>NC_072791.1:36673228-41673228 GCF_028583425.1 Eublepharis macularius
CAAAGCTTCCATTTCTATCAGGGGAACTGATCTTTCTAGTCTGTATATCAGTTGAGATTCTTGGAGATTTCCAGACCTCATTAATCTTGAAGTTGGTGGTCCTGATTTAATTAGCTGCTCTACTTGGAGCAGAGATGGTGAGAAAAGGTGGACAATGAGGTGAGGGGGTGGGGAACTAGGGTTAACAATCCCCCACTGGGGGTGGAGGATCCCCCGCTCCCACCCTCCACCCCCTGCTTACCTGGCTGGTGAGGGGAAAAGGTGGGGAACACGCTGCCCGTTATTTGCTCCTGGGCAGCACAACATGCTCCTACATGCCACAGTGGGCCAATTTGAGCTCCAAATGGGACAAATCAGACCCATTTGGGGCCTAAATGTGAAGCACAGAAGTTCTCTAGAGCCCTCCCAACAGTATTCCCGTGGTCTGCAGCAGGCCAAATCATGCCCATTTGGGGTCAAATTTGAGATGCAGGTTAAAGTGGCTGTCCTAAGTGAGCCTCCACTGTGTGAGAAATCACAGGGCTGTGGGGTTAATTTGGAAATCCCACAACACCCACCAGTATCTCCCTTTCTAGGATTCTGTTATTTCTTAGACACTTGAGCAGGTTAGGGTTTTCTTTCTCTCTTTCTGCCCTTTAACTTGCTCTCCTCTTCACTCAGAATTCTGTGCTTCCTGAAGCCTATTCAGTCATTATCCCCCCACCATACTTCTTTAGGTTAATTGGTAAAGTTGCACTTCTGTGTGTTCTTGGGGACAGCCTAGATATGCTGATGTTTGCAATGCTAATGGGTGACAGCCAGTTTAGTATTAGAAGAAATAATGGCAACATTCATTCGATGGCTTTACCTAATGCGAACTGTCAGGGTAAATTTGTCAGTCCATGTTCAGGCAAACACCAAGGGAGATAAAAAGTAGTGAAATTTCTCAGTGGGAGTTTACGCATCCCTAATGTTGCCATCTGTAAAACAGCAGGGCTATCTCATGGGGTTGATGTGAAGGCAAACAAGAAAGGCTGTAAGAATGTTTAACACATTAAAAATACAGGCTGCCTGGTAATAATGCTGTTTGCTTTGAATGTAGGATGATGTGTTGCAAAAAGCTATGTGATGCTATTTTTACCTCTGTGTAAACAAAAAAGGGCCTTGAAGAAGTTGAGTTCTACATCTGATAACAAACAACTTCTTATTTCTCTCCTTTGTGTTACTGTGTCAGTGAGCATTACATTTGCTGTGCTGTGCCTTGGAATAATTGTAATTAGTGAGATTAAAATGGAAACAGATTTTAGTTAGCAGCAATTTTAGAATTCATAAAGGTCAAGGGAAATGCTGGGAGAGGGGTTATGATAAAACAGCATGTAAAACACTCAGGATTACACAAGGCAAAATTAAAGCATTTATCAAAAGAAGTGCATTCAAATCTTAAAATAGCGGAAGGCCTGCTTAACATTTAGGAAAGTAGGTTTTTATAAGCCTGTCTTTTATGCTGCAGTAGCAAACTTTGATAGCATCTGCCTTTTATACTGTACCTGCAAGGACTGAGCACTATTTTTAGTACAATTAATATGCAACTTAATCTTCCAGTACTTTTTATTGTGCTGTTGGAGGGGTGTGTGTGTGGTAATGATAAAAAAAAATGACACCTTGACTCAGATTTCTTTTTATAGTATATAACTTTTAACTCTTTAATTTTTCGTAAGAAAACATTTATGGGGACGGGGCCATAGGTACAAGAAGTATATGGGGGCAATGCCCCTCAGAAATATTCTGTGCTCCCTCTCTGAAGTTCCAGGAATTTAAAGTAAATGTAGATATGTGGGGAAATGTAGATTTTTCATGTAGATATATAAGGGGAAATGTGCAAACAGTTTTGTCAAGATTGCCTGGGAAGGAACAGAGGAGCAAAAGCAGCCAGGCAGCTGCAGCTGAATTAATTTTCCTATTACTGACCAAATTCATTCTCTTCTGCTTTGCTTCCTGGGCCCTTTGTGTCTTTCCCATTTGCTTCACTCGTCTTTAATATTTTCAGTGGCAAGTGAGAACATTGAACAAAAAAACTGGAGTGCGGTTAGGAGTTGCCTCCTGGGTTGGCAATGGTGAATTTGCCTCAGGAGGAGGTGGAGACATAGGAATGGGGCTAGAGCAGAAAAAAATAATCAGGTTTCATTCAGCTTATTTGAAAGAATGTTTGCTCCTGAGCAGGGCTTTTTTTCTGGGAAAAGAGGTGGTGGAACTCAGTGGATTGACCTCAGAGAAAATGGTCACATGGCTGGTGGCCCCGCCCCCTGATCTCCAGACAGAGGGGAGTTTAGATTGCCCTCTGTGCAGCGGAAATCCATTGGATTTCCCTCCTGCTGCATCTTCCTACCCTCCCTACTCAATTCAGAACATCTCTACTAAATTAATCTCTCTTCCCCATTCTTTTAAGGGCAGGTGACCTTTTTCTCTTTGGACCAGTATTCTGCACTAGAATCTAGTTCTCACTGCAACAACCTTTTGCCTCTTCCAACCCTATATTTTTCTGTGCTCTCCTTCCTTCACATGGGTTCTTGCTCAGTCTCTAGAGGCTCTTTCCTCTCAGAGGGAGCAGGCTTAAGTTAGTCTTCTCAGAAATGTCCAATTTTATTCATTGGGGTGTACTCAGATGGATGCGTTCTTAGGATATCATTAAGAATTTGCTTAATCTTCTTGTCTCCCTAGACGTCTCAGGTTCATTCAGCTTTTTTAATGTCAGGCCTTTCCACTCTCTATCCATAATTGCTCTCCGACATTTCAATCCTTAGCAGAGTTACACTTTTCTAAGTTTATTGAAGTCCGTGGGCTTAGAAAGGTGCTAATCTGATGAGGATGGCACTGCAAAACTTCTATAATTCTACTCCATTTTCTTAAAAGAGTGCAAATCAAAACTAGATCCAGATGGGGCCCATCAAAATGCCAAGAAAAGGTATCCATTAACTTCCATCCATTAATACAACCTTGACTCTTGAAAAACTTGTTGGTCCCTAAGGTGGACTGGACCCAAATCCTGCAATATAATCCAATAATATAAGGTTGTTACGTGTATGTGTGTGGAATATTTTTTTTCTGAAATTTTAGTTATTATGTATAGCAATTGGTTCCTCTTATTCTCCCTTCCACTTTCAAAAGAGGAATTCTCATTGATTTCTCATTAACTTATCTTTGAGGATTTTTGTTTTTTTACCATGTAGTATTGTAGTTTTTATTTATACCTCAAAATGGTGCTCTATGCATACTTTTGTAACTTCAGGATTGTGACCTAGCTTGCCCTGTATTTTCAATTTACTCTCCCCAGCAGTGCAGTGCAATGGTTATAGCATTGGATAAGGATCTTTAGGAAACAGGTTTGAATCCCCACTCTGCCATGGGAAGCTTACTGGGAGACCATGAGCTAGTCACACACGCACTCTCAGCCACATCCACTTCACAGGATTGTTAGGACGATTAAGTGGAGGAGTGGAGAATGATGTAACCTGCCTTGAGTCCACACTGGAGATCAGATTGTTCTTCACTGTCATATTTTGGGACCAACCCAGAAAAACAACAACTAATAATTGTTCGATGCTTCAAAGGCAATCCAGCCAGATAAAGGTTTATCATCATATACATGATGACTTCTTTGAGAACTCATCAAATCTTTTCATAAAAGAGGAATTGATTTGAAACTGACTTAAATTCCTAAAGAGAGAAATAGAAATGGATTGCTGGATTTCAGGGAGAAATGTGGCAAAGAGGAATTAAGAGACTTAACAACTTTATCCAATATGGCATTTTATCATTTCTCAATGCATCTTTCTTTTCATCTTAATGTGTTCAAAATTCACTAATGGTTGATACAAACAACCAATTGCCAGTTAGGGGAAACGAAGAGGAAACTGATTGTAAGGGGGGAAAGGGGGTTGCTTGATCTTAGCAGCATGTCTATAGAGAGATGGTTGCTGAGACCACCCCAGACAAGATGTGGAGTCGAACATGCATTACTTCTGGTTGTTAATTTATAAAGAGATACTGTTCCCCATGTACTAATGCTTTTCCTTTGAAAGGCCTTGGAACACTTTCTTCAAGTATAGCTAGTATAAGCCAAAAGCAACCTATGACTTTCACTCTATTGATGCCTACTTGGCTGTAAGCATTCATAAACACAATAGAACTTTCTTCTACATAAACATATATAGATTGAGGATGTAAGGGTTAGATAAGCATATTCCTGAAACCTCTCCTCCAAATGTTCCTTTGCAAATTTTTATGTTGAATACTTTCATAGTATCTAACTGCTTGAGTATGTACAATATCATCACATAGAAGACAATCTAGCATTCACCCAAAACTCTATGGTCAAACCACAGAGTTTTGGGCAAATGCTAAAATTTCACCCCCTGTGTGATAAGATCACTTCTGGGTCACACTGGAAACAATATCATAGCACTGGGGATGCCAATTGCCCCTTGAATCCACAAGACCCCATCTCCCTCATTTCCCACTACCTGCTGTGCCTGGCAACCTTATATTAGATACTATCACAGAAGAGAGATAAATCACTGCTAGTCATTATAGATTAATGGAACTAGGGTTGCCAGCTGCCTGGAGAAATGTGTCCTGTTCCTTTAAGAGGGATACTGGGATATGTTGTTTGTCTCTGCTGCAAAAAGCTTCAGCTGCCTATTTTCACACATTAAGCCTCTATTAAAGAGAGAGACCATTCTTCTCAAGGCTTGTTGGCAACCTTAAATGAAATGTCCATATTAAAAGGCAATATAGCTCTGAAAATAGACACTGGGAATAAATAGCAGGAGAAAACTCTTTCTTTCACATCCTGCTTATGGTTTTCCAACAGGATGTGGCTGGCTGCTGTTTGAAACAGGATTCAGATTAGATTAGGGCTCATCTTTTTCTATCTTGGTGGTGCAAGGCCTAGTATACACATGCAGCTGAATGAGATGTTGCAGGGGTCAGGTGTTAGAAAGGACCACCTGAGTGCTGATGAGGAGGGAACTCTGTACACTTATCTAGTAAACCAGCACCCCATACCCCCTTCAGACATCTGGTTTGAAAACGAGTTTTACATAGCTCAGAAGTCCATAAATGTAAGAACTGTTTTTTTCCAAATACACTTAGAATCCCTCTTATGTGTTTCATGTTACACTTTTGTTTTTGCAAGGGAATTTATTTTTCCTGCTTCAATCTGTATTGCTATTTCCTTTTCATGCCTGTGAGCGATTTGCATGACAATGGGCCTTCTTGCCTTTTTAGAGGTCCCCTCCCTTGACTGCCTGTTCTGCCCCTAAAGTCATAATCCTCTGCCTCTGTGACATCAAACTTAGCTTCTGAGGAGATGATTACAGACAGAAACAAAAGATTATGACTTAAGGTGGCTGATAAGCAGGGAGAACAGATGAGTTTGGGAAGAGGGAGGGTTTTTTCATACTGATATTGATATAAAGCAGGGAGAACAGGAGGAATTCAAAGATGGAAGTGCACCATGTCAGGAAATATTTCCAGACTAAGCACTTTCTAAGCAGGTGTCAGCAGCTTAGCACTTCTTTGTTAACTGTAGTGATTTAATTAGCTTCTAAATAAATGTGGCTCAATAGCTTCATGGATCAAAAATATTCACTGTGAAATGCTTTAAGCGGGAGTATCCCTAAAAAGCATTTCCATTTAGGACACTTGAGTGTAATGCTAGTCTTCATGTGATTTGAATAATAAAATAGCAGTATAGTCCTAAGAAGAATTATACCCAAGCTCATTTACTTCAGTGGATTTAGAAGGGTATAACTCTGTTTAAGATTGCACTGTAGATGTGTGTGGCACTTGGCAACAGTAACCAAAAGAAACTGGTTCTGATTGTTTTCTTAGTAAATTAGTAAATATTATTAAATCTTTGTTAATAAATCTTAGTAAATAAATCAAAACAGAACAGAAGAACAATGAAATTATGATAGTCAGATAAAAAATTATATCTATACAAAATTAAAATATTACTTTTTTCAAAGGGTAATTGAATATAAATGGAATACTTCCAAAAATTTTGTTTTTCATGGGCCCTGAACTGTAACTTGTTAGCTGATAACCATTAGTATCTGCCAGATGTCTAGAAGCTAGAGATGCCACCCAAATCTTGTGTTTACAAAATATGGTAGAAGATCAGGGGTTCTTTGACACAATTCAAAAATTCTTTTGACGGTCCCAATAATTCTAGAATACTGCACACTGCCCTGATCAGTAGGAAGAAGTGAAATAAAAATGACATTGGTAGTTAGATATTCGGCCCCTTCCTGGCAAGCAGCGATGCTGCTCAGCCAGGGGCCGTTTATTGCTGCACCGGAGGGATGGACGGCACCACCCCCTCCCTCCATATAAGGAGTTGCTGGGAGGGCTGAGCGAGCGTTAGTGACGCAGCTCTGCCCTCCCAGCTCAGTGCAGCTCAGTCGCTCGGAGGAGACAGACGTCTCCAGCGAGCGATTGGGGGCCTAGAGCACAGGCGTTTGCTGGTCTCTGGGCGGGACGGGCGAGGCACGGCGCAGCGGAGCAGCTTCTGGGCAGCATCGGAGGCGTCGTTGTCGTCCCGCGGCTTCGGAGTGTGCTGGACGGCTGAGGCGCGGCGCGGCTGCGCGGCCTCCTCTTTCTCCGTCGGCGGCATCAGGCCGGCGAGGAGCAGCAGAGCAGTAGGGGGTTTTTGTGGCCCGTGTTCCGCGGCCCGCGGCTGGGCGGCCTCTTACTTGCCGTTCAAGGCACAGGGAGGCAGGCTACCTGGGAGGGGTGGTTATTGGGGCGTGGGTTGGAAGTTGGCCCAGCCCCCCCCTTCCTTTTTGCAGTGCAGTTTTGGGGCAGGAGGTAAGCCCTGGTGTGGGCCTCCCTGTGCGGGCGTCGCCCTCGTGGAACGAGCCTAGAGGGCCACGTATTAGCTAGCCCCTGGGGCCGGCCGCCATTTTGTCATCAAGGTCCGGCGGCCATTTTGTGCGGGCCTTGTGGAGTCAGCCATTTTGACCGCTCCTGTTGAGCAGCGGGCAGTGTGACCTAGTGGGAAGGGCTGTGCTGCACGTTGGCTGGGTCTGCCGAGTGGGTGCTCAGAGGGGTTGGTGCTCATTCATGTTTGGCCCCCCCCTTTTTTAGAATAAGGTGCGGCCAAGGCAGTCTTGCCTAGTAATTACTGCGGCCCGGTGAGGGAAATTTTTTCCTGGTTACCCTTTGGTGGCTCGTCCATACTCATCAGATCTTGGAAGCTAAGCAAGGTTAGCCTTGTTTGGTGTTGGGGGGGCCTGACTCAGCCTAAGGCCTAAGGAAGTGATGCCAGAGGTTGTGGTATTGTACTATAGGTGGGACTCGCTATGGCGCCCAAGAAAGGTAAAGGAGCTTCTAAAGGGAAGCAGCCTGCTAGGAGGGTGCCATCTAAACGGCCCCCTCCCCCGGCTATTTCGTCTTCTGATGAAGATGACTCCTTGGGGGACCAACTGAGTATCTTAAGGCGCCTGGAGGCTCTTGAACAGGCTAAAGGGGACATGGGCTCTGCACAACAAGGGGTGCGAGCAATACGGCCTGTGCGGCGCGCAGCTAGGGACGCTACTAATCGTGACATTTTGCGTCGTTTATCAGTTTTGGAGGGCGCTTCTGGATCCCCGGCGGCTGGAACCAGCAGTGGCCGGGCAGTGACGGTGTCGGATGTCCAGGAACCGGCGGCTGAAGTGGTTGACTTGCCTGAGGAGTTACCGCCTGTGGCAGTGGCTGTGGACCCAGTGGAGCCGGCTGGTAAGGACACTGCACCACATTACACTTATCCGTGGCCTTGGGGCCCGTGGGCGCAGGGCACAGCCAGTGGGTCGGTTAGTAGTGCGCTGGATGCCCCCTCCAACACGACGGCTGCTCTTGCAGGCCCGGTGCAGCCCGTCCTTAATCAGGGCATTCCAACTGGCGATCAGCAGCAGGCGGTTCCTTTTCAGGCTTGGGGGTGTTCCCCCTTTGGTTGGCCGGGATTGTCAGCCGGCCCCTGGGGTTATTATCCCTATCAAGCATTGAACTATGGCCAGGTCCCTTTCCATGCTCTGCCGTTTGGTGACACGGCCCTTCCTTTAGGTGATCACTTGGCGCAGGCCACGAGGGATAAAATCCTTCGTGGGGAGTATGTTGACGTCTTTTCCCTTCTCTACCGTGAGTTAGAGAAGAAGGATAAAGACGAGATGGACGACAGGGACAAGGAGCGTTTGAAATGGAGACGGGTCGATAGGACCTGGAACAATTGGCTGCCTGGTTTTTTGATTTATGCCGGGGTGATTGCCAGGGCACAGCCCGGTCGGGCTGCATCACTGTTTCAGTATTTGGACATCATACTGAAAGGTTATACGGGCTTCTCAGGGGCTGCATGGATGCAGTACGATGAGGAGTTCCGTATGCGGGCAGCTATGAACCCTGGCCTTCCGTGGGACCGCATTCACCAACAGCTGTGGTTGTCGGTGATGTCCCCTGCTAAGCCGAACTTAGGGGATCGTTCGGATAGCGGCCATGTAGTTTCACGCAGCGCCCAAGCAACCAATACCCGCGGTGGGGCGGGGCAGCAGGTTCAACCCCGGCTGCTCTGCTGGGAGTATGCGTATAAAGGTACCTGCCCTAGAAAACCTTGCCGTTTCCGGCATGAATGCCCATCTTGTGCGGGCCAGCACCCCTACAATGCCTGTGGGAAAGCCCGGCAGGGTTGGGGAGGCAAAAAGCAGGGAGGTGGTGGTCCCAGTGGCCAGCAGCCTCCTGGAAAAGGGCCCCAGCCCGGTAAGGCTGAGGGTCCTTGAACGCCTGTTACGTTATTATCCTCTCAAGGAGGATGCAGTTTATTTGTTGGCAGGTTTCAGGGATGGTTTCAGAATCCCCGTTCAAGGTTCTAGGGCCCCGTTCATGGCCGAGAATTTACGTTCTGTTCAAGGCAGGGAGGATATAGTTAGACAAAAAATCCAGAAAGAATGTGCGGAAGGCAGAGTTTTGGGGCCGTTTGCGACCCCTCCAACCCCCAATTTTCGGGTGTCTCCTTTGGGGGTGGTGCCGAAGAAGGCGGCGGGCGAGTATCGCCTTATCCATCACCTTTCCTATCCGAAAGGGGGTTCAGTTAACGATGCCATTCCAGACCACTTATGTTCAGTACGGTACACCTCTTTCGACCAGGCTGTGCAGGTGGTGCGCCGGTGTGGGGTGGGCGCGGAGATGGCGAAATGCGACATCAAGTCTGCATTTCGTCTTCTTCCAGTCCACCCACTGGATTTTGAGCTCTTGGGGTTTGCCTTCGAAGGCGAGTATTACATGGACCGTGCCCTGCCAATGGGTTGCTCCGTGTCTTGTGCAGCCTTTGAGCGCTTCAGCTCATTCCTGGAGTGGGAATTGAGGAGGCGTGCCGCTTGCAGTGACTCCGCCCACTATTTAGATGATTTTTTATTCGTTGGGCGGGCACAGTCGTCTCAATGTGCCAGGCTCTTGGCTACCTTTAAGGAGATGGCAGCGGAGCTGGGGGTTCCATTGGCTCACGAGAAGACGGAGGGTCCATCTACGGTACTCACCTTCTTGGGTATTGAGTTGGACACGGTTCAGCAATCCTTGCGATTGCCTTGGGATAAAATTGAGGAGCTCAGGGCCCGTTTGCGGGACTTCAAGGGTAAGCACAAGGCTTCCTTGGTCGAGCTGCAACAGCTCGTGGGGCACCTTAATTTTGCATGCAAAGCTATTGCCCCTGGGAGGCCATTTTTGCGTCGTTTTTGTGACGCCATGGCTCGCCTGCGTGCACCCCATCACAGGTTGCGAGTTACGGGTGGCATGCACGCTGATTTGGAGGTGTGGATGGAATTCTTGAGTGACTTTAATGGCGTTACCTTTTGGCGGGAGGACTTGTTGCTCGAGGCGGAGCTGCAAGTCACATCTGACGCCGCGGGTTCCACTGGCTTCGGAGTTTGTTTCCGGAGGCACTGGTGTGCTGAACAGTGGCCCGCTGATTGGCTGGCATCAGACGTGGTTAAGGACTTAACCTTTTTAGAGTTTTTTCCTATTCTGGTAGCAGTTCATCTGTGGGGGGAGGAGCTGGCGAACCACACTGTCCACTTTTGGTGTGACAATTTGGCTGTGGTTCATGTTGTCAACTCCTTGACCTCTAAGTCCCCCAGGGTCATGCGATTGGTGAGGGCATTTACATTATTGTGCCTGCGGCACAATATATTGTTTAAAGCTAGACACGTTCCTGGTGTGTGCAACGGTGTGGCGGACGCTTTGTCTCGCCAACAGATGGAGCGTTTCTGGCAGCTTGCCCCGGAGGCGGATTATCGTCCAGCAGCGATGCCTCCAGAGCTTTGGCTGCTTGGGAGGTCGAGGCGTGCCGCGCCATCCAGCTAGCCATCGCACCCAGTACACGGAGGGCGTATTTTAGAGCGGTAGGCCAGTTGGAGGGGTTCAGACGGGATGCTGGGATTGGTAACACCTGGCCCATTCCGGTCGAGCACATTATTCAGTTTTGTGTCCACCAGAAGGTTCGGGGGCTGGCGGTGAAGTCCATTAAGGGGCAACTGGCCGCCCTGGCCTTCATTAGCAAAGCTCGGGGATTTCCTGAGGCCACGGGCGATTTCCGGGTGCGGAAGATGCTCGAAGGTTGGTCCAGGGAGTGTGCGGTCCACAAGGATCCGCGTCAGCCCATTTCCCCGTCCGTTCTTAAGGGTCTTGGTGCGGTATGGAAGAAGGTTTGTGCATCAGGCTATGAGGCACGGCTCTTTCACGCGGCTGCGTTGACAGCCTTTTTTGGGGCCCTCCGGGTTGGGGAGCTGGTGGTTTCCTCCTGTAAGGATAGGTCTGGCCGCGCTCTTATGGCAAGTGACCTGGCTTTTGATGGTGATTCAGTTTCCCTGACGATACGCTGGTCCAAGACGGACCAGATGCGTAAAGGGGCTTGTATTCGGTTGGGCTCTTGTTCTGAGGTGGAGCTGTGCCCAGTCCGTGCATTGAAGAGGTATTGGCATGTGCGGGGAAGTGAGCAGGGGTACCTTTTTCGGCACCTGGATGGTTTTCCCTTAACCCGATACCAGTTCTGGGCAGTGACTAAGCGTGCTCTGGCGACGCTGGGGCTGCAAGGTGTGAGTTTTGGAACTCATTCCTTTCGGATTGGAGCGGCTTCGACGGCCGCTGCTATGGGTTATTCAGGTCAGGCTATTCAAAAGGTGGGTAGGTGGCGGTCAGCTGCCTACCAGTCCTATGTGCGTCCGCTTAAGCATGTTTGAATGTTACTAATTGTTGTTTTTCTTAGGTCCTGCGTCGCGGGTTGGACGTCAACGCATCTTGATTTGTGGGCACAGTTTTGTCTTCTGGGCTGCCCATCAAGCACGTAGGACGCCGGTTGGGTCCCAGCTCGGGCTAAGCGACCGGGCTACGGTTGAATGGCGGGGCCGTCGAGGTCTTCGGTGGCCGGGCCTGTTGCCATTGCTGTTTGGAGTTGGGTATGACCCGCCACCCCACATCCTTGTTGTGCATTTAGGGGGAAACGATTTGGGTTTGATGTGGGGTAAGGCGTTATCTTCCCAAGCGCTATCTGATATGCGCCTTATTGCGGCACGGTGGCCAGGAGTGCTGATCATGTGGTCGGCTATGATTCCTCGGCGAGTCTGGAGGGAGGCGGAAGATCGCCAGGCCATTGAGCGGGCCAGGATGAAGGCCAATAGGGCCATCCAGAAGGGTTTGGGGGAGGGGTTAGGCGTTTATTTGCCTCACCCCAGGATGAGGGCCGAATTCCCCAACCTCTACAGGGGTGATGGGGTGCACTTGTCTCAGACAGGCAACCGGATATTCCTTGATGATTTGCGGCAAGGACTGCAGTTGGCTTTAGGCTACCAGTGGGGCGCCAGGGCCTAAGCAGAGGCTTGGCCCTGGCGTTGGCTGGTTTGTAGGAGTAGGGTGCGGGACGGTGAGCACCCTTGGCGCTTCCCTATGTGGGAAGAGGGGCCTGCCTAAAGGGCTGGTACTGCTGTGACGGCTGCCAGGCCCACAGGCAGGCTGCCTTCGGGAACCCCAGCCTGCGAGTCCTTTCCCTCACTGCTATACGGCTGAGGTGTCAGGAGCTTAAAGGGGGGGTGACCAAATTTGCCTGGCCGGCTGGGTCCGCCCTATCTACTGGATGGGTCCCACCTGGGGCTTCGGGGCTCGCCCAGACAGGTCAAGGCGGTGGTCCAGTGTGGGACACCGTGGCTTGACCTGTACCGCTTTAGGTCCTTGCCGCTGTTTGGCTTGTGTTGTTTGTATATAGTTAATAAAGTGGCCCTTAGATCCAACATGGTGTCCGTCTCTTTTCTGACTGGTGTGGCAAAAGGTCATTTTGGCCCCAGCTGCTCTTATGCACAACCAAACATCAATTTGATCATTGACTTCAGTCCTCCATGTATAATCCCAGAATCCACACAAATCTTGAATTTTGGAGGAACTTGGATGAGGAAATCTAGTACACTGGAATCTTTCCTGGAGATGAACCAACTGTTCCTGGCTCTACTTAAAACAACAACAACAACAACAACAACAACAAAGCATTTTGCAACAAATGACAAACCCAGGGTATTCTCTTGTAAAAGTTCCATTAACAGCTTGTTGTGAAATTATGGGTGTCATTGCTACGATATGGTTTATAAACCCATGATTTGGAAACTGATATTCTTTGCAAAACATTCTCTTACAACTCTAAATAGAACTGTTAACTTACATTTCAAGACCATGGTTTTAATCCAACAAAAGACCAGTGGAAGGTACTAAATTCTAAATTTCCCTTCCCCTAGCAGTCCCTTATGACCCCCCCCCCCGAAACATGTGGACATAAAGGCAAGGGGGCTGCAGAGAGAAAAGGAACATTTTCCGTAAGTAGGGGTCTATGTGTTAAAGGGGGACAATTTTGCCCAATTTCTCCTCCAAAAGTCTACGGATCTCCATGGTGGGGAAGAAGAATGATTTACATGTTGTGATGGTAGTTGCTTGGTTACAACCCTATGTTTTACATCTGAAAAAAATTGATGCCAGCAGATGATATGCATAAGAAATGTAAAATCATATGCAGATATCCCCGGTACAAGTATTAAGGGGCTTTCCATTCCTGTGCAAATAACTCATAATATGATTTAAATAAGATTCTCAAATCTTCAGCATATTGAACAACAAAACCACAAACTAATATAACATAGGCTGATTATGAGAAAATCTTCCTGTTGCTCTGGGCCGAAGAATGCATTCAAGTAACTCATTTTGAAACAGTGAAAGATTAATTATAAAAGGTCCCATTCCCTTTCAACCTTTCCATTTAGTGATCTTGGTAAGAGAAAGCTTAGATAAATCAAAATCTTAAACTCATGGATGTTGGAAGTAGATCCTATAGACTTCAGTAGAACTTGCTCCTACACCAGCATGGGCAAGACCTCAGACTATGGTAAAAATAACAATTGGATTTTTTTTTTGGTGCTTGAAGAAGCTTTGATGTTACTGAAACATAATAACTTCACTCAAAATCTTCCCAGCATTTAATAGTTCACAAATGATAATTAATTGATTTAAATCTTACCTTGGTGAGAGAAGCCAAGCAGCTCAGATTAATCCTTCATTCTCTCAAATTTCCTCTTGCCCAGAGGATATTCCAGTACATTCAGTATTCAGCCCCCTATTGGGTTTAATTTATATAAATGATCTGTTGCTTTCCCTCACACGATTGTAGTGGGTACTAGGCATACATGCAAATTAGAGTCAGGCTGGTGGTAATGAACTACACAGCAGACGATCTCCACACGGGCTACTGCTAATGCTGATTTAATTATTTCCTCAAGAAATGCAACATTCAAGAAGTTTTCTCTTCAAGTATTGTCCAAGCCACAGCCAGATGCTGAAGGAAAAATTAGAGTTGAGGGAGTTTTGCATTTCAAAGCTCTTGAGGGAATTTGTGGAGAACAGCACAATAAATAATGATCTATGCTTATTTAAAACTCGACACTTCATAAAGCATGTTGTCCAGAACAGAGCGGTATCCAACACAGACCTGTGCAGAAGGCATCCCAAAACTAAGTACCCAGACTCATCTCTTTTCACCTAAAAGATCAAAATCCAATCAACCACCTAATGTTGCTGACATTCTCAAAAGGAAGGGGAAAAGATAGGAAGGAAGGAATTAACATCATTAACCTCAAAATTCAGGTGCAAAGGCTTATAGTTCTCAAATTCACAAGCTTTGGCTGGTTGGTACCACTATTACATCAGAGCCACTAAGTCAACAGCCATGAGCTAAACCAAAAGAGTCATCCCTGCTCCTACAAGTTTCTACGTGGACTACAATTAGGAGGCAGGTTCCCTGATATAGCTTGGAGTGATGTCATTGCATCAGAGTGATGCTCTAGGATTTGGTCCAAACTCTAGACCATCATCCCAACATGATAATGTCATTCTAATTTTGTACTGGAAGTGAAGTCATACATTGTCAAGCCAGAGTACACATGTAACCTAGAAATATGCATGTATGCATGTATATGACTCCATTCTCCAGTTGGAAACCAAGTCCACACCATAATAGCCTCATGTAAAGAAATAAAACTCCCTCCTGGCCTCCAGACTCCTCGTCTAGGAAGTTGTTGGCTAAAGCAAATGAACATCAATTTTTTAAAAAATCTACCAAAATAACACACATATTAGTAATAATGGATCTGTGACTAACTGGAGAAACACTTCTGAAACTTTGGAAGGAACACTCAATACAGT
The DNA here is from genome assembly GCF_028583425.1 of Eublepharis macularius. Lineage (NCBI taxonomy): Eukaryota > Metazoa > Chordata > Lepidosauria > Squamata > Eublepharidae > Eublepharis > Eublepharis macularius. Next base: position 36,687,968 of record NC_072791.1, read on the forward strand.
AGAAATAAAAAATTTAAAAAGATTATTCTGGGGAATAATACAGATATCTGGCTAGGAAAGTCCAATCTGGATCCAGTACCAATTAGGAGGATGAAGCATCCAGGTAGCAATTAAAACCCAAAGGAGGAAAAGCTGAATCATGTGTGACCCAAATATAGACGGTTGGGTAACAGTTAAAATAACACTTTGGGGAAGGTTTCTATCCCTTATAAGATCCAAAGCAATATATATCTATATTTTTATCTATTGAATTGCACATTTGTAAATTTGACAATGAAGAAAATGAAATTGTTAAAGATTTTCTATTCCTTGGCTCAAACATCAATCAAAAGGGAGATTCAAATCATGAAATCAGAAGGAGATTAAGACTTGGAAGGGCAGCCATGAAGGAACTAGGAACATCCTTAAGATGGACACAAAAGTTGGACAATGAAGAAAGCTGACATGAAGAAATTGATTCATTTGGTATGCGGTGTTTGAGGAGGGTTTAGGATACCATGGACAGCCAAAAGTCAGATAAGTGGGTTCTAGATCAAATCAAGTGTATGTTGTCCCTAGAAGTTAAAATGACTAAATGGAGACTATAGTACTTTGGCCACATCATGAGAAGACTAGACTCTCTGGAAAAGACAATTATGCTTGGAAAAGTTGAAGGCAGTAGGGAAAGAGGAAGACCCGTATAAGATTGATAAACTCAGTAAAGAAAGCTATGGACTTCAGTTTGCAATACCTGAGAAAGGTTAATGGCAGAATATTTGGAAGGTTATTAATTCATAGTGACTCCATAAGTGGGAAGTGACTTGATGGCACAGGATACACATACATATCTATATATTTATGTCTATGTCTATGTTAGTAGCATATCTGTAGCTGATGTAGCATAGTGGTTAAGTGGTTGGGATGAGAATCAGCACTCTGCTGGTTTGAATCTCACAACTGCCATGAACTCAGCAGGTGGCCTTGGATAAACCATTCGTCTCAGCCCCAACTCTCCAGCTGTATTGTGGGGATAATAACAACACTGACCTTGTTCACTACTTTGAGTGAGGTACTAATCTGTCTAGAAGAGTGATATATAATTACTGTTAGTATTATTAGTATATCAAGACTGATATTGATATCAGTATCAATATCTTTCTTTCCAGGCTTAAGAAGAGGGAAATGGAATAAAGTATCCAGATGGAATAAGGGTAAGAAGGGGGTTGTATGGGAACCTGATAACACATTCAAATAAGCTATAAAGACAGTTTGAGATGAGGAGGGGATGTATTTGGGGGCAGGTTCAGCAATGAAATGTGATTTGGAAGGCAACTAGTGGACAATGAATGCAGGATGGAAAATGTAATCAAGGCCGTTTTCACACATGCCCCAAGAGATCACACAAACTCATGGCATGAAGCGTCTTCCTAGCACAATCTCCCAGCACGATTCCCTTTAATGACTTGATGATGTCAGAATAGCGCCAATAAACACGATCATGCTGGGAAATCATGCTAGGAAGATGCTTCTATGCCGTGAGTTTTGCGCGATCTTCCAGTCGCGTGGCCATGTGAAAATGGCCAGAGACTGACTTGGGTTTAGGCAATGGAAATCACTTATGCTGTAATTTTAGACTTTGGGATTAATGATATATGTCCATTAGATGGTAATGTACACTTCAAATGTGAAGCTATAAAATGTGGTTTATTCTGTTTATGTTAATTTGTTAGTCACCTTTGTGACCCTTATGAGGACAGAAAGGAGGAGCATAAATTTCATTAAAAATAAAATATTGCCTGCTTTGAGGGGGTCCTTGCTGAATCTGTGAGCTGGAGACTGTAATCAAGAACAGACCTTTAGTCCAAACTGCACATATGAGCATCCTCATTTATGTGGAGCCCAAACTTGAGTTCTAGAGGATCTGTTAAGTCTACTGAATGCACAGCTCAGGCTATACCTTGATATTCCTTGATGTGCAGGGAAGAAGAGGAAGAGACAGGCACTTTAACAGAGAGTAACTTAATTGTCCTAACCCAGATGCCAAATAGTAAAGAAAAGTAAAATTATAGGAATATAAGACAGCAATACTGGACTGTTCAATGACAGAATATAGTAGCAGTCTACATGTAGCAAACTCATTTTGCACAATATTTGTTCCTAATTGATTACCTAATTACAGTTTAACCTGAAAATGGGCTTCTTCCTTAGGGCACTTTCAAAGACACATTTTGCCCAGGGAGATGTACAGGTTGCCCCCCCCAAAAGACACACACAAAAAATGCAAAGGGCAGGAAGGAATCCCTATTAAGAAGAAGAATGGGGTGGGGAAGCCATAGGATTGTAAAGCCAAATGGCAGAGGATTGCAGGGGGGTTAGTGGTAGGAAAATTTAAAAGACAGGAATGTTTTCTTTCCCCTGCCCATCAAGATCCAAGTGTTTTTGCACCCTCAGGTCCTCTGGCCTTCCAAAGTCAGAAGCATGGATGCGACATTTCAGGCTGAAGCATTTCCATTTACTGTCTCGTGCTTCTGGAACTAGGGGTATGCACTCCAAAATTCCCAAGCCAAAATATACATGAAGATTGTTGTTTGGGATCATTACTGTGATTTTCTGAAACAGAAACACAAATCCAGGATCCTTAGGAATCATGTAACATTGCCCCCCCCCCTGCCCAAATGTGGTTTGTGTGTGTGTCAGGGCGCTTACTGTCAGGAGCAGCAGCAGGTGGCATCTTGTTTTTCTTTGATTCTCCTGATTTCTCAGGCAATGGCATTTCTCCCTTCCAAATGGATCTTTGCAAGAGATCAGGAATGTGAATACTCTCAGCCAGCCACGTTTGGAGACATGCCCCATCAAAAGAATAACCATGGAGGAGTCTGTATTGAGCAATGAGTGCTAAGACCACCCCATGTGCTGCTACACAATTATGTAAATAACTTTCCACTTGAAGTTCTTTAGGATGGGTAAAACTGCTGGCGGGGGAGCAAGAAACCCCTCCTCCTCCTGTGCCACCCTCATCATGAAAATCAGATTCTGCGGCTTTTAAAGTGACATTCTTGGAGCTGATATATGACTCTGATCAAAATGATGAACTCAGAGACAACTCATAAACAAACATATGTAGCTTAGCCTTTGGACACCCATCATGCCCTAGCCCTTCTTCACCTCCTCCTCCCCCTCCTCCTCTCAAATAGTAGTGGTACTAATTAAGGTACTTCTGCAGTGGACATCCAGCATGAAAACATATGTCTCATAGCAATTGGATGGTTGATTCATCGCTTGCAATCATACACACATGTTTTTTTGTAAAAAAATTGACCTAGTATCAAAGATTGCAGGGTTGGGGGGAGGGTTCTTTGCAAAGGAAGCTTTCTTTACTTTGTGAAAGGAAACAATGGACCATAACAAGGAAGGATAGCAAATTTGGAGGTTTCCGCTGAAAGGTTAAAAAAAAGGCTGTGGGCCTTTCTTAGGGTTGCTAGGTCCACTTCCCTCCCAACGGGAGGGGGTACCCAACACTCACCTTTAAAAAGTCTTTGTGTGTGCACAAAGAGTGTGTGTGCTCCTGGCACCGACACAATGATGTCACTTCCAGGAGTGACATCATCGCACAGGCTGCGGGAGTGCTCCTGTGCTTTGCGCTGGGCCAAGAATTGGCCTGTTTAGGGCCCAAGTTGGCCACGTGCAAAGAGGGGAGCACTCCTGCTGCCTGTGCGATGGCATCACTTCTGGAAATGATGTTGTCATTAGACATGGGCATGATCCCCCCAAAAATACCAATCAAGCTAATCTCCGATCAATTCCCGTTTCCGATCTGGGATCGGGGAGGCCAAAGCGAAGGGGTGCCCCCCCCCCACACACACACACGTTTTCACACACACACACCACACACACACACACACACACACACACACTTAGAGCAGAGGGGGGGAGTTTTTAACCCAGTGACGAGCCACCTCCCCTCAGGAAGGGGACGTTTTCTCTCTCTCTCTCTCTCTCTCTCTCTCTCTCTCTCTCTCTCACACACACACACACACACACACACACACACTTAGAGCAGGGGGGGAGTTTTTAACCCGTCCCTGCCTCTCCAAATAGAGAGAGAGAGAGACAAGTCAACAAGTTTCAGCCAACTTTTTTAAAAAAGCAGGGATAGAATCCTCCCCACCCAATTTTAAAAGCAAGCAGCCAGTCTTCCAAAACGCACTGAATGAACTCGGGGCCAAACTACAAGTGACGAATGACACTTGAACGGCAAGTGTATTCCTCCCTGTTCACTTGCCCTCCACTTGCTCTCCACTCAATCCACTTGTCGTTCAAGTGTCATTCGTCACTTGTAGCTTGGCCCCTAGTCAGGAGGAGTGATCTCTTCTGTGTTGTTAACTCTTTCAACGCACTGAATGAACTCAGGAGAGGAGCGCAAAACAGCTTCTGCTGATAGCTGCGCTCAAAGCGGCTCTCTTGTTTTCTCTCTCTCTCTTAAGTCTTAACCCCTTCCTCTCCAAATCACTTTGCTTATATTTTTCTCAGGAAGCCACCTTTTCACTCACAACTGTTTGCTTTTCCTCGCTAGGGGAAATATTATCAAGTTTCCAACAGAGCTCAGGCATTCCCCTGCCTCCGTTGCCAGGGGAATAGATTGTTGGTGCCTGAATGTCTAGATTCCCAATCCTATCACGATCACCCCGTCCAGCCCCGGTCCAGCCCCCTCCCGACCGCTGGATCGTTTGCCATGGAAGACAACGATCCACCAGGTCCCGATTGCGCGAACGCCATTATCATGTTTTTTTTTTTATCGTAATGCAGATCATGCCCATCTCTAGTTGTCATGCTGCACTCACTGGGAGTGCTCCATTTTCCTCTACCTGCCAGGTGAGTGGTGGCAGGGGACGGAGGCTGGGAGTGGGGGCCCGGCAACCATAGTCTTAACCTTCTTGGCTTTCCAGCAAGTCTGTAGAAGAGAGTTATTCCACCGAGCCTTTGGGGAAGTCTGAGCCAGGGCAAACGGGTAATGCTCTGCTGATGGGTACAAAAAGTGTTTTAAAATTGGTTTTTAATTCTTTTTTATCTGCTGTTTCAGTGTTTGTTGTATCAAATTGTTTATATTGTTTTTATATTGTTATTACCTGACCTGGGTCTGGAAAGGATCAAGTAAGGGCAGGATATAAATATTGTAAATAAATGAATAAATGCACAAATAAAAAAAAAATACATTCCACTATGCTGGCATGCCGTTAGCTAGTTACATACTTAAATGTAGTGTGCAAAGCAACACCCACCTCAATTTTTCTCCTGGGAAAAAAAGCCCATTTAACATAAGTGGCAAGGGTGAATGGCACTTAATATGCATACCAGCTGACTGTCAGAGAAAAGACACAGTCCAGCAAATTGCAAGTTTTGTCAGAAATGAGCTATGAACTGATCTAAGCTAACACAGTGGAGTGATTTTCATGAATATTTTTATATGTGTCGAAAAATTTGCCCCTTTAAGGGATTTTTGATGATTGCTTCAAAAGAGCATGAAATGATTTGCCTATTCAGAGCACATGCATTTACTCCAAATGACCATCATTTGCCCTTTGTGGACTCAGGAGGAAATGAAATCCGTCCACTTCTAGGTTTTGGGGGGCACTGGGCAGAAAGTACTCAAGGCCCACTACTAGGCCCCCCTTCCTGCTTGCCCACCCAAAATGCCACCTCCTGCCCGCTCATCTTTCCTCTGCCCACTCACAAGCTCTCCTATCTGCAGTCACTCACAGCTCCCTACACTGCCTGCCCAACCTTTCCCCAATGGTGCTGGGTAGCGGGGGGAACCTCGGAGTGCCATTGCCAAGGCCACCAGGGACACTGATGTTTATGCACTGCCCACATGCCCTTCTCCAGCCATGCTAGGCAACATCTGCAGCTGGGAGCAGAAGTGACAAAGCATTCATAAGCAGGCAGTGGAAGGGTGAGAGCTGAGGCATCAGAGGAGATGCATGAATAGGAAGTCAGCAGCAGTGGGCCCTTGCAAAATCCAGGGGTCCTGGCAGCTATCCCACCTCAGGATATGCTGAGTCTGGTCCTGCTAATGGACATAATTTTATTTGTTACAGGATTTTTTAAATGTTTAGAATCATTAGTTTGACTAATCCACAAAGTATTGCCTGTTCCCTAATTGAGCATCATATGCCTTCAGTGGTGTCAATGTAATTTAATGATAGGGTATTGAACTAGGATCTTGGGAGAGCTGGGTTCAAGTCCTCACTTCTACCATGAAAGTGACCTTGCTGGGTGACCTTGGAACCATCACATCCTCTCAGCCTAACCTATCTCACAGGGTTATTGGGAGAAAATGGAAGTGAGGAGTTTTAAGCCACTTTGAGTCCCAACTGTGGAGAAAAGCAGAAAATAAATAAATAAATGTAAATGCAAGTAAAGTCAACTTTGATTATTTATGCATTGTTGTGCTGTTGCTATGTGATCTCTGATTTACTGGGATCAATCTCAGAAGAAGCTCTAACTAGAAATACAGTGGCACTAAAGAAGAAAAGGAAAATGAGAGCAGCAAACAGAAGAACCACAAAAAGATTAATGTTGTCTCAATTAAATGACTTTCCAGGAAATACTTTTAGTTCCCCCAAAGCAGTATTTTTGATGCAAATACTGAAATGGAAGAACATTTGTTGCAGCCCTGGTTAGGAACCTCCAGACATCTGTGCTGTTGTAAGTTCCTCCCTACCTTCCCACAAGCTGTTCCCACAAGCTCACAGCATTCTTTCAAAAAGCTCCCTGCCCTCCCAAAACACTTGAGCAGCATTTTGTGAGTATTGGGCTGAAAGAAAGTATACAATACATCAGGACAGCTAAGGGAAGTTGCAACTGTTAAAACATAAAAGGCAAAAACTTGTTCTAAATTCAGAAGCATATGAGAAGAGTTGATCAGTCTGTATGGTTTCTGTGAATAGTCAAAAAGATATAAAGGATCCATATAAGATTCTAGCTAGGCTCTGAGGGCCAAGCTACACATGACGAATGACACTTGAACGGCAAGTGGATTGAGTGGAGGGCAAGTGAACAGGGAGAAATACACTTGCCGTTCAAGTGTCATTCGTCATGTGTAGCTTGGCCCTGTGACAGTAAATAAAGGTCAAGAAAATTAGTAAGCTGTGTGTTAAAGTGGGATCATGTAACCATGGAAAATGAGAGACCATCCCCAAATCAGGCTCTCTTGGCCTTATATCCTCATGTGTAAATGGACAATTACCGCAGCCCTCGTCACAAATTTCTGACAAGGAACAAATTATTGCAACTTGTCCTGAGTCACAAGACTAAGTTATTAAGGTCTGCCTGTCTCTGTGTGTCTATCTCTCTATCTATCCATCCATTCATCCTTCCATCCTCTCGACTTTACATGATTCCATCTGATCTACCCAACTGTTTATCACAGTTTTACCTAATCACACATCACAAAATCCTCTTGTACCCTACACATCCACTCCAGTCCTGTCAACAGACACATACACTGGGAACTCCATGGCCAGAACTTAATCACCAGGCATCATGTGACATCGTAGCCACCACTTTCTTTACTCTCTTATGCTTGAGAGCCCAAACAATATTTGGAATAATTGCTTCCTTAGTTGGCACCCCCTGGGGATAGAGTAGTTCAATAACGTGCAAGGGATGAAGAGAAAATAAGGCATACTTTGCAATGACCCCTCCACACACACACAGCAGGATTTGAGTCTAGTGGCATTTTAGAGACCACACACACACATCTAGAATGGACAACGAAGTTCCATGAAGGGAAAGAGAAACCAAAGAGAAAGGGAAACTGCTTAAACCCTTGCCTGCTTCTGCAAGCAAGAAAGGAAAGAAGTCTGTACAGCAATGCAGCAGCACACTCAAGCAACGAGCAGTTCCCCGGGGTGTAGTAGTTAAGAGCATGGGACTGTAATCTGGAGGACCAGGTTTGATTCCTCACTCCTCCACTTGAAGCCAACTGAATGACCTTGGGTCAGTCACAGCTTCTAGCTCTCTCAGCCCCACTCACCTCACAGGGTGTTTTGTTGTGGGGATAATAATAACATACTTTGTAAACCGCAATGAGTGGGTGTGAAGTCATCCTGAAGGGCAGTATATAAATTGAATGTTATTGTTGTTATCATCAGATGGGGTCCATGGTACATGGGGATAGGAAGCTTAAGCCCTCTGCACTGCAGCATTTCCCTGACTTGAAACAACCCCAGGGAACTGCTGTTTCTCATGCTGTGGAAGCCTGCATGTAGAGATCAGTGCACATATGTTTCAACAACAGGGCAAATGGCAGCTTCCAGGGGCTATTTCAGGTCAGGAAAATGGTGCAGGAGGGAGGCTTAAGCCCTGAGTGCCATGGTCCCTTGTATATCTCGGAATTAAATTTGAAACATTGAACTCCCAGAATAGGGGTGGGCACGAACAGCAATACGAACAAAAAAAAGCCATGAACAGTCCGATCAGCTGTTCGCAAGCAAGCTGTTCGTGAGGCCCTGTTCCCGATGAACATGTGTTCATTCCAAACCTTGTTGGTGGTGCTCATCAGCCGTTCATCAAGTCAGACAGTCTGGCACCTTTCAATCAATTCCCTTGGCAATGGTAGGCACAGACTTTCTGAACTCTGTTTGAACTCCTGTTGTCCTGGAAACCCCAATCTAAGCCCAGGGGCACATCACCCCCGACTCAGCTGCTTGTCAGGGGAAACCCCTGACAAGCGGCTGAGTGCAGCCTGCTGGGGTGAAATGCCCTTCTCCCTGCTGCTGCACAGCAGCAGGGAGAGGGCACTTCACCCCCAACTCAACCGCTTGTTAGGGCTTTCCCTGACAAGCGGCTGAGTGCAGCCTGCTGTGGTTTAAATTTCCCTCTCCCTGCTGCTGCACAGCGCATTTAAATTCCCCACTCAGCCGCTTGTCAGGAAAATCCCTGACAAGCGGCTGAGTGCAGCCTGCCGGGGTAAAATGCCCTTCAGCAGGGAGAGGGGCACTTCACTCCCGACTCATCCACTTGTCACGGATTTCCTGACAAAGTCTTCCCCATGCTGCAAACGGCATGGGGAACCTTCTTCCTTTCAGAGTCTCTCCTCCCTCCCTCCCTCCAGCCAGCTGGAAGGAGGGAGACTTTGAAGGGAAGGATGTTCCCCACGCTGTTTGCAAACGGCATGGGGAACCTTCTTCCCTTCCAAGTCTCACCTCTCCCTCCCACGAACAGCCAACCATGAACATGTTCGTGAACAGGGTTATGTTTGTGGTTGTTCATGATTCCCTGTTCGTGGATGGCAATGAACAATGAACATTGTGTTCGGGTTTTTTCCCTGTTCGTGCCCACCTCTATCCCAGAGCACATTTGTCAACAGACTGGGGTTGACCTTCAGGGTAAGCAAGAAACAGAACCTGGGATATGGCATGTTTCATGCAGATTTTATATATATATTTTTTATAACATTATATGGCTGCTTTCTGGATGCATCCTTTACTGTCTCCCAAATTAGGAAAAGCTTGCTTTTTCTCTCACAGAAGGTCTCACAGAAGGTCTCACCTTGTTTCTAACTGTGTCATTGGGTGACCCTACTGTTCACTGTTAGGGATCCCTCAGAGTGGTGAAATATCTATGATATCAGAGTATCAGGGTGGGGACCCCATACTCCACTTGTGTGTGTTGTAAAATGGAAATTGACCTTGTCATTGTACCCCTATGAGATGAAGTAATGTGAAAAGCCATTGCTCTGCACAACCTATCATAACTGTGGAAGAGCCATAAATATTATACCTTTCTGGGTTCTTTGTCTGTGTTTATGGGCTGCTTGAACATAAGACCTCATATGTTTAACTGAATACATTTTACAGGGGTTTGTGATAATGTAAATATGTTGCCTTTCCCTGAGCCAAAGATGACTAAATAAATGACATGGACATTAAGAGGAATGCTGATGTTAGGGGATTTATTTTCAAAGGATTCCTTTCCCCTCACATCTTGTAGGTCTTGAACTGACTTTGCATGCCACTCATCACTTCCATTGACAGGGAAGCCACAGTATATCAGCCTCAGTAATGACAACAGTGGCATGTCCTGGGATGAAAGGTCTCTCAGGTTTACTCATAAGATGTCAGTTCTTTTGTGTTTCTTCATATTCATTCTCCTCTGGAGGGTTATGTGAGAAAAAGTCACAACCCCAGGAAACATTCCTTCAGCATGAAACATTCCCTCTTCTTTACACCCTGGATGAAGCATGGGTCCAGAGGTCAGTCTAAAACTGGGATAGCATTTCATTCAGGCCAGCCAAAATTCATTGGGACATTAAGACTGAAGACCAGCAAGGAAAGAGAGAAAGGAGCACATGCTGTTTGCTGTGGCCAGGGCTTTTGTGTGTGTGTGTGGGGGGGGCAATACTCACCAGTACTGGCACTTTTTCTGGGGGATCTCCAAGGTCCTGAGGGGGAGATTATTGGAAATCAGTGCACTCATGAGTACTAGCATTTTAAAAACAACCCCCACAAACACCTTCTAGTGATAGAAATGCTTCAACCCTTCAATGTGCCTCAATAGCTCTGACCAATCAGCCTGTTGGAACCAGAAGAGATGACCCTCGCCTGTCCTCTTCAAGCTGATGAGAAGGGCCAGGTATGTGGGTCTGTACAAAGGGAAGCATAGCATCTTTTTTAAATAAAAAAGGGGGGAAATAAATCCTTTGTGTATGTAGATTCCTCAGACTATGCTACAAATTCTTTGCCTTGGTTGTTTTCTTCCACATCTGTTTGTCAAGCACACCCTTTAGGGAAAAAAGTATGTTTATTTGTGGTTTCCTTGATTGTCTTGATCTGGCTGGGATGGTGAGGGGGAATCAATTGCATTGAATCTTGATATTCTGTATCTAATAAACAGAAACTGGTGACTCTCAAATATGTTTATTTTCTATCTTCCTTCTTTAATTAGGTAATTTAGACATAACTTACATTTCTATTGCTTAATAGAATCCAATACTTTGCATATAAAATCCTTGCCAAAGTAATTATATTCAAAATATACCCTCTCTTCTTTGGTCCTAACATTTTCATATACATAAGCAGATGACCTAATTCTACATTAAATTCACAGTTTAAATAGTAATGTCTTTGATTTTCAACCTGTAGACTCTACTGTAGAGTAGACTATTGCCACTACAGATAATGAAGAGCCACATCTTCAATCCATTTTCCATAATTTTTTTCTGATTACTTTTTAATTTTAATTTTTTTTCTCCAAAAGGAAATCTGGAAATTTGTGTAAGCATTTTCTCACTTGAAATGAGTGAAACACTTTTTAAGACAAGATTTTACCCACCCAAAATATATAGTGTGAAGATTGTTTTTATGTAAGACAATTTATAGCATTAGAGAATCACTTTTCTACTGTACACTAGACATAAACAACACATTTTCAAGGATACATTTATTTGTTAAATATGACCGATTGTGTTCACAATTAATCTGCTATAATATGTATGATGATGGAGGGTTGGATCCAGACTAACATTTTCCATGGCCTCAATGATCCCACACCAGATGCTTATAGAATATTCAAACACTGATTCTTTTAAATTTCATTAAAATGCCAAAAAGTATATTTTTATATGCTAATGAATTGATTTCATGTGGTTAAAGCAGTAAGATCCATTTAAGTTTGGCAAGTAAATAAGCTATGCACATATTTCATTTCTCCCAAATTTCTAGGGGTTTTTTTCTGGGAAAAAGCTCTAAAAATGGTAAACACATTTTAGACCAGCTCTGCCACTTCATGCATGAACAGACATTAAAATAGAATGAGAAATCCTATCAAACATTGCTAGCAGAATACCCTGTCTCTTTTTCATGGATACCATCTTTCTTTCTTTCTTTCTTTCTTTCTTTCTTTCTTTCTTTCTTTCTTTCTTTCTTTCTTTCTTTCTTTCTTTCTTTCTTTCTTTCTTTCTTTCTTTCTTTCTTTCTTTCTTTCTTTCTTTCTTTCTTTCTTTCTTTATGTGATTCACACAAGAATTACAACCAAAATATAGTTCTGCCTAAGGCAAATCCTTCTTAGCTTTTATATTTAAAGTATAAATATATTATTGTTCAATATTTAAGAAAGAATTTGCATGAAAAAGACTTAATCAGAAACAGCTTTTTGCTCTCTTGTATTATACTGTACATAATTGAATTGACTCAGTGTTAGCCAATATAAAGAAGTCAGAAGCTGCTATATTCTGACAAGAGATGGGCACGAAACAAATCATGGAGCAAAATTCTGAATGGAATGGCTGGTTCATTTTCAAAGAAACGTGTTCCATGGGTCCATGTTTTTACGGAACAAACAACTTTTCCTGCTGTTCCATTCCATTCCTGGTTCGGGAAGCCAGACACTTCACACCATTCAATCCATCGCCTAGGCAACGGTGGTAGTCTTTTGGTTGCCCCCAATCTGAGGCTGCCACACTTGATTGGCAGCTGTCCCTGCGAACTAGAGAGCTCCCACTCTGGCCCATCCAGTCAGGAAAAGGGCCAGCCCCTCAAAGTAGCTGCCAGCAGACACTCCAGTTTTTACTACTGTGAGGAGAAAAATTACAGGAGGGGGGGGGGGAACCATGGATCATGCCTTTCCTGGTGTTCAATCTCTCTGAAACTTGGGGGATCTTTAGAGGATAGTGAGGACTAGGTCCCCTGCAAATTTGGTGGGTACTGGACATTGGGAACATCAATTTGTAGCCCCTCAAAGTAGCTTCCAGCAGACACTGCAGTTTTTGCCACTGTGAAGAGAAAATGACAGGAAAGGGAGGGACCCATGGATCATGCCTTTCCCGGGGTTCAATCTCTCTGAAACTTGGGAGCGGGGGTTTAGAGGACAGTGAGGACTAGGTCACCTGCAAATTTGGTGAGTATTGGACATTGGAAAAGTCTTGTTTAGTTTGGCTGTGAGTGTGAAGGTGCCCGTTCTGGGCTCCCTCGAACCACAAACCTGTTCAGAACCGGCTCAAGTTTGGCTAATTTGTGGCTCGTGTTCTGTGAAAATGAACGAACCACAAACCACATGGTTCATTTTTTTCCCTGTTCCTTGCCCATGTCTACTTCAGATAGATCAGGATATGTACCAATTAAGGCATCATAGGTTTTCATTTACTTATTCAGATACCAAGATGTGTATGCCAGAGGGAGTTTGAGGTAGTTTGCTATGTTCCACAGCTTAGATTCTCCAAGGTTCAGAGCCTGTGATGGAATCTGAAGTGCAGGGAGCAGATCACCCATCTTTGTTGAGCCCCTAATATGCACAACAGACTTATCCAATCTAGAGGCTTTTAACTGCCTACCAATAGGAGAGGATGATGTTCCACAGCCCTGCCTTCTTCCAAATCCAGTGAAGGTGGATGCCATCACATCTCTCTGTGCCATTTTGAGTTCCCTTTGCCATCGGCCACTGAAACAAATGGGGCTAAACCTGACCCCATAGCAGATGGGACAAGATTGATTGATTAGATTTTTAGCTGGCCCTCCCCACAAGCAGGCTCAGGGCAGGTTACAATCATAAATAAATTACAATAAATAAAACTAATAAAATACATCTCAGTACCAACATGGATTTCAGCATTCCAGATGGTGCACCCTTCCCCCTGTCCCTGCCTACCATACACAAGGGAAGAAAAGGGTGGAGGTGTGGGTTGGTGAAACTCTAACTCCTCAAGAGGGCGAGAGACAGGTTTTAGGAATGAATGCGGAGGGACCTAGACAAGATGGAAGCTAATCTTAATGCTCTTGGGTGTCAATTGATGCTGTAGTTTCACATTCAGGGTTATTCCCTATTGGAAATATGGAAAATTGGAACATGAAGGCATGCAGAATTGTACCATACAGGTCAGTTTTAAAAACCTCCAAATTGTTGCTTAAACGAAACAAATGAGTTTTTCTTTCTGTTAGCGAGGCCTTCACCAGAACCAGAATATTTATTGCATGTGGCCAAAGGCCATTACAATCAAGCAAATAAAACTCATAAGCAAAACATAAACACCAAACAATAAAACACATAAAATACATTAAAACACAAGAGCACCTTTGTTATATACATAGATGGAGTCTCAACTGTTAAGCACAGACCAAACCCTGATTTTCTTAGCTACCAGGGCAAACTGTGCTGCTCCATAAGAAATGTGTAGATCCAAATCAGAAAGAAAGAGGGTTAATTTTTCATCAAGAAAAAGAACTATAATAGAAGCAATCTGGTGGCAGTGATGGTTGGAGGAGGGGAAGAAAGATTTTGGAATGAAAATATTCCATTTGTTTGGATGATTTGTCTTCCCAACATGATGCAAGCACTGCTTTCCAGCTGAACTCCTCTTGCACTTTACCTCCAATTAAAGAAGAGGCCTGGGGTCATTTGGTTATTGTGTGGATTATTGACAGCCTAGGCTTGAAGAGGATTTATTTCAAGCTCTTTGAATGCTTTGCTTCTTAGTTGTTACTTCTTAGTCTACTTGGAATTTAGAATGCAACTAGTATTTAATTAATCACCCTGCACTTGATTGTGCATAAATCCATCTTTAACTCAGCATGTAGTGAATCTTCCTGTCTTGGGGCAACAGGAACCTGTTGACATACCGTTGCTCTGTAGGCTTGTAAGGAACAGCCTGCCATACTCCCATTAAACAGAAGATTACAAGATAAGCATCAAATAATAATAATAAAAAACCTCCTGCTGGTTCTATTTCATTGGGCACAAATGAAAGAAGCAAATCTCCAAAGCAAATAGAAGAGCAGTGCTATCAACCATCATCTAAGATGAATACTCCTAACCATGCAATCCTAAACAATCACATCCTTCAAAGTCAAGCAGAAGTGTAACTCAGGACTGTAGTGAAAGAAACCATCAGCCTTTGTGGATAGGCAACTTGCTGTCCATTACTGAAAAGCACAACATCATTCATCATTAGAATGGCAATTAATAGAATCTATAATTTAGAGACATTCTCTTATAGTTGCTACATGTTGGATCCTCACAATAACCTTGTGGATTTTCCAGATCCTGGTTTGAGAGTCTAACCTAGTGGTACTCACTCAACAGCTCTTGGAAAGCCACATTTGTAGTTACCATCAATCAAAAGAGCCACATTTACTTCCATCCCTGGTTTGAGGCCTGCACCTCAGGGAGGCTCACAGCATACCAGTTTCTCCAGCTGCAGAAACCACCTGCCAACCACAAGCCCCATCAGTCAGGGGGCTTGCCCAGTTTCAGATATCAGAAGAGGCACAGGTGATATGACAAGAGGCCACATGTACATCCTGAGCTGTCTCTTGTTATTTCTCCTTCACTTACCTTTTAGCTATGTTCAATTTATGTTGAAGTCCTATACGCCTTCTTATTAAAAGAGAAAGTGGTTGTAAAAGTTTTTTTTTCCCCTGTGTGGCACTGGCTTGTTTTAAGCCTGTTCATGATCCCATATAACACATGGGCCGATTCCAGACGGCCCTCTGCCTCCCGAAACGTTGCGCGTCGTCGCGCGTCGTCGCGCGGAAAACGCGAAATATCGCGTTTTCTTGCGCGAGTTTTGCGCAACCTCGCGCAAAACTCGCAGGGGAAAACGCGATATTTCGCGTTTTCTGCGCGACGACGCGCAACGTTTCGGGAGGCAGAGGGCCGTCTGGAATCGGCCATGGAGTTTGAAGGCAAGCATTTGTATAAGCACTAGGCACTGCATTCAGGTGTGTTAGAAAGAAGTATGGCATTCAAAGGCAGCATTGCAAAACACACGAGCAGTGCTTCAGAAAAGGACAGACTTGTTTATGTGTGCTTTGTGGCAGCATACAGACATATGTACAACAGTAATGTAATAAACTGTGGCTTAATTAAACACTGGCTTGCTCCACCAACCCTAGTAAATATCTGACATAGTAAAACCCCAGTTTGTGCTTGAGTAATGTAATAAACCATGGCTTACTTAAACACTGGCTTGTTCCACAAACTCTAGTAAATATCTGACATAATAAACCCCAGTTTATGCTTGAGTAATGTAATAAACCATGGCTTACTTAAACACTGGCTAGTTCCACAAACTCTACTAAATACTTGACATAATAAACCCCAGTTTGTGCTTGAAATACTTTTTGTCTGTTCTTTGCCTCCTTTTCTATCTTTTAGCAGTCAGGACATCCTTCCTATTCTGCATCTCTGGGCCAGGCAGCCGTAAAGGTCAGTTGTTCTCAACAAGCAGTGGTTTGCAAGTTTAGTAGTCACGACAACCTTCAGCTGGGGCCTACAGATCTCCCAACTGATCTCCAGACTACTGAGATCAGATCCCCTAGAGAAAGTAGATTATTTGGAGGAGTCTACAGTATTATGTCCCGCTAAGGTCCCTCCCCTCCTGAAATCCTGCTCTCCCTAGGCTCCACCCCCAAATATCCAGGAATTTCCCAACTCAGACTTGGCCTCCCTGCAACAAACCACAATTAGTGAAAACTTGTGTTAATGTATAAATTAGAGATCCTAGTCTGAAATCACAGTTTTGATTCCAGCAACAGTTAGCTAGATTGTCCACATTCATATATGGGTTTGCTGAACTTTTGGTTTGGAAATAATGGTTGAGCATGATGTCTGCATACAGCTTCTCTGTGAGTGCATGCATGCACGCATTAGCATTACAGCCTTTATTTCTAGTCCTGTGAAATAAAAATATTTGGAGCCTATGTCTTTTCTTGATTAACTGTTTTTTTTTTATAATTGATTGTTTACTTTGTTTATAATCCATCTATCACCAAGACTCAAAAAGGATTACAACATTTTAAAAAATGCAATAAAACAGTATGTTTTTTTAAAAAAAACTTTATTACAAAATGAGAGTACTCTCAAACAATTCCGTTTTACACATTATGCAGAATAAAAGAGCTATGGGAGCAATAGTTACTAGTTTCTCATTCTCATTTTAAAGGCTATCATACTTTGGTTTGAAAATTATAGGCACAAAAGGAACAATCCTCATCACTTAAAGGACTAGAAAGACAAGGATGCTAGAAGCTTTGCAGCAAATGTGTCTGGCAACTGAACATACTATTTTCCACATCTGCAACCACTCATGAGCTGAGCCAAGCCTGACATCTCTTCACCTCGCAGCTGTTCAACTTGAGCATCATGTTGGACAATTTTGTGGCTGTGTAGTAGTTATGGTGGTGAAATTTCACTTTCTTCAGCCTTCCAGCCATTTTTGCAATTGAACAGTAGGTGAAATTAATTTTCCCCCAGAGTCATGGGTGGTGGGGTCAGGTACTTAAATAACGTTGGGGGGGAGGGGATGATGACTACCATAGGTCTCTACTAGGGATGTGCGTTTCGGCATTCAGAATGCCGAAAGAATGCCGAAACAAAAGTGTTTCGGCATTCTTCAAGAATCCCGAAACGTTTCGGGGAATGCCGAAACGTTTCGGGATTGCCGAAAGAAAAACCCGAAACGTTTCGGGATTCTTTCGGCATTCTTTCGGCATTCGAGAATCGCCATTTTGATTTTGCTAGCCGTTTGCCTTAGCAAGCGGCTAGCAAAATCCTGCTGGAAGCAAAGGCTTCCTGCAGGCTTTTAGAAGAGGGGAGGGGGGGAGAAGGAGTGAATCACTCACTCCTTCTGTCACCCCCCACCCCTCTTGCAAAGGAGGATAGGGAATCCTGCTTTGCCTTGCAAATGCAAGGTGCAAGCATTGCATTGCACTTTGCATTTGCAAAGCAGCAGAGATTCCCGCCAAAACTAACAGGTAGGGGAGGGGGAGCAGGAGGAGGGTGGCTCTTGGAGTGTGGGTGGGGAAAGGCAGGGGACTGGGGACTTTAGGAGTCACCAATCCCACTGCTGCATTCTCATGCCAGCCAATAGATTTAAATCTTTGGCTGAGGCTGCAGCAGGGGATTTAAATTTGGAGCAAGACTGTCTGGAACACTTCTGTTGCTGCTGCTGCTGAGCTGTGACCGAGAGAGGAGAAGAAGAGAGACTGCACCTGGAGCCTGGAGGACATCTGCCTGGAGGATCAACTGTGCTGGACATCCTGAGAGGACACCTGGTAGGCCTTTTTAAAATTTTTGTAAATTTTTTTGATGCTGGGCAATGTGCTGCTGTGGCCTGCCTCTGCAAAAAGGTGTTGCAGTTTATTCTTGGCATGGCCTGGGGGACAGGTTGGGCAGACAATGTTTGATGGTGGGGTGGGGGTTTCAGCATTGGTTGTTGTGCTTGCCTTCTTAAAGCTTGATCCACTGTTTTAAGATTAAAACAAGAGTGTGCCAGCTTTGGGCCTACACAGGCCAGAAGCCTTTCTTCTGGCTGGCTCTCACAGTTGTGCTCCACAATCTGGAATGGTGTGGCTTGCTTTTCTGTGTCTGGTCCCCTGCTTGCAAGGATTCCCAACAGGCTCCGTCCTGATCAACTGTGCCAGCCTGTGGGCCACACACAGGTATGGCCTGGGGGACAGGTTGGGCAGACAATGTTTGATGGTGGGGGGGGGGGTTCAGCATTGGTTGTTGTGCTTGCCTTCTTTAAGCTTGATCCACTGTTTTAAGATTAAAACAAGAGTGTGCCAGCTTTGGGCCTACACAGGCCAGAAGCCTTTCTTCTGGCTGGCTCTCACAGTTGTGCTTCACAATCTGGAATGGTGTGGCTTGCTTTTCTGTGTCTGGTCCCCTGCTTGCAAGGATTCCCAACAGGCTCCGTCCTGATCAACTGTGCCAGCCTGTGGGCCACACACAGGTATGGCCTGGGGGACAGGTTGGGCAGACAATGTTTGATGGTGGGGGGGGGGGGTTCAGCATTGGTTGTTGTGCTTGCCTTCTTTAAGCTTGATCCACTGTTTTAAGATTAAAACAAGAGTGTGCCAGCTTCGGGCCTACACAGGCCAGAAGCCTTTCTTCTGGCTGGCTCTCACAGTTGTGCTTCACAATCTGGAATGGTGTGGCTTGCTTTTCTGTGTCTGGTCCCCTGCTTGCAAGGATTCCCAACAGGCTCCGTCCTGATCAACTGTGCCAGCCTGTGGGCCACACACAGGTATAGCCTGGGGGACAGGTTGGGCAGACAATG
This sequence comes from Eublepharis macularius, assembly GCF_028583425.1. NCBI lineage: Eukaryota > Metazoa > Chordata > Lepidosauria > Squamata > Eublepharidae > Eublepharis > Eublepharis macularius. The sequence continues at coordinate 36,707,001 of NC_072791.1, forward strand.
TTTGATGGTGGGGGGGGGGGGTTCAGCATTGGTTGTTGTGCTTGCCTTCTTTAAGCTTGATCCACTGTTTTAAGATTAAAACCAGAGTGTGCCAGCTTCGGGCCTACACAGGCCAGAAGCCTTTCTTCTGGCTGGCTCTCACAGTTGTGCTTCACAATCTGGAATGGTGTGGCTTGCTTTTCTGTGTCTGGTCCCCTGCTTGCAAGGATTCCCAACAGGCTCCGTCCTGATCAACTGTGCCAGCCTGTGGGCCACACACAGGTATGGCCTGGGGGACAGGTTGGGCAGACAATGTTTGATGGTGGGGGGGGGGGTTCAGCATTGGTTGTTGTGCTTGCCTTCTTTAAGCTTGATCCACTGTTTTAAGATTAAAACAAGAGTGTGCCAGCTTCGGGCCTACACAGGCCAGAAGCCTTTCTTCTGGCTGGCTCTCACAGTTGTGCTTCACAATCTGGAATGGTGTGGCTTGCTTTTCTGTGTCTGGTCCCCTGCTTGCAAGGATTCCCAACAGGCTCCGTCCTGATCAACTGTGCCAGCCTGTGGGCCACACACAGGTATGGCCTGGGGGACAGGTTGGGCAGACAATGTTTGATGGTGGGGGGGGGGGGTTCAGCATTGGTTGTTGTGCTTGCCTTCTTTAAGCTTGATCCACTGTTTTAAGATTAAAACCAGAGTGTGCCAGCTTCGGGCCTACACAGGCCAGAAGCCTTTCTTCTGGCTGGCTCTCACAGTTGTGCTTCACAATCTGGAATGGTGTGGCTTGCTTTTCTGTGTCTGGTCCCCTGCTTGCAAGGATTCCCAACAGGCTCCGTCCTGATCAACTGTGCCAGCCTGTGGGCCACACACAGGTATGCTGCTTTGGCCAAGGTAACCCTTTTTGGTTGCTGGCCTGGCACTCACAGTTGTGCTCCACAATCTGGAATGGTGTGGCTTGCGTTTCTGTGTCTGGTCCCCTGCTTGCAAGGATTCCCAACAGGCTCCGTCCTGATCAACTGTGCCAGCCTTCGGCCCACACACAGGCCTGCTGCTCCGGCTTTGGTAACCCTTCCCGTTTGCTGGCCTGGCACTCACTGTTTTGCTTCACATTCAGGTTGTTTATCGTTGGTGGACCTCTTCTGGACTGGACTGCACTTGGTTGACATCGGCCTGCAGATCTCTGCGTGGAGGATCAACATTGCTGGACATCTGCACTGGTGGACTGGTAGGGTTGTTGTTAAATTTGGTTTTTGAGCTTATGTCTGCTGCTGTGCCTACCTGCAAGCATATGCTTTGGCTCTGTCTTTATGGCTTGGGCCGGGGGGGGGGGGGCATTTTCTGGTTGGGCAAGAGGATATTGTTTGGGGGTTAGGGGGGCCAGCATTGATCGCAGTGCCTGCTTTCTTTCATGTTTCATTTTTCAAGTTTGAGTGTGGGGTGGGCATGAACTGCTGTTTCACAGGACTAAAAAATGAGTGTGCCAGCTTCTGGCCTGCACAGGCCAGAAGCTCTGCTGGGTGGATGTGTTTTGTTTTGCTGCTGGTTGGCCCTAGCCTTTAAGGGGGGGGGGGCTGACTTGGCTTGTGCAACGGGGCCTTGAATTTTGGGGTTGCGTGTGCGGCGTGTGGTGTTGACTCTGCTAACATTTCCAATTTTCTTGACAGCATCGTGGAGGAGAGGAGGACCAGCTGCAAGACCGCCTGAACATCGCTGGACTGCAGGACTGGTGTTACTGTGAGCGAGTCCGGGTTCACATTTGGGTGGCCTTGGGGGTGGGTTCTTGCTAGCTTGGGAGGGGGGAGGCTCATCTTCAAAACACCACATCCACACCCCACACCGACATACCACAGAAACATCGGTCCCGCTAAATAGTGTCTCTTAGGTAGGTAGGCCAGTTGGTAGGTGATCAGTGGATAATTGCCCTCAACATAATTATTAGGGAAACCGAGCCTAGTTTTTTTTAAAAAACTAAATAGGGACTCAGCAGGGAAAGCATTAGTGAGTGAGTGTTAGGTTTGAATTCTATATATATATATATATATATATAAAAATTTGTAATAGCTGTCAATAGGCTTCCCATTAGTGCCCCCATAACTAGGGTTCCACTGCCCATCTCTGGCACCCGTGGTGGTGCCAGGCCGGCCCGGGCATACTAGTGTGTGAGTGTTTAAGGCTTTGTCACCTGTTATTGGGGTTTAGGGCCAGCTCAATTCCAGAGGAATTCAGCTGATTGGCAGGCTCAGGTTCCCTGACATAAATAGGGTTGCTTAAAAAGGCACTTGATTGTTCATCTCCAAGTCACAGAGCCACTAGAAACACAGATTTATAGCAGGTTAGTTAGGTCTTGAAAACAAAGTTGACCTTTGTTTTCTAAATCTTTTCTGATTAGTTAGGGTTGAATTTGGGAGGGGAAAGTATGTCAGAGAGGAAAGCAGAGAGGGGACCCGGGGGAAAGGCTAGGGAGAAATCTAGAGGGGAGGAGGGGAGGGGGAGGGGGACTGCTGCGGCAGCCCCTCCATCTGAGCGGAGGAGGCCCTCCCCTGCGCTGCTGCCGTTCACCAGCCTGGCTTCTGGTGACAGGAAGAGGGTTCGCAAGACTCTCTTTCCTGAGGCAGCTGCTGGAGGGCCACCCCCAACCCGGGTGCGTGAGGCAGGGGCTGGCACTGGGCAGGGGCCTGCTGCTGAGGCTCCTCCTCCTCCAGTGGTTGCGAGCCAGCTGCTGGAGGAGGGGCAGCATGTGGTGTCTCCTGGGATGGGCGCGGAGCACATGACTTTCCCTGCGCTCCCGCTCACCCCAGGAACCCGGAGGATGTTGGAGGAACTGCCCGTGAGACCCCCCCTGGGGCGGTCCACCCCAGTTTCCTCTGAGGCCAGCAGCAGGCCTCTCGCGGCTGTGCAGGAGGAGAGGACGCGGGAGGAAGAGGCAGAGACTGTGGTGGAAGAGCCCACATCTCTGCCCCTTCAGCCTCGTCCATCCCCACCTGCCCGGCCGAGAGTGGGACACGGTGTGTCCGGCCAGAGCACCTCACAGGAGGTGCCGCAGGGTGGTCCCGAACGCGCTTCTCCTGGGAAGCGTGGGATGCCCTTTTCCTCCGAAATCTGGAAGCACTTCCAGACAACGGAGGATCCCCGAGCAGCCCTGTGCCTGCATTGTAGGCAGCGCGTCAGCCGTGGCAAAGATGTGTGGCATCTCTCCACGTCTGGGATGAGGCACCATATGAAGAGGCACCACCAGGCGGTGCTTCTTCGGGAGGAGGGTTCGAGTGGCGCCGCACGGCCGCCAGCTAGCCAGAAGGAGGCAGGCTCCTCTGGTGCTCTCCCCCCAAGGGTACCTGCAGGAAAGGGACGCCAAGCCTCTCTCCCGGAGATGCTTGGTATGCAGGGCGCTAGTGTGCCCAGAGAGGGGATCCGGAGGGCGAGCAGGCGCATCACGCGCCACATCGTCAACATGATAGCAGTGGATGGGCAACCGTATTCCGTAGTTGAAGACTTCGGCTTCTCAGGGCTGCTCCAAGATTGCTTTCCCTGGTACGCCGTCCCTGCTCGCACGTCGTTGAGCAGATCGGTGGTGCCCTCGTTTTACAGGGCTGCCAGGGATCATGTGAAGGCACAGCTGTCCCGGGTTGCCGGGAGAACTGTGCACTTCACATCGGACATCTGGACCTGCCCAAGTGTGCAGCAAGCGTACCTCTCGCTTACTGCTCACTGGTGGGAACCCGAGTCGGTTCTGGGTGGGGGCCGGGGGGAGGTGCCTAGCACAGCTAGACAGGGAAGGATGCGAGACCGCCAGGCCGGCTACTGCAAGGCCTTGCTTCACGCCGAGGTGCTCGACGTGTCCCACACGGCGGAGAACATCGCTGCCACCTTAAGGAGACAGTTGGACGAGTGGATAGGCCAGGGACCCGCCACCGTGGGATGCATGGTGACGGACGGTGGCAAGAACATGAGGGCAGCGGCGCATCTAGTGAGCCGAGAGAGCGTCTACTGTGCCGCTCACAAGCTTCACCTAGTGGTGAGAGATGCGCTGGGGTTGGGCTCCTCGAAGGAACCCGTGGATACCCGGACCCGTGAACTCCAGTTACTTGTCCAGAAATGTCGGAGGCTCACGGGTCACTTCTCGCGCAGCGTGAAGGCCACGCACGAACTGCGCCAGACACAGGTCAGGACAGGTGTGCCAGAGCACGCTCTGATCACTGACGTCAGCACTCGCTGGAACTCCACCTGCGCCATGCTTGAGCGCTTGGTGGAGCAGCAGGCCGCACTCCACGCGTGGCTCTCCGAGCACCGCGGTGCGAGTCAGGTGGGTGAGTTCAACCGGGAGGATTGGCTCACCATCACCCAGACAGTGGAGGTCCTGAAGCCCTTCAAGGACTTCACTGTGGCGGTCTCGTCAGACACGGCGACCCTCGGTCTGGTCATTCCCCTGGTGCACACGCTCCAGAGGAATCTGGCCACCCTTGCAGACCGGGTCGCGCCCCGTGCTGACCTTGTTCCAGCGGTGCGCGCATTAGTGAGAAGGCTGCAGCAGGGCATAGCTGCCAGGCTAACTCCTCTCACTAAGGAAGAGTCATACATGTTGGCGACCATGTGTGACCCGCGCATAAAGGGCACTTTCGCCGAGCGGGACGGGAACCTCACCCAAGCCAGAGACGGGCTCTGCTCTTGGGTGAGGCGCAGGCAGGCCAAGAGGGGACGCCTGTCGACAGGGGGGACGCAAGAGGGGCCCTGCCGTGCGGGTCCCTCTGACGCCCCCTCTGCGCAGGCCCCCCCCGAGGCCACCACCGGAGTGCCGATGGAGATGGAGATGCTCCGGTGGGCCCTCGTCCCCTCTGGGGTCGTGAGGACCGTGAGAGAGGATCCGGCGGAGGCGATGGTCAGGGACTACCTCGCGGAGCCCTGCGAGTCGCTCTCCACCGATCCGCTCAGCTACTGGGCCAGGAAGGAGTCGGTCTGGCCGGACCTCTCCCTCGAGGCGCAGCGGCTGCTCTCATGCCCTCCGACGAGCGTGGAGAGCGAGCGCGTCTTTTCACATGCGGGCGACATTGTCGGCCCACATCGCACTCGCCTTCTCCCATGGAGAGTCGAGCAGTTGACCTTCCTGAAGGTCAACTCTCGCCTCTTCGATTTCTCAGGACTGGACTTCCAGAGTGACTGAGGTGAGCCCAACTTGTGGCCTGCATCCTCTATGAGTCCAATCCTTTGGAATCGCGCTCTCCCCTGTATAAAACCCTGTATATACAGTTAAAACCGGCCAGTAGAGGGAGGGTGGTTAGGAACCAGTGGCAAAGGGAAAACACCCAGCAATTTGAAAGCCCCCCCCCCCAGGGTATTCAAAACATCTCCCATCACTGAGACATACCCTGTGGGACCAAATTTATTATGAGAAATAATGCCCCAGAAACATGGATTGCTACTGGAGGGAGAAACAGGTTAGATAGGGATTGCTTAGGTGTTTTTATCAGATGAACTCCTTGTAAAAAAAAATTGTAGAAGAATTGTTGTACTGTTTTTTGCAAGTTGATGTTCCGTTCATGTAAAAAAAAGGAAAAAAAACCAAAAAAAAATGTTGTGATTATGTTTTTTAAAAGTTGATTGAATGTTCATAAAAAAAAAAAACCCAAAAAAATGTTGTGATTATGTTTTTTAAAAGTTGATGTTCCGTTCATGTAAAAAAAAGGAAAAAAAAACCAAAAAAAAATGTTGTGATTATGTTTTTTAAAAGTTGATTGAATGTTCATGTTTAAAAAAAAAAAAATTTGATGTTAATGTTGGGTTTGCATGGTTGGGGGATGCGGGTAGAGTGGTGGATGGGCACCGGCCAATGATGATCTCTCACAGATGTTCCCAGGTAAATTCTGAGGCTGGTGTGGGGGTGGGGGGAGACCTCTGCAGAACTGCTCCAGAAATACCATTGTCCAGTGCCTTGGAAGTGCCCAGTTCAGCTTTGTGTGTCTGAACTGAAAGCACAGCCACAGGAAATGACATAGGTTCTGCTGGACCCTGTTGCAGTGGTTCCCCCCCCATTTAGTCATGTTATGGAGGGAGAGTTGTATTAGGCTGGTAGTTATGATCATCTTCTGTTTCCATGCCCTGTTGTGCCCGCTCACTATGTAACCTGCTGTAATGTTCAAAACTTTACTGTTTGTCCATTTCAAAAGAAAAATTGTGTTTAAGATTCTCTGATGTGTAGTTAATTGTGTTGTGTTGTGCTATGAGGGACAATAAGTGTAATATGTTGTGATTTGTTGACCACTTGTAATTTGAAAATGAGAAAATAAAGGTTTTTTAAACTTAATGATTGTGTGTCTGTGTTCCCTTCTTTGATGGGAGGTTGGTTCCCAGCATAGGGAACAATGGGGCAGGCTGGCCAGCCTGTTCCTGGGGTACTGGGTGTGGGGCAGCTGAGGGTGGTTTTGGTTCTGAGACGGGCTGAGTGGAGGATTTGGGTCTGTGTGTGGCAGCTGGGGTGGGGGAACTGGGTTTGTGTGGGGCTGTAAGGAGTGGACTATGGGGGATGAGAGCACTGGTTGTCCCTTGTGCCCAAGTAGGCCCCTGCTACTGTCCTGGTGTGGGCTTCCATGCCTCCATCAGTTGCTGGCCCTCCTTTGCCATCTTTTTCTGAAATTTTCCTAGGGCTGCCAAACTCCTGGTTGGGCTTGAGTTCAGGTTAGAGAGAGTAGTTCCCTACAGAGAAACTGGCTGCTTCCAAGGGCAATCTCTTTAGAGGGCAAATGCGGACCATGGATTCTGGGGGAGATCCCTACTCAGATTTTCCTTTCCACAAGTCCCACCCCCAAATTGCCAGTAACTTCCAAGGCCAGAGTTTGCCACCCCAGAGAGATCCCGTTCCCACCCTCTTAGCCTTGGCATGAAAGTTGTAGCCCCCATGGAACGCTTCCAGGTTCCTGATTCCAAGCCCAATGACACCAATGTAAGACAATCCAGACCTCCATCAAAAATGGATTTTAAGTAGCAGTGGGATTGGGCTGCATTTCAGTCATTCACATATCTGGTTGTGTTCCCAAACATTTAGCTTATGTTTTTTTAAATCAGCGTATGGCACTGAAGGACACTTTTAAATGGTTCTAAAAACATTTTTTTATTATGAAGTATTTAATGTGGCATTGATCAAGGGCAGGCCTTTTGGCCAAATGAGCAGTATCAGTACAGTAAAATTTAGACTAAGCTCATAGGAGGAAAAAGCATTCACACTGTGAAGTGGGAAGAAAGTTTCAATTTACATGTACCATGGACTCCGAAAAAGACATGTAAGTGGGATCCAGACCAAATCAGGCCTGCTTTCTCCCTTGAAGATATCAATTGATGATAGTGCTTATGTCACATCATGAGAAGACAAGGTTCACTAGAAAAGACAATAATGCTAAGAAAAATTGAAGGCAGTAGGGAAAAGAAGAATACCCTAGATGTGGTAGATTGACTGCGGTTTGCAATACATGGACAAGGTTTTTGGGATACTGTGGAGCTCAATATAATTCTAAAGTACACCACAAGTGATTTGAATGCATAAAACATACAGACACATACACATAAAATGTATATACCCCCTCCCCACCAAATTAAAGGTTTATCTTATGCCCCGGTTTTCTCCCCCATGGGAACCTAGAGTGGTTTACACATTGCTGTTCTCCCTTGATTTGTTTCACCCTCATCACAACCAGGCTAACAATAGACAGCTGCTCCATGCCTCACATTGGAGTGACTCCACCGATGGCCTTCTTAGTTGTTGGAGGGGGTGGAGGGGGGGGAGGAAGGAAACAACGCACTCCTGCCCACTCTATCTGGGGCCTAGGTGACCAAATTGCTTGGCCTTGGCAAGGAGCCAGTGGTGGGGCGGCACTGGTTCTGGGGCCCCGTCCAGAACATTTGTCCAGGGCCCCAAAATCACGTAGACTGCCTCTGGAAAACACAACACAATTGTTTACTTAGGCTGAGCCAAGAACATCCATCAAGCCTACAAGGCACAGAATCAGAGTCTGCCAGATTCTAGACCAACTCTCTAGCCATTGCACTACAGTGGATATCTAAAAACTGTTCATACCCCCACCAGCAACTTGAACATTTTTCTCCAAAAGGCACAACTTGGCTGGGTCTCAAAAAGGACTATGATGCATGGGCCTGTCAATGCATACTGGTACTAAGGCTCTGGCCGGGGGGAGGGGGGCATTGTGCCAATGCCACCCTGGCTTTGGAAGGGGACAGTAAAATAGAAGAAATAATCTAGCTTCAGTGCCTCCCCCCCTTCTCTGTCTCTCTCTCTCTCTATAATGTGAGTGAAAACATTACTATACCATCACTGAAGCCTACAGGATACTTAGGGTCTGTTCACACACGCATGATCATTTAATGGCAATGCTCTGGCATGATGATGTTTGTTCTAGGAGGTGATGTGATCATCACACAAGGCTGGGGAGCACGCACAATTCACAGCAGGCAGATTTGGGCCACAAGGGATCCTGCTTTGGCCTGTAGGGCCCAAATCAGCCCACTGCAAAGCACAGGCATACTCTCAGGGCAGCCAGATGACATCAGTGACATCACGGCAGCAGCCCCTGGAGCGTACCTTGAAGGCTCATTCACTGACTTTCCCCCTTCGGGGTGATAGGTGAGAGTGGGGGATCCCCCACCAAGGGGAAACGGATCCCTAATTGTGTCTGAGGTTGTGGAAATCAAATGGGTCATTACCTCCATATTGCTTCTGTCTTTGAGGGACTTACATGCACATTATATTTAACTCCAGATTTCTTGATTGTCAAGGAATGCATGTGGTGGGGGGTAGGGGGGAAGGGTGGGAGAAGGGCGGCATTTGGCATGCAAAATGCCACCCCTGGCAAGACAAGCCTCTCCCAGCTGTCGGTGGTAGAGATGAGAGCAGAGCACCCACTTGGGGAGGCCATGAAATGGCCCCCCCAAGTGGGAGCAGGCTGAGCCTTGGTGGGGGGATGGGAGGAAGGGTGGGAGAAGGGCCCCAGAGGGTTGGGGGGGGGATTTTGTTGCTGTGGTTCCCCCCCATTAAGTCATGTTATGGAGGGAGAGTTGTATTAGGCTGGTAGTTATTATGATCATCTTCTGTTTCCATGCCCTGTTGTGCCCGCTCACTATGTGACCTGTTGTAATGTTCAAAACTTTACTGTTTGTCCATTTCAAAAAAAAAATTGTGTTTAAGATTCTCTGATGTGTAGTTAATTGTGTTGTGTTGTGCTATGAGGGACAATAAGTGTAATATGTTGTGATTTGTTGACCACTTGTAATTTGAAAATGAGAAAATAAAGGTTTTTTAAACTTAATGATTGTGTGTCTGTGTTCCCTTCTTTGATGGGAGGTTGGTTCCCAGCATAGGGAACAATGGGGCAGGCTGGCCAGCCTTCTCTGTGGGTGGTGGGGGGGTCAGGGGGGTGGTTGTCTGTGTGCCAGGGCAGGTGCTCTTTCCCAGGGACGATTTGGCACTGCCACCATTGTGGCACCCCTTGTCTGTGCAGAACTGCCCTGGGAAAGAGAGTTTAGGGGTTCCCAAAAGGGGAGGGCAGGCCAGCCTGTTCCTGGGGTTATGGTGGGTGTGGGGCAGGTGGGGGTGGATTTGGGTCTGTGAGGGGCTACTGGGGGGATTTGGGTCTGTGTGTGGCAGCTGGGGTGGGGGAACTGGGTTTGTGTGGGGCTGTGAGGGGTGGACTTTAGGGGCTGAGAGCACCTACTTGGGGAGGCCATGAAATGGCCCCCCCAAGTGGGAGCAGGCTGAGCCTTGGTGGGGGGTGGGAGGAGGGGTGGGAGAAGGGCCCCAGAGGGTTGGGGGGCATTTTGCATGCAAAATGCCACCCCTGGCAACACAAGCCTCCCCCAGCTGTCAGTGGTAGAGATTAGAGCACCTACTTGGGGAGGCCATGAAATGGCCCCCCCAAGTGGGAGCAGGCTGAGCCTTGGTGGGGGGTGGGAGGAGGGGTGGGAGAAGGGCCCCTGAGGGCTGGGGGGCATTTTGCATGCAAAATGCCACCCCTGGCAAAGGAAGCCTGCCTCTTCATTTTTTCCCCATAGGAAATAATGAAGAGAGATCAGCAGCAGCATGCTAACAATATGCTGCTCCTTTGCTTTCTTATGGGGAGGATGGGGGGACCTGCTTTGGGGGGCCATAACATGGCCCCCCAAAGTCCAATCTGTCTGAAACTTGGGTAGTTGTTAGAGAAGGGTTAGAGGAAGGTCCCCACCAATTTTGGGCTTATTTGGTGGGAAAATGCCTCCTCCAGGCGTCCTGAAAGACGGAGGCATTTTCCCAGCAAAAAAACCCGAAAGAATCCCGAAAGAATGCCGAAATAATGCCGAATCCCGAATCCCGAAAGAGATTCTTGTTTCGGCTTTCGGCTAATGCCGGTAGAGAATCTTGTTTCGGGTAATCCCGAAACAAGAAAGCCGAAAGTTTTTTCCTTGCACACCCCTAGTCTCTACAAAGTGGTATGGATCCAGATAGATTAGCAGCCCTTACTGCTGATCAGACAGAAATAGTAAAGTGGTGAATCTTCTAAAAAGAAAACTGTACAGTGTTTATTTCTATACAACTGCCAGTTTTTGTTCATTCTTCGTTTAAATGATTGATGGCAGAGTGGAGTCAATCAGTGATGGGTGGTAATACATGCCATTAAGGGTGTGCACAGGAAAAAAAAATCGGTAAATTCAATTCAGTAATATCAAACTGGAAAAAAAATTGGTATTCCCTGAATACTGAATTGATTCTCTAGTTTGGTTAGGTATTGCAGAGCAAATTCGGCAAAATTTGGTCATTGTTTCTTATGGAAAAGTCAATTGTTTTTTTTTCTGGTGGATGGGGGAGGCATGACTTTTTTAAAAAACCAAATTTCACCATATATGCAGGGGCCTACTCCTGACTGTTTTCTAATAAACCCTCAAGTTTTATAAAGATTGTACTCTGGAGAGCCATTTTATGCCCCCCTCCAAAGATGCTCCCAGCCACCTCCAATCTCCATTATTCTCTAAAGAGAAAATTATGAGGGCTATCCAGGGGGCTGGCAGTGACATTTTGCAAGAAAAATCCACTAAATTTTCAGGAGACCTACTCCTGACTGTTCTCTAAAGACCCCCAAGTTTCAGAGAGATTGGACCCCAGGGGACACTTTATGGCTCCCCAAAGAAGATACCCCCAGCCAACTCCAATATTCATTATTTCCTAAAAGGAAAACTATCTGGTGGTATCTAGGGGGGTGGGGGTGGCATTTTGCAAGCAAAATCCACCAAACTTTGCAGGGACCTAATTGTCATTGTCCTTTAAAGAACACCCAAGTTTTAGGGAGATTGAACCCCTGGGTCAAATTCTGTGGACCTCTGAACAAGGTGCCTCAATGTCTCAATGTCTCAATGTCTCATGTCTCAATGACTGTGCTATGGAACAGATGGTTACAGAACCTACTAGGGGAGAGGTGATCCTGGATTTGGTCCTCAGTAATGCTGAAGACCTGGTGAGAGATGTAAATGTGATTGCACCACTTGGGAACAGTGACCATAATGTTATTGAGTACAACATATGTATAAATAGGAAATTGCCAAATAAGACCAACACAGCCATGTTTAACTTCAAAAGGGGTAACTTTTCTGAGATGAGGGGGTACGTGAAGAAGAAACTGAAAGGGAAAGTAAAAAAGGTCAAAACACTTGGGGAATCTTGGAGACTATTTAAAACTACAATCCTGGAAGCTCAAATTAAATATATACCGCTGGTTAGGAAAGGCACAAATAGGTTTAGGAAAAGGCCAGCATGGTTAACAAGCAATGTAATAGAAGCTGTAAAAGGTAAAAAGGATTCTTTTAGGCAGTGGAAAACTAGTCGGAGTGAGGTTGATAAAAAGGAGCATAAGCTGTGGCAAAAAAAGTGCAAGTCTGTGATCAGACAGGCAAAAAGGGAATATGAGGAGCATATTGCAAAGAACATAAAGAAAAACAATAAACAATTCTTTAAATATATTAGAAGTAGGAAACCAGCTAGGGAGGCAGTGGGGCCCTTGGATGACCAAGGCGTAAAAGGATTACTAAAGGGTGATAGGGAAATGGCCGAGAAGCTGAATGCGTTCTTTGCTTCTGTCTTCACTGTGGAAGATAAGAAGTGCATGCCCACTCCGGAAGCACTGACTTTGGGAGGGGTTTTGAAAGACCTGAGTCACATTGAGGTGACGAGAGAGGAGGTTATGCGACTGCTAGATAATTTAAAAACTGATAAATCACCGGGCCCAGATGGCATACATCCAAGAGTTCTGAAAGAACTCAAGTGTGAACTTGTAGATCTCCTCACAAAAATATGTAATCTGTCATTAAACTCTGCATCTGTTCCTGAGGACTGGAAGGTAGCTAATGTTGTCCCCATCTTTAAAAAAGGTTCCAGGGGAGATCCGGGAAATTACAGGCCAGTCAGCCTGACGTCAATACCGGGTAAGTTGGTGGAAACTATTATCAAAAATAAAATTAGTGGGCACATTGATGACCAAAAGCTGATGAGGAAAACTCAGCATGGGTTCTGTAAGGGAAGATCTTGTCTCACCAATCTGTTAGAGTTCTTTGAGGGAGTGAACAAACAAGTGGACAAGGGAGACCCGATAGATATTGTTTATCTTGACTTCCAGAAAGCTTTTGACAAAGTTCCTCATCAAAGGCTCCTAAGTAAGCTCAGTAGCTATGGGATAAAGGGCCAAGTCCTCTTGTGGATCGAAAACTGGCTAATTAATAGGAAACAGAGAGTGAGTATAAACGGGCACTTCTCACAGTGGAGGGTGGTGAGCAGTGGGGTGCCACAGGGGTCGGTATTGGGTCCAATGCTTTTTAACTTGTTTATTAATGATTTGGAATTGGGATTAAGCAGTGAAGTGGCTAAATTTGCAGATGACACGAAATTGTTCAGGGTGGTGAAAGCCAGAGAGGATTGTGAGGCACTCCAAAGGGATCTGTCGAGGCTAGAAGAGTGGGCATCCATGTGGCAAATGAGGTTCAATGTAGCCAAGTGCAAAGTAATGCACATTGGAACCAAAAATCCAAAATATAAATACAAGTTGATGGGGTCTGAACTGGCGGAGACTGACCAAGAGAGAGATCTTGGAGTCATGATAGATAACTCACTAAAAACATCAGCACAGTGTGCGACTGCCATAAAAAAAGCTAATGCTATGCTAGGGGTTATTAGGAAAGGGATTGAAAACAAATCAGCCGGTATCATAATGCCTCTGTATAAATCGATGGTGAGGCCTCATTTGGAGTACTGTGTACAGTTCTGGTCGCCACACCTTAAAAAAGATATCATAGCACTGGAAAAAGTACAGAGAAGGGCAACTAAAATGATTAAAGGGTTGGAACACTTTCCCTATGAGGAAAGATTGAGGCGCTTGGGGCTCTTTAGCCTGGAGAAAAGACGACTGAGGGGAGACATGATAGAGGTTTACAAGATAATGCACGGGTTAGAGAAGGTAGAGAAAGATGTGTTTTTCTCCCTTTCTCACAATACAAGAACTCGTGGGCACTCTATGAAATTATTGAGCAGTCGGGTTAGAACAGATAGAAGAAAATACTACTTTACACAAAGGGTGATAAACACATGGAATTCGTTGCCACAGGAGGTGGTGGCAGCTACAAGCATTGCCAGCTTCAAGAGGGGACTGGACAAATATATGGAGCAGAGGTCCATCAGTGGCTATTAGCCACAGGAGATAGATGGTATTCTCTTTGTGGGGAGGTGGTGCTCTGTTGTCTTGGTGCTGGAAGGAAGGCAGTGGGAGGGCTTCTGGTGTCCTGGCCTCACTGACAGTCCTTTAGATGGCACTGGATTTCTAGCCACTGTGTGTGACAGAATGTTGGACTGGATGGGCCACTGGCCTGATCCAACATGGCTTTGCTTATGTTCTTATGTTCTTATGTGCCCCCAGTCACTCTATTTGTTCCTATTGAAAGAGGGGGGGAAATCTCCAATCTGACTCCCACTGCAGAAACACATGGACCAAGGCTGCCATGTCCAGAGGAACACTTCCAAATATAAGCTGCACACCAGACAGTCCAATGGAACCAAATGATCCCCCCTCCCAAACCCAGTTCTCCCTCAACAAGCTGGCCAGCCACTCTCCCTGTTCCCAATGACGAGAACATTTAGAAGTTCTTTCTCAGGACCACACACATAGGGCAGGGATGTCACAGCCAAGACATGCTCCCAAATGCAAGCTCCACACTAGACAGTCCAACAGAACCAAACTAATGCCCGTCCTCCAAACTCCAATGCCCCTTGTGCAGGCTGACCAGCCACTCCCTATTGTTCCCTGTGAGGACCAACATCACACCAGACAATCATCCAAACCAAACTGAAGCAAAGGGCAGTCTTGCAACTAGAAGCAAACTGAAGCAAGAGAATGGAATCCCCACCAGAACCAAAGAAAATCACATCCATTTCACCCAAACCAAAAGCCAGCCCAGCCCCCTCCTGCCATCGGCAGCAGGCCCTCAGCAGCTAACAGGAAAAAAGCCACCAAGGGGCCAGGAGAGACTTGTGGGTCCACCAGGGGAGAGAGGAGGCAGCAGTCCCTAGTGGGGCCTGGCATGCTTTCTGCTGCCCAGGCAAGCAGTGGGCAAAGGGACTAGAGCAAGCCTGAACCTCCTTCTAGTTCCTTGCAGAATATCAGCCAGGCTTTGGAACTTCTTACAGCCAGAGTGGAGCACTTGGGGAACTCTGGGCCAGGGATGGCTTCACCCACCCTGGAGCCTGTTGAGGTCCCCCAACCAAGAACAACTAAATGGGGTAAAGTGGCCAGAGGACACCTGGCGGCACGGTCTCCCACTCTTTCTTCAGAGGGCTCTAGCAGCCGAGAGCAGCATCATGCCTCCAAGAGAAGGAAGACCTCTCAGAAGAGGACTAGACGTCACCGGCGGCATGAGGACTCAGACAGTGGGGGAACCTCAGGTGAGTCGTCTTCCTCAGACGATCATGTCCAATGGGATGATTACTGGGGAACAACTGCCATGGTTCCTGGCCTCCCAGCCTGGGCTCAGCATTGGAGGGGAATTCGCACAGGGAAGGGTGACCCTCAGGAGGTTTGGGCTGTTGATCAAGCAAAAGTCCCCCCCCCCCTTTCATCCTTCATAGATGACGAGAACCCCCATGGGATTCACCTGTCCCACAAAGTTAGGGGTTTTAGATGGCTACTACGTGGACATCTTTTCCCTTCTCAGACCAGAGGTGGAGGATGGGAGGTGTGCCCCTTTGTCCAGGCGGGAGAAAAGGGGGGGGGGGTTGAGCGCTCCTTCAGTAATTGGCTGGAGGATTTCACCATTTACATGGGTGTGGTGCAGGTGACCTATCCTGAAAGGGGCTAGCACCTCACCAACCATCAGGGGAACATTCTCCAGGCCCAGGCTTTGGCAGGGGATAATGCTGCTATAGAATATGATGAGGCCTCCCATAAGAGGGCCTCCCATAACCCTAGGGCCGGGTGGGACCTCATCAACCAGAAATTGTGGCTCTGGCTGGTGGGGCCCCGCATGAAGGGGAGGGCTGAGGGCTCTCATGGCGGGGGGCAGACGGTTTGCACGGCTGGACAAACCCTGGGGGTTATGTTGGGAATTTAACCAGGGCAGGTGCCAGCGGCCTAAATGCTGCTTCGAGCACAACTGCAATATATATGTGGGTCCCCATTCCTGCTCATTGTGCCCCCAGGGCAACAGCAAGCAAGTACAGTTGCATAAGATGGGTCTCATCCACATGGCCTCAGGCTGAAACTTATAGCGAGGTATTTGGGTAATCCCCTCTCTGCAGCAGCTTTCATCATTGGTCCCCTTCTGCCCCTGCAATGAGGAAAGTTAACACTAGAACAACATATTACATACATTATATTATACAACAACATTCTATAGCTTCATTTGGGTGTTTCTGTGGGTTTCCCTCTGTGACACATGGTGTGACATTCTCTACTTTCCCTGACATCTCTCTCTGACTCTTCTCATCCCATTGGCAAGAGAACAACTTTTTTTCATTTTTTAATCATTTTTCCAGTTATTTTGCTTTTGCCTGTGGCCACCTCCCCTCTTCCATGCTTGCAGGAAAAGAAATCATTATGTCTTTGAGATCTTAATTTTGTTCTACAAAGAAATGCCCCCCTTTCTTCCTGGACAAAAGCTTGGGAAGGTGAGCTGGAACCTTTAGCATGTAAAGCATGGTAAGACTGGGTGGGGGAGAGAAAGAAATGGAGATTGATACAATTTCATAAGCTGCTCTCCTTAATGAAACTCTGCCCCTTTCTTCACCTCTGGTTGTAATAAAGAGGATGAGGTGCTTTGTAGTTTATTCTAAAGGGAATAGACTTGTACTGATTTATGAGTGCAAGATGCAATGATGGATTGCATTAGAGTCTGGGATATGGAGGGGAATACCCCCCAGATAGCTTTTTCATCATCAAAGAGTTGAGTTCAGATTGCTTCACCTCTGTCTACAGTATGCAGAAAAATAGTCTTTGAGATGCTGGTGCTAGTTTGTGTTGCACACAAATCTTGTACAGTGCACAGTGAAAGCCTTATGAATAATAGTCCATTTACAATCACCTTTTGGCTTATCTAAGATTTCCTCTTTGCTTACAATGCCAAATTAAACCGCCATGCCTTGCAATTCACAGCCTCACTTGTATTATTATTGATTCACAGAGATCTGCAAAACCCACTCCATGAATTCAGTTGTGATTTGATTTGCCTCCCCATCCTGCAACGTTTACTGTGAAAAACATCTACTATGAAAAGATAATCATTAGCTAGTTCCACATGTCCTGCACAGCTATCTCAGTTCGGGTTGCCAAGTCTCATACTACAGTTGGCAACCTCCTGTCAGCAACTCCCACTGCCCACTGCCATTCTGTTAGTTGGAAAATGAAAAAAAAAATATATTGCCCTTGATGTGATAAAGTTATATCATATCTGGGGGAACTCAAAGGTGAAAGAATGCCATCACACAACTGGTAGATTTCTCATTTGCCCACATATGACAGGCATGTTTCCACTGCCCGCTGATCCTCAGTTGATTAGTGAGTGGAGGCAGAGGGGTTACAATTGTCATCCTCACACAATGATGCAACTTCTGGTCTGACTCAGGAGTGTATCACATCAGAGGCAATGCTTTAGCACTCGGCCAAAAACAAGAGCTTGTGGCCAGAAACAGAGTTTTTGATAGAGCAATGCCTCCAGCATGAGGAATGCTGTCATTTCAAGGCCATGCCAGAAGTTGTGTCATTGTGTAGGGATGATGACCACTCTCCCCCCTCCCATAAGATCCTGCTGCCCACATCTTTCCCCGAACCCTAACTAATAGTGTCCTCCTATGTCCCTGCCTCCAGACTTCCCAATTGTTTACTTTAACACATGTTCCCTGGATACTTTCCCCATGTGTTTTAGCTTGGTCAGCAATACATAAAAGGCTCTTTAGTACTAAATTTGCATTCAACCATTGCCACTAATCCAGAGATATACACAGAAGAATGGAAGTCCAGCATTTTGTTTCACCAAGTGTCCAACCAGATGCCTCCAAAACACTTACAACTAGGATACAGAGGCCAAAAGTCTCCTTGTAGCTGCCTCCACCTTCCGAGCAATTACTTGCATGCAACCCTTAAGGTTCTGCAAATAACTGACCCCCACCAACTTGAAATAATAATAATATTTGATTTAAATACTGCCCTTCAGGACAACTTAATGCCACACTCAGACTGGTTTACAAAGTGTGTTATTGTTATCCTCACAACAATCACCCTATGAGGTGGGTGGGGCTGAGAGAGCTCTGGAAGAGCTGTGACTGATCCAAGGTCACCCAGCTGGCTTCAAGTGGAGGAGTGGGGAATCCAACTCATTCTCCAAATTAGGGTCCTACTGCTCTTAAACACTGGGGAGAGATGGGGGCTAAATGGTTGTTTTGCAAAGAGACTATTTATAACTATTTGCAACTATTTGTTTCCTTTAGCTTATGATGGGCATGGTAGGAAAATGATTCAATACAATTTGTGAGTTTAGAGATGGAGAGCAACTATCAGCCAAGCTTTTACTGTGACTTTTAAATGGTTAGTTCTCCTAGTTCACTCTTCTGGAGATACACATTCCCCCAGTCCCTAGTTAGGATTCCTGGTAATCTTTTAACAGCTCCCTAGTCTAACCCTTTCCCCTGACCTGGATGTCCCATGCTAGCCTGATCCCATCAGATCTCAAAAGCTAAGTAGGGTCAGTGCTGGTTCGTACTTGGATGGGAGACCACCGAAGAAAAGCAGGGTCACTATGCAGAGGCAAGCAAAGACAAACCACCACTGGTTTCTAGATCATCCCCATCTGACTGAAAACGAGTTTAATGTCCAGCCAGCCTGGGGGCCCAAGTGGCCTCCTGCAGCTGCATGGGGCTGCCCAAGTGACCAGCCAGTCCAGGTGCCCGGAAGTGCTTGATTGTGATGACGTCACATCCTGTAGGGATGTCACTGTGATGGTTGGTTTTCTTTAAAAAAGTTCATCCCCCTCCCCCTCCCTGAGTCCAGTATTATTCCGGACTCCATCTGGCAATCCTTGAGGAGAATGTTATAAGCCATTTAGAGTTCCCACTGAGAAGAAAAGTGAGATATAAATACCTAAATAAATAAATAGTAAACTGGCCATTTTATTTTTAATCTATTTCCTAATAATTGTAGAAAAACATCTGCCTTTTTTACTGTGCTGCATGTTAAATCAAATAAGTTATAGATACACTAGCAGTACAATCCTAACATGTTTAGGAGTTGGTTGTTGTGGGTTTTCCGGGCTGTATTGCCATGGTCTTGGCATTGTAGTTCCTGACGTTTCGCCAGCAGCTGTGGCTGACATCTTCAGAGGTGTAGCACCAAAAGACAGAGATCTCTCAGTGTCACAGTGTGGAAAAGATGTTGGCAGGTCATTTGTATCTACTCAGGAGTAGATACAAATGACCTGAGTAGATACAAATCCTGAGTAGATACAAATGACCTGCCAACATCTTTTCCACACTGTGACACTGAGAGATCTCTGTCTTTTGGTGCTACACCTCTGAAGATGCCAGCCACAGCTGCTGGCGAAACGTCAGGAACTACAATGCCAAGACCACGGCAATACAGCCCGGAAAACCCACAACAACCATCGTTCTCCGGCCGTGAAAGCCTTCGACAATACATGTTTAGGAGTTACCTCCTCCTAATGTGTTTGACTTCAGTAGACTGAAAATGGTGTAACTTTTAGGACTGAACTGTAAAATACTTTCTGGATAGTTATTCATGAGAGCTCAGCAAAAACTATACAAATTTGGCCAAATTTGACTGTCATTTCAAGGCTTGATTCCATTGTAATGGAGTTTCAAATTTCACCCCAAATTTGATATATGGTAGCAATTCTATTTTTAGCCATCACAGCATTGTTGACAGCAATATAACTATTGAAGAATGCATTTGGAGGAAATTCTAATATCCAAAGTTTCTCTCACCATCACAAAACATAGAGTAATAACTCACTGCTTTGTCGTCTGCTATATTTCAGCCTCGTTGACTAAATACCCTAATGTATGACTTCTTACTTAAGAGCCTTCATTTGCTGAACAAAAGCACAGTAAATGGAACTAGTGTACACATACATTTTTCTCTTTTGACACCTGTGATACAATGTGGGTCATGCTAATTAATCAAACATTTAAGCATAGTGAGCAACTTTGCATGCATTTGAGAGCGAGCAAAGAATTGGTGTCAATAATGTTTTTGTCTATTCTTCCACAACATGTACATGACACTGAGGAAATAACATTGGGGAGGACACAACTGGTTGGATCCAATGTCTGTTCTACTGAGGAGGAGACCCGTTTGACTACTCCAAAAGGCTACAGTGGGGATCATGGGAGCTGCATATACAATAGCAATCTGGGATGGGGGCTGTAGTAAGGAAGGGAAATGGACAAGATAGAATATGTGAGCCACTGCCCCGCTCACCACATGCTCCCTGCCTTCCGCCATTTTCCCAGGTGTCCAGGTGGGAGAGTTCCCTCGGCCTCAGACTGAGCGGTGGTGGGGGTGGGGGGGTTACGCCACCGAGGCCCTCCTCCTGCCCACTGGGTTGTGAACTTTTGCACTCTCTCACCAACTCACACCCAGTTTCTCCTCTCCGGCTGCATGGGGAACTCCTCCCTTTATAGCATCCATCTATCCCTCCCCCTGAGAGTCAGCCAATCTATCCTTGCTCCCCATTATCTGCCCATTCCTCCTTTTCCCCCTTCTGAGGGCCCCCTGGCGATTGGCCCCACTCCTGTCTCTCATGCTGAGTTTCCTCCCCTTCGCCCCTCCCTTGCCAACCCCTTAGCCCCTCCCCCTCCAAGATTGCCCCCAGCCTTTGGCTCCATGCCTGTCTTTCATATAGGAATTCCCTCCTGGGTATTTCCTGGCCAACCAGGGTAGAGCTTTGGCCTCTTGCTTGCCCCGCACCCTTCCCTGGCTTCCTGGCCCTCCCTCCCCTTGGCACCTGCCTGGCTGCTCCCCAGCCCCAGTGGTGGCAGCAGCAGCGTTGAGCCGTCTTGCGCCTGGCAAGGCAGCCGCATCACCAAGATGCTTGGCTGCTGCTTGCCTGGGCTCGCAGCTGGCCGTGGCGTTCCTGCACCACTCAGCTGGTTGGTGGGCTCTTCCGGTGGGCCTTTGCTCCGGTGGTGTGGCTCCTGGCCACTCTGTCACCTGGATCACCCTATGCCAACTGGTAAGTGTGGTGGGGGGATCCTGCTCAGTCTTCTGTGGGCTGGAGGGGAGGGGGGCTGCCCTGGCCCAGTCTGGGGCAGGTGGGGCCTGCTCCAGACAGAATGAAACATCTAACCTAAAGGCTGCATCTACATAAATTGATACAGACCTGTGACTAACAGTACAATCCTATGAAGAGTTACGCCAATCTAAGTTCATTGATTTCAATTCACTTAGACTGGAGTAATTCTTCATAGGATTGCAATGTGAATCTCCTTAAGGGCTGCTGCAGAGAGAGGCTCACACTTTGAGCTTTGGAATAGCTATTTTCACATCAAAGTGGATTCAATGAATCACTTCTATTTTGTTTCTCACAGTTACCTATGACATTTGTGTAGCTGTAGTAAAAACAGAAGATGAGACCTTTGGCCAGGAACATCAGTATGTTTATTTCAATGCAGAACAGATGTGATGGTCTGTCTTTGTATTGGCACATCTGGTATATTTCTCAACTTGATTGATCATATGGAGAATCAATGCATTGTCCTGCAAGAATAGAATGCAGGGCTAAAAGAAGCCTCACCAGCTCTTGACCAACCACTCACCAACCAGCATCCATTTTTTCTTTATTCACTATTGTGATTTGCAGTATAATCCTAAACAGTATAATCAATGGACGTAGAAGGGTATAATTTTCCTTATAACTGCACAGTTAATCTGAGATGTTAGACCTATCATAGCTGGGGGGGGGGGACCTTGAAAACCTCAATGAAACACTGGCACTTCTACAGGAAAAGCCATGCCAAATACATTCAAGCTAAACTAGCACAAATATTTTATCATTCTAAACCCTTTCTCCCGCTTATGTTCCATCACTTTTTAAAGTTTTTCTTTTACTTGGTTGTGTGAATAAGACTTATGAAACCAAAACTTTTATGGAAAGTTTAAAACACTAAACCTGAATACTTATAAAAGATGCTTTTGTTCAAGAACCCATTCTACCAAAGGGGTTCTTCATTCATAGGCATACCTTGTTGACCTGATATGCTTTTTTAGATTATTAGGTATAGTGAAGAGCCGATTTCTGTACACTTATTGTTCCAAGAACATGTAAACAGAATTGCGGCCTTAAACACTGATTGACTTCCTATCTACCTTCAGATTTATGTGTTTAACAACATGTGGAAACTTTAAACCACAAAATGTAGATGATGCTTGCCAAAACAAAGCAGATACTTTAACATAAGAATTTTATTTTTTTGTGATGGCAAAAACCGAAGCTGAGATCTATTTCTGGTGAAGAAAAGGATATTAAAACAAGCTCTCCTTGCCACATTTTCCCTTAAGATGAGATTCTCACCCTACCCCAGTACCCCATTTTTACCCCCACCCACAGCACAGGAAGTTTTCTGTGCTTGCTAACTCTGTGCTGAATAGTGATGGTTGTTGGGGGTTTTCCGGGCTGTATTGCCGTGGTCTTGGCATTGTAGTTCCTGACGTTTCGCCAGCAGCTGTGGCTGGCATCTTCAGAGGTGTAGCACCAAAAGACAGAGATCTCTCAGTGTCACAGTGTGGAAAAGATTCTTAAGAATGAACAGAGCATGGGCTCCAGTTCTGAAAAACACCAGGCCAACAAAACACTCCACACCCGACAATAGCCCTGCAGAGAAGATTAGCACATCAAGCACCAATCCATATGCAAAAGAACCTCCTCAGGATACAGTGAAGCCTCCCACCATTAGCATTCCACACCCTGGGAAACTCTTACAGAATGACTCAGCTCAACCCCACCCCTCCTGAGTAGATACAAATGACCTACATCTTTTCCACACTGTGACACTGAGAGATCTCTGTCTTTTGGTGCTACACCTCTGAAGATGCCAGCCACAGCTGCTGGCGAAACGTCAGGAACTACAATGCCAAGACCACGGCAATACAGCCCGGAAAACCCCCAACAACCATCGTTCTCCGGCCGTGAAAGCCTTCGACAATACATCTGTGCTGAATAGTGGTTGTTTTCTCTTATGACTTTTACTAGCTTGATACTCATGCTTTGCTATGATATTTAACTATGTTAAATGCAGTTATAATACTCATGGGTATGTAACATTTTTTGATTTGTGTGTTTTTTTAGTTGGGTTTGTAGTATAATAGCATTGTACCCAATTGTTCCTAATGTAGTTCATCCTCTCAGTGTCTATTTTGGTGTACATGTCAATAAAAATTGACTAAAGGGGGAACGGAAGTACACCAGATGGTTGATCTCCCCTTGCCTGACCATGATAGGAGTGGAATTCTGCTGCGGAGACTGTCGAGGGGCATCACGGTGTTGGGGTTGCGCTGAGGCAGGGCAGTGGAATACTCATCCTTGCCATAGCAGAACAGGAATGGGTACTGCAGGGCATCGTACAACCGGTGGATCTCACTGATGTGCTTCAGTGTGCTGCTGCGGCTGTGCAGCATGATGTCTCACTGCTCAAATTGCTGACCAACAATCACCAGAACCACCTCATGTGCTGTTGGTATCTTGAAATGACCTACATGAGCATCAGCATGTTTTTTATCTGCATAGAGGATGACTTCGAATTTCTTGTAGGTTGGAGGTACCATGTCCAGGGTGATCTTCAGGTCCTTTACATAGCTGTTGATGTTATGTAGTATCCTCTGCAGTTGTTTGACCAATTCCTGTTTGATGTCAATAAAGATGCTGCACCTCAAGCGCGATTCCTTTTTGTCCTTGCCTACTAAATAGATTTGCAGGAATTGGGCTTCCTGTGGCCAGCAGACTTCTGAACAAGTGATACACCTGTCCCTGAACTTTGAAGATCGGCATGAAGCTGTCTCGTAGTAGCTGCTTGGCCCTGAATGATATTATGTTGAAGTAGCCATTATACTTCCGTACATGGTCCCTGAAATGGATATTGTCAGGGTGGCTGCCCATTACCAGGCTGTAGAGAGGTTGGGGCAGAGGTTTGAAGGGTGGGAGCTGCACATTGCCATCACTGCAACACATGCCAAGGGCCTCCTCCTTCCACTTGAGGTCATTGCAGTCCTTGCATTTGTGGGTCATGATACCTAAAGAAAAAGTGCTGTCTGCCTCATAAGCTACATCAGGATCATATGCCATGCCTGAGTGAGCCTTGACCTTCCACGGAAGTGAACGCCTCTCTACTCATCTTCCAGGATTGCTTTGCTCATAGAGAGATTCTGCCGCTCCGTGCACCTCAGAGTGATCTTGCTGGTACTTGGCCACCACTGCTCGGTGTACCACAGGAGTATGACCTGCATATTTCTGTGCTGCATCTCTAAGTTGCTTCCTCCTTTTAGCATCAGTGTATCTTGCACAAGCTAAGAGGTTTCTTGGTGGTGGTAAGAGGTGATGGCTGTTAGAGGTGTGAGGTGGAGTTGGACTGAGGGAGGGGTGGTGTGGTGGTAGGGTTCCAGGTCCAAGTTTGGAAATTCCTGGAGATTTGGGAGGTGGAGCCTGGAGAGGGTGTGGTTTGAGGAAGGAAAGGAGCCTAAGTGGGGTATGATGCCATAGAGTTCACATTTCAGAGCAGCTGATTTTTCCAGGGGAACTGGACTTGATTGCCTGGAGATCAGTAGTAATTCCAGGAGATCTCCAGCTACCACCTGGAGGCTGGCAACCCTATGTAGTGGGCACTTTGGCAGGTTCATGTGAGAGACTCACATCAAAATGGCCCCTAGAAAGGTTGTTCACCATTTCCCCTTGAACATTTAAAAACTTAGTTGCCATACTGATTTTTATATAAAGTCCCAATTCAGGAGTCTTGTACCATCTTTCTTCAACTGCTGGTAGTTTCCTTATATAGCTTGATGCCTGTGCTTCGCTATGGTATTTATCTACTTTAAATCCAGATATAATACTTATGGGTATGTAACATTTTTTTAGTTTGTGGGAGTTTTTTGTTGTTGGTTTTGTAGTACAATAGCATAGTACCCAAGCTTCACAAAGGTGTTTGAATAAAGTGAAGCATGTTGATGCTGAAAATTGATGAATTTTGAAATGTAACATTTATTGAAGAGATTTTAAAAGGAAAAGATTGAAGTGCAATAAACAAAGTGAAAAATACGTACAAGCTTTTTTTTTCTACTGAAGGACCTCTTTGTAGACCTCATTGGTGGTTTTCCCCTCAGGTACTAGGATCACCAGGCTGCTGGGTGAGCTCACTCTGGAGCAGGCCACATAGAACTGCCCATGTGAGAAGCAGTCCTTCCTCAAGTCAATTCCTGCCATAGAATCATAGAATCATAGAATCATAGAGTTGGAAGGGGCCATACAGACCATCTAGTCCAACCCCCTGCCCAGTGCAGGATCAGCCTAAAGCATCTCTGATGACAAGTATTCATCCAGCCTCTTCTTGAAAACTGCCAGTGAGGGGGAGCTCACCACCTCCCTAGGCAGCTGATTCCACTTTTGAACTACTCTGACCGTGAAAAAGTTTTTCCTAATATCCAGCCGGTACCTTTGTGCATGTAATTTAAGCCCATTGCTTCGCATCCTACCCTCTGCTGCCAACTGGAACAGCTCCTTGCCCTCCTCCAAATGACAGCCTTTCAAATATTTAAAGAGATAAATCATGTCCCCCCTCAACCTCCTCTTCGCCAAACTAAACATTCCCAAGGCCCTTAGCCTTTCATCGTAGGGCTCAGTCCCCAGACCCCTGATCATCCTTGTTGCTCTCCTCTGCACCCTCTCGATTTTGGCCACATCCTTTTTGAAGTGAGGCCTCCAGAACTGCACACAATACTCCAGGTGTGGCCTGACCAAGGCAGTATAGAGAGGGGCTATGACCTCCTGCGATTTCGACGCTATGGCCTCTTTGATACAACCCAAGATTGAATTAGCCTTTTTTGCCACCGCATCACACTGACTGCTCATATTTAGTTTACAGTCCACTCTTACCCCAAGATCCCTTTCACATGTACTACTGCCCAGAAGTGTATCCCCCATCCAGTATTTGTGCTTCCCATTTTTGTGGCCCAGATGTAATACTGTGCGCTTGTCTTTGTTGAATTGCATCCTATTCACAGCTTCCCACTTCTCCAGAGTATTCATGTCTTGTTGAATTTTAATTCTATCTTCTTGGGTGTTTGCTACTCCTCCCAATTTGGTATCATCAGCAAATTTAATGAGCAGCCCTTCCACTCCTTCATCCAGATCATTGATAAAAATATTGAAAAGTACTGGGCGCAAAACTGAGCCCTGTGGCACCCCACTGGACACCTTCCTCCAATCTGATGAAATGCCATTGACCACCACTCTTTGAGTGTGGTCCTCTAATCAGTTCCCTATCCACCGAACTGTCCTATAGTCCACTCCACAGTCTTCCAGTTTGCCCATCAGAATGTCATGGGGGACCTTATCAAAAGCTTTACTGAAATCCAGATAAATCACGTCAACAGAGTTCGCCCGATCCAGTAAGCTGGTCACTCGATCAAAGAAGGAAACCAGGTTGGTCTGGCAAGATCTGTTAGGAACAAAACCATGCTGACTTCCACGAATCACTCTTCAGTATCTGCCCCTGGGACTTGTTGATCATCATAGCAAAGCAGACCTTGAGGGGGAACTGCAGTCTCTTGAACTCGAAGAGGTTATCTGATGGTATGAATGGTACGCATGGTATGAACACTGACTCCCCCTGCCTCCCGAGCACTACTGGTGAACAACTTGGCCTCAATGATGTTTCTGTGAAGAGCTTTCAGTCGTAGTTTGGTGCCATTGCAGAGTTTGGGTGGGCTGAGGTTCTGGACCAACATCACTGGAGCCCCCACTTTGAGGAGAAGCTTGTGGACTGGGAAGCCTGGAGGGCTGAGCATGCTGAAAAACTCCAAAGGGTAGTGTACCGCATCATCCATTGACACTACTGGGTCCACAGATCTGTATTCCATTTCTGCCCCTTTGAGGGAGTTAAGTTGTGTTTCATTAATGATGGCAGCCTTGTCAATTCTTGGGGGTCAGAATGGCACACTTGCACAGCCAGTCCATGGACTTCTCCGTGATAGCGGCGATATCAGGGTATATTGTGGCTGTTAGGTCTGCTAGGGTTGTCATGGCCAGGCCTGCAGGGATGGTCATCTTTTCCTTGGACTCGGGACTTGTTGGTACTTGGCCACTGCTGCTCAGGATACCACAGCAGCACAATGTGCATATTTCTTTACTGCATCTTTAGGTTGCTTCCTCCTTTTAGCATCGGTATATCTTGCACAACATCTTCCAGGAGGCTTCTTGGGGCAGTAAGAGATGATGGCTGCAAGAGGTGTGAGGTGGAGATGGACTGAGGGAGGGGTAGTGTGGTGTGCACTTCAGCAGGTTCATATGAGAGGTTCACATTGAAATGGCTCCTAGAAAGGTGGTGCACCATCTCCCCATGAACATTTAAAAATTCAGCTGCCATACTGACTTGTATATAAAATCCCTTTTCAGGAGTCTTATACTGTCTTTCTTCAATTGTCTCCAGTTTCCTTTACCTGATTTTGACCTCAGAACACAGTTCCACAGCTGACCCATCAGCCTGCCAGCCACACAGGAAACCCAGGCCCCACAGGGAGATTGGCAACCCTATAGGGGAAGTATGTTTTTACCTCAGGACACGTTCAATGATTTGGAGTCATTGAATGTGTCCTGAGTATTGCATGTGTCCTGCATACTCTTTAGAATTTTGGGATGACGGCCAATCAAGGCCGTATATGCAAATAACCTTAAGGCAAAGTGGCTGAGTCGGCAGTTGGGGGCGGGGATGAGCAGCCTCCCAGCCACACAAGGAAGCTGTATCCCTATGGGAAAACACATTTTACTCCTTTTTAACCCCTTAGGGGGTGAATTTCTTAAAATCCCTTCTTAGTGAGCCCCTACGCTACAAAAGGAATGTCCTCCCCAAATTTCATGCTTCTAGGCCCAGCAGTTTGGGCTGGACATTGATGAGTCAGTCAGGACACTTGTCTTTATATATATATAGATTACAGTTTCCTTAAGAATACATCCAATGGACATAACAGGAAAGCATCTTATATAGCTCGGGTAACCCCAACAAGCAAGGTAATGTATTTCTTGGCTGTAAGTCTATTGTTTTAGATTTTGGTGACTCAAAATTTACTTCTGTGGTTTATATCATCCCCAGATTGCATCCCACAATTCACTTCATCCCCCCACACAATGAAAGTCCTATAAGTCATGGTTAGCAGTCCGTTCATTCTATAAATTTCCTTCTTTTCTCCCCAGCCGGCTGCAGAGACCTGGATATTAATCTCCATAGGGGTGGACATTTCAGCTGCAATGGATCATCTCTCTGCCACCTTCTCTTGTCTTTGCATCTGATTGCCTAAACTCAATGATCACAGGCTGTTTGTTGACCTCTGTTGGAGGATGGACATATGAAAGTCTTGTTATAAAGCAGGCTTTCTTTCATTTATTTTTTGTGTTTTAAATCTGTATGGTAAACTGCACCAAAGGGAATAGCTTCGTCATCTAACTAATACGTTTAAGACAGCAGCACACCCTTAAGCAATTGGGTGTCATGGTTTTGTTTTTGTTTTTTTGCCAATTCTCTTACGGATTTTTCATTCTTAGACCAAATCTTTCTCTTGATTTATCCATTATTGAAATTGTAAGTAAATGAAAATGGATTTTTAAAAAAATAAGAAATCGAAGTATAACTAAAATACATTTTGGTTTTCTGGATATTTGGTACTAATAACATGAGGACAAAGCAACGTAAAAAAAGCAACTGATGAAAAACTTTTGAAGTGCTGCCCCAAATGGCAGCCAAATATCAGGTTCTCACTTTTGTAACAATTCTTTCTGTATAATACCCTGATATCATTTTGATGTGTCTTTCTTTGCGCTTTTAACAAACTGAGAAACAGTTCTTGACCAACTCTTTCAAAACTGTGCTTGCTAATACATTTCATGATTAGATCTGATTCCGAAACTCTGAATTTCTGTTATGGTTTCTTTGGTAGTTAGGACAAAAATTGTAACCATATTTCTTCCAAACAAAATAGTAGAATTTGATAATGAGAAATTGTTAATATTGATGGCTATTTTGCATGTAAATTAGGATGCTGTAAAAATTTCCAGAAGAGATGACTTGACTAAGTCAAACCTTTCATTTGATTACCACACTGAGGGTAATTAAATGAAATTATTACCATAAGTAGCAGGCAAACTCCCATGGGATTGCCCTGTTGCTCTCCAATTGCTGATGCCCAACAACTGCCACTGCTAGCAGATGACCACTACTGGTCACCAAGCAAAAGGCATCTGCCACCAGGTGACCACTGCCTACCACTGTGAGAGGGGTGCCCACCACCAAGTAACCACTGCTTGCCACTGGGCAAAGGGCACCTGCTGCCAGGTGACCACTGTCTGTGTCACATCCTTGAATAACTACTAATAACATATAATAATAACATTCAATTTATATACTGCCCTTTGGGACCACTTAATGTCCACTCAAAGCGGTTTACCAAGTATCCCCACAACAAAACACTCTGTGAGGTGGGTGGGGCTGAGAGAGCTCCAGAGAGCCGTGACTAGCCCAAGGTCACCCAACTGGCTTCAAGCGGAGGAGTGAGAAATCAAACCCGACTTTCCAGATTACAGTCCCACACTCATAACCACTACACCAAACTGGCTGTAACCAAACTGGCTCTTAAGTTAACCTCTACAGTCTACACCAAACTGTGAGATAATTGGTTCT
Organism: Eublepharis macularius; assembly: GCF_028583425.1. Taxonomy (NCBI): domain Eukaryota; kingdom Metazoa; phylum Chordata; class Lepidosauria; order Squamata; family Eublepharidae; genus Eublepharis; species Eublepharis macularius. Next base: position 36,736,420 of record NC_072791.1, read on the forward strand.
AATGTTTGTTCCTGTTTTTCTGAAGGTGTGATTCTCCTTGACAACTACAAGAAAGGGCTATCTGAACTAGGTGGCTTTGCTGCAGCCACTGGGTCTGTAGGAATGGAGTGCTTTGACCTTGCTTATATGCTTGCCAAAATGAGAAGGCTGAACTTGGTTTTCAGAGATGGACTGCAACCAGTCCATATATCCCCAGATTAAAATGTAATAACTCCACAGAAATGGAATTTGGGTCAAATTGACCCCACCTTTTTTTAAAGCCAATGACAGACAATGGGAAAAGTAGCCGTATAACAGACCCTTGCAATGGAAAGGAGGATCCCATTCTTTCCAGTTAAAGGGTTAATAAAAAGAAGAGAAAATAGCTGCATTCTTTTAGGTAGCCTTCTTGTAACCTGCCCACAGGCTGCACCTGCGGGATCCTTACAATTAAGAGCTCTTCCTGAACAACGAAGGGAAAAGATCAGCTGAATGGACAGATGGTTAGGGGCCATCTAAAGTTCCAGGCTAAACGGCTCTTTAATGTCTGGAAAATGTGAAGAGCTTCAAAGGATGCCTGCAACCATGTGCAGGCTTGTCTTGCGGGGTATAGAATGACCCCATTTCCAAAATTGCAATACAGTTCAGTTTGAGCTTTTCCATGTTGCTATGGGACATAAGGGAAGCTTTGATAGAGCTCAAACACAAGGTTTTTACCTGCTTCTGCTATATACACAACAATTCAGGTTGCAAACACTGGTTTTCCCTCAGAGTAATTTCAACCCCCAATTCAAAAAGCAGTATAAACTTCAAAGTTGAAAGTGTGATATTTTTGCACAACAAATATTTATCGGTATAAAATGTAGAGAGAAATTTTAATAACAACAACAACAACAACAATAACATTCAATTTATATACCGCTCTTCAGGACAACTTAATGCCCACTCAGAGCAGTTTACAAAGTATGCCATCATTATCCCCACAACAAAACACCCTGTGAGGTGGGTGGGGCTGAGAGAGCTCCAGAGAGCAGCGATTAGCCCAAGGTCACCCAGCTGGCTTCAAGTGGAGAAGTGGGGAATCAAACCCGGCTCTCCAGATTAGAGTCCCGTGCTCTTAACCACTACACCAAACTGGCTCAGTTCATTATTTGCTCTGAGCCACTCGCGCTGCTGCCAGCTCCGCAGTGCACTGGGACAGTCGGCTTGCAGCGTGGGCAGGGGCGACTCAGGAGTGTACGCGCGTGCAACAGTTTGGCCATGGTCAATCCCTTAGGGGTGAGGGATTTAGCAAGTTTGTCCATCGCCCCGCCTGTCAAAGAGTGATGCCCAAACTTGCCCATCAGACTCAGGAGAGTAGGCTGCTTAGTGCAATTTCCTTTATTGGGATTGTCAGTTACAGGCTTCTTTTCTCCAGATCTCTGGCAGTTTCCTCACTCCTTCTGGCCAAGGAACAGCGCTTTCACTCCCTGCCCCCTCAGCTCCATACCCCCCCTCATTACCTCCTTCAGTGCCTGCCCTAGCAGCCAGACCAACCGTTCTGGCCCTGTCTCCACTAGAGATGGGCACGAACCAAAATACTAACCAAAATTCATGATGAACCAGACCGGTTCGTGGTTTGCGAACCAGCAATTCATCAGGTCCCATTTCTGACAAACTGCCACGAACTTTAGGCTGGTTCATTTGGTTCGTTTTTTTGATTCAACACTGCAGACAGCCTGGTGCCAATCAATCAGTTTCCTAGGCAACAGGGGATGGACTTCCTGCAGACCTTCTGCTGACCTGGAAGTGACAATTTTCTGACCTGGATGTGACTGGTTTGCGAACCGGGGGTAGGTTCGTGAAAGTTTGTGGTTCATCAAATTTCATGAACCACGAACCACATGGTTCATTTTTTTCCTGTTCGTGCCCATCTTTAGTCTCCACCCCTCCCTGTCGACCTCAGCCACTTCCCTAGTGGATCCTATTGCCTCCCATAGCCAGCACAAACATTCTTCATCCTCAACTCAATCAGCTTGCCCAAGGCCAGACCCCCTTAACAGCAACTGGCTGAGGGTCCCAGGGATGAGTGTCTTTCCAGCCTGGACTTTCACCCCAGGTTACGGCTTCTGCCCCCACTCCCACTCCCACCCCTAGTCTTCAGTCTAAGCTCATTGAAATAATCTCTGCATAGGATTTCATCAAGAGGTAGGCAGAAGTTCAAAAAATGATTAATCTGAACCTTTACATCACACAAAGAGGAATAGCGAGTGAGTGTATATTTCAACCCACAGCTTCAGAAACTTTAAGCAGGCCTAAAATGGCTGTCTGTACCTACACTGAGGTAAATTTTGCCCTGGGCTGTAATGACCCCAACTTCCCATTATCCTTTGTGACAGTTGTCACAGTAAGGTTCTCTCTCGATCATATAGCTGGCACCTTAGGGTTGTATTTAGTTCTAGAGGAATTCAAATTGCATTTCGTGCTTTTTATTTTGAGAGTGCTAAGATCCATAGCTATTGTGACACCTTCTGGGAGGGATTGCCATAGCTGTAGGGCACCTTCTGAAGTATGACTCAGCCAAGCATTTGCTCATTCCAGTCTCTGAGGTGTGCAGGAGCGGACTGTGACCACCAGATTAATACTTAGCCTGAAGCCTCAATGGAAATAGTCAATCCCTGTAATTTCCCCAAAATGTAATAACGATCTATCCTTTCATGCTACTATTAAGCAGTATTTCGCACAGATAGTCGCTTCTATTAAACTTGCTTGTCCGAGGAAATTGATATATGTGAGTGATAGATGAGTGTGTATGTTAACAACTTTTTTGTCCTGCCATTTCAGAATCTCTCTTCCTATTCACTGCCTGCAATACCTGGCAATGGCAAAAATGCTATTTGTAACTTTCAGTAGTTATTATATCTCAAATGAAATAACTGCATGATACAGTAAAAGTCTGTGGAGCCCCAAAGAGTTTGAAACTTTGTACAACTTCATCTGTCGATGCACCAAAGTTTACAATGCAAATATTTAATTTGCAATATTCAGAATATTACTTTCAGAATTTTGCAATAAAATAAATCCGTACAGTAAACCCTTACTATTCATAGGGGCTCAATTTAGGTTGCTGGGTCCTCTTCTCCTCCCAGTGGGAGGGGAGGGACCTGGAACTTTCCTTGTACCTTCTACATATTCGTTTCCAGGAAGTGACATCATTACCCCAGCCGTGAGGGGTGCTCCCATGCTTTGCTAATTCTGGCCTGTTTGGGGCCAATATTAGCCCCAGTGAAGTGCAGGAGCACACCTGCAACTGGTGCGATGACATCACTTCAGGAAGTGATGTTGGTGTGTGGGGAGCATGCCCAGTGTATGCTTTCACAAGTTGCCTGCTGGTGGTGGCTGACCTCCAGGAGGTTTGCCACCTTCTGCCAATTGCCAGTGATCAGCAGGCAACAGGGCAAACCTCCAGGAGATTGCCCACCACCAGCAGGCAACTAGGAAGCCTACTTCCATTCCTAAGATCACTGCCAATGATGAAATCCATGGATACTGGAGACAGGGGTCTGCTGCCCACAGGTGGAAACTGGGAAGCAAAAAGTCACCCCTCCCGCTGAAGGATTGAGGCCCAGCCCAGGAGAGTTGCATGCCGTGGTCAGGTTGTCTGCCGCATTGCCAGGTGAGTCAAACAACTCACCGTGTGCACATCCTTCCTTGACAGTTAGTCACAATGCTGACACGGTACAATTACGTAGAGGCAGGGGGAGACCAACATACTCATGCCTGCCATCCCTCTTATGTGTGTGTGTGTGTGGGGGGGTGTCATGTGCTCAGATCTAGTTGCATCACATGGTTGGGGCAGGGACTGCAAATAAGTGAAATCAAGTGATGTAAATCTGCAAATTACATTTGTATTGTACCTCAATTACATTTGTATTATACCCCACAAGGAGCATACCAAGGCATGCATGCAATTATCCCATTTTACCTTCTCAATATCTCTGTGAAATGAAAGGCTAAAATATAACCATTAGCCCAAGGTTATCCATTAATGTTCATGACTGCATAAGGATTTGAACTCTGGCCTCTATTGTACAATATTGTATTATACTATATCACACTGATTGAAAAAAATAAAATCTGTGTGTAACAAAAAGACTCTGTAATGTTTTGCCAGGTAGTTTGCATCTTTTATAGCAGCTAATTACAGTGGGGTTTTGAATATATGTTTCCTGTCGTTAACAATGCAGCCCTCTAGAGTAAGAAGGAGGAGGGCTGGATGGGTGAGTGAAGCATGCTGGGATTGGATGCTAGCTGTACCTTAGGAGGTGGAGTGAGCTGCAAGTTTTAGTGAGGGGTTCTGAGGGTTCTGTTGAGGGTTGTTCTGGGAGAGAGGAATGGAGTGAGGTGCTGTAATCTGAGGGAATTCTGTGTGTACTTTGTGGATATTGAGTAGGGATGTGCAAAACAAAACAAATGAGCCAGAAATACACCCCGAATTCACAGTTTTGTTTTATTAAAGTGGCTTCTGGAACAGTGAACCACATCTAGGAAACCAAGTTTTAATGTATGTTTGTGTGTTTTGTTTTGGTTCTGATTGCACAGCAGCGGTAGAAGGCCGGCACTGGGTCAGCATGGCAGCATCTGGTTTTCCTTAATGGCATTCACCAGTTGGATCTCAAAGGGAGAGAGCCCTTACATTATGTAATACCACCTAATCAACTCCATTGGTGGGAAAAGAGGATGTGTGCAATGTGCATGAGTGAATCGTTTCCAGCACTACTAAGGCAATGGCATTTCCCTTTACCAATCAGATCCTTGCAAGGGGAGATCCCTTCCTGCCTATTGGCTTTGGAAACATTTATTTAACTTCATTGGCGGGAAAGAAGAATGTGGATCTTGTTTAGTTTTTGTTTTTTGTGGCACTATCTGGGCATTGGTCTGTCTCCTCACCCCCATCAGGGCACTTGGATGATAGATTGCTATGAGGAAAAGTGCCACTGCACAGAGTCCAAGTTAACCCAATTTGATAAAAACCTGGTAGACTTCAATCATAGGCTGCAATCCTAAAGACACTTCCATGGGATTAAGCACTGTTGAATAACATGGGATTTACATCTGAGTAGACTTGTTGGAGGGGATGTGCATCTTGGAGCCACTAACTGCAAAAACAGCTGCCCCAAAGAGGCTCGAAGGTCTCGTTGCAAAGAACAGGGCCAGAACCAGCAGTGCCCACTCAGAAAACACCAATAATGATAAATAGTTCTTTCAAGAATCTCGGATTCTAAACTGAAAAAAGAATGTTCTCAGTGCACACTCGTATTTATTAGTCCAAGTGGGAACTGGAAGAAAATAATTATTTGTGACTGAATTTGTTTAGGAACGTTTGAAGATCTGTAATTATCTTGAAACCATTACACTTATGAACTACTTTGAAACCATTATGCATATGTAAATAAATTCAGTTTCTGTTTAAATAAAATATCTGTTTTATCTAGAATAAAAGATTCCTTTTACCTCACAGACATTCCCATGTACTGACTGTTTGGTCATTCTAACACATTTAACAAAGCCTTCCTATTCTACATAAGTCAAATTGAGAGATCTAAGATGAGAGTCTTTGGGGGCAAGAAAAATAATTTGGGAACACTAAGGGAGGCAGCATAATGTAGGCCATTTCAAAACATTACAGTGAGGTGGCATTACAGGCATTACATACCACAGGTCTCATAATGGGAGCAAAATTCCACAGACCCCTTTTCAGACAACATGTAGTGGGTTGTATCCAGTTAATTATGAGTAGAACAGACTTTCCTGTCTACCTTTTCTCATCCTTTAGCATATATTCCTAAAAACCTCAGACTTGGACTTTTTCAGTTGCAGTCCTCACCTTTTGGAATAGCCTGCCCAATGAATACAGGCAGGCCCCATTTCTATCAGGATTTAGAAATAGATAGAAGTCAGTCTTATTTCAGAGAGCATTTGGTTAATGTTGGATGCTTGTCGCCCTGCCCCCCTGAGAATATTGATGAGGGTTTTTCTGTGATGTGTTTATGCTATGAGTGGTAGCTAAAGTTAGTGATAGGTTGATGAATTTTTAATATATTTATTGATGCCAATTGGCAAATTTGTTGTAAGCCACTATGAGCTCTACAGGAAAAAGGCAAGATATTTAAATAAGAAACTGTCTACTACATCCTCTCTCATTTTAACAGTGTATGTCTGTAACATATGCAGACAGACATCACCTGTAGTTGGGAGCGGAGCACTATATTTTCACAGTCCAGAGACAAGAAACAGATGTCTGGGCAAAGCATTGTATACCTACCTGGGCACAGCCTGGCCACTCCTACCAAAAGCAGAAATTGACATTTAAAGAATGAGAGACTTACGAGCGTCTCACATTTGTCCTGCATGTAATGCCCTCTTTCAAGTATTCTTTTTTCCTATAACAACAACATTTTTTCGTGCTGTTAGGCATTTCTTTAAATATTTGCTGTAACTACTATGTAGTTAGTGTTGGACTAGGATATGGGAGATATCAGGAAGGCAGGGAGGTTTACTTTGTTCCAAGGCTGCTTTGATGGACCTGCAAACAGTTGCCCTGTTTGTATTTCAAGCTCTTCTTCAAGGGCTGTAAAAACTGGGAAATCTTTTAAAAATATATTACTACATTTATACCTCTCCTTTCCCCGCAATGGGGACCCAAAATGGCTGACATCATTCTTCCTTGCTCCACTTTTTTCCTCACAACAAACCCTGTGATTTAGGTTAGTCTGAGTGTGACTGGCCTAAGGTCACCCAGCAAGCTTCCATGGCAGAGTAGGGATTTGAACCTCAGTCTTCCAGATCCTAGTCCATCACTCAAACCATTACACTACACTGGTTTTACAATATACTTCCATGTAACAAATCTGTAATGTTTCATATTCTAAGTGGTGTTCAGCAATTGCTACAAGAAAGAACCACCAATGTGAGCCAGTAGCTCTCAATGAATGCCTCAGTGACATGATTCTAGTTCCTCTAAATAAATAAATAAATAAATAAATAAATAAATAAATAAATAAATAAAGGCATCTGCTGTACCAGCTCTACCATGTTCCTGCTGCACCACCCTGATGCATTAAGTTTGCTGGTTGCGTATAATCCATACTGACAAGACAATGTTTTACTGAATGTCTAATTATGCTATGCTTGAAGTTTTTACAGCTTTTGTTTATATTCAGTGGGATTTTTTTTCCTCAGCTTTTTTCACACTCTATTTATTATTGCCACTTCCTGCAATGCCAAAGGCAATATTCCTTCAAACATTAGTTATTGAACAATTTAAATATCTAGCAACTATACACAATTGAGAGCATTTCTTTATGTAGTTCATCAACCAGTAAGGAATAATTTTTCTTTCAAGATTGCCCCCCTTGGCAAATCTGGTTCCAATTTTTTAATTTAATAGGATGAAACAGATAACAGTAATCAAGCTACACTTTTTTTAAAAAAAAAGTTATTCAAATATAGTGGGCTTTGAATAAGGCTAGGAAACATTTGGCTTCTGTAGTCAATGCTTGCTCAATTGAGTAACAGTTTATTTAAAAGCCAGAATGACAAGATAATCCAGTTAGCCTTTAGTACTGTATTAAGTCTACACTGGAGAATAAGTGGGGAGAGTTTCAGGTGTTGTTGGTCTGCAGTAGAACAGCAGGACGAGAGCCCAGTAGCACCTTAAAGATCAACAAGGTTTTTCAGGGTATAAGTTTTTGAGACTCAAAGCTGCCTTTGTCAGATGCCTGGTGTCTGATGGAGGGAGCTCTGACTTTCAAAAGCTTATATCCTAGGAATTCTTGTTGATCTTTAAGGTGCTACTGGACTTGAATCTAGGTAGAGAGAGCAATCCTTACCATATCTACTCAAAATCCTTCTTAGAGTATTCAAAGGGGCTTACTCCCAGGAAATTGTTTCTAGGATTGTGCTGCAAAGGTCATAAATCAATTAAAAGTCATTAAATAAATAAATAACATTGGCTGCTTTAATGCTTTGCAGTCTGACACCCAGAGTATATTTACTAGAAAACAAATGCTTGGCTCATTTCTGGCCAGCAATGGCACTATATAATTATGGGGTAGCCTTGTTGGTCTGCAGTAGAACACCAGGATTTGAGTCCAGTGGCACCTTAGAGGCCAACAAGACTTTCAAGGCATATGTTTTTGAGAGTCAGATGCCTCTGAAGAAGGGAGCTTTGACTCTTGAAAACTCATACCCTGACAATTTTGTTGATCTCTAGTGTCACTGGACTCAAATCCCACATAATTTTAGGAAGCTCATGTTCTGTGGATATGCTAGTTACTCATGCCCCTCTTGGGGGCAGACCCTAATGCTGCAGGCATGTTACCAGGCAGAGGGCAACTGGGCAGGAAGTAAAGGGGTGACCGGGCTAGTTGATGCCCATCTATCTGTGGCACCAAAGGCATAGGTAGCTTAGTGGAGGAGCTAACCCTGGTTAAGATGTTATTCCTGTTTCTAGAATCTGGTGTTATGGGACATGATGGAGAAGGCATTATTAACAATGCAATCTCATGCATAGTTATTCATTGCAATCAGTTTGTTTAGACTGGATTAACTCAGTTTAGGAACACAATACAAGAGTTTTAGAGGTGAAAAAAGACACATTGAATCATTGCCAAAAGACAACAGGTAGTGTCAGATCCATACAATCTTTTGCAATAAACACCTAATACAATACAATAGTCAATAAAGCAATAAAATAGTAAAAATCACAATAGGAACATCATTAAAATAGTCTCACCATGGAGAAAATAATGCTCCTAATATCACTAGCCTACCTTATAATGGACATGGCACTCACAACAAGATCTCATAAGATGATCTAAGCATATGAGGAGAATTCACATAGTTATGTATATATTCCATATGACAGAAAGACTCAGTAAACACTCTAGGGTCACCAAGGCTGTCTCAATCCTGAAGCCAGACCAGAAATGTAAAAGTGATCACCTGCTCAATAACTGTCCTCCCTAAAGGGAGTCTGAACAGATGATAATAACAGTTTAGAGAATCAACAGTGAGTTTTGCTTATTTGCGCACTGCAGTGGTAGAACATATGGAAAGCCCCAAGTTAAATCCCTGACATTTCTGATGAATAGGATCAAGTAATAGGTGATGTGAAAAACCTCCACCTGAGACCTAGTCAACATTTTATGAATATAATATTTCACACATGCCCCGACTTGGTCCTTATATTAGCAATGACAGGACTGGATGGTTCCAGGGTGATGATTTGTCCAATTGTGTGGGATACCTTTCAGCTTGACCTGTCTGAGGACAGAGATACTTGGAAGTTTTAGACCTACCATCTGCTTCTACAACGCTTGCACCTCCTGGCAGCTTACATCTGCCAGAGTGATGGTGGTGGACTGGGTCGAGGAGACAGTAAATGTCTCTCTGATACTGGGTGCGGTTTCCCCTACCTTGAAGTGGGCATTGGTTCATCCACTCCTAACGAAACCTACTCTAGTTCCAGGAAAGTTCAATAACTACTGTCCCATCTCTAATGTACCATTCTTGAGTGATTGAATGAGTGGTGGCTGGGTCACTTCAGGGATTCCTGAAGGAAGAGGATTGTTTAGATTCATTTCAGTTTGGTATCAGGCCTGGCCATGGGACTGAAATGGCCTTGGTCACCCTGGCGGATGACCTGCACTTGGAGATGGACAATAGGAGTGTGACCCTGTTAATTCTCATGGACTTCTTGGTGACTTTTGATACTATAAATCATGATATTCTTCTGGACCACCTTTTGGGGTTTGTACAGAGTCCTGTTTTCTGGTGCAGCAAAAAAAGCACTGGTGCTGCTGAATTAGCAGATGGAATTTTTGAGGTGAGGCAGGGAGTCAGCACTGAAGAGCATTGCTACTAGAAATTAATTTGCAAGGATCTGAACGAAGCCTAATGTTTTGCCCATATAACCGAGGACTTCCTTTAGGGTTGCCAGCTCCAGCTTGGGAGATTTTCCAGGAAATTTGGGGGTGATTTCTGGGGAGAGTGGAGCTTGTGGAGGGGAGTGGAGAAGAAGGGAGAGGAGGATGTTCAGCAGGGATGAGATGCCATACAGCCCACCCTCCAAAGCTGCCATTTTCCCAAGAGAGCTGATGTCCGTAGACTGGAGATCAATCATTTCAGGTGAACTCCAGGTCCTGGCTGGGGTTTGGCAACCCCACGCATGATATATATTTTAGGTACACCTGTTAAAAAATTAAAGAGTGAATGTGAATGTGGCCCACATATACGCATACAAGCAGACAGTCATAAGAGATTTGCTGCTTTGCCCTATGGGTTACATACTAAAATGACCAACATGGGTTTGTTATGTATGAAGTGGCTCTTCACTGGAATTTCTAAATATAAAAAAATACTGTGCAGTCCTAAGCAGAGTTACGTCCCTCTTATCTCCTTGACTTCAATATGTTTATAAAGCTTTAACTTTATCTTTTTAAAAGCTGACTATTTTGAAATTTTGCATAGATGTCAAGAGCAGGGACATGGGAATTCACAGAAATTTAATGACAACAATCCCTCTTAGATGCATACTTCAAACACAGTTAATGCATAGTTATATAACTCTTTTCTGAGTTAATAAAAAGCGGCCAGTTAGTAATCTTGATGTCTCTTTCCTGAGCAACCTTTGAAGGCCTATCTTAAAGTAATATTTTCAAAAGGTTATATTCACACTTTACTAGACTAACTGGCTGTCTGCCCAATTATCCATTGGGCTTTAGGGTCCCTAGAGGGTTGAGAATAATTGGGATCTGACAGCGCATGATGAAGGAAAGGTCCTTAAATAGAACGTTGGATATAAACAAATAAATGCAAGATATTGTGATTGTGCTACCAAACCGATAAGCAATTCTGAATGCTTCAAAATGCTGTGCAGTAATGAAAACGATACTAAGCACTGTGGGTTCTGTTTGGCCTTTGGAGGGAGCTGGAATATCAGAGCAGTGATCTGATTATTCCAATGCAACTGATTGCTCTTCAAATGTCCTGCTTCAGTAATTAGAGCATGCTGGCAATCAGCGGGATCCAAAAATGGCTCTGCTCAGATTCCAGTGGCTTCCTTTTTGTCTACTGACTTTGCTTTTAACTTTGCATTCATTCGATTTTCTACATAGCTTGACGACTGAGAATCTCACTCCCATCTTTTTAATGTTGACTTATTGGGTTGCTACTGGATTTATAGTTCTGTTCTAAGCAGAATTGCACCCTTGCCTTCGAGCACCCTTGCCTTCAATGGACTCAGAAGGGTGTCGCTCTTTTCAGTTAGTCAGCAGCAGAATTTGGTCCAAAAACGAAATCCCATCAAGTCGGAGTGCTGCTCCAAATGTTAATATACCCTATCAAAACCTGAATGGCAACTAATGTAGGAAATGGAGGATTTCCACTGATGGAAGAGAGAATCCTCCAGGAGCAGCGTTTTATGATGCATTTGGGGCTGCGGTAGAAAGAATGGCAATGAAGACAAGTGCCACTGACAGAAGGGCATTTTCAACAGGATCCAAGCCAATGTTTTTGTGCTCTCAAGACTGCAGTAAAAACCTTTTTAAATGTTAATGTTTTGCAATGTTAATACCTTTGCTTGAAATAGCTCTGGTACTCTTGTCCAATGCTCTCCACTACTAAAAGTCAACAAGTGGGGAATTTGCAATGATTTGCAGGGGCATCTCATTTTCCCTTCCCCCACTATTTGAACCAGGTCTCCCAGATCCTGATCTGAAATTCCAACCACTACACCACACTGGCTTTTGTGGTGTGGCTGCTGTTGAACAGTAGCAAGCAACAAGGCCTGGGTGAGTCATGCAAGTCAGATGATAGCAAGTTGTTCATAGTTTCTGCTGGGACTGGCCCCAAAGGCCAAAACAGCCCTGGAAAGATCTCTGCCCCCTCTCTGTTGCTGACAGAAAGCAAAGTTTGAAGACTGGCAATACTGTTGTTGTCTAGCAACAGTCTCTGAGGGCACTAATTCCTTAAAAGTGATCGCTGGCCCCAAGGAGGTTCACCTTGCCTCAACCAGGGCCAGGGCTTTTTCAGTCTGGGCACCTACCTGGTGGAACTCTGTCTGTGGAGGCCCGGTCTCAACAAGCTCTGTTATCATTTTGCCGGGACTGTAAGACAGAGATGTTCTGCCAGGCTTATAGTGGTTGAGGCAGACAAACCACCCAATCGGCCCTTCCCACTAGGGAGGGATATGCACCCAACCCAACACTGATTATATTTTAACCACTCTGCCCTGTGGGTTCAAGGTGTTGAGATGTAGGGTGCAATATGAGCTGCCTTTTATGTTTAATGCTGTGTCATATGATTGCTACCATATATATTTATGTTGTAATCCGCTCTGGGCCTGCTTACGGGGAGAGCGGACTATAAATTAAATAAATAAATAAATAAATAAATAAATGCCTTTTGTATTATTTTGTGGGGGATTAACCCTCTTCCATTTTTTAAAAAAAAATTCAGATTTTTCTGCAAACCTGAGGCATGTTTCAGGATTGCAGAAAGATCTGTCTTGTATTTTCATAGTGCCAATTGAAGTATCCATTAATTTGGCCATATTGAAAATTAAATATATTTATGTGGTATAATGGTTAGAATACCAGTCTACAGTTGTGGAAACTCAGGGTCAAAATCCCAGTCTGTCCTGAAGATTACAGTTGACCTCAAGCCAGTTTCCCTTTCAGCCTAACTCTACCTCACAAGGCTATCATGAGGATAAAATTTGTTTAGTGTAGCAGTTAAGAGTGGCAGGACTCTAATGTGGAGAACTGGGTTTGATTCCCCACTCCTCTGTTTGAAGCCAGCTGGGTGACCTTGGGTTAGTCACAGCTTCTCGGAACTCTCTTGCCCCCACCCATCTCACAGGGTGATTATCACGAGGATAACTGCTTTAAGTAGGCATTAAGTAGTCCTGAATGGTGGTATATAAATCAATGTTATTATTATGTTATTAAAGGAGGGGAGAACCATGTAAGGTAGGTTGCACAACTTTTAGTACCTCCCCCCCCCCATTTCAAAGTCTTCTCAGCTAATTCTTACCCAGCTAAAGGGGTCGGGCTCATCAGCTTTTTCATTCGATTTCACCCAGTTCCCCTCATTACTATAACCCCATCCTACATGACTTTTGTATGTGCAGGCCACATGATTCTTGTCATAGCCTCTTTGGTCACCTTCCTTTTTCAACAGTAGATAAACTGGTTGGTCCCAATCCAAGGTATGTCAATAAGCAAGGGAGATGTAAGATGATTTGCTGAGAAATAAAATGATTCAATGCCTTTCCAATACCCATGAGGTAATGAGAACACAAATATACAAGTCAATATTCAAGACATAGATTTAATCAATCAAGAAAACAGTGAATTTTGAGAGTGTATCCAAAAGTAGAATTTCAAATTGATCAAAGGATTTTCTGCAAGAATTTCTTCATGTGCGAGACCTGAATTACCCACAGAATTCCTTCTGTTTGTTTTTATTTTTATTTTTTTATAGATTTTTATTTTTTAATTACTAAACTCAAAAAACTACAAAAGGGAAAAAGGGAGAACAAGGGGAAAGGAAAGGAACAACATATAAAAAACACACACTACAACTACAACTACAAGTCTTGCATTCCCTTCATAATACAATTATTTAAAGTTAAACTTTCTAATATGCCATTAGATTGGTAGACCTTATAAAATACAAACTACAGTCAGGATCAGGTCTTCTCCCCCCCCCCCTGCGTCTCGGTCGCAGCTCTCTCTGAACAGCTATAGTAGCTGCGCTCACTGCCTCCTCCCCCCCCCTTCAGATTCTGGATCTTCTCCTTGCTGAAACTCTTGATGATTAAATACAAAGTCCCTCAGTTGTGTGTCTGATGTTATCTTGTAGGCTTGATCTTTATAACTGAACCAGATGCCTTCCGGAAATAACCATTTGTATTTTATTTCACGCTTCCTCAGAAGAGCTGCAAACCCTTTGTATTTGAATCTTCTTTTCCGAGCTAGAAATGGAACGTCCTTCAATATCTTAACCTTGTTACCCAGAAAGTCCAATTCCACATTATACGAATTATATAAGATGGTGTCCCGAGTCTTCTTAGATGAAAAGTCAATAATAATCTCGCGAGGCAGCTGACGCTTCGTTGCATATTTTGAAGATGTCCAGCGGACTTCCAAAATATCGCTTTTTAACTCTTCTTTAGTTGCCTTTGCGGATGATGCCAAAAGTTCCGACACCAAATCCTTTAAATTTTCATTTTCCTCCTCCTTTACATTCTGAAGACGCAATACCGTCTGAGCACGCTCCACTTGTAGCCCTATCAGTTGATTCTCCAAAAGCTTTACTTCTTTGTTTGTAGTTTTCATGAGTGCTGCGTTTTCCCAAGCAGACTGCTCTGTCCCAGACGCTACGTCTTTAATGGTTTTCACTTCATTCTCAATTGTGTCAACCCTTTGACCGATTTCATTTAGCTTATCAACAAAGGGCTTCATAGCTTCAACAATCGACCGTTTAACCACCTCTTCAAGAGACTCTCCTTTCCCCTGCAATGCAGCCGAGACAGATATGCCCACAGCCGGGCTCTGCTTTTTCATCGCCATCTTAGGGGGGGGGGGGGAGTCCACCAACTAAGTTTCAAAACTCAATGAAGGGGAAGATATCCGAGCCTTCTTAGCTTCAACTCCCACCAATCCTTCGCATACACTTGAAATAACAGAAGAGATTTGCTTACTTACAGCTTTTCACCTTAAATCTGCTTGTTGCCGTTCTCCATGGCCCGGCAGCACGCGATGTGCTGCGCAAGTCTGCCGGCCTCCGTTGGAGCAAATGGGCAATTTACCCCCTGCATCGACTTCAGGGGGCTCTTCCCGCAGCACTCCAGACCCTGGCCCCCTCACTGGGAGTCCTGGGGGTTAACCCTCACAGGTCAACCACCCGGTCAGGCTGCTCAGGAGCTTCCTCCCGGACCTGCGGAGAGGAGCGTCCGACATGGCCGGGAAAACGAAACCGAATTCCTCCTTCTGTTTGTTTTTAATTAAACTAGGGATGGTAGCAAAGAGAGAAAGTCCAATAAAACACTTTTGAGACTTAATGGGTTTAAAATTGAGGTGCCAATGGATATTCTTTTGCAATTTGTCTTTGGGGGACACATATTGTTTACATTTCTCAGACTAATAAAGATTTTACTCTCCAAGAATGCCAGAGAGACACGTGTGACCACAAAGAGAGCCAGTTTGGTGTAATGATTAAGAGTGGCAGGACTCTAATCTGGAGAACTGGGTTTGAATCCTCATTTCTCCACTTGAAGCCAGCTGGGTGACCTTGGGTCAGTCACAGCTCTCTCTGAGTTCTCTCCACCCCACCTCACAGGGTGATTGTTGTGGTGATAATAATAACACAGTTTGTAAACTGCTCTGAGTGGGCATTAAGTTGGCCTAAAGGGCAGCATATAAATTGAATGTTATTATTATTATAAAGGTGCAAGAAACTATTCAGGAGATGCATTGCTCGTAGGATGCCCAGCATTCCTGGCATCTGTGAATACGGGATGCCAATTATTAGGACTGAAAAAACCTATTCCTTTTGGAACATGCAGTACTGGGCCTCATATATTGTGACTCAGTATAAGGCAGCTACTATTTAGGAGGAATTGTGCCTAAGTCTGGGGAAGGGATAATTTCAAATTGTTTGTGTTTATCCCTGTTGTTTCAACTCAAATACCTACTTTTCAATTGTATTCCTTCCTCATGTGGATCAAACCAGTAATTATTTTCACAGCATTTTCTGCTCCCTCATGCTGAATTTTTCTCATAAAATGTATGCATTTCCCCATCATTTGTTCACCAGAAGATCAGTATATTTGTGCATTATACTTATAAATGGCACGTGCTACACCTACCATACATACATGAGGTGCATAAAAAGTACACAGATGTTTAATGTAAACAAATCTGTAAAACCAGCAGTGAAGGGCAGAAAACCCTTGACAAAGATACAAAAAAAGAAATAAAATAAGGAACATTCACTACTCTTGAACCTAGGCTATATGCTTTGCATGCTTGTTTTCCCATGCATAGTCCCTGGCATCTCCTTTGAAAGGATCACAAGATAACAAGGAATCCCATTCAGGATGATAAGACTGGGGAAGTCCCATGCCAGAATCCGCTGAAAAGTTTCCAGTAGAGAATGATGGCCAAAATAGCTCCAATTGGGTATGCCTTTATTATACCCAGAAGGTACATATCTCTTAATAGTTTCCATTTATTACTTGGATCCACGCCTTTATTAGTTATGTAGCCAAGAGAAGTTGGCTGGTGACATTTGTTGCTACATTTTGATATAGAAGAAAGAAAGAAAGAAAGAAAGAAAGAAAGAAAGAAAGAAAGAAAGAAAGAAAGAAAGAAAGAAAGAAAGAAAGAAAGAAAGAAAGAAAGAAAGAAAGAAAGAAAGAAAGAAAGAAAGAAAGAAAGGTGTCAATCTGTTGAAAAAAAATACGCAGGAATCGTGTCACACCTTAAGGATCTATAAACACACACTCCAAGATAAGCTTTCAGGGACAAGATCTCATCTCTTCAGATGCAAAATCTGGGACTCCCCATCCATTACAAGTCTTAACTAGCTCTGCCTTTATTAGATTTTAAGTTTACGTAATTGCATTTTGACCTGTATATGTCATAGGATCTTGGCCCTATTGTTTGTTCATTTGTTTTAATGCCTCTACACAAAACAACTGCATAGTGAGGATCCATTCACTGCAGGGTTGCCAACCTCCAGGTGGGACCTGAAGTTCTGGAATTATAGCTGATCTCAGGACTACAGAGATCAGTTTCCCAGAAGAAAAGGGAGATTTGGAGAGTGAACTCTATGGCATCACATTTCTGCTGAACTCCCTCCCCAAACTGCACCTTCCTTAGTTTCCCCCTTTAAATCTTCAGGAATTTCTCGACCCAGAGTTGGCAACCCTAACTCATTGCATCTGAAGATGTGGACTCTAGACCCTGAAGGTTTCTGCGGGTGTAAAATACTGTTAGTCTTTCAGGTGCCACAAGACTCTTACTTATTCTCAAATGAGCATAATTCCTACCCTGTCAAACTTACAGTGTTTGCAGCATGAGGCCACTTGAGGACAAATTTATTCAGGAAGGAGGCAGTGAGTTCCCCGCTGTCTCCTACACAGGGCAGCTGCTAAAGGTTACAGTAGGCCCCGAGATGTATTCCTAGCAGTTCTGCCCTCTGTGTGTCAACTTTTCATGCCCTACAACTTTAGATGGAAACTCAGTGGTATGACAAATTAATGCATTAGCCTTTCACCCCCTGAGACATTGGCATGGGTTAGGAGCAAAAATGTGTTTAGTCCCCTCAGCTTATAATGCCTCTGTCTCTTGCCATGATGAAACTGCCAATCACTCTGGCAGAACACAGAGTTCCTGGTGCACAGCCTGCTCAAAAGAGCATGAGATTGGAATAACAGGATGGGCTCCAGGGGCATTTGCAATGCTGTGCAATCGCGAATAACGCCTGCCTGCACAGCAACTAAGCTTTATTGATTGGAATCAATCCCTTCTAAAAGGGGAAGGGTGGTGCTTCAAGAGTCATTTGTCCCTTTTCAAAAAATCTTCTTCACAGTCCATATACTGCCCTATGACACAATATGGGGAATGGCACTTAGGTTTGGGTTAAAAATGATGAAGTGCCATTGGAGAGACTTTGGTGACAGGAGTTCAGTAGCAAGGTGCTTGGAGCTGCCATGGGCTCCCTCTGTCCTTTCCCACAGACATTTCAGAGAGACAGAGAGAGTCACCAACCCTTAATTGTGTACGTGTGTTATATGCTGTCAAGTCACTTCGGACTTATGGTGACCCTATGAACGAAAGGCCTCCACAATGTCCTATCATTAATAGACTTGCTTAGATCTTGTAAACTGGAGGGCATGGCTTCCTTTATTGAGTTGAGCCATCTCGATTTGAGTCTTCCTTAACAGAAGAAATAACTTCCCTAGGAATTCATAATTGCTTACTTTAACCCTTTGTTTCACTTAGGGTTCTGGCTTAGGAAATTCCTAGAGATTTGGAGGCAATGCCTCAGGAAAGCAGATTGGGTGGGGGGGGCCTCAGTGGGGATGTGATGCGATAGAGTCTGCCCCCCCAAAACTACTGTTTTGTCCAGGAGAACTGACCTGTGTTGTCTACAGACAAGTTGTAATTTCAGGAGAATGCAAGGTCCCACCTGGAGGTTGGTAAACACTGAGTGTGACTAGAAACATAGTAAGTAGTCTCTTTCTGCAGGATAGCAAGTGGTGAGTTCATCAAGAAAGGAGTTAAATGAACAATGATCATGGCTGGCTCAATATATTTTACCACCCTGAGCTCCTTTTTTGCATGCTGCCCCATGAGGTGCAGGGAGGGCTACAAAAGCCGCCATCTTGTACCAAAGCTAGGCAAAAGATGCACATATGGGGGGTGGGTCACCCCTTCACATGCTGCTTAAAAAAGAAGCTGTCTTGCACCCAAGCCAGGCAGTGGAGCCATGGTTTTGTGTGTGTGTGTGTGTGTGTGTGTGTTGAGTTTTGAACTGGCCTTGACTATAATTAAATCTACCTTGCATATTTTTATCCTGTCCTTCTTCCATGGTGCTCCTTTCTCCCATGATTCCCCATGGGAGACAGAGAGGGTTTAGCCTAGCATTACTCAGTGAGTTTCATGAGAGTATGAATATTTGATCCTTGTCTCCTAGAACTCAGCCATTTTACCACGTAGGATCTCAAATACAAACTCAAGACTCCTATAAGGAATTTTAGAACGGGACCCCATATTTGAGGCAAGTCAGGAAGGATTGGGCTTGTAAATAAAAAAGACTGGCAGCTGGTGGGAGCCTTACATCAGAGTGGGGGCCCTTTTGGCAACATCATGATATTACTGGTAATGCAATAACATTAATTGCAGCACAACCCAGAAGTGAGGCCATTGTGCAGGTGTGATGCTATCACTTTCACCCCAAACTCTATGGTTTAACTATAGAGTTTGGGATTAATGCTAGTATATTTCTTGATGTGATAATGATTCATTAGCGATGGCAAGTTAGTGATGGCAAAGTTAGTGAGTGACATCACAGTGTCGGCCTGATGCTGATCACCCCTCCATTTCCCCCAGAATATTTCCCCCTACCACACAGCTGAGGGGTAGTGGGCAAAGCTAGGGGTGGGAGGTCTCCCACCAACTTGGGAGATCTGGCTTTCCTAAAAGCCAAAACGGAGAAGTCAGTTGTAGAAGAGACATAATTTAGGCAACTGGATTTATTAATGACTAAGTTATGGTATTGCTGGAGTAAGATGCCTCTTCCCTTCCTATTGGTACTGATGCAATTCCTCAAGTGGTCACTTTCTTAATTTGGGCATTGAACCTGACCTGGTGATTATAGACAGACTTCTAGCTCTTGTGGAAAGTCTGAGATTACAGGTGTTGTGCTGAGCGAAAGCATGAGAGCAAAATGATGCGGGTGGACCTTCAGAGCTCTCCAGATTAATCCATGTCTGGGGAATTTTGCATCCTCCATCTTTCCCTGCTAGCAAGGAAATGCAGGGGCACTGCTGTGGATGAAGTCAGCTTAAGCATGGTGGGAAAATAGGTATATGTCAGCGGACCCAGCCCCAAATTCATCTGCCTACTGCATTTTTATTTCACCCCTTGTCCAAAGAACACAGGGTAGCATATTCCTCCTCCTCCATTTTGCCCTCACAAAAACCCTGTGAAGCAGGTTAGGCTGAGAGACTGTGGTTGTTGGCCCAAGGACGCCCAGCAAGTTTCATGTCAGAGCCAGGATTTGAACCCGAGTCTCCCAGATCCTAGTCCAACTCAGCTCACGCTGCAAGTACATTATCATGACTGGGTTATTTCTGCAACTCAGAAATTGTAAGATAGGACTGTGGAAGAGGGGGGCATTTGTAATAGCTGTACCATGTCCAGAGAAATGACCGTTGGGATTGGAACCTGTCTTTAAGTAATGCATGTGTCTAGGGTTGTTATAGGGTGGGAAATTTCTTTTTAGCTATAGCCATTAATTCATCCTATTCTCTTTTTTCCCTCTTTTAAGAGCAAGATTTCTCTTTCATTGATCTTTAAAGAGAAATCAAGGCACCCTTTTGTAACTTCAGCCCTTGCAGTTGTTTTATGTTATACAACGCAGGGTGGTGCTCTAGCAGGAAGATAGGAAGGCTTGGGGATACAATGCCTGCCTCTGAGCATCTACAGAATGAAATTCTGAAATTTTGAAGAACCTCCCTTCCTGCCACTCCTCTCTTCGAATGTCTCTTTATCCAAAAGGAGTTGATTAGAAATTGACTCCAAATTCCTAAAAAAAAGAGGGGGGATTTCAGGGAGAAATGGAGGAAAGGGCAATTAAGCGAATTTCTCTTAACAGCCCTACTCAGGTCCTTTTTAGAGCCAGAACTACATGCCTATTGAGATAAAGAGCTAAATCTGTTTCTAATATCAGAAGCCAGGTCATAAGAAATTGAAGCGACATGTACATTAAGGAGGGGAAAGCATGAGTTTGAACCCACACATCTGAATTTCAAACACATCTGAATTTCAAATTGCCCTAACTTTAAGTCTAATTCCCCACCCCCCGCACCACCACCACCACCGAAAAGTGAATTGCTTTGCAATTTGTTGGCTGGGATAAAGTTAGGGACAGGCTAGAAAAAATGAAACTTTTTTGAAGGAATTCTGCAGATCTCTCTGTGCATCCAGATTTGGCTAGCCAATAGTCATATAATTAGTTCCTCCCTCAATACCTAGAATGCTGCTGTTTTCTCAGAGCAGCGAATCATGACTGCACAGCATCCTCCAGAGCTTTTAGAATACCAAGAGCAAGATTTGGGTCCAGTAGTACCTTAAAGACCAACTAGATTTCCAGGATATAAGCTTTTGAGAGTCAAAGCTCCCTTCATCAGACACCGATCGTGGCTTCAGATGCAATCAGCAATATGCAGGTCACCTACATGTTAGTCACCTAGTATCTGTATGAGGCAATGCATGCCAGTGGATCTCAGCTGGTCACTTCCCCCTTGCTCTGGCCTTCTGTTCCATGGAAAGAAATGAGGTTTGCTGTTCCTACTTGAAGGAGCTGTCTATGGCTTGTTCTTTCCTAGTCAGGGCTGTGGGGAGAGGGGGAAGAGCTAAGTTCTGTGCTTCAAGGCAGTAATGCAACAGCTCTTTTGCTTGATCACTGTTTAAATAAGTTGCATTTCTTGGACTTTTGCTAAATGCACAGGTCTGTGTCAGGAAAACATTCTGACCTAAACATGTTTCACTGGATGATTTATGTACCACCATTGGGGTGTACTGCCAGTTGACGGTCATTCACGCATGAAACAATATAAAATATGATAAAATCTAACACACAATTACAACTAGTAAACCAGACAGAGGGAAGTCATTCCACATGGCTTCATTATGAGTATGTGGCACCATGATGTCCGTTGAACACATGAAGCTACCTGATACTAGCCTTGTTCACAATTTAAACTGAATGCATGTACAAACATGCACCTGTTTTTAAGAAACGGCCTGTAACATTTCCTTCCTAGCCCTCAAATGAGATTCTCTCACTGTCATGCAGCCCTGGCTGGGAGACTGGAGTAGGAAACCATTAACTATTTCTCTACACCCCACCTTGCAAGGTGGGCCACTGGAGACACCCTTTGATAGCTTGCCACCATCCTAGGGATCTCCTTTGGTACCCTGACAACTGCCCAGGAATGTAATTGTCCCAAGTTTTACTTTCAGTAGAGTGTGTTAGCAGTCAGAGGCAGTTGTTAGGAATCAAGTCTGTCTGTCTGAACTAAACCAGCTCTAGGATAAAGCACAACTCTAGGCTAAATGCAGAGCAGAACTAGGACACAGACTTAAGATGATTAAAAGCAAGGAAAATGGTTGCTAGCTGAATGGACACTTACAAGTTCTGGAAATTGGACTTCCATCCAGGAGCCAATGGGTCAGCTCATTGCTTCACACACAGGTCTTACATACGTGGTTCCCTGTGCGCACATGCACATGAAGAGTCAGCCCCTTTTCAGGATCTTCCCCACATGTGTCAAATCTTATCCAATCTGAGCTCAGGATTCAGGAGTCCAGAATACACTAACCTAGATTGCCCAATAGCAAGATGATAGCCTGTCAAAGGGAGGGTGATTTTTGTTTCCCGGCTGCAGAATCTGCCATTCAGGATAAAATGGCCAAGGATCTGCCAGACAGGCTCCACCAGGTAATTTCATCGCCATAAACTGTCCAGCTCTGATTATCCATGTGCCCACCTGCTCCCCAATCCGGGACAAACATAATGTGCATTCACTTTACAAATGAAACCAGTGCCTGAGTAAATGTGCAGTTTTAATCGCATGTTCAGCTGTACATGCATAGAATATAATATGAGAATGACTTGACACACATATAAAGGGAAATTAAGTGTACACCGTACACAGGCTGTATGTGCCTTCACTTAACATGTGAACATGGCGACTGAGTCAGGCCATCAGTCTATCAAGGTCAGTCTGACTGGCAGTGGCTCTCCATGGCCCCTGGCAGA
Source organism: Eublepharis macularius (assembly GCF_028583425.1). Classification (NCBI taxonomy): domain Eukaryota; kingdom Metazoa; phylum Chordata; class Lepidosauria; order Squamata; family Eublepharidae; genus Eublepharis; species Eublepharis macularius. The sequence continues at coordinate 36,759,001 of NC_072791.1, forward strand.
GGTCTTTTGCATCATCTGCTATAGGATACAACTAGAGACACCAAGGACTGAACCTGGGACCTTCTGTATGCAAAGCAGATGCTCTGCCACTGACCCACCCATGACTCATCCCCATCATCATGCCCACAAAGTGATCCCTTCTCTAAAGGGACTGCCCAAGGAGTAATGCCAGAAAGAAAAATGTTCCTGGAGCAGTGGTAAAAGGGCCAACCTTGACAGTGAATGAGAAAACAGCTGTAAAAAATGTTCCACACTCACCGTGCAAAAGGTTTTAAAGGTAGCAATTCAGTGCAGCCCATCTGATTCAGAAGGAAGCTTCTCTACATGAAAATCAGATCCCTTCTTGTCCTGGCTTCTGTGAATGTTTGAAATAATCATGGGAATCCATTATTTAGAACCGAAATGGAAGGCACAGCTTGCAAATGCTGGAGTGCCCCCTTACTTTGTTTAAATCTTTCAGAAATGGCTCAGATGAGCTCCTGGTGTTATCAAAGTTAGTTAAAAATACCCTCTGTAAAGCACCTGTAGTGCCTGACCCAGAGGGCACCGTCCTGATGAGGGTACAATAGGAAACCAGCCTTTGAAAAGCAGCATGTTTTTTCTGCTCACAAACATATGGAGCCTTTGAAATCCATGGGGGATTTTATCACTGACTGGGTCTCACTTCAGGCTCCAGCGTTATCAAATGAAAATGCAAAAATGATTGATTCTTTCATCTGCTTAACTCAGTGCAATCCCCCACCCCTTTAAAAATGTATGCTAATGGAAACATGTGATTGCGATTAATCAAATGTACCACTCCTGCATTTCCTGGTAGTCAACTGATGGCAAAGTGTTCATTCTTTTCTATCACTAAGACAGCCTAGTCTTAGCGGACCGGTACTTCCATGTGGAATAGTGATCTGGAAAGACTCCAGTGGAACTCTGCACAGTGCAAAGCTCTGCTATCTCCTCTCATTCAAGATTGGGCCACAAATTAATCAGAGCCCAGAAAAGATGAAGACGTGTTTTCTAGGCAAGATGAAGCATCTCCTCTTGCTCCTTGGCCCATTATTTTAGATTGACCTACAGTCAGAGTTGGCTTGCAGAGAAGCAGCCGCTGAATGGGTAGCAACCTTGCATGGTGGTTGGTTGCTGTCAGCTGCTAGTATTTCTTTGCATTGGGTGTAAAAGCACACAGAAAGAGAGAAATGGATCTTTGGGTTCCTTCACAGGAAGGAAAGCAGAAGGAGGATGCTGATGCTGACCCTTTCTTTTCTCTATTTTTAGGAGTGAAAGTGAGAGACTGGACAGGTCAACCAGTCTCCATTTCTGACTAACACCATTAACCCAGAGTTGACTGAAATAGGCAGTGATAGTGGCAGTACCACCTTCTGTATCCATCACGAAGCAATGCTACCTACACCTGTTGTTTCTCCTGGACTTCTTAGCAGGTAGATGCCAACCATTTGGGAATCAATGTATCCAACTGGTTAATTTACCATGGCATCTCTGATTTGGGAGTAGGAAGCACTACTTTACAATGGATTCAGAATGTAGTATTGGATTACTAATGTGTTAATCCCCAGAAGTTCTGTAATAATAACTGCAGTTATATACCACTCTTTTTGACAGATTAGTGCCCCGCTTAGAGCAGTGAACAAAGTCAGTGTTGTTATCTTCACAATGCAGCTGTGGAGCTGGGGCTGAGAGGATTGGCTTATCCAAGGCCACCTACTGAGCTCATGGCAGTAGTAGGATTTGAACCAGCAGCGCTGGTTCTCAGCCCAACCACTTACTCACTATACTACAGCGGTTCTATATGCATAGGGTGTACAACCCAAACATTGTAGTGATGAGAAAGCTACTAGTTAAATAAAAGACACTTTGTAATATATGGACCTGTGAGCTCATAAGCAGAAGTTTTGAAGGGCTTTAAAGTTAATAACCAGCTCTTGAGGCCTGGAAACAAACAGATAACCAATCCAGTTGATGCAGCAATGAAGTTACATGTTCCAAGAGGCTGACCCGCCCCAGAGAGGAGTTTTGCTGCTGCACTTACCACTTGAAGCTTCTGAGATATCCTCTTCACATAAAATCGGAATGACATTCCAAATGCTGTACATTTTCTATTTTGATTTTATCTATGTGAAATGTTGAGTTGTGTGTTTGTTCCTAAGTTACAAAAAGAAACAGACCCCTCTGAATGTCTAGGCATATGTCTTCTCCCTGTGAGTATGAATACAGAAGGCTAATTTCAGAAAGAACTGGGATGTTGCTGGTATATGCTTTCCTACCGAAAGCCAAATAAAGACCCCACGGAGCCTTTAAAGCCAGAGAGGTAATTTTCAACTTTCTCTTCACTTGCAGAAAACATAAAGGATGCTTTTGATGGCAAAGAGCAGAAACATGCATAATAATTTGTGAAATATTACACAAAACAATAAATAATGGTACAAAATTATCCAATGCTCAGATGAAAAGAAGCATTTCAAAGAGTTGTGATGAAAGAATGAAAAAAAAAAGCTCAAGTGATGTCGGTGAGGCTTGTGAAAGATCTTTGCAATGGAAAATAATGCACGGGGGAATTGACGGGGTGGCTTTGAGGTGGCATGTTGTTTTTAAGTGTGTTGTTGGAAACAGGCACTTTGAGCATGCATATTTTATGTACTGGACGAGATGCAAGGCAGTAACCAAATGCCATGGACTTTACCAATAGAAACACATGTTGAAAGCTACCCTGTTTTTTTGCTTTAGAGACCACTCTTTCATCAGCAACTTTTCTTTTCCTCCTCCCTTTCCTTTGCACTGTTTCTTGTTTCTAAGACTGCCATCTGGCCTGAAGAAAAATGCCATGTCAGGTGAAGCTTTTCACAGCATGCAGGTAAGCAACAAGCCTTTGTAAATAACATCCTTTATAAAAAAAAGACATGGCTCTCTTCTCCAGGCTGGTTGTCAACTTCATTCATTTCATGTGTACTAATTTAGACCTGGTCAATATAAACCATAGTTCACTCATAAACGAGGACTGAAACTGTGGCTTGAAATGAGTCTACAAACCGTGGCCCATAGATGAGTGTTTGCCATGGTTTGTACCATTATTTATAAAAAGCATTACTATGTTGCTACAAAATTCAGCACTTCATGGTATCATCTGGTTGATTCAAATCGGATTAGACTGGCGTAACTCCACAGAGGACTGCTCCGCCAGTTCCTAATTCAAGGGGATGAGGTGCTGCCTTGTGCTGAAACCAATTTCAAATGAGGCATGAGCAGGGCTCATTTTGAGGGGATATGCACAGGAATGCAGTTCCAGTAGTTCCCCAAAGAGGTCACGTCAGGTGCCCCACTCACCTGACCCGCGGCAATTTGGGCCTGTTTTGGCCTGGATTGGGGCCGAAACAGCCCGGATCAGCCCTCTGACAGGTGGTGGATCGCTCTCCTGCTCAGCAGCAGCCCAATCCTGACCATTCTGGGCCCCTTTTTGGCCATTTTCAGCCCCTTTTTGCCATTTTGGGCCCAATTTTGGTCCTGAATGGCCAGGATTGGATCCAAAACAGCCAGGATAGGTGATGTCAGGGGGTGTGGCATATGCTAATGAGTTATGCTAATGACACACTTCTAGTGATGTCAAGGGGTGTGGCATATGCTAATGAGTTGTGCTAATGAGTTATGCTAATGAGTTCCTCCAGCTCTTTTCTACAAAATGACCCCTGGGCACGAGAGAATAGTTTCCGTTGGTTTGCCTTGTATGGATCAGTGAATGGGATAAGGATGAGGGAAGGCTATGTAGGCCTAGCCATGTTGTCTGCAGGATGTGTGTCTGAGCTGGCCTACCCACACACCCTCTAGATGATGTAGGATAATTTGGTTGAATGTGTGACCAAGCAGGAAATTTTTGAGCACACTTCAGAATGGCTTGTTGAAAATGCTGATAGCTGGGGTAGGCTGCTTGCTAACAGCAACTCACACTAAATGAAAGCCAGTATTGCATAGTGGTTAGAGTGTCAGAATAGGATCTGGGACAAATGGTTTGAATTCCAGTTTTGCTATGGAAGCTTGTCAAGTGACCTTGGGCCTGCCATAGTCTTTCAACCTAATCTACCTCACAGGGTTGTTGTTGTGAGGATAGAGGTGGTAAAGGAGAGAACAATGTGATAAGAAACTTTGTGTCCCTATCAGGGAGAAAAGAGGGATATAAATGAACATGAAAATAAAATAAGGTATGTTTAGTTGATGTAGATCAGCAATTAATATATTAGTTAACCAGCACATTGGTGTGTCTTATATTGCATTTTGCGGGTACTGGTATATGTTAATGTGATGACTAAGGGATTGCACTGGTATTCTCATTTTCAAATAAATAATGAAAGCATGGCATATATAGATGCTATTGATCAGTATAAACTGGCACAGGTGGCAAAACATTTGTACATCCCACTTCTTGGTCTAGCTAATATCAGTTAAGCCAAGACATTCAAGACAGTGAGGAGTTACAAACACAACTATCAGAAGGACACAACACCAAGAAAGAAAGGCACAATTGCCTTAGAAATATAGTGCCTTGTATACATTTAATACATTTACATCCCACCCACCCTTGGCGATCAGTTCCTGAAAACAATAAAATCAATCAAACCCAGAGATTCCCAATCACCCAGCAGTTCAGTTTGTGACCGACTTGCAAGTCCCAGTTATCACATCTGAACATTCCGCAGACAGTCCACCTGTATCCAAACACCTCCAATGTTTTTTTTTTAAAAAAGGATGACAGCTCGTGTACAGATTCAAAAAGCTAAGACGGGAGTCTCCGTAAAGACACACTATAACCAAATGGGGAGGTTCGTAGGAGGTTCCTCCCCCTTTGGTTATAGCATGTAGAGATTCATGCTGCATTGCCCCAGCTCTCTCCCTGCCATATCTGCATCCTTTTTGATGTTCACTATGGCATTCAAGCACTTCCCCCAAGTAACAGTTCACATTTTGTGTCCCTTAATGGCAACATCACTAACTATCTATTAATGTCCGGCATTGATCGTTGGAATCTGGATAAATTCAGCACATCCATTATGTATGTATGTATGTATGTATGTATGTATGTATGTATGTATGTATGTATGTATGTATGTATGTATGTATGTATACCTCCAGATATCCTCCAGACTCAGAGTATGGTTGGATGTAGGGGTGTATGATTTTGGTTTCCGTTCAGGATAAATACCAAAATTGGACCAGATTAGTAAAGATTCAGGATTTTCAAATCAGTCCCAGCATGCTGTCCCTAATTCAGAAATGTCGATTCAAAGCTTCTCAAAGCTATGATGAATTGCCATTCCAATATGGATGGTTTCAATATATGCAGATAAAAAATTTGTATGAGAAAGATAAAAGGAAAAATGGTTTTAGACTACAAAATTCTGAGATTGAGAATTGTTTGCTTCAGGGGGGGAAGAAAATAATTTCTAAAATATATAAGATACTACTGAAATGGTTCACAGAGGAGGAGGTTGTTAAAAGTTCAGATGGTTAAATGGGCAATAAATTGCAATAGGGAAATTCCAATGGAAGCTTGGGAAAAGGTATGGGAAAATGTAGTTAAAATTTCAGCATGTACCACGGTGCGTGAAAATGTTTATAAAATGATGTATAGATGGTATTTAACACCAAAGCTTCTCAAAGCTATTTGGGTTGCTTTGGAAAGTTTCGGGGCACTTTCAAACCCCGTGGCTGGCTTCAGCTGACCGGTGGGGAGCCCCCTTCTCCACCGGTAAGCTGGATCCATCTTCAGGGTTTGAATTTAAAGTGCCTGAAAATGGCTTTAAACTTCAGCTGGGAGGGGGGATTCCCCCCCCCTGAAGCTGGGGAAGCCCCAAACAGGTGCTTTGAACTTCAACTGGGAAGTGGGAGAGTCCCCTGCCTCCCAGCTGAAGTGCGGGAAGCACTGCCCCCACTTATTTCACCTGATGGGAGGGGGAGGAGAGAACCCCCCCTCTCATCAGGTGAAATAAACGAGGAGTGAATTTTGATGTGCTCCGAATCTCCATGGAGCATACTGAAGTGGGTCGATAAGCTTGCCACTTCGGAAATTGCTTATTTCCAACACTTCTTCCTGCTTAGGAAATTCCAAAGCGGGAAAACCGAATCTTTCTGGCATGCACAGCCCTAATTGAATGGTCCTAAGGTTGTAATCAATTCTGCGCATACAGTAACATGAGAAATTCTGCCAACTGAAAGGATGCAACTCCCTTGTGTTATTGCTTCCATGCACCTTCCTCCTAGCTGATGCTACCACCTCCATGTCTGCTGTTTGCCAATTTTCACACACACCTCCCCTTGTGTACTTGTTGTTAAAACTTGTTTTGCTATCAAAAGACGTATCTCTGGTTTGTGTAGATTATTTATTCACTGCATTCCTGATCTCTCACAGTCACATACCTTGGTGTCTGGCAGCAAAAAAGACAGGTAAATGGTTCAGATTGGGAATAATTTATCCAAGTGCATTCTTGCATTGCCGAATAGGAGCTGTGATGATTTTTAAGGAGAAGGCATATCACTTCCTAGGCAACCACATCATTCATATCTTCCATTATGACAAAGAGCCACTCTGATTGGCTGGCTGCCATCATGTGCTCCTGCTCCTGCAACATATAAAGTGTCTTATGCAGGAAAGCCTGTCAAAGTAGCTACTAGTAGACACAAAGCTGGTCAAGATGGCATTATATTCAAACATTGAACAGAAACATTGAGGCACTCTAGAAAGGCTCTTGTTTTCTATGTAAATGTGCCATTCAGTTGTCAATTGTGTTAATTTTGAAGTTATCTCAGTCTGTGGTCTTTAATATGACTGAATTATTTCATCCATGTCGAAGATGTCCTTTTTTATTTGTCTCTAGTCTTTTAAAGAAAATAAGTCTCTGTTTTTATTTTAGTCTCTCTTCTTATAATCACCCTTTAGTTCTGATATTTTTACTGTGTATGTGTGTGTGAGCAATCTAGCTTCTGAAAGTTTTTTTCTACGTCATGCTATTCAAAGGCTTGATGGCATGGAGAGCCAAGGTCACAAAGCCAATCAATCAAACAAAAGAGGAGAGCTCTGAAGACCCTTTCTCCTCACTGTACACTCTCTATACATTCCTCGTGCCTTTGCAGCCACAAATCCAAGGAGACCAAAGCTGGATTTCACATAATAGCCCAATGACCTGTACACAATGTTATAGTCAGTTCCAAATTAAAATCCGTAACACAATTGAGAACTGTCAGTAAAAGCAATTGAATTCTCCATTCTTTTACTTCTTAAATTGAAGGGGGAAAAATATCAGCTGGCAGCTCACGGTCAATCAATGCCCAGTGTGAAGGGTGTTTGCTTTCTAATCAAAACTGTTAATCCAGTTTGTGGCTGAAATTAAGTTGTTTTCTAATTGACTGACCAGCAGACAACTGTCTGGACAGATTGCCATGTGGCCTCTGCAGTAATCCGAATGCATTCAGCAATCTGTCTTGATTGGCTTAAAGAACTGTGCGGTCCTAGGTGTTAATGAGATGCAAAGTTACAATTGATTCACAAATAGCAAGCTATTAACAGATATGTAGAGGATTACTGAAGCTCATATGCAAACATTCAGCATTGTCGGGGGAAAATATTCTATAGAAAGTTCACCAGCTAATCTCAAGCACCGAACAAGTTGACAAGTTAATTTATACATCATATTCATTCATTTTGCACAAAATTGGGTATTAACAGTGCAAGACTAAACCCATTGATTTCAATGGGGTTAGACTGGAGTAACTCTATTCTAGATTGCACTGGTAACCATCATATGGTGTTACTGGTTCTCCTGAGCCTCCAAAGTTGTCATTTATTATTTGTAGGTGGCAGATCAAGAGGCTGGACCTGGTGGTGATACCTGCTAGTGTAGGAGATGGCAGTGCAAATCTGGAGCACAGGCTGGGTGTGTCCGGTGGTGCAGAGTTGGTGCCTGGTGGGATCTCAGTGGTTAAAGTCTTAGAGCAAGATCTTGGAGACTTGGGTTCATACCTCAAGGGTGCGATGAACCATCTTGGGCCAGTTACTCTTTCGCAGCCTAAACTACCTCACAGAGTTGTTGAGAGGGTAAAATGGAGGAGAGGAGTCTACGGTATTCTGCTTTGAGTTCCTGGGGGCACAAATTCTTAGAGCTGTCATGGAAGGAGGCTCCCACCCACTTACTCATATGCACACATGCAGTTACACACAGTGAACAGTATAAAAATACCTTTCCTGTTCTAGCTGCGATAATAAGCAGGGAAAACGGGTTGCCAGAAATCTCCATTGTTCCCTATTTGCCCCCAAACTTCTAAATGTGTAGATTGACTTATGGCAGTGGGAGTGCTAATAGCCTGTTTTAAGAATCACTGTCATAAAGGGAGAAATGGCAGGTCTTTGGTTTTTGTGCCTGACTGGGTACATTACTCTATACTTGACATGGCTGTACTAAGATGCATGCGAGTATGTTGTGCATGATTGCTGTAAGAAACCATTATCTGCATGTACTCAGACTGGAGGAATGCGAGCAATTTTCAGACCCATTGCCAATGTTTTAAAATGTGATGGCAATGAACAGATGCAAAATCCATTACATATTTTTTCAAAAAATTTTTTTAGAAAAGCCACATCAAGATCCCCCCCCAAAGACTTGTTCATGTTTCTTATAGTTACTAATTTGTTACCTATACTATAAATAATAATACTAGATTATGTTTATTGCAATAGATGCAACATTTTTTTACATCCCAAGTACCATACAGTCAGACCTTTTTATTTCTTTGCCTCAAATCAATTATTGTCCTGTTTCAATAAAGAGGAAATTGTATTTCTTTGAAAGTAGCCTTTTTTTTGTTTGATCTGTTGTTTATCCTTCAGATGTTCCAGTTTCTGTGAAAGAAGAAACTGAATCTGTCTGTACAAAATCAACAAAAGCAACACCCCACTGCTAGTTATCAGAACAGACTGAAATGGCTAAGGACAGAAACACGTACTTTCATTTGACATCAATTAAGTGTATTATGTATGCGGATGCTGTTAAGATGCAACTGGATTAGGGTTATCCCACAGCAAAGGGCTTTCAAGGCAAGTGAGAAGCTGAGGTGGTTTACCACTGCTTTCCTAAGCAAAGCAACCCCAGTCTTCCTTGGTCAGTCTCCCATCCAAGTACCAACCCTGCTTAGCTTCCAAGATCTGATGAGACGGGTATACCAAGCCATCCCACCACCAGCAATTAGTTGCATTGCTCCAGTTGCTTATATCTGTAAGGATCTACGAAGCAGCTTTCAAAAGGACTCCACTGTAAGCAGTAAAAACACTTTATTGAAAAGCTGCTAGTATCAGGATCTTACTCCATATTTGCCAGGAATGGCATTGGCAGGCAAGCACCAAACATATAAAGGTTTCTAGGGCAAGGGCAAATTCTAAGATTCCCCCCCCACACACACACACACACCTCCAGTCTAACAGTCAGCTCACAGGGAAAACATCTACGCAGGAAAACAGCAGAACTAATGTATGGGATATTCATGAACATGGGATCTGGGCAGGCACCTCTTCCCAAGCTAAGGAGAGAGACCCTGATGCAGATCAGAGGTTCATAGAGATAACAGCAGGAACAAATGCCTTCCTTGCATACTTTCACATTGCGGGTTCGAAAGACAAGATGAGTAACATTTGCAGGCCGGTAAAATAAAAGCATAATAATAACATGAAGCATTAGACCACAATTAAGACAGCAGGTGTTGCTGAGTATGACAGGAGGTGATGCTGAGCACTTGACAATATCTCAAGTGATTTTATAGATTACACAGGTATGAGTATTGCATTGATAATGCTACACTATAAACACTGCGGCAGCTAATTAAAAGAGTAGGGAAAATCTAAGAAGAAAGAAGAGGCTGAAGTCAGCCAGCTCTGGAAAGGGGGATGCAACAAACATGGTGATGTACAGTAATGATTGAGTCTAAAATATTTGATTGATTGATTGATTGATTGATTGATTGATTGATTGATTGATTGATTGATTGATTGATTGATTGATTGATTGATTGATTGATTGATTGTCCCTCTTTCTCATTGAGACCCAAGGTAGATTATACAATTCAAGTAAATATGATCTGCAATGTATATTGTTGTGAAATACATATACCACACTGTCTCCTTTAGAGGACTCAAGGTGGCTTACAATCTAATTAAACAAATCAAATGCATAGAAAATTGCCATCCATTCTCAAGAGCATGAGAAACAAGATTAACAAAATCAGTCATGGTTGCCTTTGTGTTGCAGAAAGAAATGAGAAAGGAAATAAGAGAGGAAGCAAAGTCCTTACTGCTGAGATCCAGATCAAACTCATTGACCAGAATTTTGATGATCTGTTATTTTTTATAAAGTATACGGCTGTATCAGTCTTTTATTTCGTATTTTGTCATTAACCCCAAGTGAAGACACCAGGACTGTAGTACAATTCCAAATGGGGAAACTTCATTGAAAATTACCTAGCCATGATTTCAGTATCTAGGTTCAAAGGTTTAATGATTCTTTGAGGTTAAACAAAATAATTCAGCATCTTGATAGGACATATAGCTAAATCTACACCATTTGGCATAAATTGAACATTAAGAACTGGCAAGTAGAACCTTACATTCAACACAGTATTTTTTTTTTATTTGGAGAAACAGTATTGGCACTAAATCTGAGGCACTTTGGTGTATAAGCTGCATTATAAAGAGGCCCTTCAAATCCAAACCCGAAATAGTCAGAAAATGTACTTGCTTAATTTTGTTTAATGTACTTTGCTTAAAAGCAAAGCACATTGGGTCACTCCCAATTAGTAGAGCTCTTCAGAGTTCCACTGCACTAGCAGAGAACCAGGATCCATCACATCTGTCACTCCTTCGATTGCATAGCTAAAACGGTTTCATATGTTTCCCTGTTCTCATGTTTGGATTTAGCTTTATAGAGAATGCAAAGCTATGTTACTGACCCCCCCTAATTATAACAAATTAATCTGGTCTGTAAAACAACAACAAAATGCAGATAAGCTGTTTGGGGGGAAATGTTCACCTAATATAAAGATTAAGTTTAAAAGTGATGCAATTTGGTGGGGGGGAGGAGGTAAAAATTGTCTAGTCGACATGCAGGCATTTAAATAGCCCTGAATCGACTGTATTTCCACTCTAAGTTACCATTATGAGCATCAGAAGTGCTTTTATTGTATTCCTGGGTGACAAGCACATGAATGAGGGTTTGTTTAGTCTTGTGTATCTAAGCTGCCAATTCTGAGAGTTCTCTTTAACTTTTCACTTTAAATTCATGCTATTCCCTCTTGCCAGTGCCATCGTTGCTCTCTGCAGAGCTTTCTTCAAAGATGTCTCCTGCGAGTTAACTACAAATATCCAACTAATTCTGCAAATAATAATGATCTAGACTTCATGGATTTTGCAAAGAAGACCCTCTTATTATTTACAGAACAACAATCAGAACTAATATTTAATCTTTCATTAATGTGGCATGAAGAATAATGAAAATAGCCTTCAGCGTTTACATTCAGTCTAACTTAATGAGATAATCATTTCAATCATGATGACCCCAGTAGTTTAGCAACGTCTCCAGTGAACTTTAAAAAGTCAGTAGATAACAATGGCATGTATCCTGCTACTTTGCTATGGTTGCCAGTCCCAAATATCTGGGTACAGTGGGGGGCAGGAGTTACTAAATGAATTTATTTATTTATTTGCGGTCAGAGACCATAACAAGAGTTACTGGTGATGAGGTGTCATCACTAGACTTGGGCATGAATGGAAAAAAACCCCAAACACTCTGTTCATTGCCATCCATGAACAAGGACAAATGAACAGTAACGAACATGACCTGTTAACGAACATGTTGGTTGTCGGTTGTTCGTGGGAACCAGAATGGACCCCTTGGGACTTAGAAAGCCCATATTCACAGGGAGTGTTCAGTAGGCTCTCCTCCAGCCATCACCCAAGTTTGGTCAAGATTGCAATACGGATCTTGGAGTTATACTGTCGGAGACCCGCATCGGCTGGGCGCATTACCCACTGACGATCCTTCCTCCTCTTCCGAGGAGCTGGAAGAACCCACGGGAGAACTGTCCGCAGCCCATGAAAAGCCATCCAGCGACCAGCAACCCAGCCCCTCAGTGCAACCCAATCCCTCAGTGCAACCCAGCCCCTCAGCACAACCCGGTTCCTCTGTGCAAGAGGAGGAGGCACGCAGGGAGGAGGAGCAACCGGCACCTCAGAGAACCAAGCCTTGCAAGCCGGCGGCGAGGCAGAAGGCTTGGGCAAAAGAGGTGGTTTGGGAACGACGAAAGAGTGTGTGTCTGCAAGATCAGTGTCAGGCGGAGCTGAACGCCGAGGATGAGGCAGAGCAATCAGGTGAAGGAGAAACACCTGAGCCTCGTTCTCTTATGCCACGCTGAGCTTATAAGGGGAGCAACGTTGTTCACCACTCCTAGCGCCCAGCAGCTTGGCTCCTGGAAGCTCCACCTCCGCCTTGTACCCTGCCCTTGTTCAGATAGATCCCCTGTGTCCTGACCTTGGCTTTGTCCTTGACCACCCCTCACTTCTCTGTGCATTGGACTGATGACTTGGCTTGCAGACCTCTGCCCAGCTCTCTGACTTGCCTCTGCTCACTCCCCTAACAGATGGACTTCCTGGCTCTCGACCCTGGCGTGCTTTGGATCCTCTCGCTCTCTCTCCCTCACTCAGCCTGGTGCCCAAGCTGGACCCCAGCCATGACCGTGACATGTTGCTTCCGCCGCAACAATAGGCAGCATGGACACAGCAACCACTACAGCTCTGGTGGCGCAAAACCAAGCCCTGCAGCAGACTGTCGACCAGCCACAAAACGCTCTGACCCAACTCCAACAATAGCTGCAGCAGCAAGCTCAGGCAACGCTGCCGCCTCCGCAGGCCACGTCCAAGTGCCCAGTAAGCCTGCCGGAGAAGTTTGCTGGCAATGTGGAGGAGTTTCCAGCCTTCCTAGCCCAGTGTCAGCTGTACATTAGCCTGTGTCCCTGAGACTTTCCTGATGACCGGACCAAGGTGAGTTTGATGAAGGGCCAGGCGGCCAAGTGGTCCACCCCCTTACTCCTTGAACCATTGCCACTGCTGCAGGACTATGCTGGGTTTGTGGAGCGGCTTCAGCAAGCTTTTGCGAACCCGGTCAAGGCTGAGAGTGCCAACCAGCATATCTGATGCCTCCACCAGGGTGGGGATCAGTAGCCAGCTATGCAGCAGAATTCCAGCTTCTGGCCCAGGACCTCTCGTGGAATGAGGCAGCCCTACAGGACCAGTTTGTGGAGGGCCTATCTGATGAGGTCACGGACGAGCTGGCTCGGACGGAATGCCCCACTACCCTTCAAGGCCTAGTGGTGCTGTGCCAGCGCATCGACCAGCACCTGGAAGCCCAGAAACAGGCATGCAGCAAAGTCCCCCAGCGGGGGAGGCTTCCCCGACCCGCACCTGAAGGCATCTACTCCTTCCCAGCTGCTCCAAAAGGGGAAGTGGCTGAGGAACCCATGCAGCTAGGCAGTGCCTGACCCTGCCTGACGGCTGCAGAGAAAACAAAGCGGCATACCCAGGGGCTTTGCCTGTACTGCGGAGGGGCTGGTCACTACGCCAATGCCTGCCCAGAGAAGCGCCATCCAGGAGTTGCAGCAGAACACAGGCCTCGGCTCACGGCAGCCCACATGGACCGGGGTGAGAGGTTTACACCAATAGGGCCCTTGACGTTGGAGGAGGACACCTCCTCCTCCCCTTAGCGATACTACTGCCAGACGGGCGGTGCCTGGAAACGAGTGCTATGGTCGACTCTGGCGCTTCCCAGAGTTTCATGGATCAGGAGTTCACCCGCCAGCACTGCATCCCTCTGTGCAAGAAGCCAGCCTTGGTGGAACCATTGATGGGCACCTGCTGAAGTCCGGTCCAGTAACCCACGAGACAGAGCCGGTAGAGATAGTTGTGGAAGGTCACCAGAACCGAGTCCAGTTCGACATGGTCCGCATGCTGCACTTCTCTGTCATGCTGGGCCTGACCTGGCTCACGAGCACCAACCCACTCATCGCCAGGAAGTGTCAGGTAGTCCAGTTCCCCGCCAGGAAGCCAGATCCCTCCCGGAAGCTGCTCGCCAGTGCCAATGCCAGCCCACAGGGAACCATGCTGCCACTCCACTATGCTGAGTTTGCAGACGTGTTTGAGGAGAAGGGGGTGGACCAGCTGCTACCCCACCGGCCGTATGATTGCACGATCAACCTGCAGCCCAACAAGCCCCTGCTGACAGCCCGCCTCTACTCCCTAACCGAGCCGGAGCACCTGGCGCTCCAGGAATTCCTGGTGAAGAACCTGCAGTGGGGGTTCATCCGGCCCTCCACCTCTCCCACGTCAGCACCAGTCCTGAAGAAGGGAGAGGAGCTCAGGCTGTGCTATGACTATTGAGCCCTGAACCAGATCACGATCCGGGACCACTACCTGCTACCCCTGATCCCAGAGCTTCTGGACTGGCTCCGGGGAGCAACCCGCTTCACCAAGCTCGACCTGCGCAGGGCTTACAATCTGATCTGGATTCGCAAGGGGGACGAATGGAAGTCAGCCTTCGGGACCCACTACAGCCAATTCTAATACCTCATGATGCCGTTTGGACTATGTAATGTGCCCTTGGTCTTCCAGAGGTACATAAATGACGTGTTCCATGACCTACTGGACCACTACATCATCGTGTACCTTGATAACATCCTGGTGTTTTCTCGGGACCCAGCCAAACACCCCGACCACATCCGGACTGTGCTCCGCCGGCTGAAACAACACGGGCTGTACGCCAAACTCGAGAAGTGCGAGTTCGACCGGGACAAGGTGGAATTCCTGGGACACCATGTCTCTGCCCAAGGACTCCGGATGGATCCAGCCAAGGTCGAGGCCGTGCTCTCCTGGCAGGCCCCCAGGAATCGGAACGACGTTCAGCGGTTCCTGGGGTTCACAAACTATTACAAGCAATTCATGCCCAAGTTTGCTGAACTGGTGGTACTGCTGACCCAGCTCGTGAGACCCCGAGTCCCCTTCACTTGGACCCCAGCAGCCCAGCAGACCTTCCAAACCCTGAAGCACCACTTTGCTACCGGGCCCAGCCTATGTTACCCGGATGCATCCTGAGCTTTCGTTATCGAAGCGGATGCCTCCGACACCGCACTAGGGGCCATCCTGGCACAGCAGGATTCCGCCGAGAGCCCACTATGCCCCTGTGTGTACTACTCACACGATCTCACGCCTGCCGAATGGAACTATACCATCTGGGAGAGAGAGTTGCTGGCCATCAAGGCTGCCTTCGAGACCTGGAGGCATCATCTGGAAGGGGCGCAGTAGCCCATCCTGGTGCACTCGGACCACCGCAACCTGGAGCACCTGCAGACTGCCCGGAACCTGAACCAACAGCAAGTCCGGTGGGCCCTATTCTTTGCCCGGTTCCAGTTCACCATCCGCTACATCCCTGGTGCCCAGAACAAGCAGGCGGATGCCCTGTCCTGGGAACCCGAATTCGCCTGACCAGAGGAGAAGGCCCCCATCGTCTCCACCATTCTCCCACCTGAGGTCTTTGCCATGACTGACGAGCCTGCCTCTCTGCAATTCCGAATCCAGCAAACCCAGCAGGAGGACCCTTAGGCCCAACACATCGCTCAGCGTCTGTGTGACCTGACCCAGACAGACCCACCCGGATACCGACTCCAGCAAGACCTCATCACCCACAATGACTGTATTTATGTGCCCCCTGGGTCCCTGCGTCGGGAGGTGCTGCAGCTGGTTCACAACGCCCCTGCCGCAGGACACTTTGGGCACTACAAGACCCTACACCTCCTCTCCCGGGAATTCTGGTGGTCGCAAGTACAGGGTGATGTAGCCCAGTATGTCCAGTCCTGTGAGGTGTGCCGCTGCGCCAAGGATGTGCCTGGGAAACCAACCGGTCTGTTGCAGCCCCTGCCAACCCCAACAGGACCGTGGGAGTCCATTTCCTTAGACTTTGTCACTGACCTTCCCCTTCCCTTTGACTGCATCACAGTCATAGTGGATCTCCTCACCAAGATGGCACATTTCATCCCTTGTCCCGCACCGCCAACAGCCACGGAAGTCACCCGCCTGTGCTTGCACCATGTCTTCCACTTACACAGAATCCCACAGCAGCTGATCTCAGATCAAGGAGTACAGTTCACCTCCCATTTCTGGCAAGCTCTCCAGGCCCTCCTGGGCACCCGCGTCCACCTGTCCTCCTCACACCATCCACAGACTGTCGGGCAAATGGAGCGAACAAATGCCATGTTGGAATAGTACCTGTGTTGCTATACCAACTACCAGCAGGACAACTGGGCCAGACTCCTAGCCTTGGCAGAGTTTGCATACAACAACCCTGTCCACTCCTCGACCTGGCAGACTCCTTTCCTGGCTAACTACGGACACCACCCCCGGTATTTCCCTCAAACCACTCCGGAATCCACAGTCCCAGTGGTGAACGCCTTCATACAGGAACTCCAAGCTCTACACCAGGTACTACGGGAGCAACTGGACCAAGCCAAACAGGCCTATAAAGTCACCATGGACCGACACCCCCGGGAGGGAGAGGTCCTTGCAGTAGGGAACATGGTATGGCTATCGACCAAGCACATCCAGTCCCAACGCTCTTCCCGAAAACTGGACGATCGGTTCATCAGGCCCTACCAGATAGTGGAGCAAGTCAACCCAATGCTGTTCTGCCTTGAGTTACCCCCGACCCTTCATATCCACCTGGTCTTCCACCGGTCCCTCCTCCCTCTGACAGCGCCCCCCACACCCACTCCATGATTGGCCACCGCCGCCGCCGCCGGTACTGGTGGATGGCCAGGAAGAGTACGGGGTGGACCAGATCCTGGATTCGCATCAGCATTGGGGCCAGCTCCAGTATCTGGTGGAGTGGAAGGGATATGGACCAGATCACAGGACCTGGGAACCTGCAAGTATCCTCCATGCCGCCTGTCTCCTCCGGCGGTTCCATTGAACTTACCCTGACAAGCCAGGCCCTCCAGGTCATTCTCAGGGGAGGGGCCTTGGGGGGGGGATGGTGTTGGAGACCCACATTGGCTGGGTGCATTACCCACTGATGATCATTCCTCCTCCTCCGAGGAGCTGGAAGGACCCACAGGAGACCCGCCCGCTGCCCCTGAAGAGCTGTCCGGCAACCAGCAACCTGGCCCCTCAGTGCAACCTGATCCCTCAGTGCAACCCAGCCCCTCAGAACAACCCGGTCCCTCAGTGCAAGAGGAGGGGGCATGCAGGGAGGAGGAGCTACTGGTGCCTCGGAGAACCAAGCCTTGCGAGCCGGTGGCGAGGTAGAAGGCTCGGGCAAAAGAGGCGGTTTGGGAATGACGGAAGAGTGCGTGCCTGCAAGCGCAGCATCGGGACCTGGAGGCATCATCTGGAAGGGGCGCAGTAGCCCATCCTGGTATGGAGAGTGGAGTATGGAGTATGGAGAGTGAAGGAGAAACACCTGAGCCTCGTTCTCTTATCCTGCACTGAGCTTATAAGGGGGACCCTCTGTTGGGGACAGAGGGTGGCGCTGGGGAAGAGAGTGTCTACATGCCAACCTTTGGAGTGTGGTGTTCCACAGGGGGTGATACTCTCTTCCCTGTAGTTCAATCTTTATATGCGCCCCCTCGCCCAGTTCGGGCAGAGTTTTGGACTGGGTTGTCATCAATATGCAGATGACACCCAGTTGTATCTGTTGATGGGTGGCTGACCTGACTCTGCCCCTGACACCCTGTTGAGAGTTCTGGAGGCTGTGTCTGGGTGAGTAGAACAGAGCAGGCTGAAGTTGAATCCTGTGACGATGGAGGTTCTGTACTTGGGCCATGGACTGTTGGAGGCAGGGATCCTTCTCCCGACCTTTGGGGGGGGGGACCACTTGTGCACGTACCAGCGGTTAGGAGTTTGGGCATGATTCTGGATTCCTCCTTGTCTATGAAGGGCCAGATCGCAGCTGTGGCTTAGGTGGCCTTTTCCCACCTTCGGCAGGCCTAACAACTGATGCCCTACCTCTCAGCCCAGGACCTAACGACAGTGATCCATGCAACGGTCACCTCCAGGTTAGACTACTGTAACTCGCTCTATGCAGGGCTGCCCTTGGGCTTGATCCAGAGACTTCAACGGGTCCAGAATGCTGCTGTGTGTGTCCTAACTGGGGCTTCATGTAGGACACACATTACACCTATCTTGCACCAGCTTCACTGGCTCCCAGTAGAATTCCGAATGTGGTTCAAGGTGTTGGTTTTGACCTATAAAGCCCTAAACAGACTGGGACCAGCATACCTAAGGGACCGTCTCTCCCTGTATGTGCCCCAGAGAGCACTTCGTTCAACCAGAAAACACCTACTAGTGGTCCCTGGTCCTAGGGAGGCTCGGCTGGCCTCTACCAGGGCCAGGGCTTTTTCAATCCTGGCCCCAACCTGGTGGAACTCTCTGTCTGAGGACATTCGTGCCCACCAGGATCATATGTCATTTAGGCGGGCGTGTAAAACAGAGATGTTCTGCCTGACATATGATGGAGGCTAATTTTAGCCCATCATTGCCGAACCTTCCACCAGTCTCCTTCTACAAGGGGTATGGAGAGTCCACTGACGCTGGTTGCCCTGAAAGGGGTACAGTATTTTATCTGTTGCTGTTTTCATGATTGATTTTAAGTTGTATTTTAACCAATGTTGTACCCCGCCCTGAGCCCGCTTGCGGGGAGGGTGGCTTAAAAACAAACACACACACACACACAAACAAAGTGAGATCATCTGGACCAGACTGATAGAACCCCCAACATTCCTGCTTAGCCCCGAATTAATCAGCTAATTCCATACAGCCAGGATGTGAAGGAGGATAATACTGAGCAAAAGCAGGGCTTAAAAGGTGGAGGCTTTTCAAATTCTGGTTCCTCAGCCTCTACCTCATTAGACACAACACACAAAGCACATAATAGTCATTCTTCCACCATGCCTCATCCCTCATTCTTCTCAGTGGGGAGGTGGCCACCTTGTTTCCATTCAGGAACTGATAATTTTCCTGCAACTCTTATATTAATATAAGGCACCAGAGCCAAGAGCTAAAGAATGCAGCAAGGATCCCTATATGCAAAGTCCCTTTTTTGCTGCTGGCCACATTGCCGTTATACTCAAGAGTGTTTGGTGTATATCATTCCTTTTTTCACTGTCTGCCTATAATACACTGGGGGCCACCTCACTTTACTTTTGAACAATATCAGTATACTTTTAAAGATTACACATTTCTGAAAGTCCATATACATAGACTTTAAACTGTTCCTAAGCCAAAAGATATTAACTTAACAGTGTTGCCCAGTACTAAAGTATACAATATGATTCAACATTTTTTGAAAGGCAGATAAGGAAACATTCTTTTATACTGCTTTCTAGCAGTTCCCATGCAAGCAGAAGTTTATAGGAAAATTGTTGCAGTGATGGTATTCTCATTGCAACCAATCACAGCATATCCATTAGTGCTGTGGGGACTTTGTCCTAGCTTGGATATACAGCCAATGAATGGCTAGCAGCTCTGTCAGGAAGGAAGTGCCGCCAAATCTTGTAGACAAAGTGCCGTTTGCCACCTTTTTTTTATTGCTACTGTGACAAATGTGTTCTTTGTACATTTTCCCCTGGGAGCTCTTGAGCCTGTAATGGCTTCCAGTAGGCCTCAAAGAGCAGCTCTTTCTAGTCACAAAGGTAAGAGGAAAGACTTCTCTGTCCTCCCTGCTAAATTATGAAGGAGGATAAGCTGGTTTGTATTTTTGGCCATGCACAACACACACACACACACACACACAAAACTCATGGGGAAAAGTAAACAAAAAAGTATACTTCATTTTTCCAATGGAGTATAGGGTTTTTTTTTCTCCTGTAGATTCTCAGTGCAGACACTAGTCAGCTTTCCTTCCTTCTTTTCTTTATACCCTATTTTTCTTCTCGTTGGGATATCAAAGTGACTTACAACATTCTCATCTCCCCTCCTCCATTTTATCCTCACAGTCACCTTGTGAGATATATTTAGCTGAGTGTGTGCAAATGTTCCTAGATCACCCAGCAAGCTTCCATGGCAAAGTGGGGATTCAAACCTCAGTCTCCTAATCTGACATTCTAACCACTACATCACTTGGCCACACCAACAAAACACATTGGGAGTGCATGCTACCTGCAGTCCTATTGATATGAGCAGTCATAATTTTGTGTAAATAGGACACTTCATATATTTTCCTGCATTAGATCCCGACACTGGACACCAAGAGTGGATATTTGAAGAATGTGTTTGTACATGCTGAAAGTGTATATTCATGGAAAAATGAATACATTGACCTGTTCACATAAAATACTGTCTGAGAATATTGTTCGGATCCTGACCTGGACAGCCCAGGCAGGCCTACTCTCTTCAGATCTTGGAAGCTATTCAGGGTTGACCTCGGTTAGTAATTGGATGGGTGACCATCAACAAAGATGAGGATTGCAGAGCCAGGCAATGGCCAACCACCTCTGTTAGTCTTTTGTCATGAAAACCCCACCAGGGGTTGCCGTAACTCAGCTATGATTTGACGGCACTCTCCATGCATATTGGAAAGATCACAGGTAGCGCACTCTCCTGTTGTATGTGGTTGGTGTGCTGAAACTGAACATCTTAAAAAGACTAAAAATTGGTATGTTTCTCCTTAGTTTGATTTAAGAACTTCCTGGTTTTCAGGGCCCTAACAGGGCTGTAACGGTGTTGTTAATTCAGGCATTGTAATTTGTTACTAGTTTTTTAATATTATGGTACTGTTTTTTTTTATTTTGATTGTTGGCATTTTGTTAACCTTTTGCACAATATTCTTATTTTAATAGTTGTGGTCACTATATTGAACCAAATAAAAAGAAAAGGCCGTTTCTGGCTGCAAACAATTTTGGAGTTATAGGCTGCAATCCTATGGATTAGGGTTGCCAGGTCCCTTGAGTCCCCTGGTGGGGGACTGGGAACCTGGCACTCACCCTCCATGCTCTTTTCTGTTTCTTGTTGCGTGTGCGCATAACGCATGTGTGCTTCCAGCATGCACGATGACATAACTTCCGGGAAGTCATCTCACAGGTCAAAGGGCAGCCCAGTGTGCACTCCTGCACTTGCCAAAGGGCTGAATCACCCCCCGCGGGCCCAATTTGGCTTGAAATGGGCCTGTTGTGGGGCATGGGAGCATGCCACAGCTGGGCACGGGGGCATGACACACTGCCCAGGGGCATGCTGCGCTGCCAGGGGGCACCCCAGGGGGTGCCCCCCGTTGGTCAGGAGGAGGTGGGAACAGGGGATGCCCCGCCCCGGGCAGGGAATTGCAGCCCTACTATGGATGCTTCCCTAGGACTAAGCCCCATTCAATAACATGGGACTTACTTCTGAGTAGACTGCTTAGGATTACTCATGTAATGACTGAAGATTGTCAATAAATGATTAGCATGGCTGTGGTCACATATTTTAGATTCCTGGGCAGGTATGTGTAGCTAAATTCACAAAAATGAAAATATATTAATTGTGATAAAGATGATTAAACCTGAAACATCAAAGTGCTGTACTGTCCTAGAATACAACGTATATATAGATATATAACTGAAAACATTTTAATGACTTTTTACTATTTTTTCTATCTTCTCTCGTGCGTCTCATCATTTTGCTCTTTCAGACACAAATGTTGCCAGTTGTTTCAGCATAATGCACAACATAGGTCTCATAAAGTGAACAATCCCTTGCTCAGGATGCTGTTATCCAAGTCACAGCAGCAGAACAAAAACTTTTTGAAAGTCATATGCGTTATGAGGATTATGATTGTACTTGGCACTTTATAGAGAAACATGAGCCAAAAGGAAGGCTTATGCCCTAAGGAGTTTAAAAGCAAAATTTTGACAGAGTGGGTGAAAACAGTGGTAGAGCTGGGGTGTTTTGAATTTCTCATGCAGGCTTTTTTTAATTGAAAATCTCTTTGCTTCTCCGTAGTGCAAATAATGCTTTATTTTCATGACATTTACTGTTTCCTCATCACAAATATTTGCCAGCATTCTTTGGGCATCAGTAGTTCAGTGCTTTACTCTATATATCTCCAATTCATGTACTGTATGTACAAATAAAATATATAATATGAACATAACTTTAGTACAATATAAATGCATCTATAAAACAAATTTTAAAAGGGGCAAAACTGTTGACCAAAACATAAACACATATAAACAAATATGCAATGAAATAAAACAGATAACATATGCTCATCCGTAGGATAGTGGAGAATAGCAATTGCATTGTTAACAGGCAAGCAATATATACAGAAGGAGTTCCTTTACTGAAGTTTAGTTTCAGTAGGAGATTGGAACTAAAGGAATATATTAACATTATCATTCTTAGCAATCTCAAGCAGAATGATCGTATATTTCTTACTTCCTAAGACATGCTATATTTTTCAACAACACCCTTAAGGATTGTGAATCCATGTACTTTACAGCCAGATACTCAGGAATGATTTTTTATTATTCTTAGATGCAATATCTGAAGGAAGAAACCCTTGCCTTTCCTGTTAAAAAGAGTCACCAGGAACAGTACACTACATCATCTGATGCCAATAATCTCTGTAATAAAACACAGATACATCCAACTAAGCTAAAATGAAGATTCATCAACTGTTGTATTTTATATCTCACTGACATCCTCTTGAAACCTAAAAGTGTGCAAATTTCTTCTCTAAAAAGCAGTTATTGATTTATTTTTTACTCTTTTTGAAAGTATTTAAATGTCAGGAGGGAAAAAAGGAAAAATAATAAGGTTTCTTGACACTTAGCTGTCTAGATGGAAAGAAATGAGTTTTTGAGAATAAGCTTGGTACAATTATCCACCATATTAAGACTTAGAAAATCATCATTCATCATTACTTTGTTGTTGTATTTGGTTCATTCATTATAGAAGTCCTTTAGTGCATTTCTGTTTGCTCCTTTCCCAGAAAATGCATGTAATCTATGTTATTTGCATGTCAGGGCCAGGACAAATGTCATAACAATAAAGTAGTATCACAAACAAAATAAAAAGGAACTATTTTTTCATTTCAGAATCTATAAAACAGAGCTCATTGGAAATCTCTAGTGGTCTTCTTGCTATACAGTCTCGAGTCTCTTTGGGGAGACCCCAAATATCATTCAAGCATGTAAAATAGGAGATTAAAACCTATTAAGTTGAGGAATGCTTCATTTTCCATAGGCCTCGGATTTGCAGGAGGTCATTTAAGAGGATTAAAAATACAGGAACTTTTCATTATCTAGTTGAGAGTTTACATGAAATGCATAAATGTCGAAGCATGACTGGATGGCCTGCATTTTTTTTTCCTATTTAAAAACTAAAGTGATATTTATTGCATCTAAAGTCATTTTGTTTCCCCCCTGTTCTTTCTAAAACTGAAACTAGTTTTGGGACTATCAAACATGAGATTCCTAATCCCATCTCTGCCTGTGAAAAATGGGAGCAGAGCATTAGAAAAAAAGAACTGTCAGCTGGGAAGAATGTTTAACTATTTCCCGCTTGCTTATTTTGCTTCTGTGGCCCAACCCCCAGTTGCTTTCCCCAATTAGACCGGGAAGCTCAGTCTTATCTCCAGGTTGGGAGAAAACAATCAGAAGAGGTCTGCAGAGGAAAGGCAGAGATGGAAAAGGGTTAAGATTTGCCCATCCCATCTCCTATTTCTCATTTGCAAATGTCATCTGGGCTTGTGCGTTGGAAGAAAAAAGAATTTGGAATCATCCTTTGGTTGCTATAAGATGTCTAATATTTTTACTCTAAGACAATAAGAGTATTTGAAACTCTCCAAATATCCAGTCCCTTCTTCTTTTCTCTTCCTTCCCTTGGCCAACATAATCCCATGCAACAGTGATTTCCTTCATTAAGGGGCAGCCTTCCAGGTATTTGTAATATTGCTGTGCCAATGTCTCTAAACTCAGCCTGCCTGAGATATATTTCAGGATTTCCCCAGCAAGTGTTTTGAGCTTAACCTTGCAGGTCTCCAAAATTTGCCACTGAGCTCCTCCCCCCTCCAGCATTGAGTGAATTGTACACAGCTCAAAGGATCCTTAATACACAATTAAAAGGTGGCTTGTTAAGACATATTTTCTTACCATTTCAATAATGGTTGAAAGAGAATGAGTATCATCCATTCTCTTGGCATATAATCAATTCAGGTACTTGTTGAAGAGTCTTCATTTGAGATTTAGTCAAGAGCAAGTACAAGCTGAAGATACAATAATTCCTTTGGCAAACATTTGATAAAGATTAGGAGTGTGTGGATAATGATAACCAGCACCTTTGTAATTCAAACAGACTTCATTTGTTTATACTAAAAGCTTAAACTGCAAAGACACTGCAAACTATGAGAAAGGATGGACTAAATGGAGATAAAGATGTTCAAAGAAAAAGGTATGAAAAGTGTATGGCCAGAATGTGCTGTAGTCAATTGGTGTATGTATGATTAACCTGAGAGGAAAGAAGTAGATCTTCTTTCATACAGAAAACAACCAGAAAATTTGGGAGGGGGAAAATTCAAGTCCAATCTGAACATAAAGGAGAAAGACAGCTAGATTTAACCATGAAAGCCATGTATTCTATACAATATTGAGAGGGCCACAATAAGCAATTTAGGTTGACAGGCATATGTCTCGAGTATCTTAGTGACTTTGGGGGCCAGACATGGTGGCGGGGGGGGGAGACATTGCCAATATGTCAACATCACTTCTAGTTAAAACTTGAAACCAGGATTTTGTTGAAACCAGGATTTCACTGATCTAGTGATCATCTTAATAACATTTCCCTCTCCATATTTCCCCCACAGCTCATTAAAGCAATCCTGGGGTCAGGCAATGTCAGGAGATTGCATAATGAGTAAGTTGGCAAATCTATAAGCAATTGATGTCATCAGAACAGAAGAAGGGCCCTGCTGGCTTGGACCAGTGACCCATCCAGTCCAACATCCTGCCTCATGCACAAGGGCAAACCAATAACTATGGAGGGCCAACAACAGAGCATAAAGGTCAAGGGCTTTCGTACTCTGATATTGCATCCTCAGTCATGCTGCTGCTGTTATAGTGCTTCCCTAAGCAGAGGTACATCCTCCTAAATCCACAGACTTCAGTGAAGGTGTAACTTGTAAGATTGTATTGTTAGTTTCCAATTCTCATTCTGTCTTTGCTGCAATCAAAAATTGATCAGGCAAGATCACCCTCCTCCTTTGTCTATCAGCAGAATATTCCTAGGTTTCAACTCGTTGATTTTAAGCAACCAGTGAGAACAGCTAATAATGACTGCCCTCCTTTCTTTTCCTATATACACATCACTGTTCATGACAAGATTCAGCCAGTTATGAAAGCTACCAGCTGGTATAAAGCCTCTTTAATATTTCTGAAAAAATATAGGGAGGCAGTAGGCACTCAAAAGAGAGTGTGCCCAAGAGATTACCAGAACTGCAGGTATCTCAGCAGGTTTTTCTGAAATCAAAGTGTACTGTAACACCACAACTTCACAACACGCTTTCTATTATCTATGGCAGTTCAGTGTCAGTATGTGTGAATATAACACAAAATCAAACAGCTCTCAGTTACCAGATAGCTTCTAATCCCCTATTTTTGTCATTTTTCTTCCATTTTTATCAAAGCCCTTTCCTCTGTTTCAACTTGTACATTTTTAAAATTTGTCTGAAAACTACTATTGTCACTCAAGGCAGGAAGAAAAAGCGGTTTCCACGGAATGTTGCTGTAATAGGCCTTCTAGGTAGCAGAAGGATCCTCTGTGGGTGTTTACATTCATCAAGTACACAACAGACAAAATACTTGCTTCTCATTGAATAGCTGTATATTCATTGTACCCTCATATATTTTCACCATCAACCTATTGTTGGGTTTCTTCTAATTTTTGCACATGTTCAGTGCAAGCATTTCCCCCCTATTTTTGAATGCCATTTTACCCCATTTTATGTTACTTATACCTTATACGCCAGTTATTCCTCTTATACACAAAGATAGGTATCCATTTCAAACATCAGTTTTCTGTCAAATTATGTTATTTTGCTTGGGAAAACAGGACTACAATTTCATTCAAAGTGCTGAGAGACCATAACAGAAATTCCAACTTTTGAACTGAACTGAATCAGTCACACTGTTTACAATGTGCATTATCTGTGTGATATGTATTATCTGTGTATTGTATGTTGTGACGGACTCAGCTTCAAATGCTGGGATTGCTGGGCAGTAAAGAGGGGAGGATGATTGACATGTCCCCTCCTTCTTCTGTGGCTAGCCTGAAATGTCAGTTGGTGTTGGAATATTGAGGTGACAGCTGGTGCTACCAGAGGGAGAGGTTGGCAGTGGGAGTAAACTGAAGAGTGAAAGGAGTTGGAGTCTGGCTTCTGACCAGAGAGGGTCAGCCAGAAAGTCCTTTGTGTGAGGAAGGAAGGGGAAGGTGTACCCTTTAAGGAAAAATCATTACATTCATGAAGCACTTGTAGTCCTTGGACTGAAGTGGGAGAGACAGCACTAACTTCTGTGTAGACACAAGAGATCTGGGAATTATAGTGGGCCAAGGAAGTGGGTAGAAAGGAGTCTCCCCTTCAGCACCAGGAACAGAGTTATAGCTGGAGCATAAATATACCACCTGCCCAGTGTCTTGAAAGGGTTTGACTCAGTGGAATACCCTAAAATCTGGAGAAAAGGGGAAGTCATGCTGTGTGCGTGTGTGTGCAAATACGAGCACCTAACTTGAAGGAATGCCAGCCTCAGAAAGAGCTTACTGTAACAACTTTTAAGTCTAACTCCAACATCTCTCATACAAGCCAGCAACTTAAGAACCATACCAAGTGTTTTGTGCCTCACACCAGTGAAGTGTTTAGTTCATAAACCTCTAAGTTACTTCAGTTTTAAACACCTGCTTACATGCCTTCTTATTTTACCAACTTGTAAATAAACCTTCTGTTTAATTTTGAATCTCCACAAGCCTTGTGTGCCAGTTTCTGTTTAAGGGTAGTGCCAAACCTTGATCTTTCCCCTACTTGGACTTGACAGGGTAATCATACCATTTATATGTTCCTGAAGAGTAGGACAAGAAAGAAAGTTGAAGCTAAATCTTGATCACTCTACTAAAGCCCAGCCCAGTATTCAGATTCATGAGCTTAAAGAGGAGAAGTTTTACCTCAGGATAGAGGAAGGTCAGCTTGAAACCTGAGTTAAACAAGGGTGACATATGTATTATATTGCTCTTGTTGCATTGTGTTTTGATACTGTAATTCCATTCACTGCACTGTATGATATATATCTGATACTTATTTGTATTTTTTCTAATTTTTGTAATCCTAGTCCTATATCATGCTTTATCTCATGTTATCATGCTATTTGATTGTATTGCTTTATACCATGAAATCCACCTTGAGAAAGGCAGACTATAAATAAATCAATCAATCAAAGTGAAGTAAAATCCCCAACCCAAGAATTCACTTTTCCAAGAGGCATGTATTATCAAAACAGGTGTCCAGGGTCCAAGGCTCAGCCCCTGGACTCATCAAGAGAAGAGGATGGGAGGCAGCTGGGAGACAGCTACCCAGCTGCCCCAACAGACACCCAGCTCCAGAACCCACCGGCAACAGAGGGAGGGAAAGAGGCACCCAAGCCTCAGAGGGTCAGACAGGGCAGGTGGAAGCCAGCTAGCCCCACCCTCCAGTGGGAGTCTAGGAACCCAGGCAGGGAGAGTGAGGATGACCAGGAGGGGACCCGATCAGAGGGAGAGTGCACAAGAAGCAGGGACAGCCAGCCAGAAACCTTACCAGCAGTGGAGGAAAGGCAGTAAAGGCAGTAACCTGCAGGCAGGCTAGAAGGGATTAGCAAGGACCAGATGAGGCTGGGAGCAAAGCAACCACAGGTGGGGCTGCCTGAGGCAATCAGCAGAATGTCAGCATTACATCACTATAAGACTGCAGGCACTTAGTGGATGGCCATGATCACTGACAGCTTCCTAACAGCTGCATGTGCTGTTTGGTTTGAGCTGCTTTGGTCTGGTTCCTCCCCTGTGGATGATGCAATCCAGGGGGAGCTAAATGACTCAGCATGATTGCTAATTGGACAATTGTCAGTGCTGATATGTATATAAGTGTATATATTCTGTATAGTCTCTCTCTGCCTTAAAACAGACTTGCTGGCGAAGCACTTTGTCCGATTGAACAAAGTATTGGATGACTGTGGACTGTATGTTCTGTAAATAAATGTACATAGTTCTTGCACTAGCCTTTACTGGTGTGTGTGACTCTGCTTGGCTCACCTGCGACCTCGGTGCTGGGATGCACATACACTGACACAGAGAAAGCCCGGCAGCCAGCAAAGAAAGTGCAGGCGTGGCTACCCAGAGCAGCCAGCAAAGCAACCGCAGGTGTGGCTGCCTAGGACAACCAGGGCCATGGCTAGAGTGCTGGGGGCATGGTTGGCAGATGGAGCTGGGAATGGGTAAAGG
Source organism: Eublepharis macularius (assembly GCF_028583425.1). Taxonomy (NCBI): domain Eukaryota; kingdom Metazoa; phylum Chordata; class Lepidosauria; order Squamata; family Eublepharidae; genus Eublepharis; species Eublepharis macularius. The sequence goes on from NC_072791.1 coordinate 36,787,565, forward strand.
GATATAAGGGAAGTTCACCCACAAGGTGGGGTGGTGAGTTAGGAGCAAGAAGTGGGTTGTGTAGGAGCGAGGAGGAGGTGAGGAGCATGAGAGAAAGGATGGGAGGAGGAAGAACTAGAGAGAGGAGAGAGAGAAGGAAGAGCTAGCAAGGAGGAGGCGAGGAGGTTGGAAGCTGTGGAAGGCTGGAAGTAAGAGTAGGCTGCAGGGACTCTGACAGGTTGAGCAGGCCTGCTAGTGGTAGAGAAGGAGCAAGGGTGAAATATACCTCCCCTCCTTACACAGAGCAGGAACCTGTGCAGTCCCTGTCTGCAGCCAAGTGCCATAGTTCAGGCGCACCGGTGCCATGCACAGCCATGCCCAGGCCGAAGGCTGACAACGGGATACACGTATAGGGCTCTTAACAAACTGGAGCACCCTCTTGCACATGTCAGGTCAAACACATGCACCTCAGAGTGATTTATATTTAGGATGACAGTGTGATGTGTACAGGGGTTCAAGCTGGGGTAGCACTTCGTTAACAAGTAGAGGGGAAATTAGTAAAAAAAAAACAGACAGGAAAATAGAACAAATTCACCTTTACTGGAAAAATACAGCCAAGGAATAAAACTGACAAGAGACAAAGTAAGTATCAATGTACAGTATACACTCTCACACACACAGCTGATATTTAGACAGATTAGTTAGGTAGCTATGTTAGTCTGCACTAGAACAGCAGGATTTTAGTCCAGTGGCACCTTAGAGATGAACAAGATTTTCAGAGCGCTCTGACTCTCAACTGAGTTAAGGTAGAAATAACAGACCACAGAAACGTTGGCAAGACTTGTGGTGCAGTGGATCCACAGAAGTGGATTCCAACCATTTCTGTTTGAATTTCCAAATACCCATATACAATCCATCTGCAAATATAAATAAAACCGACCACATACCACAAACAGCCCATGTGCATCATATTTAAATATAACAAAATATAACAAAAAATATAACAAAAGCACAGTTTCCATGGCCTTTTACATTGATTTGATCCATTAGTTCTTGATGAGTGTTCATACAATTTTCTCATGTCAGAAACATAATGGCTTAGCACTGTGAATCTATGAGCAATTACTCTAAGCTTTTCAACAATATCATCTGAATGTTAAATTAGGACATTGCATACTCTAAAAAGGTAACCAAATGGGAGCACCCTTCCAGTTGTGGAACTTCTTCCACCACGGGTTTGATGTAGTCTGAGCACATTTTCATTGGGTCTGGCCAAGGTTAAAGTAACCAGGATGGATTGATTTTGTAAAATAATCTGGTCAATCTTTTCTTCCTAGTTGTTATTAAGAATGGTGCAAACTTTGCTGCAGGCAGGTTCTCCAGGTGAGCACAAGACTCAACTGCCACAACCGCCTACAGGCCAAGACTCATATTTCCCCAGATTGCTGTGGTTGGCCTTGAGCAGCTTCCAGATTGGTGGCTGTGGGGAGATGTGTGCCTTCAGGAAGTGGCAGTGGGGCCCTGTTGGGCAACGGGTAAGATGTGAGGGCAGCTGGGCAGTAGTGGTTGGGGAGAGGGAGGAATGGTGCTCTACTTAAGAAATTAGAGTGTTAGAGGAGGTCCAGGGAGCTGCCAAGATGTCTGACAATGCTCATTGGGCCACTTCCAGTTTGTAGAATGGTACAGTGCTATATCCAGAAAGCATCAGGCCCTTTGGGGGCTTCTAAACAGCCAACTGAGGGGGTTGGCTCATGATTGCAAATCTCAAGGTATGCCTGAAAATTTCCCAGAATTACAACTGATTTCCAGGTTACAGGGTTTAAGTGGTTGGATTGCAAATCAGCACTTTGCTGGTTCGAATTCCACTATTGCCATGAACTCAGTAGGTGGCCTTGGGTAAGCCACTCTTCTCAGCCCCAGCTCACTAGCTGTACTGTGGAGATAATACTCACTTTGCTCACCACTCTGAGTAGGATATTTATCTGTCTAGAAGAGTGATATATAAGCACTATTATTATTGTTGTTGTTGTTGTAACTTAAAAGGCTGCTTTGAAGGGTGGACTCTATGACATTATACACCACTGAAGTCCCTCCTCTCCCCCCTTCAAATACTGCCCTCCACAGCCTCCACACACAAATCTCTGGGAATTTCCCAAGCTGGAGCTGGCAGCTTTAGTGAGCTTCTTTATCATGATGAGTAAGCTGAAAGTGAGCTGAGTAGTTGGATAGTTATCAGCATAGTTTTATGGTTTATCATGTGTCCAGTTTCTTCAGGGAAGATGTATAATTGGGATGGTTTCAAATATCTCATCCCTATCATTTTCACTCCAACCCCTCCCCCCAATTTTAATTTCATTTCTCCCTTTTGTGAACTGGACCTATAATTCTTTATTTCCTTACCATTTTCTGTTTCCTCACACTGTTTTTACCAGTAAAATGTATGCACGTTCAGTATTATTCGTGTTTCCATAAATCAGCATTCTTCATATATTATGTGTATCAGCCATGCACATTATAGAATATATTATGTGTAGAGAACGTACCTATAGAACACAAATCTGTAACAGTGAAAGGAAAGCCAAAACTGTTGACATCGATATGAACAAACGTTAAAAGAAATGAAAGCAGGATCTTCCACTAGTCCATTGGTTATAGACAGTTTTTGTGCTTCCTGAGATGTGCACAAACCAAAGTATCCACCACTGAGAACCTGAGACACCCTCCTCCCTTAGCATTGTGCCTACAGATGTTCTGACATCTGTATGGGAACATGTCCAGGTCTCTGTGCAGGTGGTTGATGCCAACACTCTATTTACAAAAGATGCAAACAACTAATCACAGCTGAGAAGACAGCAGCAGGCAAGCCAGTAAGGGAACATGTGCAGGGATCAAAGCTGATTAGATTTCAGAAATATCTATGGCCGTAAGAGGAGAACACTCATATCATCTTCTCTTTCCTACAACTGGGGGATGATCAAGAATCTATCTTTTTTTTAAAAAAAATAAACTGGTGCTTTGCTTTACTGAAATTAGAAGAAACAATAGCACAGGCTGAATATTTCTTTTTTGCACAAAGCACTTTGGTACTTACATATTTCTTTATTTTGAAAGGCATTTTCCTGCCTCATTATTGCTTGCAGTGTTGTAACATGTCAAGTTCACTTTTCATTTACTCTAAAGTTTTCAGAGGTCTCACTGTCCTCCTTTGTCATTTCCTTCCATCTGTAAGCCCTTTCACATTTATTTTCAACTCATCAAAAGGCGCAATCAAATGGCTTTGTTGAGTTTTATGTCTTTCTTCATAAGAATAAGTAAAAGAGACCTTGAAATACAAAAGCATTTGTCTCCAATCTTCTTGTGTTTTTTTTTTTTAATTTGGCATTTTTTGCATGTGCTTTGCAGCTTACAAGTTTATTGGACGCTTCCTTTGATATAGTATCATTATTTCATTTTCTGTTTCTTTCTGCTTTAATGTTCCCAAATGAAACTGGACCGTCAGAAGTGTAGCCATATCCTTTCTGTCTTTCAAAATATATATGCTGTCACATGCTGGCAGCAGTTAGTTTTGATGGGACATATTTAGTTTGACTGAATACTCCATCTAGAACGGCCTTTGAAGATTATGAATGAAAATGCAAATCAAAGCAATCATGGAAGACAGAGATTCCACACTGGGAGCCAAATGAAGTCGCAATGTTTGGAAATTAAATGGAACCATATCTCTATGGAGACAGATCTTAACCGGTTCCGTTAGCTGAATCAAATAAAGCATTTCCATAAATAACAGCTCCATACCGGAAAACAGCATGAATACATGAGTAACGGTGCCAATAGCTAACTCTGAAAAAGAAGGAGAAGGGGCCAAATATTTGCTTTTCACCTAAAAGGCTGAATGCAATAATCAATCACCATCTTGATGAACCATTTGAAAGCTAAAAGCAGACTGTACTTGTGTTTCAAGGCTATTCCCTTGACGATGGCTGCTCCCACATGATCTAGATTTTCCTAAGGACCAAAATACATGGTATGAAAGCTATGTGCCAGGACACAGGTTCCCAACTCGACCATGTTTATATGTTCACGTGGGAACTCACCTTTAAAAAGTCTATCCCAGGGCATGTGAAACCACAGAAAGACACAAATAGGGTCCCCTGGAACCATTTCAGGCAGAGATGTCACAGGGACACCCAAAGCTCCTCTCTCCTCCTCACCCAGTTCTCAGCTGAACAGAGAGCTTTTAAAGTAGAGTCACAGCTAGAACATATAATCATGAGAGAGCTAGTTTGGTGTGAGAGCCGGCTTGGTGTAGTGGTTTAGAGTGGCAGAACTCGAATCTGGAGAACCGGGTTTGATTCCCCATTCCTCCACTTGAAGCCAGCTGGGTGACCTTGGGTCAGTCACAGCTCTCTGGAGCTCTCTCAGCCCCACCCACCTCACAGGGTGATTGCTGTGAGGATAATAACAACATACTTTGTAAACCATTCTGAGTAGGTGTTAAGTTGTCCTGAAGGGCAGTATATAAATCAAATGTTATTATTATCATTGTATGAGTCAGGTTGGGAATGTATTTTCTGACATGTGGATTTCATATTGTATATTTTGGCTCAAAATTACTAGAGCACTGTGAAATCATGCACATTGTAATGACTCCTATACCACCAAGGTAACATAATAAGGTGCCCTAAACAGTTTTGGAAGTACTATAACACTGGAAACATAACTAGAATCCACAGATGGTTTTCTTATAAATAAATAAATACCCTGCCTTTCTCCCCAGCAAGGGACCCAAAGTAGCTTATATATGTTATCCTGTATTTTATCCTCACAACAACCCTGTGAGGTAGATTAGGCTGATACTGTGTCACTAGCCCAGAGTTACCCATCAAATTTCATAGGAGAATGGGGATTTGACCTGGATCTCCTAAATTCTAGTTGGACACTTTAATCACTATACCATGCTGGCCCAGTGCATCATATGTTCAGACTGCACTAAATGTTATAATAATAACATAATAACATTCGTTTTATATACCACCCTTCAGGACAAATTAATGCCCACTCAGAGAGGTTTACAAAGTATGTCATTATTATCCCCACAACAATTACCCTGTGAGGTAGGTGGGGCTGAGAGAGCTCTAATAAGCTGTGACTGACTCAAGGTCACCCAGCTCATTTCAAGCAGAGGAGTGGGGAATCAAACCCGGTTCTTCAGATTAGAGTCCTGCCACTCTTAACCACTACACCAAACTGGTGTTTTGAGCTTTAGGATTAAAGCAATGGTTTTCTTTTCCCATCCAACAAATATTTCCTGAAAATTTCCTGTTTCTTGATGAGAATAGCCACCTTTTTCACAACCATCGTCCCCTTGATCAGTGACATTTTAAAAAAAATGACAGGCTTCTTTCTTCTTCATAGAGTGATCTGAACCAATCAGGCATATTACAGTGAACAAAACAGCATCACAACACTATGTATTTGGAGTCAGGCTGATGTCTCCAAAGGAACATAAACTTTATTTAGAGTGAATATTTCCTGGACTACTCACAGGAGTGCTCCAATTCAATCAGCAAGGCAAAAGTAAATACAGTTTTTCATGGCCGTTTCCTGAATCAAACAACAGTTTAATTCCTTTATCAGTGATCCACATAGGATTCCTGAAAGGGAGGGGAGTGTTTGATGGTAATTAAAGTATTTGCAAAAAATCATCCCTCCCCTTTCCATTCAGCCCTAATTAGAAACATCATGCATTATGGAAAGTTTTGAAGAAACAATGGTTTTTCCAACTGATGCCAAACATTCTCTAGCTTCCATCTTTTCACTAAGCATAAAGTCCAATGATTTAATACATAGTAGTCACCTCTGAAAAGCTCTGTGGAACACCTCCAATCTCTTGAAGTCTTTGGAGAGATAATCCCATATTAAGCAGCCATACAATCCCACCAATTGCCTTCTATATTCAAGTTGTCCTCAGGGATGCTGAGCACTTAAATGTGAACATGATTACCAATCAAACTTACTGTAATTGGACTTCCTATTTACATGTGAGGTGAGACCCTCCCTAGATTTTATCAATGTTGTTGTCCAAAGATTGGCTTGAATACTTTGTGGAATATGTGCACAGTAGTCACTTGAACATGCCCACAGGTGGCTCTTTTAAACTGTTGATAGCATCCAGAAATTGTTGAAACTCACTTTTTCCAGCATGGATGACATCACACCAAAGAGTCTAAGATTTTGCCAGCCGATTTGAAATGTTTTCTGGCTCTCACCTCTGTGCTGTGCATAAAGTTAGATGATTAAATACTTAGTAATCACCTCTGACAAATTGTATGGAATGCCTCCAACCTCTTGATGTCTTTCCAGAGCCAAGTCAATATTTCTGAGCCAACAAAGGGTTTGGACTACCTTGAATGAAATAAGGCATTTGAGTACTGATGAAATTGCTTAAGAAATCTCAGCTTTCCTAGCAGTCATTTTTAAGAAGTCTGGGAATATAGTTGATATTCTAGCAGAATACAATAAAGGCAAACATTGCATCTACATTCAGAAAGAGAGAAAGTGAAAAGAGGTGCATACAATATTCCTTAGGTCATTGTATGTGAGTGTCTTAAGCTACGATGTGTAAAATCTGTTGGAGTTTAGTTTCCAGTTCCTTTTGTTGATCCTGAAATAGTGGGTTTTATAGGCAATTAACTGGCCTACTAACCTTCACCCACCCCATTACATTTCTGTTGCTATTCCTTCAATATGATCAATTTCTTAGAGCAAATAAAGGGCATTTGATTTTCCTTCATAATCACAGTGCTTTATGGATTTTGTAGTCTGAATTCTACGCAAACTAAACACATGGACACTTTGCTTATGATAATGAAGCTAGTTCCTTCCTTCCTTTCCTTCCTTCCTTCCTTCCTTCCTTCCTTAAAATATTTATAGTCTAACTTTCCTTGTGTCTCAAAGTGGCTTACATATCATGGCTAAAAATTACCTTTTAAATAGCCCCAAAGATGCCTACAGTTTATAGCTCATTAAAAGCCCTAGTGATGAAAATGGTCTTGTTGCACCTCCTGAAGATTTCTAACACTGCTGCTCCCGTTGCTTCCTGAAGGACCCTATTTCACAGAGTGGGAAATACAAGGGTTAGGGTGTCTCAAATATATAAGGGATTTGGTGCAAAAAGTTATGAATATGATAGTTGGAAAGTGTAGTCCATGTGCATTTTTGCATTTGGTGCAAACGTTATTGCAAGAAATCCATGAATACAGTTAGTTTGGCACAAAGACCTGAAATATCACCAGAAGGAAAACAGCACCAAAAAAAATTAATTGTGGTCATGCAAGCATGACTTGTAAAGAGACCAAAGTATAACAGATTTTAAGGTGGCTGCCAAATGTTTTGGTTCAGAATTCAGATCCACAATATTCTATTTAAATTCCAGCTTTTTCATTTTTTAGAGGGGGTGGAGTTTCTGTTTTTAAACCTCATGTCAACAAAATTTGCTCAGAGCTTCTTGTGCCCATCCACCAAAGAGCCCCCAAGTTTCAAGCAAATTGGACAAAGGATTTTTGGGGAATGCTCTGAGTTCTTCCCTTGCAAAGATCTGATTGGAAGGGAGGAATGTAATTGTCCAGGAAATCAGTAGAATCAAAGAAAAACACATGCTAATGCTGCAAGGGTAGTAAGCATTAGAATTTGGGGGGGGGAACTGATTTTTAGGAGGAGGGGTATCATAATTCCCAAGCACCTTGGATTTGTGTCACTATTCTGGAAAATCAAATTACTGATTCAAAACAGCAATTCCCAAATATATCTTCAGCTCTTGAATTTCCTTAAGCACATTCCTAGAAACAACCCCTTGCATGCCAATGATGTTCAGTGCTGAACATTGAGCCCAATACTATTATTTATGTGTTATTCTTTTTTTGGCTTCATTTTCAGCCTCTTCTCATGTTAAATATATGGCCCAGGCTCCTACCAACTGAGTAACTAATTCTGTGAGTCCAAGAGGGTTTTGACATTTTCATCTCATTAACAGCAGTCTTTATACTTTTCGGCAAACTGGATTTGACATAGAAAGAATTTCAGAAAAAAGTCAGAATGCTCTTTTTTAAATAAGAAAATCAACAATTCTACCGGGTCTCAAGTCAATATCTGTTTAGATCCCAATAATGGGTTTATGTACAGAAAGCATTGCCTCTATGCCAGTGCAGCATATAAATGTATAGGTCAATAAAATAAGTAGCCCAACATGAAACATGAAATAAGAGAAGCATCAACTACTTCTCATCTCTCCCTTAAAACAAAGAAAGAGGAGTCTCAAATATTTGGTAGAATGATAAATAATGGCACTATAACTTCACCAAACAGTAGGTGTGTGTGTGTTATGTGTTGTCAAATTGTTTCCAACTTATGATGACCCTATAAATGAAAGACCTCCGAAACATCCTATCATAAACAGCCTTACTCAGAATTCAGATCCACCACCTATAGCAGGAATGGAGAAATAGAAGGTAACACACATGAGTTAAATCAATGGTTACTAAACCTTTAATTCAATACTATCCAACATGTATGCAATGTTATCATTGAATGCCAATCCAAGAAAAAAAGTCATAAAAATATCAGGCAAGGCAACCTTATTTATATATGTATATTTATTATCTATGCATGCAATACAAAGAACTCTGGAATATATTCACTGGAACCTTGTGCCTGAAGTCCATCACTTGAACACCTTATTGTATGGTTTAATTCCTCTTTGACTGGAGCAGAAATCTAGCTATGGTGTTTTACCCTCAAGACAGGGTTAACTTCAATTCAGAAGCCATTGAAAGTGGTGAGAAGGGACTTCCTAAATCTTGAATGTCCCCCTCCATTTCCCCCAAAGTTCAAAATGCCCATAAAGATTTGTAAATTTCTCCCTCGGGAAGGGGGGATATATGGTTCACATTAAGAATTACTGGGGTAAAGGTTTACATGCCCCCAAACACTATCTCAGTTGAAAATGATTTGTATTGTTTATTTGGAATGAGAAGTATAGAGTTATCAGTTTGACAAATGTTAATCACAAATGGCACTTTTTAAGTACAGATGTGGGTAGGAGGGGAGGCTTTGAAGAAGTTTGCTGTAGAAATCAGGTTCACACTTTTTTTCTTGGACAAAAGCAGTACTTTTGAAGTGCCCAGGGGAGCAGGAAAGGTTTGAAGTCTTAAGTTTCTTAAGTTGGTAATAAAAAACATCACTTGTTGGTGCATCTGAGAAGAGAATGCAAATAGTGACGTAATCAAAAACTGGTGTAATCAGACTCTAGTGGCCATCCCAGACTTACTATTATGACTTACAGAAGTATCAGATAACTTGCTAACTCTTCCTCTTTTAATAGCCAAGTCTACCATGAAAATGAAAATGGAACCCTGAAAGGTAGGTTAAGCAAAGAGACAGGGATTTACCTGAGGTAATCTGGCAGGCTGAACTCAAATTAAAGCATAGCTTTCTCCTATATCTAAAGCTAATGTTGCCTATTACAACACAGAGGTTTGTATTCTGGAATTCCTAAGCCACAGAAATCACTTTTTGGGGGTTGATACCATGATTTTTCTGAATAGTCACACAAATCTGGCATTCTTAGGCATTACAACACATAGAGAGATAGAGAGACCTCTGAAAATCTGTGTAGTTTTTTTTTTGTGTTGGGTGCTTACAATTAGGGGTGTTCATAGCAGAAAACATGAGCTGAAAATACACACAGATGTCACTGCTTCAGCTCATTAAAGCAGCTTTCAGAACACTGAGCCAAATCTGGGAAGCTAAATTGTAATGAGTCCTTCCCACCAAAAAGTTTGTGTGTTTCATTTTACATCTTCCAGGAGCAGGCAGGCACTAGCCTTGCCTCGCTTGTTTTCCTGAACAGCACCAATTTGACCCCAAGAGGATAAAGACCTTACATTATTAATTAACTCTGTGGGCAGGAAGGGGCATGATGAAACCAATGGGCATGAGTGTATCTTTCCACCACCGTGCCATAGCTATATGGGAAATGGCATTCTCTGCCTTCCTGCCAATCAAGTCCTTGCAATATCCTTCCCTCCTATCAGCACTGTAAATGTTTAGAAGGGAGACTTCAATCATAGGCTGCAATTCAAAAGACACTTCCCTGGGAGTAAGCACTAGGGAATAACATGGGACTTACATCTGAGTAGACCTGTTTAGAATTACTTCTGTAATCTTTTGGGGCTCTCTCTTTTCTGAGAAAAATGGCAAACATGTAACTAGTCTCCCCTTTCAAAAACAATCCTGCCTGCCCCACCACAAAAGGAAAACTTATAGGGACAACATTGTTTTGTTTTGGCACTGAGCAGGATTCAGCCAATCATTCTACCTGCCCGCCCTTGGGTGATGGAGAAGATTAGCAGTGAGAATGCCCAGTTTTGCAGCAGAATGCTGAGCATCAAAAAGAAGGATTTGGATTTGTCCCTCATTGTGGAAAGCTGGGAACAAAACTACAAAGAACAAGGAAACATGAAACTAACAGGCAACAGGAGAATGTGAAGGTAGTAAGTTATTGGCACTATAGAAAAAGAAAAAAGTGAACATGAAGCAGGATTGTTTTTAATGTTGCTGCATTGAACTGGTTGGAGTGCTCTCTTACTTGAGAATGTCCAACTACTCCACCTACCAACACTTACCTTCTACAAGTCTGTTTTTGTTGCTGTGTTGTGTGTGTTATTGTGTTTGAGGAAAAACTCAGTGGATCAATGGTTAAGACTAGGAGGGGGCTAGTGGTTGATAAAGTTTTTGGTTAAGCACAAAAACAGCTGCCCCAGAGCCTCATTTCTCCACTCCCCCTGTAAAGAACAACATGAGTTTGCACATGTGTGGCCAATGTGTATAACAGACTAAAACTCATGAAAACTAAAAAACCAAACAGATCAGTTCCAAGTTGGCACTGGCCAACTAGTAATAAAATGGAATTACTCTGGAACCCCCTAGGCCCAAAACTGAATTGGAAACTTTCTTGGTGCAGACCCCTACTTACAATTATCATTAGCATGCACTGTGTTTTTCTTTGATTCTCGTAGTTTTCCAGGCTATGGCTCAGGAAAGGCAGTTCCTGGCCTGCACAAATTACGCGCAGGGCCCAGTTGAAAAACTGCTACTCTACTCCTCTCCCCCAAGCCCCCCATAGATAATAAGGGCATAACTGCAGTTCTTCTTCCCACCCTCCTTCCTTACTTTGTGAAAGGAAAAAAACAACAACAGACCACAAAGAAAAATGGCAAGCACGTAGTTTTCCATGGATTTTGTTTAAACTGCTTGAAATACCGCACAATGCCAAAAATATCAAACAAATTTGAATCCCAAAACTAGTAATGTCCTACTTGATAATCGGCAATCACAGTAAAATCCCCCCTCCTTCCAAATCCCAGATTTGAAATTATAAGGTTTTTTAAATGCAGCATGCTCATATTAAAGCACACATGAAATCACATTGTTTGATTTGTATGACAGACAAGATGGTCACAAAGCAATGAGACGGGAATGGTAATTAGTAGTGATGCCAGATGGATTTCCAATAGCAGAGCTCATATTTTGTCCTTCCTGTCCGGGGTCTGAGCCCCAGCCCCCAGACTTGACAAGAGGGAACAGCAGGTCAACCGGGCTGACGGGCAAACAGAGGGGGCAGCCAGCAGGTCAACCGGTCAGCCAGCAGGCAGTAGGTCAACCGGTCTGACTGGCAAGCAGAGGGGGCAGCCTGGGGACAGCAGGTCATCCCCTCCCACGGGCAAATGGAGCCAGAACCTGCCGGCGCCAGGGGCAAGAGGCAAAGGCCCAGGGCCTCAGGAGTCAGGGGGAGACAGAGAGAAGCCAGCGAGTCCCACTCCCCTGGGGAAGGAAAGGGGACTAAGCAAGGCAGAAGGGGGCAAGGGCAGAGGGATTGGGGGCCCAGCAGTCACCCACCCAAAGACCTTACCTAAGGAGGAGAAGCAGCAGCAGCCCCAACAGCCCAAAGCCACGCCCCAGCTAGAAAATAGTAGCCTGGCCCAGGAGTTGCCAGAAGCCAAGCCACTCCAGGTGGGGCTATTGGAGGCACTCTGCAGGAAGCCCTGGGCAACCAGCCAAGGAGCCGCAGCTGGACCCACCTTCAGCCATCAGCTCAGCCAGGGAGGCCGAGCTGCTAGCCAGGGGACTGCAGCTGGACAGGCCTTCAGCAATCAGCCAAGGCAGGGAGGCTGGGCAGCCAGGGAACAAGGCACAGCTGGTGCTGGTCAGTGGGGCCAGATCAGCTACCCCAGCTGCAACTGCTTGGTGCAGCCCAAGACTGGGCTGGAAGAGGGGTGGGGCAGTAGAAGGAAGCCCTATAAAAGCTGGCTGGGAAGAGCCCTGTGGTGGTGGATGTGAGTAAGGAGTGATAATGTGGAGTGAGAGCGGTGCAATGCAAGAGTGGAGGTTTGGAGGAGAGTTCTGGAAGGAGGGGATGAAGAAGGACACAGGGGGCAAGCAGGCCAGGTTGAGCAGGCCAGCGAGTGGACTGAGAGGGAGTCTGGGTGAGGTATACCGCCCCTCCTTTCACAGAGCAGGGTCCTGCAGCATCCCTGGCCCCCCTATGACGTCAGGAGCAGACCGCCCAATGCCACGCCCAGCGGCAGCGGCGGCAAGCCCTGACAAGTTGGTGGCCCGTACGGGGAAAGCCGTTCCGACGCAGGCGCCAGTCGAAGGGATGTATCCCAATGCCGTAGCCCCAGCAGACCTCAGACTGTGGCTGAAGGAATGCTTGGACAGGATGTGGAGGAAGTTGGAGGCGGCCTTCCAAACAGCTCAGGCAGAGCTAATGCAGGCCGTGGAGCAGCGGATGCAAGCCTGCACACCCACAGCCTCCTCGCCAGTGGTATGTGCGTTGGCTTGGGAAAGTAACCCACCACCTGGCAAGCAGGTGCTGAGTCTATGCGCCACCGTGAGGATAGGCCAGCTGATCCTACAAGCCCTGTTGGACTCCGGGAGTGCAGTCTCAGCAATTCGGCCCCAACTCCTCCCAGCTGCCACCCCAGTGCACCGCTGGATCCCGGTGACGGATGTGATGGGCCGCACCCAGCCGTACCCTACGGCCCTAATCACGGTAGAGTACCTAGGGGTCTGCCACCAAATGGAAGTTGCCCAGGTAGCTCACCTACCCGTGCCAATGCTGCTGGGAAGAGATGCCCCGGGGTTCTTCAGGCTCCTCCAGCAGGCAGCGAAGAAATCGGGAAGAGACGCCCCAGGGATCGCCAGGCCTCGGCGGGAGGCGGCACGGGAATTGACAGACCCACAAGTTGCCACCACTCTGCAAGTGGAGGAGGCCGACGACCCGGGAGAGGGTCCCTCCACCAGACCAGGGGCAGAACCACGGACTGAAGACCCAGCTGGACCCCCAGCAGATCGCCCATTCTGTGATGCCCAAGGGGCAGATGAGTCCTTGCAGCGCTTGCGAGAGACAGCCGCTCGTGAGGAGGAGCAGGTGCGGGATGAACGGAGGTCCCAACGGCTCCCTCGCATTGAGAAGCAAGGAGGGGTTTGGGTTCGCATAGCTCGTGCCCCGAATGGCCAGGGAGAGGTCCGCCAACTACTTGTGCCAGCAGGCTATCGGCCGGAGGTCCTCCGCACTGCCCATGAGCACGCTTGGGCCGGGCACCTGGGGCACCACAAGACCCTGAGGAAGATCCTCGAGCGTTTCTTCTGGCCCTCGGTGAATGCGGACGTGAAGGCATACTGCCGCTCATGCCCCACCTGCCAGAGGGTGGCAGCGAGACGCCCGCCAAAGGCCCCTCTTTCCCCGCTGCCAGTGATGGGGGTGCCCTTCCAGCGGATAGCGATGGACTTTATCGGCCCACTGCCACGCACACCCCGGGGCTACCGTTTTGCCCTGGTGATCGTGGACTACGCCACACGTTTCCCGGAGGTCATTCCTTTGAAAACTATGCAGACCCCGGGGGTGGTCCGGGCGTTGTCCAAGCTGTTCGCAATGGTGGGGCTGCCCAGCGAAATCTTGACAGACCGGGGAGGGCCCTTCCGAGCAAAGGCCATGCGTCAGCTCTGTCAGAACTTGGGGATCCGGCAGGTGTTCACCTCTGCCTACCACCCCCAAACAGATGGATTGGCAGAGCGCCTGAATCAGACTGTTAAGGAGGCCCTGAAAAAGATGACGCATGACAAACCTCACCAGTGGGACCTGTATATCGACCCCCTGATGTTTGCCCTCCGAGAGACCCCCCAGGCCTCCACTGGCTTTAGCCCATTTGAACTGCTGTATGGGCGAAAGCCACGAGGAATGCTCTCCCGCCTGGTGGAGCAATGGGGCCCCCAAGCCAGCCCCCCAGCCCCCCCAGTCCAGGAGTACGTGAGCCAACTCCGCGAGCGGGTGCAGCAGTTCCAAGCAGAAGCAGGCCGACGGCTGGCCCACGCCCAGACACACCAGAAGGCCACGTACGACCGGGGTACGCGACAGAGAACCTTCCAGCTGGGGGAGAAGGTCCTCGTCCACCGCACGGTTTTTCCCAGGGAGGAGGGGGACCCCTGGCGAGGCCCCTATGTGGTGACAAAGGTACTAGGACCTACCACCTATGAGGTCCAGTGTGGGCCTCGTCGACGCCAGAGGAAGACGCTCCACGTGAACCTGCTGAAGAGGTGGTACGAGCGGGACAGCGAGGAGTGCCAGCTGGCGGAGGACCCCCTGGAACTCCCGTCCAGTGAGCTGCCGTGGACCACAGAAGGCCCAGAACTCGAGGAGCCCAAGGTGGACCCCCAGCTCGACCCAACTCAGCGGGCCCAGCTACAGGCTCTATGGGCCCGGGTACCAGGCGTCTTCTCCCGCAGACCAGGTAGCACCAGCCTGATACAGCATGCCATCCCAACCGAGCCAGGGCAGGCGGCTCGGGCTACGTGGCGACCCATCCCTAGAAAGCGGTGGGAGGCAGTGGAAAAGGAGACGGACGAGATGCTCCAGCTGGGGGTGATTGAGCCCTCACAGAGTGCCTGGAGGAGTCCAATAGTCTTGGTGCCCAAGCCGGACGGGACCACCCGCTTCTGCGTCGATTACCGAGAGCTGAATAAGGTGGCCAAGTTCGACGCCTATCCCATGCCCCGAGCAGATGTGCTGGTGGATCACCTGGGGTCCGCTCGCTACCTGTCAGCTCTCGATTTAACCAAGGGGTACTGGCAGGTGCCCGTGCGACCTGAAGATCGGGAGAAAACAGCCTTCGCCACTCCCCAAGGTCTTTTTCAATTTAAGAAAATGCCTTTCGGGCTCCATGGTGCAGCAGCCACGTTCCAGCGACTAGTGGACCAGGTGCTGGGCAAGTGCCGGGCATACGCTATGGCCTACATTGACGACATCATTGTCTTTAGCCCGGACTGGCCCACCCATCTCCAGCACCTGGAGTCAGTCTTGAGAGCCCTTCAACAGGCCGGACTGCGGGCCAACCCAAAGAAAAGCCACCTGGGGTTCCGGGAACTCCAATACCTGGGCTTTGTGGTCGGGGGAGGACGAGTCAGGCCACCACCGGACAAGGTGGCCTCAATAGCTGACGCCCCACAGCCCAAGACCAAGAAGCAGGTTCGGCGATTCCTAGGACTGCTGGGGTATTACGGGCGGTTCATCCCCCACTTTGCCTCCCGAGCGGCGCCCCTGACAGACAGCTTGAGGAAGGGGCTGCCCAACCAAGTCCGGTGGACCCCAGAACTAGAGGCAGCTTTTAAGGACCTGCGGTCAGCCCTCTCCAATGCCACTGCCCTATGGAACCCAGACTTTGACCGGCTCTTCACACTGGCCACGGACGCCTCGGACACCGGCCTCGGGGCCGTGCTGACCCAGGAGCGGGATGGCGTGGATGTCCCAATTCTATTCCTAAGCCGGAAGCTCCAGCCCGCCGAGAAGCGCTACGCCACGGTGGAGCGGGAGGCCCTAGCGGTCAAGTGGGCGGTTGGGGCCCTGCAGTACTACCTGGCCAACAACCCCTTTGTACTGCTGACAGACCATGCACCCCTGCAGTGGCTCCATCGCATGAAGGCGCACAACCCCAGGGTGCTGCGGTGGTACCTCTCCCTCCTACCCTTCCAATTCACCGTCAAATACCGCCAGGGGGCGCGGCATGTGGACGCGGACTTCATGTCCCGCATGTTCGAGGCTGAACCGGACCCCCACAACTCAAAGCCAAGCGGGGAGGTGTGTCCGGGGTCTGAGCCCCAGCCCCCAGACTTGACAAGAGGGAACAGCAGGTCAACCGGGCTGACGGGCAAACAGAGGGGGCAGCCAGCAGCCAGCAGGTCAACCGGTCAGCCAGCAGGCAGTAGGTCAACCGGTCTGACTGGCAAGCAGAGGGGGCAGCCTGGGGACAGCAGGTCATCCCCTCCCACGGGCAAATGGAGCCAGAACCTGCCGGCGCCAGGGGCAAGAGGCAAAGGCCCAGGGCCTCAGGAGTCAGGGGGAGACAGAGAGAAGCCAGCGAGTCCCACTCCCCTGGGGAAGGAAAGGGGACTAAGCAAGGCAGAAGGGGGCAAGGGCAGAGGGATTGGGGGCCCAGCAGTCACCCACCCAAAGACCTTACCTAAGGAGGAGAAGCAGCAGCAGCCCCAACAGCCCAAAGCCACGCCCCAGCTAGAAAATAGTAGCCTGGCCCAGGAGTTGCCAGAAGCCAAGCCACTCCAGGTGGGGCTATTGGAGGCACTCTGCAGGAAGCCCTGGGCAACCAGCCAAGGAGCCGCAGCTGGACCCACCTTCAGCCATCAGCTCAGCCAGGGAGGCCGAGCTGCTAGCCAGGGGACTGCAGCTGGACAGGCCTTCAGCAATCAGCCAAGGCAGGGAGGCTGGGCAGCCAGGGAACAAGGCACAGCTGGTGCTGGTCAGTGGGGCCAGATCAGCTACCCCAGCTGCAACTGCTTGGTGCAGCCCAAGACTGGGCTGGAAGAGGGGTGGGGCAGTAGAAGGAAGCCCTATAAAAGCTGGCTGGGAAGAGCCCTGTGGTGGTGGATGTGAGTAAGGAGTGATAATGTGGAGTGAGAGCGGTGCAATGCAAGAGTGGAGGTTTGGAGGAGAGTTCTGGAAGGAGGGGATGAAGAAGGACACAGGGGGCAAGCAGGCCAGGTTGAGCAGGCCAGCGAGTGGACTGAGAGGGAGTCTGGGTGAGGTATACCGCCCCTCCTTTCACAGAGCAGGGTCCTGCAGCATCCCTGGCCCCCCTATGACGTCAGGAGCAGACCGCCCAATGCCACGCCCAGCGGCAGCGGCGGCAAGCCCTGACACTTCCCTTCAGTTTCACTCTTCTTTTGAATCAACTCTTGGTCCCTTTGAATCACAGAGAAGGTCATCAGTGATGTGCAGCCCAATATTATCTATTCTGAACCAAATTTACACCATTTTAAATAACATTGTTATACCAAATCCAATGTTTAAAAACAACAACCTTCTAAAACAGTCAAGAAAGGACATTAATCCTTTATATTCTGGCACTTCTCTGACACTCTGTTAGACCAGGACCAGGTTTGAGTCCTGCCTGGAAGAGGCCTACTGGCTATCTCAGGAGCTGGTGGCAAGGTCTCTATTTTGGGCTCTGGCAGGCTGGACTCTGGTGCTGCTGGAGCATTGTCAGCAGATGCCTCTGTAGTAATGGACCCTCCTGGTCCCTCTGGGCTAGGGCAGCCAGGTCACCGGAGTGGGTGTGGGATCCTCCACTCCCAGCCTCTGCCTCCCCACTGCCACTCATCTGGGCAATGGGGGGAAAGGACCAGGGAATAGGCCCAGGAGGCAAAAAATCTCCCAGGCCAGTGCAACCCTGTGAAAGGTGGGAGCATGCCTGCTGTTGGGTGTGATGGTGTCACTTCCGGAAGTGACATCATCGCACCCTGCTGGGAGCACGCTTGTGAGAAGATTGTTAAAGTAAGTGTCAGGTCTCCTCATCCTCCAGGAGGATAAGAGGACCTGACAACCCTACTCTGGTCCTCCTTGGCTATCAGACTTAGCTCTTCTGGTTCTTCCTCTGAGTACTCTTGAGTCAGAGTCACTGGGCTGGTCAGAGAGGGTCATGAGTCATGACACCCATAGTCTCTGCCCTTTTCCTCCTCTTCTTCCTACTGACCAGCCAAAGTATATTTATCTTTCCCCCCTTCAGTTTTCCCTCCTTCACTCCATTGGGCAGTCTCTACCCAGGGATAACAATGGTCCAGTTGTGCAGTTCAGGCTGCCAGGGTGAGCTGTGTGGTGCTGGCTGCTGGGCCAGAAATAGTTGCATGGTGTGGAACACTTGCAAGGGATTTTCCCTTGCAAGTGTTCTAATTTTCCACTGTATCTCCTCCTCCACACTATTTCTTCTTCCCTTCCTCCTGGCAACCCCTATAATTTCATCTATCCCTTCTTCCTTCTTTCCTGGCCACATACCAACTAACGTACCTTATATGTATTCCCCATCTTAAGATACATTTATTATTTACTATTTGGCCATTCTGGCCAGTGGCAACAGCCACTCAAGCTGGTGGCCACTCTTTGCCTCCTCAGAAGGAGGAAGGCAGAAAGTGTGCCCTGGCATCCGGGACTTTAGCATGGAGGGCAGAGTCTGTAGCCTTATCAGGCCTCTCCGCCCCCATTGCTCTCAGTTGCGCCTCGTGCTCGGCCCACCCACCTCACGCTATTACAGTGTCGGATTAGCTGGTCACCAGGGGCCAGGTAGGATTTTTTTCTCTCCTTGTCCCTGATTGACACTTGGGAATAGAGATTTTTTTGCCTACCTTGCACTGTGAGAAGAGGGAGGTAATTGGCATGGTGGGGCTGAGGTAACTCCCTGGTGGCAGGATTTAAGTTAGGGGAAAATTTGAGCAGGCCAGTGAGCACCCTTGGCACCTCTCCATTGGTGGGGAATAGGGGTCTGTCAGGAGCGGCAGGCTGCTGTATGGCCCAGTTGCAAGGACAGATGCTTTGGTGGGGAACCCCTGGACAAGCCAGTCTCCCCCCGCTGCTGTACAGCCAGGTGGGGGAGCTTTAAAGGGGTGAACCACTTTGCCTGGCCAGGCTGGGTCCCAGGCATACGATGGATGGCTCACACCCGGGGCAGCAGGTGTCTCGCCCAGACCGGTCAGAGCAGAGGTCCAGGAGTGACCCCAGGGCCTGACCTGTACCACTAGTTAGGCCCTTGCCATAGTTGATGTTTGCATGTTGTAACTTTAATAAAGCGGCCCATTTTAGAACCCAAATGTTGTGTTTGCCTTTCATTCTGACTAAGGTGGCAAATTTGATTTGTACCTCTCATTCTTCCCCAATGGGGAACCAGAAACCAAGGCTATTGTAGTTGCCTAGCAACATCCACTTATGTCATTCATTCTCCTCTCCTCCATTTTATTCTCCATTTATCTCACAACAATCCTGTGAGATAAGTTAGGATGAGTGTGTGACTGGCCCAAAGTTATCCAGTGGCCTATGACAGAGAGGGAATTCACATTTGGATCTCCTAGATACTGATCCCACACACTAACCACTAGACTTTTATGGTGATGGCTGCTGTCGGCCTATGGGGTCTGTTTGATAGCATGTTGTTTGGTGTCAAGTTGACCAGTGCTTACTGCCAGATTTGGCCTTGATTAGTCCTCCCTTAAAGGTCAAAGCAGCCCTGGAAATTATCATATCCTTCCCCCTACCTTTTGCTAACAGAAACCAAGCCTGTTTTAGTTTCCTAGCAATAGCCCCTGAGGTCATTCATTTCTTAAAGCTAAATATGCTGCTTCTATTATTTTGGAAGGTTTAACCCAACCCCCCCCCCTATTTTTTTTAAAGATTTCAGATTTTTTTGCAAATTTGGGGCATTTTTCAAGTTTGTAGAAATCTATTTTGTCTGGTCATTGCTCCAATTTAAATGTCCACAGATTTGGCCATATTGAGAATTAGATATATTGACTGATATTTGTTCTCCTTCCCTTGGTCAAAATCTACCCCATTTTTTCTGAGCCACAATGGAGAACATTTTTTTTCTCGTGCATCACTGGCTCATGCAGTTAGCCTTAAGGATGCTCAAACACCTACTGATTTGGCCCCTGTCCTGTTAGACAGTAGTGAACAGGGAACCAGTTTTTTGATAGACTATATGTCTGTTCATTGACCCATTTGTGCTACCTGATATCTTAAGGCTCCTGATATCTTTAGTAAGGACTCTGAGAACTGTTACCCAGGATTCCTAGTACTTGGGCTGCTGCTGCTGAAGCAACTTTGTAGCACATAATAAGAGACATTTTAAGGCCTTTCCAATTTGAAATATTTTATTTTATGTTGTAGAGGGCAGTTTGCATCCCCAGAGCCATTAGAGGAACTGGGTGCAGGGGGAAAACTCTGAAACCCCATTATCTTGACTATTTGGCATTACTGCAAAGGTGGGGTAGTTATGGAAGGACTCCACCAAAATTAAGCCACTGAAGTTCTATGTCCCCCACCCCCCACCCCCCAAAATACAAATAATTAACCAATGGTTCATTTCTTACACTGAAAGCTTAGTGAGTGCCTGGGTAAATGGAAATACATATGGATGAGCATTAGAAATACAGGGATAATTGCATTTGAAATGCTATGTGATTTTTTTTAGCCCATATATTACTGCCTGTTCCTTATATTTAGCATCACAGTTTTTCATTCATGAAAGTCTAGAGTGCCAACACTGGGAGGAGGGTGGTACTGTTATCATTTTTGCAATCTATCTTTAAATCAAGTTGCATTTCTGTTCCAAGTTCTGGTAGATGGGGCATACTCAGGCTTTTAAAAAAAAATTCTATTGTTAAAAGGTTTGCTTCCTAGAAGAGAAAACAAACATTTTTTTGCATTTGGAGAAGGTTTACAGAACTTCTCCAGAGAGATGGCTGAGTTGCATAGGAATGGAAAAGAAATAAATGACTACTCAACTGGAAAGGATCAAACGAGCAGCACATCGGAAAGTGATATCTATCAGTATGCTACATGACTCAAAGAGTGTTCTTAGATTTTTCATGGAGGATCCACTCTAATGGATTATATCCATATGTTAGCATTCTGGGAAATCTTTTCAAGAGGCATCTCATGAAGCCAAAGAATTACTCAGGCTCACCCAATGGATCATGGTATAAAACACCCGGTGCTGTTCTATGGTAATGTTAGCTACTCAGGATTCTTTATCTTAAGATCTAATCTAGCCCCAAATTGCATGATTGTTGACCCTATTCAACAATATGTTTAACTAATGACTAAGAAGTCAGGAAGAGCTTTGTTGAAAGGCAGTAAAAGAAATACATATTGTTTTATGGCAAGCAGATGCAGACTATGTGAATCAAACAATTTATCTCCTGCTGAAAGGTTAGCTATGATTTTATAAGTGAAAATTCTTTTGTGGGCTTGATACTCTGGTTTCTGTTCCAATCAGACAGTTTTTTTTTTTGCTTTTTCCAAAGGGTTTCCATAAAAGGATCTTTCATTTTTATCTCCTCCTCATATTTGTCATTGAAACGGCTCTTTCTGGTTTAATTTTTTAAAAGGAGCAAGACTGAAGTACAATGAATTGAAGGTTCTTATGCAAGGTAAAGCTTTGGAGGAAAGTGAAACTTTTGGAATAAGCAATAGAGCAACAGAAGCCGGGCAATGACTGTGACACTGTTCTGGTGAACTAATGAGAGGGAATGATCTCTCTAAGCTGTGGTTAATGTCAATGACTGGGGAAATTAGGGATGTTTGAGCTCCTGCAAGTTCTGCTCCGAGTCTGTTTTCCAGATGACAATAGGAAGCTGTTTTTTCATTGATCAGTTTGGCTGTTTGTGAACAGTTTGAGCCTATCAGGTTAGTTTACAAATATTCAGACAGTACAAAGCAATTGGCACTGTTTCATGAATGCATATTCTCACACAGCCCAATGAGAGTTCTACTTTTCCCCTCCCCTCTTCCACACAGACCTGCTGTTGCTTTAGTTTGCTCAGCAACTGGTCATGTAAAATGAACAGTGTGAGCAAATCAATTAGTCGGTTAGTGATTATAAATATCTGTATCTTTGTTTTAAAAAATACTCCTGAAATTTGGTGTTCTTTTAAACCCACGTTATTGACATTCTTTTGCACATAGAATTAAGGAATACAAAATTAAAAGACTAAGAAAGACAGGCAAGGCTATTGACACTGGGTCTATCTGGTCATTGGGAGGGAAGGCAGCATGGTATAGCCCAATCTCATCAGATACTGGAAGCTCAGCAAGGTTGATACTTGGATGGGAGACCACCAAGAAAGACTGCAGAGGAAGACTGCAATGACAAAACACCTCTGCTTCTCACTTGCCTTGAATGACCTTTGTTGGGGTCACCATAAGTTGGTTGCTACTTGACAGCACACACCGATCTATCTGAGCAAGAATACAGACTTAATGCTGAAGATACATGGGGAGAAAATACTATTTATTTTGGGTTTGTCAAGGAGGTGAAACATTATAGCAAGTCATAAACTTAGCATAGCTTCATGCATTCATTCCTTAGCTTGGTTTAAACTTCTTTGATAGATCCTGCCATCAGTTGCTCATTGTTATTCATCAATGAGCAGTGAAAATGAACAGTGACTAGAGTATTGTGAGAAATGAGGTGGTGGATGTAGAATCCAAAGCAGCTGAACACCACTGGGAAAACAAACTTCAACAAGCTCAGCAACATGGTGATAAGGCATCGCAGAAACTTGGGAAAGCCAATATGCATAACGTAGAAAAGTATAGCTCCCTTTATGACAGTCACATCTTAGCAACCACTAAAGCCTTCTACTTTTTTGGCAGTATTGATTCATCTAATTGAAGTGAAGGTACTTTTGCACTTATACTTGGATCACTTCAGCCTGGTCTCCCGGGAGGAGGTGGACAGGATCCTGCAGCTGGTGAGGCCCACTATGTGCTCCCTGGACCCCTGTCCATCATGGCTGGAGAAAGCCAGTGCCGATGGGTTGGGGGCCCAATTGGAGGTCATTATTAATACATCATTGAGCTCCGGGGTTTTTCCCAGGGCACTAAAGGAAGGCATAGTGAGGCCTCTTTTGAAAAAAAATCTTTGGACCCCACTAACCTGTCCAGTTACCGGCCGGTATCGAACCTCCCATTCTTGGGAAATGTGATTGAGTGGGAGGTGAGGGATCACCTACAGGTGTTCCTGAAAGAGACCTCTGACCTGGACCCATACCAGTCCAGGTTCCATATGGGTCATGGGGAGGAGACAGTGTTGGTTGCCTCATGGACGATCTGCATAGGCACCTGGATCTTGGCGGGTCGGTGCTGCTCATCTTGTTAGACCTTTCAGTAGTGTTCAACACAGTCAACCATGAGTTGTTGGTCCACCGCCTCGCCAATGTGGGGATTCATGGGACGGCCTTGCAGTGGCTTGTCTCTTTTCTCCACAGTTGGGGACAGAGGGTGGCGCTGGGGGAGAGACTGTCCGCATGCCAACCATTGGAGTGTGGCATCCCACAGGGGGGGATACTCTTTCCCCTGTTGTTCAGGGGAAAGGACCCCTTTGTCCTTAGATGTGAGTTCGCCCAGTGTAACACAGTTTATGGTGCAGAGACAGTGAACCAAGGCACACAGAAAGAAAAATATTTTTTATTCTAAGGAACTCAAACTTCTCAAGCATCTATAAAATAACAAATCCTCACTAAAAGGCTAATTAGGGCTAACATAACTGAAACACTTAGATTAGCTGACTAATACTCCCACAGGTTGGCCTCACCAACGGACTCCACAGCATGATAACAGGTCTTGTGACATTCAGATCAAGCTAGTGGTCCAGCAGCGTCGATAGCAGGGAAAGCCACACCCCCTCACCCAGTTGGTGCGAAGTTTCGGATTGGGTTGTCATCAATATGCAGGTGACACCCAGTTGTATCTGTTGATGGGTGGCCGACCTGACTCTGCCCCTGATACCCTGTTAAGAGCTCTGGAGGCCGTGTCTGGGTGGGTAGAACACAGCAAGTTGAAGTTGAATCCTGCAAAGACAGAGGTCCTGTACTTGGGCCATGGACTGTTGGAAACAGGGATCCTTCTCCCGACCTTTGCAGGGGCACCACTTTTGCCTGTACCATCGGTTAGGAGTTTGAGCATGATTCTGGATTCCTCCCCGTCTATGGAGGGCCAGATAGTGGCTGTGGCTCAGGCGGCCTTTTTCCACCTTTGGCAGGCCTGGTATCTGGCGCCCTACCTCTCAGCCCAAGACCTAATTTCAGTGATCCATGCAACTGTCACCTCCAGGTTAGACTACTATAACTCGCTCTATGCAGGGCTGCCCTTGGACTTGATCCAGAAATTTCAATGGGTCCAGAATGCTGCTGCGTGTGTCCTAACTGGAGCTTCGTGTAGGACACACATTACACCTATCTTGCAGCAGTTTCACTGGCTCCTAGTAGAATTCTGGATCCAGTTCAAGGTGTTGATTTTGACCTATAAAGCCCTAAACGGACTGGGACCAGCATACCTAAGGGACCATCTCTCCCTGTATGTGCCCCAGAGAGTGCTTCATTCAACTGGAAAACATCTACTGGTGTTCCCTGGCCCTAGGGAGGCTCAACTGACCTCTACCAGGGCCAGAGCCTTTTCAGTCCTGGCCCCAACCTGGTAGAACTCTCTGTCTGAGGACACTTGGGCCTGCCAGGATCTTGTATCATTTAGGTGGGCCTGTAAGACAAAGACGTTGCACCAGCATATGGAGTCCAGTAGCACCTTTAAGACTAACCAATTTTATTGTAGCATAAGCTTTTGAGAATCAAGTTCTCTTCGTCAGATGCATGGTACCATGCATCTGTACCATGCATCTGATGAAGAGAACTTGATTCTCGAAAGCTTATGCTACAATAAAATTGGTTAGTCTTAAAGGTGCTACTGGACTCTTTTTGATTTTGCTACCACAGACTAACACGGCTAACTCCTCTGCATCTACCACCAGCATATGGTGGAGGCTAATTTTAGTCCATCATTGCCGAGCTTTCCAGTGGTCTCCCTCTACAAGGGATATGGAGAGTCCACTCCTGCTGGTTGCCTTGAAAAGGGGCACAGTATTTTATCTGTTTTTATAATTGATTTAAAGTTGTATTTTAATCAATTTTGTACCTTGCCCTGAGCCTGCTTGTGGGGAGGGCAGGTTAAAAATAAAATAAAGACACACAGGACCACCCTGTTGAGTATCATTTTACAAGAGAAATGGAGATCTCTGTCAAAAGTAAATAACCATTCTACATGTGCTATGGGAATCTTTCAGCCCCATGTGTAGGTCAAGAAAACATTGGTATTTGTTTACATGTTCCTTTAGTATATAGTCCTTCCTAACTAACTTAACAGAGACTTAGATAAATGATAAAGGGACAAAAACTTATCTAACTACCCTGTTTTGTAGAAAAGTCCTTACTTGAAGAACTCAAGAGGTCAGCGAGCCATTGGTGCCTATTTGAAACCTGGTCCTTAGTCCATTAAGAGGTTGTCTTTTGTCAGGTACCTGTTAAAAAGTAAATGGATGAGCAAATAATTTTATTTTAAAGCCATTCAATTAGTGAAAACAAAACAATGAAGCATTATGGGAAATCTGTTTGGCTATTGATTTACCCATTTCAGCCCTCTGTAAATCAGATGATCTGGTTCACCAGGTTGTTAGCATAGAATTTAAACTGCTGAGACAGTACAAGTGCTTCCTAATGCCTCTTGCTCTTAAGATTACTTTTATTAGTGCACGCACAGCACACACATTAAGTGAGAAAAATTAACAAAATGGCAAAGTGATAAAATAAGCATTTCTCACTTTTTAATTATTTGTTCTTTGGTGCATTTAAAGTCATTTGGATCTACTTGGTGCCTATGCAGTGCTTACAAAATATGTAATGCAGCCATATGGCTCCAGAGCATGAAGATCTCCTGTATGTCACACTCTGCTTGTCTGAGAAGTCTCAAGAAGAGTTACAGCCTTCTAAGCTCTTAGGCTTCTAGGGAATTAGAGTTGTGTTACTCTAGTTAGGATTTTTGACAAAAATTTGGATTCTTTGATTTTTGCTGTTGGTTCAGTAGGTTTGTTCATATTGTGTACTCATGTTTAGAGATGGGCACAAACTGGGAAAAAAATGAACCATGCGGTTCGTGGTTCATCACATTTTATGAACCACGAACTACGAACTTTCAGCTGTGCTCACATTAAAAAAAAGGAGTGACGTGACATTTGATGCCCGCAAAGACCGCGACTGAACTGTTGCCATATATTTAGTATAAAATGAATAACAGGACTCCAAATTGAACTGACACTGGACAGTATAAAACGCATGGGTACAAAGCCAAAGCCTCAGCAATCAGGGCGACATCTCATACATTGTGAATTTAACCTTGAGTATGAAATGGGCCTCTGACTCCCCTTTCATGCTGTCCTTGAGGTTACTGTCCCCCAGAGACAGCATTTGAGAGGGGGGGGGGTGTAGGGCTGCAGCAGGAAAGTTAGGTGAAATACTCATATTCCATGGAGGAAAATCTGTTTGTGATAACTGTGATCAGGATCCAAGCCTGTCTTAGGGTTTAATCCTTGGCATGTCCAGCAGAAAAGGAATCAGGTAGCAGGTGATGTGGGCGTCCTTGTGCTGAGACTCTAGAAAGCTGTGTCAGTCAGAGCTGACAATATTAGGAAAGATGGACCAATGCTCTGACAGTTAAGGGAAAATCACATACTTCTGTGTGCTGGAAGCCTGGAAAAGAACATACAGTCCTATATCAGTATGTAACGCACATATATTGCAGAAGAGATTTTTTCCCTACACACATATTCCATATGGAAATATAATCTCTGTAGAGATAGCAAAAAGGCACTTCTTCAATTATTTTGACATTTAAAATTCAAGGATAAGGTTTGTTGAGGAAATTTTTCAGTTAGTCACCCATTCCATTCTGAAAATCATGTTGATCATGGGCACCAAATCTTCTCCTCAAGCTATTCTATCAGGCTGTATGCAGCAGTCTTATACTTTGCCATGGTACTCAGTGCTTACTGGAGTGGTCTCAAGATATTGCTGGCAATGCAATAAGGAACTGGAAAATCTCATGCACATGTTTTTATGTTGCCTGCCAATACAGAGGTTCTGGAAAAACATATGCAAAACTATGTTGGACATGCTACAAACAGATATCCTCTAAATCCCTCTCAGTGTATAGTAGGACTTGAAAAAGAAACTCAGTAAGAAAAAGCTGCCTCCAAGCTGCTGAACTTGGCTTTTGCAGAAGCAGGCAGGACATAATGATGAACTGGAAACCTGCCGATCAGCCTTTGCTCAGCAGATGGAATTCAATGTTTTGGTTGCACTTGGCTCAGTGTAGAGTATGAAAGGATGGGCTCTGCTTCGGCAGCTGATGCACTCACTTAAGGAGCACTAAATATTTGCTTTCTGACTGAGATACTTGACAGACAAAACGTGCATCATGTATAATACTTTTTCCTTTCTTCTAACAGAAAGGCATATGAAAATAAAACACCAAAAATAAACAGGATACATACTACAACCATAAGCCCAAATTCTCCAAACTGGTTAACAAAAAATATGAAATACAAACAGAGAATTCACAAGAACTTGCGAGGAACATCTAATTTCCTCATATGCGTATCCCCATTATTTCATCTTTCTCTTACCTAGCACCTCCCATAGCATCTCTCTTTTCCTGCTTCTTTCTATTCTTCTCACCCACCAGCCCAACCCTACTCTGTCAGTTCCTGTCCTTACTTCCTCTCCATGGGAAAACCTGGCTGAGCTTCATATTGGCCAGAAGGCATTGTTGCACAGTTACTGCTGAGCAGAACTGAGTGGTATGGGTACAGAGGCTTTGGTGGTGACTGTCTGGCCTTTCCCCAGTGAGTCCTTCTCCATCAGGGACATGACAGGGGAGGGGGAGGGTTGCCAGAACCCCTTATCCTCCTGGCAGGGGTGGGGGGGCTGGCACACACCTCAGTCTTCCTTTTCACACACACATGCTTAGCACAGGGGCCTGCCCTGGAGGCCTGTTCTCCTGCTCACCCCCACCGGCCAGTTGAGTGGTGGAGGGGGGCAGATGGGGGGAATGGGGGATCAATCGCTCCCATTGGAGGAACAGAAACCCCTGGGAGGAGACCTTTTCCAGGGCTGTTTAGGTTAACAAGTTCAATTCTACTCCCACCTCCCCCACCTCTGCCCTGGCTTTTCTTTAGAGAAACCAAAGTTTGGGGGTCTGATGTTCTCTCTTCCTTAAACAGCAGAAATGGCATCAGAGGCTTTTTTAAAACTCAAAAATAACCGACTAGTTTATTTATTTAGAGGGGAAACATCAGGTGAAATTAGGGGTTGAACATTTCTAAGGTAATTCAACATATATATATCTCTGAGGTAAAGTCAGAACATGCACAAACTTCAGTTCTTATGCTCTTCACAGATACTTAAAGACTTATGTTTTGAGGCTTTGGTTCCCTTGTTTTTCCTCAAGCACTCTAGTATACTTTCTTTTAGTATTCTCTTTCTCTTTTGGAGTTAGGAATGCTCTCTGATGCCCCAATCCCCTTCTCTTCACACACCAGTGCTTT
This sequence comes from Eublepharis macularius, assembly GCF_028583425.1. Lineage (NCBI taxonomy): Eukaryota > Metazoa > Chordata > Lepidosauria > Squamata > Eublepharidae > Eublepharis > Eublepharis macularius. The sequence continues at coordinate 36,816,091 of NC_072791.1, forward strand.
CCTTCAGTTGTTAACGGAATCTAAATGTCTCCACAGGCAGTTTCCAACCACACCTGACCAGGGATCTCTTCACCCTCCAGAGCTACCTCCCTGTTTGACTAGGTAGGAAAAATCTCCTCACCTTAGAAGATCTATCCCCTTTCTTTGGCCCATTTGGGAGTCTGCACCTACGTCCCAAGCCTCCTTTCCAACTTCCCTCAGTTCTCCTGTCAGTGTTAAAACTGCTCTCCATTACTCCATCTCCCAGCTCTTCACATTTGATCTCTCTCAGCTAGGAATGAAAATGCACCTTCCTCTTTCCAGCTCATTCTATGCAATCAGATCCCTTGGCGTAGCCTGCCACTCAAAACTCTCTGATTCTGTGAAGGGTTAACCCTTAACAGCCCTGCAGCTGTGTGTGTACAGCCCTTCCAGGCTTTTTTAAAACATGCAATCTGTCATGGGGGGGGGGCTTGATAATATTATTGTGGTTGCCTAGAAACATCCAATATGGTTACTGGGAACTAACAGCCAATCTTTCTAAAGTTTCCAGCCTTGTTTCTATTAATTTGGTGAGCTTTAATCCCCCACTGTATTTTTTTTTAGATTTCAGATTTTCCTTTCTTTGGGTTTGTAAAACAAGGCCCCCATCTGTCCTTAGCTCCATTTTTGCAGATCTATTAATCTACTGTCCACTCTACCACTCCTTATTTCCCCCAACACTCCCCTTTACTAGCCACCTTTTCCCACAATGAGACTTTCTAGCACTCCTTATTTCCTCCTTCCCTCCCTTTTACTATCCTTAATCACTGTGAAGTTTCTTTGGAATCCCCTCTCTGCTCACCCTTTCCTTGTTTCATTTCCCCATCTCCTCTGCCATTTCCTTCAATACATCCATCATTCCTTCACATTCTGTTCATCTTTCCCAGGCTTTTTTTTTAACCTTACTGTAGGGATACTGGGCTTTATTCTCAGTCCTCAGTGTGCTTCTATAGAAGGTGTTAATCTCACCAAAACTGACCACATTCCTTCAAGGAAGTTGGACTGCAAACTTTTTAGACCCTTGATCAACTGAACATTCTTATCACCATACCAACCCAGTTAGAGACACAGGCATAACTGTGACAAGCACAATCCAATACAAGACATTTAAGCATTTGTTCAAACCTTACACTGAAATTAATGAGATCTGGCCCATTGTGTTAAAAATTATTTGGTTTCCAACATCTTCCTAGAAGGGTTTATGATGGACAAGACTACTTTCAGCTCTACCTCTCCAAGGGAACAACCAAATAGAGCTGGTGGAATGCTTGGACTAGTGACAATTGAAAGTTCATTAGAAGATCAGTTAAGGCAGTTACTGAGGGAGAACATGAGGATAGCTGCTGGAGGACAGCAGCAGATATAGCTGGCTGTGGACACCTGTTCTCATATACTGTAAACAAGCACTGTTAAAAGAATGTGAGGTTATAAATTCTACTCTGAACAACAGAGTATTTATCTGTGTTTAACTAATTCACTCCATTCAGTGTGATACATATTATAAATAAAAGGTTTTGTTTAGTTTAACCTTGGCTGACCAGAAGTTGTTGCCTGAGGGGAAATAAAACACATACAAACCATCACACATTCTGGTCATGACAAATGGGCCAATATATTTAATCTAAATGGTGACAGTGTATATGGGAAGTTAACTCTAAGTTCCCTTTCCCCATTAGCCCTGGGCTGTAGCTGGATGAGAGGTACTAAATATAGGGAACTAGCTGTCAGTCAAGGAAAATCATTGGAAAGAGGAGAGAGTGGGATACACTGTGTTTTTGGGTTTGGGCTGTCTGCTTGATAGTTACGAATTGTGACTGCCCTTAACTGTCCGTGAAGCCCCAACCCTGTGCAGAGAGTTTTAAGGTGGGTGATGATGTGTAATGAGGTCACAGGGTTATTTGACAGTTAAATGCAGTATGATACAAGGGAATTGGATGTGACAAGAATTAGGGCTTTGGGTGGAATCCAGTTGTGCCCATTTGTGTCTGTGACACAATTTTACTAGGTTATGGGCTATGCAGTTTTGAAAGGTCCAAGGATGTAAAGTCCAGGGTGCTGATTTTTTTCTTGTTGACCACGATGTACAAGAGTCAAGGACAGTGATCAACACAAAGCATTCCTATTTCTGTAGCCTGTACAGTTCAAAAATACTAGCCAATGTGGTGATGGAGAAATGTGCCTTAGCCTACCACACCACAAGTTCAAACAGGATTGGGCTTTTTCATCATTTTTAAATTGTGTTAAAATGGCAGCAGTTTCCATGGGTTGGACCTGTGAATGTTGTCACAGCTTCTTTGGCCAAAACCCGTTTCCCGATAAACAAATGTTCCCTATTTTGTTTCTTTTATATTCACATATGTTTTGTTTTGTTTCCCCACATTTTCCTGTTAGATGTTTTCTTGTTTGATTGTACTCTGTTCATTTGTTGAATAATTTTTACACTGGATTTATTCATACAATGTACATAATTCATGCATTACATTGTAATCAATATATCTAATTCTCAACATGGCTAAATCTGTAGTTAGAAATTAATCCAGAGATTTGAGCCATGATTAGACAAGACATATCTTTCAACAAACATTAAATACACCACAGGTTTGAAGAAATACATCACAGGTTTGAAGAAAATGTATTAGGTTAACCTCCACCTTAAACAATAGAAGCTGTGCCTGTAGCTTTAAGGGGAGGGAAATGCCCTCTTTGACTATTGCTAGGCAATTACAACAGTACTGCCAGATGAAGCCTTGGTTTCTGCCAGTAAAATGTAGGGTGAGAAGGCAGGGTCCTTTTCAGGGTGTTTTGAATTTTGAAGGAGGACTTATTGGTACAGGTATGCAAAATGAAACACCCAGAATTCACTGTTTCATTTTGTTAAAGCAGCTTCCGCAACACTGACCCAAATCCAGAAAACTAAACTGTAATGAGTCCTTCCCACCAAAAAGTTTGTGTCTTTTGCTTCAGTTTGTACCTTACAGCAGCAGCAGCAGGTAAGCACTGGGCTCACCTCACAGGGCAGCATCTTGTTTTCCTTAATGACATGCTCCAGTTGGATCCCAGATGGAGAGAGCCATTATTATAGTAATTAACTCTGTTGGAGCAAAGAGGGAATATGTGCAATGCTCTTGAGTGCATCTTTTCTTCCCTGTCACTACCAAGGCAATGGGTAGTCTCTCTGCCAGTTGAGTCTCCCCACCTATCAGGAAGGTAAGGGAAGGTTAAATAAGATACTCCCAAAGTTCTTGAGGGTCTTCCACTCTTAAACACATAACAATGATACATTGATGCAGTAATACCAATGAAAAAGTATCTGTTTTAAGGAAAATATTGACAAGGAATGTCTTCAGCATTGAAATGGCTCAATTACTAGAAAGGAGAAGGAGGAAAAAAGTGAGTGGTTTACAGTCAAATTAGTACGGCTAAGACATTCAAAATCACCCCATCCCCTGCACTGCCAAACACTAATCCAAAGATAAATCCATCTCATTTCTGTCCAGATCTCTGGCATGTGTGTGTTCAATGGAACCCCCTTATATCTAAACTAGAGGTAAAAGCATAAAGGTCTGCAGAGAGAATTCTAATCAATAGAGCAAGAAGGAGCACAGACTTTTCCAAAAGCCTGCCCCTAGGAATGGAATGATTTAAACACAGGCCACAACAGTAATGGAAAATGTAGCGAGAATAGCTGTTTACAAGAATATTTTCTGTCCATAAACTCACAATTCAATAACATGTACAAAAGTTCTCCCTCCAACAAATAACCAATGTTAGATTAAAACTTTTTACAGGATAAATATTGCAGTTCTTTCAAGTATAGGCATTCACTGGAATTGCTCTTTTCCATGGCAGTTTAAAGAAATGGAAATCACAGAGCCTTTTAAGAAAATGCTTTATGCAGCTTTGACCTGCCTTGATGGACTGAAGGGAGGGTGATGAAAACTGCAATCTTAATAAATCTCCTGCAGCTAGAGCTTTAAAACTCATACTGTTTCAAATTAGTGAGGACAGCAATATTTATTTGCTGCTGAATTCTAGCCAGCATGACATTTCAGCAGGAAACGCTTTATAAGACTTAAACGTATATCCAAAGAAGTTGCAAACAGATTCTTTAAGGATGCACAAAGAGGAGGGTTTGTCTTTTTTGACTTTTGACTCTTAAGCAAGTGGCTTAAATAGGGCGGAGAATGCCCATCTTTCCTTCCCATCTGCCTGAATTTCAGAAGATCTGACATGCATACAAATACGTTGCACAAAACAAAGTTGAATACAGGCAAGGGAAAATGTTGGGCTAGGGAAAATAATGAAACCAGCTTGATGCTTAAACAAGATGTGTAAGAGCAGGAAGGTAGCACTGCAATCATTTTGTTCCAACGTTTGTCATTTACATATGTTGAAAATAATAAACTTTATATGCCTGGCAAACAGTTTGTCCAAACGGCAGCTCCATTACAAAAACAAGAAAGAGTGAATTTCATCTTCTACTTGTCAGTGGTTCATGTCAAGCGGAAGAAAAAATGTTGTGCAGAAGTAGTGAAAAAGGAAAACATCTTGGGGATTATTACGGATTAAAAAGAAAAGTCCATATTATAATGTCCTTGTATAGAGTTATGGAACTGCCCCATTTGGAATACTGTGTGCAATTCTGGTCACTGTATCGCAAAAAGAATATGGCAGAGATGGATGAAATGCAAAAGAGGGCAAAAAAATTATTAAAGGGGTTGGAGCACCACTCCTGTAAAGAAAAGCTAAATAGTATAGGACATTTTATTATTATTTTTTTAAAGATGACTATGGAGAAGATATGAAATGGGTTTATACAATCATGCATGGGGTGGAGAAAGTAGATGAAGAAAACTATTTCTCTCACTCTCATAATACTAGAACTTGGGGGCACCCAATGAAATAGATGGGCAAAAAGGTCAGAACAAACAAAAGGAAATAGTTCTGTATTCAGCAAATAAACTTTGGCATTCACTGCCAATGGACATAATGATGGGCACAACCATAAATAGCTTTAAGGAGGGATTAGAAAGATTTGTCACCATCACCATCACCATCACCATCACCATCACCATCACCATCACCATCACCATCTTTATTGCACTGGCTCACAGCCTTAGCAATTAACACCCAAAAACCCAACAACATCAGAATTATAATGCAACAATCACAATAACAATAAAACTATAATATGATTGATTATACGATGTATAAACTATCATTAAAATCACACAAAAATTGAGTTAAAACACAACATAAATTCAGGCAGTTCAGACAGATAGTCAACAAAATACATAGATTTATCCATCAGCCATGATAACATTGGATGGTTTTGATAACGCCTTTATCACTCTTGCAAATATTTTTGTGGTTTGCATCATTATTCGTTTACCTTTGACAGCAAGTAACAGGCAGCTCAATCCTAACCCCCAAGACAGCGTCATTGCTTGTGCATCGACGTAAATTGGGTGCTTCTCCACGGCTCCCTATGGACTTTTGCAGGAGAGTCCCACTGGCACCTGAGCATGAGAAGACGAGGTGCGGCCACTGCCAGGAGCACCCGCCCGCCGTTCCCCTGACAACTCCGTTCACACCAGCCAATGGCCACACCCCTCCCTAGACATGCTGGCGAGGGGCAAGCAGCGGCACAGCCAATTGGGGAGGCTGTGATCCACACTGCTGCCAATAGGCCCTCTGTCAGAGAGCATGCATCCCTTCCAGGGAAGGGGGCAGAGGTGAAAGTGAAGGTCCAGATCAAACACGCACCCTCTCGCCCATCCAGGTCCCATTGCTGATGAGGGCCAGGCCAGTGGCTGCAGTTGGTGCACCTGAAAATCCCCGCTGCTGCCGCCACCACCACAAGAAACAGGTTCCCCCTCCCTGAAAAGTAGGGCCAGAGAGTAGGGAACTGATCACAGTTGCCTGGAGATCAGTTGTAATTTTGCGAGATCTCCAGCTACCACCTGGAGACTGCACCAAACACAATAAAGGAAGCAAGCCAAAAGGTATATTGCCCTATATACAGTTTTACAATAATATACAATAAGGAATACACCAATAAAGAGCAGTTTAGTACATCAATATTGAGAGCAAGAAAAGTTCCATCAAACTTCTTCAAATATTCAACAGGTAAGTGGTTCTATTAGTAATCACGTCGCTGTCAGTTCATGTTATTTCATCCCGAAATCCATAGGAGCCGTTTGGAAACAACGAAGAACGCTGAGTGGCAACGAGCTTACCGGTCCAATCCAATTTGGCTCGTTTCAGGAAAAATCCTTCATCAGGCCACCAACTATTTCCATTCCAACTTAGTCTTAAGACGTGAAAGAAACCATCCAATTACAGAGTCAGTATAAAGTGCATTCACCTTTGAATGCACTTTATACTGACTCTGTAATTGGATGGTTTCTTTCACGTCTTAAGACTAAGTTGGAATGGAAATAGTTGGTGGCCTGATGAAGGATTTTTCCTGAAACGAGCCAAATTGGATTGGACCGGTAAGCTCGTTGCCACTCAGCGTTCTTCGTTGTTTCCAAACGGCTCCTATGGATTTCGGGATGAAATAACATGAACTGACAGCGACGTGATTACTAATAGAACCACTTACCTGTTGAATATTTGAAGAAGTTTGATGGAACTTTTCTTGCTCTCAATATTGATGTACTAAACTGCTCTTTATTGGTGTATTCCTTATTGTATATTATTGTAAAACTGTATATAGGGCAATATACCTTTTGGCTTGCTTCCTTTATTGTGTTTGGTGCAGTTCTACTGAGGAAGCTTTTTCCCTTTTGGTTTCCACCACCTGGAGACTGGCAAGCCTAATGTTCCAGAGAAGAAGGGGGGAGGAGGGGCCTTCAATGAGTGACAGGAACACCCTTTGGGAACCACGTGGGAGGCCAGGAGGCCATTTGGAAGCGAGGGTAATGAAAAGCGCGCACAAACTTGTGGCGGCACCACTTGAACACATCACTGCACCTCTATGATGAAGGAACACTGGTTGGACCTCAACAGCCATGCCCCAGTCGTGGGTGTCAGAACTGTGGCTAGATAAAATCCTTACTCCAGTCTGCCTTCTGCAATTAGACAAAAGTCCATTGTTTCCAAAAAGCATTTAATGAAGAAAAAGATTATTATAGTCCACTGGCCTGAATGCAATATCCAGGTTGGTACATATACATTGTTACCAATGCCAGACAAAGCAAGAGATACATAGTTAATACCATAGCTGACCCATCCTCCCCCCATAGTTCTCAAAACATTCCCTTTGAAGCTGCGAAAGCGAAAGCTTCCCCAAGGCCGGTTCTTGGTGGAACGTCGGTAGCCAAAACAATGCAGGTCTGTGAGATAGCTGCCTTGGAACCTCTGCACCTGGGGAAGAAAGCACTGAACACTGAAAGGATTAAATATGGAGTCGGTTAAGCAAAAGCATACAAGAGAGCATTCGGATCCTGACATTCTGCCCCCCCTAAGAAGGCCCCCCCCGGTTTGTGCAGATAGCGAGAATGGAATGCCTTTACCAGTCTAGGGGCATGGACATGCACAGCACTGACCCATTCATCGAACCCAGAATCAAAGTCTTTCCATCTAATCAAATAAAACAGCTGGTTGCGCTTAATTTTTGAGTCCAGTATTTGTTGTACTTCATAATGGGTCTGGTCATCGATTAACGTGGGAATTGGGGGGCCTTTGACATGCCATTGGTCGTCACTGGGAGCCCTTTTCAGGAGACTGATATGAAAAGTATCATGTACATAACGGAGATTCTTTGGTAAATTTAAAGCAACAGTCACTTTGTTGATTACTTTGCGCACTGGGAAAGGTCCTAAAAATTTGAAAGCTAGTTTTCTACTAGTTTGGGATATTTTCAGATTTTTTGTAGACAGATGAACAAGATCGCCAGGTTGTAAATCCCATTCTGCCGCACGGTGGCGGTCGGCGTATTTTTTGTAGTCTTGTTTGGCTTTGTCGAGATGCTTTTTGATCTGAGTCCATTGGTGAGCTGCTTCCCCCCACCATTCAGTGACGTCTGGTGAAGCTGTTGTTGGAGGGGGAAGCGCTTCAAACGGGAACGGTTTGAACTGGAAGCCATAAACTACTTTGAAAGGGGTTTCTCCTGTAGACGCATGTACACTGTTATTATAGGAGAATTCTGCCAACGGAAGCAAGTCAACCCAATTGTCTTGCTGGAAGTTAATGTAACAGCGTAGAAATTGTTCTAATATCTGATTAGTTTTCTCGGACTGTCCGTCTGTTTCTGGGTGATGGCTTGAACTGAGCCCTTGTTCAATCCCCAGTAGGTGTAAAAGCTCCCGCCAGAAGTTGGCAACGAATTGCCCGCCGCGATCTGAAATCACCTTGGATGGAAAAGAATGTATTTTCACAATGTTTTTCATAAAAATATCAGCTAGCTTTCTAGCGGAGGGGATAGTGGTGCACGGTATGAAGTGCGCTTGTTTGGAAAACAGATCAACTACAACCAAAATACAGTTATATCCCTTAGAGGGTGGTAAGTCGGTAATAAAGTCCATAGAAATGATCTCCCACGGTCGACTGGGCGTTTCTAGTGGTTGCAAGAGCCCGGGTGGCTTGCCCTTCCTGGATTTGGCGCTGAGACAGATGGGGCAAGATGCTACGTATTGGGAGATGTCCTTGCGCATGCCTGGCCACCAAAATTGGCGTTGCACTAGGTGGAGCGTTTTCAAGTAACCGTAGTGTCCCGCTGTGGGGGCATCATGACAACGTTGTAAAACTTCCTTCCTCATACATTTAGGCACATAAAACCGGTCTCCCCAAAGCCATTCCCCATTTGCGGATAGTTGCAGTTTGTCTTTGGGCGCCGCCCCCCCCTTCCTTCTCCACTTCGGCTTTCAGCTTTTCTCTCCAGCCCTGATCGGGTGAAGGGGAGGTCTTAACGCGGCTGCGCGTAGTCACCACACCCCCTAATTGCGTAGGCGAAAACACTGTGTCAATGGTCTCCTCCCTTTTGCTCTTATGTTGAGGCATGCGCGAAAGAGCGTCAGCGAGGAAATTAGTCTTGCCAGGGAGGAAGTTTAAGGTAAAATCAAATTTGGAGAAGAACTCTGCCCACTGCAATTGCTTGGCGTTTAGTCTGCGAGGGCTGCGCAGGGCCTCCAAATTTTTGTGATCCGTCCAGACTTCGAACGGATGTCTAGCTCCTTCCAGCCAATGCCTCCAATTTGTGAGTGCCGCCTTAACCACGAAAGCCTCCTTTTCCCACACATTCCAATTCCTCTCTGCCTCAGAAAACTTTCTGGAAAGGAAGGCACAAGGTTTGAGATTTCCGTCCTCCCCTCGCTGCAATAACACACCCCCAATTGCCGTATCGCTGGCATCGACCTGTACTATGAATGGGCGGTTTTCATCGGGGTGTTGTAGAACGGGTTCAGAGACAAACTGTTCTTTTAGCTGGTTAAACGCGGCCTCGCACTCGGGTGTCCACGATAGCTTCGCCCTGGGTTTCTTTGCTTGTTCCCCCTTGTCTTTTGTTTTTAACAGTTCTGTCAAGGGGAGGGTGGTGTGTGCGAAATTAGCAATGAATTCTCTATAGAAATTGGCAAACCCTAGAAACGATTGCAATTCTTTTCGAGTAGAGGGGACCTGCCAATTTAGCACCGCCTGTATTTTCGCTGGGTCCATTTTTAAACCCTCTGACGATATACAATAGCCCAGATAGGTGAGTTTAGGTTTGTGGAACTCACATTTCGAGAGTTTAATAGGCAGTTTGTTATTCATGAGTGTGGTCAGGACTTTTTTTACAAGTTCCACATGTTCCTCCTCCGTTTCTGAGTAAATTAACACATCATCAAGATACACCACTACCCCTTGGTACAAAAATTCATGCAGGACTTCATTGATCATGGACATAAACACTGAGGGGGCACCAGTTAAGCCGAAAGGCGTAACTAAATATTCATATTGTCCGAGTGGGGTATTGAACGCGGTTTTCCATTCATCCCCTTCTCAAATACGAACATGGAAGTAAGCATCTTTTAAATCTAATTTTGTAAAGATCTTACCTTGGGCCACGACGTTGAGTAAATCTTTGATGAGTGGAATGGGGTAGGCGTTGCTAGCGGACACCGCGTTGAGTCCCCAAAAATCGGTACACAGTCTCAAGCCCCCATCCTTCTTTTTCACGAATAACACTGGGGCTGCATGGGGACTATTGGCCGGGCGGATGAAACCTCTTTGTAAATTGAGATTGATGAACTTCCTAAGTTCGTCTCTTTCGTTGGGGCTCATAGGGTATAATCGACCCTTGGGCAGTGTGGCCCCTGGCAAAATTTCCACAGCACAGTCCGTCCTCCTATGCGGAGGGAGGGTATTCGCCTCTTCTTCTGTGAAGGCTTGGGTGAATGCCCTATACTGTTTAGGTATTTGGTTGATTTCTTCTTGGGTGAGTAGAGCTGACTCAGCCATAGTGGGATTGTTCCCCCAGTTCTGATCCCAACGATGATTTTTGCAGGATTCATGGGTGAACGTAATACTTCCTTCTGCCCAGTCGATGTGGGGGTTATGATCGCACAACCATCGGCTTCCCAGTATCAGGGGATATTTGGCCGTGGCACTAATGACGAAGGTTCTGGTTTCCCAATGTGACCCCATACCGGTAATGATCGGAACAGTCTCTGTGGTAACCGGATTCATGTTAGTGCCATCCATTTGTTCAAAAATGACAGGTACATCCAAATCTCTTACTGGAAGCACCAGCCCATTGACTAAGGCAGGTGCAATAATGTCTCTCGAGCAGCCCGAATCAATCAGGGCTTGCACACGGATGTGCATCTTCTTTTCCGAATTTACCAACGTTACAGGAATGAATAGAATGGACCCCGGGGGTCGGTGTAACACCTGACCCGACTGACGTGCGATCTGCCGTTTGGGTCCTTTTACGACAGATCCATTTCGTTTCCCGATTCTGGACTCTCGGGATTCCCTCCCCCGATCATGGCTATTTGATCATCTTCGGTGATCTCCTCCAACTCTAATCCTCTCTCTGGGAAACTTTTTCTTGGTGCCCCCTTACTTCTCGGGGCAGCTCTGGGTACAGGAGTAGGGCGCGGCAGCGCTGGGCTGGTTAGGGGAGCTGGGCGTCGTAATTGGAGCGGAGGTCTTTGCACAGGCTGATATGGGCATTGCGCTGCGAAGTGGCCACTCTGGCCGCACTGTAAGCACAATCCCTGTTGCCATCTAGCATCTCTCGCTCCACGGGTGGCATACCCAGTTCCCCTGCTCCCTCTCAAGGATAACGGTGTGGAGGAACGTCTGTGGCTCGGGGGTTGTTGATGTTGTTCCGCTAGGCGCACTTCGAGGAGTCGGTTTTCGACTTCGCAAGTCAACTGTATCCAACCTAACAGCGTAGGCGGGTTGTCTTGCATGAGCACTCGATCTAGCAATTTCGGGTTTAACCCTTGTTTATACAGAATGATCTTGGTGGACTCCTCGCACCTCGGGCATTTGGCAGCAAGCTGTCGGAATTGTGTAGCATAGTCCCTAGCCGACATACTGCCTTGCCTAATCGCTTGCAACTCTGTTCTAGCCCTGGTTTCCTCTAAGGGATCCTCATATTGCGCCCGGATAGCATCCACTAACCCCTGGAGAGTTTCCAGCTCGGGGGCCCCCACATTATAAAGTCCCACATACCAGTCAGCCGCTTTACCTTGGAGACGCGATCCCAGATGCTCTATCTGGCTGGCTTCGCTTCCAAACAGGTGTCCCCAACGATTAAAAAATTGCACCACTTGTACCAGGAAAAATCCCAACTTGGACGGGTCTCCATCGAAAGTCGCGTCCAGTTTACAACATTTTTTATTTTTCAACAATTTTTTGATTTAACAAATTTATCAACAGTAAACAAAAGTAAACAAGTTTTAACAGTACCGGTAAATTGGTAAAACAAAAACAGAGAGAGAGAGAGAGAGAGAGAGAGATATTTGAAGTGCCTACATGTAGCCTACAATAAAACGTACATATTTGGAGAACCAAAAGTTTCACACCATTAAGGTTACAATAAGAAAGGGTCTATTGGATATTTTTTGCTGGGACCAATGTCTTCTGTAATCAAATGATCTAGTACTGGAAGCCAGTCTTCCCAAAAGTCTGATTGTATCATTGGCGATTCAGAACAACAGATTTGATATGTTACCTTCTCCATGTAATACTGGTCCCAAACTTTGTTAAACCACAGGGGTAGTGTAGGGGGTCTAGGGTCCTTCCACCTCAAAGCGATGGCTGTTTTAGCTGCAGCTAAAAGCATAGCCACCCTTTTCCTTATAATAGTGGGTATATCATAGCTTGACCATAAGTTAAGTAAAATTGTTTCAGGTTTAAAAGGAACTATAATACCCAACATTTGTTTGATAACAGTTGTTACATCGGACCAAAATTTGCTTATCAAAGGACATGTCCACCAACAGTGAATAAAGGACCCCACCTCACCACATCCTTTCCAACATTTGGGCAATATTATTTTATTGGCATAGTTAAGCTTCTGAGGAGTGATATACCAACGTGTCAAAAGTTTTTGAGATTGTGACTTTACAGAAATTAAATTAGTCTTAAATATCGGGGAGTTCCAAATGCTTGACCACTGTGCCTCAGAAAATTTAATACCGCAGTATGTTTCCCAAGCCAGTTGGTATGAATAAGGCTTGCTTTTTTGGGCTTTCAACATTATTTTGTAAATCTTTGATAGAAGACCCTTACTTCCACTGCCACCTGATTTCAGTATTTCTTCAAATTCAGTTATCTCACGCTTTAGGGAGCTTTGTATCTCAGGAGCAGCTACAAGGTGTTGAACCTGCAGGTATTGGAGCCAAGAAATCTTGGCTTGCAACCGTGCTTCAATCAGTTGTTTAGATAAGAGCTGCCCTCTTGAGGTTATATCGACAAACGTCGTAAGCTGTTTAGATTTCCATTCTGCAAAGGAGTCTTTACTGAGGGCAGGTATAAACCACTTTTGTCCTGTAAAACATGAAAAAGGAGAAAAGGACAGTGCTACTGAAGCCCTATTTTTGTCCCAAATCCCTAGTGCCGGAGCTAAAAGTAAGTGGTTTTTAATTGCCTTGGGACGTTCAGGTGCTGAGTTCCAAATAGTTTCCTGCATTGTTTTGGGTAGTGTGTAGTGCTGTTCAATAGCTTTCCAGTCAGCCTTAAAGTCAGACTGCAACATAAGGACCAGGTAAGTAAGTTGGGTAGCCTCATAATACAATCTAATATCAGGCATTCCTAACCCACCCTGTTTGGTGTGACTTCTCAGGAAAGTCGCGTCCAGTTTGACCCATCCCATGGGTAGATCCTGTCTGGGGGTCTGGACTGGCATGGGATAGGCGTCCAAGGGCCCCAGTTGCAACGGTGGCTGACGCGGATGAGAATGCGGTTGAGGTTGGGGGACAGGTTGTCTCGGCGTCGGTTGCGGGTGTAAAGGTTGCAGGGGTGGAGGGGCCACCGGCCCCATGGACGGTATCGGCCTGGGAATTGGCAAGGGCCCCCTCGGCGTCAGCTGTCTCGGCGTCGGCCGGGTTGGCGCTGGTCGGGTGGGGCGAGGTCCCCTCGGTGAGGTCTGAGTTCCTTGAACCACCCGCGGCGTAGTTGGATGGTTCGCTTGGGTTGTCGGCGGTTGAATTATAGGGGAAGGCGGCCCCTGTGGTTGCGCCGGCAAGGTTCCTGGAACCACCGTCAGTGTGGTTGGCTGGCTCGCCTGGGTGGTTGGCGGAGGCCTTATAGGGGAAGTTGGTTCGCGTGGTTGAACCGGCGGTTCTTCCTCCTCCTTCGTTTCCTCGCTGCTGCTGCTGCTATCTGTGGTTGCGGGCTGGTCTGGATAGAGGTCATCTGAACACGGTCCTCCTCCTTCCCCCGCCACGAGGGATCCCCCTCCAGTGGCCCCAATCTCCTCGCCCGTTTCTAACAGTTGCGGCCGCCATATCTGGTCCTGCAAGTTAGCCAGGCTCTGGCTGATGCCGGGCATGCCTGTTGGCGGGGCTCTATCTTTGTCCCCCGCCACTAACACTGAAAGCAGATGTACTGCGTTGGCTAGACTCTCTTCCATGCTTTGTAGTCTATTCTCCAACCTCTGTACTCTGTCTGTAGGCTGCTGCGGATCCTCCGTATCCCCGATAGTTGGAGGGGTTGGTGGGTGTTCCGTACTCAGTGTCTGTTGCCACGGCAGGGGTGCTTCCACCCCTTGTTCTTCCTGCGATCGCGCCGCAAGTACACCTTTAGTTAATCCAGTGATTGCTGAAATTCCAGAATCAATGGCAATTGTCCTGCTCTGGAGCTGTGCCCAATGATGTTCTCCGACATCGGGTTCCCCCACCCTTGGGGTGACTTCAGCATAGTCCCAGCTGAGAGGTGTCCCCTTCCGCTTGTTCGGCCGTCCGATTCCAGAACAGCCACGGACGGCCCTCAGCTTGCTCCGGTATAGACCCCAGGCTACGCCGGCTATCCAACTGTATTTGGGTAAACATCCCGCTGATCCTCCGCTCCCTCGTCTCTCTGGGCCGGGCCCCCCACTGCGTCGGGGTCGGCACACTGGATAGTGGAACGGTTAACGCGCTGGGCCTCGTTCTCGCCAAACTGGGAGCGAGGGTGAAGATGGTTGTAACCATGGATCCTTGTTCCCTTGGTACAACTTGAGAAGATTCCAAGCCTCGAGGACCGGGAGAGGCATACGGGTCGAACAAAGGGTCCCGGGGTGGGACAGCTTTGGAGTCCGTTTGATCCGGTTGAGGCATGGGAGAGGTGATTGGTAACAAAATGTCAGAACTGTGGCTAGATAAAATCCTTACTCCAGTCTGCCTTCTGCAATTAGACAAAAGTCCATTGTTTCCAAAAAGCATTTAATGAAGAAAAAGATTATTATAGTCCACTGGCCTGAATGCAATATCCAGGTTGGTACATATACATTGTTACCAATGCCAGACAAAGCAAGAGATACATAGTTAATACCATAGCTGACCCATCCTCCCCCCATAGTTCTCAAAACATTCCCTTTGAAGCTGCGAAAGCGAAAGCTTCCCTAAGGCCAGTTCTCGGTGGAACGTCGGTAGCCAAAACAATGCAGGTCTGTGAGATAGCTGCCTGGGAACCTCTGCACCTGGGGAAGAAAGCACTGAACACTGAAAGGATTAAATATGGAGTCGGTTAAGCAAAAGCATACAAGAGAGCATTCGGATCCTGACACTGGGGTGGACTGACAGGCCCTCCCCACATTGGATTGCCCCAGTCCATCCCTGCTTCTACAAACACATCCCCCACCCCCTGGCAGCAACTTCCCTCATGCAGCAATCATCTTCCTGGCTTATCAGATGCCAGCAGCTCAGACTATCAGAGAATGAAAGTCCTCTGTAACATCCTGCCCCCCTGCCCCCGCAGACATTCATGGACCACAGTTCAATTCCCACCCCACTGCCTGAAGTTACATTGAGGGGAGAAAGGGGGCAGGGAGACTGGATGGGGCACCACTTGAAACATTTGTGGAGATGTGTGAGATGACATTCCGACAGGGAATTGAGAGGGTGGCTACTGGCAACGTCAGGCAGGCATGCAAAAACAGAACATGGTTGTTTTCAAAACGTTTTATTAAACTGGAAAGTGCCAATGTCCCTCGGCTGGTAAGGGAGCCAAGGCAGTTTGTGCAGCCCTCATTCTGCATTCCCAGGGGCTAGGCTGAGATGCAGACTGCCTTGGGGCTCCCTGGGCTGGATCTGAATGGCACTCGTGGAGGATTCTGGGGGTGGGGCTGAAGCAGACATGCTCTGTCGTCTCCTGGATGAGTCAAGACGTGCCTGCAATGGAAAGAGACATATGTGCTGCAAGTAACCCAGCCCGGTCCATGGCTGAGGCCAAGCCTACGCTCCAGCATCTGGGAAGATTCACGTAGTAGAGAGCAGCAGCAGCAGCAGCCCCACAGGTGCAGCTAGCGACCAGCTGATGCAAGACCCTCTGGCGAGGAAGCACTCTGCCTTGGGATGATTTTACCTTTAAAGGAGAAAGTCAATAGGTAGTTACAAACACCTGATCAAGAGTAATTTTCTGAGCAACTGCCTCTGGGGCAGACAGGGGCTGCTGCCACAATCCCCTCCCCTGCCGAGCCTCACCTGAAGAGGATAGCGGTCAGACGAGTTCAGGTGATGGGGCAGCCAGCACAAATCAGCAAGCCGCCCCATCTCCTTCTTACCTGTAAGTGCTACCTCGCACCTTACTGAGCTGGATCTTCAGAGTCAGATAACCTGCAAGGAGACTTGAGTAGTTATGGTTAGTTAGCCAGACATTCTGGACTTTGCCCTTCTTTCCTTAAGCGAATGCAAAGTTCTCCCAGTTTTCCCACTAAGTCCCCTCCAGTGCACTCTCCTGCCTCATGCACAAAGTCTGCACAGCAGACAGCTGACGGGCAGAGCCTTCAGCCATGTGTTCACCTACCTGAGGTCAGGAGCAGCGCAGCCAGACATTTTGTAGGGTGCGTGAGCAGGTGATTGGTTTAGAGAATGGGCTTGCCCATCCCAGAAGCTCACACAGATAGGCCCCCATGGTAGTTCCCATCCTATGCTCCTTCAGGCAGCTTGGACGGGGCTGGGTGTCAGGAGAGGGGCTCAAGTTTTCCCATTCAATGGGCGCCTATGGGCCTATGCTTCCTTTTTTTGCTGGTGTAACTTTCTGCCGCTGCAGGGGGAGTTTCCAGGCCTGGAATAGCTTTGGAAGTGAACTAACTTGTGCCCTGCCCCCACCCTGCCCCTCCCATGCTGGCGTGGGGACTTGTGCCAGACTTGCACCTTGGCCTGGCTGCCAAGTGTGCCTGCTGGCAGTAACCCTTCAGCAGTAACGCCAGCGGAGAGGCATTTACATCGACATAAGTGCCATTTATGCCCGTGCAAGGATTAGTTCTCTTCGTATGCGGTTTCCACCCTGCTGCTGAGGATTGCACTGTTAGAGTCTCTTACACAAGACACCTAGGTGCATGTCCGTCAAGTGTCGGGAGATGTAATGTTAGCCAGGAAGCTAACAGACCGGCAGAGATCGCTCCTGAAGGGATTGATTCTCTCACAGCCCTCCACTGTCTCTGGTGTGCCAGACTGTGTCCTCTTCCAGAGCTTTTATCCTGCTGCCCTCACTGCTTAAAACTTTGAATTAACCAACCCTCAGCAGGGCAAAAGCTCCTAAAGGGGAGGCATCAGAAGCAGTAGAGGGCTGTGAGAGAATCCGTCTACTCCAGAGTGATCTCTGATGGCTCTGTCATTAAAACCACACTTCCTAGTTAACACTGTGACCATTATTATCTACTTTCCCTGGATATTGTAATAAAATAATCCCAAGATTTCTTTCATGTTTAAATGCAAATCTTGGGCAATAAAAGACCAGAGACAAATTCATGAATGATAGATCCATCAATTACTACTAACCAGGATGAGTAAAGGAAAATTCCAGATCCAGAGGTAGCAAACCTCCAAATATTAGAGCTGGGGAGGGGGCAACATCATGGGAAGGTCTTACCTTTGTGAACTGTTCATTGGCCCTCTGGGACAACCAGTGCAATGCTGTGCGAAATAGAAAATGGACTACATGAACTGCTGGCAAGTTTCAATAGCGCTCTTTTTATGTTCTTGTGTTCTTATGTTTATAAAATCAAGGAAACAAGAGTTATTTGAAAAGTTCAACCTTTAGGGTGCTTATTTCAGACCAGCCATTTGCCTCACAGGGTTGTATCTGTAGGTAGGGATATGCACCTAGATATTTCCAGGCCAAAAATTATGCCCCAGAATACCATATTGGTATTTTTCGGATATATCACAGTCAGCCAAAAAAAGTATTCATGATCCCAGATTTCCAGATAACAATTCCTGAAAAGAAAAACGAAATTTTCAGGAGTATTCAAGGTCCCCATTTTATGGCTCCCAGTTCCATTTCTCTTTAACTTTTTAGGGCTTCCTGGCAATGGGAGGATATGGATAGGGAGGCAACTTTTATGTATTGCTTGAGTAGGAACGAAGGCTCCTCCTGAGGCCTACAAGACTGTTGCTGTTTTGTGCTGGTAACGGCCAATCATAACTGTTGCCTTATAGTCCAGTTACTGTGCTGCAAGTAGTTACTTTGTATACAGTTCATGCAAATGAAGGATTCTAGCTGTTTACCTTGTATTGGTTGTTATTAAAAGTGGGTGTGGTTTCCGCAAGTATAAAATAGTTACTGTTGAGCCTGAGTGTTGTCTGTCTGTTTCCAGTGTCCAATAAAGATGTTTACTATAACAAAGAGCTATAACAAACAATATATAATAACAACAGTCCCAGACAACAGGATCAGATGATGGAAGGAGCAATTGAACTGTTTTGCCTGATCATGATGATCCTTTCATCCCTCCATGGCTCTGAGCATGGGCAAAAGAACCTGACTTCCTTTCAGAACGAGATCTTTCGGAGTGCTCTCAGTGCTACTGTTGCTGCTGCTCTTGTCTGCTTCGGATTTGCTTGGTGACTGCCTGAGAAGACCTTGTTCTCCACTCGCAGACTGGATGATCTTCAGGACTAGTGGGATTTGTTTTGAAATATTATTTCATGTTTTCTGAGGGTTTTTTTGTTTGTTTGTTTTTGCCAAGGAGGATTGCAGGCAGAGAGGGAACTTTTTTTTCCTTTATGGTTCTTTTAAAAATAGCCTTCCTTCATTTTGTATTGTGCAGTTTTCAAAAGGATTTAAAAGGCTTGTGTTGTATTGTTGGGTTCAGCTTGTTTTAGAATTTAACTGCTTTGCATTTTAATTTGAAAAGGATGTGTGCTTTTGGTGGGGGAGCTCCGAGTTCTGTCTTAGAAAGTTTATCTTTTTCCACTGTTCTGTTTTTACAGTTGTTCTGCTATCGTTGTAAAGATCTTTCAGTGTTGTGTTATTTAGGGGAATGTTTAAAGTTTTCAGGTGTTGCTATTACTCTCCTAAAAATTCATTATTAAGTTCTAGAAAAATTCTGGTTAAATTTTAATACAAGTTAACTGTAGGTGAGGGTGTAGGCATTTAAAAATATATATTAATTTCAGTTTAAGGTGTTAAAAAAAATAAACAGGCTTTGGTTAGGCTTCCAAAAACATAAACCAGGTGGGTTTTAAAAGGTAAATAACTGGAGCACAGGGTTTACTTAAAACAAAATTTGATTTGGATTTTGAAACAATTGACGAACAATCGACGCCAAGTGATTTAAAAAAGAGAAACTTTGGAATTTTCTAAAAAATTGAAGTCAGGTATTCAGTAAGGCTAGGGATTAGCTTAATTTGTGTATGGGGGATGGGAGTGGATTTGGCTTCACTTTTGGTTTTGGAAAATAAATAAATTGACTAAGTTTTTTTTTTTTAATCCATACTTCCATCCCAGGTTGTAAGGAGGAAGGTTGTAAAGAAGGAAAAAACCCAGCTTTTAGGCTAAAAAATCAGAAACAGTTTAAAAAATAATTAAAGTGAAACAAATCTTGGCATAGTTTTACAGGGGGGAAAGGTAAGTTATGTGAGTTTGGGAAATTACAGGCAGACAGAAAAACTCAAGGGTAGCAGGTCAGTGAGTCAGGTTGAATAGCACATTAGTTCATACTGAGACACAAAATACGGGATAGCCTACTTTAGAAACTAGTTTCCTTTGCTGAAGTAGTCTTGGGGAAAGAATGAGCAACAGGAATGGAGTGCAGTGGGGCCCTGGGGGAAAAGGCTAGAAGGAAAGTAATAGGGCAATTTATGTATTAAAATAACTATTTTTTTTAAAAAAACCCTCATCTGACCACCAGCAACTCTGCACAATTCTTTGCAAAAAAATATTTTAAAAAAAATATTTTATTCATATGCTGCCTTTCTCACTGAGACCCAAGATGGATTACACAGTACAACTCAGTATAATCAACAACAAGAACATTCAATGAACAACAATGCAATATGATCTACAGCTAGGACATTCAATAAGTAAATACAATAGGGTATGAGTTGCAGAAATCTGAAAACAAGCATAAATCTGAACACAGAAAATTTAGAGAAAGAAAGAGGCTTATGCTGTTGAGTATGCTCTTATTCTAAGTATGCTCAGTCTCTGGCTGCTCTGGGAGTCTGCCTTTTAGATTACCACTTCGTTTGGGATACTGTACATTATGGATTACTCTGCTCCCTGCTTGGACCACCTGAAGAACTGCTGCCTGGAACCACCTTAAGAACACTGAGGTCCCATTTGAGACATTGTCTTTTTTTTTCTTGTTTCAGTATACTGTTGAGGGACCTAAAACAACTGGAATGAACATGAACCAGCTGATTCAACAGTTGCTAAGATGTAATGTTTCTCCACTACTTGCCGCTTCGTAGGTCGTCCAAAGGCTCTGTTAGATTCAGTGTAAGTTTTCCAACAGCATCTTTCTAGACATCTTCCAGTACTCTTTAGATCACCCAGCTCTGGGGTGAACCATGTGACTGGCTTCTACCACAAGGATGCGAGAGGTCAGGAAGGAGCCATCTTGTCAATATCTTCAAGGTCGATCACATTCAGTTTGGTGTAGTGTTTAAGAGCAGCAGGACTCTAATCTTGAGGACTGGGTTTGATTGCACACACCTCTGCTTGAAGCCAGCTGGGTGGACTTGGGTCAGTCACAGCTCTCTCTGAGCTCTCTCAGCCCCACCCACCTCACAGGGTGATTGTCATGAAGATAATAACAACACACTTTGTAAACTGCTCTGAATGGGCATTAAGTTCTGCGGAAAGGTGGTATATAAATCAAAAATTAGACTCATAGAATCATAGAATTATAGAGTTGGAAGGGACCTCTAGGATCATCTAATCCAACCCCCTGCACAATGCAGGAAATTCACAACTACCCCCACCCCCCACCCCTTGACAGCTCCAGTGACCCCTGCTCCATGTCCTGAAGATCACAAAACACCTCCAGGATCCCTAGCCAACTGGCCTGTGGAAAATTGCTACCTGACTCCAAGGTGGCAATCGGCATTACCCTGGGCATGTAAGAAGGGCCATAAAAATTCAGCATTGATGTAACCCATTCTGCTCTCCCAATCATGATCTGCCCAGGTTCACAGAATCAGCATTGCTGCCAAATGGCCATCAAGCCTTTGCTTAAAAACCTCCGAAGAAGGAGAGCCCATCACCTCCCAAGGAAGCTTGTTCCACTGATGGACCACTCTGTCAGGAAATTCTTCCTAATGTTTAGCTGAAAACTCTTGATTTAATTTCAAGCTGTTGGTTCTGGTCCGACCTTCTGGAGCAGCGGAAAACAACTCCGCACCATCCTCTATATGACATCCCTTCAAGTACTTGAAGATGGTTATCATATCACTTCTCAGTAGACATGGGCACGATCCAAAAAATAATCCCAATTTAGCTGATCGTGATTCTGCGGCAGCACTGAACCCAAGTACCCGAACCTCACCAATCAAGTCCCGTTTCCGATACAGAATCGGGAATCGGGAATCGGGAATTGGGAATCGGGAAGGCCGACGCTGGAAGGCGCCCCGTGGTTTCCAGCACTAAAATAATGGTGGGTGAGGAGGATGGCGGCCGCCAGGCCCAGCAGGCCCGTGGAGGCGGCGGTGAGCCACCTTCCCTCAGCGGGCAGGGGGGGTCTGTCCCCATGGGAGTGTGCCGGTACTGTCATGGGGGGGGGAGGGAAACCAGAGGAGATAGCTCCTTATTCCCTAATTCCCTATCAGCTGAAGCCCAAAGCTAAAGCTCCCCCTCTCTCTCTCTTGCGCTTTCTCTCTCCAAAAGCAGCAAGCGAGAGCTCACCTCTGTCCCACTCCACCCGTGAGCAGAAAGTGAAACTTTGTTGCGCAGCACATGGCTATTTATAAAGCCTGGGTGTGCTACGCAGGAGGGCTGTGTTTGGTCGTAAGAGCTGCCTCTCAGGCTTTGCAGGGATGAGATTCGAGTGCCCATGGCTACAGAAGAACACCCCCTTCCCCCGCCCTCCCCTCTCTTCTCTCAAATGGACAAGACAGGCGCGCGCTTTTCTGGCTGCTCCGTGGTTGGAAGGAAGCCCTGCTGATCAAGGAAAGCTGGGCTTCAATTCGCATTTCCAGGGCGACAGAAGGAGGGCAAACAACTCCGGCATTCCCCAGGCTCTGTTTCCACAGGGCTCCGTTCCCTCGGGAACAGATGGCTGGTGCCAGACTGTCTGCAGACTGCAATCCCGAACGTAAACTGATCGATCCAATCGAGACCCAATAGAGCGCCCCACCCGAGCGCTGAACCGGGAGCCATGGACGGAACCGATCAGCCCGGTCCCGATGGTGCAAACGCCAAAATCGGGGGAATTTTCAGTCCGTAATGCCGATCGTGCCCATGTCTACTTCTCAGTCATCTCCTCTCCAGGCTAAACATTCCGAGCTTCTCAGCGTTTCCTCATAGGACTTGATCTCTAGACCCCTCACTATCTATGTTGCCCTCCTCTGGACATGTTCCAGCTTGTCTATATCCTTCTTAAACTGTGGTGCCCAAAACTGAACACAATACTCTAGGAGAGGTCTAACCAGAGCAGAGTAGAGCAATACCATCATTTCTCATGATCTGGACACTTCTATTGATACAGCCCAAAACTGCATTTGCCATTTTAGGTACCATATCACACTGCTGACTCAAGTTCAGTGTATGGTCTCCTAAGAACCCTAGATCCTTTTCGCACATACTACTGCCAAGACGTCTCCCCATCCTATAATTATGCATTTGACTTTTCCTTCCTAAATGCAGAACTTTGCATTTATCTCTGTTGATATTCATTTTATTTTTTTTAGCCCAGTTTTTCAGCCCGTCAAGATCATCATCCTATATCCTTACTCTGTCTTCGACCATATATGTTACCCCTCCCAATTTAGTACCATCTGCAAATTTAATAAGCATTCCCTCTATTCCTTCATCCAAATCATTTATAAATGTGTTGAACATAACAGGTCCCAGGACTGAGCCCATCAGCGGGCTCAGGGCGGACAAAAGAGACAAACAGAAAAAACACTTACTCCAACTGGCACTACTGTAGATCAGTCTCTACACACTCACCCCCCCCCAAACAATGCCCTCCCACACAGTAACCTCAGCTAATTCCCACCCCCCCAGTAGTTAAGGAAGGCAACAGAAAAAACTCACCACTCCAGCAGCTCTCTTTCCTGCTCCCTTTCAGAGCCCAGATGGCTGTGATGTGCCTGCTATTGTTGTTGTTGTTCCAAGCTTCTAATGCATTCTCAGCAGAGCATGTGTTTGGAATTCTAAAATCCTCCAGAGCATTTCAGAATCCAGAAGAATCTATGAGCCTTCATGGTGGGCTATTTTAGTGAGTTCCCCGCTTTTTGTGAGGAGTTTTGGCCATGATCACCTCTGACTTACTATGCAATGATCAGTCCATACTTCAGGCTGAATCTACAGTCCTAAAAGGAGACCTTTCTTCAAAGGATCAGAGCAAAAGAGTCCAAGGTGTGGCCTTTTTCATGAATGGGGCCTGTCAGTATTTGAGAGAGGCCTAGGGCTGCCAAGGCAGCTATGAAGTCCTGGGCTGGTCCTGATGAACAACATTCAGCATCGATGCTAAAGTTATCCAGAACAATGAGTCTTGGTGTCTGCAACACCATGTCCAAGAGCATCTCTGTCAAACATGTTGTCTTGCAACTCACAAAAAGAAAAACACCACACAATTATCAATTCCTAACATGAAGAGATGTTAGGAAAGTAGACAATTATGACAATTAAAACAAGCAGAACCCACCAAAGCACCTAAAATGAAGCCCTCGAGTACTGTATTTCTATTGTGTTTTTTCTTCATAGGAGCGAGAGGGAACAAGAGCACCAATGCTGAAAGACAGCTGCTGTTCTTTATCTAGGCTCCTCCGAGCCAGTGATGGTATAGGGTGCAGTTTGCAGACAAGGGAGAACTTGGGCACCTTAACCTCCCTCCCTCTCACTTGGGGAAGTAACATTAGTGTGTGTTTGAGTGTGAGTGTGTGTGAGTGTCTGCGTCTTGCCAAGTTTGGCTGGCTGCCTTGGTACTGACTTGGTAAGTTTGGCTTAGATTCTCCAGTTTGACATTGGTTCTGTTGGGCTTATTGGTTCTGTTTGCATTGTGGGGCTTTTGGCTAGTGATTGCTTTCTGTTTTGTGTTTGGTTATTGACTTCGACCTGGAGAAAGCTTGGGATTTTTTTTTCCACTTAAAAAACAGTGGAGACAAGCAGGATGGCTGGTGCACCTTGTTCAGGGATCTGTACGAAATTTGATTGAAACTTGGAGGATCTTTATTGGTCAGGCAGCACTAGGTCTCCTGCTATTTTGGTGTCATTTGCTTGAAAAATGGTCACTCCACCATCACCCAAGTCCCCCGTAGAAACCTAATAATTACAGAATCCCACCCAAACCTGAAACCTAAATCACAAAATGGTATCAGGACACCTGAATACTCCAGAATTTATGCCCTTCCCAAAATCCAATCTGAAAAATACAGGTTTTTCCCAGAGCAAGATCCAGGTTCTGTAGCACCTTAAAAACAGCTATATCTCTACCTGCAGGGTCTCCCTGAGTAATCTTTCATACTTTCTTGGGAAAACCCATATGCATTGGATATTGTACTATAATAATCATTCACCTCTCAAATGATTTCTTATCTGCTCAGAAAAATCTGAGGTGATTACAACATTGCAAGACCCAACTATGTGTGAAACTTCATCTTGAATACTCTCTCAGGCCATTCTTGTGCCTTTGTTCAGTAGTTTAGCTTGGGAGCAGTGATGACTCCAGGCTTTGGGAATCCCCAAGGCAAATTGATTATTTATACTGCCTTTTCTCCCCAATGGGGACCCACGACAACTCACAATACTGTTTCTCCTCATGTGTCTTATCCTCACAACAACTACATGAGGTTAATTCAGCTAAAAGAGAATGATTGACCCCAAGTCACTTCAATGGCAGAATGGGGATTTGAACATGGATCTCTTAGATCCTTTTTTTTTAAAGAATTTTTTTATTGGATGGGTTTACAAACATACATATAGAAATCATTATCATTGTTCATCCCATTGCATTTTCCCCATCCTTCTCCCCCCCCCCCCTTTTCTGGTGACTCCCAGCTGTTTTCCATACCCAACTTAATCTAAAAAGTATATAATATAAATTCTTAAGGTCTATAATAATAATGTAATAATGTAATATATATCTATATTATATCTATCAAATCTCTTTAATTATCTTAACAATCTACACTAGCTATATTGCTTATCTTAGTTAAAAATATAAAAATTATATAAGTAATAATAGGTACATATACTAACTAAAAAAAACCAAACTACATATATATATATATGTAACATACTATTCCTTACATACCAATTAACTATATGGATCTCTTAGATCCTAATCTGACACTCTAGCCACTATACTACAGTGGGAAGAGGCCTTCTGCCGGCTCTACCACTACTGAACATGCTGCTGTTGCCTCCCTAACTTCCACCCTATTTATCTATTTGCTTGTAGGCAGAAGTGCAAAACAAGCAGTGGCCACTAGAGATGGGCATGAAAATTCCGAATTGTGTGGTTCATGGTTCGTTGCATTTCACAACCACGAACTTTCATGAACTTGCCCCAGTTTGCGAACCAGTTCATTTGGTTTGTGAAAACGTCACTTCCAAGTAAGCAGAAAGTCTGCAGAGAGCCCATCCACCCCTGTTGCCTAGGAAACTGATTGCCATGCTGTCTGCAGTGATGAACCAAACAAACTGGGCTAAAATTCGTCACTGTTTGTGAGAAATGAGCTCCCATGAACTGCTGATTTGTGATGAACGTTGGTTCATATTTTGGTTTGTGCCCACCTCTAGTGGCCACTATTGATCGAGGTACTGCCATAACGGCTGCTAAGCAGATGTAGCCACTGCTATGCAGAGAGAGAAAGTAACTGGGTAGCAGTAGCTGCTTTTCCTCTTTCTAGGTGCCATTGCTGTTTGCTTGCCTAGGAAGGCTTGCAAGAGGTCCAGTTCTCCTAGGCAACCAAAATTCTGCCAACACTTCATAGCACAAGGGAACAGGCCAAGGTGGCTGTCACAGCTGTGCCTGAACAGTTCAGGAGCTGAAGATACAATGTCCCCAGGATCTTGGGCTCCAGCTGCTGCCAAACAAACTAATCCTGGATGCTCATCAGACCTTGGACTTTCACAGTTGCAGTCATTTTCCTTCACCATATGCTTAAATTGCCCTTTGGCATAAAAGAAGTGCACCTGGTCTGACTAATTCATAATGGAGTTTCTGGGCAAGTATAATTTAGTTCATGTAGCGGGTGATAGGATAGACTTGATTGAATGTCCTCCTTTAGGTAGGAGATAGTTCACCACAGAATAAAGATCAGTAGTGGTTAGAGTGTTCTTCTAAGATCTGAGAGACCAAGGCTCACATCTGTACTCTGCTATGGAAGCTCACTGAGTGACCTTCGGCCGATCACCCACCTACCTACCTACCTACCTACCTACCTACCTACCTACCTACCTACCTACCGACTGACTGACTGATCAATCTACCTACCTACTTACCTATCCTACCTCACAAGGGTGTTGTGAGGATAGAATGGAGTAGAAGAGAATGATGCCAGCTGCTTTGGGTCCTCATTTGTAAGAAAAGCAGGAAATAAATAAATAAATTCAGGTGCTGATTGATTGTCTTAATAAAGCCAGATGTTTATTCTGTTTCCATAGAGCTGTAATTCTTAAATTTGATTTGCTAATCATGTTCCCAACTATGAAAATCATGTCCTGCCATTTAATTTTTGGCCAGAAACAATGTCTGTTCTCAAACAGGGGCAATGTGACTGACCCATGTGATTATCTGCCATCTCTGTTTCTCCCAATTAGCCTTCAAAATTACATTAGGAAAAAGCACTCAGGTTCAGTGGGCATTTTGCTTAAGAAACCATGACATCCACTTTCCATGTGTCTGCCTCTCTCCAACTTTACCCCGGCTGCCATCTATTTTCAGCCAAACAGACCAGAGTATTGACAAAATGTCAAAGTGACAGCACTCACTTCAGGACTTCTGCCAGGCCTGCCTTTGTTGTGGACTCAAAATGTTTATTTGTGAAGGCAGTATGTGTTAGCGTGAAAGTACCAGCTGCAATGTTGTTGGTGAAGTGTCAAACGAAGCACATTGGCACACTGAAAGGAAGGAATGGAACATGCTATTATTTCACTATAAAGGCAACCCCTCATTTCATTGCTGCCCCTGGGACCTGGGGCACTTGAGCCATTTGCTGTAAGTGTATGTTGGTTAGATTACACTTCTGCTCATATCTGAACTACTGTTAAATGGAAAATATAGATATACTTTTCCAGTGGCTGCATAGACCATACCTCATTGGATTGGATCTAGCCAACTTCTTTCACTCAATATTGTCCAATCTCCCTCCTGACTACAGTACCTGTCTCATGTTGCATCTGTCCACACAAATCTCATGGTCCCAAACTTAGCCTTTTGGGTTCATTAAAGGGGCCTTTTCCTTCCTCTTTCACTCACAGAAAAACTAGTTGGATCCAGCCCATTGTCATTGGGACATCCCATATTGTGAAAGTCGTATAAATGAGACCTGTTGTTGATTATTGGCTTGCAGAACAATCCTAAATAGGTCTACTCAGAATCTCAGAAGTTACTCCCAGGAAAGTGAGTTAAAGATTTTACTGCAAAGCTGTTTGTTGTAAGTTTCTAATATAGTAGATAGGCATGTCACTTAATATGATCAGTATAACATAACTAAAAAAAACTTCTCATGAGATATCATCGTTATAATTAGTTTTAGATGTAAGGTAAGTTTATTAGTATATCTTTTGGAAATATTTTAAATATTTTAAAATACATTGTTTTGGAGGAGTTTTTTGGACTCAGCAATCATAAAGTATAGACATGTTGTAAAAGTACTTTAATAAATTAATGCTAAATATTTTATAGTTGGTATATAGTTGATCTATCAGGATGGAGAGAGGAAATATTGACTAGTGTACCCAAAAGCTATATTATAAATGTTATATAGTTGCATTTTGATAATCTTTGTAATGTATATTTTTAATTTTCTTTTAATTATAAATGTTATTCCCCTCCCCCTTTTCCTTTCTATACCTCCCCTATCTGTTTTAGAAAAATAAAATATATTTTTAAAAAAGATTTCACTGTAAAGCTTCAATCCTAATGACCCACAATAAAATGGGACTTAGTTCAGAGCTGTTCTGTGTAGAATTGCTCCCTAACAGTGCAGTCCTAAACAAAGTTAAACCTTTCTAAGATCTTTGCTGAGGATTGCACAGGAAGGTATGTCAGGAAATCCTAGTCCAAAACATCAGTCCTGCCTCAACATCCTTTTTTGTGTTGGATAAAATGGAGGTGAGAACAAAGTAAGCCTTTTTGAGTTTCCAATGAGGAGAGAGACATGGTGTACATGAAGGACCCACCTACTCCCATATGAATCCATCTGATCACTCTGGTCACCTTCAGAGACCCTGCTTCAGGAGGTCCCACCATTGGAGGCTAGGTGGTAGCAACCTGAGGAAGGGACTTCTTGGTGTGGTGCTGGAACTTTGGAACTCCCTCCCTAGGGAGATTCATCTGTTGTCTATTCAATCTATTGCTGTCTTCCACCTGTGAGTATAGAGTTTTTGTTTTAATTAGTGTTACCTCACTAACTCTTATACCCTGTTTACGTATTTGTATGTGTTAATATTTTATGTATGTATATTATAATTGTTATATATATATATATATATATATATATATATATATATATATATATATATATATTGTGGAAATGTGTCATGAAAATGATTTAAATATAACTAAATGAAAAAAAAGTAAATAAATGAAGGAAATCATGCTAGCTATCTTCTAGCATTGTTCTAAGGATTTTAACAAAAAAACAGGCTGTAACAGTCAGGTATAATACAGGTAATTTTATTATGTTTATAGGGTGAATCTCTTCTCTACTGTGTATCTAGTGGGGTCTTAAAATGTAACACCTCTCTCTGCTCATACAAGGGAAAACTTTATAATTGCCACAAAGTAGGGGTGTGCAATTTGGTATTCTGATTAGGTTAAAAATACCAAATCAGGGCCGTTTCATTTTTTTTCAGTATTACCAAAACTTTTTCTGAATACCGAAAAATTTCGGTAATACTGAAACAGAGATTCCCGAAACAATTCGGCCATTGTTTTCAAAGAGAAAACCTTCTCCCGGCTTTCCAGGAGTCTGGGGGTGCATTTTCTGTCCAAATCACACCAACCTTGGTGGAGACTTTCTCCTAACTCTCCCCTAACTACCTCCCAAGTTTCAGAAAGATTGGACATTTGGGGGCCATGTTATGCCCCCCCAAATAAGGTGACCCCATCCTCCTACACTCTCCATGGTTCTCTATGGGGAAAAACAAGTCATCATTCTAGGTGGCTTGGGGTGGCATTTTGCAAGCAAAATGCAACCAACTTTCAGGGGACTTGCTCCCACCTGTCTTCCCACCCTCCATCAAGTTTCAGGCAGATTCCACTTTGGGGAGACATTTTACGGCCTCCCAAAGAAGGTGCCCCTATCCACCTCCACTATTCCCTATGGGGGAAATAAGAGAGGCTTGTCTGGCTAGGGGTGGCATTTTGCATGCAAAATGCCCCCAAAATTCAGAGGACCTCCTCCTACCTGTCCTCCCTCCACCAAGGCTCAAGCAGATCTCACTTTCATGGCCTCCCAAAGATGCTGCTCTTAGCCCCCCCTTTAACACAACTCACTTCACATCAGAGAATCAACCAAACACAATTGCTGTCAAAAACGGTGATGTGAGTTGTGTTATTTTTCTGTGGGGGGGACTGCTGGTGTAATGTGTCACAATGCTTTGCCTACTTGTAC
Organism: Eublepharis macularius; assembly: GCF_028583425.1. Lineage (NCBI taxonomy): Eukaryota > Metazoa > Chordata > Lepidosauria > Squamata > Eublepharidae > Eublepharis > Eublepharis macularius. The sequence goes on from NC_072791.1 coordinate 36,845,985, forward strand.
TTTGAAAGTGAGAAAATATTTTTTTAAAAAACTTTATTCAGTGTGTTTGTCTTTTATTCTTTGTTGTGCAGTTGGTTCCCATCATAGGGAACAATGGGGCTGGCTGGCCAGCCATCTCTGTAGGTGGTGGGGGAATTTGGGGGGAGAGTGTCTGTGGTTCAGGTGCTCTTTCACAGGGACAAGCTTGCACTCAGGAGTGTGCCCACCATTGTGGTACCCCTGGGCTGTGCATATTTTCCCAGGGAAAGAGAATTTAAAAGTTCCCATCACAGGGAACAATGGGGGACAGCTGGCCAGCCTGCTCCTGGGGTAGTGGCCAGTGTGGGAATGTTGGGGAGGGTGTCTTTGGGTCAGTGTGGGGCTGTGGGGGTGGATTTAAAAGGGGGACTGTTCCTGTGGCCATAGATGCCACATTCCATGGATTCCTGCTGTGGGAGATTTTCCCATAACAGGAATCAATAGAAAGTGGCTGGCCACAGGACAGGGGAGGTTAGGTTTTGGGGAGGGTGCGTGTGGTATTTGGCAGTTTGGGTGCAGGTGGACTGTGGCTGTGGCCATTGGCAGCCCAAATCTCATGTGTTTCTGCGGTGTGGAAGTCTTCCCCACAGTAGAAAGACAAAGTGGTGTGGCAGGAGAACCACCTTTGGGGGGGGCATAAAATGGCCCCCCAAAGTGGGATCAGCTTGGGCCTTGGTGGAGGGTGGGAGGACAGGTAGGAGATGGGCCCCTGAAGGTTGGGGGCATTTTGCCCCTAGCCAGACAAGCCTCTCTTATTTCCCCCTTAGGAAATAATGGAGAAAGGGGAGGCTAAGAGCAGCATCTTTGGGAGGCCATAAAATGGCCTCCCAAAGTGGGATCAGCTTGGGCCTTGGTAGAGGGTGGGGGGACAGGTGGGAGATGGGCCCCTGAAGTTTGGGGGCATTTTGCATGCAAAATGCCACCCCTAGCCAGACAAGCCTGTCTTATTTCCCCCTTAGGAAATAATGGAGAAAGGGGGGGTAAGAGAAGCATCTTTGGGAGGCCATAAAATGGCCCCCCAAAGTGAGATCTGCTTGAGCCTTGGTGGAGGGAGGGAGGACAGGTAGGAGGAGGTCCTCTGAATTTTGGGGGCATTTTGCATGCAAAATGCCACCCCTAGCCAGACAAGCCTCTCTTATTTCCCCCATAGGGAATAGTGGAGTGGAGGTGGATAGGGGCCCCCCAAAATGGCCCCCCAAAATGGAATCTGCCTGAAACTTGGTGGAGGGTGGGAGGACAGGTGGGAGCAAGTCCCCTGAAAGTTAGTTGCATTTTGCTTCCACCCCAAGCCACCTAGAATGATGACTTGTTTTTCCCCATAGAGAACCATGGAGAGTGTAGAAGGATGGGGGCACCTTGTTTGGGGGGGCATAACATGCCCCCTCAAAGTCCAATCTTTCTGAAACTTGGGGGGTAGTTAGGGGAGAGTTAGGAGAAGTTCTCACCAAGTGTGGTGTGATTTGGACAGAAAAGGACCCCCCCTAGACTCCCGGAAAGCCGGGAAAAGGTTTTCTCATTGAAAACAATGACCGAATCAAGCCGAAACACAAATACCAAATCGGCTTACTGTTTCGGTATTCCCTGAATACCAAAACGGTTTCCTGATTCAATTAAAACCAAATCAGGTTTAACAAAACAGGCAGGCCTTGCACACCCCTACCACAAAGTTCATGGCTAGCATTTCTGGAAGATAAACACACCATTTTCAAATCAAACTCAAGAGATTCTGAAATGAGGAGTTCTTTTCCTAGCCCCCTAATTCATAACTTTGCCAACATCACTATTTCCTAGTATAACACCAAGTTGTCCTTGTACTAGAACCATACTGGGCATGATTTCTTGAATACTGAATGAAAATTGCTTTTCAGGCTATAGATGTAATACTGTGTTGTGTGTTGTTTTTGTTGTCAGGTGGTAGAGCATCTTCTTTGTATGCAGAAGGTCCCAGGTTCAATCCCAGCAATTGCCATTCAAAGGAACAGGTAACAGGTGATGTGGAAGACATGTATCTGAAACCCTGGGTCTCTCAGTCAGAGCAGATGATATTGAGCTTATTTATTTTATTGCATTAATTTATTTGATTTTTAGCTTGCCCTCCCCACAAGTGGGCTCAGGGCTAGTTACAGTAATATAAATGGTACAAAAATAAAACATTTAAATTCATTTTAAACCAGAACAGCAATACAAATATAATCAGAATCTCAAGATGGCAGATCAATGATCAATGATTGACCAATGGTCTGACTCAGTATTATAAGGCAGCTTCACATCTTCATGTATGTACTTCAGCATATATTACCATTGGGAGTCAAAATCAAAATAAAGCCATGGTCAAAACTGGTAAATGTACTAGGGGGTATGCAATGAGAAAATTTCCATTTCAATTTCAGTTCCAGGTGGCTCCATTCCATTACTGTTTGTTCTAGCTGGAGCAGTGGCAGCTCGTATCTGATCCATTTGGGTTCCCCCCCCCCCAGCATTTTCATTTTCATGAATTATAGCCTGTTGTGTGTGCATAAGGTGGGTGTTAGCTGAGCATGTGCAAATTCACACTGTTCTTTTCAAGCAGGAGTGAGAAAATGAGGCTGTGGGGGCAGCTGTTTTTGCATGCAATGGAATCAAAATCACCCAGAACACAGTCCTTCCTCTAAACCATCAACCCACCAAGGTTGAAAGAGCATGCAACAAGAGGGTTCCTCTCTATGGACCCCAAGGAATGCTTGAGGAAGGCATGAGTCAAGATGAGTTGGTCAGCTGCACATGCACACACACACACACACACTGCTCTTTTCAAGGAAGAAGAGTGGGGGAAATGAGGCTCTATTCATGCCTAACCCAAAACTGCATTGTCCAAAACCCCTTCAATCCAATGAGTTTCTCCTCAAACACATGAAAACTCACACAACAGTAGATCCCAAAGATGGCAAGTATTAGCAGGCGCACACAATAACAGGAAAGTTACTGGCAAAATATCACTGGGACAGTATGCTGATGGTGTGCTAGCAGGAAAGCACTCCATTGCTAACCAGCACAGTGCAATGAATTTTTTTTTTTAAAAAATGCTTCTTTATGATAGTGATAAAGACAATAAATTATTACTTTAAGTCCTGCTGTTATGCCATGTTTTCCTGGCCTTGTAGTTTTGTTTCCACAATGAGGGGTGGACAAATCCTCCTCACCCTAATCAGCCTGTCTTGCACTGTGTGTAAAAGTGAACAGAAAGGGAGGGCTAGATGTTGGTTTCTCCTTCATGGGAAGGGAAGTAGAGGGAGGATGGCCTCCTATTTCCCTCCTATTTTTTCTAGTAGAAGTTGGAGATGGACAGGTTGCTGTCTGCCAGTCTCCCTTTCCGACTAAAATATTAACCCAGAGTAGAAAAAAGAAAACAAAGTTGCAGGCAGAACTGAACCAGTCCCCCAGATCAGTCCTTCCATATAGAATACTGATCTGGAAAAACTTGAGGGTGGGGGTGCATATGCGAGTGTGCAATGCACACTGCTACCTTCCTGTCATTTAATGTGGGTTAACAGTTTTAATCAGAAGGCCTTCTGGGCCAGATGAAATACCTCCTGGTGCTCCTCAACCTGCTACCTTTGAAGGACTTCCTAAGTCATAGTGAGTGCCCCTGGGCACCATGAGAACGAAAGGGGAGGACAGCAGTAGCAAAAGGCCACTGAATGGCATGAACCAGCTCCACATGCCTGGGACCTCCTCATTGCAGCTTTCCCTTAATAATTCTTTTTTTCTTTTCAGTTTTCACTCAAAACTGCATGACATGAGCCTTTGTGGCAGCCAGGGCCTCAAAGGCTGAAAGAAATCCCTCCTGCCTCAAACCCTCATGTGCACACCCATGTGGATGTTTCCAAGCCAGCCTTTCGTTGAATTGTGCATAAAAACAGAAGCGAAAGGGATAGTGATGACAACACTGGCATTAAGGGCACCATGCAGTCCGCTGCTCCCCTCTCTGGTGCTAAACAAACCTTTAATCCCTACAACCCCTCAGTGCCAATGCCATTGCCCAGGAAGTGCTGAAGAAATAATGCACTCATGTGTGCCTCACACATCCCCTTCCCTCCAATGGAGTTAATGCTAAGAGCTCAGTTTCTCCCCTTTGGTTGCATGATGAGTGTAGACACTTTTGGTTAAGGAAAACAAGATACTGCTGTATGGCCCACCCCACTGCCTGGCCGGTCTGCGAGATTTTAACACAATTTTTTGGATGGGCGGCAGTCGTTACAGCCTCGCTTCCCAGATTTGGTTCAGCATTCTGGACGCTGCTTTAACAAGCTGAACTGATGATTTCTGTTTTTATTTTTGGCTCCTTTTTCTTTATGCACACCCCTAAAATGTACTATTCTTAACCTTAATTCATGCAAGAACCAAAATATTTACATGATAGCTCAGTTTGTTTCCAGCGTTTTTCTTCTCAGAAAAGACAAAAAAGTAACCTTTTTCATGGGGGACTTAAAAATGTTTTTTTAAAAAAATTTTAATCTTCATGTTCATTTAGAATAACGTTCTGTAAAACTTTGGCATGCCTTACTTTTTCATATGTTAATCAGACCTGCCATATGTTTTAGAGATTTTGTGCTCATTTGGAGAAATAATCACTGCGATTCAAGCCAAATTCAATAGCTTGATGAAAAGGACTCTTGTGAAGAAACTGCCCATCAGCTTTCCATGCTACGACAAAACGGTTATCGTATTACTGCAATTATTGTGAATGATGGTACTTGTGCATTTGAAGTAGAATTCTAGTGTATTCAATGTTATGAATCAATATAACAATTACTAATTGCTTGATACAATTGTTTTGTGAACACTGTAAAATGCTTTTTAGCTGAGGGGGGAAAGAACATACTTTTTTCAAAGCCGTTAAGGTTCAAATGCACCTTTCTCATGGCATATTTACAGTAATTTTATCATAAGGGTAACACAAATATTTTACCTAAGGAGAAAGTTGAATGCTAGTGGAATTTCCCCAGGCAAGGAGAGAGTCACAATCCTCAGAAAACTTGCCTTCAGAGTTTGCTTAAAAGCAACATTTTAAGAGCTCTAAGTACTGATTCCCCTGCAATTCATACTTCCTAGATCTGAAATACAAGCTTGAAAAGTTAAGAATATAAAGGCTCAAAATGAAAGGTAATGTGAGCATTACAACCTGGGTGCTTGTCAGGTTTGGATTTTAATTCTAGTCTATTTCCCCAAGGAGATTTATCTCCATCTTGGCTTCCAAAATGGAATCTGCTGCTGCCCTAACATGCCCTCATTCCAGTTTTTCTCCAGGAACTCAGGAGCAGGGGAAGGACATGCTAGAGCAGCAGCAGATCCCTCTGCTGTCGCTGCGGCTGGAGCTTCATTCTCCAAAGCAGCTCCCCGGGAGCAGGCAGCCCGCAGGACACCCTAGGAGAAAGTAGCAGCTGCCCGCCCCCCTCTTGTCCCATAGGCTTGTGACTGGAGAAACAATTTGCAAAAGCTGCTGCTGCTGCTGGCTTTCTCTGGCTCTTCAGCCAGCAATTCTAACAGGAAGGACACTCAGACTTTACTTCCCAGGTAAACTTGCAAGAACAACCAAGTGTTCTCCATGTGAAGGAAGTCACTTGTAGCTTGGCTCTATGACACTAGGGTTTCTTACTCCACTGGAGTAAGAAAAAAAAATTAAAATTGCCTTTGGTTATGTTGTGAAGCTCCTGGGAAAACTCAGACGTTGCATCATGCTGTTGCCAGGGACTCCCCTCCTCCTGCTGTGGGGCCTGCAATGGACTGTGTCAGTTTCCTGTGTGGCTGTTTTAAGGATCCATCAAAGACTCTGTTTTGGAGCAGCATTGCCCATGCCTATTTCCTGTTCTCACTGCTGCAATGGACTATGCCATCTATGTCTGTTTCCTACCTCCTTGGGCACCCACCTCACCTGGGCCCAGAGCCATGCTGCCAGCAGCACAGTGCCAGCTGGAGGGAGTCTCCACGAGCCTGGCCAGGCACCCCCTGGTCAGTTCCCATGGAGAGGCCCTCACAGGACGGTCACTGAGTCTGCCCTCACCGCTGGGCAGCCTGCTAGCAAGCCCAAGCCGTGCCAAGGAAGAAGCCATGTTCCCAAGCAGTAAAGAGCCAGCTTGGACAGTTTACTCCATGGCTGCCATTTCGTGAAAGCGAGCTGGCCACGTTTGCAGTGGCCAGCCTCGCCCTGCTATGCATATCTCAGAAGATGCCCCGGAATGGAAGCGACGTGCCGGCTGTCCAGGACGCTTAATGGAGGCATCTCAATACCACCGCTGCATTCCAGAGCTGAAGCCATCAAGACAATGCCAGCTTCCTGGCAGATCCAATCAACCCACCCGGCACTCCCTTCCCCTCCTTTGTACCCTGTTCCTGAGGTACTAAAGTGGCCCATCAAGGATCGTTGTAGAACCCATTAAGCCTTTGTTCCCCTTTTGAGAACCACATGGAAGGTGCTAGCCTCAGGGTATGTTTTGGGATACTTAAGCAGGCTTCCCCTGCCATGAGGTGTACATGCATTCCTATCCTGAACCTCTACCGTCACTCTGCATGTCTAGTGCAGGCATGAGATACCACCATGCTTCGCTGCTACATCTTTCTTCCACGCCGTGACCAGGTGAGTATACCCAGTTCCGTCGATCTCAAGTGGGTCCTCCTGCTAATGCAAATGGCTCTATTTTTCCTACTCTTTATTTCCTAGTATCTTGTATGTACTTTGTTTGTGTGTGTTATTCTAGGCATACGCAACACTATTAGTAAAAACATGTTTATCTTTATTAGTCTCGCCTCTTTATTGCACAAGTAATCTAGAAGAGGGACTCTGGTATAGCTGGTTAAGATCCTCAATAGTTAAAACCCAGACCGCAAGCTAATTTCTCCACAAAACAGTAGTTCTGGTAACAATGCCTCTCTAGGAATAGCCAGAACCTCCAGGGCAAAACTATAGGAGTTTTCATAGAGTTGTACAAAGAACTGACAATTCCTAGGCAATTCCTACAAATGACTAGTTGCATCACTACACTGACATTTTGCAAGGAGATTTGAAGAAAACTTTCCCAGGGAATGTGCACGTGTTCCAAAACCTACTAAAGTAAAAAGCTACTAAGCTGCTGCTGCTTCTTTTTAATGATTTCCATATAATATTTTCTCCTTCAAAGACAAATGAACTTGGAAGCTAATGGGAAAGAGCTGTTTTAAACAGATAGCATTATACAAATTGGATACTGCAGAATAATTAAAGTACATAATACTGCATTATATGAGATCAATATGCACTTAAGAACCAAGCAAAATCTCTTTGCGAAATAACGTTGCTCATGCTGATTTCCATCACATTTTATGCATTGATCTGAGAAGATGATCCTTTATTACAACCAGTGGTTGTATGCAGGGGGCTGGTGATAGTTTTGTACTAGTTCAGGCATTGCTCTAATAAGCAGTTTGCATTTCTACAAGCTGTTAGTAGGATTGATTTTGAATTTCTCACTCCTGCTGTTTGACTGGAAAATCCCCATTTTAGTTTCCTTTGTGCAAATCTAACCCTTGATTCTTTATTTCTCACACCATTTTCACTTTTCTTCCAACAGACAGGAGCCACCAATGTCCTGTCTCCTTGGCGATACTTACAAGAAAGCAGAATAAACTCTGGTGAACATTTCAGAATTCAAAGGCTTCAAGATGCCTTCATAGTTGTCCAATTTTATCATGTAAACTGCTTTGAAGACTTGTGCTGAAATGTGGTATATAAACATTGGCATGTAACCTACCACTCTACTAAGTAAAGTTTAAAGTGTTCTTCTATAGAGACCGCCGCAAGTCTGGGGACAGTTCTGTAGGTTGCTGAAGGGCTTCAGAATTTGCTGACTGGAGTGGTAGGATACAGGCAGTCGCAAATAAATAGTGTTAGGTTCCTCTTTTCTGCTTCATCTTCTGCCAAATAGCAATGATAACAGCACTCCTAAAAAGGGAGAAATTCTTCTTCTTGGGGGAGAAGAATTGTGCTAAAAGTCCCCCAATTTCAGTTCAGCCCTAATCCCAATATTACCATAGTAATGTAGCATTTTAGTCCCCCTCCAGCCCAGTCTGCATAGCAATGAACACATTTTGCTTTGTACCTGCACTTTCCAGCTGCCAGAAAATACTGTATGAAACAAAACAAGTAACGCACCTCCAATGAACCTTATACCTTAAACCTATTCAATTAAAATGTTATGGTTGCCATGGGTAATTAACATTTTTATTTCCTTTATTGAAACATTTAAGTGGCTTAAGGAGGTTAATGAAAGAGGGCACTTGTCAATAAGCCAAAGTGTAGGGGGGAAATAAGATCCCATGTACAAAAGTAAACTGAAGACTTATTGCCAACCTTAATAATAAAACGTAAGCCCCAAAGGATGTATGCTGTGGTATGTCCCATGCCTGTATGAGAACATCAGAATGGATCCATGCCTCACTGTTCTTTTTCAAGTATTAGCATGCATCAATGTGATCCCTGAGCAAATTTCCCCTGAAGTAATTTTCACAGAGTTCTCATAGATTACTTCTACTATGAGTGCTGATAATGGCATCCTTATAAATACCACGTCCATAATTTTCTAGTACAGAGGTGGCTATTCCCATAAAAGAACGCCCAATTGAACATCCCCCCTCCCTCCAAAACAGGCTGTTAGGTGCAGCAAAATATCAAAAATCTCTCTTCTTAATACATGTTTGCTCCAAAGACTTCAGTGTGGTAAAGTACATAGTTTCTTTCCCACCATTTTATCCTCTCAACAGCCCTGTGGCAAGTCACTGGGTAAGTTTCATGGCACTCTGATGATTTGAAGCAGGATATCTCAGCTCCCAGTCCAACAATATAATAACTGCACCACACCACAAAATGTTCATTCATGCATTTGTTTGGTCATTTGGTTTTTTTGTTTATTTATTTATGTCATTTATAGCCTTCCTTTCTCACTGAGACACAAGATAGATTACATAGTGTGAGATTAGCACAGTCAATATCAAAGACATTTCAATAAACAATGCCATAGAATAAATAAATGCAAGTTTACAAAGACATAGCATTAGCAAAAATCCAATACAAAGTTGAAGAAATGCTGAAATAGAGCATAAGCAATTCTAAGACTGACATTAGACAACACAGAACTACCTAGTAGGGTCATACTTAAAGCAACAGATAGTATTCATGAGCGTGTACTTAAAGCAACAGATATTACATATAGAAACATAGTGGTGAAGTCTATGGTCCCTAACACGTTAGTGAAGCATTTCTTTGAGATCATTTCCCTACAATACAGCCCTCCTATCTGAGTTAAAAACTCTTTTGAATAATTCAGTTTTGCATCATCTGCGGACCATCAAGAAAGGGAACTAGAAGAGATATTGCACCAGCCATTAGAACAATAAAACTGAAGTGGTTTGAACTTTGAGGGGGGTACCTATCAAGATTTAAGTTTGAAGTGTCAACCCTGCCGGCAATCTTGTTTCCAAGTTGCAGCCAGGGTGATCAAGCAGCATTCCATTTCCAAAGGCCCTCAACTTGGCTTCACTGGTTATCATCATTTCTGCTGAATAGTCATGGTGGGCAGTTTCTCACCCATGCTGTAAGAGTTATAGAGAAATATATTATAGTGAGATGCTTGATATTTTTAACTCTTTTTTTTGCTGAGCCCACTCAGAATTTCCAAATCAGTGTTCCAACCTTCTACTTGTGCATCCCTCTAATTTCATTTATAGGCCTGTTGCTGTGATGGTGGTGATGGCAGCAGATGTGTGGGAGAAGGGAAGTTTCTCCCTCCCTATCTGGCAACCCTAGGAGATGGTACTTCACTGGACAGGCAGACTCTTTTCTCCTTCCACCTGCTGTCATCACTGTAGCGCCTGTTGCTACCAGAGTAAATGGTTGGGGGTGGGAGGGGAAAGAAGGAAAAGGAGGGAGGCATTCTTCTCCTGCTCAGATCACCTACTTATCTGCATGTGGTTATCTCATTCTTCCTCTGAGGACCTTAGGGTAGGATACTTGGTTTCCATCTCCCATTTTATCCTCACAAAATCCCGGTGAACTAGGTGAGGCTGAGAGATAGTGGCAGGCTGAAAATCACTCAATAAGTTTCATGGCTGAGTGAGGGTCAAATACTGGTCTCATAACTTTACTATAACATTCTAAGCATTATGCCACACTAGCTGCTCTGGATTACAATCTAAGGCTGAGATTTCATGTTCTAATACCTCAGACTAAAGGCAAGCATTTCAAACCATGAAAGTTCATATTCTGAGATTTGTGTATATGATCTTAGGTGACATCAGTTGTATGTCTACAGAGAATATTTAATGCAAGGTCATCATGAGCCATATAAAAATGTTGCATAAAGTCAAAGATGAAGTAATATTTTCCTCAAACTTAAAAGACAACTTGCTTGCAGAATTTCCTTAACCCTTAACTAAATTCAATAACCCTCATTACTGGCTCGCAGCATGCCATTTCCAACCAGTTAAGGGGTATTTGAACTCATCACTCCACATTTAATAAAAATGGTACTCCACAGCTTCTCTCAATCCTAAACAACTGTGAAAACAATGGATGCAACGCATAACTGGCAGGGTGGAAGGTAGAAGGTAGTGGAGAGTGCTCACCTGTGAAAGCTTGGTCTCTGCCACTAAAAGAAATCAGTTTAGCTTGGCTTCCATTCCTTTCTGAATTCCCATCCCAAAATTGTCATGCATAATTTGATACAAATGGGTTGCTTTCGTTTCAGGAGGGGAAATGGGCAGAAAAGAGTGAATCACCTGCAAGTCATTGAGAAAGCAGCTCTCCTTTCAGGTCAGGGTTAGGTAATTAGTCATTCAAGCTAAACTGTAATTTGCCTGAGGAAAAACAAGTGATTTGAATTTTCATGTTTTCAATGTTAATGGTGAGCCATAATTTTCCTGAATGCAATGATCCCTCCCCTCCAAAACCACTTGAAAAAAGATAGTTATTTGCTGCAGCCAAAATAGCTGTACTTGTCCTATAGACAGCAGAAGCAGTTGTTTGAGTTTATAAACATCTTTATTTCTTTGACATGTACGGACTTTTACCCTTACTCCCACCAAACTTTGCAAAACAAGTCAAGTCTAAGTAGGTTATTCATGCTTTTGTTCTCCACTTCCCAATAAGATACTCATAAAATCAAGCCGGAATTCTCCCTAGAAGCTAAAATGACAAGACTAAAGCTATCGTACTTTGGTCACATCATGAGAAGACAAGATTCTCTGGAAAAGTCAATAATGCTAGGAAAAGTGGAAGGCAGCAAGAAAAGAGGAAGACCTAAAACGAGGTGGCTTGACTCAATAAAAGAAGCCACGTCTTCCAGTTTGCAGGATCTGAGTAGGTCTGTTAGAGATAGAATGTTTTGGAGGGCTTTCATTCATAGAGTTCCCATAGGTCGGAAACGACTTGACAGCACTTAACACACACACAAGCATATGAGTATACTCATAAGCATATGCTGTTGTTGTGTATGTGCCAGTTTGGTGAAGTGATTAAGAGTGTGGGACTCTAATCTGAAGAACTGGGTTTGATTCCCCACTCCTCCACTTGAAGCCAGTTGGGTGGCCTTGGGTCAGTCACAGCTTCTAGGAGCTCTCTTAGCCCCACCCACCTTCACAGGGTGATTATTGTTGTGGGGATAATGATGACATACTTTGTAAACCGCTTTGAGTGGGAGTTAAGTTGTCCTGAAGGGCAGTATATAAATCGAATGTTATTATTATTATTATGTCGCCTTTGACCTATGGAGACCCTATGAATGAAAGACCTCCAAAACATCCTATCATTAACTGACTTGCTCAGATCCTGCAAACGAGAGGACGTGGCTTCTTTTACTGAGTCAAATAAATGGGTATTTGATGAAATCAAGCCTGAATTCTCCCTAGAAGCTAAAATGACAAAACTAAGGCTATCATACTTTGGTCACATCTCAAGAAGACAAGATTCTCTGGAAAAGTCAATAATGCTAGGAAAAGTGGAAGGCAGTAGGAAAAGAAGATCTAAAATGAATACCCACTTATTAGACTTTGGGGCCATCCACAGTATCTGCAAAACTCTCCAACAGCACCACATTTCAAATCATGTTAGGAACCCACAATAATTTGTGATGGAGCAGGAGAAGCATGATGCATCCTGAAAATGGCTGTTTTCACATGGCCACACTCCCATAAGATTGCACGAAACTCATGGCATAAAAGCATCTTCCTAGCATGATTTACCAGCATGATTGCATTTAATGGCACTTTTTTTGACATTGGGTCATTAAAGGAGATCGTGCCGGGAGATCGTGCTAGGAAGACGCTTCATGCCATGAGTTTGCGCTATCTCCTGGGGCACGTGTGAAAACGGCCAATATTCCCTCAACCCACTTTGACCATAAATAATTTCTCACACATGAATGTATCTGAAGACCTTCCTTTTCCCTCTCACCTACAGGAAGCACGTTCTACCACTGTTCTTTTGTTACTCCCAAATTAGTGATATCTTTCAACTAACAAGAAGGTTTTTAAGACTGATACTAGATGTTCCTCTGACCGACAGCAGGGAGTTTAAAATCCCATTTTCTACAGAATGGGGAAAAAATTAACATTGTACAAAATAAACACTGCTTTATGCTGCAACACAGGATGAGTCCTTCTATAGATCTCACTCATTTTCCCTTGGGCACAAATTCATCAGATGGAGATGAATACCAATTATCAGTTTTTCACATGACAAGATTGTCTATCACTTGGTTGTTGCTATCTGCATTACTAAAATAAATTTTAATGTGCATAAAAGGCTGACATTTTTATGAAATGGTAAGGCCTCCCCATGCACCCAATGTGATAGTGTCATAGTCTCAGTGCATATGAATACTAATTCAACTAATCAATTCATCAAAATAATAATCAAAGTACATTAAATGCAAGCTATATTTTTAAAATGACCAAAATAGTGTTGGATAATAAGCTTGCATTTCTACTGTCATGAAGGTCCAAACTGAGGCTTGAATATGCAGGAAATGGGTATTCTTCCATAAACTAGTCCTGATGGTAGAAGGTTCTTCCTAACCACAGAATGGATGATTCAGTATTCCATATCTGAAACTGAATGTCTCAAGCCATGGGAAACTGTTCTTTTTGCCTCCAAGAGTTATGCCATTGGTAGCACTTCCTCATCTGAGATAAATGCAGCCTGTTTTCTTTTCTTCCATTCTTCCACCAGTGATTTCTGTCTCCTCTGCACTAGTTTTCTATGTGTGCAGCTGGCTCACAGAATGGGGATCTCCATCAGTAATATGCCATCAGCCAACTATTTATCCCTGTTTTTGAACAGCTCAAGCTGTTCTAAAAATGTCCTCCATTCCATATTGTTTCATTCATTCATGGAACAACCCTTTTCTGGCTCTGTGCTTAATTCTGGCATCATTCACAAAAGGACAGTAAAACGGTTCTGCGTGTTTAGAGTTAAACACTATAACAACACCGCTTGGATTAGAGAAAGAAAACAATTTCCAATTTAGAAGCAAATGACAAAAAGCCAGCATGCTCGCCTAGTGATTACAAAAGCAAACTCAATACACATTTAGGGTGCCTGCCAGGCCATCCAGAAACGTTTCAATTCATTGGCAAATTGGCATTAGACTGTTTAGACCTCGTCAACCAACCATTCAAATCCAAGGTTCAAGCCTTGCGTTGCATGGATAGGAGGCAATAGGACAGGAGGACATTATTATTCATACTAAATAAAAAAAAAGAGTCAGGCGCTTTACTGATTAGAATGAACTTAGAGGTACTGCCCTAAATGTTTTACAGTGCTAAATGGTCTATTTACTAAGCTTCCCAGGACCGATGCTATATTCACAAAGGACATTTCTGTAATAATGCAGAGCTGTTATCCTTGTCAGCTGTAAACAGGGGAAAAAATACCAACAATCCATTTACCAGATAAAAAGGAATTAGATGTGAAAATGAAACGGAATCATTTGTGTCCTTGAACACAGGAATACACCATGCTGCTATATTTATTTTATTTTTGTCATTTATAGTCCGCCTTTCTCACCAAGACTGAAGGCAGATTACACAGTGTGAGATTAGTACCGTCAGTATCAAGGACATTTCCATAAACAATGCCATAGGGTAGATAAACACAAGTTTACAAAGTCATAGCATTAGCAGGAATCCAATACAGAGTTGAAGAAAAGCTGAAACAGAATATAAGCAATCCTAGGGCTGACATTAGACAGCATGAAGTTCGAGCAGCTCATAGCAGCACATATTTAAAACAACAGATAGTACATAAGGCAACATAGTGTTGAAGTCTACAGGCCTTAACTCATAAGTGAAGCATCTGAGACTCCCCTCCCTACAAAACAAAAACCTTCTTGAATAATTTGGTTTTGCATCGTTTGCAGAAAGCCAGGAAAGTGAGGGATCTCCTGACCTCCTCAGGCAGGCCATTCCAAAGTGTAGGGGCCACCACAGAGAAAGCCCATGTACAGGCCGCCATTGATTTTGCCCATGTGCAGGGTGGCACCTACAGGAGACAGGAGTACATATTTCCCACCTCAAATCTACAGTAGCAACCAAGGCAAGCACCTTGAGAAAAATGTGTTTAGCCAATTATAGTGGTTCCCCAAATGGTGCACTTGTCAGTGTGCATCTACAAAGCAAAGAACTAATCCTATCTTTTCTCTACATCTCTGAAATAGGATGAATGACAGACGAGCCAGGGAGACACCTTTGTGTTTCCAGGAGCACCCATTAGGAAACAGCCATCTTAGGAAACTCCTGAAGTTTTGTAGAATCTCTTGGAGTTTTGTGATCACCACCATAGAAACCATTTTATTGTGATGCATACTGCCAGTTCTCAGAATTTCTAAAGTGCTCACAGATTCAACAGTATTGGGGACCCTGGCCTATGAAGTAGAAGCAGAAGAGCTGAACCCAGGCAATAAGATCTGGGACTTCCACAAAAAGTTCAATCCCACCCTGTGCAGAGTTGTGCTGAGGAATGTTAGAAAGAATAGTTTACTGGAAAGAAGAACCAGGACATACCCTTGGATTAAATGAAGAGTCAGCCCCATGACAAATTATTGCCCCCTACTTTAAAAAAGACTTGGAGATGGATGGGAACTGGCAGGGAGAGGAAGCTCGTAAAGACAAAGGTGGGCATGGAAGCAGGAACCTGTGTGTTTGCATTAATGCATTTTTTACCATCCCTTTGAATAATCACTAATAAACTAATAAACATGGCACATTTTTAGAGTTCTTCAGAAATGCTCTTGAAAATGGGAGTGGTTTGGGGCAAAACATAAGTGTGTTCATATGCCTGGTCAGGTCATTTTCAAAGTAGGATGCATAGCCAGATATAAAAAATTCCAGGGGAAACCACCTTCAACATTTTTTTTCAAAGCGTGGAATATAAATATATTAAATAAATGGATTTAAAATAATTAAATAAATAAATAAATCCGGGGAACACAGGACTGCTGAAATGAGCAGACTTTGGCTGGGATCTTCTCTCTTCTTCTGAAAAATATAGTCATAGATCTTATTGTGAAAACTGACATCATTAGTCCTGTCAGGGCTTTTTTTTCTGTGAAAAGAGGTGGTGGAACTCTCTATTATCACATGTGCACGTGTGAAGTGCGCGTGAACACGCCCCCCCGAAATGCATGATGACGTCACTTCCGGAAGTGTGCGATGATGTCACTTCCGGAAGTGACGCCACTTCTGGGAAGTGACGCCACTTTCCGGAACCCAGCATGATGCATTACGACAAGATAAATGTTAGTAAGCTTGGGAAATTACACTATTAGGAGAAAGGTTTTTTTCCCCTTTCTGTATCCTCTACAAAAAGTGAAATATTCCGTTCCCTTTCCCAAACATTTCATTTCTTTGGAATCATATTTTAAAATATGCAAGAAGGAGGGGCCCTCTAAAAATCCAAAATCCATCTCACAAATCTAAATTCTAACAGATTCCCTCTGCTAGCATAGAAAAAAAATTGCTAAACTGTTGTGACATTGTGAAATGCTCATAAATATTCTAATGTCCCAGGCAAACAATATTCATAAAAACTTCCTTAACACCCATATGTCCACTGCAATTTCAGCGAAGTTAATCAGCTGAGAGTGTGGAGAACCATTTGAGTTACAGCTATTAAGACATAAGAATACCTATATGCTGATGAATATATTGATGAAAGCCTTCTGTGACTTGGACACAGCTATCTGTTCCTAGCATAAAACTGGTCTGTGACTTGGACACCGCTATCTGTTCCTAGCATAAAACTGGAATAACCATAACTGATATTTTAACTAATAGAAATAACCATAACTGATATATTTAACTAACACAGAACCAATTTGCATTCAAAAGCTGTGGGAACCATAACAATGCCAACTTCAGTCAACAAAATAATGAAAGCAACACACACACACACAGCCCCAACCACCCCATGGAAAAAGCAGAATGAGCTCAAAGCAGCACACAGCTCCCACCCCCCTTGAAAAGAAAGCAGAATGAACTCAAAGCAGCACACATACACACACAGCCCCACCCACCCCCAAATGAAAATAAAACAGAATGAACTCAAAGCAGCACAGACATACACAGAAACCCCTGAATGAAATGAAAGAAGAATGAACTCAAAGCACCACACACATACACACACACACAGACAGCCCCACCCCACCCCCAAAAGAAAGCGGAATAAACTCAAAGCAGCACACATACACACCCAGCCCCACCCACCCACTCCCCCAATGAAAATAAAACAAAATGAACTAAAAGCAGCACACACATACACAGAAACCCCTGAATGAAAGCAGAATGAACTCAAAGCAGCTTAACCCTCCTCTGCAGAGCCCGCGCCAGGCCCCAGCTTGCTCTCTCTCTCTCTCTCTCTCTCTCTCTCTCTCTCTCTCTCTCTCTCTCTCACTCACTCACAGAGGAATGAAAAGAAAGCAGAATAAACTCAAAGCAACTTAGCCTCCTCTGCAGTGCCCACAGGGCTGAAGGAGGAAGGAATCATGTTCTAGAGCTGCCAGAACGATGTTCCAGAACATTCCCCCTCAAAAAAAGCCCTGAGTCCTGTAGAGATAACATTGTGTGTGTAAAGTGCCATCAAGTCACAGCCAGCATATGCCGATTCCCCCCATAAGGTTTTCAATGCAAGAGACATTCAGAAGTGGTTTGCCATTGTCTGCCTCCATGTGGCAACCTTGGAGTTCCTTGGTGGTCTCCCATCCAAGTAGAAATCAGGGCTGATCCAGCTTTTCTTCTATGATCTGACAAGATTAGGCTATTCTGGGCCATCCAGGCCAGGGCAGAGATAACATTACATGTGCTGAAATCAAGGCGTGTAGAGGGGGAATGTGTGTGACTGTGCTGCCGCTGCTGCTTCTTATGTGCAATTGCTGGCTCATGAGTCCAAGTGTGTAGAAAGCATATGTTCAAAGGCTCCTTGCTTGTGACTGGGAATGTTGCTTTTTTTGAACATGTCCTTTCATGGGCAGGGAGTATACATATGAATAGACATGGCCATGAACCAAAAAAATTTAACGAACCAGTGGTTCGTGGTTCGGTGCCGCCGCCGATCCTGAAGTTGCGAACCGCAACGAACATTTTCCGTTGCCAAACCGGTTCATAGTTCGCGGTTCATTGGGTGCGGAACGGCCCCCATGGCATATTCCCAGGGAGTCTTTTGCAGGCTCTCCTACAGCCATCACCCAAGTTTGGACAAGATTGCAAAAGGGATCTTGGAGTTATACCCTCTCCAATCCAAGGCCCCTAGGAAACTGCCACAAAAATCCAAGCTCAATTATACTCTCAGTCTCTCTCCCCAAAGGCTAGCAAGTGGCAAGCAAGAGCTCTGTCCCACTCCACTGCTCGCTGAAAGTGAAACCCAGCCTGGGAGCCCACGGCTATTTATAAGTACAGGTCCCATTGAGCAACGCAGGAGGTCTGTGTTTGGCCGTCAGAGCTGCCTATCAGGGTTTGCAGGGATGAGATTGGAGTGCCCATGGCTACAGAACACCCCCTTCCCCCTCCCTCCCCTGGGTGTCTTCTCCCAACTTGTAACCGCTTTGCAGCTCCGTGGTTGGAAGGAAGACCTTCCGATCAAGGTAAGTTGGGCTTCCATTCGGGTTTCCAGGGTGACAGAAGGCACTCAGACAGAGTTCAGGCATTCCCCCAGCTCCATTGCCAGGGGAATTGATTGCTGGCGCCTGAGAGTCTGGCTTCCCAAACTGCGGTCGAACGCACTGAACCAGGCCTCTCCCGAACGCTGGTTCATTGGCTGTGGACAATCACGAACCGCTAGATCGCGATAACGCGGTCACCAATTTCATGGAGTTTTGAAGTTCGTAATGCGGTTCGTGCCCATCTCTACATATGAATACTGCCTACATGCAGAAACTCTGTGCTAACAAAGAGGCAACTGTGCAGTGATGAATTCAGTAAATGCATGCCCACTTCCCCCTCTGTTCATAGTGATGTCTGTGTGCATAATGTCATCTGTAGCAAGGCAAAGGTGTGTTTCCCGACCTCACGAGCAATACCCAGATCTGAAGGATCTCAAAACATTAGCTGTTGTACACTAAGCAGACAGAGGGAGAAAGTCTGACATGGCAAAGCTGCTTTTTTGCAGTAGTCCTGTTTTCCTGTCACATGTACTACCTCTTCATTACTGAATCCCAGTGGGCATATTTTTCATAAATAAAGCAACTGATTAAACTTACTCAGAAAACTGCAGAACCAGTCATGGATCCAGGCATGTCAATGTGATGTCATGGCCTGAAAGGAAGAGGAAAAGGAAGAGATTAGGGACCTCCATTTCTTATTGGTTTCCAGTGGCTCATAACAGCAGTACTGGTGTACCATCACTGCCTCTTTTTAATGTAATTAAGGAAATCCTGTATGAAGTCTTGGTAAAAATATTCATAAAGAGGAAAGAAAACATCTGGCTTCAAGTTTGGTTCTACTCCTCCTCTACTCTCACGCTCATATGCATATCTTTTCATGTCCTTTCTTATGAGAGTATTCTCTTCAGCTTGCTAGGACAATAAAGATATCAGGGGGCTTTGTTAGATAAAAAATTGTACTGCTATTTCTCCAGGACAATCGTCTAATTGCCTACATTCTATGCAACACCTGTTTTGTAACAGCTTATTCAGAATAGGTATATTCCTATAATACAGGAGCATTACAGTTTCAGCTTTGTAAGGTACGTTTCTGAATGCTTAGTCTTTTTAATTTAAAAAAGTCAGATCAGTTCATTATATATTTTTTTTAATTTATGCAGGCCACTGATACAGGTGGCAGATCTGAACATTTATCATCTTTTCTTTACACCTTTCTTTTCCACCCACTGCCTATATCACAAACAACTTGTGTGCCATTTCACTGGAGGTCTACTAGACACATGTATACATGATGCTGCCTTATCCTGAAATAGGCCTTTGGTCTATCAAGGTCACTACTGAACCAGTATTGAAGCCAGTTTGGTGTGGTGGTTAAGAGTGATGGGACAATAATCTGGAGAACCAGGTTTGATTCCTTGAAGCCAGCTGGGTGACCTTGGGTCAGTCACAGCTCTCCAGAGCCCTCTCATCCCCTCCCACCTAACAGGGTGATTGTTGTGGGGATAATAATAACCTACTATGTAAACCGCTCTGAGTGAATATTAAGTTGTCCAGAAGAGTGGTATATAAATCGAATGTTATTATTATTTCTGTTGTTGTTGTTGTTGATATTAATATTATTAATATTGTCTACACCAACTGGCAGTTGCTTTCTAGAGTATCAGAGAGTGGTCTTCCACAGCACCTATCCCCTGATCCTTTTACCTGAAGGTGCCAGGGATTGAACCTGGGACCCCCCACATTCCAAGCAGATGCTGTAACACTGAGCCAGGGCTATACCTCTAGCACTACTGAGTGCCAGTGAGAGGCAGTGGTGATTCAGTGCCCTTACCATAGGTTGACAGGAAGCAGCAGGGAAGGCACGTCAGTTTATGCAGGAATACAAATATTGAACGGCAGCACCCTTTGTGGGCACAGTTGAGAAGATTACTGTCACATGCTCTTTTCTACTATCCTTACAGAAACCAGAGTCAAGCAGCTGTGGGACTTCAGTCACCACTAGAGATGGGCATGAACCGGAAAAAAACCGAACCATGTGGTTCATGGTTCATCAAATTTCACGAACCACAAACTTTCACAAACCTGTCCCTGGTTCGTGAACTGGTTCGTTTGGTTTGTGAAAATGTCACATCCAGGTCAGAAAATCATCACTTCCTGCTCAGCAGGAGGTCACTTCTGGGCCAGCAGAAGTTCACTTCTGGGCCAGCAGAAGGTCTGCAGGAAGTCCATCCCCTGTTGCCTAGGAAACTGATTGATTGGCACCAGGCTGTCTGCAGTGATGAACCAAAAACTACCCAAATGAACCAGCCTAAAAGTTCATGGCGGTTCATCAGAAATAGGATCTGACGAACCGTGGTTCGCGATCCACGAACCAGCCTGGTTCATGCTTAATTTTGGTTCGTATTTCGGTTCATGCCAATCTGTAGTCATCACCTCCCTGCCCTCAAGGTCTTCAGGTTCCCACTCTCCTTATGCAGTGGTGCTCTGAAGAAACTGACTGTCCACCTGTGAGCTGCTCTATGAGCCACCCTTGCTTCTCTGACATTTTGCCTCAGCTTTGGAAGTCTCTTCACAGCTACTCTCCTGGCATTGGTTCAGCTTAAGATGCTTAAGACCTTTGCTTTCTCTCAGGTTTTCATGTGATTTTTGATTGTCTCCTAATGGCTGCATACTTTTTTCCTGAATTGGTGTTATTTAAGAGGCAATTGTTAGGACTATCATGAAAAGACAATAATGCTAGGAAAGGAGGAAAGCAGTAGGAAAAGAGATGGCTAGATTCAATAAAGGAAGCCATGGCTTTCAGTTTACAAGATCTGAGCAAGGCTGTTAATGGTAGGATATTCCGAAGGCCATTCATTCACAGAGTTACCACACATTTTAGGACTACTGTTTTTATTGTTCATTGTTGGTTTATTGATTTAATACTTCTAGTAATATTACTTGTTTTGATGATAACTAGAGATGTGTCTGCTTGATCTCTAGCATGCTGTGCTTGCAATAATTAACAATAATTAGAATAGCAAATAGTAAGTTCTGCCTTGTTGCAAAAGAGTTGCAGCAATACTGAATGAAGCAACAGCAAGGGCAATCATTCTCTATTGGAAACTGTAGCAATAATTAGATTTGTAACAAACATCATACTCCACTTTCCCCCAATGGAGAACCAAAGTGGCCTACATTTTTCTCCTATCCTCTATTTTATCCTCACAACAACACTGTAGATCTGGCCGATAGTATGTGACTGACCCAAGGTCAACCAGAAACCAGACTGCGGAGGATGCTAATCTGGAAATCCAACATTCTATCCACTACATCACATTGGCTCAGATCAGGGCCGGCTCCAGCTGCATATGACATCATCACACAGGGTTGGTGCGTGTGCGGGGGGCCTTCCAGCCCTCCTGTTCAGTTGCTTTGTGGGCCAGGTGCAGCCAGCTGCCTTGGCCATCAGCTGCACCAGGCCCACAGAGCAACTGAATGGGAGGCTGCCCGCTCAGCTGCCCCACGCTGCCACTGCCAGCATGTGCTTCTGGCCAGTCGTGGCAGCTCCGTGGCACGTGCCCCTGCCCCCAGGCCGGTGCCCCTCCAGTGCCTTAACACCCTAAGGTGGCTGCCAGGCCAGCCTCAATGGGCGGGCCGGCCCTGGCTCAGATACTTCAGGGATGTTCTTAACCCCGCCCCCTTTTTTTGTAAATTGGGATATTTTCTACCCTTCCTGTCTGTGCTGCCTTTCTCCTCAATACAGACTCAAAGCAGCTCACATCATTTTCCTGTCTCCATTGTCTCTTTACTGCTACAACCCTCTGAGATTCATTAGGCTGAGAGGATGTGGTTGGCTGAAGGACATCCAGCAAGATTCCTTGGAAGGATGGGGGTTCGAAGTTGGGCCTCTTAGATCTTAGTGAGCCACACTAATCACCACACTACATAAGTTCTTGATAGGCCAGGGAAATAGTTAAACACATGCTGTTTTGTACCATATGGGATATTTCCCACCCTCCCCATCTGTGCTTTCTGCCTTGCTGGCTTCTTGTGAGTAAATCTTAACTTCTACTGCAAAAACCAGAAAGCTATTTAGGACTATTTAGGAGCTAAACTGTGCTGTGATGTTCCAATTCACTTCAGTTTTGGGACTGCAACTGCCATCATCATCCTGAAGCTGCAGGCTAATTTCCAGGAGCTTACTTTTATTTTCTGATGCGTTATGCTAGCTGCAAAAATTGAACCTTAGCTTCTATTGCAAAGAGCATGGTGGTGGGGTATCACAAGATAACATAGGCCAGGATGTACTGATTTCCTTCAGTTTAGCATTGCAGCTCTCATAATCATACTGAAGACAGTGGCCAAGGTTGAGACACCTCGCTTTATTTTCTCATGCATTATGTCTGCCATATGGGAGGGACGATGACATGGCATAGCCTGATCTTGTCAGATCTTGGAAGCTAAGCAGGGTCGGTACTTGAATGGGAGACCACCAAGGAAGACTCTGCCAAGGAAAGCAATGGAGAACCACTTATGCTTCTCATTTGCCTTGAAAACCCCTTGCTGGGGTCACTAGAAGTCAGCTGTGACTTGACAGCACTTTATATACACATCTGCCGTAAACAGACAACCTAAGCTTCCATTGCATTTAGCAGGAAGGTGTAGCTTCTGTAGATAATCAGGACAAGGTTGTTCTGATTTTCTTCAGTTTTATCAGTGCAACTCCCATCAACTCCTGGATTTGATAAATTTGTGGCAGAGGGGGGATTTGAAGCTGGATTCCCTTGAACGTAGTCCGACCTCCTAACAACTACACCACATAGGTTTGTTAAACCCTTGTTGTTTTGTCACAGAGGGACTATTTTCCACTCTCTTTGTCAGTGTTGTCTGCACAGTTTTGTCTTCTTTTTAATTAACCTTTGATTCAAATGCAAATAGCAGAGGGGTGTTGTTGAGCTAATTGTTCCTGTATGGTCTGATTCCCTTCATTTTTTGCACCGCAAGTGCCATCATCATCTGGAAGCTGTTGGCCAGTTTTAACACTTCTAGCTTTATTTTATGATGAGTTATGTTTGCTGCAATTGGAAGCAGGAAAGGGGGGTGGTTTGTCATAAAAACAGTAACAAAGATATTCTCATTTTCTTCTTTGTCCATTCAGGTGCCACAATTCCAGGCATTCTCTTTCCAGAGGTTGGAAAGAAAAACTCGGGAAAATCTGTGCTTGTCAGCCTTCTGCAAGTGGTTGACTGAATATTGTCCTCTATAATTTCAAACTTTTGATTATTCAGATCAGGCTCTCACTCTCCAGTTGAATGTTTACATTCAGCCTGTTAGAATGATTTGCACAGCAAGATAGTTTCAGGTGGGTAGCCTTGCTAGTCTCTAGTAGAAGAACAAGATTTGAGTTGAGTAGCACCTTAAAGATTAACGAGATTTCCAGGGTATGAGGTTTCAAGAGTCAAAGCTCCTCCACTTGTCAGATTCTTCGCACAGAAAGTTGCCGTAAATGGTTATAAATTGCCTTCTCTACTGGTTCAGCCATGACATGGAATACTGTATAATGTTTCTACCTCAAACCATTTTACTGTGATACAACCCTGTTACACATTCATCATGAGATTATATAAGAAACAGCAAGAAAAAGGAAACCCAAAGTTTTCTGCTTCATTATGATGGACCAATAAGATTATGTTTTTGGCTGTCCCCACACCCAAGCTGGAGTCAGCTTTGTGGTATTTTTTAAATTGATTTTTACCCCTCTTACATATATATTTAGAAATTTCTCATTGATATCTTGTGATATTTTGTGATATCAATGTCATTTATGGGAAATTACAGTTGTTTTGGAGTGCAGGATCAAAGCAAACCATTGCTTGACTAGAGGCACTACCTAATGGTCAGTGTAACATTCTGATGGAGGACATAGTTCCAAGATGTCTATTTGCCTCCCCTTCCTCTTGATATTTCACCGATGAATATTATAGCTTGCTCCAGAAAGATAAAGCACATTGGTGTACCCACATCTCCCATAAGAATGGTGCAAAAATAGTTTAATGGAGTGACTGAAAACTAGGTGAGTAGAAACAGCTTCTCCTTTTCAAACCCCACAATATTATATGAAATGTGTTACCAGAGCCAAAGTGGCACATTGGATCCCTAGTGCACCAAAACGTTTCTCTTAGTCATTAATCAGCCTCAGAAATGATGAAGTAAAGTGTCAGCTCCAGTAACTCAGCCAGTAGAGGGAACTCTGACACAGTACATGACCAGACCAATAGACTATTGCTGTAAGCAACGAAGGCAATAAGCACATTACCCTGAACAAGATACATTTGGATGGTTGTAACTGAGCTGCTCCTATGGGATAAGGCCACAGTCCCTGACAGTCATATTTGTGCATGGTCAGGGGGAAAGTGTGTATTGAGTCTGGGGAGTTTTAAAAATTTTGAAGGTTTCCCTACCTGGAAATGATCTAACATTTAACTAAAGTAGCAGATTACTTATTACTTCTTCTGCGGGTTTCAGGTGTCACTACAGATGTTAATTTCCTGCATTTCCTACCCCTAAGCATTTCTCCCCTACTCTAATCAAGCTAATTCTATGATTCTATGATCATTACATTTTTCATTGTACCTTTGCAGACTGACTCCCTTCTTTGTAACACTGTTCCACCTTCTGACTGGGGCATAAGGATTGGGATTTGCCTGCCTACTTGTGTCTGGTGAAGGGAGCTTAACTTTCAAAAATGTATACCTCTGGAATTCTTGTTGTTCTTTAAGGTGCTCCTGTTATTCTGCTAGGTAATCTGTTGTAGTAAAAACATTCCATTTTCAGATGTACTCACTTTTATATCAGTCTGCGCTCAACAGATGACTTGAATTCTGCTTTTCTACCCAGACTTCTTCCAGCCTCTTCTTGCAAGCAAAGTGGCTCTTCTTTCAGTGGAAGGCTCCTTAGGCTGAAGGAAGGCTTCAAATGTTGCTGAGTGAAGAGGAATATAAGCCTTGGAGATATATGAAAGGGAAATTTGGAGCACTCAACTAAAAGATCAAATGTTAATTCAACAGTGGAGAAAAACTTTAGTTTGCTTCCTATGAGCATTTCAGACATTTTTTTTTTGTTAAAAAAACCCTGAAGACCTCTAGCCAAAAGGTTATGACGGCTCTCATATATATTTACTTACATAAATACACGAGTTCTGCTGTTGATTTTTAAGATCCACTTAGTGCTACATGTTCTCCAATATCAGAAATAATTTAGAGTTACTTGAAGGGCTATTCATTTGAAATATGATAAATGCTGTTCAAATGTGCTTCATGTCATATGTCGTCTTTTCTGTATTCAGAAGTTCACTACTGGCAAGGGGTCAATTTTTTTGCAGAACTGTGAACAGAAAAAAGTACTGGTGATTGAGTCAATGGGGACTCCTGTTATTAATGAATTTCAGTTCCCTCTAATTATGTTCATTTGCTGGTATTTATTGATCCTCTGCTGCAGCTATGTCTTTAAAAAACACCAGTGAGCAAGAATTCTGCTTGCCAGCCCCACTTGGAACATTGTGTTCTTTCTTTTCTGAGTTAGACCTCACAACTGTCATTCATGATGCTGTAACTAGAGATGCCTCAAATTTTACATCACATGTTTTTGACAGCTGAACTGAACATGGTCACCTATGACGATCAGACAATCCCTGTTTTGTTTGTTTTGGTACAGAATGACTTGAACACCTGCCAAACAGTAGAAGTCCACAAACAAAATTTGTGATAGTGTATGAGCAATAGTGAGCCACAGCTCACTTCTTCAGATACCAATTTTGTTAGTCTTATAGGTGCTACTGAACTCTTTCTCTTTTCTACTGCTACAGAGAGTCTAACAAGGCTACCCATCATGATCTACCTGCCAAACAGGTTAGTGCTGGGGGGCTTTCTAACCTGTACATGTGTGAAAATGCTGCTAGTTCAAATAGATCATCCACCATTAGCATAGCCAAGAACTATTTATCCAAACATCCAATGGTTTAACTGTCTAATTAAATATTTGCATCCCAACTAGAGTAGAGGCACATCAAGGGCAGTAGAGTAGAACTCAGTTGGGCTATGTATAAATATGCATGTACAAAAAAAGAATGTTTTGTTAAGAAGAAATAGGGTGAACCAACCTGCTGAATAGCTGTGAATGGGTCAATTAACAAACAGTCTGCTGAAAAATTAGCACATATTTGCTATTGCATATTGATATACAAGCAGCCTGTACTGCAAAGTGGGGAGGGGGGATTGGAAGCAAATGCCGTATCCTCCCTCAAAGAGCAGGTTGCATCTGTTGTCTACTGTCTAAATATATCTACATTGCAATCAATGACAGCAACACAAGACAGAAACAGATAGACACACTTCAGGCCAGATTAAATGAATCACAAAACATCAGAGATGAGGATGTAAGATTTCTAGATGTGAGAGACTGAAGCATGTCTTCCACTGTCCCATTGAAAGCAATGAGGTATAAACAGGCTTAATGTTAACTGAGTTGTGGCTGTCAGGAATCCTTTGTGTGCTAGGTAAGTATATATTTTATTCTACCAGTTCTGTTTCTTCTTTGCATTTTAAAGATAGTTAACCACACCTTGGCCTGTTACAAATCTAAGATAAGATCCAACTGTAAATTCTCATTTGATAATCTAGTTGCCGTATACTGAACCAGCTGATTTTTTTTAATTGTCTTCAAGATCTGACCCACTTGGAATGATTATATCAATCTAACTAAACATACTTGAACAGCTGCTACTTTGGCTCATATCCTGCTCATACATCATAAGCTGGGAGCTGATTGGTGAGTTTTTCAAATGTGTCCAAATGAATTCCGATGAGTCTGTTTGCATAATTATACGGTTTTCCTGTAGAATTAGACTTTCTCAGCACAACCCCCACCTGTATGCTACAGATCCTACTTCCATGTCTTAAAAGTGCCTATGGTAAAATGAAACTAAATTGAATTTTTTTAGTAAAGACTTACTACTTGCTGTCTGCACATGAATCTAGCTAATCTTGCAGCCATTTCTTGTGATCAGTTCTGGATCAGAGGCTGCTGACTGTGCAAGCACAAAAAGCAAGCAGTACATTCTATCCAACGTCAGTCATTTAAAGGATGCCTCCAACTGCATAGACACAACGGGGATGAGAACTGCAAAATATTCCATGTGTTATACAAGATGATCCATTATTGACCTGAATGAGAATGACCCCAAAAGCCTCTTCTCCAGCGAATGAGATAATTTAAATGAGCAGTAAGCTGCAATGACCAAGTGGCTACTGTGGAGGTGGAAACCTGATCAATACTGAACTGTTCTTCCAAGGAATTTCACCAGGAGCCATTGAGGCAATCCATTCAGGAGCTTGTTTTGCATATAACTGATATAACTGAGGAGTTCTAACAAGGCATATTAGCTCCAAATTTCTCAGCATGTTGAAGCCTCACCTTGACATTACCAGAGATAGTGAGAGAAGAATGGTGGGCTCACAGACACTGTTACCATACGTTTATTGAGGATCATGGATATATCTGATTATTATGAACTGACTATAAAAAATGCTATTAGAATAAATTGATTCTTAAAATTTAATCTTGAATTCAAAGAGCTTTGGCATCTTGCTGTGAATACTTACTCCTCTTTGAGTCCCCGTAGAAGACTAAATGGTACCTTTGTCTTAACAATATATCTAATTCTCAACATGGGCAAATCTGTGGATCCAGAGATTAGAGCTGTAAAAAGCCAAAACAGATCTTTCAACAAACCCAGGGGCGACGGGCCTATTGAGGCCAGGTAGGCGGTGGCCGCAGGCGCGGGGTGCCGGAGGGAGCGCCGGAGGAGGCTCGGCGGGTGGGAGCACGCGCCACAAAGCACCAGCCTCCTATCCCTCCCACCCCGCGCCGCTGCCGCCGCCAGCACAAGCCCCTGGCCAGGCGCAGCCACCGCGGGCAGGCATCTGCGGCAGCGCAGGCAACCGAGTGGGAGAGCTCAGAGGCCGCCCGCCGCAGCAATCGGGCCGGCAGCGGCACGTGCACTCCCGTGATAACGTCACGCGTGACGTCATCATGCAGGCCGGTGCGCGTGCATGCTCGTGCGCGTGTGGGGGCGCCCAGCTGGCCAGCCGCGAGCGAGGTAAACCCTTGCTCCGCCCCTGAACAAACCTAAGAAAAGTCCCAAGTTTTCAGAAAAATCTGAAACCTAAATAAATAAATTAAAAACTGGAGGGTTAACCCCCAAATTAAAAAGTGGCACCTGTAGCTTTAAGAAACAAATGCTCTCTATGGATGTCGCTAGGTAACCAGAACAGTATTGCCAGTTGAAGCCTTGGTTTCTGTCTGTAAAAGGCAGAGGGAGGGGACAAGGCCCTTTCCCAGGCTGTGTTGGCCTTTGAGGGAGGACTCATCTGGGCCAGACCTGCCAATAACCATCAGGCAACTTGATACATGACTCACCCAGGCCTAGCTGTTTGCTACTGTTAATAGTAGCCACCACATACCAGTGTGGTGTAGTGGTTAGAATTTAAGACTAGGATCTGTAAGACCGAGGTTCAAATCACCACTCTGCAATAGAAGCTTCCTGGGTGACCTTGGCCAGTCATACACTCTCAGTCTAATCTACCTCACAGGGTTGTTATGAAGATAAAATGGAAGAAAATGTTACAAGTTGCTTTGGGTTCCCATTGTGGAGAAATATGGGTTATAAATGAATTAAATAAATACTAAATATAGCTGGAAAATGAGATGCCCCCTGCAAGTCCTTCTTGTACCCCACTTGTCAATATATCTAATTCTCAACATGGCCCTATCTGTGGATACTTTAATCTAAAGACTGGGGCATAAACAGACAAGTGAGATCTTTCTATAAACCTGAAACAGGCCCAGATTTGCTGAAAAATCTGAAAACTTTAAATAAGGGGGTGGGTTAACCTTCCTCAAAATAATAAAGCAATGTCTGTAGCTGTAAGAAGCAAATGTTGTCTCACTGGCTGTTGTGGCTGATAAAGGTAAGTTAGCTGGTGGCTGGGAAGGAGAGAAGAAAGCAGGAAGATGGGAGACACTATGGAAGCTTTCAAGGAATAGAAAGCCAAAATAGAAGCAGAGGGGGAAATGAGATGCCCTCCACAAATCCTTGAGGGTCCCTTGCTTGTTTTTCCATAATATTCTCATCATAAAGGGTAAAAAGAAATCCTATTACTTTATCTGAAATAAAACAATAAATTCTCCTCAAATACCCTTGGCGATGACATTATACAGACATAACTTCTCAATATACAAGTTGATAGGTGATGATTCTTCTACATCATTATCTTTGAGTGACCTAAATGTGCCAAATATTGTATCAGAAGCCATTAATTTGCTGCTTGAGAAACAGCCTCAGAATTGCAGGAAGAAAGAATTCATTTCTGACTGATAGTTGATAATAAGGCTGAGCTGAATGGAAGTGATTATAACCTTCTTAATTAGTATCTATTTGGCACAACTGGGTTTCCCCCCATAATATTTAGTTGTTGTTTAATAACATCATAGAACACATGTGAACATGTACAGCAGATTCTGAAAGTAGTGCTTCTAGACATTTTCTAGTCATCTCCACAACCACAATGAGTTCTGTCCACAATAAGGATGAAGACTCTCATCAAACTATATGTGTTGTTTCTTCTTCTCTTCCTCCTCCTCCTCCTTTCTCTCTCTCTCTCGCACACATATACTTACAATGTTGACTATGCAATATTAGAAATGAAGCACAAAAATTACTGTCTTGATTTCCTTGAGGTAAGGGAAACCCTGATAACATCATGCTCCAGGCTTTCCAGACCCAGGTCCTGTCTATAATCCTTAGGCTGCAGTATGGGACACCACAGTCACTTGCCAGGAAGAGATGAAACCTGAATGATTACCTCATACTGTAAAGGCCAGGACAACGGGCAGCAACAGAGCAATAGTTCCTGGGACAGGGCATGTAAGTACAGCACCAGAAGGTACACCATAATGAACAGCAAGCCAAGGTCATTGGAGTTATTGATGATATTTATTTTTGTTAGAGCTAGATTTTTGTTTAATTTGTCATGTGTCCATTTGGAGAGGAAAGTAGACTATATTTTTTTTGGAAAATGTATCAGTTAATAGTAGAGGAGGGCACAGGCTGGGAAAAAAATCATGGATCATTGGCCCATGGTTCGTCACATTTCACGGACCATGCACCACAAACTTTTCACGGACCCGCCCTGGTTCGCAGACCAGTTTGTCAGTCTGTGGTCTGTCATTTCTGGGGGCCTAGGACCGCCCCCCTCACACTCAGAGATGCCAAACTCGCAGCAAGTCTTCAGCAGGCTCTCCTCCAGCTACCCTCCAAGTTTGGCCAAGATTGCATTTTGGAGGTCTGAGTTACTGACCTCCAAAGTGGCCACCCCTGGAATAGAATAGGAGCCACAAACGCTAGTTGACTTGCATTGGCTTGCAGCAATTGGCAGAGCCCTAAGATAGCCCAACACCCCACAAGCAAATAAGAATTAAAAGAAAAAAATAAAACAGAAGAGTGAGCCCTCAAGGAGACCAATAAGCTTTCACCCAGAGCCTGACTGCAGCTCTGAGACTGGATTGGGGCAGAGCCCAAGACTAGCCTGCCACCCCACAAGCAAATAAGAATTGAAATAAAAAACAGTAAACAGAAGAGTGAACCCTCAGCTGAGGAAACCCAATAAGTTTGCTCCCGGAGCGTTGCTACAACACAAGCCCCATGCCTCCTTCTCACACAATCTAAAAAAAACTCCTGCAACAAGCAATTCCTCCCCCAGTAACCAGCTGGAAAGTGAAACCGCGGCTCAGAGCTGGGTGTTATATATACTGCTTGCTCTCATAGAGAATAATGGGAGCTCTCTGGCTGGCAGCAAGAGCTGCCTATCAAGGTTTTCAGGGCTAAGATTGGTGTGTTCCAAAGGCAGCAGAAGATCTGCAGGTGACTCCCCTACGTTGCCCAGGGAATTGATTGCTCAGCGCTGGGATATCTGATGTCATGGACCAACAGACCAATGGACTGGCCCAAAAGTCATTTCATCCATGAAAAATGCGCATCCCATGACCCGCTGGTTCACAAACGCCGAACCAGGCCGGTCTGTGTCAAATTTTGGTCGGTTTTTCAGTCCGTGCCCACCTCTAGTTAATAGTCAATTTAGTGCTCTAGATAAAAAGTGATCTTTGGAGCATTCACATATATTACTCATAATTGCTAACCCATTGCTAACCCATGTCAAGGAAGGGATGGGGGAGTGCATCTCAAAGTAAAAAAGCCTAGTATAAACTGAAATAGCTACTAGAGCCAATGCATTGAATAGTGAGCCCAAGACCAATAGCCCACTATCAGGGTCCATAACCATCATGCTCTGTCCTTTTTATGAGAAGAGTGGTTGACAAGAGCTTGGAACTATAATCCAATCAATAACTGGGTTTCCTCAATTCAGTTTCAAACCATGCCAGCAGTGCTGTTAGCCGGTCACTATGGTAAAATACCTCAAGCTCCTCACAACCATATTTGTGGAGCTCAAGTTGTAGAAGATCTACCACATGACCTATTATTCTATTCTCTCTATGCAGAGCCAAGGACTAAATTCCTAGCAGAGTTTTAAAACTCCTCTTTGGATTCTGAGAAGCTGCTTTTTCTCCTCGCAGATACTATTCAATTCATTTCTTTTTGCTTTAGCAGCCAAGAAAATTCAGATTAGAGCTGTCTCCAGTGACAGTAATGCTGTTATTTGATTGGTATTTCCTGCTTAGATCATTTTAATCTCTTGATATCTGTACATATGTTTAATCACTGATTTGTATATATGATTCTCTTATATATGTTATACTGTTTTATGTGTCTGGATTGTAATGGCCTTTGGCCATAAACAATAAACTCTGTGTACCTGTAAAAACTGGGTTGGCCTGTGGTGTACATGAAGAACACACGAGAAATACTCTAGCATGAAGTACAATAACTAGCAGGTGCTTTGAAGGCAGAAAGATTAGAAAGAGCACAACTCAGAAATTCATGAAAATCATTCTGAATCTATTATGCCAGTGTTTGGAAAGGCAGTAGTGCAGGGGAAAAATGAAAAGTTTTGCAAATCCCTAAATCCTTTGTCTCCATTCATCTGGAGCTTGCCTGAGTAATGACTGAAGGAATGGAGGAGCCGGCCATGCGCTGGAGCTCTAATGATGTTGGGATAGTGGAAGGCTGCAGCATTACAGTTTTACACTAATGACCTGAATAGAATTTTTTCTTTTCACTACCATATAAAGACAAAAAACGAGACATCAGTAAGCAAGCTTGACAAAGTCACTTTTATCTCTCTCTGTGACAAGTGTTTATTGCTTTCCATGCAGGGAAGCTTTGGTGCTTGGCTAGGTCCAAACAAAGGAAAATCACCTCAGATTCTACACAGTGGGAAATAACTAGGAAATAATAGAAATCACACCCTGTCCCCTCCTCAGAGCCCCCAACAGATCAAAGCCTTCCTAATTCAGTTCCAAAGCTTCTTTATATTAAATACTAGGAGAGTGTGTTTAGATAACATTATGGGGCTGACTTAAACCATAAAATCCAGGAAATTCAAAATTAAGGCTGGCACTCCAGTCTTAAATCACACAGCTGAGGGGGGAAAGAAATAGGCAGGCTAGGCAAGCACAACAGTGGGAGAACAGGCTATTGCCCTGAATATTTTAGAATTCCACAGTTTCCGTCATTGGGAAACAAAGTCACGCTCTTATTTCCTTAATCACCACCTAATCCTCCTCCTCCCTGCCCTATAGGATATTATGAGGAAAAATGCCTCTGAAGTTCCATTGTAAATGGTGTGTTTTTCTTTTATTTCAGCAACCAGCATGACTCCTCAATTGGATTAAAAGGTGAGGCATTTCCCACCAAAATTTTTTGAAACAGTGGGAAAATGGCTCAGGACCTGGAGGCACCCACTATTGAAGCACAAAAGGTAATCAGTGTATGCAAAGGATGTTCAAGGAGCTACTTGGTGTATTGGACAGGGTCCACACTCACAGAAGTGACTGAGTGAACTTGACCAGTCAATGTTTGAAGGGACATTTTCTAGGCTTGCCAACTCTAGGTTGGGAAGTTCCTGGAGATTTGGGGGTGGAAAATTGGGAGGGCAAAGTTTGGGGAGGGGAAGGTGCTCAGTGGGTATATGATGTCATAGATTTCTCCCTCCAAAGCTACCATTTCCTTCAGGGCAAATTATCTGTCTGGAGATCAGTTGTAATTCTGGGAAAACTCCAGGTCTGAGAGTCATCTTGACTTGTTTCAGAGAGACTTCTTGTAGATGACATGCCTGCTTGTTCTGATCACTCTTTCAGGAAGAAAGGAGTGTGTGTGTGTGAAGCATATCTAGTAGGGGTGTGCATAACAAAACAAATGAGCCAGAATTACACCCAGAAATCACTGTTTTGTTTCATTAAAAGAACTTCCAGAATAGCGAACCAAATCTGAGAAACCAAATTATAACTACACACACCTACCCAAAAGTCTCTGTGTTTCATTTCAATTGTTAGCTCATGCAGGGCCGGCGCCAGAGGTTTCAGCGCCTGCGGCGGCGGGCCCGCACGCGCCCCATGGGAGGCGTGATGATGTCATCGCAGACGTCATCACGCACCACAGGGGGGCTGGGCTGCGCGCGGACCGCCGAGCGCAGAAGCTGCGGGCTGCTGCTGGAGCAGCGCGTGGAGGCTGATCCGTGCGCTGCCCCAGCAGCAACTCACAGCTTCTGCGTTTGGCTGGGGCGGAGGAGCGCGCAGCTGAGCTGGCGAGGCTGGCTGCAGCAGTAGCTGTAGCCAGCCAGGCAGCCCCGTGCCGCCGCCGCCACATGCCCCAGCCGAGTGCAGAAGCTGCGGGCTGCTGCTGTAGCGGCGCGCGGAGGCTGCTCCGTGCGCCGCCCCAGCAGCAGCTCATGGCTTCTGCGCCCGGCTGGGGCGGAGGAGCACGCAGCTGAGCTGGTGTGGCTGGCTACAGCTGCTGCTGCAGCCAGCCAGCCAGCTCCGTGCTGCCGCCGCCGCGCGCCCCAGCCGGGCGCAGAAGCCACAAGCCGCTGCTCAAGCGGTGCACAGAGGCTGCGCCCGGCTGAGGTGTGTGGCGGCGGCGGCGGCGGCAGCAGCAAGGGGCTGGCTGGCTGGCTGGCTGGCTGCAGCAGTAGCTACAGGCGGCCCTGTCATGCCAGCTTCGCTGCACGCGCCTCTGCCCCCAACACCCCCTCCAGCGCCCCTCCAGTGCCCGCGCGCCCGAGGCCACCGCCTACCTGGCCTCCATGGGCGCGCCGGCCCTGAGCTCATGGCAGTGGCAGCGGTAGGCAGTCACTGGGCCCACATGTCAGAATCTTGTTTTCCTTAATGGCCTTCACTATTTGGATCCCCAAGGGAGAGAGCCCTTACATTATTAATTAATTCTATTGGTGGGAAGGGGGATGTGTGCAATGCACTTGAGTGCTTCTTTTCCCCCAACTGCTACCCAGTAAAAGGCCTGCCAATCAGATCCACACAAGGAGAGACCCTTCCCCCACCTATCAGTTAGAGAAACAATGGAAGAAAGAATGTGCAGTCTTCAATCATAGGCTGCAATTCCAAAGACACTTCTCTGGAAGTAAGCACTAGACATGGGCATGAACTGCATTACGTACCCAAAAAAAACATGAACCGCCCATTCTTCCTTTCACAATCCAGTGGTTCATGAGCGTCCATGGCCAATGAACCAGCATTCATTAGAGGCGCGGTTTGGTGCGTTCTTCTGCTGTTTGTGAAGCCAGACAGTCAGGCACCATCAATCAATTCCCTTGGAAATGGAGCCAGGGGAATGCCTGAACTCTGTCTGCACTCCTTCTGTCACCCTGGAAACCCAAATGGAAGCCCAGCTTACCTTGATCGGCAGGTCTTCCTTCCAACCATGGAGCTGCAAAGTGGTTACAACCTGGGAGAAGACACCCAGGGGAGGGAAGAGGGAGGGGGTATTCTGTAGCCATGGGCACTCCAATCTCATCCCTGTAAACCCTGATAGACAGTTCTGATGGCCAACCACAGACCTCCTGTGTTGCTCAATGGGACCTCAGCTTATAAAAAGCAGTGGGCTCCCAGGCTGGGTTTCACTTTCAGCAAGCAGTGGAGTGTGACAGAGCTGTTGCTTGCTACTTGCTAGCCTTTGGGGAGAGAGACAGAAAGAGTTTAATTGGAGCTTGGATCCCTATTGCAATCTTGACCAAACTTGGGTAATGGCTGGAGGAGAGCTTGTTAAACACTCCCTGGGAATATGGGCTCTTTAATTCCAACGGGGGCCATTCTGACGCCCACAAATTAAGAACCTCGAACCGGTTCAGCAACAGGAAAAGTTCGTTGCGGTTCGCTGGTTCGGGTTCGTCGGCGGCACTGAACCATGAACCGCCGGTTCGTTAATTTTTTTCGGTTTGTGCCCGTGTCTAGTAAGAACTATTGAGTAACACGGGGCTTACATCTGAGTAGACTCGGGGTGTGTGTGTGTGTGTGCACGCGCGCACATCTTGCTTTGTTTGGCTGTGCTACCTAAGCACTGGTTTCTCTCCTCCACTCCTGTCAGGAGTAGTTCTCAATTCTTAAAGTTGCTTTACTTAAACCCAGTCACATAGATCTTCTCTCAGGCTTCACACACAGTTTGTCCTGCTTTTTGATATTAATTTCTCTCTCAGTTACAAGTAAGACCTTTACTCAGGCACACACACAGTTTGCCTGCTTTTCCTAACTGAATGTTCTTTCACAAACACACAGTTCAGGCTACCACGCAGATTATATTTCTCTCAGTCAACATACACAAGCTCAGGCTGCACACAGCTTGCCTTTCTTGCCCTGACTGAATCTTTTCTCTCCACTTTCAGTCTAAAACTGCATTGTCTCTGCAGTTCCTTTAAGTCCATTTCTCACTCTTCTGTGGTTTTTGTTTTAAAGTCTTGGGTTTCTTTAACCTGTGTTCCTCCTCTGCTGGGGTGTTATCTTACTCTCTGGGATGTTCCACTGCTTGGTTGTGGTCATCTTCCTTTCTGGAATGCTCCACTGCTGGGGGGTGCAAGTGGTCTGTTCAATCAATCAAACTTTATAAAAACCATGGAAGACTTCAATCATAGGTTGAAATTCTGAATACACTTCCTTGAGAGTAAGCACATTTGAATAACATCAGATTTACATCTGAGTAGACCTGTTTAAGATTGCTCCTCCCCAATCCTGTATCCTCCAATGCATATTTAAAAACAAATTTTCTACATCAAGCCCCTTGAGAGCCATTCATCTACAATGCCATTTTAAAAACAATCCTGCCTGCCCACAGCAAAAAGAACTCATTAAAAATGGTCTGTTTGGTTGGGGGAGGATTCAGATAATCATGTTGTCTGCCTGCACTTGGGTGATGGAGATTGGCAGTGATTAATGGGAGAACACCCCATTTTGCAGCAGAACACTGAGCGTCAAAAGGAAAGATTTGCCCCTCATTGTGGGAACATAGCTGCGAAACACAAAGAAACATGGCAGCAACAAGCAGCATCAGGACACAAGGTAATAATTTATTAGCAAGACAGAAAAAGAAAACAGTGAACATAAAGCAGGATTATTTTTAATGCTGCTGCCGCCCCACTACTTCTTTGCCAGGCAGTTTCACACCCAAATGTGGATCCACCAACATGTGCCTTCTTCAGAATCTGTTGTAGTTGTTATGTGTGTAGTATAATTGAAGAAAAACTTAGTGGATTGATGATTGAGAGGGAGGACTGTGCTTTGTTTGATTTTGGTGCAGTTAAAGTGCAAAAACAGCTGCCCTGATGAGCCTGGAAGCCTTCATTGCAAAGTACGGGGCTGAAAGTCATGAGAGTGGGGGGGGGAATCCAAGCAGGCAAGGCCCCCACCCAGAAAAAGCTGATATCAGTATATAGTTTAGAAACCCCAAATTCAAAACCAAAACAGAAATGTTTTCAGTAAACACTCCTAATCTCTAGATTACAATTAGGATTTGCTACATTATCAATGTATTGAAGCTCACGGTCCATACAAAAGAAATCCCACTTATACAAAATTTAGGGAGAGGAATGAAGTAGAATATTTCTCCATGGCTTGTGGTTTTCCTTATCTGTAGGTCAAGATGGGTAGCCATGTTAGTCTGTCGGTAGCAGTAGAAAAGAGCAAGAGTCTAGTAGCACTACCTAAATTTGTGGTAGGGTATGAGCTTTCAAGATTCACAGAGTCTGAAGAAATGAGCTGTGACTCACAAAAGCTCATACCCTACCACAAGTTTTGTTCGTCTTATAGGTGCTACTGGACTCTTGCTCTTTTCTACTGTTATCTATAGGGAATTACTTTGTAAGGAAGAGCATCCAGTTATGTCCAGCCCAAGCACAAATGTATCACTTCAGTGAAAACTTAACCATAGCCCTGTCCATTTCCACAAGTTTTGCATGAGAAAAGTTTCCAGATGAATGATAGTGTGGAGGAGAATGATCATGGAGGCTTCCTTATTAGAGACCAGAATATGAGAGGAGCAACGTAAGAACTTGTCATAAGCTCCTAAATGTCTACTGGTGGCTCTGATGCCAGCCATGAAAATCTCTCTCATATGCGCAACAAAGAGAAAAAGATAATGGAAGAATTAATCACTTTGAAATTTAAAACAGTTCCTAATTCCCAGCAATGGGTTAACATTGTGATATCGACCACTTCAAAGCAAACACAAATTTAACTCAAGAGCAGCTTATGGCACAATGAGATGTTTAACTATAAAAAGATTTTAACCTCAACCCTTCATCCTCACATCAAAAAGCCTGCTCTAGTGAAAAAGCAAAAAACCCCAGCAACCCCACATTAAAAATATATATAAACAAACAAAATAGTTATTTGATCAGCAATTGTATTTATGTATAGATTGGTGAATGTCCAAACAATGCTATTGTGGGGAATTTATTCCTCAACATCAGAAAGCACGATTTCCTCTTTCTTTCAATGGGCCAAAGATACAAAATGCATGAAGCCCCAAAGGTGAAATTCAATCTGGGGCAAATTTGTCCAGAACAGATAACCCTTTTAAAGATAGAAGTTGTTATGGAAATGCTGACAAACCTTTAAGTGCAGCATTGGAAACAGGGAGGTTATAATCAGAGGAATTAAGTTAATGGCATTTGATCCTTTCTTATTACATTTGGCTTCACCAAGTTAAGACAACAATAGAGCAAAGCTACCAACATAACATGCAATTGATCTTCATTGCCTTAATGTAATTAGTTCTTAATTCTCCCTCTAGGCCCCCCTCTGGATCTGCTTAAATTTTGAAACTTATTCAAAGAAATGCCTTAATTAATACAGCATGCTGCTTATGGGGGTGTTCTGCAGTGTGTATCTCAGCAATATACACCTACCAGTCTCTCCCCCACCATGTCTGTATTCAATTTTCAGCATTTCTGAATCTAAGCATCCAATAGAGACCCCCAAAAGGTTATTTACTGTTCCCCTTTAACATATAAGAAATGTCTTCCTTAATAAGATCAAGGTATATCCCGTATTCTTTTCTATCAGAGTCCAGCAAGATGCTTCATGAAACACTCTTCTGTTTTGCACTGCTTCTGCACACGGAGGTTCCATTATGTTGTCCTGGTGAATAGGGATGAGAGACACTTTCTTCATGAATTTATCTCAACTTTTCCTTCAAGGTATTGATGTTAATGTTCATTGCCATACCTTGTGACAGGCTGTTTTATATACTGTATATAACATTAACAATCTCAACATGTTCTTTTCTACATATCATTAATATATTTCTTCTTCTTCTTTAAAAAAAGACCACTTGATATGATTCAATAAGCATTTGCTAGAGTGTGTAAATTTCTGGATTTTTAAAAACCTAGCATTCTGTTATGCCCAAGCAGGCATCCCAATCAAGAGATGTTTAATATTTGACTATGACATTCTGATGGTTAGAGAATCTCTGTTCACTAGAACTTCTTTTTTTGTGTGTGCTCAAGCCTGATCTTTCAATTCAATTTAATTAATCAGTCCCTCCATTCAAGAGCTTCATATGTGCACATGAGCCATTGTGGTTAGGCTGAGGAATCTAGGCCCCCATATACAGCCAGAAGCTGAAATGGTTTGACCTGGACCACTTTCTTTGGTAACGTTTCTGTCACCTGCATGCCCAATGCTTTGTATTTTCACTGTGTCCCAAATACACAACTTGATGGGATCAGAGGAACCCCTTACCCACAGACTATTCCATTAAGTTTGGGCTTGGTAGGGAATGGGACTTTTGAGGGTGCATTGTTTTTCATCAAGATCAACCACTGGCTGTAGAACTTTTTTGCAGTTGTTCAGGTGAGGTTTTGAGGTTTGAGTGGCCTCAACCAGGGCCAGGGCCTTCTTGGTCCTGGCCTCAACCTGGTGGGACTCTCTGTCAAATGAGACCAGGGCCCAGCAGGATTTACTATCCTTTTGCTGGGCCTGTAAGACAGAGATGATCCACCAGGTGTATGGTTGGGGCTGAGCTGGGCCCCACCGGCCAAATAGAGGAGATTGGGATCCCTCCCTATTAGAGGCTTCCACCATCTAGTCTCTTTTTTAATGTTGGTTTTAGGTGGTAGACTGACTGCCCCGACTGGTTGACTGCCGCTATTTTGGTATTCTTTTAAATATTTATATTGTATTGCTGTTTTAAACTGTTTTAAAGTGTGCATTTTAATGTAACATTTTTATTTAATGTAATCCATCCTGAGCCTGCCTGCGTGGGGAGGGCGGAATAAAAATAATAAACAAACAAACAAACAAACAAACAAATAGATCAGAAGTCTGAGTGTCAGTTGGATTTTTGAACTAATAAAGGAAGAGTTGTTCTTTTGATATATTTGGGTTCTGGTTGAGTGTCCTGTGATGTTAAACTGCTTATGGTTTTAAAGTCTGTAAGTCACTTTGAATCCTGTAATCCAGGAGAAAATTGGGATATAATAGTTTTGTTTAATATTTATCCTGCACCCACTAATCTACCCACAACCCACAGATTAACCCATATAATTCCTTTCTCCACAACCTATGACGGCTCATCCACCACAATTATCATAATTACCTTCTCCCCACCTCTCACCATCTTGCTCTGCCCATTATCACTCCTTTGTCCTAACACCACAACATTTCTTTTTCCCCACACATCCCTTTTCACCCATTAAGTCTCCCTTCTGAAGTTGTTAGTTGATCTAGCAGAACAGAAAAACTCCTGCTGCTACCTCCCAGCTCCCACTGCAGTTTGAATGAACAGTGGGGGTACAATGGTGGGGAGGGGGAGTGAGGTCAATCAGTGTTATGACATCACTTCCAGTTTTTACCCAGAAATGACATCATAATACTCTAGAGAGTCCCCCAAACTCTACTGTTTTACCAGAGGTGTCACATGGAAGTGACATTGCGTGATACTGATCTATACTACCTCTCCCCATGCCCCACTCCCAAAAACTCTGGGAAGTTGAGGGCAGAGGTCTGGCAACCCTGCTCCTCACACTGCTATGAATATATGAAACTACCTTCTCCTGAGCCAGGCTATTGGTCTTCCTGGGTCATGAGTGTCTGCTCTGATGGGCAGCAGCTCTCTAGAGTTCCAGGCAGAAGTCTTTTATATCAGCTGATCTTTTGAAAGAGATTGAGCCTGAGATGGTCTGCATGCCAAGCAGATGTTCTGCCACTGAGCCACAACACTATCCCTTCACACACTTGACCCCTCTCACCTCTTCTTTCTTCTTCCTATCCTACTTCTTCCCATTAACTCCCACTTGCATCGTCGTCCCTTCTCATTACCGTGCAACTGTATGTACAGCACCCTCTTAATTTAGGGCCAAGCTGCAAGTGACGAATGACACAGGTTGGACACTTTTCAGCTTCCCTCAAGTTTTGATGGGAAATGTAGGCATCCTAGTCTTACAGCTTGGCTCTCTGACTGTCCAATGGACTTTTCAACTGTCACTTGTCCAACATTCCACCAAGCTGCCTACATTTCCCATCAAAACTTGAGGGAAGCTGACAAGTGTCCAACCTGTGTCATTCGTCACTTGTAGTTTGGCCCTGTTGATGCCCCATGTGTGGGCAAGTGAATTGAACTATTTGCCAATGTTCTGAGGTGAAACTTGAGGTAAATGCCTTTCCATCTGCTGAGGCTGGTAAGGCTATGCAACCCAAAGTCTTATGAGATGAAGAAAGACTTTGAACATTGAATTGCCATTAAGGTTGACTTATTAACCTCTACAGATGGCAGAACATTTAAAACAAATTTTGATGCACAGCTGGCAGAAGCACAGTAGGGCAATATGGGGGAGGGGGGTGGCGGCAAAACAA
Organism: Eublepharis macularius; assembly: GCF_028583425.1. Lineage (NCBI taxonomy): Eukaryota > Metazoa > Chordata > Lepidosauria > Squamata > Eublepharidae > Eublepharis > Eublepharis macularius. The sequence goes on from NC_072791.1 coordinate 36,887,516, forward strand.
AAGTGTTTTTTTTTTTGCAGGTTTCCCCCAAATACACAGAACCCTTTATGCCTGAATTTTACAGGAAGTATGCAGTCAGTCAGTACTAGCAGTACAGGTTAAGCAGAAAGATACATAAGAAATTAATGCTAATGACAGTGTTAACAGCATATGTTTTAAAAATGATTCCAATTACAGCTTCAGGTAATACAAAATCTTCCGCAATCATGACTTCTTTCTGAAGTAATCTCCCATAATTATGAGGTCAAAATTAATCCTTTCCTTTGAAAAATGGAACAACCAACTTGCTGATTTCTTTTCTTCATGGCACCTTATTAGATGAAATAAATTTAAAAGTGAAATGTTAGTGGTTCCTTCTCGTATAAATGGGTCAAGAAATCTTCATTCTGCATGTAAGTCATTTCCCCCTCAGGGTCTCTTGCTTGTACTGGGATGCTATAGTGTAAAGAATTCAAATCTTTAATTCTATCAGCGGAAACAAGAAAGGAGTTTTATTTATATATGGCTCATTGGAATTTGTGCCACACATTTTCACATGCATATTGCAAAATAATATGAAAATGCAAAACATAAAAATAAAAACAACAAAACCATGCCATACAAAATCATCAGTAAGAGTGAAATCCTAAGGAAGAATAGCATTTAAGATAAATGGATTTTAAATGTCACTCAATAATATGAGAGTGGACTTATTGCATTTAAATGTTAACTGATATGGTGTCAGCTGAACAAAAGAAAATTTTATGGTTTGGGTGCCATCACAGAGAAGGTTCTCTCTCTATTGGCATGTGATACATAGAATGCACCAAGTCTGCTTGCCGATATTATATCAGGGAGGTTTAATATGTCCTTCTGCCCAAAAGGTGCCTGGCACAAAGTATAGTAAGTAGCTCAGTTTTAAACAGCTGAGCTGCAACAAATTTGTTTCCTCCCATTTGGTGTGTGTTCCCAAAGAGGCTACCCAAAGGGTTCACAAGCATTTGGGCTACCCCCCCCCCAGGCAACCGTGGTATCCCACTTTTATTGTCACCTGCACACCAAAAATGTGCTCAGAGGTTGACCATCAATCCCACATGTACATTCAGGTACCAATGTACAACACCAAGAGAGTTCAGTCCTCTAGCCTATGCCCATCAAAATGTCACATTTGGTTACCTTTTTCTCATCTGAAGATACCTCAGAGTACTTGCCAATCTAATGAACTTGAATCACTGGGCCAACACTAATTCTGCTAGCCTTTAATTATGGCCTGTCCAACCCACCAAACCTATTGATGAATTGCTTCTGACGTATAAAAGTGCATGTGAATATAATACAAATGAATCAACAAAACCACCAACAAAAATAGACAAAAATACAAATATAAAATGACAAAATAGGGAACATTTGATTGTCTCTGTATTTGGCATCTCTTATTATAAAGCATGTTGCTTTTCTACTATGGACTTTGTAGTTAAAATCTGCTATCCATATTTAGGTTCTCACTTGATTCAGGCCAAAGTAGATGTGGTGCTCTGTCTCTTTAAATGCAAGTGCACTCCCAAACACTCCCAAACACTTATGACAGTGTTCATTGAAATTGAAGAATAAAAAAGTGAACGTGGGAGTGGATACTGAGAATATCCCTCCAACTGTGGTTTACCTTTCTACAGTATGTCCTTTGCCGTTACATTTCTGTCAGTCAACTGACAATATCAGAAATGAGCCCAGCTGGGAGGAAAGCATAGGGTGGAACTATAGGGAGGCTGATGAATACCCCTTTCCCCTCAGATACTCAGCGCCTTCAAGAAGTGACTAGGATGAACTGCATTCAAAGAGACAGATCTTCTACTTTCCAGTTTGGCCCTGAATGATAGACTGCTCACAGCGTATCCATAATCCACATTTCCTTCCCTAATTAATTCCTCAAGCATTTTAGAATAGAAGTCCAAATCTTCCATCATGTTTGACCTTAAGGGTGATCATTATTTATGACAGACTGTCCAGACTGTTTCTGTGGTATCTTTATTCAAGCAAATAAACCCAGGTTTCAGTAGAAATAAACTTTCAAGATAAGATTTGAATTTGTGTCCAGTGTCAGTACAAATTCAGGACTACTTGGTTGTGCTACCAGGTTGGTTCCACTGGGATTCTCTGGTTCTGTTGGGCTTTGTTAGTTCTTTCTGGGAAGCTTTGGGTTGGTGGTTGCTCTGCTGTGTTTAGCTAAGACCTCTTTGTCCAGGATTTATTTATTTATTTATTTACTTGCTTACTTATTTATTTATTTGGATTTCTACATAATTGAAAACACAATAGCAACAATAAATAAAATGCTCCATAAAATTCATAAAATATCATAAAGATCTTAGTTAATTAACATAATAGAATAAGTATCAAGATTGCAGCAGCCACAATATAGCTATTTTCTTCACTTCACTTCAGGAGAAAGCATGTGATTCCCTCCCCCCACCCCATAGAATACAATGGAGAGTAGCTGGTGGTGATTGTTCAGGGCATGTTGAATTGGACCCCTTGACCCAATTGTTGTAAAACCTTGGAGGTCTTCAAAGGAGAGCCATCCCTCACTCTGCTGCAGTTTTGGTTGAAAATTTGCTTGAAATTTAAGCAAATTTTCCCATAGGGAAAAATGGAGCTGAATATATTTGTATCCCCTATCCAACCCCACCCCCAGATATGAATACTAAACCAGTATCAGGAATACTGATACTTATAGCCTTCCCAATATCCAAATCTGAAAAATATCAATTTTTAGTGTACATTATTAGTATATGAAGACCTCGATGAAAGATGGTCATCTAAGACCAAAACAAATTTCTTTGCCTTATTTTGTTCTGGACACAGATGTCTTACTGTGACATAGGACTGCATTTAATATAATTACTTTAAACTCTTTCTCTCTACTTTCCTTTTTGGCCCATCTTGTCATCTCCTAGTTGTCTTTGATAAGATGGACCCTGATTCCACATTGGCGGATATTATTTAGATGATCCTCATAAAGAATAATTTATCTTTTGAAAACAAAAGAATTTTTTTTAAAAACCCTGGAACTATGGACTGAACTGCTGCTGGAAGTTCTGTGGATGGAACTCCCAGCAGCTTATAAGATTTAATGTTGAAGTGTGTAGCCTGATTCATTTCATAGCTGTGGCACAAGGGAGCTTAAGCATTCCTCCTGTACCATTTTCTGATCCAAAACGGCCAAGAGAGCTGCTATTTTCCCTGCTGGGATAATCATACAGATACTTCCAAGTACTTCCAAGTATCCCATGTAGTTAAACTTCAAATATCTGTCTATTATGGTTTTAATATGTACGTCCTCCAAAGAGCTTAGTGCAATTTATGTGTCTCTCCTCCATCACTGTATCTTCACAAAATCACACCAAAATAGGCTATGCCAGGCTTAGATCTCTGCAAAACTGGACTTCCACCAGCAGAGTATGACTTCTCCACCTTCCTGTCCAAAATATCCCCCAATTGCTCCTGTGTGACAGGGGACCATCAGGAACAGCATGAGAAGGTAGGCAGAGGTCCAGCACGGTAAGGAGGAAATGGTAAAAACAAAGCTGGTTCCAAGGTTTGGGGAGCCATGGGCAGGATTTTCCCAAGGGCCTCTTCCCCACTCTGCCTAGCACTAGACCACATGCTGTGCTTCTCTTCCCACCTGCCCATATTCCTCCCTGCCTTTGTTCTCCCCTTCCTTATTTGTGCGTCCTCCCACTGTCCATGCTCACAGCCAGCTGAACCACCAGCAGCCCTTTTCCCCACAACCAGGGCTGGTGTCTGCATACCCCCCTGTGGGGCAGCTGCCAAAGCCCATATTCACTGTCTCCCTTGCCCACTAGGCAATGATGCACCATGCACCACCTAAGAGCCCTTCCATAGCAATGGCAGGCAGCACAGGTGATAGAGATCTCACTAGCAAGGATTCGGTTTCATTTTTTCAGCCATGTTGGACGCTCCTCTTCGCAGGTCCAAGAGGAAGCGTCCGTGCAGCCTGACCGGGCGGCTGATCTGCAAAGATTAGCCCCCAGGACTCCCAGGGAGGGAGTCAGGGTCCAGGACGCTGCGGGAAGAACCCTCTGGCAAATCTATGCAGGGGGTAAATTGCCCGTTTGTCCCCATGGAGGCCGGCAGACGTGCGCGGCACCTTGCGTGCTGCCAGGCCAAGGAAAACGGCAAAGAACAGGACTAGGCGGAAGCCTGTAAGTAAGCGAATCCCTTCTGTTATTACAAGCGTATGTGAAGGAGTGGTGGGATCTGAAGTTAAGAAGACTCGGATTTCTTCCCCCTCGCTGAGTTTCAGAAGGTTGGCGGTCCCCCCCCCTAAAATGGCAGCGAGAAAGCAGAGTCCCGCTTTGGGCAAGTCAATCTCGGCTGCCCTGCAGGGAAAAGCGGAGTCGCTCGAGGACTTGGTCAAAAGGTCGGTCATCGAAGCCATAAAACCCTTTGTTGACAAGCTGAATGAAACAGATCAAATGGTGGGCTTAATTGAGAGCGATGTGAAAGCCATTAAGGAAGTAGTGGGGGGGGCAGAGAAGTCTGCTCGGGAAAATGCGTCACTCATGAGAGCAATGAACAAGGAGCTAAAGCTGGTGGAAAACCAGCTGATCGGGCTACAAGTGGAACGAACACAGACTGTTTTGCGTCTCCAGAATGTTAAAGAGGAAAACGAGGATCTAAGGGAGCTTGCCTCGGAATTATTGGCGTCACCCGCGAGGGCAACTAAGGAAGAGGTAAAAAGCGCCATTTTGGAAGTCCGTCGGGCTTCTTCAAAATATGCAATGAAGCGGCAGCTGCCTCGCGAGATTTTTATTGAGTTTTCATCTAGGAAGGTCCGAGACACTATCCTATTTAACTCATATAATGCGGATTTGGACTTTCTGGGAAATAAAGTCAAGATACTGAAGGACGTTCCATTTCTAGTTTGGAAAAGAAGATTTAAGTACAAAAAGCTCGCAGCTCTCCTGAGGGAACGAGGGATAAAGTATAAATGGCTATTTCTGGAAGGAATTTGGTTTAATTATAAAGATCAAGCTTACAAGATAAACTCAGAGGATCAGCTAAGGGATTTTGTGGACAAAAATCAAGAATTCGGGCAAGATACCATGCAAAATGAAGAAGACTCGAAGCCTGAAGGGAGGGGGGAGGCAGCGAGCGCAGTGGCTGTAGCTGCTCAGAGAGAACTGCATCCGAGGCCTAGGGGGGGGGGAGAAGAAGATTTAATATGGGTTGTATTTTGTATTTTGCAAGGTCAACCACTCCTTCATTACTTTATGAAGGTTTAAATTTTGAACTATGGCAGTATGAAGGGAAAACATTGTAGTGTAGTGTTTATTGTTTGTATGTTACCTCCCCCCCTTTTCCAGCCCTCCTTCCCCTTTTCTTTCTTCTTTCCCTTTTCCCCTTTCCTAGTACTTTTGTAGTTTTTTTTGTAGGCTTTTGTCTTAGATATTAAAAATAAAAAAAAATTCAAAAAAAAAGAGATCTCGCTAGCAAGCAGGCAAGGGAAAGGGCACACAGCCATGTGGCAGGGAAGGTATGTAGGAGCCCTGACCTCCAGCTGCTCCACTTTGGGGCATATTGATGCTGGCTCTGAGAGGGGAAAAAAACACCCAGAATAAAAATGATTGATGAAATCTAATCTAGTGATTGACCAAAAAAATCACCCAATAACAACAACAACATTTGATTATATACCGCCCTTCAGGATAACTTAATGCCCATTCAGGGCGGTTTACAAGATGTATTATTATTATCCTCACAACAATCACCCTGTGATGTGGGTGGGGCTGAGAGAGCTCCGAGAAGCTGTGACTGCCCCAAGGTCACCCAGCTGGCTTCCAGTGAAGGAGTGGGGAATCAAACCCAGTTCTCCAGATTAGAGTCCTGCTGCTCTTAACCACTACACCAAACTGGCTCTCACTGAACTTCATGGCTGAGTGGAATTTATTAATTTATTTCATTTATACCCCACCTTTCTCCACAAGAGACCCCACACTGCTTACATTGTTCTCCATTCCTCCATTTTATACTCACAACAACACTACAAGGTAGGTTAGGCTGAAAGTGCCTAACTAGCCCAAGGTCACCCACAAAGCTTCCATGACAGGGTGGAAATAGTCCACCACTTCACCAAGTGAACTAATTTTCCCTGGGCTTAGTGTGGCACTTAAAGCAGTTGACAATAGTGGTTTTAATCATCGTGTGATTCTATATAGAATTATTCTTCCATGATTTACAGGCCAAGGTCTCATTAGCTTTAATAATATAATATCAAGTACTTGTGCCCTCAGTCTTTTGTCTGGTCCACAGTAGTAAGTCATTCAATGAATATTCAATTAAATTACATCTCTTCAAGAAGTTCAAACTATTTCATCTTGCCAAAAAATCTGAAAATATAAGGGCGCAACACATTGATGGGGCAAACTCAGTTCTAACTGCTTTATGCTAGACACGGATGACTGGTCCAAGGTCACCCAATGAACTTCATGGCTGAATGGGGATTCTAACCTAGAGCTCCCAATTTATATCCAAGGCACATATTACCTTGTCTCTCTTTAGCTGCTAAGGATGCTTCCAAAATGCCCCTGACCTGAATTTATCTCTACATTTTGGAGTTTTGAATTACCTGGTCTTGTTTTTGAAGTGGAACTTACGGTGAAATCCTAAGCAGAGTTACTCCAGTCTAAGCCCATTGATTTCATCGGGGTCGGACTGGAGCAACTCTGCGTAGGATTTCACTGTAAATTAGTTAGTAATTTCCCCTTGTTCTAGTCTTTTGTTTTATTCTTACAGAGTACTTTGTATACCACAGCTTCCCATTCCATCCATTCTTTTGTGATGTGCAACAACCTTTGAAACAAAAACAGCAAAAAAGCAATCTTACTGTGACTACACATACAACTATACCAAGATTCTTTCTGTGCAGTGTATTATAATTACAGAGGAGCATCTGTCTGCATCTGCAAAGCACTGTAGAAGAATAATTTACATGCAATAACATGATCTAGATTTTTTTTTACAGCGATTTACCAATGCACAAAGAAGAGGAGGAAAAGATGCAAACCAACTGAAGGAGCTGAAAGGAGCTGAACACTCTAATTCCCAAATTAATTATAGAAATCCTCCTAGAGAAACTAGAATTCAGAAGGAGTGGAATATAGGGCAAAGCAAACCAATTGAACACTAAATTAACAGAACAAGGGAATCTCCTTTATCCCTAATATATCCTCCAAATCTTCCATTCTGGAATTGGTTTTAGATTCTGGAAGCCCCTAGTTTGCTTTCAAATTAACTAGAACAGATCAGATTCTTGGGATATGCTGTTCAGATGTCATATGTCGTATGTGCCTGAATAGGTAAAGTAAGGCCTATTACTGCAAATACTGCTCTGATACAAAGGCAGAGCAGCAGACCAGTGTGACATAGTGGTTAGAACTAGGCCTGGGAAGCCCTGGGTTGAACGCCATCACTCAGCCATGAAGCTGATCTTGGCTCAGTCACTATTTCTCATGCTAACCTACACCTCACAAGATGAGGCGAGGATGAAATAGAGGATGGAAGAACTATGCATGCTGCCCTAAGATCCAAAAGGAAGGGAGGGAAATAAATTTGATAGTTAAGTAACATAAGAGTCTGATAAGATTGGGATCCATTCTACTGTAGTCAACTGCAGATCCACTGCAGCAGAATTTGATTTGATGGTCTTGTTCTGTTTTTTAAAACTAATCTACTAGTATAGTTGGTGAATCAGGCTCCTCATGACTTTAGATTAGACATGGGCATGAACGGAAAAAAAACCCGAACACCCTGTTTGTCGTTTGGTGCCATCCACGAACAATGAACAATGAACATGGACAAACATGAACTGTTCCTGGACATGTTTGTTGTTCGTTGTTCATGGGGGCCAGAACCCCCACCCCAACCCCCCCACTTAGCCCCCCTCCCCTCAAACCCACTTACCTGGCCCTTTAAAGATCCCTTTAAACTATCAGCTGGCAGGCACCGGGGGCGATTCCCCCCTGCCACCTGCCAGCTGATAGTTTAAAGAGCCCTTTCCTGCCATGTGCAAGGGGCAGAGCCCTTTAAACACCCCACAAACTGACCTTCCCAATGTCCAATTCCCACCAAATTTGCAGGGGACATAGTCCTCATTGCCCTCTGAAAACCTCCCCCAAGTTTCAGAGAGTTTGCACCCTGGGAAAGGCATGATCCACGGGTTTTCCTGTTGGCTGTCATTTTCTCTTCACAGTGGCAAAAACGGAACTCTCTGCTGGAAGTACTTTGCCAGAAGGAAAGCAGAAGGAAAGCCAGAAGGAGTTCAGACAGAGTTCAGTCCCTCTCTGCCTCCTGATGCCAAGGGGATTGATTGCACCAGGTGCCAGACTGTCTGGCTTGCTGAACAGCTGCCAATGGCAATGAACGAGGCTTGCAATGACCACCTGTTCATTTAGGATGGGGCCTCCCTGTTCATAATGCTGTTCGTGATATTTAGATATTGTCGACTGCTTGCTTTTTGGGGGGGGGGGTATGCTGGTAGAAATAGCAATTAGGTTTTCAAGCACATTATCAATGAGAAGCTTTAGAAGTAGTTCTCTAAGAACTCCAGTAGTGTTCTTTTAGTGAAGAATTCCTGCAGTGTGACATTAATATTGCAGTTAATGAACATGCAGTAGACATTCCTTTATAATACACAATCCGTTTTCACTTACAGGGGAAAACAAAGAACTGTGACTATGCAGAAAGGATCAGGTAGTAAAGATCCCTGCTTGAGACCCTGGAGAGCCACTGCCAGTCAGATAGTTTTAGGTAGGTAGCTAAACTTTCTTAAGTCACAGAGAATAGGAAAAAAGATTTTGTTCAGATGTTGTAACTTGAGATTTTGTCATGCAGTAAGTGCATCTGCATGAATATTGATGGGAAACATCCTCCTCCTGATATTTCCTTTCCTAAAAGATGTTTGAAGCAGTCCTGGAAAATATTGCACAGGTGCACTGGATGTTTGCAATGACTGTGGGTAAACAATGTTAACTATTGCTTTGGGCTGTATTTGTCCTTTCACCAGCTTATTGCACCAATGTGAAACCTACCTGGGGGAATAATTACAATTATTACACTGCAGTGAACTCTCTGTCATGTTTCCAAACAGCCCCATTACATTGACACTAGCACAATGATCACGGATGTGTGTGTGTGCGAGACAGAGTGCATGTGAGTATTATTGGCATAGTGGTAGAACATTTACCTTGTATGCAGAAGGGATCAGGTAGTTGATGAAGATCCCTGCTTGAGATAGTTGAAGATCCCTGCTTGAGACCCTGGAGAGCCACTGCCAGTCAGATAGTTTTAGGTAGGTAGCTATGTCGGTCTGCTGTTCTACTGCTAGTCTGAGTAGGAAATACCGACATTAGCAAGCCAGTGGTTTGACTCAGTATAAGGCAATACAATACTATCTTCATACAATGCATTCCTTTTTTACAGATGAGAGAATGGCAGCCATTCATTTATATGGGAGAAAAATGAAATGAGTCCAAGTATTTCCATTTCCATGCTGAGTTAAATTTGTTATAGTCTTCAGTTCTTTCAGAACAGATTGATGTTTCTGCTATTTTCTAATTATTATTTCATTTATATCTAGCTGTTCGGCTTGTTTTAGTCTATGGGGTTTTTTTTAAAAAAAAAGGTCTGAGCTTGGTTTAATTGTGTGCCTTTTTTACCAAAAAAGATGGAATAGCAGCTTATAAATTTTTAAATAAATCAATTGATCTGATTCAGTATAAACCAATTTCATGTGGTCTTCAAATAACTGTGGAAGACATTGACCCATCACTTTAGTTAAATATGTAAACCTGAATTTTACACCCAGCATTATTTTTGTGTGTGTTGTAAACATTTTTATTTCTGCAATGTAAAAGATTATGGAGATGTCACCCTTTATATCCCATCTGTGTGGTTTTTAAGAAATTAAAGAAGAAGGAGCAGCTGTTTCTCAGCATAAAAAAGCAACATGTGTATTCCATTCCCATAAAAATACTGACAGTGAGGGAAAGTTGGAATTGATCTGGAGCACTCAAGCCATTCTCTGCTTTGTCTCTTTTTGAGGGTGACACATTAGAATGTTCCAGTTGCACGGTTGCCACCAGATCGATTTTATTTCCTACTGCTACAATTGTACACTATACTTTGGACTTTGTGCCAGCCTTACCACATCCTACATGGCACGGCATGCAAGAGAGTTGTTTGTCTCAGTGTGCAAAATGAAGTGATTAGGGAAAAGCTTTAAAATTAAGGAGTTGATGAGAAAACGAAGTGAAGGGTTCCCTACTGTGAGAAACTCCCTGTTATTATAGAAGTAGTGAGAGCTTAAGCATGGCAGGAAATAAGAACTACATTGAGTCTGGGGGGGAAATAATTCTCAGAAATAGTCTATTAACGCTGTTATTTCTTGGCAGGCAGCCACAAGAGATTCCTGACCCAGCTATCTGTCACAAATTGTAGCTGACCCATCCTCCTGAAAGCTCTGGGAGGCATACATGGTCTTTCATTTAACTTAACAGGAACCTTATAAAGTAGATTAGGTCAAGAGATGACCGGCCAGATTTCAGTCAGTGAACTTCGTGGTTAAAGAGGTTTAAATTTGGATTTTCCCAGTCCTAGACCATCACTCTATTATATCATACTGGCTCTTAGAGCATACTTCTACACTCAACAGTGGCTCTTACTTTACATCAGGACTGGCATTAAGAATTAACATGGAGGGACATTTGCCAAGGCCCAGCTGAAGGACCACTAGAGATGCTTAGGCTTGCCAGCCCTCCCTTGGAGTAGGGGATTCCCCATCCTCAGCTGTAGTTTTCCTCCGCTGCTCTGAGCAGCAATGGGAGAAAAATGAGATGAAAATTGGCTGTTGGCTGATGGTATGACATCACTTTTAAGATACCCTGGAAGCTTGGAAATGATGCCATACTTGTCTAGGAATGGAGCAAAACTCAATGGTAAAACTTTGGTAAAACCATAGTATTTTTAGTGATACCAAGGGATGACTGACATCACCTCCAGGTTTCCTTTGGAAGTGACATCAATCTAGGAATATCCAAAAGCACTGTGGTTTTATCATAGAGTTTTGTTCAATTCCTAGAGAGGTGTGATGTCACTTCTGGGATGTCATCTGATGCCCCCCATGTCACTGCCCTCTGGTCTCTTACCAGTTGTCAGATTAGGCATGGCAATCTAATAATTGATTCATGTAGTTTTACGGTGGCTAGGAAATTGGCCCAAAGGTCCCTGCAGTGTTGCAATAGCCCCTGGGTAAATCTACCATTTCCTTTTGGGGAAAGTATCTGAAAAGATTGGGGTAAGAGTCTTCTAGTGATGACAAGTCTTAAAGGATTATGAAGATGCAAATTCCACTAGGGGGTGTGAATGAAAACAAAATGTATTGTTCATATTTGCATATCAGGAATCTGATAAATACCAGTATTCCCAATATTCTGGTCAAATATACCAGTTTATTATTTGGATTTGGGTTTTTTTCCGGAATCTGAATAGATTTGGCTTATTTATTCCCTATGGGGGAATCTTTCCAGGGAGCGCTAGGGGCCTTTTTTTCAAGCAAACTACATCAAAATTGTAGAGACCCTAGTCCTGCCTGTCCACTTCAGACCCCCAACTTTTAAGCCAATCTGGTCAAGGGATATAATTCTACGGGGAGCCCAGAAGCCTTAGCCAAATGCACAAGAACAACCACTAGCCAAAAGCCTTGGAATGCGAACAGAACCAAGAAAGCCCAACATAAGAATTAAATCCTGGCAGGATCAATGTCAAATCGGAGAATTCCAGCAGAATCAACTGAAGCAAAGGAGTAAGCCCAACATAACAAGACTCACTTACAGAAATCAGGCAGAAGCCAGAGCACATTTTATTTTTTTTAATATTATTTATAGTCCATCTTTCTCACAGAGTCTCAAGGTGGATTACACAACATGAGACAATACGATCAAAGGCTTGGAAATTCGATAACAATACAATAGGGTATGGACTGCAGAAATTTGAACACAAATAGCAAAGAGTCCAGTAGCTTCTTTAAGACTAACCAACTTTATGGTAGCATAAGCTTTTGAGAGCCACAGCTCTCTTTGTCAGCTCTCTTGAAAGCTTATGCTACAATAAAGTTAGTCTTAAAGGCGCTACTGGACTCTTTGCTATTTTGCTACTGCAGACTAACACGGCTAACTCCTCTGGATCTATGAATACAAACAGAAATCCAGTACAGAGCTGAAACATTGCTGAAACAAAGCAGAAACAATCACACATAGCATATTAAATGGTGCAGAAGCTACCCGGTTGGTACACATTAATATAGTCTACAGCTCCTGTCTCTTTAGTAACAGATCTCTGAACCATTGCCTTACAGTACAGCTCTTCTACTTGTGTAAAAAAGCCCTTCTGAATAATTCTGTTTTGTATAGTTTGTGGGAGACATCCTAACATCATCAGGCAGGCAATTCTATAAGGTAGGTGCCACAACAGAGAATGCATGTGTTTGGGCAGCTGTGGATTTTGCCCATTTGCAGGGTGGCACCTGTAATATAACAGATGTAACCTGGCACAAGCACAGGCACCCATACCTAGCAGTGGTAAGCAACACACACACAAAAACAGACACATACATAGTGAGTTAGTATTAGTAACAACCTCCCAAGGAAGGTATCAAAAAGCAAGAAGGAAGGGTTTTATGGGCTCCCACCAGACCCAATGTGCCTCTCTCTGCAGTCTGCAGTCCATACTGTCAAGGGCTCAGAGAAGCCTAGAGACAGAGCTGCAGCTGACCTTCATCACCAGCACTCCTGTTCCTGCTCACCTCATGAAGAAGAAACATAACACCAATACGTCAACAACATGACCTGCACCAAAACAGGCTCATTTCGGGCCCATTTTGACACGGATTGGGCCCATTTTGAGCCACTGCAGAGTGCAGGAGCACTTCTGCCCTCTGCAGTGACCCAAAAACTGGCCCAATCTGCATCAAAATGGGCTCTTTTGGGGCCCATTTTGGCACAGATTGGGCCCGTTTTGAGCCACTTTGCCATGCAGGAGTGCTCCTGCCTTCCACAGCACCAAAAATAACCCTGTTTGGGCACAGATCGGGCCTGTTTTTAGCCACTGTGGAGCGCAGGAGCACTCCCGCACTCTGCAGTGGCCCCAATCCAGGTCAAACTAGGCCGATCCAGGCAGCTGACGTGCATGGGAGTGTGCAGCGCCACAGGGGAGCATGCACAGAAGATGTGTGGTGCCCTGATGGCCAGGTAAGTGGGGGCAGGGTGTGAGGGGTGGAGGCGGGGGCAGGGATATCCCTACTTGTGCCATCCCCACCAAACACCTCTGTCAGAGATGCTTGGTGTCCCTTCTATTAAAGGGACTTGGGAGGAGAGCACAAGAGGTGGCCAAAGAATGACTTTGCTCTTGGTTTCTTGGTTACCATGTGGCACCAGTTTTATTCTCCCCATAAATGGTTCCTGAGGCTGGTAGTTGAGAGATGAGCCAGTTCTTTCCCTCAACTGACCCAGGCCCTATGCAGCTGGCATTGTGCGTAGAGGAGATCCTCCATCTTCTGGAAGTGATTCCAGATTGTGGAAGTGTAGGAACTCCCACACAATCAGAACAGAGAATGCTAAGCAAGAAACAATCTTGATGGATCCTCCCTACAAGAACAGTAACAACAACCCTTTAAAAATGAAACTGCAACACAAGTACAAGCAACCTAGAACAACGGCAACCAAGACCGTCCCACAAAACAGAAATACCATTTAAAAATTAAAATGTAACAAAGAAAGCACCCAGAAGAGCAGCACAAAACCCTTTAAAACTAAACACCAAACACAAAGAAAAGGTTAACTCCCCAACACAACCCACCACCAGTCCCACTCCCCTCACTCCAAACCAGGAATACTTTAAAAAAAAGATTCTTAAAGTCATGCCAGGTCTTCAGGCAGGAAGAATCTCCTCTAGGCAGGCAGGTAGTACAGCAGGCAACAGGCAGCAGGCAGCAATCCTCCAGAGCAACAACTCAGGCACATTCCAGCAATCTGTAATGGAGTCCTGCTGCAGCCCAGACCTGCAATTAAGCTCTTTGCCCACACTCAGGGCCAAGCTACACATGACGAATGACACTTGAACGGCAAGTGGATTGAGTGGCGGGCAAGTGAACAGGGAGAAATACACTTGCTGTTCAAGTGTCATTCGTCATATGTAGCTTGGCCCTCAGAAAGCATTTAAAAGGCTACTCATGAGAGAATCACCATGATTGGCCAGATACTTAGAGCGCCTTCTAATGCTAGATCCCATTTGCCAGTGAGAGCTGCCTCACTCCCCCCTCCCACCTGTGGCCAGAGGAATATGAGGGTGGGGGGAGCCGGCAACTTTTAAATGCTGGTGCTGCAATCCCAAGATAAACCCTAATAATTTCGAGTTAATTCTGTTTTATTTGGGAATGGTAATACTGGCGTACCTGAAAATTGTGGATTTATTTGGGATTCCCGAGTACACCCCCCAAAAATGCCAATAGGGTATTTTGGGTATATTTTGGGCTGTATTTACTAAATCATATACCCCTACACCACACTCCTTTCTCAAGGACACGTACACAAGGGAACAAAATGCTTGGTTGGAAAGTTGGAGGACCTCTTGTCTCCAGAACTGTGCTGGTCCTTCCCTACATTGTTATATTTACATATAACAATATCTGCCCCCCCAAATTCACACTGATTGGCAATACACTCTTTAGTGGGCTAAGGCCAGTTTAGGTCCCCTCACCCTGCCCTTCCTTCATTTTCCTTAGGCATTGCCTCCCAAGCTCTGCCATGATGACAGAAGTTTGGTGACCCTGTCCTGAGAATTGCAGCTGTGCATGCCTCTCATACTGTACAGATCATGGATTAGGTCCTCCCTAGTTCCCCAGATCATTATCTAATCAGGAAGATCAGGGAGGTCTGATTTGTGATCCCAACATGCTCTGAGATGCCCTTTGTAAATGCATCTCACAGACTATGCTAGTACAACCCTGTATTTTCATCATGATTTAATTTCCCTTTTTTCAAAAAATCCAACATTTTTTATCAGTCCAGTGTGTTCTTCAATGAAGCTGTCCATAGCTATTCGAATAATGATTAATTTTAAGCTCATCAACATGTATGAATACCTCACAATGTTCCTTCCAAAAAGCATTTCTGTCTTATTTTTTCAGCATTCTACTCCCTTCCAGTGATCATCTTGTCTAGTTTTGCGAAGTTCTTTTCAGATCTTGTTCTCCAAACAATCTTTTTCACACTGTTTCTCGCAAAATGAATGGCACAAAATGTATAATGATGACTCTAGGTTTTAAGCTCTTATTTAAATTTTTTCTTTAGCCAGACTTCTAACCAACCATTTCTTTTGGTCTGTCTGCCTTTGTTTCTTATGTTTTAACTAATATAAACCCCTCATTGAGGGCTGCAGTATAAACATAATGCATATGTAAGCAGACATACTATTACATGCATAATATTACAAGCATATATAAGACCACACACATCTCTTTTAACTTTGCTCCTTGTTTTAATTGTCGCTTGAGAGTTGTTTTGATTTAGTAGTGGGGTTGTGTGAATCATCACTCTGCTGGTTCAAATCCCACTACTGCCATGAATGATATAAGTGGCCTTTGGTAAGCAGGTGAAAATGTCCACCTCCCCTTCACTCAGCTGGGATCAAAAGTGGAGAAGGTGGCAATGCCTGCCTCCCACCTTCACCCAGACAGGATCAGGTGTGAAGCAGGAGGCCATTCTTGCTCCCTTCACCTGGCCAGGAGCAGGCGAGGAGCAGGTGAGAATGCCAGGATCAGCCAACCAGGATCAGGCACAGAGCAGGAGGCAATGCCTGCCCCCTGTTCAGCCTGCCGGAATCAGGCATGGAGCAGGCGGCAATGTCCCCCTCTGACTTCACCTGGCTGGACTCAGTCGCAGAGCAGGAGGCAATGCCCACTCCCACTTCACCCAGCTGAGATCAGGCACAGAGCCGGCGGCAATGCTTGCCCCTTCACCTAGCCAGGATCAAGAGTGGAGCAGGTGGCAATGCTCACCCCCCCTTCACTCGGCCAAGATCAGGTGCAGAGCAGGCAGCAATGCATGCCCCTTCAGCTGGCCAGGATCAGGAGTGGAGCTGGTGGCAATGCCCGCCTCCCCTTCACTTGGCTGGGATCAGGTGCAGATAAGGCAGCAATGCCCACCACTTCACCTGGCCAGGATCAGGCATGGAGCAGGTGGCAATGCCCACCCCCCCTTCACTCAGCCAGGAACAGGTGCAGAGGAAGTGGCCAGGCCCACCCCCACCCGCCACTTCATCTGGCTGTTATCAGTGACGGAGGAGGAGGGAATGCCCACCTGCCCGCCCTCCCCTTTCTAGAGCTCATTGTATTTTTTCCCACAATGGGCTTTGTTGCTAGTGTCTCATAACATAGATGAGGGGGGAAATGAAAATGATAGCCGATAAGACATGAGGCATACAAAATGCACCTTATTTTGTCATGCCACTTTAGAAGGAAGGAAACCCTAGTAAATATGTGATAAATGTATGGATATAATTCTGCACCTAGGCCAGAGGAATACTGCTTCATGCAAAATATATCAATATAGAGTAATGTCTTTCAACTTATAGAATTGGCATAAATGTGTTCTATGATGTTTTGCTGCCCCTGAAGATAATGATCTATTAGTAATAATAAATCTTATGAATTATTACCTATTGAAAACCAGTTCTGTTTCTATTTTGTTCCAGTCTTATATCACACCACTGAAAAGAATAAGCAGCCACTATTTGCTACCATGGAGCTAGAAACCAACTTCAGCCTATAGGCAAAGTCTAGATCTGCCATTTAATTGATCCTCCAACTATTGTTCCTTATGAGAAGGAGAATGAGAAATGTAGGAGGGAGAAATATGACAGTAAGATAAGGGCATAACAAGAATTAATATTATGAGTTCCATATATCTGCAGGTCTGTGCTCTGCTTTTTATGCCCTTCTTGACATAGCTTTCTTTCATCGACAAGGGAGGTTCTGTTTATTTTAACAGGAAGTATTCAAATCTACCATTCCTCACCTATTCTCTAAAGCTGGTCAGTGCTGAAAAAACTTTACTACTTGATGATGTTATATATATTGATGCTAATCTATACAGAGACTCCCAAACAAGCTTACCACAGGGAGATGTGCTCTAGCTAGACCTGTCATTTATTACATTACATCCTAGAACTCCAGGTAAGGTGTGTGTGTATGTGGAGGAGGGGGGAGAGGGAGAGAGATCCAGCCATGCTTAGCTTCACCAAGGTTGCTATCTCAGGAAGCTTCCAACTGTCCATCAGGTCCCAGAGAACCCATCTGAATCCCAGAACAGTTTCCCTTTCCCTAGATCAGCATTTGTTCCATTGTCCATTGATTGCTAGAGGTTTGATACTGTCAAACGTTGGCAGCTGTTACCAGAACTGCTTTTTATTATAAGGGGGAAATTAGCTTTAGCAGTCTGTAACTGAAATTAGCGCGGATCTTAACCTATGTCTACGGAGGTCCCGATTCCAGACACTCTAGTGAAAAAGAGGCAGACTACAAATAGGTTCAAACACGTGTATTTTCTAATAGTGTGGCGTAAGCCTGAGCTTGCACATACATACAAGAAAACATACAAGGACTAGGAAATACAGAGTAGGAAATATAGAGACTTTCGCATTAGCTGGTTCCCAACGATGGTAAGGGAAATACTCACAATCCTGGAGCGAAGCAGAGACAAAACAGCGAGGTGGCCCAATGCCAGCACTGGGACCACAGACGGACAGCAAGGGGTTCTGGATAGGATGGCCTGAGCACCGAGTGGTCTGAGAGACCAGCTCAAATACCCCAAAACGTACCCTGGGGCTGGTGCTGTACTTGGTGGTTCTCAGAGATTAAAACAAAGGTTCTAATGGGTTACTGAATGGCTTGGATGGGCCACTTTGGTAATCTGATTGTGATAAGTGACACCTCAGGAAGAGGGGACAAAAGAGGGAGGGGGAAATCCAAGTGGGCTGAAAGGATGTTCCAGCGGACAGGGCTTGTCCTGATGTCATCAGCTCTGGAATGCGGAGGTTTCTTTGAGATGCATTCTCTAAGCGCTTGGGATGGTCGGCACTTAGTTCCTTCTCCGGGGCGGCTCCTAAGATATGCAGAGCGGGGCGAGGTACTCTCGCTGCGGACGTGGTGTGCCCGCTTCGCCGAAATGGCTTCTCAAAGCAGTCTTCTTCCCTGGGTCTTCTGGCTGTCTAAGAACATGGATGCCGGCTGGGCATAGCTGGGGCTGGTTTGCAAGTTGCCTGGTAGCGAGGGCAAGCTCGGGGACCTACCCGCGGGAGGCTCCAGGCGGGAACTGACCAGGGAGCGCCTAGCCAGGCTCGCTGGAGGTTTCCCCGGCAGGCGCCCGGCTGCTAGCAGCGGCTTGGGCCCATATGAGGCAGGCTTCCATGGAGGCAGGGGAAACAGCACACAAAACACAGTCCAAAGCAGGGAACAGGCACGGTCCGTGGCAGATGGCAATGCAGGCACGGGGCACACTTGTAATAAAGTCCAAACATACACTGGGAAATCCAGATACAGGTCAGGGCAGGGCTGCCCAGAAAAAGAGTCCTTTGTGCAGTTATCCAAGCATGGAGTCAGGGAACTACACAGTCTATTGCAGCGGCACGGTAATAGAACAGCAGACAGGAAACTGACACGTGTACCAGAACACACACTTGCAGGGCAATCTTCGGTGTAGCAGTAAAACAGTAATGCAGGAAACTTTAACACAGTTCATGGCAGGCTTTAAAGCAGGAGAGGGGGCCTACTTGGCAACACAGCTACTGATGTCAAATACTGACATCCAGATAATATTTGGTGAATATTATAGCCCGTTTGATGTAGTGGTTAAGAGTGCAGGACTCTAACCTGGAGAACTGGGTTTGATTCTCCACTCCTTCACTTGAAGCCAGCTAGGTGTCCTTGGGTCAGTCACAGCTTCTAAGAACTGGTGATTGTCGTGAGGATAATAACAACATACTTAGTAAACTGCTCTGAGTGGGTGTTAAGTTGCCCTGAAGGCGGTATATAAATCAAATGTTGTTGTTGTTATAATATTCATTATCAAAATTCACAGACAGAATATGCAGAGGCCACACACAATTTAGCTTGACTTTTCAGGAAACACGTAGAGGATGTCTAAATAGTTTTAAGTAGCTTCTGATCCTCAGCCTTTTTAGAAGTGGAGAAATAAGACTGGAATTAGACATGATGGAGATGGAGAACAGCAGCAATGAAAGCAACATCCTTGAGTTCCATACTTCTCTATATTGGTCACAACTTCCAATAATACAAACAAGGACAATAGAAGCTGAACTACTATGTGTACCAAGTTACTAGTTCCTTTGTTGCTGTATTGTTATATATTTTTTTGTTTGAAGATTCATATGGATGGAAGGGAGGAATATATTTTAATTGCATTAATAAATTAAATATCATTATTAGACATGGGAACGAATCGAAATATGAAGCAAATTTCATCATGAAATGGGCCATTTCGTGTGTCACAAAACAGAGTTTTGTGGGGTCGCGATTATCACAAAATTCATGACTTTTCGACCTGTTTCATTAGCTTCATGAACGATTCGTAATTGCAGACAGGCTGACACCGATCCATTGATTCCCTAGGCAACAATGGGCCCAGATCTTTTGTTGCTATTGGAAACCCCAATCATAGCCCACTTACCCTTGATTGGCAGCTCTCCTAGCCATCTGGAGAGCTTCCATTCTGCCCTATACAGCCAGGAGCTGGGGGTCAATCCCCTAGCAACCAAGGAGGTGGGCCTTCTGTAGCCATGGACACACCAATCTCACCCCTCCAAACCCTGTTAGGCAGGTCTGTCAGCCAACCACAGACCTCCTGTTCTGATCTATGTCAGTGTTTTGCTGAAATTGGAGTGTGAGAGTATGGAAAGATTTGGAATTGTGCTTTTGATTGCTGCTGCTTTAAAGAGACTGAAAGAAGCCTCTTATTTCCAGCTCTTGGCCTTGCTGTAGGAATGTCTTTGGATGAGGGTGCCTTTTTCCCTCCACCCCACCCCTCACTCCATCTTCCCATCCAGATCCATCACTGCCAGGCCTTCATCCTCCTCTGATCCAGCAACTCCTGGTCCCCGTTTCAGTCATGCACTCTGGCAGCACTTCCCTTCCCATCCTTCCTGTTGACCTTCCTGATCAACATATTGCAAACTGGGGTGGGGGGGGTGGGGTGGAGGAGAGCCTGCTGAAGTCTCCCTGGGAATTTGGCATCTCTGGGTATGAAGGGGGCTAGTGAAATGCCCTGGGTTCTGATGAATCATGAAACTAATGAATCATTTCGGCAAACTTGTCAATTTTGTGAAGTTTTGTGATTCACAATTCATGGATCGTGACGAAACATGAAACTCTCATTTCAGGCTTTTTCCATTTCATGCCCATGTCTAATCCTTATGCTTTGGTATATGCCGACAATCTATTTAGTTATCAATAGAGAAAAACCATAATTTGTTCCGGATTTGTCATAATTCAGTACCTTTTCAAAATCTTATTGGCTGGATATGGCATATCCTTTCCTCAGTGCAATGAGCCATTCCCCAACACAATAGAACAGGTCTGCAATATCCAGCCCTGCCCTCCAAAGCTGCCATTTCTTCCAGGGGAACTGATCTGTTGCAATTACTGGAAAACTCCAGGCTCCACTTTGAGTTTGGTAACCCTATTGCGTTTCTTTCTCTCTCAGAGTTTGGATACTAGAAATCTGGTTTTACCAATTAACATTAAGAAATGGATGGTGATACTTACAGTGCAATCCTAAACACAGTTACTCCAGCCTAAGACCACAGATTTTCAGTGGACTTAGATGGGAGTAACTCTGTTTAGGATTACACTGTTAGCCTAGTAGCTGGGAATGGATGAAGATGTTTTTTTCTATTTCTGTGAATAGTTGTCACTGTGCATTTTATTATTTTTGTTTTGTTTTGTTTCATTGTGAATAGCGTTGGTCACATTTCTCAAGTGACTTTCATGAGTTCCTAAAAATGTCCTTATCAAACAAAGTATGAAAGATTCTGGTTTAAAAAAAAGGAAAGTGTCATATCTTAAGCTACATGTTTTTTGTGTAGAGGTTTGCACATCCATTTTCTGACATCGCCTTATGATGGCCTGGAAAATGTTTTTGCTTGAGATCTTGCCATAAGTTCTACTGTCAATCAGAGAAGAACAGATGAACCATTGCTCTGACTCAGCAAAGGGCAGCTTCGTATGCGGTTTAATACATGTTTATCTTCTGTGCTTCTTGATGTCAATTTAGCGGGCAATTAACATGATCCCACAAGACCTATGATAAATGAGCATTATGTTTTGTTATACATGATGTGTCTTGCATACATATAAAGTTTTCTCTGCTTGTTATATTAAGGAATAATATTGTAGTTAGACTAGGATCTGGGACAACTAGCTTCAAATCTTCACTTTGCCATGAAAACATATCGGGTGAACTTGCGTCCATCCCAGTTTCTCAGCTTACCTCACAGCCTAATCTACCTGTGGTGGTTGTAAGGCTAGAGTAACGGAGGGGAGAATGATGTGATAAGCTGTCTTGGGTCCCCAATAGGCAGAAAAGCAGGATATATTTTTTTAAATGTACAACAAAGTATTTGTTAAACTTGTTTTTTCTTCAAAATGCCAAACTGTATAAAGAATGGCAGCAGATATGATGTGTTAATGTGCAAAACAGACAAGGTTGAATCAAATGTATACATGATCGAATTAGAGTCTGTGTGATCCGTCCCCAAGCAACAGCTGGCTCTGCTGCTGATGAAATAGCATAGTAAAATAGATAGTAAGAACCCACATAGGGAATCTACACTTGAAAGACTCATGGCATAGTTAATTCTGTGCCTTAACCACCACCACCCTTGTAAGCTGCCCCATAAGAAAGATTTCCATACATATCTGAAGTGAATGGTAAGTCACAAAAGTTAATATTGAAATAAATGTTGTCAGTCTTTAAGGTTTTATTTTGCTACAACTAGGATTGCCAGCTCCAGGCTGGTAAATTCCTGGTGATTTGGGGGGTGGGGTGGAGCCTGGAGAGTGTGGGGTTTGGAGAGAGAAAGGACCTTACCATGGTATAGTGCCATACAGTCCACCCTCCAAAGTAGCCATTTTCTCCCGGGGAATTGATCTTTGTTATCTGGAGATCAGTTGTAATTCCAGGAGACATCCAGGTACTTTCTGGAGGCTGGCAATCCTAACTACAGCAGACTAACACAGCTACCTGTTTGCAAAGGTCTCTACCCCCAAGCCTAAAGATGTTAATTGGAAGATATGCATACAGCATACATATGTTCAAATATATGGATGCATGGCTTTACCTACATATTCAGTACTCCAAGAAGCAGATGTAACCATTAGAGATGAGCACAAACCAAAATACGAATCAAAGTTTATCATGAACCAGGCTGATTTGGGGGTCACGAACTGGTGGTTCGTCGGGGCTCATTTTTGACAAACTGCAACAACTTTTAGGGTGGTTCGTTCAGTTCATTTTTCAGTTCATCAATGGAATTTACACCCTCATCCGCCAATCACCCCATGAGCACTTCCAACCAGCATGGCGACGTCACTTCCGGAATTAATGTCGCCTCTCCAGCTCCGGGGTGTATGCATGGCACTTTCTGCAGACCTTCTGCTGCCCCATAAGTGACGAACTACGAACCAAATGAATCGGTTTGCAAACTGGGCAATTTCATGCCAGTTCATGGTTCATGAAACACGACGAACCACAAACGGCAATGAACTGCCATTTCCCCATTTTCTGCCCACCTCTAGTAACCATCAATGAGTTCTCTATATTTGTATACGCAATGTGTATACACAATATGTTTTGTGTGTGTGTGTGTGCATGTGGCTTGGGCTCGGGACCAGCATACCTCAAGGACTGCCTTCTACCATATGAACCAACCCATTTACTCCAATCACCTTTGAGGTCCTGTTTTGGTTGCTCCCACCATCTGAGGATAAACAGGTGACCACATGATTGTGGTAACAAAACTTTGAAACTCCCTCCCCGAGGAGATTTCTCTCTTTCTCTCTCTCTCTCTCTCTCTCTCTCATTCTCTCTCTCTCGTGGTCTTCTGCCAGTAGCTGAAGATTTTTTGTTTCATTTGGCATACCCCTGATAACTGTCACTGGCTCACCTCCCTGTTGTGTTTGAAGTATTATCATACTCTTACAATGTTATTTTAAATA
The DNA here is from genome assembly GCF_028583425.1 of Eublepharis macularius. Lineage (NCBI taxonomy): Eukaryota > Metazoa > Chordata > Lepidosauria > Squamata > Eublepharidae > Eublepharis > Eublepharis macularius. The sequence goes on from NC_072791.1 coordinate 36,910,860, forward strand.
ACATAAAAAACAGAGCAGCACCCTTCTGTTGGGGACAGCATTGCTAGATGACCAGTCAAGCTAGTGACATGAGGACCCAGGCAGAAGAAAACAAACAGTTTTATTTAACAAGATGAGCAATCACTAAACTAGTGGAGGGGAGAACACTTATGAGCAACAGATTAATGGAATACTTTTCAATAAAATGGGCAAGTTGGCAAGAAAACAAACAAAAAAAAGGTTCCTAACACGGCTAACTGACTGGTTCCCTACAACACTTGGCCCTTCCTTGGTCCAGCCCACCCACCCTGGGTAAGGGATCATCTACTGCTGATAGCTGCTTCTCTGTCTTCTGAGAAAAAAACAGCTTCTCCCTTCAGGGAGGCTTATATTATTTCTGTCAAGGCCCAGCTTCCTCAGTAATGATTGGCCTTCCTTTTCACTCCAGTTTCCCTTAGTCCTATCCTAAAGCTCAGAAAGATCTTGGAAAATGTAGAAGAATTAGCAGTTAGACCTATTTGAAATTTTCTCTAAGGCCTCAGACTTCCCTGAGGCCCACAGGCCTAGGATCACGACAGTATGCATCTCTCTCTGTCTGTCTTGTCTGTCTGTATATGCAGACATATGCACAATGCTTTTCTTCCTGCTGGGTACACAAAATACCTTAACCCCCAGACCAAAATAAACTTAGATAAGAAAGCAAACAACCAGCAACTTAAGGGGAATTCAATACAACTCCAGAAATGGTGGGGGATCCAGCTGGACTCACCAACTGAGATTCACAAGCTAAAAGAGCCCTTTGGTTCTCGCCTCTGGCTATGTCAAAGTTTTGATACCTGAAACTAGTTGTGAAGCAGAAGCTCAGCCTTGATCTTCTACAGCTGGTTAAAATGTTCCAAAGATTTCTCTCTCTGCTAGGCTTTCTACATATTTTCTGATTAATGTATATGAGTTAGGGGCTAATTTTGCTTCCACAATCTTTCCCCTCCCTTACACATTCCTCATATGCACTTAAAAGATGTGAAAAGGTATCGCAGGATCAATTTTTTTAATGAATGTCAATATAGTGGCTTCATATTGAGTTCCAAATGCCCGGGGGGGGGGGGCGGGGGGGACGACTCTATGAAAACTAGTCTTCATTTTATGAGGGCTGCTGGAAGTTCTTGCTTCAAGGACCTGTGGGCTAAATGACATTGGTAAACATTGCAGAGCACATCTGTCAAGATATTTCTGAGAAATCGGAGCAATTCAGAAATGCTCTCCTCCTCCTCAGGCCCTGACAAGTGCAGTTAATCAATGTGAGCAAGGGATTCTGGATGTCAGTTTGCAGACTATCCCCCCCTTCTTCCTCCAGCTGATGTACTCTTGCAGTCTGTCTACAGCTTTTAACTGCAAAACAGAATCCTGTACACTACCAGAAATTTTCATTGGTTAATTGCAGCTAACGTGTTTAAGAGGCCAGCTTTATTAAATGGTTTCAATGACTGTCGTGTTCCCCAGTTAGGTGGGAGCTGGATGCAGCTGAGGGCTGTATTTGATTGGCAATTGCAAGTGGAGGCAATGCGTTTGTGAGAAAAAGAAAGCGTCACATCCAACAGAGGACCAAATGAACTCAGATTGAAACAAAATGAAGATAAATGGAAAGAAAGACTTGAGACAGCTAAACTAATTAATGTTTGCAGCAGAGCATGATCAAGAAAGCTAGACATGATAGACAGTCACAGTCTTCCAAGCATCCTCCACTCATTGTAGGGTAACATTTCTAAATTATGTTATTTATATGACACTGTTGTGTTTTAATAGCTGTTCTGCAAGATAGTTCATTCTTGAAGTTTAGAAGTGTGGCCCATTAGGGAGACCGTAGTCTGCTGCTGGGCAGATGAGGCCCTCTATATGTGAGGGGGAAAGCAGGGCAAGGAAAAAGAAGAAACATGGAGGAGAAAGCAGAGCAGGAGCTATAATAGAGACAGAATAAAACCTGATGTTAATAACAACAACAACATTTGATTTATATACTGCCCTTCAGGATGATTTAACACCCACCCAGAGTGATTTTCAAAGGATGCCATTATTATCCCCACAACAATCACCCTGTGAGGTGGGTGGGGCTGAGAGAGCTAGAAGCTGTGACTGACCCAAGGTTACTCAGCTGTCTTCAAGTGGAAGAGTGAGGAATCAAACCCAGTTCTCCAGATTAGAGCCCCGCACTCTTAACCACTACACCAAACTGGCTGCCTTGCTGTCTCATTGCCTGCATTAAACTACCAAACAAATTCCAGATTTTTTCATATTCAGTTTTTCTTTTCCTCCCTTTGTTCCTTTCTCAAAAACAAGGTTCTTCCAGCCTTTGGGTAAGAATAAGAACATAGAGGTGCATATCCCACCATTTACAGATCACATAGCATAGTCCACTGTTGCTTCAATCTGAATTCAGTAACTTAGGGCCAAGCTACAAGTGACGAAGGACACTTGAACAGCAAGTGTATTTCTCTGTGTTCACTTGCCCTCCACTCAATCCACTTGATGTTCAAGTGTCATTTGTCACTTGTAGCTTGGCCCTCAGTCTAATTGGCCTCAGATATCAAATAACTGCTTTTGTTAAACTCAGTTGCATGCATCCTGCCTTGTAGGGCTGACTTCCTGATTGACACCTGGAAAGGCTGGAGACTTTGTTCCTCAGTCTCTGAGCTAAAGGTTAGTCTGAAAGAACTGGTGGCAGCTTGTAACCCTGGGTGACAAAAGCATTTGCCCCCCCAGGAAGTGTGTTTGACACACACACGCACACACACATGGCCTCCTCAAGAACTTGAGGAGCCTGTGACACAGATGTATAGTGTTACAATGATGATGGCATCCCTACAAATTATGATGTCCCCAATGAATCTAGTATTGTGTACCCTGGGTCTACAGCTAGGTTGTCCCACTGAATACGGCAGTTACTTTTCCACAGCCTTAGTAAAAATGTATGTGCCTTGAAAGAGAACATCTCTCTGAACATTCTAGTCAAGTTGTAGCTAAACAAGTATTTCAAGACTATCTCTGTTGTACTTGATAATGGGAAATGCCACTTTTGAATCACGTTTTACACTCTAAATCTCCATCTTTCAGTGTTGCATTTCAGTCTAAATAAATTCACTGCTTAAATAGATAGCATGGCATAACATGCACATGAAGTGTCATAGTAGTCAGCAAAACATCGCATCCAAGCTCACTGCATTTTTATTCATGGTCCCCTAGGAAAGCTGTCAGAACTGCAAAACGCTGATTTTAAGGACTGTTGGAACTCATAAGACTATGCCTCAAGGTGGAAGCATCCAAAATCATAAGTCTCTTCAGAAAATCACAAATAATCTTAGGGCCAAGCTACACATGACTAATGGCACTTGAACAGCAAGTGTATTTCTCCCTGTTCACTTGCCCTCCACTCAATCCACTTGTCGTTCAAGTGTCATTCGTCATGTGTAGTTTGGCCCTTAGTTTCAATTCTACAGGAAATTAGGAAGTCAATAAAATGATCCATGTGGAGAAGATACAGATAACAGTTTTCAGGCAAAAATACCTGCTTCCTTTTTCTGTGTTGGGATGGAGGCACAGGGACAGGGACTGAAAGGCAGGCAAGAACCTAATTTTAATGGCTATTTATTGTAAGACATATGCCCCATCTCTAAATTCACAGCTTTCCCTAAAACCTGCATAAGGGAAGTGAAGACCCTTCATACGTATCTTACATAGAGCATCGAAAGGGCTGAGAAACAATTCAGCTTGAGCAGTCATGTCCCATGCCTTATTTGAACTAAAGAGAGAAGACTAAAAGGCATCCTTGGCTCATAACGAGCCAGAAATTAACTTTTATAAAAATAACTCTTTTCATTGTGCAGCTATAAGGGGGAATATGCAAGCAATTTTTCTGGGAACCTGCAAGATGATTAGAGCTGAATTAGTTAACCTCTTCCTAAATTAATTTAGTCTCATCAGCTCTTTCCCATAACCTTTTCTCCCTGGCCCTTTGCTTATTTCTTGTTTCTCTCCTCTTTAATGTCCTTAGTGATGAGCAAAAACACTAGGCAGAAAATAGAAGTGAGATTTATATTATTTTGGGTTGCCTCCTCTGTTTGCAATATGGCATTGACCTGAGGAATCACTAGAGCCATGGCAGAGGGACAGAAGTGAAAATCTGAATGTCCAGAGTCACTCCATCTATTTGAAAGAATGCCTTCTCACTGACAACCACTGTCAAGCTCTTATCTTAATAGCCAAAAAATAAGTTATGCCAAAGTCCTAAAGGCCTGTACACGACTAACAATGAACATATGTACAATCTGTGTACGGTGTACACTTGATTGTTCTTTATTATGTGCTGAGTAATAGCCATGTTATAGTCAACATATGTACAGCTGAACATGTGATACTAACTGCACATTTATCCAGGGACTGGTCCCTGGCTTCATTCATAAAATGAACATGTGTTAACTCTTTATTACAAGTAGATGTACACATGTACAGGCAGAATGTAAGCCCTTTTACTGTAACATATGAACAGGATTTAAGTCAATGGGCTTTAGGAAAGGAAAGGGACAAATTGCTTCCACTAGTCTAAAATCCTTGTACTTCAAAGGTACTCATCACTAGTTCTTATCATATCGATACAATTGGGGGACTCACAAGGACTAGCAGTCTGGTCTGACCAGTGGGGATCCCTTATTTTCTGTCCTATGGTTTTTATTTCTTTATCTATTCATTTTCTTCTTTCCCTTTTATTGTATGCCAGTAAAGGTAATTGAATTGAATTGATTGATTGACTAGCAGTTCTCCCCACTACTTCTCAGTAAACAACCTACATTTTACCTGAATCCCATCTTCAGCTATATATATATTTTTCATTTATACCCCACCTTTCTCTACAATGATGACCCAAAGCAGCTTTCATTATTCTCATCTACATCTTATCCTCACGTCAATCCTGTGAGGGAGGTTAGGTGAAGAATGTGTAACTAAGGGATACCTGCTCTGAACAGAATTACTTCCAAAACTGAAAAGCATTCAGGTAAGTTTGGCAATATACACAGGTGCTTTTTTTTTGTATAATTTGTTTATTTTGGTGCTGGTCAGTTTCACGTGGAGCTTAGAAATGAACAGAAAACTCCTCAAAAGGTATTTAGACTTGGTCTATTTCTGATGTGTGCATTCTTCATCACCATAGCATCAAATGATGACTACCATGTATGAATCAGGAATCACCACAAATAAACTTGTAATGGAAAGATTTCCTTCTAAGGAGCATGGCTTTCCCACCTGTACCTCCTGATGCAGCTGAAAATGCCCTAGAAATGCAGCTCCTAGAGGTTCACTGTTCCTCTCAGGAGCCACACCACAGTGTCCATGTATTAAAGTCGCCTCTATTCCAACACAACTTTTCATTTACCTGGGATGATTTCAAATTTCTCAACCCTGCTGTTTCAAACCCAAGATCTCCATTTTAATTTTGCTTCTTCCTTGTCCAAATCAAATATGTGGCTCATTATTTTTGTTCCTTTGTTCCTTTGAACAAAATGTTTCCTGTGAAATGCAAACATGTTGACTAGACTTTGTGCATGGATAAACTGTCATTATACACATATTATTTCTATAAATGACATGCATCATACAGATAAGTTCCATATAAATAGCATATAAAAATCTACTACCTGCATTCACAAAACGAATCTACAAAATCTAACAGCAGAAAGCAAAGGACTGCTGACAAAATATAAGCCAATATAAAAAGAAATGAAATCAGGAACATGTACTCATTCCTACAATGTAGTCAAGAATGGGTCTTTGTTTCTTATTTCCCCCCTTAAACTTTCCCCTCCCCATTTGAAAAAAAAATACCTTTGGTTAAAGATTAGCCATGGGTCATCTAAAATTTGAACTTGTAACTGAATGAAACAAAAAAGACTCAGAGATACTTTTCAGCCTTAAAATATGCAGAAAAGAAATGTGTTTGCTTTTAACATACATCTATTCAAATATTCAAATCCATGGCCAGCATGAATGAAAAGGTTATCATGGAGAACAAGGGAAGTAGACTAAGGATTCTCAGCAAGAGCACAGTTAATAGAATGAAGGTGAGAAGTCAGACTTCTCTATATTGTAACTGCAAACTAACTTTAAAAAAAATCCTCCATAGACATTCTGGAGCCTGATGCTGTGGGATTCTCTGTTGTGAGGGTAGCAGAGGAAGAAAGCGGAGAGCGTCTGGCTCAGCTGGAACCTGTTGCCGAACTTGCCGAATGAGCGTCAGACATTTTCCATTGTGAGGCCCCTTCTTATTCTGGACTGACAGTCACTAGAGAAATAATGGGAGAAAACCCTGCTTCCTCTTAATTTCTTCTCTTAAAATGGCTCGCAGAATTTCTAATTCTGCAAAGCCTTGTTTGATCTCTTTAACACCTTCAGCTTGGCCACGCTTCAAGTGCTTATAGAATGTCATGTTTTTCTAAAGAAAGCGAGGCTTTAATATTGGCTTTCGCGGGGCATGACTGGAACACTGTCGAGGTTAAGATAATAATTGGTTAGCAAGCCTGAGCTAAAACAAATATTGCATTTGCATTAAGGTTATTCATGACAATCCTCCCTCTTTGAGCACATCAGAAAACCAGTGGAAAGGTGGGGGAGGACTCATTTTCATTCCAACCCATGGGTCAGTTCACTGGTGAAGTCCTGAGGATTAGATCATTTCAGTCCTAAGGTACGCAGTAAATATTTATACTTCAAAGAGGATAGAAGTTGGAAGCATATAGACATGGAAATTCTTCAGCTATGTCAATGTTCTAGTGGAACCAACTATTTTAACAGGCGCATGCATACACATCTTTTTCCCCCAGTTGAGTTTATTAATAAAAGCACTGCCAGCTTCAGGATTTTTAATGACCTTCATGAGCTCTCAATGAGCCCGTTCTTAACTGGGAAACGATGAAGCATATAGTCTAAGAGTTGTCTCACACTGCCTGGGATCTTCTTGAGCATTCGGTACAAAGTCAGAATGGTGGTGGTACTATCGGGAGAAATGCCTCATCTGGTAGCCCTCTGGAGATGGTCTACACTGAAAATAACCCTAGCTCGATGACAGAGGCCCTGCTCTAATTTCTCCAACCATTGGAGAGGCAATGAGGGCTATACATGACAGGGCCATTTTGTAGGCAGCAAAGATGTTGTGGAACACCTTCCTCAGAAAATCCTCTCCATTCTCAAATTCAATTAGCCATTTGGCATTAGCTAAAACAAGACTTTTTTTCAAATATCTCCCTGCTTGTGCCTGAGGTAAAAGAAACTCCAATGAGCTATTCTCACCAAAATGGGCTTTCTGTGTTCTTAAATGGTTGTTGGCTGCCTTTTAGTCTGTCATTTTCAATTATTGCATAAAGTTTAGTTTTAGGTTAAATGCTCTGCAGAGCCAAAAGGTCAAAAAGTGGGATACAACTATGCTTTTAAATAAAAATAATAGCCACACGAGGCACCAATTTGAATTTGGGCTGCAAGGAAGGGGTAGGAGATCATCTGCCCCGCTTAGTTGAACCAATTGAGCCACAAGAGCTATTCTTTGCCCATCTGAGGTAGACCCTTCTCCTAATCTACCACTCCATTGAGCAAAGTCTGAATCCTCCCTCCAGTCCAAGGAGCTTTCAATCTGTGTTATGGAGGAAAGCTCTTTAGGCTGAAAGAAGGCTCCTTGGAGAAAGGTTGCATCCATGGCTTTATATATTTCCATAGTCACAAAGTTGTTGGAACTGTTTTAACTGGCAAATAAAACTCCTTCTCTGCTCAGTCCAAGTTGGGGCCCAGCACAATATTTAAAACAAAACAAAACAAAATACACCTGGTGTGTCATTGTGGGTACCTTCTGATGGATGGAGCCTCAATATAAGGAGCTGTCACTCTTGGTCTCTCTGGGACTGCTGAGGCAACGGGATCAAAACCCTCTATTAGTGTAGCCCAAACAGAAACAGGTGTTCATTTCACCATTGATCCAGGTGTTTGACTGTTGTGAGGGAAAGGGAAACCACCTTTGTCCCCACAGTATCCATTTCTCCTTGACATGGGATTGATATGGGCATTTCTTGTTGTACCTGGAGGAATGATTGATGCTCAGGTCAATGTTGAGCTCTGTTGCTCCTTTGGCTGGAGACTGGAGATGGAGTCAGCTGCCCAGTGGCAGGTTTTCTTTCTTGCCTCCTGTGCATTGCAATAGAGACACCTCCTTCTTGAGATTTGGGAGGCTCTGTTTACAGATTTTTCTATCATCTCATCTAGTTACCATCTAGCACTGCATGCTCAAGCTGATAAAGGTGACCCATCATAGCCATGGGAGAAATCAGGGATGCTTAATTACACACCTACTGGGCTCACAGCCTGCTCACAAGTTGCAATTGTAGAGTTAAATGATTTATGGATTGTAGGGATGTGCAAAATGAAACAAACAAGCTGGAAATACACCTGGCAATCACTGGTTCAGTTTGTTAAAGTGGCTTCTGGAATGGTGAAACAAAATTGGGAAATGAAGTTGTAACAACTCCCAACAATGCCACCAAAAAGTTTGTGTATTTTCACTGTAATCTTTCTTACTGTACAGTGCCAACGTAGGCAGGCACTAAGCCAGCATCTGTAACTGTTTTCCTTAATGACAACCAGCCAATTGGATCCCAAGAACAAAGACTGAGCTCTAGCATGCTGTAATTCTGTTGGCAGGAAGGGGAATGTGCATATTGCGCATAAGTGCACTTGGCACTTTCTGGGAAATGGTATTGGCATTGGAAGTGGCTTGTTGGGATGAATTTGCAAAAGACTTGCTTTGTATCAGGGAAGGGAGCAGCCGACAGCATGGTGCAGGCAGCATCGCCAATCCTTTTCTGTGTGTTTCTATGCACCATGCAAGGAAAGACTGGCAAGCAACCAACGTTCATGTTGACGTGCCCAGGTGGATTTGAGAAGGGAGGGGTCTCCTCCAGCCTCTGAGTCGAAGGCTGCCACAAAGGCTCATGTGATGCAGATTAGGTTGAAAATTGGAAATAAAGAATTATTAAAGAAGAGCTGCACTCTATTAAAGAAGAGCTGCACTCACTAAGAGAGACACAAGTATGTGTGGATCAGGTGGCCCATTCAATGACTTTCTGCTGCTATCCTTTGCTTATGAGCCGCCACTGTGACTAAATAAGTCCTCCAAAGATAATGAGTCGAGGATCACCAGGAGGAACTTCACCCTGCACAGAAATACTTTTTTCAGCATTTTCTAGGCTCTTCTATTTAAAACTGTTAACCTAAAGTTAAATGATGTGGAGGTAGCAGGCACTGTGCACAGTTGCATATGCATACCCAAATCTTTCCAGACCACTATTCAATGTGGAAGGACTGATCTGGTTAGATTATTATTCTCATGCACTTTTACAGAACTTTGCCATTCACTTTGCCTCCTCTTATTCCATTCAACTCAGGATTTTATTGGAAAGAGAGACTGGGCAATAGGGATGTGCACCAAGAAAGTTTCTGTTTCAGTTTTGGTTCCGGGGAGGGGGGGGTGTAAGAATAATTTTGTTTCATTACTAGTTTATTCTGGGTCAGCCATTGCTGGCTTGGAACTAGGGTTGCCAGGCCCTCTCAACCTCCAGGCGGGGATAGGGGCCTGCCACTTACCTTTGACTAATTTTTACCTCAACCACGATATACCCTGATATCGCCACTATCAGGGAGTAGTCTATGGACGGGCTGTGCAAGCATGCCATTCTCACTCCCAAGAAAGACAAAGCTGCCATCATTAATGAAACACAACTTTACTCCCTCAAAGGGGCAGAAATGGAGGACAGATCTGTGGACTCAGCGGTGCCAATGGATGACGTGGTCCACTACCCTGTGAAGTTCCTCAACATGTTCAACCCTCCTGGCTTCCCAGCCCACAAGCTTATCCTCAAAGTGGGGGCTCCAGTGATGCTGGTCCAGAACCACAGCTCACCCAAGCTCTGCAATGGCACCAGACTACAAGTGAAAGCCCTCCACAGGAACATCATCGAGGCTACATTGTTCACCAGCAGTGCTCGGGAGGAGTCAGTGTTCATACCACACATATCATTCATACCATCAGATAACCTCTTCAGGTTCAAGAGACTGCAGTTCCACCTCAAGGTCTGCTTTGCTATGACGATCAACAAGTCCCAGGGGCAGATACTGAAGGTGGCACGAATTGACTTGAGGGAGGACTGCTTCTCACATGGGTAGTTCTATGTGGCCTGCTCCAGCATGAGCTCACCCAGCAGCCTGAGCTCACCCAGCAGCCTAAAGGGAAAATCACCAATGAGGCCTACAAAGAGGTCCTTCAGTAGAAAAAAAAAAGGTTGTATGTATTTTTCACTTTATTTATTGCCCTACAATCTTTTCCTTTTAAAAATCTCTTCAATATTTTGAAATTCACTACATCAGTTTTAGGCATCAACACACTTTGCTTTATTCAAACACTTTTGTGAAGCTCAGGTACTATGCTATTATACTACAAAACCAAACCAACCAACCCCCCCCCCCAACCAAAAATGTTACATACACATAAATATTATAACTGGGTTTAAAGTCGTTAAATACTGTAGTGAAGCATGAGCATCAAGCTAGTAAAACATATAAACATTTTGGTAGGAGGGCCTCATTACAATTTAGTTTCCCAAATTTGGTACAGTATTCCGGATGCTGCTTTAATGAGATGAACCAGCAAGTTCTGTGTGTATTTTCAGCTCTTTTTTTCCGTTATGCACCCCCCTACTTGGTCACCTGTCTGGTCTCCCACTTTTACTAATAAAAAATAGAGAAAACAAGATCCCTCACTCACTCTTCCCTTTGAGATCTGACTTCCATTGATGGCACTCTTATGTCAATGAGTTTGTTTAGGGTACGGCATGAAACAGAACATTATGGCTTGACATAAAGTCAAAAAACACAAATCGAGAGGTCAATGCCAATTATCACAGTATGCAAAACTGTGGTCTACCCTTTGGTCAGAAACACATGACATTATCTTTAGAAGAATCCCAGGTGTTCAGATGCAAGGAGCATCAAGCTCCCAGTCACTTCCTTCTGCAGGTCTGTCCAACCAGTCTACTATGACAGGCAATGATGATGCTGTGAATAAGTTCTCCCCTCTTTCTGGGCTTTTTGATTCCGAAATTAAAAGAAAGAGGACAGAGAACACTAAGAGGATGGAGCTGAGTCTGAGCCCACCTGCTCCTCCCCCTTCTTCCACTCTTGGGTCAACTAAATTAAAAATGGAACCTGGGAAATCCTCCAGGATGAGTGCAAACGATCATTTATGCAAATGAAGGGGGAATTGTAACCTGAAAAAAAAACATAAGGAAAGGTTTGATCTTCAAAGGTCTCCCTGAGGGAAGCTGCAGAGAAATGCACCGCTCCAGCAGCATCATGACATTTGTCCACCCCACCCCCCAATCAGGACACTTGTAGATGACAGTTGTTTGCTGTGAGGAAAGGTGCTGCTGGGAGTGGTTTGTTGAATTGGGTAAAGGTAGTCCCCTGTGCAAGCACTGAGTCATTATTGACCCATGGGGGGATGTCGCATTACAACATTTTTTTGGAAGACTTTTGATGGGGTGGTTTGCCATTGCCTTCCCCAGTCATCTACACTTTACCCCCAGGAAACTGGGTGCTCATTTTACCAACCTTGGAAGGATGGAAGGCTGAGTCAACCTTGAGGCAGCTACCTGAACCCAGCTTCTGCCAGGATTGAACTCAAGTCATGAGCAGAGCTTGGACTGCAGTACTACAGCTTTTACCACTCTGCACCATGGGAATCAAGTTCAGTTAATCCAACAAACCACTGCTGGGAGTGGTTTGTTGGATCAACTGAATTTGACAAAAGCCCCAGAAGACTTAAATCATTCTCTTTCTGTGTAAATGGCAAACATGTACACCAATGAAACCCTAGCTAGTTCCCATCTACAAATCAACAAATGTAGTTTTTTTTCTTCAGGTTTCTGCAATGCTGCCAGCATCCAACCACCAAAACAACACTACTTTTAAAAATCCAATTCCCCACATAGCCTGCTGCTGTGAGCCATTGGCCTACAGCAGGATTTTAGTCCAATGGCACTTTAAAGACGAACAAGATTTTCAGTGTAAGCTTTCAAGAGTCAAAGCTCCCTTCTTCAGGTGGTGTTTGATGCATTGTTCCTTGATTATACCATTTTAAGGTTTAATCTATACAAGACACAACAGCTCTATAAATGGATCTCCAAAGCCTTTAATTTCATCAAATAACAGCTGTGGGAGCCCAATTTGTGAGGACATAGTGCCTGGACAATCCCCAGATATAAATTTTCCTTATGACCATCTGATCACTATGGAAGGAAGGAAGTGAGTTGACTGTTCTTTTTCTCTACTGGGACTAATAGTTTTTGGGTGGGAATTTCTATCTGGAAAACTATGCAAGAGAAAGGGTTCATCTCTCTGCTCAGTATGGCAGTCCGATCCAAATTGCCCTCATTCCCCATCCCAATAGCTGCTTTTAAATAAAGACTTTGTGGGATCTAATCAGGGATCTTGCATGATTTCGCCCTCAGTTCAAAGATGTGGAAATGAATGCTTACTCTTACTGACATTTCCTTGTTTGATTTTAATTGCTGGTTCTGTATTGTTTTTTAAAAGTTGGGTTTTAATGTATTTTAATTGTTTGCCACTTTGAGGGCCCTAATTGTGAGGAAAGAAGGCAGACTAATGTTTTAAAGAAATGAAGTGCTTCCCATGAAAAAAAACTAGTCCACACGCACACACAAAAACAAGCCTGTCAAGGGAAATGCTAATCTTAAATGCTCTGCCTCCCATGCCTCTCTGTATACATATGGATAGTCCTTTAGGTGTGGAAGCATTCAAACGTCTAAAAATTGGTACAGGCGAATATGCCTCATGTGTTATTTCTGCTTGCCTATTTTGAATACACAGACGTGAAAATAATTCTGGAATTCAAATTAAATACTGCTGGAGACACCCGGGTAGAGTGTGCTTTTTCAAAGGCAGTACTTCCACACTCCCTGAGGGTACAGATTGGCAGTTTCTCAAGCAAACTACTTTAGTAAACCACAGAAAGAGGTGGTAAATCAGGGCAGTATTTTGTGATCCATCATAGTTGAGTGAATCAATTCCACTTTTCCTCAGACTAAAACCAGGACTTTTTCAGGGGCCTGTAACATTCAAATCCTTTGTTCAATTTGCTTAAAATTTGGGAATTCTTTCGTGGACAGGCAGAAGAAGCTCCCCTCCAATTTTGGACATATTTGTTTGAAAAACAATGACTCCAGCTACCCTCCTCAGGAAAAGTCCCTCACAGGGAATAATGGATGTGCAGTTATGATGGCTGGGGGACCTTGTTTGGGATCTTGTAAAATTTAAACCTGTTGTCCAATTTGCTTGAAACATGGTTTTTTTTGAAGGACAAGAAGAACAGGCTCTGCTGTCATTTTGGTGACATTTAGTTGAAAAACAATGACTCCTTCCCCGTATAGACCACCATAGGGAATAATGGCAGCCTGTTGAGGAGATTCTACAAAGGAATCCTCCCTCACTGTCTGAAAGAAAACAAATGGAAGACACAGCAAGGAAGAACAGCAAATGCAGAGTTTTCAGCAGAAATATTTTAAAAAATTGTCAGTCAGTCACATAGGGAAATGAAATTAATGCAATTTTTTTAAATTCTGGTGGCTGGTTGGAGCTCCCTTACTAGCTGCTACTTGATGGCCATTTTAGGAACCAATAGATAGTACTTAGTATGGCTGTGCAGACGGATCTAATTTAGGGGTCTGTAAAATTTAACCCTTTTGTCCAATTTGCTTGAATCTTGAGGGTTCTTTGGTAGACAGTCAGAAGAAGCTCAGCTGCAATTTTAGCAAATACAGAGTTTTCAATGGAAAGGTAAGTTTTTTATTGCCAGTACTGTAAGAGTAAAGAAATTAAATGAATTCTGACAAGGCTTTTTTTTAAAAAAAGCTGGTGACCAGCTGGAGCTCACCGGGTAGCTGCTGCTTGATGGCCATTTGTGGAATTGGTAGAGATAACTTAGTGCAGATGCACAAAGAGAGACCTACTTTGTAAAATCGACCCCTTTTGTTCAATCTGTTTGAAACTTGGGGGAGGGGGTAGATTACAGTGAAGACTGTGTTCTGCACAAATTTGGTGCCATTACCTTTATAAAAAGCTGCCTTAGACCCTCTTATACTTTCCCCATTGACAATAATGGTCCCAAAACTCCAGAATCCCAAAAAACAAATGGATTTGAATATGAACCTGTATCCTATCGAGAAACAAGAAATCATGGCAAAAAAAATCCCTTCTGAAGTTATATTTTCTCAGTGCATACTAATAATAATAAGAATAGAATAATAATAATAGTTGAATTGAAGAAAAAGAGATTCAAAGGAACAAAATATCAAGATCTAAGATTTGAAGTTCCATCTACCCTCTCTTGCTACAGTTCCTTATTTTGTTTAAGGGAACCTCATGAGCAGCCTGGGAGCAAAGTGGAGACTGCAGTGCAAGAGGGAATCAACAAAAAATGTTCATTCCTTCACACTGGAAATGCTGTTCCATCTGCAGAAAAAGGTGCTAGGAAGCAAGCCCATAACTTCATTATCCCAGAACTTAGCAGCTACTTCTGAAGGATCTGGTCTATTTTCCAACCAATTTTTAGCACTCTGCATCAACATTTCTTGGGATATCTATGGAACATTGATGCAACCATACACATTCAATTGTTTTTTTTAAGATCAAGTTAAAATTTTGGTAGAACATGCATATATATGGGCAATGCACAAAAATCACATGGACTATATTAAAGTTCAAGAATGAAGTGAAATAATATATTACCCAAAAGCTGCCCAAAAGCTGTATTGTCATCGCTAGCATCACTAGCTATCCCATTGAGTGGGGCTCACATTCTTTGCTAATTCTTTTCTGATCAATCGAAACACCTGCAAGATAACTTTTACCCGTATATTCTTAGATTGCATGATCTATATAATTGTCCCATTAGCTCATTATTGCTCCTTCTAATTGGAACAGAAATACTTCAGTACTAATGATAAAAATATTACATATGTATATACCATTACCCAGTAAGCCATATCTTAGAATTATGCTTCCCTCTCTTCCTTAACCAAGTATCATGTTCATTCTCCTGACATTTTTTCCCTTAAGGTTCTCAGTTCTTATATTTCTTTGACATATTCCAGACTTCCCTCATGGTTACCTCAAGATCACACTGACCTGAGGCCATTTTTTTCCCTTTACAAAATATCTCTAGATGTTTATTGAATAGGCTGTTTCTTTTTGTGACCTGTAGATGGACTTTTGTGGATTCCCTTGGCAAGAAATAGAATCGAAGTGCTTGCCTCCTATTCCCAAGAGGGGAAACCCTCAAACATTGCAAGAGTGAGCTCTGGAACAAATAGTTTTGACATAAGCCTTTCCTACTATTGCTCGGTCGTTACCTCAAACAAAGGAATTATGCAGCATGTATCTTCCACAGACTCAATAATTTTTTTTTCACCAACTGCCCCTTCATGCTTTCATATTATGTTCTCTATTATTATCATTGTATTGTTTTTTCTTCTTTTTCTCTTGTAGATTATTTGGACAGTAGCCACAACATGGAGAAACCCAGTAGAAGGAGAGAAAACAGACCCTGCTTTGTGACAAAATCCACAATATACCCCATACCCATTTGGCAAAGAAACATTATCCCTTCTCCCTTGATACAGCTGTTCTCCCATCTATGATGTAAATACCTATGACTCCCATGTCTGTGCCGAATGGCTTCCCATTAGCCTTAATTTCCCTCTATTCCTAATTGTCTTTGGGACTGAATTCCTCCTGTGTCCTTTGGATGAACAGCAGCAATTAAGTATTCCTAAAAGTAAAATATATCTTCATAACATACAGTACTGAGAAATTTTTCAGATCACTACTCTAAAATCCATTAAGAGTAAAGGTATATCTAACAAATGTTGGAAATGTGAACAACATGAAGGGACATTTTCAGCCCAATCCTAAGAAGTAGGGGAGTGCAAGGCTTACGTGGGCATAAGTGGCTCCTACGTGGGCGCAAATGCCCTTCTGCTGGCGGTGGCATGAGGTGTGCTACCGCTGCTGTGCTGCCACCAGCAGGAATGCCTGATGGGTGGGCGGAGGTGGAGAAGTGGCATAGGGCCCCACATCAGCGCAGGAGGGGGAGGGGCAGAGGGCCAGAGTTATTTTGCTCTCTAAGCCCTTCCAGGAGTGGGAACACCCACAGTGGTGTAAAAGAGCTATGCCATGAAAAAATAAGGCATAGCCCATAAGCACCCATTGAACGGGGAAAACCTCGGCCCCCTCTCTGAGCACCCAGCCCCACCCCCATGGCCTGAAGGAGCATAGGATGGGAACTACCATGGGGGCCAATCCACGTGCACTTCCAGCATGGACAAGCCCCCCTCCTTGCACCCAATCACCTGCAGACGTAACCTACAAAACATCCAGCCACGCTTCCCATGACCTCAGGTAAGTGAGCACACGGCTGAAAGCTCTGCCCGTTTGCCTTCTGCCATGGGAACTTTGAACACAAGGCGGGAGAGAGGGTACCCACAGGGGTGGGCACTGAGTGCACTTTAGGGACTTTGTGAGAAAACTGGGAGAACTTTGCACTTGCTCAAGGGAAGAAGGGCAAAGTCCAGAATGTCTGGCTAACAATAACCACTCAAGTTTCCTTGCAGGTTATCGGACTCTGAAGTTCCATCTCAGTAAGAAGCAAAGTAGCACTTACAGGTAAGAAGGAGCTAACCCAGCTCACTGATTTGTGCTGGCTGCCCCATCACCTGAACTCACCTGACAGCTAGCCTTGGCAGGGGAGAGGACGGTGGTGGCAGCCCCTGCCTGCCCCAGAGGCAGATTTCCAGAAAACTATTCTTGACCAGGTGTTTGTAACTACCTGCTAACTTTCTCCCTTAATGGTAAAATCACCCCAAGGCAGAGCACTTCCTCGCCAGAGCGTCTTGCATCAGCTGGTCGTAGCTGCACCTGTGGAGCTCCCGCTGCTGCTCTCTACTATGTGCATCTTCTCAGATGTTGGAGTGTGAGCTTTGGCTCGGCTGAGTTACTTGCTGCACATCTGTGCCTTTTCCTTGCAGGCATGTCATGACTCGGACGGGAGACAACCAAGCATGTCTGCTTCAGCTCCCCCTCCAATCCTCTGCGAGTGTCATTCAGATCCAGCCCAGGAAGCAATATATCAAGGCAGTCAGCATCTCCACCCCACCCCTTGGAGTGCAGAATGAGGGCTGCTCAAAATGTGATGGCTACCGAAGGACAGTGGCACTTTTTCCAGTTCAATAAAACATGTTGAAAAATAACAAACTTCTGTGTTTGCATGCCTGACTGACATTGTCATTAGCCCCTCTCTCAACACCCTGTCACACATGTCCACTCACACATCCCCACAAATGTGTCAAGTGACACCCCATTCAGCCTCCCTGCCCCCTTCCCCCCCTCAATGTAACTTCAAGCAGAGGGGTGGGAATTGAACTGTGGCCCATGAATGTCTGCGGGGGTGGGGGGAGGTGCTGAGGACTTTCCTTTTCTGATAGTCTGAGCTGCTGGCATCTGATAAGCTAGGAAGATGGTTGCTGCAGGTGGAAAGCTGCTGCCAGGGGGTGGGGGATGTGTTTGCGGAAGCAGGGATGGACTTGGCGTGGGGAGGGTCTGTCAGTTCACTCTGGGGAGGCATCTCCCCAGTACTGGGACATGGCTGTCAAGGTCCGGCCCCCGTTCTCACTTTGTAGAGATGCAGTGATGTGTTCAGGTTGCGCAGCAGTGGGTGTTCAATCTAAACCTTTGCTGTCACCTCTGCCCCCCTCCCTGGCAGGGATGCCTGCTCTCTGATCGGGGGTGCCTACTGGCGGCAGTGGGGATCGCAGCCTCCCCATTGGCTGTGCCACTGCTTGCCCCTCACCTGGATTCAGGGGAGGGGTGTGGCCATTGACTGGTGTCAGTGGGGTTGTCAGGGGAACAGGCAGGTGCTCCTTTCAGAAGCCGCACCTCACTTTGTCATGCTCAGGCACCAGTGGGACTCATCTGCAAAAGTCCATAGGGAGCCTTGTAGCGACACCCCATTTATACAGACACATGAGCACTGACGCTGTCTTGGGGGTTAGGATTGTGCTGCCAATCATCTTTGGTGGACTTGTCTTATAGAAAAAAAAATTGGTCACAAATCCATATGATGGTATAGAAAATTTTGAAGATCAATATACAATTTAAATCAGAAGCCTTTTTATTGGTACCAATGGACAAACAGCTGGAAAACAAACATGGTATTCTATTTCTATATATGACAACAGTGGCTATGCTTTTATATGCACAAAAATAGAAAAGTACTGTATTGCCTTCAATGGATAACTGGATTGTGAAAATGGTGGAGTTAGCAGAGGTGGCTAAACTTACAGTTCTGATTAGAGATAAAACACTCTACTTTCATGTTTAACTGGAAACCCCTTATTGACTTTCTGCATGAGATGAGAAAAAATGAATTGATGATTTGTGGATTTCATTACTAAGAAGATAAACTTGGGAAAAATAAAAAGAAGGGGGCAGTATCAGAAAGGTAAATTTTAGAGGTATTAAAACTACAAGTAGAATGTATGTAAAGACATATAAGTGTTGTAGAAGAAAATAGAAAATCAAATATGTATTATTTTTCTGTTTTTCCTTTCTTTCATTTTTCTTTCTCTCTATTCTTTTTTCTTTAATTTTTCTTTTCTCTGCCCTTTGATTGGGCTTTTTATCTTACTAATAAAATAAAAATTATTATTAAAAAAATAAAATTCAGTAAGATACAGTAGAAACAACTGAGCTGTGAAAAGATAAGTGTGGACACATTGTTATAAGGTGCCTGTGACCGACACAACCTGTCTTCTTCCATCCTCTAACTTTAGCTTAGCTGTACTGAAAATCATTGAGATGACTTTGTTTTTATTACAAGGTATGAATGCATCTCTAGAGAATGGGACCGCCCAGTTCAGGTTCAGAAAAATGCAGGGAACATATTGGTGACAAGCCACAGAATCTCAGATTTTCTCTGAACATCACAAGCTTACCTGTATTTTCCGAACCTATTTGGGATGAACTCAGCAGACTTTCAAGTCTGGCTGCTGAATTCTGAGCTATGTTCCTGAGTCAAAGGCCGCTGTGCCCAGCAATCCTCAAAGTAAACTTAAACCGCTACTGCAATTCTTCTGTGTTTGACAAGTGAACCTTCATTTAACATACTGTCCTCTCTGCTCTTAGCTCTGCATTTTTCTGGTGAATTGACAGCTTAACAACGCTTGCTGAAATATTCACAAAATCAGAGTGTTTGAAATGGAAAGAGAAGAAACATTGCATCATCTCTTTTATGTGTAGCAGAACTAAAATACCAAGAAGGTGTTTTACCCAAGCATCAAAATGTTCTATGGGGATGAGTACTTGAACCATCAGATTTGCTCTTTTTTTTTCAAATCATTTCCTCTCCCTGTCAATCTCAGAAGAATCTAAGTACCTGATTTTGATCGGAGCCCTGATATAAACTGTGGCAGAATATTCTGAAGTTCCACTTTATGGCAATCCATGCAATACAACAGATCAACCTTTTAAGAATTAGTGATTTTAGTACACTTCTCCTGGACACCTTCTGTATAAACTGTAACATTTAAACTATTCTAAAACATTAATTGTCTCATCAATCACCACAGCTATGGTTACCGAGGGAAATTAATTGTAGTAGATCTAGTTGTGAAACAAGCACTAACTAAATATCGAAATCAAACATCAGCAAGACTGTATACCTACAAAAGGAAGGTGAAGAGTGGCTGTTCTCTTCAGTTTCTGCTGTTTAAAATAAAGTGCAAGCTTTGTTTCATTTTTCTTTCTAATTATTAGGGCTTGAAATTAACTTTAAAAGCTGATCAGTACAGTGGTACAGCAGAAGTTGAACATCCCAAAAAAGTACAAGGGAGAAACAAATTGCAAATATTTGGGCATGAATTGTAATGGTAGACAGATTTGGTTTGTATCCACACATTTGTAAATATCACACTATTGTTCTCTAAAAGAACCAGGCAGATTATTAGAAATGTATTCCTGAATATTATAATATTTGCAGAAGGGGGTGCTAGTCCTCCTATGCTGTCCTAGATAACAGTCTTGCTTGAAAAGGATCCCAAACAATCCTAAGGTTAAACCTTGCTGAAAAACTAGAGTCAACAAGAATGTTTTAAAAAGTAGCATCTCATAATCCTGTGTGTAAGCATGCCATAGTATTAATTGCATCATTCATATTCTCCAATGACTTTAATTGAGCTTGTCCTTGTACAGAGAATTTAATAAATGAAATAAAAGAGAAAACAAATTTGCTGGCCACACAAAATTTGAGTTTGTCATCAGCATTACCTTCAAAAGCAGGAACTTCACTATGGTCACAACAGCTTGTCCTTTTCCATGTGTATATTTTACTATGATGGAGATTCCTTACCCTAAATCATGGAAGGGCTTCGATGCCAAATATACTTCTCATGATATGAAATTCATAAGATTAGCTCCAAATTCCGGGAGCTCCAGTCTGCTGCTTTATTTTCTTTGCAACACAAGAGACAATCCAATTTGTCCCAATTTGTAGAAATATGTATGTATTGCTCTGTACACACATATGCAGCTCGTTTGCAATAGGAGCTCACAGAAGAAGGGAGATGTTAGGAAGAGGGAATCACATCATGCAGCAGTGTGTATAGGAAAGGATATGGAAAGGGACAACGATTCCCCAACTGTCTAATACTCAAGCGGCCAATTTTCAAGTGCCTTGGCAGGATGGGAAGGAGTTGTTTATGGCACTTATGGCCAGAAGATCCTCATAAAGACATATCCTTGCCTTTGTTTGTGGAAGGAATGTTCCTATGTCTGACATGATTTGCACAATTATGGTGGATTAAAAAAAAAGCGGTTTAAAATATCGGGGTAGATCCTACCCCTACCATTATACTGAGCATCATACCATTATACTGAGTTGTTGTTGTTGTTGCTGTTGTTAAACACAAAGCTCAATCTAGACATGCACAAATTTGTTCCTCATACTGACAGCTGGGTTCTGATTGGGAGATTCCAAACAGTGACCCATCTGATGATCTGTAGACTTTTGGGTCATTGTAGGAAGCAGGATGCTGGATTAGCAGGATACCCACTCTTCTGTTCTTCTCTAAGGGCATGGGGATGGATGAAATTAAAACTTGAGACCAAGCACTTTCATGCACGTAAAAGAAAGTGTTTGACATAACATGCATTGAATCAGCCAGAGCATCAGCACCCTGCACCAAATGCAGTGAGACAGACTGATGGAGATTGATTTTTAAAACACAGGTAACCACCATTTTGGAACCATTTGGTACAAGAATAAGGCTGTCAGTAAAACATAATCCAACAAGTCCTCCTGAGCATCTATGTCTAGCCTTTCTTCTTCTTCTTCTTCTTCTTCTTCTTCTTCTTCTTCTTCTTCTTCTTCTTCTTCTTCTTCGTCTTCGTCTTCGTCTTTGTCTTCGTCTTCTTTTGCCTATTCCTCCTGTGCAAAGTGTTTGCCTGAAATATTATTACGGTATGTAAAGCTTTTAAAGAAACTTCACTTCAGATGGATGTTTAACCTCAAGACCCTGAAGGGACAGCTCTTCCAGATGACAGCATTGTCGATTAATTTTACATTGACAATCTTGTTAATGGAGTTTGACATGGAGAAGAGCTTTTAGAGCCAACAAACTGCATTAGATAAACAAGGTGGATGAGTGTCATCCAAAGTGAAACTCATTTGCTCACATGCTGCATTGTGTACAAGTCTTCATAAGTAACCTTGCCCCCCCCTTCATCTAACACCACAGATGAAGGCTAGATCCTTTTGTTTATCTGCAAAGCAATTCATACTTTGGACCGGTCTTCCTGGTTTTCAGCAACTGTACAGAATGTAAAAGGTTGATATAAATGAAACCTTGGCAAGTACTCTAAACCTCAGGCTATGAATGTGCTTAAGGAGGTCTGGAGTTAAATTTGTGCTTTCATTTCTCTATGTTACCTTAAAGACAACTGGATGAGGCACACAGAAGCACTGTAGAAGATTTATATGGAGAAGAGGAATAAATGAAAGATGTGTATCCTGGCTTATAAATAAGAAATAAATAACTGATAAATAAGGAAACACTGTTTGGAAACCAGCTGGAAATACTGAATATTTATTTACTTAAAAGCATGCATCTCTTGTCTTTCAAAAAATTGTTTTTTCCTCCCTATGTGGCTTCCAGTAAAATTAAAAATACCATAAAATTGCTCAACAAACAAGTATTCCAAGACAATTAAGCAAAATAAAAGAGTGGATAATAACACTGTAAGTAACAGACCAGAGAAATAGTCACAAAAACAAGAATCTTAATTAAAATCATGGCTCCAAACCAAAGATTCCGTTGTTGTTGTTTTTAAACATGCCAGGTGATCCTCTGTAGCAAGACTTAGGCTTTCCATCTGTTCCTTATTTTATGGCACCATTCCTTACTAAAGAGTTCCTTTACAGCAAAATTGCATAAAGCAAGAAGAATTTAATAGGGTTGGATGTAGTGTAGTGGTAGATTTCTGCTACCATAAAGGGAGGGGGGGAGAGCCTTTACCTGGATAGCCCAGGTGAGCCTGATCTCAGAAACTAAGCAGAGTCAGCCTTAGTTAGTAATTGGATGGGAGAATTCCAAAGAAGACCAAGGTTGCAGAGCCAGGCAATGGCATATCACCTCTGTTAGTCTCTTGCCATGAAAACCCCACCAGGGGTCGCCATAAATCAGTTATGGCTTGAGGGCACTCTCTACCACTCCAAAGTGGGAGAGAGATGTCAATTGTTTTCTGACCCCCCCTCACCTCTTCATCTCACCACTCATGCTATTCTTTTGAGTCCCCACATTTTGAGCTGCAGTAGGAGAGACAAGGAGGCAAAGAAAGAAAGAAAGAAAGAAAGAAAGAAAGAAAGAAAGAAAGAAAGAAAGAAAGAAAGAAAGAAAGAAAGAAAGAAAGAAAGAAAGAAAGAAAGAAAGAAAGAAAAGCCCCATTCCACTGATAGAAATTTCTTCTGTCAGAGGAAACTACAATGGATCTAATCCATTATAGAGATGATATATTCATATTCATATTCTGACACATAATATCTCATTTCCTTATAGCCTCACAATGTATTCCTTACCAGTAGCAGCCCTGAACAGGATGTGGGTACAGTGGGGACAAACACCCCTCAGAAATTCACCATACTCATTTTCTGGATTTCCATCTTTCTTTTAAAAAAGTTACTCCACTAGACCCTGTCCTTAAGGAGATATAAGCAAACATGTGGAAATGGTTTCTTCCACTTGGCAAGGGAAACTGCAAAATGGCTTTGTAGTTGACTATTTTCCTGAGTCTTCTATGTTCATCTCTTTCTTGCGAGCTCTGTTCCTTAACCTTTTCTCCTTGGTCTCTTTCCTTCATCTTTGATTTTTCTGCCTGCTTTAGTGTAACCTGGGCCCAATTCATTAAAAACACAAATGCGTAGTTTGGCCCACAGAGAGACTCACAATAGGTATAGTTTGGACCTCAGCTGTTATTTTCTAGCACAGTAAATTAACAATTAACATTTTGCTTCTCTGAGCTTCTTTAAAAAATCACATTTTACAAAAAGGCTTTACATATGTAATAAGTTAAATTCTTACAGCCAAGAAAATTAATTAGGATTGATACTTGAGAGGAGAGAAAGTCCCCTCTGCTCGAGCTATTAATTTTTCCACTAAACACACAGACAGAAAGATATTCTCAGAGTGCTTATCATTTAAAATAAGTTCCCACTTTATTGAACAGTGTTGGATTTGTATCACCATAGTAAACAACTCTTTTGGCAATGTTCCAAATCTGTGTTTGTTATGAGCTTTTTCCTGGTGTATTGTTTCTGTTATTTTCTGAATCTGCCTTTTTCTCTCTCTGAACATTTCATGTATTTTGTGTTTCAGATGGATTCATATCACTACAACTTGCCAGGATAACTGTTAAAAGCTAAAAAGCAAATGGCAACATCAACACAATAAATCTTTTACTCAATTGGGAGAAAATATGACTTCCTCTCATCTAGAACTATAAATTTTATTCTCCTCTTGTGGCTGAAAGATACAACAGGAGAGATTCCTCATAACACTAAAAGCTTTGCTTATTTCCTATGCTAAGCAACCACAAAGTGAACTTTCAAGCATGGCTGGGAATTCTCCCTTCCTTTCTGAGATAAAGATGGAGTGATTTTTAGGTTACAGATTACAGTCTTTTGATGCTGAAGGACCGGAAATAAACCAATGAGAAGGAAGTAATAAAAGTGAAGTGTTTGTTAAAGAAATTTGTTTCTTTTGTGCTTCCTCTTAGAAGCAAACAGTCTTCAAAAACATAGAAAGGAAACTCCAGAATGCATGGGCTTGATTCCCAGACTCTCTTTCTTGTTACTCTTTTTCCTCCCCTTCTGACTGGCAACAGTTTTGTAACCTTCTGCCAGGAGAGCTTTAAAACCACCATCACACTCTGCAAATATACAGAGCTGGTGAGCCCAGAGTCTATGGGCAAAGATAATGTTCTGCCCTCCATTCCTAAAGCCATGGAAAGTTCATAGCAAGTCTTTTCAGTAAACCAGACAATTTATTCTGGAATCAAAAATAATTTTGCATGTGAAAAATCCATTTATATACATACTTACAACTTACAAGTTAGGAATGGTTGGCTGAAGATCGGCAGTCAGTACTAACAATTATGTTGTAAGAGTATCAGTACAGTAGACCCTTGCCATGAATGACAAAATCCACGTATACTGGGAAACTGGATTCTGCTGCCTCCCAGTAGCCAAGGAACCACATTTCCCACAAATTTTAACTGATGCATTGATTACCATGATGGCATGGAAGGGGCAAAAACAGACTGGAGTCTATATCATGGGATCAGACCTCAGACTGCAAATAAGTGAAATGAATCCATGAATGGCAAGGGCCTACTTCATAGGCCTGGCATTCTGAAAAACTGGGAACACACCACTCAGTTCCCTCCTAGCCTCACCCCAGAAGATAACTAGATCAAAATTGTTTCCACATAGCACCCTGACTTTGAGTCTTTCTACATGAGATATCTGGATTAGAGATGGGCCCGATCTGAATTATGATTTCAACCCCCCCCCCCCCCGATTTTGGCATTTGCGCCATCGTGGCTCAGCTAGTCGGTTCCGTCCACGGCATCTGATCCAGCGGTCGAGAGTTTGCTTGTTCAGGACTTGATCGGATGGGTCAGTTTCTGTTCGGAATTGCAGACACTCTGGCACCAGTAATTTATTTCCGGGGCAACGGAGTCAGGGGAATGAGCTGTGTTTGCCCTCCTTCTGTCGCCCTCGAAACACGAACGGAAGCCCAGCTTTCCTTGATTAGCAGGCTTCCTTCCAACCACGGAGCAGCAACCCAGGGGAGGGAGGGGGAAGGCGGTGTTCTGAAACCATGGGCACAAAGGAAAGGCAAAAGGCAGCATGGGAGGCTGGGAGGCCGCCCGCGCCATTCGCCTTTTTCCAGGACAAGGGGCTGCCGGCTTGCAGGAAAAGCAAAAGGCAGCGCAGGGGGCCTGGAGGACGCCCGTGCCGTTCATCTTTCCCCAGGACAAGGGGCGCGCGGGCAAGCCAGCCACCCCTTGTCCTGGGGAAAGGCAAAAGGCAGTGCGGGTGGCTGGGAGGCCGCCCGCACCGTTTGTCTTTCCCCAGGAAAAGGGGTGGCCGGCTTGCAGGTAAAGCAAAAGGCAGCGCAGGTGGCTGGGAGGCTGCCTGTGCTGTTCGTCTTTCCCCAGGACAAGAGGTGCATGGGCAAGCCAGCTGCCCCTTGTCTTGCAGGGCAGGTGAATGGCGTGGGCAGCCTCCAAGCCACTCGCACTGCCGCCAGCTCCGCAGTGCAACGGGACAGCCGGCTTGCTGCGTAGGTGGGGGGGACCCAGGAGCGTGCGCGCAGGGGCACAAGAGCCTGACTACGGTTGCCCTGGGTGCTGGCAACCGTAGATCTGGCCCTGGGAATGTCCCCTCCCTGAGGGGAGGCGGCTTGTTGCCGGGTTAAAAACTCCCCCCTCTACCCTAAGTGTGTGTGTGTGTGTGTGTGTGTGTGTGAATGTCCCCTCCCTCCCTGAGGGGAGGCAGCTCATCATCGCCTCCCCCTGCCCGCTGCCACCAACCACCATTCCTATATCACTGGAAACAGAGGGGCGCCCTCCCGCTTTAGCCTCCCCAATTCCCGATTCCAGACCGGAAATGAGACTTGATCAGTTAGAATCGGCTACCTGCATTCGGCGGCAGCCCAGATCCATGAACAGCTAGATCAGAAATTTTTTTTGGATCGTGCCCATGTCTAATCTGGATGCATGTTTGTCAGGTGTTGGGAGATGCAGTGTTAGCCAGGAAGTGTAGTTTTGAAAGACAGAGCTGGCAGAGATCGCTCTGGGGGGAATGGATTTGCTCACAGCCCTCTGCCGTGCCAGACTGTCTCCCCTTCCAGTTCTTTTGCCCTGCCTCCCTTGCTGCTTAAAACTTTGAATTATCCAAACCTCTGCAGGGCAAAGGCGCTGGAATATGAGACGGCAGAGGTGGCAGAAGGCTGTGAGAGAATCTGTCCCCTCCAGAGCGATTTCTGATGGTTCTGTCTTTCAAAACTACAATTCCCAGATAACATTGCATCTCACAACACAGGAAGAACATGTGTCAGATGTCTTGTGTAGAGAGACTCTTTGAAAGACAGGGAAACGTGTACATCCAGTATAGACAATGTTGTGGGTCCAATCATCTTCCAAGCAGCTTTCCTCCAGCCTCAGGTTTTTCTTCAATGTAAGTGAAAAGTAGGCTTCAAACTTTTCTCAGTGGAGTGGTAGGATAATCCAGTGGTAGGTTAATCCAGCCCAGTGGATTAAACTGAACTGCAAAATGAATGGTGTAGACTAGTGAGCCTCAACAAGGTGCCCATAGGCAAGTTTGCCACTTTGAAAACAATGTAACGTTCATTATATCAAAACAGATCATTGGTCTAATCAGCCCATCAATGCTATCTTTTCCAACTTTGTATGATTGAAAGGCATACCATGTGGCCAAGTTGCTTTGCTAAACAGATTTAGGTCAGTTCTGTAGGGATGGTGTTGAATTTCTTACCCCAATGGTACAAGTCAAAAATACCCATTTCTCTTTCGCTTCACACTTGCATGAATCAAGTTATCTTTATTTTTATAATGTTTTCTGTTTCCTTCAATCATTTTGTTTCTGTAAAAAGCACATGTTTTTTAAACATAATTGCAGGAAAATTAGGGGGAAAAGTTCACTTTAAAAGACA
Source organism: Eublepharis macularius (assembly GCF_028583425.1). NCBI lineage: Eukaryota > Metazoa > Chordata > Lepidosauria > Squamata > Eublepharidae > Eublepharis > Eublepharis macularius. The sequence continues at coordinate 36,938,282 of NC_072791.1, forward strand.
CCAAGAAGTAAAGTATCAAATAAGAAAAGAAAATCTCCCCATTCTAATGATGGATTCACAAATTATTCATTTGTTAGCAAATTGTCATGAGATGATTGGAATATACAAAAATAAAGTAGTGAATATTTTAAAAATAAAACTTACCCAAGCTAACCTTAATGGCCAATGGTTTGTTTCCAAGAACATTTTGAAGACTTAAGAACTTTTTTACAAACAGGGGACAGAGATTTTCCCCACTTTCCCATCATACTGCTGTACTTGGTCCCTTGTGACCAGCTACATTGTGTCAATGCTCAACCAAATATTGGCATAAACCAGTCTTAAAGGGTGAATAGTAGAGCTGAACTGTGAAAAAAACCCGAATTGTGTGGTTCGTGATGTTTTCACAAACCAGGAACCACGAACTTCCATGAACTGGGGCAAGTTCACGAACTGGTTCATGGTTTGTGGGGTTTAAATGCCCCTTTCTGGCCACTTCGCAGCGGCACGGAAAGGGGCATTTAAACCTCCAGATCAGCTTCTTGTCAGGGAGATCCCTGACAAGCAGCTGATCATTTAAACAGTGGGGCTGTTTAAATGGCTGCTCCAAGCGGTGGGGAAATGGCCATTTAAACTTTGGGTGGGGCTTGACTGGCTGGCCAGGAGTTCCTGGCCAACCAGCCAAGCCCTGCTGTTTAAATGGCCATTTCCCTGCCACTCAGAGCTGCAGGGAAATAGCCATTTAAACAGCAGGGCTTGGCTGGCCGCCTGGGATCTCCTAGCTGGCTCGCCAAGCCCCACCTGCTCAGAGCAGCCAGGAAATGGCCATTTAAACTGTGGGTGAGGCTTGGCAAGCCAGCCAGGAACTCCTGGCCAGGCAGCCAAGGGTTTAAATGCCCCTTTCACTGCCAATTTGCAGCAGCATGGAAAAGGACATTGATTTTTAAAATGAACCAAATGAACCAGTAGACCAGTTCATGGTAGTTCGTGGAAATGAGCTTCCATGAACCACTGGTTCGTGAACCACAAACCGGGCCGGTTCGTGCATTTTTTTGGTTCATATTCCAGTTCGTGCCCATCTCTAGTGGATAGGCATTAAATAACCTTCTCCTTTTCTCTCAGGATTGGCCGTTTCTTTTCAGTGTCCTCTTTTGGCTTGTGACTTCCCTTCCCAATGAGAGATGGGAGGTAAAGCCACCGTCTGTTTGGGGTGGAAATAAGACAAGTTTCAAAAATAAGACTCATCTTCTGTTTGTATTTATTTACTTCATTGGTTGTTGTGGATTTTCTGGGCTGTATTGCTGTGGTCTTGGCATTGTAGTTCCTGACGTTTCGCCAGCAGCTGTGACTGGCATCTTCAGAGGTGTAGCACCGAAAGACAGGGATCTCTCAGTGTCAAACTGTGGAGGAGATGTTTGCAGGTGATTTATATCTACTCAGAAAGGTGGGTTGGGTTATGTCATCCTGTAAGGGTTTCCCAGGGTGTGGAATGCTAATGGAGTGTTAATGCTTCACTGTATCCTGAGGAGTTGTTGAGGTGGTTTAAAAACTCCATCAATTCTTCCTCACCATGGATCCAAATGATAAATGTAACATCCACAAACCTGAACCAGACACTAGGTTTATGGGGTGCTGATTCTAGAGCTGTTTTTTCAAAATGTTCCACGTAGAAGTTTGCTATAACTGGGCTGAGAGGGCTTCCCATGGCCACCTCATCCATCTGTTCATAGAATTCGTTATCCCATTAAACTACCTCAACAATATTCACCTGAACATACAATTCACAATGGAGAAAGAAATCGAGGGTAAACTCCCATTTCTGGATACCTTGGTCATCTGCAAAGCAAACTTTCAGTTAGGTCACAAGGTCTACAGGAAACCAACTCCAAAAACTCCAATCACCACTCTCGACAGAAAAGAGGCATAATGAAAACATTAGTAGACCGTGCAAGACGGATATGTGAGCCGCACTTTCTCTGTGAGGAAATTAATTATCTAAACCATGCACTTCAAGCAAATGGCTACTCCAGAAATGAAATCAAAAGAGCAATTAAACCCAGGATAAATCAAACAACAAAGGAAAAACAGTCTCCTACAGGAAAAGTGTTTTTGCCATATATCAAAAGAATCACGGATCAGATGGGAAAGCTTATGAAAAAGCACAACCTACAAACTGTATTCCGACCCACCAGAAAAATACAACAGACGCTACAATCAGCAAAAGATAGTAAAGACCCTCTCACCTCTGCAGGATTATACCGCATACCCTGCAGCTGTGGACAAGTTTACATTGGGACCACACAGCGCAGCATCCAGACAAGAATAAAAAAACATGAAAGACACTGCAGACTTGGACAACCTGAAAAATCAGCAGTGGCTGAACATAGCCTAACTCAAACAAGACACAGTATCTTATTCCAGGACACCAAAATATTGGACAACACGTCCAACTACTTTGTCAGATTGCACAGGGAAGCCATTGAAATTCACAAGCATAAGCAAAACTTCAACAGGAAAGAAGAGACTTTAAGAATGACTAGAGCATGGTTTCCAGTTCTGAAAAACACCAGGCCAACAAAAGACACTACAACCCACAATAGCCCTGCAGATAAGATCAGCATATCAAGCACCAATCCATATGCAAAAGAACCTCCTCAGGATACAGTGAAGCATTAACACTGTTGCCAAGTAGACCCCCTCTCCTGCTTTAAGGCCTGCCATGAACTGTGTTAAAGTTTCCTGCGTTGCTGTTTTATTGCTACACAAAGATTGCTTTGCACGTGTGTGCTCTGATACACGTGTCAGTTTCCTGCCTGCGTGTCAATTGCCTTACTGCTGCTATGGACTGTGTAGTTTACTGACTCCATGTTTGGTTAACTGCACAAAGGACTCTTTTTCTGGGCAGCCCTGCCCTGACCTGTATCTGGACTTCCCAGTGTGTGTTTGGACTGTGTTACAAGTGTGCCCCGTGCCTGCATTGCCATCTGCCACGGACCGTGCCTGTTCCCTGCTTTGGACTGTGTTTTGTGTGCTGTTTCCCCTGCCTCCATGGAAGCCTGCCTCATATGGGCCCAAGCCGCTGCTAGCAGCCGGGCGCCTGCCGGGGAAAACTCCAGCGAGCCTGGCTAGGCACTCCCTGGCCAGTTCCCGCCTGGAGCCTCCCGCGGGTCGGTCCCTGAGCTTGCCCTCGCTACCGGGCAGCCTGATATCCAGCCCCAGCTATACCCAGCCGGCATCCATGTTCTTAGGCAGCCAGAAGACCCAGAGGAAGAGACTGCGTTGAAAAGCCATTTCGGCGAAGCGGGCACACCACGTCCGCAGCGAGAGTACCTCGCCCCGCTCTGCATATCTTAGGAGCCGCCCCGGAGAAGGAACTAAGTGCCGACCATCCCAAGCACTTAGAGAATGCATCTCAAAGAAACCTCCGCATTCCAGAGCTGATGACATCAGGACAAGCCCTGTCCGCTGGAACATCCTTTCAGCCCACTTGGATTTCCCCCTCCCTCTTTTGTCCCCTCTTCCTGAGGTGTCACTTATCACAATCTGATTACCAAAGTGGCCCCTCCAAGCCATTCAGTAACCCATTAGAGTCTTTGTTTTAATCTGTGAGAACCACCAAGTACAGCACCAGCCCCAGGGTACGTTTTGGGGTATTTAAGCTGGTCTCCCAGACCACTCGGTGCTCGTGCCATCCTATCCAGAACCCCTCGCTGTCCGTCTGTCGTCCCAGTGCTGGCATTGGGCCACCCTCGCTGTTGTGTCTCTGCTTCGCTTCAGGATAAGTGAGTATTCCCTCTACCATCGTTGGGAACCAGCTAATGCGAACGTCTCTGTATTTCCTACTCTGTATTTCTTAGATCCTGTGTGTTCTTTGTATGCTTGTGCAAGTTTAGGCTTACGCCACACTAAATACACGTGTTTGGAACTTATTTGTAGTCTGCCTCTTTTTCACTTGAGTGTCTGGGATTGGGACCTCCGTAGACATAGGTTAAGATCCGCGCTAATTTTAAGTTACAGATTGCTACAGCTAATTCCCCATTATAATAAAGAGCAGTTCTGGTAACAACACTCCATTAGCATTCCACACCCTGGGAAACCCTTACAGGATGACATAACCCAACCCACCTTTCTGAGTAGATATAAATCACCTGCAAACATCTCCTCCACAGTTTGACACTGAGAGATCCCTGTCTTTCGGTGCTACACCTCTGAAGATGCCAGTCACAGCTGCTGGCGAAACGTCAGGAACTACAATGCCAAGACCACAGCAATACAGCCCGGAAAATCCACAACAACCATCATTCTCCGGCCGTGAAAGCCTTCGACAATATATTTACTTCATTGCTAGACCACTCTAGAAACCATAAATATCAAACCATAAATATCAGCAATTTGTAAAAGACACTCCAAAAGCATCAGTTCACATTCATAAACTCAGAAAGGTAATTTGTAGCCATTATTTAAAACCATCAGTAAAAGCCTTCCTCAATAGCCTGATGGAAGATGATGGTTTTTCCTTGAATCCTACAAGGCAGAATTGATTTCACTGGCTGAGTCATTAATGCTGGGGCAAAAGGCCCTGTGCTTAATGAAACACCATCCTGACTTTGTTTTGTGATGGTATTTGGAAGATCTTAGTGAGCCGGATTATATTTATGGGAACGAATTTTCCCTCAGCTACTTTGGACCCAGGAGATGAAAGGCTTTTGAAATGGAAATCAGCGCCTTGATTTGAGCCTGGAAACTAATTGGTTGCCAATGTTGTTGTTGAAGCACCAGTGATCATCCTGATCACAGTTAGTCCTCCTGACTCAGTTTGCAAAAAGTTTACAAAGACAGGCCTCCACTGCACTGTGATAGAAACTAGATCCTTGCCTCTTCTCTAGAGAAAGGATGCTTGCCCCTATTCTCTTCAGCTGCACAAACACATGTTCAAATCATTAGAATTAAGTTACATATTATGGTGGCTGCTATGTAGATGTTCCCTGATTGATTGGTTATATTTGTATCCTACCATAAGCCCAGGTAGGCCCACGGAGCACATAAATCCCTTCATTGGCAGCTGTTACCATGCTGTGAGCCGTTCATGAGTAACAACAAGGTACGAGGACTGAGCACTAGTTTTCACATGATCATAAACTATTATTTTAGGTTCTTTTAAAAGGACTTATGAAGTCTGTATGGCAAGCCACGGCACATAAATCTCATCAGGGAAATACATCCTTTTATCCAGGGAGTTTAACACTGAACATGCTCTGTTTTTCTTGATCTGTCCAACAATATTGATTAACTAGATGAAATGTCTGAAGAAATATTAATTATATGGGCAAGGTTTCCTCAGACAGTAAACCTAGATTAGGTATCATCAAGAGAGATTGGTTCTGAACATATGTGGCAGTCTTAAAAGAAGATCAGGCATAATCTTCCATCAAACAGGAACTCAGATTTAGTGTCTCAAGGTATAAAATAATGACCTGAATGCCAGTTGTTTTAAAATACAGACAGTTCATAGACACCTCACATTTATCTTTCAGGCCACCTTTAAGGATGTGGTTTCAGGTTTTTAATTTCTCAGTTCTTGTGGGTAAGACCTTTTAGTGTTTTATAGAGTAAATATTGTGGTTTTACTAGTGCTATGATTCAATTGGTATTCTCAAAGTCATTTTTAAACAGCCTTTCTAAGTGTGGAAAAACCAAACTATTTTACATATTACACCATTTATTATAGAAGCAGAAGTAAAACAATCAGACAATGAAATTGACACAGGTCTGCATTTTCAAATCTCAGTGGGTATATTTTAGAGGGCCCATTTCATTATTTATAGACAAAGGTAAATGGCAAGAACCTCATCATGATAAGCTGGGAGGAGTCAGGAAGTAGGCAAGTTTAACACCCACTTTCTGTATCTCCTCAGTTGGGGCCTGTGCAGAATGAGAGAAGGCCGAGACATGGAGAGTTCAGTAAATAAGTTATTATCATAAAGTTTAAAGTTTGTTCAAAGACTGTGTTTAATATAAAGATAGAGATAACCCACCTTGAAACAGGGGAGACTGGCCTTCAGCAATGGTGTGATATCATTTGCAAGGAAAACCTGGAAGTGACATCACACCTCTCTAGGAATCATTGGACTCTATATGGCAATTCCTGGAGAGGTGTGATGTCACTTACAGATTTTCCCTGGAAGTTACGTCATGCTGTCAGCCTGATGGTCTTGTTTTTCTTTTAAAAAATCTCATAAGAACATAAGATGAGCCTGGCTGGATCAGACTAGTGGTCCATCTAGACCAACAACTGTTCAACTTCAGAGCTTGACTGCCTTTGAATGTGGAGGTTCCTTTTAATCACAATGGCTAGAAGTCACCAACAGATCTATCCTCCATGAATCTGTATAATCTCATTTTAAGGATGTCTATGCCTGTGGCCATCACTACACCCTTTGGTGGCAAATTCCACATTTTAATCATTCATTGTGTGAAGAAGTATTTCCTTTTGTCGGTCCTGAATCTACCACTCATCAGTTTCATTGGATGCCCTTGAGTTCTATTGTTCTGGAGAGGGATAAAAAGTTCTCTTTGTCTACTCTTTTCTTCCCTATGCATTTTATAAACATCTGCCATACTGCACCTTAGTTGTCTCTTTTCTAAACTAAAATGTCCCAGACTCTTCAGCCTTTCCTCATAGGAATGGTATTCTAACCCTATAATCATCTTGATTGCCCTCTTCTGTACTTTTTCCAGTTCTGCAATGTTCTTTGTGAGATACGTTGACCAGAAGTACAGAACTGTACTCCTGCTCAGGGTGACTCAGGGTGGCGGCAGGAAAAAGGCTCTGGGGGCAGGAAATCCTGGTTGGATAAATCATTCTATCAATAGAAGTTTGGATTCATCCCATTGGAGTTGATCCTTTCCATCTTCCAGTAATCTCTGTACCCTTATCTCAGTACCGAGGGTCAGGGAACTTTCTAGAACAATATTTACTTTATATATTTATTGAATTTATTATCCGCTCTTCCCGCAAATGGACAATGCAGCACTGGGAAGGCTGCAGCAAGAAGGGAGAATCCTCAAAAATCATGTATACATACATAGTATCTGCTGACTTCCCTTTCTTAGTGCAGCCTCCCCCTCTATCCATATTGTATATTGTTTTTGAGAACCCGTGGGGTACTTGAAGGCAGAAATAAAACTCATTTCTGTGTATTTACTTTGTTTGGAGTATCCAACTTCATGTATTTAAGCAATTGTCAACCCTCAAATCTACTCAGAAAAAAAAACAATTTTGGATCTATAGGCCCTTTTTTCCTCTTTCATTGTTTGAGCCATACAACAGAAGTCGGAACTCCTGCAGCGGTCTAAGGCTAACTCAGTCTAAGAGTTGCTTCACTAATACATGATCTTAGGAAACAATATGGCTCAATTGCTTCTACTTTCGAGAAAAATTGATGGCATTGCTGCTAAATATGTGGGCAAGGATATCTGGGATTGGGGTATTAGTGTCAGAACTTGCCAGGTATTTCCCCAAACACTTCACTATGTCCCTCACGTGTATGAGTTAAAGGTGGTTTATTAAAGGTTAACACCAGTATCAAATTACTAAGACAGTGGAATTGGCTGGAATGCCTGAAGTTACTAAGGCACACTCAATTATAGGGTAATGTCCCCACCCTCAGTGGGATAGAAAGTCAGTTAAGAGTTTTGGCACACAAGGCCTGGGAGGAAGGGAGGGGGGAGAAAGAGGACTTTAGTTCAGTCTCTGTGTTCAGTTTCTGGGAAGAAGGGAGGAGGAGAAAAAGGTGCTGTTGGACTCCTGTTTACTTTTGTTATAAAAGGTTCTGGCTCCTTTCCAAAGACTGATAAATCATCAGACATATCCAACTCCTTCAGCGAGTTGGAGCCATTTCTAGATAGGTGGCTGGTGGGGAAGGGAGCTTGAAAAAAAAGCCGATTATTGGGCATGCTTTCACCTCTGGAAACATTAGACTCACAAGGATCTTCTTCCTCGTGTTTGCACAGGTGAATGACTCCAATATATATGTGGAAGAAACTATGGGCTTTAAAATGAATAATGTTAAAAAACAAAGGAATAAAAGAAGGGGAGGTTAAAAAAATCCCTTTTGACCTTGTAAGCAATAGACATGGATGCACTCCCCACTGCTCAGATCATAAACAGGTTGCTATTTACATTGGAAAACTTTCATTAAATGTTCTAAATTGGCTCCCCTTTTTGTGCACATGCACTGCTACTTGGGAATTATAGTGAGACTATTGAAGTAGGCAGATTGCTACTTAGGCAATCAAATGATGCTTCATTTCCTTACCAAGAAAAGGGTTAAAATCATCAACTTTGGAGCAATGAGCATAGACCACCAGCAGATACTAGGTCTGATAGCCTCGGTTTATGAATGTGCAGGTGCAAAAATAGCACATAAGTTCAATATCAATATTATTTGTAATTGCAAATGGAGCAATAGCATCAGAGCAGGAAGGCTCAAGGTGTAATAAAACTGAGCATTATGAGCAAAAGAAACTTGCATTATGAGTCTATTATTTTTAAATTTTACAACACTTCTAGTAATAGCATTGCAATAATGCTGCTACTCACTTCCAAGCCTACGCAAGACTCCCTTTTATTAAATTGCTAATCATAAGTGCCACACAACATGACTCCTTTCTTCAAAACCAGGACAAAGATAGCAATTTTCCATGCAAAGGTCTGCTATTGAAGTCTGTTTTTTCAAAATGCATTTGCTTCTTTAATTTCTATATAATAATCTGTACTGCATTTATTATTGTTATTTTGAATATTAAAGTACTTACAAATGATAATTCCAGTTTCCAAGTCATGAATAAATCTCAATAATTTGGGAGGACACATTCTTCCTGAACACTGTAAGTGACACAATAGGCCTTGTAACTGGGTGGCGGTTTTAGAGTAGGAATGATCTATAAATGTTTGGCATTTTATTTCTTTTTTTTTATATTTTATATGGCTATCAATGTTTTTGATTGTCCACATTTTCATTGCTATTTTTGCAGATTCACTTGTGTATATATGCATGTGTATGAATTTTATGCACAAATATACATGGTATTTTTACATGTAAGTATACCATCATCATCATTTATTATGGTCATAAGATCAGCATACAAATTTTACAAAAAGAAAATACCATTAAAAGATTTTAAAAGTCAGTTTAAGAGCTGTTAAAATTCAACTCCCATAGTATATTTATATGACTAACCATCTTTGCCATTTGCCTGCCCATGGTGGGTAACCCCTCCCCCCAAACCCCAATTCCTAGCCCCCAAGACATTGAGCAGTGGGAGGGGGGGAAAGCAGGAAAATGGCCTCTATAATGATGCTCTAGGAATTGGCTAGGTCTCTGTGGTCTATCATGAGATTATGGGAAATTCCTAGATGGTCACCTGGAAGTAATGTCACATCCTCCCCAAACACCACAAAATCTCCCAGCATTTATTGAGGTAGTGCTGGCAACCCTACAAATAATGTTGATTTATTGATACAAAAACCATGCTGAGATGAAAAACTTATATGAAAAGCTTTTGTATGAGGAAGCAGAAAACATGTAAAAGTAAAAATCTCAGTTCCAATTCATAGAAAGTGAAGAAAATTGAATCTTGGCTTTAGGGGTCAAAACTAGGGATGTGGGGATCTCTCATTCCTACCTTTTGCCACCAGGGCCTGCTTGATAATGCAAACAAGGAAAAATCCACCAGAAACAATTACTAGTAGTGCTAATTATATCAGTTAAAGTGCCAGTGCTCTTAGAATTGAATAAATAGTAATTGTTAAAAGTATATACAAAAATATCTGGTACATATAAATACAATAACAATGCAGTGCAATGAGCATTTCATACAACAATTAACTATTTTTTATTTTCTATTACGGGGTCCAGTTGCCTAATAGTAGAAGGTTGCATCCAGGTAAGTACAACAATATAAAGTCCAATTTCTTGATAAATTATTTTTTCGTTTTTCCTTTGTAGGAATAATGGTGGACAGTTTATCCATTCATGGGTGTGGTTGTGACACCCAAAAAAACTCCAGCGGCTGACGAGCTTGCCGGCTTGGAAATCAAAGCTCGTTTCACAAGAATCTTCTTCCTGGGCCGGCTATGATATAATCAAAGCTGTCCAGTTTCTGCAAGACATCCTGGAACCTCATGCAACACTTTCTTTACAAACTGTCAATCACAGTCTCCAGCCTGCCAACAAGGCAAAGACGGGGAAGCAAGCCGAGGGCCCCCAGAACGTATGGCAAAATGTGCACTCCAGAAGCTCCAATAATGTCCCTTCCAATTGAAAACTGGAAGTGATGGAGTCTCGGGGGGGCCAAATCAGCCACAAACATAGTTTTCAACCAGAAGTGATGTCATTGGGGCCTCCAGAGCATGCACACACACCATTTGGACATGTGCTCTGGTGGCTCCTGACATGCTTCCCCCTCCTAAATGAGATGGATTCAGGGGCCCTGCCTGCCTCCAAGCTCTCCTGTCCCTCACTTTGGAAGTAAGGGAAACCTGGCAACACTAAACAGCTAGGAAGAGAAATTCAAAATCACTCCTAATTTGTACTTCAACTGAAGACTTGAAGAAAACGCTGTCTGGGCAGCTTCTAACGTACGGCATGTTGGCTGTAACCTTATCAAAAGGAAACACATCTAGAAAAACTGTGATTTGGAAATGTATTCTGTTCTATTCTAAAATGCAGAGGAAACTCCTTAGCAAGGAGCGCTTTTTAAAAATCTGCTGCCTGCTATTATGAAGAGCTCCTGCAAACCATTGCAATAAACTGTACTCTTCACCCACAGTTTATTAGACAAATGGATTATTGCCAATATCTTTATCCAGCCTGTGTTGCTGACATTGGTTGTCATACAGATGTCAATATTTATTTCCAATGAGCTCATCAGGTACCTTATTTAGCACAGCTGTTTCTTAAAGGTAGTTAATGTCTGTGAGCTAAGGATCTTTTCTTCCACAGTACATATGTTTATTTATATAACCAAACAAAAACAAGGAACAGGTTGTAAGTAGGGGGTTTGGCTTAGTGATAGATCATGCTTCGCATGCAGAAGGTTTCAAGTTCAGTCCCTGGCATCTCCCAGTCTCTGCTTTAAAAGGATCAGGTAGTTGATGATTTGAAACATCTCCATCTAAGACCTGCAGAGGTGCTGCCTGTCGGAGCAGAAAAATACTGACCTTGGTAGACCAATGGTCTCTTTCAATAGAAGGCAACTTCATATAGGTGAAAATATCAAACCCCGCAATTTTTCATAATAATATAATAATAATTTTTCATCATCATCGTTATCATAATAATTTATTATTTCGAGTTAGGAAATGGGGCACTGACAGTACTTGTTCAGGATTATTTGTTCTATGAGGGACTGATTAGGGTCAATTGGCATATGAAAACAGTGCACTTCTACATGTTTACCCAGAAGTAAGTCACACTGAACTCACTTTCAAGAAAAGAGCATAAGGTTGCAGCATCGGTCACACAATTTTATTTATTTATTTAGGATATTTTTACTGCACTTTTCTCCATTGAGCGTAGACGCAAAGCAGCTTACAATACGAAAAAGCAATAGAATGTAAATGCAAGAAATCTACCTGGCAACAACCAACTAATCCTTAGGGGACGGAAAGAGAACAGCGCAAGAGGTAAAAGATCTGCCTCTGATGGCAACCATCTCTCCAGGTGCTTCTTTCCTCTGAGGGCTACAGGGAAGGAATAGAGCAGGTGGTAAAAGTTTTGCCCCTGATGGCAACAGTCTCTCTCCAGGCATTCAGTTGTCTTCTTCATTTACAACAATGTTAAGACTTTCAAACAAGCGTTATCTAGGGTTTGTGCAATACTCTCAAACATTATGCTCGAAAATTGAATGTACTTTGTTTTTGCTGCTTGCTGTTCCTCAAGCTGAGCATCCAATGCTCTTGCTCCGATGATTTGTTCACATCTTAAATTGTGCAATATTTTGAATACAATCACACTAAGAAAACAACCAGTAGCTGCTGTTAGTGTATTCTGAGCATCGTAAGACAAAGTGTGTAAGAACACACATCTGGAAAACATTTGGAAGCCAGAACACTCAGTACAAGGCAAAAATGCTGAAGAGTCTTGTGGCACCTTAAAGACTAAACATTTATTGCAGCATAAGCCAGAGGCCTCCTTGCAGGTGCATAAAAAACTTGTTCTTCATTATTTTCAGTCAAATTAAAATTCAAGTAAAGGACTGAATGCATTCACTTTGTGATTCTGAATATTGTCTTAGATTGTGACCCTAGGGACCAGTATTCTGAAAAATCCAGAGTTCATAATGCATATACTGATGTGTCTGCATTAAATGAATGCATATGTGTACCACTATAGGTGTGCATCAAGAAAATTTTTGTTATGACTTTTAATCCAGACTTGTGGGGGGAGGGGAGTTTATCATAATTGCTTTATTTCAGGGCAAGATATTACCAGTTCATGAGTCAAATCCATGTGGTTTTTACTTTGAGCCCATTATTTCCAATCGGGAATCTGCTCAAGGGACTGGAGCAGCTATTATTATGAAAATGGCACCACATTTGCACAGTACATAGTCTTCCCTCTAATTTAAGGACCCCCTAAGTTTCAAGTAGATTGAACAAAGGGGGTTGTTCTTAACCCTCCCCCAAAGTAGGCCTCTCTCTGTACAGCCGTACAAGTCTAAAATAAAGTCTTAAATAAATAAATAAATAAATAAATAAATAAATACTTCTCTTTCTACTGATTTCTAAAAGGGCAGCAGCTTAGCAGAACTCCAGATGGGTAACGACATCTTTTTTTAAAAAAGGTTGCCAAATAAAATGTTTAATTAAAAAAAAAAAAAGGTTGCCAACACAGGGTTGCCTTGCAATTCTGGGAGCTTTTGTGTAGCAGGGCCTGTTGATTGGGGGGACATTGGGGATGCTGTGACATCACTTCTGATTACCCAGAAGTGATATCACAGCCCCTGCAATGTTCTGAGAATTCATCCAATCTTTACGGTAAAAACAATAGAGGAAATTCCTAGAGTATTGAGGATACTGACACATCACTTCTGGATGTGGAAATGATATACAGCATCAGCAGACATCATCTCCCAATTTTTCTCCTGTTGCTTACTTGATTGAGCATGGTGATGGAGGGCAGGGGTGGGAGTCTGCCCACCTCAAGCCAGACAAATGGTAAACCTATGCATACAAGCACACAATTACATGAACACTGCAAATAAAGGAGAAATTTGCAAAAGTCAGGATGTGGCTTCTGACTGCTGCCACCACCGACATTCTTGCTACATTTCCCTTTGTGCATCCCATGCTGTTTTTTTATGATGCTAGAGTGATTTTCTGAGAAGGGCACAGAAGTATATGGAAGAGTTGTAGCCAATTCATAGACTCAGTCATGGGCATTAATTGAAGATATGGACACTGATTGTGTATAAGAGGCTCATAACCCAGAGGAACTCCTGGATTCCCACTCCAGTGTTGATCAAAGGGCAATAGTCCTATTGCATATATTTAGCTCTTCTACTTAGCTTTGTGTGGAGTTTTGGAAGTCTTTCAGCTTCTGGCTTCAGGAATTTCTCCCCCACTCTCAGCATCTAAAGAGCTAGCAGTTTCTTAGTATTTGCTATGGCATATGTTACAATGGGCCAGTCTGTTCCCCGCTCTGATATTTGATATTTGTGTGAGTTGGTTTAGTTTCAGGGAGTAGAATCCCCGCTTATTAGTTGTTACTTTGTTAGAATTGTATGTAGACTGCATGAGCTCCTTTGTCCTGAAACCAGCTGCTCCCCTCCCTGTATCTCCCTGCTAATAAACGGATGCTGTTTTGAACAAACCCATTTCTGCTGTGTGAACCTAAGAGCGTGAACCTGCAAAAGGGAACATCCCACTTCATTATATTCTCCTCATAAAATAATGGTGGCTATTTTGTTTCTGCTTACATGCTGAACATTGTCTTGTGGGCAGACTTTGCCCCAGCCTGTAGCCTGGGAGGAAATGTAGCTCTGCCTTCAGGTTTTCCTTGAATATCCCATCTGACAAGTATTGCTAAGTCAAGCACTTGTTTGTGTGATGTTTCAGCTGGGCAGCAGATGAGTGTAGTTGATACATCACTTATTTATGAGACACAGGTCATGGTCGCTGTGTAACAAAGGCTTGGATGCAGAGATATATTATCAGAAGGTGCTGATATTCCCAGCCCTTCCACACTTTCCCCACTTTCCCCTACCAGCCTCTTTGGGCCCCAGGAAAGTTGATTCCCAGGTAGCATGAACCTTGGAGAGTAATTGCCTCAATGAGCAGTGGAACTGCAGCAAGAAGGTGGTAATGTATGAAATCACCCATCTTGTCTTTCCCGGAAGTGTACTGCTCTATCATTATATCCGTGTAGGGGGCCAACCAGTATAGAGGGAAAATAGAAACACGTGTGCTGGCCCCACCTCATCCCTCCTACATACAGATGTTTCTATTGTTCTATCATGTGTTTATCTTGCCAGGAAGTTCAGGGAAGCATACAGAGTTCTCTGCAATTCTGTTTCATCCTTGCAATAACCCTGTGAGACAGAACAGAGCAAGAGTCCAGTAGCACCTATAAGATTAACAAAATTTGTGGTAGAGTATGTGCTTTTGTGGTAGGGTATGAGCATCAGATACATCTGAAGAAGTGAGCTGTGGCTCACGAAAGCTCATACCGCACCACAAATTTTGTTAGTCTTATAGGTGCTACTGGAGTGGACTCTTGTTCTTTTTCTACTGCTACAGACAGACTAACATGGATAATCTGACACTACCCACATACTATAAAAATGGAGCCCAAACACATTAGCAGGCGCTGTGACCATATTTAGGAGAATACACATAGGAGGAGGACACACTCTTTCCTGCTCCCAAACTACGTCATATGTACAGGGCTAGTGAGAAGCTTCGCTACATGGAAAGTCAAACAGAGGATTTTCTCATTGAGCACTAGAAAGGATGGGGAGAATCACAGCTTAAAGGGATCCTCAAACTTTTTAGTCCTATGGGCTCCTTTGGAATTCTGACACAAGAAATGGGTGCAACTACAAAATGGTTGCCACAGGAGGTGGAGTCACACATACAGAAGAAGCCTAAGTGCAGGAGAGAATAAGGGTAATTTTAAAAATGCACAGAAAGAGGAGGGAGAATAAAACTGATACTGTAGTGGCAGCTGTTAGAAGAGGAGTACTTGAAACTGTCCCTTTCCTTTGGTTCCAGAGGGGGACAAACTAAAGAGTTAGAAAGATGACAGGGCAGGGCATCTATTTACTGTTTACTGCTCTGAATATTCTTTGATGTGTACATTGCTATTCTCAGGACTTCTTCCTTGTGACATCTTTCTCTTCCTGGCTTTGTCACACTTCTCTCGTCTCCATCTTGCAACCATGGATGCAGGACTTGTCCTGCCATCCATGTCCATTCTTAAATTAGATAGGTAGATAGAGATCTATCTCTCCTCCTTTCCTATCAAAGTATGGAGTTCCTATAATAAAGAACTCTTATTTCCTTTCTAAATATAAACCAAGTGTAAGTTTGTTACTTTCTCTCACACACTCACACCAGCACACACACAAGCTCTAACCACCCATCACATTCTGCAACTGATATTACTGTGTTGAAGGCCAACTCTTTAAATGGGTTTCCAGGGCCAGTACTCATCCTCTTTCAGTAGGTTCCATTGCTCTTGCTTTCAATAGCAGCAGCTGATGAAACAATGTTATTTTAATTTGCTCAGCCAATAAGATTTCCAGTCCTGAGCCCCACCTACTTTCTAAAAACACTTGGTGGCACCATATTGGGGACCCCAGGCCTAAAGCCAATTAGCCAATCAACATCTCCTCCTATGTCCACCTAGTAATGCTTAGTTAAAGAAGGTGCATATTGGTCCCCCGACCCACCCACAAGGATAGCTAATGAAGTGGAATGGGGCAGGCCCATGTTGTTCAGGCTGCTGTCATGGCATCCATCTCCCCTGAATACATTTTAGTCACATGACAGCAAGCATGGGGAGGCAGTGGCCAAATGTTCTTTATCCCTGTGTAATTTGGGTCCCAGTGATGTTGTCTGGGGAAAATACCAACATGTAAAGGAAGAGAGACTCTTGTGCTGTCTGGGCAATTATAAATTAATATATGAAGGCTAGACTCATTAAAAAGCAGTGTCCTTCTCAAGAACTCTATCTGACACTCCAGAAAGGTAGAGGAAAAGCATGCAAAGACCAAACACATCATTTTGAGAGAATTTATTCTCAGACAGCCCTGGGAATAAGCTCATGGAATTTAGCATTTTATTACTCAGGTAAAAAGGTTATGTAGCACTCACTAACACCATTTTTATGCATTTCCACAAATGTTATATATTAAAAGTGTTAAAATAATAGCTTTCTCCCACCAGCCACCATTGCCTCCTCCTTAACTTTCCTGAGATTGTTTGAAGAAGAGATCTGCTATGGGGGGAGGGCGGAATTTATTTTAAAAATCTCCAGTTTAATATTAAAATGGCAGCTGAGAGCTGAGCTGCTTCAAGGCTGTCAAAATCCACAAGACCTCAACTTAGTAATAACGCCACAGATGGAAAGAGAAGTGCAAATTTCTCATTCTGGAAATTATTTCAGGTTGAGTCAGGCAGATTTAACGGTGATGATTTTCTATATACATTTAAGTCCGCCAGAGACCAGTTCACCTCCTATTAAAACAGGATTATGAGAAATCCCAAAGACAGGCAGCTTGTTTGTGGTAATCAAAATGAACGGTTGAACATTCCAAGTGTCACAACCAGATTTTGTGCTAACAGATATGTTTTCATTGGTTGTCTTTCTTCTCCATATGGCAGTCACAGGAGATGGTGCTAACTTCCTTTACAGGGCTTCGGTTTGCCCAGTGACATATCGGGTATTGGTTGGGTTTTTCCATATCTGGCTGACATGGGGACATCATCAACATGCCACTCTGTTGTTGGTGGGAGAGCCCTTGTCATCATGGTCTACAGTGTAACTGTTATAACAACAACATTTGATTTATATCCCATCCTCCAGGACAACTTAACGCCCACTCAGAGCAGTTTACAAAGTGTGTTATTATTATCCCCATGACAATCACCCTATGAGGTGGATAGGGCTGACAGAGCTCTGAGAGAGCTGTGATTGACCCAAGGTCACCCAGCCGGCTTCAAGCAGAGGAGTGGGGAATCAAACCCATTTCTCCAGATTAGAGTCCTACCGCTCTTAACCACTACACCAGGCTGGCTCATGCACACAACTCCTTGCATTTGGGTTGTGTGGCAGTCTTCATTTCTCTGTTAGGAGACCAGCTAGTCTGGTTTTTGATGAGGGTCTTAGGAATTATTTGCTGCTTTACATACTTACCTAGGTGTAATTCCCATTGAATAAAGTAGGACTTAAATCAGAGTAAATACGCATATGGTTATACTGTGTATGCCATCAGCACTGCTATACATGCACTTTCAAAAATTCCAAAATGATCTCCATTCTGGTCATTTGCAAAAGAGGTTGTTGTTGTATTTTTTGCTCCCCCCACCCTTAAAAAAGTTGAAAGCATCAGAACAATTTATTTTAAATTAAACACAAAGTATACACAGAAAGCTGATGTAGTGTGTGGCGGCTAAACATATGAGCTAATTTTTAATTTAAAAAGTCAAAACACATCAATTAATCTTTAACAGATATTAGTAAAATATCAATAAAAACTGTCCAAATTGGACACATAACAAACATCAGATTCTGTAAAGGAACTTTAAACAGCTACATTCAACTGAATGCCCAAAGTAATTATTAAGAAAAGCATGCCCCTGAGCATGTTAAGTGTGCTTTCTCCTACCATCTTAATTCCACACATCTTTGATTAAGATTGACAGGCCAGAGGAAGCGCTTTAGCAACATCCTTAACTTGAGATTTCTCTGCTTTGAAATCAACCAATGAAAAAAATGAATTCCTAAAATTATAATAGCAAGCTTTTCCTTCCCTCCTTCCCTCCCTCCTTCCTTGAAACAGTTTGTTTCAGAAACATTCAGTAGCAAAAGTTTTTGTAGCTAGAACTTGAATCCTGTATTCACTTTTGATTTACTGTTTGGGAAGGACCATGGAGTCCAATGATCACATATTGAAAGAAACCATTTTTCTTTCAGAAAGTCTCTTTAATTAAGATGAGGATGCAGAGAGGAAAATGTACCTAAGACATATTTCCAATTATATTTGATGTAATTGTTTCTCCTACATGATCTCTCTAGAAATCAGCTGCAGGAAGCCAAAGAAGAACAATGGTGTTAGCCTGCTGCTGCCTCGGTCTTAATCTTAAATTGGACGTGGCATTTGGAAAAGGGAAGAACCCCTATCTGTGCTTCAAACTTTCTAAAACAAACAGCAATGAGAACTTTGTCACTGCTGCTACTTCCCACAGTGATCCATTAATTGTTACTCATCTGTTTTTATCCTCACTCCTGAAAGGCCACAGATGTCTTGATAAAGGGCTTATTTCTTTTTGTTTTTTGGCTTGATGGCTTCAGTAAAAAAAAATGTTCATCATAAGTTTGTTCGTGGCTGATAGAGGCCATAATAATGTTTCCCCAGCACCTTCAAATTCACATGAAGCACAAGTCCAGATTAGCAGAGCTAGATTAACCAGTTTACAGGGATGGCTAAATAACATGTTATAAAGATGCTCATCATTTCCCCCACCAGCATTTGTTATGCAGTTGTTGACCCTTCTATCCTCCCATGATATAACAAAAGACTAGCTGGTCATCCTGATACCAAGGAAGAAATGTTGAATCCCCTATGATTGGCCATTTAGGAGGTCAGTTTTGCCTAATTCATGCTGTACTTTCTGTACTGTACTCTGGGCATAGTGCAAGGGTCACTTGGGGGGGGGAATTGGGGGAGATAGCTGTGAATTTCCTACATTGTGCAGGAGGTTGAACTAGATGACCTTTGGAGAACCTTCCAGCTCTGTGTTTCTATGATGGTATAAACAGGACTGGTCTTTGGACAGGTTAGGCCATAACTAGAAATGGCAGGAATAAGTAGACTTGACAGCTCCCCTGGAACTGCCTCCCAACCCCTGCTGCTTGAATGGGGTGGGGGGTGGAGTAGACATTGTGTATGTGTTGATACCACTTCTGGCAAAAAGCCAGAAATGATGTCAACAATGCTCTATGATTTCACCAATTCTAGGTGAAATCCTAGAGTGTTGAGTCTTTGCAACACATACACAATGTCTTTTTCCCCATGCCTGGGGTTGTAGACACATGCTTGGCAACCCTAGAAACACAGCATGTTGCACAATATAGGTAGGGTGATTTGGAAAGTGTTCTCAGGTGTTCAAGACTGAAAGACTGTTCTTGCAACCATCTATTGTTGTCTGGCTGGCTAGGTTGGACATGAAGACAGCCTTGATGCTCAGTAGCACCAACCAAGCTGAGAGGAAGAAGATGAGACTTGGCACCTTTTGGCACAATTCCTTACCTACATTGATGGCATTGCATCATAAAGAACAAACTACAATTTGTCCTTGATGAGAAAGGGCCAGGAACTCTCAGGCATACATACTTCCAATTCCTCCCTCTTCCTTCCCTTGTTTGCACTAAGATTTAAGAGTTCCTGATTTTGAAAGTCTTCAGTCATACCTCAATGTGCTGAACAGCAAGTCTTGATTCCGGTGGTATCTTAGAGACCAAGAAGATTTTCAGGGTAGGAGCTTTTCAGAGCCAAAGCTCCGTTCCTCACGGTCCCTGAAGAAGGGAGCTTTGACTCTTGAAAGCTTATACTGTTCTCTGAGGTGACCCTGTACTCACATGCTGCTATTCTACTGCAAACCAACACAGCTACCTGCCTGAAACTACCTCAATGTTTAGTGACTTGTAACATCCAAACAGGATGCTTTGACAAACTGGAGCTTGCTTCTTGTGAGAGAATCAGGATCTAAACCAGGGAGCTGGTTTAGAAACCCATTTTGTAGGCGGGGGCGGGGGGGGGGGGAGTCTGTTAAAGTACTGACTCAGGCATCACAACAAATTGTGGCTAGGCTGAAAGCTTTCCAAAACCAGGATGTTTACATATCGACAAAATACATGAGAAAGCATATGAGCCCAGTAATGGCAGGCTTATTCGTATTATGAACAAACGGTGGGTTTGTTTGTATTGTCTAAATATAACAGTTCTGTAAGGGTGATCAGTGCTATTATATCTATATTGTAGAGATGAAGAGAGATGAGGGCTGGGATTTTAAAAAGTGAAGAATGTTGGACTTAATGATACAGAATTAGTTACAGTTTCGGTGACTGTAGCATGAATATGTATTACTGTTGTATGGAAATCAAGGAATCTGCCATCAGTAATAGACTGTTATAAGAGGATCTGGAATGTGACACTTCTAGGGAGCAAACTTAAGGAGGTCTACTCAGCAGTAAGTTCCATTTTATTCAACAGAGTTTAGTCCGAGTAAAGTATTCTTAGGACTGCAGCCCTAACCAAGTTAACTATTTTTTTTCTAAAAAAGGAAATAAGAAGACCTGTAGCATACAGTTTTGTAAAAACAAAACAGAACTGTGTTTTGTTTACTGAATAGTGGAATATAAGTGTCACAGATTCTATATGACCATATGTATTATTTTTCTTGATACAAAAGAATGTTTAAACAAGGAAATAAAAAGGATGAAAATTCATTTCAGCTCTGGGTGAAAGTTGAAATAATTCTGTGTCCTACAGATCTGGCTTGGTATTCAACTTTGGGGTGAAATGTAATAGCCCAAACTGTTCTGGAGATCAATCAAGGGATTAAATCAGCACTTGACATTTTTTCTTGATACTTCCTACTTCCTTTCTCCTACACCTTTTAGGAATTGGTACATGGTTGTCTCCAAACACTCCTCTCTGAATGCCTATCCATCTCTAGGCCCTCCATTGCTTCTTTCTCACCTATACTTTATAAGATGTGCCTTACAGTTTTCACTATTTTGTTAGCCAATTTCAGCCTGTATCAGAACCACATGCCAGTTCCTACAAGAAAAGTCATGTAGGCTTCTGAAATGGATACTAGCAGCATTGCACCTTTGTAAAGAACATTTTACAAGTAAAAGGTCTGCCCTTACCTAATAAGGACTAATAATGGAATAATTACAGAAGACCCGTTATCATTGCAAAGGAATGCAGGCTATGAATATGTAAGGAAACAGAGATTTTTCTTTTATTCTGTATGCTACCATTTGCTTTCAGGCCAGGAACAGTGTCTTCAGGAATTTTCCACAAGGAAGCAGTGACTTCTTGGATTTTTTACTTCTGGTGTAAAAAAAATTAATTGTTGACCATTGCAGATATGTTTCTTGATCAGGCAGCAGGTTTGAGAATACTATCATCATATCTGCAGTGAGAGAATTCCCAGGTGATTATGAATTCAAGGCAATTTCATCCACGATATACAACATACAACAATGATTCATATCATATAGCTCATGCTTCTGAATGGGAGAAATAGTTGTCAACTGATAAAAGCTCACAGGCTTAACATGTGGGCTGTTTTGCTGCTGAGGGCTAGGCGGAAGTGGAGGCGTAGACAGAGGTGGAAGAGGATGAACATCTGGATGCCTCTTCCGAAGGGGGCGCAACGTGATTGGTGCCATTCCAGCGATGCTTTGGCAGAAGCAGGACAATTTTCCCGTCCACTCACCGCTCTACCAGGGCAGCCGTGGGTCTGTCACAACTGTAAGAGTTTGGTGGTTTTGAGGCATTGGGCTGGATCCTGAATAGGGTGAGTGCAGCAGCTGGGCTGCTCACCCCTGCAGAAAAGGGAGGCAAGGCCCGACCAGCATGGCTGGTGGTGGAACATGGCTTGCCATCCCATGGGGATCAGCTTTGGGCTGGAGCGGAGGCCAGCATTGGGCTGGAGTGTTATGCATCAAACAGCATGTGGACCTGTCAATGCCAATGGAGGATCCATGCCCATATGCCTGGCTAATGCTCCAATCTGCTGTAATCAATCAAGTTGTGGCCATTCCAACCATACAGAGGTGTGTGTGTATCATTCGCTGGAACCTGGCCATAATAGCACTAGCAATATCTATATGCATGTGAAGCACAAAATGAAATTCCTGTATGGCTCTTCTTGAGCCAGGGATGCTGTTGTGCATTCTCCCTTTATCATGAGGCACTATTGGCCAAGCAGAGCTGGTGCCCTACCAATGGGGGAGGGAAGCTGGCTAATAAGTATGTTGCTGGCCTACCCATCCTCCCATATGAACAATGTAGGATTAGCCAGCCTCCTTTGGTAGCTGAGCAGAATTTTTCTTTTGATCTCTTTCAGATTGACCAGGAAAAGGGATTTTTCACGTGTTTCTTGGTACTCAGGGGGCTCATACGTAGGCTTGGTCTATTGACTTATTAGGTCACAACTGGGGATGATAGGAATAGTGCAAGTTGCTAGAACATAGATAGGGCCAATTGGTGATCACTCAAAGTATCTAAGCATGAAAGGCTATTCTTAAACAGATTGTTCTTTGCTAGAATAGCAGGATCAACCAGTCCTTACTTAGTCACATGCAGAGGCAGACTGGGAGGAAGAAAGAGCTCTAAAAAAGCCCCCCTCCCCAACAAAACAGGATGGAGGAAGGCAAATAGATCCTGCCTTCCTAGCCATCCCCACACAATGCACACCCTGACCGGGCACCATCTTCCTCACGCTACATGTGGCTCAGCTGGGCAAAGTGCCACCTTCCCTGTACTGTGCCAGGTTTGGCCTCCATCTCCATGCATTTCTCCCCACCAAGGTAGCCTGGCGTATGTGGCCGGATGGGCCATTGGCCTGCTCAGGCAAGTCCCAGAGGTGATAATGGCCAGGCCACACCAAGTTGCTTGAGTGCTACATTAGGGAAGGGGGGTGAGTCTGGGCACCTGTTGGTATAGTTAATGTGCAGGCAAGAATAAATAAAACTAGTGCTGGCCATATTTGCACCCAGCGTGGAACTGCCGAGTATTGGTGGTATCCATAAAAGCTAGAAAAATGTTGGCTACCCAGAGTTACCATTCGCAAAGCCTAGCTTAATCTGTTTTCTGGTGTCCCATGTCTTCATTCGGGGGTTATGAGTACAACCTGCACAACAGCACCTGCCTATCTGTTCTTGCTCCCAAGTAAGGAAACAAGACCACAGCATGGGTTTAACTAGTTTATTTAAAGAGTTGATCCATGTCATAATAATTAATAATTAAAATATGCTAGCATATGCTCTAACCATGATTGCCTTTGTTGGGCAGATCCAGCCTGGCTCCAAATTCAGCCAGCAGCTTCTGCCAGCCTTGTTTATCCTTGCCTGTACGTAAAATGTGCAGAGGGGTGCCAAGGCCTCGCCCCTCCCCTGATGAGCTGTAAGGCTGATACCAGGTTAATCTAACACCCTTTCCTAGTGACATCAAAAAGCAGGAGGGGAAAAAGGCTTCTCCATAGCCAGGAAAATCTAAAAAGTTCCTACTTAGCCTTGCAATTGGCAACCATCTAATCTTTGGGTCAGCAGCAAATGACAAAAGTCTACCTGGAGGTAGGGCTGTAGCAAGTCTCGCTGGCTGTTGCCACCCCCGTGACCACTAGTGACCCAGACTGCATGATGACGTTACTGTGCATGACATCATCAAACAGGGAACGCCACCCCCATAAGCGCACCCATAATTCTGTGTGCTCCCCGGCCAGCAGCTGTGAGCTGGCCGCCCCATCAGAATGACAGGCAGCCAGAGCAGCACGCAGGCGGCCTCCCAGCCCTCCTGCTCAGTTGTCCTGTGCGCCATCCCAGCTGCCTGCTGTGTCAACAGCTGTGCCTAGCGCACAGCTGTTGTGCCCGGCTGGGAGCATGCACTGGTGGTGGCAGCACAGGGCAACTGAACAGGAGGGCTGGGAGGCTGCCCGCTAAGTTGCCCCACCCTGCTGCCACCAGTGCACCCCCCCAGCCGGGCACAACAGCTGTGGGCCAGGTGCAGCCATCGGCATGGCATGTGGCTGGAGCAGCGCACAGGCAGCCTTCCACCCCTCTTGCTCAGTCACCTGCACTGCCGCCTCCAGCTCCGCAGCATGCGCTTCTGGCTGGCAGGTGTGAAGAGGGGGTCTCTTCATCGTTACTGGGGGCAAGCAACCACCCTGCCCCCCTAGATCCAGCCCTGCCTGGAGAGGGTGTGGCATACTAATGTAGCCCACAAGCGGTGCTTCCCCATTGGTTGACTTGTTTCACCAGTGCTGCCTTGTGCTGTATTTGAACAGAAGATGCATAACAATACTGCTGTGAATGCCTCTTTTGGATAAATATTCTAAATACTTGGGATAAGTCTTGACTATCTACAAAAATAATTGGTAGTACACATACCTCCCTCTCCCAATTACTTAGGTTGGGGGGTATTACTCACCAGAAAGTTTTCCTGTACATGTTCCATTACTTGATCTGAGAAGAATTTCTACATTCATAAAGCAGATTGTAGTTCTGTTTATGCTACATATTGGATTTCCCATTGGCCACATAAACAAAAGATATAGTGGGAAATTACTACAATGTGAACAGCATTCTCAAACTACTTTGTAAACATTAATTCATTATGTCCCTTCTGTGCAGTATTATAAGTTGCCTTTCCTAACTGGGGGTAGTTTAGTAGCTTGAGAGTGCAGACTCGACAGTCATAAACCAGATTGATCTATGGATGAAATATTGCAAGAAGAGTGGCTGAAATGTTATGTTTCATCTCTAAATTCTGTAAGCTTCATGTTCACTGTCTGTAATGGGTGCTACAAGATAAATTAGGGGCATAAGTCAGTGAAAATTAAACTGTGAACATGATACCACTTACTAAAGTATATTTGGCCAGCTTTGATGTATTAACCTCAATGGGACAGGCAACGTCATCTCTGTGTGTACATGGTAACAATATAAAACAGGAATCCAATAGAAACTTAAAGACTAACAAAACTTATTGCAGCATAAATTTATGTGAATCAGAACTTACTTCATCAAATGCATGAAGGATATACTGTTGGGCATTTATACTAAAGGCTGCAAACAACAGAAACATGGGAGGGGGCAATGTTACAAAGATTGGCCATTTTTTTTAAAGCTGTACTGATGTGACAAGAATTAAAGGTTGCTCTTGACAATCATTCAAAACTAAAACTAACCTTATAATTTAGGTGGATAGCCATGTTGATCTGCAGTAGAATAACAGGATTTGAGTCCAGTGTAGAGATCCCATTCCCCTTGTGGGGGTGCAGGATCCCCCACTTCCACCCTGTGCCCCCCACCAAAAATTACCTGGTTGGTGGGGGAGGGAAGGTGCAGGAATGGGCCTTCCAGGCACGCTCCTGAGATGGAGCAATGATATCACTTCCTGGGAGTGCTGTCATTGCGCTACCCCGAGAGTTCTCCTATACTTTGCAGCAGGCTGATTCAGGCCCCAAAGAGGCTGAATTGGGTCCATTGGGTCTCAAATTGGCCTATTGCAAAGCATGAGCATGCCCTCATGCCTGAGGGCATGTGTGGTGGCACATGGGCACAAATCATGCATGTGAGGAACACACTTGGAGAAAGGAAAAGGTAAGCACTGAGTCCCCCCTACCGCCGGGACAGTAAGGGGACCTAGCAACTCTAGTCCAGAGGAGCCTTAGAGACCAACAAGATTTTCAGGGTATGAACTTTCAAGAGGCAGGGCTCCCTTCTTCAGAACTTAATTATGTTTAAATACCCATACTCCTACCTTTCAAACTTACATCTCTCTTCCCTCTGTACTCTGATGAAAGTTCCATTGGACAGGCATCTATATTTCTTTCACATGGATCTCTGTAGCACACCATTTACACTGATCTCACTATGTAAATTTAGGAGACATTATGTAAATTAGGATGAGCTGCAATCCAGAAAACCGTAGTTTAGAATCATAGAATCATAGAATAATAGAGTTGGAAGGGGCCATACAGACCATCTAGTCCAAACCCCTGTCCAGTGCAGGATCAGCCTAAAGCATCTCTGACAAGTATTCATCCAGCCTCTTCTTGAAAACTGTCAGTGAAGGGGAGCTCACCACCTCTCTAAGCAGCTGATTCCACTTTTGAACTACTCTGACCGTGAAAAAGTTTTTCCTAATATCCAGCCAGTACCTTTGTGCATGTAATTTAATCCCATTGCTTTGGGCCCTACCCTCTGCTGCCAACTGGAACAGCTCTTTGCCCTCCTCCAAATGACAGCCTTTCAAATATTTAAAGAGAGCAATCATGTCCCCCCTCAACCTTTCCTTCTCCAAACTAAACATTCCCAAGGCCCTTAGCCTTTCATCATAGGGCTTAGTCTCCAGACCTCTGATCATCCTCGTTGCTCTCCTCTGCACCCTCTCGATTTTGGCCACATCCTTTTTGAAGTGAGGCCTCCAGAACTGCACACAATACTCCAGGTGTGGCCTGACCAAGGCAGTATAGAGAGGGGCTATGACCTCCTGCGATTTCAACGCTATGGACCCTTTGATACAACCCAAGATTGAATTAGCCTTTTTTGCCACCACATCACACTGACTGCTCATATTTAGTTTACAGTCCACTCTTACCCCAAGATCCCTTTCACATATACTACTGCCCAGAAGTGTATCCCCCATCCAGTATTTGTGCTTCCCATTTTTGTGGCCCAGATGTAATACTGTGCACTTGTCTTTGTTGAATTGCATCCTATTCACAGCTGCCCACTTCTCCAGATTATTTAGGTCTTGTTGAATTTTAATTCTGCCTTCTTGGGTGTTTGCTACTCCTCCCAATTTGGTATCATCAGCAAATTTAATGAGCAGCCCTTCCACTCCTTCATCCAGATCATTGATAAAAATATTGAAAAGTACCGGGCCCAAAACCGAGCCCTGCGACACCCCACTGGACACCTCCCTCCAATCTGATGAAATGCCGTTGACCACCACTCTTTGAGTACGGTCCTCTAACCAGTTCCCTATCCACCGAACTGTCCTATAGTCCACTCCACAGTCTTCCAGTTTGCCCATCAGAATGTCATGGGGGACCTTATCAAAAGCTTTACTGAAATCCAGATAAATTACATCAACAGAGTTCCCCCGATCCAGTAAGCTGGTCACTCGATCAAAGAAGGAAACCAGGTTGGTCTGGCAAGATCTGTTAGGAACAAAACCATGCTGACTTCCCCGGATCACTGAGCGGTCCTTCAGATGCTTACAGATTGATCCCTTTAAAATCTGCTCTAATATCTTCCCAGCAACAGAAGTCAGACTGACCGGCCTGTAGTTTCCCGGGTCATCCTTATTCTTTCTTAAAGATTGGGATAACATTTGCTCTTCTCCAATCTTGTGGCACATCCCCAGTCCTCCAAGAGGCCTTGAAGATGATGGACAGGAGTTCTGCAAGTTCTCTAGAAAGTTCTTTCAGCACTCTTGGGTGCACCCCATCCAGCCCAGGGGATTTGTATTCATCTAATGCAGCCAGATGCCTCTCCACAACCTCTCTGTCAATGCCAATTAGCCACTCAGGTGTCCTGCCACATTTTCTACTATCTCTAGATGTGCCTGAGTTCTTCAGGGAGAAAACAGAGGCAAAATCTCATCTCTGTTGTCCTCATCACCACCATCATCTACATAGTCATCTTGCACATAAGCATCAGAATTATCATCAAAGATCCATCAATGGATACTAGCTAGAGTGGATCAAGGGAATCTCTACACCCAGAGGCAGGAAACCTCTGAATACCAATTATAAGAAGCAAGCAACACTGGGGAAGGAATTGGCCTCCCTGTCCTCTTTCTTGGCTCTTCAGCACAACTCATTGCAGGATGCTGGACTAATAATAATAATATTCGATTTATATACCACCCTTCAGGACAACTTATTACCCACTCAGAGCTATTTACAAAGTATGCCATTATCATCTCCATAACAAAACACCCTGTGAGGTAGGTGGGGCTGAGAGAGCTCCCAGAAGCTGTGACTCACCCAAGGTCACCCAGCTGGCTACAAGTGGAGGAGTGGGGAATCAAACTCAGTTCTCCAGATTAAAGTCCCATTCTCTTAACCACTACACCAAACTGGTTCATAGCTGCTGGACAACCACCTCACAGGGTGGCCACCCACCTCACAGGGTGTTTTGTTGTGGGGATAATAATAACATACTTTGTAAACCGCTCTGAGTGGGTGTTAAGTCATCCTGAAGGCTGGTATATACATTGAATGTTATGATGATGATGATGATGATGATGATGATGATGATGATGATGATGATGATGATGATGGACCTTGGTTCTGATCCAACAGGGTTCTTCTTTTGGCAAGTCCACTGTTATCTACATCCGGTAGACGTCATCTTATGATAATTATGAAGCTCACAGATGAATTCTACATTAAAAATATCAGGATGAAATTTGGAGTTCTGCAACCTCAGGGGGGAAAAATCCTTAATAGCAGCCACTTAAAAACAGAAATTTATATCACTGTTAATGGATCTGCTGCTATATTACAGTCAGAAAAGTGCTACGTCATTGAGTTAGTTATTGCATGAGCTTATACAAGAGAGTGGCTGAGAGAATGAGCTGTGATCTAGGAGGCCTTAGGGAAATCATGTACTCCTCCCACCATCTGCAATATGGGGATGATAATACCATTATACTTCACAATGCTTTTGTAAAAATTACATCCTATCAATGGCCATGAAGTGCTTCATAAATGCTAAACATTATTAGCATCAGCAAAATAAACGTGCAGGAGAACTGCTATTAGCATACGTTGTTGCAAACTAATCGCAAAAAGCAAATGCACAAAATCAACCAGCATTACAAGGACCCTGGGTGTGTATCAACTTTTATAAATATAGTATTACTCCAAGAAACAGCATCATATAAATATTTCAATATACAACAGAGCAAATAAAAATGTCTATGAAACACACATTAATAAAATATCGCCACGTAACCCTGACTATAAAACACTTACTCAAACCGAAAAAAGTTAACTCTGATGATGCTGAAGCAGAGAAAATAATCAAGACAAAATTCTGGGCAGCGGTCACATAGATGATATATACATTTAATATTTGTTATGGTTTTATTTATTTATTTATCCATTTTTATGTACTTCATTTATACCCTGCCCAAATCCACTTACATTTTTCCTCTTCTCCATTTTATCCTCGTAATAACCCTGAGAGGTAGGTTAGGCTGAGAGTATGTTACTGGCCCAAGGTTGCCCAGCAAGCTTCCATGGCAGGGCAGGGATTCGAACCTGAGCCTCCAAAATCCTTATCTGACATTCTAACCACTACACCATCACATTGGTGTAGTGCATTGATGATTGCCCTAGGAATATCTCTATACCATCATGCACTACTTCTGATTGCAGATGGTAAGCTGAACTGGAATTATCAATGCATACAGGCCACAATGTAATACAACATTAAGCGTACTTCAGTTTATTGAAATTGATGGGCTTAATCCTACTAACTTCTGTGTCAGACTATGGTCCCAGTGATCACCATTTTCACACATCAGCTGTTCAGTCAGGCAGTTTATAGAATTTTTAATGCATATTTGAACTTCTCCAACATACAAAATCTTTCCCATCCACTTCAATAAAGGACAAGACGATTTTTATACCAGCACAAAGAAGGTGATTTCAACTGTCTCATCCCTGCTGCTCCCACCTGATTAATCTGCTTCAATTTTATTTCATAAATATTCCTTCTTCAGATCGAGCATCCAACACTTTACAATAGATTGTTCGCATGAAACGTGTGCATGGTTAAGATCATTTGTGTATCAATAAATCAGCATTATACACTATTGATACATTATGGGTTGGATCTAAAGATCGTGTTCTATCTGTGTAAAGCTCTTCTACCAGTGAACAGAACTGTCTACCCACTGAATTTCCTGAAGTGCTGTTCCCAGGAGAGGGGGCACTGAAAACAGTGGGGTGGGGGAGGTGGGATGGGCAATTAGCAAATATCACCCCCTCTTCATTCCACGGGCAAAAAAACCCTTTGCATCCAACCCTATGTGTGTAACAGTGCAATCCTAAAGTGAGTTACTTCACTCTAAGCCCGTTGATTCAATGGGCTTAGACTGGAGTAACTCTGTTTAGGATTGCATTGTAAATATATTAAAAACATACAGTGGGTTGGATCCAAAGTAAAATTTCTGCTTGCTCAATCTTTTTGCACAAGTTGAAACACAAGAAAAAGACCACAGTAGCCATTTGTGCTAAGTCAGGCTTAATGTATCCCCATCTGTGTTTCTGCTTGCTCAACATCTTGTGCAGCTGATTTCTAGGCATCATAAAATATAAGGAGGAGAGCACTAGATGCTGTTCAAGAGATCTTGCACATGCAGAACTGCGCTAAGTCTTTTCTTGTTTCTGTTTGTACAGTGCTGGTTCCAAACCAGCGCATCTGTACGCTACAGATAAATCTATAAAATCAACAGCCAAAGGCAGAGGAAAAAGAATTATACCCTTTCCAATCCAAGGCCCCCAGGAAACTCCCACAAACATCCAAGCTCAATTATACTCTCAGGGCCAAGCTACAAGTGACGAATGACACTTGAACGGCAAGTGTATTTCTCCCTGTTCACTTGCCCTCCACTCAATCCACTTGCCGTTCAAGTGTCATTCGTTACTTGTAGTTTGGCCCTCAGTCTCTCTCCCCAAAGGCTAGCAAGTGGCAAGCAAGAGCTCTGTCCCACTCCACTGCTCACTGAAAGTGAAACCCAGCCTGGGAGCCCATGGCTATTTATAAGCACAGGTCCCATTGAACAACGCAGGAGGTCTGTGTTTGGCCATCAGAGCTGCCTATCAGGGTTTGCAGGGATGAGATTGGAGTGCCCATGGCTACAGAACACCCCCTTCCCCCTCCCTCCCCTGGGTGTCTTCTCCCAACTTGTCATGGCTTTGCAGCTCCATGGTTGGAAGGAAGACCTTCCGATCAAGGTAAGCTGGGCTTCCATTCAGGTTTCCATGGTGACAGAAGAAGTGCAGACAGAGTTCAGGCATTCCCCTGGCTCCATTGCCAGGGGAATTGATTGCTGGAGCCTGACTGTCTGGCTTCCCGAACCACAGCTGAACACACCAAACCAGGCCTCTCCCAAATGCTGGTTCGTTGGCTGTGGACAATCACGAACCGCTGGATCGTGATCGCACAATTGCCAATTTCGTGGGTTCCGTGCCCATCTCTAATGGTGATGTCTGGATTGGCAGAGCAGAACTATTTTTCCCCTCAATGTTTCATTTCTCACTTTATCCTGATGTGATACTTCTCTTGACAATATTTAAGCTTTTTCCATAATAGATTTAACCTACCATTCAGTAGAAAGATATTAAAGGGCTCTTCCTCACCCCGATATCTATTACAGTTATCCCTTTAGTCCTATGGTTAATCTGAAATAAAGGTTAATTCTGAAGAGGTAGCTCCAAAATATTTACACAGTGAAGTCAAAGCCTGAATGAAGCACACTTGTAAAAACAACAGTGGCCGTTTCCTTGTGCAGTGTGCAGGATGTGGTCAATCACTTGGCAATTCAATTTTGGCACATCATGAACTATTTATTTGTTAAGTCCAGTTCTCGAGGCTGCTGAAATCCTGGGAGGATTTTTTGTTCTTTTGTTCATTTTGTTCATCCATTTCTCCTTTTTCTTTCCTGGAAATGATTACATTTATGGACCCTAATGTTGATTTGACACCCAAACCACTACCATTGTATTGATAAATATTTAATTACGCTGGGGCAATCTGTCGATACAATGGACGATATTTTCTTTAAAAGGTGTTTTATTACCAAGCAAGTGTACTGCGGTCAATGAAAAGAGGAGGAAGAAAACCACTTTGCACTCCAAGATGACACATAATTCAATTTCAGCTGGGAGAAAAGGGGAGGGGTCACAAAAAGCCCTCAAACTCATCAGTTTACAATGTAAACAGATCTTTATGGGCTTGTTTGAACATTGGGCTAAATAGACAAAAGGAAATGAAAGACCATAAAGAAACTTGTAGAAATGTCCATGTTCTTTTTAAACACTGGCCCCAGTCCAGCTATGGACACACTTTGACGTATGCAATTAACACTCCTATACCAGAATGTATATCCCTTTCCTTATTGGATACATCCATTCAGTTCTGCAAGGATCTAATGGCCATGCCAATTGGTATCTGTTATTCTTGTCTATTTTCATTCATTTTACCTTATTTATAATCTTCCTTTCTTGCTTTTTTGCTGACACTCCAGGCTGATCACTCCAGGCCATAGACACAGCATAAGACATACAATAAATAATGATAAATAATGCAATAAGACGGGATTACCAAATCAGAACAGTATAAGCCTAGATTAGAGATGGGCATAAGCCAGGAAAATTCTGAACTGTGCGGTTCATGGTTCATCACATTTCACAAACCACAAACTTCCATGAACTTGCCCCGGTTCGCAAACTGGTTCATTCGGTTCATGAAAACATCACTTCCAGGTCAGCAGAAGGTCTACAGAGAGCCCACCCACCCCACCCCGTTGCCTAGGAAACTGACTGATTGGCACCAGGCTAAAATGCAGTGACAAATCAAAATATGAACCAAACAAAGTTTGTGAGAAATGAGGTCCCATGAACCACCAGCTCACAAATCATGAACTGGCCCAGTTCATGACGAACTTCAGTTCGTATTTCGGTTTGTGCCCATCTCTAGCCTAGATACATCATAAACAGTGGAAAAAATGGGATTGCAGAAATTTGAAAACATGGTAATACATAAAAGTGATTTCCAGGATCTCTAGTACAGATAGGTTTGTTCCAACACCAGCTACCTGACATCCTTTTAACTTTAGACAACATACAAAATATCTGCCCTTACACTTAGCCACTGCCACCTCTCTTTCTTCCCCCAAGTTCTGGATTATAAAAATTCAGAAAAAAATATAAGTGCAAACAAATATTCTCAGGATCAATGCACATGTTATAAAGACCTTACTTCCCCGATACGGTTCTCACAGGCTCAGTCCATCAGACATATACCTGGAATTCAGTGCTTAGAACATAATTGTAGGTATGTGGGGGCTTGATTCAGAATCATTGATCACTGCATACAAAGAAAGGTTTAAGCCTCACCCCACTAATGCTCTTTTGCCAATCTGAAATGGCCTCCAAGAGCTCCTAGGTGTCCATTAGGGAAACTTACAGCACGATTCTTAACAGAGTTCCTCCAGTCTAAGCCAACTAATATTAATGGGTTTAGACTGGAGTAAATCTGTTTAGGATTTCTCTGTTAGTGACTTTCTAGGAAAATGACACAAGGGGAAATGCTTAAACTGTCTCTCTTCTCAAGCTGTGGTCCCAATCTGAACCAGGTCCATATGCACCTGGGAATTAAGTACTGAGCACAAAACTCACAGATCATGTCTGGCCACAGGCCAGGGGGACAGGGGTCACATGAATTTTTCAATGTGTGAACTGGCCATCAGTCTCTCTTCTATATACAAGACTGTGTTCATCTGCAAAGAAGTGAGAAAGGACACCCGAAAACTTCCAGATACTTATAAATGCTCAGAGCATGTACAAATACAGTGTTCAACCTATCTGAGGTCCTTGTGTCTTCCTTAATAATTATATTCCCAATAACATCAATAGGGGATACACATTTTTTTCTTCACTGAACTTCTGCTAAAGATATTCAGTTTTAAACTGTGCTTTTATAATGGTCATTCTGTGAGGAAAATTGATCTCACTCCCTGTTTTAAAAGCTCCAGTCAGAGCATAGAAAATAATACCTTGTGTGATCAGTCACATAACACAAGTACTGTATATTAAAAAAACAAAGTCAAAGAGTCAGGAGTTCATGTGCAATATATTTTATACAGGGCACAAGGGATTTCCATAACAGCAGCTGTGGTCAGGAATGGTATGTTTTGAGTTTACTGTATGAATTGTAAGGGGAACCTTGCAAAAATGGGGCAAATTAATCAATCCATCACTTCTTTAGAATTTTTTCCAGACACATAACTTAATGTGACTTATTTTGACATGTATGGAACTGCATAAATAACATAGAAAGGCCAGCCCTTTGCATTGGATTACAGCAGGTTAGTATGGATACGGATCAGAAAAGTGACCTCAAAAGGTAATCCATGGTTTCCAAAGTATTTTCTGTGTTTCCTTGGAAACCCTTCTCCTCCACAAGAAGAGCATAAATTGGGGGCAACCTTCTCAGAAAGTTAGCTTGTAGCCATGTTTAATCTACTGTGATGCACAACTGCAGAGAAGTACCATGTGCATAATAGGTACATTGTCACATCAAGTAAGGCAATATCCAGTAGGCCTGGTCAGTAGCACACATGAACTAATTGTGTGTCTCCTAGAATCTGCCTCATATAAAACCCTGGAGTTCCTTGAGACATTTGCAAGCAGTTGTCGATGTGGAAAGTGTTCTGTGATGATAGCAAGTTTGAAAAATGTTGGGGCATTATATACTGCGGAGAGATGAGCAGTGGGCTCAGCATTTATGAGCCTTCAGAGAGACTAATTGAATTGTGGAATTCACTGCCAGAAGATGTAGTGATGGTGATGAGCATAGAAGGTTTTAAAAGAGGAATCAGTAGATTCATGGATGATAGTAATCATTGATGGTCAGTAGATTCATCAATGACTACTAGCCATAGTGACTAAAGGGAACTTCCATATTCAGAGTCATACCAGTATTAGGGGGTAACATCAGGGACGGGCCTTGACTTGTGTGTTCTGTTTATTGGCCCTCCAGAGCAATTGGTTGACTGCTGTGTAAAAGGGGAGGGTGAAATAGATGAACCATTAGTACAGTCGCTCACCTCCAGGTGAGGCTTGGAGAAGTGTAACTCCCAGAAATATAACTGATTTCCAAACTACAGCGATCAGTTCTACTGGAGAAAATGGCTGCTATGGGGCATGGACTCTATCGCATTAAACACCACCGAAGTCCCTCCCCTCCCCTTACCAAACACTGCCATCCCCAGGCTCCACCCCCAAATCTCCAGGAATTACCCAATCCAGAGTTTGCAAACTTAACCATTGGTCCAATCCAGCAGGGCACCTCATGTTTTTTATGTAATGCTCAGTAGGTGTGCATTTCATTTTCTAAAAGCTCTTGTCTGGCTCATAATGCTTGGATATGTGCAAGGATGATGCAGTGGGCACTTTTATTGTTTTTCTATCAAATAAATTTCTTCTAGGTAACATTTTTAATGGTTGTTGTGGATTTTCCGGGTTGTATAGCTGTGGTCTTGGCATTGTAGTTCCTGACGTTTCGCCAGCATCTGTGACTGGCATCTTCAGAGGTTTAGCACCAAAAGACAGAGATCTCTCAGTGTCACAGTGTGGAGAAGATGTTGGCAGGTAATTTATATCTACTCAGGAAGGTGGGTTTGGGCTGGGTCATCCTGTAAGAGTTTCCCAGGGTGTGAAATGCCAATGGAGGGAGGCTTCACTGTATCCTGAAAGCCTTCGACAATATAACATTTTAAATGTTTTAATGTTGTTGTTTTTTTAAAAATTCATGGGAGCACAGTTGTGCTGTTGCAAAAGGGTGAAAAGAGAATTTTAAAATAGTATTCTTTAAATTATATATAGTGATATTTCACATTTTTCTTTGCACTATGTGCAATGGCTATCCAGTACATTAAACAAGCTCTTACCCAAAATAGTTACATTGAACACAGTTGTCTCCCCAAACAGCATTTCATTGCCTTTTCAGTAATATATCAGATGACTTACCTCTACCTTGCTGTTGTGCTTTCCCTTCCATCCTGTTGGCAGTGGCCAGTGATTCAGGATGGGGAGTTGTGGGAACACACTGCTGTATGATTTCAGGATATGGTTAAGCTTTTCTAGACAGCATGGAGGAGGACAGAGTAGACGCCTTGATACTGAGCTATTAGCGTTAGATAAGGGATATTCAGGTATAAATCCTCTGCCATCCTTGAGACTATGCGCACAGCTTAGGGCTGTGTACAATCTTTCACCATGGAGAAGCTGAGGATATATTGGATAAAAGCTGTAAATCATTTTGCAGCCATCAGAAAAGCAATGCTAAAAAAAAAAATCCATCCAGATTCAAGAAACAGAATCCGTCCATTAACTTAGTTCTAACTTTCCATATTTCCTCAAACTAAATAAAGACGGAAATATGGAAAAGTATTTAGCAGCAAATCCCAAGATTCCAAACATTTATGCAGAACATTTAGGTGTGGCAATTGGCTTCTATGTAACTACTAATACAGATGCTGCCACATATATGGTATATCCAACAGCACACAAAATCCATATGTGCTGTGATAGGACATACATAACACACTCCCACTAGATTGAGTTATCTTCAGTTATTCATTCAGGACACAATTCACAATTGTACTATAAGGCCCACATGTGCAAAAGTTACTATTTACCTCTTAGTTGCTTCAAGAGAGCTTGCACAAGACAACTGGGTCTCCTGCAGGTTGGAGCTCCTTCACTTTGTGGTTTTTGAAGAGAAAGATTTGTCCAGCTTTGGTTTCATGCTGAGCAGGAAACAGATGTACTGAAATGCCATGAAAAATGTCACTAAATATAAAGCAAGAAGAACTGGAAACCTTTCCAGGAAGTTTTAATTCACTGTCAGATGCTATAGATTTCTAAACCAAAGAGGGTTGGATTCTTCCCAATAACATCCAAACCGAATCTTTTGAGAGTCACCTGTTGCAATGAATTGTGTGTGTGTGTGTTTGTGAATGATTACTGAATTGTCAA
Source organism: Eublepharis macularius (assembly GCF_028583425.1). NCBI lineage: Eukaryota > Metazoa > Chordata > Lepidosauria > Squamata > Eublepharidae > Eublepharis > Eublepharis macularius. The sequence goes on from NC_072791.1 coordinate 36,975,075, forward strand.
ACACTGACCTAGAAATAGAGGCTGTAGCCTATATCACACTGAAGTTAACACCACAACAATCTTATATATTAATCGGGATTGTACACATTCACCACAATCCAAGTGATTCCTTATGTTGTGGAAATATTAACATACATTCAGTTATACATAATTGTTAATAATGTATATAGAATCATAAGGAAAAAATGACATGATCAATTTCAAAAATTGGACATAAATGTATATTACATTCAATGAAATGTATTAGATTTTATTAGAATTCATTTAAGATAGTCAAATAATAAATTGTTATGAACTGCTTATGTGTGTAATTTGCTCTCACCTTGTAATTTAATAATAATGTAAACTAATAATATTCAGAAGTTTAAAAATGAAAACTAATAGGACAAACTGTTTGATCTGAGCCACTAAAAGCAATGATAGATTACATTTTTGGTATTATCTCTGATAAACACTCAAGTAAATCATGTGCTGCTGAGCCTCCAAAGAGGAATAGGGCTTTCATGGCTAAAGAAATTGGGAGAAATTGGCTGGGTCAATTTTCGTGTGCTGTGCATGCCAACCTGAAGGCTGGAGAGGAAAGAAGTTCAACAGTGCAGGGCTCAGTACTGAAGATACCAACACACACTCACATGTACATGCATGCATACATGTACATACACATACACATGTATCTGTTTGTAGGTGCGCATGTATGTGTGTAGAGAGAACTATGCATGCAAAGTGGGGAATGGACTTTGCATATTTACATATAATTTTATCTCTTAGCTATTGACAGAGTATGTATCATTTTAGTATGTATCATTTATAGTACACTGATGCACACATGCACATTCTTAGCTTACTTGAACCATAACATTTTTCCTGACAGGGGACTAGAAGAACGCAGGGCTTCCGAAAGCTACCACAGGCCTCCAGAGAAATATTTCTTCTACCCACCTATACTATTCAGACCCAACCACAACATCCCATGACTTGTCCAGCTTTATGAGGTCCAAGAATCCCACCCTCCAACCTAGTCTATTCTCACCAGTCCCGTGGAAAGGTCATTTAACTGAGAGGGAGAATATTGTGATATTTCCAAATAAATAATAATAACATGTGAATTGCTTGCTGAATCAGGTCTATTTAGTTGTAACAAATAGCCATGGAAAAGTCTCTCTGTCTCTCTCTTACACATACCAACATACACAAACACACACACAAAGGCCTTCATAAAACAAATAACACTATTTTAAACTTAAGCAAAATAAAGTCAACTTTCAAACAAATAATAAAATCTAAATCTGCTGCATTATCTTAGCAGCAGGAGAAATAAAACAAACACAGGTTTAACTCCATCGCTGGGGAACATCAAATGGTAATGAGTTCCATAAATGTGGGCCTCTACAGAGAATTGCTGAAGGATGTATCACTGGCAGCAAAGATTCATGTGGGACTCTGAGGCTCCATAGGTATCCCTGATGCAGCCATATAATCCTTGTAAAATAAAAATTAACATGGAAACAAACTTAGAACCTACCAGTGGAGCTCTTGCATCATTTGTGATACCTGCTCCTGGTGGTTAATGCCCTCTAACAGGCAGGCTAATATATGCTGACCAGTGACTTCTTTCTACAGTAGGAGTCTTGCTCCAGCAGAAGGTGCCTTTATCCATCAGAGAATTGTTCTTCAATTCATGGAAAGGAATCATCAGATTCAACCTGTTATTTCTAGGAAATGTAACATTTCTTCAGTTTTCTAAAGATATCCAACACCTTTTCCGTCTACCTTTATAATACTAGAAGAAGTTGATAGGCAAGGAGCAAGGTGAGAATATGTGGTCAGTTACCATGACACTGGAAATAATAATAATTATTATTTGTTTTAAAAAAACAGACTAAGAGGGAATTGGAGGTGACTAGTGGATCTTATCTCTATCTTATCACTCCACTGAGCAAGTTTGAAGCCTTCCTCCAGCATAAGAACCCTTTGTCTAACTTAAGCAGCTCTTCCATTGGAAGACGGGCCATTTAAGTTTGAGAAAAGCTCCTTAGAAACAGATTATATCCACCGCAGTGTTAACACAAAAAGTTTCATTTCACTGAGACAAATCATTGGTCCATATAGCTCAAAAGTAACTGTACTACTGTAACTGACACTGGCCATGTTTCTGAGCTGGGGACTGAACCTGTGGCTTTCTGCACAAGCAGTGTATGCTCTTCCATCAAAGTATAGCCTTTCCCTCATATTCCAGAACAATGTGTCAACAGGCACAGCAGTATTAGAGGATTTGCCAGAAAGCAGTGAAAGGTTAAAGAAGGATCATGGAACTCTAAATGGATCAGAGTAAATGGGAAGCTCTGAGGCAAGATGAAAGGGGACTGGTGAAAAGACAGAAAGAAGGCCTGTAGCAAAAATACCAAACTATAATGGGTGGCTTCTAGCATGTGTTGCGATGGGGGGGAGGCCTCAGAATTAATATATAGCTAGTATTAACCAAGTCTGCTTTGTATTTCCCTCACATTTCTCTAAAATTGCAAAAGGGACTATAGTATTTGCAAGAAACTTTATTTTTCCTTCTGGTGATCCAGCCATAATAACTCCATGTTTCTTTGTCTTCTGACAACTGGAACCAGCCTTCCTCCATAGATACTTTCCCCTCCCCCCCACAGACTGAATTTCAGCTCTCTTTTCAGTCAGCCAACCTCCCACCTTCTACTCCATCACCACTGCAGTAAGTCCAACACACAGCTGGTAGATTTACTAGGCTCCCTCTTGGCCTGGAGGATAAATCACCTTTAATTCTTGACACACGCTCCATCTATTGAATGCCACATTTGTTTTATAAAACTGCAGTTTTCACTTACTAGGTCTTTCTGTGCTCAGCAATCAGTAGCAGAAAGCCAATTCAATCTTCCTAGCTGGCTTGCTGGACTCTCCTAAATTGTCTTCCTCTCACACATTGGTAGGGGAAATATAGCTTACATTACTCTGAACAAGTACAGATTTCTCAGAAAATTAATTGAACTTTTTGGACAAGTCTCCTCCTCCTTGCCAAAGCAAGAGGTTCTTTCCCATTGTATTCATATGGCATTTTAAAGTTCACAGACATAACTGAAGTTCATTAGAGTATGCTGTATATTTGCTGTATAGACACTCAGCACAAACTGGTTGGTCCTCATTGTTCTACGTATCTGACTAGTTAATACAAAAGAAACAATGGAATGTGGGTGGAAAACCACTTTCTTAAAATATTTAGCAAGTAGGGAATGCACAAGATCTTGCAGGGAAGTTTCTTATTTTCCCTCCCCTGAAAGTTCCTGTAGCCTCTTCTCTTGTCCTGCTTTCTTCTCTCCTTTGCACCCAACAAGCAACACACCTTTATCTGCCCTCCTTCTTTAGCCCCCCCTCAAGCATCTGCCTGGGAAAACTAGGGCCCAGTTGTGTGGTGCTGGCACCAGGTATATGGTAAGGAACCCACAAGAGCTTGCAGGGGCATCTCACTTCCCCATACCCTCCTCTTTCCCACCTTCTAGCAATCCTCACCCATTCCCCTGCCTCCATCTCTCTTTCTCACCCATCCACTAACCTACCTTTTATCTGATTTCCCCATCTTAAACTATATTTACCATTTATTTGCTTCATTTATACCCCATTTTTCTGTACAATGGAGATACAAAGCAGCTTCCACCCTTCCCTTCTCTGGCGCTTTATCCTCATAACAACCCGTGAGGTAGGTTAGGTTGGGATTTTGTGACTGGCCCAAGGTCACCCAGTGAGCTTGCAGGGGCCCAGCAGAGTGAGGTTTCAAACGTGGGTCTCCCAGATCCTAGTCTAAAATTACACTACACTGTAAAAATGGTTCTTGTAAAAAATAAAAAAGTCTGGTTGATTCAGCCAGATTGTGGCCAGTTCACCCTGTCCAAGGATCCATTCCTTTGTTAAAATTTGGCACGAAAGAAGTACAGATGGCTTCCTCTCTCCTTTTGTGCTTCAGCGATGGGAGGAGATCCACTAGCATCTCTGGACTGGATGCCGCTGTATATTGTAAAGTGCCTCTAGGCCTGAGCTTTTCAAGTCTCTCAGATCCAGCATATACAGGAAATAATATATTAAAATTTTAAATATTTTTGATGGTTGTAAAAAGATCCATGCCTTAAGATAAAACAAAACTATCTGCTGTTTCCTCTTCCTCCATGTGACATATGTTCCTCTTCATTAGGATTTTGAATTTGATGTCATTCATCCACCATCCATTGATGTTTGGCATTGTTAGAATAAACAACAACATAACATAATGGTGAGTGTTGTTTTTTTCTCCCTGAAACACTTTCATATTGAATCCCACAGCATATGGCCAGACAGGTGTGCAGCTGTACCAAAACTGCTACTAAATCCCAGTTAGCAGCTCAGAACAAGCAACAACACTTTCTTTTGGAATATGCATACATGTATAGTTAAAAGAAACATCTGGATGAAAAGGTTATTTGAGAGATGTGGGTTACAACTTAAACTCTAGGGGGCAGTCTGAAATATCCAAAGATGTTATGAACTCTTGTTTTGGCTAAGAAACCTCTTGTTTTAAAAAAGCTGTCGTCTCTGGCTTTGTTTGAGTAGATCTCGGGAAAACAAATACAAGCTTCTGTTCAAGGTAAGAGGATTAAGGATGATAATACATTTAGCAGAACTCTTTTTAGATATTAAAATTGGACATACTGGGAGCCTACCACCCCTGCATATTGGGTATGCATATTACCCACAATCCTCTCAATATATGTGGTTGCCATGTTGTGTGAAGTCTGGCAATACACATGAGTACCATGTAGGGTTGCCAGGCAACTGGCAGGAGGGTTAGGAATGGGGACATGGCAATTTGAATGATGCAGTTTTTCCATAGAATTTCCGGATTTCCCCTAGAAGTGATGTAGTGATGTCACTGGCTTTTTTAAAAAAAAAAATTATTTAAATTTATTTTTCTTGCAGCTATAAATGCTGCCAGCAGGAGACTTCCAGCCATAACGGGAGGCCAGGCAGGCCAAATGCCATGTTCATACAGTGAACATATGAACATGAATGCTGAAAAATCTAGTCATCTCTTTGGACATACCAGAACTGGGATGAAAGTTCTTCAGGGATTCTTCTTGTAACCCACCCAGAGCTCCATAAGAGAAGAAAAGTAGGGTGTATGAATAAATAAAAACAATAAATAAGAGGATTTGTTAAAAGCAGCCTTTCAGTTAAACTCTGGAAAGGGGTTTTTTGCTCAGACTCTCTTGACAGTGTGTTCTGATGTGCAATATACAGTGACTGGTTCATAGTGCCAAACCAGAAGGGTTTGGCAGCCATAGGGTTGAAGCCCAGCTAAATTTTCTGCTCACCAAAGCCACTTGGGTCTGCGGAAGAGAATGACCCTGCTTTCCTCGTCCCGCTGCAGCCTGTTGATCACCTCAAAACCCTGCTCCTGAGAGTAGGGAACCCTGGATCAGCAGCAGTAGCAGAACAGCCACATCCCCGCTGTTTTTTTCCTAGCAGGAAATGTAGTTGGAGTCCTGCAGGAATAATTATTTCTTTATTATTTATTCTTTGTATAGACCCAGAATAACCACTGGGTTTACAAACCTCAAGATCCCTGCCCCAAGGAAATTATAATGTAGATTTTGACAACAGGGGAAGAGAGCAAAGGTTAAAGTAAATAACAAGGAGGAAGACTGGTCATTCATCTCTGGTACAGGCTGAAATCCTGAGAACATGTTCCTGAGAATAAGCCTGAGAGAATTAAAAGGACTTACTTCTGAGTAGACCTACTTAAGATTGCTCCTTTAGTTGCAGTAGGGAGAAGCAAATTCCCAAAACTTCATTTTGCCCAGATTAATTTCTGGCCTCATCCTCCTCCTTTTAAAATCTGAGCAAATTGTTCAAAACTATGTATTTAAATGTGTATTTGAATATATATACTTTAGTATTTGATGTGTTTATGTTTGGAACCTGTGATTTTACTGTATTTTACTGTATTTCTCTATTTTTACTTCTTATTGTAGCCCTCTCTTCGCCCGTTCAGGGCGGGCGGGCTATAAATCAAATAAATAATAATAATAATAGATGCAACATTTATTTCATGAGTGTTTGGTTGTATGCATGTAGAAGGTACTTTGGGGGGGAGGGAGGCATGAAACACTGGCGATCAGCTGTTGATCCCTGAGCTACACAACCTTTTGCCATTGCATCCAATGATACATGTGTACATATATAAATAAATGCACATTAACAAGCCATTTCAGCAGGCAATCAACTGTGCTCAAGTGGCTAAAGGTGAACAAGTTGAATCCAGACAAGATGGAATTGATGCTGGTTGATATGGGTGAGTCATGGAGGGTATTACTCTCCCCGTAGAGAAAAATCCTTAACTTTTTTACTATGTTTGCTAGAAGTAGAATGGTTTCATAAAACTTTGGTCAAGAGGCCCTGTTATCCTGCACTGTTTTTCTTAAGACATTCTTTCAGCCCAAACTCCCCCTTTGTCTTGCTTCTAGCTGCTTCTCTTGAGAATGGAGCTGTCTTCTGTTTTGCGGACACTCTGACCTTGGTGATGAGATAAGACACTGAGGGCCAAGCTACACATGACGAATGACACTTGAACGGCAAGTGGATTGAGTGGAGGGCAAGTGAACAGGGAGAAATACACTTGCTGTTCAAGTGTCATTCGTCATGTGTAGCTTGGCCCTGAGAGCAGAGAGCCTCCATGGCCAGACAGTATGCCAATTAACATTCTTGCCTAACGAAACTAATTGCACCTTCAGGATAGGACTTGGGTGCCAAGGACTGCAGCCTCTGCACCCAACCCCTTTTTGCACGTAGTCACCTTTGACTATGATATCACTTTCTCGCTAGCTGATTGGAGAATGGGCCCTCCCTGCTCAGATGGCGAAAATGGCATAAAAAACCATTATCCATAATGGAGACTTCAGACCTGTGTGGGTTATAGTATTGTATTGTAACTCGATCAGTATCTCAAAATCTGGCTCTGTCTGGAGATGGACTTTCCTGAACCCATCCATTTTGCAGTGCTATGAAGCCTGACTGATTTGCCTCTGTGACCAGAGATTTTGCCTTTTGCCAACTTTGTGATTCAACTTCTGCTTTGATATTGGTATGTATTAGTTAGAGCTAATAAGCTATAGGTTTCATTGTTTTAATCCTAACATTCTGTCTCGTGCATTTTGATGTGACCTTGCACCTTAATAAATAATTATATTATACTTTGTGTTTGGAAGTGTGACTTTGGGGTCTCAAAACTCAAGGTACTTTGCCGAACTCATTTTTGCAAGTTCTCGTGAACCACCTACCTTATAACTATCTTTGGCTGTGAACTCTGCCTGCAACAATATTCTTGCAAGGTAGACTTTGCTACATTTAGTTCCCTTATAGGCTTGGAGTGGTGTCCCTCCCCTCCTAAAGCTTTGAGAACCCTGAGGGACTGGTGGCAGAATTTGAGGGCATTTGAGGGGCTTTCCTTCTCTTGCCAGTTTGATAATTTTGTTTAGCCCGGCTGATAGACCTTTGCTGGATCTTCCCCTTAGCTTAATGTTTTGTTCATGTTGGAGTCAATTTCCCACTTTTGTTACATATGTAGCAACAAGGAAATGTGGGAGCAACCATTCAAGAGCAATGCACAAACATAATTAGGCATGTTCATATCGCTTTACAAAATTTGTTGCGCTCTCTGTTCCTTGAACAATCAAACTTGGTCTTCGGGTCTAATAGCAATGAAAATGAGCTGCTATTAAAAGAACAAGTGTGCGCAAGTGCAGTAGAGCTAGGCCACTGCATCTAGGGTTGCTAGATGGGGTCTGGAGAAATACTGGACCCTGGGCCACACTCACCTGTTTAAAAAAAGCAGCATACTCACAAAGTATGCATGCCCCCTGTGTGATGACATCACTTCTGGAGCGACATCATCACACTACCTCACTTCAGGGTGGGTGCCCTGGCCAGCCACTTCTGGGTGACGTTGTAAAGGAGGCTGGGTGGCCAGTCAGCCAGCTTGTTGTCCCCACTGTCTATTTTAGATTGTAAAATCTAAATGGAGACCTGGGTTTTTTTCCTTTGTAAGTTTTCATGTATATCAATGCTGCCCAAATAAGTGTTAGCAAAATCAAAAAGAGTCCAGTAGCACCTTTAAGACTAACCAATTTTATTGTAGCATAAGCTTTTGAGAATCAAGTTCTCTTCGTCAGATGCATGGTACAGAAACTGGTCAAATATAGAAGAGGAGGGGGGAGAAGGGGAGGAGAGAGAAGATGCAATTAGGGGGGGAGAGGGAGGATGCAACCAAAACATCCCTTTGCTAGTAAATGTAAACATCTCCTTTTGGTGTGGAGATTAGTTGGCTTGTGTGAGGCTTCAAAGGAGTTTGCCGTGTTGGTTTGTAGCAGCAAAACAGCCAGACCATCCAATTCCAATGTAGTATAAGCCTTTGATAACCACTGCTCTCCCCGTCAGATGCATCTGACAAAGAGAACTGTGGTCCCCGAAAGCCTGACGGGGAGAGCTGTGGTCAGATTCTTTACTGTACCTTGGTCTGTTTGTGTTACTCATTGCACTGTACCATCATCGGTACCTTGAGATATTTTAGCAAGTTTTAGTATATACATGTAGCCTGCCATTTAGGCCTTATGTTTTAAACTTGTTTTTAATCTACATGTGTGCACATTTATAATAAATACTTTCTAATATATATTTTAGGTGGTTACTTAACCCCTCTATTTTGTTCCCCCATTACATTTCCAAGAAACACCTAAAACAGAAACATTAAAAATTACACTTGTGCATTAAGTTTGTATTTATTGTTAAAAGCCAAATAATCAAGTAGTTAATATATGAGAAACTGTAATGTTTCAGAACTAAGAAAAAAATGGGAGGAAGGACCTGTCTTTTTTGTAGATTTGCACCTCCGCTTTTGCATAATGAATAACTCACACCAGTAAGGTTCCTTTGCAAAAATACCTTTTTTTTTCAAAGCAAAAACCTATGCTTGAAAGCTACAATATTAGACAACTAACATACTTTCATTAAAGGAACTTCAAAAACTAATAATTTCTAAATCTGTGGTACCTTGGAATATTTTCCTACCACACAAATATGTTTCTCTATTACGAGGTCCTCTCCTCTACTTTATCCTCACAATAAACCTGCAAGGTAGGTTAGGCTAAGGGAGAATGATAGACCCAAGGTCACACAGTAGATTTCACAATAAATGAGGATTTGAACCTCCTTCAGCCACCCAACACTAATCACTAAACAATGGAGTGACCTATTTTGTATCTCCTCGAGTAGACAAGAGTTTCCAAAGCCACATTTATCCAACAGGAACAGAATATAAAACATTAGATGATAATTTTCATTAGGTTACCTACAGCCCAACCCTATTATCTTCACTCAGAAGGAAGACACACCCATGTGGTCTTATTCCCACATGAACAAGATTTTAGTCCTAAATGACAGAAATAAATTTTCATTATATAGGGTTCCTCCCCTCCAGATTTGTTTTATTTACCTCATTTGTTTTGTGGTGCTTGGTTAATTTCACCATTAATAAGACCGCAGCACTATTATTCAGTGTTACTGCTTTTTCATCTAATATTTTTCTAAAACACCTGGTATTATGTGTTTTCCTGAGGTAACAACAGGAAGAATAAATCCTTCGAGTACAGAAACAAAGACAGGATGTTTATGTTCTCCAGGCATGAAAATATGCCCACCCTGTTAAAGGCCAGCAGAGTCATTTCTCCATACTCTCCATTCCCGAAGGCTGTTTAAAACCCTTCGTTCAATGTGCTCATCTGTCATGGATCTGTCTTATCACCATTGACATCTGAGCAGCACAACCCTTTCTTCTTTTCCCTTGTGCTGAAGAACAGCTTAGAAGTACACAGATTTTTCCACTTGTAAACAATTCATTATTTTTCAGTTTTGTGATAACAAAATAAGGCAGCATGTTGGTTGTACCATCATTTTGTGAAGTCGGAAGCTTTTTTTAAAAGACCACCTGCCAAATCTTTGTATTTCTACAGGGAGATGTGTGGGGTGGTGTTGCGTTGTGCTGATATAAACTGCAGGCCAATCTAACGGTTAATACACACAGTTTCCAGCAGGTTCGTAGACTCCAACATCTCCAATTTCCTAAGCATAATACCCCCTATTTGGGGGTACCTGCCCCTAGAAAATCACGGTCCGTATTTTGTCTTTGTCTGATTTTCAAAAGTTACTATTCTTTAGGTTTCACTTGGTCTCTAGAGGTTAACAGTGCAATCCTAAAGAAAGTCTCACCCTTCTAAGTCCACTGAAGACAATGGGATTGCACTGCCAGTCTCTCAGTGGGGGGTGGGGATGCATCTTGGCTACAGTGCAATTGTATGTTCACAATGCAATGCAATTGTAAGAAAACTTTTTCCTGGGAATAAGCCTCAGTGAATCAACTGGGACTATCTTCTGAGTAGACCTGCTTAGGTGTGTTCCCTAAGGCTCCATTTCATATGCTGGTAAAGTTTATTTTGGACTGGTAATCGGGCAATCATACTTTTCTTGTTTGTTTTCCTTTGAGTAATAAGATCTAGAACTCACAAATAAGTGGGTTCTAGATCATATAAAGCCTGAATTCTTCCTCAAAACTAAAATGATGAATTGAGGCTATCATACGCTGGTCATCATAAGAAGACAAGGCTCACAGGAAAGATAATAATGCTAGGAAAGGTGGAAGACAGTAGGGGAAAAGGAAGACCCAAAATGAGATGGCTCAATTCAATAAAGGAGGTCATGTCCCCCAGTTTATAAGATTCTGAGCAGGGCTGTTAATGATAGGACATTTTGGAGGTCTTTCATTCATAGGGTCACCCTAAGTCAGAAGCAATTTGACTGCACATAACACTCGCATGTACCCATGTAAACATCACATCCACGTTGCATTGCTGTCATTGTTTTACATAGGACTGCCTTTGAAGACAGTTTGGACATGGCAATTGGTGCCAAATGAAGCAGCCACATTTCTGAGCAGTGTTTTTATAGAGAAACATATTGCACTGGTATTAGGACAAGTGCATAAATTGCCAATTCATTTCCCAGCTCAATTCAAAGTTCTGGCGTTTAAAAACTGTAACAGCCTGGAACATGCATATCTGAAAAGCCGTCTGCTCCTATTCATCCCTACCGATCAACTAGATCCTTCTCACAGGGCCTGTTCTTATTTTTATTTATTTTATTTAACAAATAAAGGTGGCTACAAATTAATACATACATGATAAAATCACACCTTAAAAACCATTAACCATTAAAACCAATAAGAAATACATCATTAAATCCAGAGCTAAAATACATACTATAAACCTTTCCGCTAGAATCACTAAGGGAATGCCAAACAAAACAAAAAATTCTTCACCCACTGGCAGAAAATGACAACAGAATGGGACAGATGAGTCTCACTGGGGAGAGAGTTCCAGAACTTTGGTGCCACAACCAAAAAGGCCCCTTCCAGGTTGCCATCCACCTAATTTCGGAAGGTGAGGATACCCTAAGCAAGACCTCAGAAGATTACTTTAGTGGTTGGGTCATTTCATAAGTGAAACAGTCCTTCAGGTTGGTCCCAAACTATGAAGGGCTTTAAGGGTCGACACCAGCACCTTCAAAGGTGTCTAGAAACAGATTGATAGCCAGTGTTCAACCAGGGGGATCAAGGCTGTTTTGATTCCATAACCAGGTTTAAAATCAGATTAAAATCAAACAATTCTGACTAAACTGAAAAGCATCCTAAACAACTGGAGAAGTCAGCAGCACCCTGTTGCCATCTGACTCTGTTATTCCTAATGGAGATTCAAAACTGGAATGGATGAGAGAGATTTATCTGTAAAGTGCTGAGCAAAATGGTCTCAGGCCTCTGAACAGTCCACTTCTTCTTACAGGCAAGATTCCAACAGGCCTCTGACCACCTGGCACTAAGGTTCCCAGGTGCCTGCAACCAGTGATCAGTGGGAGGTGGCAAGCCTGCCACTAGCAGGCATTGAAGGAACACATGCAGTGTGCACTCTCCCAGGGGCACGATGATATCACTCCCAGAAATGATGTTGTCGCGCCAGTCTCGGATGCGCTCCTGCGCCTTGTTTGGGGATGACTTTGGCCCCAAATGGGCCAAATTTGCCTTGCCCAGAGTGCACGATGATATCACTTCTGAGAATCATGTCATCATGTGGCTGCTGAAGCACACATGGAAAACAGAGCACAGCACTGGTACGAAGTAAGTGCCAGGTCCCACCCACTCCCACAGGGAGGGTATTATAGGGACCTGGCAACCTTACCTGGAGCAGCTCTGCTGGTCTCCACTGTGAATAGCATGGAACAAACAAACAAAAAATAGTCGTGCAGTGGGAAAAGTAGTTTTATTTCAATATACTACCTCTGCACATTTTGTTGATGCTTTTTCAGACCCCATTGTAAAATTTTAAAGACTCCCCTGAAGAAGTGTCAGTGAAATGTGTAGAGAAAGTATATTGGAATAAAATTACTTTTTCCACTGTACCACTGGGTTTTTTTTGTTTATTTGTTTCTTGCTCTGTACTTAGTGCAGCCCTCTTCTCCAGCATCTACAATGTGCAGACACAATAGTGACAGGAAAGTGGTGTTTCTTTGCTTGTGGTGTAACTTCTCTTTTCATGGGTTCCATGGGGCTTAGGAAGCAACTGTCACAAAACTTTAAGAAATAACTTTTTTTTCTTTTAAACTTTTTAACAATTAATAAAATACAACTTAAAAAAAAATTAACTCTTAAGTGCAACCACACAAAAAAACTCCAAATCAACAATGTCCTTGAAAAGGCAAACAGTTCAACATCCAAGAAGTGATGAGTCCTCTCTCATCCATTCGAAGCGACTGTACCCCAGGCTTCTGTCTTCTTGTTGTGGAATTATAGCCCTGCAAAATTAATACAATCCCAGTAACACCAACTAAACACAATACATAAACACCACTTTAAATCATATTTTACATACAACGTTTGATTACCTTATTCAAGGTGATAAGAGCTTATAATTTATTAAGCTCCCCAGCAACCAGCCTCCTCCTCGGCAGCCTGCCTCTAGCTTCTGACTCCACCCCACTAGGCTAAACCAATTAACCTCACAGGAGTTACACTGGCACCACCATGGAGTACGCTTGCCTGCACGCTCGTTCGTTCGCTCGCTCGCTCACTTGCTCTATCTATCTATCTATCTATCTATCTATCTATCTATCTATCTATCTATCTATCTATCTATCTATCTATCTATCTATCATCACAGAGACTCAAGGCGGATTACACTGTGGAAGTCAATATAATCAACAGTTGGGACATTCAATTAACAATACATTCAATAAACAACACAATAGACATTTGAAAAGAAGCAAAAATGAGTTTTTGCCTGTCTTATTGGATTCCTCCTGAATCTTCCTCTACTGTTGCTCTAGCTGTCTCCCTTGTCTTTTCATCAATCACAGCCCCTCAGTATCAAGGGGCTACCTGGAGAAAGGATACCTAGGAGTGATTGTATCAACCACCTGGAATCCTGGATCATTTCCTCATTCCAGAGGTCAACCAGGACATCAACAGAAGCACCAGCCATATTAACAGGAGAATCCCCTAGAGCTGTCAGAAAGCCTTCCAGATTGGCTTCAGGGTTGGATCACTTTGATAGATCCCCAACCCATGCAGAGTCTCTGTAAGTCTAAACCTGAGCAAATAGTGATCAATCCATGAGAAGGGAACTGTCATCAATTCCTCCTCTTCCAGATTGCATTCTGCCTTCCCCAAACAAAATAACCCAGTTGCACAATGTGTAGTACTTGAGTCAGGCCTATGTTTGTCACAAAAGCCATGAAATCTTGAGCCATTCCTGACAAGAGAGCCTCAGTATGAATACGGAAATCCCCTAGGACAACCAGCCTAGGGGTCCTCAACACAACCCCCAAGTCCACCTCTGTCAAGTGACGCAAGGAGACTGTTAGGTAGTGGGATGGGTGGTACTCCAACAGAATCCCAATCCTGTCTCTTAATCCTAGCATTAGAAACACAGCTTCAAAGCCAGAAGATCCAGAGGAGTTAGCCGTGTTAGTCTGTAGTAGAAAAATCAAAAAGAGTCCAGTAGCACCTTTAAGACTAACCAATTTTATTGTAGCATAAGCTTTTGAGAATCAAGTTCTCTTCGTCAGATGCATAGTACAGAAACTGGTCAAATATAGAAGAGGAGGGGAGGAGAGAGAAGATGCAGTTGGGGGGGGAGAGGGAGGGTGCAACCAAAACATTCCTTTGCTAGTAAATGTAAACATCTCCTTTTGGTGTCCTTTTGGGGTCAGTTGGCTTGGGTGAGGCTTCAAAGGAGTTTGCCCTGTTAGTTTGCAGCAGTAAAACAGCTAGACCATCCAATTCCTATGTAGTATAAGCCTTCGATAACCACAGCTCTCCCCGTCAGATGCATCTGACAAAGAGAACTGGCCAACAGCTGCAAACCAAGGATGGGATGAGTGATTCTGGGGACCTGGGAAAAAGTCAAGGATGTGGCCCCATAACTGCTCGGTATGGTGTGGCTTTAGGGAAGTGGCCAGCTGCAGGGCAGACAGAAGATCCTCCCCCCTACAGCTGGTGGCCCCAGGATTGCCAGAAGAGTCCTGGATGGGGCACCATGCCGATGGAATAGAGCTACAGTGACTCCATCTCTCTGCCTGACAGACCTATGCTGATGTCCCTATGGGACACAGTTCGGAAAAGTTAACCCATCCCCCAGCCAAATCTCCATGACACATGCCAGGTTACCCCTCAGTGATACATTCCAGGTCATCTGCTCTTTTTCCTGTGTGTGACCTGGTATTTAGCAGCAAGACTTTATAGCCTAGTGGGTTGTTGATATGGTTACCAACACCTGTTTGACTGGAAGAAGAGCCTCTCTGCACATTCAGTCAAAACACAGAAGGGTCATGTGCAAAGGGCAGTGCAATTTGTTATGTGAGAATAGGACAGTTCTGAGTGTTCAGCAGTGTCTCTGTAGATTATCCTGATTTTCACTGGCTGAAACCTGGGAGCAAGTGAGCAGTATTTTAAAGAAGGATGCTCAATAGGTAAGGTGCTACAGCCTCTATAAAAATGTCCCTTTGTTTACTGAAGAAAGGTCAGCTAAGATATTATGGCTTTTTATTAAATTGGGTTGTTCCATGCAGGCCCTTTAACAGAGGTAACTGTTTAGATTTATCTGACTCCTTTGGCACATTTTTTTTTCTTGGTGTGATAACACTTCACAAAAACCATCTAAAGTTCATCGTTCCCAATATATCGAAGTTTAGCTCCACAGTGACCTTCTATTATTTCTTGTGGCCATTTTTAGTGAAAAGCACAGTACCTTTGTGAACCAAAGAGCAGAATCGAACAAGGTAAATCTTCAGAACACAGATTGATATTGTGGAAAACTCACACCTTTGATTTTTTTTTTCTTCAAATGCCTTGTTGTTACAGCCGACTTTCAGACATTCCATGCTGGGCCATTCTCCTTTCATATGCTGTGAGCTAAGATGTTGCCAGGCTGTCTGGTTTGCGTCTTGATGGAACATCTCCAAGAAAAACTCCTGGTTCTATGCTGGAGGGAATAATGCCCATACGGGAGTATACGACTCCCTGCCTTCCCCCAACATTATTCAAGGCAACAGAACTTTACTGTCTTCAGTCTTGCTGCTAAAGTTCATATAAGCAACAAGTAAATTGTGCATATATTTAAAGAATAGTTTTGATGTCACATGCCTGTTTGTGTTGTAAACAATAGTTATAAAGAAGCAGCTGGCCAACAGCTGCAAACCAAGGATGGGATGAGTGATTCTGGGGACCTGGGCAAAAGTCAAGGATGTGGCCCCATAACTGCTCGGTATGGTGTGGCTTTAGGGAAGTGGCCAGCTGCAGGGCAGACAGAAGATCCTCCCCCCTACAGCTGGTAGCCCCAGGATTGCCAGAGACTCAGGTGACTCAGCTATTGGGTGCTTGGGGGGGCTCTTACCACCCAATAGTTGATTACCTTGTCCACTGCCATGTGGGACCCAGTTGAGCTGCCCTGGATGCCCTATAGCTCAGACCTCCTATGCTAAAAACAATACATCTGCAGAACATTGGAAAGTCAGGCACAAATATATCTAATCCTTACAGTGCACTTCTAAACAGAGTTACATCATTCTAAGCCAACTGAAGTCAACAATCTGGATCCTGTGTGGGGAGCAATATTTGTTAATTTCCTTTCCCTTAGTAAACATCCACTTTCACCACATGCTGCTCCTGGGTGGAAGTCATGTTATCATGCAAGGAAGTGCTTCTATACATGGAAGGTTTAGATGGAATTCAACCCAAATGGCTTACAAGGGTGCAACTCTGCTTAGGACTTTACTGTCTCCATGCTAAAAAATGATCAGATTGGATTGGACACAGCCATTCAGTATCTGAAGAATATTAACTAACTAGGGTTGCCAAATCCCCATATGTTCCAAGCCGGGGGGGGGGAATACTTACTGGAGGAATGGTCTTTGAATGAGCTCCCAGTCTTGGTACACTTCCAGACACTTCCGAGACAAGTGAGAATCAGAGGTAGTTTGCCATTGCCTTTCTTTGCTTCTGAGATATGACAAGTTTGGTCTCTACCATACCATCTTCTTTCCCTCCCAGAGTCCTTCGTAGACCTTTAATTTTGTTTTATAACCATGACAGCTAGAACCTTTGTTCTAAAATTAAATCTGGTATTCCCAAGGAAATGATGCCGTGCAAAAATAGTATATGCCAGATTATTCCTGCTCTGCTTTTATTTTCTTTATCTATTGATAATGCATTGCCATCTTTTTGCTGGGAGGAAACAGATAATGTTAATGATACAGCCTGTATTTTGTTGTAGTATTTATGCTTGTTCAGAATTCCCCAGATGCTGGTTGATCTCTTTCCCACAAATAAAAAGCCCACAAAAGTATTTCACTGAGATAACATAATGCCACTAACCCAAAGTGAATTGCTCTATTTAATAGCGTTATTTCAGTCGAGACTCTAACCTCATTCCCCCCCATCCATACTTAATAGAGGAATCTATGCAACATATGTTCCTTGCTTGTGGATTGATTGAATGCAAAGGTTCTGTCATCAGCTCTTCTAGCTTTTGCCTGCACATCTTGGAATGAAGACATGAGACACAAATATATGAGCTCAACTGGGTTTTTTACAAAATGATCTGCAGCGAAACATGATCAGCTAACTTCTAAAGCCCACGCTTGTGCAAGTATGCTAAAAACAGCCCACTAATGGCTACTTAAGTAAAGGCAACCCAACCCTGGCTTCAAATTCAATGAAGCTAATGCCACTGTGCTTTGATTTTCATTGTTTGTGCAGAGTTGTGCCAAGAGGTGCTGATAGGGTTGCCTGGTGTCCAGTTTTGTCTCAGACAGTTTGGTATTTGGGGGGACTGTCTGGGTGGAAAGTCCCCCAGTTCTGGACACCTCCCCTGTAGGTTGCCTGGCCCAGCCACTCAGCTTCCTGTGCCCATGTGGCGCCACCTGGGAGTTGCACCCAGAAGTGGGGGAGCGTCAGTGTTATGACATCACTTCCTACAGTGACATCTTCATGCTGCTCCGGGAGCGCACACATGCTTTGCACTCACATGAAAAGTAAGTCCCCCCACCTCTCCCTGAGGTCCAATATTTGGCTGGACTCCATTTGGCAAACGTAGTTGCTAGCCCCACCAAAGTCCTATCACAGGTTGGGCGTGGGAGGGAGGGCAGGAGGGCTGTTTGGCCCAGGCTTCACATTCATGGAGGGCCTGAAGTTTAGATATTTGAAATTCTCCACCCTGGGGTGGGCTGCTGTATTCAGGATCTGAACCAGGGATCTATGTGTCCTTTCAAAAGTAAAGCCATAGTCCTCAAGTAAAGACAAGGTGTCCCTCAAAAGAAATTGAACAAAAGCCAACATATCCAACCCCTCCAGGTTTTCTCTGAGCCTCACCAACAAAACATTATTATGACAATTTCTGCTTTCCCAAGCTAGAATTTAAGATTTTAAAGTTTTCACCTCAAGTTGGAGCTGCTGAACAGAGGCTGTGATGGGGATAGAAGCATCTTTTAGGCTGGAGTATGTGTTTTCTGACTTTGTAAGTTGTCCAGCTGGTTGTTTCTGAGGAGATTTCATTACATTAATTTCAGATCTGACAGTGAGGGGACCTTCCTGCAACTCTCTGACTTTGGTATTCTGAAGGATGTCTCTAAGCTTGTCTCTGAAGGTCTTCCACTTTCTGAACGTTGCTGTTAACGAAGACCTTCAGAGATGAGCTAGGCAAATTGGTCAGCTGACGTGGGGCCCAGATAAAATCAAAATTTCCCTCTTCATTGAGTTTGCCAAAGATATTGTGGATCTCCATAAAAGATTGTTGCATGCCAGGGCCTTAGCCAGGGGGATAGCTGTAAAAACTGATACGTAATAAAACTAGGGTTGGTACCCTCTAGGTGGTAGTTTGAGATTTCCTGGAATTACAGTTTATATCCATGCAACAGACACCAGTTCCCCTGGAGAAAATGGCATATCTGAAGTGTGAACTCTGTGGCATCATACCCCACTGAGGGCCCTCCCCAAACCCCGCTCTCTCCAGGCTCCACACACACACACACACCCAGTCTGCAGGAATTTCCCAATCTGGATCTGGCAACCCTACATAAAACAGAGAGCCAAGCTACAAGTGACGAATTACACTTGAATGGCAAGTGAACAGACTCACATGTGTTCCTCCCTGTTCACTTGCCATTCACTTGCGCTCCACTTGTCCCACTCTGTTACAGTAGATCTCAGATAACTTGTGAGTTATCCTGTGACCATGAGCAGGGACTATAACATAGCAATGGACCCCTTTTTAGAAAAAAAAGTGGTAGGGGTTTCCTTACCTGTAGATCAGTTCTGCAATACCATGTGCTTGATACAAGTTTGAATGATGCATGTCACTTCCTGTATCTGTTAGAAAGAGTCCTTTTTGACAAACAGAAAGATGGTGCTTGGGGTCACAGGAGCCACATGGACAAAATACCATATCCTCAAATGCACCCCTTCTTCATCAGGATGCCTTTCCTCTTTTATATTTTTGGAAATCTCCAACTATATTCTCCTTTGTCCACTCTGGTTATACACCTGGTCACCCAACTTACTTTCCATCTCTTCTTCCAGGTTTGGAAAGAAAAGAATCTTTTGTTTTTAAACTCAGCTTTCTGTCCTATAACTGGGACCAGAATCTGTCCCTGAAGTGTAATTCTCACCATCCCCAAACCACCCATATTTGTGTAGTTGTGGAGAACCTACTGCCTCATATCATGTATCCCTGCTTCTCTTTCTCTTTGGATTGCTTTGTGTTATTTACTACTTTTGTACCTTTTCCTCAGTGTTTCACCTTCAGAGCAATAACAATACCCCTCCCTACTTTTCTCCCCTCATAAATGAAATAACTTGCCCAGCGTTCAGGTACTTGGAGTGACTATCTCTTTACATGGCCTTCCTATTATGACATCAGACACAATATTATTCTAGCTGCTTGAGTTTTCCTTGTTTCACAGCTCAGGTTCATGCATCCCTAACTATGCTCTATGCTACTATATAAGTGGATTCAGTATAGCAGAAATCTGAGTAGAATTGACAGTCATTTCTGTCTTACTGGCAGCTGCACAAGTTGAATCCAATTACATTAAGGAGAATTAGCAACTATGAATGGATACATTACTCCATTTGGAGTCTGTCTATTGTTATTCTGTCTAGTGGTTTATAAGCTATTATATGGTTGTTTCTTAAATGCCATAGCCTTTAGCTGATGCAATACATTGATTGATTGTCCACTTCTGCAATTCAAGTGTCCAGTTTCCATTGTTTGGTCCAATAATCATCACAAATCTCTAGTAACCACTTTTATTATTAATCCCACTTTCTGCCAACTCTCTCCATCAGGTTTTCATTCACATTTTTTTCTGTAGCTGAGATTAATTTTGCATCTACCTTTGTAGGTCTGTTGCTTCAATCAATACTAATCATTTAAATGTTTATTTAAACATTGTGTAGGGTTGTGGAATTTGACACAGTTGAAGCCATCTTATCATACACTTTTGGTGTGCCTGAAGCATTCTCTTTTATCATTGAAGCATTATACATAAGTGAATTAAATCATCAGTAGTGATAATTGGCCAGGACAAGCAGCTTGTAGGCCAGTGATTCAAAAAGCCCTTGCATCCTTCTGCAAACATTTATTTTAATAGACTGTGGATGATTTATGAATATGGGCAAACCTTGACTCATCGAATCATAACCTCTCTATTAAGACACAACAATTATACTTAGTATCGAGACAGAGCCTGCATGCCTATGGTCCTTAAAGCCCAATAGAGTCCATCAGCCATATTGAATAGATGGCTAAGGGTTCAAAAAACTCTAGGCTTTGCTACCTAAGAACTGCAAGAACTGAAGATTGGCAAGCATTTAACTGGCCTTAACACATGGCGATTGGACTGCGTTCACTATCATGGGTCACAGCTTGTGACCTAGTCTACCTTTGAAACAGTATCTTGACAACTTAAAACTTGAGGAAAATGTTTAACTTACCCAGGGAACTACACTGAGGATTGGCAACTCTGCACAAAAATTCTGGCCATTAGGTAGTGCCTGATGGAAGATTCCAGGGCAAGTCTGAGCTGGAAGAAAAGAAGAGAGTCTACAAAGTTTTCTTTGACTAGATCCAGGTATAGAATCTGATAGTTTGGTAGTAGATCTCATGGTATAATTCCAGTGTTTCAAGAGGGCCCAAAGAAAAACTCCAGTGTTAGAACCAGTGTGGTTTATAATGCCTTGAGGGTCAGACTCAGGGTCAATCTATACGTGTAGGTTTTTAAAGAGTTCAGTCTGGGTTCCCCAGACCAAACTCGGGTTCCCTGCAACCACACAGGCGCTATGGGGAATGGCTGTTAAAAAATAAAGGAGAACCTAAATGGCCTCAGAATGCCTCCACAGGGGGAGGATGGGCTCCGCCTCTCCCCTCAAGCCATTTCCCTGTGTCAAAATAGCAAGGGAGGGCGATTTTTTTCTGGCTTTTTCCGCTCCACTTGGAATATCCTGTGCACATGGAGCAGTAAAAATGGGGAAACATTTACCCCATGCTGTTGTGACATGGGGAAATGGCTTGAAGATGAGAAAGGAGCTCTTCCTTCCCCTGCAGTAGCATTCTGAAGCTGTTTGGGCTCTCCTTTATTTTTTAACAGCCATTCCTCAAAGTTGCTGTGTGGCTGCAGGGAACCCAAGTTGAGTTAAGGGAATCCAGACCCAACTCTTTAAAAACCTGCACATATAATTTGACCCTAAGACTGGAGAGTACTAGATTTGTCTTTCCGCTGAGCCATGAAGTTCAGTATGTAACTTTGAACCAGTCACATACTCTCAGACAAACATATGGTTGCCAGTACTGCCTCAGCAAATGCTGGGAGATTTTGAGGGCAGTGCCTGGGGAGGGTGGAGTATAGGGAGAATATGACATCACTTTGGGTGCTTTTCATTCACTTATCTATTCAGTGCCTTTTGCATGTGGCAATCAGGCAAGATCAACAACCACCCATACACACTCTTTATCCATGGAATGACCTGCCTGAGAAGATCTGGAGGACTCCCATGCTCCTGTCCTTCCAGAAACTACGTAATACAGAGTTGTTCATGTGGGCTTTTCTATTAAGGTAATAGGGCTACAGTACAACAGAATGGTTCAGGAAGGCTCTTTATAAAGGGAAAGAGACTGCAGACTATACCACATTGTATATATGATACACTAGCTTGACACTCATGCTTTGCTACAGTATTTAACTACTCTAAAGTAAGCCTTGACTTTCCATGGAAGTGAGTGCCTCTCTACTTATCTTCCAGGATTACTTTGCTCAAAGAGAGATTCTGCTGCTCTGTGCACCTCAGGGTGATCTTGCTGGTACTTGGTCACCGCTCCTTGGTGTACCACAGGAATATGATGTGCATATTCCTTTGCCGCATCTCTAAGTTACTTCCTCCTTTTAGTGTCAGTGTATCTTGCTCGACGTCTGCCAGGAGGCTTCTTGGGAGCAGTTAGAGGTGATGGCTGCGAGAGGTGTAAGGTGGAGTTGGAATGAGGGAGGGACGGTGTGGTGGGCACTTTGGCAGGTTCATGTGAGAAGTTTGCATTGGATGGCCCCTAGAAAGGTCATGCACTATCTCCCCATGAACATTTAAAAACTCAGTTGCCTTAGTGACTTTTATATAAAATGCCTATTCAGGAATCTTGTACTGTTTTTCTTCAACTGTCTGCAGTTTCCTTTACCTGATTTTTACCTCAGAACAGAGTTCCACAGCTGACCAATCAGAGAGAGAGGGGTGCAAGCAGGCAGGAGCCTGCCAGCTACACAGGAAAGCCAGGCCACAGAGGGAGACTGGCAACCCTAGTGAGCCTTTAGGGGAAGACTGGGAGGTGCATTTCACCTCAGGACAAATTCAATGACTCCCAATACCAACTGCATACTGTTTACAATGTGTGGTGTGAGGACCAATCAGGCCACATATACAAATGACCTCTGTGTTCCAGCTGTCTCTGGGGGGAAGAGGTGAGGAATGTTGTGAGCCCCAATCAGCCTGCATATGTAAATAGCCTTGAAAGGCTAGCCTAATCAGGGAAAAGTGGCTGACCTGGCAGTGGGAGGGGGCTTGCCAGCTATGCAGAGAAGCTATATCCCTTTGGGAAAACACATTTTACCCCCTTTTAACCCCTTATTGGGCAGATTTCTTAAAATCCCTTCTAAGTGGATGTTTATGTCATGAAAGGAATCTTCTCCCCAAATTTAATGTTTCTAGGTCCAGAGGTTTGGGCTAAGCATTGATGAGTCAGTCAGGACACTTGTCTTTATATATAGAGATTATCTGCTTGTTACATTTGTTACCCTATTGTCACTGCATTGTTTTCTGCTGATGTAATACCATCTTTATGCATTGTGTCTGCACAGTGTATTATGTTTAAACATTTATGCTTTGTTTCAGATTTCTGTAAATCTCTACATTCATTATTAGATGCCACATCATAGTGATTGTATTAACTTACATTGTGTAATTTGCTTTGAGTCTCTTTGAGAAAGGTGGACTAAATAAATGGTATTAGTGTTATGTTAAATATATGTGTTATCTAGTAACACCTTCCACATGCAAAGAAAATGCTTTATTAGTGAGCAGGGGCTGTTGTGATGATCACAATACATACCTAAAGACCTGAGTTGCTCAGCTTGGTGGGTCACAAGTAGACATGGGCACGAACCAAAATATTTATCGAACCAGCGGATCATGGTTTGGTGCTGACCACGATCCCGAATTCCCAAAGAGCAACTACCATCTCCTGTCCCCAAACCGAACCCGGATCGTGGATCGGGGATCATGGAAAACGCAGCAGGGCGCACCGCTGTTCCCAGCCCATGGCTATTTATAAGTATGGGTCCTATTCAGCAACACTGGAGGTATGTGTTTGGCCATCAGAGCTGCCTATCAGGGTTTGCAGGGATGTGATTGGAGTGCCCATGGCTACAGAACACCCCCTTTCCCCTCCCTCCCCTGGGTGTCTTCTCCCAACTTGTAACTGCTTTGCAGCTCCGTGGTTGGAAGGAAGCCCTGATGATCAAGGAAAGCTGGGCTTCCATTTGGATTTCCAGGGCGACAGAAGGAGGGCAGACAGAGCTCAGGCATTCCCCTGGCTCCGTTGCCAGGGGAATAGATTGCTGGCACCTGAGTGTCTGGATTCCTAAACCAAGCCCGAACGCCACAATCCAGGCCTCTCCTGACCGCTGGATCGTTGGCTGTGGACGATCACGATCCGCCGGGTCATGATCACGCAATCGCACAATCGCCATTTTCGTGGGGTTTTGATGCTCGTAATGCAGTTTGTGCCCATCTCTAGTCACAAGTAGACATGAGCACGAATCAAAACACAAAACAAATTTCATGACAAATCTTGCAGATTCACGTATCGTGAAAACGTGTTTCATGGGGCCACATTCTTCATGAAATCCATGACTTTTTCGGCTCATTCATTGAATTCTTGAATCCTTTGTAATGCCAGACAGGCTGGCACTGATCCACTGATTTTTTTGGCAACATAGGTCTGGAATGTTTGCAGACCTTTTGTTGCCATGGAAACCCCAATCTTAGCCCGCATAACCTTGTTAGGCAGCTCTCCCTGCCAACCTGAGTTCTCCCATTCTATTCTATAAGAGTAATGAGCAAGGAGGAGATGGGCCTTCTGTAGCCATGAGAACACCAATCTCATCCCTCCAAACCCTGTTAGGCAGGTCTGTCTGCCAACCAGAGAGCTTCTGTTCTGCTCTATGTGAGCATTTCTTATATAAGGCACAGCTCTGTGCCTCCTGTTTTCAGTTCCAGTAGACAGAGGGAGAGGGAGGAGCTGTTGCTGGGATTTGGAGTGAGAGAGAGTGGATTTGGGAGCTTTTGACTGGATTTGCTGCTGCTTCAAAGGAAACTGAAATGCCTCTTTCTTATTTTCTGCTCTTGTCCTTGCTGGGAAGGTTGTTGGGTGAGGGTGCCTTTTTTCCTCCGCCCCACCCCACCCCAGTCTCAGGGCATTGCCTGGCTCTGGAGCCTAACTTGACTCCCTCCGAGTTTGGCATCTCTGGGTATGAAGGGGGCCATTGTAGGGCCTCGGGCTCTGACAAATCACGAACCTGATGAAGTGTTTTGTGAAATGGGACAATTTCGTGAAAGTTAGTGGTTCATGGTTTGTGGAACACAATGAACCACAAAACTCAGGGTTCTTTTTTTCCCCGTTTCATGCCAACCTTTCATCAGAAGTTGTGCGATACAACAAGGATATTATAATGTGTACTGACTTTTTCAAATTTTCCCACATGGGGAGAAAATCTGTAAAAATGGGACCAGAGTCATAATATCCATCCGTATTAACAGAACAAAATGTGCACATTATTCATCTGTTTTATATAGATACATAAATAAAAATAATCATTTTCTTCTCAATGCTGTTTTGGACTTTCTACTTATATTTTTGGGAGGATAGCAGCATTAAGCCATACAGGATATTACTCCATGATACCAGCTTTGCTCTCTGATATATATATATATATATATATATATATCAGATATATCAGATATATATATATATCAGATATATCAGATATATATATATCTCAGAGAGCAAAGCTGGTATGGAGAAATATCCTGTATGGCTTAATGCTGCTATCCTCTCTACACATTTACAATACTTCTTAAGTATCAAGTTCTTCTCTCAGAATGGCAGGATTAATTGCACCATCCCTTTATTTTCTTACAATAGTTCTTATCCTCCCTTTTAAAAATAAGAGCAAGCAAGAAACAGCACAGAAACATGAGTTAATTACTGTCAAGGAAACAGTGAAAAAATAGAAAAGAATAGGTCTATTAAGTCATTTTAGACTATCCCTGTCACAGCAGGATTAATTTATTTTTGTGCTTTGTCCAGATTAGCTATGAGCATCCATTTGGAGACTTTCAAATTCTAATTGATTTTAGTAGTCTGTCAAAGACAATTGTCTTTGACATACTAAGTGTGGATATAATCCCACTGAAATCAATGCAGTCATGTGTATGGGATGATACTCATTAGGGTTACTAGGGGATCCTGAGCCCAAACCCGGGGGGGGGTGCACTTTGAAATGCTTCCTTGTCACACTAGGAATGACGGCATTCCTGGAGAGACAAGGAAGTGTTCCAGAGCACTGGAGCATGCTGCAGGATTCCTGGACCCATTTGCTGCACCTTTCTCCCCCACCATCCATACTGGCCAGGTAAGTGGGGGGGCAGAGGCTGGGAGTGGGAGATCCCACACCTCCACCAGGGGAACTCATACAGTAGAGGTTATACTAGCTTGCTTCTTTAAGCTACTGCCACAATTACTGGCAGTGCACAAATAATACATAAGGCTATGCAAACTTCACTGAAAATTAGTTGCCACAGACTCAGCCTTTATATTAAAATCATTTTCATCTTGATTTTGTTCATCTGCTTCCGTAGTTGTTGCCTGACTGCAGAAAGGCCTTGTCTGATTTGCAAAATTGGACCATAAACTGGTTTCCTTTAGCTTTTTTTGTTTCCTTTCTTTTACCTCCTTATTTCTGACTGCTTGACTTGTATTTATAGCCACCACACATGCATGAAACATGTGTGTTTGTGACGGTGACTGAATTAGATGCTTACATATAATTTGGATCTTCAAATTCTACATGAACACTTGTTCCCACTGTCTTAAGGTGTTCTATGAGGTGTCTCTCCCTTCTGCCTATGCAAAAGGAAGTCTGGCATTGGTAGTTCTTGATATGATAGACACTGGAGGCCCAACAGTTCAGAATGTTGATTGAGATTGCTGCTCTTACACTGTTTCTGATTGGTTCCAGCAAATCTCACAAGATCTGGTCAACAGAGAAGTAGATATAAGGAAATAAATTTGTATAAATATCCTCAGATTACATAGTGTGAGACTGGTACAGTCAATTTCAAAGACATTTCCATAGACAATGCCATAGGGTAAATAAACACAATTTTACAAAGACATAGCATTAGTAATAGATGCAGAGAAGTTAGCCGTGTTAGTCTGTGGTAGCAAAATCAAAAAGAGTCCAGTAGCACCTTTAAGACTAACCAATTTTATTTTAGCATAAGCTTTCGAGAATCAAGTTCTCTTCGTCAGATGCCTGATACAGAGACTGGACAAACACAGAAGAGCAGAGGGAAGAGGCAATTAGGGGGGGGAGGGGGAGGGAGCAATCAAAACATTCCTTTGCTAGTATATGTAAACATCTCCTTTTGGTGTGTGTATCAGTTGGCTTCAAAGGAGTTTGCCCTGTTAGTTTGTAGAAGCCAAACAGCTAGACCATCCAATTCCAATGCAGTATGGGCCTTCGATAATCACAGCTCTCCCTGCCAGATGCATCTGACAAAGAGATCTGTGGTTCCCGAAAGCCCACGCCAGGTACCACTGAGCTCCCCCAGACCCCACCTCTGTAAAGGAAATCTGTTACCTGTGGTAATGTGATAACCATTCATAGTCCCTATTCAGTCCCAGCTTGACAGAGTCAAATTTGCATATGAATTCCAGTTCAGCAGCCTCCCGTTGGATTTTGTTTTTGAAAGGTTTCTGTTGAACTACAGTGACCTTTAAGTCTTTGATGGAATGTCCTGGTAGGTTGAAGTGTTCTCCCACTGGTTTCTGGACGTTTCCATTTCTAATGTCAGATTTGTGTCCATTTATTCTTTTGCGTAGAGGTTGGCTGGTTTGTCCAATGTACAGAGCAGAAGGACATTGTTGGCACATGAGGGCATATATCAGATTGGAGGATGAGCAGCTGTAAGAGCCAGAGACAGTGTAGTTGATGCCATTGGGTCCTGTAATTGTATTCCCTGGGTAGATATAGGGGCAGAGCTGGCATCTGGGTCTGTTGCAGGGCCTGGTACCTGTGCTGGTGACTCTGCTGGCTGATTCATGGTTGTGAGTGAGAAGTCGTTTAAGGTTGGGGGGCTGTCTGTAGGCAAGGAAAGGTCTTCCACCCAGGGCTTCTGAGAGAGAGGTATCATTTTCCAGGATGGGTTGTAGCTCACTGATGATACGTTGGATGGGTTTGAGCTGGGAGCTATAGGTGACAACCAGTGGTGTTCTGTTGTTAGTTCCTTTAGGTTTGTCCTGGAGTAGGCTGTTTCTGGGTACTAGTCTGGCCCTGTTGATTTGTTTCTTCACTTCATTTGGTGGGTACTGTAGTCCCAAAAATGCTTGTTGTAAATCTCTTAAGTGTGAGTCTTGGTCGAGAGCATTGGAGCAGATACGGTTGTAACGTAAGGCTTGGCTGTAGACAATAGACCGAGTGGTATGTTTAGGGTGGTAGCTGGAGGCATGTAGATATGAGTATCGGTCTGTTGGTTTCCGGTATAAAGTGGTATTTATTCGTCCATTATGTAGTTGTACAGTGGTGTCCAGGAAGTGTACCTGTTGTGTAGAGTGGTCCAGGCTTAGGTTGATAGTAGGGTGAAAGTTATTGAAGTCTTGATGAAATCTCTCAAGAGCTTCCTTCCCATGGGTCCAAATGATGAAGATGTCATCCAGGAATCTTAAGTATAGTAGTGGTTCCAGTGGATGGGAGCTGAGGAAGCGTTGTTCCAAGTCCGCCATGAATATGTTAGCATATTGTGGTGCCATGCGTGTGCCCATGGCTGTGCCATTAATCTGTAGATATAAGTTGTCACCAAATTCGAAGTAATTGTGAGTGAGTACGAAGTGACAAAGTTCAGTGGCGAGGTGTGCTGTGGTTTTGTCCAGGATAATATTCCGTATGGCTTGCAGTCCATCCGCATGTGGGATATTGGTGTATAAAGCCTCCACATCCATGGTTGCTAGGATGGTGTCATCAGGTAGGTTGTCAATGGACTGTATTTTCCTGAGGAAGTCAGTGGTGTCCCGTAAATAGCTGGGTGTGCTGGTAGCATAGGGCCTGAGGATAGAGTCCATGTATCCTGAGACTCCTACTGTGATAGTGTCTCTTCCTGAGACAATGGGGCGTCCTGGGTTACCCGGCTTATGGATTTTGGGTAGTAGATAGAATTTTCCTGGCCGTGGTTCCTGGGGTGTGTCCGTATGGATGCATTCTTGTATGTCCACGGGAAGAGTCTTCAATATTTTATTGAGTTCTCTTTTATATTGCTCCGTAGGATCAGCAGGTAGTATTTTACATTGGACAAACCAGCCAACCTCTACGCAAAAGAATAAATGGACACAAATCTGACATTAGAAATGGAAACGTCCAGAAACCAGTGGGAGAACACTTCAACCTACCAGGACATTCCATCAAAGACTTAAAGGTCACTGTAGTTCAACAGAAACCTTTCAAAAACAAAATCCAACGGGAGGCTGCTGAACTGGAATTCATATGCAAATTTGACTCTGTCAAGCTGGGACTGAATAGGGACTATGAATGGTTATCACATTACCACAGGTAACAGATTTCCTTTACAGAGGTGGGGTCTGGGGGAGCTCAGTGGTACCTGGCGTGGGCTTTCGGGAACCACAGATCTCTTTGTCAGATGCATCTGGCAGGGAGAGCTGTGATTATCGAAGGCCCATACTGCATTGGAATTGGATGGTCTAGCTGTTTGGCTTCTACAAACTAACAGGGCAAACTCCTTTGAAGCCAACTGATACACACACCAAAAGGAGATGTTTACATATACTAGCAAAGGAATGTTTTGATTGCTCCCTCCCCCTCCCCCCCTAATTGCCTCTTCCCTCTGCTCTTCTGTGTTTGTCCAGTCTCTGTATCAGGCATCTGACGAAGAGAACTTGATTCTCGAAAGCTTATGCTAAAATAAAATTGGTTAGTCTTAAAGGTGCTACTGGACTCTTTTTGATATAGCATTAGTAAGAATCCAATATAGAGTTGAAGAAATGCTGAAACAGAACATAAGCAATTCTAGGACTGACATTAGACCACATGAAGCGCAAGTAGTTCATAGGAGCACATATTTAAGGTAACATAGTGGTGAGGTCTATGATCCTTAACTCATTAGTGAAGCATCTGAGAGGCCCTCCCTACAATACAAAAGCCTTTTTGAATAATTTGAATAATAATTTGCATCATTTGCAGAAAGTTAGGAAAGTGGGGGCTCTCTTGACCTCCTCAGGCAGGCCATTAGACTCTTGTGAAGGAATTACTTATATAACATATGTCTGGTACTAGGAACACCCAGAGCAATACACAAACACGGATTGTGTTGATTGATTTTTTAAAAAATTTAGAAAGCTTCTAGGTTGCCTTTCTGTACAAACAGTTATGCCTAAGATGTCTATGCACTAAGAGTTGTTCAGAACCATAGAAAACCAGCTGTGTGTGTGGGGGGGGAGTGTATCAGAAGTCAAGGGTCAGTAGGTTGAAAATAAGTTCATTTTAATTCTAGAAAAAGTAACCTATCAGTTTACGATCAAAGTCATGTTACCAGTTCCAACTTTTTATTTATTTGCCTGTCTTTTCTAAATGACATTGAACCTCCAAATAAGACATATTCTGTTCCATGTAAATTCAGAATGATGTATTGGTTGATTACTATTGATTACTGAGAATTGTAAAATTTTCTATAGACAGTTTTGGGGAAAATGCTAGAATCTTGGGGAAAGGATTAATCACATAGGTCTTTCCTTCCTGTTGGTTATTTATCAGGAGACAGGGTAATAAGCAGGTAGGAAGGATCATGTGGTTGATCCCAGATTCATGATTAGAGATGGGCACGAACTGGGAAAAGACAGAACCATGCAGTTCATGGTTCGTCAAATTTCACGAACCACAAACTTTCACAAACCTGCCCCTGGTTCACGAACCAGTTCGTTTGGTTCGTGAAAACGTCACATCCAGGTCACAAAATCATCTCTTCTGGGTCAGCAGAAGGTCACTTCTGGGCCAGCAGAAGGTCTGCAGGAAGTCCATCCCCGGTTGCCTAGCAAACTGATTGAATGGCACCAGGCTGTCTGCAGTGATAAACCAAAAAATGAACCAAATGAACCAGCCTAAAAGTTTGTGGCAGTTTTGTCAGAAATGGGATCTGACGAACCATGGTTCGTGAACCATGAACTGGCCTGGTCCGTGCTAATTTTTGGTTCATATTTCAGTTTGTGTCCATCTCTACTCATGATTCCAGTATTCATTTACATATCACAGTCATGTAGAACTGAAACAAGTTCTCATGTCATTGAAGCTTAATTCCAAGAGAGTCTTGGAGTGAGTATGAACTGAAAGTGTGGAAGTTTGATTGAATTAAGTACTTACGTAATTACCAACTGTAACTGTGGAGGTCAACTGAGGAAGGGGAAGCAGCAGCCAAGCAACATTCCATTGTGCTTTCATCTCAAATCCATTAACGAAGAGTGCTTTTTAATTGATCTTAACAGTAGTGGAAGGAAGTTTTTGAGGATTGAGGAGAGGACAATGAAAGAACATCTACTGACTCTTGAAAACAAACCCTGAAAATCATCATGGCTTCTAAGATACCACTCGACTCTAATCCTGCTCATCTACTGTATAATACATCTTGGGCCACTGCAGCTGCTGTTGAGATGAGCGTACTTGAGTTCCACAGAAAAATGACACGCACATGGGAAAAGAAGCCCAGTGTCTTTGAGTGAGCAGATATTGAAATTTGATCCAGCAGTTGGACATCTGCTTTGTATACAGGTCACAGCTTCAGTTCCTGACATTTCCTCTAAAAAGGATGAGGTAGTAAGTGATGTGACAGATGTCTGCCTGAGCCCTTGCCAATCACAGTAGATAATATTGACCATGATAGACTAATGATGTGACTAAGTATAAAGGAACTTCAAGTGATCCAGCTTATGAGTTTAAGTTCAGAATCCTACTAGTAAGTGAGGTCGTAGTAGCCCAAAGGAGAAAAAACAGCCAAAGCAGTATTAACAAGAAGGCCTTAAATATTGTGGAGGGAAGGTAAAATATTTTAAATAAATAATAGCGTTTTCTTGCCCATTAATTATTAAATGTATGTTTTTGGCTTGGAACTTGCAAGTCATATTAAACTCTTCCAACCTTGAGCAATCAGATGGTGTGGTGTGGTGTGGTGTGGTGGTAGGTTTTCCATATGTCAATAAAATACTTGGATCACATCTACACATATTTTCATTTGCAAAAAACTCTCTTATTTTACTTTTTTACACAGTTGACCAACTATATAACCTCCCCTCTACTTGCTTTTCAATATAGTTGCAGTGGTGTGTGAAGGGGCCATATTTTGAGGGAGAAAAGGGATAGATGTTCTAAGAAGAGGAGAGTTTCCCCTACCCAGTCAAACAGAGAGGTAGCTCTGGAGAGTGGAGAGATCCCTGGTTGAGTGTGGTTAGAAACTGCCTGTGTGGTTAGAAACTACCTTCAGATTCAGTTAACAACTGAAGACAAGCACTGGTGTGTGAAGAGAAGGAGCACTAGAAAGTGGGCACCAGCACTCCTAACTCAGAAAGAAAATACTAAAAGAAGGTATACTAGAGCATTTGGGGTAAATCAAGAGAACAAAGGCCTGTAAACACGAGAATTTAAGTATCTGTGAAGAGCACAAGAACTAAAGACTGTGCATGATTTTACCTCAGAGATTTCTATGTTGAATTGCCTCAGAAATTTTCAACCCCTGATTTCACCTGACATTTCCCCTCTAAAATAAATAAACTAGTTATTTTTGAATTTTAAAAATGCCTCTAGTGCCATTTCTGCTGTTTAAGGACAAGGGAACGACATACGTTGCTTATGGAATTCCAGGGAAATCTAATAAATTAGCATTCCATAGCTACAGAAACTTCATCCATTTTGTTGGTCTCTATTCGATCTCTTACACATATTTTATTAAAAATGAGTTCACATACCCCCAGAGTAGCTGGAAGCCATTAAAAGTCTCAATCCGATATTGAAAACTGATGAGAATTTGGAGCTGTACTGTTTGAATGTTTTTTAAAACACAAGAGATTATTACACTGCATTCTTTCCTACACGCTTCTGTGGTTATACTTGTTTGTTCCCATCATTTTGTGTTTAGGGATTTTATTTTAATTGTAATTAATAGGTACTTTTATTTACCAGTCACTGTGGGGGCTCTAGGCTAGGGGGCATTGAGTTAATTGGAAATAAAACAGACTGAACTTTTATACAAAACTAGTACCTTGAAAACGATCATTAGCATGTAAATCTAAGTCTCAGGCTTTGCTATTTAAAGCCATCTTTCCAAAGTCAATGTGAAGTGGCAGTGCCATTATTTCTAAACAGCTCAACAAGCTGCGGAGCACAGAGCAGTAACGTTTTCAGGAGAATGATCACCTTGGCAATAAAATTTTTTACAATTATTATTTGCGTAGTGTGCTAATAATGTTTGCTATGTTCAGTGTGGTATTGCTTACAGGGCACATTGAAGTAATAAAAGGTTTGGGATGTAGCTGAATAACAGAGCTACTTTCTGGAATACGTGCATTGAGATTCCCTAGCACCATCCACATCGGATGGACTTTCAACTTATCTCGACCAGTTCAATTATCTTAAGGCCTAGATTTTCCCACAGTAGGGGAGCCATCTGTCCTTACCTGTGCAGGCCACAAACAGCAGGGATCTATTAACCTACCACCTATCCCATGATATTTTTTTTTAAATGTTGAATTGTGACAGCCTGTGTCCTTTTCTTAGAATCTCTCAACACACACATTTGAAATGTGAATCTTCATCCAGGCATGAACTCATTCTCGTCTTACTTGTTTTGGACTGGCCAGGCTATGCCATAAAAGATTGGGATTGTTTCTTGTGACAGTAGATTCCGTTTTGTGAAAAACTTCTCAAACCAAATCTTTTAATTAGTACCAACCCAAATATTACAAATCCTTTGCCAGTTTACCAAGAGTCTCCCTCAGGACGGAGATCTAGGAAGGGAAAAAAATGGGAAGAGGGAGATATTTCAGGACATGATGAAAGATCCCCTTCCCTGCAGCCTACTTGTAAGGCAGAGACCAGAACAAATTGATGGCAATCATATGAACAAAGCCAGAGATAAAATTTCTATGATGCACTAGGGAAAGAATAAATGGAATCCAAAGTGAGTAATATTACCCTGTGACTAGAGGACAAACAAGTCCCATAAGCACAGTCCTATTCAAATATGATGTTCTTTCCCCAGCAGAAGAATTGCTCTCTTTGAAAGCTAAATTGTGTATTTTCCAAAATACTCAAGATAATGGTAAGCAATTTATCTTTTGTCCTTTTCTGCAGATACTGAAAGAGTTGACCATTGAAAGGGTAGGATCTGGTTCCACAGGAAATTCAGATTTCCTGAGAGAGTCTCCAGGTAAAATGGGCAGGCCGTAAAAGAAGTATCTAGTTTCTTCTTGCTCTTTGTTCTGAGTATGTTTCAGGGATCAAGGGCAATTAGCCATTTACAGCTTCCTCGTCACATGAGTGGAACCCAGTTGTGGAGAACGGACTTTGAATTCTAGAATCCTGTGGTTAAGCAACTAGGGGCGAAGCTACAAGTGACGAATGACACTTGAATGGCAAGTGTATTTCTCCCTGTTCACTTGCGCTCCACTCAATCCACTTGCCGTTCAAGTGTCATTTGTCACTTATAGCTTGGCCCTGTGAAGCAATTCTAAGCAGAATCCAACCAGGAAGCAATTCTAAGCAGAATCCAACTCAAGTCTATTCACTGGGGCTTACTACAAGGAAAGTGTTCTTAGGATTGCTCTTCAAGTATGTGCCTTGAATTTCAGCAGCTGAGACCGAGAAACATGGCTCTTAAGCCAGATTTTAAACTATATTCTTCTCTCGTATGTATTATATTTTCTCCTTCCTTTAAAGTAAAGCTATTTTTTTCCCTTTTCAATTGCAATGCAGTGTCTTGTTCTGCAACCCTCTGCTGTCCAAGCTTTTGGGGGCTGTCCATTACAATAAATCAGGTGTGGCTATCAAAGGATTTGGGGGATTGTGAGGTTATGAAGAGTGATTATTTTAGCTTCCACAAGTTTTTGAATGTTTGAGCGAGGAGGAGGGGTTCAAAGATTGGAGAAAAAACTCCTGCCTGCCCCTTCATGGATACATTTTTCTATCTGTCTGTCACATTTTTATCCTAACCATCCTCCAAAGAGCTCAGAGCAACATACACACACAGTGAAGTTAAGCACTTTGCCTAAATTCATCTTCGTTCTAGGTTTGATTCTCTACTTGTCCACTTGAAGCCAGCTGGGTGACCTTGGGTCAGTCACAGCTCTCTTGGAGCTCTCTCAGCCCCACCCACTTCATGTGATTGTTGTGGGGATAAAACCACTCTGAGTGGGTGTTAAGTTGTCCTGAAGGACGGTATATAATCAATGATGATGATGACGATGACGATCATCATCATCATCTCACAGTTACTCAGGGTACAAACATTTATACTTTTAAGTGTAATAAGTGGTTTACACACATCTTGGCTAAATGAGATAAATGTACTCCCTGCCCCCAGTCAGAATGAAGAGGCAGACACAAGTGTTGGGATTAAAGGGCCACTTTATTAATTTATAACAACATATTTGTCAACACAGCAAGGGCCTAACTAGGAGTACAGGTCAAGCTCTGGGGTCACTCCTGGACCTCTGCCCTGACCTGTATGGGCGACCCCTGACAGCCCCGAGTGCGAGCCATCCATGGTATGGCTGGGACCCGGCCAGCCTGGCTAAGTGGTTCACCGCCTTAAAGTTCCCCCACCTGGCCATACAGCTGCAGGGGGGACTGGCTTGTCCAGGGGTTCCCCACCAGGGCATCTGACCTCGCGACTGGACCATACAGCAGCCAGCTGCTTCTGACAGACCCCGCTCCCCATCAATGAGGATATGCCAAGGGTGGTCACCGGCCCGCTCAATTTCCCCAACTCCTAACCTGCCAACGCTAAGGCCAAGCCTCTGCTTAGGCCATAGCACCTGACAGGTGGTGTAAACCCACTCTAGCCCTTGCTGCATCTCCTCCAAATGTTACTTCCGTCCTTCAGTAGAGGTCAGCAAATGCAGCCCAGCTTTGCAAATGGTGAGGGAAGGCAATCCCCCTTTCCCAAAACTATAAGCATAGTCTAGGGTCTCCACCCAGCCCAGCAACCAATTCCAATCTCCTTGCATAACCTGCAGGAGCCTAGGAAAAAAGCAAACTGGGGGCCAAGCTTCTTGCACACACCTGGCGGGGAAGCCTTGGGCCCAACAACTACAGATGTCCCGCCTAACAGGCAGGTAAACATGTGCACCCAGGCACGCAGGCCATGGGCCCAAAAAAAATGACTCCAAGCCTCTTGCACACACCCGGCAGGAAGGCCTTGGATCTTGGAGCACCCACAGCACAGGCCGTGGGCCCAAAACAAAATGACTCCAAGCTTCTTGACGCACCCTCATCCTGCAACCACAGCAAGAGCCTGGGCACCAAACCTGTAACCAAGTAAAACATTCCGCCATCCAAGCCTCAATAGAGATTCCGGCTCTCCAGCTGCCCCTAGGGAAAAAACACAGCAATTAACATCCAAACCAGGCAACTGAACCAAAACTGCACCGGCCCCCTCATTGCACCGAAGGCCTGTTACCCACTGGCTGCTGAGAAAACCCAGCACCATCAGGCCCACACCTCTTGCCTTGCCCTGTCTTCTTGCACGCTGTAAAGGCATGAGGACCTGCACAAACTGGGCAAGTGTGTTGGAACTTACAAGGTTCCCTAAAACAAACCCCTTGGAACGCAAACTCCCAGCAGAGCATTGGTGCTGGTGTGGCCTGCTCCCAAGAAGGGCATGTAGTAGCTAACATGGAAGACCGCTGGACCAGGTGCCCGTTATCAGATTGGTCACCTGCATTGGGCTTGGCCGGGGACATCAATTGCAGCCAAAGATGCAGATGCACTTGGTCCCCCAGCAAGCAAGGATTAAGAGCTGCCCACATGTGGAGCTCTTCATCGTATTGCTGCTAAGCTTCCCCGGCAAAGTCCGTATACCCCCTGTATATAATGTTCATATACTGAAACAGGTGTGCTGCTCTCCAAGGCTGGGCGTGTGCTACAACCCCAGCGTAGATAAGAAACCCAGGCAACCAATTGGCCCAAGTCCTATCCATCTTATGGTGCTTAAGCCGCTCCTTACCCTGATCCTCAAGGTCCTCTTTTTCCTTTTTCTCCAGCTCTCTGAAGAGAAGGGTAAAGACATCCACATACTCACCCTTAAGGATCTTTTCCCTGGTTGCGGGGGTCAAGCGGTCTCTGAAAGGCATTTCCATATCCCCGAAGGGAAATGCCCTGTAAGGGACTGAACCATAGCTAGTCCAAAGGTACCCATAAAAAGAACCCCAGGGAGTCACTGAACCCATCCCCATCTGAGGCTGGGGTGCAATAGATGGCCATCCAGCTGTCCCCAGGAACTGCCCCCAGAGGGATGGCTGACCCCAATGTGGCCATACAATACTGGAAGCCCCAGATTGTGATGTGCCCAGCTTCTCACATGGAGCCAGATGCTTGCAAGGGGGTGTGGGGGTAGCGGCCTAACCCCAAGACCCCCATGGCCACCCAGTATCCTGCTGAGGCCAGGAAGACTTACCATCTGACTCTGGAGGCTGAACTGCCAGCACTACCTGTTCAGGCTCCCTTCTGCCGTGACTCCATCGTCCAACAAAGCCTCTGCTGCTTGACTGGCGGATGCTCTGGCAGCCGATGTGCTAGCGGCCAGATGAACCCTTGAGAGCAGAAATGCGTGACAAAATGTCCTTAATACAGGATGCCTTTGATGCCTCATTGTAGGATGATACAGCCACAACAGGCCGCATGGGAGCAGGCCACTTCACAGGCTGTTTGTCCTTAGAGCAAGAGCTGTGAATGCTCTGCTACGTCCAAGCAGCGGCAACAAGCCGGCTGGACAAAACCACTCACCCTCCGAAGGCCCCTCATGCCGGGAGAGAAGGAAATATGCCCTCTCTCTGCCTGAGCATGAGGCACACTGAACGTCGAAGGGTGGAGCAGCTGAAAGAGTCTGACTAAGTTCTGCCCTCCATGCACAGCCCCGTTTTCAGGGCGAGCACCGCAGCTGCCTCTTCCTCCTTCTGGAAGATCAAAACATGTCCTCCAGCCACAGCAGCTGTTTGCTGCTGGCCAGGAGTGCCGTATTGTTCTGCCTAGAACAAACTCCAGAAAAACATGCACATTCCTAGCATGTTGAAGGAAAGCTGGGTATGATAATTGCCTATTGGCTAGATGTGAGGGCGATCTGGCTGCGACATCTGTCACCCCATTGATCGCCAGGGTTGATTCGGCTGATCTGGCTGGCTAGGCGGGTGTCCCCTTCCTCCCTCACCGCTCCATGTGTGTCCCTCCCAAAGCTGCGCGCTCGGTGGAAGAGGACGACCATCCCAGATAGAAGGAGTGTACCGTTCTTCGGTTAAGGGTATACGATAGCTGTGCTCCCCTGCTAGAACCTCCAAACAAGCTCTAGTATCTGTATGCCACCAACATACCTGTTCCCTCATTCCTATAACAGTTTTAAGGCTGTTATTTTTTAAAGTATTTGTGATTTTTTTTGGTAAAATGCAGGCGGTATAATAAATGTGCGCATAAAAATGATAGATAATAACAATAGGTTATTATCCTCTCAGAGCATGAAAGAAGAAACAATCCAGCATTGAACTTGCAGGATATGTAAGTGAGGAAGGCAAGTTGCAAAACCAAGATTCTCACTGTGAGGCTCTCACTATTATGGTTCTTGTTATGTCTATCTTCACCTAGAGGGACATTACTTGTTGACATTGGTACCAAACTCTTTACTTCTTTTTCAAGCCAGATCATATTGTTGGAAAACAAGTACAATCTCATTACAACCAAAATCATGAACAACCACAATAACTACCTTGGCTACACCACTATGCCTTATTGGATTTGTTGGATATCTGATTACACTGTTTAACTTTGTTTATGAAGATCAATGAGTTCTGCAGAATGCCTCATAATTGCATGTTTGATTTTTATAAAGATCTAATTAATCACTGTAATAATTATCCCAGGGGGTAACTTTCCCCCAATGCTTCTGTTCAAGATTCACAGCATCAGAGGTTCGGCACTGAGGTGCCACTCTCCAACAATACATTCTGACTATGCTGTTCTTTATCCAACAAACCAAATATTACGGGTGTGAGCATTTTAATTTCCTTGGGAGCGTTAAACTTTGTTTTCATTTCTCTTATTCAAATCATGGGAATTTTTGTTGCTGTTTAACTCTACAAACTAAAAATAATGCATGCATCAGAGCTCCTACTGAGCTTAGGACTTCAGATATTAATCTTCACATTATTTGGTGGTAATGAGTCGTGTATATTGCCCAAGTTTCCCTCCCCCTTACCAGTCCTTTCAAACAGCAGTGAACTTTATCCTAGGGATCACAGGATCAGTCTAGAAATAGCCACACTGCTTAGGAAGCTGCAATGGGGAGGGGGAAGAGGACGAAATCGCCGCTTCTGCCTCTTTCACCCCCTCACCCCTCCTCATTGCAGTCCTCTGATCTGTGTGGCTATTAGTCCATGTGGGGTTCTGTGACTCTGAGATTAAATATTCCTGGGGTCACAGAAACCTTCTGGTGGGAAGGGAAAGTCATTGAACCTTGCATCCTCACATCACTGGATCCAACTCATGGAACCAGTCCATAATAGCATATAATTTTGGTTCTTTTTTATGTAATAGTGATTAAACCCATAGTTGGCACTACATCTTTCCCTTTACCTCCAGGCATGAACTGCAGAATTCCTTTCCACAGTCTTCCCCCTATTTCCCTGTCAGCCTATTTCCCATATATATAGTTTGGCTGTCCACTTTTAATTTTTTTTAACCTGAAGGTAAGCCCTACATACTTTCTGAGTTACTTTCTGATGAAGAGAGCCTGACTCTCAAAAGCTTAAACCCTGGAAATCTGGTTGGTGTTTAAGGTGCTATTGGACTTGAATCTTGTGCTCTTCTGCAGCAGACCAACATGGCTACTCACCTGAAACTAACAGTGCAATCCTAAGCAGAGTTACTCCAGCCCAAGACCATTGAAATCGATGGACTTAGGGCCAAGCTACAAGTGACGAATGACAATTGAACGGCAAGTGGATTGAGTGGAGAGCAAGCGAACAGGGAGAAATACACTTGCCGTTCAAGTGTCATTTGTCACTTGTAGCTTGGCCCTCAGACTGGAGGAACTCTGCTTAGGACTGTAGTGTAAGTCTTACCTGTTTCATTGACTCTTAGGTTGAGGATTGCAGCTTTTCTAAGAGTTTCATTTTCTTCTCATTTTTGCAACTGTGAGTAAAGCTGGCAAAATCCTTTGACGGAAAGAGCTATGTAAACTTGCCTCTGCTTGAAGCTGTGATGATAAACCTTTCTCCAACATGCTTAATAAGTGGCAGAACATTATTACTCACTTGGGTGTTTATTATGATAATATTAACCACACAAATTCTTTTCATAATGATTGCTCAGCTTTTCCATGAATCACTGGAGCCTTTGAAAGCCTACAAAAGCCCAACCTAGTGAACAAGTACTACCTCTCATCTGATATTTCAGTGTGCTTGGATTATCTTTGGACACACATGCATGTGCAAAATTATCAAATGGATGTAATTTGTGTACTTTTTAAAAAGTGAAAATGGAATGAAACGCATCATGGTTTTCAATTGCTTTCAATAACAGTAAAAGCTTTTTTTAAAGCAATTTGCATAATGTTTCATAAACATGTAGGCAGATTAACCTTTGTAGTTAATTTATTCATTAGCAGTAAAAATTCAAAGCACCTCTTATGAGAAAATAATGTCTTGCTGTTAAATTACATGGAAACAAAGCAATTGGGACAGACTTGCCTAAATTTGCCCTGTGTCAGAGCACTAAAGAGTAAGGAGAATAAAGCTTCCCCTGTCAGCACAGCCTTGAGTAAATGACCTGTTTGTGAACAATTAGCAGAATTATAAGAAGATTAGGTGAAGTATTAATTAGTGATGGGTTAAAAGAGTGTTGCCTGGAGCAGATACCTTCAAAAACTCTGAGAGAGTCTTGAAAGGATATGAGTAAAGAGAGATTGTTTGCCATTACCTCATGCTTTGCATAAACATTGTAGGAAGGTAATCTATTTTTTTTAAAGCAGACTTGGATCCTAAACCTTGTTCTTGCTTGCTTGCTCCTTCCCCACTGCATCTGCTCATGCAAAGGTGTCTAACACTAAGGAACATGGTCCACAGCAGAAGACTGTGATCATAATGGACATAGAAGGGCATAAGCAGAAAGAAAGCATAGGGTCCAAGCCAGTGTGGCCAGATGGTTAGCAATACAATCCTAACCATACACCCTTCCGTCTTCACTTGGCTTGAAAGGGAGTCTCGACTTACTACCTAATCACTCTTGCCAAAAACACGTGTATTCTGTGTCACACGGGCTTCAGCTTATGCTGACACTTATATTAAGGATTCTTAACTAGAATTCTCCAGGAAAGTGATGTTACAGTTATGGCAAAAGATTTATCTTCCCTCACTCCAGAGGGGAACCTGTCTAACCTTCCCTGTCACAATCTCACAAATGTTTTCTCAAAACCAAATTCCTGTCAGCAACCAATTGTCAGCCTGGAGACTGGTTCTCTTTGGCCAATCAGAAAGGAGGGAGTAGCCTATCAATTTAGAATGGCCAATAAACATAAAAAACAAAGTTAATTAAAAGTAGTCTTAAATAAAAATGTCTTCATCTGCCTCCTGAAGATCAGCAGTGAGGGGGCTAGGCATACCTCTCTGGGGATGTTGTTCCATAATTGTGGGACTGCCACAGAAAAGTCTCTGTGTTTGGTACCCACCAGGTGAGCTTCTTTATCTAATGGAACAATCAGGAGGCCACTCCCTGTGATCTTAATTCTTGGGCAGGAACATATGGGGGGAAATGCTCCTTCAGATACACCAGTCCCATACCAGATAAGGCATTAAAGGCCAAAACTAGCATCTTGAATTATGTTCAGGAGCAGATTGGTAGCCAGAATAATTCCGGTAATATCGGGGTTACATGCCTGCCCAACAAAGGAGGATGATTATTACACCCTTACTGGTAATACACAGAAATGTGATATAAAGAATAAATACGTTATAGTTTCCATCTGGTAAAGTAACGAATTAGAAGGCAAAAGTAATTCAAATGGAGAAAGAATAGTTGTTAAAACTCTTAAAAACCACTAAAATGGCAAAGTTGAGTTTTAATAGTGTATAATGCACAAATAAAAACAGTAGGTGCCGGAATGTTATGTATGATGAATGGATTCCTGTCATAAATTACATTAACCAGGGAACTACCAGATCAGATGATAAAAATAATTTATTAACTTTGGATTGAAGCATAAAATTACAACAAGTGATGCTGAATTTAAATATTTTTTCAAGTGTGTGCCTGTGTTTATTTGTTTATATGTTCTTACATGTATTTCCACACTATGCATAATGGGAAAAATAGCCAAAATTACACTCGGAAAGCACTGGTTCAGCTTGTTAAAGCAGTTTCCAGAACTCTGAACTAAATCCAGGAAATGAGACTGAAACAACTCCCCCCCCTCCCCTTCTGCTGAAAAGTTTGTGTGTTTCATTTTGGTTTATACCTAGCAGTATCCCTAGGCACTGGGCTTTCCTTGCAGGGAAGCATTCTTGTTTCCATTAAGAGTATTTCATCAATCAGATCCCAAAGGGAGAGAGAATCTATGGAACAAGGAAATGAGCGAATGCATCTCCCCCCCCCCCCCGCCAACCAATCAGGTCCACATAAGGGGAGGACTCTCCCCTCTCAGCCTTTCAGTTTTGGAAACATTTGGAAAAGAGACTTCAATCTTAGGCTGCAATTCAAAAGATGTTTTCCTGGGAGTAAACACAAGGAAACATGGCACCAAAGGTAATAGTTTATTGGTACTAAAAAAAAGGGGGGGAGTGAACAGAAAGGATTGTAATGCTGCTTCCTTCCCCCGCACTTTTCCCTTAGCCAGCCATTTTCTCTTAAAACTGACTTTTTTCAGGGGCTGTTGTATGTGTATAACTAAAGGAAAACTCAGCAGGTAGATTGTTTAAAGGGAGGACTGTGTTCTGTGCAA
Source organism: Eublepharis macularius (assembly GCF_028583425.1). Classification (NCBI taxonomy): domain Eukaryota; kingdom Metazoa; phylum Chordata; class Lepidosauria; order Squamata; family Eublepharidae; genus Eublepharis; species Eublepharis macularius. The sequence goes on from NC_072791.1 coordinate 37,017,790, forward strand.
TTTTGGTGCTGTTGTGTGTAGAAACAACTACCCCAGTGACTTGTTGCCTCACCCTGCCTTGAAAAAGAACAGCGTGTGTCTGCATATGCATGGCCAAAGTCCATCTCTTGGGTGCACAATGGATCAAAACAAAATGGAAATAAAAAAAAATGGATCAGATATGAGCCAGCACCGGCTGACCCGGAACAAACTAGTAATAGAAGAGGATTGTTCTAGAACCCCCAGAACCAAAACTGGAATAGAAATTTTCTTTGAGCACACCCCTAATCCACACCTATATTGATAATTATAAGTAATAAAGTAACAAAATCATTTTTAAAAAAAGAAAAGAAAAGGGGGGAAAGAACATTTTCTTGTCTTTCTTTGGGAAAAAAAATCCTGAAAAAGTCCTGCTCTGAGTATTTCCATAATGATATACAGTTCCATTTTATGTAATAACAACATTGTGTATGAAATAATCCTAATGATTATTTGGCTCTACAACTTCTTTATCCATCATGAATTAATGTTATACCTTTAAGATGTGCCCTGAAATAAGGAGTTCTTTTTGTATGCATTTTCTTTTAAAATTAACTAAGCAAGCACTGTATCATCTTCCTAAAATTAGACTTTAAAGCTATATAAAATATTCTGAATTCAGTACAAAATTTCTTTTATACTACAGATCTGCCCACTTTCTCCACTCACCAACCCCAAAGTGTGGTGGTGTGGGGTTAGAGATCACATGGGCCAGAGTTTTTCTATTCCATTAATTTTTGGCACTGCAACTCCCATTATCACTCTCAATCTGATGGCCAATTTTGAAAGTTCTAGTTTCATTTTCTGATGAGTTATACCTCCCAGGGACACCCATAGCTTCCAATGAAAAAAAGCACAGGAGGGAGGGGAAGTCAGAAGATTATGTGGGTCAGCTCCAATTCCATTTATTTTTGGAACTGCAGCTCCCACAATCATCTGGACACTGTTGGTCAAGTTTGAGAATCCTAGCTTCATCTTTTGCTGAGTTATGCCTGCTACAGACAGTCTCAGCTTTGTTGCAAATAACATCAAGGGGCTTCTGGAGATAATCTGGACAGGATCTTGACATTCAACTCATCATTATCCTAAACTTGGTGCCCAAATTTCAAACGCCCAGCTTTATTTTTCTGATGAGTCTGTCTGCCCCAGACAACCTTAGTTTCTTTGGTTCTGCAGATAATCTGTGCCAGGATGTTCCGTTCATTTTTGACACTGCCATAAGTCCCATAATCATCCTGACACTAGGGGCCATTTTTAAGACTCCTAGCTTCCCTTTCTGACAAGTTATGCCTGTCATATATAGATGGACAGACAGGCATAGTGATGGAAACTTTTATTATTCTAGATAGAGGTGTGTCCAGCAGCCCAACTTGCCAACCACAAATTACAATCATTATATTTAACAGTAGTTTGAATCCTTCAATATACATCAGAGCAAATAAAACACCTGTGATGTTAATAAAATATCCCCAATTAGAAAAAGGAGCTCAGGTTTTTAATATATATATATATACATATATATATATATATAAATATTTATATATATCAAGACAAAGTTATGGGAAGTAGACATTCAATTATTGATTATTCATTTTACTTACTTCATTTAAAACTCACTTTCTCCCCAATGGAGACCCTGATCCACTTACATTGTTCTTCTCTCCTCCATTTTATCCTTAAAACAACCCAGTGAGGTAGTTAGATTGAGAGTATGACTAGCCCAGGGTCACTCAGCAAGCTTCTGTGGCAGAGATGGGTGCAATAAGAAACCAAATCATTCACCTTCCTTCCATTTTATCCTCACAACAACCTGGTGTGACAGATCTGCCTCAGAGTGTGTGACTGGCTCAAGGTTACCCAGAAGCCTTCAGGGACCAAGAGGGATGCAAACCTGGAGCTCCTTGATCTTAGTCCATTATACCACAATAGCTTTGAAAGCCCAGGAAGGTTATTAAACTTCCCTTCTTTTGTAATGGAGGACATATTTTCTACCTTGCCTTTCTCTCCAATATGTACCTAAAGTGGCTCACGTCGCTCTCCCGTCCTCCATTTTATCCTCACAACAACACTGTGAGGTACATTAGGCTGCAAGGGTGTGACTGGGCCAAGATCACCCAGCAAGCTTCCATGTCAGATTGAGGATTCAAACCTGGGTTTCTTAAACCCTAATCAGATGCTCTAACAACTACACGACACAGGCTTTGATAGGTCAGGGAACTTCCATTATTTTGTAACAGAGGAAATATTTTCCACCATCCCTGTCTATGCTGCCTGCCTTTCATGGCTCTCATAAGCAATCCTTTGCTTCCATTGCAAATATCAGATGGATGTTTGGGTGCTACTCTGTGCCAAGATGTCCAAATAGCCTTCATTTTTGACACTGCATGATCATAATCTTGATGCTAGTGGCCAAGTTTGAGACACCTAGCTTCATTTTCTGATGAGTTATGTATGCCACTGAAGGATTGACTGACAGACAGACAGACAGTCAGATGGATCTATTTATTACAAAAGATGTACAGTAAGCATTTTTACAAAGGATGGATCTTTGACCCATCTCTCAGAAGGGAAAGATGAAACAGTATAGTTAATCTAGGTAGCAACTGTTTTTGACATTCCATTTACTAGTGTTCTGCATTGTTTCACCTGTCTACAGAATGTTCAAAAGGGTATGTGCTTTCTAGAATACATGTTTAGTCAATAATCTTTCAAAAGCTTGATCTCTGGGGGGTTTTTTTGGGCGGGGGGGGGAATAGATGTCTTGTAACAAACCTACCTATGGACCCTGTCATCCACTCATTTATCAAACAGAAAACTGGGAAGATGTGTGTATGTGTGTGTTTGAGTTACATTCCAATTACAGAACCATAACTTCTTGACAAGAAAGGTCCATTTTGGTACTGGTCCAAACAAAATAAATTCTTATAGTGGTGGCAGACTATCAACATTTTTCATGAGATAAAAAGGAATATTTTAAAAAAAAACCAGAACTTGTTTCTAGCAGCCTTAGTAAACAAAACTAGGGCCCCAAGATGGTAGGACAAATGGTTAGCGGGAGGGGTCAGGAGTTTGCGCCTGTAATACCACCCTTCAATTAGAGAAGGTATAATCACACCACAAACATTTGGTGAAAAATTTAATTGATGGGAGGTTTATTGGGAACAAACACTACATGATACGATATAATCTGGTACAGTGATGTTGAATTGCACCCCTCTTTGTGCAGTTCTAGCTTTCTTTTTAAAATTTTACTATTTGTATATCTTTTAAAAGAAGGTATATTTGCAGTATCTGAAGAAGTGAGCTGTGGCTCATGAAAGCTCATAGCCTACCACAAATTTTGTTAGTCTTATAGGTGCTACTGGACTCTAGCTCTTTTCTGCTGCTACAGACTAACACAGCTACCCATCTTGATACTATATGTGGCTACTCTGGAAACTGAATTCATTGTGCTTTTTATTTTTTTTCTCCTGCATTATTCTTCATATAGAAGAGTTGTTAATGAACTTTAGCCACAATCTAATGCAGAGTTAAGCATTGGATAGGTGTGTTTTTAAGTTTCTTTTGGACTGTGTCACTTGAAATTTCTTTTTTAAAAAGATCTAAATGTGTATTGGGGTGGGGAGAGAGTTTTAAAAGGGTGAACTGTCATCTTTGGACTACTATGCAATTTTTGAGATCATTCCTTCCAAAGCAATTACTTACAATATTAATAACATTTTTGTTTTTATTCTCCAGGTCTCTATTTTTTTATTATCCAATGGATGATAATAATTTAAGAATAGCCCTGCTGAATTAGATTGGTTGTCTATGTAGTCCAGCCTCCTGTTTCACATGATAGCCAACCAGTTACCTAGGAGGGCCAGCAATCAGACCATAAGATCCGAGGCCTTCCCTGATGTTGCCTCTTAGCACTGGCATTCAGAGGTCTGAATATGGTGGAGGTTTGCTTTAGTCACCGTGACTCGTAGCCATTGATAGACCATGAATCTAATCTCCTTTTAAAGCTGTTATCAGTGCAACCACTGGCAGTGAATTCCAGAATTTAATTACTTATAATTACTAATAAAGAACTCCTTCCTTCTGTCCATCTGCTGATACCATTGGTTAACAGGGCAATGCACAAAATAAGGAAGAAAACTGACCAGTGCTGGCAAAATAAACTTTTCACAGGATACTTTACTACAATGTTGCTGATATGCCTGAGCACAGCAAAAGCCTGTCATATTATTGATGCTGCTTGTCATTGTAAGGGGCAGTTTTCCCCATTGAGTTTGACAATGACTCATAAACCACACAACTCCTTTTGGAATCCTCTCTGGGGTGTGAATATTTCACTGATGCAGCTCAAGACTTTTCTCAACCATGATTCTGATTGCATTTTCATTCTGAAAGGTGAGGCTTTGGGTATTTCTGGCATTTCTGTTGACGCAGGTCATGCATATAGATTCCTTTTTTCCTCCAGTGCTGACTGACAAATATGGGAATGGAGCTACATTGTTCACAAGCTGTCAGTTGTTCACAGCAAGATGAAGACGCAGGTCCTGTCATCTTCACATGGAGTGGATCACAAAAAACACTGGACAAAGTACCAAACCTGAAGAGAAAAGGAGTCCAGCACTGGGCTCTATTTTCAAAAGGAATTCAAGGGAACTGAATTCTCCCTACATTTGACAATAGTACTATAAAGACGTCCTTATGACTGAAATGCTTACCCCATTAAAAACAGTACTCCCTTCTGCCCCACTCCCACACATGGACATTATCTTTATTTGAATGGCAAATCTCACATGAAAAGAGGAGATAGATGTCCAAATTTTCAGCCCTATCTGTCAGTCTTGGCTATCCAGCATGTTTTCCCAAGACTCCACGTCAGCCTCAGGTGCTCTGTTAGCCACAACAGATACAAAAATCAAATGTAACCCCCCCTCCCCATACACACACTCTTTTGAGAACTCCTTCCATGGCCTCTCTTGTTTCCGAGTGTAAGCTTTTGAGAGGTGTCTGAAGAAGGGAGCTCTGACTCTCTAAAGCTTGCACTCTGAAAAACTTGTTGGTCTCTGAAGTGCCACTGGACACAGATCAAGTTAGGCTGAGAGTGTGTGTGGCAAAAGTGTGTGGCAAAATGCAACAAGGTCACCCAGCAAGTTTCCATGGCAGAGCAGGGATTCAGACCTGGGTCTCCCAGATCCTAGTCTGAGGGCCAAGCTACACATGACGAATGACACTTGAACGGCAAGTGGATTGAGTGGAGGGCAAGTGAACAGGGAGAAATACACTTGCCATTCAAGTGTCATTCGTCGTGTGTAGCTTGGCTCTGACACTCTGATCACTACATCACACTCTATCATTAGTTATAGGGAGTAATCTGATTCTCTTAAGGCTGTGCAAAAAGAAAAATGCATGTGTGAAATATTCCTGATGATAGCATGGGTTTTAACAAACACAAAACAGTAAAATTCTAGTCCTGTGGCACCTTAAAGACCAACAAGATTTTCAGGGTTTAAGATTTCAAGAATCAAAACTCCTCTCAGATAGAAACTCTCAGAAAGAGACTCAGGGACTCTAAAAAAGGTTATACCCTGTAAACCTTGTTGATTTTTAAGGGGGCTACCAATCTTGAATTTTAACAACAACAGTATGATTTTCCAGAGAGATTAGTGCCCAACTCAGAGCAGGAAACAAAATCAGAGTTATGATTATCCCCACAATAGCTGCAGAGCAGGGGCTGAGAGGAGTGGCTTACCCAAGGCCGCCTGCTGAGCTCACGGAAGTCAAGGGAGTTGAACCACCAGAGTGCTGGCTCAGAGCTCAACCACTTAATCACTATGCTTCAGCAGCTCTCATCTTGCTGTTCTACTGCAAACCAACATGGCTACCGTCCTGAAACCAAATCATAAGACATTTTTTTTAAAAAAAACCCACTGTTATTTATAATCACTCATTAATTAGTGTATTTACTGCTATACAATTAGCTTCCCAGTGTCATGTAGTGAGGACTAGAGATGGGCACGAACAGAAAAAAAAATGAACATGATGTTCATTGTTTGTTGCTATCCACAAACAGGGACTCATGAACAACCACGAACATGGCCCTGTTCACAAACATATTCATGGTTGGCTGTTCGTGGGGGCCAGCAAGCTCTCCTCCAGCCATCATCCAAGTCAAGATCCCTACTGCACCACTCCCAGAAACCCTACTGAGCAGGCAGCAGGAAAGGTACCAATAATAAATAATAGCTTGGCCCAGAGCCTGGCAGCAGCCCTGGAACTTGAAGGGGTATATCCCCACTGTACCACTCCCAGAAACCTTACCTGAGCAAGCAGCAGGAAAGGTAACAATAATAAATAATAGCTTGGTCCAGAGCCTGGCAGCAGCCCTGGAACTTGAAGGGGTAGATCCCTACCTCACAACACACAAAGAAAATTCAAGCTTCAATGCACTCTATCAAAATGCCAACAGCAACTCTCTCCCTCTCCACTGTCTGCAAGCTAAGCCAGAGCTGGGAGCCCCCAACCCTCCTTCCTGCTCTTTGCTCCCTTGTAACAAATTTGGAGCTCCATACTTGAAAGGAAGACCGGCCTATCAAGCTAAATTGGGCTTAGATTGTGGTTTCCAGGGCAACAGCAGGAGTTCAGACGGAGTTCAGATAATCCCTGCCTAAGGTGCCAAGGGTTGCCAAGGTGCCAGATTGTCTGGCTTGACGAACAGCAATGAACAGCAACGAACGTGGCTTGCAATGACCACTGTTCGTTTAGAATGGGGCCTCACGAACGGCTTGTTTTCGAACAGCAGATTGGGCTGTTCGTGGCTTTTTTTTGTTCGTATTGCTGTTTGTGCCCGTCTCTAGTGAGGACAGGCCTGTTGTGGAGGGAGAAACTTGGACTCCCTTCAGACTGTATGAGAACTTACAGGCGTGAACTACTCTTGATTGAACTTGAATGTACTGTTTAAACATGCAAAAAGTTACTTGATGAACAGGCCTCAGCTGCTCACAAAGCATCTCTTGTGCTTAGTTTTCATGGGTCCTACTTACATGTCCAGGATAAGACTGATCGCCACCATGGGGTCAAGAAGCAATTTTCCCCAGGCCAGTTTGGCTAGGGAACCTGATGGTGTTTTGCCATCTTCTGGGCATGGAGTAAAGGTCACTTTGTATGTGCGGGGGAAAGTATTTGTGAATTTCCTGCATTGTGCAGGGGGTTGGACTAGATGACCCTAGAGGTACCTTCCACCCCTATGATTCTATGAAGAGCCAAAATGCTTAACAAAACATCAGCTCCCTGAGCATGACTAGCAGACAGAATAGCTGGACCAGTCAGTGTTTGAACATTTGTACTCCTCACTGACTGTCACTGCTCATAAAGCCTTCTTTATTTCAGGAAGTTCTAGAGCAGGAATATTAACTAGTTTTCTTTTTTAAAAAAAATAGTTACCTAAAAATAACAGCAATATAATCCTATCTGTCTAACTTTTGAGCATAAAATTACAGCATGTTTTTAGGATAATCAATCACACCAATCTTCTCCCCGCCCCCCTTCATTTTAGCTTCAAATAAGATCCATTATATCTAAAGAAGAAGAATTTATTTTAGAGTCTAGGCAAAGTGGATGGTTTAAAACATGTATTTTTAAAATATTTTTTTTATTTTATTGAAACAAAAAGGAGATACAGAAAGGAAGGGGGGGGAATGGGACAAGCAAAACATATGTAGCTGTGTGCTACAAGGATTATTAAGATACAAAATACAAAAATCACAACCTTTATAAATATTAAGATAGTGATTAGAGTAATAATTAAATCTGTTTAGTATATATTTTTCTAATTAAACAACCCATAAAAAATTCATACCTATTTTTACTCATTATATTAATAATAATAGAGACAAAAAGAAAGAAAAAAGAAAAGACAATCATTCACAGTAACAATGCTTATTATATAATATGACTAGTTGTCTTACTCTCTTACAGTGCAATCCTAAGCAGCAGGGTGGAAACTGCATAGGGAGAGAACTAAACCTTGCTCGGGCATAAATGGCACTTACGTTGACATAAATCTCTCTCTGCCGGCGCCCACCCGAGGTGCATTGCCGCAGATGGGTAGCTGCCAATGGTTATGCTTAGTGGCCAGGCGGAGGTGCAAGTCTGGCTCATGTCCCCATGCCGGCATGGGAGGGGGAGGGGAGGGGGCAGGGCACGAGTTAGTTCACTTCCAAAACCACTCCTGCCCTGGAAATACCCCCTGAAACAGCGGAAAGTTACACCAGCAAAAAAGGAAGTATAGCTCATAGGCACCCATTGAAAGGGAAAACTCAAGCACCTCTCCCAGCTCCCCACCCTGCCCCTGAAAGAGCATAGGATGGGTTGCCCCTGAAGGAGCATAGGATTGGCCCACAAGGGCCAATCTACATGCGCTTCTGGGATGGGCAAGCCCCCCTCTCGGCACCAAATCACCTGCTCACACACCATACAAAACATCTGGCTGTGCTGCTCATGATTTCAGGTTGGTGAGCACACGGCTGAAGCCTCTGCCCGTCAGCCGTCTGCTGTGCAGACTTTGTGCATGAGGTGGGAGAGTGCACCGGAGAGGACTTAGAGGGAAAACTGGGAGAACTTTGCACTCGCTTAAGGGAAGGGCAAAGTCCACAATGTCTGGCTAACTAACAACTACTCAAGTCGCCTTGCAGGTTATCTGACTATGAAGTTCCAGCTCAGTAAGAAGCAAGGGAGCATTTAAAGGTAAGAAGGAGATGGGGCTGTGGCTAACTGGGCTCGCTGATTTGTGCTGGCTGCCCCATCACCTGAACTCGCCTGACCATTATCCTCTTCAGGTGAGGGTTGGCAGGGGAGAGGATGGTGGCAGCAGCCCCTGTCTGCCCCAGAGGCAGTTGCCCAGAAAACTACTCTTGACCGGGTGTTTGTAACTACCTGTTGACTTTATCCCTTAAAGGTAAAATCACCCCAAGGCAGAGCTCTTCCTTGCCAGAGGGTCTTGCATCAGCTGGTCGCTAGCTGCACCTGTGGGGCTCCCGCTGCTGTTCTCTACTATGTGCATCTTCCCAGATGTTGGAGTGTGGGCTTGGCCTCAGCCATGGACTGGGCTAGGTTACTTGCAGCACATATGTCTCTTTCCCTTGCAGGCACAACGTATGTCTCTTTCTCTGGCAGGTACGTTGTGACTCATCCAGGAGATGACAGAGCATGTCTGCTTCAGCCCCCCCCCCCCCGGAATCCTCCACGAGTGCCATTCAGATCCAGCCCAGGGAGCCTCAAGACAGTCCACATCTCAGCCTCGCCCCTGGGAGCACAGAACGAGGGCTGCACAAACTGCCTTGGCTCTCTTTCCAGCTGAGGGACATTGGCACTTTTTCCAGTTTAATAAAACGTGTTGAAAAACAACAAACTTCTGTTTTTGCATGCCTGTCTGACATAGCCAGTAGCCACCCTCTCCCTGTCGAAATGTCCTCTTACACATCCCTGTAAATGTTTCAAGTGGCGCCCTGTCCAGCCTCCCTGCCCCCTTCCCCTCAATGTAACTTCAGGCAGTGGGGTGGGAATAAAACTGTGGCCCAAGAATGTCTGCAGTGTGTGTGTGGGGGGTGGCACTGAGGACTTTCATTCTCTGATAGTCTGAGCTGCTGGCATCTGATAAGCCAGGAAGATGATCGCTGCATGTGGGAAGTTGCTGCTAGGGGGTGGGGGATATGTTTGCGGAAGCAGGGATGGACTTGGGCAATCCGGCGTGGGGAAGGCCTGTCAGTCCACCCCAGGACTGGGGCATGGCTGTTGAGGTCCAACCAGTGTTCTCGCATTGTAGAGGTGCAGTGATGTGTTCAAGTGACGCTGCCGCAAGTTTGTGGGTGCTTTTCATTCCCCTTGCTTCCATTGAAGGCCCCGCCTCCCCCCACCTGCTTCTCCAGAACCTAGGGACTAATTAGGGTTGCCAATCTCCAGGTGGTAGCTGGAGATCTTCCAGAATTACAACAGATCTCCAAGCAATAGAGATTATTTCCCTACTATCTGGCCCTACTTTTCAGGAAGAGGGAACCTGTTTCTTGTGGTGGTGGTGGTGGCAGCGGGGATTTGCAGGTGCACCAAGCTGCAGCCACTGGCCTGGCCCTCATCAGCAATGGGACCTGGATGGGCGAGAGGGTGTGTGTTCGATCTGGACCTTCACTTTCACCTCTGCCCCCCTCCCTGGGAGGGATGCCTGCTTTCTGACAGGGGGCCTATTGGCGGCAGCAGGGATCACGCCCCCCCATTGGCTGTGCTGCTGCTTGCCCCTTGCCTGCCTGTCTGTGGAGGGGTGTGGTCATTGGCTGGTGTGAACGGGGTTGTCAGGAGAATGGTGGGTGGGCGCTACTGGTATTGGCCGCACCTTGCCTTGTTGTGCTCGGGTGCCCATGGGAATCTCCTGCAAAATTCCATAAGGAGCTGTGGAGCGGCACCCCATTTACAATGATGATGGGGGTTAGGATTGAGCTGCCCGAGTATTAGGATAAGTACTATTAAAAGTTCTAACCTGTTTCTTCTCTTTATCTCAGAAAATGAAAAAAAAGAAAATCCTTATTTCCTCTCTACTTATCGTTACTTTTTACCTATATTTTACTTAACAATGTTGACTTTTTACCAGTATTTCAATATTATACCATTTATTCTACCAATTATCTTTATATAACTAATTAATCTACCCTCAAATTATAAAATATATCAATATACAATCATTTTCAAATTCAGAAGACCAAAACAACTTATAAAGTTTATCCATTATAAGAAAAAAATATTTTCCCCATTTCTCTTCAAATTCTTTAATTTGCCTTCTATTTATGTAATTCATCAATTTTGGCATCACTGCGTATTCTGACATTTTGTCCTTCTCTGGATGGGCATTCTCCTTCTTTCCATTTGCTCGCTATTACCACTCTTGCTGCCTTCAACCAATATCAAAATAGTTAATGTAGTGTTCTATCAACATTATCTGGTATTATTCACAACATAATCTGGTGCTTCATAGCAAAGTTAATTTTCAAAACCTTCTGAATCGCCGCATGCATATCTTTCCAGAATTTTTACATTTTTTACATGTCCACCACATATGAAAGAACCATCTAATTCCTCACACTTCCAACATGACCCTACATATTTCTTATTCAATTTTTTTTCAATATCTTTTGGTGTAATGTGCCATCTAAAAAACATGTTGTATCCATTTTCTCCAAGTGTTTGGCTTGCTGTGAATTTTATGCCCTTGGTCCATAAGTTTTCCCACTGTTGGGATGTTATTTCTTCTCCAAAATTTTGCATCCATTTTACCATATAAATTTTAACTTGTTCTGTTTCTGTGTCATATTGAAGTAAAAGTTTGTAAATCTGGCCCAAAATATGATTTTTATTCCACATAATTGTCTTCTCAAAATCAGTAAGATCCCTCAATTGTCCTCTGTATTCCTTAAGAGCTTTCTTTAATCTAGAAATCACCTGAAGGTATATCAGCAATTGTATTTTCTTTCCTTCATCAGAAATTTCTTGCCATGATTTTATCTTTCCTTAAGAGTTTATTATGTCTTGATAAGTTATAAAGTCATTCACTTTTCTCTGATTTTTATCACAAAAGGCATCTCACAAAAGATGAGATTATTGGTGATATCGGAGGGCTTATCCTCATTCTTACCGAGTCCCAGATTTGAATCAAGCTGTCTCTTATCACATGACTTTCATGTAGTATCCTTGCTCTTCTTTTCACTCAAAGATAATTATATAACCCTTCAGGTAAATCAACCACTTCTAGCTGTATTAATCTGTCCTTTGAGTTTTTAATCCGCTCTGTGATCCAAACCAGGCCAGCTGCTTTATAATATAACTTCATGTTTGGCACAGCCAATCCTCCTCTTCTTTTTTCATCTTGTAATACCTTAAATCTTACTCTCAGGTGTTTTTTTTGTTTGGTTTTTTTGCCATTCCAGATAAATTGATTTATCTGTCTTTGCCAGGTTTGGAGTATCTTATATTTTATACTGATTAACATTTGAAATAAAAAGTTAATTTTTGGTAAAATATTCATTTTGATTGCAGAAATTCTTCCAAAACATGTATTTTAAAACCAATTTTCATTTTGTAAGATGCAAGCAGTCATTTTTATCCATTGAGAATTTTCTTCTCTTGGGCTTCCTGCAGAGGTACTGCTTTCCTTTTTTAGGGTTGCCAGGTCCCCTTTGACAACTGCCAAAGACGTTAAAGGGGAACGGTCTTCGATACAAGGAACCAAGGCAAAGCCACACAGACCGTTGTATTTGCAAAATGTTATTTTACTCAGTATCGTTTTCCAGGCACAATCTCAGAAAACCGTAGTTGTAAGCAAAAATAAAGGTCTAGGAGCGTCCACCCACCGGGGACTGCCCCCGAGGGGAGAATGGCAACGGGTTTGCCCGGCTAGATATCCCGTGGACGCTCCTAGACCTTTATTTTTGCTTACAACTACGGTTTTCTGTGATTGTGCCTGGAAAAGAAAACGATACTGAGTAAAATAACATTTTGCAAATACAACGGTCTGTGTGGCTTTGCCTTGGCCCCTTTGACAACTAGCAGAGGGTCAAGGGACTTACCAAATTGAGGGGGGGGAGATCAGCAGCAACATCATTACATTGCCAGTGACACACTAACATTGCTGCCTGTATGCTCAGGAATAGAGATGGGCATGAACCACATTATGAACTTCAAAAACCCACGAAATTGGCAATCGCGTGATCGCAACCCAGCAGTTCATGATTGTCCATGGCCAATGAACCAGCTTTCGGAAGAAGCCTGGTTTGGTGCATTTGGCTGCGGTTCAGGAAGCCAGACAGTCAGGCGCCATCAATCAATTCCCCTGGCAATGGAGCCAGGGGAATGCCTGAACTCTGTCTGCGCTCCTTCTGTTTCCCTGGAAACCCGAATCGAAGCCCAGCTTACCTTGATCAGCAGGTCTTCCTTCCAACCACTGAGCTGCAAAGCAGTTACAAGTTGGGAGAAGACACCTGGGGGAAGGAGGGGGGAGGGGTGTTCTGTAGTGATGGGCACTCCAATCTCATCCCCACAAACCCTGATAGGCAGCTCTGACAACCAAACACAGACCTCCTGCATTGCTCTATGGGACCTCAGCTTATAAAAAGCAATGTGTTCCCAGTTCTGGTTGCACTTTCAGCGAGCAGTGGAGTGTGACAGAGCTGCTGCTAGCTACTTGCTAGCCTTTGGGGAGAGAGACAGAGTATAATAGAGCTTGGATTTTGGGGATAGGAATCTATCTCCTCTGGTTCCACAGCTGCTGCCAGGCCCTGGGGCCAGGCTCACTGGACACCTTGGCTGACGGCTCACAGTATTAGTGCCTGATCTGTTCAGGTCTGTGGGAGTGGTGGGCTAGGGCTCTAGTCCCTCCCTCTGGTGCCAGGGCTGCTGCCGTCAGCACCCACCTTCTGTACACTGGGCCAACATCAACTGATGGCTCTAATTGTATCGAGTGGGAGTTTCCTGGGGGCCTTGGATTGGAGAGGGTATAACTCCAAGATCCCTTTTGCAATGTTGTCCAGACTTGGGTGATGGCTGTAGGAGAGCCTGCAAAACACTCCCCAGGAATATGGGCTCTCTAAGTGCAATGGGGGCTGTTCTGCACCCCATGAACCGCGAACCGGTTCAGCAATGAAAAAATTTCATTGCGGTTCGCTACCTCGGGATCATCATCGGCACTGAACCATGAACCACAGAGTCATTAATTTTTTTTGGTTCATGCCCATGTCTACTTAAAAGTGATGTCAGTTTCCAGAAGCTGCCAAAATTCCCCCCTTCCCCATTTCCTACCATTTCTCTCCAGTTGGCCAATTAAACAGCAGTGAAATGCAACCACTGGCAGTGGAAGATTCCTAATACCCACTTGGTTGGATGACAGCCTTGCCTTCTTTTGTATTTGAATACTGTTGATTCTCAAAGATTTCCAGGGTGCGCGTGTGAGGCATATCGCTACTGAGAATGCTCAGTGATCATTAGTTCACCAAGTTCTTCATTCCACCTTCCTCAGAACAAGCAAAATGGCTGAATGATGTGATGCTGTGTGGTATGTAATGGCAGGAAAGAAGATATTGCCTATGTGTTCCTTCCTCTTGTTATTACTGCTTATTATTACCTAATCAAGGTATTCCGTCTGATGGCTTGTAAACAGGAGTAATTTTATAGGCTGGATACACTGTGATGTTTCCATGATCAGAGAAAGGAAAGAATGCCCTGAGAATGAGACATTCTTTCCTTCTCCTCCCACTGCAGCCCCAAACGGGTCTCCCAGTTTTGTTCCTGGGGGACCCCTGTCTCCCAGGAACAGCATTTCAGGGGGCAATTTGAGCAGAAGCAGCAGCAGGAAAGCAAAAAATTCATTCAATTTCCACAAAATGCTCCTGTAAATTGTGTCCATGGAATTAAAATAAACCATGTCTTCACAGTATGGATTAGAAAGGTATTGCTTTGATTTCTCATTTTGAATGCAAGTCCAATAGGTATTTTTATTAATAATCTTTTTTATTGCTTTTATGCTTCTTTTATTATTATAAAATTCAAATCTAAAATGAATTGCTCTATCCATATTAATCATCTAATGAGAGAGTGAAAAAAAATAGGACATTAAGAGGTCCTTTTCTTTCTCTCTTTGGGTATAAAAATACACTGTTTAGTAAGACAGAAAAATCCAAGGCCATGACTTAACTACTAGGTTTTACTGGTAGCAAGGCAATCTTGATTAATGAATTCACAGCTTCCATTGCTCAGTGTAAAAAGATCCAGAGAATGAATGAATGAATCAGTATACGGAACTGAAAAATCAACTACCTGTAGTGTCGATTTTCAAGGCATTCATTTTTAGTTTTAGTTTGCCTTTTATCTCTGTCATCAAAGCTTTTTTATTCAGACAGTAGCAAATATTGCCTCTTAAGACACCAGCAGTGCCAACCTAAGCAGAGTTATGCTCTTCTAAGAACATTGACTTCAATGGACATAGAAGGATATTTTTAGCCGTGTTGGTCTGCAGTAGAACAGCAGGATCTGAGTCCAGTGGCACCTTAGAGAAGGGGCTTTGACTCTCAAAAGCTTATTATCTTGATATCTTGTTGTTCTCTGAGGTGCCACTAGACTCAAATCCTGCTATAGAAGGACATAACTCTGCTTAGGATGGCACTATAGAATATTTAGAGTATTTATTTCATTTATTTTATTTACTGTATTTACGACCCACCATTCTCACTATGATTCAAAGAAGATTATGATGTAAACTAGAGAACATTTTTTTCCTTCTATGTCTTCCTGCCCTCTTCAACCAAACTAATGCTGCTCCTGCATGGGTAGCAGCAGCAAACCAGCCATCACCACCCAACTTTCTGGGAAGTAGGAAGGAAAAAAAACCTTCCTTTTTCTTGTGAAAGAGTGCCTTGCCTTTTCTATCGGCTGAGGCACCTAGTGCATGTGGGGAAATGTATACCTGACATGAAAATTCAGATGACCTGCGAAGTACATTGTCTGCTGTCCCCCCAACAATTTTGTTCAGCATTAGAGATGAGCATGAACTGGGAAAATTCTGAACCATGCGGTTCATGGTTCGTCGCGTTTCACGATCCACAAACCACAAACTTTCACGAACTTGCCCCGGTTCACAAACTGGTTCATTCAATTTGTGAAAACATCACTTCTGGGTCAGCAGAAGGTCTGCAGAGAGCCCATCCTCCCCATTGCCTAGGAAACTGATTGATCATTGCCAGGCTGTCTGCAATGACAAACTGAAATACAAATCAAGCGAACCAGGATAAAATTCGTCATGGTTCATGAGAAATGAGCATCATTGCTTCAGAACACGTAGGTTCCAGTTAATCATTAAGGCTAATAGCCATCAAGTAATCTGTTCTACACATTGATCTAGCTTTAATGATTTGTTTTATTTTGCATCATTTATTCTGGTTTGGCTGCTCTTAGACCAAAGACAAAAACAGTATAAAAAGAGGGCTCACAACATGTTATCAGTTGAGAAGCTGAGATTCTGCCTTCACAACTGTTGAGGGACCTGCCCCCCATAAAGGAGGAGGAATAACTTACCCCATCCAGAAACAGTGGAGGTAACTAGGGATAATTTTGAAATTTTCCTCAATTATGATATGAACCATTGTTTTTATATTGTATTTGTATAATGGTTGTACCTCGCCCTGAGCCCTGGGAAAGGTGAGTTAGAAATGTAATTAACAACAACAACAACAACAACAACAACAACAACAATAAACTGAAAATCTCCAAATTTTTCTCCACAAGGGAACTGATGCCTTAGGAAACCCTGATTGTCCCTTTTTTATTTCCAAATTTTGTACAGACTGCAGTGCTTGTGAAACTTCTCTCATTAGTTAAATTGGATCATTCCTCTCTCACATATACCCAATACACAGATACATGACAAGTTACAACATGCATTGTTTACATAGTTTCATAACTTCATAGAGACTAGAAACATGGCATCACACCTCTCTATCAGTGGCATCATGCCTCTGGAGGAATTGCCAGAAACTCTGTAAGAAAACAATAGAGAGGACTATGCTAAAGAAATATCAAACGAGTCTTTAAATATCATTAGCCTTTAATTCACTTTCTGACTTAGGCCCTCGGAAAGCTAAGGAAGAAGGAAAATAAAAGAGGCCTGGACATTTGTTCTAATTGTCACCCCTGTGATGGAGAGAATGATGTTTTTCTAGCCTTTTGATGGCATTGTAAAGCCTGGGATCCCTAGGTGACTAGAGGTTGGGATGCTATGGAGCTTGGAGGGAGGCTGATCCTAACTCAGGAGAAGGGAGGGATCTGCCTCTCAGAGGAAGCATTTTAAAAAATCTGCAGTCTTTTGCGTGATGTTGTTCATCTGGAAACTGGCGGGGGAGGTTGAAGAATTGTTTGTCTCTACCATCCCTTGACTCCAAAAAGATGTACATCCATCTGAAGGATGCTAAGGAAACTAGCAATTCTCAGGTGGTGTAGATAGAGATTAGTAATTTTCTTTCCTTTTTATATTTAACTGTTAGCCTTAGTGAGATATACCTTCCTACATGTTGTGCCCTCTCTGTATTTTATATTCTAATGTAATATAATAAAGATCTTTATTTGGTTAAAAACAAAGCTGTGTCAAAAGTGATTCAACAGTTTCCAAATGGCTGGTGAGGGTCAGAGCCTATACATTTGGTGGTGGCAGGTAGCAAAGGAAAATATGACCAGGAGGGCATGAAGGAAGTTGCCCCTTGGCTGTAACAGTCACTTCCAGGTTTTCATTTGAAGTGACATCACACCATAGGCCTAACAACCATTATTTTTGTTTTTTTCCTGCTGCTCAGAGTGGTGGCAGGCAATGAGAGCTGGGAACAGGGGATCCTACTTGTATCCTATCTCTCTGCTCACCAAGAGGAAGGCTCCTTAGGCTGGAGGAAGACTTTAGAATTTGATGGACACAGAGCTAGGTTGAGTTTTTTTTTTAAAAAAAATGCTAGTAGAGATTCTGAAGCATTGAATTTCTGTACTAAATATTAGCCTTTTGCATGGGCATTTGTTTTGGTCTTGTTATTAATTCCAAAAGGGAATTGTATTATTGGCTTGTCGTCTATGGTTTTATTTCATTATTGTTTCTTTCATTATTGTGTGTTCATTTTCACAATTCTGCTTTGTAATTTCCCATTGGTTTCAATGAAAAATCCATCCCCTTTCTCGGGTTTGTAACTTCATGGTTTTCCATCCAAATTGGGCAAAGCTCTCAAGGAAACACACATCACCAAATTTTAGGCAAATAGAATAAAGCTTCCCCAGCCTTTTTGAGGCAACAAAAATTATCCATGTTTAACATTAAAGTCTATGGGAGAATTGATAGGAAAGATTCCAAAGAGCAGCACAGAAAGGCACTGCAGCCATAGAGTGTGAAGAACAGTAGTGCAAGGAAGAGATAGACTGTCCAGGCAAGGGCATTGGATGGCTCAGAGAGAATAAGGTATTTGGGCAGGCAAGCAACAGCCGGAAGACACTGAGGTAGATTTGCTTGGATGCCACATAAGATTTGAAGAGCAGCAGGCAAGCAAAAGAGTGCAGAAAGCAAAGGAAAATTTGGCACAGCAGGGCAGGCATTGGGAGGAGTGAGAAAGGCAATACCCCACCTCATATCCTTCAGGACTGGAATATCTCTCATGTGTATGTAAAACTAGTGGCTACAACTTGCAGTCAATCAAGAAAGCCACTTCCCTACCCCCAAAGCACTCTGTGCTCTCTCTGCCTTTTATTATGAAAATGCTGGTGAAACGAATAGATTCAGAGACTGTCAATAATAAAAGAAACTAGAACACAATGAAAGAAAAGTGTATGTGGAGGGGTTCATTGTAGACTAGACTTAAACACGTATGTATATTAGTTTCCTTTCTTTCATTTTTGTTATTAATTCCAAAAGTGACTGTTTCATTATTGGGGGGTTTGGGGGGATGGTTTTGTCTTATTATTGTTTCTTTAGTTATTGTTTCATTCTCATACTTCTATTTCATTATTATTTTCCATTGGTTTCAATTGAAGACCCTTCCCCTTCCCCTTTTTCTCAGATCTTTACCTTCATGATTTCCCATGCAAACTGGACAAAACTCAGAAGGATTGTAGTACTCCCCTATGACCCCCAGAATGTCAAATTTTAGACAAATAGAATAAAGCCATTTTAGCAAACAAAGGCATCCGTGTTAAAGTCTCTGGAAGAATTGACAGGAAAGATTCTAAACAGTAGCACAGAAAACACTGCAACCACTTAGCTCTGAAGAAAAGTAGCACAGGAGGCAGACTGACAAAGCAAGGACATTTGGTGGCACCATGAGGGTAAGGCATCTGGCAGGCAGCAGTAGGAGGGCCTATGGGTAGATTTTCCTGAATGGAGGAATAAGGTTTGGAGAGCAGCAGGCTAGCTGGGGAGCACAGGCTACAATGGAAAATTTGGACAGGCATTGGGAGGAGAGGGAAGCCATCCTGGCCCATATCCTTCAGGACTAGAATGCCTCTCAGGTATATGTAATCCTAGTGACTATTGCTTGTAGCCAATCAAGCAAGTCCAGACTTTATCTCCCACCTCCCCCTAATAAACATTTTTACTATGCCCTTATTAGGAAAATGCTGTCTGCCTTGTGAAAGCAAAAGCAATAGAGGCAGAGACTGCAATAATAAAAGAAATCAGAACAAAATGATGTAAAATCATTTGTGTTTTTTCCCCCATTATAGGCTGTTTAGATGGGGAATTTGTTTTGTTTTTATAATTATGATAATTGTTGAACATCCCATTTTTGTAATTATTGTAATTGATAACAAAAGGAAATGCACATCTACTATACACTATATAGTTTCATTTTGTTTCATTTTCATATTAATTATGATAATTACAGAATACCCCATTTTATAATGATGGTAATTAATAACAAAAGAAATGCAAACCTCTACCAAACTCTACATTCTCTGCCTGTACTACTCCTGAATTCCCACAACATACACACAGTTCTTTCTATAATCCAAATTCAGCAGCTACTCTTGATTGTCTGCATGGCTGAGATAATAATTCTTTTCAATTTTGCTGCGAAGGCAAATATGTGTGAACAAGTGAACTGCATGACTATCACCAAACTACCCCCAAACTAAGGGCTGAACTTTTTCTTGCCTGTCATTACATTTTCCTTGCTATAGATTAGAAAGCAATCAACATGTAGCCAATAGAAAAGTATGTTTACCAAATAATTAAATGAATTTCCTGGTGATAAGGGTTGAGCAGTATTTTAATAACCTGCTGGTATAGTAACTCTACCTTGGGATTATTATGATGATGATTATTTTGACTACAACTAGAATCCCCAGGTTCACAAAAGTAGGTCACAGTTAAACTTCACTGCTAGGATTGTATCCCTTGAATATTAGGTTTAAGTTTCGGTAGGATACAGGTGCACCAATATTGTGTCTGCATATGCAAGAAGACTAGGATACAATAAATTGCTGATGTATGACCTCTTTTTTAAATGGTTATATATATATTTTAAAAGAGCATAGAAATTTTCATCATTGGCTTTTGTCATATGTCAAATACCTTCAAGGCAAAAGAGGTATATGTGTTTTATCATACTGTATGACAGAGAAACAAAACAACTAATTATTTGGTTGTTGTGGATTTTCCGGGCTGTATAGCCATGGTCTTGGCATTGTAGTTCCTGACATTTCGCCAGCAGCTGTGTAGTTCTCTGTCTTTTGGTGCTACACCTCTGAAGATGCCAGTCACAGCTGCTGGTGAAACGTCAGGAACTTCAATGCCAAGACCACGGCTATACAGCCCAGAAAATCCACAACAACCATCGTTCTCCGGCCGTGAAAGCCTTCGACAATATAACTAATTATTTTTTTGTGGAACTTGGAATTGGCTTCCTGTTGGTGAAATCCTAGGAT
The DNA here is from genome assembly GCF_028583425.1 of Eublepharis macularius. Classification (NCBI taxonomy): domain Eukaryota; kingdom Metazoa; phylum Chordata; class Lepidosauria; order Squamata; family Eublepharidae; genus Eublepharis; species Eublepharis macularius. The sequence continues at coordinate 37,038,280 of NC_072791.1, forward strand.
AGTCTTCAATTATTCCTGGACTGGTCAGCAATAAGGGCCTTTCCCATTGGTCCTTCCAACATGGACCACATCGAATATATTTTCACGAATCACTCCACTGTTGTGTTAAATGTTCAATAAAAGTCAATTCCTTGTTTCTGGCTAACCCTACTGAACAAATGGTGACTGTCCGAGGGAAGAAATACATACATATACATACACCTAGAAAACAACGTTCAGTCCCCAGCCACAACAACTCTGTAAAGTGTATCCCTGAACATGTGTGGAGAGAGGTTTATGCTGGTAGGTCATGCTTTAGGGGTCACAACCTATAAACCTGATAGCTCCAGAGAGGATAGAAGAACATAGGCCACCTATTATCCTATGACTCCTGGCATAATCAAGCAGTACTTTATAAAATGTAACTGGATTGATTTCCCTAGAAGTGGTCTACGCATTCCAAAAAAGCATCTCTTCATCCTTTAAAATCCATAGTCCTTGGTAACTGTGCTGATAGGTTTATCTTAGCTTTTTATAAACAAATATGCTACTATAGTTGTCAAAAATTGATTAGAATAATTTTGATTTCAACTCTTCTCACCAGAAAATAATTGAATTAATCTTTTTCTGGCAGTATAGTGTCAATTTTATTGATCCTCCCAAAAATGCATACTATTTTGCAGCATAACAAAATAAACAGTACTTCAAAACACTGATTCTGAAAGTCTGTTTCTGAGACTGAACTTGTTAAATTTAAAGAAAACATCTGAAATGGACAGATTTTTTTTTTACTTCAGATTTTATGTGAAAGTTGTTAGAGATTTCTCTTCTTATTTCAGTTTGCGGTTTACAAAGTAGGACAGATTTTCCACTTCTCGGGCAACTCAGTAATATATGAGCATTCCTGATTTTTAAGAGACTCCGTTTTGGCAAGAACATCTATAATTCTGTGTGTGCATGTCTGTGCACATCCAAATACCATATTTTCATAATCATTACTAGGTCAGGTCAGAAATTGGATTCATCAAACATGTTCTCAAATTAAACTTTCCACAATTTACCTAGCACTGCAGCCTCCATCAGCCAGTCAGTTAATGTCCCTTCACGTGATACAATCCCACCGTTATTGTAATTAAGAGTTATGGTCAGGTTTTCCATATCTTCCTTGCTGTGAGTGGCTTGAATCAATATTTTTGCTGAGTTTGGTTCCCTTTGCACTTCATCTGTCAAGGCCCAGCACTTTTTGGCTTTGTGGATTTAACCAACAGTATCTCTGGTAAAAATGTTTGCAGCCCTCTAAGGGAGAGAAGTCATTAGTTGTACTTTGCACTACTTGATTCTGTCAGAAAACAGCCCCAAACTAATAATGTGATTTATGTAGTCAGTCCCTCCACTCTGTCCTTGCGTTTTGCTACATTCATTCATTTTCAGCCCCTCTTTGTACCACATGAACAACCGCAATCCCAATAGCAGTCCAACATTAACAGATATTTTCTTACAATATAGATTTTGTTTGCATAGAGAGTTAGTTGAACAATCCTGCTGTGCAAATTCTGTTATTTAGGGCTAATTCAAATCTCTTCTTGGTGGGTGCATGGTCGTACGCTTTTATTTTCTGGCCAGGATTGTACCATACTCAGTGAAAATAAGCTGAATTGAAAGTCTAAGAACTGCAGTTGTGTCAGTAGGCACTTAGTTCCCTCTTGGGGCTGGTTCACACAAGAATCTATATCGCCTGGTTTTCCATCTCTTGATGACTCAACATTTGTTGTGTAATCATCAAATTGCAGGCAATAGGTGAACTTGGGAAGTGTTGTGTTTGAGATTATCCAAGGTGGTCTGAAAAGTCTTTTCTGTGTTATATAATGGTTCCTTCAGCAAACAATTTGAAACCACTTGAAAACAGACGTGCTGCCTTTTGGAGGGGGTCCAGACCTGTTCCAAAAACAATTGGAGACCTCTGAAGTATGTAGCGGGGATGTATTTTCACTTGCCATTCAACATGTCTTTGGAATGTGTGAGAAAGAGATCTACAGTAGCCTTGAGACATCTCCAGGGGACTAGTATTCTCATTTCTCTCTGAAAGAAACTTCTGGGCAAACAAGGAAATGTGTTTTTATGTTTGTTGTGCTCTTTGCATTATAAACCACCTTGAGTGCCATAAGGTAGAAAGGCAATTAATAATAAATAAAAAATAAATATATAACATCAGCAGAACTAGTTGGATGGACTTACTTATTTACTTACTTACTTATATCCTGTCTTCTTCCCAAATTGGGGCCCAAAGCAGTTTACAACTTTCTTTTTGCCTCTATTTTGTTCTCAAAACAAATCTGGATGTGACTGGCCCAATGTCACTCAGCAGGCCTCCACAGCAGAGTGGCAATTCAAACAATGCTCTCCCAAATCCTGGTCTGACACTCTCATCATTACTTCACATTAGTAATCTAGTTCAGCATCCTGTCTCTCTACAGTCACCGACCAAATGCTTCTGAGAATCCTAGAAGCTGGACATGAAGACATCAGTGTTTCCCAGCTGCCCTGTGCCTCTCACAAAATGTGTCTTGCCTCTAAACATGGAAGTTCTATTTGGACATAATGGCCAATGACTGTGGTGATACAACTATCTTTTCTTTTAATCAATGTTTGATATGGCTATAGGGTTACCAGGCCCCCTCAATCTCCCAGCGGGAGATTGGGGCCTGGCTCTTACCTGGGGGGAGGGTGCGCGTGCGCTTCACGCGCGCGCACTCTCCTGCAAGCGTGATGACGTCACTTCTGTGAAGTGACGTCATCACGCAGCCCCTGGATTGCGCCGTTGGGGGCTGCTGCGGAGTGCAGGAACACTCCTGCACTTGGCACCAGCCCAAAACGGGCCCGATCCATGCCAAAATGGGTGCGGATCGGGTCCATTTTGGCATGGATTGGGCCCATTTTGGGCCCCTGCAGAGCGCAGGATCGTTCCTGCGCTCCGTAGGGGCCCACAACGGGCCCAATCCACGCCAAAACGGGCCCGATCTGCGCCCTTTTGGGCACGGATTTAGCCCGTTTTGACGCGGATCAGGTCCGTTGTGCGCCCCTGTGGAGTGCAGGAATGCTCCCGCACTCCACAGGGACCCTGATCCAGGCCAAAACAGGCCTGATCCTAGCGGCTGCTGTGCGCGGGGGCACGCATTACCGCGGGGGGGTGCACATGGAAGGTGTACGCCCCCCCCGCTGGCCAGGTAAGTAGGGGTGGGGGTGGGGGATCCCCCTCCCCCACCGAGGGTCTGGCAGCCCTATCTGGCTATAAAGAAAAAATCCTCAAAAAACGAATCAAACCAGCAATTACCACTTGACAACATCAGTCTTATCAGTCAAATTTAGTTCTTAGGACACAAAATCTAATAGACCATGCTAGATTGCAGCTATTTTATTATTCAAGCGTTTGAATGGTGCCTTTTGCTCTAGAAGTCACAATTTCCGTATCATTGGATTTCAACACATAAAGCTGCCTTCTACTGAATCAGATCTTAGTCTATCAAGGTCTTCTTTTGCTGGCAGCAACATTCCAGGGTCAGGTTGATGTCTTTCACATCACCTATTACTTGAACCTTTTTAAAACAAGAGATGCCATGGGTTTAACCTGGAACCATGTACATACAAAGCACATGCTCTGCCAATGAGGCACATTCCCTCTCCACGGATCTGTAAGTCCATTTATTCCATGAATTTGTTAGTCTCCCTTTAAAGCCATTTTGAGTAAATGAATTTCATCCATTAATTATGAAATTTACAAAGAAATAATTTCTTTCCTGAATTTGCTGCTCAAAAACATAATTGGAAAACATCCCGTTATAGTATTCTGGAAAGGGGCGGGGGGGGGGAATTCTCTTTATCCAAACTGGAGGGTTATATAGTTATCAGGCTGCTACCATCCCACTATCATTTCAGTTATTTGGTTTAGCTCACCCAATGAACACTGGAATATTTCAGTACTATGTGGATTCATCAGCATTCTCAAGGAGGATAATTACCATGTTTATAAGTCTCATATTGGAATGATGTCATATTTATTTACATCTTTTCTGTCCTAACTTAACTCCTCAGACTCAAGGTGGCTAGCAATGCAGCAACCAGGGTTTAAGGACACAACTTATAATAGTCTAGCTAACAAAACACATATTAAGATACACAAATTACAAATTTAAAAGCAGACACAATTTAAAATACACAAGGGCTGCTTCCACACACGTTGGATAATCCACTTTCCATACTCTTTTGTGAACATTTGAAACTGATTTTCCATGTGTGGAACAAAAAATCCACTTCCAAAGGACTGCGAAAGTGCATTGAAAGTGCATTATTCAACGTGTGTGGAAATGGCCAAGAACAGAAAACACATAGGATTGACAAACATAGCAGAACTGAGTCAGGACCACCGCATCTGCCAAAACAAATTACCCTCCACCAAATGCTCTCTGACATAAGACTGTGTGACATGCCTTCCTAAATGTAAGCCAGTGAAGGTGCTCTCCTCACCCAATCCATAGGACTAGACACAGAGTAAACGGCACCATTCAAAAACTGAAACAATATATCTGCAGAGTAACAAAATCTAACGCATTCTTATTCCTGTGAATAAAATTTGGCTTGTAAGATCTTTCCTCTCAGAATAGTAGTGATGGCTTTGTCATGTTTTGATTTGCCTTTGAGGCTACCTTTTCTTTACAGACACACTTAATATTGATTATGGTGGGGTGAGGGAGATGAAAAGACCCAGGTGTGTGCTGGAACTTAAAACAATCATCCAGCAGAAAGACGGAAAATTCTGGTATGCAATAAAGTGCGCTTAAAAAGAAAAACATTCAGGGTCATTCAAGTTTAATTATATAAACCAACACTTTTATTCTGACATCTTGCTCGTGGCTATGCATATATGAGGTCCACTGAAACTGATAGAAAGCATGCATCTATAACTGATTTTAGCCCAAATAGTTATTTAGGACTAAACATTTTCTTCCACAATCACCTCTCTGCAGCTCAAATTTTAAACTTGCTGCAAAACCAATTCTAATGTGTAATAACAATGAGAGAATTGTGACAATTTTTGGAAATTACCCGTTTACCATTTTCTGTATTGAATTATTGGCATTTGACTGAGAATTATAATCACTAGGGAGGAATACCTACCCCTTCCTCTAGTTTTTTAATTATCATCTGCTCATATGGATTCTGTTCCTCTGGCCTGCTACCCCCCCCCCCCCTTATTTGAATACACATTTTAGCTACCCAAGGCTGTATGCATTTGGCTAAATAAATATTGCAGTCACACACTGTTTCCCAAACTATGCTGGAATAAGAGAAGAGAGGGGAAGAGTGAAGTCAAATCTGTTTCGGTGTGCCATGCTGATGAGTGGCAGATCCAATTCAGTGCAGAAATGTGGTGGCTGAGAATTCTGCAAGCATCCCTGAAAAACATCTTAAGCAAAATCTGCTGTGCCAAGTGCCATCCAGTGGCATATATTGATGCAGTGGCCGTGCTTAGGTTTGGGGAGGGGCTGTGGTTCAGTGGATGAGCCTCTGCTTTGCATGCTAGCAGCTCTCTGGTTCAATCTCCATCAACTCCAGTTAAAAAGGATCAGGCAGTAGATGATGGGGAAGACCTCTGTCTGAGACACCAGAGAGCTGGTGTAAGTCTGAGTAGGCAATGCTGAACTTGATGGACTGATTCAATATAAGTTGTTATTCCAGAAGGTCACCAGGCCATAGAGACAGGGCTCCATAGCTGTTATACTTTCAAATGAAGAAGAAATGTATATGTATTTCTCTTCCTGTGCTGCAGGGCCTTGTCCTTTCCCCCTTTATTCCTGACACCAGTTCATAGAATCACAGGAAAAAGGCCTTGGCTCTGTGCTAGGGTATCTGCTTTGCATACAAAAGATCCCAGGTTCAATCCCCATCATCTCTAGTTAAAAGAATTGCATAGTAGGTGCTGTAATGATACAGCCTCATACACATAAGATACCAGTGTAAAGGGCTGATGTGTGTGTAAAGAAAGGGTACCTCAGAGAAGTAGAGGAAAGCCACAGCAGGAGGCCTTCGTATCTATCTGTGGACACTGAACTCATTTAAAATTCCCTACAGTGTTGTGCCAATTGGTTTCTTGTCATGTGACAATAGTCATCTGTGTTTCTAGTCATAGGGGCATTTTAGTAGTGGCAACCTGCCCCAATGTCCACAGAATGACTGCTCTATTGTAGTATGAGAGATGAATGCCTGCTTGTGTGTGTGTGTCTATATAAGATCAGAGAGAGAAAAGAAGTGCCAAATGGGTCAGAGAACTCTGGAGCCTTATTATGTGGCGCTGCCTAGGGCATCCTTGTCCTTTAAATCCATCCTGGAAAGCAAAACAAAATCTCAACAGCCAAACGTTTTAGAAGATGATGTCACAAAATCCCAATGAATACATCCATATACTGCCAGCAGATTGTTAAGTCTAGAGTGAAAAATAAGATCTCCCTGAGGATTTTACCCCACAATGAAATAATTGAGATATCAAGTGTCCCATGAGGTAGAATCTTAAAGACTCTCCATTGACAAATATGTATATATGGGGGGAGGGGGCAATTGAAGGGAAATGGTGTAATATTCCTATTTTTGCATTTGGGGAAAAGCCAACAAGCCAAACTGTAGACCATCTGGAGATGAAATATAATGTTGAAAGCCAACGAAAACACAATTACAACAATTGGCCTAGAAATAACAAGAGAAATTTATTAAGAACAGTATGAGCAGGGCAAGCCAGGAAGAAATCTGACTTCCATTTCAATTTTGCCTAAGTGTGGGAAATGGAGAGAAGATTTCCTAACATTAAGGCTTGATGTGACTGTTTGGAAGGACAGGATAGAATTCATGCATGTCCCCTAGGCAAGGAACGACAATAGTGTTGACGTTTCACTCATGTGTAAACATTTTTTATTAAAATAATACTCTACAAGGCATAAGTTCAAGCGCCTTCCAAGTATCAATGCTTGTTTTGCATGATACTGATATTGCAGACATGAAATATGATATGTGTCGGCAGTCAAAGAGCCTGGCAAGAGCAAGAAATGATTAGTACACTTGACTAGTTAATTATGAGGGATGCCAAGGCAGCAAAGGGAACAGGGTCCTGTCACTACCTGCAGAGAAGGAAGTATTGATTACACACCAAAGATTAAATATGTTTCACTTCTATTAACAGGTAGACTGTTTTCAAAGGAAAATCCTTAACATGCACATTACGCCTGTGGTAACTGCTACCTTAATGTGGCAGAACAAACCCACTGTCTCACAGGCACTGTCCCATTTTATCTTCCAAGATGTCTGAGCAGCAGTGGTAGTTCAAGTCTCTGCCTGGCTGATATATGCCACTCACTCGGCTCTCCCAATCCCCAGAAGGGATTTTTTTCTCCTTCTCTCCTATACCTGCTATCACCACTTGGCCTTTGTAGGAATTGCCTGTAGGGAGGGCCAAGGCTCTCTACTCCCCTTTGTAGGCTTGCGCTGTAAGGCCTCATCTCATGCGTAAGTCTCCTACTAATCAGTGTCTGGTTACTCCAGGGACTGCTTCCTGCACTGCTTCCTGGGGGATTCGGCAATTGGCTAACAGATTTTAAAATAGTATTGTATTTATCTTAAAGACCAACAAGATTTCCCTGGTATAAGCTTTCGAGAATCAAAGGTCTCTTTGTCTGATGAAGGGAGTGCTGACTTTCAAAAGCTTCTTCCCTGGAAATAATTGGTCTTTAAGGAGCTACTGTACTCGCTCTTCTATTGCAGACAAACTGTTATAGATTGCTCTGGTATCAAGTGAGAAGATGACTGTTCATCAGAGGAGGAAGATAACCTGCCCCCAAGTTCCACCTTGGCAGACCCTCTCATGATGCAGGTTCCTCAGGACCCTCCCAAAGGGACCCTCAGCCAGCATCAGGGCTGCCCCCAGAACCAGCAAGCCAGGAGACCAAAGCATGAACTTACCTGCTGCCAGACCTGCCACAAGGTCCCGAAGGACCCCAGGGGCAGAGAAGACAAGAGCTAGGGATCTGGTACATGAGTGCACACCTGGCAGCCTGAGGCCTTCACTCTGAGGCTTTCACTGTAGAGTACGGTTGCCAGGTCGTTGATTCCCCCGGCAGGAGATTGGGAGCCCAGCACCTACCTTGCTGAGCCCCGGGTCCTTGTTTCACACGTGGGAACTGTGGGCACAAGAGTGCGCCGTGCTGCCTAAGGGCACACCACACCAACCGGAGTTGCTCCAGGGAGCACGCTTCCCTGCTGGCAAGTAAGTGGGCACAGGGGGCGAAGGGTGGGAGCAGGAGATCCCTCGCCCCAGGTGGGGGAATGACATGCCTACCCTGAAGAGACTTAAGTTATTACAGGATCCGGGTCTAGGGTTGCCAGGTCCCCCAGTGGGGACAGGGGATTTTCTCCTCCTAGCCTCTGCATCCCACTGCCACTCACCTGGCTAGTGGGAGGAAATAGTCCAGGGAATGGGCCCGGGAGGAAAAAGGCCTCCTGGGCAAATGCGCAACAGGCATGCTCCACTGGCCACGATGTCACTTCCTCAAGTAACATCATCGTACCCGTTGGCCTATGTTAAGTGTGGGAGCATACCCACCGACAGACATGATGATGTCATTTCCGGAAGATCAACCAAGGAGATCAAGCCTGGTAAGTGCCAGATGCCCCCCCCCTCCTGCTAGGAGGATAAGGGGATCTGGCAATCCTATCTGTTCCCCATTACTCTTCATGGACTCAGCTTTAGAAAGGGGACTAAAAAGGACCCAGACCAGCTGTAGAGGAAGTCCCCTATATAAGGTACAGTGAGGCTGTAGCCAGTGGGGGATTGATTTGTTTGTAATTTTAATGATGAGCTTATTAGTTGCCTGAACTACTTGTAGCAAAGCTCTTGTACTCTTGCTGCCTGAATCTTGGGCCTTAATTTCAGAATATGTTACCTGGCTACGCACTATGAATTTATGCTTCTTTTGGACTGTGCTTCTGGATTGAGTAATCTGGCCCTGGACTTGGATTTTGGGCTGTAATCTGAGAATGTTTGCTGTGGGACCTGTTGCTTCTGGGACTTGCCTCCAACCTGATGAGCAGGACACCAGCATGACTCCCCACTTGAAACTTTATTGATCCTGAGTATTTGTTAAACTTCAGGCATATTTGTTCTTATGAAACACTCTGATACCAAATCAGACAATTGCTCCAGTACTGTCTACAAAACAAAAGTGTTTCCCAATTTTCAATTGGAAATACCTGGCACTGACTTTGTGGTCTTCTGCAACCAAAGTATGTGCTTTGCCATTGAGCCATCTGTGATACTCAGATAGTCCAGGTTGCATTGAAAGTGAAGAAAAGAGCCCCTGGATCATCAGGTTCTCTAAAAGTGACCTTGCTTAGAGACTCAATGTAACTGAAATATAACCACTATCACTACTGGATATGGATGTAATTCATGTAATGATGGTGACCTGAGATATTCAGCAGCAGGATGTGTTTATAAGACTCTGAGATTCATTGTACATATTTTCAAACACAATCTAGAAAAGATCAGGAAACTAATCTAAAGATCACATAAAATAAATACTGCATATTTTTAGTAACTGAGATTCCATAGCTATAACTATAGACATGCAAATCTGGTATTTATTTGTTCTTCTCATACCAACTTAGGCTAATGCTTTTTATATGAATAGTGGCTTACATTATGCCAGTTATTTTTATAGTGGTGGTTCATTTCGCTTCTACTGAAGTAGGAAAATAAAATGAGGGAGGGGGATATGCAGTGAAGAAAAATAACAAGGAATCATTAGGTGAGAAATACCATATGTTAGAGAAACAGCGTGGGCCAAATTTCCACTCTCTGGAATGCATTGCTATTGTGGCAGGAATGAATTGGTGCCTATGAGATGAGACAGGTGAGCAGAAGCTAAATCTGCATTATAAAGTATCAGTAAAAGCTAAGCAGGTGTGAAATCTGTGCTCATGTATTTAAATGAATGATTTACAGCTCCCTAAGTAAAATAAATAGGATTTATAGCCAGTAAGAATGCCCAGTGATTTAAATGTTAGCTGCTACAGTCAGTATAAGTATGGTAACTTTTAACTTCAACAGCCACATAACATAAGCATGCATAGTTTGTATATTGTGTTATTGGGTTGGCTTTGCATTTATGCAAGCCTTACTGTCTAGGCTTGATTGTTGTAATGTGTTTTGTATAGGGTTGTTCTTGAAGAGGAAGAAAGCGGGCAGGGGAAGAAGTTTGGAAATACCATTGAGCTATTTGAATGGGATTTTGGCTGACCACCTGTTCCTTCTCCATTACAGGTATTTAGCCTGAGTGTGGCCGGAGGCACAAACCTTTGGTCCAAAGGGCCCTCGGCTCTTAGCCTAAAGCTCTGAGTGAGACAACCCAGAGGATTGAGGACTAACCCAGGAGTTACAATTGTCCTCTTTCTTCCTGCCAGACTGTCTTCCTTCTATATGTGTGTCTCTGTGTTTGTGTGTGTATTACAAACTATCTTGAGACCCAGTGGGGATGAGTAAGGCAGGATATGAATATCTAAATAAATGCAAAATAAAGATAATTTTGCTGTTTTGTCTTCACACATTGTCTCATTTTCTCTCTTATTCAATGCCAGAGGACAATCTTTGTGTCTTCAGCTATCAGTTCAAAGCCATATTCCAAGATGCTGATGTTGAACTCCACATAGCCTATGACCCAAATACCAGCTGTCCCTATATGAAAACTCTTATCATCTTTGTTAATCAAATTACACCTTGTTTCAGTAAAATTGTGCAAATTTTAACCCCATCTTTCTTCTATGGAGCATAGTGGTGGTTCTCTCATCTTCATTTTATCATTCTATGAGCCTCATCCTAGGCAGAGATAAAGTTACTGGCCCCAAGTTGTCCAGTGAGCTTTATGACAGTGAGAAATTAACCTGGAGCCCATAGATTCTATTCAATGATATGACTGTGCACTACTCCAGGGCTATGAAACATTCTCCTTCTGGAAATGAGGAGCTACTCTGGTTGTATTCCTGGAAGGTTGTGAGCCTTTCTTCTCATTGAGCCTTTGAGATTTCTTCCTAGAGCATCATTTTTGGGGGGAGATAGGCTAAATACCGCTTTTTCACTTAGAATAATAACAATAACTGTGCTTATATAGCGCTCTTCTAGACAGATTTGTGCCCCACTCAGAGAGGTGAACAAAGTCAATGTTATTATCCCCACAATACAGCTGTGGAATTGGAGCTGAAAAGAGTGACATACCCAAGGCCACTTACCAAGCTCATGGCAGTAGTGGAATTCGAACCAGCAGAGTGCTGATTCACAAACCAATCACTTAACCACTATACTTATTTTTAAAGAAAATGTATGCACCACTTCTCCACAGAACCTGCTTGAAGTGACTTACAACTATGATAAAGTCATAAAACAGCATACGCTCATTAAAATTAACAACAGTCAAAAACTCAGGGTCTTATTGTATGTCTCCTTGCAGGTGGTACAACAAGGCTTCTGTTGGAGATAGAAAAATTATTTCAGCTGCTTCCTCTTCACTATGAACATGTTTCGGGTAGTATTCTCATGGCTCCTCCAACATGTAGCATCACTGGGAAGCTGCTGAGAGAACAGGAAGGAAAGGAAAAATCTGCCACCTGCCCTCTTTAGCTGCCACTGTATGAATTCCAACCTGAAATCTCCCTACAGATTTTTATGACTGCACTTTTATACTGTTGTCTTAGTGTTTGTAGGCCACTTGAAACACTTGCTTCAAATGTGCCATATAAATATTAATGTATTTATTTTGTTTATTTATGTTCTTTATAGCCCACTGTTCTCAATGAGACGCAAGGTAGATCACACCATGTAAGACAATAGGATCAACAACTGAGACATTCAATAAACAATACAATAGGGTATGCACTGCAGAAATTTGAAAAATAAGCATAAAATTCAAATATAGGAATAAAGAGATGAAATGTTGCTGAAACAAAACATAAGCAATTTGATATTATTATTATTATTATTATTATTATTATTATATTTATAATGTAGAAAAGTACACAAATACAAACATAATTAGACCCATGGAGAATGTAGCTTAAAAGGTGACCAGACTGTGCCTCGAAGAGGTATTGGGTCAGAATAAGCTTCCCCGGTACTAACCCATGGTTCAGGTGCTTGAGTTTTCAACATTTGGATTAGTAGTAATGAAACAGAAGCCCAATAATAAAGCTTCAGATTGGGCAGATGGATACCCCCTTGATGTCTAGGCTTACACAAAGTAGGAAATGCTATCCTTGCTCTACGTCCCCCCCAAATAAATTGGTTTAATAATTTTTGCCACTGCTACAGCATCTTATCTGGAATAGAAAAGGGAATAGTCCTAAAAAACTTAAGAAATTTAGGCAAAAATAAAGCTTTTAATTGTAGATAACCATTCCTGCCATGATAAAATTTTGTCGTTCCAAATCTCTAATGGATGTTTAGTTTCGCAACCAAATTTCCTAGATTACTATCTATTATAGATGAAAAATCTAATGGGACTTTGATCCCGAGATAACACTAGTGATCGTTAACCCATGCAAATTCGTGGCACTTTTGCATGTTGACTTCAGTAGCTTGAGTTAAGAAAATTGGGTATATTTCTAGCTTTGATAGATTAATATTTAAGCCAGAGATTGCACCAAAATCTTTAAGCATATTTGAAATTTCACAGAGTGACTCCTCCGGGGATGAAATAAACAAAACGATGTCATCTGCGAAAAGTGAGATCTTGTGATCCTGATTTCCTATTGTAATGACTTTGATTGCGTTATTGGAACGAATAGCATTGGCCAGAGGTTCAATGGTCACAGCAAAAAGAATGGGTGAAAGAGGGCACCCCTGATGGGTGTCTCTGTCAATTACAAAAGTATTAGATCTAATGGCATTAACTGTTATTTGAGCTATATTATTAATATATAAGGATGCAATTGTTCTAAGAAAGGAAGGGCCACAACCTATTTCCTCTAGAAGTTTTAAGAAATAGTTTTTACTTATAGAGTCAAAGGCTTTGGCCATATCAACACTAAGAATAAGAGATTGAGTTTTGGTAATCCTGCCATGTTGAATTATATGTAATATTCATCTAGTGTTATCAGAAATATTTCTCGAGGGCATAAAGCCAGTTTGATCTTGATGTATATACTTACCAATAAAAGTTTAAGTCTGGGCAATCAGGATGGTGAAAATTTTATTGTCTTGATTTATTAATGTTATCGGCCGATATGAAGAAGGGTTGGTGTCATCTTTGCCCTCTTTCAGAATTGGGATAATCATGGCAGGTATGACATCCCATGAGGGAGGTATGATATCCATTTTTAAGATATTATTGCAAGCCCTAGTGAGATGGGGAGCTACAACATCTTTGTAGGCCTTATAAAATTCAGCAGGAAATCTGTCATTACTGGGGGCAGAGATGTACTTTAAAGATAGGATGACGTCTGTAATTTCCACTTCCCTAATGGGGGTATCTAGAAAAGAGCTACCTTTCTCTGAAAGTTTTGGAATTATATAAGACTTTTTAAAAAATTGTGTTAGTTTAGGGCCATACGTAGTTACAAAAGAATACAACTTAGAATAGTATGTAGAAAAAACTTCAGCTATATCTTTAGAGAGAGTTTTGATTTCTCCATTGGGAGTTTTAATTTGGTTCACCCATCTGGATTTCCTAACCTGTTGTAATTTCCATTTCAAAAGTCTTAATACTTTGTTAGTTTTATGCCAATAGCGCTGCTTTAAAAAGATCAAGTTTTTTTTAAAATTTGATCTGTTTCTATCATTTCTAGGACTTTGTGTTCAGCTTGTAATTGTTCATATATCTTGGAGGAGCACATTTTTGAAAATTATTTTTCCAATCGAATTATGTTTTGTAATAGCCTGTCCTTGTTTTGTGTTTTTTGTTTTTTCAGGTGAGATGAGAGAGCTATCGTTTTCCCTCTCAAAACTGGTTTCCACGCATCCCATATTGTGGATAGAGAAATTTTGGGTGTGCTCCTCATTTCAAAATAAAAATTTAGATCAGCTTCAATAGACTGTCTTAATTGCCTCATCATTCAGGAGACACTTATTAAAACTCCAGTAATGTTCCTTGGGGCCCAAAGGTGTAATAATTAAAGAACTGTGCACCCATGAATGGTCTGAGAGCAATCCCAGAACTATGTCTGCAGAGCATATATTATCTTTCAAGGAGGAGGCGACTAGAACAAAATCAATCCTAGTGCTCACTTTATGTCTATTGGAGTAAAAATTAGTCTCTGGCCAATGAACAGAGGGTTCTCCATGTATCAAGCAAATCATGTGTTTGAAGAATTTTTGCTATTGAGGCTTGTGTGCTTTTGTTTATTTTGGCTGATTAAGTCTATGAGATCTGTCTGATAAATATCAAGAACAGAATTCAAACCTGCCCCTATAATGAGATCACCCTCCTTAAAATGTTGAAGCCTTTCTAGTGTTTCAGTCAAGAATGATTCTTGCTGAACATTGGACACGTAAATCGCGGCCAGAGTGACTTTTCTAGGGCCAATGGCTCCTGTCACAAAGAGATATCTGCCTGCTTCATCCTTATCTATAGACCCCAGCTTGAAGCCTAATTGGGCTGAAAGGAGAATAGCAACTCCTCAAGATTTCAAGGAGCCTTTAGCCTGGAACTGGTAAGGGTAAAGGGGGGATTTCAAGAGGGTTTGAGTATCTTGTTTCTGATGGGTTTCCTGAATAAAAATTATATCAGACGTTCCCTTTATATGTGTGTTAAAAACTGGGCCCTTTTAACCACTGTATTTGCTCCTCTAATATTTACTGATGTTACCTTAATTTTACTACTCATCATAAAATCTATAAGGTAGAGGAGTCGGCCAATCAGAAAAGCGACCTATGGACCCCTTGAATAGTAATGCCATTGTAATAAGGATGCTAAAAATGAGGGCGGGAAAGGTAAAAAACTTAAAATTACTAGCCCCCTGCACATAAAATTACAACTACTTAAAAACTAACTCGTTTAAAAGACAATTTAAATTTTAAAAAAAATCGGATGCCCGATTGGGCAAGAATCAAGAGGTAGCCAGCTAGGAATAAGAATAAAAGAATATAAATAGTGAATAAAATAAAGAGTGGAAAAATAAAATTTGGCCTACCTCCACTTAGAGTCCCACCCTCTCCTCTCCTATTCCCCTAGTTATAGGTCCTAGGTTCTCTTGCCAAGGATCAGTACAAGTCTGTTCTTAATCTTTTACTGCTGTTGGTATTAGACTGGAAAAAAGAGCAGTCAGTTCCTTTGAAGAACTCCTCTCAGATGTATTAGTTTGCTTGCCAGGAGAAGACTCTAAATCTAGTGGAATGTTGATAACCTTGTGAAGATCAAACTTTAAGGTTTCCAATCTATTAGTTATCTGTATCTGTTCCTCATGTGGAAGGGTCAAAAAGGAGAGTAATAAATTTCCTTCAATGGAGTTGTTTAAACAGAGTTGATTCCCTGCCATCTCAACACACGTAGGAGGAGTTTGTTCCTGCGTCGACTGACAATCTGTGGTGACTCCTCTTTATGAAGCTTCTCATCAGCCACTGAGGAGCTAGCTCGCCCTCCTCCAGGAAACAAGGGCTTAACTACTAGATCATCAAATATCAAGTGGTCTATCGAATACACTCCCCTTGCATCACAGATAGTTAAGATCATTAAACGTAATTGGCATGTGATTCAGGGGATTCCGGGATGTGAATCTCCTCCCACAGTAGGCTACAGATGGATGCATAGCATTAAGGATAGACTAGTACATTCAGACTTCACGGAAAGGAAGAACAAAGACCAGTTGCCCAAAGGACATCATGCATGTGGGTATTGCAACATGTGTGCTCTCTCAGTGAACGCAAATGCCATTATCAATCCAAAAACAGAGAAGCCACTATTTACCAAATGCTTCTCCACCTGTTCTACCTCTAATGTAGTTTATATTATAGAATGTAAATGTGGACTACAATATGTAGGAAATACAACATGTCCTGTTAACAGATCCAAGAACATCGGCAGGACTTACTATCTTTTCGCCCGGCCTGCAAGAGAGAGTTGTTCTGCCAGGCATATGGCTGAGGCTGGGCCTCCACCAGCCTGGGGCGGGGGGAAAAGGGGGGGTGTATAAAACCCTCCCTGTGAAGGCTGTCCACCATCTTGTTTTAAATATGTTGTTTTAATGAATATGAATTTTTAATTGTATTTTAATTGTATTTTTAATATGTTGGTATCTGCCCTGAGCCCGCTTGCGGGGAGGGCGGAATACAAATTTGAAATAAATAAATAAATAAAATTAAATCTGTCAAAAATTAGAAATAAATCAAGGACTTAAAGGTCACTGTAGTTCAACAGAAACCTTTCAAAACAGAATCCAACAGGAAGCTGTTGAATTGGCATTCATATGTAAATTTGACTCAGTCAGGCTTGGGTTGAATAGGGACTATGAATGGTTATCTCATTATCAGAAGTAACTGATCTCCATATCAGAAGCTACTGTTTGCTCCTCCCTCCCCTCTCCACCTACTGTTTGCTCCTCCCTCCCCTCTCCACCTATATATCTGACCAGTTTCTTCTTGCCCTCCATGCATCTGACGAAGAGAACTGTGATTCTCAAAAGCTTATGCTACAATAAAGTTGGTTAGTCTTAAAGGTGCTACTGGACTCTTTTTGATTTTGCTACTACAGACTAACATGGCTAACTCCTCTGGATCTCTGATCAGATATTGTAATTGTGAGAATGGTCAAGCATTGGTTTTGCAATTATTATGGAGTAGAATGAAATTGATAACCTCTTTCTAAATTGTTGCACTAATAGCACTTGTACTTTCATTATAAAATTAAAAAATTGTTTCTGTATTTGGTCTCTTTGGACCTTGGGGTCCTCTAGTAGTGTATATGTTATTATTATCCCCACAACAAAGCATCCTGTCAGGTGGGTGGGGCTGAGAGAGCTCCAGAGAGCTGTGACTAGCCCAAGGTCACCCAGCTGGCTTCAAGTGGAAGAGTGGGGAATCAAACCCGGCTCTCCAGGTTAGAGTCTTGGGCTCTTAACCACTACACCAAACTGACTCTCTAATTCAAATTATTTAGGTTCTCTACAGAGATTAATTCAGTGGGGGAGATCCTATCCTTAAGAAGGGCTCTTAAGTGGGAGGTACCCAGATGCTCTGAATTCCAGAAAATCACCTGGCCTTTGTACTTTCGAGTATATATACCACCTTTGCAGGACTGTAGTTTTAATTCACTTTGGCATTATTGTTTCCACAAGTATTCTTTTTTCCTGCCAATCTTCCCAGATATAGGGTCCTGTTTTGAAATAAAAGACCCAGTGGAACTGAGTCTCTTGCTAAGGTTTTTACCTTCTAGGGATCTCTGAGAAAGTTGGTCTATTTTAGCTTCAATTACTTTTATTCATTCCAGAATACAATTGACAGTTTTAGCAGTCAAAAGAATGAAATCAGACATGTTGTTGCCAGTTGCTTCTGGTTTGGAAGCCTCAAAATTGCCTTCCCCTTTAAATAGATCAAAATTCTCCTGTAGGGGTATTGTCAGAGATGTAGTTGTTCTGAGAGGCAATATAATTGGATGTTGAGGTTGAATATACCTTCAAGGAGTGACTGGGTAATAAAAAATTCTCAATTTTAGTCTGCTTAGGAGCTGGTGCTGATGAAAATTCCTCTATATCCTGAGCCCTTTTGCAAGTGCCCATTACAAAGGGCTAGAACTGTTGCAAAGGCTGGGCAATTCTAGCTGATAAAACAATTAAAACAACCTTCTAGTTGGCAGAGAAACCAATCAAATGAAACACAGAGGGTGTAAGAGACCAAAAATTCATAATTCCCTATCAGTTCCCTAGCAGTCAAAGTGTCAACATACTTATCTGTCTCTCCACGTCTTCAGTTAAACAGTCCAATGTCAATGACTCTCCAGTTCATGCGCAAACAGCTGAAGCTAGGGCTGGAGACTTCTTCGTCTAGGCAGGTAACAATTCCTTTCCTTTTCTCCCTGTATAATTCTATATCTTCACTTACTAGACTTGTTGTAACCAAGCTGAGAAGATTTACAGCCACAATTAGCCTTCTTATCAGCAGTCTTGCCCCCACTCTGTATTGGTCCTTTATTAGACTCCAAAAGAGAGTAGCTTGTTAGGCAAGACTCTGTAGCTAATTTGGTAAAACAGCAGGCAAACCAAGCTATTGAAAATACCAGCTGAAAGATTCCAAAACAGCAGAAAGTTTTGAGTGCCCGTATAGAGCACATTAGAACTAGGTTATCTTGTATCAAAATAGGTTAAGTGCAAAGAGCGCCATTATTATTATTATTAATGTAATTTATAGTCCACCTTTCTCACTGAGACTCCAGGCAGATTATACAGTGTAAGACAATATGATGAACAACTGGGACATTCAATAAGCATTAGGGTATGCCCTACAGAAATTTGAAAAATAAGCATAAAATTCAAATACAGGAATAAATAGATGAAACATTGCTGAAACAAAACATAAGCAATTGGATATGACAAATTAAATGATGCAGAAATTACCCAGTAAGAGCATATTTACATTAACATTCCCCATCCCTTTACAAAAGCATCTCTCTGAACTCAGTTTTGCATAGCTTGCAGAAAACAAAAAGTGGGAGCTTTCCTGACCTCTTCCGGCAGGCTATTTATAAGATGGGGGCCACCACAGAGAATGTGTGAGTGTAAGCAGCTGTTGATTTTGCCCATTTGCAGCGTGGTATCTGCAGAAATTTAATGTGGAGAAGTCTTGTTGAAAATGGGTCAAATATGCCACTGTGTGAGGCAAATGAGCTTTTTGATCAATTCTTCTTAAGTAATTGCCATTGAAAATTAAGTTTCACTTAGACTTTCTTTAAAGACTCAGTGTTCCCACTTGACCTCTTTCACCAATATTGCTAGCCCATTCATGTTGGTTAAAAACACCAGAAGCTACACAGCATATTGCATTTTTACAAGTATTTTACTGAGCTCTTGTTTAGTCATGCATGAGGGAGACATTAAATCAATACACTGATCCATTAGTGAAAAGGTTGACCTGGCTAGTATTGCTGAGGTAGCAGAGTATAGCAAAGAGGAAGTGAGATGTGTATCGGTGCAGGAACAAAATGAGAAAAATATCTGAGAACATGTCAGGAAATCCAGGAAAACTGAGAGTCCTGATTTCACTTAACACACATGGTTTGCTGTGGATCTATGCTACAGAAAATATAGTAGCAAAATTTATTTTCCTCTTAATGTTAATTTCCAATAAAAGCTGAGAAACATTGAAAATTACATTTGATTTCAAAATGTCTTTTTATCCGCTAATTTAAGGGGGAGGGGAGCAGCAATTTCATCTTGAAGACTGATTTCACATTACAATTTTATTTCTGTTAACATCAAGATTCATGTAGCTACAGTAAAAATATAGGACAGTGTATATACAAGATTGGTTAGCTCCACCCTAGATCTGCTAGCACAGGAGTGCCTAATCCCAACTAGATCAAGGGAGGAATTGTGGGAAGATGGCTGCCAGTTTGTAACATCTAGGTTGAGTGGTTTTGTCTCTCCTTCTGCAGGTAATAACAACAACATTCGATTTATATATCACCCTTCAGGATGACTTAACACCCACTCAGAGTGGTTTACAAAGTATGTTATTATTATCCCCACAACAAACATCCTGTGAGGTGGGTGGAGCTGAGAGAGCACCTAGAAGCTCTGACTGACCCAAGGTCACCTAGCTGGCTTCAAGTGGAGGAGTGAGGAATCAAACCCGGTTCTCTAGATTAGAGTCCCGCACTCTTAACCACTACACCAAACTGGCTCTCGGGCTCTTTAAAGCCCAAGCTTGGCCAGGGGGCTTAGACTTGGCATAAGCTGATGGGCAAGAGCCTAAGCACTCTGTGTCCTTGGCTGTTAGACCCTGGCCTTGGTTTTAAAAGATTAATCAGGTGGACAGTGGCCTAGGATATGTTGTGCTCTTTTTGTTTGATTATTTTATAGTGTGTTATATCGAATTTGTTTAAACTGTATTGTATTTTTTTGTAAGCAGTTTTGGAATTGCCACTGGGGAGAAAAGTGGGATAAAAATCCACCAAATAAATGAATGGATCATCACACACGGCAGGGTGTGTTATTAAGCATTTGTGCTCAGTTGATGAAGGCAGGAAAGGTGCTACACAGAGTCTTCTGGGAATGTGATTATGCCATTTTCCCGAGTTTGGTATTTAATGTGTTATTATTATTCGGGGCTTTGATGCAGAGAATTGTGAGCTGAGCTTCGCTTACAAAGGGACCTGTGTTGCCTCCTCCTTTTGGATGCACCCCTACATCCTTCTAAAAGCCCCTTCTTAAGGATGATAGATGGCAGGGGGAATTTGCTGCAGGATGTTTTACATGAACAGGTGGGAGGAACATATTCATCTCTATATGTTCTATTATATTGTGTTTAATAATGCAATTTTTGTTGCTTGATCATTCCCTAAAAAGCTCAGGAGAGAACATATGGTCCCAAATTGGTATGGGATGGGAACAATGCTATTTCTTTATACACCAGCTCTTTGGACACCTGCTTGAGGCAGTTAGATTCAACTATATATTACCTAATGAGATGTGTGTTATATGTTGTCAAATCACCTCTGACCTATAATGACCCTATGTATGAAAGACCTCCAAAATGTCCTATCATTAACAGATTTGCTCAGATCCTGCAAACTGAAGGATGTGGCTTCTTTTTTTTGAGTCAAGCTTCTCATTTTAGGTCTTCCTCTTTTCCGACTGCCTTCCACTTTTCCTAACATTATTGACTTTTCCAGAGAATCTTGCCTTCACATGATGTGGCCAAGGTACGATAGCTTCAGTATTGTCATTTTAGCTTCTAGGGAGGAATCAGGCTTGATTTGATCTAGTACCCACTTATTTGTCTTTTTGGCTGTCCATGGTATCTGCAAAACTCTCCTCCAGCACCACATTTCAAATGCATCAATTTTCTTCCTGTCAGCGGTCCCCTTGTATTTCCAGATTGTTGAGGCCAGTCCTTTTGATTGTTTTGTAGCTTTCTTCACTGTCCAACTTTCACATCCATACATAGTAATGGGGAATACCACACTTTGGATTATCTTGATCTTGGTTCCCAGAGAGACATCTTTAAGTATCTTCTCTAGCTCCCTCACAGCAGCTCTTCCAAGTTTCAGTCTTCTTATTTCATCATTGCAGACCTAACGAGATACAGTGCTGCATTTTACAGTTAATATTATAAACTCCTGAATGAAGAAACAAGACATTAGTTGACAAATCAATATGTTAATTTTAAATGTTTTGTAAACACTTTTTTAACATCAGCATAGGTCAATTGTTACAAATCAGCCAGCAAGACTAATTTTCCCATGTTGCCTCTTTTTCTGGGGGCCCACATGGGGGCTAGAAGAGAATAATGTCTGTGTCGGCTATAGTCAGTCCTTGACCTTTCTTTCAGCTTGCTAATGAAGGTGACACTTAGCATCAATTATAATGATGTGTATTTTGACTTGGATAGGCTTTCAATCCAATCCAATCAGAATTGGATTACAATCAACAGCACATAGTGCAGAGACCACTGAGCAGATCCCATCAGATGGTAATGAAATTTTAGCCACAAAACATGACTTGGGCTTAGTTTCAACTAGTGACAGAGGGGTAAACAAATCTATGTTACCACTTGAGCGAGTTACATTAGCAGCTCCCCTGAGCTTGCCACTAAGATGAGATTAATTCTGAGAACTGCATTTTGGGGTTTTTTTTTCATGATTTCTCATATGCAATTTATAATTGACATTCTCTTCTGGAAATATATTAAAATACACCAAGCATATCCACTGTAAACTCCCCCCCCCCTCTCTCTCTCTCTCTCTCTCTCTCTTTGAAGACAAAAAAACCTTACAAAAATGTCAATGAACTTTGAATATTAATAATTGTATAACTAATAACCTTCTAGACTGTGGCCATCCCCCCTTTGAGAAAGGGAGGCTTTTACCAAAACTACATTTTAAAAGCAATATTATATGACTATCTTAAATGTCCTCCCTCTTGGATGTGTCAGTAAAGTTGAGAGCAATACTGTCAGGAGTTGGTCAACAGTCTAAGCTCCTAGAAGAGTAATTCAAGCTCCTCCTCCTCCCTCCTCTTCTATATTTGACCAGTCTCTGTATCGTGCATCTGACGAAGAGAACTTGATTCTCGAAAGCTTATGCTACAATAAAGTTGGTTAGTCTTAAAGGTGCTACTGGACTCTTTTTGATTTTGCTACTACAGACTAACAGGGCTAACTCCTCTGCAAAATAGGCAAGTGGATCATCGGGTGTGGTGTAGGGGGAGATATGATGGTGGAAGAAGAAGGCAGGTAAGGAGAAAAGACAGTAGACATTCATGGGCTGTTGCAGTTTCCAGTTTGTCTTCCAATCAGGGTGATGCTGGTGATCATATCACTATCCCACTGGGCTATAATATCTTGCTTTTAAATGCCAGGTCAGTAACAGGCAAACAAGCAGGCATCCAAGATTTGATTCTGGATGAGAGGGCTGATCTGGCAGGTACCAGGGACACCTGGCTGGGAGAGGGGGGAGGAGTTAACCGCTCCCAACTATGTCCCCCTGCATCAAGCTCCTAGGAGAGTTACAATTGAGCTGGGGGTACATAGAGTGAAAAGCAGAAGCCAATTGCTGGTGAGAAGGTAGAACTTTGACAGAGAAGATGTAAAGCCCTGCACAGGGTGGGAGAAGCTAAGCAACTGTAAGTCTCCTTTTGGAGGGATTTGATACTTTATACCCCATGAGGGTAAGGGTGAATCAGGCCTACTTGTATTGGAACTGAGACAGGAGGAGGAACCAAGTAAGGCAGGCATGTTGGGGAGCTTTGTTGCTTCCCAGCCATTGTTTTTTCTGTGTGAATTTTGCTCTATGCAGATGTCATGTCCCTGTATTAATTCTACTCCATGTTTATGTTCTCTTATTTACTTAACTGTTATACTATTTGTTTAATAAACTGGTTCTTGTTCATTCTATCTGAGTCCTTCACACCTCATATTTGGTCATACATACCAACCAGCTGAAAACCAGGGGAGAGATGTGGAAGGGGGCAACTGTCAGTGCCAGAGTTGTGTCACTTCTGGGAAAACCCATAAGTTATGGGAGGGGGGTATCCGGCACTTACCTTCCTGCCACTCCCATTGTGCTTGCACACATGCCCCCATGCCTGTGCAATGATATCACTTTTAGGAAGTGGCATCATCATGCAGGTGCAGGGGCAGGAATGTACTTTGCAGCATGCCCAAATCATCTCACTGTGAAGTGCAGGAGTGTTCTTGGGGCAGCATGATGATGTCACTCCCAAGAAGTGATGTCATTGTGCCACCCCAGGAGCATGCCCAGGAGGCCCGTTCCTACAAATTTACCCCCTGCTGGCCAGGTAAGTGGTGGCAGGGGTTAGAGGGTGTAAGTGGAGATCCCCTGCTCCCCACCAGGGGAATGCCCTGACTGAAATTATGCTAACATTGTAACACTAATTACGGCACACCCTGAGTGACAGGGACAGTGCTAGGCCATCTTCAGTAAAGCCCTAGAAACAGTATAGTGGCACATGGCAATCATTTAAAGCCCTTACCTGCTCCAGAGCTGAAGGAGGCAGGAGGGAAGAAGAGTGTGTATGTGAGGAATGAACATTGTGTCCATGGTCACCATTCCATCCCTGCCCCTTTCATGAACATAATCTAGAGGAGCTAAATGCTTGCACAAAAGAAAAATTCAGATGCAGTTTGTGGTTCTCTATAATTTTGCCATAATGCTTAATATTTATATTGTGATGAAAGCATTAGAGTGGTATGGAGAATCAAGAAGTACATTTCTTTCCAAAGAAACCAGAAGGGATATATATGTTTTCTATCTCAGATATGCCTTCTGTTCCTTTTTTATATGTAAAATATCCACATATTATTTTCATTATAATGTTAAAAATCAGGAAGAGGAGAGAGGGCAGGAAAGCATGAATATAGTGAGAAGAAAGATCCAAAGTTAAGTCTATGAAGCAAAGTCAAGGACTTTGAAACAGACAGGAAGAGGGAAAGAAGCAAAAAGGAGTGTGTAAGGAATGAAGGAGAGTAGACATGGGGACAGACCAGGAAAAAGCCATGGACCATCGGTCAATGGTCCATCACATTTCATGGACCACAGACCATTCAAGGACCCACCCCAGTTCACAGACCAGTTTGTCGGTCCATGGTCTGTCACTTCCAGAGCCCCTAGTACCGCCCTCTTTGCACTCAGAGAGGCCAAACAGTGTGTCTTCAGCAGGCTCTCCTTCAGCCACTCTCCAAGTTTGGCCAAGATTGTATTTTAGACATCTGAGTTACAGACCCCCAAAGTGGCCACCCCCAGGAAACTTCCAGTACATAGAATAGGAGCTGCAAACACCAGTTGACTTCCACTGGCTTGCAGCAATTGGCAGAGCCCTAGGCTAGCCCAACACCACACAATCAAGTAAGAATTGAAAGGGGGGAGGAGAAATGAGACAGAAGAGTGAGCCCTCAAAGAGACCAATAAGCTTGTACCCAGAGCCTGACTGCAGCTCTGAGAGCCAAGCTACAAGCGATGCCTGACACAGGTTGGACACTTGTCAGCTTCCCTCAAGTTTTGATGGGAAATGTAGGTGTCCTGGTTTTACAGCTTGGCTCTCCATTACAGGCATCCTAGCCTTGCAGCTGTAATGGAGAGCCAAGCTGTAAAACCAGGACGCCTACATTTCCCATCAAAACTTGAGGTAAGCTGACAAGTGTCCAACCTGTGTAAGGCGTCACTTGTAGCTTAGCTCTCAGACTGGGTTGGGGCACAGCCCTAGGCTAGCCCACCCCTCCTCCCCAAGCAATTTTTTTAAAAAGAAACAAGAGTGAGCCCTCAGACAAGGAAGCCCAATAAGCTTGCACCCAGATCCTGACTGCAGCTCTGAGACTGGGTTGGGATACAGCCTTAGGCTAGCCCACCGCCCTACAAGCAAATAACAATTGAAAGGGAAAAAAAGGAGAAACAAGAATGAGCCCTCATCCGAAAAAAACCAAAAAGCTTGCTCCCACCCAGAGTCTTGCTGCAACACAAGCCCCAAGCCTCCTTCTGGTGCAATCCGAAAAAATTCCCTCAACAAGCTGTTTCTCCGAGACAGCAACCAGCTGGAAAGTGACACCGCAGCTCTGCACTATGTCTTATATATTAAACACTCACATAGAGAATAATAGAAGCTCTCTGGTTGGCAGCTAGAGCTGCCTATCAAGGTTTTCAGGGTAAGATTGGTGTGTTTCAAGGGCAGCAGAAAATCTGTAGGCAGCTCCTACGTTGCCTAGATAATTGATTGCTTGGTGCCAATGTTATGCACAAACTTGTGCCTTAGGTGTCCCTCTCGCCAATCACAATAAGAGACACACACACCACAGAGTCCTGTAGAATGAAGCAATATATGATTGTTTAATTTAAACAATGGAGGAGCCCTTTTACACAGGAGTAGGTGGTCTCCTTGTGTCCAAAGCTCATCAAAGCTACAATAGAAGTGCAAAGCAATTTATACCCTCAGGTTAATTATAATAATATCACAATATTCTAATATTTGTTATCTTATTGGCTTGCAGTCTTTGACGCAGGTGTCTAGGGTTAATTTGATTGGAAGAGCAAGTTTAGGTCAGCGACTTAATTGGGGGAATTCCAAGATTTGCAGCTCCTTATCTTGTCCTTGTGCTTGTTCCCCTTGGAAGGACACCTGCCTCCTCCTGCCCACCTCCCTTTTGCTGTTACCTTCGACGGCGCCGTGAAGTCTCATCTTGGCAGCCTTGGGTGGGGGGAGGGGGAGGGGGGAGCTTCAGATAACTGAGGTCCGTGGACAGAAAGGAATGTTCCCCCACTTCTGCACTCTCTCCCCTTTTTGCAGCCTTGAGAGAGATAATGCCACAGGTGGCTGACCTAGCTTGCTACATTACTCAATTTCTTCAAAAAGCATTTGTGTGACATTTCTACAGGTGCCTCTCTACAAGCAATATATTGTTTAGTGCTCAGTTCTTACAGAGTTTTAACATGTTTTAACACATTCTTCTTTGATCTTCTTATTTCAAGTGTCAT
The DNA here is from genome assembly GCF_028583425.1 of Eublepharis macularius. Classification (NCBI taxonomy): domain Eukaryota; kingdom Metazoa; phylum Chordata; class Lepidosauria; order Squamata; family Eublepharidae; genus Eublepharis; species Eublepharis macularius. Next base: position 37,064,478 of record NC_072791.1, read on the forward strand.
ATTATTGCAGATTGCATTACAAATACTACAATGGCTCCTGAGCATAGAAAAGGTGCAAGGCATATAATACTGAAATGGTATATATAATACTGGTATATATAATACTGAAAGGCACAGAAATGGTATATAAAATCCCTTTCTTCAAATCCATATTCCTCACCTAGATGTCTGGTTTCACGGACCAATGGGCTGATGGACCGGCCAAAGTTCGTTGCATCTATGAAAAAAGGTGTGTCCACTACCCGCCAGCTCATGAATGACGAACCAACCCAGTCCATGTAAAATTTTGGTCAGTTTTTCAGTCCGTGCCCATGTCTAAAGAAGAGTCCTGACACTGTAAATGCCAGAGCAAGATGGAAGAGTCCTAAATTTTGAGGACATTTTCCTGTAGCGAAATCTTTCATAAGTAAGGAAACTGAGATTAAAACTTCATCATTAGTTGGATACAGCTTGGAGGATTCAGAGATCATTTAGTTAATACTGCAGTTCCTTCAACAAATCTTTCTTTGGTTTACCGTGATAATCTCCAAAGGCCTCTTAGATCAATGAAAAGGAAATAAATCACATCAACAAGGATATCGCTTAAACTTCAATTTTCTATTCCGTAACAGAGGGAAATGTTTTTCAAAAAAGAAGCAGTTAACTGAATGCTAAAGTGCATGTTATAATTTTCTCATTTGTTTAAACATTTACTTCCTATCTTATCTCAGGTCCAAAGCTGTTTACAAGTGGTGGAATACAGAAGTACCATAAATCTAATTTTTTTAAAAAAACAATCAATGAGTTTGATCCTTCAGCTGTACTCCACCTAGAGTAATGCCTTGCCTCAACTCAAGGAGTCTTTTCCTGAGACTTGAGGGAAGGTGTCACCATTAATGTCATGGATTCATGAGATTCAACCTCCCAAAAGCTACCAGCCAATCTGAACCAATTAAACAGCCTTCTAGAAGAGGACAATTTTGTATACCCTGATAAAAGCCAGGGATGAAGTTGCCTTAAATACATCCTTCCAGAATTCAATTAGGTCTGCTAAGTTCCAGGTGGGGGCTGGAGATCTCCCAGACTGACAACTGACTACGAGATCAGTGCCCTTGGAGAAAATAGTTGCCTTGGACAGTGGACTCTATGGCATTATATCCAGTTAACAACCTGCCCCTCCCTCAAACCATGCCTTCCCCAGCCTCCACCCCCAAATCTCCAGGAATTTCCAAACTTGGAGTTGGCAACTCTATATTCAACCCATGACATTTCCAATTTTAAAAAGGAAAAAAAAATACATATGTAGATAAATTGCAGCTGCAGATATTTGTTAATCCTGGTCTTGATACGATAAGCTTGACTTAGAGTAAGTCTGTTCTTTCTCCTCCAATTTCATATATTCCATATTTAATATATACATATATATATTCCATGGATACAGACCACATATGGTAGAGAAAGTATGATAATTGTCCTCTGGGATGAATTCTACAAGCTGCAAACTACTTGAATGGTGACTTTAGCAGGTTCTGAAAGATCTGTGGGAGGTAAAATCCATGGGTATCTGTTCTCATCTTTCTCTGAGCAAAGGAATTTCTAGATGATGTTTTAAAAAGCAAATGTATTCTCCTGTTTCAGAGAAGAGGGGAAGAAAATGAGACATACCAGAAAAGTTGAGGAAAGAGCGTACAAGTAGCTGGAGTTCTTTCTATCAGATACCATGCTATCATATATCCATCATATCATAAGGGTCTTTATTCTCAGGGGAGAAATGCATCAGTAAATAGAAGCAAAAAGAGAGCTTTTACATTTGGAGATTTGAATATCAATGCTGATGCCTTGAGTTGTTTTGCAAGAAATCTGGTTCATTGTCTAGACCAATGAAATATAAAATCTTTACTCTGAGAGTGTGGCAGGCGATACATTAAGATCTTAGGAAAATAGTCCTTGCTGTTCTCATTTCAATGAAAGCTGCAAAATCATAGCACTTTGTTTCTGTATTACAAGACCACCCCTAATTCTTCCCCCTCCAGTCTAGACAACATTGGAAAACATTGTTTGGAGAGTGGCCTGCAGAGCTGGATTGCTGAGGAATGGATTTGCGCGGTGCTAGGGCCAATTAACACACTGTGAAAAGGGAGTGGAACTCACCCATCAAAAGAGCTGCAGAATGTTTGTTTATGGTGGGCCATCTCTCAAAGGATGTGTCGTGTGTTTTATGATTTCTATGACTCAGTATCTATCCCAGCTATCTCTGTTCAGTTCACTATGGACAGACCCTACATCTTAATATCTCAATGCAATTGATGGGGGGGGGCAATTAGGGCATGGGTTCACATGATGTTCACATGTGATGCTAATGTCAGTATTCTTCAGGACTGAGCTTGCTCCCCAGAGACGAGCATGGTCACAAATCCCCACTCTGCCATGACATTCTTTGAGATTCTTTAGCCGGGTGGCTAACTCTCAGCTTAACTTACACTGCTCTAGGGACTTTGGCAGGGCTGGATCTAGGGTTCCTGGGGCCCAGGACAACCCAAGTCCAGCCGCCCTTGCACTTGCACGCAGCATGCGTGCGCTCCCGGCGCTGTGTGATGATGTCACTTTGTGACATCATCATGCAGGGCGGGCGTGCCACCAGCGGAGCGCCGGCAGTGCCGGCAGCTGAGAGGCTGCCTGCACCACTTGCCTGCCCAGCTGAGCAGGCAGCCAGCTTGCTGCACACTCCCTATCCTGCGGGGCAGGCGAATGGTGCAGGCGGCCTCCCAGCCCTCCGTGCCACTCTCTTGCCCAGCAGGACAGGGAGCGCACAGCAAGTTGGCCGCCTGCTCAGCTGGGCAGGTGAATGGCACAGAGGGCTGGGAGGCCACCTGCACCATTTGCCTGCCCCACAGGACAGGAAGCGCGCGGCAAGCCGGCCACCCCCTCAGTAGGGCAGGCAAGTGGCACGTGCGGCCTCCCAGCTCTCCATGCCATTCACCTGCCCAGCTGAGGAGGCAGCCAGCTTGCTGAGCGCTCCCTGTCCTGCAAGGCAGGTGAATGGCACGGGTGGCCTCCCAGCCCTCCGTGCCACTCACTTGCCCAGCAGGACAGGGAGCGCGCGGCAAGCTGGCCACCCCCTCAGCAGGGCAGGCGAGTGGCACGGGCAGCCTCCCAGCTCTCTGTGCCATTCACCTGCCCGGCTGAGGGGGTGGCCAGCTTGCTGCGCACTCCCTGTCCTGCTGGGCAGGCGAATGGTACAGGCGGCCGCTCAGCCACCCGTGCTGCCACTGGCGCGCTCCCGGTGGCTGGCAGCTGTGCCCAGCGCCCCCTCTTTGGCGGTGCCAGGGGCAGACTACCCCCCCTGCCGCCCTCGATCTGGCCCTGGTCTTTGGAGAAAGAGCATGATAAAAATGTGCTAGATTAGAACTGAAATCTTTGAGTGAGGAATGGATATATCTTCTCTAGCATGCATCTCTTTAAATCTATGGGCATGAACACTAAGGCACCATGCAGTACACAAACTTCCATTTTGCACACTGCTCTTTCTATAGTACATTTTGCAGATTGTAAGATAATTATATGTCTTCATCCCCATAAGATCCATATATATATATGGCATAAAGCATATAGCATGTTGTGTATATATATATATACACATATACATATACATATACATATACATATACATATACATATACATATACATATACATATACATATACATATACATATACATATACATATACATATACATATACATATATACTAGCAACAAAGCCTGTTGTGGGAAAGAATACAACAGGCTCTAGAAAGGGGAGGACAGGCAGGCGGGCATTCCCTCCTCTGTCACTGATACCAGCAGGATGAAGGCAGGGGGGGTGGGCATGGCCACCTCCTCTGCACCTGATTCTAGCTGAGTGAAGGGGGGTGGGCACTGCCACCTGCTCTGTGCCTGATCCTGGCTGGGTGAAGTGGGGGTGGGTATTGCCACCTGCTCCATTCCTGATCTTTGCTGGGTGAAATTGGGGGCAAGCATTACCTCCTGCTCTGTGCCTGATCCAGGCCAGATGAATGGGTACAGGCATTGCCTCATGCTAAGCTCTTGATCCCGGCTGGGTGAAGGGGACGGGCATTTCCTCCTGCTCTGTGTCTGATCCTGGCTGGGTGAAAGCAGAGGGTGGGTATTGCTGTCGCGGTTGTTTATGATGCACTGGCCTAAGTGGCAGGTTCAAGAGAAAGACACAACACACCAAGCTATAGTTCCAATGGTGTATTGTACATTATTTACAGGTGGATAAATATACAAGAAATATTATGCTGACTGACAAACTGCTCCGCCAGACAACCTGCAGAGCTAGAGCCCCAAAACCAAAAGACTCTATTCTCTTATATAGTGTATGCTCGCCTATCACAGCCATAGTGCTGACTCACTGTGCCAGCCCAAATTTCCTTTGCATACAGAGATAAAATCATCACCTGGCTAAAGTCATGTGATAGCTGTCACCTTGCTACAACTCTAGATGACTTTAATCTGTCACTGCTAGCTGCCTCACTATGCTTGTATATCTCAACACTATGCATGTATACCTCAACATTATGCATGTATACCCCTGCTCCGAGCCTGATCCCAGCTGGATAAAGGGTGGGTGGGCATTTTCTCCAGCTCCACTACTGATCCCAGGCAGGTGAAGGGAGGCAGGCATTGCCACCTGCTCCACTCCTGATATCAGCTGGGTGAAGGGGGCTGGGCATTGCCACCTGCTCCACTCCTGATACCAGCTGGGTGAAGGCGGGGGGCGGGCATTGCCACCTGCTTTGCTCCTGATCTGAGCTAGGTGAAGAAGGGATAGGCATTTACACCTGCTCTGCTCCTGATCCCAGCTGGGTGATGATGGGAGGTGATGTTTATTGCCACCTGTTACACTCCTGATCCCAGCTGGTTGAAGGTGGGGGTGGACATTTCCACCTGCTTTGCTCCTCATCTCAGATGGGTTAAGGTGGGGAATGGGCATTGCCCCCTCTCTGCTCTTGATCCAAGCTGGGTAAAGATGGGGAGAAGGCATTGCCACCTGCTTTGCTCCTGTTTCCAACTGGAAGGAGGTGGAGGGCAGGCATTGACACCAGCTCCACTCCTGATCTCAGCTGGGTGAAAGCAGGGGATAGGCATTGCCACCTACTCCACTCCTGATCCCAGCTGGGTGAAGGCGGGGGGGGCATTGCCACCTGCTCTGCTCATGATCCCAGCTGGGTGACAATGGGGGGCAGGCACTGCCACCTGCTCTGCGCCTGATTTCAGCCTGGGCTTCCTGCTGCAACATGCTCTCTGGAGTTCTGGCAGCCTCATCTTGGCTTCCCTCCACAGCAGCGCCCTCTGAAGGTGCACCAGGGTAGGAAGTGAGTTGTCTTGAATACACTTAGCCTTTTAGATAGTAGGATATCACCACAAGGGACTGAATGGGTTCCAGGAACAGGTGACACAGCAATCTGCTGAAGAGGTTGTAATGACTGGCTATGGGAAGGAAGACACATCTCTCCGACTCATTGGCCATAGTCTTCTCATAGATTTCAAGTCAGCATTCTGTTAAAGTCACGATATATGGGCTCAGTAAAGAGGACATTGCTCTTTATCCCTCCTCTTGAAATTTGAGGCTATCCAAATATACTTATTTAAAAAGAAAAACCTTTGGAGAAGTTTATCCAAGTAAATCAGATGCAATATTTTTTCTGTGTGTATTTGTAAACAACAACAAAATGATTATACATGACAAGGAAATGCAATTCCTGTGTTGCTGCTGATTATGTAGTGCCTTTTTCCTACCACACTGGGAGATGTAGGAGTAAATGTAATCTCTTCCCTGCTGCTGAGTGGTTGTAAGAACAGAGAGCTGCAATTCTCAAAGGCAACTTCCTTTTGCTAACTTTATTGTATTTAGAATAATTTTTGTTATGTATGCATTGTTAATTGAGCAGTCTTTCAAGCGCTTTAAAGGGGCCACTGTCACAATGCTTGCCTGTAATTGTGATGTGTTTATGCCCAGCATGGTTGATAATGGACCCTTTACATACTTCCTTGCTTTGCCAACACTGTCCATTCTCATTTAGCAAATAGCCTTTTTTCCATCTGTGTTCCTCCTTGAAGAACATGAGCCAACATGGCTCTTTTAAAATTTAATTGACTCCCTTGATTACGTACCAGAGCCATTAACAAGCATGCACCACCTGGAATTATAGATGTTACGGTTTACTGTTGTTTACCCTAGATCAGACTGTGAACCACATTGTGTGTGTGAATGTGAGTGTGAAAAGCCTTTCCATCTCTCATACAATTAGATACATAATAAGTGGGAGATCTGCTCACCCTGTCTTTCTCCACTATCACACACTCCAAATCTGAGGGGGGGTGTCTTTTTTTCTTATAAATCTTTGCCCTACTTGGCATATTGCTTCTTTCTTCAGAGCACATGTGGGATACTTCATCTGTAAGCACAGTCATGAGTTTAGGTTTAGTAACTAAAGTTAAAATCAACAAACTACTTACACAGCAGCTTGTTTAATCTCAGCTATTTCCATGAACAAGGCTGCCAGGAGGAGGGGGACTGATAGGGAAAAACTTTGGGGGTTCACATCACTCTTGGGATTCCATGGACCTGCTCAGTTCATGTGATTTGCTTTGATATGATACCTGGGTTGGACTTGGAAGGTATGAGGAGAATTCAGTGGAAATCTGTTTGGGGGGCCATGGTGGGTTCTGTGAGGCTGTTTATACTGCCAGTCTGTAAAGAGAAACATCACAAAACAGAGTCTTTTGTTATTGCCCTCTTTCCAGGTCTCCTCGTGAGCAGAGGAACTATGCATCCATTGACAACTGATATTGCATTTCTTTAACTTGTAATCTAAGTTTTACCACATGAGGGCACATTTATAAAAAATAGTAAGCACAAAAGAATTACATAGTGAAGTCTCCTAATAATGATGCTGCTCCCACAAAAAGAGGTTCACCCTGAGCTCTAGTAGTATTAGGAATGTTAAAGATTATGATCATTGTTGCACAGTTGTAATTTTATCCAAGATAGGTAATGAAAGTTACATTTACAACTCAGTTCTTGTCATGTTTAGTTGGGAATGCCATAGTTTTTAATGGGGCTCATTACTGTGTAATTTTGTTTAAGATTGCAGTCATAGAAACTTGATTGCTCAGGGAACAAAGGACTAGATTAGTGGTGTACATTTTAAAAATTCATTTTAACTTCATTTTTTAGGGCATGATTTGGGTTTTCATAAAATATCATGGATAGAATCATAAAAATATAGAATCATACACTTGAAAGGTGTTACCCAAATAGGAGATCTCCTTGAATGGTTGGGGGAATTAGCATTAAAGGAGACAAGCACGTGGGGGTAACTGGGATTCTCCGCCTATGTATACAGTGATTATTTCCTTAGAGAACTTTTAAATAAACAGGCAGTGTTCAACAGAAAGGGTTTTATATTAAAGGGGAAATAAAAGGCAAGCATGCAGATAATGTTCTGAACTTATACACAGAGCTAACTAAGAAGACAGTGATGAAATGGGAAAGCAGTTTGTGAGGGAAGGGCTATAATTACCAGACTCAGAAAGAAGAGATTTGTGGAGGAGCAGAGTTTCACAGAGAGAAGCCCAAATGGATTGGGGGTGCCAAGGTGCACACACAGCTGGGCAGACTAATTATAGGACAAAACATCCTGGGGCAAAACTGACATCTTTACCCTAAAACAATGGCTTAATGGTTTGTCTGCAGGTAGTACAATGTTGGGAACGGTTTAATGTGACTATCTGGAATGGTCTATAGGTAAAAATGTCGCTTGATAACCGGGTAAGTACCAGACAGAAAGGCTATCAAATGTGATAGAGGAAGGCGTTCGTAGAATTAGACAGGGAATTTTCTCAGGAAGCCCTGTTATCTCTGCTGCTCTCCAGGGCATGGAAGGCCATCAGTCAGTCATTCCCCCTATGACTCATGGTTTCGTAACTTTCCAGTCTCTAGTCCAGCTGGCATCCTCCCTGCCTGCGGCCAGGCAGTGTCTAGGATTATTGCAGGGGTTTATTATATTCCATGTCCATAAACTGCCTTTTTAGCACGGCAAGGGAAGTCTGACTGCAAACAAAGGGGATTTACAGATCATTTGGGATTTCATTTTGGGCATATTTTTCAAGTTTGGGAATATTTCCAATCCCTTAAAAAAGAAAAGTAATTAAAAGGGTTTTTTTCCTAAAAAAAAGAATATGCCCTGGCAGCAGTAGCCCTTTAAATCACCCTTAAATTGAGATATCTACCACCCATTGACCACAGTGAGGTAGACCTTGCTGCTGTCTGAGTACTAAGTCTAACACTTATTGAAAACAGTGGAAGCTTAAAGTTGAAATGTTGTTCAAAGGGCCTCAGCACACTCTCTCTCCCTCCTCACTTGCCAGTCCTGCTGCCTTGGCTGCCTACAAGGGGAAGCAGAAGACCACAGGACCTCACAGCCAGACTGGCTGCAACCATGGGACTTCCATCCCCTCACAAGCCAGTAAGCTCCCCAATGCTGAAACTCTCCCATAAATGTTTGACAATCGTGAAATTTCAGGAAAGTTTTGGGTGATTTCTGGTGTTTCTGATCTGAAACAAAACATCAAATTGGGGGTGTTTTGGCCTGGGAATATCCAAACGCATATCCCTCAACTATACCAAGTTCTTCTGCAAACCGATTGAAGTGAAAGGGATCTCTTGGGAAGCTGTGTCTGCTGTATGGCAACCTTAGATTTATCATTATTTGTTTAGGGATCGAGCATGAGATTAATTGACTGAATCACTGTTCTAATGACTAGAATGGGAGCCTAAGCCATAGCAGTAATGTACTTGTTATGTTGGACAAGAAAAATGTTAGCTCTCAAGTTTTAGGCACAAGCTTATGAGAAATCAACCATCCTTTATTCGCAAAGACATTGATATCCCTTTGTTTTAAGGTCTCAGTTAATGGCCTGAGAACAAGAAATCAACTGCCAGAAAGCAGAGGTTGTGCCCCCAAATCATGTAAGTTTTGACTGCCATGTCAGTAGGATAATAAACAATCATTAATGCTTCTCAGTCTTATGAATGGCCCAGGCATTTCCCACTGTCTACTATTTGCCATTTCACATCCTTTTCTACTTAAAGTGCAAGTTAAACCTGACAGGGGGCTAATTAGATTCCCATATTAGCCATTGATCTTTCATAGGGCTATCAAGATGTCTGCCATTTTGTGAACCTAGAAGACAAATTATATTCAAATATTTTTTGAAGCTAAGAAAAACCTTCCAAGCCCTGTTCCATCAAAAAGCTCCCTTAAGGGAGCTGACAAAGCAGCAATTCTCTCTGCTAAGTCCTAAATACTTTAAGTTCAAGCAGCAGCAATTGGGTGAATTGAAGAGGTACATAGTATGGAAAGAGTTCAGAAAGTCATAGGGAATTTTCATCTCTGATTGGTCTTTCTCCAAATTCATAGATTGTTGATATCCATTAATAGTCATTATGGTTAGAATGGGCACGAACCTAATTACAACCCCCAAAAACCCACGAAACAGCTTGGTTTGTGGTTCACAAACCAGGGTTCGTGGAAGCTCTTTTCACGGAACTTCCACAAACTTTATACTGGTTCATTGGGTTGTATTACAGGGGCAGTTTAAATGGCCAAATGGACATTTAAACTGCCCCTTTAAGGGACTTGCACCGGCAGGTCCTTTTAAACTTCTCAAACCCCAGCCCCCCTACCCCCTACCCCCTACCCCCCAGCCCCAGACCCCCCCACCCCCCAGCCCCAACCCCACACTTACCTTAAGGAGGCCTGTGGTGTCATCATCCTCCTCCTGTGAGGGGTGGCAAGGCCGTTTTTGGCCTTCTCTGCCCCTGAGTAGGCCCACAGAGGAATGGTGGAGGCCGAGAATGGCTTTGCCGCCCCTCAAATGGCTGTGCCGTGGCCGTTTGAGGTGCAGCAAGGCCATTTTTGTATCCCTCTGCAGGCCTGGTCAGGGGTGGAGGAGGCCAAAAATGCCCTTGCCATCCCTCACAGGAGGAGGAGGAGGAGGACACCACAGGCCTCTTTAAGGTAAGTGTGGGGTTTGGGGCTGGGGGCTGGGGGAGGGGGAGTGGGGTGGGCTGGGGTGGGGGGCTGGGGTTTGGGCAGTTTAAAGGGCATGTCCCTTTAAAGTATCAGCTGGCAGTTGGGGGGGGGGAATCCCCATCTGCCACCCGTGAGCTTATAGTTTAAAGGACCTGCTGCTTGCAAGGCAGGAATGGGCCCTTTAAACTGTTAAATGTCCCTTTCCCTACTGTTGGGTCATAACTGGTCCCAGTGCCGTGCCAGTTCGTGGTTTTTGGTTCATTAAAATCCACGAACCACGAATCTCATGGTTCATTTGGGGGGGGGGGTGCCCATCTCTAGTCATGGTACCAAATTCCAGAAGTAACTAACCTGGACAATGGATTTGGGGGATCTAGTTGGCTTGATACCATTTGTTTGGCTGAAGATGAGAGACAATATGGTCCTTTTTATGCTGTTCTGCTATCATACAGGATATAGAGGCTTAGGAACTTACCACATTTGTCTTGACATGGATCATGCTTTCCCTGCTTCTTCTGTCCACATCAATGACCGCATGGAGACATCAGAGAACAGAAATTACATCTCCCACAGAAGAAGTGCTGTTCTGAGGACACTAAGCTCAGCAGACATCCTAATAGCATCATCAGGAATGTGACAAGGCCCAGAGCAACAGATCCCTTAATATAATGAATTGATATTCATTGTCCAATGATTGTCCTTTTAATGGATCCATTGTAATGGTTCATGCTGCTGAAGCAGAAACAGATCAGTAATTATTTGGCTTCACATCTTCCATTTTTGTTTATCACACCAAATCTTTCCAATGTGTCACTTGGTTTACCAGAAGACTTCCACAACTAAGATTATTCTGATTGCTGGGCCCCTCCGCTCAGACCATCAAGCAAAAAGGACTACTATTGTGGTCAAAGCTTATTGGAAAAGGAGAAAGAGATAACAATAGACCCAATAGTATACCCTGGCCTGCTTCAAGCTGGGAAAATGGCATGGGAGAGGGGGAGGGGATGAAGGAGCTTTTGCCGCTTATACTGTGGTCCTGATCCTAAGTTGGAACAGCAAATACAGAAATAAAAGAGAACTTAAAACTCACATGTGATTGTGTTGTATTGGAACTGGGTGGCGACCCCAGATCCAGCCTGAGTATTCCATAATTAGCATTGCCAAATCCCCCCTGGACAAGGGGGGAGGCTTACCCTGCTGAGGGTGGCCTTACCATCAGTATCACGATAGTGCCAGTGACATGCTCATGTTGCTAGTGGGGTGATACACTGATGTCACCCTGCATGTTCCTGGAAGTGACATCAATGCATCATCAGGGACACTGGTATTTCTCAAAAATCTCCATGGTTTTACCAGAGTCTTTGAGATGTGCTAGAATGTCCCTTGTCACTTCTGGTTTAAACCTTTCCCCTCTTTCCCCCCTTCCCAGTTTCTTCCACTAGTGCACTTGGCATGGGCAGGAATCAAAGTAAATTGCCAGGAGATTTTGCACCATAAGCAAACACCTGGCAAACCTATCCATAATGTTTAAAGAGGTACGATCCAGCAGCTCACTGGTCATGGATTCCTATGCATTTTGAGCACTGGAATATAATTGTGCAGGGAATAGCTGAGAAGAACCACTGTTGGGGGCAGGATAAATGGGGCTGAATGTAGAAAGGCCTTGAATGTTGAGCTTCTCATTAGTCTACCCCTCTATACTATTTATGAACTGTCTACTCTTTTCGGTTTTGAATTTAATTCTGAATTTAATTGGACCTGCACAGCCTGCCTTCACCTTTTGAAACAGAGCTGTCTTATAATGAACCCCCCTATCTTATGGCTGTTTACTCGGAAGAAAGTCCCACTGAGTTCAGTGGGGTGTACTCCCAGGTAGATGTGCATAAGCTAACAGCTAATTAAATACATGGATTTGCTGATCTCAGCCAAAGCTGGGTTAATATTACTGGGTTTTGGTTGGAGAGATACAATGTAGGCCCCAATGCAGGCATTCTGGAGGGGAATAAACAAAGCAAAAACAACCAAACAAGCCCTAGAGAAGGTAAAATGCTTCTATCGAAACCCAAATGTTACAAGTTGTGTTTCTAATGTCAGGAGAGAGGGGCACAAAACAAAAATAGACATACATTTTGCTCCCTCTCCATCTTTCTGCTTGCTTTTCTAAAGATTAATGTTGCCTTTCAGAAAAAAATGGGATCAATGGAGAAAAAGTTATGTGCTGCTTTCTTTAAGTGGTATCAGTGTCATGCATACCTTTTTCTTTAGTTCCCAATTCATTGGACTGAACTATATAATTAAAAGGTGAGAAATAAACCTCTAAAAACAATTTATGAATGAAAGAATGGCGGAATAAATGGATTAAAAAAATGAAAGCATCCATAGCTACATACCTTTTCTCTTTCTCTTATAATTAATACCTGTCATGATGAGATCTTACAGGAGAAATTAAGGGGTGACACTAGGCTGCCATGCCCTGGTGGGGGCAGGGAATTCCCCACCTCAAGATCCCACTAAAACCACTACTCCAAACAGTAGCGGGGAGGGGAGAATTTCAAATCTAGTTGACGTTTTGGTCATGACAATGTCTCGTCCCGGGAAAACTCGGAAGTAATGGTTCGAATAGCCATTTTACCATAGGATTTATGGCAATTCCTAGAGGTACCTGTCATCACTTCCTGGTTTCCCCAGAAGGGATGTCACATCCACAACAATGCCCCCCTCCATGTCCCTGCCCCCAACCCTCCCACCAGTTGCCGGGATTGGACTAGGAAAAGTAATATCACTATGTGTAGAATATGTAGATGCCTACTGTGCCTCTCCCAGGCAGTTTGCAACATAGAAGCCTTTTCCTGCTCCATCTGTATTGATTGTCATTTTTCTAGACTAAAACAATGCAATACATCACTTTCTCTCCAATATAAGGATGAAAGTGAAAGAGAACAGTCAGGCAGGCCAACTTCCTATGATACCTGGCTTCAAGGATTGTTCAATAAATTGCTGGCTCCAGCTAACAAAAATAGCAATTTTACAGGGTACAAATGGGCATGAGTGAGCCCACTCTAATGACTGTACAGTCTTGGGGCCATGTACCTTTGTTGCACAAGCATACAATTAAGGAACCATAGAAGGAGGACTGAAAAGACCAGTTCAGGAACTGTACATTTGTTCAAAGCTAGCTGATCTGTTTGTAGGAGGAAAAACTATTCAATTTAAGCTATTCCATATTTGTCTTGTTAATAATGACCAAGAGTAAGAGCCAAAAAAGCACCTTTGAAGTTCTGGTGATAAATTATCTCCAGATCTTGAAGAACTATCATAAAACAGCTGGGCCGACTGAATGTTTAAATTCAATTTAGGTCAGTATGAAAATTATAGCCATCTGCAGACTTCTGTATGTTGTATGTGCGTAGATGTATGCCTCTGTGCCAGTGCCCATTAAATTGAAGTATCTGAAAGGGAAATGTACACTACTGGAAGCTTATATGAAATAAGAACCATTCATAGCACCCTGTGATACAAACTCAAAAGCTAATTCTTGGTATGTTACCCACAACTTGCCAAGCACATATTTGGCGTATGGCAGGAGATTTTTCATACTAAATAACATGCAGTCTATATTTTAACACTAGCTTGATGCCTGTGCTTCGCTACGGTATTTAACTACTGAGGCAGCCCAATCCTAAGAGGGGCGGGGAAAGTGAATAGGAACCGAACTAAGGCTTGCGACGGCGTATCTGGTCCTTACGCCCGCGTAAGTGGCCCTCCGCCCGTGCTGGGACATGGCGCTGGCCCACCGGCGGGCCGGCACCGGCGCAAGCCTCAGGGCGGCCGGGCAGATGCGGAGGAGCGGCGTAGAGCCCTGCGTCGGCGTGGGGGGGCATGGGGGAGGGTGGGGCTAGAGTTAGTCTGCTCCCTAAGCCCCTCCAGAAGCGGGAACGCCCACAGTGGCGCAAAAAAGGTACGCCACGGAAGAAGGCATAGCCCATAGGCGCCCATGGAACGGCGAAAAACCAGCCCCCTCTCTGAGCACCCAGCCCCGCCTCCATGGCCCGAAGGAGCATAGGATGAGAACTATCCCAGGGACCAATCAGCGTGTGCACCCTGCATGGACGAGCCCCCCTCTCCCCACCCAATCATCTGCGACCGCGCCCTACAAAACATCCTGCCAGCGCCGGCCAAACCCCTCAGGTAAGTGAGCACTTGGCCGGAGGCTCTGTCCCTCTGTCTGTGTACTGCGTGGCGTTGCCCCTTTGAACACCGAACGGGGGTGAGGGCATTCACGGTGGCAGGCACGGAATGCACTCGGGGGACTTTGTGAAAAAGTGGGGGAACTTCCCGTAAAAGGGAAGAAGTGCAAATGTCTGGCTAACTCCCTTTTTACTCTGACAGGAAGAACGACTCAACATCTAACTGGACTCATGCAAGCTAGTTGCTTCTAACTAAGCACAAACGAATTAACCCTTCCATGACAGAAGGGAATGACACTTGGCAAACTAACTGCAGCCTCTCCTGTTTCCTTGCAGGTACCCTGACTCTGGAGTTCCCGCCTGGTGATGAGTAACAGAGTGCTGACAGGTGAGGAGGAGGTAGGGGAGGGGGGGCCGTTCTGCAGATTAGTGCAAACCGCCCATTCACCTGAACCCACCCGCTCACTTGCCACTTTGGGTGAGGCCCAGCAGGGGTGGGGGGCGACCATGGCCGCCCCTGGCCGCCTCAGAGGCAGGCGCCCCGAAAACCACATGTGACCAGGTGTTTGTTATGACCAGCTCATTCCCTCCCGTAAAGGTAAAGGCTTGGCAAGGCTGAGTGCATGCTCGCCAGACTGTCATGCATCAGCTGGTCGCTGCTGCCCTCGACTATGTGCATCCTCCCAGATGGCGGAGTGTGGGGCTTGCCTTGCCAGTGGAACAAGGCAAAGCCCACATGTGTCTTTTTCTCCCTCAGGCATGTCCAGGGCATAGCTGCTCTCCCGCATCCCGCCCTCCCCAAACATCTCTGATGGACGGTTGGCTGCAACCCAGGAAGCACTTTCGCGCCGTGGCCTGCATCTCAGCCCCGCCCCGCCGAGCGGGAAGGAGGGCTGTGAAGAATGCCCCAGCTCCCTTGCTAGCCTAAAAACAATCCCGCTTGTTCCAGTGCAATAAAACGAGTTGTAAAACAACTGCCATCTGTGTCTGCGAGCCTGACTTCGTCCTCTGCCCCTCCCCCAACACTCCCATCACATATCTCCACCTGCACATCGCCACAAATGTATCTGACAGACCCCGTTCTGCCTCCCCGCCCCCCTCCCCTCACAGTAACTTCAGGTAGAGGGTTGGGGCAGGGCATGTCAGCGGGGAAGGGGGAGTCACCGAGGGTGATCAATCCCTGGTAGGGCGAGCAGCTGGCACCTGATAAGCCAAGGAGAGGGTTGCTGGGGGTGCTGCTGCAAGGGGGCGGGAGATGGCAGGGGAAACGGTCCACTCACTCGAACCCTAGCCCCATCAGCAAAGAAAATAGGGTAGCAGCAGGCGGATGCCATATCCCAGGCAGGAGGTCCCATGCGCCGGAGGAGGGTCACTCCCGTTGCAGCCGCAGCTGCAGCAACACAGTCCCACGAGTGGCCTCCTCCCAGAGTGGGTCCAGCCCCTCAGGTGCCTGCGGCAGCCCCATTGGTCATTACAACACCCTCCGCCCCGCGGCGTCCCACCTCGCATCCACTCCTGCGGGGCTGTTGCCAGCCTCCCACGCCAACATGCCGTGGTTGTTGGGAGGGGTGGGGTGTGTCTGAGGCTGCGCGTGGCTCCGCCCTGCCCAGCGGCTTCCCCCGACACTGGCCGCAATGTGGGCGGTGATCGAGAGGGAGCGGCTAGAGGTGCACACCGCATGGGAGGAGGCGAACAACCGCGGCCAGGAGTTCATGGCCGCAGTACTGGAGGTGGGGGAGGGGCTCTGCGCCTCTCAAGCCCATGCTGAAGGGCTTGTCACCATCCTCGACCCGCCGGCCCCACCCGCTGCAGCAGCTCCACCCGCCCCAGAGGCGCCCCTCACTCGGGCCCAGTTGCGTGCAAGAGGCCGGGCCCGTGGATGGCCATGGGGGTCCGGCCTCTGGCCTCGCCAGTGAGCCCCACTGCCGCCTTCTGGGGGGTGGGGTGTTCTGCTGGACAGGTGGGGCCGCAGCCCAGGGTGTTATACAGATGCTGGAGGCAATGGGGCAGGGTCCTGGGGGGGCCGGGGGCAGCGAAGCGGGGCTTAGCCGTGTGACCTGGTCACCACAGCCGGGAAGGCTGGGTGGAGGGGCAGCTGCTTCTGACCATGCACTCGCACAGGTGCCGGATGGCACAGGGGGCGAGCAGTGGGGGCTGGCGAGGCAGCATCCAGGCCATCGACAGGCCCCTGGCTGCCTGTCCTTCCAAATGGGCTCTCCCCAGCCCTGCCTCCCCATGGTCCCTCGACACCCTACCTCTCCTACACGCCTCCCCTTCCTCACATCTGCTGGGGGAGGTGGGATGGTATAATAATAAAGACTGATTTCTGTGCAATGGGTGTCTGTGGTCGTTGCCTTGGGAAGGGGACGGGGGCGGGCCCGCTGTGTCTGCCTCTTGGTGGCGGCCTCAGGCCAACCCTCCCCTTCGGCGCCACTTGGTGGCTGTTCCCTGCTGCCGGGACTGGCTGCTGCCCTGGATTCCTCATGGCAGGGTGCCTGCCAGTCCCATGCAAACCTCTCTGGACGCAGCCACCACGGACTTGGTGCTGCATTGAGCAAACGAGGGAGAGGCTCCTCAGACCACGCCCACCCCTCTCCTTCCCAACTGCAAGCCCCGCCCAACGCATGAGCCGGGGTGGTCTGCCGGCATGGGCGCGGTTTGCCTGCTGCTCTGGGGCCTGGCCGGGATCACGTGCTGCCCATTGGCTGCGCCTATCCTGGCCCCTCCCCCTGCTGCTTGTCGAGAACAGCGCCCTTTGGCTGCGCCCGGCGGTGGCCACGCATCAGGCCCGCCCACAACGCTTTCTGGTTCTCCCAATTTGCATCTCTGTGCCACTGCCAGAGCCGGCGCCACTGCACTTTGCTGGCACAGGATACGGCCTGGCGGCGTATCTGTCCCTTCAAGGGAGTTAAGTTGTGTTTCATTAATGATGGCAGCCTTGTTGTGCTTGGGGGTCAGAGTGGCACGCTTGCACAGCCCGACCATGGACTTCTTCATGATAGTGACGATATCAGGGTATATCATGGCTGTTAGGTCTGCTAGGGTCATCACAACTGTGCCCAGGCCTGCAGGGATGGTCGCTTTTCCCATGGACTCAGGACTTGCTGGTACTTGCCCATTGCTGCTCAGGGCACTGCAGGAGTATGATGTGCATATTTCTTTGCCGCATCTCTAAGTTGCCACAGAACACAGAGTTCCACAGCTGACCCATCAGCCTGCCAGCCACACAGGAAAGCCAGGCCCCACAGGGAGATTGGCAACTCTAGACTGGGAGGTGTATTTTTACCTCAGGACACATTCAGTGACTCCCAATAGCAAGTATATACTCTTTAGAATGTTGGAGAGATGATCAACCAAGGCTGCATATGCAAATGACCGCAGGGAAGAGAGGCAGTTGGCAGGGGAGGGGAGGACCCTGCCAGCCACACAGGGAAGCTGTATCCCTATGGGAAACACACATTTTATCCCTTTTTACCCCCTTAGGGGGCAAATTTCTTAGAATCCCTTCTTAGTGAGCCCCTACATCAGAAAAGTAATGTCCTGCCCAAATTTAACGTTTCTAGGTCCAGGGGTTTGGGCTGGGCATTGATGAGTCAGTCAGGACACTTGTCTTTAGATAGATAGACTAACTTAATGCCCGTGCCTTGCTATGGTATTTAACTATTTTAAATCCAGTTATAATACTTATGGGTATGTAACATTTTATGGTTGGGGTGGGGGGGTTAGTTGGTTTTGTAGTATAATAGCATAGTATCCGAGCTTCACAAAGGTGTTTGCATAAAGTGAAGCGTGTTGATGCCGAAAGCTGATGAAGTGAATTTCGAAATGTAACATTTATTGAAGGAAAAGGAAAAGATTGTAGTGCAATAAATAAAGTGAAAAATACGTACAGCCTTCTTTTTTTCCTACTGAAGGACCTCTTTGTAGACCTCATTGGTGGTTTTCCCCTCAGGCGCTAGGATCACCAGGCTGCTGGGTGAGCTCACTCTGGAGCAGGCCACGTAGAACTACCCATGTGAGAAGCAGTCCTCCCTCAAGTCAATTCCTGCCACCTTCAGTGTCTGGCCCTGGGACTTGTTCATCGTCATAGCAAAGCAGACCATGAGGGGGAACTGCAGTCTCTTGAATTGGAAGGGGTTCTCTGATGGTATGAGTGGTATGCATGGTATGAACACTGACTCCGCCCCCCCCCCGAGTTCTGCCAGTGAACAATGTGGCCTCAATGACGTTCCTGTGGAGGCTTTCACTCATAGTCTGGTGCCATTGCAGAGTTTGGGTGGGCTGATGTTCTGGAGCAGCATCACTGGAGCCACCTCTTTGAGGAGAAGCTTGTGGGCTGGGAAGCCTAGAGGGTTGAGCATACTGAGGAACTCCACAGGATAGTGGACCACATCATACATTTCCACCACTGAGTCCACAGATAAGTACTCCATTTTGAGTGAGTTAAGTTGTGTTTCATTAATGATGGCAGCCTTGTCGATATTGGGGGTCACAATGGCATACTTGCACAGCCAGTCCATGGACTTCTCTGTGATAGTGACGATATCAGGGTATATCATGGCTGTTAGGTCTGCTAGGGTCTGTCACTACTGTGCCCAGGTCTGCAGGGATGGTCACCTTTCCTTTGGACTCAGGATATGCTCCATCCCCTATTTTTAGTTGGAGTTCAGAGACTTCCCCAGCAGACACCTCGCCTCTCAAGTGGACCCTCATGTTTTTTCTCAGAGTTTCCTGATGAGGGGCCACCTTGACACACACTGTAACCTTGACACCTTGAGTTCCCCTTGGGACTACTGGCAGAGTCTGCCAGAAGTCTCCAGCCAGCAGCACTGTGACTCCCCCCATTGCTCCCTCATTGCCCCTGACATCTTTGAGAGTTATGCTCAGTGCCTCAAAACACCCCTCATCCCAAACAATGAGCTTACAGTTTCACAGCACTTGGGCCATGTTGCTTTGTTCTGAGATGCCGAACAGGGGTGTTTCTGCATGGATGAGGTTAAGAGGTAGCTTGAAGGTAGTGAAGGATCATCTGCCATACTTGAGTGAACCTTGACCTTCCATGGAAGTGAGCACCTCTCTACTTGTCTTTTAGGATTGCTTTGCTCATAGAGAGACTCGGGCACTCTGTGCACTTTGGGGTGATCTTACTGATACTTGGCCACTGCTGTTTGGTGCACTGCAGGAGCAAGACGTGCATATTTCCTTGCCGCATCTCTAAGTTGCTTACTCTTTTTAGCATCGGTGTATCTTGCACAACATCTGCCAGAAGGCTTCTTGGTGGCAGTAAGAGGTGATGGCTGCAAGAGGTGTGAGGTGGAGTTGGACTGAGGGAAGGGTGGTGTGGTGGGCACTTTGGTAGGTTCATGTGAGAGGTTTGTATTGAAATGGACCCTAGAAGGGGTGTGTACCATCTCCCCATGAACATTTAAAGACTCATCAGATGGGATACTGATGGGATACTGATCAGATGGGAAAGCTTATGAAAAAGCATAACCTTCAAGCAGTATTCAGACCCACCCGAAAAATACAACAGATGCTACGATCAGCAAAAGACAGTAGAGACCCCCTCACCTCTGCAGGAGTATACCGTATACCCTGCAGCTGTGGACAAGTTTACATCGGGACCACAAAGCGTAGCATCCAGGCAAGAATAAAAGAACATGAAAGACACTGCAGACTTGGACAACCTGAAAAATCAGCAGTGGCTGAACATAGCCTAACTCAAACAGGGCACAGTATCTTATTCCAGGACACCAAAATACTGGACAACACTTCCAACTACTTTGTCAGACTGCACAGGGAAGCCATTGAAATTCACAAGCATAAGCAAAACTTCAACAGGAAAGAAGAAACCTTAAGAATGAACAGAGCATGGTTTCCAGTTCTGAAAAACACCAGGCTAACAAAACATTCTATCCCCGACAATAGCCCTGCAGAGAAGATTAGCACATCAAGTACCAATCCATATGCAAAAGAACCTCCTCAGGATACAGTGAAGCCTCCCGCCATTAGCATTCCACACCCTGGGAAACTCTTACAGGATGACTCAGCTCAACCCCACCCCTCCTGAGTAGATACAAATGACCTGCCAACATCTTTTCCACACTGTGACACTGAGAGATCTCTGTCTTTTGGTGCTACACCTCTGAAGATGCCAGCCACAGCTGCTGGCGAAACATCAGGAACTACAATGCCAAGACCACGGCAATACAGCCCTGAAAACCCACAACAGCCATTTAAAGACTCAGTTGCCATACTGACTTTTATTCAGTATCCACAAGACTCCTATTCAGGAGTCTTGTACTGTCTTTCTTCAACTGTCTGCAGTTTCCTTTGCCTGATTTTTACCTCAGAACACAGAGTTCCACAGCTGAGCCATCAGCCTGCCAGGCACACAGGAAAACCTGGGAGTCATCGTATATGTCCTGAGGCACTGCATGTGTCCTTCATACTGTTTAGAAAGTTGGGATGATGACCAATCAAGGCTGCATATGCAAATGACCTCAGGGAGGCTGAGTTGGCAGTTGGTAATGGGGGGGGGGGGAGCACCCTGCCAGTCACACAGGGAAACTGTATCCCTATGGGAAAACATATTTTACCCTTTTTTACCCCCTGAGGGGGCAAATTTCTTAAAATCTCTTCTTAGTGAACCTCTACATCACAAAAGGAATGTTCTCCCCAAATTTCACATTTCTAGGTCCAGGGGTTTGGGCTGGGCATTGATGAGTCAGTCACAACACTTGTCTTAATATATATAGATTGAATAAAAAATGTAAATCATACTAAAATGATTGATCCAAATGCAGAGAAGTAATGCTGTAAAGAAAAGTTTATCCTCTTATTTCATTAACGTAGTTCCTACAGAAGAACATATGGCCCTCCTTACAAGCTTATGTGGCATTTAGGGACGCTTCAACGCCCACTGGTTGGACTCAGGTCCTTTTAGCTGAAGGCCTGATTTTTCAAGCATTGATCGAATAGATTGTTAATCCATTCATGGATGCTGTACAAATTGCATCACTGTGTTCCTTACTTACTCTGCAGTAGAGAGCAACTGGCTTTTTTTCATATGCACTTTCTCATATGGATTGATTGAGTTCAGCTACCCTACCCCTTGGAGCATAACTGCTCTAGTCAGCAGACAATTCAATAGACTTTAGATCACTCACAGTTAGATCACTGTCTCATACTTGCCTTGGGACACTGATGCCAAAAAGGTGCCCTCCACTGACAATTATATCCCATTATTATCTTACATAGTAATATTAATTTTCTGAGTAAGTACATTAAACCAAGTATCAATGTTTTGCATTATATTTTCTACAAAACAAGGTATTCCTATTTAGAGATGGGCACGAACTGAAATGTGAACCAAAATTAAGCACGAACCAGGCCAGTTCATGGTTCACGAACCAGCGGTTCATCAGATCACATTTCTGATGAACCACCACGAACTTTAGGCTGGTACGTTTGATTCGTTTTTTGGTTCATCACTGCAGACAGCCTGGTGCCAATCAATCAGTTTCCTAGGCAACAGGGGATGGACTTCCTGCAGACCTTCTGCTGGCCCGGAAGTGACCTTCTGCTGAACCGGAAGTGATGATTTTCTGTCCTGGATGTGACGTTTTCATGAACCAAATGAACCAGTTTGCGAACCAGGGACAGGTTCATGAAAGTTCATGGTTCGTGGTTCGTGAAATTTGATGAACCAGGAACCATATGGTTCGGATTTTTTCCGGTTCGTGCCCATCTCTATTCCTATTCCTTTTAAAGCAAGTCTACTGTTGTTCTTTGCTGCCTTCACAAGCTCATTCTGTTCAGATATGTATTTTTGAAACTGAATGTTGATTGAACTTTGTCCAGACCCTTTATTCTGCCTTCATTAGTGAATACTTCCTCATATTTTCATTTTAAATGAGAATAACTTATGATACCCACAAAGTAGATAAACAGAAAATTTAAGGTATTTTCTCTGCTATCCAAACAGAGAACCAAAAATTTGAACATATGAAACTGCCTGATACAAAGGCAGACTTTTCCAGCATTTGTTACCTGATATTTGTTTGTTTAAAATATATATACAACTTATCCTATCCTCTTGTGACCCTGACCCAGATAGCTCTAGCAAGCCTGATCTAGTCAGAAGCTAAGCAGGGTCTGCCTTGGTTAGTAATTGAATGGCAATAGCAAACCACCTATGCCAGTATCTTGCCTTGAAAAAGCCAACAGAGGTCACTCTAAGTCGGCTATGACTTGACAGCACTTTACACAGCACCACTATCATTCTCTTGTGAAGTTCATGGCAGTTAACACCAAGAATACATACAGAAAAACAAAATGAAACATACACACAAAAGATACCACTAATAAAAACTAAACATTCAGCCAATTGTGAAACTCGTTTTTATTTATTTACCCTAGTGGGTACACAAAGGGACTGGCAACATTCTCCTTTGCTCCATCTTATCCCAGAGAGTGTGAAACTGACCTAAGATTACTCATGTCAGAGTGAGGATTCAGACTTGGGTTTTCCAGGTCGGGGACAAGAGGGAAAAGCTGTGACTGTTTTGCATGCTGGTGGTCCCAGATTCAACACAGAAAGATCTTTCTGAGCAGAGCTGTCTGAGATTATTTAAAATGGAGTTGAACCTGAGATATTCTATACATGCTATTCCACTGACCCTTGATCCATTGTGTAAGTGACAACCTTACCGACTGGCTGCAGCTTATTTGCACTTTTAGTGGAGTTCATGGACAGAAGGGAAGGAAAAGCAAAGCTAACATCTGCTGCACTTATTTCATTTGGGAGCTTTGGCCTGCAACTAACAAACCTCCAGTAGTGTCATTTTTACAAGAATCAATATAACTTTTCAAAAAGAGTCCAGTAGCACCTTTAAGACTAACCAATTTTATTTTATTGTAGCAAAAGCTTTGTTTTATGAAGACGATCATCAAGATAACATAGTGAAAACCAAATGCTCAAAATTATTACAAAATAGATGTTTGACTAATCCTCTAAACATCTAAATATCAATTTAAAAAGAATCAGCTCTGTCTATCAGTGCCAAAAGGTCCCATTATGAGTGACCCATTAAAACTATGCCTGTTAAATAAATTTAGCACATGGCTTGGATGCATGCAGCAGGCTTTTACATATGGTGAAACCTTAAATAAACACTAACTAGAATCATGACTCACTAAGGAGTAAAATGTTCGGACTATATGCTTCATTGGTACTTTATCCCTCTTCACCCTGATTTTTTTTTCAGAAGTCCATATTGTCAGGCTAATGGATTTAGCACCCTTATTTGCTCTTATTTCCTGATGTCTGCTCCAATTAGAGAGCGAGCCATTTCAAAGAAAGGGGAGTATGGGGAGGGGGGATGAAGTTATGCAGGATTTTTTTAACTAATTAAGTTCATATTTAGGAATGAGAGGAAAATGGTAAGATGAAAAATGGGGAATCTGCAGTAGACATGGGCACGAACAGCATTACGAACGCAAAAAACCCACGAACAGCCCGTTCGTCTGTTTGCGAACAAGCTGTTCATTAGGCCCCATTGTAAATGAACAAGTGGTCGTCGCAAGCCTGGTTCGTTGCATTCATCTGCTGTTTGTGAAGACAGTCAGGCAACCTTCAATCAATTCCCTTGGCAATGGAGGCAGGGACTGCCTGAACTCTGTCTGCACTCCTGCTTTCACCCTGGAAACCCCAATCTAAGCCTAACTTAGCTTGATGGGCAGGTTTTCCTTCCAAGTGTGAAACTACAAATTGGTTACAATTGGTTACATGGGACCAGAGACCAGGGGGGAGGGAGGGGGAAGGGTGGTGTTCTGCAGCCATGGGCAGTTCTGCCAACCACAGACCTCTCGCTTTTCTCTATGAGACCTCTGGTTATAAAAGGGCACTGCGCTCCCAGTTCTGGCTTTCAGTTTCAGCAGGCAGCGGAGTGGGACAGAGCTGTTGCTAGCCTTTGGGGAGTGAGACAGGGAGAGTGCATTGGAGCTGGTATTTTTTCTGTGAAAGGTGGGTGGGCTAGGGCTCTACCCCCTCTGGTTCCAGGGCTGCTGCCAGGCCCTGGGGCCAAGCTCAGTGGGCACCTCGGCAGAGGGCTCACCTTATTAGTACTAGTGCCTCATCTGGTCAGATCCCTGGGAGTGCTGGGCTAGGGCTCTACCTCCTCTCTCTGGTTCCAGGGCTGCTGCCTGGCTCTGGGGCCAAGCTCAGTGGGCATCTTGGCTGAGGGCTCACTCTGATTACTATCAGTGCCTGATCTGGTCAGGTATCTGTGAGTGCTGGGCTAGGGCTCTACCCCCTCTCTCTGGTTCCAGGGCTGCTGCCTGGCTCTGGGGAAAAGCTCAGTGGGCACCTTGGCTGAGGGCTCACCCTGATTATTAGTGCCTGATCTGGTCAGGTCTCTGGGAGTGCTGGGCTAGGGCTCTAGCACCTCCCTCTGGTTCCAGGGCTGCTTTCAGTCTCTGGGGCCAAGCTCACTGGGCACCTCGGCTGAGGGCTCACACTTATTCTTAGTTCCTGATCTGGTCAGGTTTCTGGGAGTACTGGGCTAGGGCTCTACCCCCTCTCTCTGGTTCCAGGGCTGCTGCCAGGCCCTGGGGCCAAGCTCACTGGGCAACTTGGCTGAGGGCTCACAGTGTTCTCTCCTTTTCTCACCTCCTTAATTCTTGTTTGCTGGCACAATGAGGCTTCAGCTGGGGGCCAAGGTTGGTCATGGGGGGAAGTGCAAAAATTGTCCTGGTTGCCCCACAGGAAGCAGTACTGGGCTGGGCTCTGGAGTAGCAGAGACTCCTGCTCCCCAAAAATCACCTGGGGGGGCTGTGGAGGAGGCCGAAAATCCCTTGCCACTAGGGGAAAAGGAAATCTTTAAACTGTTTGAGGAGGAGGAGGGCAACGGATCCATGGAGGAACAGTTAGGGTTCGATGAAACATCCATCCTGTCCCCATCCCAAACTCCCGGTGCTGTCCCTGCCTGCAGTCCACGCCTCACTCCGTCTTCCATTGCCAGCTCCACGGCACAGCCAGTAACCCTTTGTCCTCCCTCCCCTGGAACAGTTAATGGGCCATGGTTCAATCTCTCTGTATGGAGGCACTTCCGGGCCTTCTGAATGACCCTGGTGTGGTGCAGTGCTGTGTCTGTGATGGCCTGGTGCACAAGGGCAATGACCCAAAGCACCTGTCATTGACAGTCCTGACTAGGCACCTGAAGACACGTCACCCGAGCCTGTGGTTTCCTTCCTCGGCCAGCAAAACATCCGGCGGGGGGGAGACAGAGGGCTACCAGCTCCTCTGAGCAGGGATCAGTGGGAGGGTCACTGGAATCCACCCCAAGCAAGAAGCCTTGCCACGAGGTTGCTGCTGGTGGGAGCGGAACATTCAGGCAGACCACCCTTGGGGAGGTTGTTCCATCAAGGTTGAGGATACTGTCGTTGAAAAGGGTGAGGTCAAGGGCTCAGAAGGCAGGCATTCATGTAGTGGTAGAGACAATTGCCCTGCAAACATTTCCCCTATTCGTCATGGAGGGTGTGGGCTTCCAAAGGCTGCTTCTGCACTTTGCCCCATGGCTCTCCATGCTGTCACAGAGCACCATTACACATTAAATCCTGCCTGCCCTCTACCAGTCTGTGCAAGACATGGTGCTCAGGGAGATGTCAGCTGCCAAAGGCTGCACAGTACACTTCATGGCCGACCTCTGGAGCGACTGCCATCACAGATACTTTACTATCACCGCCCACTGGTGGCAACCAGCAGACATCTGCCACCCCAGGCCAAGAACTGGCCCCCGGAAAAGGTAACCAGCTTGACACTGGGCTATATGGCAGTTCTTCTTCAGGCCCAGGGGATGGATGAGGTCCATATTGGGAAGAACATCGCCACCACCGTAAAGGTGCCACTGAGAGAGTGGACAGCCAGTGGGGAAGGGTTTATCTGTAGCTTCATGGTGACAGGTGCGGGAAGCAACATGTTGGCAGCCGTAAAAGAGGCATCCCTCCCGGGCCTGGTGTGCATGGCGTACAAGCTGCACCTGGTGATGAGGGACATGCTTGGGCTGGGGAGCAAGCCAAGGGACAGCTGGGATGAGGGAATATTGTATATGCACAATCTGCTGGACAGCTGCCGCCACATCACTTCCCACTTCTCCCACAGCATCAACTCTTCCCATGTTCTGTTGCAGAGGTAGGGGGAGGGGGGACCCCGAGCACCAACTTTTTCAGGACTTGCCCACTCACTGGAACTCCACCTATGACATGATATGTCATCTGGTGGAGTAGAGGGGCCAGTTGCAAGACATCCTGTCATCCATGGATGTTCTGAGGAGGGGAGAGGAGCTGAGCCTCAGCTCCATGGAATGGAGAGTCCTTGCTCAGATGTCCTGGATGCTGAAACCCTTTAAGGAGGCCACCAAGCTCTTGTGCTCCTATGAGGCCAGCCTGGGTCAGATCATCCCCCTGATCCACGAGCTCAACTAGTTCCTGGCCAAGGAGCTCAAGAACGAGAAATAGCTGCTCCCCAGGGTCCAGGACTTTGTGAGGAGGATCCAGGCATGTGTAGCCAAGTGCTTGCATCTTCTGTGCCACAAGGTGCCATACCAAATGGCCTCCCTCTGTGCCCTCTGGATCAAGGGCATCGCCATGTGGGAGGGTCAGATGCAGCACTGGAAAAAGGCGCTCTGCACAGTGGTGCTCCGTTTCCAGAAAGGGAAGGCAGGTCTGAGGGAACTGGGCAGGGGCTTGGGGCAGCGGCGGAGAAGGAGGAGCAGGAGGAGGAGGAGGAGGAGGAGGAAGAGGAGGGGTGGGAGAGTTGGGAAGAGAGCCACGCCAGGAGAGACCCACCCAAATGGCCCCACTTGATCTTTGGTCCTCGTCGGTGGGCTGTGTGGTTGGACGCAGCTTCTTGCACAGTGGAGGACTCGGCAGGGGCTATGGTACGAGAGTACCTCGTGGAGCTCACCAAGCCTCCCACTCCAACCCCTTGGAGTATTTTGCGAGTAAATCTGCCATCTGGCTGGACCTGTCCATCGTGGCAACCAACATCCTCTCCTGCACTCCCACCAGCGTGCAAAGCGAGCAGGTGTTCTCCCACCTGCGAGACCTCCTCTGTCCTCACCGTGCACATCTGCATCCAGACCTGGTGGACATGTTGACCTTCATGAAGGACAACCTCAACTTCTTTGGGTATCCCTCCTTGGACCTGGACCTACCTGGGCTCTGAGCCTCCCCAAGTCTACTGTAGTTTTAGGCCAAACTCCTGTAAAGTGGGCTCCAACCCTCCTTGGTTCTCGGGGCTGCTCCCATGGCTGGTAACCTGTGGTCCTCCTCTCCCAGACAGGTTCCTGGACGCTCCCTCATTCAACCTCTCCCTCTCTGGACAGCACCAATACGATCTTTCTCCAAAACTTCTCCTGCCCATCGTGTCCTCTCCTTGACAAGTTCCCGTACGGTCCCTCTTTCCTCCTTGCCCTCTGTGAATGGAATCAGAACAACCCTTCCCAACAATTTCTTCTGTCCTGCCCATCCTGTCCTGTCCACAAAGGCAGGAAGGTGGGTCATGTCAGCTACCGCTGCCTTTGTCACGGGGGACTACATGGCACTGCCACTGCCTTTGGGCCTTCCTGGTCCCACTCTGCAATGCGACTGTGACAAACAACCCTTTGTCCTCCTCTCCCTGACAATGTCCTGGTCATTTCCTCTTTCAACGTCTCCCTCTCTGGAACCACTCAGATGCCTCCCAACCTCTCCTGTCCTGCCTGTCCCATCCTTTCCTAAAAGGCAAGAAGGTGGGTGATGTCAGCTGCCACGGCTTTTGGCCACAAGGGACAGCTCTGCTGCTGTGGCACAGGTTGTTGTACGGTACTGCACAGTGCCCCCTATCCATGGCGCCTTCTGTCCATGCTGAGCAGGGGCTGCGACGCGAATCACGTCCTTTCCGTGAAGGCAGAAAGGTGTGTCATGTTGTCAGCCACCACCGCCCCATGACTCAGTGGGTTTCTCGGCTCATGGCTCGCCAACAAAGGGGTCTTCCCAGTCCTGCTCGGCGATGCAGCCGGCAGTAACCCTTTGTCACTGTCTTCCTGACATGTTCCCTGATGGTCCCTCTTTCAACCTCTCCCTCTCCGGAACTGCTCAGATGCCTCCCAACCTGTCCTGTCCTGCCCACCCTATCCTTTCTGCAAAGGCAGGAAGGTGGATGATGTCACCTGCCACTGCTTTTGGCCACAAGGCACAGCTCTGTTGCTGTTGCTGATGATAGGGTTGTACAGCATGGGGCCTCCTATCTGTGGGCTCCTGCTGTCCCCCCTGAGCAGGCAGGAATGGGTCCCCCCCTCCCTGTCCATGAAGGCAGGAAGGTGGGTGCTGTCTGCTGCTGCTGCTTTTGGGTATGAAGGGCAGCTCAAGAGCTGTTGTGCATATGGATATGCAGCACAAGGCCCCCTATCTATGGGCACCTGCTGTCCCCTCTGGGCAGGGGGGAATGGGTCTGTCCCACCCTTTCCATGAAGGTAGGAAGGTGGATGCTGTGCTGCTGCTGTTGCTGCTTTGGGGCATGATGGGCAGCTCAAAAGCTTTTGCTGATACAGTTGTGCTGTACGGTGTACCCCTATCCATGGGCACCTGCTGTTGTCCCTGTGCATGGGAGGAATGGGTCCCATGACTCACTTCCTTTCCACAAAGGCAGGAAGGTGAGTGATGTTGGCAGCAGCCTCCAGTTCAACACAGGAGGGGTGGACAAGCCTCACCAGCAGCTGTCTGGGCACTCCTTCAGGGTGGATGTTGGGGTCCTCCATCCCAGTCCTGCTGCGCAATGAGGCCAGGAAGCCTCTGAGCTCCTCTCCTAGACAAGTACTCAGTCCCTCTTTCGACCACTCCCTCTCTAGAACCGCTCTGACACTTCCCAACGACCTCTCCTGTCCTGGCCATTCTATTCTTTCTGTGAAGTCAGGAAGGTGAGTGATGCTGGCGACAGCCCCCACTGCAACACAGGAGGGGTGGACAAGCCTCTGCCAGAGCAGTCTGCACAGTCGAACACGGTGGTTGTTGGGATCCTCTTTGTCCTCCTCTCCCTGTCAAGCTCCCCGTCCTTCTTTGAACCTTGCCCTCTCTGGAACCGCTCTGACCCTTCCCAACGACCTCTCCTGCCCTGTCCATCCCATCCTTTCTATGGAGGCAGGATGGTGAGTGACAGCTGACAAGATCAGTGGGTTTCAAAGATAAAGGCTCACAAATGTTTGGGTGTTTCCTGGTCCTGCTCCGCAAGGCAGCCAGGAAGTGTGACCCTCTGTCCTTCTCTCCTTGACAAGCTCACCATCCATCTTTGAACCTCTCCCTCTCTGGAACACTCTGACCCCTCTCCTCTCCCGACATCTCCTCTCCCTCCTGTCCTTTCCACGAAAGCAGGAAGGTGGCTGATGTTAGCTGCCACCACTGAGTACCTCAGTGGGATCCTTGGATGAGGCCTTGCAACTATTGGGATCGTCCCAGTTCCCAGTGTCTGTTTCGACCTCTCCCTCTCTGGAACACTCTGACCCCTCCAAACAACTTCTCCTCTCTCTCCCATCCTTTCTGCAAAAGCAGGAATGTGGGTGATGTCAGCCATCAGTGGCCAGACTACCTACCCCCTAGAGGGGAGGCAGCCTGCCACCACCTTCCTGAGCCAACCAGGCCCAGTGGCTGCACTCATCACCTACATCCATTTCTGTGCAGGAAAGTACAGTGCAGTACTCTGAGGCTTGGTGGGTGGGCACAAAGGGGTGCCACTGGCGAGTGGCCAGACCACTTGCCCCCTAGAGGGGAGGCCACCCACCGTCGCCTTCCCGAGCCCACCAGGCCCAGCAGCCACACTCGTTACCTATGTCCCTGTGTGAGCAGGAAATTGCACTAGCGTACTCTGAGGCCTGGTGGGCAGATACATGGGGGTGCCACCAGTGAGAGGCCAGACCCCCCACACCCTAGAGGGGAGGGAGCTCACCACCACTTCCCCAAGCCTACCAGGCCCGATGGCCGCACTGATCACCCATGTCCCTGTCTCCACTGGAAAGTTCAGTGAAGTACTCTGAAGTCTGGCGGGTGGGCACATGGTTGGTGCCACTGGTGAGTGGCCAGGCCCCCCACCCCCTAGAGGAGGGAGGCCCACCACCACCTCCCCAAGCCCACCAGGCCCAGCAGCCACACTCATCACCTACATCCTTGTCTGCGCAGGAAAGTGCAGTGCAGTACTCTGAGGCCTGGAGGGCAGGCAGGCACGTGGGGAGTGTCACTGGCAAGTGACCAGACCCCCCCACCCCTAGAGGCGGGGCAGTCCATCACCACCTCCCGAAGCCCACCAGGCCCTGGGGCCGCACTCATCAACACCCACGTCCCTGTCTGCACAGGAAAGTGCAGTGCAGTACTCTGAGGCCTGGTGGGAGGGTGGGCACATGGGGGGTGCCGCCGGTGAGCAGCCAGACCACCCGCCCCCTAGAGGGGAGGCAGCCTGCCTTCGAGTCTTCCACTTGTAAACTGTGCCAAAGTCAACTGATGGCTCCAATTGTATCGAATGGGAGTTTCCTGGGGGCTTTGGATTTGGGAATGTATAACTCCAAGATCCATATTGCAATCTTGACCAAATTTGAGCGATGGTTGGAGGGGAGCCTGCTGAACACTCCCTGTGAATATGGGCTCTCTAAGTCCAACAGGGGCCATTCTGGCCCCCATGAACAACAAATAACAAACATGTTCATTAATGGGACATGTTCGTTACTGTTCTTCTGTTTGTGACGGCAACAAAGTACAAACAGCGTGTTCATTCTTTTTTTCCATTCATGCCCATATCTAATCTGGAGTAGCATAGGACCTTAAGAAAACTGGAGAGTCTAACAATTGAGAGCAATGCTATTTCACTTTCTGACCACAATACTACACATTGACTTCCCTTTACTTCTGTTTCTTTTCTCTTGTAGTGGAATCCTAAACATACTGAGGAAGCCAATTTCAGCCTGGAAAATTCATGGAGATTTGGGGATGGTGCCAGGGAGAGTGGATTATGGGGAAGGCAGGGACGTCAGTGAAGATGTGATGCCATAGAATCCAAAGTTGTCATTTCCTCCGGGTGAACTGGTCTCTGTAGTCCAGAGATCAGTTGTAATTTTGGGAGAACTCCAAACGCTACACTGAGATTAATAATTTTAGTTCCACTTACATTCCATGCATGTACCAGTACTACCATTAAATAAACCATCATTACCTGAGTTTTCTGTAAGTGAGAATCATCTATATATAAATGACTAATCTTTTTCTCTAACAGATTTTCATGGACACATTTAGAAATGTGAAGGTGTCACTTCTCTTTTCATGGCCTCTATGGGGCTTAGGAAGCAACTTTCACACAATTTTAAGAAAGAATTTTTCTTTTTTCTTTTTAAACTTTTTAACAATTAATAAAATACAACTTTTTAAAAACTAACTCGTAAGTGCAACCATGCAGAAAACTTTAAATCAACAATGTTTTTGGAAAGGTAAAACAGTTCAACATTCCATGAAGTGGTGAGTCCTTTTTCATTAATTTGAAGCAACTGTATCACAGGCTTTTGTCTTGTTGTTGAGGAATTACAGCCCTTAATCAAAGTGGTAAGATCATATGAATTATTAAGCTCCCCAGCAACCAGCCTCCTCCTCAGCAGCCTGCCTCGAGCTTTTGACTCCTCCCCACTGGGCTAAACCAATTAACCTCAGAAGGGTTACAAAGGCCTGAGGTGGGGGAGGGGGGAGGGACCAGAAATGTGGGTTTCCCCCCTTTTTTTTAGATTGTCAACCAGCACCACCAGAGCTGCCTCAATGCCAAATCTAGGCCTGAAGCCAGACTGGAACGGGTCCAATGCATATGTTTTCATCAAGATACCCTGGAGCTGCTCCTCTATCACCTACTTACTGTGCGCAGAAATAGTAAATTCAAGACAGGGCAGTAATTTGCTGTAGTAGCAAAGTCTACATCGGTTTCTAGCTTTTTCTCAACTACTGGGTATACTTGCTATTTTTCTTATAAAAGACAAAGATTTATACTATAAACATGCCAAATGATACAATGTTGTATGCTAAGTTATAAATTATGTATATAAATGCTAAGTAAGTTATAAAATATGTATATAAATGATCTATAAAAGAAATTTAAATCTGATAGGAAAGTAAACATTGGATATATTTCAATTCCTCCCCCCACCAAATTTCTGTTCTTTCCCAAAACAACAACAAAATCACAGAACAAAAAGTTTTCTGTTTCCAGAAATTTTACATATTTAAAATAGCCCATCTTATATTAATCATGCCAATAGGTGGCATATCCTGCCAGTGTAAGGTGGCGTAAGCTGAAAGAAAAATTAGGTAATTTGCCCATGGCTTTGAGGTAGAATTGGGATTGGGTTTTCCATATCAGTGGCAATTGGCTATGCACACAAATATACCTTTCGTAGTGCAGGCAAAGAGTTCAGGGACACACACTGTGGGATTTCCCCACTATGCCCTTGAGTGCCAGAGAAATGTGCAGACCCACTGTAGAGATACATATGTGGAGACTTTTGTTAATCTTGGTAAGAATGTTGCAATTATTGTTGTCCAGTCTTGTAAACCTCTCATAACCTGTCATGACAAATGTTTTGGCCTATCAAAAGGAGACTCAGGGCCAAGCTACACATGAAGAATGATGACACTTGAACAGCAAGTGTATTTCTCCCTGTTCACTTGCCCTCCACTCAATCCACTTGCCGTTCAAGTGTCATTTGTCATGTGTAGCTTGGCCCTCAGTTAACTGAAAACTACAATGGCAGGGTCAAATGAATGACATTTTTCAGGTTTCACCATAAAGCTTACATCTACATAATTACACTGTAAACTCATGGCTGGCGCCTGGAACATGGATCCCCAAATATTGTGATGGAGTCCTGTCCTGCTGGCTACACTTGCCAGTTGGAATGACCCATGGTCCATATAATCTGTTAACCTGCTTCCGACAACTATCAAATTGTGTTTAAATAGTTTTTTTTTCCAATGAAGATTCTTCTTTACCCAGCTGGTGATTGCCTTCTGCCAGGTGATTAATAGCCCATATCATTCTTTTGCACAGTTCATGGAACTGCAGATGTTGTTATCGTTGGTATGCATTTAGTCATATTTCAAATACATTTGAACCAGCAATTTCCTGGGTTGCGAGTTCCTCAATCAATTGGATTGGGGGGGGGGGAGAATATCTACCAATCTGATTTATTTCAAGCATCTTTTTTAAAAAAATTATCAGATGCCACCTTAATGTTTATCTTGGAAAATATTGCACTGCAACTAAAAGGCATATATTGCTAGTGCTAGAAATGGAAATGCAACAGTTCTTGTTCACCACAGGGAAGTGAATTTTGGGAACCTGTCTTCTAGCTTTAAAAAGGCTGAGCTTCTGTCTCGGTTTCAGATAT
Source organism: Eublepharis macularius (assembly GCF_028583425.1). Taxonomy (NCBI): domain Eukaryota; kingdom Metazoa; phylum Chordata; class Lepidosauria; order Squamata; family Eublepharidae; genus Eublepharis; species Eublepharis macularius. Next base: position 37,098,193 of record NC_072791.1, read on the forward strand.
TAAAGACCCTCTTAGGCTCTTGGCCAGCTACCTTGAGTGGGCCAGCCCAGCAGTTGTACTGAATTTCCTTTTAAAATCTGAGTCGTAGTTACCAGGAGCCATGGAACATGTACATTGCTCAAAGTGCCTTACCCTACATTAGGGCTGGCAATCAGCAGGAGATTTACCCTGTGGGGGGCATACTCCAATGACATAATGGTATCACCAGCAACACATTGATGTCACTCTCCATGCACACAGAATTGATGTCAGTGCATCAGTAGGGCTGTTCTAGTATTTGGGCAAAACTCTATGGAGTTTTGCCCAAATGTTAGATTTTTGCCCCAATGCTACAGTGTACCTGGCAACATGCTGACACAATTCTGGGTGCATGGGGAATAACATCAGTGTATTGGGATGCTGACCATCACCACCCCCTTTCTCAACCATTTTCCTTACTGCCCAGCTGAGTGGCAACAGAAAGTGCCCGCTGCTGGTGAGGGATCCTTTGCTACTAGCAAGAACATTACAAGCCCGCATTAGGGCCACTTGTGCAGGTAATATGTGCTCAGAAGAAAAGAATAATGGTCAAGTAATCATTATTTTATAACTCTGACTTTAAGGTTAGAAGACGGTTAGTGAATGCTGATTATCATCTTCAGTATGGACCCTAATATAGTTGATTTAAAACCATGTTCTCAAGTATTTACCTAAATGAACATATGAAAACAGCATAGCTTCAATTGCTCAAAGAAAGAAAGAAAGAAAGAAAGAAAGAAAGAAAGAAAGAAAGAAAGAAAGAAAGAAAGAAAGAAAGAAAGAAAGAAAGAAAGAAAAGTCCCAGCAAACAGAAAACCACTGCCTGTCAAATGGTTTATTTGTTTGTTTAGATTTTCATGCTACACCTTTCTTCTCTCTTTTTTTTAAATATTTTTATTTTTTATTAACTACATTAACTAACAATACAAAGGGAAGAAAGGGAACAAGGGGAGGAAGGAAAAAAACACACAACAACTACAACATGTAACAACTATGCTACACAAAATGTTTTCCCTTCATACTGCCATTATTCAAAAGTTAAAGCTTTATGTTATGTTGATGGAGTGGTTGACCTTACTAAATGCAAATTACAATTTAAATTCAAATTAAATTTTCCTTCCCCTCCTGGGTCCCGGACGCAATTCTCTCTGAGCAACTGCAGCCGCAGTGCTCGTTTCCTCCCCCCCCCCCCTCAGACTTCTCCTTTTCGTCTTGCTTGGTGCACTGAAATTCTGGATTTTTATCCTCAAAATCCCTTAGTTGATCTTCTGATAATATCTTGAAAGCTTGATCTTTGTGACTGAACCAGATTCCTTCCGGAAATAACCATTTGTACTTTATTCCACGTTCTCTCAGAAGAGCTGCGAACTTTTTATACTTAAAACGTCTTTTCCGAACTAGAAATGGGACGTCTTTCAATATCTTAACTTTATTACCCAAAAAGTCCAAATCTGCATTGTATGAATTATATAGGATAGTGTCCCGGATCCTCTTAGATGAAAAATCAATGATAATCTCGCGAGGCAGCTGACGCTTCATTGCTTTCTTCTCAATGGGGACCCAAAGTGAATTACAACATCATTCACCCATCTTCCATATTATGCTCACGGCAACAACAAACACACAACAACCTTATGACACAGGTTAAACTAAGAGAAGGTCTAACCCAAGTTCACCACTGAAGTTCCATTGCAGACTAGAGGTTCAAATCTGGGCCTCTCATATCTTAGGCCAAAATCCAAACCATTCCTCTGCACCAAGGTGAACTAAAGTTTTTCTCTGGAAAGATTCTTCTACTCTCAGGGAGTTTTAGTAGTGGATTATTGAAAAAATACCTTTTCTCATTCTGCTGCAAATGCAAATCCACCTGTAATGCTCAGAGGTCTCTGGACTGAGGTAATGAGGACTGGGACCTTACTTGTTGAATTTCTAAATCCTCACGAATAAGTCATATTAACAAAGCATTTGCTCAAGGCTTTGTGGAGGTATCTTTTCATATATATTAGAAATTCATTATTACTCATAGAAGTCAGCAGAAAAAAGGTTGTGTTATATAGATAAAAAGATTCATCAGAAACTATGTTGACACACAGTTGTGAGCGGATGTATATTTATTCCTGATGGATTTATTCAAGAGCACTGTTTTCACCCATGTCAGGTCAAACAGTCTAATCCAAGTGGAAAGAACAAAGAACTTTTTCTGGCATTGTTATGTTTTAATTAACACCCCAGGCATTTGAAAATTTTTAAATAGCATTAGGAAAATTTATCTCATATCAGTTACTAGTTTATGGATGGATGGAAGGATTGTGCTTTTTATTATTTTACTGCAAAATAATTGATCTTTGGGTAATATGGTACTATCAGAATGGGGGGAGGTCTTTTACAGACACATTTCTACTAAGTGAAGACAAAAGGCATATAATTCAAAACTTCACCATACTTTTTTTAAAAAGTTGTGCAATTGAATGTATTATTTGGAATGATTTCAAATTTCTTATGCTTGCTGTTTCAATACGGACATTTTCATTTTTTATCTCCTTCATGAGACTCAAATTAGTGATTCTTTATTTAGCCTTTTGTTTCCTTACACTGATTTCCCCCCTGAAAATGTATGCATCATCTATGTTGCACAAAAATAACATGCTTCTATGTATTTCATGGATACATGGCATATATTGCATATATAAATACTGTGCAAATTGTGTGCAAAAATAATTCAGTGCAAATAAGATGCAAAACCAGAACCAAGTAGAGAACTCAAATAATACAAAACAAAACTATTTATTTATTTACTTATTTATAGTATGCCTTTCTCACTAGAAATCAAGGTGGATAAGTCAATAGAATCAACAGAATTGGAACATCCAATAAACAATGCAATGGTATTTACATAGTAGAGAACTGGAGCCAGTAAGAAATCTAGTAACAGAACTGAAGCAAAGCAAAGCCCCACTATTTAAATGGCCATTTCCCCACCACTCAGAGCAGCTGGGAAACGGCCATTTAAACTGTGGGTGGGGCTTGGCTGGCCAGCAGGGAAGTGGCCATTTAAATTGTGCACTCCATGTACATGCAGAACCAGTTTGATGTAGTGGTTAAGAGCACGGGACTCTAATCTGGAGAACCGGGTTTGATTCCCCACTCCTCCACTTGAAGCCAGCTGGGTGACCTTGGGCTAGTCACAGTTCTCTGGAGCTCTCTCAGCCCCACCCACCTCACAGGGTGTTTTGTTAAATGATGCAAAAATTACATAGCAGGATCCTACTTACAAGAACAGGCAGTACACACAGTAGTATAGATCATAGTCTCTAAACCCAAGTAACCTTCTGAAACTTTTTTTACAGTACAATCCTGTGACCTGCGTAGAATAATTCAGTTTTGCACAGTTTGCGGAAAGGCAGGAGAGTGGGAGCTTTTCTGAACTCATCAGGAAGCCATTCCATCACAACTCACAACATATAGGCAGTTGTGATTTTGCCCATTTGCAGGTTGGCTTCTGCAGATAGCCCTGCTCAGATAAACAAAGTGGTATAGGCGGTCCGGCCACTATCAGGGACCAAGGCCATGAAGGGCTTTGATTGTGATAGCTTAAATTAAACCTGGTAGCTGATAGGCAGCCAATCTAGCAACCACAAAACAGGAGTAATATGCATATGCCATCTAAGTCCCAACAATAGTTGAACAGTGTCAAGATAATAAAGTAAACAAACAGATGAGGCAGCTAGCAGTGACTGATCTGTGTCATCAGTAGTAACAGAGTGATGACAGGTAGCTATCATGTGATACCAGCCAGGTGATGTACTTCTCTGTAAATGTCAAGGACACCTGGGCTGGCACAGTGAGTCAGCACTGTGTGGGGATTGGTTACTAAGTAATATATAAGGATGCAAAGTCTTGTATTGTAAAGAACTCCAGCTCTGCGGGTTGCTGGCGAAGCACTTTGTCAGTCAACGTAATGTACCTGTAAATATATCCACCAGTAAATTATATAATACACCATTTGTACTGAAGCTTGGTGTGCCGTGTCTTCTCTTGAACCCTGCCACTGATGCCTGTGTAGCATAATCAAAACCACGACAAACAGTAGCATTCTTCACCAAGTGCAGTCTCCAAGTGGATTTTGAGGGGAGCCCAACGTAAAGTGTGATAATTCTGCTGTTTAATTAGGACGTTTCGCATTTGTGTTTGGTGCATTCAGTCAACAAATTATAAAGAGCTATGAAACTCAGAACTAAAATTCACATCAGAGCATTATGCAGAATAATAATTATAAGCAGCACCCCTTTTGATATGAATAACTCTGAACATCTGCTTGGCAAACAGAAGGTCCAAGGTTCAATCCCTGGCATCTCTAGTTAAAAAGATTAAGTGGTGGGTGGTGTGAAAGACCTCTGCTTAGACATGGGCACAAACCATGAAAAAATGAACCATGTGGTTAGTGAAAACTCCACCAACTCCCACAAACTGGGGCAAGTTTATGAACTGGTTCGTGGGTTTTAAACACTCCTTTCCGGCTGCTTAGCAGTGGCAGGGAAAAGGGCATTTAAACCCCCAGATCAGCTGCTTGTCAGGGAGATCTCCGACAAGCAGCTGATCATTTAAACAGCGGGGCTATTTAAATGGCCTCTCCCAGAAGCGGGGAATGGCCATTTAAACTGTGGGTGTGGCTTGGCTGGCTTGCTGGGATTTCCTGGACGGTCAGACAAGCCCCATTCACAGTTTAAATGACCATTTCCCCACCACTCCAAGGGGTGGGGAACTGGCCATTTAAACAGAAGGGCTTGGCTGGCCGACTGGGAATTTCCCTGGCCAGCCAAGCTCCACCCACTCTTTAAATGGCCATTTCCCCACTGCTCGGCCATTTAAACAGCAGGGCTTGGCTTGCCAGCCGGGAACTCCTGGCTGGCCAGCCAGGCGGGGAAATAGCCATTTAAACTGCAGGTGGGGCTTGGCTGGCCAGCCCAGAACTCCTGGCTGGGCAGTCAAGCCCCACTGTTCAAATGATCAGCTGCTGGTCAGGGATCTCCCTGACCAGCAGCTGATCCGCGGATTTAAATGCCCCTTTCCCTGCTGCCTTGCAGCGGCAGGGAAGGAGGCATTGCTCTTTAAAATGAACCAAACGAACCAGTAGACCGGTTCGTGGAAGTTCATGGAAAGGAGCTTCTATGAACCACTGGTTCGTAAACCATGAACCAGGCTGGTTCGTGGGTTTTTTTTAATTCATATTCTGGTTCATACCCATCTCTATTTGGGACCCCAGAGAACCACTGCCTGAGTAGCCAATACCAACCTTGAAGGCCTGATGGTGTGATTCAGTGTAAGGCATGCACACGTGAGGCAGCCATTAGCAGAGCAAGGAGGGGTAAGGTGAACCAAAGGTAGGTAGAGGTGGAGACAGGGAGTTGAAGCAAAGGCAGAAACAAGATGCTTCCAGCAAGCCAGAACCAGCTAAGGCAAAACCGGTGCTAGAACAAGGAGGAATGGGATTTCCCCTTCCTCACAAGTCCTTACAGGTACTCTTCATTTGTTTCATTTACAATTGTTGTGGTAAGATAATCACTCCCTCAATATAGGCGTAAAGAAGCTACCACTTGTTTATTAAGCTGCTCCATTCAAAATGGAGACACCTAACAAGTATGCAAAAAAAAATCATTTTTTGTCTTGGAACAAACAAGGCTTAATTGCATCTGCCAATATGCAGGAAAGGCATTTTTGGTAATATGTGTTTGGTTCAATTTTAGACATTTTAATGCAGATATTATTTCATTGGCTAGTATGACCACTTGTTGATAGATCTAACACACTGCATCCATTGAAATGGCTACCAAACGTGACCTTGTTTAATTAATATGGCCTCTACACTATTCTGTACTGTTTTAAGCTGCCTTACATATTATTTAGAATGGAAGGAGAGGCTATAAATACCCTAAATAAGGAAATAATTTTGTGAAAAATCAAATTTCCAGTATTAAACTCACATTTCTGATACATGCATGTAATCTCTCTTTCATGGGTTCTATGGGGCTAATTTAGGAAGGAAACTTTCACACAGTTTTAAGCTAAGAAAAATTTTCTTTTTCACCAAATCTTTTAACAATTAGAACAATACGGCTATTTTTTTCTTTTCTTTAACCAAACTCATAAGTGCTACAAAAACAGAAACGTTAAGCCAACAATGTCTTTGAAACCACTCAAGGTAAGCAAGTTCAATTTGTTGGATCCCACCAAGTAATAGAGCCCTTTTTCACAATCCTTCCAATTTGAAGCAACTGGAACCCAGACTTCTGTCCTCTTCTTGGGAAATTACAGCCCTGCAAGAACAATACAATCCCAGTAATAACAACACAACACTCATACACCACTTTTAGTCACTGTCGTTGACATACAACATTTCTGATTACTTTATTCAAGGTGATAAGAGCACACTAATTATGGCCGAATCCACATTTACCCGGCACAGCGCTAAGCAGGCGGAGTGAGAGAGTCTTTCTGGCGTGTTTTATGATGTCATCACACCACGAGAGAGGCATCATGGTGCGATGACATCATAAATCGCGCCAGAAAGACACTCTCACTCCGCCTCCTTAGCGCTGTACCGGTAAGTGTGGATTTGGCCTATTATCAAGCTCCCTAGCAACTGGCTTCTTCCTCAGCTGCCTTGCTCTCTAGCTACTGACTCCGCCCTCTTGGCTAAAACCAATTAGGTCATAGGGATTACACATGAACAACACTTCCCTTTTCTGAGGAACTTTATGTCAAACATATTTTGCCTATACAAAAGGGTGAGAAAAATGAATGAAAAAGATCGCAAATCATGCTGAGCAAACTGTTGGCTCGTAGCTTTATTTGTTAATACCTCCATTTAGCCCTTGTCTGGGTCTCCAACTTTAATTTTTTTTTTTGGTCAGGTACCATTTTTTTCAGTTGGGATTGCCAACTATTCTCTTTTATTATCCTTGAGACATGCTTTAAATTTTGTCCATTGATTTCCTTTTCTTTGTAATTGGATGAAGTGATTGGAATATCTTTTATAATACTTCACAGCCTGTATTTTAATTAAATGTGAAATCATACTCTAAGAGCCCCACTGAAATTTCAAAGGGTAATAAAAAATATGACTGGATGAGATATGGCGATACCGGTCCCTCATACGGACTTTAATAAAAGCCTTTTTCTTAGCAGATGGCTATCTTTCTATATGCCTACATAGACAAGCTATTATGTTTAAGATGTTCATGTGACTTATACATGCATATTCACGCTCTATAGACTAGCAGTGAACCTTCATCAAGAGGTCTTCTCTTTCCTGCTGTTGTGCCACCTTCAGGGAGCAGATCATTTGCTTCAATTATTTCTTCCTGTTTTTACAGTAAAGTTAAATGTTGATTGATATATGGTTGGCTGGAAAGAAAAGATAGAAGTCATGATGATGTTTGAAGCCCTGGGAATGAAATAACAGCCATTTGAAACAGCCAGACAACTTTCACATTTTAGTAGCATTACTCAGACTTGTTTCTCAGTAGTGGATCTTTTAACTAGCAACACTTCCAAAATCTTCCTTGTTAAGAATCATGAAGAGAAGGTACATCAACAAGTAAATGTATGATAATCACAAGGAAGAACTGCAATTTGAAAGTGAAACTGCTCTTGCAAAGAGGCTGAATTGGGTCTGCATTTGTTCTCAGACGATGGAGCAAAGCACAAGAGAGTGAGACATCAATAACTAGATCTTCCCCAAATTTATAAACTTCTAAGAGTAGCTTCATAGGGGTCCAATTAGGATGCCAATTCCTGGAGATTTGGGGGTGGACCCTGAAGTGGATAGGGTTGAGGAAGGAAGGGTATAATGCCATAGATTCCACTATCCAGAGCAGCCATTTTCTGCAGGGGAAATGATCTCTGTAGCCTGGAGATGAGTTGTAATTCCCGGAGATCTCTAGGCCCCACCCAAAGGTTGTCAAGAGTGTGACTCTTCCCCTCATGTGGTTTTGCCATTTGAAACCTACACCCTCCATGTACACATACACATATATATTAACCTTCAGTGGGAAAATATATGAGAATAGAACATGAGGTGAAATCACCCAATTTGGCTTCAATGGACTTTATACCTTGTGCAACACCTTACATTTATTTCCCGAGTTAATACAATGACTTTCAAGTTTAGAATGGATGCACTCACACAAGCAGTCTCTGGTGTTATGTATAAGATATTTTCACCCTGCTTCTCACTTTTTTAGGCATGCAAGAACTATTCCAGTGTGGGCACCTGTTCTTTTTTGACCACAGTGTTTTCAGAACTCATATTGGATATATGTCATATGCACAATCTATAATTGTCTTGTACTTGTTGTGACATTTAGAGCAAAAGCTGGGTTGTATAGTTTTTTAATCTGTTCGTGGAAATAAGCTGCTGACTATACAAAAAATGTTCTTGGTATCCACCACGTTTTTTGTTCTCTGATCCAAACTCAATACCAAATGGAAACAATTAAAGACTCATAAATGTCAATTATCCCTGGTAGCTAGTAAATACTAGCAGTAAGCTTGTCTTTGGGATGCTCTGCTAAATATACAGTGCACTTATGTTATTCACTTGATTCAGCCTGGCTCTGTGGTCAGGAGTGTTGAATTTCCTACATATATTTGGTGAGAGTGGTTCAGCAAAGTAAGCTTTCTTGGATTTTGTCAGTGGCAGTCTGTGCGCCCTGATCTGGAGCTAAAATAAAATTCTACTTCTATCATTCGGAAAGGTGTCTCATTTTCAGGTTCTAAGAACACACATCCATAAGGAGGTGTTTTTGTTTTGTCTGGGATTTGTTTGCTTCTAGAAGCAAAGGTCAATGGAAAATCAATTTCGTCGGCAAAAATTAATGTGTTGAGGTTAATTTCCAAATAAAGACATTAACATAAATACAGAATGGCATACCTCCTTGGAAACATCAGGCATGCAGGTGCACAGAAGTAAAACCATGATACAGACAGGATCTTAATGCAGCCACGAATATGGTTGTTTTCAGATGGCTTTTGCAGGGCTCTATCAGGGTGCACATATGTATCAATAACATGAGCTGAAGGAATAAAATGTACATATTCCAATTCTCAATTTAATTTTAAAAATCTTCCTAGTTCAACTGTAAATCAGATTTAGGGCAGAAAAACAACAAGAATAAAAGAACAGGGGAAATGTGCTCATTTTTATTCAGCGAAAGGAGAAAAAACTACAATGTACATTGAATTCTCAATAAAAGTTCATACTCAAATTAAATTTTCTCCAGACGAGTGGTAGTGACATAATCTTTAATATCAGATCCTTACTCTTCAAAGCCCTTTGACCTTTTGAGGTTCCTAGTGGGTCAGTTAGCACTCCTAATAGTATTTTCATTCATTTGTTAGTATTCCTGAGTAGTTGGTTCATCAGTGACAGAAGAACTCAGGAGAACTGTAATGAAAGAGGAAATCATTTGCCTCTGGGGCATAGAAACAGAACCATAGTGGTGGTATCAAAATCTCATTACATCACGTGTGACTGGAAGTCTGTGTGAAATGAAAAAGGAACCCTACTCCTTTTCCCAATTAGTGGAAGACAAAATGAATTCCGCCCATTCAAACTAATTGAAAACAAGAGACACAGAAAGGTGAGCAAAGATGAAGATTGCTTAGCACAATCAACTAAACAAAAGATGGCATGCATCCGTCAGTGGAACATTGTGTGACAAGGAGATGGTCCGGCTCTATTTGTACTGCTAAAGTTCATCCCAAGCTTTCATATTATAAAACCTATTAATATTGGGCAAGAGATCAACGGGAATGTTAATGTGCACATTCTGACATTCCCTACCTAGCATCTCCATGGACTCTTGTTCCCTCGGTACTTTGAATCTTTTATTTCTTGTCTGGCTGTAGCAGAATGAAGCCAGGTACAGGGAACTGTCCTTTGATCTTAGCTTGTATTTGTTCTTCTATATCATGGCATGATGGTCAACATTTAGTTTAAGTCCCATTGATTTCATTGGGATAGATTTAGATATGAGATTCATCTTCCTACTGAAATAAATGAGACTTGGAAGTACTTAGCATCAGTGAGATTGCTACTTCAGGAAACAGTGAAAATCTTTCCAGTTGAAATCAAAATCTCAGAGAGCAGAACTGTCAAAGACCCCATTCTTGTGAAACTGGAGAACCATTACCAGTTGGAGAAGACACTGTGCAGTGAGATTGGCAGCCAATGTCATGTGGTGTAGAGAAACATTATGTGTCCATGTGTTTCTTTATTATATTTTCTATAATGTTTCTTGGTCAAAATTGGCTCCAAAACAGATCCACAAGACAGTAAAACCTATACAAAGAGCATTCAAATGTAAGATAACTGTGTCACTCACCACGGAGAGGATTCTCGGTGGAGCTGAATCAGGCATGAGGGAAGGATATCTTAACTGTTTCCCGCTCTTCCTCTGATGTACTTACAGATGATGAAAACTGGAAACAGTGAGGGCTTTTATATATGGACATATCTAGGCATACAAAGGGGTCCCTAGCTGTTTCATACCTTTCATTTGATGGCAGTTGGAAGGTGGAGACTGAAGTTTATATACAGATTTATATTCTTGCAGGAGGAGACCCTAGATTTATGGTCAGGCACATTCCTTTCATACCCAAGATCTCAAGTTCAGTCTCCAGTTAAGAGGTTATCAGACAGTAAGCCTGGGATAGGTCTCTGCTGGATACTTTAGAGAACCACAGTGGATCAGAATAGCCAAGCCTGAGCTAGGTGGAGCATTGCTCTCTGTTCAGTATATGGCAGCTTGATATATTCACTCAGCCCCCAAGACGTGTGAGCCATATTCTTTTATCCCGCTTTATTCTTTATTTTTAAATGCTTTCTAGCCTCCATGACTGGAAAGACACTGAAAAATTTGATGGCAGAAATGCTATTAGGAACAGAGAAATATACCAGCCAGCATATATCCATTCTGTTTTTCAGCTCTTGCATACTCTGTGTCTATATATCAAGTGTTTGCAAAGGCTGCCTCTTTTTCTTCCTTCTCGTTCACAAACACAATATTTATTATGTACATCAATTTAGCTGAGCCTTTGTTATCATAATAGAGTTGGAAAGACATCCCCATATAAAGACCACCACTGCAAAGATGAAAATGTTGCCTATGTAGCAATAACAGACAGCTGCTGCAGCATAATGGTTAAGTAGTTGGGCTGCAAATCAGGTCTCTGTTGGATCAAATCCCATGACTGCTACAAGCTCAGCAGTGGCCTTGGCTATGCCACTCCTCTCAGCCCGAGCTCCCCAGCTTGAGTGTGGGGATAACAACAACAATAATAACATTGGTTTTGTCCCCTTTCCTTCCCCTTTTAAATCCACCCACCATTTCCTTCCTTTTTAATATAATAAACATTATTTCCATAAAGACATTTATGACTTCTTTAATACACTGCCTTTCTTTAGGATATGTCGTGGAATCTCTCCCCTAACTGCCAGATCGATGCTACAAAATGTGCTAAAAGTTATTTTCCAGGGTTTCCACTAGAGATGGGCATAATCGTCATTATGATAGAAAAATACGATAATGGCGTTCGCGCGATCGGGACCCGGTGGATCGGTGCCATCCACGGCAATCATTCCAGCGTTTGGGGGGGGGGCTTCATTGGGGCTTGATCAGAGTGATCGGTATCTGATCGGAGATCCAGTCACTCCGGCACCAGTAAACTATTCCCCTGGCAACAGAGCCAGGGGAATGCCTGAGCTGAGTTTGCCCTCCTTCTGTCACCCTGGAAACCCGAATGGAAGCCCAGCTTGCCTTGATCAGCAGGGCTTCCTTCCAACCACGGAGCAACAACACACTCACCAGTTGGGAGAAGACAGCCAGGGGAGGGAGGGGGAAGGGGGTGTTCTGTAGCCAAGGGCACTCCAAACGTTTTTTGCTTTTTTAAAAAACGGGGCTTTGTAGGAGGAATGGCTGTTTTTCTGTCTGTCACTCTCTGTTTTTAACCTGCTTTTAAAACACTGTATTTTGCGGGAAAACCTCATTCACGGGCGGCTCTGTGTGTGTGTTTAAATTATGCTTTTGGAAGACTGGTTGCTTGCTTTTAAAATTGGGTGGGGAGGAATGGAGGATTCTGTCCCTGCTTTTTTTAAAAAGCTGGCTGAAACATGTTAATGGGCTGTCTCTCTATATATATTTGGAGAGGCAGGGACGAGTTAAAAACTCCCCCCCTCTGTTCTAAGTGTGTGTGTGTGTGTGTGTGTGTGTGTGTGTGTGTGTGTGTGTGTGTGTGTGTGAGTGAACGTCCCCTCCCTGAGGGGAGGCAGCTCGTCGCTGGATTAAAAACTCCCCCCTGCCCTAAGTGTATGTGAAAGTCCCCTCCCTGAGGGGAGGCGGCTCGTCGCCGGGTTAAAAACTCCCCCCCTGCTCTGTGTGTGTGTGTGTGAACGTCCCCTCCCTGAGGGGAGGTGGCTTGTCACCGACTCCTTGTTCCCGCCAGACCCGGTGGTTGCCACCACCACCCACCTTCCCACATAGCTGGGAACAGCGGGGCACCCCTCCACTTTGGCCTCCCCGATCCCCGATCCACGGATTGGAAACGGGAGATGACCAGTGTGCATCAGTGATTTGAGGTCATTGCCAGCGCCAATCCCCGATCACCTTGATCGGTAATTTTTTTTGGATTGTGCCCACCTCTAGTTTCCACTCTGTTACTTTGTTATTGTATTAGAACTGAGCTGGAAATGTACCTTCTCTGCAAGTCTGTCTCAAAATACCTGAGTGATGGCACCCAATTTCCTGGGTGCTTTCCAGGGAAAACTTGGTCTAAGGGAGTTTTGAGCAAGAAAAGTCACCTTTAGTGTACTGTCAGACTAAGATCTGGGAGATTTGGGTTCGAATCCCTGCTCTGCCATGCAAGCTCGCTTGAACCAGCCATACTTTCTCATTCTAATCCACAGAAGAGTTGTGAGGATAAATGGAGGAGAGGAGAATTATGTAACATGCTTTAGATCCCCATTGGGGAGAAAGGCGGAGTATAAATAAAGTAAACTAAATAAATAAAATAAAAATAGAAAAGTTTCTTTCTGACACAACTATTAATTCTAAGAGGGATTGTCCCAGGATATTAGTTGTCTGCCATGAGTTTTCATTACAGCAATATCTTATCACTGTAAGGGCATTCATTAAAGCCAGCAGCTCATTAAGTCCTGAAATATTATTAGTGGTGTGAAATGCTGTTTGTTTTTAATTATTTTTTTTCTGGCAGTAGCTAATGATTGCAGCGGCTTCAAAATTTGCTGATTAAACTGTTCCCTCAATGAAAATCTGCCTTCCTGGGGGAAAATATGCTGCTTGGATAATTCCTCCCCCCCAAACCAAAATGTTCACTGTTGTGTGGAAGTAGTACATAGTAAGGGCACTTTCATATAAGCAGATTTGAGATTAATGAATGGCATAGTCAATATTTTGGCTTGGATCCTGCTGAAAATATTCGTTAGTGGAGTGCAACTTTTCCTTCTTTTGCCTCCCACTGCAGCCCTTTCATCAGCAGAAATCCTCCAGAGGATCCAACCTTTTATTTTCACAGCTAACTTATTTGGAGAAAAAATATATTAACCTTGTTCACAAGGCCTGTTTGCTCTTGAATGAACATTCTGTATAATTCCAGAATGATTTCTTTGCCATTTCAAACAAGCCATATTTTGAGTAGATTTGTATTCATAGAAAGGGTGACATTTAACACAGTGCCTGGCCTGTTGGTGTATGTTCACAGTTTACTGGCTTGACTGGATTACATATGTCCTAGGGGAATCATATGTAGGCCATGCATAATTCATTTTATTGGTATGTATTCAGAACGTATAAATTGTGCCACAGTTCCCAGCTGGCACTGTTAAGAACACAAAAAGAATTTGAGATCCAATTATGAACACTCAGCGAACACTTTCAGCATTTGGAGTCTGACAGGCAAAAATGGGCAAGGCTCATACCACCAAAACAGATCCACATTTATCTTCAAGCTCCACTGCAACCCACTGTGCCCCCTGCAATACTGCACGGCATCCCTAGGAGCTGTATTGGGTATGATATGGAGGTTTGCAGTGGGAAGCAGAAAAGGCTAAACTTATGCCCCTCTTGTTCTAGCGGAAGTTCTGCTGGTGGAAAATAACCATTGAATACATCCCACTAACTTATCAATGAGGCGCTTTCCTTGGTTGACTGAATCCTGGGGGAGTTCTTTGTCTCTCTCTCAAAATGCCAACAGAACTGTCTCTCCCTCACTGTCTGCAAAACTAGAGCTGGGAGCCCCCCTCCCCCCTGCTCTTTGCTTCCTTGTAACAAATTTGGAGCTCCACACTTGAAAGGAAGACCTGCCTATCAAGCTAAATTGGGCTTAGATTGGGGTTTCCAGGGCAACAGCAGGAGTTCAGACAGAGTTCAGGCAGTCCCTGCCTCCAGTTGTCAAGGGAATTGATTGCAGGTGCCAGATTATCTGGCTTGACAAACAGCAAGGAACAGCAACAATCAAGGGTTGTAATGACCACCTGTTTGTTTAGAATGGGGCCTCACGAACAGCTTGTTCATGAACAGCTGATTGGCTTGTTCGTGGCTTTTTAAAGTTCATACTGGTGTTTGTGCCCATCTCTAATTAAGAGTCCAGATCTGAATCATCTTTTGGACTGCAAAAAACAAATCAGGGAACTCAAGGAACCAATCAAGTTATTCAAGAACTTAAAGAACTTAAGAAACATCTGAAGAAATCTAGGGAGCCACAAAGAGAAACTGAATCATCACAAGCAGGGCTCATTTTGAGGAGGAACGTGCAGGAACGCAGTTCCGGCAGTTCTCCAAAGAGGTCACATGTCATGTGGCCCCACCCACCTGACTCTCGGCCATTTGGGGCCCGTTTCAGACTGGATTGGGGCCGAAACGGCCCGGATCGGGCCTCTGACAGGTGGTAGATCACTCTCCCACTCAGCAGTGGCCCAATCCTGACCATTCTGGGCCCCTTTTTGGCCATTTTCAGCCCCTTTTGCCATTTTGGGCCCAATTTCACCCCTGAATGGCCAGGATTGGGTCCAAAACAGCCAGGATAGGTGACGTCAGGGGGTCTGGCATATGCAAATCAGTTATGCTAATGACACACTTCCAGTGATGGCAAGGGGTGTGGCATATGCTAATGAGTTATGCTAATGAGTTATGCTAATGAGTCCCTCCAGTTCTTTTTCTACGAAATGACCCCTGATCACAAGCATTACAAGCAGACTCTTGATCAAGAGCAGAACAAATCTTGAAAATGGAACACAGAAGCAATAATTTGGGCTTCCGTGAAGACTACATGAAGGTTCAAGGCGACTTTGATCCAGGAGGCCCTCTTTATTAAGATTTTAAGGATTATTGAAGCAAAGATATACTTTGAGTGTATACGCTCTTTTACCCACAATTATGGCCAATCCTATTAACTATGCTATAGGTTTCTTTCTTTCATGAGTAGTCCCTGTCTAAAACAGGAACAGGATGCTAAAATTCAGACCAAAGAAAGAGAATTCTCTTTTAATGCCTTTCTTTTCTTTCTTTTTTTTACACAATCAGCCTACAGAAATCTATCTTTTCTATGTTCCATTTTTCTTATATGCCTTTCTTATTCCTTTGTTCCCTTTGCATGATTGGACCAATTTATTATACACATAGTAGGCTAATCTAACAAATTTAGAATATGTAATTAATATTAAAATAGATCATAAAATGTTTAAAGTTTTACGTATGTATACTCTGAGTTTACATACCCTCTTATAATTATTATTGTTATAAATAATTATGTTCTGGAATCCTCAACATCATTCTTACTTTTGTGGATTGTGTGTTTATTTTTTTTTCTATGTTGGAAGAACTACTTGACTATGTAGTAGGTAATTCATAAGCTTTGGTATATACAACTAATATTAAAATAGATTAAAAGGTAAACAAAATAATTAACAACTTAAGATACTAAATTTTATCAGGCTGAGTAAAATCTTGAAAGCAAAATGTTTGGAGTCTTATCTTCGGACAAACCTCAGAAACCTTTCAATATCTTATTTAGATGTAACTCACTGATAATGTTGGGGGAAACTCTTTTTTAAGCTCATATATATTCTCTTACTTATAATTAATGTGATTTATATATCTATGTTATAGAAATTGTCAAACTTTTTTTCTAAATACTATCTTTCATTTTACGTTCCTATTATCTCTCTGCTTTCTCTCTATGATTGGATTGATTCATTATGTATATAATAGGTTAACCTATCAAATTTAGAATGGAGAACTGACACTAAAATAGACTAAGAATTAAGCTAAATAGTGAAACTAATAACTAAATATATTGTGTGATAGAATATAATGTAGAATGCAAAATGTTTAAAGTTTTACCTATGTTGAATTCCCCTAAAAACAGGTTATCAAATATGTTTAGAAACATTAGAGCTTATTCCTTTTCTCCTTTTCGTTTTTTTTTTAATAATGGAAGTAAGGGATAGGAATAAAAGTATTTTATATATTTTTATTATATCTTTCATGCAGTCTAGATTTATTATTATATATTATACATACTCTCTGTGAAGTAGTCTAATGTACTTTGTATAAGGTTCTATGCACTTTCAGCTGTTATTTCTGTCTCTTTTGTAAATAAGATTTATATTAAAAAGGCCCTACGATGTTCTCCATAAGCTCCTCCCAAATAATTCTAAAACTTTGTATTTACCCACACCAAAATGCTTGATGCTCAATTTAAAAACCCTCAAGTACATTTTAAAATGATGTATTATGAGAATTTCTAGAGCTTAAGGGTATCTAAGTGCTTTTTAGCTTTAAATACATACATTTTGGTCACGTGCACTAATAATCCTGCTCTCCCATACAAATCTAAAACCATGGCTTTATTGGGCTGTTTGGGCATTTTTTGTTGTAAAATATTTAAACCCCCTCTAGTGTTCATTAAATAAAAATGTTTCCCACACACCCAGTGCAGCAGCAACTCATCAAATATTTAAACAAACAAACAAATAAATTATCTCCCATGTCCAAAAGCCAACCCACAAGAGGATTTTTAGAAAACATTTTAAATTCCTCTAGCTTTTATTAGACATATAGAATAAATAAAATGTTATTTTTTTAACTCTTTCTTTTTGAAAATGTTTTATTTTTAAATAAAAGAAATACAACAAGCTTGAACAACAACAACAAAAACCTTAAGTAAATGCAATGCCATTATTCTGCAGGAGGATTCTTCTATACTACGTTGGTGGCATCCTGGGCACAGACATATTATTCACTTCATAATGTGCACCTCCATGCATGTGATAATCACCAATCACACTGCATAGCTAAGATGGGGATGGAAATACAACCCAGCCTTATGTGGGGCCACAAGGAATCTCACTGATGGTTCACAACTGAATACCAGTTGCTGGGGAACAACAGTGAAAGAAGGCTATTGCCTGCCTGCCTGCCTGCCCGTTCTATTTATTTAGCTCAAAGCATCTTACAATAGTTTTTTTTCCCCGAATGCATTTCTGTCAGCAAGAGGCTTCCCATCTAAATGATAAAACATTTTGTGAAGTGAGTGATATGCATGGGCGAGGACCAGAGTTCAGTCTCAGCTGTGCTGGCAATGGTGTCTCTGAAGCTCTGCCCAGGAAGTAGATGGATCTTCATTCACAGGTCTTGGAATGCCCCTTCTCTCCAACATCAGCACCATCCATCAACTGAACCAAACAGACACTGCAGACCAGGATGAGACTGGTGGGACCATAGTTTAGTCCTTCCTTTGGTGGGGTTGGAGTCCAAAACTCTCTGCCCAAGAGTCAGATAAATTTGATCTGATCCAACTGGGTCTGTCCTTGCCATTTGTTGTCTTATGGATCTGACTCTAATTTGAATCCTGGATGTTTTAAAGATGCTGCAAGCTTATAAGCCTGACATGATTGATTGGTAAGATATCAATGCCCAATTCAAATGAAATGCAGTCTAAATCAGTATAATAAAGCATTTTAAAATCATGTTTGTGCAATAAAATGACTATTTTATGGATTATATGCGTGGTTGTTTCAAGAATCACTGAAGCAGCAGAAAACACCCAGGGAGGGGAGGTGGGAACTGACCAGAAGAGAAACAGAAATAAAAGGATTGAAAAAGTATAATTTGTTATGGAGTGTGCAAGTTGCTGAAGAGAAATATGGGACAGTCATGCTCCTCAGACAGTTGAGAAAGATTAAGCAGAGCAGTGTGTAGAAATGGAAAGAGGAGGATAAAGAAAGACTACCTTCAAATCGTAAGAGTTTAAAGAAATGGATGTGAGCTTTCCTTTGACTTTCTGGTTTATTGTAAACTGGCAAACGGTAATAGGAAACACTGTACAATTTTTCTCCAGAGATGAAGTCAGATTTCCAGATGAGTGGAAACCAAGGGACACCTAATGGCAACAGATGGTCAACTCACAGGAACTCTGCAGGCCAAATTTACCAACCATCACCAAATCCCATGAATGGCGAGTTTATCCCTAAAGTTGCAATAATTGTCGACCGTTGGACACAGTCACTCCCCTGCTTGTCTCTAGATGAACAGGCAAGGGAGATTCCCTAAAGCTAGGGGTTAGGTTTAGGCTTCAGATGACAAACAGAGGTAAGAGGACCAGTAATCATTTATGTAGGCTTGCAACTTGGACTTTGATGAAGATCTAAATTGGTCTCTCAAAACCCATCACAGTTCATAATGTAAACTAAAAAAGAATAGAGGTGAACATATTTTAGCAAGTCATTTTCACCTTCATTCTCTTTTGCATTGAAATTTAGTGCCTTCTTCCTGTGCCTATATGCTAACACAATGCAATGGTCTACATCAAATACATTTTGATACTCTTGCTTTATATGAGTTTCTCCATATGGCTGCAATCCAAATCAGTGTCAAAAGGAATTCCCCTAAGGGAGTGGTATTTCCTTCGCTGCTGATACATTTGGGATTCACAACAAGCTCCGTGACATGCTGGGCAATGAGGCATATGAATTTCCAGTGTAGATCTATCCAGAGACCTTCAGTGACATCATTCAAGGGACTGACTGTGGCTGAAACAAACAAGGCATCCATAACAGATGAATAGAATTTCACAATTGAGAAACCTTTAATGATTTATTGCCATTTTAATGAGCCCCTTTAGGAACTTCTCTTTGATTCATTAAAACACTTGGAATTCCCTGAAAGCCCCTTGCCATTGATTCAATCATTTTTGTGGTATTTGTTTTGTTGTGCTGTTTTTTCTATCATCTACAACAGCAGAAAAGTAAGTTCCAAAAGAAACAATGTTTTTTTCAAAGAAAGAAATCAGCCACAATCAGAGACATGAGTGAGGTGCTCTGAGATGTAAAACATTACACCCAAATCCTACCATACACCACAGAAGAATGCAAAGCTTTGTTTCCTCACATTTCATTTCCCATTTATTTAATTTCATATCCTTATTTCTAATCATAGCACATGATCTTTTTCTTTGCTTTCAATTAAATGGCATAATTTTTTAACAAAATGAAAGGCGGCTTCATATCATAACCAGATTGCATGCAGAGCAATATACGTAGCCCGTGCAAATATCACTGTTAATACTATGCATCTGTGTATTTGGAAGTGAAATTGTCCATTAAAGGATATAGAGTTGCCATGTCACTTAGCTGGACTTTGCCTGGGTTCTAGGTAGGCCAATAGTATCCATTTGGAACACTGACAGAGCCAGATTCTTAGTCTACCTTTAAAAAAAACAATTCTCTGGTCCTACTATTCTCTCAATTTGTGCTGATCCTATTCAATTCAATGCCCCAGTGAGAGATTAGTAGGAACTGTGTTTGTGCTCTGAGAACTTTGGGCAGAGATCAGAGGTATTATATTCCACATTGCCAAGGCTCCAAAAATGGATCCTAAAGATGAAATACAGTCCTCTTTCCAGTTCAGCCAGAATTTAGTCTCCTACACTGTGCATGTTCAAAAACCTTCAGTGCATTAAAAGACTGACAACAACCTGTTTCTCTCACCTCCTGAGAGGCCTCCATCCTTGTAAGGCAGCCACCAAGCATGGCACTGAGATGAACCAGTTCTGCCTAATATGGTACCATACCCACTGAGGTACCGGCCTGTGCTGCAATGAAAGGATAAGAATGTAATTGACACTGTGCTTCATTAAGCCCAAGGGAACACAAGGCAAAGCCTAGATATACCCCAAAACAGCCCTCAAGTATGCATTTTTTATTCTACTTCATTCATATCCCATCTTTCTCTCCAATGGGTTCCCGAAACGGTTTACATCATTCTTCTATCCACCATTAAAAAAACAACAACAGCAAGTCAGCAAATATTTCTATCACTGAAAACAATCTTTCAAGGGTATAAAATGTTCACACTGTAAATAACCCATTTTCTGTGCATTTAAAGTCAAGGTATCCCCATGTAATTACACTATATATGTCCAACATCTTGTCATTTCAACAGCAGCCAAAAGAAGAAATGTCAAGAAAAAATAAAGAGAAGCAGCCACAGATGTGTAAAGGGACACAGAGGATGAGCTTATTTTGTGAATCCCTATGCCTCTAAGCGACCAACAATGAGTGTAGCTGCAGGATGTTTCTTAGGATCCTCAAAGGTGCAAAGAGAGAACAGCTCAACCACATTTTGATACAGCAGCCCTAGTTCTTCCACACTGAGTGGTAGCGGTGCCCGGAGAGTGGCGTAATGCACAGATTCATCAAAGCCATCATCATCAAAAGATGCATCTTCGTCTGATGCTTTGTCATCTCCAGGAAGGGTGAGTTGAGATATGGAAAGTTTTGTTTCCCTCAGGGTCAGCCCAAATACAAAGAAGTCTTCCCCCAGAGCTTCCTTTGGCTTCCAAGGCTCAGTGTCAATGTAGTGGGTCTTTGGGTCACTCTCCATCATGTTCTCATCCACAGACAATGAAATATCTACATCATGGATCTTTATTGATTCAAAAGCACCTTTAATGACAATGCTGAAAGATTTGATGTCTCTGTGGACCAATTTTTATTCATTCTGTAGATACTTCAACCCTCTTGTTTTGTGAAAGGCATCTTTCAACACCCATAATATTTGGGTGTTGATGATTTCACAGAATCTTAGCTTTGTCATTCAATTATTTTTTATACATATTTCATGGACTGGAGTCACATTTAGGATTTATTTTCTTCACAACCCAGGATGAGTGTGAGATGCCTTTTGGAGACCTTTTCATAAGGTAAACATGGATTCCATTTCCATAGCCAAGCTTCTGTATGAAGGGAGAAGCTAGGATAGATATTAGTGGAGAACTATCTGGGCCTGCTTTCTTTCTCTTGAGGTCTTGAAGACAGATGCTGCATCCATCGCCAAGAACTATCCAAAATTCCTTCTGTGTCCTCAACCCAATCACCCCATAGCCTTTTGAATCATGGTGCATGTGTGCTTCTTCCACTGCTCCCCTCCATGCTATGCGATATGCCTTGTAAGTTCAGAGACCACTGGCGTGTCAAAGGAGAAACAATATAGCTGCTCCTTCATTTTTTTGAAAACTTGAATTAATGCAAGTTTCATATAGCATAGGCCAGGTCACTAGCTTCATTTTGTCATGCATTGGTTAGTAGTTAGAACATCAGACTAGGATCTGGAATACTAGGTTCAAATCTCCACTCTGCCATAGAAACTTGGGCCAGTCACACATTCTAACCCTAACCTACCTAATAGGGCCATTGTGAGGATGAGGTAGAAGAGAAGAGAACAATTTAAGGCACTACAGATCTCTGTTGGGGAGAAAACCAGGATAAACAAAGTAAATAAATACTCCTCAAATGGACCTGGAAGTCACCAGGAAGCAGTAACTTCAGAGCAGGTAGGAATGAATTCTCCCTGCTCTGTTTCATCATAATTTCTATATTTATCTGCATATGTGTATTCCATTCCTCTGTCCTTCCAATCTTCTTTTTAAGTTTTCTCTTTTACTTTCTCAGTGTTTCACACAATATCTGATATGACACCTCATATGTGTTTGACTGGATGAATGCTGCACTCATACACAGTTCCCTAATGCTGAATACGTTCACATGTTGATTTACTCATTGTAGGGAAGGTGCGAAGATATGGAAAATGGGTGCTAAGATCACTTGCACAGCTATGAATTTCTGGTTGTCCTGGCACCACAGTGAGAGATACATCAATAAACACATGAACAAATGCATTTTAAAGAATCATTCCATAGGCAGTAAAATGAAGGAAGTGAAAAAGTGCAGTCAGGTCCATGCTTGGAAAGCGCGCCACTTCTCCGTAGGACAACGGGGGGGGGGGGAGCAGGGGAAATGTCATTGTTTCACTGGCAAGATATCATTTGCACCTCTGTTTCAGTGCCATTCTGTTAAAGTAGACTCCAAAATGGTGATGTCATTTCCAGGTTCATGTTGGAAATGATGTCATGCCATTGGAACAATGGTGACTTGCATTTTTCCCACCAGTTGCCAGTAATCACCTGGCAGCTTTTTCCACTCTTATGTGTTGCACCTTTGAGTGGCCAGATCAAATTCAATGGACAAGGCTTTGGCTGCTATACCATGCTTGTTGACCTGCCAGGGTAACTGGTTGACTACAGTGTGAAACAGGTTGCTGGACTAGGTGGACCACTGGTTTGATCCATTAGGGCTCTTTTTATGCTGTTATGAGAATTTGGCCCACAGGAAATGCTTCTGTTCCAATCAGATCCCAGAGTTCTTGGATTCCCATAAAATCAGAACTCCATCCCATCCCCACTAGATTGTCTTTTACACTTTTGAAGCCACCAAGAAATACTTTCATAATTGTCTCTGAATTATCACTTGTTGAATCAAAGAATCCTATGCATGGAATTTTCCAGTGTGCAATGACAGACAATAATATATCACAGGAGAAGCAGATGAGTGCAAATTAAAAATTAAAAGCAAATATGCATAGGATAAACTGTTCTACCTTCTTTTTTTGCCCAGAGGAACACAAGATATATTACAAATCCCATTGTAGCTTCAGAAAATACCATCCACACATAATCACTCATTCAGTGCGTCTCACACAGTGCTGACACTCAGCTCTGGGAGAATGTCAATAAGCTAATTGAGCTTGAACAAAAAATAGGGGTGAAATTTTCAATCTCGAAAAGCGGACACAACTAGATAGATTCCCAAGGCAGAGTGAGAGAATGAAGCTGGCCCCAGAAGATATAGCAGAGATAAGCCCAATGCAATAGCAAATAAAATAATCCTTCCAAATTACTTACCGATTGGGAGGCTAAAGGGCAAAAAAAAAAAAAAAGGATTGGATGGGGGGGGGACTTTTGAATATATAAAGAAATTCTGCTATGATACATTGAACTTTCTTCTAGAGAAGGAGACCTTATTCAAAAATGACTTCCAGTAGAAAACATCTTATTTGAAAATGGCCTGAACTCCTCCTAGACAAATGTAGGCAGTTGTGAAATTAAAAGAAAGGATGCTATTTTTCAGTCTTTGGGGGAAAATATTGACTATGAATCAAGAAAAAAATAGTTTCAATTTTAATTATTCTTATACTAGGGGTCCTCCCCTGCTCACTTCTCTCGCCAATCCCCAGATCTCTGTGCAAGCTATTTTTAGTGGTACTTTGAATACTGATTGAGCAGTATCCTGTCCAAAGAGCTACAGCACTACCTGATGAGCAAGGGTGATCATCCTTTTTTGCAAACTGTAACCAAAATTAGATTTATAGCAAATGGCATACCCTGCTTTTATCCCAAATGGGGACCCCAAACAATCTACATCATTGTCGAAGGCTGGTTGTTGTGGATTTTCCGGGCTGTATAGCCATGGTCTTGGCATTGTAGTTCCTGACGCCTACATCATTTCTTGCCCTCCATTATCCTCAAAACAACAACTCTCTGATGGACGTTAGGTTGAGAGGGTGTGGCTGGCTGAAGGTCACCCAGAAAGTTGCAGTGGCAGATTGGAGATTTGAACACAGATCTCCTAAATCCTAGGCCAAACTGTAACCACTTGGCACACTGGCTCTGATAGTTTTAAGTTCTTAAACCCGCTTTGTTTTGTAAAGGAGGAGATATTTTCCATCCTCCCTGTGAATGCTGCTTCCACTTTCCTGGCTTCTTATGAGTAAACCTCTGCTTGCTTCCACTGCAAATAGCAGAGGGATGGAGAAAATCTGGGCCAGCATGTTCTAATTCCCTTCACTTCTGGCTCTGCAGCTTCCACCATCATCTTAAATCTGGTAGCCAATTTTGAACCCCTAACTTCATTTGCTGTTGAGTTATGCCTGCCTCAATCAGACACCTTAGCTTGCATTGCAGAAGGTTCCAATTCCCTTCCTTTTGAGCACCACAACTCACATGATTATCCTTAAGCTGGTGGCCAATATTGAGACTTCAAGCTTCATTTTGTGATGAGTTATGCCTGCTATGGACAGACAGACGGACAGATCTTAAAATCTCCTCAAATGTAACTACTGTGATTGTTACTTCATAATTCTAATATAATGTGACATTTCTGGCCAATTACTTTTCATTTTAAAACATATCCCCCCCCCCCAATACAACCTTTGGCACTACAGGAGGGGAGGATTGTGGAAAGGGTAAAAGTATTTGCCTGTTCATAGTGAGAGCAATGAGAATCTAAATCTCATTGGCTGTGGTGTTGCAGCAATCACTCATCCAGAGATCTGAGGGCCAAGCTACACATGACGAATGACACTTGAACGGCAAGTGGATTGAGTGGAGGGCAAGTGAACAGGGAGAAATACACTTGCTGTTCAAGTGTCATTCGTCATGCGTAGCTTGGCCCTCAGTCTGAACTGACTTTGTGACATCACTGTATAGCTAAATCTCACTGGCCCTATGATGTTATCATGCAATTGTGACGCTTTTGTGCCAGCAATGTGATCCAAAATTGGCTGTGATCCCGCTAAAGCTGGTGCCAAGAGGGTCAGCTCTCTGGGCCAAAAAAGGTAGGCATTGTGAATCATTCAGAAAATGTTTTCAGCACCGTAAAATTCTCATGCCATGATGAAAACATTGGTCCGTGAATATCCATCGCCGCTCTAATTACAATTACTTCTTACAAACTGCCTATTTTCATTTCACAAACGAGTAGAAATCTTCTCTTAAGATTTCCCTCCAATAAGCATTTATTAATTTTGCCATGGATGTTATTTTCATTTCTCTAGTCCTTTCTTACATTTATTAGTTTTCAACAAATGCATAGTTTGGGTCTACAAATGGAATGATTATTTTCATGCACATATGCTACTAGGCAAACTGATTCTCTTCAACGTTAAAAATAAAGCCAAAAATGTTGTTACTCCTTCAATAGACATTTGCTACTCAGGTTTTGCATGACTGCCAGCCTGAAACTACCCATTTCAAAAGTTTTCCTCTGGCAGACTGATAGTATGATCCTAAACAGGGTTACCCAATTCCCTCCCAATTCCATCAGAGTCAATGTACTTATAAGGACATAACTCTGCTTAGGACTGCACTGTAAGTAACATCTTTGCTGCCTGTGCACTTGTGTTCTCCTTGCCACACAGTCCCTTATAAATATGTGCTATCCTAGTCTAGGATGTTGTGTTTTTCCCCAAAGGGGAAAATGAAAAGTGTAGTATCCTTGCTTGTTCGATCCCCAACCAAACTGCTAACAGTGTGAGAGATGCAAGCTTTTATGGAAGGGCTTGCAGTGCAAACATTTGTTACTAAGATGTCTAAATTGGACTGTTGAAAATACAACTTGCTTAAAAATGAAGCCATTTCCCAAACAGCTCAATGCATTTCACAGAGCCTAACTGATGGCAACAACTTCCAACCATTCACGACAAATACATTGATAAAAACACTATTACATTTTAACACTCTGCCATTTATGTCCTGTCATAAGAAGGATTTCACCTGCCTTTGAATCTTCCAGTGTGCAGTACAGAACTAACAATGTACCAACTTTTTCTACTTGGCTTTTGAATGGCTGTTTTTGTCTCCTAAAAAACAGAAGCTTGGCTGACCCACACTTTTTATACGAAGTGAAAAGTCCGCTATGTTGCCATCTTTCAATGGCTCCTGATAGGTAGCCATGTTAGTCTGTAGCAGCAGAATAATATCAGAATCCAGTGGCACTTTAAAGACCAACAAAATGTATTGCAGCATAACCTTTCATGTATCAAGAGCTTACTGCAGCAGATGCAAGCAACCCACACTATGTACATCGGGAGAGTTTATACAACGTGATCATAATTTTCTCTAAGAATCCTGGAGATTGTGGTATGATGATGGTACTGAGTATTTTTCAGAAATGCCTAGCTCTCTCTTACAGCTCTACAGTTTCCAGACTGTCCTAGGTTAGAGTCCCCAAACATGTGCACTCCATGTACATGGAGAGCAAGTTTGGTGTAGTGGTTAAGAGCAACAGGACTCTAATCAGGAGAATCGCGTTTGAATTCCCACTCCTCCACTTGAAGTCAGCTGCATCAGACTCACAACTCTTCCAGAGCTCTCTCACCCCACCCACCTGACAGGGTGATTGTTGTGGGGATAATAATAACATACTTTGTAACCAATTCTGAGTGGGTGTTGTCCTGAAGGGCAGCATACAATTGAATGGATGACAGGATATGGTAGACAGGTCTCTGTACCATTGCAACAAGAAATCCAAGCTCTTGGTTAAATGGTTTTATTCAGAAATCCAATCATTTCCATATATGTGTCCATAGAATTACTCAGGGCCAAGCTACAAGTGACGAATGACACTTGCCTGGCAAGTGAACGGACTCACGTGTATTCCTCCGTTCACTTGCCATTCGCTTGCGCTCCACTTGATCAAGTGGAGCACAAGTGAATGGCAAGTGAACAGCGAGGAATACATGTGAGTCTGTTCACTTGACAGGCAAGTGTCATTCGTCACTTGTAGCTTGGCCCATTGAGGCAAGAAAGCATTTAAGCAGTACATGCTTCCTTAATAGGAATAGAAACGTGAAGAAAGTACAGCTCTAAATACTCAGTCATTTCCCCCCTCCCACTTAGACCACAGGTTTGCGCGGGAAAGGGTCTGGGAAATCTTTCTAGAGTTTATACATCAGCCTTGACAGGACTAAGAGCAAACTAACATTTCAGACAGTACAAGGTCACTTCTGCGAGCTTCAAAGAAAAGAGATAAGACAGCTGTGTTCTCAGCTTCTCCGGCTGCTTGAGAAATGAAAGTGATGGTTAGAGCATTAGCAAAATGAAATTAAGGTACAGCATTAGCAATGGTTCACCACCTAGAGCAATGGCATGGATGTAGGGGTACAGAGATGACAGTTGTTGTTGTTGTTGTTGTTGTTGTTGTTGTTGTTGTGCATCTGATGAACTGAGCTCCAGCTAACCCTTCTGGTTGGAAAATGTTCCTGTCAAACACATAGTTGCTGAATCACCCTCTCATTTCCTGTCTCCTGCTGTTTGGAAGAATGAAACTAGATTGTGAGTTCCAATGCTAAGCAAAGTTGTGTGTGTTATGTGCTGCCAAGTCGCCTCCGACCTTTGGTGATCCTATGAATGAAAGACCTCCAAAATGTCCTATCATTAACAGACTTGCTCAGATCTTGCAAATTGGAGGACGTGGCATCTTTTATTGAGTCACAGAACCATAGAACCACAGAGTTGGAGGGGGCCATACAGACCTTCTAGTCCAACCCCCTGCCCAATGCAGGATGAGCCTAAAGCATCCCTGACAAATATTCAAGTCAAGCCATCTCATTTTAGGTCTTCCTCTTTTCCTACTGCCTTCTGTTTTTCCTAGCATTATTGACTTTTCCAGAGATTCTTGTCTTCTCATGATATGACCAAAGTATGATAGCCTCAGTTTTGTTACACCCTCCTAAATTACACCCTCCTAAAACAATTGGCTTGAGGTGCAAGAATAAGTGCAAACATTTACAACTGCTTTTAAATATCAGAAATAATTTTGTTGGGATTTTGATATACTGGTTCAGACTGAGGGCCAAGCTACAAGTGACGAATGACACTTGAACAGCAAGTGGATTGAGTGGGGCGCAAGTGAACAGGAAGGAATACACTTGCCGTTCAAGTGTCATTCGTCACTTGTAGCTTCCCCTGACTCTTAATTAGTACATTTCTGACTGCACTCACCTACCTCCAAACACCCTCTCCACCTACTTTCATATGTAGCTGTTAAACATTACCTGTTTTGTATTTTCAGGGGCTGTTTCCAAGTGATGAGAGTAGTACCTGTGTGTTGATATCTTCAATGCATGGGGAAATAAAGTTCCAAGTAAATGCAGCATCACTATTGTTTTGAAAGGTTAATCAATTATACTTCATGGAAACCAAGGCTTTGGCAATATATATACTAGGTCACCATATCCAGCCCTCTTCCAAATAACTTAAATGAATTTTAAATTATCTCTTTTCTGTCTCCTGGGGAGCTATTCTGCAGCCTTTTAAAGCTCACTTAGAGAAATTGTTTCCTGATATCCAGCCTTCATTTTCCTTTATTCATTTTCTTCTCGTAATGCTAGGTAATACCCGTGGAGCCACCATAAACAGTTTATCTCTTTTGATGGCAAATATGGCCTTCATTGTCATTATGATTCAGCTAACCTTTAAAGGACCCGAGTAGATGAGCTGGTGCATTCCACTATTATCCTATTTGTGAAGAAGTGAAGCTACTGCTGTCTTCGGCACTAGATTGGGATGCAAAAATATGTGCAATTTGCCGTCCCTGGAGAATGCTCCTTTCTTGAATTAGATGAGTGCAGATCTGAGCCTTCAATGGCACTGGGTTGGATCCAGACTAAATTAGCAATTCCTAGCCATTTCCCCCCTTCCACTGCAGTCCACCTTTAGGGCCCCCTATGCCCCAGGAACTGATTTTGTGGCAATCGGCTGCAATGGAAGGGGGGGAGACAGGAAATTTCTTCTGATGGAAAATTTAGTCTGTATGCAACCAACACGTACATGAATACTATAGCAGTTGCTCTGCATGCATGCAATATAGCTGCACCTACAAAGTAATCATGATGCACCAGGAACTTTGAAAAGTAATTATAGATTCTGGCCTACAGAGATTTTGTTACTGCAATCCTACGTCTATCTGTCTAGCACATTTTAATCTACCCTTCCTCCAGTGCCTTTTTTCTTTAAAAAAAGATATTGGTACTTATGATGTTCTCCCCTATCAGCCCAAGATCTAAATGCCCAAGAGGTGCCAATAATCCATAAAGAGGAGCCAGTTCTAGAGATGGGCACGAACCAAAATATGAACCAAAGTGTGATGAACCAGGCCGGTTCGTGATTCACAAACCAGTGGTTCGTCAGAGCCCATTTCTGATGAACCGCCAAAAACTTTAGGCTACTTCATTTGGTTCATTTTTTGGTTCGTTACTGCAGACAGCCTGGTACTGATCAATCAGTTTCCTAGGCAACAGGGGATGGACTTCCTGAAGACCTTCTGCTGACACGGAAGTGGCCTTCTGCTGGCCTGGAAGTGACCTTCTGCTGAACTGGAAGTGATGATTTGCTGACCTGGATGTGACGTTTTCACGAACCAAATGAACTGGTTCACGAACTGGAGTAGGTTCGTGAAAGTTCATGGTTCATGAAATGCGACAAACCACGAACCGCACAGTTCTTTTTTTTTTCCAGTTCATGCCTATCTCTAGCCAGTTCTGCCTGAAATGAAGCCCTGCCTTCCTCCAAGATGTTCAATGTGACATACATGCTTACATAATTTTGGCTTCATAACAACTCTATTAGTTAGGCTTATACTTGCCAGGTAGCCCCCTCCTGTTTTTGGGCTCCCAATGCTGCTTGATAAAGCAGGAACAAAATGGGAGGAAGCATCAGGTGACACTATTTAATTAACTGAAAACTCTGTGGTTTATCATAGAGTTTCAGATTAATTCTAGAGCATTATGCCAACATGACATCACTTACAAGTTCACCCAGGAAGTGACATTGTGATGTTATCATTACATCCTTTGTTGTGACTACATCCCCTGACTCCCAGGGATTGCTAATGCTGGAATGGCAACCATTGTCGTAAGATGGCCAATTATGCTGTTTTCATCTGATTAATAAAAGACATTCCCACAGCCAATAGGAAGGATGCCATTTCCTCATCTGTTTCACATGCAGGTCCACCAAACACATAGCAAAAAAAGACAGAACAAAATAGCCAAGACATTTCAAGTGCTTCCACTGTTTAATAATTAGACTGTACCAACTGTATGCATATGTAAAGAGATCCGTGTGAATGAGTTTATAGGAAGTAACTTTAAGAACCGAGAACTACGTTTATGAACTCAATACGCTTCTTGACTAAATAAAAGTTTATTTTGTTTTGTTAAAAAAAACATATGTAAATTACATATTCTTGGTCCACTTTTGTGTGCACATGAGCCAATATAAAGTTGTACCTTTTTAACTATTGGTGAAATTGTTGGACAGATGCCATGTCTACACATGCAGTAGAATCAAGTGACAGATGTCTGGTAGAACAGACTACTTTTTCAGACTGCTGGCGGGAGGGTCATTTTTAATGCTTCCTCACATAAAACTCCTTGCATACAAATAGTTAATATCTCAGAGGGAGAAATTCAACTGTAGCTCTTAACATGGTTTGCTTGTTTTATGCTTAAGAGCATACCTAACATAGGGAAAGTGCACTCACTTCCTTGCATTTTACTACCTCAGCATTCTGCTTCCTCATAACCTTCCCATTCTGCTGCAGGCAACTGGATCAAAATAATGCAATTTGGGGTAGGAGGAGCATACTTTTTGAAAATTCATATCTACATAGGATTTGCATTGTAAATATCATGAAATGTGACTCTAAGCAACAAATCAAGCATGCACACACCATCCTGGTGTAGCAACATGACCATCGTATGCCACTGTATAGGTCAAAATGTTCCTGATAAAAAGCCCTGAATGTGACAATTTATGACTTGAACACATAACCCTTAGCTTTTTACTGAGCAAAAACACTACCAGTCTCTGTTTTCTGACCTGGCAGTGTAATTCTAAGCCAAACGCCACCAGGAATGCAAAGATATAGCCAGCTTCCTACTTATTTCCAGAACAGTGCTTATCCAAGCGAATTTGGCCACCATCATATTTTTAAAAATATTTTTAATGCAAACCCTTTTCCGTGCCAACTGCTATTGTTGTTTCCTAAGACTGGAGTCTCTCTGCCCAGTGTCTGGCATGTCTACAGACTGCAAGAGTTACTGTTTCTGACGGAAGTGTTGAAAGCTATAAAAAAAGACAAAATACATCCAAGTCTGCACCTGCCTTCTAATGCTATTATTTTATATCAAATCAAAGAATTGGATCAGATTGGATGCAGACTCAGTCATCTCTTATTTTATTTACAATACAGACTGCACAATTTTAAAAAAATAAAAATAAAAAGAGGCTTAAGAAAGAAAACAAAAACAGAGTTCTAATCTGGAAGAGAGAGACTGGTGGAAGTGAAGCTAATACACCGAGATCTATGCACAGTGAGGTATGCGCTGAACTGTACCATCCATACTCGGCGTTCAGCAATGTGGCTTAAACAAGGCACTATGAAACTGCCAGGTCCCACAGCTGCATTCTTTTTACTCTCCAGTGTCACATTTAAATCAGGCCCCCAGTCAGATTTAAATCAGGCCTCCAGTCTCCTGGTTGAGGCGGAGGATCCCCTGCCCCCACCTCCTCCTTGCCACCACTTACCTGACCAGCAAGGGGAAAGGAGGGGAACGGACCTCCCAGGTGGACTCCCAGGGGCAGCACGACAATGTCACTCCTAGGAATGATGTCGTCGAGCTTCCCCAAGAGCACTTCTATGCTTTGCAGTGGGTCAGTTTGGGCCTCATAAGAACATAAGCAAAGCCATGTTGGATCAGGCCAGTGGCCCATCCAGTCCAACATTCTGTCACACACAGTGGCTAGAAATCCAGTGCCATCTAAAGGACTGTCAGTGAGGCCAGGACACCAGATGCCCTCCCACTGCCTTCCTTCCAGCACCAAGACAACAGAGCACCACCTCCCCACAAAGAGAATACCATCTATCTCCTGTGGCTAATAGCCACTGATGGACCTCTGCTCCATATATTTGTCCAGTCCCCTCTTGAAGCTGGCAATGCTTGTAGCTGCCACCACCTCCTGTGGCAACGAATTCCATGTGTTTATCACCCTTTGTGTAAAGTAGTATTTTCTTCTATCTGTTCTAACCCGACTGCTTAATAATTTCATAGAGTGGCCTCAAGTGGCCAAATGTCCCAATTACTAACTCACTCAGGCAGAAGGCAAGGGGAAGTTCCCAAGTTGTCAGGCACAGGTTAGACAACTCTCACAGCTTTGAGTCAAAAGGGGGTATTCCAGAATCAAGTCTATAATAACAGGCCGAGGTCAGAGATGAGGGAATCAGTTCCAAACACAAGCAGCAAAGTCAGTATGAAATGGAAACATTGTTTCCACACAGCCACTCCCTTCTCTGCTGCTTTTAAGCCTCAAGCTGCGTGGCCACTTGTGCTGCTTCATGCACTTGCCAGCCGTCTCAGCCCTGCTCCTGCAAGTACTCATCATCACTGTTGATGCTGGGCCGGTGCTGAGCTGCTAGTTGGACACTGCGCCTTCTGGCTTGAAGGGCTGTCCTTGCCCTCCTCTGACAGCACTCCTTAGGCTCTGGTGGTGAGGGGGGAGAACTGGCTGGTGCCTGGCTCCCTGTTGCTGGCCCAGGGCTGGGAAACCGAGGGGCTGATGTGCTGGGACCTGGCTGTGGGTCTGTGTCTGATCCTTGAGAGACTGCCTCCTCCTGCAGTGCCTCTGCCACTGGCCGTGGATCTGGGTCAGGTTCACCAACTGCCTCTTCCTCAGAAGAGTCCTCTGCATTTCTTTGCTCTGATGGGTTGGGCTGGTCCACGACACCAAATTGGGCCTGTTTGGGGCCCAAATTGGCCCGCTGCAAAGTGCCCGCACATGAGGAATGAGAAGAAGGTAAGTGCTGGGTCCTTCCTCCTGCCGGGAGGGTAAGGAAGGAAACCAGGCAACCCTAGGCCTAAGTCAATAAGTAGGGATGGATTGATGCCAAGCACAGAATATTACTAAACCAGCCATGTTCATCAGTATTGCAGCACTTCTAGCACACATCAAAGAAGTGGGCAAACGCCCTTGCATTTCTTGTGCGGTAAATAAGTCATTTGTAATCACCCAGCTACTCTTGCTTCCCACAGCTTTTGAAAAGCTGAGTGGAAATATGATTGTAAAGCACTTTTTGTAATGACAGATGTAGGACTCCTATAAAGACCCATTTCATTATGGATCTTTGGCCATCCTGTTGCATCCTCCTGGTACACTGCATCTTCTTCTCCCATAGTGAAGTGCATGCTTTGGAAGTCTAGCATGGGAAGTATCCCATAGCAAAACAAGGGTATCAATGTCGGGTTGCCAGCCTCCAGGTGGTGGCTGGAGATTTCCTGGAATTACAGCTGATCTCCACGGCTCAGAGATCAGTCCCCCTGGAGAAAATGGCTGCTTCGGAGGGTGAAATCTATGGCATTATATCCTGCTGAGGTTCCTCCCTTCCCTAAACGCCACTGTCTCAAGACGCCACCCCCCAAATCTCCAAGAATTTCCCAACCCGGAGCTGGCAATCCTATTTTTGAACAGCATCTGTGTGTCACCTATGCAAAGACCTATGGCATTGCCATGCGGACCTGGACATTTAGCTGATCTCTCCCAGGTTGCCGCTGCTAATTCAGTCTTCCTCCCCACTGTGGAGAAGGAAACTGCAAACAGTGATCCTGAAAGAACATTAGTTGTTAAAAATAACCAGTCAAAGAGATATGTTTGATCATAGCACTCTAGTGACGTATAACCTTGCCCAGGGTTAATGGGCAAAAGAAGTCAATGCTATACCAATCCCTCTTTCAGATGTTAAATTGCTCAGGAGACAGGAATCAATAGGTATCAATATATTATAATGCACTTGGTCTCATGAAATCATTCATTTTCCTTTCCAATTGGAGCAATCTCATTTCAGTAGGCCAGCCAAGAGTCTGTAGAAAAATATATGCAGTGGAAAGAAGTAATGGCACTCTATTACGAGCTCCCTCCTCTTTTTGCATTCCGATCTGGCCGTTTGGAGCAGTTGGACTGCTCTGGTTCTTGCAAATTGTGTTCGGGGACTTTGAATGGAAAGACCCTCTTGGGCTATGCTTTCCTATATTGGATTATCTCTTTTCCCAAATGGAGGAGTGTTTACCCAAGGACTGAAAGAGGATTCTTTCTCTCTTTCTTCTACCTTTCCCACCATATCCCACATACACACAAAAGGAAATAACCTTGGTTTCTGTGATCTCTGACAAGTTAATTGCTTCCTTCTTATCTCTTCAAGTAGAACTCTGGGAGGTTTTCAGAGCTCAGGGTCCCCATTATGGGCAGATGTAACAAAACATTCATTTTCTGAAAGGGATGGGAAGTTGCCTTTTAGCTAGCTTTCCATTAAGTTTCCCCCACCCCCTGCATCTCCCTAGATGTCAAAACAAACATCAATATATAATGCATATAAAGTATTATAGTGGCCAGAAAAATAGGGATTGCTAAGAAACAGAGTTCTGTTCCCTTCCCTGACTCATTTTGACAAGTCATTTAATTGTTCTTTATATCCATTGACAATGCAAATAACAATTCTGTTTTTTATCATGCAGCTTATAGCGAATGTTAATTCAGGGTTGTGACTGTAATGTAAAAACCTTAAATAGGTTTGAGGTACAGATTGAAAACATGAGGCTTGTCTCCATAGACAAAGTTAGGGATGTCAGGCCTCCTGGTTTAGTGGGAAATCTCCCAGCATCTCACTACTTTGCCCACTGGCATCTCAAGTACCAATGAGAGGAAATAGGGGAGGAGGAGGGAGTGATGCCAGCACATTCATGTCACTTCCAGTTGTGGACATTCTGGAAACTCTATGGTAAATACGTAGAAACCCAACGGCAAAGGCATGACAGTCCATGGCAGTACCCGTCCTCCAGTTTCTACTGGAGGGTTGCCACCTGTGGCCTAGCAACCCAAGTCAAAGTATAAGCCTGAGACTCCATTTTGGGAACTTTGTTGCTATAAACTTTTGGGGAAATTTGGGGTGCCCAGGAAGGACAGAGTTTGGGGAGGGAGTTCAACAAGGGCTCTGATGTTACTCTAGGGTTTCTGTTTCTTCTAGGCGCTAGGGTAGGGCGGAATCTGGAGATCTCCCAGAATTACAACTTTTCTGCAGAATACAGAGATCAGTTCCCTTGGAGAAAATGGCAGCCTTAGATGGTGGTGTCTATGGCATTACTCTATGCATGTTTTATCTCAGGCAACACCATAAACAACCAGAGTTGGTGATGTCCGTACAGAGAGCGAACACCCGGTGAGGGGGTCACTCCCGACGGGAAAGTGGCAACGGGTATGCCCGGCTGAATATCCCGTTTCGCTATATACACGCTTCTTCAAAAGCCTCCATACAATTGCCAATAAATTTGTTGATTGCAAAGCAGGAGTCGTCTACCGTTAATTTCCCTTACTCAATCTCGGGCTGAAAGCCTCTGCCTTCTCTCCTCTAGAGGAGATTGAGTAAGGGAAATTAATGGTAGATGACTCCTGCTTTGCAATCAACAAATTTATTGGCAATTGTATGGAGGCTTTTGAAGAAGCGTGTATATAGCAAAACGGGATATTCAGCCAGGCATGCCCGTTGCCACTCTCCCGTCGGGAGTGACCCCCTCACCGGGTGTTCGCTCTCTGTACGGACATCACCAACTCTGGTTGTTTATGGTGTTGCCTGAGATAAAACAGTAAAACGACATTGGAAACAGGAATTGGTTGTTCTTCAACGGTCCTTTTTGGCTCCTGCTGTGTTTATTTTCGTCTGTGACCGTTCCCCACCCTTGGTTTTTGGCAATTACTCTATGCATCCCAGGTACCACCACCAAATCTATAGGAATTTCCCAAATTTGAGTTGGCAACCATACCTAGCAGGAGTTCCTTCTCCAAAGCTGCAATTTCCTCAAGGGGAACAGAGCTTCATATTCCAGAGATCAGTTAAGTAGAGATGGGCACGATCCAAAAAAAATTAACTATCCAGCTGATCATGGATTGGCACCGGCAATGATCCCAAATTAACAATCCACACCGATCATCTCCCATTCCCGATCCATGGATCGTGGATCGTGGAGGCCAAAGCGAGGCGCACTGCTATTCCTAGCTATGTGGGAAGGTGGGTGGTGGCAGCGGCCGCTGGGCCTGGCAGGCACGGGGAGGCTGCGACGAGCCACCTCCCCTTAGGTCCCATTCAGCAACACGGGAGGTCTGTGTTTGGCCATCAGAGCTGCCTATCAGGGTTTGCAGGGATGAGATTGGAGTGCCCATGGCTACAGAACACCCCCTTCCCCCTCCCTCCCCTGGGTTTCTTCCCCCAACTTGTGACTGCTTTGCTGCTCCGTGGTTGGAAGGAAGCCCTGCTGATCAAGGAAAGCTGGGCTTCCATTTGGGTTTCCAGGGCGACAGAAGGAGGGCAAACAGAGCTCAGGCTTTCCCCTGGCTCCGTTGCCAGGGGAATAGATTGCTGGCACCTGAGTGTCTGGATCCCCGATCCAAGCCCGAACGCAACGATCCAGGCCTCTCCCGATCGCTGGATCATTGGCCGTGGACGATCATGATCCGCCGGGTCACGATCACACGATCGCCATTATTGTGGGGGTTTTTTGATCGTAATGCGGATCATGCCCATCTCTAGTTGTAAGCCCCACATTGAGTTTGGCAATTCTACTTGAAACTGAAAGTTCTGATTTATTATCACAGAAGTGTAGTATGTATGCAACCAGGGCATAGTTCAAGCAGGATTTAGAAAATATGCAGTAGTAAAAAAATAGCAAAGTTCTCTGATCAGTCTTCCTTGCAACTGTGTTTAATTCCTGGGCTTGTAGAACAAAGGCAGACAGGCTGGAGCCCTGGAATCTCTCTTTTTAGAAAGTATTCATTGGGCATCAGTGAGATGTTGTGATTATAGACACTGGAACTGCATCAGAGGTCCAGTCTACATGGCCTGATTTAAATATGATGCTAAAGAACTCATGATGACTTCACACTCATTTAATCTGGGCTGCCATTCATGAAAGCAGCTATACATGCAAGGTGTGTGATATATTTTATTTGTTTATTTTATTTATGTTATCGTATTTATATTCCACCCTCCCCGCAAGCAAGCTCAGGGCGGATATAATGGCTAATCAATGGTTTGTAGAGTCTACTCATTCTGGATGGTATTGCAGTCCCCCTTAAAAAGGTGGTCACATATTGAGGACAGTTTTTGATCCATGGGTATTCAAAGTACCAGTGTTGAGCATTAAACTCTTATTTGACTTGGAATGGGTACCTAATGATCACCTTCTCCTGCATATACCCTCCTACTCAATGAAGTCATCACCAGATGTTCTTCCCAGAATATCCCCATGTTCCGAATCTCGATGAGTCTCACCAGAGTCAGGGCCATCTCAGTACTGATGCTTATTATATTATGAAACTTCCTCCCCAAGAGAGGTTCTCCCTCCCCACTTCACCCTATTGCTGTCTGGCCATTGCATTATTTGTTCTTCCACATCCATTGCCAGCCAGGATCTTAGCTTTTCTTACTTTTGCTCCTAGTGATTCCTGCCGCAAAGCCTTGTGTGGATGGTATTTATGTGTAATTTGAACGTGTTTATTTGGAGAATTGGATTGTGCCTGCTGGACCTGCGGCCTCCACCGTGTGTGTTCAGCATGTCTGCTCAGAAGCTAAGGAGGAACCATCTGTGTATGTACACAATCTCTATGAGCAAACTGGCACTTGGTTCTCAGATTATATGCTGTGGTATCCTATCAACAACAACAACAGTCAATTTATATACAGCCCTCCAGGACAACTTAACACTAACTCAGAGAGGTTTACAAAGTATGTTATTATTATCCCCACACAAATCACCCTGTGAGGTGGGTGAGGCTGAGAGAGCTCTGAGAGAGCTGTGACTGACCCATTGTCACCTAGCTGGCTTCAAGTGGAGGAGTGGGGAATCAAACCCAGTTCTCCAGATTAGACTCCTGACGCTCTTAACTACTACACCAAACTGACTCTCGGACAATATATACACAGGGAAATGAATTAGGATTTATGACATAGTATTATTGCATTTGTTTCTGTGTTGTTGTTCCTCCAATAAGCTCAGAACAGGGGGGGGGGTGTACGTTTATGCTTACTATAGTAAAGAGTCCAGTAGCACCTTTAAGACTAACCAACTTTACTGTAGCATAAGCTTTCGAGAACCACAGTTCTCTTTGTCAGATGCTTACAATAAGCCTGTCAAGTAGTTGAGGTGGCGCATGAGGTATTTATCCAAGGCAGCATGAATGGTTTGAATCCCAGATCTCTCCTACCCATGGCCTATACAATTCCCTATACTACTCTACACTAGCAGTAGTAGGTCATCATGGCTTCCTTATATATGCCACAGTCTTCCATTTCAGTCACAATTGTTCTCTGTTGCGCTCCAGCTCTATGCAGAGTTTTCATTTGGAAATCTGCACTAGCAAGCAAAGAGAATGGTGGAAAACTTGCAAAGAGGGAGGTCTGAAACATCAGTTTCTTCCTGCACATCTTACAAAGATGAGCTACTTAAGGCATCTTTCATCTTTATACAATTTACATACAACTACAGTTACAGTCATCTTCATTTCCAAGGGTGCAGAAGTTGTACATGCACATCCTTTGTTCTTACAAGAATGAGGGTCCCCAAATATTCCCCACTTGCTCTCTCTCTGGAGAAAAAATGTGACATGCCCTTCTTATACATAATTTGTGTTTGAGTTCTGGGTGGCATGGTTTAAGAAAGATGAAGACAAATTTAAAAAGTTCAAAGAAGAGCTAAAGGTAAAGAAAACAAGCCCTATAAGGAAACATTGAAAGAATGGGGCATGTTTATCAAGGCAAAGAAAAGACAGAGAGGAGACACGTTTTTGCTCCTCATATATCTGAAAGGTTATCACACAGTAGATGGGAGAGGGGGCAGACTTGTTCTTTCCTCTTCCATATGGAAAGACTAGATCTAATTGGCTTATGTCATTAGGAAAAACTTCCTAATTGAAAGAGAAGTTCAGCAATGGAAGCAAATGCCCAAGGAAGATTTTCAAGCAGACTCAACAGCTATTGATCAACCGTACTTGAGCTTTGGCTTTCCTGCATTGAGCAGGGGTTGGACATGTGGCCTATAATGCCCCTTACAATGCTAAAACTCTTATCTCATGAGTTATGAAACAACCTTTTATTCAGAAATGGAGTGTATCATGGTAAAGAAATTTCAGCCCACACCAGAGCACTCTGTATCACCAGCAGGGCAGTTTCCAGATTTGGAGGGGCAAGGCAGAGAGAGGGCCCAGGAGGACCACCCTTGTATGCCCATTACTAGGCCTTAGAAATTACTTCATGCCCTCCCACCCACGTGCCCCCACATGCTTGTACATCCTCTCTTTGCTGACTCACAAGCCCTCCCACTACCTGCAGTCACAGCTGCCCACACTGCCTGCATGCCTTTTCCTCAACAGTGCTGGGTGGTGAGTGCAGCTAGGAATGCCTCTGCCATGGCCACAAGGAATGCTGATGCATTGTGTTCCATGCCCATGCCCTTCACCAGCAATGCTAGGCAGCAGATGCATGTGGGAGCAGGGTTACAAATCAAAAGCAGGCAGCAGAATGGTGTGAGTGCAGGCATCGGAAGAGATACGTGAGTAGGGAGTCAGCAGCAGCGGGTCCCACCAGAAGTCATGGGCCTTGGCAGCTGCCCCATCTTGCTGTGTGCTGATGCTGACTCTGATCACCGGGTCCTGATATAGTGTACCCTTTTCCCCAGGCTTGGGTTCAGTTCATAGCAGAGGACTTCCTATTGATTCCATGACAGTTTACACATCTGTTCTGATAGATGACTTGTTAAGCGCAAGGACTTCCGTGTTGGAAAAAAGGGTTAAAAAAGGCTTTAAATCAGAGGTGCAATGGATCTTGAATCAATAGAGTCAGCACACGAGTTTAGCTTTTAAAATCATTTACTTCTAAAGGGAAAAGTGTCACAGGTTTCCTACAAAATAACAAACACTTAGAGCTACATTTTCTGTCTGGTGCAAACAAAGAACTGGGATAACTGAATGAAGAATCTTCTTCTTCCTCCTTCTTCTTGACCCTAGAAAGAAAGTCACCTGACCTGTTGACCAATAACAGTTTACAAACACACTTCAGTTTCCCGGGTTTGCAGATTATTGGCTCTGTGCCAGGTTCCCTTTCCAGGTCAATCGAAACAATAGCATGGTAGGTAAACACATTAACCCCATCATG
The DNA here is from genome assembly GCF_028583425.1 of Eublepharis macularius. Lineage (NCBI taxonomy): Eukaryota > Metazoa > Chordata > Lepidosauria > Squamata > Eublepharidae > Eublepharis > Eublepharis macularius. The sequence continues at coordinate 37,138,655 of NC_072791.1, forward strand.
ACTGAATGTCAGACCTTGCAACACACATATATTCCAACATTCTGGACATCTAGGTCCACAAGGTTTGCTACCTCTTTGAAGTCAATCACAGCTGCACAACAGGCAAGATGTACCAATGTGACCTTAGTGATGAAGAACTCATCAAATCCTTGTTAGTATGCAAGCCCTTGTTTTGTGCTACAGTTTCCCTTTTCTATTTTTGAACTGACAAGCAATAGATTTTGTTTTCTATCAGCTTCCATCCTAGTTTTGTGACAAAATGGTCCTTTGTGCAAAGTTAATACGTTCTCACACTCGACTTTAAAACATGATTCATTTAGCAATTGCTTTATTAAGGCTCTGATTGGGCAACTGAATGTTGCTGTTGCATGGGAAACATGCTCGCTCGTTTTATGATTGAGACGTTCCTGGAAAAAGAAAACTTTATAAAAATGTAATTAATTGCCCACTTTAAAGGTCACCATTAATAAAAACGAACGTGCAGCTTATTAAGCCCATAGAGGAAATCATTAGTGATACTTTGGGGTGTTGTTAGAGCCAAATCCTCTAAAAGGGATGGCTAATTTGTTATGTCTGGAAGGTACAGCTGATTCCTTGTCCTCTGTCACTGTAGAGAGACCTTCATAACATATTGCAAGCTACATCATTCTTTGAATTATGAGGTCTCTAAGAAAAAGTTGCTCCATAAATTTCCAGCTTTGTAGGTGTTCATAACGTATCCTTCAAAGCTTCATTAGGACAATCCATTACTTCCAGGGATAAGGAGATGCTGCTTTGCTTCCCAGATAGAATTATGAGTTTAGTGAAATTTTTCAGTTCTTCTGACCATTTTTTTCCTTCCTGTCACCACTGTGAAAGTGACACTGGTGGTCACCCACACTGACATGATGCAAGGAATGGCAGGGACCTCGATCTAGTTTATTTCAATAGACTTCAACATCCATAATTAATTAAATCAATAGATCACATTTTTTAAAAATCCAGATGAATGTCTAATACCCAGGTGGTTTTTGTAGATGCCCATGTTCATGCAGGGAATGGAAGAGACCTTGATTTTAAATCCCCAATTTGTCAAAACCAAAAATCATTACAAAAAAGAAACCAGATAAATCACTTAATACGACATGTTGTCATATCAATCCATATAAACTTATATTGTTATTAAAGCTGAGACTGGGTGCTTAGTATAACAAGCTTCATATAAGTGTCTTTGTAACATTGTTCAAGAAATATGAGGGATGGGGATCATGAATTTTCTTTTCACTTCTGGAGTCTACTGTGCTTTCCGTTCATCTTACTTTAGTTGTTTAAAGAGAGTGCATTCCACAAGCAGAAGGCCCCAGATAAGTATTAACCACTTCAGACAAAAATAGTGCCCCAAACGAGTTTTTCATATTTTGATCTTTTAATTTCTAATGTTGACACACTCACAAACACACACAATGTTCATATCTTTTTTAAAATATTCATATGAAATTCTTAGGAAATCACACAAATTGCAAACACAATACCCATAAATTGCAAATGCAAATGGCAAGCGGCACTGAAAGCTTGCTCATATCATTGGATTGCAAACACTTTGCATAAAGGGCATTCTCATACTGTACTTAGGAACTGGGATTTGTATACAGGGAAGGCAATGTGTTACCTAGGCAACCATGAGATGCTCTGTAGATGTCATGCATCATGACACTTTGCTTTATGATTGGCTGCCATCCTATGCAAACATTCCATAGCACTGATTTTTGTTATCAGTGTTCTGAAGGCATGTTCTCTTCCATGCCTTCCTCTTACTTTGTGGTACTCTGGCAATCCAGTAAGTTTGCAAATGCCACCAGCAGCCACCATCCATTTCCTGATTTGCTGATGAATTTGCCATTAACTATGCAGACTCCAAAGCAACAGCACACAAACTTGAAAATTATTCATATGGATTCATACACCTGTCTTACTGGTTATGTCAAGGTTTTTTTTTTAATATTCAGTTTCTTCTCGTAATTCTTTCCCACAAAATCTGAGTTTGGACATAGGCAAATTTTAGTCAACTGCTTTATGCTTGTTTTTCTTCTATCATTTGCAGAATTTAGCATTTTCCCAACGTAAATGTCAATTGATGCACAAATCACATCAGCTGTTGCATATTTAATGACTGCATCTTTTGGGAAACATACGCAGGTGAAAATCCCAAACTGACTGCAAAGTGTATCCTTTTAAGCCCAACATTTCCAGACTAGTTAATGAATCCCTTACCACAGCCTCAGCTCTTCTTATCTCCCAATTTTTAATCCAGGAGATATTTGCTGATCATTTTGAGTAATCAACATAACAAAAAAAAAAGCTGCCAAGAGGGGTGCACGCTAAAGAAAAAAAAATGCTACCTAATCTCAAAACCTTGAGCAACATGCATCAAAAATTATTATCTGTGTTTTTTCTTGTTGTAATTAATTTATAAATCAAACAGCTTCAGCAGCCGCAACATCATCCATCAGTTTAAATGGCAGTCCCAATTTCATACCTTTGTTTAAAGGAAACCATCAACTTTTGAATCAAATTTGCAAACAAGTGAAACTCGTTTACGTCTGTCATTTTAAATGATGTATACACTCCTGTTGTCCTTGGGGCATCTGTGACTGTACTGGCAACTCAGTAAATTCTGAGCGTACACCTCAAGTACTTTCTAACCAGCTGCTGGCTGCACTAATAGATGATAAATATGGTTGATTGTGCAGATATAAGAGCAGCACGTCCACTTTAAACAGAGAACGTATCAATGATTTGTAAAAAAAATGGATTGACTGGTGAGAAAAAAATGACAATGTGAGGAGGGGGCATTTGATTTTCCAGTATATTATTTGTGAGTTTCCTAGCACTATGTTAAGTGAGTTCCTATATGAAAGGATTTGCCTGCCACATTATTGCACTACATTTGTGTTCCACACTTCCCCAAGGAGTTTGAGGTGACATGCATGTGTCTTTTCTACTTTTATTCTGACAACCTATCCAGTGAGGTAGCTTGAGCTAAGAGATCATCACGGACCCAGTATCCTCTAATGAGATTCATGGTTAAGTAGGGTTTGCAGTCAAGATGAAACACACTGACGGTTTGAATGATGCTGTCTATGATGATAGTACTGATCATCTGTTGGGGTAAAAAATGGCAGAAAGGACACCATTATCTGATCTGTACCAAACACAGATAAGTGCTTGATGTTCTTGGTGGGATTTGGGTGATTTTTGGTCTGAGAAAAGCAGGTCCAGCTCTCAGAACATGATTTTATTTATTTATTTAGAGTATTTCTCTGGTGCCTCTTCATAGAGCCTGTTCATGGCACCTTACAAAGTAATATCCAATAAGAAGATAACCACCATAAAAATCATAACAATGAATAAATTATTTTTAAAAAACAGTAAGAGAATAAAAATAGCTGAAACCATATCGCACCTTAAAGCAAATATCATAAGATACTTATCAGGCCAGAAGCAGACTGTAAAAAAGTATATTAAAAAGATCAACAACTTAATTAAAAGCCTGGTTAAAAAAAATGTTTTAGACTGGTGCCTATAAGATAGTAGGGTAGGCACCAGGAAAGCCTCAAAGGGAAGGGTATTACACAGGTGAAGTGTCGTCACTGAAAAAGCTATTTTTGGCCTGCTTCACCACTGAAAGCAGCAACACAGAGAAGCAACATTTGTGAGGAAGATCTTAATTTGTGGGCAGGACATTCATAACTATGGACAATGTTACTATGCCAAATTTATTTGTAACAACATTTTAGTGCTGTCCCTCTGCAGCCATACACTCAGGGTGCTGTATAACAAAGGATAGTGTCTGAGTGCATTTGTTGATGTCTGTTGTAATGCATATTCAATATTTCAAATTCATAGAGGCTTCTTTAACAAAGCCTTGCCCTTATTGGTTGCCTGGAATCAATGTGCCAGATTAATTACTTGGCATGGTATTCTGCAAGTAATTTCTGCAAGCAGTGCTATTATGACTAGACATAGGCACAAATGGAAAAAAAAAACCCGAACACCCTGTTCGTCATTCGGTGCCATCCACAAACAATGAACAATGAACATGGACGAACATGAACTGTTCTCGGACATGTTCGTTGTTCGTTGTTCATGGAGGACAGAACCTCCCCACCCCCAACCCCCCACTTAGCTCCCCTCCCCTCAAACCCATTTACCTGGCCCTTTAAAGATCCCTTTAAACTATCAGCTGGCAGGCGACAGGGGGGGGATTCCCCCCTGCTGCCTGCTAGGTGATAGTTTAAAGGGCCCTTTCCTGCCACGTGCAAGGGGCAGGGCCCTTTAAACACCCCACAAACTGACCTTCCCAATGTCCAATACCCACCAAATTTGCAGGGGACATAGTCCTCACTGTCCTCTGAAGACCCCCCAAGTTTCAGAGAGATTGCATCCCGGGAAAGGCATGATCCATGGGCCCTGCCCTTTGTTGTCATTTTCTCTTCAAAGAGGCAAAAACGGGACTCTCTGCCGGAAGTACTTTGAAGGGTTAAAGCCAGAAGAAAAGGCAGAAGGAGTTCAGACAGAGTTCAGTCCCTCCCAGCCTCCGGTTGCCAAGGGGATTGATTGCAGCAGGTGCCAGACTGTCTGGCTTGCCGAATGGCTGCCGAAGGCAACGAATGAAGCTTACAATGACCACCTGTTCATTTAGGATGGGGCCTCACGAAAAGCTTCTTTGAGAACAGCAGATTAGGCTGTTTGTTGGTTTTTTCTCTTCATAATGCTGTTCGTGCCCATGTCTAATTATGACTCAGTAAAAAGGAAAACCTGGTCCACTTCTTTGCTACTTCATTTACAGGGTTCACATGTCAATATTTCACATGCTTCACATGAAGCTTGTTAATTCTCATTTAACCCAACAGCTCTGGATGGTAGAAGGAGAGAAAGAGGGAGAGACCAAGAAACTTGCTGATGACAGGCGAGCTTATCATTCTTCTTTCCAAATTGTCGTTTATATTCTGTTGGTTTTAAAGGCAACAGTTCCAGTTGGCTTAGATGACCCCGTTAGTTTTAGATGGTTTAAAAAAGTTATTGGACAGACTCATAGAGGATAGACCCATCGGTAGTTACTTACTAGCCATGCTGACTAGAGGCAGTACAGTTCTGAATACCAGTGCTTAGGAGTCAACATCAAAAGTAGGCTTTGGTCATGATGCCTAGTTTGTTGGCCCTACAGGTCACCTGCTTGATCACTATGTGAAGTAGAATGCTGGACTAGATGGACCATTAGCTTATTCAGTAGGATACCTCTTATATTCTTGGGCAATTTTTCCAGTGGTACATTCATGAGTAAATGTTTAGCTTTGTTTCCACACCTCTATGGCACCAGCCTGCTTAGAATTATATATCTAAGTACTTCAATGCATACACATGAACATACACAAAGCTGTCTTATGCTCAGTCAAACTGTTGTCTCCAGGTAGAGGTCTTTCTCATCATCTATTACCTCGTCTTTTTTAATAGGAGTGGCTGGGGAATTGAACCAGGTACCATCAGCTCTTCTACTGAGTCATCCTGTTGAATACAGTATGACTTACTTAAGACTGAGTTGTTACCCACTGCAAGGAGTACTTGTAACTTCAAATCAATGAAGCCAAAGAGCAATGGTTCTTTTAGATGTGATGACAATAAACACACAAGTGTTGAAGAAAAAGAAATTTATTAAAGTAATCTAGAGATGTTTACAGAAATACATACAGAACAGAGAATATGCATATGCAACATACGTTAGGAACCCCAAGAAATGACAATGGGCAAAACCCTGATTCTGGACAGTTGCACAGCACTGCCCTGCACTTCAGCCTGAACTGAGGTTCTGCTGTTTAGGGGTTCCCTGAGTTTATTTAGAAACTGGCTAGCTGCAGCGGTGCACTTGTTTTCCCCTAGTTGGCCTTGGGAGAGGAGTGACATATTCAAGGCCAACCAATAAGCAGTACATGGTAAACGTCCTAAGAGACCCCATACCAGGTACATGGTTTAACTCCCAAACATCCCACTCCCCAATACAATGACAAGACATTGTGACCCGATAAGTTAATTAGTAAGCTGGAGAACATATTTGTAAGAGAGAAAAGCATCTTACACTGCCACAACAGAATGTTTAGACCTGGCCTGCAAAGCACTCTGGTCACAAGAAGGAGGAACTGTGGCACACCACTTACTGGAGTTCGCAGTGGTCTTCAGCATGTGCTACTACAATCCAGCCTCACATCTATATATTCCATATATGCCGTATATATATATGTTTTTACTAGCTTTATTGCGGTTTTAACTGTATATTTTGGCATGTGGGGAGGGTGGGATATAAATGTAGTAAACTAAACTATATCCTCTACACTGTGGATGGAAACTGCCATGTCAGAACAACAGTGTGCTTTGCACTATCTTACAAGGACCTCTCACACTACACTGTATTTTATTTAGGGGGAGGAACTCCTTTCCACATTTCTGGTCTAACAAGGACAGAGCTCTCTTTGCAGCACAGTGGTTAAGTGGTGGGCTGTGAATCAGCACTCTGCTAGTTTGACTCCCCCTATTCCCATGGACTTTGCAGGCGGCCTTGGGTAAGGTGGCCTTGCTCAGCCTCAGCTGTCCAGCTGTATTGTGGGGATAAAAAATGGACTTTGTTCACCACTTTGTGTAGCACTAATTTACCCAGAACAGTGGTATCTAAGCCCACTGTTATATTATTATTATTATTATTATTTCTCAATGATTTCTGGAAACGCTTCCCGTTTGCTATTTCTCTGGATTTTTACACAACTGCCATTTCTGATTTGCTCGGCTTGAATCCTTTCCCATCTTCGATTAAAAAGCTTAGGAATTTATCTGATGTTTTATATTTGTTCATTTGAACAATAAAGCAGAGGGCAGAACATTGATTCTTATACTCAGCATGCAATGATGTCATGATAGTTTCTTTCTAAAGCTTTGGAGGCATTACATTTACTCTCAAGGTCTCACAGTGATGGGTGAAAAATAGACATTGCTGGATCCTCATGAAAAGAATGTGGAAAGTTTGTCTCTAAGTATAGTTGATTTTGATACTTGTGAAGGAATGTCCTGTACCCCAGAATTTCCATCAAAGTTCATTATAAATGGGTCCATATTTTACTGTGCTCAGAGGTTACTAAGTGCCTTTTTCTGGCTAAAAGAGAGGGAAGGGGGAGATAATCTCCCAGTAGAAGAACTATTCAGGATCTGGGGACAGCCTCCACAACTCCCTGAATGGCCGGTGGCAGCAGCACAACCCCCGCACTTGCTCCAACTCACCAGCTGGGAGACAACCCCCCACTACCCAAAACAGTAGCTGGGACACAGCTTGCCCAGTGAGCCTGACCAGCTCCAATGAGGGGAAATGAGCAGCGATGAAGAGGGCGAGCCCGGAGTCAAAGGGGACAAGCTCTTGGCAGGATGGCTGCACCTACCCCTCTGTCAGTTCCACCAGACCTCCCACAGCGTCGGAAGGCTGCCAAGCAGCTGATGAGCCAGGATGACGTGGCCATGCTCCAGGCTCACAGGCTTATGAGGTCAGCTTGGCCAACCCCCATGCGACATCACTGACAGACCTGCCTGATACTGACATTCACCTTTTAGATATGTAGATTTTCTAGCCTAAGAAAGAACAGGATAATGACAGTCACATCTCTACCACAAAGACTTGAAAGGCAAATGGTCAAGTGATATTTTTGCTGGAGAATAGGAAAGGCAGGAGAATTAATGGAAGGGAGGAGGAGAATGAAAGGGAAATAAAGAGCTTAGATTACAGAAATGGGAGGGAATCTTGTATTTGTTTCTTCTTTGCCTTTCTTACAGGGAAATTACACAGGACACCCAGGTGCCTGTTTGGTCCCACAAGGTTCCCTGGGTAGTTCACTCAATGTGATTCTTTGCTGGGGAATTGCTCTGTCATTTGCAAAAAGCCTTGGCTCGGGTTTTCATCCGGGAGCTCGGGAGGGGGAGGGGAGTAAAAGGAGGCAGAAACTCCAGGGGGGCTTTTTGCAAGAGAGAGAATCCGTGATGTGATTCTCCACCATGAAGAAACCCTCTCTCTCTCTCTTGCAAAAAGGTGCCCTGGATTTCCTACCTTTTGTTACATGCCCCCCGCCCCGCCCCTGAGCTCCTGGAGGAAATCCCAAGCCAAGGTTTTTTGTAAGAGACAGAGAGATTCCTCAGAGGACAACCTCATCAAGAGACATTTCTTTGTAAGGCTACACTACCCAGGGAAACTTGTGGGACCTGAAATGTGACGAACACGTGTCTGGCACCTCATGTAGTTTGGCTCTTAGCCAACTACTCAGATATGGAGCAATCTCAGACCTTAGCTCCATTTTCAATGGCTGCAATGAGCACTTTTGGCTAAAACAAAGAGAATGAAGCCCCATTCATGGAACATAGCTATGGACCTTGTGAATGTTTGTAACCATCCTTACTTTAACATGTAAGAGATATGCAAGAACAGGGTTGGGTGATTTGTGTTTGAATCCTTGCTGTGTAAATCAGCATACTTATATTTTTTGACTAAATTGTTTTATGATGTGGATGCTACTAGTGTGGGGCTAAAGTTGAGCCCACCGTGTCCTGGGGGCGCATATACTTCATTTAATCCCTACACTCAGGGCCAAGCTACAAGTGACAAATAACACTTGAATGGCAAGTGTATTTCTCCCTGTTCACTTGCTCTCCACTCAATCCACTTGCCATTCAAGTGTCATTTGTCACTTGTAGCTTGGCCCTCAGAGCCTGCTAAAAAAGTGCTAAAGCACTATCCCTTTAAGAGCAGTTCCTGTTTTGAAGGTTTGGAGTTGACAGTAACTGAGACAGACTATGAAGGGGAAAAGAGAAAGAGGAGTTGGGCTGGATGGAAAATCCAGGAAGACTAAGTAGTTTTTTCTTTCCCATATGCACAGGAAGGCAGCTTGCAAGAGCTGTTATACCACGGTCCTCATAAGCAGAGACTTGAGAAAAAAATAGTACACCTGGGAGTAAATGCAGATAGAGGCTTGCTACTGTGAACTATGATGAACAGCAACCTAATTATAGACTGTTCTGATATTTACTTTAAAAAAATAGCTTTATGAGTGCGTGTAAATCAGGGACATTCAGATAGTTCGATTCACTGCCTTGCATAGAAGTTAAACAACCCTTTGGATCTGTTTCCATTTTCTTCCCCCTCTTTGATCATTTACCTGCCATATATTTTTGCCAGTTTCCTATTTTTGTTATGATTATGTTTAAGTGCTAGAATCTGAGTGATGATTAAACTGTCAGATCTCATTATTGCGTTTAAGTTACTGATGTTAGCATCTGCATATCATATGGGATAAAATGTGACCTCTTTGTAGATTTCATTCTTAACTCTAGAATTCAGCTGGAGTTTTGCCATTCACTGGAGTGTTGGCTTCTCTTTGCTGCTGGGATCAATCAAGAATGAACAATGCATTACATTACATGCCAATGCGGTGTAGTGGTTAGATTGCTGAACTAGGATTTGAGAGACTCAGGTTCAAATCGCCAGTCTGTCATGGAAGCTCACTTGGTGACTTTGGGCTATTGCAAAGTTCTGCCAGGTAGATCTCAATAACTTCACTGCATGAGTCCAAAACTGCATGTTAAAGCTTTATTGATAACCTACGAGTTCAGCAATCCATTAAAGGGTTATTGGCAGGAATGAAATTCTATGCCAAGCCACAAGCCTATATTAAAATCTAAGTGAAGCCCAGTTCCCTCCCCCCTAGCTACAGCGTATTTAAGGCAAAATAGACTATGCAGGAAAGCAGAAAGGATGTTTTAGAAAGTTCAGAAGTTCCAAGGTTATGTATCCATGACAACGGCTCTTCTTCCCAGGTTGAATGCTGGAGGTAAGCAGATAATCTGGAGACATATAATCTGGAGGATGGTCCTCCCCCGCTGCATGCTTTCACAGGACTGACATAGAAGATGGCCACAGCTGTTTGTAACCAAGAAGCACAATGTCCATTAGAATCCAGTCCTCGGCCCAGTTGTCCAGGGATTTGTCTCCGTTGAGGTATGGCAGGGGATGCTAAGACCCTGACATTCTGCCCGCCCCCAATTTAAGTCCCCCCAGCTTGTCTGGGTATTTTTTGTGAAAAGCCCTAACCAACTTGTTAGCATTAACGTCAGTAGACATAACCTATTTGGCTTGGCTTTTTGCAAAGTGTTTCCATTGAATTAGGTAAAAACAGTACACCTCTTTTCCACTTAGAGTCCAATATTTGCTTGACTTCATGATGTGGTTGGCTCACAACCATGGCGGTGGAGCTACTGGTTCCTGATGCCACTTGTCTGGCCCTGGGTCCTTCTTTAGGAGACTGAAATGGCATACAGGATGAACATGTCTCAAGTTCTTAGGTAAATCCAGTTCTATGGTTACATCATTGATCAGTCTGGTCACCTTGAATGGTCCTAAATATTTCCAACCAAGTTTATTACTTGCTTGTTCTCCCTTGAAGTTCGTAGTTGAAATATAAACAGAGTCTCCAGGTTTTAATTCCCAGGGAGGGGAGAATTTCTTGTCCGCCTAAGCTTTGTAATCCTGCTTAGCTTTCTCTAGTGTTTGTTTCACTAGGTCCTGTTGAGCAGTTATTTTACTCCACCAGTCTTTCAAATCTCCTCCCTCCACTGGGGAGGTACTATCCAAGAGGGGCATTGGCTTTCCTTCAAACCCTTGCGTTACTTGAAATGGGGATGCCCCAATCGAACTGTGAATATTGTATTCAGCATAAGGCAAAAAATTAACCCAATCACCCTGCCAGTGATCTCAGAAATTACTCCAAAATCTGATTAGTCCATTTTGTCCGTCCATTGGTTTCAGGATGGTTGGCCAAACTAAGCCCTTGCTCAATCCCTGTTACTGTCATAAGCTCCCACCAAAACTTGGCAACAACTTGGCTCCCATGATCTGAAATTACCTTCTCGGGGAATGAATGCAAACACGCTACATTCTTCATGAAGATGGTGGCCAGCTTTTTTGCTGTGGCTATTTTAGGACACAGCACAATGTGGGCTTACTTTGAGAATAAGTCACTGGCTAGAACAGAGGCTCTTAAAGAGAGAGCAAGCAAAATACAGGAGAAAAAACACAGGATCTCTAAGTCAGCAATACAGCCACTCTTATCTCAATACAATATAATAAACAACAGTACACAATTACGAAGCGTGATAAATAAATTGATTACATCATCGCCATTATTGATTACATCACATCCATTATACATTGTCATTCATCTGGATTGAAAATATTCAGATGAATGGATATTCATCTCTTTTCTTTGGCTTGGAGAGAGCTGGAAAACAACTGCAATTACAACCCTCAATGAGAGACTTTCGCACAGTTGCTAATTGAAAGCAGTTGAGAATTGAAGCTTATATGACCTGTCTTTAATCACTCTGAGCCAAATAGTTCATTTGAGTTTATGTGTTGTGGTCTGTATATTTTCAATCCAGATGAATGACAATGTATAATGGCTATGATGTAATCAATAATGATGATCATGTAATCAATTTATTTATCACACTTCGTAATTGTGTACTGTTGTTTATTATATTGTATTGAGATAAGAGTGACTGAATTGCTGACTTAGAGAGCCTGTGTTTTTTCTCTTGAGAATAAGTCAACCAGCACTAAAATTACTGTTTCCCCCTGCCATTTCTGATTTGCTCGGCTTGTTGGCACTCATTCTCAAATGCTTGTTGGCACTCATCAGACCAGGGTTTAGCACTCAGATTTAATCTTTCCAGCCCCTTCACTTTGGTTTTCAGTCAGTTTATGGCAATGTGGGCTGAGCAAAGTTCTTAATAAACAGCCTGGTCATATAGGCTTAGCCTAACCTACCTCACAGGATAGTCATTGTGAGGATAAAATGGAGGAGCAGAGAATGATGTAAGCCATTTTGACTTACATCATATAAACAAAGTAAATAAATAAATATATCACCTCTCTAATATGTAGAGACTGCCTCTCCATGTATTGACCAGCCCTGCAGGTAGCGTTCTCTCAGAAACTGCTTCTATCGTTGGTGTGTTGACATCCTTAGCAAGGTCCTATTCTTTTTTACTGATAGATCACATTTTATGGAACAGTCTGCAGAGGAGAAATGGAATAGAAATTCTCCAGTTGCTCCCATTCTTTCTGCAATTATGCAAAACTGAATTACATAGGAGGGCTTTTTTACTCAAGTGAGAGAGCTGTGTTGTAAAACATGGCTCAGACTGACACCTTACTAAAGGGACAGGGGCTGTGGACTGTACAACTGGGTATATGAACCCAAAAAAACTCCAACCCCTGTTTCTGGGAACTGACCACATTTCCTGTTCTTTTGTTTTGTGAGACTTTTCAGTCTCTGGGTTCTCCCTGAGGGTGTACCCACATGCAACTTATGAATCCAGACACAGACTTACATAAAACTTCAGTTTATTGATTAACGGAGTGTTGCTAAGCATAAAGCGTTCAAATTCAGGCAAGAGCTACAAAAACAAATAACCTTTCCGTTGCTAGCTAAAATACACCCATCAAACACTTATAAAGCTTTCTACCTATGCGTCTGTGGTTAGCTTCTTAGATGTTTGTTTCTCATCGGTCTCTTTAGCAGGTGTGCCCTCTTTCTTGCCATGCTGCACAAGGCATGCAGAAGCACTGCGAAGTATAGAGCCTGCAGCTTCTCTCTCACATAACAGTGAAGGAATGATAGTTAGAGAACGGAACTGGGGGAGCTGGGGAGCCATCTTTTCAGGACTCTAGCCATCACCTGCCAATCAACAGCCAATCAGGGCCCAACTGTCCAATGAGTATTTCCATCCATGTGAAAACTGGGGAGTGTAGATTAAAGCTGTGAGAGCCAGTCTTTAAAGGTCAAATCACTAGGGAACAGAAATGGGCCTGCAGGTGTTTGAATCAGCAAAGCCAGCATATTTTTGAGCTAGGCCAGAACTTGGGCCTGCAAACACACCACTGAACCAAAGTCTAGCCATTTTTTAAAAAATTCTGGCCTTAAGTGTAAACTCCCTTACACTGAGTACTGTCTGTTGATGTAGATATGCTCCTATTGCATAGTTTCTATGTTATTAAAACTATCATGTTTAAATACTTATGCTTTTTTTCTTGCAATGTTTCATCTCTGTGTTCAGATTTATACTTATTTCCAAATTTCTCCAACCCGTACCCTATCGTGTTTGTCGAGTAAATGTTGATCATATTGACTTGCAATGTGTAATCTACCCTGGGTCTTATGGAGAAAATCAGATTAAATAAATAAATAAATAGTACTTGCCTGGAATATGTTCTTTTGGGATTCTGGATAAGTTACTGTTTGAAGAATTTATTTTAAGTCCTAATAAACTTTGAAAAATTAACGATGTTATTTATATGCCTTTATGCCATCATAAAGCTCCAGTGGCAGCTTCAAATTGTTGATTAATCTTCAACTTTTGCCATTAGCCTGAGAAATACAGTTCATCTAAGCTGTTGCCAACAAAATAGAAGGCAGTAACAAAGTCAGTTGTTTTGCTACTATGGTTGATATCTAAAAAGAAATGGGTATATTTATAACACAGATAATGTAATGAGATTAGAATGGGGAAGGGGATATTCATTCCGGCTGTGGGCCAAGCTACACATGACGAATGACACTTGAACGGCAAGTGGATTGAGTGGAGGGCAAGTGAACAGGGAGAAATACACTTGCCATTCAAGTGTCATTCGTCATGTGTAGCTTGGCCCTGAGAACCCCATTTGAATGACAGAAACAGTATCCACTGGCAGCTACCATTTAATTTCCATATGTTAGGAAGAATTTCCTTCTTCTTAACATATGGAAAGCAGTGTAAACAATAGAGAAATCTAAATAAATGTTCATACTACACAAGCATTCCCTTGAGAACAGAGTTCAACATCACATAAGAAAATGCATTTTCAAATGCTAAAAATCAGATAACGAAGCAAATGACTTAAAGAAATAGATATAAAAAACAAAGTAAGAGAACAGCCATATTATCATACCAATATCATTAAGGGCTGAATTGGAGAGGGAGGGGAACAGAGCAAAGACTGTTGCAAACTGAAGAACGCCCAAAGAACCAACTTATCAGAAGTCTATCCCTCCCTCCTTCACAGTGATTTTTGCAAATTATGCAAGACTCTTTCCTGAGAACATTTATAGATTTTTGCCTTATCTAATAATGCTGTTTTTTCAGGGGTAACTGATAATATGTTCTACTGATGGTAGGCAGTGTTTGGAAACGGGTTTTAATTTTGTTGTCTATTGATGTTATTATACTTTAGGCTTACTATTATATAAGCTGATTCAGGTGCAGAGGGAGGCAGGATATAATTTTGTACAATGAATAATCAACACCATGTGCAGTGGAGCCCTCGTGTACATTTTTGTGACTTCACATGAAGTCATCTCATAGAAATACGAAGTCAGTTGCAAAATGAGGCTCCCCACATTGCAGACCTGAGTGATTAGGCTTGGATCCACTTGCTGAGAAAAGAATTCACTTATTGTTGGATCTGCGCTAAAAAATGAAAAGAAAGAAAATCATGTTAATGCCAGTCAAACCACCCAATTACCCAACCTATGTTAAGGCATCTGGGACTGCCATCAACACTTGAATAAAGAATCATGAACCCTACAACAGCACACAAACCCCAGTATCTCCACAGCTCAATGAGAGAAAAATAAGGAACGGGTTGAATAAGGAATTCAAATGCTGCATTTCTGTTTCAGTGGTGACTCACACAGCCGGCAGAAAAACAGATAGATGGATAGCAAGAGGGCTGAGAGAGCAACAACCAGATTGCTTAAGGGTATACATGATCCCCAAACAGCCAAGCTCATTTCTCATCATCCTCCAGAATCAGCAATGCCATCATTCATCTATTCAAAATTAAGCCTCAAGGAGAGAGCTTTTCCTTTTATCTCTATGGAAATCTGCACTGCTAGAGAATAGGAATTGTCCCTGTATGCAGAAATGAAGGCACAAGACACCAGGTTATGAGTTAACTAGGTTTATTAATTGCTGATCTGTATAACAGGCAAACTTTTCAGTGCAGGCTACACTAGGCAGCTTCACCAGTTGGCTGCATTTCAGGGCAACACCATCCCAGCTCCAAATTCAGGTCGGTGGTATTGCTTCCAGCTTTGTTTATACCAGCTTATTAAAAAGAAAACTTTGCTGAGTCGCCAAGCCTCATCTCTTCACACACGTGCTGTAAAGTATGGGTCTGGCTTAGGATATTCAGCACCAAGTGGGGGGAGGAGTCCCCTTCCTAAAACCCCAAGGTGCACAGACAGTGAGTGGCCCACTCAGAAAATCCTCCCTTCATCTCCTAGCACCTCAAGAATGCTTGCCAGTTATCCTTATTTATATACAAGAAGCACACTATTCTTGATAACATAGTTAGAGACTATTCAGTCTGTAGACTGGGTCTCTTTAATATAATCCAGTACCTAGTTACAATGAAAACCAGACACCCACCCACCCCCCACACACACAAGAAAGGAGGACACTTTCCAGCTAACTTCAAGGGAGCCCCTCAAATTCCTGCTTGACCTTTATGAGATGACCAGCTGACCAGTCTGAGATAAGGCTGCCAACTCCAGGCTGGGAAATTTCTGGAGATTTGGTGGTGGAGGCTGGGGAGAACAGATTTTGGGGAAGCTGAATCTGCAACATCCAAGACTCCTCCCGCAGCTTCGTGAGTAGTGACGGTCCCTGGAAACTTGCTAATCATCTGACATCCAACATGCGGATACAATCCCCTGAAGCTATCTACCATTATTTCCAGTCTCGCTTTTGGCCTGAGTGCAGACTATGCCTATCATCAGCAAGGTATGCCATAGAGGTCATTCTCCAAAGCTGTCATTTTCTCCAGGCAACAGATCTCTGTAGTATGGAAATCATTGGCAATTCCATGACCTCTCCAGGCCCTTAATGCAAGGAGCAGCAACTGCAAGAGCAATGTCAACCGCACAGCCCTGTTCCCACCCCACCTCCCAGTCTGTTGTTCCATTTCAAATTAGACAAGGACAATAGCACCCCCTAGCGTATACAGCAGGAAATGATTTTGTAAATATGGGTTCTTCAAAAACAAATTGTTTGAAGAGTTGTAAATTGCAAGAGGACCTGACCTTCCTAGTAGTACGTGGGAACTCCAAGCGGAACTAGTTTTGGGGAGCCTAAAATTGCATTATTTGGTCTGAAATGCTGTGCAGTTATTCAGGAGTAAATGCCTTTAAATTCAATGGGACTTGTTTCCAAACAAATATGGCTAAGATTGGGGTGTTGATATAATGTCTAATTATCATTAGAGAAGTTCTTGTTTTCATTAATGCATAACCAAATGTTCATTCTTGGTGATGACCAATGGTGCTGCTCTCAAATACGGTTATTTGAAGAGAGCTGAATGTTAGAATGTTGTACTAGATCTCAGAGAGATCAGAATAAATCCTTCCTCTGCTATGAAGCTCATTGTGTGATCTTGGGACAGTCACTCAGGATAATTGTGGTGAGGATAAAATATGGAGTGTATATCACCCTGATCTCCTTGGCTGGCATAAAAAATTAGAAGTAATGGATCAAATTAGTGGTGTGCTAGCCTCCTTCTGCTCACTTCGAAACTGGTCTTGGACAAACCAAGATGACATCCCAGCCAAGAATCTGGATTATCCTGAGCCTGATTATGACTCATCAGAAATGTTCAGAACTCCCTGGAATTCCTGATGATATTCTGTGCAACCAAAATTTTTCAATAAGAGTCAACCGGCCTCTCCAGCTATAGCTGTGCCCCAGCATGTTTTCTTCCTACTCAGTTATAAATGATAGGCCAACACACGGTGCTATCTGCCAACCTGAGGGTCACACAGATGAAAGGAAAAGCAGGATATAAATATTTTCATTCATTTCTTAATTTCCCAACCAGCCTCTGCAGCTGGGCCTTTAGTGGTTTGATCTGTAGGAATTGGCTGAGGAAGCTTCTCCTGGTAAGGGGATATGAGCACCTACGAATTGCTCTTAATAGCACTGTTGCAGAAGCTGTCTGGAAAGTTGGCAACTGGGTTCTAACCTTGGGAAAGTAATCCTATTTCAATGGAGGTGGTAAGACAGAGGTTTCTTTGATGTTTTGCAGGATGCAGGAGATGATTCTATTTTTAACAGACTCACCTTTTTCTATCCTCTTAAGGAGGATAAGAAGAAGGCATGCACCCTCCCATCCCACCCCCACCCCCGAAAAGCCCATGTTTCTGATGAACTGCAGCACCAGCTTCTCTATGCCTCTCTCTCTCTCTCTCTTTTTGTAATCACCTCCAGGTGCAAGGTGTTAACTTAAGTTGGGATCTCTCACTCAAGTAATTAAAACTCATCCATAAAATCCTGAGCAGCTGCAGTGCTTGTGAAAATAGCTGCTTTCCCAGTCCAGTGGTCACCGATGCACATAAACCAGCACACAGTCATCAGCCCTTACTCTGCAATGACTCTGGATAGTGCTCGTTTCTGTTCTCCTTTAAACCACCTGTCAAAACAGCTCTTTAATTAGGTTAAGCTGTCTGGCGTGGTGAAAAGATTTCACTCTGTGCTGCTGGGCTTGCTGCAAAATTAATAATTTGACCAACTTCTAGGAGATGGAGTTCTTTGCATTTGGCAAAGTCAAGATAAAGCCACTTCTGCCAATGAGAGTAAATATGTATGTATTCTCTTTGTAAGCAGAACATTTATTACAGTTTTTTTTTCTCTCTCTCTCTCTCTTAGTACCAAAGCATGAGTTCTACAAAAGATGAGAAATACAGCAGCAGAGAGGGCAGAACAA
This sequence comes from Eublepharis macularius, assembly GCF_028583425.1. Taxonomy (NCBI): domain Eukaryota; kingdom Metazoa; phylum Chordata; class Lepidosauria; order Squamata; family Eublepharidae; genus Eublepharis; species Eublepharis macularius. The sequence goes on from NC_072791.1 coordinate 37,156,512, forward strand.
CAGTTGTGTGTTCAGGTAACATTGAGCAAGTTTGCACTCCCTAATAGATATTAGAATTTACAACTTGTAGCATAGTGAGAGGTTGCATACAAAGCACATTTGACTCTGGAAAGCTTCTGGCAATCTCCACATCTGAATTTACCTCTGGATTTTGGAGTTGCCCAACATTGTTTCTAATGTGGAATCAACACATGAGCAAAGTGCTTTTGTTCCATATTCTGCTTCTTAATGTTGTACTATGCATACAAGTTTCCCTTCATGTTTCCTCCCCTGACATTCGCAATAGACACAAGTGCAATAATAAAACACCACAAAAGAGCCATCTCAAGAGCCATGCATGCATGCACAGCTGAACTAAGTTTCTTTATGTAGTGTTTTACCAATCACTAGGAGTGCTTATGTTCATCAGTAGAAGACCACACAAGAATCTTGATGCAATTATATATATGATGCAATCACATTGATTTTTGCAGTGCTTTCTCAGAGCATGTACGTACCTCAGTAGTAGTAGTAGTAGTAGTAGTAGTAGTAGTAGTAGTAGTAGTAATAATAATAATAATAATAATAAACATTCGATTTATATACCACCCTTCAGAATGACTTAACACCCACTCAGAGTGGTTTACAAAGTATACTATTATTATCCCCACAACAATCACCTTGTGAGGTAGGTAGGGCTGAGAGAGCTAGAAGCTGTGACTGACCCAAGGTCACCCAGCTGGCTTCAAGTGGAGGAGTGAGGAATCAAACCTGGTTCTCCAGATTAGAGTCCCACACTCTTAACCACTACACCAAACTGGCTCACAGGAAGAAACAACTCTTGCTTCTGCCGCTCACAATTTTGTGAGCCAGTGTGATGCAGTGGTGAGCATATAGTGTCTGGGAGTAGTAGTAGTAGCAGTATCTGTGAATAAGGGAGTTGTGTCTGGGAGGGAAAGTTTCTGGGCGGAGGTTTATTAGCATTTAAACTGGTCCATCTAACTGTCCCTTTAATATCAGTTTTATCTGCAGCAAATGCCAGGTGATGTTATTTAGCTCCATGCTATGAAAAGTTGCAACTGCTGATTTCCATATGTTAACACCCTGAGTGACAAGTCATTTTTCACCTGGCTACCTGGGAATCTTATCTGTGAGACTAGGATTCAAATCACTGCTCTGCCAGGAAGCTGAATGAGTGATTTGGGGCCAGGCAGTCTCTCACTCACATCAATGGGATAAGTCTGTACACTAGTCTAAGCACCTTGGAGGAAGGGTGAAAACAACAGATGCTAGATTGAGAACATTGCACCCTTATTTCATATTATCTTACCCAAAGCTTCTTTTGACAGATAAATACATGTCAGGGGGATCCAGTTGGAAATCCCTCATGTTCCATGTAGGTTTGCCCTTAGAAAGATGGATGATTTAAGTATATTTCATTGTTTCAGGTGGGTAGCCATGTTGGTCTGTGGTGGAAGACCAAGATTCAGGTCCAGTTGCACCTTAAAGACCAACTAGATTTCCAGGGTATGAGCTTTCCAGAGTCAAAGTTCTTTTCATCAGATATAAGGAGTGGAAAAAGGAAAGGGTCTTTATAATCCAGGCAGAGGGAGGGGTATTGTCAATTAGAGTGTTAGGAAGATAGCTATAATACATGTTGTAATTAGCTTGATGCCCTGACCTGGATAGCCCAAGCTAGCAGGATCTCCTCAGATCTTGGAAGCTAAGCAAGTCTGATCACTTGATGAAGGGGAGTCTCCTTTTATTACCCACTTCCTCTGCCAACAACACACCTCTATTTATAATTTGTCTGTGTAAATCAGTGCTGGCTTTCACACTTAAGTACTTTCAAATAAAGTGTTCTCTAAACCTAAAGCTGTCCCAGTTAGGGCAAACTTTTCCTTTTTCCTCACACAGAGGATCACAAGTCTGACCCTCCTTGTCAGACTTCAAACTTCAACTCCTTCCACAGTTCTGTCAGCACCAAATGTTGCCTTCTCACTGGCCAATCACAGAGAGGGAGGAGCAGCCTGTCAATCATTCTCCCTTCAGGCAGTTTTTAAACCCTTTCCCTTCCACTATCTAGGTGCTGCATCAGTAAACGTTTCATTTAAAAGCTGTTTCATTTAAAAGTTTTCATTTAAAAACACAATCACATCAGTGATTGTGTTGATAGAGTGAATATGGGGGATAATTTTCTGCACTTTACAATACCCCTCCCACCCTCTGCTGCCTGAATTATAAAGACCAGGGGTCATTTTGTAGAAAAAGAGCTGGAGGAACTCATTAGCATAACTTATTAGCATAACTCATTGGCATATGTCACGCCCCTTGCTGTCACCAGAAGTGTGTCATTAGCATAACTGATTTGCATATGCCACACCCCCTGACATCACCTATCCTGGCTGTTTTGGACCCAATCTTGGCCATTCAGGGCCGAAATTAGGCCAAAAATGGCAAAAAAGGGCTGAAAATGGCTGAAAAGGGGCCCAAAATGGTCAGGATCGGGCTGCTACTGAGTGGGAGAGTGATCCACCACCCGTCAGAGGCCCAATCTGAGCCGTTTCAGCCCCAATCCAGGCTGAAACGGGCCCAAAATGGCTGAGAGTCAGGTGGGCGGGGCCACCTGACATGTGACCTCTTTGGGGAACTGCTGGAACTGCGTTCCTGCATGTTCCCCCTCAAAATGAGCCCTGATAAAGACTCCTTCCTTTCCCCACTCCTCATATCTGCTGAAGGGAGCTTTGACTCTTGAAAGTTCACATCCTGGAAAACTAGTTGGTCTTTAAGGTGCTACTGGACCCGAATCTTGTATATTTCATAGGAATGTAAAATACTATCAAAGATTATTTTGTTAGTTTTTGTTTCTTGACGTTTGTAATTGCTTTATGAGAAGGCATTAATAAAAATTATGTAGTTGAAAAAGAAATATAAAGGGTCTTAGGATAAATGTTGAGCTTGATACATAAAATGGAGTATCTTCCAGCAACCAGCCAGTCACAACAAGATCCTGGACTGACCTTCTAACAGATGCAGGGCCCTGGCTGCTTAATAACTATCATCACTAATGTTACATCCTACTGCATTGCCTTCCTTGTGCCTTTGAGATGTTTCATCCAGATAAAGGCTAGGCCTGTCTTGCTTAATTTATGAGAACTAACAAGACCCTCGCTCATGATGGGGCTACAGACTGCCAATTAATTTATCCTGCCGAGTATTTAGGAGGCCAGTTACCATTGTCCCTGCAGATTGCCAGCATGGTCTCTACCTCTCACCTCACTTTTAATTAAACACAATTCTGCTCAGAAGTGATGCCTTGAATCCCTTTTTCCTGTTTTTTTGACATTTCAGCAGCCGCTTGCAGCTGCTCTACTGAAGTTTTAATTTTCCACTGCTTCATGGTCTGATTTGTTAATGCTTGTTCTTCATCAAAAATTAAATGGATGTTCTCGGTAATCTCTCAGATTTAAATGGGGTTAACGGTACACTCACACATCTTTGCCACTTGGCTGCAAATCCAGGCATGAGGCAAGAAAAAAATGGAGCTTTCTCAGTCCCTAGTACAAGAGTGTTCTACAGCACACACAAACTTTTGGAACAGACATTTCAGGCAAGGCAGTCCTGACCTCGTGGTCTTTCTTCCTTTGATCAGCTGACCAGAGTGTTGCCAATTCCAGGTTGGGAAATTCTTGGAGATTTGAGGGTGAAGCTTGTGGAAGATGTAGCTTGGGTAAGGGAGCGACCTCAGTAAGGCATAAAGTCCACACTCCAAAGTAACCATTTTCTCCAGGGGAATTGAAGTCTATAGTCTGGAGATGAGTTGTAATTCCAGATCTTCAGGCTCCGTTTGGAGGTTGGCATCTCTAGTTGGCCATCAAAGCTATTAAAAAGTGTCATTCCTCACATTTTCAAAACTAGAAACAGGCTGTTTTGGAGGGTGGACTATATGGTATTACACTCCACTGAGGTTTCTCCCTTCCCCCAAACCCGCCGTGTCCAGCTTCACTCCAAAATATCCAGGAATTTCCCAAACCAGAGTTGGCAACCCTTATTTTGAGAGAAATCTTCTGCACAGAAAGGAACTCCAAAAGTTGCTTTTAGAGATTAAATTACTAGTTCCACTCCGTTGTTATTCTGTAGTTTTGCTTTGCCCTTGGTTTCACTCCAGTTGTCTTCTAGAAAAGAGTTTCAGAATGTTAATAGTAGTTGAAAGCTTTTTTCTGTCTCTACATTTTCAACAAAGTAAAAAAAAAAGGCCATGCTCCCCCAGAAGGAAAAAAAAAAGGAAGCATTTTTATTCTGCAAAGGGGCAAAAATAACTCTATTTGTAAACATAGAGTAAACATACATTAAAGATTCAGGCATATTACTCCCATTCTGCAGTTACTTCATTGGCTACCCATTGGTAACTGGGGTCAATTCAAGGTTTTGGCTCTAACATAAGAAGCCTTTCATGGCCTTGGTCCCTCATATCTACGGGATCACCTCTCCCCCTATGCTCTGCCATAGCAATTTTGCTCATCTGAACAGGACCTTCTGCAGGTGCAACCTTGCATATGGGCAAAGTCAACAGCTGCTTGTCACATGCATACTCTCTTGTGGCCTGCACCTTATCGAATGGCCTGCTTGAAGAGGTCAGGAAAGTTTCTACTCTCCTGGCGTTCCACAAACTATACAAAACTGAATTATTCAGGAAGGCTTTTCTTCATAGGCAATAGGGCTGTGCTGGAAATGGTTCAGATAGATGTTTTGGTAAAAGGACAGGGACTGTAGACTAAACTACTATGTACTGTCTCTATAAGTATGATCCTACTAGATGTGTCATGCCAAATTTCTTGTTTTGTTTCAGCTCTGCATTCAGAATTATGTTTGTTTTCAAATTTCTGCAATCTATACCCTATTGTATTGTTTATTGAATGTCCCAAATTTTTATTTTATTGACTTACACTGTGTAAATGCCTTTAGTCAGTGAGAAAGGTGGACTATGAACAAACAAATAAAATCAATCAACTTCTCCATTAAAAACATTCTTCCTCGCCTTTATTTGACCTAAGTATTTCAGTGCAGAGCAAGACTATTTTAAAATAATTTAAAACATCTATTTCTGCAGAAGAGAAAAAAAAGTTATCTGAATTATTATTTTTTTTCTTCATGATCTCAGAGCTTTGCTTAATGTAATGACTTCCTTCTTCTTTGAGTTCACGCTCCTTTATTAACAAAGCAAATACTAGAAACAAAAAACATAGATAACATGATCAGTGCACTGTACCACCAGTAATTCAAAAAAACAAAATCCATGGATGAACTTGACAGGGGTAAAGTTGATAAACATCTCTAATCACTCTATGAGGAAAAAGAAGAGTAAATTCAATTGACCGTGACAACCATTTTATTGAAATGTATTGGACTTCGTATGGCTCTCTCTTACAGCCATAAGGCTTCCTTAAGCCTCTGTTGTGATACAATGTGGCATCATAGTTGGAGTATTAGACTAGGATCCAGTAGACCCAGATTCAAAATCCCTTTTGACCATGAAGACTGCTGGGTGACCTTGGGCCAGTTGATGTTTCTCAGCCTGATCTTCCTCAGAGTTTGGGTTACAAGTCAGGATCTGGCAACTGGAGGGAATCTGGAGAGGAGGTGAGTACATGGCTCATCATCAGTGACAGTGTGACATCACTTCTGGGGGAAACCTGGAATTGCTGTCACACCTCTCTAGGAATCACCAGAAATGCTATGCTGAAACCATAAAGTTTCTGGTGATTCTTAGAGAGGACTGATGTCAATTCTGGGTTTTTCCTGAAAGCAACATCATGCTGTTGGTCTAATGGCAATTTTGGGGGTTTATTTTTGTCCTTCCACCAGCCTGAGTGGTAGCAGGAAGAGACGGCTGCCAGCAGGAAGTCTCCCACCATAACAGGATACCTGGCAACTCTAGAGGGTTGTTGTGGAGATAAAATGGAGGAGAACAATGTACACTGCCCTGAGACACAAGTGGGACACAAACATGATAGATAGATACATTCTGAGGCCTAATTGCCCTACAGTTGTCTTATGAAAGGTGTTGGCTTATTGGTTCATGAATAAAAAACTAAATCCAGGATGGTTGCTGTCTTTGCTTTGCTGCTTAGTCTGAAAGCAGAATAGCCCATTAAATATCAAAATGTCACAGCTCTTTATTTTTCATAATAACAATCCATAATTAATGTTCTTTGTGTATGAACACCAAAAGGTTATTGTTGAAGTGACATTATCCAGACCGGTAGGCCTAAATTTTATCCTCTGCTATTACAATGTCCCACAAAAAAGAAAAGAGTGCTGTATTATTCCTTAATGACAAGTATCAAGGACATTAAAAGCCTTGCCATGCACTGCTGATTGTGTAGCAGATATTATATGCTAACAGACCATAGTGATGGGATGTGAAGGCAAATGTCTGAGAGGAAAAACAGAGGTTTTCTAGAAAAGGAGGTATAGTCTGCTCTGCTTTTTCTTTCATTTAGTGCATTTGTATCCTGCCCTTTCTCCAGTAACTGAGGGCAGCATACTTCAGAATCCCTTTCTTCAGTTTACCTTGACCACAATCCTGTGGGGTAGCTTATGCTGGAATAAAGTGACTGCCCCAAGGTCATCTTGCAGGTTTCACGGCACAACGTGGATTTGAACCTGGGTCTTCCAATTACTAGACAAATATTTTAACCACTACATCAAGGTGGCTCATATGTATATATCATATGAAACATACAGGATTGTGCTTATGATACCCCAGTGGAATCACCCAAGTTTAAGTCCACCCAATAACACTAGTCGGCTGGAGTTTCTTTTTATGCACCAGTTAAACAGAGATGTGGGCGATATGATCATGATCACAAAACAAGATTGAACGACTTTAGAGGTGCTGAGTTCTTTAGATAACATTTTCCTTGATTCTGTTTGAGGGGGAAAAATAAGCCCATGTATTGATTTTATTGTCTTACATAGATCTTTGAAGTTATCTGTGTAGATCTGTAGAATAGTAATGCTTACAGTGCTCAGTACACAGTAAAACCTGTCTTAAGTGCCCACCCAAGGGGCCAACAAGATGTGTTGCTGAGTAGAGATGGTCTTTAGGTAAAGGTCAGAGAAAACCTTGGGGAACTTTATTCTTCGTTGTTTGAGACAGCAATCAATTGACTGAGCCTGTGGTCCACAGAGCAATTTTCACAGTGTTCCATCCAACTGAGAGCATAACAGGACATTTTACTAGGAAGAGGAACTCAGAGGTCCTCTGCCTAGTTCTGATTGGCAGCAGAGACAACATTATATTGTATTTCCTCAATAGGTGCATTTTAGGAATGCCAGTCATTGGCTGGCAACAAACAAGAGGGAGTGGGTGGAGTAGGGAATATGATATAAATTCCAGAAAACATCAAGAAATGATGTCACCACATCAGCATGATGCTCTAGGATTTACCATAGAGTTTGGAGTGAATCCTGGAGTATCACACTGAAATGGAAATGTTGCTTCTGAGCTCAAGGATGTCTGTCAATGCAACCTTATTTCTAGCCACCAACTGCAAAGCTCTTCAGAGCTGAGGCTGAGAAGTCATTTATGGACACTACCTGGGACAGACCAAGAGCAAGCAAGCAAGCATTTTAAGTCATTTTTGTCTGCCATTTTGAATATGGGGTTGATAAAATGGAAGCTCAGTGAGACCATTTGAAGCCTTCTTCATGCAGACAACATTTTTTTTCTTCATTCTGCATTCCCAGCCATGACGTTTTCCTTGCCTTCTGTAGGATCACCTGATGTTACCAATTCTGTGGGGTAATCATTTAATTAAAGCCCATTCCCCTACCTGGAAGCAAGAAGTAATCTCATCAACTGAGGAGGGACTGTAGAAATTTGTTCATCTTGGTAGAATGTTTCTTCCCAGTCACAAATGAATTACTTCCAAAGAAGTAGTACTCCTCCATTTTTTAGTTGGACAGCCATTTCTAAGTATAAATCTCTTTTACTTTCTAGCAAACCCTTCTGAAATGATGCCGCTCTTAAGCAGCCACCTCAGCACAGCCGAGCAATTAGTTTAAGCAGCCTTGTTTTACAGAATGATTTCCTGCCTCTTCAGTCAAACACACCTCCCCCCCGCCAACCAAAAGCCCACTCTGAAAACTGATACTAGACAAAATTGCCAAAGTTGGAATAAAGGAAGGTTTTGTAGTGAGAAACGGGGAGTGGGTGGGGGGATAGCTCAGGAACTGGCTAACTTGGATCAGTGTACACATAGTATATTCTTGAATGTACAGGAAACAGTGGGCTCCTACAGACCCATCAAACTCCCATGTAAAGTGATTTATATCAAAGGTAGTATTACATTCAGCAATGTTCACACAGGGACTGCTTCTTTTTGGTAAAAGAAAAAAGTAAAAATCAACAGGTCACACCCTTTCCCCTTTTTAAAATTATTTGAATGAAAAACTGGCTGGTTTCTTGAGTTGACATACAACACTCTTATTTGCTCCCCAGTAAAAAACAGCATCCAGACCTGCCCCAGAAGTCCCTCTGTGCCTGAACTAGTACAAAGTAAAGGGAACAGATATTCCTTGATGCCTTTTCCAGGAGGGGGGGGACCCCTACCTCCAAGGTTACTGCCACCCATCACAGCTACCAGACAAAAAAGTCCATCTGGCTCACCTTCATTCTACCCAACCCAAATTTAAACATAATCTGAAAGCAAAATCACATAACTTGCCCAGCTTCATGTACCCCCAGGGTGACCGTAGCCTCTAAAATATTGTCCTCTAGCCTCTATCCCAGCAGTCCAGCCTTCCTTCCTCAATGTTATCAATATAAATGATCACTTTATCATTGCTACAGTTTCCTCCCTTGGCGGTAAGAGTAGTTCTGAAAAGTTTCTTGAACTGCGGAGATGAATATATCTCCCCTGATCCATTCCTTTATTGTTCTGGTTTTTTTGTCTGCATTAGGTTTCCTCGCCCCTATATTCATATTTCTCTCAGAGAATTTCTAAAATTAATACTTGAGTCAGAGCATGAGCAATCTGCTGCAGCTTTCAGGACCTTCCATTCATTTACAACATTTCTCCTCCTCCATGACACCAATGTACATGTCTACCTTGATGAAGCAGTGCCATGCTTCATGCATATGTATAATTGCACCAAGACATTTTGTGAAGTGCTTTACCCATGCAGCTTTTGCCTCAGTAAAACACTTCATCTTTAAGGTGCTACTGGAGTCGAATCTTGCTGTTCTGCTGCAGACCAACACAGCTACCCATCTGAAATAGTAGAAATTAGTCATAATTGCTATTTTAGATCTTTTCCTTTAAAATTCATGAACATTTGTTCGCTTCCTGATGTTTTAAGTTCAAAGATAGCATTTGTTCTTTCATTTTTTAAAAAAAATACAGCTTTGTAAACAAACCATACTGATGTGCAAAAGAGAAGAGTGCCTCATATGTGGAACAAAATTATTTCTGGCACAACAAACTTTTTTTCTCTCTGTATGGGAATATTTCTACCCCAAGATACAGTGGAATTCAATTAAGCTTGAATCAGACATATACCCCGAATGCAATGTATTTTTACAGGGTAGTTAAATTAATCTCAGGCAGGAGAAGAGGACAGGTAACTAATCAGTGGCTTTCTTTTTCCCCCATTGGGGGAAAAACAATCAATGTGCATTTCTGATCAGGGTAATGGCACAGGTAGAAGCACAAACCTTCCATTCTCTAGCATCAGAGACTCAATCCAGATCCCCCCATTGCTTATTAGGGTCAAAATATGCCTCTGGAATAGACATGGGCATGAACCGCATTATGAACTTGAAAAACCCACGAAAGTGGCGATCACGTGATCGTGATCAGGCAGTTTGTGATTGTCCACAGCCAACGAACCAGCATTCAGAAGAAGCCTGGTTCGGTGCGTTTGGCCGTGGTTTGGGAAGCCAGTCAGGCGCCATCAATCAATTCCCCTGGAAATGGAGCCGGGGGAATGCCTGAACTCTGTCTGCGCTCCTATTGTCGCCCTGGAAACCCGAATCGAAGCCCAGCTTACCTTGATTGGCAGGTCTTCCTTCCAACCATGGAGCTGCAAAGCGGTTACAAGTTGGGAGAAGACACCCGGGGGAGGGAGGGGGAGGGGGTGTTCTGTAGCCACGGACACTCCAATCTCATCCTCGCAAACCCTGATAGGCAGCTCTGACGGCCAAACACAGACCTCCTGCGTTGCTCTATGGGACCTCAGCTTATAAAAAACACTGCAATCACAGTTCTGGTTTCACTTTCAGTGAGCAGTGGAGTGGGGCGGAGCTCTTGCATGCTACTTGCTAGCCTTTGGGAAGAGACAGAGAGAGTATAATTGAGCTGGAATTTTTGGGATAGGCATCTATCTCCTCTGGTTCCAGGGCTGCTGCCTGGCTCTGGGGCCAAGCTCAGTGGGCACCTCAGCTGAGGGCTCACAGTATTATTACCAGTGCCTGATCTGGTGGTCAGAGAAAGGAACGGAGGCTATTCCCACTAAATATACCGACGAAAAAGGGAGAGAAAAAATTCTCGCGGGAACCAAAAAAGGAATTGTTCACTTCTTACGTGATTATATTAAAGTGTTTTCAATACCAATTACAAGAGAAATTATACAATCTGCTCATATACAAACAATAAAGATGTCCAGAATGTCTATCATCTGTGTGTATTCCTTTATCACGGTGTGCAGATGAGTCTTCACAAAGTCTTCTCATATAAATTCAGTTTGAGAGTACAATGAACAGAAATTGCCACGCCCAATCTGGGGCCGGCTACAAACAGATTTCGTCCCCTTCGTCAGGGGCGTGGTTTATAACTGTAAAAAACAACATTCTTATATTAATATACAGTTAACATCACATAAGTGTTTTACACTCCCCCAAATGGAACTGACCTGTTGTATTCCCACAGCATAAAGTATTTCAATCAATATTTAATATGGACGCGTATGTCTCCAGTATCCAAGCCACAGCAGCTCTATCTTCTCCTGCGTGTGGCCAATCACTTCAACTACGGTTTAAATCACGTCCTCATTATTCAATCTCAAAACTTTAAAGCAACATAACTGATTACAAAAAGCAGTTCAATGACAGTTCCGTATTGAGGCTGTGCGGTCTGACCGTCTGCAAGAAGACAATCCAAAAAGCTTCCCTCCTCAATAACCTAATTTGATTTGCATGTCCCTTAGTTACAACCTCCAATACCGCTACTTTAAAGGAATTATCTTCATGGTGATGCTCGATGAAATGTTGTACCAGGGGCGCCTCCATTACTCTGTGTCTAATCCTAGACATGTGTTCAAAAATCCTAGTTTTTAATGGTCTTATCGTACAACCCACATAGAAAAGAGCACAAGGACATTCAAGTAAGTATACCACACCTGATGTGTAACATGATGCAAAATGTTTAACCGTCAGTTTCCGTTCCTTAACAATAATCTCCTTCCCCTCTAGCATTAATTTGCACAAAGTACATCGACCACATTTAAAATTTCCCACAGGTAATGATGTTTCCTGGGGCCGAATACGCATATTAGCATGAACTAAATCATCCCTTAGGCTCCTAGATCTTCGTAAACCACATAACGGTGGTTGATCACATCCTGCAATCTCCTCAATAAGAGGCCAATGACGAGCAACAATTCTTTTAATTTTGTTTGTTAAGGGTGTATAATCCAATGCCCATCTAATTCTTTGGTCTGGTTGGGCTTTCCGAGTCTGAAATAATACAGATCTATCTATAGCTCTAGCCTTAGAGAGGGCTTGAGAATACTGTGTCCTCCTCCAAGGTGTGGTTTACGAAGATCTAGGAGCCTAAGGGATGATTTAGTTCATGCTAATATGCGTATTCGGCCCCAGGAAACATCATTACCTGTGGGAAATTTTAAATGTGGTCGATGTACTTTGTGCAAATTAATGCTAGAGGGGAAGGAGATTATTGTTAAGGAACGGAAACTGACGGTTAAACATTTTGCATCATGTTACACATCAGGTGTGGTATACTTACTTGAATGTCCTTGTGCTCTTTTCTATGTGGGTTGTACGATAAGACCATTAAAAACTAGGATTTTTGAACACATGTCTAGGATTAGACACAGAGTAATGGAGGCGCCCCTGGTACAACATTTCATCGAGCATCACCATGAAGATAATTCCTTTAAAGTAGCGGTATTGGAGGTTGTAACTAAGGGACATGCAAATCAAATTAGGTTATTGAGGAGGGAAGCTTTTTGGATTGTCTTCTTGCAGACGGTCAGACCGCACGGCCTCAATACGGAACTGTCATTGAACTGCTTTTTGTAATCAGTTATGTTGCTTTAAAGTTTTGAGATTGAATAATGAGGACGTGATTTAAACCGTAGTTGAAGTGATTGGCCACACGCAGGAGAAGATAGAGCTGCTGTGGCTTGGATACTGGAGACATACGCGTCCATATTAAATATTGATTGAAATACTTTATGCTGTGGGAATACAACAGGTCAGTTCCATTTGGGGGAGTGTAAAACACTTATGTGATGTTAACTGTATATTAATATAAGAATGTTGTTTTTTACAGTTATAAACCACGCCCCTGACGAAGGGGACGAAATCTGTTTGTAGCCGGCCCCAGATTGGGCGTGACAATTTCTGTTCATTGTACTCTCAAACTGAATTTATATGAGAAGACTTTGTGAAGACTCATCTGCACACCGTGATAAAGGAATACACACAGATGATAGACATTCTGGACATCTTTATTGTTTGTATATGAGCAGATTGTATAATTTCTCTTGTAATTGGTATTGAAAACACTTTAATATGATCTGGTGGTCAGGCATCTTGGTGTGCTGGACTAGGGCTCTAGCCTCAGCCTCTGGTTCCAGGACTGCTGCCAGGCCCTGGGGCCCTCAGTGGGCACCACGGCAGAGGGCACACAGAGTCATCTCCTTTCCTGTCCTCCTTAATTCTAGTTTGGTGGCACAAAGAGTCTTCCTTTTGTGTTGGCCACCAAGGGTGGTTGTGGGGTGAAGTGTGACGGCAGTCCTTCTGGTTTACTTGTGGAAAGCAGTATGGTGTGTTGCTCGGGGGCAGCAGAGAGTCCTCTCGCCCCCCCCCCAATTCACCTGTGGGGGCTGTGGAGGAGGCCAAAGAGGTCTTCCCGCAGGGGGGAGAGAATATCTCTCTCAACATTTTGAGGAAAGGGTGGGTGATGGATCCCAGGAGGAATGGTTTGTGTGTTATGAAAGATCCCTCCCATCCCCATCCCAAACTCTCGGTGGTGTCTCCACCTGCAGTCCACCTCTCACCCCATCGTCCGTGGCCAGCCCTGCAGTGCAGCCTGTAACCGTTCATCCTCCTTCCCCTGGGACAGTTAGTGGTCCACGTTTCAATGGGCCCTTCCTAATGACCCCCATGTGGTGCGTTGTCATGCCTGTGATGTCCTGTTACAGAGAGGCAAAAACCTGAAGCACCTGTCTTCGATGGTCCTGACTCGGCACCTGAAGAAGCACCACCCGAGCCTGTCTCCCTCCTCACCCAGTGAAACATCCATTGGAGGGAGAAAGGGGGCCACCAGCTCTTCTGAGCAGGGGGCCAATGGGAGGGTCACTTTGCCCTGAGGGTGACACTGGTGGGAGTAGAGCGCTCTGGCATGCCGCACTCACAGAGGTTGTCCCCTTGGGGTCTGGGACAGTGCTGCTTAGAACCTCGAGGCTGATGGCTCAGGAGGCGCTTCACGAGGGACTATCCTGCTGCTGCTCCCTTCTTGGTCATGAGGGACAGCTCGGCTGCGATCACGCAGCTAATTGTATCATATACAGATACAGTTGGTTGCACAGCGTGGTGGCTCCCCTGTCAACGGGACTGACGGGACCCCTTTCAGTTGGGTGGAAATTTATCCCGCAACTCCCATCCTTTCCGTCAAGGCAGGAAGGTGGGTGGTGCTGGCTGCCGCCAGAGAAATCCTCAGGGGGACCATCAGGTGAGGCCCTGCGGTTTCTGGGGGATCTTGCCACTTCCCGTACAAATGTCATGCGCACACGACCCATCCATGGATAAAAGGATTGAAAATCAAAAACAGAGAAAGATATAAACGTTACAGAATGTATAAGTAGAATGAACAATACCCTTGAATGTATGTGCACACCTTAGAGAATGTCTGTTAACAGTGAGAGAACAGTATATATTGGGAGAATTGTATGTAGAAAACGATAGAGATAGAAATAGAAAGAGAGGGGACATCACCCGCCCTCCGGCCCTTGCTGGGAATAAACGCGTGCACCTGTGAGGCCAGGCGGTTGCAGGGGGATCTTCCCCCTCCCCCTCCTCATGATGACAGGTCTTCTCCCTCCCATCCTTTCCTGCAAGGCAGGAAGGTGGGTACTGTCGGCTGCTGCCACACTGTTCCTTAGTGGGACCCTTGGGTGAGGACCCGCGGTTGCTGGGGGATCAGGCCCCCGTCCAAATGACATGTCCTCTCCCTCCCACGCTGGGAATACCAGTGGGGTGCCGCCAGAGAGTGGCCAGACCCCCTGCCCCCTAAAGGGGAGGTGGCTCATTGCTGCCTCCCTGTGCCTGCCAGGCCCAGTGGCCGCCGGCAGTACACACCTTCCGGCCTGTGCTGGGAATACCAGCATGCTCCTCTTTGGCCTGGCGGGTGGGCACATGGGGGGTGCTGCCGATGAATGGCCAGACCCCCCACCCCCTAAAGGGGAGGTGGCTTATCACCGCCTCCCCGTGCTCGCCAGGCCTGGTGGCTGCCATCAAAACCCACCTTCTGTACACTGGGCCAACGTCAACCGGTGGCTCTAATTGTATCGAGTGGGAGTTTCCTGGGGGCCTTGGATTGGAGAGGGTATAACTCCAAGATCCCTTTTGCAGTCTTGTCCAAACTTGGGTAATGGCTGTAGGAGAGCCTGCAAAACACTCCCCAGGAATATGGGCTCTCTAAGTGCAATGGGGGCAGTTCTGAGCCCCGCAAACTGCGAATTGGTTTCCGCAATGGAAAATGTTCATTGGGGTTCGCGACTTCGGGATTGGCGGCGGCACTGAACCACGAACCATGGATTCATTAAATTTTTTTGGTTTGTGCCCATGTCTACTCTGGAGTCACACAATGCATTCCTAAACAGAGTTACTCCAGTCTAAGCCCATTGATTTCAATGGGTAACCCTTCTTCTTAAATCTTCTTAGGATTGCACTGACGGTTGGAACTGCAGCATCTCACCCAGTTAGAATCTCTAATAATTCTAAAAAGCCTGATACTCCTTTTTTATCATTCCCAAGACTTTCTAACAGTATATTTTGATGGGTTGGATGAAATTGGCTTAATTGTTTTATGATGGGTAAATATGAAACAAAAAGCTCTTCCTTTCTCAAAAACAAGACAATATGTGAAGTGATAATTTGTTGGTGTGTGTGTTTCATTCTGTATTATTTATTTATTTACTCCATTTATCATCATATGGGAGACTTCCTGACTTTGTCATGCAGGCCATTCCAGAAGGTGGGAGCCACAACAGAGAATTCTCAGGTAGTGGTATCTAATACCTCCTCAATGACTTTAAAACAGGTGTTTGCCCTTGTGCACCAGGACATCACAGGCATGGCACCACACCACATGGGGGTCATTAGGAAGGGCCCATGAATTCAGGAGGTGATTTCTTGTCCTTTGATTACTTAAGTGATATCTATACGTGTGAAAAAGGACATTACAGCCTAGAAAACCTTGGACCCGAGGTGTTACCTTTTGTCATGCAGAAATTATAGCTTGTATCCTATGAATAAGGTCCATGCATGCTAGTTTCTGTCCCAGAGAGCACTTCCTCTTTCCCTAAAACTTCCATTTGTTCAAGGGCCTGTTGAAAAGTATTGCTTTTACACAAGCAGATGTTTGAGAGAGAGGAGGAGGAGGGCTGTTGCGTGGCAGAGACAATCTAGCACACATGGAACTCATTCACAGGATCCCCACTCATATTTTCTGCTTGACCCCCTCTAATATCCTCCTGCTGTGTACATTTGAAAGGATAGGGACCAGTAGTTCCTGAATGAAACCATATGATCTGACAATTTTATGACCCAACTTGTCGTCCTTCTTCCTTGTTCATAATCCTTTGCTTGTTCCATATTTTCAGCAATCTCATACATAATACACATGAGCCTAATTTGAAAGAAACACATCAGCATGGTAAATAATTAAACAAAGCTTTCAGTTGGCAATTTTGGTAAAAACATAAATAAACTGATTTTTAAAAATACAAGCACATCTGAAATGAAATCTCCTCTTCTTCTCCTTCCTTTCTCAAGGATGAACCTATTTTCCATCTTCAGTTCTCTTTGTGTTCTGAAATTTTGCTCTGCACTGACTTCTCTTTCTTCTTTATTCCTACTTAAATAAGGAAATTCATAAAAATTCTGATTTAGAGCATGTCTGGTTTGACTTATGCTTCCATTCATTGTCTTCTTCTTCCACCCATTCTGGTATTACCAGGGCACATTGATAAAACACTGCTTCCCACCAAAAAGAACATCTGCAGCAAGATTCCTTTTTATCCAGCATTTGCCTAATGCACACACGTGCTCCTGCGCATTGGTAAAACTCAACACACAAAAATCTTGATCCAGCTGTATGGCTGTGTCTGCACATCATTGGATATTGCAGTATTGTCACATTATAGCAGTCATTTGCAGCTGGATTGTCCTCTCTATACAGGAAAATCCATTTGCAAATCTCTCTGATAGTGATGATAATGACTGACAGAGCAATATTCAATGATGCATGATGCAGCCTGATAATAGCTTTTCTCCCCCAGTGTTTTATCAACACGTACTTGTACTTTGGAAATACAGAGTGGAGACAGTTGCATATACATTGAAAGAAGTCAAGCAGCAGCAAACTGCATATGCAGCAGTCTTGGAAAAAAATAGGAAGTACAAGAAGAAAACAGCCTTTTCAGCTGATGGTGCGCCATGCAAGCTGGGGGCCGTAATTTGCCTCCTTGGATGGAGGAGGAGAGGGCGCCTTTTCCTGGGCATCCGGGGATTGCTGGGGGGCGGAGCCTGCAGCCTGTTTAGGCAGCTCCGCTTTCCCCAGGGTCAGTCACTTGAAAACGCTCGGCCCACCCTCCTCTCCCAGTATTGGTGCAGGATTAGCCGGCTGCTGTATTCAGAGCCAGGTAGGTTTTTTCCCCTCCTATTACCTGGATTGGCGTTGGGTATGGTTTTTTTCCCGCCTACCTTGCACCTTTGCTGGGCTTGAGGTGATTGGCGAGGTGGTGCTGATTAGTGATGTCACGGGCAGGATAGAGTTGGGGATTAGGGAGCAGGCCAGTGAGCACCCTTGGTGCTTCTCCATTCAGGGGGAAGAGGGGTCTGCCAGGAGCGGGTGGTACTGCTTGTGACAACTGCCATGCTGCATGGGCAGACTGCCCTGGGGAACCCCATGTGCAAGTACTTACCTCACAGCTGTATGGCTGAGGCTTGGGAGCTTGAAAGGGGGGGGATCCAACTTGCCTGGCCGGCCAGGTCACAGCCATCCACAGGGATGGCCCACACCTGGGGCTCTGGGGCTCGCCCAGACAGGTCAAGGCAAAGGTCAAGGGAATGACCACGTGGCTTGACCTATACTGCTAGTAGGTCCTTGCCGCATTTGTTAATAAAGGTTAACAGTTGTTATTAATTAATAAAGTGCCCCTTAGATACAAGCTTGGCATCCGTCTCTTCATTCCGACTGGGGTGGCAAATGATGGAACCAGAATTTTTTCAGTATGTGCCAGTATGGAGTACTGATACCTATTTACAGAGCATTCGCACCTCTTTGTAGAGTACTAGTACCTCTTAGGCATTTGGGACTTGGACTGAGAGAGGAGAACATCATGAGTACCTGCACCTCGTCTTTCTGGGGAAAAAAATATGGAGTGGAACTATCAATTCTACTTTGGAAATAAGTCCAGGCATCTCAGAGCTCCAAAATTCAGGTTTAATTCAAATGGGAATTTGGGAGGCATTTTCTTTCACACATCTCCTTCTCTGAACATAGGTAGGTATTTTACAAAAAATGAAGCCCATATATGAAGAAGTTGCATGGAAAAGGGGAAGAAAATAACCGTCACTGTTGCAAATCAAAGATTTTATATCAAAGGGGATGGAATGTCACAAAAGAGCAATGCACTGCCCCATGTCATGACAAGACTTTCATTTCTTTTTCTTCTTTTTCTCATTCTAATCCAAGTTATAAAAGCCAGTGAAATGGATCCTGATAATTGTAATGTTGGTTGCTGAATGGGTTTGGTGAAAATGAATATTTTTACTGCTGTTGTCTCTCTCACACACACGCCTCATGTCCTGCTTCTGTTCATTCACTAAAATGTTTTAGCGAAAGTTCTTTCCTGACTATCAAGATAACATATAAATATACTTCTTCGATTAGTTTGGACATTTCCATGGCCTTTGGGCAAAGTTCAATTATCTCCTTAAGAGAGATACAATCTCCAGTTGACAAAAACCGGAGCTGAAAATCTGGCCCAAACCCTCTGCCACAAACTCTTGTATCAGGAAAGGAAATCTTTGGCTGTTGCACAGCAGTCAAGCTGCATTGCTGGAGGGTCTGGTAATAGAATACAGAATGTTTTACCTCCCGGTCATAAGTTCAAGACCAGCCGCCAGTGACAGTAATTCAAAGCCATTCCTTCTGATGGCCTGTCAGATATGAGTTGGTGGTCTCCTTTGGTTTAGGACTGCCAGATGTCCCTTATTTTAAGGGACATCCCTTCCTTCCAGAGCATGAAAACTTTACAGAACTGTACTGTAAAACAAAGAGTCCTTTAAATCTGTTTGTTTATAATCTGCTTTTCTCACTGAGACTCCAGGCAGTATAAGTCAATACAATCAACAGGATAGGACATCCAATAAACAATGCACTAATATTTGGATTTCAGAAATCTGGAACCAAGCAGAAATCTGAAAGCTGAAAGAAAGCATAAGCATTAGCATGATGCGTTAAATTATGCAAAAAAATTCCATAGCAGGATGCTACTTACAGCAACAGACAATATGAACTATAAACAGTCATATAGTACACAGTCTCTAACCCTTTATCCAAGCATCTTTCTGAACAATTTTGTACAGAATAGCCCTACTACCGGTGTAAAAAGACCTCCTGAATAATTCAGTTTTGTATAGTTTGCAGAAATCCAGGAAAGTGGGAGCCTTCCTGACCTCATCAGGCAGGCCATTTCATAGAGTGGAGGCCACACTATAGAAGACATGTGTATGGACAGTTGTTGATTTTGCCCAACTGATTGCCAATGGACTGACTGCAGAATCGAGTAATATGTATGTTCTGCTTAACTCCCAATAATAAATACTGTGGCAATCTGCACCAATTAGAATCTCTTGGTTGACTTCAAGGAGAGACCTATACAGAGTGCATTACAGTAATCTAGTCTCAATGTTACCATGGAATGGATCCAAATGGCAAGATTGGCCATGTCAGGGAAGGGGGACATCTTCTGAGCTAGACTAAGCATTTACTTGCTTCTCCTGCATGAGTGTTGGATCCAGTATAACCCCTAAGCACTTAACTGAGTCAGCAAAGGTCAGCTGAATCCCATTGAAAATGGGTAGCAAAATGCCCATCAAGATTTCTACCTTTCCTACCAGCGTTACTTCTGTCTTTCAGGGTTGAGTTTCAATTTGTTCACTCTCAGCTATTTATCCTAAGATCTTTACGTAGAGATTGGAAAGAATGGGTGATAAAATTGTATCTTGTGGAGCCCCAGAGCATAGATCCATCACTGATGACAACTGGTCTCCACTGGCAACACTTTGACCCCCCTGAATGAATCCCATGAAGTAGAGGAATCTATTGCTCTCCTTAGCTGTGTTAGTCTGTAGTTGCAAAATAGTGAACAGTCCAGTAGCACCTTTAAGACTAACCAACTTTATTGTAGCACACAATAAAAGGGTCATACCCAGCCTGGATTACGCACTCCACCTCTTTCATGACTTTTGCAACTGATTTACATTTGCGTGGCCCTCACTCCCTGCACACATTCTTCCCTCCCCTTCATACCCTCCATGCATCTGACAAAGAGAGTTGTGGTTCTTGAAAGCCATGGAAAAGATAAGAAATAAGTGACTTAAATTGCAATCAAGTGATTTATGTGGGAATTTTCAACTGACAACAAAAGTATAAATAAGTAGTTAAATCATACTGGTTGAAGGTCTTAAAGTGTAGATTACTGTGATGGACAGCTCCAGTTCCACCTTTCTCTTAGAAAAGCCAATGGGAGCTGACAGAATGTTGAATGATGTGACAGTTGGAAAAAGCAGTTAAATGACAGTTGAGAGAGCTGAGGGAGAGCTATATAGAGCCAAAAGGAAGGTTTTAAGCCAGAAACAGAGAGCAGCTGAGTCTACCCTTGCTAAAAAAGAAACTTATACTTAGTAACAAAAAGACTTGAAGTCTGTATAAATCCTAACATCAAAAGTTCAAGTGAGAAGAAATTATGCATATATGTTTATGACCCACTTCTATGCTGCTAAACTTTAATAAAAGTTCACTTCTTGTTTATATTTAATTCCTACTGACTGGAAGTGGTCTGTGTTAGGAAAAAGAAACATGTACATGCACATATACCTTAAGAGCATTGGTTCAGATCTGTGGAAATTGGTGGCAATGGAAAAGTAAAGCAGTGTGAAATTCCAGTGCCAAGTGCCAAGTGCCATTGCAGTGCCAAGCCCACGGCAATACAGCCTGGAAAACCCACAACAACCATCAGTGTGAAATTCCTTGACCCCAACAGCCCAGGGCAGTGGGTGAGTTAATATAGTTAATATAGGAAACTGGCTGTCCTGTCTGTTGATGTCTCTGAGAGAAGGAGAGAGGGGACCCTGTGTATGTGAAAGTGTCTGGGATATCTGCCTAATAAAGAGAGAAGACATATGATGAACTGCGGTTGCCTTGGTCTGTCTGTAGCCCTGAACCTCTGAAGAGAGTTTTTTTTGTCTGGTGAGACAGTGTGAATGGGTCACAACAGTTACATCCTTATTTGCTTAGATTAGTTTATATGAATTCAGTCACTGATGTAGGGAAAGTAATAGAAGAACCTGTTGAGATAATTTCTGTTTGTTTGTTTATTTTAATTTTCCATCTTTTCCCCCAATGGAGACCCAAATCAGATTACAATATTATCCCCTCCTCTATTCTATCCACACAGCAACCCTGTGAAGTAGATTAAGCTGATAGAGTGTGATTAGCCCTAGGTCATCTAGCAAGCTTCCATGGATGAGTTGGAATTTGAATCTGGCTCTCCCAGATCCTAGTTCAACATTGTAAACATTATACAACACTGGTTCTCATAAATCAAGGGTTGTCAGTCAATGGAATGGTCCTTTTTTCTTGAGAATAATTTTGCAAAAAATTCTTGTTTTGGCAGAAGCTTTGACTTGATATTCTAGAATTTAGGTCCCTTACAGTTTCAATTTCTGTTTTGGGATTTCATACTTCTTTTTGAGCATTCAAGAATCTCCTTAGCCACCTTGAACATTACATAATATTAATATTAATAATAATAAATATCAAGTAAGGGGCTTAAATGTACATATTTCATGCAATATATTTTATTCAGTTTGGGAATGTTTGTCTGAAACATTTCTGCCCTATACTCTCAACTCTAATTGAGTTTGTGATAGAACTTACAATTCAATAAAAACAAATTAAATGACTTAAACTAAATAATATGCAGCAGTAATCCTCTATTCCCCTTAAAAAAACCCTTAAAAGCAACCACCCAGCAACATATAATCAATAAATAATTTTTAAAAATCAACTTTTTTTGAAGGCAACAAAGAGGAGGTTTAAAAAAAACTAGTTTTTTTTAAATAAAAAACTAGCAATATGATCAGTGGTGTAAGAAAGGTCAGAAATTCTGAGAATAATAATAGAGTTTTAGAGAAACATCCAAGAAATATAATAAATGACATTCCAGTTGCTATTTCTTTACTTCATTTACTTGTATCATTCTCCTCTCCTTCATTTTATCCTCCCAACACCCTGTGAGGTACCTTAGTGTGTATGACTGGCTCAAGATCACCCAGCAAGCTTCCATGACAAAGTGGGGATTCAATCCTGGGTGTCCCAGATCCTAGCCTAACACTCCAACAACTCTACCACACTGTCTCTGAATGAGGGGGTAACCTTAGGACATTTCTATTTATTTATGGATGGCGTTCTTTATAAGCAGATAAAAGTTTCTGAATTTAAATGACTGTTCTTCATCTATCATGTATGTCTGATTATAATAATTCATTTGACACTGAAAAATGCACAAAGACGTTTCAGCTTTGTTTATCTATAAGACAATCACTGATGTATTTGAAGCTTCATCTGGGCAGCGCCATCAATTGAGGGAGGTTGGCTATGCTCTTAGATATATTGAGTGTAGGAGATTAGGATATTATTTACAGGCCTTTGACAAAGATAGAAAAAAAGAAGCAGCTTTAATAATGTGAAAAGGTTTATTCCTCTTTCCCCTCAAAATCTCTTGTTCAGGTAACTTGTCTACTGATGTGAAGTACACCTCTGTCCTATAGGAAGAGCAAATTTCAATATAAAAATTAATGCCATGAAAACACAGTGCAGCACTGCTTCAACTACATTTGGAGCTATTTGCATGATTTATTCATGATGATTGAGCTTTCCAACTTGCTCTCTTCTGGCATTTGATTTGCACTAAAGCAGTCGTTTGACTGGAAGTGCATTCTGTGTTAGTAACAATGGCAGAAGTTTCTCAGGGGTATTCAGTTAGGAAAAGGTTTAAAGTAGACTTTCTCTCCTTAAATGATGTTATGTGTTTCCTAAATATGGGTTTGCCAGTAACACAGAAGTTGGGTACATTTTGAACAGAAAATTGTCAGGTGGCATTTCCCTCCCACTCATCAGTTCTTCTCTGGCACACTTTTATGGTCAGAGCCAGCTCAGGGAAAAATAGGGGCGAGGGCAGACAGGGGACAGGAGGTGGGCAAGAATCAATAGTTAGAGAAAAACATAAGCACCCCAGTTCTCTCATGCAGATGAGCACATGTTCACACAGATCTGCCCAACACTATCCCTGTACAGATGACTCGTCTGTGCGTTTGTTCACTGTGTGGGGAGAAAAGGGGGGGCATGGCCATTCTGGCCCCATTCCCTGCCTCTGCATGATTGCAGAGTTGTCTTTGCAGTGGGAACATGTGGAGAAGTGCCTGTGTGCAAAGGGCGTGTGTATAATAGGGGGGGGGGAACCAAGCTAGAAATGCGCGCAGAAATTGCTGGTTCAGCTTGTTAAAGCAGCTTTCAGAATGCTAAACCAAATCCAGGAAATTAAATTGTAACGAGCCCCTCCCATCAAAAAGTTTGTGTGTTTCATTCTGTTTTGTACCTTCCAGCATCAGGCAGGCACTGGGCTTGCCTCTCAGGGCAGCAGCTTGTTTTCCTGTAAAGCATTCACCAATCAGATCCCAAGTGTGGAGGGACTCTATGTTATTAACTCTGTTGGTAGGTAGGGGGAATGGGACCAATCTGCATCAGTGCATCTCCCCATCCCCATCCCCAACCCCATCACTACCCATGAAATGGCGTTGTCTCCTGCCCTACCAATTAAATCCTCACAAGCAGAGACCCCCTTCCCTCTTATCAGCTTTGGAAACATTTGGAAGGGAAAATTCAATCATAGGCTACAATTCGAAAGACTCTTCCCTGGGAGTAAGCACTATTGAATAAATGGGACTTACATCTGAGTCGCTCTATTTAGGATTGCTTCCATAGTCTTCCAGGGCTCTCCTTTTTTCTGAGTCAAATGGCAAACATGTATCTACCCCCCTTTTTCAAAAACAATCCTGCCTGCCCTAACAGCAAAAGGAAAACTTCTTGGGGGATCATGGGTCTGTTTGGGCAGGGAGGAGGGAGGGAATTCGGCCTACCTGCACTTGGGCAATGGAGAAAATTGGCAACCAAAATTCCCCTTTGTGCAGCAGAACACTGAGCATCCAAAGGATGGTTTTTGTTTCATCCCTCATTCTGGGAACAAAACTACAGAGCAAAAGGAAACATCGCAGCAGCAAGCAAAAGGAGAACGCAAAGGTAGTAAGTCATTGGCACTATAGAAAAAGAAAAAAAGGGAACATGAAGCAAGATTGTTTTTAAAGTTGCTTGACTGCACTGGTTGGAGAGCTCTCTGTCTTGGGAATGCCCCACTGCTGCCGCCATTCCCTCTGACAATGAGTTCTTTGTTATGTGTGTGTTACTGTGCTTGAGGAAAACTCAATGAATCAATGGTTTAGACTATGAGGGAAACTAAAGGTTGATGCTGTTTT
Source organism: Eublepharis macularius (assembly GCF_028583425.1). Taxonomy (NCBI): domain Eukaryota; kingdom Metazoa; phylum Chordata; class Lepidosauria; order Squamata; family Eublepharidae; genus Eublepharis; species Eublepharis macularius. Next base: position 37,180,846 of record NC_072791.1, read on the forward strand.
TGGTGAAGTGTGAAAATAGCAGCCCAAGAACCTTGTTTCTCCACCCCCACACCTTTGAAGTATGTGTGGCCAACACATGCACAGTGGGCTGAAACTCATAAAAATGAAACAACCCAAATGGATCAGATCAGAGCTGGCACTAGCACACCCAGAACAAACTAGTAATGGAATAGAATTATTCCGGATCCCTTGGAAACGAAACAGAAAAAGAAATTTTCTTGGTGCACACCCCTACTGTGTGCATGCCCTGTCCCCATGATCAGCAACAATTGGAAAGTAGTGTCACTGATCACAGGAAAGAGGTGTATGGAAGGGCATATCGTCTGAGCATTTGCACTGTGTACACAGTGCAATCCTAAGCAGAGTTACTTCAGTCTAAGCCCATTGATTTCAGTGGACTTAGACTGGGGTAACTCTGCTTAGGTTTGCACTGTCAAAGATCATATGGCGGTTGGGGGTGGGTCTAGCACACCTGTGCCTGTTCTCCATTCCTTCATGGTGAATCAATGTTCAGATGGGTTGTCTGCACAGGACTACTGTGATATTCTGTGGTATAAGATTAGTATTATCTACTCTGATTGGTAGCAGTTCTGCAGGTTCTCAAGAAGATCTTCACATCAACTACTACCTGATCTTTTAACTGGAGATGCCATAGATTGAACTTAGGTCCTTCTGCATAGAAAGTAGATACTCTGTCACTGAGCCACAGTCCTTCCAAATGTTCCCTTTCAAGCCACCAGTTATTAGTCATTAATACTACATTAATGTTTTGTTCATGATTTAAAATGAGCAGTGTGTTAATATTAATAATCACAGTCAACTGGTAGCTGCTATTGGCACATATTCAGAACTATTGGCTATTGGCTACTGCTATTGGCACATCGGATTACAGGGATCGATTGGGTGTAGTTTTCCCTGCCTTCTAGTTCAATCATGGAAGGAGCAAAAACTACAATTCCAGTCAATCTAGGCTGGAAGTTATGTGAAGAGGTATTTACAGGAATCTACTCATTGTTTAAAGGTCGATTCTTCTTTTCTTTTTTCAAAACTAAAAATTATAGCTTGGGAAGGGATGGAGGGTATTTTTGTGATTGTGCACATCCCATCATATACTTACAAATGTGCATTCAACATTGCTGCTCACAAGCATTCTAACAATTTTAGATCAAGCATGGAGTTGTTTACCCATCAGTCTCTCACATTGGATTACCTCTTCTTAAATCTCTGCCTGTCCGCAGATTCCTTCTCTCCACTAACCTCAAATATAACATCTTTGATTCTGCCTCTCTGTTCAGTTCCCTTTTCCCCTTTGCATACAAATTCCTGCAACAGCCATTCCCCAAGTCCCTCCTGAAGACCCCTTTTGGGATATTAAAAAAAAGTTCTTCCTGAACCTCAGCTACTCAGTACCTGACCATCTCTGGTGGTTTTATATTCCCTCTCATATCCCAAAGATTGCTACTTATTGACCACTCTGTCTCTCTCTCTCTTTCTATTGATTCTATAAATGTTCGTCACTAGGGACCATGTCAGTTCTTTGTATTCATCACACAACAATTAGCACACTCTAGGTTAAATGAAGCAATAGGAAAAATGTTTTAAAAACATTTCTATATTATTGAGACACCATTGCCAAAATAAATGGGAGTCTTATGGTACCTTAAAGATTTAAAAAAGCATATTTCAGCATAATTTTTCATCCCTGACCTGGGTAGTTCAAGCAAGCCTGATCTTGTCAGATCTTGTCGGATGTCAACAGCTAAGCAGCATTGGCCTTGGTTAGTTATTGGATGGGGGAACTCCAAAGAAGAGCAGGGTTGCTATGCAGAGGCAGGTAATGGCAAACCACCTCTGTTAGTATCTTGCAGTGAAAACCCCAGCAGGGGTCGCCATAAGTTGGCAATGACGTGACAGCTCTTTTACCCACCACAATTTTTCATAGACTAAAGTCTACTTCTTCGCATGCAATGAGTGATTCCTCACTATGCACAAGTTTGATGTAGGAGGATAAGAGAAAAATAGGTGCCACATAGCAACCCTCTGGAACTAGGGTTTCCAACTTCAAGGTAGAGCCTGGAGGTCTTCCAGAATTACAATTGACCTCTGGGCTACAGAGATCAGTTCCCCTGGAAGGAATGGCATTTTGGAGGCTCTCTGGCATCACATCCTTGCTGAGCTCTCTCACCTCACCAAACTCTGCTTTCCCCAGGCACTCTCTCCAAATTGTCAGGAATTTACAAAACTGGAGTTGGCCAGCTATACACAAACTCTTGACAGTTCATCCAAATGATGCCCAATTCTCACCCAACATTTTCTCTTACATTAAATTGTGTTCTACCCAGGTAGTTAGGGCTGCCAGTCTACCAGTGGGAATGGGGGATTCCCAATTCCCAGCCTCTGCCGCCCATCACCACTCTCCTGGCTGGTGGAGGGAAAGTCCCTGGGGAACAGGCCTGGGAAGCAAAGAACCTCCCAGGCAAGCATGCAGCAGGAATGCTCCCCATGGGCGTGATGTCGTCACTTCTGGAAGTGATCTCATCGCGCCTGGTAGCAGGCAAGCTTCTGCACTTTACAGGGACCAAAAACAGTGAGTGACTGATCCTGCCTCCTGCCGGAAGGGTAAGGGGACCTGGCAAGCTACCTGTGGGCTTGGATTTTTGAATTTATCATGGGGGATATTAGTTTGACTACTAGAGGATTTTTGATGCAGCAGTTTTGCAGTAAATTTGTTGACGTTGCGCAGTTTGATGAAGAAAAACTGGTAGGACGTTGGTTAGACCTAATTTAACTTAGGGAAACAATATGTTATCAGCTTGCCAGTTTCCTGATCAGGGCAGAGGATTCCCCTCCCCCAGGTTCCTTTGCCCTCCACTGCTCCAAGCAGCAGTATGTGGGGGTAGGGGAATGATAAAAAAAATAGCACTGTTGGCCTAATCACTATGACACTTCCATAAAAAAATGGAAGTGACAAAGAGTAGCTTTCCATAGAGTTTCTGGCAATTCCTAGAGCTACCCTATATAACTTCCAGTTTTTTCCCAGAAGTGACATAGCAACTCAGATGACTTTGCTCCCCACCCCCAACTCCTGCCAGTTGCCAGGCTTGCCAAGCAAATAGTTAAGATTTCATGGCAGCTCTTTGTGTGTTATGAGTCAAAATTAAATGAATGCTTTAAAAATGTATAGTGAAAGATAGGCTCAATTTGTAAGAGCATGTAGCTCTCTGGATTCAATCTGCTCCTTTCCTTCTTCTCATGTTTGCTCAATGTTTCTGTTTTGTTTATTTGGGATTTATTCCAAAAGTTAATCTTAAAGACACCTCTTTAGAACTCTTTTTTTGCTCTCACCATTAACAACATTTTGCCCAGACAGCTGTTTAAAAAGGCTCCATAATAAAGTCTTAACGAGGACAAATCTAATATAGGCCTGGCCAATTACTGTGTTAATTTTACAGTGTGGAATGTTAGCAGCTGCCTTCAACAGAAACGGTGCTATTAATGAAAATATCATGCTGCTGAAAACTGGGTTTTGAAATTCAGGAAGTAACCCAAGAGACGAATTTTATTGTTTTAATTTTTTAAGAAACCTAATCCGGTTTTCTCTCTGACATCACTTATTTGAGAAGATACATCTTGGGCTTTATTTTAAATAATTAGATTACATGAAGCCAATAATGTATGTGCTGTTGCACTGAACAAGTTGCATAACGATGGTTGTTGTGGGTTTTCCGGGCTGTATTGCCGTGGTCTTGGCATTGTAGTTCCTGACGTTTGCAAGTTGCATAACCTTCAGCATTTCACTTATGATAGCAGGGTTGCCAGGCACAGTCTGACAAGTGACAGGACAGGGACATGGGGACAGTACCACTGGCACTGGTTGACATCACTTCTGGGTTTCTCTCTCTGGTGATTCCTAAAGAGGACTGATGTCACTTACAGATTTTCCCAAAATGACATCATGCCATTGGCCCAATGGTGTTTTGTTAACAAAAATTATCTTGCTGCCGCACTGAGCAGCAATGTGAAGAAAGGGTTGCCAGCTGGAGGCAATTGTAAATGACAGAGAGGCCTATGGAAATCCACTGTTGTCATATGAACATCTACCTAGTTGGTGTCAAATTAGATGAGATTTTGAGAGTGCATTGGCATAGTGGTTAATTGTTGGGCTAGACCTGGAAAGGGGATGGAAGGCAATAAGATATAGCCCGAACTCATCAGATCTTGGAAGCTAAGCAGGGTCAGTACATGGCTGGGAGACCACCAAGGAAGACTCTGTGGAGGAAGGCAATGACAAACCACCTCTGCTCTTCACTGGCCTTGAAAGCCCCTTTCTCAGGTCTCCATAAGACAGTTGTGATGTGACAGCACTTCACACACACAGGCCTAGGAAGATCCAGGTTCAAGACTCTGCTTGACATGAAACACTTACTGTACTAATCTTGGGTCCATCGTTGTCTCTCAGCCAAGCCTATCTCACAGGATTGATGTGAGGATACAAGATAAAGGGGCTGTTCTGAGTTCCGTGGAGAAAATATTATATAAAATAGAATAAAAATAAAACCATAGAGTTTACAGCAATTCCTAGAGTTACCTTACACCACTTCAGGGTTTTCACCAGAAGTGATGTAGAAGCACACAGGATGCTGATTTTTCACAAGTTTTCTCCCACCAGACAATGATGCCTGCCTACAGGAGGCCTCTCACCATAGCAGGAGGCCTGGCTTCCCTAATGCTAGCATACCACCTGGCATGATCTGAGTATTCAGTCTGTTGAAAATGCAGTACTCTGAGTGTTTCAGAAGCTTCTGTAGTCCAAGAACCCATCACGATGCAGTTCAGTTCTACTTCAGTTCAGAAAATAGCACGTTTGTATTTTAGGTAGATATGCCATGAATTTTGCTGGGAAAGTTTTCAGCAGCTAAACATACTGCCTTCCCTTGTTGAGAACCCAGATGAACTGATGCAGGGCTCAGTGTTCAACCTGTGCAGGACAATTTGAACAGCTATGGAAAAGAAGCTATCTTCTAAACTTCTCAGTGAGTCCGTGCCTTACAAGGACCCAAAGAGAAGTTCTGTGAGGGAGAATAGAAACTGAAATTCTGCTTCTGTTCTGCCCCCACCCCCCCGAAAAACTCCTTTTGTTTACAAAAGGCTGGGACACAGGAAGGCGCTTGGGGTGGGGACAGTAGAAGCTAATTGCTTCTGTCCTCCCCACTCTAAGCTTCTGGCTGAATCCTGGCAGCTTGGAGGGGATGGGGACAAGAGTGATCCACTTCTGTTCTCCACAGTCCAAACTGACACAGAGAGACACGGGGTGGGGAGAAATGAGTGATCCGGAGCGTTCCAACCTTGCAGGAACCTGAGGGGTCACCTACTAATTTCTCCTACACGCACACACACCAACCTTCTGCCGGAGCCCAGAAGTTTCAATGTTCTACCAAATAAGTACAAACAAAAATTATTCATCCCTTGATCACAACTTGTGATCAGGATATGAGCTGAACTGGCAGCTCTTTGAGCATTCCTAAATGTTAGGGTGATGTAGAACTCAACAGCAATCCAAACGGTAATATGGAAAATTTATAATGGGATCTAATACAGGAGACAGAGCCATATGGGAACAACAAAAAAGGGACACTAACAACTATGCCCATTTCTAAATGAATTTTGGAGGGATTCTTGCCCTTTATGGAATAAGAAAAAGTTTTTTTTTTAATTAAAAAGTATAGAAAATGAGCACACTGCCTTTCAAAGGGATATCATGGTCTTTGGGGCTGTCAGATTAAAGAGAGTGGAAACAGACCACACAGTAACGCATATAGTTCAAAGACATTAAAGATTCTGTTTAGTTCATTAAGTTAGGGAAAGCATCCTAACATTGTGCAACCTGCCTTTAATGTATAACTAAGAATGTGCTGGAGCGCAGTCTTTAACAATAACATAATATCCTATTATGAATAATGTTCTTGTTATGCTTGGCAAGGTAGTTAGCTTCTGTGCTTCTGTTCTACAGAACTGGTCATATAAAATTCAAGAGAAAGGGAGGGGGAGGATTTCTATCTGGAAATGGATCACAGTGCCTGTCTGAGGGTGGAACTACATGTAACAACGAACAAGGGGCTGCCACATGTCAAGTTATTTCCCCTTAGTTCTATGTACTAAAACTAACTCATGTCCAATCTCCCTTGCCTGTGGCAGACAATGATGTGTCATAGAAATGTACAGTGTAGTAGCGTCAAGAGAGTAAGCCTTACTATATGTTACAGAGGAGAAGAAAATTACATGGAAATTTTGCTTTGGTAGTAGTTCAGTGTGTAGTCCTTGCACACTAATGAAGAGGGAATGTTACCTTATTTTGTTATTCTTTACATTTATTTTCATGATTGACTATAATCAATAGATCTAAATTTCAACATGGCCAGATCTGTGGATACTTAAATACGGAGCCGTGAACAAACAAGTGAAATCTTAAAAAACAAACTTATGTGTGTGTGTTAAAATACCCCCAAATTATAGAAGCAGTACCTGTGGCTGAACAATTGTCCTCAAAGACTGTATTGCCAGCTTTCCATCCTTAGTTTCTGTTAACAAAAGCAGGGGGGCAGAGCCCCTTTTCAGGGCTGTTTCGGCCTCTGAAGAAGGACTCATTGGTGCCAAGCCCAAAAGAATACAACTCGACATCATGTGACTTGCATGACTCACCCATGAATGGTTGCTTGCGGCAACTCTTCAATAACACCCACCACACAAAAGCTAGTGTTGTGTAGAGGTTAGAGATTCAGTTTAGGACCTGAGGGACCAAGATTAGAATCACTTTTCTGCCAAGGAAGTTCAGTGTGTGTCTTTGATCCAGTCCAGGCATGGGATAGAAAACATGTGGGACGTGCTTGTTTTTGTGAGTTTTAAAATAATTTTTAAAAATAGTTTTGGAATATTTTAACAAAGGTGGGGGTCCCTCTAGATTTGTAGAAACCTCTCCCTTTATTGTATCTGCCCCTATTGTATTAGATTCTTTGGAGCTGCACTCTGAAGCCAAGTTCAAATTAGAAATATATATAATATAATGGGATATAGTGCTGATAGTAAATCAAATGATGTTGAAAAAACATGTATACCGTGCAAGGAAAATTCAGTATAAGGAAACAAAACGGTGCCAAACCAAATGTTTGTTTTGCACAAAGGAGAAACCAAAACAAAATGATGATTTTGCCATCAAAACAGCAGGGATAAGAAATTTTAAATTATGGCATGAGCAGGATTGTTACCAGAACTGCTCTTTATTATAATGGGGAATTAGCTATAGCAGTCTGTAACTTAAAATTAAGCGCGGATCATAACCTATGTATACGGAGGTCCCGATCCCAGACACTCTAGTGAAAAAGAGGCAGACTACAAATAGGTTCAAACACGTGTATTGTCTAACAATCTGGCGTAAGCCTGAACTTGCACAAGCATACAAGAGAACATACAAGATCTAAGAAATACAGAGTAGGAAATACAGAGACGTTCGCATTAGCTGGTTCCCAACGATGATAGGGGGAATACTCACTTATCCTGGAGCGAAGCAGAGACACAGCAGCGAGGGTGGCCCAATGCCAGCACTGGGACCACAGACGGACAGCAAGGAAGTCTGGATAGGAATGGCCTAAGCCCCGAGTGGTCTGGGAGACCAGCTTAAATACCCCAAAACGTACCCTGGGGCTGGTGCTGTACTTGGTGGTTCTCACAGATTAAAACAAAGGGTCTAATGGGTCACTGAATGGCTTGGATGGGCCACTTTGGTAATCAGATCGTGATAAGTGACACCTCAGGAAGAGGGGACAAAAGAGGGAGGGGGAAATCCAAGTGGGCTGAAAGGATGTTCCAGCGGACAGGGCTTGTCCTGATGTCATCAGCTCTGGAATGCGGAGGTTTCTTTGAGATGCATTCTCTAAGTGCTTGGGATGGTCGGCACTTAGTTCCTTCTCCGGGGTGGCTCCTAAGATATGCAGAGCGGGGCGAGGTACTCTCGCTGCGGACGTGGTGTGCCCGCTTCACCGAAATGGCTTCCCAAAGCAGTCTTCTTCCCAGGGTCTTCTGGCTGCCTGAGAACATGGATGCCGGCTGGGCATAGCTGAGGCTGGTTTGCAGGCTGCCCGGTAGCGAGGGCAAGCTCGGCGACCGGCCCGCGGGAGGCTCCAGGCGAGAACTGACCAGGGAGTGCCTAGCCAGGCTCGCTGGAGGTTTCCCCGGCTGGCGCCCGGCTGGTAGCAGCGGCTTGGGCCCATATGAGGCAGGCTTCCATGGAGGCAGGGGGAACAATACTTTAAAACACAGTCCAAGGCAAGGAACAGGCACGGTCCGTGGCAGATGGCAGTGCAGGCACGGGGCACACTTGTAACACAGTCCAAACACACACTGGGAAGTCCAGATACAGGTCAGGGCAGGGCTTGCCCAGGAAGAGAGTCCTTTGTGCAGTTAACCAAACATGGAGTCCGTAAACTACACAGTCTATAACAGCAGCAAGGCAATTGACACGCAGGCAGGAAACAGACACGTGTATCAGGACACACACGTGCAAAGCAGTCTTTGTGTAGCAGCAGTGAAACAGTAACGCAGGAAACTTTAACACAGTTCATGGCAGGCCTTAAAGCAGGGGAGGGGGCCTGCTTGGCAACAATTCCCCCCCTCGGAGACCCCGTGACGTCAGGCGCGTGGGTCTCCGAACTTGACTTCAAAGGCGAGGTGGTCGGCAATGTCCGGTGGTCGAGCTTCGAGCGGAAAAGAAGTGGGAAGGGAAGGGGGAGGAGGCGTCACTCAAAAATTTAGTTTGGAGAACCACCTAACCGAATAAGTGCAATTTAGATCAGCCAATGGGCTGCAGGTCTCTGGGTTCACACCAGGGGGTGTGCTAAGTGCAATCGTCAGAATAAATAGCAATAATTCATAAGCAATAGCAATTCATAGTTACATAAGCAGTAATGAGCAATTCATAGCAATGAGTAATTCATATGCAGCGGCAAATTCATGGGTATAAGGTTAAAAGCAAAGGCAATTCATGAGCCAATTCATGAATACAGGATTAAAAGGCGAAGGTAATTCATAAAAGTACAAGTAATTCATAGATAGGTGATAATTCATACAGGATAAAAGTGAAATGTGCAAGCAAGGCATAGACCAATTCATCAAGGGTGGAACAATTCATAGGTGATTAAAACCATAAATACATATATAGGATTAAAACAATAATTCCGGAAGTTAAAACCAATTTCATAGATAAAAGCAGCAATAGTAAAAGCAAGTGCGGGGAAACAATTCATGAGGGGTAAGCGGCGGAAGGGCTCATGGGGGCAGAAAAATAAACTCTGCAATTAAAAGACCAATTCATGCGGCCAGATTAAAACCAAATTCATACAGTCTAAAACCAATGTTTACATACCCAATAAAAGAGACAGCACAGGAGGGGTCTCAGTTAAAACCAAATTCATAGAGTTTAAAATCAGTAATTAGATAACCTTTAAAAGAGACCATTCCGGAGGGGTCTCAGTTAAAACCAAATTCATAAAATGATAAATAGGCTAGAATTACCTCGGCGGAGGGAGTCAGGTTAAAAAGGCAATTCAAAAGGTTAAAATCAAATTCATAGGGATAAAGTTAATAGGGGGTGATGAAAGGGTCCCAGTTCATGGGAGGATCATGGGCGCACTTGCAGTAGATAGAGGGAGGGACTAGTTCGGGGCTAAATTCATGGGAGTGAAATTCATAAAAGCAATGGCAAGAAATTCATGAGATCATAGAGCAACAAAGATCACAGACGGCTCAGTCCGCAGTACAGCTGCTGGACTGGGTTGCATATATATACAGGAACAAGCAAACTTAGTCCATGTGTTCCAAAACACACTTCCACCCCCCCTTGCTGTCTGCGTCAATCCGCAGGGCAGGGTCGGCAGGCGGCGAGAAGGGCTTCAGACACACAGTTCTAGTCCTCATGGAGGTGGCGCTGCTGGCGGTCGTTTGGAGACGGGCCGTGGGCTGGGAGGCAAAGTAATATGTCCCCCCCTAGTCCACAAGAGGCCTCGGAGCGGTGTCCGGCAGCAAAGCGTCCATGGGGCCGGTGCAGAGTTCTTACACATAAATGCACAAGCATAGTTCGTAATCACACAAGCAACAAAATAAACAAGGGCTAAAAACGGGGCGCCAAGAACAACCACTAAGGCAGAAGGAGGTCGGGGTTATAGTGATCCAAGCGGTAAGACAGCTGGAGTTGCTGGAGCTGTCGGCGGCTCCAACAGCCCAAATAAAGTAGTGAGGCACATAACAAAACTTGAAAGGCCAAAATAACAACGATCGGGTGCAAAGCCAAATTGTAAATTCCAGTGGCAGTGGGGCTCCACCCAAAGAGGGTCTCCCACCACGAATGCTCGCCGGTGGTCTTAATCCGCTGGGCAAGATCCAAAATCTCCTTTCCGTTGTGGGACACAACCAAAGCAGTGGTGTCCCCGTCCCTCTGGATGCTCTGGAGGGTGCGGTGGAGCTGGGGGTGGGTCAGGAGCTCGTGGATTAGCTCCATACCGATGCCAAGGGGAATGGGCTTCACATAACGATAGATGGAGGGTGCCACCAGGATCTCTTCTTGGGTCCAGACCGGTACCGTGTAGGTGAAGTCGCAGGCTGCCACCGAAGACAGGTTGCAAAAGCAGCGATTGACTCCCGGGATCACGGGCTTGAGCTGGAACGAGTTCAGGATCACAAAATCGCAGGCCGTTCGCACGCAGGCACATCCTTTCCCAATGTAGACCACAGCGGAGCTGTTCTCCCGGACGACCTCAAAAGAGCACTCGTTGAGGGCGTCGACTTGCGGGGCTACACAGGGATGATGTGGTGCAAAGGCTTGGTCGTGGCAGATGAAGCCGGTCTGGTCTCGATGCTGGCACCCTTGGAGGCTGACGAGCTGCCATCCGGTCGGGGTGAAGCGGGCCCAATGGTCGGGGTGGCGGGCGTAGAGGACTTCGGTGTCGCTGACTTGGAGTCCCAGAGGCACGACTGGATACACATGGAATGACTCGTGCGCACTGGCCATTAATAAAAATAGTTTAAGCTCCTGGGTGGTCGGTGAGAATGAGGAATTTACGAGAGACCACCAGGATTCAAGCTCCAGTTCTATGGGTGACAATTTGGGCATAATCAATCTTTTAATTTCCAGGGGCAAGTGCCCGTCCGTGGCTTGCCGAATTAGCCCCATGGCCACAGCCTGGTTTAATTGTTGGGCTTGCATACATGCCACGGCTATTGACACGTTGCGTTCAAAAGACTGTGTTCCTTTGAGCAGCAGAGAAAAATCTCTTTCAATTTGACTCTCCCAGTTAACTAAAATGGAGCTGATCTCGTGTTGCCCATTTGAAATGGAATTTAGGGACTGCACCACCGGTTTACCTAAGTCGGAGATGCTAGTCGTGACATGGGCAAACTTATTAGCGAGAGTCTCAATATTGACCGAATCCATGATTGCTAAGCCTCCGGCTGCAGGAGCAGTCCAGTCGGCAATGCTTCGTCTGGCACGCGAGAGAGAGGGAGAGGGATCGATCCACAGTTGTAGCCATGCATTCCAACCCTTGCTACCGGCCTCCAGATAGGGAGCGCACTGCGGCAGCCTCTGGGTTACATTTAGCTCAGCTAAGTCTATGCGGATCTCTTTTAAAGACATTTGCGGGCGGACTAGAACTCTCTCTCGAATGTCAGTTTTCAAAACATGGGAGCCCACTATATGCGTGCCGCCTTGGCTTAATTGTTCATTGCTAGCAATCAAAGGGTCAATTTGGATGGTGTGGGTCTCCTGGGTCCGGATCAGCAGGGAATAATTGCCTGGTTCATTAGTCAAATTTACAAAGAGCAGCCCAAGCCGGTGAAATTTCTCTACTAGGGGCTTGGTTTGGCATTCGGGCGTCTGCTGAACCAGTATCCAATCGGGTGGGCCGTGTTTGGCTAGGTCTTCCTCTTTTACAATCCAGGTCAGGTTCTCCCAGCGTTCTATAGCAAAGGAGAGAACTGCGCCTGAAGGGGGCGTGATAGTGACAGATGCAGACTCAGTGGTAGTAGTGCCTAGTAGGATGGTCATTCTAAAGGGGTCTCCTGCCTTCCATACTGCGGCCGACACTAAAATAACTTCACAGTATGGTCCGAAGGCCTCAGTGACAAATGGCGAGGTTTCGAAGTTGGCAGGGGTGGTATATTTGTCTACCACCGGGACTGCGGTGGGGGCTGGCCTTATAGGGGGAAGAAACATACATGGAATTGGAGCAAGTGGTGAAACTGTATTGGTAGGCGAGTAACATACTAATTCTTGGGACATGGTTTTCACTCCTACACATAAAATAACAAGCTCTGGGGGTTGGATCCACTGCTCTTCGCAACTGCGGAAGTTAGTGCGATCCATGGGGGTGGTCATATTAATCTGCTGCACAACCTTGCAGACCATCATTTAATTCCCTGCTAGGGTATTGATACATCTCCAGTGGGGGTACGGCATTAATTTGGACGGGCGTCCCTCTATTAGGGTGCCTGCCAGCACGAGCAAACACAGAGTAGCCAGGTACCTCATCTCCTGGCCTTCTTTTCCTTTCTGTAGTGAAAATATCCTGGGGAAACCTGCGGATATAAGTACAGGTTCCCTGAGTTTGTTGCAGCAAAATAAATGAAGTAAAGCGGGGAAAAAGGAGGGCGTATTTCTGCCAGTACTGTATGTTAAGCGGGGTTCGAACGAGAAGTCCCAGGGGCACTAAGCGAGCCTTCCAGCTTGTTGCTCTGGGGAACTCCTATGCGGAGGCTTCTTCCTAAAGCATGTATATTTCAGAGGGGACGTCTTTGCGTCGAGCAAGGGTCGGCTGAACGTTGGGCGGGGTTATGCAAACTCGCCCCAGGGGTCCCTGGGTGCCTAGACTATGTGGCCTTCAGGTGCCCCTTGCTCGGTGGCGGGTTATTTTTATTTTGTGGGCTGAGAGCTATCGGTCCGGCTTGGCCTGGCCTTGCCGTTTTAAAAAGAAAAAAAAACTAGAGAGCGGTTTCCATTAACTATAAGGGTTGCTGCTAAAGGAGACCTTCGTTCTATTTTTCTAAAATAATTTTTAAGTAGATGAGGTTAGGGTTGAAGGTATGTTTTATGATGGTTTGCTTTTGCTTTGCCTTTTTCCCTCTGCTTTTTTGCAGGACCTCATGTATGTATTTCAGCGGACCATTTTTTTCCTAGGATCAATTTTTGGAGGGACTCCCTCGGGAGGCCCCAATTTCATGTTAAAAGAAAGAAACACACAAAGCAAAAGCACACGGGCGTGGGTTACTTTCAGTTTGCCCTCACTTGGAAGGCCTGGCAGGGCTTCACTATAACTTCAATATGTCTCCCCCCCTTCTTTTCCCTTATACGGTACGGGCAAGGGAAAAGATTTTAGTACGTGGGGCGAGCGGCTGCTGGCGGAAAGGGCCGAAGTGGAGCCGAAGGTGCTCGGCAGCGTTTATCGAAAAGCGGCGGAGGCGGCCGAGATCTGCCGGCGCCACTGTGTCTGGGTTGTTCGGGGGTCATCTTGGCGCGGGGGATCCTGGCTATGTAAATGAGGCACGCTGCCCCTTGTGCGTGGCGAACGCACCCCAATAACACATTCCAGAGGTAACATATTTACAAAATACTGGCGGGTCTTTTACCTTTGCACTAAAGCGTACTAGATGGTGGCGCCGTATAGCAACTCACCATGACGAATATGAGCATTGGTAGAAGAGGGATGTTGGGTTTCCTGGGGGTCCTTTTCCAGGGGAGGCACGGCCCTCAAAGCCAAAGCCGACCATCATGCGAAAGCGTGGGTCTGGCAGGTGAGACCCCGAATCTACGTAGATGCGGGATCTTCACCAGCACGGCGGGTGAAATGTTTTCAAACAAAGAAATCACCTTATTTGGTGGTTTCAACGTTGGAAGACTGCATTCACTTTTGGGCTAAAGCCTCTCCAAACACTTTCACACACAGCAAATCTCTTTTGCCTGTGCAATTTTTTTTCCCGAACATGCGGCTTACAATCCAATTAAGAATCACTCTCGGTGGTGGTCCTATTTGGCTTTGGTTGCCGTGTTTCCCCCTAGGGTCCCAACTGTGGGGCCCGCCTAATGAAGTTAAAGAATAGAACTGGAAAAACTTTTGACATTCACATCTACATCTACATATTCTGCTGTTTCTTTTATACTAGAGCTACAAAGGTCTGGTCTAAGGGGACAGGGTATCTCTGGCCCAGGGTGAAGGGATATCTGGCGAATCACTGGGCAGAGGGGGGCTGGGCTGGCGGCGGCTCCCCCAGGGTCATACACTGGTGGGGCGGTCTGGAGCGGCTTCCCTTTCCATTCCTTTAATTGAGAGGCGTGGAAGTATTTTAGCCAAGTGCCTCCTGTCTTCCTCTGGATAGCTACCTGATAGACGGCTGGAGAGACTCTTTTCGTGATTGGGACGGGGCCTTGCCATTTTGCCGCTAGTGAGTGTGCCTTCTGTGAGAACTTTCTATATAAAACGAGCTGTCCTTCCTCCCACTGCCTGGGGTTCCTGACCCATCCTAGTTTGCGGTCCATATCCTTCTGAGCTGTGCCTAACTTCTGGGCCACTTGCATGTGGACGGCGTGTATGGATGAGATGAGGTCCTGAACCCAGGCGTCATTAATTACTACGGGCTGCATATCAGAAGGGAGCTGCGTGTCTAGCCAGAAGGCTTCTGGGAGCTGCATTTTCCGTCCTGTCATGACCATATGGGGCGTGAGTCCGTGAACTGCGGTGGTGCCTCTGATGGCCATTAGAATTATGGGGAGTTTTTCATCCCAGTCTCTCCCGGAGGAGCGAACCATCTTGCGGAGAGCCTCCTTGAGGGTCCGGTTGGTTCTTTCTATGGCGCCGGAAGCCTGGGGATGGCCGGCTATGTGAAAGCGTTGTTGGATGCCTAACGCCTTGCAAAGTTCCTGGGTTACTTCTCCGATAAAATGTGAGCCCAAATCGGAATCCATGACTCGTACAGTGCCCCATCTCGAAAACACATTATTGAACAGTAGTTTGGCCGTGGTGGCTGCAGTGTTATGCTTACACGGGAATGCCTCGACCCATTTACTAAAGGGATCTATGACAGTGAGACAGTAGCGATTGCTGCGGGGAGTGGGAGGAAGGGGACCAATAAAGTCAATCTGTATACGAGCCCAGGGTCCATCAATTCTCTGATGCTGGAGGGGAGCTCTAGGTCCAGTTGGGTCTGCATTGACCATAGCACAAGACAGACAGTTGTCCACCCATTGTGCTACTTCGGTACGCATGCTAGGCCACCAACCAACCTCTTTGACCCTCTCCAGAGTCAGGTCCTTGCCTCGGTGTCCCTGCTCGTGGACAAACTGAATCAGGTCGGCCCTGACTTCCAGTGGCACTACCCAGTGGCGTTCACCGGCTGCATCTACTGCCCAAACTATGCCTTCTTCTTCTCGGATCAATAGTCTTCCTGTCTGATCTCTTCCTGCGGCTAGGAGGTCAGCTACTTCTGGGTCAGATATCTGCAGTTGGGCTAGGTCTAGTGTTCCTGCGATTCCCTGAGCCTGGCTGCGGGCTTGTGCCCGGGTGGTGACAGGGTGGAGGGGACAATCGGTGGCTGGTTCCGGTAAGGGAGCATTTTCAGTGGCGGCTGCCTTGGCTGCAAGGTCTGCCTGGTCATTCCAATAAGCGGTCTCTGAGTTTGTCTTTTGGTGTCCTTTAACATGGGTAACCTGCGTTGGGCCTGTGCGGGACTGAAGGAGCGCGGCTACTTGCTGCCATAGCTGTAGGTGGGCTACAGGTTTCCCATCACTAGCTCTCCACCCCTGATTCTGCCACACCGGGAGCCAGACTGTGGCGGCTTTGGCCGTCCAATCCGAGTCTGTGTAAATGGCAAGTGGGCTTTCTGGGGGCTCGAACTCAAGCACTGCCAGAAGCGCTTGCACCTCAGCCGCTTGGCTGGAATGGGGGCGGGCTGGACCCTTTAGAGTGCATGCGTCGCTCACTCGCACGGCGCCGTAGCCTGTCCGAGGGGAGCCTCCAACGTGAAAGGAGGAGCCGTCGCAGAACCAGCATGTGAAGCCGTTCAGTCGGGCTTCCTCTAGCGGGACTCCCCAAGTGACTGGCCAAACAACCTGCGGTGGCGGGTCCAGGGGGCACTCGTGCTCGGTCCCGGTTACTAACAGGCCATAGGGGGCTGGGGGCTCAGTGGTTTCCTTTTTAAACTCTACTCCGCGGTTAACCAGGGCCAGGGTCCACTGTGCTATGCGGGCGTTTGAGACTTGTCAATCTTGTATTTTGCCAGACAGAATATATTTGAGGGGCGTGTGAGTGGTTTGAACTATTGTGCGTGAGCCTCCTATGATAAATTCCCAATGGGTCAGACTCCAGACTAGAGCAAGGCAAGTCTTTTCGCATGGGCTGAACTTGGTTTCTACTGAAGTTAGATTGCGAGAGGCATAGGCTACTACTCTAGCGGCTCCCGCTTGCTGCTGGGTGAGCGTGGCTCCTATGCTCTTGTCTGACACGGCTAGCTGAATAAAGAATGGCTGGGTAACATCTGGATGGGCTAGGGCCGGGGCTGCGGCTAGGCTGCGCTTCAGTTCGGCTAAGGCTGTCTGTTGATCCGGTCCCCACTCCCAGGGAGTGTTCTTCTTAAGGAGAGCATAAAGGGGGCGAGCCTTGTCTGCAAAGGACTCGATGAAGTCTCGGGAAAAGTTAAAAGTTCCTAGAAGGGCTCTGAGGGAGGGGACATCGGTGGGTGCAGGCAGCTTGGAAATGACCTCCATTCGCTGGGCATCCGGGGTGCGACCCTCGGGTCCCAGGGTCAGACCCAGGTACTTGACGCTGGTCTGAACCAATTGGGCCTTTTCCCTGCTTGCCTTGAACCCAGTCTCGCGGAGGAGTTCCAGGACTTCCCTAGTGATCTGGCGGGCTAATTCTTCCGTAGGGGCGTGGACTAAAATGTCATCCACGTAGCTCAGTACGTGGGGCCTCGAGGAGGGTTGGAGGCGTTCCCACATCTGAACTACATGGGCATGACAAATACTGGGGCTGGAGTGGAATCCCTGGGGTGTCCGCTTGAATGCGTATTGCTGGCCGCGGAAAGTGAACGCGAACTTGTACCAGCAAGACTCATGCAACCGGATGGAGTGGAAAGCGTTGGCCAGGTCTATGACCGAGTAGAACCGGGACCCAGCGGCAATGGCTGTCAGGATCTCGTTGTACTTGGCCACAACCGGGGCAACTGGAGGGGTGGTGGCATTCAGGGCCCGGAAGTCGACCGTCATTCTCCAGGTCACTCCATCTGCTTTTAGAACTGGCCACAATGGGGTGTTGCAGATGGACTGCATCGGGAGTATGACGTCCCACTCAAGGAGTCCTTCTATGGTCTTGGCTATCCCTGCCTCGGCTTCGGCTGGGTACTTGTACTGTCTTTGGGGAGGGGGGTCCTTTCCTTCAATCAGGACGCAGGCGCCCTTCACTATCCCACACTCGGCTTTGTCTGTCACCCAAACTTCGGGAAAGTCCTGAACCCAGGGGTCTCCTGTTATGGGGGCGAGAGGAAGGGGGGCCTTAAGGGCTGCACATCGATGGACTGCATTGACAAAGTCTGGGCCTCCCGGAATGCGCCACAGGAGCCCGTTTGCTAAGTCAATGGTCAGTCCCTCGGCTCGGAAGAACGGCATACCCAAAAGTCCATCATCTTCTCCCCGGTTTGCGCATGCCGAAATCCGGATGGCCAGGTTCCCAACGGAGAGGGGGATGTCCTGCCAGACCGGGGATTCTTGCATGCCGCCTCCGAAACCGGCGAGCTGCATGGTAGTAGAGGTTTGAGTTCCCTTCGTAACTAAGGTGGGCCGGAGTATATTAAGTGAAGCTCCGGTATCTATGAGGAGGGTGGCAGGCTTCTTCTTTTCCCCGGGAGTCCCGATCCCTGCCTTCACTGTCGGTCTCCCCCATGTGTCCGGCTTTAGTTTGGCAACTATGCCCACGGAGGGAGACTGGGACTCGGGGCAACCCTATTCTGATCCTGCGCCCTGGTCTGTGAAAGTGGCACTTTCTCTAAAGGGGTTGTTGGGGCTCGGGCGTTCCCGGACCGCAGCTATCGGGGGACTCGAGAAGGGAGGGTCTGGCGGCAAAGGGGGCGCCGACGGGGGTACTGGGGGCTGCTGCTGGTCTTCCCACTCCATGATCGCCTTCATTAGAACGGACGTGGGCTTTCCATCGAATAGCTCCATGTTCGCTCCAATGTTTTTGAGGCGCATCCAAAGTTCCCAGCGGAGGGGGTCCCTGGACTGGGGCGTGCTGCCGCGGTCCCGGTAGCCCTCGTGGTCGCCCTGTGATGCTCCCCAAGCGTTAGACTGATCTGGAGGTGGGTAGACCTGATGGTTGTACGGGTGCGATGCTCGAGAGTGAGAAGGGGCTAGGGGCGCATCCTGTGATCGGGGCTCGTGGGGTCCCTGCTGGGAGGAGGAACCGTAACTCGGGGTGGGTGCAAAGGAAACTCCCGGGCGGTAGTCCCTTGGCCCTCTTCCCCGGTTAAAACTGCTGCTCCTTCCCCTCAGGATTCCTCCCCTTGCCTCCGAGTACGAGTTGCGTCCCGGCGGTCGGTACTGAGAGTGGGGGCCTTGGTTGGCATAAGTGACTGCACTTATCGGCTCGCTCTCCTTCCTACGAGAGGCTGGGGACTTCACATGGCGGATTGCTCCGGTCTCTCGCAATAGGCCAGCAATGCTCCTGATGCGAGCTTCCAGGTCTCCCCATGAGATGCTCCCAGGTTCTACTCCTGCCAGGGCTAGGCGAGTGGTGCTGTTGAGCCCGTCTATGACTGCCCTTCTGAATTCTAGCTCATCGAAGTCGGGCACATCGCTGGCATCTAGGTCCACTGCTAGCTCAGCAAGAAGCTGTTTCCTAGCTAAGTATGCCTCTGGGTCCTCTCCGGGCTTTTGGGACTCTGCAATGTACAGGGCTTTTAAGCTTTTGGTGGGCCATAGGAATGCGCACAGCTCCTTGATGGACCCATACTGACTGCGGGTGGCTAGCCTTCGATTAGAAACGTAAGCATTAAGGGCTGTGACTATTTCGGGGCTGGCGCAGTGGCGGGCCAGTTGGGCCACATCGGAATCACTAGCGGAGGGCTGGGAGGTGGTCACATGGGTGAACCATTGGATAGCCGTGTCTCGGTTTAGGGGCCCCATGCGATCTGCTATGGCTTGGAGCTCATCGGGCCTCCAATTGCGTGTTTCCTTAACGACCCGGTCTGTCTTTCTGCCGTCCTCGTCCATGGATACGATTTCCTTAGTAGCTATCGGATGGAGGGGCTGTGGGGCTTCCTCGGGCTGGGACGAAGGGGGTGACCAACTGTCGGTACTACCTTCGGGGAGGGCCAAGAGGGCTGCGGGATGCACGGCGGAAATCACGGCCTGCTGCATTCCCAGGTGCTGCTTTAGGGCCTCTAGCTCCCTCTTACAAGCGGAGTGGTCAGCGGAGGTTACCTTGGAGTGGTTATGCTCTGCCATGAACTGGGCGGCATGGGTTAGCTTAGCGATTCTTTCCTGTCCCTCGATTACTGCATGCTCAGCCATGTCGGCACGAGCGGTGGCCGCTTCAGCCTTGTGCTGGGCGTCCTGGAGGGCGGTAGTTAATCCTTGCTTTTCTAATATGAAATTGACGCGTTCAGCACGCCACTCAACTGCCTTTTCCTCATGGTCTCTCTCCTGTTCGACTAGTTTGGCCCTGAGACTCTGGATTTCTAGATGCAGGGCGTCCTGTTCTCGCTTTGCTTTTTCCTCTAGCTCCTTCCTCTCTTTGTCTTGGGCTAATCTGAGCCTCTCTATTTCCTGCTCACTATCTTCCTGCGCTATCTGTAATTTATTTATCAGGGACACGCTGTCCTGTAAGGCAGTGAAAAGTGCCCAAGCTCCGTATCTGTCTTTCTTGCTCGACTTGGGTTTCTCCTTCTCACAAAAATCTTGGAAGGCGCTTCTGACTATCTGGAGTGGGTCGGGTCCCTTGAAGGAACCGGCTTCCCAGGGGCAATCTCCCTTCTTCACTAGCCACTTCTCCAGGCGGGGCACGGTGGGGTTTGCCCGGTACATTTTTTCCTTTTCGTTTAGGGCTGATCTCGCGGGAGGTTAAAGAGTGGATCAGCGACACCAGGGGTGGGGCGATTAAAGCTGCTCAGGGGTTTTAACAACTTCTTCCTCTCTATGTTCCTTTTGGGAGGTTTATCCTTCCCTCAGGTCCTCAAGGGTTTTTACCAGGGGGTTTTAAGGTCCTACTTTTAGGTTCACAAGGGTATTCTAAGGGTCCTACACTCGGTTCTTCTCCACCAGGGGAGAAGGAAAAATTCCTATTCCCGTTTCAAGCTTGCCTACAAGCCACGGGACCAGGAAAAGTTTACTGGCTCAGAAGGTGCTCTCAAGCTCTCTAAGCCCAAGAACAAAACGCTCAATGCTTCCAAGCCTCTGCCTAGAAGCCAAAGCTCAGGGGTCTCCCAAGCCTATACTCGGAAACCAAAAAGTGTCCCCAAGCCTCTGCTCAGGAACTGCTACTAAGGGGGTCTCCCAAGCCTCTGCTCAGGCAACCAGAAATGCTCCCAAGCCTCTGCTCAGAAGCTGCAAATGCTCTCAAGCTCTCTGCCCAAGAACTGTACTCAAAAGTGTCCCCAGGCCTCGTGCTCAGAGACAAACGGTTAAACTGTCTCCAAGCCTCGACCAAAAGACTAAATGCGCTCAAGGACTGCCTCTGCAAGTCCCCAAGCAAAAGTGCCCAGGAGTAAAACTACGGTACTCCCAAGTGGAAAAAGCGCTCAAGAGTTCAAACAACTCCCAAGCAGGGTGCGCCCACGAGTCTGACTTAAAACTCGCAAGCGGAAAGGCGCCCAAGAGTCTAACTTAAAACTCTTAAGCACGGTGCGGCTGGCTGCCGCGGGGCTTCAGGAATCTGGCTTTAGATTCCCAAAGCTAAACTGACTGAACAAACGGACTAACAATCCCTTCACGTTTCCTCCGGAGCGGGGATTGAAGCCTAAGTGCTGGCAGGAACGGGGGTTTGGACGGGCTTAGGAGAGACGGGGGAGGGCGGAAGAGAATTTTATATGTGCTGCTTCAGGATATATATATATAGAGCCTACTTCTGGGATCCCACCCACATAGACACGTTTAGGCGGCCCGGAAAGTGGCCAGGAACTTCACCAGTTCAGAGGTCCTCACCCACAGTACACCGGTTATAGCGGCTGGAGGGCCTCGCGGTGCACCACAAAAGGCAAGTAGTCCAAAGCTGGCTGAAGGAGGAAATGGGGAAAAGCCAACCCACAAGATAGAAATGCTCGCTAGAGCCACACACACTCACACTTTTAATTCCCTGAGCTAAATTGCGCTCTTTACACTGAGGTCTGGAAAATTTTCCTCTACGTCAGTTCGCTGAAAACACGCGTGTCGACTCACGTGGATTCACACGAACTGGGTTATGCCCGCATTCTCCACCAGTAAACTGTTACCAGAACTGCTCTTTATTATAATGGGGAATTAGCTATAGCAGTCTGTAACTTAAAATTAAGCGCGGATCATAACCTATGTATACGGAGGTCCCGATCCCAGACACTCTAGTGAAAAAGAGGCAGACTACAAATAGGTTCAAACACGTGTATTGTCTAACAATCTGGCGTAAGCCTGAACTTGCACAAGCATACAAGAGAACATACAAGATCTAAGAAATACAGAGTAGGAAATACAGAGACGTTCGCATTAGCTGGTTCCCAACGATGATAGGGGGAATACTCACTTATCCTGGAGCGAAGCAGAGACACAGCAGCGAGGGTGGCCCAATGCCAGCACTGGGACCACAGACGGACAGCAAGGAAGTCTGGATAGGAATGGCCTAAGCCCCGAGTGGTCTGGGAGACCAGCTTAAATACCCCAAAACGTACCCTGGGGCTGGTGCTGTACTTGGTGGTTCTCACAGATTAAAACAAAGGGTCTAATGGGTCACTGAATGGCTTGGATGGGCCACTTTGGTAATCAGATCGTGATAAGTGACACCTCAGGAAGAGGGGACAAAAGAGGGAGGGGGAAATCCAAGTGGGCTGAAAGGATGTTCCAGCGGACAGGGCTTGTCCTGATGTCATCAGCTCTGGAATGCGGAGGTTTCTTTGAGATGCATTCTCTAAGTGCTTGGGATGGTCGGCACTTAGTTCCTTCTCCGGGGCGGCTCCTAAGATATGCAGAGCGGGGCGAGGTACTCTCGCTGCGGACGTGGTGTGCCCGCTTCACCGAAATGGCTTCCCAAAGCAGTCTTCTTCCCAGGGTCTTCTGGCTGCCTGAGAACATGGATGCCGGCTGGGCATAGCTGAGGCTGGTTTGCAGGCTGCCCGGTAGCGAGGGCAAGCTCGGGGACCGGCCCGCGGGAGGCTCCAGGCGAGAACTGACCAGGGAGCGCCTAGCCAGGCTCGCTGGAGGTTTCCCCGGCTGGCGCCCGGCTGGTAGCAGCGGCTTGGGCCCATATGAGGCAGGCTTCCATGGAGGCAGGGGGAACAATACTTTAAAACACAGTCCAAGGCAAGGAACAGGCACGGTCCGTGGCAGATGGCAGTGCAGGCACGGGGCACACTTGTAACACAGTCCAAACACACACTGGGAAGTCCAGATACAGGTCAGGGCAGGGCTTGCCCAGGAAGAGAGTCCTTTGTGCAGTTAACCAAACATGGAGTCCGTAAACTACACAGTCTATAACAGCAGCAAGGCAATTGACACGCAGGCAGGAAACTGACACGTGTATCAGGACACACACGTGAAAAGCAGTCTTTGTGTAGCAGCAGTGAAACAGTAACGCAGGAAACTTTAACACAGTTCATGGCAGGCCTTAAAGCAGGGGAGGGGGCCTGCTTGGCAACAGGATAGCCAGAAAGATCCCTCAATCTTCTTTTTAATGCTTCGGGAAAGTGTCACTAAGAATAGGAGAAAAATTCCCCTGCACTCTCCTCCCATGTTTACTTGAAGTGTGGAAGACTAAAAACATAGCTGAAATGTATTTTTTTTTTGGAACCTAGACATGCCTGGAAGATTTTAGCTGATTTAATTTGAAATTGGATACATGAAACTTGATTTTTTTTTTACACATTCTTCTCTTCTATCTCTTGACTCTCCCATTCTTTCCCCTCTTTACTCTGTTGTTCTATGGTTCCTTTCCCCACTCTATGATTTTGTTACTCTTGCTTCTCCCCCACCCCACTCCATTCTCTTCCCCTACTCACTCCATTCTCTCCATCATTATTAAAATCCAGATTGAAAGCACTTGTCTTTTTTATAAATTGATGTCTTATATTTATATCCCACTTTCCTGTCAGACTGTCTCCCTATGCAGTTTTCCACTTCAGAGTTATCACAATAATAATTATTTTGTTTATTTGTATATTACCTTGATTGGCGTGCAATCATGAACAGAATCGTACTTAAATGTACGCATTCGGACTTACTTTCACAAAAGTGTTTTTTTAAGATTATGGTATAAATTTTCAGGAGCTGCTTTCTCTGTTCTGAGCCAGTGCTTGAAGGCAAGTGTAAATTTAACATAAAGTATGCTGGAACAAAAATCCTAACTTTAAATATATGCTTATGGGGTCTGAACTGGCTAAAACTGAGATTGAAAGAAATCTTGAGGTTGTAGTGGATAGCTCAATGGATATCCACCTTGAGTCCTCAGGAGAAATGTGGGGTATATAATTTTTTTAAATAAATAAGGTATAGCCGATTTAACTATATTTTATTTAGTGTATTTATATACCCTGTCTTTTTTGGAGTTTAAATATATATTAAGCCTCTTGCTTTGGATGAACGATAAGGTCAGTCCTTCATATACTGCTCTGGTAATGTAGCTAGCTTGCAAACCTGCTACGTTTTCATATTTTCAAAATTACCAGACACAGAATATGTGAAGAATGTCTGAAGAATATGTAAATAGCTTACAATGATGAGAAAACACTTGACTGCTCTTCAGATGTGTGCACTGAATGCTGGCTATTTAGGGTTTGCATTGGGAGAGATGGCTTAATCGAAAACAGAGCTAACACCTAGAAAGACAGGTAATGCGGTAAACGTATTAGGTGAATTGATCTCATGACTAATGACACTTTAAAAACATGGGTGGGATGGAGCTCTAAAAACATTCAAATGATAGTATATGATCCAGAGTCAAGATTCCAAAACATCCAGAAGCAAAACATTTAAATCATGTAGTCATAAGAATATAGAGCTGTCTTGGATCAAAATAAGTGTGTGTCTATCCACCATTCTTTGCAAAGAGTGGGTCTCTAAAGTCCAGACACCTTATATACTTGTTGTTATCCATTGTATGTCTCCAGTATTGTGTTTGTTTGTTTAGAATGTTTTTAAGCTGCCTTTCCACCCAACAAGAACTTCAGGTAGCTAGCAACTTAAAATAAATAACTGCTTATAAAAACATCATTAAAATTATTTTAATATGCTGAACAAGGTTGCAGAGATAAACAACATCACCAGCTGTATTCTACTTCATTTCATATTAGATAGTATATTATCTGCCCTGACCTGGATAGCCCAGGTGAGCCTGTTCTTGTCAGATCTCAGAAGCTAAGCAGGGCCAGCCTTTTGGATGGGAGACCTCAAACAAAGACCAGGGTTGGAGAGACAGGCAATGGCCAACCACTTCTGTTAGTCTCTTGCCATGAAAACCCTGCCGGGGGTCTCCATAAGTCAGCTGTGACTGGAGGGTACCACACACACATGGTATATTATCTAGTAGTTGGTGGGATAGATGTAGCATAATATGTCATATGTATTTGTGGTCAAGAGGTCTGCTTTTTTCAGGATACCTCTCTTCACCACAAAGGACTGGGTTCTGCACAAAATCTCCACCAAAAGGAGGAACTTCCCATTAGGGATATGTAAAACACAACAAACGAACTGGAATACACCTGGAATTCACTGTTTTGTCTCATAAAATCGGCATCTGGAACAGTGAAGCCAATTTAGGAAGCTGCCTCCCACTGAAAAGTTCGTGATAATAATAACACCAACAACAGCAGCAACAACATTTGATTTATATACCACCCTTCAGGATGACTTAACACCCACTCAGAGCGGTTTACAAAGTATGCTATTATTATCCCCACAACAAAACACCCTGTGAGATGGGTGGGGCTGAGATAGCTCCTACAAGCTGTGACTGACCCAAGGTCACCCAGCAGGCTTCAAGTGGAAGAGTGGGGAATCAAACCCAGTTATCCAGATTAGAGTCCTGCGCTCTTAACCACTACACCTAACTGCCTCTCATGTGTTTCATTTGTTATTGCACTGTGGCAGCATCTTGTTTTCCTTAACAGCATTCATCAATCAAATCCCAAGAGGAGAGAGCCCTTACATTGTTAATTCCATTGGCAGGAAGGGGGAATGTGGATGATGAACATGAGCACATTTTTTCCACCACTACCCAAGCAATCCGTTAGTGGAAAAGGTGAATGTGCGCATGAGTGCATTTATTTTTTAGTCACCACCTGGGCAACGGTATTGCATCCCTGACATTTGGATACTATAAGCACTGCCCTCTCCCTGCCTATTGGCTTTGGAAACATTCCAGTGGTATAAATAACTCGGTTGGAGGAAAGGGACATCTTGATTTCCTTTTTAGTCACTAGACACTGGTCTGTCTCCCCTACTCTTATCAGGGCACTTGGACAGTTGGTCACTGTGAGGAAAAGTGCCACTGGAAGGGGTGCAAGTGGTTCGTTCAGTCCATCAAACCTGATAAAAGCCCTGAAGGACTTCAATCTCAGGGCCAAGCTACAAGTGACGAATGACACTTGAACGACAAGTGTATTTCTCCCTGTTCACTTGCACCCCACTCAATCTACTTGCTGTTCAAGTGTCATTCGTCACTTGTAGCTTGGCCCACAGACTATAATTCTAAAGACAGTTCCTTGGGAGTAAGCACTATTGTATAACATGAGATTTACGTGAGTAGATCTGTTTAAAATTGCTTTCATAGCCTTTTGGGGATCTCTCTTTTTCTGAGTCAAATGAAACATGGTGGATTGATAGTTTAGAGGGCGAGGGGCTAATGGTTAAGTGGTTTTGGTTAGGTATGAAAACAGCTGCCCCAGATCCTCATTTCCCCAACCTCCCTTGAAAAGAACAGTGCATGAGTGCTCAGCCAAGACTCGCCTTGAAGCATTCCCCAAGCAGACAGACATACCTTATAACAGGGCTTTTTTTCTGGGAAAAGAGGTGGTGGACCTCAGTGGTGGAACTCAAGACCGCACAATGATGTCACTTTGGATCAGCTGGAACAAGGGGGGAGTTTTTTAAAGTTTAAATTGCCCTCAGCAAAAATGGTCACATGGACGGTGGCCCCGCCCTCTGATCTCCAGACAGAGGGGAGTTTAGATTGCCCTCCACACCGCTTGGCGCGGAGGGCAATCTAAACTCCCCGCTGTCCAGAGATCAGGGGGTGGGGCCACCGGCCATGTGACCATTTTTAAGAGGTGCCGGAACTCCGTTCCACCGTGTTCCCACTGAAAAAAAGCCCTGCCTTATAACATTTTTGCCTATGCACATGTGAAAGCTGCCTAATTTGAAGTTATTTGTTATCTATTATAGGTATCTGAGAATACTCCACAGAAGAATTATACTGAATCCCATAAAGGTGACTGTTTTAATACATATTGATCCCTCATGGGTAGCTGATGTACAGTAAAATCCTCTTACCACTTGATAGAATGAAACATATGACCAATCTATGTTCACAGTGAGATAGCTTATCCTTAGGTGGTTTGGTGAACTTTATGATTTCAAAGTCTCTGACATGAATTTCCTAAAAGGACCTTTTAGGGAAATCAGATTATATATTCTGGGAAATCACAAATGGTGCTGGAAATAATTTTCTGAGCCATATAAAAGTATTGCTGAAAAGCAGCCCACAGGATAGGTACAATATCAGCATCTATTTTTCTGAAGCAGCAACAGGCAATAATCTCTTGAAGTATCAAAGGTCAAATAATCCTGTAGTAATGGATTGGCATATATCTTCATTCTCTTTTTGTTCTAAGAAGGCAGCATAATAAAATAGAAAGAAATTTGTCTTTCAAAATGGCACCACACAGCCTCTTTTCGCTGTTACTTTTACATATATTCCCACTGAAATGTCATTGTAAAATAAATAGGACTGTTCAATAGACAGAGTTGTACCTCAAATCGTCTTGTGGCATTTCCACCAATTCTGTTCAGCTGCATGAAAGAGAATTTCTTTTTCCTATTTTCTGAACTGCATCACAGATACCATTGTGCACTGTGCATTGTGCTATGTGTCATCAACATATTTGCCAGATAAAATGGGATTCTACAGTTTATATTGTTAACAAATGAAAGGGTGGACATGAAAAGCTATAGATGAGGAGAACAGCAGGTCAAATATTAAGAATTTCGGTGAGAATATGATTTTTCCTAGACTTTGACAAGAATATGAAAGAGAAATAGCATACATGTGCAGAGAGATGGGGACAGAGGGAAATTTGAAATACTTCGTTCCTGTAGAAAAGTGTAAAAAAATTTACTGGCGGTTGGCCTTTCAGAAACCTCTGTGCATTTTGCGACCTCTACCTCCTTTTTCTGTTTCTCCTTTCTCTCTCTCTGTATTTAGACAAGATAAACTGTTTGTTTTTAATATAACATATTAGCTCAGGTAGCTTTGATTGGAAAGCTGACCCAATAAACATTGTAAATAAATGAACAGCTCCTTAGAATTCTGCTTTTTCAGAGTTCACTAATATAAAACCGGTTTTAAAAACTGTGGCTCTGCTCTGAAACAGGCACAGGTGAACAGGCACAGATCACCTTTTTCTGCCCATAGCATAACCAGCTTCTACACAACAGAAACTAGGGAAAGAGTTGCGTCACAGGATACATGATCTTCAGATCAGAAGAACATTAGACCGTGAGAAGAGTTGTGCTGAATCAGGTCAAGGGTCCATCAATTGAAGAGCTGTCCAGTCGCAATTGACATATGGCATTCCCCTCATGGAGTTTTCAAGGTAAGAGATGAGCAGAGATGGTTTGCCTCTGCCTTCCTTTACAGCAACCCTCATCTTCCTTGGTGTTCTCCCATCCAAGAATTAACCATGGCCAACCATTCTTAGCTTCCAAGCTCTGATGAACTTATGCACATCAGGCCTATTCAGGCTGCTAATCACCCATTAGTTATAAGAAAATAAGATGTGTCTGGCTTGATCAGACTGGTACTCCATCTAGTTCAGTGTTGTTTTACATACAGTGGCCAACCAGCTGTCCTGAAGGGCCAAACATTATCAGATACAGATCAAGGCTTTCCCCGGGTATTGCCTCCCAGTATGCACTTTTCTGCCTCTTGACATGGAGGTTACAGTTAGTCATACGAGAGCACTTCGTTCAACCTGAAAACATCTCCTGGTGGTCCCTAGCCCTAGGGAGGCTCGGCTGGCCTCTACTAAGGCCAGTGTCTTTTTGGTTCTGGCTCCAACCTGTTGGAACTCTCTGTTGCAATGGCGCTGTTGCAATGGCGCCCTGATTCAATTGAGGACACTCAGGCCCGCCAGGATCTTGTATCATTTAGGCAGGCCTGTAAGACAGAGATGTTCCACCAGGTATATAGTGGAGGCTAATTTTAGTCCATCAGTGGTGAGCCTTCCACTGGTCTCCCTCTATGAGGGGTTATGGAGGGTCCACTGCTGGCTGCCCCAAAAAGGGGTACAGTACTCTGTCCGCTACTACCTCCCCTTTTTGTATGCTGACGGGCAGGATTTTTTTAAAATGCTGCAATTATTATTTTTATGTTGTATTTTAATCACTGTTGTACCTCGCCCTGAGCCCGCTTGTGGGGAGAGGTTAAAAATATAATAAACAAACAAACAAACAAATAAAATAATGGCTAGTAGTCATTGATGGACTTGTCTTCCATGATTCCTAGTCTATTTCAAGACTGGACAGCCAGCTGCTGCCCAGCTGCACATGAAGCCAATGGCCTTCCCTTGGTATCCTCAGTTCTACTGAATATGAAAGTTCAATTGTGCCAGTAGTAGTAAGCAAGGGAAAGAAATGGATGAACCCCTTCTAGTATCCTGCTTAGTCAAGTCCTGTGTATCATGCACATGCCACAGAAACCATCTAATAGGGAATCTCAGGGTATTTAAGTATGTTTAACTGTCTGGAGTCTGCATTTTTGCTAGTATTCCAGGAAGCTGTGTTCAACTGTTAACTTTCTGCATGGTATATTTTGCTGACACGATGAGAAAGGATAAAGTGAAAAAGAAAGAGCTGGTATCTATTGTTAGGAAGAAATGAGGGGCAATAACTGTTCATTTGAAGCTACAGATACTTCAGTAATTCAGATGTTTTCCCTGGACACTGAAAATCTGGAACAGTTAGATCTGTATTTATTATTCTAGGATATTTTGATTCAATCAAAACACCAAATCCTAATTGCCCAGTCTTGATGCAACCTAACAGAAGGGACCACCAGACATTGCAAAGCCCGCAAAGAAAGAAAGCTGTTGCAATGGCGCCCTGATTCTGTCTCAGTCAGGCTCTGCTTATTTGGAAAGCCAATTTCAGAATATCCTCTGCCTCAAGCCTTCCCCTTTTCTTTCTGTTCTGCCAATCCAAAGGCTTGCTTTAGATGCTCCCACTTTCCTCCAGCCTCCTCAAACCCAAACCTTTATTTATATTATTCCCTGTCCTCATAACATGAACTGTCTCACTGTGGTCTGCGTACCTGGATCTTGCTTTGCTCATTGGTCCCAGTCTTTGTCCATCTGTTCTACTCTCTGGACCTTTCTTGGATTCCATAACTGGCAATTGAGCCAAGAGGCTGAAACTCCTGGAATTAACTTTCAGGTTACTGTTGGTGTGAGATCTACTTTGACCTTCAGACCTGGGAATTCTATAAGCTACCCCAAATGGCACCCAACATAGAAAAGATAGGCACTATCTCCTTTCTCCTTCCCTGCTGCCCTGTGCTTTGCACATTGTGGATAATTATTGGCAGGCGTCTGGAATTGGTGACAAGTAGCCACATACTCTTTAGTATTACTGTGTTGTCATCTGCATATTCATCTGATTGTGGGTTTGTACCTCAATTTCTCTTAACCTTCCTCTGATTATTTGGCCAACAGACTTGTACTAGAGCCTCATCATTTTGTTGGAAAAGATCCCAAATTAGAGCGTAATGGTCTAAGTTCCATTGGGGGGGGGGCATTACCTTCTAGATGAGTGTTAAATGCTGAGTTAGCAGCTCTTGCCAGTACAGGAAGCAAGAAACAGCAGTGGAAGGTTTCTCTCCTGCATGTGGCAATTTTGTATGATTCCAAGACCACTTTGGAAAGCTCCTTCACACAGGACAGGTGTCTAGCTCACACATACACACACAGTAACGAAGGTTAATATTTAGTGGGAAATGTGACATTTGCACAAGCCTACATTATGCATAGCTCTTTTTTCAGGACTTCACTTGTAAAGAATTTATAGAGAACAAAAAAACCTAACAGATGTAGTTGGCCTTCAAAATGACCTTTTTCGTGACATAAAAATGTCATAAATGTATAGTCTGACATCTCTAGACCTGTCACTGTACAAAGCTAGTGGTATGTTATTTCACTCGGGAGCTGAAAATCTTCCCATGTCAATGCTCCAACACACTATTATATTAAATTTTAAGTACACAGAAAGTGCTACTTGAGAGTCTTTGCATATCCTAGAGGTGTGAGGCAGGTTATTAATATCCTTTCAAGATGACTTAAGGTTCTGTGGCCATGGGATGATTATTCACCACATATTTCTGAAGGAGTGTCTATATTAATACTTTTAAACCCATCCTTCTTGCCAAAGATGGTTCTCCTGTCATCATATTATTCCCAGGAAACCTTGCAAAGTAGCTTAGGTTTTGAGAGTGAGTGGTCCAAGGTCACTCATTGAGCTTCAAGGTAGGGTAAGAATTTGAAACCACATTTGAGAGTGAGTGGTCCAAGGTCACTCATTGAGCTTCAAGGTAGGGTAAGAATTTGAAACCACATTTGAGAGTGAGTGGTCCAAGGTCACTCATTGAGCTTCAAGGTAGGGTAAGAATTTGAAACCACGTCTCCCACATACAAGCCACATACTTTAACCATTTCACCACACCAGCTCTCTCATAATGAACCTCTCCTTTAGGATAATTCATTTGGCTTGTATAACTGAAGATGTTAAGTTTGAAGTTACAAAATGAGAGCCTTCTATAAACTTTTCTCCTCTATCAGGCCTTCAGTGACACTAACTTCAATTAACTGTTGTTGCATTTTGCTGGACTGCTCTCTGCTCTCTAGAGTTTATGCTATATGACCTCACTACTGTTCTGCATGTGCTTTAATTAATTTATTACTGTAATGTTTTGACCTGAACAGCTTTTTTGTTGGTTACCAAGTGCACTGAATTGCAAAAGGGGATCTATATGTTATGGAAGAAAATAATTAAAAAATGTATTGATCTGGGTTTTAGCGTCACTTCTGTGCATCTCAACAGATCTCACCCAGTTGAAATTCCTTGTGAATTATGATTATGCACTTGAAGGTGTTCCAATTTGTAATTTTAAAATGAATTCTGTAGTAAGAAATTGCAAGAAATGCTGTAGCATGGTGGTTAAGTGGCTGGACATCAAATCAACATTCTGCTAGTTTGACTCCACTACTGCCATGAGGTCTGCAGTTGGCCATGGGTAAGCCACACCTCTCAGCCCCAGCTCTCCAGCTGTATTGTGGGGATAATAATAACACTGACTTTGCTCACCACTCTTGAGTGTTGCATTAATCTGTCCAGGATGGTATGTAAAAACACTGTCATTATTATAAGGCAGAAAGCATGAAAATGAGATATATTCAAACCATAAAGCCAAAACATTCATGCTAAAGTGGCAAAATCAGTTATCCAATAGAATCACACTTACTGGATTCTTGAAACCTTATTAAAATTTGCACAGCAGAAACAAAACTATCCTTCCTCCCTTCTGTTTTACCCATTTTCTCTTTAGATCAAACTCTGATTTCTAAAGCCAAACATCTACGAATATTTAATCCTTGCTTCAGCCAAAGTTACGATTTAAAACCCCGTAGGATTTAAAAGTAAGGGGATCGTGGACTGATCATCAGTACAAGGAGCACAACAGTGTCACAAAATGAAACTTGTCCCTGTTTCTCCCTTCTCCCTCCCTGATACGCTCCAGGGTGTGGTAGTAGATTCTTGGTAATACCTCGGAGTGCAACATGGGAGAGGGAGTAGAAAATTACTTCACACATAAGCAGAACTGTGAAATGCACAAATGGATAGGGAGGAGGGTACTTTTTGAGTAACTTCTATTGAAATGAATGTGATATGACAGCTCACAGAAGTAACTCTTGGTTTTAACAAGTTTTTACTGTGAAAGTTGGAAATCAACCATTGGAGTGCTTTCATTTTAGTTTTAGGAAAATCTACATTCATTTCAAACCAAGGTTATAAATCAATGTATTGTCGAAGGCTTTCACGGCCGGAGAACGATGGTTGTTGTGGGTTTTCCGGGCTGTATTGCCGTGGTCTTGGCATTGTAGTTCCTGACGTTTTGCCAGCAGCTGTGGCTGGCATCTTCAGAGGTGTAGCACCAAAAGACAGAGATCTCTCAGTGAGAGATCTCTGTCTTTTGGTGCTACACCTCTGAAGATGCCAGCCACAGCTGCTGGCAAAACGTCAGGAACTACAATGCCAAGACCACGGCAATACAGCCCGGAAAACCCACAACAACCATCGTTATAAATCAATGCCCCATTCTATTTTGGAGCACCTGTATGCATATGGAACTTCTTGGCTATAGTGAAAAAAACCGATTTACCTCAATGAAGGAAACTCAAGCACTTGCTCCATTGCTCTCCCCTGGAACAAATGGAGTAGCCCATCTGTGCACATATTTGTGCATGTCTTGAAGCTCATAGGTTTCTAGATCAAGGCAAACCAGAAGAAATCCCAGTTTCCCTGTGGCCGTTCATGATTTGATGTTATTGCATTTGCAACCTGAAAAGTTCAATAGCTTGATGTGTCTGATGAAAATGGGTCTGGCCAACAAAAACTGATGTCCCAGTAACAGCACTGTCCTAAGCAGTTACTAAGCCCATGGACTTCAAAGGATGCAACTGTGTTTAGACTGCACTGTAAATTAGTTCGTCTTTCAAGTGCCTCCCGACAATTTGTTGTCTTTGTAATAACTTGTTCAGTATGCAATTTGCATGAGGATCCAGTTTGGCCTAATATTTAGACCATTGGACTGGAACTGAGAGGTTCTGCTTCACAGCCTCATTCAGCCTTGAAACTTGCTGGGTGGCCTTAGACTAATCACTCTCTCAGCTCGTGGCTGTTGTGAAGAGAAGGACTGCATGTGCCTTGGAGGAAGTCTGGGATAAAAATATATCAGATTAAGCACTTCATTACATTTTCACCCATTCATTTCAATGATGTTTACTTCCACTCCAGCAAGAGTACTTGAAATCAAGGTTATATTGTTGCACTGTTGCCTAAGCCTGCTATATCCCATTGGTAGGAATGAGTTGGAAAGTCCTAGCATGTTCAGGAGCAAATTTTGTGTCATAATTGGCAATTTTGAAAAAGAAAACCTTAATCATTGCATCTTTTACAAGCATCCCCAAATACCTTCTAGGCAGAAAACT
The DNA here is from genome assembly GCF_028583425.1 of Eublepharis macularius. Classification (NCBI taxonomy): domain Eukaryota; kingdom Metazoa; phylum Chordata; class Lepidosauria; order Squamata; family Eublepharidae; genus Eublepharis; species Eublepharis macularius. The sequence continues at coordinate 37,214,584 of NC_072791.1, forward strand.
GGCCTCTCTTTCAGCCTACTGTGAACAATGTTTTCAGGGGCAGACTGGGAAATTAATATAGCTCAGTTGCAAACTGAGCTGAGTGGGTCCAATGGTTCAGAGACTGCTCCATTTGGACTTCACAAATGGTACCAATGACAAGTTGGATTGATTGGGGAAATTTACACCCATTTGCTCATCACCTCTAACCAGGTTTGAGAGGAGAGGAGAGGTAGTGAGGAGAGGTAGTGAGTGGAGAGGAAGGGGGGCTGACAGCACCACTGGGTGTTCTCAGCTTTGCTTGATCCTGGCCGTGAATGGCCCTCCAGGGCTGTGGCCCATCAGGAAGTAAACAGAAGGACCCATCTGCCTCCCAAACATGAACTATCATTTTTAAGAATTTTTTCTAAGTTTTTTTTTTTAAAGCATCAGTTGGATCTTGTCAAGACTCCAAGTTGGTTGTTTTCTTATTGGTCTCCATTTCTGCTTTGTGTTTTTTATGCAGCTGGTAAGATAAGCCATGTGTCACTTTCTTAATGTAACCTTCCTAAGCAAAGCCTTAATGTCTTTGTTAAAAGAGGATCCAAAATGTTATAAACAAAGGCATAAGTAGCAATTAACCACTTCACTGTCAAGAGCTGAGGCCAAACCTTCTATTTAATGCCATTAAAAAAATGTGATTCATTCTCTTCAAGCTTACGCCTGTTTGCTTGCTCAGTAAACGTTTGGTTTCTTGACTTGTAATATTAGGAGTGATTCCTTCCCCAGTGGGAGGAATTTTTCTCATTCTTCAGAAAGCATAAAATAATCATGAGAAAAATGGACGCTGTTAAAATCATAATTGGAAACATTAGCCCCCCCCTTTTTTTTTGCTTCAGTGTTTTTTTTGAAGTTAGGTTTATTTGTTTGATGCCCCACAGAGCAAAGACTAGATATAATGTGATGAGGAAAGGTTGCTTTTTAAAAAAAAAAAAAAAAAACCCTTTTAGCAAGAATGTTTGGCCCAGCAGATTTGCATTTGGATAACTTCTCCTGGAGAAAGGTCATTATAGAGAATTGTGTTGCATACACTTACTCTTTATCGGCTGTGTAGACCTACAGAGACTGAATCAGTGGACACAGATCCTACCACATTTTGCCCAAAGCAGGTTGAAACTGGAGGTTTAATTTTGAGGCAAAAGTTGGTGGTTCCTGCTTAGACAAAACACTTGAGGAAACTCAAAGAAAGCAAAAAGAATTTTAGTAGGTCAGATTCCTATAGTGTATTTGGGCCCACATAACTCTCATATTTGGATGGAATTGGTAATACAGCATTCCAAATCCTTCAGCGTTATAACCATTTTGGAAAGGGAGGGTCTACGGTTCAGAGCTAGAAAATCTGCTTTGTGTGAATAAGGTCTCAGGTTCAATCTGTGGTATCTCCTATTAATGGGATCAGGTAGCATCTCAATTAGAGGTCTTTCAGTCAGAGTAGACAATACAACACATTGGTAGAACAATTGACTGACCCAGTATGCCACAAGTTCACGTGTTTGTTCAAAGGTATGAGAAGATATAATCTTTCAGCGAACTGAGTGGCTGAGGTCATTTTTTTGTGATTAATGGTGAGTACTATAATAAAATTGTAAGGAAAATGAATTTATCATTGAATGTCTGTATTTGTGCTGATGTTGGTCATTTGTGTCCTTATGACACTTTTTTGGGTTGTTTTTTTTTTTGCTATACTGACATCTTTTAGCCACTTCAAATTCCTGGAGAAAAGCAGAATATAAACATTTTAATCAATCAGTCATTTTCCAAAGAGTATAGAATTCCTTCTGTGGAATCTAAAGTTTAGGCTTTGGGCTAGCATCTTCCAGATATCAGTCATTGCACTTGTACTGTGTTGTGCATGGGACTTCCATTTCCCACACACCATACTCATTTGTCCACTGTATCTCAAAGGACTTATAAAATGTGTCAAAACCCAAGTAGGAGAATGTGTTAAAATAGACCTTAGAAGAGACAAAGATCTACTATCAAAGCTTGAGAGGAGGGGATTTACTTAACCAAAAGAGGTTAAAGTTACTTAACCAACAGCGAAATTTACTAGCAAATTGACTGAAAATGTTCCTTCATTCAGCATGTGTTCAAGGAAAGTGCTTTCCAAACTGTGTTCTACTGAACACAAGGCTCCACAAAGTATATGGGGGGAGGGGCTTCTGAATAAGGAGATCAGTAATACCAGGTGAACCTCTTGAAAAAATGGTTTACCTTCATGAACTTCCCTGCACTGTGGAGGCACACAGATGGTTGAATGTTCTTTCAGTTAGCGCGCACACACACAAACAGTTTACAGGATGTTCTGATGAAATCCAGCCCTTAAGTTGAGGGTATACTTAGAGCATGCCTGGAATCCTCAGCAAGGCCCATGGTTCCATGGCAGACAGAAACCACTCTGAAGTTTGAAAACTGTTTAGAATTGGAACAATCTCATCACTAGGCAGAAATGTGTGTTCCAACCATCCTAATGGGACTACTTATCAAAGGCTGAGGGTCTAGGACGCTCTGCCTTTTCTTCCCATAGGCAGAGGAAAACAAAGCATAGAAACCATCAAAGCATCTTTCATTACCTCATGAATCTCTGAATGGAGGAGCATGGGCCTGCCTTGCACAGCTTCTGAGCAGAGAAGAGATTCCACCAAGCAACTCCAAACAGCTGCTGAACAAGTTCGCAATTGCCTATTGGTCAGAAGCTGACTCACAGCTGATTGGTGGATCAGCCTGGAGTTGGGTTCTCATCCACCCCCCTTGGCAAAAGAACAACATTGCAAAAGGGAGAGGTGAATGAGATCCTTTCTCTTCCCCATTCCCCAGCTAGGAAGGGGCAGAAGGCGATGCTTCTGAGTTCCCCTTTGCAAAAGGGAGAGGAGAAAGAGCACACATGAAAATATAAATATACACAAGTCTTATTCTTGTCACTGTGGAGATTCTTACCACTAAAATATACTTTTTCTTTTGTCAACTCAGGCAGAGGCGGTATAGTCAAGTGTGTGGGGGACTTTGCATGGAGTTTTCTAGCTAAAATTACACCATTTCAAACCATATGGCAGCCTTTTATTTAGCAAAGGTTCAGTGACTCCACTATTACAGTAGCCACACAGGTTGCCTAAAATACCTGTTATAGCTGGAGAAAATAGCAAATATACAGAATATAGAATGGAAATCCAAAATGTGGTTATAAAAAGTGTCAGGTGAGAAAGGACATAATTCCTCAGGAAATGATTGTACTCTGCCATGTTGCACCAAAGTACTCCTCAGTGCAAAGAAGGAACGTTCACACACAATTGAAGTTGTGTGCCAGACTACATTTTGTGAGCACAGGACTGAGAAACTAAAACACATGAAAGAAACCACAGTGACTTTCGCTCAGCTCAAACAACTTAAGTAACCCAGATTTATAAAGTGATTTTCTTTAATATGTAATTAAAATATCTCCATTTTTATTGAATTAATTTGTGCAGGCTCTTCTGATGTTAGGAAGGGTTTTGTTGTTTCCCCCGTCAGGTAAGTCCAGGAAACCAAATCATACAAATTTTATGTGAATATGTCTGCTAGTTGATGATTGTGTGCTCTGCTCTCACATGTTGTGGGGCCTTATCTACAAAACCTTGGAAGAAATTAGGAGTCCAAGTAGAAAAGGAGAAGCAGAAAGGCAACACAAGGCTTTCAGCCAGTTCACCCCGTCATGTAAGTGCTATACTGGGTGGATGCAAAAGCCTTCCAACACATGTGGTGTTTTGCAAGTAGTGACACAGTCCCCATACATGAGCTCTAGATGTGTTTCTGCAAACAACCCATATATAGAACCATAGTGGTGGTGGGAAGTGTTAACTAGCATACAACTGATGGAATTGTGTAAAACATTACCAGCTGCATCAGAATGCTCCATGCAGTTACAATGTGCAATAAAGAGTTGGTAAGATACGGCCACACATCTCCTACACAAGCCTCTCTGCAATTAAGGAGAGGCATTTTTTAAAAAATAGACAGGGCCTATGCAGCACAAATATCAGATGAATGCTGGAGGAAAACAAACAAATTTACAGGCATACATTCAGCATCCAAAACTAAATACAAGTTGATCAAGAAAAGTATGGTAAATTATCAAAGCATCTGAATGGACTTACACAAGGCCTTGAACTCTTACATATTGGCATTTATCCTCCCTTTAGCTGGAGCAAGTTCCTCCAGCTTATGGAGACTTCCTCCATCTTAAGTGGCTCCACATCCAACAGAAAACCACTAAGTTGGAGGAAGACTTCAATCTTTGCTGGAGCGATAGGCAACATGGCATTCCTTTTTGTGTCAATCTTTTCCTCATGCATCATCATCTGCCCAACTTAAATTTAACTTAGAAGGGTTGGTCTGTTTCCATCGAAAAGTTGAGAGCATTTCATACGGAATTCAGTGGCTTTTATGCCCATCAGGTTTTACTTTTTTCCTCATGGAGAAAAATCTAATTTAAGTAATTCAATTAGCTGGGGATAGATGTGAAATCGAGAAACAGCAAAGGGAAAACTTTCATTGACTTTAATGCATTTTGGATTACACTTTCAGTTATTAGAATATCAATATTGCTTGCAACTCTGGCCAATGTATCATCTCGGCTTGGACTGCTGGAACCAATTGCATTCATTAGTTTGGCCAGACTGGGGCTACAGAAATGTGCTTTTAAGAGAAAATAGAAGTGAAGGTTCTGGATGGGAACCGAGAATCCTCATTACAAAAAGCTCATCAGAATTTTTTTTTAATCCCAATTTTGATGAGAACATTAAAAGCCTTGAAAATTTCCATACCAGTTTATGGGACGAAGGATGAGGAACAGCAGTGATTCAGAGCGTTTGATGTCCAAAAGTCCCTCATTGCCTCTTCCATTTGGTACCAAAATGTACAAAGTTAGGTAAAGGTAACCAACTAAGTTTTAACATGACTTACTCTAATTTTATGAACCACATTATAGTTTTAAGTTGTATACCTCCTTTCCTTTAGTCTAGTTTAGGCATTCCTACTGATTCACTTTTGAAACATGTGATGTGAACATATCTCATAAACTAGTGGAAGGTGTAAGAACCAGCATCCCTTGCACATTTCCAAAAGCAAAAGTGGTTAATGTTTGAAGAATGAGGCATTCTTTTCTTTTGCCATGGCATTGGGTTCTTATTGTACAACCCTGTACAGTACTTCAGCAATATATTTTTTTAAAGATTTAAAAAGCAAAGAGTTACAAAACTGTTTGCAATTAACTTGAAATAGAAAAGATAGCACTTTTTTTTAAATTCCATTATATAGTACACCATATAAATTACAGAGTATTCAAATGCACAAACGCATCTGTGTAACATTTATCAAATGTAATTTTGTGTGTGTGTGAGTAGATTTATTCTCTTTCCTCCAAGTTTTTGCTTCTAGTTGGTGGTGTCTTGCCACCCCTCACTATCACGTATGGCAGTGCTCCAGGTCTGAGACACCACTGTTGCAATATCGCATATTATTGGGGATGTGGCAGTCTGTGTAGTTAATGCCCCCATTTGGGGTATAAATGGGCTGCAGTCTGAAATCTCCTTTAAGGAGTTGATCATTATTTAAGGAGACAATCTGAAAGCTGGTTTCTGTCATCTCCAAGATGGAGTTGTCCTTCTTGGTCCCCGCCTCACAGTAGTCGTCTTTCCGTCGGCCCCGGTTGTATTTCCACTTCTGAGAGGTGTAGCGCCCCTTTTTGTGCATATGCCAGCAGAAGATGCTGAGAAGAACCACCAGCACAAACACCACTGCCCCCCCAATTAAGCCTGCCAACAGAAATGGGGAGCCAATGCTATGGGAAGTTGTTTGCTCATGGCTGGAAGCCGTGTTGCTTCCATTGCTTAGTAGAGAAGCATTGGTGGTACCTTCAGAACAGACAGTGTCCTCACCAGTTCGGTAATTATTAAAATCATCCAAGGGAACCAAGCAAATTCGATATGTGGATTTGGGCTCTAGGTTTGTCAAACTTATGTTTTGCCCCTCGTCATGAACTATCCGTTCCTGAATAATGCCTCCTTCCAGACTGTGACCCATTTTAACCCAGGTAAGTTTGTATGACATCACATAAAAAAGGGTCTGCCAGCTAACTTGTATGCAAGTGTCATTCACAACATGGATGAAGAGTTGAAATCGTTCAAAAACAGGAGGGGTCACTTTTTCTCCAACATCCCTCTCAGGCACAGTGGGAAGGGTGGATACAGTAGGAGTGAGAGGGGTGTATTTGTTACTTGGGGTTAGAACTGATGACGTAGGGGCAACTGTAGTTGGCAGGGATGTAGAGGGGGCTTGGGTAACCAATGACAAATCAGGGGTGGTTGTTGGGCATGGCAACATATTCATGTTGAGTTCCCTGACGGCCATACCTCGGACATGTTCTGGTCCCTGACACATGAATCCACGAACATTGATGGAGGAGGGAATTAACTTGAGCCATTCAGTGACCCATTTAATACTGCAATCGCATAGCCAGGGATTATTCCTTGCTGTGAGTTGCTTCAGGTTGTGAAGGTTGTCAAAGACACCTCTGGACAGCATCCGAAGCTGATTGTTGGAAATATCAAGTCGCTCCAGCTGGTGGAGATTGGAAAAGGCTGAAAGTGGTATGTGTGATATCTGGTTATCCTGTAGATAAAGCCTCAGTAGATTTGTACCTGGGAGTTCAGGGGGAGGGTATGTTAGTGAATTCCGTACTATAGAGAATTCTTTGAGTTTGGATAGGTGGCTGAAAGTGCCATCTGCAATTCCTTTGTTGGTAAGGAGGTTGCCGTCCACTATAAGACGCTCCAAGCTTGTGAGATTCTGGAAGGCCATGTCAGATATGATGGCAATTCGGTTTTCATCAACTCGTAGTTCTTGTAAGTCCACTGGAAGGCCAACTGGTACACTGCTCAAGTGGTTCTTGGACAAGAAAAGAAGCTTGAGGCTAACAGCTTCTCGGAATGCTCCATCCTCAACACCTACAGTAGAGATGGAATTGTCATCCAGATGCAACTCTTCCAGTTTCAAGAGCTGTGCGAGAGCAGCCCGAGAAATAGTCTGGATGTTGTTTTCCTGCAAATGGAGAACCCTAACATTCTTCGGCAGATTCATAGGGAACTCATCCAGTTGGTTGCCATACAGGTAGACAGTGTGCACAGACTGGACATTGTGCAGCTCTGCAGGAAATCCAGCATTATTAATTTGGTTATTGTGGAGGTAGAGTACGGTTACACCCTCCGGTATTCCAAGAGGCACTGAGGTCAAGCTTCGTTCATTACAATAGACAAAGTTTCGGTCACAGCGGCACACACTTGGACAGGCCAGAACTTTGGAAAACTGCATGTAGAGCCCAAGGGAAAACACAAGCCACGACTTCAAGAAAGCAACCCTGTCCATGGACCACATTCTAGTCCACAGGCCCATTTCTAACTCAAAAAAACAAAAATATCGAAAAAGGAAAATAAAACAGTAGCAAAAAAATAAAAAGGAAAATAGATTTTGTGTTTACGTCCTGTGTGCAGATGAGTGGTGAAGTTCTAGAGGCTAACTGTAAAATAATCCTTATACAATTGGACTGCCTCCCACTCTGGCTAGAAAATGTGCTGCCTTATTAGCCAGGCTTACACACTCTACTGTCTCTCTCCATGTATGCCAAATGTCAGGAAAACTGTGTCTTCTGAAGTTGGCCAATAGTTAAGGTTAGGTACCAAACGCTGACTGAAGACGGAATGGCCAGATTAGAACTTCCTTTCACTGTGGTCTGGGTGGTGATGACAACACACTCAGTTTTCTTCAGTCTGCCGGACATTCATTTCAGCTTGAAGCAGGATTTGTGAAATCTGTGAAGAGAAAGAAAAGAAATTATGTGGCATTGTTACATGACAAACATCCCGTGCGCAGAAACCCAATACATGTATGAAATTGTACTGTACATAATTCAGAGTAGCTCTCTCTCCTTTTGCTTAAAGAAGTAACAATACAAATCACCACAGAGATCAACATTGGTGATTGGTCCCCATGCTGCTTATATGATAATGATTTCAGCTTATAGCAAATAGATATCCTAGGCTGCATAGGTGTCACGAAAAGTGGGAGCAATGGAATGTCCTGTTTGTGTACCGTCTTTTAGGACGGTGTAATTTTCTTTGTTCTAAGCAGGGCTTTTGGGTTTTGCCTGAATCTTCTGACTGGTTTATCAGAGGTCAGAAGAACACCTTCTCTGGTGGTCTTCAGAAACACTCATAGAGCAGTTCGCTTCCAGAGGACTTTTTTATGTTTATGAGAACACAGTATTTATTAGGCACTGGTGAATATTGTTTGACAAGTAGATCTATTTTATTTTAATGACTGTTTTATCGTTAGCCTTAGTAACATATTCATGTTTAAGACTCCTTAAGCCCCCTTTTCTGGCATGGAGCCTATGAATGAGTTCCATGCACCTTAGTAACCTTCTCCATACAGCATACTTCTTCTTCCACTAAAACTTCTACTAAAACAAGATCAGTGGTTTTCATTGGGCCCTTGCACAAATGGAAGTTTTAGTAGAAGAGAAAAAGTGCTCTGAGGCAAAGACTACATTGAGTTCATAGAAGTGAAAACTTCGGGATGAAAAATGGGGTATAAGTAGTTTAAATAAATAAATGAGAAATACCCATGATGCACTGGGAAACCAAGACGTTTTGTGGGGTTTTTTTTTTTACTTTTTACTTTAAATTTGAAATTGTAACACATTTAGAATGGAGGATCTTGAAACAAACCAACAAATATAACTTACTATACAAAGACATAGATCTTTTGCATTCTTGTAAAAATGGAAGATTTTACAATTAAGCATTTGTCAGCAGTACATAGTATTGTCAGTTAGGTTTGCCAGCTTTGGGTTGGGGAATACCTAGAGATCTGGAGGGTGGAGCCTAAGGAAGGCAGGGTTTGGGGAGAGACCTCAGCAGGGTATAATGCCATAGAGTCCACCCTCCTGAGTAGCCATTTTCTTCAGTAGAACTTATCTCTGTTGCCTGGAGATCAATTGGAATTCCAGGAGATCTCCAGCCACCACTTGGAAGTATAAATATGTGTGTATGTATATATTTGGTGGTGGAGAATGCCATCAAGTCATAGCTGACTTATGGTGATCCCTTGGTGGGGTTTTCATGGCAATAGACTAACAAAGGTAGTTTGCCATTGCCTGCCTCTGCAACCCTGGTTTTCACTGGAGGACTCCCATTCAATTACTAACGAAGGATGACCCTGCTTAGCTTCCGCAATCCAATGAGATCTGGTTTGCCCGGGTTATTGAGGTCAGGGCATTTATTTATTTACAAATGAACATATAATAAAAATGTCAGTATATATTTGTAATATATCCTGTATAATGGTGACCCACTTCCACACCTTTATCTCTTTGCCCTGTTCCTGTTAAACTGCTATGAGGGTGAGAAGGGCTGGACAATTTTCACATTTTCACCTGGAAAAGAGACCCCCCCCCACACACACACACATCCTTAGGAACAGTGATGGTGACTAGCGCTAGGCCCCCCTGCTGCACCTGAGGAAGCCGTGCCTTTATGATTCAAGCAGTCTAACCAGCCACCACCACCAACTCACATGTTTGCAAGCCTTGCAGTTAAAATACCAAGAAAAAAAGGACAAATACATACTGCTGGTGGGACCAATGGAAAATATCAGGCAATTAAATGAGAGTACAGATGTCCCAAAAGATGGGTATCATGCTGACAATACAAAGTTCGTTATGGAAATGACAGAAATATTTTTATTACAACATTCAACTAAAAACTTTGGGAATCAGGGCCTTCTATATGCCTCCATGAAATCACATCAAGCCCTCTGTTAGATCACGACTGTTGTACTCCTGCACAGTTAGATTGCATACATCTCACTAAGGTGAGTTAGGTTAGAGCCAACAAGAGCAGGATCATAGTTGGTGGTATCAACTGAGCTTGGTTAGAGTGCAGAACTAGAAGAGAGAAGGCCAGGATCCATATCCTCACTCACCACTGAAAATCACTTTGTGACCTTTGGTCTCTCTCTCTCCCTTGGCCTTAACTACCTTGGAAGATTGTTATGAGGATAAAATGCGGAAAGCTATGTATACTGCTCCATACCTTTTGGAATAAAAGTGGGATAAAGATCTAGAAGAAAAGGAAAATGGCTAGATTCATGTGGCTTTCATGCTTTTCCCTACACCAATGATTTCTCTTCCCCCCATATGAAACTGGTAACGTTTGCAGAAGTCCTTAATTTTATTCTCTCTCCCTGGGATCCTTTATTATTTAGTGCCTTACAGCATACTGAGTTACAGTGGTTATGAAAGATCTCACCCTTGATAATTTATTTGCATTTTAGTAATGCTCCTATTACTTGTATTTAAATACATTCATTTTAAATGATGGTGTTAGCTTGTCCCAAAAACTCTTATTTAATCTAGGAAAGTAGTGAGAAAAGACATGATCGAATGAACTCTCACTGTTTCTCTCTGAACTGCAGGTTAATACTTTTCAAGACTTCATAAGGTGCTACATTCACCCAGAAACATGGTGAGAGTCTTTTTAAGTACACAAAATATAACTTTATACAGAATAAACAAGGAAAGCAATACAAGTCCTACCACAGTGTTTCTTAGCTGCTTGACCAGCAAGCTTACCAAAGCCAATAGTAAAATGTGGACTGGAGCTACTGCAGATTTGGGCAATTTGGAACTATAATAAAACATGAAATGGACTTCTGAATATTATACATTTCATCCAAATTGTAGCTGGGGACAGGGCACTCTTCATGCCTAGCTCCTGTTTCCGGCCACCCACTCATGAGGCCAGCAAGAGAAAAAATAATGTTAAAAAAAAAGCCATCACATTCCAGGAAAAACCTGAAACTGACATCATTCCACTCAATGAATTCCTAGAAACTCTATGGCTCTACCACTGAATTTCCAGGAATTCCTAGAAGTTACATCATGTCATCACCAACAGTTCCCCCACTTCCCTGCCTCCTGGACTCCCACCATTTGCCAGGTCATGGCAGCCATAATTGTAGCCCTTTTCAGCCATTACATTTTACCACACAAAGAACACACAACACACAATCCTTCTAATACATGTGATCACAATTTTTTTTCTGAAAAGCGCAAAGCGCATATTTTGCCTTCAGGATATGTGAAGCCTGGAAAACCAGGGTTCTAGTATGTTGTACTGAGGCTGAAAATACAAACATTTTCCTGTTCACACAAAATGTGATCAAACATATCAGGAAGATTGCATATAACATTTTCTTCCCAAACATGTGTTAAAAGTTTAAAACTTCATAACTGGAAAGAGCTTGTATTAAATGAAAAAGTTTACTATAAAACACCAAGGGAAACCATTAGGAAAATAAAATGATTTTTAAAAATGATCTATTTTCAGTAGTAGCAGCAGCATTTGTCTTTTAGCACTTTGTAAAAGACTGTATGTGGTTACAGGGCCAAAGGGAGATCTAACAACACATATATTTCTCAGGTCCAGTGCACAATATATATGGAACTGCTGCTCTTGAAGTTTCCACATGGGCTTTGAATTTCATTAATTGCAGCAAGGAGAAAACATGTTGGATCTTTATAGGAAAACATGCACAAAGATTATTGGGTCTGTTCAAAGAGTTAATCAAGAACCAACCGCAAGCACTTACAAGTCTTTGATTCAAAAACGTCAGATCAAAAAAGTCTTGCACTATGTTATCAGGCCTCCCAATGGAACATCTGATTCTTTCCTAAACTGTGTGCCCCAGAGCTCCATGAGAAACAGAAGGATTAGCTAATGCACTGGTCAAGGATTTACTCTCTTACAAGCATCTCCTTTGCAGAGGAACAGTTTTTTTTCAGTTATGTAAGTCAGCATAATACGCAGAGAAGCCTGGTCAGGATTACATTGTAATGCAGGCTCCATGTGACAGTTTATCTTCTTTTACTACGACCAGACTTTCTTATAAATCATGCTACCTGGATCAATCATAACCATTTTTTAAAAGTGAAAATCTTTAAAACGGGGCTTCATAATCTTCATTTTAGGATAGGGCTGCCAGATCCTTCAGTGGGGGCAGGGGATCCCCTGCTCCAAGCCTCTGGCCCCACTGCCACTCACCTGGCCGGCGAGGGAGAAGGCCTCCCAGATGCTCTCCTGGCACTGCACGACAACATCAGTTCCAGGAGTGATGTCTTCGTTCAGGTCCTGGGACCGCTCCTGTGCTTTGCACTAGGCCAATTTGGGACCCAAATGGGTCAATTCTTTAAGACTTTGCCTGAGGCAAAGCGTGGGAGCGTTCCCAGGGCCTGAATAATGACATTGCTCCCAGAACCTGTGTGATGATGTCACTGCTGGAAGTGATGTTATCATGCCACGCCGGGAGTGCATGTGCAAGGAGAGTAAAAAGGTGAGTGCCAGGTTCCTCCTTCCCATTGGGAGGGTAAGGGGACCTGGAAACTCTGTTTTAGGACAATATTGAAAAATAGTAGTGGGCTATCTCATTACAACAACACTGTATGTGAAGTATATGAAAAAAAATTGGAAAGAAATCCTACTAGAGTTACCGACTCAAGATTGGGAAATTCCTGGAGATTTGGGGGGTTGAGGCTGGGGATGGCAGGTTTGGGAGGAAATAGAGAGGGTATAATGCCATAAAGCCTACCCCTCAAAGCAGCCATTTTATCCAGGCGAACAGATCTCTGTAGCCTGGTGAGCAATCATAATTCCAAGAGATCTCCAGGACCTGCCTGGAGGTTGGCAACCATAAACTCTAGTAGTGGGAGGGGGCTTATCTGCCTTCTCCACTTTAAAACAAAATATATTGAATGGGTTCAAACATTCATTTGCCTCCAGTAATGGACAACTTCTTACTCAATAGAGCAAAATGTTCTGATTTCTGTTCAGAAATTTCTTTTAATTGCCATTAAAACAGGATGTGGACAAATCTGGTTTGTCCCATTTAGAAACTAAATCTAATGTTCTGTGATGAATAAATACCACTGCACAGAAAGACTAGACTAAGATTCCTTCCACAAACCAAGATTCTAAATCAGAAAATGGAGTACAGTTCTGATTGTCATATCTCGAAAAAAGATATTGCAAAGCTGGACAAACTGAAAAAGAAGGACAACCAAATCAATTAAGAGGTCGGAGCACCTTTCCAATAAGGAAATGCTAAAGAGTCTGGAACTTCTTTAGTTTAGAAAAAGGCTCTAAAGGGGGCCATGATAGAGGATCATAAAAATTATGCATGCAATTGAGAGACTGGGTAGACAATGCTTCCCCCCCCTTTTCCATAAATACTAGACCTCAGAACAGCAGGATTTGAGTCCATCTTAAGAGACTAACAACATTTTCAGGGTATAAGCTTTAAAGAGTCGGAGCTCCCTTCTTCAAACACCAGTTCTGACTCTCGAAAGCTTGTACCCTGAAAATTTAGTTAGTGCTGAAGGCACCACTGGACTCAAATCCTGCTGTTCTACTGCAGGCCAACATGGCTACCCACCTAAAACTAGACCTCTGAGGCACCCAACGAAGCAGATGGGCAATAGGTCCAGAGCTAGGGTTGCCAGGTCCCTTGACTCCCCCAGTGAGAGATTGGGAGCCCGGCACTTACCCTGCTGCGACCCTTAATTCTTTCTTTGTGTGGGTGGCTCCCTGCTTGTGTGATGACATCACTTCCGGGAAGTGATGTCATCATGTGGATCAAAAGGGTGGTCCCACAGGTCAAAGGACGCTCCCACACTCACTGAGGGGCATGATTTAGGCGGACTGATCCAGCTGGGCTCTCATGTTCTTAGAATCTAAGAATCCCAATTTGCAGGTGCAAAACTAATTCAGAATAATTTATGCATTTTAATTCATAAATCATGGGTAACCAGAGGTAGTATCTAAATGGGATTCCCTGAATTACAAGGGACAGAAGGGAAAGCAAGGCACTTGTAGAAGTTCAGCAAAACCCAAGCTAGGAGCCAGTTTGGTGTAGTGGTTAAGAGCACGGGACTCTAATCTGGAGAGCTGGGTTTGATTCCCCACTCCTCCACGAAGCCAGCTGGGTGACCTTGGGCTAGTCACAGTTCTCTGGAGCTCTCTCAGCCCCACCCACCTCATAGGGTGATTGTTGTGGGGTAATAATAACACTTTGTAAACCGCTCTGAGTGGGCATTAAGTTGTCCTGAAGGGCGGTATATAAATCGAATGTTATTATTATTGTTATTATTAATGTCAGTTAACAGTGATGTCTGAGCACTGCCTGAATGCATCCCACTGTCACACTGGAGTCACCATCTGTTTAGCAACCCCTTTCTTCCCCAAGTTGCATATCTGGATCCTTCTGGCATTTAATTATTTGCTTCATTTGCACCTCACCTTTCTCCCCAATAGGGCTTACAACATTTTCCACTCCTCCATTTTATCCTCACAACAAACATGTGAGGTGGGTAGGATGAAAGTGTATGATTGTCACAGTCCATTCAGATTTGAAGAATTAGGTAGGATGGATGATGTCTCAAAAATAGAAATCTAGAAAGAATTTAAAAAAAAAACCCTATCCTGTTCAAGTCCTATGCACTTACTAGATTCTCACAGATTAACCTATTCAATCTAGGCCACAACAGGTACCTGATAGAATGTTCAGGAATACAACCTTATTTGGTCAGTCCAAAATCCCAGTTCAAAATGGGTTGTATAAGTTAAACCATTGTCGCTTTCAAAACTTATCCCACTTGTGAAACAGAAAGACTATACAGAAAGAAGAGCCCTCTGACAACGCATATGAGCCCTCTGACACGCTGCATTTTAGAGCCCTCTTACTCTCTCTATATGATAATGTATCTGTCTTTCTGTCCATTGGCTTGTGTCTTTCTTTATCTGTGTTTAAATCCTTTAAATGTCCTCTCTTCCATAAAGCCTCTCCTGAATCACCATTACCAAATTCTTGATCAGAGTCATAGGCCATATAACAGAGATAGAATTCAAGCATTTTTTTCCTGTCATAATGGGAAGAGCTATTTTTATTATTCCTAGCACTACACATACAAAACGTCAGTGAGCAGAAGGAAAGACTTCCCAGAGATGTCTCTTATTTTTTTCTTTCTTAAATCTTCTTAAAAAAAATTTCTCTCCTCCCCTTGCCAAAGAAAGTGAGTTTTTAAAATTTATTAATCCATGGATTCCAAATTCTAGTCATTTAATAAGCTCAAAGCTCTAATGCTATAGAAAACTATAGTGACTTGTCCTTTATATGAAAAGAACAATAATGCAAGGTCAATGCAGAAATTTGTGACTGGAGTGCTAACGTCATTGAGAAGCTGTAAAAGAAAACAATGAGGGAAAAGGTAGAATAAAAAAAATTGACAGGAATTGTACAGAAAGCTGTTTATGTCTGCATGTCCCTAACAGGCAGAAAACCTTGGTCTTTCAAGGCACAGGATGTATAGTTTGTTTTAAACTCCAAATACACACCCAATGTCAAGGATGCATTCCATTGTAAAGGAAAGTGCCTTGCAAACACCATTGGCACCCTGCTTGATAGGAACAAACTCAGAAAGAAAACAGAGCAGCAATAACCAAAAGTTCAGTCATCAAAAGCTGCCCTGACAGAGCTTAACGCATACATTTTCCCAGTGAAAGAATGTGCTTGTTAAGAGTATCTATCTATCTATCTATCTATCTATCTATCTATCTATCTATCTATCTATCTATCTATCTATCTATCTATCTATCTATCTATCTATCTGTCTGTCTGTCTGTCTGTCTGTCTGTCTGTCTGTCTGTCTGTCTGTCTGTCTGTCTGTCTGTCTGTCTTTATCCCACTCTTTGGCAAAAGACTTCAGTATACATAATTCTCTTCTTCTCTATTTTATTATAACAACAATCACCCTCTGAAGTTTGTTAGACTGTGTCAAAGTAGGGTTCCCAGGTCCCCTGGCTGGGGTGGGGGATGATCTGCTCCAAGCTCCTGCCCCCTCTTAGTCAGTGGGGGAGGTGCAAGGAATAGGAACACGTGCTTGAGCCTTTGTTGTTGCGCTGGGAATGACATCATTCCCAACATTACAAAAAAGGGAAGGCCCCCATGTGGGGTATTTTTGCTTAAAACCAGCTGATTTCAGACCCCTGTGTGCCCCCTGGCAACCCCCCCATACCCTGGTATGGGCTCCGGGGGACCTAGCAACCCTACCTGAAAGCTTTAGGTCTGGGTGAGAGGGGCCTGAACGTTGTGTTCTCACCTGACTTTATAACCACTAGACCCAGGGCCAGTTCCAGCATCGCTGGCACCCAAGGCAGCTTAATGCTGCCTCTGTGTGCACTCGCACACTGGACTGCGTGATGACATCACTGCATGTGACATCATCACACAGGAGCTGGCGTGCACATGGGGGGGCTTCCAGCCCTCCCATTCAGTTGCTCTGTGGGAGAGGCGCAGCCGGCGGCCCTGGCCGCCGGCTGCGTCTCGCCCGCAAAGCAACTGAACAGGAGGCTGCCTGCTCAGCTGCCCCACGGTGCTGCTGCCAGCACGTGCTCCTGGCCATCGGCAGCGGTGGCAGCTCCGTGGCGCGTGCCCCTGCCCCCAGGCCGGCGCCCCTCCAGCACTTTAGCGCCCTGAGGCAGCGACCTCACCAGCCTCAATGGGCGGGCCAGCCCTGACTAGACCACAAGGATGCTCAAGAACAACAGCAGCAACTAATAGTAATAATGATAGCAGTAGTTATATCATGATTATCCTAATTGCTCAAAATATATTACTAATCTCTTTCAACAACTTCAAAAGTTAGACCCAGTTTTACTTTCCCTGCAGATGGGAGACAGAGGGCCAAGCTACACATGATGAATGACACTTGAACGGCAAGTGGATTGAGCGGAGGGCAAGTGAACAGGGAGAAATACACTTGCCATTCAAGTGTCATTCGTCATGTGTAGCTTGGCCCTGAGGCTGGTATAGTATTGCCAGCAATTACTCACTAATCAAAAAAGAGTCTGGAAAAGGTTGGTGGTCATTTAATCCTTTGTTATTTTTCAACATTTGAGCTGTCCTTTATTTATAAACAAAAATATTTTTGCTGAGGATACTTAAATGCATCATATCAGGCGGCAGTTTGGTCTACCAGATTCACTCATCTATTTCCCAAATTATAGGTTTCTTCATGTGTACTAGAAAAGGAAAAATCAGTGAACAGCAAACACAGGGCTGGGCCCTACCTCCAGCTGCATCTCACTGTGTCCCTGTCTCACTGCCCGCGGTAGTCAGGGCACCCAAAAACAGCACTTGGGGTGATATGGGCCAATTCAGAAACAGTATTCATGTCATCTGGCAGCAGGCCAATGTCCCCCAAACATCTGAAAATAGGGCATTTGCTCAGTTCTCCTTCAAAGAGGGAGATGTTACTTCAAAGAGAACTCTGAATGACTGAGATAATTTCACACTACCCAGAAAGCTGAACTTTGTTACCCATGTAGTTCAAGACACCTGGTTATTACAAAGGTTTCAGAAAAGGGTATCTGTATAACTTTTCCTCAAAAATGGGGGACCTACATTTCCAAATGATTTAGGTACTTCTGTATCAAACAGAAATCTGAAACTGGATACATTCAGAGCCCGAAATATCAGATAGGATCCTATGAAACATGCACATAAGGACCTGGTTCAATGCACCCACGTAAGTCCCCCAATGTCATGTGCCAGTATTTTGGAGGTCTCAATGCATCGTTGAGGGAGAGGTTGAGAAAGAATTACACCTTTGTGTGTTCTTTCTCTGAATATATTCTATTATCTTAGTAAACTCCTAACTTTTGAGAATGTAAATACTGTTGTCAAGATTTTCCCTACCACATTTTTGTCAGCGTATGTTCATTTCTCCCAATTTTATATACACTATTCCATCTTTCACTGAGTATATTCTACTTATTTTCCAAATTGCTGTTTCTTTTCAGAATTACATGTGCTGCTGTCAACAGCTAACATTCTTTTCCTTCCCAGGATTCCTGTTTGCACTCACATTTCATCTAAAACTTACATTTCTAAAATTTATTTTCAGAGCGCACGTGCTCGCTACTTGAACACCTCATCCATAGTTTTCTAACTACTAATGGTTTATTTTTCCTTAATTTTCTTTTCTCCTTACATGTAAAATGCTTTCCTCTCTTTTTACTGCTTTATAACCTCTCTCTTTAACTGATAGCATGTGTTTTTCTCATCTTTCCTGTGCCTGTCATTTTGCTGTGTGTCATTTTTTCTTCATCTTCTCAGGCTCAAAACATTTTTTTGTTTCAGGCTATTCTCTCTCTCACACAGTCTACGTATGCACATTGTGATCAGTTAGCTGAATTTTTTTGTCAAATGTATAAACCTGTCAAATTGTCACTTACCAGATGTTCTCATCTTTGTCCTGCCACCACATTTATTTCTGTGCACATTCTCATATATCCTTTCTCTGTTACAAGCACTATCACCTTTAACACTCTATACATGTTCAGAAAAATCTGAAAACTTATCAGAGTATAGTGTTGCCAACTGGTTTGGGAAATCTCTGAAGATTTGGGGGTGAAGCCTGGGAAAGTTTGGGGGAGGGACCTCAGCAGGGTTGAATGCCACTGAGTCCACATTCTAAAGCAGCCACTTTCTCCGGAGGAATCAATCTCTATAGCCTGGAGATCAATTGTAATTGTGGAAGATCACCAAGCCCAAACCAGCGGCAACCCTATCAGAATATATCAACAAACTGCAGCCTGTTTTTCAAGGATTATAATTCATGGTGTTGACTGAAGGATACATCTGGGGGAAAAGTGTCATCCCCCTCCACAACAACTGCGTGTTCCCTTCTTTCACCAGTGCACAACCACTATTTGCCACTGTTTGTACTTCACTCAAAGAGTAATTAATGAATGCAATTGACTGCCACGGGATGCAGTGACGGCTGCTTCTTTACTCATCTTTAAAAGGAGAGTAGACAAGTTCATGGAGGAAATGTCCATCAATGGCTATTAGATAAGATGACTAACAGGAACCTCTATATTCTGAGGAAATATCAGTACTACCAGTACTAGGAGAAAACGGGTGGAGGTTTTGGCCTCTGTGCCCTGTTTGTGGTCTTTCTGGGAGCATCCGGTTGCTTAGTATGTGAAGCAGAATGTTGGACTAGACTGATCTGAATCATAGAGCTGGAAGGGAACTCCAGGGCCATCTAGTCAACCCCCTTCACATTACAAGAAATTTACAACTACACCCCCCCCCCCCCCATACACACCCAGTGACACCTGGGCTCCATGCCCAGAAGATGTCAGAAAACTTTCAGGATCCCTGGCCAAACTGGCCTGGAGAAAATTGCTTCCTCACCCCGAAGTGGTGATCAGCATTACCCTAAGCATGTAAGAGGGCTATAAGAACTACGCACTGATGTAACCTTTCCTGCTTTCCTCTCATGATCTGCCCAGGTTCAGGATGTTTCTACCCCTCAACCCCCACCATGCCTACACTTCCTTCATCTGCAGAGGCCCATTCCTATCATTTCCATAAGCTTGTTCTGCTGTTCAGTATTCCACATATGATGTGGGACAACCATTTTAGCCAAAGTGAGAATGACAGATCGGGAAAAGGCAGCAGCAGAGCACATGCTTTGTATGCATGAAGTCCCACATTTATTTCCTGGTATCTTCAGATCCCACATGACAAAACTGCCTGGGAATCTGGAGGGGTGTGGTGGAGAGTGCCCTCAAGTCATAGCCGACTTATGGTGACCCTTGGTGGGATTTTCATGGCAAGAGACTAACAGTGGTAGTTTGCCATTGTCTGTCTCTCAAACCCTGGTCTTCGTTGGAGGTCTCTCATCCAAATACTAACCAAGGCTGACCCTGCTTAGCTGACAAGATCAGGCTCACCTGGGCTATCCAGGGCAGGGCAGGAATCTGGAAACCTACTCCCAATTAAACTAGGTAGTTTTATGGTAGCTGGACCAACAGCTAGATTCGCTGCAAGGCAGCTTCAGATAGAATACTATATACACCTGCCGTGAGACTTGCAGCACCCCTCAGAAGTAAGTCCCATGGAGCAAAAATGGGCTTACTGAGTGTACATCTGTATCTAACCTGTATCTAACCATCATATACATGGATCATGAAAATTTCACATATCCCTATCTGTTCTTGCATCCCCTTCTTACATCTGGGAAGACCATTTATGAGGTCCTTGGCCCATATGGAGGATTAGTCATGCAAGCTGGCTACAACAAGGAGGGACATGCCCAGGGTAATGCCAATCGCCAGGGTCAGGAAGCAATTTTCCCAGGCTAGTTTGGCTAGGGATCCTGATGGTGTTTTTCCATCTTCCGGGCATCTGGGCACAGGGATGTGTGTATGTGTGTGAGGGGGATAGTTGTGAATTTTCTGCACTGTGCAGGGGGTTGGACTAGATGACCCTGGAGGTACCTTCCAACCTTATGATTCTATGATTTTATGAAATGAGTGAAAGCATTTGTGCAACCTCAACTATGCTAAGAGTAGAGGGGAATTTCATACCCTTGTCCTTCCTCACTCTAGTCCCCGACCCACATGGCTGTGGGTTCCTGTGTAAGTCCTAAGACCATGAGAATGATTTTTCTGAGCACTGGAAGGGGCTGCAGAAATTGAAAGGAATATTTATGTGCCATCCATATGTAAATGTTTGGATACAAGCCACAGTGTATTATAATGATTTAAGAATCCATTATTATTATAAAGGTTAATTGAATGTTGTCATGCATTTCTATGTCCTAAACAATAGTGATATTTTGAGTTCTTCTAGAAATTTAAATCTTTCATTTCAGTATGAGAATGCTGAATCTATATAATTTTTTCCCTAAGACCGTAAATTTTTTTTAGTTTAGTTTATTACAATGTTGATGCTTTCTATTTCCCCACGGTTATTTCCCCATTATTTTCCCAGTTGGAAAAAGCAGTTCTAGTTCTAACAAAGGGTGCAATTATTGTTTTAATGAAGCAAAGGCCTTTATATTTTTACTTTTCAGAAACATAGTAACTAATTTGTATGTGCTTGTTATGTGCAATACATTGCATATTCTAAAAACGTTTAAAATAAGTTTAGGTTTAATAAGAAAGCAAATGCGTTTTTCTGCAAAAGTTGTTACCCCATCCAATGTCAAAAAAATATCAAACTTAAAAAGACTTCCTGTCATGGTTTTAAGAATTTCATTAATTACACATCTCTAGCTGTAGATGGTGTCAGCCTCGCCCACACCATTACAGGTATTTGAAAACTAGTCTAAGCCCTTCAAAAGAATATTCTCCTTATTCATATCTGTTTCAGTTGCACCTGTCTTTCTACCTCATTAACAGGAGAGTTCAAAATTAGAAAGCAAATCAGCCAATGTGATACACATAAACTTGAAAATACAGTTGTTGGAATAAGGAAGATGAGGTGAAACTGCAGAGAAAGCACAAAAGGAACAATCTGCCCGTGTGCCCCTGTTCAGCCTTGTCAGTGTTTGAGTTTTCTTTGTTACCTGTATATTCTAAAGGGCAGGACCCACATTATCAACTGTTTCTTTTTCTTGGTAACTTTGCTAAGCTATGGTGGATAGAGAGGCCTAGTTTGACTACTAAATCCCTTGCAGCAGTTTATCTTTAAGAGGTGGGTTACATTGAGTGTGTGACTGGCCCAAGGTCACCCAGCGAGCTTCCGTGACAGAGTCAGCATTCACACCTATGTCTCCCAGATCCTAGTCCAGCACTCGAACACTCTAACTATTACACTACACAGGTTATAAAAATAATAATGACAACAACAGTGTGCTTATATATGACCCTTCTGGACAGATTAGTGCCCCACTCAGAGCCGTGAACAACATCAGTGTTATTATTATCCCCACAATACAACTAGGGAGCTGGGGCTGAGAGGAATGGCTTATGCAAGACCACCTGCAGAGTTTATGGCAGTAGTGGGAATCAAACTAGCAGAGTGCCCATTAACCACTATGGTCCTAGACACTTAGCCACTATGCTACAGTAGCTCTCACCACATTAGTATAACTTATGGTGATATAAGTAGCCACCAGTGTTCCCACAGGGATGCACTGTTAACTTCCATAAAGCAGCAGCCTAGAATTAGGATTGATTAGAATTAGATACCTTTTAATTTTACTCCCTACTGTACGCCATGTACTGTACGCCATGTACTGTACGCCTACCAGACTTGATTGTGAATGACAGTGTTTTATACAAAACACATCACGTTGATGCAAGAGGTTTCTCTTTTCATGGAATGTAACTTAGACTGATGGGACATTTTGAGTACTTATGGAACATACCTTTAACTAAGCAGAGTGCTGGGATAGAATCTAGGGGTGTGCATCTGGACTAAATCTAGGGGTGTGCATCTGGACTGGATTAAAATGGAAAATGTTGAAGTGTGCACATCTACTAATAACCAATGTTTATTAATCAAGTGCTTAGCACTGAAGCTATACAGCAGATCAGCAGTGAGGGTTTTGTTGAAAAGGATAAGAAAAGGAATTCGAAATTAATGCCAAATGAGAGCTTTTTTTCACAATGTCTCTTGAACCAGTGGCAGCCCAGAGTTTTAATCAACCAACAATTTGTTGTGTTCAGTTTTGTTACTGTCAAATGCCAATTCCTGTTTTTGAGCAGTTGTGCAAACAAAATTCAGTCCATGCTTCGCTGAGCACATAGCAGGCAGCAGTTACATGCCCAGTTTCTCTTGTGGCAGTCTGATGGCTGATACAGCTCAAGGGGTTGTGGGAAAGAGCCTTGGGACATGTTGGGTTTTTTTTTAATGCTGAGGTCAGAAAAGATTTCCTTCATATTAGCATGAAAAGGTATGACCAACATTTCAATTTCAGGAGAATAATTTTAGGTATCTACTTTTCAGTGGGAGGAGGTAAAATGCTAAACAACAAAAAGGGGCATATTTTAAGAGTATTTTCTGTGAGCATTTGCTGTGGTGCCTCATAATATAGAGAGGCAGTTTCTCCTAAGGAGTATTCACATACAAGCTGATCCAAGGGGTTGAGGGATGGGCGCTCTAACCTTTCTAAATGGTTTCCCTGCTCCATCTTAGAGCTATTTTTAAGTTCCATTGACTTCAGCAGGATATATTAATATGTTTAGGCCTGCAACTGAAATGATTTAAAATATCATCAGTTGAACATGCAGGAAACCAGAAGTATTTTTCTTCTGGTGTATTAGTTTAAAACATGACTATGTTTTATAGGTTTGTTGACCCCACCTGGGTATGGGGTGGGAGAATCTCCATGCCACCTCTTGCTCCCCAGCACTACTCACTTGGTTGGCACGAGGAAAGGCACTGGTGTGTGTGTGTATGTGAAATGTGTGTGTGTGCACTCTCATGCTCCCCCTTTTGTATTGGAAAATGATGCCATTTTCTAGCGTGACACGGGAGCTGTGGGTCACGCTGGAGCCCAGTTCCTTAAAAATTGCCCATTTGGAGGTGCAATGGGGGAATGTGTGAGTGTGTGGGGGGGAGGTAAGTACCCAACTCCCCCGCCCCAGCCCCTGCACCTCTGCTTTGGACCTTGGGGCTCCTGGCAGTCCTAATATGTAACCTTAGGATGCAAATATGCCAATTATTGTTTATAAACCTCTTTTATAATGCATTTGTTATGTGCGATAGCTGGGGGTGGACTGGGAGGACAAAAGAGTGGGAAAACCGCCCCGCTTCCCTGAAGACAGAATGAGCCTGCTCTGACATCCCAGTGCCACGTGTGGCTTGGCCAGGCATCACTTTTGCCCTGTAGTGCTCACACACTTGCTTCCTTGCCCAGCATGGCAGAGCTACACATCTCCTTCCCCACCTGGAATGGAGAGAGGCTGAGCTATGTGCCTCCATCCCTGCCCAGCATGGGATGAGGTAGGGCTACACACCTCCTTCCCCACCCACCACAGTGTGAGGCAGGGCTGTGACCTCCTTCCCTGCCCGACAAAGGGTGAGGGCTGCTTGTTTGTAATCACAGCTGCTGCTGCTGCCTGCCCTGAGTACAACTTCTTGTTTAGGCTGGGATGGCTGTGGTGAAGGGGGAGTCAGTCCCCCAGGTCACTGGCCCACTGGCCTTAATGGCCAATCCACCCCTGCTGATAGCAAAGACAGGATCCTGTTCACTTATATCCGTATTCCAGCCTTTCAAAGCCTCTGTTCTTTCACTGTCACAAAGGAAACGGAGTACCAAGTCATTACTCAAGGAAGTGCTGCTGCTATTATTTACTTAACTGTATTTAATCCATTCTAAAATTTGCCTTGAATTCGGATGAGAATATCCAGTGACAAAGTTTTCCATAAATGGGGTATGATTCTCTTGGCTTCTCCTTCCCACAGCAGCCCGAAATAGCCCCTGAAATGTTAATTCTGGGGACAGGAAAGCCCTAGGAAGAGCATGAAGGGGGGATTCAAAGGCCGGCCATGGGAGAGGGGAATCAGCAACCCTCCCCCCCCCCCAAACACACACCATCCATCACAAGAAATTCTCCATGGGATCCAGCCCTTTATCTCTTTTCTTTTGCTACATTTTTTATCTGACTTTACTCCAATGAATTCGGGGTGGCTTACACTGATTTCCCTCCCTCAATTTTACCTTCACAGGAACCCTGTGAGGTAGGTTAGGCTGAGAAAAAATGTGACTAGCCCAGCTCATGTTAGCCCTCTTAAAACCCCATCTAAAAAGGCCACGTTAAAAATCCATGATCTAAAGTTGTTAATCTGTGGCTAATTGTGAGCTGAGACAAGAGCCTGAATGTGATTAAGCAGTTTAGACAGACTACAAAAAAGTTTCTTTGACTACTGGTGGCATTGCTCATTTGTACTGTGTGGCTGGAACTATGGTTCTTGCCATGCAAGCATGAAACAGCAACTTGTTGGGAATCACCCATTTGCAAGGCTGCCAATCTCCAAGTCGGTCCTGGAGATCGCCTGGAATGACAGAGATCAGTTCTCCTGGAGAGAACAGTTGCTTTGGAGGGGGTACTCCATGGCATTATATCCCTCCCCAAACCCTGCCTTACCCAGGCTCCATCTCCAGGTGTTTCCCAGACAGGAGTTGGCTACCCTACCCATTCATAATTCTGCAGAACCTTGAAACAAATTACTGTGAGGCATTTAAGTATTGCAGCTCTAGATCTGGGCCCGAGAGGGAACGAACAAGAAAAATACCCAATAACACAGCAGAGGTGGATTTGGTGATTAGCATCAGATCTATTCCACCAACAGCCTCCTGTTAATCCATGGTAAATCACCATGGATTTTCCTGTCTACTAATTCATGGCTGTGCCAGTTGGTCAATGCACATGTGCAGAAGGTATCATGTGCACTGGCCTGTTATTTTACAGAAAACTCAGAACAGTGCAACAGACCTGATTACAGTGATTACAATGGAGAGAGAGAGAGAGAGAGATCATGACATTTTTTTTCTACCAAAAACTTATTCTTGCCCAAAGAGGTTCTAAGTCCTAGGAGGGCAGCTGAGCTTGCATCATTTGGGCACAGTCAGCTTCAGGGTGGGTCATTATACAAAGCTGCCTTTATCTTCTCACTGGCAGGCTTACAATTTAACTGTTTAATTGTATACAGAGATTAGCTGGGAAGTGGTCAGCCCCAAAGGACTGTTTAAATGCACTTTGATTTTTCAAGGTGATTAGCACAATCTTTATCTAATCAAGAGCAGAGAAAAGTATCATATAAGGAGCTCTTATCTGCTAGCTGTGCTTTGCAGATGCCGTAAGAGGAAAAAACCAAACATGAAGAGTCATTAAGGTCAAACCCTACCCTGTAATTCAGCAACCCTGTGTTTCTACCTTCATTTTGATTACCATCTATAAACAGAAGCAAGAAGTGCATCACTACATATTAGCAATAAGGAGCAATCATGAGTCTGCAAGGACATCAGGACGTTACATCTGGGAAGAGGGAACTGGGGAAAGTAAGTGATTATCTACTTTTTGGGGTGAATATTTGTCACATGGGTTCAAAATGCCAATGTTGGAGCTGGATATTAAATTCTCTCATTTGAAAATAAACAGAAAGCCAGCCTGGTACAGTAGTTAGAGTATTGGACTAGGAATTAGGAGACCCAGGTTTGAAAACCCACTCTGCCATGGACATGGTAGCATACCAAGTGACCTTGAGCCAGACAGCGTCTCTCAGCCTAATCTATCTCCAAGGACTGTTGCTGTGAGGATAGAGTGGAGGAAGAGAGAACAATGATATAGGTTGCTTTAGTTCCCAGTTGGGAAGAAAAGCCATGTATCAAAATGAAATAAAATATAAATAATTTCTCACGATCATGCAGGTGATCTGTGAGCATAGCTTTGAAGTTAATCTTATATACTAATAGCCAAGTAGCCCTGATCTGGAGCCATGATGAATGGACAAGATTACAAGTAAGTTGTTTAGTGGGTTTGAAGGAGAAAAGGGCATAGCGAAAAGTGAGCATATGGAGGCTGCCAGGAGGAGGGAAAGAGGAAATAATATGGTGAAGGGGATAAAGGGAACAGTGAAGAACCCCCTCAAGTCCTTGCAAGTTCTCCACTGTGCCCAGCTCAGCCAGCACCACACAATTTGGCCATAGGGGAGAGGCTGCCAGGGGAGGAGGAAAGGTGAAGACAAGATGGCAGACAAAAGTGGGTAGGAAGGAGAGAAGGAAGCAGGAAAAGGGGAGAGACTTTGGGGGCCAGGGAAGGGAAGAGGATATGATGGGGGAGGGAGAAATGAGATGACCCCTGCAAGTCCTTGTAGGTGTCTCACTTGTTTGATCTACTCTTCAAGACCACGGCTATATAGCCCGGAAAATCCACAACAACCATTACTCTTCAAGTACTTTTTTACTTAACGACCAACCAAATAACAACATTTGCTTTCAATTTCAGACATTGGCCATTCTCCCACATCTTAAAAATAGCACCCCACTTTCATGCGATTTCTGATGTCATCATTTCCAAAATGGAGGCAGGCATTAAAAAATGGAATCATAACTGCCTGCCTTCGTTTTGGAAACAGTGACATTGGAGATCGCGTGAAAGAGCTGCCAGGGCTCTATTTTTAAGATGTGGGGAAACTGCCACTGACTGCCAAAATCTACACATTCTGGACACTTATTCTCATGTTTATCCAGTAGTTCACTTCTGAAATTGGGCTTACTCTATCCTGAGTAAGACTGCAGAACATTTGAAGGCCAGTGAGAAATCTATGAATTGAATGGTCTTTCTCCACATCTAAAAAGAGAAGTTCTGTCTCTTATGGCTTCTGGCATAAAACCTCTCAAATTCATCCAGAAAGACCCAGAAGCCACCTTGGAAAACAAAAACATTTCTTAGGTAAAAACATGTATACCCCTGAAGGCTTGTATGAAATACTCATTTTCCTTGTCATATTTGTTTGTTGGTCTCTAAGATGAATTTTGTTAGAAAGTATAAATTCATTGCCAAGAGACAAAACATCCCATAAGATCTGAAGACTTAAGTAAGGAACAAACACCTGACCAAGCTTTAACCGTACCATCTCTATGCCTCTCTATTCGATTTTCCATAAGGATGGAAACCTGCACAGTAAAATCAGTTTTAAAATGTAGACTAGGAAACGACATACCCTACTGTTTTCTGACTCTCTCTCAGATTAACAAGACCGTTGTTGTGATGATAAAACCAGAAAACCTCATGAATTATGCCTTCAGTTTCTGGAGAAAAAATTGGATATATCTGTTATAAATAAATTCTCCAGTGTTTCAGCCAGAGTTGTTTGATATTCTCCCTTAACTAGACAAATAAGAGTTCAAGTATGGTTGTGTTAGTCTTTGTAGAAAATAATATTAAAACAATCCACTTGGATGTTTTAGACTCTCAGATTTTTTTTATTTGCAGTGCATGAGTTTTCATAAATTATTACGTCCTTCAGATAAATGAGGTATCAAACATGGATCTCAGCAGCCAAAACACGTGAACTTCCATTGAGCTGTTTCCATTAATACTCTCATTTACTGGTTTGCACATTAACAGGAACAAAATGTGCTATATTGGGATAAAAAGGAACATAACATGAGAACATAAGAGATGCCTGCCGGATCAGACCAGTGGTTCATCTGTCCCAGCATCCAGTTTCACACAGTGACCAAAGAGTTGCCCTAGAGGGTTAATGAACAGGGCACAGAGGCCAAACCTCCTCCAATTTGGCATCCAAGCATGGACAGAATTTCACTGCTTCTGGACATGGAAGTTCTCTTTAGTCACCACAGCTACAACAATTGATGAACCCACCCTCCATGAATCTTGACATCCTCTTTTCAAGTCATCTATGTGAATGGCCATCACAAAATCCAACGACAACACATTTCACAATTTCATCTTTTTTAGTGAGGAAGTATTTCCTTTTGTTACTCTATTTGCAGCTAAAATAAGTCTCCCTCCCTCAATACTACTCTAAACTCTCTTCCTTGAGACCTGATGAAAATCACTCTCCAGATATTCCCAGGTACCAGCATTTGGTTCAATTAAAAACTATGCAAGAAAAGAATGACACTTTCTGTGCTGCAGTACAGCTGTGCTAATGGCCCTCTTCTTAGCAGGTCCTAGACCCACAGGACTGTTAGTTCACATGGGTTCTGAAAAACCTGGAATCTACTTTTGGAGGGACAGAAAAGGCTGCCTACAGGAGGGAATGAAGCAAAGAGCAGTGTTCCTTCTGCTGACTGTACTCTGAGCCAACCCAATGCTAATCTGTTGAAACACAATAGTATTGGGAAAATATGCATATTTTATGGGGAAATTCTGATGTGAGGAAACAAAACATGACAGGAAATAATGTTATAAATTTGTACAAAGGAAAAACGAAATCATTTCCCCCCCAGGTCAAAACTACAGGGATAAGAAACTATTCCCACGGATCTGTTTTAATGTTTGGTGGATGTGCAATATGGGCACAACTGTCTTATATAGATTTTATAGTACTGACTGAGATGTTTTAATTTAAATTATGCTACCTTGTTTTATTGTATTTATTGCTGTCTGTGATCTGCTCTGAGCCCACTTGCAGGGAGAACAGAATATAAATTGAATAAAATAAAAATAAATAAGTAAATAAATAACTAGAGCTGCCAGGCCTCCTGCTATGGTGGGAGGTCTCCCAATGGAATGGAAGCAAGATAATGTCGCTATCTCACTTCTGGGAGAAAACTCTATGTAAAACTATAGAGTTTCTGCTGATTCCTAGAGCTACCACATGTCACTTCAGGGTTTCCTGAGAAGTGATAGAGTGTTGGTGCTGTAACCAACATCACACACACCCTGCTAGGGATGCTAGGTCTGGGTTGAGAAATGCCTGGAGATTTGGAGGTAAAGCCTAGGGAGAGCAGGGTTTGGGGCAGTGAAGGATCTCATCGGGTATAAAGACATAGAGTCCACCCTCCAAAGTGGCCATTTTCTGATCTCTGTAGTCTGGAGATCAGTTGTAATTCTAGGAGATCTCCAAGCCCCACCTGGAAGTTGGTAACCATAGTTCCCACTCCACCCCCCCCCCCGATGGTTGCCAGACTCAGCCTGGCAATTCTACCTACAACAGTTTCTAACAAGGAAATCACAACTGATTTCTTCCTTTCGGGTCTATGTACCTTTGCAAACAAATTAGCAGTAACCCAATCAGCCAAGGCTGCAGACCACCAGAGAAGTTCTATCCCTTCCCCTAGAGACTGGATTCATTGTGATGAGTGTCCTTTTGTAAAGGATAATATTGATGCCATTTTCCCCACTGCATTTGCTCCAGCACCAGCTTTTTCTTTGTGTTCAGCTTGGTCAAGCCATTCTCTCCAATTCCAACACTCCTCCCACCTATTTATAAACTCACAGCTTGTTAAGAGGTGGGGAATGTGAATATTTATCAGAGTATTTTTTTAAGGTACTATAGAAAGTGGTACCGTCTAAAAGCATTGGACTTGGTATTCCCCCCCCACCCCTTTAAAAATGTTCTCCTGGTCCTGATTTTATTCAGCCGCACCCACACAAAATGTTACAGGAATAGTCTCATTGGAAGATGCAGGTATCAGGACACTCACGTATAACACAAAACGGACTTTGAAAAATCCAGCTATGTGGTATTGCTTATAACAGCTTTGCCTTTTGAAAATGGAGCCATCTTGATGCCTTGACTATTCCATCCAAGAGCAACTCAGAAGAGTTTTATTTCTAACTGGCACTAGGGGGAGCTCACACTGCAGCTAATGTTTCATTATTTCTTCCTCTTTTATCAAAAATAAAGGAAGCTGTGGATGTAATTACAGTATTCAGTGAGATACGCCAAAAAAAAGCATATATTGATTTTGTTTTTCTAGGTCTTGAATTGTTGCCCAAATTAAGGAGTTGGGGAGGAGCAGAGTTGACAATAGTTTTTTTTTTGTTTTGTTTTGTTTTTTAAACAAAACACAGCAGCCCCACTCATGCACCTTGGCTGCATGAGTAGTACCAATGCTGGATTTAACTTCCTATCAGAATGGATCTACTTTTTACCTTTTCCAGATTGGAAGATTTAGGCATGCCTGATTATGTTGGCAGAGGTAAGGAGCACGAGTGAAGTCAGAGAATTTTGGATATCTCTCAAAGACTATTTTGCTTTCTCTATGCAAGACAAAATATGAGTTTTCATAAGGGCTGTCAGGATTAAATAAAATGTCTGTCAAACCATAGGAGTTCACAATTTTCAGATTTACAAGAGTAATGTGTATAATAGGGTTGCCAATGACACAATATAAAGATCTGCCTTGTACCTTTAAATCCTGATAACTCAGAAAATGAGGTAGGAGCAGATCTCCCACATACTTTGACTAAATAAATGGACCAGGGCTGAGAATTAGATTAACACAAGAGTAGCGAGAGCAGTTTAGAGACCCTCAGTTTTAAAATATTATTCTTGGGCTGGGCTGTGGCAACCTCGATAGCGGGTCTGAACGCTGAGAGCAGCTCTAACGCTGAGTAATCTAGCAGAGACTCTTCAGGAAGCTTAAGAAACTGAGAAGAACAGCAGTGACAAACAAACCCACAAGTAGAGTAAGGAGCTGGAAGCACTTTACATATTCACATATTATTGTATACTGAGAACCAAGCTACAAGTGACGCATTACACAGGTTGGACACTTGTCAGCTTCCATCAAGTTTTGATGGGAAATGTAGGCGTCCTGGTCTTGCAGCTGTAATGGAGAGCCAAGCTGTAAAACCAGGACGCCTACATTTCCCATCAAAACTTGAGGGAAGCTGACAAGTGTCCGAGCTGTGTCAGGCGTCACTTGTAGCTTGGCTCTGAGCTGTTATGGTGTTACATAATAGTTTGTAACTGGATCCACAAAGGAAAATGCAGCCACAAGGAATTGCTTTGCCATAAGGGTGCACAACATACAGCCTGTGGATCACATATAGCCTGGTAGAGCCATGTTGTATGATAGGAGGAGGTGTTAAAGGGTTTTTTTGGGGGGGGGTGTCACAAGTTTTGAGGGGTCCGAAAATAGCTGAGAGGTGACATTCACCCCCCCCCCCCAACTCTTACATGGACCAAAATGGAGCCAGGTGACACAAGGTGAACCAAGTGACATCACGGGGCACCCCATAGCTCCAGTAAGGATCAATTTTGGCCCATGTAACTGTTTGAATCATACACCCTTGCTATAGCATAATGTTAGCACTATATCCAGTGATGGGCAGATGCAGTTTGGGTCACTCATACAGGAATATAAAAGGGCTGCCTGTATATCTATCCACTGTCATTAGCATATATAGCCAACACTTTCCTAAAATTTCTGCTACCAGGTCATCCTATTCAGTTATATTCTCACTATTTCTTCCTCTAGTCTTCTTCTTTCCCCTTTCCTTAGACTAGTTTTGACAGCTCTTGGTTGGTAACTAGCAGGAAAATTAGAGGGGCAGAGACAAATGGGGAAAATGTTGTGTGATGCCAAAAAGTCATTTCTGGCTGAAAATCAGAAGTGATGTCAAAGCATCATAGAGTTCAGGAGATTCCTGGAGTGTTGTGCAATGTGTTGACATCACATTCAGTTTTTAGTTTAGTTTATTTGATTTTTAGCCTGCCCTCCCCACAAGCAGGCTCAGAGTGGGTTACAACAATAATAGAAATACAAGGAATAAAATAGTAACATCACAAATCTCAAAAGAACGTAACGTTCAGAACTGAAGATCTCAACAATATAGACTCCAGAGTCCCAGAACGGGGCCCCTTCACACATCCTTGCCCACCAAACATAAAAGGGGGTGTGTGTGAGTTGATATTATTCTGTGACATCACATGTGTGAGGGGCAGATCACTACACAGATAACTATATAGCCCGCCTGGTGGCAGGAGACTGGTAAGGAGGCTCATTTGATGGACCTAATGCTGGCCTCAACCATATTCCTGGCAGAACATCTCTGTCTTGTAGGCCAGCTGAAAGGATACAAGATCTTGGCAGGCCCGAGTATCCTCCAGGTTGGGGCCAGGACCAAAAATGCCCTGGCCCTGGTTGAGGTCAGCCGAGCCTCCCTGGGGCCAGGGACCATCAGTAGATGTTTACCTGCTAATCTAAGAGCTCTCTGGGGTACGTACAGGGAGAGGTGGTCCCTCAGGTATGCTGGTCCCAGTCCATTTAGGGCTTTATATGTTCAAGCCAAAACCTTGAACCTGATCGGGAATTCCACGGGAAGCCAGTGTAGCTGCTGCAAGATTGGTGTGATGTGTGCCCTGTGTGGAGTACCCATCAGGACATGAGCAGCATCGTTCTGGACCCACTGTAGTTTCTGGGTCAGACCCAAGGGAAGCCCTGCATAGAATGAGTCACAGTAGTCCAATCTGGAGGTGACCATTGCATGGATCACTGTCGTTAGGTCATGGGCTGGGAGACAAGGGGCAAGATACCTGGCCTGCCAAAGATGGAAAAAAGCAGACCAGGCAACTGCCGCGATCTGGGCCTCCATTGATAAAGAGGAGTCCAGCATCATGCCAAGACTCTTGACTGATGGAATGGGCACAAGGGGTGCCCCATCAAAGGCCGGGAGCTGGATTCCCACATCTGACAGCCCACAGCCCAAATACAAGACCTCTGTCATTCAGACAGAAATGATGTCACATTGTCACACGATCCCCCTCCCTTCCTCCTGATGCTCTATTAAACATTGGTGTTGGGACAGGGGTACCAGGAGATTCCCCTTCCAGAAGTGTGCAATTGGCTACCCTACATTAGACGTTTAAGTGCTTTAACTGGAGAGTCACCACGTCCAGGTAGTGCTGGGCACTTAATACAGCATTAGAGTTAAATAAATATTAAATAACAGCATTTGCAGGCACTGTTTTAAAAACCTTTTTTTAATTTTTTTTTTAAACAGAAACAATTATTTTCCAATGTTAGGCCATCGAGAGTTTTATCCCTCTTGCTCACATACTCTCTCACACATCAACACACAGAATTCTATTTTGTTTTTATGTAAAACATGTGCCATAAAATCCTTAAATTAATATTAGCCCTGTGAAACTGGCTTTGAGGCCAGAGCTGACAAGAGGCTTGCAAAGAAAACACCACATTTGATTGGTGAGTCACCTTTGTAAGTATGGAAACCACCAGGTTGTTGAGGCTCAGGCTGCTTCACATTGGCCTTACAATCTCCCAGAGTGAAAATGTCTGTTGACTGAATTAACTCAGGTGATCTCATATTTCAAAACATACGAGCCATGTGGCATTGGGCGCAGACCACAAAAGGCTCTTTTTCACAATAAAGCAAACACTTGACAACATTCGGAAGCAGATGGCAGCCCAGCGCAGGGTGTGAAACGCAGGTGTAATTTGCTCAGCACGGCTAAGCAAACGTGTTCCACTGTCCTGCTCTTGCTTGACGGTTTAAAGTGTTCTTTACTGTCAGCCCTGAGTCTGCAATGATGAAGCGTTCACCTGTGAATGAGTGAATCACTGTTTTCTCTCTATAAAAAAAAGATGAGTGCTGCAATTCCAGATAATCTTCCTCCAGATGGTCACCACTATGCCATTTTCACTCCACTGGGCTGAGAGGAACAGACGATCACCTCCAAGTCTGACATTAAACTGAGTTCCATCACTAAGAGGAAACAGCCAGAGAACAGAGCAGTTGGCGTCTTTTCACCTTCCCTCAAGGCCGCGTTTGTCACTGGATTAACAGCTTAAACCATGTACGAATAGAAACTTAAATAAAATGGGACATGCTAAGGAGGCAAATATATTTCCCAAGGATATATACTGGATACATGGCTCACTTCAACCAGTGTCAAACAGATACGACTTGAAAGTTTCCATTCACGAGAAGCCCAGGTCTCTATCATACAATACACAAAACGGCCTTATAGTGAACCAACTAGTCCATTAAGGTCACTACTGTCCACTCACTGTGGCAGCTGCTCTCCAGGGTCCCAGGATGAGGTCTTTCACATCTCCTTCCTCCTGATCCTTTTAGCTGGAGATGTTGTATATGGAACCAAGGACCTTCTGCATGCCAAGCAGATGTGCTACACCACGACCCCTTTCCACATACACTAAGTCACGCCCTTGTAGAGCTATTCTGCACTTCTGACATGTCTTACAATTAGCTGAACTACAATACAATCATAAACAAAGTTAAAGCCTAAATCCTTTGAGGTCAATGGGCTTAGAAGAGTGTAACTCCACTTAGGATGGAACTGTTATCGCATCATCACCCATAAGCAAATATTAAAAAGGTGAGAAAGTTCACTTTCTATCATCTCAGGTGAATGTATGATTGGGTTACCAGGCCTGCACTTGCCAATATCAGGAGCTTGGACGGGGGGACCTGAAGAAGGGAAGCACCACAGATCACCTTGAAGTCACATCACCATAGCCTAGTGACTCTCTAGGAACACCCCTCCTCCAATCTCTAAGGTAAAGACCATAGAGATTAGAGGAATTCCTAGCATGTTGTGTGTGCTGTCATTTCCAGATGATCACCTAGAAGTGGCATCACAGTGTTTGTGCCATCATTTATCCCCATATTGTTTTTTCCACCTCTTCACTACCATCACACATGCTGATTAAGGGAGCTCAATCTCTACAATCTGAAAGTGCTTTAGCTCTTCTTTGTGACAAAAAACCTGGATCTGCCCGCTTGGTGAAACTAATAAGGCCAAAGTAATTAAAAGAAATGCCCTCTTGGTCCACAGATGCTCTATTTCACATGTAGCACAATACATTTTGTATTTCAAACGGGGGGGGGGGGGAGAGGGAACAACCTGCTGTGCCTTTGCAAACAAATTGGCCTCTACCTATAAATTATTCTATACTGTTTTCTTTTATCTAGGGAAAGCCAGTCAGCCTAGCAAAATGTCTGCAGATAATTTGGGGGAAAAGCTGCTTCCATCAGCCTAAGCAACTTAACTTGGCAACTGCAGAGACATAATCTTGACACATTTGTATCGTGTTGCGTGGCACTGCATCTCTAATGGGTGTAATGGCAAGACAGATCAGCACCAGAACAGGACTGATTACCCTCCTGCCTCTTTCTTATCATATGGATGAATATGGCAACATGACTAAAATAATGGGCTCCTGTGAAGTCACAGCCTTCACAACCAGGGTATCCCGAGGGGCAGGTGGTCGCATCAGGCACTACGGAGTTGTTCTTAAGGGAGATTGCCAAGGCACTTGGAGGACAGCAAGCTGATGATGAAGCAAGGGGAGTAAAAGAGCCACTGTGGCCACTTGTCCTTTATCCAGGTGGCTGCTGTGGTGGTGGTTTTACTCCCTCCCTCCCTCTCTCTCTCTCTCTCTGCAGACATCTTGGTCTCTTTCCAACAGTTTCCTAGTTGACGGGATGAGAGCACAAAAAATGTGGACAAAGGCATTACGACGCCTACAATTCAGGCAGGCTTGCAGCTTATCCATCCTCCAGTCTCCCCAGTGCTTGTGGCTGTTAAAAGCTGTGAAACAACTACCAACCACAAGTCCTACTAGGCCTTGCCCACTTTCCTGGAACATGGGCTGCATGCCACATTGGAGAAAGTGCTCAGAAGAGCCATAGGTGGCACCTAGGGTTGCCAGCTTCAGGATGGGAAATTCCTGGAGATTTGGGGGGGTGAAGCCTGGAGAGGGTGGGGTTTAGGGAGGGGAGGGACCTAAACAAGGTATAATGCCATAGGGTCCACCCTCCAAAACAGCCATTTTCTCCAGGAGAACTGATCTCTGTGGCCTGGAGATCAGCTGCGATTCTGGGAGATCTCCAGCTGCCACCTGGAGGTTGGCAACCCTAGTGGCACCTCAAAGAACCACATGTGGCTCCTAAGAAAATGAGTATCACTGCAGTTACAGGCTAGTTCACACCATTTCCACACACACACAAACACACACACACACATCCCTCTGCATATCGCATGGTGGAGCAGTAGGAACACGCATCCTTCCCCTCTACCACCCAACCTTTCCCTCCACAATGTCCCCATTATGTCAAGTGAACCGAGCATTCCACCTCAACACACTGAACCCTGATTTGCACCCTCTCACCTCTCCCTCATTGCTCAAAGAATGACACAACATGAGGCTACTGCATAAACAACTTCCCCTCACATGCTAGGGAGGCTGCAGGCATCTATCACTTAGTATGAACTGGAACCATGGGCTTTTATCTAGTTGCCCTCCATCTTGAGATGAGGGTTGTAGACTTTTTTTTTTCAGTTTTAGCTACTTGGTAATAGGTGTTCTAACCATTTTTTCCCTTGGGTTTAGGGAGGCATGCTTTGACAATTTGACAGCTCCCATTCTGTGATACTTGGCAAGTGTCAAATGATAACTGACATGCATTGCGCACTGAAAGCTTTTTCCATCTCAGCCGCACAAAAATTACTCCTTCTTTTCTAGTGCTCCGTCACATGCAGGCTACCTCACAGTTTTTGAACATTAAATGCAGCTCCTGTATAGTGTTCATTCCTCAAATTATCTTTAGGAGATTATTCTTCTTGAAAGATTATTCCTGACTTCACTCTCATTGCTTCAGGACCTTAAAAGACATGCATTAATGGTTCTTTAGGCACAGAGAAGTTGTCCCCAAAAAAACTTTAAATTCTGGCTATCGTGACATGACTCTATTACACCAGGGACTGAAGTATACCGAGCAATTTTGACATTGATGCAGGGGGAGGGGGAGACTGAGGTCCTTTTTAAAGATAGTAACCAAGGATAAGGGCAAATTACTGCTGAAATAGTGGAGGAAAAAAAACCTTTAATGTGTCACAATTTTCTTCTTAGTAACTAAATTATTTAAAATGTACACGCATAGTAGCTCTTAATGGTTGAGGGGGTTAACTTTTAGCCAATGAAGCTGCAATAATTTTGAATGAAAATACAATAGTCTCTCAGAGTGACCTTAATTTCCAACTCAATTTATAGCCTCATGAACGAATCCAAAATCTGCAAAATCTCCAAGCATTTGACAATTTTGTGGACATTCCTCCTAAAAATCCTCTTTGCTAGGGGCTATCTTAGATGCAAAAAATCAAATATGAAGAAAGAGAATCTGGGGACACCTCACCCCCCTGAATCAAAGTAAGCATGGTCTCCTCTCCTAAAGGGTATCCACCTGCCCTGACTTTTATCTACCCACATTCATTAAAGAATGGTTTCAAAACTTCAGAACCTGATCCAGGGCTGCTGGCTAAGGGTGCCTGGCATAACCCTTGGGAGCAAATGTTTACTTAAAGTTTTGATTGATTGTTCTGGATTTGTATAGAAAACTGACTTTACTACCAATTAAAGAACACCACCAAGGTAGGATGGGCTGGGAGCTGACTTCAAGCCCCAAAAGATTCCAGTTTAAATTGTACTACTCTGCTCAGCAACGTCTGAAACCTTCCTCCATCCTAAGGGTCCTTTCTCGGATGAAAATAGCTCTTCTGCCAGAGCCACCATTTACCAACAGATAACTAACTGTGGTGTGCATCTAAGGCCTGCAATATAGGGGGAAAAAATCTTCACTCACTTTTATACCTGATCAGAAATTCATGGAAGCAGATGGCATGGGAGTGGCAAGATTCACGCCTTGGCAGCACACTTCCGACAACAAAATTACTAAACGGTTAAAAGCACAAGGTGGTTAATTACCACATGGGGTATAGTTATCCATATGCATCTTACGAGACAGAAAAATCCCATTAGACATTTTGCTCCTTTGTACTCAGTCTGGGCAAAAAAACAAGAGTGGAACGGATATGGAAGAATAAGAACTGGTTCGTGGGAATTAGCAGGTGAAAGATTAGAACTGTAACATGAAGCAGGTACTGACAGCCACTTGTGTCAATAAGCTGTACATACATTCTGGAGTTATTAGTATTTGATCCTAGTTTAAACAGACAAGAAGACAAGGCACAATGAAAATTTGGAGATGTCAACTGATCAGTTTTGGTTGTGTCAAGATAATTCCCCTCTTTTCTCATG
Organism: Eublepharis macularius; assembly: GCF_028583425.1. Classification (NCBI taxonomy): domain Eukaryota; kingdom Metazoa; phylum Chordata; class Lepidosauria; order Squamata; family Eublepharidae; genus Eublepharis; species Eublepharis macularius. Next base: position 37,253,057 of record NC_072791.1, read on the forward strand.
CTTCTCTGATGGCCATTACACAGTATCTACTGCAAATGATAAAGGAGGGAAAGATACAGCCAGTGCAAGTAAACATCAAATGAACCCTCACTCTACTATCTGTTCTGTTTTTCTGGGTTTAGCTTTTGACATAAATGTGTTATTTGACTACTTCTGACAGAGCCACACCACTCCAGCTTGGAAAGCTGAACAATCTTCTGATGGTGCCTCAAAAGGGAGCTCTGACTTTTGAAAGCTTACACCCTGATCGTCTTGTTGGTCTCTAAGGTGCCACTCGACTCAGATCCTGCTGTTCTACTGCAGCCCAACACAACTACCCAACTGAACCATCTTTTGATGGGACATGCCTTGTGAATATCCTAAGAAATTCTAGACCCAGGTCCGATGGTTGTAAAGAGAAATTCTCTTAATTCCTCTTCACCCAGTTTCTCCCTGAAATCCAACAGTCTTTTTCTTTTTCTCTTTTTAGGAATTTGGAGACTCCCAAGGATACCAGTTGGTGGCCTGGCATCCCTATTTATGAGCAAGTGTTTGATCCCATAAACAGAAATCTCTCCTTATCAGAGAAGCCATTAGAAAAAAAGGTGTCAAATGCTCTAATCCAAAAATATGGATCAAGAAGCATAATTGGCAATTATAGAGCCTTTGAAAAATGAAGACTATGGGAGAAATAAATTCACTTTATTGTAGGGTTACCATATGTTCCATGGGTGCAGGAGTTCTCTCATCCCCATTGCCCAACAGCACTCCAGCAGCTGGTGTGAGAAAAATAAAATAAAAATCACCATTGGGCTAGACCATAACATCACTTCCAGGAAAAACCTTAAGGTTCTTGGCCAAGTCACATGACATCACTTCTGGGGTTCCCCCCCCCAGAAGTGATGTAAAGCCATCTCTCAACTATGTCCCTGCCTCCCCTTCCCACATCAATTCCTGTCACTTGCCAGTCACTGGCTAACCTCCCTACTTTAGTGGTTTTGCAGATGGATTGGTGTGAAGTTTAATGCTCTTTACAGTCCAGGTCTTCAATATCCCAGACCCAGAGTACACCTTTTCCTATGTGTATCTCTTCATGACTCTACATTAGCAAATGCAGCTGTGCTTCATACTCCACCCTTTGACATTGATATAAGGGAACAAAACTGGACGTTTGGGTTGTCCTGCTCACTCATGGAATTCCTTGCCAAGGGAGTAGAGATGGGCACGATCAGCATTACGATAGAAAAATACCCACGATAATGGCGTTTGCGCGATCGGGACCCAGCGGATCGGTGCCATCCACGGCGACCGATCCAGCGTTCGGGGGGGCTCTTCATCGGGGCTTGATTCGGGCCATCGGGATCTGATCAGAGATGCAAACAATCAGGCGCTAGTTTTTTTTAAAAAAAAAGTTTTTTATTGGATTAGAAATATTTTAATGTCCATTACAATCAATTTCCTTTAAAAAAATTCCAATTCTAACCCCCTCCCTTCCCCCCCTTTTGTTGACTTCCAACAGTTTTCCAACCCCTTATCTATTTTCCCCTACTCATTTCAAACTTATTTTACCTATTAAACATATACTTTCACTCTCTTCTAAGCTTACCTATTATATCACAATGCTGTCTCATTTCCCTTTCCATTTAACTTAACAACTAGATAATACATTTCTGGCATATATTCTTCAATAATCATTTTGGTAACCTGTACTCTATCTTACTCATTCTGATCTCCTCTATATTGAACAAACAATTTATTCCTCATTATACATAACTTTAAGTACATTATAAACATTGCATACCTTCAATATAGGTCAATCAATTTAACCCATACTCCATATATTACTTTTTGTTTTATACTTTAAGCATAAGTCAATCAATTTGACCCATATTCTGTATATTACTATATATTTTCCCCTACTTTCTTGTATTCATTCATTTTGATTATACAGTTTCTCCATTATACCATTATCTGCCAGCAATGAGATTAATCAGTTTCTATCCCTAATAGTCAAATAAAATAATTGCTTAGATATTTTTCAACTCTCCCCCCCGGTATAGTCACTTCTCTCTTCTTTTGTTATATTTCAGTAATTTTCAAACTGCCACAGTTCTCCTCCCACCTCCCATTTTTTCACCAAGTATTGTTTCAGCTTCTCCCAGTCCGTGTTAAACTGTCCTGGATCAAGGTCTCTCAATCTTCTTGTCATTTTGTCCATCTCCGCCATGTACAGCAGTTTATAAATCCAGTCCTCGATGGTTGGCACTTCTTGTACTTTCCACTTCTGCGCGTACAAAAGTCTAGCCGCTGCCGTCATGTAAAATAGCAATGTCCTGTATTGTGCTGGAATATCCTCCATTCCCAAGTTCAGTAGCAGGAGTTCTGGGTTCTTATTAACTTGAAATTGTAAAATCTCACTTATTACTCTTATTATTTCCCCCCAGTACTGCCTAGCTACCTCACAAGTCCAGCACATGTGATACAAAGATCCCTCATGTTTTTTACATTTCCAGCACTTGTTAGACATATTTAAGTTCCCTAGCGCAATTTTCTTTGGTGTCAAATACCAACGATAAATCATTTTATAGACATTCTCTTTAATGTTAGTGCATGTCGTAATCTTCAACGTATTTTTCCACAAGTATTCCCACACCTCCATTGTTATTTCTTTATTAAAGTTTATAGCCCACTTCACCATCTGCACTTTAACTGTCTCATCTTCAGCATACCATTTTAACAACACCTTATAGACCTTAGAGATTTCCTTTTTATCTTCTTGTAGAATTACTTCCTCTAGTTCTGAGTTCTCTACTCTTATCCCTCCCTTTGCACAATCCGAGTTGTAAAGGTCTCTAATCTGTCTATATTGAAACCAATCATAATTTGAAGACAACTCTTCTTGCGTTTTTATTCTTAACTTGGAAAGGTCTGTTCGTGTTATTTCCTTATATGTTAAACATCGTTGTTCATTGTCAACAGTTCTCGGGTCTATTACTTCATAAGGAACCACCCAAGAGGGAGTTCCTTCTTGCAGGTAGCTTCTGTACTTCTTCCAAATTGTGAAGAGGCTTCTACGGATATAATGGTGCAAAAACATAGAGTCTGCTTTTACTTTTTCATACCACAAATATGCATGCCATCCAAATATTTTTTTATATCCCTCTAAGGCCAGTAGTTTACGATTTTTCAGAGTCATCCAATCTTTCAGCCACACCAAGCAGATTGCATCATAGTAAAGTCTTAGATTGCGCAGTTGCATTCCACCTCTCTCTTTTGCATCCTTTAATACTTTCATTTTCACCCTAGGCTTCCTGCCTGCCCAAACAAAATCCGATATTTTCCTCTGCCATTTTTTGAATTGTTTAGAGTCCCGGATAATTGGTATTGTTTGTAACAAAAACATCACTCTTGGCAGCACATTCATCTTAACTACTGCAATTCTTCCCAACCATGACAAATTCAATCTATTCCATTTAATCAAATCTTGCTCTATTTGAGTCCACAATTTCTCATAGTTATTCTTGAATAGATCTATATTTTTTGCAGTCAGTTCAATTCCCAAATATTTCACCTTACTTGTTACTTCACAGTCTGTAATTTCCGTTAATAACTGTTGTTTTTGTTTAGTCATATTTTTACATAATATCTTTGATTTCTTTTTGTTTACATAGAAACCTGCCAGATCTCCAAATTCTTTAATTTTTTCTATTACCTTAAGCATGTTTTCAATTGGATCTTCCACAATTAACATTATATCATCTGCAAATGCTCTGACCTTATAGGAAAAGTCTTTTATTTTTATTCCACGAATCGTATTGTCTTCTCGAATCTGTATCATCAAAATTTCCAAGACTAAAATGAACAACAGTGGAGACAACGGGCAACCTTGTCTTGTACCTTTGCCAATAGTCAGTTTTTTAGTCAGCTCGTCATTCACCACAATTGCTGCACTCTGGTCTCTGTAAATTTCTTTCACTGCTCTTATGAATCTTTCCCCCATTTGTAGCTGTTCCATGGTGGCAAACATAAAGTCCCAGTTCAAATTGTCAAATGCTTTCTCAGCATCCACAAAGAAGAAACCAACCTCCTTATCACAACGCTTGTCGTAATATTCAATAGCATTTATAACTGTCCTTAGATTGTCTCTGATTTGCCTATTCGGTAAAAAACCAGCTTGTTCTTCTCCAATAACTTCGGATAACCATCCCTTTACTCTTTCTGCCAGGATCTTCGCAAAGATCTTGTAGTCATTGTTAAGTAAGGAAATTGGCCTATAGTTTTTAACATTAGTCAAGTCTTGTCCTTCTTTGGGGATCAATGATATATTAGCTTCACTCCAAGTATCTGGAGTTCTTTGGTCAGGCGCTAGTAATCTATTCCCGGGGCAATGGAGCCAGGGGAATGCCTGAGCTGTGTTTGCCCTCCTTCTGTCGCCCTGGAAACCCAAATGGAAGCCCAGCTTACCTTGATCAGCAGGGCTTCCTTCCAACCACGGAGCAGCAACACACTCACCACCAGTTGGGAGAAGAGACCCAGGGGAGGGAGGGGGAAGGGGGTGTTCTGTAGCCATGGGCACTCCAAACGTTTTTTTGCTTTTTAAAAAATGGGGCTTTGTAGGAGGAATGGCTGTTTTTCTGTCTGTCACTCTCTGTTTTTAACCTGCTTTTAAAATACTGTATTTTGTGGGAAAACCTCATTCATAGCTCTGTGCGTGTGTTTAAAATATGCTTTTGGAAGACTGGCTGCTTGCTTTTAAAATTGGGTGGGGAGGAATAGAGGATTCTGTCCCTGCTTTTTTTTAAAAGCTGGCTGAAACATGTTGACAGGGTGTGTCTCTCTATTTGGAGAGGCAGTGACGGGTTAAACCCCCCCCCTCTGCTCTAAGTGTGTGTGTGTGTGAACGTCCCCTCCCTGAGGGGAGGCGGCTCGTCGCTGCCTCCCCGTGCCCGCCGGGTCCGGCGGTCGCCGCCACCACCCACCTTCCCACATAGCTGGGAACAGCAGGGCACCCCTCCGCTTTGGCCTCCCCGATCTGATCCACAGATTGGAAATGGGAGATGATCAGTGTGGATCAGTGATTTGGGGTCGTCGCTGGCGCGGATCCACGATCAGCTTGATCGGTAATTTTTTTTGGATCGTGCCCACCTCTACAAGGGAGCTCCAGTTTTCCATCTTTACCAATTTTACTGTTTTCTCATGCTGGCTAATATCAAATTGTCCTGCATTCAAATTTAATTTCTCTTGCCACTGTGCTCTTTTAGTATTCTGTAGGGTTTGTTGAATCTAAACTGTGTTTTATTTTACTTTTAGTACTCTGCTTTTTTCTATATACAATTCTTTGTGGTTTTACAAATGGTTGTGGTTTCAAAGCTTCTAGGTAGATGTGAAATCCTTATTTTCAAGATCATCTCCGGTGTGGGGTGGTTTGAACATAACATTAAGATCTTCTGTAATTCTCTCCACATAGCCAAAGATCAGTTTTGGTCAGATACTCCTGCAGGCAAAAAAAGACCCTTTCACATCACAGTGAGGGCCTCTTTCAGCAAGATCAGCAGTGGGAGGAAAGTTGGAGGTTCCAACTAGGCAGCAGAATCAGTAATTCATGACCAAAACATCAAAGACAGATGGAACAACATCTGGTAGTTGGTTGGCCAGGATAGAGATACTGCTGGTGAGAGCCAGTAAACACATTTTTTGACAGAGGTGCCAGTCAGGAGTGTCTTTCCCTAGTTAAACAGACTCCAAGTCTCCACTGTCAAATTTCCACTGGGCTGGTTTCTAAATGCCCGAGCCAGCAGGTTCTTCAGATAAATGTATGGTAGTCAGAAAAGGGAGCAACAGGGACACTGCCAGCTCTCCCACCTCACTGCTTCCATTTTGTCATATGAAAATGACCAGTGAGAGCCCATGCAGTGTAGTGGCTGTCAGACTCTTACTCATTCAAATCTAGTCATTCTCTCTTAACCCAACCTACATCAAAGTTTGTTGGGAGGATAAAATAGAGGAATGAAGATAAATGTATGAGCTTCTTAGAGGAAGGGATGCTAAAAATCTGTTACATACATAATGCCAGGGGGTGGATGGGTTTCTTTCCCCCTGCAATAGTAAGTACCCCCTCCCCTCTCTTCCAATTTCTGTTTTTTGCCCCCCGCTTACACCTTATTCCACTTGTAGCAATGGAAATTCCACTGACCAGGCACCAGGGATCACTGAAACTAGGACTGATGTAAAACTTTACGATGACGTTTCTCAAATCCTTTCCAGTCAACCTTCCACCAGGAAATTACTGTGTTATTTGCTCAATATAAGCTTTGCATACTATTAACATAGTGTAATGATCAGACCTCTTGCCTTAAGCAGTTTTCACCTAGTCCGGGCAGTTTTATTTATAAAAAAATCTAGTTAGTGTGGGTGCATGATCAAATTCTTTCTTTGCAAACTGAATCAATGAACTGCATTCCCACCACCACTGCGTCTCCTGAGAGACATACTTTATTCTAAGCATCAGCTAATGCTAGCCCATGCCTCTCTGATAATTATCTTCAGAGTTTTCAAACACCTGGGAAAATGCTGCTTCCTAGGTGCCAATGAAGCAGAAAACCATCTTGTATACAAGAGGGAGAAAAATACACTTCTTCCGATTCAAGGCAAATATTGTAGACATTTTATAAGATTCATTTTGCGTGTTACCTCTGGTGAGGGAATTCTACAAGGGAATAGAACGTCAATATAGCAGCCTGAGGTAGTTATTATTGATAACCAAACTGTTTTGTTAGAGACAGAAGAATGCTGGAAAATAATTTTCCTAATAATAACAATAAAAGCCTCCATGTTCTTTTCTAAAATTAATTCTGGCAGTGTACTCTTTGGTATTCACTTTCCATTTTTGTCATTCCTCATGTCGTTCCTATGTCAGCTTCAGCTGCTCCATTTTCCCAATGACATTAATCTTTTCAGAAGGTGAATTTCAAAGTTGCATATTCACATAACCATGGAAAGCAAATATTATACTTGCAGACAAACTACTAGCATGTGAGACGCTTGGTATCTTAGTTAGGCAAACGAGCAAATCAAAACAGACTACCAAACAAATCACAGTTAATGGATATTCTTTACAGCCAGAGAATTGTTCAGCGTCAATCTGGACTTCAGCCATCGATTTTGGGGGGACAAATTAATGCTGAATAATCAATACCTTTAGGCCTTGATAATTCACCTGCCGTTCTTGTTCATTCTCATCATTATATTCTAACAAGTCCATTTGGAGAAAATGTAATAGGCTTGCCCTTTAGTTCCCCTTCTCACACCATTTCCACTATAACATTCTTTCTTCTAACATTTTAGGGGATTACAGTGTATTGATCTAGATAATTTGCAAAGTACATAATATATTACGTTTGCCCATCTTTCCTGAGTGAAAACTCAATAGGAGCCTACAGAATGTTGTGCAAACAGCTACTGGGCTAAGACGTCACAATAATACACTCGGGAAGAACAGGAGATAAATACAAACTAACAGCCAAGCTTGCAGAGCTGAAGGTAAGCATTAAGTAAATATGACCGATCATCACTCTAGCTGCCCCACTTGGCCCTCCAGTGAAATATTTACAGTAACACTATCCCACCCATCCTCTGTACAACAGCAGGTAAAATGAAGCGAAGCGCCTTCAACAGCATCCTCCATTAAACTATGTGGCCAGCTTGTCCCAGATATCTTGCTGCAAGAGTAATGAAAGCAAACATGATAGAGTATCCTTCGTTGGCTTGTGTTCAACAAGGCAGGGCGTAAGATTAAAAGAAAGTCCTTAGCACATTCTTATAATGTATGATTTGGCCATCACCGTCTAAACAGGGCAATTTCACTGTTTCATTTCCCTCTGTTTTAGTTTTTGGATCGGATTAAAAAAACTGAAGTAGAAAGTCCTCTTATTTGCATGTGAACCCTACCTTGTATTGTTTTTCAAGTGACCAAGCTTGGGCATATCAGTATCAGATTTGCCTAAGTAAATACAGTATCCCTTTGCATAGGCCAGTTTGGGATTTGGGCATTACAAATGCAAGCTAACTTTGCTCCCAGCATACACAATAACTAGGCAACTGTCACCGGAGAAACTGGTTAATTTTCTGGTTGATTTGAGATTGAGCCATTAGCCAGGTGTTAGATGGGTAAGAGGATTTCATTTTGCAATGAACTGAAACTGGCACCTCTTGTCTCCTGGTGGGGACAGACAAAACCCTGAACCTCGGCCAAAGTGTCCAACTAATCCTCATGACAGTTATGTTTAATTAGAGCCGTGTTACAGAAAAGAGAAAATGACATCGCGACAATGTGCCTTTGCCATATGTTTCCTTGCCACAGTGAATGTGTACAGTTCTGTCACTGCTTTATCATCCAGCCAAACTTCTGCTAGCCCAGTCAGAATTTTATTGATTGGCTGCTGAACATGGAAAATAAAAACGGACCGGAGGCTTTAGACTGGGAGCTTCTAGCATTTTTTTTCCAAAACTTACTTTACTAGGCAGTGAAGGGCTCAGTTCTGAGACGACAGCATGAAGGGAGGAAGTTTTTAGGCCTTCCCCTGACACTGTTTTCCAAATTACAGATGTTCTTGGGAGAGAGCTACTTGCTCCATTTGCAAAAAACGCACATGTATTTCCCCCAGGCCACCATTTATAAGGAAAATGACGCAGGGGTAGGATTGCCAAATCCATATTGGGAAATTCCTGGAGATTTGGGGGTGGAGCCTGGGGAGGGAGCTGCAATGCCATATAGCCTATCCTCTGATGCTTCTATTTTCTCCAGGGAAACTGATCTTTGTAGTCCGGCCATCAACAGTAATTCCAGAAGGGACTCGGTTTCGTTTTCTCAGCCATGCCGGACGCTCCTCTCGGCTGGTCCAGGAGGAAACGACCGGGCACCCTGACCGGGCGGCTGATCTGCAAGGATTAGCCCCCAGGACTCCCAGGGAGGGAGCCAGGGTCCGGGACGCTGCGGGAAGAACCCCCCGAAATCAATGCGGGGGGGGGAATTGCCCGTTTGTCCCTATGGAGGCCGGCAGACGTGCGCGGCGCCTCGAGTGCCGCCGGGCAACAAGAAACGGCAAATAAAAGAAACAGGCGGAAGCCTGTAAACAAGCGAATCCCTTCTGTTCTACAAGCGTTCGTGAAGGAGAGGTTGATCTGAAGAAGACTCGCTCTTCCCCTTCGGTGAGTTCCAGAATTTTGTTGGCGCCCCCCCCCCCCAAATGGCAGCAAAGAAGCAAAGTCCCGCTCTCGGTAAGTCAATCTCGGATACCTTGAAGGGAGAGTCGCTCGAAGAGTTGGTGCGCAGGGCGGTGGTGGAAGCCATAAAACCCTTTGTTGACAAGCTGAACGAAACTGATCAAAGGGTGGGCTTAATTGAAAGCGAAGTGAAAACCATTAAGGAAGTAGCGGGGGGGCAGAGAAGTCTGCTCTGGAAAGTGCGTCACTTGTGAAGGCTACAAAAAAGGAGCTGAAGTTGGTTGAGAACCAGCTGATCGGGCTACAGATGGAACGAACGCAGACAATTTTGCGTCTCCAAAACGTGAAAGAGGAGGAAAATGAGGATCTGTGGGATGTGGTCTCAGAACTATTGGCGATACCCGCGAGGACGACTAAAGAAGAGGTTAAAAGCGCCATTTTGGAGGTCCGTCGGGCTTCTTCAAAATATGCAACAAAGCGACAGTTGCCTCGTGAGATCATTATTGACTTTTCATTTAAAAAGATTCGGGACACCATCCTATATAACTCATACAATGCGGATTTGGACTTTATGGGTTTGAAAGTCAAGATTTTGAAGGACGTTCCATTTCTAGTCCGGAAAAGACGTTTTAAGTATAAAAAGTTTGCAGCTCTTCTGAGGGACCATGGAATAAAGTACAAATGGTTATTCCCGGAAGGAATATGGTTTAGATATAAAGATCAGGCCTATAAGATACTATCAGAAGATCAACTAAAGGATTTTGAGGATAAAAACCCGGAATTCTGCTGCACCGAGAACGAAGAAAAGGAGAAGCCGGAGGGGGGGGGAGGAGGAGAGCACCGCAACAGCGGTTGCACAGAGAGAATTGCGTCCGGGACCTAGAAGGGGGAGGAAAGTTTAATCAGAATTTGAAATGCCTATTCTCTGTATGATTAACCACTCCATCATTATCCTATGGAGCTATTTTTGTATTATGACAGTATGAAGGGAAAACATTGAAGTGTAGTGTTTAGTGTTTAGTGTTTGTAGGTCATCCCCCCCCTTTTCTTTTTCCATCCCCTTTGTCCCTTCCCTTTCCCCTTTCCTTGTGATAGTCTTGTGTAGTGCTGTGTAGCGTTTTGTAGTTTGAAAAAAAAAATAAAAAAAAAAGCCTGCAGGATAACTTTGAACCAGCCAAAAAAAAAAAAAAACAGTAATTCCAGAAGAACTCCAAGGCCAGGTCTGTGATTCCCATGGTGAGGCAGAGGTTTTACCCACCCCTAGCTAGCAAGCCCACCACTGCTTAACTGGCTGGGGAGGGAATAAAGGGGGGAATTAGGAAATAATCGGTCTGTGCACCCACTCACCAGAGATGTACGGATATCACCAGCAGACACACTGACGTCATTTCCTTTGCACCCAGAAGTGATGTCGGCATGTTGGTGGTAAAGTAGGGTTGCCTGGTCCCCTTACCTTCCTGGTGGGACCCCCCCCCCACCTATCTCTGGTATTAGGCCAGACCCCATCTGGCAACCCAGCTAGTGCCCCAGCATGACACGATGACATCACTTCCATTTGAAGCCTAAATCAGCGGGTGCAAACACTGGGAGCACTTCTGGGGCCTGCGCAATGATGTCACTCCTGGAAGTGATGTCATTGCGCTGTGCTGGGAGCATGCCTGGGAGGCCTGTTCCCCCACCTTTTCCCCCAATGGCCAGATGAGTGGCGGCAGGGGCAGAAGGCGGGAGCGCGGAATCCATGCCCCCACCACAGGATGTAACAGCTCTATGGTGAAGCTATGGTTTCTGGGAAAAAACCATAGAGTTTTTGCCCAAAAACAAGAGCATGCTTTCTTTTTTAATACTTTATATAACAAAACTAGCAATGTGATGACAGTAGTTCTGGAAATGATACCATTACATCACCAGCAAGCATATACAGCAGTCAGAATTTCTCCCTCTGACCTCTGTGGTCCCCCATCCCCAACCATTTAGAAGGGGGGACCTGGCAACCCTAGCCAGCCTGGTTAGGGTTGCCAGGTCCCCCCTTCTAACTGGTAGGGGGTTAGGCATCTCTAGTGGTTGTGGAGAGGGAAGATTGGGAGAGGGGGAAATCAGGGGATTTCACCTAGAAGAGAAGATTTCACCATAGAGTTTGCCCTCTGAAGCTGCTTTGTTCCACTGTAGTTTGGAGATCAATTGTAATTCTGAAAGAATTCCAGGTTTTGCCTGGATCTTGGCAACCCTCTTCAGGGAAAGGCTTACAAACGCTAAGTTCCAATCTGAATTATGCCCTGAACACCTGGTGCTGGAGCTCTGAATTTCAGGCCTGTTGTGTATTAGGAGTGTGCAAAACTAAACAAATGAGCCAGAAATACACCCAGAAATCACTATTACATTAAAGCAGCTTCCAGAGCGGTGAACCAAATCCGGGAATCTAAATTACAAGGATACCTCCCACCCCCAAATTTGTGTGTTTTGTTTCATTTTGGTTCTTATCCCACAGCAGCAGCAAGCAGGCATTTGGCCAGCATCTTATTTTTCTTAATGGCATTCACCAATCCGATCTCAAGGGGGGAGTGCCCTTATGTTATTAATTAACTTAGCTGGCAGGAAGGGGGAATGTATACAATGCACATTAATGCATCTCTTCCCCCCCCACACACACACTCTAATTACTGGAGTAATGGCATCATCTCCCTGCCAATCAGATCCTCACAAAGGAAGACCCTTCCCCATCTATTGGATTTGGAAAAGCTTGGAAGGGGGAATGTGCAGACTTCAATCATAGGCTGCAATTCTGATGTCATTTCCCTAGGAGTAAGCACTATTGAATAAGATGGGAAGATGGGATTACATCTGAGTAGACCTGTTGGGATGTGAGTCTGAGTTTTTTGGGGTTCTACCAGGCACTGGTCTGTCTCCCCCCAATCCCATCAGGGCACTTGGCTGGTCTGTCACTGCGAGGAAAAGTGACACTGGGTGTGTGCAAATGGTCTGTTCAATCATTCAAACCTGATAAAAGCCCCAGAAGATTTCAATCATAGGCTACAATTCTAAAGACACTTCCTTTGGAATAAGCACTACTGGATAACAGAGGACTTGCATCTGAGTAGACCTTGGATTGCTTTCCACCTCCCTCCTACCCACAGCTAAAGGAAAACTTATGGGAAAAAACACAGGACTGTTTAGGTGTGCATGCATGTGTGTGTGTGTCCAGACAATCCTGCTGCCTGCACTTGGGTGATGGAGATTGACAGCATTTAATGCAAAAACACCTCCCTCATTGTGGGAACAAAACTGCAAAGCACAAGGAAACTTGGCATCAACAGTCAACAGCAGGATGCAAAGGTAATAATTTATTGGCAGTTTGGCACTATAGAAAAAAGGAAAAGTGAACATAAAGCAGGATTGTTTATACTGCCCCCACCCTGCTACCCCTTTGCCAGCCAGTTTCTCACCACAGTGTGCACCCACTGACTCTTGCCTTCTTCAGGGCCCATTGCTGTATGTGTCTAGAATAACTGAGGAAAAACTTGGTGGATTGATGGCTTAGAGGGAGGACTGTGTTCTGTGTAATTTTGGTGCCATTAAGTGCAAAAACAGCTGCCCCCAAAAGTCTGGAAGCTGGCACAGCTAAGAACAGGACCAAGACTCATGATAATGCATAAAAACCAAACAGATTAGATCTGAGCTGGCAGCATCCCATTTGGGAAAAAACCAGTAATGGTACATAGTTCCTTCAGAAAGTCCAAATCCAAAATGGAAATGGAATTTTTTTCAGTGCACACTCCTAACTCGTGCACAGCGCACACCTCTCTCTAACTTGTATAGACACAAAGGCAGACAAACAAAGGAATTTATGTCTTGGGACGTATTTTACAAAAACAGTGTTCCCCTAATTGGAAATGCACTCTATATATGCTTATAGGCACCTTAAGGTTAGGTTTTTGAAAACAAAAAGCTGACAATGTGTGATAAAATGTTTGGAAAAGATCCAGAGCTGAACTACATAAATGCCACAGATCCTGCAGTTTATATCTTAACAATCCAGGCCTGACCAAATGTTTGCTTAACTTATGGCTTGAGTTTAGGCTGCTACAAGGTTGCATTAGATCTTGATTTGGCTTGGCAGTGTCCATTGTTAGCCAGTAGAAAAGAACAAGAGTCCAGTAGCACCTGTAAATCTAACTGGACTTCTGCAAAATCTAGCCTGTGCTGTAATACACTCAAGCTCATGGTTGCCAACCTCCAGGTGTGGCCAGAAAAATTACAACTGATCTCCAGAATAGAGAGATCAGTTACATTGGAGAAAACGGCCATTTGGGGGGCGTCACATTCCCCATGGAGCTCGCCACACCCAAACTGTGTCCTTCCCAGGCACCACCCCCTATCTCCAGAAATTCACAACCCAGATTTGGCAACCCTACTCAAGCTTGATTCACTTTTTTTTTTCAAATTCATTAATCTGAGCCCTCAATTTATTTTGATCTCTGAAAAAATTAAGAAATTTTCCTGTCCATCAAGCTGTACCAGAAAAGCTATGGGCAGGAGAAACTTTGGAATGCATATAATGTTGGCCTTTTCAGGCTGTGTTTCAGCATCAACAGCACACAATACTCAATCAAGCTGTGGAATGTGCGTAGCTCTGTATTATTAACAACATGCCAAAGAGTGTCTCAGCTAGGGAATCTGACTGGCAGACTGGGATTTTCACCAGATTCAGAGAGGCCCACCCGCACAGCTTCTCTTCCTAGAGATACTTTGCAGTTTCTTCTTTTCTCCAAGCAACACTTAGTCAGTAGCAGCGAAAATACAGATGTAGCTGTATATCTAGGACCTATCTCTGCCCAAAACTCATTCTAGTTAGACTGCCTGTAAATTCAGGCCCTTGATAGGCACTCTGATAAATTTTCATCCATCTTAAAACACGTTTCTTTTAATGCCTTCTGACTGATTTTAGCTTTCAGTTTGGGTTCACTGCTGAACCAAAAAGTCATTTTAAATCTGCATACATTTAAATGATTTACTATATGCAGTGGTGGTGGGGGGTGGCTGTTTCTATTCCTGTAAGGGAAGTGGCAAGTCTTTCTCTGGTTTCTCTTGGGCTCCATTTCAAAAACGCAACAGGAAGCGTCAGCCACAGAGCCGATACCCTCAGGGACAAATATATATCAAGTAACAGAACCTGAAGTCATGAGTTCATGTCACTTCGCCCTCCATGCTTAAACCACTAAGCCACACTTCTTTTCATGCTTCAGAATCTACACTTTGAAAAAACTTGGCCCTTAATGGCTGCAGTCCTGCTGCGTCCCTTGCTTTCCTTTCTTCTGCCTGTTGTACCAACCTCAGAGTAATTCAATGCAAGTGGAAAGCAGGGAATTGGAGTCGCAGTGGGGAATTCAGGGTAATGAAAGCTCTTGCTGAAGTTCCTGTGTTTACTAGAAGAGTGCAAATGGGCAGTGTGATTTACAAGGTTAAAATTAAACGAGCGCATGCCTGTTCTGATGCTGTGCTTTCGACAGCCAGGGTACTGCAACATTGTGTGTGGGGGAAACAATGCACACACATCAGCAAGGGAAGGCAAAAGATCTTTTTGGCTCCTGCTGCCAGTTCAATTATTATAAGCCTTTGTTTTGTTTGGCTGTTTGAAAGGGTAGATAACATAGAGGCAAGAGGCAGTGTGCCGTTAACACCGTTCCCTAACCTAACATGAAGAAAGGATCAAGTTTTGTGATATTTCAGAGGACTGAGAAAAGCAGAGCTGAGTGGGACATTTTCCTGTGGTAGGTCTCAGCAGATAATACATCCCATGTGGTTGGAGCATTGTACTACAGCGTAAAAAAAAAGCAGCCAGCAACTGGAGCTGCCATAAACAATAGCAAGAGAGACACATCGCGGCAGGTATTATATTCTAGCAAGCCTTGGGTGGATTGTGAATTTACAAGTACTACTTAGCTAGTCCCTGCGGGCAAGAATTTGGGTTCACTTCAGATAATTATTCAGGTTAGCTTGTTCCATTTTCTTAATTCTACAGTTTTGCTGGAGGTCTGGTAACAAGAGAATCCTATTTCTTGTGGGATTTCTGATACCTCCCAAAGCCATCTGACTTAACAAATAAACTCATCTGTTTCCCTTTTTTCCTTTTTGCGTGTGTTCCTATTGTATTTTCTGGGATACATCACAACCAACTTCCATAGCATTATATGTTGAAAGGGGAGGATCCAGTACTGTCTCTCTCCTCAGGTTTCAGAGGGGGACAAACCAAAGAGTTAGAAAGATAGAGCGGTCAGGGCACTGTTTACTGTTTACTATGGTTTACTGCTCTGACTGTCCTTTAATATGCAGATTGCTATTCTCAGTATTTCCTCCTCCTGACTAGAGATGGGCAAGATATGAACATATCTGACTAGATATGAACAAAATAACCCCCATGAACAGCCCATTCTGCTGTTCACTGTTCCAAACGAAGTCTGTTCCCAGCTGTTCGTCAAGCCAGACAGTCTGGCACCATCAATCAATTCCCTTGGCAACGTAGGCAGGGACTGTCTGTCTGAACTCCTTCTGTTGCCCTGGAAACCCTAATCTAAGCCCAATTTACCAAGTGTGGAGCTCCCATATTTTTACATGGGAGCAAAGAGAAGGGGGGAAGGGGGTGTTCTATAGCCATGGGAACACCAATCTCATCCCTACAAACCCTGTTAGGCAGCTCTGACCACCAACCACAGATCTTCTGTATTGCTCTATGGGACCTCTGGAAAAGGCACAGTGCTCCCAGCTCTGACTTTCAGTTTCAGCAGAGAGTTGTTGCTGGCATTTGAGAGAGAGAAAGAGGGAGAGTGCATTGGAGCTTAAATTTTTTCTGGGAGTGGTTGGTGCGGTTCTACCCACCCTCAGGTTCCAGGGCTGCTGTCAGGTTCTGGGGCCAAGCTATTATTTATTATTGTTATCCTTCCTGGTGCCTGCTCAGGTCAGGTTTCTGGGAGTGGTGCGTTAGGGATCTACCCACCCTCAGGTTCCAGGGCTGCTGCCAGGTTCTGGGGCCAAGCTATTATTTATTATTGGTACCTTTCCTGGTGCCTGCTCCTATTGTATTGAATGGGAGTTCCCTGGGGACGCCAGCTTTGGGAATGTATTACTCCGATACGTATTGCAATCTTGACCAAACTTGGATGATGGCTGGAGGACAGCCTGCTGAACACTCCCTGCGAATCTGGGCTCTCTAAGTCCCAAGGGGGCTGTTCTATCCCCCATGAACATCCAACCATGAACATATTCATGAACAGGTCATGTTTGTAAATGTCCATGAGTCCCTATTCGTGGGTGGCAACGAACAACAAACATCATGTTCTGTTTTTTTCCTGTTTGTGCCCATCTCTACTCCTGACTTCCTCCCTCTCACACCCTTCTCTTCCTGGCTTTGTCCCAGGCAATACCTCTCTCCTTCTCCTCCCTCCATCTTGGCAGCATGGATGCAGGCCTTGCCCTGCAATCCATGTCCATCCTTAGACTAGATAGGTAGTTAGGAACCCTCTCTCCTCCTTATCTATCAGAGTATGGAGTTCCTGCAATAAAGAACTCTTATTTCTTTTCTAAATATAAACCAAGTGTATGATTTTATTATTTTCTTTCCTGCACACACACCAGCCATCAGAATGAGCTCACAACCACCTATAATCATGCTTCCTATGCCACACAATAGACTCTGCTAATGGCCCAAACATGGAATCCTTTAATTAGTTTTCTGGGGCCTAAATAACAATTTATTTATCATTATATCCATTAGTCAAGTTCTTAGGAGATAGTTAATTCATGCACTCTGTATTATAAAGTGACAGTAGCACTCTGTATTTCAGTCATAGGGATTACATTCTGTCCATGAGCAGGAAACCAGCTGGAAACTAGTAGTTGACAGAATGGAGGGACTTAAATAAAGGAGCCATCAAACTCCAAGCACAGAGTGCTCAAGTTCTTGGTCATGCTAATGACTCTGGTGGAAGCAGGACAATGGTTTACAACCCCACATCCTGATAATATGCCACACTCAAAAGGAAGAGAGAGGAATGCAGTAAAATTACAACAATGTATTGCCTTCTTTTTAAAGTAGGAAATTGATGTCCTCAAGGTGGGATGGACTCCCCATGGTAGATTATAAAATCCAAGGATTTGGGGAACAAGCTTTTACTCTATGCTTTTATAGCTTCTGATCAAGGAGCCACATGCTATTCAGGACTAAGCTTTTACTTAGGGACTCCATCTTGTCCACGGGGCAAGGGACAATGGGGACCATGTGAACAAACATAATGACAAACTTTAAACTACTGCAACTTCAAGTAAAGCTAGTCTGTCCTAATTTAATATTATTTAGGATAACTTCCGAGTATAGGGAAAGTGGATTATGTGTTTTCACCTTTTATTGTTTCCTTGCTAAGTCTGTATGCCTGAACAG
Organism: Eublepharis macularius; assembly: GCF_028583425.1. Classification (NCBI taxonomy): domain Eukaryota; kingdom Metazoa; phylum Chordata; class Lepidosauria; order Squamata; family Eublepharidae; genus Eublepharis; species Eublepharis macularius. The sequence continues at coordinate 37,270,686 of NC_072791.1, forward strand.
AACACATGCATTTTTTATTCATTTATTAAATGTTCTTATATTTTGAATGTTCTAAGCCTGACCTCCAAGGATGCAATATACCTATTCAGTCTTACCCACTGTTTTTCCAAGGGAGTCAGGGTGGCATTCATGGCTTTCTCCTCTTTCATTTATTCTTTCAACAGCCCTGTGCCCTAGGTTAGGCTGAGAGAGAATGACTGGTCCAATGTCACCTAATACATTTCAATGGTAAGTGGAAATTTGAATCCAAGTTTCTTTGGTCCTAGTCCAATACTCTAATCTCCTCACCACACTGGGTCTCTAGAGAGCACCACACACACACACACACACACAAATGAAACACAGGAGCGTAGTGGTTAAGTGGCTGAACTGTGAGTCAGCACTCTGCCGGCACAAATCCTACTACTGCCATGAGTAGGGCTACCATTCCCCTGCCCGGGGTGAGGGATCCCCTGCTCCCCCCTCCCCCCTGACCCCACTTACTTAGCCAGCGGGGGTGCCCCCGCACTCTGCTGCGGTGCGCTCCTGCACCCCGCCGTGGTGCGCTCCTGCACCCCGCCGTGGTGCACTCCTGTGCCCCGCAATGGGCCCATTTTGGGTTGAATTGGGCCTGCAGAGAGGCAATTCAGCCCTTTGGCGAGTGTGGGAATGCACGCCAGGCTGCCCTTGCCCCACATGATGATGTCACCTCCCAGAAGTGACTTCATTTCCCAGGAGTGCGTGTGCAAGGACAGACGGCGAAGACTGCAGAGGGTGAGTTTGAAGTTCCCAGTCCCCCACTGGGGGACTCAAGGGACCTGGCAACCCTAGCCATGAGATCAGCAGGTGGCCTTGGGTAAGTCACACCTCTCAGCCACAGCTCCATTGCTGTATTGTGGGAATAATGATACTGACTATGGTCACCATTCTGAGTGGGCACTAATCTTTCTAGTAGAGCAGTATATAAGCACACTCTTATTATAATGGACAGCAAAAAAGAATAATTAGAACAACAAGAACAACATCATCACAGTTCATGCCCTAGCCTAGATGGATCACATTGGCCTGATCTTATCAGATCTTTGAAGCTAAGCAGGGTTGGCCCTGGTTAGTCCTTGGATGGGAGAACACCAAGGATGTCTAGGGTCAGTTTACAGAGGCAGGCAAACCATCTCTGTTCATGGCTAACTCCTCTGCATCTCTTGCTTTGAAAACCATAAAGGACTGCCACAAGTTGGCTGTGATTTGCCAGCACTTAAACAAACACGATCACAGGCAGTGAATTGCCATAGCACTGAACTGGTTGTACAGTTCATGAAAACTTCTTGCTGTTTCTCCACAGTAATCATATTTAAATATTGGCAATTATAATTGGGCATACGCATTTGTTCCTCACTACCCTGGTTCCTTCCTCCCATTCCCTTGTGGTTTTCTTTCCTGCCAATCTTAAATTGTAAGCTCTTTGGGGACAGAAATATGTCTGTTTATTTGCTCATGAAACTCTGTCAAGCACCAATGATGGTCCTGTATAAATGTAACAATAATGAATAGAATTCCTAGCAGTGTAAAGGTGCAGGAAACTAAAATTTAAAACTAACTTTACAAGAGAGCTCGGAATGTACATCTCACAAATTCCTTCAAAACCCAGTCATGCAAATGCACCTGGACAGCAAAGATAAAAGGATATAAATACACCTGAAGGGATTTTGTATACAAGACCCAATGAATATTTGTCGCAGTTCCTTCGTAGGCGCCTTGCAATTCAGCTTTGAGGGCCAAATTCCTTGCAGGAAGGCTCTGTGCAATTGACTGGGAGAGTCTGAATTACAAAACATTGGCACTGCCAATTAAGATTTATGGCTGGGCTCCAGAATTTAAAAAGCGGAGAGAAAATGAAATATATTGGGGAGGGGAGAATAACCACATGCTTTTCATAGTCTTTCTTCTCCTGAAATACGAGTTAATTTCAGATCTGATTCAAGGAGAAGGATTGTTTATTGTTTCCAAAGCAGTTATAACCTCTCTGCATCTAAGGAATAAGGTTGAAATGTTAGGAACAGATTCAAATCTCAGTTGGAGAGGTGTACAGTAACATTGGAATAATTTAGATCAAAATCTGCTCCTGAGTGCTTCCTGAATTGAAGAAGTGTTGTTCAAGAATTAAGTGCATGCCTGGGGCTTCAGTAGGTATATACTGTAGGTTCATGCATATGAGATGAAATACTGCCATAGGACCTGTTTACACTATCAGCTATCGTAGGATAACATATACCAAATTCACTATAAAACCTCTGATTTGTTTACTCATTCAAGGGGTGAATCTGAGGTTGAAGAGTGTTGAAAGAAAAGCAGTAACAATGGGCAAAATCAGGGGATCTCTTTTGTTCCCAGGAGATCTGGGGACCCTAGCTGGATATCATGGAGCAAGTTTATTATGCCTATATTCCAAATAGGTGATAGTGGTGGTTCAAAGATAGTGGCCTTAAAACTATCTAATACATTAAAATTAGAGGCAATGGTAAGATAGGCAATGGTAAGATAGTGGGGCAACTCCTTAGCTGGACGAGACACCGTAAAACTTCTTGCTGCATTGTGTCTAACAACCCTATGCCCCCCCAAAACAATGTGCACAGTTCCTCAGAAGGATGTGCTGGTATCCATACCTACTGACTTGGCTACTGTGAATGAAAGAGGTCTCTGAGGTTCAGGGCAAAGTTTGGATGAAGAGTGTGGAAATGAATGTCGAGGCTGAAATGCTCCAAACACATACCTCGTGGCTTCCAGTTTGATATGGAAAATCTCAGCACCCGCCTTTAAAAAGTAGCACAATGTGGTTGATGGGATCGGCTGTGTGATCTGTGCTGCTCACTGGAAAGTTGATATTGCAATGGCATCGCTGTGCACTGTTGATGCTACATCTGTGGTTTAAAATTGTTCCCAGTTCAGCTTCTTAGGCTTGGTTAATACAGGCAGGAGAGTGAGGTAGGACTAGGGTTGCCAACTTGGATATCTCTCAGAATCACCACTGATCTCCAGAACAGAAATATCAGTTCCCCTGGAGGAAATTGCAGCTTCAGAAGAAAGATTCAATGGCACCCCATCAACACTGAGCTCTCTTCCCTCTCCAAACTCCACCCCCCCCCCAAGAAGAACACAGATGGGGTAGAATCAGTCTCCATTCCAAGCTAATTTTCTATTTGTAGGGACCTTTTAAATGTGAAGATTCATTCAATGTCCCCATGCACTAGGCATGGTCTTCAACCTGCCACATTCTGGGTGTCCCCTCAAACAAGGTAGCCTGCCTGGCATCTATGAGTGCTTTCTCTTTGCTTGCTCCTACTTGGTGGAAGGTCTCTCTCAGAAACTTTTAGGAAGTACTGTAAAGCTGTTTTATTTGCCAGAGTTTTTATTGGAGGAGTTTTTTTTAATTTGTTGTGGGGTTTTGGGTTTCCTTGTTCTTCAGTGTTTTTAATGGTGCATTTTAAGTTGCCTTGAGCCCAGGGGAAATGTGTTATTAAACAAAGCTGGATTCAGTATCCTCCAGCCTTCAGTGGTACAGTCCATTCTACCACCTGAGGTATCCATCAAATCAACCTTGCATGTGTGAACCAGGTCACTAAAACTACCACCCCAAGAAAAAAAATCTGGATCTTGATAATGGGGGAAACTGACATAGGAGTGATCCCCTCATGTGCATTTCTGAAATGATACACCCCACACTGCTGAATGATGATTTCATGTTGACTCAAAGGTTCTAGCAAAACGTATTTTGGGGGACACTTGCTACTATGACTTTCCATAGTAGTAAGGCATACTCTTTTTATTTTCTCATGCACAAGAAAGAGACTTCTTCCCTGCATTGTAAGGTCTTTTGCTTGTGTGCCAGGAACAAAGAAGTGTGATTCATGATCCTTTATGACTGTTATTATTTTCACCATTAGGATTCATAAAGGGTTTAACATTTGCTAAGTACTGTAAAAAAAACAAAAACATATCCCACAGTAAAGCGAGTCACATTGAGCGCAGAATAACATACAGTAAAGTGTCCATGTCCATTCTCCATTGTGATCCCCACCGTGTGAAATGGCCTACTCGAGGAAGTCAAAAAGCTCCCTTGTTTTTGTCATTCTGTGAACTATGTAAAACAGAACTGTCCAGGGGTGAGGCATTTTAATAAAGGAAAAAGAGATATATCATAACTAAACAGTTCTGAAAGGTATTTTTATAAAGGGAACGGGACTGTGAATTATACGGCTGCATTGATTATATATTACTTGTTTACTATATGCATTATCCTGCTTATATGCATTGTTTAATACTTACATAATACAGTTTTCTGTACTGTGTAACATATTGTGTCTATATATTTGCTAACTCCAGGCTGGGAAATTCCTGGATATTTAAGGGGGGAGTGTGGGGAGGGAACTCGGTGGGATATAATGCCACTGAGTCCACCATCCAATGTAGCTATCTTTTCCCCAAGGGATCTGATCTCAGGAGATCAGTTGTAATTCTGGAAGCTCTCCACTTGGAGACTGGAAACCATACATTTCTAATATTTTATGTTTTGTTTCAGACTTATGTAGTCTTATTACATGGTTTATTAGATGTTTCATCTTATTGATTGTATGGATGTACATTGTGTACATTGAGTCTCAGTGGGAAAGGCAAAATATAAATAAAGGAAATAAAAATAAAAGGTGGAAAGGAAGGGAAAACAAAAGGAAGGACAGTCAGCCAGAGAAAGGTCGCATCGTCTCCTCAATCTATTTTATAATTCATATTGCATAACTCAGCAAATCACATGAAAATCCCTCGTTTTCAAAATGATCAAGTTCATAAATTGCATCAACCTATAAAATGAAAAAAAGAAATTAAAGCCAACAAAACCCATTTGGTACATCGGAAAACAAAAGAACACAACATTTTCTTTTCCTTTTCTTGGGACTATCATGATTACTATTATGTGTAATAGGTTTGAGAACAATATTTTGAAGAAAACATCTAAAACTGTTTCTCCATTTTTTTAAAAAAAGTTGATTCTGGCAGGCAATTATGGCTGCATCAAGGGATTCTTTAAAGACCTGAATAACAAAACACAATAATGGGTTCAGTCACTTCTGAAGGATACTTAAGCATTTAATTTGCTGTTCAAAATGAACATTTAGGCCTGAAGATTCAACTAGTGATGCAATGTACCATCAAACACTCTATAAAATCTAACAACCGTCTTCTGATTTCATTTGATGACAGGATAAAATATGACCACAACTTAGAGAGAACTTTGCTCTCAAGGATGAGTGGCTGAAATTTTAATCCTGACCATTCTTTTATCCTTCCATTTATTTATTTATTTAATGCACGGATTTTGTTTTAAAGAATCTATATGATTTGTTACCAGAGTTTTATGACTCTTCTCCGAAGAAACAAATGTTTATTAGCACTGAAGGATCAAGGATATCCTTGTTGACAAGGTCAATGGGTTGTGCTCCAAAAAATCCTATTTAATTTGGGTAAACTAAAGAATTGCTCCACTTCTCAATTTTCCACCTACAACGCATAGGGAATTTTCTCTTACAAGACACACAGGAATTGCAAAATGAGTTAGAGATTAGTGGGCGTTGAATGACTGTTGATGGTCCATAAAACCTTGAAGAGATAGCTAATCAGCCCGAATGATCCTAGCTGTAATGGAAGTGGGGCGGTAAAAGTGAATAATCTCCAAAACAAATAACCTTTTTTAATGGTTTCCCATCAGTTGCTTAACACTCTTTAGCTCCTGGTTCCTCCACCCGTATTGGCTCCAAAAATGGAGGCTGTGGCAGTCTCCAGGCAGGTGACTAGGGTTGCCAGCTCTAAGTTGGGAAATTCCTGGAGATCCGGGGGGTGAAACCTGGAGAAAGTGGGGTTTGGGGAGGGAAAAGACCTTGACATCGCATAATTCCATAGAGTCCACCCCCCAAAGTAGCCACTTTCTCCAGGTGAACTGATCTCTGTGGCCTGGAGACCAGTTGTAATTCCAGGAGATCTCCAGACACTTCCTGGAGGCTGGCAACCCTACAGGTGACCCCTACTAGCCCCACTAAAGAGCTAGTAGAATAAATGGTGGAAGCACAGTTCAGAACAACAATGGGAGGGAAATGTTGCTGTTTTCGATAGAACCTCTTTCTTGCAGTAATTTCCCCTTTCCTCTTTGAAAACAGTGTGGCAAGCTGCACAGGCTCTTCTTGTACTTTTGCAAGGTGCATTCTTCTGGCAAGAATTTTGGCACATTTCTGGTTGCCTCTCTTGAGAGGAAGTAATCTCGTGAGAGTCTGTTAAATAGTAGGCAGGGCTTACCACAATATTTTCAAAGAGGCTTGTGGGGGTCACAAGACACATGGAGAATTTGCATCCCCGGGGTGTCCACAGTTGTGGCAGTAGCTGCTACACTGTAACAGGAGTGAAGCAGGTAGCTGGGCAGTGGCAAAAAGGCAGGAGACGGATGGCAGCACCTTTGTCACAAGCAGTAAAAGATCTTGAGCTGCCACTGGCCATGTGGGAAGGTGTCATTCTGGACGATGCAAAATATCGCCCTGAGAAAAGTTGTCTGTCTCAAATATAAGGTAAACCATGTCTAAAATCGTGTATGTGTTTTAATTGTGTATTGTTTCATTGTTGTTTTTATATTATGTATTTTAAAGGCTTGTTTTAATGGTTTTGATTGTTCGCCACCTTGGGGATCCTAAGGTGGGTGGAAAGGCTGCATAAAAATGATTCAAATAAAACAAAGCCACTGTGCCTTGCTTGGCCAGTGATGAGCACAAATCTAAGTTGGATCCTGCATCTCTCAGAGAAGCACATTCATGATGTGTCATTTGAAGATGGATTATCCCTTTGATTCATAATGGTTCAGAATACCACTTTTAAGTATTTTTTCTTTGCCTTGAACATTAAAGCAAGTAACTTTAGTAGAGTCCCCTTGGGTTGCAGAACCAAGCCTACATTTTTGTTTTCTTTAATATGTGGCTATTTTGTCAAGATTGTATCAAAGGAGCAAGACTGAGAAAACCCACACTCTCCCCCTTCCTGCATTCCATCATGTCCCTCAAACAAATCCTCTGAACTACAGATTTAAGGGCAGCCAGCCTCTCCCTGCTTTAGATAATGACAGTATTTATCACCCTTGGTGCATTGGACATCTTTGCAAACACTAGCCTCAGAGTTTATGGCCCAGTAGAAAAATAACTAAAGGATAATTAAGGTGAGAACAAAATCAGAAAACATATAAAATCACCTCTAGGACGGATTTCACAATGGATGCCCTAGCAGTACAGTATCTGGCACTGCTGCAGTGGTTTACTCCACACAACCAGTTGCTAGAGAAATTGGGTGTGGATGGGCATTCACATGTACATCACACATACACACACACACAAATGTAAATGTGCATCCTGATCTAGCCCATGCAGTGCAGATAGGCACTGTATGCTCATAACGTTGCCCACTCTAGGTTGGGAAATTCCTGGAGATTTGGGGGTAGAGGTTGGAGAGTGCAGTGTTTGGGGAGGGGCCTCAGCTGGGTATAATGCCATAGCAGTCACCCTTCAAAGCAGCCAGTTTCTCATGGGGAACTGATCTCTGTCATCTGGAGATCAGTTGAAATTCCGGGAGATCTCCACACTATGGAGGCTGGCAATCTTAGTACGTACAGAAGTTGTAAACATCATCATGCCAGCTGAATGTGATCTGGGCTGATTTCCTGTTCCTCCGGTACTTAATTTGGATGTGTACAGCAGCACAAGCATTTGGCATGGACGAGAGCCAAATAGTGCGTGATCCAGTCTCTTAGAACATGGCTCACACCCTGTAACCCTGAGTGGGCCAGTCTAGGGAATTCAGGACCAGCCCAGATGTTGGAGTTGTGCTCTGTGTATAGCTTAAATTATGTATTTTGTTCCTTTGTAAGCTGATCTGAGTCACCTGTGGGGGGAAATATGAGCTAAAAAATATCTAAAATAAATAAAAGCAAACGCTTAAACATCAGGTTGTACATCATATTGCAGATGAGCATCCAAGGGTCCATCTGTGCCCAGTCTACAGCTGCAGCAAGTGAGACCATGTACTGAAAACTGCCCCAGGAATATGCAAAACTGACATGGAGACTCTCCATTTGATATGGAAGATCTACAGGATAAGCAATACTACAAGTTATGGCCCCTGTTTGCAGAAGCCACCATACAGAAAATTCTTTTGGTGGCCTCTTCATATGGGCTATATTGCATAGAACACTCTTGATTAACAGCTTGTCAAAATGGGTGATATATTGAGATTCGCGTCCTTCCCCATATCACTTCCTAAATGTCTGTTGTAAGCTATACATATTTGAAGAAGAGCAGCACTTAGATGCTGCCCCTTTCCTTGGCTTGTAGTCAACTCGCTGATAGGGACTTTGTCTCCGGAGGGATCCTTGTAACCATTCCGTGAGACAAGAAGATGCTAGTTTCATGATAGCAATCAGCAAGCCATTTTCCTCAGAGCAACATGAATAAGGTTACTATAACGGAAGCCAGCTCATGAGTAGTATATACATCATTGTCTTGTGATGTAAATAATGCATGGGAAAAGAGAGAAAGGGCATTCTTTGAGTTGCTTTAAAGATCCAAGTCAAATAATGCCATGAAGATAATTTCCAAGGGCAAGGTCCCCCCCCCCACACACCCTTTGCCATGGAAAATAATGGAATGAAACTTACTAAAAGGTCCAATTGTTACTCTGTCACTTGGGAAATGAAATGTTTTAGATAATTTCAGTAAGTACTTGTGATGGACAGGAAGCAGTCCTGCCCCAAAAGATAAAATAGCCACTCAGCTAGCGTTGCCAAGTCCAGGTTGCAAAACTCCTGGAGATTTTGGGGATGGAGCCTGGAGAGGGTGGGGTCTGGGGAGGGGTAGGGCCTCAGTGTGGTATAATGCCATAGAAGTCCACCTTCCAAGGCACCCATTTTCTCCAGGGGGACTGATCTCTGTAGTCGGGAGCTCTCCAGCCACCACCTGGAGGCTGGCAACCCTACACTCAGCTGTTTCAACCCTGAGCCTATAGGAGTGCTTCCCCAGTCTCCAATCACCTTTCAGAGGAGCGATAAAATGTTGGCAGAACCACAGCAGCAGTTCAGTTGGTGTCTGTCTCAGACAAGGGGCAGACAGTATCAAGGCAGGGTAGCTCTGCCCTGTAGTGTGGCAGAGTGTTTTAGCTCTACCTCTGGGAGAGGGCAGCGTACCCAGTTGTGAGGCTGTTTCTGGTGATGAGTAGACCTGATATCATTGAGTCTAACTCTTAGGAAAGGGTAAGCTGGTGGAAGAGGACTCTTGTGTGTGAGAGGATCCAACCCAGCGGTTAGGTGGCAGTGAAAGCCAGTTTGTAACTGCAAGCATTAAAAGGAATTTAAACCACAAGCTGGAACCGTAACAAACTTTAAGTTTAAGTGATTCAGGCAGGCTTCTCGTGTGACTGTCTGGAGACTTGGGCTGCTGTTCTGTATTTCAAAAAACAACCTGTACATAAATAAATCTCCTTTGTTATTTTCATAAACCTCCTGTTTCAGTGATCTCTGAGTTCTTATTCACCACAAAGCATACCTCTCAGCAGAGAACCCAAAGCATTTACAGTCGCTGCCATAAGAGTATCTTGCAACTGAGGGAAGTTTTACATTTCAAAACAAACCTAGCTACTCAAAATCATAAGAAGGTGTGTGGGTTTCCTCAGCTGGAAGAAAAGGCCTGTCACGTTACTCAAATATACCTCTGCTACTCTCGGAACATCAACAAACTGAAAGTCACAATTCTTTTTTCTACAAACACAAAACATTTGGAATTCTATACCTGCCTCTCTCCGGGTAGTTTAGCTATGAAATAAACTTATAAGATAATGCATTATCTCTGAACCACAGTAGAGAGAAACATTCCAAAAGCAATTTGATACAGCCATTTTCAAGCCTAAAAATAAGTCCTGTGTGTCATGCCAAAATGGCACAATAAAGCAATAGTATAATTTCTTGGACTGTTGCGTCTAGCTTTCCACAATGCTGGTTGTGCAATCCAGCATTAAAATGGGAATTCAGAAAGCAGGAGTCATTAGCCCCCCTCCACCCAAATTGCAGGGGACCATGTGCCCAACAATCCTTGTGGTGGATAGGGGAAAGCTTACCTATCAGATAATCCTTCAATCCTGCTTAATAGCCAGTACACAGGAGACTCTGGTAGCTTCAATAACAACTCTTTATTACTTCCAACTGGGACACAACACACACAGAGAACAAGACCCAGGAAGGGGGAAATAGATCTTAAAGGTGAAAACAGAAACTAGTTATTCAAGGTTAACTCAAAGGTATACTCACGTATATGTACATCTCAATATATAGGAGAAGTGAGCAGTGACTCACAAAAGCTCATACCCTACCACAAATTTTGTCAGTCTTATCGGTGCTACCGGACTCTTGCTCTTTTCTACTGCTACAAACAGACTAACATGGCTATTCATCTTGATAACATCACCAGTGAGGAAACTGGCAAGATTGTGTTAAGAATTGGTTGGATCCAAACCAATGTCTTTTTCTATTCAGCTGCTGGGGAGGTTTATCTTGGATCCTTTTCTTCCCAGGATTGCTACAGTCCTGTGCTAGGAATGCTAAAACTGAGTTGAGACATTCCTGGAGATTTGGGGGTGGAGCAAGGGGAGGATGGTTTGGGGAGGGGAGGGACCGCAGTGGGGAATAATACCATAGAGTCTACCCTCCAAAGCAGCCATTTTCTCCAGGGGAACTGATCTCTGTAGTCAAGTTCAGTTGCAATCCAGAAGACCTTTAGGTCCTACCTGGAGGCTGGCAACTCTATCCCCCACCTACTTCCATGTGTCTTACAGGCTTCAAGTTTTGCCTGGCACTGTAAATAACTTCCATCTGAGTGTGTCTTTTATCCACATTTGATCTCCTTAGTCTCAACCAAATATTATTTAGTGGATAACGCATAACTAGAAAGTCTGGTAGTTGATTCTCACATGGGTATGTCCTTCACATATATGCGGGGGGGGGACCCCTCAATTGTGGGATGAAATTACTCTTACAGACACATTATTTGCGCTCAAAATTACTAGCTGTTATCTTGCTGAACAGATTCTTTTATTGTTGAAAAAAAACCCCACTGAGCAAAGAATGAAAAACATATCACTTCTCAATTGAGTATTTTACAGTGATCTAACAGTATCAGCATTCATTTCTGTCTAATGATCCAGTGCCATACTTCCTTATTTCATTTCACACCACCATCAAAAACAAAACTTTTGACCCGATAAGAACACTGTATACTGCCACAGTATCAGAATAATAAAACTGTGAGGGATTAAATGGCTCAAGTGATTGGTGATAGGCTTATGAGACTTTTAAACTTTAGTGCACTGGTTATAATCTAGCTCAGGTTAATAATAACCATCCAAATGTTATTATGCTTTGATGGTAGCTCAGTGGCTTTTGTGAGATGAGTAGGTGAAACTCATTACAGACCTTACAAGAAGTGTAATAGAAAAGGAGAACCACCTATTGTAACCTAATGTTCGTAAACTGGAGAGAATCTGAAGTAAGCAACAAAAGATAATGAAGTCTGAGGATGTTAAAACTATAGATAAACCTTAGAATCACAAGCCTTCTCTTCCTGCAATACTGGACTTTGCTTATACAATGGATGTTACAAGGGCTGCTTCCATACCAAGGTGATTTTCTGTGGCAGTCCAGTCGGTGATGCCCTTGTGATGGCGTTTTCAGATTAATAACAACAACAACAACAACATTTGATTTATATATCTTTTGCTTGGCTGCATTACAGGTTGAGTATTATTAACAACTGTGTTGTGACCATTCTACAAAAAGTTCTCTCCAACTCTGTAAAATGATATTCTGTGAGATTCTTGCATGCATGGTCCAGGTCCTGCAGAGACTAGGATTCCAAAACCAACTGCTTTGTGAGCCAAAATAGTAAACTTTTTCTCTCATGGAAACTTTTGTTGCCTTTAATAACAATAACAACAAGATTTGATTTAGATACTGCCCTTCAGGACAACTTAACACCCACTCAGAGCAGTTTACAAAGTGTGTTATCATTATCCTCATGACAATCACCCTGTGAGGTGGATGGGGCTGAGAGCTCTGAGAGAGCAGTGACTGACCCAAGGTCACCCAGCTGGCTTCAAGTGGAGGAGTGGGAATCAAACCCAGTTCTCCAGATTAGACTCCTGCCGCTCTTAACCACTATACCAAACTGGCTCTTCTACACCCAGGATAATGTGTTTTCCTTCCATTTTTAGACATGGTTTCCCTTTCAAATTTGATGTGTATTGAGAAGGTCCCACCCCATGCCGTGCTGTGTTTCCTGAGAATCAGGAAGCTCTGCCCACTCTGTTTTTTATTTTTTTTAAAAACTGAGCAGCTAAAATAGCTCTGTATAGAAATAATGCAATACCTTTTTATTCAGAACATGTCATGGCTTCATCACTCTGAGAATTCCCCCATCCCTAAAAGTCTCCTTTACTGGCTGATGCTTGCAGAATTGGAGAAACTCACAGCATTATAACATTACATGGGCTGCTTCCACACATGTTGGATAATCCACTTTCAAAACTCTTTAGTGAACATTTTCCATGTGTGGAACAAAAAATCCACTTCAAAAGGATTGCGAAAGTGCATTGAAAGTGCATTATTCAACGTGTGTGGAAATGGCCATTATGCCAAGTATCCGCTGATGTTACGAGGACAAGGAGGTAGGATGTTATGCAAGAATTCCATTTTAGAGGTAGCCCCATGCCAATTATAATATAGTTCTGCCCTTACAGACCCCAAGTACGGTTGCCAGCCTCCAAGGGGAGGCTGAAGATCTCCCAGAATTAGAAATGAACTCTAGATGACAGAGATCAATTCCCCTGGAGAAAATGGTTGCTTTGGAGGGTGGGCTCTATGACACTATACCTGGCTGAGGTACCACCCCTTCCCAAATCCATCCTCTCCAGACTCTACCCCCAAAATCTCCAGGAATTTTGCGACCCTAACCCCAGGCAACTGCACTTAATACAAGATCATCTAGAACAGAGATTTTTGTGCTAGTGCAAGGCCTCAGGTACATTAAAACCAGGGCTTTTTTTCCAGTGGGAAAGTGGTGGAACGGAGTTCTGGAACCTCTTGAAAATGGTCACATGGCTGGTGGTCCCACCCTCTGATCTCCAGACAGAGGGGAGTCAGCGGGGCAATCTAAACTCCCCTCTGTCTGGAGATCAGAGGGCGGGGCCGCCAGCCATGTGACCATTTTCTCCGAGGGCAACCCACTGCTTTCCACCACCTCTTTTCCCAGAAAAAAAAGCCCTAATTAAAACTTTTTTTATGTTAAACAACATTTTTCTGTTGCAAATTCAGCTGCTGCTAGGATTACTTTATCAAACAAAACACACTGAGAGACAGGGAAACGTTAACTCTTTCTTCTTCCACCGTTTTATCACTAAATTGTCACTGCTGAGCTGCTTCTCACAGGGGAAAACTTACATATCCTTTTTTTTCTCCTAGCAAGGTTACAGCAGCTCCAGAGCAGCTTCTTTCTGACAAAAAAACAGCAGGAGTGGAAAGAGTTAAAGTCTCCCTCCTCCTCCTCCTCCTCTTGATAAAACAATCTTGGCAGCTAAATTTGTGAAAGAAAAGGATGTCATTTAAAATAAACAGAAAAAGAACATACTTAAGTGTAGTTGAGCCCTTACTATATGGAAAAATATCATCATCGCAAGCCGTTGTGTGATGGAATAACCAATGGTGTCACACATTGCACTGACTTTGTCCTTAGTTGTCTTGTTCTGAACAAAAAGGATCACATTAACTCCACAAATGTGTGCATTAGTAGGACTCTCTCAAAAAAAGAAGAATTCCAGAATGCCTATTTTCATTTCTGACAAATGAGATAAGAAATAAATAGCCAAAGAGATGAGAAAGCAGTACGCCTAACTGTACATGAAGTGGAATTCAGTGGATTGTGGAGTATTTTTACATTCCCAGAATGTTACCTGTTGAATTCCTCTCTCTGCTGTAAATGGATTGTTGAGAGAGAGAGAGAGAATGAGAGAGAAATAAAGTGTGTGTTGTTCTGAAGGGAAACAGTTTTCATAGCAGTCTAAGCTTTTAGAAATTCCCTTCTGTCACCCTCTTTGCTTTAATTCCACCAGTTCCTGATCCCTATATCAGATTCAGAATGGACCGGCTGGTAGCTGCTTATAGCTGCCCAGCAAGTTAAACCAGGGCTGCATCCATGCACATTGTTAGATATTGTGCTATTGTTCTGCTACAACAGCCATTTGACCCTGAGATTGACTTGCCTGCACAGGAAAATCCAGTTGCAAATGACTGCTATAATGCAATATCCAATGATCGGTCCAAGTAACAGGAGATTTCTTTCAAGGAGGCACAGTATATCATCTCTGCCTTCTGTCAGGCATTGAAACTCTTTTGCTGATCACATCTAGGATTGCTGGCCAAGCACCAACAGCCAGCAGGAGTATTTTACGGATAGGGAAAGCTGCTACGTGAGGTTGTGAGGTTCTTACCATTGAGATAAATGAATTCCTAGAGCATCATGACATCACCTTCCAATTACAAACCAGAGGTGACACTGGAATGTCATGCAATGTCACTTCTTACACCTGCTTTTTGCTTCCACTGGAGTGAAGAGTTGTGGCACAGCCTAGAGCTTAGCTACAGGAGCTTGCCTGCCACCCCCTGGGTTGCCAACCTCCAGATCTTCCAGAATTACATGCTATAGAGATTTGCTCCCCTGGAGAAAATGAATGCTTTGAAAGGACTCTATGGCATTACACCCCACAGGTCCCTGTCCTCCCCAAACTCAACCTTTCACAGGATCCACCTCCAAGTCTCCAAGAACTTCCTAAGCCAGAGGTGGCAGCCCCACCCCAGGCAAAGGGCAAGCCTAATCAGATTCCATAAACCAGTTTCAGGAGTGCAGAGTTTTGATAGACAAAATATTCACCCTGCAACACATTCTTTTATCTTTTATCTGACTCTTGGCCTGGGGCAAGTTTCCTTCTATGGGCTACCTTACCTTGCAGAGAGTGCTATGAAATAGATATACTGAATGCATCCTGCACCCTTGGAAAACTGTATTAGTTTCACATTGCAGTATCTAGGCTGTACAAAATGGCAAAGATTTAAGGAGTTTAGGACTCTGTTCAACAAATTATTTGCATGTATACAGCAAAAACAATCGAGCACTGTGGAGGGTTGTCATGAGCCCTAGGGGCCAAAGTGGGGGGAGGAGGCAGGGGACAGGAGGGAAGCAGAGTGTTTACCTCCCATGTGTGTGCTTCCATGTTCTCCTGCTGTGCCAGAAAATGGCATCACTGTCCAATACGATGGGGGAGCACTGTAGTGCATGCACATGCTTCTCCTCCCTGATGCCTCCCCTCCCCTGCTGGCCAGATGAGCAAGTCTAGGAGGCAGCATGTGAGGGTGGAGAATCTCCCACTCTAGGCAAGGGGGTGGCCAACCTACCTCTTTGGCATCAGAAGACTAACAAATTAATATCTAATTCATAAAAGCTTATACTACAAGAAATGTTTAGTCTTTGCACAGTTGCATGACTCTTGATACTTGTTTTACTCCAAGGAAGTAATTCAAGTACTTCCATAAATATTACAGATGGTTTAAAATCTTATTGTCTTAAGCAAGATGTCTATCAAAATGTACCTGGTACAATTCAAATGCTGGGTTGTAAGAACATCTTGCAAAGGGATCCTTTTGCGCTTAACTATAAAAAATTTCAATTCAAAGAAACTATTTCCAAAATAAATTCACAAGAAAAAGCTGGGAATATAATGTATAAAGAAAAAGAAAAAAAACATTATCTCTGTCCAGATTGGGCCAGAACTCTAGCCCACTTAGGGTTGCCAGGCCCCCGCCCCCAGCGAGAGATCCCTCGCCTCCATCCTCCACCCCCAGCCCCGCTTACCTGGCTGGAGGGGGGACGCATTCCCTGGGGTGCATGCCTGGGCTGTGTGTAGGGTTGCCAGGCCCCCTTGATCTCCTAGCGGGAGATTGGGGCCTGGCTCTTACCTGAGTGGGGGGGGGGTGCGCGCGCACTCCTGCAAGCGTGATGATGGCACTTAGTGACGTCACCACGCAGCCCGTTTTGGGTGTGGATTGGGCCCATTGTGGGCCCCTGTGGAGCGTAGGAGTGTTCCTGCGCTCTGCAGGGGCCCACAACAGGCAATCCACGCCAAAATGGACCCAATCCGCACCAATTTTGGCGCGGATCGGGTCCGTTTTGGCGCGGATCGGGCCCGTTTTAGGCCCCTGTGGAGCATGGGAGCATTCCTGCACTCCACAGGGGCCCACAACAGCCTGATCCGTGCCAAAAGGGGCCTGATCCACGCCTGTTTTGGTGTGGATCGGGCCTGTTTTGACGTAGATCGGGCCCGTTGTGGGCTCTTGTGGAGCACAGGAACGCTCCCATGCTCCACAGGGGCCCCGATCCAGGCCAAAACAGGCCTGATCCTGGCGGCTGCTGTGCGCGGGGGCGCACAGCCCCGCAGGGGGCGCGCATTGAAGGTGCGCCCCCCCCCGCTGGCCAGGTTGGTGGGGGCAGGGGTGGGAGGGCAGGTGTGGGGGATCCCCCACCCCGACCATGGGTCTGGCAGCCCTAGCTGTGTGGCACGCTCCTATATGCCACAGTGGCCCGATTTGGGCCTGATTCAGCCTGGATTCAGGCCAAATTGGGCTGGATTCGGGCCAAATCCGGGCAGATTCAGGCCTGAATCAGGCTGCTGCAGAGCACAGGAGCACTGCTGCATTCTGCAGTGGCCCAGTTCAGGCAGATTCAGACTTGAATCGGGCCCACATCAGCCCAATTCGGCCCCCTGCAGAGCACTAGACACCTGTGAAATAACATCACTTCCTGGAAGTGACATCATAGTGTAGGCCGGAAGTGTGTGCACTGCATGCACAAGAAATAAAAATAAAAAGGTAAGGCATAAAATAATAAATAAAATAATAAATAAAAACGCTTGCCTTGGGGGTGAGGGGTGGGGGCACATAGCAATCCTAAACCCACTCCAATATTCATGCAACTGGCTGAATCTAACAGCCCTCCATCTCAGTACTGTTACTGTGCTGCAAACTAATGCCAAACCACCAGAAAGCTGCTGAAGTAAACAAGGCATAACACTAGGTGCATATGCTTAAGCTTTTGGAGGACATAAGCACTTTGTTCAGCAAAGCTTAAGCACGTTTAATTTTCCCTGAGTTATGCCCTCAGTTTGATTACAAGGAGAACTGAAGAGCATAAATGAAATCTATTGACTGGAAGGTACATGGTTACATTATAGCCCAGCAAGGATACTGTAATTTGATTGTATTCTGTTCATTCAGATTGCAACTGGATGTTGTATTTTAATAGCTACAAGTTATTTCACTGTTGGTGTTTAGAAGTTTGTCCCATTGGGGAGCCCATAATCTTTTTCTCAGTAGACTAGATCTCTCTATACTGAAAAGAGAAAGCAGAGCAGAGGGAGGAAAGAGGATGGAGAAGGAACTGTAGTAGGAGTTATAAGAAGGACAGAAGAATAAAACTTTTATGCCTCCATGTCTGCATCAAATCACAAAACATGGAACAGCTGTAGTCCTGAGGGTCTAATGCACTGATGATGTGGCCTCTGATTCACAACTAGCTTGCCAGGTTTACAGTCTGGCAACCAGCAAGAGTCCAGGAGGTGAGATATGGGGGGTGGTATCAACAATGGTATAATGTCACTTCTGGGGAAAACCTGTAAGTGATGTCATGCTTCTCTAGGAATCACTGAAAACTCTATGGTAAGAACATAGAGCTAACTGATGTCACTGCTGAGTTTTCTCTGGAAATGATGTCATACCATTGCTGGGGGCATTTTCTTAAGCATTGTCTTTCTTCTGCCAGCTGCAGGAGCAGCAGTTGGAAACTGGAGCTGGGAGAAGGGGATCATCCTCCACTGGCAGGAAAATGGCAGCACTATTCACAACAGCTTATGCCAAATTATTATTATTGTTGCTGCTGCTGTTATTAATTGCTCCAAGATTCTGTTGCTTTGCATCAGCATTTACAAAGACCCTATTTTGACCCAGGGAAACATACAGTCAATAGTGGCTCCTCTGGTAGATTATTCTACTAAATCTCTAGATGGTAAGACACTCTTTCATTAGGATACCCTTTTAACAGAAGTGATATCAGTATGTCTTGCACTATTATAGTTATAATGAGGCACTGGTAAAATGCAAATACTTATCAATTCAATTAATTAAAATTAAAGTATATTATTAACCAACTAAAAGATATTAAACAGCAACAATCATAATTACTGCCTGCTTAATATTTCTCCTAATGATGAAATTTTGTGGCAGAAGAATTTTCGGAGCTAAATTCTACTTCATTTCACTGAAGTGTTCTAAAATGTGGTAGAATTGTTGAGATTTCTACAGGAATATAGAAGGAACTATTATTAGGGAGGTTCCCCCTCCTTTAATCTGTGTTTTTTTAAAAACAACAACAACAACAACTTTGTGCTCCATTTTTATATTTGTTACTAGGCGATCAGATACCATGAATGAAGCCCTCTATCCTGTAACAAACCACTGGAACATACTGAAGACAGGTGGATCTTAATTAGTTGATGAATGAAACAGCAGAATTTCTGTGAATGGAGAGCCAGGAAGAGCTGTCTGGCCCCAGAAGGGCAAGGAGGTCAAACTACTTACTGATACTCTAAGAGCATTTTGAGGGGAAAGGCAAGCTGCATTCCTCAAGGTTAGTAGAATTTTCTATAGGTAAAAAAAAAAAGCTAACACCACATTACCCTATCTTTTGTATTGGGGATTTGTCAGCTTAATGCTGTAGAGAAAGTGAGATCATAAGAATTCTAAATGAAGAATTCACAAAAAATTGCCTCCCTCTTCCCATTGAATAAGCCCCTCCCCGAGACAGTTCTAAGAGCTGGAAGACCCTTGAGAAGGACATGGTAAAGGGGACAGTAGCTGGGGGAGGGGGTAATTTCCGATCACTGTGTTATACAGGACTAGGCTAGCTGGAAATACTAAAGAGGAGAAGAGCTGCTGCTGCTGCTGCTTGGAAGGCAAAGCTTGTTTCCAAGCTTTGGAGCTAAGATCATCACAGAGCTGAAACTACTAGCTGGAAGAGCTGAGCTCTTCTCTCTGCAGTAGCTGGGAAGAACTAAAAAAGCAAGAGCGGGAATTGCTGGCAGCTGAACTCATTGACTGCTTGAGACCAGCACCCTAGCACAGAGCTGCCCCACTCCATCTTGCTAGGAGAAAAGGGGAACTGCTCCTAGGGCAACAAGCAAGCCCCAGGATTCAGACAGCATCTTCACAAGAAGAGTACTGCTGTGGCAAGGCCTGCTAGATATTCGGGACGCTGTTCCAGGCAAACCCTCTGGCCAAATCTACAGAACTGTCTGCACACTTTACCAGGGGATTGTGAGTAGGACTGTACTCTGGGGTCACTGGTTACTGATCCAGTATTAATAACTTTGGGAATGTTTTAATAGTTGTGTTTAAATAAATTGTATTTATATTTGAATTGGTAAACATATTGAACCTGGTCCTTGGGACTTGGGGGGTTACACTTATTTCCACTAAGGTTAGATTGTGAAACCAGATTTGGTTCCCAAGTTATCACTCGAATGCTGGTTTGCCTCAACAAACACTAGTTTCATTACCTTCACTCTATACAGCAGGAGTGGCTGCCAGATTAGCCGGGATGTTCATTTTCAGACATCACATGAAGCCACAGTTATGACTAATGGGATAAAATATAACCTGGCACACATACAATCCGTTCATCCTGGGCTGACCAGGCAATGCTAGCTTCAGTTCTGTTGCTTTCTTTCTCTCCTCCCTACAAGGAATCCAGCTGCTACCCGCAGACTACTTAGTAGTACAAACAGTGCAGAGCCTTGCCTAGAGTGGCCAACTCAGTGTTGGAAAATTCCTGCAGATTTGGGGGCAGAGTCTAGGGAGGGCAGAGTTTGGGAGGGGAGGGACCTCAGTGGGACATAATGCCATACAGTCCACCCTCCAAAGCACCCATTTTCTCCATGGTAACTGATCTCTGTTGTATGCAGATCAGTTGTAATTCTGGGAGATCAAACTAAGGAAGACAACCTTCTGCTGCTAATTTCAGCAAACCACTAGTGTTGGAGAATATCTGGAGAATTTGGGGGTAGTGCTTGGGGAGAGCAAAGCCTGGGAAGGAGAGGGACATCAGCAAGGTATAATGTGATAGAATACACCCTTCAAAGCAGCCATGTTCTCCAGAGGAACTGATCTCTGTCATCTGGAGATCAGTTGTATTTCTGAGAGATCTCCAATCCCGACCTGGATGTGGAATCTATAGGCACTGCTCATATAAAAATCCAACCACATACACTCAGCAAGACATCTTTATTCATGCCACACATGACACTTGCAGCGGGTACTGCCTCCTTCAGCCATATACCCCAGCAAACATCAGCTGCCAACCACATGCCTAAACTGCTCACACACAGAGCCCCAAACACAACAAAGCCTCAGGAAAGGCCTCCTCACCACTGTTTTCACTCACACAATAAATGAATTGTGTTAAATGTACTTTACTGAAGAAAGAAAGCAACTGCCAAGCAGTAGAAGCTGGGAATTCTAACTTGGATGAGGGGAATATTAACAGAGAATGGGGCTTTAATAATAACTTTCAATATATATACAGCCCTTCAGGACAACTTAATGCCACACTCAGAAAGGTTTACCAAGTGTGCTATTATTATCCTCATGACAATCACCCTGTGAGGTGGATGGGGCTGAGACAGCTCTGAGAGAGCTGTGACTGACTCACCCAGCTGACTTCAGACGGAGGAGTGGGAATCAAGCCCAGTTCTCCAGACTGAGCAGCACACCAAACTGGCTTTACTGATGGTTTGCTGCAAGTTTTTAAGAAGTGTGTATCCACATCCCTAACCTCTAAGATTTAGAAAGGGCCAAGAGTCCAGTAGCACCTATAAGACTAACAAAATTTGTGGTAGGGTATGAACTTTTATAAGCCACAGCTCACCTCTTCTGATACCAAAAGTGAGCTGTGTGTCACAAAAGCTCATACCCTACCATGATTTTTTTTAGTCTTATAGGTGCTACTGGACTCTTGTACTTTTCTACTGCTACAGACAGACAAACACAGCTACCCATCTTGATCTGTCTCCGAGATTTGGTGTTTCCATTGCTACCTATAAACAGATCTAGCTAAGGCTGTAGAGGTCCCATTCTTGAGATGCCACCCAGCTTTGTAAGGCTAACCTAACCCATATCCCTTCCCCAAATCACAAGAGCAGATGGTGGACAGGATTGAGTTCCGATGAAGGTTGCCAGAGAGATGACTCAAAGAGCTGCTCAAGAGCTTGCCGTCATCACTTCACTGACACTTGGTTTGCTTGTCAACAAACAACATTTAATTCATTTTCTTAGACACCTCTGATGTCCTGATCCTATGAAGTGCTGTGCTCTTGAAGCAGTCGCTAAGTGGACAGACTGAAGATCCTAGGGAAGGCTCAAGGGATCAGCTGCCACTCTTGGCTTGCTACTGGGACGTGACTGCTCCTCAGTGTTAGGAACAGAATAGCTATCACATTAATGCACTGGCAGTTTCCGTTGCTGTTGCATTGCTACACAAATGAGAACTAGCTATGTTAGTAGAGCTGCCAACCCCAGCTTGGGAAATTCCTGGAGGTATTGGGCTAGCATCTGAGGGGGGCAGAATTAGGGCAGGGGAGGGAGCTCATTGAAGATGAGATACCATAGAGTCCACTCTCCAAAATTACCATTTCCTCTAGCTGAAGTTATCTCTGTATTCTGGAGGTCAGCTATAGTTTCAGAAGAACCCCAGGCTCCAACTTGAATTTAACAACCCTGTATCTTAGTTTTTTGAGGGCAAGAAATGAGGTGCAGCTCCCATCAGCCACTTCATTAATAGCGATGGGCACGAACAGCAGTACGAACAAAAAAAGACACGAACAGCCCAGTCTGCTGTTCGATAACAAGCTGTTCATGAGGCCCTATTCTAAACGAACAGGTGGTCTTTGAAAGCCTCACTCATTGCTGTTTGTCAAGCCAGACAGTCTGGCACCTGCAACCCTTGGCAACGTAGGCAGGGATTGTCTGAACTGTGTCTGAACTCCTGCTGTTGCCCTGGAAACCCCAATCTAAGCCCAATTTAGCTTGATAGGCAGGTCTTCCTTCCAAATGTGGAGCTCCAAATTTGTTACAATGGAGCAAAGACCAGGGAGGGAGAGGGGCTCCCAGCTCTGGATAGTCTTTGCATACAGTGGAGAGGGAGAGACAGCTGCTGTTGGCATTTTGATAGAGAGACATGGAGAGTGCATTGGAGCTTGAATTTTCTTTGTGTATGGTGGGATGTGGATCTACCCCTTCAGGTTCCAGGGCTGCTGCCAGGCTCTGGGCCACACTATTATTTATTATTGGTACCTTTCCTGCTGCCTGCTCAGGTAGGGTTTCTGGAAGTGGTGTGGTAGGGATCTACCCACCCTCTGATTACAGGGCTGCTACCAGGCTCTGGGGCCAAGCTATTATTTATTATTGGTACCTTTTCTGGTGCCTGCTCAGGTCAGGTTTCTGGGAGTGGTGCAGTAGGGATCTTGACCAAACTTGAATGATGGCTGGAGGAGAGCCTGCTGGCCCCCACGAACAGCCAACCACAAACATGCTCATGAACAGGGTCATGTTTGTGGTTGTTCGTGAGTCCCTGTTCATGGATGCCAACGAACAACAAACATTATGCTCATTTTTTTTTCTGTTTGTGCCCATCTGTATTTATTAAACATGAAGACAGTGGGCATTGGCACCAATGTAGGTCATCCAAATGTTTCTCTTAATACCTTGGCATCAGGGATAGGGAGTGTATGTTCCTGGACAGCAAGGCAGGCCAATTTATGTGCACCAAACCAAACTTTATCTCCAGCTCCGAAATCCACTGCTGAAATCCGCCACTATGCCTAAGGCCAGGCTTTAGATTTGCGCTCCAAGAAACCTTAACACAAAGTCTTTGTCTGGGAATTTGACATGGAGGAATCATTTTGAAGGGGTTAAGGAAATGATATTAACATCACAGCCTGTTTATGACAGCAATTTTCAAAGCCATGGTGGCTTCCAATGCCAGAAGCTATGGCACAGGGGAGAGTGTTATTATAACAGCGTGATTCTCTGTGAAAGCCTGTCACCTTCTGTTCTTGAGCCTTGCTAATGCACAAAGGCGATATGCCCAGTTTAGAAAAGGGATGTTTTTCAACTGTTACATGGTGGCTGCTAATATAGATACTAATGTACAATAATTTCCCTGCCAATCCTCCCTGCAACAGGCACAAGGAGTACTTGGTCTCTGAAGCTAAGTAACGTAAGTCACCATTCAGATGAAACTCTAAAAGGAAGTAACTTAAATAGCATTCCTTTGGTTAAAAGTAGCACAATTTCTTCCCTAGAAATATCCTGTAATAGTCTAGGGGTGATTTCCCCTCAATTTAAAATAGCATCCCTTATTCAAGGAATGTTAAAACCCATGATATTTAAAAGAGGGTATGCCATTTCCAGCTCTTTTCAATTTTGTGAAAAAATATACCTTGACTCTTGAAAGAACCACCCCCTTATTTTTTGTCGTGTTTTTTAAACACTGATCAGCAAATCTTGCTTTTCAGCTTAATAAAGGAACATAACATTACGAAGGAGACGGTGTGTAAAATGATAGCCTGTATTGAAACCATTTCTCTTAAGAAAGAATAAAAGGGGATTCAACAGTGATGCTGAACAGTTTGCAAAGCCACAGCTATGGTGATAATTCCAGATAAACCCAGATAATAAACGTTGTTAGTTTTTCAGGTGCCAGCCGACTCCTGTGGAATTTAGCTGTGATGACATCATTGTATTCCTGGCAAGATGAACAAAGTGCCATTGGACTTACTCGTACTTCCTAGGCAACTCCCACTTATTTGGGGCTAAAGTCCCCAGTTGGCAAAAGGCTTGTGCCAGGAATGTCCAGCTACCTAATTCTTCCCTCACTGATGTTATGAGAATGTCCTTGAGGAAAGTCTTTTTCTGGTTACATGGTTCAGCTAGGAATAAAACAGCATCACTTTCTACTGGATGCTAAACAGTTTTCCCTAACTTGCAGCACCCAAACCCAATAAGATAATTTAGTTACCAGATATGTACCACTACAAATAAAATTTATTCTATCCCAAACAAGCTTCTAATCCACCATGCTGTGACAACAGGCTTGCCAATTTCCTGCGAAGGGGGGCAAGGAATTCCAGCTCCCTCTGCTCCTGTTTCCTGTGGAAGAATTTTTTTTTTAATTGCCACTAGATAATGGCATGATGTCACTGCTGGAGAAAATGGCAGTCTGCTCTAGAAATCGCCAAAACTCTATGGGTTTACCATAAAAGCCCCAGTAATTCCTAGAGAGGTTAGATGTCACTTCTGGGTTGTGCACTTCTGGAGCCCCCTGGACTTCCCCTGGTTGCCAGCCATCAGCTAGCAAACCTATGTGATGACCAAGTGACTCCTTATAAGAACATTCTTTTAGATACCAGCTACAAGGAGGATGGCAACTAGTTCCAGAAATACAGTTTCAATAATCTCTATTCCATTCGTCATTTGTGCATTGATATGTTTTTGATGGCTTTGTACCCTGCTCAGGTCTAACAGGCTCAAGAAGGCTATCAACAGACATTTAAAAAATCAAACAAAAATTCTTCAACTATTAATAACAATAAAAATATAAACCATACTAAAAAACAAATACCCATAAAACATTTCCCTGCTCAGAAAAAATAGGTATTAAAAATCCTGACATTGTTGAACAATAATTTTAAAAATGTATTTGAAAAAGAATTGTTTTACATGCCTTTCTAAAGAGATCCTTAATGTTTTAAATATGTGCAGTATAGGTTTGCCAAATGCTGGGATTCAAATGCAGCTATTAATGTATATGCATTAACTTTGCTGTCTGTTTTTTCGCAGCACTGCCACCCACACAACATATGGTTGCCAACCTCCACGTGGTGGCTGGAGATCTCCTGGAATTACAACTCCCCTCTTCAAACCCCTCCCACCTCCAAATTTACTGGAATTTCCCAACCAGAAGCTGGAAAACTTTCAACCTTCTAGTAAAGTAGGCTTTTATCTTGTTTCTACCATAATAAACAGTTCAGTTTTTAAGACCTTTTATTTGTTCTCTATGTCTATCAAAATGCCTAAAATCATAAAGCCATTAGAACAGATTTTTTCCATCTTTGATTCCCTCCCAAACAAAAAGTATTCTTTTCCTGAAAGAGACCACTGTCAGTAAAAGTGGGCCCCTTGAGATGGACAGTTGTTCCCCAGCTGGTGAATATGGCTGCCAATCTCCAGGTGGGGCCTGGCGATCTCCAAGAATTACAACCCTTCTGAAGTCTGCCAAAAGACCCTGGGAGGATCAGCTGCAAC
Organism: Eublepharis macularius; assembly: GCF_028583425.1. Classification (NCBI taxonomy): domain Eukaryota; kingdom Metazoa; phylum Chordata; class Lepidosauria; order Squamata; family Eublepharidae; genus Eublepharis; species Eublepharis macularius. The sequence continues at coordinate 37,296,244 of NC_072791.1, forward strand.
AAACTCATACTGACTAGCATAAGATCATCTATCCTGGTGAATCCAAGTAGAAAAGAACGTAGACACTTGTCTGTGATCTTTCCTTCCCACTGAAGGCTATATCAGTGCATCAACAGGGGGAAAAATGGTTTGTATTGAAATTCCTGGGTACAGTCTTGATTCAAACAGTAGGGAGCTAATTTGAATCACGTTCTATAAACATCTTTAGCAAAGGCAACTGTGTGTAATACAAAGTAGCAGCTCAAATAAAGGAGTTTTAATCAGTGCTGAACCTGGTTAAGCAGACACGGAAAAGGCTCCATGGTATTAGACCACGGGAGAGGATTAATGGGTTAAAATAACTGAGGAAGTTAATATAAGGCTTAAAACCATGCAGCTGCAAAACACCATGTCTGCAGTCTACAGAGGTTATCAAGAGCCCATGTTATATCAGGGGACAACTATTTAGGAGGGAACTTTTATAAAGGAAATGAGATAGGTTAAATTGTCTCTGAAAAAAATTAATCCCCCCCACCCCCAAATACTGCAGTTTGAATCTATTATAATGTTTTTACTTCATGTCTTCTAATTGTGTAATGTGGTTTATTGGCTGTATTATACCATTTTTATTATATTCTCTGCTTGTGTGATCCAGTTTCATTTAATTGTTTGTTGATATGTATTATAATAGTATCTGTTATATTGCTCAATGTTTTTTTTCATTCACCTTGAGTCTCCGTGAAAAGTAACTGTGCTTAGAATTAGGGTTATAGTAGGTACTTACTACTGAGTTAATATTTAAAATATTGATCAGTCTGTCAGTCAAGTCAAAGTCCTTTCCAGTCACTGGCATGGGTGGAATGTGATACGGTACACAAAGGTGTGATCTTGTCAACACCACGCCTGACTGCTACATGGTTTCCTCAGCCAAAGGATAAGGCAGCTGAGTGCAGCTTGATAACTGTAAAACAAGCACCTTGGACTAGAACAAACAGGTTTCAGCCCAGACTTCGGTAATCTTAGTGATTTCCACAGTTACTCAGACATTATGGCTTGGATCCTATGACATTAATCCACTTGCATTTTCTTCATTGGCTGCGGAGGTTTTCCTCCACTGCTGAGCTCACTTCCTCTCCCACTAGCGCTTCCATGTGCATAAGATCAATGCTCGTCCAAGAAGCCCATATGCACATGGAACTTCTTGCAGCTGAGGAAGAGAGGACAGCTTTTGCAGTGACCACTTAGAAGCACGAGGGGGGTAAGTATCATAGGATCCATGCCCATGACTTTTGTGTAGGTTTGATTTGGCAGCTGATAGATTCACACAGCTACATTTGTGCAAGGATATCGAGTCCCTTGAAGCACAGAACACACAATTTAGAATGGCCAACTGCTACTGAGAGTCTCTCTACATGGGACATCTGAGAGTCTCTCTACTCGAGACATCTTACACAGGGATGTTCAAGTGTAGGGAGATGCAATGTTAGCTGGGAAGAGTAGTTTAAAAAGACAGTGCCGGTGGAGATCGTTCCTCAGAGGGTTTGTTAGTTACTTCTTCGCCTCCTGGAAGGATAGGGGAAATTGACAGAGCCTTCCAGGAGGTGAAGATGAAGGTGAGCTATCTGTCATGTGGCCATATCCTCTGCCTCTGTTCTTCCCAGTGTCTTCTGCCAGTGTGCTTAAGGAAAGCTTTTGGCCCTACCTAACAGACTCTGCCCCAGAGAATGAAACACCTCAAATTCAGATGAAACACCTGTGCTTACTGGCAAAAGCCAGTAAGAGGGTGCATTGATTGACGGAAAGCACACTGCACAGAAATGCTAATTGACATTATCTTGCTTGGATTGAAGATCAGCTAACTGTTCTGGTTGGACAATGTCCCTAGTCATTCTTTCTCCTTGCTGACTTTTTTGAGTCCTGCTTAGACAGTGAGCAAGGCTCAAGAAGAACAAGAGATTACAATGTATCTCAGTTACTCTTCCCATGTCATATTGATAGGTATATTCTGAGTAAATAATAATTTTCAGGCATAGATGATATTTCCTAAGGATTACCCACAAGTCTCAAAATTAATACAAGATATCCTTAGAATATTAACACCACTTCTCCTTCCGTCATGGGACCATGGTCTTTTAAACTACAGCCACCAGAAACTAACATTTAAAGTGTCTTGACAATAATACTGCAGGTTTTTAATGCATCGTAACTTCTTAAAGATACCCTACATTACTGCAACATTTACTTAAGTCAGCAGTACAGTTTAACATTTTTTCCAGGGCTATACTCTTTTAGATGGGTTTTAATTGAATGAGGACACAGTAAAAGAAAGCAAGCAAAATAACAGAAGGCGGGGGAAGAGAATTAGAGATAGCGATAAATTAAAAAAAAATGTGGATGGAAAGCAAAACTGCATTTCAAGCTTATCCTCTCACCCACACTTTTTGCACCAAAGAGCAAGAAGATAATGCACACCACTGGCATACATGACCTAGAACTAGCTTTGACAACTTCTATTTGCTTCATACGGGATTCAGTCTAATATATAATGCTAACATATTCTGTCCTACATTCCAGCAAATTGTAAAACAAACAAGATACGCTGTGAAGTCAGTGTGGTTCTGTGCAATCACCAGAAACTGGAATTGCCAGGAAATATATATCTTCTTGAAGACAACAGCAAAACCTCCTCTTTACACCAGTGTGTTAGTCTTATCATTTCCTTTTCTCTTAGCCCTACTGATTTGTGCCAAATATTTCAAAGTAGTTTTATTGGGGAAGGGCTGCAGCTCAAGTATAGGACACCAAGTTTCATTCATGGCATCAGTTAAAGGAATCTGTAGTAGGAAAGACCCCTCTCTGCCCCAGACCTCAAAGAGTTGCTGCCAGTCAAATATTGAGCTTCATGGACAAATGGTTTGATTTGGTACAAGCTAGCTACATATGTTCATATTCTCAAGACTAGGCATGCTCAGAAGCCAGCATTTTGCTGTTGTGGGGTAGGGATAACAACATCTGGTGCTTGGGTTGCCAACATCCTGGGAGGGGGGGGGCAGCTGGAGATCTCCCAGAATTGAAAATTATCTCCAGGCTACAGTGATCTGTCCCCCTTGAGAAAATGTCTGATTTGTAAGGTAGAATCTATGGAATCACATCCCTGTTGAAGTCCCTCCCTTCCCTAAACCCCACCATCCCCAAGCTCCACCCCAACCAAATGCTAGCAACTCAACATGGGCCTTCGATTGTAGGTGAATCCTAGAGCACTGAGCAAATATAATGATGTTACTTCTTTTTTGCTGGAGATGATATTGCACAGCAGTGTGATGCTGCTGGCACACCTTTCCTCACCAACCAGTTCCTCCGAGCGGGCTGCTGGCTGTGGCTGGCAATCTCACTCTTGTCCCATATCCCTTTGGGGGAAGTTAGGTGGGAAAGTATTGATGGCAGAAGTCTAGTAGAGTGCTCCTGGCTTGGCCTACTGCTTCCAAGCTTTCAGAACATTCCCAGAAAAAGCTTTTTTTCTCTCTCTAAAAAGGTGTGTGCATTTACAAATGGTTTCTTTATTCTGATCTCCTGGAATGAAATATTTCCCATTATCTACTACGGGGAATTAGAAACCAAACAGCACATTTATTCCCCTCCCCTCTCAGCTTTAAAGATTGTACAACTCCAATTATTCTATTACTTTAATTATTCACCTGATTTTAACCATAACCCTGTCACTCTTGGCATAATTCAAGACAAGCATTGAGAAGTGCAAGATCCAAAGGCAGCAACTTTGAACACTTTATTTTATTGGCAATTTATTATAAAGGTGAAGACACACAGTAATGAATCTTTTAAGGCTTCTTGTCATCTGCAAAATAGCACTCTCCTGACAAAAGTGTAGGCTTTGACCCACAGGCTTAATTCGCAGGCGGGCTTGATTACATATTTGAATGGAACAAGTCACGTGAGAGGGGTAGCATTCATACCTCATGCATTTTTGATTACGTGAAATTGCCACCGTGGTTCTCTCAAAGGATACATTATGTTGAATGCAGAGACGGAATGAGACATTTTGATGCCTGAGGTGGATTATTTAATTGGGACCCCCACCCCCACCCCCACCCAGCAGTTAAAAATCAAACCAATTCCTGGCATTACATACCACCCTAACCCAATTCTGACATCTTGGCGAGATGACTCATACTGTCTAATGATTAGCCCAACCTTACAGGATATTGACCAACTGAAGCTCAGCTAAGCAGTTATAATCTTTATTTCCTATTTCTTTTCCAAATGCTGACTTTCCAAGTTACATATTCAGTTACAGAAATAGACCTCACATATAATCCACATAAATAACATAATGTGGTAAAATAAAATAAGAGTTCAGTGGCACCTTTGGCCTCTTGCCTCTTGCCTCCACTTATTAAATGATATGTACTGCACAACGTGTGGGGGCATTAGTAATATTTGTGTCTTAACTTAGGTGTTCTGGTGTATAATGACTATATACCTGCTATTATCATGACTGCTTGTTTGTGCTAATGATCCCCCTCAATAAGATAATCTTTATTTTCACTCCAGCCAAAGCTCTCAGAACTTTTCCCAGATTTGCAGAAGGAGTTCTAACATCGTGGGCAGTGATCCTTTCAAAAGTGTGTGTCATCACCTAGATTAGGCACATTCTATTAAACCAGGTATAAAACCTAAACCACGGCTTCTTTAGATTAGTAGGCTTGCCAGAAAATTGCTGGCACCTGACGGGAGATGAGGGCAAATATGAGGGTGCCAATGTCATCTCTCTGTTGGAATTGCCAGACACTCTATGGTAAAACCATAGAGTTCCTGGCAATGTCTAGAACAATGTGATGTCACTTCTGGGTTTGAGCATGACATCAACAATTTTTTTTAAAAAAAAATTGTACCACCACCCAAAGGAGCTGAAGCTGGAAATGTGAGTTGCTGGCAATAAATCTCCCACCACTGCAGGAGTGAAAGGCAGCAGAAGTAGGTTTTTCTTAGGCTCATGCATTTAAACTACATACGTATATTTGTCTCCCCTGTCCGTGCATGGGAAAACATCACTCTTTCTTTTTTTTCTCCAGCCAGGCTGCATGGGACAAGAAAATAATGACAGCTAATGTCCACATTGGACTCTCACTGAAAGTGAATTATGTGGCAGGGAATCCTATTGCTACATTTATGAATATGGGAATTACAATAATAGGTCATATTAACAGACCATACTGACACAATGGGTTTTTTTTGTCTTCTCGCAGATGCTATAAGGAATTTTACACCACAAGAATGACAATTATAACCATTTTCAGTTAGATTTGAGTCGAGTGGCACCTTAGAAACCAACAAGATTTTCCGAGTGTAAGCTTTTGAGTCAGATCTCCCTTCTACATACACCTGTCTAAAGAAGGGAGTTCTGACTCCTGAAAACTTATACTTTGAAAATCTCATTGGTCTCTAATGAGCCACTGGACTCAAATCCTGACATTCTACTACAGACAACACACCTACCCACCAAAACAATCCTCAGTTATTGTATCACAGTATGTTATAGTCATACATGCTATAAATATGGAGCTTCCTGATACGATTGTCAATTAGTGTTGATAATCAGTCCTTGATATATTTACCTCATCCTTTTAGAGCTGATTTTTTTTAAAGGTATTTATGCTAGTGTGAACCACAGCATCCTGGGGTAACAGGTTTCACACAAAAATGTTAATTATATCTTGTGAGACAAAGCATTGTCATTATTACTATTATTTAATTATGCACCTAGAAGTAATAGGCAGAGAAATAAAACCAGGAAATGTTTCACCCAAGGCTTACAATCTAAATTAACACAAAACATGAGAGGGGAAAGGAGGGTACCAATTAAATAAAGCTGTGGAGAACAGCTGGATCACTTACTTTTGGTTTATCATAAACTGATCACTTACTAATGTGAGCAGATGACTTCATGTTGTATATTCAGAGTGAGTTAATCATTTTCCCCCATTCAATCTCCTTGTACCACCCACAGTTATTCGCCTCAGGCACTTAAAATATAATTAAAACAAATTCAGTGTTCAGGCCCACCAAGAAAAAAAACCTTGTGCCATAAGATTGCCAGCTCCAGGTAGGGAAATTCCTGGAGATTTGGGGGCATGAAGCTTTGAGAGAACAGGGTTTCAGGAGGAAAGGGACCTCTGCTGGGTATAATGCCAAGGCAGCCATTTTCTCCAGGGGATCTGATCTTTGTCGCCTGGAGGTTGGTTGTAATTTTGGGAAATCTCAAGCCACCACCTGGAGGTTAAACCCCAACGAGAGAGCCACGTGTTAGGAATGAGAAAGCATAAGCCGTGGCCGACTAACTAGGAAAATATCAAAAAGTGTATTTGGAACAAATCTATCTCAGTGAATTATACAATCGGTACAATAAACATTCCTATGTCACAATCAATACCACTCTTTAAGGAAGCCCCGGTAAACACCTCTCCACCCCGTCAACCGAAGGGGTAAAACAGGCTACCCTAGAGTTCTTTTTAGGCTATGAACTCAGCCCGATTTGGAACGATAAGTACAGCAAAATTCAAATACAGATATGTGCAACTGTTAATGCAAGAGCAAATCACAACGCCAATAAGGTCATAATACAATAAATTCAATCACTAACTGCTGAAAACATTCAAATTGCAACCGCAACGGGTTAGCTAGCAAATGACCATCCCGTATCGGATTCTCCTTCTTCCAAGCAGTTACAATTCTTGCACACACGATTCACAACAATTCCAAATCAAATGCATAATGACGGCTCGCTCACAGGCGATAGATTTGTTCCAAATACACTTTTTGATATTTTCCTAGTTAGTCGGCCACGGCTTATGCTTTCTCACCACCTGGAGGATGGCAACTCTAGGAACACAGTTCAGTTTAAGTTGTCTGTCACAAAAGTTAACTGAAATAATTGACTTGGATCTTACCCCTTGCTTCCATTTGTGCTGAGCCATTTGCTTTTGCAGAGGCAGTTCTCAACTGTGGGGTGTATCCCTCAGGTGCTTGGTGCTTTTTGGCTCATTCTCAGACCCTGGTCTAGTGTGAGTGGAAGTGCCTCTAACACACTCTGTGGCTGAGGCTTATCCAGCACAGTACAAGCAGACTGGGACCACGGCACAAGGGAAGGGATATAAGTCTTCCCAATGATATTATTTTCTTTATTCAAAACCACCCTATGGGGCTGCAATTTGTTTTGCTAGAGGAAACACCTTATACCATAATTTAAATCTGAATTACTATCCCATGCCAGGTATTTAATAGGGGCAGGGGATACTAGGAGTGCCATATGTGGCACTCCTAGCTTCTTGCCTGCTTTATTCTAAAATACTAAGGCTACCACTTCCCCTATGACCATTTTTTATTGTTAAGACCTTCTAAGCATCTTTATAAACCTACTAGCAACAAAGTCCATTGTGGGATAAAATACAACGGGTTCTAGAAAGGGGAGGGTGGGCAGGAGGGCATTCCCTCCTCCTCCATCACTGATCCTGGATGGATGAAGTGGGTGGGGCGTGCATGGCCACTTCCTCTGCACATGATCCCCATCCGGTGAATGGGGGGAAGGCATTACCCTCCTGCTCCGCACCTGATCCCGACTAGGTGAAGGGGTAGGTTTTGCTGCCTGCTCCGCGCCTGATCCCAGCTGGGTGAAGTGGGAGGGGGGGCAGTGCCACCTCCTCCACTCCTGATCCCTGCCGGGTGAAATTGGGGGAGACAATACCTCCTGCTCTGCTTCTGATCCCGGCTGGGTAAATGAGGAGGCAGACATTTCCTCCTACTCCGCGGCTGATCCCGGCCGGGTGAAGGGGGGCGAGCATTGCCACATGCTCTGCTCCTAATCCCAGCTGGGTGATTGTGGGGTGTGGGCATTGTCACCTGCTTCGCTCCCGATCTCAGCTGGGTGAAGGGGGGAGCGTGCATTGCCACCTGCTTTGCTCCTGACCCAAGCTAGGTGAAGAGGGGATGCCACCTGGGTCCCAGCTGGGTGAAGGCAGAGGGCGAGTATTGCCCCCTGCTCTATGCCTGATCCTAGCTGGGTAAAGGGTGGGCAGATATTGCCACCTACTCCACTCCTGATCCCAGCTGAGTGAATGCAGAGGGTGGGCATTGCCACCTGCTCTGCTCCTGATCCCAGCTGGGTGAAGGCAGGGGGAGGGCATTGCCCCCTCTCTGTTCCTGATCCCAGCTGGGTGAAGATGGGGAGAAGGCATTGACACCTGCATCACTTCTGATTCCAGCTCGGTGAAGGCAGAGGGTGGGCGTTGCCATCTGCTCCGCTCCAGATCCTAGCTGGGTGATGGTGGGTGGCAGGCATTGTTGCCTGCTCCATGCCTGATTTCAGCCTGGGCTTTCCACCACAGCACACTCTCTGGAGGACTGGTGCCTCATCTGGGCTTCCCTCCACAGCAGCACCCTCTGGAGGCTCACCTCCGGGCTCTGGAAGAAGTTGTCTTGAATACGCTTAGCCTTTTATATAGTAGGATACTGCCTTTGTATCCTGTTGAAATTGTGGAACTCTTCTTCACTAGGAGTTTGCCAAACTCCACACCTGAATCTCTGTCAGAACATTTATGAACATTTGAGCTTCTTTAGGTGCCTGTGATGAATTGAGAATAATGGAACTTTTAGAATGCTATGCATATCAGAATTGTATCTTCTCTCTCTCTCTCTCTCTCTCTCTCTCTCTCTCTCTCTCTCTCTCTCTCTCTAACACACACATGCACACAGCAGTTTTAAATTATTGTTCTCACCCTAAAGCCTTTCAAGGAGACTGAGCTACAATCTAATTCAATATCTATTTTCATATTTATATCACATTTTTCTGTTTTCAAAAGAAAACTATGCACGTACATAACAGACAACACACAAGTATCCTCCGTTTAGAAGCCATGAGATGATGTCAAATGATTGCTGTGCTTTCATGCCGCAGGTAAAAAAACTATTGACTCAGAAAGCGACTACTGATCTTGCAATGCGTTGCCCTTTGAAGGCTTCTTAAGGAGGCCCAGCGCATCTGATATTGCCTGGATCACTAAAGAAGATGAAACATATCTCTGATTTAAAGGGAGATCAGGTGGCCAAAATCCTGGCAGTGAACACTTCAGGAAATTGTCTTAAGTCCTTTTCTAATCCTATGATCTGCCTCTACACTGAAAGCACTGGGTTAGGGAGGAAAGAGGGGTAGTGCTGTAATTAATGCTTCAAACAAAAACAAAAAAAGAAGACGAAATGAAGAATTGATTGAAGAAACAAAGAGAAGCACCTGCTTTGAAAATGCATTTCAATTCTTCCCGTCTTCAGGAGGAAAAAAATGCATTTGACAGCCTATATTTTAACCACTGTTTCATTTAATAATGCATAGCGACATTTATCTGGAGAGATCAGCCTGTGCCTTGCTTCTCGTTGTATATTCGCCAGCCTGCTGTCCAGTCTTGTGATTTTTTATTGTGCCACTGTCCTTTTGTGGGCAGTGACAGCAATGCCACTCCAAATTAAAAATAAGTCTGACAATTTTAATAATAAATGTTGGGGTCAAAGAAGGATTCCTACCAGAGTTGGTGGAATACGGGGGTTGACATTGACAAAGCGATGCTGTGACCTGTAGTCCTACTCATCTTCAAAACTGGGATTCAAAGTTAAGTTCTAGCACACCGATAGGTTCATTTTTCACTTCATCAATGCTGGTGCAGTGGCATCTGAGAATTACACCAAGGGTTCTTAGCAATGCTATGAAAGCAGCACTAACATAACAAAAAGATCTTGTGGATTTGGCATCAAGCTTACCTTGTTTGATTGTGTCAATCAGGTGTGAGCTGAGCTCTGGGTTGATTTGCTTCAGCCCTGCATTACTGAAACAAGTTTGCACTGTTTCTTTTTCAAACTGTGTGGGCACAAAAGGGCAACCAAACCAAACAGATTGGTAGCCATTAATATAACTAAGGTCTGCTTAGAGTAACATGGAACTGTAGGGTTGTTGTTGTTTTTTTAAGGGCAGCATTTATTATTATTATTATTATTATTACAACAACAACAACAACAACAACAACAACATTTGATTTATATACTGCCCTTAACATTTGATTTATATACTGCCCTTCAGGACAACTTAACACCCACTCAGAGTGGTTTACAAATTGTATTATTATCCTTACAACAATCACCCTGTGAGGTGGGTGGGGTTGAAAGCTCTGGAAGAGCTGTGACTGGCCCAAAGTTGCCTAGCTGGTTTCAAGCGGAGGAGTGGAGAATCAAACCTGGCTCTCCAGATTAGAGTCCTGCCGCTTTTAACCACTACACCAAACTGGCTCAAACTAATTTATTTGATTTTTGACTGATTTAGCTGCCTATCTAAAGAACTGTCTGATGAATGGGGCAGTGGCACAGTGAGGAAGGAGGAATTAGAACTCAACCAGATTGTAGGAGAACATCCATGCACAAAAAAAAGCTGATTATGCTATACTGCATTATTAAATAGGGATTCAGTCATAAAATGCTTGATGGAAAATCCAGCTCCCTGTTCACTACTGAAGAACAGGACATAAGTGAAACTGGTGGGTCTTCAAGCAAACACACAGCATCTTCGCCAGTGCGTGCCCATGTCCCTGCAAGTGGCTGTCACAGAGGTGGCATCCCAGAGAAGAGAAGAGGCAGCAACTGTCCCATGTTTATCTTCCTAAGTGTTACTTTGGTGGCCCGGCAGCTTCTTCATTCCTGTTTGAATATTCTATAGCAAAGACCCTTTCCTTCATGATACAGTGGAGCACATTTCTTTTGAGTCACTGACGTTGCCACTTAAAAGGACCTCATGGCGCAGGCCTGGGAAAGACCACTGCCTGGGATGCAAGAAAGCTGTTGGCAGCCAGAGTCTACACTACTGAGCTAGACGGACCAATATCTGATCTGGTGGAAAGCAGCTTCATCTGTCCACAGGCAAAGATGGATGGCTTTCCTAAATTCTAGGATTCATCTTTAGCTGCTACAGCACATTTTAGCCCTTTAACTGGTTTTGTAAAAGTGGGTTCTCGGTCCCTTGGTTCCCCTGTTCCTGCTGTCTTGAAGAACTGCCTGCTAAAAGCAGTTTGTTCTGGGTGTACAGCCTCAGCAAGCCACAAAAATCTATTTTCATCCCTCACCTTAACAGTTGTCCTCACTGACCCTCTGCCTGTACAGGGACCTGAAGTCTCTCAGGATTTTAATTATACTGCAAGAATGATTCCCATCTGTGTCAGGCAGGCATTATTAGATAATGAGCAAGGTGCTTAATGCGCATCACTGCGTAATATGTATTACAGTGCATACATAAAAGAGGAAACAAGGACCCTTGCTGGCTATTCCAGCAAGCCATTGTATGTACCCACGTAACAAGCATGCACAAATGCACACATACAAACTACAGTGCCATCCCCTACTGAAATTCATGAACAACTAAATGAACACGCTGCAAATACATCATGTTTAGCTGAACAAGAAAAAATAACAAGCTTAAATAACTACTGTAACTGACATTCTATATACTCCCTTATATTGTCTACAACATACATCAAACTCTGGAACAGAATTAAAATAACCATCTCCTGAACTGAACTCACAGAAGTGAAGAACTGGAATATATATTTAGACAGATACCGATAGACAGAGACAGAGAGACAGAGACAAGCAGGCTAGCAGACAGGCAGATTAATCAAATTTAGGATTCAGTATTATCAGTATGGAATGCCAAATTCTCCGAGTTACAAAGTAGGATGCAGGATGTTACCAATCAGTGAAATGCTTCCAGACTGTAAAATGCAGCATCCCACCTTTTCTCAAGGATCCAAAGTATGTTCAGTAGGTCTTTACCCTCATCACATAGCAAACTTAACGTGCCTTATAGCAAAAGACAGGGCATTCTATACCCTCCGTCACAACTACCTGATGTGATCATAGAGGTGAAAGGAACAGCTACGTCCCAAGAGAAACATAGAAGCGTCCCCTGTGGACATATCTAAAGTCACGTTCACTCAGAAGTGAGGTTCATTCCAACATGTGCAAGCCACCCTCACATTGCCTATGCAGATCGCATTATTCTCCATGGGCCAGATATAGTGAAATCATAGACACTGCACGTATTTTTTTAAGTCCAAGCAAAAGAAGGAACAGTATGGAAAACCACAATACCTTATACAGGTTCAGATCTGGGTATGAGCAACAAAGCACAAAATGGGGAGGGCAAGTAGTGTTAATTGTATTCACGTACCACACCTAATATATATTTTAAGTGCTTTATGCATCAAAATAACATCAAAATTTTATAAGTGTGTCTTGAGAACCTCTATGAATCTTTGCCAGAGAAGACATAGGGACTTCAGTCAGACATCTCAGCAGAAAAGCACATGCTTTTACATTCATACAACCCATACCCACTCCTCAGAATTTCCAGTTAGGTTGCAGCGCTGGGAAATTTCTCCTCCTGGGTCCCTGTAGAGATGCTGGCAGTCAGAAATGGCAATAAAAGGTTAAATATGCAATGGTCTGCTTTAGTATGAGGGATTTCTTTAAAACATTTACTCTAGCTTTTAAAATGTGAATATTCAAGTTCCAATACACCAAGAAACACTGAGGCTGGTCCCACAGGTCACGGAATGAACCTTTCTTGCTTCTACTATACCCACTCTAGCTACCCTGTGTTCCCCCAAAAGTGGTATGGGGTGGTTGTGGGGCCCTTGGAAACAGAAGAATTCTTCAGATCTAACCTACAAAGGTTTAGGGACTGGATTTTACTCTTTCCTCACATTCTTTTTGTGGACTATAACAAGACAATCATCAACTGTTGAAGAGCTTCTATGAAAGAGTTCCTAGCCCAGCATTCTCTCTAGCACAAGGGCTGTCATTTTAAAGTACAGCCCTTTAAAGGACAGGAAGGCAAATTTACTCTGACAGAACTGCAGAGTAGCTACCATGCACTACTCAAGAGCTTGGTTATACTTACTCCAATAAGAGCAAGTTGCTTAGCTGTGTTGCTGTGTCAGGTAACCACAGTAGCAGAAGACAAACCATCCCCCCCCCCAAAAAAAAACTACAAGGGTTGATCTAGTTGTAATTTCACCTTCCCAGCCCTGTGTGTCTCTCCCAGGAGAAAGTATTTAGCTCACTAAACCCAATCAGTTAAAATTTAAAGCAGAGTGCCAAATGTCTACAGCTGTATCGATAAAAGCCATTACACCTGCAATCTTCTGACACAGAGAGATGAAGGTTAGCCCGGTAAATTTCTCAAAGCCTTATTATACATCCATGATGATGAAATTCATATGAGGAACAAGTGGGGGGAAACAGTCACAAAATATACCTCGGTTACCAGGGTTTTAGGGTTAATGGGGAGGGGAGGAGTGATAAGGAGGAAAACGAGTTGAAGTATAAAAAGACTTCTTTCCAGTCAACAGTTTAGCCAGGGCCTGAATATGCAATGGAATAGTGTGATTAGCACAGAAGAGATGGAGATATATCAAGATGGGGTGGACTCTGGACGCTGCTATTAGGCACGGGAAGGTGGCCCATCTCAGATGGCAGATTATTAAAGGGCAGGAAAATGACAACTATTCGGTTTGGTGTAGTGGTTAAGAGCAGCAGGACTCTAATCTGGAGAACTGGGTTTGACTCCCCACTCCTCCACTTGAAGCGAACTGGGTGACCTTAGATCAATCACAGCTCTTCCAGAGCTCTCTCAGCCCCACCCACCTCACAGGGTGATTGTCATGAGGATAATAATAACACACTTTGTAAACCACTCTGAGTGGGCGTTAAGTTGTTTTAAAGGGTGGTATATAAATAGAATGTTGTTGTTGTTGTTACTATACCAACATGGGGGAATCACTTGGGTTTTCAGTCTCATTCACCAAAACTTCTCAAATGGTAAAGGATACATGAGTTATTGCAATGATCTTAAATACACCTAGAACTGCTTGCCTGAATGTTCCACTTTGATCCTAGATTGCAAGTAAATGTATGCCACTTAAAGCAGAGGGTTCGCCCCAAGACTCGTATAACGTTTGATCACCATGTATGAAATGTCAGAAAAAGCAAAACAAGATTAGAGTTATTTCTTTGGGTGTCTGGGTTCTGCACGTCTCTATCAGACTGGGTGGGGCTGATGCTCAGTGTTAAAGTATCTGCTTGGCATGCAGAAGGCCCCAGGTTCAATCCCCAGAATCTCTCCAGTAAAAAGTCAGTAGGTTATGTGAAAGATCACATCCTGAGATCCTGGACAGTCAGTCCCAGTCCGAGTAGAGAATACTGACCTTGATGGGCCAATGGCTTGATTCAATATGATGCAGCTTCATGGGCTCAATCCCTTCTTTTATTGCAGGGGTTTGGGGTGGGTGGGAAAATGGGGGGCACGGATATCACATGTACCTTGATGTAATTTCTAAGGAAGAAAACCCAGTGGAAAAGGCTGAAGGGAGTGGAGGCTGATTGCCCTGGTGTCGGGCTCCACATATACTCAATCACATGGTTCCAGTAGATGTGAAGTCCCACAGTGGGACAAGCAGCCCCACCCCACATCTTTTTCAGCTGGTGAAAACACTTTGGGAGGGAAAGATGAAGCCCTGTGCAGCATTCCCAATCTGTATCAAGCAATGCAGCACTGGGGATGGCGAGTTCCCAAATCATACATGTGACTGCAAGTTGGGCCAGGGGATACCAAAACCAGCTCGCATCACATGTACGGTGTAGTTTGGCTCCGAGCTAGATCATTAATCTATCTAGCTCTATACTGTTTGCTATGACTGTTGTTGGCTCTGAAGCATGGCCGGAAGAAGTTTATCAGAGATGATGAACTCTGATGATACCAAGACTCAAACCTGAGATCTTTTTCAGCTAGGGAAGGAATGGGGTTCTACCACTGAACTGGGGCCCAAAAGATGCTTGTTTGGTAATCAAAGATCTCTTCTGCCTTCTTGATTGTCTTTGGGCACAATTCACTGTTTTGGTGTTAAAAAGAGTATCTGAAGTTTCACCCTTTCCCACACGAACTGACCACTAAGATCACTGACCAGTGTTCTTTTTCTGGGTGCCTCTGGCCTTTAAAAGCCTGCTAAATGACTACTGGAGAGGGAGACTTTTTTCTGATTATACTTCATTTAAGAAGTTCCCTCTCAAACACTATTGGTATATCATCCCCTTTCAGGCATCAGACAGGCTCACTCTTGTTTAATTGTACTATTGGTGATTATTTTTTGTATCTCTTTCTTCCTGTTTTCCTAATTTTATGAAAACTGTTCAGCCATTCTGTTGATGTTTTGAAATAGTGCTGCTACCATAATGCACTTATTATTGATGTTTTATGGATCTGGGTTTTTTTTTTAAACTGTGAATTGCAAATGCCCATTGAGGCAGAAAGGAACCAAGGCAGAAAGGATTGGCAAATGCCAATCTTTCCGTGAAATAAATATATTGTCACAAACAAATTCCTGAATGATCACAGGACTGCTGCTGCTGCTAAAGCAAACCAAATGTCTCTATATGACAAACTGAATCTGTATAAATCAGTTTCCTAACTTGTGTGATATGAGGGAATCTACTCTGTTTCCCACCTGTTTTGCTGGTCACAAGGATGCAGAGAGCATGATGAGCTATGGCTGCCTCGTCTGCTATGTATGGTAAAGACACTGCATTTACAAAGAGTGCTCAGGAATCTTATATAAAAGTATTTACTCTAACAAATAACTATTGGCAATCTTCATATCATTCACATAGCTCACATAGTTGAAGAACTTGGAAATCATACCTGATAAAAAATGGCAGCAGAACCCAACCTTTCTCAGGACCAAACTGAACAATACATTTTTACGAGTTTTATTTGGGTCCCCCTGACTCAACCTGCTTGCACCTCAGTCATGCAGCAGCTACAGGGAACATCACTTTTAAAGCCCACAGGAGCAAATTTGACTTAGGATAGTGTTGTAGGGTGGAAGAGGGGGCTCCTGGCTTCCCTAACCTTTTGGGGGAACCCAGTTGCTCAAAATATTCTACAGGCAGCTCCAAAGTTATGCACTGAGCTTTCTAGGCTCAGTTATCCACTGAGGCTACTTTCAGGAAGAAGATGTGGGGGAGGGAGGAGCCGCCTTCTCCCTCTCATGCCACTGTCCTGTGTCAAATTGGCTCCTGCATGCCTTAAATGTGACATTCCCTGCAGTTGCTGTGTGACTGAGGTG
The DNA here is from genome assembly GCF_028583425.1 of Eublepharis macularius. Classification (NCBI taxonomy): domain Eukaryota; kingdom Metazoa; phylum Chordata; class Lepidosauria; order Squamata; family Eublepharidae; genus Eublepharis; species Eublepharis macularius. Next base: position 37,312,452 of record NC_072791.1, read on the forward strand.
AAAGCAAGTTGGGTCATGAGAACCCAAACAACTTGTTAAAAAAAACCTGTATTGTGTAGTTTGGCCATCAGAGTTAACAAGACACTGTTTGTTAACCAATGTCTTGAGAAGCTATGCTGTCTTTATTCAGAGAGGGAGCCATGTTAATCGGTTGCAATGAAAATAAACAGGAGTTCTGTGGCATCTTGCAAACTAACAAAAAACTTCATTCCAGCATAAACTTCCATGGATCACATCTTCACATTCTTAGTGGATCAGAAACGGACTCTGGTGTCTGATCTGGGCTCGATCCAGCCTGATTCAGGCCCCTGCAGAGCGTGGAAGCGCTGTCAGGGTGGCCCATGCAATGATGTCACTTCCTGAAAGTGACTTCATTGCGCAGGCCGGGAGTGCACGTGCTGGGAGTGCACATTTAAGGCATGCAGGACTCTGGTGCATGGAAGTTAAAAATATGTTAGTCTTTGACAAGACACCTATTTACCTTTTATGCTACAGTTCATCTCTGAAAGTTCTGTTCGATCCATGAGATGTGCAATGAAGACTTATTTTCATGGTTTGATGTGGAAAATTTTTCCTTGAACTGGGTAGCCAATTCAGGTAAAAGGGCTTGCTATTGATTAAAATGTTTTTCTGGCCTCTGAACTATGCTTGGATATAGAGAAAAGAGTTACAGAAAGGATGTTTGAGTTAGTCAAAAGCTGCTAACCTTTGAATTCAAAGCCCAAAGGCTACAAAACATGCTTCAATATGAAGGTAAATAATTGTATTCTGTTCTCAATTAGGGTTTATTCTCAGCTAGTTTTGACCAAAAGCCATACCTGGTTTGAAAAATGCAGTTTTAAGCTAATGCGGAACACACAGAATGTTCACAGCACATATTAATTCAATATGTAAATAACCAAGAAAAAGCTCAAAGCTCTTGTTTTAATAAGATTCTGGGGTTTTTTTATTCAATGCCAGTTCAAAGCAATATAATAAAATCTCTCTTACCTTTTCTTCTACCACCCTCATTTTGTCACACGATAAAATAGAACACAGTACAATATTTGCCTTTCTCATTTTCATCCTGTCTTTCCTCCAAGGAGCTCAGGAAAACATACATTGCTCTCCTTTGTACCTTGTAAATATAAAGTTGCCTGGAGATCTGAACCTGGTTCACCATCCTAACCACTGTACAACACTTGTTTTCAATGTATGTTCTATGCACAAACAATTATTGGAAATATGTTGGAAGAACTCACCAGTGTATTTTAGGAGTTCAAAAATAATTCCCTTTTCAGTCCCCAGCATTCATTTTCCCTCATGGAGGGAAAGAAAACGTAAGAGCTAAGCATCCTAAAGGCAGCCATACAAAATTAGAACATCATAAGACCTGCTGCCATGACACCATGAATGGGGTGGTGAAAGAGGAGGAAGATGGCAACACTTTTTGTTTACCGGTATCATGATTAGGGTTTCCAGGTGCCCGCAGGTGGCAGGCAAACTCCCAGGGATTTGCCCCCTCATCCACCAATCACTCAGCGATCAGCGGGAGGGGGCAAGCTCCTGGAAGTTGCCTGCCAGCAGTAGACACCTCAGGAGTGTGCACTGCGTGCACTCCCATCCAGCGCACTGACATCACTTCTGGAAGTGATGTCATCGTGCTGCTCGCAGGAGTGTTCCCACGCTTCATTTGGGGTCAATTTGGGCCCCAAATGGGCCCCATGCAGAGTGTGTGAGCACTTGTGTCGCTGTCATGGTGACATCATTTCCAGAAGGAGCTCATGCAGCGCACAAGGTAAGTGCCAGGGACTCCACCCTCCCGACAGGAGGCGAGGGGTACCTGGCAACCGTAATCATGACAATGATAATTTCTCTAAGAAATTCACTTAGAAGCAGTTGTTACACATTATAAGTTAATTTTACTTATCTGAGTCCCCACTGTGAAATCTTTTGTTTCATTGGTGGAATTCTATACTATGTGTCAAATACAAGGCACAGAGCCACCCCAAATCATCTGTCTGCACACAACCATCCTGAGACCTCAGAAGTTTGGAATTAATGTTCATTAAGCTATTTTGTACCACACATCATTTATCTCTCAGATTTTCCTGTATGGACAAGAAAACCAAACATATGAATTATTACAATAGCACACTAGCCTGTGACAAATGAATCCCTTGTGAGATTACAGCAATAACACAAACTGTGTGTTTAATAACCACAATGCATATTTTCTCACTGTGTGCACGTACTGTTGGGATGTATTGAATTTGTATCTGTTAATGGAACTTAACTGCTGTTCGGTTGGTTGGCAAAATGGTAGGCCTCACTTTCAAATGGGATTTCACTATTTCAGTTTTTCTTAACTGCATTCTGACATTATTAATGGTATGTGGGGAGGGGAGTTCTTCGACAACAACAAAAATGTGCAGATTTATGACATGTAAATGTGAACATCATATTTTGTGGGCTGCAGGGGGAAAATACGTTTGGAAGTTAATGTTTCCAAAAAATGTTGGCAGGTGGTGGTGGCTGGCTACTACCAGATCACATGAAGCAGCTGGCTCATTTGGCTTCTTCACTGTCATGAACCCCTTGTGCACTTAAAGAAAATGAGTGTACTTATTTTACTCCATGAAACGTTCAAGGCTATTGGATTTAAAAATCAACCGTACTTTTAAAAAAAGAAGCATGAATATTCCTTCTTTGCCTTTCACTCAATACTATACGGCACCTCAGGTTGGAGTTCCATGACAGAAACTCCAAGTATGTTACTTTAAAATACTGTCAGTGTACCCATAACAGACACGAAGATGCCATCATGTTTAGTTTGACTCTTATTTAAACATTTGTTTGCTCTATTTCCCTCCGTTTTTAAAGCTGATACTCATATTTGTGTTCGTATACATTTAATAATAAAAAGATAACCACCCCACCAGTGCAATCCTAAGCAGAGTTTTATTTTTTTTTAAAGCCACTGACATCAATGGGCTTAGAAGGGTGGAACTCTGTATAGGATTGCACTGTAAATTTAGATTTATTTATTTTTTTGCTTTAGAATACAGCAGCCAGGCTGTTAACTGGGACTTGCCACTTTGTGCCTTGCCATTGTCAAAAGGATTTTCACTGTCTTCCAGATTTATTTTGCATACCACTGGCCTTATTTATTTATTTAGAGCATTTGTTAGCTGCCTTTCTACCTTAGGGCACTCAAATCAGCTCACAAGAAGCATAAAATACATAAAAATCTTATCTTAAAATCACTATCTAAAACAATAAATAGTAAACTTGATCTATAAAGCATTAAATTGCCTGGTACTGGAGTACCTCCTCCTCCTAAATATGATCCTGCTCATTTTTCTAAGATCTTCTCAGACTTTCCAGAGAGCAGACAGGACAAACCTCTTCCATGGTGACTGCAGAGATCAGTTCCGATACATCTGCTGAGAAGGCCCCTGAGATGATATCACTTATAGTGCCCCCAAACCTGGCAAAGAGCTGAATAAAATTGCACTCAGACAGTCATAAAAATGAATATACACACATATCACATGAATAGCCATGTGATATATAATGTGTGAAAAGATCTCCAAGGAATGAGGCAAGTAAAAAGTCATTGTATAATAATTTAAAAACTTTAATATGTGCTAGCATGGTGTAGTGTCTGATGGACTAGGATCTGGGCCATCCAGGTTTGATTCCCCACGCTGCCATACTCTCAGCATAATCTACCTTACAGGGTTGTTGTGAGGAAAAAACAGAGGAGATGGAGAATGACATAAGCCACTTTGGTTCCTTCACAGGAGAGAAAAGCAGGGTACAAATGAAGTAAAATTTGAAAATAAATACGTAGCATTCAGTTTTTCTGACAGTAGCCCTTCTGTACTTCCAAACGGCTTTGTTCAGCTATTCATCCCCACCCACCTCCCATATTTCCTAAGACTCAAGATTCCCTTTGGTTTAACTCCAGTCAATGAGTAAATGCAGTTATTTGGTGGGGATGTGGCATGGGACATCTTGTCCTAGTCAGCACACATCTTCTTAAATCATCTTCCTGAAGCTTGTAAAATATGATTGTTTATGAGATATTGATGGCTGGAGGGAAACACTAAAGAGCCGAGAGTCATAATTAGAATTCCGATGCTTTTGATCCAATAAAGATTCCATCAATGTCACAGAGAGATGAGTGGTTGTGAATCTTGGAGTCATCATGGCCCGTACAAACTGATTTATACACTTACAATGCTGGACAAATGAAGGGCAAAGAATCTGTGCCAGACAATTCCAGCAAGGCAACTCCTTACTTATCTTTCGGCTGGCTGCTAAAAATGCACAGACGCTCTGTACTCAGCTCTTTCACACTGCAGAGCTCAGCCAAAGAGCCGATGTTTCGGTCCAATCCATCTACATTTAGTCAAACCACTTCTTTATCAGTAAATCCAAAACGGTATCATGTAGGAAGTGCTTGTGTGTGAGCATCTGCTGATAAGGGTTCCCCCCCCCCCCGACCCCAAGAAAACAGAATCTGGGCAAATCAACAAGACTTTCTCTCCCTTCCTCCCCACCAATCCTCCTTGCCAGGGCTGCTGGCACAACTCTAAACACCTCATTTATTCCGGATTTATAAAGGTCCTCTGTGCAGAGTGTAGAGCTTAGCTTCTGACATTTATATATTTCTTCTCGGGAGATACTCTTGTAGACATAGAATATTTTGGTTAAAGAGTTGCAAGGATGTGGCAGTAAGAAATCAACCGTGTGGTCCACTGCTCTGCTATAAATGCTAACTAAGAAAAGTATCCGTCCATGGCACAAGAAGATCGGCTAAGTCTGCTCAAAGGCATTTCGGTTTTTAAGAGACATGTCTGTTGTGTCCTTTTATTGCATAGCTATTTTCCAAGCAGTGATAGTTGATATTTTTCTCCCTGAGTAAAGACTGTTATTGTGTTACATACCACTTTTACAGTGGCAAGATACTGAAATTAATTTCATCAAATGGCGAAAGTAATTTCTCAAATAAAAAAAAAACCCAGACTATTACAGGCAAAGATGTGTTTTACAACTTACTGGTGAACTGCAGAGCAACTTCTATTTTAGAGAAAAGGAGGGGGTGTGGGAAGGGGTGGAAAAAGAGAGAGTCTTCCATTGAGCATTCTGGCAAGAAGCCCGAGGAAGACATTACAAGCATCACTGCCAGGCCCAGGCCAACCCATTGCAAACATTTAGCTATTCTGTGTGCATGGCTCTTCCCTTACCTGCATTTGTGTCTTTCACACTGCCCAACACAACTTTTGTTTCAGCAATATTTCATCTCTGGGTTTCTGATTTATGCCTATTTCAAATTTCTGCAACCCATATCCTATTGCATTTGTTCACTGAATGTTCTCGCTATTGATCATGTTGTACTTGTTCACTGAATGTTCTAGCGGTTGTTCTGGCACTGTGTAATCTGCCTCGGGTCTCTGTGATAAAGGTTTAAATTAAATAAATAAACAATGTGCAGGCACGGGTGAAATGCAATGTTTCTGAACGGACACACCGTTGCACATAACGGAAATAACCAGGCGCTAAAGAAAGGAATATAATCTCTAGCATTCTTATATAAAATGGAAAGTTCTATAACTGGACATTTGCAAAACTCTCTGAGCAATATCCTGGAGGACTCTACCAGGCTGGACATCACTAAATGGGCAGAGCATGCACCTATTCTGCATATTCTGATTAGGCTTGCCAGCCTTCTGGTGGGACCTAGAGATCTCTCAGAAATTCAACCGATCTCCAGATTTCAGAGATCACTTCACCTAGAGAAAATTGCTGGGGGGGGAGGGGTGCTCTATGACATTATATCATGCTGAACTCCCTCCCCTCCCCAAATCTTGTTCTCCCCAGACTCCACCTCCCAAAATTTCCAGGAATTTCCCAAGCCAGAGCTGGCAATCATAATTCTGATCTAATACACAATTCAAAAGGAAAACATCCCTAAATCAGCAAAGACCCATACGATATGGATAGAGGACAGTAGTATATTTGCTTGGTGCTTTGTAAGCAAGTGATCAAGATGTGGCTTGAAATAAGAGCCAGTTTTGTGTAGTGGTTAAGAGTGTGGGACTCTAATCTGGAGAACTGGGTTTGATTCCTCACCCCTCCACTTGAAGCCAGCTGGGTGACCTTGGGTCAGTCACAGCTAGAGGTGGGCATGATCCCCCCAAAAATACCGATCAAGCCGTTCGTGGATCCGGGCCACTGCCGAACCCAGGTCACCAATTCTAACCGATCAAGTCCCGTTTCCAATCCAGAATCGGGAATTGGGGAAGCCAAAGCAGGAGGCGCCCCGCTGTTTCCAGCGATATAGGAACGGTGGTTGGTGGCAGCGGCCGCCAGGCTCGGCAGGCACGGGGAGGCGGTGATGAGCTGCCTCCCCTCAAGGAGGGAGGGGACGTTCACACACACACACACACACACACACACACACACACACTTAGAACAGAGGGGGGGAAGTTTTTAACACGGCAATGAGCTGCCTCCCCTCAGGGAGGGGACATTCACACCAGGGCCGGATCTACGGTTGCCAGCGCCCAGGGCAACCGTAGTCAGGCTCTTTTGCGCGTGCACGCTCCTGGGTCGCCCCGCCCACGCAGCAAGCCGGCTATCCCAGTGCGCTGTGGAGCTGGCAGCAGCGTGAGTGGCTCAGAGACTACCTGCGCCATTCCTCTGCCCTGCAAGACAACGGGCGGCCGGCTTGCCCGTGCGCCCCTTGTCCTGGGGAAAGGCGAACGGCGCAAGCGGCCTCCCAGCCTCCCGCGCTGCCTTTTGCCTTTCCCCAGGACAAGGGGCGGCCGGCTTGCCCGTGCGCCCCTTGTCCTGGGGAAAGACGAATGGCGCGGGCAGCCTCCCAGCCACCCGCGCTGCCTTTTGCCTTTCCCCAGGACAAGGGGCGGCCAGCTTGCCCGCACGCCCCTTCTCCTGGGGAAAGACGAACGGCGCGGGCAGCCTCCCAGCCACCCGTGCTGACTTTTGCCTTTCCCCAGGACAAGGGGCAGCTGGCTTGCCTGCGCGCCCCTTGTCCTGGGGAAAGACAAACGGCACGGGCGGCCTCCCAGCCACCTGCGCTGCCTTTTGCTTTTCCCGCAAGCCGGCCACCCCTTGTCCTGCGGGAAAGGCAAAAGGCAGCGCGAGTGGCTGGGAGGCCGCCCACGCCATTCAACTTTCCCCAGGTGCGCTCCTGGGGCTGGCAACTTCGCCCAGTGCCCCCTCTTTGGCGGCGCTGGGGGCAGACTACCCCCCTGCCCCCCCATCGATCCGGCCCTGATTCACACACACACACACACACACACACACTTAGAGCAGAGGGGGGTATCTATCTCTGCCTCTCCAAATAGAGAGAGACCCCCCTCAACATGTTTCAGCCAGATTTTTTTAAAAAAAGCAGGGTCAGAATCCTCCGTTCCTCCCCACCCGATTTTAAAAGCAAGCAGCCAGTCTTCAAAAAGCATATTTTAAACACACACACAGAACCGTGAATGAGGTTTTCCCACAAAATACAGTGTTTTAAAAGCAGGTTAAAAACAGAGAGTGACAGACAGAAAAACACCCATTCCTCCTACAAAGCCCCGTTTTTTAAAAAAGCAACAAAACTTTGTGCCCATGGCATCAGAACACCCCCTTCCCCCTCCCTCCCCTGGGTTGCTGCTCCGTGGTTGGAAGGAAGCCTGCTAATCAAGGAAAGCTGGGCTTCCATTCGATTTTCTAGGGTGACAGAAGGAGGGCAAACACAGCTCAGGCATTCCCCTGGCTCCGTTGCTAGGGGAATAGATTATTGGCGCCTGAGTGTCTGGCTCTCCGATTAGATCATGATGCCCCCCCCCGATCAAGCCCCCCCCCCCACGCTGGATCGGTCACCATGGACGGAACTGATTAGCTGAGTCCCAATGGCGCGAACGCCATTATGGGGGGGGGGGTTCACATCGTGATTCCGATCGTGCCCATGTCTAGTCACAGCTTCTCGGAGCTCTCTCAGCCCCACTCACCTCACAGGGTGTTTTGTTGTGGGGATAATAGTAACATACTTTGTAAACCGCTCTGAGTGGGTGATAAGTCATCCTGAAGGGCGGTATATAAATCGAATGTTGTTGTTGTTGTTGTTAATGAAGCAACCAGACTTCATGTGATTCCTTCTTTTGTTGTCATTAGGATTGTTATTAGTAATATACAGAAATTAATCATTAATGCTGAAACTGATTACATTTAAGGAAGAACACTCGGGCTGATATGTGCTTGGAAAGCAGCATGCACTAAAAGTCGCCAATAAGGGTATAAACCCAACGGCAGCATAGGACAATCCTTGATATTGCCCCGTTTTTCAGTGGGGCAATACTTAGCAATGACCAGTTCCCATATAGACAACTTGCACCCTCTCCGCACATTTGAATTCTTCACCCTAAGCCAATAACCCAGTCTGTTAATCACATGAACAGGACATCCGTTCTCATAGTCCCTGAGTAAAAAGTGAAAGGGGGTGGCTCTTCTAAGACATCTGGATGGACCCACTGGCCCAGAAAACTGGTTCAGTCTTCTGGGGAAAGGGTACTGGCTCAGCGACTGAGAGCAGATGTAAATATTAAAATGCATTGGTGTTCACTTTTGCAGCTTGACAGCATTCTCGAAATCCGAGCATCTCAGCCTTTGAGCAAGTACGCAGAACTGATCTGCCATTTATTTTGTGTATGTGTGTGTGAGAGAGATAAAGAGTGAGAAACTCCTGCACATTGATTAGGTGAATACATAAAGAAAGATGCTTCTGTTGGTCTTCCTATATAACTTTGGTAATCATCCTCCAATCTATCCCTTTAAAACATAACATCCTTTTTTAAAAGTTGCTAAGGGGGCAGCTTTTTAAATATGGTTGCCAATGTCTGGGGGTCTGGCACTCTCCCAGAATTACAGCTGATTTCCAGACTACAGAGATCCGTTCCCATGGAGGAAATGGCTACTTCGGAGGCTGGCAACGCATCAGTACTGAGCTCCTTCCCTTACCCAAACCCCAGCCTCCACAGGCTGCACCCTCAAATCTCCAGGAATTTCGCATCCCAAAGTTGGCAACCCTACTTTTTAAAAAACATGGAAAAATATGACCACAGACCTCCCAGCATTTTTTTCTCAAGTCTAATAGGCTGTGGAGCCATGATTTGGATTGGGGATGCAGTATGGAGGAACAAGAGATTTAACACTTGTCATACGTATTTGCCAATGAAAACTGACTATGCCCCTCAAACATGCATTTTTTTTAGCCCTGGAAAGAAAAAGGGAAACAAAAGCGAAGACAGGCTACCTGTCTCCCTGCCCCCTTTTTAGGGCTATTAACAGCAATGAAGGGAGGGAATCTGTCTTAATTAGTGAAAATGTAATAATCCAAATCAAGGTCCCATGTGGCTTCTTTCTGATCTCCCATGGTCTGTCTATTTTGTCCTACATATGGAGTATTCAAGGAAACTACCAAGTATCTATATGTTCTAGTTGCACTAACAAGATCCAATAATCACATGCACGTCCTAATTGCAAGACATACTCCAGAACCAGCCAAGACGATACATACCCTCTCCTCTCTGGGGGCCATTCCTTGAAATGGCCCAAACTGTTCACTTTTGGTTCTAAGCCTCCACTTTTGGTTCCCAAAGGCTAGAAGCTATGGCACAAAACAGAAAGCTGTTTGGTCCACTCTTTCTTTGAGATGAGAAAGGCCACTCCACAGCAGTGTTATCATTCTGCTGGGAAATTGTAGAAACAATTTTTCAAAGGTCATTTTTCTTTCTTGTTTTGTCAGCCATCAAAACATGTCAAGGCTTTCAAACATGTGCATGTGCGTGCCCAAACACACATAAACACACATTACCTTCATAGTTTTTGATTAAAGCTTTGGACCCTCAGCCAATGCTCTCAGCTGTCACTTGCTGTCTTGTGCTTAATTCCCATTGTGTGTGTGTTATGTGTCATCAAGTCATTTCTAACATATGGAGACCCTCTGAATTAGCAACCACCAAAAGTCCTTTCATTGCCTTGCTCAGTTTTCCAAATGGAAGTTGGGGCTTCCTTTATTCAGTCAAGCCATCTCATTTTGGGTCTTTCTCTTTTCCTACTGTCTTCCACCTTTTTTAGCATCTCATTAGCATCAGGGGGATTTGATGCTGATTATTTTAATTTATGTTATTTATAATCTGCCTTTCTCATTGGGACTCAAGTCAGATTACACAGCGTAAATCAATGGGATCAACAGCTGGGACATTCAATAAATAATGAACTAGGATATGCAAATACAAATTTGCAGAAATTGGAAACAAACCAAAATCCATAAAGCTTAAAACAATGCAGAAACAAGTGTAAGCAATTACATATAATTTCTTAAACAATGCAGAAACTACCTGGTAGGAACATACTTACAATAACAGATATTACGCAGTAGTATAGTCTACAGTCCTTGTCACTTTACCAACACATCTCTTTAAACCATTTCCTTACAGTACAGCCCTCCTACCTGAGTAAAAAAGGCCTCCTGAATAATTCAGTTTTGCATAGTTTTAACATGTGTTTGCTTTAAATACATCATATGCAGCAATTTAAATTGCTTGCATTTTAAGTATTAGAGCAGAAGTCTCTATGGAAAACAAAAATCACATAAATGTGCAAGTGTATTCATTACTATTTTGAGAGCTGCTGTAGCACAGCAGGTAAGAGACTGGGCTACGAATCAGAAAGTCCCTGGTTTGCCTCTCGCCTCTGTCAGGAACCAACTAAGTAGCCTTAGGCAAGCTTCAGTACTCATCTCAAATTCAAAGATACCTACCTTTCCTAACGATTGCAAGGACTATGACAAAAGAATGTGTGTGAAGCATTTTGAACCCTTGAATGAGCTACACAAATACATACAGCCTTGTAAATCCACGGATTTCTGCTAAGGATAGCACTTTGTTATTATATACGAACAGGGACTTGGGGACAGGGCAGAACTGTGTGCAGATTGTCTTGACTGCTTGAGCCATCTGAAGAGATTTGCTCTGCAAATGTCTTCTGTCTGATTGTTGCACCAAGTCAGTAAGAAATTCTATGTTGTGTAGATGGCTGTCTGAAAGACAGATGGCCCCATCTTTGAAGCAGGAGGTGTTGGACTTGGTAGCTGTCCGTGCCATCTAGTGCTATGATTTTGTGATCAAATTGCTATTGAAATGAACATTTCAGTAGCTCTATAATTTTTTTAAAAAAGAAAGCCAACAGCCTACACTTCTCTGATGTCATTAAATAAAACAGAGGGAAGTCTGGGTGGGAACTTCTGCTGTCAGTCTCCCTAGTTAATCATTGACTGCCTTGAGTCACATCTTCCATGAATTCAGCCCAGAGGATAGCATATAATTTAATCCACCAAAGGTCAATTCACAAGGGACCAGGGACCCTGTTTTCTCAGTGGAGGGAATGGGCATCCTCATCACTGCAGGTAGGACACAGGTAAGACATCCAATTCCCACAATTCTTCTCCCAATGCAGACAATACATCACACGTTGCACCATACAGGTAAGAAGGAGCATACAGATACAGCCATTCCCCCACCAAGCATGCAAGATGAGCCGGTAAGTAGACTGGATCCCTTTTACTTATTTAGTACATTTTTATTCTGCCTTTCCTCCAAGAAGTTTCTTTCTCCCTTCATTTTATTCTCACAATAATCCTGTGAGTTAGGTTAGACTGAGACACAATGCCTGGTCCAAGGTCACCCACCAAGCTTCCATGGGCAGAGTGGGGATTTGAACCAAGGTCTCCTAGATCCTAATCTAACACTCCACCACTCTGGCTCTCTTTTTTTGCACACTGTGGGTTTCACCCTTTTAATTAAAGAATTGTAACAGCAACACACTGTTAGGGCCTCCACCTCAAACACACACATTAATGGCATTTGTCTCTGTGTTGTGTGTGTACTGCATAATATCTAATAGGTCTTAGGACAGTGTTTATAGGCTACAGTCCAGCAATGGAAATGTCTCTTCTCACATAAGTTAAAAAAAAAAAAGAATGCCTACCCCCATTCAATAGTTAAGTCTGGCTTATTTCCTTCACTATGACCCCCGGCTGTCCCTTTGTTTCTGCTTATGTGACTGACATATGTCACCAGCTGCAGTATCCCTCTTGGCACCATTAACCCATTTCTGTCCTGATAAGGTGCTGAATTTAGTTTCCATTCTGGGCTCTGACCTTTTACATCAATGTATCAAGCAGTTTGCCATAGCTACTTTTAGAGACGTGCCAAGGATCTGATCACACAGAAAACCCGGAGCAGACAGGCCAGGACAAGTTTCTTGGGGGGAGAAGGTTGGCCTGTGTTGCTCTGCTTCTAAATTTCCTGTCCTTGTTATTAAGCGGAACGCTATTCAAAAGCTGCTGTGCAGATTCATGTCATAATGAGATCCAGCGCAGGGCAGTGGTTAGAGGATCAGAATGAAAGCAGGTCCAAATCCACACTTGGCCATGAGACTCACCGAGTAACCTTGGCCTGTCTTGCCTAACCTGCCCAACAGGGCTGTTGTGGGGCTAAAATGGAAAGGAGGACACTAGGTATGCTTCCCTGAGCTTTTTGAAGGAACGTTGGCATAAAAAATGTAGTAGACATTATGCTTCATTCCTTAGTTGCATCACTAAGTGCTTCGCTGACCTTAAGATCGCTGCAAGCCAAAAACAATGACCAGAACTAATTCACTCTAAAGATGATAATGAATTTGCCAGAGAGTGAAAATTGTTTACCAAAGGGCTATCGTGGGGAAGGCTGATGCCTTCAGAGTATATACCAACTCTGAAATGAGAAATTACCTTTGGATGTGTTAAAAAATCCCCTGGAAAACATTTCTCATACAGGTTTGATTAAATGAGCCTTTGGATGCTGAAGGAATTGTATATGATCTAAGGCAATGCAAATTTCTTCTGCAAGTGCCCCCATCTTCCATTCCCTATTGATCTTGGGCAAGAGAACTTTGCCCATCAACTTCCAAGGAGCCAAGATCACTCCAGATTTAGCTTTTAATAAATTATGGCAACAATTATTCATGCAATTTGATTTCTCTTGGATAGTGGAACCCTAGGAGAAGGTAAGCCAGCCTTTGCAAGTAAATGAAGCCAGAAAGGAAAGGGAATCACAAATAAAATATCCCAACACTACAAATTCCTTAGGCAGGCTCAGGTCCCATGTGAGTGAGAGCTTATCAGGATCTAACTCTTTAATTATCATGACTATTTAAAGGTTATCACCCCCAATACGTTTGCAAATCATCTTCCTTTATGTTAATTTCTGTGACTGTGGTCCTTAGCCCATAAACTGTCACAGAGAATTACTCTATTAATTTATCAGTTGACTAGCTGCCCAGCAATTAATAATTATGAAGGATTCAAAAAGCCTTGTCGGAATATTTGTTGTGACCTTTTGAGGATTGATAGGGGGGAAGGACAATCCCATAAGGTGCCGAGCGCCTTTCATCTCCTTCAAAGAGATGACAAAATATGTGTGGATACCCAAGTATATCAGGAGTAGAAACTCTGTGGCATAATCCTTACAACATGCAAGACTGGGATCCATAAAATGTACCCAGTTAGAAAATGTATGTTCCCGCTTGATTTTATAAAGAAGGATCAGCAGCCTGTGCAAAACTGAGCAGAAAGTTTTCGAAATTCTGCAGTCCTCCCTATAGAATAATCTCATTAAACCAGGCTAGCTGTTAGTAAGCAATCTGAGAACTGAATCCTAAATCTCAACAGGCAATTCATCTGAGTGCAGGATAACTTTATATAACTGTTTTTATAAATGAGGTACGAGTTCTTCAATTGATATGCAGAAGCCAAGAAACAGAAGGGCCTGCCTTTAAAATAAATAAGCAACTCAGATCAAACCCAATATAAAATAGACAAGGGACCTTTGCGCTGCAGATTTGAAAGCACAGAATGTCGTCTTCCTTTTTCAAAAACAAAAATCATTAAAGGTGTTTTACAGATTTCTGTATGGATCATTTCATTTTTTGTAATCCTCAATTTGACACGATGAATTGTTTTAAGAGCTCACCAGAACCGCATTTTGATTCAATTCAAAGGGCCATGTCAGGAGGAAGAATCAAAGAGAACTAAAGACCATTCACTGTGTAAATCACCAGGGGAGGACCAAAGAACAGGAAGATCCAAACAATTTGGGCCACTGACTGAAAATAAGATGTCCATTGTACTAGCTGAGCACTTTACTGGATGACTGAACTGGAAGAGATTCAGAAAAACTGTATTCCGCCCCCCGCCCCCCCTCGGGAAAACATTTGCCTCCAGTTTTGTAAGCAATTAGTTTTGTGATTTGGAAAAAAATAAGGACAAGATATAATATCGAGTCTCATATTTCTGAAAAAGAAATCTGAAGAATGAATCTGTAGGTCACATATTGCTTTGGGGTTGGAGTTGGATGCCATCAGTCTCTGCTGACATCGCCTTCCTCAGAATAACCACTTTGTGTGGTTTCGTTCATTTCTTCCACACACAAAAAACAAAAAAAAGATGTGTGCTACTCTTGGACACCTTTCAGTTCTTGGTATATGACAGTTTAAAAAAGAACCCTCCGAAGAATTATTTCTGGGCAAAGGTTGACCAAAAGGAACCATCAGCTTCCTAATGCCACCATACTACCCGGCACTAATGCGTCGAAAATGTCAGACAAGGCAATTCCCTTAATCAAAGCAATGTAGTTATTTAAGCCCTCGGTTGATATTCAGAATAATTAACCAAAACATGAAATATGGATCTGGATACAAGTAAGAGACAAATTAGTATTGGAAGGCTGGGTTTAATAATCCCCTAAAAGGGACCATCTGTTAATAACAGCCCTTTCCCTTGATCTCTGATGTGCATTCACAATATAGGCACAGATGGATTCTTTTTTGCTATCACTGAGAGCATTCTGCAACTATACTAAGTAACTGTACATCTTTTCTGATGTCAAGTACCAATTTTTATGTATTTAATATGGGCCACTAAAGTAAATCAGCACACTTTGGATCAAGCGTGGACCATTGGATGGACTGCACCGCATTCCGTCTCTTGGCTAATGCTTTACTGAATGACAAGAGTCCATTGTCTAAAAACAATTTGGTGTTTCTTTGCATTAACAACAGGGCCCAGTTAACTCACGTTTGTTTGAACTTGCTGCTAAAATAGTGGACCCCAGTGGAAAACTGTTTCTGAATGCTGAAAACAACTGGAGTAATTTAAGGCATCTTAAAAGCCAAGCAATTCGGATGTTGGATTGTTTGCTTTCTTCATTTCAATATATTTCGCAGAAGAAAAGGAGGGGGTTAGGAAGGAGAGAGACATTCATTGATTGTATACTTCTCACAGATAGAGGTCACTAATGGACTGAATTTGAATCACTATGGCTGAAGCCACAAAGTTATGTGAAAGTAATCTACTGAAAAATGAACTCACTTTGAGATTAAGAGCAAGGGGTGTGTAGATAGATGACTAAGAAACAAACAATATTATCTTAAGAGGAACACTTTCCTTCACCTGTAAATTGCAGCCGAATACAACCTGCAGTTGTTAACCTGCCTGAACATTCCTGCTTGTTTTCAAACAAGTAAAAAAGATGTTTTTGTTGCTAGGGAAAGTGGAAAAAATCAAATCAGCAAGGCTCTTGCACACAGAAGATTTGCTGTTCTGACTGTTACCATTTACATTATTATCATTTGCATTCCTGGTTAGAGCCTAAAATCATTCGAATGTATTTTTTTTTCAAAATGGGTAGAGATGAGATAGTTGTTGGCAGATAAGACTTGTTATGTGTCAAACGCCCCAGCAGACCTTGATATAATCTTGATTTATAGCAATGGCACAAATTAAATTCAGTCTTAAAGTCAAATGCAGATAAATCTCTCTCTCTCTCTCACACACACACACACACACACACACACACACACGTACGTACAGGCGAATTTAAGAATGGGTACATCTAAGTTCTAATCTTTGTATAATCCATTAATTTATCTTTTGTTTTAGCCCTGGACTGCTGAAATAGCAGTGTCCAGTGTCGTGGACGTAGGCCTGTTTGCAAGCAAGCAAAGCCCACAATGGCTAGATCCACTTTTTGGTGGCTCTTGCCCTGTACCCTCCTCTTTTTTTGTAATCATTCTCCTACTACCTGAAAATAACATCAGATTTGAAATGAGATCAGGTTCAAGAAGTATGTGAGTGTAATTCCACGTCCCAAGAGAGAGCCTGAAGGAATCATAGGTGTCCTGGGAAGGAGAGAGAGAGAGAGAGAGAGAGAGAGAGAGAGAGAGAGAGAACTGTTCCAGTTCATGGACTGGGACAACAGGACACCTGGGAAATTGACAGCAAGGCAGGGAAACTGACATTATCCTAGCTGGCTGAATGGTGGGGGGGATTCACTCTGCAGCACTGGAAACCAAGCAGAAGGGGGGAAGTGACGGTCATCTTAAAGAAAACTAGGCAAAAGTCATTTATGCTCCCTAGTCTCATCATATGTAAACAGAAAGGGACAGTTGCACAAGAAATCCTTCCCTCTGTGTGCTTTTCATTTAGATCAGTCACTGCAATTTTAAAGGAAGTGAATCACAGTTATCTCAGAAGGCCTATCTGCCAATTTTGTCCCTAGATGTACAGCCATCACTTCCAATGACAGCATAAGCCCCACAGGGGGCCTTTCCTTTAAATATAAAGGCAGGCACATCAAGTATTTAGGGGATTTAGCAAAAATAACATCTCAAGTGGGTGCCTGCTGCATACGCCTTCCAGTGAGGACCTATCCTTTTGTTTTTCTTGAATCTGGAATGGACTCACAAATGGCTTCCAAGAAGACACACCACAGTGACCGAATCCCGTGATGGGAACTCTAGGGCTGTTCTGACTAAGCAAAGACTGCAAGGATTAAAACACCCCTAAAGGATTACACTTCAGAGCCAAATTGATTTGATTAGTTTGTAAGCACCCAGTAGTTAAGAGGCAGTAAATAAACCTGACTATTCTAGTGTGTGTCTTGCTCATATTTACACATTTTTATTTAATTCCCCCATTCTCTCTCTCTGTCTCTCTTCTTCCCTTCTCATCCTGCCTAATCATATCTTTCTTAAGTTAAAAAAACCCCAGCAACTGAAGAAATCTAATCACCGCTTTCTATAAGTAAACACAGGCTTTTGCATGGATTTGTGCCTTGGACTTTATTAGCTTATTGTAAGCTTTAAAACAGATTTCCTCCATTAAAATTAATTAAAAGCGCCTGTTGACTGATTCCCATTCCAAAGAAGAAGGTAGATAGCTTATCTCATAGTTTGCAGCTTTAAAAAAAATATATGTTTTATCACACACTCTAAAGAGCTTTTTCATTCATTTTGTTTCCCCTTCCCCTTCCATTTGGCTTGCCTGGAGCCATCATTTGTCTGACCAGCTATAAGAAACAAAGCTGCTGTCCATTTGAGACTTGAAATACAATTTCTGCTTCCTTCTCCCCCCCCCCCCTCAGCCCATCACATTTGCCTTTATGGAGCTATTGATGGGAATCTGATTAATACTGAGGCCATTTGCAGTTGCCACCCTGCATACACACACACACACCCATCTGAATTTCATAAGGCTTGTCAGCACTGACTAACCTGCTGTCTCTTCCCAGCCTGTCTTATCTTTTCAAGTTCTCCTTTCTGAAGATCTCTTCCTATTCCTTCCCCCAATACAGCCCTCCTTCCAGATGTATAGCAGCAGCTCCTGAAGGTAGGAAAGGGTATGCCTATGTCTGCTTGTCTCAATTCGAGCTAGGAAATTGATGGAAGATACATTTGGAAGCATTTAGAACGAGTCACTGGCCAATGACGTAGAAGAGGGAGAAAGCTGTATTTTACCTGGATGTGTTCTCTCCCCCTCTCATTCACACGCACAGGCAAACCCTCGTCTGAAATTTACCAAGCGGTACAGAGCACTCGTCACATACAGCCACTGATCACTTTCTTCGCGGTCATGCCTGCATGTCACTGTCACGCGCCCACCCATTCACACGCGCGCGCCGATACACGAGGAGGCGAATAGCGATCTATCTAACCGAGTCCACAATCCGATCCCGGGGGAATGGCTAACTTTCTGACTCGCCGGAGAGGGGACTGATGGAAGGTCCAGAGGCGAGACACGCAAGCCCGACCGTACCTGCAGGCTCTGCCGGTCGCCCTCCTGCGGCTGGGCCAGTAATCCTCCCTGCGCCTTCGGCCTCCCCGGCGGGCAAACTTCGGTAGCCGCAGCGTTGCCCCCAGCACGGCGGCGGCTGGTGCCTGGGGAGAGATCCGACGCGGGGATCCCAGCCTGGCCTCCCTTGCCGCGGGCTCCTCCTCTGCTTCCCCTCGCCGCCGCCGCCGCCGCGTCCTCTGCTGAGCGATGCCTCGACTTTCTTTCGCCGTCCTCTCTTACGAGGCAGCGGCATCATCCTCCCCCCTTCTCCTCCAGCGCGCAGCCCAGAGCTCCGGCATTCCCGACGCTCCCCTTCTCCGTCTCCCTCGCTCCGGTTCCACCTCCCGGGGAGAAGAGCGAGGAGGGAGCCCGACCGAGCCCGCTGGCAGCTTTCTCTCGGTGCTGGGAGATCCGAAGAGAGGCTCAGCCCGGGAGACAGAAAGCGCAGGCGGGAGAATCGCCGGCAACCCTGGAGAGATCTCAACCCGTGCAGACGTGCAGGCGTGCGCGCATGTACCTCGAGGAGCGTGTGGGATGCGAGCGAGCGAGCGCGGGTGTGCTTGCGCGCCTCCTCCCTCCTTCGCTCCGCGTCCAGCCCGTAGGTTGCTCTCCGCCGTAATGAGGTCTCCAATCGGACTATTCCCTGCTAATGGAAGCCGTGCCTTTTTCTCCCCCTTTTCCTTGCCTGACACCCCAGGGAGATGTTTACAGTAATGAATTCACTCGATAGCCATCTCTCCTTCTCTCGCTCGGAGTCCCTCCCACAGGTCGAGTTTCAAGAATGCTTGGAAGGCAGGGCTGCAACCTGAAAGCTTTCCAAGAGCCAGAGGAGGACTCGGTCGGCCTGTTTTTTCCCCTCCTTTTTTTTCTTCTTCTTCTAAAACACCTTTTAACCCACCCTTCTCCGAAAAGATCTCCACCGAAGTGGTGCGTCTGCCTGATTAGCCCCCCCTCCCCCCCGATTTTGGAGGCGCATCTATCAGACAGAATACGGGAAAGCGTAGCGCTCCCCAATCAGCCCCTGCTCCGCCTTGGGCTGGCGGGCGGGCGCGTGTGCGATTAGCGGCTTTAATTGCCCCGATGCGAGCGCTTGGCCGAAGCGTCCCAGAAGGCGAGACTGGCAGGAGACCGGCCGCCCCACCCAACATGTCCCGAGCCGGCAGCTGGGCTGACTTGGGGGCTCTCGGTGCCAGAGAGCAGATGGACGCTCCTTGCACGGGCATAGCAGAGAATACGAAAGGAAGACACCCCCCTTGCTGCGATAAAGTAAATTAATGCTAGTTATTAGGAAGAGACCGAGTGAAAGAGAGCCTTCACCCGGGCGGCCTGTTTTCATGTGGATGCAACCTAGGCTGAAACCATTTCTTTCTTTCTTTCTTATGAACTTTTGAATCTTGGGAAAATCAAATCAATAAATAGATCCCCCTGGAGAAGTTAGAAAAACCTGTTTTCTGTTATCTCGACTTTTCTAAACTGCTGGAGAAACCCCAGAGTATTTATCGTCACATGTCTCCCTGCCACAGATATAAATAAATACTGCCCCCCTCCCCAACAATGATACATTTGGGGTAAACCAGAAAGCCACTTAAAGAAAAGAAAGTCAATGATTCAGAAATCGTCAGCTACTACAAGAATGGGACTTTCGGCACGGTATCATAGGTCTCAATAAACTGGCAGCATTCTATTCTGTGAATACTGTTACAATAGAAAGAAAAGAGGAGGGAGAGGGTGTATCTGCTGGATCTAGCTGGTTAAAACATACATTATCCAGACTGCATGTTTTACATTATTTTTAGCGCCAGGGGTGGAAGAAAATTGGTAAAACTGATCAATGCCATGTGTCCAATAGAAGGTTTGGGGGAGATTTTTTTTTAAGCCTTTGAAATCCCGTAGAGATTTTCTTTTCCTCTTCACGCTGACTTGTTCTTTATGACCATCTAGAGTTCAAAAACAGTTTCTTGACACAGACGTCTCAATTTTATTCTAAATGCATTGAAAGGGGAGTTTTGAGGGCTTTCACACGTGCATTTCCATCAGCGTGATGAAAGCGGTTGAGTTGCCTGAGTGAAGAGACCCTCCCGCCCCCGAAGAGACACATGAAGTTTCGTGTCTCAGGCAAAGTCAATCCAGGCGTTCAGCTCAGCTGTCGATCATCAAATACAGAGCACACAAGCCATGCGCACACGCCTGAGCCAGCCAGGCCTAAGTCCTTCTAGTTTCTATATACGTGAGGTGCCTGGGGCTAAATGCCTGGCCGACGCTGAACCGGCTGGCAGAATTTCCTCCTTCCTTTTCGTTCACACGTGCAATTTAACCCTTCTCTTTTGCCTTAGCCAGTTGGGCTTCCGTCTTCACTGCAATGTATTGAAAGGTGGAGCAAGACGAAACGGTACGTTTGTAAGAGGGCCTAGAAGCTTTCCAAAGCACAAAAGAAATAGGGCAAGGGCAGAGAACATCCAAGGAAGGAGACCTGCCCGAGCAACCTTGCCAAGGGCTCCCAGCCCAGTGGATACAATGGCAATGCATTGATTTGGAAACGGGAACAGCCACTAGGTGCATTTCCATGCGCGCACGGGTTTCAAACAACCACTCCATTGCCCATATCTGTCCTCGGCTTGAAATGGAGGCTGATGGCTCCAAACACCCAACTGTCGCCTGTCGCCCCCCCTCCCGCCCACACAAATTACCCCAACCCTCGAGGGCCCTGTCCCGTTAGAAATCCCTCCTGTTCTGACCCCGAAGAGAAAAGCTAGGGAAAGGCCTGGAGAAGGGAACCCGGCCACGTCTGAAACGGAAGCGCCAGAAAGAGCTGGCAGGCACCGCTGGCACTGAGATAAAAAACAACATGGAAATGATCAGCGATGTGTCGGGGGAAAGAGGGGGGTTGCCGTAATCCATGCGGTTGCCTGGGTACCTCGGCAGAGTTAAGGAAACAGCTGGACTCGAATTAGTTAAAACAGCCCTTAAAAGACAAAACGAGCGAGCACCCCTCTTCTGCGGAGGGGGGGGGGGCATTCGCAGGGCAGCGAATAAAACGGGGCTTCACCTGAGTGGCCCGCGGAGGATCGCGCCCTTCTTTTCCCCTAAAGACCTCGTTCTCGCATCTCGATCCCCTCGGTGGGAAAATCTCACGGCTTACTTCCGAGTAGACCCGCCTAAACTAAGGCTGCGCGACAAACAGGTGGACGAGCGGCTCCAAGGGTTGCCTGTCTGGAAGCATAAAAGCGAGACAGAACCTTCTCCGCTGCACTGATCCAGTTCCACGTGGATGGCTGGGCGGGGGAGCGACTGATAACACGCAAGCCGAAACCCGTTCTGGGGGCGACGGATCCCGCCGCAGCACACACCTGAGCGAACACAACCGAGCCGAATCTGCCAGCATTGCCCTGCGAAAAGACTACTCCGGCGTAAGCAGGTTTGGGATCGCAGGCTGCTTTCTCCCAGCTAGGCGATCCTCACTGGCGGGAGAGTTTCCCCAGTTCCTTCTACGGTCGCACAGAACCTAACCTGCATGCATCTGGTCCCCCCACTGAAACTTAATACTGGGAGACAGAAATGCCCCGGGTGCTTCTCCCCCCCTCCACTCCCCCTCCCCATATTTTTTTAAGCAGATGGTGAAGGGAAGTATCTGCAAAAGAAGCAAAGAAGCCGTTTTTACCTGATGAGACAGTCGTGGCTCTTCTTCCTTTGGATCTCACCCAAACCCCACTGGGTCAGGAAGGTGGAGAGGGAAGCAGCTGGATTCCTGCATTGTACTGATTTAAGGATCCCCGCCAAGGGCTGGCTTGCTTCCATAGCTGGCGAGCGCCCCGAGCCTCCTCATAATCGCCCCCTTCCCCCGATTGTGGGCTTCTCTCCCCGCGGGCGACGCGCAGAGGGGTCTTCCCGAGCCTCAGTCCAGCCGGTCATTCACCCAGAGACGCTAAGAGCGGAGCTGATTTCCAAAGCCTCTTTTGTGTGTGTGCGCGCAAGAGGAGGAGGGGGCGAGCCAACCCCTTTCCCCGCCGAAGATCCCGACCGGCGAAGGGTTCGATTCACTGAAGCCCCCGGCCCGCAGCCCCCGAGGCGCCCATCTTCTCTGCTGGAATTCAAGCGGGCGGCTGCACCAGCGGCGGCGGCAACACGCAGCGTCGCCCGCCTCGAACAGCGCCTTCCTCGAAACTCGACCGTCTAGCAAAGGGGGGAAAAAAGAAGCGGGAGGCAACCGCTTAACCCTTTGCAGGCGGGCGGTTGGGAAGAGGCTCGCGGGTCGGTCCCTCCCGCCGCCTAGGAGCGGGCGGTGTTATGGCTGGCCGCGAATCGTCTGGAAAGGCTTGTTGGGGGGGGGGGGGGACTCGCCCCAAAGGACACAACCCCGGCCGCCAGGCTTTGGGGATTACTTGTGCGCGTCTCTTTGGAACGCGCCTGGCCTTGGAAATGAATGAATGCATGAATGAATGAATGAACAGCCACAACAGCCAGCCAGAGGAGGGGAGGGTTTGCAGTTCTCCCAGGTTTAAAACCGCTTCTGAAAGAAGGGGAGGGGATTTGCCTCCTTGGATTTTGGAGGGGGTGGCAGTTTAATGCTGCATTATTTTTATAGCCCACCACCCCTTCTTAATCTTTATCACCTACTCCCAGCTTCAGATATGCCTGCTGAGAGCTATGAAGACTGGGAGCCCGTGCTTTTGGCAACAATTTGGGGAAGGTTTTTTTTAGTGTGCCCTGATCTGGATAGTCCAGGCAAAACTGATCTAGTCAGCTCTCAGAAGCTAAGCAGGGTCGGCCTTGGTTAGTAATTGAATGGGAAACCTCTAAAGAAGATAAGTGTTTCAGAGGCAGGCAATGGCAAACCACCTCTGTTAGTCTCTTCAAAACCCCACCAGGGGGTTGCCATAAGACAGCCACGCCTTGATGGCAGTTTCCTCCACCACAACTTTAGGATAAAGCAGAAATGAGGGGCAAACCTGCCACCAGCCGCTCTGTCCCTCATTCTCTTCCACGACCCGCAGCCGATCTTCGATCAGTTCTCCTTCGCTCTCCAGCCAAGAGCTCCGATCTCTTTAGGATTTGGAAGATTTAGGGTCGCCCTCGCATTTTCGGAGATTAGCGCAGCGCAGCATGTCTACGGGCCGAGTTATGGGCGGGGGGAGGCTCTTGGCACACTGAAATGGGAAATAAATACTTCCTCGGTCAACGTACTGATGCACTCTGGAAACTCCACGCTAAGACCTGCCATCTAGTGCTAAGCAAACTGGTGGGTGGGGTGTGGACCCGAGACGTAATCCACTCTAAGTGGACTGCTGCTACTTGCTCCTTTCCTCGATCAGTTTAGTGCGCTCAGAGTTACGCTAAATGGAAGGAAAGCAAGCAGACCCGGGTCGCTTCTTCCCCGGTCACTTTGTCTTTGGGGCTGCATTGCTTCTTTGGAGGATTTACAGGGAGTATTGGGGGGGGGGGCGGAGTTTGTGGATGGAGGTTGCAATCAGTCCCATTGCATTTTAGCGCAGATTAAACCCGATCAAAAAATTGTCAAAAAAATCCAGCGGCGTTTCTTTCTATCTCCCCTCATTTCTGCTCTCTCCATTTCCAAACGGACATCCGAGGAGAAAACCCTGTTCATATCTATCGGGCGAGAACAGCCCTGGAGCTGCGCGAAAAGCGCGCGAGCCGGGCTGCGTGCAGGGCTTGCATTCCACCGCCTTGCAAATCCCCTCGTTCAGTCAAGGTGGCAGTAGAGCACCGGAGTAGGCCGTTCGGAAGCACATTAAGCAACCAGCGGAGCCGTGGAGAAAAATCTGACAAGCAGGAACACGAGAGCATTTAACCGCCCACCCCAAACTCCCACCCCGCCCCTCTTCCCCCTTCGTTTAGGTTGATTTATTTTTTCCTCCTCTGAATTATTAATCTTGGTTATAGTCTGATTACTTAGCTCTTAAACACTGCTTTTAAAAAAAGAAAAAGAAGTGCAGAGTTTTTTTAATATTTTTATTATAAAAATGTGTTTTTCATACTGGCAAAGAACAGGGTACACCGAAGCTTGAACGGGGTACACCGAAGCTGCTCCTAAACAAACCTACCCTTGGCCTAGATTGCAATGAGCTACAGAGCCTTTCCTTACAGGTAGTGTTAAAAATGGGATTGCATTTGTTCATTTTGGGGAGAAAGCATTTTTTAAGGTTCTGATGAAAGATCTCTGCTTGAGAGTCCATGCAAGTCAGATGAGACATGCTGCCTTTAATAGACAAACAGTGCAATCTAAAAAGAGCTACTCCAGTCTAAGCTCATTCATTTAAACGGGTTTAGACTGGACTAACTCTTCTTAGGATTGCACTGAAAGGATTTTTAATTCAGTATATAAGGCAGTTTAGTGGTTGTCTGTCTGCTCAGTAGTAAATAACTAGTAGAGGGCCTGCAAAGACTTGCAGGGGGCATTTCATATTCTCTTTCCCCACCATGTTCTCTTTCCCTTCCGTAGCCCCCCCCCCTAGCTTCTCCTCCCTTTTCCTGCTTCCGTCTCTCCTTCCCACCCACCTTTGTCTGCTCCCTTCACTTTTCCCCATCCCTGCCAGCAACCTCTCTCCTATGGCCCAGTTGCATGGTGCCAGCTGAGCTGGGCCCAGTTGCATGGTAGGGAATCTGAAAGGACTTGTGGGGAATACTTCACTTTTTCTTGTATCCCCTTCCCCACATTATTTCTTCTTTCCCTTCTGGCAGCCTCCATATGCTCACCTCTCCCTACTTCCTTCAGTCCTTCAAACTCACTAAACAACTTACCTTTATCTGCCCTCCATCTTCACTTATATTCCTTAATTCATGCTACCTTTCTCTACAATAGGGACCCAAAGCAGCTTACATCATTGCAATTGCCCCCATATTATCCTCACAACAACCCTGAGAGGTAGGTTAGGGTAAGTGTGTATGACTGGAAAGTCACCCAGGGAGCTTCCACAGCAGAGTGGTGATTTGAACCTGGGTCTCTCAGAAACTCTATAACTACTACACTGAACAGTATCAAGCAGCCAAACCTGGGTAAGTCATGCAAATCATGTGTTACCAAGTCATCTGATGGTTACTTCTGGGCCTGGCCCTGGTGATTCCTCCCTCAAAGGCCAAAACAGCCCTAGAAAGGGCCTGGCCTCCCCCCACCCTGTCTTTTATTGACAGAAACCAAACCTGGAATACTTGCTAAACTGTTATGGTTGCCTAGCAACGGTGATTAGGGTGTCTGGTTAAAGCTACAGGTGCTTTATTTCATATTTGCCTGCAAACCTGAGGCATTTTCCAGGTGTGTCAAAAGACCTCTCTTGTCCATTCATGGCTCCAGTCTCTAGATTTAAGTATCCATAGATCAAGGCCACTTGGCCTTGGCCAAGTGGCTATTAGAACATAAGATGTCATTAGAGTGCTCTTATGTGTTTCTTTCAGTAACTATTAAAAAAAATCAAAAGCACCTGGAGAACAAAACAGCCCCTCCTCCAAATCCCCCTTCTGCCATGGCAAATAGATGGGGAGGCTTGGGGGCATTTTACTACCCGAAAATACATCAGATCTGTTTTTGTGTAATGAGTACTCCCCCCATAAAATGTGTACATTCCCCCCCCCCCCCAGAATTGGCAGTTATTAAAGTTGTACTGCATTGCACGCTGACTTGGGAGTAAGTCTAACTTGGCTTCCAAAAGGGAGTATCCAAATAACTCTGCCAAGAGTTGGGCTGCAAGAGTTTATCTAGGCAGTCAGAAAATGCACACACACACACACACACACACATATATATATATATGCCTTAACTGTATCTTTGCCCTTTCGTCTCAATACTATACATATTTTATGTGGAATTTAGAATCACTGCGTTCCATGCAGCTGACTCCTAGCAGCGTACATGACATATTCTGCAAGTCTCTATTTCAAGATAATAGTTATAGACCCCAAGCCAAAAAAAAAAAGTATTGGGAAACACAAGAAAGTTGAAATATGATTGTAAATCACATAGAGGAAATTGTTATATATTTATTCCTTTCAAAAAGATTTGGGCAAAATGAATAATATATATTCATATTTCCATAATTTATGCACATCATAGGATTTGGTTTGGGGGCACAGAATTCAGATTTCCTTGGTATAGAATTTGGACCTGAATACAGATCCCTGGCACCCACTACATACAGTGCAGTGACTGTAATATCATTGGGGAAGATACTAACAGTGCACACAAAAACGCCGGATATATATATGAAAGTGCCTCATCTTGAGCCAGATCATTGATCCATCAAGGTCACTGCTGTCTACCTCAACAGGCAGTTGTCTAGGGCCTCAGGTAGAGCCCTCCTCTGTCTCGGGTGGAGACTGATGGGATAGGCATGCACCCCCCCCCCCCCAGTTGGGCAAATAGTGCTTCTAGTGCTGTTTTGGATTGGGAAAACAGTGCATGGGGGAGTCTGAGGCTTTTTCTCCTCCTACACTAGATCCCTGATCTGAATCAGATCAGAAACTAGTTCCCTCGCACTCGACATGTGACTGAGTCAAAGTCAGGTTGTAAAAATCGTAACATTTAGTTCAGTCCAGGAAGTGATATTTGTTGCCTTAATGAGAACGCAAGTAAAAGAGAAATGGTGCCCTCTTGAAGTCAATCAGTCTTTCCATTTCAGATTGATAGTAACAATGTTACTCATACAAAGCCATGAAAAGTCAGGATCTCCTTCTTTAAAACATTCCTGTCATTTGTTACTTGGAGACTGCAATCGCACAAGCACTTATGTATTGAGGGGGATTTTTTTAGTAGGCCCGCATAGAAAGAGCTTAGTCCCAGATGCAACAGCTGAGAAGGGTAAATCGTTCCATTTTGGAAAATTAATTAAGTTGATTTCCAGTCCCATTTTGGTAACTCAACAAACCATTAAAACAGTGTGATAGTAGCAGCTAAAGACTGTTAACTAAAGAGGACTAGGATTTCATGACAAGGATAATGGCATGTTGGGAGGGGGGCAGAGCTATATGGATTAGATGCAGAGGAGTTAGTCATGTTAGTCTGTAGTAGCAACATCAAAAAGAGTCCAGTAGCACCTTTAAGACTAACCAACTTTATTGTAGCATAAGCTTTCGAGAATCACAGTTCTCTTCGTCAGATGCATGGAGGGCAAGAAGAAACTGGTCAGATATAGAGGAGGAGAGGGGAGGGAGGAGTAGATGCAAACAGCTGCTTCTGATATGGAGATCAGTTTGCTTCTGTTAAGGAAATCAGTTACTTCTGATAATGAGATAACCATTCATAGTCCCTATTCAGTCCCAGCCTAACGGAGTCAAATTTACATATGAATTCCAATTCAGCAACTTCCCGTTGGATTTTGTTTTTTGAAAGGTTTCTGTTGAACTACAGTGACCTTTAAGTCTTTGATGGAATGTCCTGGTAGATTGAAGTGTTCTCCCACTGATTTCTGGACGTTGCCATTTCTAATGTCAGATTTGTGTCCATTTATTCTTTTGTGTAGAGGTTGGCTGGTTTGTCTAATGTAGAGAACAGATGGACATTGTTGGCACATGAGGGCATATATCACATTGGAGGATGAGCAGCTGTAAGAGCCAGAGACAGTGTAGTTGATGCCATTGGGTCCTGCAATTGTATTCCCTGGGTAGATATAAGGGCAGAGCTGGCATCTGGGTCTGTTGCAGGGCCTGGTACCTGTGCTGGTTAGGGACTATGAATGGTTATCTCATTATCAGAAGTAACTGATTTCCTTAACAGAAGCAAACTGATCTGAATATCAGAAGCAGCTGTTTGCATCTACTCCTCCCTCCCCTCTCCTCCTCTATATCTGACCAGTTTCTTCTTGCCCTCCATTCATCTGATGAAGAGAACTGTGATCCTCGAAAGCTTATGCTACAATAAAGTTGGTTAGTCTTAAAGGTGCTACTGGACTCTTTTTGATTTTGCTATATGGATTAGATAGTTGAAACAATGCCACAATTTTGGAGGGTGGGAGAACCAACCATAGCTTTTAAAAAAATCCAGAAAAAAAGTTCTTTAAGTGGAGGCTCTCATGCCATACATTAAAAAGCTATGCTATTTTAAAAGAAATCTAGATGGGAGAATGGCCAAGAAATAGACCCAAGATGAGGCTATACAGATAAAAGGGCAAAGCCATGCAAATAGGATCAAGCATAACTCTGAACAGCTCCCATCGGAAAAAGTCAATAGGTTGCAAAGCATGGGCATCTTGAATAGATTGTGACTTGGGATACACTTAAGAAGGTAGCAATACATTCCAGCCACCAGGCCGATGGTCCTTGCAATACGTGGGAGGTGTGTGACAAAAGGAATTAAGCCTTTTGCCAGGTTTAGAACATTGGCTTGTGCATACATGTATGCATGCAGGCCAAGAGTCCTGGCAATACATGGGACTTCTGCTGTCTATATTTTTCTTGAAAGAGTTTTCTTCCTCCTCTTTTTTTTTATTGCCCAGTTTGTTTTTAAGTAGAGAGAGCTACCTGGATATCACCCAATAACAGTCCATTCCATGCCTTCTGGGCTGCAATTTATTTCACCTGTCAGACTCGTCCTTCCTTCCTCCATTTTCTTTTAAATTAGCTTTTGATGGAATCACAACCAATCATAAGGGAGAATCGCTTTTGGCAATTTCTCATTGTCTGCTCCCAGGGGACACCAACGTCAAGGGAGCCTCACCAATTTCTCTCGTACCTAAAGCTTCACAAGGGTATGTCAATGGTGTTTTTGCTCGCAGCTTTTTTTGCTTAGGTGTGTGTGTCTTCGTGTGTGTGGTCTCCTTCCAATAAAAGCATAATATAAAATTGGGAGTGCAATTTTAAGATCAAAATAACCTGCAAATGTGTAGGTATATTTTCTGTTATGGGCCATCTTGGGGACTTCTTGGCAAAGTGCTTTGAGATTGGACTAGACACATGTCAATAACAGGTATGATCAGAGATGTGTTTGGAAAGGAATTAAGTCTTTTATAGGGTTAATAAGGTTGGCTTGTGCATATTTGTATGTACACAAGCAAAAGGGGAGGGAGGGCAAATTGTCTTCTGTTATCTAGGGATGCTTCCCAAATTCTCCTTATCCAAATTTTACCTTGGTTTTGTCATTCCAACCTACTTGATTTTGCTTGCAAAGTGAAACTGATGTATTAAGAATCTTATAAATGGTTCCATTTTTTTACTTTCAGAATATTTGTACAGAACATTATGCACAGTTTTCTATTCACTTTACATTACTGTTTTGCCTCTGTGCATCAACGGCATGCTGCAAAAACCCATTTTTAATGTGGCTGTATGTATGATTCCGTCAAGATATTCTTTGGCATTAATTAACGTGCATGTGCACTCTTGCACATTGGTTAGAACATTCTGCACAAAAAAGAATCTCAATGCAGTCATACATGCAATCACAGCCGGATTGCTTTTTTTTTTTTTTTGCAGTGTTTCATCTGTGTACCAGTGCATTGTTAATCTAGAGGTGCAAAAGATGCAAACACACGGTAGGAACTGAAAACTGCAGCAAACTACATATGATTTAGAAATAAGTTTTAGAAGGTGTTATATGATGCAAAGGAAAGAGGAGGACTCCAACTACCAAATTTGAAACTATATCATGAAGCCATATGCTTAGTTTGGGTGAGGGATTGGATGTTGTTAGAAAATCATAAATTATTGACATTGGAAGGGTACAATAAAACCTTTGGATGGCATGCATATTTATGGTATGGAAAGAGTAAGGCTGATGTGATGTTTTTGCATCATTTTGTGAGGCGGAGTCTATTTGCAGTATGGACTAAATACAAGTGATAACACCAATGTGGATTGTACCTGCAGAGGTTGTGAATCCAAGAACTGACTATGAAGGAGCAGAGTGGATGACATATCAGAACATTCTTAGAGTGGATCAGAATTTATACAATATTAAAAATAATGATGAATTGCCATTTCGATATGGGTGGTTTCAATATATGCAGATAAAAGATTTGTATGACACTGATCGGAGGAAAGTAGGGTTTAGAGTGGAAAATTCAGAATTGGAACAATGTCTACTGCAAGGGGGGGGGAATTGATATCTAAAGTGTATAAAATTTTGTTGAAATGGTTTACAGAAGATGAGACAGTAAAAGTTCAAATGGTAAAGTGGGCAAGAAACTGTAATAAGGATACATTGATGGAAGCTTGGGAGAAATTGTGGGAAAATACTATAAAGATATCAACATGTACCACGATAAGAGAAAATGTGTATAAAATGATTTATAGATGGTATCTCAAGCCAAAAAAGCTAGCCAATGGAAATAGTCAGATGTCAGATAAATGTTGGAAATGTGGAAAGCATGAGGGTTCCTTTTATTATATGGGGTGGACGTGTGAAAAAGCTAAGCATTTCTGGGGGGAAATAGACGCTATGTCAGATATATTGAAGAAAAAAGTTGTTAGAAACCCAGAATTGTTATTGTTATGTATAAACCTAGAAGACTTTGACAAAATGGACGGGATAATGGTATTTTATATGACTACGGCAGCTAGGATAATTTATGCACAGCTGTGGAAGACAAAAGAGATACCATCGGTGGAAGATTGGATTTTAAAAACATTGAGCTTGGCTGAAATGGATAAACTAACGAGGAAACTTCGAGAGGAAGATATGGAAGAGTATATAACAAGTTGGGAGAAATTTAAGAACTATATAGAAAAAAAGTGGGACATTAAAGGGAAGGTGTGGTCTTTGGATACTTTCTGAGGGGAGGATAGTGTTCTGTTACTTTGAATTAATATAGAGGTAGTAATTATAATATATTAGAGGTAAAAAATCTAGTTTGTGATAATATACCATTTTATTGATATATGTAGGTACAATATGTTATAATTTACTAGGTTATAACGTCATGAATTGGATAACAATATAAAGGATATTAATAATTTTGAACATTATAGATATGATAGATATGTGTAATAGTGCTATCTAAAGATATGCAATGGTATAAAATATATTACTATGACCCATTCTTAGAATGTAGTATATAGCTATTAATATAGGAGGCATATTATATTGTAGGTTATTGGATACTATTTATAGATAGTACTAAAAGATATGGAATGTTAGATAATGGTATTTATCATTAGATAGGTATTATTATTTTATATAGAGTATAGTTTGGTTAAGATGTTATCTAAGAGGTAGTAAAGGGAATGGAAAACTGTCGGAAGTCAACGGAAAAGGGGGGGAAGGGTGGGGGTATTATAATATGATGGAAAGTTAACTGTGTATGTTTTTATATTTGTATAATGACCCATCCAATAAAAATTTTTAAAAAAGAAAAATAAATAAGTTTTAGAGATTCTGTTTCTTAAACTGGAATTCAGGAGAGACGAATGTAGACAAAGCAAACTTATGGAAGCATAAGGAAATGGACTGCAAGAACTATCAGAACCCAGTGAGTAGAATATTTTCTGACCGGTAAAGTATTTCAATCATAATAAATGTATAAAGTTCAATTTATCTAAATTAAGTAATTTTTAATGTATGCTGGTTTCAGTTACAAATGGTAAGAATGTGCTTAAGTATCTCCCATTGAAAATCACACTCTGCTTAGGATGGCACTGTTAATGGTGATAATTTTGGCTGGGTCATGCCCATTTTAATTCTAACTCTAGAGGTGGTTGCCTTTATGTTTTGTCATTTCTCAACCATACAGAGAGAGTCTAGTAGGATTTCTACTACTCAAAGAGATGCATTACTAAAGGGATAGGAACTGTAGACTATACTACTATGTACTATCAGTTGCTGTAAGGATGATCCTATTGGGTAGCTTCTGTGTTGTTTAATATGTCGGGCTTAGAATTGTTTATGCTCTGTTTCAGCATTTCTCGAACTCTGTATTGGATTTTTTTCTGGTTTTAAATCTTTGCAAATTTGTATTATGTTCCTTATTATATTGTTTACAAACATGTCTTTGAAATTAACTGTACTGATTACTCACATTGTGTAATTTGCCTTGAGCCTTAGTGGGAAAGGCAGACTATAAATAACATAAATAAAATAAAAAAATGAATGAAATAAACGAATGACAGTTCTGTCAATAAGAAGGTTATGTGCGAAGCCATCTTTCTGAATGTAGTGTTTCTATTCAGATCAAGATGAAAAACTGCAATTGTAAATATATGTTATTTACGATTGTATGAACGTATAATTTAGAAAACATACTGAATGTAATAATTGTCTATAGATACCTATACTTGTAAGTTATTCGTATTGTTGTTAATTTTAAAAACAATTTTTAAAAAAGATGAAAAGCTGCTTGCTTAAGACGAGGCAGCACAGATGACATTTGTCAAAGATTAAGGAGATGACAACATTTTAAGTCATTTTCACACATGACACCAAAAGTGTTTTTTTAAAAAAACTGTAATGTTAGGAAAGTGATTAAAATAAACCCATCTATAATATTAGGTACAACCTACAGTAGCCATAATATAATAATTAAAATTCATTTCTTCCACTTTCTGTCCTGCATTAACAATATTCATACATCCAGACAAACAGCACAAGAAAAGCTCAGGCATTTTTCATATCTTGTGTGAAATTGCCCTTACTTTTAAATTGTTTTAAATAGAGGTAGTTATGCTGAGGCAGATGGGCGAAAAAAAGAAAATCAAGGAAAACAGCAGGTTCTCTGAAACTGAGGTCTGAAGACACAAAAAAAGCCAACTTTAATTGTGCGATTACACACAAAACATTTTTTGCAGACATATCATCCATATGTAAATATAAAAATAAAAACAAGAGGTTAGATCTATAAGGGCAGGTCATTATGTGTGTGTGTGCGTGTGGGGATTTTCACCCCTTCTCTTGTTCAACTGAAGATCCCAGCAACACAGGCTGATTCCGCACACGTTGGATAATGCACTTTCAATGCACTTTATCAATCATTTGAGGTGGATTTTTTGTTCCGCACACAAAAAATTCCGTTCCAAATGATCTATAAAGAGGATTGGAAGTGCATTATCCAACATGTGCGGAATCAAAAACACTCTGTGTTGCTCCGCCGAGTCCCTCTAATCCCAGATTTTTGTGTGTGTGTGGTGTGCAGTGCCACAAAAAAGGGAGATGGGAAAGATATGTACCATGAGTTCCACTCTGCTGCAGTCCTTTGGCTGTAGTCTAAGCAAAACAGCTAAGCAGATGGTATCTAATTTTGAATCTTGATAAATTTCTGCACAATTTTCTGGATATTGGGAACATTTTAAGCCTATTTCAGCTCTATCTTTCTTGAACATGAATTATCACAAATGAAATTTTATTGCTCCTAAATCTAGGTTGTGTATACAATAACCTGGTTCGAAGTGAGACAATTTGCTCTTCAAAGGTTGGAAGGTTGAAAATCAAAAATTCAAAAGGAGGGGAGTGAGATCGAGGTTGGTTTTGAAATGTTTTTAAAAAAGATTTTAAACATGTCCTGTTTTTAGGACATGTCCTGAGCAGAGATGGGCACGAACAGCAATACAAACAGAAAAAAGCCACAAACAGCCCAACCTGCTGTTCGTGAACAAGCTGTTCTTGAGGCCCCATTCTAAATGAACAGGTGGTCATTGCAAGCTTCGTTCGTTGTTGTTCGTCAAGCCAGACAGTCTGGCACCTGCAAACAATTCCCTTGGCAACTTATGCAGGGATTGTCTGAACTCTTTCTGAACTCCTGCTGTTGCCCTTGGAAACCCCAATCTAAGCCCAATTTAGCTTGATAGGCAGGTCTTCCTTTCAAGTGTGGAGCTCCAAATTTGTTACAAGGAAGCAAAGAGCAGGGGGGAGGGGGGCTCCTAGCTCTGGCTTTGCAGTTAGTGGAGAGGGAGAGAGACAGTTGTTGTTGGCATTTTGAGAGAGAGACAGGGAAAGTGCATTGGAGCTTGAATTTTCTTTGTGTGTGGTGGGATAGGGATCTACCCCTTCAAGTTCCAGGGCTGCTGCCAGGCTCTGGGCCAAGCTATTATTTATTATTGGTATCTTTCCTGCTGCCTGCTCAGGTAATGTTTCTGGGAGTGTTGCAGTAGGGATCTATCCCTTCATGTTCCAGGCCTGCTACCAGGCTCTGGGGCCAAGTTATTATTTATGATTGGTACCTTTCCTGGTGCCTGCTCAGGTCAGATTTCTGGGATGGTGCAGTAGGAATCTTAACTTGGATGATGGCTGGAGGAGAGCCTGCTGGCCCGCACGAACAGCCAACCATGAACATGTTCGTGAACAGGTCATGCACGTAAGTGTTCGTGAGTCCCTGTTCGTGGATGGCAATGAACAACGAACATCATGTTCGGGGTTTTTTTTGTTTGTGCCCATCTCTAGTCCTGAGCCAGTTTGGTGTAGTGGTTAAGAGCGCGGGACTGTCATCTGGAGGGCTGGGTTTGATTCCCCATTCCTCCACTTGAAGCCGGCTATGTGACCTTGGGCTAGTCACAGTTCTCTGGAGCTCTCTCAGCGCCACCCACATCACAGGGTGTTTGTTGTGGGGATAATAACATACTTTGTAAACCACTCTGAGTGGGCATTAAGTTGTCCTGATGAGTGGTATATAAATTGAATGCTGTTGTTGCTGTTGTTATTATCATTTTCATTATCGGGATAGATTTTTTAATCCAAATTTTGCAAATGTAAAAAAAAAGTTTCAGATCCATGTTTAGCTTTAACTTAGATCCAGGTAAGTACAAGTTGTATGTAAGGTTTCTAGTTTCATTTTACCAGCCCCTGATCGTGTGCTTTCCCAAGAGCCTGATATTCAAATAGGGGGAGATGATTTGTCTCGTTCAGATCTTTTTTAAACATATAGATAAAAGGGGCAGATTGCACATGTTCCCACTCTTGACTTGCGCGCATTCATTTATTGGGTACAACAGAAAAACACATGAATGACAACATATGCACGCAGAGAACTCTCTCTACACACAACTCCCCTTTACATATTTGAAGATTGAGTGAAACTAGCACTGAAACAATATTTACATTGTTTTTGGATGTCATATGTTTCCCTGGCCATCTTTTTCAGTTTGGTTCATATCAGTTGTCATAATTGATGGTCTTTTGTTTCTTATAGAGTAACCTCATTTTAATATAATTTCTATAGACAATTTAGTTTTTTGAATGGATTTTTTATTAGTTTATACATAGAAAAACTAAGACAAGCTATAGAATAACAAATTAACTAAAATTTACATATAACATACTTTAAACATACAGTTTGATGTACGCAATCCAAAAGGATCAGCTTGTTTCATATTGAGTTAAATTCTTCCCTCTTGGTAAAAAGCTTGATTTAATCATAATAAAAGTTTCTTTAACTTTATCCAACCATTACTTTAACTTTGGGACAACTTCCTTCTTCCAATATCTAGCAAATATCAACCTAGCAACTGTGACAAGATGCATCTATATTCACTCAATTTATTTCATGGCTTTCATTTATTATGTAGGTCCACCATGGGGTTGTTAGTTAAAATGTCAACCTTAGATCAGAGGCACCCAGGCACTATAATGATAACTGGGAGACGTTTGAGCCATCCACAATCTCTCAGTGTAGCTTGCCTCACAGGAGTGTTGTGAAGATAAAATGGGAGGAGGGAAGAACTATATATGTTACTTAGAGCACCTTGGAGAAAAGGCAGAATTTTTTAAAAGTATTGATTTATATACTGTATTTTATAGATCATTTGCATAGAGTTGATGTAAAAATAATGATTTTAAAATTTAACGAGAAAAATCAGTGTGAAGAAAGAGAAACTGGTGGAAAGATAAATAGGATTATTTCTCACAAGTAAGAAACAGAATTAAAATTGAGATATTTATATGCAAGCAGAAAGCTTTTGAAATTCCCTGTTATCCCTATCCAAAGTGTGTCAGTGTTTAAGCCCTTGCTATGAAAAACTTCACCAACTGACTATCAAGTTGTGCTTAACTAACACAAGAGTATTGAAGACAGGTTTTTTTTTAGGGGGGGGGTCAACATTAGTTTTGTAAGAACTATACACAATGAAAGACAAAATAAATGTGTTAAAATAGTTAACACTGTTTCTAGATACGGAAAAAGAAGTCTTGGTTAAAACCTTGTTTTCATTTTCCTGTAGATCTAATTCATATAAAATAAACCTTGTGATTTCTTTATTTTCCAACCATTGGGAGGGTTTATGGTGTTAGAGAAGTAAGAGCAGATCTCCTGAGCCACTGAAACATTCATCACCCATTTAGGAAACTTATCTCTGATGGCAGAAAGATGGGAAAGAGTTAGTTTAATGAGGTGTGAGCTCTATGTGGAAGTGGAAAAAAAGCATTGCTGTATAGCATGAGGCCGGTTTTCATGCTGATATTGTGTGGATAATACTTTGACATTGATACGAGTCACATTTTTTTCATAACATCATCCCCATCCGTTACAATGATTGTGAAAGACTCTGGATTTTATTAGTCCTTCAGGATAGTGAGAAGACCCATCTGGTGTGTAAACACACTTGCAAAATCCTCCCAAAGGATTTCAAGCTTAGGGTGAGCTGCAGCAAGGTCAGGAGAGACTAGAACAAATGATGTTTCCTTTTCTTTCTCCTTAAAAAAGAAAAGAAAAGATTTGGCTGCTTTCAAGTCAAGAACACATTTGGAGATGGGAGGGAGAGATCATTCTAACATAATGTTTTATACATTTCAGCAACAGAAAAGAGCAAGAGTCCAGTAGAACCTATAAGACTAACAAAATTCGTGGTAGGGTATGTGCTTTTCTGAGTTACAGCTCACTTCCTCAGATACCTTTCAGCAGTTCTAGGTAGCTGCATTTCATGTGTTAAAGCAGCGCTGAGCATGAGCCTCAAAGATTTTGCTTAGAACTGTGTACTCCCTTATGAAATCACTTGAACAAATTAAATCCAGGATCTGTCCACAGTTTACCACAAATCGCTTGGATGCAAATTTGATTTCAATTCATATGGCCTACCTTCTTGTTAGGAGTTTGTAAAAGGCTCAGCCAGTGATTTGTTTAGGGGAACATGTGCCTATACATACATGTGTGCACAAACACATAGTAAGTAATCACGGGTAGGCTGGCTGCCAAGAAGAATTATATCACTAAAATAAGCTGAAGTCTTTTACATACATCATGAACTATCCTTTCTGTGAGTTGGTCCAAAAAACTCCTAAGAAGATGTATTGTCGAAGGCTTTCACGGCCGGAGAATGATGGTTGTTGTGGGTTTTCCGGGCTGTATTGCCGTGGTCTTGGCATTGTAGTTCCTGACGTTTTGCCAGCAGCTGTGGCTGGCATCTTCAGAGGTGTAGCACCAAAAGACAGAGATCTCTCAGTGCCAGCCACAGCTGCTGGCGAAACGTCAGGAACTACAATGCCAAGACCACGGCAATACAGCCCGGAAAACCCACAACAACCAACTCCTAAGAAGCTCTGTGAGTGGTTTTCTTTGGGTATGAACTCAGTTGTCAAGTCCTCCCAGAAGACACACAAAGTTTTGTAGAACTTAAAATGTGACTCTGAGTCAAAGTAAAATCATCACAGAGACCCCCTTTCTACCCTTCTGTCCTTTAGGACTGACTCGCATAGTAAATGTTATAGAGCCCGAGGTGCAGAGTGGTAAGCTGCAGTACTGCAGCCCAAACTCTGCTCACAACCTGAGTTCGATCCTGGCGGAAGGTGGGTTCAGGTAGCCGGCTGAAAGTTGACTCAGCCGTCCATCCTTCTGAGGTCAGTAAAATGAGTACCCAGTTTCCTGAGGGTAAAGTGTAGATGACTTGGGAAGGCAATGGCAAACCACCCCGTAACAAAAAGTCTGCCAAGAATACATTGTGATGCAATGTCCCCCCATGGATCAGTAATGACTCGGTGCTTGCACAGGGGACTACCTTTACCTACCACATAGTAAATCATGTGTATGGTTGTATTAAGTAACATAATTAGAAGGGTACAGTTCTGAATACATGAAGCTGCCTTTTGCTCTCATATGTTATTTCCTCAGATGTTATGTTGGTCTGTGACCTCAAAATTTGCATCTTGACACTAAATGCAGTTTTTTCCCTAAGAAGTATTCTTTTGATGATCTTTATGGGAAGAAACTCGGGGTTTTGAAATGTCAAAAATGTGGATGTCTTCACTGAAACACGAGTTCTGCAGGCTTTGCAACTTGTAAACTATGCATGGTCACATTTGAATAAAATTACTCTGGTTTGGACAGGAACTAAATATCATCATTTTATTTTGAGACACAAAAATTCAAAGAATGAAAAGTAGGCACTGGCACTCCATTTTTTTGTGTAACTGCCTGGACTACAGAAACTGAGTCTTGTCAAACCCTCACCAGTAACATTTCTCTTTGAACACTCGGCAATTTCTGGTTGTGGTGAGTGTCTTACGCTTCAGGAAACTGCAAATAAAAAACCACAAAAGTATCTAGTTGAAGAACTCTCTTTTGTTCCTAATGATTGTCTCAGCAATCACATTTTATGAAGCATGCAACCTCATACAAATAATGGTGCTATTGTTAAATGTTCTGATCTTTCTTTTTTAAAAAAAAACAAAAACCCCACTTTCTATTCACATCATTCACTAATGGTACAGAATGGCGTGCCTCCTGACTTTATTTTTTTAAAAAAACAAACCTTATTTCTTTACTGATCATATTTTGTCATGAACAAAGAGTAGTCTTGTACCATTAAAGCTTGTCAAAGTCATAATTACATTTCATTTGTCTGTATTCAGCTGTCTGTCATCTGTTAGCATTTCAAGGCTGGGGATGTCTCTCTGTATTTGCCGGAGCTCTTCCAAATTATTTACTGTTCCTGGATCATCCATTACTGATTGCAAACGGCTTTCAGCTCTCTCTTTCTCTCTCTCTCTCTCTCTCTCTCTCTCTCTCTCTCTCTCTCTCTCTCTCTATCGGCTGCTGGTTCTCCTGGCCTTGTATCAACATTGCTTGTAACCTTCAAGCCGTTCCAAGCAAGGAATGTTGATGATGTTTTATTAAC
Source organism: Eublepharis macularius (assembly GCF_028583425.1). NCBI lineage: Eukaryota > Metazoa > Chordata > Lepidosauria > Squamata > Eublepharidae > Eublepharis > Eublepharis macularius. The sequence continues at coordinate 37,351,627 of NC_072791.1, forward strand.
ATTTTTATTCTGCAAATGTATGAAAATATCCTTGTTTACACAAGTCACGGGAATGTTTATCAGCACCACCAATCTGCTATCACAATCTGCCAAAACACAGGAGGAAGTTTGGTTAAGCCACAAGAATGGGATTGGAGTCGGTCGGCTTTTGTTTTTGCTCAGTACTTTCTGTGGGAGTCATCATGAGTCACTGCTTCATTTTGAAATTTAAGAGGTGCCATGGGGTTCAAACCTGACTCAAAACCATGTCTACTTTCTTGGAAACCTTGTCTTGTGGAGGGTGCTTTTGTTTTCTCATTAGTGACAGAAAGTCACACAGAACTGACTCAAATGTTTGATTCCTGATGTGATAGGGTCCACTTATGAGACTGAGCTACCTCAGATTTCACATGAAGGGAATATTGCATGTTGCAAAGCACATCAGAGTTTCATCCCATAGAAAATAGTTGACGTATACTTCTGATGTATGCATTTAGCTTCCTCAAACAGGTATTTACAGAAATGGCCACACGATTTCTTGAATAATAATAAAAAAGAACACAAACCTCCTTTGAAATCTGAACATTTGGATCCATCCATAGAAGCACAGGGTACCAAAGAACTATCTAATCCAATACCTGGTTTACAGTGCGATCTTATGTAGAACTGTCCAACTTCACTTTTTAGCCATTGTACCTTTGCCCATTAGACTACAAAGTACCTGGGTATAAACATCTCTCTCCTGGCCAGGGACATGAAATAGATTGGCTGTGACCACTTGTCTTTCTGTACTGTCAAGGTTTTTCATAGAATTATCATGGAGTATAATAACATGTTATGTGATTATCATCAAATTATCAAAAAGTCCTTTGTCTCCTGTTATGTTGTCAGTTGCCCTGACCTGGATGGCCCAGGCTAGTCTGTTCTTGTTAGATCTCAGAGGTTAAGAACCATTGGCCCTGATTAGTACTTGGATGGAAGCCCACAAAGGAAGGGCCATTATGCCGTAGAAGGCAATGGCAAACCACCTCTAATGTGTCTTGCCTTGAAAACCCTATAGGGTCTCCATAAGTCACCTGCAACTTGATGACATTTTCTACCACCCAGTTGTCAGTTGTTATTTCAACCACCCACATTCCCCAACTGTTACCTAGTACCAGCAGTTTTTGCTGTTGTTGTTATTTTCAAAAAAGAATACCCAAGGGGATTCCATTGTTGCCTTTCAATTTCTTCTGCAAACTGACCAAATGAAAGGGCTTATTAAAAATAGTGATCTGATTGTTGCACATTTTAAAAAAATGCATACAAATATTTTATGAGTCTGTGATGTTTTAAAGACAAGCTGAATGCATATGGACTGTCCAATATTATAAGCAGAGTCTAGAAACTGATGCAGTAGCAGATAGAATCAGTCCACAAATAACCATCTCTTGTTATGACTGAATTAAACTTCACAAATAGTGAGCAAACTTTTGAGTGTCCCATTGAAGAGGGAGATGTTGCTGATAAGATGGAAAAGTCCCAATCTTTAGTTTAGGATAGCTTTAAAATAAAGTTGTTATGGTGTTATACAGAGTGACTTAATTAAGCTAGAAAATGCTAGGTATCAAAACATTTAAAGTTGCAGCCAAAGCAACCAGGACAAATAAGGAATGATAGCTCTCCTTTTGAAACCTGAAATCTGATGGAAGTGTTAAGAACCTCAGCGTTCATTTAAAAATAAAAACACTCTTGTTTCTAGTTTGGAAAAATTAGAGCACTCGCTTTGCTGTAGACCCCATTTCTCAGTGTCTATACAAAGGAGTGCGCACACATAGACTCATGGCTTGGGGAATGATCAGTTACATTTTCATCTCCAGTTCTTTCAAGGTACCAAACTAAACCACAGAGTCCTCTGGTGTGGCAGTTAGGTGAGTGACCAATTAATAGTTATAAACAGCACTAAACCAGTCTTCTAGACTGCTGGGAAGCCAATGGGGCCAGGGAACTGCTTGCTGTGAGCAAAGTCTGAAATGCAGTCTTCTCTCCCACTCTGAATGGAGCTGCTTAACAATGTTTGGGGCACATCAGTTAGCCAGACGATGCTGTGGCCGATGTTGCAGTCCAGCATGTGGATGCTTCCAACAAATTAAGTAGTTCAAGGGATGAATAAAAAGCTCCCATGGACTAGATACGATCAAAGGGCTATAGTTTATCCAACTATGTCTGAGACACAGATGGAAAAGAATGAATCAGTAGTAGCCAAATCTGTTTTTATAATGCAGCAACTGATGAAGTACTCTGGAATGAAGCCCATCAATCATTTCCTTCTGTGTCACAACATAGAATTATTCTTGTAGAAATTTGTGCCCCAAACCCTCAACTTGACAAAATCTGTCCCTGCCTTGGATTATACTTCCAGCATTTTGTATGCATCAAAAGTTTATGCAGTCCTGATGGACAGAAGACAGGTACCCTGACCTAGATAGCCAAGTTGTCCAAAAGATGCCAATACTTACTAGGTCTAGACAATCTGCTGGGAATGCCTGCCTAAATTGAATGGGCACGGACATAAGACATGGCCTGGGGTAGTAGTTTGAGTGCTGACCTTGCATTGGGAAGTCCTGAGTATGAATCTCCACTCTTGCCAAAAAGCATAACCTGCCACGCACTGTTAGTGAGAGAAAAACAGGAAAATAGTAAAGAGTCCAGTAGCACCTTTAAGACTAACTAACTTTATTGTAGCATAAGCTTTTGAGAACCACAGCTCTCTTCGTCAGATACATTGGATGAAACATAGATGCAGAGGAGTTAGCCGTGTTAGTCTGTGGTAGCAAAATCAAAAAGAGTCCAGTAGCACCTTTAAGACTAACCAATTTTATTGTAGCATAAGCTTTCGAGAATCAAGTTCTCTTCGTCAGATGCCTGATACAGATACTGTCTTTTTGATTGGATGAAACAGCTCTCTTCTTCAGATGCATCTGACAAAGAGAGCTGTGGTTCTCGAAAGCTTATGCTACATAAATTTGGTTAGTCTTAAAGATGCTACTGGAATCTTTACTATTTTGCTACCACAGACTAACATGGCTAACTAGACAGTCCCATCCACTCTAGATATGCGGGGGTGGAGCCCACTCCTAACCTGCCACTCCACTGAGCAATGTCTGAAGATTTCCTCCAGCTAAAGGAAGTTCCCACCAATGTAACTAGCTATCAAATCAGTTTTATTATTCTATGATGTTTTAATTGTATATTTTTTGTTGTAAGCTGCCCTGAGCATCTTTGCGATCTGAAGAGAAACCCAATGTTTGCAGGGAGGGCGGGATACAAGTTGAATAAAATAAATAATAATAAATTTTAAAAAAACCATTTCTTCCAATGGAAAGGCTCCTTAGGTTGGAGAAAGAGTCCTTGGAAGAAGCTTGGATCCATACCACTATCTGGAGTACTTTGGAGAAGTGAGGTATAAATCTCAGGAATTAATCTATATGGTACCCTGACTTGGATAGCAGGATTGGCCTTGGTTAGTAATTGGATGGGAGACCTCCAACGAAGACCAGGGTTGCAGAGGCAGGCAATGGCGTATCACGCCTGTCAGTCTCTTGCCTTGAAAACCCCACCAGGGGTCACCATAAATCAGCTATGACTTGATGGCAGTTTCTACAACCACCGTTCTATATGGTATGGAGGTGCATCTGGCAGTCAGGCAATGCATACAATTAAAAACTAATTTTAAGACAAGTGTCTTAGGAGTGAAAGATCCAGAGGAGTTAGCCATGTTAGTCTGTAGTTGCAAAATAGTAAAGATGCATCTGATGAAGCTGTGGTTCTTGAAAGCTTATGCTACAATATAGTTGGCTAGTCTTAAAGATGCGACTGGACTCTTTACTATTTTGAGAGTGAAAGATACAACTTGTTAGCCAGCCTGTTGTTTAAAAAAAAAATGGCTGTACTTTGGTCAAGTGAAATCCTAGCAGTCACCTAAAGAACATGACACAGAATGCTGGAAGTTGTATTCACGGTATTCTGTACATATGGCAGTATAACTGTGCCATCCTAAGCAGAGTTACCCCCTACTAACCTCTCTGACGTCAATGGACTTAGCAGGATGTAGCCCTGCTTAGGATTGCAGCCTTGAATCAGACAAGTTGGAAGTTGTTCAATAAAGACCTAGAAAGCAGAATGTCTGAAGGTGGTTTAAAGGAATGCAGGCAAAGAGGATGCTGTAAACAATTTCGTATTCATTTTGATCTAGTTCATTGTTCAGTCTTTTGGTAGCCTGTCACTGTGCTTTCTTTGAGAGATACTTTGCAAACTAGGAAACAACAGGAGAAACCCTTCATTTTTCAGACAAAAAACAAAAAAGCTCAAGTCAAGGCTGTTTGTTTTATCACCTGCTTTTGTAAAGCAGCTTTTGCTCACAGAAGCTTGTGTTCTTCCCTCTGCTGCACAGGCTCAAGGCATTCGCACACAGGCATATACATGCTGCAAACAATCCCACAGATGCTCCACCAGACCCACACAGAGTCACAAGGTCCTGTTTCAAGCTACCCACATGCTCACATGTGAACAATACAGTGTCTGTCATTAGCAAACCAAGCTGGTATTTGGAATAAGCAAAATATGCGAACAAAGAAATCTTTTTTTTTTTTAAATTAAGGAGAGTCTGAGCCGATTCTGTTGCTTGGCTTTTGGAGCACATAGGATAGGCCTGAAAGTCCACACTTCTTTACAAAAGATGTCAACTTCTGGAATTTGTGACTGCAACCAGTCTCCAATAGCTCATTTATTTATTTATAAAAATTTGCTGCTTCTCCAGAGACCTGCTTAAGGTGGCTTGGATTTTTTTTTAAAAGTCAGAATAAAATATCTTAGAATAAAAAAGGGTGGAGTAATTTGCTAGGAAACTGGTCTATCAATAGTGAAATGAGCTATTGGTGTCTATTGGTTAGAGCAGGGTTTCCCCAACTTGGAGCTCATGGACACCATGGCACCTGCTAGTGCTTTTCAAAAAGTGGCAAGAATTAAGGAGAATCATGGAACACAATCCTAACTAGAAAACAAATTACACCGTGATTATCTAATTACACTGACTGAGTCCTAAGTCCATCATATAAACATAAAATTCAATACTTGAAATATGTACCCTCAGAAAATCATCAAACTTCAAGCAGGTAAGTGCCAAATGTACCATCAAAGAATCTTAACACAGCCATATAAACAGGTGGTACATCAAAAATCGGAGGAGCGAATGAAAGCCTCTTTGGGTCCCCATTGAGTAGAAAGTTGAAGTAAGAATGAAGAGATAAACAGAACAAGAATGAAGAGATAAACAGAACTTCCATGTTCAGAAGCAGTATACCTCTGAGTATCAGAGGCTGTAGACAAAAACCAGGATGGCTGTCATCATTACTCCCTACTTGTGACCTTTCAATGTCTGGCAGATGTTTAAAATGAGATGATTGATTAAATGGCACTTGCTCTAATATAGCAAGGCAATTCTTACATTTTTAAGACTTCTGTCTTGCAGCCAGTTAAGGATTTCTGTGGGCATAAGGATTTATGCACTTGTAGCATGGCTTCATTGTTTCCTCCTCTCTCTGCAGTGCCAAATGCACCACCAGTGCTGTTACTGGGGGACAGAGGCCTTCCCAGAACAGCATTTCGGAGAAACTTTATGGCTGCAGGGGATGGTAGGGTGGAGGGAGAAAGTCATGGTATGGGGCAGAAATCCTTCCATTCATAGAAACTCTCAATGGGATACAACCCCCTGACTCCAGCACTTCGGTGCTGCACACAAGGCTTTTCGTAGCTCAGCCCAGTATAGTTTTCTATACTGATCTACTAGTTACTCTGAGTGCATTATGAAAACCTATGCAAAGTTATCAGCACAAGAATCGATGATAATCAGGCCTCCTGGCAACTTCACAGCACAACAACAAGAGAGTCTCACAGAAGGTACAGGTGGTGAGTATTGCTTGGTCGGCAGGAAGGAATCTGCAAAAGACGCAAAAGAGTGATGGCCCTACAGATAGCAGCATAGTGGCCATTACTTAGAATGGAAGTTGGGCATCCTTCTCGGATAGAGCCATTTACCCATCTTTCTCCTCCTCTGTATTCTGACAGCAAGTTACTGGTGCCTGATGTAGAAATAGGTTTCCAGCTCGATGCCCCAGGGAGGAGATGGTCACAGGGATGACTACATGGTCACTGTGGTCACTGTGCTGTGATCCATGTGCAGCCAAAGAAAGAGAGGATGGATGAACGAGAGCTGAATTGAGCCCTACATATACGCCCTCCCGTGGACAGAGATGCATCATGATGGCATGGATAATGCTGTACTCTTTTCCCTAAGAGATAAGTAAAAATTAGGGTTTGATGGGGTGTCTCAGTCCCTTTTCCTGACTGGGGGGACAGTTATAGCCACTGCCCCCCCCCCAGTGGCTATAACTTGAGAACAGCTGTTACTCTTGCATTCTGAAGATCTATAGGTTCCATAATCAGAAAAAAAAATATGTAAGTCACCAGAAGGAAAGGAGAGAGCACCCTCCATTATTCCCCACAATGGAATGACTATTTGGAAACTCTACTAATAAAACCTTATGACCTTTTTAGCTTCCTCTGTTGGAATACCCCTCCAAGATAAACTATCTCAAGAACCAGCAATAAATGCTTCAGATGGTTGAAACTTTGCAAACCACTCCAGCTTTCGTGGCAAATACTGAGACACCAGATCATAAAATGACATCACCATGATAGCCAATCTGTTTCTTTTCCTTCTACTTGGACCCCATCACAACTAGCCTAGACAGCGAGGTAATGATCAGTGATGTCAGTCCATTGGAAGTCGGAAACGAGAGTTTGCAGATAGAGACCCTTCCCCTTTTCATTTTGAAAATCCATCATGGCTCATCAGGATTCTTCACATTCACTCCACTGTCGGGTCCGGTTGCATGAGTGTATGTAGAACCCTTCACAAACAGCAGGATTTGAGTCCAGTGGCACCTTAAAGATCAACAAGATGTTCAGGGTGCAAGCTTTCAAGAGTCAGAGCTCCCTTCTTCACATATGGGTATGAATAAAGATCCCTGAGCCTTTATATTTCAGCCAGAAGGTAGAAGGGGTGTTACAAGGAAGGGTATCAGGATGCAAAGGTACAAAGCAGCTTCATTAGATGGGAGGAATGTAGCCAATAGAATGTCAAATTCTGCTGTTGTATTGCAGATCAACACAGCTACCCGCCTAAAACTCTACAAACAGTTGCCTTACAGTGACTGAGAAGATTCTGAGCATCACCAACACATGGACACCATCCCAAAAATAGGAGAGAGATTTAAGTCTGTTCCGAAGCCTCCTTTGACAACAATAGGACCAAATAGTGCTACTTCTGGCTTGATCATGCCTATGTGTTTGTTAGCACGTTATCATACAGGTCCTCTTGCCAGAAGTCATCATCCACTGCCACTCCCTGTATAGTTCATTCTACAGCAGACAATCTTGCGTAACTTATGAAAATACCCCTCCAGCACACAATGTAAGTTTTCATTAATGCAGACAGCCCAGTGAATGTACTCTGTAATCTAAGGAGAATGCATGCATGGTACATCCTTGTTTTCTAAGGAAAAGTTTCCATCATTCCCAATAATGTTGTGTCACATGTTTACTGGGGTGGATCCAATCATCTTCCAAGGAGCCTACCTCCAGCGTAAGGAGCCAGAGAGACATTTAACATTTAACTTAGATTGGAGTAACTCTTCTTAAGATTGCACTGTAAAGAAGGTTCCTTAGGCTGGAAGAAGGCTTCAAACTTTGCTCAGTGGAGTGGAGGATAGAGGTAGGATCTACTCCATTGTTATGAAAAATACAGCCCAGGAGTCGAATTTTATCAAAAAAAATCACTGATGTCTACATTTTGCATCCTCAACTCACCTTATTCAATGCATTAGCCATAAAAAGTATGCATATATTTTAATTTCAGCACCATCATAGTGAACCAGTTTGAATCAAGTTAACAAATAAGCTGCATTTAAAGAAATGACAAAATAAATTGTATCAAATAAGATAGCAAGACAGGAAACTTAACAATGAAGTAACAGAAGCTATTTGTTCCATTGAGGGTACAATTCTTGCCATTATTTTTTTGCGACCAGTTTTAACTATTTTAAACTTGCACTGTTTGTTTAACTGTTATATTGTATTTTGTATTGTATTTTAACTGGATGTGAGCCACTCTGGGCCTGCATATGGGGAGAGCAGATTATAAATCAAATAAATAAATACATACAAAAATGTTTACTGAGAAGTAAATCCCATTGAACTCAATGGGACTTGCTTCTTAGTAAATATGTTTAGGACTGTAGCCTATATTAACCAACTTGTTATTTACATTGCATAAATAAAATGATCTTCCTAAATTTAAATTGTTTCTAAGTTAAAGGGCAAATGGACATTTAGCAAAATAAATTTCCCGTGCATGTTTGGTTGGCAGAATCTCCCAGTTTCTCTGGAGTTTACAGTGATTACAAACCTGACCTCATAGACAGTGTCATCTTCAAGTACTATATAGAAGTAGCAGAAGGTCTAGAAAGCTATGAACAAAGATCACAATTTGCCTTCTGTTAGTTTACTTGCTTAATTAGTGATCAAAATAACTTGTAATATAGTTCTCACTCACCAGACTGTGTTCTGAAAAACTCGAGGGGAAAAGGACACCAAAATTCCTTCAGACTATAGGAAATCCTCAGATGAGACACTCCAGGGCAACGGTGTCAGATTCTCTCGGCTTGGTTCTGCTTGAAGTGGTCTTCTTCTTCTGGGGAAGCTGTTTTTTTATGGTGGTGGATGGGAGTGGGCTGAGCAGCTTGTAAAATGTTATCACTTAGGTTGGCTTACCTCATCATGGTCTGGGTGGGGAAACTCCACTTTCAGGTGACAGTATCTCAGGAGGCACCTTCTCTGTCTTATCTGGCAGGCTGGTCACAGAGATCAAAAGCCAGGTTTCTCTCAACTTGTGATAAATTCTTCAAATGATGATGTTAAAGAAACAGCAGCTGCCACCAAGCATCAACTATTAAGTCCATGTGTGTGTGTGTGTTATTAAAGCCCTTTTCAGTCAATATGCTTTGCTTCATATATGGGGAGAACATGCCACATGAGATCCTCCTGATATAGGTCCCTCACTTTCCTGTTGAAGCATGGATCAGTCTCCATGTTTACTCAGCTTCAATAATCCCGCAGCTGTAGTTATGCCCTGACTATTCCCTGGACCCATGAACAGGTCTAGCCAGTTCTCCAATTCACTGGGAAAAGGAAGTATTACCATCACCACCATCTTAATTTGCAATTGTTCTCAATGTAAAGCAGGGTACCCCCTGCACCAATCCTCTCATTCCTTTCTGACCACCTTGCTCAGGGTGGAACTGTACACAACTTGCAAACAAAAACCCAATGGCTGCTTTTCCTAGGGGAAGAAATGTTCAGCGAGGGGGATTTGGTGCAGAGAAGTGATAGCATGCTTCCTAATCCTTTCCCTGCTTGCATATCTCTACTGTAAGTAATTTCTTGAACCTTTTTCCTTTTCTTGGGGTTCTTATCTCAATTCTAGAAACAGAAATACGTACTGACACTCTGATATGTGTGAAAGTAGCTCACAATCACCCCACTTTCCTTAGGAAAAACAACTGCTAAGGGGTTTTGCAACATTTGTTCACATTTTAGTATAGTTACACCCTCTGAATCTATTGCCATGCTTGGCAAACTGGGGCATGTGGTCTGACGGGGGTACAGCTAATTCCTTCTGTTGTGATGTGCAGACTTTATTGCTGGATTGTGAGCACTGAGTATCATCCCGAGAGCAGAGTGCTAGTCTGCAAGAACAAAATGGGTTCAGCCTGTTGTTTTGCCTTCTCTGACCTTGGGCAAACAATTTATTCTTTCTGTGCCTCACTTCCCCATCTGTTTAATGTTGGTAATAGCACCTCCCTATCTTGCAGGACACGGAGCTGAGTAAACAAATAAGCTCAAGGCCACAAGACACTCCTATACCATAGCAATAGGCTGTATGTAAGGATTAGAGATAGCTCAGATGCTGGTCGTTTGCTCCCAAGTCTTAACAGAACTATCCAAGGTGACCTTGCACATAAGCTTTTAACATTTTAATACTGCTAGACTGATTAGAACTAAGGGCAGTAATTTTTATGGGATTAAAAATGGCTGATTTGATTTCTTGGGTTTTTATCTTACCCATCTGGCCTCGAACTGCAATCAGTCCCCTTTCGCAAACTCTGGATAAATGGCTGGTCCAGGCTAGTTTTAGCATACTATCAGAGCCACCCTAAGCAGACTTATGCCTTTATAAGTCCATTGTTTTCAATGTATTTAGAAGGGTGTAACTCGGTTTAGGATGGCAGAGAATATCCTGCTATAATATGGAAAACTGTTCTTGATGGCCCAGAATATTGTCCTTGTTAGGACTTGCAGATATCCATGATTGTCTGGGACATTAAAAGAATTAACGGCCTTGTCCAAATGTTCAGGACAACCTTCTTCCTGAGTATAAAGGCTGAGATCCTGAACTCCAAAAATTTCCAGAGTGCACACAGAGCTCTCTGTGAATAAAGGTTTCTACCACTCTCTATAGTGCTGGGCAATATTGCATTTAAAATAGGATGTGTGTGGGGAGTGTCCTCTGAAAGTAATATGGCAGCCCCTATTTATATTGACCTTTCTGTGTGTATTGGAGCCTCCAAAGGGCATTTGAGATGGAATCCGGCAGTGTGATGGGCTGGAATCTTCAAGACTGTAGCCATGCTTGCAACGGAACCTTTCCTGTTATCTGCTATGTAAGAGGAAATAACCATTTGCATGTGCCTTTCTGCTGTCAGGCAAAGGTAGACAGACTCTGATGTTCTTCAAGACTTTGGTAATTTTTTTAAAAAACACGCAAAAATAAAAGAAGATACAGCTATGCAGTGGATGATTCTAAAAGAGCTGCAGCTTCCTCTGTTCCTGTTCACAGGCCTAACAGGACAAAGCTGTGATCCACAAATTTGCTCTGCTCTGATTGACTTCTAGCTGCCTCTAAGCCTACTTAGGATCTAATAGCACTTTTCAGATGTTCTAACTGGATAGAACAAACTTGTATGGGGGGACAGGATCATGTAAGCAAGCTGCTTTCAACATAAGCAGGTCCATTGGCTCATATGCATAGTGACCATGTTCAATTAATGTAATCTAATGTGCAAAGGTCCAGGGGCAAAGCTTGCCCATGTCAATTTGCATTTTCATTCTCCTCAAAAAAGGGCTGCTAGTACTGTCTCCAGATTATAATAACTTATTCTTATGTACACCTGTGACTGATGGGAGCCATTGCAACAAGTCCCAAGTAGAATCCATGAAATCACTGAATTTAGAGCTTGTTCAGGCCATGAAGTATTCTGGCTTCCACACATCCTTGATGTTTTCTGGAGAGTTTTGATGTGCACTAGCACAGAAATTCATGCCACTGCAGATGGTAGGTTGAGCATTGCAGCCTAGATTCCATGGAAGCCAGAAACTATTGTCAAGCATGTGCTTTGGATCCTGTGAATAAGTTCCATGCATGCTTAATTGCAGTGTGTCCTTCCTCTTCTGCTAAAACTTGCATTTGTGCAAGGATCTTGCTTTGCAGTGCTGCTATTCTGCAAATCTGGTTGGAAATGTTTTAAATAGCATAACAGGAATACGTTTCCCAGTCAGTATTTTGTTCAAAGCTTTGGATTCTTTTCTTTAAAAAGAAAAAAAGCACTTCACACTCTAATTAGTTATGGGGGCCAGCACTGTAATGTGCTATTTTCTGGTGCTCTGTTCTACAAGCATCTAGGAAGTTGCTATACTTTGTTATGCATTTGGTTCTTTTAAACAACCAATTTGAATGCAGTGGTTTGAATGGCTGTCATTCATTGTCCTCGAGGAGTTAGCCCTGTTAGTCTGTAGTAGCAAAATCAAAAAGAGTCCAGTAGCACCTTTAAGACTAACCAATTTTATTGTAGCATAAGCTTTCGAGAATCAAATTCTCTTCGAAGAGAAGAGAATAAATAAATAAAATAAAATTGGTTAGTCTTAAAGGTGCTACTGGACTCTTTTTGATTCATTGTCCTCAACATTCTTTGAATGAAACAACAAATACAGCTAGGAATGCCAACTTCCAGGAGAAGCCTGAAGATCTCCCAGAATGCCAATTGATCTCCAGACTAGAGAGATCAATTCCCCAGGAGAAAATGGCAGCTTCAGAAAAGCAGACTCTATGGTATACCATAAATTCTAAGTGAAATTCTTTTCCAGTTTCCCCCTTCCACAGGCACCAACCTGGAATTCTCCTGGAATTCCAAGTCCCACACGTACTATCAAAATGCAGCACTATATAAAGATTAATAAAGTTTCTTCTTTATTGTCATTGCATCCTGGTTTGATAACTTATTTTCTTAGGGTTTTTAATATAATAATTTCTGGGGAAAACAGAAACTGCATGTCAATTTCTAGACAAAAGCTTGTAAAGGGACAATTATTTCAGCTAACATAGTATTGCAAAACCTCTGTTTTTCATCATTTCCGTGTGTGAAAAGGACTTTTCTTTTTTACAGAGTTCATCAAATTTACACAGCTATTTAATGAGAATAATTGACCTTAGGAGTAAGTCACCTGGCAATAAAACAGATTCAATTGTTTTAGAGCAGCTGTTTACTTGCTTCTAAGATCTATTTATAATCTGAGAGCTTTATAGCATTAACCTCATCAACAGTTTACTTAACAACATGACCCATTGTTTCATCGACAGGTAATCAGCATATAGTCAGAGAAAATTTTATCTGAGTCCCAAATCTGAAAATAATAGGTTGGATACTCTGAATGTTCTGTTGGTGGAAGTAAATGCTTTACCCTTCCTGCAGCAGCTCTTTGTGATCCCCCAAAAAGCTTTCTCGGGAGTCAGGGCGGGCCCTCACTGACAAATAAAAAAACTGTATGGGTCAGGGAGTTGCACTTAGGGGAAGAAATGGATAAGACGATTTCTTGTCTCTGTTGGAAAGTCCATAGGAAGCGACCCAGTATGGTGATTTTGAAGCTCTTTGGTTTGACCACCAGATAAATGTTGGACTGAGAGAGAGAGAGAGAGAGAGAGAGAGAGAGCAGGCTGTGATTTTGTTCTGGTGTTTTTGCCCATACACGGAAGAATTTATAGAATTTCACATACCCAAATGGTGAATATAACACATTTGTTTGTTCACTGCTATCACAACTTTTCTCCAAGAATCTCAGGTTGATCTACTTAAGTTTCCTGCCATTTTTTTAAAAAGTACATGTACATACATACATATGCATATGTTTCCATACACAATAAATATATTGTTACATACATTCCAAAAGTCCATATCAGAAACAAACAGAAAGTATTGCCCTAAGTTTCCTGCCATTTCATTACAACAACACTGTGAGGTAGGTTAAGCAGAGTGTGTGTGACTGGCCCAAGGTCACCCAGCAAGCTTCTGTGGCAGATCCTAGTCCAACCCTTTAACCATTATATAAAGCTGGCTCTCTTTGAGTCTCTGTCATGAACTTATTAGGTAGCCTTGGTCAAGCCCCCTCTCAGATTCAGCTAGCCCATCTGCAACATGAAAGAAATAATAATAACATTAATAACATTCAATTTATATGCTGCCCTTCAGGACAACTTATCGCCCACTCGGAGTGGTTTACAAAGTTTATTGTTATTATTCTCACTACAATTACTCTGTGAGGTGGGTGTACTGAGAGAGCTCTGAAAGAGCTGTGCCTAACCCAAGATCACCCAGCTGGCTTCAAGCAGGCAAGTGGGAAATCAGATCTGGTTCTCAGATTAGTCCTGCTGCTCTTAACCACTACACCAAACTGCCTCATGTACCTTAAAAGGGATGTAGTAAAGAACAGATAACAACCAGATAATGCATCTAAAATACTTAAACAAATACAAAGCATTATTATGTAGTGCTGTGGGAAAAAGCTATTGGACAGTGCAAAGTCAGATGAAGTGAGGGACCTTTAGATACTTTTGTTATGCCCATTTCCCAGAAATATATGGAAGAATATAATACTAGTGCTTTTTCTCATTGTCCTCTGTCTGGATGGTGTAGGAAGGATGGACAAATTGCTCTGGATCCAGAAATCTTCTACATCTCAGGGGACTAATTGTCCATCTAGATTGGTCATTTTACTGCTTCTTTTGGGAGTTCTTAAACTGCTGGATAGGAATTGAGCAACCCAGATTATCTCTAATTGTTCTGAATGTAATGGGTTGATGAGTGAATGCTGAAACAGAAACATCACAGGGTAGAGCTGTGACAGCAAAACATTTGAGAGAAAAATTAGAAACGGAATTGACATGATACTACTCATTGCTTCTGTCGCATTGCAAAACGACAAGGAGATCCACGGGCCCCTGCATCTTAAGTCAAGTTATATGTACGTATTTTTCTTGTCTGAGTGACTGGTCAAGTACGTTTAAGATACAAAATTATATATAGTTATTTGGAACCAAAGAATCTGTAGGATGTACAGCTGTGGATCTTCACAGCAGCCTATGTGGCAGATGTGAAAAGAGGAAGGCTTTTAGAACACTAGGGAAATTGTATGTGCTTGAATAAGAGTAGTATAAGATTGCACTTTGCTGAAATACATATTGCAGATTGTTTCTGCCATAAAAGGAAGCCCATCAGATTATGTAAGCTTATTGAGAGACCACATGCCTGTGTTTGAAAGCTTCAATTTCATGAGGCCCATATCACCAATTTAAAGGGGGAAAAAACCCAATTCCTTGGCCAACTGAAGTAAATGGTCCTACCGAAGTCAAAGGAATTTGGGTTTTATGAAGGCTATGTTAATGAGATGTCTCTTACATAACATTTGATGTGTAAATGAGTCTCAAGGTTCTTTGCTGCTAGACTTGGACTCTATGACCTATATGGGGCTAAGAGCCAAGCTACAAGTGATGCCTTACACAGTTGGACACTTGTCAGCTTCCCTCAAGTTTTGATGGGAAATGTAGGCGTCCTGGTTTTACAGCTTGGCTCTCCATTACAGCTGCAAGAACAGAATGCCTACATTTCCCATCAAAACTTGAGGGAAGCTGACAAGTGTCCAACTTGTGTCAGGCATCACTTGTAGCTTGGCCTTAAGTTTGTCTTCGTTTCCTGTAGGCACCTATACAGCTTGGGCATGTTCAAAGACTTGCAGCTGGTGCCTTGGATAGACCATCTGCTGAATCTAAATCAACTCAAGACATGTTGCTATTTTGTCTGCCTATTTGTCTTAATTATATTGTATTTTTTGTTTATTGTTGTAAACTGCTTTGGGCCCCTTTGGGGAGAAAAGCAGAATATAAAAATAGTATAATAAATATAAATATTCTAAATAAATAGAAACCTCAAAGAAGATTTAAAATCACACAGCACTAATCTATTCTCCCACTGAAAACAGTAGGGTTGTAGTTTGTGACTGGCACCCGGTAAAAGATGGAGCGGGGAGGACATGGGAGGGCATTGCACTTAGCATGACATCACTTCCTGGGAAAATGGGAAGTGACATCACCTTGTTCAAGGACTTGCCAGAAATGCTATGGTAAAACCATAGCGTTTTTAGAGATCCCTAGAGTGGTGTGACATTACTTCCAGGTACTCCTGGAAGTGATGTTATGCTATACAAAACACTGGCAATTTTTAATTTTTTTCTCTTACTGATCAAAGGAGCAGCAACAGGAAGAGAGAATTTCTGGTGAGAGGTCTCCTGCCATAGTCAGAGACCAGTCCAACTCTGTTAAAGAGCCAGGAGTAGAATCCTTCTCCACGCTGGGCATGAGGCAACATTCTGGGTCATGTAGGGTTGCCAATCTCCACGTAGGGCCTGGAGATCTCCTGGAATTACTAGGGTTGCCAGGCCAAGCCTGACAAATAGTATGTGGGGGGGTGTTGATGGGAGAAATAAATAAATAAAAATAAAGATCTGGCCTAGTTACTGGCCTTCTTCTTTCAGGGTACAACCTGGAAATGATAATGGGTAGCTCTAGGAACTTCAGGACTCTATAGTTCCTACAGCTACCATTGTCACTTCCAGGCTGTACCCCAGAAGTTTCTAGAGGGACCATTGTCACTTACATATTGTACCCCAGAAGTTTCTAGAGGAACAATTGTCACTTCCAGGTTTTAACCCAAAAGTGTAGTGCCAGATACTAGGCTGGAGCCTTATTTATTTTTCTTCTGCTGCTGCTCAGTAAACCTACTAAGATCAGTTCCTCTGGATAAAATGGCTATTTTGGATGGTGGACTGTCTGGCATTATACTCTGCTGAGGTCTGTCCTCTCCCGAAACCCAGAGTAGGAGGTCCTAGTTGCTAATACCACCTTAGGAAATTACTTGAGATTTTGAGGCAAAGCCTGAGGACAGAAGTAACCAGAGATGTAATTGAGTCCATCCTTTGAAGCTGTAATTTCCTCCAAGGGAACTGATCTTTGTAGTCTGAAGATCTGTTGTAATTCTGAGAGAACTTCAATTCCCACTTTGAGGTTGGTAACCCTAGCATAGGAGCGCCATTACTCCACCTGGGACAGGGGATCCTATGCTCCCCCTCCCCTTGCCCCCACTTACTTGGCCAGTGGGGGGTGTACTTCCCGGGGCACCCCCAGGTGGTGCAGCATGCCCCCACGCCCACAGTGGCCCAATCTGTGCAGCACAGCAGGTACGATTCAGGCTGAATTGCCCCCTGCAGTGGGCTGATCCAGCCCCATGGTAAGCACAGGAGTGCTCCCAGGTTGCCCCTTGACCCGCGTGATGATGTCACTTCCCAGAAGTGACATCATTGTGCAAGCTGGGAGTGCATGCATGCATGCAACCAGGAACTCAGTACAGACAGCGCAGTAACTGCCAGGCCCCTGATATCCTGCCAGGGGAGTCAGGAAACCTGGCAACCCTAACCTAGCATGATGAGACAAGTCCTTCCTATGGGGCATTGAGTAGCCCAGAATCATGGCTCCTTCTCCTCACGAGCTTTGCATTCCATGGAACCTGGAGTATTCAGTGCTTCAAGGAAAGAAGCACAGTCTAAGAAATGACACATTCAGTTAAGAGACTGGCAAAGAGGACAGTACATAGTTAAGTAACCACAGTCTCTATACTGGTGGCTCTCACAGGTACAGCTTTGTGACTGAATCCTAAGCAAGAGAATGAGTAGGAAAAAAGCCTAGACCTCCTTGCTGACTGCCTCACCCTCGTGTTTGTTCCTCAGCCAGCACCTGACCTTGCACACAAAAATCCAGGATCAAAAACCTCACAGTTAAAAACAAATTTAGATGTCAGGACAGAAAACAGATGAAACGGACCTGGATTTGAAGATTTAAGGCATGGCTCTTCCCTCTTGACAAGTGCAATGTAGAAGGCTGTTCCCCCACCCCACTCCAACCCCAATAATCTTACTCTAGATTATGTTATGAGAAGAATGTAAATCCCTCTCTCATCTCTGCTTTTCATCCTAACACCGCATATTTGCCTGAGACCTCCATATGCTTGCATTTATGTTATATAAATCTCCACTTGCAAATATAATTTCCATGCTTATATTTGGCTTTGGAAGAATGACATTTGGGAGAGCGGCTCTGACAGCCAACAAGAATTAAAAATAGAAGGCAGAGGTATTTAATGTAGAGTAAAATCAGATATAAATGGTGCTTGAATGCATCAGCAAGCTACTCTGAGTCATGAATAGTTTATCTCCTTTTCATCTATGTTTTAAGCACAGCTATTGCTTGATTTTTTTTATGATGCCATTTTGGCTGAGTGCGCACTGTCAATACTGTAAAAAAGCGATTGATGGGACTTTGATGGGTCAGATTTATTTTTTCTCTCTTGCTTTTTTTTTTAAAAAAAAAGTCCAAAGAAAGAATATCATCTCAATTATGAGCTACCTTCTTAAACAAAACACACTCTCTCATCATACGCATATTTAGGGATAATAATGATATCACTTCCAGGGGTGTTAAAAGGATTATTAAAAGAATGTAAGTCAAACTTCTTTGCCCTTCTCCTCTACTAGTTTTTTCCAGCCCCAACAAGTAGCATTTACTATCTTTTTCGGGGGGGGGGGGTCCCTTCTCCTTTCTTGTGGCCTGTTGATGATGTCTCTTGCCTTCTTTCCTTCTACCAACTAAAGTATGTATTTTTGATAAGGTGAAGGCAAGCAGGAGCCAATATTGTAAGTATATTTTGTTTCATTTATACATCTCTATCCCGCCTTTCTCACCAAGTTGAACCAAAAGCAACACATGCATTCACAAGTACTCAATAGAAAAGGAACAAATGAACAGGAGAAGGGAGGAAGGAATTAGGCAGGCTAGGTCTCCCACTATAGCTGGACACCTCCCAACACTTCCATCTCCACTGGTACTTTCAAGCCAGCAGGACAAAAGGGAACAATGGGATGGGGCATGCTGCCATCACACTTATGTGCAATGCCATTTCTAGCAAAAGAGAGAAGTGACAGTGTGATGCTCTAAGATCCATGGAAAATTCTGTGATTTAACCATAGAGTTTTGGGTGAATTCTACAGTGTCCCCCAACATTATGATATGACTTGGGCTTGGATGCAAGGGCTCATGATGAGCCCAGCTGTGCCCAGGCCTGCAACAGGAGACAAAGAAACAACCAGCTTGGATCTTATAAGCTTTCAGCCGTCTTTCCACAATCCCCTCTAATTATTTAGTTGCGAGGAAAATGTGGGATGTGATGTCCAGTTTTGTTCAGTTGACCCAGAACTATAGTGTAGTTCAGATATTCAAAACTGAACACACTGTACATGGTTGTTGCCAAGATTGGTCTGTGTATATATCTGTGTACTCAGAGGAACACCTGCAGCAAGCACCTGTAGGCAAAATTAGAATGTTTGGTTGGAACTCTAATTTTTGCAGAGTTTCTATCTGTACAGAAGAACTTACATGCATTCACTAAGACCTGGTGAGGCAAACTTGGGGAATTTTGCTTGTGATTTAAACTGGGCTACTATATGCAAAGAATTGCTATTTACAGTTTGTTAGCATACCAATGCAAAAATTGCACATGATATCAGTCTTTGGTAACCTACCCCTACTTGACAGGGGGAGCAGCACAAGGCAAGCAGGAGTTGGGGTGACCTGACTACCCTGCAATCAGTGGGAGACTGGGGGGGGGCGATATACAGGGCAGCCATCAGTGATGGTGTGACATCACTTCCAAGAAAACCCGAAAATGACATCATACCTCTCTACGATTAAATTCCTAGAGAGGCATGATGTCACTTCCAGGTTATGACTGGAAATGATGCCATGCTACTGCCAATGTTTTTTTAAAGAATCTCTCCCTGTGGCCACTGCAATGCCAGTGTGTTATACTCTTTGGCCATGGAAGATCTCCTCAAATACACATAGGGACTTGCTGCAGACTTCAGCTGTATGCTCAGATACCTGGTAGTGGAGCCAGCAGGTAGAATCCAGATCCCTTCAGTGAAACAGAGCATTTGGCATTTTGAAAGTCCGAACACAACTTATAAAATTGGGAAACATGGGTAAGGAAACAGGAGTGTCTGGTAATGACTGAAGGGATAAATGTATCTGTCTGTTATGGACAGCATGCTTTCCCATCATGGTCTCCTTGGAGTCCTTGAGGGTCAACCCCCATGATGTATGATTCATTTTGCTCTATTTTTCAGCTATCCATCAATGACAGTAACACTCTGTATGAGTCTGCCAATCACCTGCCCTTTCAAAAGCATTTTGTAGACATTCTTTCAACATAGTTATTGAAATCTCTGAAGCGTTTCAAAAACCCACATTTCTTGCAGTGAGGTGCGGGAAGGAACGGCCAGTCAAACAGATGTGACTTTGTAACACAAACAGCTCAGTAAACATGCAAGCATAAAATGCATAATTAGAATAATGCAGGAACTGCTGTTTTGTCTGCAGCACAAGTTGTTGTTCCAGTTCTTTGCAATCAGTGGGTTTTATAGATTTTTATTTCCCCCACCATAGAGAAAGAATAAAGAGGAAGACATTATTCACTTAAAATTATTGAGTTGCAAAGGTCTCTCCCATCAGGGTGAATGAACAAGAGAGTAAAAGAAGGGTGAGTAAAGTGATGCATTCCAGGGCAAAATAAATAAATAAATCCTAACTGCATATATATGCCAACTGGATCTGGAGTGGTTCTTGTGAATATCTAAGATCAAGATCTTGGGCTCATAATAGAGGTCTCAGACTTAAGTATCAACTCAGTATGTGATGGCAGTTTTAATAAAGGCACATTCCATTAATAAAGAAAAAGATTGATGATGGCTAAATGGAGACTCCATG
Source organism: Eublepharis macularius (assembly GCF_028583425.1). Taxonomy (NCBI): domain Eukaryota; kingdom Metazoa; phylum Chordata; class Lepidosauria; order Squamata; family Eublepharidae; genus Eublepharis; species Eublepharis macularius. The sequence goes on from NC_072791.1 coordinate 37,371,962, forward strand.
TTCAGAGGCAGTATGCTTGAGGGTAACAGCCAGGGGACTTTTTCTTTCTCTCCTGTTCGTTGCCTTCCTGATAGCACTCAGTCAATCTTTGTGAGAAACAGGATATAGCTGTTCTTTAGTCTGGTCCAGCAGTGCTCTTCTGATGTTCTTATTCTTATCCACCCTGAGCCTGCTGATGCGGGGAGGGCAGAATATAAATTGAGTTAAATAAATAAATAAATTGTAGAGGTACACATTTACAATGCGTGGATTATGATTTGGAGAAAGCACTTCAGAAGAAATTACAAAGGAACAGTTGACCTGATTAATTTAATCTTGGTGCTTTGCTCCAAGTGGCAAGTGTGCTAAAAACTCTCCTGAAAATGATTCCTTCCAGACCCTCTGTCATATCACCCAGACCCAATCCAAATATCATATAAAAGCAAATCATGTGACTTGCCTGGCTCCAATGGGCCTCTAAAATGATTAGGGTTCCCAAAATTCTGTTCCTGTGCTCCCCCAATACACTTAGGGCCAAGCTACACATGACGAATGACACTTGAACAGCAAGTGTATTTCTCCCTGTTCACTTGCCCTCCACTCAATCCACTTGCCGTTCAAGTGTCATTCGTCATGTGTAGCTTGGCCCTCAGTGGCCTTAAACTTAAACACTAAGGCACTATTGAGCACAGCTTTGCCATTTCATACCAGCTGCAGCTGGTAAAGTTCATTAAATCAAAAAATAAGTTCTAGAAAATTGGAGAAGCAGCTTAAACTGGAAGAATAGCATCTCTGGCAATTTAAACACACACATGGCATCCAAAGACGAATACTTTGAAGTCTCATTGATTTCAATGGACTACTTTAAGCATATCATCTCTTTCATGGGACTTCAGAATAGAGACAGAAATTTAGCAAGGAAATGTACCAGAACTCCAGGCTTGTCCGAGTTAAAAAGGGATCCCTAGAGAGTTTGCCATGAGCTCTTCTAGCAGCATGTAAGAAACATATTTTCATGTATTTATGTATTTTATTTTATAATCTAATGCATTGTATTGCTGTAAAAATTGTTTTGATTAAGGGCTTTGTACACTCTGCCCTCGAGAACTGGGCAAGTTATACATCTAGCTGAATAAATGAAGAATTTAAAGGGAAGAAATAAGTAGGTAAAATAAGCTAAATGGCTTGTGCTTTCTGACAATTGAGTCACAATTCAGCTCATATATTTCATCTGCCCCCCCCCCTCTCTCTCTCTCCAGAGGGGCGTTTCCTCTTTTCTTCTTTTGCTGTCTTAAATTTTACTGCAGTGCTGGATAAAAGTTATTCTCGGCTGTGTCAGCACTTAGCAAAGGGAGTGGAGGGAAAAGAATTTCTGTGAAGCGCTAAATGTTTCTGCCTTAGTTACAGAAGTTTAACATTTTTGGCAAGATGGGCCCATGAAACTGAAACAAGTAATCTCATTGATTATTAAGTAGAATACATGACTGAATGTAGTTCAGATATCAAATGTGAAGCTTGCTCTTCTGTCCTTCATGACAACATAACGTAAAGCTATCCCTTTACAGTTTTCTGCTCTTCTAACAAATGTATGGCCATGTAACCAGCTGGGGGCCATATATTGGCCGTTTCCAGATGGCTTACCTGAAGCCGCTCCATGCCGCAATGTTGTGGATACTGCCGGGAAAACGCGAAATATCACGTTTTCTCGCGCGAGTTTTGCGCGACGTCACGCAAAACTCACGTGAGAAAACACGATATTTTGCATTTTCCCCGGCAGTATCCACAACATTGCGGCATGGAGCGGCTTCAGGTAAGCCATCTGGAAATGGCCATTGTCTGATAAGTTTGTCTGATAAGTTATGTAAAAAACTTCAGTTAAAAAAAGGTGTGAAACATTCCATTGTGGTGTTCCAGTTAGTCTTGCTTCCTGTTTCCATCTTTTAGATTTAGAATTGTTTTCCTGACAGTTATCAAGATCCTTTTCTGAGAAGAAAATTAAATTATATAGAGCAGGGAATTTTCATTTTAAAAAAGAAAACCAAGTAGATTAAAAGTAATTTTAATATTGCTAATATAGCTTATCTCATGCAAAGTTATTAATATGCCTCAAATAGTAGTACGGCAGCTAGAGTCTCTGTCATTTCTCATTGGTCAAATGGGAAAAAAGAGGATCTTTTGAAATGGATCTTTTGAAAACTCTCTGAGAAATTTATCTAGTCTTTTAAAAACTTTTTAACCTCCCTTTGAAATTCCCCAGACTTTTTGCTAGGGCAGGATTTTTCAAATTCACGTCACATTTCATTTTAGATGAAATCTGATGATAACTGTGGGAAGAGTGCAATGCCCATAAGGAATTTTGCTATGGTTATAGAAACTGTCTTAGCTTCCATCAAAATGTTTCCTCTGAAGAGGATCTCTCCCCCACCCCCAATTCTCTTTTCATACTAGAGTGAATTTCAAAAGCATTTTATGATTTGCTTAGGTATTCCGTGCATCAATACAGGGGACTTAGCCTCACCACAGAACTGTACGTTTTATCTTCACACCTTATATGTTTGGAAATATGCACTGTGCTGCTAGGAAGTACTTATAACATCAGTATTAACATTAATCCCCAAGGCAGTGAACATTAAAACTAAAAAAGTGATTTAAAACAACATTTTAAAACAATTTAATTTTAAATTTAAAACAGCATTTTCAATAGTATAAACATAATTCAATAAAACACACACACAAACATACAAGACAAAGAACAGGGAAGAGGGCCAATAATGGTAATTGGGGTGTGCCAAAGAAAGCAGAAAAAAAATCTCCACCCACCGGTAGAAGACAACAATAGAGGAAGACAGCAATGAATCTCCCTGGGGAGGAAGTTCCATAGTTTTGGTGCCACAACTGACAAGGCCTTTCTCATCTAGCCTCATATGGCAGGGGCACCCGAAGCAGGGCCTTTGAAGATGATTGAAGTGAATGGGAAGGTTCATACAGGAGAAGGTAGTCCTGTATAGGGCTTTAAAGGTCAACACCAGCACCTAGAACTGGGAGCTAGTGCAAATGGAACAAGATGGAAGTGACATGGTCCTTATGACCCCCTTCAGTCAGTATTCTGGCCATAGTGTTCAGGACCAACTGTAGCTTCCAGGCATTCTTCAAGGGCACCCCCATGTAGAGTGCATTGCGGTAGCGGTAATCTAATCTAAATGTTACCAGGGCATGTACTACAGTGGCCAGATCTTTCATATCCAAGAAGGGCTGCAGCTGGCTCACCAGCAGAAGCTAGTGAAAGGCACGCTTGGCAACCACTGCTACCTGTTTATCCAACAAGAGGTCCAGGGGAAACAGCACCCCCAAGCTACAAACCTGTTCTTTTAGAGGGAGTGCAACCCCATCTAGAACAGGAGATAACCCATTTCCTGGGACAGACCTCCCCTCGCTACCATTAGAACCTCCATCTTATCAGGAAGTAAGTTTCTGTAAGTAAGTAAGTAAGTAAGTAAGTAAGTTTCTTGAGGCACCTCTTCAGTTTCCACAGCCTACCTGGGATCTACTGGTAGTGTAAGATAGAGCTGAGTGTCATCCATATGGGTGGCAAGTGCAACTCGGCCCAAATGTATCAAATCATATTCCTTGCATTTGATATCTGGCGCATTCATGGAGCTCAGAATGGCTTTTGAACTTCTCTCCTCTACTATTGCATTCTCAAAACAACCCTGCCCCCAGTGCCTTCCTTCCTGCCTTCCTCCTTACTGTCTTCCCCGAACAGTCCACAGGGTGGTTGGCTGTCATCTCTCACTGCAAGCATGAAAGCCCCTTCCTACCCATGACAAACTTCAGCAGTCCGTTCCCACACATTAAACCTTCATTAAAGGACATATTTTTCTCCTGGCCAGTTGGCAACCCTGGGATGCAGCCATTTTCTGGCTGTTTCCACATCAAACACTTGTTCTGTATTTTCTTGGTTGCTGCTGCTCTTCCAGCTGAAGCCTTCTCACATGTGAGCATCCTGATAGATTGCATTCTTTCACGTTTTCTCAGTTTTTCTCAAAGCTGGCGTGCTGGGCTCTCCCTTGCGCATGAGCTGGTAAAGGATCACATTTCTCTCCCCTTCAGTGCTTTGGTCACCCTATCGGTGACAACACAAATATGACAACTCTTTTCACTCTTTTTTTCCCTTCTGCACATGTGCTATATTGACATAGTGGGATAACACAAGGAGGTGTTCCCAGAGCAACAGGCAGTTCTTCCTTTTCTAAATCTGAGACTACATTTTTAAAGAGTGCAGGGCTCCACTTCAAAACAAAAACGCAAGCAAACCTGTGTAGACTGGAAATCCTAATGAAGTAGCAAGGTAGAGAAGGATCTGGATCCCCCCTTCTCTGTCTCCTTCATTCACACACAAACACCGTGTCACACATCATCCCTCCCATCGTATCTTCCCAATCCCTAATCTCTAGCTATGGGAAACCCTTCCTCCCAGTGCCTTGGATTGAAATTCAATGTTCCAAAAGGCACCACCATCACCAGGGATCCTGTCTTATTTCCCCAACCATTTCCAGTCATTCTGGGGTTCCTGGATCCACAGAGAATTGGGAGCAGTGTTTGTGTATGAGTGAAACAAACAAACAAGCATGGAGGTGAATCCCCCCACCCCAAAAAAACCTTGGTAACTCACTAATTCCTCTTTGTCTCATCACCTCAGAGGGCCAAGCTACAAGTGACGAATGACACTTGAATGGCAAGTGTATTTCTCCCTGTTCACTTGCCCTCCACTTGTGCTCCACTCAATCCACTTGCCGTTCAAGTGTCATTAATCACTTGTAGCTTGGCCCAGAGCTGGCATGGCACAGGAGTCAGAGTGTCAGACTAGGATCCTTGTAGACCTGAGTCCAAATCCCTTGCTGGGTGACCTTGGGCTGACTTACCTCACAGGGTTGTTGTTGTGAGAAAATAGAGGAGGGGAGAATGATGTTCTAAGATGCTTTGAGTCCCAACTGGAGGAAAGTGGGATATAAACAAGTAAATGCAAATGCAAGCAGTCCATTAGCAGTCAGCACATTAAAGAGAAAAAAGGAATTTTGATACCTAAGAATACCATTCTACTGTAAGACAAGACTACCTGCACCCCAGACAAACACAGTCTGTGGTCATTTGCTACAATAGCATATCAACATGATCACAAGTTTTTTTGCTTTTTAATTTTACAGCGGGCACAACCAGAAAAACAGCAACAGCTTAGCGAGAGAGAAAAAAGAGGTGGCTAGGAAGTGGAGTATGGGGCTGCAGGTGGGCAGTGCCTTCAAAAGTGTATCAAAAGTGTAGATTCCACAACAAAATGCTTCACATGTGTTTCTTCTAGAATAGAGGTAGGCATGAACCGGGGGGGGGGGGAATGAATCACGTGGTTCATCCCATTTCACGAAATTTCACAAACTTGCCCCCAATTCACAAACCAGTTTGTGGTTCATGGTTCATGGGCTTTAAATGCCCCTTTCTGTGCTGTTGCGAAGCATCATGGAAAGGGGCATTTCACCCCTGCTGGCTTGGATCAGCTGTCTGTCGGGGAGGTCCCTGACGAGCAGCTGATCCGGGGGTGGAAATGCCCCTTTTCCTGTGGCAGGGAAAGGGGTATTTCACCCTGGCAGGCTTGGATCAGCTGCTTATTGGGGAGATCCCCAACAAGCAGCTGATCTGGGGTTGAAATGCTCCTTTCCCTGCCGCTTAGCAGTGGCAGAGAAAGGGGCATTGGGGTTTAACATGAACCAAACGAACTGGCAGACCAGTTTGTGGAAGTTTGTGGAAAATGGGCTTCCATGAACTGCTGGTTCGCGAAGCATGTACCAGCCCAGTTCGTGACATACTTTAGTTCGTCTTGTGGTTCATGCCCATCTCCATTCTAGAAACATTGGTGCAAAGGTGGTCTGAAACAAAATGGGGAACAGTAAGGAAGAAATTGGCAGAGCAATGATTGGCATACTGTATAGCTTCAGGTGGGTAGCTGTGTTGGACTGCACTCAAAGAACAAGATACAGTCTTTAAGGTGTTATTGGACCTGGATCTTGCTCTTTTGCAAACTGAATGTAATGCTGGGGGGTAAACAATGTAGTCAAGAAGCAAAGCAGGGCAAAACCAGCATGTGGAAATAACAGGGTAACAGGGTAATATGAGGAGAAGAGGATTCATGTAGTTATGTGTCTCCCAATGAAATTTTGCTGCATTAGCCATTTCTCAGTGTGTGTGTGTGTGTGAGGGGGTATTGCCTTCAACATTTCTCATGACGTTGAGAAGTGGAAGAAAAAGGAAACTCCTTCAGCAATCAGCTGTTGAACAGAATGTTGGAGGTTCTCCCTCTCTCCCATATGACTTCCATTCCCAAAGACAATCAAAGCTTCTTGAGTGTGCAATCCTTCTCGCTTGAGACGCTATCTTGTTGAATAGAGTATGCTTTACATCTGATAAACATGCATAGAATTGTACTGTTGGTGGAAAATTAACTCTGCATATGCTCTCATTTTGTTACCAGAACAAGAATAGATGGCTGTTTCAAAATGACTGATATGTTTCTCAAAGGCGATATATCACTGTTCAAAACATTTGCTGTTGTGGTTTCTGAGGAAAAATAGTCAACCAAGACTTACAACAGAATATTGCATTGTCCTAAAATACAGTGGAGATACTGCAATATGCCTGCCGTGTATTGAATTTATTTTTTTTTAATTTTATTTTTGCCTCAGCAGCAGCTTTTGCGCAGCATCACCAAACTGTAACCCAAATGAGCAAAGCTTGCAATATGTCCACAGGATGCCGAGGTTCAGATTTTGGCAAGTCATCAACTGGATTGAATTTCATAATTGTGGAAAGGTCACCAAGGAAGTCTGTCTGATGAGCTGAAGTCTCAGAATATGTGTTAATAGAACCACTATAAAGTTTAATCAATAGCAGAATTAAATAGTGTTTTCACTCCCCTTCATCTTGCTTCAAAACATTAAAACGGCATGAGAGCTATCATTTCCCTCAGGTTGCTCTGTCTCACTGTTGGGAAGGTCATAATGATATTGCCCTTGAACACTCTTTTTTTTTTTATGTCCAGCATCTACTCTCCATTACAGCATGCACACTTTAGATAGCTTTTGGAGTGACAACAGGCTTGATAATCTAGAGGTGATGACAATTCCCTGGGAGTGACACTCCCTCCCTGGCATGTTTATGGCATCGAAAGGAGGATTAAGTCGGATAACGATGTCTATAGACTTGTCAACCCATAGGGGCAAAGTGTAAAGTGAGTCTAGCCAAACCTTTCAAACATAACCGAACGGAAAGAAAATGGGCTGAAGTGACCTTCAGCTGTAACCTAAAAAGCCATTAATACTTTGTATTTATTCAGTGAGGCTCCAAAAGCACTTTATGGACAGTAGTTGAGAAATGTCTGGGAACAGGGAATTATTGGATGCGGCTCACTTCTTATGAGTCAAAAGATGGGAAGGAAGGAACTATATGGATTGAAGCCATGATGCTGGCCCCCACGTTCGCTTGCTCAAAAAGTCTCCCCCAGGATCCTTATGTGCCAAAGGTGGTGGAGGAAGGGTGCCTATTTCCTCTATCAGGGCTTAGATTGGCCTGGGATGAAGAATAGGAATTTTTTTCCCCTTGGGGAGAAAGTTAGGAAGGAAAAAGATTATTCTCCTTCCTCCCAGGGCAGCTATATCATGTGTAGTGTGGCAATTTATCTAAGAAGGTTTATGTAAGGAACATCATTTCTTGGTGATGTTTCCCAAAACACGACTTGTGTTGCCGACTTGCAATGACCACCTGTTCGTTTAGAATGGGGCCTCATGAACAGCTTGTCCGCGAAGAGCAGATTGGCCTGTTCGTGGCTTTTTTTGGTTCGTATTGCTGTTCGTGCCCACCTCTATTCAGGAGCTACTGGAGATTTCATGGCAGTGCTTATGGAAGGCAGAGTTTGGGGAGGACAAATTGCTTAGTGGGGATGCAATGCCATAGATGTCACTCTGCAACTACAATTTCCTTCATGGGAACTGATCTCTGTAGTCTAGAGATCAGTTGTAATTCTGAGAGAACACCAGACCCCACCTGAAGTTTTGTAACCCTATCCCATTCTCTTGGGCTGAGACCAGAGTTTCCAGGGCACCTTTCTCTTTTCTACAGGGAAGCTGTCCATGGAGACCCCTTTTCCCCCTTTGGAGTCCAGTCCCTTGTGGCAGCTGGTTAGCCACTGTGAAAAGGAGGAGCATCCACATCCACTACAGATGTCACCTGCTCTTTCTCCATACTTACATGAGTAGTAAAAAGGAAGAGTGCCTCAGGCAGGCCACCCAGTCCATCAACTGCATGATTTATGTATGAGAGAAAGAGGTCGTCCCATTAGGGGAGGTAGGCAACTGGCTCTCTCTTTTCCAGGGCCCACAGAGACCTGGAGCTGGCCTTCATTCAAAGCTGTTCAGCATATCAGAGTAATGCACTTCATGCAGCACTTCTAAAAACAGGTTGTACAATTTGTATGAGGGGTAGAGCAGCCTTTCACCACTCATTCAACAGTTATAACTTTCCCCCGTGGCCTCTGCTCTCAGCCACTTGCTTCAGTGCAGTGCAGGATAACAATGGTGACTGTTCTTTGGAATTTGCTTTTTTTCAAAAACAAATATTTAAGTTTCTACAGATAACTCAGGACCCAATAAAACACTAGCGTGTCATCTGAACTGGATTTCAATTTCTTTTTAATCAAATAATAATTTTTCCATCACCCAAATATATTTCTCAAATGAAATCTGAAAGGCCATTTATAATTGCCTTCAAATATGATTCTCATGAACAAGATCACTGAGGTCTCCAAAATATTCCAACTGAAGATAATTAAAAGAGGTAAAGACAGGATTTTTTTTTGTATTTGCCTAAAACTATGACTTGCTAGCATTGGACACCATTCTGTGTTGATCTAGATCTTCAGACTGAATTTTAGGGGCGATATAATGACAGAGTACTGTATTGACCAGCCTCTGGTTACTCATAGAGGCTCAAAATACCTGTTTACCCAAAAGAGAGGCTTGTTTCCCCCCCACATATTCCATCAAGAAAAAACAGGGGAGCTATAATAAACATGCATACAAGTTACAGATCTTGTATAGTAATATACACTTTTTATGTATAATCTTTTTAACGTGTGTATAATCCAGATAATCTGGGTGATCCAGGTCTGATTCCCCACTCTGCTGTGGAAGATCACCTTGGGCCGGTCACACAAACTCTTATCCTAACCTATCTCATAGGGTGTGTTGTGAGGAAAAAAATGGAGAGGAGAACAACGTAAGCTGCTTTGGGTCCCCTTTGGGGAGAAAGGCAGGGTATAAGTAGCATAAAATAAATTCTTTTTTTAAAAAAAGAGGGACATCTTACATTTACCTTTGGGGTAAATATGAGTTACAAGCAGGAATGCACAAGGACTTTGAGAAGGCATCTCATTTTCCCTCCCCCACTATTTCCTCTTTCTGTTCCCTGAAAGCCCCCATAGCCTCTCCCCCTTTCCTGCTTCCTTCTCTCCTTCCCACCCATCAGGCAAGCTACCTTTATCTCCCCTACCCCCCTTCTTCAGTTTGCCCTCTTTCCCTGCCCCTGGCCCAGTTGCACAGTGCTGGTCACTACAGCCTGCCTAACAACTTGGGGGGCCACTTTCTTTGCCTTATGTGAGGTTCAGGTTGGCCAGGAAGTACTTTCTTGGTCTCATGTGGGGGGTCAGGCAGGCTGGATGCCATTTCCCTGTATTACATACGGCTTGGGGGGGGCAGGTTCTGCTTTCCTTATATTGCATGGGGATTCGGCAGGCTGAGCACTGCTTCCCTCACCTTGGCCAGGCCTTGCTATCCTCTCCTTGTGTGGGGCAGGTGTGGTGCTGCCTCCCTAGTGTAGGCTTGCCAGGTCCCTATACTCACCCAGGCGGAGGGGGGAGACCCAGTATTCACTGGGATGACGACGATCTTTGAGAAGATCCCAAGCAAAGTGTGGGAGCATTCCTGCAGCCAGTGCAAGGACGTCACTTCTGGAAATGATGTTGTCATGTTTGCTGGGAGCTCTTGCGCTGTGCTTGTGCCTGGGGTGCCTGCCAGTGGCAGGTGATTGCCAGGGAGCTTGGAACCTCCTGCTGGTCACCAGTGATCAAAAAAAAGATGCCACCTTGGGACAAATCAATGACTAGAAACAGAAGGGCTCCCCCCCCCCCCCGGGCCAGGGCTACTTCATAGTTAAACCACAATCTATCAAAGCTAATATCCCAAACCAATTAGAAATGTATAAAGATTTTTATAGTATTTAAACAGTGCAATAAAGAAAATGCAAAGTGCTCAAAGTGCTCCTACAAATTCCTATGAACAGGTATTTCAAATCACATTGCAAGATTCTCACAATAAATATTTTAAAAAACATCATTTCAATAAATATTTCAATCAATATAACAAGGATAAATTCATAATGGCTGCAAGAATAGTAATGTCACTGATACTAATCAATGTTCTCCTTTGTGTTGCAGGAACACTAAAACAAGTTGTTCTTCGAAAGACTGTGATAGCAGGTAAGTATGAACCCAGTCGTGAAAATTCCAACTTCAGGTATAGCAATATAACTTATTCCTTATCTTCTCAGGTAGGATCACAAATGAAATTCTTGAGGCACAATGCCAAGAGCCCTGCCCAATGAGATGCCAGCAGAAGTGACTTGTTTTGCATATCAACTTTATCAAAGGCAAAGATTTGATCCTATATTTAACTCTGTCTTGACTGTTTCCAGTATTCAAAAGGGTGCATCCCTACCGACGGCCATATACCGTACTGTATATACAGTCATATAACATACCACACCAGTGACCAGCAGGCAAGCAGGTAAACCATTTGGAGATTGCCCATCACCATGGGGCCTCTGAGATCTCTATGCACAGGATTTGGGTGGACAGAGCCATGCCCTGCCTTGTGTGGGGCTCAAGACGACCAAACCAGGCACCACCTGACTTGCCTTTAAACTTGAGAGCTGCTATGATGTGGTGTGTCAGACTAGAATTTGGGAGATCCATGTTCGAATTCCCACTCTGCCTGGAAGTTCAACTTGGTACCTTTGGGACAGTCACTCTCTCACAGCCTATCCTACCTCACAGGGTAAAATGTTGAGAGGATAAAATGGAGAAAGGGGAAAGAAGCCACTTGGCTCAGCCCCTTTGGCAACTCTAATGTTAGATCAGCAGTTGCCTCCTCCTGCACCATCCCCAGTTGCTGGTGTGGGAGGAAGCAGTGGTTGAGCCAATGAATATCATGGGTGCTACTGGCCACATCTGAGCTGAATTGTCTTTCCATGGGTGGCTTGCACTGGAGGCCAGCTTAATTTGTTCCTTGGACATTTTAACTTCCCAGTTCCCCTCTGGATGGGAGTAAAATCTAACTCAGGATAAAAATAATTGAATGTTGTTGTGAAGATGAGAGCAAAGAAGAAAAAGAAGTTTGGGGGCTGGGATACCACCCTAGTTGGTCAAGTGGGCAGGAAAGCCAGTCAGCGATCTGTACGTAAATTCATACAATGACTTGATCTGGATATTTATCTCAGTGTTCTTGCAGTGTATGAGTTGAAATTCTAGTAATTTTTGTTATTGTGGTCAGGGGAGAAAAAGACAATTGCAGTTTCATTCCAAGCAGGAAGAAACCGTGCCAGAAAGTGGAAATTTGGAATCAAAACAGTATGTTTACAACACTCAGTAACATCTTAAATCAAATAGATTGTTGTCAGTCTTTTGGCTGGCTAGTGCTGCCCTCTCTGTGATATCCTTACTCAGAGGACTGTGTACGAGAGTGCTAGATTTCTTCCACAAATAACAACACAGTGAGCAGAGCCCTGGGTGGAATTCACAACAGTTTGTGAATGCACAGCTATCCACTTTTCCCTGCCTTACATTCCATGGGAACAGAAATGACCAGATGATGTATTAGCATACCTGTGACTATACACCATAACCCCAAATGATTAAATCCGTGCCAGAGGTGGCATAAACTAGCTGGGTCTTCTTGTTTGCTGGCCCCATTCGTGCAAATATAGGATGCACCTGTTCCAGTATGCAAATAGCCCCAGTCCTTTCTCCACTGGGAGCCCCTAATACTGGCCTGCACACAAACTTTTTAAGAGATCCCAAGAAATGCAGACTCCTGTTACCCACGATAAGCAAAGAGCGATAGGAGCAGGAATGAGTTTATCTGATAAGGTGCCTGCAAGTACTAACTTGGCTCACATCACCTTTCCCACCTTTAATTCAGAGGACCTGACAAGCTGTAAAAATAGAGATGGGAGCATCCTGAGACCGCAGGGTGACTCAGGAAGGGGTCAGACCTTCTGCTGTTTGTTTAGGAAGATATGCCCTTCTGTAACAGCTATGGAGAGGAAGTGATGATAGTCAGGTCAGAATAGGTCCCCTTGCACCGGACAGCTGGGAGATCAGAGGTTAGACACGTGCTATCTTTTGCTATGCAGTGTGCAAGAATAACAGGCTTTTTATGGGAATGGTCTACAGCAGCGATTAGTCAAACAGGGCCTTTTGCAATACAGATTAGTCTAGGACTGTCTGAGTTTACTCAAGGTTTTCGATAAGGAAAGGCCATGAATCTCTCTTTAGCAATCCCTTGAGAAGCCAGACACCTGGACTGCAGAATACAAGACTGCAAAACAGTCTTTCTAGAAAGACATTTAAATGCTTAATTGGCTCCCACGCAAGGCACGGAGCATCTGAATGTTAATTTTTATTTGATTTTCTTTGGAAAATGGATTTGCTAACCACCAGTCCTGAAATGAGCACACAAAGAAAGTAATGACAGTTTGAGCGGATCACTGGCAATCTTTGTCAGAGGATCCTTATGGGGTTGTTGTTAGCAGGGGTTTCAGAATCAGACAGCAATGTGTAAGTTCCTTGACTGACATGCCTGAAGTCAGACCTAATAAGACAGGTGTGTATATGTGCATGTGGAAGAACAAGAACAACAACAACATTCGATTTCTATACTGCCCTTCAGGACAACTTAATGCCTACTCCGAGCGATTTACAAATTGTGTTGTTATTATCCTCACAACAATCACCCTGTGAGGTGGGTGGAGCTGACAGAGCTCTGAGAGTGACTGACCCAAAGTCACCCAGCTGGCTTCAAGCAGAGGAGTGGGAATCAAACCTGGCTCTCCAGATCAGAGTCCTGCCACTCTTAACCACTACACCAAACTGGCTCTCAAGCTAAAGTAATTGAGAGGCCTGAATAGGGAAGGGGTGTATATAAAGGAAGGTTGAGAGGATTGGCTGTGTATATGAAGGTGTATATGGGGTGTATATGAAGAAAGGTTGGCTGAGGGCCTTGGGAATGTTTAGTTTGGAGAAGAGGAGATTGAGGGGGGACATGATTGCTCTCTTTAAGTATTTGAAAGGCTGTTATTTGGAGGAAGGCAGGGAGGTGTTCCGGTTGGCAGCAGAGGGTAGGACCTGAAACAACGGGCTTAAATTACATGCACAAAGGTACCGGCTGGATATTAGGAAGAACTTTTTCATGGTCAGAGTAGTTCAAAAGTGGAATCAGCTGCCTAGGGAAGCAGTGAGTTCCCCTTCACTGACAGTTTTCAAGAAGAGGCTGGATGAATATTTGTCAGAGATGCTTTATGCTGATCCTGCACTGGGCAGGGGGTTGGACTAGATGGTCGGTATGGCCCCTTCCAACTATATGATTCTATGATTGGATAAGGGCTGGATAAACCACCAGCAGGACATTAGGGAGGGTCTGTAGTTGGTAGAGCATCTACTTGGCAGGGTCTAGTCATAAGAACCAAGTAGCAGCTATTGTGAGAAAGACCTCAGCCTAGGCGGGCTACCTCCAGTTAGAGAAGACACAACTGACCTTAGCAGACCAATTGTTTGACGTGATAGGGCTGCCTGCCTTCCTACTGCCTGCTGCTCCCAGTGGTTGGGGGAGACAATTTTTAAAAACTTCAGTTGTGTTGCTACCTCCTGACTGGGTTTCCCCCATAGGTAACATAGCAATGTATCTTGTCCTTTCTCCCCTCCCAATCTTCCTGCCAGTTGCCAGGCTTGGCCTAGCAACCCTAACTCATGATAAAGTAAGTAGCTTGATGTGTTCAATTGAGATGTGGAGAGAGGCCAGTAAGACCTGAAGGTTAGCGAGCCAGGGTGAGTTTGTGCCATTTTGATATCTTGTGCAGGCCACACAATTATTCAAGGCCTGGCTAGGCCTAGGGGGAAAAATCCACTGGATGAATAGGATGAATGCTAAGAGAACATTACAGATTCCCTAGATGACACACTATTCCATTTGGGGGCATGTTTGAATTACAAACAGATGTACGATTTGTTTCAGATTTGGTTTTCGTTTTTATTTAATGCTGTTGACAAAGCATGAAATAAAAAAAAAATCAGATTACGCAACAAATGAAAATTTTAAATAGGGGGAAAATGCCTTGCTGGTCGATAAATGTTGCTTGTCATTTCTCTGAAGGATAAAAGATTATTTAAAATGTTCTAAGTTACCAGCAACCCAGTCTCCCATTTGTTTTGTTTCATTGGTACTGCTGAGCTGAAGAAGGTCTTTCTTCCCATCAAGTTGCTCACCATAAATGAATGTTCACATCCTTGCGAACCGCCAGAGTTGTTAAGACCAACTTGAAATACTTAATGAGCAAGTGATTGATTTCTAATTCTCCTTTTCATCTCTTCCTCAGTCTTTTAATTGCTCCAACATAAACAAATGTGCAAGTCTGAATTCTGTTTGAATGCAAATGCCCCATGGAATTCTTGGGGAAGCTAACAACCCCATTCTACTAAGCGAACAGAAGTCATAAGAATATATAGCAATTCAAATACAGCAATCAACTGCTAGGCTCCACATACTACAAACTCTGTGAGAATCTGGGGCATTCCGATCCTCATTTTTCTTAGGAATCACAAGCCTTGTGTACAAGTTACAGTGAATGCATGTAGCCTTGTTCACAAGTCACAGGGAACACACTTACAATCATTGTACAGTATATATTTGATTTCTCTTTATACATGCATTGAGCAATTCTCATGACTCATTCCATTGCTGGGTTGCCTGCATGGTGGGAATGCGTAGAGAAAGCATCCTTGCCTAGTCTTCCTTCCTGTGATCAGTGACACTGCTTTCTGAATGTTAATGCTCACAGGGAGTGAACATATGTGTAGACACTTCCTCTCACTTAAGTGCCATGCTCACAACAGCCAGTGTTCATCTGGAGGGCGTGGTGGCGGCTCATACCTCCCTGTGCATGGAGAAATCATGTGTAACCAATGCACAAAATGCCCTAATGCCCTAACCCTGCCGCCATGAGCAGGATTGCCAGCTTGCGAGAATGTGGCTATGCATGTCGGATGCAATGGCTCCATTCCTAGGACTGGGGGGATAAGTGGGGATGGAAACTGTGTGTGTAGACACCATGGTCACACAGGGCCAATCATGTGGGTTAGGGTCAATGTGCTTGTTCCCACTCCACTTCTACACACATTGATTCCAATGGATACAATGGAATACACTGGAATGATTCTCCAGTGGTGGTGCATAATTTTGAATTAGACATGGGCACGAACAGCATTACGAACGCAAAAAACCCACGAACAGCCCGTTCATCTGTTTGTGAACAAGCCGTTCGTGAGGCCCCATTGTAAATGAACAAGTGGTCGTCACAAGCCTGGTTCGTTGCGTTCATCTGCTGTTTGTGAAGCCAGACAGTCAGGCACCTTCAATCAATTCCCTTGGCAATGGAGGCAGGGACTACCTGAACTCTGTCTCCACTCCTTCTGTCACCCTGGAAACCCCACCGAAGCCCAACTTAGCTTGATGGGAAGGTCTTCCTTCCAAGTGTGGAGCTGCAAATTGGTTACAATTGGTTACATGGGACCAGAGACCAGGAAAGAGGGAGGGGGAGGGGTGGTGTTCTGTAGCCATGGGCATTCCAATCTCATCCCTGCAAACCCTGTTAGGCAGTTCTGACTGCCAACCACAGACCTGCTGCTTATCTCTATGAGACCTCTGGTTATAAAAAGGCACTGCGCTCCCAGTTCTGGCTTTCAGTTTCAGCAGGCAGTAGAGTGGGACAGAGCTGTTGCTAGCCTTTTGGGAGAGAGACAGGGAGAGTGCATTGGAGCTGGAATTTCTTCTGTGTGTGGTGGGTGGGATAAGGATCTATCCCCTCTGGTTCCAGGGCTGCTGCCAGGCCCTAGGGCCAAGCTCAGTGGGCACCTCGGCTGAGAGCTCACACTGATTATTATTACTATCAGTGCCTGATCTGGTCAGGTTTCTGGGAGTGCTGGGATAGGGCTCAACCCCTTCCCTTTGGTTCCAGGGCTGCTGCCAAGCCGTGGGGCCAAGCTTAGTGGGCACCTTGGTTGAGGGCTCACCCTGATTAATATCAGTGCCTGATCTGGTCAGGTTTCTGGGATTACCAGGCTAGGGCTCTACCCCCTCCTTCTGGTTCCAGGGCTGCAGCCTGACTCTGGGGCCAAGCTCAGTGGGCACCTAAGCTGAGGCTCACTCTGATTACTATCATTGCCTGATCTGGTCAGGTTTCTGGGATTGCCGAGCTAGGCCTCTACCCCCTCATTCTGGTTCCAGGGCTGCTGCCTGGCTCTGGGGCCAAGCTCAGTGGGCACCTAAGCTGAGGCTCAGTGGGCACCTAAGCTGAGGCTCACTCTGATTACTATCAGTGCCTGATCTGGTCAGGTTTCTGGGATTGCCGAGCTAGGCCTGTACCCCCTCGTTCTGGTTCCAGGGCTGCTGCCTGGCTCTGGGGCCAAACTCAATGGGCACCTCGGCTGAGGGCTCACCCTGATTATTAGTGCCTGATCTGGTCAGGTCTCTGGAGTGCTGGGCTTGGGCTCTACCCCCTCCCTCTGGTTCCAGGGCTGCTGTCAGGCCCTGGGGCCAAGCTCAGCGGGCACCTTGGCTGAGGACTCATGTCAGCTGCCACCGCCTTTGGGCATGGGGGCTAACATGGCACTGCCGCTGTCTTTGGGCCTTCACAGTCCTGCTCTGCAATGCGGCTGTGACCAACAACCCTTTTCCCTCCTCTCTCCGAGAAGGTCCTGGACATTTCATCTTTCAACCTCTCCCTTTCTGGAACCGCTCAGATGCCTCCCAACCTCTCCTGTCCTGCCCATCCCATCCTTTCTGCAAAGGCAGGAAAGTGGATGATGTCAGTTTCCGCTGCTTCTGGCCACGAGGGACAGCTCTGCTGCTCTTGCGCAGGTGGTTGTATGGTACCACACGGTGCCCCCTATCCATGGCATCTTCTGTTCACGTTGAGCAGGGGGGAATGAGTCCCACGACGTGAATCACGTTCTTTCCATGAAGGCAGGAAGGTGTGTCATGTCTATGGATGGAACCAGAATGACCCTTCCCAACAATCTCTCCTGTCCTGCCCATCCCATCCTGTCTGCAAAGGTAGGAAGGTGGGTGATGTTGTCTGCCGTCACTGCCCCGCAACTCAGTGGGTTTCTCAGCTCATGGCTCACCAACGAAGGGATCTTCCCAGTCCTGCTCCGAGATGCAGCCAGCAGTAACCCTTTGTCCCTGTCTCCCTGATATGTTCCCTGATGGTCACTCTTTAAACTTCTCCCTCTCTGGAACCACTCAGATGCCTCCCAACCTGTCATGTCCTGCCCACCCCATCCTTTCTGCGAAGGCAGGATGGTGGGTGATGTCAGCTGCCACTGCTTTTGGCTACAAGGCACAACTCTGCTGCCACCTCCCCGAGCCCACCAGGCCCAGTGGCCGCACTCATCACCCACGTCCCTGTCTGCGCAGGAAAGTGCAGTGCAGTTCTCTGAAGCCTGGTGGGTGGGTGGGCACATGGGGGGTGTCGCCGATGAGTGGCCAAACCCACCCACACCCTAGAGGGGAAGTTGCCCGCCTTCGAATCCTCCACTTGTAAATGGGGCCAAAGTCAACTGATGGCTCCAATTGTATCGAATGGGAGTTTCCTGGGGGCTTCGGATTTGGTAATATATAACTCCAAGATCCATACTGCAATCCTGACCAAACTTGAGTGATGGTTGGAGGGGAGCCTGCTGAACACTCCCTGTGAATATGGGCTCTCTAAGTCCAACAGGGGCCATTCTGGCCCCCACGAACAATGAACAACGAACGTGTTCATTAACGGAACATGTTCGTTACTATTTGTCTGTTCATGTTCATGGACGGCAACAAACTACAAACAGCATGCTTGGGTTTTTTTCCCATTTGTGCCCATGTCTAGTTTGAATGTTGTTCCCCTGGAGGCAACCGTTGTCAAACTCCAGGTGATGGCTGGTTATCTCCCAGAATTACAATTTCCAGGTGACAGAGAACAATTCCCCAGGAGAAAGGAACTCTATGGCATTATACCCCACTAAGATCCCACTAAGGTCCCTCCCCAGGCACTAACCCCCAAATCTCCAGGAAATTCCCAACCTAAACCTTGCAACCCTACTTCAGGCTCTCCTTCCTTTCCTTTAAGTACTAGGCCAATTTTTTTTTTCTCTAACCAGGCATTTAACTAAAAGCCATCTTGTTTAGGTGTTTTATGGTCTGCTCTGCACCTAGGACTATTTTGTCAACATAATTTTAGGCTGCTCTGTTTATTTTATGCTGCTTTTATGTCCCAGGTTTTTATGACCAGTTTTATTGGCTTGACTGGTTTTTATTTACTCATTGGTATTGCTTGATTATTTTAGTTGTGAGCCACTTGAAGCAGTTTTCGGAAAGGCAGCATTCAAATGTTCTAAATGATAAATAAATATGTAAATACATATTTTGTCCAACACTGCTGAGCATTTTCATTAAAAGTGCACCCTTTTCAGTTGAGTCCTACTAGTCTCTTGATTGTTAGACCTGGATTCAAATCCCCAGCAAGCCATAAACTTCTCTCTTTAGCTCTGTTCACAGCATTGAGTAATTCTTATGTACAGGGATTTAAACCTGACATTTATCCTGGTACTGGTCCCCAGTTTTATTTGTAAAGTGAACACATGTTGGCTCTTTCTGACAAACAGCTGTACATGCTGGATGTATGTGTGTTCAGTGTAACATGTAAACACAAAAACACGGTTGCTGTGACCTTGGGCAAGTGGCTGTCTCTCTAGCATAACTTACTTTATGAAAATCCGGTGGGACACTCCATGTATGCTGTTTTGTATCCTATACAAAACATGTATCTCTCATGTTTTGTATCCTATACACAAATATGTGATAGGTGAATAAATGCGTGCATGCCTACATATACTCCACAAAACATGACTTTATCTAAAACCTCCAAATGATGAATGTTGTTGTATATAATGCACAACACATAGAGACTTGGCATTTCAGAGCTCTGGGATTTCAGGGCAGTTGATAGCCAGCTGATTTGTGAACTGTAAAACTCTCAGGATTACTTGCTTGAAATGCATGTTCTTTCTCTAAACCAGCAGAATACAGAAAACTCCCGTAATTATTTCCAGCTTTTACCAAGGGTGTACAGTGTAATTAACTATGATGTGTATTTCACAGCTAATTGGACTGTAGTACCAAAGTAACACCTCAGAGGGGCAATAAAACAAGTTTACCACCTCTTGAGATTGTTGTAATTGTGTTGTGTGTATAGGATGATTGGGAAAGATGTGGAAACTTTTTTGTGGTATTTATTATTCACTCTCAAACTCACTTCATGATCAACATTGTCTGCATGCATTTGGTGTAGTGGATAAGAGTGGCAGGACTCTAATCTGGAGAACCAGGTTTGATTCACACACTTCCCACCCGCAGTGGTCACTGCCAGGTGCAGGAGCCTGTCAGGGTGCCTGGCACCGTCCCTCACATTGCAGCACTGGGGAGGGGGCAATGCTCTCAGGCTGCCCTGCTCTCCTTTCCCCACCCCAGATCTAGTTACTAGGGAGGGGGCAATGTCCATCCGGGCCACCCTGCCCTTCTCGCCCCCACCCCAGATCAGGGCACTGGAAAGGGGGCAGTGCCCAGCCGGGCCGCTTTGCCTCCTCCCAACCCCCAGACAGGGGCTCTGGGGAGAGGGCAATGGCCAGCTGGGCTGCCCTGACCTCCTTTCCCCAACCCAGACTGGGGCTCTGTGGAGGGGGCAATGCCCAGCCCCACTGCCCTGCCCTCCTTCTCCCAACCCAGCTCAGGTTGCGGGTGAGGGGGCAATGCCCCCCTACCCCCTGGCCCTTTCTAGACCCCATTGTATTTTTTGCTACAACGGGCTTTGTTGCTAGTAGAAGGATAAGTTCCTATGTTGATGTTAGTCTTTATAAAGAGAACACAGTCTTCACAAGACAACTTTTTTTCACCCACTTACGTGCGCTTGTGTAGACTGAATGTGAATTGATACAAAGTTTTAAACTGGCATCTATGTAAAATGGCCCGTTGCTAACAAGACAAAATGCGTGAAGTATCAGCTTTCAAGAGTCAGAACATCCTTCTTCAGACACTGAAGAAGGGAGATCTGACTCTTAAAAGCTTATATCCTGAAAATATTGTTGGTCTCTAAGGTGCTACTGGACTCTAATCCTGATGTTCTACTGCAGACCAAAAGGCTACCCAGATCTTGGCAATGATTTTCCAGCTTTGATGTGCAACTGTTTAAATAAATTGGGTTTTAAAGGGGATGATCTGTGGAAACATTTGTACTTATGTTTTCTCTGCCTTGAGCAGGAAGTAGTTGTCGGTTTATTTTCTAAATGGCTTGAAGGAGCACAATCTGTTTCCAGAATGAAGGAAAGGTATGGGTGCAACAGCAACAGGGCACAAATGCAAGAAAAGTCAAGCAAGACAAAGATGTCATAGTTCCAAGTTGCATGTCTTAAGGACAACAGGTTCCACCACATTCTGTTTCTGTATTGTTCCAGGGGTTCACTGTGAATTTCTAAATTTTATTCCAGAATTGGAACATGTACAGTTTTCACTTGTTTTCCAGACATCTGCAGCTTGCTTTCCCTTTTTCCTTTTGTCAGAAGATCCACATGGCTTTATGTATGCCTTTTGGATTTTCCTGTCTGGAGAGGAAAGTAAGTCCCATCACACAATGTCCAGTCATATGGGTTCCTGCAAATTACTCATGCACACATTTGTAAAACTTATTTAAAAAGCAGCCTTGGGGGGATCATGCATATGATTATATTGTGATTCTTTTTGTTCAGTGTTTCACTGATCTTTTGCATCAGTAAACCTTTGCACAAAAAGAATTTTGATAAACCATATCAACTGCCATATTGAGATTTTTGGTGGTGTTTTATCTATGTGCATATGCAGAGGAAAGGAGATAAAGGAATTAAACTTAGTCACAAACTGCATATACACTCGATACAAAATCTGGAAATAATTAAAAATAATTGGAGGAGTTCTAAAGCATCAGTTAATGTTAGAAAAAATCTGGGGGAGATATATACATAGATAAGAATGACCATTTGTTATTCACATTTGATGCATTTATTGTGGGGAGTACAATGGAACACAAATGTAACATACGCTGTCGCTCACAGAAGCATCAAAAAAGATTTCTTAAGAAGAAAGATTCCTTTCTTCTAGTCTGGCAAGCCATAATAAAAAATTCTACAAACTTCACAACAAATGTATTTGACAAGCAAACATGTTGTTTTTAACAGCCATGATCACTCAAGAGCTGAATGTTAGATCTTCTCACCTTGCTTGCCACCTGACCTCAACAGCTGTTGAAAAACTTGTGGTTGAACAGAAGCTAAGGTGCTGGAGTCGCATTTCCTTTGGCCTTGCAAGTTATTTTTGCATCTACAAGTGAAACTGCTTCTTCTCCAGGGTCATGGAGAGTTGGGTCAGGTAATGGGGGATGGGGGACTGTGACTCTCATAAAGCTGTTTGAAAATGCACATGTGAAATAACCCCAACAACACCAACTTAAGACAAATCCAAACGGTAATACTTTTAAAAAAGTATTTATTTATAATCACTGGCCAACTAACTGATTGGCTCTCTATTTAAACCACCAGAGGCTGAAAAGGGTGTACCAGCTAAAGGCAGCTTGGGTGGGAGTGAAATGACCAGGACTGCCAGTGGCTAGGTGAGAATATACATGCGTGAAATGCTGCCAATTGTACTTTTGAGTACAAGAAAAGTAATGGGACAAACAGGCTCAAGCTGCTCATGAACATGCTTGATGAAAAATTGGCTCCCTGCCTGCAACTGGTGAGCAGAATGTCAGGCAAACCAATAGGCATTTGAGCATCCCTAACAATCATGGTCTATAACAAACACATAAAAACTGTTTTGTTGAAAGAAGATGTTGCAGTCAAGTTAAAAGCCTATCAAAAGGAATAGGTAGACAGAGATGCTTGAGTGGTATCCTTTGTTGCTACAGAATAATGTGTTTGCTGAAGCTCTGGGGATTATGGATCCCATCACCATTGTAATTTCTAAAATGCAGAAGGGCTGGTGCTCAAACCAAGCCTCACCAGGAAGCTCTACTCTTCATTCCCAGATGTGTGCAGGTCTAGGTGGTAGGGAGGAAAAGTACTCTTCTCGGAGGCATTGCTTAATTCTTGTCCGAGTGTTCTGACAGATGTCTTTATTTTCCTTTTAAGACTCATACCTTTGCCCTGAGAAACCTCTGTGTTATCCCCATGCATGCTTAATGCCAATGTATCCATGGAGCTGGTTTGATATTGAGGCCTTGTTTTCTCTGACATGGTTATTATCAGAAATAATCATAAAGAACAGCTCTGTAATGCAGGGCCAGAATAACCATTAAGGCCACCAGAGAAAGTTGTAGTTAGCTGATGGCCTGGAGGCTGCCCCCAGGCGGTGGTCACCTGGACCAAAAAGGCCCCCCAAAAAGTAAGACACCCCTTGTTTCACACGGACTGGCCCTACAGCAGTCCTCACCACTGGTCATGCTTTCTCTTTTGGAGGCATGGCCAGGAAGGGTATGCCCTTGGATGGGTTGAGACTAGACATGGGCGTGAACCAAAAAAATTTAACGAACCAGCGGTTCGTGGTTCGGTGCCGATGGCGATCCCAAGATCACGAACCGCAACGAACATTTCCCGTTGCCGAACTGGTTCACGGTTCGCAGTTCGTTGGGCATGGAACGGCCCCCATGGTGCCCACTGAGCTTGGCCCCAGAGCCAAGCAGCAGCCCTGGAACAAGAGGAGATAGAACCCTATCCCACAAATCCAAGCTGAATTAGTCTCTCCCCAAAGACTAGCAAGTGGCAAGCAAGAGCTTTGTCCCACTCCACTGCTCGCTGAAAGTGAAACCCAGCCTAGGAGCCCATGGCTATTTATAAGCACAGGTCTCATTGAGCAATGCAGGAGGTCTGTGTTTGGCCATCAGAGCTGCCTATCAGGGTATGCAGGGATGAGATTGGAGTGCCCGCAGCTACAGGACACCCCCTCCCCCACCCTCCCCTGGGTGTCTTCTCCCAACTTGTAACCGCTTTGCAGCTCCGTGGTTGGAAGGAAGACCTGCTGATCAAGGCAAGCTGGGCTTCCATTCGGGTTTCCAGGGCGACAGAAGGAGCGCAGGCAGAGTTCAGGCATTCCCCCGGCTCCGTTGCCAGGGGAATTGATTGCTGGCGCCTGAGTGTCTGGCTCCTCGAACCGTGGCCAAATGCACCAAACCAGGCTTTTATCGACCGCTGGTTCATTGGCCGTGGCCAATAACAAACCACCGGATCGCGATTACGCGATCACCATTTGCGTGGCTTTTTGAAGTTCATAATGCGGTTTGTGCCCATCTCTAGTTGAGACCCTTTTCCTGGACCATTTTGTGTTCCCAATCTACCTGGCTGTTATGGGATCTTCTTCAAGATCTTTGGAGTAAATTTATACATGTATTTCTTCCTTGCATTCCCAGGAAACATTCATTCCAGGTTCACCCTGGACCATGATAAGTTAAGGTATCACAGTCTTGCTTCATCTTGCATTGTCAATCATATTGTTTTCTATTCTTGCAGAATTACCAATGTACCATGTAATTCTGCCTTGCCCCAGCATGCTTTCCTGGCCTAATTTAAAACACCAGGAGGTGATAATATAGAGCTATCTAATCTGATTTAATAACACCTCCAAAAGGAGAGAAAACAAAAATATTTTCATTGCAACTATAGCAAAAGTAGCTTTCAAATGCCCCCTCCCATCAGCAATTTGCAGAATATTTTTCTGAAGGCAACTTTGTTAGCTGTGCACATCCTGTTCTGAGAGAAGGGCTGGACTGAATGTTACATTTGATGCCTTCTAGTTCCATGACTTGGATCCTATGAACAAGTTCTGGGTATGCCAGATAGTCTGATCTATGGAGCAGGCTTCCTCTTCTGATTGCACAAGATTAAAGATTTCTAGTAGACCCTTGCATAAACTGAAGTTTTAGAGGAAGAGGAAACAAGCTCTGCAGCAGTGTCATGTACCAAACTTGTTCACAGGATCCAAGCCTGTAATTCTATGTCTACAATCATAAGAACACTTTCTTAGGAGCAGCAGGATTTGAGTCAAGTAGCATCTTAGACACCAACAAGATTTTCAGGGTGTAAGCTTTAGAGAATCAGAGCTCCCTTCTTATTGGGAGTCAGTTCCACTGAAGAAAATAGCACTTACTTCTGAGTTTACCTGCTTAGGATGCCCCCTATTTGCAGTAATGTCTATTCCAATGGCAGCAGCATTAAAAACTTTCTCTCTCCCTTTCTCCACATTTCTCATTGAGCTTCAAGACATGAATGATCCAGCTTGACAACTGTGACTGAATCCCATACAGGCTTTCTTGGAAGTCCAGTAGGGCTCATTTCTGCATTAAGATGAAAGCAAGCTAGAAAAGTGTTTGCATTCAAGCTAGGCAACAGCATGAAGTGTGACTCACTGTGTAACTCAGCTGAAGGTGAGTAGAGCCCCCGGCCTTTGAGGAGACCCTAGTCTCCTCCCCACTCTTTTCCATGGGTATAGCCATATTAAGTACAAAATTGCACTTGGGCCCTCCTTTTTTCCTCCTCATATCTGATCAGACCCTTGAGTAGGGATGAGGCTTTGTGGGCTTGTATTCAGTAGTGAATTGAGTCTCATGCAAGAATCCTTTAAATGAAATAGAGCCCTAATGAAAACATTTACACATCTTTTTAGGTATCCTAATTCACACCCTGGCTGGCCAAGCCTTGTTGCATACAAGCACTGTTCAAGCAGGTAACTCCATCGATGATGGAAAGCGGAACTCTGCCTTGGTCCATCTTTGGGTCCCTCCCTTGTAGAGCTAATGATGTCATGGACTCTCTGCCCCTTCTTTCTTCAACCCTTTTCTGCCCTTCCCCCTTGCTCTCCAAAATGCTGGTGTACTCAGTTCTTGCTTTGCCCTCTTAGCATCTTTGTTGATTTCACTAAAAACCTCGTCTCCTCGGAGTTGTTTTTCTTTCTCTTGCCATGCTTGCTGAAGGTAGGGAAAGGCTGACTACAGGGAGAAGTTCAAGCACTTAATGTGTTTCCTTCTGAAGTAGAACAAGCTGTTCTAAGGCCAGAGTGTGGCATCCTTGATCTTTGACCT
This sequence comes from Eublepharis macularius, assembly GCF_028583425.1. Lineage (NCBI taxonomy): Eukaryota > Metazoa > Chordata > Lepidosauria > Squamata > Eublepharidae > Eublepharis > Eublepharis macularius. The sequence continues at coordinate 37,397,507 of NC_072791.1, forward strand.
ACTTCAGCTTTTCACACATTCTTACAAGCCTTCTGTGTTTCTAAGTGTGGCTTAAGAAATTCTCAGCATTGAATACATTACATAGAAAATTTCAGGGACAGATGCATTTGCCCCTTAGCTCTTTTTCTTCAAAAGCCAACATATGAGCATTTAACTAAGCACAATCTATTAGTAACAAGTCTCACAGTCTCACATTAGTATCAAATCACCACCAGTCTCACAGTCCTACTTCTACATCTACAGCAGGGGAGGGTAGAGTTCCCTGCTGTTATCACTTCTATTCAGAGGATTTGAAGGTGACTGTAGAAGAATACTACCGAGAATCACAACAATCTAAAAAGATGTTGAACAGCTGAATTGCGTTATGAAGAGGGTAGTTTTATTGATTGAATAACTTATAGTGCAGCATTTCTTACCTCGGACAAATATGACAGTAAGGAGTATGATGAGGCAGTATAAATGTTCTGGCAGCTAGTATAAGGAACTAGTACTGAGGCTGTTCCATACCCCTCTTTTGGTTGGGTCTGAAAATGTAACCAATTACTGAAAATATAAAGCAGCCTTATAGTGAATTAATCATTGGTCAGACCATGTCAGTGCGGCCAAGTTTCACTGGCACAGCTGTATTTAGTATCTGAGATCCTTCAGTTGAAAAGAGTTTGAACATGGGGACTTCTGTGTATGAAGTGTTTGCTCTATCAAATTGAAATCAATGGGACATTTGTCTGCCTTGAAGAGTGGGATGCTACTAACTGCGAACCTCACCCGTGATGGGCTGGATAACAGGACCTCAAGAAGCCCACACAAAGACAACATGATAGCCTCATAAACACTCCACTGTTGCTATGGGAAGTAACTGGTATTTTCCCCATCCAAGGTGCATTTGTCTACTGTTCATTAGTTAGGAAGTATACTTTTAAGTTTGCTATAATACTAATTTAATGATTTAATTTAAATATTTTTATGATGTGTCTGTTGAATTCAATGTATAATACCTTTTGAGAACTTACTCTGTTAAAAAACAGGGTTCTACTATTCTCTAATCAAACAAATTATGTAGAAGCCTGTATGGAGGGGAGAAAGTCATACAAAAGTCATACAAAGCTTTTCTCTACTACTGTTACAGACCAGTGTGTGTGTGTGTGTGTGTGTGTGTGTGTTTCTCAGCGTATTGCAAGCTGGGACAAATTCTTCAGCAGGGCTTGAATTTAGTGTTATCTAGATCCCCCCAACGTTCCCATATCCAAGCCCAACTTCACTAACACAGGCAACATTAAATCAGTATATCCTGATATCATTTTATCCTTGCAATGATCCTGGAATTTGTCCAGTGACAGGCAGTTACTTGTTCAAGATCATCCACTGAGCTAGGTGGCTGAGTTGGGGATTTAAGGTGGACTCTTGCATTGTCTGAACAACTGCCAGCTACAAAACATTGTGATAAGGGGCGAAAGTTCTGGAGACAAAGAGATAAAGGAAGCCTTCAGCCAAAGATGCCGGTTTGGTGTTATGTATCCCCTGGCATTTACCAGAGCACAAAATATTGGCCACCTTTCTGATCCATATACTCTTCAGAGCACTCAGGAAACCTTTCTTTCCCTGAAACAGTCTTGCCAGCAGTTTGTACCTGTATTAAAAGAGAGCTGAAATAATCCACATGCCGGTGCATGCCTGGCTAGAGAATGGAATTAATCATCTTTTGTGCTCGTTGTAATAGAATGAAGAGGATGACGGGGGGGGGGAGCTTAACCAAAATATTTACTTGATAGCTGTGTTTGAAGTATAACATCCTATAAAGTCTGAGCTAGGTTCCTGAGACAAACAATTATTAATCCTTTAGGTACAAATTAAAAGATCACAAGCATGTGTTCATTTAGTAATCACCAAGTGGAATAAGGAATGTAAGTCATTTTCCATCTCTCTCGCTCTCTTTCTCTTAAAAGAAATTCAGAGCTGCACGTGTATGGAAGGCACAGCAATTGCATGATGTCTAGTTATTCAGAGCAAAAAAGGCCAAAATCCCAAGACCCCTAGTTTATTGTAGTATGTGGTTCTGTAACTGAGGGCCGTAGCCTATAGAAAGAGTCTAAGAAGGTGTTTAGTAAACATATACATTTGCAAGGTGTGACATGGGAGGCTGGCGGAGCCAAGTAAGAAAGAAGAAGTGAGACCTTGGTCAGGATTTTTTCCCTCAAGCTGGATTTTGGAAGTGCCCTGGAGGATACATAGCCATACGTTCTTAATGTCTGTTCACACATGGTTAACATTAGTAACGCCTAAGAATGATCTCTGATGTGCCAAAACCCCCAGAGAAGTCTGTAAGTCTTATTAAGCCTCTCTCAAAATTCCTCAGATATTTTGTCTGGGAAGAAGGAATCATCAAATTTGCTTCCAATTTTGTCTCAGATGAGGTCTGAAGATAATCAAATCAAGGAATGTTCCAAGGCCCTGTGGAGTCTATGAATGGTGAGCACAGAGTTTGGACTATATGGTCTGCTCTAATTTAATCTACGATAGTATTGTCCCTCATAGAAATTTGTTGGTCCTAACTTGTGTTGGGAGGAATCCCATAGACATTCTCCTAACTAGAATTTGCGGAGTTATATTTTCAGTTGAATTTTCCCCATGAAAGCATTCAATTTAGTTTTATTTTTTAATCACAGAAGTACAAAATTTAACATTGTTTCAGCAGGAAAAATTTGATAATATATTAAACCAGTTATCACTTTACATTATTTCCATTACCTGATACATATTATAATAAATAAACAGGCAGGGGACCTGAAACAAATTTCAAGGGATGCCTCAGTTCCCCCTATAAACCCTTCTCCCACTATTTACTCTTTCCTTTCACTGGCAGCCCCCATGCTTCCTCCCCCCCCTCTACTGGCTATCCGGTCTTTATCTACCCCCCTGTGTTCTCTTTTCCTTCCTTCCTTCCCCTTGGCAGCTTCTCCCCGGGAAAATTTGACCAAGCTGTGTGGTGTTTGCCAGCACTAGGCTGAGCTAGGCCCAGTGGTACAGTGTCCAGTGCGGGCCAGACCAGGTCCAGTTGTGCAATAGCTGAGGTAGTATAGAGTATGCCACTTCAGACTGCAGAGGAGGAATTACATTCTATAAAGCTCCCCTACATTAGCAATCCCTTGTAAATGGAAAATTAGCATAGCTTGTGAAAGGCTTCCCTAAATTTTTTTTCTTTAATGAAAAAGAACAGTAAAATGACCATCCCATCTACAATGAAGTGAGATTACAGCTTATTCTGCCTCCTCTGAACTCTAGCACTCATTTTTCTAGATGTGTAGACCATGCTATTGCCATAGTATGCCATTTTGCCCACAGGCTTGATGAAATGGGAAAACTGCAATCTTTTTAATGCCTGAAAATATTCCAACAGCGAATACAAGTGGGTGGTTGTGTGCATGGTCAGTTGTTCTGTCTTAAGTGAGTTTGAATCAGTGCAGCTAGAACTGAAATGGGAACTTTCTTCTAAGGAGCCCCCCTGCAGAGGGCTGGCAACACTGTGAGGTATGTGGTTTCTGTGATATGGCACCATCAATGTCTACCCACCAAAGAGGCAAAAAATTAGTTCCTGTTTCCTGACTGGAGAAATCCTCAGGTGCAGTCTTTGGTATACCTGGAATTGTCCCTGCATCTTCTACCCACCAGTAGGAATTGGTTATCAACAAGAGATGGTCATAGTTGGATGGGCAAGATGAGGGATTTTTCGATGGATTGTACTTGGAGGAACATGTTGGGAAGTATACTGGAGTAGGTTCCCCTCCTCCTGGCTGAATCTGTGTTTGTATTGGGGTGGAGTACGGACAGTGTAACCTTTGAACCAGATTTTAGTGATCCTCTACAAGCATTTTTTCCAAATTTGCAGGAGGAAAAAAATAGCTTTTCTTACCCCACACCCCCACCATTTTCCCCACACAAACACCATTTGTTTAGAATACACTGAGTCAAGATTGGGATATGAGACGAGCTATTTATGTATTACATTTAGACCATATCCCAACCACAATTTCAAGAAAACATGCCTGATGTTATCTCCTTACCGCCGCCACCACTCCACTCCCAAGACAACCTGTGAAGTAGGTTTCACTAAGAAATTATGACCACAAATTCACACAGTAAGCTTTATGGCCGAGCAGGGATTTGAACCCATGGCTGTCTGCTTAAAAGCCAGCACATTAATCATTGCACAATGCTAACTTTAAAACTTCAAAGATCATGTATAATTTCCACAGCAGGAGTCATGTAATCCAGTTATAAGAAAAGCAAAGAGGGAGACCTGTGACACTTTAAAGATTGGCACGTTCTGGCCATGGAGTTCCTGATCTCATCAAGGTTAGTTTGCTATAATGCACTCAGCATGCCATTGAAGAAAATTTGGAAACTTCAGATGATGCAGATCATTGCTGCAAGGCTGGGTTATGGAGAGTATAACACAACTTCACTTACTCCCAATTGATTTCTCTATACAATTCAAACATTCGAGCCCCGGAACTAGGGCTGTTTTTTTCCGATATCGGCTTGCCTAGGCATTCCTACCTATGTATCCCAGCTTTCCAAAATAAAGTGAATATATGTACACACACAAAGCTGTCTTATGCTGAATCAGACCATTGGTCCATCAAGGTCAGTATTGTCTACTCAGAGTAGCAGTGGCTCTCCAGAGTCTTAGATTTCAGGTCTTTCACATCACCTGCTATAACTGGAGATGCCAGGGAACTTGGAACCTTCTGCATGCCAAAAAGATGCTCTTCCACTGAGCCATGACTCCTCAACATGAAATAGCAAGTGACGACCAAAGAACTGGGCTTTTCTATGGCAGCATCATGTCTGTACTGTGCCTTCCCAGCATGAGTTTGCCCAGCACCTAAACTTTTAAGTTCCAGGTACCAGGTAAAAAATTAATTATGTAATTTTACTCATGGCCTTGTTTCCACTGTGCGGTGATCTTGCTAAATAATTTTAATGTGTTTTTGTGCTGCATACTCTGCTGTGTCTACTGATTATTTACTGGTACTATATTTTGATTGTTGACTATTGATTATAGTCTTTTTTATAATACAGTAATAGGTTTTATTTTCATGTCATTCTTAGCCGCTTTGAGCATTCTTCTTGGAGAACATGGCTAACGAATCTTCTAAATAAATAAATAGATATATAAATGCTATAAAAAATAAAGATCGGTGGGCAACCGATTTTCAAATGACCTTCAAATATCTAAAAGGCTGTCAAATGGAAGAATGCAAAAACTTGATCTGTGCTACTGCAGAAAGTGAGAATAAATCTAATTGTCTTCAGAGGCGGGATGGTAGGCTTTGAATGAACGTTAAGAGAAATGTTCAAACAGTAAACATATGAAATTGCCTTTTACTGAGTCAGATCACTGATCTATCAACTACGGTATTGTCTACTCTGACTGGCAACAGCTCTTCATGGTCTCAGAGAGAAGTTTTTCACATCACCAAGTAGCTCATCCTTTTAACTGGAGATGCTGGGAATTGAGCCTTCTGCATGCAAACCAGGTACTTTCCCACTGATCCATGTCTCCTCCCCAAATGGATGATAGCAGTTAGACAATGGAACCAGTTATCTAAGGGAGTGGGATCTTTTTTGTGGAGGTGTTCAAGCAGAGGTTGGATAGTCTAACTTTGGATTTTCTGCAGAGTAGGGGGTTGGAATACTTGGCCTATATGGCACCTTCCAGCTGTAGAACTCAATGATTCCATGATATGGCTGGGGCAGCTGTTCATCAGCTCATATCATATATAGAAGATGAAATGGGTGTTATTGCAAAAGTGGCACAAGAAAAGAGCCAGTTGTCGCCTGAAAACTGACAAAAACCTGGCTCTCTGCACAAGAATGAAATATCTGTTGTTGCAAAACTGCCTGCAATTTATTGCCAAATACTACAGATAGCTTTCATGTATCAATAAATTAACTGACGTATTTATGAGGGAATTAACTTGTTGTCTCAGCCTTTGTTTTCTCACACGGTCTTTATTGGCCAAGGTGTTTATCTGGATTAGAAGCCAATGTATGTATTAGCAAACTGGAGGATTAACAGCTGAGCTTTATTTGGGGACCAAAAGATTTTTGGCACCAGAGTTTGAAATCCTCAAGGCACCCTCCACCCATACAAATGGCCAGCACAGAAAAAAAAGTTGCAGCAATAATTGAAAATTTGATGCCACTTAATGCCAGAAATTTGTATCCACCTTATTCTGCCTAATAATAGCTCTGGATTCGTGGCTTTTAATAACACTGGCCTGCCCACGCTTTTGCTTTTACTCAAGGTACAGAACTGGTGGCCCTACTGTGTTCGATATTGAGAAGCTGGAAAAGAAACTAGCTTTCACTGCTACACACTTTGAATTGTTTCAGCCTTCTCTTCTCTTAAATAACAGTAGCTAATAGAATCTTACCACTGATTGGTTCCACATTTCCCATAATCCTTATAAATTCTTTCCTTTCTTGACCAGATGCTTGGGCGGGGGGGGGGGGCAGGCGGTGCAGATCAGCAGTCCTACTCGTTATAAGAACATATGATGGCTTGGGTATGGATGACAAAAAGAGTTTGTCTAGTGCTCAGCACTCTAAATCTGTGGCTAGACAGAATTCCCCCTGGGACACTCAGAAGCACAATGAGTGATAGTCATCCTCAGTTGTGGGTCTCCAGTATCTGGCTTCAGAAGTAGTCTAGTTTGGAATGTGGTGATCTGATATCTTATTTCCAGATTTTGTAACCAATACATATTTGCAGACATATATCTTTGTAAATCCATCTGTGGGGTGTGTGTGAATAAAGTCATCTATGGCCTTGATCAACACAACATCCTGTTGCAATGAATTCCATAGGTTACTTACACACGTTATTGGTTAAATGAAGTACTTTGTGATCTAGTATTTTGAAAGAGAATAATTTCTCTCCACTCATTGTTTTTTTTTTTACACCCTCAGGTTTAACTATTGACATATAATTTGACATTTCATTTTGGATTTCCCTCTAACCTGTTAAAACATGAAACTGCTTAAATCTTCACAAAGAAGATAATATACAGCACGACAATTTAAGTGAGTAATAGAAAAGAGAAAGAGTTCAGTAGCACCTATAAGACTAACAAACTTTGTGGTAGGGTGTGAGCTTTTGTGAGTCACAGCTAGAGATGGGCATGAACAGAAAAAAAAACCCGAACATGATGTTCGTTGTTCGTTGCCATCCATGAATAGGGACTCACGAACAACCACAAACATGGCCCTGTTCACAAGCATGTTCGTGGCTGGCTGTTCATGGGGGCCAGCAGGCTCTCCTCCAGCCATCATCCAAGTTTGGTTGAGATCCCTACTCCACCACTCCCAGAAACCTGTCCTGAGCAAGCACCAGGAAAGGTACCATTAATAAATAATAGCTTGGCCCCAGAGGCTGGCAGCAGCCCTGGAACATGAAGGGGTAGATCCCTATCCCACCACACACAAAGAAAATTCAAGCTCCAATGCACTCTCGCTATCAAAATGCCAACAGCAACTGTCTCTCTCCCTCTCCACTGTCTGCAAAGTCAGAGCTGGGAGCCCCCCTCCCCCCTGCTCTTTGCTCCCTTGTTGTAACAAATTTGGAGCTCCACACTTGAAAGGAAGACCTGCCTATCAAGCTAAATTGGGCTTAGATTGGGGTTTCCAGAGCAACAGCAAGAGTTCAGACTGAGTTCAGACAATCCCTGCCTAAGATGCCAAGGGAATTGATTGCAGGTGCCAGACTGTCTGGCTTGATGAACAGCAAGATGAACAGCAATGAACGAGGTTTGCAACGACCACCTGTTCATTTAAAATGGGGCCTCACAAACAGCTTGTTTGCAAACAGCAGATTGGGCTGTTCGTGGCTTTTTTCAGTTCGTGTTGCTGTTCGTGCCCATCTCTAGCCACAGCTCACTTCTTCTGTGTATGTGCCCCATTTGCCTTCTTTTATGCTGTCCTAAATTATACAGTAATTCTACAATTTTATAATAACCTAAATAACCTAAATTCTACAACAACCATTCTGTGCCAACCTAATAAACCCACATGTAGTAAGCAGTCCTATGAAGAAGTAGATCCCATGTTAGTTAACAAGGCTTACTCTCAGGGAATTGTTTTTGGGTGTGCACCCATAATGTTCTAAATGTTGATATGCCATGTGCTCCTCCCTATAGTATTGAAGTTTGGTGACACACTGTTTTTCTCTTACTCAATACTCCCCAGTCCAATTTGTCTTCACCACCCCTTAAATTCTAAATACACTTACCAGAGGGGTAAGTTCCAGTGAATGTTGTGATTTATTATAGGCATAATATAGGTAGTGAAAATGATTTTTCACCTGTACCTCCCTGAGTGAAAACACGGACAACCATCCTTGGGTTTAAATGGCTGATCTACATCGTAAACTTACTGACTAAGAGTCCAATCCTAAGTGGGGGGTGGGGGTGGAAAGTGCATAGGGAGAAGGCTAAGGCTTATGTGGGCACAACTTACATGAGCATAACCCTCCCTTCCGCCAGCAGGCAGAGAGGCGCGTGATTGAGGGTGGGCTGCCACCCATGGCCATGGGCAGCCGTACGAACATGTAAGTGAGGTGCAAGTCCCTGTGCCAGTCTGGAGGGGGCAGGGTGGGTGGGGCAGGCCACAAGTTAGTCAGCTGCCTAAGTTTCCTCAGGTCCAGAAACGCCCCCTGCAGTGGTGGAAAGTTACACCACAAAAAAGCAGGTGTAGCCCATAGGCACCCATTGAATGGGAAAACTCGAGCTCCTCTCCCTGTGCCCAGCCCCGCCCCCATGGCCTAAATGAGGCATAGGATGGTGACTACTGGGCAGACCAATCTGTGTGCACTTCTGGGGTCAGCTAGCCCCCCTCCCCATTATTGGAATAGGCAACTCAGCATGTCTTGGACATTTGGGGGCACTGCATGTCTCTCTGAACATACACATAGCTCTAGCAATCTGCCCCTCTTTTGTCTAAGGTGGGAATGCCTCCTGACTCCTCCTTCTTGCCTCTCTGCCTCTTGGGAGAATCCCTCTCTTGCCTCATGGTCTTCCAAGGAGAAGGATATAAATCCTCCATGCTCCACATGGAGCTATTTTGTCCACAGACCCTCACCTTTCAGCCTCGCTGCCTCATTTTCAGGCCATGGTTTAGAATTAGGGAATGTAACTCTTTAGATTAGGATCGTTCCCTTTTACTACAAGATATTGATATGGAAGAAATCTACTTCAATAAAACTTTAAGTTGTATCTTTCCATGATTTTGTCTGAAGACTAATTAATGCATGTTTTAAGGGTTTAAACACTTCTGCCTAAATAAATCTGCTGTTACTCTGCTGTGTTACTATAAAGGTTTCATATAACTATAGCTTCAAACCAAAAAAATTCAGTATAAAAAACTTCCAATACCTGTGCCCAATCACCTGCCCGCACACCCTACAAAAACTCCAGCTGCGCTACACATGAACTCAGGTAAGTGGGTAGTGCCCAGAGGCTCTTGCTAGCAGCCTCCTTCCACAGGGACTTTGTGCATGAGGTGGGAGAGTGGGTACTCGTGGTGGGCCATGAGTGCACTGGGGGGGATGTAGCAGGAAAACTGGGAGAACTTTGCACTCACTCAAAGGAAGAAGGGCAAAGTCCAGAATGTCTGATTAACTAACAATAACCACCAAGGTCCCCTTTCAGGTTATCTGACTCTGGAGTTCCAGCTCAGTAAGAAGCGAGGGAGCACTGACAGGTAAGGAGGAGCTGAGGTGGTGGCTAACCCGGCTTGCTGATTTGTGCCAGCTTCCCCCCTCACCTGAACTCGCCTGACCGCCAGCCTCTTCAGGTGAGACTTGGTGGGGGAGGGGGCAATGGCAGCAGCCCCTGCCTGCTATGGAGGCAGGCTACTCATGACAGGGGGCAATGGCAGCAGCCCCTGCCTGCTATGGAGGCAGGCAAACTACTCATGACACAGCCAACTGGGGGGGATGGCTACCCATGTGGATGCTCTGATCAGATTCCCTCAGCTGGGGCCCCTCCTGGCAGAGGAGGAAGTGCAGCCAGTGGCCAGGTTGACTGGGTATGCATAACACCCTGTTGCTGGAGGGTGCTCAGCCACTTGACTTTCTCCCCCATGGGATAAGGTCATCCCAAGGCAGAGCACTGTCTCAGCAGAGGGCCATGCATCATGTGGTTGCAAGCTGCACCTGTGGAGTTGCCATCACAGCTCTCAACCAATGGAGATCTTCCCAGATGTTGCTGATTGGGCTTGGCCTCGGCCATGCACCAGCCTGGGTCATGTGCAACACATATATCTGTTTCCCTTGCAGGCAGATCACCACTTGTCTGGGAGACCAAGGAGCATGGCTGTCTGAGCCCCTGTAAGCCTCTGCGAGTGCCATTCAGTTCCTGCCCAGGGAGCAGTTTACCAAGGCAGCCTGTAGCTCGTCCACATTGGCAGGAAATCCTTCCACAGGACTTCTGCACCTTTTCTAGTTTAATAAAATATGCGTTGAAAAACAAGAAACTGCTGTCTGTTCGCTTGCTCCCTTTACATTGAGAGTAGCTGCGGCTGCCCCCAACTCTCTATCGGGATGTCTTCTCACACATCCCCACAAAATTTTCCTAGCTTGGGGCTGGGGTCGAGGGGATGGGCTCTGCTGCCAGGAGGAGCAGGTGTCAAGTGGCTCCCTGTCCAGCTTCCCTGCCCTCTTCCCTCCCCTCAATGTAACTTCAGACAGTGGGGTGGGAATTGAAGTGCGGCCCATGAATGTCTGGCAGGGCAGGAGGGGAGGCTCCACTGAGGACATACATTCTCTGACAGACTGAGCTCCTGGCGTCTGATAAGCCAGGAAGAGGGGAAGGCGGAAGTTACTACTCGGAGGTGGGGGATATGGATCGACATCTTAGGATCTCCAGGGCTCCTCCTCTGGGAGGATGGACCACCCCCCATTTTGCTGTTTGCAAAAGCAGGCATGGACTTGGGAAATCTGGCACAGGGAGGGGGTACATGGTGGCCCCCGGAGCAGTTTCTCTGCTGGCAGAGATTGCTCCTCAGAGGGTTTGTTAATTACATCATCTTCTGTAATGCTCTGTCAATTTCACCTCTCCAGTATAAAACTGTGTGGGATCACAACCAGAGGGCAGTGAGGAATGGAAATGGGCTGGAGCTACCTTCTGGAGCTGGGGTTGGAACTGGAGAGGTTATAATGGGCTGAAGTTTCTCTTTTGGCATTTCACAGCCCCTTCACACAGCTCAAGTGTATAGCAAAGCCTTTGCCCTGCCACCAGCTCTGTCTTTTTAAACTACCCTTCTCAGCTAACATTGCATCTCCCAACACATGTTTTTCAGGTATAAGATTTCTCATGTAGAGATACTCATATTTTAAGGATGGGGTGCCCTAGGTAGGCTAACTCCTCCCTGGATCCAGACACAGCCAGCAATTTGCCATTCCCCCAAATAAAGACACTGCACAAGATACATGGGTTCAAACAGGATTTTATTAATTAACAACTAGTCTGAGCCTTCTTAAAGACCCAGTCACCAGTGGGGCATCCTACCTAATGAGCTGCCCCAGGTATGGCAGTTATAAGAGCAATTCCAGCCTGGCTCCAAGGGTGAGGCATGCTAAAAATGCCTTGAGCTTATCCCAGCCTGTGTACAATAGTATGCCAAGGGGAGCTGGGACTCTACCTTTCCCTCTCATGCTGGAAAATACTAGGAATCAAACAGGTGAAGCTTTGAGAGACCTCCTTCTCCACTCCCCAACAGGTAAGTAAAAAAAGGCCAGTTTAGAAAATCTCTTTCCATCAAGAAATGCCCCAGGGTGCTTGCCAAAACATCTCCGGCTTTAGCAAAAGCTCATCCTGTTCCATCCAACCCATCAAAGGCTAAGCACCTAAGGCCAGGCCTAATTAAAGGCAAATAATCCTGCCCTGACAAGAGGCAAAATGAAGTAGGCAAAGAAGAGCCTTTCTTGGCTAATCGGAAAGAGCTCCCCAAACTCCTGCTTGGCTCCAAAGTGGCCACTCTGTCCCACCTTGTCAAATACAAGGACTAAGTTTGGCAATTTCAGGTGGGGCCTGGAGGTCTCCCAAATAACCACTGTGATCTCCAAACCACAGAGAGCTGGTCTCCTGCAGAAAATGGCTGCTTTGGAGGGCAGTCTCTCATTGATGCCCCTCCCATTCCCAAAACCTGCCCTCCCCAGCCTCCACTGCCAAACCTCTAGGAATATCACAAGCCAGAGTTGGCAGGGATAGGTGATTGGGCAGATCTGAACAGCAAGTGTCATTCCAGGGGAGGAATAAGCATTTATAGCCTGTCTTCTGGTATGTCCAACAAACCCCTTGGTGTCTTCCTTTTTTGGAAGAGGAAGGAGGGTTAAGGCATGGAAACTGGCTTAGTTTATCCTTACCTGGACAGGTGCTGATCCTCATCCTCCTCTCACAACTGTCCACACAAATGGTTTGGCAAATGCTGCTCAGAGTCAAGGGCGTACTATCCCAGCCTACCCTGCCATAGGACAATGAACAGTGGTCTGTTCAGGATCTTCATCATTGCATGATGCCTCAGAATTACCTTCAGGTGGGACTTAAGAGTTTTCCAGGAATTACTACTGATTTCCAGACTACAGAGATAATTTCCCCTAGAGGAATGGTAGCTTCTGAAAGTAGACTGCATGGCTCTGGCCTCCCCAGCACCACCCTGAAATCTCCAAGAATCTCTCAGTCTGGCTGGCAACCCTTGTCCTGTTTATACCACATTCTGGAAGCAACGTGAAGTAGAGGGGGAAAATCACTGCAATGATGATTGTAGGAAACCCCAGAATTTATGCTTGCCCCCCAAAATATAATCCCACGTTGCCCCAAGGCAAGGTAGGCTGGTAGATTGACAGCATACAGCAAACAATGGAGGAGGCAGAGGCCCTCGATGAGGCTTCCAACTGCCATCCCCATTGGTTTGACAATGAACTTCCCTACCAACAGTGTTTCATGCCTGGTTCAGTTTCCAAAGGGGCAACACCACCCCCGGCCTTATGACCATGAATGCATTTCTCTGAGTTGTACCCAACATAAATCTTAGTAGAAAGAATGGAACTGAAGCGCTATCGGCATCTTTCCCTCTTTCCTTTCAGTCAAGATACCACCCAGTCTTTTCATGCTTTCTTTTCCCAAGCGATTCCAGTCCTTCCCTGTAACCTCCACACACTTTCCCCAGATGTGTGACAAACATTGCGATTTCAGAACTGATTTTCTGAAAACAAAAACATTCCAGAGCCTGAGACATTGCAGGTCCTTGGGGGGTTTTGAGTACCGGTGCCAGATGAGTTCAGGAATCTGTGAGGTCTCTTTTTAAGCCATCCACAAAGGCTGGAAACATGAGTATAGCTTGTGTACACAGCACGGATGGGAAACGTGCTTTCTTAACCAGAAAGGAAAGTAATAGCGGTTGCAATAACATGGCTCTTGGGTTTGTGGGTTTCTTTTAAGAGTTGTAGGAGCAAGCTATAAAGTTTTTGTGCTGTTTGTCCTGTTAAGTGGCAGCAATTGGTCCAAGGTTGTGTCTGTCGACAGCTTGTGATTTGAACACTAATCTGGGCTGTATTTGGTGGGCTGTACTCGTTGGCTTTCCTCCCCTGGTTACCTGACTGAAGAAATCCAGCGCTCCGAATCAGAATGCATGTGACTGACAAAACACACATCTTACAGACAAAACATAGGCAACCAAACTCTGATGATAATTTCAGTCTGAAAATCTCCACCTCCTTCCCCAGCCTGGCTGTAGATAAAGCTTCCACATGCTCCTTAAATTTGAGCAACGGAGATTTTTTTTTTTTTGCTTTAAGGGGAAAGCCCTGGCAGTAACACACATCATGCTTGGAATGAACATAACTTCATGTGGAAGCCCCCCCCCTCCAAATGGGGGCATGGAGCTGGCACATGGGGCAAAACCCTCCTGTAGACACAGCCACAAATGCATGTTTTCAAGGATAAAAATGCTTTTGGATACTGGCACATAAAAAAATGGCTTGCAGTGAGTTGCAGCAAAGAAGCAGAAGCAGAAACAGTCCTTCCTCTCCACTCTTTCTGTTCAAATTTGCCTCTGCCTATAGAAGGATCAAGTAGTGCTTTGTTATACACACAGGTTCATTTATTGGGGAGTTCCACCCTGCAGGGGTTGCATGAAAGGCGCCAGAAGTGTAATTGTAGCTGTGAATTCAGCAACAGGAAGGGCTCCTTCAGTAAACTCCAGTCTGTTTAAACGCTACAGTTCTCTCTTGCTATTGATCGGTGACATGTGGACGTGGTACTTGTATCTATGTAGTGAATTTAGTGAGGTTTAGCGGTATCCATAAATGTGAAGTTCTAATACTAGAAGAAAATTGATTCTAGTTATATAATTGATTTCATTGACTCTGTGCTGTAATACATAACAAATATTTTCACATTACCATTGAACATTGATTATTTAAAGTAGAAATGCATGGGAAATTATGCTGTTCTTGCAAATTACAGCAAGAGGAGAAATAATTCTGTTTAGAACTTTCATATGTTATACTGTGGCTGCCTCCCTATTACAGAGGTTTAATGCATTCATTTTGACTGAAATTGACTGTTCCTCACTGACTTAAAGCCAAGATTATGTTGGATCTCTTTAGTTTAAAGACAAACCCGGGGGGGGGGGAGGCAGGGCTGGTGCACCCATTGAGGCAGGTCCAGCCCTTGCCTCAAGAGCTGAGGCACCGGAGGGGGCGCCGGGGGTGGGGGTGCGTGCCGTGGAGCTGGCGATGGCAGCGCTGGTGGCTGAGTGGGAGGGATAGGAATCCACCTGTGTGCCACCCTGGCTGCCTGCTGAGCCTGGCCCGCAGCTACTGCAGCCTGCCAGCCCTCCCACCCCACACTGTCGTTGCCACCAACACATGCCCCCGGCCGGGTGCAGCAGTTGCGGGCCAGGCACAGCAGGCATCCGGGGTGACATGCAGAACAACAGAGTGGGAGGGCTGGGGGAGGATGCATGTGCACCTCCCCAGCCACCTGCCGTGCCCAGCTGGGAGCGCGCGCCAATGGGGGCAGCCTCCGCGCACCTCCCAGCTGCCCGCCGCACCAATGGGGCTGGCTTGCAGCAGCATGCTGTATTATCTGATGCTGTCCCCAGCCTTGGATGCCAGAAACTCTGGCACCGCCCCTGGAGGGGAGACATAATTACCTGACAATATCATATCACAGTTCAAAGTATACTTCTGAGACAGCCTTAATATTTATTTACAGGGATTTATATGCATACATGCTACAGCCAAGATATATCCATCTGCACTCAGGGATTTAACTCAGAGAAATCCTAGAGAGGAAGCTGATCCTTGAACAATAACATTTGCTAGCAATTCACAGAAACAACATTTCAGCCACCCCCTAATTCAACAACAGGAAGAAAATGCAGTCAGTCATTTATGAAGGACAGATAACAAAAATCAAGGACTCGGTTCCTGGTAAGCAAGAACAATGGAAGTATGAGTCTGAACATATTGTACACTCCCCCTCAGGTGAAAATCCTAAATCTACTACTTTTGTCCAAGTGTAGATTCCACAACAATGTGGAGTATAGCAACTTAACAGATTGCTACATTTCTTTCTGGGAAAAGATGAGTCAATGCTTGAAGAGAGACTGGAAATCAGCTAGAAGGAGAATTCTCTGTCAGGGTCAACTGTAGCTTGCTGCTAAATTGGTCCATATATATTCTCTGTGTTAATGCTTCCAGATTCACTTTCTGTCCACAAGCACAGGGAACAAGAATTCTTTCCCTTTTTCAAATACAAGTAATGGAGGAACCTAGCAAACAGTACTGGCAGTTACTCCTGACAGAAGAGATGATCTTGGATTGTACCACTTCAAGAGGGAAGACTAAGCTACAATTCTTACCCCCCCTCCACAGCTAGATTCCTGTGTTCAGAATAGAGCATTCCCCCACATGCAATGAGTGGTATGAGGCTCTTTTTAAGACTCTGAGAGGATCAGGACCTGAATATTTACATTAGTCCTGCTTTCCTTCTCACTGTACCTGTATATGCATTAACACATATAATTTTTTCCTCAAAAACCATCTATATTTGACAGCAGAATTTATTACAGCCAGATGTCATGACCGAAAGATAAAAAGTACTATTCAAATCACTAGCAAAGTAGATCATTCTTTTTGCAAAGGGGATCCTTCAATTTTAGTCAGATTCTGAAACAAAAAATTGGCAATGCTACCTGCCGAGAATGTGAGCTGGGCCTCTAAAGTATTTCTTACTACTACACTTTGTGTGGTGACTCTCTCAGGTTACTAGCCAAGCTCTTTATCTGCAGTGGCCTGTGGGAGAGAAGAGAAAATCTGTTGACAGAGAACATATTGCAGGCCAAGGCACTAACAGCAGATACCTCTACTGAAGTCCAGTTTACTAAGTATGGGGAAAACCCAAATTATTTTTGGTCCAGGGTTAAATTAGCCTTTAGGTGAACCCATTTGTAACTATGGAATTGGATACTATCAGTTTGCAGATGACACCCAGCTTTATGCCTCACTATCCAAACCACTGCAGGATGCAATAACAATGACAACAACAAGAACATTCAATTTATATATGACCCTTCAGGACAACTTAACGTCCACCCAGAGTGGTTTACAAAGCGTGTCCTCACAACAATCACCCTGTGAGGTGAATAGGGCTGAGAGAGCTCTGGAAGAGCTGTGACTGACCCAAGGTTATCCAGCTGGCTTCAAGCAGAGGAGTGGGGAATCAAACCTGGCTCTCCAGACCTGCAGCTCTTAATCACTACACCAAACTGGCCCAACAGATATCTTGGGTTGCTGCCTGGCAAATGGCTGAAAGCAAACAAATTGAAACTGAACCCAGACAAGATGGAAGTAATGCTGATTGGGATGGGATGCCAAAGATCTTGAAGGAAACTGTTCTTCCCGCTTTTGATGGAGTTCATCTGACCCTTGCAGGCTCAGTTAAGGGCCATTGGCTTATACTGGATCTAGCGATACTCCCCAACACTTCTCTGCCAATACTCTGTTACAGTTTGGGTATGGTGTGAGACAACATTATGGCCCTATCATGAAGATAGAAGAGGGCAAAATGCAAAGGATCATGGTAATGTGGTCTGCATGGTCTACGCTGGTCAAAAACACCGTAACTTTCAAAGAACAACAGGCGCTCAGAGGTAGAGGGCATCAAGAAGCACTAGTCACAGTTTCAGCAGTTCTCTCCGCTGTGACAGCAGGTTCACTGTGACAAGAAATCTGATGCCGAGATGAAGGCCTTTATGGGAGCACTTCATTCTTAATATTTGAAGAGCTCTATAAACTCTTTCAGGGCTTTTGGCTCCAGAGTTCAAAGTTCAGAGATGAGGACAGAGCTCAGTCAGATCTGCATCAACTCTGGTGGGTGGCTCACCCTGAACATTGAAAGTAAGGATTTGCAAGATTGCAACATTTGATAGTAGCACTATCATACAGCAAGAATTTGTGCTGGTTGTCAAAAGAGTACTCTCCTGCTTGGGTGCTAGCCTATCACCACTGCTTTGCCAGCTAGTTTCCCACCATTGTGTGCACCCTCCAACATTTGCCTTCTTCATGGTCCATTGTTGTGAGTGTTTGTTTTGCATTTGAGGAGAAAGTGATTGGATAGATGGGTTTTTGGATGGGGGGGGGAAGGTTGGCAACAAATTTGTGGTTTTAGGTTAAGTGCGAATAAAGCCTCATTTCCCCCTGAAAAGAACAGTGTGTGTGTGAAGGCAAGCACACTTGCCTTGATGCCTTTCCTCAAGCATTCTTCAGGGTCTGTAAACACTGAACCCCATTGTTATGTTTGCTCAAACTCAGTGGGTTGATGATTTGGAAGGAGGACTCTTCTGTGTGATTTTAGTGCTGTTAAGAGAAAAAACAGCTGCCCCTAAGCCTTGTTTCTCCAACTCACCTTGAAAAGAACAATGTGCATGTATGCATGTGCAGCCAGTATGCAGCCTGTGTGCATACAATGGGTTGAAACTCATGAAAATGGAAAAAATGGATTAGATGCAAAACAGCAGTGGCCCACTCAGAACAAACCAATAAATGAATGGAATTCATTTGGAAGCCCCAGATCCAAAAGTGAAATGAAAACTGCCTCAGTGCATGCCTCTAGCGAGCAGCAATGTGTCCAAGTTTGCAGATGGCCCCATATTATCAATATGAAGGAGACTAAAGTGCATTGTGAACAGCTCCAAAAAGGATCTCTCTTAAGTGTATAGTGAGTGACAGTATGGAAAACAGGATTAAAAGTGAGCCATTGCAAAATGATTATCAGTGGGACAAAAACATCTTAAATTTAAATAAATGCTGATGAGTTCTAAACTGGTAGTAAGAAATTAAGAAAGAGATCTTGGGTCATGGAGGTTAGTTTCATGAACTAATAATGATGATGATGATGATGATGATGATGATGATGATGATGATGATTACGATGACGACGATGACGATGATGACGACAACAGCAACAGCAACAGCAACAACATTTGATTTAAATACCGCCCTTCAGTACAACTTAATGCCTATTCAGAGCGGTTTACAAAGTATGTCTATTATCCCCACAACAAAATGCCCTGTGAGGCGGGTGGGGCTGAGAGAGCTCTGAAAGAGCTGTGACTAGCCCAAGGTCACCCAGCTGGCTTCAAGTGGAGGAGTGGGGAATCAAACCCGGCTCTCCAGTTTAGAGTCTCCACTACACCAAATTGGGTCTAATAGAATTTCCGCATTCAGAGGCAGTAAATTTCTGAATACCAGTTATCCACAAGTTCAGATATGAGGTCTTTAAGAACCTTCAAGTATGTGACATCCAGACCCAGTGACTTGTTCTTTTTTAATTTGACCTGTGTGAATAGGCCTTCTAGTGATATCTGGTTGGCCACTGTGTGAAATAAGAAGCCGGACAAGATGAACCACTGGTCTGATCCATCATCACTTTTCTTACATATTGTTTCCCCCTAAACAAAAATAAATAGAATGATTGGTATCATATAGGATGAGTTTTATCACCTGGACAACAGTTTGAATGAATTAAGCAGTTAGTTGCCCTGGGCTGATTCTTCTGAAATGATTGGGCATAATTGCAAAAGAAAAGGAATGAAGGGTGTAGTCCATATTTCTTTATAATAAGGCCTAAAGAGGCATAATATTGCCCATCAAATGCCATGCTATTACACTACCATGTCTTTCTTTTGAATTGTTGACCCTTGTGTATTGCTTTGATTTAATGTCTTTTCAATTTGAACACCAGGGACCCTTAGCTTTGTTAGTTTATATCACACACAAGCTCCATGAGATATTTAGTGGCACAAACCAAACATGACACATTGGCCTCAGCAACAGATAAGACATTCAGATCCTTGAGCAGGCAGAGAAATGTCTGTATCTATATGTGGCATTAATGGTTTGTGACAATCTTAGAAATCAGGTCTTTTCCAATCTCTGTCACCATTCAGAACGTTCGTGAGTTTAAGCTTGCTGAATAATGTCAGAAGTTATTTGTGAATAATTCATGTGACAATTCACACAAAAAGTCACTAGATAAGCTGCTTGCATTATAATTTCAATCACTGAAAGAAGACAGATAGGGAAACAACAACATTAGTATAAAACAAATACGGCATCAAGATTCTTAATATAGAGGATTCGGTTTCGCTTTCTCAGCCATGCCGGACGCTCCTCTCGGCAGGTCCGGGAGGAAACGACCGGGCACCCTGACCGGGCGGCTGATCTGCAAGGATTAGCCCCCAGGACTCCCAGTTAGGGAGGCAGGGTCCGGGACGCTGCGGGAAGAACCTCCCGGAATCAATGCGGGGGGGGGGGAATTGCCCGTTTGTCCCTATGGAGGCCGGCAGACGTGCGCGGCGCCTTGAGTGCCGCCGGGCAACGAGAAACGGCAAATAAAAGAAACAGGCGGAAGCCTGTAAACAAGCGAATCCCTTCTGTTCTACAAGCGTTTGTGAAGGAGAGGTTGATCTGAAGAAGACTCGCTCTTCCCCTTCGGTGAGTTCCAGGATCTGGCTGGCGCCCCCCCCCCCCCAAATGGCAGCAAAGAAGCAAAGTCCCGCTCTCGGTAAGTCAATCTTGGCTACCTTACAGAAGGGAGAGTCGCTCGAAGAGTTGGTGCGCAGGGCGGTGGTGGAAGCCATAAAACCCTTTGTTGACAAGCTGAACGAAACTGATCAAAGGGTGGGCTCAATTGAAAACGAAGTGAAAACCATTAAGGAAGTAGCGGGGGGGGCAGAGAAGTCTGCTCTGGAAAGTGCGTCACTTGTGAAGGCTACGAAAAAAGAGCTGAAGTTGGTGGAGAACCAGCTGATCGGGCTACAGGTGGAACGAATGCAGACAACTTTGCGTCTCCAAAATGTGAAAGAGGAGGAAAATGAGGATCTGTGGGATTTGGTCTCGGAACTACTGGCGACACCCGCGAGGACAACTAAAGAAGAGGTTAAAAGCGCCATTTTGGAGGTCCGTCGGGCTTCTTCAAAATATGCAACAAAGCGACAGTTGCCTCGCGAGATCATTATTGACTTTTCATTTAAAAAGATTCGGGACACATACTTTGCCAACCTACCCATTATACCTGAAAGACTTCCAGGCATTCTGTAACAGGGAGAAATTAAGCTGTAGAGGTGAAAGGTTCTCTGTTATTATCAGCCCACCCTCCTTGCCATATTTTAACTGCCCTGAAAATGAGCCTGGGATTTTTTTTAAAGTCATTTAATACATTTCTCTATATTTTTAGGCTTTTTTCTGTTCAATTTGTGTGATATATTTTATCAGACACAGAACACATATGCAAACAGCCCTATCTGTTTCCCCAATTACAAGACTTTCCCTCGAAGGGTAAGGGAACTATTATGCTTTATTATTGGTGCCAAGGAAAAAGAATAAGTGACCTTGTTCTTACAGCTGTTTATATATGGTTTACCATAAAACTGCAAGCAGTTCTTGGTCATTTGTATTGCTGCTGTATTAAATATCTGTTTCACTGATACATATCAATTCATTGCAGGCTTGTGCTGTGTTATCAGTGTGGCAAATGGAAGAGTAATTGTACATGCAAAGTTTGAGTTTGTTTTGGCCTTTGTGCAAAAGCGATTGAATCCTGGAGTTCATTCAGATTAAATGTTCCTCCCTAAGCAAAACACACACACACACACACACACACACACACACACCAATTTATATGTCAAATGTTAAAGAGCTAGGGGTTGAACACTAATTCTTGGCATGACTCTAATAGGAGTGCCTGAAAGAATCTGTAACATTAGATAAATTATGAATACTGTAATTATTCTCAGAATGATGCACAACTGTATATGCTGATTTATTTAACAAAGTATTTTGTAATGTGTGAAAGTCATATTCCATGGAAGTCAATGACCAAAGCAAACCCAAAGTGTTGTTAATAGATCTGGAAATTATCCAAGGTTTCTTTAAAGTCTATTAGCAATAGATTTTGAAATATATTCCCACCGGATCAATTTAGCCAATCACTCTTATGAAAGTTTTAAAATGTACTCCATATTTTCCAAAATGGAAATATAGTGTGCATTTCTAGGGCTTGTACAGTTTATCCAGAGTTTAGAGTGCAGAATTTCATATTAGGTGTGAATCTGTAAACTCAGAGAAATTTCTAAACTGTCATTCAAGAGATTCTGAAAAGGAGTACAAGGGCACCCAGGATTCATTTTAACCACAGTTAAAAATGATCACTCATAACACACAACCTCTCAGTCTACACTAGAGATGGGCATGAACAGAAAAAAAACCCCAAACATGATGTTCGTTGTTCGTTGCCATCCATGAACAGGGACTCACGAACAACCACAAACATGGCCCTATTCACAAACATGTTCATGGTTGGCTGTTCGTGGGGGCCAGCAGGCTCTCCTCCAGCCATCATCCAAGTTTGGTCAAGATCCCTACTGCACCACTCCCAGAAACCTTACCTGAGCAGGCAGCAGGAAAGGTACCAATAATAAATAATAGTTTGGCCCAGAGCCTGGCAGCAGCCCTTGAACATGAAGGGGTAGATCCCTATCCCACCACACACAAAGAAAATTCAAGCTCCAATGCACTCTCGCTATCAAAATGCCAACAGCAACTGTCTCTCCCTCTCTACTATCTGCAAACTAAGCCAGAGCTGGAAGCCTCCTCCCCGCTGGTCTTTGCTCCCTTGTTGTAACCAATCTGGAGCTCCACACTTGAAAGAAAGACCTGCCTATCAAGCTAAATTGGGCTTAGATCAGGGTTTCCAGGGCAACAGCAGGAGTTCAGACAGAATTCAGACAATCCCTGCCTAAGTTGCCAAGGGAATTGATTGCAGGTGCCAGACAGTCTGGCTTGATGAACAGCAATGAACAGCAACGAACGAGGCGTGCAACGACCACCTGTTCATTTAGAATGGGGCCTCACAAACAGCTTGTTTGTGAACAGCGGATTGGGCTGTTCTGTTACCAGAACTGCTCTTTATTATAATGGGGAATTAGCTGCAGCAGTCTGTAACTTTAATATTAAGCGAGGATCATAACCTATGTTTACGGAGGTCCCGATCCCAGACACTCTAGTGAAAAAGAGGCAGACAAGGAGTAAGGTCCAAACACGTGTATTGAGTGTAGCGTAAGCCTAGCTTGCACAATCATACAAGGAACATACAAGGTCTAAGAAATACAGAGTAGGAAATACAGAGACGTTCGCATTAGCTGGTTCCCAACGATGATAGGGGGAATACTCACTTATCCTGGAGCGAAGCAGAGACGCAGCAGCGAGGGTGGCCCAATGCCAGCACTGGGACCACAGACGGACAGCAAGGAGGTCTGGATAGGGAATGGCCTGAGCACCGAGTGGTCTGAGAGACCAGCTTAAATACCCCAAAACGTACCCTGGGGCTGGTGCTGTACTTGGTGGTTCTCACAGATTAAAACAAAGGGTCTAATGGGCTACTGAATGGCTTGGATGGGCCACTTTGGTAATCAGATTGTGATAAGTGACACCTCAGGAAGAGGGGACAAAAGAGGGAGGGGGAAATCCAAGTGGGCTGAAAGGATGTTCCAGCGGACAGGGCTTGTCCTGATGTCATCAGCTTTGGAATGCGGAGGTTTCTTTGAGATGCATTCTTTAAGTGCTTGGGATGGTCGGCACTTAGTTCCTTCTCCGGGGCGGCTCCTAAGATATGCAGAGCGGGGCGAGGGGCTCTCGCTGCGGACGTGGTGTGCCCGCTTCGCCGAAATGGCTTCCCAAAGCAGTCTTCTTCCCAGGGTCTTCTGGCTGCCTGAGAACATGGATGCCGGCTGGGCATAGCTGGGGCTGGATAGCAGGCTGCCCGGTAGCGAGGGCAAGCTCGGCGACCGGCCCGCGGGAGGCTCCAGGCGGGAACTGACCAGGGAGCGCCTAGCCAGGCTCGCTGGAGGTTTCCCCGGCAGGCGCCCGGCTGCTAGCAGCGGCTTGGGCCCATATGAGGCAGGCTTCCATGGAGGCAGGGGGAACAACACTTTAAAACACAGTCCAGAACAGGGAACAGGCACGGTCCGTGGCAGATGGCAATGCAGGCACGGGGCACACTTGTAACACAGTCCAAATGCACACTAGGAAGTCCAGATACAGGTCAGGGCAGGGCTGCCCAGAAAGAGAGTCCTTTGTGCAGTTAACCAAACATGGAGTCAGTAAACTACACAGTCTATAGCAGCAGCAAGGGTAATTGACACGCAGGCAGGAAACTGACACGTGTATTAGAACACACACGTGCAAAGCAGTCTTTGGTGTAGCAGTGAAACAGCAACGCAGGAAACTTTAGCACAGTTCATAGCAGGCTTCAAAGCAGGGGAGGGGGGCCTACTTGGCAACAATTCCCCCCCTCGGAGACCCCGGGACGTCAGGCGCGCGGGTCTCCGAACTTGACTTCAAAGGCGAGGTGGTCGGCAATGTCCGGTGGTCGAGCTTCGAGCGAAGAAGGAGTGGGAAGGGAAGGAGGGGGAGGCGTCACTCAAAAATTTAGTTTGGAGAACCAACTAACCGAATAAGTGCAATTTAGATCAGCCAATGGGCCGCAGGTCTCTGGGTTCACACCAGGGGGTGTGCTAAGTGCAATCGTCAGAATAAATAGTAATAATTCATAGCAATAGTAATTCATAGTAATAGGCAGCAATGATCAATTCATGCATATAAATAGCAATAATTCATAATTGTGTACATTGATTAATTCATGATTGAAGGTAATTCATACGGAATTCATGATGGGTTAAAAGCACTAAAAACCAGGGGCAATTAATATACATGGATCAATTCATAGGCATAAGATTTAAAAGCAAAGACAATTCATGGTTCAATTCATGAATGTAGGATTAAAAGCAATTCATACAAGGTAAAGTGAAATGTGCAAGCATGGCATAATTCATTGAGGGTAGGCTAATTCATAACTGGTTAAAATCATAAATACATATATGTGATTAAAAGCAATAGTTCATGAAGCCAAAAGCAGCAAGAATAAAAGCAAGTGCGTGGAAACAATTCATGAGGGGTAAGCGGCGGAAGGGCTCATGGGGGACAGAAAAATAAACTCTGCGATTAAAAACCAAATCAATGTGGCTGGATTAAAATCAAATTCATAGACTAGAACTGCCTCGGCGGAGGGAGTCGGGTTAAGAAGGCAATTCAAAAGGTTAAAACCAAATTTATCGGGATAAAGTTCATGGGCGCACTTGCAGTAGATAGAGGGAGGGACTAGTTCGGGGCTAAATTCATGGGAGTTAAAATTCATAAAAGCAATGGAAAGAAATTCATAAGAAACGTAAAACAATAGAGCAGCAAAGATCACAGACGGCTCAGTCCGCAGTACAGCTGCTAGACTGGGTTGCATATTTACAGAAACAAGCAAACTTAGTTCATGTGTTCCAAAACACATTTCCACCCCCCCCTTGCTGTCTGCGTCCATCCGCAGAGCAGGGTCGGCAGGCGGCGAGAAGGGCTTCAGGCACACAGTTCTAGTCCTCATGGAGGTAGTGCCGCTAGCAGTCGCTCGTAGGCGGGCCGTGGGCTGGGAGGCAGAGTAATATGTCCCCCCCTAGTCCACAAGAGGGCCTCGGAGCGGTGTCCGGCAGCAGAGCGTCCATGGGGCCGGTGCAGGATTCATACACATAATAAACATAATCATAGTTCATGACAACGCAAGCAAATAAACAAGGGTTAAAGGAGGGCGCCAAGAATAACCATTAGGGCAAGAGGAGGTCTGGATTGTAATGATCCAATCGATAAGACAGCTGGAGTTGCTGGAGCTGTCGGCGGCTCCAACAGCCCAAATAAAGTAGTGAGGCACATAACAAAACTTGGAAGGCCAAAATAACAACGATCGGGTGCAAAGCCAAATTGTAAATTCCAGTGGCAGTGGGGCTCCAGCCAAAGAGGGTCTCCCACCACGAATGCTCGCCGGTGGTCTTAATCCGCTGGGCAAGATCCAAAATCTCCTTTCCGTTGTGGGACACAACCAAAGCAGTAGTGTCCCCGTCCCTCTGGATGCTCTGGAGGGTGCGGTGGAGCTGGGGGTGGGTCAGGAGCTCGTGGATTAGCTCCAGACCGATGCCAAGGGAGACTGGCTTCACATACCGATAGATGGAGGGTGCCACCAGGATCTCTTCTTGGGTCCAGACCGGTACCGTGTAGGTGAAGTCGCAGGCTGCCACCGAAGACAGGTTGCAAAAGCAGCGATTGACTCCCGGGATCACGGGCTTCAGCTGGAACGCATTCAGGACCACAAAGTCGCAGGCCGTTCGCACGCAGGCACATCCTTTCCCAAGGTAGACCACAGCGGAGCTGTTCTCCCGGACGACCTCGAAAGGGCACTCATTGAGGGCGTCGACTTGCGGGGCTACACAGGGGTGATGAGGTGCAAAGGCTTGGTCTTGGCAAATGAAGCCGGTCTGGTCTCGATGCTGGCACCCTTGGAGGCTGACGAGCTGCCATCCGGTCGGGGTGAAGCGGGCCCAATGGTCAGGGTGTCTGGCGTAGAGGACTTCGGTGTCGCTGACTTGGAGTCCCAGAGGCACAACTGGATACACATGGAATGACTCGTGCGCACTGGCCGTTAATACAAATAATTTAAGTTCCTGGGTGGTCGGTGAGAATGAGGAATTTACAAGAGACCACCAGGATTCAAGCTCCAGTTCAATGGGTGACAATTTGGGCATAATCAATCTTTTAATTTCCAGGGGCAAGTGCCCGTCCGTGGCTTGCCGAATTAGCCCCATGGCCACAGCCTGATTTAATTGTTGGGCTTGCATACATGCCATGGCTATTGACATGTTGCGTTCCAAAGACTGTGTTCCTTTGAGCAGCAGAGAAAAATCTCTTTCAATTTGACTCTCCCAGTTAACTAAAATGGAGCTGATCTCGTGTTGCCCATTTGAAATGGAATTTAGGGACTGCACCACCGGTTTACCTAAGTCGGAGATGCTAGTCGTAACATGGGCAAACTTATTAGCGAGAGTCTCAATATTGACCGAATCCATGATTGCTAAGCCTCCGGCTGCAGGAGCAGTCCAGTCGGCAATGCTTCGTCTGGCACGCGAGAGAGAAGGAGAGGGATCGATCCACAGTTGTAGCCATGCATTCCAACCCTTGCTACCGGCCTCCAGATAGGGAGCGCACTGCGGCAGCCTCTGGGTTACATTTAGTTCAGCTAAGTCTATGCGGATCTCTTTTAAAGACATTTGCGGGCGGACTAGAACTCTCTCTCGAATGTCAGTTTTCAAAACATGGGAGCCCACTATATGCGTGCCGCCTTGGCTTAATTGTTCACTGCTAGCAATCAAAGGGTCAATTTGGATGGCGTGGGTCTCCTGGGTCCGGATCAGCAGGGAATAATTGCCTGGTTCGTGAGTCAAGTTTACAAAGAGCAGCCCAAGCTGGTGAAATTTCTCTACTAGGGGCTTAGTTTGGCATTCGGGCGTCTGCTGAACCCGTATCCAATCGGGTGGGCCATGTTTGGCTAGGTCTTCCTCCTTTACAATCCAGGTCAGGTTCTCCCAGCGTTCTATAGCAAAGGAGAGAACTGCGCCTGAAGGGGGCGTGATAATGACTGATGCAGATTCAGTGGTAGTAGTGCTTAGTAGGATGGTCATTCTAAAGGGGTCTCCTGCCTTCCATACTGCGGCCGACACTAAAATAACTTCACAGTATGGTCCGAAAGCCTCAGTGACAAATGGCGAGGTTTCGAAATTGGCAGGGGTGGTATATTTGTCTACCACCGGGACTGCGGTGGGGGCTGGCCTGATACGGGGAAGAAACATACAAGGAATCGGAGCGAGTGGTGACACTGTGTCAGTAGTCGAGTAGCACACTAATTCTTGGGACATGGTTTTCACTCCCACACATAAAATAACAAGCTCTGGGGGTCGGATCCACTGCTCTTCGCAACTGCGGAAGTTAGTGCGATCCATGGGGGTGGTCATATTAATCTGCTGCACAACCTTGCAGACCATCATTTCATTTCCTGCTAGTGTATTGATACATCTCCAGTGGGGGTAGGGCATTAATTTGGACGGGCGTCCCTCTATTAGGGTGCCTGCCAGCACGAGCAAACACAGAGTAGCCAGGTGCCTCATCTCCTGGCCTTCCTTTTCCTTTGTGGTGAAAATATCCTGGGGAGACCTGCGGATATAAGTACAGGTTCCCTGAGTTTCTTGCGGCAAAATAAATGAAGTGAAGCAGGGAAAAAGGGAGGGCGTTTTTCTGCCAGCACTGTATGTTAAGCGGGGTTCGAACGAGAAGTCCCGGAGCACTAAGCGAGCCTTCCAGCTTGTTGCTCTGGGGAACTCCTGTACGAAGATTTCTTTCTAAAGCGTGTATATTTCAGGGGGGACGTCTTTGCGTCGGGCAAGGGTCGGCTGTACGTTAGGCGGGATTATGCAAACTCGCCCCAGGGGTCCCTGGGTGCCTAGGCTATGTGGCCTTCAGGTGCCCCTTGCTCGGTGGCGGGCTGCTTTTATTTTGCGGGCTGAGAGCTATCGGTCCGGCTCGGCCTGGCCTTGCCGTTTCAAAACGAAAAAAAAAAAAAACTAGCGAGCGGTTTCCATTAACTATAAGGGTTGCTGCTAAAGGAGACCTTCGTTCTATTTTTCTAAAATAATTTTTAAGTAGGGGTGGTTAGGGTTGAAGGTATGTTTTATGATGGTTTGCTTTTGCTTTGCCTTTTTCCCTCTGCTTTTTTGCAGGACCTCATGTATGTATTTCGGCGGACCATATTTTTTTCCTAGGATCAATTTTTGGAGGGACTCCCTCGGGAGGCCCCAATTTCATGTTAAAAGTAAGAAACACACAAAGCAAAAGCACACGGGTGTGGGGTACTTTCGGGTTGCCCTCACTTGGAAGGCCTGGCATGGCTTCATTATAACTTCAATATGTCTCCCCCCCTTCTTTTCCCTTGTACGGCACGGGCAAGGGAAAAGATTACGTGGGGCGGGCGGCTGCTGGCGGAAAGGGCCGAAGTGGAGCCGAGGGCGCTCGGCGGCGTTTATCGAAAAGCGGCGGAGACGGCCGAGATCTGCCGGCGCCACTGGGTCTGGGTTATTCGGGGGTCATCTTGGCGCGGGGGATCCTGGCTATGTAAATGAGGTACGCTGCCCCTTGTGCGTGGCGAACGCACCCCAATAACACATTCCAGGGGTAACATATTTACAAAATACTGGCGGGTCTTTTACCTTTGCACTAAAGCGTACTAGATGGTGGCGCCGTATAGCAACTCACCATGACGAATATGAACATTAGTAAAAGAGGGATGTTGGGCTATCTGGGGGTCCTTTTCCAGGGGAGGCACGGCCCTCAAAGCCAAAGCCGACCATCATGCGAAAGCGTGGGTCTGGCAGGTGAGACCCCGAATCTACGTAGATGCGGGATCTTCACCAGCACGGCGGGTGAAATGTTTTCAAATACAGAGATCACCATTATTGGTGTGTCTCCAATATTGGAAATGCATTCACTCTTGGGCTAAAGCCTCTCCAACCACTTTCACACACAGCAAATCTCTTTTGCCTGTGCAATTTTTTCCCGAACA
This sequence comes from Eublepharis macularius, assembly GCF_028583425.1. NCBI lineage: Eukaryota > Metazoa > Chordata > Lepidosauria > Squamata > Eublepharidae > Eublepharis > Eublepharis macularius. Next base: position 37,426,615 of record NC_072791.1, read on the forward strand.
TGCGGCTTACAATCCAATTAAGAATCACTCTCGGTGGTGGTCCTATTTGGCTTTGGTTGCCGTGTCTTCCCCAAGGGTCCCAACTGTGGGGCCCGCCTAATGAAGTTAAAGAATAGAACTGGAAAAACTTTTGACATTCACACCTATATCTACATATTCTACTGTTTCTTTTATACTAAGGCCAAAAAGGTCTGGTCTAAGGGGACACAGGGTATCTCTGGCCCAGGGTGAAGGGATATCTGGCGAATCACTGGGCAGAGGGGGGCTGGGCTGGTGGCGGCTCCCCCAGGGTCATACACAGGAGGGGCAGATTGCAGCGGCTTCCCTTTCCATTCTTTTAACTGAGAGGCGTGAAAGTATTTTAACCAAGTGCCTCCTGTCTTTCTCTGGATAGCTACCTGATAGACGGCTGGGGAGACTCTTTTCGTGATGGGGACTGGGCCCTGCCATTTGGCTGCTAGTGAATGCGCCTTTTGCGAGAACTTTCTATACAGAACGAGCTGTCCTTCCTCCCACTGCCTGGGGTTCCTGACCCATCCTAATTTGCGGTCCATATCTTTCTGAGCGGTGCCCAACTTCTGGGCCACTTGCATGTGGACAGCGTGTATGGATGAGAGCAGATCCTGGACCCAGGCGTCATTAATCACTACGGGCTGCATATCAGAAGGGAGCTGCGTATCTAGCCAGAAGGCTTCCGGGAGCTGCATTCTTCGCCCTGTCATTACCATATGGGGGGTGAGCCCGTGAACTGCGGTGGTGCCTCTGATGGCCATTAGGATTATGGGGAGTTTTTCATCCCAGTCTCTCCCGGAGGAGCGAACCATTTTGCGGAGAGCCTCCTTGAGGGTCCGGTTGGTTCTTTCTATGGCGCCCGAGGCTTGAGGGTGGCCGGCTATGTGGAAGCGCTGCTGGATGCCTAGCGCCTTGCACAGCTCCTGGGTGACTTCTCCGATGAAGTGTGAGCCTAAATCAGAGTCCATGACTCTCACGATGCCCCATCTTGAAAAGACATTGTTGAACAATAGTTTGGCTGTGGTGGCTGCATTGTTGCGCTTGCACGGAAACGCTTCGACCCATTTGCTAAAGGGGTCTATGACAGTGAGACAGTAGCGATTGCCGCAAGGAGTGGGGGGAAGGGGGCCGATAAAGTCAATCTGTATGCGAGCCCAGGGTCCGTTAATTCTCTGATGCTGGAGGGGGGCTCTAGGTCCGGTGGGGTCTGCATTGACCATAGCGCAGGACAGACAGTTGTCCACCCATTGCGCTACTTCGGTGCGCATGCCAGGCCACCATCCAACCTCTTTTACCCTTTCCAGAGTCAGGTCCTTGCCTCGGTGTCCCTGCTCGTGGACAAACTGAATCAGGTCGGCCCTGACTTCCAGTGGCACTACCCAGTGGCGTTCGCCGGCTGCATCTACTGCCCAAACTATGCCTTCCTCTTCTCGGATCATTAGTCTTCCTGTCTGATCTCTCCCTGCGGTTAGGAGGTCAGTTATTTCTGGGTCAGATAGCTGTAGTTGCGCTAGGTCTAGTGTTCCCGTAGTGCCCTGAGCCTGGCTGCGGGCTTGTGCTCGAGTGGTGACAGGGTGTAAGGGGCAATCGGTAGCTGGTTCCAGTAGGGGAGCATTCTCAGTGGCGGCTGCCTTGGCTGCGAGGTCTGCCTGGTCATTCCAATAAGCGGTCTCTGAGTTTGTCTTCTGGTGTCCCTTGACATGGGTAACCTGCGTTGGGCCTGAGCGGGACTGAAGGAGTGCTGCTACTTGCTGCCATAGCTGTAGGTGGGCTACGGGTTTCCCATCGCTAGCTCTCCACCCCTGATTCTGCCATACCGGGAGCCAGACCGTGGCGGCTTTGGCCGTCCAATCCGAGTCTGTGTAAATGGCCAGCGGGCTTTCTGGGGGCTCAAACTCGAGCACTGCCAGAAGCGCTTGCACCTCAGCCGCTTGGCTGGAATGGGGGCGGGCTGGACCTTTGAGAGTATGGGCGTCGCTCACTCGCACGGCGCCGTAGCCTGTCCGGGGGGAGCCTCCAACATGGAAGGAGGAGCCGTCACAGAACCAGCATGTGAAGCCGTTCTGTCGGGCTTCCTCTAGCGGGACTCCCCAAGTGACTGGCCAGACAACCTGCGGTGGCGGGTCCAGGGGGCACTCGTGCTCGGTCCCGGTTACCAATAGGCCATAGGGGGCTGGAGGCTCGGTGGTCTCCTTTTTAAATTCCACTCCGCGGTTGACTAGGGCCAGGGTCCACTGCGCTATGCGGGCGTTTGAGACTTGTCCGTCTTGTATTTTTCCCGACAGGATATATTTGAGAGGCGTGTGAGTGGTTTGAACTATTGTACGTGAACCTCCTATGATAAATTCCCAATGGGTCAGACTCCAAACTAGAGCAAGGCAAGTCTTTTCGCATGGGCTGAACTTGGTCTCTACTGCGGTTAGGTTGCGAGAGGCATAGGCTACTACTCTAGCGGTTCCCGCTTGCTGCTGGGTGAGCGTGGCTCCTATGCTCTTGTCTGATACTGCTAACTGAATAAAGAATGGCTGGGTGACATCTGGATGGGCTAGGGCCGGGGCTGCGGCCAGACTGCGCTTTAGCTCGGCTAAGGCTGTCTGTTGCTCCGGTCCCCACTCCCAGGGAGTGTTCTTCTTGAGGAGGGCGTAAAGGGGGCGAGCTTTGTCTGCAAAGGACTCGATGAAGTCTCGGGAAAAGTTAAAGGTTCCTAGAAGGGCTCTGAGGGAGGGGACATCGGTGGGTGCAGGCAGCTTGGAAATGACCTCCATTCGCTGGGCATCCGGGGTGCGACCCTCGGGTCCCAGGGTCAGACCCAGGTACTTGACGCTGGTCTGAACCAATTGGGCCTTTTCCCTGCTTGCCTTGAACCCAGTCTCGCGGAGGAGTTCCAGGACTTCCCTGGTGATTTGGCGGGCTAATTCTTCCGTGGGGGCGTGGACTAAAATGTCATCCACGTAGCTCAGTACATGGGGCCTCGAGGAGGGTTGGAGGCGTTCCCACATCTGAACTACATGGGCATGACAAATACTGGGGCTGGAGTGGAATCCCTGGGGTGTCCGTTTGAATGCATATTGCTGGCCGCGGAAAGTGAACGCGAACTTGTACCAGCAAGACTCATGCAACCGGATGGAGTGGAAAGCGTTGGCCAGGTCTATGACCGAGTAGAACCGGGACCCAGCGGCAATGGCCGTTAGGATCTCATTGTACTTGGCCACAACCGGGGCAACTGGAGGGGTGGTGGCATTCAGGGCACGGAAGTCGACCGTCATTCTCCAGGTCACTCCATCTGCTTTTAGAACTGGCCACAATGGGGCGTTGCAGATGGACTGCATCGGGAGTATGACGTCCCACTCAAGGAGTCCTTCTATAGTCTTGGCTATCCCTGCCTCAGCTTCCGCTGGGTACTTGTACTGTCTCTGAGGGGGGGGGTCCTTTCCTTCTATCAGGACGCAGGCGCCCTTCACTATCCCACACTCGGCCTTGTCTGTCACCCATACTTCGGGAAAGTCCTGAACCCAGGGGTCTCCTGTGATGGGGGCGAGAGGGAGGGGGGCCTTAAGGGCTGCACATCGATGGACTGCATTGACGAAGTCTGGGCCTCCTGGGATGCGCCACAGGAGCCCATTTGCTAGGTCAATGGTCAGTCCCTCGGCACGGAAAAATGGCATGCCCAAAAGTCCATCATCTTCTCCCCGGTTTGCGCATGCCGAAATCCGGGTGGCCAGGTTCCCAACGGAGAGGGGGATATCCTGCCAGACCTGGGATTCCTGCATGCCGCCTCCAAAACCGGCGAGTTGCATGGTTGTGGGGGTCTGGGTGCCTTTCGTGACTAAGGTGGGCCGGAGTATGTTAAGTGAAGCTCCGGTATCTATGAGGAGAGTGGCAGGCTTCTTCTTTTCCCCGGGAGTCCCTATCCCTGCCTTTACTGTCGGTCTCCCCCATGTGTCCGGCTTTAGTTTGGCAACTATGCCCACGGAGGGAGACTGGGACTCGGGGCAACCCTATTCTGATCCTGCACACTGGTCGGTGGAAGCGGCGCTTCCTCTAAAGGGGTTGTTGGGGCTCGGGCGTTCCCGGACTGCAGCTATCGGGGGACTCGAGAAGGGAGGGTCCGGCGGTAAAGGGGGCGCTGACGGAGGTACTGGGGGCTGTTGCTGGTCTTCCCACTCCATGATCGCCTTCATCAGAACGGACGTGGGCTTTCCATCGAATAGCTCCATGTTCGCTCCAATGTTTTTGAGGCGCATCCATAGTTCCCAACGGAGGGGGTCCCTGGACTGGGGCGTGCTGCCGCGGTCCCGGTAGCCCTCGTGGTCGCCCTGCGATGCTCCCCAAGCGTTAGACTGATCTGGAGGCGGGTAGACCTGATGATTGTACGGGTGTGATGCTCGCGAGTGAGGAGGGGCTAGGGGCGCCTCCTGTAATCGGGGCTCGTGGGGTCCCTGCTGGGAGGAGGAACTGTAACTCGGGGTGGGCGCAAAGGAAACTCCCGGGCGGTAGTCCCTTGGCCCTCTTCCCCGGTTAAAGCTACTGCTCCTTCCCCTCAGGATCCCTCCCCTTGCCTCCGGGTACGGGCTGCGTCCCTGTGGTCGGTACTGAGAGTGGGGGCCATGGTTGGCATAGGTGACTGCACTTATCGGCTCGCTCTCCTTTCTACGAGAGGCCGGGGACTTCACATGGCGGATGGCGCCGGTCTCTCGCAACAGGCCAGCAATGCTCCTGATGCGGGATTCCAGCTCTCCCCATGTAATGCTCCCGGGCTCGACTCCTGCTAGGGCTAGGCGAGTGGTGCTGTTGAGTCCATCTATGACTGCCCTCCTGAATTCTAAGTCGTCGAAGTCCGGCATGTCGCTCAAATCTAAATCTACCTCGTCTGCTAGTTCGGCTAGGAGCTGTTTCCTGGCTAAATATGCCTCTGGATCCTCTCCGGGTTTTTGAGACTCTGCAATATACAGGGCCTTTAAACTCTTGGTGGGCCACAGGAAGGCGCACAACTCTTTCATGGCACCATACTGACTGCGAGTGGCTAGTCTCCGATTAGAAATATATGCGTTGAGGGAGGTAACTATTTCGGGGCTGGCACAATGGCGAGCCAGCTGAGCTACATCGGAGCCACTGGCGGAGGGCTGGGACATGGTCACGTGTGCAAACCATTGTATAGCTGAGTCTCGGTTCAGGGGTCCCATTCGGTCAGCTATGGCTTGGAGCTCATCGGGCCTCCAATTGCGGGTCTCTTTAACTATTCGGTCTGTCTTCCTGCCATCATCGTCTGTGGTGACAATTTCTTTGGTAGCTATCGGATGGAGGGGCTGTGGAGCTTCCTCGGGCTGGGACGAAGGGGGTGACCAGCTATCGGTACTACCTTCGGGGAGGGCCAAGAGGGCTGCGGGATGCACGGCTGAGATTACGGCCTGCTGCATCCCCAGGTGCTGCTTTAGGGCCTCTAGCTCCCTCTTACAGGCGGAGTGGTCAGCGGAGGTTACCTTGGAGTGGTTATGCTCTGCCATGAACTGGGCGGCATGGGTTAGCTTAGCGATTCTTTCCTGTCCCTCGATTACTGCATGCTCAGCCATATCGGCACGAGCGGAGGCCGCTTCAGCCTTGTGCTGGGCGTCCTGAAGGGCAGTGGTTAATCCTTGTTTTTCCAATATGAAATTGACGCGTTCAGCGCGCCACTCAACTGCTTTCTCCTCATGGTCTCTTTCCTGTTCGGCTAGTTTGGCCCTGAGACTCTGGATTTCTAGATGCAGGGCGTCCTGTTCTCGCTTTGCTTTTTCCTCTAGCTCCTTCCTTTCTTTGTCTTGGGCTAATCTGAGCCTCTCTATCTCCTGCTCACTATCTTCCTGCGCTATATGTAATTTATTTATCAGGGACACGCTGTCCTGTAAGGCAGTGAAAAGTGCCCAAGCTCCGTATCTGTCCTTCTTGCTCGACTTGGGTTTCTCTTTCTCACAAAAATCTTGGAAGGCACTTCTGACTATCTGGAGCGGGTCAGGTCCCTTGAAGGAACCGGCTTCCCAAGGGCAATCTCCCTTCTTCACTAGCCACTTCTCCAGGCGGGGCACGGTGGGGTTTGCCCGGTACATTTTTACTTTCGTTTAAGGCTGACCTCGGGGGAGGTTAAAGAGTGGATCAGCGACAACAGGGGTGGGGTGATTAAAGCTGCTCAAGGGTTTTAACAACTTCTTCCTCTCTATGTTCCTTTTGGGAGGTTTATCCTTCCCTTAGGTCCTCAAGGGTTTTTACCAGGGGGTTTTAAGGTTCTACTTTTAGGTTCACAAGGGGATTTTAAGGGTCCTACACTCGGTTCTTCTCCACCGGGGGAGAAGGGAAAATTCCTATTCCCGTTTCAAGCTTGCCTACAAGCCACGGGACCAGGAAAAGTTTACTGGCTCAGAGGGTGCTCTCAAGCTCTCTCAGCCCAAGAACCAAAATTCTCAGTGCTTCCAAGCCTCTGCTTAGAAGCCAAAGCTCAGGGGTCTCCCAAGCCTATACTCGGAAAACCAAAGCTCAGGGGTCTCCCAAGCCTATGTGCTCAGAAAACCAAAAAGTGTTCCCAAGCCTCTGCTCGGAAACTGAAGTGCTCCCAAGCCTCTGCTTAGAAGCTGCAATTAAGGGGTCTCCCAAGCCTCTGCTCAGGCAACAAGAAATGCTCCCAAGCCTCTGCTCAGAAGCTACAATGCTCTCAAGCTCTCTGCCCAAGAACTATACTCAAAAGTGTCCCCAGGCCTCGTGCTCAGAGACAAACGGTTAAACTGTCTCCAAGCCTCGACCAAAAGACTGAATGCGCTCAAGGACTGCCTCTGCAAGTCCCCAAGCAAGAGTGCCCAGGAGTAAAGCTACAATACTCCCAAGCGGAAAAAGCGCTCAAGAGTTCTACCAACTCTCAAGCGAAAGTGTGCCCAAGAGTCCCACTGACTCCCAAGCGAGGTGCGCCCACGAGTCTGACTTAAAACTCGCAAGCGGAAAGGCGCCCAAGAGTCTTCCTTAAAACTCTTAAGCACGGTGCGGCCGGCTGCCGCGGGGCTTCAGGAACCTGGCTTTAGATTCCCAAAGCTAAACTGACTGAACAAACGGACTATCGATCCCTTCACGTTTCCTCCGGAGCGGGGATTGAAGTCTAAGTGCTGGCAGGAACGGGGTTTGGACGGACTTAGGAGAGACGGGGGAGGGCGGAAAAGAATTTTATATGTGCTGCTTCAGGAAGTATATATATGCGTATATATCTAGAGCCTACTTCTGGGATCCCACCCACATAGACGCGTTTAGGCGGCCCGGAAGGTGGCCAGGAACTTCACCAGTTCAGAGGTCCTCACCCACAGTACACCGGTTATAACGGCTGGAGGGCCTCGCGGTGCACCACAAAAGGCAAGTAGTCCAAAGCTGGCTGAAGGAGGAAATGGGGAAAAGCCAACCCACAAGATAGAAATGCTCGCTAGAGCCACACACACTCACACTTTTAATTCCCTGAGCTAAATTGCGCTCTTTACACAGAGGTCTGGAAAATTTTCCTCTAAGTCAGTTCGCTGAAGACACGCGTGTCGACTCACGTGTATTCACACGAACTGGGTTATGCCCGCATTCTCCACCAGTAAACTGTTACCAGAACTGCTCTTTATTATAATGGGGAATTAGCTGCAGCAGTCTGTAACTTTAATATTAAGCGAGGATCATAACCTATGTTTACGGAGGTCCCGATCCCAGACACTCTAGTGAAAAAGAGGCAGACAAGGAGTAAGGTCCAAACACGTGTATTGAGTGTAGCGTAAGCCTAGCTTGCACAATCATACAAGGAACATACAAGGTCTAAGAAATACAGAGTAGGAAATACAGAGACGTTCGCATTAGCTGGTTCCCAACGATGATAGGGGGAATACTCACTTATCCTGGAGCGAAGCAGAGACGCAGCAGCGAGGGTGGCCCAATGCCAGCACTGGGACCACAGACGGACAGCAAGGAGGTCTGGATAGGGAATGGCCTGAGCACCGAGTGGTCTGAGAGACCAGCTTAAATACCCCAAAACGTACCCTGGGGCTGGTGCTGTACTTGGTGGTTCTCACAGATTAAAACAAAGGGTCTAATAGGCTACTGAATGGCTTGGATGGGCCACTTTGGTAATCAGATTGTGATAAGTGACACCTCAGGAAGAGGGGACAAAAGAGGGAGGGGGAAATCCAAGTGGGCTGAAAGGATGTTCCAGCGGACAGGGCTTGTCCTGATGTCATCAGCTTTGGAATGCGGAGGTTTCTTTGAGATGCATTCTTTAAGTGCTTGGGATGGTCGGCACTTAGTTCCTTCTCCGGGGCGGCTCCTAAGATATGCAGAGCGGGGCGAGGGGCTCTCGCTGCGGACGTGGTGTGCCCGCTTCGCCGAAATGGCTTCCCAAAGCAGTCTTCTTCCCAGGGTCTTCTGGCTGCCTGAGAACATGGATGCCGGCTGGGCATAGCTGGGGCTGGATAGCAGGCTGCCCGGTAGCGAGGGCAAGCTCGGCGACCGGCCCGCGGGAGGCTCCAGGCGGGAACTGACCAGGGAGCGCCTAGCCAGGCTCGCTGGAGGTTTCCCCGGCAGGCGCCCGGCTGCTAGCAGCGGCTTGGGCCCATATGAGGCAGGCTTCCATGGAGGCAGGGGGAACAACACTTTAAAACACAGTCCAGAACAGGGAACAGGCACGGTCCGTGGCAGATGGCAATGCAGGCACGGGGCACACTTGTAACACAGTCCAAATGCACACTAGGAAGTCCAGATACAGGTCAGGGCAGGGCTGCCCAGAAAGAGAGTCCTTTGTGCAGTTAACCAAACATGGAGTCAGTAAACTACACAGTCTATAGCAGCAGCAAGGGTAATTGACACGCAGGCAGGAAACTGACACGTGTATTAGAACACACACGTGCAAAGCAGTCTTTGGTGTAGCAGTGAAACAGCAACGCAGGAAACTTTAGCACAGTTCATAGCAGGCTTCAAAGCAGGGGAGGGGGGCCTACTTGGCAACAGTTCGTGGCTTTTTTTTGTTCATATTGCTGTTCATGCCCATCTCTAGTCTACACCTCATTACTAAACTTTGTTAAATGTCAAGTCTGCAATAACCTACTAGTTATCCTTAAAACAGGTGGCTTGTATCCTGCTAGTGGTAGCTGAATTGTTTTGGAATGCAAAATCTTACCATTGCTTCTAGTGTTTTGTAAAGACTAAAAACACATGGATTCAATAAAATGTCTCAGCCTAAGAGATGGAGTTCAGGGGCACAAAATAAGTGGACTGACATGGTATTATCCCATATGAAAAATCAGCAGTTGTCCATTCCTAGGCCCTGTGAATCATTCTTCATTTGATATAATTTTTTCAGGGTAAATATATTTAATGCTTTGTGTACTACTGATGCTGTAACCGTTGGAGGGAATGGAGGAAGTTAAGGTGACAACAGATTAAACACACTAGGTTAAATGTCTTGGGGGGTTTTTTGGCCATTTTTAATTGCTGTTTCATTTTCTCTTTGCTCGGTAGGAACAGATTTATACAGTATGCAAAGTCTGATCAATGTGTGTTAAAAGCAAACCATTTGAGCAATATGTAGCAAAGACCACACATCACAATCCCCTTGCTAAAGACTCCAAATAAGGTTATGGCAGTTTATGGTTACATGAGTACAAATTATTCACTGGGAGGCTAATAATTAAACAAACATAAGGAGATCATCTGATGGCACTGAATGAAGAGTTGGCATGGTTTTCTCTTTTCCAAAAGGCTGGACTACTTTACTGTTTGTCTGACATTCTTTGCATTTGAGACATTCTTCGATAATTGCTTAAATTCGTTAAATATATTAACTTCATTCTTATTGAGGTAAGATGACACCTACAGACTTTTTTCTATTTATTTTGCAAATTTCTTAACTCTTATCACTCTGTGCATCAGCTCATCCTAACATGCAGCCACAATGTAGCAACTTGAAAACATGGCTTGATTTATAGCTGTCTAGTTAAGTTATTTACATTGTCCCTGTGCTGAAATGCCTAGCAGCATTACAATATTTATGGCATTGATTTTCAAGACATCCTTATGAGGCAAGAGAGTCTTTAATTACTTTATCGCACATGGTGAAGAGAAGAATACAAACACAACACAGCAAAATTTCAAAGGTCCCATTGAAAGGCATAAGCAGTAGGTCCTCTTAGGATTTTGTATCAAGCCATATGACTCAAGAATCACAGAGACAGATGCGGCTTCTCACAAATAATAATAATAATAACAATAATAACATTCGATTTATATACCGCCCTTCAGGACAACTTAATGCCCACTCAGAGCGGTTTACAAAGTGTTATTATTACCCCACAACAATCACCCTGTGAGGTGGGTGGGGCTAAGAGAGCTCAAGAGAACTGTGACTCGCCCAAGGTCACCCAGCTGGCTTTGTGGAGGAGTGGGGAATCAAACCCGGCTCTCCAGATTAGAGTCCCGTGCTCTTAACCACTACACCAAACTGGCTCCCCAATACTGAAGAGTTCTGCAAACTCCATGATGCTGCATCTGGTTGCTACTGTAGTATACACCCTTAAAAGCTCTCTCTAAAGCTCCCCATATAAGAAAGGTCTTAACCTTTTGGTTGTCCAACAATGAATTTGTGCTTATGTCTTACTGTTTACACACCCAAGTCATACACCTTTGTCCTCCAGTAATAGTGTAAGAATAAGGATAATGCTTTCTCCAAAACAGGTCATAAGCTATTGTTCTAGGATGCATTCAAACGTATTGTGTGCAAAACTGTCATCTATTTGCCTTACATATAATAACAAAAATAAAATAAAAATAGCAACTTGGGATGTTAAAATCTTTTTAGAATTAGCAATTCCTGGAACCAAAATTTGTGGAATCTTCCCTTTAGATAAACTTAAAATTTAAACAATTTTTTCTTCTTCTCCCTGTTGGAATATCATTTATCTTTTTGTGAAATACCATGTTTCTTAGTAATTTCTTATTACTGTGTGTGCTAATGGATTAATATATTAAATATATAATAGCTTAATCTTCTTATTTAAGACTAGACTAGTTTATTTAATAAGGTAAAAGTAGACCCCTGTGCAAGCACCGAGTCATTACTGACCCATGGGGGGATGTCACATCACGACGTTTTCTTAGCAGACTTTTTACGTGGTGGTTTACCATTGCCTTCCCCAGTCATCTACACGTTACCCCGAGGAAACTGGGTACTCATTTACCAACCTTGGAAGAATAGAAGACTGAGTCAACCTTGAACTGGCCACCTGAACCCAGCTTCTGCCAGGATCGAACTCAGGTTGTGAGCAGAGCTTGGGCTGCAGTACTGCACCTTACCACTCTGCGCCATGGGGCTAGACTAAATTTACAGCGCAATCCTATGGCCGGCCCCAACGCCGACGCGGCTGCACTGGTGGTGTGGCGGCGCCGCCGGGCCGGATCCTGTGCCAGCAAAGTGTGGCCGCAGCGGCGCCCGCAGCGGCACAGAGATGCAATTTTGGAGAACCAGAAAGTGTTGTGGGCGGGTCTGATGCACGGCCGCCGCCAGGCGCAGCCAAAGGGCGCTGTTCCTGACAAGCGTCAGGGGGAGGGGCCAGGAAAGGCGCAGCCTATGGGCAGCACGCGATCCCGGCCAGGCCCCAGAGCAGCAGGCAAACCGCCCCCATGCCGGCAGACTACCTCGGCTCGTGTGTCGGGCGGGGCTCGCAGTCGGGAAGGAGAGGGGTGGGCGTAGTCTGAGAAGCCTTTCCCCCGTTTGCCCAATGTAGCACCAAGTCCGTGGCGGCCGCGTCCAGAGAGGTTGGCATGGGACTGGCAGGCGCCCTGCCATGAGGAATCCAGGGCAGCAGCCAGTCTCTGGCAGCAGGGGACAGCCCCCAAGTGGCGCCGAAGGGGAGGGCTGGCCTGAGGCCGCCACCAAGAGGCAGACACAGCGGGCCTGCCCCCTCGTCCCCATCCCAAGGCAAAGAACACAGACACCCATTGCACAGAAATCAGCCTTTATTATTATATCATCCCACCTCCCCCAGCAGACGTGAGGAAGGGGAGGCGTGTAGGAGAGCCGCCTGTGCAGCAAAACACCCCACCCCACCCCCAAGGCGGCAGCGGCGGTCACCGGGGAGGCCGGCGGCCGGACCCCCTTGGCCGTCCACGGGCCCGGCCTCTCGCACGCAACTGGGCCCGAGGGAGGGGTGCCTCTGGGGCGGGTGGAGCTGCTGCAGCGGGTGGGGCCGGAGGGTCGAGGATGGCGACGAGCCGCCCGAGCAGGGCTTCGGCACGGACTTGAGAGGCACACCCCACCCCTCCCAACAACCATGGCCTGTTGGCGTGGGAGGCTGGCAACTGCTCCACGGGATTGGATGCGAGGCAGGACGCCCTGGGGTGGAAGGTGTTGGAATGACCAATGGGGCTGCTGCAGACGCCCGAGGGGCTGGACCCACTCTGGGAGGTGGCCGCTCATGGGACTGTGTTGCTGGGGCTGCGATGGGGGCGACCCTCCCCAGGCGCGCGAGACCTCCTGCCCGGGATATGGCATCCACCTGCCACCACCCTGGATTCTCCATTGGTGGGGGCTAGGGTTCCAGCGAGCGGACCGTTTGCCCTGCCATCTCCCGCCCCCTTGCAGCGGCAGCTCGCACCACCCTCTCCCTGGCTTATCGTGTGCCAGCTACTCTCCCCACCGGGGATTGATCCCCCTCCCCGCTCACATGCCCCGCCCCAACCCTCTACCTGGCCATAGATACAGGGGGGTTAGCCGTGTTAGCCTGTGGTAGCGAATTCAAAAAGGGTCCCGTAGCACCTTTACAACTATCCAATTTTATTGTGGCACAGGCTTCTGAGAATCAAGTTCTCTTCGGCAGATGGGTGGTACAGACACTGGTCAAATACAGAGGAGGAGGGGGGGAGGAGGAGGGAGGGAGGGGGCGGGGAGGCAAGACGGGGTGTGTCGGATACATTTGTGGCAATGTGCAGGTGGGGAGATGTGACGGGAGTGTTGGGGGAGGGGCGGAGGACGAAGTCAGACTCGCAGACACAGAAGACAGTTGTTGTACATCTCGTTTTATTGCACTGGAAAGAGCGGGCCTGCGTTTAGGCTGGCGAGGGAGCCGGAGCATTCCACACAGCCCTCCTTCCCGCTTGGAGGGGCGGGGCTGGGATGCAGGCCGCGGCGCAACGGTGCTTCCTGGGCTGCAGCCAACCGTCCGTCAGAGATGTTTGGGGAGGGCGGGGCGCGGGGGAGCAGCCATGCCCTGGACGTGCCTGTGGGGGAAAAAGACACGTGTGGGCTTTGCCTCGTTCCACTGGCAAGGCAAGCCCCACACTCCGCCATCCGGGGGGGGGTTGCACATGGTCGAGGGCAGCAGCTGATGCCTGACGGTCTGGCGAGGATGCACTCAGCCTTGGGAAGCCTTTACCTTTATGGGAGGGAATGAGCTGGTCACAACAAACACCTGGCCACATGTGGTTTTCGAGGCGCCTGCCTCTGAGGCAGCCAGGGGCGGCCATGGTTGCCCCCCACCCCTGCTGGGCCTCACCCAAAGCGGCAAGTGAGCGGGTGGGTTCAGGTGAATGGGCGGTTTGCACTAATCTGCGGAATGCCCCCCCACCTCCTCCTTACCTGTCAGCGCTCCGTCGGTCATCACCAGGTGGGAGCGCCAGAGTCAGGGCACCTGCAAGGAAACGGGAGAGCATGCGGTTAATTTGCAAAGTGTCATTCCCTTCTGCCACGGAAGGGTTAGTTTGTTTGTGCTTAGTTAGAAGCAACTAGCATGCATCAGTTAGCTGTGGAGTCATTCTTTCTATCACGGTAGAAAGAGAGTTAGGCAGACATTTGCACCTCTTCCCCTTTATGCGAAGTTCCCCCAGTTTTTCGCAAAGTCCCCCGAGTGCATTCTGCGCCTGCCAATGTGAATGCCCTCAGCCCGTTTCGGTTTTCAAAGGGGCAATGCCACTCAGCAGACGGGCAGAGCCTCCGGCCGAGTGCTCACTTACCTGGGGGTTTGGGCGGCGCTGGCCGGATGTTTTGTAGGGCGCGGTCGCAGGTGATTGGGTGCAGAGAGGGGGGCTCGTCCACGCCGGGCGCGCACGCTGATTGGTCCCCGGGATAGTTCTCATCCTATGCTCCTTCGGGCCATAGGGGCGGGGCGGGGCGCTCAGAGAGGGGGCTGATTTTTCGCCGTTCCATGGACGCCTATGGGCTACGCCTTCTTTTTCCGTGGCGTAGCTTTTTTGCGCCGCTGTGGGCGTTCCCGCTTCTGGAGGAGCTTAGGGAGCGGACTAACTCCGACCCCGCCTTGCTCCCCGCCCCCCCCTGCGTCGGCGTAGGGCTCTACGCCACTCCTGCGCCGCCGCCCGGGCGCCTGTGGCTTGCACCGGTGCTGGCCCGCCGGCGGGCCAGCGCCGCGTCCCAGCGCGGGCGGAAGGCCACTTACGCGGGCGTACGGGCTAGATGCGCCCTCGCAAGCCTTAGTTCGGTTCCTGTTCACTTTCCGTGCCCTTCTTAGGATTGGGCTGCCCGTTTACTAATTGCTTGATAAATAACCAAGTAAAATGCTAGATAAATAACCAAGTAAAACAAATTGCTGACAGAGGGGGAAACTTTTTTTAGTAGTCTATATATTTGATTATTTATATACTTGCCTAGAGTAATTAAGTTTTTCTTTTCCTTTTCTTCTTTTTGCTTTGTTTTGAAGTAATTTCTCTGCATATAGTGTCTTTATTATATCTTTTTAATTATGATTTCCAATAGATCAACATATAAAATATATAATAGGTTAATCTACTAATTTAAGACTAAACCAAATTTTAATATGCTAAGTCAAGCAATGGAATTAATATTTAATAATCTGTGATAGAATTTAATGTGGATACATAACATATAGATGTTTATAGTTTCATTCATGCAGGATCCTCAACAATAGGTGGAACTATAATTTGTATTGCTTTGGACTATCTGCTTGGAATTGAGGAAGGGATGTGAAAAAAATAGTTCAAATATTTTACTTATATTTTGTAGGTACCTCAGTTTATTATTATTATTCAATGTATTTCACAGCATACATAATTTGTTAGATTTATTTAATAGTTCTTTCTATAAGGTTCTATGCACTATTGTTCTTTTCTTTTTTAAAAATAAAATCTAAAAAAACAGGGAAAACATATCTACAGATATATGTTATCATTTTTGACACACCATTGATACTTAAGAGATCTTCCTCCTCATGAAGACCTTCTTAGTTGTTAACCCCTAAAGATCCTCTTACAGTCTAGTTTGGATAATATTGGGGTCCCTGAAACTGGCAAGAAATTCCCTGCTGGAATTCTCTATGGTGTACATTGATTAAAGGCCTTTAGTCTCAAGCTTATGGAGCTCTCTCACCCTCTGGCCATGAATAAGAGCAATATTCTGATCCAGTAGCACCTTAATCACCAACAAGATTTCCAGGGTATGAGCTTTTGAGAGTCAAAGCTCCCTCTCAAAAGCTCAGATTCTCTAAAGCTCATATCCTGGAAATCTAGTTGGTGTTTAAGGTGCTACTGGATCTGAATTTTGCTCTACAGACCAACATGGCTCCCCATGGCCATGAATAACTGAATCAAGCTTGCTTGACAATAACTGAGACTCCTGACCTCAGGGGGCCAGACCCATCACCCAGCTACCCCAACTTGATTAAATAAAGGAACTTGGTGCAACCATTGTCAGCTTAAGTACATCTCACTGACATTCCAAATTTTCTTCATTCAAGCTGTTATTTTCAAACTCTCCAATAAGATTTCAAATTTCAACCTTCAGTCCAATCCCATTCCCACAGATCCGCAGCTCTGCAGTGCACATCTGTTCACTGTAACATGTAAACAGGGCTAGATTGCATGTGAAATCATGGTAACTTGCAAACAGGGCTCATTAATGGGCATAGAAGGGTGTAACTCTGCTTAGGACAGCACTGTAAGTCTGCCTTTTTGCCTGGGGAGCAATAACATTCAAGACGATGTTTTTTGGTTAAATAAGGCATACCTTCTGCTTAAACTTACATTCCTAAAAGGCTAGAAGCCATAAACTGATCAACCATGAATACATCACCTTGAAGAATGAACTGTTCAAACAACCTATCAATAGTAAAAGCAAATGATCTAGCAGAACCAGAAAATCTGGCAAGCTCTGTTTTATTCACTCTGAAGAAAGAATGCTATAAAGATATACAGCATTAATGAAAAGCTTGAAATAAGGAAGAGGTTAAACTGACACAATCTTGTAAATTTAATAAAATCAGTAAGGGTTAAATTGTTCAACTGAGACACCTGAATCTGTAGGAAGAGACTTACATGTGCTGACTGGGTCATCAAAGAAATTCGACAATATTCTCCATGCTACTCCTTAACTATTGTTGTTGTTGTTTTCCCCTTTTCAGTAGTGGAGACTGGTGCTAATGGGGAAATACAATGTGATGTATTGATGCAGCCAACCAGCTCACCACACAATATCACCAGCCATGTGGAGTGATTTAAAGTAACCGTCACCCTGTTTAGGATTGCAGCCTTCAAAAGGTTGTTTGAAATATGGCTTGGCTGTAGAAAGACACCATATGAAGAACAGGAGCAGAAATGGAGACAAAACAGATGTGCATTGAAATGGATTTGAATTTCAGTGTTAAGAAGCAGATTCAGACTGTGAGTCTCACTCTTAAGCATTTCATTCAGTTCCATCACAGCTCCCATCAAAGAATATATAAAGATCTAAGGAGCTGTCTTATAAAGAATCTATCCAACCTATTAGAGTGTTATTACTGTCAAATCAGGCTAGCATGAGTTACACACATTTTGTATTCGTTTAACTTGTTGTTGGCCTGTTTCCTGTCCTGAAAGAAATCCTTGCCATGCTGATTTGTCTGCTAAGGTATCTCAGTGCTTGCTCTGTGGAACCTCTGCAGACTGCAGATTGTTTAAGAGGGCATTTTTTTTATTTGCAGGGGACATAAGATTGATCCCTGGACTCTGTCACCTTGCATACACTCTAGAAAACTATGTATCAGTAATGCTGGACAAGGTGTTGTTCATGTCTGTATTATCAGTCTTCTCACTAGGAGGTGGATTGGGGTGAGAGAAAGAGCTTTACTTCTCCCCACATGGCTCCATCAGCCATCTGCATGGAGACACAGTGTTCAAATAGGGCCAACTCCAGAATACCTCAGCCCAGATGTTGGTTGTTGTGGTTGATTTTACCTGGCAAAGTCTATGAATCAGTCTTAGCCTATGTGCATTTGATGTGGTGTAGTCAGTCATTAAACTCTGGGATGAACATTTGGGAGTGTCACCAAGCAGGAGGGCAGACTAGCCTTAAATTAGCCTTAAATATCGCTGAGCTGGCATAATGGGTATTTTGTTTCTTCAAACAACACCTATTATTGAGCATTTCCCAAACCACTTTAGAGGCTTCCAGTAGGCTGATACTCACTTTTGGTAACATGCTGTCAAACATGTGATAGTTTGCCACGCTGTTTGTTTCTGAGGCAAAATTGTTGGTGTGATTGGGTGACCTGGCTAACAATCAGTTCCTTTACATGGCATGATTTGGAGAATCATCAGGGTGTTCAATCAGGTCATGTTTCCTAAATATCATATACTTTATCCTGTCTCTTCACCAAGAAGTTAGGGATGGCACACATGGTCCTCTCCTTTTCTTTCTTATCCTCTACAAAAATGATGTAAATTAATCTTGGGGTCATGGAGGTTAGTTTCATGACCTAATAATGATGATGATGATGATGACGACGATGATGACGATAATAACAGCAACAACAACAACATTTGATTTATATACTACCCTTCAGGACAACTTAATGCCCACTCAGAGCGGTTTACAAAGTATGTCATTATTATCCCCTCAACAAAACACCCTGTGAGGTTGGGCTGAGAGAGCTCTGAAAGAGCTGTGACTAGCCCAAGGTCACCCAGCTGGCGTCAAGTGGAGGGGTGGGGAATCAAACCCAGCTCTCCAGATTAGAGTCCCATGTTCTTAACCACTACACCAAACTGGTTCTCCAGTTTGGGACAGAAAGTAGGAGAATTAAGCTGTGATGTGCCTATCATGAAAGACTTCAGATGATCAATTTGATACTCAAACTAGGTAATCCCAAGAACTCCTTATCTTCAGTGCTTTGGGACAAATACACATTTGTGAAATGTGTCATTGTATCAGTGGGGCTTTGCTCCATTTATGAACTGGAACAGTCTTGGCACCCACAATTAGAAATATAGCATAGACTAATAAAGCTAAAATGTACATTTTTGCCAGACCAAAGGATTGCCTAAACAGTTTCAAGCCTGCACATAAATAAATATTTCTACAACAATGGAAGAGAAATAAAAGTTTAGATATTGTCAGTGGCCAAGTTAGTACTCAGCAAATGTATTCCATTTATCAACTAAAATCTGTCACAGATGTTTGGAATTATAACATCTCTTCTTTTTATGATGGCAACGAAATTACTGTTTGGTTACGGTTCCAGCTTAATATTTCATGTAATATTAATAACTTTGCTTTGTATAAAATTAGCGCTAAACTAGCAAGTCAGTGAAAGGTTCTGTAATGCTGAATTATTATTATTAACACTCTATAACCACTTGTTTTATATTGGATTCTCTTCCAGAGCACATTAGCTGCAATCATGTGCTATCTTGTTGCCAATACTGCCAAAATGAGCACCATAATTTTTTTTTTAGCGATACAAGAACTTCCTTAGTAGAGTTCTCGTCACTGGCATCCTGTAGCAGCTAATTTAGATGGTGTCCATTAATTAATTCATTTTAAATATTTATAGCTTTTTCCCTTTGAAAAAAGATAGGTCCAGGGCATACAAACTTATAAAATGACAGAATTTAAAAGAAAATATAATCTGTCAACTAAC
The DNA here is from genome assembly GCF_028583425.1 of Eublepharis macularius. NCBI lineage: Eukaryota > Metazoa > Chordata > Lepidosauria > Squamata > Eublepharidae > Eublepharis > Eublepharis macularius. The sequence continues at coordinate 37,445,523 of NC_072791.1, forward strand.
TGTAAACTATCAGCTAACTGATCATTTCTTTTATGGTTTAATTTTAATCCCTTTCTTGTTTGTATTTTATGGTTTTATCATTTCTTGTATTAAATCTTTTTCTTCTTTATTAAAAAAAAATGTGTAAACCTCATTTGGTGGTGGAGAGTGCCTTCAAGTCATACCCATAATTAACCATAGCCTGAAACAACCAGCCGGTGTGGCATAATGGTTACAGTGTCAGATTGCAGAGGAGTTAGCCGTGTTAGTCTTTGGTAGCAAAATCAAAAAGAGTCCAGTAGCACCTTTAAGACTAACCAATTTTATTGTAGCATAAGCTTTCGAGAATCAAGTTCTCTTCGTCAGATGCATGGTACAGAAACTGGTCAAATATAGAAGAGGAGGGGGGAGGAGGGGAGGAGAGAGAAGATGCAATTGGGGGGGAGAGGGAGGATGCAACCAAAACATTCCTTTGCTAGTAAATGTAAACATCTCCTTTTGGTGTGGAGATTAATTGGCTTGTGTGAAGCTTCAAAGGAGTTTGCCGTGTTGGTTTGTAGCAGTCAGATTGGGATCTAGGAGACCCAGGTTGGAATTCCCACTCTACCATGTAATCTTGCTGGTGACCTTGCGCCAATCATACTCTCAGGATTTTTGTGAGGATAAAATGGAGGACAGGAGAATGATGTAAGTTGCTTTGAGTTCCCATAAAATGATGATGATGATGATAAATAACATTTAGCCAAAAATCTTTTCAAGATAATGCTGCTTTGCCACTTTGTCTAAAGATTGGAGCAATTATCAAATTCATGGAGGACTGATCCATTAGTGGCGATTCACCTTGATGACTAAATGGAAGTTCAGTGTTAGGGTTGCCAGCTCCAGTTTGGGAAATTCCTGGAGATTTTGGGGATGAATCCTGGGGAGGCGAGGGACCTCAGCAGGGTATAATGCCATAAAGCAGGGTATAATGCCATGAAGTCAGCCCTCCAAAGCAGCCATTTTCTCCAGGGGAACTGATCGCTGTGACTCAGAGGTCAGTTGTAATTCCAGGAGATCTCCAACCACCACCTGGAGGTTGGCAACCCTAGTGTTCAGAGGTAGAAATATAATAATAACTTATATACCACTCTTCTAGACAGATTAATGCCTCACTTAGAGAGGTGAACAAGGCCAGTGTCTCTGAAGGCCCCCTGATAGGGGCAGAAATAGGTGAGAATTCGGCCTCTGTGCCTGCCGTGGGCTTTTTGGAACACCTACGTGTTCACTTTCAGTGCTGGCCTAAACAGAAATATGTTGGCAAAGTGCCTATGTCAGGGCAGTGAACTGATTTAAGAGTAACAAAACTTTATTAATCAAACTAATAAAGTAGCTAGGAAAGAGAAGAAATTAACCTAGTTGCCTTGCTGGTTGAGAGAGTTTGTGTAGATAGGTAGAATAAAAGGCTAAGAATAGGATTCTGCCGACAGACAAGGAAAAGCTCCTTTTGAAAAAAAAAAGTACTTCCCTTTCAGGCCCCTCTAGGTAGAGCTTGCTGCCCCCTTCAGGATCTTTTTCTGTTCTTCCTTGTACACAAGACATTACCTTCCAGAGCCACCTCAGCAGCCACCACTCTGAAAACAGGTCTGAGGCAACCCTCTTTAATTTCCATTATTCCAATCTGTTGGTGATTTCTGACTGCTCTGCCAACCCTAGCTCAACCTTCTTCTGGTTCACTCAACCCTACAGAGGCACCTCTGGCAGAGAGTGAGTTTTCCTGCCCAAAGAATACATCTATACCCATCCATTCAATAGAGTTAAGGGAAATAAGCCTATACCTAATCAACAGGAAATAATGATGTAGTGATTAGAGTGTCAGACTAGGATCTGGGAGGCCCAAGTGTGAAGCCCTGCTCTACCACTGAAGCTCATTGGGTGACCTTGGCTAGTCACACATTTTCAGCCTCACCTACCACACAGGGTTGTTGTGAGGATAAAATGGAGGAGAGAAGAACTTTCCTTCTTTTGGACACCGACTAGTTCGTATCATACAGAATGTCATTGCTTGCGTTGGCAGCTATGAAAATATGTGTGAAAGTTGCATCGGAAGGGTGCCATGCTTTAACATGAGAATGTTACGATTTGGTTATTTTAATGTTGATATTTATGATTTATATGTTTTCCCTTTAACTCACAGTGCTTGTTTGTAATGGCCTTTGGCTACACACAATAAATGCTTTTGTACCTTTGTATTTTTATATAAGATACACCTTTCTAAGTCCATTGCTTTCAGTGGACTTACAAGATTGCAATTCTGCTTTACACAGTACTGTTTGTAAAATAGGTTGCTGAACTAGATAGACCATTTGTTTGATGTAACTGGATTATTGTGTCTTTGTTCCTGGAGACTGCTAAATATTCCTGAAGAAATTCAACGACATACCTATTTCTGTTATGCACATTCCCATGAATTGTATAACGGGGAGATATTTCTTCCTATGGCTACAATTTGTACCCTGTGGTTGATAGCATCCCTCTCATTGTGGAACACTTTTGACTCTTGGTGACAACAGAGAGAGTCTGGGTCAGTCATGCTAACTGATGTTACTCTAATTCAGAGACCTGTACGTGAACTGCCCTTTGGTGGTTCGTCAGGCTGTTGCAAGGGTCAGACTCCTCAGAAAGGTATTCCATGTTAAAAATGACCTCTAATTCCATTCAGCGCGATAGTCTTCTGAGAGCATTGTAACATTTTTGTATGTAAGGCTTTTATAGCTACTTGCTGTGATTTCAGTGGGGGGGGAAGAGAGCCACGGCTCTAGTATGCTAGAGGGAATGCATACACGCATGCTGAGCTGCTGTATTGAAATCAGCTTAGCCTTTGTGCTGCACCTGAATTGATTTCCTAAGCAACGTTAGTGGGAACTACGAAAGCTGTCCATGGCCTGAACTTGCTGTAAAAAAGCAAGTGAGGCAGTTCATTTTCTCTGCAAGCAATATGAAGCATTTGAGCAATGCAACATTTCCAAGCATACCTAAGCTCATTTGCCTTCAAACTACATACAGTTCTGGATTACTCATTTATTATTTGGGAATTATTTATTATATATAAATCACATTTCTAGTAAAAAAAAAATCAAAATTATCTACTACTATTACTACTACTGCTACTGTACATGTAAACACACACATGAACACATGAAGCTGCTTTCTACTGAATCAGAACTGAATGGGGTTAGTAGTAAGACCTTGGAGAGCTGCTGCCAGTCTGAGTAGACTGGCAGCAGTTCTCCAAAGACCTTGGAGAGCTGCTGCCAGTCTGAGTAGACTGGCAGCAGTTCTCCAAGGTCTTACTACTAACCCCATTCATAAAAACATCATAAAAACAATAAAAAGGAAAAAGGCAAGGGCCTGGGCCCTATATGCTTGCAGGGGTGCCTATATGCTTGCAGGGGTGCCTCATATTTCTCTTACTTTTTATGGATTTTCATTTTTTATTGTTTTTGTTATCACTGTAAACTGTGCTGAGTCCAGTTTCCCAGAAGTGGGCTAAAATGCTATAAATAAATGGACAATTTTAAAAAGGCTGTACCGAAGATACAAGATTTAAAAAATCAAATATTTGTTCTGCACTTAGCTGCTAAAAGAGAGGTGACATGGAAAGTTTATTCCATAGCCACAGTGCTACCACAGAAAACAACAAATCCTAGCCCCATGAGAAGGATGATTCATATAAAGAAGTAACTCCAAGCAAGGCCTTTCTAGAAGAATGTAAAAAATGGGCAAGTTCACCTTTTTCTATTGTATCAGACAATCAACAAATCCATGTGCCAGTTTAAAATTATTAAAAACAATAAAGCAGTAATAACTTTACAATAAAATATCAGCCTAAAGAGTGAAAGTATAAGAAAGCTAAAAATGTCAGCTAAAAACCAGTAGTATATTAAGAACATTTGGAAGCAGAACTAAAATAGAAAAGACAGAGAGATAGCAGCATTACTGGGGAAAAAATGCCAACCAAAGCAGCTTACCAACTAAACAAAACATTACAAATGCTTGAATTCTCTCAACATCAAGCCATAGTTTTTAGCCAGATGGATATCCTACTCTGAGCAGTGGTGCATAGCCCTTTCAAACAACTTAGGTTGGTTCACTAGTAGCATATCTGCTGAGAATAGTGACATCTGGCTACAGTTAACCATGTTATGATACTATCCGGATTGTGCATTACTTTGAAAACTATGAGATGGTATAAAAATAACTTTAAATAAACAAATGAAGGAACTGGATGGACTGTGATGGAACATTTGTGGGTATCAGATGCTAGGAACAAAATCGCTGGATGATCGTCACCTTCCTGTCCTACCTCCAGTTGTGGGGTTGGGTCCTGAATTGTCAGGAGGAAGGTGAGCTAATAAACTATTTTTTAGCTTGCCAGCTGTCCCCCCGACCCCGAAATTTCCACCATTTGCTTTGATGCCCAAATCTCCAGACCAACACGGTATATTCAAATAATTTCCCAGGTCCCCTTGTTATTTTTAAAAGCAATGCAATTTTGCCTTCTTAAATAGGGCATGTGCCACAAAGTTGCCTGGAGCTACAAGTGCTTCAGCAAGCACTTAAGCAACATGCAACTGTCACTGACTCAGGTGTCTGTCTACAGCCTTCAGAAAGTCTGATGAGCCAGTAGGCGTTGCTTAGTCACGCTACACCCCACACACAGGAGTCAAAATCTTCACACTATTGTTCCCTTGTCTATTTTCATTAAGCCTTCTCTGCAGCATTTAGTAACCGAAGGCCCTGCAGCATGTTTTGTTGAAATGAGAACTATATCTCCTCCTACAGGTCCTTTTCAAGACTTTGCCATATTTTTTTTTTAAGGACAAAGACATTTGAAAATTTTGTTCTGCACCGATAAAAAAAGAATGTTTTGGAAATGGGAGGAGTGAATTAAACATTTCAGTCCTCATTGACAGATAGTATGTGGCCACGCAGCAGAATATGGTGGTGATAAACTGGCAGGCTGTTGAGGTAGAATAAGCTGTACCATTCTAGATTAAAGGCGACAGATTACATATTTCAAATGTTTGAAAATTCAGGGTTCCCTAAGTGGAAAAGTAGCACAGCAAGCAAAGAACTAAGCTCAAACTTTTTCTTCCTGACATGCTATTTTTCAATTTGTAGGGAATTTTCACATGGGAGACCGTTAAAATGTGAGCCTTGCCCTGCAGTCTGAAGTGATACAACCCATTCTTCTACCTCAGAATTCTGTCATCTCATTCTGCTTCATCTGTAGACCAGGAAACTGAGGGCCAGTAACATGAGACAGAGAGAGTTCTGTGTATGGAGTTCCCAGCATTTCTTTAAAATAATCTGGGAAATGAGTCCCTAATTTGAATTGCAACTAGGGGGGGACTTTTTCCCAACCAAAAATGACCCTCCCATGGGCAGCAGGTTTTCCCATAGGACAATAGTCTGACACTCGTAATAGTTAGAATAGTTCCAGAAGATACCATCTAAACGCAAAACACCGCCCCCCCGAATTATTCTCAAAATTACTCAGCACAAATGTAAGTGGTAATATTTGATCTTTAACAATAATTTTCCAGCAGCAATGAGAATATTTAGACAGACTCTGGCAAGAATCAGTCTTTGACTGCTTACTTGCAATAGAATTAAGTACATTTGATATTAAGTTTGGCACATATTAAAATTAGATGTCAAAATGAAATTTTGGAATTAACAATAACAACAACAACTGCTCTTACATACCGCTCTTCTAGCTAGATTAGTGGTGAACAAGTCAGTGTTGTTATTATCCCCTCAATATAGCTGGGGAGCTGGGACTGAGAGGAGTGGCTTACCCAAGGCCACCCGCTGAGCTCATGGCAGTAGTGGGATTCAAACCAGCTGAGTGCTGATTTGCAATCCTATCACTTAACCACTATGCTACAGCATAGTGACATAATTACATTTTAACACAGGAAAAATGTGAATTTCAAAATACAAAAATCCAGCAGATTTTGAAAATTTGCAATATTTCATTGCAGCCCCATCCTAGCAGAATCATAGGAATAGCTGACGCTTTGATAACTTTTTCCTAAATATTTGTAGCATTCCACATATTATATCATGTTGATAATGGACTACCCTACAAAATAGATTGGGACTAGACTGGAGGAGAGGAGAATGATGTGAACTGCTTTGGGTTCGCTTTAGGGAGAAAGGCAGGGTATAAATAAAGTAGATAAAATAATTATTTCCATAGTACAAGAAGGAGCTCAGAGATACTGGCATAAATATGTGCATGGCTCACACTTGGATTACTTGCAACTATTCACCTCTATCATTGCTTTTTCTGTAAAGCATCGCTAAGACGTTCTTTTAACCCATTAAAATCTTTGCCTTTACATACTGGTTATTCTAGCATCTTTCCAAAAGACTAATTTAAAGATGTGATTTCCTTTTTGAAAGAATCATCCATATTTGGTTCTGTGCTGAGTCACATTTTGCTCCGGAGCCATGAGCTACAGACCCCTAGTTTAGGACAAGCAATCTGCTGGCTAATATCCAAATGTTGACTTTCCCCACCCCACCCTGCCTCTGCTTTAACTCCAACTTCGCAGGAGCCGAGTCAGACTTTACCATAATGGACAAGCATAAAACACCGTGAACGAATTAAAAGCTCAAACTCTAAAAGCCCAAACTCAACAATAATGATTTTGAGCAGGTCATGCTTACACGTAGGCTTATTAATCTGGAAGAAGGCCGGAGGGGTGCTTTTTTTCCATTCTGTAATTTGTGCTTGTCATTTAAATAGATGCCCAAACCCATTTGCAGCGCAGGAATAATAGATAAGGAGCCGTACAGAAAGAAAAAAACAACAACAGGGGCTGGAACATGATTCTGAAAGGCACTCGGTCCTCTACCCTTGGTTCTTGGGACTGTTCTTTAAGTGACATCAAGACTTTCATGGAGGAAGTCCTTGCTAGAGCAATCAAAAAACCTTGTAATGGCAATCCAACAGACATTATGAAGTAATTGGCCTGAACACAATCAGACAAGCCTTGCTCTTCAGTAAAATTCAAATAAAACCTACTGCTATAAGAGTTTTAAGACCATCACATCCCCAGCACCGGTTTAGCACATTCCTGATCGGATTAAAGTGTAGAGTGAGTCAGAAAGTGCTCATAAATTCTCCTTAGCCGTGCCAATTGTGAGACAGAAAACTGCCTTATGTATGCAGCCGGTCAAGAGAAATTAGTTAGGGAGGGGATTTTCAGTAAATGAAGGTATCGCTAAGAACAGAACAAAAATTACTAACATCCTTGAGATGTTTAAATCCTGAAACAGGAATCCCTTTAAAGTGAATCAAATGGAATTCAGTGAAGAATATGCATTGCTGTCTACTGGATGCAAGGCATTTGTAACAGTCTACAGAACCTCCTAGGAGATTGGTGACGGTCTATTAGAGTTCCCTAATAGACAGCAATTTGACAGAGGAAATCCACCCTGTGTCAGCAACAGCAAGTCATCACTCATATTTACAACGCATTCCTAATCAGAGTTACTTCAGTCTAAGCCCAATGAAATCAATGAGCTTAGACTGGAGTAACTTTGCTTAGGATTGTGCTGTTATTGTATGACAGGTTCCCCACAGCGTTTAAAATAAATAAGTGGTTTAACTTTTGTGGCTCATTAGGATATAGGAGCCACAGTGTCACGACTAAGCAGTGGTGTATTGCAGAACTGTTCGTACTTTACTCCTTAGTTCCAATACAGAAAACCTGAGAATTGTCATAGGGCAGAGGGGTATTTTGTTTAGGGCATTTTGCTCTGCATGTGAGCTTTTCCAAGGGACCTGGCAGATCACATTTGCAGAGACTTCTGTATTAGATGGACTTGGGTGTGAGTCAGCAAGATGTGTGTTTTTCATTTGTAACACAAGAGGTTGTCATAAGAAATAGATGTCCACATTCCTTTGAACTCTGCATGCAGATGAAGCGGAGAACGGTGTTGGATCCCAGCCAGCCTGAGGGTTCTGGGAGACAGACAGTCAAGTCACAGTCTTTTTGACTGGCTGTCCTAGAATGTTCAACATAATATGATCAGGGGCTCAGCAACTTTCAACAGTAGTGCTGAAATAACATTAATAACATTCAATTTATATACTGCCCTTCAGCATAACTAAATGCTCAATCAGAGTGGTTTACAAAGTGTGTTATTATTATCCTCACAACAATCACCTTGTGAGGTGGGTGGGGCTGAGAGAGCTCTGAGAAGCTGTGACTAACCCAAGATCACCCAGCTGGCTTCAAGTAGAGGAGTAAGGAATCAAACAGTTCTCCATATTAGAGTCCTGCGCTCTTAATCACTACACCAAGCTGGCTCTCAAATCTGTTGGCATTGGACCTAACAAGACCATATTATATGCAGATTGGCAAACAATATGGGAAACACTAATTTTGAAGACTGGAGAAAGGAAGCCTTATATCCAAGAAACTGAGTAACATCTTCAAGGCCAATACTACAGCCCACCTTCATGGTGCGATTTCCCGATATGACTTTGGTTCATGGCGCAATGACATCAGAAAATGCACCATGAAGCAAAGTCATGATGGAAAATCATGCCATGAAGGCACATCGTTCCATAAGTTTTGCGCTATTTTGGGGGAGGGGGAGACGTGGAAACGGCCATATACAGGGTTGAGTAGAAATACTGTGAAAGAAGGAATAGGCTAGTAAGCATAAGTCCTTCATGTTCCTTGAAAGAAGAGTAAAAGAAAATCTATTAATTAAATAACAGATAACAGAGAGCAATGGAAACATCTATTAATGCAGTGAAAACTCATACAAGAGGAACCGTTAGTAATGAATGCTGTGAAATATTTGGTATGTATCCAGATTCAGGTCTAAACCTAGTCCAGGAGAGAAGGAGTCAAAGTTTACAAAACGATAGCACCTGCATGCTGTGAGGAATGCAATTCTGTACATTCCACTGGTGCACCAAAACATTAGGAGAGTATCTCCTTCAGCTATTCCCTTCATTGTTTCTTTTTCCTTTCCATTCAACTCTGGGTTAACAGTTTTAGTCAGAAAGGGAGACTGGCAGCCAGCAACCTATCCAGCCTCCCGCTTTTACTAGTAAAAAATAGGAATAAAAGATGGTCATCCTCCCTCTACTTCCCATCTTGTGAAGAAAAAAATAACTTCCTAATCTCTAGAGATGGGCACTAAACGGGAAAATAACGAACCCTGTTTCTTGGTTCATCGTGTTCCATGAAACACGAAACATGAACTTTCACAAAATTGCCCCACTTCACAAAATGATTTGTTAGGTTTGTGATTTGTCAGATCCTGGGGCCCTACAATGGCCTCCTTCATACCCAGACATGCCAGACTCACAGGGAGACTTCAGCAGGCTCTCCTCCAGCCATCCTCCAAGAAGCTCTCTTCAGGCTCTCTTTGCTGACTTTTCCGTCCCGTCCTCCCGCTTTCTGCTGCTGCTGGAAGACAATTCAAGTGGAGTGGATCTGTTCGGGTTTTCCTCTCTTCAGGTTCTCTTTGCTGACTTTTCCTTCCCATCCTCCCATCCTCTTGCTACTCTGACATGCCTCCCCCCCCCCGCCCCTTCCAAGTTCTGGAAGGAAAAGCCGAGCAGAGCAGATCTGCTCAGGAACTGCTCCGGGGAGCTTTGGGGCAGGGGTGGGGTGCAGTGTGGGAAGGCATGTCAAAGCAGCAAGAGGATAGGAGGTAGAGAGCCAGGGAAGGGTTCCTGAAGCTGGCAAGCAGGAAGCAGCAGCAGAAGGAGCTGCTGAGGCTGCCACCACCGCCGCTACTCCACCATCCTGTTCATAAAAATGGAGAAGGGAAACAGAGAGGGGAAAGAGTCTCCGACTACAATTCCCAGGTAAACTTGTGCAGACCTGCATTGCTCAGCTCTCAGGTTGGAGAGCTGCCTATCAAGGTTATGTGGACTATGATTGGGGTTTCCATGGCAACAAAAGGTCTGCAGACATTCTGGGCCTATGTTGCCTAGAGAATCAATGAATCGGTGCCAGCTTGTCTGGCATCATGAAGCATTCATGAATTGAATGAATTGGCCCCAAAAGTTGTTTTCGCAATACATGAATCATGAAATTTGATCCATATTTCGATTCATGCCGATGTCTACTGTTCTCCCTTTCTGTGCATATTTACTGACAGAGCAAGGACAAGTTGGCTGGCAACAGGTTTAAACAGGGGGTCTCAGACTGCTGCAAAGATTAGGGTGAAGAGGATTTGCCCTCATCACAGAAACGAAACTATAAAGCACAGGGAAATGTCATAAGAACAGGACTTAAAGGTAATAATTTATTGGCTTTGTAACTATCATAAGGAAGCAATTTTTTTAAAAACATCAATGCACTGTGCTGGCTGGCAATGGAGTGCTTTCCTGCTTGCATGGTGTGCTGCCGTGCTGGTGCCACTTTGCCAGTAAATTTCCTGCCATTGTGGGTGCCCAGTCGACATTACATTCACCTTCTTTGAGGTCCATTGTCTAATGAGTTTTCATGTGCTTGAGAAGAAACTCATTGGATCAATGGGGTTTTGGACAATGCGATTTTTGATTAAGTGCAAATAGAGCCTCATTACCTCAACTCTTCCCTTGAAAAGAACAGTATGTGCATGCATACACACTGTGCAGCTTCCCAGCACTAGACGTGTACCTTCCCCAAGCATTCCTTGGCTAGGGTTCCTTCCCTTGGCCTAGGGTTCCTTCTTTTGTCTGCAAAAGAATACTGTTGCACTTCCTATATTAATTTGACACTGGAGGGAGGAATCTGTTCTTATTTATTAATTATATCATGCCATCACTGCACATGGCACACTATAGGACAGCAAACAAACACCTTCCCCAACTAGCTTATCTTACATCTGTGAAACTACCCCTTCTGTTGAAAGGCTTCACTAAGTTAGTAGGCGGCACTTTTGTGAACTCTTCAGTAACCATATGAAGTTCTGTTTGCTTTGTAAAAATATAACAGTCCCACAATCCGTTCTACCTACGCAGAAATGCAAGCAGATGTGGTTATTTAAAGGCATATATACCTGTATATATGGTGCTATCTTTCATTATCTACATTTCCAACTACCAACTCTCTCTTCTTTACCCATCTGGAATATCTCATTTTTATGTCTATAAAGCTCCAATCTTAGGTAATATAATACTTTGCATTTATATGATGCCATTTATCCTACAGCACCAAAGTACTTTCTTTGGTTGATGACAGTGATGTTTTAGCACAGCCATTGCTTAAAAAGTGGAGCACAACGGCTGCCTAAAAAAACAACAGAAATGTCATCTGTTCACAGCACCCAACTATGACCTAAGGGGAATTCTTTCAAGGTTATTATTATTTTGTTCTATGAAAAGTTTAAATAGGCTTATATTAAGTGCAGAAAAAGGGAAGCAATGATTCCACTGATTCTGTGTACTTTTGGAATGCTATTATGTAGTGTATATCCTATGGTTGATGTGAATTTCAAATATGGGTTTCAGGGTAGAATCACAAATTTGTTTAACTAATGGTTTTTTCTCCCTCCATTCCACCCTTGTGGCAGGCCTTCATGCTCATATGTATTGTGTAAAGCTTAGCACATGAAACAATCTTGGAACAAACTTTGTTGTCAAGTCTTGACCTGGTAATCAGAAATAGCAGTAAGATTTGAGAGAACCGAAAAGTAAGCCCACATTATTAAAGATGACCAGAAAGGATAAATGGGTGGTAAGATTTTTTTAAAAGGGAAAATACTAAAATCCCAATAGGTTTTGAGTCAGTCATGTAGTCCAATAGTAGTGGGAAGATAAAAGTGAATCTCTTCATTGGTCAACAGATCAAGGAAAAGAAATGGAGGAAACCAATACATGAAGCAAAGAAGGAGAATTAAAAAAAAAAAAAACCTCTCCAAAACAAAGAAAAAAACCAGGGGAGTGCACCAAGAAAGTTTCCATTTCAATTTTGGTTCCAGGGGATTTGGGAATAATTCTGTTTAATTACTGATTTGTTCAGGGTCAGCTGTTGCCTGCTCAGAACTGACTTTTTTGGTGACCTTTGGTCTGTTTGAAGGTGGGTGGAGAAACAAGGTTTTGGGGCAGCTGTTTGCACACAACAGTACCAAAATTACACAGAACACACTCCTCCCTTTAAACCATCTACTCACCAAGTTTGACAGTGGGGTTCCATGTTTATGGACCCTGAGGAATGCTTGGGGAAGGCAAGTGTCAAGGTGAGTGTTGAGCTGCACATGCACTCGCACACTGTTCTTTTCAAAGGGGGGGGGGAGTTGGGGAAATGAGGCTCTATTTGCGCTCAACCAAACCCCGCATCTTTCAAAAACCCTTTGATCCAATGAGTTTCTCCTCAAGCACATGAAAAATTACGCAGCAATGGACCCCAAAGAAGATAGTGTTGGCGGCTGGGCATGCACAGAGGCTGGAAACTCACTGGAAAAAAATGGCAGAGGCATGGCAAGCCAGCATGGTATGCAAGCAGGAAAGTGCTCCATTGCCAACCAGTACAGTGCAGCAAAAGAAAAAATAGCATAGCTTCTTCATGATAGTAAAGCCAATAAATTATTACCTTTGATTCCTGCTGTTATGCCATGTTTCCCTGTGCCTTGTAGTTTCATTTCCATGATGAGGGATGAAACCTCTTCACCCTAATCTGCTTTGCAGCTGCTTGGGACTCCACTTTTAAACCTGCCAGCAGTCAGCCTGTCCTTGCACTGTGCGTAAAAGAGCATAGCAAGGGGGGGGGGTAGAGGTTGGTTTGTCCTTCACAGGAAGGGAAGTAGAGGGAGAATGGCTCTCTCCCCCACCGTATTTTTTACTAATGAAAGTGGGAGACTGGACAAGTTGCTGGCTAACAGTCTCCCTTTCCGACTATGTCTCCAAGATATAAGAACAGATGGACTTGCATTGTAGCTGTATCTGAAGAAGTGAGCTTTGACCAGGGCTGGCATGTCCATAGAGGCAGTGCCGGCAACCACCTTGGGCGCTTCTTTCTGAAGGAGGCACTGTGAGCTGGCCCCCAATGACCCCCCCCGGCCCAACCTGGTACCAGTGCAGCAGTGCCAGGCCTGCAGGCCATGCAACGCAGAAGCAACCAGGCTGTGCCTGTTGCTTCATGCTGCACTTGCACCCCCCCCTCCCAGCTCGACAAGGCTCATATCAGTGCAGCAGCACCACGGCCACCAATCCCCTCCCTGGCTGTCCACATGATGGCCGTGTACACACCAGAGCCCCACCCTGCCACACTCTCATTGGCGCACGGGAGGCTGTGTGCCCTGGTGAGCACACAGCAGAAGCTCTGGGGCATAGCCATGGCCCCGCTCCAAGCAGAAGCACACACTGGCCTCTTCTGCTGAGCAGCAGCCTGAGGCACTGAGGTCAGGCAGGGAAAGGCTGCAGGTGAATTGGGGCTGTGAGAGACACGACCTGCCGGTATTGTGGGGCCGGGTGCGAGGATCAGGTACAGCACAGTGTGCACGTATTTGGAAAGAAGGCCCTTCTGCAGTGCACAGAGGTTGCCCATAACTCTGTTGGTACAAAGGAAAATCCAGAAACAGAAGTCACATAGTTTTTGTTATTGCCAAATTCAAATTTTAAAAAATCACAAACGAATATAGATCAAGATGAGTAGCCCTGTTAGTCTGTCTGTAGCAGTTGAAAAGAGCAAGAGTCCAGTAGCACCTATAAACTAACAACATTTGTGGTAGGATAGGAGCTTTCATGTCACAGCTCACTTCTTCAGATATAAACAAATAGGCAAGCCTAAAACAACAGTGCCCAGTCTAAAACAGTGATTTAAAAACTAACCCCAATCAAGTTTTGTGATTTTCATTTTTCCTACATTTCTTCTGTTTTTTAAAATTGGTTAGTGGGGGCGGCGGGGGGGCAAGTAGGTATCTCACCTCAGGTGCCAGAAACCCTGGCACTGGCACTGGCTTTGACTCACAAAAGCTCATACCCTACAATAAGTTTTGTTAGTCTTATAGGTGCTACTGGACTTTTGCTCTTTTCTACAACTAAAACTGTTAACCCAGAGCTGAATGAAAAAGAAGAAAAGGGAATCATAGGAGAGACTGAACAAGAGAGTCTTGTTGCTGTGGCCCAAAATAAAAAAAAATGTAACTAGATCAGTCCTTCCACGTGGAATACTAATCCGGAAAGACTTGGGTGTGCATGCGTGTACAAGTGTGTAATGCACACACATGTCAGCTAGTCCTCCCCATATGTAATACTGGGTTAACAGTTTTAATCAGAGAAGTCCAAAAAGCCTACCAGAAGGCTTTTTGAGCAAGATGAAATTCCTCCTGGTGCTCCTTGACCCACTATCTTTAGAGGACTTCTTAAGTCACAATGAATGTCCCAGGGGCACCATGATACCTAAGGGAAGGACAGCAGTAGCAGAAGGCCTCTGAATGGGCATGAACCAGCTCCACATGCCTGGGTCCTCCTGGCTCTCCTTTAATAACTGCTTTTTCTTTCCAATTTTCACCCTGATCTGCATAACAGGAGCCTTTGTGACAGCCAAGGCTTGGAAACTGAAGGAGACCCTCCTCAAACTCACATGTGCATGTCTGTGTCGCTCTTGCCAGCTTTTCCTTGCATTGGCGTAAAAATGCACAGAAAGAGATGGCGATGCTGGCCCTAATGCCATCTACTGCTCCCTTCCCCAGTGTAAAGCAAACTTTTGATCCCTACAAGCCACTTGATACCAATGGCACAACCCCATTGCCCAGGAAGCACTGAAAAGAAATGCACTCAGGTGTGCCACACACATCCCCTTCTCACCCACAGAGTTAACATTAAGGCCTCAGTCTCTCCCTTTTGGAGCCAACAAAGACAGACTTGTTGTTAAGGAAAACAAGATGCTGTCAGACGGTCCCTGACTGCCTGGCCTGCTTGCACAACCTCTGAAAAGTAAGTACCAGAATAAAACACACAAACTTTTCACTGGGGGGAGGGCTCATTACAGCCTTGTTTCCAGGATTTGGTTCAGAGTTCTAGAAGTTGCTTTAACGAGCTGAACCAGTGATTTCTGGGTGTAATTTTGGATCACTTTTTCCCATTATGAAAACTCCTTAAAAAACCCATATAAATTCAAAAAAGTACATTCATGTAGCATTATTGCTGTGATAGTCTAAGATTTGGACAAAACTTTGGACAAAACTTTATGGTTTTACCACAGAGTTTTGACCAAATCCTAGAGTGTCACTCCAACATCTTGCTGGCAGTAAGATGTCACTTAAAAAAAAAAAATTCTGCTGTCAGACCTCAGCAGGCCAATGGGCAAAAAAGAAGGACACTATGGGCCAAGCTACACATGACGAATGACACTTGAACAGCAAGTGTATTTCTCCCTGTTCACTTGCCCTCCATTCAATCCACTTGCTGTTCAAGTGTCATTCGTCATGTGTAGCTTGGCCCTAAGAGGTCTCACTAAATTTAATATTTATGTATAAACACAATACATAGAGATGGTTAATTAAATAATATATTTTAGCCCGGAATATAACTATTTATATATTTGGTCCCATAATTACCCTGCTGAAGCAAGTGATATTGAAACATATCATGATATATTGTGACGTTTATTGTGACTATAATGAAGTTTACGTACTTTTGTCTCCTCGCTGATTAAGCAGGATATGGGGTCTGAATTTTCATTGCCCAACTCTCATTTCTAGTTGTGAGATAAGACCTAGTCTTCTGTCCACTCAGTCCTTCCTATTAGGCTCCTAAAGACTGGTCCTAAGTAGTGGTGGAACCAAATCTTAGAGCCGTGTGGTTCAGTTTGAATATTCTCTTCCAATTTTGTTTGAATCTTACACAAAATGAACCTTAAACTCATTTTCCCCCCAGCTTCTGTTTCCTCATCAAGTTCACTTTTGTGATGACTCCTATTCTGGGTGAGGCGGAAGATTTCAAGTGGCTACTAGCATTCAGTCCAGCCAAAGGAGAAGGTAGTTAGAACTATTTAGCTTGGCTTTCACACTCCCTTACAGGCTTTGTTGCAAGTTGGCCTACCCACTTTCCCTCCATATAAAATAATGTGGGATTAGGTGATCAACCTTTACGGGCCAATCAGGAATTTGGGTGGCTTCCTTCAAATTGCCATGGAAAGAAACCATTTTCAGCTGTTGCACAGTGTTTGTGAGGCTGTTAGAAAAGTATAACTTAGCCTAGGACTTTGGACTGGTTAGGCCATAATTGGCAAGACTGAGTTGAAGAAACTAAATGCAGCATCAAACTGCACACACCTAGGGCTCTTTCTAAAATTCAGACATAAACCATGGAGGATCACTATTGCATACATTCCATTTTTTAAAAAAACCCTAGGCAATTCAGAACTCTCAAAAGCAGAAAAAAGGTTGGATGAGAAGGATACCAGAAGCATTTATATCTGTAATGTGGGTATTTTAAATTGTGTTTTAATTTTGTTTATTTTGACTTATAATTTCTGTTTTCACAATCTGATTACTTCAGTGTTAGTCTCCTTTGATTGGGGGGACAGGAGGGTCTGGCTGGATACTGCTTTGGTTTAACTCCAGATTTTCACACGCACTTTTTTTTTTGCTTTTAGCTTTCACTTTGCTTGTTTCCCCCCCAGATTTTTTCCCCTGTTCTTTTGAGACCACTTTTACCCTAATCAGTGTTTCCCTTGTGCATAATATTTCTTTTGGTTTTGTTTGTCTTGCACATTCCCACCTACCTCCAACACACTTTTCGATGATTGGACATTCATCATCATCAAACCACTTCTCCCCCTCCCTTATGTCCCCACTTCTAGTTTCATTTTCAATCTTTTTTTTATTGTCAATTTCATATCAGTATACCTACTATTGTAATAACAGGTGCAGTAGGTTACTTAATTCCCAGCTTTCATTTTTTAAAAAATAAGCCTCTAGCCCTTTCCATTGGAGAGATTTGCTTTTTTCCTTATATCATTGCAAGGGAAGGGAGTAGAGACCTGCTTCTTTATAAAATGAAAGCTGGGAATTCAAATAACCTACTGCACCTCATTTTACAACAGTAGATCAGTACAGCAGTATGAAATAGACATTTTAAAACAATGCAAAAGCCCTGGTGGAGGCTGTTTCTGACAGAAAAAGCTGTGTGGTTTGAAAAGCACATGACTACTGCTACTCTGGGATCCATCCCAACAGAGGTTGGTTTGTCCAACCAGTGCCAGCCTCTGCCTCCTGGCTCTGGCAGGGCTGTCTTGTTTGGAATGGTGGGGGGTTATGGGTGGTAGAGCTGCTCCCCTTTTAGTCTGCTCTGTGCAAAGACTGGCAGTGTGTTCATTTTTTTTCTTTTTTGATTATATCAATATCAATATATTGATAAATGCATGCACAAAAAAAATTGAAATGTGGTGCTGTGCTGTCACTGAAACACCACTGATTATTACAGCACTCTTGTTTGAAAATCCTTGTCATTTAAGGTATCTGAAGAAGAAATAAACCAACTCCACAACTGTGAAAAATGCAGAAGGAGGGCAGATGTGCGGAAGAGACATACCCAACCAATTCCTATGCTTGTGGATCAACTGCTAAGAAAATCAGGAATAAGTCGAATGTGCAGAAAAGCCCTCTGAGGAGATAAGGTGGGATAAAAATGTCTTAAATAATTATCAGTATCTCTTACCTGAATGTAAACTGAATCCTTTACAATCCCAAGATGCATATGGTTCTGAAATCTGTTTTGGCTTACAATTGCACATGACTCAAAACATCAAACAATACGAAAACATTTGGCTTTCATCATGTAAATCCACCATAGACACCCAAATTGGTTTTTAAATAGCGGAACAAGGTAAATTGTCCTCAAAAATTCTTAGCCATTCAAAAGGTCTTCCTCAAGTTTTCCTCTAAGAAGGATATATCTTTAAATTCTCTTTTAAATTCAAAAGATTAGTGAGTAAAATTATTTAAGTGTAAAACACCGAATCACCTGAAATCTGAAATGCAACCTCAAAAATGTCTTAGGAGGATTAAAGATTGTCCAGGGGTCCCAGCTTTCCTTCTGCCTACTACATTGTTGAATTAGGGATGCAAATTCGGATATTTCCAGTCTGACTATATATCCAAGAACATACATTTGCAGCTGTCTCTGAAATTTTTGGCATATTCAGCAACTTCAGCCTGAAATGTCTTAAGCCTGTTTAGAGATAGAGAAATGCTTGGAAGAGTGTGTGGGAAACATGCGTGTGTAGCAGAAATGACATCCAGGCTGAAGATTAAGCCCCTGCCCGGTTTTGAAACAGATTGTCCTCCTGTGCCATCCTGATATACATGATTTGTGCAGCCTGCCTCATCCTTCACACTCCCTTCTGCAATCTGAGACTGAGGAAGGCAGCAACCCTGACAGCAGAGATGGAACCTGGCAAGGGAACGTCTGGCACCAGCAAGAACTGGGTGGCGCACCTGCATTCTGAAGCCGTAGGGGGAAGTGGAAAGACATGGTAGGGGAGTTAGCCAATTTGATTGGCACTATATAAAATCTACATTCCAAACTGTGATTTTTTTAAAAAATCCATCAATTGAACCTTCATTACTGTGCAGCACGGGGATGTTGGTGGGGCTCACCTCTTAGCAAAGTTCTGTGCAGAAAATAAATAATCCCGGTGCCAAAAATGTTGTTCTTCCCACTCTCATAAAGCAAAAATAATAATAATAATCTAATTCAAAGATATTATCAGAACAAGAAATGTTAGGAAGTAGATGAGTATCTCTAAAACAAGCAGAATCCACAAAAGTACCTACAACAAAGTTCACACCTGTGGTATTGGTGTTGTGTTTCTTCTTTGCCAGGGTAGGAGGGGCACTTCTCAGTGCTGCAGGTCCTGAGGCTCCTCCTGAGAGCAAGGGACAGTATAGGCTGTAGACTGCAGAGAGAGAACTCAAGTGTCCAGCACCCCCTCCCTCTCACTTTCTGAGGCCTGCCTTGGGGAAGTGATATGTGTGTGTATGTCAGTATCTTGTCAGGCCTGGCTGGCTGCTTTGTTACTGGTTTGTCATGTTGATTGGGCTTGGATTCTTCAGTATGACATTCATTCTCTAGAGCTTGTCACATTTACCCCAGGTTCTGGGGGTTCTTGGATTGATATTTGTTCTGTTGGGCTTGCAACAGTTTTGCTTGTTTATATTGGTTTGGCATGTATTCTCTGCTTTGCCAGATTAGACCATGGTTCTGCTGGGATTCGCCAGTATAATGTTGGTTCTGTTAGACTTATTGGTTATGTTTGTATTTGGAGTCTTTTGGCAAGTGATTGATATTGTGCATTAGGTTATTGGCTTCTTTTCTCTAGGAAAAAATGTCCCCCCATAAAGAAACAATGAAGGCAAGAAGGATGACCGGGGGCATCTTGTTCAGGGGCCCATAGAATTGTATTCCATGATCCAATTCACTTGAAACTTTGCAGTTCTTTAGTGGATACATGGGATTAGGGTCCCTGAAAGTATGGTGTCATTGTTTGAAAAACAGCCACTTCAGCCTCCCTGGAAACTGGCCCTAAGCGGAATAATGAATCTGAGCTTTTTTATTAATTCTACCCCCCAACAATCCAAATATATATATATTGACCAATATATATTGGTCCTATATATATATATATTGGACCAATATTGGACCTATATATATATATATATATATATATATATATATATATATATATATATATATATATATATATATATATATATATATTGGTCAAGTGAAGTGTTTGCATGAACTTTGCTGTTTGTAACGAGGAATTCTGTGCTTCCTTGTTAAAGGGCTAGTACCTGTACCTGGAATACCAATAAACACATATACATCCATTGTGAATTGTGTACCTGCAGTATTAGGTATTCAAAATGTTTCCAAAAATCAGAAAACAGGGGTGAGAAAGATAGAACCATCACTGTGTGTGTGTTTTTAAAGAGAGAGAGAGAAATATTAATTTTTCATACTTGACAGGTCAGGTGAATATTAGGTACATTTGATATATTTGGGTAGGTATACAAAACTAGCGAGAAAACCTGAAGCAAGTATCATGTCTAAGTGCTGTATGGCAAACATAAGTTGAGTGGGAACAGAAAATATAGGGGGAAAATTATACACCTTATAGACGTCAAGCACAGCATTCGGGTGACTCACTGCTAATAGTTTTGCAGTCAGTTTCTAGAAGATTTCTGGTGTATGTTATAAAATCCTAGCAGTGCAGTTCTAAACAGAGTCATACCCTTCTAATCCCATTAACTTCAGTGGAATTTAAAGGGTGTAACTCTGTTTAGGATTTCTCTGTAAATAGATCATGTAGGAGTCTCCATGCTTAGTCTTTGCCACCTGAGTCTTGAGCTGTGAGATGTTACAGGGAAGGGGGTGGCCTGGGATGGAAGCTTGCTTATCTAAGTGCAGACGTTGACAGCAGTGCAGTTCATAAGCTAGACTGGCATTGTTTGCTCATATGAGGCCCATCATAACATTTCTTTGCCTTTAATCCAGGACAAATGCAGATATCCATTTCAGCTATGTTAAAATACTAAAACAATGTTTCCAAAATGTGGCACATACTTTTTTTGTTTTGCTTCTCCTTGAAAGGACACTAACATTTCCAGTTTCTCATACAAGTACTAAGATGGCCACTGCTTGATTTGATCGGCAAAAAAAAACCATCACTATCATTTATGGCTCAGGCCTGGCATGGATATGCAGAACAAAGTGGTTGGCAGAATGCCGGGGTATTTGAATGGACTGTACCACAGCAGACGGCAGTAGACTGGGATGAATGTTCACCATGTCCCTATTTCAATAATTCTCTGTAACTGGACAACTATGAAGGGCTCGGTTTGAACCATTTTTCCTAGTGTGCTAATTTTACATTTGCAGTAAGAATATTTTTTTTTAAGCAGAGGAGAATATTACAAAGGTGTCACTTCCCACCTAGATTCTGTAGTGGTATAGTTATCCACAGCTCTATACTGTACTGCCATACTGCGTAATCCCATCTTGATTGGCATTATTGGATGTGAGTGGCTCCCCACCCCCATATTATTAATGCTGAACACATGTCAAGGAACTTTTTGAAGCCTTGCCTATATGTTGCCTTCTCTCTCTCCCTTACCATTCCACAAAAGGGTGATCTGTAATGGTGCCTTAGAAATTGCCTCCAGACAATCCCTCAATGACCAGGTATGTTCAATTATAGAGAGCGAATATGTTCCAAAAATTCTCAAGTGGACTATCTGGAGCATCAAAAGGGAACAAAATCGCTTCTCATTCTGCCTTCCTTTCCCCACTCCTCCTCCTTTCCCCACTTCTTCTCGGCCAGATGATAGTCCTTTGTTCTGCTCCCTATCTCATGGAGATTAAAGTGCTGATCCTGTCTTTGAAAATGATGTCACTTTTTGCCTTGGCACGGAGAAAGTTCATTACAAATCTGTGCTGTGACTGATGGCTTTGAACAGATATGGGCAGAGAGGGGGAAAACACATTCAGGCAAAGGTATAAAACTCAAAAGAGACAGGCTGACAATTCAGCTGGCAATGAGAAAGAGGGAAGGAATAAGAAGGAATGGATGCTGAGTATGTGTGTGTATAC
Organism: Eublepharis macularius; assembly: GCF_028583425.1. Taxonomy (NCBI): domain Eukaryota; kingdom Metazoa; phylum Chordata; class Lepidosauria; order Squamata; family Eublepharidae; genus Eublepharis; species Eublepharis macularius. The sequence goes on from NC_072791.1 coordinate 37,467,112, forward strand.
ACACTCAACATCCATTCCTTCTTTATATGTATATATATAATCAAGCAGTCTCCCTGCCAATCTCAAGCTATATAGAGCTATCATTCCCCTTCCCCTTTTCTTTGTAGACTAGAGAGACAGTTTTCCCACCTTTAAAATAAAGGTGTATATATGCTATATATAAGCATATGCACACACACACACACACATATATATTCAGGGCTTTTTTTCAGCAGGAACGCGGTGGAACGGAGTTCTGGCGCCTCTTAAAAATGGTCACATGCGCCCTGATCTCCAAGCAGAGGGGAGTTTAGATTGCCCTCCGTGCCACTCCAGTGGAGAGAAATCTAAACTCCCCTCTGTCTGGAGATCAGGGGGAGGGGCCACCGGTCATGTGACCATTTTCTCTGAGGGCGATTTAAACTTTAAAAAACTCTCCCCTTATTCCAGCTGATCCAAAGTGACATCATTGCATGGTCCTGGGAACATGCATGCACTTTGTGCATGTGCATGTGGTACCAGGGGCACCACCTCCCGCCAGGAGTTGCCCCCTGTGCTGGCAACCCACTGAGTTTTGTCTTGAATTGGTACAATTGATTTTGGATCATTGGAGAGTTCATCTCAGCAGTGTCAAGCTCCTCCAGTTACCTTATTCCACATAGATCAGGCTTTTGTGGGAGACAGAGTTTCTTCTTCATTAGGTTGTAAAGACATCTTTAGTTGGAAAATTCCCTCTATGGCAGCTTATTGGGGTTTTGTGCTGAATGGCACTTGGACAGCAGAGAAGTAAAAACAACTAAGCTATATGATATAAGGAGTCTGTCTGTCTGTCTATGCTTGAGCATTGAACTACTTTTAACATCACGTGGAATGAGGGATTTTATATGCTTATATTTTACTTTTTACATTTGATATGTTTATATGTTCTCTTCATTTAATAGTTACACACAAAATCCTATGAGGAATGTTGCTCTCAGGGTACTGCTGTTGCAGAGAGTAGACCCTGTTCTCCACCCATCCAAGCCACATGGGGCTGGGTGGGGATGTGTGTCTTTGAAGAGTAGGCACTCTATTAGATGTGCACATAATGACATTTCTGAGCTGAAGATATACCCAGAAATTGCTGCTTCAAATCATTACCCTGATTTTCTGGAATGGTAACACAAATCCAAGAGACTTAGAAATCATGAAACCTTCTCCCCTCAAAATAATTGGTTTTTTTCCACGTTCCAATGCTTACCATCAATGAAGTATGAGCAAATATTTTTCTTTGATTCTACTGATTTTCTTGACAGTGGCATTTCTCCCTTCCAATCAGATCTTTGCAAGGGAGGGGCACAGAGCACTCCCAGCCAATCTCAAGCTGTATAGAGTTGCCATTCTCTTTCCCCCTTTCTTTGTAGACTAGAGAGACAGTTTTCCCACCTTAAAAAGTGGAAAGTGTGGACACTTTTAGGGGGGCATAGAATTCAAACCCTTTGTCTGGTTTCTTGAAACTTGAGGGTTCTTTGGTGGACAGGCATTTTGGTGACATTTGGTTGAAAAAAAGTCCAGCCCCCAAAGTCTCCCATAGGGAGTAATGGAAAAGCTGCTCATTTCCTTCCTTCCTTTGTTAAACAAACCACAACAAGGATGTCCGGTGAATGAGGAGTTTCAGTGGAAAGGTAAGTTATTTATTGTGTCAGTCACTATAAGAATAGGAAAATCAAGCAAATGCAGACATTTAATACTGATGCAAATTTGGAGCTCTCTGCCACCATTGTAGAAATCAGTAGAGAGAAGTGGAGCAGAGACTAACGTATTTTGGGGGGTCTGTAAAATCAACCCCCTTCAATCTAATGTAGTGGACCATTCTATTAGAGGAAGAACTGTGTTCTATGCAAATTTCATGCCGTTATCCTTATAAACAGCTGCCCCAGACTCTCAAATAGATTCCCCATTCAAAATAATGGTCCTAAAGAAAAAACACCTAACTACCGGGAAATAAGCAACCATGGTAAAAATTTCCCCTGAAGTCTGGTTCAGAAATTATAATTTTATAATTTTCTTGGTGCATACTCTCTATCCATACAAGTGACTTTCATCAATATGATGACCATTTTGCTATAATCTCTAGTGTTTAGAAATCTGCAAAGAATACAAGGGAAATGCAGGATTTCAACTCATCCAGGCTTCTTTATTGGTAAGTGTGGAAAAGTGATTCAGAGCCAACTTTCAAAGGCGAATATGTGACAAATATCTCTCACACACACACACACATCCACCTTTCTCACTGAGACTCAAGGCGGATTACACAGTGTGAGTAGGACAATTCAAGAACATTTCAATAAACAATGTGATAGGTTATATAAATGCAAGTTTGAAAAGATTTAAACCCATCAGAAATTCAATACAACTTTAAGGATGGCTGAAACAAAGCAAAAGCAATTCTAAGATTGACATATTAAACAATATCTAACTACCTAGTAGGATCATACATAAAGCAACAGATATTACACAGAAGCACAGTCTACGGTCCCTGTTTCTATACTGATGGATCTCTTTGAGACCACTTCCTTACTGTACAGCCCACCTATCTGAGTAAAAAAAGCCCTCTTGAATTCCATTCCTTCACTGTGAGGAAGATTAGAAATATATAAACAATAGCAACAGAGCATTATTTTACTTTAAGCACTTATTTCCATTTCTGTTTGGCCTGGCATCGCTCTGAAGTCCTTCTGTACCACTTCTTTGGTCTGATTGCAACAAGTAGCAAAGGAAACCAGGAATGGAATGATATCAGTGATTTTTAAAAATAAAATCTGAATGAAACTCATCAAAATGTCACATCTCTTAGAAAGTGCAGTGGTGGAGCTCCACTTTCTACCCATGCTCACTGATTCTGTGAAACCAACAGTTACTTAAGTGAGGCTTTCTGCTTTTGAACCTATTACTAGTTCTAAACAGATACTGTTTCCAATACTAATGTCAAAAGAAAAGAATAACTCTTTGGTCCTGTGAGTAGGGCCCATGGGAGAAAAAGCAAATGGCTAAATTAATTTGAAACCAGTCAAAATACATTATATTCCCTTCCCAGACAGAATTAATTTTCCATCTCTTATGCACTTGCTGCATTTTTTCCAGTCTAGTTGCTCTTGCAATGGAATGTGGTTGTTACTTGGAAATTAACTGACATCGTAACTGATTTCCCTCCCCATTTTCTATTTTATTTTTGTCAGCAATCTTTAAACTCACCATGGCAGCAAACAAACACTATGCATGGGGTATATCAACATTTATGACAAAACAGTATTGCAAAACATGACATCACATCAGTGCTGTTGCTGTAACGTGCCAAATAAGGAGGCAAAATAACCAATGCGTGTGTTCTGAATCTGGCCTGAGGATGCACTTTTTTCCAGCGAGCCGTAAACAGGGATGATTTGAGATTCATAAATAACATGTTTGAAAATTAAACTAACCTTGTTCACAATACTTGTTTTCTGCTGAGCTGAGCAACTCATATAATCACATCGATTTTTCCCCCACGCAACTTTCAGTGAACAGTATTTTGCATGATTTTGCTTCTGCACAGTTAGCAACATTCACTGTGGTGGCTAGTTGGTACCCTTCATCATCCTGGCGTACGCTCAGAATTTATTGGTTTGAATTACAATTCCCAGGAAGGATTGGGAGCATGCACAAAGTATTAGGATACTCAATTAGTCTGAACATATTTGGCTTCGGGAGTAGAGTTACCAATCTCCAGGTGGGGCCTGGACTTCTCCTGGAATTACAACTCATCTCTAGACTACAGAGATTAGTTCCCCTGGAGAAAACTGCAGCTTTGGAGGGTGTATTCTATGGAATCACATTCATGATAAACTCTCCTCACCAAACTCCGTCGACCCCCAAGTTCCACCCCCAAATCCCCAGGGATTTCCCAGTCCAGAGTTGACAATGCTATTAGGGAGTCAGACAGGCAAAAGAGGCAATGCTGGAATACTCAAGAGTAGCATGAACTGGGAAAATTCTAAGCCATGCGGTTTGTGGTTCATTGCCGTTGACGAACCGGTTTGTTTGATTCATGAAAATGTCACTTCTGGGTCAGCAGAAGGTATGTAGAGAACCCATCACTCCCATTGCCTTGGAAAATGATTGATCAATGCCAGGCTGTCTGCAGTGATGAACCAGGTTAAAATTCGTCACAGTTCATGACTCCCATGGACCGCCAGTTCACGAACCACGAACCACGCCACCTTGGTTCGTGAGAAGCTTTGGTTTGTGTTTTGGTTCGTGCCCACCTCTACTCAAGAGATTAATCAAGCTGCTCCCTATTATTATTACCTCCAGCAAAGCTGACACAAAGGAAGCACTTTTCCTATAAGCGTTTACCTTTTTTTCTGTTGGATGGGTTAAGTGGATACTAGATGAAAGAGAGGGACAGAGGCATCCATAAGAAAGTAATGCAGGAATATGTATTTGCAAAATATTTGTCAGGAAATTTAAAATAATTTCAAGCATTCAGCAAATGAGTTTATTTTCAAACCTTTAAGGGCACTTCTCATAATTTATAATCAAATAGTGGTTGTAACAAAGAAGTGTTTGCTATCACTGTATGAACCTAATGTAGTGTAGGCACTGATTTTGCCATTCTTGGTCAAATAGATTGTTCAGGTTTTTATTGTGCTTCAAAAACCTGCAAAGCACATTTGTTTAGAGACGTGACAAGGGGACAGGTGTTGAGAAGGAAGCCAAAGAGGAAGTTGAACAGCAGAATTTGAATCCAGTGGCACCTTAGAGACCAACAAGATATTCAGAATATGAGCTTTCAAGAGCCAAAGCCGCCTTCGTCAGATACAGGGAGGAGTGGAGATCCCTGAGCCTTTATATCCCAGTCAGGAGGTGGTGCGGTGAAGCAAAAAGGAAGTTGGCAATGAACAAAAAGTTGCGTACTCTATGGACTGTAATAGCTCTGCCGTGCCACCTTTGACTCTGGAGTCCAAGAATAATTTCTTACTACTTTTTAAAATTATATGTGGCTTTACTTGTTAGTGAAAATTTACTAATATGTAGCTCTGCCTCCCTTACTTAGGGTTTGCTCAGCCACTGGGCAGATGGCGTTAACTAAACTCCTGTGTCTCTGGCAGGTTGATTCTGCCCTCACATAAGTTGTTTCTAGGTGCTTGTGAGGAGAATTTTAACTACCTCTTATGCTTGGAATGCAATCTCACCCACACCTGGACATTTGCACATATGCTGAGGAAAATTTTACAGCCATCAAAACTGTCGAACCTAATATACACTCCGTAGGAAAATGACAAACAAATTTGTTGACCCTGCTGACATACATTTTTTTTTTATTTTACAGAGATACTTTGCTCAGAGACACCAAATTGTTTGCAATGAATCATTAAGGGGGGGCAGGGGCTTAAATAACCAGTGTCTTTTTTTCAATTTGACTTCTGTGTAACATGCCTTTTGAGATCCTTTAATAAACAACATCCTATTGGTCACATTCATGGAGGGATACACTTTGCACAGTAAGTGAATGTCAAGGGCTGCATAAACATTGGTGAAATATATTCACAAAGCACCTTTTAAATTTGTTTTCCTTTTCACGAAACAGTCAAATAGTTGCGTCTCATAAAAACAGCCTCCGTCTGTTTTGTGAAGCTAAATGTTGTGCAATGTTGATTTTTTAATATAATTTCTGTGGCCCTCTCTGTTTCAATTTGCAGTGTTGAGACACTCTCCATGAAACGGACCATTTCATATGAGCTGTGCAGGTGTGACCTCTTTAAGTTCCTGTTGAAAGAATTAAATTCTTTCCTTTATCCCTCCCAAGGTCCAAATTTTGTCCTTTTACTGAAACACAATTAATTTTTTCCCCAAAAAGATTAAAATGAGCTTTTCAGAAAAGCGTTTCTCCTTCCCACCCCAGAGAGGAGGAAAGACTCGCTGTTTTCAAAATGAAATTGGCCCTTATTCAGACTACCTATTCAACTGAGTGCCGTTCTGACTGGTGCAAAGTTTTTACTACCAGGGCAATGCTACACTGGCCTACAGACTCAAACAAGAGTATTATTATTTTACTGCCAGGCATCTCACCAACATTGCAGATGTTGTGGGATCATACAATGAGTAAGTGACGATGGCAGAGGACTCAACATAAAAGAACCCTGTGGGTCATCCAGTACAGCACCTTGTCTCTCACAGAGGCCAACCAGTCACCCTAGAGGTACAATGAAAAGAAAATAGAGGCCAAGGCCCTCTCCAGATACTGCCTCCTAGCACTGATATTGAGAAGTTGACTGCCTCTGAATGTGAATTAGTCACCATGGCTAGTAGTCATTGATGGCCCACTCCTCCATTAAACATCTCTCATACACTTTTAAAGTCATCTGTGCTAGAGGCCATCACTACATCCTCTGTCCGTGAATTCTACAATTTAATCACTCACAGGGAAGGAAGAATTTCCAATTTTCTGTCCTGAATCTTTTAGTCATCAGCTTCTTTGGGTGCCCCTGAGGTAGGTTCTTATGAGGGGGGGGGAGTTTCAATGGCATGAACCCAAGCCACTGTCTCTCAGGGCCAAGCTAGACATGTAGGTTTTTAAAGAGTTAGGTCTGGTTTCCTCAGACCCAGTTCGAGCTCCCTGCAGCTACAGAGCAGCTTTGGGGAGCAGCTGTTAAAAATAAAGGAGACCCTAAATGGCTTCAAAATGCCTCTGTGGCAGGAGGAGGGGCTCCTCCCTCCCCCCCCAAGCTGTTTTCCCATGTCAAAATAGCAAGGGGGGCAGTTTTGTCCCTGTTTTTTCTGTTCCATGTGGAGTATTTCTTACATGTGGAGCAGTAAAAACAGGGAGAAAAAACTCCTCCTCTGCTATTATGACATGGGGAAATGGCTTGAGGAAGGAGGGAGGAGCCCCTTCTCCCCCTGAGGAGGTATTCTGAGGCCGACTCTCTTTTATTTTTTAACAGCCATTTACTTTTTAACTTCTTTATGGCTGTGGAAACCTGAGCTGGGTCTGGGGAACTCAGACCCAACTCTTTAAAAATCTGCACGTCTAGCTTGGCTAGGTAATGGTGAGGAGGAGTGTTTAGTCTAGTTAATGGTGAGGAGTGCTTTCTCCTTTCTGCCATAAAATACATGGTTGCATGAGAGTGTGGGTAGGTGGGATTTTTCCTCCTCTCTTTCTTAGCATATAGACTCAAAGGTGTGACATAAGCATCAGGTTGGTGAGGCAAAGAACTTCCCCATGTAATTTTGCATAGGCTCAGGGCTTCATTTAAACTGTGCTACAATCTCTGCAAAGCAGTTCCACTTGTATAGTTTGTGCACCAGAGTTCTGTAGCCCTTGCAGGTATTGTGATAACGTACTAAGCATGCGGGGCTACTGTGTATGGGTTACAGCTAGGCTTTCCAGCTCCAGGTTGGGAAATTCCTCGAGATTTGGGGGTGGAGCTTGGAGTGGGTGGGATTTGGGAGGGGAGGGGCCTCAGCAGGTTGTAATGCCATGAAGTCCACCCTCCAAAGCAGCCATTTTCTCCAGGGGAGCTTTCTCTGTCAGCTGGAGATCAGTTGTAATTCCAGGAGATCTCCAGCCACCACTTGGAGGCTGACAACCCTCATTGCAGCACAGTTTAAATCAAAACCCTGAGCTTGTGCAAAGTCATGTGGGGAAACTCTGTAGTTTTACATCCTCACATTTAAATCAAGTCTAAGGAGGAGAATGGAGACAGAAGACAGAGATACAGCAAGTGAAAGTAGAACATTCTTCAGGAATTAACAGCCAGGACTGCCCTGTGCCAGGCAGTACATTGGGGAAGAACGGCTTTCATTTGTTCAGTTGGCGAGTTTCCTGTTTCTGATTATTGTAGCCCCTTTCACACCTTCAGTGCATAGTTTGCATGCATGATTAATTTCTGCCATGTCAGATAATAATAAATGTTGTGCTACTTATACTACTATTTACTCATAATTTTGATATTAATTCTGGTACTTTGATATACAGTTATCTGATGATAATTGATAGTTTTTATCACAATCACTCTCTCTCAAAACCCTGTCATGTTTCTTAAATGGACATTGAAGTTGTACATTTTCCCAAGAACGTTTAAGGAAAAAACTGTATTCACGCACAATGCTGGCCACACTTGCCAGCACCACTCACTTTATAAATGAAATTGCACTGTCTGTGCTCTTTGTTTCACCTATTGAGGGGTAGTCTCTGACAAGTGCCTTATAAGTCCAGCACACCCAGACATTACCTAGATCGCTAAACGCAGCCCGGTGGTCAGTTCTTTGTATCTGACTTCTGAGGTAAGTCTCCCATTTGAGCTCTGCAACAGAACTCCACAGGCAAAATAGTTGCTAAGCGACAGGTTGACATGGCTTGGATCGATGTTAGTGTTTGTGAAGGCATGAGTCCTTGCACCCTCAGAACAGAATTTTCTTACCTCCTGCTTTGGCAGCCTGAAATGCCCCCTCCAATCCTGTATTTGAGGAGAGACCCCAGGAACACCATTTCTGGCACATCTCAGGTTGCCATTGTGCTCTTCAGGCATATGGACGTGAGCCTATGGAAAAGATAGTAGGGATCCATGTCCATATGAGAATAATCCATTTAAAAACCCCAGTATTTCAAAATACTAAATAAATACATGTTATCAAATTTAGTTTTTCTCATTATAATCCTGGAAGTGATGGTGCCGGGTGGTATCATTCAAAACACCAGTTTTGGAAAGTAGAAATCCAAAATCTCATTGAATTGGAGCCAGTTTGGTGTAGTGGTTAAGAGCACGGGACTCTAATCTGGAGAACCGGGTTTTATTCCCCACTCCTCCACTTGAAGCCAGCTGGGTGACCTTGGGTCAGTCACAGCTCTTCCAGGGCTCTCTCTGCCCCACCCAACTCGCATTATAGGGATAATGATAACATACTTTGTAAACTGCTCTGAGTGGGTGTGTTAAGTCATCTTAAAGGGTGGTATATAAATCGAATGTTGTTGTTGTTATTCCAATGTTATGAAAACTAATATTAAACCTGTCTTGATAATTTCATCCAAATGTCCATTCTACATATGCAAAAGCATAGTGAAATCATTCTGTCTGACCTGAATGATGAAAAATGATCCTGAATGTGCTCTGTTCCAAATGCCCTACTTTATTGTCTCTTGCAAAACATTGTTCTGCACCTCTACTTTTAGATACATCTGATCCCAAAGTGTTTCCTTTGAAACATGACATTGTAATACCTGCATATTTAAAACACTGCTCATTTAATAATGCATGAGAAAAGGAATAGGATGCTGTATTTGTGAAAGACAGTAAAGGAGAAAAAATCCAGAAGTTTTAAAAAGATGCTTTAAATATTAATTGGATTAAAATTGAGGCTTTCACAGCACATTTTCCCATTTAACTTGTGAAAAGTGCTGTCAATTAACCCAAAATGCCCTGCTGTGGTTCATAATGCAATTTTATGTTAGAAGGGGCAGAGAAGTATGGTGAGAAGCCCTACAGTTATCCCACCTCCCAAAAAACCAAGGAGGTAAACCTATGGCTATGAATGCGATAATTTATGCTTTTGCCATTACTTGAATATACTCTATGGAATTAACAAAAAAGCATCATTCAGAACAGGGTTTTTTTCTGGGAAAAGAGGTGGTGGAACTCAGTGGGTTGCCCTTGGCAAAAATGGTCACATGGCTGGTGGCCCCACCCCCTGATCTCCAGACACAGGGGAGTTTAGATTGCCCTCTGCGCCGCTCCAGCAGTGCGGAGGGCAATCTAAACTCCCCTGTATCTGGAGATCAGGGGGCAGGGGCACCAGCCATGTGACCATTTTCAAGAGGTTCCAGAATTCCATTCCACCGCATTCCTGCTGGAAAAAAGCCCTGATTCAGAAAGTTATAGGCAAAACATTCCTATGGTACTCTGAACAGGTTGGTTAAAGAGACTCGGAAGCCTCTGGATTGGCTGCCCTTTGAAGCAAAAGACTGTTTTAAGTTCGGCCTAACTAAAATTGAATATGCGGTACACAGCAACATATTCACTCACTGACCTGAGTGAAAACACGACTGCTTAAATTTTTGTGAAAGGATCACAAATATTCACAAGTTTCGTTCTTTGTAATGCTCACTTTCCGCTCTATCTTAAGCCGTTCCAAGCACATTTAGTGCATGCAAACCAAGCCCACCCTCCTCTGCCAATACAGATAAGCCTGGTACAAATGACCTCCCTCCCTCCCCCACACACATAAACTCACTGTGGGGGGAAAGGAGAGCAGGCACATGAAGGCTGGCCCCCATGACTGACCCACACAACTGTCTGATGCTCCGCAGAGGACAACCATGCGGAGGCAATAGCTGATTGCCCCCTCAGTTGGAAGAATGAGACAGACACAATTTCTTGGAATAAATGGCCGCTTTATTAAACATAACATAAACACTAAACTGCGGCAAGGGCAAACTATGCGGTACAGGTCAGGCCACGGGGTCCCTCAGACCACCGCCCTGACCTGTCTGGGCGAGCCCCACTGCCCCGGGCGTAATCCATTCATGGAATGGCCTCAGCCCGGCCGGCCAGGCAAAGGGTTCCCCCTCAAGCTCCTAAAGCCTCAGCCATACAGCATGAGGGAAGGACTTGCACCTGGGGTTCCCTGGTGGCAGTCTGCACAGGTGGTGGTAGCCATGAAGCATTACCCTCCGTCCTGAGAGACCCCATTTCCCCACCGTTGGGGAATTGCCAAAGGGGTGCTCACCAGCCCGCTCCCTATTTCCCCACTTTCTCCTGCCAGGGGAAGCCTACTAGGCACCACCCGTAAAATACCACCATCCTCTGCTGCAGTACAAGGTAGGCGAAAAACCTACCCCCCCAACAAGGCCAATCAGGGGGAGCAGGAAAAAATTCCTACCTGGCTCAAATGCAACCGGCTAATCCTGCACTGAAACAGGGAGAGGAGGGTGGGCCAATCGCTTGGAGCAACTGCGTGCAAGGGAGGGCGGAGATAGAAACGGCTCTATCTCCGCCCGCCCCCTGAAAGCCCCGGATGGGCGGGAAAGTCCCATCCCCCATCCGAGGCTGCAAACCCGGCCCCCCGGCCATAGCCACTTGTGGCAGCCGGGAGTGGCCGAATTGCCCCCTCAGTTGGAAGAATGAGACAGACACAATTTCTTGGAATAAATGGCCGCTTTATTAAACATAACATAAACACTAAACTGCGGCAAGGGCAAACTATGCGGTACAGGTCAGGCCACGGGGTCCCTCAGACCACCGCCCTGACCTGTCTGGGCGAGCCCCACTGCCCCGGGCGTAATCCATTCATGGAATGGCCTCAGCCCGGCCGGCCAGGCAAAGGGTTCCCCCTCAAGCTCCTAAAGCCTCAGCCATACAGCATGAGGGAAGGACTTGCACCTGGGGTTCCCTGGTGGCAGTCTGCACAGGTGGTGGTAGCCATGAAGCATTACCCTCCGTCCTGAGAGACCCCATTTCCCCACCGTTGGGGAATTGCCAAAGGGGTGCTCACCAGCCCGCTCCCTATTTCCCCACTTTCTCCTGCCAACGCGAAAGGCCAAGCCTCTGCTTAGGCCCTCGCGCCCCACAGGTGGCCTAGTGCCAACCCAAGCCCTAGCCGCAGGTCGTCTAGAAAGATGTCATTGCCGGATGGGGACAAATGGACCCCATCAGCCCTATAAAGGGTGGCATTAGCGGCCTTAATGCGAGGGTGAGGGAGGTAAATGCCAAGGCCCGTAGCCAAGGCTTTCTGAATTGCCCTATTGGCCCTGCGCCTCGCTCGAGCCATACCCCGGGGGTCTAACGACTCCCGCCATCTGCGGCGGGGGAGCATCTCGGACCAGAATATATATACACTGGGCCAGCGGTTCTTAATTACCCGAAGGTCAGCAATCACCTGCAAGGACAGGGCTCTGCCTTTCAACAAACCGAGGTCATTACCACCCACGTGTAAGACCAAAATATGGGGAGGAGGACCGTTCCTTCCCCCAAACAAGAGAGGCAGCAACCCAGACCACCGAAGGCCTCGCCTTCCCAGCCATTCAATCGAAGCATCTTCGCTCAGCCCCAGCTGAGCTCCAATCGGCGTCCGTCTGGCTTGCACCGCAGCCCAGAACACCATACTGTGGCCCGCGATAAGAATCCGCTTCCTCTCAAAGATGCTCCCAGCACCTGGAACAAAATTCAAACTGCGTGAGATGAAAACAACGGGAGAGGGCGAATGTACGACCGAAAAGCAGCCGACCTCCATCTGCCCACCTTCTGAATGGTCTTGTCAGCATAGCCCATGGCCGCCGCAGTAGATGCAGCCCCAATTCGGAAAGAATGAGTGCCAAATTTGACACCCACTAGACCCAGGCGCCGCAGCGCTCTATCCGTGACTGCCCAGAATTGATAGCGGGTTAAGGGAGAGCGATCCTGGTGCCTAAACAACAGACCCTCATCCTCGCCCCGAACTGCCAGGTAAGAACGAAGAGCCCGTACCGGGCACAAAGCCTCGTCCTCACAGGGTCCTAAGGTCAACACAGACCCCACCCTCTTCTGATCGGTCTTAGACCGCTTAATACATATCAAAACTTTATCGCCCTCAAACTGGATGTCGCGGGATGATAAAGCCCACCCAGAGGCATCCTTCTGCGACTGAGCCACCAACTCGCTCACCCTTAATGCGCCAAAGAAAGCAGTGAGAGAGGCGGCATGAAACAACCGGCATTCAAAACCCGACTTGCAAATCTCCCCCCATAGAGTTCCCAGACCTCTAAGGATCGCAGGGGAAATCGGCTGCCTCAAATCCTTCACGCCCCCGGACTCTCTGGACCAACCCTCGAACATCTTTCTGAGTCTAAAATCCCCCGTATGCTCCAGCAAGCCACGTGCCTTGCTAGCAAATGCTAACGCAGCCATCTGGCCACGAATGGTCTTGACTGCAAGACCACGAGCCCGCTGGGCCACACAAAATTGCAGCAGGTGCTCCACAGGAATGGGCCACACCTGACTCAGCCCGACCCCTTTTCTAAAGTCCTGAAGCAGTCCTACCGCCCTTTCATAAGACCGCTGAGTGCTGGGAGCAATGGCCATCTGAATAGCTCTGTTCACCTCGACCTGCCAATCCGCCACAGCTCCGGTGGCATCCTGGAGGGAAGGCTGTCGGCACCGGGAGCGAGACGCCAGAAGCGATCCATCTGTTGGCGAGACAAAGCGTCCGCCACACCATTGTCGACTCCTGGCACGTGCCTAGCCCGAAACAGTATGTTAAGCTGAAGGCACTTCAAAGTGAAGGCCCGCACCAAGGACATCACCCTGGGAGACTTAGATGTCAGGGTATTAACCACTTGCACAACTGCCATGTTGTCGCACCAAAAGTGCACAACATGGTTAGCCAACTCGTGGCCCCAAAGGAAAACTGCCACCAGAATTGGGAACAGCTCCAAGAAGGTCAAGTCCCTAACCATCTCCCCAGCCGACCAATCAGCAGGCCATTGCTCGGCACACCAATGCCCACGGAAGAATACCCCAAAACCTATAGAACCAGACGCATCCGAGGCAACCTGAAACTGCGCGCCAACTAGTAACTCCTCGCGCCAGAAAGTAACCCCATTGAAGGAACCCAAAAATTCCTCCCAAACCTCTATGTCAGCGCGCATCCCCTTATCGATACGGACTTTATGGTGCGGGCAGCGAAGAGCAGACATGGCATCATACAGCCTACGCAAGAACGGCCTGCCAGGAGCGACAGCCTTGCACGCAAAATTTAAAGAGCCTACTAGCTGCTGCAATTCCAGAAGGGATACCTTCTGCTTGCCCCGAAACTCAGCCAGCATCTCCCTAAGCTTACTAATTTTATCAGCCGGAAGACGCAAGGACTGACGCACCGAATCAAGCTCGATGCCCAAAAATGTCATAACCTGGGATGGGCCCTCAGTCTTCTCATGAGCCAGGGGAACGCCCAGCTCCCCCGACAGGGACACAAAGCCGGCCAATAGGTTGGCACACTGCCTGGAGCCAACAGGCCCAACGAACATAAAGTCATCAAGATAATGACAGGTGTCCCAGCATTTAAACCGCCGCCTCAGTTCCCACTCCAAAAAAGAGCTGAAATGTTCGAAGGCAGCGCATGATATCGAACACCCCATTGGGAGGGCCCTATCCACGTAATACTGACCCTCAAAACAGAAACCGAGGAGATCTATGTCGTCCGGATGCACCGGGAGCAGGCGAAAGGCTGACTTAATGTCGCACTTAGCCATCCAAGCCCCGATACCACATCTGCGCACCACTTTGACTGCCTGGTCAAATGAGGTATAACGCACAGAACAGAGTTCATCTGGAATGGCGTCGTTAACAGACGCCCCCTTTGGAAAAGAAAGGTGGTGAATCAACCTATATTCACCCGGGGCCTTCTTAGGGACCACCCCTAAGGGAGAAACACGGAGATATGGCACCGGAGGCACCGAAAAGGGGCCTAAGACCCTGCCCTCAGCACATTCCTTCGAAACCTTGGACCGCACAACCGCTTCCATGCCAACAACCGAACGTAAATTTTTGGACATGAAAGAAACCCGCGGGCCCTGAAACGGTATCCTAAAACCATATTTAAAACCGTTCAACAGGAACTCAGCATCACCCTTCTTAGGATAACGAGACAGCAAACACTCAAGCGCTCTCAGACTTACTGGGCTGGGACCCTTTTCCAGTCGAATGCTGGCCCCCGCCGCCACCCGAACGCCTACCTCCCCCCCCAGACTTGGCTCTGGGGCAGGAGGAATAAGCATGCTGACCGGAACATGCCGGACATTCATGCCTATACTTACAAGCCCTCCTGTTGCAGCTACCTTTTGAGGTGAAGTCCCAACAGAGCAGCCGGGGTTGAACCGGCTGCCCCGCCTGGGAGCGGGTAGAAATAGCTGCCTGTGGACGGTAGATCAAGTGACCACTGTCAGCCCTATCACCTGAGTTGGGTTTAGAGGGGGACATCACCTGCAGCCACAGCTGCTGGTGAATCTGGTCCCAGGGTATCTGCGGGTTCAGCGCCGCCCTCATCCTGAACTCTTCGTCGTACTGCAGCCAAGCAGTACCAACGAAGTCAGTGTAACCCCGATAGATTATGTTAAGGTACTGAAATAGAGACACAGCCCGTAAAGGCTGCGCCCTCCCCAGTACACCCGCATAAATTAAAAACCCCGGGAGCCAATTATGCCACGAACGATCCACCTTACGCCGTTTAATTTTCTCCTTGTCACGTTCCTCCAAGTCCTCCTTGTCCTTCTTCTCCAACTCACGGAAAAGAAGGGTAAACACATCCACATATTCCCCCTTTACTATCTTATCCCTCGTGGCCTGGGTAAGATGATCACCAAGGGGGAGAGCCGTATCCCCGTACGGAAGTGCTCTATAAGGGACCTGACCATACATACCATAAGGTGGGAAACCCCATGGGGGGTAGACACCATACTGCCATCCAAAGGGATGAACACCTGAGGCCACATTATCGGAAGCAGGCAACTGACCTGAAGCGGACCCTACGGCCGGCATGGCATTGGACCCTCCAGGGAGCATACTGGCTAAACCCATGTGCCCCGGAAACTGCCAGGCTGAGCTAAGTGAAGTGGATGGAGTGGTGGCACCAGAGGACCCGGAGGCAGCGGCCTGACCCCAGGGTCCCCATGGCCAAGTGTATGCCTGTTGCGGCAGAGGAGACTTACCATCATGACCACTAGGCTCCACAGCCACCGCCACCGGGCAACCTTCTGCCTGCCCTTCGGGTTCAGCATCCCCAGCCACGACCTCCTCAGCCACCGGGAGTTCACCTACAGCCGCTGGTCCAGCTTCCATCGAACCTGTAGTGGACTCAAGTGCAGACAGACGAGTTAAAATCTCCTTCCTGAATGCAGCTCTGGAAGCAACCCTAACAGGCCTACTCCGCTCAGCAGAGGCACCCGCCGGGATAGGCGCCCCTTTACCCTTTTCCAAAGCCTCCAGGCGCTGTAAAATGGCAGCATTAAAGCTAACCTCCTCATCATCGTCGGATGATGACAAAACTGGGGGAGGCCTCTTAGCAGGCTGCTTCTTAGCAGGCTGCTTGCCCTTGGCTGCTCCTTTACCTTTCCTGGAAGCCATGCCAACCAACCCTGTGAAGCGATGAGTCAAGCACGGCTCAGGGGAGTAACCAACACAGTATACCAAGGGGACCCAGCAGGCAAGAAGAACCAGACCCTTCTACCTGAGCAGGGGCCTACTCCCTTACACTAAAACTACGTGCCCCCCGCAGCCTTAAGGGAGCCCAAAATAGCGGCTACAGCAAGGCCCCAAAGGCGCACTGGGTTAAGCCAGGAAGGCTGGCAACCCGCGGGACAGGCCCCTTATGCAGGCCAAAACTGGCAGGCCCAGGCTGGGTAAAGCCAAGCCCGCCTCCCACACAGCAATGGGCCCCGAGGGGGAAAATGGCGCGAAGCACCCAAACCGTCCCCTCCGAAGCCTGCCGTGCTGGGGAAGCGCTGCCGCGGCGAGGAAACGCGGCCGAGAAACAGCCCGACCCGCGCCGCGCAGAGCAAGCCGGATCCTGCCTGTAGAGGCCCTCCCCCACTGCAATGGGCCCAGAGAACAAAACGGCGCTAAAACGCCCAAACCGTTCCCTCGGACGACCGCCGCGCAGGGGAAGCGCCGCCGCGGCGATAGAAACGCAGCCAGGAAACAGCCGAACCCCCGCTGCGCAGCAACGACGCGGCTCCCAGCAGCGTCCTCAAAGATAGAGGCTGCAAAGGGGGCCGCCCGGAACGGCAGGAGCCCGAGCAAACCGCCTCCGGCCTTTAGAGGCTCGTTCTCCAAGCGACGGCAGAGCAGGCGCGAAAACGCTCCGCTCTCGCCGATCGCTTGGAGCAACTGCGTGCAAGGGAGGGCGGAGATAGAAACGGCTCTATCTCCGCCCGCCCCCTGAAAGCCCCGGATGGGCGGGAAAGTCCCATCCTCCATCCGAGGCTGCAAACCCGGCCCCCCGGCCATAGCCACTTGTGGCAGCCGGGAGTGGCCGAAATGTACACTCTTTCCTGTTATCAATGACGCTGCTTTCAGAATGTTTCTGATCACGGGGCCACTTCCTCCATACATCACACTCTGCATATGACCCGCCAATAGGGTTGCCTGCCCCAGGTTAGAAATTCCTGGAGATTCGGGGGTGGAACCTAGAGAGCAGAGGATTTGGGGAGGGGAGAGCCTTCAACAGGTTATAATGCCATAGAGTCCATCATCCAAAGCAGCCATTTTCTTCAGGGTGATTGATATCTGTGGCCTGAAGATCAGTTGTAATTCCAGGAGATCTCCAGCTTCCACCACCTGGAGGTTGGCAACACTACCAGGCAATTGAGTGGCAGCAGGGGCAGGAGGAGAGGTCAGTGCATGTGGGGGGTGGGGGGAATCTTCTGGACTGGGCTGTTGGCATTGATTTAAAGTATGGACAAATTGTGGCATTTTCCATACAGCATTTGTAACCTGCTTGCTATCAGTTGCTGCCCCAACTCTGTGTAAAGTGATGTGGGGATGGCAGTTTCAAACAGCATTTACTTCCATTTATGAACTGTATGTGAGCCATATGTGAATCGCTGTGGCCATTTCAAACAGCACAGCCAACACTTTTTTGGACCAGGGCTCTGAAAAACATGGCTTTCCCAGCTGTTAACATCCAAAACCTTAGTTCTAATGAGAAAAATGTTGTCCCTGCTTGACTTTGGCCCAAAGAGCCTTTAGAATTTTTTTCCTGCCTATTTTTAAGTAAATTTGTTTTGTAAATCCCATTAATTCTCCAAGATTCTGAGGATAATGCATAAATAGTGATGATTAAAAGGCAAGATGTTTTAAGCAGCAGTTTCTTCCTCAATGCAGGCTGACCATTTTATGAAAATTGTGCGTTGTTTTTTTCTAATTTTGGAATGCTTATTGTTCATCACTCCAGATGCCACTAAAGATAAGAATGAAGCAAAATCCAAGCTTGTTAAAGACACCATGCGATTCATGTTCCACTGCAGGCAAATGTTACCGTGTACAAGACACACACAATAAGAAAGCATAAAAACATTTTCCAAACCACGGTTATGGAAAGGATTTCATGCTATTTGAACAATCATATGCTAATCCTGTATTAATCCTCTAATGCTTCTACAGACAGAGACTAACCTATTTTAGACATGGTTAGCCAAATAGGATAATCTTCCCTTCGCTCCACAAATACTTGCAAACTAATGTTCATCATTATCATGAATATAATCAGAGTCTACCTCCTATCATCATTTGCCTCATATCCTCCCTTCAATGTGACTGAGAGATATGTCACAGAAGAACAGTTTTGTTCAACCGTACTTAGATAGCCAAGTGAGATGGTGAAATGTGGATATTAAAAACTAGCAAAATGTCTATCATTATGAGGAATGTGTGAAGGGAGGGTGTATATATTGCTGCAAGGATCCAAGGAGGGGAATGCTCGAGCCCCCTCCCCCTCAGTTTGGCTTAATCTTTGTTCACCAGCTATGAAGAGGAAGCCAAATTTTCTCTGTTAGTAATGCCATTTGTCAAGGTTGCTTCACCATATTCCTTGCTAACAATGCAGTATTGTGCAATTGGCTTTTCATTCATATCCATTCTTGCACTGATTGGCTGTGTGCCCTCCTGTTACTCCCTCATCCTTTGCTGGTACTCAGGGGGTCTCTGGGGGAAAATGGTGGTGAAAAAAATGTTACATGGCATAGAGATCTGGGCGATTCCTAGAGTGTCACATGACACAGTGAAAAGACTTCCATTTTTTTTTAAATCACAACATCACAGGATGCCATTCTTCCCTTTCTCCACTGGAACAGTATCATCAGTGTTGAATTGGGCCTCATTGAAAGTATCCCTTTACTTATCTCCAAAAGCATTAATGGCAAATTTTCATATACGTGAGGAAAAGTGAAAGGGTTCTCTCTGGACCATAATTAGGATGGAGTAGATGAAGGGAGCTTTGATTCTCAAAAGTTCATACCCTGGAAATCTAGTTAGTCTTTAAGGTGCTACTGTACCTGAATCTTCATGTTTCCATTTCTTAATATCTTTTCTCTGTCTATCACATTTTATCCTTCCAGCATCCAAGGAGTTTGGGGGAAAATACATTTTTCTTTTCTTCCCCAATTTTATTCACAAAACAACCCTGTGGGATAGGTTAGGCTCACTGACAGGCCTGTAGAATTCAAACCCTTTGTCCAATTTCTTGAAACAATGAGTTTTATGACCATGTAGGGAGTTGAACCTGAGTCTCCCTGTTCATAAGGCAACACCCTAAATGCGTCACCAACTGGTTATCTTGCTTTTTATTGCTGGCTTCTTATATCTGTTTTAAGCTGGATATATTGTTTTATTGTGATTCTGTATTTTTAAATGGTTAGCCACTTTAAGCACTTCATGGTAGAAAGGCTGGCAAGACCTTTTCTAAATAAATAAATGAAAATAATTATACCATGTATTGGGGGGTGGGAATCACAGTGTATACAGAACCCCCGTCCCCAAATAAGCACAGTGCAGAAATTCTCAGAGAGACGTGAAAGGCAGGTGGCCAAATTCAAAACCTGTGTTTCATGCAGGCATGATTTACACCTCAACAAATGAAGTGAAGGAACTATAATTAGGTATACCTCACCAATTTGGATGCTGAACAAAGGTGCAGTTTACACTGTCTTTGACAGCAGTAGACTCAAACATACTTACTGGCTTTGGCACATGGTTTGATTAGGCAGATAAAGCATGCTGGTTGCCAAAAAGTGCAGACAGCCACATGTGCTCTCATGCACTGTCTCTGGGAAATCTTTTGCATTTATGATTAGGCTGTTAAACACCTCAAGGATCCCCCCCCCCCATGTATCTGATCCCACGCAAGCCTTAGAGCATTATCACAGTGTGGGACAAATGAAAGGACATTGTGACAGCATCTGGTCACATCTGAAAAGGGAATGGGTCACTTTTAATAAGTTGCCTGACTGCTTGGGAATTACAGATTCAGCCCCAAGTAGATCATAAAGTATATGGCATCCCGGTAAGCCCAAAATTATGCACCATAAGAGTTATAAATGATGTGGCAATAAAGAAAGGCAGAAGGGGGAAATGGCAAGATGTCAGTTTAACAGCAGTCATATATAGTGCGGTTTAAAGAGAAGAAAGAGGCATTACCCTTTCCACATGTGTGAATGTCTAGCACGTCTTTTTGCTAAGTACTCTGCTGATCAGAGGGACGGTTTGTATAGAGCTTTAAATGGTATCTTTATAAGGCTGAAAGCACATCAGCGATAACAGATCTGTTTTGGAAAAGATCAAATGCCTTCCTCATGCTGGGGAGGAGAGGGGGAAAAATGTTTCCCTGCCTTGAACTGGGTGTTGTTTTCATTTTGGCTGTGCTGATTCCATCATCATCCATTTGTGCTGAAGGTTTATAGGAAATATTTATCAGAGAAAGCAATTTTCTGAAGCAAGCATCTGAAGTTTTATGGATACAGTTGCCAGGGAAGGGGGAAGTAATTTGAGAGATGGACAGACAGCAAGGAAGTAAAGAAGAGACTCTTCACATGGATACCTGTCCAGCAGTTTCACAACGCCCCAATATTTATTAACAATTCTTCCACCCTTTTATTGTATAGGGCAATGCCACACCGTCCTCTATTCAAAACTCTACAATGGTTGCTTATTGGTGTCAGAGCTCAATCGAAATTTTTGGCTTTTAAAGACTTGACTGCTACCATTTAAGGGAATGCCTCCTTTCCTCCTGCTCATCATATTACCTCTGTAAGTACTGATGCTGCTGACATTTAGAGTCCACTGGTTTGGAATACAAACTTTTAGCAGCCCCCTTCAATACAAAGAAAACATTACCGCCCAGCTTTGTGCTGTGTACTTGTTTGCTTTTTATTTGTTTTCATACTGTATTGGATTGAAACGTGTTTAAATTGAATTTTTTGGGAGGGTTCCCGCTGAAGTGTCCAGTTTGGTTACCTCTCTATATCCTCAGGGTGCTTGCTGACACAACTGAGAAAAGAACTGCCTCACTGGCAATTTGAGACAGCCTCCCACCAGCCCCCATATGACCAACTAATTCCATACTGTACTTAAAAGGAGAAGGTAGAGCAGCTTTGCCAGCAACATCAGGTGCCAAAAGGTGCAGAGCTTTACTTAGCCCAATGAATAGTCCAAATAAATGACTGGGCAGCATCCGGCTGCTCATTCCCCAATGGTCGGGGGCCCTCCTTGGGAAAATGGGGTGGTATCCATCTAGAGAGGGGCATGAACTGAAATACAAACCAAAGTTTGTGACGAACTGGCGGTTCATCAGAGCCCATTTCTGATGAACTACCATGAACTTTAGGCTGGTTCATTTTTTTTTTCCATTTTTTGGTTCATCACTGCAGACAGCCTGGCGCTGATCAATCAGTTTCCTAGGCAACAGGGGATAGACTTCCTGCAGACCTTCTGCTGACCCGGAAGTGGCCTTCTACTGGCCTGGAAGTGATGATTTGCTGACTTGGATGTGACATTTTCACAAACCGAATGAAATGGTTCACGAACTGGGGCAGGTTCATAAATGTTCGTGGTTCATGGTTCATGAAATGCAGTGAACCATGAACTGCATGATTCGGTTTTTTTCCAGTTCATGTCCATCTCTACTCCCATCTAAGTGAAGGACCTGACTATGACAGCATTGATAAGGTTGTTTAGAAACCCATGATAAAGATTGTTTTTCTGACTTTTTCTCTAATGTTTCCCATTCCAAACTGAATATGAGGGAATTTATTATCTTTATCATCTGGCAGGGAAGTCCTGATCTATGTGCCATTTTAAGTTAGCTTTACAAACACAAATAAAGTTTCTCAATGCTACACCACAACTGCATAAGTATCTTCCTCAAGAGGAAATTGATGTCCATGTCTGGAACTTCAGAGGAGACACATGAAAGCTTTATTGGGAAAGCACTTGGAAGCTTTTTTGATTGATTTGATTTGTTTTCCACCCTTTTGGCCAACAGATCTGCTTGGTGGCTTTCATTTGAAACAAAGGCAACAACCAATTGATACAAACTACAATCTATGATTAGTTTATCTGTAAATAAAGCTAATATTACAAAAATAGCAACTTCACAAGATTCCAGAATTCTCTGATGGAAACCAAGCCCAGGATCTCTGAAAGAAAAAACATACCCTTGGACTTTCAAAAATGAAGTGTACTTTTAAATTAAGAACTGGTCTTATTGGAGCAAGGTAATATCTGAGATAACTCAGACATTTGAAAAATAAGTGTAACCAGATAAGAATAACAACAGACAAAGGGAAAATTGAACTTCTTTTGTCATTGAAAAGGGAATCAAACAAATCTTACTGTTATTATGTTTTACATGAAAAGCAGGTAGCCTTTTACTGTTGCAAAAATAGATGTCAAAACAGATGTCAAACAGCTGTCACAACAGCCACCGAAAAAAACCTCTGAAATTAGGGAAAATGTAAAAGAAAATAGGTGGGAAGGATATGGACTTCCCCAACATAATAGAAATACAAAAGAATAAAAAGACTGAAATTAATCCATGCTACTGTCTGATTTTATTTTGGGTTTTGACTATATTGTTTTAGATTGTAAAAGTTTTGTTTTCATTCGTATTGAATGTTTTCCCTATTTGGAGAAAAGTAGATTTGAAACTGAACAAATGAATGAAGGAATGAATGAAAGAACAAATGAATGATTGATACTCTCAGGGAGTATATCCGAATGTTGAATGGTGATTTGGAAGTGGGACCTACATAAATGTCCAGGACAGATCCACAAATGTTAACAGATTATCCTTGTTGGCAGCAATGTGGGAACTAGGGCAGGACATTACAGGACCACTCTGTGCTCACAAAAAGGTGCCCACTTTCTCAACAATGTTGTGTTGTCCCACATTTTCAGTTCAGCTCACAAATGCAGGTGCCGAATCTACAGACTATCCTCTTCTCTCTGTTTTGATTTCCTCTTCTGGGACTGCCAACAGAAAGAACAGTTGGTGGCCTTGTTGAAATTAGGAAGATAGAATGAGCCACTGCCTGTAATTTGTTGGATAACAACATCTGGCATGTTGGGGCCATTCCAAATAATTCCTTTGTGGGAAAAGGTTACAACATTTAAGAATTTTAGTTAAGAAAAAACAATGAACGTGGAAGAGAGATGATGGAGGTTTTTCAAAAAGATTTGGTAGAATAATTTTTATTATTAACAAATTTTGAGCAACATGGGTGAGAGTGGATAAACAGAAATTGTCTCCCTCATAATACCTGAATAAAAGGCCGATTTGCAGTAGGGTCTGAACAAACAAAGGGTTAGATCCAGCAGTAGACTTCTGCTAATGGACAGGAAGACGTTTTTGTGGATTCCCCCCTTCCTCCCTAGAACTCTCTACAGAATCACCCTCCTGCTGTTCTTTAGAGTCCCCTGTCCCCAGCAGCAGTATTTTAGGGGAGTGTTTCCAGTTGCAGTGGGATGACGAAAGCAAAAAAAAGTCTCATTCCAGTGATGTGCATCCTTTATGGCAGTTTACTTATTGAATTCACTGCTACCCGGTGCATCAATGACCACTTGTTCAGATGGCTTTTAAAAAGATAAACACATTGAATATATATCTAGGATAGGTCTGTTAACTGCTAATAGCAATGAAAGCTTAAGAAACATCCATGTTCAGGAGCAGTATACCTTCAAGTGTCAGATGCTTGGGAAAAAACATATGGGCTATCTTCCACTTTTGTGCCAATTTATGAGCTTCCATAAACTTCTGGAAACCTGCTTCTGAAAAGAGAAAGAATGATGGAATAGATGGACCTTGGTCCAATGTAGCAATGCAATTATTAGAATTCATTTGATCTTACATGGAGGGAATAAGTTCTCTATGAGAGAATCCACCTGATACCCAAATTGAAACCCTCCCCAAAGCAGGAGGGAGTGGGTTAGTGATTCTGAGGCCCTGGGCAAAAGTCAAGAATGGAGCCCCAGGCAGCTGAT
Organism: Eublepharis macularius; assembly: GCF_028583425.1. Taxonomy (NCBI): domain Eukaryota; kingdom Metazoa; phylum Chordata; class Lepidosauria; order Squamata; family Eublepharidae; genus Eublepharis; species Eublepharis macularius. Next base: position 37,491,111 of record NC_072791.1, read on the forward strand.
CGATGGCCACTGCCTCAGAGACACATCTTGCCATTTTCATCTCTGTAGTCACAATGGTGACAGAGAGGGCAGCAGTGACTGGCAACTAGGCTATTTTGGTGGCCCCACAGCATGCCCCCCCTCAATGCAGGCTTTGTCATAGCTAAAAACACCTATGCCCAGAAGCCTCCAGATGGCCATTGTCAGAAACAGAATGCTGGACCAGATGGAACTTGGTCTGCTCCGGCAGGCAAAACTTCTAACAAGCTGACACTTTACCATTGCAGGGTGGGGGCTTACTTTGTAAGCTTTTAGCTTTATGTGGGTGGTTGATGCTTTGAAATAACCAGAGAGAACTTGGCACATGTCTACTCTCCTCCCTGAGTCTTTCCTACATTTCCTCTTCTTGATTCTGACTTTGCCAGAAGCACAGCAGACAGGAGTGATAAAATAATGCAATCTTGTAGGTAACAGTTACCCTCATTGAATAGAGAATGCTATAAATATTATATTAGGTGGATCGGGCTGCAGGACCAAAATGAAAATGGAAAAAGAAAGATTGGATGTAAGAGTTGACTGTTTGGTGCTGGAAACCCAGGAAACCAAAGAGAAAGTAATTCCTCCTGTTGACGCTCCCACGGTGCCTTTGTAATGAACAAAGGAGCAGGAGGGTGGATTCACCTTGAGAATGAATCCTGCCATTACTGAGCGGAATCTTCAGTGTTGCTGTGCTGGCACCAAACCAATGCAAAGTAGGCAGGGTAGCATAGGACCAGTTTTACTCTTAAGGTCGCATGTAGTTTATCCTCATTGCTAAAGAGTTTAAGCTGGAGGGCAAAGAGATGAAGATCTCTTGCCCAGGTGTCCCTTTGCTAAATGTTTGCAGCATCATGTTGTCTCAGTGCAGCAAATTGTCGGGGTGGCGGGGGGGGAATACTTTTTTTTTAGTCCAAATGCCTATGACAAACAGTTTACTACATAAATGATAAAAATGGTTGGGTTAGTTAATCATTTCATAAAAAAGGGGGTAGGGGACAAAAATGACTTCCGTGGAGGGAGCTCGTCTTACTTTCAGTGCAGTTCTCCTTTTGGTATTGTACATCAGATCTTCTAACCTTTTTTAGTCCGTCTTGGAAAACTGGATCCACAATGTTTAACATCCATGCTCAGAACCTCTGGTGTACAGTCACCTATTAGAGGAGAATAAACACTCTTGTAAATAGATCAAGATGGGTAGCCATGTCAGTCTGTCTTTAGCAGTAGAAAAGAGCAAGAGTCCAGTAGCACCTATAAGACTAACAAAATTTGTGGTAGGGTATGAGCTTTCATGAGCCACAGAAGTGAGCTATGGCTCACAAAAGTTCATACTCTACCACAAATTTTGTTAGTCTTATAGAGTACTATTGGACTCTTGCTCTTTTCTACTCTTGTAGATGTTTCTGTTAGAAAGCATCATTTCCAATAGTTGCTTTAAGGTGGGTGTTTGGCTTCAAAACTAGCTCAGCTACATTTGCCTTGACTGATCATCTGCCTCCTATTAGTTGTAGCCTTGATTTGATTCCAAGTTTTTCCTAAAATAATGTAAAGCCATATTTTCAAGAGTGAGCTTACATTGTAGCTGGCTAGCTTTCCACAAGTTCTCAGTCTGGGCCCATGTTCTTTGCTTATTCTACCCAGTTAACTTCCTCTTCTGCAAGCAGTGGCCACTTTCCTAGTCCTGTTTCTATTGGTCTCTTCTGCTAAGTATGTATAAACTAGGGTTTCTTGGCATATACCAGCTCAGAAATAGTGGCACCCTGACACATAACCACAGGCTATGATAAAGAAGCCCTGTACTGAAAGCTGCTGAAATTCAATACACATATAATCTGTATTCCATGTGTACATTGTGGCCGTTTCCACGTGCTCTTAAAGAGACAGCCTTCTCACCAAACTCTGGCGTGTTTTCTCATTCACTCCATATATCTCCAATTTCAAAATAGAAGCAGGATGTTTGGCTTCTGATTTTTCAGTGCTTTTCCCCACACTTTCCTGCGCCCCCAAAAAGACGCCAAAAAAAGGAAGCCAAACAGCCTGCTTCTGCTTTGAAATCAGAGACATATGGAGTGAGTGAGAAAACCTGCCAGAATTCAGTGAGTGGACCATCTCTTTAAGAGTGTGTGGAAACGCCCTGTGTCCTGACTCAGTCTTTAGAAAGAGAGAACATCAACTAGGGTTACCAGCTCCTGCTTGGGAAATTCCTGGAGATTTGGAGGATAGAGACTGGAGAGGGCAAGATTTGGGAAGGGGAGGTACTTCACAGGGGTATAATGCCATAGAGTCCACCCTCCAAAGCAGACATTTTCTCCAGGAGAACTGATCTCTGTGGCCTGGAGATCAGTTGTAATTCTGGGAGATCTTCAGCCACCATCTGGAGGCTGGCAACTCTAACATCAACCATGTGGTGGGGGCACCTGGGCCCCGGAAGAGCACAGCCTGAGGAAAGCCGAGAAAGACACTTGTAGAAGTTGAAAGGTGGACAAGCAGCATCAAAAAATCCATGCTGGGAGGGCAGGTTGTGTGCTTTATGTGAAGCAGGGGTGGGTTAACAATCCTGAAGCCAGGCAGGGCCAGCAGAGATTAGCACCAGCTGAGAGAGGGTGGAGCCACAGGCCAGCTAGGCCAGGGTAAGCCTTAAAAGTGGCAGCAGAGTGCTTCTTAGGGTATTCTAAGGACTGGTGAGGAGAATTTGCAACGTGGGCGGTGCAGCAGAAAGGGTACTGTTAACCACTTCCTTACCTTGTATGTATGAAGACCAGAACAGATGGCTGTTACTGAACTGACTTGGGAATGTGATGTGTTCTTGGGGACATGGAGGTATGGAGTCTAGATCCTTACCCAGCTGCTATGGGCCCTAGTGCTTCAGGATACCAGGGAACTGCTCAGTTCTGCTGTTTAATACTCACCATAAGCTCATAAAAAACTTACTCAACTCAAACAAGCAGTTTCTTTCGGGGAGAAGAATAGGATTTCTGTAGTCATAATGCTCTCTTCTAAGCCCTTGAATCCCATTAGAGAAAAGATCATTATATTGCACAATGTTGCGGGCTCTGGCAGCCATTAATAGCCAGGAGAAAACAGTGGGGATGCTTTGTTTCAGAAGAATACCTCTCACTCCATGTCACAAAGGCCATTTCAAAGTTCTGCCTAAGAAGCAAAATGATTCTTTTTGTCAAATTAGCATTAGCATTTCATGGATTTCATATTATCAATGGAAAATAGTCCCCTTGGTCTTTCACATAAATGTATGGTGAATATCACTTCTTTCTCTCTTATCTTTAGAACTTCTTTCTCTTGCTTTTGCTCCACTCATACTTAGCTTCAGTGGGCGAATATTTGCATGAATGTTGCCAAGGCCTATTGAATGTGCACACACCACAACCATTTGAGGATTAGTCATCATGATTCCAGCCTCACATGTGAGCCTGACTGACAAACTGGTGGTGGGTGTAACATTGTCTCACCCTGCAATGTTTTAGCTCCAAAAGGTCTCCAGACTGACTGATAAAATGCAGAAAAGTTCTAGAGGGGTAGTTTTTTTTTAACTTGTTAACCATCAAGGTAGTTGTAAGTTTATCCCAGTGGTGCAAACAGTGGTGCAAACAAAATGGATATCTCTCAGAGGGAGCACAAGAAAGAAATGGACAAGGTTGGATCAGTCAAGCAGAACACAACTGGGCCAAAACAATAGCCGGCACGTGTAGGGTTGAAAGGCCAGTCTCCATCAAGGGCAAGTCTGTTCTTCCTCTCCCTTTGAAAAGATAAGCAACATTTGTGGAGACTCAGTTTGGACATCTAATAAAAATGTTTACTTCTGGGAATTGTTATTAGGTTTGCATGAGCGGAGGCTCCTGTTTAAACAGCAAGACATGCTATTGTCCTATTTACTTGCATCATTTGTTATTTAAGTTTGTGTGCATTGGTGGGGGGAGAGAGTGGAGAGATAAAAGTGCAAACGCTGCAGACATACAAGCATATGTCACTTCGTTACAGATAACTTGCCAGTGAGAAAAAATGACAACATTGTACCTGATTGCCTAGCAAACTCTTGCAAACCTATAAGAGTAGAAAGGCTTATAACTTGGAACTACAAAAGCCAGCAGTGCCCTTAGTACTGTTGCAAGTGAAAATGAGTTGGACCCTTCAGGCATTTCTATGGATGGAAGGATTTCTGTCACTCCTGTGTTCTGATGCAGTGAGCCACTTTGGAGGGGGGTGCATTTGGAGCAGTGGCAGCGGTACGGAGGCAAGACATTGATGCTCCATGAATGCATAAATGAATGCCCTTCAAGCCACAGAAGACTCTGGATGTTGCCTTGCCCTCTGGGCTGAGAGAGTACTCTCATCTCCCTGTCCCCACCAACTCCCCATGCTCACTAAAATTTCAGCCAAAGGAAAATTCAAAATGAATTTGGAGTTTCCTTCTTAGGTGATACACCTGAGAAATATCAAACACAGACAATGAGTTTTGAATCAGATTTGCAAAATTTCTAAGCAGGGACTAGGTACATCCCTAACGTCAGATGCAGTGATTCCTTGTCCAAGGGTACCTTAGGACCAAAGTAGGCATGTCGAGAGGTGAACTTCACAACATCTGCCTTAGAATCATAGAATCATAGGGTTGGAAGGGATCTCTAGGATCATCTAGTCCAGCCCCCTGAACAATGCAGGAAATTTATAACTTCTCCTCCCCCCAACTGCCCCAGTGACCCCTGATCCATGCCTAGAAGATCGCAAAACACCTCCAGGATCCCTAGCCAAACTGGACTGTGGAAAATTGCTACCTGACCCCAAGGTGGTGATTGGCATTACCCTAGGCATGTAAGAAGGCCATGAGAACTTAGCACTGATATAACCCATTCTGTCCTCCCCCTCATGATGTGCCCAGGATCACAGAATCAGCATTGCTGTCAGATGGCCATCTAGCCTCTGCTTTAAAACCTCCAAAGAAGGAGAGCCCACCATCTCCCGAGGATGCCTGTTCCACTGAAGGGCCGCTCTAACTGTCAGTAAGTACTTCCTAATGTTTAGCTGAAAACTCTTTTGATTTAGTTTCAAGCCATTGGTTCTAGTCCAACCTTCTGGGGCAGCAGAAAACAACTCTGTGTCATCCTCTGTATGACAGCCCTTCAAGTACTTGAAGATGGTTACCGTATCACCTCTCAGTTGTCTCCTCTCCAGGCTAAACATTTCAAGCTCCTTCAACCTTTCCTCATAGGACTTGGTCTCCAGACCCCCCACCATGTTTGTTGCCCTCCTCTGGACATGTTCCAGCTTGTCTATATCTTTCTTAAATTGTGGTGCCTGCCCAAAACTGAACACATTACTCTAGGTGAGGTCTAACCAGAGCAGACTAGAGCCATACCATCACTTCTCATGATTTGGACACTATGCTTCTGTTGATACAGCCCAATACCGCATTTGCCTTGTTAGCTACCTTATCACACTGCTTACTCATGTTCAGTGTATGGTCTACTCATACCCTTAGATCCTTTTTGTACATACTACTGCCAAGACGAGTCTCCCCCATTCTATAATTATGCATTTGATATTTCCTTCCTAAATGCAGAACTTTGCATTTATCTCTGCTGAAATTCATTTTATTTGTTTTAGCCTAGTTTTCCAGCCTGTCAAGATCATCCTGTATCCAGACTCTGTCATCAACCATATTTGCTACCCCTCCCAATTTAGTATCATCTGCAAATTTAATAAGCATGCCCTCTCTTCCTTTATCCAAATCTTTTATAAAAATGTTGAACATGGCAGGTCCCAGGACTGATCCCTCAGGAACTCCACTTGTCACTCTTCTCCAAGAGGGTGAGGAACCAAGAACCAGCACTCTTTGGGTGCCATCTGTCAACCAGATCTGCCTTGAGGGACAGCAAGATAAACTAGCAAACTAGATGTTTTGAAGAAGGGTTCAGCTTAGTCTTCTCTTTCTTTGAGTCCAGAAAGCCAGAAAAAAGAGTAATATAACATTTTATCAGGCCTTTTACCCTGTAAAAGATGTGTGCTTTATTCTCCCTTCCTTCATTTTATTAACAACCCTGTAAGGTTGACTGAGAGAAGTAGGTTGGCGGAAAGCAACCCAGACTATTTCAACACAGATGTCTTGCTCTACCCTGTTTCCTATACTGCAATATTGTTTTGGGGGGCACCCACATGATGTTATCCTCTATTGGCCCTGCTTCTATGTTTCCCCCCACTTTGCTGTGATGTTTCCTAAACTTGGTTTGGTAGAATCTTTTCCTTAAAAATTGTTGACAAGGCATCTTTGGATGCCCTGTGGAAAGGAAGTTAGTGACGTTTGTGTAAAGAATGGAATATAGATCTCCCTGCTCCTCATCTGATACTCTTAGAATCATACCAGACTGGGTCTCAGAATGTTGCCTAAAGGACAAAATGACAACCCCACCAGTTCTGGGCCTTACTGTCACCTTGTGTCATCATGCATTAGTGACCTGTGAATATACTGAGCTATATTGAAACATACAGTCCCATAAATGCCTTCATTGTAACACAGACATAAATATTGTATATAAATGCTGAGCTTCTGAATAACATATGCTCTTAAGAAGGTTCAAAGGCTTAACTGCACTTTAAATGCTAGTAACACTGATGTTGCCCAGCTTACGGACATCTGTTCTGAACATTTCTTTAGTCAGCACTACCCGTTTTACAAGGAAATTTCTGAAGAAAATGTCAAGCTGTTACCATTACATCATGTTACAGATTTTTCACACCTCTGTAAGGTACGCTTTTATACAGGCTTAACGAATTCAATAAACTTGAAATGAAAGCTGCCCCCATTTTGTGCCCAGCAGTGTTCTGAAAATTCTTGCAGTGGCAGGCAGCAGATTTTTTGGCTGGGGAACGGATCTCACATCATAACTGTAAACTTTAGGAAAGTCAATCAAATTTGCATTATGGAAGCTTTGGCTGCCCAGCTTCCATGCTTATGACAAGACAGCATCTTAAACAGATGTTTAAACCTAACAAAGCAAGATTCTAAATCCTGGTTTATTAGCCCCAGTTTAGAATATCAGTTTGCAGATAGAAAACTGGTGTTTGACAGCTGTTTGATATAACTAAGGCCACATTCAGGCATTAGGGGGGGAAACCTGTTTGTTCATGACAAATATTTCAACCATAACCCTCAAAAGATAATATAAACAAAAATGTACAAACTCTGAGTCCCTCATTTTGGTGTAGTGGTTAAGAGAGGCAGGACTCTAATTTGGACAGCCAGGTTTGATTCCCCACTTCTCCGCTTGAAGCCTGCTGGGTGACCTTGGCTCAGTTGCAGCTTCTCGGAGCTCTCTCAGCTCCATCCACCTCACAGGGTGATTGTTATGAGCATAATAATAACACACTTTGTAAACCGCTCTGAGTGGGCATTAAGTTGTCCTGAAGGGTGGTATATAAATCAAATGTTATTAATATTTTTTTATTATTAAAATCTAAAAACAGGTAATGACCTACAAGAATGTCCCAGGCTGGTGCTGGTTCTGCCAGTATGACTTTCATAAGGCAACAGATTGTGAGCCAAGGACCCAGAGCCCTTTGACTCTTGCACTTGGGCTTATATCTCCAACCAAACCCAAAATTCAATACCTTAAAAAGGGAATGAGCAGATGCTTCACCCGGGTCTTATTTAGTGGGATCAAATGCTCCTAATACTCCCCCCCCCTTCCCAGAATGGATTTATTTGTTTTATTTATACCACTCTTTACTCTCCAGTGGGGCTTACGTCATTTTTTTCTTCTCCATTTTATCCTTGTAGCAACCTTGTGTAGTAGGTTAGGATGAGAGTGTGTGACAAGCCCAAGGTGAGCTAGCAAGCTTCCACGGCAGAGTGGGGATTTGAATCTGGGTCTCCCAGATGATAGGCTGGTACTCTAACCACTAAACCACACTGTCCATCAATATATAGAATGGTTAATAAAATATTTGTTCATAAAAATATCCATCCTATGGAATTATATCCTACCATACTTGAATGTCAGAACTACATGTTAGTGTAAAACCGAAATGGTTTTGAATTGCTTCATTGACATGGGAATCTACTTTTCGGTTTTATTTCTGCCTCGCGTGAATCAAATCTGTGATTCTTTATTGCCATGCCATCTTTTATTTCCTTTTAACAAGTATTTTGCCTAAGAACATTATTTGTACATAAATCATAATACAAACACATACGCCTTTTACACAAAAATTGTGAACAAATGCTCATGCAAACAATTCTACAAAACCAACAATGAAAAGAAGTAGGGTTGCCAACTCTGGGTTGGGAAATCCCTGGAGATGTAGGGGTTGAGATTGGGGAGGAATATGTCACCACTCAGCTTATCCACTGAAGCAGCCATTTTCTCCAGGGGGTGTCTTCTCTACAGTCTGGAGATCAGTTGCAATTCCAGGAGAACTCCAGGCCCCACCTGGAGGTTGGCAACCCTAAAAGCAGAGAACTGAAATGGCTGACAAAATAAGCTAAATCAAAAGAAACAAAATAGAGCAAATGGATTAATTCCTTTAAAAGCTTTCCATTAAGTACAGTCTGTTTGAATTCCTTTGCTTATTTGTATCTTAAGAAAAATTGCACTTACTTTTTCCCTCAGTCGTGAGGCATAGTTTTGAAATTTAGCAGTTCTGTAAAAAATCCCTCTCTTCCCCTGGTTTAGAAATGCTGATAATTTGAGGTAAAATGTCTTGGGATTTCCGTTCAGTTCACAAATATGCTGGGGGCATTCAGAGTTGCCCCCTACCTCCTACCTCCTTCTCCCCATAATTAGTAAAGACTTAAGTTTCCAAGGTTCAGCAATCTTTGCAGTGAGAACTCATTTTAGTTATGAACGCCTTTCAGATGCCAGCTTCTTTTTCATCCCCCACAATATTAGGTTCTCAAAAGGGAAGTTTTGGGAAAAGGGAAGAACAGGACTTGCAAGGTTGGAAAGGACTGCTAGGGAAGCATTTACAGTGGCTCAGGAGACTTTTCAGCATCCTTGGTTTCCCCAAGAATTCTTTGATAAAGGTCCAAAAGAACTAACACTTTTCAAATTGAAATGGGGAGGGGTTGCCCATCTGTACTTTCAGAAGCATACTCTTTTTGCTGTGTAGCTTCTTTATCATTTTTCATATTTACTTTGCAGAATCAACAAACTGCTTTTCAGTCTTTACCAATCATACATTTTCGATACTGGAATAAAGAAATGGAGGCAGGAAAATAATAACTATTTAATCATATGAATAAATCTCCCAATCCACAGAGCATGCTTTGCATATGGATGTATTTACATCCTTGTAATAGAGGGTGAAATTCAAACCGAGACATTAGATACAGTGCAGGGAAGAACTATTTACATGCTCTTTTGCCAACCCCATAGTTAAAAGCTAGGTAAATACAGTCCAGGCTTTGCATTATTTCAATTATTCCCATATCTGGAGGCACCTGGAGCTATTTGCTCTGTGGGCCCCTCCTACAGAAAGGCACCTGCTACTTGCTAGTAGCACACTAGGGAACACAGTCCAGCCTGCATAATGGCAAGAGCACTGTTTGGCCAGTTCCAATTACAGGTGTAGGCAGAGCATCAGATCTTCTGTTCAGAGTATGCAAACATGACCCCTTCTGCATGGACCAGTTTTGCCAATTCATTTCCCGTACTGCAGCATTTTTTTTGTTACCATCTGCATCTGAATTGCTGCCATGAGTAGTCACTCCGGCTACTCTGAAGCTTTTCCATGGCTTTCCTAGGAGCACTTATACCCCGACTTTTTTTTTTTAAAAAAAATGTTTCAGTCGGCTTGTTTCCTCAAGCACATTATTTTGTCTTTTAGCATTCCACTCTCTTCTGCTCCCCTCCCACCCTCTGCAAGCCCACTTTATTGTGATTGGGCACTTTTGTCTATCCAGCCATTCCCTCCCCCTCCTTTCCATTCCTTTGCTCCCTCCTCTTTCCTCTCTCATTAATTTTATTTTTTTAAATCCAGTGCAGGATCAATGCATCAATGGTTTGAGAGGGACAAATCCAAGAAACAAGTTGATACAGCATTCCAATGCTGCATCAATTCATCATGTGTGCAAACAGGAAGGAAAGAAGGAAGGAAGGAAGGAAGGGCTGGTGCTGTGACATCATGGATGATGGCATCAGTGACAAAAGCACCAACAATGATCAATTTCATGATCTTGTGGATTAAAATGGAATTGGTTTTGGCCTTTTCTTGTGAGAACTGAATCGATGAGTCTTCATTTTCATGCCATTTTCTGTTCCCTTGTGCTAAATATTTCCCATAAACTGCATAATTTTTTTTTCATTATTTGTGGGTTTTTTAAAAAAAAAACATGAGAATTATGCATGAATAATACATGCATATATTACAAGACTTTTTTCATTTAAAAGTTGTAACATTACAATAAATAAAAACGGGAACATTTGACAGTTCCCTAACTCTTCTAGCAAAATCATAAAGCAATTTTAAAACTATCCATCCATTAAACCAACTTCAGTTAAAACTAGCATTATTACAAGACACAAACATGAATTTACACAACAATCTGAAAGCTCTTAGGAAAAAGTACTGACTTAAGGAACAACCCTAAGCAGAGAAGCAAGTCACATTTCATTTATTTGGGCTTATGCCCAGGAAAGTATCCTTAGGATAAGAATAATAATAACAACATTCGATTTATATACCACCCTTCAGGACAACACTCACTCAGAGCAGTTTACAAAGTATGTCATTATTATCCCCACAACAATAATCACCCTATGAGGCGGTGTTACCAGAAGTGGTCTCCTTGCAATAAATAATTTGTGGTGGAATTAGCTAGGAAGGAGAATGGCTATGCAAGAGGCCGGCAACTCTGGGATCTATCACCTGTGTATACCAGGTCCCTTCCAAAATAGTAAACAAGGCTGGTTCGTAAGGTCAAACAATAACTTTTATTAAAGAACAAGAGGGCATGCACATACTGTCGCGATTACAGGGTAAAAATAATCATACAAACGCACACAGAGACTTAGGAAGTTTAGCCAGAAATTGGGGGTAGAGAGAGGGAGCAAATATATCTACTTATCCTGGAGAGGGGGTGGGGTCCAGTCCGCGGAGAAGAGGGTAGCTTCGAATGCCAGCATCCTTGACTTAAGGGAGCAAGAGGTTTGGGAAAACCTCAAGGGAACAACGCTTATGGATGTGGAAGCATGAACAAATTGAATGGGACCAGGACCTTACCTTTATAGGTAAAATGTGCCCTGAGGTGGAAGAGCCCACCTAGCCATTAGAACAAAGACTTCAAGGGTCAGTTCATGGGTTTGACGAAAGGTTTGAGTACCTTGATTGGTAGCTGCTGGTGTGTGTGAAAGCAAATGCAAAACATGTTCTAGCGCTGTACAAAAGGGGTAGTTTGTTAGTGAATTCCACCAGAGCTGAGTTGATGATTTTTAGGTGGAGACTGTACTTTCCCAGGAACAACTGTATATACTTATGAATGTCATTTGATTAGCTCCTCAATCAAGGACAGGAGATCTCATCATGGAAGGAGGGAAAGGAATGTGTTAAGTGGGGATGACTCTGTGAGGCCTTTGTTGCACTAGGCACCTGCGGGGCTGGAGAGATAGTAAATCCAATCACTTCTCAATCACTCCGCATTCCTATGCAGCATTCCATGAATGCCATGTTCTTCCGGACAGGACTTAGCAACTGTTCGAGGCTCTCTGGTGGCAATACAGCAGCCATTTTAACTCCAGAGGCCTGAACGTCTTTAATATCATAAGTAGCCATATTAAAATTGCTATTAAAATGGCAGAGGCCGGGCCAACCGCTTACAGCAGGTGGGTCTGAGAGAGCTCCTAGAAGCTGTGACTGAGCCAAGGTCACTGAGCTGACCAAGTGGAGGAGTGGGGAATCAAACCCGGTTCTCCAGATTAGAGTACCGCGCTCTTATCCACTACACTAAACTACGGATGGCAGCCTTAAGCACTCAACAGAACTTCCTTTGGGAAGGGGTTCCAAAGCCACAATGCTGTGCTGAATTCCAAATGCCAGCTAGGTTAGTCAGAGGAGCAAGACCATTTAAATATCTTTTGGGGATGATCTGAGTGGCAGACAGGCTTAAGGCTCCCCATGCACGTCCCCTATTAGAATGCATCTCAAAGGCAAAGAAATTCTGATGACTACTTGAGCCCAAGGAGATAAGGTGGGGTAGAAATGTTTTAAATAAACTAATTAAATAAAAATCATGCATACAGAATGAGCAACAGGAAGCTATCAGTTGCAGAAAATACTATACAAAGCTTGTTTCCATACAGAGGTTTGGCACCCAATCTTTCTCCAAACTGGTTTGCTTTTTCCTTTTTTTAAAAAAAGATGCCATCAAAATGTATTTGCATGCATGTGGACGAGAGGATGCACGTGTTTAATGGTGCTAACCACATTGGCACTCTTTCCCTTTCCTCAGCCTCCCCCGTCACCAGGCTTTTAAAAAAACTAGATAACTATAGTAGCTGTGGTTAAATTGCTGCAGCAGTACAACATTGTATAATCTATCACCAGTTTACTAGCTCCTTTGAATTTCCCAATTTTCATTTTACAAAGTAAGTTTCTAGCTTTTTTAACTATGGAGATATACCTTTCTGCTGCCTCTCCAAAGGGCTACTTTTTTAAAAAAATGAAATCTTCCATTTCAGGGAAACTAGTGGATTGTGGCAATATATTTTTATAATGTTATAACACTGTGCAGCACAATAGCAATTGCTCCCCTTTTTAAAAAATTCTCAAAAAAGCCCTCTGGTGGTGCAGTGGGCAAAAATAAAGAGGAAAAATGCCTGGCAGAGGAATGCGTACAGAAATCTCCCTTGTGGACACACTGTTGCCAGTGCAAATGCCTCTGGTGATGACAAGGAAATGGAGAACCCTTGACACATGAATGCAGCCTAGAAAATATTTTTTAAAGTTTCATTTGTGGATGGATTGAACAAAATGCCCGCTTCTTTTTTTTTTTTACACTGGTAAGAACAGCAATCACCTCTTGTTTACACAGAAAAAGGGTGGCCCTTTCTGTGTTAAGGAGCCTCTCAGGAGCTGTTGATTTTCTTCCCCTCCAAGCCACCCAGCTGTTCCTTCTATTTGTGGTCTTTGGGCTAATTACATAATGTCCCTAATTTATACCCACTGGTAAATCAGATCACAGCGTTACCTGGAGGGCATGCTCTAATTAGAGGAATTTCAGAACAAATTGTTTAAAGAGCTTGTTTGGTGTGATTAAATGCAAGTGATGGGCCTCTCTGTCTCTCTTATTTAAAACGAGACACATTTATTCTACACTAAAACTGTGCAAATAAAAAAAAAATCCTAATAGCTGCGTTTCCCACTGAGAAGCTGCAATTGAATGACAGCATTATCCTAGAGACACTTTGGCTGATAATGCTAGTGAATGAATATAGATATATGTAGGTATGAAAAAAGAGTGTATGGGCTCTGTAGGAGAACCTCTTCTGTCCACAGTGTCACCAATGTACAATGTACATGATATTTCAGAGTAATGTACATGAAGAATAAAAAAAGCTTCATTTCCCCCCCTTAGGATTAAAACCTTGCATTCTCTATGGTGGTCCCTTCCTGCCCTGTAGAATGGCCTGCCTCAGGAGAGCCCCCACTCTCCTGGCTTTCCACAAACAATGCAAAACTGAATTATTTGAAAGGGCTTTTTACTCGGATAGGAGGGCTATATTGTAGGGAGGGGGGTCTCAAAGAGATACCATAGACTTCACTACTATGTTGCCTTACATCCTATCTGAAGCTTTAAGTATGTGCTCCTATGTAGAGATGGGCATGATCTGCATTACGATCCAAAAAACCCCACGATCATGGCGATCGCATGATTGTGACTCAGCGGATCGTGATCGGCCATGGCCAACAATCCAGCGATTGGGAGGGGGCTGGATCGGGGCTGGATCGGGGCTGGATCGTGCTCGGATTGGGAAGCCAGACACTCAGGCGCCAGTAATCTATTCCCCGGGCAACGGAGCCAGGGGAATGCCTGAGCTGTGTTTCCCCTCCTTCTGTCGCCCTGGAAACCCAAATGGAAGCCCAGCTTGCCTTGATCAGCAGGGCTTCCTTCCAACCACGGAGCAGCAAAGCAGTCACCAGCTGGGAGAAGACACCCAGGGGAGGGAGGGGGAAGGGGGTGTTCTGTAGCCATGGGCACTCCAATCTCATCCTTGCAAACCCTGATAGGCAGCTCTGACGGCCAAATACAGATGGCCAAACACAAACACAGATGCCGCCGGCATCACCCACCGTTCTTTTCTCGCCAGCGCACTCCTTTTTGGCCTGGCGGGTGGGCACATGGGGGGTGCCGCTGGCGAGCGGCCCAACCCCCTGCCCCCTGAGGGGAGGTGGCTCGTCGCCGTCTCCCCATGCCTGCCGGGCCCAGTGGCCACCGCCAACACCCACCTTTCCACATAGCTGGGAATAGCAGCGCGCCCCTCTTTGGTCTCCACGATCCACGATTCACAGATCGGGAACGGGAGATGATCGGTGTGGATCGTTTAGATGAGATCGTCACCGACGCCAATCCATGATCAGCTGGATTGGCAGGTTTTTTTGGATCGTGCCCATCTCTACTCCTATGTACTACCTGCACTTTAAATACAATCCTACTGGGTCATTCCATGTTGTTGAATGTCAATCCAGGAATTGCTTATGCTCTGTTTCAGCATTCCTTCAACTCTGTATTGGATTTTTGCTAATGTTATGTCTTTGTAAACTTGCAAATATTATGTCTTGTAAATTTGCATTTATTTACCCTATGGTATTGTTTATGAAAATGTCATTGATGTTGACTGTACTAATTTCACACTAGGTAATCCACCTTGAGTCTCAGTGAGAAAGGTGAACTGTAAATGACATAAATAAAAGAAATAAATAAATTGAAAGGAGCATGTAGATCAGAGCAGTAGTCCATCTAGTCCAATATCTTGTTTCACACAGTGCCCAACCAGTTGCCCTTGAGGGCCAACAGACAGGGTTGAGGCCGCCCCTTGATATTGCCTCCTAGTGCTGGTATACAAAGGTTTACTTCCTCTAAGTGTGGAGGGTTCCCTTAGTCTCCATGTCTAATACTGGAGGAAGAAATAGGAGGGGGATAATCAGTTGTGCTGGGGACCAGAAGTGTATCAGGTGGCTCTCTAACATATTCTATGGTCAAACCATAGAACTTTGGCCAAATGCTAGAGCATCACCTGTGCCCCTACTTGTACCGCCCCCCCAGGAGAGTTTCCTGCCAGTTGCAAGCCTTTAATTGGCAATGCTACAGCTATATTTTTCCATCTCTAAAAATATTTTTTGAGCTGTGGTGACAAGAACTAGGCACAGTATTCCAAATAAGGTGTCACCATATAAATACCCCATTACTGTTAATAGATCCAGAGGAGTTAGCCGTGTTAGTCTGTAGCAGCAAAATCAAAAAGAGTCCAGTAGCACCTTTAAGACTAACCAATTTTATTGTAGCATAAGCTTTCGAGAGAACTTGATTCTCGAAAGCTTATGCTACAATAAAATTGGTTAGTCTTAAAGGTGCTACTGGACTCTTTTTGACATTACTGTTAAGAATGCCAGGGAAAGAAATAATTTATTTGGGGCATTTTGTAGCCAATTTCTTCTTCTGCATGTTCTTAGATGACAAAAATGGAGGCTTGCTTCCTGTAGTGCAGACGGTTGGATGAGTGCATGGGGAGAGCAGAGAGAAGAAGGGAACTCTGTAGAAATGAATAAGGCATGCATCTAGGCAAATATGGCCAGGATCAGGTTGCTAGAAACAGCAGTGTCTGTTGATTACTAAAAATAACGTATTTACATAACTCTGGGGCATGTTACTAAAGCATTGGTTCAAGTACACATAGTCAGTTATCCTCACAATAACTACCCTGTAAAGGAGGATACTATTATTTCAGAGGTGGGGCAGAGGCTAAACATTAGATGGGGGGGGAATGTTAAGGACAATGTCTTCCCTCCCTCAGATTGATAGAGATAGTAAGAAAGACCAATAATGAGAGACACTATTGTATGGTTGTCAGACAATCAGATTGATCTTTTAAATAAATAAAATATTCCCTGGGTTGTCTTTTTTGTGTTTATATGGTTTTCTTTAACTGTTTAAACATTGTGTGTATATGTGTGCATGTGTGCAGCCAGGTTGGTGTAGCATTTAAGAGTGGCAGGACTCTAAATTGGAGAACCGGGTTTGATTCCCCACCCCTCCACTTGAAGCCAGCTGGGTGACCTTGGGTCAGTCACAGCCCTCTGGAGCTCTCTCAGCCCCACCCACCTCACAGGGTGTTTTGTTGTGGGGATAATGATGGCATACTTTGTAAACAGCTCTGAGTGGGTGTTAAGTTGTCCTGGGCAGTATAGAAATCAAATGTTATTATTATTATTATATATAATTTAAAATGCTGTTTCAGTGTCCTAAAAATTTTAATGTTTTGTTGTTTGCCGCCTTATGGACCCTACTATGTAGAAAGGCAATATAAATATGTTTTCAATTAATTAATAAATTAAGCTTGGCTGAGTTCAAATCCCTATTCTACTATGAGGCTCACTGGGTGAACTTGGGCAAGTCTCTCTTTCCCTCTGCCTAGCCTACCTCACAGAGTTCTTGTGAAGATAAAATAGGATGTAGGATTGTATATGCTGCCAGGAGGCAGAAGAGAATATATGTTTTTTAAATAATAAAAAGTAGCCTGGATGTACATTTCACATATATATCCAGGCTACCTAGGTGAATCACAAAGTTTTTACATGCCATTTGAAGGAGAAAAGGGAAAGGAGTAATAAGATCTCCCCAAGGCTGGGTGTCATTGCCAAAGGACCATTTCAAGTACCTCCCCTATAACTGAGAAAATGCAGAAGACCTAAGAATGTGGGTAGGTTCCTATGAGTGGAGGCAGCTATTCAGATCTCAAAATATTTTCAGCTTTGAAGGACAAGACAAGCAGTTTAAATCAGGCTCAGAAATGTATCAGGATCCCATGGAAATGTTTAAAGTAAATAATAAACATGATACAAAATTGGTGAAGCATGGTCTATAAACTCGCCCTCTTAAATGCCTTAAATCTGGTGCACACAACAGCCCCGCATGCGCCCTGAATGTGTGGGGAGACCAAGAGCAAGAGCACTGTCCCCACCCCTTGCCTTTGCACAATTACCTGTTTATCTGTGGTGGTGTCCACATAGAGGAAGTGGATGGGAAAACACTCCCTCTCTGTGATCAATGACATCCCAAAAACAGTGACACTAATCAGAGGGTGGGAAAGTTCACATGACTACTTCCTCTGCACAGATCGGGTGATTGCAATGAGACTAGGGGTGGGACTCTCAGTTGCTTTCCCTCCCCATGCATTCAATGAGCACATGGGGCTGTTGTATACATCAGGCTATTGTGGCAATTAGGAAGGGACCTTATATAGGCATATATGTCCCTGAGGAAAAATCCCCATGTCAGCAGTACTTGACTTGAAAGATGCATCTGCCAATGTTGTTGTGATAAAGGCTGGAGTTGGGGGAGAGGAAAATGCTGCCCTCTGTGCATCCTGTACAGCCAGGGGCCCCAACATGGTTCCCTTGGGCACCATTGCAACCTCTGACACTTTTCCTGGTGCCCAGTAAATGTTTTTAGAAAGTGGGTGAGGCCAGGTGGGGTTTTTGCCAAGCATGGCTTCTGATTGGCCATCAGAGATTTGATTGGCTGTGCAGATTTTTTAAAACAACAACAACATTGTTTTGGCAGAAACTGCTTCTACAGCACAAGGAGCTTCACTGTGTGACTGACAGTAAGCAGGTGCAGCCATTTTGTATCTGACTGTGCCTCCTATGGCAGCCATTTTTAGGCAGCCATTTTGTGGCTGTGCCTACTACACTGTATCAGAATTCTGAATGTGTCTGCAGGCTCAAAATGGTTGGAGAACCCTACTGAAAGGCCAAAGTAGGGTTGCCAATTCTGGGTTTTGTCACCAGAAACAGTTTCTGGAGATCACCAGAAACTCTGTGAGAACTCCAGGCTTCACCTGGAGGCTGATGGCAACCCTAACCAAAAGACCAACAATATTTTGACATAATCCTGAAAACATCATGTAGCACCATTGAAAGCATTCAGGATGAAATCCCTTTTGTTTCTGGCACACTTTGGCTTTTATGTGAACTTTACATGGTCCATTAAGCCCTAATTATGGGCAGATGTATAACTACTGTCAAAACCCAGTAAGTCATTTAGTAACGATATGCATCCAAGACTATCTACTATAATACGGCATTAACCCAAATAACTTGCATTTGATATTCTAGGGAAAGAACCCAAACTGTTAGGCTTTCCATTGGGTACTATTATTGCTGCATGTTCAGCTTTCTGAATCAACAAAACTTCCTCTGGATTCAACACAGCAATCTGGGCTTGGCTTTAGCTGCAGCAGTTAATCATATATATTTTTCCATGGCAGTTAAAGCTCATATCAGTCTGGTGGCAAGAAGAGGTGACTTGGAATGCCACAAATTCACGTTCAACAGTCAATTTTACATTATTCGAGTATGTTCTTCGAATTTGAGCCAATCAGTGGGTCTTGTTAGTTCTCCACCAAGTGACTTGAAAATCTGACATGGAGATTTGAATCTGTTTAAAAAATTGTGCATACATGAAGGTGCTGCCAATCAAAACAGATTGACAACCTAGAAGGACCACTTAGAATTTAGGTAAAAAAGGTAAAGGTAGTCCCCTTTGCAAGCATCGAGTCATTACTGACCCATGGGGGACATCGCATCATGATGTTTTCTTAGCAGACTTTTTATGGGGTGCAGAGTGGTAAGCTGCAGTACTGCAGCCCAAGCTCTGCTCACAACCTGAGTTCAATCCTGGTGGAAGCCAGGTTCAGGTGGCCAGCTCAAGGTTGACTCAGCCTTCCATCCTTCCAAAGTCGGTAAAATGAGTACCCAGTTTCCTGGGGGTAAAGTGTAGATGACTGGAGAAGGCAATGACAAACCACTTTGTAAAAAATCTGCCAAGAAAACGTCGTGATGTAACGTCCCCCCATGGGTCAGTAATGACTCAGTGCTTGCACACCTTTACCTTACTTAGAATGTATTTACTTATTTATTTACAGAACTTAGGCTCCACATTTCTGCCTTCATCAGATCAAGGCAGCTAACAGATTCAAAACATACATAATAAACATGTATCTTTAAAAAAAAGATTAAAACCAACAAAACCACAGCACTAAAACAACTTTAACATAGCTAAAAAGTGTGTGTGTTATGTGCCGTCAAGTCACCTCTGACCTATGGTGACCCTACAAATGAAAGACTTCAAAGCTAACATACACATTTATAAAAAACAATTAAACTGGGGCAGGAAGAAACGATCACTAAGGGAATAACCAGATGACAACAACAGAAGAGTAGAGAAGAGTCTCTCTTAAAAGAACACTGAATGGTATAATTTTTTTTAAAAAAAACCACTGTCAAATATAACATGAACCAAACCAGGCGTTTGAGCATTCCTAGAGGCAACAGCATTCCGCACTGCATTTCTCTTTCTTATTAAACAGTGCTCCCCATTTATACCAGGTTTTCTGACTCAGAACTGATCAAGGTCACATAAGTTTCAGCACTGCCAACTCTTGCGCCCCTTTTCTCATCCCCGTTAACTCCTTTTCATACTACAGTTAAGCTGTGCATGAGAAAGGAAAGTTTCACTGAGAGTTCAAGCTTGGCTTGTCATCTATTTCCTAGTGTTTTAAAAAGATTTGTTAGACATTTGAAAAGTAAGAAAAAATATATCACAGGTAATCAGTAGTCAAGATGAATGTGCTTTAAGAATGTCCAGGTATTGCTAATCAAATCATATAAGGTACAATATGGAGTAACTTAATTTAAAATGGGGCAGGGGATTAAACTACTTGACAGTCCTAATTAGCTAGTGACACTACCTGCCCTAAAAAAATTCCTTTTTGATTTAGGCGGAACAAGATCAGGGCTTTCATTAACATGGAACAAGAATATTGACTAGACATTTTTGAATGTATGCTGAAACTGAAAGGGAACTTTTCTTACACAAAGGCCCACCTTGTGCTTGTGAGCATTGTGAATATAACCTGTACAAGTCTGCCTTTCATGGAAAAGGTAAAAAAGCAACTGGTCAAGTTCCATTTTTAAAAAAAGGACCCCATATTTTGCTGTATTAGGAAAACATCTTATAGCATCAATATAACAACTGCCCTAGAAGACAGTAGATTGCATCAAACTATTCCACTCAGTAAAATGTGCTTTCTCCAGCCTAAAGAGCCTTCCTCTGGTGTAAGTGCCATTGCTGGTGTGGAGAAGACCCTGCTAACGGATTAGCAGCAGCTGAGAGAAATCTGGCTGAGTTTGTTTCTCCTCTGCCCAAAGCTAGTGGTGGATAGAGATGGGCACAAACAGAAAAAACAAACAAACATGATGTTTGTTGTTCATTGCCATTCACGAACAGAGACTAACGAACAACCACGAAAATGGCCCTGTTCAGGAACATGTTTGTGGTTGTGGGGGCCAGCAGGCTCTCCTCCAGCCATCATCCAAGTCAAGATCCCTACCGCACCACTCCCAGAAACCTTACTTGAGCAGGCAGCAGGAAAGGTACAAATAATAAATAATAGCTTGGCCCAGAGCCTGGCAGCAGCCCTGGAACCTGAAGGGGTAGATCCCTATCCCACCACACAAAAAGAAAATTCAAGCTCCAATGCACTCTCTCTATCAAAATGCCAACAGTAACTGTCTATCCATTGTCTGCAAAGTCAGAGCTAGGAGCCCCCTTCCCCCCTGCTCTTTGCTCCTTTGTTGTAACAAATTTGGAGCTCCACACTTGAAAGGAAGACCTGCCTATCAAGCTAAATTGGGCTTAGATTGGGGTTTCCAGGGCAACAGCAGGAGTTCAGACAGAGTTCAGACAACCTCTGCCTAAGTTGCCAAGGGAATTGATTGCAGGTGCCAGACTGTTTGGCTTGGAACAGCAACAAACAAGGCATGCAGTGACCACCTGTTTGTTTAGAATGGGGCCTCACAAACAGCTTGTTCACGAACAGCAGATTGGGTTGTTCGTGGCTTTTTTTTGTTCGTATTGCTGTTCGTGCCCATCTCTAGTGGTGGAGAGTCATAGCTGACTTATGGAGACTCCTGGTAGGGTTTTCATGACAAAAGACTATCAGAGGTCATTTGCCACTGCAGGCCGTGGTCCTTGTTGGAGGTCTCCCATCCAATTGCTAACCAAGACCGACCTTGCTTAGCTTCTGCGATCTGATGAGATCAGGCTCATCAGGGCTATCCTGGTCAGGACTTATGTTTGCCTAGTTGAAGCCTATGTGAAGGTGCCATAGGGTTATCAGTCCCCTGGTAGGCATGAGGAATTCCCCACCCACAGTTTCAGTGTTTCAGACAATTCCTAAAGAAGACTGGGGGCTGAAGACAAGTGTTGGCAGGATGATTGAGGAGGGGCAGGGGCTGCTGTGTATTTTGATGCTTTGTCTCACCTTCTGTTTTGTCCGTTTCTATTGTATTTTATTTTTGTATTGTAAGCCACTTTGGATCCACATTGAGCAGAACTGTAGACAATGCATGCATGCATGAATGAAAAAAAATTAAAACAAAGCTTCAAACTGCTGAAAGAAGTGATAGGATACAAGGTAACAATGAATACAGGATTGCCCCTTAAAATTATTGACAGAACTCCTATCTCCCATCAGTTGTCTGTCAAATAGAATTCAACAATATAGTTTTCAGGATCACAACCATATTAGGTGCATACTAGTTGCAGGATCACAACTATACCTGGCACAGTTCTACAAATCTTGATCATTCTTACTGACTTGCATGGAAATGAGATTCTACCCACTGCCATTAAATACAGACCAAATAATTGTAACAACATAGTGAACATACACAATGAAATTTCAACATACAATCAGGTTAACCAGTATGTGATTATTCTCTGTGGCATGAAATCAGATCATGCCCTGTTGGTGTTTGTTAAGTCCACTAGACAATTGTGCTGTCTGTTGCTAAAGTCAATGTCACTTTCCTGTCCAGTCAGTCTGAATTAGTGAGGATGACAAGAAGAAATGCTGATTTTTATAGAAGTGGCCTACATCCTTCTTCTTAACTGGTCTATCCTGACAAGTTAACTTTATATCCATTTATTGGAAATTTATTTTATATGGCCAGATCTAAAGCAAAAGTTTTATCTATCATCACACTTAGAGCCTACAAAATGGTCATAATTTGGAGCTGATATTCAATAAAATGAAAGCAACTTAGTGAGTGTAACATGCCTTTCCAAACCCATAGCATGGTGATACTATTGCTGAAACATCTTTGGATTTAGACAGAAAGGATACATTGCAACCCTAGCTGGAATGAAGAGACAGACACAGGCTTGGAACTAAAGGGCCATTTATTTACATAATCTTAAACATAAACCACGGCAAGGGCCAACTAAACAGTACAGGTCAAGCCATGGGGTCAGCCCTGGACCTCCGCCTTGACCTGTCTGGGTGAGCCCCACAGCCCTGGGTGCAGGCCATCCATGAAATGGCTGCAACCCAGCCAGCCAGGCAAATGGATCCCCCCCCCATCAAGCTCCTAACACCCCAGGCGTACAGCATGAGGGAAGGCCTTGTCCCTGGGGATCCCCACAGGCATCTGCCCCTGTTATGGTAGCCGTCACAAGCATACTGCACTACTGGCAGACCCTGTCTTCCCACCCATGGGGAAGTGCCACTGGGTGCTCACCGGCCCACTCCCTATTCCCAATACTCTCCTGCCAATGACCTAACCGAAACGGCACCACCCAGGCCAATACCTCAAACCTCCTTCAGCAGTGCAAGGTAGGTGAAAAAATCTCGTCTCAAAAGCCAATTAGGGAAAAGGGGTAAAAAATTCCTTCCTGACTCTGGAAAACAGCAGCCAGCTACTCCTGTACTACCACAGGGTGAGGTGGGTGGGCCAAGCGTTCAAAGCAACTGACGCCAGGGAAAAGCAGAGCCGCCTACTAAGGCCTTTGACTCTGCCCCCTGACAAAGCATCATATGCTCGGGAAGGGAGTCTGTCTCTCCCTCTGGGCAGGGCTGCAAAAGACAGCTCCCGGCTCAAGCAGCATTGCTGCTGCCGGGAGAGCCAAATTGTAACCCTAGCCAGAATGAAGAGACAGACACAGGCTTGGAACTAAAGGGCCATTTATTTACATAATCTTAAACATAAACCACGGCAAGGGACAACTAAGTGGTACAGGTCAAGCCACAGGGTCAGCCCTGGACATCCACCTTGACTAGTCTGGGCAAGCCTCACAGCCCTGGGTGTAGGCTATCCCTAAAATGGCTGCAACCTGGCCGACCAGGCAAATGGATCTCCCATCAAGCTCCTAATGCCCCAGCCATACTGCAAGAGGGAAGGGCTTGTCCCTGGGGATACCCGTAGGCATCTGCCCATGTTATGGTAGCCGTCACAAGCATACCACACTGCTGGCAGATCCTGTCTTCCCACCCATGGGGAAGCGCCACTGGGTGCTCACCGCCTCACTCCCTATTCCCAATACTCTCCTGCCACTGTAAGGGCCAAACCTCTGCTTAAGCCGTCATGCCCCACAGGTGGCTTAAAGCCAACTGAAGCCCTTGCCACAGGTCGTTGAGAAAAATCTTGTTGCCCTCTGTGACAGACTCAGCTTCAGAGGCTGAGATTTCCAGTCAGTGAGCTATGATTGACATGTTTCCTTCCCCCTCCTCATGTGGCTAGCCTGAAATGGCAGTTGGAGATGGAATGTTGGGGAAGCTGTCAGTTGGAGTTGGAGAGTAAACAAGGGAGTGAAAGGGAGTTGGAGTCTGGCTTTTGACCAGTGAGGGTCAGCCAGAAAATCCTCTGTGATTTGTGAAGCACTTTTAGTCCTAGGAGCTAGGACTAAAGTAGGGGAAACCAGCACAAACCCCTACTTAGACTCAATAGATCTGGGAAGTATAGAGGGCCAAGGAAGGAGGAAGAAAGGTATCTCCCCTTCAGTGCCACGAACAGGATTATAGTTCACTGCTATAACACCTGCCCAGGATCTGGGAAGGGTCTGTCTCTGTGTAGCGCCCTTAAGTCTGGAGAGGAGGGAAAGTCGTGCCGTGTTTGTGTTACTAAACACAAGTATCTAAAGTGTAACATCTGTGAAGCAATGTGAACCTCCAAAAGCAGCCTGTAACTGAATGTTTTGTGCCTCACACCAGTGAAGTTGTTATACCAAAACCTTTCTGTCATTCCATTCAAACACCTGCCTACCTGCCTTTTAAGTTCAACTTCTGTCAATAAACCTTCAATTACATTTTTGAACCTTCCCAAGCCTTATGTGCCAGTTTCTGATAAAGGGAAGCGCAAACCCCTGATCTGTCCCCTATTAAGACTCAGCTAGGTAACCAAATTGTAATATTCATAAGGGTGGGACAAAGAAGAACGTTTGAAGCTCAATATCAATCACATTATCAAAGGTTGCCCAGCCCAGTGTACAGCTTCATAAGCTTACAGAGGAGGAGGTTTTACCTCAGGGTAGGGGGCCCAAGCCTGAGATTTTCATGGGTTTAGGGCACCCTCCATGTACACCGTCGCCTCCATGTACACCGTCGCCTCACACCCCTAATTCTGGGGTGTGGCAAATAAATTCCCAAGCCTTCCCCCAAGGGTTTTTTATGGCCCTATTGGACTTATGCCAGACCCCTTCAATTGCCCGAGGGTCTAAGGCCTCCCACCATACCCACCTTTGTACCATCTTAAACCAAAATATAAGCACGCTCAGCCATCAGCTGCTTATAACCTGGAGGTCTTTGGCTATGTGTAGCGACAGAGCCTTTCCTTGCACTAACCCCAGGTCATTGCAACCAAGGTAGATGACCAAAATGTGTGTGGGAGGACCCATCCTTCCCCCTAAACAAAAGCAACAGCAGGCCCGGCCACCTAAGGCCACGCCGTCCCTACCACTCAACCATGGCCACAACACTTAG
Organism: Eublepharis macularius; assembly: GCF_028583425.1. NCBI lineage: Eukaryota > Metazoa > Chordata > Lepidosauria > Squamata > Eublepharidae > Eublepharis > Eublepharis macularius. The sequence goes on from NC_072791.1 coordinate 37,516,169, forward strand.
GCCCAACTGAGATCCAGTCGGCATTCTCCTGGCTTGGTAGGCCACCTAGAAAACCATGCTGTGTCCACAAATCAGGATTCTCTTCTTCCCTTGGCCTGCCATAGCACCTAGGAAAAGAGTGATTAGTGTGGCCATTTAAAACTGAGGCAAGGGGCGAATGTAGGTATGAAAAACACCTGACCTCCACCTGCCCACCCGTGGCTGCTGCTGTAGAGGCAGCCCCAATCCAAAAAGGAATGGGTGCCGAATTTGACCCCAGCCAAACCAAGTTTCTTAAGAGCCCTCTCTGTAACCACCCCAAACTGATACTTAGAGCGGAACTACAAGTGACAAAAGGCACAGGTTGGACACTTGTCAGCTTCCCTCAAGTTTTGATGGGAAATGTAGGCAGCTTGGCGGAATGTTGGACAAGTGACAGCTGAAAAGTCCATTGGACAGCAGTCAGAGAGCCAAGCTGCAAGACTAGGATGCCTACATTTCCCATCAAAACTTGAGGGAAGCTGACAAGTGTCCAACCTGTGCCTTTTGTCACTTGTAGTTCCACTCTTAGTTAATGGAGTATTATCTTCATGGCGAAATAAGACACTGTGGCTTTCCCCACAAAACTCCACATATTCCCTAGGGACCTAGGATAAATGTACTTCCCTGATGCTGCTAATCAGTCTTGGCCTGGTGGATCCTAATGGAAACTGTATCCCCTGCAAATATCACTTACCCAGAGAGCCCTGAAAAATGCTGTTAAAGAAGCAGCATGAAAAAGCTTCCTTTCAAACCGAGAGGAACAAACTTCCCCTCAGGCAGCCCCTAACCCTTTGTGAACTGATGGGGAGATGGGCTGCCTGAGATCACCAGGTGCCACAGCCTTCCGGGACCAGCCTTCTAACATTTTACAGACTCTGAAATCTCCCATGGATTCTGGTAAGCCACGCACCTTGCTTGCAAAGGCCAGGGTAGCCAACTGACCCCTAATGGACCTGACTGAAAGGCCCCTTCTACGCTGAACAACACAAAAGTGCATCAAGTGTTCAGGTGGAATAGGCCACAACTGCTGAAGCCCAGCCATCTTTCTGAACTTGTTAAGCTGCCCTACTACATGGTCGTAGGCCTTGTGTGTGCTGGGGGCAATGGACAGCTGGATTGCCATGTTCGCCTCCAAACTGCCGAAGCTCTTGAGGCATCTGCAGTGGCTGCTGGTTGGCCCCAGGGGCAACCTGCCCAAACGGTTCCATCTGTTGACAAGACAAAACATCTGCCATGCCATTGTTAATTCCCTGGATGTGCCTGGCCCTAAATAGAATATTTAACTTCAGGCATTTCAGGGTGAAGGCATGCACCAGCCTCATTACCCTGGGGGATTTGGATGACCGAGTGTTGACCACATGCATGACTGCAAAGTGACCTATCCCGTAGATTAGGTTCAACAGGGGACATTACCTGCATCCATAGCTGCTGGTGGATTTGGTCCCATGGTAGGCCAAGATTAATGGCCGCACACATGCGAAATTCTTTGTCATACCGCAGCCAAGCTACATGCTCAAAGTCAGTATATCCCCTATATATAATATTCTGTCAAGATAATAAAATAAACAAACAGATGAGGCAGCTAGCAGTGACTGATCTGTGTCATCAGTAGTAACAAAGTGATGACAGGTAGCTATCATGTTATACCAACCAGGTGATGTACTTCTCTGTAAATGTCAAGGACACCTGGGCTGGCACAGTGAGTCAGCACTGTGTTGGGATAGGCTACTAACTAATATATAAATATGCAGAGTCTGTTACTGTAAAGAGCTTCAGCTCTGCGTGTTGCTGGTGAAGCACTTTGTCAGCCAATGCAATCTATCTGTAATGTATCCACCTGTAAATTGTATAATACACCATTTGTACTGAAGCTTGGTGTGTCGTGTCTTCTCTTGAACCCTGCCACTGAGGCCTGTGTAGCATAATCATACCGCGACATATTCATGTATTGAAATAGGGGGAGAGCTTTCCAGGGTTGTGCTCTAGCTAAAACCCCGGCATAGATAAGGAACCCGGGGAGCCAATGAGACCAAGTACGGTCAACCCGCCAATGTCTAATCTCCTTGTCCCTCTCATCCAGGTCATCTTTATCCTTTTTATCCTTCTTATCCAGATTCCTGAAGGAAGGGTAAAGATGTCCACATATTCCCCTTTGATAATCTTAACCCTGGTGGCCTGAGTTAAGTGGTCACCCAGGGGCAAGGCAGTGTCCTCAAATGGCAATGCCCTATACAGCACCATGCCGTAAGCAGGAGGCCCATAATAAAGGGGGGCCAATTGAGAGCCATAACCAGCAGGCCATCCCACAGCTGATTGGGGAGGGGCCTGACCATCCCCCCACTCCAGCTGGCCTGGGTAGGTGCTACCTGAGCTTGCTGCTGACTCAATGACCCCCTGGTATACCCTGGCCAATAAGGTTGACCCATAGATGGCCAGCCAGCCACCAGTGATGTCAAGGCCAAAGATGTAGAGCTGGGGGACCCAGAGGCAGTTGTCTGACCCCAGGGGCCTCAAGGCCAAGTGGATGCCTGCAAGGTTGACTTACCCTCGGGCACAGCTGGCTCCACTGCTACAGCAACCTGGCAACCGTCTGCCAGCCACTCCTATTCAGCATCTACCACTTTCTCCTCTGATACCACAGGCACCTAGGTGCTGCTGCCCTCTACTGACACCACTTCAGAGGATCCCTCAAGGACAGAAATACAATTTAGTATATCACTATAAAATGATGAATGAAATACCTTCTTAGTTGGCCGGCACACCCTAACCAATGACCCAGCTGACACAGAGCAACCTCTGGCTGCTTCAAGAGCCGCCATATGATCTAATATCTCCTGCCTACTTGGCCCACTATCTTCCTCATCCAAGGAAGAAAGGGTAGGTGGAGGCTTCCTAGGCGCAGGCCTCTTAGCAGGCTGCTTACCCTTAGATGGATCCTGCATCTGACGAAGAGAACTGTGCTTCTCGAAAGCTTATGCTACAGTAAAGTTGGTTAGTCTAAAAGGTGCTACTGGACTCTTTACTTCACGGTAAACAGACTCTAGCTAGAAACAATCACTCCTAAATAGCAAATGATTTCTTTTGAAGTTTCTTTACATATGCATTAGGGCAAAGTGAATGCTCCCTATTTTGTTTCTTTTTATATTCATTTGTCAGTGGTTTCTGTTGTCTGCTTTTGAAGAACAGTTTGATAGATTGGTTTGTAATTAGACATGGGCCCGATCCAAAAAAAAATTCCAATTCAGCCGTTCGTGGATCTGGGCTGCTGCCGAACGCAGGCCACCGATTCTAAACGATCAACTCTCATTTCCAGTCCTCAATCGGGAATCGGGGAGGCCAGCGCTTAGGGCAACTGTAGTCAGGCTCTTGCGCACGCACGCACGCGCGCTCCTGAGTCGCCCCCGCCCACGCAGCAAGCTGGCTGTCCTGGTGCGCTGCAGAGCTGGCGGCAGCGTGAGTGGCTTGGAGGCTGCCTGCGCCGTTCACCTGCCCCACAAGACAAGGGGCTGCCGGCTTGCCCACGCGCCCCTTGTCCTGGGGAAAGGCGAATGGCACAGGTGGCCTCCCAGCCTCCCGCGCTGCCTTTTGCCTTTCCTTTGTGCCCACCCTCTTCCCCCTCCCTGCTCCGTGGTTGGAAGGAAGCCTGCTAATCAAGGAAAGCTGGGCTTCCATTCATGTTTCAAGGGCGACAGAAGGAGGGCAAACACAGCTCATTTCCCTGACTCCGTTGCCCTGGGAATAAATTACTAGTGCCAGAGTGTCTGCAATTCCAAACAGAAACTGACCCATCTGATCAAGTCCCGAACAAGCAAACTCCCAACCGCTGGATCGGTTGCCATGGACAGAACCGATTAGCTGAGTCACGATGGCGAAAACGCCAAAATCGGGGTTTTTTTGAAATCATAATTCAGATCGTGCCCATCTCTATTTGTAATGTATGTGCCTGTGGTATGGTTCTCATACAGCGTTTATATATTTATACATATGATGTACATCAGTTGGTTTGCAAACTTTTTGAAGTGAGACATTCTTCTATACTTATTTGGAAAGTAACACTATTTTTCCATTCAAACATTTTTTAAAAAATCTCACCTCAGTTAACACTGAACAATTGTATTTTATTTCTTATGCAGAGCATTATGGACATTATGCAGAAGTAAACCAAAAATTTCCATAATGTCTGCCAATCTCCTCTCACAGCTAACTCCATTCCTCTTCATTCCTCATGACCTCACAACCCACTTGGGACAGCATCATGGCCCACTATTGGGTCTTAACTCATGGTCTGAGAAGAGAACTACTGGTGTACTATATTTGTACATATAAAGTAAAAGGTTGATTTATAGTATCACAAATAACTAAAAATATGCACAGTTTAGCAAGGAAATGTGCAAAGCACCAGAAAAATGACACAAATTAAAGAATCCTCAGTTCAGTTTGCAGCACAAGGAGGGAAGTGAAATCAAAATGAGGGTTTTAAGTGTGAAAGGACACAAATGAGAAAGACAAGTCTTCCCTACTATATTAGGAATGGTTGTTGTGGGTTTTCCAGGCTGTATTGCCGTGGTCTTGGCATTGTAGTTCCTGACGTTTCGCCAGCAGCTGTGGCTGGCATCTTCAGAGGTGTAGCACCAAAAGACAGAGATCTCTCAGTGTCACAGTGTGGAAAAGATGTAGGTCATTTGTATCTACTCAGGAGGGGTGGGGCTGAGCTGAGTCATCCTGTAAGAGTTTCCCAGGGTGTGGAATGCTAATGGCGGGAGGCTTCACTGTATCCTGAGGAGGTTCTTTTGCATATGGATTGGTACTTGATGTGCTAATCTTCTCTGCAGGGCTATTGTCGGGGATAGAATGTTTTGTTAGCCTGGTGTTTTTCAGAACTGGAGCCCATGCTCTGTTCATTCTTAAGGTTTCTTCTTTCCTGTTGAAGTTTTGCTTATGCTTGTGAATTTCAATGGCTTCCCTGTGCAGTCTGACAAAGTAGTTGGAAGTGTTGTCCAGTATTTTGGTGTCCCGGAATAAGATACTGTGCCCTGTTTGAGTTAGGCTATGTTCAGCCACTGCTGATTTTTCAGGTTGTCCAAGTCTGCAGTGTCTTTCATGTTCTTTTATTCTTGTCTGGATGCTACGCTTTGTGGTCCCGATGTAAACTTGTCCACAGCTGCAGGGTATACGGTATACTCCTGCAGAGGTGAGGGGGTCTGTACTGTCTTTTGCTGATCATAGCATCTGTTGTATTTTTCGGGTGGGTCTGAATACTGCTTGAAGGTTATGCTTTTTCATAAGCTTTCCCATCTGATCAGTAATTCCTTTGATATATGGCAAAAACACTTTTCCTGTAGGAGACTGTTTTTCCTTGGTTGTTTGATTCATCCTGGGTTTGGTTGCTCTTTGGATTTCATTTCTGGAGTAGCCATTTGCCTGAAGTGCGTGGTTTAGATGATTAATTTCCTCATTGAGAAAGTGCGGCTCACATATCCGTCTTGCACGATCCACTAATGTTTTCATTATGCCTCTTTTCTGTCGGGGGTGGTGATTGGAGTTTTTGTGTAAGTACCGATCCGTGTGAGTTGGTTTCCTGTAGACCTTGTGACCTAACTGAAAGTTTGCTTTGCGGATGACCAAGGTATCCAGGAATGGGAGTTTTCCCTCGATTTCTTTCTCCATGGTGAATTGTATGTTCAGGTGGATGTTGTTGAGATGATTCAAAAACCCCATCAATTCTTCCTCCCCATGTCTCCAAATGATAAATGTATCATCCACAAACCGGAACCATACACTAGGTTTGTGGGGTGCTGATTCTAGAGCTGTTTTTTCAAAATGTTCCATGTAGAAGTTTGCTATAACTGGGCTGAGTGGGCTCCCCATGGCCACCCCATCCATCTGTTCATAGAATTCGTTGTCCCATTGGAAGTAACTGGTTGTCAGACAATGGTGGAATAAGGCTGTTACATCCTCTGGGAAAATCTGATTAATAAGTGCAATAGTGTCTTTTACTGGAACCTTGGTAAACAGGGATACAACATCAAAACTGACAAGTATGTCTTGTGCATTGAGTTTCAGAGAACTGATTTTGTTGATGAAATCTGCTGAATCTTTGATGTAAGACGAGGTTTTCCCGATGTGGTCCTGCAGGAGATCGGCCAGATGTCTAGCTAATTCATATGTCGGTGAACCAATGGCACTCACAATGGGTCGGAGTGGGACTGAATCCTTATGTATTTTGGGAAACCTCCATCTTGGCAAAGGGAGGAAACTTTGCAGTCACCCCCACCAGAATTCCTGTGAAAGACATCATTGCAAATGTAGAAGCTGCCATTCGTCATCTACCTGAAGAGGAAGCTGAGGAAATAAGAGGAGAGACAGCCAGGATTCTACGAAAGGCAAAGCTTCCCACCAGCAATATAACACGCAAGGAGAGAAATGCCATCAAGACCCTCAATGCAGATCCAGACATCATCATTCTACCAGCTGATAAAGGCAATGCTACAGTGATCATGAAAACCAGGCTAACAAATGCGCTGATCAAGAATTCCTCACTACATCCCGACACGCACAGAAAACTATGCAAGACTGAAGCACAGCCACCTAGACTATATGGACTCCCCAAAATACATAAGGATTCAGTGGGATCTCACCTCGGAACTTTTAGCAACACCCGCAAGGGCAACTAAAGAAGAAGTGAAAAGCGCCATTTTGGGAGTCCGTCGGGCATCTTCAAAATATGCAATGAAGCGGCAGCTGCCTCGCGAGATTGTTATCGAGTTTTCATCTAAGAGGGTCCGGGACAGTATCCTATATAATTCATACAATGCGGAATTGGACTTTCTGGGAAATAAAGTCAAGATATTGAAGGACGTTCCATTTTTAGTTCGGAAGAGAAGATTTAAGTACAAGAAGTTGGCAGCTCTTTTGAGGGAATGTGACATAAAGTACAAATGGCTACTCCCGGAAGGAATCGGGTTTAGTTATAAAGATCAAGCCCACAAGATTAATTCGGAAGATCAGCTAAGGGATTTTGTGGATAAAAATCCAGAATTTGGACCAGACACCAAGCAAAAAGAAGAGGATCCGAAGCCTGAAGGGAGGGGGGAGGCAATGAGCGCTCTGGCGGTAGCTGCGCAGAGGGAATTGCGTCCGAGGCCCAGGGGAGGGAAAAAGATTTAATTTGAACTGTAATTTGTAATTTGTATGATCAACCACTCCGTCACTACTTTATTAAGCTATTTTTTTACTATGGCAGTATGAAGGGAAAGCATTGAAATGTAGCGTTTAGTGTTTGTAGGTTACCTTCCCCTTTTTTTCCACCCCCCTTCCCTTTCTCTTTTTTCTCCCTTCTTTCCCTTCCCTTGTGCTATTGTAGTCTTTTGTAGTTACTGTCATTGTAGTTTTGTATGTATATTAGATAATGAAAATAAAAAATTATTAAAAAAAAAAGAAATTCACAATCATAAGCAAAACTTCAACAGGAAAGAAGAAACCTTAAGAATGAACAGAGCATGGTTTCCAGTTCTGAAAAACACCAGGCTAACAAAACATTCTATCCCCGACAATAGCCCTGCAGAGAAGATTAGCACATCAAGTACCAATCCATATGCAAAAGAACCTCCTCAGGATACAGTGAAGCCTCCCGCCATTAGCATTCCACACCCTGGGAAACTCTTACAGGATGACTCAGCTCAGCCCCACCCCTCCTGAGTAGATACAAATGACCTACATCTTTTCCACACTGTGACACTGAGAGATCTCTGTCTTTTGGTGCTACACCTCTGAAGATGCCAGCCACAGCTGCTGGCGAAACGTCAGGAACTACAATGCCAAGGCCACGGCAATACAGCCCGGAAAACCCACAACAACCATCGTTCTCCGGCCGTGAAAGCTTTTGACAATATATTAGGAATGTTACAAAATTTGGGAAACAGCATTTCATTTTGAAGGTTCCAGTTTCCAATATGGGTTCTCTTCAGTCTTTTGAAGGAGAAAAATCCTGACTGCCATAACAAAATTTGGTTGAATTATTATAATAAATATTGGCTGCTGTAAACGTCCCATAAAAGAAGAAACAAATTTGGAACTCCATCAGTGAAAATTGGCCAAAGACAGAGTTGGGCTAAGCCTGGCAACCAGTGGGGCTAAGCCTGGCAACCAGTGGGGAAAGTTGGGAGGTAATGCTGGGGTGTGAGGTATTGGCAACATCATCGATATCACTATGTCACTTCCAGGTACAAGCTGAAAGTAATAAAGAGTAGCTCTAGGAATTATTTTGATTTTTGATTTTCACCCATTTCCCATTGTTGATTTTTAGAACTACTCATTGTTATTTCCAGGTTGTATCTGGAAGACTTATAATGGCACAGAGGCTGGCAACTTTTTAAATTTATTTTTCTCCCACCACTGCTCTGAGCAGCAATGGGCAACAGAGATGATCACCAGAACATTACCCCACCATAAGTGAGCACATGGTGAGTCTAGCCAAATGAAAACAAAATGAAACAAAAAGGGACATACTTATACATCTCTAATATTTTTCAATAAAACTTGTCCATGTGTGATACCATTATCAAATGTACAGAGTAGAGGTGGGCATGGATCGGGAAAAACCACGGGTTGTGGGTCCGTGGTCTGTGGCCTTTCACGCACCATGGACCATGAACTTTTCATGGTCCAGTGCCAGTTCATGAACCAACAGGTTTGTCAGTTCAGGCCGGCACCAAGAGTGTTCTAACCCCCCTTGTGCCAGCTGACTGGTGGGCCACCAGTCAGCTAGAGCAAGGGGGGATTTAAATGTTAAAGCACTCCCAGTGCCGCTTGCCAGTGGTGCCGGGAGCACTCTAATCCCCTCACCTTGCTCCAGCTGTCTGGCAGGCTGCCAGTCAGCTGGAGCAAGGGGGGGATTTAAATGTTAAAGTGCTCCCGGCGCTGCTTGCCAGTGGCACTGGCAGTGTTCTAACCCTCCTTTGTGCCAGCTGACTGGCAGGCTGCCAGTCAGCTGGAGCAAGGGGGGATTTAAATGTTAAAGCACTCCCAGCGCTGCTTTATGTTAAAGCACTCCCCGTGGCACCAAGAGCTCCAGCTGACTGATGGGCCGTTTTCTAGTCTGCGTCCACTTCTAGTGCAGAGACTAAGCAGGGATTATGTGAACCAGCCTGTACCCATTCCTTGGCTAACAATATAATTCTGAGTTCTGGAAATGTCCTGAAGAAGTAAAGATATTTCAGTTTGGAGACAAAAAGGACTCTAAGGTGTCAGGATCAGAACTCTGGCAGGATTAAAAGCAGCTGGAGAGAGGTGAGAATGTCAAGAGTCAAGCAAGTGTTTTACTGTGTGTGGGCTTGTTTGTAAAAAGGAAGATGGTTTCTGAGATCTACTGCTCCCCTGGCTGCTCTCCAGGGGCTCCTGTTATTATATCAAGAGGATCAAAGCCTATTTCATAAATATATCTCTATGCATCTTGTAGGATGTGCCATGCTTGTGAGTGGACAGATCAGTTTTGGCAGAGAAGCTCGACAGCAGAGATTTTGTGAGCATCCCTAGAATATATGACAAAGGCCAGAGGAGGCTGAGTACAGGAGATGCTGCAGCTGCATCCTCTTTCCCAGCTGTAGGTCTGTAAAAAAGACAGGACAGTTCTCAAGGTTGTGACCTGGCAGGCCTATTTCCATTGCTGCTCTGGCATGTTTCCCCCTTTCTGTAGCTACTGTGCAAGTTTGTGGCTGCTCTATCCTGGCTTCTCTTCTACCCTTGTCAGAGGGATCTCTGTTCTGCCAAGGAGTAGGCTGCTTGCCACAGCAGTAGTTAACAGTCAACACGGTGATTTCACTCAATGCTCAAGACAATCGCCATTCACAAAATGTGTCTATGGCTACAGCATGAGGCAGAAAGACAGGGAAGTGTCAGTTTGCAAAATGGCAACTTGCTATTTAAAAACACCGTAAGGAAACATGTCATTTAACATTGTGCGTTTAACATTTTTCTTTGGAATTCATGTCTTCTTGGAAACCACTGTGTAGTAGCAAATGTTGTGCAGATTTCAAATTTATGGAAGTAAATAAAGCATAACAGAATAATCACTGACCCACGTTTCATCCAGTAGGCACACACAGAACGTAGGATAAGGATAACTCTGCAATCTAGGGAAACTGAATGCTGATATGCTTGTCTTAGTAACTGAATCAGGGCAAGGAATCTCTCTCTTTTGTAGCATTGCCAGCCTCCAGTTGAGACCTGGAGATCCCCCAATATTACAACTAATCTCTGGACAACAGAAGAAATGGCTGCTCTGGGGGGAAGGGCGCTCTATAGCATTATGCCCTACCAAGGTTCCTCCTTCCCCTCCCAAACTTTGCCACGCCCAACTCCCCAAATCTCCAGGAATTTCCTAGCCTGGAGTTGGCAATCCTACTATTTTGTCAGGCTAGGGTGCTAGGGATGCCAGGTCTCCCAGACTGGCAGGAAACTTCCCACTGGCAGTCCTGTTCCCTGCTGCTACTTTGTGGGAGGAAATAGGAGGAAGTTGGTGGCAATATGATGACATCATTTCTGGCACAACCTGAAGTGACATCATCACATAGGGCAATGGTCTAGTATTTGCCCCAAACTCTGTAGTTAAGCCATAGAGATTGGAATGAATGTTAAAGCATCACCCCTACACAAGTGATATCACTGATTCACCGAAGAGTGTCTCCTCGTACTAGTATGTCTCCTGCCAGTTGCCAACCTCAGGCTGGCAACCATAGGCCTGTGCCTTTCACTATTTGCAAGAAACTTGAAAGTTTCTTTTAGTCCTGACTTATTCCCAGTCCCCATCTCTCTTGCATTGCTTCCAGTGGGGCAATACACATGTTCCTCCTCCTGAGGGAAGGCAGGCAAGTCCATGCCTGCCGTGCAGACTAAAATGCCCAGCATTCAGGGACCATTGCAACTAGACAGAATTGATTAGATGGAAATGGAAATGAAAATTACCTCAGTAAAATAAGTTTTCTTTTTTCCCCTTCATTTTAACTCTGCTTTCTGTTCACAATTATTTCTTCAAAGCCAAATGCTGTGGTACACCTGTGCTTTCCTGCTGAGCAACTCTGTGTTTAATTCATAATCCTCAACACAGAGAAGAGGATGGTTAGGATTATGCAAGATTCTTGACGGGAAGAAGGTGATATGACATCCCTAATGGTAATACCTAATGGTTCATCATGGCACATATCCAAAGTTGTATCCAAATATGTACAACAGACAGACAATCCAACCATAACAAGTTCTATTAAAATCAATAGAGACTGTTAACCATGATCAAGGCTAAAGAGCTTTACACAACCTTTATTCATATGTGATATGTGTTCCAATCCATTCTTCCATTTCTACCTCTCACCCCAAAATTAGGATATACACGCAAGAAAACAAGCAAAACAAATATAAATACATTTCATACTGATAGCCATAACAGATATGAGTATGCTACATGGATAACTGAGACCACAAATGCATTATTTGAAGAGAATTCCTATTGGTGAAGAATTCCGAAGCATCCCTACTTATATACTCAAATATATGCAGGTATGTTCAAGCACTCTTGGAACAAATCTACAATTGCTTCCCTAATTTTGCCTAAAATAAAAGTGGGGGTTCCATTTTGGCTGACATATCTCAGGAACTTTGGGAGAAAATAAACAGCTGGTAATAAAGTAAATGAAATTTCACAACCACCAGCCACCCCTAACTATTTATAGCCAATGTGTAGAATTCCTCATTTGAAGAATTTTGAGGGCGATCAAAAAGAGTTTCAATAAGACTAGCTTGTCCAGGGGTTCCCCTCCAGGCAGTCTGTCTTCTCAACTGGGCTGTGAAGCAAGCCAGCTGCTCCTGACAGACCCCAATTGCTCCAAGCAACGGGAGTGTGCTAAGAATGCTCACTGGCCCACTCACTTTACCCAACTTCTAACCTGCCAGTAGGTGAGTTAATCATGGCACCACTAGAAGCCAATTACTCCAACCCATGCAAGCAGTGCAAGATAGGTGAAAAACACCTCAACTCATTGCCAATTCTGGGAAAAGGAGAAAAAATGCCTACTTGGCCTTAGAAACCAGCGACTGGCTAAGCCTGTACTGCAACAAGGAAGCTGGGTGGGCCAAGCATGAATTACAATTGAGGAGCTGAGGGGGCAGAGCGGCCTTATAGGGCCCCGGCTCTACCCCCTCAAGTGATTCCTGGATGGCCAGGAAATGCAGGTGCCTCCTCCTCCTCCAGGGAGGCAAAGGGAAGCCCCCGGCCCAAGCAGCTCATGCTGCAGGCCAGGAGAGCTGTAATCTCTTTAGAAGTCCTTTGCCTAACACATATGTTTTACTCACTCAACTATTGCAAAAGAATTTCATTTCATAGCCTCATTACCTAGTGTGAACCTTTCCTATTAAGAGCAGAAGCAAGTGTATGACATACTTTATGTCAAACATTCTAACTAAGAGGGGAGGGCACTGGATAAAGAAGGGAGTTCAACATAACAAGTTTTAATAGAGGTTCCCAAGTGTAGCAATTGTACCATGCATCATCCTGGCTGAATTTTTGATTGTATCTGCTTTCCAAATAGTCTACCCAGATCCACTTCTTCTACAGGCTGTTTTGCCATCTGCCCTATTAAAGCATCCGTATTAAATGTGCCTTGGGTCTAATCTTCTGTAATTGATTACAAATTGTGCACAGCACATGGTCTGAAACAGAATTGGAGGAAATGATTCCAAACAGTAGGCTTGCAAATTTATTATGCGAAACATATCCAAGCCTCATAACTTTCTTGTTCGTTGGACACATATCCAGACAGAGAAGGCACTGAGAATTAAGCTCAAAGGTTAAATGCTAACATTTGCCTCACTACAGGCTATGGAGGTTTTTAATATAGAGGCAGTCCAATTGACCTGTCCACTTGACAAATCAGAATTATCCTACTTGTCAGAATTAGATGATATCACAGTTCTTACCAAGCATCCAATCTGATAAAAAATTCCAGATTCACTTCATTATCTCAATTTGGGCAACTTGTTGCTGAGAAAGGCCACCATTCTTCCTTTCTATGGATATCCTTCTTGCTCATTTAATTTATTCTATCTTTCTGTTTGCCTGCCCATCCATTTTATAGTGAGTATGAGTGCCTGAAAACCAGTGCAAAAAATAAATGTGACCACCAGCCATTATCCAAAAGCTTGTACATATATAGATCTGATGAAAAATAATGACCAGAAATCTTTAGCAGCAGCTGAACATGTTCTGTGCTTGCTATATGGGCAGAATAGGATGTGTGGTTTTTGTGCAGAACACTAAACATGGGAAGTTTGCTGCAGCTTTCAGATTTTGGCTGATATGCATCTCTTCCTTCCTAAACTGGTGTGATGGTCTGCTTGTCTTAAAGAAACATGGAAGGCTTTGCAAGACTGTTAAGAGTTAATCCCTCTCAGAATCAGAGAGCTTTGAGTGGCAGGCTACTCCAAGGCTTTGGATTGGGTAGCCTGAGCTGAGAGAGGAGAGTGTTGGTACAGTCCTAGCAGGGAAAGAGATCTATTGTGGAGAGGTGACTGACAGAGTCCTGAGGCAAAGCAGTTTACCACTGACAGGAGAACTGGGGAAAGTTGGTAAGGTGGTTTGGGACATAGGTGCAGAGACTCCCAAATGGGTCAAATTAAGAGGTAGATGTTCTAAGGAGAGGAGATTTTCCCTACCCTGTCAAACAAGGAGGTAGCTCTTGAGAGTGAAGAGATCGCTGGTCAGGTGTGGTTGGATACTGTCTGTAGAGACCTTCAGATGCAGTTAACAACTGAAGGAAAGCACTGATGTGTGAAGAGAGGGGGCTTGGGGTACTAGAAACTGGATACCAGCCTTCCTAACCTCAGAAGGGAAAGAGAATACTAAAGAGAAAGTATACTCAAATGCTTGGAGAAAAATAAGGGAACAAAAGACTAAAAAACACAAGCCTTGAGAAACAGTGAAGAGCATAAGATCGGAAGTCTATGCATGTTCTGAATTTTACCTCAGTAATAGTTATATGTGTTGAATTTTACCTCAGAAATTTTCAACCCCTGACTTCACCTGACTTTTCCCCTCAAATGAAAATAAACGAATTAGTTGTTTTGGGAAGTTTAAAAATTTCTCAGATGTCATTTCTCTGGTTTAAAGATGAGGGAACATCATAGCTGATGATGTGCAAACACTGCAAATAAATAAGCTGCACCATGATTTTTTTGTATGCCAACATGCAGAAGCACATGTATCTGTCCCATTCTTATCATGGCTGGCCTGGCAGGAAAATCCTATGATCACAAGTAGGCAGCCACAAGTAGGCTCCTTTTAAAGCAGAAGCCAGAGCCTCTAGATCACAGCAAGGATCTAGAGCAGGGGTGGCCAAACTTGCTTAATGTTAGAGCCACATAGAATAAATGTCAGATGTTTGAGAGCCGCAAGACATGATGCATTGAACTGACTTCAGATGAAGAGGTGGGTTTGGGGGACTGTCCTGAAAGTGATATCACAGAAAGGGGTGGGGTTTTGGTGCAGTATGCTGGAAGTGACATCATCAGTAGGGGTGGAGCTTGGGATATCACATCCTTGCTAGGCTTCACCCCCAAGGTCCCCAGGAATTTTCTGAGTCAGACCCAGCAACCTCAACATTTTTATTGAAAATATGAAAGACATGGAAAGAAAGAAGGAAGGAAAAAAGGAAAAGGGAGGGGAAGACATGGAAAGAAAGAAGGAAAAGGAGGGAGGGAAAGACATGGAAAGAAAAGAGGAAAGGGAGAGAGGGAAATAAACTAAACTAAAATGTTTGGCCATGGCAATACTCAGGGACCACTGGGAGCCGCACAATATGTGTAGAAGAGCCACATGTGGCTCCCAAGCCACAGTTTGGCCACCCCTGATCTAGAGCAAAGATCCTCAATGTGGTGCCCTCTGACACATTTCCTGGTGCCTGCCAAGTGTTTTTAGAAAGTGGGTGGAACTAGATGAGACTTTTGCCAAGCGTGGCCTCTGATTGGACATTGGAGATTTGATTGGCTGTGCAGGCTTTTTTTTTTTAAAAAAAACATTGCTTTGGTAGAACCTGCTTCCACAGAGCAAGGATTCTTCATGGTGTGACTGATGGTAGGCTGGTACAGCCATTGTGTATCTGGCTGTGCCTCTGTGGCAGCCATTTTGAGGCAGCTGTTTTGTGGCTGCACTTACAACACTGTGTCAGCATTCCAAATGTGCTTGTGGGCTCAAAAAGATTGGGGACCCTTGGTCCCTTGCAACTAGGAGATGTCCAGAATGAAATATAAGCTAGTTTTTTAGAAAATGTTGAAAAAAACTATGAATAGAGTTCAGCTGAGGAGTTTTATAGAGAACTAAAGCTCCATCCCATAGAGAGATCCTGCCAAGCTCTAGAGTGTTGTGTTCTCCTCCTGAGTGACACTGAAGTGCAGGAGGCTTTGAGCTGCCAGGTGTGTGCCTTCCCAACTAGCCCAGGCTTTGGCTCAGGGGAGATTGTGAGGGTCCTGGAGGAGGATGTGTACCTTCATCTGTGGAGCCATGAGATCAAGAAAGGAAGCCTGCTGTTGCAGAGAGGGTAGTGGTCTCTCCCCAGAACATCCAGGGTGTATGGGACTTGGGACATAAAATCAATCTGCTTACAGATTGATCCCTTTAAAATCTGCTCTAATATCTTCCCAGCAACAGAAGTCAGACAGGCCGGTCAGTCTGACTTCTGTTGCTGGGAAGATATTAGAGCAGATTTTAAAGGGATCAATCTGTAAGCATCTGAAGGACAGCTCAGTGATCCGGGGAAGTCAGCATGGTTTTGTTCCTAACAGATCTTGCCAGACCAACCTGGTTTCGTTCTTTGATCGAGTGACCAGCTTACTGAATTGGGGGAACTCTGTTGACGTAATTTATCTGGATTTCAGTAAAGCTTTTGATAAGGTCCCCCATGATATTCTGATGGGCAAACTGGAAGACTGTGGAGTAGACTATAGGACAGTTTAGTGGATAGGGAACTGGTTGGAGGACCGCACTCAAAGAGTGGTGGTCAGCGGTGTTTCATCAGATTGGAGGGAGGTATCCAGTGGGTGCTGCAGGGCTCGGTTTTGGCCCCAGTACTTTTCAATATTTTTATCAATGATCTGGATGAAGGAGTGGAAGGGCTGCTCATTAAATTTGCTAATGATACCAAATTGGGAGCCGTAGCAAACACCCAAGAAGATAGAATTAAAATTCAACAAGACCTGAATACTCTGGAGAAGTGGGCAGCTGTGAATATGATGCAATTCAACAAAGACAAGTGCACGGAATTACATCTGGGCCACAAAAATGGGAAGCACAAATACTGGATGGGGGATACACTTCTGGGCAGTAGTATATGCGAAAGGGATCTTGGGGTAAGAGTGGACTGTAAACTAAATATGAGCAGTCAGTGTGATGCAGTGGCAAAAAAGGCTAATTCAATCCTAGGTTGTATCAAAGGGGCCATAGCGTCGGAATCGCAGGAGGTCATAGCCCCTCTCTATACTGCCTTGGTCAGGCCACACTTGGAGTATTGTGTGCAATTCTGGAGGCCTCACTTCAAAAAGGATGTGGACAAAATCGAGAGGGTGCAGAGGAGAGCGACAAGAATGATCAGGGGTCTGGAGACTGAGCCCTACGAGGAAAGGCTGAGGGCCTTGGGAATGTTTAGTTTGGAGAAGAGGAGGTTGTGGGGGGACATGATTGCTCTCTTTAAATATTTGAAAGGCTGTCATTTGGAGGAGGGCAAAGAGCTGTTCCAGTTGGCAGCAGAGGGTAGGACACGAAGCAATGGGCTAAAACTACATGCACAAAGGTACCGGCTGGATATTAGTAAAAACTTTTTCACGGTCAGAGTAGTTCAAAAGTGGAATCAGCTGCCTAGGGAGGTGGTGAGCTCCCCTTCACTGGCAGTTTTCAAGAAGAGGCTGGATGAATACTTGTCAGAGATGCTTTAGGCTGATCCTGCACTGGGCAGGGGGTTGGACTAGATGGTCTGTATGGCCCCTTCCAACTCTATGATTCTATGATTCTATGATAAAAGAGGCCATGGTGTGTGGGGAGCCTTTCTTTCCATGAGGAAGCTTCTTCCTATATTGAGGTTGAGGCAGCACCCATCAATAAAACAGCAAAAAAAAAAAAAAGAATTTTAAATGAAAGCACGTGTTCTTCAAGATAAGAGTGTAGCAGTGCTTCTGTGTTACTGTTTGGAATCTTCCCTATCAATTCTCCCATAGACTTTAATATTAAACATGGGAAACTTTCATTGCCTCAAATGGTATGTCTGAAATTTGGTAATGTGGATGTCTTTTTTTTAAATTTTTTTTTATTTTTAATTTCTAACATAAAAACTACAAAAAACTACAGAAATATAAAGGGAAAAAAGGGGACTGGGGAAAAGGGAAGAGCAACATATAAACAGAAAACACACACTATGTCTACATTTCTTGTATTCCCTTCATGCTGCAATTTTTCTTTAAAGTTAAATTTCTAACATGCTATCAGATTGGTAGATCTTATAAAATACAGACTACGTTCAGGATCAGGTCTTCTCCCCCCCCCCCTCCGCGTCTCGGTCTCAGTTCTCTCTGCGCAGCTACAATAGCTGCGTTCGTTCCCTCCTCCCCCCCACTCTCCCCTTCAGACTTTGGACTTTCTTCTTGCTGAAACTCCTGATGGTTAAACAAAAAGTCTCTCAGCTGTACTTCCGATATTATCTTGTAGGTTTGATCCTTGTATCTGAACTAGATGCCTTCCGGAAACAACCATTTGTATTTTACATCACATTTCCTCAGGAAAGCCGCAAGTCTTTTATACTTAAATCTTCTTTTACGAGCCAAAAATGGAACATCCTTCAATATCTTAACCTTATTGCCCAGATAGTCCAAGTCCACATTATACGAATTATATAACATGGTGTCCCGAGTCTTCTTAGATGAAAAGTCAATAATAATCTCGTGAGGCAGCTGACGCTTCATTGCATATTTTGAAGATGTTCGACGGACTTCCAAAATATCACTTTTTAACTCTTCTTTAGTTGCCTTTGCGAATGACGTCAAAAGTTCCGACACCAAATCTTTTAGATTTTCACTTTGCTCATCTTTTACATTCTGAAGACGCAGTACCATTTGGGCACGGTCCACTTGTAATCCTATTATTTGATTCTCCAAGAGCTTCACTTCTTTACTTGTTGCTTTCATGAGTACTGCATTTTTGCGTGCAGACTGCTCTGCTCCAGACGCTGTTTCTTTAATGGTTTTCACTTCGCTTTCCACTGAATCAACCTTTTGCCCCATTTCATTTAGCTTCGCTACAAAGGGCTGCATAGCTTCAAAGACCGCTCGTCTGACCATCTCTTCCAGGGTTTCCCCCTTCCCCTGTAACATCACCATCACCGATTTACTCATCGCAGGGCTCTGCTTTTTCGTTGCTATCTTTGGGGGGGGGGGGCGCCAGCTAAGTTCTGAAACTCCGTGAAGGGGAAGAAACCCGCGCCTTCTTAGCTTCAACTCCCACCAATCCTTCGCATACGCTTAGAAATCAGAAGAGGTTCGCTTACTTACAGGTTTTCACCTTAAATCTGCTTATTGCTGTTCTCCATGGCCCGGCAGCACACGAAGTGCTGCGCAAGTCTGCTGGCCTCTGTTGGAGCAAACAGGCAATTTACCCCCTGCATTGCTTTCAGGGGGTTCTTCCCGCCGCGCTCCAGACCCTGCCTCCCTCACTGGGAGTCCTGGGGGTTAACCCTCGCAGGTCAACCGCCCGGTCAGGCTGCTCGGACGTTTCCTCCCGGACCTGCGGAGAGGAGCGTCCGACATGGCTGGGAAAACGAAACTGAATCGTAATGTGGATGTCTTTGGGGAATACTGAGACCCCATAAGTGTTGTCCAGTATGAGTGGGTGTTGGGACTTGCCAGGTCCCCAAAATGCTTCACTGCATCACTTGGGTGAAGTAGTTAAAATGTTTATTAAGGATTAATACCAGTATCAAGCAACTCAGACAATGGAATTGGCTGGAATTTCCAAAGGTGATAGAGCATAGACAGTTACAGGATGAAGTTCCCACCCCCAACATAGAAACAGCTCATGAGGAATTTTGGCGGGTAAGGTTTGAGGAAGGTCTGGGAAGAAGGGAGGAGGGAAAAAGGAGTACAGCTTCTCCAAGGTCGAGTTCCCAGCATGGCAGGAACTCAAAATGAAAACACCTTACCTGTAAGATAAGCAATTAGTAGCACATTAGAAATCAGCTTCACTCAGCACTTACTCAGGAACCCATTACAACAGCAAAATACCTCAAATGCAAATCAAACTACATGGCAGTTATGCAGGGTGTATCTGACAGTGGGAAACCATGAGGGTACAGACACGAAAAAGGGGGGGAGGAGTCTTTCATTGAATCCAGTGGGAAATAATAATGAAATAGAATTATGAAAAAGAAGCAATAACAACAAAAGAAAGAATAATGGAATGGCAAACCACCTCTGTTAGTCTCTTGCCATGAAAACCCCACCAGGGTTTTCTCTCTCCACTACCAATCCAATAACAAAACAGCCCCTTTTGGAATTAATAACAGAAATGAGAGAAATGAAACAAACTCTCAAGCACAATTCTAGACTACTTTTACTAGCAGCAGCTCTCCACCAGGATCTCTGGTAGAATTCTTTCCTATCACTCACTGCCTTATCCTTTGAACTGGAGTTATTAAGGATTCAACCTGGGACGTTCTGTATGAAAAGCAGATACTGCCAGTGAAAGTTTCCACTGCAACAGTCATGACACTATGTGAAATGTAGGTTGTTTTAAGCTGTGATCATGAATACATGAGAACAAATGAAAATTTGATTTTCAAATAACTTATTTGCAAAAATCAGATCACCACTAATATATGCTAGAATTAGGAACCATATTTACTGAGGATGTAATTCAGCATGCAGGTCATATTTTTTCCTGAATGCAGTACATATTTTAGGGATCTCTCCTTTTTCTCCCTGATGTATTCTACCTCTGTCAACCAAAGAATTAATTTACACTTAATGCTCAACAGTTTGATGAAGACTAGATAAATGGTGCAGACGGAAGAAAGTTGGCTAGTAAAAACATGTCCCAGCCTAGCACACAGTTAACTCTGCTATGCTATGTGCAAGACAGTAATTGTGCAGTAGAAGCTTTATATTAATGTGGAATGAATGATTTTTACCAACTTGACAAACAACATATTACTATTGGGATGTCAAATCCTATCATGTGTGGTAATCTGGGGTTTCCATTTAGCTCATGACAGAAATGGTGGGGGGAGACATTTTTTCTCTCTCTTTGCCCCTAATTAGTATCTGTGAAAATTGAGCATTCTCAAAAAAAGGAGTTTCATGCCTGGACCCATCTCATCTCACAATGAACAGCAGAATCCACAGACAAAAAAGGAGGGAAGAGACAGAGAAGACGATGAAAGATGATCAGATAAACAGAATGGGATGTCTAGCTGAGATGCACTTACAGACGATATAATAGTTTGAGCTCAGTCATCAAATATTATGCTAACTGAGATTGACTGAGGGACACAGTTTTGACATCAAGCACCTTGGGCCTAGGTGGGTGAGCAAAACTTTCCCAATAGAAAATCTAGCATCCATTTCAAGAAGAGAACTCTAGAAAGGGTCTTTTACCAACTAAGCATTTAGCCAAAGGGCATGGAAATTTGAGCTCCAAAAAGTAGGCTTCAAGATTTGCAGTTCTACAACCATTGGACTCATTGGAATAGTGTATTGCCCCCCTAGTCGGAATGAAGAGGCAGACACCAAGTTGGATCTAAGGGCCACTTTATTAACTATATACAAACAACAATATTAACAGCGGCAAGGGCCTACAGCGGTACAGGTCAAGCCACGGGGTCACCACAGACCACCGCCTTGACCTGTCTGGGCGAGCCCCGAAGCCCCGGGTGCGACCCATCCAATGGATGGCGCGAACCCGGCCGGCCAGGCAACGTGGTCACCCCCCTCTTAAGCTCCTAACACCTCAGCCGTATAGCAGTGAGGGAAGGACTCGCAAGCGGGGGTTTCCAAAGGCAGCCTGCCCTGCCTCTGGCAGCCGTCAAAGCAGTACCAGGCCCCCGGGCAGGCCCCTCTTCCCACTAATGGGGAAGCGCCAAGGGTGCTCACCGACCCGCACCCTATCTTCCCCAAACCTGCCATGACACCTCTAACAGGCACCACCCTAAGCCAATACCCCAAACCCTGACATGGTGCAAGGTAGGCGAAAAAACCCCCATCCAACTTGCCAATTAGGATAAGGGGGAAAAAAAATTCCTACCTGGCTCTGGCAACAGCAGCCGGCTAATCCTACACCAATACAGGGAGAGGAGGGCGGGCCGAGCAACTAAAGCAACTGCGACTGGGCAAGGGCAGGGCAGCCTCTAAGCTCTTGCTCTGCCCCACCCAGCCAGCCCAAATATGGGAGGAGGGTGGAGTTGGTTCTGCCTCCCTCCTTCCAGAGTGGCAATCCCCGGCACCCGGCTAATGCAGCCCAGTGCATGCCGGGTAAGTGCCGCATTGTGCAAATTAAGCTTTAGCCTTTTTCCAGCCTAAGTAGCCTTCTCCAGCTTTCATGGCTCTTTCATTGGCAAATTGACCACTTTAGATGGAAGAAGATTCCTTAGGCTGGAAGAAGGCTTCAGTGAAATGATAGAATAGAGGTAGGATCCACCTCAGTGGGGATATTATTTTAGCACTTCTGTTCACACAAGGAAGTGCAGCAGCACATGCAGAATTCTTCCAATCAATGAGAAGGAACATGGACATTTGGACTTCGAGTTCTTGCCTTGGATGTCAAAAGGAAGTCCCATGAAGATGCATTCTGGGTTTCTGAAGACAAGACATTCCTGTCTCGTCCACTGTTAGGCTATAGGTTAGATTAATGTACAATAGCATTAGCCCAAATGGC
The DNA here is from genome assembly GCF_028583425.1 of Eublepharis macularius. Taxonomy (NCBI): domain Eukaryota; kingdom Metazoa; phylum Chordata; class Lepidosauria; order Squamata; family Eublepharidae; genus Eublepharis; species Eublepharis macularius. The sequence continues at coordinate 37,538,142 of NC_072791.1, forward strand.
TAAACACAAGTCACCATAATGAAAATTCTGTACAGTTGCTGGAGCTTTGCATGATATAATATTAGAGTTATAGCATATGCCCTTATACATATGCCCTGCATTCTTTCCACTGTAAAAGGGCCACATCAATTAAATACATATACATCGCACATATGGGATTTCCCCAGATTGTTGGTTACATGAACCAGCCCCAAAAGATCCAATTAGCAGTTTTGGTCCCTAGCCTAACACAGGGTACTGTTGCTAACACTTTGGCTGCTTGTTATACAAAATGTACTCCTGTTTGCTGAAGTTGAAATCCAGGCGGCCAGAAAACACAAGGTTTACAGTGCACAAAAGTGAGCAGATAGCTCCCTCACCAAAAAAAAGGAAGTGACTCAGTGGAGGAAATTTAACAAAGACGCGCCTGATGCTACGGAAGCAGATGGATTGCTTTAGAACCATTAGGTGTGGCAGCTTGTGGTGCTCTCTGTCTGATCTTTACAGCCAAGCAGCTATGAGTAAGAACTGTTGCCAAATAAGGAAGCACATGCAAATAAACAACCATGTCATCCCACCTCCCTCCTCTTAATGGAGCCTAAATTCCAGGATGGGAGAGTTTGTTCAATAGCAAACACTCTCACTGTCTGCCAGCAGTGTTTATTTAGCAGAAAGGGAAGACGGTTGGTTACCTCATAGTATTCCAGAACAGACACAATGCACCGTCTCCTTGAAAATGTTCGAAGTTCATGGCTCTTTCAAACAGCATCTTACTGTAGAACTCCACATTATTTCACTAAATATATATTCAGTGTTCCATTTTTGTGGAGAGAACCTAAAATATGATAAGTGGAGCAAGACTTTATACAGCTGATGTCTACTGAAAATGTGATAGACCAATGACCTGATGTTACAAAGAAGTTTTTTTCAAGAGCCAGGAACAGTATCCTACTCATACCATCACAACCAAACATCAGAGATATCAGTTATAGGTGCAAACCTCAAGCTGATCACCATTGACTACATAGAATTCTTTAAGAGACCTACTTATGTTCATTGACACAGGTTTAATGATGGATAGAAATCTCACTTGAAATTGATGTTTCCCTCATCAATATGACCAATGGAGATCAATATGTAGGATGTAATTTGAGGAAATGGTCTACACAGAGGGAAAAGTCAAGCAAACCAAACTATAAGATGTTCTCTCTCCCCCCACCCACCTCATTGGTCTGCTAAAGCAATTTCAACCACAAGAACCTGGGCTGAATCCACATTACCTCCGTGCGTCCCGGTGTTGCACTAAATGTTCGCTAAACACCTGGAAGTATAGCATCTTTCAAGCGCGATTTCTGAATCACGCTAGAAAGACGCTATCCTTCCGGGTGTTTAGCGAACATTTAGTGCAACACCGGGACGCACGGAGGTAATGTGGATTCAGCCCTGTTCTGGAGTTCTGAAGAAGAAAAACAACAACAAGCTATCTGGAGGCTCTGACATAGATGTGGCTCTAAATGTAGACCTCACCTACCGTCATATTCATAAGTAATGATTATGGGGTTCACCCACTCTTTTGCTTTGGACAGAGAAAAGGGGAGAAAGGACAGACTACAAATCTTTTTCTAGATCTCTGGCCAGGAAAAACGTATGGATTCTGCTAAACATAGGTAGATCCACTTGTCAGTGAATATTGGGATATTGTACTCAGGACAGGAGAAGAAAATTTAGAAGGTGAATGATTATAAAAGTGCAACATCAAACAATGGCTGGCTCATTTTGCCATCTTTGCATTGTCTCTCCAGCTGTTTTTACCTATTATGCAAAGTCCAGTAGGGGGTGTACACTTAAGAAGGAGCTGCAATCAATCAAAGATCCTTGACAAGTGTTTTTGTATGATCCTTTCATGTGTTTGTAGATAAACAGTTGTCACATTTCCACATAACATTTTTAAGTACACGTTTGAAACATCTCAGGTGTAATGCTTATAGCAGCCCCGTAAATGTGTCAATGGAGGTGGGGAGGGGGAGGAGTATGGAGAGCAGCCAGAAGGTTCCAGGCTACTACTGGATGGGAACTTAACATGCTAACAGGATTGATGTGAGTAGGTGAGGCAGCAGACCTGGTAAGATGCTTGTGCATGCATCTCTCAGTGGATTTCCTCAGGCAAGCAGGTGAAAGGTAAAGTGCAAAGGAGGTGCTTTTGTATTACAGTGTGACCTAAATAACTCTGGCTGTTAGCTCTAATAACTAATGCAAATGAAATTATTTTTGACATTCAGAAGAATTCAGGGGAAATTAGAAATTCTCAGTCTTCAGGGGCTTTATTAGCTGAAGCTGTTTTATTTATTTAGATGTTTATTTATTTAGATATACTTTATTTATTTGTTTAACTAGTTATAACTTGCTTTTCTCCCTAAAGGGAACTCAAAGCTGCTCATACCATTGTTTTTCCATTCTAGGGTTGCCATGGCCACCCAGCATTTTCCCTGCCTGTGCCTAAAGGACTGGCAGGAGGAAACAGAGGGAAATTAGGACATGCAGTGGCATCAAGGTGCATGCTGGCATTGAGACTTGTATGCTGATGTCTCTACTGGTAAAAACCATAAATGAAGACATGGGATGCTCTAAGATTTGCAAAACTCAATGGCTTTATCATAGAGTTTTTACAGATCTTCGAGTGTCCCATGATGTCACTTACAATTGTCACCGGAAGTGGTGTCAGCATGCTGGCATGATGCCTGCACGTCAGTCCCTGCCCTTTAAACTCTCCCAGAGATTGACAGCTGCAGCCTGGCAACCTTATCCGCTCATCTATTTTATCCTCACAACAACAAACCAGTAAGGTATGTTAGAGAGTCACTGGCCCAAAGTCACACAGTGAGCTTTCATGGCAGCATGGGGATTTACTTACCTACTTACTTACATATTTATTGACAAGATTTTTACATTGCCTTTCTGCCCTTATAGGGCCACTGATGCTGCTAACAAATTTAAATATACAAATTAAAATCTCATCTAAAAAGCTATTAAAGCCAACACACACAAATACATCATTAAAAAAAATTAAAACCAGAGCTTAAAATAAATACAAAAGATGACAACAGTCAGAACACTGGGGAGGGAGAAGGGATCACGGAAAATATTTACGACATTTATACACAACTGATGTAAAAATAATGTAGGAAAAAAGTGTCTATTAGACAGGGGAAAAATCAGTGCTGGAAAACAGAAAATGGCACAGTTTTGATTTGCAGCACCAAATTGACATGTGGATTTTTTAATCAAACCAACAGGGATGGGAAATTCGATAACATCCCTACTGTCAAGGCACATTGATCTGGGACACCAAGATTACAGCAGACAATATGGGTTTGATTTCAGGATGCAAGAGGCAGAAAGGTGTTCTGGGCACCTGCTATCCATATTGAGAACTGCCAACTGTCCTTGAATTTCTTGTGATGAACCGGCTTCTGTTAAACTGTGAGGGAATAATATTGCTGGCTACAATGTATTTGTGCAGCAAAAATTAATTCTGTTGCATTATTCCTGTATTGCATGATGTTTGTACAGCAAAGCATTTGTCTGGGCAACAGAATTTAAGACTTGCACAAAGGAAAACATGACTTCTTGTTCTCATCCAAGATATTAATGCATCTTAGGTAGGAGCAGCTTGAAACCTTGACAGCTGAATTCCAAGCTGTTGTAATAGAGAGCAAATATGTCTGATAGGCAAAAATACCATGTTTGACAGCTCTGATCACCTGTGAGCTGAACATCACCTGTTCACTTGTCTGCTATATGCCTTGCACAGCTGTCAAACATCATTGCAGCTGTGTGGTACCTGTGGTTGTAGTGTTTCATTTCCCGCCTTGTGGAGGCTTTTAGAGCTGGGCAGTACTGAGGTCCTTCTATCCAGGGCCATGAATGCTTGCATCAGGTAATTAAGTGATGTGAGAAGAAATTACACCTCCCATAAAACTGTGAGAAAATGTGCATGTGTGAAATCATTATCATAACACAGACATAAATGAATTCCAAAGGACAAGATCACGTTGGATCCTATGTTCTCTGTGTATTAGTCTGTGCTGTGGAACATACTACCTTTTCTGGTAAAACCTTCATTTGCTCATTGGCCCATTGAAAACCATTGATCTTGCACAACTGGATGTTTTAAGGAAAGAGGAAGCATGGTCTGTGGTTGCAGCTATCTAGGGCACACAATATTCATTCATAGGAACTAAGTCAGTATTATTCATAATTGCAGGCTGACTGATTGATTTCTTTACTATTTATTTATACCATTGGCAGACTAGTGGTTTACAGGGACAGCAGGACTGGAGGAAAGGGGGAGGGCAGAAAGTAGGACTCCCATCAGGTTGAGAATACACATATATGAAATGCTGCCAATTGCTCTGTACTGTAGTGTTTAAATATGGGGAAAGTAACTCAACTGAACTGTTTGTGAACAGCCAAACTGCTTGATGAAAAAATGGTTCCATCTTCATCACCACTAGAAAACAGACTGTGAAATGAAGCAGGGGCTGTTCAAGTTTTTCTAATGCAAAGAAGGAAAGGTCTCTTGAATTATTTGGTTTTGGGCTGAAGCAGATACAGGTATTTCTCATTCTATTATGCCAAACTTGATTGCACATGCCCAGATTCTGGTATGAGAACATTTGCTTTTGGTCACTTTATTTGGTCCACACATGCCTGTTTGCTTAATGGTCAAGTTTGTGTAGTGACTTTTATGTGCGAATGATCTATCACAGATAAAACATTACAGAAAAAAAGTTTCATCTTTCCACATTATCTTACATCATCTCAAGCACAATGCTCTTCTTCACACATTGAACTGTAACTTGCCAAACAGTAAAAAATTAAATGATTAGAAATCAAATGATGCACATGATTAAATAAATCAGCTGTAAGACACTACCTTATGGTAGACAATATCTTACGGCATGATAGAGCTTCCCAGAAACATAGCAGTGGAGAGGTGCTGTAGTACAGTGGTTAAGTGGTTCAGATGTGAATTCAGCACTCTACTGGTTTGAATCCCACTACTGCCATGAGCTCAGTAAATGGCCTTGGGTAAGCCACTCCTCTCAGCCCCATCTCTCCATATCTCTGTGGGGATAATAATAACACTAACTTTTTCATCGCTCTGAGTGAGGCACTAATCTGTCTAGAAGAGCGGTATATAAGCGCCGTTGTTGTTATGTGGGACCAGTGCCATAGAGACAGTGTAACACAAATAGCAAAGGATGCTTGCATTTCCCCTCATACTTTTCTAGCTTGAAAGCCTCTTATACTACCCTAGAGCAATGGCAGTAAGTGTAGCATACTCTGGTTCTTGGGTTCTTGTTCTGTGTCATAATAATAACATAACATTCTATTTATATACCACCCTTCAGGACAACTTAATGCCCACTCAGAGCAGTTTACAAAGTGTGTTATTATCCTCACGACAATCACCCTGTGAGGTGGGTGGGGCTGAGAGATCTCCAGGAAGCTGTGACTCACCCAGCGGGCTTCAAGGGGAGGATGGGAAGTAAAACCCAGTTCTCCAGATATATTTTCAGTGTGCGGCTTGAACATTTTTGCCATTGCTAGTAGGCCTTGTCTGTTTCTGTTTGGTCCTTAAATGAACCACAACATGAAAACTCAGACAAGCCAAAGCAGTTATGTCTGTGACTCATTCATAGAATCACCTTAGACATCATTCCTGAAACTGCTGATATCAGGAGTCTTCTTTACTTAGCTCTGTCATTTTGACACAAAATGAATATAAAATGAAAATGTGATTTGAGAGTGTGGTACTGATCTCATCAGGTCTCAGAAGCTGAGCAGTGTTGGCCTTAGTTAGTAATTGGATGGGAGACCTCAAACGAAGACCCAGATTGCAGAGGCTGGCAATAGCACACCACTGCTGTTAGTCTTTTGCCATGAAAACCCCACCAGGGGTTACCATAAGTCAGCTATGACTTGAGGGCACTCTTCACCACCACTTCTTAACTGAAGTCACCATATGCAAATTTCTGAGGGCCAGGCTTCTCTGTTTGGCAGTGATGAATTATGTAGAGCTGCTAGCCTCAAATCTCTTTAGCCACTCTTGTAACCTATGATTATTGTAGGTAGAGTTATTATCACCTTCTCTGGTTGTCTGTCCCACTGTCTTCTTTACTCCTCTGTTGGTTATACAGCCCCCATAATAAATCATTCTGAGTGCATGTAGAAAAAGTGGGATATAAATCTGATAATCCATCTGTCCAATGATATAGTGTACCATAGTGACCAAGAGACTGAGCTGTAAACTCTGACAAAACTATATGTTTTGTCAACTCTGTATTGGATTCTTGCTAATGTTATGTCTAAGTAAACTTGTGTTTATTTACCCTAAGGCAAATAAATATTGTTTATGAAGTTGCCCTTTATACTGACTGTACTAATCTCACACTGTGTAATCCGCCTTGAGTCTCAGGGCCAAGCTACACATGACGAATGACACTTGAACGGCAAGTGGATTTAGTGGAGGGCAAGTGGACAGGGAGAAATACACTTGCTGTTCAAGTGTCATTCGTCATGTGTAGCTTGGCCCTCAGTCAGAAAAGCGGACTATAAATGACATAATTTTTTTTTAAATGTTACATGTATGTCCATGACCATTTTTATCTATCCATTTATTTAGATATTGATACCCCACTTTTCTCCCCAAGGAGATATCCAAAATGGTTAACATTCTCTTCTCTACTTTATCCTCACAGCAGCAACCTTGTGAGACAGGTTTTCATATTACAAATTGCGGCTCAGCAATTTCAAGAGGGGTTATCAGAGTAAGCAGTAAAAAGGACCTTTAAACCTTCTATTTGTGTAGTGCTTAAATGAGAGTACGGTAGCATCATGGAAACTTGAAGGGAGAAGGCCCGCCAGAAGTAATGTGCCACTACTGAATAAGCCCAGTTGCCATCTGTCTCACCTCTCTAGGTGAGGGCACAGTGAACATGGCTTAGGAAGAAGATATTAAATGGTGATCTGAACAGGTGGTTGATAGTCCCTCGCCATGCCTGTCTCCTGGAAATTGCAGCCCCTCTGGTTGCAAACTGTAAAAAGAAAACAAAAGAATTTTGAAATGATCACAGGACTATATGCAATGTGTACTTCTGCTCATGAAGGCCCCACTTCAGTTATTGCCCTTGCTAAAATTTCATCAGTGACCTTTACATTAGCCACTATCTATGAGCCCCATCAGGGGAAAAATGGGGAGAAGAGTTGCCTCAGCCCTCTGTGATCTCTCCAAAACACCAACATGGCAATATCACTTCATGTTTTCAGTGATGTTTCACCATTCTCCCTGCCCCCACCTCTCCTGTTACCCAAATGGGGTACATATGTGCCAAGAATTTGCATGAGAAAAAATTCCATTTCACTTTGGATGCGGGGGTTCTGAACCAACTATATGTCATTACTGTTTTTTCCCAGCTGGGGTATTTCTGGCTCAGACCTGATCCATTTTTGTTATTATTGTTGTTGTTATCATGAGTAGACATGGGCACGAACCGCATTATGAACAAAAAAACCTCCCACGAACCCTCTGATCATCCATTCCCTTGGAAATGGAGCCAGGGAAATGCCTGAACTCTGTCTGCACTCCTTCTGTCGCCCTGGAAACCTGAATAGAAGCCCAGCTTACCTTGATCAGCAGGTCTTCCTTCCAACCATGGAGCTGCAAAGTGGTTACAACCTGGAAGAAGACACCCGGGGGAGGGAGGGGATGTTCTGTAGCCATGGGCACTCCAATCTCATTCCTACAAACCCTGATAGGCAGCTCTGATGGCCAACCACAGACCTCCTGTTTTGCTCAATGGGACCTCAGCTTATAAAAAGCAGTGGGCTTTCAGGCTGGGTTTCACTTTCAGTGAGCAGTGGAGTGTGACAGAGCTGTTGCTTGCTACTTGCTAGCCTTTGGGGAGAGCTTGGATCCCTTGACCAAACTTGGGTAATGGCTGGAGGAGAGCTTGTTAAACACTCCCTGGGAATATGGGCTCTCTAATTCCAACGGGGGCTGTTCTGACGCCCATGAACCACGGACCTCGAACTGGTTTGGCAATGGGGAAAGTTCATTGTGGTTCGCTGGTTCAGGTTTGTCGGTGGCACCGAACCACGAACCACTGGTTTGTTAATTTTTTTCAGTTCGTGCCCATGTCTAATCATGAGTTTTGACCGCGCTCATTGCAATGAAGGCTTCCAGTCTTTTTAGGACAGCTGTTTTTTGCACTTAATGGTAGCAAAATCACACAGAACACAGTCATCTCTCTAAACTGTCGATCCATTGAGTTTTCCCACAGTTACAATACACACACCAAAACAATGGACCCCGGAGAAGGTGAGCGTTGGTAGGTGCACATAGCAAGAAACTTGCTGGCCAAGGGAAAAGAGGCAGAGAATGATGTTTTCTTTTTCTTTAGTGCTCATAAATTATTACCTTTGGTGGCATGTTTCCTTGTGCTTACTCATAGGGAAGGCAGATAGGTGGGTGGAAGAGAAAGGTAGAGGCTTCCAGACATGATAGAGGTTTACAAGATAATGCACGGGTTAGAGAAGGTCGAGAAAGATGTGTTTTTCTCCCTTTCTCACAATACAAGAACTCGTGGGCACTCTATGAAATTACTGAGCAGTCGGGTTAGAACAGATAGAAGAAAATACTACTTTACACAAAGGGTGATAAACACATGGAATTCGTTGCCACAGGAGGTGGTGGCAGCTACAAGCATTGCCAGCTTCAAGAGGGGACTGGACAAATATATGGAGCAGAGGTCCATCAGTGGCTATTAGCCACAGGAGATAGATGGTATTCTCTTTGTGGGGAGGTGGTGCTCTGTTGTCTTGGTGCTGGAAGGAAGGCAGTGGGAGGGCTTCTGGTGTCCTGGCCTCACTGACAGTCCTTTAGATGGCACTGGATTTCTAGCCACTGTGTGTGACAGAATGTTGGACTGGATGGGCCACTGGCCTGATCCAACATGGCTTTGCTTATGTTCTTATGTTCTCACTGCTGAGGGCAAGGAGGCAAAAAGGACAAGCAAGAAGGAGAAGGAGAGTGAGAACATGAGATTTCTCCCTTCCCTACAAGTCCTTTTAAGTCTCCTACCTGTGATAAATGTTTATGCAAATGTAAACCCTAAGTACAATTACTATTAGATTCATGGCATATAAAAGTCTTAAGCACACTATGTCAACAGTTGTCACTGAACTGAGAATTTTGGCAGAAGATGAAGAAATCCATCTACTTATTACTGTATTTGGAAAACTGTATAATTCACCATTGTTGGGGAAAGTAGCTTTAAATGGAGGACTGAAAATAAATGTAGAGAAGTAATTGTGTTTTACTTAAGCAAGGTGTCTGTTCCAAGTAAGCTAAGCAATTTGTGCTGCCTGGAGGAATGTAGGTTTGAAATAAGTAATTTACAGTACAATCCTAAATAGAGTCATACTCTTCTGAGTCCATGCATTTCAATTGCTTAGGTCTGCAATGTTTGGCTCAATAGTGTAGGAGATGAAGTCAATACATTGTTTTTGGCTGATTAATGAGTTGTGCCCCGAGGGAGTTGTGAACATCCAGACATCTAGTTATCAATCTCAACTTGTTCTGAATTACAGAAACATCTCTTCCTCAGAAGAATAAACACACTACCTGTTAACAATGGGGGAAAATATGACAATGAAAAAAATGCTCTTGTAGTGATTTGAAAGAAAACAAACACAAGCCAGTCCACTTTTCGAAGTCTCCATGCAGGTTGTTCCACCAGCCTTTGAGAAATAGCAATAGTACCCAAGAAAGTACACAAGAAAGTCCGCAGAACCTAGGAGGGAAAAACTGTTGAGGCAAATGCAGCTATCTATATGAAGGAAAGCCTTAACATTTGACTCATAGCTGATCTCTGTTCATTATGTAGAATCAGAGGAGTTAGCCATGTTAGTCTGCAGTCGCAAACTAGTAAAGAGTCCAGTAGCGCCTTTAAGACTAACCAACTTTATTGTAGCATACGCTTTCGAGAATCACAGTTCTCTTCGTCAAATGCAGGATGCAGGATGCATTGAAAGCTTATGCTACAATAAAGTTGGTTAGTCTTAAAGGCATTACTGAACTCTTTACTATTATGCAGTATGATATAGTAGATTAACAGAGTAGAATTCTGGGGCATATCACTTCAAAGTGCAGAGTATGTAACATTTTTGACATTAAAGGGGTCCTGCATGTAGTTATCTAGCTTACCAAAAAAATGACTGCATTATATCTGCTCATTATTTGATCTTGCACTGTTGTTGCTTGGGTTGAGAGTCACATGCCTGGAATCATAGTGGCAGGCTCTGCTAGTGGTGGTGGCTCTGCTAGTGGTTAAGAGTGGTGGTACTCTAATCTGGAGAGCCAAGTTTGATTCCCCACTCCTCCGCTTGAAGCTAGCTAGTGACCTTGGGTCAGTCACAGCTCTTCCAGAGCTCTCTCAGCCCCACTCATCTCACAGGGTGATTGTTGTGGGGATAATAATAGCATACTTTGTAAACCGTTCTGAGTAGGTGTTAAGTTTTCCCGAAGGGCAGTATATAAATCAAATGTTGTTGTTGTTATTCTGTCCCTGGCCTGTGTGTACTTCTTTGAAACCCCGGCGTGCTACAAGAAATACATGGAAGAGTCTATACCAATGTGGATTATCCCTGCGGAAGTAGTAAACCCAAGAACAGAATATGCAGGGGAAGACTGGTTGACATATAAAGAGATTCTTGAGATAAAGCAGAACAATTATTTGCTTAAAGGTAATGATGAATTGCCATTCCAATATGGATGGTTTCAATATATGCAGATAAAAGATTTATATGAGAAGGACAAAAGGAAAAATGGTTTTAGATTACAAAATTCTGAGTTTGAGAACTGTTTGCTTCAGGGGGGGAAGAAAATAATTTCTAAAATATATAAGATATTGCTGAAATGGTTTACAGAGGAGGAAGTTGTTAAATTGTAATAAGGAAATTTCAATGGAAGCTTGGGAAAAGGTATGGAAAAATGTAGTTAAGATTTCAGCATGTACCACTGTGTGTGAAAATGTATACAAAATGTTGTATAGATGGTATTTAACACCGAAGAAGTTGGCCAATGGTAATAGCCAGATGTCTGATAAATGTTGGAAATGTAAACAGCATGAAGGTTCATTCTATCATATGTGGTGGACTTGTGATAAGGCTAAGCAATTCTGGGGGGATATAGTTAAAGTTATGTCAGATATTTTACAAAGGAATATAAATAAAACCCCGGAATTGCTGTTATTATGTATGAACCTAGAAGATTTTGATAAAATGGACAGAGTTATGGTGTTTTATATGACTACGGCAGCCAGAATGTGTTATGCACAGATGTGGAAGACTCAGGAGATACCATCTATAGAAGATTGGATTTTGAAAGTTTTGAACATGGCAGAAATGGACAAACTAACAAGGAAATTGAAAGAACAAAAAGAATTGGACTATACATTAAGCTGGGAAAAATTCAAGAAATATGTGGAGAAAAAGTGGGACATGAAGGGGAAATTGTGGTCTTTGGAGAATTAGAGGAGATAGAAACTTACTTAAGCTTAAAAAGGGGTATATTTTACTGTATTTTTATATTTATAGGGGAGTATAAGTATGAGTAATAAGGTTATAGGGAGTATATGTGAAATATAGACAATATAGTTAATTGGTATGTAAGGAATAGTAGGTTATATATATATATATGTAGTTTTGCTTTAGTTAGTATATGTACTTATTATTACTTATATGATTTTTATATTTTCAATTAAGATAAGCAATATAGTTAGTGTAGATAGTTAAGATAAGTAAAGAGATTTGATTAGTATGTATAATATAGATATATATTATAGATTTTAAGAATTTATATAATATACTTTTTAGATTAAGTTGGGTATGGAAAACTGCAGGGAGTCACCAGAAAAAAAGGGGGGGGGAGGATGGGGGAAAATGTAATGGGGTGGATAATGATAATGTTTTTTATGTTTATGTTTGTAAACCCATCCAATAAAAATTCTTTTTTAAAAAAAAGAAAGAAACCCCAGCGTGCATCAAACCTTTGGATTCTGTATGTGTATAAGATTCTGCTTTTTTTCTACGTTCCTGATAGTGCACATAAAAAAGGGAGAGTCATTCATGATGTTTACCTTCAAATGTATATTTTAGGTCACTATACAGCACATATTATTATATTATTAATATTATATATGCATGTATTTTTTTTATTTTTAAACAGTTGCACCGCACCCTTTTGTAAGTTCAGTTGGGATATGTGTAGGATACGCACAGGTCAGAGTAGAACTTCCTGTCCCTTTCCCCCATTCATTCTACCCTTTCTATGGTCTGAAAAAAGCTAATCAGTTTCTACTGTATTATTTGTAGAATGGCTTCTGCTCACGTGATTTAATTTTTAACATATGCTTAATGCATCTAAACTAGACTGTCAACTTCCAGGAGGGGCCTGAAGATCTGGAATTACAATTGATCTCCAGATGATGGCAATCAATTCCCCTGAAGAAAATCAACACCCCAGAAGTAGTACCTTAAAGACCAACAAGATTTGCAGCATATAAGCTTTCAAGAGGCAAACTCCCTTCATCAAATAGGAGCTTAATTCTTGTACAGTTATATCCCCCAAACAGTTGGTTTTTAAGGTCCTACTGAACTTGAATCTTGCTCTTCTACTGCAGATGAACATGGCTACCCACCTGAAACTATCTTCCTGAAGAAAACAGCTGCTTTGAAGGGTGTACTCTATAGCATTATACCTCACTGAAGTTCTTCCCCTCCTCTCCCTTCCCCAAACCCTGCCTTCTTCAGGTTGCACCCCCAGATCTCCAGGAATTTTCATGTCTGGTTTTGGTAACCTTAATCCAAACACTCAGGACCTTATGCTAAAGAAATTTCCCTTGTTACCTTCACAGGTATGTGAGCCACTACAACCTGGCATGTTGTCAAACCATGAGAATGCTCTTAAACTCCTCAGATTTCCTCTGTTTGGAGGGCAGACACTGTTGAAATGGGAAACTAGGACTCCTCAATCCAATGCTTTATTCTCACTGGCTTCTTAATAAGAATTCTCCAGAAGAGGTTTCAGTTGTAAATATGTGCACAACTCTCATCCATTTCAATGAGGCTCATGTTGGGTCATGTCTAGATAGACTGTGGTCTGTGTCAACAGAGCAAAGGAATGTTCATGTGTATTGGACAATTCCACATAGCTCTAAATCATCATTTTAGAAGATAACTTTGTGCATTAATCTTTGGCCTCAGGGAAACCAGTATGGAAAGAATTAGTGGGAAGTTCAAAGAACCCTTTCCACGATGTTGGGTAGCTGATGTTGGATATTATATGCATTAAAAGGAACATATGTTAAAGCCTCCTGATGAGTAGCATACAGTTTTTATGATAAGCTCTACATAGTCAAGAAACAATGTTATGATTATTCAACAAGTGGCAGATTTATTTTACCGCTTGATAAGTCAAGCCAGATAATGACTTCTTGGTTTGTAACTTATTAAACCATGTATAGATGCATTCATATGTCATGCAAAAACAATAAAAGGGCACTTTGGGAAGTCTGATAGGTCAATGTTCACTTGTTATCTCAATGAAATTTAAACCTGGAGAAAGCTGTTCTTCTTTATGTTTTCTATTAGGTTGTCTCTGTGCATTCCTGAGATTTATGAAACAAAGTAGTTTTGTATCATTGAATGTATAATTTTATTTTTGTACTAGTGTTCTGCCCATGCTCACTCCATTTGCCAACCCTGTAGCTCAATGCACTCGCAATATTATGTCATATGGGCTCTTCCCCATCCCTGTCTTATTAAGGAACCAGTAAGTTTTACCTGTATACTTTCCCTCAAGCAGTGTATTTAGACAGTACTCCAAATGGAATACAAATTGGTGTCACAATAGGAGGAAGGATGCAGGAGGAAAGAATATGGCACTTTTTTATGCACAGCAATCCCCCCTTGGGGGAAGACCTTCAGGTGACAGGAATAGATAGGATAATTTTTTTCAGTAAATATAACCTAAAGGCAATGTTTAATAAATAAATACATAGAGTCTCCAAATCATTTTATTCATTTAATCAGCATTGTTTTAGTTTTCCCTGACATTTCTTGGAGGTTTTGCCTGAGGGGAAAACTTTCAATTTATCTTGAATTTTGTATCAGAAGAAATCATTAGACATCTTAAGAGTATGTAGGACTCTCCTCTCCATCCAATAAATGTCCCTAGCATCACTGGAAGTCTTCTGTCTGTCTTCAGAATTCCTCCAGTGTTTCAAGTGAAAATGGATTCAAATTACACCTCAGGTGAAATTCTGAGCTTGACCTTAAACAGTGTATATAGTGATTTGCATCATAAAATGTTTCAGACTATAGAAATATATTTCTCTAGAGTAGATTTAAATAAAGGGGTGGAACTACCAGTACATGTGGATTTTGGCAGCTGTTCCTAAAAGAAAAGGAACTACTTTGCATTAAGTTGAATCTATTTGTCATTCTCCCATCTTCGCTTAGTCCCTTTATGAATCTGTGATCTTCCAGAGTTTATTGTTCTATTAACAAAACCTTTGCCATTTGCCTTCCAATCTTTAAACAAGTAGCAAATGCTTACATACATTAAAAATCAGTACACTTATCTACCCTCAAAGAAAAATGATCACTTGAGTATATTAAAATAAACAAGTAGGTACTTGTTTGACATAACCACCCCAGAGCCTCGCTGGAAACCAATGCCTGATATCATGAGCCGTTTATTTTTTCATACCTCTCTCTTCTCATTATTGTATATTCCAGTTATGGCACTTGATATTAAATTGCACAAAGTATTAAAAACAGTGCTCTGAAAAACCATATGCCTCTTCCACTAGCTGGCCTTATGGGCTGGCATAAACACTATACATGTGGAACTCATTTCAAGTATATTTCAGTTGCTGATCCGTGGTTACTGTCATCCGTTCAAGATAACAAACACAAAATTATGGAAAGGAATGTGGTGCACAAAGTAGCTTGGGAGTTTTGTGCAGAGCACGTCTCTTCTATCTGGAACTGTAATTCAGCTCACAAAAATGCCTTTCATGTACAAGGGGAAAATGGTTATTATCCTATCAGTATAAAATCTGCTAATAGCAAACATCAGGGCTGAGCAATTCATTTGCCTGGACAGCTTTGTTCAATGGGCTTAGAAGCTCTTTTAAGCAGTGAAATATATTGTGGGACAAAAGAGAGGGAGTTGATGTTTATTACAGGAAGAGCAAGAGGACTTTCCTTTGCAGAAACAGAGCAAGTCTAAAGATAAAACTGACCACAGTTGTCAAAAAGAGTCGGAGACAGAAAGATGGATGAGCTGTGTGTGTGTGTGTGTGTGTGCATAAACTCCCATTTGTATCATGCCTGATACCCATGTCACTGAAAGGGAGTTGCAGTGGCTATGGGATTTCATAGTGTGAGTTAATATTTGGCCACATTATGGATCACTAACTCTCTGTCCCCCAAGACTTTATGCCCTTCGGCAACAGTCAAAAGCTGCAATACTTTGCAGAGTTATCAGAGAAACTGGTGGGATATACGTCTGAATAAATAGGCTTAGGATTCTGATGTAAGGTATGTAATTATATTTGTTGACAGGCCCTCTTGAGAAACGTTGCTACTATTATTGCTTTTAGCATCCCTTGAAATTCCCCAGCTGGTCTCACCCAAGCAATAGCTTCCAAATTCTCTTCATGCTACCTATAGGTGAAATTCTCTAGCAAACTGTTAAATTTACTCTTTATTAGCCTTGTTTTGACAACTTTTCCCTTCTGTGGTGTGGCGGTGTACTTTAATTAAATTATGAGATGTGGACATGCTGTACTCAGAAAGGACTATCTGGAAATATTGGTAAATGAATTTGGTTGGTTGATATCTCTGTCATGCTCACATCTGCCAAGTTCCTCTCCTTCTTTACTGTTCCTCTGATTAATCAAGAAAAGAAACCAGATATATAGATCCTAATGTTTCCAACAAATCATGAAAGTCATATATTAGATTGTGATCATTAACAATGTTAAAAATGGGCATGGTCTGTGTCATATTTATTTCCTTAATTCAATACCCATTTTCAGTTAAGCAAACTTTTGATTCTTCATTCATGTATATCCTGGAGTTTTTGCTGAAATGCTTTGGGAGAGACAGTATTGCTACTTTATTCTTGCTATGTTTTATCACTGTTACACAGTTTCTGCTTCAAGCAGTTTTGGATATTACTACAATGTGGTAGTCACTTTTGTCTCAGCATATCTTCTATTTGTAACTGCATCAGAAATATTATACTATATAAGCTGCAGCTTTAGACGGCTGTCAGCATTTCCTAGTATAATATTCAACCCTGTTAACAGTGCAGTGCAAGTTCACCCAGTTCAAGGAGCATGTGAACCTCTGTTGTATCCACAAACTGAGAGCAGATATTATAACTTACTTCTGATTGGAAGGCAAGGAGCTACTGCTTTCCCTGCCGTTGCACAAGAGAGAAATCTATTCCCAGGAAAGCAAATAATTGAAAATGTTTCTCCCTTTCACAGCCCAATGGCTTATCTTATCTGCATCTATTGCAGTGATTGGGTTCTGGACTGTTGGATCAAGACTTCCATTCCACCATTCTTCATCTGGTATTTCTATCACCAGGCCACCAATGGGGGAATGAGGACATCCTCTATAACTGAGCTTTCTGTAAAGTTAGATGATCTACTGTTGGCACAGGGCTTCCCCTTATGCTTCTAATACCCTTAGACAGGAAATAGGAAACTAGACAGAGGGATCCATCAGCAAGTTCTGTTGTGACTAGGCAGTGGGCAGCCTAAGAGGTTGAAACATTTCTCAGAGTTCAAGAAGTGGTTTCCTGGAATCTCTAATAAATATTTTATTTCAAAGTTGCATAAGCACATTTTGCAAACCCACAAATGGTCCAGCTTGAAAAACTGGCCAGTTTCCCTAGGTTTATATATTCAGCTCTATATATCCAACTCATTTTTATGCAATGAAGAAAAATCCCCCTTCTCTTTTATTCAATAGCTGACTGATCACTTGAACTGAGTCTGTTTAATAGGAACAACATCTGTTTTCTCAGTGTTCAAGAGGTGAAGATCTAGATACCAGTTCAAAAACATGCTATAGAGCCCATTGGAAGACATATGAAGCAGTGGTGACAGTGACTAAGAAATATTACTTCACTGCAACTGTTACATCAGGTAGTTCATGACTGTCCCAGTTGTTCGAGGAACTTGGCATCTGCTGCCGACTCCTAAATCCTGACAATTAGTTGTGATACTTTTGCCAAGTTTTTTGCTGATATAATATTGAGAATACATTCTAATCTGGATGCCAGTTGCAACACAGATCCATCAGAAGAAATGCCTAATATACCACCTGGTCTATTTATGGACTACTTTGACCCATGATGCTGTTGACAAGATCATGGGATCTGTGAAGGCCACTTCCTGTGTGCTGGATCCTTGCCCATCCTGGCTGCACAACATCCTTAGTACCTATTATAAATCTATAATTAACTCAGAGCACCTGCCCTTGGCCACTCAAAGAGGCAGTTATCCATCCACTACTTAAAAAAATCACCATCACTACAAAAAATGATGTGGCCAATTATCACCCAGTCTCTAATCTGCCCTGTCTAGGCAAAGTGGTTTAGAGACCAACAGCAGACCAACTTCAGGTCTTCTTGGATAACTCAGCTGCTGTGGACCCATTTCAATCTGGCTTCAGGCTGGGCTACAGAACAGAGAAAACTCTTCTATCTTTAGTCAATGGCCTCCATCTGAATATAGACAGAGGCCATGCTTCCTTGTTGCTCGTACTGGATTTATCTGCAGGCTATGACATGGTGCACTTGGAGGCAGAAATATGTATCAGATGATACACACTAGACTGGTTTGAATAATTCCTCAACGATCTGGCTCAAAGGGTCACCACTGGAGATCAGTAATCATCAGTGTGGGACCTGTCCCATGGAGTTCCAGAGGGTGCAATCCTATCCCTCAGTTTTCATTCTCTATGTAAAGCCCTTAAGATAAATCATTCGTAGTTATGGGGTTAGCTGTCATCGGTATGCTGATGATATCCAGATCTGTATATTCTTATCCAAAACTTGTGGTGAAACAGAAGAGGTCCTAGATCCCTGCCTATCTGCTGTGGTTAAATGAGCGCCAGTGTGATGTAGAGGTTAGAGTGTCCACAGCCAATCTGGCCAAGTGGATCCATGCCACAGTAACATCAAAATTAGACTAGTATAATGCATTGGTCTCCCCTCAAAATCAAGTCAGAGAATCCAGTTGGTGCAGAATGCCACAACTTGGCAGTTATTGGGAGCTAGAAGATGCAAGCATATTATTCCCATTCTAAAGTCAGTAACTGTACAAGTAGGAAAATGAAATGAATGAAACCTACTGGCCAGCTGGACCTCTCCTGCAGGCTGCTGCTTGATTGCTATTTTAGGAACCAGTAAAGAGAACATAGTGTGGCTGCACAGAAAAGTACCTAATTTGGGATCCAGTTTGCTTGAAACTTTTGACCAATTTGCTTGAAACTTGTGGGTTCTTTCATAGACAGCAGAAGAAAATCTGCTAAAGTGGTTGCAGAGTTTTTAGTGGGTGTGCTTAAGATTCATACAAGTTTTGTATAAATATATTGACTTCTGAAATTTATGTAATTTTATAGTGACTTGTTTGCTGTCTTAGATCTTTGTATGCCATTAAAGGTACTTGATTGATTGATTGATTGATTGATTGATTGATTGATTGATTGATTGATTGATTGATTGATTGATTGAAGAAGATCTGCTGCAATTTTGGAGTCATATGGTTGAAAAACAGGACTCTAGCCTCCTTCCCTGGAAAAAGTTCCCCCTCCTACTATATAAAGGGCAAACTGTGTTCCTGACAACTCACATCCTACCCTGGTGCACCTCTAGAGGGTGCTGCGGTGGAGGGAAGCCCAGACAAGGCAGCCTGTCCCTGCAGAGAGTCCACCAAGGAGGAAAGCTCAAGCTGGGATCAGGCTCGGAGCAGGGGGCAATGCCTGCCTCCCACCTTAATCCAGCTGGGATGAGGAGCAGAGCAGGTGGCAATGCCCACCCACTGCTTTCACCCAGCTGGGATCAGGAGCAGAGAAGGTGACAATGCCTGCCCCCACCTTTACCCAGCTGGGATCAGGAGCAAAGAAGGTGGCAATGCCTGCCCCCTGCCTACACCCAGCTGAGATCAGGAGAGGAGCAGGTGGCAATGCCTGCCCCCACCTTTACCCAGCTGGGATCAGAAGCAAAGAAGGTGGCAATGTCTACCCCCTGCCTACACCCAGCTGGGATTAGGAGCAGAGCAGGTGGCAATGCTCACCTCCCACCTTCACTCAGCTGGGATAAGGCACAGATCAGATAAGGCACAGATAAGGCAATTCCCACTCTCACTTCACCCACCCAGGATCAGGGTCAGAACGGGTGGCAATGACCACCCACTACCTTCACCCAGCTAGGATCAGGAGCAGAGCAGGGGGCAATGCCACCCACCCTCACCTTCACCCAGCTGGAATCAGGCATGGAGCAGGATGCAATGCCTGTCCTCCTTTCACCTGCCCAGGATCAGGACTAGAGTAGGTGGCAATACCCTCCCCCCTTCACCGTGCCGGAATCTGGCATGGAGCAGGTTGCAATGCCCTTTCACCCTTGCGGAATCAGGCTTGGAGCAGGAGGCAATGCCCACCCCCCTTAACCCATCTGGAATCAGGCACAGAGCAGGAAGCAATGTCCGCCCTCCTTCACTCAGCTGGGATCAGGAACGGAGCAGGTGGCAATGCCTGCTCCCTGCCTTCACCCACCTGTGATCAGTTACGAAGGAGAAGGCAATGCCTGCCCACCCTCCCCTTTCTAGAGCCCACTGTATTTTGCCCACAACTGGCTCTGTTACTAGTAGGGAATAATGGCAGATGAACAGGATGGGGGCATCTACAGTGGAAGCTTTCCTCACTTTCTGAATGTAAATAACAAACCACAACAAGGATAGCAAATGCATTGCTTTCAATGGAAAGAATTTTTTTTAAAATAGTCAGTCACTGTAAGGGAAATGATTAATGCAGGCAGGTTTAAAAAAAAATGCTGGTGGCTGACTGGAGCTCTCCTGCTGGCTCCTGCTGCTTGTTGGCCATTTTAAGAATTAGTAGAGAGAAACTTAATGATAGGCATCTACTTTGCATGTGTGTAAAATTGAACCCTCTTTGTTCAATCTACTTGAAACTTAGGGGGAGCATTAGAATAGAGGCAGGACTATGTTCTATGCAAACTGAGTGTCATTGTCTTTATAAACAGCTACTCTGCCCACTCATATACATTCTGTATTGAAAACAAGGGTCCCAGGGCTCTGGAACCTGGAAAAACACTGATTTGAATCTGAACCAGCAATGTTCTACCCAGAAATAAGCAATCCTTCTCCTACCCCGAAACTCACCTGGGCTATGCTCTGACCTGGATAGCCCAAGTGATCATGATCTTTTCAGATCTCAGAAGCTAAGCAGGGTCGACCTTCATTAATAATTGGATAGGAGACCTCCAATGAAGACCAGGGTTGCAAAGGCAGGCAATGGCAAGGTACCTCTGTTAGTCCCTTGCCACGAAAACACTGCTAGTGGTGACCATAAGTCAGTTATGACTTGAGGGCTCTTCTCCATCCTCAAGCTGTAACAAAAATGTTCTTAGTGCATATCCCTAGTTACCAGGCTCAGTATAAGGTATTGGCTATCATATACAAAGTCTTTCATCACCTTGGTCACTCATATCTGCAATCCCACTTCTTCCTCTATGCTCTGTCACAACAGTTTCACTTATCTGAACAGGTCTTCTACAGGTGCGAACCTGCAAATGGGCAAAATCAACAAGTGCCCATACACATGCTTTCTCTGTTGTGGCCCCCACTTTATGGAATGGCCTGTCTGAGAAGGTTACGAAGGTTTTCACTGTCTTGGCTTTCTGCAAACTATGCAAAACTGAATTATTCAAAAGGACTTTTCTAGTCAGGTAATAGGGTTGTATTGTAACTGAATGCTTCAAATGTTAGAGACTGGTCTATTCTACTGTGTATAGTTCATACTGCCTGTTGTTCTATGTAGGATTCTACTACGTAATTTTTGCCTTCTTTAACATGTCAGATTAATACTTATGCTTGCTTCAGTTCTGTTTTCAGAATTCTGGATTGTTCGGAATTCTACAATTCAAATTCTATTGTATTGTGTATTGCATATCCTATCCTGTTGATTGTATTGACTTACTCTGTAAGAAAGGCAGACTGTAAACCAACAAACTAACAAACAAACAAGCAGATAAACAAAGCATGTTCCTCCCCATACCAACTTGCCTGGAAGTAGCTCTGCTTTAGTGTTAAACCATCAGCTTTACATGTAGAAATTCCCGATTCAATGCCTGACATCTCCAATTTTTTTTTTTTAAAGCTCAGGAAGTAGGCGATGCAAAAATATTCTACTAGAGAGCCACTGCCAATCAGAGTAGATAGTACTCACCTTGACTGACCCATGGACTGACGTGATATATATTAGGTTCATGTGTACAACAGCTTTCATGGTTTAGATTTCTCTAGAACCCACCCTGGCACATGTGTAAACTATGGAGGGGGGGGGCTGAGGGGCTCAAGCCTCCCCTGGATTTGGCCAGGGAGGCTGAGCCCCCCCCCCCGAGCAACCAGTGAACTACATGCGGACTGAGGGGCTCAATCCCACCCCCTGGATTTGGCAGGCGGAGGCGACCTGTGATAAACTCACATGAAGGACTCAGTTACAATGGCAGCTGAAGCACGGGACTGTCCACCCTTCCTGTTGTATCATATTACAATTTCCATGATTCTTTGGGGCTTTGTTCCTGTTTTTTGCTCGTATGTATTTGTATATGAAGAATTTATAATTTAAAAATGAATTGTGGTTTATATAAACAATGTATATAATTTACAAATAAATGTTACAGAAGAATTAAGAGACTCTGATGGAAGATATATGATTTTGAAAATCAGGCACCTGGAAGGCAAGATTTACACACTAGCAACAAGATATGTGCCAAACAATGCAAGAGAAAAAGTTTATGAAATGTTTTCCAATCCATTTTAGATTTTCAAGAAGATAATGATCTTTGCAGACATGAATGGGATAATAGATTTTTTTTAAAGGTGAAAGAACCCAAAGAAGGCAAACTCGTATTTAATTATATCATAGAATCATAGAATCATATAGTTGGAAGGGGCCATACAGACCATCTAGTCCAACCTCCTGCCCAGTGCAGGATCAGCCTAAAGCATCTCTGACAAATATTCATCCAGCCTCTTCTTGAAAACTGTCAGTGAAGGGGAAATCACTACTCCCCTAGGCAGCTGATTCCACTTTTGAACTACTCTGACCATGAAAAAGTTCTTCCTAATATCCAGCCAGCACCTTTGTGCATGTAATTTAAACCTATTGTTTTGGGTCCTACCCTCTGCTGGCAACTGGAACAGCTCCCTGCCCTCCTCCAAATGACAGCCTTTCAAATACTTAAAGAGAGCAATCATGTCCCCCCTCAATCTCCTCTTCTCCAAACTAAACATTCCCAAGGCCCTCAGCCTTTCCTCGTAGGGCTCAGTCTCCAGACTCCTGATCATCTTTGTCGCTCTCCTCTGCACCCTCTCGATTTTGTCCACATCCTTTTTGAAGTGAGGCCTCCAGAACTGCACACAATACTCCAGGTGTGGCCTGACCTAGGCAGTATAGAGAGGGACTATGACCTCCTGCGATTTCGACACTATGGCCCCTTTGATACAACCCAGGATTGAATTAGCCTTTTTTGCCACCCCATCACACTGACTGCTCATATTTAGTTTACAGTCCACTCTTACCCCAAGATCTCTTTCACATATACCACTGCCCAGATGTGTATCCCCCATCCAGTATTTGTGCTTCCCATTTTCGTGGCCCAGATGTAATACTGTGCACTTGTCTTTGTTGAATTGCATCCTACTCACAGCTGCCCACTTCTTCAGAGTATTCAGGTCTTGTTGAATTTTAATTCTGTCTTCTTGGGTGTTTGCTACTCCTCCCAATTTGGTATCATCAGCAAATACCAAATTGCAGACATGAATGGGATAATAGATTTTTTTAAAAAGGTGAAACAACCCAAAGAAGGCAAACTCGTGTTTAATTATATGGAAATGTTACAATTGGAAGATGCTTGGAGAATCAAAAATCTGAATACTGGAGACTATACTTCCTTTTCTGACAGACACCAAACACATTCAAGGATTGATATGTGCTGGATATAAAAAAATATGAGTTATTTATGTTGTTTATTATATTATATGTTTACTGTTTCTTTTCTTTTTCTTTTGATGTTATTATAATTGTGCTATTGTTTTTATATTATTTTCTCTGTTCTGCTTATATTTATATAAAATAAATGTTATATACAAAAGAATTTGTATACTGCCTTAAAATACCTACGGCTATGACTCACATTAAGTAACTTAGTCCTTAACCTTGGCTGGTTCCACCCACTTTCAATGTAGCAACAGTCAGATTGCAAGGCCTCTGTTGGACATAATTGTATCATAATCACTTGGCTCCAATTTACATTGGAAAACAAAACAATGGCCCATTGACTGGAAACGTTCAGTCTACATTACAATTCCCAAAAAAGAGGATGCCAAAGAGTGCAGCAACTATCGGACTATTGCATTAATTTCCCATGCAAGCAAAGGGATGCTCAAAATTCTAAAGCAAAGACTCTTACCATGTATGGAATGAGAAATGCCAGATGTTCAAGCTGGATTCAGAAAAAGGAAGAGGCACCAGAGATCACATTGCAAATTTACGATGGCTAATGGAACATACCAGGAAATTTCAGAAGAAAATCAACCTGTGTTTTATAGATTACAGCAAAGCTTCTGTCTGTGTGGATCTTGAAAAGCTATGGAGAATATTAAAAGAAATGAGTGTGCCACAACATCTGATTGTTTTGATGCGCAACCCATATTCTGCATAAGAGGCTATTGTTAGGCCAGAATATGGGGAAACAGAATGGTTTCCAGTTGGCAAAGGTGTCAGACAAGGATGCATATTATCTCCCTACCTGTTCAACCTCTATGCAGAGTATATCATAAGGAAAGTTGGATTAAATCTAGAAAAAGGTGGAGTGAAAACTGGTGGAAGGAACATTAACAATTTGAGATGTGCAAATGGCACTACGTTACTGGCAGGATATAGTGAAGGCATGAAGCAGCTACTAATGAAGGTTAAAGAAGAAAGTGCCAAAGTTGAAGATCAAGAATACAAAAGTAACGACTACTAAAGAATTACACAATTTTAAATCTGAGAATGAGGAATTAAAATTGTACAATTTTCTATTCCTTGGCTCAATCATCAACCAAAAGGGAGACTGCAATGAAGAAATCAGAAGACTGAGACTTGGAAGAGCAGCTGTGAGGGAGCTAGATATGATCCTTAAAGATAAAGATGTCTCTCTGAAAACCAAGATCAAGATAATCCAAACCATGGTATTCCCCATTGCTATGTATGGATGTGAAAGTTGGACAGTGAAGAAAGCTGACAGAAAGAGAATTGATTCATTTGAAATGTGGAGCTGGAGGAGAGTTTTGCAGATACCATGGACCACTAAAAAGACAAATAAGTGGGTATTAGATCAAATCAAGCCTGAATTCTCCCTAGTAGCTAAAATGACAAAACTGAGGCTATCGTACTTTGGTCACATCATGAGAAGAAAAGATTCTCTGGAAAAGTCAATAATGCTAGGAAAAGTAGAAAGCAGTAGGAAAAGAGATAGCTTGACTCAATAAAAGAAGCCACGTACTCCAGTTTGCAGGATCTGAGCAAGTCTGATAATGATAGGATGTTTTGGAGATCTTTCATTCATAGGGCTGCCAAAGGTGGGAGGCGACTTGATGCCACAAAACTACAACAACAACAAGACTCCACTTCTAATGCTGTCCCTTTCCTCATTCTTTAGAGGGGGAGAAACCAGAGAGTTAGAAATTAGACAGTCCAGGGCATCTATTTACTGTTTACTCCTTTACTGCCCTGAATTATCTTTTGATGTGTAGATTGCTGAGCTCAGGACTTCCTCCTCAGGAACAGATCAGTAGATAGGAATCTCTCTCTCCACTGGAGTTCCTATAATAAAAAACCTCATATTTCTTTTCTAAAACTTAGGCAAGTATAAGTTTTTTATTTTCTCTTTCTCTTTCACACTCACACCAGCCAGAACACTCCAACTACACATCATCATGTTTGCAATCAATGCTACTCTGTTAAGGACCAGTTTCTGTTCCTTTTAATAGGAAAAAAGTGAGTATTTTATTTTACTTTTCAGTTACTTTATCATTACATTGTATTTTGGAAATGGAACACTGGGAAAGGGTAGACCTTATGCTTCCTTGTTGAAATAGCTTTGTTTGTTTGCTTGCTTGCTGTGTTTTTTCTTTTCTTTCTTTCTTTTTTGCAGGGTGTGGGAGAAGAGTTAGTTTTTTCATGGTGGCGGCCGGGGGGGGGGGGGCGCTGTTTCAGCCACTCCTAAACTCCTCTTTCAATTTACATTCTATTTTTAAATGGAGAGATGGTATCTATTGCAGAAAAGAACAATGCCTAAAATGGCAACCTGAGAGCTGTCTCTCTGAAAAAATAAGAAAGCCCATCTGCATGAACAAGATTGAGGAGGGAAAGGTAGATCAGATGCCTTTTAAAATTTCCTTTTGCCTTGTGTGCAGCTCAGAGAGAACATTAGCAAGGAATGTGCACTTAATTATGTGATTTTGTTAATAATGTGTTATGAATGTCTGTGTTTTGAAGCTGGAGTTTTTAAGCAGTGTGCTAAGAAAGCAAGGTATATAAAATCATAGGTAGTATAACTGTGAGTTTTCTTTGGTAGTACTGTTCTGAATTGCCTCAAAATGTGCTTGTACTCACTTATAGGATATGAGTTTTAAATGAGAAGAAGATTGCTACTACTTTCAACTCTGTGCATTGCTCAGAAATTGAGTTCACAGCAACTGTTTTGTATTCTCCCCTGGCTCAGAGACTTTAACCAAGCATTTGCCAAATGAAGGCATTCATGCCATAATTTAGTAAATTTCAGTACTAAGTTACCCTTATGAATAAGGCACAAACAAGACTTGTGTAAATGAACATGCAGAAAAACTTTAAACATGTTCCCCTATGGGCTTTTCTGTGTTGCCGTTCTTAGTGCCAAATTTGTAACCATTAGTTTGTCCTATACACATGGTATGTATATTTGTAGATCTTAAAGTGACTGTCCTAAAAGTAAATTTCAAAAATAGGACACAGCAGGAGATCACTCAGATAGCACTATAACCACTGGCCAACTCCCACCTTTTCCTAGGTTTGGCCCAGCCCAGGGGCATTGATAGGGGGGTCCCCATCAGTGTCTGGGTCCCCCTAATTTTAGGTCCCTCCTTAAATCCTCCATGGCCCTGCATCCATAGATGGTAGCAATGGTAGCCCCTCCCTGTGATGTCATTGGCTTCTCCCTATGATGTCACTGTGCCCTATTTCTTTTAAGGACCAGATATAGCAATGCCTCTGCCCACCCCCGAGGAAATTGGAAAGTATACTCCCCTGGACCCTGGATCAGTTTGCATGCCGCCTTTGTACACTAATTGCTATTGCCAAAATATTGCCTACGTAATGCAAAAATCTGTATTTATATGTGACCTTGGATAACATGGTTATTTCTTATTTTAATTAGTAGAGGGTGTCTGTGTGTGCATGCATGTGTGCATGGAAATAAACAGCTGTGAATCTCTCTATTAATCCTGGATAGAAATGTTATAATGCTGCAATCAGACAGATTAGGGGTTATTTTCATGAGAAACATTTACTAACCTTGTAAAGATATATTAGTTGATGGGTCAGCAGATGTGAGCCAAAAAATGACAGGAAAAATGAGAGATATGTTTACAGAGTGGAAGTAGATCTGATTATGACAGCTTGTGCTTATAAAGTAGTTAGCTGACATATGCATTCAATGATCAAAGTGGTTTACATATCTTTTGGGTATTTCCATAATTTGCAGTGCTCTAAATTCAGTATTGAAAATAAATCTACACACCACAATTCAAAGGAAGCTCACATTTCTCCATTATCATTAGAGCGCTTTAATCCTAAACTAGAAACAAAAAGGATTTCCTTTTTCTAGAGGCTGTAGAGATGAATGTCTAGTGGTGTGGATTCCCAGGAACAGAAAGAGTGCTACATGATTTGGTATTTTATTCAATGTAATTTTGACTATGGAATGTGGTAATTTTGATTTGAGCCCCATGGCGCAGAGTGGTAAGCTGCAGTACTGCAGTCCAAGCTCTGCTCATGACCTGAGTTCGATCCCGGCAGAAGCCAGTTCAGGTAGCCTGCTCAAGGTTAACTCAGCCTTCCATCAAGTGGTGAATGACCAACGTCAGGTAGAGGACCACACCTCCCCTCAAACCATCAGGCTACTACTTGCCTGGGTGCTGCAAGCCTGTGTGATCCTATAAGGAAAGAGCTATGCCCTGTGAGCCAAGGTCATTACCACATGGTGAATGACCAATGTCAGGCAGAGGACTGCACCTCCCCTCAATCCATCAGGCCACTACTTGCCTGTGCGCTGCAAGCTTGTGTGAGCCTGTAAGGAAAGGGGCATGCCCTTTGATCCAAGGTCATTTCCATGCGGGGAATGACCAGAATGTGAGGTGGAGGTCTGCACCTCCCCTCAAACAATCAGGCCACTACTTGTCTGGGTGCTGCAAGCCTGTGTGAGCCTGTAAGGAAAGGACCATGCCCTGTGAGACAAGGTCATACCGCCCAAGTAAATCACCCAAATGTGAGGCGGAGGCTGCTCCTCCCCTCCAGCTCACGAGGCCACTTTGCCTATGCATGCAAGTCTGCATGAGCCGATATCGGAAGGGCCATGCCCCGCATCCAAGGTCATTACTGCACAGGGCACACCAGGCCACCTTGCCTATGCATGCATGTCTGTGGGGCCTGTAATGAAAGGGGCTGTGCCTTCGAGAAGCCCAGCTCATTACCCCCAGGTGAAGGACCTGGAGTGAGGCAAAGGACTTCACCTCCCATCAAACAATAGTAGCAGCCCAGCCATCATCAACTCAGTGGCTAAGTACAGAGTTGCCAGACCCTTCCCGAAGGGCTTGGGCCATCGCTCCGCTAACCCTCAGGATCTAACTCCTGTGCCAACCATTAAGGTCGTGCGACCCCAGAAATCACCTGAAATCAAATTGGGAAGTTTACTGGCAAACTTAAAGGCGCCTAAGCCTCCCAATGGCTGCCACTGTATATGAGGCAAGCATATGAGGCAAGCATTTAACATTTCAGCAGTCTCCAGGACCCATCTCAAAATCTTATGCCACTTGGATGAAAGATGGTTAGGTATGGGCACCACTGCCTAATCGCCCACGTGAAGAGGGCTGAGGGGTTAACTAGTTCCCTCCCCCACAATCCAACTGCCACGAGGATTGGAAAATTCCAGTCATATATGGTTTATAGTAAGACTCCCTTACTGACTGGTCAATGGGCCACTGGTCAGCCCATTAGTGCTCTTCAACTAAACCCAGAAGCCATTGGGCTGCAGGCAATGGAAACTCCACTTCTAGGTGCCAACACTCTGGAAACAAGGCTCGGTGCCCCACCAGCTGCTCTAGCTCCCAGAAAGGAGGCTAGCTAGCAGCTGCCTGGTCTAGGTGAGGAAAATCTTCTTAAGTCTCATGTACTTGTCTCTCTCTTCAGGTCCACCTCATCCTTCTCCTCCACTTCCTTTATAAAAAAAGTCTTAAGAAGTACAGCAGAATAAAAAGCATTAGAGGGAACAATTCTAGTCTTGCTTTATGACAAACACTCAAGTATCCTGAAGAAATTGAAAATACAATTAAAACAGTATTGATCTTTTGCAGTCATTATGTAATCAGTAATCAGACAGGCTGAGGTTTATTTTCATTAGAAGCATTGCCTGCTTCTTGCAGGTCTTTTTGTTTTGTTTTGTTATATTGTGCACTGGTAGGCAATAGATGTGTGTCGACTTAAGAGATGATGGGGAAGACGAAAGATGTGTTTATAATGCTGTTGGTACAATTACGAGTCACCAGGGTTTAAGTATTAATAGAAAGATAGAATGAGGAAATGTGTGCAGAGAACAAATCCTCCCATTTGTACACTGATGGATACAACACAAAATTGCACAGATCTTATTAGAATGGACATATCCTGAACCAAAGCATGTTACTTAAAAAGCACAATAAAGTTGTAACCAGGCACATTTTGACCAAGTCAAAATACAAAACAAAAACCAAATCCATGTAATTACTTTTATTGGGATTAACCCAAATAACAACGTTTTGTTGTCTCTTGTCCTAATACAAGATATTACATGGGTTTTATTTCAACAAAAGCACAATAGTAAAGTCAAAATTCTGATATTATATCTGATGCTATATTTTTTCTTGCAATACTCCACCCACATGTGAACATATGCTGAAGCTATATTTTAAGGAGTCAGACCATTGAGCACGAAAGGAATGGCTCGAAGAAACATCTTTGCCAGCTGTAACGTGTGCTGAACATTTGCTTCTCCTTTTCCATTGTAGGTATAAAGCTTGGCTGTTGCCAGATGTGTGAGCCAAAGGCCCAGCCTGTACCTTTGGATGAGCAGCTACTGAATCCAGAACTGCCCCCAGTCTAGTTTGTTGTTTTGTTTGGTTGTTAGTTTATTTACATTGTATTTTTATTGCTGTAAGCCACTTTGTATGGGGGGGGAGTATGGTACTAATATTTACATATATAAATAGATCGATCTTATCCAGTTCAGTTTTCATTGATTATCTCAGCTGTGTTGCCTGAGTTTCTTTTAACTAGGGATGCTTTGAACCTGGGTCCTTTTGCATGCAAAATGATCACTCTGTTTCTGAACTACAGCCCTTCCTAGTTGAGGCTGGGAACAGAGGTATTTGTGGGTTTTAAAAGGAGAAAGGAAATTTGGGATGAAAGGAGCTCCTGTTGAGATAACATCAACTTCAGTAAGAGTAGCTCTTTCCTACTGAAATGAGCACTTTTGACCAGTATGTATGTATGTACATGTCTGTCTGTCTCTTTCTCTCTCTAAAAAAGCTTTTATTGCATTTTGGCAAAGGTCATTATTACAATGAAACACCAAAGAAAACCTAAGATGAAAAATATGAGTGTCACTGTTAAAATAACCAAATCTTAAAATATGTATCGGATCTTAAAATACATCATCAACTTTCATTCATATTTTTGTAGCTACCAGAGCAAACAGTGACACTCTTTATGAGAAGCATAGGTCAGCATTTGAAAGAAGAAAAATCAGTCTCTCTCTCTCTCTCTCTCTCTCTGTTAACTCATCATATTTCCCCAAAATATTGTTATTAAGCAGTTACCTATGGCAAGTAAGTTGCCAGGAGACATGTGATTTCCATGGCTCTTCTTCTCTCTCATGCTTCAGTGCCCTCCAGACACATGCTTCCAAATTGCACAATCATACCATAGTACTTCCCCCCGCCCTTTTCAGTGGAGAGCTGGTTACTAGTCTGCAGCCTTTTAAAGCTGAGAGGGTTGGGGAGAGAGAAAGAGAGAGAGAGAGAGAGCACTTCAAAATTGACGGCTGCCATAGTGCTGTTCTGGAACGTCATTGAATTATCACAAATTCTTACATTTTTGCAATATTTTATTTCAGATGTAGTATCAGTGCTTCTAAACCCTGTTTGTAAAGTAGCCATTTGACAGGTCAAATATAAACACTGCAGTTCATGGCACTGATAATATCTGTGGTTGAAGAAGAAATTGCATATATTAGACAAAACTGAGAAACCCAACCCAAATGGCATAGCTAAGAGGAATGTTATACCTTTAAAATGAACAGAAAACTACACTGTACCATTAACATTCCGAAAAAATTTCAGATGCCTTTTGAATTCAAGATCATCTCATGCGGCTATTTCAGCTAAGCCTGCAGTTCTAAGTATCTGGAGATGTCTTATTTTGCTCAATAAGAAATGCATTGCATCCAAACTTCGGTGATTTCCTTCCCTTTCCCCCAGCAGTACTCTTCACCCCTCCTAAAAGCTGTTGCTGAGGGTTGGGGACATTTTTGCAATGCAGCATGATGGGCTGCCTTATACCAAGTCAGAACATAGTCTTTCAAGGTCAATATGACCTAATCTGACTGATAGCATCTGTCCAGGGACTCCTACTACTTCACCATTTTTGAGGACAAGCGGGAGACCTCCAAGGATTAGCAGGGGATATCTCATTTTCCTTTTCCCCCCTGTATACTCTCTTTCCCTTCCCTGAAAGCCCCCCATAATTTTTCCTCTTTTCTTGCTTCTTTTTCTCCTTCACACCCACCAGCCAACCTATTTTTATCTAACCCCCACCCCACCTCACCCCATTTTCACCTTCTCCCTGGAAAACTCTATAAGGTGTCAGTCACCAGGCCAGGCTGAGTTCCATGAAACCTGCATGGACTTGTGGGAGGTACCTCACTTTCTCCTGTATCACCCTCCCCACACAGTTTCCTCATTCCCTTCTCCTGGCACCCATACCTTTAACTTTGCCCTTCTGACCCACCAACCAACCCACTTTTTAGCTGCCCTGCTATCTTCAGCTATATTTAGTATTTATTTACTTCATTTTCTCCCGTTCTCCACAATGGGGAATCAAAGTAGCTTACATCACTCTCCATTCCTCTATTTTATCTTCACAAGAACTCTGTGAGGTAGTTAGGTATATAACTAACCCAACATCACCTAGTGAGCTTCCACAGCCAAGTAAGGATTTGAAGCTTAGTCTTCCAGATCCCAGTATGAAATTTTAACCACTAAACCACACTGGCTTCCATGTGGTGTCTGGCGTTGAACAGTAGTGAGCAGTCAGGCTTAGGTGAGTCATGGAACTTGCATGGTATCAAATTCCCCTGTGATTGTTGCTAGGCCTGTCCTGATTCTCCCTAAGGGCAAAACAGCCCTGGAAAGGGCCCTCCCCCCAGCCTTTTACTGACAGAAACCATGGCTTCAATTGGCAATACTGTTATGGTTGCCTAATAATGACTACTAAGGGCATGCAATTCTTAAAGTTATAGGCACTACTACTATGCTGCAGGGTATTAAACCCCAGTTTAATATATATATATATTATCTTATATTATATAAGATATAATTATATCTTATAAATATAAGATATATTATATAAGATATAATATATCTTATAAATATAAGATATATTATAATATTATAATATTATATTATATATATATATAAGATTTCGGATTTTTCTGCATACCTGGGGCTTTTCTGAAATTTGTAAAAAGATCAGTATAGTCTCTTCATGGCTCAAATGTTCTGATTTAAGTATCCACTGATTTAGTCATGTTGAGAACCATATATATTAATGGTGGGGGGGATTTCTGGGAGCCACAGCAGGCTCCCAGCCTCAGCCTCCATCCCTGATCCACCCATAGGATGCCAATAAGTGCTATACACATTGCAGTTCAGGACTAGGACTGGAGAAATCCCTACTCAGGCATGATGCTCACTGGTGATGTTAGATCCTTAGCCTAACCAACCTGATAGGGTTGTGGTATGGGGAGACAATACAGCTTGCACACTTTCCTGGTGTGGTGGTGGATAATGCTCTCAAGTCATAGCTGACTAATGATGGCCCCTGATGGGATTTACATGGCAAGAGACTGACAGAGGTGGTTTGCCATTGCCTGCCTCTGCAACCTTGGTCTTTATTGTAGGTCTTCCATTCAATTACTAACCAAGGTTGACCCTTCTTAGCTGCTGAGCTTCTGACGAGATCAGGCTCATCTGGGCTATCCAGGTCAGGACACTATCTTGGTAGGTAGAATAAAAATGTAATTAAGTCAAGTATAGGAGACACTGTCTTTCAGAATGTCTTTCAGACATTGTCTTTCATTGTCTCACCCCCTTCCCATGATAGAAAAGCCAACCTACTGAGCAGAGCCTTTTTAAAAAAAATAATAATAAAGATCTTTAAATGGTGAAAACAACAGGAAACACTCTGGGCATAATCTTGCCAAATTTAAGCACTTTATAGGCACTTAATACTTCCACTGAAAGCAACAGGATTTCAAAATACTTAATCTTGGCATGATTGCGCCCAGTATAAATACTCATTATTATTATGTGGATTTCATTACAGATGATCAAAGACCCATGTCCAATATGCATAAGGAAGACAAATCCCTCTATGTCTTTGATAGTGAACTCATCCTGTGCTATCAACACAACGCCTCTGTATATTCTTGTTTGCAGTCTGTTAAGCAATCTCTCAGACAATCCAATTCTCAAGTCTAATGTTTCTCTGGGGCTTTATCAGACAGATTGACTTGAAATCAACAAAAGGAAAACGAGCAAAAGAATCTCCTTACAAGTTCACACAGAGGCAACTGGGTGTGGTCCAGCTGCAATCCCACATTAGTGCAAAATCCAGTGCCTTTTAAGAAGGCATACTCCCTGTCCTAGCCAGCCCACAGTGATTATACTCTAGGTTTTCTGTTGGATTCGATCCCAGGCCTCCTTTGCTGAGACATCTGTAATTGGCATTTCTTCTACTCCCTGACATGTTAGCACTCTGGAGAACTGCCACATCATACACCCACACCCCCCCTTGAAATCCAGCTTTCCTTTTCAAACACCAGACGTTGACAGAACTTTGAGAAATCTGCAGAGGTGGGAATAGATAATTTAGAAAGTCATTCAAGGGTATCAAAAAGGCTGTTATTAGTGACACTATAATCAAAGGGCTTGAAGAATACAGAAGAAACAGATATTTTTATCCGTTCTGGATCAAATTGCTTTTTAACACACAAGGTGCGATTGCTGTGCTGCTCCAAGTACAACATGATCACAAATTGTGAGCAGCCCTCTCAAACAAGGAAAAAACAGTTGATTTGAAATAATTCAAAATATGTACAACCTGCTAGTAATAACCCCAGGCATACATAGACTGACCATTTGCTTGCTCTTGGCCCAAATTGCCTGCCCTCAAGACACTGAGGGCCAAGCTACACATGACGAAAGACACTTGCCTGGCAAGTGGATTGAGTGGAGGGCAAGTGAACAGGGAGAAATAAACTTGCTGTTCAAGTGTCATTCGTCATGTGTAGCTTGGCCCTGAGAAGTGGAAGCAGAAATGGCTGGAAAATAGCTTCCATAATAATGCTATAGGAATTTCTCCAGGGTTCTATGATCTTCTTTACTATAGGTATTAGGGGAAATTCTCAGACTATCACCCAGAAGTGGTTTCAGGTGGATAGCCATGTTTGTCTTCAGTAGAAGAGCAAGATTCAAGTCCAGTAGCACCTTAAAGACCAACAAGATTTCCATAGTATAAGCTTTGGAGTGCTGAAGCTCCCTTCGGCAAATACCAAAAGTGAAGTCACATTCTACTCAAAGTTACCTTCCCCAGGCACTTCCCTCAAAATCTCCCATCATGTGCTAAGGCAGTGCTGCTAGCCCTGGACACACAAGATTCCCAAAATCCAGTAATTTACAGATGTGCCAAGAGCTGGTATACTGTTTTATCAGTGGAAGAGTGGGGTAGAAATCTCAAAGACAAATAAATCATTCACCTTCCTTCTATAAATGATAAAAATGTGTATAATATATTGTCGAAGGCTTTCACGGCCGGAGAGCAATGGTTGTTGTGGATTTTCCGGGCTGTATAGCCATGGTCTTGGCATTGTAGTTCCTGACGTTTCTCCTGCAGCTGTGGCTGGCATCTTCAGAGGTGTAGCACCAAAAGACAGAGATCTCTTAGTGTCACAGTGTGGAAAAGATGTTGGCAGGTCATTTATATCTACTCAGGAGGGGTGGGGTTGGGCTTAGTCATCCTGTAAGAGTTTCCCAGGGTGTGGAATGCTAATGGAGGGAGGCTTCACTGTATCCTGAGGAGGTTCTTTTGCATATGGATTGGTTCTTGATGTGCTAATCTTCTCTGCAGGGCTATTGTCGGGTATAGAGTGTTTTGTTAGCCTGGTGTTTTTCAGGACTGGAAACCATGCTCTATTCATTCTTAAAGTCTCTTCTTTCCTGTTGAAATTGTGCTTATGCTTATGAATTTCAATGGCTTCCTTGTGCAGACTGACAAAGTAGTTGGAAGTGTTGTCAAGTATTTCAGTGTCCTGGAATAGGATACTGTGTCCTGTTTGAGTTAGGCTATGTTCAGCCACTGCTGATTTTTCAGGATGGCCAAGTCTGCAGTGTCTTTCATGTTCTTTTATTCTTGTCTGGATGCTACGCTTTGTGGTCCCAATGTAAACTTGTCCACAGCTGCAGGGTATACGGTATACTCCTGCAGAGGTGAGGGGGTCTCTACTGTCTTTTGCTGAACGTAGCATCTGTTGTATTTTTCTGGTGGGTCTGAATACTGTTTGTAAGCCGTGCTTTTTCATAAGCTTTCCCATCTGATCAGTGATTCCTTTGATATATGGCAAAAAACACTTTTCCTGTGGGAGACTGTTTTTCCTTAATTGTTTTATTTGTCCTTGGTTTACTCGCTCTTCTGATTTCATTTCTGGAATAGCCATTTGCTTGAAGCATGTGGTTTAGATGATTAATTTCCTCGTTGAGAAAGTGCGGTTCACATATCCGCCTTGCACGGTCTACTAATGTTTTCATTATGCCTCTTTTCTGTCGAGGGTGGTGATTGGAGTTTTTGTGTAAGCACCGATCCGTGTGAGTTGGTTTCCTGTAGACCTTGTGACCTAACTGAAAGTTTGCTTTGCGGATGACCAAGATATCTAGAAATGGAAGGTTACCCTCGATTTCTTTCTCCATGGTGAATTGTATGTTCAGGTGGATATTGTTGAGGTGGTTTAAAAACTCCATCAATTCTTCCTCACCATGGTTCCAAATGATAAAGGTATCCATGAACCGGAACCAGACTGTAGGTTTGTGGGGTGCTGATTCTAGAGCTGTTTCTAGAGCAGATTCTAGAAACGGTCTACTAATGCACGGTCTACTAATGTTTTCATTATGCCTCTTTTCTGTCGAGGGTGGTGATTGGAGTTTTTGTGTAAGCACCGATCCGTGTGAGTTGGTTTCCTGTAGACCTTGTGACCTAACTGAAAGTTTGCTTTGCGGATGACCAAGATATCTAGAAATGGAAGGTTACCCTCGATTTCTTTCTCCATGGTGAATTGTATGTTCAGGTGGATATTGTTGAGGTGGTTTAAAAACTCCATCAATTCTTCCTCACCATGGTTCCAAATGATAAAGGTATCCATGAACCGGAACCAGACTGTAGGTTTGTGGGGTGCTGATTCTAGAGCTGTTTCTAGAGCAGATTCTAGAGCCATATGCAAAAGAACCTCCTCTGGATACAGTGAAGCCTCCCTCCATTAGCATTCCACACCCTGGGAAACTCTTACAGGATGACTCAGCCCAACCCCACTCCTCCTGAGTAGATATAAATGACCTGCCAACATCTTTTCCACACTGTGACACTGAGAGATCTCTGTCTTTTGGTGCTACACCTCTGAAGATGCCAGCCACAGCTGCAGGAGAAACGTCAGGAACTACAATGCCAAGACCATGGCTATACAGCCCGGAAAATCCACAACAACCAAAAATGTGTATATGTTACTATTAATGATAGATACATTTTACCATCTTCTTAAGGAACCCTAATCAGATAAAACTTCAGATTTCCATTTATGGCTTGCTTACCACATGAAGCACTGGGAGTTCTATACATGATGGTTCCAGTGTCACTGTTCTTTTTATCTAAAAACCAAGCAGGCAGCTTCTTGGGGCCATTCTAGGCTGGGGAAATGGTACTTAAATCCCCCTCCCATCGCACCGTGGCACAATCAGAATCAGGGCCCTTGTGTCTGATTTTTAAAGAAAAAAAGACACTGGAAGCTCCATTCATGGAACTCCCAGCATCTCTTCTCTTTGAGCCTCTAGACCCTTTTTCACTTCTAGATGTGCCTGTATTCTTTGTAAAAATGGAACACTTGTTATGGGTTGCATTGGGCTTATTTAAGAGTCCCCTCCCCTTTACTTAACTCTGTGTGTGCGTTGTGCCATCTTATTGCATCTTATGAATTAATGACCTCCAAAGCATCCTATCACTGAGAGCTTCGCTCAGGTTTTGCAAACTGAAGGCCGTGGCTTCTTTTCTTGAGTCAATCCACCTTGTGTTGGGGCTTCCTCTTTTCCTACTGCCTTCAACTTTTCTCACATTTCATTTTCCTATTATATATGTTGTACAGCTTTGGACTTTCCTTTTGCATCTATTCACATCAGCAACTGGACATCCTTTCAACTTTAATCCAGTCCTGTCATTAGGAACAGCGCCATTTCTCTTTGTACTCAGCTATTCCTCAGTGGCCAATTGAGTGCCATCTAACCTGGGTCCTGTCTTCTAGCACTATATCATTTTCATTTTGGATTGTCTTATCATAGGTTTTTTGAGATGATGATCCAAAGTGGCTTACCATTGCCTTCTTCTGTACAGAACTAACCAGGGTTAGCTGAAGTGTCACTGTTGTTTTCTGTGAAAGATCCTCTGCCAGTGTCACTCTCTACTACTGCTGCTGCTCAGTAGCTAGCCTTGAAGAATTCCTCCATTTCCATCACCATTGGAACAGCCATTCCTCTTCTGCTGATGTGACCAGTGATTCCTGAAGGGAATCTTCCTAAGTGCTGAACTTTCAATGTAGTTATAACTAGACATGGGTACGAACCAAAAAAAAATAATGACTCTGTGGTTCGTGGTTCAGTGCTGATGACGATCCCGAGGTTGCGAACCACAATGAACATTTTCCATTGCTGAACCGGTTCATGGTTTGTGGGGCACAGCACGGCCCCCATGGCATTTAGAGAGCCCATATTCCCGGGGAGTGTTTTTCAGGCTCTCCTACAGCCATCACCCAAGTTTGGACAAGATTGCAAAAGGAACCAGAGGAGATAGATCCCTATCCCCCAAATCCAAGATGAATTATGCTCTCAGTCTCTCTCCCCAAAGGCTAGGAAGAGGTAAGCAAGAGCTCTGTCCCACTTCACTTCTTGCTGAAAGTGAAACCCAGCCTGGGAGCCCACGGCTATTTATAAGCACAAGTCCCATTGAGCAACGCAGGAGGTCTGTGTTTGGCCGTCAGAGCTGCCTATCAGGTTTGCAGGGATGAGATTGAAGTGCCCATGGCTACAGAACACCCCCTTCCCCCTCCCTCCCCTGAGTGTCTTCTCCCAACTTGTAACTGCTTTGCAGCTCCATGGATGGAAGGAAGACCTGCCAATCAAGGTAAGCTGGGCTTCCATTCAGATTTCCAGGGCGACAGAAGGAGCACAGACAGAGTTCAGGCATTCCCCCAGCTCCGTTGTCAGGGGAATTGATTGCTGGCACCTGACTGGTTTCCTGAACTGCGGCCGAATGCACCAAACCAGGCTTCTTCTGAACACTGGTTCATTGGACGAGGACAATCACGAACCACTGGATCGCGATCGTGCGATCGCCAATTTCATGGGTTTTTGAAGTTCGTAATGCAGTTCGTGCCCATCTCTAGTTATAACTTTTTTTACCCCTTTGTTCTGGCTGAAAAGTTCCCACAATGTTCTACATGGTGAGATAAATAATAAAAAATGGCATTATTATTACTAATATACTGAAGAGACTGCTGCCGGCTATTAGAGCAGAATATAATTCTCTGAACAATGGCAATTGTACCTGTTAATTAGACAAAAACACTTAAAAAAATCATGCTACAGCCATCAGATTGCTCCAGTAGGTTTCCCTGTTCTTTGAGGTCACTGGTCACATAATAAACAGCCTTTAATTCGGCAGTCTTTTTGAAGAAGTCTCTCCAAACCACAATAATTTCATGCTGCAACAATGAAAGTTTAAGTTCAAACTAAGCAAGATCCATGAACAGTTTCCATTTTTTTAAAAAAGTATGGCAGAAGATATTTGAATCAGGCCTGCTGCAGAGAGAGGGAAGTTAGACCTTCTCTCCATACTGGTTGTCCTAGAAAATTGCTCTCCCTGCCTTCCCCACTGAGCCTCAGAGGCATAAAACATTTAGGTCAACAATGGAAAGAAGCTGGTAATTAGGACTCCCAGTTTCCCACTGGGAGAGGGGGATCCCCCCACTCCCAGCTTCTTTCCCCCACCGTCTCTTACCTTGCTGGTTAGGGGAAAGGTGCGGGAAAACTGCAAGCTCCAGAACCTTCATTGTCATATCAGGAGTGATGTCATTTCTGGTGCAACAACAAAAGAAACGCCTCCACGTGGGGGTATTTTCCTTAAAATTGGCATTATCTTAATTGTCATGCTGAATGTGACAATGAAGGGTCAGTAAATACCTCTCCCACCAGTGTGCCCCCTCAAAGACACACCCCACTGCCCAGTTTGAATCCCGAGGGAACTGGCAACCCTACTTATACTAGAGTCAGCTCTCTATTTCAAACAATGTTCAAACCATTGTTCAGATCCAACACTTATACCTAGAAAATAAAACTTTTTGGCCCCAATCTTCAGTGACATGGGATTAGTTTTGCGCCCACCCCATTTGGGATGTGCCAAGTGGGAGGAGGCGGTATAACTTGTGTGATCCTTCCAATCACAGAGGCTAGGTGGTTGCTATTTATTTGCTGGTGATCTCACCTCTTAGAGAGGCCCATCTGGCATCAACCACAGCCCAGACTTTTTCCATCATGGCCCTTGCTCTGTGGAATGGGCTCCCTGAAGAGGGGAGGGCTGCCCCCCCCCCACTCTTTGAGATCCTCAGGAGATATTGCAAGGCTTGTTTTTTTGCCAGCACTTTTGAGAGGGTGTGAATGGTGGCCATCTTTTAAAGGGGGGAGGAAGAGACTTGGGGGTTGTTATTTTATTTATTTAGGCTTAACTGCTGTTGTAAGCTGCCTTGAATCACATGGAAAGATGGGATATAAATATTTAATAAATAAATAAATATCCAGTCACCCTGGCATAATGGAGGAGATGAGTTTTATAGATTTTATTTATTTATTTATTTACATTTTTACCCCACCTTTCCTCGCGGTTCAAAGGTGGCTTGATCACAGCAGATCAGTCCTCAAAAGCCCTCTGACTAGATCAGTTCAATGGAGCTCTACATGATGGAACCTGTTGAGCCACAGGGTGCCAAGGAATTACTAGTTTACAGCTTTCTATCTGCCTTGTCTTCATCAAAAGTCCACAAGTTGTGTGTGTTATGTGTGATCTTTCCAGTGGCATGCTACTCACAGGGGACTGTAGTTTGATGTGCTGTGTGGCCTTTGCACAGTCCCAAATAACCTTTTAATGTAACCATCTTGTTTCTTTTGATATCTTGACTGATGTCCCCCTTTTATCTTTCAGGGGCCTTTTGCTGCTGCACGCTGTACTGTACTGTTTCTTGTAGTAAGGTCGGGTATTTTGAAAATGCCCACTGTACCTGCCTACAGACATGTTGTTTACCTTGGGCACACTGCATTGTGCATTCCCACGACAAGAAGCTTTTTGAATAGATTTCCATTATCAATTACTCAGGAGGAAGGAAGTCTTGGGAACTTCTTTGCCAGCTATGAGAGAAATCTGAGTTGAACACCTCTTCCATCCTCTGTTGCAGGTATTTATCCTGCACATGACCAGAAGCACGAATCTTTTGGTGTGAACCAAAGACTCTCTGATCCTTGTTTCATAGCCTGTGGCCAACAGCCATTAATATAGATAAATAGTGTATTATAAATAATGTAATAATTTATATAGCGTTAATATAATATTTATATAATGTGTATATATGTGTATCCACCCTGAGCCCGCTGATGTGAGGAGGGCGGAGTATAAATCCAATAAATTAAATTAAATTATAATGCTTCTTTATAAGCTGCTTTGTGTTCCTAGTGGGGAGAAAAGCAGGATAGGAACAGATGGATAAATGAATGAATGAATGAATGAATGAATGAAAGTTTATTTCTAAAGACATTTCAGACATCAGTGAGCTAGCGCATTGACACATGCTATAGTTGCACTATTAGGAAGTAGTATCCTTCCTTTTGAACTGCAGCTATCTTCCACCATTACAAGAGCGGGAGAGCCTCCCCTGTTGTTAAATGCAGGAATCCATTGTAACTGGAAGGTACCTTGGCTGGGATCTGAGCCAGTAAGTTTGGATATGCCTAATATAAGGACTACACATTTCTAATTATTGCTGCTGCAACTTGAAATTCCTTGTTTTGATTCTGCTTCTCCCTTGTGAAGTGTTTCCTAGGACCATCGTTTTCTGAAAATATTTTAATGTATTTTTCAAAATTAGTTTTGCATCAATAAATCAGCAATATGTATACTGTACATTTTATGTATAATGATGTTGCTTGTATATAAAAAGCATACAATATGCATAAACAAGTATAGATGAGGTTAACAAAGTCAATATTGAAAGAACCAAAACTGTTGACAAAATGTCAGGGGTAAAAAATAAGGAATGCCTAGCTCAGCCAGATCTTAAACTTTTTCTCTTTGAACAACAGATAAAAACAAGTCACCCAGAGAAATCACAAACTGCTCTTAAAAGTCCTTTCTGTTTCAAAAGGATCTTTACATTCCACTTTAGGGGCAGGCTGCTTATTTGAAAATGTGTAGAAATTTCTTGGTTTTATCTTGTACTGTTGGTATGATTTACTTGCTAATGCAATGAAAATAAAAATTATGATTTTTTTGATGGATGTGTTATCCCATTTCAGCAAAAAAAATGTGCATTCATAATATTCTTACATTGCATTTAGTGCAGGGAACTGTAGGTTTCAATTGCATCATTTTATCCTCTGGAGGGGATGACCTTTTATTATTCTCTCAATGCTTAGAAACCCTGATTTAAACACTCCAAAGTGGGAAAGAGCTGGCTAGTTAGTTTACTAAGAATCTGGTGCTAATGACATCAAGACTGACACTTTGTTTCTTGTACAGGCTACATACATTTCTGGGAGCAGATGTGGGGTAATTATGAAGAGGATCAGCTGGAAGCCCAATTTGTTCCTAATTCAAATCTTGCTTCATCAGTGATTTCACTGGAAGGAAGCTTAAACAAGCCACTGTGGAGACCATATGGGGACAACCTTGCAGGATTATTGTAAGAAGTGTTGAAGTGAAGTTCTTTGAAGTATAAAAAGTATGTAAAGACAAATTATTAGCGGGGTTTTTTGTTGTAGATGCTGGAATTTAGTCTATATAGTGAGCATCTTTAGAGACAAAGTTTCACATCTACCAGGCATCTTTAAAGGCAAGGAAAATGTATGTTTATAAAATATGAAAAGGCTCTGGGTATCCAATGAAGTAAAATAATTGCTTAATATACCTGAATATTTCTACATCCCTACTTTGTATATGACAATAAGTTTGTCTCCCATTACCTTATATCAACTAGTCTAGCAAAACACGATGTGTCAGATATTTTTTTGTATTGCTTTAAAACTAGCCTTGCTCGTAAGAAACATCTTTTAGCCTAATGGAAATGACATCTCCTGTAAACTGATTTCTGCAATAAATATATTTTTACAGTAACAAAGTTTACACACAGCTTGTGCTGATTCAGTATCTGTATCTGTTCGTAAAATATGAAACTTTGCAATATTTTACATGAAACCGCCATCAGGAAGCTTGTAAATGTTTTTTTTTCTAAGCTAACCTCACAATTCAAGAACAACTGACCATAAAAAAACTGTTCACACCTTGAGGTACATTCTTTCTTTAGAACAGCTGTGATTAAGGTTGAGATCATTGTCCGTTTGTTAATTGGAAGTATGTTGGCAAATAAAAGAATCCTCCCCCCTCCCTTTTTCCTCAGGAAAGGGAGAAAAATGTTAATTTGGAGTTTCATCCCTAGCATAGTTCAGTGCTATTTGAAGGTCAGTTTTAAGAAGAACTTTGGCCAAGGGCCATTCAGTCCTCAGCTAGTTTGGTCTTTATACTTGCTGACTGTGACAGACATGGAACACAGAGAACAATGCTAAGCAGGTCTACTTAGAAGTATGCACCATTTCATTCAATGAGGCTTACTTCCTGCTCTTGCAGTGCATTCCTAAGAAGAGTTACTTCAGTCTAAGCATGCTAACTCACCTTTCATTTGCAGCTCCTGGAGCATCTATGCCAGCATAAAAGTGTACAGTTCGTGTGGATCAAGCAGATCTGAATTCAGTTAGTCCTACCAACCACTGAACTATCTTTACTCAGTGCTAACAACACTTAGTCTGCACTAGTGCCTCTCTTTTTCTCTATGCACCTCAACATATATCATTTAAAGTAGAGCATTAGATTTATAATATTACAAATGCTAGTCAAGAAGGCTGGTAAATTAATGAGCTAAGGGAAAGATTGTTAAGCTTACTAATATACTA
This sequence comes from Eublepharis macularius, assembly GCF_028583425.1. Classification (NCBI taxonomy): domain Eukaryota; kingdom Metazoa; phylum Chordata; class Lepidosauria; order Squamata; family Eublepharidae; genus Eublepharis; species Eublepharis macularius. Next base: position 37,581,650 of record NC_072791.1, read on the forward strand.
ACCTCACATTTGTCTGTGAAATAAGATTTCAAATGAAGAAGTGCAAGCCAAATAAAAATCCTTAATGATTACTGACAAGAATACATTCAGAGGTACGCCAATTTTATTTATTTATTTATTTTACAGTGTGGTTTGCCATTGCCTTCCCCAGTCATCTACCCTTTACCCCCAGGAAACTAGGTACTCGTTTTACCGACCTCGGAAGACTGGAAGGCTGTGTCAACCTTGAGCCAGCTACCTGAACCTGGCTTTGAATACAGGTCATGAGTAGACATGGGCACGAAGGGGGAAAAAAAAACCCGAACAAGCTGTTCATTGTTCGTTGCCATCCACGAACAACAAACAAAGAACAATGAACAGTAACGAACATTACCCTGTTCAAACATGTTCATCGTTCGTTGTTCATGGCCCTTTAAAGATCCCTTTAAACTATTAGCTGGCAGTTGGCAGGGGTGATTCCCCCTGCCAACTGATAGTTTATAGGGCCCATTCCTGCCACATGCAGGGGGCAGGGCCCTTTAAACACCCCACAAACTGACCTTCCCAATGTCCAATACCCACCAGATTTGCAGGGGACATAGTCCTCACTGTCCTCCAAAGACCCCCCAAGTTTCAGAGAGATTGCACCTTGGGAAAAGCATGATGCATGGGTCCCCCCCTTTGTTGTCATTTTCTCTTCACAGTGGCAAAAACGGGACTCTCTGCTGGAAGCTAATTTGAGGGGTTACAAACTGACCTTCCTAATGTCCAATACACACCACATTTGCAGAGGACATAGTCCTCACTGTCCTCTGAAGACCCCCCAAGGTTCAGAGAGATTGCACCCCTGGAAAGGAATGATTCATGGGTCCCCCCTTTGCTGTCATTTTCCCTTCACAGTGGCAAAAATGGGACTCTCTGCAGGAAGTACTTTGAAGGGTTAAAGCCAGAAGGAGTTCAGACGGAGTTCAGTCCCTGCCTCCGTTGCCAGAGGAATTGTTTGAAAGGTGCCAGACTGTCTGGTTTGATGACCAGCTGCCGAAGGCAATGAATGAGACTTGCAACAACCAGTTGTTCATTTAGAATGGGGCCTCACGAACGGCTTGTTTGTGAACAGATGACTGGGCTGTTCGTGGGTTTTTTCCATTCGTAGTGCTATTCGTGCCCATGTCTAGTCATGAGCAGAGCTTGGGCTGCAGTACTGCAGTTTACCACTCTGCGCCACCAGGCTCTTTCCTGTCTTGGTATATTATAACTATACCTTGGTATAATATACCTATCTTGGTATATTAGAACAATATTAGGACAAAATTAACATAGACAATATGTGGGAATGAAGCTTTGAATTAAACCAGACTCTTCCTCAGCAGGATTGTAAACATAGCACACATCTTTTGAACACAGCACCGGAATAATAAATTTACAGTGCAATCCTAAGCAGTCTAAATCCATTGATTTGCACAGGGAGAGAGATATTTAGGGGAGGGTGCATATTGTTCATTATGTGCTATAAATATATATTTTCCCTCCTTAAAACATATTCACCTTGATGAAGAGATCTTTGTTGTTCAAAAACCTGCACACCAAATGAACACAGGCACAGTATTCAGAGGTGTGTCTCGTTACAGGTATATCATTGCTGGCTCTTCTTGCCAATATAGGAAAAAGTTCCCTGCAATTCTAGAGGACAGTCACAAATCTTTTTTGTGTAGTTTAGGCCTCCAAGTTGTCATTATATAATTATTGACTTAGAGCGGGGGGGGGGGATGGTTTTCCTCCCTTTCCTATAATACTAAAATTTGAGGTCACCTCAGGAAATTGATTGGCAGTTGATTGAAGACAGACAAATGGAAATATTGCATTGCACTACAAGCAGCTGACTTGTGGAACTCACTGCCATGAGATGATGGCATGGCTATTGTCTTAGGTGTATTTAAAAGGGATTTGAGGGATTTATGGAGGCCTGGTCTATCATTAGTTATTAGCCATGATAGCTGAATGGGGCCACCTGGTTCAGAGGCAGAATGTCACAATTTCAGATGCTGCGAAACAATGGGGGTTATTTTCTGTGAGCCATTTGGCTTCTGACTGGAAACAGAATGCTGTACTAGGGGGACCATTGATCTGATCCAACATACCTACACTTATGTTCTTAACATGATATATTGGTAAAAATCTTCTTGACTCATTATAAATCTTTATGGTTTCATGAATGAATTTCAGAATCACTTATGAAAAAAATAGGACAGCTCCCACTGGTGATACCTTGATTCTCTTCATGATGCTGAAATAGTATGAACAAGTAGGATAATTCAATAACAGTTCAGTAAAATGATTTAATCCTCTCTCCTCTGCAATTTTGACCAATGTAGTTGGATTTACAGCAGGGGAAAAAAAGCACATTTTAGTCAGCAGTGAAGAACACATCACTTCTAATTATTGGAGTCAAGGGTTCTGCCCCACTTAATAAGCTTCCAATCAATTTTTTCCTTGTAAGTAATTGTAGCAGATATATGTTTATTACAGTCTGACAAGAGCAATAAATAGAAAGTTATGAAAGAAAAGAGTTTATTCCCCTCCCCCTATATGTGGGATCTGAACTTCTGAGCTTATAGCTTCATTTTACTGACTGACCTGAATAGCGGAGAAGGGGAGGGAGACATTTCCCTGTCTGGACCCCCTATGAGAGAAGGCTGCCGTTTCTATCAGAAGAGAGTTCGCTTGCTGTCTGGAGGGCATATGAGTAAACAAAGCAGCAGTCACACAACTCGTGGGAAAGAAAACAGAAAATGTTTGAAAACCTGGCACTTGGCAGTGTGAGAGCCATCTCCTCAACCGGAGGTCCAGGATGCAGGGGTTGGGAAATTAGAAGCTGTAGTCTCCCACATGTAAAGGGGGATCATGACACCAGAATAAAGGCAAATAAATTCAAAGTAATGATGCAGGGTTTTCTTTCTTTCTTTCTTTCTTTCTTTCTTTCTTTCTTTCTTTCTTTCTTTCTTTCTTTCTTTCTTTCTTTCTTTCTTTCTTTCTTTCTTTCTTTCTTTCTTTCTTTCCTCCAGCTCAGCAAAAAAAAAAATGTATCTCTGAAATATCATGCACCACTCACAGAATGGTAATACAGCTTCATGCCTTAAAAATTTATGCCATAATTATTTTTGTGAGGCTTTTTAACTGTGCTGCCATAATCTTCTGCTATAAAGAAGCCAGTTCCATAATAATAATGAATTAATGTCAGCATTTAATATTCTGGTTTAAATCCTCTGGCTTCCAAAATTCCTTTTTTTATAAAGACTTCATTGGAATATCATTTACTTTTCAGAGAAAGCAGGAAGGGCTGATTGAGCGTTTCAGTTCTAAAATAGGGACACCAGTTGCTGGTTGCTTTACCAGCAACAAGGGACATAAGGACAATTTGGCTTACAGGGCCAAAGGTCAGATGACTTCAGGGTCAAAGGGGAGGATGAACAGGTGGAATCATATCAAACACTGTAAATGTTGTTAGTAGATTTCTTGAATGTTTGAGAACCACTTAACTAAACCAATAACTTGACCTTCATGCACAGCATTAAATTGAATGGACTAAATTTCATACTCAGGCCAAAGCCCAAATGATGACAGAATGAGATGTTCATATTCTCTCCTGAGAGCAAAAAGACTACAAATCTTCCCAAAAACTAACACAGTGTCCTTCTGAAAGGATTCTCATTATTTATCTTACCTTGATAAGAACTGTATAAGTTTTCATTTTGTAGGACTTCATGAAATTCCCGAAATTACCATGAGGAAAGGAATTAACTTTTTACTCTTTTTTCTCAACAGACAAATTAAAGCAAAATATTTCTCCACTAATATCTGTACTGAAAAATAAATCAAGTCCAAAATAGTCATAATTTAGCAATATAAGATATTTGAATAAATTATGAAAGCTAGGGTGAGTTAATATGATCAATTTCTTTGGGGAAATGTCACCATAAGGTGAACATTGGTGCAATTCTTCAGTGGTTCCTGTAGATGTTCTAAAGGTGTTCTAAGGAATGAACATATGGTTAGGGGAGCAACTCTGCTCCCATCCTACACATGTACATTTGTATATATTTAAAGAGCCTGTATGTATGGCTTTCCCTTAATAACAACAACAACAACAACAACAACATTCGATTTATATACCGCCCTTCAGGACAACTTAATGCCCACTCAGAGCGGTTTACCAAGTATGTTATTATTATCCCCACAACAAACACCCTGTGAGGTGGGTGGGGCTGAGAGAGCTCCAGAGAACTGTGACTACCCAAGGTCACCTAGCTGGCTTCAAGTGGAGGAGTGGGAAATCAAACCCAGTTCTCCAGATTAGAGTCCTGCGCTCTTAACCACTACACCAAACTGGCTCTCCACACCAAACTGGCTCTTGTGATTCGGGACCCTGTTTTTTTTGGGTCTCCCAATCACAGAGAAACATAAGTGCATTCATGTGAATACTTATAGGTTGAATGCATACATGCAAATGAACACATATGCATTAAGGGTATGTATAGCTTATTATCTAATACCACTCCTCCCATACACATTCATTCTATTATTTATTGAGAAAAAGTCCCCCACACCTTACCAGACACCTGCTTAAGATGGCTGACAGTAAAAAAAAAGTTCAAAACACAATACAACAATATGAATTTAATCCCACAATGAGAAAAAAAAACTGTAAACAAGACAAAATCACCCTTCATTAAATATTATACAGAACAGCATTTAAAAAAAGCATAAAGGCGTGCAACTATCTCATTTGAAATGTCTGAAGCAACTGAGAAAGAATCGCAAGACAACATTAGTACTGAATGTTTGCTTTACCATAGCTGTATCTCAGTTTTATTGTGTCATATCATATTTATGAAACAAAGTAACCACTGAATAATTGATAGAGAAATTTCACCATTCTTCCCCCCACCCCCCAAAAACATGTAAATTCACCCTTAGAGGTGAACTATTCAAATATCCTGATAATTGTATGCAACATATTTCAAAGATTCTTAATGAATTATTTACAGAACCTCTTCCTATTTTATTGTATTCACATTAAACTCCACCTCTGCTTGAAAGGGGCACTAGTAATGCTGATGGTCCATAAAGTTGTCCATGAGCCTCACCTTGTTCTCTGTTATTTGTGTGTAAAACATATTTGTTTAGACTTGCATTCCAGTGTGTTGCTTTGAATGTTCCACAGGTTGTTCAAAAGAAAATAGAATATAAAATAGAAAAAAAAGAAAATATCTTTTATCTGATGGAGGCAGCTTGACTGACTCTTGAAAGCTTATACTCTGGCAAATCTTGTTGGTCATTAAGGTGCTGCTGGTCACTGTGAACCTTGCTCAAAAGGAAATATAAAAAATGTAAAATAACAAATATTGGGGGGGGGGGAGATGTATATTTAACACACAAATATGCCTTATACTGGTCTATCGATATCAATATTGTCTACTCAGACTGGCAGCAGCTCTCCAGGGTCTCAGGCAGAGGTCTCATGCATCTTACTGCCTGGTTATTTCAACTGGAGATATCAAGGCAAAGCAGATACTCTACAAGGAGCCATGAACCCTAACCTAATAGGATAATCCTTAGCAGAGCTACACTTTTCTAAGCCCATTTAATTCAATAGAAGATGTAACTCTGTATTGCCTGAAAATCTGCCAGTTCACCCAAAGTCAACCAAGATATAGAAAATGTATAAACCATTCTATAAGATGATTGTGTTTTGGCACTGGTGGCTTTCTAAAACTGTGACAGGGCCACCTTTGTGCATCTTCATTGTGCATCTTCATTGTGGAGAAATTCTCATAATCTTTATTAGATGAGTTGTGACCCCAGAGTAAATTATATTCTGTTCTAAGGTGGGCCATCATCATTTGTCTTTCATTCATTGATTAAGAAAAGGAGAAAGAGGAAAAAGAAGAGAATAAGAGAAAGCGTGGGTCTTGTAGTGCAGAATGAATTTGGTGCTGGCCTGCCTCTGAAAAGGTTAATAATAACATAATCTAGAGAACACCCTTGCTTAATGTTTCGAAGTGAAATAGATATTTGCCACTGCAGAGAAGAAGTGGCATAATGCTGTCGTTATAATCAGAAAGAACTCTGTGCATTGCTAGATTCTAGGAAGAAATACAAGTTCAAATGTTTTTAGTGTTGCCTCCAAACAGTACCACTTTGTTTCCCATTACCAAAGAATGTGTTGTAGTGCGTTAATAGCCCAGCATGGCCACTAGAATGTCATCTCTGCTCATGATCCTGCCCCGGAGATCTGTTCTAACATTATCAGGGAAAGTGTCCACTGCATGGTCTATCTTTATCTCTGCTTTTTTAAAAAAAATAATAAGGAAAAAAGTGTATTTGTGAGTAGACACCTCACCTCATAATAATGTTCAGTCACAGTAGATGACGATTCAAAATACAGCATCTGATGCTTTTAAGGAAAAAATAATAATTGATCAAAACCAATTAACTATCGTACTGCGCCGAAGCAGTTTGGAACATGAAGAGCAACACACAGCAGGGATTAAGTAGCATATTGAGATTCATGAATGCTGGTTCTTAGTCTGTGCATGTTTCCTCTCCCTCTTCCAAAAAAGCAATTGTTAATGACCAGATCTTCAAGGAGAAACTATTTGCTGGTGCTTTTGTCGAAGCGGATAATTGTTTCCTTATGACCCTAATCTTTCTGATTCCTGCACAGTATGGTGTGATTCACCATTGGCACTCGAGAGAAAAGGGAAGCCCAGAGAGGAAAAGTGCAGCCTCCCAGCAGCAATAATGGCCACTTGCATTCTCCCCCCACCCTTCTAAGTAAAAGCTGAAATGTTCTTTTAAGTCCTTTTCCTCTCTTGCTAAGCTGCAGTTAAAAGGTCAAAAAATCAAAGAATTGAGGATGTTAGCATCTGAAGACGGAAAAAAGGAAACAGCCTCAAGAAACTTTTCTCCAGGGAATGGTTTGGCCTCTTCCACATGGGTGTGGACAAAAAGATGTAACTAGTAGAACCATACACACAGTTTGTTTCTCACAGACATTATACAATTTGTGCTATGGCATCAGTATTTTTGCTCCTGTTTGGGGGAAAAAATTGTAGTTTGATTGAATGACTTTTCGTTCTATTGTGTGTGTGTGTCCCCCAAAAGATTGTGAGTTTTTTTTTTTTTTTTTAATGCATACTCAGCTTTTGGCAGGGCAGTATATCCATACACCCACCCATTCACCCACCAAAACTTTGCAACATTGCCTAAAGCCCTCAAGGTGGCTAATAATCAACAAAAATAATATCAGAAGACAATGAAAGGTTAAAAAAAGAGCAGGAATCCAGTAGCATCTATAAAACTAACAAAATTTGTGGTAGGGTATGAGCATTTGTGAGTCACAGCTCATATCTTCAGATATCTTCAGATTATCTTGCAGCATGGAGTGTGGACCTGGCTTGCATGACCGAGACCTCGGTGAGGGAGGGCGAGACGGTCACTCTGAAAGAAATAGCGCCCCCCCCCCCCGGTTATACAGTCCTCCACCAGTCCCGGACAAGTGGTCGGGGGAGGCGTGGCTTTGCTCATTCGGGAGTCTTTCTCCTTCAGACCACTCCCCACCCCAAAAATTACTGGCATTGATTGTGTGGGCCTAGCGATGGACGCCGCAGAGAGGTTGGCAATATGTGTGGTGTACCGACCGCCTACTGCACCTTCATCTTCCCTGTCTGGTCTGTTGGAGGAGGTGGCTGGCTGGGCCTTGGAATTCCTGAAGCTTTTGGTTCTCAGGGATTTCAACGTCCATGCTGACAACGACACCTCCATGCAGGCCATGGACCTGGTGTCCTCCATGGCAGCCCTAGGACTCTCCCAGTTTGTTTCGGCTCCCACGCATCAAGGAGGTCACATGCTGGATTTGATTTTTGGGGCAGGGATGATGGTGGTCCTGGACGCCTATGATGCAGTGTCTTGGTCAGATCACTTTGTCCTGAAGGCTTGTTTAAGCATGCTGCTCCTTTCCAGGATGGGCGGTGAGCGGATTTACGCTCGCCTGCGGAGACTTATGGATCCAATTGATTTTCAGGCGGCTCTGCAGGATCCAATGCCCCCTGTCAATATGTTAGATGAGCTGGTGGATGATTGGCATGGCCGACTTTCCGAAGCCATCAACGTTATTGCTCCCTACCGTCCTCTCCAAGCCCACAAATGGGTAGCTCCTTGGTTCACCGAGGAGCTTCGCCAGATGAAGCAGTCTCTGAGATGTCCAGAGCGAGTGTGGAGGCAGGGCCTGATGAAGAGGCAAGAACAACTTATAGGATGTTTATGAACGCCTATGAGGTGGCAGTGAAAGCAGCAAAGAGGGATTTCTTTGCTGCTTCCATTGTGTTGGCTAGCTCACGGCGGGCTCAATTATTTCAAACAGTTCGGTCCTTGGTCTCCCTCTCTCAGGGAGACCACCAAATTCTTAACTTGACTATTGGTGGTGAGCTATTTTGCGGGCAAAATCTTGTCCCTTTGCCATGGCCTGCTGTCCATTGTTGATACAGTAAGGGAACTGGAGACCCCTTGGCCATCTTCTGTATTAGATCATTTCAGGCTGCTCTCCCAGGATGAAGTTAACAGGATCCTGCAGGGGATGATGCCAACCACCTGTCCTCTGGACTCCTGCCCATCCTGGCTGGTGAAGGCCAGCTCGGAGGGGCTATGGGACCATTTGGAGGCCATTGTTAACATCTCCCTGAGCTCTGGGGTTTTTCCTGGAGCATTAAAGGAGGTGGTGGTGTGGCCCCTCCTGAAAAAAACATATTTGGACCCCACCAACCTGTCCAGTTACTGCCCAGTGTCGAACCTCCCGTTCCTGGGCAAGGTGATTGAGTGGGCAGTGGTGGTACAACTGCAAGAATCCCTGAATGATGCTGTAGACCTGGACCCATTCCAGTCTGGCTTCTGTCCTGACCATGGGATGGAGATGACCTTGGTTGCCCTCACAGATGACCTTTGCAGGCATCTGGATCGAGGTGGGTCGGCGCTGCTTGTGTTACTCAATCTCACAGCAGCGTTTGACACGGTTGACTATGACTTCTTGGCCAGCCGCCTTGCCGACATGGGGATTAGGGGGACAGCCGTACAGAGGCTGGTCTCCTTTTTCCGGGGTCGGGGGCAGAGGGTAGCACTCGGGGGAGATCTATCACCCCATCACCCCTTGGTGTGCGGGGTTCCACAGGGGGCGATACTCTCCCCAATGTTATTTAACATCTACATGCGCCCCCTCACGCAGTTGGTGAGGAGGTTTGGGCTGGGTTGTCATCAATACACGGATGACATCCAGTTTTTTATGTTGATGGCCGGCTGGCCTGACATGGCCCTGGACAATCTGGCCAGAGCTCTGGAGGCTGTGACGGCATGGTTGAAACAGAGAAGGCTGAAACTGAACCCGTTGAAGACGGAGGTCCTGCAGCTGGGACGGGGCTGCCAGATGTTGGTATCCAGCTCCCTGCCCTGGATGGGACACCATTGGCAACTTTGCCAGTGGTGAAAAGTCTAGGTGTGCTCCTGGATGCCTCCCTGTCGATGGAGGCCCAGGTCACAGTGGTTGCCAAGTCTGCATTTTTCCATTTCCATCAGATCAGGCAACTTGCCCCTTACCTGACACCCCAGGACCTGGCTACAGTGACCCATGCAACGGTCACGTCCAGGCTAGATTACTTTAACTCACTCTATGCTGGGCTACCCCTGGGCCTGATCCGGAAACTACAACTGGTCCAGAATGCAGCAGCGTGGGTCCTGACTGGTATATCCTACCAGTCACATATCACACCTGTCCTGCGCCAACTGCACTGGCTTCCGGTTGAATTCCGAATCACATTCAAGGTGTTGGTTCTTACCTTTAAAGCCGGGTTGGGACCAGCATATCTTTGGGATTGCCTCTCCCTGTATGTTCCCCGGAGACTGCTTTGATCAGCAGATAAATGTTTACTGGTTTTCCCCGGCCCTAAGGAAGCCCGCCTTGCTTCAACCAGGGCCAGGGCCTTTTCAGTCCTGGCCCCAGCCTGGCGGAACGCTCTGTCAATGGAGACTCGGGCCCAGTGGGCCATATTATCGTTCCAGCATATCTTCGGGATTGTCTCTCCCTGTATGTTCCCCGGAGACCGCTTCGATCAGTGGATAAATGTTTACTGGTGGTCCCCGGCCCTAAGGAAGCCCGCCTTGCTTCAACCAGGGCCAGGGCATTTTCAGTCCTGGCCCCAGCCTGGTGGAACGCTCTGTCAATGGAGACCCGGGCCCAGTGGGCCATATTATCGTTCTGCCGGGCCTGTAATACAGAGCTGTTCTGCCAGGCGTTTGGTGGTTGAAGGGGGCAGTGCCATGTTAACCTCCTACCTTTGGGGTGGGGGGGGGTTCTCCCCACCATTGCACCTTAATGTATTTGGTTATTTTATTTTATTGTTGTTTATTGTATGTTGATTTTAGAATTATTGTTTTGTTTTTACTGATTTTAACTGATGTTCACCGCCCAGAGCCCCTGAGGATGGGCGGTTTATAAATTGAAGTAATCAATAATAATAAATAACATGAAAGCTCTTACCCTACCACAAATTTTGTTAGTCTTATAGGTGCTACTGGACTCTTGCTCTTTTCTACTGCTACAGACAGACTAACACGGCTACTAATCTTGATCCGTCTCAATGAAAGGATAAATATATCACAAATAATACACCAGTGAGCAACTTGCCTCTGAGATCAAGGGCCCCTTGCAGAGGTGGCAAGGTTGGGAGGATCCTCCTCTCATAGTTACTTTCACTATTCATATCCAGGGGATGTTCCAGAGGCACTACCTTACAGGGCTGATGCAAGGATTATAAAAATACAGTATAGGTGAAGTTCTTTTCAAGTGCCGTATAAATGCTAAATAGTTAGGTGCTAAATAAGTCCTAAACAGATAGGTAAACAAAGAGGCAATGATCCAGAGGAGTTAGCCGTGTTAGTCTGTAGTAGCAACATCAAAAAGAGTCCAGTAGCACTGTAGAGAAAAGACTAACCAATTTTATTGTAGCATAAGCTTTCGAGAATCACAGTTCTCTTCATCAGAGGCATGGAGGGTCACTCATTTCTGAACCTTTCAAGACCAATGAGTTTGAGAAGTTCTCCATTGACGCGATATCCCTGGTTTTTTAATGGATCTTTAAGTGGGTTCTCTTCTTTCTTTCTTTCTTTCTTTCTTTCTTTCTTTCTTTCTTTCTTTCTTTCTTTCTTTCTTTCTTTCTTTCTTTCTTTCTTTCTTTCTTTCTTTCTTTCTAATTCTCATTCAGTATTAAAAGGGAGCCTTGTAAGGGTGAGTGAGAATTATTTCCAGGTGATCAGGCAGGGAAAAATTCCACAAAATCAGTTCTTTTATTTCTTTTTGGTCCAAGATAACTAGCACAGGGATGCCTTAGGGATGTCAAACTGCCACCAACCAGGGCTTTTTTGAGGGGGAACACTCCAGAACACTGTTCTGGAAGCTCTAGAATTTGCCCATGTGATTCCTTCCTCCTTTGGACCTCTGGGCTTAGCAGAGGAGGTTAAGTTGCTTTGAGTTTGTTCTACTTTCTTGAGTGAGAGACCGAGTACAAGCAGATGCTACTCAGGCCCAGCACGGGCTCTGCAGAGGAGGGTAAGCTGCTTTGAGTTCATTCTGTTTTTTTCCATTCCTCTATGTGTGTGTGTGTGTGAGAGAGAGAGACAGAGATGGGGCCTGGCAGAACCTCTGTAGAGGAGGTTTAGCTGCTTTGAGTTCATTCTGCTTTTTTCATTTGTGAGTGGGGGGGGGGAGAGAGATAGAAAGAGCGAGTGAGCAAGAAGAGCTGCTGTGGCTGGCTCTGCAGGGGAGGTTTAGCTGCTTTGAGTTCATTCTGCTTTTTTCCCATTCCTCTGTGAGAGAGAGAGAGAGAGAGAGAGAGAGAGAGAGAGAGAGAGAGAAAGAGCTGGGGCCCGGCACAAGCTCTGCAGAGGAGGTTTAGTTGCTTTGAGTTCATTCTGCTTTCATTTCATTCAGGGGTTTCTATGTATGTGTATGCTGTTTGAGTTCATTGTTTTATTTTATTTGGGGGAGTGGGTGGATGGGGCTGTGTGTGTATGTGTGCTGCTTTGAGTTTATTTCAGGGGGCTGTGTGTGTGTGTGCTGCTTTGAGCTCATTCTGCTTTCTTTTCATGAAGGAGGGTGGGGCTGTGCATGTGTGTGCGTTGCTTTCATTCTTTTGTTCCCACAGCTTTTGAATGCAGATTGGTCTGTGTTAGTTAAATATATTAATTATGGTTATTTGTATTAGTTAAAATATCCATTATGGTTATTCCAGTTTTATGCTAGGAATGGATAGCTGTGTCCATGTCACAGAAGGCTTTCATCAATATATCCATCAGCATATAGGTATTCTTATGTCTTAATAGCTGTAACTCAAATGGTTCTCCCCACCTTCAGCTGATTAATATCACTGAAATTGCAGTGAACATATGGGCGTTAAGGAAGTTTTTATGAATATTATTTGTCTAGGACATTGGAACATTTATGAGCATTTCACAATGTCACAATGGCTTAGACGTTGGTAAGGCAGAGTTGGCAGGAAACAGTATAAATCTAATACAGCTAAAGTTGAGTATCTAACTTTGAATTGTTCCAGTAAAGCAAAACCCTCCTTGAAATTTTGAAAATTCAATATTCGTTAGATTAGGAATTTCAGACTCTGTGGAATTTTGAGAAAGAATTTTTGGAATTTTTTTTCTACGCTGGCAGAGGGAATCTGTTAGAATTTAGATTTGTGAGATGGGTTTTTGGATTTTTAGTGGCCCCCTTCTTCTTGCATATTTTAAAATATGATTCCAAAGAAATGAAATGTTTGGGAAAGGGAATGGAAGATTTCACTTTTTGTAGAGGATACAGAAAAGAAAAAAAAAACTTTTCTCATAATAGTGTGATTTCCCAAGCTTACTAACATTTATCTTGTCATAATGCATCGTGCTGGGTTCCGGGAAGCAGCATCACTTCTGGAAGTGATGTCACTTCTGGAAGTGACATCATCACACATTTCTGGGAGCACGCGCGTGCTTTGCACGTGCACATGTGATAATAGAGAGTTCCACCACCTCTTTTCCCAGAAAAAAGCCCTGCCACGAACCATTTCATTAACACTGTTTTAAAACTCTTTGGCATCCCTCAAAATGCCTCATTCTTTTCCTGAGCTTGTTTACTTTTAATTTACATTGAATTTTACTGATGATGAATGTTTGTGGCTATTCTTGTATGCATTCACAGTGGGCTAACAACCTTATGGATGACAGGTGGAAAATATTTGCAAGTCCATACTAAAGAGCCCAAATGAGATAATGGAAACTACATGCACCCCAAGAGTGCTATAAGAATAATTAATAATACACCTTTCTTCTAATTCACTGAGCAGAGCCTTACAAATTAACAATGCAAGCTACTAACCCACTCACTCCTTGAGTGCTGCAATGTGCATAAGAGTTATACAGTAGATTTTGCTGCAGTGGTTCTGCAATTCCCCCCCCACAACTGCTATAGTGAGCTGTGTGCATCATTCCCAAATGGTCTGTAAACCTTTAACTGTCCTTGTGATCCTTACTCCTGATCTCCATTAATATGAATGTGACCATAATTATTTACCTTGTAAAGAAAGAAATATTGTCATAATTTCAGGGAGAACCTATAATTAGCCTAATTGGATCTGAATCAAGAAATAATCAAATTCATAAAAACAAATTGTGTTTTTCTTCCCTTTTTCTTTTTTTGGTCTATTAGTTATTTGTACAAGAATATAATATTTGAAAAAAATGAAAATTGGGCAAATATGTGAAGTATTCTAAAAGAGGTCTAATGGGTTTATTATTACAAAGCTTACAGGGTCATTTCATTAAAATAAGAAAGTAATCTCTCACTAATAAATGCCTTTTGGGGGGTACTTTTAAATGTTTGAATGAACACACAAGGAGAGAAAGATGTCTTAAATTTGGATCAGATTACTGGTCCATCTAACCAAATCTTTTCTGTTCAAGCTGGCAGTGGCTCTTCTTGGACGCCAGGAAATGTCTTTCATATCACCAGTTATTTGATTCTTTTCACATGGTGATACCAGGTACTGACATTCTGACATTCTATATGCAGAGATGTTCTGCTAGTGAGCTGTAACATCTTCCCAATAGGTTCCTCATCTAATTTCTTTTTATAATTATTTATATTTTGTCACTGGCTTTGGATCTCTGCTTTGCATTATTTAAACTTTTGGAGGTTTGTACTGTACACATGAGAGCCAGTGTGCAGTAGCAGTTAGAGCAGTCTGCATCATCTGAAAGCACAGAGCAGTGAAAGATACTCTGAGGTTGTAATGAGAAATACTGGCTAGGTAGGGAGATCTTGAATGGTCAAATTTGATTAGTTTATACCAAGGAGCTACCTTAGATTTTGATATTGATAGCCAATCCATCACTGCATCTGACTTGTAGATCCACTCCTTAAGTGGGAGGTTGTTGGCTGAGACCCCTAACAGGTCATCTGGGATGGTATACCTTAGATGGTGAATTGTGACGGCCTATGGCTATAGACAATAAACTCTTTTGACTTGAGTAGCGGTTAGAGTGTCAGAAGAGGATTTAGGAGACACAGTTTGAAATCCTCACTCTGCCAGTGAAGCCATTCACAAACTCTCACTCTAACCTACCTTGAGGGGTTGTTGGGTGGATAACATGGATGAGAGGAGAATGATGTGAGCTGCTTTGAGACCTCAATGGGGGGTAAGGCAGGGTATAAACAAACAAACAAACAAACAAACAAACAAATACGTTTCTTGATTTTATACACAAATTATATACTAGGAACTCCACACTTGCTCAGCCAGCTTGTCATCCTCATAGCTTCCCGTCCTTGCCATATCTGATGGTATTTTGAACACTGAAAGAGCAGTTAAGCCTCCTTCCAAAAGACTGTAGCAATACTGGATGAAGCAAAACTGAGAATGATCATCTTTTGCTAATGAGCTTTAGGAAAAATGAGGTTTATACCAATGACATACCCTGCCTGTCTCCCCAATGAGGACAAGATCTTTTCCTGTCCTCCATTTCGTTTCTACAATGGCAACTCTGTGGTGTATTTGGTGTGAATGAGCGTGACGGGTCCAAATTCACCCACCAAGCTTCTGTGGCTGAGGCAGGATTTGACCATGAGTTTATTAGATCCTAGTCAGACACAATAAATACTAAAGCACTGGGATATCGTAGTGAGGTTTTTTAGCCTCGTTTGTTTTTGCAAAGTATGAGATACGTTCCACCCGCTTTGCTGTCTCTCTCCCCAAAGCAGCTTACAACATTTTCCTTTCTTCCATTTTATCCTCACAACAACCCTGTGAAGTAGATCTGGCTGCGAGTGTGTAACTGCCCCAAAGTCAGCCATGGCCTTTTCATGGCAGAGAAGGATTCCAAACCTGGATCTCCTTGATCCCACGGCCTGACACAATCTCCTTATGTGCATGCTTTGCACGTGCATGCTCCCAGCAGGTGAATGATATCACCTCCACAACTCACCTCTTCAAGACTGGTAATTCACCTTCCCTGAAATTACATTCCTCCCTTTTCCTCCCTGATTTTCTCTTAGTTAGCCTTGTACCTGTGCTACATTTGATGTTTGTATGTTTACCCTTTTATTTCTCTTTTAATAAAAACATTTCCAGTTGAATATATGGCTGGTTCATTTCGAGAGTTCTCTTAAGGGAATAATCTCCATAAACATAGGTGAGAATCCCAGTTACTCCCTCTCGCTTTGTCTCTTTAAGCTAATTCCCTCAACTAATTAGGGGACCACCTATTTGTGTAACAAAGTGAGTAGTGGCATGGAGCAGAGACTGAGAGTGGGGGATCCCCCACTTCCACTGGGGACTGGCAGGCCTACCTTCCACAGATAACCTTAGCTTCCCTTGCTAATAGCAAGGGGGAGGCTTCTGCAGATACTCTGTGCTCTCTTCCTTTTGTGTACTGCAACCTCAATGCTCATTCTGAAGCTAGTGGTCAGTTTTGAGGCTCCTGGCTTTATTTTTGGATGAATTATGACTGCCAGAGCAAACCATGGCTGCCACTGGAAAATGCAACAGGGTGTGGGGTTGGAGATTGCAAGGGCCAGGATATTCCAGTTCCCTTCATGTTTGGCACAAGTCCTAAAATCATGTAGCTGATTTTGATTTGATTTGTTAACTCAGAAATAGAAAATGACACGAAAATAAAGACTCACAGGTTTAATTTGCAGAAGGTGAAATGAGGGGCTAAGGGGGTGGGGTCCCAGCAGGATGAAAGTGAAGCAAGCCTCCAAGGACTGATTGGCTACTGCAGTAGGGGGTGGAGCATGCAAAGGCTGTAAGGACCTATCTAAACAGTTGCAGCCAGGGAGGAGGTAGTTGGGGCTGCTACTGTCTCAGAGCTAAGCGACAAGCGACAAATTACATGAGGACATGTATGTGCAGAGAGTCACAAAGTTAGCCAAGAAGCTGAATTTTAAAATAAATACACCCTTTGAGGAATGATCTCTTTGCTGGCTTTGCAGAGAGGGGAAATTGACAGAGCCTTCCGATCGCTTTTAAAACTCAGCTTCCCAGCTAACATTGTGACTCCCTTCATGTGTGTGTTCTTGTGTAATTCATCTCTTGTAGCTTAGCTCTCAGAGTTGGCACAGAGGGAGAGCCGGAAGGGGCAAGCAGGGAGTACTCTGATAGGAGGAGGACCTAGATGAGCACAACCCCCTTTTTCACATCTAAGGCCTGAGGGACTTGGAGGCCAAGACCCCACCTCCCGCTGAGAGTCTGCTGAGCTCAGCTCCTTTTCCTGCTCCCGTACCTCTCTCAGCCATGCCAAGCCACATTTCTACAGCCACCCTTTCTTGTAGCAGTCCAGGGCAAGCCTTTCACAATCCTGTACATATCAAAGGGCAGAATTTGACCCCTTTATATGTGTGTTTTGAGTACTTTGTGCCCGCAAAGTGAAAGGTTACTTTTAGAGTGAAGTAGCCAATGAAAGAGCTTTGCACTGTGCACTTGGCTCATGTTAAATTTTTCAGAGAAGGATTGCTAAATTGTTTTTACCACTCTCGGATTGTATATGTAGCATTAACTTCACTACAGATCACATGGAGCTGAAACATAATGCATAATATTGATCTTGAATTTTTTCCAGGCTGTTTCTTAGCTTCTAGCCTTGATCTTATAAGTTAAGATGGATGTTAGGTATTATTATCTAGCAAAAAGGGTAGAAAATCAATTTTATCTCCCGGTGCCTCATCCCTTCATCTTTCCCAAACTCAGGCAGTGCTAGCCATAACAACTGTTAGCATAAAATCATTTATAAACTAGTGTGATGACAAAGTTTGGCAGAGGCATACATTACTAAATGTGCCTTGATGCTTACAGCCTCAGCTTTTTGAGGAAAGGTATGAGCACAGCACGGTGACCAGCCGCTTCTCTTATAGAAAGGTAATGAGTTCATAAACCATCACTCTGTGGAGGGTGATCACACTGTGAAAGTAGAAGGGCTTATCTGTGAATTACGTATATTCTATCCAATACAGGTAGAGGTAAGCAATACTGAGAAATTATACTATGTATTCTTGATTTTCCATTAATGTTCTACAAGGGACCTGCTTGGATAATTCTGACTAATCCACTAAAAAGCTAGTTTTGACTTCACAGTGCTAGTCTGTTGGATTGTTGGTTTTTTAATCAACCAGCTTCATGGATTCTCTTTCCAGCTTTCACCATCCTCGTCATTGTCCTTGCTGTTCCTCACCTCCCACCCATAGAAATGTTTTAGAAATGTTTTATTGGGGCTGAGTAATATGGGCTGCTGCCTAGAGCTACTTTTTTTACTACTGAATTCTATGTTTTATGGTTTTAAATGGAAATTTTAAAGTAAATCTAAACATTGTTGTTTTCTGCTCTGAGCCCGTTCATGGGGAGAGCAGACAGTAAGTTTAATTAATTAATTAATTAATTAATCTATATAGCAGTCCTGTTCAATTTGTCACCCACCTAGGACTGTCATATTCTAGTCCCCCAAATCACAAAAGGCCTAACTAGTGTATTATGAACATTGCTAATTATGTAAATCATGAGGAACTATTGCAACTAGCAACTTGAATTCAGAGGAAATACATGAAGCTGCCACATAGTGTGTAAGACTATCAGTATTATCCATTCTGACTAGCCAAAACTCTCCAGGATCCTGGGCAGAAGTCCTTTATGTCATCTACTAAGGGCCGAACTAGACGTGATGGTGTCCTCCTGTGAAAACCACTACCATTTTAAAGCCCTTATGAGCACAGAAGTGCAGAGTATGCATTTTGGAAAATAAGAGAATAAATAAATTGAGCCTTTGTGGCATTTTTAAATTGATTTAAAATGATAGCAGCATCCATGGGTTGGACCTGTGTATGCCGTCAGGTCTAGTTGGACCCTAACTGATCCTCTTAAGTGCAGGTGCTGGGTGTTAAGCCTGGGATCTCGTGATTCCAACCAAAATGTTCTACCACAATCCCACTTCATTTGCAACTTGAGTCCTTTTTAGGAGACGTGCGTGCTTAAAAATGCCTCAAATCAATAAATGTCTGGATTTGCTCATATGCTTTTTCTTAGAAATCAGCAAAGCTTACTAAGGAAAGATGTGACAAGCTTGTAAATCATAGCTATGACTTTCCTTATTGGCTGCAATAATGAAAGGAGGAAATGGGATTCTTCCTCACTAAATAGGCAGAATAATGCATGTGCCTTAGTTTTATAACTTTCATATACAAATACTAGAAGCTTCTTTTCTTTTAAAAAAGGAAATCTAAGCTAGCTAAAATAGCTACTGGAAGTCATGCCTAGAATGTAAAACAGACGCAAAAAAGCTAAGAAATTCAACATCCTCTGAATCAACCCAAGCTTACTAGCCATACATTTAGGCCTCTTTTTAGATATCCTAGTCAGATAGCAACATAGAAGAACCTAAGCCCCTGAAGGACTGCAATAAAAGGCTGGGAAGTGGGATACAGCTTGGTGGATAACTAATTATATAGTTTTGATACAGAGCTCTGAAGCATTCAAAGTGTTTTTGACACTGAAATTGAGACCTGCTTTTATCATACACATTTGAACTTTTTGTTAAATGCTTAAGTTCCCAAAGCAACCATATCTGTTGTATCACCCACTATCTCTTCTCAACTTTCCAAAAGTATCCACAGGTTCAATAAGGTGGGGGACCCCTGGAGTTAACAGTATTGAGTTATATGGATGTCGTGACTCCTATGTTTGTTTGTTTGGTTATTATTTAGGATATTTCTATACACCTCTTCAAAGTTCTGCTTGAGGAGGCTTGTGTGTGTGCATAAAGTGCTTTCAAGTTGTAGCCAACTTATGAAGACCCCTTAACATTTTCAAGGCAAGAGGTGTTTGCCATTGCCTGCCTCTGTGCAGCAGCCTTCCTTGGGGTCTCCCATCCAAGTACTAACTAGGGCTAACCCTGCTTAGCTTCTGAGATCTCAATTAAAACAACGTAGCAATACCAAAACAAGTCATTGGAAAGAAATAGCATAAACATTTTCCATAAAACAGAAGTAGACCATTTGAAAGCTGGTAAGACAAAACCCCTAATCAAAATCCTGGGTAAAGATATATGTGTTGGCCTATCACCTAAAAGGAAGTAAAGTAGGTGCTAGGTGAACCTAAAGGGGTGTTCCAGAGGCAATGTGCCACCACAGAAAATGTCTTGTCTCTAGACCCCATCTGCCTCACCTATGAAGGTGCGAGCACAGAGTGCACGTCTTGAGAGGAAGCTCTTAACTGGAAGGCTGGCTAGTATGGGAGGAAACAGTCCTTCAGGTTGTTACCAGAACTGCTCTTATTAATGGGGGAAATTAGCTTTAGCAGTCTGTAACTAAAATTAGCGCGGATCTTAACCTATGTTTACGGAGGTCCTGATTCCAGACACTCTAGTGAAAAAGAGGCAGACTACAAATAGTTTCAATCACGTGTATTTACTAACAATGTGGTGTAAGCCTGAACTTGCACAAGCATACAAGAGAACACACAAGATCTAAGAAATACAGAGTAGGAAATGCAGAGACTTTCGCATTAGCTGGTTCCCAACGATGGTGGGGAATACTCACAATCCTGAAGCGAAGCAGAGACACAACAGCGAGGTGGCCCAATGCCAGCACTGGGACCACAGATGGACAGCAAGGGATTCTGGATAGGATGGCACGCACCTGGCTGGGACAGGACGGGAATGGCACGAGAACCATGCGGTCTGAGAGGCCGGCTTAAATACCCCAAAACGTACCCTGGGGCTGGTGCTGTACTTGGTGGTTCTCACAGATTAAAACAAAGGGTCTAATGGGTTACTGAATGGCTTGGATGGGCCACTTTGGTAATCTGATTGTGATAAGTGACACCTCAGGAAGAGGGGACAAAAGAGGGAGGGGGAAATCCGAGTGGGCTGAAAGGATGTTCCAGCGGACAGGGCTTGTCCTGATGTCATCAGCTCTGGAATGCGGAGGTTTCTTTGAGATGCATTCTCTAAGTGCTTGGGATGGTCGGCACTTAGTTCCTTCTCTGGGGCGGCTCCTAAGATATGCAGAGTGGAGCGAGGTACTCTCGCTGCGGACGTGGTGTGCCCGCTTCGCCGAAATGGCTTCTCAAAGCAGTCTTCTTCCCTGGGTCTTCTGGCTGCCTAAGAACATGGATGCCGGCTGGGCATAGCTGGGGCTGGATAGCAGGCTGCCCGGTAGCGAGGGCAAGCTCGGCAACCGGCCCGCGGGAGGCTCCAGGCGGGAACTGACCAGGGAGCGCCTAGCCAGGCTCGCTGGAGGTTTCCCCGGCAGGCGCCCGGCTGCTAGCAGCGGCTTGGGCCCATATGAGGCAGGCTTCCATGGAGGCAGGGGAAACAGCACACAAAACACAGTCCAAAGCAGGGAACAGGCACGGTCCGTGGCAGATGGCAATGCAGGCACGGGGCACACTTGTAATAAAGTCCAAACATACACTGGGAAATCCAGATACAGGTCAGGGCAGGGCTGCCCAGAAAAAGAGTCCTTTGTGCAGTTATCCAAGCATGGAGTCAGGGAACTACACAGTCTATTGCTGTAGCAAGGTAATTAACACGCAGGCAGGAAACTGACACGTGTACCAGAACACACACGTGCAGGGCAGTCTTTGGTGCAGCAGTAAAACAGCAACGCAGGAAACTTTAACACAGTTCATGGCAGGCCTTAAAGCAGGAGAGGGGGCCTACTTGGCAACAATTTATTGTGCCCTCCAAGAGTTTAGGGCCTTAACTGTAAGAACCAGCACTTTGAATTGTACCCAGAAACACTTTCTGATCAACCTAGGACTTGGGAAACAAATTCAAATCTCCGTCCTGCCATGAAACTCACTGGTTGACCTTGGGCTGGTCACTCTGTCTCAGCCTCACATACCTTACAGAGGTGTTGAAGGGATAAAACAAGGGAAGCCATGTATGAAGTCCTGAGCTCCTTGAAAGAATGGTGTGATAAGGATTGCTAAACAAAAGTCTAAAAAGGGGGCATTTTTAACTAGCTTCCCCCCCTCCCCATTCAACTGCTTTTGCAAGAGTAGACTAAGCTTGTGTAGGATGGAAAAGGTTATCATAATACAGTGTAAATTGTCATAAGAAGCTCCATTTATTTGAACCGTGCTTACCAATATGACAAGATACCTATGAAAATTTTTGATATATATGTAGTATAATACTGGACCAAGTACTGAGACAATTTAAGGGGGGGGGGACACCTAAAGCAATCATACCCATGGGAAAATAGTAATTTAGTTGTGTAGCTGAGGTACAACACAGAAGAGTGTTTACTGTAAAAAAAAATAGCACTACCTTGACATTCAGCAGAGGATGGAAATCTCTTTTCATGTCTAAAAGCCAAATAACAGGAGAAATGAAATGATAATTCTTGGCAGTTTATAGATGCTCAGTCCTATGTCTAGGTTTTGCTCCTGTTGTCTAGGATGCACACACACACACACGCACGCACACACATACAGGAAGGACCAAGCAACATTCATAATTATCATCTATGTTTAGATATTTTGTTTTAAGCAGGAGTCAAGCATCATTTATTTGGACGTGTAAAAGGGAAAAAAAAGTCCATTTTATCTCTGAAATGTTATAAATTGACCACATCATGACAAAGGGCTTGCAATCCCACTTAGGCCCTATAGAATTCTGTAATCTGGACCCATTCTCTTCACCTATATCAGGGCCCTGAAACCTGAGATGCATTTAGGTACAGGATTTTCAGATATCATCTCTACCAGAGGATGGCAGTAATATCTGTGCGGCTTTAGCCTGGTTATCCCATGGTTTCTATTCTGGATGATCATGAATCAACCAAACTATAGACTAGAGATGGGCACGAACCGGGAAAAAAATGAACCATGTAGTTCGTGGTTCGTTAAATTTCATGAACCACAAACCACGAGCTTTCACAAACCTGCCCCCAGTTCACAAACCAGCTCATTTGGTTCATGAAAACGTCACATCCAGGTCAGAAAACCATCACTTCCAGGTCAGCAGAAGGTCATTTCCAGATCAGCAGAAGGTCTGCAGGAAGTCCATCCCCTGTTGCCTAGGAAACTGATTGATTGGCACCAGGCAGTCTGCAGTGACGAACCAAAAAGCGAAACAAATGAACCAGCCTAAAGTTTGTGGCGGTTCTTCAGAAATGGGATCTGACGAACTGCTGGTTCACAAACCATGAGCCATCCTGGTTCATCACGAATTTTGGTTTGTATTTTGGTTCATGCCCATCTCTACTATAGACCTTCCACATCAAATTGCATACTCACAGCAGTGTCCCAAATACAAAGATCTCTGGGATATGTAATGTCATGGCTCTGAAGTTTTCCACATGGGGTTCTCCTATCAGTTCTGGTTCCATGCTGCTTTGATTTATCCCCTGATTTCCACAAGCATTTTTACCCTTAGTTTTTGCTACAGGTTTTTTGGTTTTTCCCTGTCCCCCCCACCCCCACCAGTTCTTTTGAGATCACCTTCCCTCTAATCTTTTTTCTGGAAGCCAATTTTGAGTCATTTTTTTCTTGTTACATAATGTTTCTTTTGGTTTTCTTTGTCCTGAAAACTCCCACCCACCTCCCACCCATTTGTCAATGATTCATCATCATCAAATCACTTCTCCTCCCCTTCCTCCCCCTCCCCATTTTTGCAGAGAGGGACCTACTTTGGGGTTCTGTAAAATCAACCCCCTTTGTTCAGTCTGCTTGAAATTTAGGAGTTATTTATATTAGGGGGAGGACTGTGTTCTTCATCTTTATCAACAGACCCTTGAATGGCTTTCCCATTGAAAATAGTGGTTCCATGTGTGGGGTGGGGTGGAGGCATGGATTTTACTTCCAAACTGGTAATATCCTGCCTGGAAATAAGCATTAACAGTCAAAATTTCCCCCCAAAATCTGGATCAGAAATTACAAAAAAGTAAATTCTTTGTGCATAACCTTACAGATCAGCCATTTAATGATGCACCATTTCACCCATGTGTCTCCATTTGGGGTGGATGCTGATACAACTACATTTCTGAGGGTCAGTATATGAGATGCATCTGCTGTCAATATTCCAGGGAAGGAAGAATGAAGTAGGATTACCAACCTCCAGCTAGCACCTGAAGATCTCTTGGAATTACACCTGATCTCCTGAGAAAATGGGTGCTTTGGATGGTAGACTCCATGGCATTAGACTCTGTTGAGGTCCCAAATCCTGCTCTTCTCAGGGTCAACCCCAAATATCCAGGATTTCTCAATCTAGAGTTGGCAACCCTAAGAGACCTCCTTGTTTTCACCATTGCCACCATGTAAGACTTGAGGGAAAGGGTGTGGAATTCAAACCCTGTCTTGTTTCTAAGAGGTTATCATTTGTGTGATAAGCTCCAACATTTTGGATCCAGGCTTAAAATAACATGTTGCTTTACTCTGATAGTGTATAATGATGGTTCTTTTTCAACTCTTCATCACTGTTACTTTGGTCAATAATTTCTAATAAATTCTACAAACCACATAAGCTGCTATTGTTCAATCATTTGAATAAGTATTTTCAAAAGAAGATAAAGTCAATACATGTCCTCAGTAAAATGAAAATTGCAAAATAGCACTTAATGGGTTTGGTTGTTTATGTTATTTATAGTCTGTCTCTTAACTGACAATGTAGGTGGATTACATTGTATAAATTAATCTAAACATTGGCAGGGGCATTCAATAAACAATACAATAGGGTAAGGATAGCAGAAATTTGAAAAAAAGCAGCAATCCAAAACAGAGCTGAAAAACAATGCTGAAATACAACATAAACAGATTGCTGTACCATATTAAACAGTGTGAAACCATTCAGTAGGAGCATACTTACTGAAACAGACAGTACACAGTAGTTTTCCATTGGAAAATAACTATCAAATGAAGCATTTGCAAATCCAGAGGAATAAGTGGCAAATCCCATAAAAATTGACTTTGGATCTCTTTGCCATTTGAATACTGTGGTTACAGCCAGCAAAATATAAATTAATGTGATTAATATGACAGTACTCGGTCACAGAACAGAGAAGAAATGCAATATGAGAAAAGCTAGCTACAAAGATTAATAAATCATGGTACTTGTATATGTATTATATATAATAAAAATTGGATTAGATCACATTTATTCACTTCTGCACAAGTTTTGTGATGTTCCTTTTTTTCAAATAGCACTTTTTATATATGTATAAGCAATGGGTCCCTATAGGGGTTTTCTTATGCTACTGAATGCAAAGATATTTTTATATGTTCTCCTGTGATATTTAGTGCCCATGACAAAGATCAAGATCCCTCAGAACAGATGCATAATAAATTATTACTTTTGAATTTAAGACGGAAAATTCAATATTGTCTTGCAATGTGACTATATAAGCCTTAACATTTTTTGTCATGTTAGAATATTATGAAGTGAAATTTCAGTTTCTGGAGATTTGAACCGAATACGTGGTGTTACATTTTTTTTCCCTTTCATGCACTGAAAACACACTTGCATTAAATATGGAGCAATCATGTGCTCTTTAATTTTCTTAGCAATTAACTTACAGACGTTTTTGTGAAGTTCCATTCATGGCCTTCAGAGCAGAGTATCCCACAATATAAAAGGATACGCATGTCCCAGACAACTCACTTCCTAACCTGGTGTGCCTCCAGAGGTTGCTGCCATGGAGGGAAGCCCAGAAGAGGCAGCCTGTCCCTCTGAGAGCATGCTGTGGCAGGAAACCCAAGCCGAGATCAGGTGCAGAGCAGGTGGCAATGCCTGCCACCCACCTTCACCCAGCTGGGATCAGGAACAGAGCAAGTGGCTATGCCTGCCCTCTGCCTTTACCCAGCTGGGATCAGGAGCAGAGAAGGTGGCAATGCCTGCCCCTGCATTCACCCAGCTGGGATCAGCACCAGAGCAGGCAGCAATGCCCACCCCCTGCCTTCATCCAGCTGGGATCAGGAGCAGAGCAGGTGGCAATGCTCACTCCTGCCTTCATCCAGCTGGGATCAGGAGCGGAGCAGGTGGCAATGCCCACCCTCCCTTCACCCAGCTGGGATCAAGAGTAGATCAGGTGGCAATGCCCACTCCAGCCATCACCCGGCTGGAATCAGGCATGCAGCAGGCAGCAATTCCTGCACCCCTTCACTTGGATGGAATCAGGCACAGAGCAGGAGGCAATACTCACCCTCCATTCACCTGGCCAGGATTAGGAGCAGAATAGGTGGCAATGCCCATCCCCTTCACACAGCTGGGATCAGGAGTAAAGCAGGTGGCAATGCCCACCCCCCCTTCACCCTGTCAGGATCAAATGCAGAGCAGGTGGCAATACCCGCCCCCTTCACACTGCTGGGATCAGGCATGGAGCAGAGGGCAATGCCCACTCTCCATCTTCACCTGGCTGGAAGCAGGAGTGGAGCAGGTAGCAATGCCCCCCTTCACCCTGCCAGGATCAGGTCCGGACCAGGTGGCAATGCCTACCCCTCCTTCACCCAGCCGGGATCAGTCACGGAGGTGGAGGCAATACCCACCTCTCCACACACACCCCTTTCTAGAGTCCGTCAGATAATTTCAGCTCATGTACAGCCCTATATATGCAAAGATAGTCCTTTAGGTATTTGGGTCCTAATTCATTTAGATCTTTAAACGTAAATAAACAGGACAGGAAAAACAGATGAAAGTGAACCAGGTGGAATTGAAACTTCAATTCCACAAGGAATCATTAATTTTTAAAAGTTTACTTGTTTCTTCTAAAATAAGGAGTACAATGTAGCACAGAGCAAACTTTCAATAAAATTAAAGAATAGATTAGAAAAATCTACTATTATGACTAAAATTGTTTTTATTTCTCTGCTTTATTTCATTTGTATTTCATTTGTATTGTATTTGGCAGGTCCCTTTCAACTATCAGCCAGCAGGCAGCGAGGGAGAGATCCCCCCCCCGCCGCCTGCCAGTGGATATTTTAAAGGGACCTGCTGCTTGCAAGGCAGGAATGGGCTCTTTAAACTGTTAAATGCCCCTTTCCCTGCCGCTGTTAGGTGGCTGGAAAGGGGTATTTAAACCCCACGAACCACGAACTGGTGCGTAACTGGCCCCAGTTCCATGCCAGTTCATGGTTTTTGGTTCGTCAAAATCCATGAACCACGAACCTCATGGTTCGAGGTTTTTTTGGTTTGTGCCCAAATCTAATAGGGACCTAGCAACCCTAGAAGACTCACAAATATAAAATACAACATAGCATATTTTTCTGGAGCTTCTCCCCACTTCTCAAATGTACTTCAATTGTATGGTTGATGCCTCCACTGACGGATAAAATCCGTCTTTAATTAGTGCTTCCAAGCGCCCCGCCCAACAACAAAAACACCGGAGCCAAAAACGTTGTGAGAAGTAGTGCAGGTGGTGTATTTACAAGTCCATATATACAAGCGCAAAAAATGCTCAGCATACAAAACGCAGACTGCAGTAACCAGCAGAGCCAGCAGAGCCACAGCCTGACAGAATGATAGAGCGATAGTCCAGAGCCCAGTCCTAAGGTTAACTCCACAAGCACCAAAGTTTCTTGTTTAGAGCAACAAAGGCTTGCGCCAGGCACCAAGCTGAGCAGATCAGCAAAGTGCAGAATTGTGGCTGGACCTTTAACTCTCCACCAGCCAATAGCGAGAGGTAGAGTCAGCCAATCAGCACAGGGCTGATGCAATCTAGCTGCAACCCAGCTCATGATCATCCAGGTGCAGACCTGTCAGAAAAAACTGCTGACTCACCTTCTGTTAAACCACACAGCAGCCTGTACACATGTGCCAGTGAGTTTCCAGTTTCTTTTTCTTTTATTTTTTAATTATGTACAGTAGGAACTGAATCAGAAACAATGTAAGTTAGGTGGATGATATCTTTTCTTCTCCTGGATCAAGTTCGCTTTCGCTATTTCTATAAATGTTGCTGCTTTGGTGTAGGGTTGTGGAACTATACCAGGCCTCAGTAAATGTGGCTTTAGTTTCCTAAGCCTCAACACTGTGAGATTTAGCCTGAAAGGGCATTGGCTTCCCAACCCATTTTGACCAGTTGAAGTTGCATTCATTAGGGCAACCAATAACATTTGTCTGCCATGATGAGAGCAACAATCAGACGGAAACGGATCATCTTCATGACTTAGCAACAGGGGTGGACAAGGTTGCCAAAATAGCCATGGAAAACGCCTCTTCACTTCCACTGGTCATATCCCTTTTCCAGCAACACTGCCTCATCTGGTGGAGGTTCAACAGCTATTGGGCTAATATGCAAGTACAAGCCAGCAGCGGCTTATGTGTGTGTGTGTGTGGGGGGCATAATGGCAAACTACTCCTTCTTAGAAGTCCCTTGTCTATTATTCTCTAGCATATGACATTTGCTGTTCCGCCATCCTCAGCCTCCCCAGTCTTACAGTTACAGACTCTTGTTTGTACCAGGAGATTTGGGGTGGAACCTGAGGAGGGCATAGTTTAGGAAGGGGAGATACCTCAGGAGGGAATAACATCATAGAGCCACCCCCCCCTCCAAAGCAGCCATTTTCCCCAGGGGAATTGATCTAGAGGTCAGCTGTAATTCAAGAACTCCAGGCCCCACCTGAACGTTGGCAATCTTACTCAGTCTCCTGCTCTTCAAATCAGCTCTGCTGTTCTCTCCTGTATCCTTGCTTTGTCTCTCCAAGCATCTACTGATGCTTTAGTCAAATCCCTCTTCAAATACAAATGCTTCACGCAGCTTTCCAAGCAAAGAGTCAACAATTTTTGCATCACTGGTTTTGTTCACATTCATCCGCTGTTCAATGTTCACACACAGACCCTTTCCATCATTGTTGTACTCATCTTCATTTTGACCCACTGACTGAATTGGTCTATAGGGAGCAATGCTTAAAGCAGTTTTCTTTGTTTGTTTGGTTATATATATTAATAGGACATCTCTTTTTGATTGTTAGTTGGCACCTCCAGCTAGGTGACCCCTATTGGCTTGAAGCCATGTTTTAAGCCCCAGACTACCTCCAGACAATTGGTGTGGGGGGGGGGCTCAAAACCTGGTCTGGGTGCACTGTTTCAAGCCCTGCTCCCTGCTGGTCCGATCCAGTTCTCCATTGTTCTCCCCTCCTAAAAATTTGGCAAACTATCCTTTCCAGAAGTCACCCATAGCTCATCCCTTCCTTTTTAAGGAACTTGGCAGCCCCATATTTCAGACAGTTTTTGTGCAATGTCTGAGCAAATGGAAGAGTTGACAGCCAGTTTAGATGGACTGTAACCTCCATGTTTAGTTCAAGATTTTTCTGCAAACAAGGGTACACCTGATATTTATTTCTATGCCACCTCCATATCATCTGCAAGCTCACGGCTGGCAAAATTATTTCAGGCAGTTTGGTCTTTGGTCTCCTTTTCTCAGGGAGACTGCCAAATTAAAAATGTGGCTATTAGCTGTGAGGCTTTGGGGAGCTTCTTTGCAGATAAAATCTTGTCTCTCTGCCATAATCTGCCGGCCACAGTTGATACAGTAAGAGCACTGGAGGCCCCTTGGCCATCTTCTGGCCCTTATTTAGATCACTTGAATCTGGTGTCCCGGGAGGAAGTTGATAGGATCCTGCAGTGGGTGAGGCCCAGCACATGCTGCCTGGACCCTGCCCTTCATGGCTGGTGAAGGCCAGTGCAGACAGACTAGGGACCCAGTTGGAAGCTATTCTTTAAAAAAAAACTTTTTATTTTAATTTTTTTTATTTTAACAAACAATTTAACAACAACAAAAACAAATACCAGATCACAACAGTCCGCCTTGAACTAACAATACATTTCTACAATTCACACAAAATTCAAACAGTTTTAGCGTATCGATTACAAGCCAGGTTATAGTACAGGTGTGCATTTATTTCTGCACCCTTTTCTTTACTTTTGTTCACTCAAAAACTAAAAAGATCTAATGGATAAGAGTTACTCGGCTTTATCTCATAAGTGATCATATAATCTAAAACTGGTAGCCAGTCTTCCCAAAAACTGGATGGAGAATTAGTCGAATCTATTTGCTATAGCTGGTGAGATATTTTCTCCATGAAAAAGAGATCCCAGATTTTGTTGTGCCAGCTTGCAATAGAAGGAGATTGAGGATTCTTCCACTTGGAAGCTATAGTGGTTTTGGCTATAGATAATAGTTATGTTATAAGATCTCTTGGACCAGAGGGCAGATCACGTTCCATCCAGAGATTTAATAATTATCAATTATTAATCAGTCATTGAGCTCTGGGGTTTTCCTTGTAGTGCTGAAAGAAGCTATGGTGAGGTCTCTTCTGACAAAAAATCTTTGGACCTCATTGATCCATCCAATTACTGACCAGTCTCAAACCCCCTGTTTCTGGGGAAGGTGATTGAGCAGGCGGTGGCAGAACAGCTGAAGGTTTTCCTGAAGGATTCTTCTGTCCTGGACACATTCCAGTCCAGTTTCCACCCAGGACATGGGAGGAGACAGTACTGGTCACCCTCATGAATGAGCTTCACAGACATCTGGATTGAGGCAGGTCAGTGTTGCTGATTTTGTTGGATCTTTCAGCAGCATTTGACACGGTTGTCTATGAACTGTTGACCCACTGCCTCGCTGAGGTGGGGATCTGAGGGACTGCATTGGCTCGTTTCCTTTCTCCATGGTCGGGGACAGAGGGTGGCGCTCAGGGAGAGCTTATCTGCATGCCAGCTTCTGGTGTGCAGCATTCCACAAGGGGCGATACGCCCCCCCCCTTTATTCAACCTGTACATGTGCCCCCTTGCCCAGGTGGTGCGAAATTTCAGACTGGATTGTCACCAATATGCGGATGACACCCAGTTGTATCTGTTGATGGGTGGCTGGCCTGACTCTGCCCCTGATGTCCTAGTAAAAGCTTTGGAGGTTGTAGCTGGATGGGTAAAATGGAGCCAGCTGAAGTTGAACCCGGTAAAGATGGCAGCCCTGTACTTGGGCCGCGGGTTGCCAGATTTGGGAATCTGGCTCCTGACCTTTGATGGGGCACCATGAGCACCTATCTCATTGGTCTGGTGTCTTGGAGTGATACTGGATTCCTCCTTAGCGATGGAGGGCCAGGTCACGGCAGCTGCCCAGTTTGCATTCTTCCATCTTCGACAGGCCAGGCAACTTGTGCCTTATCTGTCATCCCGCGACCCAACTACAGTGATCCATGCAATGGTCACCTCCAGAATTGACTACTGTAACTCGATCTATGCAGAGCTTCCCTTGGATCTAACCCAGAAATTACAGTGGGTCCAGAATGCTGCTGCATGTGTCCTGATGGGCACACCATACAGGGCACATATTACTCCCATCCTGCAGCAGCTGCACTGGCTCCCCTTCAAATTTGGGATTAGGTTCAAAGTTTTGGTTTTAAACTTTAAAGCCCTAAATGGACTGGGACCAGCATACCTGTGGGATCTTCTCTCCTCATATGTTCCCCAGAGAGCATTAAGATTGGCAAATAAGAAACTACTGGTGATCCCTGGCCCAGGAATGCCCAGCTGGCCTTGACCAGAGCCAGGGCATTTTCATTCCTGGCCCCAACCTGGTGGAACTCTCTATCGGAGGACACCCAGGCCCACCAAGATCCTTTTGGCAAGCCTGTAAGACAGAGATGTTCCACTTGGTGTATGGTTGAGGCCAGTCTTTCGATTGTTTAGGAGTTTTCCAACTGGTCTCCCATCAGGAGGGCAATGCTATAATGCTATCATCCACCTCCCTATAAGTGCAGTCACCGGATTATTATAAATTGTGGTCCCACCCCACCCCTTTCTGTTCTGCTGTTTTATAAGATGATTGGGAAATTGGAAGTGCCATCTGAAATGCTTGTATTTATGATCCTTTGGGTTTTTAACTGTATTTATATTTTAACGCCTATTGAGCATTTTATTATAACCCGCCCTGAGCCTGTTCATGGGAGGGCGGGCTATAAATTGAATCAATCAATCAATCAGTCAATCAATCAATCAAGGGACGATGTTTTTCTCCAGAGCTGTTGGTAACCATAGCTCCAGGCAATTTTGTCTTTAATGCTCGCCACATTTTTTTGTGGTACCAGCATTTCTTCAGTGCCTGTTCCAGCCTGTTTTGTGCTGTCCTGGAAACATTTTGGCGGGGATAGGGTTAATAAAACGTTATAATTCAGTGCTTTTATTTCTAAAATATTGTTTTCCAGTTTCTTTAATGTTCCTTTAATGCTTTTTTTTGTGGTACTGGAATTTATTTAGTGCCTGTTCCATGCTGTTCCAGGAACATTTTGGCAGAGAAAGGGTTACTAAAAGCCTGATATTTCCATATTTTCATGTATAGAATATTGTTCTCTTCTTTCTTTAATCCTCCCCACTGTTACTTGTGGTACTAGCATTTCTTAAGTGCCCGTTCTGGCCTGTTCCATGGTGTTCCAGGAGCATTTTGGCAGGGAAAGGGTTAATAAAAGCATGCCAGTTTAGTGTTTTCACTTCTCAGATCTTGTTCTGCAGTGTTTTTCATGCTTCCCGCTGTTTCTGCTGGTCCTATTATTTCTTTAGTTCCTTTTCCGGCCTGTTCTGTGGTGTTCTGGGAGCATTTTGGCAGGGAAAGGGTTAATGAACGTCTGCTCTTTTCATTTTTTTCATTTATGGACTACTGTTCTCTTGCATCTTTATTCCTTCCCACTCTTTTTTGTTGCATGAGCATTTCTTTAGTGCCCGTTCCGCCCTGTTCCCTGATGTTCAGGGAAAGAGTTAATAAAAGCATGATATTGCCATGTTTTCATTTCTAAAATATTGTTCTCTGGTGTCTTTAACACATCTCATTGTTTTTTGTGGTACCACTATTTGTTTAATGCCTGTTCCAGCCTGTTCCAGTCTGTTCCGGCTTTCCCCCCTTCCTGGTATTGTCTGTTTCATCGGCTGCACATTATTATATAATACTTTTCTTCTATTACAGGTCCACATTAATAAGAACAGAGATAACATTCAGAAGAAAATTAGTGACAAGGAATAGGGTTGCCAGCTCTGGGCTGGGAGATTCCTGGAGACTGTAGAAGGAACTCGGGAGGGTAGATTTTGGGGAAGACAGTGAACTCAGCGGAGATGTAATACTATAGAGCACACTCGCCAAAGTTGCTATTTCCTCCAGGGAAACTTCTCTCTGTAGTCTGGAGATCAATTGTGATGCCAGAAGAACTCCAGGCTCCACCTGGAGGTTGTTGAACTAACAAGGAAATGTAATGTGGATTTGATAGAGATAATCACTATTGTAATGAATTGGCCCTCCTAGCTTGCCATTCTAGGAGGTGCTTGAATTTTCATCTTAGCAAGAACAGTTTCACTTTCTACTTCCAGTAAAATTTGGCTCTTGTTAGCATCAAATTCAATTCAAGGATTTCACCAGATGTACCTTTGCGTTATAATAAAGAAATGTTTTGGTCATGTACTGTCTTGTGGTTTTGATTCTATACATTCTGTGTAGTCATGGCACTTAACAATTACAATAACACCTTTTTTAAAAAATTAAATTTTAGAACAGATTACATCTCCCATTCATATTCAAGGGTATATCAGATAATATCTCCTAGTTCTTCCTTGTTTGCTTGTCCAACTCTCCTAAACACCAGGTGCTTAAACAATCTTATTTTTTTCTTACATATACACATACATTTTCTTCCTCACAATGTACCCCTTCAATATACTGTTCAGGTTGACCAGGAAAACAAGGTATTTTCCAGAAATTGGACCCTGGAGGACAATTAGTGGGGCTCCTTAAACTCAGCACAGGTGGGTTCCCTACCACATTAAATAACAAAATGGCTCACAGAAGTTCCTCTGTATCACAGGTCACTGCAGATGGGTTCCACTTTAGACCAATTCAGATGTTGGTTAGCAGATGTCGTAGGACAATTAGGGAATTTTTAAGCTTCCTTGATTTTGACAGAATGGTTATTGTTGTACCTTCAAAGTCTTTCTGTTTTAGTTTTATAAATAAAGAGCACATTGAAAGAATTAAGAGCAACAATTGCCTTCAAATCCCATGCATCCATTTGTTAGGTCATTTTGATAACTGATTATGATAAAAAAGCAATTTGCCTATCAGCATCGGGCTCTGAATCACCCGTTTGAATTCCTAAGTACTAGGTGGGAGCAAATAACAACTGAGAAGTGATATGACAAGTGCACCTATAGAAAAGCACGATACATTGCAAGGATACTCATCTGAATTCACTTACATGCCTCACAAATATAGTTTATCTGCCTGTAGTGGCTTCATAGATTTTTGTCCTCATATATCAGGTATTAGCATTTGTCCACACAAATTAGGTTAATTCCATTTCCCCTGGACATATAGTGGCTGACTGGGTTTGTGGTTCAGCGGTAGAGTACCTGCTTTGCATAGAGAAGTTATCAGGTTCAGTCTCTGACATCTACTGTTAACAGGATCAAGAGGAGGTGATGTAAATGACCCACTTGAGCTGCTGGACAGCTGCTGCCAGTCAGAGAGTAGTCAATGCTGCCCTTGATAGACCAAAGGTCTGATTCAGTGTAAGCAAGCTTCATGGATACATTGCAATTGTTGGAAACAATGATCTAATACCACGTGATAAGGGTAGCTAAGTACATTATATGTATGACTAAGCAGTAGAAAGCAGTCGAGCTGGCATGAAATTCTGCTCATGAAGCATCAGCTTCAATGTTGGGCAACAATTGTCTGGAAAAAGGATTAACACATTTATGTCTGGTGACATAGGGGCATAGAGTTCTGACCCAACTAGGGAAGTACTTCAACAGCTGCTGATTCATTGTTGAAATAGAACAATGAGCAATTAACATTTACCATAAAGAAATAACATCCCATGTCAACTTGGATCATTTGTTATTTTCCATATACCAATAGAGAAGCTATGGTTAACTATGGGCTAAGGCTGGTGTTCTTTTTATTCTTTCCAACCTGTTGTCAAAAATAATAATTAATGAACTAACATTATTTATTGGTCTATAAAGAAGAGAGTGTTTACACTCTATATTTATTTATTTGCTTGCTTAATTTATTTATATATGGACCACCTTTCTCTTTGAGACTCAAAGCCGGTTACGGAATGAAGGCAATGTATTCTGGTAGCATAAGACATCCAATGAACAATTCTATAACATAGAATTAAAAGACAACATGAATAGCAAACTGCCTAAGGCAAGGTGTACTAAAACTGTGTAGTGAGTGGAAATGCAAAGGTAGAGGACAATGCTGGACAAGACCTACAATGATCATTGCAAGAAACTGCAATCCTGTTCCATTATAGGAACATCCTCCTGGACAGTTCCATTCTGCTACAGTTCTAACTCCTTCATAAAAAATACCCTCCTGAACATTATTGTTTTTCACATTGTGTGGTATGATAGAAGTGAAAGCACCTCCCTGACCTCCTCAGGCAGGCCGTTCCACAAGGGGAGAGCCACCGTAGATTATGCACAAGAATGGGCAGTTGCTGATCTTACCCATTTGTAAGCCTTTCATAAGGCTTAACAACAACAGCAGCAGCAGCAGTGTGCTTGTATACTGCCCTTTTGGACAGATTAGTGCCACTCTCAGAACAGTGAACAAAGTCAGCTTTATTATTATCCACACAACAGCTGGGAAGCTGGTGCGGAGAGCAGTGGCTCACCCAAGGCCACCTGCAGAGTTCATGGCAGTAGAGGGAGTTGAACTAGCAGATTGCTGATTAGAGATGGGAACAAATTGAATTACGACCCAAAAAAACACATGAACCAGGCTGGTTCGTAGTTCATGAACCAGTGGTTCATGGAAGTTTGTTTCCATGAACTTCCATGAACTGGTCTACTGGTTCGTTTGGGTCATAAAGGGGCAGTTTAAATGGTCATTTCCCCAGGGAAATGGCCATAACAACTTTTCCTGTGGCTTGCAAGTGGCAGGTCCCTTTAAACTATCAGCAGGCGGCAGCCATTCGAGGGGTGGGAAGGCCGTTTTCGGCCTCCTCCGCCACCCTGTGGGCCCATGCAGCGGCAGAAGAGGCCAAAAATGGCCTTCCCACCCCTCGCAGGAGGAGGGGGAGGATGCCGTGGCCTGCAGGGCAAGGTAAGTGTGGGGCTAGGGCTGGGGGCTGGGGTTTGGGCAGTTTAAAGGGCCCTGCTGCTTGCAAGTGACAGGTCCCTTTAAACTATCAGCTGGCAGGTGGTGAG
The DNA here is from genome assembly GCF_028583425.1 of Eublepharis macularius. NCBI lineage: Eukaryota > Metazoa > Chordata > Lepidosauria > Squamata > Eublepharidae > Eublepharis > Eublepharis macularius. The sequence goes on from NC_072791.1 coordinate 37,617,398, forward strand.
GGGGGGATCCCTGAGTGCAGCTGTCATAGTGAGACATAGTAGGACAGGACAGCTATGTGGGTCCAAGTCATGCACATTGGAAACTTGTTAAAGAAATGTCATCAGTTTTTAAAACTGAGAATGGTGCTGTTGTCTTTAGTGGGATGTGAGATGAACTCTTCACTTGGAGCCCAAAGTACCAAACGGGTATCCATAGAAAGGTCTTATTTTCCCTTCTAGCTGTCGCCGCAGAGGGTCAAATAATATTCAGGAGTAGTTTTTCATGGGGCAGTTGTAACAGCTGGGCAGAAAATCTTGGTATGGATGTGGAACATGATGTGCAATACTTTGACTCCCAGCCTTTTTCCTAGAAATATCCCTGAAACTGAAAGTATGATTGTGCAGCTGCACAGAGGGCACCCTATTTATATTGCTACATGTGTTTGATTTCATAAGAAGTGGATTTTCCCTATTTTGTTTCTTCATATATTAATGTTATTTGTTATATTAATGTTATTTGTTAATGGCTTTGATTCTCCACTTTTTTGCTGTTGCACTTATAGAATAGTTTGTATTGTGTTTGCATGATGCATGGTTTTTATGTGTAGGAGATATGGCATTTATATGTAACAACAACAACAACAACAGTGTGCTTGTATACCACCCTTCTGGACAGATGAGTGCCACACTCAGTGTGGTGAACAAAATGAGGCATTTCCATACAGTGTCAAAGACACTTCCATAAACACTGTCATAGGGTAAAGGAATACAAGTTTACAAAGACATAGCATTATGTCTTTGGATCCAATATGGGGTTGCAGAATTGTTGAAACAGAACATAGTCAGTTCTAGGATTGACATTAGACAACATGAAAGACACGTAGTATATAGAAGTACATATTTAAAGCAACAGATAATATGTAAGGCAACATAATGGTGAAGTCTATGGTTCCTAACTCATTAGCGAAACATCTGAGACCCCCTCTCTACAATACCACCCTGCTATCTAAGTAAAAAGCCTTTTTGAATAATTCAGTTTTGCGTTGTTTGCAGAAAGCCAAGAGTGTGGGAGCTCTCCTGACCTCCTCAGGCAGGCCATTCCATAGGGAAGGGGCCACCACAGAGGAAGCCCATGTTCAGGCTGCTGTTGATTTCCCCCATGTGCAGCCTGGCACCTGCAAGAGACCCTGTTTGGATGAGCAAAGCTGCCGTGGAGGGACATAGGGAGGGAGGTGGTCCCGTAGGTATGTCAGGCCAAGGCCATGAAGAGCTTTGTATGTAATAATAAATACCTTGAATTGTGCATGGTAATTGATAGGCAGCCAATGGAGTGACTGTAGGATGGGAGTGATGTTCATACTCCTGCTCAATCCTGCTAACAGTCAAACTGCAGCATTTTGCACCAATTGGAGCCTCCTAGTTAACTTAGATGGGAAACCAATGTATAGTGCATTACAATACCATGCACCATGCAAACACAATACAAACTATTCTATAAGTTTTAATGTTACCATAGCATGGATCCAAGTGGCCAGGTTGGCTGTCTCAAGATAAGAAGCCATCTTCCAGGCTAGAGTGAGATTATAGAAAGGATTTTTTTGCAGCTGCCTTAACTTATTTTTCTAGTAGTAGTGCTGGATCTAGTATAACCCCTAGGCTCTTAACCAAGTCTGCAAGGGTCAGATAAACTTCATCGAAAGTGGGGACTACAATGTCTTTCAAGATCTCTGACTTCTCAACAAGTTTCACTTCAGTCTTGTCTGGGTTCAATTTCAATTTGTTATTTTTCAGCAATTTCACCACAGCTGTCAGGCAGAGTTCTAAGACTTCTACTGCATCCTCCAGGGACTTAGATAGTGAGATATACACTTGGGTGTCATCTGCATATTGATGTCGTCCAACTCTATAGCTGCGAATGAGTTCTCCTAAAGGTTTTATGTAGAGGTTGAATAACATGGGAGATAAGATTGCAACCTGCAGAACCCCACAAGATAGTTCCCATTCTGGAGATAGTTGATCTCTGACATGAACCCTTTGAGTCTGTTCCATGAGAAATGATTTAAACCCTTCCAGGGCACATCTTTTGATGCCCACTTCTGTTTCTAAATGCCTCAACAGGATCACATGGTCTACTGTGTCAAAGGCTGCAGATAGAACCTGGAGGAGCAATGAGGAGGCATGGCCTTTGTCTATATTCAGATGGAAATCATCTACTAATTCTACTAGTGCTGTCTCTGTCCCATGCCCTGGTCTGATTCCAGTCTGGAAAGGGTCTAGAACACTAGAGTTTTCCAAGATCTGTTGATTTACAGAGGCATGGGTAATATTGAAAAATGCACACAATTTACATGAATAATAATTTTCTTCTGAACTTTCTTTGTGAAGTCACTACTAGCTCAGTCTAATTAGTATCATAGCCATGAAAGGGAAACAGACACATTAGGGTGACTGGTCAGTAAGGTATCTGAGCAATTTTAGGTCCCTGTGCTCACAGATGGAATCACAAAACCCGTTTGCCACCACATTCTTCTGATGTGCAGCGCCAATGGGGAAAAGGAAGTCTCCATCAAGCCTCTCCTTGCTCATTCTTCAAACAGAGGGCTGTTTACATCATGTCAGCAGATGATTAGCTTCCGCTGCTGTTTTTGAGCTACCTGCTGGAAAGGGTGAAAAGGTTATGTTTTGATGTCTCCCAAAGATGTTGAGTAAAGGGGTGGTGGGAAAGCATCTTCTCGGCACCACAAATAAACAAGGAGAGAACGTATCAAAGTATAATCCTCTAAGAAATGAAAAAAGAGAGAGTTCTGATGGGGAGCAATGTAGACAAAATAGACATGAAATACAAAGTCCCAAGGAAACTTTGATTTCAAGTACATTTGCTCAGACTTCTTAAAAATAATCAAGGGGCTTCAGTCCCCATTAATGTACTAATGTCAAAGGGAATTCAAAATGTATCACCATGAACATAAAGTCTCTTCACACTTCATAGGAAAAGCCATGATTTTTCTTATTTAATCTAGGGTTTCAAAGGACCAACAGATCTTGTGTGAGTGTCCACATTCCTGTCCACATTGTTGTAGAAATGTAACAGAACTACTGCAGTCTTTTGCATTTTGTGGCCTTTTAGCCTCTCTGTTTACATTCTTTCTCTATATTTCTCTCTGTGTTTGTGTGTGTCTGTTTGAAAGCAGAGATGACCCCCATCTTCAATTCCTGGCTTCTCCTGTTAAAGGATGTCTGGTCACAGGTGTTAGGGGAGGTCTCTGCTTCAGAGCCACGACCAGAAAAAAATAAACAGTACAGAGCCAGATAAACTCTTTGACTACATAAAAGACAGTTTTATATGTGTATATAAATTAGAATATAGTGCCTGACTGTTGATTTCAAAAATACCCTCAAAACTCCAGCTGAAGATATGCTTTCTGCACATAGTAAAGTGGGATCTAGTCTGGGAAAGTTGCTCCCATGAGAGCTGAGGCAATCTTTGAGGTGCCACAAGATTTTTTGTTAATTCATCATGATGACCACTCGGCACCAGAAAAAAAAATGTTTTCGATCTTTCAAAACTGAATCGTCGGAAATCAACATGAAACAAAAGGGATGCTGATAGACAATGCCTATCTTGTATTGATTGTAAGTGGAATAATACACTTCCCTCTTTCTCGAGCTGTCACTCAGCTGCTTTCAACTTTCTGTCTCTTTTGGAGCATTTTCAATCCTCATTAGGATGGTGTTTTGGATCCTTTCCCCTTTGGTTAATTTAGGAATTCATATTTTTATACATATTTGGGACCTCCTATCTTGTCTATGGGTGGCTGTTGTGCAGCTTTCTGCATCTGCATGAGGGCAAGCTAGTTTACTATAAGATATAGTGATACATATATTATACAAATGATACAGATGTGGAAACAATATCTTCATTGCATATAAATGTATTTTATTTCATTCATACCCCACTTTTCTCCTCAAAGGGGACCCAAAGCTGCTTATAATATTCCCCCCTTCTCCATTTTATCCTCACAACAACATTGTGAGATAAGTTAGGCTGAGATACAGTGACTGGCCTAGTGTTTGGGGAAGGAAGTTTCTTTTTCTGAAGTTTACTTTTTTGGATTTATTCCTCTTATAATCATTTTTGTCTTTTAAAAGAGCAGTTTCTTCTTCATTTCACTTTTCTTTTTGAAGAGAAAAAATCAGGGCCAGATCTAGGGTTCCCAGTGGCCAGGACAACCCAAGTCTGGCTGCCCTCGTAGTGCGCACATGCTCCTGGTGCTGTGTGATGATGTCACTTCGTGATATCATCACGCAGGGCGGGCATGCCACCAGTGGAGCAGAGGCAGCGCTGGTGGCTGGGAGGCCGCCCGTGCCACTCGCCTGCTCTGCTGAGGGGGCAGCCAGCTCGCTGCGTGCTCCCTGTCCTGCAGGGCAGGCGAATGGTGCAGGCAGCCTCCCAGCTATCCATGCCACTCACTTGCCCAGCAGGACAGGGAGCGCGCGGCAAGCTGGCCGCCCCCTCAGTGGGGCAGGCAACTGGCGTGGGTGGCCTCCAGCTCTCTGTGTCATTCACCTGCCCGGCTGAGGAGGTGGCCAGCTTGCCGCACGCTCCCTGTCCTGCTGGGCAGGCGAATGGTGCGGGTGGCCACTCAGCCACCCGTACTTCCACCGGCGCGCTCCCAGCAGCTTGCAGCTGCACCCAGTGCCCCCTCTTTGGCAGCGCCAGGGCAGACTACCCCCTGCCCCCCCTTGATCCGGCCCTGGAAAAATATACCCTTTTGTAACTTAGTCCTTGCAATTGTTTTATGGTACACACCGCAGAGAGTGGTCTAGCAGAAAGATAGGACATTGCCCTTGCTTTGCCACTGAACATCTACATAATGAAATTCTGAAATTTTGTGGAACGTACCTTCCTTCCTCTCCTCACTACTAATTTATCTTTGATCAAAATGGAATTGATTAGAAAGAGACTCTAAAGTTCTTTTTAAAAGAAGAAAAAAGAACTGTTGGATTTCAGGGAGAAATGGGGTAAATAGGGTAGAGACGGATTAAGACAGTATGTGAGAGGAAGTGACTGGCCTGAGGTCACCCCTGGAAACTTGCTAGGTAACCCTGGGCCAGTCACACCAGACCTACCTCACAGGGTTGTTGTGAGGATAAAATGGAGGAGAGGAGAATAAACTAAGCAGTTTGTGTCCCCATTGGGGAGATAGGTGGGGTAAAAAAAAAGTTAGTAAATAAATACAAAGATAATTTTTCTTAACAACTCTAGACAGGCCCAAGGTTGCCCCGGAAGTTTCCTTGGCAGAATTAGAATTTGAAACGGGATCTCCCACATCCCAGTCTGACACTGTAACCATTACACTACACTATAAAAAGCGTAAAGAAAGCAAATGAATCCTTATTTTCAATAGCAAAAACAGTCTGATTAGTCACATACAGACAACGTATAGAAACATAGAGAAATGAGAGGAAGTAGGGGTCCATCCGTACTTTCCTATCTTAATGTTTCGTCCTTTTTTAAAATCACATTTTACTTTCCCAATAGTTAACATTTTTTCTTGATTCCCTGTGAAACCCATGCTTTACTGCTTGGCCACAAAATTCTTATAGCATACAGTGCAAAACTGGTCAGATCCCTTCAGTTTACAATATGGAAAGTTCTAAGATTATTGAAATAATTTCTTTTTTCAGCCTTCATTAATTTTCCTCAGTATGGGAATACGATGACCTTATTTCTGGGCGATTTATATGAATATATTTGAATAGATAGCAAGCAATCTCCCAACTGGAGAATAAGCCCTAAGATCCAGACTGGAACACATACATTTCAAGAACTTGCTCTGGGAATGTTTAATCATGACAGGTAGTTAAGCACACAGATATTGAGAATAATCTGAAAGGTTATGCTTGGATGGCAAGTTACAAAATTGTTTATAGTATTGTTGAGTTGGCTGCCTCTGAGACATCTTTTCATCTTGTGTCTGATTTCATTGCATTGAGCATGCATTTCATTATCTGATGTAAGGAATTTTACCAAATATCATGCTAGGAATGCCGACCTCAGAAATACCCACACTGTTTTGATCTAATATGACTGCAGATGCCATAATATTGAGCTAAACAGATATGCTGAACAAGAAACTGGTTGCGTTTACAGCATAATTGTAACCCTTGTTAGCCACAAAACTCTCCAATGGCTGAAAATTGCCTACAGATAGGCTGGCTTTGCATTAATAAAATCTTATGTCATTTCTCTTATTTTTTGGTGCCCCTTGTTTAAAAGACTTGCAGTTCGGAAAATTGTCTTAAATATTGTTCTGTTTCTCATTCAAAATCTCAGGTGCATGTTAACTTACAAGTAATGCTGGAACGTTCACCACATAGGAACTGGCAAGATTTTTATTACGAAGGCTTAGGTAATTCACACCACAGACTGCCGACACGCCATACGGGCAGTGTAAAATGAACACATGATTAACTTTAACGAAGTTGCAGACATTGACAATAAAATGAAAATGGCAATTTGCACTGTATAAGTTCAGATAGTTAAAAGGAGTCCCTGTTAAAAACAGAGCTGTCTTGATTCCCTTGGATATTTATTAAAAAGACTTGTGGAAAGTAAGAATCCAATGTACATGTACATTGTGCATGTGGATACATGTGTAAGAGTGTGTATAGATGGCTGAGTGACACAATGGTTAAATTCAGCGACATCAGTGGGGCAATTCCTAGATGCCAAATGACCTCTTAATGAATGTACAAAACACTTTCACATCTGGAACTGGTATATCATCTGAATTAAGTACAGGGCTTAGTAGTTTTGGATTTCTGACAACTTTTCTCTTGATATACAAGCAGACATTTCACCCCCTCTGAACTGCTGGAGTACATGATACTCGACCCCCCCCCCCGAATATTGGTGGATGTGAATCAGTTCAATTTCATAATCAGAACAGTGTTTTCCTTAAACAAAAAAAAAAAAACCCTGTCCTCAGATGTATAGAAGCAAATTTGGAGTCAGTTATGCCTCTAATCGTGAACAATAATGGGTTTGGGTAAGACATTTGTGGCTTCCTTTGAGGAAGGATGAGGTGAGGGAAAAGCAGAAAACAGCAGTGGAGTACTTCTCTCAAGCAAAAATAACAATAATAACATTCGATTTATGTACTACCCTTCAGGACAACTTAACGCCCACTCAGAGCAGTTTACAAAGTATGTCATTATTATTCCCACCACAACAAACACCCTGTGAGGTGAGTGGGGCTGAGAGAGCTCCTAGAAGCTGTGACTGAGAGCTAAGCTACAAGTGACGGATGACACTTGAACGGCAAGTGGATCGAGTGGAGCACAAGTGGAGGGCAAGTAAACAGGGAGAAATACACTTGCCGTTCAAGTGTCATTCGTCACTTGTAGCTTGGCCCAGAGCCAAGGTCACCCAGTTGGCTTCAAGTGGAGGAATGGGGAATCAAACTCGGTTCTGCAGATTACAGTCCCGAGCTTTTAACCACTACACCAAATTAAGAGAGTAGCACCACTCCTCCGTGTCATGTGATGTTTTTGCAGGAAAGCTCCAAGGGGAGGAGGGATGATCCTAGTGTTCCAAAAAGCTCTGGAAATCTTTCCTGCAGTTGGCCTGCATATGCTCTGTCCCAATGTGTGCCTATGCAGAAGCCATGAAGATCAACCTAAAGTGATGTATCCTCCCTTGGGAGGAGCTATAGAAATAAGGTGCACTTTTGTATGGCATGAGAAGGAGGTAGCTTTAGACAGCTGGGCAAGGAACCTGGGTAAACAACCAAGCTCACAACTATGTTAACTTATCAGCATGGGTGGTGGCTTGGAAAACAAGCAAATGTTTAAATACAAATAAAGAGGTGCATTGTAAAAAAAAACTGCTATAAAGCTTAAGCAGCAGGGGGCACTCCAGAAGTCCTGTGATGAATGAGGTTCTGAGACGCAGGACTGTAACAACTGCTCTTGAGTGGTACAGTGTGATTCAAAGGGTGAGCTGAGAAAATTCCCAGTTCAAATCTCAGCCAAGAATTCACTAAGGGGCTTAACACAACCCAGTATTGTCTCTATATCAGCCTCCAATTCTTCATACAGAAACGACAATACTGGTTTGTCTTATAAGGCTGCCATAAGAATTACTGAGATGAACCCTGTTAAGCAATGGGAACATTTGGAATTCTCTACACAAGCACATGCTGTTAATTAGATGAGCAACAGATCACATTGTAGGATAGGAGGGAGTTTGGCTTTTGCAAGAATTTGGTGTAGTTGTTTTCTATAGCCCTTTAAACATAAAACAAAGTAACATTCAAACTGCTTTATAGTCCCTGCCCCACAACATCCCAGTCAGTCTTCCAGCATTGTTTCCATTTTGCAGATGAGAACCTAAAGCAAGCAAATGGAGAAAGCAACTTGCTCACTGTCAATGCACGGCTGATTTGGGAGACTTCATTCTCATCAGCTGAAATCCAGCAATGTGTCAGCTGGACCCTGATGGCTTCCGTAACCCCCTCTGAAAAAAAAAAGAGCACACAAAGGTGGGATCTCACACACAACCACTGTTCTTCCTCCCAGTGTTTCTCTTCACCCAAGCTTCGGACTGAGGGGTTTTATCTTTTTAAGCTATTTTTAATGGACTGCTTCTGTTCTGAGAACTATTTTATGGATATCACTTTAGGTTTAAACATTATTTTTTGCTAGTTTTTATGCCACTGGTTGTTTTTAATGGGTTGTTTTATTATTGATCATTCTTATGCTATTGCTTTAATAATTTTATTGTCTTGAGGGTTTTTTCTTATTAGCATGTCTCTGGAAAGGAAGCATCTACTTTTGCCAAACAGCGGCAGGCTCCCTTGTTGTTCTCCTGCTGAGTGGGGATTGAAACCCCTTACCCCAGTTTTCCACTGATACATTTAATGCTGTCTACCAGTTTCCAGCTCATTGGGATAATTGGCCAGGTTAATGCCATATGGGTTGCCGCCTAGAGTCTATGTTTACTGAATGTTATGCTTCCTTTTAATGTGATTTTATTGTGATCACGAGATATGATGTTATCTGCTCTGAGCCGGCCTGCAGGGTGAATGGACTATAAATTTAATAATAAATAAATAAAATGTTATTCATATATCTTTTTTTAAGTAGGATTAACTCCATATTATTTTTAAAAGACTGTGGAACTGGCAGAAATCATATCATAGGTAAGGTTCCCCCCCCCACACAGTTTGATTGTCTGTATTTAGTAGGTACAATCTGTTGCCTGTTCCTGATCAATTATTGCCCTTATTTTATCCCCACTTTTGCTTTGGAAAATGCCTTCTTGCAGCTATCTTAGTGTTAGTTGATAGAATTGTCATTCATCAGGATTAAACTTCTCCCCAGGGTCTGTAAAAGTTAAATCATGAGTTGTGAGTAAATGCATCATGCCTCTAATGCACATGCTTGTAAACCAACCAACACATGAACATTAAGTTGCCAGTAAGGTGATGTATCACAAGTGAGTGAGCCTCATTTGAACCCTGGACAGTTGTATGGCAACTGTGCTTTTCCATCTTATATTGACCATAAAGAACAAACATCTTGACTGTTAAAAATGCTCAGGACAGTCATTTGTAGGGCAAATGACTATAGCATATGGTAGACAAAGTCTCATCTGTGGAAAGCTAGCGGTCATGATGTAGTTGGATTTCTGCTTACTCCCATTAAAAGTACTATGTCTCTTTCAGAAAGAAATGCACACGTTTTACTCAGAGAAGACTGTTATAGCTGGCGCAGAACTAACAGTTCCTTTATTAGCTGGCTTCAAATCTAGCACTTAAGCAATTTGATTTTTGAGTATTTGTTTCTAAACCATTAGCAACAGGGAAGAATCAACTAAGTAAACATAGGAATGTATGGGAGTATGTTTCCTAGGGGTGCTAACACGTGTGATATATCATAGTGTTGTTAAATCATACAAAGACCCATGACACAAAGCAGTAGTTAACAGTAGTTATAAATATTGTGATACCTAGGAATATGACTCTCTTAATAATCTTCTTTCATAATAGAGCTTGGAGGAAATGGGTCAGTGGCTGATGTTAACCATATGGCATACACCACTGATCTCAGAAATACATTTTTTTTCTCTTCCTGACACCATAAAGGATACGTAATAGAGATTCTTCTGTGTGGTGCTTAAACCATTTCTTCTCCCATTTGTCAGGGAACAAATACCTTTAGTAGTCTTTATGGATTAATTTTCCTGAATAGAAAAACATCATGACAGCTCATTATTTAAGAAGCAGTTCTATTCTCTTATTGTGTAATCTCACCAAAGACAATTCAATCTCTCTTCAGTGAATAGAGACACTAAGAGACACATAGTAAAGAGATAGGGAGTGACTGACTATACATTTTACTATTATTGCTGTAAGTATGATCCTACTGGGTAGATCCTATGTTGTTTGATATGTTGATTTTAGAATTACTTATGCTCTGTTTCAGCATTTCTTCAACTCTGTATTGGATTTCTGCTGGTTTTAATTCTTTGCAAATTACCTGTGTACTGAAAAGTCTTTGAAATTGCTTGTAGTGATTCATACTGTGTAATCCACCTTGAGTCTCAGCGAGAAAGGCAGACTAGAAATAATGTAAATAAATAAATGTATCATTTAAAGTCTTTTGGTAAGCATGTGTCTGTAAAGAACAGTATTTGCAGAGGTTCTGTAAGGGCTGCATTGGCTGATCAACAACAATGGGGGGGGAGACTGAAATGCAGCTGTGCCTTGGACTGTATACACACACACACACACACCCCAATTGTGCCCCTTGGTGTTACTTTGGTTAAAAATGAAGGCAGAACAGGAGCAGCAGAAAGGAAAAGCAGAGAGGAACGGGGGTGGGGGGGTGTAAAAGCAAAGAATAACACGGGGAAGCAACAGCAGCAGTTCATTCTATGTGACTTTATCTGGAAATAAACTACTTTGAACAAAACGTAAGTTACTTTTATGCATAAGACTGCATTGTAATGGGGACAGTGAGAAACCCTGCTCACATGTTACAGTGAATGCACATACAACCTTTATGTAGGTGCCTGCACCTGTTTGTAAGAAAAAGGAAACGTGCATTCACTTTACAAATGAAACCAGGGATAAATGCCTGGATAAATGTGCGGTTAAAAATCACATATTCAGTTGTACATGTGTGTGTGTTATGTGCTGTCAAATCACTCCAACCTATGGTGAAGCTATAAATGGAAGACCTCCAAAATGTCCTATCATGAACAGACTTGCTCAGATCTTGCAAACAGGAGGATATAGCCTCGTGTATTGAGTCAAGCCATTTTGCTTTGGGTCTTCTACTTTTCCTACTGCCTTCTACTTTTCCTAGTATTACTGACGTTTCCAGAGTGCTTTATCTTCTCATGATGTGACCAAAGTACAATAGCCTCAGTTTTATTTTAGTTTCTAGGGAGAATTCAAGCTTGATCTGATCTAGAACCCACTTATTTATTTTTTGGGCTGTCCATGGTATCCACAAAACTCTCCTCCAGCACTATGTTTCAAATGAGTCAATTTTCTTCCTGTCAGCTTTCTTCATTGTCCAGCTTTCACATCCATAAATAGTAATGGGGACTATCATAGTTTGGATTATCTTGATCTTGGTCCCCAGAGAGACATTCTTTTTAAAGATTTTTTCTAGTTCCCTCACAACTGGTCTTCCAAGTCTCAATCTTCTTCTGATTTCTTGGTTGCAATCTCCTTTTTGGTTGATGATTGAGCCAAGGAATAAAACATCTTGAACCATTTCCTCATCGTCAACTTTAACATTGTGTAATTCTTCAGTAGTCATTACTTTTGCATTCTTGATCTTCAGCTGTAATCCTGCTTTGGCACTTTCTCCTTTAACCTTCATTCGTAGTAGTTTCAGATCTTCACTATTTTCTGCCAGTAACATGGTATCATCTGCATATCTCAAATTAATGTCCCTTATTTTTATTACACCTTCTAAATCTAATCCTGCTTTCCTTATGATATGCTCTGCACAGAGGTTGAACGAGTAGGGAGATAATATGCATCCTTGTCTGACACCTTTACCAGTTGGAAACCATACTGTTTCCCCATATTCTGTCCTAACAGTAGCCTTTTGTCCAGAGTACAGGTTGTGCATCAAAACAAGGTGGCAATCCCCGGGCACAGCCATTGGCTGCTATGGCCGGGTGCCATTTGTTGCGGCCGTGGAAGGATGGGCTAATTATTTACACATGGCCAAAAAGAAAGGTGTGTGTCAATCTGCCGCCTGAGATATTGTAAGCAGCAGTGAGGCATTTGGAGATGCATGGGGAGAAAGTCTGTCGACCCCTGATGCAGTCTGGAAACAAGTGTTATCAATGACCGGTTCCATATTGGGTCTTCGGTCCTTTGAAGTTTACCATCAATTGTGTCAAACTTTGTTCTTCAGACGTATTCCTGATGTGGAGATATTGGAAGGCCATCAATCAGGACATTCACTTCTTTGAGATGAACAGCTAACTTGATATACATTCTAGCTAAAGTTATAAGTTACAAAAGGAATTTTCTCACTTTGCCAGCCCCCCAACTTGGGTCACCCTGTTCCTCCCAGAGGTATTTATTTATTTATTTATTTATTTATTTATAGTCGACCCTCCCCAAACAGGTGGGCTCAGGGCAGATCACAACAACTTAAAAAACACTACACAATTTATCAACAGTAACCATTAAAAATATAAATAATACATATCATTCATTTAGAAACTTATACTACCAGTATATTAAATACATCTATAACAATAAAAGCATAGCAGCATGTTAGACATTCACCTATCACTGTCCATAGAGCATTTTACAGCAACCATATAAAAGATGGGAGGTGACATTGGGCAGGGTGACATTGGGCAGGAGGGCACAGAATTTCACCCCCCACTAAGGGGGGGCACCGCCCAGCATCACCCATATGCCTGGTGGAACAGCTCTCCCTTGCAGGCCTGACAAAATGCCAACAAGTCCCGCCGGGCCCTGGTCTCGCAAGACAGAGCGTTCCACCAGGCTGGGGCCAGGCCCAAAAAAGCCCTGGCCCTGGTCGACGCTAGGCGGGCCTCCCTAGGGCCAGGGATCTTTAACAGATGTTTGTTGCTTGAGTGAAGGGTCCTCTGGGGCTCATATGGGGAGAGGCGGTCATGCAGGTATGACAGTTCCAGTCATATTCTGCACCAGTTGAAACAACCGGATCAGGCTCAAGGGAAGCCCAGTGTAGAGTGCGTTACAGTAGTCCAGTCTAGAGGTAACCATTGCTTGGATCACGGTAGTCAAGTCGCGGGATGATAGATAGGGGGCAAGCTGCCTGGCCTGGTGAAGATGGTAAAAAGAGGACCTGGCAACCACTGAGACCTGGTCTTCCATTGTCAAGGAGGAATCAAGGATCCTAACTCTCTCAGGCTCCTAACTCTCAGAGCCAGTGTAAGCACTGCCCCATCGAGTACAGGAAGCTGGGGTCCTGAATCCACATTTCCATGACTCAAGTACATGATCTCCATCTTCAGCTGTCTTTGTCTCAATCATCCAGCCACAGCTTCAAAAACACGCTCCAGAACATTCGGGGCTGATCTAGGTCGGCCGTCCATCAACAGATAAAGCTAAAGATAGCAACAACTCTGGTGCTTAATCTGTCCTGTTCTGTTACAATTTACATACGAAGGCCAAAGGGGCCTTTTGCCAATTAGTAGCTCTGCTATGGCTTTATCTGGTTTCTGTCACAAAAGGTGAATTCTTCTGCCAGCCCTCAAGAAATGAAACTGAACTTTGTGAGAGGGCCTTTGGAAGATTTCTAGCCAAGCTGATGCTGGTTCTACATTACAGGCCTCGGCTGGGGTCCATCCCAATTCTAAAATTCTGCCCACACATAGCTTTTCATGATCCACAGAGTCAAAAGCTTTGCTGTAATCTATAAAACATAGGCTGATATTCTTCTGAAATTCCCTGGTATGTTCCATTAGCCATCATAAATTTCCAATGTGATCTCTAGTGCCTCTTCCTTTTCTGAATCCAGCTTGAACATCTGGCATTTCTCATTCCATATATGGTAAGAATCTTTGCTGTAGAATTTTGAGCATCACTTTTCGTACATGGGATATTAGGATGATGGTCCAGTAGTTGCTGCACATTTTGGCATACCCTTTTTTGTAATTGGAATATAGACTGAGCCTTTCTAGTCTGTGGGCCATTGTTTTGTTTTCCATATTTGTTAACAGATTCTTGTTAAGATTTTGATGGACTCAGTTTTTGTAGTCTGAAATTGCTCTATTGGTATGTTATGCCTTCAAGAATTCCTCTGCTCTCATTACCATGGAACAGTCATTTCTCTTCTGATGTGACTATTGATTCCTGAAGGAAATGGATGCATCTTAGTCTGGTGTCTCAACTTTGTCTATTCAGCCTTGAGTAACTCTTCCAGGAGTTTAGACTCTTGATCCAGTCTGCACTCCTGACAGTGTTGCTCTCGGCTTCCCCAATATACTCAACCCCCCTCACCATCTTAAGTTGCATCCACAAGATGGCAGTTGTATATAACATGAGAATAACTTAACCTATGTATAAAGAAATATCACAGATTGTACAGGCACTCACCATAACTTATGAACAAGGCCAGAGAGAAAGAATGAGAGGGAAACAATTGAGTGAAGCAAGCTGCATCTAGACTACATGCATATTAAATAAACATACTGCCTCATATCTAAAGAATACCTGTTATTTACATTTACAAACACAAAATATCTATATTATCATTGTGTTTCAAATTTCTCCCAACCGTCATTATATCCAGACACAGTCAGCATTATGCTACACATGTTTACTTGTAAGTCCCTTTCCCTTCAATAGGACTTACTCCCTCCCAAGTAACTGTGCATAAGTTTGCAGGGTATAATGAATTAGTGGTTGGATCTTGTACTGGGGCTTTGGGTGGCAAAACCAGAGAATTCGTCACTAGGTATTTGGCGCACAAATACAAGAAACGAGCAACACAAAGGCTCTTCATGCTCCCTTTATCGTCAGTTCAACTCCCAAAAATGATTCTCCAGTTTTAAAAGGCTTTTGGGGATACCATTTTTGCATGTAATTGTATAGCTTGTACCTAAAAGTGTGATTCTAACCAGATTCCCATACTTCCTTAACTACATTGTCAACTTGTGCCTCCACCCTGTGTTAAAAGCAGTATTTTTTTTTTCAAATCAGTAGTAGCTATATCGCTATGGCATTATTACATTATAGAGATACAGCTACTATTAATTTTTATAAGGGCAAAAAAGCCCTTTGCCAGTGGCAGGGTGTAGGAAACAATGGAAAATCCCTGTGG
Source organism: Eublepharis macularius (assembly GCF_028583425.1). Lineage (NCBI taxonomy): Eukaryota > Metazoa > Chordata > Lepidosauria > Squamata > Eublepharidae > Eublepharis > Eublepharis macularius. Next base: position 37,632,734 of record NC_072791.1, read on the forward strand.
TACACTTTAGTGCTGTTGTGAATGCCTCTGGGTTTGCAGCTACAATGAGTACACAACCGGGAAACATATCTGTTGTGGAAGCAGCCTAAATTTAATCAAATGTAATTTTGACATCAGTTATGTAAATTGTTCATAACTGGGCCGATTCCAGACGGGCACAAATAAAGCGAGTGCTTTCGCTTTTCCAGCGACCTCACTCGTTAAAACACGTAATGTCCCGTCCCTGCTTACCTCCAGTTCATGGCGCTGTGTTGCGCTCCAGAAGCAGACGGTGTGAACACCGTATTGCGGGTTTGCACACTTCTGGACGCTTCGTCACCATGGAGAGGCCCTCCCCTTTCCCTCCTTCCTTTGACGGCTGGCCGCAACAATATTCCCTTAGTTTTTTTTTTTAAAACCGGGCACCATTTGCGCAGTTGCACATTTGCGCACATCGAACTGCGCAAATGCGCACAAATACACAAAAGTTGACGCTGCATATTCGCATACCTGCACATTTGCGCATTTGCGCATTTGCGCAAAACACGTAATTTTTTTTTTAAAAAAAACAAATGCAAACCAATGAAGGCCACCGATGTCAACTGTGACGGGGAGGAAACAACCAATCCCGGGTACCTCAGTTGGCCGTGCGAACATCCGGAAGTGGGATGGCACGGCACGCTGCGAGACAAAGCGGATGGAGACGAAACTGAACGTGTGGCCGGTAAGCGATTATTTCCGCAGAAAACCCGCAATTTCTGGCCATCTGGAATCGGCCCTGGTCTAAAATAATATAAAAGGAGTATAAAGAAGCAATCAGATTGGGAACCAGCAATGAAAATGGGTGAAATGAAACAGCTCACAAGACAGCATTTGTGTGGAATCAGGGAGAAACAAACAAGACATAAGAAAGTGTTTCTTGAGTCATGGGTACCGGATTTAAACTTCCAGGTCACCTCAGCAGTGTACAATCTGTGGGTATTTGGTGGGGCAGAGGGGGAGTCTCTATGAAAGAACAGATTCTTCTGCCTGGCTCAGTGTGCGGCTAAGATTGACAACACAAATGTATGCTTTGGCTGTGGTGACCCACCACTGTAGTGTTCTTCTTTTGTTTAGTATGGAAAGGAAGGGTGAGCACCACGTGCTTCCTCTTGTTCTGGCAAAGTCCTGCAGAAATGACCTTGAACACCTCTCTTTTGAGATATAAACTGCTGGTGGGAATTATTGCTTTTGTTCCATGGAGACCTGAGAAGCAGATCTTGTTTTCCTTTACATATTGGTGATGACCGCTCACCCCCCCGCCCCAGCTGTTCAAAGGTACAAAAGATGTACCCTGATGACTCTCTCTCTCTCTCTCTCTCTCCCTCTCTCTCTCTCTCTCTCTCTCTCTTTCTCTTTCTCTTTCTCTTTCTCATAGACAAAGGTGAAATGGCAAGTAGATTTTTGTCTCCCTAAGCCTAACGTTACAATTGGTTTTTTTTTTAAATAAAAGCACAGTTTTGCGACACAGCATTGATTCAATTTCCATGGGTAGGAAAGTCATACAGAGGGCACCTATAACATATAGTATCTAATGTTTGTGCTGACAAGAACCTTATAATAAGAAGATGCAAAGGGTAAGGGTGATAGCATAATATTTCTGTTGGACAATTCCCCCCTCCTCATTCTGTCCTGTAAGTACCTGAATGGGTGCCATAGACCAGGGATTTAAGTAACTTTGTCTATCTGTCTTTCTGTCTGTCTTTCTATGTATATAAGAGGTTTACAAAAACAGACCAATATTTTACATATAATACAGATTTTAGTATTAATTCCTATGGAAGTCTCTTTCTAAAATCCCATACTGCTGATTAAATTCACTCGGAAATGTTATGAATCAGGGCTTTGTTTCATCTCTGGTTCAGAATTTATCTGCTATTTGAATTCTGCCTGTTCTAGGCTTTTTGTAGAAGTGGTGTGAAGTAGATGGAGAATCTCATCCTTTTGACCCTTTGTGGAATACTAGTGACATAGAGATAAGGATTTATTATTTGAAAGGGAAAGTGGGCACTTTGTTACATCGAGTAGATCATATTTATTAAGGTAAGTGTTTGTGGGCCGATGCAGAGATGCCGATGTATCTGTAAGTGCGGCATCAACAAAAAAATACAAAATTAAATCCATTCATTCTTGTAAGTTAGAAAGTTTTGCACTTTTGGAAAGTTTGTAAGGTATTTCATTTTTTAAAACAGTGGATATACTGAATCTGATCTCAGTAGAGCTATAGGTATTATTTCTACAAAGAGAATTTAAGGTAGTATGATGGACACATCTTTGGGGTACACATGCATTTCTTTTCAACAACTATCAACAAGTTTTTGAAGCAAAAACTTATCAAATTTGTTTATCAAACAGCTGTATCCTTCGTTATTATGGGCATAGAGACCAAGACAACTAATAACTAATTCCTTACAAGTTCCATACTTTTTTCAACAAATAGGGAAATAATTTTAAACCCTTTCTCTCTAAGCTGCCTTCTTCCACTGTATTTGTTTTCCCCTTGAAAACCAGGCTATTGAACTAAACCCCCTTTTCATCATGCCATGGGTCAGTTTTCTCAGCCTTATTTACCTGACAATATTTCTGCGAGGATAAGGAAGAAGGGAGAACAAAACTGTGTTTTAGTTCACTGTTGGGGAGAACAGCAGGGTATAAGTAAATAACTTGCTTGGGTACAAAGATTTGTCTACATGGAATTATTTTAATAGTCCCCGAGTCTGTGGAATAGCAGAGTGGTTCACAAACTTAGCAACTAGGGATTTTCCAGATCCCCAAGTGATGAACACATGAAGCTGTGTTATGCTGGGTCAAACCACTGGACTATGAAGATCAGCATTGTTTACTGGGACTGGCAGGGGCTCTCCAGATATCACATACAGGTATTTCATTTTCCACTCAGTGTTCCATTAAGGAGGCTGGGGAGGCTATGGAGTTTGGGCAGGATATTGCCACCATTAGTGGGCAAATGGCAAGCCTAGCTGAACTAGACCTTCCAGATGTCTGAAATGAGTCTTCTTCGGGAGAACTTATCCTTGGATAGTGAAGGACAAAGTCAATTTGGAGACTCTATTTGATGCAGAATGTTGCAGCTTGATTATTGTCAGGAACTAAGAGGAGCATGGGTATTACTTCCATTCTGCAGTCACTTTATTGTCTACCCATCAGTTACCAGCCTCAGTTCAATATATCAGCTATCACATACAAAGCCCTTCATGACCTTGGTCCCCTCATAGCTACAGAACTGCCTCTCTCCCTATGTTCCACTACTTTAGCTTCACTCATCTGAACAGGGCCTTCTGCTGTACCACTTTACACATGGGTAAATAAAAAAGGGGTTTCTGTAAGGCAGGGAGGGATATAGGTCCCAAGTAGACATGGGCATGACCTAGAAAAAAACGAACTATGGGGTTCGTGGTTTGTAGGGTTTTCACGAACCATGAACTGACATGGAACTGGCCCAGATATGAACCAGTTTGTGGTTCATGGGGTTAAAATGCCTCTTTCTGGTAGAGAAAGGGGCATTTAATCATTTAAAGGGCCCTTTCCTGCCACTTGCAAGGGGCAGGACCCTTTAGACTATCAGCTGGCAGGAGGAGGAATCCCCCTCTGCCACCTGCCAGCTGATAGTTTAAAGGGACCTGCCCCTTGCAAGGCAGGGCCCTTTAAATGGCCCAAACCTGACCCCCAGCCCCTCACCCCCCCAAGCCCCAGCCCCCCACTTACCTTCCCTCTGATGCTGGGGTGGTGGAGGCCTCCTTCACTGCCCTGCAGGCCTGCACAGCAGAGGAGAAGGCCAAAAACACCCTTTCTGCCCCTCAATTGGCAGCCAAAGAGGAGGCCTCCACCACCCCAGCAGTAGATGGAAGGTAAGGGGGGGCTTGGGCTTGGGAGAGGGGTGAGGGGCTGGGGGTGGGGTGGGCCATTTAAAGTGCCCTGCCACTTGCAAGTGGCAGGTCCCTTTAAACTATCAGCTGGCAGTTGGTAAGGGGAAGATCCCTCCTGCCCCCTGCCAACTGATAGTTTAAAGGGACCTGCCGCTTGCAAGTGGCAAGAAAAGTTTAAATGGCTATTTCCCCCGGGGAAATAGCCATTTAAACTGGCTGTTTAATATGAACCAAATGAACCAGTAGTCCAGTTTGTGGAAGTTCGTGGAAATGAGCTTCCATGAACCCTGGTTCGCGAACCCTGAACCAGGCTGATTCGTGGAGTTTTTTGGTTCGTATTTAGGTTCGTGCCCATCTCTAGTCCCAAGTTTAACTCAGGAAAATAAGTTATTGACATACAATCGAATTAGATAAAATCTTATAGATATTGCATCCTACCTTTATGAAAGAATAACATTATCTTTCAGAAGCCAAAGTATCTGTTTTATATCTCATCCAATTGGTAGACATCTCCAGCCATGCAGGTTTCCCATTAAAATTTAGTGGAAAATTTCATGGAGTAATGCTACATTGTGTGGCCTAATAGGAACTCAACACCATTCCACTAGAAATGTGAGAGGCATATTCAGTACATTGTATAATCTTGCCTTCATGATTGTGTAGCAGTAACACACATGTAAGAGCTCATTTGTCAGGCATTTCCAGAACACGGTAGAAACTACCCCAGAAAAGCTACAAATCACATGTGTTTTTAGCACAGAGACCTTGAAACGAATTCATTTACAAGCATATAAAACCAGCTGTAACTTGAGCTAAGATCATAAGGGGAGAATACCCTAGGGTTTTTTTCATTATGCTATGCAGCCTTCTTGACATTGCATTAATTCTGGCTTTCTTTGTTGATGGTCTCTTCTGTGACACAGAGTTTGACCATATCAAATTGGAACCACAATACCGGTATAAGTCTGGCAGTGTTTGGATTTTGACACCTTTAGAAGATTCCGATGCTCCCTTTACACCGGGAATAAATTAAAGCAGGAAAAACCTATCATGTTTTATTTTTTAAAAGTTTGCTATGCTAATGTACTTTGACAGAATAGCCTGCTGTCTGATCACACCATTTTCATCTTACATGATGGAAGATGTCACAACTTTAGGGCAATGGAAATGGGATGTGTTGACACTTTCAGATTGCTAGCATCAATCATAATATGCCCATATAGCTCACTCACTCTTAGCAGCATCCTCTCCACTCCTGTGTATCCTTCCTGAAATGGTAAATAATCTATGGTGAATTACTCTAAAGTGATTGAATGTTGATTCACATGTGATGAACAATGTAAATTGATCCAGACTTTTCCAATGAATGTTGGTTTATTGAACTGGTTTATGAATTCATAATATAATCCATATCATGGCAACTATCTTTTGATGCAGTTCAACCATGGTAGGGTTTTTTCAGGAGAACATTGTCTTTTATGCTAACATTTCCATGGACTGTGGATTATGGGAATCATGGAGCTATGGCTTTTTTCATCCCGTTCAAATTCCACTCAAAAGGAATGATATTAATATGATATAAGACAGGGGTAAGCAAAAGGTCACTCACCAAACAGTTACAAGTAAGCCTCTCCCTCTTCTCCCATGCTGCCATAATCCCTTTTTAAAATCCTTCCCTTTAAAGGTACCTCAGTACTTCAGCATGTGAACAAATCGGAGGCACATGCATGCATCTTTGCTCTGTATGTGAAAACAGCAGTGTTAGTGGTCTTTCCCATCAGCTTCGCATCCTCCTTCATTTGTGCATACATTCCCCTTGCTCTACATGGGAAAGATGAAGCTTTTGACTCTTCCCCCTGCATCAAAGTTGCTATTTGTATCTTTAGGGAAACACAGAGGTAACTAATATTTTCCCCTTGCTGTACAAGTAACAGTGGTGGTGTGGGGTTAGCTTTGGGAAAACATTAGAATAAGGTTTCTCCACCCAAACATTTTCAATCGGCTCTGAAACACTATATTTATTGTCCAAGCTATTATTTTGTGACTAGTTCCACCCACCATGCCATCATTTTTTTTTTTACTGGTGGCCCCCAAAGCTTTTCAAAAAAAGCAGCATCTAGAAACGTAAAGCCTACTGCCCTCCCTGATATAAGATAACATGTCTTTCTATTTTATGAAGCTATAGTGTACACTTTTTGACTTGAAACTAACAAGAGACTGCTTGATTGGAGCACCTTAAAGACCAACAAGGGTATAAGCTTTCGAGAGTCAAAGCTCCCCTTTCTAGATACTTCAGAGACTTTTTAGGTAAGAAGAGAAAAAGTGGCTGGAAGATAACAATGAAAGGGCTCTATGAACACTTGGTGACTAAAAACAACATTTCAAGTCAGCAGTACAGTTTGGACTTAATGGTTTTAACCCTTGCCTCCATCTTGAATGTTAACTGTTTTAGGAATTATAATTCCCAGAATGTACTGGAGGAAGGAAGAGGAAGAATAAAGATGGTAGTAAACAAGGACACCTGCCCATCTGTGGTCTACACTAGGGGACTCTACAGCTGATAACTATCACCACAGACTGACACCTCTAACAGCAACACAGTTGCCAATATCATCATATTGAAAAAGAATCACCAAAATTTGGGATGATCCATCTGGAGGGGTGATCCATCTGTTTCAATTGTCTGACACATTTCATCCTTCAGCGTTCCTAGCCATTTATTTAGACTATAAAAAATGAATAAGCTAAAAAAAAAACAGCACTAACACATCTATCTGAAATCAGATGGGTACTCTGGACTAATATAATTACTGCTGAAGCACATTTTTGTTGAACAGTGCCTTCTCTATGTCTAGGAACAACAAAGATGGAAGATTGACAATATCATCCAAAGCAGTGTGACACCTTCTAAGCCAATTGACTTGGAATGTTGAAACTCTGCATAGGATTGCACCGTGGTGTCCTAATTTTACAGGGTGAGGCAAAGATCCAGGCTAGACAAAAGGAGAATAGAAGAGATACAGGACAGCAGTCTGTGACAATGACCTAGGAACTTGGATTTATTCAGAAGCACAGGTTGAAGGAAGGGCAGTATATGAGGCAGCCAAAGAGATCTCAAAATAACAGTATAATGGAAAACTTATTAGTCTTAAGAAACTATAGGTCTGGACAGAGTAGATGGAGCAAAGATTTCCAGAGACTTGAGGATTCAGTAAAAAGACTAGGGAGTAGACGTGGACACGGGTCAGGGAAAAAATGGACCATCGGTCCATGGTCCATCGTGTTTTATGGACTATGGATCATGAACTTTTCATGGATCTGCCCCTTTTTTGTGGACCGGTTTGTCGGTCCATGGTCTTATCACTTCCAAGGGGCCTAGGACCACCCTCTTTTCACTCAGAGATGCCAAACTCACAGCAAGTCTTCAGCAAGCTCTCCTCCAGCCACACTCCAAGTTTGACCAATATTGCATTTTGGAGGTCTGAGTTACAGACTCCTAGAGCCTGACTGCAGCCCTGAGACAGGGTTGGGGCAGAGCCCTAGTCCATCACCCCACAATCAAATAAGAATTGAAAGAAAAAAATGAAACAGAAGAGTGAGTCCTCAAGGAGTCCAATAAATGTGGTCCCAGAGACTTCCTGTAGCCCTGAGACTGGGTAGGGGCAGAGACTTAGGCTAGCCCACCACTCCACAATCAAATAAGAATAGAAAGGGGGAAAATGAAACAGAAGAGTGAGCCCTCAAGGAGCCAATAAGCTTGGTCCCAGAGTCTTCCTGCAGCTCTGAGACTGGGTTATGGCAGAGGCCTAGGCTAGCCAACCATCCCACAATCAAATAAGAATTGAAATAAAAAACATTAAACAGAAGAGTGAACCCTCAGCCTAGGAAACCCAATAAGCTTGTTCTCAGAGCCTTGCTGCAGCATAAGCCCCAAGCCTCCCTCTTATGCAATCTAAAAAACCTCCCACAGCAAGCAGTTCCTCCCTCAGTGTCCACCTGAAAAGTGAAACCGCGGCTCAGCGCTGGGTGTTATATATACTGCTTGCTCTCTTAGAGAATAATGGGAGCTCTCTGGTTGGCAGCCAGAGCTACCTATCAAGGTTTTCAGGGCTAAGACTGATATGTTCCAAAGGCAACAGAAGGTCTGCAGGCGACTCTCCTACATTGTCTAGGGAATTGATTGCTCAGCACTGGGATGTCTGGTTTTATGGACCAATGGACCAACGGACCAGCCCCAAAGTCATCATGTCTGTGAAAAATGCATGCCCCATGACCTGCCTGTTTGTGAATGCCGAACCAGGGATCTATGTCAAATTTTGGTCTGTTTTTCAGTTTGTGCTCACCTCTACTAGGCAATGGTGCTGATGTTCCTTCTATATTTACCCAAAATATTTAAGTTTGACCTTTCTAGTAACACGAGTGCATCATACTTCCACATTTTTCCATCTACATGATTTACACCTTGCTTCATGGTTGCAATCAGCACATATCATCCTTCCTACTTCTCTCACACTGAAGCAAGTTTTAGAGTCTAACCATTAGAACACTAATAAAGAGGTTCTTGTGGGACCTGCAGACATGGAACAAAATGTAGCTTGTGCCCAGTGTTGCCCACTCTGGATGTAAATTGTGTGAGCTATTCATGTCTTCCCTGAAAGGTTACTTTCTGTATGATTTCAAGTAGACCTCTGTGGAAACTACTAAAGATATTGTAGGCTGAGGCCCTGTGGTTTATATAAAATGAATGAGACTGGAGTTTGGGCCTCTGTTCATTTTCTCAAGCAGGTGGCTGAACTAACGCAATTGTCAATTGTCAGATAACAATCCCTCCAGACTTTTACTTTTACTTTATTGCAACAATTCATTAAACTGGTAAGGTGAAAAATATGAGGGCTATGATGGCTCAGGGAATTGGTAACGGCATATGGACTCTTTCAACCTCTACAATGTCGGTGTAAATCCAGAGCGGGTTAACAGTCAGCAACTCTTCGTTGTTCCCCATCTAACGACTCTCCTGTGACTCATGTTGATAGGACTTCATGGTTTTGGTCCAGACCCCAGGCATCTGTATCACAAAATTGACGGCAACATACAACACCTGTCTTGGCCAACTAAGCAAATTGGCTGAGTAGTGAAAGAACACGTTGACTAAACAGTTCACCACACTCAGTGCTCTCTTCAGTGGTTCCCAGTGAGGGGAAAATGTAGCCCAAACCTGTATGGTTTCTCAAGACATTTTGCATATGGGGTTATTTGAATGGGGAAACTATAATTTACTGATTCTGTGCATTCATCCTACATAATTCACAAGGCACAATCCACAAGGTATGGGTCGAAAAAGATTTGATCCCAAAGGAGATTACAACAGTTTAATGCCCATTATAAAGATGGACTGTTTTCTCTGGACAGACAGGTATCATAAACCACCTGCCACATCTGTTACCAACTGAGGCTTGTTCACTATTCTTTGAGAAAGTCAACCTTACCATTATCTTACACACCTTAGTAACATCCAGACTTAACTATTGTAGAGAGCCGGTATGGTATAGGGTTCCAAAGTTTTGTTGCCATGACGACTGAGAAGGCTGTTTCTCAGGTTCCTAATATCCCCCAGCATGGGTTTTGCCTTTTTCACCATTCCTGCCCACCAAGTTGGCATTTTCATTGAGCTATTCATTACAAATCCAAGATCTCTTTACCCTCTCAGTCTCAGCCAATTCAGACCCCATAAGCATTTATTTAAAGTTAGAACTTTTTCTTTGTTCCAGTATACCTCATTTATCCTTACCTATAGAAAGGAAATTCTCTGCAAACCACCTGGTCCTAAATACCATTATTTATCCATAGTGAGAGAAATGAAAAAGAACATTTGCAAGTATGAAAAATAAAAAAGTCCACAAGCATAAAAACCTATTTCTGGAAATAAGACCTTTTCAAACCAAAATGAATTGTATCCAAATAACTGCAAAAATATTTGCAAGTCCCCTGCAGGAACATGAAGATTGTTTGGAAATGTTTATTTTCATTATATGTCTTGTGCTTTTCTAAGTTTGTTGGCAAGTTCTGCCTTCTGAAGTTCTGCTGCCATCCAATTGGGATTGGGCCTTCCAGGCCTTTTAGATGTAAAATAGCTTCTATGTGGCAGGTGGTCTTTCCTGCTGTTTATGATGTAGACTTGGGAAGTCAGTCAGATGGAGAGGTTCTTCGTTATTGATATGGAATCTGGGTAAATCATAAGCAAACAGATGGGAAGACAGGCAACATATCAGAGTCCACTAGATGAGCAGCAGTTCATAAAATTATGCAAACACACAACACTTTCCAAAACAGAGAGGAGAGAGATGGGGGAGGTGATTGATTCACCCAACTGTTACAAGAAACAATCACATTGTATGAAAAAGTAATTTTAAATATGAGAATTGAGGAAAGAACACAAATCAAACAAAAGGCTCAAATATTTGCAGCTGCTTGGTTCCTAATTCCCCAAGTGCAGCCCATGTTATAGAAGATAAATACTGGGAAATTGGAAATTATTCCCTAATTGAACTATTTCAGAACCAAACGGTTTGGAGGAAATGCTACCTAATACAGACTGCATTACGAGTATTTTTTACCGCAGGAACTGCTGATGCTTCAGTTAAAGGGCTTGCGTTTAATCCCTTAGACAGAAGGAATAGTGGGTGGTATATCTTATTCCAAATGAATGTATGTAGGACAGTGCTAAGGGTCAGTTGCCTGCTGGTCCCACACCCCTGATTGTTAGATGTTCAAGTGCCCTATGTTCCTGCAGCCTATGTGCATATACATGAACATATGTAGGACATTGTATGCATGACCTGCTCCCCTGGAAAATAGAAGACCCAGAAGTGTGCGTACAGGAGCACATAAAATTAGCCATGCTGTAATCACTAGACAAACATACTTTCCTCAAAATCTCTTGATTATATACCAGATAAGTTCTTGATCAGATCACCTCAATGTTCCCTGGCAAAGTTGATCTCAAGCACATCAACATGTCAATCAGCTTTTTGCCTGCACAGTAGCCACTTGTACTAACAGTTCAACAATCTTTTCAAATAGAGGTTTTAATTGTGATTCATGAGCTGTCTGCCAGCAGTTTCTCCCCATGTGTCCTCATATCTTTGTTTGACATTTGTTGTCCTTCTGAAGTTTCCTCATTGTTTCTTTGTGCTTTCCCAAATCAGGTCAAAGGTTCCATTCAAGAGCCTTCACTTTCACTAGGAAACATCAACAGCCTCTGAGGGAAATTAGCAGAGTTGTCTGCTGAAGCCCATCACGTGTCTGGTCTGTGGGGCTGGAAGTATCGAAGAGTCCTAGATAGGACTACTAGCTGATTGGTTTATTCTATACCAGGCTGTCTATTTTTTCCATGCACTGTTAGAACCAGTTTTCCTTGTTTCCATAGATAACCACCGTATTGCCTTACAACACTGGTAGAAATTCCAGAGGAATCTTCCGTAAAGGGACTGAAAATCTATGCAAGGCTGAATTATTCAGAAGGGCTTTCTACTCAGATTATAGGGCTGGTCATAAGAAATAACTGAGATACCTTGTTAAGGGACAAGGTCTACAGACTGGCCTATTGGGTACTGTCTGCTGATGTAGATACTGTCCTACTGCGTAGTTTGATGTTGCTATGTCGTGTTAATTACTTACACTTTAATTCAGAAAGGTTTATTTATGTGTTCTGCTTTCTGGTAGTTTTCATAGGCTATCATACTCTATCGAATCTGATCCTTTGCATGTCTAAACTGTTGATCATATCATAGTTTTGCTCTGTGAATGTCCTAGCTATTGATTATGTTGCAATACATAATCTGCTTTGGGTTTCAGTGAGAAAGGCGGACTATAAATAAACAATAGTAGTAGTAATAATAATTTTTAAAGGCAGCCTTTTCAGAACTTGTGAGGCCTCTTCGTTTATCTAGTCTCCTTCCATTTCAGTTTCCTTTTCAGAGAACATCTCATCTGTTTATAACACTCTTGCCAGTCAAAAGACTGTGTTTAAAAGAACTATCAGCACTCCATAATGTTCTGAGATGAATTTAAGAGGTCTGGGACTATCATAATAATAGCCCTGAGAAGTCTGGATTAGCAATAAGAGCTGGTAACACTTAACTCTTGCATGATGACAATGCTACAGAGGGTGCTCAGAGAATAATGGACAAAGTGGATGGACTGATTAAAAAGAAACTGAGCACGTCTGGAAGAGAAATTGGCTATCTTTTATAAAAGGCTTAAGTATAGCTCAGGCAGCAGCTCTGAACTATGATGGAAAAGTCACCATTTGTGTGGTATAATGTTAGAAATTCCATTCCTACATCTCTATGGCATATTTGCCTGGCATGGGTTACTACTCAAATGGCCAATTTTATCAGGAAGCTGGGAGTTGTCAAATTGCATTGGTACTGGGACCTCTTCGGACATCTTTAGAGATCAGCAAATGGTTCCTATTTCATTTTCTTTTTTACCGTTTTTTTTTTTAAAAAAATCTTTGCATTTCACTGTTGGTAATACAGTATCAGGTCCCAGCTCATGGACAACATGTGCCAGGATAGGATTGGCTGAAGCAGAGAGGGGTGGTAGTAGAGTACCAACTTATTCCTCCTCTTCTTACGTAGCTCCACTCCCTTCTGAGAGTCTCTCTACACGAGACATCTGACACATGAAGAACACGTGTCAGGAGATATAATGTTAGCCAGGAAGGGTAGTTTAAAAAGATAAAGCTGATGGCAGGGCAAAGGCTTTGTTATACACTGGAGCTGTGTGAAGGGGCTGTGAAAAGCCAGAAGGGAAACTTCAGCCCATTATCTCTCCAGATCAAGCCCGGCTCTGGGAGGCAGCTCTATCCCATTTCCATTCCTTGCTGCCCTCTGGTTGTGATCCCACACAGACTTAGACTGGAGAGGTGAAATCGACAGAGCCTTCCAGAAGGTGAAGATGAAATTAACAAATCCTCTGAGAAGCGATCTCCATTGGCTCTGTCTTTTAAAATTATGCTTCCTGGCTAATATTGCATCTACCGACACTTGAAAAACATGTGCCAAGGTGTTTCCTGTAAGAAAGACTCTGAATTAGAAGCCAAACGTCTTTGGCTTCTCTCTTAAGCCTCTTAAAGGCCCTAGCTGGTCTGGGCCATGTGTTGTGGCCTACTTGTACCCAGCTACCTTATGTTGCCAAACCAATGAGGAACCAGTATCATCTTGCAGAGGCTTCCAGAGTATGTTCATTAGGCATACCCATGTGGTTGGCAGAAGAGCCTCAGAGTAGACTGAGGACAACATAAGCTGGAAAGAATGGAGGGTATGTCTGTGGTCCTGCTGGGACTGGGAGATGCTGGGCTTGATCATGTTGTGTGCCAAAAAGGAGGAGGTCTGGTATTGTCCTTGCCACCTTAACATGTTCATTTGTTTGCATTGTGTACATTTTAATCCATAATTTCATAAGTACAATGCAGATCACTTCTATGCATAGGTGTAATGGTGAATGCCACGACCTGGATAGCCCAGGTGAGCCTGATCTTGTCAGATCTCAGAAGCTAAGCAGAGTCAGCCTCTAACGAAGACCAGGGCTGCAGAGGCAGCCAATGGCAAACCATTTCTGTTAGTCTCTTGCCATGAAAACCCCACCAGGGTCACCATAAGTCAGCTATGTTTTGAGGGCACTCTCCACCACCAATGGTGAATTCATGATTGTGTTTTTAAAGGTGTTTTTAATGATGTGTATATTTATATTCTGTTATCCGCCCTAAGCCTGCGAAAGCGGGCAGGGCGGAATATAAATACAATAAATTAAATTAAATTAAATTAAATTCATTAAAACATGTAGATTTAATGGACAGTTTCAGAAAACAGGCTGTACACAGGATACAGAGAATGGTCTGAAAATACAGCAGTACGGGATTGGTTTGCACAAAATAAGACCGGAAAGAAGAGCCATGAATGCTTCCCTGAGGACACAATAAAAATGTACTAGATGTGTGAACAAGGGCTAGATTCGGGTCCAGTAGCACCTTAAAGACCAACTAGATTTTCTGGGTATGAGCTTTCAAGAGTCCGAGCTTCCTTTGTCAGATATGAGGAGTGGGAAAAGGCTGTGGTTTATTGGTAGAGCATCTGCTCAACATGGAGAAGGTTCTGGGTTCAACTCCAGAATCGTGAGTTAAAGAATCAGGTAGTAGTTGATATGGAAGATCACTGCCTGAAACCCTGGAAAGCTGTTGCCATACTGAGTTTGATGGACCAATGGTCTGATTCAATGTAAAGCAGCTTCATGTCTTCATGTGAAGAAGCAAAATCAAAATGGGGATTTTCCACTTTGAGACAACAGGGAGGGAAAAAAAATCAAAATCATCCTTACATTTTCCCCTTTGAGATTCCCCCCTTGCCCGTTTTGCACTATTTGATTATGCTCCTCCATTTATTTTGACCAATTTCCTTTCCAAAGCCCATTGGGCCTGTTATTTTCATGGCTATGTGTGACAGGTGTACTTAGTATGGAGTAAGGTCAGTATTACCAGCTCTGAGTGGCAGCAGCTCTGCAGGTTTGGTGCAGAGGTCTTCCATATCACCTCCTACACAATCCTTTTGAACTGGAGAGGCTGGGCGTTGAACCTGGGACCTTCTGCATGTAAAGCAGATGCTCTACCAGCAAGCCACAGCCCGATAATAACACTCCTATTCCTTTCTAGGGCCCCTATCATAATAGAAATATAAATGATTGATAGGGACAGCAGGAAAGGTAATGGTAAACAGAGCGCTGTTTCACAAAAACTGAAGGGTTGTATGTTGTACAGCTCCAGCTCCTTTCATTCCCCTGTAGCCTAAGAAGATGCAATCAGCACCACAGACTGAAGGCAGACTTCATTTGCCCTGATCCCAGGAAAGGAATTTCTTTGTCAGCTATTTGTACTGCAAAGCCCTAGCTTGCAACTAAAATCTTCCCTTTGGGCATCCTTTCCCTCTGTGAACTGTTGCTGTTAATTAAAGGTAGCACAGAAAAGAGTGTTCTCTTCTTGAGAAAAGGCAAAAAAAAAGGATGTGTTTTCAGCTGTTTTCAGCTTCTCTTTGGAAGGCAACTTACCACTTGCATTATATCCTTCTGCCAAGAGAATAGGAAGGAAGGAACTGCAAAGTGTTTGTGGATATCATTCTATGTCTTGAAGAACAGGTGGGGGAAAATGAGCTTCAAAGAGCAAAGAATTCATTGACAACACTGGTCTAAGTCCCGGAGTTCTTGCAGTCCAACTTTTCAAAACGCAGCTGAGCAGAGATGCTGCAGTCTCTATGCATAATATGTGATGTTTAATTAAACAGCCAATGAATTATTTAAGATTACTTTGTGGCACTTCGGAGGGTAAATAACACCTTCGGCAGCCAGTTAATATTTTAATTTACGGACACCAATCTTAACTGTCATTTCCTAGACTGATTATTTGCCCTCCTCTCAATAGAAGGCGATCAGTAAGTTTAGAGAGGGAACGAGCCACGTCTAGCACTTAGAAGAGAATCTGAATAATTTGACTTTCTCTGGGCTGAACACATGCTGTCTTCCTCAACAGCAGGAGATTATGAGGAAAGGAACTGTGGAATAAAGCTTTGTATGCAGGTTCCACTAAGGTGTGAAAAGGCTCAAAATGTTTCAATTTTGAATCAAAACTTTCAAATCTGCTCAAGTATAAGAACAAAGGCAAATTATGCCTGGACTGAAGCCGGTTTGGAATGGCTACTAAAATCTAGAATGAATTAAGGATGTTTGTGGGCATTGATAAGGAAATTTATTTAGTTAGTTTTTATTTATATTATTTATTGTCTTCCTTTTTCACTGAGTCTCAGAGTGGATTACATAGTGTAAATTAAATACAATCAACAGGATGGGGACTCCAATAAACAGTGTAGTAGGGTGTGGATTGCAGAAATCTGAAACAAAGCTGAAATAAACCTGAAACAAAACATACATGTTTAAACATGACATTAAACAATGCAGAAATTACGCAGTAGGAGGATATTTACAG
Source organism: Eublepharis macularius (assembly GCF_028583425.1). Classification (NCBI taxonomy): domain Eukaryota; kingdom Metazoa; phylum Chordata; class Lepidosauria; order Squamata; family Eublepharidae; genus Eublepharis; species Eublepharis macularius. Next base: position 37,648,670 of record NC_072791.1, read on the forward strand.
CAATGAACAGTGCACAGTGGTGTAGTCTGTAGCCCCTATCCCTTTACCAAAGCATTTTTCTGATTTTGTTATAGGATGAATTAAAGATGTTTGTGGACATTGATCAGGATATTGATTTCATTTTATGTTATCTATAGTCTTTCTTTTTCACTGAGATTCAGGGTGGATTACATAGTATAAATTAAATACAGTAGTCTTGACATTACCATGGCCTGGATCTAAGTGGCCAGATTGGCCGTGTCAATCTTTCAGGCTAGACTGAGTTTGTAGAAAACATCTTTTCTAATTTCTTTCATTTGCTTTTCTAGCAGTAGTGCTTGATCCAGTAAAATCCCAGACTCTTCATTAAGTCTGCAAGGATCAGACCAAATGTGGGGAGTACAATGCCCTTCAAGATCTCTACCTTCCCAACTAGCAAATGGAAGTAACAACATTGATGCATATTACAGGTTGTTGTAAAGATGACTGCAATAATGCATATGAAACATTGAAAACACTTCGAAGCACCATATAAAATATTAAAGTTTTCATTTTTATTATTTTGATCCAACTACCCTGCTCACTTAAAAATGTTGTACGTCATTATTGCAGGTGCACGTTTCCCCCATTGGAGCCTTCTGAATTGGTGGGCCACATCTTATGCTTACACCACCCATAAGTGAATTGCAAGGACAATTATAACCATGTAGATGGTGCCAAAGAATTTTAATACTTCTAGTGCTATTGCTGAAGAGTACCTGAGCTTGGCCTCTATACCTTTGCTCCATGCACATGTCTCTTGGGGCTGTGCCAAGGCAGCCCCCTGCTGAGGGTTTCACTCCCTCTGGCACTAGGCACTTCTGTCTGTGCAATTCTAAATGTTTTCAAGAAGCTCCAGTGTGCTTGGCGTAAGAGAAAGCAAGGTCCACATCAAGGACAGGATCTGAAGGGAAGCATGCTTCAGGAAAGGATCCAAATCCTTAACTCGGTAGGATCCTCATGTTACAAGTAAACATGGGCATGAACAGAAAAAAAAAAACGAACATGGTGTTCGTTGTTCATTGCCATCCATGAACAATAAACAACGAACATTGACAAACATGACCTACTCACGAACATGTTCGTTGTTCGTTGTTTGTGGGGGCCAGCAGGCTCTCCTCCAGTCATCAAGATCCTTACCACACCACTCCCAGAAACCCTACCTGAGCAGATAGCAGGAAATGTACCAGTAATAAATAATAGCTTGGCCCAGAGCCTGGCAGCAGCCCTGGAACTTGAAGAGGTAGATCCCTATCCCACCACACACAAAGAAAATTCAAGCTCCAATGCACTCTCCCGGTCTCTCGCTCAAAATGCCAACAGCAACTGTCTCTCCCTCACTGTCTGCAAAACAAGAGCTGGGAGCCCCCCTCCCCCTGCTCTTTGCTTCCTTGTAACAAATTTGGAGCTCCACACTTGAAAGGAAGACCTGCCTATTAAGCTAAATTGGGTTTAGATTGGGGTTTCCAGGGCAACAGCAGGCATTCAGATAGAGTTCAGGCAGTCCCTGCCTCTGGTTGCCAAGGGAATTGATTGCAGGTTCCAGATTGTCTGGCTTGACAAACAGCAACAAACAGCAATGAACAAGGCTTGCAAAGACCACCTGTTCGTTTAGAATGGGGCCTCATGAACAGCTTGTTTGCAAACAGCTGATTGGACTGTTCATGGCTTTTTTTTTTAGTTCGTATTGCTGTTCGTGCCCATCTCTAGTTACAAGTAGGAATGCTATAGAATTTCTGAGCGCATCAATAAATCAACTTTACAGTCACACTTTACACATATAAATGATATTAATTATACATATAGCATATAAATTGCATGTAAAGCTATGCAATATGCATACAAATTACAAGCAAAACTAACAGTGAAACCCAGGAAATAGAAACCATTTACAAAAATATAGATCAGCATTGTATCTCACAGAATGTTTCTGCTAACAGTTGGAGTGACAATAGCCCAAGGGAGAGTTACAGTAAAAGCTAATTAAAAACACACACACACCATAACAGTCTAATACAATTCAAGCCAATATCCAAAATAATTACAATAATCATACAAAACCAATTTATGAATATACTCACAATTCAATTTCATTAGAACATGTTATTAATTCATCAGCATATACAATAGTAAGCAACATTTTTGGTCTCATAAATAAACAGTAATAAATACATTTGCAAATTCCAGGTAAAAGTCCATAAACACATACAAATTGTATATACTGCAGGAAAAATTCCCAAGATACAATAAAGTGACTTTAGTTTCTCATTTTCTTAAGAGAGAAAGAAGAGTTCCTACGGCTTTGTCCCCCAAAAGATGTGTTTTTTTTGTTAATTAACAGATGGAGGGAGGCAATTTTTCTGATTTCTACTCCCACTCAGTCCAACTCTCCCCTCATGCTGTTCCTCAGAGCTCCCTGTCCCACTGGAACAGCATTTCAGGAATGAAGCATTTTCAGCTGCAGCAGGAACTGGGAGGTGAGGAAGTTATCCTTCACTGATGGAAATCTCTTTCATCAGTGGAGATTTACCACAGGATCCTAGTCAAATATAAAAACAAATGAAACTTGGGGATTTTTGCTCATTCCTAGCTACGCATAAAGGAGTTTGTGGTGATATATTTTTTTCTAACATCAGTTACTGCCATGACTATTCATCGTTATAGCATTCATTATATTAGAAAACACTGAATATCAAATTTAGTTTACTTTGCAGCGAACCAAGCCTTACTGCGGCTTGTCATGATTCAGGCAGGCGTGTAGTGATATGCTTGCTCAGCAACGTGACTCGAAATGTTATTAAAATTATGACATTGAAATGAGAAGGCTTTGTGAGTTCAGTTATCTGTTTGACAAATCCCAAACCCTTGAAGGGTGTATTCGCACAGGAACAGTGGGCCCTGTCTTTCTGAAGGGCTTTAAAACCTTGGCACGAAAGAGACTGCCTGAGGGCAAACCAAATGGCTGCACACTTAAATAAGTGCACAACAGGATGAATTTTTACAAATGATTAAAGATCACATTTCAAAGAGATGAATTATTGCCTACACTGTCAATGGTAATAGTAGGCATGAACTAGTTTCTACAGTTGGGACACATATTCAAGATGATTTAACATAAGCTTAACATTGCCTAAAGATACAGATCCCTGAAAATGCATTATGGAAGGACCTGGAGAAGAAGCAGCTGCTGGATGCTCCCAGGGAGGTATGGAAGGCCTCGTCTTGGAAAGCTCTTCATGACCTGGGGCCTACATACTTGAAAGGCCCCCTTTCCTTGCCTGTTCTCCATGCAGCAGCCTCATTCTTCCCAGCAAGGTCTACTCTCAGCACACTCTTTAACTAAGGCATGTTTTATAAGGGTACGGGCTTTGGCTTTTTCAGTGGTTTTCCCATGTCTGTGGAACAGCCTCCTGGAAGAGACTGGAGGGCTTCTACCTTCCTGTGCCTGCCTACAGTGCTGTAAGGCAGAGGTATTTTGGAGAGCTTTTGTAGTAGCCTCAGTCTGGGCAGAGGGAGAATATCCTGGTGGGCATAAGGTGTTTCTAGATTAGCCTTTAATACAGTTTTAATGTACTGTATGCCCTGACCTGGGTAGCCTAGTCAAGTTTGATCTTGTTGGATCTCAGAAGCTAAGCAGGGTCAGCCTTGAATAGTAATTGGATGGGAGACCTCAACAAAGACCAGAGTGACAGTGGCAGGCAATGGCAAACCACCTCCGTTAGACTTACGCCTTGAACACCCCAGCAAAGGTTGTCATGAGTCAGCTAAGACTTGACGACATTCTCCACCACCACCAATGTACTGTACATCTGTTGTAGTATTTATTTTTATCATATTTTTATATTGTTAGAGGTGTTGGGTCCTGAGGTGTTCAAGAGAAAGGCAAGTATGTAAATGATAAATACCTACATACATATGTCAGATGGCCACAACATATGTTCAGGAATGCAATAATGCTCCTGTTCAGAGTTAAACCAGCAGGTGGCTCAATACATGTAGGAGCTTGAGTCTCCATTGTGATCCCCACAGAACTGATTTTTGTGACCTGTTTTCATTGCCAAGGCATGTTTGTGTCTATTTCACTGTTCTTATCAACCATCCAGAGCCTCTAGGCCTGCCACAGCCAATGTGGTGCAAATCAAGACTTCCATGCTCTTTTGGATGACTTTGTATAAGCAGCAGCAGGGAAGATCAGGCATGGAAGTCACAAGTGACCCATTGGAAACTCTACCAAATGCTCCCCCAAATCCTGCAAAACAATCTATCCCAAAATCTTTGCAGAGATTACTGTTTCACAGAATACTCCAGCATGAGTTCAACACTCTCTAAAGTTAAGATACTTGCAGAGCAATTCTTAAAAAAGTATACCCTTCTAAGCCCATTGATTTTGATTAACTTTTAAGGGTGTAATTCTTGTCAGGACTGCGCTGTCAATCTGTGTCCTTGCAGGTGGAAAATATTCATGGGTGAAGTTCATACTTACAATATAAATACACATTTTCCTATATAAAGATTCATATCCCTGCAGGAAATGTTAATGACTGAAGTAGTACTTAGTTGATTTACCTGGTCCTCCCAACTTAATGGAACTTCTTTTTTTTTTAATTTTTCATAACTACAAAACACTACACAGCACTACACAAGACTATCACAAGGAAAGGGGAGAGGGAAGGGACAAAGGGGGGTGGAAAAAGAAAAAAAGAAAAAAGGGGGGGAATGAACTACAAACACTAAACACTACACTTCAATGTTTCCCTTCATACTGTCATAATACAAAAATAGCTCCATAGGATAATGATGGAGTGGTTAATCATACAGAGAATAAACATTTCAAATTCTGATTAAACTTTCCTCCCCCTTCTAGGTCCCGGACGCAGTTCTCTCTGTGCAACCGCTGTTGCGGTGCTCTCCTCCTCCCCCCCCCCTCCGGCTCCTCCTTTTCTTCGTTCTCGGTGCAGCAGAGTTCTGGGTTTTTATTCTCAAAATCCTTTAGTTGATCTTCTGATAATATCTTATAGGCCTGATCTTTATATCTGAACCATATTCCTTCCGGGAATAACCATTTGTACTTTATTCCATGGTCCCTCAGAAGAGCTGCAAACTTTTTATATTTAAAACGCCGTTTCCGGACTAGAAATGGAATGTCCTTCAAAATCTTGACTTTCAAACCCATAAAGTCCAAATCCGCATTGTATGAGTTATATAGGATGGTGTCCCGAATCTTTTTAAATGAAAAGTCAATAATGATCTCACGAGGCAACTGTCGCTTTGTTGCATATTTTGAAGAAGCCCGACGGACCTCCAAAATGGCGCTTTTAACCTCTTCTTTAGTCGTCCTCGCGGGTATCGCCAATAGTTCCGAGACCACCTCCCACAGATCCTCTTTTTCCTCCTCTTTCACGTTTTGGAGACGCAAAATTGTCTGCGTTCGTTCCATCTGTAGCCCGATCAGCTGGTTCTCAACCAGCTTCAGCTCCTTTTTTGTAGCCTTCACAAGTGACGCACTTTCCAGAGCAGACTTCTCTGCCCCCCCCCGCTGCTGCCTTAATGGTTTTCACTTTGCTTTCAATTAAGCCCACCCTTTGATCAGTTTCGTTCAGCTTGTCAACAAAGGGTTTTATGGCTTCCACCACCGCCCTGCGCACCAACTCTTCGAGCGACTCCCCCTTCAAGGTAGCCGAGATTGACTTACCGAGAGCGGGACTTTGCTTCTTTGCTGCCATTTTGGGAGGGGGGGCGCCAACAAAATTCTGGAACTCAGCGAAGGGGAGGAACGAGTCTTCTTCAGATCAACCTCTCCTTCACAAACGCTTGTAGAACAGAAGGGATTCGCTTGTTTACGGGCTTCCGCCTGTTTCTTTTATTTGCCGTTTCTCGTTGCCCGGCGGCACTCGAGGCGCCGCGCACGTCTGCCGGCCTCCATAGGGACAAACGGGCAATTCCCCCCCCCCCGCAATGATTTCGGGGAGTTCTTCCCGCCGCGTCCCGGACCCTGGCTCCCTCCCTGGGAGTCCTGGGGGCTAATCCTTGCGGATCAGCCGCCCGGTCAGGGTGCCCGGTCGTTTCCTCCCGGACCAGCCGAGAGGAGCGTCCGGCATGGCTGAGAAAACGAAACCGAATCCTTAATGGAACTTCTTTTGATTGTACTCCTTTAAGAAGTCAGATAATCAAAAAGGATGAAGATCTCTAAGGTGTGAACAGAACCAAAGATCCAAATGACACCAGTCTTCCTAGTGAACAGAAGAAAAGCTATAATGTCCCACCATAGCTTCTGTCACCTGCTATTTGCATTCATCGTCTAAACAAGAGAGAAGGAGAAACTTTAATGATAAAGCATAGTAACCCATCTTTCTTAGATTTTACAGACTTTTGTCTTATTAGGCATTTGGTCTGCCAGGCAAAACAAAGTCCATACGAAGAAATTTTTATTGGCTCTGTGTTATGTTATGGTACTTTTATTAGACGGTGACATTCCTGAGACAGCACCTGCTGTGTGCATTTGGGCATTCAGCCAGCAATGAAATATACAAGAAATGTGTGATTTAAATCGAAATGGGTTTGTGTTACTGTAACGGATACCTCGACCATCTGAAGAGACGGGGAAGGCAGAGATATATAACTTTGAAGGATCAAGAATAAATAAATGCATATGGAGCATTCTTGTGGTTTAATGGGCATCCTCTCAAGCGCAATCCTCTCCCAATCATTTTACAATGTGGCATGTGCCATTGGGTTAACAACATAGCCCAGATTGTATCTATGCAATCCTAAGAAGACTTACACCCTTCTAAGCCTATTAACTTCAATTGACTTAGAAGAGTATAACTCTCCAAATATATAACTGTACTCCAAATATAGGAATAGCCCAATAACAGTGAGTATTTTTTTTCATTGCTATGTTTTTAAATTACATTATACACTGGCTGATTTCAGTAGTCATTAGTTCTTTCAGCATTTTTCTCCAAGCCCATCTCTAATATTTAAAGGGAATCTGGCTGGGAGATGTGTGTGTGTGTGTGTAGTGGGAGATGCACAAACATATGTGTGCTGATGACTGTATGAAACAGCCCTGTGCCATTCCTACAAGAAGTCTCAATCGCTGCAGTTCTACATAACCAAATATGTGTTACAGTTACGGCAGTCCCTGACTTTGGGAGGGGTTTTGAAAGACCTGAGTCACATTGAGGTGACGAGAGAGGAGGTTATGCGACTGCTAGATAATTTAAAAACTGATAAATCACCGGGCCCAGATGGCATACATCCAAGAGTTCTGAAAGAACTCAAGTGTGAACTTGTAGATCTCCTCACAAAAATATGTAATCTGTCATTAAACTCTGCATCTGTTCCTGAGGACTGGAAGGTAGCTAATGTTGTCCCCATCTTTAAAAAAGGTTCCAGGGGAGATCCGGGAAATTACAGGCCAGTCAGCCTGATGTCAATACCGGGTAAGTTGGTGGAAACTATTATCAAAAATAAAATTAGTGGGCACATTGATGACCAAAAGCTGATGAGGAAAACTCAGCATGGGTTCTGTAAGGGAAGATCTTGTCTCACCAATCTGTTAGAGTTCTTTGAGAGAGTGAACAAACAAGTGGACAAGGGAGACCCGATAGATATTGTTTATCTTGACTTCCAGAAAGCTTTTGACAAAGTTCCTCATCAAAGGCTCCTAAGTAAGCTCAGTAGCTATGGGATAAAGGGCCAAGTCCTCTTGTGGATCGAAAACTGGCTAATTAATAGGAAACAGAGAGTGAGTATAAACGGGCACTTCTCACAGTGGAGGGTGGTGAGCAGTGGGGTGCCACAGGGGTCGGTATTGGGTCCAATGCTTTTTAACTTGTTTATTAATGATTTGGAATTGGGATTAAGCAGTGAAGTGGCTAAATTTGCAGATGACACGAAATTGTTCAGGGTGGTGAAAGCCAGAGAGGATTGTGAGGCACTCCAAAGGGATCTGTCGAGGCTAGAAGAGTGGGCATCCATGTGGCAAATGAGGTTCAATGTAGCCAAGTGCAAAGTAATGCACACTGGAACCAAAAATCCAAAATATAAATACAAGTTGATGGGGTCTGAACTGGCGGAGACTGACCAAGAGAGAGATCTTGGAGTCATGATAGATAACTCACTAAAAACGTCAGCACAGTGTGCGACTGCCATAAAAAAAGCTAATGCTATGCTAGGGGTTATTAGGAAAGGGATTGAAAACAAATCAGCCGGTATCATAATGCCTCTGTATAAATCGATGGTGAGGCCTCATTTGGAGTACTGTGTACAGTTCTGGTCGCCACACCTTAAAAAAGATATCATAGCACTGGAAAAAGTACAGAGAAGGGCAACTAAAATGATTAAAGGGTTGGAACACTTTCCCTATGAGGAAAGATTGAGGCGCTTGGGGCTCTTTAGCCTGGAGAAAAGACGACTGAGGGGAGACATGATAGAGGTTTACAAGATAATGCACGGGTTAGAGAAGGTAGAGAAAGATGTGTTTTTCTCCCTTTCTCACAATACAAGAACTCGTGGGCACTCTATGAAATTATTGAGCAGTCGGGTTAGAACAGATAGAAGAAAATACTACTTTACACAAAGGGTGATAAACACATGGAATTCGTTGCCACAGGAGGTGGTGGCAGCTACCAGCATTGCCAGCTTCAAGAGGGGACTGGACAAATATATGGAGCAGAGGTCCATCAGTGGCTATTAGCCACAGGAGATAGATGGTATTCTCTTTGTGGGGAGGTGGTGCTCTGTTGTCTTGGTGCTGGAAGGAAGGCAGTGGGAGGGCTTCTGGTGTCCTGGCCTCACTGACAGTCCTTTAGATGGCACTGGATTTCTAGCCACTGTGTGTGACAGAATGTTGGACTGGATGGGCCACTGGCCTGATCCAACATGGCTTTGCTTATGTTCTTATGTTCTTATGTTCAGTATGCAAAGAGGTGCATGCTTTCAAACACCACTGTGTGGGCTTTAGGTTCTCATCGCAAGAGGAATCCTAGGGTTCTGAACCAAATTACCCTGTCTGAGAAAGGAGTCTGCAAATATGGTGAATGCAGTCAACACTAAAACATCTAACACAGAAAATATGGATATAGTGATGACCCAATTATTTAAAAAATCATGGATTCATAAGATTAGACCCTCTTGCTTAAAATACATTTAAAAAAATAAAAGTTGAGTCCCATTGCCCTGGATGTCTTACTCTATTTGCAATTTAAAATGAGATCATTTTCACTTTGTGTCTGCACTCAGGTGTCATCATCAAGAGAGGCAGCCGAGGTGGGTGGCTATTGTTGGTGCATACTCAGAATTTGATTCCTTCAGCCTTTACTTGCTTTTGATTGAAATGTCCTGATTGCTGAAATTGGCTTCAGCTTCTTGTAAATTCTGTAGCTTCCTCCATCTCTACCATGTAGGGTGGAAGATATGTGCTGATAGCTGCTGAGTCTGGGGCAAGGTGATGCATAATGTAGTGGAACCAAAGAAAGCATCACGTGGTTATCTAAGAACACTGTGCCTTCCTCTGCAATCATCTTGCAGTTTCCAAGAAGCATTGCAAGAACACACCTGTGTACAAGATCAAGGGATCCAATTAGAACTCTTGATTTTAAAAAAAGAAGTCTTTGGTCCCCAGTACATGTACCCCTCATAAGTGGCAACTCGGTTATTATTACAGCCACAGAACTATATTTCTGACAAACGAACAGGATCCTATATAAACCTCTCTCAGTTCTGGTCTTTCCAGAAGTTTGAAGAGCCTGTTTTCAGGAGCATGTTTTTTTTTTAAAGCAACAGAACTCCAATTCCCTTATGCCTTCTCTGAGCCAAGCACCACTTTACCTCCCATCAGTTTTCCAGCTTTCATCAGCTTTTTCACAGTGGTGACATTGTAGCCTTCAAACCATATGGCTCTTTGAGTTCAGGGGTGTTGACTTTATAAGATTCGACCACATGACCTTCAACTGCTGGGAGGCAAGTCTATGCCTACGTAGGAGAACCAGCTGCTGGGAAACAACGTGGAGTGCAAGCCATTAATTCAAAATATTTTAAGCAAGTTGAAACAAGTAGTATTATTGATCATAATGTGATAAAAGTAGTGCCTGGGATTGATTGCATATTTTCAGTGGAACTTAAAGGAAGGTGAATCCTATCAATAGTCCTGTATATAAGAAGTCATTTATGCAAGCAGAGATTTTGTGGTGTGACACATTAATGTGGTAGGTTCATCTGTGTGGGTTCTAGGTGCCAGCTTTGCCTGCCCATCATGGTTCTTTTTTTCAATGAATCAGCATGTTGACACCTGCAATTTGCAATATCCAAACAAGTTGCTGCTGATCCAAACGAACTGGCACATACATGAACACATAAAGATGCCTCACACCAAGTCAGATCATTGGTCGATCAAGGACAGCGTTGTCTCATCTGACTGGCAGCAGATCTCCTGCGTATCAGGAATGGTCTTTAACACTCTTGGCTCTTAAACACTACACCAAATTATGTCTCCTGCCCTGCAAAAAGTAAAGGAAAAAAGTCAGCCAAGATGGATGTCAGCTGCAAGAGAGAGTAGGATCTTCCTTAGTACCCCCCCTTGCTGTTCCTAGGTTTGTTTTTGGACAGATTTGTGGAAGTTTACATGTTAGTGTCATTATTATCATACTTATGATAGCACTGTGGAAGTGTGGGTTGAATCATCATATATCATAGTGAAATGTGCCTTATCCAAGCAACGTTCACATACATTTTGTAACGAATCATCAGAAGGATGTGAAATAGAGCACACAATGCAGCAAAATTACGACATTTGTCCAGCCTTTGCATTGTTGTTTCTTCTCCCGTCTAATATATTTTGAAATTCTTGTCAGTTTTGTTTGCTTGGGTATTGCTTATTACAAAAGCTACAATGCCCATCTGACTCTCCTGTACCTCATAAAATTTCATTGCAAGGTCTTCATGCTGTTTCCAATTAAAGCTGAAAACAAAGCTGCTGACAATTTCAGGCAAGTTACATGCTCTTTTTTAATAGAAGGTTTTAATTTAGCAAAGAACAACATAACATTAAAAGTAGTTGCTATGTAGGCTTACAAGTAACCCTTGTGCATGAGATGTGCATGCATCTTAAAATGCATATTTACAGAGAAAAGGACATGTAGACTGTGGGTTGGGGCCAGTCATACAGTCTCGGCCAGACCTACCTGACTGGATTTTTATGAGGATCACGTGGAGGCGAGGAGAACGATGTAAGCCGCTTGGGTCCCTGTTAGGAAGAAAGGTAGCATATAAATGAACAAACACAATTTTTACTTGTGCAATAGCTCTAATATGAGCAGAAGCCCAAAAAAGTCCCTGCTACTTCAGCACATTTGGGTTTCTGCTTCAGCAACTGCTCCCTCTCAGTAATGACCTTCTACGGTCAAATCCTGTCACACCTCCAAAGGGGACTGTAACAACTGCATCAAATATCCTTTTGATTTTTGTACACAGCAACATTGATTGAAAATGAAAACCAGCACTTAAACCTAATGGTGGTCCTTGCAAAATGCCTTGTTCTATCAGGACTGCATTAAGTAACATTTCCCTTTTGCTAGCATGGGGCCCTTGAATCCAGCCCTTGAATGAGAAGCAAGAGACATCCACAACCAGCCATTTCCATGGGAAGGGGGGGGTGCCTTGGATCTCTAGTATATGACAAACCTACTCAATAACTCATCCGTTTCTGATGTCCTATAGGAAAGGGGCACCTTGACTTGGATAGCTCAGGCAAGCCCAGTCTCATCAGATCTTGGAAGCTAACCAGCGTCGGCCTTGGTTAGTAATTGGATGGGAGACCTCCAATGAAGACCAGTGTTGCAGAGGCAGGCAATAGCAAAACCACCTCCATTAGTCTCTTGCCATCAAAACCCCAGCAGGGGTCACTGTAAGTCAGCTATGACTTGATGGCACTCTCCACCATCACATAGGAAAGAGGCAACCCCCTCAAATCTGACGGGGAAAGAAACCCCTTTCTCCTCCCAATTATGCTCAGATAAATCACTGAATTAAATAATAAAATACATTTCAGCTTCATTCAGAAGCTATTAATGAGGCTCTTTGCTCCCATGAGCAATATAAAGGTAGCATTTGAGAATGTTATATTTCTATCAGCCTTGGTTACTTGCTATGCAATTCATAATTTTTGCATGCAAGCCCGCAGGATGACCCTCTGTGAGCTTCATTGGCCTTCTTCCAAAATCCAACAGGAAAGGACAGGAACACAAATGGAAATAGGTTGATTGATTGATGAGGCATAATTCAATCCAATGGGGTTGTTTCTGGAACTAGATCAGATGATACCGAGAATATTAGAAGGCTACAAATACATTTTATGCATCACAAAGTGCATACAACTGAGTCTTGGAATCGAGTCCATTGAATCATTAATTGAACTCAACTGAACTCTAATAGCATTTAATGTTCGTTAGCCCTTCATTAGCATAATATAGTGGGGATTTATATGGCCTTGTGTCTCTCTGTGGAAGTCTTCATGATGTAGTCACAAAAATAGATGGTTCCACTTTCCGGTTTCTATAGGATAGCCATTATAGGAATTAAAATATAAAGCTTCCAGCCATCTTCTCTCTCTTTGAAGGCTCTGTGGCAATGTCTTCAACATTTGTGTCCAGCTTCATTTACTTACTTTAAATGATGGAACAAATAGAAATAAACCTCTGTTCCTGTTCAGGCTATCAGAACATTGTGAGGAAAAATAGCCAGAGCTGGTCAGCCTAAAAGGTCAAGGAAGTGGCATTTTAAAGAACAAATGATGAGGCCAAGGCTGAGGAGCTACAGAGGATTGTGTGTTCTGTGCCACAGTTCAGTTTTCTTTTTGATCAACACCCCAAAGCCCTAACAGAAACTACACAGACAATAGTGTGCCAGGAAAGCCATTGCTCTGGTTCCAAACAAGCCAGCTTATTTCAAATGGTAAGTCTAAGCTCCTTTGAGAGTTCAGTTTTGGGCACCACAATTCCAGAAGGATATAGACAAGCTGGAATGTGTCCAGAGGAGGGCAACAAAGATAGTGAGGGGTCTGGAGACCAAAGTCATATGAGGAAAGGTTGAAGGAGCTTGCTATGTTTAGTCTGGAGAGGAGACGACTGAGAGGTGAACCATCTTCAAGTATTTGAAAGGCTATCATATAGAAGATGGCACAGAGTTGTTTTCTGCTGCCCAGAAGGTCAGACCAGATCCAACGGGTTCAAATTAATTCAAAAGAGTTTTCAGCTAAACATTATGAAGAACTTCCTGACAGTGAGAGCAGTCTCTCAGTGAAATAGGCTTCCTTGGGAGATGGTGGGCTCTCCTTCTTTGGAGGTTTTTAAGCAGAGGCTAGATGGCCATCTGATAGCAATGCTGATTCTGTGGACTAGGCAAATCATGAGAAGGAGAGCCAGTTTGGTGTAGTGGTTAAGAGCACGGGACTCTAATCTGGAGCGCTAGGTTTGATTCCCCACTCCTCCACATGAAGCGAGCTTGGTGACCTTGGGCTAGTCACAGTTCTTGGGAGCTCTCTAAGCACCACCCACCTCACAGGGTGTTTTGATGTGGGGATAATAATAACATACTTTGTAACCCGCTCTGAGTGGGCATTAAATTGTCCTGAAGGGCGGTATATAAATCGAATGTTGTTGTTATTATTATTATTATCAGTGCTTAGTTTTCATGACCTCTTCTTACATGCCCAGGGTAAGGCTGATTGCAACCTTGGGGTCAGGTAGCAATTTCCCCCAGGCCAGTTTAACTAGGGATCATGATGGTGTTTTGCCATCTTCTGGGCATAGAGCAGGGGTCACTGGGGGTGTGGGGAGGAGAGGTCGTTGTGAATTTCCTGCATTGTGCAGAAGGTTGGACTAGATGACCCTAGAGATCTCTTCCAACCCTATGATTCTATCTCCCTTCCTCAACTCATAATTGATTAGTAGTTTTGTAAAAAGACATGGTAGTTAGGTATCTCTTTTATCTGTTGTGCCTGACTCCTGATATAGATACCCATCAACTGAACAGACAGCACTACTCCATGGGTTAAATATTAAGTGGTATTAGTGGAAACAAGGAAGAGAAGAATGTTTTGTGTTAGCCTGCCTGTTCTTCATTGTTGGGAAGCATGTTGAACCCTCTTTCACGTGTGTTGTTGTTGTTGTTGTATGCTATTCATCATTAACTTGCCCTTTCCCTGGAAGTGTGCCCTTGCCCTGTTGTAAATACAACATAGCTGTGCTTCAGGGACAGATTTTTATAGATGGCCTTCTTGTCTCCACAGCTAGAAAACTGTTAGGATTCACTTTGAAGGCTGGAAAGTACCTGGAAAGGATAACTGAGGCAAGCAGGCAACCTGATAGTTCATTGTAGGGATGCATACTTGGAAAAAAAATCAGTATTTTTCAGATTCTGATATTGGGAAGCCAATTCCAAATACACTAAGTGCAACTGAAGCCTCCCAAAAAGAACTAACAAAGCCCAACAGAACCAGAGAATCCCAGCAGAACTAACTGGTAGAAGCAACCTGGCACGCACTCCTGAAGCTACAACCATTTGCAACAGATTTTCCCCATTGGCTTTTGGAGGTTTCTTTCCTCAGGCAAAAGGAGGAAGGCAGAGACTCACAGTGGAATGCAGCAAGTTAGGGAGAGCTCAACTGTCTGTCCAACCACGATACTCTCATAGACCATGAGAGAATCGTCATGATTGGATTCTCATAGCATTGGATTTTCCTCCCATAGGAAACAATGGAGAGGGACCTGTAGAATTGAGACCCCTTGAACCTATCTTCTTGAAACTTGGGGAGCTTTAGAAGACAACCATCCCTCACTCTGCTGCAGTTTTTGTGTCATTTTCTCCAAAAATTGTCCCTCTAGCTCCCCCTTCTCGAGATATTCCCCCATAGGAAAAAGTGGATTCAGTTATTGTTGATTTTTTTTTTTACTTAAACAGGAATGTGTTGCCAAGTAGGCCCCCTCTCCTGCTTTAAGGCCTGCCATGAACTGTGTTAAAGTTTCCTGCGGTGCTGTTTTACTACTACACCAAGACTGCCTTGCACGTGTGCGCTCTAAATACACGTGTCAGTTTCCTGCCTGCTTGTCGATTACCTTGCTGCTGCAATAGACTGTGTAGTTCACTGACTCCATGTTTGGTTAACTGCACAAAGGACTCTTTTCCTGGGCAGCCCTGCCCTGACCTGTATCTGGACTTCCCAGTGTGTGTTTGGACTTTATTACAAGCGTGCCCCGTGCCTGCATTGCCATCTGCCACAGACCGTGCCTGTTCCCTGCTTTGGACTGTGTTTTACGTGCTGTTCCCCCTGCCTCCATGGAAGCCTGCCTCGTCTGGGCCCAAGCCGCTGCTAGCAGCCGGGCGCCTGCCGGGGAAACCTCCAGCGAGCCTGGCTAGGCGCTCCCTGGTCAGTTCCCGCCTGGAGACTCCCGCGGGCCGGTCCCCGAGCTCGCCCTCGCTACCGGGCAGCCTGCTATCCAGCCCCAGCTATGCCCCGGCGGCATCCATGTTCTCAGGCAGCCAGAAGACCCAGAGGAAAAGACTGCTTTGGGAAGCCATTTCGGCGAAGCGGGCACACCACGTCCGCAGTGAGAGTACCGCGCCCCGCTCTGCATATCTTAGGAGCCGCCCCGGAGAAAGAACTAAGTGCCAACCATCCCAAGCACTTAGAGAATGCATCTCAAAGAAACCTCCACATTCCAGAAGCTGATGACATCAGGGCAAGCCCTGTCCGCTGGAACATCCATTCAGCCCACTCGGATTTCCCCCTCCCTCTTTTGTCCCCTCTTCCTGAGGTGTCACTTATCCCAATCAGATTACCAAAGTGGCCCATCCAAGCCATTCAGTAACCCATTAGAACCTTTGTTTTAATCTGTGAGAACCACCAAGTACAGCACCAACCCCAGGGTACGTTTTGGGGTATTTAAGCCGGTGTCCCAGACCGCATGGTGCATGTGCCACCCTATCCAGAACCCCTTGCTGTCCGTCTGTGGTCCCAGTGCTGGCATTGGGCCACCTCGCTGTTGTGTCTCTGCTTCGCTTCAGGATTGTATTCCCCACCAACGTTGGGAACCTGCTAATGCGAAAGTCTCTATATTTCTTACTCTGTATTTCCTAGTCCTTGTATGCTTTCTTGTGTGTGTGTGCAAGTTCAGGCTTACGCCACATTATTAGTAAAATACACGTGTTTGGAACCTATTTGTAGTCTTCCTCTTTGTCACTAGAGTGTCTGGAATCGGGACCTCCGTAAACATAGGTTAGATCCGCGCTAATAATTTTAGTTACAGACTGCTAAAGCTAATTTCCCCATTATAAAAAGCAGTTCTGGTAACAAATGCCAATACCAATCTATCCAAAAATCCCAGATTTGATTGGAGTTCCCAAATATAGCAGAAAAAAATACCAAGAAGGTGTTTTGGGGTATATTTTTGGACCATATCTCACACACCCCTAGTTTATTATACCTTAAGTTGCTTATGTTGCAGTAGTAGATATGTAAGTATTCAGTAGCACGGGATTGGCTATACATGATTACCCAATTCTCTGGAATTCTGGATTGTGGTAATATGAAAGACATATTATCAGGAAGGTTGTCCTTGCTCATGGAAAGGCCCTAGCCATTCTGGACAATTGGGAAACTTTTGAGGAGGGGAGGAGAATCCTGAGATTTCTCCACAGTTGTTCATAGTTTGCTGAATCACATCTGATTTGGACTTGAGGGAGTTTGCCCATCAGTAATAATGTTTTTTCTACCTGCAAGAAAAAGGTAAATAGTGTCAGGGTCATGGCCCCTGGCATGTTCTGTGGGGGTTGGGGGTTGTAGACTTGATCTTCTGTGACTCCCTGTAACACACTTTGGGGGTGTTTGAGAGTGGCTGGAGAATCAGTGAGACACAAAAAAGGAATGTAGCTATCAACTTTCCTGAGGAGATGGGCCTGAGAACTGAAAGGAGTTAGTCACAACTTTATCTCTTTTTCTCTCTCTTCTGCATAGATGGGAACCTAGGGACCTAGTTGAAAGGGAGGGCTAGGAGTAGAATAGGTAGGGTTTGAAGGGTTTATTATGTCTGGTAGAAGGGGAAGGGGCTATTCCTGACAATGAAATGTCTACTGTATTGAACTCTTAGATTATCAATAAATCTTTAATCCATGCACCCTTGGGCTCATGCAGTGAAGTTACTTGAGATCTAAGTTGGCAAGCATTGATAAATAGCAACATTGCTCCCCTCTAGTTTTCAACTAGAAAGCAGCATCTATGAGTGCTGCATGGATATGTGAGCATCCACAGATATGTTTCTTCCTTTCACTCAGAAATTCATTTTCTAGTGTTCTGTTCCATGTCCACCTCAACACACCAGGTCTATTACATGGTGTCAGACTGTGGCTTGCTAAAAGTTGCAACTCAGCCTGCCTCTTGCAATAAGACAAAAGTCCTTTGATTTCAAAAGGCTTTACTGGAGATAAACAACCATTAGAGTACACATTTCAAGATACACGGATCTTAGCTGAACTTGAAAATTGTTACGAATGTTAAGCAAAAGCTGAGGTACAGAATAGCAGTTCCCTGCAGGCCCCATCCTCCCCCTCAGTTCTCAAAACAATCGGCCCGAGGGTGAGAAAGTGAAAGTTTCTCAAGGGTGTCGGAAAGGCAGATATATGTAGACACAACATTCCTCTTCTCTCTGTAAGCTTTCATCAGAAGGCTTGCCACCTGCAAAAGAAACACTTAATATACTGACAGGATTAAAATGGAGTCTCTTTGGCTTAAACACAGTCAGAACCTGACACATGGGAATCCTGCTTTTTTTTTGGGGGGGTCAGTGGGGGGAGGGGGGCTGTTTGATGAATTGCGTGTGGAGGGATACTAGTGTGATAAGCCTCCTCAGTGGGGTATAATACTAGATAGTCCACCCTTGAAAGCAGCTATTTTCTTCAAGGGAAGTAATATCTGGAGTGTGGAAATCAGTTGTAATTCCAGGATATCTTCAGGTTCTGCAACCCTATGGTAGGGGCAGAAGGAACATATCACCTGGCTATTTGTTTTCCAGTTTCCACTGAGGAATAATAAAAAACAAATTGACTGAGCACAGAGAAAAATATGATGTATTTATTTGCCTGAACACAAGAAGTATGTAAAAGGGAGAAAGCCATACCTTTTAAGAAGGAGGTCACTTATTCTTATTTGCAGTTATTGTTTCCTCACCTGAATATACAGTTGTGAAGGGATAGCACAAATGTGTTCAAGTCCTTGTCTTCATTTTCTGCTGTGGTCTTGTAATTGCTCTTTGTTCTCTGTGAAAAACATAAACCATTTTCCTTCTAGCACTTTTGTTTTCTTTCTCCCACCCACCCACCCCTTTCAGACGGGGCAGTCCTTCATGACCTTCATCTGCCTTGGCATTCTGGTTATTGCTGGCCACCCAACTTGAAGATCTTACCCTTCTTCACCTCTGCCAAAACTGAGAAGCATCATTGTTATCACTAATTGGACAAAAGGGAGCACAGTCTTCACTACTTCCCAGGTATACCCCTCATTACAAGGTCCAGCATTCTTTTTGGAAACCAAGCTTTCTCAATTCAGCACAAAGCTCCTGTTATCCACCTGTTTTAAATTCTTAATATAAAAGACAGCAAAACTTAACATTGTACTTGCTGAAAACATGTACCTTACAGGCTTCTTACTCCAATAGGCCAGGTTTTTGAGCACATAACCCCCACGCCCCACCTCAACCCCATTGGTCAATCTGTGATGCATATTTTAAAAGGCAGTGCCATATATATTAGGGTTTTCTAAACTGAGTTAACTGACCTCCCTGAAGGAGGCACAAAGGGTGAGAACAGGATGTAGGCTGTGTGAAATGAATGCTAGAAATATTTAAGTAGAGCTGGACTTGGTAGCATAATAATGGGTTTCCATAAATGAGTGGGAAGGGAGTTCACATGGGAGGACTCTGATTTGCTGTACCTCTTCATCTCTATCCAAAAGAAATATGACCTCTTTTCTGCCAAGGAGACAGCAAAATCCCTGTGCTAGAATATCCTGCATATCTCTTAGGCATACAAGATTTCAAGACTTTTTTAGGAGAAGGAGAATTTTGAAGAATAGGAAGTGTAATCTGGAAGTTATACCAGCATCATGCCCAAATTGGTTCCCACCTGTTTCACAATTTAATTTAGAAAGTTAAATATAAAATCATCTTTTGAAATTGAACAAATAAGATGTGTCACAGTTTTCAATTGGCATATTTACCCTCCTTTCAGGTTACCAGTTTAGTGTAGTGGTTAAGAGTGGTAAGACTCTAATCTGGAGGGGTTTGATTCCTCACTCCTCCACTTGAAGCCAGCTGGGTGACCTTGGGCCAGTCACAGCTTCTCAGAGCCCTCTCAGCCCCACCCACCTCACAGGGTGATTGTTGTGGGGATGATAATAATAATATACTTTATAAACTGCTCTGAGTGTGGTGTTAAGTTGTCCTGAAGGGTGGTATATAAATCAAAAGTTATTGTTGTTGTTATTATCATTAAACCAAAAGAGCACACAGGCTCAAGGAAGTCACAACCACACACAATAATTACAGTGTAATTCCGATAATGAATCTTCTACAGTCCCGAACTTACAGAACCATAACGCCCAGTTTACAAACCAATGGAATATAAAATCAATATCCAGTGTAAATCCGGTTCGAATTAAGTTTCATTGAAACAGAATAAGTTCAATATGTACCGCTCATGCGGGATGTATTTACAATCAAAATGTCCATAAAGTATCAATGGTAGCAGCAATGCCGCAATGGGCCAATAGTGGCTATTAAGTTCACTGAAACCAGTGTTCACGGCAACGAGCTTAACCGGTCTCCTTCACTTTCACTCGTTTCAGCCCACTTCCTTCCTCAGGCCGTTGCTTCTATAATAAACATAATGAGGTAAGCTACCATCCAAAACCTATCTATGCAGACACGTAACGAAACTATATACTTACATCAATATCTGTTTCTACAATTTTAACCTCCAATATCGAAAGAACAATGACACGATGGGACAGGTACTTGATCATTCTCAATACCAACTTATATAACAATTGGTTCAATTACCCAATTACTACTTGAATAAACCATCTACAGCTTCCAATGATCAAAAACAGGCATTAACCACTCAGTATAGCATTTAAGGATACATTCAATTAATACACCTTCAATGAACATGCTCAATAAATATACACATAATAAATATACACTTTTATACACCATTCAATAAATACCAAATAGATAGAAAATACAGAATAAATATTCTTAATACCGGTTACCTTGATCATTTAGTCTCCTTATATGGTTGATAAAACTTACCAAAAATAGTCAGACTAAAATTCATAAAAATACCGAGTAATCCAATTCATTATTTAGACCCGCTGGTGTCAAGGTATTAAGTCTAAATTACAATCACATGACCCGGATAACCCCGCGCTCTAAAAGCAGCCGTCATGTTCCTAGCCTCATACAAAAAGTCTTGTTGTTGAGATGCATTACTTTTAATACGTAGGAACTGGGGAAAAGGTATATTGTTCTTCAGATTTAAGCAGTGATAGGACGAATAATCCAAATACGCCACTCGATCCGTTGGCTTTCGGAATGGTCTAACGCCCAATCGAGTGCCACTAACGCCAAAGGAATGAGCGGAGGCAATTCCACGCACTGACCTTTTAAAATATAAGAACCGTAGCCAACCATCTGAAAATAATATCACATGGGCTATGGATTTTTCGCCGCTGGCAGGGTCTATTGCAAGCGTTATCAGAAGGAACTGGCATTTTTTGCAGGATATCCCGGGCTGCAATTTTCCCCCGCGTATTGGGTTTAGACGGACCAGAAGCTTACGTGATATGTTGGTCCATGACGCAGGAGGTTGCTCCCAACCTGCTGCAGGGACATTTTCCCTGCGGTCACTGCAACGTCTGCCCACTAAGCACTGATCCTAAAAACATAGTGCACCCGAGGACCGGTCGTCCACTGTTCTCAAAATATTTCTCAACATGCACCACAAGCAACGTGGTTTATCTTGTCCAATGCACTTGCACTTTATTATACGTAGGGAGCACATCGCGCCCGATCAGACTGAGGGTCCAGGAACATATTTCAAAAATTAGGACTCGAAATCAGGCAGCACCCTTATCTCAGCACTTTCAAATACATCATAGGAATGAAAAAGAATTAAAGTTTACAGTTCTAGAGGTGGTTAGCAATCCGGGCTATGCAAATAGGCATCTATTACAAGCTGAAGCACGTTGGATATTTAGACTTAATACCTTGACACCAGCGGGTCTAAATAATGAATTGGATTACTCGGTATATTTATGAATTTTAGTCTGACTATTTTTTGGTAAGTTTTATCAACCATATAAGGAGACTAAATGATCAAGGTAACCGGTATTAAGAATATTTATTCTGTATTTTCTATCTATTTGGTATTTATTGAATGGTGTATAAAAGTGTATATTTATTATGTGTATATTTATTGAGCATGTTCATTGAAGGTGTATTAATTGAATGTATCCTTAAATGCTATACTGAGTGGTTAATGCCTGTTTTTGATCATTGGAAGCTGTAGATGGTTTATTCAAGTAGTAATTGGGTAATTGAACCAATTGTTATATAAGTTGGTATTGAGAATGATCAAGTACCTGTCCCATCGTGTCATTGTTCTTTCGATATTGGAGGTTAAAATTGTAGAAACAGATATTGATGTAAGTATATAGTTTCGTTACGTGTCTGCATAGATAGGTTTTGGATGGTAGCTTACCTCATTATGTTTATTATAGAAGCAACGGCCTGAGGAAGGAAGTGGGCTGAAACGAGTGAAAGTGAAGGAGACCGGTTAAGCTCGTTGCCGTGAACACTGGTTTCAGTGAACTTAATAGCCACTATTGGCCCATTGCGGCATTGTTGCTACCATTGATACTTTATGGACATTTTGATTGTAAATACATCCCGCATGAGCGGTACATATTGAACTTATTCTGTTTCAATGAAACTTAATTCGAACCGGATTTACACTGGATATTGATTTTATATTCCATTGGTTTGTAAACTGGGCGTTATGGTTCTGTAAATTCAGGACTGTAGAAGATTCATTATCGGAATTACACTGTAATTATTGTGTGTCGTTGTGACTTCCTTGAGCCTGTGTGCTCTTTTGGTTTTGTGTACTTTAGGAAGTGGTTCCCTGTTGTTGGTTGGTTGTTATTATCATTACCAATAAACATTGATAAGATCCCCGCACAAAAAGAAATCCTGAAACAGTATTCCAAGAATATCAAAATTACTTTTTGCAGTATAATTTAATCTGTACACATGGCTAGAGATCTCTGACAAAGAATTCTCAGCCTACTCAACAATCTACAATCCACAGCATTGTACAGGGTATACCAAGACAAACTCATATAAGGATGAATCCAATTTCTAATGTATATATGAGAACGTCCTTAGTAACTAGACAGGGAGGGGATGTGGCCTTGTATAGCCCGATCTCATCAGATCTTGAAAGTTAAGCAGGGTTGGTACTTGCATGGGGGTCACCAAAGTAGACTCTGCAGAGTAGGGGTGTCATTCCCCTGCATGGGGTGGGGGATCCCCTGCTCCCACCCTCCACCTCTGCCCCCACTTACCTGGCTGGCAGGGGGGCGTGATTCCTGGGGTGTGCCTCCAGGTGGCGCAGTGCACTCCCGTGCCCACAGCAGCCCAATTCGGGCCAAATCGCACCCTGCAGTGGGCCTGATTCGGGCCGAATTGGGCCTGATTCAGCCCTCTGGTGAGCACCTTTGACTCGTGTGATGATGTCACTTCCTAGAAGTGATGTTATTGTGCAAGCTGGGAGCATGCATGCGCACAGCATGTATATGAATAGGAACACAGCAAAGTAAGTGCCAGGCCCCCGATCTCCTGCTGGGAGAGTTGGGGGATCTGGCAACCATACTGCAGAGGAAGGCAATGGCAAACTGGGGGAAAACCCCACTTCTCATTTTCCTTGAAAGACCCTTGCTGGGGTTGCCATAAACCAGCTGTAACTTGACAGCACATACATAGATACAGGGCCACCACATGGTGAGGGGAAGATGCACATTACTTGGTCCCTGAGGTCCAATGGGGCTTGGCCCAGGCTGCAATCTCCTTTACTTTGTGAAAAAATGAGTATAAACTGTAGATCATACCTGAGAATATTTATACAAATTTATTTCCTTGTATCTTTTTATCTGTTACCCATATCTTGTGAAATTTGCTGGAGCCAATCAGATGTAGTGTTAAATCAGCAATCTCAACCAAAATTCTGAGCTGGTCTTTTCAGGTTTATCAGATGAAGAACTACAAATCCCAGAATTCCTTGTGCATAGGCAGGAGGGAGGGAGAGGGGTGGGAAGGGCAAAGCCAAACACAGTAAGACAGAGCAAGTGCTGTTTATTTTTCTGGTACAATTTGCAGGCTCAAAATATATGTGAATAAGTGTATAATTAACTCACAGTCACAAACAGACATGCTCCATGCTGCCATGTCTGGTGATCACTGTAAATACAAATATGCAGCCAGAAACATAAGGGGGTAAAAGAAAGGGAATAACAAAACCTAAAGGTAACCAATCAAAGCTCCAATTTTTCAAATCAGACAAAGACTTTCTTCATTCAGGTAACAATTAGACATGGGTATGAACAGAAAAAAAACCAAACATGGTGTTCATTGTTCATTGCCATCCACGAACAATGAACAACGAACATTGATGAACATGATCCTTGCAGAACCCCTGTCCATCATCTTCAAGGCCTCCTGGAGGAGTGGGGATGTGCCACAAGATTGGAGAAGAGCAAATGTTATCCCAATCTTTAAGAAAGGGAAGAAGGATGACCCAGGAAACTACAGGCTGGTCAGTCTGACTTCTGTTGCTGGGAAGATATTAGAACAGATTTTAAAGGGATCAATCTGTAAGCATCTGAAGGACTGCTCAGTGATCCGGGGAAGTCAGCATGGTTTTGTTCCTAACAGATCTTGCCAGACCAACCTGGTTTTCTTCTTTGATCAAGTGACCAGCTTACTGGATCGGGGGAACTCTGTTGACATGATTTATCTGGATTTCAGTAAAGCTTTTGATAAGGTCCCCCATGACATTCTGATGGGCAAACTGGAAGACTGTGGAGTGGACTATAGGACAGTTCGGTGGATAGGGAACTGGTTATAGGACCGCACTCAAAGAGTGGTGGTCAACGGCATTTCATCAGATTGGAGGGAAGTGGCCAGTGGGGTGCCGCAGGGTTCAGTTTTGGGCCCGGTACTTTTCAATATTTTTATCAATGATCTGGATGAAGGAGTGGAAAGGCTGCTCATTAAATTTGCTGATGATACCAAATTGGGAGGAGTAACAAACACCCAAGAAGACAGAATTAAAATTCAACAAGACCTGAATACTCTGGAGAAGTGGGCAGCTGTGAATAGGATGCAATTCAACAAAGACAAGTGCACAGTATTACATCTGGGCCACAAAAATGGGAAGCACAAATACTGGATGGGGGATATACTTCTGGGCAGTAGTATATGCGAAAGGGATCTTGGGGTAAGAGTGGACTGTAAACTGAATATGAGCAGTCAATGTGATGCGGTGGCAAAAAAGGCTAATTCAATCTTGGGTTGTATCAAAGGGGCCATAGCGTTGAAATCGCAGGAGGTCATAGCCCCTCTCTATACTTCCTTGGTCAGGCCACACCTGGAGTATTGTGTGCAGTTCTGGAGGCCTCACTTCAAAAAGGATGTGAACAAAATCGAGAGGGTGCAGAGGAGAGCGACAAGGATGATCAGGGGTCTGGAGACTAAGCCCTACGATGAAAGGCTAAGGGCCTTGGGAATGTTTAGTTTGGAGAAGAGGAGGTTGTGGGGGGACATGATTGCTCTCTTTAAATATTTGAAAGGCTGTCATTTGGAGGAGGGCAAAGAGCTGTTCCAGTTGGCAGCAGAGGGTAGGACGCGAAGCAATGGGTTTAAATTACATGCACAAAGGTACCGGTTGGATATTAGGAAAAGCTTTTTCACGGTCAGAGTAGTTCAAAAGTGGAATCAGCTGCCTAGGGAGGTGGTGAGCTCCCCCTCACTGGCAGTTTTCAAGAAGAGGCTGGATGAATACTTGTCAGAGATGCTTTAGACTGATCCTGCACTGGGCAGGGGGTTGGACTAGATGGTCTGTATGGCCCCTTCCAACTCTATGATTCTATGATTCTATGATTCTGTCACAAACCTGTTCATTGTTCGTGGGGGCCAGCTGGCTCTCCTCCAGCCATCAAGATCCCTACTGCACCACTCCCAGAAACTCTACCTTAGCAGGCAGCAGGATTGTACCGATAATAAATAATAGCTTGGCCCAAGAGCCTGACAGCAGCCCTGGAACTTGAAGGGGTAGATCCCTACCACACCACACCCAGAAACCCTACCTGAGCAGGCAAAAGGAAAGGTATCAGTAATAAATAATAGCTTGGCCCCATAGCCTGGCAGCAACCCTGGAACCTGAAGGGGTAGATCCCTATCGCACCACACAAAGAAAATTCTAGCTCCAATGCACTCACCCTGTTTGTCTAACAGCAGCTGTCTCTCTCTGAAAGCCAGAGCTGGGAGCCCCCCTCCCCCCTGGTCTTTTCCTCTTGTAACAAATTTGGAGCTCCAGTTCACACTTGGAAGGAAGATCTGCCTATCAAGTTAAATTGGGCTTAGATTGGGGTTTCCAGGGCAACAGCAGGAGTTCAGACAGAGTTCAGACAATCCCTGCCTAAGTTGCCAAGGGAATTGATTGCAGGTGCCAGACTGTCTGGCTTGATGAACAGCAACGAACAGCAACGAATGAGGCTTGCAAAGACTACCTGTTCGTTTAGAATGGGGCCTCACAAACAGCTTGTTTGAGAACAGCAGATTGGGCTGTTTGTGGGTTTTTTTAGTTCGTATTGCTGTTCGTGCCCATCTCTAGTAACAATACAGAAACTAGGGTAGAAGATTAAAATGATTTCATTATAGAGGCTGAGTCTGCGCAAATAATTTTCAGTAAAGAGTGCATAACCTTATGGATTCTTTGCATACTGCCCATGATTGTAGCAGAAACTGAAAGATGTTTCAGCAAGCTAACACTCATCAAAAGCTGCTGATGTTCTACAGTGGGGCATGAACAGTTATGCCTCCTAGCCATCTTGTCTATTGATTTTGAACTTGCAGGAGACATTGACTTTGGGGGGTTAATTCATAATTTTGCAATGGAAATGGCCCAAAAAATAAAGCTTTAAAGTTAATTGGCCTAATGTTTGCAGCCACACTGATCCATTAGAATAAAAGTAAATTGAGACATTGACAGGCTTATGATGCAAAAGTTACAAAATAGTTACCAAAAGTTGTACGACTTTCTGGTTGGTTATTAAAGCAAGGACAGGTATTTTTCAGAAATGTAGACTCCATACTATCAGAATTAAAACAAACTCTTTTCATGGTTTATGAGACTGTATATATAGGATGCAGGACAGTGGTGTCAGTGTGGGCATATGACAAGTTTGCGCTGGGCCAAAAGAAATAATGTGAGGGCCTGCATACATATTAAGAAGACTTGAGCAAGGACCTTTCTTTCAGTCGGTAGGTTTTCTTTGACATTTGAGATGAAAGTTGATTTTATTTATTATTTATTTGATTTATTTAGAGTCTGCCTTTCTCACAGAGACCCAAGGCAGATTACACAGTGCAAGTTAGTATGAACAACAAACAGGGTTGCAGAAATTTGAAAACAAGTATAAATCTGGACACAGAAATGAAATATTGTGGAAACAAAGCATAAGTAAACAAACATGACGTCTTTAATGAATGGAAACTACCCAGTAGGAGCACATCTACTTCAACAGATGGCACCCAGTAGAATAGCCTACAATCTACAGTCCCTCCCCTCATTTTCTAAGGCATCCCTCTGAGCTATTTCTTATAGCCCTGCCATATTGCCTATTAATGAATTAATTTGACTTATACCCCACCCTTTCTGCAAGCAAGCTAAGGGCAGCTTCCAACAATATTTCAATAAATACAGTAAAAACATTAAAATCACAATCCAGATAAAAAGATTCAGGTTCCACTGATTAAACCAGGCTACTATAAAATCACTACAAGCCACGGGCACTGCCATTATGTAAATTCAGGTGGCCACAAAAGAAAGGCAAGGCGGTCAGAAAGGGGGGACACAAAGCTGGTCCCTAATCAAAGGCCAGAACATCTCTGTCTTGCAGGACCTGAGGAATTGTAATAGGTCCCGCACAGCAAGATCTCCAGTGGGAGAGCATTCCACCAGGTCAGGGTCAGGGCAGAAAAGGCCCTGGCCTTAGTCAAGGCCAGCTGAATGTCCCTCGGGCCGGGGGACTCCAGAAAGTGCTTATCCGCAGAGTGCAAGGCCCTGCGGGGGACATAATGGGAGAGCCGGTCCTGCAAGTATGCAGGTCCAAGTCTGTGAAGGGCTTTGAATACTAGAACCAATACCTTGAACCAGGGCTCATTTCGAGGGGGAATGCACCGGAACACAGTTCCGGCAGTTCCCCAAAGAGGTCATATGTCAGGTGGCCCTGCCCACCTGACTCTCGGCCATTTTGGGCCTGTTTCAGCCTGGATCAGGGCCGAAATGGCCCAGATCGGGCCTCTGACGGGTGGTGGATCACTCTCCCACTCAGCAGTGGCCCAGTCCTGACCATTTTGGGCCCCTTTTTTGGCCATTTTCAGCTCCTTTTTGCCATTTTGGGCCCAATTTCAGCCCTGAATGGCCAGGATTGGGTCCAACACAGCCAGGATAGGTGATGCCAGAGGGTGTGGCATATGCAAACCAGTTATGCTAATGACACACTTCCAGAGATATCAAGGGGTGTGGCATATGCTAATGAGTTATGCTAATGAGTTCCTCCCGCTGTTGTTCTACAAAATGACCCCTGCCTTGAACTATTTTAGTTGTTCTTTCTTCCTTTTAATTAATTTATTTAGAAAATGTATATGCTTCCTTTCCAGGCCTGCTTGGATATTAAAACAGTAAATGCAATAAAAACAATCATATCAGTAAAAACAAATGAAAACAAAAACAATAAAAATAGTATCAATAAAACCTTTGCAAATAAAACAGCCAATAAAAGCAAACCAGGATATGCAAGCACTTAAAACAGAGCTGTCTAAAATTATTCTAATAAAACAATTCACAATATAGGAGTTGAATATATCACAGCAAAAAAGATGGAATCCCTTCGTTATAAGCCTGGGCAAAGAGGCCTGGCACCTAAAAGAATGTACGATATGCACCAGGCATGCCTCAAGGGGGAGGGTATTCCAAAGGCAAAACATCACTATCAAAAAAGCCCCATCTCTTGTCACCGAATGACCTACCTCTGTATGCCAGGTCACAGAGTGCAGGGTTTGTGAAGATGATCTCAGCTGGCAGGCTGGACAATATGGGAGGATACAGTCCTTCAAGTACCCTGCCCTCAGGCCACTTAGGTAAGAACCAGCACTTTGAAACATACCTGGAAACAGATGGGCAGCCAATGTACATATCTGTTTACTCACATTCTAGATGGCTGTAGCAAAATGGTTTTCAAAGGGCTTCCGGAATCCTGAATATCACCCGTCAATGGTCACTCTGTGATGACAGAGCAATTTTGCTGCAAGTTTGTGGTCATCTCCTGAACTGAAAATCAAACCGCCTCTGAAATTATTGTGTTTTTAAGTTGGATTGTGCCAAAGAAAGTAAAAGGGAAAAGTGGATCTGGGCTTAATAGCTATGTGTATTGCCGGTTTTATTTGAGGTTTCCTGGTTTCCCTCTTTATGAAAAGACTATTGGTTGAGGGGATGGAAAGCACATGTTCCCATTATCCTTTCCTGTTCATCAATGCTGATCTGTCACATGTCACATTTTCTCTCCTTGGAAGCATCTGGTGAGTGTTAGCAATAATCGCTGCAGCATGTTGATCTGAGCCTGACAAGACTTATCTGACACACAAGATGGTTGGGAGATGTTTACCTTGACAGATGGAAGAGGGCTGGGATTTTTTGACACTCCAGTCTCCACTTCCATGGATGTCCTGACTAAATATGAAGACTGGTCCTTGGGATAAATGTAAAGGCAATGAGTTTAAAATATCTTATTAACTAATATGAACACTTGTGGCTTGGGGGAAAAAAGGTACACAAACTTTTACAATTTGGTATAGGTAGAAAACAAACACTTTTCCCAGGCAATGTTCACATCCATCTTCATTTGAGTCTATGTTCTTTCTGTTCTTGTCAAAACAGAAATGGATAAAACCATCATAACTTTCCCTTTACAGCTCAGAATCACCCCCGTCCAACCTGGAGAAATGGATTGCAATCCTGCAAACACAAGAAGATGCTACACCTTCTTTTTTCTGTGATTGTAAAATCCAGCTCAGGAGCCAGTTAGGTTATCTGGTTTAGTGCTGATTGTCTGAGAGCAACAAGCATCTGCAGTCAGAGCCATAGTGTGGGTTGCCAGCACCTAGGGCAACTCCAGTCAGGTGGTGCCCCTGTCACTGAGTGCACATACATGAAGTGCGTGTGCGCACTCCCAGGACCACTTAGGGCTCCCATCTGCTAGTCTGGCTGGGAAGAGAAGGCTACTAATTCCAACTTGGGCAGGAGGCTGGGGGTGCTGCCCAGTGAGGCACTTGCTCCTCCTTCGCTGGAGAGGTGAGCCAAGGGGAGGGGGACAAGCTCGCCCACTGCTCGGTGAAGTTCTCCGGGCAGCAGAGGCAGAAGGAGAGCGGCAGAGATGGGGCTACAGGTGGAAGGCTGACTGCCCCTGCCTGGCTCACACTTGCGTATAAGGTGCTCCCTGCCTGGCTCCACTGGTGCTTGTGCTGGAGACATGATGGGCAAATCAGGGAAGGGGCATGAGCTGAGGGGCAGGGAGGGCAGGGAAGCACTGTGGGACCATGCTGGCCTGGCCTTTGCACTGAGCATTGGCGTGCCTCGTGGCTGCCTGCGCCACCACCGCCAGCTCTGCGCACTCCCAGCCAGCAGCCGCGCCCAGCACCCTCTCTTGGGTAGCACCAAGGGCAAGCGACTCCCCTCCCCCCCAAATCCAGCCCTCTCTGCAGTGGCATTCATGTAATAAGGAACCCCCTGATATCAATGAGTGATTTTTTAAAAATGATAAAAGTGACAAGCACACCAAGATTTTTAACACACATGTACAAACACTTGCACTGATACCTATCTTCATTACCCTGTTTCAATTATCATGATGTTTTTCTTTTTTTTCTTCCCCTCCACACATTTTTTTTATATTTTTCAAACTTTCTTAGGGGAGCTGTACACTTTCCTTCCTAGTGGATGTCAAGTGTCTCCCCTAAATGCGTAGAATGTCTTTCTGTGTCATATGTATCTCATCTTTCTTCTTAGGAGCTCCTGGTTGCAAACCTCTTTGCTCTCCATTTCATTTTTGAAAAAAGTTACATTGCAGAGGATATATCATTCATAACTGGTGCTGAATCAAGCCTGGCCCAGTAGTAGATCTAGTGTTGTATAGTTGACAAAATGCTGGACAAGGACTCAGAAGTACAGATGGACACGAACAGCAATACGAACTAAAAAAACCCACAAACAGCCCAATCTGCTGTTCACAAACAAGCTGTTCGTGAGGCCCCATTCTAAATGAGCAGGTGGTCATTGCAAGCCTCATTCATTGCTATTCGTTGCTGTTCGTCAAGCCAGACAGTCTGGCACCTGCAATCAATTCCCTTGGCAACTTAGGCAGGGATTGTCTGAACTCTGTCTGAACTCCTGCTGTTGCCCTGGAAACCCCAATCTAAACCCAATTTAGCTTGATAGGTAGGTCTTCCTTCCAAGTGTGGACTGGAGCTCCAAATTTGTTACAAGAGGAAAAGACCAGGGGGGAGGGGGGCTCCCAGCTCTGGCTTTCAGGGAGAGACAGCTGCTGTTAGAGAGACAGGATGAGTGCATTGGAGCTTGACTTTTCTTTGTGTGTGGTGGGATAGAGATCTACCCATTCAGGTTCCAGGGCTGCTGCCAGGCTCTGGGGCCAAGCTATTATTTATTACTGATACCTTTCCTTTTGCCTGCTCAGGAAGGGTTTCTGGGTGTGGTGTGGTAGAGATCTTGATGGCTGGAGGAAAGCCTTCTGGCCCCCACAAACAACGAACAACTAACATGTTTGTGAACAGGATCATGTTCGTCAATGTTCGTTGTTCATTGTTCATGGATGGCAACAAACAACGAACACCATGTTCAGGTTTTTTTCTGTCCATGCCCATTTCTAGTCAGGACAGCTTCATTCAAAATCCTGGCACGAAGTGGGACGTTGGACCAGACACACTCTCTCATCGCCCTTTTGCAGGGCTATTTTGAGGACAAAATGGAAGCAAGGAAAACTATGTAGGCCACCCAAGCTCCAGGGATGTGAGATGGGATAAAAATATGATTGACAGATGCACAGGATCAAGCTTGCTCTAAAACTGAGGAAGAGCGCAAATCATGAAGTATGGGTTAGAAAGTAGAAGATCTGAAAATACTGAGCACTGGATCCTCAATGGCATTGTATTTCACACCAGTCTTACATTTCCTCTACAAGTTTTAAGCAGATATGAGACTGAATTTCATGAACTGGTAGATTTGATTCAACTATCTCCATTTTTATGTCTCTTCTCTATTGTGAGAAATGAACACATGAGTTTTTATCACCATCCCTTCACACTGAATTTCCCCATAAGAAGTATACATTTTCACTGTTACTTCTGTGACATTTGCATACAAATGGTATAAAATTGTGCATATGTACAAATAGTGATTAAATATCAAAAAAACATTAAAATCAAAGGAATAATAACGATTGCCATGAAAATGAGGTGGACCCTGAAAATGACAAAACAGTATTAAAAATGTGTATATAAAGTAGGAGCTTCAGTTCATCTCTAGCTTTGACTCTAATGCATCAGCAATATTCTCTGAAGAAAAGTAGCATGTGAGGAACATGGCAGTTCTCTATCTGCAAGGACTTTTTTTTTATCTTTGGGAGCATCCAAAACAGCAGCCTTCATGTGCAAATACACACCCTGTCATATTTTTGGGTCTACAAATAATGCTACCAGAATGAGGAACAGCCTAAAGTGACTTTACTATGAACAGTGACTAAAATCATCTTATACCGCAGTCTCTCTAAACCTTGTGCTAGAACAAACTAATGTCACATGATCTAAGAGCAAGTCGATACATTACCAACACCTACTGTAAAGTATCAGGAGAAGTCTCTAACTTATAAATTCTATTACTACAAACTCCTACAGCTGCAGTGTGAAACAGTATCCTCCAGCAAATGCTGTACAACTTGATTTTTCTGATTAGATATTAACTGGTCCTTAGTTGGGCCACCAGCAATGAAAATCTCCTCAAAGCTGCTGTTTAGAATGGCCCCAGCTGTGTTTAAAAAGGGAATTTTCAGGCACCCAATAAACTGTTTCCAGAAATGGATTTAAGGAGATTAACCTTAACCTAAATTAAGACCAGGGCTCAAGTGTTATGGTCAGCTTCTCATCAGTATAGCCCTCCATCCTGCTTTTTATTTTTAAAGGAAAGTGACATTCCTTCTTTACCAATGAAACTTCTTTGTTTCCAAGTTGATTTAGATTAAAGCTGGAGCTTTTAAATTTCTCAGTGAGTGATCATAAGATGTTCTACTTAGAAGTAAGCCTCAGAACAAATATATTCAATTCTCATCATGGCTGCATCTGTGGATACTTAAATTTGGAGACTGGGGCCATAAACAGACAAGACACATCTTTCTACAAACCTGAGAAAAGCCCCAGGTTTGCAGAAAAATCTGAAATTTAACCCCTCCCCAAAAAACTGAGGGTTAATCCCAAAATTATAGAAGTAGCACCTGTAGCTTTTAGTGACAAAAGCCCTCAGTGGCCATTACTAGGCAACTATAATTGTTGCCAGCCTTCAAACCTTGGTTTCTGTCAGAAAAAGATGAGGGCAGGGCTGTTTCCAGGGCTACTTTGGCCTTTGAAGGAGGATTCATCAGGGCCGGTTCTGGCAACAACCTGAAACCACACAACTTGCAAGACTCACACATTACTGGCTGCTTGCTAGTGTTCAATGAAAACTATTGTGGTGTAGTGGTTAGAATTTCAAACTAGTATCTGGGAGACCCAGGTTTTAATGTCCACACTGCTTTGGAAGCTCACTTGGGGATCTTGGGCCAGTCACACACTCTCAGCATAGCCTTTGCAAAGATAAAATGGAGGAGAATGATATAAGTCACTTTGAGTCTGCTTTGTGGAGAAAGGAGGGTTATACATGAAGTAAATAAATACTAAATATAGCTGAAGATGGAGGGGCAGATAAAAGGCAGGTGGGTTGGTGGGTGGGAAAAAGAGCAGGAAGCAGGGTAAGATGAGAGGTATGTGGACTGCCAGGAGAAGGGAGAGAGGAAACAGTGTGAGGCCCCTGACAAATCCTTGCAGGTTCCATACTGTACAACTGAACCCAGGCCTCATACAAGACCTTGCAGGTTCCCTACTGTGTACAACTGAGCCCAATCCAGCTGGCAGCGTGCAGTTTTGCCAGGGAGAGAGTGTCAGGGGAAGGAAGCAAGGAAAACTGAAGATGGGAGGGCGGGGAGAGAATGGTAGAGAGAAGGAGGGAAGAAAAGCAAAAACCAGGGGAGCAGCCATAGGAGCTTTCAGGGAAGGAAAAGATGAAATAGTGGATCATCCATTTGTATATTTATAATTCACAAGTTGTATAATTGGCCCTACCTCAACATAAAGAGCCAAAACACACGTTAAGAAAAACCTAGGTTCAGCACGTGTTCTCTTACCTCAAGGTTTGCTGGGATCTGTAGGCGTCCTGGAAGCTTAAAGTTTAGCATTTACAGAGCAGCAAAAAGGGAAAGGGAAATACAGGCGCCTGTATTTTAAGCTTTAAGCTTCCAGGACGCCTTTAAGCTTCCAGGACGCTTGCAGATCCTTTAAGCTTCCAGGACTTTAAGCTTCCAGGACCCCTACAGATCTTTAAGCTTCCAGGACGCCTACTTTAAGCTTCCAGGACTCCTACAGATCCCGGCAAACCTTGAGGTAAGAGAACACGTGCTGAACCTAGGTTTTTCTTAACGTGTGTTTTGGCTCAAAGACAACAGGAACAAAATATGGGTTAACTAAAACTTCTGAAGTGAACCTAATAAAGTCACATCTTTAGTGTGGGGTCTCTATGAGGATACCCAACCAGATTAACCACCATTTGTGCAACTCACCCATAGCCAAACCTTGCTTCTCATTGCCTGTGCCAAAACTGTGCAGAGAAATACTCCATGCAAGAGATGCACCAGGAGTTGATGCACAGCACAAAGGTAATTAGACCTCCCCACACACCCAACCCACACACCCACACACACACACTCACAAGACCACTGGTACAATTGAGCCAAGAGTGGCTGCTTTGGATGCTTCTCTCCATCCTTAAATGAGTCAGAGGCTTGCCAATCTAAAATAACAACAGATCTAACCTACTGAATTCCTGAAGGAACATGTCTATTTCATACTACACCAGGTTGGTGTAGTGGTTAAGAGCAGCAGGACTCTAATCTGGAGAACCGGGTTTGATTCTCCACTCCTCCACTGGAAGCCAGTTGGGTGACCTTGAGTCAGTCATAGCTCTTCCAGAGCTCTCTCAGCCCCACCCACCTCATAGAGTGATTGTTGTGGGAATAATAATAATATACTTCGTAAACTGCTCTGAGTGGGTGTTAAGTTGTCCTGAAGGGTGCTATATAAATTGAATGTTATTATTATTATTATTAATCTGAAACAGCAGCATAGAACAAATAAATAAGTAGGGATGTCTACTGAAAAAAATCTATTTCAGTTTGCGATCAGGGGTTTCCAAAGGAACTATATACCATTATTGTTTTTTCGGATGGTGCATTGCCAGCTAAGATCTAATCTATCTGGGTTTTTTTCTAGCCTTGTTCTTCGCAATGAAGGCTTTCAGGCTCTTTGGGGCAGTTTTTTCTGCACTTAACAGCACTAAAATTGCACAGGACACAGGTTCTTTTCACACTGGGACTTTAAATTATTTCAGTATCTGTTCTGCTTCCCATGTTTGCAGGTGTTTCACACTTGCAAAGGTACTTATGGGACAGTGCCGATGTTTGTCCACAGTATCCCCGACTTTTCCACCTGCGGACACACCCTGGTTTTATTTTATTTTGAAGCCTCTGCCGAGTTGCGCCTGGCCTGATTACTGTCAGTGCAAACTCTATACTCCCTTTCTGCTTCTCTTCTCCCCTCTCTCCTTTTCCCCGGGAGCTGATTGGTCTATGTGGAATTAACCACTCCCACCCTTGTCAGTTCTCTGAACTCCTTTTACACCATTTTTATCAGTAAAGTGAGGTTTGGGTTGTAAGGCTGTTTCTCCATTGGCTTCCTTCCTTCCAGGTATGCAAGCATTCTCATATTCCCCCCACCCCCACAAAGCCAGGAACAATTCATAGTGTTGCAGCTTATTCCCTACTGGCTTTAAAAGCCAGGAAAGGGTTAAATGGCTGCTTTTCCCTTCCTCCTTTGGGGCATACACACTCTGTTTTTTTTCCAAAGGCAAGAATGGGTTGTAAGTTTTAAAGTTGTAAGGTTATAACATTGTAACTGCACATTCCTCCTGGCTTTAAAAGCCAGGAAAGGATTAAATGGCTGCTTTTCTCTCCCTCCCAGGCATGTTTAGGGCTTTGCCAAAGAGGAAAAAAAGCCCTTTGGAAACAAAGTGGCAGAGAAGCTGCCACAAGGGGATGAAGCAGCAGCATTTTAACCCTTTCCTGGTTTGGCTTAAAAAAATAAATGAAAGTGGAACAAGCAAGAATACTACATATTTTCCCCCAGAACTCTGCCACCAATTGCCTCTCCAGGGGTCACGGGACAGCCCAATCAGCAAATACAGGGGAGGATGTGTTTCAAAATTGCAACATTACTGCACATGCAATTTTTTTTTTAAAGTATGATGTGAATTGCAAAGCCCTGAAAGCCTGAAACTGCATCGAGGCTTCAAAACCAAATGAAAAACAATATGCCAAATCAAAACTGCCTGGGATAGTGTGGAATGTGGGGGTGCCATGCCGAAACCATTGTGATCGTGGGGAATGCTCATAAATGGTGGTTTAAACTGTAAGTGCGAAAAGGGCCACAATCCTGCCTCTAAACCATCTATCCACTGATTTTTTTGTGTGTTCCATTACACTACATACACAGAAAACAATGGACTCTGAAGAAGTCAAGTGTTGGTGGGTGCACACTGTGGTTGGAAACTGGCCAGCAAAGGGATAGCAGCATGACAGTGGCATTAAAAACAATCTTGCTTTATGTTCACGTTTTCCTTTTTCCAGTAGTGCCATTAAATTAGTACTGTTACATTCTTCTGTTGCCTGTTGGTGCCATGCTTCTTTGTGCTTTGTAGTTTTGTTCTCGAGGGGGTGTTCTTACATTAATTGTCACCAATCTCCATCAGCCAAGTGCAGGCAGGCAGCTCCCCCAGGTGGAATAGCTGGGGTGAGGGAAGGGTCTAAAGCTTCTTTTCCCTGACTACTTTGTTTACAAGCAGAACAGAGCTAGTGCGTGTATGAGGGGGGCAGAGAAAACCCATTGCATACCTGATGCAAAATCCTTGTGTTGCTCCACAATGAACATGAGGATTTTGTAATGTGAGATGGACCCTGAAGCAACCAGGGAGGGATGGTGGAAAGCTCTGAGTCAAAGATTAGGTCAGCTAGGCAGGAAGGCTGTATATAGGCCTTTGATCGGCCAAATGCTAGATAGCTCTTATTTCTCACCTCTATATTTTAAAAACTTTAAGAGGGAGTGCTGACCAAGTTTCTTTTCACGCCACCTTTTAAATTTCTACAGGGAGTGCTGAGCAAGACATCCTCTACTTTGAATTAGGGCAGAAACATGTTTCTCTCAAACAATAGCCTGTTTCCAATGGTTTAATAAAGTGTGTAATTAGTCTTTGTTATGATTTAAGAGGATCCCAGCAAACACAATGATTTTTTTCAGGAGCATCCACTTTGCCTGTTGAGGTGGGAGGGATTGTAACAAGCTCAGTAGAGGTATTGTATGAAGAGGTGACTGCCTGTGTGTTCAAGGACTGATATGGGACCAATCTGATATGGGATAAAGCCTTTCCATTTTCACATTTGGCTCTGTACTTGCTAACAATACTTTGCATTTATACAGCAATGCCAGCATTTAAACCTGCATTAACTTTCATATCCACTAAACACGTATCATGAAAAAGTATATGCCATCGATTCTATATCATAATCAACTATCCCACAAAACATTAACCATTGTTCATCATTAGGACTAATACGAGCATTAAAATCCCGTCACAAGAAAATCACTATCTACATAAATATCACGAAGCTTCTCCAATAATCCATTCAGTTCTCCCCAAATATTTTTTCTACCCCTTTGATGGGTCAATATTCAAAGCAATTTATATACGGAAGCCCCTTCTTCACCTGAGACATAACTCCCCATTATCCCAGAAGTCTAGCCGAAAGGCATGGAATTGGCTTGTCTGGGCCTTTTCGCACATCTCATGTTTGATCAATGCAGTGCTGTTCTTTTTAGTCTGAGTTGGGATTGATGAGTGCTGGTGCTGGTGCTGTGTTCGTCACTAATGTTGTCATCAGTGATATTCCAGTGTAAACCCCTTCCTTCCTTCCTTCCTTCCTTCCTTCCTTCCTTCCTTCCTTCCTTCCTTCCTTCCTTCCTTCCTTCCTTCCTTCCTTCCTTCCTTCCTTCCTTCCTTCCTTCCTCTCTTGCACACACGATGAATCAATGCATCGCTGGAATGCTGGATCAATCTATTGTCTAGATTTCTCCTTCTCAACCTATTGTACACCGATCCAATACTGGATTTTTAATTTTTTTTAAAAAAAGTGGGAGAGGAAAGAGGGGAGGAGGAGGATGGAAAAGAGGGGGAGGGAGTGTCTGAATAGACAACAGTGACCAATCACAATGAAGTGGGTTTTCAGTAGGTGGGAGGGAGGCAGAAGAGAGTGGGATGCTAAAGGACAGAATAAAGAGTGTGCATGGGGAAGCAGCTGACTGGAAAATGGATATATATATATATATATATATATTTAAGTCAGAGTATAAGCACTCCCAGGAATGCCCAGGAGTGACTATTCATGGCAGCAAATTGAGTGCAGATGGTCAGAAAAAAACTGGCCTGTGCAGAAGGGGTTATTATCAAAATAAACCCCAAAACAGCCCTATAAGGCCAGCTAGTATTATCCCATAAGGCTGATAGAATTGGTTCAGAGTTGTGATCTATATAATGGGAATGAGTAAGTTCTTCCTTCCAGGTTGTTGTAAAGATTACCCAGAATAAATTACTTTGGGTTTACTGCTCCAAGAGTTTCACATACATTATTTTGATATTATCCTCACAACATCTTTATAAGGTAGACCTGTATTATTATCCTGAGATGAGAAGTGGTCTGAGGGCTAGAGGATGATGCTTGTTTAAGGCAGTAAATTAGGGACTTCTTGAATAACATTTCTGTTTAAGTAGCTAAATGAATAAATATATCTATTTACCGCCTTATATGCCTGGGTTTTTACCCTTATTATGGATACATTCCTTCACTAATTTGGAGACACTGAAGGCTATTAAAGAAAGCTGCACGCCATCATATTGCCTGAAGAACAAATATGTGAAACCAAACAAACCTCACTCAAGTTCCAAAGCACTAAGAAAACCATTTATCAGTCTCCTGCTAAAGAGGAAATGACCCAGCGATGCAGGCAACTAATATCTGTTTGTCTGATATATCACATTATGGTTACCTGGCAAATTCTAAAGAATGAAAGGAACTTTTTGAAATGTAGAGACACCTACACTGGGCCTTAATCATCTACTGTATTAGTCCCAGATCGAAGTCCCTTGGGTAGAAATGTATTAGTCCCAGTCTGCCTTAACTACTGACATTTTCCCCTTTGTAAGATTTCCTTTATTTTTCAGCATTAGACTTCACATTTAAGATTCCTCCCCATTTTATAAATAGAGGTTTAATGTTGATCCCCAAATTGCAGTGCTTATTTCTGCTGGTTTTCAAATACTAGGATAATTCCTGTTTATTACCTTTCATCTGTCTGTAAATTGCATTTCAAAAAATTGACACATGTCAGTTTCTTTTAATTTCATTTTCATCATAAGGTCATGTTACCAGATTTGACCAACAGTTTTCCTCTTCAAGAAAGGCTTTTTGAGCTTGGGTGGAAAGGAGTGGAGGAGGTCCAAATCTTCAAGACAAATTATTCAAGTTAACATGAAATGAAATTCATTTTCTCTTTTTCTGTCATCTCTCGGCTACATAAGGACATGAAATAAAATGATCAGGCCAAACGATGGTTTCTAATCCAGCTGCATCCCTACTGAGAGATGATTGCATTGAAGAGCAAAAGCTGATAGCAAGGCTAAGCTGTCCTCCAAGTAAACACCAGCAAGAAGGGATAGTGTGTATGATTGGATCCAAAGCTTTCCAAACCAAATACCTACTTCTGAAATGACTTTCACCCTTACGATTCCATCCTTCCCAAGACAGATTTAATATCTTTCACAAAGCATGGCCTTCTAAGCTTTCTGAAGGTATTTGACAGTGTCTTGGGAGTGAATTAAACAGAGAAAAGTAGCTGTGTTTTAACTATTGCATCTCCAGCTATGTGAACAGAAGAAATTCACTTTTAAGAGATAAGAAGGGGCTTACAGATTAGTCCTACAATCCATTGTTCTGTTAGCATAGCTCATAAGATCAGGGGCTACCCCAATGTGAATATATTTATTTATTTTAGTCTACCTTTCTCACTGAGATCTATGGCAGGTTACAACAGTACAACTGACACAATATAATAGACAGCTAGGACATACACTGAGAAAAATTTAACAATGAAGAATAGTTCAGACATTCAGGGAAACAGATCCAATAGGAAATGGTGGCAGAAAGTTTTTTAAACAAGCATAAAGCCGAGCTCAGGGGTGAAATCTATCTGAAACAAAGCATATCTAATTTTCATACCATGTTTATCAGCAGGGAAACTTGCTAGTACGTGCATATCTACATCAGCAGACAGTACCCAATAGTGAAACATTCAGTCCTCATCCCTACCAAGGCATCTCTCTGAGCTATTACTTATGACATAGAGCTGTAATCTGGATAAAAAGCCCGCCTGAATAATTCAGTTTTGCATCGTTTGCTGAAAGCCAGGAGAGTGAGAGCTTTCCTGATCTCTTCAGGCAGCCCATTCCATAAGGTGGGGGATACCACAGAGAAAGCAAGTGTGCAGGCAGCCATTGCTTTTGCCCAGTTGCAGGGTGGTATCGGCAGAAGACCTTGTTCAGATGAGCAAAACTGCCAGGGCAGAACATAGGGAGACAGGTGGTCACGCAGATATGAATGGCCAAGGCCATGAAGGGCTTTGAATGTGATTGTCATGACTGAATTGCCTTGGAGTACTGGTATCAATTATGCTAGAGGCAGCACTTTAAACTTCTATATTCTGAATTAAATTTAATGAATTACCTTTTGGAACTGCACCCACTGGAGTCTAACCAAGTATTTAGGTTGTCTCATTCTGTGGAGTTTCTGGCTTAGTTTTTTTCAAACAGCATAAAAGAATGTGCCTGATCTGGCAACGGCCAATACAAGCAGCAACCGAGGGAACACTGACAAAATAAGACTTCTTACACACACGTTTGGGGAAAGAACCAAGATCTTGAATAAAAAGAAATCTAACACATTCAAGTAGTTGTGAATGATAACAACAAGCACACAGCTGCAGTAACCTCGCCCACACAGAGATACAGTATGTCAAATACTTGCAATAATACTGCACAATGTGTATCACTCGGAAAGGAGAGAGGAGATGCTAAGGGTAGAATGATAGGGAAAAGCAGACCTGGTTACAGCTATCTATCTATTCTCAAAGGTTCCAGGCAAAGGTCCAAATCAAAAGCAAGGGTCTAAACAAAATGGATGCTTAATGACAACATCCATTCTATATTCCTCCACCATCAGAGGCACAGTGTGGCTACATGTGACAGGGTCCTTTTTGTGATGGCTCCGAGACTGTAGAACTCTCTCACTAGAGAAGTCTGTCTCATTTTCTCTCTCTCAGCTTTTAGGCACAAGGTAACTAAAAATAAGACTCCTGACATAGATAGCCTAAGTGAGCCTGCTCTTGTCAGATCTTAGCAGCTAAGCAGGGTTAGCCTCGGTTAGTAATTGGATGGCCTCCAACGTAGACCACAGTTACAGAGACAGGCAATAGTAAACCTCCTCTGTTAGTCTCTTGCCATGAAAACCCTGCCAGGGGTTGCCATAAGTCAACTATGACTTGAGGGCACTCTCCACCACCATGAGCTAATAATTATGCACTTTAAATTGAGGTTGATCATGCTGACACATTTATAGATTAGTGTTCTTTGGTAATCTCATTTATTGGTGTAACTGCAGAATTTTTTTTAAAAATCCTTTTAATAGTATGTGTATATGGTGAGTGATTGCTAATGAGATCTCCTCAACTTGCTAATAAAATTTTATCAGACCCTAATATATATATCAGGCCCAGCAAAGTTAAGGGAGATTCCTTCCTGCGCATATTCACTGATCACAGCTGACCTCAGCAAAAGAAGAGCTGATAGTATTTTTTTTCCTTGGAGGGCAAATAGTTTTCAGGTGGACTTCAATCTATGAAACCATACAAAGGAAGCCCCCACTTGTCTTCCCCACCCTTCATCACAATTTAAATCAGTCCCCTGTGTGGTGTGTAGTAGTATTTTTAACCACTGGGAAGAATCAGTCCTAAATTTCAGCCTTCTAATCTCACACCATCTCATCATTTGCACAGCCTTCTCAATGTTATGAAGGCTGTGCAAATAACATTGTTGTTGATAGTTAATATGGCTATCCATGTTCTAGATAGTTAATATAGCTGACAGTACTTTTGTGACTTCATTAGACATTAGTCTACTCCTAGCTGCAGTTTAAAATTATTTGTTGCTGTAATAAATCCATGTTCCTATCTACAAATGAGTAATGATCATAAGATTGCCTTCAATGAGCTTCATTTTCAGTTGTTGCATGACTGAGAAATGGGCAGATGGGCAAAGTCATCACCTTTCTCATACCAGATCTTATTACTCTGAAAAAACAGGCTAGTACAAACACAAAAGGTTAGGAATAACAGATGGCATGAATTCTTAGAGCATATACTGAGAGGGTCTCCTCGGGCACTGAACAGTTGTTGGCTCAAAGCAAGAAACTGAGACTTTGTGTTTTGCTTCTATGTCCTTTGTGAAACAATGTTAAATGTGCCTTCACCCTTGAGGCAAGTGTGGAAAAGTTGTTGAAGATGAGGTGGGCTGAATTGTTGGCTAAGAAAAGAGAGGTCTTGGGCTTAATGATTGGCCCATTCATTTGAAAATTCAAGTGAAAGAAACTTTACTTGAGAAATACCCATCTATGGGCAACACACATTAATTAATTTAGAAAACGTATGTGACACACATCTCCAGAGAACTTGCTCAAGGAAACTTAAAAATAGATCATGATAAAATCATAAACCAGAGTAACAAAATTAAAATTAATAATCTATTAAAATCAAGCCAGTGATAACTCAGCTAGAGCATATTACCATGGATGTTGACAGGATCTTAAAGACCACCATTTATGCCCTGAATTTTTGCCCATCATGGCTGCTGAAGTCATGTAAGTATCACAGTAATTTGCCTTTGGTAGCCATCATAAATCAGTAATTCATTCAGGGTACATTCCCTTGGCAACTAAAAGAGGAGGTTATTCATCCACATTTTTTTTTTTAAAAAAACCATCACCACAGAAAAAGAATGTGATCAATTATCACCAAGTCTGTCATTTGCCCTTTCTGGTCAAGGTGATTGAGAGAGCGATGGTGGATAAGTGTATGAACCAAGAAAATTTCCATTTCAGTTTCAGTTCTGGGGTTTCCAGAATAATTCTGTTCCATTACTTGTTTGTTCTCAGTGGGCCAGCACTAGAGATGGGCACGAACCGGGAAAAAACCAAACCATGTGATTCATGTTTTTTTCAAATTTCACAAACCTTGAACTTTCACGAACCTGCCCCCGGTTTGCGAACCCGTTTGTGGAAAAGGCACATCCAGGTCAGAAAATAATCACTTCCGGGTCAGCAGAAGGTCACTTCTGGATCAGCAGA
The DNA here is from genome assembly GCF_028583425.1 of Eublepharis macularius. NCBI lineage: Eukaryota > Metazoa > Chordata > Lepidosauria > Squamata > Eublepharidae > Eublepharis > Eublepharis macularius. Next base: position 37,692,015 of record NC_072791.1, read on the forward strand.
AGGTCTGCAGGAAGTCCATCCCCTGTTGCCTAGGAAACTGATTGATCGGAAATAGGCTGTCTGCAGTGACGAACTAAAAGATGAACCAAACGAACCAGCCTAAAGTTTATGGTGGTTCATCAGAAATGGGAGCTGACAAACCGCTGGTTCATGAATCACGAACTGGCTTGGTTCGTCATGAATTTTGGCTTGTATTTTGGTTCGTGCCCATCTCTAGCGAACACCAGCTCAGAACTAATCAGTTTGGAGGGTTTCCCCCTCCCCATTTTCATGAGTTTTGGCCAGTTGCACACACATTAGCTGCACATGTGCAAGTGCACACTGTTCTTTTCAAAGAAGGGTGTGTGTATAAACAAGGCTCTAGGGCAGCTGTTTCCGCACTTAACCAAAAACAGCATCATCCATTAGCCCCCTTCCTACTCTAAACCATTGATCTGCTGAGTTTTTCCTCAAGCACAATAACACACACAACAACAATAGAAGCTGAGTGTTGGTAGAGCAGCATCAGCAGGGCACTCCCAAGTGAGAGAGAGCTCCAACCAGTGCAATCAAGCAACATTAAAAACAATCCTGCTTCATGTTCAACTTTTTCTTCTTCTATACTGCCAATAAATGATTACCTTTGCATTCTACCAGTGATAGATCCTAGTTACTGCCTCTTGTACAGCTGTCTTCCTTGCTTGCTAATTCCCCCATCAATCATATTTATTGCAAGGAGACCACTTCCGGTAACAAAGGCACATTAACTAAACAAACTGCACGCAGAAAGCTCTAGTAACCGATCTAACTAGCTAAGATAGCTTTAGATTGAAAGTAGACCATCTCTCTCAGGAGACACCATACTGCCTCTTCTGGTGCATGCAGAGAAGAAGAGAGAGAGAGGGAGAGAGAAGGGAAGGGAGGAAGTTCACCTGGCAGGAAGGAGACTGACAGAAGCCTATCTAGCTAAGTGACTCTATGGTTGTTGCCTTCCTTCTCTGCTGGCAGTCCTAAAATGCCTGAGCAAGAGACATTGCCAGTCCCTTCTTCTAACAGGGGATTCATTCCCCCCTCCCCGCATATACAAAAGAGACAGGCTTCTCACATATGCAGAGGAAAATGGCTTCTGAGCTTATGAACAAAAGAGACACTGTACCTCCCTTTCTTCCTCTTATCCTTTGCAATTTCAGTGCTGTTAAACACAAAAATAGCTGCCCCAGAGCCTCCAATTGGTCCACCCCTCCCCCTTCCCCACTGAAAAGAATGACCACAAATCTCATAGGAAAGGGGAAAAAACTAATAGATTTTGACCCCGACTTGGCACTGCCCCACCAGAAACTACGCAATCATATTAAATATTTCACTCAACAGCCCCAGATCTGAAACCACAACAAAAATTTTCTAGATGCCCAACCCTAGTAACCATCTGCAAGCTAAATCTTGACCTCATAAACTAAGAATAGTTAAAATAAACTACAGTTTCACACTTTATCTGATCCCAATCATTGAAATGGAAACTGATTTGCATATTCATGATGTCATTCTACTTCTTAAATAGGAAAATGTTTATTCATGCACTGGTCAACTCCATCAAATTTTTCCCTTCTAGCTATCCATTATCATAATTCATTCCATTAGGAGAGAGCACCAACATTTAATTCATATTCAGATTGGAATTTGTTTCACTGTATTCTTTATATATGTATTCTTTTTGTTGTTGTATCTTTTTAGTTATTATATGCATACAGAGCCTTTATATTATTATTGGTTTGTTTCCATTGATTTTTAATGGGAAACATATTTTTGCCTGTAGTTCTTTTGTTGATCACCCAACCAAGATCAAATTATCTGAAATTGTATCTCATCTACAAAGGATCTTCCCTGCCGAGTGGCAAGCAGATTGAAGGAAAAAAAACCTTTTTTTATAGACAATTGAAAGCGCAATACTTTTCTGGCTCTAACTTTATTTTTTTTCTCCCAATCAATTGAGATGAAATTCTAGGGATTTTACTGCTCATCCAAAGGATCCTTCCTCCCAAACTGCCAGAAGATAGGAGAAAGTTTATTTTAGTCAATAGTCTAACAGTTAAGTAAAATAATCAAATTAACATGTTAAGATATTAAACTTTATCTAGAAGCATTACAGGGGTGATGAAGGGAAGCTTACTTTGATGTTTATACATTTTGGTATCTTTAAACATTGTGATTTATTTAATTAGAAATTAATTGGTTCTCTTTACAATTGGTTTTTTGTATGTCCTTTTCTTCTGCATGTTTGGATGAAATTCTGTCATATATTAAAATAGTTAGACTAGCATACTAAATAAACTAATAAATTTACTCAGCAAGTATTCTTTTTTCCATTGCTTGAATAAAATGCTGAATATGAAATGTTTAAGTAGAGTTGCAAAACTATGATATTCAGTTTTGTTATATATTTTGCTTATATTTCCTATGCAACTTAAACCTATTATCTATATTTTTTCTATTGTAGCTTAATGTATTCTGTATAAGGTTCCATGCACTTTCAATTGTTATTGCTTTTTTATACTTCTAATAAAAAAATTAAAAAAGAGAAAGTTTACATATTTTATTGTCAATTAACATTCTTACTTGCAACCTCAGATGATTGGCCGAAAGATGGAGTGAGCAGCCAACACAACTCTCAGAAAAAGAACCAGATGTACACAGAGAAGGGAACTGATGGTGGTGGTGCATCTTCCAAAATGGCTTCTGCAACACTTCAGTGATTGGTGTTAACTTCATGTATAGCAGCATATCAGTGCAATTTCCTTAGATGGTGAAAATTTTATATACTAATAGCCAAGTAGTCCTGATCTGAGGATATTTAAATCCAGAGACTGGAGCCATGAATAGACAAGACATCTTCCTACATTCATGAAAAATGACCTAAGGTTGCAGAAAAATCTGAAATCTTTAAAAAAAATACATTGGGGATTTTGAAAAAAAAAACAAAAGGATTAAAGTAGTCCGAGTACGTTTAACCAGATGCCCTCAGTGGCTGTTGCTAGGCAACCAAGTAACAGTATTCCAGGCTTGGTTTCTGTCAGTAAAAGGCAGGGGAGAGGGGGCAGGGCCCTTTCCAGAGCTGTTGTGGCCTTTGAGAGAGGACTCACTGGAGCCACTCCAGAAACAACCATCAGACAACTTGATACCACATGACTTGCATGACTCATCCAGGCCTGGCTACTTGCTACTGCTCAATAGCAGCTCTCCCTAAAGCCAGTGTAGTGTAGTGGTAGAGTTTCAGAATAAGATATGGGAAACCCAGGTACAAATCACCTCTCTGCTGCATGATTTTGATCCGGTCACCTACTCTCAGCCTAATCTATCTTTCAGGGTTGTTGTGAGGATAATGTGGAGGCAAGAAGCATGATGTATGCCACATTGAAAGGCAGTATGTAAATGAAGTAAATTAGTAACTACAGATGAAGATGGGGGGCAGATAAAAGGTGAGTTTTTAATAGTTTTGAAAGGGAGAAGGATGTAGGGAAAAGTGAGCATATGGAAACTGCCAGGAGGAGGGAAAGAAGAAATTATGTGGGAAAGGGGAAAGTGAAGTATCCCTCCACTAGAGATGGGCACGAACAGCAATACGAACAAAAAAAAGCCACGAACAGCCCAATCTGCTGTCCGCGAACAAGCTGTTTATGAGGCCCCATTCTAAACGAACAGGGGGTCTTTGCAAGCCTTGTTTATTGCTGTTCGTCAAGCCAGACAGTCTGGCATCTGCAATCAATTCCCATGACAAATTAGGCAGGGATTGTCTGAACTACTGTTGCCCTGGAAACCCCAATCTAAGCCCAATTTAGCTTGATAGGCAGGTCTTCCTTTCAAGTGTGGAGCTCCAAATGTGTTACAAGGGACCAAACAGTAGGGGGAAGGGGGGCTCCCAGCTCTGGCTTTGCAGACAGTGGAGAGGGAGAGAGACAGCTGCTGTTGGCATTTTGATAGAGAAAGTGCATTGGAGCTTGAATTTTCTTTGTGTGTGGTGGGATAGGGATCTATCCCTTCAGGTTCTGGGGCTGCTGCCAGGCTCTGGGGCAAGTTATTATTTATTATTGGTACCTTTCCTGCTGCCTGCTCAGGTCAGGTTTCTGGGAGTGGTGCAGTAGGGATCTTGACCAAACTTAGATGATGACTGTAGGAGAGCCTGCTCGCCCCCACAAACATCCAACCACAAGCACGTTCGTGAACAGGTCATGCTCGTAAGTGTTCGTGAGTCCCTGTTTGTGGATGGCAATGAACAACGAACATCATGTTCATTTTTTTTTCTGTTCGTGCCCATCTATACCCTCCACACACAAGTCCTTACAGGTCCCCCACCATGCTACTAAGCCTGGTTCAGTTGGCACCATGCTAATAGACCATAGGAGAAAGGCTGCCTGGGGTAGAAGGGGGAAAGGTGAAAATGCGGAGAGACAAAGATGAGTGGGAAGGAGATAAGGATACAGGAAAAGGGGAGAGGTTATGGGGCATTAAATGGAATCATGACGGGAAATTGAGCTCTGAAGATGCCGTTGTGCTGTGAGTTTTTCACAATTTTCTGGAGGGTTTACAGTCGTGTGAAAATGGTCTTTCTCTTCATTCAGACTATGAGATGTCCTTTCTCAAATCCTCAGCAGTGTTTGCCTGTCCGCTCCCAATAGAGTCTCCTCATTCTTACTTGCACATTCCATCATGGACCTTACCCCTCTTCCTTATCCATTTTTACATCCTTCTTTGATCCTCTAGCTTTCCTAATTCAGATCTTTTAGCCTCTTAAATGACTCTTGCTGCCTCTTATGCCAGGAACTCCTTCCTACTGTCTCACTCTCTTCATAATCATTAAGGCCTTGTTTGTCTTGCAGGGAGGAGAGCAAGGGCAAGGGAAATTTTGAGACCAGAGGGAGCAGAGAACTCTAGAGCTTGCAGAAGCTGAACAATCTATAAATCCAGATATCATCAAGTCCTTATGATCCATTTCATGTAAAAAGTCTATACACTGTTTTCCCACCCCCCTTGAAACAAACACTTTGAGTTTGCACATGTGTAGACAATGTGCAAATAAGGGACTGAAATTCATGAAAATGAAAAAATACAAACAGATCCAAGTGGGCACTAGCCCACCTGGAACAAACTAATAATGGAATAGAATTATTCCAGAACCAAAACTGAAACGGAAATTTTCTTGGTGGGAGGGATTCGTTACAATTTAGTTTCTCAGATTTGGTTCAGCATTCCAGAAGCTGCTTTAATAAGCCAAACCAGCGATTTGTATGTGTCGTTTTGGCTCCTTTTTCCCATTATGCACATCACTACCAAAGAAATTGAGAAGATGCTTCTGGTTACCTTTGGTAAGGCAATCTTGGTTCACTTCCTGCCATGGCCATTATATGGAATCTCTGACAAGTTACATAGAAACCATGAGAGGCCTCTTGACAAGAGTAGTGTCTGACTGTGGGGAAATCTTTTGGGAGAGAAACATTTAAGCTCAGACTGGGCTGAGGAACTTGGCCAATGAGGAAGGCTCCAACTAGTCCTTTTAGAGAGTGATCCTCAATAAGTTTGCTCAGAATCCTACTCAAAGCTATTGAGTGGGGCTTACTCCCAAGAAAGTGTTTTAAAGATGGCACCACTAGTCTAAAAGAATTATTCAGAGAATAGATTTTGACTGTGGATTGCCACTTTATTTAGAGACTTTTGAGGAAATCTCTGGCCAGACCCTGGGAGGAATTCATATGGACCCATTAAAGAAGAGGCTTTCTGGCCATAATGCCTTATTATGAAGCATTTGTACATATTTTAATGCCCAAAGGATTCAAAGGCACTTATCTTCCTGAGAACCTAATTATTTATTCCCAATATATAGACTCATGTATATGAAAGTGGGAAATAGTGGATCACTCAGTGCTGTCCAATAACCTTATGGCTGAGCACGGATTTGAGTTCATATCCAACAAGATAACAGTGGTTCTGTATGAGACATTCTATATGTTAGCTTCAACTGAGACCTCATAGTGGAAGTCCATACACACAAAAATTGAATTACTTTACAGAATTACATTTTACTGCTTTCTTGAACTTGGTGAAATCATATAACTCTCCAACACATTCCCATCCCCAGCCGTTACAATGAATTGCTCTTACGGCTGTATGTGGTTGTTGTTTTTAAGTCACTGTGGATTAAAAAGGGAGAGAAAAATGTGCTGCATAGCAAACGGAGGAAGGGAAATGTGTGAGGGAGACACACACACTGTATATTTATTTACTTATGATGATCCCCAGCCATGAGCCATCAGCCTACAGCTTCTTTTTACAATTGCCTTCATTGGCTATTCACGAGCAAGCCATGAATAGAGGGATTATATCCAGATTCATTCTGTTTTTGCTTCCCAAATAGGATCTATTAAATAGTTACTTCTCAGGTTGGTGGGTGTTATTAACTGTTTGCTGGAGCTACATTTTACAAGTGACACTTTCCCTATATATACATGGGCACAGCATAGAGAACTGGGAGTGCTTTGATAAGTCAAATAGAGATCAGTTACACAGACTAAAAGGAGAAACAGAGAATCCATGTTAGCATGTGTAACTAGCCCCAAATGGCTTCAAACCATCCTCCTCCAGGGACCACAATGCTAATTAGAAAAACCTGGATCTCCGGTATTTCTAGATTCCTTCAGTCCTAATCACCAGCAGTCTCTCTGAGTGTGCTCTTTTATAGAAAGTTTCTTGAAATAAGCAAGGATACAAAAATATGAGCCCTAAATGCTAACTGTTCATCTACTGAATGTTGCAGAGGCCTGCATTTTGAAATACAGCCTAACACCATATGGGGTGGGGGAGAGGGAGTCGATGGCACTGCTGGACAATGGTCCCTGCTTGCTTTACACAAGAGAATCTTTTGTTTTATGCCTTTCTGCTAAAGGACTTTTGATTCTTAATGGTCTGACAACTCCAAATGCAGTTTTCTTGAAAGCAGAGCAAAACCCAACACAGGGAGTCTATTCCTAATCTAGTTCTGGGGTCACCAGAGCTATTTCGGAGTAATGGAAAAATATCCTGAGCTACAACCTCCCCCCCCCCAAAGTTTTGTTCTTTCCTAGAAACATAACCTGGGCTAAAGAGAGGACCAAAAATTAAGCTACCAGCTAAACAGCACAGCAACAAATTCTATCAAATAAATCCTTTTGTGATCCTATTCTAGGTCTTCTGGGGTTGCATGAGCTACAGCTGCCAGTTGCTCATGAGCTATCTAATGGTGACTCCTGACTAGAGATGGGCACAAACCTAAATACAACCCAAAAAAACCAACAAACCAGGCCAGTTTGGGGTTCATGAACCGGCATTCGTGGAAACTCCTTTTCATGGAACTTCCACAAACTGTATACTGGTTCGCTGAGTCGTATTTACAGAGGCAGTTTCAACTGCCCCTTTAAGGGACTTGTAAGGGCAGATCCCTTTAAACTACCCATACCCCATCCCCCTACCCCCATCCCTGGCCCCGGCCCCAGCCCCATGCTTACCTTCCCATGCTGTGTCCTTCCTCTCCTCCCAGGTGGAGTACGAAGGCCGTTTTCAGCCTCTTACGCCACCCTGGGGGCCCACAGGGTGGTGGAAGAGGTCAAAAATGTCCTCTTCCACTGCCCTGGGGGCCCGCAGGGTGGCAGAAGAGACCAAAACGTCCTTCCCACCCCTCCTGGGAGGAGAGGAAGGATGTTGCGCAGCAGGGGAAGGTAAGTGTGGGGCTGGGGCTGGGGTGTGGGGGTAGGGGTGTGGGGGGCCTCGGGTTTGGGCAGTTTAAAGGGCCCTGCCACCAGCAGGTCCATTTAAACTATCAGCTGGCAGGTGGTGAGGGGGGATCCCCCTGCCGCCTGCCAGCTGATAGTTTAAAGGGACCTGCCACTTGCAAGGCAGGAAAGAGCCCTTTAAACTGTTAAATGCCCCTTTCCCTGCTGCTGTTAAGGCCGGAAAGGGGCATTTAAACCCCACGAACCACGAACTGGTTTGTAACTGGTCCAGTTCTGTGGTTCATGGTTCATGAAACCCACGAACCACGAACCTCCTGGCTCATTTTGTTTTGTTTTGTTCCGTGACCATCTCTACTCCTTACCTAGGTACATCAGCTCCTTCCATATTAATATGTTGTCAGCCAGCCAGCCAGCCAGCCATAAATCTTCAGAATAGACTGTTAAATCTGTAAAATAAAAGTCTAGCATCACCTTAAAGACTAACAGCATTTATTCCAGTATAAATTTATTCTGGAATGTATTTTGTTAATCCTTACAGTGCCATTGAACTCCTGCTTTAATTTTGCTGCTACAGACTAATACAGCTACTAGGGCTGCTATGGGGGGTAGAGCTTCTTTTTCCAAATTTTTCTTTTTTAGATATAGCAATTGGGTCCTTTTATCTTTGTCCCTCTTTCAAAAGAGGAATTATCTTTGATTTCTCTTTGATTTATCTTTGAGGGTTTTTTAAACCATGTGATAGTGTAGATTTCCTCACCTGTGGATTTCTGCCTGTAGTCACTGTAATATGATAGAAAGGGTAAAAAAAAGGCTGATGCAGTGAAGATATGTTCAGACAAATCCTGACTTGTGTTTGTTTCTTTAATGGCTTGCCTTCTTCTTAATTTTTCAACTATGCTAGTAGTATATAAATAATATAAATAAATGCATGCATTACTTCTTAGATATCTAAATCGAATCTTCCTCTTCATGAAAAAGGAATTGGTTCAAATCGGACTAAAATTCCTAAAAAGAATAGAAATGAATTGCTGTATTTCAGGGAGAAGTTCAGCAAATAGGAATTTAGAGAATTCCACTTAACAACCCTAATGGCTACCCACCTGGAGTTAAATCTGCATCATTCGTAAATTGACGTTCTTCAATCTGTTCATCAGACTGCAGTAAATGTTTTGTTTTATCACCTTTGCTCATTACCTAGCATTAAAAATGCCTTATTAAAGAGGGCTTTCTTTCAGATGAGGAAGGATGGCTTGCTCAACAGCAACAGTTGGGGGAAGTGAAATATAAAACCCTTCCCCATACACTAAAAGAGCAATTACAGAGGCCTGTTGGTAATTATCTGCAGCATCTCGTTTGACAGGCTAAAGTCTACCTCATCAGAAGCATGAAGTAGTTTGGAAGCTGATATGGATATAGGTGAAGAAGTATTTCTTTATATTATAGGGCAAGGAAAAATGGAAGCAATTGCAATGCATCATATGATCATGGTCAGGACTGTGCCTATCCCTTTGGAATCAAGGAGACAAACACTGATGGAACCATGAGCCAAACAAAGAAAATTAGGTCTGCTCCACTTCCATCATGCTGAGGTTACAGAGTATATCCACCTCTCATTAGTTAAGCATTGCATCTAAGGTATATTACATTTAAGGTACATAAGCAAGCTGGGACCTGTTGACTCAGCTGACCTTGAATAAAACTGCCCCCTCTAGCTGCTTCAATTAGATAAATTCCAGCTTACCAGTGCTCCATCTGGCACTGTAATGTGCGATGGTGATGTGTGTCATGGAGAAACAGGTACACTTTTTCCTAGGACTCTCTAATACACACAATGGAAAGACAGTAGCATGAAAAGAAGAGCCAACACAGGCCAAAGAACATCTGTACCATGATGATTCCAAATCTATTGTTTGCTATTTTGTGGAATCAGAATGCTTGCTCATCAAATATTTGGCCTTAATCAATTTACATGCTGCAACCAATGTTATGTCACATGGAGAGAGAGGATGTTTTAAAAAGTCACAGAAAAGAATAGCACTAGATGGGATGAGAATATGAGATGAACTCTGCCACTCTGGAAAGGAAGAGATTTTTGGACTGCCAGAAGTAGACAACATAGAACACAGATGAGTTTCCACCTTGACACATGATGTCTCCCATATGAGCTCTTTGGGAATGTATGAGTCACTTGGCTTCCAGAGTGGCAACAGAAGCACCAAGTGTCAAAATGAGTACATTTTTGGCAGCCTGCTTTGAAGTCAAAGTAATTTTTAAAAATTGCAGTGGCTGCGTGAGCAGCCCATATTCGGGGGATGGTTCTCACTCGCAGTACTTCTACATGAATATTGTTGGCCCAGCTGCAGTACCAGATACTCTGAAGGCATTTCTGGAAGGCACCATGTCTGAGATGAGATCATAGGGTGAATACTGAGTGAATACTGTAAATACTGTAGAGTGAATACTGAGATGAGATTAGCTAGGGTGAATACTTCTGTTAAATCTAATCAACAATTATCTCTCTATATCAGGTGAGCTCCCCCAAGGAGCCACAAACTCTTATTTAATCCTTTCTATGTCAGTTCATATATTTTATAATTGAGTTATAGCAGCAAATGGTGCTACACTTCTGCACTCCACCACTCATTTAGGATCTCCAGTATTACCATAGACACTAGAGTGGAGTGTGATTTCTTTGCCTGTCCCTTCCTTCTGAGGCAGCCCCAAATGCCCCTGCCCCAAATACTGTTCCTGTGGGACTCCCAGGAACTTCATGAGGGGGGATTTGAACTTCAGTGGGAGGGAGGAACAAGCAAAAAATGCCTCCCCTTCCATCAGTGGAAATAATCAGCAGTTTCCAATGTAATAAAATGTGCAAGTTCGTTTGGACTATTTTTTTAAAATGATGTTGGTACTTGGGGTCATTGAAACCATTATTTAAGCTGGGCCATTATTTATGGGCATTTTCTTTTTATTGGGATTTCTTGCCTGTAAAGTACGTGGTGGGTTTCCAAGACCCTACCCATCCCTAGGTGACGAAGAACCCTAGCTGAGATGATTTCAATCAACCCCCAACCTCCAGTTTCAATGAAGCATTTCCCTATGCAAATGAAACCCAAGACTCTTTAGTTTCATGACATTTTCTATTTCCATGTACTCTTTTCCCTATAAAAGAAACACATTTTTCAATACTATTTGTCCATCAATTAACCAGTCTTAAGCCTTGTATGTATGAATGACATACTTTGTACCTATAAATGCTGCAGCAGTTGTTTACAAACTCTACAACACCCATATAAAATACAACGAATCTACAGAACCAGCAATGAAAAGCAGAGAACAGAAAACATTGACAAACCTAAAAATGAATATTAAAAAAGAAATGTAGCAGGGGACAATCTTTCACCCCTACTGATCCATTAACATTTGTTTAGTCTAAATTACACAAGGACGCTCCTTGAGAGAGAAGGGACATTCCCATCATGAAATCTGAGACCCTGTGCTCTATAGCATAGACAGGAACTGAGAAATCAAATGACCAGCCCCTAAAATACCTTTGCTTTGTGCAGAAATGTTCCCACCTGCCTTCACTGTCAGCCTTTCTTCCCCAGCATACATTGGTCTAGGAGCACCACCCTTTCTCTTTTTGAAACATTGTTTGACATGCTCTGGCAACAAGATCTATTATGTGCTAGGCACACAGCTGCATCAGTTAGACTTGCTCATAAAATTTGAAGAGCTGTAGTCAGCTCAGTATGCTGCACACAGCATAACAGAAGGGGGTCTTTGGGGAGGGAATTAGCAGGTTTATAGATGAATTCAGGAAGTTCAGCAGACCATGCTTAGGAGAGAAGGCACTTTGATAACTGTGCCAGAAGTCAATGATTCTAAAAGCCCAGCTGGCCTTGGAAACAAAATTCTATATACCCAGGTAAGGCACAGGGAGGAGATAAGTGTTTTGAAGTTCTGTAATAATAATAAAACCCCCAAAGGGCCCAAATTCTATAGAACTTCAGAAGTGGCAATTCATTTCATTTAATGGATTTATTTATTTCAAATAAATCCCAATACCCCCCTTTTATATTAATGTAGTTTTTTTGTCAGCTGTTTGGGTGTTCTGCTATTTGTCGTTGAGTTTATAGATTTGTTTCTCTTGCACATGCATGCTGTAAAGCTTTTATATGTCATGTGTAGGCACAATTTATGTTTGTGATATTTATAATATACACATAATGAATAGTGCTGATTTACTGTCATACAATTAACATATAAAAATGCATATTATTTTTAGGGAATGTTCCATGTGAGGATAAGAAAAACAAAGGTTGTGACAATAGGGACTTCTGGGTTTCAGCTGCATAAGGGAGAAGGATATAGAAAGAGGAATAAGAAATTAATAGTAACTCAAACAATTCCATCCAGATTTCATCTAGATTTTTTTTAAAAAAAATCATTAGACAGATATTAGAAATACTTCCTAATATCCTTCTTTTCTTCAAAGACTATGTAAGGAAAGTTGAGGGGCAGAGCCTGGCTCAGTTTGCTTGGCAGCCCATCTGAATCAAATTCTTTGTCAATGGATCCCTCAAGCTGTCATTAGCATATTTTCAAGCCACAGTGAACTTTTATCACAACATTTCAATATTTTAAAACCTGATGATGGTACTGCCTTTAACTGTGGTGCTTGGATTTTGAATTTTGACCTCAAAACACATCTATTTATACTGGCTGTATCAATGATATAGCATTCTGTTTAAAATGTTTTCCAGTATTAACACATACTGATTGCTTCTGTCTGCCTACTTTTTGCTATTATACTTTACTGGAATGGATGCTAGCTTATCCTTTTCTCTGACATTCTATTGTTTTGGGTAGAATGAATTCTGTATGGAGAAGTGTTCAGTCATGTGGGCAGTCTGAAGTGATATAGTTCTGATTACCTCAGAGAGAACCAGGGCTTTTTTTCAGCTGGAATGCAGTGGAACGGAGTTCCAGAAACTCTTGAAAATAGTCACATGGCTGGTGGCCTCACCATCTGATCTCCAGACAGAGGGAGGTTTAGATTGCCATCCATACCACTGGGTGGTGTGGAGGGCAATCTAAACTCTCCTCTGTCTGGAGATCAGGGGGCGGGGCTGCCACCCATGTGACCATTTTCGCCAAGGGTGATTTAAACTTTTAAAAACTCTCCCCTTGTTCCAGCTGACCCAAAGTGATATCATTGGTCCTGGGAGCATGTGTGCACTTTGTGCACGCACAGGTGGTAATAGGGGCACCACCTCCCGCCAAGAGTTGCCCCCTGTGCTGGCAACCCACTGAGTTCCACCATCTCTTTTCCCAGAAAAAAAGCCTTGGAGAGAACTAACAGCTAAATGAGATGTTAATTTTTTGGTAAGTTGAGTTTGGGTACCCCCAACTGAACTTGCTTTCTTTGCAGCCACACAGCAGCAGGAGTTCCATTTTAAAGAGAAGAAGCCCTTTTCATCTTGGAAATGTGGTGTGTGGGGAGAGGACACCTCCCCATGCCATTTCCAGAAGCTGAAATGCAGGAGTTATTTACATAATTCTGGAGCAGTGTATGGAGTTTTACAAACATGTGCCACTTCAAAATTATATAAATAACTCCTTGCCTAGGCTATTTCATATTTGGTCAATAGCATGGGGGCAGGCAGAAGCCCCTCTCCTCCATGCTGGAGTTCCATACACTAACACATCCAACAAGATTCTTTGGAGGATAGGAAGAATACAAATGTGATAAATATTGATGGTGCTGAACCCCCAAGTAGCTTGTTTCTCTTCCACCAGGTGGAGGGCTTTCTCTGTGGTGGCTCCATCCTGGTGGAATGCTCATTCTGTTGACACACATGCCCTGTAGTACATCTTTAAGGTCCACACAGCATGCAAAGCAGAATTGATTCAGCAAGGTTTTAACTAGCTGTGAAGCAGCGTTTGGAATTTTTGCCAGCAGGTTGCTTAATTTGGGTTGTCCCAGAAATTGGGATCCTATCGTTATACTGACTGTATTCTGGTGGGATCTTCCCAGTTTTAACATATATTATTGTTTGCAGTCCTAATCTTTGTAAACTGATTCAGTCCTCATTTTAGGGAAAGGCAATATAAACATTTTTAAAAAAATAGATAAATAAATAAAATCAATAAATCAATAACTAAGCAATCACAGCCTGGAACTAACTAATTCAAGAGCCAAGTGGCACCTTAGAGAACCAGTATACTTCCACCTGGCAATGATTCTTTATGGGGCTGTCATTATTGCTGCAGACGTAGAGGTATTCACAGTAGAGATGGGCACGAACAGAAAAAACAAACAAACATGATGTTTGTTGCCATCCATGAACAGTGACTCACGAACACATACGAGCATGGCCTGTTCACGAACGTGTTCGTGATTGGATGTTCGTGGGGGCCAGCCATCATCCAAGTCAAGATCCCTATTGCACCACTCCCAGAAACCTGACCTGAGCAGGCAGCAGGAAAGGTACCAATAATAAATAATAGCTTGGCCCTAGAGCCTGGCAGCAGCCCTGGAACTTGAAAGGGTAGATCCCTATCCCACCACACACAAAGAAAATTCAAGCTCCAATGCACTCTCTCTATCAAAATGCCAACAGCAGCTGTCTCTCTCCATCTCCACTGTCTGCAAAGCCAGAGCTGGTAGCACCCCTCCCCCCTGGACTTTGCCACCTTGTAACAAATTTGGAGCTCCACACTTGAAAGGAAGCTAAATTGGGCTTAGATTGGGGTTTCCAGAGCAACAGCATGAGTGCAGACAGAGTTCAGACAATCCCTACCTAAGTTGCCAAGGGAATTGATTGCAGGTGCCAGACTGTCTGGCTTGACAAACAGCAATGAATGAGGCTTGCAACGACCACCTGTTCATTTAGAATAGGGCCTCACGAACAGCTTATTCACAGACAGATTGGGCTGTTCATGGCTTTTTTTTTTGTTCGTATTGCTGTTCGTGCCCATCTCTAATTCACAGTAGCAAAAGCATATCCACATGGCGACTTTTCAATTGACTCAGGTCCCCTGCAGTCTCCATTCCCTCCACCATGCCACTGAGATGGGGATCTTTTTGAAACTCATTTTTGCAGTATCCATATAATGCTATAATGACATAGTCATTAACCATTTTTTTAAAAATCTCAACAAAAGTCCTCCAGTGATCATGGGGATCATGGGGATCATGGGGGATCATGGGGATCTAAGTCAAGGAAAATGGTATTGATGTGGGTAGGATCTGCAAAAATGAGTTCCTTCCTGTCTGCATGTATCAAGCCAGGTCTGGGAAATCATAGGGGGAAATAGGATAGTGAAAGTAAGTGAAGATCTAATAATTGCACATTATGTACAAAGATTAAAGTTCAATAGTCTTTATTCTGAAGTGTACATAGGATTGCAGCCCTTTAGTGCTACTGAGTTCAATTGTGAATCACAGTCTGGCACATTAATATTAAACACACTGAGTGGGGATACATGCTTTGCTTCAAAGCCAGAAGTCCATGAGGTAATCACCTCTGATCATAATAGAATTCTCCAGCATTGGAAGAAATAGGACAGCCCCTCCTCTTGGGAAGCACCATCTAAATGTCTGAGCCCCAGATGAGCTATGAGCATATTTCAAGCAGGACAGAGCTGGAACATGATTCATTACCACAAATGCTTTAAGTCCATATGAAGCCTACCCTTTCAGTAATTTGGGGGGCTAAGTCACAAGTCACCACAAGGGTTCACCCATTGCATGGGGTGTGGGCAGCCAAATAGTTGAAGGCATTTGAGGTGAGAGGCAATTCCAAGTATGCAGGAGGCAAAGCTGCCACATCACTTCATTTGGTATAACGGCAACATCTGCCAGCACCCCCACCCAACCCATACAGTCTTGGATAAGTTCTCCCTCCCATTTTATCCTCGAAACATTGCCCTTTACACTGAATTGGTTTTATTTCTCCTCAGGGGTAGTGTCAGGATGGCTAATCTGGCTATGTGATGCTGCAACATTATCTAGATCACTGCATGATCCCTGATTGAGTTGGGATCAGATACTAAATGAAAAGGGATCTCTTAGTCAGGAAGTGGTGGGGGGGGACTCCAGAGAAGCAGCAAACTGAACTACAAACAGGTCTAAAAAATATTTAGTGGTAAGATTCGGGGGGGGGGGGGACCGGCTCCCTACAAACACATTCATTTTGCCTTATTTTAGCAAGTAGGGATTTAAGCTACCTAAGGCGCAGACTCTTAACAGTTGTAGTCATGGCTCGTTATCCACACGCAGCTCTGTCACTGGAATTCTGTTCTTTTCGTACATCTAAGAGGTGTTGTTTTTTCTCTTCCCTTTTGAAGCATTTTTTTAAAAGGAACACAGGTTGTCAGGTCCTACTCCCTAACTGTAGCACAGCAAGCCAGCAAAAACATCTTGACAGTGTATTGCGCTGGTGTCTGATCAGATGATCTATTAGGGGAGCAAAACAGCACTCTGCAGGGTGAGACAGAAACATCCTCTTAGGAATGGAGCTGGGCATTCATGCTCTGCAAGCAGCCTGCCTATGAAAAAAAAAAGTTTAGATAACAAAGCTGCTCTCCACCCACCCCCTCCCGGTAAGTCAGGAGGTTGAGCAAAACTGCAGACAGGATGATTTGCACAGCGTGATTGATAAAGGGATGACACACCAGGCCAGGAATTTCTGAAATGACATAGTTCAAAAGGCAGCAGTTTCTCTTCAAAGTGGTGATGAGAAGGATAAAGATTTGTGAGAGGTTTTTTTTCTTCTTCGTTCCCAAAGGTTTTTTGGCTGGTAGTTGGCATTATAAAATCACATGATAAAAAAAAAAAAACCTTTCGCTTACAGAGAAGTAGGCATTTTTAAACTTCTGCTTCTATATTTGGAGGCTCCAGAGTTTTTTACTAGTGTTTTCCCTCTTGGGTGGGGGGAGAGCCTTAAACATTTGCATATATTTGCATTTGTATTATTTTAAAAAGTAATGAAATTTATCTCAAGGCAGAGCAGAGTTAAGAGATGGCATCTGGAAGCATTTCTAGAGCAGGCTAGAGCCTCTGGATTTCTGGAAAATTTTGGGTCTTTGACAGCAGGAGGGTTATAGTCACCTTCCTCACCCTGACTCAGTGGGCTTAGTATATATAAAGCAAAATGTCAAGACTCAGACTGGACCCCCTCCATGCACCCACGTTCTAAAATGGATAGTGGAATATGACAGAACCTGTCCCCTTTACTTCCCCACTCTGAGGCAGATTTTCCCGCCCAAACCCAAGTTTGTCTGCTTTGGCTGAGCAGCCCCAAGTCATCCTGAAGGCTGGTTCTTACTGGTCAATCAGAGAGAAGAGGGAGAAGAGGAAACCTTTAAAGTGGATTCTGACACAAGGTAATAAAAATACCACTCTCTTTTTGAGTTAGAACCCACAGGCCTTCTGAGGGCGTCCTGACTAGGGCTGTTACTGGGGTGAGGGTGGAATGGATTTCTTTTTCTGAAATTTTCTTTTTTAGATATAGCAGTTGGTATCTCTTATTCTCTTTTCCTCTTTCAAAAGAGGAATTCTCATTGATTTCCCATTAATTTATCTTTAAGTTTTGTTTTGTTTGTTTTTTAACATGTGATAGTGTAGCTTCTGTTTATACCACACGATGGTACTCTATGTGCCTTTCATCCCTTTCAGGCTTATCTACCTCACAGGGCTGTTGTGAGAATAAAATGGAGACAGTGTGGTGTAGTGGTTAGGATAATGAACTGGGTTCGTTCCTATTCCTGCCAGAGAAGCTTCCTGGGTGACCTTTGCCAGTCACACATTCTCAGCCTAACCAATCTCACAGGGCTGTTGTGGGGATAAAATGGAGGAGAAGAGATAGATATAACCTGCAGGAGGGAAAGGCAGCAGTGAGAAGAAGGGTGGAAATTATTCCATCCTTTACATAACCTGGGGAGGAGGAAATGTGGTTAAGAGAATTCCAGTTAACAATCCTGACTAGAGATGGGCACGATCCCCCCCCCCCAAAATAACGATCCAGCTGATTGTGGATCGGCACCAGCGACGATCCCAAATTAACGATCCACACCGATCATCTCCCGTTCCCGAGCCGTGGATCGTGGAGGCCAAAGCAGGGGGCGCTGATATTATGTGGGAAGGTGGGTGTTGCTGGTGGCCGCCAGGCCTGGCGGGCACAGGGAGGCGACAATGAGCCACCTCCCCTCAGGGGGCGGGGGGTCTGGCTGCTCTTCTGTGTTTGGCCATCAGAGCTGCCTGTCAGGGTTTGCAGGGATGAGATTGGAGTGCCCATGGCTACAGAACACCCCCTTCCCCCTCCCTCTCCTGGGTGTCTTCTCCCAACTTGTGACTGCTTTGCTGCTCCGTGGTTGGAAGGAAGCCCTGCTGATCAAGGAAAGCTGGGCTTCCATTCGGGTTTCCAGGGTAACAGAGGGAGGGCAAACAGAGCTCAGGCATTCCCCTGGCTCCATTGCCAGGGGAATAGATTGCTGGTGCCTGAGTGTCTGGATCCCCGATCCGATCCCGAACGCAATGATCCAGGCCTCTCTTGATCGCTGGATCGTTGGCTGTGGACGATCACGATCCACCGGGTCACGATCGCGCGATTGCCATTATCATGGGTTTTTTCGATCGTAATGCGGATCATGCCCATGTCTAATCCTGACTCATCTTAAGCCATTTGTCATCTCACAATACTACATAGTTTTTGCTGAACAAATTTCATTCTGCTCTCTGCCAAACATCCACAGAACAGAATTGGGTGGTTCCACTTCCTCTTCCTCAAAGGGATATTAGAGAAGTGGGTGTTCAAAGTGACAGATCCTATACAACACTCTTTTCTTTGAAAAAACCCTGCCAGAACTCATATCTGTTTGGGTGGCAGATGGTACTGGCAGTACAGAAATATTTTAAATAAATAAATACATAATAAGTAAACAGAAAAGCACAGCTCCCAGCTCCTTTATCCTGGGCTTCCTTTTTTTTTACTCTAAGCACCATCTGGGGCAATTAGCACACTATTGCTAAATGTTTAATTGACCTCCTCAGTCCAGAAGGGACAGTCAAAGGAGGTGCTGAAACCAAGTCCCCCTTCATTGTGGATCCACTGAGTGTACATCTGGGGCTTTACGTGGAATTTCCAGCCAGATACCCTTTCCTTGGTACTTACTTATTTACTTGCATAATAATATAATAATAATAACATTCGATTAATATACTGTCCGTCAAGACAACTTAACGCCCATTCAGAGTAATTTACAAAGTATGTTATTATCCCCACAACAAAACACCCTGTGAAGTGGGAGGCGCTGAGAGAGCTACAAGAAGCTGTGACTGACTCAAGGTCACCCAGCCGGCTTTAAGTAGAGAGTGGGGAATCAAACCCAGTTCTCCAGATTAGAGGCCCGTGCTCTTAACCACTACACCAAACTGGTGTAGTGTACTATTCATTCAGCCAACATCATGAACCCCTTCCTTGGTAATCATTTGCCACCATTTAGAGAAGTTGAGGCTGTTTGAGGCCAACCAAGAATCTTCCTTTCTAAATGCTTGTGTGGAGTAAGGCAAAGCTCCTACCTCTTCCTTCTCAGGATCTCAGGAGCTCTGAATGGGCCAGCTTATGGGGGAAATAAACTCAGTATGTCTCTAAAAATTACACGAACAAGTTGCAAACAAGTTTTATTCTATACACTCACAAATAAGCTAACAGGGAAATCTAAATATGTGAAGCTACAGGAAACAGAAAATAATAATAATAGTAACTGCCTTTTATGTACCACTTTTCTAGGCAGAGTAATACTCAGAGCAGTGTTATTATTATCCCCACAGTACAGCTGGGGGCTGGGGCTAAGAGGAATGGCTTACCCAAGGCCACCTGCTGAGCTCATGGCAGGAGTGGGATTCAAACCAGCAGATTGTTGACACAGATGTTTTTGCCAACTAAATCTTAAAAGATTCCAATACATCTCTTTCCTGAACAGGGATCATCCTTCCACCCTCAGCAGGTGTCTGGAACTCCCTATGGCAAAAACATGACAAAGCCTTGCATCTTTCCAGTCCATACTTCAAGAGGTTCCTCCAAAGTGGGCTGTTCCATTTAGCTCAATCAGAAAGGGGTATGTCTATTCAAAATTCTAATAAGGTGTTGTCCTTAGCTGTCTTTGTACATAGCCTTTTTTGGTGCAGCATGCAAATGAGTCAATAGATTCCCAAGAGGATGTTATGGGGTATTAAACTGGAAACATTCTTCTCTGACCAACCCCTCTTCCCAACCCCTCCCCTTCCAATCTGTGCTGCTTACAAGCTTTGTTCATCTCCAAATAATATAGTTTCTGACTCAGTTGAAAACTGAAAATAACACATGTTGGTTGAAAACTGAAAAATGTTAGGTCTTACTTACTGTGTGACCATGAGCCATCATTCTTTCTCATCATCACATCCTCCACAGGGTTGTTGGGAGGAAATTGGGAAGGGAAAACTATTATGCCATCTGAAGTTCTTTGAGGGAAAGGAGGGTTAAAATGCAATAGACATTTTATTATAAAAATATTTACACAAAATGTTAACAAAAGAACAAGCAAAACCGTTCTGTGGCAACTTTAATTTCTGTTGACATATTTATTTATTTATTTATTTATTTATTACTGAAGGTATTTTCATGCCACCTATCCATTCAATTAGGCCCCCAAGGCAGCTAGTAATAGTCGTAGTCATAGTCGTCATCGTCGTCGTAGTTTTTTTTAAAAAAATACAGTTTTAGAACTGTATTGTTATATCCAAACCTGAGCATGGCTGTAGATGCAGATTCATAGATCAGGCCATGCACAGAAGCAGATTTTCTACAAACTTGAGGAAATCTCATGGTTTATAGAAAGATCTAAAAACAAACAAAAAAACTGTGAGATTACAAAACCTCCCCAAAGCAAAGAAGCGATGACTACACTTTTAGTTAGAAAGAACTGGCATCCCAAGAACAAAGTTAGGTTAGGTAAACTGTAGGGCTGAGCTAAATTTTCATGAGTTTCAAATTTTGTATCAAAAATTGCCCTTTAAACAGTGTAACAAAATGAAATTGATTGATTGATCTACAGTGTTGGCATAGCCCTAATTAAATGTAAACTTCTGTAATGTAAATGTCTCTAATTCAGTAAGAAAACATGAAGCTGCTTTATACTGAGCCAGACACTCTGCTCATCTAGTAAGTTAGCTCACCAACGGTAGAATTCCAAGGTTTTGGGTAAACATCTCTGCTACTAAAAGCCCTAAATTAGAAAAGAGGCAGTGTGGTATAGTAATTTCCTGTTAAACTATGGTTCTATGACCTGGATTCAGATCCCCACTTTGCTGGGTGACCTTGGGACAGCCATTCCATCTCTGCCTAACTCATGGAGTCTTTGAGAGGATAAAATGAAGATGCAAAGAACCATGCATGTTCTCTGGAATAAAAATGGACTAGATATCATTCAGAAAGTGCAGAACTTATGCCAGAGAAAATATTCAAAGTGTGTGTTTGTGTATATGTGTGTGAATAATAGATCAGTGTCAAAACTTTCCAGAGTGAAAGTATTTATCCCTAGGACAATTACACATAACTATGGTGCTCATACCAGAGGAAAGGAACAGGCTATTATTTTAATGGTCATCATTTCCTATGATGGAAAGGAAATGATTACCAATGGAAAAAGAAACTGCAAATCAGGGGGAAAGAACCTATAGAAGAAAAGGTGGAAGATTCAATACACTGATAAGTCAGTACCAAATGTAGCAGCAGCAGAGAATATAAGGAAACAATCTCATCTGGAATTGAGGTGCAGTGGAGGAAAATTATGTTAGGATAGGAGCAAACTTGCACTGAATCAGGCCTGTGGCCCATCAGCCTAGTCCTGAAAGTCCAGTTCCCAGTGTTCATTGCTCTGGGCAGAGGACTTTAATGACTTCTTTCTGAGATCCTCTCACTGGAAATAATTAGTGAATTAGGATAGAATTGGATAAAGTTCACAGGCAAAAAGTGCAGCAACTTTGCTGAAACTATGCAGATGACAAGCCTGGATCATCTGCCATCTTGGGTTCCTTGGTAGAACAAAAGTGAGACATCAATGTAGTCTATATATATAAAGACAAGTGTCCTGACTGACTCATCAACAACCAGCCTATACCCCTGGACCTAGAAACATGAAATTTAAGGAGAAAATTCCTTTCATGATGTAAACACCCACTAAGAAGGGATTTTAAGAAAGTTGCCCCCTAAGAGGGGTAAAAAGGGGTAAAATGTATTTTCCCAAAGGAATACAGCTTCCCGATGTGACTGGCAGGCTGCTCCCTGCTTACGCCCCCTCCCGCTGCCAGCTCAGCCACTATTCTCTGATTGGGCCAGCCTTTCAAGGTCATTTGCATATGTGGACTGATTGGGGCTCACAACATTCCCTCACCCCCCCCCCCGAGACAGTTGGAACACAGAGATCATTTGCATATGCAGCCTGATTGGTCATCACCCCCCACATTCTGAACAGTATGCAGTTGCTATTGGGAGTCATTGAATGTGTTGTGAGGTAAAAGCCTCCCAGTCTTCCCCTAAAAGTTCACTAGGGTTGCCAGTTTCCCTGTGGGCCACCCATACTAACAGAGTACAAACTCACGGGAGAAAAAATTATACACGCTTACAAAATATCAAAATTGTTTCCAAAGTGCAACGTGCTACAAATATGTGACAAATTTACATCCAACTTAAATATATATACACATTTTCACACATTTATATGAATTTAGAGGAATGACCAAACCGGGAAAAGCAACGGAGTCCAAAAATAAAGTCTCTCTCACAGACGTGTAAACGGTGTTGTGTCTTCTTTTATCTTTTTTCTCTCCTTTTAAGCGGAAGAAAATAGAATGGATGGAGTTTCAGTTCCACGCCCTATCTGGGGCCGGCTCATAAGCTCAGATTTCATCTCTTACTTCCTCAGGGGTGTTATTCTCCGCTATAACGTGAGGTCATAATATACTTATCATAACACAGGTTACCTCATACAATATAATTCAATCATGACATAGCAACATATAACACAGATTATACAATTTCCATTACAGACCTGTAGTCCTTATGGAGATACCCATAATTCATAAGACCTGGAATGTAGCAGCTGTGCATTCCCTTGCACACCACATTAACCAATTACGACTTGCTTTTAACCCCCTTTCCATTGTGTACTGCATCTATCTTAAAGGGACAACGCTCATTTAAAGAAAACAACTTAGACATAGTTCATTGTTCAAACCCCCAGGTTTCATGGTCTGTAACAGATGGATCCAATGTGCCTCCTTGCGTAGGAGAGTGATCTGGGTCGATCACAGGGAAGAGGATCAGATGAGCTATGGAGTATACTCCCTTATCCAATCATATTTAAAAAATAGTAGATCGCCACTGGCAGCTCGTTGAAGATATCAAGGGATGTGAACAACCCCCGCTAATTGGGTTCTGCAGAACTAGGTGAACTTGGTCCATTCAGACACCCAAGTTCCAACTGTGAGACAGACGTTGCCACAAGGTAATTTTAGATGTGGCCGCTGTAATGTCTGCAATTTGATCTGGGAAGGCAGGGAAATCATGGTAAAAAACAGGAACTTAACTTTTCATCATTTTGCCACCTGCCAAACGTCGGGTCTGGTATATATGATTGAATCTCCATGTCCTTTGCTATACGTGGGCTGTACCATTAGACCACTTAGAACTCGTGTGCTCGAACACATATCAAGAATTAGAAATAGGGTCATTGAGGCACCTCTAACTCAACATTTCCTAGAAAAACAACATTGTGAGAATGATTTTCGGGTAGCAATACTTAGTGTGATATGTAAAGGCAATCAGAAATCGACCCAGATCACTCTCCTATGCAATGTTGGACCATTGTTTTTCAAGGAGTCCCAAAGTACCTAGTATGAAAGGAATATGCCCCACAGCAGAGGACCACCTCTGCAGTGCCAAGAGAAGTGTTCAAGGAGGAAAGAGATAGGGTCTAAGCCTGAGCCAACTGAAATCATGTGACTCTACTTTGTAATGTACCATCATTCTCTTTCCATGCTTAATACAAAATGGCATGGTATAATTTTGCCTGTGTTAAGATTTGGAACACTGAGCAAGCATAATTCTTTCATACTTGGTCTGGAGAAAAGGATAGTTATTGGAGTTCTTAACGAGCAGCAAGTTTAGTGTTACATGCTGCATATGACTGACTAGGAGTTTTCCCCATTGGATAAAGAACAGCTTCCAGCTAAACAGATGTCATAACAATTAATTTCTGCCTACTCGTTATTAAATGATCTCTCTGCTTAGTATCCACAGTGTTAGTTCTACAATTTGATCACTGTGGTACAGTTATATGTTCCTTACATATAATGAATAGCCTTATTGTTGAACACTTCATGGTTAAACTATTACATTTTGGCTGTCTACAGAGATTCAGAAACACGTTGGCGAAGTCCAGAGAGAAGCTCCTTTTCATGTGGTGTTGCAGCACAATCATTTTTTCGGTGTTCCACTGCCAGATCCATCAAATCATACCCATTCCAAACACATTCCCAGTGTCTTTGCTTCTATAGACCGGGTGCTGTCCCAGAAAGTTTGGTTTCCAAGAGATCATAAAGTGGCTTGAACATAATTTTCAAATGAGGGAGAGGTTTATTTGAAAGAACCACTGTCTAACTGGACCACAGGGGATTTCTTTCCACTAAAAGGCTAATAGTTTGTTAGAAAATTGAATCTGAGAATGAAGGACACCTGAATCAATAAAGTCCAGTACCTATATCTCTGGAGAAGGAAGGGGAAAAATGACTTTGTGAGAAAAGTTTTTTTTTTAATGAAAGCAGCAACACTTTGGCATTTGTGTGGCATGCAATTCCTTTTTTCTTCTTTCATTGTTCTTCAGGTTTGCCAGCTGAGAAGGAGTTTACTTTGAAACGTCTAAAACAAAACCAATAAGTATTTTAAGTG
This sequence comes from Eublepharis macularius, assembly GCF_028583425.1. Taxonomy (NCBI): domain Eukaryota; kingdom Metazoa; phylum Chordata; class Lepidosauria; order Squamata; family Eublepharidae; genus Eublepharis; species Eublepharis macularius. The sequence goes on from NC_072791.1 coordinate 37,716,742, forward strand.
TGATAATTTATTTCTGTCCCAAGCTCACACTCTTTTTCTCCTTCTTCTACTAACAAGCACTAGCATCGATTGCCTCAGCCCAATTGAAAGCTCGACCAAGCTAAAATGATTCCCATTTATGTCAATAGGATAGAATTGGCTTAAATTAGACCTGCACAACTTGTAACCTACCAAAATGAGTGCAGCGCACCTGGGACTCAATAAACCTCCCTTTATTTGCTGTCTGCTGAGGACTGTGAAAACAAGGAGTTGTTAACCACATGGTAGGCCTCAACACATGTCTTATGGACAGGATTTGGGCTTAATTTTGGGGTCAGGCTTAAATTAGCCTGAATCAGGATCGGTCCAATAGTTGGGTAAAGTATAGCAGTGAATGAGTACCTAAGACTTAGTTGTTATAGAAAGTTGTGCATTACAATATTTTGTGGTCTTACAATGTCAATGGGAGGGAAAAGACACCCTACCAGTAATTCTTTTATTTTTATATTTTTCTAGCCTTACTCCTTAGTTCTATAAAACATATAATAAAATCATAACAATGAAAAGAACAGCTTGTTCTTTAGGAGCTTGAAGGGGGGAACCATTTTGCCTGGCTGGCTGGGGAAAAGCCATTACACGGATGGCTCCTACCCAGAGCTGTGGGGCTCGCCCAGACAGAAGGTGGTGGTCCAGGGGTGACCCCGTGGCTTGACCTGTACCGCTAGTTTGCCCTTGCCATATTTAATGGTTGATGTTATATTAATAAAGTGGCCCTTTAGTTCGAAATCCTGTGTCTGCCTCTTCATTTTGACTGGGGTGGCAATGATGTCATTTTGCATCTGTGAGCTTCAATTCCACCTCTGAAAACTGGAAAGTCATGCTGACAGTACTTAGCAGAAACAGGTCTTCTAGGCTTAACCAGGCCTAGAAACTTGAATCTAAGGTTTGGAACGCAAAGCCAGTTTCTTGACAGTAGTCATCCATGGTGATGTACTTATTTGTAGGTGTCAATCATCTTCACAGGCATACTGAATTTGCCAATGGAGATCAGAACAGAAAGGCAGAGAGAGAGAGAGAGAGAGAAAGAAGTAGCAGCATAAAGGCATCAGCCAATGAGGAACAGAAGACTAAGTATGGTTGTAGTTGCCTAGCTACTTTAACATTTCAAATCACATGATGGCAAGTAAGCTTTCCAATTACAGTATGTTCTTGCTGATAGCAATACAGTTGTTTTGCATTTCACTCATATTGGACAGTATATAGTATGAGGAAAGCTGGAACAATTTATATGCCCCTGATCACAATGCCCTTCTCCTAGCATGGGCATGTTGCACAGTCAGGCATGGATCTGTTGTGTGTGGCCTAAGTATCTACATCTCCTCTTAATCAGCAGAAAATTCCCTTGGAAATTTCACATGCACTTATTGGTTGGTACTTTGAAACATAGCCCAATTTTTTTTATTACTCATGGCAACAGCAAATATTGGAGTCTGAATGTCTACTATTATTTTTTTCCCCAGCCCTGTGGTTGAGTACCAGATCATTTACTTGTATGAGATTTATTAAAGAATGGCAGTTTTGTTTGCACAGTCCCAGCTGCATTTTAATATCACCGGGTTTCTTTGTTGTTAAAGGAATTCATCTCATCTCAGTGGTTGCAACCAATGAAAATCAGAAGTAAATGCAATGCAAACATAAGTGTACCAAAGGTACACTAAGCAAATGGGAAAGATACTTCAAGGAACTGTAAACATTGCTTCAGTGGACATAATGGGCAATCAGTCATACTTGGTGAGCAGAACAACAGGATGCTCAATATGAAAAAGAAAACAGGCTGCTCACCAGGAAAAAATATGTCCATGGCTTTATCACAATGTGTCATTGGGCTTTAAAAATGAACAAATAGAATAGTTTCACTTACATATTTTTGATCGGTGTAGACCTAGAACCACTTGGGTATATTAGGTGGGCTACATTTCCAAAATGAAGAAATCATTAAGTGATTTGCTTAACCTAGTATACAAATAAAGCAGGCTGTTCAGGCTCCCAGTTGCCCACCAAGTGGTTCGTTGGCTGCCTGTTCCAGTTTCATGAGCTCATCCTTCTCTGCTGCTAAGTAATTGACCAATTAATTGGCCAGAGCCGCACATGAACTCACTGAAAATCTCTATCAAGCTGATAGCACAATCCGTTATGATAAGGTCCCAGCTAGGTTCTTTAGGGAAATACTGTGTGGTTATGATGATCATCACTCTCTTTCTTCTGTGTACAAAGCAAAAAAAGGTTCAGCCAAATTTCTTTTTGTCAGCCAGCTCTGGAAAATTTGATTTGGTGGGTTGCCCAGTTGCATGTAAAATGTTAATTTGTCACTCTGCCTGCTCGCAGACTGCTGGTTTGAATCTGCTAAAGCTAACGTTCCCTGACTCTCACTAGCTCTGTAACAAGCAGCTCCACATGTTCCAGTTTGAGAGTAATGAAGTTAACCACTGAGCAAGCTCTGTATTGTTCAATGAACTCTGCTTCTTATAGTAACTAATCTATGTAAACATTCACAGCAAAATATAATTATACCAAGTAATTAAAACCAAGATTACATCTTCCTTCTCCACTGCCTAGCTACAATCCTTCTTTGTTCATTTTCTCAGTAACACCCCTACATACTACCCGCTTTTTAAAATATCTAGATCCATATAGGTAAACTTTTTTTAGTTGTCTTGATTGATACCATTTTTATTCGCTATGTTGAATAATATAATGGCGTACTTTAAAATTAGCTCTGATGAATACATCTGTCTACAGCTGCTAATCCTTCTTAAGAGATTAAGGCAGCCCTCGCTGAAAAGCTCTAGGCAGAGACCAACTTGATTCTTAAATACATTATAATGAAATCCAAATGGAATTAAGCAAATACTCAGAGATTAACAGTATAGAAAATGGCTGCCTTGATGACCCCAAACAAAATACTTTATGGATTTGATTAGCAGAAGTTATCAGGTAAAATCTGAAGACAAGCTAAGTGGCCGCTTCACACAGTGATCAGCAACAAACCTGGGTTTGCCACTGAGGGTACACTTCAGAATCTACAGTCAGTTTCAGCTCCTTGATGAGGGTACCATTTTGATACATGTGTTTCAAAGGGACATGGGCACAAACAGAAAAAAAATGAACATGGTGTTTGTTGTTCATTGCCATCCACGAACAACAATCAACAAACATTGACGAACATGACCTGTTCACGAACATGTTTGTTGTTTATTGTTCGTGGGGGCCAGCACACTCTCCTCCAGCCATCAAGATCCCTACCACACCACTCCCAGAAACCCTACCTGAGCAGGCAGCAGGAAATGTACCAATAATAAATAATAGCTTGGCCTAGAGCCTGGCAGCAGCCCTGGAACTTGAAGAGGTAGATCCCTATCCCACCGCACACAAAGAAAATTCAAGCTCCAATGCACTCTCCCTGTGTCTCTCTCTCAAAATGCCAACAGCAACTGTCTCTCCCTCACTGTCTGCAAAACCAGAGCTGGGAGCCTGCCCCCCCCTCCGCTCTTTGCTTCCTTATAATAAATTTGGAGCTCCACACTTGAAAGGAAGACCTGCCTATCAAGCTAAATTGGGCTTAGATTGGGGTTTCCAGGGGAACAGCAGGAGACAGACTTCAGGCAGTCCCTGCCTCCAGTTGCCAAGGGAATTGATTGCAGGTGCCAGATTGTCTGGCTTGATGAACAGCAATGAACAGCAACAAACGAGGCTTGCAATGACCACCTGTTCGTTTAGAATGAGGCCTCACAAACAGCTTATTCACAAACAGCTGATTGGGCTGTTCATAGCTTTTTTTAGTTTGTATTGCTGTTCGTGCCCTTCTGTAGTTTCAAACACCTAACTGTCAGAGTAATGCTTTAGATTTTATAGTCTGCAATTCTAACTTAGTTACACCCTTAGAAATCCATTGAAGTAAATGGCTTTAGAGGGGGTCTTTGATTTTAAAAAAAATTATTCGAAAAAAAGAAAAAAAAGCCTCATACAATTAAAAATGACAACAATAGAGAATCTAGACATAAGCATCCATACAAGATTTTCAAATATATAAAAATTAGTCCAGCTACAGTTGTCATCTATATGTCATACATTTGAATAAGATCTTCAACCCACTGAATTACAGAAGGTGGTCATTTTTCTTTCTAATGCTCTAATATAAGCCTTTTAGCTTCAGTAAGGGCATAAAGGATCATTTTCGTTGACTATCGGTTAGGTTTCAGAATACAGGTAGATAGTTTAAAAGTACATAAACAGTCCCAAAAAGCTATAGGTATTCTAACACAAAATTAATATGAGTATTGGTAATAACTTTCTCCCCAAAAGACAGAATAACTGGACATGCCTAAAGTAAGTGCTTAAGAAATGCATACCATATGCTAGAATGCCAGCAATTTAACAGTCATTAGACAATCCTTTTCTAAAAAGGCTATGAGGTGTCCAATATACCCTAAACATATTTTTTTGCTGAATAAGTCTCAGCTTACGATCCATGGAAGCAACAGATACAGCATTTAAGGCCTTATCCCATTGCTCTGGCAAGATTAGGATCCTTAATCCATTCATTCCTGTGCCATCAAGTTGCTTCCAACCCATGACAACCCTCTGAATGAAAGACCTCCAAAATGTCCTATCATTAACAGAAGTGCTCAGATCTTGCCAACTGGAGGATGTGGTTTCTTTTACTGAGTCCAACCATCTTGATTTAGGTCTTACTCTTTTCCTACTGCCTTCAACTTTTCCTAGCACTATTGACTTTTCCAGAGAGTTAAAAGCATAAAGTGTCAAAAATATATGCTCAGGGGAAAAAAAACCCTCTTGCCATGGAATTACTGGCTGGCCTTGTATAAAACTGAACTGAAACATAACTGTGAAACCAAATATTCTTTGGAAGCCTGGTTTAAAGTTCAGTTGCCCTGGGGAGGACCAGTACACCTGCAGAACTATAGCACTTATAAGGAGCAAGTCCATAGTGCAGAACTGATAACTATGAGATGGAGCTGCAGCTGTTTATAGCCATTAGGGCTACATCTCTTTATGCATTCATTAAAATATGCATACACTGCCTTTTCCTAATGCCTAAAGGCAGCCCACAATTTAAATTATAACAATTCATATTAAAATAAATACCCATTCCTCCCCTTCAAGAAAATGCCTGCAGCTCAAACCCCATTAAAAGTCTGGATAAATAAAACAGTCTTATAGAATGTACCAAAATGCCTAAGGGCCTATTTAGCTCTTCAGGGACCTTGTTCCACAAAGTGGGAGCCACTACTGAAAAGAAATGGGTTCTGGTAGATACTAAGTAGGCAACCTTAAGTGGAGAAAAGGGCAGCCAGAAGATGGTAGGTAGCTAACCGCTATTGACACATGGAGACATATGTAGAGAGATGGCCCTTCAGATGAGTAGGTCCTAGGCCATCTATAGTGATATCCTTGTGCCCTCAGTTATCAATGCAAGGTTGAACCCTCAAGAGGAATATATTTGGGAAGGGGGTATGTTAAAAGGGGTATACTGGGCAGAATTCTACCACTGACCTCTGCTTTCCTCACCTAGGAACCTCTGCAGCTATTGTAGTCCAAGCCCTGGCTTGCATGCTGAAATAGCAGAGACTCGCACAATAGCCTTTTAAGCCAGAGTACTGCTTCGTGCGAAAGCCCAGCAAAAGAAAAATCTAAGAAGTTCAACTTTCGACTCAGTCAGTTGGAGAACATATAATGAATGGCTACTGACCCACTTTCCACTCTTTAGAAATTTCTGCCCAACTCACAATAATCTACTACTTGTTCTCTTAAGGGATGTAAAAATACTGACTTAAAATAAAGGCAAGACTGCGCTGCCGTGAATGTCAAAAGAAAAAAAAATATATTACACAGTGGACAATTCCTGGATAATAGTCATTCTTTTCTTTAAACTGAGGTAGAAAAACATACAGAGCTGCAAGCCAAAACCAGCAAGGGGCACAGGCTGTTCAAATGTCAGGTAGAGAGTTTTTGAAATCCCCCTAGCTATTGCTCCATTTCCTCCCCCTCTTTTGTTCTCTGATATGTATCTCCAAAAGGCTTTGCAAATGGAATGGTGGCCTTTCAACCGAGAGAATAGTAGTTCCATCACACAAAAACTGACCCAATTTCATCAGGGGGCTCTAAGTCACAGAACTACGACTAAGTGCAACCAAAATGGATCTCCAGGCATTACCCACTGTCAGCATTGCAGCTTATTGGAGTAGGATGTCCAAAGAACTAATAAAGTAAGGCAGTTCTTCCAAACCTTTTATTTTTTTTAAAGAAGACATGCAAAGAGAGAGAGAGAGAGAGAGAGAGAGAGTGTCCACAATCGCTTAAAAATATATAGTCTCACTGGAGCTAAACCAAACCTGCAGGCCAGACAATGTGGTGAAATGTTAAAATTCAACATTAGTTTGGATCAACTCAAGTTTCCAGCAGCAAAAAAGGAAGAAGGAAATGAATGCTTTGTTCCCTGAACAAAATCCTTAATCAGCCCAAAATGTTCAACCATTTAGTTGTTCTTATGTACATGAGTAATATAAAATCTCATCACACACATCTGTGATAAAACCAAGTCCAAACTGTTCTATACATTGCACTCAAGAGTGGCAGATTGAAGTGGTAGCATTTTCAGCTGTATGGCTTTAGAATGCAGATGCAAAGATGTATTTTTGAATGCTTTTCCATATAAAAACCAAACCCCCCAGACAGTAAGCAAGAGAATCAGGAGGAGAAAGATTTAGAGTGCAATCCTATGGAGAGTTACTCCAGTCTAAGCCCATTGACTTCAATTGACTTAGACTGGAGTAACTCTGCATAGGATTGCACTGTTAGTGTACCTTTTAGTTTTCTGCCTCTCCCCATCCTCTCTTTCAGATGCTCGTTTATTAGATGTGAAGGATTTTAGATACAGGAACATTCCAAAACAGACCCCTCCCTCTCTTCATGCACTTGTGTAGCCAGCATTGTTACAGTTGACCAGAGCTCAAGCCTCTTCTATTATAGTTCCCACCCTATGGAATGGGCTCCCTGAGTCCCCAAGAAGGTGAGGAGGGCACCATCTCTAGAAGTTTTTTAGGAGGGGCTGCTAAGCTATTTCTTTTTTTTTTTTTTTTGAAAAATTTTTTATTGGGTTAGAACATTATTATTTTTACATTACAATCAATTTTCCCCTAATTTTTCGTTTCTAACCCCCTCCCTTTCCCCCCCTTTTGTTGACTTCCAACAGCTTTCCCACCCTCTGTCCCTTTTCCCTTACTTCTATTAAATTCCTCTGTCTAAAACAGATATACATTCTCCATTATATTAAGCAGTACATCTTTAACTCCTTTACTTATTATACACCCAAACTATACGTCTTTAGATAAACAATTTATCCATTTTCCAGTTTTGAATATTTCTATATAAACCTATATATCATAAACCATAAAAATTTCCCACATTTAAATCAAACAATTTGATTTGTTCTCTATATATTACTCATTTCATCTTTTTATGGTAATTCAATATAACTCCTCGCATAATCAATCAATTTAACTCTTCTGTACATTCAGTTTGGTGCATATAAATCTTATCAAAGAAAGAAAATATTGTTAATTACTCAATCCTCATGTTTAAACCTTATCATTAATTATTCTCTATCAATGTTCTATCAATTAACCTATACATATCTATATATATCTCAATCAATTACTCTAACTGCTTATAAATTCACATTTCTCTTCCTCCCCCGGTAAAGTCACCCCTCTCTTTTATACTTTTATTATACTTCAGTAGTTCTCAAACTGCCACAGTTTTCCTCCCACCTCCCATTTCTTCTCCAGATATTGTTTCAGCTTCTCCCAGTCTGTGTTAAACTGCCCTGAGTCCAGATCTCTCAGTTTTCTTGTCATCTTGTCCATTTCAGCCATATACAGCAATTTGTAGATCCAATCTTCAATAGTTGGCACTTCTTGTACTTTCCATTTCTGCGCATACAAAAGTCTAGCTGCTGCAGTCATATAAAAAATCAACGTCCTATGATGGGCTGGAATTCCCTCCATTCCCAAGTTTAGCAGCAGGAGTTCTGGGTTCTTATTTATTTGAAACTGTAAAATTTCACTCATTTCTCTTATTATTTCCCCCCAGAACTGCCTAGCTACCTCACACGACCACCACATATGATAGAGGGAGCCCTCATGTTTCTTACATTTCCAGCATTTATTAGAAGTATTCAAGTTCCCTAGCGCAATCTTCTTTGGTGTCATGTACCAACGATAGATCATTTTGAAAATGTTCTCTTTAATATTAATACATGTCGTTGTCTTCATTGTAGTTTTCCACAAGTATTCCCATGCCTCCATTGTTATTTCTTTATTGAAATTTATAGCCCATTTCACCATCTGTGTTTTAACTATCTCATCCTCAGTATACCATTTCAGCAGTACTTGGTATACCTTGGATATTCTTTTCTTGTCTTCTTTAAGAAGGGTCTGCTCTAGTTCCGAGTTCTCTGTTCGTATGCCCCCTTTTGCAGAGTCCGAATTGTATAGGTCTCTAATCTGTCTGTACTGGAACCAATCATAGTTAGGTGATAGTTCCTCTTGCGTCTTTATTCTAAGTTTAGATACTTCAATTTTAATTATTTCTTTGTATGTTAAACATTGTTGTTCATTATCAACAGCTCTCGGATCTATCACCTCGTATGGAACCACCCACAAGGGGGTTCCTTCTTGTAGGTAAATTCTGTACTTCTTCCAGATTGTATATAAACTTCTCCTTACAAAATGATGTAGGAACATCGAGTTGACCTTTACTTTGTCATGCCATAGGTATGCGTGCCATCCAAAAAATTTTTTATATCCCTCTAGGGCTAATAGTTTCTTATTCTTTAACGTCATCCACTCTTTTAACCAAACTAGGCAGATTGCATCATGATAAAGTCTCAGGTTGGGCAGTTGCATTCCGCCTCTTTCCTTTGCATCTTGTAGAACTTTTACTTTCACTCGAGGCTTCTTGCCTGCCCAAACAAAATCTGATATTTTCCTCTGCCATTTTTCAAATTGTTTAGAGTCTCTGATGATTGGTATTGTCTGTAGCAAAAACATTACTCTTGGTAACACATTCATCTTAACTGCTGCAATCCTGCCCAACCATGACAAATTCAGTCTATTCCATTTAATCAAGTCTCTCTCTATCTGAGTCCATAATTTTTCATAATTATTCTTGAACAAATCTATATTTTTTGCAGTCAGCTCTACTCCCAAATATTTCACCTTACTAGTTACTTCACAGTCCGTTGTTTCCATTAACAATTGTTGTTTCTGCTTAGTCATGTTTTTGCATAATATCTTTGACTTCTTTTTGTTAATGAAGAAACCTGCCAAGTCACCAAACTCCTTGATCTTATCTATCACTTTTGGCATGTTCTCCAATGGATCTTCTACAATTAACATTATGTCATCAGCAAATGCTCTAACCTTGTATGAATAGTCCTTTATTTTTATTCCTCGTATCTCCTCATCTTGTCGTATTTGTATCATCAGGATCTCCAATACTAAAATGAACAACAATGGAGATAACGGGCAACCTTGTCTTGTTCCCTTACTAATCGTCAATTTCTTGGTCAGTTCATCATTCACTACAATTGCTGCAGTCTGGTCTCTATAAATTTCTTTAATTGCTCTGATGAATCTTTCTCCCAGTTGTAGCTTTTCCATAGTGGCAAACAAAAAATCCCAGTTTAAATTGTCAAACGCTTTTTCAGCGTCTACAAAGAAGAAACCAACCTCTTTATCACAACGCTTGTCATAGTATTCAATAGCATTGATCACTGTCCTTAAATTGTCTCTTATTTGTCTGTCTGGCAAAAAGCCTGCTTGTTCTTCCTCTATGACTTCCGAGAGCCACCCCTTCAATCTCTCCGCCAATATCTTCGCAAAAATTTTATAATCATTATTAAGTAATGATATAGGCCTGTAATTTTTCACGTTAGTCAGATCTTGGCCCTCTTTTGGGATCAATGATATATTCGCTTCACTCCAAGTGTCTGGAATCCTTTGATCCCTAAAAACTCCGTTCATTACCTCTTTTAGGAATGGTGCCAGTTCATTGGCCATTGTCTTATAAAATTTTGCCGTAAGTCCATCTGGCCCTGGCGCCTTTCCTAGATTTGCGGATTGTATTGCCTTACTTATTTCCTCATCAGTTACTTCACTGTTCAACTTATTTCTCCAAGCTTCCGAGATCTCTGGAAGTTTGGTTTTCTCCAAATATGATGCTATTGATTCTTTGTTTACTTCTTTTTTATTATACAGCTTAGCATAGAATTTATAAAAGGCTCTACTAATGGTAGTCTGCTCCAAATACGTTTTGTTTTCTTCACAGATTTTATTTATTATTTTCTTTTCCCTTTTCTTCTTCAATTGCCATGCCAAATATTTCCCAGGTTTATTAGCACCCTCAAATGCTTTTTGATTCAGTCTTTTAAGGTTCCACTCCAATTCTTTATTACTCATTGCTGTTAGCTGTTCTTGAAGAATTTTGATTTCCTGATGTATTTTCTTTTTCCCTGGTCTCTTTTTTAACTGTACTTCTTTGGCCTTTATTTTCTCCTCAATCTCTTGTCTTTTCTCCTCTTTCTTTTTCCTTGCTCTACCATTTAAGTCCATTAGTATGCCCCTTACAACCGCCTTATACGCATCCCAAACTTTACTGGTTGGTACTTCTTTATTCACGTTGTATTGTATAAAAAACTTTGTCTCTCTTCTCAATATTTCCATATTCTCACTTTCCTGTAACAAGTCCTCATTTATTCTCCAGGCTTTCCTTTTTCTCCTTTTTCCAAATTTCCACATAATTGGGTTGTGATCTGAGCCTACCATCGGCATTATTTCTGCCTCCTTAGTCCATAACGCTAAGTCCTTTGAGGCCCAGATCATATCAATTCTTGATAATGTAAGATGCCTTGCAGAATAAAAAGTAAACTGTCTGGTTTTAGGATATTCTCTCCTCCATACGTCTTCGAGAGTCTCTTGTTGAATCAACTCAAAAAAAAGCTTTGGCAATAGTCCTCTTTTCTTTTGTGCTGTTGTAGTCTTTTTGTCTAATTCCAAATCTGTCACTCCATTGAAATCTCCAGCAAGAATTATCTGGTCATATACAAGATCGTCTAAGTGCTTCCTTAAATCCTCAAAGAAGCCTTCCTTTGCACCATTAGGTGCATAAAGTCCGACTACCAACACTCTCTTTAAATTCCAATTACATTCCACAGCTACAAATCTAGCTTCCACATCTCTCATAACAAATTTTGGCTGCAGCTCCTCTTTTATGTACAACACCACTCCTCTTTTTTTTTTGTTGGAGGCCGCTACAAATTCTTTGCCCAATTTTCCAGATTTTAAATATTTTACATCCTGTTTTCTAATATGGGTCTCCTGCAAACAAACAATATCACATTTTTGTTTTAGTAGCCAATGAAAAATATTTTTCCTCTTATTCGGTGAGTTTAGTCCATTTACATTCCAAGATAATACTTTACACTCCATATTCATGGTTTTGTTGGTAAGTCTTTTTCATTGTCCTTAATAAATCTCTCCATCTCCCGCTCAGATCTGATGCGTTTTTTTACCCCTCCAAACTCAAAGGACACTCCTTCCGGTAGCTCCCATCTGTACCTGATGTTCATGTCCTTCAAAGTCTGAATTAACACTCTATATTTTTTCCTGTCCAGTAACACTGATCTGGGCAATTCCTTCATTATGATAATCGTCTTGCCATCAATCTCCAATGGATCTTGAAATTGTTTTGTCACAATCCTCTCTTTCATGTTTCTAGTTGTAAACTGCACAATCACATCCCTTGGTAGTTTCCTCTGGGTTGCAATTCTCGAGTTCACACGGTACGCCACATCTAGGATAGCCACAATTTCCTCCTCCTCCTTCCCCAGGTATTCAGCCAACACCTCAGTCATCTGTTCTTACGCTGACTTCCCTTCCACTTCTGGCAGACCACGAAAACGAAGCTGCTTCTCCATGTGTTTAGTTTCTGCAACTGACATCCTCCCCTTCACCAGTCTCATCTCTGTTTGTTGCGTGTCTATTAAATTCTCCATCGCGTCTTCTACTGTTTTGACTCTCTGCTTCGTTCCTTGTAATTCACTGCTAATCGTTTCCACGCCTTTTTTCACTTCTGACAGCTCCGACTTTACTGTCTGTGTAACTTCTTTGACCTCTTTAATAAGCTCCAATTTCGTGTCCTTAAGTTCTTTCATCATGTCTATAAGTTTTTTGTCCAAATTTTCTATTGCCGATTGCCACTCTTTTTTCAACATCGTGGGGCTTGCTTTGGCTCGCTCCCACGTATCTGCTCTCTTCCTTAGCTCCGTGGCGTATAATTAAACGTTTTCCTTTTTTTCAAATGTCCCAATCTTTGCCAAAATTAATTTTTTTTTTTTTGTATCCAAAATGTCAGGCGTCTTTTCTCTATGGTTTCTCTATGTTATTATAATCCAAGATGGCCTACTTCCTCTTCCGCTGAAGCCGCGACCCTTCCCCTTTCAAAAATGGCGATTCCCCACTTCCTGTCCGTCGGCAAGGGCCGCTTCCCTCCAGCCACTCTATTGTTGTTACGCACTTCCTGTCTCCCGTCTTCCCACAGCAAGTCTCGCGATGGTGTCTTTTTCCCACAGCTCCAAGACCACAGGTATTCAAAACAATAGTCCGATTTTTGTAATAACTTCTTTAAACTTCGTCTCTTTTAAAATACAACTCCTGCTGAGTCTTCACCTCCTTTTCACTAGTCTGTTGCAGTTTAAAAATCTACTTTCTTTCCTCTCTGTTTTTGTCAATCTGTCCCGTTTCAAGAGATAGCGATCTTTACCTTCTCTTCAACTTTCTCGGGTTGTAATCGCTGTTTCGATCTTAAATTCTCCTCTCGACTTCCCTCCCCGATCGAAGCTTGGGTATGTAGGTCTTATGCCAGCCGAATTGGCCCCAAAACTGCCGCAGAGATTATAGCCGACCCGTCGCAAGGTGGGACCTCAAGGATCGGGGGGGAGACTCCTTGTGTAGAGCCCCCCCTCGTCCGAGCTCTAGCTCACCCTAGGGTCTTGAGCGTTCTTTGCCTGCTCCCCGCCTGAGAGCAGTCGGCCGCGGGTTATTTTCACCCCTCCGGCCGGTTAAAACGGCAGTCCGGTCAGCTCCGCAAATGGAGCTGCGTTAGACCTCCATGAATCCCAAACCGGAAGTCGGGCTGCTAAGCTATTTCATTTGCTAAGGCTGTTAATGGGGTGCAGGCATTTTTATGGGGCTGGAAGCATTGTGGGGGAACTGAGATTTTATTGTAATTTGTATGTTTTAAAAATTTGGACTTGTAGGCTACCTTGAGCCACAAGGAAAGGTAGGGTATAAATATTTTAATTAATAAATGTGCAGAATTCTATCCTGGTGGCATATGGAGTATATAGAATAGCCATCAGAAACAAAAGCACTGTTCAAATATAATTCAAAACCATGTATGGTGTTTTGCCACCTTTATGAGACCTGCATATTGCTGCATCCCTGACTTCCCTGGTGTGCCCTAAAGCTCTCTCACCTTCGTTCTCTCAGTTGACCTGTAGTATAGAAAGGTTTCCTTATAGTTTGTCAAATGACAAAACGGTCAGCGTCTGAGGGTGGCTGGGAGATAAAAGGGGATTCTTTATATTAGATATTTTACTTAAACAAAAGGAGAGTGTATTTATAAAAACAAATGCATAAATGTTTTCAGAGTAACCCATAAGCCTATTGGTTTCAAGAATAGGTTCAGATCTTCAACTGTTTCCAAAAGGAGTCAGTCACAAAGACTTATTTTCCCGCAGTTGCCACTTAGGCTAATAATATTTACAAAGAAAAGAACTCACAGACTTCTTTCAGAAGACAGCACCTCGCTCCTTTCTCTATCCTGAGGAAGGCTCCTTACAACACTTGAACAATGCACCAAACTCCCTTTAAACACTGACACAGACTTCCATATAGACTAACTGAACACTTCTCCCCCCCAGCCTACTCACTAAAACTTGCAGTTTACTCCACCCCTTAGAATACAGCTACCTTCCAGTCATAACACACTTCACTCACCCAACCCCCCCCCTTTTTTCTTCTCTTACAGGCCTGTATTTCAAGACACAACAAACATGCAACAAACATGTAACCTTAATTAGCAGAAATAAAACACAGACAAATATTTACAAGCAAAACATTACAACATGGTTTATTTTAACAGTTCTGGGGAACAAGTCATGGCTAATCCAGGATGTCTGTGTTTGTATGTCCCACAAAACCATAGTTAAGATTAACTGTGGTTAATTAACTTTAAACCATGGTCTCACACGCTGATTTGATGTACTCAGATTAATGGGAGTGGTAGCCATCTTCAGATGATCACACTGACCCCAGCCAGTTGGTTTTTAATGATGTCTGAAGTTCTGAACCAAGTCACAGGCTAAATCTTCTCCCCAAAATGATACATATTTATTGGGCTAGGTAAAAATCGTGTTATTTTGGGGAGGGGAATTACTTTTTTCTGACATCCATTTTTCTAGATATAACAATTGATTACTTTAATTCTCTTTTTACCTTTTAAAAGAGGAATTTCTCTTTCATTTCTCTTTGAAGAGAAATCAGTCAACCCTTTTTTAACTTGAACCCTTGCATTTGTTTTATGTCACACACCAAAGGGTGGTGCTCTAAGTGGAATATAGGAAGGTTTGGGAAGACATTGCCTGCCTCAGCATTTACAAAGCGAAATGCTGAAATTTTGCAGAACCTCCCTTCCTTTCCCTTCTGTCTTCGAATTTCCCTTTAATCAAAATTCAATTGATTAGAAACTGACCTCAAATTCCTAAAAAGAGGAAAAGAAATGGATTGTTGGATTTCAGGGAGAAACTGGGTAAAGAGGAATAAAGAGAATTTCTTTTAACAACCCTAGGCAAAAATCACATAGGGAAAAAATATGAAAGAAGAATGGTTCTAACCTGTACTAGCCTGTAATGTTGAAGAAAAAATTATTTTCATCACTATGTAAACAGCAGCAGCGCCAGGGTTTTTGGTGCCTGCGGCCAGCCGGCCGGCCGAGCACCCACACGCACACACACATGCACAGGCCTGTGTGATGACATCACATGTGACGTCATCACGGGTGTGCGCATGCCGCCAGCCCGATTGCTGTGGTGGGCGGCTGGGATGGTGCACAGGTGGCCTCTGAGCTCTCCCGCTCGGTTTCCCTGTGCTGCCGCAGAAGCCTGCTCGCTGCTGCTGAGCCCAGCCAGGGGAGTGTTCTGGCGGCGGTGGCGGCTCGGGGAGGGAGGGCTAGGAGGCTGCAGGTCTGTGGCATGTGCTCCTGTCCCCTGCCCCTCCTCTGGCGCCCTCTCCGGCACCTTGCACCCTGAGGCCACCGCCTTCCTGGCCTCAATGGGTGCGCCGGCCCTGTATGTAAATATACCACCACCCACCCTATGTAAAAAAAAAAACTTAAATGAGTTTGGCATTCTTATTCCTGTCCTCTTGGCCTTCTCAGTACAATATAAGCTTAGGTTAATATTTAACACAGAAACCCATGAGCTAAATAGTCACAAGAAATAAAAGCAATAACCTGAAGTTAATGAATGATTACATCTGGTTCTGTACATTTTATGGCCCTTTTAATGATTTGGTACTAGTAAAATATATCAGACTGACAGCTGTGGAAAAAAGATAGCTGTCTTCTTTGACACAGACCAGTCACTACAGCTGCTAACCATTCCATTAAGTGTTTAGATTTTAACTGTAGTTGCATACTGTTGAAACCAATTCACAACAATACCTATTCATGCACCTATTTATTTAGTGCAGACTGCATTAGACAACAAGCATGGTGTAACTTTTAGAGGGTCAAGTTTGGATCTGCGAAACCCAGCTTTGGATCCCCTCTCTGACATGAAATTTTCATGAGAAGCAGGGCTTTGAATGTGGGTCTCCCAAGTTCAAACTACTAACTAAACTATATCACTATAAACTATAAATTGTACCAAAAACTAACTACTATACCACCTTGGCTTTCTAGCACATCTGGCACTCTGGCTTGTGGTGAATTATTTACCTGTTCTTCCTTTGGGGGATTAATGTGTTGGTTTTGCACAGGCTCTTGTACAATGTGTAACTTTGAAATCGAGGGCCACCAGACTTACCTGGGGGCTGGGTTGCCACCATGGGAAGGAGGAGAGGAGCAGACCATAGTGGCCTCCATGCTAGCGGCTTTCTCTGGGAGGGCCCATGTCCAGTATCATTCAGACCCAGCCACCCTATCAGAAACAGCCGGGGATGCCAAGAGGGCTAATAGTTTCAAATACCTAGCTGCCCTATCAGAAGCGGCTGAGGATGAGCAGGTTGGGGGGCGGGGCCTAGGTCCAGACCTTGAGTATGCAGTTTTCACTCAGATCTGGCAGCCGGGCATATAAGTAGCTGCCGGCCCTGCTGCTTTTCATTTCCGCTTTTGGCAGTGAGTGCGCTGGTATTCCCAGTGGTACATGAATGGTGGGTGCTGGCGGCGGACGCCGGGCCTGGCAGGCATGGGGAGGTGACATTGAGCCACCTCCCCTCAGGGGGCGGGGGGTCTGGCCACTCACTGGCAGCACCCCCCATGTGCCCACCCACCAGACCGAAAAGGAGAGCGCTGGTATTCCTGCAGTGGGTGGGAGAGGAACTGTCATCATGAGGAGGGGGAGGGGGAATATCCCCCAGCAGCTACAGGTCCTCAACTGAGGGTCCCACTGAGGAGTAATACGGTGGCAGCCGACAGTACCTACCTTCCTGCCTTGACGGAAAGGACAGGAGTTGCGGGAGACATTCCCACCCAGCTGAAAGAGGTCCCGTTAGTCCCGTTGACAGGGGTGCCACCACATTGTCAACCGACTGTATCCATACAATCGGCTGCGCGATTGCAACCGAGCTGTGTAACCAAGGAGGGAGCAGTAACAGGATAGTCCCTCGTGAAGCAGGGTCTGACCTGATCCGCCGTCCTGCCTTTGCAGAAAGTAGGGGATGGGCAGGACAGGAGGCATTGTTTGGATGGGTCAGAGTGGTTCCTGAGAGGGGGAGATGGAAACGGGACAGCAGCAGCAGCAGCAGCAGACATCGGCCACCTTCCTGCCTTTGTGGGAAGGACATCAGTCGAGCGACCCATTCCCCCCTGCTCAGAGGGCTCTGCGTTTGCGATGGATGAGGGCACCGCGTGGCAGAACTATATGTGCAACAGTTCCTGAGCTGCTGCACAAGTGCCCAAAGGAGGCTGCCATCAGCAGCATCACCCACCTTCCTGCCTTCCCGGAAAGGATGGGAGGGAGAGGACCTGTCATGTGGGGGGTAAGTGGGAAGATCCCCCCACAACCGCCAGGCCAAAGAGGAGCACGCTAGTATTCCCGGCATGGGAGGGAGAGGACATATCATTCGGACCGGGGACCTGATCCCCCAGCAACCGTGGGTCCTCACCCAAGGGTCCCGCTGAGGAACAGTGCGGTGGCAGCCGCCTCCTGAGCCATCAGCCTCAAAGTTGTAAACGGCGCTGTCCCCAACCCCGAGGGGACAACCTCCGCTAGTGCCGTCTGCCAGAGCATTCTGGTCTCACCAGCATCACCCTCAGGGCAAAGTGATCCTCCCACTGACCCCCGCTCAGAAGAGCTGGTGGCCCCCTTTCTCCCCCCAATGGATGTTTCACTGGGTGAGGAGGGAGACAGGCTCGGGTGGTGCCTCTTCAGGTGGCAAGTCAGGGCCGTCGAAGACAGGTGTTTCAGGTTTTTGCCCCTGCACACCAGGACATCACAGGCATGGCACTGCACCACACGGGGGTCATCAGGAAGGGCCCGAAAGTGCCTCTATATGGAGGCCTTGTAATGCCTGCTGCTAACTGTCCCAGGGGAAGGAGGACGAACGGTTACAAGCTGCGCTGCGGGGCTGGACACGGACGACGGGGTGAGGGGTGGACTGTGGGAGGGGACACCACTGAGAGTTTGGGATGGGGACGGGAGGGATCTTTCATAACACACATACCATCCTCCAGGGATCCATCGCCTACCCACCCCTCCTCAAAATGTTGAGAGAGATTCTCTCCCTCCTGCGCAAAGAACTCTTGAGTCTCCACAGGCCACATAGGTGAATTGGGGGGAGCAGGAGGACTCCCTGCAGCCCCCGAGCCACACCCACTACTGCTTTCCAGAAGTGAACCTGGAGGACTGCCATCGCACTTCATCCCACAACCACCCTTGGCAGCCGACACAGGAAGACTCATTGTGCCACCACACTAGAATTAAGGAGGACAGGAAAGAAGATGACTCTGTGTACCCTCCTCCGTGGAGCCAACTGAGCTTGTCCCCAGGGACCGGCAGCAGCCCTGGCACCGGAGGGAGGGAGGGACTAGAGCCCTAGCCCACCACTCTCACAGACCTGAACATATCAGGCACTAATGTGAGCCCTCGGCCGAGGTACCCACTGAGCTTGGCCCCAGGGCCTGGCAGCAGCCCTGGCACCAGAGGGAGGGAGGGACTAGAGCCCTAGCCCACCATGCCCACAGATCTGAACAGAACAGGCACTAATTACACTGTGTGAGCCCTCAGTTGAGGTGCCCACTGAGCTCAGCCCCAGGGCCTGGCAGCAGAACTGGAACCAGCGGCTGGGGCTACAGCCATAGCCCAGCACACCAAGATGCCTGGGGAGAACAGGTACAGTGACTAAGAATAATAATAGTAATAATAAGAATCATAATTAAAATGATTAGGATTGTGATAATAATACGAATCATTTGGTGAGCCCTCAGCCAAGGTGCCCGCTGAGCTTGGCCCCAGAGCCAGGCAGCAGCCCTGGCACTAGAGGGAGGGAGGGACTAGAGCCCTAGCCCACCACTCCCACAGACCTGAACAGATCAGGCACTAATGTGAGCCCTCAGCCGAGGTACCCACTGAGCTTGGCCCCAGGGCCTGGCAGCAGCCCTGGCACCAGAGGGAAGGAGGGACTAGAGCCCTAGCCCACCACTCCCACAGACCTGAACAGATCAGGCACTGATGAATAATAATCAATGTGAGCCCTCAGCCGAGGTGCCCACTGAGCTTGGCCCCAGAGCCAGGCAGCAGCCCTGGAACCAGAGGAGATAGATCCCTATCCACCAAAGCCAAGCTCAATTGTACTCGCTCAGTCTCTCTCTCCAAAGGCTAGCAAGTGGCAAGCAAGAGCTCTGTCCCACTCCACTGCTAGCAGTCTGGCTTCCCGAACCGAGCCTGAACGCCCCAAACCAGGCCTCTCCCGACTGCTGGTTCGTTGGCCATGGCCAACCACAATCCGCTGGGTCACAATCATGCAATTGCCATTTTCGTAGGTTTTTACAGTTCGTAATGCGGTTTGTGCCTATCTCTACACGTGAGTCTGTTCACTTGCCGTTCAAGTGTCATTCGTCACTTGTAGCTTGGCTCTGAGATAGAAAAGTTGCATTGTCTTGCCCAAGTGAATTACCTCTCAAAGCAACGTAACCTCTCTCTGCAAGGTCATCTGATCTAAAGGAAAGGCAGTAGAAACTGGGGGAAAAAGTCATGGATGTCCAGACAGAAAAAAAGATCTTGACTCAGGGGCCCCACTCCAACACAGTGTTGCATGGAGCCTTTCTGTGGGGCCACAGAGCAGTAGAAATAAGCCTACCCAGCAAAAGAAGCCCAGTTATCTTGTCATCAACTTCACAGGCAGGGAGCGAACCGTTTCTCTTTGAAATGCTTGTTCCAAGATCAAAATGTCTGGGTCCAAGAGAGGCATGTTTAAGTCCTTGATTTAGAGAATAATGTGCACATCTGTATATAGCTTCTGAGCTTTAGCATCTCTCTGTTTCTCTCTGTCCTTCAAGTCTATGTTTTAGTTCAATCCTTCATATACAGTCTTTCCCCAGTAAGCTTATCTCCTTGTTCCATGAAAACAAGTTCATTCTTGGTTACCACCAGAACAAACTTTTTCTAGACATAAGACAACACTGGTGCTTGTACTGGTCAGTAAGGAATGAAAACAACCCAGATGCCTATCTCACAAAGTTAGATGAATTACTGGTTATATCACAACAGGGTCTCATGCAATGTCCATCCAGATATTGCAAGGGATATCCTGGTGATTTTCTTTAGCAGACATCTTTCCTAAAATATATATATAAATTGTGAACATAATTATTGTGTTCATTTTTTCTCTTTCAAAGCCAGTATGTGACGAGAACAGCAACAGCAACTGCACTTATATACCCCTCTTCTAGATAGATTAGTGCCCCTCTCAGAGCAGTGAACAAAGTCAGTGTTGTTGTTATCTTCACAAAACAGCTGTAGAACTGGGGTGGAGTAGCTTATCCAAGGCCACCTATTGAGCTCATGGCAGTAGTAGGAGTCGAACCAGCAGAGTGCCAATTTACACCTCAACTACTTAACACTATGCTACAGCAGCTCTCTCTCAAAACTGGACTTCTATAAGACTCACAGCCTGTACATCACCCAAAAATACAGGCTGCAGCCCCTAAATGCTGCAAAAAGTTGACAGTCTCACTGGAACAGCTTGTAGAATGAAAAAGAGCAGCCAGAAGAGAAAATTCATTCCTTTCCATTGAACTTGGCTCTCTGATTCTCCACCATGCTCCTTTCTTGGGTACACCACCTGATAAGCCATAAATTTCAGTACAAACAATTTAGCTTTATTTACGCTGTGAATGAGGTGATGACATCTCTCTTAATAGTGGGAAATTGACCAGAACCCAGTTCCGCTACCTTTTACAAAAGGATATTATTTAATGTGAAAGCAACTACAACTAATCTCCACATTAACTAACCACAAGCTATGAGTACATTTGGTGCCTTTTAATCTATGCCAAACTAATAACATATGACTTTTAAAAACATCTCACATTTATATAATAAGACAGTGTTTATTGATGAGCTAACTGTGCATAAGAACTATTGGCAAAGGTTGTGATGACCACAAAGACCAACACATTTATCCAAGCTAAATTTACTAGGACGACTTCCACACATTGTTGGGTATTTCACTATTGGTGTGTAAGAGGAACTATTCACAACTGGATTTTTGTGTGCAGACATGATGATCCAGTGGTAAATGATCACAACAGGGAAATAATTGTGCTCCAACAATGTATGGCTACAGCCTAGGAATGACAACCCAAGACAAACTGCAAATACTGTCATTAAGGCATGGAGACTTCACACTTCATGATCAGTGAATTCAGCAGCCTACAAGTACAGCCCGTCAGATACTGTAGAAGTTATTAATTTTGTTTAGTGGGCTTGCTATCTAGGATGGTGGCCTGGCATCGACTTTAATAGAGAGAGACATTCAACGGCTGTGGTTTACTCTTAACAGGATTACTGTAGCTGACTGTAGTTGAAGCTTAAATGGGACTGAAGGAAATGCTGGGTCTGAAGCTGACTGATGATGCATTTTCATCAGTTCCTAACAAAATTGAATCATTTCGACAGCTTGTAGAAATGTATTTAATGCTCTTTTGGAAAGGAATATACTCGGTTTTGGCAGCTGAATGTTATTCATGCATAGAATCAAAGTTTATACGGCAGCAATTTGATGTGTCATGAGATTCCAAAATACGTGATCCTTCTCTTCATTTCTTTTTTTACTTTCTCCGCCTGCCTTTCTCTCCTTTCCCTTCCTATATACTTCTGTTTTTTAATCCAGTGGGTTTAATCACTGTTTTTTTCCACATGTATAGAAGAAATTAGGATTCTCTAGAAATTCGGGAATACTTACTCTTTCAAGTCACAAAAATTTTAAGAAGGTATTCCCCCCAGTCTCACTGTCACCCACCTTAAACTTCCCTTTTTAGGTTCTGGGCTATACAGGCAGTTCAGGGTAGTAACAATGTGCCACCTGTCTAACCCTAATTATCAGGCAGAAAACCTGGCACGAATAATAATAACAACAACATTCAATTTATATACTACCCGTCAGAACAACTTAATGCCACACTCAGAGTGGTTTACAAAGTATGTTATTATTATCCTAATAACATTAATAATAACAACAACAATTGATTTATATACCACCCTTCAGGACAACTTAATGCCCACTCAGAGTGATTTACAAAGTATGTCATTATCTCCACAACAAAACACCCTGTGAGGTGGGTGGGGCTGAGAAAGCTCCAATAAGCTGTGACTGACCCAAGGTCACCCAGCTGGCTTCAAGTGGGGAAGTGAGGAATCAAACCTGGATATCCAGATTAGAGCCTTGCCACTCATAACCACTACACCAAACTGGTTCCACACAGGGTTCCTTCTCTCCTCTTTCTAGGGGCTTCACCAGACAGGTATTCAGTTCCCTAAATTCACAACTCCTCACCCAGCTAAATGCCCAGGGCTGTTAGAGTAAGGGAACTCAGTATGCCTTTCCTATATAAACAGCCACTTATTAATTCCTCAGACATTTTGGTCATGACCAGGTAAAACTGTGTGTTCGTCTGTGTGATGTTTAGGGTTGCCAGGAGTCCAGTTTTGACTAGGACAGTCCAGTTTCAAAGAAAGAAAATACAAGTTATTTAAATGTCCAGTAGTCTTGCATAGTAGGGAGGAGGAGAGGCAAAGGCAAGCAAGATGAACAGCGGCACTAACTGCTGCTGTGCCTGGGGGCACAGGAATGTTGGTGGGCAGCTGGCAGTGCCAGCAGGTTGCTATGGCTGCTAAAGCACTGTGTGGCTGGCTGGAATCTCAGCATCCGGTAGGAGGAGAGGGCAAGTGCAGGTTCTTGCCAAGGAGAGTAGAGCTCAAGTGTGGGCTTCTTCTCCTTGCTTCCTCCCTTCTCCTACCTGTGCTTCCACCCAACAGACAACCAGCTGCTGGAGGGCACAAATGCAAGCTCCTTGCCATGGAGAGCAGAGATTGGGCTCTGCCTCTCTGGCTCTACCCCCTTCCAGTTCCACCCAGCAGTCCAGTCACCTCAGCCACCACCCCATTCTCCATCCCAAGGTGTTAGCACACTTGCTCAAATTCCCTGTGCAATCCCCTTTCCTCTCGCAATTGTCCTCTTTTTCAAGTTAAAGCAATGGAATCTGCCTGAGCTAGGTAATTGACAGTGGTAGGATGGGGGTGCATGTTGAGATTAGAGATGGGCACAAACCACAAAGAAACCAAACCATGAGATTTGTGGTTCATGGGTTTTCACAAACCAAGAACTACGAACTGGCACGAACTGGGGCAAGTTTATGAACCAGTCCATGGTTCATGGTTTGTGGGGTTTAAATGCCCCTTTCCAGCCACTTAGCAGTGGCAGGGAAAGAGGCATTTGACAGTTTAAAGGACCCTTTCCTGCCTTGCAAGTGGCAGGTCCCTTTAAACTATCAGCTGGCAGGCAGCAGGGGAGGATCCTCCCTCACCGCCAGCCAGCTGATAGTTTAAAGGGACCTGCTGCTTGCAAGTGACAGGGCCCTTTAAACTGCCCAAACCCCATCCCCAGCCCCAAATTTACCTTTCCCTATGGGCCTGTGTTGTCATCCCACTCCTCCCGTGAGGGGCGGGAAGGCCGTTTTTGGCCTCTTCTGCTGCTGCATGGGCCCGCAAGGTGGTGGAGAAGGCTGAAAATGGCCTTCCCCCCCTCAAATGGCCGCCGTGGCAAGGGGGAATCCCCCCTGCTGTCTGCCAGCTGATAGTTTAAAGGGACCTGCCGCTTGCAAGCCACAGGAAAAGTTTATATGGCCATTTCCATGGGGAAATAGCCATTGAAACTGCCCCTTTATGACCTAAACAAACCAGCAGACCAGTTCATGGAAGTTCATTGCCACAAGCTTCCACAAAGTACTGGTTCGTGAACTACAAACTGGCCTGGTTCTTGTGTTTTTTTGGGTTGTAATTAGGGATGTGCGTTTTGGCTTTCTGAATGCCGAAAGAAAGCCGAAACAAAAGTGTTTCGGATTCTTTCGGGTTAGCCGAAACGTTTAGGAGAAAGCCGAAACGTTTCGGCTAGCCGAAAGAAAAAAAGCTGAAACGTTTCGGCTTCTTTCGGCTTTCTTTCAGCTTTTCAATGGGAAAATACCTCCGTCTTCCCGGACGTCTGGGGGAGGCATTTTCCCACCGAATCAGCCCAAAATTGGTGGGGAACTTCCTCTAACCCCTCTCTAAACCCCCCCAAGCTTCAGACCGATTGGACTTTGGGGGGCCATGTTATGGCCCCCCAAAGCAGGTCCCCCTATCCTCCCATAAGAAAGTGAAGGAGCAGCATATTGTTAGCATGCTGCTGCTCATCTTCTTCATTATTTCCTATGGGGAAAAATGAAGAAGCAGGCTTCCTTTGCCAGGGGTGGCATTTTGCATGCAAAATACCACCCCTGGCAAAGGAAGCCTGCTTCTTCATTTTTCTTCATGCAAAATGCCCCCTTATCCTTCATTTTCTTCATGCAAAATGCCCCCTTATCCTCAGGGGCCCTTCTCCCACCTTCCTCCCACCCCCCACCAAGGCTCAGCCTGCTCCCACTTGGGGGGGCCATTTCATGGCCTCCCCAAGTAGGTGCTCTAATCTCTACCACTGACAGCTGGGGGAGGCTTGTCTTGCCAGGGGTGGCATTTTGCATGCAAAATTCCCCCCAACCCTCTGGGGCCCTTCTCCCACCCTTCCTCCCACCCCCCACCAAGGCTCAGACTGCTCCCACTTGGGGGGGCATTTCATGGCCTCCCCAAGTAGGTGCTCTTTTCTCTACCACTGACAGCTGGGGAAGACTTGTCTTGCCAGGGGTGGCATTTTGCATGCAAAATGCCCCCCAACCCTCTGGGGCCCTTCTCCCACCCTTCTTCCCACCCCCCACCAAGGCTCAGCCTGCTCCCATTTGGGGGGGGCATTTCATGGCCTCCCCAAGTAGGTCCTCTCAGCCCCTAAGGTCCACCCCTTACAGCCCCACACAAACCCAATTCCCCCCCAGCTGCCACACACAGACCCAAATCCCCACATTAGCCCCTCACAGACCCAAATCCACCCCCACCTGCCCCACACCCATAATCCCAGGAACAGGCTGGCAAAGGCCAGCCCTCTCCCTTTGTTCCCTAAGCTGGGAAATTCTAATTTCTCTTTCCCTGGACAATTCTGCACAGCCCAGGGGTGCCACAATGGTGGGCACACTTCTGAGTGCCAGCTGGTCCCTGTGAAAGAGCACCTGAACCACAGACACCCTCCCTCAAATTCCCCCACCACCTACAGAGATGGCTGGCCAGCCAGCCCCATTGTTCCCTATGATGGGAACCAACTGCACAACAAAGAATAAAAGATGAACAACACAAAATAAAGTTTTTTAAAAATTATTTTCTCCCTTTCAAAGTACAAGTAGGCAAAGCATTATGACACATTACACCAGCAGTCCCCCACACAGAAAAATAACACAACTCCCTTAACATCAGAGAATCACAAAAGCACAATTCCTGTCAAAAACACTTTATTTCTTGAACAGCTTTAGGATACACAGCAGGGGGGCGCACCAAAGGGCATGATAGAAGTGTACTACACAAAATAATACAACCCACTTCACCGTTTTTGACAGCAGTTGTGTTTGTGTGATTCTCTGATGTGAAGTGAGTTGTGTTATTTTTATGTAGTACACTGCTTTCATGCCCTGTTGTGCCTTCCTACTGTGTAACCTAAAGCAGTTAAGGAAATAAAGTGCTTTTGACAGCAATATTTAGGGGTGATTCTCTGATGTTAAGTGAGTTGTGTTATTTTTGTGTAAGATACTGCTGCCATGCCCTTTGGTGTGCTCCCCTGCTGTGTAACCTAAAGCTGTTCAAGAAATAAAGTGTTTTTGACAGGAATTGTGCTTTGTGATTCTCTGATGTTAAGTGAGTTGTGTTATTTTTGTGTAAGATACTGCTGCCATGCCCTTTGGTGTGCTCCCCTGCTGTGTAACCTAAAGTTGTTCAAGAAATAAAGTGTTTTTGACAGGAATTGTGCTTTGTGATTCTCTGATGTTAAGTGAATTGTGTTATTTTTCTGTGTGGGGGACTGCTGGTGTAATGTGTCATAATGCTTTGCCTACTTGTACTTTGAAAGGGAGAAAATATTTTTTAAAAAACTTTATTTTGTGTTGTTCGTGTTCTATTCTTTGTTGTGCAGTTGGTTCCCATTATAGGGAACAATGGGGCATCTCTGTAGGTGGTGGGGGAATTTGAGGGAGGGTGTCTGTGGTTCAGGTGCTCTTTCACAGGGACCAGCTGGCACTCAGAAGTGTGCCCACCATTGTGGCACCCCTGGGCTGTGCAGAATTGCCCAGGGAAAGAGAGTTTAGAAGTTCCCAGCATAGGGAACAAAGGGAGAGGGCTGGCCTTTGCCAGCCTGTTCCTGGGGTTATGGGTGTGGGGATGCTGGGGGTGGATTTGGGTCTGTGAGGGGCTAATGTGGGGATTTCGGTCTGTGTGTGGCAGCTGGGGGGGAATTGGGTTTGTGTGGGGCTGTAGGAGGTGGACTTTGGGGGCTGAGAGGACCTACTTGGGGAGGCCATGAAATGCCCCCCCCCCCAAGTGGGAGCAGGCTGAGCCTTGGTGGGGGGTGGGAGGAGGGGTGGGAGAAGGGCTCCAGAGGGCTGGGGGGCATTTTGCATGCAAAATGCCACCCCTGGCAAGACAAGCCTCCCCCAGCTGTCAGTGGTAGATAAAAGAGCACCTACTTGGGGAGGCCATGAAATGCCCCCCCCAAGTGGGAGCAGTCTGAGCCTTGGTGGGGGGTGGGAGGAAGGGTGGGAGAAGGGCCCCAGAGGGTTGGGGGGCATTTTGCATGCAAAATGCAACCCCTGGCAAGACAAGCTTCCCCCAGCTGTCAGTGGTAGAGATGAGAGCAGAGCACCTACTTGGGGAGGCCATGAAATGCCCCCCCCCAAGTGGGAGCAGGCTGAGCCTTGGTGGGGGGTGGGAGGAAGGGTGAGAGAAGGGCCCCTGAGGGTAAGGGGGCATTTTGCATGCAAAATGCCACCCTTGGCAAAGGAAGCCTGCTTCTTCATTTTTCCCCATAGGAAATAATGAAGAAGATGAGCAGCAGCATGCTAACAATATGCTGCTCCTTCGCTTTCTTATGGGAGGATAGGGGGACCTGCTTTGGGGGGCCATAACATGACCCCCCCAAAGTCCAATCGGTCTGAAACTTGGGGGGATTTTAGAGAGGGGTTAGAGGAAGATTTCCACCAATTTTGGGCTGATTCGGTGGGAAAATGCCTCCCCCAGACGTCCGGGAAGACGGAGGCATTTTCCCATTGAAAAAGCCGAAAGCCGAAAGAAAGCCGAAACAAAGCCGAAAGCCGAAACGGCTGGCCGTTTCAGCTTTCGGCTGATTCGAAAGAGATTCTTCTTTCAGCTTTCGGCTTTCGGCTTTAGCCAAAAAATTTTGGCTTGCACACCCCTAGTTGTAATTCGATTCATCTCCATCTCTAGTTGAGAGCCTTCAACTCTCACTTATCCTTATCCTTATTCTCTCACTTATACCTTATCCTGATGCAGGAAGACTGAGGCAAGCTCTGCCTCCCCCTAGTCTCAATATGGGTGGATGATTAAAACTTCAAAACACACACACCCCTTTCCTGAAGCTAGTTTCATGCTCCCTTGACAAAAAAATAGCATCTAAACTCTGTTACCCTCTTCCAAGATACATTGTCAGCCCCCCTCTTATATTCCTGGGCTTGAGGGAAGTGGAACAGAAGAGATTGGGAAAGCTCAAGCACTGTCCTCACTTCTCCACCCCGAAGCAGTGAATCATGAAGGCAAGAATGAGCCCCAGGAAAGCTGGGAAGGTAAGTTTTTAAACGGAGAGGTGTTGTTTACCACATGACATTGGCCTGAATGAACCTGATGGAGAAAAAGGTGGAGGTGGGAGAAGAGAATGTATGAATTGGGGCCGAGGGAGAATGGGAGACACTCTGCATATGATTCAAGGCATATATCTTTCTTGTTATAACATGACTGAAATAGACTGTGGCTGTAGTCTTAAACTAGGCAGTGAGAATCTTTGAACTCCAAGGGATTTACCTGAGAATATTCAAGCTTAGGGTTTTGGTCTGTGAAGTGCTGTGCTAAAATACTATGTTTGGGGCTGATTTTGACCCCACTGAGACCCCACAGCTTCCAGTTCTCAACCAGAAGTGACATCATTGGGGCCTCTGGAGTGCTTGTGCACTACGCACACACAAGAAACATGGATTGTCTCTGATTGAAACCATCTGGCAACTCTTGTGGTGTTTCCCTAAGCCAACAACTTCCAATCAGTCAGGGTTAAAACAGAAAAAAGTATATTTTATTTACAAAATAAACAACATAGGAATGAGTGATTCAAATCCTTGGATACATTGTTATTAAGATATGGATTTCTAACCCCACACTGTCATAACAGTAGATAGTTATACTATAATATAACAGGTGTCAGAAGTCAGTTTTCTCTCCGCTGCTTCCCTTCAGCAGCCTCAATACCATCTCCCTCTCTAACTGTTCTAATGGATCTCAACTACCACCAGCCCCAACATTCCATTAGTTCTTATTGGTGGTTTGTTGTTGGGTGAGGAGGAACTTAATCTGTCCATCACAGAGAAGTATGACTGTGATTAGGGAGCTGAATTGAAATGTATACTGCTATACTGAAATGGTATTAGGAATCTTTCAACATGTGTCTTAATCAACTTATCAGGCCCTGAAAAGTAGAGTGGTTCAGAATATAGTAAATAATTACAGTGACATATATTAATTGGTCAGTCCATAGGAGTATGGAGTGAAGTAGTCATTCCAGAATATCCTGCTCTACAGTTCTGTTGTTCTGTCTTTTAAGGGCAGGGCTGGTCTATCCAATAATTATGTTGAACCATCTACTTCATGCTTCCTTGCTCAGCACTGTTATTCAAGAAGGCTTTTTACTCAGATAGGAAGGTTATAAGATAAGGAAGCAGTCTGAAAGAGATGCATCATTAAAGGGATAGGTTAGATAGCTAGGGATGGATTTTACTATTACTGTATGCTAGACTTTACTACTATTACTGTATGATCCTGCTGGGTAGTTCCTGTGTTGTTTAATATGTCAGTCTTAGAATTGCTTATGTTCTGTTTCAGCACTTCTTCAACTCTATTAGATTTCTGCTGATTTTAAATCTTTGCAAATTTGCATTTATATACCCTATTACATGTTTATTGAAATGTCTTTGAAATTGACTGCACTGATTCATACTGTATAATCCGCCTTGAGTCTCAGTGAGAAAATGGACTATAAATAACACAAGTGAATAAATAAATAAATAAATAAATAAATAAATAAATAAATAAATATTGCACTGTCTGAGAATCCCTGTGAGCCACTTAATGCCAATGCCATTGCCCAGGAAGCACTGAAAAAAATGCATCCGCATACGCTGTCCCTTTCCCACCAATGGAGTTAACGCTAAGGGTTCAGTTTCTTCCCTTTGGAGCTAATTGGTTGAATGAGGAGTGCAGATAGACTTGCTGTTATTGAAAACAAGATGCTGCCAGACATCTCCCAACTGTCTGACCTGCCTACACGTCCTCTGTGCAGCATGTACTGAAACAATTCACACAAACTTTTAGGTGGTGAGGGAGTTTTTACAGCCTCATTTCCTGGAACATTCTGGAAACTACTTTAATGAACTGAACCACCACATTGTGTGTATAGATTTGGCTGGTTTTTCCTGTTATGCATACCCTATAAGCAACCACAACTATATTGCCAGTCTTCAAACCTTGGTTTGTCAGGTCTATTTTGGCCTCCCAATCCACCCCTTCTCCCTTCCTTCCCGCCCTGGAGGACTTGCCAGGGCCAGCAACAACCACAAGGCAACTTGCTACCATGCAACTGCACAGTTCAACCTGGTGTGGTGGTGGCTACTGGATGCCACACAACTTGTCTGGGCCTAGTGGCAGCCCCTACCCAACTTTGGCTGAGCTGAGTAGTGAGATTGTTATGGGGTGGGTAATTTCTTTTTTCCAAAAATCATTTTTTTACATATAGGCAGCCATTGATTCCTCTTATTCCCTTTTTTTCTCTTTCAAGAGCAGGATTTATCTTTTATTTCTTATCAAAAAAGAAATTGCCTACCTCTGATCACAGACTGAAACTCTGAAATTTTGCAGAACCTCCCTTCCTGACACACCTCTCTTCATATTTCTCTTTGGTCAAAAAAGGAATTGACCAGAAACTGATTTCAGATTCCTAAGAAGAAAAGAAATGGATTGTTATATTTCAGGGAGAAACAGGGTAAAGAGGAATGAAAAGAATTAAGAGAGACCTACTACATCACAACTCACCTGTGCAACTTGCTATTGCACAGCTTTTGCAACTTGGCTAGACTTTTCTGAGGAAGAGGCTGTCAGGGGGAGGGAAGGAAGGAAAGGTAAGAGACAATGTGGTGTAGTAGTCAGAATGCCAAACCAGGACCTGTGAGATTCATGTTCAAATCTGGACTCTGCTATGGAAGCTTGCTGGGTGATCATGGGTCAGTCAGTCTCACTCAGCCCAATTTACTTCACAGAGTCATTGTGAGGACAAAATGGAGGAGAATAATGTAAGCTACTTCCCCATTGGGGAGAAAGTTGGGGGTATAAATGAACGGAAGTAATAACAAATACAGCTTAAGAGTACTGAAAGAAAAGTTGTTTGGTGAGAGGAGAGGAAAGAAGGAATCAGGGAAAGGGGGAGGATATGGGAGGTGCCAGGATGAGAGAAAGAGGAAATGGTGGTGAGGAAAGGTATACAGAGGGAAATGAAGTGATCCTTAATGGCCTTGTAGGTTCCCTGCTTGTATGTGTGTGTATTTACATAAAGAGGCAAAGGGAGGTGACCTAAAAACGTTCTGTGAAATGTACAATTTTGTGTTTCCTTGACCCTGCCTTAATGCCAGCTTTACCCTTGCCTGTCAAAAGGCCAACCCACTCCTGACCTGAATCCTTGCACAGGAGAGGTATTGGATCTTATTTCCAAGTGAGTCGTGGAGACATGGGTAATGTGGTCTGTATGTCTATGTGTCCTTTCCTGTAGTCCAGCAAAAGGGCATATGTGGCAGGAGAGATCATGAACTCATTTCCAGGCCTGTTGTTTGAACCATGATCCACCCAACAGTGGGGGCTGTGTCCCCCTTGTTCCCTCCCTTGTTATATTCTGTATGTGAGTGGCATCAGGCTGACATTGGGAGTGGCTGCTTTGGTGTACAATGTTGGGCTGTTTCCATCTTGGGCTGTCACAGGGCATTGTTGCATGCTGTGAAGCAACTGGTGCTCATAGGCAGGATTTCCATGGATTCCAGAACAATTTGCTATACTCTCATCATCTTCACTTTGTGTATCTTCTTTCCAGTTTCCCATCTGCTGAACAAGTATAGGATAATAACAAGCATAGCATGCCACTATTGACACTGCACCAGAGCCTCAGGCTTCAGATTCTGCCATAAACTAATTTTATATATCTATAACTCACTTACTTGGGAGCAAGCTCATTGAACCCAGTGTAACTGAATTCAGAGTAAACACACAGTGTATGACACTGCTTTACAGTTAATTATGTCTATGGGTCTATCTGGCTCAGCGCTCTGATTGGCTGCACCTCTACAGGGTGTCTGGTTGGCTGCTGTGGGAATAGGATGTTGCATTAGCTGAACCATTGGTTTGCATCCAGCAGGTTTTATTTATGTGTATGGATGAAATATGCCTTGGACCCTATACATTCAGTTCATCTAAGAAGCAACCTTTCCTCCTGCCTAGATGAGCTGTTAGCATTCTTAGAATGTTTCCTACGTATAAAATGTTTGCAATGAGGCCAAAATGTAATGTACTTTATAAGTGGCAACAGAACTGCACCGGTTTGGTTTATAAAGCTGAATACTGGGAAATTATTATTTGGGGGGGATACTGTGATTTCCCTCCTTCTTTGCTAATCTTTTGATTTCCTAAAACTCTTCAGAGACCAAAATGTAATATCCATTTGAAACATTTTTACTTAATCAAATGTCTTACTAGAAAGTTACACTTGCTTCTTTCCATGAACTCAAGCCAATAGCGTGTAAGTTTCTAGCTTTTCTATCATAAATGCAATTGTAGGCCTGCATTACCCCATTAGAGATCCAGTCCAAGGCAGTCTGTGCTGCATCTGCCATAAGCCAAAGAAGAGTGAGTGCAAATGACTCTTTTGACCACTGCCAAATGCTTTGTATACATCCAGTTAGAAAACACCTGCCATTTTGCCAGTTTAGTCAAGTTCAGCCAAAAGAGAACAGTTGTCATCTCGATGAAAGGACTCACTGCACTAGAAATGTTCATGCTTCCAAACTTACTGCTTTACCACACATGCTTATGACCAAGTAAAGTGCATGGAAGAAGAAAGCATGCATGCTGGTGCATCACATCAAATGTATGGTGCACCACATCAAATGTATGCTTAGAGCATCTATTGTACACGTGACTGCACATTCTGGGAGCTGGTTGCTCTGGCAGAATACAAGCATACCATCTTGTCCTTTTTATTGTAACATTCTTGAAATTTCATTAAGTTTCTAAAAGTCCAATCGTAAAGCGAGTTATAACCTTCTAAGCCGATTGATTACAATTGACATAGAGGGGTAGTAGCTTTGCTTAGGATGTTATTTACTTATGTAAATATTTGTATTCTACTATCCTCCCCAAAGGGTCACACTGAGAACATAGTGGCTTGAAATACTTATTTCAAGCAAGTATTATAATCTCATTCTTTATGGGGACACTATCATTTTTTGCAATAATTCCAGTTCAATTTCAGCATCCTGTTTTTAGGGTTTACTGTCCCCTTATACCAACTAAACACATGAGGGCTTCTTGGTGGTGAGAGGGGCCATTTTGTGTTTCTTTACATGCAATATACACATTTTTCAACATGATTTGTTCACCGATAAATCAGCATTATACATATAAATGATGCACACCTTATATATAAATACCACTAAAACGAACAGTCATCAATATCAACACCAAAAATGGGCATCCCAAAACCAATTACAATGAGAATGAACATTATATTCATCCCTTCCCTTTCCTTATTAATATATGATGGAAAATAGACTGCATCCATTCACCTTTATCTCAGCATCTGTGAGTCAGTTCCTGTAGAAAGAAATTTCTGTGATTCACTTCTGTTCTAACACAACATTCACAAAGCTATGTTGACAAATTATCAATTCAGACTGCAATTTTTAGCAGAATTATACACTTTTATTGAAGTCAATGGACTTAGAAGGTTATAACTATGCTTAGAATGGGACTGTTAGAAGTCTTGGGTTGGATCCTTCCAGCTTTTCCCTCTTGATCTCTCTGGATTTCTTTCCTCATTTCTGCCTCTGTCCCAGATGGCTTTGGTCCTTGGGTAGTCAAAAGGAGGGCTTCTCCTTTTTTGCCAGTAGAAAAGCTTGTAGTATCTAATCCCATGCCTCTCAAATTCTTGGATTTTATTTTCAGAACTGTCCTGGGGAAGGTTCAGCTTTAGCTGCCTTGGGTTTTTTTTTTCCCCTACACAGTAATACAATAATCCAGGAAAGTTCTGGGAGATGTAGATCTGCCCCCTTTCTTAGTGGTTTCCACTTCTTAGCTGAGGCAGCAATGATCCTAAGCCTGTCAGCTACATCTTGTTTAACTTAGTTTTAAAGAAAGCAGTTTGGACAAACTTAGATGTCTGGTTTAGAGAGAAGGCTCATTCTCCATGCTACTATAGAAGCTACTACTGAAATCGAGGAGAGCCAATTGTTGCTGTACCTCATACCACGAAGTCTCATATTTTTGTTGAAAATGCCTTGTACTTTATAAAAGCCAATGTATAAGAACTTCCATGTCTTATTTTTAATTTTTAATTTATTCATGTATACCCTACTTTTCTCTCCAATGGGGACCCAAAGTGGCTTACATCATTTTCTTCTCCTCCATTTTGTCCTCACAACAACCCTGCAAGGCCACCCAGTTAGCTACCATAGCAGAGTGGTGATTTTAACCTTTGTCTCCCAGATCCTAGTCTAATACTTAACCACTGCACCATGCCAGAATCCTCAAGAGTCCTTTTTTCTGTTCACAAACACATAAATACCCAGTGAGATCCATGCCAGTTGTCAGGCTGCGGATGACTGGATATGGTAGACAGATCCCTGGACCATTGCAGCAAGACACAGGTTCTTGGTTAAATGGTTTTTATTCAGAAACCAGATCATTTCCATATATATGTCCATAGGACTACTCAGAAGCAAGGTAAGCATCTAAGCAGCAAGAGTAAACGTTGATAGGAATGACATCATGTGAGAGAGACTTCTCTTTTAACATTCAAGTCTGCTCCCCCCCCCCCCCGCTCCCAATCATAAACAAGGTTTTGGCGCTTTACATGTGTGGGAACGTTTCACATATTTGCAGTATCAAGTTGAGTCACTAGAAAGCAAGACATAGCAAAGTCTGAGAGGGAGTAGCATACAAGGTCAGAAACACTGGAAGCTGCTGCAATTCATTAGATAAACACCTGTGAAAGCCTGTGAAAGAAATAGTTATGACATTGGTAAAATGACATTGAGTTACAGCAAGATACATTGGTTCAGAACAAAAGGATCACTAAAATTGGCATGGATGGGGCTCAGACATGACACCCGGTAAAGATGTCTTAGATATATCCAGGTCAGTTTCTCTAGCCACAATCCAATCTTCATTGCTCATCCCTTACCGGCATTATTGACCCTTTTGCCTACTCTCAATAAATAAAAAGTGAAACTTTCATAAAATGGCTATTGCACCCCTTCCTTTTTGAACCAAAGAATGTATGCTAATGTATTGTGTGTAGTAAAATAAAGAGCTACTTATAATGAGTTTTATAGCAGAGCGTAAAGACTTTACAACTGCTTTATTGCAACACTACACTTCTTAATGTTTACGCTGTTAATTACATAATGCTTTTAAAAGGGGATATGATATTAGAATGGGACTCTAGATGATAGATTTCCCTACGATGTACCATTAGCTATCATGCTTTTATTTGCTTTCATAGCAGCTACACTTATATCAGAGCAATACAGTAGTGTGGCACCAAGTAATGTCTGTCTAATCAATTTCTCCATGGCATTATAAAATGACTAATCTTAAACTCAGAGCTATTAAACACTTCCATGCGATCACAGCCCACAAACCCCACACTCCTTTTACATATACTCTCTGGTTGTTATTGAAAGAATTCTGTTTTTGCATTGCTTCATGTCATATCAAGCAGTGCCTTATAACCTCTACAAGGGCACTTCATTTCATTTGGATTAGTTATCTTGGCAGAGAAGATGAGAATTAATGATCCTTCAGTACTGTGGGCCTATGTCGCCTACCTCACATGAAATTCTGAGAATGGTGGGAGAAGGTGTTTACAAAACCATGCTATGTGTATGTTCTTGGATTACTGAAATTAAGTCTGAACTAAAATTCCTGATTCTTCCTTTGAAAAAAAACAAATCCTCAAGCTATTCTGCAGGTGATATTTTTCAATGTTCCTTGCTAAATGTTTCATTAATTTGTCCATTTATTTTGATGAACGGTTCTGTCTTGTCAAAGGGCTCTCTGGTGGAGAAAACGTCAGGAGGATAGGATATGACATTATGCACCCGCTGCACAAATGACTTGTGCTACATACTAGAACATCGTGGAGAGAAAGGGCAAAATCAGCCCATTAGATGCAGACAGTCTGCTGGAACTGGTCATGTTACTGTCTTACTGGCATTTTTCCTGCTAAATAACTGAGCAGAATATTATAGCAACAGTGCACTGTTTGACTTATAAGTGTTGTTGACCCAGTATAGCTACTGCCACTTTCTCCACCACCACTCCCCATAAAAACAAAATGCAGAGTATCTTCTATATGCTCTCATCTTATTGTAAAAAAGGCAAGCCATATTGGTGACGACTCACTTTTTATCCCTGTGCAGTGAGTCATTGGCAACGTGTCTTGCCTCAGAGGCCCCAAAGAGGCTGTGGTGGCGAAGGGAAGGCCTGGTGTAGCAGTGCGGCCCTTCCAAGGCTCCACAGCAGGTGTGGAGGTGGTGGGGAGGCCCAGCATGGCATTGAGGCCCTCCTAAGGCTCTGCAGCGGGCCCCCACCAAATCAGTTTGTATTTTTCCACACAACAGGTTATGTTGCTAGTAATTATATAGCTATAAGGTTGTATCCTACCATTCCTCACAGCAACAGAGGGGCCTTCTTTCAATGCAAGCATCTCTTCTGCTGTGAACCCATGAAGCTGGCTTTGACTATTGAAGCCAGTGTAATCTACTATGGCAGATGGCAGTTCTCCAGGGTCTCAGGTATATGTTTCTTAACTCATCAGATCCTGAAAATGCTGGGGATTGAACCTGAGACCTTCTTCATGCCAAACAGATACTCTACCTGAGACCTTCTTCACCCCAAACAGATGTTCTAACATTGAGCAGCAACTCTGCTTCTGTGAGAATGGTAGAATTCAGACCATCAGTATAATATGAACAAAAAAAGAACATGAATTAACCATTTGATTTAAAGTTAGGAAGGGAAAAGTCTTGCCTCAAAGGGCTTTTTAATGGGAAAGTGACAGTCTGCATGTCAGGAAGCCATTTTCTCCAGGCCAGTTTGACTAAGGATACTGATGGTATTTTGCCATCTTCTGAGCATGGAGCAAGGGTACTGAGAGTGTGAATTTCCTGCATTGTGCAGCATGTTGGACTGGATAAACCTGGAGGTCCTTTCCAACCCTATGATTCTATGATTCTATGTTTTTAAAAAATGTTTTAGAGAAGCCTGGAAGGGCTGTGTACACACACATTTGTAGGACTGTTAAAATTTAACACCTCTAAGAGTCAGAGAGCATTGAGTGCCAGGTTACATCAAAGTCCTCTGATTGGGTAACCTGAGCTGAGAGAGGAGTCTTGACAGAGAGAGAAATTCTGTGAGGAGAATTGAGAGTTGGAGTCCTCACGGAAAGCAGTTTCAATGCTAGCAGGAGAACTGGGAAAATTGGCAGGATGTTTGGGTAGTAAGTTCAGACTCCTAAATGGGTCAAAAGAGAGGGATAGATCTTCTAAAGGAGATGAAATTGTCGCTTCCCAGTTAAACTGGGAGACAATTCTAGAGAGAGGAGAAATCCCTGGTCACTGCCTAAGGAGACTTCCAGATTCAGGTGAGGATTGAAGGAAAGTACTGGGGGGGGGCTTGGGTACAAAAAAGAGGGTACCAGCCTTCTTAACACCAGAAGAGAAAGAGAATACTAAAAATAAAATATACTTAAGTGTTCTCTCCCTCTCTCTCTCTCTCTCTCTCTCTCTCTCTCTCTCAATATATATGTGGAATTTTACCTCAAAAAATTCAACTCCTCACTTCACCTAATCTATCCTCTCTAATGTAAATAAACTAACTAGTTATTCTTGAAGTTTTAAAAATGTGTCTGATGCCATTTCTGTGGTCTAAGGATGAGGGAATGCCGTTGAATAAATGAATAATAAAGGAAATGTTGCACTATTTAAAAGATTACATGAACAATTGATACACTAAGAACTTCATACATGGCCCTTGACAGACAAAGCAAATGAATGACAAAGCATTTTAATGAAAACCTCATTTATCAAACCTCTAAAGTTGCATATAACTGACTGAGCATACTTGCTTCCTTCCATGGGTATCCATAAAGATGCACCCGGGCCTAGTTGGTAGTATGTAATTATGTTTATTATCATAGCTCTAGCTCTTGAGAATAAAGACTGTTTAATTAGTGCCAGTGGAAGAATTTTTATGATGTGCATGCAAGGGGAATGAAAACAGCTTAAATACCAGACAAGCCGTGAAGAGGCAGCCGTATAATAGTACACTTGCTAACATGGAAAATGACTCAAGAAAGAGTTTCCAAACATTCTGCCTTCAGAGACCACTTTCTACAATGACTCCTCTGGTAAAGAACTCCTGCAAGTCTCCCATGGAATGCATGTACATCTCAAAGGATTCTCACAATTAGGGATTTTTCTAGCATGCCTGTCTGGTTTATACTGAGTGTTGCCGCAGGCTGTTCATCAACCTACATGAAACACACTTCCATAGTTGTGTTACCCAAAATAGTCTTTGTGTCAGTGTATGCATGTGAGAGCATTCCTCTACACGCGTAGAATTATATACACAGTTCTGGGCTCTGGCATAATAAGTTTTGTGGGTACTGATGTTTAACCAGAAAATAACTTGATTGTACAGAGTAGCAAAGAAAAGTAAAATGGTAGCAAAGTGAGACAGTGAAACCACCATTCCAGTAGGAACTAATAGAACTGAAGTATTCTGAAACCAAAACCAAATTTCCACAATGGTGGAAAATGAGCTTTGCCAGCTGCCAGTCTCCCTTTCTGACTAAAACCATTAACCCAGAGTTGAATGAAAAGAAAGAAGAAGAATTACAGGAGAAACTGAATGTTGTGCCCCCCAAAAACCAGTTTGGTATAGCGGTTAAGAGCGTGGGACTCTAATCTGGAGAACCAGGTTTGATTCCCCACTCCTCCACTTGAACCCATCTGGGTGACCTTGGGTCAATCACAGCTTCTAGGAGCTCTCCCAGCCCTACTCACCTCACAGGGTGGTTGTCATGAGGATAATAATAGCATCCTTTTAAACCACTCTGAATGGGCATTAAGTTGTCCTGAAGCCCGGTATATAAATCGAATGTTATTATTATGTTATAGAAATATGACCAGATAGGTCCTTCCATGTGGAATTCTGATCTGGTGTGCTTGTGTGTGAGAGTGTGCAATGCAAATGCCTGCTTACCACCACCACCATCCTTCATTTAATGCTGGCTTAACAGTTTTATTCAGGAGGAATGAAATTCTTCCTGGTGCTCCTCAGTCTTTGAAGGATTTCTTTAGTCACAGTGGCAGACCTGGCACCACGGCACCTAAGCAAAGGACAGCAACAGAAGAAAGCCACCGACTGGGCATGAACCAGCTCCATGTCTGGGACTTCCACATTGGGGCTATCCTTTAATAATTGCTTTGTCTTTCCAAATTTTACCCTAATCTGCAAAACAGGAAGCTTTGTGGTGGCTCGGAGCTTATGCCTCCTTCCTCAAACCCATGTCTGCATGCCTGCCTGGATGTTACCAGCCTTTCCTTGCATTGTGCATAAGAATGCACAGAAAGGGCAATTGGCCACTCAGGTGCTAACAACACCATGCCATCTGCTGCGAAAGGAAGATGGGGAGATAGCATAGAAGTCAAATGAATCATTTACACGTTTTCATTGTGAAAATGTGGAACATGTACCGTGGTCAGAGCAACTATTTTCAGGAATAGAAACTGATTCAATTTGTGGTGATGAGAGATGAAGGCCATTTCCACAGGCTCTTGAAAGGATGGCCCATTCATGGAATGCTGACAATGTCTTTGTGGAAAATGTGTTCCTAGAAAAGGCATTGAAAAAACGGAAGCCAAACAGCCCACAACCATTTTGCAAACAGAGATAACATAATAACATAACATTCGATTTATATACCGCCCTTCAGGACAACTTAATGCCCACTCAGAGTGGTTTACAAAGTGTTATTATTACCCCACAACAATCACCCTGTGAGGTGGGTGGGACTGAGAGAGTTCCAGAAAACTGTGACTCACCCAAGGTCACCCAGCTGGCTTCGTGGAGGAGTGGGGAATCAAACCCGGCTCTCCAGATTAGAGTCCCATGCTCTTAACCACTACACCAAACTGGCTCTCAGATGTCTGGATTCCTGGGGGAAGGCCACCATGGTGAGTGGGCCGTCCCTTTAAGGGTACGTGGAAATGGCCAAATTTTCTGAGAAAATTAAACACCTCATGCCCTATTTCCAAGGATTCTTAAAAAAACTCTAGTGTGAAATTACTGATCTACTAAACCAGTATATATAATTTGTCACTAAAATCAGCCACTGTACCAGAGGAGTAGAAAATGGCAACTATTACTCTGAATAATAGGCCAAGTTTGCAGATAACTCAAAATTTACAGGATGGTGAAAACTAAGACTGACTGTGAAGAGCTCTAAATTCCAACTTTAATGGGATTTGAACTTGCTGAGATTGAAAGGGAAAGGGATCTTGGAGATGTAGTGGACAGCTCAATGAACATGTCAACCCAGTGTGTTGCAGAAGCCAAAAAAGCAAACTTCAAGCTACAAATTATTAGAAAAGGGACAGAAAATAAAATGACCAATATTGTAATGCTCTTGTATAAAGCTATGGCGTGGCCTCCTTTAAAATACTCTTTGAAGTTTTGGTCACTATATCTCAAAAAAAAAAAGAGAGAGAGCATTTCAGAGCTGG
Organism: Eublepharis macularius; assembly: GCF_028583425.1. Classification (NCBI taxonomy): domain Eukaryota; kingdom Metazoa; phylum Chordata; class Lepidosauria; order Squamata; family Eublepharidae; genus Eublepharis; species Eublepharis macularius. The sequence continues at coordinate 37,757,074 of NC_072791.1, forward strand.
AAAAAGTACATAAGAGAACAATCAACATGGTTAAGGGATTGGAGCACCTTTCCTATGAGGGAAAGCTAAAGAGTCTGGGACATTTCAATTTAGAAAGGAGATGACTAGGTGGGGACTTGACAGATGTTTATAAAATCATGCACACAGTAGAAAGAGGGAACATCTAATATTTCTTCCTCTCCCAAAATATTAGAACTCATTGGCATCCAATGGGAATGATGGACAGTAGATTCAAGATGGACAAACGGAAACACTTCATTAATCAACAAGTGATTAAAATGTGGGATTTGCTACAAGAGATTGTAGTGATGGCCACAGGCATAGACAGCTTTAAAAGGGATTAGGACAAATTAATAGAGGATAGGTCTATCAACAACAACTAGCCATGGAGACTAAAGGGATCCTTCTCATTCAGAGGCTGTAAACCTCTGAATTCCAGGACCAGGAGGCAACACCAGGGAAGACTTTTGTCTCTATGCCCTATTTTTTGCCCTCTAGAGAAACTAGTTGGCCACTCTGTGAGACAGGATGCTGATCCAAATGGACCACTGGTCTGCTCCAGCAGGGCTCTTTTTATGTAATTAAATCCCTTCCATCATTGAAATGTTATCCTCATTTTAGGTATGTTGCATACATTTTCTAATTAACTAACACATTTAGATGTCATTGGTAGGCCCTTTTTTCTCCAAAACAATTGGTAGCCAAGGTGGATCTTAACAATAAAATCAAAACAATACAACCTGTACAAAAAGTTATATTATTAAAACAGCCAGATTTATTAATGAAATAAAAAATACAAATACAAAAAGAAAGAATGAAAATTATTAAAACAGCCAGAAAAAAACTTTAAAGTTAGATTCCAACAGAAACCTGTGGTCTTCAAGGACCTCCCAAAATAAAGTAGTCCTCCAGAGGAGCCAAAACGTCTTCTAAAAAATATTGTGTTCTGGAGTCTATCTGGATCTGCAGAAGTGATACTGATCTTTTAATTTCTTCTGGAAGACTGTTCCACACAGCATTGGAAATGGGGCTGTGCAGAGTGAAACAAACAAACTGGAAAAACACCTAGAAATCACTGTTTCATTTTATTAAAGCATCTTCTGGACCAGTGAACTAAATCCTGAAAACTAAGTTATAATAGCACACTCCCATCTCAAATCTACTGTGTTTCATTTCCATTTGTACCTCATAGCAACAGTACTAGGTACCGGGCTCACACAGCAGCATCTTGTTTTCCTGAACATCATTCACCAATTGGATCCCAAGGGGAGAGAGCCCTTATGTTATTAATTAACTTTGTTGGTAGGAATGGGGATTGACTGCACTGCACGTAAGTGCATTTCCCACCATCCCCCTGTTGCTGCCCAGGAAATGGCATTGTCTCCTTGCCAGGGGCGGCAGGCCTATTGAGGCCAGGTAGGCGGTGGCCGCAGGCGCGGGGTGCCGGAGGGAACACCGGAGGAGGCTCGGCAGGCGGGAGCGCGCGCTACAAAGCACCAGCCTCCTATCCCTCCCACCCCGCCCCGCTGCCGCCGCCAGCACAAGCCCCTGGCCAGGCGCAGCCACCGCGGGCAGGCATCTGCGGTGGTGCAGGCAACCGAGCGGGAGAGCTCGGAGGCCGCCCGCCGCAGCAATCGGGCCGGCGGCGGCACATGCGCTCCCGTGATAATGTCACGCGTGACGTCACCATGCAGGCCGGTGTGCGTGCGCGCTCATGCGCGCGTGGGGGCACCCGGCCAGCCGGCCGCGAGCGAGGTAAACGCTTGCTCCACCCCTGCTCCTTGCCACTTGGGTTCTTGCAAGGGGAGACACCTCCCTGCCTATCAGGTTTGGAAATGTTGTTAGGAGGAATGTGTGACTTCAATCATAGGCTGCAATTCAAAAGACACTTCCCTGGGAGTAAGTACTATTTAATAATATGGAACTTACATCTGAGTAGTCCTACTCAGGTGCATTAGTCTATCTCCCCCCACCCTATCACACCACTTGGATGATTGCTGTGAGAAAAAGTGCTGCAGGGGAGTGTGTGCAAGTAGTCTGTTCAATCAATCAATCAAATGTCAAGCATGAGCTGCAATTCTAAAGACATTTCTCTGTGAGTAAGCACAAGTTAACGTGGCACCAACGGTAATTATTAGCACTATAGAAGAAATGGAATGTAAAGCAGGACTGTTTTTAATGTCGCCACCTCCTTCCTGCTATCCCTTTGCCAGTCAGTTTCTCACTGTGCAGCCTCTGACACTCACCTTCTTCATGGTCCACTGTGTGTGTAGGGTAACTGAGGAAAACCTCAGCGGGTCAATGGTTTAGAGAGAGGACTATGTTCTGTGCAATTTTGGTGCTGTTAAGTGCAAAAACAGCTGCCCCAAGAGCCTGGAAGCCCCCTCATGATAATGAAAAAACCCAAACAGATTAAATCTGACCCAGCAAAGCCCCAGCTGGAAAAAAGAAAATGGGACTGGTGAATAGTTGGTTTGGAATCTCCAGATCTGAAACTGAAATGGATTTTTTTTCAGTACACACCCTTAAAAAAGAGCCCCAAAAGCAGGTAGCATGCTGCAGAACCAAATTCTTCTGGGCCTTTTGTGGTTCCTTACATAAAGTTTTTGTGGTTCTTTACATAAAGTTCCTTATATAAAAGTCTTTGTTTTACACTGCAAGCTACCTGTCTATATACTGAATGTTGTGGCAGTAACAGCCTCTTCACTTGTTCTAATTTATTTAAGCCATTCATCATTAAGTAAGATTTCCACTGGAATCAATAAGCATTCTGCTTGATGTAAGATCAGAGCATTTTGGCCTCAGCGATGGTGACAAAGATGAGCCTGGAACCCACAACATATTTATTTTATTGCATTCACAGCTAGGACCAGGATTCTGAGTGCCAGTCGATCAGACAAGGTTAAATTGGTAATGAATCAAAGAGCTAGAAGACTGGTATGTTGAGATATGAAACTGCTCTTTGAATGCTGGTTATCTGGCTCTATAGCTAAGCTTATTGGCACTTTTAGACCTAAAGGTTGCTGTCCAAATTGGCTCAGTGGACATTTCAGTGACACATTTCATTGCTATCTGAAAGCCTGGCAAGGACTTAAAGGGAAGAAAAATGAAAGGAGGAAATGCCAAGAGGAGACGGGCATCACTCCCCCCCCCCCATTGGTGTTTCTGCTTCCTCAGCATAGTACACAGATAGGGAGTTAATGAATACATAATCGTATCAATGTTTTAAGGAGGTAGTAACAAATGTTGTGAAAAGCAGGATTACTTCATATGGAAACAGCATGATCTGGAGATGGAAGCAGTGGGTGGCACTAGGCAGTCGTGTACTCGTAACATCCACTTTACAGAATCCAATGGAACTGCAGGAAAGAGAAGAATTATGACCACAGTAAGTAAAGGAACAATGTCTCAGCAGTATACATTACTATAGGGTCTTGGGAAAGCCATTTTGGAGTTGAAGATAAAATGCTGGACTTGAGGACTTGGTTTAGTTTCTTCCTCTGTCATAAACAACACTGTGTTGTTCTTGATAATCTGCCTCATATCAATAGAACTGGATAACCAACACTTACATTGCCTTAATGGTGGTGGTGGTGGTCATGGAACACACATTTGATAAACTAGCTCCATATGAATAGAATTTTCCTACCCTTAATATTATTATTGCATTTTATTGTCATTTCTTGCTCCAAGGAGTTCAGGGAGCTTTGGTACTGTTCTCATTTCCTTCATTTTATCCCTACAACACTACTGTGATGTGTTAAACTGAGAGAGAATGGTTAGCCCAAAGTAATTGAATGAACTTCCATGGCTGAGTACTCCCAGCGAAAATCTAACACCACAACACTTACTCTGCATTTGCTATTGTTGATGGGGAAGGAAAACTACCACATTGATCTGGCTAGGGCTTGGAATGCCATGACCTTTGCTGTAAGCCATGTTTGGCAGGGCAATCTCCCATCTTCCTGTCTCATTGCTTTGAGCAGCTGCTGTGGTGGGAGGTCGGTTGTTGCTCACCCTATAAGACGCTTGACATTTTGGGTATCAACAATATTCAGTACTGCTCTTGCCTCCCTATATAAATCTTGATTTCAATATTACCACTCCCAATAATATCAGAATCAATAACTTTTGGAAAGGCAGGAGCAACTAGGGAGGCGGGATTGATCTCCAGGTTATCTGTGGTAAACCCACCTTTTAAACTTTGAAAGGAGATTGTATTCAATGTGGAGGCCAAGAATACCCCCATTGAAAGTAGTAGCCCATTACAGTTTAAAGGGATGGTGCACCACCAACCAGCTGGGAGGGCTGGTCTCTAAAGACCATCCATAAGAAAAAATAGGTAGTAGATCTGATTTCTGGACTCCAGAGACCAGGTCAACTTCTCATTTTAAGTAGCACCACCCTGATGATTGGCAGGGCATGGGTGTTATTTCCAATGGGATACACCTGGCTGCTGGAGTTCTGAGTTCAGGTGTACTCCAGAGGAAATCATGACCATTTAAAATGTATAGGTCCTATGCATCACTAATCAGCTAGGGGGCCTTCTTTACTCTCCTTCCCTCCACCATTTTAAATCCAGGGTAGAGTCAGGTAGCATCTTTATCCTTATTCCTAAAAAATGGTGTAGAGGAGAATGATGTAAGCTGTTTTGGGTCCCCATTAAGGATAAATGTGGGATATAAATGAAGTAAAATGAAATAAAAGAAAAACATAGGAACATTGTTCTGATATTTTTGGATCAACTCTATAAAACAATGATACTCCCGATATTTAATGTTAGCAATGAGCTTAAGAATACCCTTCCCAATTGCCCAATACAGACTTAAAATGATATTTTTTTCTAGCATATACCTCTAGCAGTTACCAAATATGTCAGTGGAGGAAAGGGGAGTGTAAGGAAGGTTGCGGGGGAGGGATGTTAGACAGATAGACAGATGGAATTTTATTTTCATTGGTGTAAGGATCTGCTTTAGAAGAAATGGCTCAATTTCTCTCCTTCTGGATGATACACACTTCTGAGATGGCACCTGCTATTACATGCATACGCTCTCGTTTTTTAGAATTAGTATTTTATTCACATGCCGATTTATGCAGATCTGGTCACTTAATCAATCAATTACATTCATACAGTAAATCAACTAAGAATTCTTTAATTAGCCGGCAGCCCTCGTTATGGCAATAGGAGCCCTTGGCTGACTAATTAAAAAAATAAAATAATCCATTATGCATAAAAGTTTGTCTTTGTTCTCTTGATTTTCCAATAATATTAGATTAACCAAACCACAGAAGAATAAATTTTCAAGTTCTCACCCAGGGGTGTACTACTCCATGAAATTTCTAATTGAAGTCAAAAAGAACAACCTGTTCTATATATATATAACAGGCTCATCACAAATGTATTTCACTGCTTTCTAGGGAATCTTTCTTGAAATGCCAAAGCAGCTGTCTTAAAATGTGTCATACCTTTTTGCAGTAACCCTTGGCCATAAAACCTCTGCTATGCATGCTAAAATGTAATAGCTGAAGTATATCATATTAACACACCAAGAACTATGTTAAAGTAACATTATGGGCATGACCTACACCCCACTGCAAGCCAGGGAATTCATAGTTAGTGCTTCCTCTTCAACCATAACTTTCCCTGCAGTATACATCTGGGTATTGCAGAGGTGAAAATTCAGTGAGTATGTTTGATGTCATAATACAAAGGACAAGCCCTGGGGACTCATCCTTTATAATCTAGTAAGCAATGAATGGATACGAAAGAGGGAAAAAAATATAAAATATAAGGAGACAGAGGGAGATACTTACAACCATTTTTTTTCTACCATGGGGAAACTTTTTCAAATGATTTTGCCTTAAAGATCAATACAAATAACTGTCCTGTTGTAGTCACATTGCAGTGGGTGTACTGGAGGCAGGGGAGGAATAGGGTCTCTGGGTGGTTGTCCTTTGACATGCAGCTAGTATAAAATAGGAAATATATAGAAGAAGTAATATTCCCAGTCTTATGCAGTAAAACCAGGGGTCATTTCATAGAAAAAGAGCTGGAGGAACTCATTACCATAACTCATTAGCATAACATTAGAATATGCCATGCCCCTTGACAGCACCGGAAGTGTGTCATTAGCATAACTGGTTTGCATATGCCACACCCCTGACATCACCTATCCTGGCTGTTTTGGACCCAATCCTGACCATTCAGGGCCAAAATTGGGCCCAAAATGGCAAAAAGGGGTTGAAAACGGCCGAAAGGGGCCCAAAATGGTCAGATCAGGCTGCTGCTGAGTGGGAGAGTGATCTACCACCTATAAGAGGCCCAATTCAGGCCGTTTCGGCCCCAATCCAGGCTGAAATGGGCCCAAAATGGCCGAGAGTCAGGTGGGCAGGGCCACCTGACATGTTACCTCTTTGAGGAACTGCCGGAACTGCATTCCTGTGCGTTTCCCCTCGAAATGAGCCCTGAGTAAAACAAAGCAGCTATATTAAGAGTCTCTCTAAATGAGGCATCTTACATGAGGATGTTTAAGTGTAGGGAGATGCTATGTTAGCTGGGAAGTGTAATTTAAAAATACAGAGCCAAAGGATCTATTTCACTTCTCTACATTGCAGTTGGCAGAGATCACTCCTCAGAGAGGTTGTTAATTTCAGCCTCACCTCCCTGAAGAGGAGATGAAATTCACAGAGCCTTCAGGGAGGCAAAGATGCAATTAACAAACCCTCTGTGGAGCAATCTCCACCAGCTCTGTGGAGAGAGGTGAAGTTGGTTTTAACCATGCTTCCCGGCTAACATTGCATGTTCCTACACTTGAGCATCATTGTGTAAGATGTCTCATGTAGAGAGACTCTAAGTCCTTTCACATGTGCTGCATGACCTTGGTCCAGTCATAGATTCTTAGCCTAACCTACCTCACAGGGTTGTTGTGAGGATAAAATAACCCAAGCCAACTGCACCAACAATCTAGAGATAATGTAGGGGCTTATAGACTCAATCCAACAAAGGACAAGGAGGTTTGTTATTCAGTGGTAGACTGCATATTTGTCATGCAGAAGGTGTAGTTTCAGTCCCAGGCAATGCCAGTAGAAGGATCTCACTCAGAAGGTATTTTTTTCTCTTCTGGAGACACTGGAGGGATTCTTTCAATTAAACTAGATCACATTGAGCTAGATGGACCAGTGCCAAGCTTGGTGAAAAGCATCTTGATATGTGATGCATGGTTTACCATGCATAAAGGCCTGTGCACTGTGTCATCAGACAGAACAGTGCAAAACTAAGGCTGAAGAAACAGCTTCCAGTTTCCCTTGCTGTATTTGGACATCCTTTGTAGAATCTAGAGCTCACCACACCTGCTGACAGAGTTAACGAAAACTACATATGACTGGTAACATGGCGATGTCACTTTCAGGGAGTTTCCATGTGTCTATTAACAGGCTTCTATCTCTTTATCAGCAGGGTTACCAACCTCTCATGCAATGAGAGGTCAGTTTGGTGTAGTGGTTAAGAGTGACAGGGCTCTAATCTGGAGAGCCAGGTTTGATTTCCCACTCCTCTGCTTGAAGCCAGCAGGGTGACCTTGGGTCAGTCACAGCTTCTCGGTGCTCTTTCAGCCCCACCCACCTCACAGGGTGATTGTCATGAGGATAATAATAATGCTTTGAAAAACTCTCTGAGTGTCACATTAAGTTGTCCTGAAGCACATAATTGGGCAAACATGGAGTTGCAAATACATGTATCATACATGTATGAGAAAGCTAAGATTGGCCACAACTCCTTCAATAAATTCAGAGCTTAATCAGAACCTCATGCATACTTATATGTACCCTTAAGTTTCCTGTCCCTCTCTCTATGCAAGCATGTATTTACACTGTCCTCCTCACATTGATTACAATTCCTCTTTGGTCTTATGTTCCTCTTATTAGTGTGATTGTGCACTTGTGTGACACTTTACTTCTAGCTGATTGATACTGCAGTGCAGAGCATTAAATGTAAATTAGGTTTACACTAGTTAATCCATGTTTTTGTCTGCCATGTTAATATTTCACAAAGGGAACCACAGGGAAGCACCATGTGCCTGTAAATTTTTAATATTTCCGAATCTGTGCGCGGGGGGAGGGAATGGGTATTGTCATTATTTGGGGTACAGGGTAACAGATGCACATGTATGAACCTATAAAGGTGAACATATGCACAATCATGTACTTGAACATTTGCAAACACAAGCTTATTTCAAAAAAGTTCAAAATCCTTGATCAGAAATGGAAGACTTCTTCCAAACATAACTCTAAATATTATTGACAACACCTTGGGCATGAACCAAAAAAACATAGGCACGAACCAAAAATAAAACAAACCATAAGGTTTGTGGTTCGTGGCTTTTCACGAACCAAGAACCATGAACTAGCACGGAACTGGGGCTGGTTACGAACCAGTTCATGGTTCATGGGGTTTAAATGTGTCTTTCCAGCTGCTTAGCAGCTGCAGGGAAGGGCACATTTGACAGTTTAAAGGGCCCTTTCCTGCCTTGCAAGCAGCAGGTCCCTTTAAACTATCAGCTGGCAGGCAGCTGGGGGGATCCCCCTTTTCCGCCAGCCAGCTGATAGTTTAAAGGGACCTGCTGCGTGCCAGCAGCAGGTCCCTTTAAACTGCCCAAACCCCAGTCCACCCTCCCCACCCCCACCCCCAGCCCCACATTTACCTTTCACTGTGGCATCCTCCTTCTCCTCCCACTGCAGCCATTTGAGGGGCAGGAGGCCGTTTTCAGCCTCCTCTGCTGCCCTGCAGACCCACAGGGTGGCAGAGTAGGGCAGGGAGGCCATTTTTGGCCTCCTCCGCTGCCCTGTGGGTCCGCAGGCTGGCAGAGTAGGGCAGTGAGTCTGTCTTTGGCATCCTCTGCCACCCTGCGGGCCCATGCAGCAGTGGAAGAGGCTGAAAATGGCCTTCCCGCCCCACATGGGAGGAGGAGGAGCATGCCGCGGGCCACAGCTCAAGGTAAGTGTGGGCCTGGGGCTGGGGGAGTGGGGTGAGGTGGGGGTGGGGTGGGGTTTGGGCAGTTTAAAGGGCTCTGCTGTGGCAGGTCCCTTTAAACTACCAGCTGGCAGGCGGCAAGGGGGGATCCCCTCCTGCTGCCTGCCAGCTGATAGTTTAAAGGGACCTACCACTTCCAAATGGCTGTAAAAGTTTATATGGCCACTTCCCTGGGGAAATGGCCTTTTAAACTGCCCCTTTAAATATGACCCAACGAACCAGTAGACCAGTTTGTGGAAGTTCATGGAAACGAGCTTCCACGAATCACTGGTTTGCGAGTGACGAACCAGCCTAGTACGTACATTTCTTTGGGTCGTAATTCAATTCTTGCCCATCTCTACTTGTGACCACAGAGCAATCTCAAAATAACAGGCTCCTTATTTGACGGCAGTAAGGAACATACTCAAAACTACAATGGGATAATATCTGTGTGATGAAGTTCCATGCTGACACTCCAATGAAGACACATGCTTGGCACAAGCAAGAGAACAGAAAGAAAATTGCCAATGTGGCTGAATTTGTCTGCCTCTTGCATGCATAAACAATCATATATGCACAAAAAAAGGATATGTCTGAATTTAGAAAATATATGCTTACACAATATTAGTTTACACAAGGATAAAGTTATGTTTGGTTAGGCCCTAAGAGGCAAATGTAAGTCTGTCTATGTGTAATGTTTTATTGATGTTACTTCATTTATATCCTTTCTTCCCAATGGGGACCCAAATTACATTGTTCTCCTCTCCTCCATGTTATCCTTCATCAAACCTGTGAGAAAGGTTAGGCTGAGAGTAAGTGAGTGGGCCAAGCTCACCTGGCAAGCTTCCACACTGAGATACTGAGAGGTCTCTGTCTTTTGGTGCTACACCTCTGAAGATGCCAGCCACAGCTGCTGGCGAAACGTCAGGAACTACAAAGCCAAGACCAAGGCAATACAGCCCGGAAAACCCACAACAACCATCGTTCTCCGGCCGTGAAAGCCTTAGACAATACATGATGGTAATAGCTTGCTGCATAGGAGTAATACTATTTAAATGACAACTGCTGAAAATACACAGGAAATTGGATGAAAAATAATAGGTACTCTTTGTCCAATACTATGTTTCTCAAGGGTCTTCCACTGAAAGCATGTATTTATCTCTATGGAACACAGGACATATTATAGCCAGAAAATGTTCACATTTTGAGTAGTGTACCTAGACTGAACTGAAACACAGGCCATTCTGCCCAATCTGTTGCAAACAGACCTGAATAATTAGATACTGGCCTTTAAAAATTGGAGCAAAAAACAAGGCACTAATTGGGAGGTTCCCCAAAAGGAAAAAGGTCTAAGAGGAAAGAGGTACTTAGCAAATCCATCTAATAGCCTGAAGAGTTACTGCAGGCAAAGGTTATGTTTTGTATGGACTGATATTTTTATGGAATGGCTTGCCCGGTCTCAATTTAAAAATTGAGCTCAGTTAAAATCATTAAGCACATCTACCTGGAGCTTACAGCTGGGAGTGATCCACTTTTCAGCACTGTGTGAACTTTTATGGCCAAGTTATAACCCCCCCTGGAAATCCTGTAGGGGTTTATAATGGAAAGAATGACAGACAGACCCTTAACTATTGTAATGCTAGTGGTGGGGTCATTCCAATACTGTGCAATTATGACAGAGCTCTGGGGAGTTGTGAATACTTTTCAAGGTATATAATATTCCTCCAGAAAAAAAGTCATTCCCACCTTAAAAAAGTACATATGCACACATATATTGAAGCTATCCAATGTCCTTATTCCACTACCCCTTTACTTATTTGCATGTTGCTATCTTAAAATGGAAAAAAAACATACTTCTAGAGCAGCGTTTTGAGTAACAATATTTATGAGATTATATTTAGAATGGTAGAACACCCAAAGCGAGCAAAGAATTTTGGAGTCCTGTTGTTTTCAACATGTAACTATTGTTCATTTGTTTTGAGACATTTTATTGTGCCTCTCCAAATCTGGGGGCAACACATAATATGAAACATATACATAAAAATACCAATGAAAATAATAAAATAATTTAAAAAGCAACACAAGTACCATAACCACCCAACTTGCTGATCTTTTCCATCATCACCCATTGGATATCTTCCATGAAAAGTCTTCCTCAGAATAAAAACAGAAGAGGAAGACCCTTCAATATGGTCTAAGAAAATATTTTATTTTGGTGAACCCATTTCATTTTGAGCGTGAAACCTTTCTTAATGAACCACTATCCTCACATAATTCTTACAAATGGGAAACCACAAGGGATGTGCGTTTCGGCATTCAGAATGCCGAAAGAATGCCGAAACAAAAGTGTTTCGGCTTCTTTTGGGGAATGCCGAAACGTTTCGGGGAATGCCGAAACGTTTCGGGTAGCCGAAAGAAAAAAGCCGAAACGTTTCGGGATTCTTTCGGCTTTCTTTCGGCTTTTTTCTATGGGAAAATGCCTCCGTCTTCCAGGACGCCTGGAGGAGGCATTTTCCCACCGAATAAGCCCAAAATTGGTGGGGACCTTCCTCTAACCCTTCTCTAACAACCACCCAAGTTTCAGACAGATTGGACTTTGGGGGGCCATGTTATGGCCCCCCAAAGCAGGTCCCCCCATCCTCCCACAAGAAAGCGAAGGAGCAGCATATTGTTAGCATGCTGCTGCTGATCTTTCTTCATTATTTCCTATGGGGAAAAAATGAAGAGGCAGGCTTCCTTTGCCAGGGGTGGCATTTTGCATGCAAAATGCCCCCCAGCCCTCAGGGGCCCTTCTCCCACCCCTCCTCCCACCCCCCACCAAGGCTCAGCCTGATCCCACTTGGGGGGGCCATTTCATGGCCTCCCCAAGTAGGTGCTCTAATCTCTACCACTGACAGCTGGGGGAGGCTTGTGTTGCCAGGGGTGGCATTTTGCATGCAAAATGCCCCCCAACCCTCTGGGGCCCTTCTCCCACCCCTCCTCCCACCCCCCACCAAGGCTCAGCCTGCTCTCACTTGGGGGGGGCATTTCATGGCCTCCCCAAGTAGGTGCTCTGCTCTCATCTCTACCACTGACAGCTGGGGGAGGCTTGTGTTGCCAGGGGTGGCATTTTGCATGCAAAATGCCCCCCAGCCCTCTGGGGCCCTTCTCCCACCCTTCCTCCCACCCCCCACCAAGGCTCAGACTGCTCCCACTTGGGGGGGGCATTTCATGGCCTCCCCAAGTAGGTCCTCTCAGCCCCTAAAGTCCACCCCTTACAGCCCCACACAAACCCAATTCCCCCCCAGCTGCCACACACAGACCCAAATCCCCACATTAGCCCCTCACAGACCCAAATCCACCCCCACCTGCCCCACACCCATAACCCCAGGAACAGGCTGGCAAAGGCCAGCCCTCTCCCTTTGTTCCCTATGCTGGGAACTTCTAAACTCTCTTTCCCTGGGCAATTCTGCACAGCCCAGGGGTGCCACAATGGTGGGCACACTTCTGAGTGCCAGCTGGTCCCTGTGAAAGAGCACCTGAACCACAGACACCCTCCCTCAAATTCCCCTACCACCTACAGAGATGGCTGGCCAGCCAGCCCCATTGTTCCCTATGATGGGACAACAAAGAATAAAACAAGAACAACACAAAATAAAGTTTTAAAAAAATTATATTCTCCCTTCCAAAGTACAAGTAGGCAAAGCATTATGACACATTACACCAGCAGTCCCCCACACAAAAAAATTAAAACAAAACTCACTTAACATCAGAGAATCACAAAGCATGATTCCTGTCAAAAACACTTTATTTCTTGAACAGCTTTAGGTTACACAGCAGGGGGGAACACCAAAGGGCATGGCAGCACTATCTTACACGAAAATAACACAACTCACTTCACATTAAAGAATCACCCCAAAAAATTGCTGTCAAAAGCACTTTATTTCTGTAACTGCTTTAGGTTACACAGTAGGAAGGCACCACAGAGCAGGAAAGCAGTGCACTACACAAAAATAACACAACTCACTTCACATCAGAGAATCACACAAACACAATTGCTGTCAAAAACGGTGAAGTGGGTTGTATTATTTTTTGTAGTACATTGCTATCATGCCCTGTTGTGCCCTCCTACTGTGTAACCTAAAGCTGTTCAAGAAATAAAGTGTTTTTGCCAGGAATTGTGTTTTTGTGATTCTCTGATGTTAAGTGAGTTGTGTTATTTTTGTGTAAGATAGTGCTGCCATGCCCTTTGGTGTTCCCCCCCTGCTGTGTAACCTAAAGCTGTTCAAGAAATAAAGTGTTTTTAACAGGAATTGTGCTTTGTGATTCTCTGATGTTAAGTAAGTTGTGTTATTTTTGTGTAAGATAGTGCTGCCATGCCCTTTGGTGTCCCCCCCTGCTGTGTAACCTAAAGCTGTTCAAGAAATAAAGTGTTTTTGACAGGAATCATGCTTTGTGATTCTCTGATGTTAAGTGAGTTTTGTTTTAATTTTTCTGTGTGGGGGACTGCTGGTGTAATGTGTCATAATGCTATGCCTACTTGTACTTTGGAAGGGAGAATATAATTTTTTTAAAACTTTATTTTGTGTTGTTCTTGTTTTATTCTTTGTTGTGCAGTTGGTTCCCATCATAGGGAACAATGGGGCTGGCTGGCCAGCCATCTCTGTAGGTGGTGGGGGAATTTGAGGGAGGGTGTCTGTGGTTCAGGTGCTCTTTCACAGGGACCAGCTGGCACTCAGAAGTGTGCCCACCATTGTGGCACCCCTGGGCTGTGCAGAATTGCCCAGGGAAAGAGAGTTTAGAAGTTCCCAGCATAGGGAACAAAGGGAGAGGGCTGGCCTTTGCCAGCCTGTTCCTGGGGTTATGGGTGTGGGGCAGGTGGGGGTGGATTTGGGTCTGTGAGGGGCTAATGTGGGGATTTGGGTCTGTGTGTGGCAGCTGGGGGGGAATTGGGTTTGTGTGGGGCTGTAAGGGGTGGACTTTAGGGGCTGAGAGGACCTACTTGGGGAGGCCATGAAATGCCCCCCCAAGTGGGAGCAGTCTGAGCCTTGGTGGGGGGTGGGAGGAAGGGTGGGAGAAGGGCCCCAGAGGGCTGGGGGGCATTTTGCATGCAAAATGCCACCCCTGGCAACACAAGCCTCCCCCAGCTGTCAGTGGTAGAGATGAGAGCAGAGCACCTACTTGGGGAGGCCATGAAATGCCCCCCCCAAGTGGGAGCAGGCTGAGCCTTGGTGGGGGGTGGGAGGAGGGGTGGGAGAAGGGCCCCAGAGGGTTGGGGGGCATTTTGCATGCAAAATGCCACCCCTGGCAACACAAGCCTCCCCCAGCTGTCAGTGGTAGAGATTAGAGCACCTACTTGGGGAGGCCATGAAATGCCCCCCCCCAAGTGGGAGAAGGCTGAGCCTTGGTGGGGGTGGGAGGAGGGGTGGGAGAAGGGCCCCTGAGGGCTGGGGGGCATTTTGCATGCAAAATGCCACCCCTGGCAAAGGAAGCCTGCCTCTTCATTTTTCCCCCATAGGAAATAATGAAGAAAGATCAGCAGCAGCATGCTAACAATATGCTGCTCCTTCGCTTTCTTATGGGAGGATGGGGGGACCTGCTTTGGGGGGCCATAACATGGCCCCCCAAAGTCCAATCTGTCAGAAACTTGGGTGGTTGTTAGAGAAGGGGTAGAGGAGGGTCCCCACCAATTTTGGGCTTATTCGGTGGGAAAATGCCTCCTCCAGGCGTCCTGGAAGACGGAGGCATTTTCCCATAGAAAAAAGCCGAAAGGACTTCCGGTTTGGGATTCATGGAGGTCTAACGCAGCTCCATTTGCGGAGCTGACCGGACTGCCGTTTTAACCGGCCGGAGGGGTGAAAATAACCCGCGGCCGACTGCTCTCAGGCGGGGAGCAGGCAAAGAACGCTCAAGACCCTAGGGTGAGCTAGATCTCGGACGAGGGGGGACTCTACACAAGGAGTCTCCCCCCCGATCCTTGAGGTCCCACCTTGCGACGGGTCGGCTATAATCTCTGCGGCAGTTTTGGGGCCAATTCGGCTGGCATAAGACCTACATACCCAAGCTTCGATCGGGGAGGGAAGTCGAGAGGAGAATTTAAGATCGAAACAGCGATTACAACCCGAGAAAGTTGAAGAGAAGGTAAAGATCGCTATCTCTTGAAACGGGACAGATTGACAAAAACAGAGAGGAAAGAAAGTAGATTTTTAAACTGCAACAGACTAGTGAAAAGGAGGTGAAGACTCGGCAGGAGTTGTATTTTAAAAGAGACTAAGTTTAAAGAAGTTATTACAAAAATTGGACTATTGTTTTGAATACCTGTGGTTTTGGAGCTGTGGGAAAAAGACACCATCGCGAGACCTGCTGTGGGAAGACGGGAGACAGGAAGTGCGTAACAACAATAGAGTGGCTGGAGGGAAGCGGCCCTTGCCGACGGACAGGAAGTGGGGAATCACCATTTTTGAAAGGGGGAGGGTCGCGGCTTCAGCGGAAGAGGAAGTAGGCCATCTTGGATTATAATAACATAGAGAAACCATAGAGAAAAGACGCCCGACATTTTGGATACAAAAAAATTAATTTTGGCAAAGATTGGGATATTTGAAAAAAAAGGAAAGCGTTTAATTATACGCCACGGAGCTAAGGAAGAGAGCAGATTCGTGGGAGCGAGCTAAAGCAAGCCCCACGATGTCGAAAAAAGAGTGGCAATCGGCAATAGAAAATCTGGACAAAAAACTTATAGACATGATGAAAGAACTTAAGGACACGAAATTGGAGCTTATTAAAGAGGTCAAAGAAGTTACACAGACAGTAAAGTCGGAGCTGTCAGAAGTGAAAAAAGGCGTGGAAACGATTAGCAGTGAATTACAAGGAACGAAGCAGAGAGTCAAAACAGTAGAAGACGCGATGGAGAATTTAATAGACACGCAACAAACAGAGATGAGACTGGTGAAGGGGAGGATGTCAGTTGCAGAAACTAAACACATGGAGAAGCAGCTTCGTTTTCGTGGTCTGCCAGAAGTGGAAGGGAAGTCAGCGCAAGAACAGATGACTGAGGTGTTGGCTGAATACCTGGGGAAGGAGGAGGAGGAAATTGTGGCTATCCTAGATGTGGCGTACCGTGTGAACTCGAGAATTGCAACCCAGAGGAAACTACCAAGGGATGTGATCGTGCAGTTTACAACTAGAAACATGAAAGAGAGGATTGTGACAAAACAATTTCAAGATCCATTGGAGATTGATGGCAAGACGATTATCATAATGAAGGAATTGCCCAGATCAGTGTTACTGGACAGGAAAAAATATAGAGTGTTAATTCAGACTTTGAAGGACATGAACATCAGGTACAGATGGGAGTTACCGGAAGGAGTGTCCTTTGAGTTTGGAGGGGTAAAAAAACGCATCAGATCTGAGCGGGAGATGGAGAGATTTATTAAGGACAATGAAAAAGACTTACCAACAAAACCATGAATATGGAGTGTAAAGTATTATCTTGGAATGTAAATGGACTAAACTCACCGAATAAGAGGAAAAATATTTTTCATTGGCTACTAAAACAAAAATGTGATATTGTTTGTTTGCAGGAGACCCATATTAGAAAACAGGATGTAAAATATTTAAAATCTGGAAAATTGGGCAAAGAATTTGTAGCGGCCTCCAACAAGAAAAAAAGAGGAGTGGTGTTGTACATAAAAGAGGAGCTGCAGCCAAAATTTGTTATGAGAGATGTGGAAGCTAGATTTGTAGCAGTGGAATGTAATTGGAATTTAAAGAGAGTGTTGGTAGTCGGACTTTATGCACCTAACGGTGCAAAGGAAAGCTTCTTTGAGGAATTAAGGAAGCACTTAGACGATCTTGTATATGACCAGATAATTCTTGCTGGAAATTTCAATGGAGTGACAGATTTGGAACTAGACAAAAAGACTACAACAGCACAAAAGAAAAGAGGACTATTGCCAAAGCTTTTTTTTGAGTTGATTCAACAAGAGACTCTCAAAGACGTATGGAGGAGAGAATATCCTAAAACCAGACAGTTTACTTTTTATTCTGCAAGGCATCTTACATTATCAAGAATTGATATGATCTGGGCCTCAAAGGACTTAGCGTTATGGACTAAGGAGGCAGAAATAATGCCGATGGTAGGCTCAGATCACAACCCAATTATGTGGAAATTTGGAAAAAGGAGAAAAAGGAAAGCCTGGAGAATAAATGAGGACTTGTTACAGGAAAGTGAGAATATGGAAATATTGAGAAGAGAGACAAAGTTTTTTATACAATACAACGTGAATAAAGAAGTACCAACCAGTAAAGTTTGGGACGCGTATAAGGCGGTTGTAAGGGGCATACTAATGGACTTAAATGGTAGAGCAAGGAAAAAGAAAGAGGAGAAAAGACAAGAGATTGAGGAGAAAATAAAGGCCAAAGAAGTACAGTTAAAAAAGAGACCAGGGAAAAAGAAAATACATCAGGAAATCAAAATTCTTCAAGAACAGCTAACAGCAATGAGTAATAAAGAATTGGAGTGGAACCTTAAAAGACTGAATCAAAAAGCGTTTGAGGGTGCTAATAAACCTGGGAAATATTTGGCATGGCAATTGAAGAAGAAAAGGGAAAAGAAAATAATAAATAAAATCTGTGAAGAAAACAAAACGTATCTGGAGCAGACTCCCATTAGTAGAGCCTTTTATAAATTCTATGCTAAGCTGTATAATAAAAAAGAAGTAAACAAAGAATCAATAGCATCATATTTGGAGAAAACCAAACTTCCAGAGATCTCGGAAGTTTGGAGAAATAAGTTGAACAGTGAAGTAACTGATGAGGAAATAAGTAAGGCAATACAATCCGCAAATTTAGGAAAGGCGCCAGGGCCAGATGGACTTACGGCAAAATTTTATAAGACAATGGCCAATGAACTGGCACCATTCCTAAAAGAGGTGATGAACGGAGTTTTTAGGGATCAAAGGATTCCAGACACTTGGAGTGAAGCGAATATATCATTGATCCCAAAAGAGGGCCAAGATCTGACTAATGTGAAAAATTACAGGCCTATATCATTACTTAACAATGATTATAAAATTTTTGCGAAGATATTGGCGGAGAGATTGAAGGGGTGGCTCTCGGAAGTCATAGAGGAAGAACAAGCAGGCTTTTTGCCAGACAGACAAATAAGAGACAACTTAAGGACAGTGATCAATGCTATTGAATACTATGACAAGCGTTGTGATAAAGAGGTTGGTTTCTTCTTTGTAGACGCTGAAAAAGCGTTTGACAATTTAAACTGGGATTTTTTGTTTGCCACTATGGAAAAGCTACAACTGGGAGAAAGATTCATCAGAGCAATTAAAGAAATTTATAGAGACCAGACTGCAGCAATTGTAGTGAATGATGAACTGACCAAGAAATTGACGATTAGTAAAGGAACAAGACAAGGTTGCCCGTTATCTCCATTGTTGTTCATTTTAGTATTGGAGATCCTGATGATACAAATACGACAAGATGAGGAGATACGAGGAATAAAAATAAAGGACTATTCATATAAGGTTAGAGCATTTGCAGATGACATAATGTTAATTGTAGAAGATCCATTGGAGAACATGCCAAAAGTGATAGATAAGATCAAGGAGTTTGGTGATTTGGCAGGTTTCTTCATTAACAAAAAGAAGTCAAAGATATTATGCAAAAACATGACTAAGCAGAAACAACAATTGTTAATGGAAACAACGGATTGTGAAGTAACTAGTAAGGTGAAATACTTGGGAGTTGAGCTGACTGCAAAAAATATAGATTTGTTCAAGAATAATTATGAAAAATTATGGACTCAGATAGAGAGAGACTTGATCAAATGGAACAGATTGAACTTGTCATGGTTGGGCAGGATTGCAGCAGTCAAGATGAATGTGTTACCAAGAGTAATGTTTTTGCTACAGACAATACCAATCATCAGAGACTCTAAACAATTTGAAAAATGGCAGAGGAAAATATCAGATTTTGTTTGGGCAGGCAAGAAGCCTCGAGTGAAAGTAAAAGTTCTACAAGATGCAAAGGAAAGAGGCGGAATGCAACTGCCCAACCTGAGACTTTATCATGATGCAATCTGCCTAGTTTGGTTAAAAGAGTGGATGACATTAAAGAATAAGAAATTATTAGCCCTAGAGGGATATAAAAAAATTTTTGGATGGCACGCATACCTATGGCATGACAAAGTAAAGGTCAACTCGATGTTCCTGCATCACTTTGTAAGGAGAAGTTTATATACAATCTGGAAGAAGTACAGAATTTACTTACAAGAAGGAACCCCCTTGTGGGTAGTTCCATACGAGGTGATAGATCCGAGAGCTGTTGATAATGAACAACAATGTTTAACATACAAAGATATAACTAAAATTGAAGTATCTAAACTTAGAATAAAGACGCAAGAGGAACTATCACCTAATTATGATTGGTTCCAGTATAGACAGATTAGAGACTTATATAACTCGGACTCTGCAAAAGGGGGAATACGAATAGAGAACTCGGAACTAGAGCAGACCCTTCTTAAAGAAGACAGGAAAAGAATATCCAAGGTATACCAAGTACTGTTGAAATGGTATACAGAGGATGAGATAGTTAAAACACAGATGGTGAAATGGGCTATAAATTTCAATAAAGAAATAACAATGGAGGCATGGGAATACTTGTGGAAAACTACAATGAAGACAACGACATGTATTAATATTAAAGAGAACATTTACAAAATGATCTATCGTTGGTACATGACACCGAAGAAGATTGCGCTAGGGAACTTGAACACTTCTAATAAATGTTGGAAATGTAGGAAGCATGAGGGCTCCCTCTATCATATGTGGTGGTCGTGTGAGGTAGCTAGGCAGTTCTGGGGGGAAATAATAAGAGAAATGAGTGAAATTTTACAGTTTCAAATAAATAAGAACCCAGAACTCCTGCTGCTAAACTTGGGATTGGAGGGAATTCCAGCCCATCATAGGACGTTGATATTTTATATGACTGCAGCAGCTAGACTTTTGTATGCGCAGAAATGGAAAGTACAAGAAGTGCCAACTATTGAAGATTGGATCTACAAATTGCTGTATATGGCTGAAATGGACAAGATGACAAGAAAACTGAGAGATCTGGACTCAGGGCAGTTTAACACAGATTGGGAGAAGCTGAAACAATATCTGGAGAAGAAGTGGGAGGTGGGAGGAAAACTGTGGCAGTTTGAGAACTACTGAAGTACAATAAAAGTATAAAAGAGAGGGGTGACTTTACCGGGGGAGGAAGAGAAATGTGAATTTATAAGCAGTTAGATTAATTGATTGAGATATATATAGATATGCAAAGGTTAATTGATAGAATATTAATAGAGAATAATTAATGGTTTAAACATGAGGATTGAGTAATTAACAATATTTTCTTTTTTTGATAAGGTTTATATGCACCAAACTGAATGTATAGAAGAGTTAAATCGACTGATTATGTGATGAGTTATATAGAAATACCATAAAAAGAAAAAATGGGTAATATATAGAGAACAAATCAAATTGCTTGATTTAATTGTGGGAAATTTTTATGGTTTATGATATATAGAAATATTCAAAGCTGGAAAATGGGATAAATTGTTTATCTAAAGAAGTATAGTTTGGATGTATAATAAGTAAAAGAGTTAAAGATGTACTGCTTAATATAATGAAGAATATATATTTGTTTTAGACAGAGGAAGTTAATAGAAGTAAGGGAAAAGGGACAGAGGGTGGGAAAGCTGTTGGAAGTCAATAAAAGGGGGGGAAAGGGAGGGGGTTAGAAACGAAAAATTAGGGGAAAATTGAATGTAATGTAAAAATATTAATGTTCTAATCCAATAAAAATTTTTTTTTAAAAAAAGAAAAAAGCCGAAAGAATGCCGAAATAATGCCGAAAGAATCCCGAAAGCCGAAAGCCGAAAGTGATTCTTGTTTCGGCTTTCGGCTTTAACGATAGAGAATCTTCTTTCGGTTTTCTACTTTCGGCTATAGCTGAAAATTTTTGGCTTGCACACCCCTAGAAACCACCTTTGTTAGTCTCTTACTATGAAAACCCCAGCAGGGGTCACCATTAGAGATGGGCATGAACCGGAAAAAACCCAAACCATGTGGTTCATAGTTCATCAAATTTCACAAACCACGAACCATGAACTTTCACAAACCTGCCCCTGGTTTGAGAACCGGTTCATTTGGTTCATGAAAACATAACTTCTGGGTCAGAAAACTGTCAGTTCCAGGTCCGCAGAAGGTCACTTCCGGGCCAACAGAAGCTCACTTCCGGGTCAGCAGAAGGTCTGCAGGAAGTCCATCCCCTGTTGCCTAGGAAACTGATTGATTGGCACCAGGCTGTTTGCACTGACGAACTAAAAAATGAATCAAACGAACCAGCCTAAAAGTTCATGGCAGTTTGTTAGAAATGGAATCTAATGAACCGTGGTTCACAAACCACAAACCGGCCTGGTTCGTGCTTAATTTTGGTTCGTATTTCAGTTCGTGCCCATCTCTAGTCTCCATAAGTTAGCTATGACTTGACAGCACTCTCCACCACAACCAAAGGGATGTCAAATACCTGCTGATATAGATTACATTCTGCTCACCAGTCACAAGTGGGGAACTGCTGCTATTGTCGTTATTGTTAAGCAGTTCAGATTTTTGTGAGTGGCTTGATCTTTTTCAGCAGTTACTTCCCACATATTCAAACACTGCAATACAGCGCAATGGGCAGCATTTAATGCATACAAATCCTTACACCGCCCAATGGGAATTCTAGTTTCCCCCACACAGAGATCTGTCTTTGCAGTATGCCACTCCACAGCCAATTATTTATATGGTGAACAAACCTGTCATTTAGATTATAAACATTTTTTTAAAAAATCTTACCATTTGGTCTTCATTTAATTCAGTTTTATTGATGTTAATTTTTGCATGCACATTTTTGCAGTCTTATGGGAGTCATTTGTCCTCATATAATTTATAGCAACATGCTATGTATGCCTAGTCAGAATTAAGTTCCTTGGTGTTAAAGGGGACCTTCTCCAAGGTAAGTGTTCATACAACGGCTTCCTTCATTACCTGACCCAACCATCCATAATCCCAGGGGTGAATCTATTCACCCTACTGAGTGGAAGCAAAAGCAACCATAAGGCAGAAGGAAATGATACTCCAACAGATGGTGGCGAGGTGAGGAGATCCAGCACTCAGCTCATAACTGAAAGGCTGTTGAAAATGGCATGTTGGCTTGCCAAGCATATTCATCATGAAGTCTGTCATTGCTCCTGAAGGATTTCATGCCCCAAACACAGTTGGCTCACCACAATATTTTCTTCTCCTTTCCTGAATGCCAAGAGAAAAGTACCCTACAGAACATCATCTAGGAAAGATCCCATTATCCTGAGGCTATCATGTATGAACCCATGAAGCTGCCTTATACAGGGTAAGACAACTGATCTATCAAGGTCAGTATTGCCCGCTCTGACTGCAAGTGTTTGTCCAGGGTCTTAGGGAGATGTCTTTCACATCATCAGCTATCTTATCTTTTTAACTGGACTCTCTCGGGATCTTCTGCATGCAATGCAGATGTTGTGCCACTAAATCTCAGGCCTGTCTCTCCACAGTGAAGATTTGGCTTCTTGCTGAGACTACCCAGATCTTGCACAGTCATGTACCATGAAATGGAGTCCTTTAAGAATATCATTATTAGAGACAAGATGCAAAAGAGACAGTTAGTTTCATAAGCATACTCAGGTACAAATTCCACTCATCCATGATGATGCTTTTGGGGTGACTTTGTGCCAGACTTTCTCTCTCTACCTAATCTAATGCATAGGGTTGTGGGAAGACAGGATCATACATGACACCTTGAGTTCCTTGTACAAAGGATAAAGATTTGATAAACCAAAAAATTAAGCAACTTGCTTAACTTGCTTAAGAGATCCAGTCTGGTGTAGAGGTTAGAGTGTTGGGCTAAGGTATGGGAGACCCTGGATGGAATCCCATGCTCTGCCATGGAAACTCGCTGGGTGACCTTGGGTTAATCACACACTATCAGCCTAACATACCTCACAAGGTTGTTGTGAAAATAAAATCGAAGAGAGGAGAACAATGTAAGCCGCTTTGGGTCCCTATTGGGGCAAAAGGTAAAGTATAAATGAAGTAAAATAAAAATAATGAAATAATAAAATAAATAACAATTATCCTGTTGAAACAGATGTAGTCAAAGAACTTTCCATTGGTATATTATGTGCTTGGAAAAAAGATGGCTGGCCAGCCAGCCCCATTGTTCCCTATGATGGGAACCAACTGCACAGCAAAGAATAAAACAAGAACAACACAAAATAAAGTTTTTTAAAAAATATTTTCTCCCTTCCAAAGTACAAGTAGGCAAAGCATTATGACACATTACACCAGCAGTCCCCCACACAGAAAAATTAAAACAAAACTCACTTAACATCAGAGAATCACAAAACATGATTCCTGTCAAAAACACTTTATTTCTTGAACAGCTTTAGGTTACACAGCAGGGGGGAACACCAAAGGGCATGGCAGCACTATCTTACACAAAAATAACACAACTCACTTAACATCAGAGAATCACAAAGCATGATTCCTGTCAAAAACACTTTATTTCTTGAACAGCTTTAGGTTACACAGCAGGGGGGAACACCAAAGGGCATGGCAGCACTATCTTACACAAAAATAACACAACTCACTTAACATCAGAGAATCACAAAACACAATTCCTGTCAAAGACGCTTTATTTCTTGAACAGCTTTAGGTTACACAGCAGGGGGGAACACCAAAGGGCATGGCAGCACTATCTTACACAAAAATAACACAACTCACTTAACATCAGAGAATCACAAAAACACAATTCCTGGCAAAAACACTTTATTTCTTGAACAGCTTTAGGTTACACAGTAGGAGGGCACAACAGGGCATGATAGCAATGTACTACAACAAATAATACAACCCACTTCACCGTTTTTGACAGCAATTGTGTTTGAGTGATTCTCTGATGTGAAGTGAGTTGTGTTATTTTTGCGTAGTACACTGCTTTCCTGCTCTGCGGTGCCTTCCTACTGTGTAACCTAAAGCAGTTACAGAAATAAAGTGCTTTTGACAGCTATTTTTTGGGGTGATTCTTTAATGTGAAGTGAGTTGTGTTATTTTTGTGTAAGATACTGCTTCCATGCCCTTTGGTGTCCCTCCCCCCCCTGCTGTGTAGCCTAAAGCTGTTCAAGAAATAAAGTGTTTTTGACAGGAATTGTGCTTTTGTGATTCTCTGATGTTAAGTGAGTTGTGTTATTTTTGTGTAAGATAGTGCTGCCATGCCCTTTGGTGTTCCCCCCTGCTGTGTAACCTAAAGCTGTTCAAGAAACAAAGTGTTTTTGACAGGAATTGTGTTTTTGTGATTCTCTGATGTTAAGTGAGTTGTGTTATTTTTGTGTAAGATAGTGCTGCCATGCCCTTTGGTGTTCCCCCCTGCTGTGTAACCTAAAGCTGTTCAAGAAATAAAGTGTTTTTGACAGGAATCATGCTTTGTGATTCTCTGATGTTAAGTGAGTTGTGTTATTTTTGTGTAAGATAGTGCTGCCATGCCCTTTGGTGTCCCCCCCTGCTGTGTAACCTAAAGCTGTTCAAGAAATAAAGTGTTTTTGACAGGTATCATGCTTTGTGATTCTCTGATGTTAAGTGAGTTGTGTTATTTTTCTGTGTGGGGGACTGCTGGTGTAATGTGTCATAATGCTTTGCCTACTTGTACTTTGGAAGGGAGAAAAAAAATTTAAAACTTTATTTTGTGTTGTTCTTGTTTTATTCTTTGTTGTGCAGTTGGTTCCCATCATAGGGAACAATGGGGCTGGCTGGCCAGCCATCTCTGTAGGTGGTGGGGGAATTTGAGGGAGGGTGTCTGTGCTTCAGGTGCTCTTTCACAGGGACCAGCTGGCACTCAGAAGTGTGCCCACCATTGTGGCACCCCTGGGCTGTGCAGAATTGCCCAGGGAAAGAGAGTTTAGAAGTTCCCAGCATAGGGTACAAAGGGAGAGGGCTGGCCTTTGCCAGCCTGTTCCTGGGGTTATGGGTGTGGGGCAGGTGGGGGTGGATTTGGGTCTGTGAGGGGCTAATGTGGGGATTTGGGTCTGTGTGTGGCAGCTGGGGGGGAATTGGGTTTGTGTGGGGCTGTAAGGGGTGGACTTTAGGGGCTGAGAGGACCTACTTGGGGATGCCATGAAATGGCCCCCCCAAGTGGGAGCAGTCTGAGCCTTGGTGGGGGGTGGGAGGAAGGGTGGGAGAAGGGCCCCAGAGGGCTGGGGGGCATTTTGCATGCAAAATGCCACCCCTGGCAACACAAGCCTCCCCCAGCTGTCAGTGGTAGAGATGAGAGCAGAGCACCTACTTGGGGAGGCCATGAATTGCCCCCCCAAGTGGGAGCAGGCTGAGCCTTGGTGGGGGGTGGGAGGAGGGGTGGGAGAAGGGCCCCAGAGGGTTGGGGGGCATTTTGCATGCAAAATGCCACCCCTGGCAACACAAGCCTCCCCCAGCTGTCAGTGGTAGAGATTAGAGCACCTACTTGGGGAGGCCATGAAATGCCCCCCCAAGTGGGAGCAGGCTGAGCCTTGGTGGGGGGTGGGAGGAGGGGTGGGAGAAGGGCCCCTGAGGGCTGGGGGGCATTTTGCATGCAAAATGCCACCCCTGGCAAAGGAAGCCTGCCTCTTCATTTTTTCCCCATAGGAAATAATGAAGAAAGATCAGCAGCAGCATGCTAACAATATGCTGCTCCTTCGCTTTCTTATGGGAGGATGGGGTGACCTGCTTTGGGGGGCCATAACATGGCCCCCCAAAGTCCAATCTGTCTGAAACTTGGGTGGTTGTTAGAGAAGGGTTAGAGGAAGGTCCCCACCAATTTTGGGCTTATTCGGTGGGAAAATGCCTCCTCCAGGCGTCCTGGAAGACGGAGGCATTTTCCCATAGGAAAGCCGAAAGAATCCCGAAACGTTTCGGCTTTTTTCTTTCGGCTACCCGAAACGTTTCGGCATTCCCCGAAACGTTTCGGCATTCCCCGAAAGAAGCCGAAACACTTTTGTTTCGGCATTCTTTCGGCATTCTGAATGCCGAAACGCACATCCCTAGTTACAATAAAGTTGGTTAGTCTTAAAGGTGCTACTGGACTCTTTGCTATTTTGCTCAAAGAAATGAGGAACTCTGCAGAACAAGTAGAAATAAAATAGTCTGAGGAATTGCCAATGCCCCACAAATCTCTTGGAATAGTTTGGCAACTCCCCCTATCAGAAAGCATACCAGAGAGCCAGGAAATGAACAGAAAGGGAGCAATTTAATTGATCAGAAAGTTGGAGGATCTTCACTACAAAGAAAAGCTAAAGAATTGAGTTTTTTTTTAGTTTAGAAAAAGAAAGATAACTAAAGGCCACACTATACAAAAGTTCAATGATTGGATCTGCCAACAGTTATGTTTCTTTTTAATGCAGC
Organism: Eublepharis macularius; assembly: GCF_028583425.1. NCBI lineage: Eukaryota > Metazoa > Chordata > Lepidosauria > Squamata > Eublepharidae > Eublepharis > Eublepharis macularius. Next base: position 37,783,558 of record NC_072791.1, read on the forward strand.
CATAGAACATTTTTAATTTGATCTAGGACAGAGTGTTTAACCCTCTTTCTCATGTGCCCCAATCAAACTATCTTTTTCAGCTGTAAATTCTTAGGGGAAAACATCCTCCCCTCAGCATGCATTCACCAAGGTAAAAACAGGGTTTCTCACCTGTAACTGTTGATCGTCGAGTCTCTTCTGTGCAGCCCCACATTGGGAGAATAACTAGCATCTCACCAATGGGGGCGGGTGTGAGTATCTACTTGAACAAAGAATGCAGGACAGCCGTGCCAACAGCTGATTCACGCCGTGCATTCACGTCCACAGAATAATGTTTGATGAAAGTGTCTGCAGTGGACCACGTTGCAGCTTGACAGACATCCTAGAGCGGCACCCCCCGCAGGAAGGCAGCAGAAGCAGCTTGCGCTCGAGTAGAATGAGTGGTAACCAACAAGGGGCACTGGACTCCAGCTTGCTGATAACAAAGTTTAATTGTAGACACAATCCAATGAGAGATGGATTGGGCAGAAGCAGGCGAGCCCTTGCGAGGGCCAGAGTAACACAAAAACAGAGCAGGAGATTTCCTAAAACATTTGGTGCGATGTAAATAAAACAATAAAGCACGTTTCACATCCAATGTGTGTAGCGTCCGTTCCCCTGGGGACAAGGGTGTTGGAAAAAAGGAAGGGAGGACCACCTTTTGCTGTAAGTGAAATTTGGAGACCACCTTGGGCAGAAATTCCATGCTAGTGTGGAGCATGACCATACCAGGGAAAAACTGCAGGAAGGGAGGGTCACACCTCAGAGCAGACAGCTCCCCAACCCATCTAGATGATGTGACTGCCACCAGAAAGGCTACCTTCTGTGTGAGTAAAGGCAAGGGACAGGTGGACAGGGGCTCAAAGGGCTGGAGAATCAGTTGGGAGAGTACCAGGGACAGACTCCACTGAGGAATCGGCGGGGCCCTAGGAGGGAGGGTCTTGAACAGGCCCTTCAGGAACTGCTTGGAAAGCCAGTGCGTAAAAATGGTCTTCCCATCAATCTGCTCATGGAAAGCAGAGATCGCAGCCATGTGTACCTTAATGCTCGAGAAGGCAAGACCCTGCGAGCACAAGTCCAGGAGGTAGTCCAGAATGATAGGTAAGGGACAATCAAAGGGAGAAGCCCCCCTGGGGGCCAACCACCTGGAAAAACATGACCACTTCCTCTGGTAGGATAGCCTGGTTGATAGCTTCTGGGCATTCAGAATGACCTTAAGAACCTCTGAGGAGAGGCCTACTCCGGAGCACACAGGAGCCAGGCAGCCAGGCTCAGAACTGCCACATTGTTGTGCCTGACCCCGTCCCTGATCAATAGGTCCAGGGCAGGTGGCAGTGCTAGGCATCGTCCCTGTGAAAGGGAGAGTAAGAGAGGGAACCAATCTTGGCGAGGCCACCGAGGGGCAATCAGGATACAGTGGGTGTTGAAGGCCCTGACCCTGGAGAGGACCTTGTGCATGAGCGGGAAGAGCAGGAAGGCATAAAAGAGCCCTGGGTACCAGGGTATCTGAAAGGCATCCCTTAGCGAGCGACGACCAATTCCGGCCCGGGAGCAGAACAGCGGGGCCTGCTTGTTGTGGGCCATGGTGAAGAGGTCGATGAGTGGTGTACCCCATGTGCGGAAGACTAGGTGGAGGTAAGCCCTGTTGAGGGACCACTCGTGTTGAGGCAGAAACACCCTGCTCAGTGTGTCCGCTGCGGTGTTGAGCTCCCCGGCAATGTGAACGGCCCTGGGAAGGACGTTGTTGACAATGGCCCATTTCCAGAGAGTTGCTGCTTCCCTGCAGAGCTTGAGCGAGACCGTTCCTCCCTGCTTGTTGAGGTAATAGCAGGCTGTGGTATTGTCCGACAGGACCTGAACCCTCTTGTTCCGAATGACATCTGTAAAAGAAGCAAGGGAGTAACAGATCGCTCTAAGCTCTAAGAGGTTAATGTGCATGTTTGCCTCAGTCGGGGACCAGATGCCTTGGGCTGACAGCTGCCCACAGCGCCCTCCCCATCCCAAGTTGGAGGCGTCAGTAAAGACGGTGACCTCTGCCAGGAAAGGGCCAAAAGGACAACCTTCCGACAAGTTCTCAGGGACAGTCCACCAGGCCAAGGACCGCTGTATCACCCTGGGGATGGAGAACTTCTGATACTGGCCCATAGTGAGGGGGTTGAACCTCCGGATGAACCAGTTTTGCAGAGGCCTCATGCGTAGGCGTGCGAAAAAAAACCACCCCTGTGGAGGAGGCCATAAGGCCTAGCAATGTTTGAATTAGGAGGGCAGTTTGAAACCGGTTGTGCACGAAATGACGGGCTAGGGAAGAAAGCCTATTCAACCGATCCAGGGGTAAGTAGGCCCTCCCCCGTGGCGAGTCAAAATGGACTCCTATAAATCTAATGGCTGAGCCCGGAGATAAGACAGACTTGTCCCAATTAACCACCAAGCCCAACCTAGCTAGTATGGACAAGGTGAGGGCAATATGGTCCCGGAGAGAGTCAGCTGATGGTCCCACCAGGAGCCAGTCATCCAAGTAGGGGTAGATAAAGCATCCCCTGGATCGTAGATATGCCACCACAGTGCCCATGCACTTTGTGAAAGCCCTGGGTGCCGAGGCCAGCCCAAAAGGCAACACTGTATATTCATATACAGAATCCCCATAGACAAACCGCAGATACCTTCTGTGGCCCTCAAAGATGGAGATGTGGAAGTAAGCATCTTTCAAGTCTAAAATAGCCAGCCAGACGCCCGCTTCCAAGAGCTCTATGACCCTTGTTAGGGTCAACATCCGGAATTTCTCAACCTTTAAATAACTGTTAAGGCCCCTAAAGTCCAAAATGGGCCAGGACCCTCCATCTTTCTTATCTATGAGAAAGTATCTCGAATAGAATCCCCAAGGGGAAGTAGCGACATTGACCACCCGGACAGCACCTTTGTTCACCAACTCCATAACATTATTGTGTAAAACAACATTCCAACATGAAGAACAACGGGGAGGGGGCGAAAGAGGAGGTGCATCAGAAAAAGACAATCTGTAACCATGGGCCACAATAGACAGGCATCAGAGGTAACAAGTTGCCAACAGGGCAAAAAAGGCTGAAGCCTGTCCAAGAAACAGGCAGTAACGACAGTGTCCTTGGAGGCCAACTGGGGAGCGTCCAGGCTTAGTCAGAAGACAGAAGGCTTCTGCACGGAGGTCGAGGGTTTAGGTGAGGGGGGCTACTGCCTCCCCTTGGACCGGCCGGAGCGCCTGGAAGAATGACGCTGCTGGGTCGAGTAGGATCGGTGGCCATAGGACTGGCTCGAGAAGAAACGTCCTTGACGCTGTTGGTATGGCTGGTAAGGGGTCTGGTAGGATCGGAACTGACCGTAACGATACCTCGGGCCCGACGGCTGTGCTGAAGGAGCGACTCCCAGGGACTTGGCCGTTTGCTGGTTTTTCTTCATCAGTGAGAGGAACTCATCCGTCTTTTCTGAGAAGAGCTGGGGCCCCTCAAACGGGAAATCCTCCACCTTCACCTTTTTCTCCGGTGGCAGGGCCATGGACCGGAGCCAGGCGTGCCGACGCAAGACCACCGAAGTTGCCATTGCTCGCGCTGCAGAGTCGGTGGCGTCCTTGCCCGCTGTCATCTGCTGCTTCGACAGCTTCATGGCCTCAGCCTGGAGGGCCTTGACCAGGTGGCGACGATCCTCCGGGAGGTCGGAGAGGTAAGAGGCCAACCATTTCCACAAGAACAAATTGTAGGACCCCATTATAGCTTGGAAATTTGCTATGTGGAATCCTAAGGACGTGGACGAGTAAAGCTTCCTGCCCATGCCATCCAGCATTCTACCCTCCCGGTCTGCCGTAGCCGAAGAGGAACCGTATTGGAACCGAGCCTGACCTTCCTCCGCCACGATGGAAGAGGGCTTAGGGTGAGCGAAAAGGTACGGACAGTCCTCCTGCTTCAGGCGATAGTACCTTTCGACCTTCTTTGCTGTTGGTGGCAGGGATGCAGGGATCTGCCAGAGCGCAAGAGCATTATCTACAAAATCCTCCACAGGAGGGAACGCCACCGAGGCGGGGGATCCCGAATACAACGCCTCCAGCAGCTTGCTTTTACGCTTGGAGGTCGTGGAGGCAACATCTATCTCCAGCGCCGTGGCCATCCGGACCATCTGCTCGGCGAACATTCTGTAGTCGTCATTTGGGGACGACGAACGGAGGTCCCCCACGGTGTCATCCGGGGAAGGGTCAGAAGCCACATCCGATGAGTAATCGGACAGGGATGCCAGGCCTTCCTCATCCTCAGAGTCCAAAAATTCCGCCGGGTTCTGCATCGTAACCGAAGTCGGACGACCCGCCGGAGCCGATGGGCAAGGCCTGGAAACGGAGGAATGCAGTTGCACTCTAGCCGCAGGAGGAGCAGGTGCAGGTTGCATGGCCGATGGAGCCGGAGCGGAAGACAATGGAGCCAATGGATATTGCAGGAAGGGAACGGACTGCTGAATCCAAGCCACAAAATCCTGCCAGGTGGTCATGTTCCCCAATCCAGGGACAGGCTGCCAAGGAGGTAGAGGAGCGGGCATCTGAGCAGGCCAGTGGAACGGCACCAGAACCGATGAGGTAGGCTGCATCGGAACGGAGACCTCAGATGGCGCTGGAGCGGAAGGCAGGGAGTGCTCAAACGATTGATACGGCTCCGAGAGTGGTGGGAACGGGACGTAGTTCTCCGATAGCACCGGAGGAGGCGTACAGGGAGGCGACGGGGTATGGAGACTCACCACATCGTCATCAATCAGAACCGGCCTAGATGGCGAACCGGGTGGCACAGTCGAGGTTGGAGGTGGGACACCACCCCTGGTCTTCGACTTGGACTTGGCCTTTTTAGATGGAGGCTCTGAAGAAGCCTCGGCGGCTGAAGTCTTTAACGATGGCTTCGAAGACGGTTTCGATGACGACCACTTCTTAGCCTTCCGGCTAGAAGGTCGATCCATGGAACCGGAGTCAGATTGGACCTCCAGAACGGGTTGCCCCGTCGGTTCCGAGGGGAGCGGCTCCGGCAATTTCCGAGACGGTGCCAGAGAAGGAGCGGTGGAGCGGGGCTTGTCTCCCGATGAACCCAATGGCTTGGGGGAGAGAAGGTTGGCATCCCACAGGAAAGCCTGGAGCCTGGCCTTCCGATCGCTTCTTGCTTTCGGGGTAAAGGCCATACACACCGCACAACGCTCCACAATATGCCCCTCACCCAGGCAGATGAGACAGAGCTCATGGCCATCCAAGTGGGTCATCTTTGTGCTGCACTTCAGACATTTTTTTAATAAGGCTGTCTGAGACATTCCGAATGATATTTTCCGCCAGATGGAATACAGGGAAAATATCGTACAGCACAATTCACGACGAACAGAACTCCGAAGAGGGGCTGAGAGAAAACAAGCACGCTAGAACATGAACCTTTTTGAACGGCGGCGAAAAAGGAACTGAGGGAATGCCGGGGACGTTCGGATATATACACATTCAAAATTGGCGGGAACACCGGCGCACATGTGCGGTGGATGTGAACTTCCCCTTCACATCTCTAAAAGCTAGAAAAATCTTTTCTGCGGCTGGCCTGCTCCTGCGCAGTCCCAATGTGGGGCTGCACAGAAGGACGACGACGATCAGCAGCTTCTGTGCACACATGGGTGATTTTGGTTGTGCAGGAAGATATTGTAGGGGATATACAAAGAGATTTTAAAGCTAGTTTAGATATTAAATGCCATGAAGATCAGCCTCTCTATCATGAACTGGCCAACAAGTAATTCCATCTTGTCCAGCATACTTCTTAAAATCTACATGAAGCCACTGAGAATGATCATCTCTAGCTCTGGGCTAGCTTGTCATCAATATGTGGATTCTCTTCAGTTCTATCTCTCCCTTGGATCCCAGGGAGGCAGTGGAAAACATGAACCAGTTCCTGCTGGCAGTTTTGGGCTGGATGACAACAGACAAATTGAAACTTAATACTGACAAAACAGAGATATTGCTGGTAGGAGGAAGAATTGACCCAGGAACTGAAATGTCTCCTGTTCTGGATTGGGTTGCATTTCCCCCAAAGGTGCAGGTCCATAGTTTGGGGTTGCTGACAGATCAGGGGGTCCTGTTGGCTAAGCAGGTGATGGTGGTGGCCATCTTTGGCTGTTGAGCCAGTTGTGGCCTTTCCTGGGCAAAAAAGTTCTTGTTTTTATGGTGGATGCCCTGGTAACATCTAGATACTACTGCAAGGTGGTCTTATGTGGGGCTGCCCTTGAAGAGTGTCCAGAAAATCCAGTTGGTACAGAATGCTACAGCCAGAATGTTGATTGGAGTAAGTTGTAGGGTCCAAATCACTCCAGTGTTGTTCCACCTGCAGGTGGAACAATCCTGCTTCCAGGTCTAGTTCAAGGTGTTGATATTGATCTTGAAAGCTCTTCACAGCTTGAAGCCATCTTCTCAGTTGTGACACCAACATTATGGAATTCCCTCTCCCCAGAAATTAATTGTCCCCTTCTAGCAGTAGCTCTATCCACATGTTGCAATGACTGCATATACATCTTGTATGTATGTGTTCAGCTGTTTGAAAGAAAGAGCCAAAGATAAGATGCTCATTGTGAACTGTGAAACTTTAACAATGAAAATTGGAAATTGAGACTTACTCTGTTCAAAATGCCTGTCAAACACCCATATGATCACAGTGCTTATATTTTTGGTTTTTAAAATGGAAAAAAAATGTTCTGGTTTTATCTATGCAGTTCAGCATTTCACTAAGCGACTAGTTGCTATAAATACCTACACAGGACTTTCTCTAATGCCAGAATTGATGGGATCTATAGTTTTCTAGGCCTTCTTTCCATTCAAGAGGCTGCAAAAACTCCAGTACCCATCAATGCTAGCAGGATATCATGGATTGGATCTGCTAGAGTTTTCTATAGGTAAAAATGCCCCCCAGGCTGCTCAATGAACAGCATTTTGGGATACAGCAGCAGAGGAGAAGAGGGGGGGGAATCATGCTTTGTAAAAGGAAATCTTTCCACCCATAAAAAAGCTCAGGTGACTCCATACTGCGGAAAATTGGGAAGAGTAATGGATAGCCTAGGTGAGCCTGATCTCATCAGATCTTGGAAGCTAAGCAGGGGCCATTTCCACACACGTTGAATAATGCACTTTCAGTGCACTTTAGCAATCCTTTGGAAGCGGATTTTTTGTTCTACACATGGAAAAGCAGTTCCAAATGTTCACTAAAGAGTATTGAAAGTGGATTATCCAACTTGTGTGGAAGCAGCCATGGTCAGCCTTGGTTACTAACTGGATGGGAGAACTTCAGCGAAGACCAGGGCTGCAGATGCAGGCAATGGCAAACCACCTCTGATAGTCTCTGACATGAAAACCCCACCAGAAGTTGCTGTAAGTCAGCTATGACTTGAGGGCACCACAAACACAATTTACAGATAGAGTAGACACAGTCAAAAGCTTAACCTCTGTTTTAAAAGCCATCACTTGCAGAAGGATACTCCCTCCCCTACCCCTGGAAATATTAAAGGAGGAGACTGCTTAGAAGAGGGGTTGTAAGTGCACATGCTCCTCTGAACATTTTGCAAACATCGAATTAAAAAAAAACTAGGGGGGGGACATTTATTGAGCATTTTCTGTTATTTAATGTTATCAAAACAGTCTGCATTTTCAGACTGAGTTTGCCAAACTCGTGCTGTGAGTTTAGCAAAATTATTTAGTAAGGGGGCATCATTTACATCAATTCTCATTACAAGTGTAACATCCATGTGTAACCCCTGTGAGGTTAATTGGTTTAGCCCAGTGGGATGGAGTCAGAAGCTAGAGGCAGGCTGTTGAGGAGGAGGCCGGTTGCTGGAGAGCATAATAAATTATATGCTCTTATCACCTTGATTAAGGTAATCAAATGTTGTATGTAAACCATATGATTTAAAGTGGTGTTTGTGTATTTTGGTTGGTGTTACTGGGATTGTATTATTTTTGCAGGGCTGTAATTCCCCAACAAGAAGACAGAAGCCTGAGATACAGTTGCTTCAAATTAATGAAAAAGGACTCACCACTTTGTGAAATGTTGAACTGTTTTACCTTTTCAAAAACATTGTTTTCTGTCTAGTTGCACTTATGAATTAGTTAAAAAAAGTTGTATGTTATTAATTGTTAACAGTTTAAAAGAAATGTTAAAGTTAAAAAAAATCGTTCTTAAAATTGTGTGAAAGTTGCTTCCTAAGCTCCATAGAACCTATGCAAAGAGAAGTTACACATGGGGATTCTAGGATACTGACGTGTTGCTGTCTGCTTGTGTTAATCAACTGATAGCTTGTGTGGGGTGGGGGTGGGTGGGGGGTGTTGGTCACAATATTTTCTGCTCTGAATCACTACTCAGAACCAGGAGGAGAAAATAGGACTTTTGTTTATTAGACAATGAGATTGTAAATATTTGTCTAACATCCCTAAATGTGGCCTTGTAAATTTCTTGTACTTTTCAGTATTTGCATTTTGTGGAAGTATATGTATGTATCCAGGTAAACACATTTGCAGAACAGTACCAGTTGACTTCAAACTTGGGAAAGTGTATGAAAGTTTATTGCTCTTCTTTGCAAAACAAGACAAGTAAAGATGAGGCAATAGATAATAAATGGGAAACTTTGCTTTGAGAGTTCATTTGTATTTTTTATGCTACTCTCTGGCTTTCTTAGAAAGATAACAGGTTGGTCCCATATTTCCCAACGGGCAAAACAATATCCTCTCCTTACCAACTTGGGAAGATGTTTTTGAATACTGTGAATTATATTCATTTTTTTCTATTTTTCCCCAATTATATTATTATGGCAAATGGCCATTTGAATTGCAACTAAAGTTGGATATTCAACAACGTAGAGATTCAGGATCTGTGCTTTAATTGCAGGTCAAAGAGATTCTAAAGACACTTGAAGTTTTGAGTTCAAAAGTCAAATAACTTTAGACGGCCATCTGGACTCCAGAAGAGCAAGAATAAAGATTAAGACATCCATCACATAAGGGGGTAGTTATCCTCCCTCTCAATCACAGTATGCTGGTTCTTTTTTGCATTGCTGTCACAATGTCTATATTTTACTTTTTCATTTCTATCCAATTATATTACCTATAATCATTGTACATTAGGGCTGCAGTCAAGGACCATTCTGACATTTTAGGATTAGTTCCATTTCAAAAGCTGGAGGAAAACAATACGTTAAACTGCTCAGCAGAAAGTAATGCTATGAGTTTAATTTTGATTGACTTGAACATATTTAAGTCAATTGATTCAGAAGAATTTGACAAGAATTTTAAATGAAACTACTTTTAAAAGGAAGAAATATTTTTCATCAAAATGTTATTTTTTGCATTAAAAAAAATTAAAATAGCGAATTCAAAATTTGTCTGCGTCAGATTTGATTCAGCACTTTATTCATTCTACAGCAGGTTTCCAAGCAATATTTAAACATATAAAATTTGCAAAGCACTTACATTTGAGAATTAAATTTTGATTGCGGGACTTTCATCTTAAAGACCAAGGATTCAAAAAGTGATGCTGATGTTACAGTCCAAGAGAAATTTTATTTATTTTTGCATTTGTATGCCACCTTTCCCTACACAAGGCCCCAAAGCAGCTCACAGGGAAAATAAATGACAACAACAACAACAACAATATAATAAATCCCTAATATAATCCATTTGGTCCTCCTGATGGATGCTGCTGCCTAACATAGGGCCTAGTCTGAGAGTCCCAGGTCCAAGAGCCCTTTGGCTCTTGCCCTTTAGCTAGTGTCTCTGGCCCCACACAGTCTTTCAATACTTGCAAGAAGAGGAGAACAAACTTAACCTAGATGTTACTCAGCTGCTGCCAGCTAGATAGCTGCCAGCAATTCAGTAAGATCTTCTTCTCTCCTGTTGCAAAAGGAATGGTCCCTAAGTAGTTGCTTGGAGCAGGAGTCTATTTAGTGACAGCCAAGAACCAGGAGATAATTCAAGGTATGCACAGGGTCAAAAAGGATATCTCTGGGGCACACATATCCCATCAAGTATAGCTTGCAGGGGCAGGCCTCCCACTATATCAGGACCTCCTGGCTAGGGTTGCCAGATCCCTGGGGGGGAGGGCAAACTGGAGGATGGGGGCATAGGGGGAGTCACATAGGAGGGTACATATTTTATACACACATGCTCCAGAGTGCCTTGTGTCACACCATGAATGACATCATTCCTGGCACAACACGGAAATAATGAGTTGTGCAGGGGGCTGATTGAGTGAAAATCGACCCCAAACACTTATTTGGGAGCCCAATTTTCACTCAATCAGCCCCCGGCATAACCCATTAATTCTACATCATTGCAGTGGCTTTTTTGGGCAATATTGTATCAATCTGCATGTGTACCTCAAGGGGGGAGAAGACACAAATGAATTGGTGTTTTATTACACGTTTATTTTAAGCAAGTATATCCTGACTTTCTATCCCATGGGGGTTCATAGCATAAGAATAGCATAAAACAAACAATAATAATAAAATAACAGTGAATCAATATAGCCATATGTAGTCTAAGAGCAATGGCATAAGAACCACAGAGCAAACAACAGAAGCATCTCAGTTGGCAATTAATCATTTCAAAACCTCTCTGAAAGCATTCTGTCTTACTACCTAATAATGACAGCTTCAGTAATCTCCTTCAGAGGAAATCCCACAATTTTGGTGCAACCACCTAGAAGACCCTGTCTCTTGTACCAGCCTACCAGACTTTGTCTTTTGAGGAGAACCTCCCAAAGTGACTTTGGTGGGTGTCTCAGGCTCTTCAGGAAGTACTAGGAGGTTGCTTATTCTCATCCAGTTAGTATGATTAGTTGAGATGAAATTTCTCACTTCTCTTCATTATCTGCATTTGCAGGCCAGAGTTTGACTCAGCATTAGTGAGCATCTGGGAGAATGCAGGCCTGAGCACCAAAACTGATTTTGAAGGTAATCCTTCACCATTCTTCATGAAAGTGCTTTCCTTAAGTTAAGCGGTACCTATTAAGACTAAAGAAAAATTAAATTATGTCATTTAAAGATTTTGTCTAGCTTCTAAAGACCTTTCCAGAGGATCCCGTTTGGTGTAGTGGTTAAGAGTGGCAGGACTCTAATCTGGAGAACTGGGTTTGATTCCCCACTCCTCTACTTGAAGCCAGCTGGGTGACCTCAGAGCTCTCTCCATCTCACCCACCCCGCAGGGTTATAACACACTTTGTAAAACACTATAAGTGGGTATTAAGTTGTCTTGAAGGGTAGTATATAAATCAAATGTCGTCGTCATCATCATCATCGTCATCATCTGCCAGCTTCAAAATTCAACATCTGCTCCATTTTTGCATTTTTTGAGCTAGCCATGGTCTTAGGTATTAATGCAAAATGCTGATGTGTCCTTTGTTTCTACACTGCTGAAAGTAGAGAGTGTGCACATTTTTCCTCTATGAATTTGAGGAGCATTTAACATATTATTAGTACATGAGTTTTGAATTTGAACAGTGTAACCAATTGAAATGTCCCTAATATAAATGAGAGTGGGTAGAATATGACTTCCGGTTTGGGATTCATGGAGGTCTAACGCAGCTCCATTTGCGGAGCTGACCGGACTGCCGTTTTAACCGGCCGGAGGGGTGAAAATAACCCGCGGCCGACTGCTCTCAGGCGGGGAGCAGGCAAAGAACGCTCAAGACCCTAGGGTGAGCTAGATCTCGGACGAGGGGGGGCTCTACTCAAGGAGTCTCCCCCCCTGATCCTTGAGGTCCCACCTTGCGACGGGTCGGCTATAATCTCTGCGGCAGTTTTGGGGCCAATTCGGCTGGCATAAGACCTACATACCCAAGCTTCGATCGGGGAGGGAAGTCGAGAGGAGAATTTAAGATCGAAACAGCGATTACAACCCGAGAAAGTTGAAGAGAAGGTAAAGATCGCTATCTCTTGAAACGGGACAGATTGATAAAAACAGAGAAGAAAGAAAGTAGATTTTTAAACTGCAACAGACTAGTGAAAAGGAGGCGAAGACTCGGCAGGAGTTGTATTTTAAAAGAGACTAAATTTAAAGAAGTTATTGCAAAAATTGGACTATTGTTTTGAATACCTGTGGTTTCGGAGCTGTGGGAAAAAGACACCATCGCGAGACCTGCTGTGGGAAGACGGGAGACAGGAAGTGCGTAACAACAATAGAGTGGCTGGAGGGAAGCGGCCCTTGCCGACGGACAGGAAGTAGGGAATCGCCATTTTTGAAAGGGGAAGGGTCGCGGCTTCAGCGGAAGAGGAAGTAGGCCATCTTGGATTACAATAACATAGAGAAACCATAGAGAAAAGACGCCCGACATTTTGGATACAAAAAAATTAATTTTGGCAAAGATTGGGACATTTGAAAAAAAGGAAAACGTTTAAATATACGCCACGGAGCTAAGGAAGAGAGCAGATTTGTGGGAGCGAGCTAAAGCAAGCCCCACGATGTCGAAAAAAGAGTGGCAATCGGCGATAGAAAATTTGGACAAAAAACTTATAGACATGATGAAAGAACTTAAGGACACGAAATTGGAGCTTATTAAAGAGGTCAAAGAAGTTACACAGACAGTAAAGTCGGAGCTGTCAGAAGTGAAAAAAGGCGTGGAAACGATTAGTAGTGAATTACAAGGAACGCAGCAGAGAGTTAAAACAGTAGAAGACGCGATGGAGAATTTAATAGACACGCAACAAACAGAGATGAGACTGGTGAAGGGGAGGATGTCAGTTGCAGAAACTAAACACATGGAGAAGCAGCTTCGTTTTCGTGGTCTGCCGGAAGTGGAAGGGAAGTCAGCGCAAGAACAGATGACTGAGGTGTTGGCTGATTACCTGGGGAAGGAGGAGGAGGAAATTGTGGCTATCCTAGATGTGGCGTACCGAGTGAACTCGAGAATTGCAACCCAGAGGAAACTACCAAGGGATGTGATTGTGCAGTTTACAACTAGAAACATGAAAGAGAGGATTGTGACAAAACAATTTCAAGATCCATTGGAGATTGATGGCAAGACGATTATCATAATGAAGGAACTGCCCAGATCAGTGTTATTGGACAGGAAAAAATATAGAGTGCTAATTCAGACTTTGAAGGACATGAATATCAGGTACAGATGGGAGTTACCGGAAGGAGTGTCCTTTGAGTTTGGAGGGGCAAAAAAACGCATCAGATCTGAGCGGGAGATGGAGAGATTTATCAAGGACAATGAAAAAGACTTACCAACAAAACCATGAATATGGAGTGTAAAGTATTATCTTGGAATGTAAATGGACTAAACTCACCGAATAAGAGGAAAAATATTTTTCATTGGCTACTAAAACAAAAATGTGATATTGTTTGTTTGCAGGAGACCCATATTAGAAAACAGGATGTAAAATATTTAAAATCTGGAAAATTGGGCAAAGAATTTGTAGCGACCTCTAACAAGAAAAAAAGAGGAGTGGTGTTGTACATAAAAGAGGAGCTGCAGCCAAAATTTGTTATGAGAGATGTGGAAGCTAGATTTGTAGCAGTGGAATGTAATTGGAATTTAAAGAGAGTGTTGGTAGTCGGACTTTATGCACCTAACGGTGCAAAGGAAAGCTTCTTTGAGGATTTAAGGAAGCATTTAGACGATCTTGTATATGATCAGATAATTCTTGCTGGAGATTTCAATGGAGTGACAGATTTGGAACTAGACAAAAAGACTACAACAGCACAAAAGAAAAGAGGACTATTGCCAAAGCTTTTTTTTGAGTTGATTCAACAAGAGACTCTCGAAGACGTATGGAGGAGAGAATATCCTAAAACCAAACAGTTTACTTTTTATTCTGCAAGGCATCTTACATTATCAAGAATTGATATGATCTGGGCCTCAAAGGACTTAGCGTTATGGACCAAGGAGGTAGAAATAATGCCGATGGTAGGCTCAGATCACAACCCAATTATGTGGAAATTTGGAAAAAGGAGAAAAAGGAAAGCCTGGAGAATAAATGAGGACTTGTTACAGGAAAGTGAGAATATGGAAATATTGAGAAGAGAGACAAAGTTTTTTATACAATACAACGTGAATAAAGAAGTACCAACCAATAAAGTTTGGGATGCTTACAAGGCGGTTGTAAGGGGCATACTAATGGACTTAAATGGCAGAGCAAGGAAAAAGAAAGAGGAGAAAAGACAAGAGATTGAGGAGAAAATAAAGGCCAAAGAAGCACAGTTAAAAAAGAGACCAGGGAAAAAGAAAATATATCAGGAAATCAAAATTCTTCAAGAACAGTTAACAGCAATGAGTAATAAAGAATTGGAGTGGAACCTTAAAAGACTGAATCAAAAAGCTTTTGAGGGTGCTAATAAACCTGGGAAATATTTGGCATGGCAATTGAAGAAGAAAAGGGAAAAGAAAATAATAAATAAAATCTGTGAAGAAAATAAAACGTATCTGGAGCAGACTACCATTAGTAGAGCCTTTTATAAATTCTATGCTAAGCTGTATAATAAAAAAGAAGTAACCAAAGAATCAATAGCATCATATTTGGAGAAAACCAAACTTCCAGAGATCTCGGAAGCTTGGAGAAATAAGTTGAATAGTGAAGTAACCGATGAGGAAATAAGTAAGGCAATACAATCCGCAAATCTAGGAAAGGCGCCAGGGCCAGATGGACTTACGGCTAAATTTTATAAGACAATGGCCAATGAACTGGCACCATTCCTAAAAGAGGTGATGAATGGAGTTTTCAGGGATCAAAGGATTCCAGATACTTGGAGCGAAGCGAATATATCATTGATCCCAAAAGAGGGCCAAGATTTGACTAACGTGAAAAATTACAGGCCTATATCATTACTTAACAATGATTATAAAATTTTTGCGAAGATATTGGCGGAGAGACTGAAGGGGTGGCTCTCGGAAGTCATAGAGGAAGAACAAGCAGGCTTTTTGCCAGACAGACAAATAAGAGACAATTTAAGAACAGTGATCAATGCTATTGAATACTATGATAAGCGTTGTGATAAAGAGGTTGGTTTCTTCTTTGTAGACGCTGAAAAAGCGTTTGACAATTTAAACTGGGACTTTTTGTTTGCCACTATGGAAAAGCTACAATTGGGAGAAAGATTCATCAGAGCAATTAAAGAAATTTATAGAGACCAGACTGCAGCAATTGTAGTGAATGATGAACTGACCAAGAAATTGACGATTAGTAAAGGAACAAGACAAGGTTGCCCGTTATCTCCATTGTTGTTCAGTTTAGTATTGGAGATTCTGATGATACAAATACGACAAGATGAGGAAATACGAGGAATAAAAATAAAGGACTATTCCTACAAGGTTAGAGCATTTGCTGATGACATAATGTTAATTGTAGAAGATCCATTGGAGAACATGCCAAAAGTGATAGATAAGATCAAGGAGTTTGGTGACTTGGCAGGTTTCTTCATTAACAAAAAGAAGTCAAAGATATTATGCAAAAACATGACTAAGCAGAAACAACAATTGTTAATGGAAACAACGGACTGTGAAGTAACTAGTAAGGTGAAATATTTGGGAGTTGAGCTGACTGCAAAAAATATAGATTTGTTCAAGAATAATTATGAAAAATTATGGACTCAGATAGAGAGAGACTTGATTAAATGGAATAGACTGAATTTGTCATGGTTGGGCAGGATTGCAGCAGTTAAGATGAATGTGTTACCAAGAGTAATGTTTTTGCTACAGACAATACCAATCATCAGAGACTCTAAACAATTTGAAAAATGGCAGAGGAAAATATCAGATTTTGTTTGGGCAGGCAAGAAGCCTCGACTGAAAGTAAAAGTTCTACAAGATGCAAAGGAAAGAGGCGGAATGCAACTGCCCAACCTGAGACTTTATCATGATGCAATCTGCCTAGTTTGGTTAAAAGAGTGGATGACGTTAAAGAATAAGAAACTATTAGCCCTAGAGGGATATAAAAATTTTTTTGGATGGCACGCATACCTATGGCATGACAAAGTAAAGGTCAACTCGATGTTCCTGCATCATTTTGTAAGGAGAAGTTTATATACAATCTGGAAGAAGTACAGAACTTACCTACAAGAAGGAACCCCCTTGTGGGTGGTTCCATACGAGGTGATAGATCCGAGAGTGGTTGATAATGAACAACAATGTTTAACATACAAAGAAATAACTAAAATTGAAGTATCTAAACTTAGAATAAAGACGCAAGAGGAACTATCACCTAACTATGATTGGTTCCAGTACAGACAGATTAGAGACTTATACAATTCGGACTCTGCAAAAGGGGGCATACGAACAGAGAACTCGGAACTAGAGCAGACCCTTCTTAAAGAAGACAAGAAAAGAATATCCAAGGTATACCAAGTACTGTTGAAATGGTACACTGAGGATGAGATAGTTAAAACACAGATGGTGAAATGGGCTATAAATTTCAATAAAGAAATAACAATGGAGGCATGGGAATACTTGTGGAAAACTACAATGAAGACAACGACATGTATTAATATTAAAGAGAACATTTTCAAAATGATCTATCGTTGGTACATGACACCAAAGAAGATTGCGCTAGGGAACTTGAATACTTCTAATAAATGCTGGAAATGTAAGAAACATGAGGGCTCCCTCTATCATATGTGGTGGTCGTGTGAGGTAGCTAGGCAGTTCTGGGGGGAAATAATAAGAGAAATGAGTGAAATTTTACAGTTTCAAATAAATAAGAACCCAGAACTCCTGCTGCTAAACTTGGGAATGGAGGGAATTCCAGCCCATCATAGGACGTTGATTTTTTATATGACTGCAGCAGCTAGACTTTTGTATGCGCAGAAATGGAAAGTACAAGAAGTGCCAACTATTGAAGATTGGATCTACAAATTGCTGTATATGGCTGAAATGGACAAGATGACAAGAAAACTGAGAGATCTGGACTCAGGGCAGTTTAACACAGACTGGGAGAAGCTGAAACAATATCTGGAGAAGAAATGGGAGGTGGGAGGAAAACTGTGGCAGTTTGAGAACTACTGAAGTATAATAAAAGTATAAAAGAGAGGGGTGACTTTACCGGGGGAGGAAGAGAAATGTGAATTTATAAGCAGTTAGATTAATTGATTGAGATATATATAGATATGTATAGGTTAACTGATAGAACATTGATAGAGAATAATCAATGATAAGGTTTAAACATGAGGATTGAGTAATTAACAATATTTTCTTTCTTTGATAAGATTTATATGCACCAAACTGAATGTACAGAAGAGTTAAATGGATTGATTATGCGAGGAGTTATATAGAATTACCATAAAAAGATGAAATGAGTAATATATAGAGAACAAATCAAATTGTTTGATTTAAATGTGGGAAATTTTTATGGTTTATGATATATAGGTTTATATAGAAATATTCAAAACTGGAAAATGGGATAAATTGTTTATCTAAAGACGTATAGTTTGGGTGTATAATAAGTAAAGGAGTTAAAGATGTACTGCTTAATATAATGGAGAATGTATATCTGTTTTAGACAGAGGAATTTAATAGAAGTAAGGGAAAAGGGACAGAGGGTGGGAAAGCTGTTGGAAGTCAACAAAAGGGGGGGAAAGGGAGGGGGTTAGAAACGAAAAATTAGGGGAAAATTGATTGTAATGTAAAAATAATAATGTTCTAACCCAATAAAAAACTTTTCAAAAAAAAAAAAAGAGAGTGGGTAGAATATATAACAAAGTGATTAGTGAAGGTTTCTGCTTTCATTGGTAATTATTTCATATAGCAGCGCTATCCATGTTAAAATATACGTGAAGTCTATTTCGTTGTTATTTAGTGCAGTTTATTCCTTTAATAACCAGTCACCATAATTTCTTGTGGGATTCAGCAAGATTGAGATTGGACAGCTCCCATGAGTCATCAGGTCCCTTCATATTAATGCAAAGTAGAGTTAATATACAATATATTTGAGAAGAAAATTAAATGTCAATCTGGTTGCTGGTTGGTTGTAAAGGATTATATGGATGTAATGGATGCAGAGATTTTTTTCCTGGAAGCTGAGTACTGGAATTAGAGTAATTGAAATTACTTTGAATTTTGTTTTTATTATTTCAAATACCACTGTGACTGAGTTATAAAGAAATCGCCTAAGTTTATGATACACTACAGCTAGCAAAATGTATGCATAAATGTTCAGGGTATAGAAATCCCATATAGAAACAGAAGATACTGAGTTGGATCTTGACTGGCATTTCCACCAGCACAAGGACTCACTTTCTGACCACGATTCCCTCTTTCCTCTTCTTTGGGAGACCAAAATGCCTCTTGTGTCATAGGGGGGAACAGGGGGCAGGATTTGGGAGGGGGGCTCCCACAGGAAGGGGAATTCAGGATAATTATCACCTGTGAGTAGAGATCCTTGCACCCACACCCATAGAAAGGCTAGTCAAGATCCAACCCATTATCTACACCGTCTTCTTTCTTTCCCAACTCCCTTTCTACAAAGTGGGTTGGGGGTTGGGGTAGGAGAAAAGCCCAGAGAAGCCCAAGCTTCTTAGGATTGTGATAAGGTATAGTTCACATTTTACTCAATGAATCTGACTCATTGTACTTAAGCATTCCCAAATGCAGGAGAAAATCTTTTGAAACTCTCTGATATCACCTCTGTGTTTTGTTTTTTACTTTGCCTTTTGAGTTACAACCACAGCGTTTTAGTGCAAATAATTTATCACTAAAGATACTACCAATCAACCATCATTACTTGGCCTTCTGAATGAACTTGATACATCTCAAAAATTGGGTCTGTTTTGGCTAAGCAGCATATCTAGAGATGGATACTAACTGGGTACAGCAGAGGGCTAAAGAGACCCAGGGTAGAACCAGGCTTGCCCAAAGGTTTCTATAGCCTGCCGTTCAGCTAAGAAGTATTATTTATAACCCTGTTTATAACCCTGAACATTAAACACTTTACAAAATTAAGTGCTTTACAGAGATGCCCTAGGCCACAGAGTCACTCCAGAGCTGGATGAGAGATATCTCTGCAAGATCCCCCTCACCCATCTCAAAGCCCCCAAAGTTACCTTCCCCCTTTTACCTTATCTCTGTGTTGGAAATTGCAGATCTCCTGTCATGAAATGTGGGGCGCAATCCCAGAAAACAAGGACTATGCACTCCACACATGGAAAATTTTAAAAAGTAGAGCAGAGAGACATTGGGATGGGGGTAGCGCAGCCACCATATCTGAAAGTAGCTGATTCACAGCCACTCTGTGTCCTGTATCATTGTCACATTTGAGCTGTCATTTTCTCCTCAGATCCTGCATGGATGGTGCACAATTTGCCTGATCTGAAACCGTCTGAGAGGTTATTTTGGCCTGATGTACACATGGGTTTCCCAGCGGAAAATGGTCTGAACAGAAGGCTGAAGCCCTGCTCCAGATAGCACAGTCACAATCTGATTTATGTTATGGTGTATCTCTAGAGACATGTTCAAGATGGTTTACAGTTTAAATAATAAAGCCATTAAATCAAGCATAGTCAATCCACTTGAGTAAGAGGTAGATTCCTTTTTGTTTTGTTTTGTTTGGGTGGTTTGTTTGTTTTTTTGGCCTTCTGGATAAAGAAGCGGGAAGTACCACAACACAAGAAGGGAATGACTAAACCTTCATCCTGTTGCTGTGGATTAAACTGTGATGGTCATTTTGCTTTACTAAACCTCTCAAAGATTTTTTTCAGAGGACCAAGACTTAATTTTTCTCTCAGCCAAGCCACACCACAGTGGAACTGGGTTCTATTTTCTCTGTATAAGAGTAGCCAGTTTTCAGGACTAGAAGTTATGATGTGTGTAGGGATGTCCACTGTGGCTTATTAAACCTAGCAAAACTATGTGGATAATGTCATCAAGGTGAATTTACTGACCCTTCTAGCAGTAGGTAATGAAGTGAAGCTGGGAGTAGGCTTACCATTTGCCTACCCTAGCAGGCAAATTCCCACCTCCACACTTCATTATCGTTGATCAGTGGAGCAGCAAGAGGAAAGGATGGAGAAACAACATTGCAGACACTGTGATGCCACTTCCACCTGGAAGTGATGTCTCAACTAGGGGTGTGCACCTGAGAAATATTCGGGTTTCCCACTTTGGCTTTACCCGAAGCAGGAAAAGGGTTCGGAAAAATGCCTGAAATCCGAAGCAGCATGCCGCTTTGGATTCAGGATTCCAAGTTGCTTCTGTATGCTCTGGAAAGATTTGCAGCATACTGAAGTGATGGGGAGGGGGAGGGGGAGGGGGAGGCCCACCCCCACCCTTAAACCCCACCCCCACCTTAAAACCCCACCCCACCCCACTTACCTTGTCAGATGGCTGGAGTGCCCCAACACTGCGCTGGCCAACTGGCCAGCAGGGAAGGTCTTCACTACCACCGTTGCCGCGCAGCCATGGCCATTGTGACTGGCCGGCAGAGAGGGCCTTCCCTGCTGCCAGTGTTGACTGTGCAGCCGCGGCCAGTGTGGCCGGCTGGCAGAGAGAGCTGCCACCGCTGCCGCCAGAGGCTCCTCCGGTGGGTAAGTGGGGGTGGGGTGAGGAGGGGGTGGGGTGGTGAGGTAAGGGTGGGAAATGGGTAAGTTTAAAGGGCCCTGCTGCTTGTGACAGGGCCCTTTAAACTTAATCCCCGGAGGCCCTGAAGCTTTCTGAAGCATTACAAATGCTTCAGAAAGCTTTGCTTCAGGATTTCTGAATTGGGGCCAGCATGCTGGCCCTGATTCAGAAATCTTGAAGCTTTCCAGATCGGGCCCGATTTGGGTATTTTACCCGAATCGGATTCCCAAATTGCACACCCCTAGTCTCAACACCTTTACCATAGAGATTGTGGGAATTCATAGAGTGACAGAGGAGCTGGGATGTTACTTTTGGGTGACCCCTCAAAAGTGATATCCTCACATCTTCAAAGCTTTCACCTCCCTAGGCTATACCCTGCAAAAACCCCATGAGTCACAAGCTCAGGGCTGGCATGGTGGAAAAGCCACATATAATAAAGGAGGCTGTAGGGTGTAATGGACAATATCTCCTTTTTGGCATCTGCAGAACCAAATCCATTAGCATAAAGAGGCTTGCTCTGATGAAACTGATGTATAGGATCCATTTCTTGATATTTTCCATCACATACAAAATAAACAACACAAAAATAATGATGATGGTGGTGGTGATGATATAACTTTAGTGTGGTTCAGGCTGGTTCAGGGTAGTTTTTTCTACTTTTTATTTTTGAATTGTGCTATATACTGGCCTCAGCACCACTCCCTATCAACAACTTTTGCATTTAATCGACGTGTTGTGTAAAAAAGAGCTCTCTGTTATCTGTTTTGAAGTTGACACCTTTCAAATTCTGTGAATGTCCCTTTCTACATCATGATTAAACTTGGCAACATTAGCTTGCTGTCAGTAAATGTTATTTAATGTTAGTTATATCGTCATGCTAGCCAACAGGGAGAACAATTCCTACAAAAATAACTTTTTTTTCACAGAAGTGCTACCAAAAATGTATTTGTTGTTCTAATTAAACAGACGGAATAAGGAAAAATAGCTTCATCTAAGCCATGCACACACACATATATACAAACCCATACCTTTGCCACAGGCAATTTGTGGCATAATAATTTGTAATGATGATAATACTGTTTAACTTTTTTTAAATTCCAACATCAATTCCTATTTAACAGTAATCAGATCCTCTAACCTTCAGCAGCTGCAAAAATTAAAATCAATAAAAACAGGAACACTCTAAAAAAAACCATAATTACTCACAGATGTGAGAATTTAAATAGGCGTATATGTGTGTGAGAGGGGGGAGGAGAACTAACATTAGGTGCAATCTAGAATAATGCATACTGTGTTTCATGAACACCAGGGGATCTGTCTGTAAGAAATAGTCCTATAATTCACAGAGTGCTGCCTGTTAGTGGAGGAACAGATCAGATCCTCCTTGTTGCTGAATTCATGCAATCAACCTCTATACACAAATACTCAGTTTATGGCAAATAGGAGCACTAAAATGTTATCTGGGTAATTCTCTTCTGTAATACCTTTGTATTCATTTAATTTATTATAGTCATTTTATCTGTTTGGATTCTTTTTATTATTACATCTCATTGGCTTCAAATGGGAAACATATTTTTGCTTGCAATCCCCCCCCCCCCGCCCGACTAATTGGGATGAAATTCTCTGAGGTTAAACCTCTCTCCTCAGGAATCTGTCCTGCCAAATTTCAGGGACACGGGTGACGCTTTCTCCATTTTAGAGATAATTAAAACTCTCACTTGCAGAACAGGCAAAGGGAGATATGCCAACATTAATCCTGACAAAATTAATCCAGACCAGACGGAGGTGCCACTGGTGGGGGGAATGTTGAACCTACGACATGAGATGCCCCCTGTTTTAGATGGAGTTGCACTCCCCTAAAGATTTGTAGCTTGGGAGGGGGGCTGCTGTACTAAGACCTCCTGTTGGATAAACAGGCGGCAGTGGTGGCCAGGAACACCTTTCATCAACTCTGGCAAGTGAGCTAGCTATTGCAGAAGCAACAGCCCACTAAGAGTCTCGTTACTTTAAATACTGCTGAAAAAGTAGATTAGTCCATTTGTATCCTAGGGGGAGTTGTGGAGCAGTCCATAGTGTTTGAAGTTTATTAAACATTTTCTCATGCATTTCAACCTACCTCTTCTTGTTTTTCTCTCTCTGCTATGTGTTCGTGCTTGTGCTCTGAAGGCATTTCTGTTGCATTCATGGCCTGCAGTCAGTTATTGTCTTTTGCACAAATCCTGTTGCAGTAAATTCATTGAAAGCTAATTCCAAAGCATAGATTGGATTATTTCCTGAACTCTGCCAATAGGTTCTGGGCCCATACCCCAGGATAAATTGGAAGAAAATTTCTCACAGAGCCTCAATGCAGATTACACAGTGTGAGAGTAGTACAGTCAATATCAAGAACATTTCCATAAACAATGCCATAGGGTCGATAGATACAAATTCACAAAGACATAGCATTAGCAGGAATCCAGTACAACATAGTGGTAAAGTCTATGGTTCATAGTGGACCATCTGAGATCCCCTCTCTACAATATAGTCTTCCTATTGGAGTAAAAAAAGCCTTTTTGAATAATTGCATCGTTTGCGGAAAACCAGGAGAGCAGGGGTTCTTCTGACCTTCTTAGGCAGGTCATTCCACAGGGTGGGGGCCACCACAGAGAAAGGCCATGTACAGGCTGCTGTTGATTCCTTTGATGTGCAGGGTGGCACCTGCAGGAGTACCTTAAAGACCAACAAAGAGTTTTCATGGTATAAGCTTTTGAGACTCAAAGCTCCCTGATAAAGTGAACTTTGACTCTTGAATGCTTATACTCTGAAAATCTTTTTGCTCTTTAAGGTGCTACTGGACTTAGATTAGGCATCTTCAAGGCAGTGAGGAAGCTTATGTTACGTTACGTTACATTTACAGTGCAATGAGTGGACCTTTTTTAAAATGCGAACTTTGTTGATTTGATTGTGTTTTATATGGCTTTTATTATGTGCTTTCTTGTAGCTTTGATATTACAATGCTCTTTGGATTAACAATTTATTACTACTTAACACAGTACCCAGAGGAATGTGAAAAAATTTGAATAATGCATCAATAAATTTCAGTAAAATTTCACTCACAGAATAGTCTAATAGAGCTTGCCTCACCTATTTTGTAACTCTGTTGCCTAGCTGTAAATCTAGTCTATTAATGTTGATTTGGTCCATTTCTAGTTGGCTGGGAAATTATCCAAACATTGAGAAAAGCCATTGTTAACTACTTTGGAAAAGACTGATATCAGTTTATAATCCCATTGTGCTCCCCCCCCCCCCACCACTAATTCTCTTTAAAATATTAGCTTCTGTTCCAGTTTTATGGTGCCAATCCAAAATTAATCTTTAGATATTTTCACAACTGGTCTCTACTGAACAGAGACAAACAAGTGACTGGGATGTTTTAACTCTTTTTTAAGGAGCTTAATAATTGGATCGCAGACCACCAAGGAAGTCTAGGATTGCTGTCCAAAGTCAGGCAAACTACCTCTGAATCTGAATGTCATCTTGTCTCCATAAAGTTGGCTACTGCATTATGAAAAAATAAAAGGCAGTAAGAAATATTATAACATCATCTACTGGTTGAAAGTGTTATAAACAAATCAACAGAATGTGTTATAAAATACATAGTATCAGTGGGCATTTGCCGTGGGAACCTAGAATAAAAATTCATAGACCTTCCGTAATCCTTATATCAATGCCTTAAGAGAGCAAAGGGAATTTAAAAAGATCCGTAAAATATCCCATTTACAAACAGAAGGCAAAATTTAAAACATCTGAAGTATTATTGTTTGTGCTCCCACACTGAAATTCCAAATGTATTTGTTACTTATTAATTAAGATGTTTATACCTTACCTTTCTCTGAAAAGTCAAGGTGGCTTACGAAAGCAAACCAGGGTGCAGAGAAGTGATATACTCAGCATCAAAATCTGAGAACATACATAACAAGCAGCCTGTAGTACTGTAAATAGATCTTTCTGTCATTACAAGAGATGGAATTTTTTTCAGATCTTACAGAGTTTGCTCATATCACCTTGATGTCAGCAGGTGCTTTGTTGGTGAACTAAAAATGGCTCTGAGATGGAACTATAGATTCAATAAAGCTAGTTTTCCACTCTTATAAATGTATTATGAACCTGGGCTGTCTTAATGGCTCGAGTATTTAGTCAGCTGGGAAATATTTCTGGCCTTCTTTGACTTCCTGGTGTTATTCTTTTCAAGAGTTGAGGTGAAAAAGCTTATACTTCATCAGCAGAAGAACGTCTTCTCTTTGCTAAAGCACCAAAGCTCTGCATTAACTCCAAGTGAAGTCCCAGAAATGGGTCATCATCTTTTTGCATTTACTTCTGTGGGAGAGTATTCAGTGCTTTTAGAAACTCACTCAGCATTGGTACTCAGATAGTGAGACTTCTGTCCCAACAGCTGATATTAATGTCGGAGGTAGGCATTCTCTTCCATGGCCTAATTTCAATATGTAGCATCATTGCTAACATTAAATTACAAATGTCTGACTGTATTTCTAGACACAGCTTGTTCAATGCCACCATTGTGGGAATGTATAAGTTTTTACAACTGCTATTGGTAAACTGGTGTTATATTTTTATTGACACAGTAAACTTACTCTTTGGCAATATAACAGTATTTCTGGAGACCACCAGAGCACATGAGATTATCTGTCCCAATTAGTTTCTCATTGGGGTTTCACATTATCCCCATCTTCTATTTTATTTTTATTTTTTTGTCTGGCATCACACATAGAAACTTCTATCTGATTCCAAAAGAAGGCATGATATGAGAGATGCTTACCTGTCCATCTGTCACATTTGTATCCTGCCCTTCCCCCAAGGAGCTCCGGGAACCCGTCCTCAGTTTTAGCCTCACACCAACTCTTTGAAGCAAGTTAGGCTAAGAGATGTGATTTGTCATAACCCCCTCAGACCCAATAGGTGACTCCGACTCAGAATCCTCTGAGGAGGAGACAGGGTCAGTGACTGCAGTGGACAAGAAGGGCCCAGCACTGCAGGGGCACCTGTGGACGTTTTATGAGTGCCAGAGCTCACCCTGTCAGAGCCAGTGAGGGAAATCTTGCCTTCAGATCCTGAGTCAGTGATTAGGCCTTCCCCAGGTAGGACACGACTAGACATGGGCACGAACAGCATTACGAACAGAAAAAAGCCACGAACAGCCCAATCTGCTGTTCACGAGCAAGCTGTTCGAGAGGCCCCATCATAAACGAACAGGTGGTCATTAAAAGCCATTCGCAAGCCAGACAGTCTGGAGCCTGATGCAATCAATCCCCTTGGCAACCAGAGAGGGAGGGACTGAACTCTGTCTGAACTCCATCTGGCTTTCCTTCTGGCTTTAACCTTTCAAAGTACTTCCAGCAGAGACTCCCGTTTTTGCTCCTGTGAAGAGAAAATGACAACAAAGGAAAGGACCCATGAATCATGCCTTTCTCGGGGTGCAATCTCTCTGAAACTTGGGGGGGGGGTCTTCGGAGGACAATGAGGACTGTCCCCTGCAAATTTGGTGGCATTGGACATTGGGAAGGTTCGTTTGTAACCCCTCAAAGTAGCTTCCACCAGAGAGTCCCATTTTTGCCACTGTGAACAGAAAATGTTTCTCACAGGGGTTTCACATTATCCCCATCTTCTATTTTTAATTAATTAATTTTTTTGTCTGGCATCACACATCTAAACTTCTATCCGATTCCAAAAGAAGGCATGATATGAGAGATGGGAAGGAAAGGACCTATGGATCATGCCTTTTCCAGACTGCAATCTCTCTGAAACTTGGGGGGGGGGGGTCTTCGGAGGACAATGAGGACTGTCCCCTGCAAATTTGGTGGCATTGGACATTGGGAAGGTCAGTTTGTAACCCCTCAAAGTAGCTGCCTTCGAACAGGAAGTCCCCTTTTTTCCACTGTGAAGAGGAAATGACAGCAAAGGGGGGGTGGAAACATGGATCATGCCTTTCCAGGGGTGCAATCTTTCTGAAACTGGGAGGGTTCTTCAGAGGACAGTGGGGACTAAAGGGGGAGAGCCATGGATCATGCCTTTCCTGGGGTGCAATCTCTCTGAAACTGGGGGGGGGGTCTTCTGAGGACAGTAGGAATTAAAGGGGGAGAGCCATGGATCATGCCTTTCTCAGGGTGCAATTTCTCTGAAACTGGTGGGGTCTTCAGAGGACAGTGAGGACTAAAGGGGGAGAGCCATGGATCTTGCTTTTCCGGGGTGCAATCTCTCTGAAACTGGGGGGGGGGGGTCTTCAGAGGACAATATCCCCTGCAAATTTGGTGGGTATTGGGCATTGGGAAGATTCTCCCGGGTGCGAGATCCTTGTGGCACCCTATGGCTTACTTCCCTCTGTTGCTGTCCATTTATTCCTACTCTCTATTTCCTGTTAAGTAATTTTTAATCTGTAAGAGGAGGACCCATCTTCAATGCACCCATCACATCCAGAGCCCTTTAGACCAGTCGTATGGTAAATCAGAAGCTAGTAGGATCATAGAATCATAGAGTTGGAAGGGGCCATACAGACCATCTAGTCCAACCCCCTGCCCAGTGCAGGATCAGCCTAAAGCATCTTGCCTGTAGCCTGTGCTGATATCTTCTTTATGTAGTTATGAAAATAAACTACACATTTCTCCAGAACTCTTACAATGTTATTTTAGAATTCAGTCACAAATGCAAATGAAATGCTTTCTTCAAACCATGTTTTTCTGGTACTCTTTCATTACATTTAAATATGACAAACGTGACTCCATTTTTTTTCATAAAGAAAATTAGTGTATATTCAGGATTCCAAATTGTGGTTTAGTCCAGGTTTGGAAAGAGGTTTGTTAAAAAGGAACAAAGCCCAGTTCGCCATTTTTCTCAGTTCAAATGTCATGATGTTTCCATGAAACCAGGAAGTCTTCAGCCTGTGACCTGCACATGAAAGAAAACAGTAGGGGAGGCTGATATTAAGATTTTTTTCTCAGCATGTCACATTGAAACAGTTATTGTCAATTTGTTGCCTGTCTTTGCCACATGACCACTTTCAAGGGAAAGCAAAAAAGGAGGCACTTGTTCGAAACTTTAACTCATGGGCTGAGGGAAAATGGATGTATCGTGTGATTTTTTTCCCATTTCCAAATCCTATCAGCTATACTATTTCCAGCCACCTGCTACAATAACATGTAACTGTTAAAGAAATTGTGCCTACGATGAGAGAATGGAGCACAACAACTGTGTGCAGTTCATGAAGAGGAAAAAGTAACAACATATAGACCTAGGCAAGAACAGAAAACTTTCAGCCTCATGAAATCCTAGAATTTTTATTGGCATGGGAAGGGGAGAAGTGATAATGTTCAATGTAATCAGCAGGGATACTGTGACAGCCGGGTTACAAAAACAGTAGCAAACTAACGTATCTGGCCACTCCTAGCTATAAATACTCAGCAGTTGGGACTTGCTTGATAGCTGTGTTGATGGAACAGGATTTGGCACCCTCTCTCTTTACGTTGTGTTGTTAGAACACAACCCTTTCAACTCCTTTTTCAGGCAAGATAGAGAGATACCATTGGAAGATAATGTGGTGGACAGACTTTTGTCAGGGATGATTGAGGCCTAAGAAAACTTGTCTTAGGGTAAGGGATAATCCTTTGAGTACCTCTGAAGTAACAATATGGAGGTCTCAGACATAAATTAAAATATGGAATATCTTTTAAGAAAATTATTCTGTTTCCTCTGAGGCCTAATATGCAAAGATAATAGGTGGAGGATGGGAGGGGAAAAACCCTCTCTCCCTGTGCTCCACCACATCAGCTTTGCTCATCTGAATAGGGCTTTCTTTAGATACCACCCTGCAAATTGGCAAAATCAACAGCTCCACGTAAACACACATTTTTTTTATGGTGCCCCCCACCTTATGGAATGGTCTGCCTGAAGAAGTCAGGAAATTTCCCACTTCCTTGGCTTTCCACAAACTATGCAGAATGGACAGTGCCATCCTAAGCAGAGTTACTCCAGTCTAAGTGCATTGATTGCCTGGAGCAACTCTGTTTAGGATTGCACTGTGAAGGATTCAGGAGAGATTTTTACTTAGGCAGTAGGGCTCTGCTTTAAGGAAATGGTTCAGAGAGAGGCTTTGGTAAAGAGACAGGAACTGTAGACTATACTACCTACTGGGTATTTACCACATCATTTTATACGTTACGTCAAATGTGTTCTGTTCAGAATTGTTTCTTCTTTGTATTTTTGTATTTGGATTTATGCTTCTTTTCACATTTCTGTACTGCATGTATTGTTTACTGAATGTTCCCTCTGTTGATCATATTGACTTATACTGTGTCCTCCACCTTGAGTCCCAGTGAGAAAGGCAGACAAGAAGTAACATAAATAAAAATAACTAAAATACATACTCTAACAACACCAAGAACAATAATTGTGCCTGCTTCTTCACAAATATAGCCCCTAGTTAGATCAGAGAGAGAGAGAATTATGAGAACACTGGTGATGCCCTGCTAAGAAGTCTAATGGAGGTTTGGCAAAATAGACATATTTCTTTCTGGACAAGGGCATACTAATTACATGATAGGTATTCTCTTTTTTTCCGTACCAAAGACTTAGGTCCTTCTGTTTCTGCATGATAATATTGAGAAGTACATCTCTTGTGAGAGAAAGGGGTTTACTATGTTAGAACTCATGCTTATCAAACAGAAGACCCCCAAATTCAATCATAAACATCTCCAATGAAAAGTTCTCAGGTGAAGGGAAAGGCCATTCTCTGACTAAATGCTACTGTCAGTTAGATAAAACAAAAGAGAGCAAGATGAGCCAGTGCCCTGACTTGGTATAAGACAAATTTGTATATTATTAAATATAACTTACCCTTTTATTCTCTACCAGGTTGTTAGGTTCTATTTTCAGCTTCATTGGCAAAAGACTAATCTCAGTACCATAGGGTATAGGAGCTTGCAGCTCTGTATCTTAAATATGTAATTATTGCCCACATAGAGGCTAAAGAATTGATACTTGATAGCTCCGAAGTAAATCACGCAGCACTATTTTATGTGCTAGGTGACAAATTGTATATATAATTCATTTCATATTTAGAACTTATAATGAAGTAGAAATAAGCAAGGCGATATTTCAATGTTTCCTATAATTTCTTAAACATGCACATCCAAATCATGGGGGTAAATTTATTTTTTCACCATGGCTTTCAAAATTGCTCTAAATTTTACCTCTTTATTCCCAGATCTACAGTTCTATGAATGGAAAAGGAGCTGTTCTGTCCGGTTCTTCCATCATTCTTTTACTCTGTCTTCATAACTGCCCTGTAGACCAAAGAGCACAATCTCTTTTTTAGGTGGGAGGATGTTTATGATTGGAGGCAATTAAACAGTTATCACAAATAATGACTTTCTAAAGCATTTTGAAGATAAAACTCTGTGACCTTAAAACATGCTGTTGAGAGGAAGACAGACAAAAAAAGGGACCCCAGATTGCTGAAGGGGTTGTTTCTGCCAACTAGTTCCTCTGGGGGCAATGCTCCGTCTGCTGGCTATGAGAAAGGACTGGTTTGCTAAGGAATGATAAAGAGGTTGCTCCTGAGGGGGATATTTACTGCAGGTGATTATTGTATCAAAATGGAATTTTTGCTGGTGTAGCAGCTGTTGCAAGTTAGGGACAGCCCACTGGTCAGCATTTTTGTCAGATGTTTTTGGAAAGGAAAACTAAGACCCAAGAGGCTCCTTAGTTCCTGCTGCCAGTTATCTCCTTCAGACAAATATTAAGTTGATGCCCAAGGATGCTGTTTGTATTCTACAGAAACAGTTCTCATCTGATTTCTCTTTCAAAGAAAAGAGGGCAACAAGAGTATATGTTATTGAAATCAGTAGCCTTTAAATTGGGATTTTTTAAAGCAAGGAATGCCTAAACATAAGTTTGCCCAGGCTAGCCTTGGTTAGTAATTGAATGGGAGACCCCCCCCCCCTCCAGGGTCGCTATGGAGAGGCAGGCAATGGCAAATCACCTCTGTTAGTATCTTGCCTTGAAAACCTCAGCAGGAGACATGGGCACGGACTGAGAAAAAACACAGGCTGTCAGTCCATGGTCCGTCGCATTTCACAGACCACATACCACGAACGTTTCATGGATCCGCCCATTTACAGACCAGTTCATTGGACCATGGTCCATCACTTCTGGAGGCCCTAGGATTGCCCCTTCACACTCAGAGATACCAAACTTGCAGCGAGTCTTCAGCAGGCTTTCCTCCAGCCACCTTCCAAGTTTGGCCAAGATTGCCTATTGGAGGTCTGTGTAACAGACCCCCCAAAGCATCCGTCCCCAGGAAACTAACAGTAGATAGAATAGGAGCTGCAAATGCCAGTTGACTTGCCTTGGCTTGCAGCAATTGGTAGAGCCCTAGGCTAGCCTGGCATCCCACAATCAAATAAGCTTTTAAAGGGGGGAAATGAGACAGAAGAGTGATCCCTCAAGGAGACCAATAAGCTTGGTCCCAGAGCCTTCCTGCAGCCCTGAGACTGGGTTGGGGCAGAGCCCTAGGCTAGCCCACCACCCCACAAGCAAATAAGAATTGAAAGAAAAAATGAAACAGAAGAGTGAGCCCTCAAGGAGACCAATAAGCTTGCACCCAGAGCCTGGATGAAGCTAGACTGGGTTGGGGCAGAGCCCTAGACTAGCCTACCACCCCACAAGTAAATAAGAATTGAAATTAAAAAAAAATTATTAAACAGAAGAGTGAGCCCTCAGCTAAGGAAACCCAGTAAGCTTGCTCCTATCCAGAGCCTTGTTGCAGCACAAGCTCCAATCCAAAACAACTTCCACAACAAGCAGTTCCTCCCTCAGTAACCAGCTGGAAAGTGAAACCATGGCTCAGTGCTGGGTATTACATATTTTGCTTGTTCTCATAGAGAATAATGGGTGCTATCTGGTTGGCAGCCAGAGCTGCCTATCAAGGTTTTTAGGCATAAGATTGGTGTGTTCTAAAGGTAGCAGAAGGTCTGCAGGCAACTCCCCTACGTTGCCTAGGGAATTGATTGCTCTGCGCTGGGATGTCTGGTTTCATGGA
Organism: Eublepharis macularius; assembly: GCF_028583425.1. Taxonomy (NCBI): domain Eukaryota; kingdom Metazoa; phylum Chordata; class Lepidosauria; order Squamata; family Eublepharidae; genus Eublepharis; species Eublepharis macularius. The sequence continues at coordinate 37,815,214 of NC_072791.1, forward strand.
CCAACGGGCTGGCACAAAAGTCATTGCATCTGTGAAAAACGCATGTCCCATGACCTACCTGTTCGCGAATACCAAACCAGGCCAGTCTGTGTCAAATTTTGGTCCCTTTTTCGGTCCATGCCCACCTCTAGTTGCCATTAGCTGGCTGTGACTTGCCAGCTCAAACATAACTTTAAAATACTTAACAGCATAGGGCACAATATATAACACATACGTTCCTGTGAGAATTGCTGTATCCACAGGGTGGTGCAGGAAAACTGTAAGACTGAATGAATGCTCTTCTGTGACTGCCCCTCAGGCACATACATGGGCATGCAAGGACCAGGATTGCAGTGTTCCAGTCATTATTCATTGCAGGGGTTAGGTGCATGGAATCAAAATGTAGAATTGCTTCAAATGACAAAAATAAATTTATGTCAGTAAATAGCAACAGAAATGTTGAAAAGATGTCTTTGTATTGCCTTTGGCACTGCAAGTTCATGATCAGGGTTGTTAGCTGATCAGGGTTGATGATGACCTTCATGACAAATATGGCAAATGAGAGTGCTGTTTCAAATTTACACACACCCCTTTTTGTCAAGGTGACTGAACCAGCGATGGAGAAGCAACGTCAGCCATATCTGAAAGGCTCTTCTGCTATTTTAATTTGGCTTTGGGTCAGATTATACAACAGGGATTGAATCTAGGAACTTCTGCTTTACCACTGAACCACAACTCCCTTCCCATTTCTAAACTATGACTAGGCACAGCAGTCCTATCCTTTGCATTGGTAGGGTCAAGGCAGGCCTTCAAAAGAGTTAAATTTAAATTCCATCAAGGGCTCTTTTTGATCCTCTTGATGTTGTATAATGGGGATGTCAATGCTCTTTTGTGAGCAAGAGCATCACCTATAAAATCTATTTAAGCGGTCGGTGCCAAATCCCTTTTATTTTGGCTAAAACAAACATCTCTGTCATTTGAAAGTGTTTTATTGAAAAAAAAACGCTGTTTCCCATATGGCTTGATAAATACTGTAAGTGTGTTTCAAACACCCCCCTCCATCCCTAAGGAAGGTGGGAATTAATCACACCTGGGTTCTCCTCAATCATTTCAACAGACTCTGCTATCAGGAGAGATTAACAAGTCAACATTCCTTAAGCAGGAGGATCCTATTTGCTTTGTATGTAATTAACAAATCTAATTCTAACCCCCTCATGATGTATTTTAGGCTCTGGTACCTTCTAAGCAAATGAGGTTCACTCTGTCTCAGCATCCTGGGGTTTTTGGCACTTGGAGCTGAACTGTCCAGAGTGCAAACAGCCTCCTAATAGAGTATTTTGTTGCAAATGAGTAGACAAGCCACTGCCTGGGCTGAAAGATAAACAGAAGGTGTTCAGCAGAATTAATCAAAGGTTAGTAAGACAGACAGTATCACCGTTCAAATCCCTCTTCTTTCTTACTCTGAAAGAGAGGCTTCCCCTCCCACTCACAAACAGGACAGCAGGATGTTTAGCAAATAAAGTAAATCTCAGGGAAAGTCTTGAATGAGCATGTCAGACAAATGATGAATTCAGATTGGGCAGGATGGAAAGTAGCCAAGAGTCAGGTCACCCCCACCCTCACCACATTATCTAATGTGATGGCGGTGCTTTTTATGTGATGTGGGAGTTCTGACTCTGGAAAGCTTATGCCCTGGAAATTTTGTTGGTATCTAAGTTGCCACTGGACATAAATCCTGCAGTCTTTTGAAGTGACACAGGTAACTGACTACCCAAGAGAGGGCCTTGCATGTGGTAAAATCTAGGGGTGTGCAATTCGGTATTCTGATTAGGATAAAAATACTGAATCAGGGACGTTTCGGGTTTTTTCAGTATTACTGAAACTTTTTCTGAATACTGAATAATTTCGGTAATACTGAAACAGAAATTGCCGAAACGATTCGGCCATTGTTTTCAATGAAAAAACCTTCTCCCAGCTTTCCGGGAGTCTGGGGGGGGGGATTTTCTGTCCAAATCACACCGAACTTGGTGGAGACCTTCTCCTAACTCTCTTCTAACTACCCCCAAGTTTCAGAAAGATTGGACTTTGGGGGACCATGTTATGCCCCCCCAAATAAGGTGCCCCCATCCTCCTACACTCTCCATGGTTCTCTATGGGGAAAAAACAAGTCATCTTTCTAGGTGGCTTGGGGTGGCATTTTGCAAGCAAAATGCAACCAACTTTCAGGGGACTTGCTCCCACCTGTCCTCCCACCCTCCACCAAGTTTCAGGCAGATTCCACTTTGGGGGCCATTTTACAGCCTCCCAAAGAAGGTGCCCCTATCCACTTCCATTCCACTATTCCCTATGGGGGAAATAAGAGAGGCTTGTCTGGCTAGGGGTGGCATTTTGCATGCAAAATGCCCCCAAACTTCAGAGGACCTCCTCCTACCTGTCCTCCCTCCCTCCACCAAGGCTCAAGCAGATCTCACTTTGGGGGGGGCAGTTTATGGCCTCCCAAAGATGCTGCTCTTAGCCCCCCCTTTCTCCATTATTTCCTATGGGGGAAATAAGACAGGCTTGTCTGGCTAGGGGTGGCATTTTGTATGCAAAATACCTCCAAACTTCAGGGGCCCATCTCCTACCTGTCCTCCCACCCTCCACCAAGGCCCAAGCTGATCCCACTTTGGGGGGGCATTTTATGCCCTCCCCAAAGGTGGTTCTCCTACCACACCACTTTGTCTTTCTACTGTGGGGAAGACTTCCACACCGCAGAAACACATGGGATTGGGGCTGCCAATGGCCACAGCCACAGTCCACCTGCACCCAACTGCCAAATACCACACACACCCTCCCCAAAACCTAACCTCCCCTGTCCTGTGGCCAGCCACTTTCTATTGATTCCTGTTATGGGAAAATCTCCCACAGCAGGAACCCACGGAATGTGGCATTTATGGCCAGAGGAACAGTCCCCCTTTTAAATCCACCCCCACAGCCCCACACTGACCCAAAGACACCCTCCCCAACATTCCCACACCAGCCACTACTCCAGGAGCAAGCTGGCCAGCCATCCCCCATTGTTCCCTGTGACGGGAACTTTTAAACTCTCTTTCCCTGGGCAATTATGCACAGCCCAGGGGTGCCACAATGGTGGGCACACTCCTGAGTGCGATCTTGTCCCTGTGAAAGACCACCTGAACCACAGACACCCTCCCCCAAATTCAGCCACCACCTACAGAGATGGCTGGCCAGCCAGCTCCATTGTTCCCTATGATGGGAACCAACTGCACAACAAAGAATAAAACACAAGCACACACTGAATAAAGTTTTTTAAAAAATATTTTCTCACTTTCAAAGTACAAGTAGGCAAAGCATTGTGACACATTACACCAGCAGTCCCCCACACAGAAAAATAACACAACTCACTTAACATCAGAGAATCACAAAAACACAATTCCTATCAAAAACACTTTATATCTTTAACAGCTGTAAGTTACACAGTAGGGGGGCACACCAAAGGGCATTCCAGCATTTCCCAACACAAAAAAACCCACATCTCACTTCACATTAAAGAATCACAAAAACATAATTCCTGTCAAAAACACTTTATTTCTTGAACAGCTTTAGGTAACACAGCAGGGGGGCACACCAAAGGACCCACCCGAAAAATACAACAGATGCTACGATCAGCAAAAGACAGTAGAGACCCCCTCACCTCTGCAGGAGTATACCGTATACCCTGCAGCTGTGGACAAGTTTACATCGGGACCACAAAGCGTAGCATCCAGACAAGGATAAAAGAACATGAAAGACACTGCAGACTTGGACAACCTGAAAAATCAGCAGTGGCTGAACATAGCCTAACTCAAATAGGGCACAGTTTCTTATTCCAGGACACCAAAATACTGGACAATACTTCCAGCTACTTTGTCAGACTGCACAGGGAAGCCATTGAAATTCATAAGCAAAACTTCAACAGGAAAGAAGAAACCGTAAGAATGAACAGAGCATGGTTTCCAGTTCTGAAAAACACCAGGCTAACAAAACACTCTATATGCGACAATAGCCCTGCAGAGAAGATTAGCACATCAAGCACCAATCCATATGCAAAAGAACCTCCTCAGGATACAGTGAAGCCTCCCGCCATTAGCATTCCACACCCTGGGAAACTCTTACAGGATGACTCAGCTCAACCCCACCCCCTCCTGAGTAGATATAAATGACCTGCCAACATCTTTTCCACACTGTGACACTGAGAGATCTCTGTCTTTTGTGGCTACACCTCTGAAGATGCCAGCCACAGCTGCTGGCGAAACGTCAGGAACTACAATGCCAAGACCATGGCAATACAGCCCAGAAAACCCACAACAAGCATTTTTTTTCCTCTGAAGTATTCCAGCCAGGCTAGCAAAACCAATACACAAGAACCTTATTTACATTAACAAAGTGAAAAGCCATTCAGAAATCATAGTTTAACCCTAAAACCAACCTGTAAAAAAAAATTCCACGTTCTGAATGTGGAGTATCTCTCTCTACCCCAGCCATTGGTGCCCTAAGATATGTGAGGGCTTAGTAATTTAATCAAAGAATTCGTAATATTATCATTAACCAAAGGCTGTAACTAGAACTTCTTTGGGACAAAAAAAACCCCATTCTTTTGGTGGACATTGAAAAAAAATGTGGATTTTCAATCATTTCAGCTGAGTCTACAGAATCTAAGTTATAGCAGAGCACATGGTGGGTTTAAAGAGAATCTATTTTAGGGTGATGTGTACATTATTTTATATACCCATTTAAACACAAACTCGAATCATTAATATGATCAAGTTTTCCTGTAAGGCAGATTTTGCTAGCATAGTTATTTTAAGCCCTTGCTCCTGTTTAAAAAAAAGAAAGAAAGAAGGAAGAAGAATGTGGGTGTACAGTACACACATCGAGATGAAGATGTGTTATCTAAAGCAGAACTTTTTATTTTTGCTGTGAAAAATATTAGCCACTGAGTGACTGTATTGGGGGAAAAGAGCTTTTTAAAAATAAGTACATGTTTGCACATATTCCTAATTTCTGCCTTCTATTCCTGGACAAAGGAAGACAGTTGGGCTATGACTGTAAAAAGTCCCCAAAGACCCATGACATTATTTCTGCATAGCAAGGGGTCTTCCCTATTTCCTTTATCAACACTGGCATGGTGGATACCTTTTTGTTCTGGTTGCTTTGTGAATTCTACTTCATAACTTATGACAGGCACCCAGTAGAAAATCAGTCACCCAGGAAGGGCATCACCCCTTATGGCCAGAGCTTCCAGATTATTTTGGCAGCTTTAATTATCATTTCAGTCTAATCCCACCTCAGAGAGAGAAGTTTGGACATTCCCCCCCTTTAAGACAATTCCAATTTATGCTTGAGATGCTAATTAAAATAAGTTGATGAGGCCTCCAGATGGACCTTGTAAAGAGTAAGAGTCCCAGCCTTATTGAACTGTAACATCACATGTCTTTCACCCCAGTTTAACACTATTAAAAGATGAAGGAGAAGGATGATGAATTCTAATCAGTCAGGAGTCAGGGGGACCCAGGTTACTTTTGGGTTAGTAACACCTCTGTAGAAAATGTTTCAAGCCATGGTTTTGATCTTTTCTTGGCACATATTATCTGGACATCAGAAGAAAACACACACACACACAAAACTGATTACAGATGAAAATAGTTCAAATTGACCCAGAGATTATAGGCCTTGCATTCCAGAGAGGCGCATATATTCTTCTTCTCTGACAGGGGAAAAACGACGATGACAGTTGAGAGAACCTATGTTTGTCTCCCACTTGAAGAGAAGATAAGATGATGTCCTTTGAAGTGATTTGAAAAGGGTGGGGGGGAGAAGGCCTTAAACCTGGGAAATAGTCTGTTTTAAACCTTATCAGTGTGTGTCTCAAGGTTGAGGCATTAAGAGGAGAGATGGCATTATTACATGCAGAGAAATTATCTCAGGCAACTTGTGCAACTGCCCTTTTTATCTTCCAAGGCTAAAGCTTTTTGACCATGTTTCATATCCTTAAACTGTTCATCCATTGTTGTTATGACATTTTGTTATCTCCAAAGAAGGTTTAAAAGCTCATTAGTGAGATCATTGGTTCTCCATTCACATAGTGTTAGATACTGGCTTGTTTTTTATTTCAGGTCTTTGAAAGTATGTGTGTGTGTGCTTGTGTGTGTGTGTGAGAAAGAGAGCGTGTGAGTGAGTGTGTGTGTGTTCTAAGGTAAGCTCTAACAAAATGAGAGAGGCTGACAGAAACTTGGCTAAATTTTACTTTGTGGGCCAAAGTAATATATATTCACGAAGAGGCTTATTTCAAATAAAGAGGGAATGTTGTAGACATTCCTACAGAGAACAACAACAAATTTAAAAGGAGTTCACCACAGCATTCTTTACAATTAATTATTTTTTAGAAGTAATTAATTGATTTCAAAGGGGGAAAGTACAGCATTCTCTGTAATCTTCTAAAAACAAACCACAAATTCCCCCAAAGTTTTAAATGATCTTCAATGGAAAGAGCATTAAAAATGCAAGGGAAGTGGATGCATTTTAAACAATTTTTTTTTAAAATCCAGACATTTTTGGTTTCTGACTTCATTTGTCAAGGACACATCTTGGATTTTGAACTTAAATGCCAAAAAAACTGCTTGTGATCCACTTATGTGAGGACACACCTGCACAATCTGTGATCTACCAAGTCAAATGTCATCATGTATGGCAGAGTATCAAGGACATGGTGAACTTTCTGACTTTGCTGTCTCTCTGGGACTGACAGAACAAGTGTGCTGTCAAGTAGCCAGCATGCCATAATACATGGTGGGAGGGAAGCATTTGGCTTACAAGGTCACAAGTTGTGCAGCCGTGCTGTAAGGCCTGTTGGTTCTCTTATGTTCATTCTCTTCTCCAAGATCAACAGATAGTACTCTCTGCATTCATATAGCCCCATAATGAAGTCTGAACAGTTAGATGTATAGAGCAGAACATGTCAGTTTGTGTTCAATGAATATGCACAAAACTGAACTACAGGTACCAAACACTTGTGCAAGAACACCTAAAAGTGATCCAGTTATTGTAAAACAGCACATTATACTTTGTCAGGTGAGGAGGCAACATGGGCAGACAGAAGACAGCAATGCAGGACTCCCCCAGCCTCCAAAAGCTGGATCAAAATTCTTTTATAAGTTATTAACAACAACATTTTTTGAGAAGAGAGATGAGGAAAGCAGAATTAGAGTGTGGGTGCACAGACTATTTATATCCCAATTAGAAATGTTAGGGCATGGAGGAAACAAACTTTTAAAATGTTTGAGAGAGCTCACAACAATTAGTTCTTCAAACTCTACTAGATAATGCTAGAGCTGGATTCAAGAGAACTTGAATAGATGAACTGAAGTTCACCACTAAGTCTGGATGCTCTTTGGGAAAGTCATAGTTTCTCAGCATATGTTTCTCTAGTAAATTGTGTTCAAGATACAATAGCATATTGTTCTGAATGACTCTGGACTAGAGACGGGCATGAACTGAAATATGAACCAAAATTAAGGATGAACCAGGCTGCTTCATGGTTCACAAACCACGGTTCATCAGATCCCATTTCTGACGAACTGCCACGAACATTTAGGCTGGTTCATTTGGTTCGTTTTTTGGTTCATCACTGCAGACAGCCTGGTGCCAATCAATCAGTTTCCTAGGCAACTGGGGATGGACTTCCTGCAGACCTTCTACTGACCCAGAAGTGACCTTCTGCTGACCCAGAAGTGATGATTTTCTGACCTGGATGTGATGTTTTCACGAACCAAATGAACCAGTTCGGAAACCAGGAGCAGGTTTGTGAAAGCTCGCAGTTCGTGGTTCGTGAAATTTGATGAACCACGAACCACATGGTTTAGTTTTTTTCCGGTTCATGCTCATCTCTACTCTGGACAGCCCTGATAGGGATATAGGTAAGCACTTTAAAGCCCTAAGCAGCTATTTAGCTTTCTTATATCAAATCATTTAACTCCTGGTGAGAGGTATACCACAGATAATGTTTTTGGTTTGTTATTTGGTATTGTTTATATTTATTTATTTATTTTATATGTATGTTCAATTTATAGCCTGCCCTCCCCTCAAGCAGGTTCTAGGAGGGTTACAACAGCATCAAATATACAGAAATACAATAAAATCTTACTATAAAACTAATCTATAAATCTAAAACACCAATTAAATAGTACAATCAATTGATGGCTTCCACAGGCACATCTAAAACATTGTAGCTATGGCTAGCAGTGCAGTAGGTGGTTTAAAATCTGCCAGAAAGGCAAGCATAACAAAACACAGATAATACAATTATGAAGTCTCTACTTCCATTTGAAGCATTTATGATTACAACATAATTATTCAGCATTCTTAATCAACAGAAAATCATACCATCCATTATACCATTGATCATTAAAGGAGAGCATGAGTCCAAAAAAGTATCTTACTCAAGGATAAACAGGTCACAGACAAGAAGCTCCTTCTAGGAAGCTCCTTCCTAGAAGGAACTCCCAATCAATTCAGCTTCTCATATTTATAGGATTTCATAAAACATCTCCTAACAATATCTAACTGTCCTGCTTCAAAAGGAACACATTCTTGGCGAAATTATTATCTTATAACTTCAGACACCAAACAAGATTATCTATATTTGAAACATCTTCTAAAAATATATAAAAATTGTTAGTTAATTCTTGCCACTTTTATCTTAACAAAGTCTATGTAAAATTAGTAATTACAAATTTTTCATACATATGAATTTCTTTTTGCTCCCCCCCCCCAATCAATACATCCATCTTTGAATTCAATTTCTGATTTATGTGAAGTTAGACATTCCTGTCATTCTTAGGTACTTGCTGCACCTGGGCCTTAGTACATTGTATATATTGATACAAGGCTCTTCTACTCTACACAAGGCCGTACAATTGTGTTACTCCATTGCTTCAGGCCCCTCTCCAGGGTTGTTCTGTTTTAGGCTTCTAGACTCCCTTTGTGGTCTGTCTAGTTATGAGGCTGGGCTAGCCCTGTTCCTGTGTGCAAAGGCATCTTTCTATGACTTGGTAAAATCCAGCATCTCTTGTCCTAGTTATATCAAGCTGCCTTCCTTCAGGGAGTTCAGAGTGAAATTCACAATTCTCTATTTTCCATGTTGTCTCCCTGTGAACTTGGTTGAGCTGAGTAAGAGCAACTTGCCCAGGGAATCCAGTGAGATTCATGATCAAGAGGGGATTTATATCCAGGTTTCCCCTTCCCAAGTCCAACACTTTAATCCCTATAACTTTTATACCATCACTCTGGAGTGCCTAGATTATTTTGTTTGAGAAGAAGAAAAAAATTCTTCCATAAGGTAACCTTCAACTTTTCTACAGGTGTCAATCAGCAGATGAAATTGGTCAATATGCATGAAGAAATAATCCGACGCCATAAATGATCTACATTATATACTCATTTACATCAACTTCCATGTTTGCCTTTTGTGATAAAAGGGCCCTTTCAGCTGATGGCTTGCCATGCAAGCTGGGGGCCGTAATTTGCCTCCTTGGAAGGAGGAGGAGAAGGTGCCACTTCCCGGGCATCCGGGGATTGCCGGAGGGCTAAGCCTACAGCCTGTTCAGGTGGCTCTGCCTCATTCAGTGTCAGTCGCTTGCAAACGCTCGGGGAGGCAGGACGTTCCTGCTCCAGCGAGCAGAGGCAGCAGCGGTTTCAGCGGCAGCAGTTTTGGTGATGGAGGTGGATTCAGTGGCGGAGCAGCAGTGGTTTAGAGGTGGCAGCGACTCCTGCGGCAGATCAGTGGTGGCTTTCAGGGCAGAGGAGAGCAGGCGGTGGTCGAGTGCCTTCAGCCTCTCCACACCGCTCGGCTGTTGTTGGCCCGCTGCGCTTCCTCCTTAGCGTAGGAGTCTGGTTGGGGATAATGTGGCAGCCAACAGGTGGCTGCACCAGTGCACCACACTTCTGCAGCCATCTGCGGGCTCGTTGGATTTAAGTGGTACAGCAGTAGGAGGAGGCGGCCTTGGGTGTTCGGCCTCGGCATGCTGTGCTGCTGCGCCCTATTTTAGTGGCCCACCTGTTGGGAGAGTGCGGCCTGTGTGCCTTGTCAGGGGGGTAGTGGTGTTTGAGGGCACTCTTTGTGTGGGCCTTGCCCTATTGGGGTTGGGGGGTCCTTGGGCCTGAGGTTGTGCCAGGGCTTGCCTTCACCCTTTAGCTGGGCTTGGCTGCTCCAAGGGGCCTGCTGCTAGCCCCCCCTTCCTTTGTCTTGCGAGCTTGGCCTATGCTGGTTAGCCCCCCCCCACTACCACCACTTTATTTCCTCACCCACCACCTCACCCTGGGTGCGTTGGGGTGATATTGTGGCAGAGTAGTCTGTTGAGGCCTGGGGTGCCCCCTCTTTTTTTTTTAGTAGGGTGGGCTGGCAGCCATTTTGATCAGGTGGCCATTTTGTGTCTGCTCATCTGCTTTATTACTGGGTGCTTAGTCTTTACCCCTGAGTGTGGGCGGGTGGTTGGTATAAGGTTACTGCTATAAGTGCATGCAGTACAGGAGTTACTGTCTTTAATTTTATCAGCAGGACACATGCCACCTAAAAAGGGAACTGGCCCTTCAAGGGACCTTCCAAGCAGCTACTGCTGAAGATGCCCCCTCTGATTATTTTGGAGGAGGGGGGGACACTAGTTTGCAGGATATCCTGCGGTATTTAGAGGCTCTGGAGAAAGCCAGGGGGGTGCAGGGCCCACCTCTGTGAGAGGGGGCAGGAAGTGGTCTATTAGGATGGCATCTAGAGATGCAGTTAACAGGGACATACTAATGTGACTGTCTGCTTTGGAAGGTGCCATGGCAGGTGGAAGGTGCCACAGCAGCATGGCAGCCATCACAAGCAGTATCATCCACTCCTGGCAGACCCCTCTTCCCCATGAATGGAGAAGCACCAAGGGTGCTCACCAGCCCCCTCCCTATTTCCCAACTCTATCCAGCCATCACCAGGGCCAAGCCTCCGCTTAGACCCTAGTGCCACACAGATGGCTTAAAGCCAACCAGAGCCCTTGCCACAAGTCATCCAAGAAAATTCCATTGCCTGTTACTGACAGGTGCACCCTGTCACCTCTATAGAGGTCGGCAAATTTGGCCCTGATCTGTGGGTGGGGTAAATCGATACCCAACCCATCCCCTAGGGCCTTCTGAATGGCCCTGTTGGCCTTCATCCAAGCCCTCTCAATAGCCTGTCAATCCTCAGCCTCCCACCACACCCTATAAGGTATCATAGCAGACCACATTATGAGTACCCCAGGCCAGCACTGGCCAATCACCTGCAGGTCCCGCTTTGCCTGCAAAGACAAGGCCTTGCCTTGAACCAGCCCCAGGTCATTCCCACCTAGGTGAATGACCACCACATGGGGCAGAGGGCCACTCCTGCCCTGAAACAACAGTGGTAACAGGCCGAACCACCGAAGACCCATGATTTGGTGGGCAGGCTGCCTTGGGGAAGCCCATGTGCAAGTCCTTACCTCACTGCTGTATGGCTGAGGCTTGGGAGCTTGAAAGAGGGGATTCAATATGCCTGGCTGGCCAGGTCACAGCCATCCACAGGGATGGCTCACGCCTGGGGCTTGCCCAGACAGGCCAAGGTGGAGGTCCAGGGAATGACCACGTAGCTTGACCTGTACCACTAGTAGGCCCTAGTTGTTAATAAATGTTGTTAGTTGTAGTTAATTAATAAAATGGCCCTTAGATCCAAGCCTGGCGTGTCTCTTCATTCCGACTGGGGTGGCAAAAAGCTGATTGCTTCTTCACCAGGGCATATTAACAACAGATATTCCTTTTATGTCTTTTGCGACTCTCATCAAACTGGACTGAAACTGCAACATACACCAACACCACCAGTAATACACATCTTTCTACCTGAGACTTAAGCACCTCCTCCTTTTCCAATTTTTGTGGAATTATTAGTATGAAGAATTGAAACTGGGTATAGAGAACACTAGTGAAAGGATCTCAGGAGGGGGGCGGTTCTTGACTACAGGCTATGGGCTATCTGTTTTTAATTTTGTTGTGTATAGCCCTGAGACAATGAAAGTTGCAAGATCTACATTTTTAAAATAAAAAAGTTTGAAAAACTATAAAGGAGAAGAAAGATCTTTTAAGCTCCATTAATTTACAAAGAAGAAACTCACATTCCTCCTTCTAGGTTGCCTTAGGAAGCAAAACCAAAACAACAAATCCCATTCACAAATCTGGGAAGCATAACTGTTTTCCACCCCCACCCCCCATCCCCAACACATATTTTAATTGATCAAGAAAAGTAGCTGTCTTAAACCAGGAGGCTAAAACAACAGACCTTAGAAAACAGGTGAAAATAAGATTAAAATGAAAATAAAAAGTAATTTACATTTAGATTTTTGAATTTAAACTTTACCAGACATAAAATTCCTAAGAACTGAACATATATAGGTTCATGTCTGGGTTCAGTGAACTCAGAAAGAAAGGGAATTATTTGCAGAAAATCTACAACCACTGAATACTCAGAAAGTCAGAATAACATTCCTATTTATCTACTTGAGGTCAGATGTTGTTTCCTATGGCCTTAGTCTTTTACACTTTTTGCTATGCACTGTTGTCCTTGCAACCCTGACATTTTCATTTCATATTAGTTATTTTTAAAACTGTCTAAATCTGATATTAATGATCTTAGATGTGTTGGACTGGAGAAGAGAACATAATTACCACTTAACAGTAGCAAAATTTGAACATGCATATTTTTTCAGCACACTTACCTACTATGCTGTTACGTGAAGGCTCTAGAACTCACAGAGTAGAGGATGGCTGTCACTTATAGTGCAGTGGCAATGGTTTGAGAGGAGCAAACAAAAAGAGGTGATCACATAGCATTGCTGATTAGTTCTTTCCCCTCATGGTTGTTAATGGAAAGCCACCATAGTGATTACTGGAAGAGATGCGGTGTTAATGTGAATATATTGTTGAAGGCTTTCACGGCTGGAGAACGATGGTTGTTGTGGATTTTCCAGGCTGTATCACCGTGGTCTTGGCATTGTAGTTCCTGATGTTTCACCAGCAGCTGTGACTGGCATCTTCAGAGGTGTAGCACCAAAAGACAGAGATCTCTCAGTGTCAAACTGTGGAGAAGATGTTAGCAGGCAATTTATATCTACTCAGGAAGGTGAATTTGGGTTGTGTCATCCTGTAAGAGATTCCCAGGGTGTGGAATGCTAATGGAATGCTAATGCTTCACTGTATCCTGAGGAGGTTCTTTTGCATATGGATTGGTGCTTGATATGCTGATCTTATCTGCAGGGCTATTGTAAGATGTAGAGTATTTGGTTAGCCTGGTGTTTTTCAGGACTGGAAACCAAGCTCTATTCATTCTTAAAGTCTCTTCTTTCCTGTTGAAGTTGTGCTTGTGCTTATGAATTTGAATGGCTTCCCTGTGCAGTCTGACAAAGTAGTTGGAAGTGTTGTCCAGTATTTTAGTGTCCTGGAATAGGATACTGTGTCCTGTTTGAGTTAGGCTATGTTCAGCCACTGCTGATTTTTCAAATTGGCCAAGTCTGCAGTGTCTTTTATGTTCTTTTATTCTTGTCTGGATGCTACGCTGTGTGGTCCCGATGTAAACTTGTCCACAGCTGCAGGGTATGCAGTATACTCCTGCAGAGGTGAGGGCATCTCCACTGTCTTTTGCTGATCATAGCATCTGTTGTATTTTTCTGGTGGGTCTGAATACTGTTTGTAGGTTGTGCTTTTTCATAAGTTTTCCCATCTGATCAGTGATTCCTTTGATATATGGCAAAAACACTTTTCCTAAGGGAGACTGTTTTTCCTTAGTTGTTTGATTTATCCTTGGTTTAATTGCTCTTCTAATTTCATTTTTGGAGTAGCCATTTGCTTGAAGTGCATGGTTTAGATGATTAATTTCCTCATTGAGAAAATGTGGTTCACATACCTGTCTTGCACAGTCTACTAATGTTTTTATTATGCCTCTTTTCTGTCAAGGGTGGTGATTGGAGTTTTTGTGTAAGTACCAATCCGTGTGAGTTGGTTTCCTGTAGACCTTGTGACCTAACTGAAAGTTTGCTTTGTGGATCACCAACTCGATTTCTTTCTCCATGGTGAATTGTATGTTCAGGTGGATATTGTTGAGGTGGTTTAAAAACTCCATCAATTTTTCCTCACCATGGCTCCACGAACCAGAACCAGAGTGTAGGTTTGTGAGGTGCTGATTCTAGAGCTGTTTAATGTGAGTATGATCATTGTTATTGTTCTTAATTTATAGCCATTCTTTTAAGTTGCAGCAGTCATTACAGTGGAACTATATTCCACATTTCTCGGTAGATAGCAGCAATGGGGAAAATATTACAGTGTTGTTCAAAACTGTTATTTGTACAAGTATATACTACAAAGTTGTTGGCTGATTAACCAAGGCTGATCCTGCTTAACTTTCAAGATTCGACAACTTAGGGATATCCTGGGCTATCCAGGCTAGGGCACTGTTTAGTTGGTGTCCTGTTCTGTTGAGCCATATTCTAGTATGTGTTTTGCTCATGTGAATTCAGTGAATTAATAAAGCTTATTTTTTAAGCACATGCAGTACAATTACATATGTACATTGTTAATCTGGTCTTGAGAAATTCTGAGTTTGGCCCAGATCTAGGCCCAGTTACATTTTATGGTTGTTTTGGAGAGCAGGATTTCTTTTTCCAAAACGCTCTCTTTTAGCAATAGCCATAGATTCTGTTTATTATCTTTTTTCTCTTTTAAGAGCAGGATTTCCCTTTCATTCTTCTCCAAAGAAAAATCAAGGCTCCTTTTTTTAACTTCAGCCCTTGCAGCTGTTTTATGTTATACACCCCAGCGTAGTGCTCTAGCAGTAAGATAGGAAGCCTTAGGAAGATATTGTCTACTTCTGAGAGTCTGAAATTTTGTGAAATTCTGAAATTTTGAAGAGCCATCCTTTTTGCCCCTCCTCTTGTTTAATTTCTCTTTGATTAAAATAGAATTGATTAGAAATTTACTCCAAAATTTTTTAAAAAAGGAAAATAAATGGATTGTTGGATTTCAGAGAGAAAATGGGTGAAGAGGAATTAAGAGAATTTCTCTCAATAACCCTAAAGATGGCTTCTGTTCAGTTAAAGAACTTGGCTGTGTATAGTTATTTCTGCTAAAAAGGGGCTATTTGGAATATACTTGGTTTACATGCTTACAGAAGAACATCTAGCCACAGTAGGATTTCCAGAACTGCTTTGGCAAATGCAAGGAGATTTATGGGAAGTAGCACTGCCTGAAGATGGCAAAGATGGGAGAGGATGTGACTGAGTGATGTTCCATGCTAGCTCACATAGTATCTACTTATTCCTTACCATAGAAACTATGGGAAATTCCTAGAGTGTCACTGTGGAGAGGCCTTTTTTCTCCCACCTGGGCTGAAGGTGCATAATTCCCCTCCTTGGGAGGCCTAAACCATAGTTACCCAGAATAATCTGGGATGGAGAGAGCAGAAAATTCCCAGAAATTGGTTAAAAGGAATCATCTAGTGCCATAGGAATGACATAGGCAAATTAGTCAAGATGAATGCATGGTTTGGGCCTGTGTCTTTCCATCTTACCTCAGATTAAGCAAGAGTTCATTCTCCTGTGTTTATATTAGTACTTCACAAAGAGAAGAATTGATCTAGAAGAAATTGATTATATGGGACATCATTAAGGATGTAGAAATATCAGACAAATAGATTTGTATGAAATTGGATGTTGTTTATTGAATCCTGGAATTCAAATTTTCTAGAACCTGTTCAACAATTTTAAAACAAATAAAAGAGAATGGGGAGAAAGGATGTATAAATAGTAATTTATAAATAGTAATTTATATGTTATAAGAATTTAAGAAGAGCCCTGCTGGATTAGACAAATGGTCTAATGGTCTTATGGGACAAATGGTCCTGTCTTAGCCAGTGGCCAACCAGTTACTGTGGATGGCCAATAACAGGGCATAGAGGCAGTGGTGTTTCCCTGAAGTTGCCTCTTAGCACTGGTGTTAAGAGATTTACTGCCTTTGAATGTGAAGATTCCCTTTAATCACCATGGCTAGTAGCCACTGATAGACCTATCCTCCATTAATCTGTTTAATCCCCTTTTAAAGTTGTCTATGCCTATGGCCATCACTACATCCTCCAGCAGTGAATTCCACATCTGATTCACTTGTTGTATAAAGTATTTCCTTTTATCTGTTCTGAATTTAATTACCACTCATCAACTTCATTGGATGGCCTCAAGTTCTACTATTTTGGGAGAGGTGAAAAAAGTTCTCTCTCGCATCCTACTATATAAAAGGCAAGGTATATTGGTAATGACTCACTTTTTATTCTCACACAGGCACATTGTTGCTAGTAATTTTATAAACCTCTATCATGGCTCCCCTTAAGCGTCTCTTTTCTAACCTGAAAACTGCAAGACTTCAGCCTTTCCCCATAGGAAAGGTGCTCCAAACCCCTAACCATATTCTTTGCTCTCTTCTGTACTTTTGCCAGCCCTATAATGTTGTTTTTGAGATATAGTGACAAGAACTGCACACAGTATTCCAAATGAGGCCACACCATAGATCTATACAAACGCATTATAATATTGGCATTTTTAAAAAATCCCTTCTCTAATAATCCCCAGCACAGATGTTGCCTTTTTCTCTGCTACAGCATGCTGAGTTGACACTTTCATTGAGCTATCCACTATGATCCCAAGGTCACTTTCCCTGTTAGTCTCAGCAAGTTCAGAACCCATATACATGAAGTTAGGTTCCCCCCCCCCATGGGCATCATCTTACACTTGCCTACACCAAACTTCATTTGCCACATTGCTACCCATTCAACCAATTTGTAGATATCCTCCTGGAACTCTTCGCAGTTGGCTTTGATTTTCACCATTTTTAATAATTTTGTGCCATGTGCAAATCTGGCCACAACACTTCATTTATTCCTATTCTTTGCTTCCCATCATTTAATTTTATTTTTAATTCATAAAATGACCTGTCCTCTTAATCCATGACTGCTGAATTTATCCAGGGCTTTTCGGTGAGGAAACTTGTCAAAAGCCTTTTGAAAGTCCAAGTTAACAGATGGCTGTTTTCTCACAGAACTCAACAAGGTTGGTAAGGTAGGACTTCCTTTTGCAGAAGCTGTGCCAATTTCCCCTCAGCAGGCTTTGTTCATGTGTTATTCTATCAGAGAGAGTTAAGACAATTGTACTCAGGAGACAGTGTTTTATTGCTATTGCTATTGGTATTGCTATTGATATTGATACCCCACTTTGGTCCACAGTGGGACCCTAAACAACATTTTTGTCCCCTCCTCCCTTTCCCCCCCTTACAACAGCAACCCTCTGATTCAAAGTGATTAGCCCCAGGTCACCCAGTAAGCTTCCATGGCAGAGGGGGATTCAGACTTAGGTTGCTCAAGTCCTAGTCTAACGTTCTAACCACAAGACCAAAGTAGCCCTTTGTATCCTTGTTAGTAAACCAGTTAGGTTTCTAAACTGAACACAAACAGCTGTATTCTTTTGCACAGTGGCTCTGTTGCTTCAGCCTTGGATATTTTTCTGTGTTTAATTGTTCTGCCCCTTTACAACTATATTGCTCCACTGTGCTAGGATCTTTTAGTTGTGCTGAACTAAGACGATATGGCTATGTTCCACCCACATCTTCTACAGACCAGGTCAAGCTGACCCAGACTTTGTCAAGATCTGACAAACAATGATTCTTATTTTTCCTATTAAAATGGATTCCCTCGATCGGAGCCAGATTGCAAGATTATGCTAGTTTATCGCTTCTTAAGTGTCTTCTTGATAGTTATAACATTGCACAAAAAGTGCACGAGGTGTCATCTTGACACATTTTGAAGCAGTCTTGACATGCTCTACCAAAAACCTGTGTCAAAATACTCCTAGTAGCTGACATGATTTACTCTTCATATCGTCTGCAATCCACTTTACAATTATTTCTCCATTTTTTCACTTGAAAGTTCAGAACTTCATGTCATATTAAAAAAATACACATGCACTCAAATAAAAGTTTATCATGGCCTATATATACCATCAAACAAGTCTTACCAAAATCACTCAAAGTTTATTTTATATGTAACAATAAAACAAGATTTACTTACTTAATTTCATTTATACCATGCCTGTCTCTTCAGTGGGGACTGAAAGCAGCTTACATCATTCTCCTGTCCTCCATTTTATCTTCACAACAACTCTGAAAGCTAGGCTGAAAGTATGTAACTGGTCCAAGGTTACCCAGCAAGCTTCCATGGCAGAGCAGGGATTTGAAGCTGGATCTCCCAGATCCTAGTCTAACACTCTAACCACTACACAACACTTGCTCTAATCAAAATCACTATATAAATACTTTGCAGTCTTTCTTCAAAACAAAAAAAAATATGGCATTGGGATATTTCTCTAGGATGGAATCCCACAAAGATGCCGCAAATAAACCTCAGTAAGCCTCTGAATACCAGTGATAGGAGGTAACATCACGGGAAAGTCTTGATCTCTATGGCCTGTTGTGGGCTCCCCAGAGCAACCGGTTGGCCACTGTGTGAAAGAGGACTAGATGGACAACCTGGTTTGCTCCAGCAGGGCTCTTTTTTGCTCTTGGATTCTCCACTGAAAAAGCTTTACTGTGAATCCTTCTCAGCTGATTATACTTGCTTGATGAATGGAGTCTGGAGTAAAGTTTCCACTTTAGGATGGTGGATGAAATCATGCAGAGTCATTCCTGCCATAATCAGGAAGAGTTGTAGATGTGAAAGAGGGATGATTTTGCATATATAATTCCTGCTCTTTTGACCCCAAAATCCTAGTTTGAACTTTATTGCTTCCTTGTACCAGTTAAGCCAGCAGTTCTTTCTGTTCATGCCATCACACCATTTCCCCCTCTTTCAACATTGCTATTCATCAATAAATCAGCATTACACCTTTTATGGATATTATCAATTGCACACATTGTGTATTTAAATACCATATAAATTTCATCTTAAAAACATACAATGTGCACATACAATAGAAGCAAATCTCTAAAATCAGCAGTAAAAAGCAAAGAACTGAAACCAGTGACAAAATATAATAGTCTTTAACAAAGTAAATGAGGAACATTTTTTCATTCCTAATATCTGTGTGCTGTATATAATCCTATGAGAATTCTGAAAACAAATGTGATATTTGTCAAGATCATTTTCCAAAACTCAAACAATTTTGTAATACACCAATAAAATACAAACATAATAGCAGATACAAATAAGAGCAATCTCTATCTTCTTCTGTATCAGTTGATTTATACATTCATTTCCTGTCATAATTGCCCCATTGCAAATAGGGAGAAATGTAAACAAAAAAAATATTAGTATTTTAATTGTTTGAACGTGTGGGTTTTTTATGTTGATTGTATCTGGAGGCTTTCCTGGAAGCCATTTGGATAAGGGGTGGAATAGGCATTTTTTCAAATAAATACTTTAAAGACATGTCTGAACTAGTCATGAAAGGCAGCTAGTGGCAGTCTGCCAGCTTGGCTACACCCTATCACGGCCATCCAAATATTAATGAGGGCATAGGGAAGGAGCAACAACTATGCCATATTGGCCACTGTGGTTATTTTCAAAGGTTAGCTAGCAGTTTATCCCAGTATCTCACTCTGTTTGAGAAGTGAGCCTGAAGAAACTTTAGTTTCTGACCAGGAAACCAAGAAGAATTCTGTTTGTGTCCCTGCTCTAAGTGTGGTTTGTAGAGAGTGCCCAAATGAGGAGGGCTGTGTGCCCTTTGCTTTTAATAATTGTACAAAGGGAGGAAATTTGTCAAGTGCTGTTTTAGTTGCTGCTACATTATAAAATGCACCTGCCAAAATTCTCTGTTATATCTAACTATTAAGGCACAGGATCTTTGACCTGGTTTGTAACAAATCACCCCCCAACAGTTTTATGAAAACCTCAGGGTTTTTTCCCCAGCAACTTGTCAATCATCAGAGAATATCAAATGAAGAACAGTACAAGCAAGCCAATCAAGCAAGGAAAATCCCTTGTTGACTTCTCTATCTGTTGTTACTTTTTTAGACTGACACATAAAGA
Organism: Eublepharis macularius; assembly: GCF_028583425.1. NCBI lineage: Eukaryota > Metazoa > Chordata > Lepidosauria > Squamata > Eublepharidae > Eublepharis > Eublepharis macularius. The sequence continues at coordinate 37,835,327 of NC_072791.1, forward strand.
ATTCATTAAAACTCTGGTGAGAGCCAGTATTGACCAGCTGACCCGACATGCAGTGTGATTCACTTATTGGTATTTTATTTCAGTTGTAGTAGATGCCACTGCAATGGCAGTTAAAATTCAGAATTATCCAATCTATTTCCATAAGGATATTATGGAATGGAAATTCTATCCATAGTTGAATATCATGAAGCAAATTAAGAACTTTGTTTAGATAGCTAATGGAAGATGAGAGAGAAAGAGATTTTTTAAAAAAAATAGATCTGGATCCAAAGCCTGCTTTCCATTAAGAGAAATGGATGGAAGGGAGTTATTGGATCCAATTCATACTATTCTTCTGCTGGAATTATTCCATTTTAAAATACAAGGGGAGGATTGCATGTGCAAATGTTAACCATTCAAAAGCTCTCTCTGTCTTGCATCCTAAGGTGCAGTTCTCTTGGTGCAATAGCATTAACTCTGGTAGAATCTCTTTTCTAACTACAGAGATTTTTGCCAGGTCCTTCTTCATGCTTCAGATTCTCAATTTTGCTCTCCATACTGTATCCCACCCACTCACCCCCGAGTTAACTGACTGACAGGATAATGATTTCATGGGGCACAGAATATTTCAGTGAAGGGCAGGAAAGTAGAGACATTTCCTGCTCTGCTCATATGGCCTAGGAGCCAGTTTGAACCATATAGAATCCAGAAGAAATGAGCACTGGAACCATGGAGTGGTACTTGTCCAGATGCAGGGCGTTTTACTATACAGTGATTTCAGCCACTGAATGGTGGGATTTTATCAGGGAAAAACAATGACAACCATATATGTCCCCAGTGAAAAGTTTGGTTTACATACAGTTCTTCAGTTTATCATTGATACTGGGAGCATTTCATGGTTTCGGAGCACCTTCATTTATTCTAACTTGCACTAATCCATCAAGGCCTCTGCTTCTCCCATCTCTTCAATAGTATCACTTGGCTCATGGGATGGATTTGAAGGTCAAGATAATTAATTCCAGTCTTCTGCTGTTTATATCTTTGTTGTATTCAATTTGTCTACACACCACTCTTCTGGGGTTTATGGGCACAAACTGGCAGTCCTCAAATCAGTTTCCCACTGAACTAGTCTCACAGAAGCCAATTCTCCACATTTGTCAGCATTTCTCTCAAGCAAACACCATAAGGAATGCAGCCCTAATCTAATGAATAGCTGCATTTTGGAGGCTCCAAAGTCTAATTCCTGACCTTTTTGAGAAAAAAAGGGTATTCTTGTGCCAAGCCTGTGGGGGAAATGCCAGAGAGAAGGATGGCATGGCAAGTAGCCCATTTTTGGGTCCATAAATGTGAATTCCTTGCTATCTCTCTGGCTCGCGAATGTTCTGTGTGGAAGCAGTACAGTACCTCCGGGAGACCTAACGTCAAAGCACCTGTATGCAAATTGAACATGATATTCAGAGCATGGTTGCAGACCGATGCCAAAAAAATTTGCAGCCAGACTTCCAGGGCAGAGCCAGCCTGAACTCATGTTTTCCACTTGCTAATTAGAAATTATATATTTCTAAAAAAGTTCTAAGAGAGTTTCATGCATACGTCATGGCAAATCTCATTTCATCTTGACAGTTTCTGGGTTCCCTATAACTTGGCTTTAGTAGGGCTCTTAATTTTCTGAACTCTGATTTCTAAATGTATTTAAATAATGTTCCCAGGAGCCAGATGCAGCAGATGGCTAGTTCTGTTCCCCTTCTGTGACACACATAGTTTGAGTTCCCACCTCTTTAGGCACGGACCCCGGAATACTGTGTTTGTTTATTTGGATGCAAGTCCCACTAGGTTGCATTGTACGATCCACAAGCAGTAGGCACAGATCTTTCTTTCCTTCTTCCATTACTTAGTAGTCCACAAAAAAACAGATGTTGGGAAACACAGACAACTGAATAGGCAATTGCTGTGAAGAGGAGTAATCAGACGATGTTGCTCCTAATTCCCTTCTTGTACTGACAAATCCTCTTGTATCTGTAAAAACTCTGGTGGTAGAACTGCAAAAAAGTGTGATTGTCACCTGATTCACTCTTCACTGAAGCATCCCCCCATGCCTTAGTACAGAGGAATTTAGCAGGCATCTCTTAGGAAAACCTTCAAATGCTTAATTTCTGTGAGCTGGATGGCTGTTACATGAACAAGTACAACAGAAGATATAAAAACTCATAGCATAGGTATATCTACTGGGGAAAGAGCTTCTTGCATGAAAGGAAAGCTTCTTGTAGTAGAAGAATGTGCCACTGATAGGTAAGCAGAACGAAAAGGTGCAGCACAGGATAAGAAATCTTTGCTCGAAAAGGAGGGTTTTTTTTCCACCACTGTCTAAGAGACAGTACTTACAGTGCTAGCTAGGAATAGAGATGGGCATGAACAGCAATACAAAAAAAACAAACAAACCACGAACAGCCCAATCTGCTGTTTGCAAACAAGCTGTTCGTGAGGCCCCATTCTAAACGAACAGGTGGTTGTTGCAAGCCTCATTCGTTGCTGTTCGTCAAGCCGGACAGTCTGGCACCTGCAATCAATTCCTTTGGCAACTTAGGCAGGGATTGTCTGATTTCTGTCTGAACTCCTGCTGTTGCCCTGGAAACCCCAATCTAAGCCCAATTTAGCGTGATAGGCAGGTCTTCCTTTCAAGTGTGGAGCTCCAAATTTGTTACAACAAGGGAGCAAAGAGCAGGGGGGAGGGGGGCTCCCAGCTCTGACTTTGCAGACAATGAAGAGACAGTTGCTGTTGGCATTTTGATAGAGAGAGTGCATTGGAGCTTGAATTTTCTTTGTGTGTGGTGGGATAGGGATCTACCCCTTCAAGTTCCAGGGCTGCTGCCAGTCTCTGGGCCAAGCTATTATTTATTATTGGTACCTTTCCTGCTGCCTGCTCAGATAAGGTTTCTGGGAGTGGTGTGGTAGGGATCTACCCCTTCAAGTTCCAGGACTGCTGCCAGGCTCTTGGGCCAAGCCTTCTCAGGTCAGGTTTCTGGGAGTGGTGCAGAAACGATGTTGACTTGGATGATGGCTGGAGGAGAGCCTGCTGGCCCCCACGAACAGCCAACCATGAACATGTTTGTGAACAGGACCATGTTTGTGGTTGTTCGTGAGTCCCTGTTCGTGGATGGCAACAAAAAATGAACATCATGTTCATTTTTTTTCTTCTGTTCATGCCCATTTCTAGCTAGGAATATCACCCAGTTATAACTAGGGGTGTGCAAAATGAAAACAAAATCAAAAATACACCAAGAAATTGCTGTTTTATTTTATTAAAGCAGCTTTTGGAATGGTGAACCAAATCTGGAAACCAAGTTCTAATGGCACACCCCCACCAAAAAGTGTATGTGTTTCATTTCATACCTCACAGCAGCAGTAGCAGCACTGCATGGCAGCATTTTGTTTTCCTGAACAGCATTCACCCATTGGATCCCAAAGGAAGAGAACCCTTACATTATTAATTAACTCTGTTGGTGGGAAGGAGGAATGAGTGCAACGCGTATAAGTGAATTATTCCCCCCTCCCATCACTACCCAAGCAATGGCATTGTCTCCCTGCCAATCAGGTTCTCATGAGAGGAGACACCTCCCCACTGATCAGCTTTGGAAACATTTGGAAGTGGGAAACTTCAATCATAGGCTACAATTCTAAAGACACATATCTGAGAGTAAGCACCATTGAATAGCATGGGATTTACATCTGGGGTATATCTTGGTTTGTTTTGCAGTGGTATCCAGGAACTGGTTTGTTTCCCCCACCCTCATCAGGATAGTTGCTGTGAGGAAAAGTGCCATGGGGGCAGAATGATCTGTTCAATCAATCAAACTTGATAAAAGCTCTGGAAGACTTTAATCATAGGCTGCAATTCTAAAGACACTTTCCTGGGATAAGTGCAAGGAAATATGGCACTGAAGGTAATAATTTATTGGCATTATAAAAAAGTAAAAAGTTAACATAAAGCAGGATTGTTTTTAATGCCCCTGCCCATCTTTCTCTTAGCCAGCCAGTTTCTTGCAATAGTGTGCACTTGCTGACATTTGCCATCTTCAGGGTCCGTTGTTGTGTCTGTGCATAGTGTAACTGAGGAAAAACTCAGTGGGTTGATGGTTCAGAGGGAGGATTGTTCAATGTGATTTTGGTGCCATTCAGTGTAAGTACAGCTGCCCCAAAGAGCCTGGAAGCCCGCATTGCAAGGACAGACTAATGCCATTGTATAGACAATTTCAATGACCCAAATCAATGGACTAAAATAAATGTACCAAAAATCAATAGGTCAAATAAATGTTCATTATCACTATATGCTGAAGGCTTAATTTCCTTTGAGGATTTTTTTTTAAAAAAACCTTTACACTTGTACTTCCACATCAAATATAAAACTGTCCTTTGCTCTCAAGATTGATGTTATGAGGCATACAAGAACTCGTGTCTCCATTTTTCCAAAGAGAGATTATGAGCTAAATGTCATCCTCCTTTCAGTGCTGGGAGACTCAGAGCAATCATAGTCAATTCTTGATCAGGCCAGATGAACTAAAGGCTAATACTTATAAGCCTACTTTTGTCCAAGGTACCTGAGATTCAAGGCTGTGCCAGTAAATATAAAATGGCCACCGTGGATAGGCTGTTTCAAATGGGTCCCTAACAATATGTTGCAAACCTTTGCATTGCCAGCTTCAGGGGAAAGGGCTAGGGTGGAGGAAGGAGACACTAAGACCATGTTGGAGGTAAAAGGCCACAACTTTATTGCATAAAGCTTAACTGAGCCTTGGAGTTGCATGGGACATAGATCCCCACATTGGCTGGCCTGCCTGACAGCCAATAACCTCTCATCCCCTCAGGACACCAGCTGAAGGGGGTGCACCCCTCACCCCCTCAGCACACCAGCAGAGGAAAGGCACCTTGGGATAACAGTAAGTGTGAACACATCTGGGCATACACCTTTGTGTAGTTCTCCTGTCACCAGGGAACGAGCATGCCCCAACAGCCCCCAAGCTTAGCTTGTCATTACCCTGCCTACTCCCAAGATCCTATAAAGGGATTCCCTGCTATGGGGAAACAGAGCACACCAGTCGTGTTAACCCCAAATGGATCCGTGCCCAATACCAAACTGCCTAAAGTTGTGACAGGCAAGGCAAAGGCATGAAAGCAACAGAAACAACTCAAGGATATAGAAAACCCCAAAGCATTGAGAAAGTGGAAGGGCTGGGTGGGATTGCTGACTTGCTGGAAATACATGAGAGGGCCTGGGTGGTTGCACACAAGTTAAGTGCAGAGCATGCCTCCTTGCCCAGCCAGCTGCCCCAATTGGCCAGCCAGGCCCTTTCTCCACAATGCCCCCCCTCCCGCGCTGTCACATGGGGTAGAAGGAGCCACCCAGGCTAAGCCATGGCCAGAAGGCCACCGTAGCTCACCCTCACCCCATGGTTCTGCAAACCAGCCAGCCATAAGTCAGACAGCCATAGCTTCTTGTACAGTAGTTTATGACATGGGATGGGTAACATTTTCCCCACCAATAAATAACCTATAGAGTGAATATCAAAAATGAGAAACAGTATGCATTCTCAAAAAGAAGCAGCACACTTTTACTACTACTACTACTACTACTACAACTACAACTACAACTACATTCGATTTATATACCGCCCTTCAGGACAACTTAATGCCCACTCAGAGTGGTTTACAAAGTGTTATTATTACCCCACAACAATCACCCTGTGAGGTGGGTGGGGCTGAGAGAGCTCCAGAGAACTGTGACTCGCCCAAGGTCACCCAGCTGGCTTCGTGGAGGAGTGGGGAATCAAACCCGGCTCTCCAGATTAGAGTCCCGTGCTCTTAACCACTACACCAAAATAACATAATTAAACGGATACATCTTCTTTAAATAAATAACACATGAGGGGGGCGGGAGGTAAGTTTACCATCCAGTTAAACAGATTTGCAAGGCCTACCACCTTCATGGTGATAACTTTCAGAAAGTTAGATTTCCTTATTTTAAAAAGATATGCTGGTTTGGCTCACCACCTGTTCAATTGTAGTAAATTGGAAAATAATTTTTCATTGAGTACTTAAGCTGCTTAAAAACAGTTTGAGTCTGTTCATTGGGTTACTTTTCATTTATTCCAACAGCACAATACATTGGTTGACAGAGTTTCACACATGTACTTACTATCATAGTCCAACAGGAGTTCTCCTTTCCTCACAGACCTTGTGTCACTGTATGCTGCTCACAACCAATCATATAACTAGACAGTGAGTAAATCAGTAAGACAGAGATTATAAATGCTGTATTTTAAAAAGTTTTACTGTTATGTGTTTAAGTCCATAGTTGGGTGGGTAGCTATGTTGGTCTACAGTACAACAACATGTTATTGAATTTACGCCTCTGCATTTTCAGAATTCCTTATGGGGGGTTGTGACAGAATACAATTTAAAGAAGGTTTCCTAAGTGCAGCAATCAGAAAGCTAGAAGAGAAGGAGTTAATAATTGCCTAGAATGAGAGCTTGATTGACAGGCTACACCCTCTGCTCTCGTTGGCCAGTCAGAACCAGCCTTCAGGATGACAGTTGGTTGCTGACAGGATTTTGAGTATAGTTTGTGAGTGAGTCTGACAGGAATGATCAGACAGGTCCTCCTCTAGAGTGAGGGAAAATAAATCTTTTGACCTAATTGTAACATCATTGTCTTGAGGAGGAATTCCAATTATGAATTCCAAGTATAAAAGGCAGCTCGAGCTGAAACCTGTTTACACAGCCATGATAGAACTGGAGGTGTGTTTTTGGCAAGAGTGAGTGGGTAGTAAGGGGAAACTCCCATTTAAGCCAAGTGAAGAAGTGTTAATTCTTCTTAGGAGAGGAAAATTAATTTCTGCCCAGTGTCTAAAGAAGGCTTAGCTCTGAGGATGACCCAGGGTCTGTTGTAAAGGGAAATAACATCAGGAAACCTGAGTTGTAAAAAGGAACTCTGTGATGAAACATCATTGCTGTAACCAAAGTATTAATAAAAACACTGCTCACTGTTTAGGATTAAGAACATAGAGACTAAATTCAAGAAAATTATTTTGCCTGTGACTTAAAGAGTATTCTGTTCTACCAACGAATTTTACCTCAGTACTTTCATTCCCTCACTGCCCTTATTCCATCCCTGCCTGGTCAATAAAGTTGTTGTTTCTTTTGAGCATTATACAGTCTCCGGTGTCATTTCCAACACAAAGGAAGAGGGATCCTACTTTTCCCCCATCAAGTTTCTGGGCTGGGCAAAAAAGCCAAAGTTATAACTTCTTATCAGGGTGAGACACAAAATAAGTTTAAAACCACAAATAGAGACATGCCACATGGGGCTGTTCAGCTAAAGCAGGCAAACATGGATTTTGGAGGGGAAATCTGCCTCAGAGTGAAGGGGGCGGGATCCGTAGTTCCCCCCTCACATCATTTAACTACCTGACAATCCATGACCCAGAGCAGAATCATCTCACCTACTGCACAGATTGCAAAAGCTCTGAGAAGGCAGGGAAATAATTCTCCATCACCACAATAAAGTGAAACTCCACTGCCACATAGTTTCAGATAGGTAGTCATGTTGGTCTGCTGCAGAACAACAGGATTCCTAGAAACCAAAAAGATTTTCATGGTGTGAGTTTTCAAGAGTCAAAGCTCCCTTTTTAAGAAAGGACAACCACGTGTAGTAAGAAGCAAGAATAAAAGTACTAGCAGCATCCTTCAAAGGAATTAAACGGAACAGAGAAGGGATTGGTTGCAGAAAGGTTGTTCTGATGACTGGTGGCAAAATGTCTGTACTGAGGTAAGGTAGAGAAACACCCTGAAAAAAGAGCTGCTGTCTGCATATTTCTTGCATTGCCTCTACTTCATAATAATTGCTACTTTGGCTTTTTGGTGCCTCAGGATTGAAGCCCAGAAAACAGTTTGATCTTGCCAGAAGCTGTCTTATCCATACATCTTGTCTGCACTTGCACCCTACACAATGTCCTTTTCTTAAGGAAAGTGTATTCATTAGCATAATGTAAATTTCATGTAGTTTCATCTGCTCCAGGCTTTGGAAACATGCTGTCTGGCTGGTACACATACCAGAATTTAATCTTGACAAACCAGATGTGTGCGTTGCAACACGGGGCACTCTAGATTTCTCTAAAGATGTACAAATGCAACATATTAATTCAGACAGTTTCTAATAACAGCTCTATTTAATGTACTTTAAGTCTAGGAATGAGACTAAATTTTGCAGGCTTGCTGGTTTGACATGAATATCCCTATTTCAATTACTTTGAAAGCTGAATTACTTTGTGAGCTGAAGCCATGAACTGTTATTTTTGTATAATGTTATTTTTTTCATGTTGAGTTGCTCCCCCAAAAAAGTGTAACACATTTTCTATGTTACTTGTGCATCAACTGCATATAAATTGTGTATAAATGGCATAAAATACATAAATAGTCCAAAATGATATATAAACTGTCTATATGTGAAAATACTGTGTAAGTGACCTACAATGGCATTCAAGAAACATAAGAAATAAGAGATTTATCAGCAACAGCAATAAAATAGTATAAGACCACAACTGATGACAATGGAGACATGTAAATCACATTTGTAATGGCCTTTGGTTATACACAATAAATACTATTGTATCATGTAAATCACAAAAAAGAAAAGAAAAGAAAATAGCCAATCACTTCAACCCTAACTGTATCCCTCTAAGGTTATCTACAAATCTGGTTTACTTTTGGTAAGAGAAAGAATGATTGTCATAAAACTTTAATCAAAGATTGCTATATTGCCACACCAGTCAGAAAAGAGACGGACACCAAGTTGGATCTAAGGGCCACTTTATTAACTTTATACAGACAGAACAAGCCAAACAGCGGCAAGGACCTAAAGCGGTACAGGTCAAGCCACGGCGTCCCACCTGGACCACCGCCTTGACCTGTCTGGGCGAGCCCCGAAGCCCCAGGTGGGACCCATCCAGTGGATGGGGCGGACCCAGCCGGCCAGGCAAATTTGGTCACCCCCCTTTAAGCTCCTGACACCTCAGCCGTCAAGCAGTGAGGGAAAGGACTCGCAGGCTGGGGTTCCCGAAGGCAGCCTGCCTGTGGGCCTGGCAGCCGTCACAGCAGTACCAGCCCTTTAGGCAGGCCCCTCTTCCCACATAGGGAAGCGCCAAGGGTGCTCACCGTCCCGCACCCTACTCCTACAAACCAGCCAGGACTCTCCTAACAGGCACCACCTCAAAACAAATTTCTCAATCCCCAAGCATCGGTGTAAGGTAGGCGAAAAACCCCCTTTTACCAAAGCCAATCAGGAAAGGAGGGAAAAATTCCTACCTGGCCCCATAACGGCAGCCGGCTGATCCTACACCAATAAAATTAGGGAGAGGTGGGCGGGCCGAGCGACTAAACCGCACTGAGCTGGGAGGGCAGAGCTGCGTAGCTATGCTCGCTCAGCCCTCCCAGCACTTCTATATAAGGAAGGAGGGGGTGGTGCCGTCTATCCCTCCAGTGCGGCAATGGACGGCCCCTGGCTGAGCAGCGTAGCTGCTTGCCAGGAAGGGGCCGAATTGCCACACCAGTCAGAAAAGAGACGGACACCAAGTTGGATCTAAGGGCCACTTTATTAACTTTATACAGACAGAGCAAGCCAAACAGCGGCAAGGACCTAAAGCGGTACAGGTCAAGCCACGGCGTCCCACCTGGACCACCGCCTTGACCTGTCTGGGCGAGCCCCGAAGCCCCAGGTGGGACCCATCCAGTGGATGGGGTGGACCCAGCCGGCCAGGCAAATTTGGTCACCCCCCTTTAAGCTCCTGACACCTCAGCCGTCAAGCAGTGAGGGAAAGGACTCGCAGGCTGGGGTTCCCGAAGGCAGCCTGCCTGTGGGCCTGGCAGCCGTCACAGCAGTACCAGCCCTTTAGGCAGGCCCCTCTTCCCACATAGGGAAGCGCCAAGGGTGCTCACCGTCCCGCACCCTACTCCTACAAACCAGCCAACGCCAGGACCAAGCCTCTGCTTAGGCCCTGGCGCCCCACCGATGGCCTAAGGCCAACTGAAGTCCTTGCCGCAGATCGTCAAGAAAATCTAGTTGCCTGTCTGAGACAAGTGCACCCCATCACCCCTGTAGAGGTCGGGGAATTCGGCCCTGATCCGAGGGTGAGGCAAATAACGCCTAACCCGGCCCCCAAACCTTTTGGATGGCCCTATTGGCCATCATCCTGGCCTGCTCGATGGCCTGGCCATCTTCAGCCTCCCTCCGCACTTGACAAGGGATCATAGCCGACCCTGATCAGCACTCCCGGCCAACATGCCGCGCTAAGGCGCATATCAGATAGCGCCTGAGAATATAATGCCATCACTGCATCAAACCCAAATCATTTCCCACGAAATGGATAACAAGTATATGGGGTGGCGCATCACGCCTAACTCCAAACAGCATTGGCAACAGGCCTAGCCACCGAAGGCCCCCGGCCCTGCCATTCAACAGCAGCCCGGTCACTTAACCCGAGGTGAGACCCGACTGGCGTCCTGCGTGCTTGATGGGCAGCCCAGGAGGCAAAACTGTGCCCACGTATCAAGATGCGTTGACGTCCAACCCGAGACGCAGGACCTAAGAAAAACAACAATTAGTAACGTTTCAACATGCTTCAATGGACGTACCCAGGAGCGGTAGGCCGCAGACCGCCACCCCAACCTTTTGAATGGCCTGACCTGAATACCCCATGGCAGCGGCTGTTGAAGCCGCTCCAATTCGAAAGGTATGAGTACCACGCTCACGCCGTGCAACCCCAGCGCCACCAGAGCTCGCATAGTCACTGCCCAGAACTGGTAGCGAGTTAAGGGGAAGCCATCCTAGTGCCAGAAAAGGCAGCCTTGCTCACTGCCACGCACCTGCCGGTACCTCCTCAATGCATGGACAGGGCACAGCTCCGCCTCAGAGCAAGAGCCCAACCGAACGCAAGCCCCCTTACACATCTGGTTCGCCTTGGACCAGCGGATCGTCAGTGAAAGCAGGTCACCCTGGAAAGCTAGGTCACTTGCCATCAGGGCACGGCTGGAATTATCCTTACAGGATGAACCACCCGCTCCCCGACCCGAAGGGCCCCCCAAAAAGGCAGTCAACGCAGCTGCGGAAAGAGCCTTGCCTCATAGCCCGATGTACAAACCCTTTTCCAGCCCGCACTAAGGCCCTTAAGGACGGAAGAGGAAATGGGCTGACGCGTATCCTTGTGGACCGCGCACTCCCTGGACCATCCTTCGAGCATCTTCCACACTCGGAAATCACCCGTGGCCTCAGGAAATCCCCGAGCTTCGCTAACAAGGCCAGGGCTGCTAGTTGCCCCTTAACGGACTTCACTGCCAGCCCACAGACCGTCTGGTGGACACAAAACTGGAGAATGTGCTCGACCGGAATAGGCCAGGCATTACCAATCCCAGCTTCCCGCCAGAACCCGTCCAACTGGCCACCCGCTCTCCAACAAGCCCCCCATGTACTGGGTGCGATGGCTGGCTGGATGGCGCGGCCTGCCTTGACCTCCCAAGCAGCCAAAGCTCTGGGGGCATCACCGCCGGACAAGGATCTGCCTCCGGGGCAAGCTGCCAGAAATGCTCCATCTGCTGGCGAGACAAAGCGTCCGCGACACGGTTGCACATGCCAGGAACGTGCCTAGCCTTAAACAATATACTGCGCCACAGGCACAATATTGTAAATGCCCTAACCAATCCATGACCCTGGGGGGCTAAGAGGTAAAGGAGTTGACGACGTGAGCCACGGCCAAATTGTACCCCAAAAGTGGACAGTGTGGTTGGCCAGCTCCTCGCCCCATAGTTGGACTGCTACCAGAATGGGAAAAAACTCCAAAAGTCAAGTCCTTGACCAAATCTGATGCCATCCACTCAACGGGCCCCCGTTCAGCACACCAGTGCCTCCGGAAATAAACTCCAAAGTCAGGAACCCGAGGCATCAGATGTAACTTGCAACTACGCCTCGGGCCACAAATCCTGCCGCCAAAAGGCAATACTGTTAAAGTCACTCAAATATTCCAACCACACCTCTAGGTCGGCGTGCATGCCACCTGTCCCTCGCAACCTGTGATGGGGTGCACGCAGGCAAGCCACAGCGTCGCACAAACGACGCAAACACGGCCTCCCAAGTGAAACAGCTTTGCACGCAAACTTAAGGTGCCCCCCAAGCTGTTGCAGCTCAACCAAGGAGGCCTCGTGCTTACCCTTAAGAACCTCGACGAGCCCCAAGGTCATCGACCTTGTCAAAGAGCAATCGTAAGGATTGCTGAACCGTATCCAACTCAACGCCTAAGAAGGTAAGCACTGTAGAGGGACTTCCGTCTTCTCGGGGGCCAATGGAACCCCCAGCTCATCTGCCAGCTCAATAAGAAGGTGAAAAGCCGAGCACATTGAGACGACTGCACCCGCCCAATGAACAAAATTATCTAAATAGTGGGCGGAGTCACAGCTAACACACGCCGCCTCAGTTCCCCCTCCAGGAATGAGCTGAAGGGCTCAAAAGAGGTGTACCGGACAGAGACAAATGCCCCAGGGATGGCATCCTTAACTGAACCACCTTCAGGATACGAAAGGTGGTGGATAAGGCGAAAGTCGCCCGCCGCCTTCTGCGGCACCACCCCCAAAGGAGACACCCGGAATTGGGGGTTGGAGGAGCCGCAAATGGCCCCAAAACTCTACCCTCTGCGCATTCCCTCTTGATTTTATGCCTAATTATGTCTTCCTTGCCTTGAACAGAACGCCAGTCCTCAGCCATAAAATAGGGCCCTAGGCCCCTGAACGGGGATTCTGAAACCATCCCGGAAACCTTCCAACAATAAACTGCATCCTCCTTAAGAGGATAAGAACGTAACAGGCGTTCAAGGACCCTCATCTTTACCGGGCTGGGGCCCTTTTCCAGGAGGCTGTTGGCTGGTGGAGCCGCCGCCCCCCACTTCCTACCTCCCCACCCTAGATGGGCTTTACCACATGCATTGTATGGATGCTGGCCCGCACAAGATGGGCATTCATGCCGGAATCGGCAAGGTTTCCTAGGGCAAGTTCCCTTACGCAGACTCCCAGCAGAGCAGCCGGTGTTGAACCTGCTGCCCCGCCCTGCCACGGGTATTCGTCGACAGGGCATTGCAAGAAACCACATGGCCGCTGTCCAAACGGTCCCCCAAGTTAGGCTGGGCAGGAGACATCACCGACAGCCACAGCTGTTAGTGAATGCAGTCCCACGGAAGGCTGGGGTTCATTGCTGCCTGCATGCGGAACACTGCATTGTACTGCATCCATGCAGCACCTGAGAAGCCCGGGTAACCTTTCAGACTGATGTCAAGACACTGAAACAGAGACACAGCCTGGTTGGGCAGCATCCTGGCAATTACCCCAGCGTAAATCAGGAAGCCAGGCCGCCAATCGTTCCAGGTCCTGTCAACTCGCCTCTTTTTCAGGCGTTCCCTGCTTCTAGTGTCCATCACATCTTTATCCCTCTTTTCTAACTCACGGTAGAGAAGGGAAAAGACGTCGACATACTCCCCACGTAGAATTTTATCCCTCATAGCCTGAGCCAAATGGTCGCCCAAAGGAAGGGCCGTATCACCGAAGGGCATAGCATGAAAAGGAACCTGGCCATAGTTCAGTGCCGGGTAAGGATAATAGCCCCAAGGGCTGGCAGGAAAGCCAGGCCATCCAATAGACGGACCCCCCCCCCAACCTGAAGGGGAACCGCTTGCTGCTGCTGAGCACCAGGCGGAATGCCCTGATAAAAAGTTGGCTGCACCCCGCCCACAAGGGTAGCTGCAGGATTGAATGGGGCATCTTGCTCACCACTAATTAGCCCACCAGCAGCCCCCTGCGTCCACGGCCCCCAAGGCCAAGGGTAAGTGCAGTGTGGTGCATGGTCCTTACCAGTTGCCTCCACCGGGTCCACAGCCACTGCAGCAGGCGGTAACTCCTCAGGCGAGCTCACCACTTCTACAGCTGGTTCCTGGACACAGACACCTGCATTGCCACTGCTACCTCTAGCCGCCGGGGATCCAGTAGTACCTTCCAAAGCAGATAAACGGCGCAAAATTTCGCGATTAGTTGCGTCCCTAGCTGCGCGCCGCACAGGCCGTACTGCACGCACCCCCTGCTGTGCAGAGACCATGTTCCCTTGTGACTGCTCAAGAGCCTCCAGGCGCCTTAAAATATCCTGCTGGTTTCCCAATAAGTCATCCTCCTCAGAAGACGAAAGAGCTGGGGGAGGGGGCCGCTTGGACGGCGCCCTCTTAGCAGGCCGCTTCCCCTTGGAAGTCCCCTTACCTTTCTTGGGAGCCATACTCAAGGCTTACCCACTCGTATAATACCACAGCAACCAACACCAATTTCCCCCCAGGCCTGAAGGCCGGGTCCAGCCCCCAACCACCAAGCAAGGCTAACCCTGGTTAGCTTCCAAGATCTGATGAGGACTGGCACGTCACCTATAAGGTAACAGGGAAAAAGATGTTCCGTGCTCCAGTCCCACTAACCACAAGGCAAGGCTGCCCAAGCCAGACATTAATCCAAAAGAAGGGCCCCCCCTAACAGGCAAGCAATGATAATCCAACCCCTCGGAGTAGCCCAATGTGCCCAGGCCAATGCCCAATGGGTAGTAACAGCCCCTCCCCTAGGCCACACTGCCCCTTGGTGAACAGCAGTAGCCACAATGGCCGACCCTGCAGGGCCGTACACAAAATGGCCGCCGGCTACTATGCAAGGCAAAATGGCGGCCGGCCGACAGATGGCTAACCAACGGGCGTCGCCGTTCAAGGCCCCTTTACCAGGAAAAAGTCCCTGGCAGGGAGCCGAACTAGGGCTTCCTCTCAAAGACCAAGCCGCGCCAGAAAAATGGGAAACCCCCGCTGGTGCGCAGATACCCCCACGCCCCGATAGCCACCCCAACCCCACAGCAGCACACGCCTCCGCGCGCCCAGCAAGGCAAGGGAAGGGGCCGCCCAGTTGCGCGGCGCCTCTGCCGCCCAGCGTATTCCCATGCTGGAACGTCCCTCGACCCCCCAAAGCCGCTCCGGAGCCCCTCAAGCCTGGTTCGCCCCGGCCTGGGCGCGCTCTTCCGCGCGCACCCGGCCCACTGGGATGGAGGAGGCCGCCCAGCCGCGCCGCGCCTCCACCGGCCGGGCTCTCCCGGGCTGCGGGACGAGCTGCGAGGCTCCCGCCGCAGGTCCGAAGTCGCTCCACTGCTCGATGCCTTCTTCGGCCCACAGGCAAGCCTCTAGGCCACATGCTTGCCCAAGCCCCCAGTCGCTCGTTGGAGACGTCCTCCTCCACCGAGCGACTAAACCGCACTGAGCTGGGAGGGCAGAGCTGCGCTCCCAGCCCTCCCAGCACTTCTATATAAGGAAGGAGGGGGTGGTGCCGTCTATCCCTCCAGTGCGGCAATGGACGGCCCCTGGCTGAGCAGCGTAGCTGCTTGCCAGGAAGGGGCTGAATTCTTTTCTAAGGGATAACACGGACTTATTTCAAAGTCTGCTGCTAAATCTTCATTTGTCAATCCTTTCTTTTCACAGAAAGCATCTGATTACTTTGTTAACAGACTTTAAAATGCCAAATCTCCTTTTCATTTTCATAATGATACCAAGTCCTTTTGCATCACACAAGCTATTTTTTTTCCATGGAAACAAGCCTATCTCCCTCAAATGTCTGTTCCTTTTTGGAAGCTACAAGTGGTCTGGGAGAATCTGTGTCTATCAAAAGGGGAAAGCAAACAGAGAGGTCCCTCCTGTGGGAGAAGGACTAATTACCATAATTCACCAGCTCTTTGTTTGGCCAGTCAGTTCAGGAGTCTTTGAAAAGAAGCCAGCTCACAGCCCTGGTCTCCTTTCATTTCAGAGGAACAGAGTGAAAACCGATGTCACCTGCAAAATAGTTCAGGGAATTAGGAAGACAAGGTGAAGAAAAACTTTCTTAGGTAGTCCCATCAAAGAAATATCTTCCATTGCATAATGGAGGCTAAACACTCATATCAAAGAGAGTCTGGAGGTTTTAATGGAAAGAGCTGCTGGTTGGCAGAGTTCATTATTTGATCACACACTGGCAAGTTTTTAACCATCGAACTCAATTTTATATGTGCAGAATGAAAGTAATAATTAACAATCTTTTGTTCAGAGAGAAGTAATATAAAGACTAGAAGACTGTTTGCATGATAGATCAAGCATGATCCCGAAATTCTGGCAGCCATACCAAAATCCATCATGCTTTTGGCCAATCTGCTGCACAGTCTTCTTGGACCAGAAAAATGGTCCAAACAATCTGTATTATCAATAAAATTCATTGCATTTTCCACAACTATAATTTAAAATGTTCAAATATACAATTCATCAGGAATGCTAAGAACCCCGTGATTCAAGGTGTCTCAACAATAAAGGGCATATGGATCCACATGGTTCTCATGTAGATCCTAAAATTCCTGAGCAAATCAGTCCTATAATTCCAGATTAGGGGATATTGACTGGATTTATTTACATTATTTGTAACCTGCCTTTTTCATTTAGATTTAAAGTGGATTACACAGACTAAATCAAATGCAGTCCATAAAATGAGACATCTAATAATAATATAATAGGATTAGGATTACAGACATGTTAAACAAAGTATAATAATTAAACATGATATGTTAAACAATGCAGAAATTGTGGAGAGGCAACACTAATTTTTACTTATAATGTTATGCATTTATTTATATAGCAATATTAAAGCACATGATGCAATTGCCATCCCAGCCGGAATGAAGAGACAGACACAGGCTTGGATTAAAGGGCCATTTATTAAATTGACCAATAACATAAACCACGGCAAGAGCTGACTAGGCGGTACAGGTCAAGCCATGGGATCAACTCCGGACCTCCGCCTTGTCCTGCCTGGGCGAGCCCCAATGACCCGGGTGTAGGCCGTCTCATGAATGGCTGCAACCCGGCCAGCCAGGCCATGGATCCCCCCAATAAGTATCTATTATGTCCCAGATGTCAAGCATGAGGGTAGGCCTCGTGCCTGGGGATCCCCGCAGGCATCTGCCCATGTTATGGTAGCCGTCAACAAGCATACCGCACTGATGGCAGATCCTGTTCCCCACCCCTGGGGAAGTGCCACTGGGGCTCACCGGCCCGCACCCTATTCCCAAAAATCTCCTGCCAGCAACTAACTAAACAGCAACATCCCACCATACTCAGAACACTGCCATTAGTGCAAGGTAAGTGAAAAAAAACCTCTCCCAAAAGCCAATCAGGGAAAAGAGGGAAAAATTCCTACCTGGCTCTGTAATTTAATTTAATTTTAATTTAATTTATTACATTTATATTCCGCCTTCCCTGCTTTCACAGGCTCAGGGCAGATAACAGAAATACAAATATCAAATGCCATTAAAAATTTTAAAAATATTACATATAACACACTACATCTAATCAATTAAAATTACAACTATGCAAATATATAAATGTCGTATATTTACATATAAATAATTAAAAGCAGCACATAATATAGATTTGCTGTTCCGTACAACGATTCTTCCAGAGCAAATGTATGCCGCATTAAGTGTGGACAGAATTAAGCGCGGACAGCAGCATCTATGTACCCAGCAGCCGGCTAATCCTTCACTAAAACAGGGTGAGGTGGGTGGGCCAATGCAGCGAAGCAACTGACGCTGGGAAGTGGAGCCGCCTGTATCAGGCTCTTAGCTCCGCCCCCCGGCCAAGCCCCATATGCCCGGGAAAGGAGCCTGTCTCCGTTCCTCCGGGCGGGGCGGCAAATGACGGCTCCCAGCTCAAGCGGCTTTATGCTGCTGCTGGGAGAGCCGAAATTTACAAAATAAAAAACAGAATACAGGTCTTTGATATGAAAATCTTACTAAAAGAATTGGATGGATGCCCCCAGTTCCATTCCTTTATTGTTTCAAAAGTTCTACACTATATTCTACTGCTCCTTATTTTGGACGTAGCTAGGATCACTTGGAACCCTGGAATGCACGTTCTCAAGAATCCCCACTCCAGAGTGCCAACTATTGAAGATTGGATTTACAAATTGCTGTATATGGCTGAAATGGATAAGATGACAAGAAAACTGAGAGATCTGGACTCAGGGCAGTTCAACATAGACTGGGAGAAGCTGAAACAATACCTGGAGAAGAAATGGGAGGTGGGAGGAAAACTGTGGCAGTTTGAGAACTACTGAAGTACTGAAGTAGAGGGGGGAGACTTTACCGGGGGGAGAAGAGATAAATGTGAATTAATAAGCAGTTAGACTAATAGATTGACATATATATAGATATATATAGGTTAACAAACAGAATATAGATAGAAAATAATTAACTATAAGGATTAAATATAAGGATTGATTAACTAACAATATTTTCTTTCTTTGGTAAGTTTTGTAAAATGTACCAAACTGAATGTCTGAAGATACAGATGAGTCAAATTGATTGACTACGTGATGAGAGTTATACAGAATTATTACAAAAAGATAGAATGAGTAATATATAGAGAATAAGTCAAATTGTTTGATTTAAATGAATGTATGATTTACATGGTTTAGGATATATAGAAATATTTGAAATTGAAAAATGGGATAAATTGTTTATCTAAGATGGAAACAAAGACTTACAGTTTGGGTATACAATGTTAAAAATAGTTAAGGGTGTACTGCTTAGATTAATGGAGAATATATATTTGTTTTAGATAGAGGAATCTAATAGAAGTAAGGGAAAGGGGACAAAGGGTCGGAAAGCTGTTGGAAGTCAACAAAAGGGGGGGAAAGGGAGGGGGTTAGAGATGAAAAATTGGGGAAAATTGAATGTAAATGTAAAAATAATGGATTCTAACCCAATAAAAAAATTTTCAAAAAAAAAAAATCCCCACTCCAGAACCAGTTTGTAATTTGGCTAAGGAATCAAAAGCTCAAAGATTACAGGTTCTCTAGGCTAAGAAGATTTATATTTATCCTAGACAGAGTTAGAGGATTAGTATGGAGCAAATGTGTGGTTAAACTAGTCAGAATTCAAAAAAGTCACTTTTGGGGTCTCTGTGCATGAAGTACCTGGGGAATTGTCTGTGAATCAATTGATCAGCTAAATAAGTTGCTGCTGACTCAGTAATATCACACAAGATAGGAACAGGTTACACTAGAGCTAGATAGGAATCACTAAACACATGTACTTGTTTCAAAAATGAAAGGAAAATTAAATCAATGACACCCTTGCATGGAAAACAGAGGTCCTTTTTGCACTTACAGTTTAAACCACCATTTATGAGTATTTGCTGTGATCCCAATAGCTTCGGCATGGCACCCCCACATTCCACACTGTTCAAGGCATTTTTCATTTTAAACGGGCTTTGATGCTTCTGTGCAGTTTCAAGCTTTCGGGTCTTTGCAATTCATGTCACACTTCCTTCTTCTTCTTCTTTTTAAACTTTGAGCAGGCATAGTAGCATTGCAATGTTGGAACCCATCCCACCCCTTGTATTTGCTGATTGGGCTGTCCCGTGCCCACTGGAGAGGCAATTGGTGGTGTAGTTCTGTGGGTGGGGGGGGGGAATGTACTTTTTCTGCTTGTTCCACTCTCATTTTTTTTTAAAGCCAAGCCAGGAAAGGGTTAAAATGTTGCTACTTCATCCGCTCCCAGCAGCTTTTGCAAACGGCTGTGTAAAACACTTGGGGTTTTTTTGGCATTAGCAGAAGACACAAGGAGGGAGGGAAAAGCAGCCATTTAACCTTTTTCTGGCTTTTAAAGCCAGCAGGAAATAAACAGCAACATTAGGAACCATTCCTGACTTTGAAAAAAAAATAAGAGAGTGCATGCACACCCAGGAGGAAGCCAATGGAGAAGCAGCCTTATGACCCTTACCTTGCTTTACTGATAAAAATGGCAGAAAAGGAGTTCAGAGAGTGAGGAGGATGGGAGTAGTTAATTCCGCACAGACCAATCAGCTCTTGAGGAAAAGGAGAGGTGGGAGAAGAGAAGCAGAAGGGGAGTATAGAGTTTGCACTGACATTAATCGGGCCAGATGTGACTCGGCAGCGGCTTCAAAATAAAATTGTAGTATGTCCAAAGGGAAAAAAATCAAGGCTACCATGGACAAACATTGGTACTGTGTCCCGTGACTCCCTTGCAAGTGTGAAACTCCTCCAAACATGGGAAACAGAAATGCTTTGAAGTCCCAGTGTGAAAAGGACCAGACTGAAAAAACAGTGAATTGTGTATTGGAAGTAACTTCAATGACTGTATTAGTTGTACCTCCTTGATACCATTCAACTTATTAGAGTTCCTGCAGCTTGGTCCCTAGCTATCAGCCAGTGGGTTTTCTTGCTTGTTCTCTTAGGTGTTTTGGAAGCTAGGTGACTGTGAACAGCACCAGTTTGATGAGCTCTCATATATCAAAAAAGGAGGAAGATCAATCAGTTCCCTTCCCCTAAGATGGACAGTCCCTGTCCCATTTCTAAGACGTGGAGATGACTCCATTTTCATGCTGACCAGATGCCATGCAAAGGGCTCAGCCATGACCCCTACGAAGGACTTGTGGACACTGTTAAGTACACTAACAGAACTCCAGACACAGTTTCAGAAACGTTGTGCCATTTTGATGTAAAACATCAAAAATACAGGGAGAAAACATCAAAAAAAAAAACCAGGAAGAAGATGATTCCCTGGGTTGCCCATCATACTCCAGGGGAAAAGAAAATGCATGGCATTTTTTTTAAAAAAAGTGAACAGTAACAGATTAATAGTGAAGCAAATGGGGGACTGAAAAATTAAAGTAAACGGAGAGTGAAGTACAGCAGTATGTAGCAACAGTGGGGGGGAGCCTATGTTTCAATTCCAACAACATATGACTCGTGCTGTCAGAAGAGACTCCGCTGATGCAAGCAGTGCATCACCCCCAGTGTTGTCTGTTTGTCATTCAGAGATGGCTGTTGGGAAAAGGAGGGGAGGATCCACCACCACAAATACTTTCCACTCAGATACAAGTACCAAGGACTTGTTGTAACTAGGGGTGTGCACCAAGAAAGTTTCCGTTTCAGTTCTGTGGGTTCTGGAATAATTCCATTTTATTACGAGTTTGTTCTGGGTCAGCTGGTGCCAGCCTAGAAAAAATATACATTTGAGATTTTCTCATTTTCATAACTTTTGGTCCATTGCACATGAGTTGACTGCTCATGCGCCAATGCGCGCTGTTTTCAGGGGTGGGCTCTGGGACAGCTATTTTTATAGTTAACCAAAAACACCTTTAACCATTAGTCCTCCTCCTAGTCTAAACCATTGATCCACTGAGTTTTCCTCAAGTACAGTAACAAGCACACACAAGGAACCTATAGAAGGTGAGGGTGGAGCAGTGGCAGCGGGGCATTTTCAAGTAGGAGAGTGCTCCAACTGTGCAGTGCAGCAACTAAAAAGAATCCTGCTTCATGTTCACTCCCCCCCCCTTTTCTATAATGCCAATAAATTATTACCTTTGCATTCTCCTTTTGCTTGCTGCTATGTTCCCTTTTGTTTTGTAGTTTTGTTCCCACAATGAAGGGCAAGTCCAAATCCTTCCTTTTGAATGCTCATAGTTCTGCTGCAAAACAGGGCATTCTCACCATCAATTGTCTCCATTGCCCAAGTGCAGACAGTCAGACTTCCCAACCCCACCCTGCCCAAACAGCTCTATGTTTCCCCCATAAGTTTTCCTTTTGCTGTCAGAACAGGTAGTATTGTTTTTGAAATGATGGCATAGGTACATGTTTGCCACTTGACTCAGAAAAAGAGAGAGCCCTGAAAGACTCTCGAAGCAAGCCTAAACAGGTCTACTCTGATTCCCATGTTATTCAATAGTGCTACTGCTTACTCCCACAGAAGAGTCTTTTGAATTGCAGCCTGTGATTGAAGTCTCTCTTCCAGATATTTCCAAAGCTGATAGGAGGGGAGGGGTTTTTGCTTGTGAGGACCCAATTAGCAGGGAGGGAGACAATGCCTTTCTGTGGGTAGTGACAGGGTAAGGGGGAGATGCACTCACGCACATTGTTCTCATCTCCCTTCCTATGAATTAATTAATAGCATTAATGAATAATTAATGTTAATTAATTAATAACTAATTAATAACATAAGGTCTCTCTCTCCTCTTGGAATCTGATTGTTTAGGAAAACAAGCTGCTGCCATGCGAGGTGAGCCCAGTGCCTGCCTGCCGCTGGAAGATACGAACCAAAACAAAACACACAAACTTTTGAGTGGGAGAGACTTGTTGCAATTTAGTTTCCAGGATTTGGTTCAGTGTTCCAGAAGCTGTTTTAACAAGTCAAACCAGGGCGTTCTGTGTGTATTTTTGGCTTGGATTTTTTCCATTAGGCACACCTCTACCTGTATTTATTTATTTATCTACATTATTTATATTCTGCCTTTCTTGCTGAGACTCAAGGAAGATTACACATCGTAAGACATTCAGTAAAGAATACAATAGGGTAAAGATTGCAGAAATTTGAAAACAAGCACAAATTGAACACAGAGCTGAAAATAATGCTAGCCCCTCCCCCCACCACCTGCTGAAACAAATACTCAAATGCTCAAAAGACTCAAATTTTTGGCTAACTTAGTATCTTATGATTTCATACACCAAACAAGGTTATCCATATTTGAAACATCTTCTTGAAATGTGTAACAATAGTAAGTTCATTCTTGCTACTTTTTGTATTACCAAAGTCTATGTAGAATTAGTGATTACAAGTTTCGCATACATCTGAGTATCTTTTGGCCTCCACCAGTGTAACTATCCTCAAATAATGTTGCCAGCCTCTATGAAGTTATACGTTCCTGGCATTCTCAGGTACTCCCTGCACCTGGGCCTTGGTTCATTACATGCATTAGTATGAGTTAGCTGGCTCTTTTAATCTATGCATGGCGATACAACTGTGTAACTGTATTGTTTTAGAACCTTCTCCAAGGTGATTTTATTCTAGGTTTCTAGATTCCCTTAGTGGCCTATCTAGTTATGGGGCTTGACTAGTCCAGTTTCTGTGTACAAAGGTGTCTTGAATAACTTTCTTGGTCATATGCAGCAATCATTCCCCTATAGTTCTAGCTATATCAATGACAAAGCCCTGTTCAAATGAGTGAAGCTGCCATGGTTGAGCATAGGGAAAGAGGTGATCCTATAGATATCAGGGACCAAGACCATGAAGGGCTTTGTATGTGATAGTTAAAACCTTGAACTGAGCCTGTTAACTGATGGGAAGCCAATTGGAGATCCTGCAGAATGGGAATAATACATATGCTTCTCTTAGCTTCTTGTAACAAATGAGTTGCAGTGTTTTGTACCACCTGGAGTCTCCAAGCAGAGTGTATTATAGTAGTTTACTCTCAATGTTATTGTGGTGTAGATTCAAGTAGCCTGATCAGCCATGTCAAGGCAGAGAGCCATCTTCCTGCATTTGGAGAATGCCTTTTTTGGAGCTGCATCAACTTGCTTCTCTAGCGGCAATGCTGGATCCAGTATAACCCCCCAGGCTCTTAACTGAGCCAACATGGATCAACACAACCCCGCTGAAAGTGGGGAGTGTAGTGTGCTTCAATATCTCTGCCTTCCCAACTAGCATTACTTCCATCTTGTTTAGGTTCTATTTCAATTTGTTTGCTTTCAACTGTCTGATCACAGCTGTCGTGCAGCTGCTTAAGACCTCTACTGCATCACCAGGGGATTTGGATAGCAAAATATAGAGCTGGGTGTCATCAACATATTGAGGGCATCCAATTCCATAATTATGAATGACTTGTCCTAAAGGGATTAGGTTTGAATAACATGGGAGATAAGATTGTGCCCTATGGAACATCACATGATAGCTCCCCTACTGAAGATAGCTGGTCTCCCACAACAACCCTTTGAGTCCATTCCATTAGCTTATAAGTATCCCAAATTACAGTGCACCAACAAAACATGAAGGAAGAAGGAACAAATATAGGATGTGAAGAGCCAGGAGGAAAGGGACAAAGAATATTGCTTGAAAATACTTTTTATTTTGAGTTGCTGATAATGTTCTGTTAAACAGATAACTATTGGTGGCTTCTGTGGCAATGACTGACTTTGAAGTGATAGGTGTTAATTAATATATATTTTTAATCCTCCCATACTGTTTTCCACTGCTCCTTTGAGTTCAGAAGGCTCACACACACAGAGCCACGATCTTTGTTGTTGTTGGCAATTGCTGTTGTATCTTCAATTCCTTTGTTAAATCAAACATTCAGAGTTGATTAGGGGCTACTCTCCTAATACTATGTACTCATTGAGACCCATTTTCAGCTATGCCAGAAAATTGTCTTATTTGGACTGTCTTCTGTGTTTTTAAACAACCATTCTCATAACTCAGTCTTATTTATTCACACTAAATGTTTTGTTTGCAGTTCTGTTGTTAGTTTTGTTGTGTGTCTTACTTTGTAATTGTATATAATTTGTTGTCCTTCCTTTTTGTTAGATTAAAAGATGTGCCAAGAGATGGTTTTTTTTAAACTCTAAAATGACAGTAGAGGCTCATATGTGATTTCTTTATTCACTAAAATATTTTGTCCTACTTTTCCCACATTTTATTTATTTGTATTATCTTGTGCTGAGTTTGTTTGCTTCATTTGCTTGCTTTCCATCTATTCTCTGGCACAATTCAAAGATCTGGAATTTACCTATAAGACCCTAAACATTTTGGGGTCAGGTAGGGTTGCCCGGTCCCCAGGAGCAAACCGAGGAGGTGCAGGGGCCTGGGGGCATATGAGGCAGCAGGGTACTTACCTCCCATGCTCCCCCAAGCATGCCAGAAAATGACGTCTTTTTTAGCACAATGAGGAAGCTGTGGGTTGTACTGAAGCCAGATTAATTAAAATCCACCAGTTGGGCAATTTTTAATGAATTGGACTTCATCTTGACTTGCAGCTCTTCTGTCTCACTGGAAAATTAAGTCATTTTCCAGTATGATGGGAGAGTGCTGGAGTGCACATGATTGTTCTTAACCCCATTGCCTTCTCCCCGACTCCC
Source organism: Eublepharis macularius (assembly GCF_028583425.1). Lineage (NCBI taxonomy): Eukaryota > Metazoa > Chordata > Lepidosauria > Squamata > Eublepharidae > Eublepharis > Eublepharis macularius. Next base: position 37,860,353 of record NC_072791.1, read on the forward strand.
ATTGGCCAGGTGAGTGGGGGACAGCAGGTAGGGGTGGGGGATTCCTTGCCCTAGATGAGGGACTGGCAAGCTTATGGCCAGGGTACTTGAAGGACCATCTCATCTTGTACTGTTCAGCCTGCCAGGTAAGATCTACCTCTCAAGACCTGTTCTTTGTGCCCCTATCTTTAGAGCTGAGGCTCGTGGCAACTAGAGACAGCACATTTTCTCCAGTGGCATCTTGTCTTTGGAAGGCCCTCCCCCTTGATGCTCACCTGGAAACTACTTTAGTGCCTTTTAGTGATGGGTTAGGGTCCCTGCTGGTTTACCGTCTGCTTGGTTTGCCAGAAGGTGTTCTGGTTTTGTTGGCAGAAGTGATCAGAAACATGGGGGGTGGGGGGAGAAAAAGAAACATGGTGTGGAAGATCCCATGGATGAGTATCCTGAGGTTTTTAATATTCTTGCCAAGACCTTTTTCTTAGGCAAAGAGTAATACTTCATGGCAAACATGGGACAGTCGCAAGTAGTTTGGGGCATGATACATGAAAAAAGGATGTACTTTGAGTCTTCTGTTTTGTATTGAACAGGCAACTGGTGATGATCCCAAAGGACACTGCAGAGCTGGCTGTCCCTTGTTGTGATCCAATCAATATTCAGTGAGGGCCCAGCTGGGTTTGTAAGAGCCACTGTTCAGGAGCAGGGGCCCAGATGGAGTGGCCACCAGCTTCATGGCAATTGTGAGAGCTGCCGTGGACAACATGAAGGAATTGGAACATCCTGGCACAGATTTCCTCCTGAACATCCCCTTGCTATTTACAAGGGAAGCAAAGATTTACTCGCAAGAAGCCAGAAAGCTGCAAGCAGCATAGACGAAGTGTGCATGACAAAGTAAAGGTGATTTAACAATTTCCCAGAGTCTGTATTGTGTAATAGTTAGAATATCTGACAAAGATCTAAGTTCCACTCCTTTATCTGCCACAGAAATTTTCTGGGTGACCTCAGGCCAGTCACAACCTTGCAGCCCAACCTACCTCACAGGATTGTTGTAAGGTAAAATGGAGCACAGAAGAACAATATGAGCCACTTTGGGTTCACATTGGGGAGAAAGACAGTGCAGTAAGGGAGGGTGGAATACATCCCTTCCTTTACACCACAGCTCGTTTACTGTCAGGACAAGGAGGAGCATGCATATCACTTCCATTCTGATGTTACTCCACTGGCTAACCACCATTAGTTATCAGGTTTTGACTATCACATACAAAACTCTTCATGGCCTTGGCCCTTCACATCTGCTGGATTGCCTCTCCCCCTCTGCTCCACTATTGCAGCTTCACTTATCTGAACAGGGCCTTCTGCAGATGTCAAAATCAACAGCTTGCCTGCACACGCACTTTCTTTGTGGTAGCTCCTATCTTATGGAATGGTCTGCCTGAGGAGGTCACAAAAGGTCCCACTGTCCTGGCTTTCTACAAACTGTGCAAAACTGAATTATTCAGGAGGGCTTTGTTTACTCAAGCAATTGGACTGTGCTGTAAGAATTGGCTCAGAGAGATGCCTTGGATAGGAACAGGGTCTATAGACTATTCTACTCGGTACTGTCTGTTGATGTTGATACGCTCCTATTGAGTAGTTTCCATGTTGTTAAAGATGTCATGTTTAATTAATAACACTTTGTTCAGCAGTGTTTCATCTATGTATTTCTGATTTATGCCCATTTCAAATTTCTGCAACCCATACTCTATATTACTTATTCATTGAATGTCTGAGTTGTTGTTTTCAACACTGACTTGCGCTGTGTAATTTGCCCTTGGTGTCCTCCCATCCAAGTACTAACCAGGGCCAACCCTGCTTAGCTGCCAGGACCTGAAAAGATGAGGCTAGCCTGAACCATCTGGGTCAGAATTTGAAAGGCATTACAGATATCAAAATATCTGTCATTTTCCATGGTAGACCTTTAAGTTGTTCAGAAAGCCATGGGTGCACTGTGTTTCAGGGAATTATTTATTCTCACCCAGGTAGATTAACTGAACGAAATATTACAACCCTTGCCAAGGTCATAGCATTGCTTGTGTCAGATAAAAATAGGATTCCACTAAACATGGCTTTATCTTCAGCAAGATTAATGCTGATTATGTATTGAGCCATTGTTTTAGAATGAATTTGACCAAACCAGTTTAACAACTCAACAGATGCACTGAAAATATGACAGATGGACCTGCAATTTCATAGGCAGGGTTCTCCATATTTCTTTCCTCACTTGAGAAGAATGTGAGCAAGGGGAAAGGTGAAAAGAGCAAGAAGTGCATTCCTGCACCAAATGGTGATAGCAACCTGCTATGAAAGGCACAGATGTAATTAAGAATTCAAATGGAAATCTGTTTGACAGCCCACATTTTGGCACATTATAAGTACCTCCTTAGGGTGCATTGGGTTAAATCAGAATTAGAATTTAAAAAGGATGCTGCTTTTAATTTAAGTTCTGGATACACCCAAGTGATATATGCCAGGGCAAGTTAAAAGAATGTAGGAGTTGGTGCTGAACATATTAATCTCTTCATATTCACGTCATCTTTTGAAAAGGGCAGACTAGCTGTCTCTGGTTGCCCTCTAAATTCCAGTTTCTACTACCTGAGGAAAATGAAGCGATACAGCCCAGGTGGCAAGCTGCTCTTTCCATTTGCCCAGTAAAGGATGCTACCTCAGCTAGAAAACATGTATTCTGTCATTCGGTGGAATGAACTCAGCTATGTGAAAATCAGAAGCAAGAAGTTAGCAGTTTATATAATGACATATAAGAACTGAGAACAATGTTAAAAATGAGGAACACGAGAGAGAGGGAGGACTAGATCCAGTTAGCTTTTCATTCTTACCCAGTTCCTTCCCTTTTAACGGCTGACACCCTTCATGATCCCTAGTAAAGCCTTTTTGGCTGGTCAAAGGGGATGCCCCGTATGTTTCTTTCCCCTCTGCAATTCACTTCAGCCCCCATGAAGATTATTTATGGAATCACAAGACCTATGCAAAGACATGGTTGGGGCGGGAGGCTGCAGTATGGAAGGGGAGGCAATGAAATCACTCCTCTGAGTTCTATCAACAGAAAATTAGTGTTTCATTGGTGCCTCACTGTATACATATGATATAATTTATGCTATTTTCTTTCTTTTTATTTTTGGTATTTAACACTCTTTTTTGGACCTTTCCATGTGAAAATTTACAATCCTGCATGGATTCCTATCTCCCATTATGAAGCTTAAAATGCCACTACCATTTATCACATTTTTATCCCACTCTTCTTCCAAAGAGCTCAAGTTGGTGGACATTGTTCACTGTCTTACCTTGTAGTATCTCTGTGTGTAGGTTAGTGTGCTGGAATGCAGGAGGGGAGTCTGCCACAAGCTTCTCTAAAAGTCCAGCATTCAACCAAGCCGACCGGGGAACAAGCAGGAAGCGTAGTCCAGGGAGCCGAATTCAAAGGTCAGCACCAAGAGAGCAGTCAGAGCAAAACTGAGTCGCAGTAGAACCAGATAGGTCTGTGCACAGGTGCTTCTGCAACAAGGGAAGGGGCATCCTGGCTTAAGAGCAATTACCTCCAGGGCAGTGCTGCATCCTGCTAAGACTCAAGGTCACTATGCTGCTGTTTGAGTGCCTGAAGCCTTGCATTTCATCTCCTTTCCTGTGCAGCAAGATGCTGCCGCACCCTGCACTGCCTTTCAGGCTCAGGGGAGCTGGGTGGGGATGTTGCCCTGGTCTCAACAGCTGGTGCAGGTAAGGGAAGAGCCTCTGTCTCTGAGTCTGCCCTGGATTCCTCAGCCTGCTCTGGCAAGGGTTCCTGCTGTTCCACTGCTTGCCGGTCTTCCAAGTGGCTGACTCTGGAGGGGCTTGGAATACTCTCTCCCCTGTCATCCTCCCTGAGGTCTTCATCCTCTGAGGACTCAGAGCCCACGACAGTTAGACAGAGAGTGACTCGATTAAGCTTTCTCAGTAAGTTATATGGTTTTGTCAGTAACTTATATGGTCTAACATATTACACAATTTAGCTTTCCATTATCACTGACTGATGCCATGGGTACAGAACAGAGCTAGGTAGGAAGCAACATACAAAAAGGCAAGTTGGAATGAGCACAATCTACCCAGCCCCACACGTGATGGAACACATTGCCTTCATCCCTCACCTACACACAGTTGCTGGAATACAGGCATTGTACTAGGATTGCCAGGTCCCCAAACCCTCCCATGGGGGGGGGGACCTGGCACCTCATGCTGGCACCAAGGTCTTCTTTGCACATGCGTGCTCTGGTGCCTGCACAATGACATCACCCCTGGAAGTGATGTTGTCATGCCGGCCACAGGAGGGGCCAATTTGGCCCATTTGGGGCCCAAATCAGCCCCAAACGAAGTGCAGGATGATGTCACTTCTGGGGGTGACATCATCATGCCACTTGGGAGCACATGCAGCATGCGTTCCTGGGGTGCCTACTAGTGGTGGGCAACCTCTGGGAGCTTACCACCTCCCGCCAACCACTGGTGGGTTAGTGAGCAAGGAGGCAAACCCCGGAGAGTTTGCCTGCCACTGGCAGGCACCTGGGAATTCTACATTGTGCCTATGCACAGTTACATATGTGTATACTCATACTTGTTATTATGACAACACTTGTGATTATAAACTTTTTAAAAAGCAGCATTCCTGATTACAGGGACAGAGGCTATGCACATACGGTTTGCCTGTGTATAAGGGCCATACTTATGTTCTGGCAATCACACATAGATTGAGGTAGGTTGAGGCAACTTGCTTATGTTTCCTCTCTACATGTGCTGCCTTCTAGATATGTTGCCTATAGAGAGCTACAGACACATATCTTGTAAAGAAGCTTTCAGTGCAATTCTAAGCAGAATTACACCTTTCAAAGTACCCACTAAAATAAATGAGATTAGAAATGTGTTAACTTTGTTGAGGATTGCACTATACGGTAGCGTGGAGTGGTGGGGTGGTTATAATGTAAGACTAGAATGAGGGAGGCCCTGATTCACAACCCCGCTCTGCCATGGAAGCATGTTGGTGTCTTTGGGCCAGTCTCAGCTTAACCTACTCACAGTGTTGTTAAGGATAAAACAGGGCACAGGAGAATGATGTAAGCTACTTTAAATCCCCTTTGGCAGAAAAGGGTACGGTATATGTAAGCCCGTACTGAAAAAAGGGTTTGGGGCCTAGGGCCTATGTCTTATTAGTAGACTGCAGATACTTAGACACACCTTAGGCCAGACCAGACTATTAAATAATTGATGTGTACATAGGTTTGTATTAATTTGCATGTTTAGCAAAGGCTCATAGCCTAGGCCATGAGTTTGAAAGGGCCACTATGACTAGGAGAGGTGATATAAAGCAGGACTAGGCTAGCTGAAAAGACTGGGAGGAAGAGAGAGGAGCGCTGAAGGCAGTGCTCTCTGAGAAAAACAACAAGACCGGGGGTACACAAATCATGAAATTAATTATGTATATTTTTCTTCATTTTCAAATTTTTGAAGTGCAAAGTGCAAAAGTGCTATAGTGAATAAACACATAATTAATCATACAGTATAAATCATACAGTATAAATACATTTTCAAATTTTCAAAAATTTGAAAATGAAGAAAAATATACATAATTAATTTCATGATTTGTGTACCCCCGGTCTTGTTGTTTTTCCTCGGTTTAGTTCTGGGGTTGCCCCTTGTCTTTTCCCCCCAGTGCTCTCTGAGAGGCAAAGCTTGTTTCCAATTTTTGGGTCCAAATCAGACACAGAGCTGAAATGGCTAGTTGGGAAGGACTGAACACTTCATTTTGGAGAGCAATAAAGGAAATTTTTGGGAGAGAACTGAAGAAGCTGGAAAAGGCAAAGAGCAAGAAATGCTGACAGCTGAACACTTCTTTGACTGCCTGAGATCAACTCCCTGGTACTTAGCTGCCCCACTTCATCTCACCAGGAGGAAAGGGGAACTGCTCCTCAGGCAATGAACAAGGTCAACGAATCATCCAGCATCTTCATAAAAGGAGTTCCTGCTGCCTTCTGGATATTTGGGACTCTGTCCCAGGCATAGCCTCTGGATGAGCCCACAGTACTGTCTCCACCCTCTACAAAGTGGGTTGTGAGTAGGACTCTGCTCTGGGCACACTAATTAGTGAACCAGTATGGATAGTTTCGGAACATTTTCATAGTTGTGTTCTGTTGTATTGAAATAAATTGGATTTACGTTTTGAATTTCTGAACATTACTCTAGAAATTGAACCTGGCCTTTGGGACTCTGGGAGTTACATTTGTGGGTGCTTGTCCAGGATTCTATTGCATATCTGAAATAGGATTGTTGTTGTTTTTTCTTTCTAATATTGTATATTATTCTAAACTGTTAAGCTACAAAATGTACATCCAGTGAATTTCAAGGGTAATTCAATAAACAATATAATCGGATATATAAATGCAAATTTGCAAGGATTAAAAACAGTAGAAATCCAATACAAAGTTGAAGAACTGCTGAAACTGAGCATAAGCAATTCTGACTGATATATTAAACAACATAGAACTACCAAGTAGGATCATACTTAAAACAACAGACAGTATATAGTAGCACAGAGCAATAAAGTCTATGGTTCCTATATCTTTATTGATATATCTTTTTGAGACTGCTTGCTTACAACACAGGCCTCCTGTATGAGTAAAATTAGACCCTACCTCCGTGCAGCTCTGGCTGCTACGGAGGGGGTCTGCCTTTGCTCTCACTGGGAGGAGGAAGAGCAGGGACTTTCCCGGGCATCCGGGTTATTGCTGCGTGGGCGGAGCCAGCAGCCGTTTGTGCGGCTCTGCCCAGGCAGCATTCAGTTGCTGCTAAGCTCGGAGATAGACGGACGTGCGTCTCTCTCCGAGCGGTGCAGGGCTCCGGCGGCGAGCTTCGGCGGCGGAGGCGGCTGCTTTTGGGCGGCCGTGGTCGGGGCGAGAGCCAGTGGAGCGTCTGCGCTGCGGCGGCCGGCAGCAGGGAGCCGGAGTGCAAGGCGGCGTAGAGGGTTTGGCGGCGGAGGCGGCGGCCGTGCGCGGCAGCGCGGATTCAGACGGCTGCGTGCGCGGCAGCGCGGCTTCAGACGGCTGCGGCTGCTCGGGCCGTGCAGCCGGGCGGAGGCGGCGTTCCGCGTTGGCCTGCGGCGGCGCGGGGCCGCCTTTAGGAGTGTGGCTGTCGGGCCGGGTTCAGGCCTATTGCGGCTCATTTGCTGGGGCAAGCGGGGCAGGGGTTGCTTCGCCCCCCCCCTTCAGTAACCCTCCCCCCCCGGCTACTGTAAGGGATAAGTGGCTGTGTTTTTGGGGCAGGAAATTTCCTGGCCTTGACTCCCCCCCCCATTGTTTATCCTGCCCTACAGGGGTGGTGAAAGGGGGTTAATATAGGGGGGTGATTGGAAGTCCCTCGCTGGCGTTTATTAGGCAGGTGGCCATTTTGTAAAGGGCACCTAGGCAGCGGCCATTTTGTTAGTCCCTGGCACACACACCCCCCCTTTTTCTATTGAAGGCCATTTTGGGGGGATTGTACACTGCCTGAGGGGACTTGGGGAGGATTAGGTATGCCTCCTAAAAAGGGGAGTGGCCCTTCAAAGGGTAAGAAAACGGCTTCAAAGGCTCCTGCTAAGAGGCCTGCTCCAGCCGGGTCTTCCTCAGAGGAGGAGGAGGATGGGGTTAGCCAGCAGGAGATCTTAAAGAGGCTTGAGGCCCTGGAGAGGGATAAGGGCGTCCCTACTGCGGTGGTGACGGACAGGAATAGATCTAGGCCTATAAGAGGGGCGGCTAGGGATGCTGTTAATCGTGAAATCCTAAGGCGTCTCTCTGTTCTGGAAGGCACTGCGGGGGCGACGTCAGGAGAGTCTAGCAGGGCCAGAGCGACTGCAGAGCGGTGTGGTGAGACGGAGCAGCAGGTGGTGGATCTGGAGGCGGAGGCCGGGATCGATGCTGCACCGGTTGCCTTGGCTGTTGAGCCCTCGGAAGGGTCTGGTAAGGATGTTGCACCACACAACACTTTTCCATGGCCTTGGGGGCCTTGGGGGCAAGCTGAGGTGCGTGGGAGCCAAGCGGCACATGTGGGTAGTTACCAGCCATTGCCCATGCCGTGGGCGTCGGGCAGTCAGGGCCCGTGGTCAGGGCATGGGTCAGGGGTTGGGGGATCTCAGCAGGGTGCTGCTTCTTTGGCGGTAGGAGGCGGAGTGGCCCCTTCATGGGGGCAGACCCCGGCGGGGATGTGGCAGGGTTTCCCAGGGAGCCCGTGGGGTTTTTGTCCGTATGCCCCATTAGTTTATGGCAACGTCCCTTTTAGTGCTCTTCCCTTTGGCGACGCTGCGTTGCCATTGGGGGATCACTTAACGCAGGCGACGCGTGATAAGATTATTAGGGGCGAATACGTCGACGTCTTTTCCCTTCTTTTCCGTGAGTTGGAAAAGAAGGACAAGGATGACTTGGATGACAGGGACAAAGAGAGACTTAAGAGGAGGCGTGTCGATAGGAATTGGCACAATTGGCTCCCAGGTTTCTTGATTTATGCTGGGGTGCTAGTGAGGGCTCAGCCGCATCGGGCTGTTGCTCTTTTTCAATACCTGGACATCATATATAAGGGGTATACTGGCTTCTCAGGTGCTGCTTGGATGCAGTACGATGAGGAGTTCAGGATGAGGGCGGCCCTTAACCCCAGCATACCTTGGGACAGAATTCACCAGCAGCTTTGGCTGTCAGTTATGTCGCCATCCAAGCCTAACGTAGGTGATAGATCGGATAGCGGGCACGTCGTGCAGCGGTCAGCTACGCCTTCTACATCCAATACCCGCTCTGCAGCGGGACAGCCGGTTCAACCCCGGCTGTTATGTTGGGAATTTGCCTTCAAGGGAGCATGTTCACGCAAGCCCTGCAGGTTTAAGCATGAATGTCCTTCCTGTGCGGGCTTTCACTCCTATAATTCCTGCCCAAAGGCGTGGCCAGGAGGTGCAGGCCGGGGATTCGGTGGCAGTGGAGCCGGCAAGCAGCAGGCTCCTGGTAAAGGGCCCCAGCCCAATAAGACTGACGGTCCTTAGGAGGCTTTTGCAGGCGTATCCGCGCAGGCAGGACGCATTGTTTCTTTGGCAGGGTTTCTCAGTTGGTTTTAGGATTCCAGTTCAAGGGGGCCGTTCCCCTTATATGTGTTCTAATTTGCGTTCTGTTGGTGGGTTGGAGGAGGTGGTTAGAAATAAGATAGGTAAGGAGTGTGCAGAGGGCCGGGTGCTTGGCCCTTTTGATTCCCCCCCGGTTCCTAATTTAAGGGTGTCCCCATTGGGAGTGGTGCCGAAGAAGGCGGTTGGTGAATACCGCCTGATTCATCACCTCTCCTTTCCCAGGGGTGAGTCTGTGAACGATGCTATTCCAGAGCAGTTGTGCTCTGTGCGTTATACGTCGTTCGATCAAGCAGTCAGGATTGTGCGCCAGTGCGGCCCCGGGGCGGAGTTGGCGAAATGCGACATTAAGTCTGCCTTTCGCCTTCTCCCGGTCCACCCCGATGATTTTGAATTGTTGGGGTTTTGCTTTGAAGGAAAGTATTATATGGACCGTGCCCTTCCTATGGGCTGTTCCATTTCATGCGCGACCTTTGAGCGTTTCAGCTCCTTTTTGGAGTGGGAGCTGCAGCGTAGGGCGGGTAGCCGCAATTCCTGTCATTATTTAGATGATTTTATGTTCGCTGGGGAGGCTGGGACCGGGCAGTGCGCCCGGTTGCTTGACACTTTCACTCGGTTGGCGGAGGAGCTGGGGGTTCCTTTGGCGGGTGAGAAAACGGAGGGACCATCTCCGGTCTTGACGTTTTTAGGAATTGAGATTGACACACTGCATCAGTGTTTCCGTCTACCCCCGGAGAAGGTTTCCGACCTCAAGCTTAGACTGCAGGAATTTAGGGCAAGGTCCAAGGTGTCCCTTGTGGAGCTCCAGCAGCTCGTGGGCCACCTGAACTTTGCATGTAAGGCAGTTTCTCCTGGTAGAGCATTTTTGCGGCGACTGTGTGATGCTATGTCGGCTCTGAGGTTGCCGCATCATCGCCTTAGAATTTCTAGAGGGATGCAGGAGGATTTGGATGTTTGGTCCGACTTCCTGGAGGGCTATAATGGGGTTACCTTCTGGAGGGATGACCTGCTGCTGGAAGCGGACCTTCAGGTTATGTCTGATGCTTCAGGATCCACGGGTTTTGGAGTTTATTTCCGCAGGCATTGGTGCGCTGAGCAGTGGCCACGTGATTGGCTGGCTAGAGGTCTGGTTAGGGACCTTACCTTCCTGGAGTTTTTTCCTATATTAGTGGCAGTGCACCTTTGGGGGGAGGAGTTGGCCAACCATGTTGTCCACTTTTGGTGCGACAACATGGCTGTGGTACAGGTAGTCAACTCTTTATCTTCAAAATCTGAGCGGGTCATGAGGCTGGTTCGTGCCTTTACGTTGCTTTGTCTCAGGAAGAATATTCTGTTTAAAGCCAGGCATGTGCCTGGGGTGAGCAATGGGGTGGCAGACGCTTTGTCTCGCCAACAGATGGGGCGGTTTTGGCAGCTGGCTCCAGAGGCAGACCAGATTCCTGCGCAGATGCCCCCGGACCTATGGCTCCTTGGGAAGCCGAAGCTTTTAGGGCCATTAGGCTCGCGGTGGCACCCAGCACGCGGCGCAGCTACGACAGAGCGGTAGGCCAGTTTCTGGGTTTTAGGTCGGGGGAGGGCCTGCAACAGGTTTGGCCCATCCCTGTGGAGCACCTGATACGTTTTTGCGTGCATCAGAAAGGGCGTGGTCTCGCAGTTAGTTCAATTAGGGGTCAACTTTCTGCGTTAGCATTTGTGAGTAAGGCTCGGGGGTTCTCGGAGGCCACGGGGGACTTCCGAGTCCGGAAAATGCTGGAGGGCTGGGCACGTGAGGTTGGGCCTTGTGCCGACCTTAGGGAGCCCATATCGCCTTCTGTTTTAAAAGGGTTGGTCTCCACTTGGGGTGCAGTTTGTAGCTCGCGGTTTGAGGTTAAGCTATTTCATGCGGCTGCCCTTACGGCCTTTTTTGGGGCTTTTCGCATTAGTGAATTAGTTGTCCGGTCTAAGACTGATAAGTCTGACCGGGCTCTGCAAGTGGGGGATGTGGAATTTGTAGATGGCGGGGTTTCCCTTTTGGTCAGGAAATCCAAGACAGATCAGAGGCAGAAGGGGGTTGTCCTTAAGCTGGGGACCTGTGCGGACCGGGAGTTGTGTCCGGTTTATGCCCTGCGCAGGTATATGCGAGCTCGCAAGGAGGCCCCTGGGGTTTTATTCTGTCACGAGGATGGTTCCCCTCTGACACGTTTTCAATTTTGGACTGTGACTGAGCGTGCTCTGTCCAAGATTGGGCTGGAGGGGATTAAGTTTGGAACCCATTCTTTCAGAATTGGGGCTGCATCCACGGCAGCAGCAATGGGATATTCGGCGCAGGTGATACAGGGCGTCGGCAGGTGGAGGTCAGCTGCTTATCGTTCCTATATTCGCCCTTTGAACCAGTTTTGAGCCTTTACTAATTGATGTTTCCTAGGTGCTGTGTCTCGCCGAGAGAAGCGACGAATTTTGATCTGCGGACACAGTATGGTTTTCTGGGCGGCTCATCAGGCCAGGCGGTCTCCTGTTGGGTCACAGCTTGGGTTGAGCGAGTGGGCATCAGTTGAATGGCAGGGCCGTCGAGGCCTACGTTGGCCAGGGTTGTTGCCGCTGCTTTTTGAGCAGCGGCGGGGGCCCATACCGCACATATTGGTTATACATTTGGGAGGGAACGATCTGGGGTTCATTCATGGTAAGGCTTTGTCGCTGCAGGCCAAATGGGACTTGCAGGAAATCCTGTTGCGATGGCCTGGGGTCCTCATAATGTGGTCGGCCATGTTGCCTCGCAAAGTATGGCGTGAGGCAATGGACCGGCATGCGATAGAAAGGGCCAGGATGAAGGCCAATAGGGCCATTCAGAAGGCCCTTGGGGAGGGATTGGGGGTTTATTTACCCCACCCCAGGATAAGGGCCGAGGTTGCCAGCCTCTATCGTAGTGATGGGGTTCACCTATCTGAGGCTGGCAATGATCTTTTCCTCAACGACCTGCGGCAAGGGCTTAGGTTGGCCCTTGGCCATTAGTGGGGCGCAGGGGCCTAAGCAGAGGCTTGGCCCTTGCGTTGGCAGGATTGGTTTGGGATTTAGTCAGCGGGCCGGTGAGCACCCTTGGCGCTTCCCTATTGGTGGGGAAGAGGGGTCTGCTAGGAGCGGCTGGTACTGCTTGTGACGGCTGCCAGCGCGCGTGGGCAGGCTGCCTAGGTTAACCCCATGTGCAAGTCCTGCCTCACTGCTGTACGGCTGAGGATTAGGAGCTTGGAAGGGGGGAACCAATTTGCCAGGCTGGCCGGGTATCCTTGCCATCTCTAGGGATGGCTCGCACCCGGGGCTTCGGGGCTCGCCCAGGCAGGTCAAGGCGGGGGTCTTGGAATGACCACGTGGCTTGACCTGTACCGCTTTTCCCCTTGCCGCAGTTTGATTAATGTTAACGTTGAGGTTAATTCAATAAAGTGGCCCTTAGATCCAACAACGTTGTCTGTCTCTTCATTCCCACTAGGGGAGCAAAGCCCTCTTCAATCATTCAGCTTTGCATTGTTTATGAAAAGTCAGGAGAGTGGGGGCTCTCCTCCTGACCTCCTCAGACAGACTATTCCATAAGGTGGGGGCTACAACAGAGAATGCACAAGTATGGGCAGCTGTTGATTTTTTTAATCATTTCAGTTACGTTAAATATCCCTTAAAAACAAATCATGTATTTATGATTGTTCAAGTCTGAATATTTAGACTCATCTGAATACTTCTTAGACCAAATAGCATGTGACCGTTCTCTAAAATGGCCAAAGCTAGTGTATAATCAGCAATATATCTAGTGTATAATGGTCACAAAATAGTCATTATCATGTGATTTCTGTGGGTTCAGACTGGAGTAACTCTGAAAAGGGTTACATTGACCATCCTGCATATACCCCAACACACACCCTGCCCCTATGATAACAGAACTGTGTTATTGTTGCCAGTGTGTGCCATTCTTTCAATGCTAGCAAGGGTCCTAGGGATCCTGATGCCAGTGTATCTTCAAGATACGTTAGCAGAAAGTATCGAGTGCTATAGCCCTTCAAACACATAAAAGGACCATAGGATTCTTCAGCTAATTTGTTAATTGTTCCTTTAAGCAAGTAAGAACTGTACAACAACAGGCACAAGGACTGCTTGATCAGATGTTTTGGATTATTTTCTTGGGTAATATACACGCTCTATTTAGCTGCAAACAATTATGTTTTAATTGTTATAGTAATTTGTTTGCAGTCATGCTTATTCAGTAAATGCATTAATTAGAAAATTGGAAATTCAGTTTAAATGCAATGGAAATACCATCAATCATGACAATGAACGTGGACAGTCCATATAACTTTCATGGCTAACAGTAAATAGACCTACCGGGGTGGATTGATGTGATCCATTCTCCATGAAATGGTTGAAATAATCTGAAGTAGCACTATCATCATCATACCCGATGGTAGTGAATTCCGAACATGATATATGGATTGACTGAAGAACTAGTGTCTTTTGTCAGAGCTTATATACATATATAGCAACTGATTGCACAAAAGTATAGCATTGGAATTATCCCCAAACCAACCACTTTTCATACCATTGCAGCTAAATAAACTTTAGTACTGAGGCTACAAGGCAGTAATTTTATTACTCCTGTATACATGTCTGGCCCAGGGAAGTTATGTATGTTATTCAAGATACTAGCTTGCTACACATCTTACCCCATTTAATTTCTTTGTTTTGAACCCCATACTGCACCATGCCGTATCTAATCCATAGCTGCTGTCCGTTTTCACTGTTTATACCTTTGAAATATTTGTAGTCTCTTACTGCATCCTCCATTAGTCAATTAGCACTTAGCCAGTCTACACATATTTAATCTTCCAATTCAATTCCTCTAGCACCGTAATAATTCTGGTTGCCATTATCTGAATGTCCTCTGGTTTGTCAATATGATCCCTGGGACTCTAATGGGGGCTTTTTTAATCTATTGCTGCAAATATCATCCATTTACATAACGTACTGGGGAATGTGAATGTGTATTATGGGCCCTAAGAAGTTCACGCTTCTTTATTTTCAGGACTTGAAAATAATTACATGAATGAATGCTTTCATAATCTTTGGCTGCATTAGAAAGCACAGCTTGTTTACATAATATAAAATGAAATAAATCCCCGTCTAAGCTCTATTAAGGATAATAGATACTATGCATTCTGAGAAACCTTTCAAGTTCTTTAAAAAGATTTTTCTTATGAATTATCTAATCACCAAAAGATATTTCAAAATGTTGGAGTAGCCAGATGTGTGAGGAGCACATAAGCCAACTAATCACGAAAAATTAAGATACCAGTTTAAATGGTCCACATTTGCATTAAAGCTCAATAGAGCCATCTCTGCTTTCTTGAGCCATCTTCTTCCTTTGATCATTTTTTTTCTCTTTCCACTTCCTTTAAAGTTTGAATTTTTCTTGCCCCCCCTCCCCAGCTTCACAGTTTAATTCTTAGTTCATTGGGAACCATCTCCTTATTCCTACTGTCTTTTTCCGTCTCTATATATGGCTTTGGCTTTCTTATACCACATTTTGGTTGACGCTTAGTATGGGGTTTCATGTTCTAGGCCTCTCCCCACAGCAGGGTTCACAGAAATTTAATATTGTTGCGGAATAGAAGCACTTTTTGGGGGGTGATCCAGATAGTCTTTGTGCTGCTTATTCCTGTTGATCATTCCTGTTGATTACAGCTTCCTGCTCTTTGACTCCTCACTTTGAAAAGTACAGCAACAGCCATAGCTGTGTGGGTGATATAGTGATACAGTATCAGGAAGGAAAAGCACAAATTGCCTAAAGGTCACAGGAATATATGTCTGAAAGTGGAAGGGGGTGGAGAACAGAACTATCCCCTGTGGATTAAATGATTTGCAGAGACGCAGCCCTGCCTTACCTGCAGAGAAAAGACACAGTGTAGAAGCATCCTATACCTTTGAGCTCCATGCTGGTGCTTTGGGCAACTTATATGTAGTTCCTCGCCTGCTATTTGTATCCTCCTGATTTAAACAGGGTAGATAGGCCTTGTGTCCGTCATGCCAACTGTTCCACAAAAGCTAGAAAAAAGGGGGATTTATCATTTTCTCTTTTGTTCGGCCCTTTTCTTGACCATTTCTCACAATCCATTCTTCTGTGGCGATATATTGTCCTGAGGATCCTTTCCTTCATTCTGTCAATTTCACCTTCTTGTTCACACTATTCATCTATTAATACTGATTTTACTGTTTTTTCTCTATTTTGATTGTTCACCTGCATCCCATTTTCAGTCTGTAGTTTCAGCTCTTTATTAAATTCCTGGGGATACTTTTTTTTTTAGTGCATTTAGTGGCATATCCATTTAGTGGGATGTTCATTGAAAGGAGAAATCCAAAGCAAATCTACTCAAAAGACAGCAATTTTATTCAGTGAAGCTTATTTCCAGGAACGTGTTTTTAGGATTACATCCAAAAGTATCCAACCACAGCGAAGAATAACAACAAAAAAGAAAAGAAAAATTATGCTAGAATAGCAGCAGATGAAAGGAAACAGTGGACATTAAGTTAGACCAACCGAAGGTGGAAAAATTATAGAGAAAGGATTTCAGGAAAAAACCTTCCAAAACCCACCTTTCAAGCCTAAATAATCAGCACAGCTTAATCATTTTCCTCTGCCAGCATGAAGCTTGTTGTCTGTGTAGTGAATGAGTACCTTATCATATTTAGCAGATCAGGAGCAATTCTTTCGCATGTATAATCTGCTTTGTGTGTGTTTATTTTTTAAAAATAAATTCACCATATGCATTCAGGCACAAACAGGGGTGAAATGAAGGTATTACCTTAGGAACCCTTCCTGTCCTTCAGACAGTCATCATTTTCAAAAGCTGTTGGTAATGTTGTATATTCCTGTGGGTATACCAAGAAGAAGGAGGGGAGGGGTAAATCCCATTCAGTGGATTTAATTTGAGATTGAAAGCTCTTTTGAAAGGCCTTGAAGTCGCTTCCTCTTTTACCAGTCTATCAAAGGCAGCACAAAAGGAGGACTCAAAGGAGACTCGTCAGTTAAAATACTGAATCACATTCCACCAAAGGGATAGCAGGATTTCTGCCCCCTCTCTTCGATTAATCATGCTGTTACAATGACAGAGTGCTTGTATCTGAATTGCTATATCCCCCTGGCCTTTGAACTAATCCACTGACTTGAATTCCACTCCCTCAGAAGACCAGTTTCAGCTCATTTCTGTTAAGAAGGATTTTTTTTCTCCTTAGGGGCTGAGCCTCCAGGTGCTCTTTCGCCTCAAAGCACAATTACTTCAATCTGTGCAAGATGCCCGCGGAGCAGCTAGAAATGCAGGGCCTAATCTGTGACTCACTAGAATAGGGATGCAGGATAAATGGCCACAAAACACCGATAGGTGGGAATAAGAGAACCACATCGATGGACACGTTTTTATTATCCTCTGGCCCTTTAATCTGTCTGTCTGTTTACGTGCTTACTTCATTAGTCATTCAATTTTCTTGTTGAGGTTTATGGCAGATTACATAGTTATGAAAGACAATGCAATGAAGTCAGTATAATACATCTAATGAACAATTACATAAAACTGGATTACAGAAATTAAAGGATAATAAACAGCCGAATACATGACATAGACTGGATTTCACAGTTAGAGAACAATAATATACAATAAACATTATGGAACAGGGAAATATAAACAATGAGTAAACAATGTAGTAAAAAGAATGAGGGTCCTAGCAATATAGAACCATTATCAATATATCAATTAGAACATTATCAATATATTGCTATATTGCTACAGCAATATATTGCTACAGCAATATTGCTATATTGCTATATTGCTCCAAATACAGATTATCTGGAGTTTCCTTCAATGAAGGTTTCTAGAATCAGAACAGTGTAGTTCTTTTATTCAGGGTATGGAGTGCTGAAGTCCTGTGCAGTCTGACTTACACCACGAAAACAGTGTCACACCATGTTTCATTTTGTGGCCTCTGAGAGACTGTTCTTTACCAGCCTCTGCTGCAGTGACCATAGCTCCACTGCTTTGAAGAACAGTTTCTCCCAGCTCCTTCCTGAGACCAGGGATGAGTCCCTTTTTATGCTTCACATCTATGGACTCACTTCTGTGGAGGATTCACTCCTGTTCATCTGTGATGTGTGTTCTGCCCATGTTGAGTTTGTAAGGAAATCATTTCCCCTCTTCCTAATATCCTGGATGTAGCTCTAGTTGGCATGCCTCATTAAAGAATGATAGAACACAGGTATCTAGATCTGAAGCAGAATGGCTAAGCAAAGATAATACTTGTGGAATGCCATAACCCACAGAGAACCTGGATTGAGTTGCCTTTTCCTTTTATTGAAATGGAAGATGCAGATAAATTTGGATGGATTTTACTCAGGAGAAATTGTTGAGGAAATTTAAATGAATTTTGGTAAGAGTTTTTAGGTATCACTTTGCATTTACAAGAAGATCAATATATCTAATTCTAATCATAGCATTATCTTTGAGTACTTAACTCCAGACTCTGGAGCCATGAACAGATGAGACAAATATGAGAAAAGCACCAGTTCTGCAGTAAAATCTGAAATGTTAAAAAGTACAATGAGGAGATAAAAACACACAAAATTATAGAAGCAATGCCTGTAGATTTAAGAAAGAATGCCCACTGAGCTTTCAGTCACCATTCCGAAGGATGCTATGCAACTACAACAATATTGACAAGTGCTCCAAGCCTTGGATTCAGTAAAGCAAATACATGCTGGGGGGGGAGGGGGGAGCAGGGGTGGACTGCAGTCCACTCTGGTGGCCCAGACTGGTGGTCACTGTACAACTGGACCTGGCTACCATGCAACATGGCCTAGCTCAGCAGTAGCCACCATGCATCTGGGCCTGTCTTGGGGGCCATCACATAACTGGCTGAATGTGACAGCTGCTGTACAACTGGTCTGGTCCAGAGGCATCCACTACTCAACTGAGCCCAGCCCAGAGCAGGCAGTATACACCATGCAAGTAGACCTGGCAGCCACTGTACAACTCAACCAGACTTTTGTTGGGGAGGGACTGCTAGGGGGAGGGAAGGAGGGAAAACTGCTGACAGGGAAGCAGATAGAAGTAAGTTGGCTGGTGGGTGGAAATAAGAGAAGGAAGCAGGAAAAGGGCTGAGGGTCTGAAGGCTAGGCTTGCCAGGCCTCCCAACACATAAAAAACTGCTATGTCACTGGTGTTGCTAGATCACTTCTGGGTATGACCCAGACATGATGAAGGGTAGCTTTGGGAATTGGGTTTACCATACTGATTTCAGCAATTCCTAGAGCTACTCTTTGTCACTTCCAGGTTGTATCTCTAAGTGACATAATGACATCAGCAATGTCACTCACATGCTGTCTTGTCCCTGCTCAGGCTAACATAATCCTAATAAAGACTGCTAGGGAAGAGAAAGAGGAAATAGTTTGGGAGGGAATACAAGAAGAAAATGAAATGATGCCTGCAAATCCCTGTGGGCTCACATTTGTAATTTTTTGATTTTCAAAACCATTTCCAACTCATCTCCTGTCAAAATTCTCCAGGTGCTTTGTCTAAGAGGAACATCCAAATTATCTCTGAATTCCCATGTTCCATCCCCCAATAAATTTCCCCTGAAACATTTCATTAATTTTACTAGAATTCTTTTGGCTCTTCTCAAAAATCTGGATACTCAAATTTACTTTTTTCACCCAATATCATAAATATTGTGGCAGATCTGTTCAAAATATGTGAGAAAATTTATCTGAAAGGAAGAGACCTAAATTGCAAACATTGCAGTGTCAGTTCCCATTATGAAGATGGCTCAATGGTAGGGAAAGGAAATGGAAGGAAAAGGGAAAGCAACCATGATTTTTCTGTTCGGTAAATGTCACTTATTATGTTTATTTTTTGGTTTATGTTAGTTATAGTCTCACTGAGGGCCAAGCTACACATGACGAATGACACTTGAACGGCAAGTGGATTGAGTGGAGGGCAAGTGAACAGGGAGAAATACACTTGCCATTCAAGTGTCATTCGTCATGTGTAGCTTGGCCCTGAGACTCAAGGTGGATTACACAGTTCATGAACTTTCTCACTGAGACTCAAGGTGGATTACACAGAACATGTTCATGAACAGGTCATGTTCATCAATGTTCATTGTTCATGGATGGCAATGAACAACTAACACCATGTTCATTTTTTTTCTGTTCGTGCCCATGTCTAGTCACAGCTTCTAAGAGCTCTCTCAGCCCCACCCTCCTCACAGGGTGTTTTGTTGTGGAGATAATAACAACATAATTCATAAACCACTCTGAGCGGGCATTAAGTTGTCCCAAAGGGCGGTATATAAATCAAATGTTTTTATTGTTGTTGTTGTTCTGCTGATGGAAATCCAGGGAACATATACTGTGAAATTCAAGCCTCTGCTTCATATATTTATCAGTCATTAAGGAGCTCTTTGAGATTCAGAGACTGAAACTGAGTTGTAAAATCCTGTTTCAAATTTCTCCTCTACCATGACCTCATTGTTTGGCCTCTTTATTTGCTTATCCTGTCTGTCTGCAATATGTGAATAATCAAAAAGACCCACCTTACAAGGCAGTTGTAAAGATATTGTATTTTTCATTTGCTCTATGTAATCCACCTTGGATCTCAGTAAGAAAGGCATACTATAAATAATAATAGTAACAACAACAGCAACACTTCCCTTACCAAGGGGGGAAGTGGTGCCCCCCAGACTGTTGTCATCTGGTAACTGGCCACCCTGTCCAATGAATCCATTTTGATGTTTCGTGGATGTGCAATATGGGTATGACTGTCTTATAAAGATTTTATTGTACTGACTATTTTAATTTTAATTTTAATTATGCTACCTTGTTTTATTGTATTTATTACTGTCTGTGATCTGTTCTGAGCCTGCTTGTAAGAAAAGCGGACTATAAAATGAATAAAATAAATAACAATAAAATAATGTCTGTAAAGTGCTGCAAACATCTGAAAACCCTGTATAAGTACTAAGTATTACTGCTAGAACATTCAGCCCTCTAAAATACCCCAATAATTTAGCATTTCATGTCTACAATAAATTTCTGAAGAGATCTCTGGCTAAGTTATGTAGATTTTCATCAAGGTTAAACAGAAGCAACATTTGACTCATGACATTTAAGGCTGAGTGAAAACAATTTTAAATTGCACGACTGTTCCATACATATGTTCACATTTGGAGAAGTTTGTTTTGATCACATGGGTGAAGAAAATGGTGGTAAATGTGATCACCCCATTTTTAATGTCAACTATATCTTACAAACTGGGATTAACAGCCCCATCCCCCGACCCTGTCCCTAAGAACAGACCTATTTGTAATCTCTAAAACCTTTGTAGGTGTTCTGTGATAATCACAATAGCAAAGTAAGATAAATGGAACTGCCATTTTGAGGAACAAGGCTGAAGTTTACTTGGCAGAAGTTGCAGAAAACAGTTGGAAGATTTCAACTGTTAAAGATATGGGAGGTTAAACCTTTAATGGAATAAACGAAACTGACAAATGCTGCTAACTCAATTGACTAAGTCCTATCAACTTGTGTTACTGACATTGAAAGATGGGTGTAATTATTTTTCAATTTTTAATGGCCCCTTTATTTGTGGCTATTGTACTGAAGTTTGTTGGTAGTAATTGCCTTTCCCTGTTCTGTTTATTTTTAATGAGTCCCTGAAAACGCAGCATAAATACTGTAAAATCACAACAGTTACTACTCCGGATCTGCCTTCTAAAAGAATAAACAAGTACAAAAATAACATTCTGGTAAATGTAAAGGCAAAAATCCCTTGCACCCAATTCTTTGCTTTAAAGCATAGCTTCAGACTCAAATCAACCCTCAATGGATGAATACATATTTAGCCCTTGGAATCAAATTAATATTTTCATTCATTGCAACAACAACAACAACAACAACAACAACAACAACAATAATAGGGCATTAACAAGGGGCAGCTACTGCTGATATAAGCCATACAGTATGGTTTACAGAGAGAAGATCCTGCCAATTCTAAAAGAGTTCCACTGGCTGCCAATTCATTTCAAGGTATAATGCTAAGGTCTGGTTCTTTCCTTGAAGACCTATATTGTCCAGATGTGAGTGTGTGTGTGTGTGAGAGAGAGAGAACAATCACCTAGCCCTGTATGAGTCTATGAGTTAGAATCACCATTGAAAGTCCTACTCATACTTTGGAGGAGTCAACCAGAGATAGTACTTTTAAAGGGGCAGGATCCAGTTGTCAGGCTATGGATGACAGGCTATGGCAGATAGACCCCTGTACCATCACAGCAAGAATCCAGGCTCTTGGTTAAAGGTTTTATTCAGGAATCAGATCATTTCCACAGATATGTCCATAGAATTACTCAGAAGCAAGGTAAGCAACTAAGCAGTAAGAACAGGTTGACAGGAATGGCAACATGTGGGAAAACCTCTTAACTCCCACATTTACTCCTTTCCCTTCCCATCAGGACTTTTAGCACGAACCCATCCTGAGAACGTCTCACATATTTGCACTATCAAGTCTAGACACTGAGAAAGCAGGAGATCAAAGTTGGAACATAGCAGCGCATGGGAGTGAGCAGCGTACAAGGTCAAAAGCACTGAGAGCTTCTCCAGTCCATTAGATAAGACACCTGCAACATCAATAAGCCTGTGAAAGCAAACCAGTTATGGCATTGGCAATATGACGTCAAGTTATAGCATGAAACATTGGTTCAGAACAACAGGTCAGCATCAAGCATGGCATGGATGAGGCACAGATATGACATCAGTCAGCTGTTTTGTTCAATCCCACAGCTCCCCTACAGTGCAACCCCCACAACATTTGTACATGCAAGTTCCATGATCTCCAGCATCTCTCATTTTCATTAGTCAAAAGGGAACCCTATACCTTTTTTTCAGTAGCCCAACAGGTTGAATCCAGCCTGTTGTTTTTATCTGTATTGTTATCCAACTTGGGTCACTTTGAGGTGGCAGAAAGATTGAACAAATATATTTTAAATGAAATAAAAATAAAACACAGTTATGCCTCTCTTGAACACTGAGTCACGGAAGTACACATTGGAGTGCAATTTCAGGCCATTTTGTAAAATCAAAAAGAGTCCAGTAGCACCTTTAAGACTAACCAATTTTATTGTAACATAAGCTTTCGAGAATCAAGTTCTCTTCGTCAGATGCATGGTACAGAAACTGGTCAAATATAGAAGAGGAGAGGGAAGGAGGAGGGGAGGAGAGAGAAGATGCAGTTAGGGGGGGGGGGAGAGGGATGTAACCAAAACATTCCTTTGCTAGTAAATGTAAACATCTCCTCTTGGTATGGAGATTAATTGGCTTGTGTGAGGCTCCTTTGAACTCCTTTGAAGCCTCACGCAAGCCAATTAATCTCCATACCAAGAGGAGATGTTTACATTTACTAGCAAAGGAATGTTTTGGTTATATACCTCTCCCCCCCTAACTGCATCTTCTCTCTCCTCCCCTCCTCCTTCCCCTCCTCTTCTATATTTGACCAGTTTCTGTACCATGCATCTGACGAAGAGAACTTGATTCTCGAAAGCTTATGCTACAATAAAATTGGTTAGTCTTAAAGGTGCTACTGGACTCTTTTTGATTTTGCTACCACAGACTAACACGGCTAACTCCTCTGCATCTAAGGCCATTTTGTGTTTCAGGTACAAGTACCTTACCAACTAAGAATATTTCCAAGAAACCAAAAGCCCATATTTTTAAAAAAGACAATATAAGGAAGGGAAGACCAGATGCCATTGCACACTTCTTCCCCTTCATATATAAGAATGGTCTTCAGACTATCTCAGGAACTCAGCTCATGGTTAGGCACAAAGGTCCTCCAGATGCCCATAAACATGCTACACATGTCTCTTTCATTGATAGTCTGGTGGTTGGGGCAGACAAGAGTCTTGAGGGCTATAGCTTAGTGAGGAAGAAGCCGAGTTCCCTTTTGTGCAATACTCCAGTTCCTGCAAATGTAGTTCCAACGGGACCACAGACATGTACTTTTAACTAGCTTTGGGCTTTTGGAATTACCTGAAAGTGGGAGGGACAAATGCTTAGCAGATTATTCCCTGCTGGTCCAGGTTAGAATTGCCAGCTCCAGGTTGGAAAAGTCCTGAAGATTTTAGTGTGGAGCTTAGAGAAGGCAGGATTTGGGGAAGGGAGGGACTTCAGCAGGGTCTAATGTCATACAGCCCAATCCCCAAAGCAGCCATTTTCTCCAGTGGAACAGGTCTTTATAGTCTAGAGAACAATTGTAATTCTGGGAGATCTTTAGGCCCCAACTGAGGCTGATGAATGGAAACTGTAGTCTAGGTCCCCAAATTTCTTTTGATAATTCCCTTGTTCTTTTTCAAGAAACCAGCCTGACTTTTGCCTGTTTCTTGGCCAAACTTATATTAAAGCAAACGTGCCTGGTTAGGCCTCAAAGGAGAATTCTGGGAAACTTGGAGAAATTCAGAGAGCCAGTTTGATGTAGTGGTTAAGAGTGTGGGACTCTAATCTGGAGAGCTGGGTTTGATTTCTCCACTAGAGGAACAAACCAAAATTTATGATGAATCAGTGGTTTGTGAACCAGTGGTTCATCAGATCCCATTTCTGATGAACCGCTATGAATTTTAGGCTGGTTCATTTGGTTTGTTTTTTGGTTCGTCACTGCAGACAGCCTGGTGCCGATCAGTCAGTTTCCTAGGCAACAGGGGATGGATTTACCGCAGACCTTCTGCTGACCCGGAAGAGATGATTTTCTGACCTAGATATGACATTTTCACGAACCAAATGAACCGGTTCACGAACCAGGGGCAGGTTCGTGAAAGTTCATGGTTCATGAAATTTGACGAACCACATGATTCGTTTTTTTCTGGTTCATGCCCATCTCTATTCCCCACTCCTCCACTTGAAGCCAGCTGGGTGACCTTGGGCTAGTCACAGTTCTCTGGAGTTCTCTCAGCCCCACCCACCTCACAGGGTGTTTTGTTGTGAGGATAATAGTAACATACTTTGTAAACCACTCTGAGTGGGCATTAAGTTGTCCTGAAGGGCAGTATATAAATCCAACATTGTTGTTGTTAAAGTAAAACAGATCCTGGAGAGACAATCCTGGACAGGTTTTACATAACCCAGGTACAAAGAGGGAAGATCGTTCCTGCAATCTTGTTGCATTATCAGAGCATAGGGTTGGGATAAGTGCTCGGATGACAAAGCTGCAGAGAGCCATATTCATGTCTTAGCAAGGCCCTGGCTGATTCTTAGAGGTGGCCCAAGTTGGTGGCTGTTATGAGATAAATATGAAGTTTCTAAAATAGTTGGACTGGTGGTTGGACATGGTTATTTGCTCCTGGCCGTCTTTTTCTTGGACTAGAATGGAAAGCTAGCCCTTGGTGTGTTCTGTTTGGAATCTGCAGCTTGACTTTATAAGGTAACATCTGGTTTACCAGGCAGAAGGTCCCACTGAGTAAAGGGATTTTAGTTAATTAGTTTTTATCAATTTACTTATCCTATCTTTGTACACTTTCTGTATATGTAACTGTTTTGCACAATTCTTAATAAATATATTAGTTTTTACCACTGTGGAGTATAATTGTATTTTTGGCTTCAATCTGAATCCAGTATCTTGGCCTCTTGGGCCACCTACCAGTTAATTGCTTAAATGGAACTCAGCAAGAAAGTTGTCTACTTCACAGTGCTAACGTCTTGATCAACATCCATGCAGTTGGAGACTTTATTTCCTTGGTCTGAGTTTAGGGTCAATCAGAGGAAATTGGTAGCAGTGATCTGCCTTGGAGTGCAAGGGTCTCTTGTCCCCCAAAGTGTGTTTGTTTTTGAAAAATCCAACTCTGGGGACCTGGAGGCAGTGTCACCCTCCCCTTGAGAGTACTCAAATACAATATAAAACACAGAATAATACTCTGAAATTGAATATGTGTATCTATTGATCTGGTTTTTAAACTGTACCTCCTTCAAGGAGATCAGATATTGTATAATAGTTGCCCCTACATTGAGATCTGTTTTATTTGCATCTTATGATTCTTTGTCTTTCAAAAGCGTTAGGTGCAAGAAAATGAAGTTAGTCTGCTATCATAGCAGGGTCTTTGGATTAAAGGCAGAAAATCCCCTAGGTACTTTCAAGGGAAAGTGCCATAAGAACACTGATCATGGATCATTCATTTGAACCTCCAAAACACATCTTTTTGTCCATAATGCAATGACCCATGATGTTCAGGACAATAATTCAAGCTGTTGAACATAATTCCAGGATGAGTCAGTAACCATCTGGGGAAAGACAATTTGCCCTTCTCACTATCCATGGCAGATAGGAGTCAGGATTGCTACCAAGCCTAATTTACAGTGCAAGCCTAAGAAGAGTTACTTCATTCTAAAGCCATTGATTTCATGGGCTTAAACTGGATTAACTCTTCATAGAATTGCACTGTTAGTCACCACCTAACCATATATCAGGTTGCCCTCCCCCCTTACTACAAGTAGGCTGAACCAGCCTGACACAGCCCAGATCCAAGACTCACACCAATGGGGTCTTATATCCTCTAAGGCTGTACCAATCAGAATGCAAACAAAGGTCCACCAATGGGTAGACAGGTTCTGAAGCTTTGGTCCAGCGCTAGCAGGGACCTTGTATCTGTAAATTCAGGTACCTAAAAACGGCATCTTGAACCCACCATTTTGGTAAGCGGTTCCCATCCAGAACCCTTTTGCACCATCTTGAGCATGAAATTGTTGGACACATAGTCTTCAAGAGAGGTGTATTATACTTTTTCTCTCATATTCAGTTATCTTCCCCCACCCCACTGAACTCTTCATATCTATGTACTCTCTTTCCACATAATAACTCTCTTTCCATTTCCTGTTTCGGGCCACTCTGTCCTATCACCCATCAGTTCCTTCCCATTTTTATCATCATTACAGATCTCTCCCATCCTATCAAAGATTTTTTTCTTTCTTATCCCACCATACTTCTGGCCCCATTTTGTGTAACCAATCACCTATCTTTTTCCTCTGGGATGGCTGATTCTGGATAGCCACATGGGAGGAACATAATCCAGAATAATTTAAAATTTGACTTTTTACTAAAAGTAACATAATTACACACTAGGATAGGTTTGTGACTGCAATTACTGCCTTTTACCTTTTAACTCCAATTCACTGCTTTATTTTCTGTCTCTTGAATAGGACAATGAAGTTACTTGCTGATTGGCTTGCTAACATACCTGCTATAACAAGCAATTTCTTGCTGTTGCCTCTTGGCCCCATCACAACACAAATGAGTGGTGGAGGGAAATGCGGGTAAGGGAGCTAAAACCCAGAAGTGATGCTCTGGACTTTTGTCAGTCTCTATGGTAAAAACCATGCCCTGTCCCTCAAATCCATAACCCAAGGAATGTGCATGGCAACCCTACTTGCTTGTTAAGTACTTGCCTCCTTGCCGTCTTTCTGTTAGCAGAGATTTGTTATGCTCAGCTGGGCCTCATGTGTACATTAGACAGATTCTTTTGTGCTTCTGGAACTCATGCTTTGGTTTCTCATGTGTACAGGACACTTTGATGTGGCAGGGTTGACACAAGGGCTGAGTTGAGTAACACTGAGGTATGTACACTTTCCTCCCTTAACCATTTTATTCTCACAACATCCCTATGAGGATAGATGGACAGAAAATTCGTGATTGGCCCAAGGTTGAATAGTGGGATGCATGACTGCATGGGGATATGGAGACAGGATGTTCTGGTGTTGCTCCATCACTTGGACTACTCTATCAGACAGTTCCCAATTTCATTCTCATATATCAAAGTTCACTAAGGTTATCACGAGAACAACAAATGGAATGCTGAATGGTAAATTAAACCAATAGGCTTTTCCCAGCCGATAAACCAGTTCATTCTGAGATAATTCTCTATAACTGGAGGAATGAATAACTGCAATGGTTCAATGTCTATATTAGATAAGATTGTGGAGCAAATAGTAAAACAAAGAATAATTAAAGTGATGGAAGGAAGTGATGAGGAGAAAGTTAAAGCTGCAAGGATTACCCAGAATGGGATCTCACAGAGGATGGAATTTGCCTGCATTGTTGAATAGTCAGGCTAATAACTGCGAAGAAGAAAGGACTAAAAGAGGATGAATTAGTTGCCATAAAGGAGGAATGATATGGTTACATTCTACAAACAATGCTAACAAGGCAAAAAAGGGAGAGAGTAATTTTAGGGCAAGAGTCCCAGAACCTCCTCCCTCCCCAAGCCTCGGTCTTTTCTCTGTAATCTAATCTTGGTGGTTTTACAGAGTTGCAGACTGGTAAAAATGTTCTGATATTTTCCAGTAGCTCAGTTTATCTATAGCTTACAAATGTGACAGAAATAACAATTCTTTAAATTATTCATTGATGGATGAGGGGGAATGTAGTGTACATGTATGCATCAGTTAAAGCTTTTTTAAAAATTCAAAGCAAGACTAAAGGCAAAATCCATAGTATTACGATAAAGAGATTTAAATAAATATCTGGTGTCTCCCATTAGGACTTTACGGAACCAAAAGGGCTTTTCTCTATATGCTAGAAAGATATTAGCAAAAAAATGCTGGTTTTTTCCCCAGTGTTAACATGATTAGGATCTGTAGTGGATATCTGCTAAGAATATTCCTTTAAAAATCATTTATATTTTTTCAACAGTTCAGTTCTCCACATTTCATTTTTTTTGGTTTTATAGATATACATTTGCATTGTGTATGAAGGCATGGTGTTCATACACTGTGTGTGTTTGTGTGTATGGTTGATGAAAATTATATTTTGCAGGAAAAATGCTTCAAGGATAGTGTCAAAACAAAGAATTATGAGTTCAGATGGTAGGAAGGGGAAAGAAACATTGAAAAAGGAGTTTTCAGCTCAAAAAATTAATTTGAATTTCCCCCCTGGAAGCTGCCTAGCTAATCTGTTTCAATTTGTCAAAGAATCCATGAAGAAATGAATGTGGGCCCTTGGGAGACTTGTGGTGTTGGACTTTTCTTTACTTTCCCTTGTCCTCCTCAGCTGTCTGCAACCCCAAAAAGGCATTGGTAAGAGCAGAAGAACCATCATGGATTAAAACAAATGTCCACCAGGTACAGAGGGGAGGATACAGCGAAGAGGAGGTTTTGCAGAATTGTATCTACCACACTCTTGAATCAACAACAGAAGCCATGTTGGTCTGCACTAGAAGAGCAAGATCCAAGTCCAGTAGTACCATAGAGACTAACAAAGACCAGCAGAAGCTTGGAAGAGGAAGTGTAAGTATGAGCACCACTGGTGCAGGAGCAAGATTGGGAGATGTTGCTCACTTTCCTCTACTTACTGCCACCCCTCTCCCATGTCCAGTGACTTTTTGAGCACAGGGGTCCTGTTATCCCCAGTAATGGCTTTTGAGAAACTGCAGAAAGTTCCTGTGGAAAGGGAAAAACTGGTACAGATTTGGCAAAATGGAATCATAGGATCCAGTATAGTAGAATGGAGTCATGGGATTCAGCCCATATCATCCATCACACAGATTTGAAGGCTCCATTTTTCCATAAATCACCTCGCAGGGTCCACTTGGAGGTAGTTTGTATAGAACCCTTTACTTAGGAAATATTTCCATCTGTCTTACAAGTTTGTATTTAATACTTCTCATTGATTTCAGGCAAAAACTACTATATAGAAATGCATGACACACAACAAGCTAATCTGAGATGGCACAATCTGTTGGTAAAGTCAACCAAGTTATATTGGTGCTTATATCTTATTACTATTTGGTTTGTAATTCTTTGTATATAGTATCAGAAAATGAGGTCAAACTCAAGACATATTGATAAAAATCTACATCTATCTTGTCGATCTTTGTATCATGTGGAGTAATCTTGGACATGCTGGATGACAGCAGTATGTGGGTGGGTGGGAAGACAATAAGTTATTATTCTAATATATCTTCTAATAAGTTCTTTCCAGAATGCATGATGGGATTTGGGAGTCAAAGAGGGAGCTTCATACATATTTGTTCAGTTTTAATGTGTAGCACCAAGTCTAATGGAAATGCATGCACTGGTTGTAGGAATCTACCACTTTGCTAAGCAAGGTTTAAAACTTTTCTCTAGCCTGAAGAGCCTTCCTCCAGTGGAAGTGATTCTTCCTCTGATAGAAAAGCCATCAGAGGAAAGTGATTGAAGAAAGGATCCTTAGGCAGGAAGAAAGTTTTTAACTATGCTGAACAGAGTAGTAGAACACAAGCCACTGAAATGGAACCACTCTGGTAGAAACATAATATGAACTGCTCAGTGCCATTAGAAACATGTACCAAAAAGCCTACGTACAATTGACTGATATTAATTAATCTGAGTCCTGACCACTTTAAGTCACTGAGTAACACCTGCTTTCCCAGACTTAGTGTCAAGGGTCTATTATGACATACTTATATTATTGAACCTCTGTCACCTCCAATGCAGCGCAATGCAATATGGCTGCATCATTTCATTCTAGTTACCAGGAAAAAGAGATCAGAGTGAGCAAGAACCATCAGAATTACTACTGGGGCATATTATGATGGGGGTGATATATTCTGTGAAGGAAATATTTGCAAACTACATAAACAGAGCCATCACTTCCCTTCATGGGGTGTATGTCTGTGTAGGATGGGTTACTAACAGAACTGGTGGGCAGATTTGACACCCACGCAAAGTTATATCAGATCTCCATTTAGAAATCCCCAATTTCGCTTCTTTCTTTTTCTTAAAGGAGGGAATTGAATGCATAATATTTGCTTTGAAATGATGGACATGATGATTGAAAAGTGGGATCAAATACTGTACATAAAGAAATAATAATGTCTAATATTTACTTTTAATCTTAACGGTCTGTTATGTACAGGAACGCCTCCCTTGTCCCAAGGAAGTTCAAATGAAATGTCACTTGGTTATCAAGGAACTGAACTGAGATCTGAGTTGTTCATTTCATTCAGAGCACTGAACCATCATTTTACAACATTGACCTGAAAGTGAAAGGGATCCATAACCCATTGCTAATCTCCTTGTGCCATTTAGTTTTCTGATTAAAAAAAGCGACCCCCCCTCCCTAATGTGCTTTCCAAAGAGCATGCCTTTATGGACATCATGAGTAAAGAGCTTAATAGCCATGACATAACAAAGAAATATTGTCTTTGAACAAGTGCACCTTTTATCCCACACTGCCAAGATATTTTCTACCGGCTACCATGAAAAGATTATGATAAGTCTTAAACACAGAGCACTGATGGAGAACTGGGTCAAAGGAACGGTATGTGAGTGAGTGTGTGCGTGTGCGTGTGTGTGTGAGAGAGAGGGGGGATCATTTAATTTTTCAAGAAGGACAAAGAAATTTCAAGTGCTTATAGCATCCACAGAGAGATGGTTCTGCATCAAATAGTCTGTTTAGGGGTTAGAAATTTGGTGAAATGATCCACACACTCAATAGGAGTGACACAATTTTCCATCTGAGTTGCAGCCCCACCCGCTGCATCCCAGGCTCTTCACAAGTTTCTCGCAATTCTCAGGAGCCACTTTTCAGGAGGTAGAGGGTTCCAAATGACAGAAGAAGTCAGGAAATACTCATTTTTTTTCAAGAGGAGCTCTCCTCTAGTGTTTTAGATTCAGTCCTATATCTTTTAAAAAAAAAAAAAAATTATTGGATTAGAAACATATAATAACAATTATAATCACATTCTTTAATTTCTTCTAATTCTAACCCCCTCCCTTCCCCCCCCTATTTGTTGACTTCCAACAGTTTTCCAACCCCCTATCCACTTTCCCTCTACTCCCTTCATACTTATTTTATTTATTTATTATAATATACTTTCAGATTCTTCTAAGCACTATTTCCACTTCCTTTCACATATAAATTGTCATATAAATTGTCATATAAATAGAAACCTCTTAATCTATCTTCTTCATTAAAACTACTAACAATATTCATTTTGATAACCTGTGTTTTATCTTACTCCTTCTATTCTCTTCATTATGGGACAAACAATTTGCCCCCCTTTATACATCAATTCCAATACTACTATACACATACTTATTATACACACTTATTGTCATTTACTTAGGCTTCTATTCTATATATTGTTCTTTATCTATACATATACCATAAGTCTAACAATTAGACCTATCTTTAAATTTACGTATGTATGTATATATTCACTCTATGTTATGCGGTTATCTTTCCAAAAAATATAGGTTAGTTAATTTCTATCCCAATAATTCTCATAGTATCAACACTACTTAATATAATACTTAAAAATCATATAAAGTTGCTTAGAGTTTTTCCATTAACTCTCCACCCCCTCGGTATAGTCACTTCTCTCCTCCTGTGTACCTCAATAGTTTTCAAACTGCCACAGTTCTCCTCCCACCTCCCATTTTTTCACCAGATATTGTTTCAGATTTCCCCAGTCCGTGTTAAACTGCCCTGGATCAAGGTCTCTCAATTTTCTTGTCATTTTGTCCATCTCCGCCATGTACAGCAATTTGTAAATCCAGTCCTCAATAGTTGGCACTTCTTGTACTTTCCACTTCTGCGCATACAAAAGTCTGGCTGCTGCCATCATATAAAATATCAATGTCCTATGTTGTGCTGGAATGTCTTCCATTCCCAAGTTCAGTAGCAGGAGTTCTGGGTTCTTATTAACTTGAAATTGTAAAATCTCACTCATTACTCTTATTATTTCCCCCCAGTACTGCCTAGCTACCTCGCAAGTCCACCACATGTGATACATTGATCCCTCATGTTTTTTACATTTCCAGCATTTATTAGACATATTCGAGTTCCCTAGCGCAATCTTCTTGGGCGTCAGATACCAACGGTAGATCATTTTGTAAATATTCTCTTTAATATTGGTACATGTCGTGATTTTCAATGTATGTTTCCACAAGTATTCCCACGCCTCCATTGTTATTTCTTTGTTAAAGTTTATAGCCCACTTCACCATTTGCACTTTGACTATCTCATCTTCAGTATACCATTTTAACAACACTTTGTAAACCTTGGAAATTTCCTTTTGGTCTTCTTGTAAAATTACTTTCTCTAATTCTGAGTCCTCCATCCTTATCCCTCCCTTCGCACAGTCTGAGTAATAAAGATCTCTAACTTGTCTATATTGAAACCAGTTGTAATTCGGAGACAACTCTTGTTGCGTTCTTATTCTTATTTTAGAAGATTCTATTTGAGTTATCTCCTTATACGTTAAACACTGTTGTTCATTGTCGACCGTTCTTGGATCTATTACTTCATATGGAACCACCCAGGAGGGAATTCCTTCTTGTAGGTATTCTTTATACTTCTTCCAAATTGTGAAGAGGCTTCTCCGAATGTAGTGATGCAGAAACATAGAATCTGCTTTTACTTTGTCATACCATAGGTATGCATGCCATCCAAATAATTTTTTGTATCCCTCTAAGGCCAGCAGTTTGCGATTTTTCAACATGATCCAATCCTTCAACCATACCAGACAGATTGCATCATAATAAAGTCTCAAGTTGGGCAGTTGCATTCCCCCTCTTTCTTTTGCATCCTGTAACACTTTCATTTTCACTCGAGGCTTCCTGCCTGCCCACACAAACTCTGATATTTTCCTCTGCCATTTATCAAATTGCTTGGAGTCCCTAATGATTGGTATCGTCTGTAACAGAAACATAACTCTTGGTAACACGTTCATCTTAATTACTGCAATTCTTCCCAGCCATGACAAGTTCAGTCTATTCCATTTAATCAAATCATGCTCTATTTGAGTCCATAATTTCTCATAATTATTCTTGAATAGATCTATATTTTTTGCAGTCAATTCAATTCCCAAGTACTTCACCTTACTTGTTACCTCGCAATCTGTTATTTCCGTTAATAACTGTTGTTTTTGTTTGGTCATATTCTTACATAAAATCTTTGATTTCTTTTTGTTTACATAGAAACCTGCCAAGTCTCCAAACTCTTTAATTTTTTCTATTACCTTAGGCATGTTTTCAATTGGATCTTCCACAATTAACATTATATCATCTGCAAACGCTCTGACCTTATAGGAAAAGTCTTTTATCTTTATACCACGGATTGCATTGTCTTCTCGAATCTGCATCATCAAAATTTCAAGAACCAAAATAAACAACAATGGGGATAGCGGGCAACCTTGTCTTGTACCCTTTCCAATAATCAGTTTTTTAGTCAGCTCGTCATTCACTATAATTGCTGCACTCTGGTCTCTATAAATTTCTCTCACTGCTCTTATGAACCTTTCCCCCATTTGTAGCTGTTCCATGGTGGCAAACATAAAGTCCCAGTTCAAATTGTCAAATGCTTTTTCAGCGTCTACAAAGAAGAAACCAACCTCCTTATCACATCGCCTGTCATAATATTCTATAGCGTTTATAACTGTCCTTAGGTTGTCTCTAATTTGTCTATTTGGTAAAAAGCCTGCTTGTTCTTCTCCAATAGCTTCGGCTAGCCATCCCTTTATTCTCTCCGCCAAGATCTTTGCAAAAATCTTATAGTCATTATTGAGTAAAGAGATAGGTCTGTAGTTTTTGACATTGGTCAAGTCCTGTCCTTCTTTGGGGATCAATGATATATTTGCTTCACTCCAGGTATCTGGGATCCTTTGGTCCCTCAAAACACCATTGATCACCTCTTTTAAAAACGGTACCAATTCGTTGGCCATTGCCTTGTAAAACTTAGCTGTAAGTCCATCAGGCCCTGGCGCTTTTCCTAAGTTTGTTGACTGTATTGCCTTCCTTATCTCGTCTTCTGTTACTTCACTGTTTAGTTTAACTCTCCACTTCTCGGAAATTACTGGAAGCTTCATTTTCTCCAATATGCGGCTATCGCATCTTTATTCACTTCTTTCTTATCATACAATTTAGCGTAGAATTTATAAAAGGCTCTGCTAATAGCGACCTGTTCCAAGTGTACTTTATTGTCATCACATATTTTATTTATTATCTTTTTCTCCTTTCTTTTCTTCAATTGCCATGCCAAAAATTTCCCAGGTTTATTCGCCCCTTCAAACGACTTTTGATTCAGTCTTTTAAGATTCCATTCCAGTTCTTTATTGTTCATAGCCGTCAACTGCTCCTGAAGGATTTTAATATCCTGATATATTTTCTTTTTCCCTGGTCTTTTCTTCAGCTGTATTTCTTTGGCTTTTATTTTTTCCATAATCTCCTGTCTCTTCTCCTCTTTTTTCCTTCGAAGTCTTCCATTTAAGTCCATTAATACACCTCTGATTACTGCTTTATACGTGTCCCATACCTTATTGGTTGGTACTTCTTGATTCATGTTGTACTGTATGAAGAATTTAGTCTCCCTTCTCAACATTTCCATATTTTCTCCCTCTTGCAACAAATCCTCATTTATTCTCCATCCTTTTCTCTTAATTCTTTTTCCAAGCTTCCACATAATTGGGTTATGATCTGAGCCTACCATGGGCATTATTTCTGCTTCCTTAGTCCAAAGTACTAAGTCCTTTGAGGCCCAGATCATATCAATACGCGATAAGGTAGAATGTCTTGCAGAGAAAAAGGTATATTGTCTGCTTGTGGGATTCTGCGTTCTCCACACATCTTCCAACGCTTCCTGTTGCATTAATCCAAAAAAAGTCTTTGGTAATAGTCCTCTTTTCTTTTGTGTAGTGGCTGATTTCTTATCCTGTTCCAAATTCGTAACTCCATTGAAGTCTCCTGCAAGTATTATCTGATCATATGAAAGTTCATCTAGTTGCTTCTTTAAATCCTCAAAAAAGCACTCTTTAGCTCCATTAGGTGCATATATTCCAATCACCAACACTCTCTTTAAATTCCAAATACGTTCCACTGCTATAAATCTGGCTTCCCCATCTCTAATTATCACCTTTGGCTGTAGCTCTTCTTTTATATATAATACCACTCCCCTTTTTTTCTTTTTTGAGGCCGCTACAAATTCAATGCCCAATTTACTTACTTTAAGGTATTTTACATCCTGATTTCTAATATGAGTCTCTTGTAAGCAAACTATATCACATTTCTGTTTTAATAGCCAGTGGAAAATACTTTTTCGCTTATTAGGTGAGTTGAGTCCATTTACATTCCACGATAAAACTTTGCACTCCGTATTCAAAGCCTTGTTGGTAAGTCTTTTTCATTGTCCGTCATGAACCTTTCCATTTCCAATTCAGATCTGATGCGCTTTCTTACTCCTCCAAATTCAAAAGATATCCCTTCCGGTAATTCCCATCTATATCTTACTTTCATGTCTTTCAAAGTCTGGACTAACACTTTGTATTTTTTCCGGTCCAAGAGCACCGATCTGGGTAACTCCTTCATAATGATAATTGTCTTGCCATCAACTATCAGTGGATCTTGAAATTGCTTGGTCACTATCATTTCCCTTACATTCCTTGTCGTAAATTGCACTATCACATCCCTTGGTACCTTTCTCTGGGTCGCAAATCTGGAATTTATTCGGTACACCACATCCAGGAAAGCCACAACCTCCTCCTCCTCCTCCTTTTCCAGGTATTCAGCTAACACTTCAGTCACCTGTTCTTGTGCTGTCTTTCCTTCTACTTCCGGCAAACCTCGAAACCTCAGCTGCTTCTCCATATATTTACTCTCCGCAACTGCCATTCTTCCCCTCATTACTCTCATATCCGTTCGCTGCGTCTCTGTAAGATTGTCCATCGCCTTCTCCACATCGTTAACTTTTTGCTGCGCTGCCTGCAAGTCGGTTTGTATCGTCTCCATTCCCTTTTTTACTTCTGCCAGCTCATTTTTAACTGTCTCTTTGACATCTTTAACTTCTTTCACCAACTCCAGTTTTGTTTCTTTAAGCTCCTTTAGCATTTCACAGAATTTTTTGTCCAAGTTCTCTATGGCTGCTTGCCATTCTTTCTTCGACATCGTGGGGCTTGATTTACCTCGCTCCCACGAGTCTGCACATTTTCTTAGCTCCGTGGCGTCCAAATTGATCATCCTTTTAACTAATTTAAAAGTCCCGGTCCTTTAAATAAACAAAAATCGCTTCGAAAATCCAAAATGTCGGGCGTCTTTTCTCTATGGTTTCTCTGTACCCTTTTGCAATCCAAGATGTCCTACTTCCGCCCTTGCTGAAGCCAAAGCCCTTCCCTGTTCAAAAATGGCGATGCCCTTCTTCCTGTCTTCCAGTAGGGGCCGTCTCCTTCTGATGACTCTATCACTATTACGTACTTCCTGTTTCCCGACTCTCCGCTGCAGCTCTCGCGATGGTAGCAATTTTCCCACAGCCTGCTATCGATTCTCGACCACAGGTATGATAAACAAATGTCCCTTTTCTTAAATTACTTCTTTTTACTTAGTCCTTTTTCCAATCTATTTCTTGCCGGGTTTCCCCCTCCTTATAATAAGTCTGTTGCAGTTTAAAAAGTCCTTTTAAAACTTCGTTATTCTTAACAGTCCATCCCAATTCAGGAGATAGTGATCTTTACCTTTTCAAACGTCTTTCTGGGTTGTAATCACTGCTTCAATCTTAAGTTCTCTTTCCGTTTGTTTTCCCCCTGTTGAAGCTTGGGCACAAAGGTCTTATGCCAGCCGCACTGGCCCCGGGTCTGCTGCAGAGATCTATGCCGACCTGTCGAAGGGTGGGACCTCAAGGGTCGAGAGAGAGAGTCCTTAGCGCAGAACCCCCCCTCGCCCGAGATCGACGCGCCCTGAGGTCTTTGAGCGTTCTTTGCCTGTTCTCCGCCTGAGAGCAGGTGGCCGGGGGCTATTTGTGCCCCTCCGGCCGCTGAAACGGCAGCCCGGTCAGCTCTGCACTTAGAGCTGCGTTAGACCTCCAGGGATCCCAAACCGGAAGTTGATTCAGTCCTATATCTTTGAGGGACTGGAACTGAAAACTAAACAAAAGGGTACGCTTTTCAGTAAAGGGTAGTTTACAGCAAAACTTTATGGGACCAGAAGAGAAGACCGGTCCCATGGACCATAGTAAAATAAACTATGGACAATAGTAAAAAAAAACAAACCTGCTGAGGTAACCAGTAGCATCAAGTCTACTAGATCTATATATTCAAGGATTATGTTCCAAAATAGTACAGCCAAAGCTATAATAGCAATGGTTATCTGAAATCCCAGTAGTCCTGGCAATCCATGCACACATGCCAAGATGCTGTGATTAAATGATCTAAACACTTGTTTCTAGTCTTTTCTAATTTCATACTTCCCTTCTGTTCTGAGAGGATCACAGTAGTGTTATGAGGCGTGAAAGTTCCTTTTATGAAATTCATTTTTTAGTAATTATTTATTCCTCTTATCCTCTTTTTCTCTTTCAAAAGAGGAATTTCTCTTTGTAGTTTTCTGTTACACCATTTTGTAAATTTAGCCAGTGTGTGTGTGTGTGTGTGTGTGTGTGTGTGTGTGTGTGTGTGTGTGTGTGTGTGTGTGTTTGAGTGGGGGTTATGCTAAACATCACAAGGTAGTACCCTAGCAGGAAGATTTGGGAAGACAATCCCTGCATCTGAACATCTGCAGAAATTTTGCAGATCTTCTCTTCCTGTCTTTCCTCACTTTTAATTTCTCTTTTGATCAAAACAGAATTAATTTGAATGAGATTCCAATTTCCAAATTCCAAATGCCTAAAAAGAGGAAAGTAATTGATTATTGCTTTTCAGGGATAAATTGAGTAAAGAGAGTACATAGCTTGTCTGACCATCTACTCACAAATTGTGGTAGATTTCAAGTGCTATATGCCTCCACAAGAAGTGAAATCAAACTCCATCCTGGGTCATACTTATTTAGGACATTAACCTCCCCTGTTCATAACCATGCAGCAGGAAACATTGGCCATTTCTACATGTGTTATCTGCCATAGGTTCAACACTATTTTGTCCTTCTCTATAGTAACATGGTTTATCTGGGATTTTCTCCAGTTTTTCTCAAACCTGCTTTGCTGTGAAGAACTGCTATATCATAGTGGTTATCTGGTTGGGCTGCAAGTCAGCTCTCTGCTGGTCTGAATCCTTCTACAGCTATGAGCTCAGCAAGTGGCCTTTGGTAAGCTGCTCCTTTCAGCGCGAGCTCCCCAGCTGTACTGTGGGGAGGATGCTGATTATTCACTCCTCTGAGTGGTGCATTAATCAGTCTAGAAGAGTGGCATATAAACACACTGCTGTTGCTAGATTGCAATAAAGCCAAGATGGTTGCTGTGTGAGTGGGGAAGTTTGGATTTTTTCACACGCGTGGCAGGCAGTCATTGTACCTGACACAGTCCGTATAGCAATCATTTCCTCCATCCAAAACTAGGGGGATTTTAATTTTTTTAAAATGGCAGTAGAATATTCATTTGTTTGTTTATAGTCCCCCCTTTTCACTGAGATCTAAGGCAGATTACACAGTGCCACTGAAATACAATATAATCAACAGCTAGGACATTCACTGAGCAAAGTACAATAATGAGTAACTGTTAAGAAATTCAGTGAACAGATACAAAAGGGTATGAGAGCAGAAAATTTGAAAACAAGCATAGAGGTGAGCATAGATATGAAATATTTCTGAAATAAAGCATAACTAATTTACATAGCATGTTTAGCAACATGGAGACTCTCTAGTTGGTGAATATCTGCAAACAGTACAAAACAGTGTAGATTATAGTACTTGTCCCTACCAAAGCATCTCTCTGAGCTATTTATAACTAGACATGGGCACGAACTGGAAAAAAACCAGTCATGGTGTTCATTGTTCGTTGCCATCCACGAACAACGAACAATGAAAATTGATTAACGTGACCTGTTCACGAACATGTTCATTGTTTGTGGGGGCCAGCAGGCTCTCCTCTAGCCATCAAGATCCCTACCGCACCACTCCCAGAAACCCTACCTGAGCAAGCAGCAGGAAATGTACCAGTAATAAATAATAGCTTGGCCTAGAGCCTGGCAGCGGCCCTGGAACTTGAAGAGGTAGATCCCTATCCCACCACATACAAAGAACATTCAAGCTCCAATGCACTCTCCCTGTCTCTCTCTCAAAATGCCAACAGCAACTGTCTCTCCCTCACTGTCTGCAAAACCAGAGCTGGGAGACCCCCATCCCCCCTGCTCTTTGCTTCCTTGTAACAAATTTGGAGCTCCACACTTGAAAGGAAGACCTGCCTATCTAACTAAATTGGGCTTAGATTGGGGTTTCCAGGGCAACAGCAGGACTTCAGACAGAGTTCAGGCAGTCCCTGCTTCCGGTTGCCAAGGGAATTAATTGCAGGTGCCAGATTGTCTGGCTTGACAAACAGCAACAAACAGCAACGAAGGAGGCTTGCAATGACCACCTGTTTAGAATGGGGCCTCATGAACAGCTTGTTTGCGAACAGCTGATTGGGCTGTTTGTGGCTTTTTTTTAGTTCATATTGCTGTTCGTGCCCATCTCTATTTATAAAAACAACAATATTCAATGTATATACCGCCCTTCAGGATGACTTAACATCCACTCAGAGCGATTTACAAAGTATATCATTATTATTCCCACAACAGCAAACACCCTGTGAGGTGG
Source organism: Eublepharis macularius (assembly GCF_028583425.1). Lineage (NCBI taxonomy): Eukaryota > Metazoa > Chordata > Lepidosauria > Squamata > Eublepharidae > Eublepharis > Eublepharis macularius. Next base: position 37,900,036 of record NC_072791.1, read on the forward strand.
GTGGGGCTGAGAGAGCTCCTAGGAGCAGTGACTGACCCAAGGTCACTCAGCTGATGTCAAGCAGAGGAGTGAGGGATCAAATCTGGTTCTCCATATTAAAACCCCACGTTCTTAACCACTACACCAAACTGACACGGCCTTATAAATTGGGTAGAAAGCCCTCCTGTATAATGCAGCCTGAAGAGCGAGAGCTTTCCTGGCCTCCTCAGGCAGGCCTTTCCATAAAGTGGGGGCTACCACAGAGAAAGCACATATGCAGGAAGCTGTTGATTTTCCCCCAAAGCAAGCCCTGCTCAGAATATAGGGGGAGATGCAGTCACTCAGATATGAGTAGCCAAGGCCAAGAAGGGCTTTGAATGGGATAGTCATGACCTTGAATTGAGCCTGGTAACTGATAGGAAGCCAGTGGAGGGACTGCAGAGTAGGAGTGATATGCATACTCTATCTAGATTCTAAGAGTAAATGAGTTGCCGTTTTCTGCTCTAGCTGGAGTCTCCATGTCAACTTTGATAGGAGACTTATGCAGGATATATTACAGTAGGTGGCCAGATCAGCTGTGTCAGGATAGGAGGCCATCTTCCAGGCTAGTTGTAAGAAGGCTTTTTATGCAGCTGCATTTACTTGTTTCTCTAGCAGCAGTTCTGGGTCTAATATAACCCCAAGGATCCTAAATAAATCAGCCAGGGTCAACTGAGACCCATCAAAGAAGCACAATGTCCTTCAGGATCTCTGCTTCACCAACCAGCATCACTTCCATCTTGCTACCCTCTTGCATCTTGCTACCCTAGACAGAACTAAGAGGCAGACACAAGGCTTGGGTACTAAAGGGCCACTTTATTAAAGCATCAACACAAACAGTTAATGTGGCAACAGGGGGACTAACTAGTGGACTAACTAGTCACACTGGGACCTTCTCATTGAACTTGTCTGGACGAGACCCACTGACCCGGACATGAGCCATCCATACGACATGGTTGGGACCCAGCCAGCCAGGTGAATGGTTCCCCCCTTAAAGCTCCAAACACTCCAAGTCGTGGATCCTGAGGGAAAGACTTGTACAGAAGGTCCCACATGATGCAGTCTGCCCTCACAGCTGGCCTCTACTGTATCACCAGGGGATTTAGATAATGAGATACAGAGATTAGTATCATCTGCATATTTATGGCATTATATCCATATAATTAATAACCATATAGCATTGTAACAATATGGGCAAAAGGTTTTTTGAATCCCCAAATTTCATTATTTTTTTTCAAAGTGAGCCTGTAGCCCCTTCCCTTGTGGCGATATAGAGAGAAAGGCATGTTTCTACAATGGAAGGAGCCTGAGGCTTACTTTTGTTTTTTGTTTAAAATAAAAAGTAAGTTGGGAATTCAGAGAACGTGTTGCACCATTGTTTTATCAATATTACAATATTCTAGTGCCAATTTAAAATAAAAATTGCAAAAGCCTGTTAGCCCAGGAAGGAGAATGGAGCAATTGGAGGGCTGAAGCAAGCAAAATGTAGTGAAAACCTGTGATGTGGAAACCCTGTTGGAGCTGTGCTTTATCAGCAGCTGCACCAGCAATGGGGAAACCACACAAGCCTGTCCCTATGTGGAAACTAACCGCTGTAAATGATCTGCATTGGATACTTTGTCTGCCTGTTGAAATGATTTTAGTATCTTTCCAGTGTCACTGCAGACACTGTGTACAAGATATCCCTTTATTATTTCACAATAAAAAGTTAAACTAGATCTATTTGAATGATGTGTATGGGTAAAAACAAATTAAATATCCCCCGAGGAACTGTGATAATACTCATGCTGAACTGCTCTGGATATAGACAGTTTGGCTGCCGATACTTTCCTGGGGTGAGAAAGGGCTGCTGGGTGGAGGGGAGGGGAACATGGGGAAGATCAATAATCCTACATCCACAGATTTCAGAAACTATCCCTTAAATTAGCAGGAAGGTTGCCCTGAAGGGGGTCCAGTGGCTGTAGCTGTCAACCCAGTGGAGCCAGGAGGTACGGAGACTGCACTACACTTAACTTTCCCTTGGCCTTGGGGTCACTTGGGTCAAGGGAACACAATGGGCATGCAGGGGGTGCCCCCTGCATGTGGCCAGCAGTTCCCCACATCATGGCAGCACTTAGGTCAAGCACCATGGGCCAGCCAGGGACTTGGTTCAGCTCTGCCCGTGAGTCCAGCTATGGTTTTGGGGGGTGCGGGGTACTGAGAACACCACATATGCCAGCCTACTGGGTGGCCATTGGGTCTTCATGGCCCTTGGGAAGGTTGTCCTTATCCTTACCTAGTTTATGGTAATATGCCATGTAATGCCTTGCCTTTTGGGGATACAGCTCTTCCCCTAGGGGATCATTTAACGCAGGTGACTAGGGACAAAATATTAAAAGGAGAATATGTCGACATCTTTCCCCTTCTTTTCTAAGAACTGGGGAAGAAGGATAAAGACAAGTTGTATGACAGGGTTAAGGAGCGCTTGAAGCGTAGGTGCGTTGACCGGACTTGGGCCAATTGGCTCCCTGGGTTCCTTATATATGCGGGAGTTTTGGCGTGGACACAACCCCATTGGGCTGCGCCTTTGTTCCAATACCTCGATATTATTTATAAGGGTTATACTGGCTTCTCGGGTCCTGTGTGGATGCAGTATGATGAGGAGTTCAGGATGAGGGCGGCTTTGAATCCTTCCCTTCAATGGGACTGGATTCATCAGCAGCTATGGCTGCAGGTTATGTCCCCGGCAAAGCCAAGTTTGGGAGATCGGTCCGACAGTGGCCACATAGTTCAGTGCTCTGTAACTATCCCCAGTACCCATGCCCCTGTGGGGCAGCCGGTTCAACCCTGGTTGGTCTGCTGGGAATTCGCCTATAGTGTGCATGCACAGGCCTTGTTGGGTCAAACATGAATGCCCCTCCTGTGCCAGATCCCACGCCTATAATTCCTGCCCAAAGGTCAGGCAGGGTGGTGGAGGCAGGAGGCCAGAGGGTGCAGGAGCAGGTGGTCAGCAGGCAGTGGGAAAAGGGTCCCAGCCCAGTAAAGCCCTTGAGAGTTTGTTGCATAGGTATCCTAGGGACCAAGATGCTCTCTTTTTGTTGAATGGGTTCAGGTTTGGTTTTCGGATCCCCGTTCAGGGACTGCGTTCAGCATTTATGTCTGATAATTTGCGTTCAGTTTTGGGGTGGGAAGATGTAGTTTGGCAGAAGATAGCCAAGGAATGTGCTGAGGGGAGGGTTCTCGGTCCTTTTGATTCCCTCCCGGTTCCCAACTTGAGGGTTTGTCCGTTGGAGGTGGTTCCCAAAAAGGTGGCAGGGGAGTTCCGCCTTATACATCATTTGTCATACCCTAGTGGGTCTTCAGTCAATAATGCCATTCTGGAGCAGCTTTGCTCTATCAAGTATACTTCCTTTGACCAAGTGGTTAAAGTGGTCCGTAGATGCGGGGTGGGAGTGGAGATGGCGAAGTGCGACATTAAGTCTGCATTTCACCTACTCCCGGTTCACCCTGAGGATTTTGAGCTCCTGGGGTTTGCTTTTGAGGGTAAGTACTACATGGACCGTGCCCTTCCCATGGGTTGCTCTGTTTCATATGCTGCCTTTGAGTGCTTTAGCTCCTTTTTGGAATGGGAACCGAGGCGTCGGTCTCATTCCCAGAGCACGGTGCATTATTTAGATGATTTTTTGGTGGTTGGGGCTGTGGGGTCTGGACAGTGTGCCTGCCTCCTCACCTCTTTTGTTGGTCTTGCCAAGGAGCTGGGGGTCCCATTGGCAGTAGAAAAAATGGAGGGTCCCTCTCAGGTGCTTACCTTTCTAGGTATAGAACTGGACACAGTCCAGCAATCCTTTCAGCTTCCCCAGGCAAAGATGGTGGAGCTTAAGACTAGACTTCAGGAGTTCCAATCTAAATGTAAATGTAAAGTGTCTCTATTGGAACTACAACAATTGGTAGGCCATTTAAACTTCGCTTGCAAAGTGATTGCCCTGGGTAGGGCTTTCTTGAGGAGGTTTTGTGATGCTATGGCAGCACTGTGTGCTCCACATCACCGCCTCCGGGTCAGTCTGGACATGCAGGAGGACCTGGCAGTCTGGTCTGACTTCCTTAGGTTCTATAATGGGGTGACCTTTTGGTGTGAGGACCTGCTGCTAGAAGCTGAGCTGCAGGTAACATCTGATGCATCTGGGTCCACAGGCTTCGGAGTTTATTTCCAGAGACATTGGTGTGCTGACCAGTGGCTGCCCAAGTGGCGGGAGTTGGGGCTTGATAGGGATTTAACCTCTTTGGAATTTTTCCCTATTTTGGTGGCGAGGAGTTAGCCAACCACTCTGTCCACTTTTGGCGTGACAACCAGGTGGTGGTTCATATAGTCAACTCCCTGACGTCTAAATCCCTGAGGGTCATGAGGCTGGTTAGGGCCTTCACCTTGTTTTGCCTCCGGTGGAACATTTTGTTTAAGGCCAAACACGTTCCTGGAATTAATAATGGTGTGGCGGACACTTTGTCTCGCCAACAGATGGAGCGGTTTTGGCAGCTTGCACCGGAGGCAGACCAGGAACCCGCGGTGATGCCCCTGGAGTTGTGGTTGCTTGGGAGGCCGAGGCACTGAGGGCCATCCAGCTTGCAGTTGCCCCCAGCACATGGTGTGCCTACACAAGAGCAGTAGGACAATTGGCTGGGTTTAGGAGGGAGGCCGGCCTGCAACAGACATGGCCCATCCCAGTGGAGCACATCATGAAATTTTGTGTGCATCAGAAAGCCCGTGGCTTGGCTGTTAAAACCATAAGGGGACAATTGGCAGCCTTGGCTTTTATTGGCAAGGCCCGGGGATTCCCTGAAGCCACTGGGGACTTTAGGGTGCACAAGATGTTAGAGGGCTGGAACTGGGAGGTGGGAGCACAGGCTGACATTAAGAAGCCTATTTTTCCGACAATGCTTAGGGGCCTGGTGCTACCTGGGCAGGTATTTGCAGCTCTGCTTTCAAGTCCAGGCTATTCCATGCAGTGGCATTAACCACTTTCTCTGGGGCATTGCGCGTTAGCGAATTGATTGTCAGTTCAGGAACCAATATGTCGGACTGAGCCCTTTTGGCACAGGATGTCCAGCTTGAGGGTGGCAAAGTTTCCCTTACAATATGGAGGTCTAAAACAGATCAGTTAAAGAGGGGAGCAATCGTCCACTTGGGCTCGTGTGCTGAGGCAGGGCTGTGTCCTGTACGGGCCCTGAGCAGGTATTTGAGAGCACAGGGTGAAGAACCTGGTATACTGTTCAGGCATGAGGATGGTCGGCCCTTGACACGTTATCAGTTTTGGGTGGTGACCTCCAGAGCTTATTCACCTAGGTGGGGGTGACCTGGGGCTGGTGCAAGGCAAGGCTTTGTCTCTGCAGGCTAGGCAGGATTTGCGGGAGGTATTGCACCGCTGGCCTGGAGTGCTGATCATGTGGTCAGCGATGTTGCCTCGCAGGGTATGGTGGGAAGCAGAGGATCGACAGGCCATGGAGAGGGCCCGAATGAAGGCCAACTGGGCCATTCAGAAGGCTTTAGGGGAAGAGTTGGGTATTTATTTACCCCACCCCAGGATCAGGGCCGAGTTTGCCGACCTCTATAGAGGTGACGGGGTACACCTGTCTGTAACGCACAATGAAATTTTCTTGGATGACTTGCGGCAAGGGCTTCGGTTGGCCTTGAGTCATATTTGGGGTGTCTGGGTCTAAGCAGAGGCTTGGACCTGGCAGTGGCAGGAGACAGAGGGGGAATAGGGAGCGGCCAGTGAGCACCCTAGGCACTTCTCCAATGATGGGGAAGAGGGATCTGCCAGGAGCAGATGGTACTGCTTTGACAGCTGCCATGCTGCATGGCAGACTGCCTTGGTGAACCCCAGGGCAAGTCCTTTCCTTACTGTTGTACAGCTGAGGCTTGGGAGCTTGAGTTGGGGGGATCCATTTGCCGGCTGGCTGGGTCTTAGCCATCCAGTGGATGGCTCATGCCTGGGGCTTCAGGGCTCGCCCAGACAGGTCAAGGCAGAGGTCCATGGGGAGACCACGTGGCTTGGCCTGTACCACTAGTTGGCCCTTGCTGCAGTAGTTAATGGTTGTTATCAATTATTGTTAATTAATAAAGTGGCCCTTAGATCCAACTTTGGTGTCTCTCTCTTCATTCTGACTGTGGTGGCAACATCTTTAGTTACCACCAGTCTTCAAGAGCAGATTATGTTTGTTTTCCTTCTTCCATTTTCATATTCTTCTAAGATGATATCTCTCTGTCATGTCCAGTACTCTCTGGGTATCTAGCCAAGCCACTATCCTTGACATAGAAGTCAGTCTGTGCAGTGTTTTTAGATCTAGTTAGAAAACATGTGCACTAAACACAATGCAATGCTTGGACTAGGGAAATGGAGATTCAAACTTCAAATATACTCACGTTCTGAATGATAAAATAAGGATGCAGTTCCATACTCTCTTCTACCACACCATGTTATCCTTAACAAAATAGTCATTCTCCATCTCCTTATGGCTTCTGCTCTCCTTGCTGAGTAACTGAAAGTACGTTCAGGTAAATGCTAAGTGAATGTATTTGCATAACAGAGTCTCAAGAGCAATTTCAGTTTGAGCTGATTACATGTTCCTGGTGGGAGGGAACAAAGAGAATTGCAGCAGAGAGTTTGCCTTTTAGTGAATAAAAAGTGAACTTTACACAAGGGCTCATCTTAGCATTTTGACACCATTTTTAATATACATTGGAACATAAGTTATTTTTATAAGAGGATACAGTATGTTTGATAATACATATTTAAACACCATTTACTGTGAAATGCGTACAAAGTCATTACCTTTCAGGCAAAACCAACAGATCATTTTCTGACAAATAATAATTTCAGTAAAAAAGTAGGGGAAACTTTTGATGTACAAAGAATATATAGCAGTACACACTAATTTATGCCTCCTCCTCCCCCCCATCTTTTGTTACACAAAATAAGCCAGTTCTGTCTTTCTTTAGCTCACTCTAATTATTTCCTTCGATCTAGCTGATGTAAAACAAATCTCCTTGTCTGAACAGCAAGTTTTTATTGATCCAAACAACAGGAAGGAAGGAATAAAGAGCGACCCCATAGCCTTTTTAGACTGTACACACACACACACAAATGTGTGTGTGTGTGTGTGTGTGTGTGTGTGTGTGTGTGTGTGTGTAAGGTTGTCATGTGTAAGAATGTTCTGCCATATAAAATACTGAGAAAAGACATTTCCCAGTATGTGTCTTCTTGCCAAATCTGCATCATGGGGAAATCCAGGAAAGGAAAGCCCCCAAGATTACTGTAGCCATTAGAAACCCCTGCCAGACCCTGGTCGGTAATATTGATGGACTTTATCACTGACCTACCCCCCTCCAAGGGAACTTCTGTGATTCTGGTGGTGGTGGATTTGATTTCCAAACAGGCTCATTTCATACCTTGCACCACCATCCCCACAGCAAAGAAGCTTGCTGCTTTGTTTATGCTGCATGTCGTCCACCTGCACTCATTTCCTAATAAGGTCATTTCCGACCGTGGAGTACAATTCATTGCCAACTTCTGGCGGGAGCTACTCCAGTTAATGGGAACTGAACAAGGACATAGCTCTGTCCATCATCCAGAAACTGATGGACAAACCAAAAGAACAAACCAAGTATTGGAACAATTCTTAAGGTATTACATCAATTATCAACAAGATAATTGGAGTGATTTTCTGGCTTTCACTGAATACACATATAACAACTCAGTCCACAGTTCACAGATGCATCCCCCTTCAAAATAGCACAGGGCTATGAAGGAACAGCGATGCCTTTTGCTCAAGCCCCAAAATCTTAGCAACCAGGAGCTCTAGGGGAGTGGTGGACTACTCTAACATCTCAGTGGGAAGTTATTCAAAAAACCCTCACCAAAGCAAAAGAGGACTATAAAAAGTTTGCTGACAGGAAACACTCCTCTCCCTGGAAGCTGCAACCAGGATACTTTGTGTACATCTCCACAAAAAACCTGAGTAAAAAACTCGGCTGGAGATTTTTAGGGCCATTTCCTGTGAACAAACTGATGAATGAAATGATCGCAGAGGTGGAATTACCAAAGAACCTATGTCAAACCCACCCAGTATTTCACTTCAGACTTTTAAAGAAGGCTCCCCCACCTGACAAATGGCATCCTGAAAGGGGAGCCCCTCACCCCATCCTAGTTGATGGCCAAGTTCATCATGAAATAGAGAGCATTCTGGACTCTAAGCCCAAGCACAATCAGCTATTTTACCTGGTGAGATGGAAATACTTTGACCCTGCTTACCAAGAATGGATTAAAAGCTCTGAAATGAATGCCCCAAGACTCATCAAAAAATTCCATAAGCTATATCCTGATAAACCTGGTCCCCTGTGAGAGGAGACGAGGATCTTTGAGGGGGCAGAATGTCGTGACTGTGCAAATCTGATGAACTCTGAAGGAGTTTAGACAAATTCTTTTCATTGTCACTGTGGAATGGCCTCTCATGCCATTCTCCAGCTCAAGATATGGTGAAGCTGAAGGGATGCTGGAGGCCTCCCATTATTGTAATCCCTCGCTGAAAAACAAATTAATTATCTTATGAAACAACATATAAGCCCCATGGTAACCCAATAATATCCCAAATAATCTCTAGAGATGGAGTTGATGGCCCTTCAATCCCAATCATCCCATTTTCATCAAGTTTGCTGAAAGAAAAAAAAAAAACAGCCTGCAGCCCTTTCTGTACTTTAGGGACTCCTGCAAGCATCTCACAATGCTATATATGTCTGAGTGGATATGAATAAGGTATGCAACACTTTTAAGTGGCTAGGAACAGATAAACAAGTATAAAACAAAGTGGTACTGAATAATGAAAACAAAGTATTGCTGCTGATGAAACCAAGTATGGACTAATGAATTATAGAAGTATTGAGAAACTTGTAAAGTAACTATTCAATTAAGGAACAGAATCAACTTACTTTACAAAACAGACAAATTTGGAACTTTAGGTACAATTAATGTTTTAAAAATCAGATTTTTTTGCATTTAGCGATATAAGAAAGGATAAAACTAAGAATGTTGCCATGGAAAGTGAAAGAAAAAAATATTTTATTTTGGTTTCAGGAATCTGAGCACCCTCTCGTCGGAATCATGTGGGAGACCAGGGTGGCTTCCTCTGTGGAAAATGGGTAAGAGAAGACCTAGACCACGTACCCTTCAGAAGCTATTCTGTGTGTGACTGCACCGGTGGAGGAATTGTCACCATTCTGATGTGGGTCTCTTTTACTTAACACCTCATGGAGACCAACATCACTGGCCTCCTGAACTCATGAGGTGGAAAGATATTCATGCACACACCAGATCAACAGAAATTTTTGTGGGGAAACCATGAGGACCCAGAAAAAGAGAGAATCATAAGAAAGAAGGGAGTTTGTCCCAAAGGAACACTTCTCTCTTACATCTTGATTTTGGGATGGCTTTTGGACAACCATGCTAATTCTTAACCTTCTGCATCATCATTTTGCTTTCCCCAATAATAATCAGTTAAAATGCCAAGGTACTGTAAAACAGGACCCTTCCTGGTGCCAGAGGTGAAAGTGGACAGATAAATTAATTTCAATATTAAGTTACCACTGGCTTGTGACACATCAAAGCTGCATGTTTGATGTCTTCATGTAGAATTATGGAGATTTTTTTTATAGTCTGAGGGAATCATATTCAATTGCACTTACATGGTCTTGTTACAAGCAGCCACACCCAAGATGCTTGTGCATGTCTGACAGCTGAAACAGAATGCCATGTGGATATATGAGGGTGATGGCTACTCCTGGAAGGTGAGGCTGCAACATCACTCCAAAGCATACATCCATCTGACCCACCACCATCACTGCAAAGGGAAGGGTGAATGGCAGAGAGGAAGAGGACTGGATACTGACTGGACAAAAGGAAACTGAGGCAGGTGGGTAATGTGGAGAGAAGGTGGAGGCAGAGGAGGGAAAGAAAGTAGAACTGAAGGGAGAAAAACAGGGAAATGGTGGAGAGCAAGAAGCATGAGCAGAACTGGAAATGGATCAGACAAACAAGCAAAGTGGGGTTGGGGGCAAAGACAACACAGTGAGGGAAGAAACTGCAGCAGGACTCAGGGCCAAGCTACACATGACAAAAGACACTTGCCTGGCAAGTGGATTGAGTGGAGGGCAAGTGAACAGGGAGAAATACACTTGCCGTTCAAGTGTCATTTGTCACTTGTAGCTTGGCCCCAAGTTGGGAGGAATCAGGGACCAGCAGGGTGGTGGGATTTCCATTCACCATGAGTCCTCAGGTTCTCTTTTTGTACCTTTTAACAGTGAAATGCCTAGCATCTATATGGGTAATGAGAAAGCAGCCACAATCATAAATGAGATTTCTTCAGGGGGGAATCTAGTCATGCAAAAAATTGCAAAATTACTAAATCGATCAAGGGCAGAAAGAAAGAAAGAAAGAAAGAAAGAAAGAAAGAAAGAAAGAAAGAAAGAAAGAAAGAAAGAAAGAAAGAAAGAAAGAAAGAAAGAAAGAAAGAAAAGTGCAGAAGCAGGGCTATGCACTGCTGTAGAAGCCTTGAAGCTTGAGAGCAGAGTGCACATGCCATGTTAGACTTTTCCTGCTTAAAGAGAAGATCTGAGGAATCTCAGTTACAATGTTGAGTGATGGAGATGCTGGTAGAGGAAGGAATGAAGTTCCTTGCCCAGAGGCCTTCCGTGAAATTTCGGGGAGGTTTCTCAGCAGTTCTCCCATCTAAGAAGAATTATGAAGCTAGTGGAATGGAAGGAAGGAAGAAAAGGGGGATTTCTCATTGGACACTCAGCTTGCATGATTTATTCATTAATTTGGCTAGCTTCATTCAAAAAAGTGGGACAAAAGTGAAATAAATATTGAAATTATAGAGAAGTGGAAAATGTCTCCCATGAATCCATAGTCAGCTGTGAACAACCTTGACAGCTGCTAACCAATTACAGCGGCTGAAAACGTTACCAGGTCCTATTAAAGATCAGAATTTGCTATCATCTTCTATGAACTTCAAAGTTAACACAAGAGACCGAATCCTTGGTGTGAGAAGAAGCTGGATGCCCATGAAACAATGCTGTTAAATGAAGACTGGCAGTAACATTTCCTGTGAATCCCCCAAATATTAACCAGCAGATTGATGCAATTTTGGTCACTTTTATTCTTATAGCACCCCTCTCTCCCATTTTCTGCTAAACCTTGCCCACTGGAGTCTACCCCACCCCTTCCACATTCCTAACTGAAACTGTATCTTATTCCCAGCATTTGTCCAGAATGCTTAAAATGATGGAAGAAAGAGTTCTCATTGATCAAACCTGAAGAGTTTATGACTGCAAATGTTTGCAATGAGCTTCATTTAAAACTTGGATTAACCAGCTGCCACACTTGGCTCCAAGCATCTATCCAAGCAGGGCGAGAACTGGGAGTGTGTATATGTAAACATCGGAGGCTACAAAGGCTTGGGAACTCTAAATCAAATTTATTTAAAAGAAAAAAGAGGGGATTTAATTCAGGGCATATGGAACACGGTTCGCTGCAAAGAAACAGATTTTAGTTTCTCAAAAGGAAATAAAAACAAGACCAAAATGCTGTACGGACACTGTTCACTTATAAACCTAAGAAAATGTCTCCCTCCCTGTCTGTGTTTTTGATTTATGTGGAAGGCAAGAGAATTTCTCCATACAATTTGTTTTACTATAGAGGATCAAATCATTGTAGGCTGATAAATAAACTACAATATGAACAGGAGACCTGCCACACTTGAAAACAAAAATAAAACTCCAGCGTCAAAAAGTTTAAATGAACTTCCCAAATTTCAGAACTCTCAGTGAACACAGCCCGGTTACTATCTTTCAAGATTCTTGTCTTGCAAATTGAAGGCAAGATTCTCCTGAGCCTTGGCTTTAGATGTGAGCTTTTGGTTATGCCCGCTTGAAACAAAACTCGAGGTGAGGAAGATGACAAATGTTAGGTAAAATTACAATGACTGTGAGCTAAACTGGACATTGATGAAGGCTTTCATTCAGAATCTATTAGGAAGAAAATCTGAGAAAAAAACTCTGTACAGCACCCAAAGATGGAAGGGTTGCAAGCGGCTCTCTTTGAGCTCTGATGAAAACCACGTACCCAGCTCTGAGATACACACATTAATTGATCTCTACATCATGGCAAGTTCTATCCCAAAGAAGGCCCAAAATAAAAAGACAGAAGGAGGATGCAGACACAACCATCCATGTGGGTTCATATCTGCAAGACCACTTTACTTTCACACTTGGAATGCCAATGGCTGTTGGTCAATCTGCCCTGAAGTCTTGGATTCTGCCTTCATGCCTTTTTGCATAGCACCAGGCGAGCTGCACTTTTAGCACAATCCAGCAAGACTACTGCTACCAGAACAGTTCACCAGAACTTTTTTTAACATAATCCAACACAAGCTTGTATTTCACCTTAATGGCAGCACTGGGAAACACAAATGGAGATGTAGGTATAGAAATATACGAGGTGCAACTGAACAGAGGGGTTTTTGATTCTCAAAATAGATTATTGCCAGAAAAAAAAAAACTTACCTGAAACTGTTTCCGTATGTTCTCTGCTGTTCATCTTTCAATGTATGAGGCACAGTGGAATGACGATTAATACCCTCATAACTATATGATGAATGGGATATTCCGTCCTCTATGCCCTTCTGCCACCTGAGATCAAATCTAACATATTTCACTTGGATTAGAATGTGTAATGTAGCCCTGGTATTCTTTTGGCCAGCTGCTGAACACAGTTTTGCAGCTAAGAAATGCTTTGGAGTTCCCTGAAGTCCTTACAACAATTCACAATGGTAACTAGAGATTTCCATAAACTGTCATTCTCCATATTACAAAGTTTTCCCAAAGTGCAGAGATAATATCAGAGAGAAGCTGAGATAGTTTCACCACCAATAACAGATGAATTGTCACAAATGAACAGAAAGAGAGAGACAGTATTTCAAAAAAGGAGCAAGATTTGAGTCCAGTAGCACCTTAAAAACCAACAAGATATTACAAGTTATAAGCTTTCAGAGTCAATGTCCCTTTGTCTATTCTTGAAAGCTTGTCCCCTGGAAAATCTCATTGTTCTTTATGGTGCTTTCTTCTACTGCAGTGCAGACCAACATGGCTACTCACCTGAAACTATTTTGAAACAGGGAACACTTTAAAATGTCAGCAAATATATGATAAATTTAAACTGTCATTTGGGGGTAAAAAAAATCTCTTGACGACTTCTTGAACACTAGTGATTAAAGACTTTTTGGGACCAAAGTTATTTTTAATGAATCCTATATGTTTTCAAAAATCACAATGTTCGCCTACTAAATCTAAACTGGGTTTCTTTTCCACAGAGATTTTAGCTCGTACTGCTCCTTTTGAAGTTATCACTGGTAGCAACACATTTTGATAAGTAATATAGATAGAGTCTGCTGGCTGTTTTAATTTTAATTTTGCTTTTTGTCTGTGTGATCTCATATACTTGTAGAAACAAATTCCAAATGATGAGGAATATTAGAATTATTTATTAACACTTTGGAAATAAATCATGGTTGCGACTCTGTGATGTCTCAGAAGATGGCACACCCAGCTGCATGTGAAACATGCTTAGGCTGGGTGCCACTTTTGCCTCACTGCATGGATGGAGAGACCAGCCTTACATTCCTGGGCATCCAGGCTTTGGGAGGTGGGGCCTGGCCCTGTAAAGGGCGGCTCCGCCTCTGTAGGGCTCAGTCAGCTTTGAAAGCTCGGCCTGAGCAGAGCATATATCAAGCTCTCTCAGCCGAGCTCCTCTGAGGCCTGTTTTACTGCAGGCCCTCAGGGCTAGGTGGCTATAGCTACCTTCTTGGGGAAAGCTGTGATAGTCCCCTGCTTGATATCTTCAAACAACAGGAGGAGAGCCAGGGCCCAGCGCCAGGCTCAGTGGTTTGGCAGAGTTTTTTATTATTATTATTATTAGTAGTAGTAGTAGTAGTAGTATCCTCTTCTTATTTACACTTGGGGACTGTTGGTTATCAGTCAGGAGGGCTAAAGCAGGGTTATATCCAGCCCTTCCAGGCCTTTAGCCTAATTAGGCTCTGCTTCCCCTTATTTTGTTGGGAGGGTGTACTTTCAGCAGAAACAGCAATAGGCTTTTCTGTAGGCCGCAGGAGTGAATTGTGGCCATCTGAGGGGTGGATTACATTACTGCTCCTGGCTTAGCAGGGTGGATGCTGGTAGGCCTCCTCTGTCTAGTCTTTTTTCCTCCTCCCCCCCCCCCTGTTTATACTTACTTGGGAGGGAGTATTTCTAGCAGCAATAGCTTGGCTTAAGGCCTTCAGGCAGCAGGGGGTTGCATTTTGTGAAAAGGCTTGGCAGTTTATTCAATTGGATGCAGCCATTTTGAGTGTGGCATCAGTGGCCTTCTTGGCCTCCTGGCAGTACAGCCTTATTGTGAAGGCATCTACAATATGCACAGCTCCAGCAGTGGCCATTTTGAGTGTGGGTTTTATATGGTCTGATTTGCCTCCTGCTTACTGGCAGTGGAGGCCATTTTGGTGAGACTTCTACAACTTCTGCTTTGCTAGGGTGGCCATTTTGAGTGTGTCATCCTGTGGCCTGCTTAGCCTAGCACGGGCAGCCATTTTATAGAGGCCTCTGCAGTTTACACAGTGTTTGGGCTTCCATTTTGGGGGTATGTGTTACTGCAGTACATTGCGTTACTGTACATTTCCATCATGCCACTATAAATTTAAAAAATAAAAAGGCTAGCAGCCCTGTTAAGGGCAAACAGTCACTGAATATGTATCCTGCAAAGCAGCCCTACCTGCACAGTTAACCTTTGAGGATGATGAAGTGGCAAGGAAATACTGGGCTATCAGTGTCCATCAGTCAGGAGGGCTGAAACATGGTTAGGCTCAGTCCCTGCAGGCCTCTAGTTTATCTAGCCCCCCTCCTCCCCAACGTTTTCACTGTATTGGAGAAAGTACTTACAGCTACAGCTGTGAAGGCCTGCCTGAGGCTGGGGTAGGGGATGGCTTGCAGTCATCTGAAAGGCAAATTGCTTCACATATTATTGCTATTGGCTTAGCAAGCGTTTATATGCTCAGGGTGGTAGCTTGTAAACCCCTACCCCTGCTCAGTTTTGCAGCCTTAGCACAATTGACGTTGGTAGCAGAACTGGCCTAGGCTGCTGTAACCTAGTCACGTGAGGGTGACAGTGAACCTGACTGGCAGATAGGTAAGTCCACTGGAGGGGCTCCTGGGGTCAGGCAACAGTATCCAGGCACCCATGTTTAGACTCCTGGGTTGTATCCTCTTGGGTATTGCCTTTGAGTTTTATAGTGGCGTCTTGAGTTATTTCTTGATTCAGTTATAAAGGGACAGTCATAAAGGGAGCAGCAATTTGGGGGTTAACCCTCCTCTTCAGGAAGTGGAGGAGAAGGATGAGGTAGACCTGAGGAGGGAGACAGTGAATTAGAGTTAAGGTGGTTTACTGTACATGGACCAGGCAGCTGCCAGCCGGCCTCCTTTATGGGAGCTTCAGCAGCTGGCTGGGCTTTGAGCCTTGTCTCCAGGGTGTTGATACCTAGAGGTGGAGTTTCCTTGGAGTTTCTGCTGCCTTGGGGCTTAACAGCTCTGAGTTTAGTTCAGGGGCGCTGGTGGGCTGAGCAGTGGCCCATTTACCAGTCAGAATGGGGGACTTACTATACACCGTATATGCTTGGAATTTTCCAATCCTCCTGGCAGTTGGTGTGGGGGAGGGAACTAGATAACCCCTCAGCACACTTCACGTGGACAATTAGGCAGCGATGCCCATACCTAACCCTTTCATCCAAATCATATAGGATTTTGAGATGGGTTCCAGAGACTGGTCCTGGCATTTATGTTTCAAAGCAACACCCAGTCTCAACTGCAGATGCAACAGGGCAGCTTGCCCTCAGATTTCCTCTGAGCTAGGCCTTCAGGGATGGCTGTGGTTGTTGGGCAACCAGATATTATAGCCCCCAGCACACGGTGCACCTATGTCTAAGTAGATGGAGGTCTCTAGGCTGGGGCATAGGTTGGTCTGTAGGAGTTATGGCTAGTGGATATATCCCACAGTTATTGGGGTGGGGTTGAAATTAAGGGGCTCGCCTTGTAGCCAGTAGCAGTCATCAGGCAGCTTATGCGCCTTTAGGTTCACCAGTAAACCTCCCCGTTTGATGTTGGCCTGGGCATTTTCTGGGGCTACATGATGTTAATGGTTGGTGTGAAAGTTAGATTCTGGAGAATTTGCACAGTGATGACCCAAGCCCTTAAGGAAGGGTCTGGTTGACACTGCACTTAGCCACAAGGAACATGATGGCCAGCTGTTATTTCTGTTTGATGGGACATGAGGATCTTTCCCTCACTCCTGGTCATTCACCAGGGGGTAATGAGTTGAAATTTCCAAGGGTACAGCCCTTCTATTACAGGCCCCACAGACGTGCATATATAGGTTGGGTGGCCCAGTGTGCTTGAGGAGAGGAGCTGTCCTCTGCCTCACATATTGTTATTCACATGTGCAGTAATAACCTGGGCTGTGGGGCATGGCCCTTGCATGCATAGGCTGGGTGGCCTTGTGAGCTGGAGGGTGGAGCGGCCTCCATTTCACATTCAGTTTGTTCACCTGGGTGGTATGACCTTGGTTCATAGTGTCTGGACCTTTCCTTACATGCTCACACAGACTTGCAGCCTGGGTTTAGGCTCTGTTTGGAAAAAGGTGTGCCTATCAGGATTTGAGTCTGCACTATTTCATGTAACGTCACTGATGGCCTTCTGCGGAACTCTGAGAGGAGTGAGCTGGTGGCCCAATCCCTCACAGATCTGTCTGGGTGTGCACTGAGGGCACAGGATCTGAAGTTTGAGACTGATTCAGTGACCCTTCATATTAGGTGGTCCAAGATGGATCAGTGACAGTGGGGGCACAATTGTTCAGGTGGGCCCTTGTGATGAGTCCTAGCAGTGCAACTGCACTGGGCTATCTGGGACCAAAGAGTAGGTCGGTGATAGTAGGCAGTGTATTGGGCATACGTGCACCCCTGCTGACACTCTAAAGAGTTGTGTCTAATTGTTTCTTTTTCTTTTTAGATGCTGTGATTCACTGCAGGAGGTGTTGAAGCCTCATATGTGGACACAGCATGATTTTCTGGGTGGCTCATCAGGCCAAGAGGATGCCAATCGGGTAGTGACAGGGCCTCTGCGTGCAATCCTCTGCCTCACATTTTGGTCATTCGCCACGTGGTGTTGACCTAGTCTCACAGGGCATGGCCCTTTCCTTACAGGCTCACACAGGCTTGCAGCGCCCAGGCAAGTAGTGGCCTGATGGCTGGAGGGGAGGTGCGGACCTCCGCCTCACATGTTGGTCATTCGCCACGTGGTGTTGACCTAGTCTCACAGGGCATGGCCCTTTCCTTACAGGCTCACACAGGCTTGCAGCGCCCAGGCAAGTAGTGGCCTGATGGCTGGAGGGGAGGTGCGGACCTCCGCCTCACATGTTGGTCATTCGCCGCGTGGTGTTGACCTTGTCTCGCAGGGCATGGCCCTTTCCTTACAGGCTCACACAGGCTTGCAGCGCCCAGGCAAGTAGTGGCCTGATGGCTTGAGGGGAGGTGCGCCTCCGCCTTACGTTCTGGTTATTACCTGGATGGTAGTGACCTTGGTCTACTGTGCTTCCCCGTCATGGTGGCGGGAAGGGTCATTCACCTGGGTGGTGATGACCTTGGTCTGCAGTGCTTCCGTGTCAGTGTGGCGGGAAGACTGAGACCCACTAGTTTGGGGCTAGGCATATGGCCAACAGAGCCCATGAGAAAGCTGTCGGGAGGGACTGAGCATCTATTTGCCAAGCCCCTGCATAAAGGCTGAATTTGCTGACCTCTACAGAGGTTATCAGGGGTCATGGCATAAGGCCAAAATGGCCCTTTAAAAGGCTTTGGGAGCAGGAGGGGTATTTATTTGCCCTTTCCTGGCATTAGGGCTGAATTTGCCAACCTCTACAGAGGTGTCGGTGTTCACCTGTGGTGAAGGGCAACACAATATTCTGTGGTAACTGACGGCAAGGGTGATGGTTGGCACTAGGCTAACTGTGGGGTGCAAGGGCCTAAGCAGAGGCTTGGCCCTAGCTGTGGCAGGTTAGATTTGGGTAGACAGAGCGGGCCGGTGAGCACCCAGTGGCACCTCCCCATTGGTGGGGAATAGGGGTCTGTCAGGGATTGGCTGGCGGGCTGTACGGCTGCCAGCTGAGAGGGCAGACTGCCTGTGGGACCCCCTGTACAAGTCCTTCCCTCGGGCTTCACGGCTGGGGTGTATGGAGCTTTAACAGGGGAACCATTCGCCTGGCCGGCCGGGTTACAGCCATTCACATGGATGGCTCGCACCTGGGGCAGGGGGTGCTCGCCCAAGCAGGTCGAGGAGTTGGTCCAATTGACCCCTTGTCTTGACCTGTAGTACCGCTAGTTATACCCTTGCCGTTATTAAGTTTAATGTTGGTCAATAAATGGCCCAAATTTATACCCAAGCCTTGTGTCTGTCTCTTCATTCCGAATGGGGGGGCAAGATGGCACACCCAGCTGCATGTGAAACATGCTTAGGCTGGGTGCCACTTTTGCCTCACTGCATGGATGGAGAGACCAGCCTTACATTCCTGGGCATCCAGGCTTTGGGAGGTGGGGCCTGGCCCTGTAAAGGGCGGCTCCGCCTCTGTAGGGCTCAGTCAGCTTTGAAAGCTCGGCCCACCCACCACTCCCTATGGCAGTACAGGATTAGCTGGTTGCTGGTTACCAGGGCCAGGTAGGAATTTTTTCTCCTTTTCCCAAATTGGCACAGGGAAGCGGTGTTTTTCGCCTACCTTGTACTGTTTTGTAGGTGTGGTATTTGGAGTGGTGGAACTGTAACCTAGGTCCCTGGCAGGTTAGATTTGGGTAGACAGAGCGGGCCGGTGAGCACCCAGTGGCACCTCCCCATTGGTGGGGAATAGGGGTCTGTCAGGGATTGGCTGGCGGGCTGTATGGCTGCCAGCTGAGAGGGCAGACTGCCTGTGGGACCCCCTGTACAAGTCCTTCCCTCGGGCTTCACGGCTGGGGTGTATGGAGCTTTAAGGGGGGAACCATTCGCCTGGCCGGCCGGGTTACAGCCATTCACATGGATGGCTCGCACCTGGGGCAGGGGGTGCTCGCCCAAGCAGGTCGAGGAGTTGGTCCAATTGACCCCTTGTCTTGACCTGTAGTACCGCTAGTTATACCCTTGCCGTTATTAAGTTTAATGTTGGTCAATAAATGGCCCAAATTTATACCCAAGCCTTGTGTCTGTCTCTTCATTCCGAATGGGGGGGCAAAGTTCCTTCTCTCTTATTCTCTCTGACCGATGATGGGTGACGTGATCAGATGCTTGATTTCCACCTGAACTTGTTCCATCAGATAGATATTCAAAATATGAATGTTTGAATGATAGATTTGAAAGCTGAGAGGTTTTTTTCAGATTTTTAAATTGCATTTATTTTATCTTTATAACTTCTTTTATGCATCAGCTCCCCCCACAGCCCAGTAGCACAATCTGTGCCAATTTATCTATCCTATTTTGAACGGAGCTTCATTTCCATATTTTCATATAAAAGTTAGTTCCTTGTACAACAGGGATGAGGTCATGTCCTACCTCTTCCTATCACATGACCTTGAGATAATATGACTTTCTCACATGCTGCAGTGGATGCAATATTCAGTAGGTTCCAGTTTGGGGAAGGTTGAAGACCGCTAGACAATATTTATAAAACCCAGTAGTGAGGTTGTCCTGTGAATAATGCTTCCAGTTTAAAAATTGTGACAGCATCTAATCATTGCCTCTACTTAATATATTTTTTTTTAATTATGCTGTTTCACAAAGTCTTTGCAGTGTATTTGTTTGACAGCTGATAGCTGCATGGATTTTTTTAAAAAAAATCTTCATCCTGACTAGCTTTTGCTCATGAATCATTTAAGGTGAGATCTCTTTTCAAGTTTGTAGTGCGGCACATTTCAAAAGGTGTGAACAACAGTGGTTTCATTTCTGAGAAAGTAACAAAGCCTACCTCATTCTCTGTTTTGTTTGGTGTTCCTGCTGTTCTTCGTAGGTACAGAATCTGAATTTGCACTAATATATTTTTCATACACAGGTTAAAAGCTACTGGAGGAAAACACAACAATGACTTAGCCCACTTTTCAGGACAGCAAAGTAGAAACTTGAAAAGCAAAGGTGCGTGGATTGGAACATGTTTTCTTAACTGAAGAATTCACTGTGTTTGTCTCCTCATGCATTCCATTCTCCTTTAGCTATGATTCTCAAAACTGGTGGACTACAGCAGGCCTTCATTTCTGCAGAGGGAATGCAAACAGAGGCCAAAGACTACCTGTTGGTTGTCCTCCCAGCACTGGTGTTCAGAAGATTACTGCCTCTGAATATGATGGCTCAAGTTAAGTGTTACGATGATACTTCATCTTAACACTTAACTCTATCTTCTCCTTTTCAGGTCCAAATCACTGTTATGAGCTATAGCTCCCCATTCAAAAGCACAGCCACGTCTCTAAGCATGGTAAGGTGCTTCTGAATTATTGTTGCACTTTAGTATGTGCATGATCTGCAAAAGATGATGCAAAGTTGCTGCATTTGCTCGACACGTTCTAGAGATTTGATGATAATATCCAGAAAACTGTTGCCTATTGGGGTACACATTAACAATGTAGATTGGGACACTAACAAATTTACTATGGCATGAGATTCCATAGACCAGAATCCTCTTATGTTGATGCAGTGGAAAATTACACCACAATATATGTAACTGTTTTTAAAATGGTACAATAAAACTATCTGTGTATTTTGCTAGAACAGATAAACATTGCAGCTACTCCCCTGGAATTTATCATCAGCACCAGATACTTGTGGCATCGCAGGTTGCTTATAGCTATTTATTCCTCACTTCCCCCTCCCCAATGGGGACCCAAAGCCACTTACAGCATTATTCTCCCCTTTCTTTTTTGTCCACACAATCATCACCTTGTGAGATAGATTAGGCTGTGCGAGTGAATGACTGGCCCAAGTTCATTCAGTGATACCCCATGGCAGAGTAAGGATTTGAACCCAGCTCTTACATAATCTAGTCCTGCACTCTAACCTGGACACCACATTGGCTCTCGTTGTTTCAGCACATATTCTAAAAGATAAAGACCGGCCAAACAATAACATTATAAACATCTTGCTTGGTTAAAAGCAAACTCTAATTCAAACACATTTATCAGCTGGTGTTTACAATAGAGGATGTGAATGTCAAAGAGAAGCAAGTTAGATAAAGTTTCTTTCTCAGACATTTTCAGGCTTCATCTAGCACTGTTAAAATTTCATGATGGCATGGACTCCTTCCATTGACCTGTGAGAGGTTGTTTGTGCTTGGGTTGCCAGTCACCCCTGAAAGGCAGAGGTGAGCCATGTGGCAACATCGCTACGGATCACAGAGCAGCCAGTTGAGAGGAATAATTCAGCTTATGCTGGTACAAAAGGATATTTCACAAACATTTCAGAAACACTTGGAATGTGATTTGTGATGGGAAAGCCTAGCTGGGATACGATCCTGCCATAAATATGACCTATGACAGGCTTCTTTGGTAAAACTGACAACTTTGAACAACATGAATTTTCTACCAAGAGAACACTGACACAGAATAAGGAATGGTGTCTCTCTACCTCAGTTCCTTCTCTCCCTACCTTCCATAATTTCCCCCTAAGTATTCCCAAAATGATTTCCTTTCTGCGTATCTGAAAAAGTGAGCTCTGACTCACAAAAGCTCATATTGAAATAAATACTGCTAGTTTTTAAGTTGCCGCTGGACTTTTGTGTATCTTTCATTTCACTTATGTGAGTATAATTGCTCTTATGTTAGCAGATTTCATTAAAAAAAAAACAATGATACACTTACAGTTGTCAACTTCCAGGTAGGTCCTGGAGTTTTCCTGGAATTACAACTGATCTCCAGACTACACTGATCAATTTCCCTGGAGGAAATGGCAACTTCAGTAGGTGGACTCTCTCATCACATCCCTGTTGAGCTCCCTTCCCTCCCCAAACTCTGCCCTCCCCAAGCACAACACCCAAGTCTCCATGGATTTGCCAGGATACAATTGGAAACCCTAGGTATGCCGTTGCACAAGGAAAATGTCACTGTTTCTGAAAAGTTTATCTACTTGTGCAAAGCTTACTGTAAAGACTACAAGTGCAGTGTAAGTTTGTGATTTCACATCTGCAAGCTGATATTTACTTGCATGTGTATTTATACCACAATATTTGATCATAATAAAGTCCTTGAATGTGCCAGGATTGCAATGTGTGCAGTGTTTCTATGCACACAAAAACTTTTCTGTGAATAGAATAGTGCCAAGTTTCTTATAACCACTGCAAACATGAAGTGTATGGAGACTCATCTGTGTATTAATGGCGTACATGTTCTTTTCTCAGGATTCACAAACACTGGGAAGTTGTTAGCATGTCTGCACATAGCAAAATATGTCCATGAGCAATGCCTACTGCACAAATACACAGCACACACAGAGGAAACTGACTCTGCGGTTTATTCCAAACTAAGAGAAACTATCTAAATCATGACAGGAACTCAGTTCTCAGTGTTAAAGCACAGTACTCCAACTTTCTGATATTCATTGCATTTTTTTAAAAAAAGTATGTTGTATCCTATATGCAGAGGAGTTAGCCGTGTTAGTCTGTGGTAGCAAAATCAAAAAGAGTCCAGTAGCACCTTTAAGACTAACCAATTTTATTTTAGCATAAGCTTTCGAGAATCAAGTTCTCTTCGTCAGATGCCTGATACAGATACTGGCCAAATACAGTATTTGGCCAGTATCAGGCATCTGACGAAGAGAACTTGATTCTCGAAAGCTTATGCTAAAATAAAATTGGTTAGTCTTAAAGGTGCTACTGGACTCTTTTTGATGTTGTATCCTATAGTCACCAACCTTTCAGGACAGCTCACAAAAATAAAACAGATCAATATTTTAAAATAAGTAATGCAACAAAATGATAACTGGTTAACAGTGCAATCCTAAACAGAGTTTTACTTTTGAATTAAATGGACTTAGAAGATTATAAATTTCCTAGCAATCCATTGTGAAATGGGAAAATAATACAAGAGGAGGCCCTGTGTCTCTCAAGGTCTCTGAAAAGGAAGCCTATAAATGTTCCAAACAGATTAATAATAACAATAACAAGCAATAAATCACTTCCAAAATCTCTCCTAAAAAGCAAGGTCTTCACCAGCCAATTGGAACTCAGCAGAGAGCTGATGTGTTGAATATTTTCTGTCCATCAATTCAATTGCACTTTTATCCCAACCTTCCTCCCAGAAGCTTGGGTGGTGTACTGGGTTCTCCAGGACAGCTGAGAGATTGTGAGTTGCTTATGATCACCGAACAAGTTTCATGGCTAAACCTTGGTTGCCCCCACCATTCCTAAGGTTGACTCCAACCAGCTCTTCTGATGATGAAAAAAGAGAGTGGTTCCCAATTACTACCAAAAAAGACTGTGCTAGGGATCATGGAACTTGCGTGCCCAGAAGAAATGTGGGAAGGGGCTGTAGTAAGGAGAAGAATTGGATGCAATTGATTGAAAAAATTGTCTGAATCTAATCCTAGCTTGATATTCTAATAGCTGTACTGCAAGGGCTCTCACATATGGCAGTTCAAACAAGAAAATTTCCATTTCAACTTTGGAAAGCACACAAATTAGTTGAACTCTGTCTAACTAACAGCATAGCAGCTTGTGAGAACTGGATGGATAGCAAAAAGTGGTAATCTTTCCTGTTCCATAGATATAGAGTTGTGTGAAGTATGGCAGTGTGAGTGTGCCAACATTCCTAAATCTCCGAAGAAGGGATATTGTATCTGAGAGCAAAGAAGAAGAAGAAGAAACCGCTTGGATCTGCATATGGGAAACACTGAATATCTGATTGCTCCTTCCTCTGTATGACGTAAAAATGCAATCAGGGAAAAGGCCAGATCAAACTCCTCTTCCTGATCTGTTATTCCTTTATGGGCAAGAATGGTTTGTATGTGTGAGAGAATTCAAATATGAGATCATCACCAATTTGTCATAATTTATATAACCCAGGAAAAGCTTACCTTTAGACTGGGCTTATACAAAATGGCCTTTTGACAATGGTGCTGAGAGGTATGACTGAAAGCTTGGAGTCAGGGGCGTAGACTTTCCAATTTCCTGGGGGGGGGACTGGGGGGGCTGGGGCTGGGGCTGGGGCTGGGGCTGGGGCTGAGCTGATCCTTAAAAGAACCGGGGTCCAGTGACATCATAGGGAGGAGCCAATGACACCACAGGGGGTGGCTTCCATTGCCACCATCTATGGAGGTGGGGCCATGGAGGATTTAGGGAGGGGCTCCCCACAAATTTAGGGGGACCCAGGCACCCATGATCATTACCTGCTTGAAAATCGAAAAAAGATTGGAAAACATTTTCATAATTTTCTCTTGCATTGTTTGGCACATATATTGTTGCTAGTGTGTAAATCTTGCCTTCCAGAAGCCTGATTTTCAGAATCATATATCTTCCGACAGAGTCTCTGAATTCTTCTGTAGCATTTATTTGTAAATTGTTTATATAAACTGCAACTCCTTTTTAAAATTATAAATTCTTAATAAACACAGAAATACATAAGAGCAAAAAACAGGAACAAAGCCCCAAAGAATCATGGAAATTGTAATATAAATAGGAGGAGTGAACAGTCCTGTGCTTCATCTGCCATTATAACTGAGTCCCTCATATGAGTTTGTCATTGCTTGCCCCCCTGACCAAATTCAAGGGGGCTTGAGCACCTCAGCCCCCATGTAGTTCACCGGTTGCCTGGGGGGGGGGCTCAAGCCAAATCCAGGGGGGGCTCGAGCCCCTCAGCCCCCCCCCATAGTTTACACCTATGCTTGGAGTGGAATCATATGGAATCACACACACCCCTCCAATAGATATTGCATACCTGAGTTCCTCTGCCTTTTTGAGAAGGGCAGTGTCTTCAGAAAAATTTCAGACTCTAATCTTTTTATTCATTTCCCCTTCATACTCTGCCCTTTATCTTTCTCTCTGGCTTCGAACGGGGCACAATATCAGACTTCTGATGGTTTCATCTGGTTTCTGCTATCTTGCTGAATCTCCCCCATCTGTCCTTATCACTTGCTAGGCCACAACAGATTCGTTGCTCTTGAGTGATGGGTAGAGTCACCATTACAATACTCAATTGCAGTTTTTAATATCTGGCAATACAGCTAAGTGTCTAATACTTATGTAGCAATAATAATAATAAACGTGTTTTGACTGTGATAGGTAAGTGTATATGCATAGTTGTGAAGGCTTGTACCTACATTCATTCACAAACACTCGTAGTAAGAAAGGGAATGCCTCTTGATTTACTATGAAATAATTGATCCATTCAAGGGAACATTTGTCCCCCTCATCCAGTCATACAGTATTAGGCAATATGTGCTAACAGTTGACAAAAGTCTTAGGTGTTGTAAGACAAATGGCGTATTAAAGCAATATTTGGAAGAAGGCAAAGGATGAATGTGCCTATTGTATCCTAGTGAGCTACAGCTGAGTTTGATCTTACGAAAGCTGCTCAATAGAAGCTATTAATTCCATAGTCAAGAAGATTCATGTTTAAATTTGTCCTATACTATTTATTGGTTTACAGACACAGTTCTCCATTTTTAGCTAACAGTCTGTGACTGTAATCTATCATTAGTGTCTTTGGGCACTCTAATTTTGAATCTGGAGTTGCCACACTTAAAAAAAAAATAATAAAACTTGCCAATTGGCTCAATTGAGTTGCTTGATACAATGCAAACATACCCCTGATCTGCTCACAGTCTGATTGTGAGTGTTGAACATGATAAGATTTTCTGCCAAACAAGTCTGCTGAAAAATTTGTTGCATCCCTACTGTAGATTAGTATGCACATCCCCTTGCCAGTGGATTTTCCCTCCCAAAATCTTGTCTATAACCCCATAGACAAGGTTCACTAGAAAGCTTGCATTATATGTTTCCCTGTGTTTCTCCTCTTCCACCTAGGATTGTCAGGCTGAGCCTGGCAACTGGCAGGGACGTGGTGAGGATGCATGGCATCATGAGTGCAATAACATCACTTCCAAGGAAAACCTGGAAGTGATGGTGGTAGCTCTACAAAATGCCTGAAATTCTATGCTGGTTAGCTTTTTTAGTTTTTCCCCACCACTGCTTGGAGAGGCAGCAGCAAATGTGATGTTGGGGTGGGGGATCCCTTACCCTAACTGGGGGAGAGGGGCTCGACAGCCTTACTTCCACCTCTAGTATGCAGTCTTTTCCTGTTCTCCTGTTCCTGAAATGCCAGTGTGGGGTGGCTACAGTGTCAGAGTAGGACATCACGGAGATCCAGATTCAAACCCCTAATCTACTATAAAGCTCATTGAGTGACTTTGGGTCAGTCTCTCTCGGCTTATCCTACCTGACAGTGTTTCAGTACCACAGAAGAGAATACAACTGTGTATGACTCCTAACTTCCATAAAAAGGGGGTTGAATAACAATGTGCTAGATAGATACCCAATTAGAAGTCTACTGTTTACCACTGGCTCCAGAGTCAAGAACTCTTCACACATTTAGCCCTGGAAAATCATTAACACACTGAAAAGTAGATGGTGTGTTTTCTGAAGAGGTTGCTGGCCATAATAGTAAGAGGGGAAAAAAGCAACGCATCACACTTGTGTATCTAAAGGTATCTATTAGTATGGCATAGTGGTTAGAGTGTTGGACTAGGATCTGGGAGGCCCAGGTTCGAACCCTCCCTCTACCAAGGAAGGTTGCTTGGGCCAGTTACACCTTCTCTGCTTAATCTACCTCAGGGGCATACACTGGTAGGGAAATGTGACTGGCTTTTAAATACTTGTACACACCGTGTCTAGCCAGCCTATGTGATAATGAGACATGCTGAGGCTCAGAGCAGCTGGTTATGTGAGGATAAGAGTTGCTGTGAGGATAAAATGGAGACGGAAGTGGTTTAAGCTGCTTTGTGTTCTCATTGGGGAGGAAGGCAAGATATAAATAAAATAATAAATATAAGCTCACATTAAGAGTTCTAAGAATCAACAAGTATTTTTCTAGTCCTCAGCACTGCAACATTATGGTGCAGCCTGGAAATGCTTCATGTACAGCATTCAGAGTTGGACTCTTTAACCTATATCAATAATTGGTATATCCAGTTTCTGAGTGAATGTATCTGAACTAATGCTAAGGAAAAAGTCTGTCATGGGCTATCATTGCCATACATATACCAGTTCATTAAGAAGACCCTACCCTAATATCTGATAACATGTTTGACAATGTGTTTTTACTGGAGTTGACCAAACATTTGCTAGTTTTGCTAGCTGACCCCCAACATTTTGTTTTTCTTTGAAAGAACACCTGATGTTTCAGTAATCTGAGAAAAGTTCACATTTTGTGAACAGGGACCCATTTGGGCTGTCAGGATAACCAACGTGCTTTTGAAGGAAACAATAGTTAGGCCTTTTGAATGCTCTTAAGGTCCAAGCGCAGCATTTCAATCCATCTCCTTCCTGGTAGACCCACCGAATTAGGCAAAAAAGGAAATACTCCAGGAGCAGTAATAGCTGCACGTACTTAAATTTTCCACAAATGTAATGTTCTTGTTCTTCTCTCTGCATCCCATGTCAGTGTCCTTCATGATGGCCTCCCAACCATGCTTCCATGCCTGAATGAAGCCAAGTCATTAAAATCTTCCGCGTTCCTCTTCAAAAGCTTGGCAGAGTAGCTAAGAGGTGATAGGTGATGACCTCTGAGGATGTTAATCCGTTGAGTCCCTGACAGCTATATCATAGATTTGCTCATTTTTACCTTGATTTAAATTGGCAGAAGAACAGCTTATCCAAAACATAACCAGCTGCTCTGAGCCTCAGCATGTCTCATTATCACATAGGCTGGCTAGACACGGTGTGTACAAGTATTTAAAAGCCAGTCACATTTCCCTACCAGTGTATGCCCCTGACATTAGAGGGGAAAATACCCTCCATTTTTTACTCTTGTGTGAGTTCCAGTGGCACAGAGGACTAGCGCTTAGAGGGTTAATCCTCTGGAAGCAGGTTTCTCTCTCCTTTTAATAACAAACTTGGAGGAATCTATCACTCACATATGCTAAGGTCCTTGAGGGAGAAGGAAAGCTGTGGTACTAGTCAAACTTTGGTAAAAGGTTTCCTCATGCTTTCGTTCATAACAATATTGTTTTTAAAAAGAGACAGAGATACTCCAGTGTTAGCGACATGAGCTTAGTGAATATTCCAGGTCTCCTCAAGAGCTCCTTAAAGAGAAAACTATTGTTTCCTAGTGGCACCAGTTTTATTATACACCCCATGATGGCGTCTCATATAACAAAATAGGCTTCTGGCATTTGAACCCTTATGTAGAGAAAAAAGAAACACCCATTATAATAAATTGTCAGTCCCTCCCTAATCTTGAACGTCCTAGTCGACTGCAGCTCAAGAAGTTACTTCCAACTACAATGTGCGTGACAGAGGGTTTTTTTTTGTTAAGCTCCAATTTGCTTTTGAAAAACTAGCCATAATCAAAAGTTCCACTGAAGAATTTTCCATGAACAAGAATATATTCCTAACCAAGTCACACCAGAAGACCAATTACCCTGTAGTGGTTTTGTGCGTTGCCACTGAACTTTAAAATTAGTTAAGAGCAGAAGCAGAAAGACTATAAGTATCTCTCTGTGGGGTGTGTGTGTGTGAGGGAGAGAGCGGGATTAACAAAGATAATGGAGAAATAATGATGAGGCACTACACAGTTGATGTAATGTTTTTTGTGTTCCCTCAGATATACACATGAATAATAAATCCATTAAGGGAACTTCCTGTTAGCTGGAATGTATTGTCACTCAATGCATATTTATCTGGATAATATATGCACTCAGTTACACTGTACTTCCTGACAGTCTTGCTAAGCCGTCAGGTTTTAATTAAGTGGAAACTATAAAAGCTTCTATTGAAATTTGCCCTTTCTCTTTCAAATGAGATGAAAGAACAACAATTAGTTGGATTTTTCTTGGTTTTGCAAGGGTCTATTTGCAGACATTTTGGGACCCTCCTTGCATTTTGCTTTCTGAATTTTCATTTAGTTGAACAGCAGCTATTCTTCTGGCACAGCTATCACTTTCAGAGGCAGTAATAATGCTTGCCAAAATGCATTGCCATTCTGTATGGACAAACACTATGGGTGAAATAGGTTCTTTGGGGGAGATTCCTTTGCCAGGTGCTCATCTGTCCATATTGCCCTGGTGCAGTGCTCCTCTGATCAGAGAATCTGATCCATCCAAGCAGAACATGCCATCTGTGCTTTGAAGTATGCCAGGTACATTTTCAACTTGTAGAATGTAGATGATAGCAAATGTTCAGGTGTTACAAGCTCAGGTTGGATGCACCTGCTGGAAAGCTGTGTTTCTCCAGCCAGCCAAATCCCAGCAGAACTTAATTAAGAAGTACAATTAATGTGACCCAACACACATTGCTTAAAGGCCTTAGGATTTCATTGTCTGTTCCAGAAGTTTCGAAACCAGGCATATGTCAATAAGAGAGGCTGTTATATAGAATGTCACAGTTGGGAGCTGAGGTTGGTTGCAGCGCAATCTAAAGCAGAGTCAGCTTACTTAAGTCAATGGCCTTAGAAGGACACAATTCAAGTCCAGTGGCGCCTTAAGGACCAACAAAATTTTCCAGGCTATAAGCTTTTGTGAGTCAAAGCTCCCATCATCAGAATGAAGTTCCATCAGCCTTGCATCAAGGTGTAGCAGAGAAGGGCCAGGTGGAATCAGGATGCATGGGTATAATGCAAAAAGAACTAAGAGATACGTAGAGAAGTAGGAGGGCAGAAAATGAGCATCTACAATTAGAACACACAGGAGGATATAACTTTAGGATTATGCTCTTAGTGTACTATCCATTGAAAGCATGAATAGATCAATAGCATGTGCTTAGGGACATTTAAAATATCCAATTTTTCATTCAGCACCAGTTTTGCCATGGTATTTTTGTAAGTGCCACTTATTTCTAAGTGCATACATGTAATGATTTGGCTACTGTGATACTCACCTCTACCATAATGTCTTCTGTCTCAGGGCTATGTTGGTAATAGACACTCAGTCATTCTGACCATACTACACTGAGCCAGTGTGGTGTAGTGGCTAGAGTGAGGGACTAGGATCTAGGCAACCCAGTTTTGATTCCCTGCTCTGCTATAGAAGCTCACTGGGTGGCCTCAGGCCTGTTACATACTCTCCACCTAACCTACCTCAAAAGTTGTAATGAGGATAAAATGGAGGAGAGAAGAATGATGTAAGCTGCTTTGGGTACCCATTGGGGGAGAAAAGTGGGGATAAATCAAGTAAAACAAACAAAATATTCACTGAGATTCTCTCTCTACATCAAGGTGCTGGATGAATCTTTGGATCATAACATAATCTGGAACCATGATATCTGAAACAATAACTTTTTACCACAGTCTTGTATACCTAGTCCTCCTATACTCATCTTAACTTCACAACAAACCTGTGAGGTAGATTTAGTAAGAGAAAAAGAGTGAGAATCAGAGAAAGAAGGGCTCAAGGACACTAATGCCATTTCCTCATGATCTAAAAATAGTGTGATACTCACGGAAGGCTGTTGGCTTCCTTGAGAGATTTTGGACGCCATCCGTTTACAAAATGCCACAAACGTGATTTGTGGCATTTTGTAAATGGATGGTGTCAAAAATCACGAGGAAGCTGGCAGCCTTCCGTGAGTATCACGCTATTTTTAGACTATGAGGAAAGAGAGTTTCCTGGTAGAGTGGGTATTTCAAAATGTGTCTCTCAGGTCCTAGTCTAGCATTAACCATGGCAACACACTATGACCCTTTCTTTCCCTTTATCTTTCTCTCCAAATCATAGGGAGCCCTATTTTGAGTTCCTTTACCATCCAAGAAGCAGGTAGGTCCCTCCTCCTCCAACTTGAGGTGCTCTGTTTATGGAATACCTTGTAAAGAAACTTTATTTGGGGAGTCTTCTAGGTAGTTTTATTCAGAACAGCTTTTTCATCCGGGTGCTGACAAACATTCTGTGGACTGAGTGACATTTCAGTCAGTATTATGCTTGCTTCGGGATTCTTGTCTGGCTATATAGGCTTATTGCACAGCTGTGAGGTTTGTAATGAATATCCTAAGACATAAAAGGCAAATAGTGTTGCCAACAACTCACTTCTTATCCCCACGCATGTGCAGAACATGAAAAAAAGAAGTGAGTGGGGGCAAAACGGTTTGCCTCCTGGGGCCTCCAAAGGCCTGAAAAGGCTCAGTGGGCTGTGGGAAGGCCCGGCACCATGCCACCGGGCCTTCCTGCTGCCTTGGGGCTTCTCAGCTGGGCAGAGAGAAGGCAGCTGCACTGCAGCTTTCTCCCTGCCCAGCTGATCTGCAGGCAAGGGGAGTGGGGCTGCACAGTGCCTCCCTGCCAGCTCCACAGCCCTCACAGACCTGCTTGCATGGGGGGGCTCCTTCCCTGTGCGGCCTTCCTGCCACCTCCACTGGCTGTGGGGCCTTGGGAGGGCTGTGGTGGCATGGCCCTCCCAACGCCCCGCTGCTAGAGCCCATTTTATTTGTTTTTGCAATGGGCTTGGTTGTCAGTATTTTATAATTGTATTACTTTTGCTCACTCACAAGGCATTAATTTGAGCAGGATACAAAGTCAATTAAAAAATGTATGCCACTTCTTTCAAGGGGGATGATTACTAATATTTTTTAAATAAATAATACCAACAGGTAAATACAAATAAGTCAAGCCAATAAAAACAATTTATAAACAGGTCAATAAAACATGCCAGAGCATAAAAACAGCATAAAAACAAAGCAGTCTATAATGATATTGATAAAACAGCTATCAGCTCAGCACTGACCATAAAACAATTAAAACTACATGGATAACCCTATTTAAAAGTCTGTGTAAGACAAAATATTTTGTTTTGCTTCATAAAGGAAAGAAAAGTAGGTCATTCTCTTCTAGCCATTCTAATACGATCACTTGTTTTCTTTCTCACTAACTATTCTCTTTCTTCTCCCTCATCTAGTGTTAAACTCTTTTTACAAGACAATTTTATATGCAACGCCACTCCAAATGGCTCCTTAATTCCAGTTTCTGCAACCAGCTCAAAGGAAAGTCAGTCACACAACTTCCCCCTGATTTAAGTTTACATTATAGCCCTCCTAAACTGAAATAGGCCTTTAAAGCCCCCTCCTCTATTAAAATGGAATGTTGGCTTCTTCACAGGCCCTCATCTGTCTAAACATAATTTTGGCTTCTTGAAACTAAAATTTTGGAAAATAAGAGGTACCATTCAAACAGTTCTTTTACAAAGAAACATAACAAGATTGACCTTAAAATTGTCCTCTTGCTCTATAAGCAAGTGTAGTAAAATCAAGCTTCAGGTTTCGTGATCTGGACCATCTCTGCTCTGGATTATGATCTAAAAATTATTCATTTGTTTAAGGGATATTTTTTTAACTCCATGCCTTTTTCCTTAAAAAAGACTCATATCCTAAACAGAATAATCATCAGAAAATTACCACTTGGTGAAGACAAGTATTAAGTGCATGCTGTTGCTCAGTAATAAGGAAAAAGGCTCGAACGTCATTATATCCTGTGCTTTGAATCAAGGCAGCGTTCTCTGTAACTAACATCTACATAACTCGCTGAGAAAGCAGAGTATCAATTTTTTAAAACAAATAAATGTGAATAAAATATTGCATTACAGAGTAATTCATATAACTCACGTTGGAAGGGGGCATAAAGAAGAGAATGGGCTCATAAAAGGGTTTTAATGGCAGAGAGTGGATTTGATATTATACCTACAAACATGGACCCTGGCACAAAAATCAGGCTGGTAGGTATTCATAGGAGAAAAGAAAGAGGAAGGGAACAGCCCGCTCTCCACACCTTAGCCTTTTCCAGACCTTTCAATTTTCTCTTGCAGGACTCTAATCTGGAGAACCAGGTGTGATTCCTCACTCTTCCACTTGAAGCCAGCTGGGTGACCTTGGGTCAGTCGCAGCCTCTCAGAGCTCTCTCAGCCCCACCCACCTCACAGGGTGTTTTGTTGTGGGGATAATGATAACATACTTTGTAAACCGCTCTGATTGGGCATTGTTGTCCTGAAGGACGGTATATAAATTGAATGTTGTTGTTGTTATTATTACTGTCCCTTCATCGAGGATCATGTCTCATTTGAGAGGCCAGATTAGGGGGAATGAATTAACCTGCCTATAGAGATATTAACTGGGAAGAATCAGCAGGAGAAAGAAGAGTTAAAGACCTCATGCCAGTTCTCTCTTGCAAGTATACTATATTTCTCTCATTATATATCATTCTGGACTAGCCTATGGTGGGCAATCTCCCAGCCTCAGCTTCTGGACCCCCCAACCATTCATCAGTCTAGCAAGTGTGAAAATGGGAGGTGGGAAGCAACACCACATTGTATCATGACATCAAAATGCTCAGGAATTCCCCAAATCACAATGGATTTTATTGTAGAGATCAGGGAATTACTAGAATGTTGTGATGTTGCTTCTGGGTAAAACTGGAAGTGACATAGTGACATCATGCAATGTTGCTCCGCCCCCATCCCCCATTTTTGTTCTTATGATGAAAGGGTTGCCTAGCAACCCTATTGTGGACACAGTTCTTTGCAAAATAAACTAATTTAAGAAACAACAGATATGGAGAGCCCTTGCACCCAGCAATAAGTTAAAGGAGATGTTAAAATCCTAGTCCTTGAGTTTCCAGACAGTCTGTTAAAGTAAATAGACCATGGGCCATGGTTACCTTCATTATATTGATTCCTGTCTTCCAATTCCATGCAATCTTAATCATCCATGAATCAAGAGGAAGTAGAGCATGTTATAGTGCTAGTAATGCAAACACACATGATTGGTAGGTATTGGAACTGACTAGTGGACCATTCGGTCTGGAATCCATTTCCCCAATCCTAGCACATAACTCTAAATTTCCATGTGTCTAAATGGAGCTTAGGTTCTAATATCAAGCACTGGAAAATTATAAAAGTAAGTGAGATTGATTCCTTCTTCTTTATTTTAAAAAACCTGAATCATGGTAGTGAAGGCAAAGCAATGGCCCCCTGTTGGAGAAGTCTGCCAATTTCCACACAGGAAAGAAAGAGGAGAGTCTGAGAATACATTCTCTATGCCAAGCAAGATTTCTTCTCAAAAGAACTACTAAGGCCAGCTGCATATTTTGCTGGATCTTCCTGAATTCTTATTCATCCTTTAAAATAATATTTTCTTGAATGCCTTCACTATTTGGGGCAAAATGAACCTATTTGAAGTGATGGAACTTTCTAGTAGCTGAAGTCTCATTATATATTTCTATCTCTGCTTCATTTTTGTTCATTTCATATAAGAAATGTTAATATTAAAAAGTTTATAGATATAACTTCAGCAGTTTCCATGATGATAACAGTTAGATTGGCATTAATATCTTCAAAAATCGTTTCTATGAACAATATGGTACACTATCAATTATCCACATAACTGCACATAATTGTAAATATCCACTTAATCACAGCCCCATGACTCCTTACATGTGCATTAGTCTTGCAGTGCAATCCTGATCAGAGTTACTCCCTTCAAAATCCATTCAAGTCAATAGGCTTAGAAGAGTATAACTCTGCTTAAAATGGCAGTGTTGATTCAGTATAACTTATTCCATGTGTACACAGTGTTACTGTGCCTGATATCTGATGAATTGACAGCATTTAGCTGAGAAGGCTGACAATACCAGATGAATGTTGCAAACATTAACATTCACTGGCATCTGCTTCTCAGAAGCTAGTGAATATTAAAATGGTTGACTGTCAATATTCATTCGCATCTCTGAGTTTTTAGACACCCACAAATTGTTGTTAGTTCAGAAGAATACTGATATTTTGGGCATTCATTGCACTGGTACATCTCATCATTCAATTCATGAATTTGATACAACTAGTTTGGCCGATGGCTGCTTACAACAAATAGATTAATTCATCTTTAAGATGATACAACATTATATGTATTTTGAAACCGAGTGTGGCCTGAGATAAATAACCATATGTCATGCAGAAGTTCTCTGCCTACGTGGTGTGAAAATTAAAGACATTCATGGCTCTGTTGTGAAGCCTAGAATGGTTATGGAACCAACTAGATACTGAAACTGAACCCCAAAGATTTGGGTTTGTAGTTGTGGCCATTATTTATTTATTATATATGCATTTATTTATACTCCACTTTTTTGGGGGGGGGCGCAGAGTGGTAAGAAGCAGTACTGCAGCTCAAGCTCTGCTCAGGACTTGAGTTCGATCCTGGAGGAAGCTGAGTTCAAGTAGCCAGCTCAAGGTTTTCTCAGCCTACCATCCTTCCAAGGTCAGAAAAATGAGTACCCAGTTTCCTGGGAGTAAAGCGTAGATGACTGGGGAAGACAATGGCAAACCACCCTGTTAAAAGTCTGCCAAGAAAATGTCGTAATGTCCCCCCATAGATCAGTAATGACTTGGTGCTTACACCTTTACCTTTGGGGGGGCAGGATTTTATTTTTTTTATTATTTCAATTAATAAACTCAAACATAAAACATAATCTACAAACATACAATCAACTAGATCATATTTCTACAATCATCCATTACTGCAGTCATCAGTAACCATCTAGATCTTACATTAAAACCTTAACATATCATCTAGATCATTTAGAAAAAAAACCATAATGAATAAACTACAATCATTTAAATCACATTGTCATAAATTAAATCATATATCTATATAGAACTTGCTTATATATGTTTTTAATTTTTCATTTCAATTTGAATATCATTCCATCTACATTCATATCTATTAATAATTGCTCTTAATTATTCTTAATTTTCAACTATATAATCAAAAAATATTTTCCATTTTTCTTAAAATTCTGAAATTGGCCTGTTGTGTATATAAGATATTAATTTTACCATTAATGCATATTCATATAACTTATTACCCCCACAGCTGGAAGAATGACAGACTCAGTAGTTGGAACTATGGGTCGCTTTATTAAACACAACAATAACACTAAACTGCAGCAAAGGCAAACTGGCGGTACAGGTCAAGCCATGGGGTCACTCCTGGACCTCCGCCTTGACCTGTCTGGGTGAGCCCCATTGTCCCGGGCTTGAGCCATTCCTAGAATGGCCTGGACCCAGCTGGCCAGGCAAAGGGTCCCCCCCATCAAGCTCCTAAAGCCTCAGCCATACAGCATAAGGAAAGGACTTGCACCTGAGGTTCCCTGGAGGTGGTCTGGACAGGTGGTGGCAGCCATGTAGCATACCCTCCTTCCTGACAGACCCCTTTCCCCACCAATGGGGAATTGCCAAAGGGGTGTTCACCAGCCCACTCCCTACTCCCCAACTTTCTCCTGCCAACATGAAAGGGCCAAGCCTCTGCTTAGGCCCCCACGACCCACAGGTGGCCTAGTGCCAACCTGAGCCCTTGCCGCAGGTCATCTAAGAAGATGTCGTTGCCAGCCAAAGACAGGTGGACCCTGTCATCCCTATAAAGGGTGGTAAATGTGGCCTTGATCCTGGGGTGGGGCAAGTATATTCCCAGCCTCCTGCTAATGCCTTCTGAATTGCCCTATTGGCCCGGCATTGAGCCCATGCCATACCTCTAGGGTCCAGTGTCTCCCTCCCTCCAAATGAGGGAGCATTTCGGACCAGAATATATAAATTCCAGGCCAATGGGCTTTGATCACCCTAAAGTCTATGATCACCTGTAAAGACAAGGCCCTGCCTTTCATCAGTCCCAGGTCATTGCCACCCAAGTGAATGACCACAATATGCAGGGGAGGACCTGTCCTTCTCCCAAACAGAAGAGGCAGTAACTCTGACCACCAAAGTCCCTGCCGGCCACACCATTTGATTGTGGCGCTGTCACTTAGCCCAAGTTGAGATCCAACTGATGACTTCTAGGCTTGGACAGCTGCCCAGAACACCATACTGCGTCCAACAATGAGGATCCGTTTCCTCTCTGGACGACCCACCACACCTAGGAAAAGAATTCAATCAGTACAAGATTCCAAAGAAGGCAATGGCTGAATGTAAGACCAATAAGCACAAGACCACTATCTGCCCACCCACTGAATAACGTCACCTGTGTATCCCATAGTCACAGCCATGGAGGCTTCCCCAATCTGAAAAGAATGGGTGAGAATTTGACACCCGAACAAACCCAACTGCTGCAAAGCCCTGCTTGTCACCACCCAAAATTGATAACGCATTAGAGGAGACAGGTGAAAGAATACCCCAGGATCATCACCCCTCACCACAAAATATCATCAAAGGGCCTTGACCTGGAACAAACCCTTCTCTTCGCAGGGGCCCAGCATAAGCTCAGTCCCCACCTGTCTCTGGTCCGTCTTGAAATGCCTAATACGGATCAATACCTTCCCATTAAAAACTTAACATCCTGGGCCCAAAAGCTCAGCCCAATACATCACCACATGACTGAACAACCAGCTCACTTACATGCAGGGCACCAAAAAATGCTGTCAACGCAGCAGAATGGAAGAGTTTCATCTTGAAATTAGAACTGCAGTCTGATCCCCAGGCTGACCTTAAACCTCTAAGAATGGCAGGGAAAATAGGCTGCCTCTCATCCTGGGGGACTACCAACTCCCTGGCCCAGCCCTCAAGCATCTTCCAAATGCGGAAATCCCCAGTTGATTCAGGCAAGCCCTGTGCCTTGCTGACAAATGCTAAAGCTGCAAGCTGTCCCCTAATAGAGTTGACTGCTAATCCGTGTGCTTGTTGAGCCACACAGAATTGCAACAAATGCTCCTCCGGGAAAGGCCACATCTGCTGCAAACCCAGCATCCATCCGAAAAGCCCAAAACTGTCCTACCGCACACTCATATGCCCTTTGAGTGCTGGGGGCAATGGACAGCTGGATGACTCTGTTCACCTCAGATTCCCAAGCTGCCACAGGTCTGGGGATATTCTGGAAGGAAGACTGTCGGCCATGGGGGCTAGCTTCTAGAGACAGTCCATCTGTTAGTGAGACTAAGCATCCACCAATCCATTGTCAACACCTGGAACATGTCTAGCCCTAAACAAGATGTTCAACTGGAGGCATTTCAAAGTGAATGCCCGTACCAGCTGCACCACCCTGGCCGATTTGGAAGTAAGGGAGTTAACCACTTGCCCCACTGCCATGTTGTCGCACTAAAAGTGCACTACATGGTTGGATAATTCCCACCCCCAGATTCAAACTGCTACGAGGATGGGAAAAAACTCCCAGAACATGAGATCCCTGATTAATCCACTAACTGCCCATTCTTGGGGCCACTGGTCAGCACACCAGTGCCCCCGAAAGTAAACACCAAAGCCAGTGGGTCCTGAGGCATTGGAAGACACCTTCAAACCAGCTCCCATCAACAGGTCTTCCCTCCAAAAGGTCACCCCATTGAAGGACCCCAGAAACTCATGCCAAGTCTCAATATCCACTTGCATGCTCCTGTCACGGGCTGGGCCAGCCCAAGCAGGGTGGTGCAAGTCCAAACCTCAATACCAAGTCCAGAGGGAGTTTCAGGAGCCAAAAGCCAAGTCAAGGCAGTGGTCAGAGCACAAGCTAATGCCAGAGGTGAGTCCAGAGTCCAAGAGCAAGGTCAGGCACAGTCCAAGGTCAGTTACCGGTAGTGTCAGGTCCAACAGTAGGCACGGGCAAGGTTCACGGAGCACAGAGTGGTTGCAGACAGTAGACACATTGCTTCCACGCCTGGCTGTTGCTCCTGACTGGCTTTTATAGCCAGGCATGGTTTTCAGCCAGCTGCTGGGGCTCCATCCTGAAGCTACTCATCATCACTCTCCAGCAGCTGGCGTCGGCTCAGGAGACGAGCACTGCGCCGTCTCTCCTGCAGCTCCAGTCCCTGGCGCTGCCTGCGGCATTCTCTGGGTGTGGGTGAACCTGGGGGGATGGAAGCCTCTGGCTGGGCTTCCCCTGTGGTGCTGGCAGTCCCTGACTGAGCTTCCCCTGTGGAAGTCCCTGGCTGCACTTCCCCTGTGGTGCTGGGGCTGGAGAGTACTGATAGCTCTGCTTCAGCTGCTGGCTGTAGGCTCCGATTAGCCAACAGCTGTGGCTCCTGATTACCAGCCTCTGCTGAGTCAGGCCTGGCTGCATGGAGCCCCTCTCCTCCTGAGGAGGAGTCCTCGCTCTCACTGAGCCCAGGCTGGGCCATGACACCATCCCCTCCCTCAGGCCCCCCTCCATTCCACGGACCGGGTTTCCGGGGGTAGGCCCTGTGGAACTGGCGGATGATGTCTGGAGCATGGAGATTACTGGCAGGCTCCCAGGACCGGTCTTCTGGGCCATAACCCTTCCAGTCGACCAGATATTGCAGCTGTCCCCGGCGGCGGCGGGAGTCCAGGACCTGGGCAACTTCATATTCTTCTTGCCCATCAATAAGCACTGGTGGGGGAGGAAGTGGCTTGGGTCTCTGAGGGTCCGGGGGCGAGGCAGGAATGAGGAGAGATCGATGGAAGACCGGGTGGATCGGAAGCGTAGGAGGCAAGTGCAGTCGAAAAGCCACAGAGTTGACCTGGTCCGTGATGGTGAATGGGCCGATAAATCCAGTTTTCGGGATGGTCTCTGGGTCCGTATGTGGTGGGTTGAGAGCCAGACCTGATCTCCCACCTTCAAGGGTTCACCGGGTTGGCGTTTCCGGTCTGCAGCCTTTTTGTATGCCTCCTTGGCCTGTTGCAACTGCTCGTTCAAGAGTTGGTGTAGAGACTGGAGTTCTTGGAGGTAGTCATTGGCAGCAGGAACACCATTGGAGGGGGTAGTGCTGGGGAAGAACCGAGGGTGATATCCATAGTTTGCCATGAAGGGTGTTTGTTGGGTGGACGTGTGCACCGCATTGTTGTAGGCAAATTCGGCCAGGGGGAGTAGGGTCACCCAGTTATCTTGCTGGTAGTTCGTATAGCACCTCAGGTACTGTTCCAGGGTTGCATTAG
The DNA here is from genome assembly GCF_028583425.1 of Eublepharis macularius. NCBI lineage: Eukaryota > Metazoa > Chordata > Lepidosauria > Squamata > Eublepharidae > Eublepharis > Eublepharis macularius. Next base: position 37,940,220 of record NC_072791.1, read on the forward strand.
TGCGTTCAGTTTGCCCATCGGATTGGGGGTGGTGCGCAGAGGACAAGTGGACCTGGGTGCCGAGGAGGGTATGCAGGGCACGCCAGAACCGGGAGGTGAATTGGGCTCCCCGGTCTGTGATCAGATGGTCTGGTATACCATGCAGCCTGAAGATGTGTTGTAAGTAGAGTTGTGCGGTAGCCAGGGCTGTAGGAAGTCCAGGACAGGGAACAAAATGAGCCATCTTAGTGAACAGGTCCACCACCACCAGGATACAGGTGTGACCTTTGGAGCAGGGCAGGTCAGTGATAAAGTCCATGGAGATAAATTTCCAGGGCCCCGAGGGTGTAGGCAGGGGCAATAAGAGTCCAGAGGGTTTCTCAGGGCAGTCCTTGGCCCGTCTGCAGGTATCACAGGTACTCACATACCGGGCCACGTCAGATTGAATCCGGGGCCACCAAAACTCCCGGGTCAGTAGGTGGGTGGTTTTGTGACGGCCGAAATGTCCAGCAGGCTTGGCATCGTGTGCCAGTTGTAGTACTTCAGTGCGCAATGGGCCTGGGGGAATATAAACCCGGCCCCGCTGGGTGAGCAGGCCATGTTCTTCTCCAAATCCGGATGCATTTGGGTGTGAGGACATGTGAAGGTCCTGGAGCTGCTTCTGGGCAAATGAGTCCTGAAATTGTTGCATGCGAATTCTGGCAGAGAGTCCCGGGGTGGTTTGGACGGCTGCAAGAGCTTCTGGAGGTAATATGGTGGTCAGGGGATGTTCCTCTCCAGCCGGTGAAGAGTACTCTGGCTTTCTCGAGAGAGCATCGGCTCGTTTATTCTGGGAGCTGGGCACATAGGTGATTTTTAAGTTGAACCGGGAAAAGAATAAGGACCACCGGATCTGTCTCTGGTTCAGGCGACGAACTGTCTGGAGGTGTTCCAGATTTCGGTGGTCAGTGAGTACCTGGACCGGGTGTCGTGCCCCCTCAAGGTGGTGCCGCCAAACCTCAAAGGCTGCCTTGATTGCGAGTAATTCCCTCTCCCAGATGGTGTAGTTTTTCTCTGCTGGGGTGAGCTGGCGGGAGTAATAGGCGCAGGGTCGCAGAGGGCTTGAGGATGTCTCTCGCTGGGACAATACCGCCCCAATCGCGGTGCTAGAAGCGTCCGCTTCCACAGTGAATGGCAGCTGGGGGTCTAGGTATCGCAAGACTGGTCCAGCAGTGAAGCAGCCCTTCAAGGCTTGGAAAGCTTGGTCTGCTTCAGGAGTCCATTGGAATGGCACCCGGGGCCGCAGTAGCTGCGTCAGTGGTACAGCGGTCTCGGCAAAGCCGGGGATAAACTGGCGATAATAATTGGCAAAGCCCAGAAAACGCTGCACATCCTTTTGGGAATGGGGGGCTTGCCAAGTCTGTACGGCCTCAACCTTCCTGGGGTCCATCTGAATCCCCTGGGGTGAAATTACATGGCCAAGGAATTCCACCGTCCGGAGGTGGAAGGCACACTTTTCCAACTTGGCAAACAGACCATGTTGCCGTAGTCGCTGAAGCATGGTTCGTACATGCTGTGGGTGGTCTGCAGGATCCCGGGAATAAATCAAGATGTCATCCAAATAAATTATGACAAACTGATCCAGGAGGTTGCGAAAGATGTCGTTCATGAACCTCTGGAACACAGCTGGTGCATTGGTCAGCCCGAACGGCATTACAAGGTACTCATACTGTCCATATCGAGTACTGAAAGCTGTCTTCCACTCATCGCCTTTCCGGATACGCACCAGGTTATATGCCCCCCGAAGATCAAGTTTGGTATAGATCTGGGCTCCCTTCAATTGCTCTAGCAGGTCGGCGATCAGGGGAAGTGGGTACCTGTCTCGGACAGTGATTTTATTCAGGGCCCGGTAATCATTGCATAACCGGAGTTCCCCACTTTTCTTTTTGACGAATAATACGGGAGCGGAGGTGGGCGAGGTGGACGGGTGGATGAACCCCCGCTGCAGGTTTTTGGCAAGAAAATCCCTGAGTGCAGCCAGCTCAGGCTCTGTCAGTGAATACAGGCGTCCCACTGGCAGGGGTGAGCCTGGAAGCAAGTCAATGGTGCAGTCATATGGCCGGTGGGGGAGAAGTTGGTCTGCTCCCTTCTCCTCAAACACATCCTGGAAGTCCATATACAGTTTGGGCAGAGTGGACGAGGTTGGTGCAGCTGTGACCGTGGCCAGGACTGTAGGCTGGGTCAGGTGCGGACATGGGTCCCGAAATTGGAGGTCCAGTTGGCCCCACCTGATGATGGGGTCGTGGAGGCTGAGCCAGGAAAGTCCCAAGATGAGGGGGAACCGAGGTGTACTCGCACCGTTGAAGCAGAGCTTCTCCTGATGCTGCTGGATTCGTAGCATGAGTGGCTGGGTCTCTTTGACCACTGGGCCAGAGCACAGCGGACGCCCGTCAATGGCTTCAACTATGGTGGGTGCCTCCTTGGACTGAAGAGGAATTTTGTGCTGGGCTGTGAAGTGAGCATCTATGAAACAGCGGGAGGCTCCCGAATCTATCATGGCATACACAAACAGGACCCGGCCGTCGGGTAAGCAAAGCTTCACTGGCACCAGGAAAGGTTCAGGATGGTTTTTGGAGGCATTGGCCACCCCAACCAGTTGCTTTACAAGAGGCTGCTCTCGCCCTGTAGCTGAGATTTTCTTCTTTGCAGGGCAGCTGTTGGCATAGTGGCCTGCCTCACTGCAGTACCAACAGAGGTGGTGGGCCTGGCGTCGCTCCTTTTCCTCTGGGGGCAAGGGGGGACGAGGCCCCCCTAACTGCACAGGCTTACCCCTGTCTTCAGGTGAGGCTCTGGACGGAGGCCGATGGCTCAATGCATGGGCTGTTTTCCTGCTCTCCAGTCTCCCCTCGATTCGTAGGCATAGGAGAATAAGAGCCTGCAGTTCCACCGGGAGTTCCAATCGAGCCACTTCATCAAGAACTTCATCGGACAGCCCTTCCAGGTACTGGTCCACTAGGGCAGCCTCGTTCCAGTTCAGGTCCTGAGCCAGTAGCTGGAATTCTGTGGTATACTGAGCCACAGTCCCATTTCCCTGGGTGAGGGCACGGATTTTCTGGTTTGCTTTGATGGCTTTCAGAGGGTTGGCAAAGACGGCGGTAATGTGAGCCACGAAGTTTGGAAAGTCCCCCAGCAGAGGGGATTTAGCCAGTAGCAAGGGTGTGGCCCATCTTGCTGCCTGCCCCTTTAACAGGCTGAGGATGAAGCCAACTTTGACTTTATCTGTGGGAAAGTCTCTGGCCCGGAGTTCAATGTACAACTGGCACTGGGCAAGAAACGCTGGGAATTCCTCCACATTACCCTCAAAACTGTCAGGAGGCCTCACTGGGAATTTTGCAGGCATAGGTGCAGCAGGGGCAACAAGAAGAGTAGCAATCTGCTGCAGCAAAGTCACCAGTGCTTGGGTTAATTGCAGCACCTGGTCCTGCAGCATTGCCAGGCTTCCCGGGGTGGGCATCACTGCGATCATGCCGGGAAGTGGGGTGGAAGCAATCTGTCACGGACTGGGCCAGCCCAAGCAGGGTGGTGCAAGTCCAAACCTCAATACCAAGTCCAGAGGGAGTTTCAGGAGCCAAAAGCCAAGTCAAAGCAGTGGTCAGAGCACAAGCTAATGCCAGAGGTGAGTCCAGAGTCCAAGAGCAAGGTCAGGCACAGTCCAAGGTCAGTTACCGGTAGTGTCAGGTCCAACAGTAGGCACGGGCAAGGTTCACGGAGCACAGAGTGGTTGCAGGCAGTAGACACGTTGCTTCCACGCCTGGCTGTTGCTCCTGACTGGCTTTTATAGCCAGGCATGGTTTTCAGCCAGCTGCTGGGGCTCCATCCTGAAGCTACTCATCATCACTCTCCAGCAGCTGGTGTCGGCTCAGGAGACGAGCACTGTGCCGTCTCTCCTGCAGCTCCAGTCCCTGGCGCTGCCTGCGGCGTTCTCTGGGTGTGGGAGAACCTGGGGGGATGGAAGCCTCTGGCTGGGCTTCCCCTGTGGTGCTGGCAGTCCCTGACTGAGCTTCCCCTGTGGAAGTCCCTGGCTGCACTTCCCCTGTGGTGCTGGGGCTGGAGAGTACTGATAGCTCTGCTTCAGCTGCTGGCTGTAGGCTCTGATTAGCCAACAGCTGTGGCTCCTGATTACCAGCCTCTGCTGAGTCAGGCCTGGCTGCATGGAGCTCCTCTTCTCCTGAGGAGTCCTGGCTGGCTACACGAAGCCCCTCTCCTCCTGAGGAGGAGTCCTCACTCTCACTGAGCCCAGGCTGGGCCATGACAGCTCCTATCAATACACAGCTGATGGTGGGGCGCCCAACGTGATGACATAGCATCACACAGCCTGTGCAAGAAAGGTCTGCCAGGGGCAACCGCCTTGCACACAAAGTTCAAATGGTCAACGAGCTGCTGCAGTTCTAACAGGGAAGCCTTCCTTTTCTCCCTAAACTCGGAGATACGCCCCCTAAAGCTGTCAACCTACTCTGCCGGGAAGTGAAAGGTCTGGCGCAAAATATCAAGTCTGATGCCTAAAAACATCAGGACCTGGGTAGGGCCTTCAGTTTTGTCATGTGTCAATGGAACACCAAGCTCTGCAGCGAGGGCCTTGAAATCAGCCAACAGCCTGGCACTCTGGGTGGTGCCTGCTGGGCCTGTGAACAAAAAATCATCAACATAATGCACCGTATCACAACATTTAAGCCGCCAACGCAATTCCCACTCTAAAAATGAGCTAAAGCGCTCAAAAGCAGAGCACGAGATAGAGCACCCCATGGGAAGGGCCCTATCCATGTAATAATTGCCCTCAAAGGTGAACGTCAAGAGTTCAAAGTCCTCTGGGTGAACAGGAAGAAGGCAAAATGCAGACTTAATGTCACATTTGGCCATCTCTGCTTCAGTCCCGCAGCTGCACACCACTTTGACCACTTGGTCAAAAGACGTATATGGGCACAGAACAAAGGTACTCAGGAACAGAATCATTCATCGAGGAGCCATTAGGGAAAGACAGGTGGTGAATCAAGTGATATTCACCTGTCGCTTTCTAAGGGACCATCCCAAAGGGAGAAACCCTGAGGTGCGGGATGGGTGGTTTGGCGAATGATCCCAGCACCCTGCCTTCTGCACATTCCTTCCTAATTTTGTCCTGAACTACCCCTTTCATACCAACCACAGAATGCAAGTTATCTGAAGTGAAGGAGGTCCTAACTCCCTGAAACGGGATCCTAAAACCAAACTTAAAACCGTTCAACAAATACAATGCATCCTGATGCCTAGGATAAACTTTTAACAGGTTCTCAAGATCTCTCAGCCTTACCGGGCTGGGTCCCTTTACCAGCAGACTGCTGTGACCCTCCCCCACCAGACCTCCTACCTCCCCCCCCAGATTTGGATCTGGGGCAGGACATGTAGGGATGGGGTCTGGAGCATTAGGGGCATTCATGCTTGTACTTGCATGACCTATGATTGCAAACTCCCTTGGACGTGAAATCCCAGCAGAGCAGCCGGGGTTGAACCTTCTGCCCCACTTGAGAGTGGGGCACTGATGCCACCTGGGGGCGATATATAGGCCACTATCTGACCTATCAACAGGGTTTGGTTTCGCTGGGGACATGAACTGCAGCTGGTGAATCTGGTCTCATGAAAGCTGTGGGTTAAGCACAGCCCACATCCTGAATTCTTCATTGTACTGCAACCATGCGGCACCGGTGAAGTCAGTGTACCTCCTGAAAATTATGTTGCGGTATTGAAAATGAGAAACCACCAGCAACGGATGGGCCCTACCCAGCACACCTGCATAAATCAAGAACCCTGGGAGCCAGTTGTGCCATTTGCGATCCACCTTCCTCCTCCTAATCTTCTCCTTGTCATGGTCATCTAAATCGTCTTTATCCTTCTTCTCCAGCTCCCTGAAGAGAAGGCTAAAGAAGTCTACATACTCCCCTTTAATGATCTTATCTCTAGTTGCCTGGGTAAGATGATCCCCCAGGGGAAGCACAGTGTCACCGAAAGGGAGAGCACGGTACGGCACCATCTCATATGGAGACATGCCATAAGGAGGAAACACCCAAGGGGGACAAGTTCCAAATTGCCAACTAGCAGAATGTGCACCAAGATACTGCCTATCACTGGCCCCCCAAATTGGTTGGGGACTACCTACCATTTCCTGAGAACTAGCTACACCTGCTGCCTAAACAGGCCACCCCAAATGTCTGACATCTGTACAGGTGATGTGTTAAATGGGTATGAAGGTGATGCGAGACCTGAGGACCCAGAGGCAGCAGCCTGACCCCAGGGTCCCCAGGGTCAGGTGTACCCTCCGCCAGCATGAGCTGCACAGCCACAGCTACTTGGTCCCCTTCTCCTTGACCATCCACCTCTATCTCCAGCACGGTGTCCACCTCCTCCAGCTCAAGCACCTCCTGGCTGGTACCAGCCCCAGTAGTACCTGCTGAAGACTCAAGAGCAGAAATACGCTTCAGTATCTCTGTGCTAAATGCTGCCTTGGATGCTGCCCTGATAGGTCAAACCCGCTTCTGTGCGCCCCCTCAAGCTGCAGACCCCTCTTTAGCCTTTTCCAAGGCCTCAAGCCACTGCAGAACTTCTAAATTAAATCTATCACCTCCTTCATCCTCAGAAGATGAAATAGCAGGCAGGGCTCTCATGGGGGTTGCCTCTTTGCAGGCTGTTTGCCCTTAGTTGGACCCTTGCCCTTTCTTGACACCATTCTAATAAAATACCACCCAGCAAATATGTTCTGAAAAAGGGTGTGTGTACGCCCCATAGTAAACCCCCTCAAAATGTTAAGAAAGGTAGCTGACTACCAGAGGGGACACACCTACAATGTGACAAAATGGCGGCCGTTGCAAAATGGCACCGAATTCCAAAATGGTGGCTCCCACAAAATGGCTCCCACCTGTCCCCCTTTGCGCCTAAACTGCACCAGCCAGGCAACGGCAGCCCGGCAAAATGGCATCCAAGCCTTAAACCCAGCAAAGGCACCCTGGAGCAAACAAGCAAAGAGCAGAGAGGGGAACCCTTATGTGTGCCGTGCCGGGGAGGGCACCTCCTGGAAAATTCCCCCCAGCCAACTACCACTCCAGCCCCCTGCAAGAGACCTCAGCTGTGAAAACGGTGCTACAGTTGGATGCCTGCAGGCCGTGTTGAGTAGCAACATACCACTCGAAGATCAGACGCCTCTGAGCTGCGCCGCCTCCAAAACACTGCCTCCGAGCCATGCCGTCTCCACACTGCACAAACGCCGGCCAGACAAGGTAAGAGCATGACACAAGCCTCAGAAGCCTTAAGGCTCCTCTTGGCTTTTCCTCTCCTCTGGGTGCTCCTCTGTGCTCCAGCGGATCGCACGGAGGGACTGAAGCCATGGGGCGGAGATGCCTCCTAGGGCTCTTGTCTCCGCCCCCAGCTTGAAGCCCGGATAACTGCGAAACCTGTCTGTCCCCTCCTCCATCTGAGCTGTGGGGCAGCTGCTGAGAAAGGGCCTCATTCTTCCATTCATCAGATCTGGACAGTGTTCTGCCTTCCAATGCTACTCTTGCTGCCGCTACCAAGTACTTAAATAGTTCACTATGCATTTTTATAATATTACATGGTAGAATATTTAATAACATACTCCACCTTTGTCTCCAGTGAAGACCCCAAACAACTTACATTGTTCTCGTCTCCATTTTATCCACACAACACCCCTGTGACAATGGCTAGGGTGGCCTAAGGTCATCCAACAGGCTTCCATAGCAGAGTCGGGATTTGAACCTGGAGTCTCCCAAATCCTACTCTGAGATTCTAACAACCACACCTCTCTAGTTCATTTCTATCTTGCATCTTCCTTTTAGATACGCTTTAAACCTACTCATGAAAAGCCTGGCAACAAATGAACGTAAAGGCATGCTGATGAAATGTTTTGTGAGAAGTCTGAGAGAATGAAGGTTGCCATAATCCTCCTTTAATTGTATGGATTTTATACACAGCCCTATGCAATCAAGGCATTGAGCTGAACAGAATGGACCTGGCAAGAAAATGTTTTGATTTTCCCATTTTCTATACATCATAAGATAAAAAATAAAACTATTTTACAATTATATTAAAGATGGTTTTTTAATGGTACTGTGGCAACTCTCACATGCAAAATGAGGAACAAGCAAAGACCTCTGAGAGTGAAGAAAATTACTTGCCACCCCAGCCGGAAGGAAGAGACAGACACAGGCTTGGAATTAAAGGGCCGTTTATTAAATGACCATAACATAAACAAGGCAAGGGCCAACTAAGCGGTACAGGTCAAGCCCTGGGGTCAACTCCGGACCTCCGCCTTGACCTGTCTGGGCGAGCCCCACGCCCCCGGGTGTAGGCCATCCTTTGAATGGCTGCAACCCGGGCTGCCAGGCCATGGATCCCCATTGAAGCACCTATTACGCCCCAGCCGCAAAGCATGAGGGTAGGCCTTGTATTGAGGATCCCCGCAGGTTTCTGCCAGCGTACGGTAGCCGCAACCAGGCATACCGCCCTTAATGGCAGCCCTGTCCCCACTCACGGGGAAGTGCCACAGGGTGCTCACCAGCCCGCACCCTATTCCCAAAATCTCCTGCCAATGACAGAACAAACCCCTACGGCACCACCGCAAATACCTCACACACTGCCATTAGTGCAAGGTAGGCGAAAAAACCTTCCTTTCCCGTGGCCAATCTGGGAAAAAAGGTAAAAATTCCTACCCGGCTCTGGAACAGCAGCCAGCTAGTCCTGCACTAAAACAGGGAGAGGTGGGTGGGCCGAGCTCTTGCAAAACTGCAGCCAGGGGAAGACGGAGCCGCCGAAAAACGGCCCTTGGCTCCGCCCCCTGGCCAATGCCCGGATGCCCGGGAAGGAAGGGAGCCTGCCTCCTTTCCTCCGGGCGGGGCGGCAAACGGAGACTCCCAGCCGAGGCTGTGAGCAGCCGCAGGGTGAGTCTTCTTCTCATTACTTTTTAAATACCTTTTGGTTAACCAAAATTGCATTTTTATGCATAATTAACCAGTACATTTTTTTAAAGCTAAAGATGGAGAAAACTTCTGAAGTTTTATCAGAGTTATCTGATACCATGTTGTGATACCATGATGTTGTGGTGTGTACCTTTGTTTTAGACACCTTTCATATCAGTGCTGTTAGGGATGTTTTTTAAATTTCTGAACTTTCACCTAGATTAATACCTGCCTTGGATTTGGCAATTCCTCTTCTGATGAAAGGGATGCAAAATGAGTTTAAAAGAGAAAACTAATAATAACAACAATATCAATAACAGCAACAACATTTGATTTATATATCACCCTTCAGGGCAACTTAATACCACACTCAGAGCGGTTTACAAAGTGTGTTATTATTATCCTCACAACAATCACCCTGTGAGGTGGATGGAGCTGAGAGAGCTGTGACTGACACCCAGCTGGCTTCAAGCAGCAGAGTGAGGAATCAAACCTGGTTTTCCAGATAAGAATCTGCTGCTCTTCTTAACCACTACACCAAACTGGCTCTCTAGATAAAAGCATAAACCAGAGAGTTTAACACAGTGTCAATCTAGAGGTTGTTAGCAAATTGTATATAAAATGCATTTTGAAGCAGTTCTGGGGGCTTCAGGTAAAACCTCTCAGGACTTCTGAAGGAAGCCAAAAGAGCCTCTATAAGCTAGCAAAATGTATCAGGATGGTTTCATATACTGTCTGAATTGGGACATAAGTTCATTAGGGTACAATTCACCAAGAAGCTGTCCTATGAAAGATCCACAAGACCAAATGTTCATACACATTGTCCATCAATATTATTGAACTTATGTAGGAAAATTGTTGGGTGGATTGTGCTTGTGTGTTGTGTTCTAGTATACCTTTACACTAGGGTAGAACTGAGTGGATTTTTCCTATTTTGTTGCTATAGTGTTCCATTTGTTGCTCTTCACTGCATTTCATACCTCCTTAATTCCATTCTAACTAGCAAAATTTCCAAATTCATTCATGAATGGGAACATGAAAAGCTACTGGTTCCTTCTGTCCATTTGCATCTTTCTCCTTTTCTGCAATACTGGTGTGTGCATTGATAAAGTGCTGCATAAACAACCTTGATTTGTTTGCATGTATGATGCAGTCAAGATTCTTTTCGAACAGTGTTAATTCATTTACTCATGTACTCTTGTGCATTGGTACATGTTCTGAAGAGAATTTAACTCATGAAGATTGCACTGTATCTTCTCAATGTGCATGTGCACATTAGAAACATAGTAACATAGAAGGTACAAGAATGGAATTAATTTATGGGGCTGAAAATTGTGACAAACCACATGCACGTTACTCTTTGGAAATAAAATGAACAAATCAATTGAATATTTGTAAATGTATCAGTTTTTTTTTTAAAAGGTAACTTGGAAACCAGTGAGATTTTTTAAATTTTGTGTTAAACAGTGCAACCTTTTGCAGAGTTACTCCAGTCTAAATCCATTGATTTCAATGGGCTTAGACTGAAGAAACTCTTCTTAGGATTGTACTGTAAGAGACCCAAGTTCAAATCCCCACACAGCCATGAAGTTTGCTAAAACTACTTATGTAAGACCCTTCTGAGGATGGCCCTCGTGGCTGGCAGACCAGGCTGCTACGGCCAGGGGCTGAGTTTGCTGCCATGGAAGAAAAAAAGGCAGCAGCATCTTCCCAGGCATCCAGGGATCTGCTGGGGGGTGGAGCCAAAGGGCATATATGCCTGTTTTGCCTCCTCAGCACGCAGTTGTTACCTCTGCTCGGCCCATTCACCCTCCCCATGGCACTGTAGGATTAGTTGGTTGCTGTTTTTTTTATGGGGGCAGGTAGGAATTTTTTGCTTCTTTCCCTATTGGCATGAGAGATGGGAGTTTTTTCACCTACCTACCTTGCACTGTGAAGGTTGATTAATTGTTATGGTGGTGCTGTAAATAGTTGGTCACCGGCAGGATATGATGGGAAATTAGTATGATGGTGACCCCCTCGGCATATCTCAATTGGTGGGGAATTGGGGTCTGTCTGGAGCAGACTTTATGGTGGCCAGTTGCAAGGGCAGACTGCCTGGTGGGACCCCTGGACAAGTCTGCCCCCCAGGCTCCACAGTAGAGATGGGCATGAACCAAAATACAAACCAAAATTCAGCACAAAGTAGGCTGGTTTGTGATTTGTGAACCAGCGGTTCGTCAGAGCCCATTTCTGATGAACCACCACGAACTTTAGGCTGGTTTGTTTGATTCATTTTTTTTTGTTCGTCACTGCAGACAGCCTGACACCGATCAATCAGTTTCCTAGGCAATAGGGGATGGACTTCCTGCAGACCTTCTGCTAACCTGGAAGTGGCCTTCTGCTGGCCCAGAAGTGGCCTTCTGCTGACCTGGAAGTGGTGATTTGCTGGCCCGGAAGTCACATTTTCACAAACCAAAATGAACTAATTCATGAACCAGGGCTGGTTTGTAGTTCGTGAAATGCGATGAACCATGAACCACATGGTTCGTTTTTTTCCGGTTTATGCCCATCTCTACTCCACAGCCATGGAAGGTTGGAGATTTAAAGGGGAATAATTTGCCTGGCCACTGGGTACTAGCCATCCTTTAGAGGGCTCACCCCCAGGGCAGTGGGGGCTCCCCCAGGCAGGTCAAGGCAGAGGTCCAGTGTGACCCCAGGGCTTTACGTGTACCGCTAGTTAGTTCCCTTGCTTTCCCCTCAGTTTATGTTGAAATTAATAAAGTGGTCCAAATTTTATACCCAAGCACTGTGTCTGCCTTTTATTTTGACTGGGGGGGGATGGAGGAGGAGAACCACATATACTGCCCTGGTGCTGCTGGAGAAAAGATAGGATAAAATTAGATTAATAGATAGAACTGAAAAATCCAGGAGGAATTTTAGGGCAATTTTGGAAGTATTCCTAGTCTGGAGACATTTGACAAACAAGGGCTGCTCCCTTCCAGTACTGTTTGTGTGCCCTTAGCTTCCTGGAGTCATTGGTCTTGCCACTGTTAGAAACAGAATGTTGGACTAGATGAGACCCCTGAATGACTCTGGTGGCCATTTTCTATGTTCCAAGAGTACAATTCAGTTTAATTTAGTTTAGCCCTCCTAATGGTCTTTGGGTTGCATCCTGTATTTTTGCACGAATGCAGTCAATATAAATTGAGTACAGTGAAGGATAGACAGATTTTACTAAATGATAATATGTTATAGAGAAGTTTGTAGGTATTGTTCAGCTTCTTGATCCAAAGTATAAATGTATTGGGGCGGGGGGGAGTCTTACACTAATCAACCAAAAACCCCAAACACACAATCAGAGTAGAAGTGCTAGAATAAATTATTCTAATGAAAACTATTTTGAAAACATCCATCAGGTATTTAGGTTATAAAACTGTTACTTTGCTGCTGCTTTCATACTTTTAGAAATAGTGGAACAGCATGATCGAGGGAATGTTGAAAGAAAGGCAGGTGCTTGAGCAATGGAAGATGGAGAGAACACTCAATGCCTGGGATGCGTCTCAGTAAGAAAAAGGGCACGCATAAAGAGTAATGGTGTACATCAGACTTGATTAATGACAACCAGAATATTTCTTTTGGAATCCAACTTGTTTACAGCTTGTAAGTCTTCCAAGGCAGAAGGGAAACACCTTGCATGGCTGTGGGAAAAAATGCAGATCTAGAAAGGGCAATATGCTGAGCGTACACTTTGAAGTATGCTCCATTGTTCAGTGGTGAGGTGGGCTGTTTGCATGAAGGAAGACTGAATGAACTGAGTGAAGCCCATGGTCCCCGTGCTGAAAACTGCTTGGTAGTGGTTGAGCCAAGCACAATAGCAGGTGTAGAGTAGAGTTGCATGGCAGTTGAATGGACAATTGGAATCAATCGAGCCTGACAATGTAGCTAATCCATGCTGGGCACTGCTGGCCATTCAGCAACCACATAAATAAATGTGTGCAGCACCAGTCAGCACAGATCAGTCAACACAGAGCTGCAGGTTGGGAGAGGGAGTGTCTTCATTCCCAAATGGATGTCTGTGTTGGAATCTGTTTAACTTTGTAAGTCGAACTATCACAGTTTGATACTAGCCAGTGAACATGCCAGATCTCTCATCTAATAGACACAGAGGGTGCAGTATGTAGCCCCTGTAAGCATTTATTTTGTTTCATTCCATTTATAAGCTGCCCTTCTTCCCAATGAGAACCCACAGTGGCTTAGATTGTTTCCCTCTACTCCATTCTATCTTCACAACAGCCCTGTGAGGTAGGCTAGGCTGAAAGTGTGTGACTGGCCCTAGGTTCCCCAGTGAGCGAATAGGGATCTGAACCTGGGCCTCTCAGATCCTAGTCCAACCTCTACAGTGCATTGACTCTCAGGGGAGGAGAGTCTAGAAGTATAATTCCTGTTTACGCATTTTGATCCACTTTGGCCATCCCAATTATGCCCCTATTTCCTTCCCACACTTACATGTATGAACACACGCGTATGTACGCACATACACTCATTCATACTCCTCAGTAATTAACCATGAGCCTCCAGGACAAATTGGGTAAGAAAGCTGGAACCAACCTCAAATTTAGTACATGCTTCTCCAGTCTTCTCTGCCAAAGAAGGGAACCGTCCATATTCAGTGGGGGATCACATGCACATATGTGTCTGCCATAGAAAGGAGTGTGAAACCTTTGCCTAGTTAGGCCTCTGAATCATACCCATGGGGCACTCTCTGGAGAGCAGTGAATGCTGCAGAGATCGAATAGATCTGGATTTCAACCTAAAATAAGACTGTGGACCTGAATGTATGATGCCAAATCAAATAATGAGCTTGAAGCTCACACTAGAAAAATCTATTTTTCTTTGCAATAAAAAGCCTGAACTTCAGGAGAAGGGAAAAAGTGAGTTCTGCACTAGATTTAATATGTTCTGGGGAGTTTTCCCCCTCCAGCCAAGGAAGGAGGTAGAAAAGGAGTGGAGGAGGAAGATACCAGCATGCATGGTATAGAGAAGTGATTATAATGCATGATGTAGGAGGAAGAAAATTATAGGGGAAATTATCTATAGCAGTTTGCTGATAATTACATTGCATAGATTATGGGAGAATAAAGGGAAAGATAAATGTAAATTTCTCTCTGATTTTTTCCCCCCGCAGTTGTGGAGAAGTTTGACATTGCCTGAAATTTGTGAATTAAGAAGACAGACTAAAGACAAATCAATTGGGTTTATTTGATGTGCCTTGTGATGCATAACAGATGCGGGAATGATTAGTTTGCATACGTATGATCCATGCAAAATATACAAGCAGATGACTTAATGAACTGATGAAAGGAAACACGTCAGAGGAACAGCCTCCAGTTTGGAAAGATGAAGATGAAGCCTAATAATTGCATCTGGATTTTCCCTTTTATTTTCCAAGCAGCTTCTCCTATTAAGCCTTTAGAATGATTTTTTATGTAAGCGGAAAGATAATTAGGGTATTCATCTGCACACTCTCTGCAGATGGGAAAATATGTGATTTCACCATATTTTGTATACACTGATATTCATCCCCTTTATGTCTGCTTACATATGATGGCCTCAAAAGGTTCTGTTTATTTAAGCTACTGTTTAACATGAGCAGGCAAGAAAACACTGTTTGAAGAGCTGGAGAAATGAATAATCTTTTAGCTCTTGGTTCTACTTTTATGAGTTGATTCACTGTTTAGAATGTGCTTGTTAATCACAGGCAAGTTGCTTAATGCATTTGGAGGAACAATAAGGTAGAGCCATTGTGTCATTTTCAAGTAGAAGCTGGGTTGTAATGTTGGTAAGGGGTGGGGGCCAGTGGCTAGACTGGTGTTTGATTATAGAAAATGCAGGTTCAAATTTCTACACAGTTGTGATACTCATTGGGTGGTCTTGGGAAAGTATGTTACCCTATACTACTGCATTCTGGGATCACTGCAGAGTTGAAATACCAATCTGGAATTGCTGAAGGAACTGCAGAATACAAAAGAGATAAATAAATAATATCTGAATCCCTAAAACTGTGTTTCACATGTTGATTTATAGATTTTGAGAGAGCTTCCCAGAAGGGCACCTTGGGATCCAACCCTCTGAATAAGATGTAATACCTAGTAAACCAACAAAAATCTGAATTAAAAAAAAATCATCTTGAGCTACTGATGAAAGAGGTTGCAAGAGGTGGGCACCTGGGATTCCATAGGTTCCAAAGGGGACACCTGGAAAAGCCATTGCAGAGAACCTCACTGTCAATGACAGAACACAGAACAGGGCTTTAAACACATTTTACAAAATTGAAAAGCAGGATATGTATGAATAAAATGTGCTGATCTCAGGGTGTGAAGAAATTCAGAAAGGAGGTCAGAGTTCAGTGGTTGAGCTCATTTTCTGCAGTCAATAGGACCCTGTTCCATAGCTGCTATCTCCAAATGAAAGATAGCAGATGACAGATGTTTGGAAAGATTGGTCTCCATCCCAAACTTTGGAGAGGTACTAGCAGTCAAAGTAGACAATATGAAGTATGCCAGACCCAGTGGCTTGATTCATATGTTCATATGAAAATGTCCATATAAGACACTCCCAAATTATGTCATACCCTAGCCATTAAAAGGTCAGCACTGGCACCTAGAATTTGGTTTGGAAACAAATTGAATGCTATAGTCAACAAGCCAGCACTATGCATATAATTCTGCTGGATAAACCTTCCAGTTAATATGGCTGTATTTGAGAACTAGCTGGAATTTCCAAACCCCTTCACATCCAGCTCTATTTAGCACTATAACAACAGCAACAACAGCAACAGCAACAGCAACAACAAAAGTTTACTACTATGTTGCTTGCTACACCAAGTTTGATTTATCAGTCCTAAATTCTACAAAATTTCAGCTCCATGCTGCCATTCTTATTTAAATATAAATCTGCACATTGTGTCCCAAATCCAAAGAGTTCCTTATTCCTGAGGCAGTGTTCTGAGTAACAGGTGCATGGCGGCAGCAGAAGAGGTGGTTGCTATGTTCGTGGCATTCTTATGGGCTTTCTGTGTGGCCCTTGTTTGGTCACTGTGGGGAACATTATGCTAGAGCCCTGCTGGATCAGACCAGTGGCCCTTCTAGTTCAGAATCCTGTTTCCCACAGTGGCCAACTAGCTGACTTGGTAGCCAATAAACAGGACATGGGGTAGATCCAGATTAACTTTTCCACTAATCGAAGAAACTTCCATCAGTAGAACGGAACTTTCTTCTTTCATTTCTGTAAAATTTCATCTGGACCCAACCAATGAGGCCAGGTCCTCTGCTGATGTCAGAGATTGACTTCCTCTAGATGTGGACGCCCTCTTTAGTCATCATGTCTAGTACTTATTAATTTATATTTATTTAAAATATTTCCATGCTGCCTTTCTAACCAAAAAGGGTCCCCCAAGGCAGCAAAAATCAAAACATTAAAACATGTCACCATGAAAAAAGATTAAAGTAATATATATATAAAATAACAAAACAAAAACATATAAACACAAAAACATATAACATTATGTATAACACTATCCTCCTATGAGCCTTTAGTCTGATGAAGCTGGAATCTTAATGTGTAAAAAAAGTCTTCGTGCTCTAAAGTAGGATGGAAAAGGACAAGAGATCACATAAAAGGGAAACAAATAATAATTCAAATGTGTATTACGAACAGCCTAGACAACCACTTGATGATCAGTGCTCGATGCATTGTTTATTAAGATGTTATATCCCTCTGGAGAAGTGGTGAAAACAAGACCTTAGATGACAGTTTTTAGCTGCTAGTTATCAGAAACAAACAGATGAAGAAGTTTATAATTAGGCTTATGCAAGATTTTCATGCAGAAAGAACATGAGATTCTAATATTGCTTTAAGAAGTAGTTGCAAGGTTATCTCATTATTATAGCGGTGATTGTGGGATTATGATCCTCCCATAGTTGCTTTAGGGCAGGCAGTAGAATGGATCAGATAAAAACTGGAAAGCTAAACAACTGAAATAACTCCCTATATTACAGAATAATCTCTTTGCCAAATGTTTTGAAATATATATCTGTAGTAAGATGTTTGGATTCTCAGGCTCCGCCCATTTACTTGAAGATATCTGAGCAATTCTAAGGAGAGTTACATCCTTCTAAGACCATGGACTTCATTGACTACACCTTAGAAAGTGTAACACTGCATAGGTTCATAAGTCTCATTCAACACAGCATGGTGTGCTTCAGAGTAAACATGCATAGGATAGGCCTACTTGTAACATAAATGTCTATCTCGCATTGGGCTGGGAGGAGATTGACTGAGTGAGTTCCATTGCTTGGTGTGGTCTTCAACCCACTCTCTCTGATCTTAATCCAACAGTCTAGCCAGAACACCACAACGGCCCTCTGTATAAGCATCTGTTAAATCTCATATATGAATTACTCAAGTTAACTGGACTAAAGAGGAGTTAGGGTGTGGCTGAGGAATCAGCTGTCCATCATCTATCACAATGCTGTTGGGACCCTTTGATGTTTTTCTATGTACTATTTGGTGCTTGCTTGTGCAGAACAAAAAACAGCTTAAAGGAGCTCCAAGTTTTGTAGAAAAAGGTATGGAAAGACTAGACTTGTGAGAATTTGACATCGGATAAAATGTTGAGGTGAAACTGAAGGCAGCTGGGAATACTATATCTGGAGAACTAATTAGAGGAGAACTTTGGAGGGAAGAAAATCATAAGTAACAGGATAAATAAGCTCCTTTGCTGATTCAAAGGGTAGGTAACCCCACTGTTCCCTCATCTCCACTCCAGACACCTGAGAGGCTCATTTCCTTCACCACCCATTGGCAACCAGCATGCTCCCATTTCTTATATTGAGCCACAAATTACTGAAACAAATCCTGATGAGGTCCTATGAAAACAGCTGGCTTTGTGGTATTGGGAGTCGAGTGCAAGCTAAAAGCCATAAAACCGTAGCTTGGGAAAGTTCAATAGGCAAATGGAAAGCTTGGAAAGCACACACCAATCAACACCTAGTGCCACAATGTAATGCAATGATTTTATTTATACCAGATAATAAATGTAACAAAGAAATGCTTTCAAAACCACTGGTTGACTGTACATTGACCTAATCCACTTGGTACTGTTAAGGTTCCTCTGAAATAAGAGGTCATCTATCCAAGAGGTAAAAAGCCTTTTAATGTAAACCACAGACCACCTACTTTACTTGCCTCTGAAAGAGGGGGAATCACAAAGGTTTAGGAAATGAACACTTTTGAACTGCATTCTGGTGGTGGCTAGTCCCATTTATTGTGGTTCTTTGTAAAACCATTCATAGTCATCATCTTCTCTTCCTCTTGTGACTGTACAGAGTTCTGTTTTGCTCTTTCAAGCTAAAAGGTATCATTTGATAGTTTTACTTGTTCAATACTACAAATTCCTTTCCCTACCAAATCCATATATAAAATCTCATCACAAAAAGTCTTTGTAAGTCTAAATAGTACAATTTAACTTTTTTTTTAAAAAAAGATCTTCCCACCTGATTTATCATTCAGTTTGTCTGATACTAGGTAAACATGTTAAATAGCTATATGATTTAACCCTTCCCAGTAGTAAATAGTTTCAGTCAACAATGCCAACATCACTGAGAGAAACCATGTTTTCATAGCTAATCGGACAGAGGCAGTTTTTTTTCTTTCACTTTTTTCTACCTTTATTTTTTTGGCTTATTTAAATAGGCTTTGGCCTTTTGGGGTTGTTACTTTGGAGGGAAGAGAAGGATTATGGATGCAAGTTTTATTCATGATACAGGCATACAAATCCTACTTGCCTACAAGTTTATATATGTGTACAAGTGTATGCACCTCAGCATCTCTCTGTATAATGGGTTTCTGATTTACAGGGAGATGATTTAATTTACATGCATACAAGGTGTGTTCATTTAGGACCAAGACACACATTCGAATGTCAGTTGGAGAGGAACTTACCAGAACAATCTCATGTCTACAGTTTCCAACCTCTAGGTGGGGATTATAGTTCTCCTAGAATTACAACAGATCTCCAAACTACAGAGATAAATTTCCCTGGAGCAAATGGTAGCTTGGGGGGGGGGATCATATAGCATCACGTCCTCTCTGAACTCCCTCCCTTCCTCAAACACTACCCTCCCCAAGATGCTGCCCCTAAAATGCCAAGAATTTCCCAAGCCAAAGTTGGCAACCCTACTCATAGCTCATTCTCCCCTTGTGGATTCTCTCATCACGTATTCATCCCTGAAACATGCCCTCTGAGGAATTTTTATTTATTTATTTATTTATTTGTTTATTTATTTATTTTGTTTATTAATATCATTTATAGTCTGCCTTTCTCACTGAGACTCAAGGCGGATTACACAGTATGAGATTAGTACAATCAGTATCAAGTACATTTCAATACAGTATCAAGGACATTTCATAAGCAATACCATAGGGTAAATAGATAAAAGTTTTAAAGACATAGTATTAGCAAGAATCCAATACAGAGTAGAAAAAATACTGAAGCAGAACATAATCAATTCTAGGACTAATAGTAGACAACATGGAACACTGGTGGTATACAGGAGTACATATTTAAAGCAGTAGCAAATATCTAAGGGAATATATTGATAAAGTCTATGGTCCCTAACTCATTAGCAAAGCATCTGAGACCCCATCCCTACAGTACAGCCTTCTCATTTGAGTAAAAAGACTTTTTGAGTAGTTCAGTTTTGCAACATTTAGGAAAAGCCTGGAGAGTGGGGGCTCTTCTGACTTTCTCTGGCAGGTCATTTCACAGGATAGGGGCCACCACAGAGAAAGCCCATGTACAGGCTGCTGCTGACTTTACCTGTGTGCAGCCTGGCACCTGCAGGAGACCCTGTTCAGATAAGCGAAGCTGCCATGGAGGAATATAGGGAGGGGGGCAGTCCCGTGGGTATGCCAGACCAAGCCATGAAGAACTTTGTATGTAATAACTAATACCTTGAATTGATCACGGTAACTGATGGGTAGCCAGTGGAGTGGCTGTAGGATGGAAGTGATGTTCATGCTTCTGCTCACTCCTAATAACAGTCAAGCTGCAGCATTTTGCACTAATTGGAGCCTCCTAGTTAACTTATATAGAGCATTACAATATTCAAGTTTTGATGTTACCATAGCATGGATCCAGGTGGCTAGGTCAGTCATGTCAAGGTAAGAAGCCATCTTCCAGGCTAGAGCGAGGTTGTAGTAAGCATTTTTTGCCACTGCCTTAACTTGTTTTTCTAGTAATAACACTGGATCCAGTATAACCTCTAGGCTGTTAACTGAGTCTGCAAGGGTCAGATGAACTCCATCGAAAGTAGGGAGTACCATGTTCTTCAAGATCTTTGCTTTCCCAACAAGCATCACTTGGGTCTTGTCTGGATTCAGTTTCAATTTGTTGTTTTTCAACCATTTCACCACGGCTGTCAGGCAGCAATCTAAGATTTCTACTGCATCCTGTGGGGACCTGGATTGCGAGATATAGAGTTGGGTGTCATCTCCATAACTGCAAATGAGTTCTCCTAAAGGTTTTATGTAGAGATTGAATAACAGGAGATAAGATTGAACCCTGCGGAACCCCGCAAGATAGTTCCCATTCTGGAGACAGTTGATCTCCAGTGGCAACCCTTTGAGTCCGTTCCAAGATAAACGATTTAAACCAGTCCAGGGCACATCCTTTGATGCCCACTTCTGTTTTTAAACACCTAAACAGGATGCCATGGTCTACTGTGTCAAAGGCTGCAGATAGAGCCAATAGAATCAATAAGGAGGCATGGCCTTTGTCTATATTCAGACGGAGATCATCCACTAATGCTACTAGTGCTGTCTCTGTCCCATGCACTAGTCTGAAACCTGACTGGAAAGGGTCCAGAGTGCTAGAGTTATCCAAGAAGGTCTGGAGTTGGTCAGCTACTGCTTTCTCAATCACTTTGCCCAGAAAGGGCAGACTACTGACTGGGTGATAATTGGCCACATCATTTTTGTCTAGGGATGATTTTTTTAAGTAGTGGATGGATAACTGCCTGTTTGAGCTGCTGGGGAAAGCTGGCCTAAGTTAGTGATTGATTTACAATACACCTCAGTGGTTCACTTATGTGGTCCTTACTTGATGTTAACAGCCATGATGGGCAAGGATCAAGCACACAAGTAGTGGTTTTCATAGAAATCAAGATCCTGTTAAGATCTGTCAATGTGATTGGTTCAAAGCAATCCAAATATAAGCTGGATGGTGCATTTATCATTTCTTCTAGCTTGCTTGCATTGTAGCTAGCATCTAGATCAGAGCGTATTCGTGCTAGTGTAGTGGTTAAACCAGTTTGGTGTAGTGGTTAAGATCTTGGTACTCTAATCTGGAGAACCGGGTTTGATTCCTCACTCCTCCACTTGAAGCCAGCTGGGTGCCCTTGGGTCAGTAACAGCTTCCAGATTTCTCAGCCCCATCCACCTCACAGGGTGTTTTGTTGTGGAGATAATGACATACTTTGTAAACTGCTCTGAGTGGGTGTTAAGTCATCCTGAAGGATGGTATATAAATCAAATTGTGGTGTTGTTGTTGTTGTTATCAGTGAAGGCCTTGCACTTAATTGTCTGTTCTTGGGACTGTAAAGGTTCAGATTTAGGGGTTAGGAGTAGACATGGGCATGAACAGCATTACGAACAGAAAAAACCCACAAACACCCCAATCTGCTGTTCGCGAACAAGCTGTTCATGAGGCCCCATCCTAAACGAACAGGTGGTTGTTGCAAGCCTCATTCATTGCCTTTGGCAGCCGTTCGTCAAGCCAAACAGTCTAGCACCTGAAATCAATCCCTTGGGAACCAGAGGCAGAGACTAAACTCTGTCTGAACTCCTTCTGGCTTTCCTTCTGGCTTTAACCCTTCAAAGTACTTCCAGCAGAGAGTCCCGTTTTTTGCCACTGTGAAAAGAAAATGAGAGCCAACGGGGAGACCCATGGATCATGCCTTTCCCGAGCTGCAATCTCTCTGAAACTTGGAGGGTCTTCAGAGGACAGTGAGCACTATGTTCCCTGCAAATTTGGTGGGTATTGGACATTGGAAAGGTCAGTTTGAAACCCCTCAAACTAGCTGCCAGCAGACTGCTGTTTTTACCAGGACAGGGCCCTTTAAACTATCAGCTGATAGTTTAAAGGGATCTTTAAAGGTCCAGGTAAGTGGGTTTGAGGGGAGGGGGGCAAAATGGGGGTGGTTTGGGTGTAGTTCTGGCCCCCACGAACAATGAACAACGAACATGTCCGGGAACAGTTCATGTTCATCCATGTTCATTGTTCATGGATGGCAATGAATGATGAACAGGGTGTATTGTCGAAGGCTTTCACGGCCGGAGAACGATGGTTGTTGTGGGTTTTACGGGCTGTATTGCTATGTTCTTGGCATTGTAGTTCCTGACGTTTCGCCAGCAGCTGTGGCTGGCATCTTCAGAGGTGTAGCACCAAAAGACAGAGATCTCTCAGTGGCACAGTGTGGAAAAGGGTGTTAGGGTTTTTTTTTCCGTTCATGCCCATGTCTAGTTAGAAGGCATCTGGATATCTTAAACGACTGGGATGGTTGTGAACTAGCCAATGCAATAGTTGCCGAAAAATAACGTTTCTTTGCCACTTTCATTTCCGCTTCATAGGTCCTCCCATGAGTTCTGTAGCATGTTCTATCTGCTTCTGCACAAGTTTTTTGCCAGCACCTTTCTAGATGTCTTCCAACCCTCTTTAAGTCAGCCAGCTCCATTGTAAATCATGGGGCAGGTGTCCATCCTAAAGGCTGAAGCAGTCAATAAGGAGCAATGGAGTCAATAACTTCAAGGAGCTTTGTGTTCCACACTCATACAGCAGCTACCATGGGACATGTGTCTGGGATTTTAAAATCCCCCAAGGCATTTTGGAATCTAGATAGATCCATGAGCCTTTGTGGGCAAATCATTTGAATTGGACCCTCAATTTTGTGCAAAGTTGGGGCTATATTAACTTTTACCTTCAGCAGATGATGGTCTGACTATGGTTCAGGCCGAACCTCCAATGTTGAAACAAGGCTTCCTCTTAAAGGCTCAGTGCAAAATATTAAGTCTAAGGTGTGTTCTCTTTCATATGTAGGGCCTGTCACAATTTGCAAGAGGCCCAGGATTGCCAGGGAAGCTATAAATTCCTGAGCAGGGCCTGAATTTGGACACTCAGCATGGACGTTGAAGTAAGTTCAATCATTCAGTTTTATCTTTTTTTTTTCCTTTTAACCAACTAACATTGCCACCAAATCCATTTCTTTGTTTCAAAATTATATTTTTACAGGAAAAAGTAGCACATTTGGTCATGTAGCATATTTACCACAAAATATGCAATGAAACAGCAAGTGCTGTGTTTAGTTGGTCCTTTTCCAGTTCTATGGCTTTGCCTTCCTCTTTCCAATGATGTAAGTGGTATGTCCACACACTGAATGGGTCTGAATGGGGCTCAGTCTGTATGAGTAGTTACAGGGTCAGCAGCAAATGTTATGTGACTTCCCAATCCAAACTGGGTTTTAAGGGTGTTAAAGCAGTGAGTTGTTCAGGAAGGACTGGGAAGTAAAAAGGACTCAGGAACAAGCCAGGCTGAATGCCCCCTCAAGAATTATGAGTTAGTGACACAGAGGCCACTTGGCTCAGATCTGGGCCAAAATGGATCTCACTTCCTTCTTTCACTGCTGCCAGTCGGCTAAGTTGAGAGGGCCCTGCTGTCCTAGGAAAGCTACTGGAGCTTGGATCCAATTTCTCCTGGCTGCCAGTGATCCTCCATGACAGTTGCCCACCAGGGACTTTCCCTGTAAGATAAATGCCCAGTTGCCCTCTGGAATCACTGAAGAGAGATGCTGGGGATCACTGATAATGATAAAGGAGCTCATATAACACCATTCCCTGCTCCTCTATTTTATCTTCACAACACCAACCCATGAGGTTGGTTAGGCTGAGAGTGAGTGACTGGCCCAAGGTCACCCAGTAAGTTTCCATAGCAGAGCAGGGATTATAAACTGGGTCTCCCAGAGCAGAGTACAACACCCACGTCACTAAATCATGCTTGTTCTTCATTGGGGATGTGGGATGATCACAGGATATTATATTATTGCTGTTGTTTCATTTAAAATTGCACTAAGCACTTGCAAAGAATAAAATAGGTCCTTGTCAGAACGGATGATCACTTAATAAAATAAATGGATGCGGGAAACAAACACATTTAGGTATGTTAAAGTTACCTAATAAGAGTGGCCAGCAACAAAAGCAGTTTTGAGATCAACTCTGTGATTGGTCCCAGCTTGGCCAATGGAGAAGGGACAGATATGAGTGGAGTTGAACTGCGAGCTAATTGGCTCATCTCTCCTGAACATCTCTCCTGGACGTCTTGTTACAATGACAGCTACCTTATAGTATGCACATCTTCCATCTTAACATACCTGACATGGTTTCATACTGTCTGTAGCCCCAGAGATCATATCCTATGTATTTCTGGTTCATGACACTCTATTTAACATCTCTGAGTTGTGATGAAAACCACTGAGGTACAGAATATTTTTCCACATGGCTTTCCTTTCCCCTTTCAATGTGGTAGTATTTGTTTGCTTTTAAACAGTGCAAAAATCTGAAAGGGTTTAATTCAGATGTTTGTGATCTCATGTTAATTATGATTTGGCTACTATTTTCAAACGTTTTCTGAGATTTAGGTTCAGAAAATGAAATTTCATGGTGGGAAGGTAAAAGTAACGGGAATTTTGTCATGTTACACAATGATGATGCACAGTGCTTTTTTTTTTTTTGCTTTCTTTAAATAAAAGGTACCTGTACTCATATATAAGTTTCCATCAATTTCCACCAATGTTACCCTTAGTACTTGGAAGAGCCGTCCATTCCCAGAAGAGGTGCCAGTACTCAGTACCAGTGAGTACTGCCACAAAAAAGACCTGAGGCAACAAAAACAGATATAAAGAACATGGCAACATGCACAGTGGAATTCAGTTGATGAAGAGATTCAGAGCAAAGCCACTAAAATCTTTGTGTTGGTCCTGAAATCCTTGGCAACACAAATCTTTAGAAAATTCCTGTCCATTTTCCCCCTCCCCTCCCCGTGTTCTTGTTCTTGTTAGGTGGCCTTTTATGTTAAGTTAGCTGCCACATCTCTCCCCCTTCCCCATTGTTTAGAATCATCAATTAGATATTTATTTTATGAAATTAGAATATGTGTGCATATCTATATATTTATTGTCTTTTAGATGGAGGAATTTAAATCTGAGAAGTTGCTTTTTGACAACTGACACCAAACCACAGTAGAGACCACCCACAGCCAGGGAAAACATGGGATCTGATTGCCAAACAGAATGGAATGAATTAATGATAGCTTACTGGATATTTTTTACGCCTACCATCTTTTATCACAGTGAGTGGGGTTTGAGTTAGTGTTTATACCAAGTAAATAAATACACTGTGAGGGGAAAGGCAGCTCAGAAGAATTTTGGCCATTCTGAGCATTAAAGTCATATTTTAAATCTCTTTCATATGACAAAGCACTGTGTCTTCAATGACAGTGTGTGCTGTCCTTTCATGCATAGCCCAATGAGCCTCAGTTTAAAGTTCAATTTGTAAAGTACTGAATGAATGCTGCATTGGATTATATTTTGGAGGCAACATCTGTCTGACCCATAATCTTCCTTGGTTGCAGCAAATAAAATATCCCTTCCAAGTACTTTTACTCTCACTTTGAGCATTCCTTTCTAGTGGGTAGACAATACAGTAGACAAATATAAACTATACAGACAAGTATAAACTATACAGCTACATGCTAACTGTAATATATGAGTAAAAAGTGAAATCCCCCCAGATGATTCCCCCAGACTTCTTCCACTTAACCATGAACCACTATGGTATAGCAGTTAGAGAGTTGTCTTTTTTTAAAAAAAATGTATTTTAATTAACTTAAATGTCTATTTTTGTATTATATATATTGTTGGCACCCATTTGGCATTCTGACTGTGTCAGGAGAAAGGCGAGCTATATAAATGTTCTAAAAAGACTTCAACGTTGACCTCCCCTGCTCCATTTGACTCTTGCAAAAACTCTGTGAGGTAGGTAAGGCTGAGAGTGTGTGATTGGCCCACGTTCACCCACCAACCTTCCATGGTAGACTGGGGATATAAACGTGGGTTTCTTAGATCTTAGTATGACACTCTATCCACTATACAATGATGGCTCTTGTGATACAATGATCACAATGATGCCCTTGAAGTCCTTGGAGAAAGGGTGGATAAAAATATATAGCACTATAGTAAAGTAAGGCTTGTGATTGATAAGTGTCTAAGGAGCTCCATAGTTGGGTTGCAGCTATTAAGATTGGCTCATTATGTGACCTAGCCACAAGAGAGAATGATAACTTCATGTTCAGCTCCCCTGTGAAGAGTGTGGCCCGTTCCCAGCAGCCATGCAGCGGCTTGAGCCAGGGGCCAAAATTTGCCTCCCCGGATGGAGGAGGAGGCAGAGGGCCTTCCTGGGCATCCGTAGATTTAACCGTGGGAGTGGAGATGGATGCCATTAAACATGGCTCCGCCTCCACAGATGGCAGTTGCTCCGTGTGATCACAGTCCACTCACCTCACTTTGTTTCAGTACAGTACTAGCTGTCTGCTGTCGCAGAGCCAGATATGATTTTTTCCCACTTTTCCCAAATTGGCCAAAGGGGAGAAGAGTTTTTTTGCCTACCTTGTACTGCCAGCAGTGGTTTGAGGTAATTGGCCAGGGTGGGGCCAGGTAGGCTATCCATGGGCAGGAGAGAGTTTGGAAATAGTGAGCGGGCCCGTGAGCACCCCTTTGGTAATTCCCCATGGGTGGGGAAATGGGGTCTGACGACTACTTGGACAGACCACCTCCAGGGAACTCCAGGTGCAAGTCCTTCCCTCATGCTGTATGGCTGAGGCTTTAGGAGCTTGATGGGAGGAACCCCTTTTGCCTGGTCGGCTGGATCAAGACCATTCTAAGAATGGCTCACACCCAGGGCAGTGGGGCTTGCCCAGACAGGTCAAGGCAGAGGTCCAGGGCTTGACCTGTACCACCAGTTTGCCTTTGCCGCAGTTGAGAGTTGATGTTGTATTCAATAAAGTGGCCCTTTGTTCCAAAGCCTTGTGTATGTCTCCATTTTTCAAAAGGGGGGGACAATACATGCCAACTGTTGGGCCATATGGACCAAATCCTCTTTTATTTCCACCATCACTTGATTGATCTTACTGCTATTAGGATTTCACAGTACATTATTTTACTTACCACTCTCTCCCTCTCAATATTACTTTTCCAGAAAGAACTCCACTCATAGTCTTATTGTGAAATTATCTTATTGGAGTCTATAACCAGAAAAGCAAATACAACCAACTGCATTCACCTGAAGTACAAAAGCCAATTGATGCAGCATGTTATTTGCCTATGGTGGCAGCATTACAGTGCACTAGTACTCAAAAAGAGGCTTGCACCCTGATGCCCTTTCAATGTATGAGCCTTTATAAAAAATTCTGAAATAAGAACTTCCACAGAGCGGGAACAAAAACAGGACTACAACAGGGCTGAAACTAGACTAGACATTATGAACAAATGGGGAAACTTTATTCATGTATCATGTTATATTTAAACAACAAATCCAGTATGCATTCGGCAAGATACATTCCTGGCTTCCCAATATAAGAATTTTTTTAAAAAAAAACTGTAGTGGGAGAATGTTTAAAAGATGTTATTTTTCTGTGTTCTCTTTCTCCCCACTTGAGTTTGGTTTGGAACGTATACAATATGTGTTCCATCCCAACTGTAAATGGGCTTACACTGTGTTGGACTTCCTCACCATTATTGTGAGGCAGATGGCTTTAAAAAACTTAGAAAAAATCAGAAAGGATAACAGTGCTATCCTAAGTAGAGTCAGGCCCTTTTAAGCCAATGGGCTTTAGAAGGGAGTAACTACTTACAGGCTACTTGGAAGTAAGTCCCATTTTATTCAGCCTTTAGCTGCAACCCTAAAAACAATTTCCTGGGATGTCCCACTGAATAAAATGGGACTTATTTCCAATTAGACCAACTTAGGCATTAGTTGTTTAAATGTATTTCTTTAAAAAAATTATACTCACCTTTCTCCAGAGCACCTAAGCACTCGAGGTGGGTAACAATGATCCAAAGACAACTGAATCAAATGCTGCCTCATTTCACACCAGTTGCGGTGTCCCAGTTGTCTTCATTACCAAAATGCTCACTCTCTTATCAGTTATTGGCCATGATAAGCAGATAAAACATTCATGCTCAGATGCAATATATACATGATTGCAACACAAAGGGAACGGAAAAGCAGTTGGATTGAGTGCAGAATTCTGCTTCGGTTAGAGCTCTTGCTGAACTGGAAACAAGAAAGTAAAACCATGATAGCTGCTTGCACTGAGTTAAAACTTTCCATGGATCAGAATACGGACTCGTTCTCATCATATGAAGAGGCTGAAGACTCAGAATAGGAGGCAGCTGGGCACCTAACACCACCACTCAGAGGAGAAGGCAGGTGAGACATCTCCAGGAGGCCCCTCTGATGTGCAGGAGGTGTCCCAAGAGACTGTTCACCCTAGGGTTGCCAAATGTGGGTTGGGAAAACCCTGTAGAACCCGGGAAATTTGGAGAGGGACCTTAGCAGGGTATAATGTCATAGAGTACACACTCAAAAACTGCCTTTTTCTCCAGGGGAACTGTAATCAGAAGATCAGTTCTAATTCAAGGAGATCCCCAGGCCACACCCGAAGGCTGGCAACCCAAAAATAACTGTGAATTTGCATTAAAACTTGGTCCCTGAACCTTCTGCCCCAGAGCCCATTGTCAAACCAGAGGTCTTCCCCCCAACCGACCCCTCAAGCCTCTCCAAGCCTGAATTGCCTCAGCTCCATAACAACACTCTCTGCCATAACCAGGCACAGCAAAATATTGGTAGTCTGCTCCTGGAAGGGAGGGGCCTATATCTCCACCTCTTTAAGGTTTCAGTTCACAGCCTTTGATGGAACAACATCTAAAATACACAGTCAGTTCCAGCTCCCACCTTGACTTTTGAACCTCAGCCTTGAGCAGAACAAAACTTATTGTATCCCCACATTTTTCTGCTTCTGCAAGATCTTATGCAATCAATTTCTGGGTGCTATAAGATCCTGCATGAGTGGAACTGCTGTAAGTCCAGTTATGTTTCTACTTGCTCATCACTGGATCTAAGCCAAGGTGAAGGTGATGTTGTTGGCATCATTCTTTGCTTGTGAACTTTCCAGACCTCTGGTTGTTGCAAACAAAGTAATGAACTAGATAGATCTTTGGTCTGATCCTGTAAAGTATAGTTCTTATGATCATATCTTATGCAGTATAGTTCTTATGATCATATCTCAAATTCTCATTCATAGAGTTAAAATGTTTTGACTTTTCTGGTAATCAGGAATAATTGCATACACAATTTCCACTTTCTGTCTGTTGTGGGAGTAGAACATGAATGTAATTTGAGTTCTACCACCCTCCATAAGAACTTAGAGGGCAGCTTCCATATGGTGAATTATCATTGTCATCATCGTCATCATCTTCATTATGCAACATGAAGAGGTATTCAGCAGAGGTTACTGTCTATCCCTTTTGCACAGGAATGGGCTGATTACTCTTTGGACTAGATTTTGTTTTGAACTGACTTCTCTTTGTAACCCCCCCCCCACACACACACACACACATACACATGATTCTCATGAGTATATAAATTGACCTGATGGATGTACATGTCTATGAACTTCATGAAGTGAGCTTTGATTAAGAAAACTTTATGCTGGAAATTTTTTCTTAGTCTTTACGGTGCCATTGAACTTCTATGATGCTGGTACTGACTAACATGGCTACCCATCTGGTTATGTTCTTCAATATGTGACTGTGAACCCCCACAGCTGTTTGGGGGACTGCTAGGTAAGCCAGCAAAGAATGGATGCATAGTAGCATTAGATAGGTATGATGTTCTCAGTTATATCAATCGGGTACTTAATTGGGTACCCCATTTCTCCTCCTATAGGCGTACTAATAATATATAACAAGTTTGTCTTACCTCTGCTCCACTGTCACCTGTCTCCAAAGCTGTTCAATTTGTTGCCAATCTGTGACACAGTTCTCATCTCTTACAGAGATTATAAACCATCTGGAGACAGGTATATTACTTCTGTGTTCTGTATGGAATCCAACACACCGTTGAAGTTAAACATTAAATAGTAATAGAATAGCAGTAATAAGGGGGAACATTTGATTTTGTAGTCGTTATTAGTGAAAGGTATTTGCACAGATTTACGTTTCTATGTTATGAAGAATGGGGTGCACTAATCTTGGAGACTTGGTGACAGGTAGCAAGTCCAAGGAATCTTGGAACCCTTTCAGAATGCCAGGTTTGAATTGAAATTTCCTATGAAATAACATGAAACTGAAATGAACGCACAAAATGAACTTGACTTGCTCATCACATTTGTTATTGCGTTTTTCAGATCTGAAGGAAAATTCATTATGTGGATTTGAAAAGTTACAGCCATTGCTGACATTATGTTGCCTTTTGCCCAGGGGAGTGCTTTGGATAGATTCCTGAGTTATGTGGAAAATATTATGTTAAATGGAAAATCGACAAGGGAAGTTCCAAGATGGAGCTGTGATTATCAGGATACTAGATTTTTTCTGGCTTCAGATCATTGATCTTTTCTGCAAGAAATAGATTTTATTACATTCCTGTAGAGGTTCATCACTGTTCATTGATCCATCACCTATTCAATCTGTGCACGTGTGAAATTAAACTTTCACATGCTGTGTGTGCGTGCATCATCAGGTCACAATCAACTTATGATGGCCCCAGCAATGTGCTTTCAAGGCAAGTGAGAAGCAGAGTTGGTTTGCCAGTGCCTTCCTTGGTGGTCACCCATCCAAGTACCGACTCTTCTTAGTTTCCAAGATCTGATGAGATTGGCATATTCCATGCCACCTTCCTACCCTATACATGCTTTACTCACTAGTTCTCAGAGGAGCATGCTTATTACTGTGCATGTGCACTGAAATCAAGCTAACAAAATGTGATTTTACATTACTACTGCAGGAGACGATCTGTCCCATTTTTGTTTCCCTCATCTTCCAAGGAGATCTGAGCAGGGACA
Organism: Eublepharis macularius; assembly: GCF_028583425.1. Lineage (NCBI taxonomy): Eukaryota > Metazoa > Chordata > Lepidosauria > Squamata > Eublepharidae > Eublepharis > Eublepharis macularius. The sequence continues at coordinate 37,971,384 of NC_072791.1, forward strand.
AGATGGCCCTCCTATCCAGCAGCCAGGGCTTGAGGCCGGGGGCCGCATTTGCCACCGTGGAGGATAAGCGGCAGCGTATCTCCAGCCTCACTAAGGGGGCCACATGACAGGGGTGAGCTAGCGTCTTAAAAGGCAGCTCCTCCCCCTGCTGCAGCAGTCACTGCCTCGTGCCCACCCTCTGGCAGTGCAGGTTTAGACCGGTCACTGTTTCAGGGCCAGGTAGGAATTTTTTTCTTTTTTCCTCAATTGGCCTGGGGAAGAAAGTTTTTCGCCTACCTTGCACTGCTGGCTTGGGGTGTGGCTATTGGCTGTGGTGATGCTGATTTTAGGTTGTCACCAGCAGGATAGAGTTGGGGAAAAGTGAGTGGGATAGTGAGTACCCTTGGCAAATTCCATTGGTGGGGATATAGGGGCCTGTCAGGCTAGCATGCTTTACAGCAGCCAGTTGAGAGGGCAGGCTGCCTGGTGGGATCCCCTGGACAAGTCCTTCCCTCATGCTTCACGGCAGGATGATTGGCGCTTTAAGGGGGAAACCATCCGCCAGGCCAGCCGGGTCCCAGCCATACATATGGATGGCTCACACCCAGGGCAGCGGGTCTCACCCAGACAGGTCAAGGTTGGGTCCAAGAGTGACCCCAGGGCTTGACTTGTACTGCTAGTTAGGTCCTTGCCAGGTTCAGTTGTTTTTATGATTAATGTTGTTGCCAAAATAAAAAGTGGCCCTTTAGTACCCAAGCCTTGTGTCTGCCTCTTTATTCCGACTGTGGGGAGGGCAATTCAGCCCTTCTCAAGTTCATCTTCACAACAACCCTGTAAAGTAGGTTTGGCTGAGAAAGAAAAAGAGAGAATGACTGACTGTAAATCACACAATGAAGCCTCCCCAGTCTTACTCTTATCCCCCTAAATAAGTAAAATATCTAAATACAGGGAGAGATTTGGATACAGTATGAAAAAAGAGCAATGGTTATTATCTTTCCCTGCTTTTTTATCAAGAGCCAGTGGTTAAAATGTTGGGCCAGGGCCTGCAAGATCCAGGTTTCAATCTGCACTCCGCCAATGAAGCTCCTTGGGTAACTGTTGACCATTCACTTTCTCTCAGCCTAGCCTGTCTCACAGGATTTTTGTGAGGATAAAAGGGAGAGATGTACGCGTGTCACTCAGAGTTCCATGGAAGAAGGATGGGTTTAAACAAGCAAGAGCTGGCTGAAATAATCAATTATGACCCAAGAGGTCCTTAATTCAAAACTATTCTCTGCCACAACTTCAGTAGGTGACCTTACGCAAGTATCTTCCTCCTCCCTACAATTTAATGACTGGAAAATATTATGGGCTTACCAATGAAATAATGTGTGAAGTGCTTTGAACATTGAATACAAAAAAGGTAACTAGACCTGAAAATTAGAGGGTATAGGCTATTATAGAGTACTGCTTTCAATCCTCCCCGCCAAGAGACAATATAAATAAGAAATTTAAGATACTTTCACCACTCATACTAATATGTTTCATCAAGCTCAGCTACTCTCATTTCCAGGAGATATTTCTTTTTGGCCTAATCACTTTGAATACAATTAGGAACAAGAATGGGGCAGCGGCGGGGAGGAGAGAACAAAGAGAAAGAGAACTAGGAGGGAAGAACAGAGCACAAAGCGCTGATGGCTGAGTTCCCAGCTGCCGCCCAGAAAGACTAAAGAACAATCAAGTCCTAAATTCAGACAGGTGACCTTTGCATATATTTCAGTCTTTAGAATCAATTTATTACAAGGTACAGCACCCTGGGCATTTTATAAATAAGAATATTAATTATTAACTAACAACTTTTTATTTGGAACGACTCTCTTATTGATACACATCTTGCTTCAATTTCTTTCTGCCCCCTGCCCAGTCCTGTTGTAGAAATTCCAGATGATGCTGAGATTTGACATCACTACAGAGCAAAGCATCATCTGTTATCTGAGGAACAGGTGCTGTCATTCTACAAGGCTATTACTTACACACTATGGCACGGACCATCAGACCAAAGTGAGAATCTTTCATCAACATATTCATCTTGTGAATGCCAAGTTCATCTTTGCAGGATTATCGATCTCTTGTAGCCTGCATTAGATAACACTGTACTGTTGAAGGATGTTTTCTCTTGCTTCAGTGTATTGTCTCAGGTGTGCCACTGACAATTTGGTCAGCAGACAGCTGATTTCTTGCATCTCTATACCCTGTTCACCTGTTGAGTTCTGCTGGGGAAGATATTTTTGTATTACTTTAAACCATGAGACATTTGGACTTTGTGAGTAGCATTGTACATATTAATTTAGGATGGCCAAAGAAAAGTTTAGCTATGCTATGTACATACCCTACCTTTCCTCTAAGATGCTCAGAGTAGCTTACCCTGACATAAATCCTGTGAGTAGAGCTAAGAAGAGAATGTTGTGAATTTATGGAAAGTTACTCCAGATTAAGCCTTGTAAAATCAAGAGGCTTTGAATGCAGTAGTGACTCTACTTAGGACTGTACTATAAATTGCTCAAGGCTAGCCAGAGAATTTTCTAAATGAAGAAGAGGGATTTGAGCCAAGGTTTGGTACCAAATCTAACATCTTTGATAACACAATTATTTTAAATGATTTCAGTGAGAACCTGAAAAGCAACATTTTTTTCTTTGTCATGGGTATCTTTGATTTATTTTTTGTTATATTTACAGTCCAGTTTTCAGCTACAAGTTTCAGACAGTATATGAAACCATCCTGATACATTTTGCTAGCTTATAGAGGCTCTTTTGGCTTCCTTCAGAAGTCCTGAGAGGTTTTACCTGAAGCCCCCAGAACTGCTTCAAAATGCATTTTATATACAATTTGCTAACAACCTCTAGATTGACACTGTGTTAAACTCTCTGGTTTATGCTTTTATCTAGAGAGCCAGTTTGGTGTAGTGGTTAAGAAGAGCAGCAGATTCTTATCTGGAAAACCAGGTTTGATTCCTCACTCTGCTGCTTGAAGCCAGCTGGGTGTCAGTCACAGCTCTCTCAGCTCCATCCACCTCACAGGGTGATTGTTGTGAGGATAATAATAACACACTTTGTAAACCGCTCTGAGTGGGCATTAAGTTGTCCTGAAGGGCGGTATATAAATCGAATGTTATTATTATTATTATTATTCTGGGAGGCCATTCCAAAGGGATGGAAATGATCAAGATCAGGCTGTGGCAGATCTAACAGACCTCAGGACAGAACAGTAAGAAGGCAGCATGTAAAGCTTATCGTGGTAGACCAAGACTGAAGCTACCCAAGTTTGTACCAGTGTGGCCAAATGAGTGCACCTAATGCAGTAGCTGGTGCTGAGAAAAGATACTGTTACAAACTGATACTATTCTGAACTTCAAAGATGTCCAAAAGTGCTCGCAATCGGAGAACCTATTCCTTAAGGGAATAATCACCTCATCCAGAACAGAGCTAACACCTATCCCTAGTTCACCTAAGTAACCCATAATCCACATCCCATTCTACAGGCACTCCATTGGCTCCCTATCAGTTACCGAACCCAATTCAAGGTATGGGCCATCACCTACAAAGCTCTCTATGACCTTGGTCTATCATATCTATGGGACCGCCATTCTCCCTATGGCAAATTCACTCATCTGAATAGGGCCTTCTGCAGATATCACCCTTCACATCAGCAAAATCAACAGTTGTGCCTATACATGGGAATTCTCTGTGATGCCTCCCACTTTATGGAATGGATTATCTGAGAAGGTTAAGAAAGCTCCCACTCTCCTGGCCTTCTGCAAATGATGCAAAACTGAATTGTTCCAGAGTGTTTTTTACTCAGATGGGAGGGCTGTACTCTAAAAAATTGATCTCAAGAAATCCATCAGTAAAGGGATAAGGAGGGACAAGAGACTTCACTACTATTTCTGTAAACTATGAGGGATCATAGAGTTCACTACTATTGCTATAAGTATGATCTTACCTATATCAGTCATGGACATTGTCTATGCTGTTTCAACAGTATTAAATCTTTAAACCTTTTTTTTTCATTCTTTCTTTATTTCTCTTGAGAATCTTGCAATTGCATGTATATACCCATTACATGTATATTAAAATGTCGTGCTATTGATCACACTGACTCATACTATGTAATCCACCTTGAGTCTCAGTGAGAAAGGCAGACTATAAATGATGTAAATAAATAAAAGGATAAATAATCTGAATAGAACTTGAATCTGTTGATTTTAGTCTAATTGCTGACTATAGACAATGGCTCAGAAGCTAAGGTTAATCTAACATGGCTGCCTTTCATTTCCCCACAAGGGAAAATGGTATGGGTAGAGAATTAAGCCCCCTCACTTAAGGTTGTAATGAAAGATCAGCATCTATGGTTTCCCATCAGTGAATAATTGCCATTAATTGCCATCAATTCAACACACTGTTACAATGGTCCTTCCAGATGATACTGGTAATAATCTGTAGTTGTCCCTTTGTTTCCATGTTAAACTCCTGATTTTCCCAGCAGCCAATTTTCTATTGTTGTGGTTTAGAGGAGTAATTTCAGAGGTGAAGAAAGTCTTTGTGCTCTTGTTCCGATGCACCAATCTCTTCATAGCAACTCCCTGTCCCGCAACTCCTCCTGAGCCCTGCAGCAACAGATGCCACAGTTGCCTTAAAAAATCATAGTACTAGCACAATTAGCATCATTTGTCAGGATGTCATTTCTGTGAAGAAAATGTGAAAGTGAGAGGTAGTTTTTTGGTAAGAATTTAGTTGTCCCTTGAGTGCAGACTTATGGGGTGAGTGAATATGACGTTCTATATGAACTGGATGAATTGATAGTGGTTTGGCTGTTTAATAGTAGGGTGCAGTAGATGGGGAAGTAATGATATGATGGCATGAAGTTATAACACAAATAAGCTCACATAAAAGATAGTAGATCATTGAGACCAACTTCCACCATGGACAGTGAACAGTAGGAGGAAGTGCAGCCAGGCATGATGGGGGGGGGGGGCAAAGAGACCATAGTGAATTATCTCAATGGCATGGTATACATTTATATGTAGGTCCTTCATTAATGGCTCTGACATGGATAGCCATCAGATCTCAGAAGCTAAGCAGGGTTGGCCATGGTGAGTAATTGGATGGGAGACCTCCAACAAAGACCAGGATTGCAGAGGCAGGTGATAGCAAACCACCTCTATTAGTTTCTTGCCAGGAAAACCCCACTAGAGTTCACCATAAGTCAGCTGTAACTTGAGGGAAGGATTTCATTCTTCCATTAATATTCTAAATGTATGTAACGCTAGAACAGTACTTACTGGTTTGCTGATAATTGCTCCATGTGGAACCAGATGAAGCTTAATCAAACTGCCATTCTGACGATATATGTGGGGTGCGGGAAATTATTTGTACTACAAAGGAGGCTCTTGCATGGTTAAAAATAATCTATGCATTTGTTCTGTTGTACATAGGAAAACTATCTCTATTGCTGCCTTTGCCAACAATAACAAAAAATAATCAAAACTGATCAGTGGTCTATCAGTGGTCTCCACCAGCCCTGGCCCTTTCAGTGGCTATTCTTGGTGGTTTTGTGTTAAAGATTTTATATCATAAAAGCACTGCCCACAAGGAATGACTTCTAGGAATTGAGATGATGAGATTTTAGCTAAGAGAACTGATGCATAAATGTTTCTCTTTTTTAGTTCAGTATTTCAGGTAGGCATCATACTGATTTGGAAAGTGAAGGCAGGTGCTGTGCTTATTTCTTGCTCCATCTCAGTGAAAGCCACCAGTTTTTTTTTTTTTAGGTACTATCTTTAGTACAAAAGAATAGTACACACCCTGAAATAAAATGCAATTCTTTGGATACTTGAGATTTCATTGAAACCACAACATTCTGTAGATCTTGATCTATTGCAGTTCTGTTTCAATCTCATAAAGTCAAAATAAAACTCTGCTAAAGGAATCACACAACCTGCATGATACAGAGTTCATGTATATTATTTTGTTACATTTTCTGTTTCTTTTCATCAAAATTTCCCATAAAAGCAACAAAGTAGGAACACAACAAATTCAGAACACACAAATTATTGTGGGGGAGGGAGAGACATAAACATCAACATTAAAAAAGAAAGAAATGAAAATACATATTGATAATATCTATAATTGATTTGTGTTTCTTCAAGGCTGACTTGCAGCGATTGGCAAATATATTACATCCCTCCCACACCCACTCTTTCTCCCAGGTGTACCAGGCAGCATGCCTAGTTCTCCCCTCCTCCATTTTATCCTCAAACACCTCTATGATGTACGATGAGAGTGATTGTCCTAAGTGAGTTTCATGGCACAGTGACAATTGAAATCCAGGGATTGTGATTTGCTTTCTGTACAACATTCTAACCTCTACCACACAGGCTACCCAGTGTGATATTCAGCTACCTCCACTTCCAGTCCACTTTGTACTTGGAATAGGTACTTCCTCTGAGGTATGATCTGAGATCCCTCATCAATCAAGCCAATCACCAAGAATCCCTATTTGTTTTCCCTTGAAAGAAACAAGTCCTATATTCTCTCTCTACCTAAGCCCCAATTTTCTCCAGAGTTCCATGGTTTTATGTACCTTTCTGTTTTATGTAGCACCTTACAGTCAAAACATGTTTACTCAGAAGTAAGTCACATTGATTTTGATGGATTTTCCTTCTAGTAAGTGTACCTGGGAGCGCAAACTGAAAAGGAAAGCCAGAGAAAAAGAAAAGAAGTATGCTGTTGTGCATTTATTGTCATGGATATTTATCCAAGTATAGGTTTAATTTTCCCTCCACCCAGTTCTTCTCCTATGGCAGTTATATTAGTTTCCTCTTGTATCTCTGTTAACTGAAAAGCAGTTGTGTCAAAGAGAGTGCAAACCCATCCAGATCAGGAGACACTTTAAGTCCTGGGTCTCAGACCTCCTGTTTTCCAGTAGCAATTCCGTCTTAGTTAGTTGCTGTGATAATAGTTAATATAAGAAATGCTGAATCACTTAAAATAATGGTTGTTATAAATTCATCCTTCTGAACAATTGATTCATGACATTTTTATTGTATCAAGTATTCCTTATTGCTAAAGGATTTGCAACGTTGTGGAAAAGAAGCTGAACGCACAGACATTTGGATTTCTAAGATAAAAAGGGACTGTATGTTTTTATGAGTTAAATTAATTTAATTTTAGATTGAAAAGTACAATAATTTATGAGTGATTACTAGGAGAAGGAATGAAGGCAAAAACAGAATTAAGGAATTAGTTAAAAGATGCAATGGTACAGTGCTGATCTTCTTTACCACCTTTGAGGAAGAAGCATCTACTGGAATAAAGAAGAGTCAACCTTGACTCTTGAATCTTGCTGAATTATTGCAGGCAGATGTGGAAGGGTTTTTTTTGCAAGTGTTATGGAATTCACCTCCACAAGATGCCAGGAACACTGGCTTAGAAGGCTTTAGAAGAGGAAGAATTAGGCCCATTCCCAGAAAAAGGTATATCAAAGACTAGGAACTAGGGATGTGCGTTTTGGCATTCAGAATGCCGAAAGAATGCCGAAACAAAAGTGTTTCGGCATTCTTCAGGAATCCCGAAACGTTTCGGGGAATGCCGAAACGTTTCAGGATAGCCGAAAGAAAAAGCCGAAACGTTTCGGGATTCTTTCGGCATTCTTTCGGCATTAGAGAATCGCCATTTTGTTTTTGCTAGCCGTTTGCCTTAGCAAGCGGCTAGCAAAATCCTGCTGGAAGCAAAGGCTTCCTGCAGGCTCTTAGAAGAGGGGAGGGGGGGAGAAGGAGTGAATCACTCACTCCTTCTGTCACCCCCCACCCCTCTTGCAAAGGAGGATAGGGAATCCTGCTTTGCCTTGCAAATGCAAGGTGCAACATTGCATTGCACTTTGCATTTGCAAAGCAGCAGAGATTCCCGCCAAAACTAACAGGTAGGGGAGGGGGAGCAGGAGGAGGGTGGCTCTTGGAGTGTGGGTGGGGAAAGGCAGGGGAGGGGGGACTTTAGGAGTCACCAATCCCACTGCTGCATTCTCATGCCAGCCAATAGATTTAAATCTTTGGCTGAGGCTGCAGCAGGGGATTTAAATTTGGAGCAAGACTGTCTGGAACACTTCTGTTGCTGCTGCTGCTGAGCTGTGACCGAGAGAGGAGAAGAAGAGAGACTGCACCTGGAGCCTGGAGGACATCTGCCTGGAGAATCAACTGTGCTGGACATCCTGAGAGGACACCTGGTAGGCCTTTTTTAAATTTTTGTAAATTTTTTTGATGCTGGGCAATGTGCTGCTGTGGCCTGCCTCTGCAAAAAGGTGTTGCAGTTTATTCTTGGCATGGCCTGGGGGACAGGTTGGGCAGACAATGTTTGATGGTGGGGTGGGGGTTTCAGCATTGGTTGTTGTGCTTGCCTTCTTTAAGCTTGATCTACTGTTTTAAGATTAAAACAAGAGTGTGCCAGCTTTGGGCCTACACAGGCCAGAAGCCTTTCTTCTGGCTGGCTCTCACAGTTGTGCTTCACAATCTGGAATGGTGTGGCTTGTTTTTCTGTGTCTGGTCCCCTGCTTGCAAGGATTCCCAACAGGCTCCATCCTGATCAACTGTGCCAGCCTGTGGGCCACACACAGGTATGCTGCTTTGGCCAAGGTAACCCTTTTTGGTTGCTGGCCTGGCACTCACAGTTGTGCTCCACAATCTGGAATGGTGTGGCTTGTTTTTCTGTGTCTCGTCCCCTGCTTGCAAGGATTCCCAACAGGCTCCGTCCTGATCAACTGTGCCAGCCTGTGGGCCACACACAGGTATGCTGCTTTGGCCAAGGTAACCCTTTTTGGTTGCTGGCCTGGCACTCACAGTTGTGCTCCACAATCTGGAATGGTGTGGCTTGTTTTTCTGTGTCTGGTCCCCTGCTTGCAAGGATTCCCAACAGGCTCCGTCCTGATCAACTGTGCCAGCCTGTGGGCCACACACAGGTATGGCCTGGGGGACAGGTTGGGCAGACAATGTTTGATGGTGGGGGGGGGGGTTCAGCATTGGTTGTTGTGCTTGCCTTCTTTAAGCTTGATCCACTGTTTTAAGATTAAAACAAGAGTGTGCCAGCTTTGGGCCTACACAGGCAAGAAGCCTTTCTTCTGGCTGGCTCTCACAGTTGTGCTTCACAATCTGGAATGGTGTGGCTTGTTTTTCTGTGTCTGGTCCCCTGCTTGCAAGGACAGGCTCCGTCCTGATCAACTGTGCCAGCCTGCGGCCCACACACAGGTATGGCCTGGGGGACAGGTTGGGCAGACAATGTTTGATGGGGGGGGGGTTCAGCATTGGTTGTTGTGCTTGCCTTCTTTAAGCTTGATCCACTGTTTTAAGATTAAAACAAGAGTGTGCCAGCTTTGGGCCTACACAGGCCAGAAGCCTTTCTTCTGGCTGGCTCTCACAGTTGTGCTTCACAATCTGGAATGGTGTGGCTTGTTTTTCTGTGTCTGGTCCCCTGCTTGCAAGGACAGGCTCCGTCCTGATCAACTGTGCCAGCCTGCGGCCCACACACAGGTATGGCCTGGGGGACAGGTTGGGCAGACAATGTTTGATGGTGGGGGGGGGGTTCAGCATTGGTTGTTGTGCTTGCCTTCTTCAAGCTTGATCTACTGTTTTAAGATTAAAACAAGAGTGTGCCAGCTTTGGGCCTACACAGGCCAGAAGCCTTTCTTCTGGCTGGCTCTCACAGTTGTGCTTCACAATCTGGAATGGTGTGGCTTGTTTTTCTGTGTCTGGTCCCCTGCTTGCAAGGATTCCCAACAGGCTCCATCCTGATCAACTGTGCCAGCCTGTGGGCCACACACAGGTATGCTGCTTTGGCCAAGGTAACCCTTTTTGGTTGCTGGCCTGGCACTCACAGTTGTGCTCCACAATCTGGAATGGTGTGGCTTGTTTTTCTGTGTCTCGTCCCCTGCTTGCAAGGATTCCCAACAGGCTCCGTCCTGATCAACTGTGCCAGCCTGTGGGCCACACACAGGTATGCTGCTTTGGCCAAGGTAACCCTTTTTGGTTGCTGGCCTGGCACTCACAGTTGTGCTCCACAATCTGGAATGGTGTGGCTTGTTTTTCTGTGTCTGGTCCCCTGCTTGCAAGGATTCCCAACAGGCTCCGTCCTGATCAACTGTGCCAGCCTGTGGGCCACACACAGGTATGGCCTGGGGGACAGGTTGGGCAGACAATGTTTGATGGTGGGGGGGGGGGTTCAGCATTGGTTGTTGTGCTTGCCTTCTTTAAGCTTGATCCACTGTTTTAAGATTAAAACAAGAGTGTGCCAGCTTTGGGCCTACACAGGCAAGAAGCCTTTCTTCTGGCTGGCTCTCACAGTTGTGCTTCACAATCTGGAATGGTGTGGCTTGTTTTTCTGTGTCTGGTCCCCTGCTTGCAAGGACAGGCTCCGTCCTGATCAACTGTGCCAGCCTGCGGCCCACACACAGGTATGGCCTGGGGGACAGGTTGGGCAGACAATGTTTGATGGGGGGGGGGGTTCAGCATTGGTTGTTGTGCTTGCCTTCTTTAAGCTTGATCCACTGTTTTAAGATTAAAACAAGAGTGTGCCAGCTTTGGGCCTACACAGGCCAGAAGCCTTTCTTCTGGCTGGCTCTCACAGTTGTGCTTCACAATCTGGAATGGTGTGGCTTGTTTTTCTGTGTCTGGTCCCCTGCTTGCAAGGACAGGCTCCGTCCTGATCAACTGTGCCAGCCTGCGGCCCACACACAGGTATGGCCTGGGGGACAGGTTGGGCAGACAATGTTTGATGGTGGGGGGGGGGGGTTCAGCATTGGTTGTTGTGCTTGCCTTCTTCAAGCTTGATCTACTGTTTTAAGATTAAAACAAGAGTGTGCCAGCTTTGGGCCTACACAGGCCAGAAGCCTTTCTTCTGGCTGGCTCTCACAGTTGTGCTTCACAATCTGGAATGGTGTGGCTTGTTTTTCTGTGTCTGGTCCCCTGCTTGCAAGGATTCCCAACAGGCTCCGTCCTGATCAACTGTGCCAGCCTGTGGGCCACACACAGGTATGCTGCTTTGGCCAAGGTAACCCTTTTTGGTTGCTGGCCTGGCATTCACAGTTGTGCTCCACAATCTGGAATGGTGTGGCTTGTTTTTCTGTGTCTGGTCCCCTGCTTGCAAGGATTCCCAACAGGCTCCGTCCTGATCAACTGTGCCAGCCTTCGGCCCACACACAGGCCTGCTGCTCCGGCTTTGGTAACCCTTCCCGTTTGCTGGCCTGGCACTCACTGTTTTGCTTCACATTCAGGTTGTTTATCGTTGGTGGACCTCTTCTGGACTGGACTGCACTTGGTGGACATCGGCCTGCAGATCTCTGCGTGGAGGATCAACATTGCTGGACATCTGCACTGGTGGACTGGTAGGGTTCTTGTAAAATTTGGTTTTTGAGCTTATGTCTGCTGCTGTGCCTACCTGCGAGCATATGCTTTGGCTCTGTCTTTATGGCTTGGGCTGGGGGGGGCATTTTCTGGTTGGGCAAGAGGATATTGTTTGGGGGTTAGGGGGGCCAGCATTGATCGCAGTGCCTGCTTTCTTTCATGTTTCATTTTTCAAGTTTGAGTGTGGGGTGGGCATGAACTACTGTTTCACAGGACTAAAAAATGAGTGTGCCAGCTTTTGGCCTGCACAGGCCAGAAGCTCTGCTGGGTGGATGTGTTTTGTTTTGCTGCTGGTTGGCCCTAGCCTTTCAGGGGGGGGGCTGACTTGGCTTGTGCAACAGGGCCTTGAATTTTGGGGGTTGCGTGTGCGGCGTGTGGTGTTGACTCTGCTAACATTTCCAATTTTCTTGACAGCATCGTGGAGGAGAGGAGGACCAGCTGCAAGACCGCCTGAACATCGCTGGACTGCAGGACTGGTGTTAGTGTGAGCGAGTCCGGGTTCACATTTGGGTGGCCTTGGGGGTGGGTTCTTGCTAGCTTGGGAGGGGGGAGGCTCATCTTCAAAACACCACATCCACACCCCACACCGACATACCACAGATACATCGGTCCCGCTAAATAGTGTCTCTTAGGTAGGTAGGCCAGTTGGTAGGTGATCAGTGGATAATTGCCCTCAACGTAATTATTAGGGAAACCAAGCCTAGTTTTTTTTAAAAAACTAAATAGGGACTCAGCAGGGAAAGCATTAGTGAGTGAGTGTTAGGTTTGAATTCTATTTATATATATATAAAAAAAATTTGTAATAGCTGTCAATAGGCTTCCCATTAGTGCCCCCATAACTAGGGTTCCACTGCCCATCTCTGGCACCCATGGTGGTGCCAGGCCGGCCCGGGCATACTAGTGTGTGAGTGTTTAAGGCTTTGTCACCTGTTATTGGGGTTTAAGGCCAGCTCAATTCCAGAGGAATTCAGCTGATTGGCAGGCTCAGGTTCCCTGACATAAATAGGGTTGCTTAAAAAGGCACTTGATTGTTCATCTCCAAGTCACAGAGCCACTAGAAGCACAGATTTAGAGCAGGTTAGTTAGGTCTTGAAAACAAAGTTGACCTTTGTTTTCTAAATCTTTTCTGATTAGTTAGGGTTGAATTTGGGAGGGGAAAGTATGTCAGAGAGGAAAGCAGAGAGGGGCCCCGGGGGAAAGGCTAGGGAGAAATCTAGAGGGGAGGAGGGGAGGGGGAGGGGGACTGCTGCGGCAGCCCCCCCATCTGAGCGGAGGAGGCCCTCCCCTGCGCTGCTGCCGTTCACCAGCCTGGCTTCTGGTGACAGGAAGAGGGTTCGCAAGACTCTCTTTCCTGAGGCAGCTGCTGGAGGGCCACCCCCAACCCGGGTGCGTGAGGCAGGGGCTGGCACTGGGCGGGGGCCTGCTGCTGAGGCTTCTCCTCCTCCAGTGGTTGCGAGCCAGCTGCTGGAGGAGGGGCAGCATGTGGTGTCTCCTGGGATGGGCGCGGAGCACATGACTTTCCCTGCGCTCCCGCTCACCCCAGGAACCCGGAGGATGTTGGAGGAACTGCCCGTGAGACCCCCCTGGGGCGGTCCACCCCAGTTTCCTCTGAGGCCAGCAGCAGGCCTCTCGCGGCTGTGCAGGAGGAGAGGATGCGGGAGGAAGAGGCAGAGACTGTGGTGGAAGAGCCCACATCTCTGCCCCTTCAGCCTCGTCCATCCCCACCTGCCCGGCCGAGAGTGGGACACGGTGTGTCCGGCCAGAGCACCTCACAGGAGGTGCCTCAGGGTGATCCGGAAAGCGCTTCTCCTGGGAAGTGTGGGTTGCCCTTTTCCTCCGAAATCTGGAAGCACTTCCAGGCAGCGGAGGATCCCCGAGCAGCCCTGTGCCTGCATTGTAGGCAGCGCGTCAGCCGTGGCAAAGATGTGTGGCATCTCTCCACGTCTGGGATGAGGTACCATATGAAGAGGCACCACCAGGCGGTGCTTCTTCGGGAGGAGGGTTCGAGTGGCGCCGCACGGCCACCAGCTAGCCAGAAGGAGGCAGGCTCCTCTGGTGCTCTCCCCCTAAGGGTACCTGCAGGAAAGGGACGCCAAGCCTCTCTCCCGGAGATGCTTGGTATGCAGGGCGCTAGTGTGCCCAGAGAGGGGATCCGGAGGGCGAGCAGGCGCATCACGCGCCACATCGTCAACATGATAGCAGTGGATGGGCAACCGTATTCCATAGTTGAAGACTTCGGCTTCTCAGGGCTGCTCCAAGATTGCTTTCCCTGGTACGCCGTCCCTGCTCGCACGTCGTTGAGCAGATCGGTGGTGCCCTCGTTTTACAGGGCTGCCAGGGATCATGTGAAGGCACAGCTGTCCCGGGTTGCCGGGAGAACTGTGCACTTCACATCGGACATCTGGACCTGCCCAAGTGTGCAGCAAGCGTACCTCTCGCTTACTGCTCACTGGTGGGAACCCGAGTCGGTTCTGGGTGGGGGCCCGGGGGGAGGTGCCTAGCACAGCTAGACAGGGAAGGATGCGAGACCGCCAGGCCGGCTACTGCAAGGCCTTGCTTCACGCCGAGGTGCTCGACGTGTCCCACACGCCGGAGAACATCGCTGCCACCTTAAGGAGACAGTTGGACGAGTGGATAGGCCAGAGACCCGCCACCGTGGGATGCATGGTGACGGACGGTGGCAAGAACATGAGGGCAGCAGCGCATCTAGTGAGCCGAGAGAGCGTCTACTGTGCCGCTCACAAGCTTCACCTAGTGGTGAGAGATGCGCTGGGGTTGGGCTCCTCGAAGGAACCCGTGGATACCCGGACCCGTGAACTCCAGTTACTTGTCCAGAAATTTCGGAGGCTCACGGGTCACTTCTCGCGCAGCGTGAAGGCCACGCACGAACTGCGCCAGACACAGGTCAGGACAGGTGTGCCAGAGCACGCTCTGATCACTGACGTCAGCACTCGCTGGAACTCCACCTGCGCCATGCTTGAGCGCTTGGTGGAGCAGAAGGCCGCACTCCACGCGTGGCTCTCCGAGAACCACGGTGCGAGTCAGGTGGGTGAGTTCAGCCGGGAGGATTGGCTCACCATCACCCAGACAGTGGAGGTCCTGAAGCCCTTCAAGGACTTCACTGTGGTGGTCTCGTCAGACACGGCGACCCTCGGTCTGGTCATTCCCCTGGTGCACACGCTCCAGAGGAATCTGGCCACCCTTGCAGACCGGGTCGCGCCCCGTGCTGACCTTGTTCCAGCGGTGCGCGCATTAGTGAGAAGGCTGCAGCAGGGCATAGCTGCCAGGCTAACTCCTCTCACTAAGGAAGAGTCATACATGTTGGCGACCATGTGTGACCCGCGCATAAAGGGCACTTTCGCCGAGCGGGACGGGAACCTCACCCAAGCCAGAGACGGCCTCTGCTCTTGGGTGAGGCGCAGGCAGGCCAAGAGGGGACGCCTGTCGACAGGGGGGACGCAAGAGGGGCCCTGCCGTGCGGGTCCCTCTGACGCCCCCTCTGCGCAGGCCCCCCCCCCCCGAGGCCACCACCGGAGTGCCGATGGAGATGGAGATGCTCCGGTGGGCCCTCGTCCCCTCTGGGGTCGTGAGGACCGTGAGAGAGGATCCGGCGGAGGCGATGGTCAGGGACTACCTCGCGGAGCCCTGCGAGTCGCTCTCCACCGATCCGCTCAGCTACTGGGCCAGGAAGGAGTCGGTCTGGCCGGACCTCTCCCTCGAGGCGCAGCGGCTGCTCTCATGCCCTCCGACGAGCGTGGAGAGCGAGCGCGTCTTTTCACATGCGGGCGACATTGTCGGCCCACATCGCACTCGCCTTCTCCCATGGAGAGTCGAGCAGTTGACCTTCCTGAAGGTCAACTCTCGCCTCTTCGATTTCTCAGGACTGGACTTCCAGAGTGACTGAGGTGAGCCCAACTTGTGGCCTGCATCCTCTATGAGTCCAATCCTTTGGAATCGCGCTCTCCCCTGTATAAAACCCTGTATATACAGTTAAAACCGGCCAGTAGAGGGAGGGTGGTTAGGAACCAGTGGCAAAGGGAAAACACCCAGCAATTTGAAAGCCCCCCCCAGGGTATTCAAAACATCTCCCATCACTGAGACATACCCTGTGGGACCAAATTTATTATGAAAAATAATGCCCCAGAAACATGGATTGCTACTGGAGGGAGAAACAGGTTAGATAGGGATTGCCTAGGTGTTTTTATCAGATGAAATCCTTGTAAAAAAAAATTGAAGAAGAATTGTTGTACTGTTTTTTGAAAGTTGATGTTCTGTTCATGTAAAAAAAAGGAAAAAAAAACCCAAAAAATGTTGTGATTATGTTTTTTAAAAGTTGATTGAATGTTCATGTAAAAAAA
This sequence comes from Eublepharis macularius, assembly GCF_028583425.1. Classification (NCBI taxonomy): domain Eukaryota; kingdom Metazoa; phylum Chordata; class Lepidosauria; order Squamata; family Eublepharidae; genus Eublepharis; species Eublepharis macularius. The sequence continues at coordinate 37,987,144 of NC_072791.1, forward strand.
AGAAAAAAAAACCCCAAAAATGTTGTGATTATGTTTTTTAAAAGTTGATTGAATGTTCATGTAAAAAAAAGAAAAAAAACCCCAAAAAATGTTGTGATTATGTTTTTCAAAAGTTGATTGAATGTTCATGTTTAAAAAAAGGAAAAAAAACCCCAAAAAATGTTGTGATTATGTTTTTTAAAAGTTGATTGAATGTTCATGTTTAAAAAAAAAAAAAAACCCCAAAAAATGTTGTGATTATGTTTTTTAAAAGTTGATTGAATGTTCATGTTTAAAAAAAAAAAAAAATGATGTTAATGTTGGGTTTGCATGGTTGCGGGATGCAGGAAGAGTGGTGGATGGGCACCGGCCAATGATGATCTCTCGCAGATGTTCCCAGGTAAATTCTGAGGCTGGTGTGGGGGTGGGGGGAGACCTCTGCAGAACTGCTCCAGAAATACCATTGTCCAGTGCCTTGGAAGTGCCCAGTTCAGCTTTGTGTGTCTGAACTGAAAGCACAGCCACAGGAAATGACATAGGTTCTGCTGGACCCTGTTGCAGTGGTTCCCCCCCATTAAGTCGTTTTATGGAGGGAGAGTTGTATTAGGCTGATAGTTATGATCATCTTCTGTTTCCATGCCCTGTTGTGCCCGCTCACTATGTAACCTGTGGAAATGTTCAAAACTTTACTGTTTGTCCATTTCAAAAGAAAAATTGTTTTTAAGATTCTCTGATGTGTAGTTAATTGTGTTGTGTTGTGCTGTGAGGGACAATAAGTGTAATATGTTGTGATTTGTTGACCACTTGTAATTTAAAAATGAGAAAATAAAGGTTTTTTAAACTTAATGATTGTGTGTCTGTGTTCCCTTCTTTGATGGGAGGTTGGTTCCCAGCATAGGGAACAATGGGGCAGGCTGGCCAGCCTGTTCCTGGGGTACTCGTTGTGGGGCAGCTGAGGGTGGTTTTGGTTCTGAGAGGGGCTGAGTGGAGGATTTGGGTCTGTGTGTGGCAGCTGGGGTGGGGGAACTGGGTTTGTGTGGGGCTGTAAGGAGTGGACTATGGGGGATGAGAGCACTGGTCGTCCTTTGTGCCCAAGTAGGCCCCTGCTACTGTCCTGGTGTGGGCTTCCATGCCTCTATCAGTTGCTGGCCCTCCTTTGCCATCTTTTTCAGAAATTTTCCTAGGGCTGCCAAACTCCTGGTTGGGCTTGAGTTCAGGTTAGAGAGAGTAGTTCCCTACAGAGAAACTGGCTGCTTCCAAGGGCAATCTCTTTAGAGGGCAAATGCGGACCATGGATTCTGGGGGAGATCCCTACTCAGATTTTCCTTTCCACAAGTCCCACCCCCAAATTGCCAGTAACTTCCAAGGCCAGAGTTTGCCACCCCAGAGAGATCCCGTTCCCACCCTCTTAGCCTTGGCATGAAAGTTGTAGCCCCCATGGAACACTTCCAGGTTCCTGATTCCAAGCCCAATTACACCACTGTAAGACAATCCAGACCTCCATCAAAAATGGATTTTAAGTAGCAGTGGGATTGGGCTGCATTTCAGTCATTCACATATCTGGTTGTGTTCCCAAACATTTAGCTTATGTTTTTTTAAATCAGTGTATGGCAATTAAAGACACTTTTAAATGGTTCTAAAAACATATTTTTATTATGAAGTATTTAATGTGGCATTGATCAAGGGCAGGCCTTTTGGCCAAATGAGCAGTATCAGTACAGTAAAATTTAGACAAAGCTCATAGGAAGAAAAAGCATTCACACTGTGAAGTGGGAAGAAAGTTTTAATTTACATGTACCATGGACTCCGAAAAAGACATGTAAGTGGCATCCAGACCAAATCAGGCCTGCTTTCTCCCTTGAAGATATCAATTGATGATAGTGCTTATGTCACATCATGAGAAGACAAGGTTCACTAGAAAAGACAATAATGCTAAGAAAAATTGAAGGCAGTAGGGAAAAGAAGAATACCCTAGATGTGGTAGATTGACTTCGGTTTGCAATACATGGACAAGGTTTTTGGGATACTGTGGAGCTCAATATAATTCTAAAGTACACCACAAGTGATTTGAATGCATAAAACATACAGACACATACACATAAAATGTATATACCCCCCTCCCCACCAAATTAAAGGTTTATCTTATGCCCCGGTTTTCTCCCCCATGGGAACCTAGAGTGGTTTACACATTGCTGTTCTCCCTTGATTTGTTTCACCCTCATCACAACCAGGCTAACAATAGACAGCTGCTCCATGCCTCACATTGGAGTGACTACATCCACCGATGGCCTTCTTAGTTGTATGAGGGGGTGGAGGGGGGGGGAGGAAGGAAACAACGCACTCCTGCCCACTCTATCTGGGGCCTAGGTGACCAAATTGCTTGGCCTTGGCAAGGAGCCAGTGGTGGGGCGGCACTGGTTCTGGGGCCCCGTCCAGAACATTTGTCCAGGGCCCCAAAATCACCTAGACTGCCTCTGGAAAACACAACACAATTGTTTACTTAGGCTGAGCCAAGAACATCCATCAAGCCTACAAGGCACAGAATCAGAGTCTGCCAGATTCTAGACCAACTCTCTAGCCATTGCACTACAGTGGATATCTAAAAATTGTTCATACCCCCACCAGCAACTTGAACATTTTTCTCCAAAAGGCACACAACTTGGCTGGGTCTCAAAAAGGACTATGATGCATGGGCCTGTCAATGCATACTGGTACTAAGGCTCTGGCTGGGGGGAGGGGGGCATTGTGCCAATGCCACCCTGGCTTTGGAAGGGGACAGTAAAATAGAAGAAATAATCTAGGTTCAGTGCCTCCCCCCCTTCTCTGTCTCTCTCTCTCTCTATAATGTGAGTGAAAACATTACTATACCATCACTGAAGCCTACAGGATACTTAGGGTCTGTTCACACACGCATGATCATTTAATGGCAATGCTCTGGCATGATGATGTCTGTTCTAGGAAGTGATGTGATCATCACACAAGGCTGGGGAGCACGCACAATTCACAGCAGGCAGATTTGGGCCACAAGGGATCCTGCTTTGGCCTGTAGGACCCAAATCAGCCCACTGCAAAGCACAGGAATACTCTCAGGGCAGCCAGATGACATCAGTGACATCACGGCAGCAGCCCCTGGAGCGTACCTTGAAGGCTCATTCACTGACTTTCCCCCTTCGGGGTGATAGGTGAGAGTGGGGGATCCCCCACCAAGGGGAAACGGATCCCTAATTGTGTCTGAGGTTGTGGAAATCAAATGGGTCATTACCTCCATATTGCTTCTGTCTTTGAGGGACTTACATGAACATTATATTTAACTCCAGATTTCTTGATTGTCAAGGAATGCATGTGGTGGGGGGGTGGTGGGAAGGGTGGGAGAAGGGCCCCTGAGGGTAAGGGTGGCATTTGGCATGCAAAATGCCACCCCTGGCAAGACAAGCCTCCCCCAGCTGTCAGTGGTAGAGATGAGAGCAGAGCACCTACTTGGGGAGGCCATGAAATGCCCCCCCCCAAGTGGGAGCAGGCTGAGCCTTGGTGGGGGGGTGGGAGGAAGGGTGGGAGAAGGGCCCCAGAGGGTTGGGGGGGGGATTTTGTTGCAGTGGTTCCCCCCCATTACGTCATGTTATGGAGGGAAAGTTGTATTAGGCTGGTAGTTATTATGATCATCTAGTGTGGGCTTCTGTTTCCATGCCCTGTTGTGCCCGCTTACTATGTAACCTGTTGTAATGTTCAAAACTTTACTGTTTGTCCATTTCAAAAGAAAAATTGTTTTTAAGATTCTCTGATGTGTAGTTAATTGTGTTGTGTTGTGCTGTGAGGGACAATAAGTGTAATATGTTGTGATTTGTTGACCACTTGTAATTTGAAAATGAGAAAATAAAGGTTTTTTTAAACTTAATGATTGTGTGTCTGTGTTCCCTTCTTTGATGGGAGGTTGGTTCCCAGCATAGGGAACAATGGGGCAGGCTGGCCAGCCTTCTCTGCAGGTGGTGGGGGGGTCAGGGGGGGTGGTTGTCTGTGTGCCAGGGCAGGTGCTCTTTCCCAGGGACGATTTGGCACTGCCACCATTGTGGCACCCCTTGTCTGTGCAGAACTGCCCTGGGAAAGAGAGTTTAGGGGTTCCCAAAAGGGGAGGGCAGGCCAGCCTGTTCCTGGGGTTATGGTGGGTGTGGGGCAGGTGGGGGTTGATTTGGGTCTGTGAGGGGCTACTGGGGGGATTTGGGTCTGTGTGTGGCAGCTGGGGGGGAATTGGGTTTGTGTGGGGCTGTGAGGGGTGGACTTTGGGGGCTGAGGGGACCTACTTGGGGAGGCCATGAAATGGCCCCCCAAGTGGGAGCAGGCTGAGCCTTGGTGGGGGGTGGGAGGAGGGGTGGGAGAAGGGCCCCTGAGGGCTGGGGGGCATTTTGCATGCAAAATGCCACCCCTGGCAACACAAGCCTCCCCCAGCTGTCAGTGGTAGAGATTAGAGCACCTACTTGGGGAGGCCATGAAATGCCCCCCCCAAGTGGGAGCAGGCTGAGCCTTGGTGAGGGGTGGGAGGAGGGGTGGGAGAAGGGCCCCTGAGGGTAGGGGGGCATTTTGCATGCAAAATGCCACCCCTGGCAAAGGAAGCCTGCCTCTTCATTTTTTCCCCATAGGAAATAATGAAGAAAGATTAGCAGCAGCATGCTAACAATATGCTGCTCCTTTGCTTTCTTATGGGGAGGATGGGGGGACCTGCTTTGGGGGGCCATAACATGGCCCCCCAAAGTCCAATCTGTCTGAAACTTGGGTGGTTGTTAGAGAAGGGTTAGAGGAAGGTCCCCACCAATTTTGGGCTTATTAGGTGGGAAAATGCCTCCTCCAGGCGTCCTGAAAGACGGAGGCATTTTCCCAAAAAAAAACCCCGAAAGAATGCCGAAAGAATGCCGAAAGAATCCCGAATCCCGAATCCCGAAAGAGATTCTTGTTTCGGCTTTCGGCTTTAACGGTAGAGAATCTTGTTTCGGGTAATCCCGAAACAAGAAAGCCGAAAGTTTTTTCCTTGCACACCCCTACTAGGAACCATGACAGCTAATTTAAACTTCCACCATGTACTTCTGAATATCAATTGATGAAACAAGAGAAGGCTGGTCTGGTCTCCATGTCTTGCTCATGAACACCCTGGAAACTTTTTACCAACTATTGTTGAAAATAGGAAGTTCTGGAGTGACAGTATGCACATTCTCCAAATAAATAAATGATAAATAGGATACTGGCCCAGATGCATTTTTGATATTCTTAGATAAGGTCTTCTCATGTTGTACCATGTTTTGACAATGACTTTCTTCTTGTACCTTTCTGCATTTTCTTCTAACCAGTGTTCACACTGTAATGGAACAAAATCTTTCTTAACCTTAACTATTGTTTTATTGATCTTGAAGGGAACAAACAATGTACAGCACTTTCAGGGAATCCTCCATCATTGCTCCACAACTGCACTTCTAACTCTGCAACACTGCAGTTTTCCTAGCAGCAGCCACCAATTGACTAAGCTGTAACCTAGCTCTATCAGCTATGTTTCTCTAGCACCAGTTGTTGTGACCAATGTGCTCTGTGTATCATCAGACAATGACAAGAACAGAAGCACTGAATTCCCTTGATAGATGATCCGTAATATTCTTTATTTGTCTTGACTGTATCTTGTGTAGCAGAAGCATGACTATAAACATGTCTGCTACTTATCTGCAGATTTAAAGGGATAGCCCATTACAACATCGGAGAGAAATCTCTCTGGGTGTATTAAACATTCTTATAAAGACTTCAAAAGCTGCTGAGAGAACAAAACTTTGAACCAAGAATCTGGTTGCACTCAGAAAGCTCAATTCTCTCCCTAGAAGAGGACACAAAATCAATTTTCAAAGGATTATAAGAAAACAGCTGTAGTTTTCCCTATAAAATCTCAACTATCCATGCTTTAAAACAATAAAAGGAAAGCAGTACCAATATTGCTTATTTTCCCACTGTCATTTTTCTAACTAATAAAATGTATATGTCACCATATGCTTATAAAAACAATTGCAATATATGTGAGGCAGAGAATTGGACGTTCATAGTAGTGTGAAATTCTTGTTTACTGTGAGCTGATTGAATATATTCTGGTCAGACATGTGGGGAAGCTCTTGAGAAATGTATTGCAATTCCCTTAATCTCCTTCAAAGTTTCCATGGATATTTTACATCAGCAAAAACTAGGGAGGAATGAATATGCCATCTTTCATTTCCTTATGTTTTCATTGAGACCATTTCCATTTATACATTATACACCATTTCTACTTTATTTTGATGTCATTTTGACCAAATTGAAGAAAAAAAATAACATTTAAAACTGCATACATTTAGTTTAAAAATGGGGTGGGGAAATGTAGTGACATGCACATAACGACATTCGCACATGCTAGAAATGAAAGCAAAAGAAGGATTTTCAAGTTAAAATAGTGAGGCTATGAAATCAGGAAGCATCTTCAATAACAAATTCATCTTACATTTTGCATAAAATAACATTTATCAACCATGTGAGTTGTTGAGGAGAGGAGGAGATGGGATGCAGTTTGGGATGCAGTCCACAGCCTTCTCTCCTCTTACCATCATTTTAAATGAATATTTGGAATAGTGTACTAGTAGTGTGCAGTAAGTAATCTAACAGCGTTCTGATATGTAAGCCTGTACTGAAAAAAGGGTTTGGGGCCTAGGGCCTAGGTCTGATTAGTAGACTGCAGATACTTAGATAGACCTTAGGCCAGACCAGACTAGCATATAACTGACATGGACATAGGTTTATGTTAATTTGCATGTTTAGCAAAGTCTCATGGGACATGCTTTGAAAGGGCCACAATGACTAGGAGAGGAGGTATAAAGCAGGACTGGGCTAACTAAAAAGTCTGGGAGAGGAGTGCTGAAGGTAGTGTTGTCTAAGAGGGAAAGCTTGTTTCCAAGCACAAAGCTGAAACTGTTAGCTTGGGAGGATTGAACACTTATCCCTGGGAGAGCAGCGGTGGCTAGGAGGTGTTGAAGAAGCTAGGAGGAGCTGACAGCTGAACTCTTCATTGACAGTCTGAGATCAACACCCTAGTACAGAGCTGTCATACGTTGTCTTGCCAAGAGGGAAGGGGAACTGCTCCTAGGGCTACAAATAAGCTCAGGGATGCATCCAGCATCTTGATAAAAAGAGTTCCTGCTGTTGCAAGGCCTTCTGGGTACTTGGGGCTCTGTTCCAGACATAGCCTCTGGACAAACCCACAGTACTGTCTGTGCCCTTTACAAAGTGGATTATGAGTAGAGATGGGCACGAACAGGGAAAAAAACGAACAAGGTGTTCGTTGTTCGTTGCCATCCACGAACAGGGATTCACGAACATTGACGGACATGACATGTTCATGAACATGTTCATAGCTGGAGGTTCATGGGAGCCAAAACAGCCCCCTTGGGACTTAGCTGAACTTGAGCCAGGGAATGGAGAGTCCATGGGTCTCCCCCTTTCATGTCATGTTCTGTTTACAGTGGCAAAAACTGGACTGTCTGCTAGAAGATAATTGAAGAGTTACAAACTGACCTTCCCAATGTTCAATACCCACCAAATTTGCAGGGGACATAGTCTTCACTGTCCTCTGAAGACTACCCCCCCCCCAAGTTTCAGAGAGATCGCACCCTGGAAAAGGCATGATCCATGGGTCTCCCCCTTTCATGTCATGTTCTCAGCACAGTGGCAAAAACTGGACTGTCTGCTGGAAGCTACTTTGAGGGGTTACAAACTGACCTTCCCAATGTCCAATACCCACCAAATTTGCAGAGGACATAGTCCTCACTGTCTGAAGACCCCTCAAGTTTCAGAGAGATTGGACCCTGGGAAAGCCATGATTCATGGGTCCCTCCCTTTCCTGTCATTTTCTTTTCACAGTGGAAAAAACTGGACTGTATGCTGGAAGCTACTTTGAGGGGTTACAAGCCAGAAGGAAAGCCAGAAGTTCAGACAGAGTTCAGACAGTCCATGCCTATGTTGCCAGGAGAATTGATTGAAAGGCGCCAGACTGTCCGGCTTTACGAACGGCTGACAAACACCACAAAGAGGGCTTGGAATGAACACATGTTCGCTGGGAACAGGTCCTCATGAAGAGCTTGCTTGTGAACAGCGGATTGGGCTGTTCGTGGCCTTTTTTTGTTCGTATTGCTGTTCATGCCCACCTCTAATTGTGAGTAGGACTCTGTTCTGGGGACACTGTTAGCGAATCAGTTTTGATAGCTTTGGGAACATTTTCATAGTTATGTTCTGTAATATTTAAATAAAATGGATTTACCTTTTGAATTTGCAACATTAGAAATTGAACCTGGCCCTCGAGCAGATACCTTCTAGGCATTCTCAAAATATATTACATCATGAAATTTGTCCAGTTCAGTAACTATTTGAAATGTACTGGCAACAGCAACAACAAGATTAGGCCCAAAAGGCCCCATAGAAGTGAGAGAGATCACTAGGAAGAACAATTGTACTTCTTCAGTTCTTTCATTGCTGCTATTTATATCAAGTAATCTAGACCACCTTAGCTACCCATCATTTCTTCTATTCTAGCAATTCTTCACTTTGATGATTGGTATGGGTTTTTTTGTTTGGATGACAGAAATCCATGGATTTTTCTACAAAGAATAATAAGTTAATAGCATGAATTTGTTTTTTGGGGGGCAGATTTTTTGAGAAATGGAATTCTATTATTTCATAAAAGAAAAGATTAAGGAATTATTGAGGTAAATATTAGTAAGAGCAAATGGTGGACAACAGAGTCTCTATAGTATTCTGTGACTTTTTTTGTCATTGTGTCAGAAAATGTCATTATATAATAATGACTTTTCCTAGCCTTTCAGAACATTAATTTATCCTCAGGCACCATATGAGGTAATGAATACAGCTTTAGACAAAAATGAGGTGAGGAAAAAATGAATGGAAGGTATGCAAACTGCTTGCACTCTCTGAGTCAGTGAAGGAATTAAGCACCAAATGCCAGTTGTGTGTCATTAAAACATGAGTGATATAAAACTTCAACACTGTATGGATGGTGCTGTATAGTTTAACAAGTGGGGTGGTACTCATTGCTCATAGGGTGGAATTTAAGCAGTTATACATCTGTAAAACTCCATCTGGAACTCAGACAGTTGTCTGGATTGGTTACAGCAACTTCACTGGGTTTATGATGCTTAACTAGGTAACCAAATATGACAGAACCAAAGTCGTTTATAGTTAATTGTATATTTAAAAATGACATTAACCCTGAAACTATGCCACCACAAAAATTATAACAAGACATACAAAGTACATTCTAAAGAAATGTATATCCGTTAGAGTCAGAAAAACATCACATAACTGTCAATTTAGTTATGTTTTAACAAGAATTTAGGGTGTGAGGATATTACTGTCATGCAAAAGATTTCATCTCTCTTAATTTTAAAACCCCTCCCCTCTCTCTCAGCTAATGTGCTGGTCAAAGGTCACCTTGTATTGTGAATGAGCCTATTAATATAACCCTTCTAAATCTAATCCAGTCCTGCTAAATGTAAAATTAATGCCATCTGATTTGAATGTATAACTACAGTTACCATTTTGTTTAAATTTCAGACACTGATCTTTGAAGTTGGACTTTTTTTTTTGTAAAAATAGAAATCACCCTTCATTAACTAGCACCTGTTTATAAAATTGGTGAAAAGAAACAGATTTATATGTTTTGGCGAACAGAAGTAGAAAAATTTTCAGTGTCAACTTCATAAAGGAAACCATATGACAAATTGGCCAAAAAATTAATACAATTTTCAGCCATGTTTTGAAAAGCTGGAGAAAATTCTTTAGCAGGTAGGAACTGTTATGTCCCAATATTGCATTACTCTTGACATTTTGCAAAAAGAAGAAATTCTTTAAAATATTTGCTTTGCTTTTGAAGGTTTCTGCATGAGTTTGACTGCCCAACAAATACTGGGTTGGATTCCAGGTTTCCACGGATGGAGCAAGTTTCATCTCTCACAACTTTTCCCAAAAAGTTGCTCCTCAAAAAGAAAGAAGAGAGGATTCCCCAGAATAAATGACATACAATATGGGGATCTGTGACAAAAAACGGAGAGGGCAAAAAGTCCTCAACACATGCACACATACACTCTTGCCTGAGCTTTTGCTCTATTCTTTTTCTCCATTCATGCACAAGGGGATGTTTGGATTCCCTCTTGTTGCAGCTTTCCATGATGAATCATTTTGGGGCCTCTCCCACCCAGCCCTCAGCAGCACCTTTTGGGGGGACAAGCACAGGAGGCTAATCATTTGAGAATGTGATTTTTTAAAAAAAACCCTTCCATTAATTTGTTTCCATTACATAAGCTGTGAACCAAACATTAGTCCACCCAGTTCAGTACTGTCTTTGAAGGACCATGACTCAGTGGCAGAATGTCTGCATTGTATACAGAAGTTGCCAAGTTCAAAACAGACAGTGCTGACACTGATAGACCAACAATGCCATCCTAAACAGTTACATTTCTGATTTCATTGAAGATAATGGGCTTAGCAGAATGTAACTCTAGGATGTCACTGTAGTAGTCTAATTTTGTGTAGGACAACTTCATGTTTTCTTCTTCTATGCGGCAGTGGTTCTTTAGGGCCCCCGGCAGAAAAAAATATTTTCATAACACCTGCTACCTGACTGAAAGAATTTGAAAAAGAAATACTGCTGTTATGCCTTTTTGTGTGTATTGATTGCATAAAAACAGTGGCATGTTTGTGTTTGTTTGTTTGTTTGTTTGTTTACTTATTTATTTATTCAACTTATACCCTGCCCTTCCCACAAGCAGGCTCGGGAAGGCTTCTAACAAAATATACTGTTAAAATACAATAAAATATATCCTACTATATAAAAGGCTAATCATGTTCCAGACAACTCACTTCTTAACCTGGTTCATCTCCAGAAGGCACTGCCATAGAGGGAAGCCCAGAAGAGGCAGCCCATCCCTCCAAGAGCATGCCATAGTGAGAAGCCCAGATGGGGATCAGGCTTGGAGCCTGCGGCAATGCCTTCCCTCCATTTTCACCCAGTGGGGATCAGGAGAGGAGCAGGAGGCAATGCCCACCCTCCTTCACCCAGCTGGGATCAGGAGCAGAGTAGATGGTAATGCCCACCTTCCACCTTCACTCAACTGGGATCAGGAGTGGAGTAGGTGGCAAAGCCTGCCCCCCACCTTCACCCGTAAACATAGAAGAGGGGCACCGCACAGTACAGAAACCCAACAACAAAAGACCTTCCTATTATGGCTTGTGAGAAGTGAGTTGTTATTGAACAGATGGAGCTGGAGACAACTGCTGATTGCATGATCTTGAAAAAGCCTAGCCAGAACAGGAGGATAGTGTGCTCCCTGTTGAGTGACTTTTGGTGGTTGTGGACCCTCCATCTTGTGAGAATTTGGCATCTGCGGTGAATCCTCCTGTCTGGATAACAGCTGCAGCTTCGGAGCCACCACTAGATTGGACCTGCACCTAGTTAAGAAAAGAAGTGACAAGTAGAGATGGGGACAAAATGGAACATGAACCAAAAAGAGCCACGAAACAGCCTGGTTCGTGGTTTGCGAATCAGTAGTTCGTGGAAGCTCTTTTCCACAAACTTCTGAACTGGTATGCTAGTTCATTTGGTTGGTTCGTTTAAAAAAGCAATGCCCCTTCCCATGCTACTGCAAAGCAGAACGGAAAGGGGCATTTAAACCCGTGGATCAGCAATGCCTTCCCCCCACACTTTCACCCAGCTGGGATCAAATGCAGAGGGGGTACGATGCAACCCCTGCCTTCACCCAGCTGGGATCAGGAGTACAGCAGGGGGCAATGCCCTCCCCCTGCCATTGCCTGGCTGAGATCAGGAACAGAGTAGGTGGCAATCCCCCCCCCCCGACTTCACCCCGCTGGGGTCAGGAGTAGAGCAGGTGGCAATGTCTGCCCCCTGCCTTCACTTGGCTGGGATTAGTCACAGAGAAGGAGGCAAAGCCCAACGGCCTGTCCTCCCCTTTCTAGAGCCCATTGTATTTTTTCTCACAACGGGCTTTGTTACTAGTGATCTATAAATAGTGTCAAATAAACTCATAAAGAATATCAGAAACAAAAAACAGGCAAAATGGTGGGAGGGGCTCAAAGTGACAACATGCAAAAACAAATGAAAAGAGCATATTTGAACATCATGAGTGTTCAGATTATACATTGAATTGTTTACATTTAAATTATTAAGTGTTATCTTCCACAACTGGTTCATAAAACTCATATAAAACATTCAATAACAGACGATAATATGTCAGGAAAAACAAAATAGATAACTAAATCCCCAGTGGACAGAACCAACCATTAAGGAGGAGCAGAAGGAGGTGCCATCCAGTCACAGCCAACTCACAGAGACCCCACCCATGGGGCATTCTAGGTGAGAAATGAGCAGAGGTGGTGGGTTATTGCAATCCTCTGCATAGCATCTTCTTTGTTGGTCTTCCATCCAAATTCTGGCTGTGGCCAACTCTACATAACTCTCAAGTTCTGACAAATCCAGGTTAAGCTGGGCTATTCAGGTTGCTACCATTAACAAACAAATATGAACATATGTTGTGAAGCAAAAAGTTTTACACTCCGTCCTTTCTAATATTGGGCAAAGAAGTTGATAGACACACCCTCTCCAGAAGGCTATGCCACAAGAGGGGAATAACCTTGGCACAGACAATTGTCGAAATTTTCTGGATAGGGGGCACAGCCAACCAAACTGCTGCACCATCCTAAGAAGTCACATGAGTTCATATCAGAAAAAGTAGAACTTTTGGTAGCTCAAAGATTGTGAAGAGCTAGGAAACAGCACTTAGAATTCAGCACAGAAGCAAATACGCAGCCAACAGCAATGTTTCAGAAGCAGTGATAGGTGTACCCAATGGTACACATCCATTAAGAGGACAGTCTCCAAATTCTGCTTTAATTAAAGCTTCCAGCCCATGCATCTGACGAAGAGAGCTGTGGTTCTTGAAAGCTTATGCTACAATAATGTTGGTTAGTCTTAAAGGTGCTACTGGACTCTTTACTATTTTGCAACTACAGACTAACACGGCTAACTCCTCTGGATCTAAGTCCATCTTCTGGACTTCATTATTTCCAAATGAGAGATGCATAGCTGCATAGTAAGCATAATGTAAGTAGTAGAATATTATGTATATAGACACATCCTTTGTTGTTTGAAGGTGTAAGTGGTCGGCTCTGGCCTCCACCATATTTAATACACCTTTAATACAAGCCTGTGATATAAAAAATCACAGGACCCCTGGATTAATGCAGCCTGGTCTGCATCAGGGGAAATTCCAAGCTGGCTAGGCAGAATGCTGCGGGACCCAGCCCAAGAGATTCAGGTATGCCTGGAATGTGCATGTAAATGCCAAGGACGGAGTGATTGAATTTACTATCCTCTCAGTAACTGGCATGAGATCATGACAATAGTGAGCTTTGCTGTGTCACCCCATTAGCATATTCCAATGTCCTCTTCCCATTATTACATTTCCAACCCCAAGCTCATGAGCAATCAATCAGCATCAATAAGTTAAATTATCTCTGGGAACCCATATTTTCTCATATCTAAATTCATCAACTCAGCTCTGGTAAAATCCATTAGCAAACTGTCCCTTTTGTGAAGCTCCAGGAGAAACTTTGCATTTCCTTTCACACACCCCAGCAGCAAGTAATCAAGGTAATCAAACCTTTGTAATTTCCAGAGACTGACCTTTTCGGTCTTTGTCCTAATGGCTGAGGGGACTCCCACAGCCTCAGGACATGTTTTGCCCTATAAGAACCAAGGCTCTTGCCCCATTCAAACTGTGCATGCTTACTGGATCCAAGCGCTGCTCCCTTGGGGTCACTTCTTCCCTCAGTCTCTCTCTGGCCGAGAACACTGGATGTTTGAAGCTCTTTTCCTCCATGGATTACTCTATTCTCCAGGAGCTGTAATTATACTTCCCCTCCCTTCACTCTATTCCACCTTTTGCCTATCTTCCTAGGACTCTCTGTGTGTGCAACCATTTTATTATTTACTCCTCTGTGTGTGTGTATTTTCCTCTTTTAATAAAAGATTGTTCTTTGAACCTAAAAGCACCGGTCTCATCTGCTATCTTGGGGAAAGGACCCCATAAACATTGGTGGAGCTTATTCCGCAGTTCCCCTCTCATATAGCCATCTTACTTGCTACTAATTCCCTCACATTCTCTTACTCACAAGGAGACCAATTCAAGTAACAAAGGGTTGCCAACTTCCAGGCAGGGCCTGATTATCTCCCACTTAGTTACAATGGATATCCAGACTATTGAGATCATTTCCCATGGAGAAAATGGATGTTTTGGAGGGTGAAGTCTATGGTATTATACTCTGCTCAGGTCCCTCTCCTTCCAAACCCTGACCTACCCAAATCTCCAGGAATTTCCCAACTTGCTGTTGATTGTGACATTCCCGGTAAGGGATATCCTGTGGAGGGTAAGCTGAATAAAGCTTCGAAGTTTATGAGTTGGATCACAGCTTATGTAATGGAAGCAAATTAATACCAATTTTTTCAAAAACTCGAGATGCCAGGAATATGAACTTGGGAACTTCTGTATACAATGCAGACATTCTGCCACCGAGTCATGGTCCCTCAAAGACAGTACTGAGCTGGGTGGACTAATGTTCTGACTAAGTATAAGGCAATTTCATATGTTTTGTTATAAAAGGAACATGTGAACTGATTTGAAAAACATCAGCTTTTTTCTGAGATGAGAAGTCCATTTCTGAAATAGAAAAGTTTAGTAGTAGAACCTTTGAACCTGTCACATTTCACTAGAGCTGAATTTATTCCATTTGCCCTTTGGAGACTACACAATGATCCCAAGATTACACAAGACACACATTATTTACTTTCATACAGAGAAGGCAAAAATCTGACTAGAGCAATATGCATAGCAGTCGATGGTATCATATAAACCTGCCACATTTTTGATCCTGCTACAATAGATGTACTTGCTGCTTTGAAAATCAGATATTGTTCCCCTTGATGTTTTGACAAGCAATTTGAACAAACAATGCACATTTGGCCAGCTCATACGTGTCGTATGCCACATCATCTGCATTGTGCATGGTTTGCACTATGCTAAGAATGACAACAATTACAGAACTCAAACGCATCTGCCGAGAGAGCAGATGGCCTTGTACATAGAGAACAATGGGAATGGAAGAATGAGAAAGAAAACCAAAATAAAATCTCAACTAACAAAGGCAACAAAGCCCAAAGGAATGCTCTAATGTTCAGATATGGCTATTAGAATGGTATGACAAGCGTTAGAAGTGCACCATCAGTATAAGCACGAAAGCATTAAGGTTAAAAATTCTCCCATCTACTATTTCTGAGGCCTGATCTACACAGGCAAGCAAAAGGAGACTGTAGAATCCTGAAGTGGTATACTGCCGAGGAAAGATGTCATTTTGTTAATCGCCTCCATATTACACAAAATCCTCTTCTCAGTTTAGAACCTATCTTATGCTCTGATTTGCTACTGTTTAATGTAAGGAAATGTGCTTAAAACATAGAAAAATATTTACAAATATGATTTCCTCTCCAGCAGCCTCATTCGGCCAGCTGAGAATTTTATTGATTGATAGACCTGCTTCCCAGATCTGCTCCAGGCATTTCACAATGATAAAACAAAACAAAATCACCACAATGAAAATGTAAAACAATCTATGTCAATAATAGTAATAGAACATACCAATAAAAACTAATTCTAGAAGCAAGCCAAGGCATAAAAGCACATAAAACAACAGAGGACTCTAAAATGATATTAATAAAACAGTCTTCAGGATAAGAACTAACCAAAAAACATCTAAAAAGGATGTAGCATAAACTTTCGAGAGCCACAGCTCTCTTCATCAGATGCAGAGCTGTGGGTCTCAAAAGCTTATGCTACAATAAAGTTGGCTAGTCTTAAAAGTGCTACTGTACTCTTTACCATTTTGCTACTACAGACTAATACGGCTAACTCCTCTGGATCTAAAAAGGATGGAATGCTTAGTTAAAAATCTGGATAAAGAGAACTGTTTGGGCATGGTGCCTAAAGGAGAGCAGAGTAGGTGCCAGTGGGGCCTCAAGAGGCAGGGCATTCCAAGGATGTTCCACCAATTCAAAGGCTTTCATGGCCTTGGCCCCTCATATATGTACAATTGCATCTCCCCCTATGTCCCAGCATGTCAGCTTCATTCATTTGATCAGGGCCTTCTCCAGATACCACCTTGCAGTTAGACAAAATCAACAGCTTGCCTGCACACGTGTTTTCTCTGTTATGCCCCCCAGCTTATGAAATGGTCTGCCTCAAGAGGTCTGGAAAGCTCCCACTCTCCTGGCTTTCCACAAACTATGCAAACTGAATTATTCAGGAAAGCTTTCTACCCAGATTATATGCTATTCCAGGGGTTCCCTTTTTGAGCATGAGGGCATATATGTAATTCTGACCAGTGTGGTGAGCGCAGCAACAAAATTGCTGCCACAAAATAGTTGCTACAAGAGATGAAGCCAGACAGAAAATGGCTGCTACAGCTTACTTTCAGTCAGAAAGTGAAGATCCTTGTGCTGTGAAACCAATTTCTGCCAAAGCAGTGTTTTCAAAAATCTGCACAGCCAAACAGTACTCCAATGTCCAATCACAGAATCACAGAGTTGGAAGGGGCCATACAGACCTTCTAGTCCAACCCCCTGCCCAATGCTGGATGAGCCTCAAGCACCCCTGACAAATCTTCATCCAGCTTCTTCTTGAAAACTACCAGTGAAGGTAGCTGATTTCACCTTTGAACTACTCTGACTGTAAAAAAAAAAATCACCTTTCTGCATGTAATTTAAACCATGCTTTGCAAAAGCAATACCTAGTCCCACTCACTTTCTAAAAATACTTGGCAGGCACCAGGAAAAGTGTCAGTGGGCACAATTGTTCCCAGGGGCGCCACACTGGGAACCCCTGTACTACGCTATTGGCAACTATCAGCTGGTGCAGATATGCACCAGTAGAGAGTTTCCACATTGCTTAACATGCCATGTAAATTAGTTATGCATTGTTCCAGAAAAATTTCATCTCTATACTCAATTTTGTTTTCAAATTTTCTGCTATTGTACCCTATTGTATCTTTTTTCACTAAATGTTCTGTTGTTCATTATTGTACTTTGCTCAATGAATGTCCTAGCTGTTGATCATGTATCTCACTTCCACTAATCCAGTAAGAAAGGCAAACTATAAATGAATGACTAAATAAATGAATCTCCAGTATCATATTCTTCTAATGCTTAAGTGATATGCAAACTCCAATTTCTTCTGAAATAAACTAAATTTATTTTTAAATCATGTTTTGCCCTCCTCCATTGTTAATCTATATGTTTACTTTGTCATTCTTACCCAGATAAACTAGTTTTTTGTTGTGTGTTGGGGGGTGTTAACTGTTAAGCAATCTTTTCAGTATTTTTAATTAGGAGAAAACAAGCTGGAATGAGAGATGCTTAGGGAAAATCCTACTTGCTTCCTATTCCTAGGTAGATGAATGTTAGCTATTCAAGAGGGGAAAAGTAAAAAATCTCACTTGGCAGGACCAAAGTCGCTCTTTGGACACTGGCTACTGATATTATGGGCATTATTGGAATGATAATGCTTAAATTACTTGGTCTCCCTATGACCGTGAATATACTCTCGAATAAAATATGAATGGAACCTCTTGGCCTCCATGGAAAGGAAAGCATTGCCAGCTCAGGAGCATGAATTACTGTGATGATCCACCAGACAGGTGTGGCTTGAGCCACAACACAGAAAGCGTCCCTATCTTATGTCATTAATGACTGCAAGGATAAACTTGAAGCCAAGCAATGACATAAACATGAAAGGCTTAAACACATCAGGATGTTCTGGCCCACCCATTCCCTTTGGGCAAGATTTTTAAAAATCTAGACGACCTTTAATTAGACAAAATTTCCATGCTCTGGGATGACTACCTTTAGAAGTTCATTATTAGTATTATGAAGCTTTAAACATTATCAAAAGGGGAACAAGATGGTTTAAAAAAGAGAAATAGGATTTCCCAATATTAATCAAGGCTTGCTACAGGTATGCAATTGAAAAAAAATGTTACTTCTTTGGTCCCTGCGAGGAATGTATCTCAAGTTACACTGGGGATAATCTAGATTAGAATCAGGGCTTTTTTTCAGCAGGAACGCTGTGGAATGGAGTTCCGGAACCTCTTGAAAATGGTCACATGACTGTTGGCCCCGCCCCCTGATCTCCAGACAGTGGGGAGTTTAGATTGCCCTCTGTACCATGGTGCGGAGGGCGTACTAAACTCCCCTCTGTCTGGAGATCAGGGGGCGGGGCTACCAGCCATGTGACCATTTTCTCCGAGGGCAACCCACTGAGTTCCACCACCTCTTTTCCCAGAAAAAAAGCCCTGATTAGAATGATGAATCTGTCCAAATTCAATTATAGTTTGAATGGAGAATCATATTGCTTAGAAATTGCTCTTACATCAACATTTGTTGTCACAATGTGTTTGAATATGTCTTAATGGATTTCATTTAGAAGTCTTTACTAGAGATGGGCATGGACAGCAATATGAACAAAAAAAGCCATGAATAGCCCAATCTGCTGTTTGTGAACAAGCTCTTCATGAGGCCCCATTCTAAATGAACAGATGGTTGTTGCAAGCCTCGTTTGTTGCTGTCCGTTGCTGTTCGTCAAGCCAGACAGTCTGGCACCTGCAATCAATTCCCCTGGCAATTTAGGGCCAAGCTACAAGTGACAAATGACACTTGAACAGCAAGTGTATTTCTCCCTGTTCACTTGCCCTCCACTCAATCCACTTGCCGTTCAAGTGTCATTCGTCATGTGTAGCTTGGCCCTCAGACAGGGATTATATGAACTCTGTCTGAACTCCTGCTGTTGCCCTGGAAACCCCAATATAAGCCCAATTTAGCTTGATAGGCAGGTTTTCCTTTCAAATGTGGAGCTTCAAATTTGTTACAACAAGGGAGCAAAGACCAGGGGGGCGGGGACTCCCAGCTCTGACTTTGCAGACAGTGGAGAGACAGTTTCTGTTGGCATTTTGATAGAGTGTATTGGAGTTTGAATTTTCTTTGTGTGTGGTGGGATAGGGATCTACCCCTTCAAGTTCCAGGGCTGCTGCCAGGCTCTGGGCAAAGCTATTATTTATTATTGGTACCTTTCCTGGTACCTGCTCAGGTCAGGTTTCTGGGAGTGGTGCAGTAGGGATCTTGACTTGGATGATGGCTGGAGGAGAGCCTGCTGGCCCCCACGAACAGCCAACCATGAACATGTTCATGAACAGGGCCATGTCCGTGGTTGTTCGCGAATCCCTGTTCTTGGATGGCAATGAACAACGAACATCATATTTGGGGGTTTTTTTCTGCTTGTGCCCATCTCTAGTCTTTATGGCCAAATGCTATTTGTCAGCTGTTATTTCTATATTACAGGACCTGTTCATCATCCACATCCTGGATCATACAAGGATGGGACATCTAGCAACTCAATTTGTGGCCTGCACAGTTTACAATGTAACCCAGTATTCCTAGTAAGCCTGCAGTTTGTTCACCATAATATTGCATCAGTGAAATGTTGCTGCCATACTATGTGCACTTTCTGCAGGAAAGTAGAAAGCAAAACAATGTCAGTAAAAACAAGAGACCATGTAGCAAAGTCAAAGATGATTTCCTCAGAATCCATGGTGCTTTGCATTATTTTCAGTCCATAACATTCTGAATGCTTGCATAATGCTCACGGGAGGACAAGGTTATGAGTATGGTTGTGACCAGCAGGAGATGGAGAGGTGGGGACTTCTGTTTCATGTAGGATGTGATCAGCATCTCTAGTACAACCTGGAAGTGACATCATTCTGCCAGAGGGTAATGCTCTAGTAGTCCCCCCAAATTCTGAGGTTTAACAGTTTTGGGGGCAAATGCTAGATGCAATAATGTCACTTGTAGTTGTAGCAGAGGCCATGCCATCATCTGGAGATATGGATTATGTCCACCTTTGCCTGGGCATTTCTTCTGGTCACCCAAATAACACAGTGGTTAACAGGAGCTGGGGAGGGGGCAGGGAATCTCCCCCAGAGGAAACTGGCAACTCTAGTCATGAGGTATTTGGTCTCTTCCAGCAAGGAGTTCTGATTCTGAACTCTCAGAGAGAACGGAGGCTTATCTAGCCAACTGTGTTCTATAGTTCTCCTGTGAAAACACTGACTTCTACAACTTCCTGTAGGCAGCATGCAATTATTTATAGGCCATGGAACCTCTAGGGAAAGTTTTTTTAAAAAAAATTCTTTACACCAGACAGTGGAGATTAACATTTATATAAATCAACAGTCATGACAGGAACTCACTCCAGATATCACATTACAACTTGGAGTACGCTAAATTGCATCATCTAGACCAGCCCAATGAGAACTTAACATCACAGCAAATCAATGATCAACACATGGTGGTGTCTAAATGACTTCATGGCTACAGCCTATCTGATATGAACTTCACATATAGTGCAAAACTATTTGCTCCCCCATTCGGAATGAAGAGACAGACACAAGGCTTGGGTATAAATTTGGGCCATTTATTGACCAACATTAAACTTAATAACGACAAGGGTATAACTAGCGGTACTACAGGTCAAGACAAGGGGTCAATTGGACCAACTCCTCGACCTGCTTGGGCGAGCACCCCCTGCCCCAGGTGCGAGCCATCCATGTGAATGGCTGTAACCCGGCCGGCCAGGCGAATGGTTCCCCCCTTAAAGCTCCATACACCCCAGCCGTGAAGCCCGAGGGAAGGACTTGTACAGGGGGTCCCACAGGCAGTCTGCCCTCTCAGCTGGCAGCCGTACAGCCCGCCAGCCAATCCCTGACAGACCCCTATTCCCCACCAATGGGGAGGTGCCACTGGGTGCTCACCGGCCCGCTCTGTCTACCCAAATCTAACCTGGCAGGGACCTAGGTTACAGTTCCACCACTCCAAATACCACACCTACAAAACAGTACAAGGTAGGCGAAAAACACCGCTTCCCTGTGCCAATTTGGGAAAAGGAGAAAAAATTCCTACCTGGCCCTGGTAACCAGCAACCAGCTAATCCTGTACTGCCATAGGGAGTGGTGGGTGGGCCGAGCTTTCAAAGCTGACTGAGCCCTACAGAGGCAGAGCCGCCCTTTACAGAGCCAGGCCCCACCTCCCAAAGCCTGGATGCCCAGGAATATAAGGCTGGTCTCTCCATCCGTGCAGTGAGGCAAAAGTGGCACCCAGCCTAAGCATGTTTCACATGCAGCTGGGTATGCCATCATCCCCTAGTGGTAGCGTTCCAAATCCAAACAGGCTTAGCTTTATTTTTAATAGCTGTTCCCCACAGCTGCTGTGTAGCTGCAGGGAACTGAAGCTGCACCCTGGAAACTCAGCCCCAACATTTTAAAATATTGAATAACTAGTTTGGCCTTCTGGAGAAAAGGCAGCATGGTATAGCTAGATCTCATCAGATCTCCAAAGCTAAGAAATGTTGGTACTTGGATGGGAGACCACCAAGGAAGACTCTACAGAGGAAGGCACTGGAAAACCACCTCTGCTTCTCACTTGCCTTGAAAGTCCCCTTGCTGGGGCTGCCGTAAGTCGGATGTGACTTGAGGGCATTTTACACACACACGCACACACACTCACACAGTTTCACCCTACTATTCATTGAACAAGGAAGGGTCATTTAGCAAACGTGTACTTTGCACATAGGTGTTTGGTGCACAAGTTGCGTTTGAAGCATGGCTTCCTCCTTCTTTACAGGTCCCTATCTTTTCCTTACCTAAAGTATTGCCTTGTTCTTACATCCCCACGGGCAAATGAGGAGATGAGATTTCTTTGGGGTGTTTATATCTCAAGGCTGGAGGTGGAGAGTTAGCAATCTGTTCTTCTCACTTTGTTGTTTGTCCTGCCTGTTTATTTTTGGGCAAAGTGTTCCCAGTTCCCATTCTTTTTGTGCATGCTTGTCTATTTTTCTGCAGTGATATACATTGGAAGTTATTGCTGCTTCAAAATATACTGTTTTCCAGAATAAATTCCCCACAATTTAAAGAACCAGTAACTGGCTCTGATATGAGATTTCAGGAGGTCTGATACCTATGGACACAGTCCTAATAATAAAAAAGCCAGTGATGCCAACTGCTAAGTAATTGTCAGTTGAAAAATCACGCATGTGGAGGCATATTTATTAATAGGGGACATTGAGGCCCTTTTATTTTCTCCAAGGAAAACCTATCTTGCTTTAAAGGTCAAGTGTTAAATGATGGATGGTGTTGATTTATTGATAATAGTCACTTCATTTCTGCCCTGGGAAGTCTGAAGATAAGTTTGGTCTCCAGTTTGTGATAAAATACTTTGTAAGAGTACCATTTATTACACCATCCCTGGTGATTAATTGATCATTTGAAATACTGATTACTTAATCATCCAAAATATTAATCAGCAGCCAGTTAAACAATAGTACAATACCAGTGCCCTGGTGAATATTTGACGGGGAAAATGGCCTAGTTTTAGTGCTGATTTAGATTTCAGTACAATACTTACTAAGATCACATGCATTGCTAATTGTTTCAGTGCTTTTGGGGAGCACACCATTTATACAGCATTATCTTTCTTTACCAAATGACAGTTGTGCTCATTGGAGAAAAGACTTCTGAATGTGCCACCCTGCAAATGGGTAAGATTGGCAACTGCCTATTCACATACTTTCTCTATGGTGACTCCAGGGCTGGCAACCTTCCAGGTGGGGTCTGGGAATTTCCTAGAATTAAAACTGACATCCAAACGATAAAAGCCAGTTCCCCTGGAGAATCATAGAATCATAGGGTTGGAAGGTACCTCTAGGGTCATCTAGTCCAACCCCCCGCACAATGCAGGAAATTCACAACTACATGCCCACCACACCCAATAACCCTTACTGCATGCCCAGAAGAGGGCAAAATACCATCAGGATCCCTAGCCAAACTGGCCTGGGGAAAATTGCTGCCTGACCCCAATATGACGATCAGCATTACCCTGGGCATGTAAGAAGGGGCCACGAGAACTAAGCACTGATGTAACCCATGCTGCCTTCCCCCTCATGATCTGCCCAGGTTCACAGTATCAGCATTGCTGTCAGATAGCCATCTAGCCTCTACTTAAAAAGTAGTGGAAGCCTGTTCCACTGACTGTCAGGAAGTTCTTCCTAATGTTTAGACAAACATTTTATTTTGATTTTATTTCAACCCGTTGTTTCTGGTCTGACTTTCTGGGACAGCAGAAAATAACTCCACGCCATGCTCTATATGACAGCTCTTCAAGTACTTGAAGATGGTTATCATATCACCTCTCAGTCATCTCCTCTCCAGGCTAAACATACTGAGCTCCTTCAACCTTTTCTCATAGGACTTGGTCTCCAGTCCCCTCACCATCTTTGTTGCCCTCCTCTCGATATGTTCCAGCTTGTCTATATCCTTCTGAAATTGCGATGCCCTAAACTGAACACAATACTCTAGGTGAGGTCTAACCAGAGCAGAGAGATACCATCACTTTGCATGACCTGCATGCTTCTGTTCATACAGCCCCAAATTGCATTTGCCTTTTTAGCTACCACACCACACTGCTGCTGACTCATGTTCAGTGTATGGTCTACTAAGACCCCTAGATCCTTTTTGCACATACTACTGCCAAGACAAGTCTCCCCCATTCTATAATTATGCCTTTGATTTTTCTTACCTAAATGCAGAACTTTAAATTTCTCTCTGTTGAAATTCATTTTATTTGTTTTAGCCCAGTTTTCTAGCCTGTCAAGATTATCCTGTATCCTTATTCTGTCATTGACCATATTTGCTACCCCTTTCAATTTAGTATCATCTGCAAATTTAATAAGCATTCCCTCTCTTCCTTCATCCAAATTATTTATAAAAACGTTGAACAGAACAGGTCCCAGGACCAATCCCTGAGGCACACCACTTGTCACTCTTCTCCAAGAGGATGAGGAACCATGAACAAGCACTCTTTGAATGCAATCTGTCAACCAATTATAGATCCACCTAGCAGTAATAGGAGCCAAACCACATTTAAACAACTTGTCGACAAGGATATTATGTGGAACCTTATCAAAAGCCTTACTGAAATTGAAGTAAACTATGTCTACAGCATCCCCCTGATCCAGAAAGGAAGTAACTTTCTCAAAAAAAGAGGTAAGATTAGTCTGACATGACTTGTTCTTGAGAAACCCATGCTGGCTCTTAGTAATCACAGCCATCCTTCTAAATGCTCAAGGACTGACTGATAATTTGTCAGTCCTTGAGAAAAAGACTTCTTTAGAGAGTGGACTATAGGCATTATATCTTACTGAAATCTCTCTCCTCCCCAAATCCCACAGTCTTCAGGCTCTACCCCCAAATTTCCAGGAATTTCCCAACCCAGAGTTGGCTTCCACCTTGTGGAATGGCCATGACCTGCCTGAGGGCTGCAGAAGGTTGCCACACTTCTTATCATTTTGCAGAATATGTAAAATGGAAACGTTCAGGAGGGTTTTCTTATACAAGAATCAAAACTGCAGTATACTGGAACAGCTCAGGAGTCAGGAGGTTGCTTTTATAAGGAAACAGTGAACAGAATTGTAGTTGATTGCAATGTTTATTGTATATATAACCTTGTTTTTCCTTTATTGGCTTCTGCCTTTGAAACACACTTTAGGGTATGTCATGCCTTGGGGAGTTTTTCTTGCTTGCATTGTTTTCTAATTCTCTAATCCTAGTCCTACTATATTGTTTACTGAATGTCTTATGCTGTTTGTTTGATTTTTTTTAAAAAAAACCTATTTCATAATCTGCCTTGAGTCTGAGTGAGAAAGGTGAGCAGCAAATGAAGTAAATAAATAGACGTGTGTGACATGTTGGATACCATTCAACGATATAGCTAGTAATATAATAATCTCTCCTGCAAAGAGTAGTGCCAGCTCACAGGACGCTGCCACATCACTAAATCTAAAAGATAAAATTAATTTGCCAATGTATACAAAGAAATTTACTCATTAAAAGAATATTTTACAGTTAAATTCAGTGATTCCATCTCTTCTGTAACAAAATTTGACTCCAGTAGTACCTTAGCAACCTACAACAGTTTCCATCCATCAAAGCTCATTTTGTCAGAAATAAATAGAATGAAGTTCTGTCAGCTCTTCTATCCATTTGACAAAACAAGGTGAGCCTTAATTCACAAATGCTTATACTCTAGAAAATGTAGTTGGTCTTTAAGGTGTTATTGGACTCAAATTTTGCTCTGCTTCTACAGACGAACATGGCTGTCCATCTAAAACTATCTTCATCTCTTCTTGTTCAGAAATACCAAATAATGAACAGCTGAATGTTGTGAAATTTGAAATCCCTTCGACTATCCAAAAACACGTGTTAAAAAATTCACAATTGTCGCCATTGTATTTTCAATTGGCCAAGTGATTTCCTTAAGATTTCCTGCTGGGAGCCATGGGTCCAAATTCAACTAAAATGGAAAGTTAATGGAAGTTATAATCATGTCTAATATTCTTGAAATCTGTC
Source organism: Eublepharis macularius (assembly GCF_028583425.1). Classification (NCBI taxonomy): domain Eukaryota; kingdom Metazoa; phylum Chordata; class Lepidosauria; order Squamata; family Eublepharidae; genus Eublepharis; species Eublepharis macularius. Next base: position 38,012,755 of record NC_072791.1, read on the forward strand.
ATGGATGCTTTAATGGATACAGCAAAGACCTGCAATTGACCTATAAGCAAGGATTTGGTTCTCTATTCTTATTTCCTTAACACTTTTAAGATGAGTGCAACAATGTTTGCTAGTTGTAAAGTTCTGTGAGGCTTAAGACATATTTCTATCATTATAACAATACAAGCACTTTTGTTACTTCTCTGGGTCTCTATTTCTAGATAGAAACATTTGTAGAACAGTACAATGTTTAGATTTTAAGTGGTGCACCCTATGTATAAATTAGTTCTATTATGAATGGTAGGACATCTACCTCCTTTCCCACACTAATACCATACAATGAGAAAGAAGTGGAGGTTACTGGCTGAAACTCGAGGTTGTTGTTCTTTGTGCTTTCAGCAGCACACTTTCATAATGTATATATAACAATTCCCAGATTAAGAACAAAATCCACAGACAATGTCTTTAAGCCACCATATAATTTGACATATTTGGCAAAGCGTATTCAGAGGAGACTCAGCAGTGTAAAAGCTAGATAATTCCATAGCTGGGGTAAGAGTCCATTGCTAGGGCAACATGGGGGCCTTGCATGGAAACTGCAGGGTTTACTTGTTAAACAATAGACTTGCACTGATACAGATGCGTGGGAGAAACCTGCAAGACATTGGCCAGCACTATTCTTGGCTCAAGTAAGACATATTATATGAGTCACCTACTAGTAAAAGCCAGTAAAGCCCTATGAAGTCTACATTAGCACACATATTATTTGAGTAGAGACTGTAGTATTTCATTCTTAGCCCCCAACCACCTCCTCTTTACATGCAGAAGGACAGGGTTTGTTGTCAAGTTGTTAAGCAGAAATCAAACACAGGTATATTGCAGGAAGGAGTTCAACATTCTATCCCGCTGAACCAAGGTGATGGTATGGGGTTTTCCATTGGCTTGATGGCAAAGTCAATGGGGCTGGGTATAAGGTCACCACTCAAGAAATGAAGGGGAATGCAACACAAGTAGCAGCAAGGATAACTTTATTTTCTGGGTGTTTTATACCATTAGGTTTCTCATACTACACACTACATACTACAAAGTTTAATAGTAGATAGTAGTTTACCAATGGATGTGTTCAGTTCTTCAGGATTTCTTAATCATTAGCTAAGTCATTATTTGGAGGTTTTTCAGAAGCTCCTGTCAGTGCAAGCAATCCCCGAGAGAAGCAATGACATACTAATGTCTGGAGATAGGTCTATCCCTCGGCTCCTCACTGACTCATCCCCGGCCCCCAGAGCCCTGCCTGGTGGTGGCAGAAGAGCAGCTGACAGAGACTGTGGGAGTTCCAACCCTGTATGTACTTGTATGGCAAGTCAAGGTACAACAGTACCCAAAAGTCCAGCTCAGCATGATGACACCACGCCACCAATAGAGGAAAGGAGTGTCAGTGGTATCAGTGGTCTTGGAGAAAAGGAAGTCCAGTAGGAGGAAGGCTTGTGCCAGCTGGTGGGGAAGAGGCCCAATCAAGCAAGCCTTCTGGGATAGCCAAGGAAGACTGTCAGGAGATCAAAGGGAGCTAGCATTCCAGTCCATTCCCATTGAACTAGAGTAATCATATGGGGTTTTCATGGAGAAGGAGGCTGTTCTTCCCTTCTCTGATAGGCCAGACCATTGGGAGAGCAGGAAGTTGGGAGAAGCTTGGGAAAAGGTGGAGCCAAAGCCAAATCATGCAAGGTGTATCCCACAACAGGTGGAGGAGGAAGCATTGCAGCCTGCTCCAGGGCTACAAGAGCAGGAGTCTGTGGGAAAGGAAACAGGTGGTGCAAACCCCGCCCCTTATTTCTCCATTCTGAGACCTGGTGGTCTCAGGGTTGACCCACCAGGATGATGGATGGAGGTATAGAGGGCCCAGCCAGGGGAGAGTGTTTCAGATAAGCATATAACTGGTCAATATCCTCCTCCCTATCTGTCACAGTTGGTATGAAATGAACCCCATGTACTTTTAATATTTGAAAGTGGGAAAGGCATTTTGAAAATATAGCTACAGTAGAATGGAAAACTGTACCAGCTGAAAATTATCTTTTGTTGCAAGAATTATTATTATTATTATTAATAAAGTTTTGTCCTATATTGAATATGATAATTCTATATCCTGGTCCCAAAGGCATTACTTATTAAATGTTTATCAAAACACCATATCATATGTATCTGATATATCTAATACAGCCATTTCTTTCCACAGTCATTTTTACCACAAATTTCTTCTTGGTATCCAGCAATTTCCTCTGAGGCATTGTTGATATCCTAATCGAGATTAGAGAGGGAGGCATGCCTGAGAAATCACCTTTTCTGAAGCGACTGAAAGCCATAACATTGAGCACATCCTTAGAACAGAAGCTGTTTAGTTAAATAGCTAATATTTATCATCCAGGGTGACCTAAACACATAAGGTTCAAAAGTTCAATCTGGATTGAAACTTTAACTTCTCTACTGTAGCCTACAAATTAGACCAAAATGTTATAAGAAAAGGCATTCCAATTACATGCCCAGCCTTTCAGGATATGGTTTCCCTGGAAATAGCTCAAGAACATCCCTTCTTGTGGTATTTTCATTTCCTGACCTAGCCACATCCACAAAGAAGAGAGTACTTCAGCCAATTTTTAATGTATTTTTTAAGCTAAAAGACAAACCAAACCGGGAGTTAAATCCCCCAGGTTTGGCATTCAATAAATGAGGTTGGGGCAAAATTAGAATGATGTCTGAGCAAGGTGAATCTGGGCCACATGTTGGAATACTGTCAACCTCTCAAAAAGAAAGATTTTTTTAGGGTTGAAGTTTCTGAAATCAGGAATATCCATTACGTTCTACAAACTTCTGATGCTATTTGAGGAGGGATGTCCTTTATATGGGACATCTGGTAACCTTATTTTCAAATGAGAGGGACAATGCTTTGTACTAAGCATAATGCAGTACCATTCATAGTAGCAGAATATTATGCATATGTAGATGCATACTTTGCAGATTGGGAAACCATGCCAACTTCTGCAATGTTCCCACTAATTAAAGAGATACTTCACATTGACTCAACTGAAGAGAAGCTACAATCTCATTTTCATGCCTTGTGAGAATTCACATCTCTTGTTATATTTGTGTCAATGCTAATGAGCAGCTGTGCCTAGGAGAATTTGAAGTGAAGGCCTTGAGCACACATACACTTCTTTGTTCTACAAATATGCTCAGGTAAGAATTGGAAGGGGGGGATTAGTAGGGACCTAACTTGGTTTATTCAAATTTCTATTGTGATCTTCCTTCCTTCTTTCTGCAACTGGATACAGACCAAAGAGAAATCAGTGGTTTTCATAGCAGAGTCATTCATGGTTGTTGGAGCGAGTGATGTTGTCGGTCCGATTTCTTCTCAATGCAAATAGTGAACAGTGCTTGATTTATCAAGACAGTTAATTTGCCTTTGGAAAGGGATAAAAGGGGCTTCCTACCTCCCCCGCACAGGAATTTATTTATTTATTTACAAGATTTCACCCCTCCCATTTGTGCCCTCACAAGGTCACCAAGGTGGCTAACAAATTAAAACATACAAATTAAAATCTCATCTTAAAGGTTATTAAAACCAATACATAAATACAACATTAAAACAATTCAAAACCAGAGCTTAAAATAAAGACAAAAGACAAAATAACAGTTAAAACATTGGGGAGGGAGGAGGGATCACTCAGGGAATACCAAACAAAACAAAAAAGTATTCACCCGCTGAAGGTGAATAAGGTAGGGGACAGATGAGTCTCCCTGGGGAGAGATTTCCAGAGTTTTGAGGCCACAACTGAGAAGGCCCTTTTCCAGCTTGCCACCCCCTAATCTCAGAAGCAGAGGGCACCTGAAGCAGGCAGTAGGTGGTCCATCAGGTATGTTGGTCCATATAGAGCTTTTAAGGTCAGCAAGAGCATCTTGCATTGTACCTGGGAACAAATCGAAAGCCAGTGTAGATGGGCCAAAACTGGAATGATACGATCCCTACTGTCAGGTCCAGAATGCTTTCTTGTATGCCTTTGCTTAACCGACTCCATTTTTAATCCTTTCAGTGTTTAAGTGCTCTCTTCACAGGTGCCAAGGTTCCCAGGCAGCTATCTCTCAGAAAAGGATTGTTTTGGCTACCGATGTTCCACCGTGAACCGGCCTTGAAGAACTTTCGCTTTCCTAACTTCAAAGGGGTTGTTTTGAGAACTGTGGGGGGAGGTTGGGCCTGCTGTGATCTGTTACTTTGTACCTCATGCTTTGCCTGTCATTGGTAACAATGCCTATGTACCATCCTGAATATTGCATTCAGGCCAGTGGACTATAATGAACTAATTCTTCAGTAAAAAACCTTTTGGAAACAATGGACTGTTGTCTGATTGCAGAAGGTAGTCTGGAGTAAGGACATTATCTAGCCACAGTTCTGACATTTTGTTACCAATCACCTTTTCCAATGCCTAAGCCGGATCAGACGGACTCCAAAGCTGTCCCAGTCAGGGATCCTTTGTTTGACCCGTATGCCTCTCCCGGCTCTCAAGGTTTGGAACCTCAAGGACAGCCAAACCACTGTTTTCCCTGCCCACTCCGACGCAGTGGGGCGCGAGACCAAGGGAGACAAGGGAACGAAGGGCCAGCACGATGTTCACGCAAACGCAGCTGGATAGCCGGCGCAGTTTGGAGTCTATACTCGAGCACGCCAGTAGCCGACCGTGGCTTTACTGGAACAGGACAACCGAACAAACGGAATGGGAGACGTCCCGCCGTGGCGCCCTGAGCTGGGATTATGCGGAAGTCACCCCGTGGTCGGGGCAACAAGAAGTAAGTGAGCATCAATGGGTGCAGCTTCAAAGCTGAACGATTGCAATCGACTCTGGAATATCGGCAATCACTGGTTTGGCGAAAGGGATCTTAGCCGCGAGATCTCAAGAAGAGCAAGGAGTGGAAGAAATCATACCTGGTCTACCGAGACCAGATACTGAAAATGTGTCCACTTCGCAAGCTACTGGTTATACGGAACAAGAGGAGGAAAATCCTGATAGAGTGCAAGTTTTGGAGACCAGACTAGCAAGCATGGAAGAAAGCTTAGCCCACGCAGTCCACCTGCTATCCGTACTCGTGGTGGGGAACGGTAGTCGTGAACCGCCAGCTGGTCTACCAGACATCAGCCAAAGTTTGGCTAACCTGCAAGATCTTTTGCCCCGTCCGGAGGGCCCTATCCAACCGTGGCCGCAACAGCCACCAGAAACGGGGGGTGATGATTCTGTAACCGGGGAAGGACCTGCCCCGAAGACCCGTGCCCAGGAGAACCCCGTCCTGAACAACCGATCATACCAGATGCTGACGGAGCCGGCGGAGGAGGGGGAGAACCGAGTCCAGAAGACCCCTGCCCCGATCGTCCAATCATTCCCGCTGACAGTGGAGGAGGTGGGGAACCAGGACAACCGCTGGGGCCCGCTTCCCCTATAGTGCCTCCACCCACGACCCAAGCGAATCAGCCTCCAAGCCTCCCGAGAGGAGATGCACCGCAAGCTATCCCTGGGACGAGCAGAATCGGAAGAGGTACTGTTCCCAGGCCTCATCAAATGCCGGGGCCGCGGGGGGCTACGGCGCCTCTCCAACCCATCTCTCCTCACCCATCCCCGTTGCAACCGGCACCCCAAGGGCCGATTCCCGCCCCTCTTGTGCCAGCGCCTCGAGGCCCACCGCCCGCACGGCCGGCACCCTTACGGCCAGCGCCGCTACAACCCGCACCTAGAGGGCCTCCCCAGCTGATTCCGGGAGCGCCTCTCCCGCAACAACCTCAACCTTATCCTCAGCAGCCTCCGCCGCAGCTACCGCCAACACCGCGACAGCCCCCTTTACAACTCGCCCCGCTCGACGTCTACCCGATGCCAGCACCAGCTCCCAGACAAGAACTTCCCATGGGTTGGGTTAAGCTGGACGCTACATTTGATGGAGATCCTTCCAAATTGGGATTTTTTCTTGTTCAAGTAGTACAATTTTTCAATCGATGGGGACATTTATTCGGAAGTGAAATCAGTCAAATCGAGCACCTGGGATCAAGACTCCAAGGCAAAGCCGCTGACTGGTATGTAGGACTTTATGAGATTGGGGCCCCCGAGTTGGATACACTTCAAGGGCTAGTGGATGCACTTCGAGCCAATATGAAGATCCCCTGGAAGAAACTAGAGCCCGGACTGAAATGCAGTCTATTAGGCAAGGCAGCATGTCGGCTAGAGACTATGCCATAAAATTCCGACAGCTCGCTGCCAAATGCCCAAGGTGCAAAGAATCCACCAAAATCATTTTATTCAAACAGGGTTTAAACCCTAAATTGTTGGACAGAGCTCTCATGCAAGATAATCCTCCTACACTGTTAGGTTGGATCCAATTAACTTGCGAAGTAGAGAATTGCATGCTAGAAGTTCGTTTGGTAGAACAACACCAACAACCCACGGGCCAAAGGCGCTCCTCTGTTCTCATCCGAGGAAGCCAAGGGGCTGGATATGCTACTTGTGGAGCAAGAAAAGCTAGATGGCAACAAGGGTTGTGTCTGCAGTGTGGCCAAAGTGGTCATTTTGCGGCGCAATGCCCATATCGGCCTGTGCAAAGACCTCTACTCCAACTAAGACGGCCAGCCCCCGCAGCCTACCCGGCACCACCGCGCCCTACTCCAGCTCCCAGAACAGTGAGAGGTAGAGGAGCTTCTCGGAGAAACCCTCCAGAAAGAGGATTAGAATTGGAAGAAGTTATGGAATATGATCCAACAGCCCTAACGGGGGGGGGGGAGAACCCAGAGAGTCCCTCCTCGGGAAACGAAATGGATCTGTCGTAAAAGGACCCAAACGGCAGATCAAACCTCAGTCAGTTCCAGTTTCGAACTGACCCCACGGGTCCATACTCTTCATACCAATAACTTTGGTGAATCCTGACAAGAAAATGCACATCTGCGTGCAAGCCCTAATAGACTCAGGCTGCTCCAGAGACATTATTGCACCAGCCCTAGTAAATGGGCTAGTACTTCCTGTGAAAGAATTGGAAATACCTGTCATTTTTGAGCAAATGGATGGCACTAACATGAATCCAGTCACCACTGAAACCACTCTGGTCATAACAGGCATGGGACAGCATTGGGAAGTAAGATCATTCGTCATTAGTGCCACTGCGAAATACCCCTTGATCCTGGGAAGCCGGTGGTTGTGCGATCATAACCCCTACATCAACTGGGCAGAGGGAAGCATCACGTTCACCCATGAGTCTTGCAAAAATCATCGTTGGAATCAAAATTGGGGTAATAACCCTACTATCACTGAGCCTGCTCTCCTCACCCAGGAAGAAATCAACCAAATACCCAAGCAATACAGAGCGTACACCCAAGCCTTCACAGAGGAAGAAGCTAATACTTTACCTCCTCACAGGAGGACGGACTGTGCCGTGGAAATTTTACCGGGCACCTCACTGCCCAAAGGCCGTCTATATCCCATGAGTCCTAACGAAAGGGAAGAGCTCCGCAAGTTCATTGACCTCAATCTTCAAAGAGGATTCATTCGCCCTGCTAACAGCCCCCATGCCGCGCCAGTGCTTTTCGTCAAAAAGAAGGACGGGGGCTTAAGACTGTGCACGGATTTTCGGGGACTTAACGCTGTCTCTTCCAGCAACGCCTACCCCATCCCGCTCATCAGAGATCTACTCAACGTCATGGCTCAAGGTAAGGTCTTTACGAAATTAGATTTAAAAGACGCTTACTTCCATGTTCGTATCAGAGAGGGGGATGAATGGAAAACCGCTTTTAACACGCCCCTCGGCCAGTATGAATATCTGGTTATGCCATTTGGCCTGGCTGGGGCCCCCTCGGTTTTCATGTCCATGATCAATGAAGTACTGCATGAATTCCTATACAAAGGTGTTGTGGTGTACCTAGATGATGTTTTAATCTATTCGGAGACTGAAGAGGAACACGTGGACCTTGTAAAAAGAGTCTTAACCACTCTCATGAATAACAAACTGCCCATTAAGCTCTCTAAATGTGAGTTCCACAAAACAGAACTCACTTACTTAGGCTACTGCATTTCCCAAGAGGGATTGAAAATGGATCCAGGCAAAATACAAGCAGTACTAAATTGGCAAACCCCCGCGACCCGCAAAGAATTACAATCCTTTTTGGGCTTTGCCAACTTTTATAGAGAATTCATTGCGAATTTTGCTCAAATTACACTCCCCCTAACCGAACTGTTAAAAACCAAAGACAAGGGGGACCAAGCCAAAAAACCAAGTGCAAGATTGTCTTGGACACCAGAATGCCAAATAGCGTTCAATCACCTTAAAACGCAGTTTGTTTCGGAACCCGTTCTACAACACCCCGATGAAAACCGCCCCTTCATAGTGCAGGTCGACGCCAGCGACACTGCAATTGGGGGCGTACTGCTGCAGCGGGGGGTGGATGGGACGCTCAAACCCTGTGCCTTCCTTTCCAGAAAGTTTTCGGAGGCGGAAAGGAATTGGAATGTTTGGGAAAAGGAGGCCTTTGCCGTAAAAGCTGCTCTCACCACCTGGAGACATTGGTTAGAAGGAGCCCGTCATTCTTTTCCATCAAAGGTGATTTCGGATCGCGGCGGACAATTCGTTGCCAACTTCTGGCGGGAGCTTTTACAACTGCTGGGCATTGAACAAGGTTTAAGTTCAAGTCATCATCCGGAAACCGACGGACAGTCAGAAAAAACTAATCAGATATTGGAACAATTTCTACGCTGTTACATTAATTTCCAAAAGGATAATTGGTTTGATTTACTCCCCTTGGCAGAGTTCTCGTACAATAACAGCGTACACGCTTCCACGGGAGAAACTCCCTTCAAAGTCGTCTATGGCTTCCACTTCAAACCATTCCCGTTTGAAGCGCTCCCCCCTCCTACTACATTCTCCAAAGACGTCACCGAATGGTGGGGGGAAGCAGCTCAACAATGGACTCAAATTAGAAAACACCTCATCAAAGCCAAACAGGATTACAAAAAGTACGCCGATCGCCATCGTGCGGCGGAATGGGATTTACAACCTGGTGATCTTGTCTATCTTTCTACAAAGAATCTGAAAGTAACCCAAACCAGCCCCAAGCTAGCATTAAAGTTCCTAGGACCTTTTCCTGTTCGCAAGGTAATCAACAAAGTGACTGTTGCCTTGGATTTACCAAAGAACTTACGCCACATGCATGATACCTTCCATGTCAGTCTGTTGAAAAAAGCTCCCTCTGCAGACCAGTGGCACACCCGAGCCCCTCCAATCCCAACTTTAATTGATGATCAAACCCACTATGAAGTTCAACAAATATTGGACTCTAAACTAAAAAGAAATCAGCTGTTTTACCTTATCAGATGGAAGGACTTTGATTCTGGGTTTGATGAGTGGGTGAATTCTATACATGTTCATGCTCCTAGATTAGTTAAAGCATTCCACTCTCGCTACCCACATAAACCTGGGGGGGAGGCATCTTAGAGGGGGCAGAATGTCAGGTCCAGAATGCTTTCTTGTATGCTTTTGCTTAACCAACTCCATTTTTAATCCTTTCAGTGTTTAAGTGCTCTCTTCACAGGTGCCAAGGTTCCCAGGCAGCTATCTCTCAGAAAAGGATTGTTTTGGCTGCCGATGTTCCACCGTGAACCGGCCTTGAAGAACTTTCGCTTTCCTAACTTCAAAGGGGTTGTTTTGAGAACTGTGGGGGGAGGTTGGGCCTGCTGTGATCTGTTACTTTGTACCTCATGCTTTGCCTGTCATTGGTAACAATGCCTATGTACCATCCTGAATATTGCATTCAGGCCAGTGGACTATAATGAACTAATTCTTCAGTAAAAAACCTTTTGGAAACAATGGACTGTTGTCTGATTGCAGAAGGTAGTCTGGAGTAAGGACATTATCTAGCCACAGTTCTGACACCTACAACCCACTCCAATCAATATTCTGGCTGAAATATTCTGCACCAATGGAAGCTTCTGGACACTTTTCAAGGGCAACCCCAAGTAGAGCACATTGAAGTAATCTAATCTAGACCAGATCCTTCCTGCCCAGGAAAGGCGGTAGCTAGCTAACTAGTCGAAGCTGGTAAAAGGTGCCCTGTCCACTGCTGCCACCTGCTTATTCAGCATGAGACCTAGGTCCAATAGCACCCCAAAACTATGGACCTGTTCTTTCATGGGGAGTGAAGCCCTGTCCAGAGTGGGTGACACCTTAAATCCTGGATCAGACCTTCCATTCAGCAGTGGCACCTCTCTCTTGTCTGGATTAAGCTTCAGTTTATTAGCATACATCCCCTCCAAAAGTGCTCATTTGTCATATTCAGTTGAAAAGACAACATAAGAGTAGGTGGTCATTTGGGGTACAAGCAAGATTTTGGGGGTCAGCTGGAACAGGGCAGGTTGCAGGTTACAGATAGAATGAATTGGCAAACCCTCTGAGGGCCTAATTACATGTGTGCTAAATATGTCTTTAATGGGAGTGAACCCCAACTGAACTTGCATTTTACATGTCATCGCAATCACTTCAAAATAGTTTGGGGCGGGGGACATGAGCATGCATACAGAGAAAGGAGCGGCTGCATCAGTCCCTGCTTTCTACCAGTGATCTTTTGCAGATAAAATAGAGCTCTTGGGGGCAGGCTGTTCATTACCTCTTGGCACAGCTCATGTACAGGCAAGGATGTACAAAGCCAGAAAAAATCAATAACCATCCTTGAATATGCTAATAATAGCTTGCTTAGATTAGCAATTTAAATAAATTACTTAAACTAAATTAGTAAACTAAAATGGCTTTCTTGTACCATATTTGGGAGAGTGTCAGGAGCAAATTATTTTCCCTACAAAATATGCAATGAGTGAGTGGGAAATGACTGACAAAATAGTGAGCCAGGGAACAAAACAAATGCATTAATTATTGCAAAGTTACAGTATTTCTTAAAATCCAGTGAGAGCTCTCAGTAGATCTGTTTCATTACTAAGCAGAGCACAAATTACCTTATTTAGCAGTTTGGTGTACTGGTTAAGAGCAGCAGGACTCTAATCTGGAGAACTGGGTTTGATTCCCCACTCCTCTGCTTGAAACCAGCTGGGTGATCCTGGGTCAGCCACAGCTCTCTCAGAGCTCTCTCAGCCCCACCCTCCTCACAGGGTGATTGTTGTAAGGATAATAATAACACACTTTGTAAACCACTCTGGGTGGGTGATAAGTTGTCCTGAAGAGCGGTATATAAATCAAATATTATTATGTTATTATTTTTTCCATGTACAGTGTGCCTTTTCCCCAGAGATTCAAGCGGGATTTCAAAAATTAAAAGCAGCAATACAAAAAACCAATAAAAATGAACAGTAACTAAAATAAAACTACTTCAAGGCAGACATCATTCAACTCATTTGTTTTATTTTAACTATTTTTCCTGCACTCAATACAACAGATTAACATGGCTCTTGTTCTATCTGGATTTTTTTTTTAACCACACATCTATGTTGTTTTAGTAGAGCATCTGAGAGAAGCAACACAGAGAAAGGGAGAAGGCAACAAGTGGAAGCAGCTGCTCTTCCTCTCCTAGCTATTATCATCACAGATTTGCATGGGCAGACTTGAAGAGGGGGAACAGTTCTGGCCAGGGCCAATCTGCCACTGCTACACAGTGCAAGAAGGACAGCAGTCAGTCGCTACTTGTGCTGTGGCCAAAAGTGGTCAAAAGTTGGTTAAGTGGCCTCCCCAGGGCTCTCAAACCTTGCAAGTGATGCTCCTAATTCCAGTCCTGTTACACAAGGAAGACCAGGTATGAACAAAAGCAAATGATAGCTGTACATGGGGAGGAAATGTACTTTTTCCTTTTCACCCTCATCTATTCTATCTAAAATGTGTGTTCCTTTTTAACCAGATTATTGCTTTAAAAAAACTTAACTTAAAAAAGTACTTTTTAAAAATGGAGAAAAGGAACCAGCATGGATGCTTTCTGTGAGATCTTGAAGAAGCATAAGATAACAGTTTTTAATAAGCACAAGAAACCATTCATTAAGGAAAGGACATCTTAATGCTTTCTTTTCCGTTCCATATTACAGTGTTTTCAAAAATAAACAGTATGCCCTTATCTTGTCGCTGTACTCATTATCCTCGAATTAGTGTGAATTATTCGTACCTTCAGCATTGGAAATGTCATTGGGTGGAATATACACAGAGATGATATTGGCTCCAGTGAGGGTTATAAAAGGGTTTAATGAAATTTGAACTAAAGCAAGATTTTTCTCATCATAAAACCCTTTCAAATTTAGCAGAGCAAATAAGTAAGTGCTATAATGGTCTGGAATTATAAACTGCAAGTTTTACTGGTGTGCAGATGGTCTTCTACTCCGGTGTACTTTTTTACAGACTGTAACATGTCCCTGTAGACATAACCAAATGGGTCTCCATCTACAGGCTCATATGTCCCCTATGAAGCATTAACTCTTCAGGAATCCATGTCATTTTCCAGTCTCTCTTGATTTCCTGAGACAAATGACAGCCAGATGCCACCAACATAAAACACATGTAAAAGGATCTATGAAATGTGAAATAAGGAGGGGGGGAAATCAAGAATTGGTTTATACCTTTACTGATGTGTGTGCCAAATCCAAGTGAAGTCATTGGGAGGGGTATATCAAATAAATATTCAATGACAAATTTCAGTCCTAGTATCAACAAATGAATGTGAGAAATGATATATAATATCTAGCAACTCTGTGTAAAAATTCTGCATTGAGTAAAATCTGCGGGATATGTGTATCAGCTAGGTATTACAGCATCATAACATTCCATTGGCCAAGATCTAAAGAATTGCGTGATTCCTTCTGAACATCTAAGATGGCTTTTGGCTTGTGCTTCTAAAGAAGTCTCCCATACACTACAAACTGCTTTGGAAACTGGCGAGGAAAGGAGGAAATCATGTTGCTTTATAGCAGGGGTATCTGTTAATCAAAAGATGGGGGAATAAAAAAATCACTTTCTATCAGCCTAACCTATCTAATGGAGTTATTTTGAGGACAAAATGATGTAAGGGAGAAGATGTATGACACCTCGTGTACTAGAGTTAAGAGAAATGAGGCCCTGGCCTGGCTGCTGCACAGCGGCTTTAGCTGGGGGCCAAAAATTGTCTCATCGGAAGAAGGATGAGGCAGACGACCAAACTTGGCATCCGGGCTTTAGGATAGGGGCAGAGACAAGTGCTATTAGAAAGTGTCTCCACCCCCACTCCTTCAGTTGCTCTGTGAAATCAGCCCACCCTCCTCACCCTGTTTCAGTGCAGGATTAGTTGGCTGCTGGTTTTGAGCCAGGTACCTTGTACTGCAGCAGGGGTTTGAGGTCTTTTGTGGTGTGGTGCCTAGTAGATTGTCCTGGCAGGAGAAAGTTGGGGAATAGGGAGTGGGACAGTGAGCACTCCTTTGGCAATTCTCCATTGGTGGGGAATTGGGGTCTGTCAGGAGGGATGGTATGCTTCGTGGCTGCCACCACCTGTGCAGACTGCCTACAGGGAACCCAAGGTGTAAGTCCTTCCCTCATGCTGTACGGCTGAGGCTTTAGGAACCTGATGGAGGGAACCATTTGCCTGGCTGGCCAGGTCCAGGCTATTCCAAGAATGGCTCACGCCTGGGGCAGTGGGGCTCGCCCAGACAGGTCAAGGAGGAGGTCTCGGAGTTACCCCATGGGTTGACCTGTACCACAAGTTTGCCCTGCCGCAGTTTAGTGTAGATGTTGTATTTAGTAAAGTGGCACTTATTTCCAATCCTTTGCATCTGTCTCATCTTTCTGACTTGGGGGGGGGGATTCTCATTCCTCTTCATTCCTCTTCATCTAGTTTCTTCCTGAAATCCAACAATCCTTTACATTTCCTCCTTTTAGGAATTTGTAGTCAGTTTCTAATCAGTTCCTTTTTTAAAGAGAAGTTTGAAGAGAGAAGGGAATGGGAAGGAAGGGAGGTTGTGCAAAATTTCAGAATTCACTCTGTAGATGCTCAGAGACAAGCCTTCCTATTTTTCTGCTAGAGCACCACCCTGGAGTGTATGACATAAAACAACTGCAAGGGATGAAGTTACAAAAATCTTGCTCTTGAAAGAGAAAGAATTGGATGAATCAATGGCTATATCTAAAGAAGTGAATTTCAGAAAGAGAAATCCCCACCCCATAACAACCCTATTATGTGCTTTAGAGGAAGAGTGGAATAAAAATACATTCTCTAGAAATGGCTTTTTTAATGATAGCTAAGTTCTAAAATTAATTCCAGAACTGGACACTTGTGCTTCTTTGAAGTTTGCACTTGGTTCTATTTACTTGCACCTTTCTTCCCATTTTCATTACTGATGCACATCAACACTTGCCCCTTTCCCCTGGGGTGTAAGTGCTAAGTGCTCATTTTGTGCTTTTCCGGCCACCAAGGTGCCCCACTCACTAAGTCCACATGGAAGAGAGCTCTGAAATAGTGCTCTATGGTGCACACCTAATTTACTGGGTCTAGGGGAGTCCTGCCTGGGGTTTACGTAGGGTGGGGGCATGACTAGGTCCGGAGGATGGGGCTTGGCTCCCACCAGGTGTGAGGGGATTGGTTGCAGCTGTGATCAGTATCCTGAGCTCCTCCAGGCCATTTAGGCAGGGCTATGCAGGTGTGTGTGAGGGGGGGGGAGGGTCACTTTTCCCTTTACGTGGGCAACTATAGGCTGTGTTGTCTTTTTCATGGTTTAACTTTCCAACACTGTTTGGAGGCATTGCCCAGCACCACATAATGGTGCTCTATGAACCCTCTTGTAACTTCAGTCCTATCAGCCTTACTGACAAACAATATTTTAAGTATTATTAAATATGATTATAGATCCAGAGGAGTTAGCCATGTTAGTCTGTCGTAGCCAAATAGTAAGATGCAACTGATGAAGAGAGCTATGGCTCTCAGAAGCTTATGCTATAATAAAGTTGGTTAGTCTTAAAGGTGCTACTGGACTCTACTAAATATGATTAAACACATACACATACACACACATATATATTACAAGTTATATACACACATTAATGCACATATACACATACACATATGTATGTGTGTGTATACATACCCACACACTCTTGAATACATGTTTCAGAAGGAGGAAACCTGCCAATGAGATGGTTTGACCATAGGACAACCTATGAAGTGAAAGGACTGCTAAATGAAAACAGGATGCTGGTAAAGTAACTGAATTAATTGCAGCTATCTCCAGTACAGAAGATGAGGTAACCCATCCCAGAGCTGCTATTTTCAGGAAGTGTCTTTGAAAAGCTGAGTTAAATAGGGGTGACAATAGATTAAGTTCTATGGCTGTCTGACAAATTAAAATTTAACAAGTCATGAAATGGGTGTTCTTCTTACAATAATATGCAACTTGCCACTAAAAACGGCTTTCCTGTCAGAGGACTGGGAACTAGCAAGTATAAAGAAGCATCCAATTATGCCAACTATTCTGATGTCTACTCTAGGTATGGAAGTCACCACAGAGGAACAGACTCTACAGAGGAGGAGTCTGTTGAGCCTGTGAGCACTTTTGGGATTTTGATGAGATGGAGGGCACCACCACAAAATGGCTGCCCTGGGACCAATCACAAGATGTTGGGAGTTCCAAGGCAAATTGTGGTTCTGCAGTTTTTCCGTCTGCATTGACCCCACTTCTGCAGCTATGCAGTAAGTGAGATAAATTCTCTCTCAGTGTCCTGGATGGTCAGGTGAAGTAATTAAATAGTGGGAGGGAGACTGCTACTCCCATAATGTTGTTCATGCAAAAAAAAAAAAGTTGATAATACAGACTTTAATGAACATAGAACGTCGAGCGTTTTTTTAAAACAGTTTTATTTATAATTGTCTAACAGGCTTGCTCATTCTTCAGTTATACAAATCCAAGAGGGGGTGGTCCCAAGCAGAATGAGACAAGGCGATGAATAGGACCACGTGAAGCAATGCAGTGATAAATAAGGTTTTAATGTTCTCTTCTTCAAAACTCAAATATAAGGCACGACAGTAAAACAAGATCAACCAGAGAGTTGTAGGAATTTCCAAACTCCTGGCAGGAGGTGGCAACGGGTTTGCCAGTGTGAAAATTAAATCCCGTTTCGCACAATGTGCTTCCTCATGAGCCACGTGTAAATCAATTGTGATCTACTATCACTACTTTTCTCTTTGAAACTTTTAATCCCGAATAGTTCATTTCCTGGGGTCCTCCTGCCAGGAGTTTGGAAATTCCTACAACTCTCTGGTTGATCTTGTTTTACTGTCATGACTTATATTTGAGTTTTGAAGAAGAGAGCATTAAAACCTTATTTATCACTGCATTGCTTCACGTGGTCCTATTCATCGCCTTGTCTCATTCTTCAGTTATAAGCAATTGGCTGCAGAAGGCAACGGTACAGTCTTAACTTCACACACATACTGCTGGGGTCTGAACTGGCAGTGACTGACTAGGAAAGAGATCTTGGGATCATCAGCACGACTCACATCTCAATACAAATGTCAATTCTTAATATTCCTTGTTTAGCTAGAATTTCAACCTATGATTCCCATTTGCCTAATGAATTATAAAGAATAGGAAAATCATTAGCATTTTTATCACAAATATTTCCTTTGTGCCTAAAATA
Organism: Eublepharis macularius; assembly: GCF_028583425.1. Taxonomy (NCBI): domain Eukaryota; kingdom Metazoa; phylum Chordata; class Lepidosauria; order Squamata; family Eublepharidae; genus Eublepharis; species Eublepharis macularius. Next base: position 38,029,384 of record NC_072791.1, read on the forward strand.
TAAACATTTATTGATTTGCTTTTTTAAAATGAAAGAACATTCCATCAACATTGCTTTTCCCTACCAGCTAAACACTGCTCTGGGTCTTGGTGGTGATTTAGGAAAGCTTTTGAAATCAAATGCATTTATATTTTTTAGTCTCTGCTTCTTCGAATTCTATTGCAGTCTTGTCTTGTTAACCTCTGTACAAATGCAGCGGTCATCATAACTGTGCATAGAAGGGGAGGGGGGACAGCAAAGAGACAGTGTGACTGCTATACCAAACTTCGAAAGGACCTTGAGTGATGAGAGCAACTGTGGCCGCAGGCAGCAAGGAGAAATTCAGCATTAATTAATGTACTCTTCTACCGTCAAGCAGGAGAAATCGATCAGAAAGAAGGGAAAGCGGCATCCCCCAAAGTGAATGTAACTATAGAGGTGTGCCCAACACTTTCTAGGAATGTAATTTTCAGTTTGTCTCCTCAGTCTAATATTTACAAAACAAAATAGTTTTGTATAAAATATACAACATGGCATTTCTGTTGACTTTGGGTTGATAGAATTTTTGAACCAAGACAATTGCAGGAGCTAAACTGGAGTATTGTTCCCACAGGGCCTGGAACAGATGGGACACTGGCGATCCAACAGATTTTCCAACAGATTTGCGGGGGAGGGGTGGTTAAACAGTAAAGCAACTACAGAAGGCTCCTGTTTTCACTGGGTCAGCAGAGGGGAAGTCATTTAAATCTTTCCTTCCATGCCATGTTCTAGATCTAATTTCATTGAGAAAGCAGTGCTAGGAGAGGGAGTTAAATTCCACCCCCCACACACATATACACAAGACCACTGCCCTGATCTGAGACCCAATTTAAACATTTGTCTTTGAATGACTTGGATGTGTCTGGCTTATGCCTAATCAAAGTAGCTTCAGGTGCTTAGTTAGCATGTGTGCATGTGTGTGATGCACCGTCGCTTTTGACTTAAGGCAACCCTATGAATGAAAGACCTCAGAAATGGCTGATCATTACCAGACCTGCTCAGATCTTGCAAACTGAAGGATGTGGCTTCCTTTATTGAGCAGTCAGCATGCCAGCATAATATCTGCAAGGGCCTGTGACTCTCTGGCATGGAAATGAAAGTGTGTGCAGCTGCTTTGCATGGGAGGAAACAAATTTGCTTCCAGGCCCAATTCAAAGAACTAATATTGACTTATAGGGCTTGGGGACAACATACCTTAAAGACCACCTCTTCCCATATGAACTTACCTGTCCACTCTGGTACTTTTCAGAGGCACTGCTTTGGGTGCACCTGACAATTGAGGGCCAAGCTAGAAGTGAAAATTACACTTGAACAGACGCACACATGTATTCCTCCCTGTTCACTTGCGCTCCATCTGATTGCTTGAACAGGGAGGAATACACGTGAGTCTGTTCACTTGCCATTCAAGTATAATTCATCACTTCTAGCTTGGCTGTGAGGCTAAATGGGTGGCAACCTGGGAAAGGTCTTTCTCAGTCATGGTGCCCAAACTTTAGAACTCTTTCTTCAGGGAGATTTGTCTGCCTCTCTTGTTGTCTTCCTCCATTGGGTAAAGGCTTTTCTGTTTCATTTGACAGTAAACTCTTATTGGCCCTCCTACTTGTGTGTGTATATTTTTGTTTGTATGTTTATTTGTTCCTATTGTATTTATATATACATTTTAAATGTCATCTTAATGTTTTCAATGTTTAAATGTATGATGTTCACCCCCTTGGGGACTATATTTGGATGAAAAAGGAAAGGTGGCATATAAGTCTTATAAATAAATAAATAAATCTAATTTAAATCAAAGTCTAAGTCACCTAGGTACTTGTCTGTATTTTTTCCCATCTGTGTAGCTACCAGTACCTGCTGGGGGAGAGGTTAGATCAGGAAAAAGTGCAGGTTAAAGCCCCTGCTCCCAAGCCCATAGCTCTAACACACTTCCCATAGCTGCTTTTAAGGGAAAAATAAAAACATTGGAGCATCCAGTCAAGGGCCTCTGATGTCCACCCCATATTAGCTCTAGGATTGCCAACTCCTAGGATTGCCAACCCCAAATCTGCAGGAAAATATTTGGGGGTGGTACCTGTGGATGCTGAATTTTGAGGTGGGATTTCACCTAGAATCTATGGTATACCATATAGTCTGCCCTCTAAAGCTGCCATTTTCTCCAGGGGCACTTATCTCTGTAGTCTGGAGATCAGTTAGAATTCCAGCAGAACAGCAGGACCCACCTGGAGGTTGGCAACCCTACTTGGCTCTGAAATCTTAATTGATGGAACATGCATTCAGAGCCTTTCATATCATAATCAAATATACCTTGCTTTTCCTTGAACCAATATTATTGATAAAAGATAGTTACTGTGAGATTGTGCAATTGTCTTCCATAATTCATGGAAGAGGTATGTATGCAACGTATAATGTATGTATTAGCACAATGTTCAGCAATGATCTTCCATGACCTATCTCAGACAATGAACTGTTTCTCATTCCTCATACCAATATTTTCCAACATATGTCTTTCTTTGGATTGAAATGATAATTTACATTTAGTGTTCAGTCCAGAAAGATATTATTTTCTGATATTACAGTTGAATTTTCAGTGGACCAGACAAAACAGATCGTCTATGTGGCAACAAATTGCTGATCCCACTCCCCCAATGGAGGCAGGGGATCTTCTGCTTCCAGCCACTGCCCCTGCCACTGCTTATGTGGCCGGCAGCAGGAGGGAAGGTGTGGGGAACAGGCCTGGGAGCTCTGGAGAGCACTCCTGCATGCTCTGGAGGACTTCCTTGTTCTGCCAGGAATGATGTTATTCCCAGCGCAACAAAGAAGTGTAACTTTTGCATGGGGCCAATTTGATAAAAATTGGCCTGCAAACGAGAATGCTATCAAATCGGCCTCTCCTGGAGAAAAATATAACATTTTTCATGTGACATCTAAGAGATGAAAGTTAGATTTACTGAAGTCTTTGGCTTATACATTTTTAAAATGTTTTTGTAAGCTTCTTTGAACTTCGATTTGATGAAAAAGCAGGGTAAAGCCATTTTAAACAAATAAATGGACACGCTTCCATCTGTGGTGTGGGTCAGTGGTTGTTCATTTGCTTAGTCATTCTGGCAAAAATAAGCATTGTCACAGAGGACAGAGGTGTAACAGATATGAACCACAGGTAATGAGTTATTTTGGAACTTGTATGTGAGCAAAAGAGAGTATCATCAGGCTTATTCCAACTCTAGGGATCTTATATTCCTTGCTGGAAATAACAAAGATGTACAATAGATAGGGCCCTAACCTCGATGGCCCAAGCTAGCTTGCTCTTTTCAGATCTCAGAAGGTAAGCAGTGTCAGCCCTGATTAGTTCTTGGATGGGAGACCACCAAGGAAGTCCACGGACATTACGTAGAGGTGGGCAATGGTAAACCATCTCTGAATCTCTCTTGCCTTTAAAATCATAAGAGGCTGCCATAAGTTGGCTGTGACTTGACGTCACTTTCCACTACCAAAATATATAGTATCCTTTCCGACCTTTTCTGCTGCACTTCACGAGCATGCTTATGACCATACCTCAAGAAATATCACACTCTTCTAGTTGGCATTGAGCACATACTATTTTTCTGATTCATTTTTTAAAGTGCAGAATTTTTTTAAAAAAAAAATATCATTCAGAATTAACCAGACACAGAGGTAAGAAATGCCTCTGGCAACACAGAACTTTTGGATTTTTTTTATTGTACTTGTGATGAAAAACCTCACATGTTTCATCTGCTTTGAGGAAAAGGGAATATATGTCAAGTCTTCTAATGGATAGTTTTTCACTACAGTTCTTCCTCTTCTCCCCAAATGAATATAAAATTAATACAATTAACACACCGCCTGCACTAGCTATGAGTCAACAGCATGTGAGTCAGAGCCCCACAGGCATGATTTGTTCAATCCAGCTTCCCTCAGGGTGCTTTTGGGTATTTGTTGTTAAGTAACAATTTACAGCATATGTGAAACATGACATTGAGCAAAGCTTTGTTCAATATCAAGTGTCAATTATGAAGAGTTTTACTTTAACTGGGCATCAGCATTCCAGTTTCCCAGCATCATCCAAGCACCAACCAGAGACGTTCATTTCTTACCCTAAAGTTGCCTACCTGAAAAGAATATTCTGCTTTGTGCCATTAACCCTATCAGTTTCCTGTGACAGCTCAATGCTTCTAGAGTGAAAGAGGTCCCTCTTGTGCCCTGTTGGAAGAATCATTCATTCAATACCAAAGACACATGGGTTTGTTTTACTCCTGAGTTTTACCCACTGATACGTTTCAATTGAAATAATAGACTTACAGGCCGGGCAGCTAATTCCTTAAAGAATTCTGAAGACATATCCCCTCCCCCCACCTGATGTGCAATTTGGTATACCTGGTTCAAAAATATACCCCAAATACCTTATCAGTATTCTCGAACAGACCAGTATTGGTTTCCCAGTTAATTCTGAATATATTTTGAAATAACCGGGTCCATTAGTCCCTACTGGGAAATATCTTAGGTGGGGGTGGAGTACGGCTCCACCCCCGCCCCTCTCTACCTGGCCGGTGGGGGGCACACACCTTCCAAATATTACCCCCCACGGTGCTGCGCCCCCCCCCCCCGTGCACAGCAACCACCAGGATCAGGCCTGTTTTGGCCTGGATCGGGGACCCTGTAGAGTGTGGGAGCGTTCCTGTGCTCCACAGGGGCCCACAACGGGCCCGATCTGAGCCAAACGGGCCCAATCCACGCCCATTTTGGTGCAGATCGGGTCCGTTTTGGCATGGATCGGGCCCATTTTGGCACGGATTGGGCCCGTTGTGGGCCCCTGCGGAGCACAGGAACGCTCCCATGCTCCATAGGGGCCTAAAATGGGCCCAATCCACACTGAAATGGGTGCAGATTGGGCCCATTTGGGCACGGATCGGGCCCGTTGTGGGCCCCTGCAGAGTGCAGGAAAGCTCCTGTGCTCTACAGGGGCCCACAACAGCCCGATCTGTGCCCAAACACGCTGCGTGGTGACATCACTGACGTCATCACGCTTGCAGGAGTGCGCGTGCGCGCTCCGTGCGCACGCACCCCCCTTCTCCAGGTAAGAGCCAGGCCCCAATCTCCCGCTGGGAGATCGAGGTGGCCTGGCAACCCTAGGGTGGAGGGGGCATTTTTGGAGAAAACTACAACAAAATTACAGCGGTGTGAGTTCTGGCTGTCCTCTCAAGCCCCCCCCCCCAAGTTTCAAGAAAATTGGTTCAAGGGGTCTAATTCTACAGGCTCCTGAACAAGGTCCCATCAGCCACTCTCCATTATTTCCTATGGTGGAGGGATCCAGTGTTTTCTCTACGGCAAAGAAGCCAAAACAAACACACAAAGAACAAGCCTCCGGCGCGGAACTTACCTGCGCCGGCGTTTGCGGGGCTGCAAAGCGGGAAAGGAAGGCAGGACGGCTTTCCTGCCGGCCCAGCCCAGGCGCGCGGCTCCACAGCAGGCTGAGCTGGGTGTTTGAAAGGCACAGCTGGCCAATCGGAGTCGCCGCCTGGGAGCCAATGGGGAGAAGGCAGTCAGCCGACCTGAAAGGGGAAGTTTTCCCTCAGGTCCTCCCCAGAGGTCTTATAAGGCTGGGCCGGCTCCCGTGGCTCAGTCGGCTTCGGAGCAGCGATCAGTGGGGTTGCACTCGATCGTAGCTCCGAAGGCGGCCTCGTTACCGGCTCGGCCCTTCACGGACCCGGGGCAGCGATTGCTGCCGGCCTGCGCGTTAACGACGCGCTTCCCTTTGCGGCGCGCTTCCCAGGTGTCGGGAGGGGCGTCGGCGGCTGTAGGTAGGCCGCATTGAGGGGCGTTTTGGGAGGGGCCTTAGCGGGACAAGGGGGAGGTTGGGATTCTCCCCGGCTGGGCCATCTTTAACTGGGCCCAGCTTAGAGCGGGCAGGCCCCCTGTGCGGCGGGCCGAGTTAGGCCACGTTAGGCCCTCGGGCGGCCATCTTGGGGCTGGGCCCAGCGTGCGGCCATCTTGGGCCGGGACCTGTAAAGGCGGAGGCGGCTCATAGGCCACGGTACACACTGTGGTGATCCAAAAAAAAAAAAAAAAAAAAAAAACCACCTCGGCATGCCTGCTAAGCATAAGAAGGCTGCGCAGGCAGTAAGGGCCCGTTCTCGCAAGAGGGCTGCGCAGGCGGCAAAGGCCCATTCTAGCAGGCGAGGGGCGGCCAGGAATAAGACGCCCAGGACTGGGGGAGAGGCCCGGGGTAACTCCCGCAGGGCAGCGGGCACTGGGCAGCGGGATGCCGGCCACGTCCCTGACCAGGGCGATGCTCAGGCGGCCATGGAACAGAGGAGTAGGCCAGCCACGAGGCTGGCATCTGGGGCCTTAAGGCGTGCCATCACCCCAGGTGCTGAACCAGACGACGTCCAGCGGCAAGGAGAAAGCACAGGAGGCGTCGGGCGCGACGAGCACCTCGGCACAGGGACAACTCTGAGACTAGCACATCAAGTGAGTCTTCCTCTGGGGAGGAAGGGCGGGGTTCTGATGGGGATTACTGGGAGGCGACAGCTCAAGTGCCGCCTATTCCGGCTTGGGCCGCCAGACGGCGCTCCAGGAGAGGCGCAGGAGTGTCGGGACCAGTGGCTGTGTGGGGACAGGGGGCAGCAGAGAAAGCAGACCAGCCAGTGGTGAGCGGTGGGGATGATGAGGATACCCCAGGGGCACATTTGTCGCGAAAAATGAGGAGACGTATATTAGATGGATATTATGTAGATGTCTTCGCTTTACTCCGCCCTGAGGCCGAGGAGGGCCTCTCACGTCCTCCATCGCGAAGGCGTAAGGAAAAGGACAGGAAAGCAGAGGTAGAGAGGACTTTTGCTAATTGGATGGAAGGTTATACAGTTTTCATGGGGGTGGTTCAGCTGGCGTACCCGGATAGGGGATGGCACATTTCTAACCATTTGGCCAATGTCCTCAGGGCTCGATCCTTGGCAGGGGAGGCAGCGGCCATTGATTATGATGAGGCTTTTAGGAAGCGGGTGTCTCACAGCGCTCGGAGGAGATGGGATCTCATAAGTCAGAAATTATGGTTGTGGCTGGTCGGCCCCCATATGCGGGGGAGGAGCGACTTCGCCCGACAAGGGCGGTGGGTCTCTAGGAAGGATAAGAAAATGGTGTGCTGGGAATATAATCAAGGTAGGTGTCTGCGGGCCCGCTGCAAGTTTGAGCACTTCTGCGAGTCATGCTCGGGCCCACACCCTCGAGTGTCTTGCCCACGGTACGGGGCCTCTCAGCAGTCCTTTCGAGGGGGCCGGCCCTCCAATGCAGGCGCACGCAAGGATGGAGGTTCTGCCGGCTCCGGCCAGCCTGCATCGGGTGGGAAGCAATGAGGTTCCTTTTAGCATGGCCCTTGCTCCTTCCCCCATTCGAATGGATGTTCTACGGCGCCTCTTAGATAGTTATCCCAATAGTTCTGCTGCCAGCTACATTTGGAATGGGTTTTCTTTGGGTTTTCGGATCCCTTATACAGGCCCCAGAGTCCCTACAACATCGGGCAATCTTAAGTCAGCTAGGGACATGCCTGAAGTGGTTGCCAGGAAGTTGGACAGGGAGATTGGGGCCGGGCGGGTTGCGGGGCCTTTCGCTTCGCCCCCGCTGCCCAATCTCTGTGTATCTCCTTTAGGAGTGGTCCCGAAGAAGGCAGCTGGTGAATACCGCCTCATTCATCATTTGTCTTATCCCAGGGGTTCTTCTGTTAACGATTCCATACCACCAGAATTGTGCTCGGTTCGATATGCTTCACTTGACCATGCCATAAGTTTGGTACGTTCTTGTGGCACCGGGGCCCTTATGGCAAAGTGCGACGTTCAGGCGGCTTTCAGGCTCCTGCCTGTGCACCCTGAGGATTTCTGCCTCCTAGGTTTCAAGTTCCGGGGGGCCTGGTATGTTGATAAGGCCATGCCTATGGGTTGCTCGGTGGCTTGTGCAGCATTCGAGACATTCAGCACATTTTTGGAATGGGCCGCTAAGGACCGCCTGGCATGCCCTCAGGTCACGCACTACCTGGACGATTTCCTCCTCGTTGGGCCCCCAGGGGGAGCCACTTGCGCGCAGCGGCTGGCGACCTTTCAGGCCTTAGCAACGGAACTGGGGGTCCCCCTAGCGGAGGAAAAAACGGAGGGTCCAGCGGCTCAGCTTACTTATTTGGGGATTGAATTGAATTCCGTTTTGGGGTGTTCTAGGCTTCCCCAGAATAAGCTCCAAGCTTTACAGGACCTGATTCAAACCATGCTGGGCCGCCGAAAGGTCACTTTGAAGGAGATGCAGTCCTTACTGGGGCATCTTAATTTCGCCTGCAGGGTGGTCTCTCCAGGTCGCCCCTTCTGCGCACGGGTGGCTCGCGCCATGTCTGGGGTTGCTTTGCCAAGTCACCACATCAGACTTACTAAGGGTATAAAGGAGGACCTCAGGATTTGGCAGACATTTCTGTCACAGTATAATGGGGTGTCCTTCTGGCAAGGCAGTTGGGAGATAGCCACTGAGCTGCAGGTTCATTCCGATGCGGCAGGTAGTGCCGGCTTTGGAGTTTATCTTAAGGGCCGGTGGTGTGCTCAACCATGGCCCAGCAGCTGGACTGGGTTGGGTTTGTTACGGGACCTCACTTTTTTGGAACTGTTCCCAATACTAGTGGCAGTCGTCATATGGGTAGAACAGTTTAGGAATCAGAAAGTGCTATTCTGGTGTGACAACATGGCAGTGGTCAAAGTTCTGAATAGGCAGTCATCGCGCTCTGAGCGGGTAATGCGATTAGTGCGGCGGTTTGTTCTAGAGTGCCTAGTCAATAACATCTCTTTCTCTGTGAAGCATGTAGCAGGCGCGGATAACAGCATCGCGGACGCGTTGTCTCGCTTCCAGACGGAGCGGTTCATGGCCTTGGCACCGGAAGCACGCCGGGACCCGGACCCCTTCCCGGAGGACCTCTGGAACCTTGGGAACGCTCCATAGTTCAGGGAGTATTATCATCACTTGCTCCTTCTTCTTTACAGGCGTACAGCAGGGCTCTGACCACTTTCTTGTCTGTCTCACGGCGCTGGGGTGGTTCTGGTTGCCTGCCGACATCCGAGGGGCTGGTGCTTCGTTACTTGGCTCATCTCAGAGGGTTGGGTTTGGCTCCCAGAACCATGAAGTGCCACTTGGCAGCCATCTCCTTTTTCAGTAAGGCAAGGGGTTTTCCCGACCCCTGCATAAATTTTGCAGCCAGGAGGGCCATTGAGGGTTGGAGGCGTTTGTCCCCTCCGTCACCGGATTGGCGACGCCCAATAACATATCAGGTGCTGGTTATGCTCATTGAACGCCTGCGCACAGTCTGCTATTCGGCTTTTGAAGCACAACTGTTTGAGGCCGCATTTACCTTAGCATTTTTCGGGGCCTTCCGAGTGGGAGAGTTAGTAGCCAATTCAAGGCGGGAGGTTGACAGCAGGGCTTTGGGGATTAGGGATGTGGCACTTTCCAGTTCTGGCTTGGTCATTCACCTCCGTAGGTCCAAGACGGACCAGCGGGGGCGGGGGGTTCAGATCCAATTGGGCGCCTCGGGTTTGGGCCCGTGCCCGCTCAGAGCCCTTTCAGTTTATTTGGCTGAGCGGCCGGCAGGTGAGGGCGTCCTTTTTGTGCATCAGGATGGGACCCCTCTTTCGCGTTACCAGTTTGTCAGAGTGCTTAGGGCCGCCCTAGCAGTGGGAGGGCTTCCAGCGCAGGATTTCGGGGCCCATTCCTTTAGAATCGGGGCGGCCACTGTGGCATCACAGCTGGGCCTTCCAGCGAGCGGGGTTCGAAAGATTGGTCGCTGGAGGTCGTGCAGTTTCAGATCATATGTGCGCCCAGAGCAGGTAATTAATCCTTCTTCTTTATAGTCTTTACAGGCCAGCGAACACAGGTGTGGATCATGGGCCACAGCATCGTGCATTGGGCAGTGCGTTATGCGAAGGTGTCTGGCTGGGGACGTGATCTGGGCCTCGGGGAATCAGTTGCAGTTTCGTGGTTCGGTTCCCGGGGAATGACCTGGAAGGAGTTGCTGCCTCTTTTCCTACGGCTAGTGCGGCGCGTGGGTCCACCTGATGCGGTTGTTTTGCAGCTCGGAGAAAACGACCTTACCAAAAGGACTAAATTGGATGTGCAGCAGGACGTTTTGAGAGACTTGGGGGTGTTGCATGAAAGTTATCCCAACATGTTCGTGTTTTGGTCTGCACTGTTACAACGGAGGTCATGGAGAGGGGCACGGGCCCCTGAGAAGGTAGACCTAGCTAGGCGGCGGTTGTCCAAGACGGTGGGGAGATTTGTAGTGGCAGCTGGTGGTGTAGTAATTGATCACCCGGATATCTCCTTTCGGACGGAGGCATTGTATCAACCTGATGGAGTGCACCTGTCCAGCTGGGGTCAGGATTTATGGTTGCAAGATATCCGGGATGCTCTGCTTTGTTGGTTGCAGCATTAGGAGCTGTGGCGGGGAGCCATTTCATGCCTCCAGTGGCGGTTTGGGCGTGGGGCACCGATCCCATTGGGAAAAACAGTGCCGGCCGGCACTGTGTTCCCATAGATGGGGATCCCCATAAGGGATCTTGGGCCAGGCTTGGCAGGGGTAAGCCCAGCTCGGGGGCTGACAGACCAGGCCTGTGTTCAGGTGACGGGGGAGCCACGCAGAGGCTACCGCCCAGTGTGACTCCCTTAACTGTCATCCCGTGGTTTCCCCCTGCAGCGGGCCGGCTGGAGGGGTGAGGGGTCATCGCCTGGCAGGCGGGTCAGCCGATGATGGGATCCGTGCCCTTACGCAGCCATAGCTCCAAGATTCTGTAACCAATAAAGTTGTGGCCAATTTTCTCCAAAAGAAGCGTCAGCGTGTTTTTTCCTGCCTGGTGAATTCCTGCGATTCAGGCTGGTCCCGCAAGCCTCCGGCGCGGAACTTACCTGCGCCGGCGTTTGCGGGGCTGCAAAGCGGGAAAGGAAGGCAGGACGGCTTTCCTGCCGGCCCAGCCCAGGCGCGCGGCTCCACAGCAGGCTGAGCTGGGTGTTTGAAAGGCACAGCTGGCCAATCGGAGTCGCCGCCTGGGAGCCAATGGGGAGAAGGCAGTCAGCCGACCTGAAAGGGGAAGTTTTCCCTCAGGTCCTCCCCAGAGGTCTTATAAGGCTGGGCCGGCTCCCGTGGCTCAGTCGGCTTCGGAGCAGCGATCCCCGCCCACCCTCCGCTTGAAGACGGTTAGAAGTTAATGTAATAGTTAGGTTACCGTAATTGCAGGATTACGTATGTATGAGCATTGAAGTTGAGTTTTGTTAGCGTTAATTGTCACAACTTGTTGTTGGCGGTTTGGGCGTGGGGCACCGATCCCATTGGGAAAAACAGTGCCGGCCGGCACTGTGTTCCCATAGATGGGGATCCCCATAAGGGATCTTGGGCCAGGCTTGGCAGGGGTAAGCCCAGCTCGGGGGCTGACAGACCAGGCCTGTGTTCAGGTGACGGGGGAGCCACGCAGAGGCTACCGCCCAGTGTGACTCCCTTAACTGTCATCCCGTGGTTTCCCCCTGCAGCGGGCCGGCTGGAGGGGTGAGGGGTCATCGCCTGGCAGGCGGGTCAGCCGATGATGGGATCCGTGCCCTTACGCAGCCATAGCTCCAAGATTCTGTAACCAATAAAGTTGTGGCCAATTTTCTCCAAAAGAAGCGTCAGCGTGTTTTTTCCTGCCTGGTGAATTCCTGCGATTCAGGCTGGTCCCGCAACCAGTTTCCCAAAAAAAACTTAGCCCCAAATATCCAGAAAATTCTAGCACAACCTCCTGGCAGTGGAAGGAAGGTCAGGCACATACTGCAGCCATTTCCCCTCTGCAGCAACTCCCCCCCCCCACCTTTGGCTTTCAGAGGCTTGAGGAAAAGGAAGGAGAAGGGAGGGAGGGGAAGGGACTCTCAGGCAGCAAGTTAAGGAGAGAGGGCTCTGGCTGTCCAATCATGATAATTCTCTCATAGACTATCCAATAGCCAAAGGAAAAAAAAGTTGCCACAAATGGCTGCAAGGTATGTATCTTGCCTTCTATGCCGGACAACCTTTCATTGTCCCTGCTGTGAGGTAGATTTTCTCATCAAAATTCAGTTCCCCTACTTTGACTGAGCTGCCTCAAGTAACATGTTAATATTTGTAGTTTAGAAAGTGTGTTTGTTCCACCCTGTCATACTTTTAGCCCAGCCTGGGAACTTGATGGGGGAAAATGGGAGCCCTCTTCCTTTTGTGCTTGGAAATGGCCCAAGAGACTGTTTTACATTAAAAAATAAATAAATTTATTTAACAGGCAGCAATTGAGTAAGTGTAGTCAGGGCATATAAGAACAAGCCACGAGAGCCTGGCACTGGCTCATCCTTTCATGCCCTTCCTCTCCTAATCTGTGTCAATTGTGAGACAAATATTACCCATCAATTTGAAAAAAAAGGCAAAAAGGGATATACAACTGACTATTGTTACGGGCCAGTTGAATGTAGATAGTCTCTCATTAAGACGAGTTTCTGGATCTCAAGGAACAATCAGAGTTGACAATTCTGACCTTAGTAGACTAATGGTCGGGTTCAGGCAGATTCACATGTTCATTGTGCAATGCTTATGCTCTGCTGCCCATAGTACTTTATGTTTCTTCCTTGCATTCTTTATTCTGCATACGCTGCCAGTTCTCCCATATAACCTGCAATGATATAAACAAATGTTTAGCTTGCAGCAGAGATGGGATCCAAGAAAGGGATTCCCATAAACAGCAAAAAAAAATCTAGCTTCAGCAATAATTAGAGCAGTCTTTTTCTGTAACATTGCCAGAAATCAGTTTGCCAAAAGTGTCAATAAAAAGAAGCTAATTCTGGATTTCAGGTTTGCATAACGGTTCCTTTTTTTCTCCCCTGTGGCCCAATTTTATTCTCATTATTGCATGTAGCATAAATGAAAAACAACAGTGGTGCTTTTACCTTTTCTGAAACATCTATTAACAAAAATTAAAAAAGGGAAATGTAAAGGGGAAAAAATGGATGCTGCGAATTTCACCATTAGTATGTTTGGCAGTCAAACTTAAGGTGTTCAAAGGTATCACTCACACATGAGCTGATCACCTGCCTGTTCAGTTCATGTTGAACAGCCACAAACACCTGCTGGATAGGTTTGCTGTACAACTGTGCATGCGCAAGGATCCTGCCAATTTCATCTGATCTGCAGCCATCAGTGTTACTAAGGCCTACTTACAAAAACCAAAGGGATTGGTTTAAGACGCAGCATTTGTTTATGACTGATTTATTTGATTTGTGGCTGATTTAATTTTCTATTTGGACAATTGCACGCTGTGTGGAGCAATTATGGAGCAAAGACCTCAAATGGGCTGTTTGAGACTGTGCGTGTGTGAAAAGCCAGTTGATCTACACTGCATGGTTAGGAAATAATTCTCTAAAGCAGTCTGACAAACAGGCACAAATGGGGCAATGAACAGTCACACAGATCTTCTTGGTCTTTGGGCTAAATTCAAGTGTAATATCTGATCATCAAAAAATCCACTCTGTGACTGGTGAACAGGATATTATCCAAACTGAGTGTTCAAGCATGCCCCCAAATATCCTATCAAATGAAAGTTCAGGATGCAGAACACAAGTGTTTTAAGCCACATATGCAGAAATCCAGAATTTATTTTGGAGTTCATTGACTTGTGCGTACATTGTGTTCATCCATCATGTGCATGGCCATCAGTAGTTTGGTGAGCCCTGAGCACCCCAAGGCTTGTGTCTTTGTAAACCCCTTCAAGGATGAAGAAGAGAGGGCCTCTCCTCATTTATTCTCACCCCTCTTCAGTAACACTTGGGACAATTGGCAAAAGACACTTTCTTCTGTCAGTGGTTGTAACTCAGTGATGCAGCACCTGTTCTGCATTCAGCAGGTCCCATCCAAGCCCTAGCATCCCCTGTTAACAGGGTTGGGAAAGAATCCTTCTTTGAGTCTATGGAGAGTCAATGTTAGAACAAACATTTACTTAAGATTGGATTGCAGTCGAAAACAGAAATGGGGATTCAATTCTTCTCTTATTAACACTTCTCTGTATATTGTTGGGGTGCATTAATTTAAATAGGTTGCACTTTCATAGCATGTCTAATGAATTGTGTGTGTACATGTGTGTGTGTAAGGTGCCATCAAGTTGCAGCTGAATTATGGTGACCTGATAAGATTTTCAAGGGCTCAGACTGGTTTTTAAAAACAAACAGTGCAATTCTATGCAGAGTTACTCCAGTCTAAGCCCATTGATTTCAGTGGGTTTAGATTGGAATAACTCTGCTTAGGATTGTACTGTAAATCCATTAAAAATAAAAAAAACAACCAACCACCACCCAAAGTAAAACAATATTAGACTAAATAATCACAGATATACTAGGCCTGCTAGTTTACTGAATATAACCATTGTAAGCCCATCTTACAAGATCTTTTAAAGGTCCACGGAGAAGGCTGTTTTCTGATCACTTCCGGAAGTCCTTTCCAAAACAATGAACAGCTACGAAAAAGCCTGATAAGATCACAGTAACCCACAAAATGGTACAGTTAACAGGAACATTTGGGAGAAGTGCCTGTGTGGTGAAAGTCAGCTGGACGTTTTTGAAATAAATAAGTTTTAAATATATGTTTAAATAAATATGTTAAAATGTTTTAAATAAATAAATATACACTCCTGTGGTCCATCCATTGTATTTCCAGGAATAATTGTAGAAAATTGATTAAAAGTACTTGAAATGCATACAGAAATGGAAATACACAGTACTTTATTTCTTCAAAATTCTTGTCCTAGAGACATCCACTGACTTTGTATTTGGAATTTGGAAAGTAGTTTAAGCGCCAGATTCACATTACACAAGCCTTTCTTAAACATTGCGGAGAACTGTATTAACAAATCCTTTCATTCCCATGTTTTTCTTGCTATCAGTCATGCAAACCTAGAGCATATCTAATGCACTTGAGGCATTATGGAATTGGTCCATTTTGTATTTTAAGGCTGTTACTTTTCGTTTTTTTGATAGGCATGACATCGCTGTTCACATTAAGGAAGTGGCGTGCAATTATCAAGATTAGAATTTGATCAAAAGCACTTTCATTGCATCAGAAACACTTCAGAATATTTCACAATCATTTCTTGTCAGTGATGATGGCTTTTCTAGTTATTAAGATAACATGCACACAGAGCATTTTTTGGTAGTCTGCTGTAGTATGTATTATATTGTAGGGTTTGACAAAAGGGCAGGATCTTTGTAATTAGCACCTGACTTGCTGTAGTATAATGGTTAAGTGGTTTAGCTGTGAATCAGCACTCAGCACTCTTCAAATCCCACTACTGCCATGAGCTCAGTAGGGGGCCTTGAGTAAGCTACTCCTCTCGGCCCCAGCTCCCCCAGCTGCTGTGGGGATAATAATACACTGACTTTGTTCACCACTCTGAGTGGGGCACTAATCTCTCTAGAAGAGTGGTATATAAGCACAATTGTTGTTATTGGTCATCTCTGCTTTACCCAGAGATGTAAGCTCAAGAGTTGCCAAAAAAATTTAAATGAAAGATGTTCACCAGTATAAAATGCATGAATGAAAATGTAGCAGTTTTACTCAACAACTAGCCATACTCATTACTTTACCCACTGACAGATCTTTACAACTTCTGCACTCAGAATCACACCATTAACTCCAGGTGCTGAGGAACGGGGGGTTATCTCACGGGGGCTCAGAGCACTGCAGAAGGGGTGTGTATGTAAAATGTTCTTTGCATAATTCCCTCAGTTAGACTTCCTCTTGCCTAAGCAATTTTAAATTCTGCAAGGAAAGAACGACAAGGTCACTTTAAGGTGTGTTGGGTTAAAGGAGCCCCATAAGATCTTCTTCTTCTTCTTCTTCTTCTTCTTTCTTCTTCTTCTTCTTCTCTCTCTTTTTGGTAGACAAGTTTTTTGGTAGGCAATATCAGTTTGACAAATGCAATTATTTACAAATCTGTGTTATTTTTTGAACCTAGTGAGCCTTCTTTGTAGTTTTGGGCCTTTCCCCAGACTGAGGACCTCATGGATCTCCTCTCTGGAGTGACTGAAAATAATCAAACTTAAATGTGGGAAGACAGTTGTATACTGAAAACTCATTCTACCAGTGAGCAAAAGTATATAATCTAAAATCCCCTTTATATGTTTAAAAATGTTCTAGTTACATGGAAGGTGGGGGAGGTATTTATACCAGTGCCCAATCCAGCTATACTCATGCTATTCCTTTTTTCAAAAAGGTAGAGGCAAGAGGGGTGTGGCATCGCAGTGGAGGAGGATAGATGCATAAAACTGAGGTCTGACCCCCCCCCCCGAACCTAATAACTATCAGAAAACTCATACAGTGAAATAAATACCCATGCTAGGGGTAAACAAAGCACAGAGAAGAAAGCAAACAATAGAATAACCAGAAGACTCCAAGACTTCATCCCAACAATGCAGATGCCGGCAACACAAAACAAAGTTGGAATAGATGCAGACAAGATGGCAGCTGAGGGAAACCAGACAGATTTTGGGGTTTGGGTATCTCCTCACCTGAAATTGAATTATCTTCATTAATACAAACTGTGGAAAATAATATTTTGGACAAAATTACAAACCTAACAGAACAAATCACAGAAATAAAACCCAAAAGGCAGACTGTGCAATGGATCTTAGTACTACAATGTAAAATGAGATTCAAACTTTACAAAAAGACAACGATCAAATGCAATACAGAATGCAAACTCTCAAACTTACAATAAGCCAACAAAATCTTAAATGTAGAGGAATTGAAAAGAGACAAAAAACTAATGAAGATTTAACCATATTTCTGGCAAACTGGCTGGCAAAATGCTTGCAATTGGAAGAAGGAATTGCTCCGTTAATTACTAAAGTGTACTGACTCAGCTTTCCAAACCACCCTCAAAGGAAAGGTCCTAGAGATATACTGGTAACTTTCTTGGACTGGAGGACAAGAAAGAAGATTTTAGAAATGACAAGAACACAAAACTCCTTTGTATATAACAGAGTGCCTATCTTAATACTCACTGATTTGCCTAAAGAAATCCTCAACAAGAGGAAAGAACTCAGGTCAATTACAGACATCTTAAGAAAGGCAAAAACAGACTATAGATGGATAAATTTTACAAAACTTCAAGTGAAACACAAAGGAAAATCTATAGTGCAGATGATCAAGAGTCACGATTGAACTTGCTACAGAATATTAACCTTGACTTGCCTATGGATTTAGAGAATGAATTTTATAAGAGAAAAATGTCTCTTTTGGCAAATCTTAATGACCAGTCTTAAACTATATGTGAAAGGGAAAGTTATTATGCACTGTAATTAAAAATACAAGAATAAGAGGTTTGGAGGAGGAAAAGGGAAAATTGTATATTCAATTTAGCTCCTAAAATAGATATAACCCGTTTATTCTGGAATATTTTCCAGTAATCTAAGAGAGGAAATAATCTCTTAGGGTTATATAATCTCTAGTGGGTTATATAAAATAAACTTTAGTTCCTTTTTATTATTTTTATTTGTTTGTTTGTTTTATCTTTCTTAATTATACTTTAGTTGGAATTATTATATATAATCCTTCCTATAATATTTGAAATATTATAGGAAGTTATAGTTAAGAAAACTCAATAAGAGAAGAAGTTAGCTGATTGTTGTTAATAATTTGCATATTTACATAGATAGTTATTGTAATAATAAAAAGGGGATAAGGAATAATAGAGTGTTTTGAAATTTCATATATAAGACTGTATAGGAAAATCAAATTTGTAATAATAGAATACTTATCTCTTTGATATATTGTGAAGTTATTATTAATATTAAAAATTGGACTACTTCGTATTTGAGAAGATTAATGATAGAATTTATCAAGCCAAAAACAACAAACTTTATGGAAAAATGGTTTCCTTTCTTTGAATGTATCATTCATTACTAAAAATATACAACCATCAAATAAAACTTTCCAAGCAATTCTGAATATGTAAAACTAGAGTATATCTGCTCAAATCAATCTGAGATTTTCTATTATATTTATAATTTATAATAAACATAATTTAATGCAATTATATATAAGGTTAATGCTATACAGTACTGAACTTAATAAGTAAAATTGTATCTGTAAGATATATTTCATTTGTATTCATAATCTGTAGTTCATTTACATTTGAAAATAAAATGTGAAAACCTTAAAAACAGTAGAGAGGCAAGAAATCATTTGACCAATAATCGAGGGGCAGATGAAATTCAGTGTAGGTAAGTGTAAGGTGATGTGCATTGGAACAAAAAAATCTTTATGTACACGCTCATGGAATCTAAACTTGCTGAGACTGAGAGGGAAAGAGACCTTAAGGTCATAGTATATAGCTCAATGAAAATGTCAACCTAGCATGCAGCAGAAGCGATAAAGGCTGGGGATTATTAGGAAAGGGACTGAAAATAAAACAGCCAATATTATAATGTCCCTGTGTAGATCTATGATGTGGCCTTATTTGTAGTACAGTATGCTGTTCTGATCAACATATCTCAAAAAGGAAATTGCAGCCCTGGAAAATGTACAGAAGAGGGCAACCACAAGGATTAAGGGATTGGATTACCTATCCTATGAGGAAAGTCTGAAGATTTTGGGACTTTTCAGTTTAAAAAAGAGATGACTAGGGAGGTGCATGATAGATGTTTATAAAATTATACATGGGGTAGAATGAGTGGACATAGAGAACCTTTTTTCCCTCTTCCAAAATACTAGAACTTGAGGGCATTCAGTGAAGCTGAGATGCTGAGAGGCAGTAGATTCAGGACAACCAAAAGGAAATACATCTTTTCCCTGAGCAGCACTCTCAGGGCAGTGTGATGACACCATTCCCAGAAAGTGACATCATTGCGCCACTCCAGGAGTGTGCCCAGGAGTCCCATTCCCACAACCTCCCTAGCCCGCTGGCTAAGTGAGTGGTGGTGAGGGGCAAAAGGTGGGAGTGGGGGATCTTATCAATTGGATTGCGTAGGGAGAGAGATTTGGGTAGGTGCAGGGGGCCCAAGCTGTTGGTCAGTCATTTGTTTTGACTGATGTGAAATGTGATTGTGGACACTTGAACTGTAAGTAGAGATGCTCAAGCAATCACCAGTCTAATTCATGTCTAGAGATGGGCATGATCCAAAAAAAATTAACGATCAAACTTATTGTGGATCGGCGCCGGCAACGATCCCGAATTAACTATCCACACTGATCATCTCCTGTTTCTGATCCGTGGATCGTGGATTGTGGATCATAGAGGCCAAAGCGAGGCGTGCTGCTATTCCCAGCTATGTGAGAAGGTGGGTGGTGGCGACGGCTGCTGGGCCCGGCGGGCATGGGGAGACAGCAACGAGCCACCTCCCCTCAGGGGGCGGGGGGTCTGGCTGCTCGCTGGTGGCACCTCTCATGTGGCTGCCCGCCAGGCCAAAAAGGAGTGCACTGGTATTCCCGGCGCAGGCCGGAAGGTGTGTGCTGGCGGCGGCAGAACACCCCCTTCCCCCTCCCTCCCTTGGGTGTCTTCTCCCAGCTGGTGACTGCTTTGCTGCTCCGTGGTTGGAAGGAAACCCTGCTGATCAAGGAAAGCTGGGCTTCCATTCAAGTTTCCAGGGCGACCGAAGGAGGGCAAACAGAGCTCAGGCATTCCTCTGGCTCCGTTGCCAGGGGAACAGATTGCTGGTGCCTGAATGTCTGGATCCCCGAACCGAGCCCGATCGCCCCGATCCGGGCCTTTCCCGATCGCTGGATCGTTGGCCATGGACGATCACGATCTGCCGGGTCATGATTGCGCGATCACCATTATCGTGGGGTTTTTTTCGATCGTAATGTGGATTGTGCCCATCTCTATTCACGTCTCACTTGCCCATCATGAGGAGAGAGCTGATTGTTTGGCTGACAGTTCATGTTTCTTGCAGGCAACTGAAATCTGCTCTCTGGCTTGCTTTCTACGTATGCAGACAATCTTAGACAGTACACCATAACCCTGTTCTCCTGTTGCCACTGCCTTGTCGCACTCTACCACCAGTTGTTTAAATGGAAAACGAACAAAAGTTAATCATATATAAACAATGTATACTTTTTCAAAAAGGTGTTAGGGAGTTCCCCCTGCAGAGCCAAAGGGCAGAGGAAACCCTTCCCACTAAGGTTCGGATCTCATGGTGTAAAAAGATTCTGAAGACAAGACAATTGGCAAAGCAGAACAGTGTATTAGGATGGCCACCTGATGCAAACCAGAAAGGCTAGAATGCATGAGTGAGGCCATTTCAGCTTCAGCTTCTATATAGTTCAATATGATAATAAGCATCATCAGTTTACATGTTACAGTGTCATAAGTTTGAATTCACTAAAAGATATCAGGACTAGAGATGGGCATAAACCACATTACGAACCTCAAAAACCCACGAAAATGGCGATCACACGATTGGGACCCAGCAGATTGTGATCATCCACAGCCAACAATCCAGCGGTTGGGAGAGGCCTGGATCGTGGCGTTCGGGCTCGGTTCGGGAATCCAGACACTCAGGTGCCAGCAATCTATTCCCCTGGCAACGGAGCCAGGGGAATTTGGGATCCGCTGGTTCGATAATTTTTTTTGGTTCGTGCCCATGTTTGGGATCCGTTGGTTTTTTTTTGGTTCGTGCCCATGTTTGTGATCCGCTGGTTCAATAATTTTGTTTGGTTCGTGCCCATGTCTAATCAGGACTAACAATACAACAGCTGCAGATTTCATAATACAAATCAGCTTCAATTAAACAGAAAAAAAGAACATATGTAAGCACCTTAGATTAGAGATATGGTAAAGCTGAGCACATTCAAGAGTGGACCATCCCTTCTAGAAAGAGGCTATCTGGTCCTGTACTAGTTATCACACACTAAGTAGAGAATAAGCTTGGTCAACAGATGTATGTAACAAGGATGGTCAGAGAAGGGAAAGTTCCTACTGGGCTCATCCTAAGGGCAATATTAAATATCATCAATATTTCCTAACAAAAGGTTTTACCACTGTGTCTGTTATGAATATCTGTAGCAGGTTGTGCTTGCATATTTTCAAACAGCCCCCTGGGACTTGCATTTTTTCATTATCCACATGTCTAAATTACCTGACTAAACCTATTTCACCTATTGCACAGGTACTTGTGAATGATTGTGGTAGTCAAAAATAATATGTTTGCTTGCTGCACATATTCACCATAGAGTTCTCAGAATGCCTACTAGCAGCAGTAAAACCTCCTAGATTGATGTCTGAACTGGTGGGTGGCAGAGTATGTTGAGTTTCACAGGGAACTAAACAATTCACTTTCTGATTTATTTGAGGAAATGGAAAGGTAGCCTGGTGAAAAACCACACAGGGTGCAATGGGCATTGGGAAGAGGTCCCAAGGTATATGAAAATGAAGGGCTCAGTAGCTCAAATGGTGAAAGAAGACTGAAGAATAGACAAATGACTGAGGAAAACAACAACAACAACAACCGGAATGAATGCTAGGGAAAGAAATGAGTTGGGACGCCACAAAAAAAAGATGATTTGGGCAATGTCGGGGTAGGTATATTCCCTGAGAAAAAGAGAGAGAGGGGATTGAAATACTGATTCAGAGCTCATGTGTTTTAAAAAGCAGGAAAATTTTAAAATTGCATTGAGAAGAATTTCAGAAGAATCTCAAAATCCTGTATTCAGACATTTGTGCATTCATGTGTGTGTGTACTATTACTCCTTATAAGAATCACAGGTTGTCAATGAATCATTTAATCTTCCCCAGGGATACCATTTAAAATAAAGAGTGTCTTTTCAATAGTGATGTAAGTTAAACCAAATTCTTTGATAGCACTTGCAAATATTTCGCAACAGAAAGCATCCATTAGATTCCAATTATGTGAAACTTTGAAATGTTAAAAGCACTTCATCACAATAATGTTCATTCCTTGCCTTCCTTAAATACAACCTTCTTGGTTCACCTGGAGCCCTCTGTTAATAGGAGCCCAGCAGAAATGTGTTACGGAGTTGGAGAAACTGACTATTCTACATTCTTTAAGGGTATACTACATCCTCTTTAATAAGTATTTTAAAGAAAGTTAGATACTCCCTGGGTAACTGAAAGTTCAAATGCATGCTATAAAGAAGGCCAAGCAAGGTACTACAGAGCTCCTGCTGAGCTCTAATGGTTCTATTGTTCCCATGACAATGCTAAAGTTATTTCGTCCAGGAGCCAAGTGAGTTGGGAATTTTTAAAGGTGTTATATTGTGAATCTCTGCAAAAAACACTTTCAGTGCAATCCTAAATAGAGTTACTCCAGTGTAAGCCCATTGATTTGAACCAATGGGTTAGAGGATTTCTGCAGTTAATGCCATTTAAACTGGGGTTGCCATATCCAAAATTAACTGCTGCTGAATGTGTATAGGGTGTATTAAAAAAAACCCTTCTTTATGGTTCAAAGCAGTCAACAACCTAAAATGAAACAATTAAACTGGACTTTTGTTTTCAAATGAATATTAAGGTCTCAGTGCGGAAACACGGTGTATGCCAAATTTGAGATATGTATCTGATACAATGAATGACAAAGATAGGATTGCCAGGTCCCTTTAGTCCCCCAACAGGGGACTGGGAACCCAGCACTCACCGTCCACAGAAATTGGCATCCCTTCTTGTGCTCCCAGTGTGTGTGATGATGTCACTTCCAGGACGCAGGTCATCACGCAGGTCAAAGGGCAGCCCGGCGTGCGCTCCCACACTGGCTGAAGGGCTGAATCGCCCCCCACAGGCCTGATTTGGCTCAAAATGGGGCTGCCCAAGGGTGTTCTGCCCTGCCAGGGGGTGCCCCAGGGGGCATGCCCCCCCTCTGGCCAGGTACGTGGGTTGGGGGGAGGAGGTGGGAATAGGGGATCCCCTGCCCTGGGCAGGGGATTGGCAGCCCTAGACAAAGAGGTCTCGTTTTTATTGAATATTATAATGTTGGTATGGCTTGCAATCGTTCCAGTATTATATTCCTGTATCTCTTATTTCATTTTAGTGTCAGACTTCCCCACAAACTTATGTACAGACTGATTCCATGTTATTTCTTCTTCCCCCTGTCCCCATATAAATATGGATAGATAGACCAACCTTTGTCTATCTTGATGAGCTATTAAAATGTCCTTTGTAAGGACTATTGCTCCTCATTTATTTGCCCTTGAATTCAGACTCTTTTCCTTACAATTAGCAGATATTCTTTTAAAGTATGACAGACTGTTGAAATTCGTCAAATAACCCCCAACAACCAGATTTGTGTCTGTATCTTGCAGTTCTTTCAGTTCTGAATATCATCTTCTCCAAATGGGATGCCATATAAAAATTGGTCATACTTCAGTGAAATCACTTTTTCACTTTGAATCAATGTGTTCCAGATTTACATCTGCAATATTTTAACCTTGTCATCTCTAATGAGGAAAGGATTCACTTATCCATCCATCTGTCCATCTATCCATCCATCGGTCCATTTTTGGCAGACATCAGAAAATAAAGCTAGGGGGATAAAAATTGGCTCACAGCTTCAGGATCATGAGATTGCTATGCCAAAAATGAGAGGGAATATCCTGGCCCAGATTATCTCTTGCTGGATGACCTTGGGCCAGTCACACTGTTCGACTTTCATCACAGGATAGTGGTTGTGAGGATAAAATTGAGGAGAAGAAATAGTGTAAGTCTCTTTGGCTGAGAGCCAGTGTGGTGTAGTGACTAGATTAACGGGCTAGGACAGGGATCCTTAGGTTTGATTCCCCTCTCTGCCATGGAAGCTTGCTGGGTAACCTTGGGCCAATCATGTACTCTTAGTCTAATCTAACTCACAGGGTTGTTGTGAGGAAAAAATGGAAAAGAGGAGAATGAAGTAAGTTGCTTTGGCTCCTCATTGAGGAAAAGAAAAATAAATGATGTAAAATAAAATAAATTGGGTCCACAATGAGGACAAAGGGCTGTATAAATGAACTAACTCTATAATTATAAAGGGATGTCTATCTGTCTTGATTTGGAAACCCCTTGCATTGCACATGGGCAACTTTATGTAGGATGATCAAGAGCAGGAGATGGAAGATTATTAATTTCAGTTCCAAAAGGTAGTATAATCAGTGAAGTATATAATAAAGCTTCACTACTTGGTGTAACCCTAGGGGAGGAATATCTGGCATGGTACACCTCTAACCCCATAGAAGAAAGAAGATCTAACTAGGGTTGCCAAATCTAGATTGGGATTCCTAGAAATTTGAGTGGGGGTGGGTGGAGCCTGGGATCACTACTGGTGCCAGGGTTTCTGGCACCTGCGGCCAGCTCCATGTGCGCGTGCACACAGTGCATGTGCATGCCCTGAACTGTGTGATGACATCATCACATTGTGAAATCATCACGCAGCAAAGCCGGGCCCATTGGCCGGTGGGTGGCTGGGGCAGTACGCAGAGGCTGCCTGCACTCTGCACACCTCCCCAGCCGCTTGCCATGCCTGGCTCACAGCTGCTGCACTCAGCCAGGGGCGTGCGGCGGTGGCGCGGGGCTGGCCGGCTTGAAGCAGCTGCAAGGCAGGCACACCAGCTCCGTGGCGCGCATCCACCCCCGGCAGCCCCTCTGGTGCCCCCTCTGGCACCCCAACACCCACGACAGCCCCCTCACCGCCTCAATGGTGGTGCTGGCCCTGCCTGGGATGGCAGGATTTGGAGAGGGGAAGTTCAGCAAGGTACAATGTCAAAGAGCCCACCCTCTAAAGCAGCTGTTTTCTCTAGGAGAACTGATATATGTCATCTGGAGATCAGTTATAATTCTAGGAGATCTCCAGGATCCACCTGCAGGTTGACAACTCTAGAATAAACAGAGGCAGCAGTTCTGCCTAAGAGCAGATGGAAGAGCAAGGTAGGTGCCTTAATAATGGGAAATACCATAACATCAGTTCTCTTGATATTGGTCCCCAGGGACACTTCCTTATCTTTTAGAATCTTTTCAAGCTTCTTCCTGACTGCCCTTCTGAGTCCCAATCTCCTGATTTTTTTGGTTAGAACAAAACCAAACATAGAACAACCAGCAATATGGTGGAAACTGCTTAACATTGCTCCTCCTATTTATCTCCTTGTGGCACGGTTTTGTGTGCACAGGGGATTATCAAATCAGTTATTGATTGTATTTTTCTTCCTGCAATTTTAACAATTGTTTTATAGCTGCTTTGCAGCTATTTGTAACACTGCATGTCAGCAGATTGTAATCAGTGTCTAATGGTTTGTTACAATCCTTTGTAATACTCAAGAGAATAATGCTGGGCACTAAATCAAACAGGTCATAGATTCCACTCTCCCAATTCTAACTTTTGTTTCTACCATACAGATAGATTCTTTAGTTAAAGACTATTTCTGGGTTGCCAACTGAAGCTGGCACTGAGGTGGGAAAAACTGGGAAGGAGGGATTAGGTAGTTGGCATCATACTAATGTGCAACATCACTTCCAGCATGAAAATGTGATATCATCATTAGAGGTGGGCACGATCCCCAAAAAATTACAGATCAAGCTGATCAGGGATCAGCGCTGGCAATGACCCCAAATCACTGATCCACACCGATCATCTCCCGTTTCTGATCCGTGGATCGGATTGGGGATGACAAAGAGGAGGGGTGCCCCGCTGTTCCCAGCTATGTGGGAAGGTGGGTGGTGGTGGCGACTGCCGGGCCCGGCGAGCACGGGGAGGCAGCGATGAGCCACCTCCCCTCAGGGAGGGAATGTTCACACACACACACACACACACACACACTTAGAGCAGAGGGGGGGGTTTTTAACCCGGCGACAAGCCGCCTCCCCTCAGGGAGGGGACGTTCACACACACTTAGAGCAGAGGGGGAAAAAAGTTTTTAACCCAGCGACAAGCCACCTCCCCTCAGGGAGAGGATGTTCACACACACACACACACACACACACACACACACACACACACACACACACACACACACACTCTCTTAGAGCAGGGGGGGAGTTTTTAACCCGTCCCTACCTCTCCAAATAGAGAGAGAGAGACACCCCGTCAACATATTTCAGCCAGCTTTTTTAAAAAGCAGGTACAGAATCCTCCATTCCTCCCCACCCAATTTTAAAAGCAAGTAGCCAGTCTTCCAAAAGCATATTTTAAACACACACACAGAGCTGTGAATGAGGTTTCCCCTCAAAATACAGTGTTTTAAAAGCAGGTTAAAAACAGAGAGTGACAGACAGAAAAACAGCCATTCCTCCTACAAAGCCCCGTTTTTTTTTAAAAAAGCAAAAAAACTTTGGAGTGCCCATGGCTACAGAACACCCCCTTCCCCCTTCCTCCCCTGGGTCTCTTCTCCCAACTGGTGAGTGCGTTGCTGCTCCATGGTTGGAAGGAAGCCCTGCTAATCAAGGAAAGCTGGGCTTTCATTCGGGTTTCCAGGGCGACAGAAGGAGGGCAAACTCAGCTCAGGCATTCCCCTGGCTCCGTTGCCCCGGGAATAGATTACTGGCGCCTGATTGTCTGGATCCCCGATCAGATCCCGATGGCCCTGATCATGCCCCGATGAAGCCCCTCCCCCCGAACACTGGATCGGTCACTGTGGACAGCACTGATCCGCCGGGTCCTGATCACGCAAACGCCATTATCGTGGGTATTTTTCTATCGTAATGCCGATCGTGCCCATCTCTAATCATCATGTTAGAGGAATACTCTAGGATTCATTCAAAACTCTGTGGTTAAGGCCTGCTGCAATTGCATCACTTCCAGTTTTGCACAGAAGGTGAAATTGTGTGTCAGTGCAATACTAAATCCCACATCCCATTTCCCTTCCACCCTGTTGAGCTATTTAGTGCTACACAGAAAGAAGGGCACCGTGTAGTGGATAGCAATAACCAACCAAAAGACCTACCATGGTCACGTCTAAATGACCCACAATATTTAAAGGACACTGTACAGCTGGAAAATAACACACTCCTTCCAATCAGTAACAAATTGATTTGAACATCAAGGAAAATTCACTCCCGTTCAAGTCCAGATTCTCCAAAGTCCATCCAAAATGAAAACAGAGACTAAGCTCACTTCTTTGTGTTCCTTCAAGGGAACCTGAAGCCATGAGTAAGCAGGAAGCCAACTCCTGGGTTGAAGAACCCATTGTGGAGGCAATGGACGTATGGGTGAAGAATCACAGCTATCAACTGCTCAACAGGGCGCAAGCTGGATTCCTGTTTCGGTAACACTTTCTCAAGAGCGTTGATAGACAGAGTTCCAAATGCAAAAGTACTTCGCTTCTCTAATCCCAAGTGGGAAATATGACTTTGTTACTGATTACTTATACTTGCCTTTGGAACAGTAATTGTATATGCTGCTTGTGTTTTTGACTATATGAACACCCAGCTGCTTAGTTAAATAAGATATATTTTGATAGTCTATTGGAAGGAGTGTGTTATTTTCCAGCTGTACGGTGTCCTTTAAATATTGTGGGTCATTTAGACCTGACCGTGGTAGAGCTATTTAGTGCTGGCAGGGAACAGGATTTAAAACCTAAATTAAGCATAGAAGTATCTATTATTGAACTGTTCTCACAAGGAGTTTGTTTTATTTGTTGGCATCAGAAGACTAAAAATAAGTTATTTGAAATGTAGCAAAGAAATAAGCCCAATCTGTATGGTAGACTACATCTTAAAAGTAGCGTGAGACACAAAGACAGTTGTAAAAGGAGGGAGGGACCAGAAAAGCAATATATATATATATATATATATATATATATATATATATATATATATATATATATATATATATATATATATATATATATATATATATATACACATGGCAGCTGTTTCATGTGCACTGGCTTTGTACCCCCCCCCTTTCTTGACATAAAAAAGCCAAAGGAAAAAACTTTTCTCCATACCATTTCCTGCTGCATAGTCTTCAAATCTGTTTCTTTTTTCTCAAGTGTACTTCATTTCTCACATTTCTGACCCACTGAGAAATGGCTGATTGTAGTAACCAGAAGAAATACCAAGTTCTGCATTAGATTTTCTGCTAGCAGCAGTGGTATCTTGTTGGGTCAGGCCAGGGTTTCCTGACTAGTTCCTTGTTGGTTTCCTCTTTCCCTCAGAAATTTGGGCACTGGGAAGCAAAACTAATGATGTTTTTGTGACCTTGGAAATCCTCTTAGATTATAAGAAACATGTATCATATTGTGATGTTGAAAAGAAGATTAATGTCCAGAGGTCTCTGTTTCCCATGGTCTTGTTTGTCTGATAATAAAATATGGGTACTACTAGAGTCAATGCCCTAGGCAAGTAATTTACATGTCTCTCAACTGTTCCTTCACATACAAGTTATGAGACAAACCCCCAAAGAGAGTTGGTTCACATCTTTCCAGAATATATCAATTCATACTTTGATTTCCCTAGGAATTATGGGATATGAGAGCAGCTATAACACATATACTAATGGCCCATGCCTCAAATATCAAGCACTTGGGCAGATTGTGTTCATTCTAATTGGGTAATTGTTTGTTTTTTAATATTGTTTAAACATTTTAAAAATCGGGCTGAGTTCATGTGCTGGTTTTGTGTGGTTAAAACATATTACAATCATATCTTTGGAAAACGTTTATTAAACTGGAATATTAAACAGGAAAAATTCTATTAAGACAGAGTACAAAATATTTTTCTATATATGGCAAGTGGCCAAAAGAGATTGTGCACAGTACTGATTACAGTCAGTACCTGCAGTCCACAAAGCACCAAGAAATTTAACTTGCAGTGGTTCCATACTTATCCATATTGGTGACAGGAAGGATTGTGGCACCTCAGTAAGATGTGCATTCCGCATAGCTGATTTCCTGCTATTGATCCAGATATATGATGGCAGTGCCAGGAATGCTAGGAAGGAAGGGTGTCTCAAAGTTAGGGTTGCTGACTCCAGGTTGGGAAATTCCTGGAGTTTTAGGGGTGGAACCTGGGGAGGATGGAGCTTGGGATGGGAAGAGAAGGGACCTCAGAAGATTATAATCCCACACAAGCCACCCTCCAAAGCAGCCATTTTCTCCAGGGGAAATTATCTCAGTAATCTAGAGATCAGTTCTAATTCTAAGAGATCTCCAGGTTCCTCCTGAAGGTTGCCATCCCCAGACCTAACCAAGGTAGCTGTACAACGTAAGAACAAAGGGAAGAACAAGGCTAGGCTACATGGTAAAGGGGGGGGGGTTCGTAATGTTAATTGTTGATATCTGAGACTTTTGCTTAGCATATCCTTCTGATTAATACATTTCTAACTGTCAAGATATTTTTTATATAGGGTAGCATTTCAAAATAATTTTTTCACCTGCAGTCTTAAGTCACCTAGTTCAAAATTTTTCCACCTCATATTGCTGCATGTGTAGACCAGATTGCAGTTGAAGAATATAGGAGTCAAGAAGAAAGTGGGACAGATATGGAAAGAGGTCTGCATACAAGAGCAGATGCACATCATTGACAGGGCAGAAATAGACAGACAAGGGAGAATTAAGTGACAAGGACTATAGGCCAGAATACCAAGAGGGCATGAGATCAAGCTAGAACAGTGATTCTCAAACTGGGGTCTGTAGAACACCAGGAGTCCTGAGTAGAGATGGGCACGATCCACATTACGATCGAAAAAAACCCACGATAATGGCGATTGCGCGATCGTGAACTGGTAGATCGTGATTGTCCACGGCCAATGATCCAGCGGTCGGGAGAGGCCTGGATCGGGGCGATCGGGCTCGGATCGGGGATCCAGACACTCAGGCACCAGCAATCTACTCCCCTGGTAATGGAGCCAGGGGAATGCTTGAGCTCTGTTTGCCCTCCTTCTGTCGCCTTGGAAACCTGAATGGAAGCCCAGCTTTCCTTGATCAGCAGGACTTCCTTCCAACCACAGAGCAGCAAAGCAGTCACAAGTTGGGAGAAGAGACCCAGGGGAGGGAGGGGAAAGGGGGTGTTCTGTAGCCATGGGCACTCCAATTTCATCCCTGCAAACCCTGATAGGCAGCTCTGACGGCCAAACACAGACGAGCAGCCAGACTCCCTGCCCCCTGAGGGGAGGCAGCTCATCGCCGCCTCCCCGTGCCTGCCAGGCCCGGCGGCCGCCGGCACCACCCACCTTCCCACATAATACCAGCGTGCCCCGCTTTGACCTCCATGATCCATGATCCACGATCCACGGCTTGGGAACGGGAGATGATCGGCGCGGATCATTATTTTGGGATCATCGCCGGTGCCGATCCACAATCCGCTGGATCATTAAAATTTTTTGGATCATGCCCATCTCTAGTTCTGAGGGTCTGCAGAATGAGCAGTGAGTGCACAGAAGAATGCTGTGGAGGCTGAGTGGCAATTTTCCTGGTCTTTTTAATTGGCACATGATACCCTCCCTATATCCCATCCCCCATTGACCCCACCCCTAGAATCTACACTTGCACACTTGGTGTTCCATCTGTCTATCTTCCTTTCCTGCAAAGCCTGTGATTGCACCTTGCTGGGAATCATGTGATGGAGCAGTTAGTTTGCAACACATTAGTTACCTCCAAATCTTGCTGAATCCCGTAATCCCATCCAGCCTTAATTGGATGCGTTTTGTGCAGAAACTGGCTGCTTTTCTTTGGTTTCCTTTCTTAGCACCTTGTATGACATGATCCTGTGTAAGACTCACAGTCTGGGTTCTTGAGCAACCAACAATCAGCAGCTGGCTTGGCTGGTGTTGCAGTTTACTTCTTAGACATCACCAATCATACCTAGGGGTAGGCACGTAGATTGAGAACAACACAACTTTCCACTACCACTTCCAGTTGAAGCTACAGTGTTTACTCACATATCTTCAGGGAATAGGCTAGTTCTTTCCTTGGCTTTCTTCTTCCCTCCTCTTTTATACTGTAATCAAGCTAATAATCAGCAACTTTCATCTATGCTTTGATTGGCCCTTTTGTGGTTAGCAATTCCAGAGTCAGCTGTTCAGAGGGTTAGCTACATGCAATTTTTTTACTTATTTCTTGGATCATTTCAGTGATCTACCTTTCTGACTGTAAAATGGGGAGATCCTTGGCTTGCTAAAGTTTGAGAACTTCTGAGAACCTCTGAGATATCTGCTATCTCTTTTAGGGTTGCATTGAAGGGATTTTTTGTTGTTGTTGGTTTCACTTCCTCCCGCCCTCACCTAGATAGCACAGACAAGCCTCATCTCATCAGATCTCAGAAGCTAAGCAGTCAACCTCGATTAGTAATTGAATGGGAGACCTCCTATGAAGACGAAGGTTGCAGAGGCAGGCAATGGCAAACCATCTCTCTTAGTCTCTTGCCTTGAAAATGCCACCAGGGGTTGTAATAAATCAGCTATGACTTGATGGCACTCTGCCCAACCAGCACTTTCTACTATGATAGCAGCATTTTGACTCCATAGCCCTGAGACAGCAAGGGTGAAGTCAAAAAGCAGAAGGGTGATGGGGTGGGTCTGAATGTCACATCACCACCCAGTTTCTTGGCAATGGATTATGGAAGCGAAGAAGCCTAGATTGAGCAGGGAGGGGTTCTGCTCCAGGGCTATGTTTTATGGATCTTCCCATCTGTTTTGCTTCTAAAGGCAGGCTGCAATGGGTGTGCAGGAAGGAAGAAATCTAATACAGTTCCCCAAAGGAGCCCCTGTTTTTCCTGGTATTAAGGATCAGGAGGTGCCCACGTTTCACGCCAGAAATGAATAGATGGGTGTGCACACTGTGAAAAACAAACATGCAAAATACATTTTCTATCCACAAGAAGTTATGTCATTTATTGCTGGTCACTCAGGAAAAGGTGTGTTCTAACATTTTCTTAAATGCAAAATTCTGACCAGTACTAGATTATAGGTTTTCCTCCCATCTGCGATCCACATAATTCCAATGTTTTAGATCACAACTGATTGGTAAGCACGACTCCAGCAGGCATATAGCCAGCTGATTCAAATCCAGTAGCAAGTGCTAAGCTCTAACACATTATCCTTAAAACAGCATGGAGAAGGGAATAAAATCCAAATTAGTCTGCTGCTCCTGTTGAATGCTTTGGGGGAGCTAATTATGACAAGTGTCTCAGAAGTGCAGGATTATCTCTGTTCCAACCCACTGCTTTTAAACTGTAGCTCCTGTAATTTGTTACAACTGTGCTCAGCTGCCCAGTGGAATAAGGCCTCTTTAAACAAGGGGGGAGGGAGATTGTAAAGGTTAGGAAACTCAGGGAACACTATGCATTCACAGCTTTGTGTCTTCACCAAACTTTTCCACCTTGATTTATGTTGCTACCACTTGCACGCTTTGGCCAATGTAAAGTGCTCAACAATAATTTTAAAACTTGAAAATGATTTAAAATAAACTGATTCATGGCATGCAGCTTACTGCATCAAAAATGGTAATAGTCATCAATGATCTTTTTTTAAAAAAAATATCAAACTCAGGTACTCATTATTTTTTTTAAAGTCTATGGTTATCACTGAAAATAGTACCTAGGTGGGGAACCATAATTCAGATCAGAGTTGCAACTGTTAGAAATTGCAATGTCTGATGTACTGAAGCAGCAAGAAGGGAAGAAGAGCCTTCTATGCAGGGGGCAGCAAGGATCACTTAGTTAAGACAGTGAGAGCAGCATCTCTCTTGTTTCCTGGGGGTCATTTCCTTGTCTTGTCTCCTATTGGGCTAAACAGGGCAATTTCCTGCTTCTTCTCTCTCCAGCCTTATTCATTCTTCTATAAGATGTAGTCAGATAGCAAGGACTCTATCTCTATCTCTCTTCTTCACTCTCAAGTATGTATTTCTTAAATAAACTTTTTAGCCTCTTTAATCAGCACAGCATAACTTCTCTGCTCTGTTTGCACTCTGCCAACAGCAACATAGGAAAAAAGAAGGCTTGATCCTTTCCCTCTGCTCCATTTTTGCACCCTTCTCCTTGCTCCTGGTTGCTTTTCGCCCTGCAGGAAAATCGCTATAAAGTATCCAGCATATTTTCCCCAATAAGACCAATGTAAGTCCTAGGGAAAGGGGACAAAGTTAATCAAAATAGCATTGAGACAATATATGAAACAGCCTTATACTGAATCAGTCCATTGATCTCCAGGGTCTCAGGTGAAGGACTTCACATATGCCTTGATCCTTTCACCTGGAAGTGGCAGGGATAGAACTGGGACCTTCTGTATGCACAGCAGATGCTCAGCCACTAAGCTATGCTTCTCCTCTAGCATTCTCAGGTACCCGCCCTGGCAGTTTGCCCCACTGCCTGCCAATCGATGGTGATTGGCAGGAGTTGGCAAGCTGCCTGGAAATCACCTGCCAATGGCAACCTGGGCAAATACATGATGCACATGCTCCCAGCCAGAGGTGATGATGGCACTTCCAGAAGTAATGTCATCACATTCCCTGTGGTAGTAGTGTGTCAGATGCTCAAGATCACCTGTCATATTCAATGCCCCTACAGCTGAAGCCAGGCAGCTGAAGTTGATGCTGTTGAGGTGATTCCATCATTTGAGCCAGGGTGGGAAACTGAGGTGTTTGTTCCTGTTGTAATCTTGCTGGAGTCTGGGAGCCTGTCTGGCCTTGAGAAGCCCCTGAATCACACAGTCTGTTTTCCTGCTTGCAGAGTTAGAGGACTTTTAGGAGAAAGGGAGGGAAATTAGGAGTAGCCTTGGGGAACCTATATCTGTTTGATGCTTGTTTGTAGCCGCTAGTCCTAGCAAGGATGGTGTAAGTGTATGATACTGGCATCTTATCAATAAAGTTTACTCCTGAAGTGAAGTCTCTTGAGAGTTACCTGGCATCCTTAAATAGAGCAGGGCTGATTTCGGACCCAAACCAGCCAATTTTTAAAGAATCAGTCCCAAGCAAGTGAAGTAGCACTCCTACAGCCAGCAAAATTATATCACTTCCAGAAGAGATATAGTGCAGAGGCTGGGAGTGCACGTGCTAGAAGGAGAAGATGACCAGTAAGTACTGCCCACCTTCTATAGTTGGCCAGGTAAACCTACCAACCCTTCCCTTCCCATGTGTTATATTCCTCCTATGCTGTAGCCCAAATCTAAACTACGGGGTCTGGAACTCTCTATTTGTATGGCTGGGTATCTGTTTGGATGGGAGATTGCAAGTGTCCTTTATGAGCACTTTCAAAAAGCAGCTTTTTAAAATGTACTCAACAGTAACACTCACAAAAAGATATTTTGTTCAGGCTAAGGTAGGAGAATTCACCTGTCCCTTCCTGAAACAATGTGACACAACAGCAAGGAAAGAGAGAGGTCCTTTCAAATTCTGAGGGTCCCTGGACTTGAGAAAGTCACTGTGTGTATGTGTAAAGTGCCCTCAGTTTGCAACCCCAGCAAGGAGCTTTCAAGGAAAGTGAGATGCAGAGGTGGTTTGCCATTGCCTTCCCCTGCAGTCTTTGTTGGTGGTCCCTCATCCAAGTGCCAACCCCACTTAGCTTCCAAGATCTGATGAGATTGAGCTACACTCCCTGAAGAACTTGAACCCATCTAGAGTTGGTAGTAGACACGACAGGACACCTGGGGGTGGGGCTAGTTGACATTGACAGAGAGGTTGTGGAGAGGCACCTGGCAGCACTGGATGAATACAAATCCCCTGGGCCAGATGATGTGCACCCAAGAATGCTCAAAGAACTTTCTAGCGAACTTGCAGAACCCCTGTCCATCATCTTCAAGGCCTCCTGGAGGACTGGGGATGTGCCACAGGATTGGAGAAGACCAAATGTTATCCCAATCTTTAAGAAAGGGAAGAAGGAGAAAAGAAACTGAGCACTACCATCCCCTGGTTTACATACCTACAACTAACCAACATGATAAACAAAATACGCCTAAAAGACATAACATTGGCTCCAAAAACACACTTTGAAGAACTTTTAGACACAAATACTCACTGTAAAAGAGGGTTGATCTCAAAAATATATAAAATCATTATACAGCTTCACAAGCCAAAAGAAAATGCTTATCAAAAAAACTGGCAACAGGATTGTGACTTGCAAATCTCTCAAGATCAATGGAAAGAAATCTGGTCATCTCCCACTCTAAACTCAAAAGCAATAAATATAAAACTACAATCATTTAAAATTCTAACACGTTGGTACCTAACCCCTAAAAAGCTATCTGTCATCACATCAAAATATTCACCCATGTGTTGGAAAAAATGCGGAAGTATAGTCACGTTTGCCCACCTTTGATGGCAGTGCCCCAAAATCAAAACATTCTGGGAGGAGATACTAAAGCAAATAAAATTAATAACAAACTACGACATACCCCTGGAGCCCCAATTAATTTTTTTAAATCTATGGCAAGGGGTAAATGTGCCAACGCCTCAACGAGATTTAATTACTAATTTATTGCCATAGCAAAATCATCAATAGCATATTTTTGGAAAAACCAGTCTCCACCATCCTTGAACCACTGGTACTCCAGAGTGTGGGACCAGCTTATTATAGATAAAATAACAGACAATTTATCGGCTAATTCCTCGACATCTAACTATTATGAAAAATGGTGGTCTTTCTTAAATTTCATTGACGAAACTGAAACACTTCCTCCCAACCATCTATACCAAGATATATTGAAAGTCTAGCACTACGAACTAAACCAACTATACCAATATACTGTGATTTATTCTTGTGGTATATGAACTACAAATTATAGTAAGCAAGTGTTTTAAATGTTTTTCTTCGAAACCTGCAATCTTGTATAACCAATTTATTACTCCATGTATTTGCTATTTAATGTTTATTGTTATTGGTTCCGTTCTATAATTAATAAAAGTTGTATTTAAAAGTTTTTTAAAAAGGGGGGGGGGAGAAGGATGACCCGGGAAACTACAGCCTGGTCAGTCTGACTTCTGTTGCTGGGAAGATATTAGAGCAGATTTTAAAGGGATCGATCTGTAAGCATCTGAAGGACCACTTAGTGATCTGGGGAAGTCAACATGGTTTTGTCCCCTGCAGAGATTGTCAGACCAACTGGTTTCCTTCTTTGACTGAGTGACAAGCTTACTGGATCATAGGAACTCTGTCAACATGATTTACCTGGATTTCAGTAAAGCTTTTGATAAGGTTCCCCATGACATTCTAATGGGTAAAATGGAAAACTGTGGATAGGGAACTGGTTAGAGGACAGCACCCAAAGAGTGGTGGTCAGTGGCACTCCATCAGATTGGAGGGAGGTGTCCAGTGGGGTGCTGCAGGGTTCGGTTTTGGGCCCAGTACTTTTCAATATTTTTATCAAGGATCTGGATGAAGGGGTAAACAGGCTACTCATTAAATTTGCTGATGATACCAAATTGGGAGGAGTGGCAAACACCCAAGAAGATAGAGTTAAAATTCAACAAGATATGAATACTCCGGAGAAGTGGGTGGTTGTGAACAGGATGCAATTCAACATAGGTAAGTGCACAGTATTACATCTGGGGCAAAAAAATGTGAAGCACAAATACGGGATGGGGGATACACTACTGGGTAGTAGTATATGTGAAAGTGATCTTTGAGTAAGAGTGGACTTTGAACTAAATATTAGCAGTTGGTGTGATGCAGTGGCAAAAAAGGCAAACTCGATTTTGGGTTGTATCAAAAGGGCCATTGCATCGAAATTGCAGGAGGTCATAGCCCCTCTCTATACTGCCTTGGTCAGACTGCACTTGGAGTACTGTGTGCAGTTCTGGAGGCCTCACTTCAAAAAGGATGTGGACAAAATTGAGAAGGTGCAGAGGAGAGTGACAAGAATGATCAGGGGTCTGGAGACTGAGCCCTACGAGAAAAGGCTGAGGGCCTTGGGAATGTTTAGTTTGGAGAAGAGGAGATTGAGGGGGGGACATGATTGCTCTCTTTAAATATTTGAAAGGCTGTCATTTGGAGGAGGGCAAAGAGCTGCTCCAGTTGGCAGCAGAGGGTAGGACTCAAAGCAACGGGCTTAAATTAAATGCAGAAAGGTACCAGCTGGATATTAGAAAAAAACTTTTTCATGGTCAGAGTAGTTCAAAGGTGGAATCAGCTGCCTAGGGAGGTAGTGAGCTCCCCTTCACTGGCAGTTTTCAAGAACAGGCTGGATGAATATTTGTCAGGGTTGCTTTAGGTTCATCCTGCATTGGGCAGGGGGTTGGACTAGAAAGTCTGTATGGCCCCTTTCAACTCTGATTCTGTGATTCTGTGAAACATGGCACCATGTTGCCTTCTCTCTTGGGGAAACTGTACAGGAAGTTTTTTTTTATATCCTACAGTGTTGTTCCCTCTGATTCCTATTCATCCCTTTGTGAACAAAGGTCCCTGCCTGCCACCAGCAATGGCATATGCTCTTCACCCTCATGTGTTTGATAAAAACATTTCAAAGTGAAGCCCACATGGCAGATCAAGGAAAGGTGTGTGATATATTCAAATAGGTGCACTTTCAAATGATTTGAGCAGGATTCTACTCTCCTCCCTTCAAAGAAAATCTCTCACACTTTGATAAAAAGCCTTTCATATTTTGAAAATGTTTTCTCCCTTAAGGGAGTGTACTTAAAAAAAGAAAGATGTTTCATGTACAGCCAAGCAATACCTGATATACTTTTCAACTGATAATTCTCCCTTGAGTCACTTAATCAGGCTCCACTCTCTGAAAAGAAATAACAAATTCTTAGTTTATAAACAAATATACCTGAACTTGCTTGAGCTGATGTATTCTGATGTATACATGAGAAATTCCCAGAGCTTTTGTTATGACAGCTGCGTTGTTAATGGTGTAGAGATGCCCTCTTTCTTTTTTCATCAAGGACTTCTTCATGTAAACATGCTAAGTTTATTAAATAGTGGGCAAACTGTGACTCCTTATGGCCACCTTTCATTACTGGACTCTCCTGAAGACGCACCTACCTTTCTCAAGAACTGGCCTCCAACAGAGACATCTTTATAGCTGAGAATCCCTACAAAATGGATGGTCTGTCTACAGCACAGATAATCAGATGATCAAACATTGAAAAAGATCAAAGACAATGTTTTAATAGTAACTCAGACTGACTCATCAAAGCTTTGTTTTAGCCTAATGCTTACAAAACAGCAGCTCATTTATTTTTTACCATTCAACGACATCTTTCTCTCTCTTCATTATAGGAGCACAGGACAACAAGAGGGTTATTTTCTTCTCCCATCAGACTTGCTGATGTCTAACAGTAAGCCCTACTGGCTAATAGATCATTAACTAAGGAAGGGAAAGACCTTCATGTCATCATCCGTTCAGTTTTGGGAACAGATTCATTAGCTAAAGCTTAGACATCATCTTGAACATGAGAGCCAGTTTGGTGTAGTGGTTAAGAGTGGAAGGACTCTAATCTGGAGAGCCACGTTTGATTCCCCACTCCTCCACTTGAAGCCAGTTGGGTGACCTTGGGTCAGTTGCAGCTCTTTCAGAGCTCTCTCAGCCCCATCCACCTCACAGGGTGATTGCCATAAGGATAAAAATAACATACTTTGTAAACTGCTCTGAGTAGGTGTTAAGATGTCGTGAAGGGAGGTACATAAATTGAATGTTGTTATTATAACATTTTGCCCTGAAAGTGTTCTGTTAACAAGAAAAGGCAAACACAGTCAACATGAAATGGAACAAGAAAGGACAAATATTGTCAAAGGGTAATGAATGCAGGTCTATGGCTGCTTCTGCATGAGGGAAATTCCGTTTTGCTTTCAATGCCACTGAGAATGCAGAGGCATTCATAGAAGCAATGATGCTTCTGCTCAGGCATTTCCCCTATGCTTTCTCCTCATGCTTGTCATTTCATTCCCCATCGCTGGCCTTTTTTGCTGGGTATTGAATGTAAAAATGTGAAGCCACAAGAAAAACAATCAGAAAATGTTGAGAAAAAGCAACTTCCACCTCCCCGGTTCTTTCCCCCAAGAGCCTCAGAGGGCTGGAGGAGAAACTGGAAATTGGCATCATACAATACCATAGGAATTTTCTAAATCTCTATGGTTTCTGTCATAGAGATTTGGGAATTCCTAGAGGATCATGCAACACCATGACATCACTTATAGGTCCATACTGTTGGAATAAATCATTGTAGCCTAATTTGAATAGAAGGAGTAAAGAGTACTTGCAGAGGGAAAGGGGGCTTGATACTTTGTATAGTGTCAGTTTGTCTATCTGTTTCTATTGAACTGGCCCCTCCCTGCTGTGAATGAACATTCCTTTTATGTAAGTTAAAAAAGGTCTGTTACTGTAACTGTCTCTCTTATGTACAAGTCATGAAGGAATTTTCTCTCATAGCAGGCGGTGGTGGAACAGCTGCAGGGCTTCCTGAAGGATGTCTCAGCCCTAGACCCCTTCCAGTCTGGGTTCTGTCTGGGACATGGGATGGAGACGTTGCTGGTCGCCCTCACAGACGATCTTCATAAACATCTGGAGGTGGCACGATGCTGCTGATATTATTGGATCTGTTGGCAGCATTTGATACAGTTGATTATGATCTTCTGACTCACTGCCTTTGCGATTTGGCAATACGAGGGACTGCCTTACAGTGGTTTGTCTCTTTTCTCCATGGTTGGGGACAGAGGGTGGCACTTGGGGAGAAATTGTCATCCCGCCACCCTTTGGTGTGCGGGGTCCCACAGGGAGCAATACTCTCCCCCATTATTGTTTAACATCTATATGCACCCCCTTGCCCAGTTGGTGCAAAGTTTTGGACTTGGGTATCATCAATATGCAGATGACTCTAAATTGTATCTGATGATGGATGGATGGCCCGGCTTAGCCCCAGATGTCCTGGAACATGATTTTGCAGCCGTGACTGATTGGTTGAAGCAGAGTCGTCTGAAACTAAACCTGACAAACACAGAGGTCCTGTACTTGAGCCACGGGGGATTAGGTTGTGGACTCCAGCTCCCGGCCCTCAATGGGACACCATTAGTGCTAGTTCCAAGGGTTAAGAGCCTGGGGGTGATCTTGGATGCCTCCCTGAAAATGGAGGCACAGGTCACAGCAGTTGTCAGGTCCTCTTTTTTCCTTCTGCAGCAGACCAGGCAACTTGTCCCTTACCTGTCAACCCATGACTTAACTACAGTGATCCAAGCAATGGTCATCTCTAGGCTAGATTACTGTAACTCGCTCTATGGGGGGCTGCCCTTGAGCCTGACCTGGCGATTACAACTGGAACAAAATGCAGTGGCACGTCTTATTATGAGAGTGCCAAATAAGGTACATATAAAACTGATCTTACGCGAGCTGCATTGGTTGCCAGTGGAGTACTGGATTAGATTCAAGGTTCTG
Organism: Eublepharis macularius; assembly: GCF_028583425.1. Classification (NCBI taxonomy): domain Eukaryota; kingdom Metazoa; phylum Chordata; class Lepidosauria; order Squamata; family Eublepharidae; genus Eublepharis; species Eublepharis macularius. Next base: position 38,069,680 of record NC_072791.1, read on the forward strand.
GTATTGACCTGTAAGGCTCTGTGCAGACTGGGAACAGTGTACCTAGGGGACCATCTCTCCCCATATATTTCCTGGAGGACACTCCAATCAGGGGACAAACAACTGTTGGTAGTCCATGGCCCCAAGGAGGCCCACCTAGCCTCGAATAGAGCCAGGGCCTTTTGGGTCCTGGTTCCCACCTGGTGAAATGCTCTGTCTGCTGAAATCAGGGCCCAGCAGGACCTACTATCTTTCCACCAGGCCTACAAAATAGAGTTGTTCTACCAGGCATATGGCTGAGGCTGGGCCTCTGCCGGCGTGAAAAAAAAGGGGGTATATAAAATCTAACCATTCCTGTGAAGGCTGTCCACCATCCTGTTTTAAATGTGTATGGATTTGTATTGTATTTTAATATGTTGTTTTTTATTGTATTTTGTATTTTAATATGTTGTTATCATCTTTGAGCCCATTCACGGGGAGGGCAGAATAGAAATTTGAAATAAATAAATAAATAGTTTGCTGTTTGCTTTACTTTATATAGTTATTAAATGAAGTTTAATATTCTCTGAACAAATACGTCTGCAGAATGATATTGACTCTGCTGTGTACACACACACACACACACACACACATGTGTATATATATATATATATATATATATATATATATATATATATATATATATATATATATATATATATATATATATATATATATATATATATATATATATATATATATATATATATATATATATATATATATATATATATATATATGAAGAAGGTGGAATATCCTGCACCTAGTGAATGAAAGGACATTGCCCCATAATGAGGATTGACTGGGATATATATATATATATATATATATATATATATATATATATATATATATATATATATATATATATATATATATATATATATATATATATATGTATGTATGTATATCCCTCACAAAGGGGTTATGAGCCCAGCCAGTGAAAAGAAATATCTTTGAGATAAATAAGAGATATAATGGCAACATATATAAAGGCAGTGAAATTGATAAAGCCTATTGTACCTGTTCTTACCTCCACTAACTATACTCTGTCGTAATTCAGGATGGAGAATGATCGGTGAAGAAGGATTTGTGGGATACAGTAGAACAAATCCCACCAGAAGCAGAAGCCCAAAAGGTGAATCGGGAAAAACAAGAGAGAAAGGCGAGGGCAGAAATCACAATTTATGTGAGTGATAATGACTTATACCACATAAGAGACTTTAAGATTGCCAAAGAACTATGGCTGGTACTGAAAAAGTTATATGAAAGAAACACACTGAACGAGAGACTGTATTTGTCAAGAAAATTGTTTAATTTAAAATTAAATGAAGGTGGAGATCTAGAAAAACATATAAGTCAAGTAACAGAATTACGAACACATGTTCATGGTTGGCTGTTCGTGGGGCCAGCAGGCTCTCCTCCAGCCATCATCCAAGTCAAGATCCCTACTGCACCACTCCCAGAAACCTGACCTGAGCAGGCACCAGGAAAGGTACCAATAATAAATAATAGCTTGGCCCCAGAGCCTGGCAGCAGCCCTGGAACTTGAAGGGCTAGATCCCTATCCCACCACACACAAAGAAAATTCAAGCTCCAATGCACTCTCTCTATCAAAGGGTACATTAAAATGATATCCACTCTTTCATTAATGAATACATTTACCTCCTGCCATGGAAGAAAAAGAGTAACTAACTAGCTTTTCTGCTGAACTGGCTCTTCCACTGAATTTAACAAATTTATTTCCCAGTAGTTGTTTCAGTTTGGTGTTCCATGGGCACAAGGAAAGAGGATCCCAAGGATTTCAGTGGGGGTTGGGGGCTACTGTTAGGAAGAAGGAAATCCAACTCTGTGAGCAGCTGTCTCTTCACTGTATGCAAAACCAGAGCCTCCCTTGTAACAAATTTGGAGCTTCACACTTGAAAGGAAGACCTGCCTATCAAGCTAAATTGGGCTTAGATTGGGGTTTCCAGGGCAACAGCAGGAGTTCAGACAGAGTTCAGACAATCCCTGCCTAAGTTGCCAAGGGAATTGATTGCAGGTGCCAGACTGTCTGGCTTGACAAACAGCAACGAACGAGGCTTGCAACAACCACCTGTTCGTTTAGAATGGGGCCTCATGAACAGCTTGTGCGCAAACAGCAGATTGGGTTGTTTGTGGCTTTTTTTAGTTCATATTGCTGTTCATGACCATCTCTAACTAGGATCTGGGAGTCCCAGGTTTAAATCCCTATTCCATCACAAGAGCTTGCTGGGGGACCTTAGGCCAGTCATTCTCTTTCAGCATAACCTATCTCTCAATGTTGTGAGGATAAAATGTAGGAGGGGGAGTTAATGTCATAAGCTGCTTTAGGTTACCATTGAGTAAAAATGTATTTTCCCATTCAGGTGCTGAAGCTGCTAAATCTGGAAAGATCATACCAAATCAGGGGGGCGGGGACGTACTGTGAATGGAGAAAGTCAGGAAACTGGACAATCTTGTGTGGATGTTCCCAGTCCTCAAAAACATTGTGGTTTAGAAGCCAAAGTGAAGAAAAACCTCCATGTGGATGCAGCCTCAGTCCTAACATATCCATATTTGACAGATAAATATCTATGTGACCTAGTTTCACAATTTATAGAAACATTGTTTTTTTATTTTATTTTTTTATAAAATACTTTATTGTTTTATTCTGAATATAACAACCCATCACCGACATCACCCGTGTAGGGACCTCCAGGCGGTAGATACATAAATATTATTCCATACAATATTATTTCAAATTCACAATTACTCCCTGTACAACTCATTCCACTTAGCCTTATAATTAAATTAACCTCTCAATTTCCTATTAACCGACTAATCATCCCAAATTGTTTAAACGTTTCTAAGTACCCCACCATCCTTCTAAACCAATTCTCCTCTTGTTCCCTAACCTTTAACCCATTCATTCTACGTATCTTCATCACAAGGTACTCTAAAACTATCATATTATTCATATTTCCCCTCCAGTGATTAATCATCAATTCCTCAGCTTCTTTCCAATTCCTTGCTATAACCTGTCTTGCTGCTACTAACATCTAATTTATCCACTTAGATTCCTCTCTTAACCTTAGCCCTATTCCATCCAAATTAATAAGTGCCATTGCTTTAGATATACTTACCCTTCTTCTCACTATCCTTGACATTTCCATACCAATTTGATCCCAAAACTTTTTTACTAAAGGACAGTCCCACCACATGTGACTGAACGTTTCCAATTCTCCACATTTCCTCCAACAATTTTTACTCCTCGATTTTGAAATATAATATAACTTAACCAGTGTATAGTACCATTCCTGTATCATCTTCAGACCTTGCTCCTGCATTAACCTAGATGTAGTAACTAAAGGAGGTAACCTAAACATCATTTCCCACTCTTCATCCCTAATTTTATCTTGAATATCTATTTCCCAATATTCCTTCAAGAATTCTCTCGGTGACTCCCCTGTGCCTAATAAAACCTTATACAATTTTGAAACTATTTTTGTCTTATCTTCTCCATACTCTTTCACCAATTTTTGAAAGGGACTAATTAATCTTTTACCAATATCGTTAATTTCTTCCTCCTTCAACAAGGAGGAAATTTGGTTTTTTTGCAGCCAATTAATCCTACTCAAAATATTATTCTCCTCTTCCACCATCCCTTCTGTTCCCCACACCTTTTTCAACTCTGTAATCGTCATCTTCTTTAATTTATCTCCTACCTCCTTTGACATTGATCCCCCCAACGGGGCAAATTTATCATAATACCACATTTTGGTAACAGGTGATATCCCAGGGGTGAGCTCTTTTTTCCACTTCTCCCATACCCAACAGGGTCCCTGAAAAGTTGATAATTTGTCACCTATCTTCTTCCTCCTTTTCCTCCTATCAAACAAGCTTTCCTTTCCCACTACTACCTCAAAATTTTCCCGTTCTATCCAACCAATGTCTTCTCCTAACTCACCCTCCAACCAAATCATTAGATGCCTTATTTGATATGCATCGTAATACAAACTAATATTGGGAATCCCCCATCCCCCATCTTTTATTCCATAATATCTATACCTACCTGCCGTCCTTGGTTTCTTAGATGCAAAAACAAATCGATCTATAGCTCCTTGCCACTTCTTCAATATATATCCTGGTATATGCCAAGGTAGTACATAGAAAAGGTAAGTCAACCTAGGAACTAAAAACATTTTAACCATCACATTCCTTGTACTAATTAAATCTTTCCTCCTCCCCTAAGCTCTCATTTTATCTTGAATTCCACTCCAAATTCTTTTAAAATTATACTCAAATATTTTTTTTTATCATTCTTAGGAATATTAACCCCTAAATACTTCACCATTTTGTTTGCTATAGGAATCCCCAAAGTTTTAGAAGCTGCTAATTGTATTTTCGGTTTAACATTAAAACACATCACTGAAGATTTTGAAAAGTTCACTTTCAACCCTGACACCTCTTCAAATTCCTGTAATACCTTTTTTAACGGGACCGTTGCGGACTCCAAATCCTTAATTGTCACCATCATGTCATCTGCATACAATGTTAACAGATTCCCATCTACTTTCCCTTTCCCTGGGACTTCAAAACCTACTATTCCTTTATTCTTTTTTAATTTAAGCACCAACGGCTCCAGTGCTAAAATAAATAACATATGAGATAGAGGGCAGCCCTGTTTCGTACCACTCAATACTTGAACATACCCCACTACTGATCCACTAACTCCTACCATCGCCTTGGACTTGGTATATATTGCCTTAATCATGTTTTGAAATTTCACCCCAAATTTATACTTTTGAAATATATTTTCCATATACGTCCAATCCACCGAATCAAACGCTTTATAAATATCCAACACCATAAGCGTAAGAGGCAATCCCTTATTTTTAGCTAAATAGATCATGCCTATCACCTTCCTAACCACTTCTACCAAATATTTCTGAGGCATAAACCCAAATTGATCTTTCCCTATCAATTGTGTTAAAATGGTGGTTGTGGGTTTTCCGGGCTGTATTGCCGTGGTCTTGGCATTGTAGTTCCTGAAGTTTTGCCAGCAGCTGTGGCTGGCATCTTCAGAGGTGTAGCACGTGTTTTTTGGTGCTACACCTCTGAAGATGCCAGCCACAGCTGCTGGTGAAACGTCAGGAACTACAATGCCAAGACCATGGCAATACAGCTCGGAAAACCCACAACAACCATCGTTCTCCGGCCATGAAAGGCTTCGACAATACAATTGTGTTATACATTTTTTAAGCCTCATTGCCATAACTTTTGCAAATATTCGATAATCCATATTGGTGATAGAAATTGGCCTATATGAATCCCTTAGAGTCTGATCCTTTCCCGATTTAGGGATTAACACCAACCTCGACTCTAACCATGTAGGTGGGGTAGCGGATCCGTCCAGAATTCCCTGAAACACTTCAGTCACATGTGGCACCAATATGTCCTTAAAATGCTTATAAAACACCACATTGAACCCATCTAATCCAGGTGCCGATTGCACATTCGTAGAGTCTATAGCCATCTTAACTTCTTCTTCCATTATATTCTTATCTAATTCCCATCTACTTTCCTCACTCAATTCTGGGAATTCCACTCCCTCGCAAAATTGTTCTATATCACAATTTTTAATTCCTTTGTTTGAATACAGTTTATTATAAAAATCTAAAAAGTTCTCCAATATCTTTTTAGGTTCAGTTTCCAACTCCCCTTTATCATCCCTAATCGCCCTTATATTTTTTCTTACCTGGAGATTCTTAACTTTATTTGCTAATATTTTCCCTCCTTTCCCTTCAAACTCATAATACTTCTGTTTACTATACCATAATTTTAAGGTGGTCCTGTTAACATCCAATACATTCAGCTCTTCTCTTTTCCTATTTACTTGTTCCCTACCCTTCTTCTTAGATTTCCTAAATTTCTCCTCCAATACCCTAACTTCTTCTTCTACTTCTTTAATCTTCCTATCTTTACCTTTCTTCAATCTCATCAAATTCTGCATACATACTCCTCTAACAGTAGCTTTCATTGCTTCCCATCTTATTGTCAATGACGTATCTGATTTTTTATTCTCCACAAAATAGCATTCTTTATAGAAACATTGTAGTGAGGCTGTGAGAAACAGTAAAGAGTTATGTGATTCATATATTGCATCTTCCACTAGCTGTGCCTCAACATTTATTAGCAGGGTGGCACTTTCCACTTGGCTTCTGCTACCGTCTTCTCTTCACGGTGTCATTATCAGTGATCACACCCACTCTAAGCTCTCTTATCCATTCATTCCTTTCAAGGGCTTTATCTTACTTCCATTGTAAAGCAATTCATTTCTATGCTGCTTTCATGGCAGCATTAATATACATAATAATGTGACACTTAACTGGATTATGATGTGATCATATCTGGACTGGTATGAGGGTGAAATAAAAGGGCCTGGCAGAGATATCTTTGAGGTAATCAGATTCCTACACTATTGTGCGTTCCTACACTGTTATGTGCAATGACATGTGAAATCTCCCTCATTTGTTATACAGTACAAGAAATGAGATGACAGCATTGCTGATATATAAGGCAGTTACTTAGGAACTGTACAGTATGAACACATGAAAATTGGCCTATCAGTATCCGTGTTGTCTACTCTGACCAACAGTGGTTCTTCAAGGTTTCAGGTAGAGATCTTTCATATCACTTACTGTTTGATTGTTTTAACTGGAGATGCTGGAGATTGAACCCGGGTCTTTCCAGGTGCTAAGCAGATACTCTTCCACAGAGCCATAGCCCCTCTCCAAATATTGTATTGTATCAGTTATGGGAGACAATGATATGAAACCTGTTTTTTTTGGGGGGGGGGAGTAATTTAAGCCAGTGGTCTGCAATGCATCTTTGGTTATCAGACTTCTTTCAACATTCAGGATCTGATCTCAAAGGGTACATTAAAATGATACCCACTCTTTCATTAATGAATACATTTACCTCCTGCCATGGAAGAAAAAGAGTAACTAACTAGCTTTTCTGCTGAACTGGCTCTTCCACTGAATTTAATAAATTTATTTCCCAGTAGCTGTTTCAGTTTGGTGTTCCATGGGCACAAGGAAAGGGGATCCCAACGATTTCAGCAGGGGTTGGGGGCTACTGTTAGGGAGAGGGAAATCCAACTCTGTGAGCAGAACTCCGTGAACCCACATATCCAACTGCATATCTGTAGATTGGTAGATGTTATATAGATATCTATTTTACTTAATAACTTCATTTCTGCTCTGCCTTTCTCACTGAGGCTCAAGGCGAATTACACAGTTAAAAGCAATACAATAAATACATATAGATGACAGATTAAAACTGGATTACAAAAGCAGAGAATGCAAAAATGGGTGTCTAATATATACAACAAACAACACAATATAGCAAGCATTCTAATTTATAGAATACTATAAGGGCAATAGAGCTCATCCAATAAACAATGTAATAATGCTGAATTCCAAAATTTAAATGCAATAAAACGGTATAATACATAAAAAATGCAATGCAATGAAAATCACCTAATGTTTCCACAGATAGAAAAATGATCATTAGTATTCCCTTTGAGAATCCCTGTATAAAACTACAACACATTTCCTTTATGAATCTTTTTCAAAATATGAATTCAACCGCAGGAAGGAGCCATTTAACGTCTGGCATTCATGTAATGTGCTTTGGCCTCCAGATTCTCCCCTATTATCACTATTCTTTGCTGTTACACCAGTATTTATAATTTCTGTCTAATGGCTTCCGATAGTGCAGTTGTCCTTACTGACTACTCATCGCTTGTTGAGAAAATTATTATGTTAATCTCCATCTTTGACTTTCCATGATAGCATCCAGCCCAGTTTGTGCAACGCGTAAATATTGCAGGCTTGATTTTCTTTCAAAGGCAAGAGAAGGTTTGCCCCACAGAATCATGAAAACCACAAAGACATAATCAATGTCATAAAAAAGGTACACATTAACATCCAGCTATGTAATTACCTTACAATTTAGAAGCCCTCATATACATGAAGATAATATGCTCTGTAATGTGGCTGAAATGATATTTCTGAAAACAGATGCTTTCTACAACCATCTGTGATATGTCTGTTTGCTGGAGCTTTGCTCCTTGCCTGCAAGCCAAAATAAATACCAAAAAAAAAAAATCCCTTGAATGACACTGGTAAAATAACCCATATTCATTAATGTTCCTATCGTGTCATTTCCCTATCTTTAGGCATACTGCACTGTTATCTGTATTAATCGAGGTCTCTCTTAAAGCTAGCCCATTCAGTATTTAACCCCAATGAAATTATTTAAGGTCAAACTGAATTTGACCCTATGCCGTCTAAGTTTATTGGTTTTCCCTTTCTGCAATGTAAAGGATGCATGCACTTAGAATTCCAGATATTATGACATCTGAAATAAACAAAGTGTTCATGTTTGCCAAATGAATAGAGTGAAATCTCATTTATCCAAATGCCCAGGGAACAAAATATTGTACTAATAGTCAAATATATCAATATTTTCACAGGTTTACTGACCTGGACAGGTTCTCCTATGGGGCTGCACATTTGGCTCACCTCTTCCTTTTTTCTTATAGAGTTAGATAATAAATTGCCCTCTTGTGTTTAAGTGGTTGAGTAGTTAAGTGAACACTTAAGTTTGTGGTTAAGTGAACACTTAAATTTAAACTTGTTACCCTCAGAACTAAACTGATCAAATTCACAATATTGATAATTTTGTTTTTGAAAACAAATGTCTTTCCAACTTAAGTCCAGCATTATGGCTGGATCAAGGGAGTATACGCACATCTGTATAAATGCCATTTTTCCCTCTGGACTGTCTTTGAACCCACCCTGCCAAACCCTCATCTGCGTTTAAAAATCCTTTGATAGTTGTGTGTAAGAATTTAGAAATGGACAATGTGGGAGGAGGGAGCCCCCCCAGGCTAAAGCTCAAAAACTCGAGAGCTCAGAATGCAGGGAAGTCCTTTTTAAAAAGTAGCTTCACATGGAATGCTCATTCATCCATTTATATACAACATGGCTCAAGCTAGCCTAATCTTGTCATATCTTGAAAGCTAAGCAGGGTTGGCCCTGTTTATTACTTGGAGTCAAGGTTCTCTGTGCAGAGGCAGGCAATGACAAAACACCCGTTAGTCTCTTGCCTTGAAAACACTATAGTATCGCTATAAGTTGGCTGCGACTTGGAACAATTTCTGCCACCACTATGAGTTAATACTAATCCTTCTTAACCAGAATTAATTTACATTTTTTTTAATGTCAAAACAAACATTTTTTCTTAAGGTTCTCAGGCATAAATGTTCCTCAAACTGCTATTTAGGATCTTTTAAAAATAAACAGCAGGGATGCCTCATTAAGCTATAGCAAGTTAAAAGTAATTGTGAGACCGAAACAACTCCTTCCTAGGTGTGCAATCCTAAGCAAAGTTTCTGCAGTCTATGAACACTTATTTCAATGGGCTTGGATTGGTGTAACTCTTCACAGGATACCATTGTAAATGACTTTCTTGAGAAGTAACTACAGCTAATACGAATGACACTAGATTAAAGCTGTACAAAGATGGATAAACATTATACTATTATTTTTACAATGCTTGCAAGAAAGCGAGTGCTTTTATTCCCTCCGATATCAAAGTAACTGAGTAAAGCAGTTAAATATAACTTATTTTAATGGGACATTTACATCATTTGCAATGAGGGAAAATCCCAAAGAGACAACACTGGAATGCAGATTTTACTGTTGAGTTTATATATATATATATATATGACTTTCTTGAGAAGTAAGTGCAGCTAATACGAATGACACTAGATTAAAGCTGTACAAAGATGGATAAACATTATACCATTTTTTTTACAATGCTTGCAAGAAAGCGAGTGCAATGGGGCTGTCCAAGACTTCTACAAGATAGCTGGCTAAACCAAAGATTTTACCAGCACCAGCATTCATTTTTAACTTCTCTTGGATCTGGAGAGGAATGTTCCTCACTGGTCCTCTTGTCTTGCTACTTAGTACAGAATAGGCGATGAAGGCTCTATGAATTAAAGACTTCAATCCGTAACCCACCACAAGGCTCACATTTCATTACAACAAAATGGATTTTGGTGTAACCTTAGTTGTGTAAATCCACAGCTCTGTGGTGAGAGCAATATCTCCCCAAAGGGCTTGGAATGTGGTGGCAGCTGTTTGGCTGCTCTACTCTATGTCTTTTATAAATCCCACTGCATTTTCGATTATACCTCCCATGTGTTTGAGAGTTGCCATCTGCTCAGTGTCTTATCCATCGTTGACTGATTCTAGCCCTGTACAGAAGTTGCAGAGAACACATTTACAGTCTGAATACAGTGTACAGTTGATTTTTCTTTGTATATTACATTCCAAATGTGTACTACTGTATGTGAGATTTAAGCCCCACAATTATCTCCTTCAGGACTCGTTGCTGGATGTATTTGTAAAGTGAACACACTTTCTTACAAACAGATGTATGAATGTTCATGTAAGAAGTATACATAATCACATAACGTAACCTGTGGACAGGGCTAACTAAATCAGACAGCCCAATGCTGAAAGTCATTTGGTGTATCTGTAAATAACTACACCAATATTTGATTCTTCCTCTCCAAACAGATCCATTAGCATTTGAACTCATCTCAATTTAAAGCAATGATTATTTGAAACCTACAGTTCTTGCTATTTGCTCCTGATTGGAAAAATACAGATTTAGGCCAATAAATGTTATTTTGAAACTTCTTATAAAAATGGGCAACACAGCAAATGCCAGTTGTTCTATTGAAATAAAAACTATAAAAGATCACAAATTATTTTAAAAAAATGTATACGGTCTTCTAAACAATGTGGGGAAACAAAAATAATCAGCATGCACATGAAATAATGGATGTGAGTGAATAAGGAGAAAAGACAATACATATATAAACAACAATAACAGAGTAACAAAAAAATATGAAAAGTATTCTTTGATTTGGATCAAATACAAAACTACCAATCCAAAAAATTAGATCAGAAACAGAGAAGGAGAAGGAAGAAAACATATAACAAAAAGGAATAACCAGGGAGATCAAGCTTTTAAGAAGAAAAATGTAAAGCCTTCTTTGACAGAGAAAAGATTTTTTAAAAAAGATACTATATTTCAGACTGAATGAAATATAGTATCTTTTGATATATAGAGTATCTTTTACTGTATGGCATTCATTTCCTTCTTTGACAGGATGCTGGTTCTACCAGATCCAGCTTGGTAACCAGGACGGTCATTGCAGGATGCTCTCACATAGCTCCAGCATGCAAGGATATAAGGCATCTCATAACTTTGCCAGTACTTGAAGGTAGAGATGGGCATGAACAAAAAAAAACGAACATGATGTTCATTATTCATTGCCATCCACGAGCAGGTACTCATGAACAACCATGAACATGGCCCTGTTCACGAACACATGTTCATGGTTGGCTGTTCGTGGGGCCAGCAGGCTCTCCTCCAGCCATCATCCAAGTCAAGATCCCTACTGCACCACTCCCAGAAACCTGACTTGAGCAGGCACCAGGAAAGGTACCAATAATAAATAATAGCTTGGCTCCAGAGCCTGGCTGCAGCCCTGGAACTTGAAGGGGTAGATCCCTATCCCACCACACACAAAGAAAATTCAAGCTCCAATGCACTCTCACTATCAAAATGCCAACAGCAACTCTCTCCCTCTACACTGTCTGCAAACTAAGCCAGAGCTGGGAGCCTCCCTTCCTCCTGCTCTTTGCTCCCTTGTAACAAATTTGGAGCTCCACATTTGGAAGGAAGACCTTCCTATCAAGCTAAATTGGGCTTAGATTGGGGTTTCCAGGGCAACAGCAGGAGTTCAGACAGAGTTCAGACAATCCCTGCCTATGTTGCCAAGGGAATTGATTGCAGGTGCCAGACTGTCTGGCTTGATGAACTGCAATGAACAGCAATGAACAGGGCTTGCAGTGATTACCTGTTCGTTTAGAATGGGGCCTCACAAACAGCTTGTTCACGAACAGCAGATTGGGCTGTTTGTGGCCTTTTTTTGTTCATATTGCTGTTCGTGCCCATCTCTACTTGAAGGACTCTTGCACCAGCTTCCCAGTGTATGCTGGTCTCGGTTTGAGGCCACCATATACCAGGCTGTTTTAACTGTAGCTTTTTATGGGGCCTTCAGGGTGGGAAAGCTGATGTCTGTCTCAATCAGGGTCCACTCCAGCAGGGCATTAGGGTTGGACAATTTGCCCATGTGTGCCAGGGTCTAGCAGTGCAGTCGTCTGGGCAGTGGTAGACTTTTTGTCCATCAGGTTGCATGGCCTGGATCCCTTGGTGGTGCATGCTGATGGCTGTTTTCTCACCAGGTTTCAGTTCATCACAGTCATACAGGCTGAGCTCCCCCTGAGGATTATGGATCTCATCCATTCATGATCGATGCTGCTACTATGCAGCGGAGGCCACGTTGCCTCAAGCCCTCATCCAACCTGTCAAGTGCTGGACTCCTTGGGACTACAAATGGTACATTTGGAGCCGGTCAAATTATAATGCTTCTCTCTTCTAGTTGCAGGTGCTGCAGTGGCTTCTGAGACCTGAAAGTTGGGCAAGTTGATGATGGAGTCAGAGGATGGAGGGCTGTCATCTGCAGGCCAGAACTGGGAGGCTCCCTCACATGCTAGTTGCCTGAGTGGTTGATGCCTGGCTGCCCAGTGTTTTTTCATATCTGCTGCCCCATGGGGAAGGGAGTAGAAAGGGATTTTTCCCTGTAGGGACAGATGGACTGAGGACCTGTCTTTTTTTTCCTTCCTTACTCTGGGAATGGGACAGGGATCACTGGGTGGTGGGGGTAGAGTCCAACTTGGTTGTTGCCAGCGGAGCGTTGGTGCAGTACAGCATAGTGCTCACCTCTTGTAATGGTTTCGGGATTTTGTGCTGGCTGCACTGTAGTGAGTTGTGCTGGCTGGGTGGCTTTTTCGGGGTCCTCTTAAATGATCTGGGGGAAGCCGATGGGTACACCTGGTCTGGCCATCCTGGATGGTAGGGACCACTTGGGTCATGCCTGGATGGGTGCTACACTTCCTGCCATCCCATGGTGCCCAGCAGGTAGGCTGGAGAAAGCATTGTTCGATGCAGTGGATCTGAACTATATGCCATGTCGATGCTTGGCTATAATCAAGAAAATTGTGGCCCATTTTCATCCAATATTGGTGAGTAGTCTATTCTTTGCCCAGGCACCAGCCTCACATATAGCCTATACAGCTGCAATGTACATTCCATTAAACAGGAACCATCCTTCTATTGGATTTCACTTGATCTAGACAATGGTGCTTCACATTAATCAAGCCAAAGCTCGTGGGGGGGGGGGGGAGTCTTTTCTAGTCTCTTTCCATGACTTCAGGGGCGCCTGCATCTTTTTAATTACAAGTCAAAAGAGACTGCTGGAAAATGATCAAAGTCTTCACACAAAATATTAGCAGTAAAGTAGATTGATGGAGTATGAAGGTCCTCCAGACTGATCAACAGTAAAGGTAGTATTGATTTAGAGGTACATTCTCAGCATTCAAAGTTCGCTCTGCCATGAATTAGTTAGAGTTGGCTTTCCCATTAAAGCATCAGCTGGTTTATAGAATGTCAAGTCCCTCCTGTCCCTGACTGGGTTCTTGCTGAATGTTAACTGATATCTACTGCCTTTTTTTTTGCTATGCAGATAGGCCATGGGTATTATTTGTGAGTCAAAAGAACAGCTGTGTATAAATCTTGAGTACAATAGTGATATAATTAAAAGATTCAGAGTCAGCATTAGAGCTTTGTGGTCTACTTTTATCTCTGTAGATGTAATGTTTAGAAGGCAAGATCTTGGTGATTTTAATGTCTTTGATCCCGTTTCCTAATCCTGACAACAGACTCTCGTGACTACAATATACCTAAACATCAGCAAGTTTTCTGTTAAATTTTCAAAGCCCTCCTTAAATCTGCTTTCCAAGTAAAAAGTATTATCATGTCATTGGCAAGGAATCATAAAACAGAACTTTTCAATGGAAAAAAATAGAAATAAATTTGGTACACCATTAGACTGCTTTGCTTCCCTGCTTTTGCACTAGGTGTAGCCTGAATCCGTCCTGTAGCCCCCAATCCTTTCCCATTTTTGAGTGGAAGGTTAGGAGGTGGATCAAACCCAAATTATAGATACATTGAATACCATGAAAAACAAACAGTAAGAGAGATCTTCTCACAGTTCTTGTTCAAAGAGGAGCGATTTCTCATATCTTCTTCCTTTACTTTTGAGGATTTTTTCCTATTCTGCATTATTTTCCTTCTTCATTAGGAGAATTTCTAAAATTAATTCAAGAATTATGGTTTGCTATGACACTGTTCTCTTCATTGATTTGCATCTTTTCTTTTCCTCTATCATTTTGCATATATATTCATTGATAAAATATTGAAAGAAAACTTGATCTTGACGAAGGCAATATGATTGCCTTAGGATTCTTTTTGTGTCTACTGCTTAGTAAAACACAACATAACTTGATACAACTATAGATGTGATAGAATCAAGATCAGTTTATTAGAGTGTTTCATCAGTAAACAGGCACACACATCAGTAATACATGAAAGGAAACCGAATGAGCTATGGAAAAGTACAGTTGTAGCAAATCTGACATACAACAACATAGTGTTCTATACAAAATCTAGAAATAAAAGTAACAGTGGAGGGTCACCTCTACTTTGGAAACAAGATCAGATTTTTTGGAACTTCAAAACCAAAGGAGAAATTAAAATGAGAAAAGCAAGAGAATGATAGAGGTAGTACAATAAAAAAAAGTCAATGAACCTATCGGCTAAAGATTTTACTGAAAATTTTGTGACATCAGCATGTATATCCTAGGCTTCTGATGCAGTGGCTTGGAAGGTCTGAAATAAGAAAGGAATAATAAGAAAGAAATAATTCTACTCCTCGTGCCTTTTATGCATGTGTAGGATGTTACTATCATTGGGTGACGCACACCCACAATCTCTCCTTTGGGGCACACCCACAAGTCTCCCCTTTGGGGCCTTCACTTTAACATTGACCCCTAGAAATAAGTGTATAGATCTGAAATTGTTCATGCCAGATGTATATTCATTACACTGTTTTTTTAAAAAGCTATATTTAAAGGTGAGCAGTGGAAAAGGTTGAAAAAAATACTCACAGGCACAGAACTGTATTTGTCAGTGCAGCAAAACAAACCAAATTCATTGAGAAAGAGATCAAGGCTACAAATCTCAAGTGGGCACAATTTAATCCAGAATTTTTCCTACATGCTTCAAGCACCAAATTAGGCCATCTCTCTTAGCACTTATCTACAAATTCATTCCTTTCTTAAAGCCTGAATTAATTGGCAGGTCATTCCTTTTAACAACAGCTATAATTTTCAGCATTAGGGTCCAGCCCGCCTGTGTTTTTCTAGAGTTGAGATCATCCTACTGTATATACATTGCAGTATGTGTCTTGGCAAAGCCAAGCATGGACAGCGTAAAACCGCTTATCCTTTATTTTCATTTCACCCCAATTTGGTAAAAAAAGAAAAAGAAAAAAGAAAATGTGAGCTTTTGCAGAATTTATATTCCAGATGCAACTGGAAAGCCCATCTGGATTAGTTTGGCAGCCATAACAAGGCAAATTGGGCTAAATCAGCCTTAAGTAAAGTGCACGGATAGTGTTTTCCCAATTCAACCATTCAGAAAGAAATATAGAAGAACATTATTTCAGTAATTAACCATTTCCCTCATTTTCTTCCATTCATCTGACCTTTGTTAAAGAAGAGTTAAGATAAAATATTATTGTTTTTATAAAAAGGAAAGGAACAATGCTGTAACACCAGAAAATGGAAACTGAAATTCATCTTACACTTAAACTTCAGTTATATGAGGCTATTTTATAATCACAGAACATTCGTCCATCTCATACTAAGGAGCAGACAGGAAAGTTAAAATACTCCAGGAGCAAGCCAGGATGAGTTGCCTCTGTGGAGCTAGCAGCTAGTGTTGCAGGGGCTGCTCAGATTAGACCTAGCAAGCCTGAGAGACTGCAATAGGAGGCAGTGCATGAACTGAGACCCATAGTAGGTGCTTGTGCAGCACTAGAGGCAGAGCTGAACCTGACAACCAATGAGAGGGGTCGGGGTAGGACATCGAGGTGATGTCAGCGCCAGCACCAACATCACAATATCACTTCAAGGTACAAGCCAGAAAAGGCAATAGGTAGTTCTAGTAATTTCTTGAAATTGTTGGTTTTACTGTAGAGTAGCGTACTTGGTGCCGTGGCATTTCCAAGCAAGTACCCAGAAGTTACTTTACAGCATCAGAAACACTCTAGGAATTCCCCCAATCTCTATGATAAAGATGGTACCAATATTTATCTTTTGATACTTAATATTTACCTTTACCAATCTGTATGGTAAAGATAAATATTAAGGGACATTTCATGAGCATTGCAGATGCTGTGATAGTACTTCCTTACTCACATGGAAGTGATGTCACAGCATCCACACAATTGTTAATCTGTCACTAACTGAAGGCACCTTCCCTCAGCCTCTCAAAGAGGCAGTTATCCACCCACTACTTAAAAACACATTCCCCCCGCCCCCAGTTGGAAGAACGAGACAGACACAAAGGATTGGACTTAAGGGTGCTTTATTAAATACAACATCAACACTAAATTGCAGCAAGGCAAACTAGCGGTACAGGGCAAGCCACGGGGTCATTCCGGGACCTCCACCTTGACCTGTCTGGGCGAGCTGCACTGCCCTGGGCGTGAGCCATTCTTGGAATGGTGTGGACCCAGCCAGCCAGGCAAAAGATCCCCCCCATCAAGCTCCTAAAGCCTCAGCCATACAGCATGAGGGAAGGACTTGTATCTGGGGTTCCCCATAGGCAGTCTGTACAGGTGGTAGTAGCCATGAAGCATACCATCCCTCCTGACAGACCCTATTTCCCCACCAATTGGGAATTGCCAAAGTGGTGCTCACCATCCCACTCCCTATTCCCCAACTTTCTCCTGCCAACGCGAAAGGCCAAGCCTCTGCTTAGGCCCTAGCACCCACCTGAGCCCTTGCCACAGATCATCTAAGAAGATGTCATTGCCAGCCACTGGGTGGGAAATGCAGCCCTGGTCCAGGGTGAGGCAGGTAAATTGAGGTGAATTCCTAGTCCCTCACCCAACCTCCCAAATGGCCCTGTGGGCTGAACGTCTGGCCCAAGCCATGCCCTTTCCAAATAATGTACCTGTACGGCCCCATGTGGAGATCCGACAGGAAGGACCATTCCTTCCCATAGCCACATGCAGGGGAAAACCATTTGTCCCCCAATGAGCATACATGGGGGAGGACCATTCTTTCCCCCAAACCAGTCTGCCAGATAGGACCCTTCCTACCTCATCAACATATGCAGGTGAGGACCTTTCCCCCAAAATAGGCAGGGGAGGACCATTCCTTCCCCCAAAACAGAAATGGCCACAGCCATGGCCCATTCACCCAGCCCAAGATGAGATCGCCATCATGCTGGCAAGGCAGGCCACCAGAACACCATGTTGAGCCCCCAGTGGATCCGTCACCGCCTTGGAGACCAGCCTTGGAAATGCGTCAAACCTAAGAAAACTCAATTAGTATGATGCTCAAAGGGAAGCAAGGGACATACGTTTTCTTTCCTCATAATGTCTTTATATTTTTATTATTGATTTATTTAGTTTTCAACATTGTGGTTCAATTTGAAAACTCAACTGGAATAGGACAATGTAACCTTCTATGGAAATGAGCCAGAGTTAACACTCGAACAGGAACCCGCAGCCTGCTACTCCTGTTAAAGTTTTTAACAGGCACTCAACTATCAACCACCTCACTCGGCTGGGTCCCTTTCTCAGCTGTCTGCTGGCCTCCTCCACCCCCTGCCCGTCTGCCACCCCCTCCCTGCTTAGATCCAGGGCAGGCTGCATAAGGGTGAGGGCCCGAACAAGATGGGCACTCATGCCTGTACGTACAAGTTTTCCTTTGCTGTAAAGTCCCAGCAGAGAAGGCGGGGTTGCAACTGCTGCCAATCAGACACATGGGTGGCTGAACTCATTAAAGGGCAGTGAATCAGGTGGCCACTATCTGACCTATCTCTGGGGTTCGGCTTTGCAGGGGACATCAGCTGCAGCCACAGCTGCTGATGAATTTGGTCCCAGCGAAGCTGTGGATTGAGGGCAGCCCTCATCCTAAACTCTTCATCATACTGCAGCCAAGCAGCACCAACAAAGTCAGTATATCCCCTATATATAATGTTAAGGTACTGAAATAGCAACACAGCCCAGAAAGGCTGGGCTCTACCCAACACCCCAGCATAAATCAGGAAATCCGGGAGCCAGTTATGCCAGCTATGATCTACCTTCCTTCTCCTGATTTTTTCCTTGTTTAGTTCATCTAAATTGTCCTTATCCTTCTTCTCCAGCTCCCGGAAAAGAAGGGTGAAGACATCTACATACTCCGTTTTAACTGTTTTATCCTGGGTAGCCTGGGTAAGATGGTCTCCAAGGGGCAAAGCTGTATCACCCAAAGGAAGCGACCTATATGGGACTTGGCCATACGCTCCATAAGGCAGAATGCTCCAAGGTGGATAAACCCCATACTGCCACCCCATAGAAGGCATTCTGAGGGCTTGGCTCTCACCAGTCCCCCACATCGGGTGATGATTCCCTAGGGCCAACTGGGTGTTCGGTGCAACCGCTGCTTGAGCCGGCCACCTCATTTTCCCCGATGCCTGCCAAGATGAACTGTTGTTGTTGAAAGTGTAGGCATGAGCCGTTGTCCCCAGGAACCCGGAGGCAGTGGCCTGACCCCATAATGGGCCAATGGCCAGCCGCACATCTGCTGAGATAGGGCAGATTTACCAGCTGGCACATCAGGTTCAATCGCCACAGCGACCTGAACACCTTCCGCTTGTCCTTCTGGTTCAACTTCCACCACGACATCCTCCACAGCATCTTGCGCTGCATGACTAGTACTAGCCACTGCCTCAGCTGTACCTGACAAAGACTCAAGGGTAGAAAGACGTTTAGAGCTTTTCATCTTCTGCTTCTGTAATGTATTTGGTTTCTATATTGGCCATCCAGTAATATACACATATACAATTGTCTATTAGGTCACATGAAGCGTGTTTGCAATGAATAGGTTGTTGGCTTCACAAAATTCACAAAATGAGTTGCTTTCCTTCTTCATTTTGTAATTGTAGTCCAAATTTTCCAACATTTCATTCTGAGTTTGTCATTTCCAGAGTAAAATACTGTAATTTTCTGACTGAAAATGTCCTAATCCTCTCTGCTTTAGTTCACTCACACCCAGGATTACAATGTTTAAACATTCAATTTCTCTTCCTAGGGTTTTGAGCTTATCTTGATTCATGCTTCTCACATTCCATGTTCCTATTATTTGTGTCACAGAGCTTTAGATGTTCCTTTTGCATCTATTTGCATCAGCAACTGGACATCATTTCAGCCTTAATCCAGTTCCATGATTAAGAACAGTGCCACTCCTAGTTGTCCTCATCTCTTCCCCAGTAGCCAACTGAGTGCCATCTGACCTGGGAGTCC
Organism: Eublepharis macularius; assembly: GCF_028583425.1. Lineage (NCBI taxonomy): Eukaryota > Metazoa > Chordata > Lepidosauria > Squamata > Eublepharidae > Eublepharis > Eublepharis macularius. The sequence continues at coordinate 38,089,331 of NC_072791.1, forward strand.
TGTCTTCCAGCACTATATCTTCTTTCATTTTGGATTGTCTCATCATAGTGTTTTCAAGGTAACAGTTGATCAGAAATGGTTTACCATTGCCTTCTTCTGTGCAGTACTAACCAGGGTAGCTGAAGTGACACTGCCATTGTCTGTGAAAAGTCCTCTGCCAGTGTCACTTTCCACTACTGCTGCTGTTCGATAGTTAGCTTTCAAGTTTTCTTCTGCTCCCATCACCATTGAAACATTCAATTCTCTTCTGCTGATATGACCATTGATTCCTGAAGGGGGAGGATGCATCTTAGTCTGGTGTCTCAGTTTTGACAATTCTGTCTTGAGTGGCTCTGATAGGAATTTAGACTCTTAACTAGAGGTGTGCAATTTAGGTTACCAATTCAGAAAAAAACCCTGAATCAGGCTCGATTCGTAAAGATTCGGTATTTCTGAATTGGGGCCAGCCTCTCAAGGTGCTGGGGGAAGAGGAAGAGAGTGTGGTGGAAGAGCCAACATCTCTGCCCCTTCACCCTCAACCATCTGTGACTGCCCAGCCGAGGCACAGTGTGTTTGCCCCAAGTACCTCACAGGAGGTGTCTCCTGGGGGGCTGAAAAATGCAGCCATGTGTGCGGTGTAGGGAGCCCATTACCTCCAATATTTGGGAGCATTCCAGGGAACGGAGGATCCCCACTTTGTCCAGTGCCAGCATTGTAGGGCACAGATCAGTCATGGCATGAGGAAATATATGAAGAGGCAACACCAGGCGATGTGTCTTCTGGGGGAAAGTTCTAGTGGCACCACATGGCTGCCAGCTAGCCGGAAGGAGGCAGGCTCCTCTGGTGGTCTCCCTCCATGTAGGGCAGGGACGCCAAGCCTCTCTGATGGAGATGCTTCATGTGCAGGGCACTAGTGTGCCCAGGGAGAGGATCCAGAAGGCGACCAGGCATGTCACGTGCCACATCATCAACATGATTGCTATAGATGGCCAGCTGTTTTCCATAGTTGACAACTTCAGCTACCAGGGGCTGCTCCATGATGCCTATCCCTGGTATGTGATCCCTGCTTGCATGATGTTGAGCAGGACTGTGATGCCTTCGTTTTGCAGGGCTGCCAGGGACCACTTGAAGGCACAGTTGTCCCATGCTTCTGGGAGAACTGTGCATTTCACGTCCAACATCTGGACCTGCTCTAGTGTGCAGCATGTGTACCTGTTGCTTACTGGTCACTGGTGGCAACCTGAGGACCTTCAGGGTGGCGGTGCGGTGCCCAGTGTTAGGCAGAGATGGATGGGAGACCGCCGGGCCAGCTACTGCAAGGCTGTGCTCCACACTGAGGTTCTTGATGAGGCGCACATGGTGAAGAACATCGCGGCCACCTTGAGAAGGGAGCTGGACGGCTGGGAAAGCTTGGGAGGTGTGGCCATGGGATGCATGGTTATGGATGGTGGCCAGAACATGAGGGCAACAGCAGTGCTGGTGAGCAGGAAGCACATTTACTGTGCAGCCCACAATCTTTACCTGGTGGTAAGAAATGTACTTGGTTTGGGTTCCCCCAGGGAACCCCAGGATCCCACAATTTGTGAGCTCCAGTGTCTCCTGCAGAAATGTCAGAGACTCACGAATCACTTCTTGTGTAGCGTGAAGTCCACTTATGAACTTCACCAGAAGCAGGCCAGGGCTGGTGTGCCGGAGCATCGCCTGGTCTCTGATGTTAGCACTCATTGGAACTCCACCTATGCCATGCTGGGGCACTTGGTGGAACAGCAGGCCACCCTCAAGGCATGGCTCTTAGAGAGCAAAGTTTGGAGGCAGGAGGGTGAGTTCAGCTGAGAGGATTGGCTCACCATCTCCCAGACAGTGGAGTTCCTGAAGCCCTTGAAGGACTTCACTGCGGCGGTATCATCTGACACAGTGACCCTGGGTCTGGTCATTCCTCTGGTGCACATGCTCCAGAGTTCAATGGCCTCCTTTGTGGACCCAGATGCACCACATGCAGACATTGTTCTGGGAGTGCACCCGCTCATGTAAAGGCTGCAGCAGGGCATAGCTGCCAATCTAAAGCCTCTCATGGAGGAGTTATACATGTTGGTGACCATGTGTGACCCGCGCATTAAGAGCACTTTCATCGAGCAGGACAGGAACCTCACAAGCACCAGAGATGACCTCTGTCTGTGGTCGAGGTGTAGGCAGGCCAAGAAGGGCCTACTTTCATCAGTGGGGCCCAGCATGGGGCACAGCCCTGCGGGTCCCTCTCACACCCTTTCTGAGTATGCTCCCCCCACAGCCACCACCAGGATGTCCATGGAGATGGAGATGCTCCAGCGTTCCCTCAGCCCCTCCGGGATTGTGAGTCACATGAGACAGGATTCAGCGGAGGCAGTGGTCAGGGACTACCTTGGGGAGCCCTGCGAGTTGCTGTCCATTGATCCATTGAGCTACTGGGCCAAGAAGGAAGCGGTCTGGCTGGATGTCTCCCTCGAGGCACAGCGGATCCTCTCATGCCCTCTAACGAGCAAGGAGAGCAAGCACATCTTTTCTTATGTGGGTTACATTGTCAGCTCACATCGCACTCACCTTCTCCCATGGAGAGTTGTGCAGTTTGTCTTCCTGGAGGTCAACAATTGGCTCTTCAATTTCTCCGAAGTAGACTTCCAGAGCAACTGAGGTGAGCCCTCCTTGTGGCCTGCATCCTCTGCAAGTCTAGGACCTGAGGAACAGTGCTCTTCTCTAAAGTAAACTTAGTTAGAAGTAGAAAACCAGCAGGAGGAGGGTGGGACTCAGTGGCAAAGGGAATGTACCCTGCAATTTGGCCTCCCTCCCCCGCTACAGGAAAAAAATGCAGAACTGTCCCAGCCCCTGTGGGCACAAATTTACTCTGATGATTGAGAAAACAGGCCCCAGAAATTTTGATTGCTACTGAAGGGAGAGACAGGTTAGATTAGAGAGGGAGAGACAGGTGGGACTCACACAACAGGAAACTCAGAGAAGCAGCCAAACTAAGCTGTGCTTCTGAGGATCATGTTGTTGTTGCTAAATGTTGTTAAATGCTGTTGCTGTTAAAGCTGAAAAGTTCTCATTGAAGGGGTGAGAGGAGTGGGGCAGGGAGGAATGGTGTTGGTAGGCTGATGATGAAGGCTAGATCCCAACAGTGCCTCACAGGCAGTGTCCAGTTCAGCCTGAAGCTGGCAGGCAGTAGTGGTGGGGAATCCTCTGCAACTGTGCTCTGCGAATGCCATTGTGTTGTGCTTGTAGCTAGTTACTGTCCAGTTCTGCTCTGTGGTGTTTCCCCACTGGCTGAACTCAAAGCCCTGCTGCAGGAAATGACAATGATTCTGCTGGACTAAGTTGCAAGAGTGTCCCCCAATTCAGTTTGGTTTGAGTGGAATGGATGTATGATACTATGGTACAGTTCCCTTTGAGTCACTATGGTTCTGTTGGGGGGGGGGGGGTTGATGAATATTGTTCTACTGTTGTTGTATGCTCTTTCCCACCCTCAGCCCACTTGTGGGGAGGGCAGGCAGAAAATCCAAGAAATAAAATGTTTTTGTTGTGATGTGTTGTTATGTGCCTTTCATGCTATGTAACTTAAATCCAAGAAATAAAATGCTTTTGCAAGTTATTCAGTGTGTGTGTGTGGTTTTCTGGCGTGAGGGTAGCTGTTGTATTATATCTAGGAGACTGTTGTGATGTGATACTAGTACTGTCATGTGCCTTTTATGCTGTAAGTGAAAGCAAAAAATAAACTTTTTTGAAATTAATTCAGTTTGTGTGTGTGTGATTTTCTGGTGTGAAGGTTTGTCCTCATAGAGAACTATGGAGAGAGGCTGGCCAGCCTGCTCTGGGGGTGGTGGGGGATTTTGAGGTGCGTGTCTTTGGATCAGTTGTACTTTGCCAGAGATGAGCTTGTATACTGGAGTGTGTCCTCTGCTGTGGTACCCCTGGCCTGTGCATAATTGCCCCTGGGATATTTTAAAAGCTCTCAAAATAGAGAACTATGGCGAGAGGCTGGCTGGCCTGCTCTGGGGGTGGTGGGGAATTTTGGGGTGTGTGTCTTTGAATTTGTGGGACTGTTGGAGGGTAGACTAAAAGGGGGATTCTGCCTGTGGCCATGGATGCCACATTCCATGTGTTCCTGCTGTGGGAGTCTGGATTTTCCCACAACAGGAACCAATGGAGAGTGGCTGGCCAGTTAGCGCAGGGGTGCTTTTTTGGGGGTGTGTGTGTGTGTGTTAAGTTTGGTTCTGATGGGCTGCTTGGGGTGTAGTATAGCTGAATAGCGATTTCCAAAGTGGTTTGTCACTTTGGAAATTGCTTGATTCCGAATTTTTTTCCTGCTTCAGAAATTCCGAAGTGGGAAACCAGAATTTTTTTGGCGTGCACACCCCTACTTAACTGAGTCCAAACTCCTACCACTATTGCTTTTAGCTTCCCTGACACACTCAAACCCCTCACCACATTAAAGTGTGCATCCAAATGAATGGGATAAAATAGGGTTTATTGAATAGAATATCAGCTCTGCATTAAACTCACTCCCCACATTGTGCCAACTCCCCAAGAGGGTGTACTAGCATCTGGGAAACCCACCCTGGCTCTAAACTCAATATAAGTACAAGCCATACCTGCTTTTCCTTGCCTGCATCAAATGTGTGCAAAGAGATGTTGCCCATCAACCCCATCCCTCCCCGTGGAGAACTGTAAAGGTTCAAATGCCAATATGTAGCACCAAGGAATTACCACCTCACCCCCTCCTGTGATACAATGCAGCCTTCAGTGGCTGGTTGGGTTGCCTCTTGCATCCTTGAAGACAGTTTCAGGTGGATAGCCATGTTGGTCTGCAAGATTTGAGTTCAGTAGCACCTTGAACTTAAGTTTATACCCTGAAAATCTTCTTGTTTTTAAGATGCTACTGGACTCAAATCGTGCTTCCCCCCTGCTCTCCTTGGTTGCTTCAGGATATCTTCCAAAGCACTTAAGCAACAAGCACCTCACCAGCACAAATGCTGGCAATTCCAGTTAGGGTGTCACAAACAAATGTGAAGCAGATGGGGGAACAATCACTTATCTTAGCCAATCAGATCGAGACTCCCAAAATTCCTGCTTGGCCAGTTAATCTCACATTGCTGCCATGGGGAGGGAGGCTGAGGAGCAGTGTAACAAAAAAAACCATGCCAAACAATGAAGGAATAGCTTTGAACATCCTTCCTTTTGCGGCCCTCTCATAGGAGGCACTGCATGAGATAGTCATTCCTCTCTCCCCGCCCCCAGTCTCTGGTGCCTCTAATTCTCTAAGCAGGTGAATATAAAATTTCCCCTGCCATTATTTGGGCAGAAAAGTGCTTCCACTAGAGCCAAGGGAAACAAAAGAAAAAATGAATGTATCATAGCAAACCTAAAGAAAACAAAACAATTGAATTATTAAAGAATAAAAGAAAATATAAAGGAATACAAATCAAATTTGGATGCAAATCCCCACCGATATTGTGGTGACCATGGAACATAAATGGTTCTCCGTATATGAGGGAAGGTGGTCCCTCTTGGCAGCAATATTGGTGATTGCTCATTGTGATTGTCTTAATACAAATGGTACCAATGGAGTGACCCAACTAGTTCTGAGTTTCAAATCTCTCATCAGCTTCTTTATTATTATTTAGCAACCAACTGAAAAAAAGAGCACACAATCCTGATCACTTTTTATTCTATTGGATGCCAGATATATAACACAATAATGTTACCTATAAGGGGGAGGGAGTGTTTATATGGTCCTCATCCATATAACATTAGTATTGATCCTGCACTGCTTGGAAATATAAAGGTCTGCCTGCAAGCAGTCTACCCTTTGTTGCTATCAGTGTATACTTTTAATATTTATAGATTATTTTGAAATTGTGCTATAAGCTACAGTAGTTCATCTTCCAAGGAAGTTAATAAGACAGCAAGTTACAATGTTGGTTTTATGCTCTTGGTAAAGTAGTTCTGAAAATCATGGACGTTATAGCATTCCATTAATTTTATTTCAGCGTGCTTGCTCCCTCATGAGCACTTTTTCACAGCTCTCACAATTGCTAGTGAATTAGCATCATCATATCGAAAACTTTTTCAAATGGATATGTGAATAGAATTCAATTATTTTAAAAAAATAGAACAAAGAGAGTGTGCGTGCACTTTTCAGCACAGATCTCGATGGGGTAGAATTCAGCTCATATCTGGACACAACTATATCTTCTGTGAAACAAGGGGAGATTTTTCCATTAACATTTATTAGATACCTATATATCAAGAACACAATAATAACAACAACAACAACATTTGATTTATATACCACCCTTAAGGATGACTTAACACCCTCTCAGAGCAGTTTACAAAGTATGTTATTGTTGTCCCTACAACAAAACACCCTGTGAAGTGGGTGGGGCTGAGAGAGCTCTGAGAGCCGTGACTGGCCCAAGGTCACCCAGCTGGCTTCAAGTGGAGGAGTGGGGAATCAAACCTGGCTCTCCAGATTAGAGTCCCGTGCTCTTAACCACTACACCAAACTGGCTCTCAACTGTATAAGGAAGCTACAAACCTTTAGCTACCTTATACAGATTAAGGCCATTGGTACTTTTAAGGACAGTATTGTCTATTCTTACAGACTGTTCTCCAGGGTCTCATGTCTACATTTTTCTTTTAAATGGAGATTTGGGGATTAAATTTGAGACTTCCTTCATACAAAGGAGATGCCCACTATTGAACCATAGCACCTCTGTGTCTCTCTCTACACAAGACATCTTACATGGAGGTGCTCAAGTCTCTTACTTTCTGTGTGGTCTTATATTCAAGTGTATTCTGTCTCCCTAGCAGTGCCTGTGTATCCTCAATGGGAGAACAAGTGTAAGATCTTTCACTTGATCCTACTTGTGTAAAATGTCTTGTGTAGAGAGACTCTCCTTTAGGGATATGCTCAGTCCAGCCACCTCACCCTGTAGTAATGCAGGATTAGTCGGCTGCTGTTCCCAGAGCCAGGTAGGAACTTTTTTTTCTCCTTATCCCATATTGGCAAGGGGGGAGAGGTGTTTTTTCACCTACCTTGCACTGCTGTCAGAGGTTTGAGGCAATTGGCAGTGGTGGTTTATCACTTTAACTCACTGGCAGGAGAGAGTTTGGGGATAGGGCCAGTGAGCACCCCTTGGCAATTCCCCATTAGTGGGGAAATAGGGTCTACCAGGAGCGGATGGTATGCTTGTGATGGCTACCACCACCTGGAGACTGCCTGCAGTGAACCCCATGTGCAAGTCCTTCCCTCATGCTGTATGGCTGAGGCTTTAGGAGCCTGAAGGAGGGAACCATTTTGCCTGGCTGACCGGAGTAAAGCCATTACATGGATGGCTCCTACCCGGGGCTGTGAGGCTCACCCAGACAGGTCAAGGTGGTGGTCCAGGGGTGATCCCGTGGCTTGACCTGTACCACTAGTTGGCCCTTGCTGCATTTAATGGTTGACGTTATATTAATACGGTGGCCCTTTAGTTCCAAACCTTGTGTCTGCCTCTTCCTTCCAACTGGGGGGGGGGCAAATACCAGCAGATGCCATTTTCTAGTAAGCAACAATGTTGTCTCCTCCTCAGCTCATTTGCACATTACAGTTTGCAGCTGGCAAGTCTAACCTATGGTGGTTTTTATATCATGAGCACAAATTCCTTAATTATGAATTTTGAATAGATAAAACTATGTGATATGTGCTATATGAGCATATTGGCCCTGTTATAAGAAATTATATTGTTCAGAAAGGTCAAGATTTGAGATTGTTATCTCAGCCACGTCAACATAAATGTAGCTGAGTGATTTACTTTTACAACTTGTCAACGTGTAAAAATTCAAAAGTGAGAAAGGTGAAGTAAAGCTCCTCCCCTCAATCTCAAGGCCCTACTACTTGACTTATATGGCACATATAGACAGGGAAACTAGAAATGTTATACAAATATTGAAAACTTGATCGTATGCCTAAATGCATGTCGATGTGAAATGAAGTCAAATTTTAATAGTACCACATATGAAGATTCTAGTAAGAGTGACTTACATGACCATGAGCTAAGCTATTTAAAATCAGCACTGCCATTTTCCTAAAAAGTAAAGTCTTGCAAGTTCTCCTAACAAGTCCTTATATTTGCAACACCTCACTGTTAGATTAGGGATTTAAATAAAACTTGAAAAGAAGCTGAAGTATCTGATTGTAGCTAGTTTGGTGTAGTGGTTAAGAGCATGGGACTCTAATCTGGAGAACTGGGTTGATTCTCCACTCCTCCGTTTGAAGCCAGCTGGGTGACCTTGGGTCAGTCACAGCTTCTAGGAGCTCTCTCAGCCCCACCCACCTCACAGGATGTTGTTGTGGGGACAACAATAACATACTTTGTAAACTGCTCTGAGTGGGTGTTAAGTCATCCTTAAGGGTGGTATATAAATCAAATGTTGTTGTTTTAGTTGTTATTATTATACTGTTAGCCACTCTAACTAAGAGTCTCTTTACATGAGACATCTGACACGTGAAGAACACGTGTCTGGAGACACAATGGTAGCCAGGAATGGTAGTTTAAAAAGACAGAGCCGGTGGCAGGGCAAAAGTTTTGCTATACACTGGAGCTGTGTGAAGAGGCTGTGAAATGTCAGAAGGGAAACTGCATCCCATTATAACCTCTTCAGGTCCAAGCCTGCCTCTAGAAGGCAGCTTCAGCCCATTTCCATTCCTTGCTGCCCTCTGGTTGCAATCCCACACAATTTTTGGTTGGAGATGTGAAATCGGCAAAGCCTTTGGGGAGGCAAAGATGAAATTAACAAATCCTCAGAGAAGCAATCTCCGCCTGCTCTGTATTTTTAAATTACACTTCCTGACTAGCATTGTGTCTCCCTACACTTGATGAACATGCACCAAAGCATCGTGTTTAGAGAGTCTCTAAATGGAACCTCCATGTTCTGAAATGCAGCCTCTGAATTCCCATGCTGGGTGGGCAACAAAAGAGGAAGACTTTGGCCTTTGCTCCCTGCTTATAGGCCTGGTAACTGGTTGACCATTGTATGAGCCAGGATGCTAGACTAGATGGACCATTGGTCTGATCCAGCATAGATGTTCTCATGTAAGCTTAATTCTTATAAACTGTATTTTAATTACAGGTCACGTTGTTTGGGAAAGTTCAGTTCAAATGATACTGATCAGAACAAGTGCAAGCATTGGAGAAGGGAATATCAAAGTGAGAGAGAGAGAAAGATCAAACACCACCTTTCGGTGGTGTTTTCACGTAATCAAGCTGAACCCTGTTGAGATACAGAACAATGAGCCTATATGTCAGTCCTAGTTGCACACTAAGGATACAAAGGACATATTGGAACTGATTTTGAGATGCTTGAAGTGTCTTAATTTGATCTTTTGGTGACTTTAGCCTAGTCAATGGATAAGTGGAGGAAATAGCTCAAATGTATGCTTGAAAATCCCACAATCAATACAGATAAATACGTGCGAGGACGAAAACCATTAGAAGAAATGTGCCTACGTGCTTCAATCTCATCAAAGTTTCCCCCTTTATAGGATTCTCTGTTCTGATGTGTGTACATTTCCAAATGAACAGAGGGGGAAAAAACACTGAAAAACTCTGATTTGCTTCATTAGGATAACCAAAAATGAATGAAACAGCAATAAACGAATTAAAGTGATCAATTCATTGCTTACCCTATAGCCTGGAACTGAGTTCAAGCAGACCATAGGGAAGTGAAGAGAATCCCCTCTTGCCCCCCATCGTCTTATCCTCCTCCCATTCAACTACACTTCCTGTGCTTCAGTCTGGGTTTGCTGCTGCCTTTAAGACAGTGTCAATAAAGCATCCAGTCAGCTAAAGAGCAGGTAGCTGAGTACGAAAATAATCTCTCTGTCCTGCCTCACCCTCACACTCCAGTGCAACCCACTCAGTGTAGATGCCAAGATACCTGTTGCTAGTCTTCAGACACCCTGAGGACTACAATTCCCAGTGTGTATTGAGGTGATATGCCACAGCACTGCTGAAACAACATCTGAGGCAACAGGAAAAATAAAAGAGACTAACTTCCCGTTGTCTTATCATCTGTTTGACTTAATGAAAACAAATGGAAAAAATGTTTGTATGAAAACATCTGATCCCAAGGAGTCTCTTCTCATACACCTCCCTCCATCTTAGGGACAGAGATCACATGAGTGGTAGTTTCCTGAGGCTTGCTATTTGCCTGCTTTCAGCTGGTAACAACCCCCTTTCCCTTGTCTTCCATCCTCTGCCCTTGAGAAATTGAGGAACAGGGGGGAAAATGGCCTGAAAATGATTTCCATAGTAATGCTCTGGGAATTTTGCCATATCTTTATGGCCTCTGTCACAGAGACTAAGAAAACTCCTTGAGCATCACACAGAAGTGACGTCACATCCTTCCCAAACTCCACCCTCCCTAGATACTGCCCTCAAAATCTCCTGGCATTTGCCAAGACAGTGCTGGCACCCCTAGTAGAGTCCCCACAGGCTCCAACTTTACTTCCTCTACATGAATCATGATGGCTTAACTACAGGTTACTAATTTGACTCCCACAACTGCCATGAATTCTGTAAGCCTTGTGTAAGCCTCTCCTCTCAACCCCAGCTGTATTGTGGGGATAATAATATCACTAACTTTATTCACCACTTTGAGTGTGGCACTAATCTGCCCTGAAGTGCGGTATATAAGCACACTGTTGTTACTGTTGTTGCTATGTTAGGCTCTGCATGACAGTACTTCTTTACAGTGTGTATGAACTAGGGCTCAGTTTTAGTCCTTAACGGTTCCCTCAAGCCTCTTTCCAGAATAGAACCAAACCAGCCATTTCCTTTATTTGTGTATGGATGTGTGCAGTATGTGTGTGTGTGTCAGTGAAGACTCAGAGCAATACTGCATTTTCTTTAACCATTTTTTGCCAGTATCAAGTCTATTTGACTCCAGAGGCCTTGACTGTGATGTGAAGAAAAAACAGCCCCAGCTATTAGCAATGTAATTCCATTCTGGAGATCCCAGAAATGGTTAAGTTGCCATAAATGCTGTCTTCTGAACAGAAATCAAGAGGAGAGATTCTGCGCTTTGCAGACATGATTACTAAGGGTGTGCATAATAGAATTCCCAAGCTGAAAATATACACAGAAATTGCTGTTTCAAATCATTACGTTGATTTTTGAGAATGGTAACAAAGCCAAGAAATAACAAAACACTCCCCAGCCCAAGTCTTGATGCTAACCCATCATGCAGCATGAGCATGTGTATTGTTGGATTTTCCCCCCCTTTGGTTCATTATCAACGTAGATTTTATCCAAAATCTAGGAGTCAGTGAGCTATCACCTTAGCTTGTGGAGTGTTCCAAGTAGTGCTGCTGTTTGCAACTTTCCAATTGTTATCCTGTCTATGATGATATCTAAAAGTTGTTTAGTTAATCCTATTGAAATCATACCTAGCTCTCCTATCACTACTGGAAAAACTGTTATATATTGCTCCCTGAGATGCTGAATTTCAGATCTTAGATCTTATCTTTTCAATATCTTTTTTTTCAATTCAACTGTCACCTGAGATTGCCAAATCAACCAATTTGATCTTCCTATTTTCAACCACAGTAATATCTTGAGTATTATGTTCTAACCTTATCTGTTTGGATTTTGAAATCCAAGATCTTAATGCTCCCATTTAAAACAACTTTCTCAGGCTTTAGTCCCCCTCCCCCCGCTGCTGCTGCCACCACCACCATAATCATCATCAATCATCATCCATCATCATCTTCTGGACAATGAAATTTCTCCCTTCCAAACAGACCCTTGCAAGGAAGGAGTGCCAAGCATTCCCAGCCAATACCCAACCTGCAGAGAGCTGCTGTTCTCCTTCCCCTATCATTTATGGGATGGAGAGAAAGGATATTCTCTCCCCTCTAAAAGTAGAAAGCCTGGGCTTGTTCAGCGACCCATATAATCCAAACCTTTTGCCCAAATTACTTGAAACTTGGGGCTTCTGTAATGATCAGGCAGAAGACCCCCTCCACACAAACAATTTTAGTGGTATTTGGTTGAAAAACAATGACTTCATCATTCCCACCAAAAATGTCCCTCATAGGGAATAATAGAGGTGCAATTACAATGGCTTGGGGCAACCTTGTTCAGGAGGCCACAGAAATTAAACTTTATAAACATAGAATTTAAACTTCAAATTGCTTAAAATTTAGGAGTTCTTTGATAGACATGAAAAAGAAGTTCTGCTGAAATTTTGATAACATTTGGTTGAAAAACAACAAATCTATCCCTATAGTCCTCTACGGTAGAATGATGAGGGGGTCTGAAAAGGAAGCATCCCACTGTGCGAAAGAAAATAAACAGAAGACCACAAGAAGAATGATGGCAATCCAGAGAGTCAGCAGAAAGGTAAAAAAAAAAGCAGCCATTTATTGAAAAACTAGGAAAATTAAATGAATACAGTAGGGTTTTTTAAAATAATTGTGGCCAGCCTGAGCTCTCCTGCTGGCTGCTGCTTGACAGCCATTTTAGGAACCAGTAGAGAGAACATAGTGCAGCTGCACAGAGAGAGACCTATGTTGTAAAATGGATCCCCTTTGTTCAATCTTCTTGAAATTTAAGGGGCCTTTAGATTAGAGGGAGAACTGTGTTCAGTGCAAATTTGGCATCATAATCTTTTTGAACAGCTGCCCTAGACCCTCATATAATTTTCCCATTAAAGTAATTGTCCAAGAACTCCAGAACCCTCACAAAAAAATCAACAGAAATTTAAATCTGAACCAGTAATGTCCCACCTGAAAATAAACAACCTGTAAAAATTTCTCCCTAAAGCCCAGATACAACGTTGAAACAAAAATCTTCAGAGTACACACACATAAAGATTATCATAATTAATTATGCTCACTATTGTAAAATTCTTTATTATCCTTTTAAATGATAACAGACAAAAACATAGTTGAAAGGAAAAAAGGGGAAGAACAGCAATGAAGTTCATTTTTTTTGTAAAAATTAAACATTGAGAATAATCAAAATTTTCCTGTAGTAGGAACATATGCATGAAACAAAGGATTAGGTTGGTGCAGTCATGTTCATTTTAAAAACCACATTGACAAGCAGCATTCTTTGGATTTAGGGGATCCCCTCCCAACACGATATAACCATTTATAATATTCTTCTTTCATTTTAATTACAAAAGGATGAAGGCATTATTCTTTGATAAAATTGTTATTGAGAATTTTCATTCAGCAGTGAATGGCAGCTCTCACTAGCAAAAAAATAAGCAAAAGGTAGGAATTATAGTTTGATAGTAGTCAGTGTTAGGCAAAGCTTTCAAAAAGTACCTTAAAAAGGAGGCAAGATATAATATTTATGGGTTCAATAAAGGCCACAATTTTTTTGATCTGACAGGATATGAAATGTGAATTTATTTAGCTTAATTAAGTCCCTTTCTAAATTTCAGGTATAATTCCTTGGATTCCGGGCAGCCAAAAGCATTTTACTCAGGGTTACTAAAGCCCATCATGGGCCCCCAGATGAATAGTCTCTCTGTCTTCTTTCTCACACCACTGTGACCCAACCAAAACATACATCAGATGAAATCAAATGCGTGCACCACATGATTTTCCTTCCATTTCATATCTCTGACTTATATCCTTCCCTTTCTCTGAGGAGGTCAAGGATTGTGTATAATCCCCCTTTCATTTTATCATCACAATATGTTATTAAACCTCTATGTAAAGCCTTTAGGAAAACTCATTGGTAGCTATGGAACTGAATGCCTTCAATATGCAAAGGACAACCAGCTCTATATCTCACTATCCAAATCACTGAGGGATGCAGTAGACATCTTGAGTTGTTGCCAATAGCTGTGGTCAAACAAATGGCTGAAAGTAAACAAATTGAAACTCAACCCAGACAAGATGGAAGTGATGCTGGTGGAGAAGGCCAGAGGTCTTAAAGGACATCATGCTCCCCACTTTTTATGGAGTTCATCTTACCCTTGCTGACTCAGTTAAGAGCCTAGGAGTTACACTGGATCCAGCGCTACTGACAGAAAAGCAAATTAAGGCAGCAGGAAAAAATGCTTTTCACAAACTCAGTCTAGCCTGGATGATGGCCCCCTACCTTGATATGGCCAATGTGGCCACCTGGAACCATGCTATGGTAACATTTTGACTTGACTACTGTAATGCACTGTACATAGGTATCTCCTCTAAGTTCACCTGGGAACTCCAGTTGGTGCAGAAAGCTGCAGTTCTGCTGTTACTGAGAGCTAATAGGACCATGAATGTTGCTCCCATTGTACAGTCACTCCACTGGCTACCTATCAGTCACCAAGCCCAATTTAAGGTCTTGTCTATCACCTACAAAGCTATTCATGCCCTTGGTCCATCATATCTATGGGACCACCTCTCTCCCTATGTTCCACATGGCAGCGTCTGTTGGCTGAGAGGAAATAACACACACACATATTTGTTGTGAATCTGTTCACAACAAATGGGACAACTTTAATAAATAGTGGCAGCATATATACAGAAAGTAAATACTAAGTTCCCTGTCCCCAATAGCCCTGGGCAGTAGCTAGGTAAAATAAATATAGGGAGCTGGCTGCCTGTCTGGTAGAGCCTCTGGGAAGAGGAGAAAGAGTACCCATGTGTGGATCTGGGTCAGGGCTCTCTACCTGATAGAGGTTAGGCAGGTAGTGTGTTGTGAGTGCCCACAACTGCCCGTGAAGCCCAGAACTTGGAAGGGAGGTTTCTGGTGGATAGCAGTGTGTAAGGGCTCATACCTTCCTGTTCAATTGTTAAAATATTGGAGTGGGGGCTAGCTGGAATCAATACTTTTTTTGGGGGGATCTAAGTAGTTCATTAGGATTAAATTCTTCAGGGAGGGGGCACCAAGTTCCTTGGGGAAATGATGCTCCAGCTGACTCTCTCTTGGGACGGTCTGTGCATGTTTGATGGAGGAGCTGCCTGCATTCTGTTACTCCCTTAGTGTGACTCACTGCCATTTGATATTGGTTTAATGCAGACTCCGTCTTTTATTTCTACACCCATGCTGGGAAAAAATAGGTGTCCTTATAAGGTGAGGATCCTGGGGGCATCACTGGTAGGTGAGATAGTCAGGTCCCAAGGTGGTGTCTGTCCTAGCAGTCACTAGATCCAGGAGTCATGAAGGACTAGTCTAAGGAAGTTTCTTTTAAAATAGTGAAAAGATTTTCTTTTAACAACACTAGTTATTACTTGAACTGGTTAAAGGATTATTTTAAAAGGTACCTTAGGGGAGTTTTAGAATTTTATCAGTTTCCCAGAAATATTACTTCATGCAGGGTAGAAAACTGGATAAATCTGCACATAACATTATACATCTGGACAAGGGGAGGATAAAAAGCAAATATATTAACCAAACATTTATCTCTAGTGCCTGGTTTTTTATTAACAAAACTCATACCCTGGAAATCTAGTTGGTCTTTAAGGAGCTACTAGACCAGAATTTTGCATTTTTACTGTGCATTTTTGAATGCTGTTGAATTTTCCAATTAGTTTTGTAGGCTCAAAAGATGAGACTATTTACAGTATCACTGACATACCTGGGAATCACTTTAACCTAATTTTTCTGTACTTGAGGTAACTGGCGCCTGCCAACTCACAGCATGAGAAAAAGCAATGACTTTTTCTTCAGTTCATAGGGAGTCTTGTCTTCCTGGAAGTGTATATGTTTGTACTAGAAACATATGTGGAGCCCTTCCCCCTTTTGTCTGAACTGCAGCCACTGTTCAGGTCTCCTTGGTTCTATGCGGAATTTTTTGTATTTAGTGAAGATTTTGCTGTGGTAATTTTGAAATAATTGTGCTATATTTTCTTTTACATTTAAATACAAAAAGAAGCAAGAATTTCCCACACTCTGTGGAGGCAGAGAGCATTGCTTGTTTACTTGAAACATTTATGCTGTCATTAGAGGTGGGCATGAACCAAAGTATGAACCGAAGTTTGTCATGAACTGGGCCTGTTCATGGCTCACAAACCGGGGTTTCGTGGGAGCTAATTTCTCATGAACTGTGATGAATTTTAGCCTAGTTTATTTGGCTCATATTCCAGTTTGTTGCTGAAGACAGCCTGGCGCTGATCAATTAGTTTCCTAGGCAATGGGGGGATGGGCTCTCTGCAGACCTTCTGCTGACCTGGAAGTGACATTTTCACGAACCGAATAAACAAGTTCAAGAATTGGGGCAAGTTCATGAAAGTTTGTGGTTCGTGAAACACGATAAACCATGAATTACACAGTTTGGAATTTTCCCGGTTTGTGCCCACCTCTACTTGCCATCCTAGAACATTTTTCTATGAGTTAGCCTCATTGAACAAAATGGGGCCTACTTCTGAGGAGATCTGCTTAGGAATGCACCCTTAGACATTGCCTTTCCTAGAGAGCTTACATATGACTACAGGCCACATACCACAACAATAACAACAGAAATATAGGTTAAAGATCACCATGCAAAATCCACTGGCCAGTAAGAAAAAGACTTGGATCCTAAGGAGTCGGTTTGTCAGAGCAACAGTGGTATTTCCATTTGTGGAGGAAGAGAATTCTGTCAGTTCCCCCTCCTCCTGTAGAAGCTCAGTTTGGTCTCTACACTGGACCTTCAGATTAGGGTTGCCAGGTTCCTATACCATCCCAGCAAGGTGGGGAGTCCTGGCACTTACTGGGAGTCTCCTTCCTGCATGCACAAAGTACAGGCATGCTCCTGGTGCTAACGTGATGACACCACTTCTGTGACGTGACATTATCATGCCAGTAGCAAGCATGCTCCTGTGGTTTGCACACGACCAGTTCAGCCCAGTGAGGGACAAAGTTGGCCCCTGTGAAGTGAGGGAGCATGTCTTCCACTGGGGACAATGATGTCACTTCAGGAAGTGGTATGGTCACTCCCATCTGCTGCATGCCTGCTGCGTGCCTGCTTAGGAGGTTTCTTGCCTCCTGAGCCCATTCCCTCTGCCTAGCCACCCCCACCCCCCCGGTCAGGTAAGTGGTGGCTAGGGGAGAAGGCTTAGAGCGGGGGACAGTAAATGAAAGAGTCTGAGACTGGGCATGGGCAGAACATACTAGATATGTAAGGGGGACTGAAAGGAGAAAGTGCTGCAAGAAGATATAGTAGCATTGAGACTGATGAAAGAAGAAGCGTTTCTTCAGATATGTAGGTCCCAATCATTCTTTGAAGGTCAAAGCTAACATTCTAAACTCAGAAACACATTGGAAACTTCCATAACTATTTCAAAACTGCAGCTTCCATAACTATTTCAAAATTGCAGCTTCTCTTCAGGAGCCACTCCACCCAACACATCACACTTGTCCAGCCTAGAGGTTACAGAAGCATATATCAAGATAAGGTCAGCATAGTCTAGACAGAAGGATGATTTCTGAATTAAACACACTACACATGCCCATACAGATATATTGTATACATGTGACATAGATGAATCTATAAAACCAACAGTGAAAAGTGGAAAACAAAAACTATTTTAATTAACATTAACGTAAGTGAAACAAGAGACATTCGTTCCTCCTCTATTTGACTGTTCAAAATCTTTGGATTGTAAGTTTATAACTTTGATTTCATACAAAGGAAAATGAAGTATGGCCAGTACAAATTCCAAGGCTGATGTCACCATTGTCCCAGCATTCTCAGGGTAATTTTATTTACAGATCACATTGAAACCTTGTATTGTGATATTTTCCTGTACTATTGCCAAATTGATCCTCATTTAAGGGATGAATGAGAGCTACCTGTAAATGAATGTCTTATATACAAAACCCACACAACAAAAGCTTTCCATGTATGGTATGAATAGAGGATTTGGCACCAGCAGCCTGGTTCTATTCTACGCTCTGCAAAGACATGCTGTGTATCTCATGTGGGGTTTCAAAATCAGTGTGGATTACACTCGCAAGACTGTATTTCTCAAATTTCCAAGTGTTCCCTGAGGAAGAGAACTGAAGATGTGTGAAGTGAGATGGCAAGGCTTTTTTGCAGCTCAAAGCAAGATGGCCCAAGGCTGTAAGTGAGAAGGGGTTTTTTTTCCTGAAGGAGATTCGGTATCAAGTTTGGGAGAGAACTGCCTCCAGGAATGTGAATCTTTCAAGTGTCACCATATGTCACTGTATTTGTTTTCGTTATGGGGGTGTCATTGTTTGGCCACTTTATTAATTTCATTGCAGATAGCTCACATGAATCAGTCATGGTCATGGTTGGAAGGAGTCTCAGGTTTCCATCTCCTCAGGTTTCCATCTCCTCCATATCTTGTATAACTGCTTCAAAGATTCAATTTTTCATGTCTTAAAAAGGCATTTTGAGTAACTTTATTTCAACGCGGAGTCCAAATATGCACATGCTTTGTGCTGGAGTCATCTACCTAAGAAGCTGTTGGGAACAATACAGCATAAATGCACATTTTATCTCTATTTTCCACTGCTATGACATTTATAAAGCTAAATTTTAAGCAGTGCAATGTCTTTGAACTCTGAAGCATGTTAGAAGAGGTTAGAGATGATTCACTGATGCACCGTCCTAAAAGCCTTCTAGGTTTCACAATTGTATAGGAGCAATTGTACAAATCTAATATGTGTAACTTTTTTTAAAAGTTTGCAAATAACTGAAGATATTTATTTCACATAAATAAAGAAGTGGTTGCCTTTGTGGTAGTGGAGGGCCACTATCAATGAAGAAGAAGTGATGAAATCTTTTGTAGTCCAGCACTCCAATGGGCAGCATGTGCAATCTGGACTTGGGAACCTAGGTTCTGTAATGTTTCTGGATCCACAGGTAAAGATCATTCATCAGAATGAGGAATAGTTTAAATTAATATTAATAAAAGAACATCTAAAGTATCTTGTACCAGTCTCTAAGCCTTGTTCTACAGCTAAGTTCAAGTAACTTTAGAGCAAGTCAACAAATTAGTAGTTCCTTAAAATATTAGGGAATGTCTCTATAATGATTCAAATACTATACTTGGATTTAAATCTTACCTTTTTCAGTTGGACAAATCAATTCAGTATGGTTTCTAATTTCCAATTTCTTATTGACCACAAAATCCACATTTTGATGTTATTTCTTTCTTGTGCAACTAGAACATATAGAAAATTTTCTATTTCTTTACAGTATGTTTTTCACGAAACTGTCACATTTTTCAAAGTTATATTCATGCATCAACACACCATACTTAGTCATTCCTAGTACATTATAAATATAATATCGAATACAGATGCAAAAATACTTTTTCTTTCTCTTGGTGTTCCTTCAGTGAGTCCCCCCTTCCCAATGTTTTAAATGATGTTTTAATCTTTTGTATTTATTTTAGTCCTGATTTTAAATTGTTTTCAGCAGGTATTTATGAGTTGGTTTTAATGGCTTTTAAGATGAGATTTTAATTTGTACGTTTTAATTTGTAAGCCTCCATGGTGGCCCTATTGGGGCACAAAGGCAGGGTTAAAATCTTGTTAATAATAATATATACAGTATAAAAATATGTCAAACAAGTGTTGGAAATGTGTGAAACACACAGGAACATTTTATCATATGCGGTGGACATGTAAAGAAGTCCACAAATTTTGGATAATGGTGCATAACCTGTTACAACAAATTTTACAATGTACAATCTCTTTTAAACCTGAGATATTTTTGTTAAATCGTGTACCAGAAGAAATTGGAAAAGATCAGAAATATTTTATAATCCATGGAGTAACAACAGGAAGAACTCTATTGGCATCCTTCTGGAAAAGAGCAATAATACCCCGAGAAGAAGAATTGATAGCGAAGGTAATGGAAAATGCAGAAATGGACAAACTAACTTCATTAATGAAAGGACAAATAGAAGAAGATTTTGCCGCCCCATGGACACCATTTTATGAATGGATAAAAATAAGTATACTGACTTGAATGTAGTAACTATATGAAGACACTACTGTAATGTATTATTAATAATCACAGTTAAATGTTTGATGGAATGTTATGTTGAAAGGATAGATAAGAAGAATTCTAACTCGAGCAGACTCTATGATATATATTTGATATTCCCTCTCTACCTTTTCCCTTGTCCTCCCCTATTCCTGTATGAGAAAACTAATAAAAAACTATTAAAATAATATATACACAGGGCAAAAAGTGAAAAACCAAATGCATTGTTAAAATTATGAACAAATATAAAATGAAATAGGGAACATACACTCATCCCTAAAATTAATATTACTTGGTCTTGGCACCCTTTTCTATATACAAACTATATACTGGATGAAGATAATTTCATACAGATTTGCTATATAAATGATTATAGGGAAACTGAAATTTCTCAGTGGTACTATGGCTTTGAATAAGCACAGGTTCACCTCTCCTCATTTGTTCACTCTCTCACTACTACCAGGGAAGAAGTACTGAAGGGAGCAGGAATGCCTAAGGCCAATTTTGATTGTTTCCCTCTAGTGGGATCCATGGAAGAAGTATCAATGGAACAGGCTGAGCACCACAGAATATTCTGTTGATGATTCCAAATCCAGTTTCCAGCTTGCAGTGTTGATAAAAGTCATGTTTCTTTGGTGAACTACACACTTTACCCTGGAGAGGAGATGACTGAGAGGTGATATGATAACCATCTTCAAGTACTCGAAGGGCTGTCTTATAGACAATGGTGTGGAGTTGTTTTCCGTTGCTCCAGAAGGTCGGATCAGAACCAATGGGTTGAAATTAAATCAAGAGTTTTTTGGCTAAACGTTAGGAAAAACTTCCAGTTAGAGTGGACCTTCAATAGAACAGGCTTCTTCGGGAGGTGGTAGGCTCTCCTTCTTTGGAGGTTTTTAAGCAGAGGCTAGATGGTCATCTGACAGCAAAGCTGATTCTGTGAACCTAGGAAAATCATGAGAGGGAAGGCAGGAAGGATTACATCAGTGCTTAGTTCTCATGACCCCTTCTTACACGCCCAGGGTAATGTGGATAGCCACTTTGGGGTCACAAAGCAATTTTCTCCAGGCCATTTTGGTTAGGCATCCTGGAAGTGTTTTGCCATCTTCTGGGCATGGTGTAGGGGTCTCAGGGGGGCAGTATTTGTGAATTTCCTGCATTGTGCCGGGAGTTGGACTAGATGACCCTGGAGGTCCATTCGAACTCTATGATTTTGTGATTCAGTGTTTCTATAATTCTATGATTATCATCCATTCTTCCATATTATGGAACAGCATTCCTAGTACTTAATGTAACAGTCACTCAGGCTTTAGTAAGGGGAAAAGAGATCTACGATGAAAATTCTGCCTATTTATCACTAGACATTCAAATGGTGTTAAGGTCACTAGAGAAAGCAATGTATAGAAGAAAATATTAGTAGAATGTGGCAAGTACCGTATGTCCTCAAAATGTAGACACAATGGGAAACCACCTTAATGGGCTTTTCAGCGCACCCTACTGAGCCTAGGTAATGAAGGACATATGGTGTGTTTACCCTGAAGGATAATGCTCTTTTAATGTTTGCAGATAATTAGGTCAATGCAGAATTCTTAATGTGTTTTCCTATCAGAGGTACCAAGAACACTTACCCATAGGAAATTCATGTTAACCAATTTTTCTTAATTCCCAGTTTGTTTTTTCCACATTTTTGTTGTTTTGATATTTGTTGGACATATACACAGATACACTAATTGTATCAGACATTGCAATGGTGAATACCTTTCATGGGGTGAAAATATGGGCAGTGTTTCTGTTACTCATAACTGGCAAGCAACCTGGCTTTCCTGAAGAAATATTAGTCTGGGGGATCCCTCCCTTACCTGTTGGAATTTATCCAAGACCAATTAACTAAAGTAATTTCACCCAATCTGAGAAAAAAAATCCCATAGCTATTGTGGAGGAACCATTTGCTACAGATATCTGCCTGAAAGGCTGGGACAAAATATGTGGGTTAATACTCTCAAACATTGACTTGGTTTTCATACAGTGCCATTCAGGTTTTGGCATTGCATGAACAAACCATAGGTGCTATTTAAACCCAGGTCAGGCTCAGAGGAAGCAAGAGAACAGCATGGAGACCCCTGGCAGCTGCTGAGGTAGCCTGGTTTCTACCATTTGGCCCATTAAGTGCTACATCTGCTGACTTATTGGGGATCTTTGGATAACTTCACAGGCACCCAAGTTTAGGCTGAGACACAAGCCAATGGGCTCATAGCCTGCGGATTGCAGTCTGGGGTCCTAATTTAAAGCCTTGTATATGTCCTCATCCTATTGGGTTCTGGTCTGTAAAAGGAGATGGACTGTTTTGCAGCCTGCTGCAATTTTGCTCAACACTTTGTGAATAAAATCTCTTGCATCTGTTCTAACTTGGCTCTACATTGGTAGTGATAGAAAGGGCAAGAGTCCAGTAGCATCTTTAAGACTAACAAAATTTGTGATAGGGTATGAGCTTTCGTGACTCACAGCTCATAGCCTACAACAAATGTTGTTAGTCTTGTAGGTGCTACTCGGCTCTTGCCTTTTTCTACTGCTACAGACAGACTAACATGGCTACCCATCTTGATTTAGTAGTTATGGGTTCAGATTATCAAAAGCTGCTGCCTCATCCAGCTGTGTGAGATATCATTCACCTTGTTCAGTCTGGGGATGCAGACAAAATTTTTGGAAATTTTAGGCTACAACTTGCTTATGCAAACCTTGCCCTCCAAGTTGCTTAAATCTGGCAGGGAATGGATGCTATCAGACTAGATCTGGGAGACAGTAAAAGCTTCCTTGAAAGAGAGGGTGTCCACCCCTGCCTTGAAGCAGGCAGGGGTGCATCCACTCCTAAAGAAATATACTCAGGACCCAGAAGAGTTGAATAACTATCATCCTGTCTCAAATGTATCATTCTTGAACAAGGTGATTGAATGAGTGGTGGCAGTGAATCTTGAATGAAACAGATGGTTTAGATCCATTTCAGTCTGGTGATGGGACAGAAATGGCTTTGGTATCCCTGGTGGATGATCGGCACCAGGAGATGGATTGGGGGAGTGTTATCCTATTGGTCTCCTAGATATGCCACTGGTTTCAATCACGGTATCCTTCTGGACTGCCTTTGGGTCTTGGAACTAGGAAGCTCCATCTTGTGGTGGTTTTGGTCCTACCTTGAAGGTAGATTTCAGAGTGAGGTGCTGGGGGATTACTTCTCAGCCCCTTGGCCTCTAGCCCATGGGGCCCTGCAGGGTTCTGTCTTGCTCCCAAAGCTTTTTAACATTTACCGGAAGCTGCTGGGTGAAGTCATCCAGAGATTTGTGCTGAGTTGCCACCAATATCTGGATGACACTCAATTCTGCCTCATGCTTCCAGCAGATCCAGGGAAGCTGTAGAAACCATGAACAGTTTTAGGATGGATTATTTATTTATTTTATTTATTTCAGATTTCTATTCTGCCCTCCCCGCGAGCGGGCTCAGGGCGGATAACAACATATTAAAAATACAATTAAAAATTCATGTACATTAAAAACAACACATTTAAAACAGGATGGTGAACAGCCTTCACAGGGAGGGTTAAGATTTTATACACCCCTTTTTTCAGACCGGCAGAGGCACAGCCTCAGCCATACGCCCGGCAGAACAATTCTGTCTTGCAGGCCCAGTGAAAAGATAGTAGATCCTGCCGGGCCCTGATTTCAATAAAGCTTTTTTATCTCGAGCCACATGTGGGATGTGTGATCATTCACAGCTGGTTGAAGCCTGAATTGGGCAGAGCCTAATGGGCATGTGCCAGCATTCTCATCCCATTTCGTATTAATCACTTTTTCAAAGGCTTAATATTTATCAATATGCAAATTCATCTCACCCGATTTCCCATGCAAGTGATTTTTGATGGTACTGTCCAGCACTGCCAGTCCTCCACCAGCTCATCTAATGAACCGCCGTGGAGCATTGGATCCCGCAAAGCATTCTGGAACCCAATCAGGTCCATAAGTCTTCCCGGGTGAGCATAAATCAGCCCACCACCCTTGTGAGGGGGTGGTGGTATCCCCAGCCGAGCCTTCAGGACCGAGTGGTCTGACCGTGGCACTGGTTCTACCACTTCCAGATCCACATTTAACCCCATCCCAAAGATCAAATCTAGCGTGTGGACTGCTTGATGTGTAGGGGTCGACACAAATTGGGAGAGTCCCAATGCTGCCATGGAAGACACCAGGTCTGCAGTCTGCACAGAGGAGGCATCATCGACATGGATGTTGAAGTTCCCCAGCACCATCAGTATAGAGTACTCCAAGGCCCACCCTGCTACCACCTCTAGCAGGTGTGACAGGGTATCTGCCAGTGCACTAGGCAGTCGGTACACCAGACAGATAGCCAAACTCTCCTTGACACCCCACACCAGGCCTACACATTCAATGCCAGAGATCTCAGGGGTGGGGAGCGGCCTGAAGGAGAAAGACTCTTGAGCAAGGATTGTCACCCCTCCCCTCGACTTCCTATTCAGGACTGGTGGAGGACCGAATATCCTTGGGGGGGGGGTCAGTTCTCCCCGGGAAACTGTTTCAACCTCCCTCACCCAAGTTTCGTTCACACATACCAGGTCCACATCACTCACTGCAAACAGATCATGCAGCATTGCAGTCTTATTGTTTATGGACCTGGCATTGCACAACATCAGTGTCGAAAGAAGGTTCTTTTTCCTAGCTTCATCACCAGCATTTCTCCGGATGGGACACAGGTTAGAAGGGCACCGAGCCATTCCATATCTCCGTGCCCTTCTCAACTGAGACCAGCTCCCACTGTCATACCTCCCATGTCCCCAGAGGACTGGGATCCCTGACCCTATGCCGGCCCTCCTCCCTATGTCCACCGTCATCCAACTTCCTCTCCATTCTCAACAACAACAACAACAACAACAGGCAAGCACAACATTAGATCAAGTGGATGAGGACTAGCAAACTGAAATTTAATCCCAACAAAACAGGGGGTCTACTGGTGATTGGAAGATCTGACCTAGAAACAGTGATATTTTCTGTTTCATATCGGTTTGCACCCCCCCCCAAAGGGAAGGTATATAGAGCTGATGGACCCCTGACCCCTGTTCTACTAACAGTGGCAGTGGTGGCCATGGGCACCTTTTACCAACTTTGGCTGGTTTGGCTCTTCCGGGGTAGGAACAATCTTGCCACTGTGGTACATGCCCTGGTAACATCTAGACTTGGTTAATGGAATGCTCTCTATATGGGACCACCCTTGAAGACTATCCAGAAGCTACAGTTGGTACAGAATGCTGCAACCAGGACATTGACTGGGTTGGGTTGTACGGACCATATCACTCCAGACGTGTTCCATCTACACTGGCTCTCAATTTGCTTCAAAGCTCAATTCAAGGTACTGGTATTGACTTGTAAAGACCTATACAACTTGATGTCAGCATACCTGAAGGACTGCCTACTCTCACCCGAAGCTACCTGACCACTCTGGTCATCTTCAGAGGCTCTTCAGATGTCCTTGCCATCTGAGACTCAATGGGTGGCAACCTGAGAAAGGGCCTTCTTGGTCATGGCACCAAAACTTTGAAACTCCCTCTCTTGAGATATATGTCTATCTTTGTCCTCTATCCTCAAGTAAGACTTTTTTTTGTTTTATTTGGCATTCCGTCTCTTTATTAGCCCTCTTCCCTGTTTGTGTATGCTTCTGTGTTTATTTAGTTTTGTTTTAAATATTATATATACACACACACGCACACATATATTAAAGGCTTTCAATTTTCTAAAATATTTTAATTTCTGAAATATTTTAATGTTCACTGCTTTGAGGACATTGAAATGGATCTTGAAAGACAGCTTAGAAATGTTTTTGATAAGTAAGTAAATAAAATAGGTTTAAGTTCTTCCTCCTTCCTTTGTGTACTTCAGTGCCTTTCCCAACTTCCTAATTTGCAGCAAACAATGCTATGTTGTCAAGGATGACCAAGCAAATTAGTTGGCACTTGCTGTCCAAAACAGAATGTGGAGCCATGCTTACATTGGACTTTTTATTCTGAATTCGAGGACAAACACAAGTCATAGTTTGCTGGTTTGGATGCAAATTATTGGTTACTGCAAAAGGAAGCATGCAATGAGGAGGGAGTGTGGAAACCTGAGGCTCAGTCATGTTGAATGTGAATTCACCCATTGTGTTCAATGCACCTGCCCAAACTGACATTAAGTAGCAACACAAAAAAGATCTCTCTCTTCTTATGCCCCCTCCCCACTAAAGGGATAAAAAAATGACTCAAAAAGTCTGAAAACTCGGCCATTTTCACACGTCTTTAAAATAGTGCAATACTCAGGTAGCTGGCTCAAGGTTGTCTCAGCCTTTCATCCTTCCAAGGTCGGTAAATGAGTATCCAGTTTCCTCGGGGTAAAGTGTAGATGACTGGGGAAGGCAATGGCAAACCACCCAATAAAAAGTCTGCCAAGAAAACGTTGCGATGCGATGTCCCCCCATGGGTCAGTAATGACTCGGTGCTTGCACGGGGGACTAACTTTTACTCAGGGAAGGCTGCCGGCTTCCTTGCACAATTTTTGATGGCATCCATGATGATGGCACTTTCGTGGCTGCCTGCCTCCAATTTGTAAATGGATGGCGTCAAAAATTGTGCGAGGAAGCCAGCAGCCTTCCCTGACTATCAGGCTATTTTAAAGATGTGTGAAAACAGCCCTGGTAAACGTAGAATATTGATTGGGTGCCAGGTATCATAAACACTCATTGAAGAAAAGCAAAGAAATGGACGACACACAAACTGAATGGTAATGCTTAATGTTGCTACAGTTTACTCCAAAACATCAGATGAGGAGCAATTGTTCATGTTTGGACAGAATAATGGGTAGGTAATGGCATCAAATACCCCTTTAATTTTTCTTCTAGCAGCAAAGTGCCTTTCTTGATGGACAGCTTTTGTCTCTGCAGGAACGAGCCTACATCAAGTACTGGAACTCTATTTAAGAAAATCATTTAACAGGAAAGCACTTATACAATTCGCAATAAGTAAAATAATGGGTTCAGAATATATTATTTTGAGTTTCTGCTACAAATTAACTTTATTCTTGGTGAACTTTTTAATCACTATTTCTTTAAAAGGTTCCCCACCATACTCCCACTCACCCTCACACACACATTTTTTTTCTTTTCTTGATCTGAAAGTTACCTCTCTTTTTTGTTGTTGGATCATTTGGCAAATGCTATATACACAACTGTCTTAGAGCTCTTTCTGGGAAATGTTGAGTGACTGGAAACATTTGGAGAATTAACTGGGGTTTACTGTTGCCCCTTGAGATTGTTGCTACCTTTCTTTCTTTCTTTCTTTCTTTCTTTCTTTCTTTCTTTCTTTCTTTCTTTCTTTCTTTCTTTCTTTCTTTCTTTCTTTCTTTCTTTCTTTCTTTCTTTCTTTCTTTCTTTCTTTCTTTCTTTCTCTTTAGTTATATAACTTTTTGTCAAAATACATGTACAACAAAGTGATATCTCTTCGTATTATATACATATTAAAATTGTCATGGAAAGGTTTGTTTAACAAATGTAATATCAATGCAATGCTTAATGAACTACACTCTTTAGAAAACTATTAAGGCAACACTGGATAACTAGAGATATAGAGATCAGAAGAAGATGCCTGTACTGTATTATTGTTCAAAAAAATAGACTGGTATATTGGATTATCTAAAGAATGAAGATGATCTGAAATTTTATCCATAATAAAGAAGTCCCACAATTTTTTATACCACCTTGCCATGGATGGTAGATTCTCTTTTTTCCAGGATGCTGCAATTAAAGCTGTTGTTGCTGAAAGCATAGCAAAAATTAAATTCTTCCTTACAAGGGGAATTGTATTTTATTGCTTTCTTTATAGGAAGATGTGTTTTTCATCCTTTCTTTAGCCACTTTCCACATGAAATACAAGTCCTATGTAGGAGAATGTAAGAATCTAGAATTATTGTTGGTGCCATGTTGGCCAAGTCTCTCTAGGTCAAACTGAAGCATCATGAATGGGCACAGATCATCCAATAAGTCTTGGCATACAAGTCTTCAAATCAGGCCTAGACAGTTCAGCATATGGCATCAGTCTGACAATTTTTGTATGTCTAGTGGATGTCTGACAATATAATTCTTTAGATCTTGATTATTTCTGGACCAAAGTTGAGGGATCTTGCCCACTCCTAGTCCTAAATAAACAACTTATGATAAAGTAGCTGTTTATATATGTCTATAGCATGTAGAAAGAAATTTGGAGCCTGATTCACTGAAGCCCCATAACCAATTTCCTTTTGACGTCATTTACAGAATTCTCTAGTCTAAATGCTTATGTTTATATTCCTTAATAGGTATGGAAGAGTTGGCTGAAAAACGCTGCTTTTATGCCTTCCAACTTTCTCAGGTTAAAATATAGGCATTCTTATATACTTGTAATTACAGCTGAGCCCAATTTACATGAAGTTGGGTTTCATATTGAAATACACAGGAAGAACCTTTTTACCAAATAGCTAAGCAAATTACACAAATATCAAAAGTATTTCTTTACTTTTTATCCAAGTCCTAAACTGCATTCAGACTGCATGCCAAGCAGACATTAACTGAAATATTTACGACTGGGCTTGCATGCACACCATCCACCTCCATCCTTCCTTTCTCACACTGAGCTCAACAAAGGAATTTTAGTTTAGAAATCTGGATATCAACACTGCACAAATAAAGATGTGTGGATTAACTGGAGTTAGTCCCCCACTCACCTGAGATTCTGAGCATTCAAAACTGATCAGTTTGTTAAAACTACAAACATCTCATTCTATTCATCATTTGCAAATTCCTGGCTCATGCAGCCCCATTTACCCCATTATGTATAGATGAGCTTTTCTAATTAAAACTATTAACCCTGACTTAAGGAAAGAGAAAGAAGGGCCTTAGTAGGTCCAAATACAGTCTCACACCCAGATCTTTCCAGATTAGTATTGCACATGGGAGGACTGATCAGGTTACATTTCTTGTTTTCCATCAACCCTCACTTTGCTTTTATTTCAACTCTACGTTCTTCATTCAGCTCTGGGTTAACAATTTTAGTCATAAAGGGATACTGCATGTCCAATTTTTTTCTCACGAAAAACAGAGAAAAGAGAGTGCCATCCTTCTACTTCCCTTTTTCCGCACTTTTCCTCCCTTTCTGTGCACTTTTATGCACACTGCAAGGAAATGCCAGTGGCCAGCAGCAACCACTAGGAGAGGCAGGCAAATCTTCATGTGGGTTTAAAGAGGGAGGGGTACTCCAAGTCCCTGGCTACCACAAAGACTCATATTATGCAGATTTGGGTGAAAATTGGAAATACTATTACTAAAGGAGAGCCACACTGAGGTGGACCCAGGCATGCGTGGACCAGGTTGCCAAGTCCATTCAGTGGCCTTATGTTACAGTCCACAGACCAAGTCTTTCATGATCAGTATTTGTTTTCTTACTGAATGTCAGGATTTGGGCCATTCATTTGCTTCCTCTTATGTCCTTCAACTCTACATTAATGATTTTAGTCAGAAGGGAAGTCTGGGAAACTTGTCCAGTCTTCCACTTTTATTGGTAAAAAATTGAGAAAAGAAAGAGGGCCACCCTTCTACTTGCCCTGAAGAAAACCAAACATCACCCACCCACTTTAGAGCTCAGACTCCCACGAATGGTAAGTACTCATTTGTCATTGGGAGATCACAAGAGGAACAGATAGAGGGTCCAATACAACGGTATGCAAAATAGTGGTACTAACCTCACACTATTTAATCCATCTTGAGTCTCAGTGAGAAAGGTGGACTAGAAATGACAGACAGACAGATAAACAGATACTTTTTGGTCAAAAACATGTGACATTAAGAACTTTAGAAGAACCTCAGGCAGTAAGATGCAGAGGGCATCAAGTTAAGTGCCAGCCACTTCCTTCTGCAGGTCTGCCTGACTAGGCCATTGTGACGGTGATGATGCTCTGAGTAAGGTCTGTGGGTGAACAACACTTCACTTTAGATTATATTAAGAAAGAGAGGAGAACTCTTTGGGCTTTTTGGTTCTGAAGTTCAAAGAAAGGTCAGAGCAGAGAGGACAGAACTGAGTGTGACGTCACTGGCTCCTTCTCTTTCTTTCAATCATGGGTTAACTAACTTAAAAATGGAAATCAGGAAGAGCTCCAAGATGAGTGAAAATGATCATTTAGGTAAATAAAGTGGGGATTGTATTCTGAAAAAAATCACAGGGGAAGGTTTGGTCTGCAAAGGTCTCCTGGAGGGAAGACGTAGGCTGGCCAAGGGAATGCTCCACTCCAGTAGGACCAGGGTTGCCAGGCCCCCCTCAACTTCCTGGTGTGTGCACCCCCCCCCCACAGCACCAGGGAATCGGGGCCTGGCACTTACCTGTTTTGGTGTGTGTGGGGTGTGTGTGCACGCTTTGCCCCTGCAAGCATAATGACATCACTTCCGGGAAGTGGCGTCATCACGCAGTCCATGGGCGTCTGCCCACATTCCACAGGGGCCCAAAATGCGCCTGTTTCAGCCCAGATCAGGCTCATTTCGGGGGCCTTTTGGCGTGGATCAGGTCCATTTTGAGCTGCTGCGGAGTGTGGGAGCACTCCTGCGCTCCACAGTGGCCTGAAAAGGGCCTGATCCAGGCAAAAATGGGCATGTTTCGGGCCACTGCGGAGTGCAGGAGCACTCCCGTGCTCTGCAGTGGCTCAAAACAGGCCCAATCCATGCCAAAATGGGCCCAAAATGAGCCTGATCTGGGCCGAAACAGGCGCGTTTGGGGCCCCTCAGGAGGGCAGGAGTCCTCCCGTGCTCTGCAGAGGCCCCAATCCGGGCCAAAACTGGTCCGATCTGGGCAGCAGTAGCGCACGGGAGTGCACATTGCTGCAGGGGAGCACGCACGGAAGGTGCACTCCCCCCCCCACTTGTCAGGTAAGCAGCAGGGGTCTGCCATCCCTAAGTAGCACTGTAGCTTTCATCCCCCACCCCAGTTGGACATGAAAGTCAGTTGCTGTGAGGAAAAGTGCCACTGGGAATGGTGACAGTGGAGTGTTCGATCAACCAAACTTGGTAAAATCCCCAGAAGACTTCAATGACATAAATGACATAGATAAGTAAATCATTGTCTTTCTGCACTTGCTCCCTCTTTCTGTGTAATAGCACATGTGTACCCCTCCATCCAGCATTTGACCATCAAAACAAATACTAATTAAAAATTGAGGGGTGGGAAGCCTGGGGTGGGCAGAATTTGGAGGGACAAGGGACTTCAGCAGGGTACAATGCCATAGAGTCCACTTTCCAAACCAGCCATTTCCTCCAGGGGAACTTATCTCTGCAGTCTGGAGATTGTTTCTATTTTCAGGGGATCTCCAGGCCCGCCCTGGAGGTTTGCAACCCTAGCTGGAGCTGCCAGAGCCAACAGAAGCCAGCTACCCAAGCCCTATACAAGTCAGTGGTGACAGGAGTCTTCTCCTTTGTGGGAAACATGGTCATAAGCAGCCATTCCCCCAACATGAGGCCCAAGGAAGATGCCCCTGTTGTTCTCTGGCTAAGGCTGCCCTATCTACCAAGCACAGATCAATGATGTCATCACCTACATACAGTGAACAATCTACATTTCAGCTGTTCCAATATCAGCCAGAAAAGATAGATCTAAAGAAAAAGTTAATTTAAAATTCTCGTAAGTAGTACAGCTTACATAATTCACTTTATCATCCCTCCAGCTGCTTAAATAGAGTACCCCTTGTCAACTCCATCTGCAAGACTCTTTTGTTGTATATATATAGGCTTCTTCCTCTAGCTGCTTCTTTCACAGAGAAAGTGGGGTGATACCCTCTTCCTGAGTCAAATAAAACTGTGAGTTAGAAGCAAGCTCTCCTCTTAGGAGGTTTTTCTCTCCAATACAGCTAGCTCTGTGATGGCACATTGCAACCATCCTAGGCTCTGGAGATTACCTAGATACCAAATACCTGTGTTGCACTAAACATTAACACAGATGCCGCTGTCTTGTAAAGGTAATAATTCTCTTAAAGGTGCTAGATTCCCTCTATGTTCTGTGCAATTGGGCAGAAGAACCTGGTAGTCCTCAAGTGAATTGCTTCACAGTACAAAGTGTCTAAATGCAAAAATCCATGAAACTTAATGCATTGGCAGTAGACCTATTTAAAATGGCTTTGTTTCCTTAACTGAAAACAAATCAGCTTACTTTCCCTCCTTTTCACCTAGGCAGCAGCCTTCTAGTCTATACTAATTTTTACCTCCTGCAACCACCTGTCATATATGTTAGCATTAAGGGGAGTAAAAATGTGAGAACATCTACAGAAAAACAAATGCTAGAGTGAAAGATTTATGAACACAAGAGACTTAAAGGAGGCTCTTAAAATTCATGGCAACTCCATCCAAATTTCCTGTTAAAATCCAACTGGCAAAGCAGAAAACTCAATGGTTGCCTACAGCACTGGGATAGAAATAAAAGACAATCATTAAATGAAAGTCACTGAGAAATTAAGTTTCATCTTGTCTTCCTTTGCAAGATGTATATTTCTACCTTTAAAAATGAGCAATTCTGTGTAAATAATCAAAATCTAGCGGTAGTTATTGCAATGAAACTTTTTTTAAAAAAAATGCTCTAGAGAGTTTCAAGATTTGACATTCACATGTACATGATCTCAGATGTGTTTTGTAAATACCTTCAAACAGATATATTCTCCATTTCTCTAATATACAAAAATGAAAGTTGACAGTCAAATTCATTTGGCTTGCAGCATTCACTGGTATATCTCTGAGTTTTTGGACATTCACAAAATACATCTGTAATTGCCTGCACTCACAGGTGAATTTTAATATTCACTGAAGTTTGGATATCTATATTGTATTTCACTTGTGGCAGAGAAACATCTGACACAACTGTTGACTCAATTGATATGCAATGGCACAGAATATTCATGAACATTCCAATTGCTTTGAGAATGAAGAGCAGTCTATACAGTGTGCAGTCTATCTTCTGAGAAGGAAGGATAAGCCATTGATTTATCTGCAATTGCAACTTCATGCAGACCCTCAGAACAGAACAACACTGTGGAGCAGGGTGAGGACAGCAGAGAAGAGTCCACCAAAGTTCAGAGGTTAAGAGGTTGAGATGCCTCAGCCAAAACCAATGTCAATGAAGGGAAGTTACAGAATCAGCAATATACTGTGAATGAGGGTTTTGAGAAAAGGATGGATGGAAGGGAAGGGTGCTTGAGAAAAAGACAAGTGATAAAAGAAGATGGATAGCAAGGTAGGGAGCTTTGAAAAAAATCACATTGCTTATGGTTGGAAGTCTGCTATCTATCTCATTTAAAAGAGGATTTAGACAATTCAGTGGAGATCAAGACCAATCAAAATGGGTAAATGGAACTTCCACAGTCACTAGCACATTACAACAGGAACAGCTTTAGCTTGTGTGCCCTGTTTGTAGGCCTTTGCGGGAAGGCATCTACCTGACCAGTGTAGGAGACAGGAAGCTAGATTAAATAGACCATTGGCCTCTCAATCAATATCTCTTCTCCTATGTTCTTATGTTATACAGGAGGAAGGTGGGAAACAGGATTGCTAAAGGAATTGAACTGAACAGTTAGTGGAATGAAAGGGAGAGATACAAAGAAGCAATGTCAAGCTAAATAAATGAAAAGTTATTGGTAGGAGGAGAAGAAATGGCTAGAAGCAAGCAGGAAGTAAAGAGAAGTTTGGAAAATGGGGGATTCTGGAACAAGAACAGAAGCTTGGATCCAGACTAAATTTTCTTGTAAAATTGAACATTCCTTCCTCCCCTTTCCCATTCAGCCCACTGATCTCGACAAATTGCAGCTCCTGGGGGAACAGGTGAACCTGAAGAAGGACATAAGGGGAGTCCATAGCAGGAAGGGGAAATGTGTGAAAATCGCAGATAATCTGCATCCAACCCAGGAGCGCTGTACTTTTAAGGGATGCATATCTCTCTCACCACACATAGACCCTTCAGTGAGCATGGAGGACTATGAATGAGAAGTAGATCTTGCATATATAATTCCACCCCCCCTTTTATAATGGAGGCAGATCATATGATCTATGCAAACACTGAAAGCGCTACATATTGTGAAATAGAGCAAATTATCCTGAAGTTTCTTTTGTCCCACTATAAACTGAAGTTCAGTCCAGGTGAGGCAGAGGTGTTGTTGGTCAACAGAGAAACTATTTGGGAACTGTGGAATCAGCCTGTCTCCACCCTGAAGGAGCAGATTCATAGCTTGATGGTGCTACTAGATCATGGCCTATCACTTGAAGATCAGGCCTTCTCCAAGGCACAAAGTATCTTTTTATAAACTCCATCTAGATCTCTAGCTATGGCCATTCCTCAAAAAGCATGATTTGGTCACAGTGACCCACGTTCTTATCACATCCAAGTTAGATCACTACAATGCATTCTAATGGAGCTGCCTTTGAAAAATGGTTCAGAAACGTCAATTGGTTACCCATTTGTTTCCAGGCACATTTCAAAGTACTAGTTCTTACCTTTAAGACCCTAAACAGCTGGAGCCAGGTACCTGAAGGACCATCTCATCCCATACTATCCAGGCTGTGAATTAAAAACTGTCTTGCAAACCCTGTTCTATGCCCCCACCTTCAGGGATGAGGCTGATGGTGACTACAGACAGGGTGTTTTATGTAGTGACACCTCTCCTTTGAAATGCCCTTCCCCTCTAGGCTTCCCTGGAACCTACTTGACTTTTGTTTAGGCACCAGGTCAAAACACACTTTTTAACCTAGGCTTTAAACTAGAAATCTTTAATCTAATTTATTTATTTATGTCATTTATAGTCTGCCTTTCTCATTGAGGTCAAGGTGGATTATACAGTGTGAGATTAGTACAGTCAATATCAGGAACATTTCCCTAAACAATGCCATAGGGTAAATAGATATAAGTTCACAAAGACATATCATTAGTAGGAATCCAATACAACATAGTAGTGGTTCCTAACTCATTAGTGGATCAGCTGAGATCCCCTGCCTACAATACAGCCCTCCTATCTGAGTAAAAAGCCTTTTTGAATAATTGACATTTGCATCATTTGTGGAAAGCCAGGAGAGTGGGGTCTCTCCTGACCTCCTCAGGCAGGCCATTCCACAGAGAAAGCCTGTGTATGAGCTGCTGTCCGTTTCGCTGATGTGCAGTGCGGCACCTGTGTATGGGCTGCTGTCCGTTTCGCTGATGTGTAGTGTGACAGCTGTGTACGGGCTGCTGTCTGTTTCGCTGATGTGCAGTGTGGCACCTGCAGGAGACCCTGTTTAGAAGAGCGAAGCTGCCATGGAGGACCAAAGGGAGGGAAGTGGTCCCATAGGTATGCCAGACGAAGGCTGTGAAGGGCTTTGTAAGTGATAACCAATACCTTTAATCAGCTTCTTAATGGTCTGCTTTTGTTTTATGGATAGTTTTATACCGCTTATGTCATATTGCTTGTTTTAAATGGGTTGTTTCTATATTGTGGTAATTTTAATTGTAAGCTACTTGAAGGAAGACTCTGAAGAGACAGTGTAGAAATATTCTAAATAAATAAATTTCAAAACCTGAAGTCTGATCCACATGTGACCTGTACCAATGTCATGAAATGATGTCTTTCCCCAAGCATTCTTCCATAGCAAAGTTTGTTTGTGAATACACCCCCCACATAGTTAATCCCATATTTTAATAGTAGCATTCATTTTAAGGATTGTGTAAATTATAGAAAAATATTATATATAATTGAACTGGGATATCAGCAACCTCTGGAAAAAAATGGCAGTTTAGGACAGGAATCTCCATTATAGACGAGATGCTAAAATCATGGTCTGGCTATACTAGCAGTTTAAAATAATCCTCCGTTATGAGGCAATTCACATGTCCACAAATGGCAATGACCTTAATACAGCAATAATGCAGCACCTGAGTTATTATTTATGAATTGGCAGATACATTTGGTCCCCTTCTAAAAAGTACTGTTTTTGAATTAATTTAGCCCTCTTGGCTATTTTAACATGCTAACCCATCACTGGTTACAAAGCATTCATGAATTGCACACTGTTACAATTTAAGAAAGAATGGTAGCTTCTTAGTCACTGGCTCTATAAATTGCTTGTCCTTTTTAGGTCACTTGCACACTTCTCATACTGCTGATGTGCTGGCATTCATTTTATGGTGCCCCCATGGTAAAGCACAAGTTTTATTTATGTATAAGGTCCCAAAGACTTTGGTTTCTCTAGCTAAAGGCCTTTAGATGAGATATCATCAGGGCTGCCAAGTCCCCCATTGTGAGCCCCCCACCAGCCGCCACTCCCACTGCTGCTTACCTGGACAGCAGAGGAAAAGGCACTGGGAAATGGGGGTGGGAGGGAGGCTATGCATAAGGCATGTGCATGCCCACCTCTGGCATCAGCAAATGATGTCATTCAGTGGAAGCACTGAATCATAATTCCTTGAAAATTGCACCCATACATTGTTTTAGGCTGATTTTTAGAGAATCAAACCCCCCCAGAATGACTTGTTGCTTCTGTGTTGTACCAGAAATGACATTGTTTGGTGATGGTATAGGCACATGTGCGTGCCCATGATCCCCCACACCTTCACACCCAAGTTTAACCCGGAAGGGGGAATTGGCAACCGTAGACAGCATAACAAAGGGCTCTGAAAAAAAGGAACGTCAAGGATACTCTCTCCCTGTTGTGATGAACTATACTGGGCTAGAGGAACCAATGGTAGGACATGATCTAAGCCACCTTCAGATTTCCCCACATCTCAGAAGGCTTGCATATCCCTTGGCTACTGGGGACAGTTCCAATGGGATGATGGCCTGTGGGACTGCTCCATCCCAGGGTAGCCCTGTGCAAAGTGGGTGAGAGCCATCACTGCTGCAAGCCGGCAACCCTCCCTTCTCCGGGGCAGGAGTTGCTGCTACATAAGGGCATGAGATAGGTAGTAGCCACTACCACAGCTACAAGCTGGCAGCTCCTGCCTCACACACAGCAAGTGGATGTGATCCAGGTGGAATCCACAGCTTGCCTACTCCTTCCCTTCCCCTTCATTGGGGGTGGGGCTGGGCCCTTCCTAGGGTGAGGTTGGGAGTTGGGTTCTTTCCAAGCCATTTTTACCTCCCTGTCCTCCCCTGAATAAGTGGCATTAAATAAACCTTTATTCTTTCTCCATAAACACTCATGAGCTACAAATCAGGAAGTCCCCAGTTCATCTTCTCTTCTGCCACTCTTTGGCAACCTACATTCTTTCATAGTTCCGCCACCACCTAACATACAGCTTTATTATCATTGACATACTTTAGAGTGATGCTATAAGAATTGCTACAGTAATGTAGGAGCATAGGGGGAAAATGTGGAAGGGTGGAAATCAGTGGAAATTGCCCCCTTCCTCTTCTGAAGACAGATGTATCATTCCATTTGTGAAACCAAGTGGTACAAGATACTGATTATGTTCGTTGAAAATTTTTAAACTTTATGAATGCTAAGTAATAATAGCAGTGCATCCTGCATGGTTGTTGTAAAGCATATTAAAATACAAAGCATTTTGTACCCTTGAAATACAAAGCATTGCATTTTTTTAAGAACTCACCTATTGAAGAGTTTTCTCCTTCAGATATATAGTGATGGTTTCATGTCTAAAAATTATACAGTGTCAAATATCCTCTCTCTGGGTCAGCAGTTCTTCCTTTCCATTTAAACTTTATGTTCCAACAGTAACAGAGATTGTGTGTTAAAAAATGAAGGTAGGATGACAAACTTGGGTGATGATTGAAAATGGCTTTGGCGGATTGGATCCTAGATCTTGTCATCCTTTCAGTGTCACACAAAGGACATCATTGAAGCAATCTTTCACTATGCTTTGGATGGGACCCCAAATGCTTGCTGCACAAAGCAGCCCATGTAAACTGGCACATATTCAAGAAGTTTAGCATTCTGTGCCTTCCCCCTCCCCCCCTGCCCAGAAGGACTGAAATAACAAAGAGTGTCGTGGGTCAGCAATGAAGCACACTGGCAGGCGCCGCACAGGTTCAGCGTGCCATGTAATTTGGCAGGGATCCTGAAGAACAAATTTGATCAGCTCCTACATAATGCACTGAATTCACAACACAGATAAGCACTCAAATCACCCGAGACTGGTAATTATGTCTCTTACTCCTGTATTATTCTGTGATTTTTCTCCTTTTAGATTTCTTTCTTGAAAGAACACTATTAAAGTACTGTTAGATTTGCCTCACATTCCTTTCTACAGCCTAGAAACTGAGAGCTAGCGAATCCTTTAAGTACCCCACATAATGGAAGGTTTGCCACAGTGGCCTCATACCATGTTCCTAATTTCCAAACAATGTTTTACTCAAGCCTGTTTCTGTTCTATAGGTAAAGAATGAATGAGAAGCACCAGCATTTAAAAAAAAAAAAGATTCCGGGAGTTTTGCCATGGCCAAAAGCAGCAAACTGGTAGGTGTTTTCTCACCTTCTCCAATCACTGTGTTTTATTTCTGTTTTAAGCAGTGCACGGTTCTGTCATAAAACACCTCTGTTGCACTTCGCTTTAGAAACAAATACCAGACATGACAGAGAGAGTGAGGATAGGCAGTTGCTTGTAATTGTAAGTGAATGTATGTTTCTTTAAAACACTGTATACTCCTTGCTGTGTAACGAGGCCTTGTTGTATAATGCCACTCGATCATACATGCTTTTATAGAACCATCTGAATAAAGATAGTGAGATGGCCTGGGGTTTTCCCACCATTTACAATAATCCCACACTTCTGTCATTCTCTGAAACATGTCAAACAGAATTGTTCAGGGTGGTATTTTTATAAAGGCAATGCATGCATGCGTGCTATCAAATCGCAAACGACTTACGGCAACTCCAGCTTTCAAGGAAGTGAGAAGTAGAGGAGGTTTGCCAGTTCCTTCCTCTGTAGAGTCTTCCTTGGAGCCCCCCCCCCCTCCAAGTACTGGCCATGCTTTAGCTCAGCTTCCGAGATCTGACAAGATCAGATTATACCATGCTGCCTTCCCTCCCCCTATAAAGGTAATAGGGCTATAGTATAATGGAATGGCTTTAGATGGCTTTTATAAAGGGAACAGGACTGTAGTTATGCCACTGTGCATGGTTTTATCTGCTTATCATATGTATTAGCCCACTGTTCCTGCATTTTTTTCTATTTTTGTAATACCATTTTTGCATTGTTAGACATAGCACATCTAATACTTTTTTGCATTGTTTCTAATTTCTGTAATCCCAGTCCCGTAACATTATTGTATGTCTCACACTATTTGATCACATTGATTTATTCCATGTAATCTCCCTGGAGTTTCAGTGAGACAGGCAACCAATAAATAAATACATACATCTATTATACATTTGTACTCCTCCAAGGAACTCACAACACCATTCATTATCTCTCCCCCCGCCCCAATTTTGTCCTCACAACAACCCAATGAGTTTGGTTGGGTAGACAGAGTGACTCGTCTAAAGTCATGTAGTGAGCTTCATGGCTCAGTGGGGTTTTGAACCGGTTTCTCAGGTCCTAGTCCAATATTCTAACTTCAGCAATGGCTGAGAATATGGAAAGCGGTTGTATGTGCAGGTCAGTCCAAAACGAGCTGTCTCTCCAATTGTATATACACTAATGCTGGAATCAATAGACAGCTGTCTGTGGGATCATGAAAAATGTAAGAGGAAAATTAGACACCTCTTGCTCTAAGGAGGTAGTGGAAAGGTTGAGTAGAGAGAAAAATTTTCATACCGAGAGACATAAGAAGCATGTCTGTGTTGTGCTCAATGTTTTACTAGCTAGTCAGCTGATAGGGAGCAACCCAAATATCCCTTTGAAAAAATCTGTTCCATTCAAGTCCTTTTGGATATCTCCCAAAGCTCAAGGTGCACCAAGAAAGACATCCAAAGTACCAGGTCCCCCTGCCACTTCACAGCACCAAAATGAGAATTACTGATTTAAGAGATGATCCCTGCTAGATCCCTGTCAGGTACAATTGGTGGAGGAGAGTGCCATCAAGTCATAGCTGACTTTCGGTGACCCCACGTGGGGTTTTCAAGAGACTAACTGAAGTGTAGTTCATCATTGCCTGCTTCTGCAACCCTGGTCTTTGCTGGAGGTCTATCCAATTACAAACCAAGGCTGACTCCTCTTAGCTTCCAAAATCTGATGAGATGGGGCTTGCCTGGGCTATCCAGGTCAGGGCCAGGTATAATCAGTGGGCTGACAAAGTGAACTATATTTATTTTGTGTGGTTTTTTGAGGAATACTGTATGTGAATCTACCAATGTCTTTCAGCCACAGCCAACTAGATATGGGAAAACGCTGAGTCCGAAACAGAATTTCTAGGATTTAACTTTCAACATTGTTTTGAAAAGTCCTGTATAGCTGGCAGCAGGTATCTGGTTTAAGCTTCCCCCTGCCCCCTGGAAGACCATTATAGAAGTCCCCAACAGGATGGTTGCTGATATCTATTAGTAAAGATGAAAAGCTAAGTTTGCACATCAGTACAAGTCCTCCAAGTGCATTAAGGACAGAGAAATGCCTCTGAGAAAGCAATTTCAGAATTTTCAATTAGACCTGGGACTCTGTTGTTTGTAAATAATGCTACAATTATGCTTTAAATGCATGAAACCTTAATGCACTTGGACAATATGCTTTGATATCTTTTTTTTGTCTTTTTAAACATGTTGATGCTTTTCTTTTCTCGCCTACTCTGCAGAGGAGGGAGGAAAAGCTGTTTTGGCTGGGAAATTCTTAGAAGTTCAACAGGGCAACTTTGAGCCTCCCAGCGAATCCTGATGAATGATTCAAATAAAGTGCCTATTTGATACCTGGATTTGAATTGCTAATAAAAGCCAAGTTGCTTCTCATGCTGCTGCAGCCACTGTGGGCTCCTGCTAAGCCAGATGTCTATTATCCATCCTTCTGCACACAAATTAAATTGCTGTCTTCCAGAGAGTCTTTTTTTTTCCTGTTGCACTGCACTGATTTCCATCATGCAGGGCCAAATTCATGCTGGATTTCAGTGTTTAAGAATCATGGGGTTCAGGACTAGGAAGAGACCCGCAACATTAAGGCAGATCTTATCAGGAAGTACTGGGGTATCATCAGGGGAAAAAATCCCTGCCTTGATGCTGGTTCTAGCCACATGAGAATATTTAATCTCCCTGTGATTTCAGGCTTCAGTTGATTTCATTTTTCAGAGTCAGGTTTGAGATCCATATATTCTATATTACTGACTGAAGTTCAATATTTCTCGGATGTCATCTACCTGTTTGTTGTGTCTACTTTCTTTTTATAATTACTGATCATTTTTTTCAAATAAAATGTATCTTTTGTCACTAAAGATCACCTACATACTAACTAAATGAATCCAAAATCTGTACCACTTGATGTAGATCAATAACTCCCAACACCGCTCCGGCAGCTCCTGGCACCACTTTGTTTCTTTTGTCTCAGGGAAAAAAGCCAAAAGCCCTGAGTTCAACCAATAAAAGGATGAAAGGAGCTGCAGGTCATGTCATATTGCGGGATAACAAGTAAAGCACAAAGATCATCCCAGACTAGGGTGGCCAGGTCTCCTGCCCAGGATCCCTAGTTCCCCACCACTGTTCAACAGGGCAGTGGGGCGGGGGGAGATGGGGAAAGCAATTCCATGTTGTTCTGACACCACAAATTCAGAACCAGAAATTATATAATTGTGTCAATGTGATGTTCTAGGGTTCACCCAAAACTCTATGGTCAAGCAATAGAACTTTTGCTGAATCCCATGCTGTCTCACCGATGCAATGACATTACTCAGGTTTTGCACCCAAAATGACATCACAGTATCATCATGACACAGATCAGGTAAGTTCCTGCCCTCAACAATCCCACTAGGTGCCAATGCTGGGCCAGCAACCCTATACAAAACAAGCATATCACAAATAAATCAACATTTTACATTATGTGTATATATAAACAAAATACAATATGGCAACACTCAAGCACCAACTAGATTGACTCATGTCCTATTTCAAGCATGGATCTGAACCAGTAGGAAGTTCAGGTTGCTCACAGGCAGCTCAAAACTGTTCATTGGTTTACTTCTCACACATTTATACTACATCTGAATTCCCTCGCCACTCACCCATTGCCAAAGGCTCATCATGTTCCATCACATTATCTTAAGAATGGCATTAAAAAGTTGGTCATATATAAATAAATACCCCTCCCTCCCAAAGTCTTATAACTAGGTGTTCGTGTTGGTTGTTGGGGGTTTTCCGGGCTGTATTGCCGTGGTCTTGGCATTGTAGTTCCTGACGTTTCGCCAGCAGCTGTGGCTGGCATCTTCAGAGGTGTAGCACCAAAAGACAGAGATCTCTCAGTGTCACAGTGTGGAAAAGATGTAGGTCATTTGTATCTACTCAGGAGGGGTGGGGTTGAGCTGAGTCATTCTGTAAGAGTTTCCCAGGGTGTGGAATGCTAATGGCGGGAGGCTTCACTGTAACCTGAGGAGGTTCTTTTGCATATGGATTGGTGCTTGATGTGCTAATCTTCTCTGCAGGGCTATTGTCGGGTGTGGAGTGTTTTGTTGGCCTGGTGTTTTTCAGAACTGGAGCCCATGCTCTGTTCATTCTTAAGGTTTCTTCTTTCCTGTTGAAGTTTTGCTTATGCTTGTGAATTTCAATGGCTTCCCTGTGCAGTCTGACAAAGTAGTTGGAAGTGTTGTCCAGTATTTTGGTGTCCTGGAATAAGATACTGTGCCCTGTTTGAGTTAGGCTATGTTCAGCCACTGCTGATTTTTCAGGCTGTCCAAGTCTGCAGTGTCTTTCATGTTCTTTTATTCTTGTCTGGATGCTACGCTTTGTGGTCCCGATGTAAACTTGTCCACAGCTGCAGGGTATACGGTATACTCCTGCAGAGGTGAGGGGGTCTCTGCTGTCTTTTGCTGATCGTAGCATCTGTTGTATTTTTCGGGTGGGTCTGAATACTGCTTGAAGGTTATGCTTTTCCATAAGCTTTCCCATCTGATCAGTAATTCCTTTGATATATGGCAAAAACACTTTTCCTGTAGGTGACTGTTTTTCCTTGGTTGTTTGATTCATCCTGGGTTTGATTGCTCTTCGGATTTCATTTCTGGAGTAGCCATTTGCCTGAAGTGCGTGGTTTAGATGATTAATTTCCTCATTGAGAAAGCGCGGCTCACATATCCGTCTTGCACGATCCACTAATGTTTTCATTATGCCTCTTTTCTGTCGGGGGTGGTGATTGGAGCATACAATTCACAATGGAGAAAAAAAGTGAGGGAAAACTCTCATTCCTGGATACCTTGGTCATCCGCAAAGCAAACTTTCAGTTAGGTCACAAGGTCTACAGGAAACCAACTCACACTGATCGGTACTTACACAAAAACTCCAATCACCACCCCCGACAGAAAAGAGGCATAATGAAAACATTAGTGGATCGTGCAAGACGGATATGTGAGCCGCGCTTTCTCAATGAGGAAATTAATCATCTAAACCACGCACTTCAGGCAAATGGCTACTCCAGAAATGAAATCCGAAGAGCAATCAAACCCAGGATGAATCAAACAACCAAGGAAAAACAGTCACCTACAGGAAAAGTGTTTTTGCCATATATCAAAGGAATTACTGATCAGATGGGAAAGCTTATGGAAAAGCATAACCTTCAAGCAGTATTCAGACCCACCCGAAAAATACAACAGATGCTACGATCAGCAAAAGACAGCAGAGACCCCCTCACCTCTGCAGGAGTATACCGTATACCCTGCAGCTGTGGACAAGTTTACATCGGGACCACAAAGCGTAGCATCCAGACAAGAATAAAAGAACATGAAAGACACTGCAGACTTGGACAGCCTGAAAAATCAGCAGTGGCTGAACATAGCCTAACTCAAACAGGGCACAGTATCTTATTCCAGGACACCAAAATACTGGACAACACTTCCAACTACTTTGTCAGACTGCACAGGGAAGCCATTGAAATTCACAAGCATAAGCAAAACTTCAACAGGAAAGAAGAAACCTTAAGAATGAACAGAGCATGGGCTCCAGTTCTGAAAAACACCAGGCCAACAAAACACTCCACACCCGACAATAGCCCTGCAGAGAAGATTAGCACATCAAGCACCAATCCATATGCAAAAGAACCTCCTCAGGTTACAGTGAAGCCTCCCGCCATTAGCATTCCACACCCTGGGAAACTCTTACAGAATGACTCAGCTCAACCCCACCCCTCCTGAGTAGATACAAATGACCTACATCTTTTCCACACTGTGACACTGAGAGATCTCTGTCTTTTGGTGCTACACCTCTGAAGATGCCAGCCACAGCTGCTGGCGAAACGTCAGGAACTACAATGCCAAGACCACGGCAATACAGCCCGGAAAACCCCCAACAACCATCGTTCTCCGGCCGTGAAAGCCTTCGACAATACATAGGTGTTCGTGTGTTTGTGAATATTAATGGTCGCTGATTTGTTTGAATCTGCAGCAGTTTTCACATACATGTGTTTGCACAGCAACATGGGAATAATAGTATTCCTCTACTCTGCATCATTTAATTATCTGACCAACTCATCCATGAACCTGGGTG
This sequence comes from Eublepharis macularius, assembly GCF_028583425.1. NCBI lineage: Eukaryota > Metazoa > Chordata > Lepidosauria > Squamata > Eublepharidae > Eublepharis > Eublepharis macularius. The sequence continues at coordinate 38,133,932 of NC_072791.1, forward strand.
GGCGGGGACTGATTTCACCTTATTCACAGGAACAAAAGCAAACATAAGGAAATGAAACTCCACCACCACAGCTACAGCACATCTGCCAAACCATTCAACAAACTGCTTGAATCAGATGGCAGCAAAGCAAGGGGATCCAAGGCTCTGCTCACAAGTAATTGTCGCTGTAGCCAATAGTCTGAATGCATGCCCAACATGTTCATTCAAATGTTCCTGGCATCCTTCGTTCAAACTTTGACTATCTCACTGAATTGACTGCAATACTTTTCAGTAATGCAAGGAACTTTCCTGCCTGGAAGAGGCTCTTCTTCCAGAAGAAGGAAGGCTCCACACCTAATTGAGCAGAGTGATAGGATCCAATTCTGTTTAGACAGGTATTACGCAAATTACACATTAAAAAATACAAAATGTATGCACCATACAAATGATTCTTTAAAACCAACCCTGAAAAAGCAGATAACCGAAACAAAGGACAATATATGAATGAATATTAAAAAGAAATGCAATAGAGAATTTTCATTCATCCCTGATATAAAGAATCAGGGTCAGTGTTGCAATATGAAGATAACAGGGACTTTGGGCAGAGGGCTGGAAATCAGCTCTGCCTAGGATCTTGGACAGCTGCTGCCAATCATAGTAGACAACAGCGTGCTAAAGGGATCATCAGTCTGACTCAGTATGAGATCATTCGTTCTTTTATGGCAAGCAGACAACAGATGTAAGGAAAGAGAGCAGATAGTGATGAGCAAGGCAATATGAAAATATTAAGGTTGCCAACCTCCAGGTGGGACCTGGAGATCATCTGGAAAATGATCACTTTACTTCAGAAATTAGTTCCCCTGGAGAAAATGACACCTTCAAAGGGTGGACTGTATGGCATTATACGGCACTGAGGTCCTTCCTTTCCCTAAGCACCACTCTCTCAAGCCTTCACCTCAAAATTTCCAGGAATTTCCCAACCTGGAGTTGGCAACCCTAGAAAGTATTGAAGGCTATTCTACTGAGAGGCACATACTTAAGTCGAAATGCATGCAGATTTACATGTTTAGACCACCAATATTCATTTCAGGGAAGGGCCATGGCTCGTGGTTTGGAACCTTCATTCTTCCATCAACCCAAAGGAATTATTTTACAGTCTAAAGTCTCTAGTGCCATGGCTCCTTTCCCCATTTTAACCAGCGTACCAACCATGACAAGTTTGATTTTTCATATCCAGGAATATGATCCTTCTGGAAGTGTATAGATCCAGCTGAGCTGGAAATGCCTAAAGGTTTTGCAAGTCTGTACAGGATTTTTTTTTAAATATACCCAATTAAAATGAATTAAAGGTTAACAGCACACACATTGCCTCTGCCATTATAAAAATGTTTAGATGGGGCAAGGGTTATGGCTTGGTTACTTTCAGTCTGCTCCAGTTGACACTTGGCATCAAAGCTGACAGCCCAGATGTGATACGCTTCTTTTTAAGCAACTGACTTTACAGTTCTCATTTTCTCCCCAAAGCAAAATGTCAAGACAACATCTGGATTGCAGTGAGGACTTGCTGTCTCTTAAAACCAATTTCCTAGCTTGGTTGATTGAGAACACTCAGAGGACGATCAGCGAGTTGCTTGGGGTTTGCTGGGAGTCATCATCTTCACCAGTATCAGACTTTAGCAACAAATAATTTCAGCCTCCTTATATGCTTCCATTCTGTGTGAAAGAGCACTATGTCAAATAGTGATCTGTTCAGAAGGGCTTTTCTATAAATGTAATAAGACTTAAAGTATAAGAGAACGGTTCCAGAAGGCAATTTATAGGGGAAAGAGACCATGGACTATACCACTGGGTTTTAGGACATATTATCAGTTTGCTGCATACATTGCACTGTTGCTGCTGCATTGATTTCTATTGATGTAATGCTATTTTTCTGCATTATATCTGTGCTCTGTATCATGTCTGATATGTAGTGCTTGCTCAGATTTCTCTAGTCCTAGTTCCAGACCATTGCCTGTAGGATGTTTCTTCAGGTTAATTGTATCATCTTGCACTGTGTAATCCACTTTGAGTTTCAGTGAGAAAGGTGGACTATATTCATTCATTCATTTTACACAATTTATATCTTGCCTTTCTGCCCTCACAAGGGCCACCAAAGTGGCAAACAAATTAAAACATACGCTATAAAATCACATTGTAACACACACCCCTCCCCCAGAGAACAACACGTCATTAAAACAAATTAGAACTAGAGCTAAAATGCATACAAGGACACAAAACAACAAAACATTGGGAAGGAAAGAGAGATCACTGAGGGAATGCCAAACAAACCAAAAAAGTCTTCCATCTTCTGGCAGTAGATGGCAACAGAAGGGTACAGACAATAAAATATAAATGCCTGTGTGCCCATGTATACATTTATATTTTTCATTAAAACTTTGATCTACCAAAGTATAAATAACACCAGTCTACTATGTACTATCTGTGAATGATCATCCAATGGAATGTTTTCAACCACACAAATAGAGTAACAGCTCATCTAAAACTTCTTTGTAGAAGTAGGGGCAATTTTTGCTGATTCCCTCTTCCTATGGCAGATACCAACTCCATCTCAGGCTATTCCTGGGGTTCCCTGTTCCTCAGCAGCAACATTTTGAGAGTCATTTTGTACTGCATTGGGAGCAGGGAACCAGAGAAGATGCACCTCCATGAAGAGAAGGAAGTTGCAGGTCGTATCCAACCCAGCACTTCCATTTGTGGAAGAGAGGGCTTTGACCCTGGTGCTGTTGCTGAGAGTCCACTGAGCCCCAGGAATAAAATTCTGGGAGTCGCAGAGGGCTGCAGCAAGATGATAAATCCTCATCTGTGAAGTCCATGGATAGAAGGATAAATGTCCCCATGTTTCTTCTTTCCTTTCTGTCCCTGTACAAGAGGAAAGAGAGAGATATATCATGAAACGTGACATCTGCTGAACTACAATAATGAGCTGAAGCAACGCTTGAAGTCGAGCACCAAATCCAACCCCCAAAATCATGCTTCAGAGTATTTTTAATTGCAGCGCCCATTTTGCTTTCTTATATGCAGCGCTGATTGGAGAAAGAATTCAATAGCACACACATGACTTTTTCTGACCTAAGTTATTTTATTTATCAGATAGTTTAATTACCCCATAGATGAAGCATGCTAAGCCACATTTTGCTAACGGTAGAGCAGTACAATAGGCCCTATTTTAAAAAGTGATTGCCCACAGCTATCCTTCTTGGCTCTTTCAGGAACGTTGTGGCTTTCAACATTTTTTCCAGCAATAATCTCTTCCTTTATTCTTTGTGTGTGTTGGCAAATTAATTTTCTGCTGAAGCCTATGCAGAGGGTAAGGGTCACCTTGAAATTAATAGGGGTCTAGGAACATGTAACTACCCACAGAATTGCAGTAATTTGGTTTTATTGTTTACATGTTCTTACTTGTCTCCGAGTATTGGCCATTTTAGGAGTATTATCATTATTATTCATCCAAAAACAACCCTTCTCCTGTCATAACCAGGCTACGTCAGATTAGTTTTATTTGGATGAACTCCAGGATTCAGAAAGCCAACCTGCGGCCTTCACCTTATTTGGGTCAGGGACATCTTCTTTCAAAACTTAGGCCTGGTTTTTGCTTTATCCCTTGCTGCTGCTAGAAGTCCTGAATCCTGTGGCCTCAGAACAGACATGGCTATGACAAAGGAGAACTCTAGGCTCAGAAAAGTGGTCACTTAAAATGTGGTCAGGGCTGTGCTTCTTGCAGATTCATTGAGGAACGGAAAGAATATACACATCTTCAGAAGGGGTAGACTATTAAATTGAAAAGCTTCACCAATTGTGAGTCTAAAAATGTTATATCTAGCCTTCTGTCCATGTGGCCTTTTTTACTTAGGCACAAGTACTAGAAGAATTAAAGTGAGGATTTTGGAACATGTATCCCGGATTAAAAATCATGTCTTAGAGGCCCCCTTGGCTCAGCGTTTCTTAGACAAGCGACATGCTCCTGATGACTTGAGATATTTTGTAATTTATAAATGTGACTCTGATCCCTACAATATAAAGGATATATAAAAAAGAATTATTAAGAAACACAGTATATATATATGAGTATAAAATGTATGCATGTTATGGTGTTAATAATGAGGTAGATTATACGCCCTTCATTTTAAGGATCTTGTGGTTTTAAGTAACAGGTGTAATTAATTTGAATGAGGATATAACCATGACAATAAAAGGATATGAAGATTTCTAGTGTTGTCACATGAAAGGAGAGGAGAGGCTAAACAGCTCTAAACAATTTACAAGCAGGCTAAGAAGTTGTAGGTTTGCTATATGCTGGGTGAGTTCATTTAAAATATATAAACACATGGCAAAACTGGATGTGTGTCGGTCGTGTTTTCATCAACACAAGGACTGAATATTGAATTCTGATACAGTGTGGAGAGGATATTTTCTGTATATTTTGTATTACTCTGGTTTTTGTGACCAGAATAGGCTGAGGGTGTTTGGGGAGGCAATAAACATACATGAGATATTGCATGGAGGAAAGAGGCCATTGCTTTATTGGTTACAGCAAGAGGAGCATTGGCTCAGCATAGGGAGCAGATCCCAGCACTAGCTGACCCATCTGCCAGCCACTGACTCGTCATCACCCCTTCAGCTTGCCTGCTGTAAAGGGAATCACAGGATGACGGTTAGTGGGATCCACACTGGGCAGTAGCCTCTATGTGGTTCTCCCATCACCTGGAAGCAGGCATGCCCTGGCAGTCCCTGAGCTGGGCTTGCCACTCCCATGCCTGGTTGAAGATCCCTTATGGGGATCCCCATCTATAGGGAAACTGTTCACTCAGGCCCTGTTTCCCCCCAAAGGGGATCCATGCCCAACACCCAAACTGCCACCTAAAAGTTGTGACAAGTTAACAGAACAGTAAAACTCAACCCAAATACAAACCCCATGTTCATAACAAGTTGAAAACTCACAATCATCCTGAAGTTGTGACAATAAATATCATATTGCCATAAGCCAAACCTTGCAAAATTGTTATACCAAATTTAACTTTACAAGTAAAACTTGCAGTAAAACTATAAAAGAAGCAGTGGGTGAGAGGAATTGCTGTTTGGAACCCAACTGTCATGTGTCTGACTCCTGGCCAGCTTCCCTTATAATAGAGGGGGGAAGAACCTGAGAAGAAACTTCTCAGGTCAGAGCCTGAGCCTCCTCTCCCTCACCCAACTGGCTGTTCCGATTGGCCAGCTGGGATTTCAAACCCCCCAGATCCCCACACCACCCCAAGAGCTGCACAAAGGGAACCAGCTGGGCGAATAGAAGCTGGTCTCCCCCCACCTGTGCCTGCAGCCCACAAACTCCAGCTCCAATGAGTTCAGAGCCAGTGGCTTGTGATTATATGTCTGCCTGTACATCTACATTTATGTATTAGACTATCAAGCACTGTTACAAGTAAACTTTGTATTGTGTTTCATTAGTCCATAGCATGGTGTTTATTTGGTACTTCTAACTCCTTCAGTCTCAGCTTATAAGCACATTTCCATCTCGAACAAACAGGAATTACAAAGATTCTCAGCATGTTTGGTATTTTGTACCCCCAGATAGTTTCAGACGGGTTGTCATGTTGGTCTGTAGTAGAAGAGCAAGGTTCAGGCCAGTAGCACCTTAAAGACCACCTAAACATATCTGACAAAGGGAGCTTTGACTCTTGAAAGCTCATACCCTGGAAATCTAGTTGGTCTTTAAGGTGCTAATGGACCAAAATCTTGTACTCACAGAGAGACTGGCATTGTCAAAGGCTGATCCTAGACCTACTGCTGAGGAACAATACCATTCTTCAGGCAGAAGAGATCTCAATACAGAATGTTCAGCTCTGTTATTGAGTCCTATGAGATACAGTATTCCCAGGCTTTCCTCAAGTATCTCTTAATGTAATGTATTAATGAGCTCTATGCTGAATACAAGAAACTATCTTTGACTTCAATGAGCTTGGGATCACAACCCAAATGAAGAAGCTGCCCTTAATTTCCTACTTTACCTTGGTTTTATTTTTTTATTTATTTTGCATATGGTTTAAAATGGCTCACTTTCAAAGTTTTGATTAGGTAATACTAAGTCAATTATCTCTAATTAGGAGCGATTGCTATTATTCTCTCACATAAATTAATGGCTTCCTGTTTCCATTACCACATACTTATGCAAAATTAATTATCAATCTGTGTTCTTATTCCAAAAGAGAGGTCAGGTGCCACCTCACACTGTTAATCGAGTTCATCCTTATTTTAAAATGTTAATTAATAGCAAGAAAGTTTTAGAAGGCTTGCTCCTATAATGCTCTTGAATACTATGCATCTGTTGCAGCATATGGTGAGGTGAGGCAGCCTCCACAACCCATGGCTTCTGGTGGGTCCCACTGCTGCTGACTCCCTACTTACACATCTCCTCTGATGCCTGCACTCACACCATTCCATTGCCTGCTCAGGAGTACTTTGTCACCTCTGTTCCCAGCTGCATATACTGCCTAGTGTTGCTGGAGAAGGGCATGTGGGTGGTGCACAATGCATCAGCATTCCTGGTGGCCATGGCTGTGGCATTCCTAGCTACAACCACCACTCAGTATCATTAGGGAAAGAGTATGCAGGTAGTGTGGGCCACTGTGACTTCAGGTGGTGGGAGAGCTTGCAAATTGGCCAAGGAAGGATGTACAAGCACATGGGGACACATAAGTGGGAGGGCAAAAAGGGGCACCAAGAAGTGGGCATGGGCACTCTCTTCCTAAGGTCCCCCAAAATCTGGAACTGGCCCAGATCTGATGAAGTGAGCTCTGATTCCTGAAGGCTTACACTGTAATAAATTTTATTCATCCTTAAGGCACCACAGGACTCTTGTATTCTACTCTAGTAAAAAAAACCTTGAAGTTGATTGATTTTTTTCTTTAAAACAGTATGAACTGAAGTGCACAGTTAATTGTCAGTGGAGGCTTAGATGTTGTGCTTCTCAACTAGAGATGGGCACGAACTGGGAAAAAACCGAACCATGTGGTTCGTGGTTCGTCAAATTTCACAAACCACAAACTTTCACGAACCTACCCTTGGTTCACGAACTGGTTCATTTGGTTCATGAAAACACCACATCCAGGTCAGAAAATAATCACTTCCAGGTCAGCAGAAGATCACTTCCAGGCCAGTAGAAGTTCACTTCCAGGTCAGCAGAAGGTATTGCTTAGGAAACTGATTGATTGGCACCAGGCTGTCTGCAGTGATGAACCAAAAAACCGAACCAAACGAACCAGCCTAAAAGTTCGTGGCAGTTCGTCAGAAATGGGATCTGACGAACTGTGGTTCATGAACCACAAACCAGCCTGGTTCGTGCTTAAGTTTGGTTCGTATTTCAGTTCGTGCCCATCTCTATTCTCAGCCCTCCATGCCACACAGCAAATAACATTTGAACAGATGAAGAGTTCTGCCATACCAGACAGGCCCATCTCCTAAGGGGACCAGATCGCCCATTATAGCAGAAACCTCCCAGTCTATGCCCCCTGTTCCCCATTGACACATAACAAGGCAATGGGGAGGAATGAAGGCATTAGATTTTGAGCTGGCATGCAACATCACTTCTGGTGCAAAACTGGAAGTGATATCATTACACTAATGACACTAGAGAATTGCCTCACAAATGAATAACTTATCCCTGCCCCTCAAATTCTCCCACAGCTCTGCCAGCTGGCAACCCTACCATCTACCATAGCATCCTAGTTCACACAGTGGCCAACCGGTTGCCAGGGAGGGCCAATAAATGGGACACAGAGGTTGAAATCTTCCCCTCATGTTGCATCTTAGCACTGGTATACAAAGGTTTATTGCATCTGAATATGAACACTCTTTTTAGTTACCATTGCTATTATCTGTGCTAATGGCCACCACTATGTCCACTGACAGTGATTTCTACAGTTTAATTACTTGTTAAGTAAAAAAGTTCTTTCTTTTGTCTGACCTCAATATACACAGCTGTCTTACACTGTTAGGCCATTTGTCCATCTAATTCAGTGTATTCTAAATGTCAGGTCCCTAGGATCTGAAGCAGAGACAAGTTTGTCACCATAGCTCCTGGCCTCAGACCAGATGCCACACCTCTGCACCACATGTGGGCCTCTGGGAATCTTCCTCAGCCTTCACGTGCTCAGCCTTCTCCTGTCACGCCTTCCCTAGTAACTGACTTCACCTGTGCCCTCCTTCACATCTTGGTGCCTTCTCCCCTCCCAATGCCCGGGTGTGGAGATGATCCTGGAACTCTGGCACAAAGTGGGCTAGTCACTCCACTTCACCTCGGCTGGACCTCTTCTGCTAGTTGAACAGACTCTTCTCTGACCTGGGCTTCTGCTGGTGCTGCAGGATTTCCTCTCTCTGGCCCCACAGTAGGTTCCTGAGGAGGAGAGTTCCCCCTTTTCAGCTACTGTGCTCAAGGTGGGCAGCAAGGTGCTGCCCACCTTGACTCCATCAGGAGATTGGCTGGCTGGCTGTGGATTCAGTCTCCCATTGCCCTGCTGAGGCTCAGTTAATTCAAAATTTTAAGCAGTCAGGGTGGCATGGCAAAGGCTCTGGAAAGGGACACAGTCCAGCATGCCGGAGGCAATGGAAGGCTGTGAGGGAATTCATCCCCTCAAGAGTGATCTCCGCTGGCTCAGTCTTTTAAAACAATGCTTTCCAGCTAACATTGTGTCTTCTGGCAATTGATGAACACACGCCCAGGCATCTTGTGTAGAGAGACTGTCACTCTTTGCCCTGTTGGCATTGCCATGGCAACATAAAAGGGCATTGGCCCTCTAGTATGGACATCAAGCATAGGTGAAAGACTCTTGATTTGTTCTGGAATTGGAAATCTACATGCAAAAAAACAGTTCCCCACTGAGACTGAAAGCAACTTTGTTCAAACATATTTGTATGAACCTCTGTATATTTGACCAATGCATATCCTCTGCACAAATTACAAACCACTGCTTAAGTAACTCAAAGAAAGCATTTCTCCAGCTAGAATTGAGTTGATATATATTATATCCTGCTTGTGAGCTTGCCAGAGGCATCTGGTTTAGCATTGCTGAAGACAGAGCGTGAGATAGAACATTGATCTAGCCCAGCATGTCAATTTGTATGTTCTTGTTGAATCGTTCTATTGAAATTCCTGATAATTTGTTTTTCATTCAAGATGGAAAGTTAAATCCCTCTCTCTTTTCCTAGTAGTCTCAGTAGGTAATATGAAATATTCTGACATAAAACAATCCCTGATCTCATGCCAAATGTTTAGAAGGGCATGGGGACTGATTTGCTATGGCAAAATGCCAGTCCTAACCTACAGGAAAACATGGCTTGTAACATTTAGATGCAGACTGGAGGAGTCATATGAGGAACTGATATACAGAACTAACTTTCTAGGAGGAACATTCTCTGAATGGTAAGATTTACATAGGTCAGTGGATTACTTGACAGGTGAGTACACTCATACAGTAAGCACAGAGAAAGGAAGAAAAGAAAGATATTTAGCTAAATTAAGTTCGTGAACAATCAAGCAGAGTTTCTCTTGGGGCTGCTTTTAATGCTAAAGTGAATTAAAAGACACCAGGAAAATAGATATCTTCATTTTGTGTGTTTGCAGCTATTATTTTATGGGCTGTGGTACTCGCATTCATCCTATTAGTCCCCGTTAGCAGTTGTACCTCCTCTCAAGTTAAAAGGAAAGTTTAGGAATATGGCTATATCATAAGCCCCTCTCCACTTGTGTTTTAAACACAGAAATGCTGCCTAGCAAAGAAGGAAATGGCTGCCAATCCCTGGCCAGGAATCGGATAATTACTGGTGTCCGGAGCAGGCTCCTCCTGCCCCGGACTGGGCGCGCACGCCAGCCTCCCCGCCGCCCGCGGAGCTCCCCCCCACCCGTGGAGCTTCCCTCCCCACCCGCGGAACTCCCCCCCCACTCCCGCACACCCTGCACCCCCCAACACCCCCCGGGGACCCCCTACCTGCGGGGAGCATGGCGAGCCGGGCCGAAACAAGGAAGCCCTTACCCGCGCTGCCGCCACTGCCAACAGAGCCGCACGGGCCGGCACGGACGGCCGCCGCGCCAAGGGAAGCTGCTCCAACGAGGGGAAGGGCCGCGGCCCAGGAAACGCCGACGCGGCCGTCCGCACCGCCCGGGGCGGGGGCGCAGAAGCGGGCCTGGCTGACAGCGGGGCGAGGGGGCGGGACGGAGAGCCAGCCATGCCATCCCCTGACTGGCTGGACGGCTCCTGGGAGGGCTCGCCGGTGTGAGCCACGGGCAGGGGTTGGCGCACGGCCAGCGCCGGCGAGCCATCAACGGGGAAGAGGAGATAGCTGGCGAGACAAGGAAGAAGGGAGGAGGGGGGATGATGGACAGGCACGGTGACCAAAGGGAACGGGGGGAAACCAAGGGAGAGCAGAGGGTGGAGGTGGCACGCACAGGGATTGGTGACGGGTCCAGAGGCGGGGAGGAAAGCCGCTATAAAGGGGGAGGTCCCGATGATGCCGAGGAGGAGTAGCTGACTGAGAGGTTGCACAGAGAGAGGGAAGGAGAGGTTCTCGGAAACAGCTGACTGGAGACAGAGGCCGCTGGAGCAGCCACGGTCCCAGTCCAGTCTGAGGCAGAGGGAACTCACCCCTCCCCCTGGAGGCGAAGGAAGGGACGGCGGAGCGCGAGGAGGGCGCGGTTGGGGGCAGGGCGGGGCCTCACAACTGGCATGTGACTCGTGAGGCGAGACAAGCTTTCAGTCCCAAACCCCCGGAGATGTGCCAGGATCCTAAGACAATAAGGTCTTCCAGGAGTTCCACTTTCCCATTCCAAGCTATTCAAGGATCTGATAAGCCCCATCTGTCCAGCCACCATGGATCATCAAGCACCTTTTCTACCATTAGTAACACCCAGGAAGGCTTAATCAAACCTTTTCCAGTTTTATTGTCTCATCCCAGAGACAGCCATTAAGTTATTGGTTTTGGACAGAAAATGCAATCCTGCCCCAGGGTATGTTCCACTGAATAATTGGGCTACCCTCCTCTATAGTTGTGTGCATGTTCTTTGTATCTGACATCCACCCTGAGATGCATGTCTGAGCCTCTCATTTTCTGTTGCAAAGCGCTGGTCGCTCAAAGCTACTCTCTCACAGATGTCCCTTCTCTTCTGGACTGGTAATTATCACTAGAGATGGGCATGAATGGGAAAAAAACCAAACACGCTGTTCATTGTTCGTTGCCAACGACAAACACGAATAGTTAAACAGTAACGAACATGTCCCGTTAACGAATATGTTCGGTGTTTGTTGGGGCCAGAACGGTCCCTGTTGGACTTAGAGAGCCCATATTCATGAGGAGTGTTGAGCAGGCTCTCCTCCAGCCATCACCCAATTTTGGTGAAGATTGCAATATGGATCTTGGAGTTATACATTCCCAAATCTGACGCCCCCAGGAAACTCCCATTCAATACAATTGGAGCCACCAGTTGACTTTGGCCCCATGTACAAGTGGTGGACTTGAAGGTGGGCCACTTCCCCTCTAGGGGGTGGGGGGTTTGGCCACTCACCAGCGGCACCTCCCATGTGCCTGCCCGCCAGGCCTCACAGAGGCTATTTTCCGCCAAGGTATAATGGTGAGATATGCCGGCAGCTGCTGCGCCTGGAGAGCTGGGGCAGGCTGTGGTGGGCTGCCTCCCTTTAAGGGGGTGGAATATTGGGCTGCTTGCCGGTGGCACTCCCCATGTGCCCGCCCACCAGGCCTCCTAGAGGCTATTTTCTGCCAAGGTATAATGTTGGGTTATGTCGGCGGATGCCAGACCTGGTGGGCTGGGAGAGGTGGTGGCAAGCCACCTTCCCTCTAGGAGGTGGGGGGTTGGCCGCTTGCTGGTGGCACCCCCCATGTGCCCACCCACCAGGCCTCCCAGAGGCTATTTTCCGCCAAGGCAAAATGGTGGGTGATGTCGGTGGCCACCGGGCCTGGCAGGCTGGGGGAGGCGGTAGTGGGCTGCCTCCCCTCTAGGGGGCAGGGGGGTTGGCTGCTCACTGGCAGCACCCCCATGTGCCTTCCCACCAGGCCTCCCAGAGGCTACTTTCCACTAAGTCTGGAAAGTGTATCAGGTCTGCGGGTGCTGGGTGGTGGTGGGCTGTCTCCCCTCTAGGGGGTTGGGGGTTGACCATTCACTGGTGGCACCCCATCACCCCCGCCCACCAGGCCTCCCAGAGGCTACTTTCTGCCAAGGTATAATGGAGGGTGATGTCAGCAGCCGCCGAGCCTGGCGGGCTGGGGGAGGTGGTGGCACCCCACCCCCACTCTAGGGGGTGGGGTGTGTGGCTGCTCGCTGGCAGCATCCCCCATGTGCTTGCCCACCATGCCTCCCTGAGGCTACTTTCTGCCAAGGTATAATGGTGGGTGATGTCAGCGGCCACTGGGCCTGGCAGGCTGGGGGAGGCCATCCCTCTAGGAGGTGGGTGGTGTGGCCGGTCGCTTGTGGCACCCCCCATATGCCCACCTGCCAGGCCTCCAAGAGGTGGTGCAGAGGCTGTTGCTGGCCATTCACACTGGCTGAACATGGAGCATTGGACGTTTAGGTACGTGGGATAGACAGGTTTCTCAATAGATGGGTGCATAGCTGTATAGGATAGGTGTATAGGATAGAGGGATGCATAGATACATTGAATACCTGTATTGGATTGACAGGAGACAGATACCGTGTACGGGCATATTGGGGAGACATGTGGATTGCATAAATATCTGCATTATCCTGTCATCAGAAAGTTGGAAGGGAAGAAGCAAGGGTGGAAGGTGGGTGCCCCTAACGTGTAGAAGCGGAAGCTCACGTGCTGGCCATGGAGGTGGTGGAGGATGCCTCCCCCCCATTGTGGGGGAGGCATCAGTTCCCCTAGGAAAAGGGATTGTGGGCAGACAAGCAGGTGCCCATGTGGGGAGCTGTGGGCTGCCCCCCGCATGACCCACCAGCCTGCCATCATGGATGTGGCAGCCTAGAGAAGACACTAGTTCCACAGAATCTGCACCACTCAGAGACAGCTTACCTGTGCAGGGAGTACAGGCAGGCTACCGCCAGCATCACTCACCTTCCTGCCTTCATGGAAAGGATGGTTTTTGCGGCCGGGACCCATTCCCCCCTGCTCAGAGGGGACAGCAGGTGCCCATGGATAGGGGCCCACATGCTGTACAACCATATGCACATCAGCAGCTGAGCTGTCCCTCCTACCCAAAAGCAGCAACAGCAGACAGCACCCACATTCCCGCTCTCACGGAAAGGCTGGTAGTCACAGGACCCATTCCCCCCTGCTCAGAGGGGGTAGCTGGTGCCATTGACATGGGGCATCATGCGGTACAACCACATGTGCCCAAAAGCAGCAGCTGCAGACATCACCCACCTTCCTGCCTTTGCAGAAAGGATGGGATGGGCAGGTCAAGTCATTGGGAAGGGTCATAGTGGTTCCAGAAAGGGAGTGGTTGAAAGAGGTCCAAAGAGGGACCAGGCGCTTGACAGGGCCAGGAGGACCAAGGTTTAACAGCCGTGTTGCGGAGAAGGACTGGGAAGGAAGATCCCAACATCTACCGTGAAGGATTACACAGACTGCTCTGGGAAAGGTTTGTCTGCCCATCCTGTGTCTTAGTGGAAGCTGTTGCCAGCATCACTCACCTTCCTGCCTTCGCAGAAAGGACGGGTTGGGCAGAACAGGAGAGGTCAATGGGAAGGGTTGTATTGGTTTCATCCACAGAGGGCGAGGATGAAAGAGGGACCATATGGGAACTTGTCAGGGAGGGGATGCAATGGGCAGGACAAGTCATGGGGAAAGGTCATATTGGTACCATCCAGAGAGGGAGAGGTTGGAAGAGGGAATGTCCAGGACCTTGTCAGGGAGAGGAGAACAAAGGGTTACCAGCTGTGGAAGCAGCCCTGAGATCTGAGGGGGGCTACAGCCTGCTGCAGAGGAGCTTGGCCTACAACCACAGTAGACTTTGGGTGGCTCAGATCCCAGGTAGGTCCAGGTCCAAGGAGAGATACCCAAGTAGGTTGAGGGTGCAGAAGTGTGCAGCAGGGACAGAGGAAGTCTCCCAGGTGGGAGAACACCTGCTCGCTCTGCACACTGGTGGGAGGGCAGGACAGGATGCTGGCTGCCATGATGGATAGGTCTGGCCATATGGCAGATTTATTCGCCCAAGGGGTTGGAATGGGGGGGGGGGCTTGGTGGGCTCCACGAGGTACTCTCGCAAGAACTGCTGAGTGCTCCACTGAGAGAGATGTGCCCACTGTGCTGCGGCCAACCACACAGCCCACTAATGAGGCCCAGAGATCAAGTGGGGCCATTTGGGTGGGACTCTCCCTGCATGTCTCTCTTCCCAACTCCTCCCCCCTCCTTCTCTGCTGCCTGCCTCTTGCCCCTGCTTGGTTCCTACCAACCTGCTTTCTCTTTCTAGAAAAAGGAGCACTGCTGTGCGGAGCTCCTTTTTCTAGTGCTGCATCTGACCTGCCTACATGGCAATGCTGCTCATGATCCAGGGGTCACAGAAGGAAGCCATTTGGTATGGCATCTCATGGCACAGAGGATGCAAGTGCTTGGCAACGTGTGCCTGCATCCTCCTCACAAAGTCCCGGACCCTGGAGAACAGCTCTTTCTCGTGCTCAAGCTCCTTGGCCAGGAACTGGTGAAGCCTGTGGATCAGCACGATGACCTGACCCAGGCTGGCCTCGTATGAGCTCAAGAGCTCGGTGGCCTCCTTAAAAGATTTCAGCATCCGGGACATCTAGGCAACAACCCTCCATTCCATGGAGATGAGGCTCAGCTCCTCTCCCCTCCTCAAAATATGTGCAGATGACAGGATGTCCTGCAATGGGACCTTCTGCTCCAGCAGACGACGTATCGTATCATAGATGGAGTTCCAGCAGGTGGGCAGATCCTGAAAGAGTTGGTGCTCGGGGTCCTCCCCTCCCCCTGCCTCTGGAACAGCTCACAGGAAGAGTGGATGCTGCGGGAGAAGTGGGAAGCAATGCGGCAGCAGCTCTCCAGCATATTGTGCATCCACAACGTTCCCTCGTCCCAGCTGTCCCTTGGCTTGCTCCCCAGACTGAGCATGTCCATGATCACCAGGTGCAGCATGTGCACCATGCACACCAGGCCCAGGAGGGATGCCTCTTTCAGGGCTGCCAACATGTTGCTTCCCCATTCATCACCATGAAGCCACGGACGTACCCTTACCCCCCAGCTGTCCACTCCCTCAGTGCCGCCTTTACGGTAGTGGTGATGTTCTTCCCAGTATGGACATCATCCATCCCCCGGGCCTGGATAAGAACTACCCTGTAGCCCAATGTCAAGCAGGGCACCTTTTTCCAGGTGCCAGTTCTTGGCCTCGGGTAGCGGAGGTCCTCTGGTGGCCACCAGTGGGTGGTGATGGCAAGGTAGCTGTGATGGCAGTGGCTCCAGAGGTTGGCCGTGAAGTGCACTGTACGGCCTTTGGTGGCTGACAGCTCCCTGAGCACCATGTCTCACACAGACTGGTAGAGGGCAGGCAGGACTCGACACCCAATGGTGCACCGTGATGGCATGGAGAACCATGGGGCAAAGTGCTGAAGCAGCCTTTGGAAGCTCATGCCCTCCACAACAGATAGGAGGAATCCTTGCAGGGCAATCGTCTCTACCACCACACGAATGCCCACCTTCTGAGCAGTTGACTTCACCCTTTTCAACAGTACTATCCCTGATCCTGATGGAACAACCTCCCCAAGGGCAGCCTGCCTGAATTTTCCACTCCCACCAGCAGCACCCTCGGGGCAAGGCTTCTTGCTTGGGATGGATTCTGGTGACCCTCCCACTGATCTCAGCTCAGAGGAGCTGGTAGCCCTCTGTCTCCCCCCACCGGATGTTTCGCTGGCCAGACGGAGACCACAGGCTCGGGTGGCACATCTTCAGGTGCCTGGTCAGGATCATAAATGACAGGTGCTTCGGGTCATTGCCCCTGCGCACCAGGCCATCACAGACATGACACTGCATAGGGGTCATTCAGAAGGGCCCAAAAGGGCCTCCATATGGAGACCCCTTTCGGCCCACTAATGGTTCCAGGGGAAGGAGGACGAAGGTTTACTGGCTGCGCCATGGAGCTGGCAACGGAAGACGGAGTGAGGGGTGGAGTGCAGGCAGGGACAGCACCAAAAGTTTGGGATGGGGATGGGATCGATATTTTATTGAACCCCAACCATTCCTCAATGGATCCCTCACCCTCCTCCTCCTCAAACAGTTTAAAGAGTTCCTCTTCCCTCATCAGCAAGAGCTCTTCGGCCTCCTCCACAGCCCCCACAGATGATTTTTGGGGAGCGGGAGTCTCTGCTGCCCCAGACCCCTGCCCGGTACTACTTCCCACAGGGCAACCAGGACAATCTTTGCACTCCCCCTCATGACCACACTTGGCCCCCGCCCAAAGCCTCATTGTGCCAGCAAACAAGAATTAAGAAGGAAAGAAAAGGAGAGAACACTATGAGCCCTCAGCCGAGGCGCCCACTGAGCTTGGCCCCAGGGCCTGGCAGCAGCTCTAGAACCAGAGGGGATAGATTTCGACCCCACCCACCACACACAGAAAAAATCCCAGCTCCAATGCACTCTCTGGTCCCTTTCCCAAAAGGCTAGAAACAGCTCTGTCCCACTCCACTGCCTGCTGAAACTGAAAAGCCAGAGCTTGGAGCCCGCTTCCTTTTATAACCAGAGGTCTCATAGAGAGAAGCAGAAGGTCTGTGGTTGGCAGTCAGAACTGCCTAACATAGTTTGCAGGGATGAGATTAGAGTGCCCATGGCTACAGAACACCCCTCCCCCCTCCCTCCCCCCTGGTGTCTGCTCCCATGTAACCAATTGTAACCAATTTGGAGCTCCACACTTGGAAGGAAGACCTGCCCATCAAGCTTAGTTGGGCTTGGATTGGGGTTTCCAGGGTGACAGGAGTGCAGACAGAGTTCAGGTAGTCCCTACCTCCATTGCCAAGGGAATTGATTGAAGGTGCCTGACTGTCTGGCTTCACAAACAGCGAATGAACACCACGAATGAGGCTTGTGACGACCACTTGTTTGTCTGGAATGGGGTCTCACAAACAACTTGTGCGAGAACAGACGTATGGGCTGTTCATGGGTTTTTTGTGTTCGTAATGCTGTTCGTGCCCATGTCTAATTATCATCCAACCCTGCAATCCTCTCCACTTTTCCTCCCTTGTATTCTAGTTTGCTCTGTGTGTGTGCTGTGTGTTTTGTGTGCAATTAGTCTTTATTATTTTATAAATAAAAACTCTTTTGGTTGAACATCCACTTGTTTTTATTAAGAGTTCTCTACACAAACTCTTAATATATTGGTGGAAGATCTCACTTAGTTACCCCCTGTTGTTGCTTCTCCTTGTACACTAATTTCCCCAACTCACAAGGAGACCATGCATCTGGGTAACACCCCATCCAGCTGTTCTCACCAAGAAGAATCTGATTGGGAATCACAATAATACTTATGAAAGGCAAAGTAAAAATCAGATTTTACAAGTGTCTTCATGACTTTTTACAAACAAAAATCTCAAAGCTGGAATTTGATCTCAGTCTTTACGGCATTGCTATGGCACAGAAACATAGGGTACTCATGAATCCTCTGACTATTTGGAATTGGATGCTTCAAATCCGCCATCTTCCATGTGTGTCTACAGGAGTATGGGCAGAGTGCCCAAATCATGAATAGTCCATAAAATAGTAAAAAATAAGCAATCTTCTCTTAAGGACAACTCAGATTAAAAGTGGATCAAATCAGCCCCTGACTTGCTAAATGAATTCATTTGGTTGTATCAGTTGTTTTTTAGGTGTCTCATTAAACATGTTTCTTGTCAGAAAAGTACTTTTGGCATGTTGCCTTTTGATTGGCTCTGCTCTCTGCGTTTGGAACATTATAATCGGTTTGATATGAGCTGATCTGTTAGGAATGTGGGAATTTAGAGGATCCTGTGTCAAAACTGGGAACTGGACAAGATCACCTTCACCTCCCTTCTGCCCTATGATTCCATTCCAGCATCTTTGAAACATATATCACATTTTGGAAATTAATGATGCCCTATTTTCTAAGGCTCATGCAGCCCAGAGTTTGCCAATTAGGAAGCAGAACATTAATTTTCTAATATGGACCTATCATTAGGAAGAAGAGGATCAAATTTGTTTTGCATTATGATGCAGACAGGCTTTGAACTTGTTTTATAAAGGATGAAAGGGCTGTTTCACTAAGCCTCTGTTCTACCAGGCTCCCTATGGTCCCACCTAATATGGTCCTAAACTAAGCCCTTGCTGATAAATGTCAATGCCAGTCAGTTTGGCAGCTGTAGATACAATTTGGGTCACTGTGTTGGAATTTGACGGTGTATGTATATATTCTGTGCCACCTCTGACACCATTATGTCATGTGCCGAGCACACAAGTAAAGCCAATGATGATGATAGTGATTTATTCTGATAAAAGGAAAAGAATGACCTGGAGGTAATTCTTTACACACTAAGGACATGGCATATAATTAAGAACATTTATGGCTTTAGGAACTTTCCTACATTTCTTTCTGTATTTTCTCAAGCTTATACCCTTAATGACCTCTCCTGTAATTGAAAAAACAGAAAGTCTCTGCAGAGGTCTGTTAAAGTAAGAGAATCTTTCAGAGAGAGCCTCCAACACATGAAGAGTTACACAGTGATATGGTCTTCTCTCTGTTGTTCCTACACCCCATTTTTTTTCCTTTTAAAAAGCCAGCTTTGACCAATGACCTTGATAAATTTATGGGCATAATTAGTTGCATAATAGGTGCTGGATATTCATGACCATATGAAACTGCTTTATGCCAAGTCAGATCATTGGTCTGTCTAGCTCCGTGTTGTCTTCTCTGACTGGTAACAGTTCTTCAGGCTCTAAAGCAGAGAATGCTCTATTCCAACAACTGATCCCTGACAGTCTTTAACTGCAGGTGTCAGAAATTGGATCTTCGATATATAAAGCATGTGTAATACCACTGAGCCACAGCCCATCTCAGAAAGGGAGGCACATTTTACTTCCATGCACCAAACTACATTGCCCTCTCAGTTCAGTGTCCTACATACACAGAGCAGAACTACAAGTGACAAAAGGCACAGATTGGACACTTGTCAGCTTCCCTCAAGTTTTGATGGGAAATGTAGGCAGCTTGGCGGAATGTTGGACAAGTGACAGTTGAAAAAGTCCATTGGGCAGCAGTCGGAGAGCGAAGCTGCGAGACCAGGACGCCTACATTTCCCATCAAAACTTGAGGGAAGCAGACAAGTGTCCAATCTGTGCCTTTTGTCACTTGTAGTTCCGCTCACAGTCTCCCTTGACAAACTAGAACTCTTGTGGTAAGAGGGTTTTTGGGGGGGGGGGTCTCACCCAGTGGTTCCTGGAAGCTGGAGAAGGATTCACCTGTATCAGACTACAGCTTGATCCATGCATTGAACTGTAGCTGAGAACTACAATATATAGTCCTGCAGGGAAAATACAATGACTTAATCATATTTTAGTTCTCTCTTAAATCTCGTGTTTTCTTTGCTTTGGGTTGAACTTCACCGAAATGTCAACCAGCCAAATTAAAGTAAACATTTTGGTTGAGTTTATAAGTAAAAACAAATTAAACCATTACTCTTCCACTGGAAGCTTCTTCAGCAAGTGAAGTGTCTGGAACACCGCTTGCCAGGAAGTGGGTTTTATGCAAACTTGTTTTGTTCAACAGCTACATCCGACAGCTCCACAACATTTCCCAAGACTTCTGATTTATCTAAACCTATGTTTACATGGAAGGATTTTTCCATGACCTTTTCTTCTCACCCACTCAAACTTGGAGTAGTGTTCTTCATTTTTGCTCTTCATTTTAATTATTCTCTCCTATGATTGTTATGATTTTATTATATTCCAGATTAAGGGAGTGTACAGAGAAAGTTTCAGTTTCAGTTCCAGGGATTCTGGAAAAATTCTGTTTCATTACTAATTTGTTCTGGGTTGGCTGATGTCAGCTCAGAACTGATCTGTTTTGTTTTTGTTTTTCATTTTCACTAGTTTTGGTCCATTCAGTGAATGTCGGCCACACATGCACAAATGCATGCTGTTCTTTTCGGAGGGTGGAGAAATGAGGCTCTGGGGCAGCTGTTTTCACGCTTAACCAAAAACAGTATCAACCATTCCACTTCCTCCTAGTCTAAACCATTGATCCACTGAGTTTTTCCTCAAGCACTATAACATACACACAACAATGGACTTGTAGAAGGTGATTGTCAGTGGGTGCAGCAGTGGGGCATTCCTGCTGCCAATCTTCTCCATTGCCTAAGTGCGGGCAGGCAGAATGAATCCTGCCCCCCAAACAGACCTATGTTTTCCCCATAAGTTTTCCTTTTGCTAGTGGGGGAAGGCAGGATTGTTTTTGAAAGGATGGAGTAGGTACACCTTTGCCATTTGGGGGGGGAAGAGACCTCAACAAGATAATGACATAGAATCCACCGTCCTAAGCCACCATTTTCTTCAGGGGAACTGTTCTCTGTAGTCTAGAGATGAGTTCTAATTATGGGAGATTCTCCAGGCCCCATCTGGGGATTGGCAACCCTTCGGCCAATAGATGAAACATACCTATTGAAGCTTCCTCTTGTATCTTATCAGAAGACTTTTTCTGCTGCCTCATTCACCCAACCTAGGTGTAAATGGACAATGTAGGATTCAGTTGTTGCTATGGTAGCCAATGAAGAATTTTAGGGGCTTTCTTCACATTGACTAAGGGCCAAGCTACACATGACGAATGACACTTGAACGGCAAGTGGATTGAGTGGAGGGCAAGTGAACAGGGAGAAATACACTTGCCATTCAAGTGTCATTCGTCATGTGTAGCTTGGCCCTAAGAAGGGGAACTTTTCACTTGCTCCACATTGTTTCATAGGATGAATGCCACTGTAATTTGGTCTTGCTCTTAGGAATTAGCTAGGCTCTAACTAAGGATGGCTTAAATTTTGTGATGGGGTAAAGCACAGTGCAGTAAAATTAGGGTTGTATAGTGCTTAAAGAGCTTGACTCAGATTGCTTAGTTCTGGTTTCAAGTTTCCACCCATCCATGAGTTTTGTTTGGTCTCTTGTAAAGTTGCCAGCAGTGGGAGGGGTGGGAGGACTTACTGGGTGTCTGGGACACTCGCTGGTGACATAAATGATGTTGACAGTAACATGCTGATGTCACTCCCAGAGGTGATGTCGTCACATAACTGGGCCTGCTAAAACCACTCTGGTATTTGAGCAAAACTCTTATAATTTTTGCCCAAATTCCAGAGCTTCGCCTAGCAATGTGATGTTACTTCTGGATTCAAAAGGAGTGATGTCAGTGTGTCACCACACTGGCCTCCCCCTAGTTTCCCACTCTTTTCCTCCCTGTCAGCCAGCTGAGCAGTGGCAGGAAGCACTGGCAGGGGGTGAAGGATTACCACCACTGCAGAGCTTGATAATCCTATACTTTTGGAGCAGTTTCTTTGTCTCAGCCTAACCTACTTCATAGGGTTGTGGTGAGACAGAAAACCTACCGGAGCTCCTTGGAGAAAGGGTGCAATTTGAAAAATGCAATAAATGTCATTGCTGTTTTAAACTGGAACCACTCATGCAGCATAATCCCAGCCTGGTAAGCAACCTATTACCTCAGTTCTGCATCCATCTTCAACAGTAGAAAAGAGCAAGAGTCTAGTAGCACCTATAAGATTAACAAAATTTGTGGTAGGATATGAGCTTTCATGAGTCACAGCTCACTTCTTCAGAATCCATCTTCAGAAACCCCATGATAGAAGTAACAAATATTGCATAATTTGTATGTCAGAATGTATGTCTGTTTTGCAAAGCTGGGAGCCACATGACCATGTATGGATGGCATAGGGAAGAAAAACCTTATCTTGTTTATTTTTACTATTTTAAATAGTTTTCTATACTATTTTTTATTCCTTTTGTATCATCTTTTAGAGCTGTTTTGAAGGGCTTGTCTAGTTAAGGAACATACTGATTAATTAAAAAGAATGAGTGTTTCACCCAGACCAGCTTTCCCACCACAGGGTGACATAAGTCAAGAATAAAGTATCATTGGTCCTATCTCTCTAGTTATGATTTCAAGATAAACAGTCTGTCCATAGCAGCTGGCTCTTCTTTTGTTCCAAGAGGTCTGTATTTAGCCCGTGTAGAATGAATTTCGCTTTTGCCAGATCAAACTGGCTACATTGTCAAAACAATGGCTTGAACCTGCATCCCCCCTTGACAGAAAACCTGCGCAGGCACACTCAGTAGACACATGCTATTTTGACGTCTGCCAGCCATTTGTGGCTGTCCTTCAGTGTTGCCTGACAATTAGATTAAAGTTGGTTTTCAAAGCTGCTGTGGAAAAGGAACCTAAAGTGTAAATCACTCTGGGCAATGTAACCTCTGAAAGGAAGGTTTTGAATTCTCTGAAGGGAAGCACATTCCTTTCCCTTTTCACACAAACATTTGCATGGAGTCTCAGGCAGGATATTGTCAATAACGGAGGATTAAAGGTGATTGGGGCCACAGTTGAGATCACTTGAGATTTCAAAGGAAGTTTAATGCTTTGAATCTTATTTCTACCCTGACCCAGACGGGTTAAATTTGGCCTGCTTCGGGCCTTTCACATGAAACACACGTAAACTGTCTTTCACTATTTCACAGGCAAAATACAGATATTCTCAGGCCAATTGGATTTCTTTTCAAGCTTGAATTCTCAACGTTGTGCTGAGTTCTAGAATGTTTAAAGTCTGTTCATCTGCTTTCCGACTAAGAGCCAAGAGAGTCTCCTGCTTACAAATTAACATTGGAACTGTACCTACAGATAGAAACATATGATGGT
The DNA here is from genome assembly GCF_028583425.1 of Eublepharis macularius. Lineage (NCBI taxonomy): Eukaryota > Metazoa > Chordata > Lepidosauria > Squamata > Eublepharidae > Eublepharis > Eublepharis macularius. The sequence continues at coordinate 38,156,849 of NC_072791.1, forward strand.
GTACAATTGAATCCAAATGAGATGTTCTGACTTCTATCTTTTTTTTTTTTTTTGGTAAAGTACAAAGCTCATGTGCTGGTTTTAATCTATGAGGTGGGGTGCCAGTTTGGAACTGCTAGAGAAGCAGATACAATGCAGGCTTTTCGAGCTTGCTCTATTACAACATATCCATGAACTCAAGTGACCTGCTTTGGGGCAAAAGGACAAATCAAGCCAGGGCCCCATTTGATGAAAGGCAGAAGATTATGATCAAGTACATGTGGGATCAGGGATAGGGGAGAGGTTGACAGTTTTATGGAATAATGATGATTAGTAAAAGAGGACTTTTTGAATTTTTTTCTGTGAACAGCTATTCAGCTAAGTCTTGGTGGTATCCACAGATTTATCACCTATGGACAGATATACAGCAGAGACTTTCAGCACAAAGGTATCTCATTTTAGCAAAGTACTGTCAGAGACCTGAACAATATCCATGCATCAGAAAAGGGCAGAAGAAAGAAAGCAGCCTTTTCCATTCACATAGTCGTTGCCAGGTATAAAATGGTGCAAAATTCTCATAACATAGAGTTATCAGTGAAGGGGGAAGAATGCAGGCAAAAGAAAAGAAAAGTTGATTCTATAAAGAACGGAACCTTTTGGAGTATTTTCACTGGTTAAAATCTTTGCTCTTTCTTCTATCAGTGCTCAGAAGTCAGAAGGAGAAGATACCTTGAAAGCCAAAGGAAGTGTGGGGAAAGAGAACCTAATAGAAATACCATTCTTGAAGATATCTAAACTGCAACTTTCTCTGCCGAGTTACAAGGGCCCATAGTTCTGGGTTCCACGTGGCTAGAGAATTCCAGGTTGGACATACGTCAGCCATTCCATTCTATTCCTGCTGCCCCATTTTGCTGCATAGTTCTGATTTGCATCTTTCTAATTAACGTACTGAAATTTTAATTTAGAGACATTTGTAGCTGAGGGAGATGATAACAGTTCTGGGGAAGACAATCTGAACCATAACCCTCAGAGCTACCCGAGGAGTTGGAAAAGATGGACAGCTAAAGAAAGTCTTAATGGAACATAAAATAAACATATCCATAACAAAATGAAAGAGGAGCTGGATCCAAATCTGTTATGATTTGGCTTCTTCTTCTTTGTCCAAGGCATTTTTTTAATCAGCAGAAATCCAGACCAAGAGATTTACAGGATTATTTTTAGTGGCTTTGGAAGACAGTTGCTCATAAAACATGCCAAGAATAAAGCTCTCAGTGGCAACATTTAACACCATTGTACTTTATTCCCAGAAAGGCATGTGGGTGTTAGGTTTAAATACACTGAGCTTCTGTTTTTGAATTGGTGACAGGATAAGCCACACTCTCTCCCTTGTTCTTTCTGCTGCTTTTTTTTTTCAGAATGACCCGAAGAGGATTAATTGAAAGGACTTTCACATGGGCTTCAGCCAGACAGACTGAATTGTCCTGGACTGCATAATGGCATGTACATTACTGGTGAACTGCTAAGAGAACTCTCTCTCTCATCTCAGCATTTGAAATGGCCTCAACTAGCCTTGCTGTGGTCTGTCAAGATGCAGCATGTAGTGCAGCTGGATTCAAAAGCAGCCGTGTTCACTTTTAAGAAGGTAGGAGAAAGAATTTTGTCTGGTCCAGCTTTATAATAAGTCAGACCTTTGGTTCCTTATTGTCTATTCTGACTGAAAATGGCTCTGTCGCCTAGAAAAGTCTGTCCTCAAACCTGCCATCTGGCACCCTTTAAGTGGAGATACTACACTCTGGAAATGGAAAGAATTAAAGGTGGGGCCTTTTGCATGCAAACCAGAGACCTTACTGTCAAGCGGTATCAAACATGTAAGATTTATACTGGAATGGGGATATTTCATCCAGAATAGTTTCTGGGACATCTTAAATCAGGCATTACTTTTTTATTTACAGCCCCATGGTGCAGAGTGGTAAGCTGCAGTACTGCAGCCTAAGCTCTGCTCACAACCTGAGTTCGATCCTGGTGGAAGCCGGGTTCAAGTAGCCGGCTCAAGGTCGACTCAGCCTTCCATCCTTCCGAGGTTGGTAAAATTAGTACCCAGTTTCCCAGGGGTAAAGTGTAGATGACTGGGGAAGGGAATGGCAAACCACCCCATAACAAAAAGTCTGCCATGGGTGTTACCAGAACTGCTCTTTTTGAATGGGGAATTAGCTAGCAGTCTGGAACTAAATTTAGTGCGGATCTTATAACCAATATATACCGGGGTCCCTCTTCAGATGCTCATGCAATAAAGAGGCAGACTAAATAAAGATACAACGTGTTTTATTAAATAATGTGGGCGTATGCCTGAACTAGCACACGTATACAAGGTTACACACAAGAGCTAGGAAATTAGAGTAGGAAAATAGAGATGGTTGCATTAGCGGGATAGCCCACTTGAGAGCGATGAAGTTGGGTATACTTACAATCCTGACACGGAGCAAAGACGTAGCAGCAAGATGAGGTGGTCTAATGCCTGCACTAGATCCGAAATAGAGTGACAGCAAGGAGTCTGGATAGGAATGGCACGCGCCTGGCTGGGAACAGGAGACAAATGACACGTGCAACCTCATGGCCAGGGAGGCAGGCTTAAATACCCCAAAATGTACCCTGGGGTAGATGCCTTTCCCTGTGGTTCTCAAAAGGGGAACAAAGGCTTAATGGCTGTACAACTACCCTTGATGGGTCACTTTAGTGTCTGATTGTAAGAGTGTGACACCTTGGGAAGTGGGGACAAAGGAGGGGAGGGGAGTGCCGGGCGGGTTGATTGGATCAGCCAGGAAGCTGGTGTTGTCTTGATGTCATCAGTCCTGGAATGCAGTGGCTGCATTGAGATGCATCCATTAGCTATTCTGGACAGTCGGCACTTAGCTTCCGTCTCAGGGCGGCTTCCAGAGATATGCATATCAGGGTGAGGCTGGGCTCTGTGGATGTGACAGGAGCCTGGTCTGGAAATGGCTGCCACAGAGCACACAGTCCATAGTGGTTCTTCTTTGCCTGGGAAACATGGCTTCTCCTTTGGCACAGCTTGGGCTTGCTAGCAGGCTGCCCAATGGTGGGGGCAGGCTCAGTTACCATCCTGCAAGGGGTCTTCTGTGGGAACTAGCCAGGGGATGCCTGGCCAGGCTCGTGGAGGCTCCCTCTGGCTGGCACTGTGCTGCTAGCAGCATGGCTCTGGGCCCAGGTGAGATAGGTGCCCAAGGAGGCAGGAAACAGGCTTAGGTGGCACAGTCCATTGCAGCAGGGAGAACAGGATACAGGCATGGGCAATGCTGCCCCAAAACAGAGTCTTTGGTAGATCTTTAAAACAACAATGCAGGAAACTGACACAGTTCATGGCAGGCCCCATAACAGGAGGGGGGGGGTCCTTGGCAACAGGGTCAGTAATGACTTGGGGCTTGCACAGGGGACTACCTTTTACCTTTTTACTACTTTTTTATTTACTCAGTTAGAAGGACAGTGGATGGAAGAGCAGGAAAAGTGCAAACCCTAGTACTGTTCCTGATCATATCACTCTTACAATTTTTAAAAAGTAAGTTTTAAAAGAATTCCAGAAAAAATAGGTTCTATTATGCTTTATTGAATTTTTAAATAGTGTGCTTTCTGGAAGCTTCGAGATAGTTTTTCAGGAATGTGAATAACACACTTTGCTTTCAGGATTAGTCATTTGCTGCTTTTATCTAAAAGCTGTACAGGGAGTGAAGATCCAAAGACAAGTTGGAATAAAGTAAGTGTTCAACAGAGACTCAGGATGGTTGCAGGCAATATCCTGGCCCCCACCACTGAGTACTGCTGAAGGGTGATGGTGGCACCATGCCCTTACCAGAGGATATTGAGAGGAAGCAACATAGCTGCCAGGGTCATGGTTATAGCATGGTGTAAACGTGGCTTCTGAATATCAAGCAGAACCCAGCATCAGCGACACCACATTCAACACCTGTGGTGGAATTGAAAAAGTGCAGTCTAGGGTTTCCATTTCCAAGAAGGGGTGGGGGAACTCCATTACCTGGAGAAAAATGCAGGGGCTTGAGCGGAATCCAATACTGTGATGCTATCTTTTCCAACCATGTAACCAGAAATGATGTCACCATTTCACTGACGAAGGGAGTTCATGAAAGCTCATACCGTGGAAATCTAATTGGTCTTTAAGGTGCTGCTGGATGGAATCTTGCTCTTCTACTACAGATCAACATGACTACCTACCCGAAATATGTCACTGGTCACTCTAACATTCATTTATCTGTCACCACGTGAATAGACAATATAGCATAGAATTCCAGGTGAATGCTAGAGCATCTGGTGATGCTCTGATATCCTTTCCTGTTATGCAGGCAAAAATGATGCTATCAAGTCACCAAATGCTACTCCATGATTCTCTACCCCAAAAAGTCTTCTGGGGTTGCCAGCCCTTAACCCTAACGCAGGTCCATATATCTGTAATCTAGTCACATTCCTTAGATTAACAGAAATTCATAGTACAAACTTGAGCATATTTACTCAGAAGTTTATTCTATTGCATTCAGTGGAGTTGAGCCTAAAAAACAGGGTTAGTATGCATGTTTAGTTTTTGAGTCATCTCCTACATTTCTAACATTCATGTCTGTCTGTTCAGTACCCTGTCACATGTTTCTCATTTAGTCATTAAAATGTCATCTTTATCAGCTGGGACAGAGACTGAGATTGTAGCCCATCTCTTTCCTAGGCTTCAAGGCATTTGTAGATAAAATTAACATTTTAAAAAATTAACTTGGTTATTATATCTAAAGGTGCAGGCCTCCAGCCCTACAGAAGCCATTTATTTTCCATTCTCACCCACTGATTTCTGTTGCTTTCCAGTCACGCTAGAAAATTGAAAAGAGCTTTGAGGCACTAGATGTATTCTGTAACCCTTGGCCTTTCCCTAACCTTTGGCCTAATCCTGATATGTCGAACAGTCCAGGGAAGAGCAGCGAATGTTGAGTGCTTCCTCCTCCTGTATTTTTTTATTAGATGACCTTTATACGTGAGGGATTTAGTATGAAAAATTCGCAAAATTGAAAATGAGCAAGGCCAATGGGATTACTACCCATGACCCTTCAGGAACAACACAAGAGCAGATTGGATGCCCCATGTTTTTATCCAACCATAAAAAATAGCTAGCTTCATTTTCTACCTCTTAACCTTTCAATAGAAAATTCTGCAAATAGTCCTGGGAAAACAATTTCCCTGCAGATAGCAGTAAGAAAATCAATTACATTAATATAACAGGTGCTTTAAAATTTAATGAAAGATGGATTAGTTAGCAAATGAAAAAAAACAGCTTATCTTCACATCAAAAACAGCAGTTCCAAGCTTCTGTAAGTCATTTCAAGGAAATATATTTGGTGGATTACTGCCTTATTCCCATCGTTTTACAATAGCATTCATGCATACAAGACATAGCATTATCTCTAGTTTAAAATGTCGAAGTGCCATATCTTTCAATACATTATCCATTTCTCTGGTCACCTAAAATATCATTGCAGCTATTCCACCAGAATAAAAACTTCTTATGAATCTGAGTTCTTTTCAAGAGTAGGGATGCTTCTGAAACTCTACCCAACTGGCATTCTCTCTGGAATGTGCCATTCCAATCTGTGTTGTCCAGGCTGTGAAATAGAACTGTGTGCATATTATTTCCCGTTTTCCATTGATGTCATCTACGTTTAAGTTCTTGTTTATGTTATTAATGATAATATTTTGTATGCACATGGCTATCCATCAGGATACATGTTATTACTGTGAAGGTACCACAGAGGTACAGATTGCAATATATACAACACACAAAAATACATATTCATAATAAGCACCCCCACAAACACAATTCACAGGAATTTATAGTGGATTAGCAGAAGGATAGGAAACAGAGCAGCAGATGCAGCAAAACTGTGGACTAAACAAGAATTGGAACAGGTGAGATACCTAATGCACATTTATAGATAAGATTGAATTAATCTATCTTTTCCGGGGGGAGGGGGACCCTCTGGATTGTGCTCCTTATGTAACTGATATTTTTTGTCTAGGCCATATAGTGCCCACTGGTATGAATGCCAAATAAAATATGCTCAAGCAAACAGAACCTTTGAATGAATGGAGGTGCCAAGATACATTCCTGACTACCACTGGAATCTCTCTCCTCTTCTTCGGTTCAACGACTGTTAATATGAATGCACAAGAAAGTCATTGTGGCTGTTATCCTAAGACACTGTATCTTACTATATAATTGAGTAAGCATGTTTCAGACAAATCACTTTATACCCTGGTGCACCACCAGAGGGCGCTGCTGCAGAGGAAAGCCCAGGTAACTCACTATATTGTTCCAGAAAACATACTGTGGTGGGAAGCCCAGGCAGGGAACAGGAGCAGAGCAGGTGGCAATGTCCTCACTGCACCTTAACCTGGCTGGTATTAGGTGTGGAGCAGGTGGCAATGCCCACCCCCCACCTTAACCCAGCTGATATTAGGAGCATAGCTGGTGGCAATGGCCACCCCCAAATTCAGCCAGCTGGTATTAGGAGTGGAACAGGTGACAATGCCCACCACCACCTTAACCCAGCTGGTATTAGTACCAGAGCAGGTGGCAATGCCCATTCCTTTCATCCAGCTGGTATTAGGAGTGGAGCAGGTAGAAATGCTCCCCCCCACACACACTGCATTAACCCAGATAATATTAGGAGTGGAGCAGGTGGCAATACCTGCCCCCCTTGAGCCAGCTGGGATCAGGAGCAGAGTAGGTGGAAATGTCCAGTCTCTGCCTTAACCCAGAAACAGAGCAGGTGGCAGTGCCAGCCCCCCACCTTAACCCAGCTGATATTAGGAGTGGAGCAGATGCCAATGACCTCCCCCACTTCACCCAGCTAGGAACAGGAGCAGAACAGGTAAATATGTCCACTCTCTGCCTTAACCCAGCTGGTATTAAGAGTGAAGCAGGTGGAAATGCCTGCCCCCCTTCAGCCAGCTGGTATTAGGAGTGGATAGGTGGCAATATCCACCCTCACCTTAACCCAGCTGGTATTAAGAGTGGAGGAGGTGGCAATGCCCAGCCCCACATTAACCCAGCTGGTATTAGGAGCAAAGCAGGTGGCAATGCCCACCCCCTGCCTTAACCCACCTGGTATTAGGAGCAGAGGAGGTGACAATGCCTACTCCCACCTTAACCCAGCTGGGATCAGGAGCGGAGCAGGTGGCAATGCACACACACCCTTAACTCAGCTGGTATTAGGAGCAAATCAGGTGGCAATGCCCACCCCTTTCTTATCACAACTGGCATTAGAAGCAGAGTAGATGGCAATGTCCACCCCCCCTTCCTCCAGCTGGGATCAGGAGCGGAGCAAATGCCAATGCCTGTCCAGCGTCTTCACCTGGGTGGGATCAGGCATAGATCAGGAGGCAATTCCATTCTTCCCTTCACCCATCTGGGACAAGAAGTGGAGCAGGTGGCAATGCCCACCTCCTCCAATCTACTAGAATAGGGCACTGAGCAGGTGGCAATGCTCACCCCATCTTCATCCTGTTGGAATCAGGCACCAAGCAAGCAGCAATCTCCGCCTCCCTTCAACCTGCAGGAATCAGGAGCAGAGAAGGTGGCAATGCCTGCATATCCTTCACCCAGTTAGGATCAGTAGCGAACCACATAGCAAAGCCCACCGCCTGCCTTCGCCTGTCAGGAGCAGACAAGGAGCAGGCAGTAGTGCTTGCTCCTCCCTTCACCCTTCAGGGAACAGGTGGCAATGCCTATCCCCCTTCACCCAGCTGGGATCAGGCACAGAGCAAAAGGCAAAGCCTGTTTTCCCTTCACTTGGCTGGGATCAGGAGTGGAGCAGGTAGCAATGCCTGCTGCCCTTTACCCAGCCTGCATCAGACGTCCAGCACATAGCAAAGCCCACCACCCCTTCACATTGCTGAGATCAGATGTGGAGCAGGTGGCAATGCCCACTCCCCTCCTTCACCAGCCAGGATCAATAACAGAGGAGGAGGGGATGCCTGCCTGCCCACTCTCCCCTTTCTAGACCCCATTGTATTTTCCCCCACAACGGGCTTTTTTTCTAGTATATTATAATATCACATAAGATGACTCACAGCCTGTGTCTATACCTCCTTCTTGCTTTCTGAAATCCAAAAAAAATGTTGCTGCTGCTCATAATTTGTTGCTGAATTGCAGTTTTAGATGGCCATTCTTTTTGTTTGTTTTTTGTAAGCCACTTGGAGTCCTGTTTTGCAGGAGAAAAACAGAATAAAGATATTTAAGTAAACAAATCAGCTATTGGGTAAGGTTAGTGAATATATAAGCCTGCTCTACAGCACTTCAAGATGCTGTGATCTTCACAGACAACATATTTGAAAATCACATTTATTCTGCTTACAATCCCTGTTTCCCCCCACCCAACATGTCACATCATACACTCGCATTGATCATTCATCCACAGTTTAAAGTGAGGAGCATTGCAGGTGACTGTGACTATATAGTTGGTATCACTTATCACTACACAGACAACCAGACTTTGTTGTCACGAGCTAAAAAGTTACTGGATTGCTGGGTTTAATGGAAATTGTAGGTTTCTCAGCTGTCTGATTAAATTCAGGACAACACAAAACCTACAATGTCCATCAACCTCAAAGTCATGCTGAGTAAGAGTGGGAAGAGTAATTTATAGGAAAGATAGGTCCTGGCAGGAGCTTATAATTGATTTGAAGATCCATTCCCCCCTGTCTAGTTTCTTGTCCGTACAGGAAGGCATCCAAGTAGGCAATTGTGGGTGTGTAGACATGCATATATTTCATAAGTGTCTCATCAAACTCTCACAAATTCCTGTCAAACATTATGTTTGTGTTCAGCATGATGCTAAAAAAATATATGAGTCATTTAAAGCTGAGTGTATTCGCTCACCATTAGATGGAAGATAGTTGTGCCATTATTGGTTTTTGAATTGGTGTCCTCATATATTGACTCTGTATAGCCCTCAGGATGGTTTGTAATAAAGCTTATAAAAATAACAAGGAAGCAACAATAAAACCACAACAAAGCATCAGGATGATCAAACATCAAATAAAATCACAACCTTAAAACTAAAACAACCACAGATAACCCCATTGCATATACATCAGTTCAACCCACCCCCAAACAACTGAAGGCTCATTGCCAAGCCCGACAATTAGTTAATGTCCTTATCTTCCAACAACTCTGAGAAAAGAAATGTTTTAGAACTTTACTACTATGTGCTTTTATATACTATCTGTTGCTTTAGGTACGATCCTACTGGGTAGTGCTCTGTTGTCTAATTTGTCAGTCTTAGAATTGTTTATACTGTTTCAGAATTTCTTCAACTGTATATATTCCTAATGGAAATGAAAGAAAATATGGGGTGGAGAAATGTAAAAGACTATGGATACAGAATTTAGGTAATGATATTGACCAAGTACAGTGGAATAAGATATGGAAAGTAAATGTTAAAATAACTAAATCTGCTATGTTTAAAGAGAATTTATATAAGATGTTCCATAGATGGTATCTAACGCCAGTTAGACTGGCTAAAATGTTTTAAAATATGCCAAATAAGTGCTGGAAATGTAAAGAAGGTAAAGGGACATTTTTCCACATGTGGTGGTCCTGCAAAGAAGTGCATAGACATTGGATAATGGTACATAAGTTATTACAAAATATCTTACAGATAACAATTCCTTTGAAACCAGATTTTTTTCTATTAAACTGTATGTTGGATATAAAGAGAGAGCAAGAACACTTAGTAATCCATATAGTAACAGCAGCTAGAATCTTATTAGCAACCTATTGGAAACAACAAAGAATCCCCCAGCAAGAAGAATTAATAACAAAGGTGATGGAGACGGTGGAAATGGATAAATTAACATTGTTAATGAAAGGGCAAATGGAAGAAGATTTCTCTGTACTGTGGGATCCCTTCTACAAATGGATGACAAATAACTATTATCGGTAAACATAAATATGATACTAAGATTAACTGTATAATGACATAATAGAACTCACAATTGATGTAATAAGATGGAATATAAGAGATAAAGAAATAGATAATAGATATCAACAAGTAAAATGATAACTGTCTCATGTTTGTACATATATGTGTTGAAAAAACAATTAAAAATATTTTTAAAAAAGAATTTCTTCAACACTGTATTGCATTTTTGATGGTTTTAAAAATTGCAGTTTGCATTTATATACCCTATTTTGTTGTTTATTGAAATTCTCTTGAAATTAACTGTATTAACGCACATCTGAGTCTCAGTGAGAAAGGTGTACTATAAATAATACGGATAATAAATATAAAATATATTCAGCTCCATTATTCCATTTGAGGGAATCTATCTTGGGGGCTGGGAGAGGTGCTTTTGTGTAAACTCCACCAAAATCACATGAAATCTAGTCCTTCCTGTCCACTATAGACTCCTCAAATTTTAAGTAGGTTGGACCAAGGAGTCCATTTCTATGGGCCCCTGAACAAGGCTCCCACAGCCATTCTCAATTGTTTCTTATATGGGGAGAAATTCCAAGGCTTTCCAGGGCAAAGAAAACTTAATCAAACACACAGGGGCAGCCCCTGGCCAAAACCCAGTCCCAATGCAAGCTGAACCAACAAAGCTCAACCGAACTAATGCCAAACCAGAGAATCCTAGCAGAACCAAAGTAAAGGAAGGGACACTGTTGCAAGCCTGACAGAATCACTGTCACTCACAGAAGCTAGGCAGAACTCATGGCCAATATGGAAACACAACAGAACAGAACCAACAAAACAGAGCAACAGAACCATCTATCTGGAAAAAAAATAAACTGCCGTGCAGAACAACTCTTAAAAATTCGTTAATAAAGGAAAAAGTAATACTCCCCACAACAGCAACTATTAATATATAACATGTCACGCCCCCTGGTGCCCCCTAGCGGTGGTGGAAGGTCCGAGCTTGACGGCAGTGGGTGTGGCGGGTCCGTCCTGGGTTCCTCGGCAGGTTGCCTGGCTGGTTAGAGCCTGGCCACGGCCCAACGCCGTCCCCCAGGGCTCCCCCTCAGGCCTCAGAACGGGGTACTCTGGTGCTTTGAGCCGGCTTGGCCCCCTGCACTCCGCTTCCCCTCGCTTGCTCCCCCTTTCACAGCAGGGACAGACTCAGCATACTTCCTCCCCGGCCGAGGTTTGGATCCTGCCTTACCCTCCCTTCTAAGGCCAGCTCCACCCCCTCTCCCCTGAACCAGCCCCTATGGCTATGCTTGCCACCTGGACCAGGTGTGGCCACACCTTCCTGGCCCAGTTACCCCTTGGGGATTGGCTCTCCTGGCCCAAATCCCACCCCCTATGCTCTCCCTGTCCTGTCTCCTCCCTGACAGGCAGGCAAGCCAGCCTTTCCCCACCGAGGCAGGGCCCACCTCCTCCCAAGTGCCTGGCTCGCCCGCCTGCCCTGCCCTCCTGATGGGCCCATGGCCAGGCTGGGCCTGGCTGGCCTCGAGGTGCCTGCACCAGCCTCAGGCCGGGCCGCTGCCTCCCCGGCCACACCCGCCCATCCTTCCCCGAGACTGCGGCCTTCTGCCGCGAGCCGCCCTGTCCCGCCGGCCGGCGCTGCCACGACCGCGCTGCCGCCTCCCCCGGCCCTGGGCACCTGCCACGAGGCTGCAAAGGCGGCTGCCTACTGCTGAGCTACCCGCCGCACCCACGGCCCCCTCGGATTACCCGCCGGCCGCAGGCGGCGCAGGTAAGGGCTCCTGCATTGGGCCGCCACAGGGGGGAGGGGGCGGGGGTCGGTCAGGCCGAGGGTGGCTGGTACCGGCCCTCGGACATAACAATTAACAGCACTCTTTAAATATTAAATCAACATAGGCAAATCAATCTGCCCACCCCCCACAACAACAGCAACCCTTAGCAACTCTTTAAATATTAAACAAACAAGCAAAAGCAATCTGCCCCCCAAACAACAGCAACTCTTAACATATAACAATTACCAACATTCTCTAAATATTAAACTGCATTAAAAAGCAAAAAACAATCTGCCCCCCACAACAGCAGCAACAAGCACCAGAAAACAAGTAACCCCCAACAACAAAAGCATTTAAATAAAGTTTTAAAACAAAGTTTAAAATAAAAGAAAAAGCTTGCCACTTTCCCCACTCCTTCCCAACCCAACACCAGGAAAAACAATAATGAGTTTAGGACTCACAAACCAAGGAGAATTTCCTCAGGTGGTCCTCCAGGCAGGCAGGCAGGCAGGCAAGCAGCAGTTCCTCAAGTCATCCTCCAGGGAAGCAGCAGAAGTAATCCAAAGAGCAGATCCAAAAGGTAGTGGTAAATCCAAAAGGCAGACTCCCAGAGCAATCAGAGGCTAAGAGCACTCACAGCACACTCCAGAAATCTCACTCAATATGGGGTCTACTCTGAGCCAGGCCTGCTTTTATCTTCTTACAAGAATTTGAAGATGGCTCTCCCATCAAAGAATACCTGAGATTGGCCAAGCAACTAGAGCTACTCCACTCATTGGTCGCTCATTCACTCACCCCCTCTCTATTGCCTCACTCCCCCCTCTCCTTGGTGCCTGCAGGGAAAAAAAGCCCAGGGAAGAGAGAAGCCAGCCAGCTTTAAAAAGGCTGGCATGGTGATTAGAGATGGGCATGAACAGGGAAAATTCCAAACCATGCGGTTCATCATGTTTCATGAACCATGAACTTTCATAAACTTGCCCCCTTTCGCAAACCGGTTTGATCATCATCATCATCATCACAACAACATCATTTGATTTATACACCACCCTTCAGAACAACTTACTCAGAGCAGTTTACAAAGTATGTTATTATTATCCCCACAAGAAAACACCCTGTGAGGTGGGTGGGGCTGAGAGAGCTCCAGAGAACTGTGACTTGCCCAAGGTCACCCAGCTGGCTTCAAGTGGAGGAGTGGGGAATCAAACCCAGCTTTCCAGATTAGAGTCCCATGCTCTTAACCACTACACCAAACTGTATCACTTCCAGGTCAGCAGAAGGTCTGCAGAGAGCTCATCCTCCCATTGCCTAGGAAACTGATTGATCGGCACCAGGCTGTCTGCAGTGACAAACCAAATTACAAACCAAATGGACCGGGCTAAAATTCATCATGCTTTGTGAGAAACGAGCTCCCATGAACCACTGCTTTGCAAAATATGAACCGGCCTGGTTCATGATGAACTTAGGTTCATATATCAGTTCGTGCCCGCCTCTAATGGTGATCCCTGGATAAATCCAAATAATTCATGTATATTCAGGAATCCAGTGTACCCAATAATATTTGGAATTATCTGGGTATACCAAATATATCCAAATAATACCAGTAAAGTATTATCTGAGTATATTTTCTATCCAGGAATACCAAATCACACACCCCTACACTAGAGCCTTTTCCTCTTAGAACATTATCTCCTGTAGAGTGGTGCTGAGTTTCCCCTTATTACTTACCATTTACAGATTTCTGTAAATAAAAAATACCAGTGGCAAAAAAACTACTTCAGGAATCTCATAATTTTGACATGGGGCAGTTCTTTTTAACCCCAGCTATGTAACATACTGGGCTAAAGAGAGAGAGAGAGAGAGAGAGAGAGAGAGAGAGAGAGAGAGAGAGAGAGAGAAGAATGCAAGATAATATTTACAGTGAAGTGTCCAGATTGTTAGTAAGTTGGCACAACCGAAGAGCTTGCATATCTCTCACTACAGAAGGATATGGCTATTTGGGGATAGGGTAGTGTTTTTTGTCCTGAAAAATTCAGCACCCTTTTCCCCACCCCCCCTTCCCTCATTTCTCACTCCAGAGGTAGGAGGAGGGGAACTTCTCCCCCTACTGCTATTAGTCAGTGTCTTCCATCTCTTTACAAGTGAAAGGGACAGAATCCCTGCTTAACAGCTGATGCCAACTAACAGCTGGTGGGGGGGGTGAAGCCAGTCCAGCTGTGCCGGGTATTGGAAATAAAGGCCCCATTATTACCTGTGAGTAGACCTGGATGAGTAGCACCCATATGAAATAATAACCCCATTATTTCCAGTGGCATTAGTCCTGGCCCCCCATCTACTATCATCCATTGAACATCCCTTCTAGACCCTTTAAAATTTAAAGTGATGGTGAAACTGCTAACAGCTGTTTGGTAGGACAGCATCCTCTCCCTCTCCACTCCTGTGCCTTCTCAAGTCCCAAAACTTCCAGGAGATAAATTGTTGTTACTCTCAGAATTTCAGGGGAATTTGGGGTCATTTGGGGTATCTTGATTTTGGGCATGTCCAAATCCACATGTCTAGGCTATATCCCTGCAGACAAATTGTAAGCATGTGGCTTTGAAGATGTCCTAAAAGAAGCCATAATGTGTAGCTGATGGCTAGGTGTCCTAATCTCTGATTAGGAGGCGTCAACCTTTCTCAGTGCAAAGGTCAGAGATCAGGCAACCCTACAGGTCAATAATTTGATTCCAGCAACTTACCTCCTTATGAACACAATATACCCTTTTCTGTTACAACTGTTAAGTATTACCTTCCCACAGAGTCTTTTCTTCTTTGTGAAATAGGTTGGGGGGAGGTGGGCTACATCTGCAAAGAAATGAGTTCCTCATCTCATCATTACTGAAATAGCTAAGAAGCTAGCCTCCTCCTACAATTCAGAAATGATGGGTAATGAAGGCAGTCATAAGAATAACAAAATGAATTACGGCACAAAAGGTTGTAATAACAAGTTGTTGATCTTCCTCTCTTATTCCATCCTGGACTTCATTCAGCTATAATTAATGCCTATAATCAGCCTCCCTTCTTCCTACATTAAGAGAGAACTTCCCACTCATCACAAGTTTATTTTTAAGTTAACCTTACATCACTGCAGTACATCTGTACTAATTCAAACTTAATTTATCATGCTCTGTATAGAAAATTCACATTCAGGGAGTGTTGAGTAGGACAACTGAGTCACAAAATGGGGCTTCTTGTGGGCTTGATAGCTGTTTTCCCATTACTGTACTTCTCCCTTCTTTGAGAAACAAAATAGGGTAAGTAATCAAAATAATAACGAATTCAGAGTGCTACACAAATGACAAGTATTATTTAAAGTCTGTAATTTTGATCCTGTGTGCTTTGTAAAGAGCCTGGAGAAAAAAAAATAAGTATCAATTTAATATACTCAAACCGCATCTTTTTAATATATCTGACTACTGCATGTTTTCAAGTGCATTTATTCTCATCAGACACCTACACAATGGACTCCGAAAGTGAACATTAGCTCTGGGAAAATCTTCTTGGGGTGATACTGTACATAGCTTGGGACATCTGAGATTAGGATCTTGCCTTACTGAAAGAGGTTATGGATTGTCCTAATTCAGAAGGAAAGGGTGACACTGTTGAAGAGTAACTTAAACTCACATCTGCACTGTTTTCTCAGTCTCAGTCGCCCTCTTTTAGAGTGGCTATTTGTCCAACAGAGAAAAACGTATAGGTTCAGGATAAGAACTTTTTCTCACATTAGGAGGTCCGAGAAGAGCAATATTTTGTATCTGTGAAATGGTATTGGGGGAAAGGTTAAACCTCACCCCCAGCACAACAGTCACAATATGAACAGGGCTCCTTTGTGATTGCTTTTAACCCAGAAGGTTACTATTGGAGACCATAGATCCAAAGGAGTTAGCCATGTTAGTCTGTAGTTGCAAAATAGTAAAAAGTCCAGTAGCACCTTTAAGACTAATCAACTTTATTGAGGCATTAGTTTTTGAGAACCACAGCTCTCCTGCATCTGACGAAGAGAGCTGTGGTTCTTGAAAGCTTATGCCTCAATAAAGTTGGTTAGTCTTAAAGGTTCTATTGGAGACTAGCGATCTTTGGTATGGGAATTTTCTTGTGGGGTTCCATAAGGCATAATCTAATCCACCATGGTTTTTAACCTCTGTGTAAAGCCATTATGAGAATTCATTCATAGATAAAGAATTGGACACCATCAATATGCACATGGTAAATCAGCCTATGTTTTATAGATTACAGCAAAGTTTTTGAGATCTCACTGTTATCTGCATAGTATTGATTTCATTGCAGGTGAATCAACTGTCGTGTATCATAAAGGGAGAAGGGGGATTGTCCATTCGTTAAAAATGGAGTAACATGTGAAAGGAGATAATTTAGAAGTATGATATACAGAATATCTACAAGAGCTAAGGTGAATTGTCAAAAAGGGCTCTATTCACATCCTCCTCCTCCTCCTCCTTCACAAATTTCTTAGGACATTCCTCCTTACCAATCATTTGACAAATATGTCTCAGTGAGGAAAATCCAGCTAGAACATAACACAGAACTTACAGAGATTACTGATTGGTGAAACATCTGAAGCACTGGCTTAAGCATTAATACTGCTGAATGGAAGCCACGATAAATTGCTCCAAGTGGTATTGTAACCTCATGGTAAGCCAATCTCATGCAATGTCTTAATGCTTGGTTAAGTCATTTTTCCTAATGCTTCAGGCTTCTGTGGAAAAGAACATCCTCACTACAGAAATAAGCCATCTCACAAATGGCTTCACCATGTGCAATGATTTAAAACGTTTCCAAAACATGGACCAACCTTAAGGCCTTGCTGAGTGCCTGTGGAGAACTGGCATTTCTCACTGCAGTTATAGGGGTCCTGGCATTCCACAAAGTAGTGGAGAGGACTGTCAAATGAATAAAAATTAAATACTCAAAAAGAAGTTGACTAAATCTTATTTCCTTTTCAGCTTTATGAGCTAATAAATCACCATCTTATTCATCCAAGTTCAGACTTCCCAAACATAATAAGCAGAGATGGGCACAAATCGGAAAAATGCCACAAACCATGTCACATTTCATGAACCACGAACTTTCACAAACTTGCCCCGGTTTGTGAACTGATTCATTTGGTTCATGGTTTGTCACTTGGGGGGGGGGGCGTAGAACAGTCCCCTTTACAGTCAGAGATATCAAACTCATAGAAAGTCTTCAGCAGGCTCTTCTCCAGCCACCCTCCAAGTTTGGCGAAGATTGGATTTTGGATGTCAGAATCATACACCCCCAAAGGGGTTGCCCCCATGAAAGGTCCATTGCCAATTGACTTGCATTGGCTCCATTGAAATACATTGCAGCACCAAAAAGTTGCCACAAAAATGTAGGATGGAGTTACAGAATCTTCCTCTGAAGAGGAAGTTACAGAATCTTCCTCTCCATTCCATATTTTCATGGCAACGTTTTGGTTTATAACTTTATATTTAGAGTGAATTTCAGCAAATGGGTCCAAAATATGTTCAGTTCACAGGCAGTCCATAAGAGAGCAGGCTGAGGGAGTGTGGGAAGCTTCAGTCTAGATGGAGGGGGTGTTATTGTATGCAAGAGTGTGTGATCTCTTTGGTTAGTTAACTGTTGTAGTTGAAAACAAAGGCAAATGGTGTCTCTGAAAGTCTGTTTTAAGGCTTTAAATCTCATGCTGTCCCAGCCAATCTTAAAGAAACCTTTAGGAATGTTTCACTAAAATAATAATTCTCATTTGCTTTTCCAACATACCATTTACCAGCTGCTCTCAGAAGCGGACAAACAACAAAAGTCAGTGTGTCCCTGCTAGGCGCCACATGCCGTGACTCCCTCAGATTAATGTCAAATGTATTGGCTTTAAAACAAGGAGAAAGTGAGGCCTCGAGACCAGCATCCTGCAGCATCTGTGTAAACAGATTTGTGGGAATGTGTGTCTGTGCATGTTCTGCTTTCACCAGTGGTGAAAGGTTCCAGGGGCAGCTGAAACTGAGTTTAGAGATGCCTTCCACAATTTCTGACAGTGTAACAGTGGGCACTTTCTTAACATACTCAGAAAGGTCATTCCCGTGTGAGGGCTGTCTCAGAAAAAGTGCAAAGAGTGAGTAGTAGCTGTTTCAACCTGTCTGAAGGAGGGAGTGATAAGCAGACTCTTGCCACATAGGTTATGTCGACCTGAGCTTAATATTGCCACTCACCTTTCCAACCCATGTCACATCCTTTCTGTATAGAGATCTGACACATGGTTTCTCTGCCCTTGCACATACATAACTATTTGCATTTTTTTAAAAAAAGAAAAACAAGAAAAATATTTAAACAAATCAGTACTCTCTTACCAAGGATTTTATGCACACTGTTTCGACACCCCAGTGTGACATTGAGAACTGTGATGTTGCATTTGGGAAGAATACTTTGCATTGGATCTTATCCCTGCTCTGTCTCCCCCAGTCTTCATTTCAGTATATATGGAGCATATCATATTACCAAGGTGGTGTTTCACTGGGAAATGTTGAACCAGGGAGGCCCAGGGAGGCCCCTTTCCAGTCAAGAAAAAAAAAGGGTGGTATAGGGCTAGTAGGGCTCAATAAATGTCACTCTAGAGTACTTTGCTGGTGTGTGGTTTCTGTTTGCTTGCTGAAGGGTACTCAGAAATAGAGTATTCACTTAAGTTAAGCTCTTAGGTTCACACAACAGACAGGTGTGTTCAAAACAATATCCAAGGAGATAAAAGGAGGGGAGCAACCGGCTTCAGGGCCAGGTTGCTCATGCAATATATGATTCTAACTAATAAACAGAACCAACCAGCAGGGACTCCACCCTCATGAAAATAAAACAACACAGATAAATATCAGAGGGCGAACAGACTGTTCTATTCTGTTACATACAATAAATACTCCACAGCAGGGTCATGGTTGAAATAATATAGGACTTCTTTAAGGATATGGATTTTATTTATTTAGTGCACTTTTATCTTCCATCTTCCAGGGAAGTCAGGTCAGCATATATGGTTTGTTTGTTCCTCCTTCATTCTATCTTCACAACAACACTCAGAGGGCCAAACTAGATCTTACAGCATTCACAGGTTCACCCCATGAACCCTGACACCATTTTAGAAAATAATTCCACCATTTAAAAATGCTGCAAGGCAACACAGCAGATCCAGGCAACTTTGTTTCCTTCCCACCTCATTTCAAGTGGTGAAACAGACACAGGGGAGCTGTTTTGGCACTTGAAAGAGTGTGTCCAGGGGAACAAGATCACATGGTCCCACTGTGCCATGGGGCAGGGGGAGGGGGCTCATGGCATTTTAAAATGGCTGAATTCTTCTCTAACATGGCATCGATATCCATGAGTTGGACCCATGAATGCCATAACATTGAAGTTGGACCTGAGGTAAGTTCTGCTGAAAGAGGGTGATTGCCCAAAGGTCAGTAGAGATTCTCGAATGCCTGCTTCACTGTATTCTTTCGTAATTATGCAGCACAGTGAAATTGGCTTTTTGTGGATGCACATTTTTATGTATCCCAATTGTTCCTTGTTGCATAAATGCTTCGCTCAGCAGACATTTAAAAATAGATTATGGAATAAGTCACAAATCACATACATCTGTCACAAATAAATGCTGTGTTTTAATAAAATCCTACCCTTCAGCGTCCGTCTAAGTAGTCCCTTGTGATACTAATGGCTGCCAATCAGTTTGAATTGGCAAACTTGTTCAGCAGGTGTTTGCAGCTGTTCAGCATGAACCCAACAGGCTGGGTGATTGGCTCACATCAAAATGACACCTTCCAACATAGCAAGCGCAACTGTCAAACAAGTTGCATCTTAGGGATGCTGCAAATTTCACTATGGGCATGTCTGACAGTTGTGCTTACTATGTTTGAAGGCTACCCAGGAAGTTTAATGACAACTGGGGACTAGAACCTGGGTTTCCCTGTCCTAGTCCAGTACTCTTCATATACTGCACAACACTGGTTTACACAAAATCTCTCTTATTTTGCTATAGGTGAAATAGTACAAATGGCAGTCAGTTGACATAGTGAAATTCTAGGAAGAGTTACTCCCGTCTAAGTCCAGTAATTTCAATGAGCTTAGACTGGAGTAACTCTGCTTAAGATTTCACTGATATACTACCGAGAGCTATATCTTCACCTAAGCAAATTATTACTTAGCAATTTGAAGTACTGATTACAGCCAATGATGGTTCATAGCTAGAGTATTGCATGAGGCCGTGGGATATTCAGGCTCAAATCCCCACTGAGCCACGGAGCCCACTTGATGAGCTCAGGCCATTCACTCAGCCTAATCTACCTTGCAGAATTGTTGTGAGGATAAAATTTAGGAGGAGGGAACCATATCAGCTGCTCTTAGCTTTCTGGAGGAAGGATGGGATAAAATGTGCTGGATAGATACCACTCCCACAAACTCAGCTAATAGCCCAATCCCATTCATAGTTAGGCTTGCCTAAACTCATAAACTCAATGTGTTTAAACAGGCCTAACTTTGCACAGAATGCAGAAATTATAATTACATTTTTCTTCTGCTTTCAGTATCATGAATGATCTTAATCCTTCTTCCCTGAAAATATGCCCAGACCACAAGTATTTGAAACAGCATAACACCTGCAAGAAAAGCAGAATGAAAAAGTGAAGCCAAGATACAGAATTTCCCATATATATATATTTCTGTTAAGTCTGTCTTGGAAGGGGACAGATTATCAAGCTGTGCTCGTTTGACATGAAAAATGGTATTCACATATTTGTCTGCTGTGCACACAGGCTGTACTAAATGCACTCCCTATTTCCTTTATGGGTCTATCAACCAGGCCCAGACTGGAAACAAATTAACTGCAAGTGAAACTAGACTCAACTATTGTAATATCAATTGAGCTGCAAGCATTTACTACTATAAAGGAGTTCACTATCAGTACTTTTGTAAGAATATGCAAGTATTTTTGATACTAGAATACAAATTGATGGGGGGTGGGGGGTGGGAAACCACTCTGATGCAAACTGAATGGTGGAGATGGAAGAAGGAAGCAAATGAAGTTTCTTAGAGGAAATGGGTGAGGACAAGATACAGGAGAAAAATCCAAAATACTTGTCAAATCCCTAAGCCTCTAGCACCTCGTGTTAATTGCTTCTGGGATGTTGTTAGGCGCTGGGTAAACTGTTCAAACCTCGCCCGCAAAAAGCCCCAAAGTGAAGTCTTGGTGGAATTTCAAGATTATTTCCACCAATTGTACAACCAGGAAAGTGTTAAACAACCACTAACACAGCAGATACAAATATTCGCACTCAGGGTAACCTTTGATCATTCATTGTCTTTTCAGCCTAACCTATTTTACAAGGTAGTGGTCAGAATAAAAGGGAGAAAGAAAGGAATGTGTATGCCACCATCAGGTCCTCGGAAGGAGGCCAGGATAAATTGTGATAAATAGATGCTTGCTAACACAACAACAGCAGCTTATAGCTAAGAGATGTCATCATTATCTAGTTAATGATAAGTAGAAATATTACCATTTACAAAGAATTCCAAACAGTGCAAAATGATAAATTATACCACTGTGTTTCAAGGAAAGATTTTTTTTTTAATCTCCAGGGATTTAATATCTTGAAATGCTTTTCTTTAGTAGTTCTGGTTTTGATATCTTCACAGCAGTAAATATTTACATTTAGTAATGGTCTCATTTGGAGTGCTGCAAAATGGCTCAACTTGATAGCAACAAGACTAGATTAATGACCTTAGATATGTTCTACCTACTCAATATTTATTGCCACCAGATTTTCGACACTGCAGAACAAAGGTTTCTTTGAGGGAGATGGCTCTGAAATAAACTCCCCCATCCAGGTGTGTGAAGCTATGTCTAGGCAAATACAGCTGCAGAAAATTCATTTTGCAAAGGAGTCAAGTGTGTCAGGTCTAAAGCAAGAGAAGCAGAATAAATACCTGTGCTGTGGCTATGGAAGAGAGAACATGATATTTTTGGATCTGATGAACAACCTGAGTATCCACAGAATAGAATTCATCTGTCCTAAGTGTTGGTAGTCTTTTGATACTTTCAAGACAGCTTCCTATTTCACAGCAAGGCAGTTAGCTTCCTTATCATTATGTTTCAAACTATTCTTTAGTGTTAGGTTGGCTGAGAATTTTTTTAAACTTTTTTCTTCCATCTAAATGAGGTCTCACATATCTGTCTTGTTACATTCTTATCCTGCCTTTCCTTCAAAGATCTCAGGATGGCATATGGTGTTCTGCCGCCTCTTATTTTCACTAAAAGATAAGTTAGAGTGAGAGAAAGTGACTGTGCAATCCTAAATGGAGTTACTCCAGTCTAAGCCCACGAGACATCTGAAATGTGAAGAACACACGCCAGCAGATGCAATTGTAGCCAGGAAGGGTAGTTTAAAAAGACAGAGCTGGTGGCAGGGCAAAGGCTTTGCTATACACTGGAGCTGTGGGAAGTGGCTGTGAAATGCCAGAAGGGAAACTTCAGCCCATTATAACCTCTTCAGGTCAAGCCCAGCTCTGGAAGGCAGCTCCAGCCCATTTCCATTCCTCACCGCCCTCTAGTTGCGATCCCGCACAGTTTTAGACTGGAGAGGTGAAATTGACAGAACCTTTGGGGAGGCAGAGATGAAATTAACAAATCATCTGAGGAGTGATCTCTGCAAGCTCTGTCTTTTAAAATGATGCTTCCCTGCTAACATTGTGTCTCCCTATACTTGATGAACATAAACCAAGTAGAGAGACACTTAGATAGAAGTAACTCTTCTTAGGATTGCATTGTGAGAGACCTAAAGTCTTCCAGCGAGGTGAATAGCTGATTATGGCTTTGAACTCAGATCTCCCCAGGAGTAGGCCAACATTTGAGAAAGTGTGCCTTCATATTGAGTCTTCATACTGTTATGTGCTTGGCACTCACCTGAAAAATGAAACATTCCAGAACTGTCCTACCAGTTTCGTTGTTTTTGAAAGAGATGTTCTGGAGACTGATAATGCAATATCTACTTTATTTAGAAATATACAAGCAGAGGTGGAAACAAACAGCTATTCTTACTGCAAGTAAATGATCCCACACACAGCAACTTGTCAGTATCTTTCCCTGTTGGCTGCTCTCCCTACCTCAGCTAAGTCTTATAAGAAATGTTTAGCTCTCTCCGCCGCCATTCCAAATGCAAACCTATGTTTTCTCTCACACATACATTGCAATCCACTGGCCATCCCAGACTGTGCATGTGAATTTTTGTGGTGGTTCAACACCCCTGGTTTAGCTCACATCATATTTGCCAGTTACAAAAAGGACCTGGTTTTTCAATGATCAGTTTAATAGGTGGTTGTTGTGGGTTTTCCGGGCTGTATTGCTGTGGTCTTGGCATTGTAGTTCCTGACGTTTCGCCAGCAGCTGTGACTGGCATTTTCAGAGGTGTAGCACCAAAAGACAGAGATCTCTCAGTTTAATAGTTCGGTGATCTATTCATTTGCATTTAACCACTTACTTCACTGTATTTCTTTGCCATATTCCTTCCTAGCCATACAGTACAGCACAATCAGTTTTTCATGCATGCTTATTCTCGCACAGTTTGATCAAGTTCTAATACCATCCCCTTCCTTGAAGCAGAACTGTTCCACTCAGCAGGCATTTGTTTAAATAGACTATTAGATCATTCATATAACTCACACATCATATAAATCAGTCATGAGCAAATACGGTGTTTCCATAAAACCCCACCCTTTGGTTTTCATCTAAGCAGTCCTTAGTGATACCAATAATCACTAACCAATATGAATCAGCAGCATCTTTGTACATGCATAGTTTTGTGGAAACCTGAAGCAGGTTGGCAGCCAGTTGGGTGATTGACTCATGTTTGATGGACACCTTCAAACATGTTTGTGGTAACATGTGCAGCATCCTGAGTGATTTTTAATAATTTGTGGGTATTTCCCCATTTCATCCCTCCTGTTTCAGAGTTTCTGTCCACCACAGTTCAATGAGGAGAATTTCTAAAATGAATTTATGTTTTAAATTGTGGATATGTTTTAAATTGTGTTGTTATCTGCCCTGAGCCTGCTGATGTGGGAAGGGCGGAGTATAAATCTAATAAATTAAATTAAATTAATTTTTGAATTGGATTATGCACATTTTGCCACAGATTTCAGTTCCTTCCATTCATTTCCATCCTTTCCATCTCTGCATTATTCATGCACATTAATCATTGAGCACAGGTGCTTCTTATTAAGCAGAGGATAGATGGCCATCTGACAGCAATGCTTATTCTGTAAACCTCGACAGATCAAGAGAGGGAGGGCAGGAAGGGCTACATCAGTGTTCAGTTCTCATGGCCTCTTCTTATGTGCCCAGGGTAAGGCTGATTGCAACCTTGGGGTCAGGTAGCAATTTTCCCCAGGCCAGTTTGGCTAGGGATCCTGATGGAGTTTTGCCATCTTCTGGGCATGGAGTAAGGGTCACTGTGTGTATTGGGGGTGGGGGGGGGAGGTATTTAGGGATTTCCTGCATTTTGCAGGGGGGTGGACTAGATGGCCCCAGAGGTACCTTCCAACTCTGTGATTCTATGATTCTATGATTCTTGGTGGTAAATACCACACACACACACACACACACAAACACACACACACACAAGCCCTCAGTTCAATTGTTCCTATACATGTGTTTGTTTTTGAATGCTCTTGGAATCCATTTTGTCTCTAGATAAAACAGGGGATAGAAGTAGCCAGGAATATTTTTAACTAGCTTAGGCTGGCTCAACAGTTGCAGCTGGTCCAGGATAAAGTTCGTCTGGCCACTGTCAAGTGCACCTTGATAAAACCCAGATGAGGTCACTGTAATGCAATTTACATGCAGCTTTCTTTGAAGGATGGGCTGAAATCTTCAACTAGTACAAAATGTGGTTGCCAGAGTGTGAATGGTGTCCGTCAAAATAAGTGTATAACACCAGTGCTTTTTTTATTTAGAAAAAGTGCATGCTGCCTATCCAGAGCTCACCATCAAGAGGTGATTCAACCACACTGATTCCAGTCTCTCTTGAGGTTCAGTTCAAGGTGCTGGTTTTAACCTAAAGCCCTAAATGGTTTGGGTCCAAAATGCCTGAAGGACTCCTTCTGCCTGTAGAAACCTGCCCAGCTTCTGAGATCGTCTGGAGGCAATCTTGGACTTCCAAAGATTCAGTTGGTGAGGTCTCAAGGAAATGTATTCTTGGTCACCTCCCCTAAATTTATGAAGTGCCTTTCTCAAGGAGGGGGATTTGGCATTGGTGCTTTAGAAATCTGAAACCACATTTGTTCCAGAAGACTTTGGGAGGAATCTGTTGCACTTGGATTTTAATGAATTATCATTGTATTCGTTTATTTAATTATTATTGTATTTTATGTTGCTAAATGAGAACTGCTTTGGGTCATCAGAAAAAGGCAAGGCAGCGATCAAATGTACTAAAATGAAATCAATCGCTGTAATCACATCAAGACTGTTCTTATGCACAGGTGCTTCTTCACGGTGATAAATAACACACGCACACAAAAATCTCAATCCAATTGTACCTATACATGTGTTTGTTTCCGAGTACTTTTGTGATAGCACAAACAGAGGGGAAAGATGAACAGGAACTGTAGCTGCTGAAAACTACACACTCGCAGAGGTCTGTACAAATTTCAGAAACGAAACAGGGCCGATTCCAGACGGCCCTCTGCATTCCGAAACGTCGCGCGTCGCCGCGCATCGTCGCACGGAAAATGCGAAATATTGCGTTTTCTCACGCGAGTTTTGCGCGAGGTCGCGCAAAACTCGCACGAGAAAACGCGATATTTCGCATTTTCCATGTGACAATGCGCAACGTTTCGGAATGCAGAGGGCCGTCTGGAATCGGCCCAGTAGAATCCAGGAGCACCTTTTAGACTAACCAACTTTATTGTAGCATAAGCTTTCGAGAACTACAGCTCTCTTTATCAGATGCATCTGCAGTTCTCTGTAGTTCTCAAAAGCTTATGCTACAATAAAATTGGTTAGTCTTAAAGGTGCTACTGGACTCTACTATTTTGCAACTACAGACTAACATGGCTACCTCTTCTGGATCTAGAAACAAAACAGAGAATGACAGAGAAATATTCATCATTTCAAATTTGGAAGATCAGATAATTTTGAACTCTAAAATCCAGGATGAAAATTGGGTAAGGAGAATTTTACAAGCTTTCCCATTCAGGAAAACATCCAAAGTCATTAAGAAACATGAACACTCTTTTGTCAAAAGCCCTGGGAACTCATTCAAAATGATCAGGTCCGTCAAAGACACATAAATGTAAAATATTCAGGGCTGACTTTATTTCTTTTCACTGTTGAGCTGTTGCTTGTGTCTCTTGTAAAGCAAATGCAAAATAAACCCTTTCAGTCCACAAGGGGAGAAAAATCCAAGCATATCCTATTCCTGTGTAATCACTGAGGTAAACTGAGAAAATAAAAAAGAAATACAAAGAAGAACTGTGCCCAACCGAGAAATCTATTCCAACAATATGAGATCATCAGCACTGGGAGACAATTCCATGATCACCTAAACAGATTACTTTACAGAGCTCTGTAAATATGTGCCAAGTGGAAGGGAGCCTAATGGATTGATCTCATGAAAGAGAAATGAAGCCACCTGAACCAGGAAATGTACAAAGTTACAAGAAACACAGTGATGAAAGCATTTTAAGGAGTTTGGCACTGAATTGCTTTTACCCAGTGAGAAGATGGGGTGGGGGGAGCAGTCCCTAAAGACTACGACAGGTTTTATTAGCTCATTTTTTCCCCTTTTTCTTCTTACCTGTTCACTATTTTCTTTTATGTTATAACCATACCTACTTAAATTAAGGGCTCCCAAAATGTGATTGCTGAAATATTCCTGGAAACCAAGTGGAAAAAGTGTACAAATCAAACCGAGCTGCCTGGGTGTGAAGGACCTAGCCCTCTGATATGGTCAGCTTGCATGGTAGTGTTAGCATCTGTTAACTTACATACCATTGGGACAGAAGTGTGGTTCACTCATATGGGAGAATGAGGTGGAAATGTGGTGGTGCTCAGGGAGTAGAATGGATTGCACCACTTGTAATGGCAAATAGTGGATTCTTCCTTTGACTTTTTCTTTACATTAAAAAATCCAAATAAATAGAAAACTAGTACAGCACGGAGAAAGGTTTTTTTAACCCCCTTTCCCTTTGCTTGCTTTGCGTTTTCAGGGAGTTTTTATCACAATGAATAATTCCAAATATAGATAGATAGAGATGGGTAGCTGTGTTAGTCTGTCTGTAGCAATAGAAAAGAGCAAGAGTCCAGTAGCACCTATAAGACTAACAAAATTTGTGGTAGGGTATGAGCTTTTGTGAGTCACAGCTCACTTCTTCAGGTATCTGAATAAGTGAGATGTAACTTATGGAAGCTCATGCCCTACCACAAATTTTGTTAATTCCAAATATAGTTCTCCATGATGCTCCATGTGGAGTCCAATATGGTGTTCTGATAAAATGCTGAGGTTATGACATCATTTTCCTTCCTGTGTGAACCCTAAGTTAGAAAATGTGGAAAGCCCTAATACAGGATTTGTGAATGGTCAAGCACCTTGTTCTTCATTTAAACTTCGTAACTGTGGGCAGTTTAACTTTATAGCCCAGAGCTGCAAGAGATTGCCCATAGTCATAAGAGATTAGGGAAGGTTGTTTTTTGAATTTTTGTGCATAATTCAAGCACAATTGAAAAGATCCTCTGTTTACTCTTGCAATGGCTTTGGCTATATAATCTATTAACAATAGTTTCCAGGTCCTCTTCCTTTGACCCACACTGGCACACGTATGGCATAGGCAGGGTTGCCAGCTCAGGTTGGGAAATCCCTGGAGATTCTGGGGGTGGAGCTTGAAGATGGCAGGGCTTGGGGAAGGAAGAGACCTCTGTGGGGTAAAATGCCATAGAGTCCCCATTCCAAAGCAGCCATTTTCTCCAGGGGAATTGAACTATGTGGCCTGGAGATTACCTTTCATTGTGGGAGATCAATAGCCACCACCTGGAGGTTAGCAACCCTGAGCACAGGATCTTTTCCTGGGAATGTGAGACACTGGATCTTGCATTTCTGTTAGATACTCTTATACCCATATGTGTGATCCCTAGTGTAGCTTTCCAAGGCAAGTGGGGGGAACAGAATTGTCCAAAGTCACTGCAACCACAACCACGTGGAAGGAATATACAATAAGCTTGCTATTCAGTTTGGTGTAGTGGTTAAGAGAGGTGGGACTCTAATCTGGAGAACAGGGTTTTATTCCCCACTCCTCCCCTTGAAGTCAGCTGGGTGAGTCACAGCTTCTCGGAGCTCTCTCAGTCCCACCCACCTCACTGGGTGATGGTCGTGAGGATAATAACACACTTTGTAAACTGCTCTGGGTGGGCATTAAGTTGTCCCGAAGGGTGATATATAAATCTAATGTTGTTGTTGTTATTCAGATAACACCTGCAAAGCTGGATTTCAAGTAGCAGCCACAAGCTGATTGCATATATGAACTGAGCCTTTTAAAATGTTTCAGTTCCCACTTTCTTCAGGAACTTCATAATATAGTGAATACAGGAATGCAGGAATTAGTAGGCAGAGACAGTAAAACTCTGAATATCGGTGGTAGGAGGTAGGAGCCAGCATCAAGGGAAGGCCTTAGCCTCTATGTCCTGTTTATTGGTCCTGCAGGGCAGCTGTGTGAAACAAGATGTTGGGCTAGATCCAGCAGGGCCCTTCTCATGTTCTTAGGTTACAGCAGAGGAAACACGTACTTCAGGAGTGTCCCACATTTAGGGATGCTGTTGAGTTTCTCAATTTAACACCAGTTTCAGTATCTTGTCATTGTGACTCTTCTGAGCCTTTTTGTCCATTGAACCCACGAGCTTTTTTTTTCCCCTTCTGCCAATATGTTTCTTTTACAACATATATATTATTTAAGCATCAATCTTGTATAAATAGCTTAGATGACTTGAAATGGAAGACCATCGTTTTTAGCCATGATATCTGTACGGAGCCCTGACCTTGATAGCCCAGGTGATCCCACTCAGGTCTGATCTCAGAAGCTAAGCAGGGTTGGCCTTGATTAGTACTTGGATAGGAGACCGCCAGGGAAGTCCAGGGCCACTATGCAAAAGCAGGCAATACCAAACCGCCTCTGAAAATCTCTTGCCTTGAGAATCCTATGGGGGTTGCCATAAGTTGACTGTGACTCGATGGCACTTTCCACCAGCAGCTGAACGGGACTTCAGTGTTCAGAGGCAGTATATACTTCTGAATGCCAATCGATGTGGGGTTGCAGTCTGGGTGAGGGAGGGGTAGCGTCTGTGTCTGCTAGGCTATGTATGAGAAACAGGATTCTGAAACTACTGGATCTTCAGCCTGATGCAACAGGGCCTTTTTAAAGTAAACAAGATTGATAAACAGGGAATGCCAGAAATTAAAATGGGTCAGATGAGGAAGGGGAGGCATAGCCACACATGGAAGCCCACATCATGACTCTGTGAATCCCCCCTAATGTGTCCTCTGTTATGATTCTATTTATGATGATGATGATGATACTCATTCTTTATTCATGGTGGTTCTAGAAAGTGCTGCAAAGCCACAGGTGACTTATGGTGACTCCTGCAGGGGCTTTCAAGGCAAGAGCTTAACATAGGTGGTTTGCTGTTGCCTGCCTTTGCATTGCTGGACTTCTTTGGAGGTTTACCATCCAATTACTAACCAAGGTCAACTTTGCTTAGCTTCCAAGATCTGAAGAGATTGGGCTTGCTTGGGCTATCCAGGTCAGGGCATTCTTTGCTCATAAAATCTCATAAAAATTCAGGTTTCATACAATTATTAGAGCAGGAGAATCTGGATCAGCAGATCAGAACTCTCTTTATGCCCCTAACTTGCTTAATGGCTTTTAAAAAGTAATTTAAAGGTAACTTTGCTCAGCTAGGATGCATGTCTCTGAAATCCATTACATCTAAGGACAAACTATTTAAAACTCCCTGCTCCAAAATCAGAATGCAAGCAGAGGAGCAAACATTTTCATCTTATGACAGCCAAAATGTGGCTCTCAGTCTTAAATGGAAAGTTATGGCGGTACTGTGGAAGCAAAAAGAAAACGATACCCATTATTTTCCTCACTTTGCCGTGGTAACACAATGCTGAGGATAATGTTTCAGAAGATTTGTCCAGGGAAGCTATTTATCATTATACTCAACACAGGACAGGAGGCAATACATTTTCAGTAGCAAGTAGATAGATTTCAGTTTTATATTAGGAAATGTCAAGGATGTTTGAGTAATGGAAGAAAGAAGTCTGAGGGAAGCAGGGGGAAGGAACAGATCTCTATGCATACTCTTGTTCTGCTGGAACCATTGACCACAAAAGCTAGATAGCCCCATCGGTCAGTTTTCATACTTTTTCATGGTAACACAAAATGTATTTGAACTGCAGCAATCAAACATGTCATGATGATCCCTGGCAATACATGTCATGGTGATGGAACTGAGTGGACAGACTCATGTCCCAAAGGGGTAAAGACATTGGGGTAAGGACCAGGAAGTCTCAGAAAGAAGCCACTTTCCCTTAGCCTACCGAGAGCAAATTTATAGTACAATCCTAAGCACTTCTGTTCAGATGTCCTGTCATGTTCAGTGGGGCTTACTCTCAAATAAGTGAAAATAGGAATGTAACTCAAGACGTTTAGACAACATAATAGAAGATCTTTTCTCCACCTAAATGTTTGCAAGTTTCTTGTGCTAATGAAACAGTTTAGGAACTATATTTCTTAGAAATTAGTTAGGGACTGTCAGAAGCACCTCTCCTGAAACACAAACTACCTTTTTTTTTGAAGGCTTATCATCTCCCTCAAACTACTGATTAAAACACTATGAAGTCAAAATGATAACTTTAAAACCTTTGATACTTGCTGGGAAATGAAATTCATCCAGTACAAAAAGAAGTTACTAATTCAATTAAGTTGATTTATTAAAAAGAAACTGGTTAATTTCTTTTAAAAACAACAGAAGAAGAATGACATGGAAACATTCATATAGAAGGTAAAGAGAACAGTTTCTATGAAATAATATCTGCTACTATTGAATGTAAAAGAGAGGAAGGTTCCTTTTAAACCCAAATGGTTTCTAAAGGAAAGAGTCAAGTTCTTCTTCTATATTCCCCTATGGAAGGAAACCAAAACAACAGAGAATTATTCCAGTCCATTAGCACCCCTGGTAAGTAGAAAAGGTTTATTTTAATACATCAGACAATTTTTAATTGATTGAAAAAGACATTTAGAACCAAGTGGTTTTAAATAGCTTTTAAAATTCAATCATTATCAAAGTGTTATATTATTGTAATTGAATAATCTCGATTCCAATTTTTGAGGAAAGAACTCAGGGAATGATAAAGCAAGACTTCCTGGCCTGGACATTAAAGAAATAACGGCTCCCAGACTCACCTGGGGGCCTGAGTTGCGGGCGATGCGGGGGGAGGCGAGCGGGGAAGCAGCATGGTGGCCGCCATGTTGGGGAGGGGTGGGGAGTGTCCAGGGGCCAGGTAACTCCGCCCAGGCACATCCGGCGCGGGCCCCTGGTCAGAGGGCTCTTCCCCCCCCCCCCTCAGCACTTGGCCCGTGGCGGCATTGGAGCTGGACGTGCGAGGCCAAGCAGAGCCCGGAGCTGCGAGGCCTTGGTGTGCGGCCCGCACGGGGCGAGGCCTGCTTGCTCCAACAGCTCCCGGCTGCTGCGGGGACAGGGTCGCGCACCGGCCACTTCTGCGTGGCTGTGCTTCAGCGTGGAGGTGAGCCAAGCTGCGGCGGTCAGCAGGCCGCGCCAAAGGTGAGCAGGCCCCTGCTGCGAGTGAGCGAGAGAATGGGTTTCAGCTGCAGCAACGGCGGCAAGCAAACGAGCGAGCCTCGGCGGCAGTGGCTGTTTTGGATACAGCTGGCCCGGAGGGAGAACAAGGGACAGAGGCCAGGCTGTGCTACTCGGGAATGTGCAGATACTCAACCTCTGCTGGGCCTGGGATTCCGGGGCTGTGCAGCCTCAGCGCCTCCAAACCTGCGGCACAGCTTGGGTGCACCCCCGAGAGGTAAGAGCGAGGAGGGAGGCCAGGCTGTGCGGGACAGCTTCCCTGTCCCAATACACCGACGGCTGCTCTGCTCCAGCAGCGCCGCACCAGCTCGGCGGCGCTGCCTGCCCTGTGTGCGCGAGCCCTGGGAGTTAGAGTGGGGGCAGAAGATGAGGCCGGGCTGTGCAGGGGAGCGGCGGCAGTAGCCCTGCCTGCCTCCTGGCCTTGCAACAACTACTCTTTGGTGCCAGTGCCGCCGGTTGCCTCGCCGGCGAGAATGCCAGAAATGAGAGTTGGCGGGGCAACTTGCTTGGGTGGGTAGCATCTTCCTCGCCTTCCTCCGAGCTCTGGATCATGGTGGCCATGGCGCTTCAGCTGCGGAGCCATAGGCCTCCCCTCTTAGCCTTGGCCTGCACTTGTGGGGGGGGAGAGTGTGCATTGCTGCTGGGATGAGAGGGCGGCGGGTGAGAAATTTACAGAAAATCAGCTCATCCCGGCCCCTCACTCCTGTCTCTTCCACCCGTCACTCCATCAGTTTGGAGTCTGCCCAGTACGAGGAAAAGAAATCAGGTAATGCCCCCCCCTCACTTTGGGAGTTGGGAGATCTCCCAGCGAGGGGAGCAGAAGCCAGGCACCTGAAATCCTTCCCCGCCCCCCCCCCCAAAGAAAGATGGGCTATTCATAATGGAAATATTCAATTAAGGGTGTGCATGTGTGTTGCTTCTCCCTGGGTGGACCTTCCTACTGCTTGGGAAAGCTCTGGTTTCAGGAGCAACCTGAAGCTGGGGAGTGGGGGAGAATGAGGGAGCTTGGGGGGCAGTCAAGTGGAGGTGTGGCATGCTTCTCTGGGATCTTGGGTTTAGGTCAATACTGTGCCTGTTGGGGCTACCCAGGCCTTCCTCTCCTCCTCTATCCTATTCTTCCCTGCCCCTTGTTGGTAGGGGATGGTACGAAAAGGGAAAGTCAATTCAAGAGGAGCCATTCATTGCTGAGAAGCGGCCACTGGCTTTATTGCAGTGGGGCTTTATTCTACTTATGGGTCAGCCAGTTCCTAGGTAGTGGCTGTAGATCTCCTGGTATTACAACTGATCTCCAGAGGGCGGGGCCCGTTTCCTGGGAAGATTACCGCTTGTGGGCCGTAGGGCACTGCACCTTGCTCAGCTTCAACTTGCATAGAACTTAGTATGCCATATATTTCAGATACATTGTGGCACTATTTGTGACACTAGTCACATTAGAGAGATCTGGCACTCATGCACAGGCAGGAAGAGAGCTTTGCATCCCAGACTAATGAGGCAGGTAAACCAAGGTTCCCACAGGAGGGGGGGAGGGAGATGCACTCAGACTGCTTTGTCAGGATGGGTGGCTGTGGTACTCTTTGTAGCAGTAGAAGGAGCAAGAGTCCAGTAGCACCTATGAGACTAAGAAAATTTGTGGCAGGGTATGGGGCTCTTGTGAGCCTCAGCTCACTTCTTCAGATTTGCTATAATGGGAGTTAACCCTGTAACCAGCACCCAGAGGGGGCTTACTTCTCGGGCTGACCAGCTGGGATGGCAGGCAGAACAGCATTTGTTAAAATAATTAATCTGCAATCATGCTGGCCAGGAGTTTTAAACAGGTATAATATATTCTGTTTATGCATATTGCGTGTGAAGGACGTTTTGTTAGTTTTTAAACTTTTAAAACTGCAGGAAAAAAAAATGCAGACATAGTGTACAGAAAAATTGGGAAGGATGACCAGCGGCACTTAAAACCTTTAACTTCCAGCATGTGAATGGGAGAAGGCAGCTCAGTGAGGGAGTTTTGAGTTGAACAAACAAAACTGAACTCATACTGGAATGATTTTGTGGAGGTCCACGGTGCTGCTGGGCTTCGGTTTTTTAAATTTGCAGCTTCAGATTAGCGTCACTGGTGTGTTCACTTAAATATTGGGCATGGTTTCTCATCAGAGTTGGCGGCTGGCTAGAAAAGAGATTCCAAGCTGGACAGCTGCCAAGAGGTTTAGTACAGGTATCTGAGCTACGGTTTAGTTCCCTGGCTACGCTAACTACCAGCCGAGAAGAATGCGGGTGGCTATGTTCGCAATGTTTATCTTGTACTGTTGGGTATGGGACTCATTGCAGAGC
This sequence comes from Eublepharis macularius, assembly GCF_028583425.1. NCBI lineage: Eukaryota > Metazoa > Chordata > Lepidosauria > Squamata > Eublepharidae > Eublepharis > Eublepharis macularius. The sequence goes on from NC_072791.1 coordinate 38,190,847, forward strand.
AACCATTTTGTGTCTTAGGCTAGGCATGATCCCATGCCTGGTGGCATTGGCAAGGTGGGCCTATCTCTTTCTGTTGCACCTACTGCCATATTCCTGTACAGAGGTATGGTTATAGTTTCTCCAGCACACATGCCCGTCACTTCAAGAGTCCCTCACTTTTCTACTTCACAGTATAATACTGGAATAGGTAGAACCGCTGGTGCTGTGCAGTTAATGTATGCTGATTAACTCTGTCACCTTTGGAGTGCATTGCTGGTCTCCTGGGTGTGCGGAGGTGGCCAGTAATGGAACACTGCAAGTTTCCCAAACTGGAGGGGAACACTACGGTAAGCCCCCATGCAGGAATGGCACAGCATTTGCTGCTGTGGTAGGGTTTAAAAAACCTCATGACCATGCCTGGAAGGGAGATTCTTCACAATCAGTGGCAGCATTCCTGGCCTCTGTATAAAATAATGAGATAGCACATCCAACACCCTTTTTGGATTAGGCGCTTCCCTCATCTTGCTCTGAGCATAAGTAATTAATCCCCTCACCTCCCGAGTTTCCTTTGAGGATCAGTCAAATACATTTGTATAGGTAGATAGATAATTTTAGAGACAGATGGGTACGGAGATTCAGCTGCAGCATGCACTAAACTATTTGTTTCAGAAATGGGATATACCCACAGCGATATACGCTTGGAGGGGGCGGGATCTGGAATGATTTGACACGGTTTAATGGTACGTTGCAGCACTGCAGCCCGACCTGCTCGCGGCCTAAGTTCAATTCTGGCGGAAGCTGGGTTCAGGTAACTGGGGTGACTCAGCCTTCCATCCTTTTGAGGTCAGTGGAATGGGTGCCCGGTTTCTGGGGGGGGGGAGGTGTGCATGACTGGGAAGGCAATGGCAAACTACCCCGTAGCCAAAGATAGGCCAAGAGAATGTCGTGATGCAACGTCCCCCGGGGGTCAGTGAGGGCTCGGACTACAGGGGACTACCTTTACGAAATAGTGGGCACATAGTTCAACTTGAGTAGTCAACTAACAAGTTTTATTCAACCCAGTACGCTGCAGGACGTGCAGTCTGCACTGCGGAACCCTAGGGGGCTGGTTCCATCCAGGTGCGATCCGGGATGGAATTATGGGCCGGACCTGTTGCCAGCGAACTGCGGAATCCGGTAACCACTCATGGGTTCAAGGGAGCTCTGGGACTGTGTGCTTCCTCCACCCCAGCAGCCCTCTCAGATGGTGCTCCAGTGGTGGGCCTGAGTCACTCAATGTCCATAGCCTTGGCTGTACATTTGCTGATCTTCCTCTAGCATGGGGCCTTGCCCCCAACATCTTGAGGGGTATACAGGGTATAGCTCCGTGGTCCTTTCTCATGTGCCCAGGGTAATGCCGATCGCCAATTTGGGGTCAGGAAGGAATTTTCCTCCAGGCCTGATTGGCTCTGGGGCCTTGGAGGTTTTTCGCCTTCCTCTGGGCATAGAGCAGGGATCACTGTGTCATCCAGGTGCCCCCCCCTGGAATGCATGTCCTTGCCATGGGTGTGATCTGCCTTCTCCCCCCTCCCATTTCTTGGGGAAGGTGGTCCCCAGCAGGATGGTCCAGGGATTCCCTGCTGTGGATGGGGGTGTTCCACGCAGCCAGAGGTGCTGAGCTACATCGTTAGATCCTAAGCTCCCTGCTGATTCTCTTTTAGCTGCAGGTTCTGACCTGGTTCTGGTATGGACTTGCCAGAGGGACAGCGACGGCCACGTCCTAGAGAGGGTGTGCCAGCACAGTGGATCATAGCAGTGGCCATGTGGGCATCCCACAGTTCTTCAGGACCACCAGGGGGCTTCGGCTCCTTGAACAACGGGTCAGAAAGTTTCACGGTGACCTGCCCTGATTGAGCAGGGGGCAGAGGCTGAGGGGCGTCCAGTGGAGTCCCATGGGGTGATTTTCCCTGGTCAGCTTTCATGGTATGGCGGCAGTTCTCGCCTGGTGATGCCCTTCCAACTGGGGTCTGGATGGGTGGCTGTAGGACACTGAGGGGCCCACTTGTTTTGGTTTTGCAGCTCTTGGAGCGTTGGCGGTGAGCCATTTTATGGCTCTTGTGGCGGATTGGGGCATTGGGCACTGATCCGTTTGGGGGGAAACAGGGCCCTCAGGCTCAGTTTCCCTATTATGGGGATCCCCATAAGGGGTCTGGGGAGTGAGGAATGGCCGGTGCATGCCCAGACGGGGGCTGTCAGTCCGCCTCACTCCCAGGTGACAGGGGATGATCCACACAGGGGTGTACACCCGCCTGGCATCCCACTGACTGTCATCCCATGGTTCCCCCCCTCAGCAGGGGTCTGAGGGGGCGTGTGGTTCATCGGCGTGGCAGGCGGGTCAGCCGATGCTCGGATCTGTGCCCTATGCGCGCCTTTGCTCCCGAGCTGTAATCTCAATAAAGTTGTGGCCTCTTTACCTCCAGCACTGTGTCTGTGTGTTTCTTGTCGCCGTGTCCCCTCCCCGCTCTCCTCCCCCCATTTAGCACTCGCCTGCAAATAACGGCTCCCAGACTCACCTGGGGGCCTGAGTTGCGGGCGATGCGGGGGGAGGCGAGCGGGGAAGCAGCATGGTGGCCGCCATGTTGGGGAGGGGTGGGGAGTGTCCAGGGGCCAGGTAACTCCGCCCAGGCACATCCGGCGCGGGCCCCTGGTTAGAGGGCTCTTCCCCCCCCTCAGCACTTGGCCCGTGGCGGCATCCCGCCCAGCCCTCCCTTTTGTCACAACTTCGGACTGCGCAGGCTGCGGATTGGGGCATTGGGCACTGATCCGTTTGGGGGGAAACAGGGCCCTCAGGCTCAGTTTCCCTATTATGGGGATCCCCATAAGGGGTCTGGGGAGTGAGGAATGGCCGGTGCATGCCCAGACGGGGGCTGTCAGTCCGCCTCACTCCCAGGTGACAGGGGATGATCCACACAGGGGTGTACACCCGCCTGGCATCCCACTGACTGTCATCCCATGGTTCCCCCCCTCAGCAGGGGTCTGAGGGGGCGTGTGGTTCATCGGCTTGGCAGGCGGGTCAGCCGATGCTCGGATCTGTGCCCTATGCGCGCCTTTGCTCCCGAGCTGTAATCTCAATAAAGTTGTGGCCTCTTTACCTCCAGCACTGTGTCTGTGTGTTTCTTGTCGCCGTGTCCCCTCCCCGCTCTCCTCCCCCCATTTAGCACTCGCCTGCAATACACTAAGAACTGAAAATATGTAGGTTTACATATCTGTAATCTATATCACTGGTTTAGGTTCTAGGTTCTGGTTTAGGTTCTAGTTGGAATCGAGATTGAGAGCAGAGCAGAGTCACCTGGGCTCAGGAGCACATGGTCTGCAGCTGCTAGAGGAGGTAAGGGCTTTTTGCCTTTCTTGGCTGTGGTGGGTTAAGCTGAGAAGCTAAGGGTGGTCCTCTCTAGCTTTGGGGCTTTTTGTGTGTAGTTTTGTGTTGATTTGATAGTAGTTTTGAGGCTGAGTGTGTTTGGGCTTGATTGTGTTTGAGGGTGAGTGTGTTTGTAAGGCTGCTGGGGGTTGCTGGAGTACAAGCCACACACCCCCTTTGTGCTCACCTCCTGTGCTTAGCAGGAAGTGACCTTTTGCATTGAAAAGGCAACTGCTGGGCAGGGGCGCGAGCCTTTGGCGCGAGCCGAAGGGCGAGAGCTAAAGGGCTCTTGGCCTGTGGCTCTTAGCCGGGGGATCATAGCCGTTTTCTTTCCTCTTTCTGTGTTATTCCTAAAACAGAATAATGAAGTCAGAATGCCAGCAGGGGGTTGGGGGCTTTCCAGTGTATTGCACTGAGTGTCACATGTATGACTATCTGCCTTCTGGTCAGAAGTCCTGGATGTGTGCTCGCTGCAAGGAGCTCCTGGTTCTCAGGGAACGAGTACGTACCCTTGAGGCCAAGGTGGCTGACCTGGAGAAGCGGAGACAGTTAGATAGGCACGAGGACAAGATTCTCAGGGACAGGATAGATGTGTCCCACTCTAAAAATGGCAGCGTTCTTGTTGTCAAGGAGAATGAGGATCTTGTGGAATCAGGGCACTGTACTGAGGATAAGGGGAACATGCCCTCAGAAGGGACCTCTTCTTCAGTTGGTGAGCAGGTTTCCTTTCGCATCAAGGAACCATCCCTGGGTGGGGCGGGAGGGAGGCTCTTGGTAGTTGGTGATTCGATCCTTAGACAAGTAGATAGCTGGGTGGCACAACCACGTTCTGACCGTATGGTGACTTGCCTGCCTGGTGCGAAGGTAGCGGACATTACGCGTGTTATAGATAGGCTGGTAGATAGTGCTGGGGAAGAGTCAGCGGTCGTGGTCCATGTTGGAACCAACGATGTTGGGAAATGCAGTCGTGAGGTCTTGGAACAAAAATTTAGGCTGTTAGGCAGGAGACTCAAGGCCAGGACCTCCAAGGTAGCCTTCTCAGAAGTGCTACCTGTTCCACGCGCAGGGCCAGAGAGACAAACGCAGATCAGGAGTCTCAATGCGTGGATGAGACGATGGTGTAGGGAGGAAGGGTTCAAGTTTGTTAGGCACTGGGATTCTTTTTGGGACAAGCGGGAGCTGTACAAGAGAGACGGTCTCCACTTGTCCCGAGAAAGAACCCGGCTGCTGGCACTTAAAATCAAAAAGGTGGCAGAGCAGTTTTTAAACTAAATGCTAGGGGAAAGCCGACAAGAGATAAAGTGTCTCTGGTTCAGGATGGTTCATCTCAGAGAGATGAAGGGCTAGGTATAACACTTCGACAGGGAGATAGATTAGAGTTGTCAACTGAGATGGAGACAAACAGTGCAGATGACCTAACTACGTCTCGAGGCAAAGTGTGCCGGGGAAGTTACAGGTGTTTATATACAAATGCTAGAAGTGTCCGAGGTAAAATTGGGGAGCTGGAATGTTTAGTGTTGGGCGAATCCATAGACATTGTGGGCATATCAGAAACTTGGTGGGATGAGGAAAATCAGTGGGACACGGTGATTCCTGGATATAAATTATATCGGAAGGATAGGGAGGGAAGGGTTGGTGGTGGGGTGGCTCTATATGTCAGAGAAGGTATACATTCCAGTAAGATTGAGAAGGTAACTGAATTAGATTCGCTTCTGGAAATGCTATGGGTTGAAATTACGGGCCCAAATGGAAACTTAACTGTGGGAGTTTGTTATCGCCCTCCAGATCAGAAAATAGAGGAGGATTATAAAATGATGACAGGATTAAAGATGGCTGCTAAACAAAAAAACTGTGTTGTAATGGGTGATTTTAACTACCCACACATTGACTGGGCCAATGGGTGTTCGAATCGGGGGAGAGAAAGTGAGTTTCTAGACTGTCTCAATGACTGTGCTATGGAACAGATGGTTACAGAACCTACTAGGGGAGAGGTGATCCTGGATTTGGTCCTCAGTAATGCTGAAGACCTGGTGAGAGATGTAAATGTGATTGCACCACTTGGGAACAGTGACCATAATGTTATTGAGTACAACATATGTATAAATAGGAAATTGCCAAATAAGACCAACACAGCCATGTTTAACTTCAAAAGGGGTAACTTTTCTGAGATGAGGGGGTACGTGAAGAAGAAACTGAAAGGGAAAGTAAAAAAGGTCAAAACACTTGGGGAATCTTGGAGACTATTTAAAACTACAATCCTGGAAGCTCAAATTAAATATATACTGCTGGTTAGGAAAGGCACAAATAGGTTTAGGAAAAGGCCAGCATGGTTAACAAGCAATGTAATAGAAGCTGTAAAAGGTAAAAAGGATTCTTTTAGGCAGTGGAAAACTAGTCGGAGTGAGGTTGATAAAAAGGAGCATAAGCTGTGGCAAAAAAAGTGCAAGTCTGTGATCAGACAGGCAAAAAGGGAATATGAGGAGCATATTGCAAAGAACATAAAGAAAAACAATAAACAATTCTTTAAATATATTAGAAGTAGGAAACCAGCTAGGGAGGCAGTGGGGCCCTTGGATGACCAAGGCGTAAAAGGATTACTAAAGGGTGATAGGGAAATGGCCGAGAAGCTGAATGCGTTCTTTGCTTCTGTCTTCACTGTGGAAGATAAGAAGTGCATGCCCACTCCGGAAGCACTGACTTTGGGAGGGGTTTTGAAAGACCTGAGTCACATTGAGGTGACGAGAGAGGAGGTTATGCGACTGCTAGATAATTTAAAAACTGATAAATCACCGGGCCCAGATGGCATACATCCAAGAGTTCTGAAAGAACTCAAGTGTGAACTTGTAGATCTCCTCACAAAAATATGTAATCTGTCATTAAACTCTGCATCTGTTCCTGAGGACTGGAAGGTAGCTAATGTTGTCCCCATCTTTAAAAAAGGTTCCAGGGGAGATCCGGGAAATTACAGGCCAGTCAGCCTGACGTCAATACCGGGTAAGTTGATGGAAACTATTATCAAAAATAAAATTAGTGGGCACATTGATGACCAAAAGCTGATGAGGAAAACTCAGCATGGGTTCTGTAAGGGAAGATCTTGTCTCACCAATCTGTTAGAGTTCTTTGAGGGAGTGAACAAACAAGTGGACAAGGGAGACCCGATAGATATTGTTTATCTTGACTTCCAGAAAGCTTTTGACAAAGTTCCTCATCAAAGGCTCCTAAGTAAGCTCAGTAGCTATGGGATAAAGGGCCAAGTCCTCTTGTGGATCGAAAACTGGCTAATTAATAGGAAACAGAGAGTGAGTATAAACGGGCACTTCTCACAGTGGAGGGTGGTGAGCAGTGGGGTGCCACAGGGGTCGGTATTGGGTCCAATGCTTTTTAACTTGTTTATTAATGATTTGGAATTGGGATTAAGCAGTGAAGTGGCTAAATTTGCAGATGACACGAAATTGTTCAGGGTGGTGAAAGCCAGAGAGGATTGTGAGGCACTCCAAAGGGATCTGTCGAGGCTAGAAGAGTGGGCATCCATGTGGCAAATGAGGTTCAATGTAGCCAAGTGCAAAGTAATGCACATTGGAACCAAAAATCCAAAATATAAATACAAGTTGATGGGGTCTGAACTGGCGGAGACTGACCAAGAGAGAGATCTTGGAGTCATGATAGATAACTCACTAAAAACGTCAGCACAGTGTGCGACTGCCATAAAAAAAGCTAATGCTATGCTAGGGGTTATTAGGAAAGGGATGAAAACAAATCAGCCGGTATCATAATGCCTCTGTATAAATCGATGGTGAGGCCTCATTTGGAGTACTGTGTACAGTTCTGGTCGCCACACCTTAAAAAAGATATCATAGCACTGGAAAAAGTACAGAGAAGGGCAACTAAAATGATTAAAGGGTTGGAACACTTTCCCTATGAGGAAAGATTGAGGCGCTTGGGGCTCTTTAGCCTGGAGAAAAGACGACTGAGGGGAGACATGATAGAGGTTTACAAGATAATGCACGGGTTAGAGAAGGTAGAGAAAGATGTGTTTTTCTCCCTTTCTCACAATACAAGAACTCGTGGGCACTCTATGAAATTATTGAGCAGTCGGGTTAGAACAGATAGAAGAAAATACTACTTTACACAAAGGGTGATAAACACATGGAATTCGTTGCCACAGGAGGTGGTGGCAGCTACAAGCATTGCCAGCTTCAAGAGGGGACTGGACAAATATATGGAGCAGAGGTCCATCAGTGGCTATTAGCCACAGGAGATAGATGGTATTCTCTTTGTGGGGAGGTGGTGCTCTGTTGTCTTGGTGCTGGAAGGAAGGCAGTGGGAGGGCTTCTGGTGTCCTGGCCTCACTGACAGTCCTTTAGATGGCAATGGATTTCTAGCCACTGTGTGTGACAGAATGTTGGACTGGATGGGCCACTGGCCTGATCCAACATGGCTTTGCTTATGTTCTTATGTTCTTATGCTTTCTAATCAAAACTGAATGCTTTTCAGATTTCATATTCAGATTTATGTACTGTTCTTTTCTCCAATACAATGTACTAATCTCTCTCTCTCTCATGCAAACACACACACACAGGCATTCCTGGGACAGAGATAAATCTTTTGTACAGGATATTCACATGTGGGGTTGCCAGCTCTTAACACCTGCTTCATAATAGCTGTAAGTAGGGAAGCATAAACAGGCTGGAATGGAAGAATGGATCACTGGAATGGACTAAGTGATGTTGTTCAGAAGATACAGAATAGCTTTAAGAAGTTGGCAGAGAAGATCTTTCCCTGCTTCCCCCTAGCAGCCTATTTCCCCCCCTGAAAATTCTCTCTGCAGATCAAATGAACCTTGAAAACAATATGCATCACAATGCAGGCCATTCTGCTAACAAGGGGAAATTGGATATGATTGTCCTCACCTCCATTGGTGCAAGATGCCAATGAAAGGAGGAAGAGGTGATTTTACCTGATCCACCCTCATCATTATAGCACCCTGTACTGTGGTGCATTTTGTCTGTGAGGCTCCCTTGGTCCTCAGAGAGGCTTTTCAAGATAAACAGTTTGTTTTTGGAATAGGAAAGTGGAGAAAATATGGTCTGCCAGTGTCAACCACTTCTATGAGCTTGTTCATGGGATCCAACCCATTATTTATATCACTCTGATTGCCTCTCAGTGCACTCCCCAGCTCCTTTCTTTCAGGACAGGTGCTGCTGTGCTTCAGGTGCAATCCCACCAGAGTCCTTTCTCCACTGACAGTGTAACTATGAAGGAACAGGAAGACGGGGATGATAAGGGCTGCCGTATGATAATCCTTGGTGATCAGAATGAAGTGGCTGATGCCTTTAAATCAAGCGTTGCTAGCTGTTCAAACAAAACAAATATCGGCAAACATCTTAAAGAGATTTGGCCCTGGAGAATTAGAAAACCTCTCCTTTCATTCTCTCACAGAGAACCAATTAGGAAAAGCAATCACACATGGACTTGCACCAGCCTGGGTTGGGAATAGCTGGAGAGAATCGCATAGTAAGCAGTACCAGACTACAAATTCCATTTTCAAGCTGTGTTAGTTGAGGATGGAGCAAGCAATTCATGCTGCCACTTTGAATAGTGAGAGTGGAGCACAGGAGATTCACAGTTGCCATGCCTGTCCATTTGTCAAAAAAAGTAATGATGTATATACATATAATCCTTTTCTCAGCTGACACAACATGAATGTAACTCATGCTTGAGTATCTGGGCTGGAGTACAAAATTCTAAATTAGAAGGAGCACTAAGAAAGGATTCAGAGCCAGTTGTGCATTGCCCAGATTAGTTCCACGACAGACCACTAGAAAACATTGGTCCTCCCTCCGGGTTAACACTTTGTTCTCCTAAATATCATTTGGTGTCTGAAGCACACATGTGGAAGTGAAACTGATATCAGAACTCTAAGTGAGAGGAGCTCTGGTATTCGTCCCTGTTGTCACTGCTGTCCAACTGTAAAAGATGATGAGAGGCAAAATTGTTTCTACATCTATCTTTAACTTGTTACAGGGACTGAGGAAAGAGTGAAGATTGCATGCTGAGATCTGTAAAATAAAAAAAGTTAAGAGCTATCTATCTTTTTATGGCCAGGTATGGAGGCGGGGAGCAGAGGGCACTTCTCTATTTTTAATATTGTGTGACGTCTCCCCATTCTACATAGAATCTTCAATTTTTTTCTATCAAAGAGAAACCTCCTCTGCCTTTCTTTACCTATAATTGATAAAATAGAGACATCCATTCACTCTGTTCATACTCCTTTCAAAAGCCCCACTCAAAAGCAAAGATTTGCTTTTAAATCTATTCTGAGTACTAAGCAGTGACTGAAAATGAGAGTACTTGATAATAGATAATGTAAGGGGGTGGGGGAACAAAAAAGAGGAGCATTATTGATTTAGTGACAGCTGACAAGATGAGTATTTCAAGCAAAGCCATGATCACAAAGAAAAGCAGACAGTGCTATGACAAAGCTAACATCACCTTGGTCAATTTGCTCCATCAGTTCTGTTTCATTCTGATTTCCGAAAGCAACAATGCTCCTTAAAATGCACCCTCTAAATCTTTTTGATTGTCTCCAGGAAAAAAAAAATGAACAAAACACAAGCTTCAGAAGGCGTGTGTTTTGAATCCACCACCAGGGGCTTGGATCCAGCCCACATTTTTGCTAATCTCACCCAATGCTCCTCCTTAGTACAGCCCTTGTTGCACATGGCTTTTGTCCCTAAAGGTACCATAATCTCCAGCATGGCCTTTTCGGTAGTCAGAGGGGACCCCTTCCTTCCTTTTTTATCAGGTTGGACACACAGAAAAAATTCTAATAAAAACATTTTACAGAAGCCTTAAAAATCCATATCCTACATGTAATTGATGTCAGTACTGCTGATTTTTTATTATCTGTTACATAGTTCAGAATTGCAGTGCAATCCTAAACAGAATTATGCTCTTCTAAGCCTATCGGTATAAATAGGCATAGAAGGGTATAAGCCTGTTTAGGATTGCACTGTTGTAGTTATAGAGCAAAAGGGAGTGCTTGGAAATTGCAAATAGCAAAAGAAATGAAAGAAAATAACTGTGTATTGTATCATTCTTCCCAATGCATTTCAAGTAATACTGAGCAAATCAACATTTCTGATTTTGTTTTGAACAGGTTTAATTATCTAAGTTTAAGCATATCAGCAGCAGAAGAATTTTGATCATGATTGTTGAGATAATAAGTAGATCCAACTTACTTTCTTATTTTTACTAAAGAAATTTACCTTGATTTTTAAAAATTGAAATACAATGGCAACAAAAGATGAGTTGTATCCAAACAGGAGTTTCTGGAAGCAGATCTTCCATACAATCTCCATATGCACCATGTAAGCCATAGTGGAAGGCCAAGGATTCTGAAGAAAGTATGTTCTGTGAATACATGAAGTTATCTTACACCGAGTTAGACCATTAGCTTATCAAGGTGAGTATAGTCTATTTTGACTGGAAACAGCTCACCATGGTCTCAGGCAGATATCTTTCACATTACCTTTGAACTTAGTCTTTGAGCAGGACTTGCCTGGGATTGAACCTGGAACCTTCTGTGCACAAAGAAAATGCTTGACCACTGAGACTATCTTTATGTGAATCACTTTGCAGTTTTCTGTTGTGTTGCATGGAATATTGTTCGAAGGGTTAGCTTTATGAGGAGTAGAAAGGACTGCACAGGGAATGAGCAGGCAGAGAAGAATCACTTATATGAACTCCTTCCATTTGCAAAAATTTAGATCCAACCTATTGTCCTTTTCCTACAGAAATTGTGGCATTGTTTTCCAGCTTGAAAATCTGTCTATTTAATATATTATTTGGAAATAGATTTGTTGTTGTTGTTGTTGCTGATACTTAAAGCTCTGCATGTAACTAAACCCAAATTGCCTATGAAATTTAATTATTTAAGGGATGGACATATAATTGTCATTTTAATATCAACCTATTCTGAAGTAGCCATGTGGAGATTCTGGAGGCCAGTTTGGTGTAGTGGTTAAGAATGGCAGGATTCCCTACTCCTCCATCTGAAACCAGCTAGGTAACCTTGAGTCAGTCATAGCTTCTTGGAGTACTCTCAGCCCCACCCATCTCACAGGGTGATTGTTGTGGGGATAATAACATACTTTGTAAACTGCACTGAGTAGGCATTAAGTTGTCCCAAAGGGAGGTATATAAATTCAATGCTATTACTATTATTATTGATGGTTGTTGTGGGTTTTCCGGGCTGTATTGCCGTGGTCTTGGCATTGTAGTTCCTGATGTTTCGCCAGCAGCTGTGGCTGGCATCTTCAGAGGTGTCGCACCAAAAGACAGAGATCTCTCAGTGTCACAGTGTGGAAAAGATGTTGGCAGGTCATTTGTATCTACTCAGGAGGGGTGGGGTTGAGCTGAGTCATCCTGTAAGAGTTTCCCAGGGTGTGGAATGCTAATGGCAGGAGGCTTCACTGTATCCTGAGGAGGTTCTTTTGCATATGGATTGGTGCTTGATGTGCTAATCTTCTCTGCAGGGCTATTGTCAAGTATAGAGTGTTTTGTTAGCCTGGTGTTTTTCAGAACTGGAAACCATGCTCTGTTCATTCTTAAGGTTTCTTCTTTCCTGTTGAAGTTTTGCTTATGCTTGTGAATTTCAATGGCTTCCCTGTGCAGTCTGACAAAGTAGTTGGAAGTGTTGTCCAGTATTTTGGTGTCCTAGAATAAGATACTGTGCCCTGTTTGGGTTAGGCTATGTTCAGCCACTGCTGATTTTTCAGGTTGTCCAAGGGCCAAGCTACACATGACGAATGACACTTGAACGGCAAGTGGATTGAGTGGAGGGCAAGTGAACAGGGAGAAATACACTTGCCGTTCAAGTGTCATTCGTCATGTGTAGCTTGGCCCCAAGTCTGCAGTGTCTTTCATGTTCTTTTATTCTTGTCTGGATGCTACGCTTTGTGGTCCCGATGTAAACTTGTCCGCAGCTGCAGTTGATAGTGAAACATCTATCTGGTAAACTTCTATAAGAAATTACATTTTTCAAGGTGTGACTTAGAAAACTCTTCCTTGCAACACCTGTTTGGTCTCTTGGTTTACCTGAGCTCCATTTTTTTCTTAACAATCAACAAATACCGCTTCAAAAGTACTTGGGAGAGTGGATTTGAATGGAATTTCATATTCTCAGCCAACTTCTGTGCAGATCCCATGAGACAGTGAACAGCAAGTTAGAAAACATTTCTCATCCATGACGTGTGTGAATTGGAAAATTACATCTTGTTAACACTAGTGGAATTATATTTGTAAATTCCACTTTTGTAATATAGAGAGGTGTCAGATTGACTCAGGCCAATTCCGTTTCAAGCACCCTCCCCCTTTCTCCCTCTCCCTCTATGGAAACAGTTGCACATATCTAAAGTGACCCTCATAGACCTCAATGTCATCTTATTTTCACTCTTCCCTCCCAGTATTGCCTCTCCTGACCACAAATGCAGCCGAGGGTGAGCCATATGAAAGGGTCCCATTGGTCTCTATGGTATATATTTTTTCTTTCTTTCGATCCCTTACTCCAAAAACAAATGTTAACAGTCATCAGCTTTGGGCAAAATGAATGTTTATCAGAGTTTAAAAGCTCAACTGCAGCAGGTATACTCTGGGTACCCTAACAATGCCATCCTAAGCAAGTCTACTCAGAATCATATCCAAGTCTGTTAAATGGGACTTATGCCAGGAAAGGGTTCTTAGGATTACACTGTAAGAGGTGACCCAACAGGTGCCCCAGCATATGGGCAACCCCACCCCAACTCCAAGCCTCACGCAGTAAACAAACCACTCTTCACTTATCCTTGCCTGTATACCAATGTAGTACTGAGAAATGCTGCCCATCAAGGCTGTTCCACTATACCAGACCACGTGAAGTTTCAGGCTAGCACCAAAAGAGTTCCCTTTTCATGCACCTGAACTGGGCGCCCAAAGTTCCCAATCCCAAAGTTCCCAATCTGTATGGAACAGATGAAAAAAGGATCTTTACAAGGCCAATTAGAGAAAGATCCCAACAATTTCTGCTGACCCTAAAGTGGCCAGCTATTCTCATACTAAGCAACAAGAAGGAAGGGTGGGATAATTTTTCCAGGAAAGCTGTCTCAAGGGCATGCAGGATTTATGCATCCTGCAGATTTGCCTAACAAATGGTTGAGTAGTCAAATGCCCAATCATCCCACCTCCGTCTATGTCTTTATTTTTAAAATCAGAAGTGATGTCATGACGTATCTGATGACACTGGGATTTTTTAATTCCTCTGCCATCACTGGGAGCAGTTAAACAAGGCTGCTGGCGGTAGGCTTCCCACCATAGCCGGAGGACTGACAGCCCTAAGTGTTCCCTGTTCTTATATAGTGTCTTCACTTTTTGATTTGAGCAAGCTCATATTGATGATTTCTTTGCAATTTAAAATGAGTAGTATTTCAATTCCATTTGCACCTGTGCAGTTAGCATTGTATTTGTATTTGCATCTGTGCAGTTATCATCATAGAGACAGATGATCAGTGGCACTGTTGAATAGGGTTGAATATATTCAGAATGGTGGGGTCTGGCAAACAGCAGGGGACTTACCAGTGGTGGGGCAATGTAATGGTGCTGCTGACGATACTGACATCACACCCTGTTAGTGCATTGCCAATGCACTAATGATGTTAGTGCATTGCCAAGGAACACTGGAGATGCTGTGGCATTTGGGCAAAACTCTATGGTTTAATAATAGAGTTTAACCATAGAGTTTTGAGAACATACCCGGAGCATCCCCCAGTAACATGCACAAGGAGTGACATTGGTATGCTGTCCATTTCCCTCCCCGTCACAGTTTCTTGCCCTTCCCTTCTGGCAGCCAGCTGAATGGTCGTAGGAAGTGCCTGCTGGGGGAGAGGGATCCCCACACCCAGAGGGGATGACAGCCCACACTGGAATTCTGTGGCTGATGTAATTTGTAGTTTTTTCCAGCCTTCCCATTGAATTTGGGGATCTGAACATCACTGCAGTTTCCATCAATCCTGGCAGTTAAATTATGATTGGGAAGAATAATTTCTTTTAACCTTTTCTGAAGGGGGGAATTGATGGGGAGAATGAGACAAGTGGTAGCAAGAGGTTATGTTTCTGTGTGCTTGCTTGTGTACATTTTGTGAGTGTCCCATCGGCCATTTGAGTATTCAATAGGAATGAATGCAAAAATACAAGCAGTTTGGGACCAAGCATGTAAGACTTCATCCCGCAGAAATATCTTATCATTGGATTTGGTGAAGGGGAGTAAATTTTTAACTGGAATCAAATGAGAGGGGAGCTTAGTGAACATGTATGGGGGTGGAGTAGGACTGGAAAAAATGGCACATGTGTAAAGCACTCCCAGTACTTCACTGCACAAATATGTCACCTTGAGAAATTTCATTTAAAAAGGTGTTTACTTTTATGCGTTAATGTGTAACATGTAGTTTGCCCTGAAGAATCCAGACTCCTCCAGTTTACTAATTATATATTTGATCTCTCCTTTTTTACTTAACAGTACTTTCTAGCTTAGGCTGGGATCCTAGCTGTGATCATTCCAGCAGGAATCTGTCCTGGTGTCCTGCTTCCAGTGGCTGCCGAGTCTGCAGAGTGCTGCTGACAGGTAACAAGGTCCAGCTGGCAAGGCGAGGAATGTGCAAAGTCCGTAAATCAAGGGAGTAGTCAAGGACAGGCCGGGTCGGAGGTCAGAGAGACAGTTCGAAGGAGCAAACACAGGCAGTACAGTAGCAGCTTAGAGAACTCGTTGAAGCCACGCTGAAAGGACCCCTCCCTTTGGCTTTTATACTCGGACAGCTGCTTCAAGTCTCCTCCTCTGAAGCCCCTCCTTCCTCTGAGAAGGCTGGCCTGTTCAGAGCCCGGAGGCGTGCAGATTGACGTCGGGTTTGTAAGTCTCTTCTGTCCCTGCTACGCCGACATTGCTCTCGATAGTCTGGAGATGTTGGAGGGGATAAGGAAGCTGGCTGCGTCTGGGCTGGTGGCTCTGGGTGGGGAAGGGGAGCTTCTGGCTGGGATTCAGCATCTGACCGTTCAGCTGTGGTCGGCTGCTGGGAGGCAGGCTGCTCCTCCTCAGGAGGAGCAGGGCTGTCAGCAAGTGTCAGCTGTTCCAGCTCCTCCTCCTCTGAGGACTCGTCAAGCTCAGGCTGTACTATGACACCTGGCCACTGTCACACAAACATTATATCCTGACTAGGCTACAGTAATGCACTCTACATGGAGCTGCCCCCGAAGATAGTTCAGAAAATTCAGTAGGTATGTAATGCAATTATTAGATTCTTTTCTGGGACAGGAGTGAGCACAAAAAGCACAACTACACTAGTCTGTTTCTGGGTCTAGTTCAAAATGGTAGTTTCAACTATAGGTTATATATATACTGCTCAAGTAATTGAAGGGCTGTCCTACCCATTCCAACTTGACTGAGCCTTGGGATAAATGGATAGGGCCTTCCTGTGGGAACCTGTTTTGTCTTAAGCTAGGTTCACCACAGGGATGTGAACTTCAAAAAAGTTATATTAATTTCATTTTGGAATTTGGGGAAGGGCATGTTTTTCATTATCCCGAATATTCTGGAGTAGTATTACTGGTTTTGGGTTCCATTTCTGGTCCTTTATTTAGATTCCGGAATTTGGGGCTTATTATTTTTGCCATCCTTCACATCCCTCCCAGAGGCAGCAGGAGCAAGGAGGGAGGAAGGGAGAGAAAAGAAGCACCCCTGGGCTAAAAACTGTGCGTGCACTTTTTAAAAATTAAAGGGCCATTATTTTCTATGAAAGACCTGGACTCTGAATTCTGAAGGCCAGGTTTACTCTCATAAAGAGCGCATGTGTTGCCGAACACCTGAAGGACATTCTAAATAATGGTTTATAGAATTAAAGTTTAAAGGGACATTATTTTCAATAGGAGGTAGACCTGGTCTTGGGCCCTATACTAAAAGGGAATGGGAAAAGGGTGATAATGTAAAGAAACTAAACTACTTAATCATTATAGTGTACAGTTAACTCGATCTTGTGAATTGAATGTGGAATTACAACTCCAGTGGGACTTGTCTGATGGTGGTGATTATTAACATCTTTTAACCCTATAAATAAGGCTAATCGTTGTGCATGAGATTTGAGGATGAAATCTGAGGTAGAGATTGGCATGAATCAAGAAAATGCAATGAACCACAATTCGTGGTTCATCAATTTTCATGAACCAAGAACCATGAAGTTCAATGAACTTGCCCCAGTTCGTGAACTAGTTCGTGGTTTGTGGGGTAAATGCACCTGTCTGTGCTGCTGTGAAGTGGCATGGAAAGGGGCATTTCACCCCTGCCATCTTGGATCAGCTGCTTGGTGGGGATCTCCCTGCCAAGCAGCTGATCTGGGGGTTTAAATGGCCCTTTCCCTGCTGCTTTGCAGTGGGTGAAAGGAACGGTGGGGCTGCCGGCTTAATCCGGCAGCCCCGCCACCACCGAGCACTCCATTTGCTCACTGTGAGAGCAGCTGGAGGATCCCCTGGCCACTCTTGCAGTAGGCAAAGGGAATGGTGGGACTGCTGGTGCAGCCCTGCTACCATGGGGTGCTCTATTTGCCAGCTGTGAGAACAGCCAGGGGATCCCCTGGCCATTCCCGCAGTGGGCGAAGGGAATGGTAGGGCTGCTGCCTTACACCCACAGGCCTGCTGCTGCCGGGTGCTCCATTTGCCTGCTGCAGGAGTGGCCAGGGGATCCCCTGGCTGCTCACACTGCCAGTGAAGGGAATGGTGGGGCTCCTGCTTAAGCCCACAGCCCCACCACTGCCAGGAGCTCCATTTACCCATTGTGTCATGAGTCAGCCCCAGCCCCGGCTGGCCACCTTACCTATTGCTTCAGAGTCCTCCTCAGAAGATGAGCAGGAAGGGCCAGAAGGGTCTTCTCTAGAGCCAGAAGCCCCTGCAGAAGCTATTGGAGAGGAAGAGCAGTCAGAAACCACTGCTGCTGCTCCAGGAGGAATTCAGCAAGAACAGCCTGGAGCTTCTGCAGAGACTGTCAGGGATGAGGAACAGCCAGAAACCTCCACAGAGGCTGTAAGAGACAAAGACTCCCACAGGGCAAAAGCGAAACCTGAGCACTTGGGGCCAGCTGAAAGGAGGAAGCATAGAGATAAGTCAGCTCTGTTGGATAGGCGAAGAAGCGCCCGTTTACAGGCGCAACACCGAACTGAATTGTTAGAGAGAGAGGCAACAGCTGTTCCTCATTAGGACAGCATAAAAGGAAGACGCCGAGGAAACCAAGCGTGGAAGCAACTCAGCTCGCCACTCCCTGCTACCAGAGCTCTACGCCTGGACGCTCTTGCCCTGCCTTGTGCCCTGCCCTGCTGTTGGATTGGATTTTGACCCCAGCCTGCTTTCTGACTACTCTTCTGCCTGCTCCTCTCTCTGACTGACATATTGGCTCTGACACCTGACCTGACTCCTGGACTACTGACTTCCTGCCTGTTGTGTTCTGCCCTGCAGTACCAGTGGGCCTCCTGCCTGCTGAGCCCAGCCCTGTGCGTGACACGTTGCTTCCACCCACAACTCAGCAGCTACTGGCAGCATGGATGCAGCCACAGCTGCTGCACTTGTAGCTCAGAACCAGACGCTGCAGCAGACGGTGACCCAACTGAGCAATGCTGTGGCTCAGCTTCAGCAACAGCTTCAGCAGCAAGCTGCGGCAGTGCCGCCGCCGGCCACGCCCAAGTGCCCAGTGAGTCCACCAGAAAAGTTTGCGGGCAATGTGGAGGAGTTTCCTGTCTTCCTAGCCCAGTGCCAGTTGTACATCAGCCTGCGCCCCCGAGACTTTCCTGATGATAAGACCAAGGTGGGCTTCATCCTGAGTCTCTTGAAAGGTCAGGCGGCCAAATGGTCTACCCCTCTGCTCCTGGAATCATCGCCGCTGCTGCAAGACTATACTGGGTTTGTGGAGCGGCTCCAGCAAACTTTCGCCAACCCCGTTAAGGCTGAGAGCGCCAACCGGCGCATCCGACGGCTCCGCCAGGGACGGGGGTCCGTGGCCACCTACGCGACAGAATTCCAGTTACTGGCTCAGGACCTTGCGTGGAACGAGGCAGCGCTGCAGGACCAGTTCATAGAGGGCTTGTCTGATGCGGTTGCCGATGAGCTGGCCCGAACGGAACGCCCCAGTTCCCTTCAAAACCTTGTAGTGCTGTGCCAGCGCATTGACCAGCGCCTGGAAGCCCGGAGACAGGCGCGCAGCGAAGGGGCCTGGCGGGGAAGGATGCCCCGGCTGGTGCCTGCAGGCCCCTCCTCTGCCCCCACTGCTCCAAAGGGGGTGGAGGGGGAGGAGCCCATGCAGCTGGGCGGCGCCCGACCCCGTCTTACGGCCGCAGAGAAAGCAAGGCGACACACCCAGGGGCTCTGCTTGTACTGTGGCGGGGCCGGCCACTATGCCAGTGCCTGCCCGGAAAAGCGCCACCCAGAAGGTGCCGCAAAAGACCGGCCCTGGCTCGCGGCGACCCACGCGGACCGGGGCGAGAGGTTTACACCAATGGGGCCCTTGATGTCGGAGGGGGACACCTCCTCCTCCACCTAGAAATCCAGTTGCCAGACGGGCGGCGCGTGGAAACCCGTGCCATGGTCGACTCCGGCGCTTCCCGGAGTTTCATGGACCGGCAGTTTGCCCATCAGCACCACATCCCGTTGCACGAAAAACCTGTTGCTGCCCTAGTGGAGGCCATCGACGGGCGGCTACTGAAATCCGGTCCAGTAACCCACGAGACTGAGCTGGTGGAGGTAGCTGTGGAAGGCCACCGGGACCGTGTCCAGTTCGATGTAGTCTGCATGCCGCACTTCTCGGTGGTGCTGGGGCTGACCTGGCTCGTGGGCAGCAACCCGCTCATCGACTGGAAGCGCCAAGTCGTCCAGTTCCCGACCAGGAAGCCGGATCCCCTCCCGAAGCTGCTCGCCAGCACAGACGCCAAGGTCCAGGGATCCCTGCTGCCACCCCACTATGCAGAGTTCACGGACGTGTTCGAGGAGAAGGGGGCTGATCAACTACCTCCGCACAGACCGTACGATTGTGCCATCAACCTGATTCCTGATAAACCCCTCCCCAGCAGACACCTGTACTCGTTGTCGGAGCCAGAACGAGTGGCCCTCAAGGACTTTTTGGCAAAAAACCTAGCATGGGGGTTTATCCGACCCTCAGCCTCTCCGACATCTGCACCAGTCCTGTTTGTCAAAAAGAAGGGAGGGGACTTGCGGTTATGGAACGATTACCGGGCCCTTAACCAGATTACAGTCAGAGACCGCTACCCACTACCTCTGATCCCTGACCTCTTAGAGCGGCTCCAAGGAGCAACTCGGTTCACTAAACTAGACCTGCGGGGAGCATATAACCTCATCCGGATACGGTCAGGGGATGAATGGAAGACAGCTTTTGGGACTCGTTACGGCCAGTTCGAGTACCTGGTAATGCCCTTTGGCCTATGCAACGTGCCAGCGGTCTTCCAGCATTTCATCAACGACGTGTTCCGGGACCTCCTCGACCACTATGTCATCGTGTACCTGGATGACATTCTGATTTACTCCCGCAACCCTGCCAGGCATGGGGAGCATGTGCGTTCTGTGTTGGAGAGACTTAGACAGCATGGGTTGTATGCCAAGCTCGAGAAATGCGAATTTGACCGGGAAGAAGTTGAGTTCCTGGGACACCGAGTGTCCAACCAAGGAGTACAGATGGATCCCACTAAGGTCGAGGCGGTACTTTCCTGGCAGGCTCCCCGAAACCGTAAAGAGGTTCAGCGCTTCTTAGGGTTTGCAAACTACTACCGACAGTTCATCCCTGACTTTGCTGCACTAGCCGTCCCCTTGACCCGATTGACACGGCCCCGCCTGCCATTCCAATGGACCCAGGAAGCCCAACAGGCCTTTCAAACCCTGAAGACCCGGTTTACGACTGGACCGGTCCTTGTGTACCCAGATCCGAGCCTCCCGTTCATAGTGCAGGCTGACGCCTCTGACACCGCTTTGGGAGCAGTCTTAGCACAAAGACGCTCCTCCCATGAGGTGCCCCAACCGTGTGCCTTCTACTCCCGACAGCTCACTCCAGCTGAGCGGAATTACACTATCTGGGAGAGGGAGCTGTTGGCCATCAAGGCTGCCTTTAAGACCTGGCGGCACCATTTGGAGGGAGCTCGGCACCCGGTGGTGGTATATACAGACCACCGTAACCTAGAACATCTGCAAACCACCCGAAACCTAACGCAACGCCAAATCCGATGGGCGTTGTTCTTCTCCCGCTTTCAATTTACTATCCAATACATCCCTGGCTCACAGAACAAGTTGGCGGATGCCCTGTCCCGGAAACCTGAATTCAGCCGGCAGGCAGGAGAGAAGCCGCCAGCCACAACCATTCTGGCTCCTGAGTGCTTTGCAGCCACCAATGCCCCAGATGCCCTGCAGGATCGGATCCGGCAAGCTCAAAGCACAGACCCCTGGACACAACGCATCACCCAGGGACTACAGGACCCCGCGCAGCCAGACCCCCCAGGCTATCTCCTGCAGCAGGGCCTCCTTACATATGAAGGCCGAGTCTATGTTCCCCCAGGTGCTCTACGAGGGGAGGCACTGCAGCTTGCTCATGACACCCTAGCAGCTGGTCACTTTGGGAGATACAAGACCTTGCACCTATTGTCCAGGGATTTCTGGTGGCCCCGTATGCAGGTGGACGTGTTTCGCTACGTGCAGTCCTGCGATACATGCCGGCGGGCCAAAGACCTTCCAGGGAAGCCAACAGGACTGTTACAACCGCTGCCCACACCCGAGGGGCCCTGGGAAACCGTCTCCATGAATTTTGTCACGGACCTGCCACCCTCTAAAGGGCACACATGCATTGCGGTGTTTGTTGACCTATTCACCAAGCTGGCCCACTTCGTACCTTGCCCATCGCTGCCTACGGCCAAAGATTTGGCATACCAGTACGTCCAAAACGTGTTCCGGCACCATGGGATTCCCCGGCACCTGGTCTCAGATCGGGGGGTGCAATTTACGTCGCGTTTCTGGAAGGCCCTCCAGACACTGCTCGGAACCCAGGTTCACCTGTCCTCGGCCCATCATCCACAGTCCGATGGGCAGACGGAGCGGACCAATGCCACGTTGGAGCAATACCTGCGCTGCTATATAAATTACCAGCAGGATGATTGGGCAGACCTCCTAGCCGTGGCCGAATTTGCGTATAACAATTCAGTGAACGCCTCCACACGCCAGACCCCATTCCTGGCCACCTACGGACGCCACCCACGTTACTTTCCCAGAACAACGCCAAACTCATCAGTACCGTCAGCAGATGACTTTGTCCGGGAGCTGCAGGCCCTACACCTGGTTCTGCGGGAACAGTTAGACCGCGCCAAACGGGCCTACAAAGCAACCGCGGACCAGCGACGGCGGGAAGGGGACCCTTTGAAGGTGGGGGACTCGGTGTGGCTTTCCACTCGGCACATTCGGTCACAGCGGCCCTCCCAGAAATTGGACCACCGGTTCATCGGGCCCTACCGAATTACCGCCCAGATCAATCCTGTTGCCTACCGATTGGAGCTCCCGCCAACACTCCGGATCCACCCCGTGTTCCATCGCTCCCTGCTCACCCCGGTAGCACCTCCACACCCCCTCCGTGAACCTGTACCACCGCCTCCCCCGGTCCTCGTGGACGGACAGGAAGAGTACGAGGTAGAACGGCTCGTAGACTCTCGCTGGCACCGGGGCCGTCTGCAGTACCTGGTGGAATGGAAGGGCTATGGACCCGAGGATAGATCATGGGAACCGGCCGAGAACCTCCACGCACCCCGCTTCATCCGCCAATTCCATCGGACCTACCCTAGCAAACCCGGACCTTCGGGTGGAGGGGGCCTTGGGAGGGGGGATGGTGTCATGAGTCAGCCCCAGCCCCGGCTGGCCACCTTACCTATTGCTTCAGAGTCCTCCTCAGAAGATGAGCAGGAAGGGCCAGAAGGGTCTTCTCTAGAGCCAGAAGCCCCTGCAGAAGCTATTGGAGAGGAAGAGCAGTCAGAAACCACTGCTGCTGCTCCAGGAGGAATTCAGCAAGAACAGCCTGGAGCTTCTGCAGAGACTGTCAGGGATGAGGAACAGCCAGAAACCTCCACAGAGGCTGTAAGAGACAAAGACTCCCACAGGGCAAAAGCGAAACCTGAGCACTTGGGGCCAGCTGAAAGGAGGAAGCATAGAGATAAGTCAGCTCTGTTGGATAGGCGAAGAAGCGCCCGTTTATAGGCGCAACACCAAACTGAATTGTTAGAGAGAGAGGCAACAGCTGTTCCTCATTAGGACAGCATAAAAGGAAGACGCCGAGGAAACCAAGCGTGGAAGCAACTCAGCTCGCCACTCCCTGCTACCAGAGCTCTACGCCTGGACGCTCTTGCCCTGCCTTGTGCCCTGCCCTGCTGTTGGATTGGATTTTGACCCCAGCCTGCTTTCTGACTACTCTTCTGCCTGCTCCTCTCTCTGACTGACATATTGGCTCTGACACCTGACCTGACTCCTGGACTACTGACTTCCTGCCTGTTGTGTTCTGCCCTGCAGTACCAGTGGGCCTCCTGCCTGCTGAGCCCAGCCCTGTGCGTGACACATTGTGAGAGAGGCCAGAGGATTCCCTGGCCACTCTCACAGTGGGTGAAGGGAACAGTGGGGCTGCCAGCCCACAGCCCTGCTGCTGCTGGCCACTCCATTCACTCATTTAAGCCTGTAGCCCTGCCATTGGAGTGCAGAAAGGGCCCGTGGTTTAAATGCCCCTTTCTGTGTCACTGCACAGAGGCACGGAAGGAATATTTAAACCCCGCCGGCATTGATCAGCTACCTGGTGGGGAAGTCCCCACCAAGCAGCTGATCCAGGGGTTTAAGTGCCCCTTTCTGTGCCACTGGGAAGCGGCAGGGAAAGGGGCATTTCACCCCCACTGGCTTGGTTTAACACAAACCAAACGAACAGGCAGAGCAGTTCATGGGAGTTCATAAAATGGGGCTTCCACGAACTGCAGGTTCGCGAACTGTAGATTGTTTTGCGGTTCATGCCCATCTCTAATCTGAGGTATAAAAGAAGTGAGAAATCTGCATACAGATGAACTGCTGACCTGCCCCTATCCGCCCCCCACCACATTCCTTTCTTTAAGTATATATATATTATAATGAACTAGGCTTCAGTCAAGAAATTTGCATCCCCCCAGAACAGACCTTATAGCTCATGTGTGCAAACCTTAAGTGAAATGGGTACAGACCCCTGTGCAGACAATACCTTTGGATTGGATCTGGACTAACTTCTCCACTGGTTGAATGAAACTTTCCTGCATCCCACATTCAACTGCAATCCACTGATCTCCACAAAAAGCTGGGAATGGGGGACTCTGACGAATGACATGGGGGAGGTCTAGAGTAGAGGTGGGCACGATCCCCCCCAAAATACCGATCAAGCCGTTCGTGGATCCGGGCCGCCGCCGAACCCAGGTCACCGATTCTAACCGATCAAGTCCCGTTTCCGATCTGGAATCAGGAATTGGGGAGGCCAAAGCGGGAGGCGCCCCACTGTTTCCAGCAATATAGGAATGGTGGTTGGTGGCAGTGGCCGCCAGGCCCGGAGGGCACGGGGAGGCGGCGATGAGCCACCTCCCCTCAAGGAGGGAGGGAACATTCACACACACACACTTAGAGCAGAGGGGGGGAGTTTTTAACACGGCAACGAGCCGCCTCCCCTCAGAGAGAGGACATTCCCAGGGCCGGATCTACGGTTGCCAGCGCACAGGGCAACCATAGTCAGGCTCTTTTGCGCGCGCACACTCCTGGGTCGCCCCGCCCACGCAGCAAGCCGGCTGTTCTGGTGCGCTGCAGAGCTGGCAGCAGCATGAGTGGCTCGGAGGCTGCCCGTGCCATTCCCCTGCCCCGCAAGACAATGGGAGGCCGTCTTGCCCGCGCGCCCCTTGTCCTGGGGAAAGGCGAAGGGAGGGTACATTCACACCAGGGCCGGATCTACGGTTGCCAGCGCCCAGGGCAACCGGAGTCAGGCTCTTGCATGCACATGCTCTTGGGTCGCACCCCCCGCCCACGCAGCAAGCTGGCTGTCCCGGTGCGCCCCTTGTTCTGGGGAAAGACGAATGGCGCAGGCGGCCTCCCAGCCACCCACGCTGCCTTTTGCCTTTCCCCAGGACAAGGGGAGGCTGGCTTGCCCGTGCACCCCTTGTCCTGGGGAAAGATGAACGGTGCGGGTGGCCTCCCAGCCACCTGCATGGCCTTTTGCTTTTCCCGCAAGCTGGCAGCCCCTTGTCCT
Source organism: Eublepharis macularius (assembly GCF_028583425.1). NCBI lineage: Eukaryota > Metazoa > Chordata > Lepidosauria > Squamata > Eublepharidae > Eublepharis > Eublepharis macularius. The sequence continues at coordinate 38,215,563 of NC_072791.1, forward strand.
GCGGGAAAGGCAAAAGGCAGTGTGGGTGGCTGAGAGGCTGCCCGCGCCATTCAACTTTCCCCAGGCGCGCTCCCGGGGCTGGCAACTCTGCTCGGTGCCCCCTCTTTGGCGGTGCTGGGAGCAGACTACCCTCCTGCCCCCCCCGCCAATCTGTCCCTGATTCACACACACACACACACACTTAGAGCAGAGGGGGGGATTTATCCCTGCCTCTCCAAATAGAGAGAGACACCCCGTCAACATGTTTCAGCCAGCTTTTTTTAAAAAAAGCAGGGACAGAATCCTCCGTCCCCCCCCCGATCTTAAAAGTAAGCAGCCAGTTTTCAAAAACATATTTTAAACACACACAGAACCGTGAATGAGGTTTTCCCACAAAATACAGTGTTTTAAAAGCAGGTTAAAAACAGAGAGTGACAGACAGAAAAACACCCATTCCTCCTACAAAGCCCCGTTTTTTTAAAAAAGCAAAAAACCTTTGTGCCCATGGCTTCAGAACACCCCCTTCCCCCTCCCTCCCCTGGGTTGCTGCTCCGTGGTTGGAAGGAAGCCTGCTAATCAAGGCAAGCTGGGCTTCCATTTGGTTTTCCAGGGTGACAGGAGGGCAAACACAGCTCAGGCATTCCCCTGGCTCCATTGCTAGGGGAATATATTGGCGCCTGAGTGTCTGGCTCTCCAATTAGATCACAATGGCCCCCCCGATCAAGCCCCCCCCCCAACGCTGGATCGGTCACCGTGGACGGAACCAATTAGCTGAGTCCCGATGGCGCAAATGCCATTATCAGAGTTTTTTTCACATCATGATTCCGATCGTGCCCATCTCTAGTCTAGAGATAGAAAGGAGGAAATTGCCAATTTAGACTGGATGGAATGAAGATGTGATCCTGAACCCCCCTCCACATGTCATTGGTTCACTGACATACACACACACACACCAGATATATATGGCTGTGACCCCAAGCAACTTTCTAAGAAGTAAATTCTACTGCAACTGCAAAAATAAACGTCAAAGCAAATATGTTTGTAAATGAGATTTCCATCAATCTAGGATTCTTGTGCAAAGTACAAAATTGCATTAATGGTGTCTCATCTGAGAGGTGTACCTGTTTAAAAATAACTCTTCTACAGCCTATTAAAGCAGCTTTTTAATTTCAAAATTGGACGGAATACTCCCTAAGCACACTCATACTGCAAGCATTCATTCTGAACAAATAAAACATGAATAAGCCAAGGTGGCCTGTAGATCTGTTTGCTCAGAATGATCATTAAAGTTCTGCTTTACGCAATACAACATTCCACTCTCTCTTTAGGAGGCAACATTCCACTCTCTCTCATCCCACTCTCAATAGAACATTCCACTCTCTCTTTTTTATATATGAAACTGGGTGTTCACTGCTCTTTGAAATCTGAATTTTCTGTATCAGTGGTCAAGCCATCATATCCATCTGTGAAACAGTTTGCAGGAGCTTAAACAGCACTGAAAAGAACAATATTTAAGGCAGCTTTAAATGAGACACAGCACAAGATGAACGGCCACTCTCCAGATTTAAACACCTCCCCTTCGCTGCAATTCATCCTGTAGAATAAAACAGACAGGTACGATTCAGGCAATGTTAACCTGAAAAAAAATCATTGAAAAAGTGGTACTAAGAGAAAATGCTATAGTTCTCTTTATTATTTATTTGTTTGCTTTATTTATACACCATGTATCTTTGTGATTGTGTTTTCTTTCTTCTAAAAGCTCCTTGAGGCAGGTCTGCAAAATGTAAAACACATTTTAAAAACTCAGGGTGGCATATATTGTTTCCTCTTCCTCCATTTTGTCCTCAAAGCAAACTTTGAGGGAATTTAGGTTGAGAAAGTAAATCACCCAACTTCAGCCAAGCTTTATGGAAGAATGCAGATTTGAACCACTGATTTAGAAATATAGAGCTTGGATCTGGAGTTTCCACCACTATCATGTGTAACAGTCACGTATGAGTCAAGTATCAGTTCTCAGTAATGTGGTACCCTCTTTGTACTGTGGTTGTGGTGAGTCTAAGAAGGACCTTCAGCCACCCACACCCTCCATTAATGTGATGGTGTTCTTTGCGAAAGAATCATACCTACACATTTGAGGAGAAGAATTTTGTACGGTAGGAAATTTGTCCCTGGATAAGGCTGAATCCACACTTACTGGCATCGCGCTAAACAGTCGGAATGATAGAGTCTTCCTGGCACTTTTTCTGATGTCATCACCATATGAAAGCGGCATCGTGGCGCGATGACGTCATAAAACATGCCTGGAAGATGCTATCATTCTGACTGTTTAGCACTATGCTGGTTAGTATGCATTTGCCCCAAGTTTCTTTAGAGGGGTGAACTTCCATGAACTTGGCACCACTGTAGAAAAGGTTGCGTCTCTGGCACACACACAGTTAGTGAGGTCTTGCCAAATCTGAAAATGATCTTAACTGTTGAGCAGCTTTCTATGAGAGAAAGAGATCCCACTTTTTATAGGGGTTGACCAGCACTTTGAACTGTGGCAAGCAGTGAACTGGAAGCCACTGCTTTAAAACTGATGAGATGTGATCTGTATAGTTCATGTCTATTCATAGCTTTGTTGTCACATTTTGGACCTGCTGGAGCTTCCAAAAGTTTCAAGAAGCAGTACCCATATGAAGCACAATAGTAAAGAGTCCAGCAGCACCTTTAAGAGTAGACTAACCAACTTTACTGTAGCATAAGCTTTTGAGAACCACAGTTCTCTTTGTCAGATGCATCTGATGAAGACAGCTGTGGTTCTCGAAAGCTTATGCTACAGAAAAGTTGGTTAGTCTTAAAGGTGCTACTGGACTCTTTACTATTTTGCTACTACAGACTAACATGGCTAACTCCTCTGGACATATAAAGCACATTGCCCTAATAATCGTAGCATAGGAAACTGTTTCCAATCTCCCTGAAACTTGGCGGGGGGTTTAGAGGACAGTTAGGAGTATGTCCCCTGCAAATTTAGTGGATTTTGCTTACAAAATACCACCCCACCCCCCTAGATAGCTTCCCTAGACAGCTCTCCTAGTCTCCCCCCTAGGGAACAGTGGAGATTGAAGGTGGCTGGGAGCACCTTATTTGGGGGGCTATATAATGGCCCCCGGGGTCCAATCTTCATGGAACTTGGAAAGTGTTTAGAGGACAGTCAGGAGTATGTCCCCTATAAATTTTGTAGATTTCTTTTGGAAAATACCACCCCCATCCCCCTGGATAGCCCCCATAGTTTTCCCCATAGGGAATAATGGAGATTGGAGGTGACTAGGAGCACCTTCTTTGGGAGGGCCATAAAATGGCCCCCTAAAGTCCAATCTCTATAAAACTTGGGGACAGTTAGGAGGAGGTCCTCAGAAAATTTGGTCCAAAAATCCCCCCCCCCGGCTCCTTGGAATCCCCAAAACACATTTCCTATTGGAAACAATGGCTGAATTTTACCAAAGTTGCTCTGTGTTGCCACGTGACCAAAGTGTGTGATTGAACAGGAAAGTGACAGGTGAAACACACATAAGTACAATCACGTGCTCCATAAGTGTAATTCGTCTCATGTAGTTCAGCTCTAAGTTGAAACAGAAATGTAAAAGATCCTCTGCACATTATCTGCCTGTTCTTTCAACCACACTTCCAACTTGCAAGACACGAGGATTCCTGATACACTATTGAACCAGTTGTTCCTGATATGCTCTTACATGAAAAAAAAAATGTTCTAACTCTGTCCTGTTCTTACGGATTGCTGTGTTTGTGCAATTGCTCATTCAGTTGGCTATAACCCGACTTTCTTCTCAAGATTTAAACGATGTATCACAAAGAAGGCCTATGTTTTCCAGGTATCAAGACAAACAAGTCTTCAAACAAGCTAATCATGTTTCAGCTATACTTTATTAGCTGGAAACATGAAGGTTTATATTCTTGCCATCAGTTTACAATAGATCTATTGATGGGTTGATATTCATCTCTCCTTTCTTGTGGAAAAAAAAGAAGTCAATGTAATAAATCACTATGTTCCCTAGCTTGCTAGGAGATCATTGCACACACAAAAATAATGATTATTATCAAAGATTCATCTTCCTGATGGATAGGATTTTCATCTGAAAATAATACAGAAGAATCTTCGGAAGTGATATATTTTGTTTGCAAAGATATATCTTTCCATGATAAATCTTTTAAACCATAAATAAGTTTGATGGAAATATGAATTATGCTATACTACCTAAAAAGACTTGAAGAGAATCTTCAGCTTGTCTAAAAACTTTTTTTTTTCATTTAGAAACAGAAACTGTCTTGATGAGCATTTCTACTTCTGTTTCATGAAGCTTTTATGCTCACTTGGTGTTTTCTCTTGTGTGTGTTTGTCTTCAGGAGAGCACATCATTTCAGACCAAGGGCCCACTCTTTAGAGATGTGCACCCCAATATATATATATTCAGATTCTGGTTTTGGGAAAGATATAAATACTGATTTTCAATGGTATTTGGGTCCCCTGGTACCCTTTCAAGATTCATGTTTGGGTTTCTAGGATTCCAATATTATTTAAGGGGATTTTTTTTTCAGGGGAGCTGCAGTTGTTGTTTTGCAAGCAAAAGACACCAACATTGCAAGAAAACTCATGCTGCCAGACCACTAAAGGCCCCTCAAATTTCAAACAAATTTGACCAAGGGGTACAATTCTATAGGCCTTTGAACAAGGTGCCCCCAGATATCCTACTTGCAGAGCTGTGGAGTTGGAGGAAAATGGCCCCCATCCCACAAAGAAGTGAAGGAAGAAGAAGGAGCCAGTCAGACTTGTAGTGTTGAAGGGCCCTGTGCCTGGCTTACACGGGCTGGGAGCTGACTTCTCTGGGCCATTGCCTGGGAAATTTGGAGAATCAAAGAAATACAAGATGCCTGAAGCTGATGATGGTAAGCACGCAAACTTGGAAAACCACACAAAGTTTTCAGGTGTGTATGTTTTTCATAATGTCTATGAATCCTGGAACTGTTTCACCTTTAAGGGAAATCATGGTAATGATCTGAAAGAAGGCGAGTGAATTGAAATTCTGATATCTCCTGTTCTGGATAGGGTTGTACTTTTCCTAAACAAGTTGGTTCATAGTTTGGGGTACTCCTGGACTCAGACCTCCTGATGGATAAACAGGTGGCAGAGGTGGCCAGGGGTGTCTTGCATCAGCTGCAATGAACCAGCTGGAATCCTTCCTGGGGTTAAAGGGGAGCGCTTGCCACTGTGGTGCACACCTTGGAAACATCTACATTAGATTACTGCAATGTGCTTTATGGTGGGCTGTCCCTGAGGACCACCTGGAAGCTACAGTTGGTATAGAATGCTGCTGCCAGGGTGTTGACGGAAATGAATTGTAGGACTCTAGTCCTACACTCTAGTCTTGTTCCATCTCCACTGGCTCCCAGTTCATTTCTGGGTCCAATTCAAGATGCTGGTATTGACCTTTAAAGCCCTATGTGCCTTAGGCCAGCATACCCTAAGGACCACCTTCTCCCATATGAACCTCCTGTCTACTCTTTAGAGGCCTTGCTTCAGGTGCCCTTGCCACTTTGAAGTTGGATGGGTACTAACCTGAGAAAGGACCTTCTCAGTCGGGGTGCCTGGAACTCCCTCTGCAGGGAGATTTATCTGTTTCCCTGTAACATTGTCTTCCACCAGTGGGTAAAGACTTGTTTGTGGTGCCTTTAATGTTGTGTGTTTATATGTTTTTATTAAATTATTGTAGATACACTTTATTGTAGAAGTTTTTAATGTTGAAATGATTTAATATTTGATGTTCACCACCTTGGGGGCCATATTTGAGTGGAAAGGCAGCATAGAAATGTTTTAAATAAACACTTCCAGGTCCCTTCATATTGGGCACTGGAACTATTACAATCATCCTGAAGCCAGTGGCCAATTTTAAGATTCATTTTATGATCAGTTATGCTTACCCTAGACAGACAGACAGAGATCGACAGACTAGAGGTATGTCTGCTCACTCTGCATGCCAACTCCTTAGCCCACTCTATTTGCAATATATAATGCAGTGCGAATATGGAAGAAGTTCTGCCTCTTGCCAAAAGAGCTGCATTTAATATCTGATGAAGCAACAGCAAATGGGATCATCCTTTTTGAGACATGTAGCAAAAATTAGATCTATAATAAACATCATACCCTGTCTTTCCCCCTGATGGGACTCAAGGAGACTTACATTGTTCTCCTCTCATCCCTTTTATCATCACAACAACCCTATGAAGTAGGTCAGGCTGAGAATGTGTGAGTGGCTCAAGGTCACCCATCAAACTTCCATTGTAGACTGGAGATTTGAATTTGGGTCTCTTAGATCCTAGTCAGTCACTCTAACCACTACACCACATTGGCTCTATGGCTCAGGAAAGTTCTCTCTCTCTCTCTCTCTCTCTCTCTCTCTCTCTCTCTCTCTCAGACATACACCTTTTAGTTTCTTTTGCAAAGTAGGAGATATGTTCCATCCTCCCTGTCCATGCTTACTTTCTCCCCAATGGGGGCCCAAAGTGGCTTATATCACTCTCCTCCATTTTATCCTCACAACAGCCCTGTGAAGGAGGTCTGTTTAAGAGGCTTTGATTGCCTTGAGGACACCCAGCAATCTTCCATGACAGACTGGGGATTTGAGCCTTGATCTTAGTTTGACTACACAGAGACTACACAGGCTCTGATAGGTCAGGGAAGTTGTTACTCTCCCTTTGTCTTGTCATGGAGGGGGATATCTTCCACCTTCCCCATCTGTGCTGCCTGCATCCCAGCTTTTTGTTAGTAAACCTTTGCTTTGATTGCAAATAGATGAGGAATGTTCAGGAGCTAATCTATGCCAGGATTTTCCAATGCCCTTCATTTTTGACACTGTACATTCCACCACCCACCATCATCCAGAAACTGGTGGTCAATTTTGGGGCTCCTAGGTTAATTTTTGGGTTAGTTATGCCTTACACAAAGAGCCTTCACTTCCATTGCAAATACCATGGGGGTGGGGAGAACAATGCAAGTCTCTTTGAGTCCCATAGATCCTCTGGATCTATGACCATGGGGTGAGGTTCTTGAAATAATGTTAGCCAGGATGTTCCAGTTCTGTTCATTATTAGCACTACTAGTTCTATCATCATTCTAAGGCTGGTGCTCATTTTTTATGTTCTCCCAGTTTTATGATCCAATGAGTTATGCCTACCACAAAAAGATAACCTTCGAGACCACTGCAAATTGTATGAGGGGTGGTTCTGGACCTAATGTGAATAAGGAGGTTCCGATTAGACATGGGCACAAACCAAAAAAAAATAACGACTCTGCAGTTAGTGGTTCGGTGCCGATGACAATCACGAACCGCAAGGAACATTTTTCATTGCCAAACCGGTTTATGGTTTGCGGGGCACGGAACGGCCCCTGTGGCACTTAGAGAGCCCATATTGCCAGGGAATGTTTTGCAAGCTCTCCTACAGCCATCACCCAAGTTTGGACAAGATTGCAAAAGGGATCTTGGCGTTATACCCTCTCCAATCCAAGGCCCCCAGGAAACTCCCACAAAAATCCAAGCTGAATTATACTCTCAGTCTCTCTCCCCAAAGGCTAGCAAGTGGCAAGCAAGAGCTCTGTCCCACTCCACTGCTCGCTGAAAGTGAAACCCAGCCTGGTAGCCCACGGCTATTTATAAGCACAGGTCCCATTGAGCAACGCAGGAGGTCTGTGTTTGGCCATCAGAGCTGCCTATCAGGGTTTGCAGGGATGAGATTGGAGTGCCCGTGGCTACAGAACACCCCCTTCCCCCTCCCTCCCCTGGATGTCTTCTCCAAACTTGTAACCACTTTGCAGCTCCGTGGTTGGAAAGAAGACCTGCCGATCAAGGTAAGTTGGGCTTCGATTCAAGTTTCCAGGGCAACAGAAGGAGCGCAGACAGAGTTCAGGCATTCCCCCGGCTCCGTTTCCAGGGGAATTGATTGCTGGTGCCTGACTGTCTGCCTTCCCGAACCATGGCCGAAAGCACCGAACCAGACTTCTTCCGAACGCTGGTTTGTTGGACGAGGACAATCACGAACCGCCGGATCGTGATCACGCGATCGCCAATTTCGTGGGTTTTTGAAGTTCGTAATGCGGTTCGTGCCCATCTCTAGTTCCGATTGCCTTGATTTTTGGCACTGCAACTTCCTCTGTCATTCTGAAGCTGGTGGCCAGTTTTGAGACTTGTAGCTTTATTTCCTGATTCCTGCCACAGAAGAAAAGCTTAGGAAAGAAACCAAAGTATAGTCTTCCTGTGGAGTCCCACTAAATTTGATATTGGGGGATTGTCACAGAAAATATTGCTCATCCCAGCAGACTTTGTTCCCCACAGCTTACCATTTTGTAGCTAAATAGATAGTCCAGTCCCCAATACATCAACATCGACACAGAGAGATCTATATTGATTGGAGTCAGTATGGGGAAGACTAAAAAAAAACTTTCAGAAGAGGCTTTTGTGTTCCTGCCTACAGAGAGAAAAGTAAGACATGATTTTGAAACTAGGTTGCAAGTGTGTTTGAAACGGAAAACGAATCAACACCAATCGTCTTTCCCATTTTCTGCAAGCCCTTTGGACTTGGATAAATTGAATTGGTGAGAGAGATGGGAAAGGAACCATTTGTGTGGTGGGCTCCTCACACATGCAACCCCTCCACACATGAAACCCTTCACATAGAAGCAAAAGTACTCAGACTAGATTTCTGAAGCACCCTGGCAGTTCTTCCCCAATTGATCTGAAAGCAAGTGATTGTAAAACTGTAAAATAAAAGGGAAAAAAGCAAAATTTCTCTACTCAGTGCTAGAGCTACCACCTGATTGTTTGTATCAGGAGGGTCCAAAATGTCACCAAATGGGCTTCTGTCTGTTTAAGCAAAAAAGGGTTTGCTTAGTCATGCCTCTAATTCCATGTTGCCAAGTGTGCTGTTCTGAAGGGTCCCCTGATTTTAATAAGTAGCTCTCCCAGGGGTCTTCTGTGGAAATGCAATACCTTGCTCTCTCTTCTGTAGGGAGACTAGCTGATAAGACTGCCAACTTGCGGGTGAAGTCCGAGGAGGGTGAGGTTTGTGGAGAGGAGGAGATATACATAAGGATATAATGCCATAGAGTCCACCCTCCAAAGCAAGCATTGTCTCCAGGCACCGCCTTTGTATCTCCAGGAATGCTACCCTGGAGTTGGCAACTCTGCATCCTAGCAAGCTGCAAATCTACACTTTCCCCCTCTGTTACCACTTTGCCTGGCATGTAGCTACTGCATCTATTAAATCCTGAAGGAGACAGTCCTTTACTTCAGTATAAATGTTTTCTGCTGCTGACTTGGAAATACAGTGTCATGTAGGCTGCCAAGGAATTATCAGGTATTAGCATACTATGACAGTCCTGGCATCCCCTCAGATGATGCTTATTTGGAGGGCTGGGTGCGCATAAGCCATGGAGGAGACCCAAAGGTCACCAGTGCTCTACACTGGAGCATTCCTGACTCTCTAAAGAATCCATTGTATTAATCTCTCTGGCATGTCTGCTAACTTTCAGAGCACATGCAGAAAGGGAAGAGAAAAGGTGAGTCAAAGGCACCATCCGTCTTTCCGAACACAGAGAAAAATGCCAGCATGCAGTTGGTTCTTTTCATTATTGAGGACATGCGACTCACTTTCTACCAAGGCTGATTGATTTTCACAGCTGGTTCATAAGAGGCTTAAGATGATGCAAACCTTAAAAAGAAGAAGGAGGGTATCTATAGATATGTGGCATTTCATCTGGCACTGGAGATGCTAAAATATCTCCAAAGTAATTCTAGTCACTAGTCTTCTAAAAACTCATTTACTTATCCTATCATTTCCCCTTCATCACACATCTTTCACTGTGCATCATTTTATGATGGGGGAAACAACTTAAAGCCCTTTCTAAAAAATGCAGGTGCTATGGCTGAAGCCTACTTGAAAGCTTCATTTTCTTTACTGCAAAACCCAGCTCCAAACTCAAAAGGCAGGGAAGTGGATAGGAAAACATCTTTAGAGATACTGGTAACTGGGATGGGTTAATCTGTTCAAGACATCACCGTTTAAGTTATTTGAAAGCAAGACTACCACTGCTTCAAGATCCATGATCCCTCCCTCCCTCATTTTTAGGACGCTTTTTCATCCGTGTTAGGGACATGCAGCCACCTTATTACTGAAGCACTCTGCTCCTAAGAGCAAATGGAGGTCAGCAGAATGTGCAAAGATGTTCCTGTAGAAAGGGATGGAAAGGATGCAGCACGAAAATGGATCATGCTGTTGGTAGTTTTCTTTCTGCTTGAACTATACAGATTTATGACTTAGATTGATATATTAGTCAAAACCACAGAGGATGCAGATATATTGACCTGTCAAAGCTAAGCAAAGGTTTTTTTTGCAAACCTGACGTAAGCAGCCACCATTGTTCTATCTACAGTTGATTCTGGAAAGCAGATATTTGTCTACCAATGGCCCCCTTATTTGGGCACTGAGATAAATTACATAAATTTGGTCAATAAAATAATAATTAATAATAATAACATTTGATTTATGTACCGCCCTTCAGGACAACTTAATGCCCACTCAGAATGATTTGCAACGTATGTTATTATTATCCCCACAGCAACAAACACCCTGTGAGGTGGGTGGGGCTGAGAGAGTTCTGAGAGAGCTGTGACTGACCCAAGGTCACCCAGCTGGCTTCAAGCAGAGGAGTGGGGAATCAAACCTGGCTCTCCAGATTAGAGTCCTGTGCTCTTAACCACTATACCAAACTGGCTCCCCAAAATCAAATTGGTTTAACAAAGCACTCATAAATAAGCTGTATAAATTCTTGACACTAATGGTGCTGACTTAAGGGGGCATTGGAATGCATTTTGTATCTTCCTCCTCCCATGAAGGAAAGGATCAGGTGGTCTCATACTAGTGTTTTTCCCCATTACTAGTTTTGGTTACTTTAGGAATTGCAACAGCATTTAACAGAGGTTTGGTAAAAAACCAAGAAATAGTATACGATAGAGGAAAAGTCAAGAAGGTGAATTTATATTGCTTCAGGCAGACTGTATTCTATCCTTTAAAAGTTTGGTAGCATGGTTAGAGTGTTGGTTAGGATCTGGGAGATTCAAGTTCAAAGCCCTACTGTGCCATACCGAGGTTCTCATTGCTCCAACTCCTCCCTCACCTCTAATTTTTTTTCTTATAAAAATCTCCAAAATGATTTCCTTCCCACTGCATCTGTGGCAGTGTAATTATGCTTGAATAAATCTTATTCATCTTTAAAGTGCCACTGAAGTTCTGTTATATTTGAGTAGATCAACCATACCCTATTGTGTTCGTTCACTGAATTTATTTTTTTTTATTTATTTGTTTAAATTTGTATTCTGCCCTCCCTGCAGCAGCAGGCTCAGGGTGGATCCCAGCTGTTGATCATATATTGTGTTTGTTCATTGAATGTCCTAGCTGACTTGCACTGTGTAATCCACCTTGAGTCTCAGTGATAAATCAAGATGGGTAGCCGTGTTAGCAGTAGAAAAGAGCAAGAGTCCTGTAGTACCTATAAGACTAACAAAACTTGTGGTTGGGTATGAGCTTTCATGAGTCATGGCTCACTTCTTCAGATACTTCAGATCTGAAGAAGTGAGCTGTGACTTACAAAAGTGCATACCCTACCACAGATTTTGTCAGTCTTATAGATGCTACTGGACTGTTGTTCTCAGTAATAAAGGTAGACTATAAAACAAACAAATCTGCATACTGGAGTCTCATAGCCTTCATCAGAGGTACTGATACCATTTTTTAGAACCAAGTCTGGAGTATTTGAGGATATATTTCCTCAGTTTAGGGAAGAATAAAAGAACCTTTCATATTCATATTGAGTAATATTGATACCCTCCACCTCTTGAGAAATGTAATGAAATTTATTTTTAAGATTATCATATTTAAATAAAACATTTTTAAAAAATCACCCATAAACACGCACTGCTATATTCCCTGCAACTGAATTTCCACTTCACCTGTGAAGTTCAGTAAAAAATCATTGATGTTTTAAAAATAAAAGAAATGTGCAGAATTAAAAATTCTGGGTTTTGAAAAAGTGTTTTCTTAGCTTGTCTGGGCAACAGTAAAATTTAGGAATGTCATCCTAAGAATTAGAGTTAGAGGATACTTTATTTTATTTATTTATTTTATTTGTACCCCATCTTTCTTACTGAGAGTCAAGGCAGTTCACAAAGTATAAAACAATGGAATCAATTAACACAAGATATCTAATAAGCAATGCAATAAAGCCTGTGTGTCTGTAAAGTTCTACAAAGTCATAACTGACTTATGATTACCCCTGCTGGAGCTTTCAAGGCAAGTGAGAAGCAGAGGTGGTTTGCCATTCCCTTTCTCTGCAGAGTCTTCCCTGGTGGTCTCCCATCCAAGTACTGACCCTGCTCTGCTTCCAAGTTCTGACAAGTTCAGGCTATACCATGCTGCCTTCCCTTCCACAATAAGACTAGGATTGCAAAATTTAGAAAAAAATGCAAAAGAAGTATGACATGATATGTCATACTTGGACCCTAGAGTTGCGTAAGTGGAAGGCACTCAGTGGTGGATCTTTCCCTACTTTCACTTTCCTACAATAGCCATCTACAACCCATAAATGAATAAAATAACCAAAAAAAGGGCATTGCTGAGAGTTGCAGGACAACTGTGGACTAAAAAAAGCTACTTGGGTGCAGAGGACTGAAATGAGGAGGGATGGATCAATGAAAATACCCTCATCTTGCTCTTGTCCATGGTGGGTCCTATGACTTTACGCAATTTCCATTTCATTTCATTTATTCAATTTTTAGTCTGCTCTCCCCATGGCGGGCTCAGAGCAGAGTACATCTAGGTTAAAACACATTAAAACATACATAAAACAGTTCATACAATGATAAAACTCAGGTGGTGCCCCCCAAAATATGTCCTGCCCCATTAATATTCAAGGAGTGGGAGGTGGAGAGAGCAGCCACTCTGATGGAAAGCTTGAAGGAGGTCACAATACGCCCCCACCCCCCCAGGACAGGAGACTAGTGGGGAGGCACACCTACACCCCAGCCTCAACCATATGCCTGGCAGAACAACTCCATCTTATAGGCCTGACAAAAGGATAATATGTCTGATTGGGCCTATGTTTCTACAGACAGAGTGTTCCACCAGGTCGGTGCCGGGATCGAAAAGGCCCTGGCTCTGGTTGAGGCCAGGCAAGCCTCCCGAGAGCCGGGGATCACCAGTAGATTTTTTTCCAGCTAATCAAAGCACCTTTCAGGACATATATGGTGAGAGGCGGTCCTGTAGATATGCTGGTCCCAATCTGCTAAGGGCCTTATAGGTTAAAACCAAGACCTTGAACCTGATTTGGAATTCTATGGGGAGGCAGTGAAGCTGTTGTAAGACAGGAGTTATATGTGCCCTAAACGGAATACCTGCAACATACACAGCTGCATTCTGGACCCACTGTAATTTCCAGACAAGACCCAAGGGAAGCCCTGCATAGATTGAGTTACAATAATCTAGTCTGGAAGTGACTATTGCTTGGATCATTGTCTTTAGGACATGGGCTGAAAGGTACAGGGCAAGCTGCCTGGCCCGCCATATATGGAAGAAGGCAGACCTAGCAACCACTGTGCTCTGAGCTTCCATTGTTAAGGAGGCATCTAGTATCACTCCCAAACTCCTAACCATCAAAGCGAGTGCAAGAAGAGCCCCATCAAGGGTTGGGAGCTGGATCCCAGAACCCAATGATCCACCACAACCCAGATACAGGATCTCTGTCTTTTCAGGATTCAGTTTCAGTCAGCAGTGTCTTCAGAGATTTACAGAAGTTTTCTGTGGCAAGAGGAAAATAGGAGAAGGTCTTTCTCCACAACAAATTTCCTCTCAGACAGTCATGGGTTCAAACACATAGCCTTGTTTGTTCTCTAGTTATTTCTATTTATTTCAACTATATAAGTGGGGGGGAAACCTAAAATTGTTTTGTCTCTTCAGAAATACACTATTTTTGTTGTGTCTCAGAGTAGTTTAATACAAACTTGGTTCCTCTGAATCAATGAATAAAAATATTATTTTTACTTGGCATACGATTTGATTTTCTTAAAAAAACACAATATTTTTGTTGAAATCTCAGCTGAAAGCATCAGTTTTCATCAGATGAAAGCCAATATTTTCCACTTTTTAAAAAAAGGGATTTGAAGGCATTATTGTTTGACTTTGGTTTCAGGGAGAATGACATTCTGTACCATATGATGAATCCATTTTGGAACAGTCCTATATTTCATATTTCCAAATTTGCATCCAAAATATGTATATGGCAGTATCACCTGCAATAGTACTGAATGCATTAAAATTAGAGAAAGTGACTTGTCATAAAGTTACAGTTCTAGTCATCTGAGAAGCAGGGTCCTGGTTCCTATATTTTTAGACTAGTCTAATGCAATATTGGTGGTATTTGGACTCGGCATTTACCTAACAGCAGAGTAATCCCACTGAGACAAGTAGGATTCTGAGCAGGCCTACATAGAATTGCTCTTTGTATCACTGCACTTTCTGGACATACAGCAGTTGTGGTTGATGGCCCATGTCCTACCTGTAATTCAGTGACTGCATTTGTTTTGTAATGTTGGGGAAAGGAACAGTGTATATCTGCCAATGAATTCTTTGTTTTTGCACAAAGTTCTACAGATTACAGAGTAATGGCCACTGTTAGGCATCCACCATTGAGTTAAAGTCATATGAATCATCACATAAATTCTTCTTTTTGCAGCCGAAACATGCTATATAAGTAGGCCAATGAGTTGTGAAAAGGCAATGTTGTATTCTGATGAAAAGGAGTAATTTACAATGTTGTCCTGAGCAGAGTTACACCTTTCTAAATCCACTGAGGTCTGACCTAAGAAAGTTGGAACTCTGGTTAGGGTTGCCCTGTTAGTAATTTAGAGATAGTTTAGGAGACTTTTATGGGTTTAATTTTGGCCTGGAATCCAACAATGTCAACCGCTCCAAGCATTCACCGTTCACCCATCTGCATTTACTCAGTTGATCATGAGCAGTATAAAGTGCTAGAAAATGACAAGGTCAGGAATGTGTCTAGTCCCTCAGTGATATATTCTAAGTACATCATTGACATTCTCCATCTGCTGCAGCTCTTTCTGTAAGGAAAGACAAAAGAACCAACTGCAAGCATTGAGAGAATCCAAACAGCTTTTCTGCTGGTGAAAAAAGGAAAGACTGCCAGAAAAAATGACTATCCTAAGTATCAAAGGGCCCACCTATACAAATGCCATGTGGAATGGAGTCTTCAGCAGGGGCATAATAGGGTAAGAAAAAAGGGGGGAAGCTGGCTGGTTCCAATGCTCCCTTTTGATTTTTTTAATGGTTTGCTTCCACTGTCACTCACAAACTCAAGTCCACTGATCTCTTCCGCACTTGGAGTTCTCATGTTCATATGGAGCTTGCCAACATTCACTGGCCTCCCCATTCAGCTCAAGGGAGAGAGAACCTCTATATGGTCCAAGGAACACAAAGTTGCACATTGCATAGAAACGAATGGGGACACATATGCACAGGGATTTCATGGGTATATTTCAATATATATGGGGAGCTCTGAATTGGCATGATAGTTCTTTGGTAAATAAATTCTGTCTAGTAGAACCCAAGACCATGGCCTGAACTGTCAGAAGGACAAAGGATCATGGAATACCAGCTCCTTTCTTAATTCTATTCATTGCCTGGGTACTGCTAAAGAGACAGACTTCTTGCTTATGTGTACTTACTGGCTCCTACCCAAATCCTCTTCAGCCAGAAGGGATGGGCATGGCAGAGAAAAAGCAATGAGCACAAGGCAATAAACTAAGATAGACCTCCTCCTGCTATTACATTTAACACTGTGATATATTATACTCATAATCATCCCTATAAACAGATATGTCAGGTCATTAAGGCGGCACCTGAAGTACATGCAACATGCCTCAGGAAAGCAGATGGAATCCCATCAGTTTGGCAAGAGCGTGAAGAAGTCAGCTGCTAGGTGGGGTTCCAAGGCTGCTTTGTTTCACTGTTGGTTTGCATCCAACTAGGAAACTGAGTGAGGAACAGATGGCAATTAATTTTGGACAGCTCTGAAGAGACTGGTGAGTTTTAAAAAGCTGTATGCTCACCTTAGATTTGGCTTCTCTGAGGCCTTCTCTCTTATTATTATTCTTATTATTTGAAGTAGTTCTGTAAAGCTCCTAGAATCTTGTCCAAAGGCCACACCTCTTAACTTAATGTCTCATGATTGACATGTTACAAAGACCTGTATGTTTGTCATTGGAAACTTCCATGAGAACTTTTTTAAATGGACAGAAGATTTGAGAAAGAAAACTAAAATCTGAGGAATAGAAACCAGGTGGCAGAATAGTAGGTATAGAGATGTACGATATCCTCTGCCCCTTTGAGAAATGTCCTTACTGCTGCTTTCCTAATGCTGCTGATGTTGGGGAGGGAGTGTGTGCACACAATGTACAAACTTCCTCCATATGTTTGTACCATATTGATGACTCAACAATTGTGCTGAGGTGGGGAAGTGCTCACCTCTGCTGTTCTACCACATGGGGTGAGACAATGGGTTCTCTTCACAGGGGTAGTGTCTTATGGGGAAATGTAATGTATATTTAAGGATCCTGAATCATTTAGCTATTTTCTGAGCAAGTCTTGGCCATAGAAATATCTAGCAAGTCTACAAGTGATTTATCAGTAAGGCTGTAGAGGGGATACTATTTGGATTTAGATAATTTGGCACATTAACATTAGTTGGTTTCTTTTGCCCCAATATTGGGAATAAGAGACAGACACAGTAGCTTGGGTTATAAAATGGGCCGCTTTATTTAAATAAACAACAAGCAAAACTTCAACTACGGCAAGGGCCTAACTAGCGGTACAGGTCAGGCCCTGGGGTCACTCTGTACCCCGCCCTGACCTGTCTGGGCGAGACACCCGCTGCCCCAGGTGTGAGCCATCATCAAGTGGCTGGGACCCGGCCTGGCCAGGTAAAGTGGTTCACCCCTGCAAAGCTCCCCCACCCGGCCGTACGGCAGCAGGGGGAGACTGGATTGTACAGGGGTTCCCCACCCAGGGCGTCCAACCACGCAACTGGGCCGTACGGCAGCCAGCCACATCTGGCAGACCCCAATTCCCCACCAATGGGGAGGTGCCAAGGGTGCTCACTGGCACACTACAGATTGTTCCCTAACTAAAATCCTGCCACCCATGACATTAAGTCAGCCACCAGGCCAAGAAACCCCAACCACACAGTACGAGGTAGGTGAAAAAACTCCAGCCCCAGGGCCAATCAGGGGCAGAGAGAGAGAAAAGTCCTACCTGGCCCCAAAACTGGCAGCTGGCTTGTCCCACACTGATAGGGTGAGGTGGGTGGGCCGAGCACGAGGCAAGACTGAAGCCACAGGGGCGGAGGAGCCAGCGAACGCTGTGAGACTCCACCCCCAAGGCTAAAACCCCGGATGAGGATCGCTCTGCCTCGATCCCTTCAGTGGGGCAAAGGGCTGCCACCCGCCTAAAGGGCTAGCCCTTGGCAGGGATGGCAGAATTGCCCCACTATTGGGAATAAGAGACAGAGACAGTAGCTTGGGTTATAAAATGGGCTGCTTTATTTAAATAAACAACAAGCAAAACTTCAACTACGGCAAGGGCCTAACTAGCGGTACAGATCAGGCCCCGGGGTCACTCCGTACCCCGCCCTGACCTGTCTGGGCGAGACACCCGCTGCCCCGGGTGCGAGCCATCATCAAGTGGCTGGGACCTGGCCTGGCCAGGTGAAGTGGTTCATCCCTGCAAAGCTCCCCCACCCGGCAATACGGAAGCGGGGGGAGACTGGCTTGTACAGGGGTTCCCCACCCAAGGCTTCCAACCACGCAACTGAGCTGTACGGCAGCCAGCCACATCTGGCAGACCCCAATTCCCCACCAATGGGAAGGTGCCAAGGGTGCTCACCGGCCCGCTACAGATTGTTCCCTAACTAAAATCCTGCCACCGCAAAGGCCAAGCCTCTGCTTAGGCCTCAGTGCCCCACAAATGGCTTAAGGCCAAACGCAGCCCTTGCCGCAGGTCGTTCAGGAAAATATCGTTACCTCTGCTAGAAAGGTGTACCCCATCCCCTCTGTAGAGGTCTGCAGACTCGGCCCGAATCTGCGGATGAGGTAAATAGACCCCTAGACCACCTGTCATTATTTTAAAAAGGGCTCTATTGGCCATCCTCCTAGCCCTCTCAATAGCACTGTGGTCCAATGCTTCCCGCCACACCCGGCACGGAAGCATCACCGACCAAAAGATCAGGACACTGGGTCATCTCTTCTGAATCTCCAGAAAGTCATCCCATGCCTGCCAAGAAAGAGCCACGCCCTTCATCAGACAACAAGCCAAGTCGTTGCCACCCAAATGGACAACAAGGATGTGTGAGGGAGGGGAACTCCTTCCCTCAAACAACAACGGCAGTAAACCAGCTCAATGCAGGCCTTTTCTGCCCTGCCACTCCACCATGGCCCAACGGCTGAGTCCAAGCTGGGACCCCATCTGCGTCCTCTTCGCTTGGTATGCTGCCCAAAAGACCATGCTATGGCCACATATGAGGATGCGTATCCTCTCCAGCCACGCCAAAACACCTGAAAGAAAAACAACGTCAGCACAAATGGCCTCCGGTCAGAGGCCTAACATAAGACTTATAAGCGGCGGAACACCATCGCCCTACCCTCTGGATCTCGGCTCCCGAGTACCCCATCTCTGCGGCTGTAGAAGCTGCACCTATGCGAAAAGAGTGTGTCCCAAATTTGACCCCTTGTAGCCCCAACTTTGAGAGGGCCCTACCCGTGACAGTCCAAAACTGGTACTTTGTCAGCGGGGAACCGTTGTCATGGCAAAACAATGCCCCCGGCGCCGTGTCCCGAACCCTCAGATATTTTTTCAAAGCTTTCACTGGGCACAAATCACTAATTGCACATTGGCCAATCATCAAATCCACCCCTTTCTGACGCTGGTCAGTCTTGGAACGCCTAATGCGAATAACCACATGATCACCTTGTAACTTAACATCAGCCGCCGAAATGGCACGACCAGATTCGTCCTTAAGGGACTGGGGGACAAGCTCGCTAACTCTAAGAGCTCCAAAAAACGCCATCAAGGAAGTGGCGTGGAATAAGAGCGCCTCAAAAGGAGAACTACAGACCAAGGGCCACATGGCCCTCAAGCTCTGCAGGATACTGGGGGAAATAGGCTGCCTGACATCTTTCGCAACAGCAGTCTCCCTGGTCCAACCCTCTAACATCTTCCTTATGCGGAAGTCCCCGGTGGGGTCCACAAAGCCGCGGGCCTTTGAGGCAAAACCTAAAGCTGCCAGCTGACTTCTAATATATTTAACCCGGTGCCCCTTACCTTTCTAGGTGACACAAAAACGAGCTATGTGCTCAGCCGGAATGGGCCAAGTCTGAGGGGGACCCACCTCCTGCCTGAACCCCGTAAAATGCCTTACTGCCCTGTCATAGGCTCTCCTGGTACTAGGGGCCAGAGTTAACTGGATAGCTCTGAAGGCCTTGGATTCCCAATCCTCCATAGCTCCAGAGGAACCTGGGTGGGCAGCAAATCCACCTCTGGGGCAAGCTGTCGAAACTGGTTCATCTGCAGACGAGACAAGGTGTCTGCCACCTCATTATGAACCCCAGGTACATGCCTGGCTAAAAACAAAATATTAAGGTGCAAGCACCTCAAAGTAAAGTCTCGGACCAGGTTTATTACCCTGGGAGATCTAGAAGAGAAGGGATTCATGACCTGCACCACTGCCAAATTATCGCACCAAAAGTGCACTGAGTGGTTGGCCATTTCCTCTCCACATAGGTAAACAGCCCCTAAGATTGGGAAAAATTCAAGAAAAGTTAGGTCACTACACAGGCCAGCTTCTACCCAGTCAGCAGGCCATAGCGCAGCACACCAGTGTCCCCTAAAATAAATTCCCAAACTGACAGAGCCAGCAGCATCGGAGGAGACCTGCAGGTCCCCTTCCAACAACAACTCCTGCCTCCAAAAAGAAACACCATTGAGGCAGCTCAAAAACTGGCTCCAGACTTCCAGGTCCTGTCTCATCCCAGGAGAGATCCGCATCCTATGATGTGGGAGCCTGAGCCTCCCCATCGCCTGGCAGAGGCGCCTCAGAAAGGCTCTGCCGTGCGCTACCACTTTGCATGCAAAGTTAAGGTGGCCTACAACCTGCTGAAGCTCTAATAGGGAAACCTTTCTCTTACCTAACAGGGTCAGCAATCGCACCCTCAAATCTTGTAGCTTTGTGAGGGGCAACCTGGAAGTTTGCTGAAGTGTATCCAACTCTATGCCAAGGAAGGTCAAAACCGTTGTGGGACCTTCCGTCTTCTCATGCGCTAAGGGGACGCCCAACTCTTCAGCCAGGGCTATAAAATTGCTCAAGAGCCGGGCGCACTGACCTGAACCCGGGGGCCCAACCAGGATAAAATCGTCCAAATAGTGGGTGGAGTCATGGCAGCGCTACCTCTGACATAGGGCCCACTCCAAGAACGTACTGAAGCATTTAAACACTACACAAGAAACGGAGCAACCCATCGGGAGTGCTCTGTCCATGTAATATTTGCCCTCAAAGGCAAACCCCAGGAGTTCAAAGTCCTCCGGGTGTACGGGGAGAAGGCGAAAGGCCAACTTAATGTCGCATTTTGCCATCTCCACGCCCCGCCCACAATGTCTTACTACTTTGACCGCTTGGTCAAAGGACGTATAATGCACCGAACACAAATGCTCGGGTATTGCGTCATTGACTGAACCACCCTTGGGATAAGATAGATGGTGAATCAAGCGGAATTCACCAGCTGCCTTCTTAGGTACTACCCCGAGGGGGGAGACCCGCAAACGAGGAACGGGAGGGAAGGGGAAAGGGCCTAAAACCCTGCCCTCCATGCATTCCTTCTGAATCTTTGCCCTAACAACTTCCTCCATGCCAACCACCGAACGCAATTTCGGTGACATGAAGGCCTTCCTGGGACCCTGAAAAGGTATCCTAAAACCAAACAAAAAACCTTGCAATAAAAACTGGGCATCAGCCCTGTTAGGGTAGTCGGCCAGCATGGCCTCAAGTACCCTCACTTTTATTGGGCTGGGGCCCTTTACCAGGCCCCTGTTGCCGAGGGGGGCACCACCTTTCTTTCCAAACGGCCGCTATCTTCTGCAGGCATTGAGGGCATGTGGACCTCTACAGGTTGGGCACTCATGACTAAAGCGGCAGTTTTTACGGCTGCAAACTCCTTTTGAGGTGAACTCAAAACAAAGCAGTCAGGGCTGAACCGACTGCCCCACAGAGGCGCGGGAGCCGTAAGAAACCTGGGCAAGCCCCCCAGAAGCCTGCGATGAACGCTGTACAATGTGACCACTATCCGATCTATCCTCCACTGAAGATTTTGCCGGGGTCATCAGCTGTAACCATAAATGCTGATGGACCTGATCCCACGGTAAAGATGGGTTCAGAGCCACCCGCATTTGGAATTCTTCATCATATTACAGCCAAGCTGCACCCACAAATTCTGTATGTGCCCTATAAATAATATCAATATATTGAAAGAGCGGGGCAGCCCTCCAGGGCTGCGCCTGAGCTATAACTCCCGCATATATTAGAAAACCGGGGAGCCAATTATGCCAGGTTCTATCTATCTTACGCCCCTTGAGGCGCTCCTTGTCTCGGTCTTCCAGGTCCTCTTTATCCTTCTTCTCCAGTTCCCTGAAAAGACGGGTAAAGACATCCACATAATTCCCGCACAAGATCTTCTCCCTAGTGGCCGGGGTAAGGTGATCGCCTAACGGCATAGCCGTGTCACCAACTGGAAGAGCCCTGTAGGGGACAGTTCCATAATTAGACCAAGGAACACTGAAATAGGACCCCCATGGCACCACAGGGCCCATCCCCTGAGCCTGGGCCGGGGGAGCAGCCCAACCAGTCACTCCCGGCTCCTGCACAGGAACAAGCGACTGACCCCAGTGACCCCAATCAGAAGCCCCAGTTGTACATACGGGGGCAGCAGAGTGTGTACATGTAGTGTGTTGTGCAGTTTGATTCATCTAGCCCCATGGCCAGGCGCACGGCTGCTGGGGACAAGGACACTTACCCTCAGTCTCAGGAGGTTGCACCACCAGTGCCACTTGTCCCGCTTCCTTGGCCCAACTCCCTTCCATGTCAGCTGCTGCAGGATCCACTGCCTCATCCTCAATGACATGACTGGCCACAGAAGTAGACGAAGCCAAGGCACCTCCAGAAGACGTCCCCTCCAAAGCAGCCAAACGAGAGAGAATATGGTTTAGAGATGCAGCCTTAGACGTTGTCCTCACAGGTCTCTTATTTGCCGGCTCCACAGATGGAGCAGCAGATGACCTTGCCTGCTCTAAAGCAGCAATTCTAGCGAGAATATCCTGTCTTAAAGAACTCTCTTCCTCCTCATCGGATGACAAGGCAACAGCTGCACGCTTGGGGGGGCGCTTGGCAGGCTGCTTGCCTTTGGATGTGCCCACACCCTTTTTGGGACCCATAATGTATAATTCACGCCCAAGGAGAAGTAATGGTTTATGTGTGAGGAAGGGGGGGGGCTCTAACCAGTATCCCAATAAGAGGAAGAGTAATAGGACAAAATAGCAAACTTGTTACTAGGCACTGAACCTATTACAGCATACAGGAGTACAGCATACAGTAGGCGAAAGCAATATGATGCTGGGTGGCCGAGGCCACAGAGAAGCCTCGCCGAGTTTAAATACAGCAAATGCTGTTAACACTCCCAAAAGCAGGCAGGCTGAAGACTGCAGAGCCACCAGCCACTACAGCCAGGGGCAATGGCCAGCACCAACGCCCACAAGTAGTGCCCCGACAAGCCCAACTCTACCCCAGTAACAGCTCCAGGGGAACCACCCCAACAACCGCAGAGCCCAAGATGGCTGCCTAGACGGCCACAAAATGGCCACCGCAAATGCGAAAGGGGGCAGACACCCGACTGGCTGCAGGAAAAAACCGCAGCTCCCAATAAAACTCAGAAACCAGCCTTTTAAGTCTAGCTGAAGGACAAAACGGGCACGTAGCGAGGGCGCCAGCTGAAAATAGCGCACCTGGACCTGCAGGAGCCACGATGGCCGGAGGGCAGCAAAACTGCCGGGATGTGCGCAGCTGCGGGGGGACAGGTGCACTGACAAGGGGCTGCACGCCGCATGCTCGCTCACCCAGCCTCCACCAAGAACCGCACAGCCGTGGCCAGAAAAAGCACGCTGAAAAGAGGCCGCCCCCCGCACGCTCGCTCGCCCAGCCTCTCACAAAGCGCGGCGCGGCGGTCACTGCTTCCCAAACACCCCCACATGCCCCGCCAACCCAGGTGAAGGCAAGGAGGGGAGGACTAGAATGGGTCCACCTGACCCTGAAGCCTCGAGGGGAAGCCCAAGGCGAGGCAAGCAAAAAGGCGCGGCTGCAGCAAAACGCCTGCTGACCCGCTCAGCAAACCAAATCCAAACGACACCTCCTCAATCCGGTCTCGAAGGCCTCATGCCGGGGAGCCGACACAGACTTGTTACCTCCACCGAGCATGAGGCAAGACTGAAGCCACAGGGGCGGAGGAGCCAGCGAACGCTGCAAGACTCCACCCCCATGGCTAAAACCCCGGATGAGGATCGCTCTGCCTCGATCCCTTCAGTGGGGCAATGGGCTGCCACCCGTCTAAAGGGCTAGCCCTTGGCAGGGATGGCAGAATTCTTTGGAGTCAGAGCTAGAACTGGTCTAGGAGACACATGTTTCAGGGGTCATATGATGCCTAGTAAGAGCACTTGCCATACGTGTTGCCGGGGGTCATTTCATAGTAAAAGAGCTGGAGGAACTCATTAGCATAGCTTATTAGCATATGCCACGCCCCTTGACATCACCAGAAGTGTGTCATTGGCATGACTGATTTGCATATGCCACACCCTGTGATATCATCTATCCTGGCTGTTTTGGACCCAATCCTGGCCATTCAGGGCTGAAATTGGGCCCAAAATGGTCAGGATCAGGCCGCTGCTGAGCGGGAGAGTGATCCATCACCCGTCAGAGGCCCGATCTGGCCTAACCCTAACCCCTAACTGATCTGGCCTAACCCTAACCCTAGTCCAGGCCAAAATGGGTCCAAATGGCCAAGAGTCAGATGGGTGGGGGCACCTGACAGGTGACCTCTTTGGGGAACTGCCGGAACTGTGTTCCGGCGCGTTCCCCTTCAAAATGAGCCCTGAGTGTTGCTAATCTGTACTGCGTAGTGTAATTACCCTGAAACTCTTTTGCTTCTCTTATCCATATCCCCCCCCGCCCCACAATGGAAATGCCAACTGGAGCTTTAAATCCAATCTAAGAACACAAAGTCTCTCTCTTCCTGTTCTCAACTCCTTCCTGTCATCAAGAAATTTTAAGTAAAATCCTAAGGATACCACCAACCTCCTCACAAGAATTTTTCTAGTCTTATTGAACCTATTTTGCCCTCCTTTGAACTACCTCGGATGTTTTGTCCAAATGAGAACATCTAAATCACCTTCACATGCACTTCAATCAATTCCTTTTTGTCATCAAGGAACTTTAAGTAAAATCCTAAGGATACCACCAACCTCCTATGATTTTTCCTAGTCAGATATTTTTTTTCCAAATGAGAACATCCAAATCATCTTAGCATGCACTACAGTCAAATGTGTGAGCAGGACCCATGATGAAATGAACCCACAATATGTCAACTGAGGCCAGCTTATGAAAGAGAATGAAGAAGAATGGCCCATAGCATTCTAGGCCTAGATTCTGGGAAGATTGCTTGCCAATATCTCCAAATCAATCTCTGTTTTCTTCTTCTTTCCTGATGCTACTGTTCTTTAATGGTTCTTATAATTATGTTGGAAAACTTGCATTGTACCTACCACAAAAAGCACTGCTAATGGTTATTGAAGTTCACACAGTGAAATTTTACTTGTGATCAATATTTCATATTTACCATGTCCTTGGCCCTATCCCTATCCCTGAGTTTTATTCACTTTCCTCCTGCCAAGTTCTTCAGACTAATTGCCCCTGGGTCCCTTTATTACAACATCTCTGTTGGACTATGACTGCCTTGCTGTACACTGGGAAAATGATCAGATGTTACCTCTGAAAACTTCAAATGTTATTTCTGCAGAAAAAATTAGACAACGAAGCTTTTGTTTTGCTTTCATGCTGCTGTCTGGCCAACTTATTTGTTCCAGTATCAGGTGGAACAAGGCCCTAGCTGCTGTTAAATCACAATACAAGGTGTTAATAAACAGCTGTACATAAGCTGTCCAACATACTCTGACCCCGCCATATCCGAAAAGCTTAGGAGTGAACAGAACTCATTGTGGCAAAAGTAGATTTGTGTGCTTCATCCATGATGTTCCTTAAAGAAAAAAGAAAGAGAAGGCTGGAATCTAATTTTAACAGCAAAAGAGGCTCATGGGATGAGGGTGCAGTACCCCATTACCCAAACTTACCTCCACACAATGTGTGTCCTCAAGTACCTTTTCTTTTTGGCCCATTCCAATTTGTTACTCTTCTCTGCTCCCTCATAAAGATCCAGAACAGAGATGAAATGGCTTGTCTGTGTAGCCAAGACCCTATGGTGCTGCTACTAGTGGAAAGGCACCAGCAGGGGTTACTATCACAAACTAGAAAAATTGGCACAATCACCCTAAAATCTGACTAGATTGTACACAATGCCCAAACATCCCCAGTACTGGTCCCCAGAAACATGCTTGCCTTAGGTGACAAAATAAGCCACAGTTTCCCCAATGAAATACAGCCAATGGAATGACAGAGCACTACGATTCAAACATTCTACAAAATGGTTCTGATTGGCCCATTCACACTGGTGAAGTGAGGAAGAAAGGCCACCAGAAGGTATCTAGAAATAGGTTAGGGAGGGAACATAGTTTGCTAGCTTTCCCTTTATTTTCTGGTTTGGCTCTGGGGTTTGTTAGGCCCATTTTTACTGCCCAGTCAACCTGTCTGCCTTGTATCAAAATAAACTTCTCTTTCCAATTTGGTATAAGAGTGGCTACCTACTATCATTTGAGATCTTTACACATACTTTGGATACTTCTAAACATGGCTATCTATGAAAGGGAAAGGAGAGATTCCTTCCTAGGGCTTTCCTTTTCAATCAACTTCTCAGAACAGTTAGATGGCAGAGCACTTAGTACACTTGGAAGAGTGTACTAAAGAAACAACAATGTTCCTCATCCTCTTCAGCGGCCGGTGGCAGCTTTAAAAACCCTTATTTTGTTTCAGGTTGTTGTTGTTGTTGTTGTTGTTTGGGGGGGGGGTTCCCAACCCCTTTCCCCTCACCCTCCGACTAAGTGATGGATCCCCACATAGGTCATAAAACCACAAAGCTTATTGTGCTGTACTGTACTGCAGGGGAGAAATACATGGAGAAGCCACAAATGTGTCAATGAATAAATCACCTGTCTGTCAAAACCTTGGCTCCCTATTAGTACTGATGGGAAGGACAGGAGCTGAATCAGTGGCTGTTTGATATTATTACAATGTACAAACTGAGGTCATTGCCTTGATGACCAATGGACCATCCCTCGATCCCATCTAAAATCATGCATGCTATTCACCACACCATCTGACCTTCCTCTTCTTGGACATTGCTCATAGGGAAGTGTACATCCTCCCTCTTCCTTGGCTGTTACTACATTGTAGTGGCTGAGAGATGCAGACTGCACGCCCTCATAAGCTACAGCTGGTGAACATACCTCAAGAAAGAAAATATAGTAAGATGGGAGCAGCAGGATAGACTCTTAATTGAAAATATTAGGGATATCATTTTGAGTAAACACTGACATAAGGGGGGTTGTATTGTTTGTTGAATTGCTAATGCATTGTACATTTCGAAAGGATTTATGAGACCCAAAAATGCAAGAGCAAAACAAAGTAAAATATAAAGAAAGCAACCAGAGGTTATAAAGGATGGAAGAACATCAAGGAAGAAAGATAGAAAAGAACATGAGCAGGGGCAGATTGCCAGGAGTAAAATTTATCTGGTTATAGATTTTCCCCCTCATGTATGACTTTGTGCCCAAATACCTGATCCGAAGCCAATTAAGAGAAAATAACAGCTTCAGTGTTCTCCAATCAGCGGTTAAGAAAGCTCATGGAGATAAACTGAAAGACATTCCCTTCATATTTTCTTGATCTCTGTGGACTGTTTGCTTCCACAGTAATAAGCTGGATAACTCATAGAAGAATGAGGCTTAATGCAGCATTTTTTCACTGCTTCTAATCCCAGCTAGACTTTGGAACATTACAAGAAAGAGCAAAACTGAAAGGCAGCTTTTTAAATTCCAGTCACTAACTTAAGTTGTAATGATAACCTTTCCTGAACCGTATGGTATATTTGTTTTGACTGTATTCAGCTTTGATTATTTCTGCTTACATGGAGAATAGGACCATTAATGGCTACTCTGTATGATGTAGGAACCTCCGCATTCAGAGACAGTAAACCTCTAAAGACCAGTGCTAGGAGCACCAGGCCTCTAGGTCTTGTTTGTTGGTCCACCAGGGCAACTGCTTGGCCACTGTGTGATACAGGATGCTGGACTAGATGAGCCACAGGTTTGATCTTGCAAAGATCTTCTAATGTTCTTATCCTTTCTATTCTCAGCCCTTTCCTTACGAGCTATTCAAATATCCCAACATTTCTCTTCCAGGGACTTCTGTCCAACAGTTTTATCAAACAGTATTGGAAGTAAGTGGTCTTTTTGGAGTGAACAACACACTGCAAATTGTACAGAAGGATTACCATAATGAACATAAGCTCTGAACACAATGACTGCATGGGAATACATAAATTATTATGCAGAGAAGAACTTGGTTACCAAAGCTTATGCAGAGGGCTCTTCTGAGGAAGAGGCAGATCCACAGCCAGTGGCAAAGGCACTGCAGGAGGAGGCGGTCTCTGAGGGATCAGACAAAGACCCACAGTCAGGTCTCAGCACATCAGCCCCTCAGCTTCCAGCCCTTGGTTGGCAACAGAGAGCCAGGCACAAGCCAGTTCTCCCCCCTCAACACTGGGGCCTAAGGAGTGCTGTCAGAGGAGGGCACGGACAGCCCTTCAAGCCAAAACGCATAGTGCCCGGCTAGCAGCACTGCACAGGCTGAGCATCAACAGTGATGAGGAGTGCTTGCAGGGGAAGTGGCTGAGCAGCGTGAAACTTAAAAGCAGCAGAAAAGGGAGTGGCTGTGTGGAAGCAATGTGTCCACTTACTACTGACCTTGCTGCTGTGTTTGGAATGGATTGCTACCCTAGTCGGAAGTAAGAGACACAGACAGGCTTGAGTACTAAGGGCTACTTTATTAAAGCAACAACATAACATTCAACAGCAGCCACAAGGGGAGCTAACTAGCGGTACAGGTCAAGCCAGTGGTTGCCATGGGACCTCCTCTTTGAACATGTCTGGGTGAGACCTACTGCCTCAGGTGCGAGCCATCCAACAGAGATGGCTTGGGCCTGGCTGGCCTGGCAAATGGTTCCCCCCATAAAGCTCCAAACACCCCAAGCCATACAGCCTGAGGGAAGGACTTGTCCGGGAGGTTCCATCAGGCAGTCTGCCCTTGCAGCTGGGCCATGGAGCCACAGCTGCTCCTGACAGACCCCCATTTCCCCACCAATGGGGATGTGCCAAGGGTACTCACCGGCCCGCTCTCAATTCCCAACTCTAACCTGCCACTAACCTAATAGGCTGCGGCACCACTAAGCCAGTTACCACAACCATGACAACAGAACAAGATAGACAAAAAAACCCTTCACCCAGGCCAATCGGCAAAAGGGGAAAAAATTCCTACCTGGTCCCTGATGAGGTGACTGGCTAATCCTGTCCTGATACAGGGTGTGGTGGGTGCGCTGACCTCAAGGCGCCAAATGAGAGGGGAAACACAGGCAAAGTGTGCCTTAATGCACTGGCTCTGCCCCCACCTCAGGTCCTGGAATGGGAGCATTGCCTCCTCTCCTTCCAGGGCAGCAAAATGCGGCACCCAGCCTTAATGGCTGTACTGTGGCTGGGGTTGCCGTCTTCTCTTGTTTCTGACTTCGGCCTGTTATTGTGGACTTGATTCTGGATTAACCCCTTTGGCCTTGAAGCTGTGAGTATTCTCTAACCCGTGTCTGAACCTTGGAACCATGATTCAACCTGCTCTGACAACTAGGAAATTTCCCCTGCCTGCAGTCTATGTAAGTCAGTAATCGAGACAGCTTATGAGGTCAAAACTAGATACGACAGTGGAAGAGGATAACTCATACACAGAAGGTTCAAAATTTATGATTCTTATAATTTTCCCATCCTCATCCCACTTTTCAATGCTGGCCTATAATGGAATAGGGAATAATAATGGCTGGCGACCCACATTCTCCAATGGGACAATGGTTAAACAACGGGATTGATACAAACCTTTATATGGCTTCATGCTGGGTCTGTTTCTTTTTTTAAAAAATCTCCTCTTTCGTTAAGGTGAGGAATATTTTGAAAAATCCTGATGGATACTCTCCTCTGTGACACCTGGGAAAGGCAGTTTCACCTAGCACTTCCTCTTTGAAAGGAGAGGAAAGACTGGCTTTTTCTACTCCTGAAAAACTGGAAGAGTTAAATGAAGAGCTTCAGTTTAGTCTTGATGATGTACTTATGATGACAATAGTTATATTAGACAACAGTGCTAAACATGATAGAAAAGTGCACAGCTCACTTCTGAATACACAATCAACCCTGAAATGATAATTCATGAAGGAGGACTATAAGCATACCAAACATCCGTCGGGCATACACGGTGATGGTATACATGCTTCACTTGACAAAAAGAAGGCAAAACAATCACATTATTTTCCCCCTCCACAGCCAGCATTTTAGTACAGTAGTAAGAGCCCATATTATTCCATAAGCACTTTGCTTCTATAATGGGTGTATGGTTTTTGAGCAATGACCCTGAAGAGATAAGTGGGTGGGTATAACTGGTCCTCTTTCCCTAAGAGGGGCATGAGCACTGGTTGAACCTATATAAATTGTAACAACAGTCATTGATTTGTGTTATATGTGTGGATAATAGATAAAAGAAAGAGACAAAGCAGGCTTAGAAATTCTATTTGTCAGGAAAAAATGGAATAAGACAAACAATAACCATTTGTGTGAATCACAGACTGCTACTATAAACCATCCTTTTATCTGAGTCCTTAAACCAGTAAATAAAGATTTAAACAGGGAGAGACATTGAAGCATCATAGGCTACAATACGACTGTAATGTTTAATGAAGTTATTTTGAAATGTTTCTGTGGTGATGCATATACACATGTGCAGGGGGCAGGCAAGCAGGATGCTTCCCAGGCAAACTGGAAGAATTAGCAAGCTTTCAAGATGCATAGCTCAGCAAACACTGCATGTCCCCAGTTTGGGCAAATTAGACCTTGTTCCCCTGGGAAACGAGCCCAAAGACCTTGTGACTGCAAGGCTAAACCTTGACAAGTTCAACTATGATAACCATGAGCTGAAAAGCATGTCTGGAAGTTTGACATGAGAAGAACTGAACAGTCTTTGGCTCCTCTTTGATCTTCTCGGTACATTTATAATAGCTTGTTTAGGGGAAAATATTATTAATCTTTCATGATGTCAGAAAAAATATAACGTCTTCCTTTTACTTCCTTTCAAATACCCCTTTCTCACAGTAGAAATAAGTGAATATTCCCTAGTTCATTCTTTTAAATTTTTTACTTGTATATCCATAAATGGTTTTGGTTCTGTACCTTTTTTGCTTTGTAGATTTACTTGTATTATATGTGCATGTTATCCATTTGAATATGATCCTTATATGTATGCTGATTCTTGAAGCTCAGACAATGTTGAAAAAATATGCTACATGTGAATAGGAAAAACACTAGTGGGTCAGTTTGTGAATATTTTACTTATTTATTTATTTAACTTGATGTCTATCCTACCCTTCTCCCCAGTGGGGACCCAAAGAAGCTAATATCATTCTCCTCTCCTCCATTTTTTCCTCATAATAACTCTGTCAGGTAGGTTAGACTGAGGAGCCAGGGCTAATTGCCAAGGAGGGCTGGAGGGACTAGGGAAGAGCCAGCACTGCAGAGGTGCCCACTAACATTGTTCCAGAAGCACCAGAGGCCACACTGCCAAAGCCTGCAAGATAGGCCTCACCACCAGCCCATGAATTAGCTGCTAGATTTCTACCAGGTAGGACTCAAACCTAGGCCTCTATCCTCTCCCTGCTCCAGGACTCTTGCCCACTCCTCAGAAAGAGCAGCAGTGGAAGGCCTAGGCTGAGGTGGCACAAAGGAGGCAAAGTGCCAGACTGGATCTAGAGCAGTGCTCTGACAGTAGCACTTCCTCATAGGATCCTGGCCAAGGCATAATGCAGCCTCAGGAACTCCTGCACCAGCTGACAATACATCTGCGGCTGATTACCTCCCAGCCTATTTAAGCTGAGACCTGGGAAGACTGCCTTGCTGGATCACCTAGTCCAGTCTTTTGTTGCCAGTGGGGAGTCCTCTGCAATTTGCAGTCCTCAAGTAAGCTGACTGCATTGTCTTTGCTGTGATATTTTTCTGGGTTATATGGTTGCCCACTCTCAAAGATAGTCCCAAGCTATACCAGCCCTTTGGGTTGAGTCATCATGCTCATTTTGAAGTGCTTAGTAGAAAACATCTGCAGCCTTATATATGACTTCTAAGGAAATATAGTTACTTTATGTTATTTCTTCTGGATCTTTTAACATTTTTTTGTAGCAAAGTGGTAAAAGCTATTTTGTCTAGGCAGCAAATTGGCTTAGACTGGCCCCGCAACAATCAGTTTCCACTTCTCTCCAGACTCCATGTGTTATGTCTGAGTGCTGCAAAATACTTTCTTAGTAGTCCCTGGAAATTTGAAGTGACATCAATCCAGGCATCTTTGTACCCTTTCTTTTCACTCAGGTTTAAACTGTACATTTTCCCCCATGTTTGCACAGAGTTTGCCAACATATTTATTTGCTGACATGATGGAGAATGTAATTTGTCTACTGTGGGCTCACGAGCTGCATTTTAGTATCCTGTCACTTGAACAACTCTGGACAAATTGGCCTATTACATGCTCATCCTTACACTGTGAAGACCTTGGACTTAAGCTAATGTGCAGTCTGATCCTTTACATACTTACACAGAAATAAGTGCCACTGAGTTCAATGGGAGTTCTGTCTGCAGTGTGCACCCTTAGTTATATTTGTAAGCTGATAATAATAAGTATTATGGGTGCACGCTGAAAACATTTCTGTTTCAGTTTCAAATCCAGGGGTTTAGAACCAACTATGTATCATCATCATTATTTTTTTTTCTGGCTGGGGTGTTGCTGACTCTGATCTAATCTGTTTGGTCTTTTTATTATCATGAGTTTTGGTCCTGTTCTTTGCAGTGCTGACTTCCAGGCTTTGGGGAGCAGCTGGTTTTGCACTTAATGGCACCAAAACCACACAGAACAAAATCCTTCCTCTAAACCATTGACCCACCAAGTTTCCTCAGTTACACGACACACACATGTTACTCAAATAGGAGGTCTCCTTAATTAGTTTGGGGAAATTAGCATTAAGGAAGCAAGTGAGAAGGGTTAACTAGGAATCTCCACCAATGTTTACAGGTATTATTCCCTTAGAGAACTCTCAAATAAATCAGGCAGCTGTTCAACAGGAAAGGGTTTTTCTATTAAAAGAGAAATAAAAAGGCAATAACACAGATACTCACAGCACATACAAAGCCAGCTAAGAAAAGCAGGGAGGAAAGTGGGAGAAAGCTGTTTAGGGAGGGCGGTAATTACTAGTCTTGAAGATAGAGGTCCATGAAGACAGTCGCAAAACAAACAGTGTTTCATGGAGAAGAGAAGAAGCCCAAATGAATGTTGGGGTGTATAGTGAGTCCTATACACACTTGGCTGGGGAGTCCAGTTATAGGGTGAAATGCTTCCTGGGGCAAGCTTGATGTCTTGCTCTCAAAAACAATGGTTTAATGGTTTGCCCAGAGGTAGAAGAATATGTGGGGAGAGGTTTGGTGGTTCCTATCAAGGACAGACTATACGTAAAAATACTGCTTGATACCTGGTAACCACCAGATGGGAAAGCTATCAGATTTGCTGAATAACTTTGATTAGGATAGATGGGTGAGGGAGAAGTACAGCATGGTGTTGATGGGATTAGACAAAGGTTTTATTAGGAAACCTCATTATCTCTGCATCTCTTCAGAGTGTGGAGGAGCCATCAGTCAGTCAAGTGCCTCTGACTCATGTTCTGGTAGTTTTCCAGGCTCCCGCCCGGTCCAAGACAAATAGTGTCTTGGATTTATGAGAGGCATTTATGGTATTCCATCCATAAATTGCCCTCTCAGTGTAAGGAAGAAGTACGACTGCTAACAAACACACAACAACGGACCCTGAAGAAGGTGAGTGTTGGTAGGTGAACACTATCTCAAGAAACTGACTGGCCATTCCCATTCCAAGAAACTAAGAATAAGATTTAAAATATTGCAAGATGAAAACAGTTGAGGATTACTGGATATCAGACTGTGTCATCAAGCAACTGCACTAGTTTGGATATCAGATTGGATTATAAATCCCATCAGAAGAAATATAAAACTAGAGATAATTGACACTAAAGAAGGAATTCCTAATTATTTATGGATCAAAAAATCATTAAAAAATATTCAAAAACAAGATGGCACTCATATTTTGAGAGCTGGACTACTAAGAATATGGTTTCAATGCAGAAATAGATTAAGTCTGCCAAATTCACTGCTGACATCCCCAATTGATGCCTATTATGATATTATTGTAAGAAATAAAACTGATTATATAAAGTATGAATATATGATGGATAAACAAGAAAAAATAAAAATATGGCAAGACATTCAAGCTCAAGAAAAAAGCATTTCATGGCTGATGCATTATCAAATGGTGTCTAAGCTTTTGAATCAACTATCCAAAAAGGTGGCAGGTTAAGACAGAAAACTGCTGGAACTAATCACTGGAGATTCAAAACACCTATTAAGAAAAGTATACAAATTCTTATTGCAATATGCCACAGAATCAGAAGAAGTAAAAACTGTATGACAAAATGGATGCATTTTACATGTATGGGAGAATTTATATAGTAAGGGAGAATTGGTATAAAATATTCTCCCAATGGTATATTACTCCTAAGGACATTGTGAAAGCTAAGAAGGGTTACAATGGAAAGTGTTGGAATTGTCAAAATGCAGATGCAACATTCTATCACATGTGGTAGACGTAAGCAAGCAAGGAAATATTGAAATACGCAAAGAAATGCAAGATACTAAAATTTTGCCTTGTGTTTACTCCCAGGGCAGTATCTTTTGAATTGCAACCTATGATTGAAGTCTGCATGTTCCCCCTTCCAAATGTTACAAAGCAGATCAGCAGGGAGGGGAGGGGCTCTCCCATTGCAAGGAACTGATTGGCAAGGAGACAATGCCATTGTCCATGTAGCGACAGAAAACGAATGCAGTCATGTGCATTGCACTCATTCCCCCTTTCTGCCAACAGAGCTAATTGATAATGTAAGGACTAGAGATGGGCACGAACCAAAATATGAACCAAAATTCATGACGAACCAAGCTGGATCATGGTTCGTGAACCAGTGGTTCGTCAGATCCTATTTCTGACAAACCACCACGAAATTTAGGCTGGTTCATTTGGTTCGGTTTTTGGTTTGTCACTGCAGACAGGCTGCTGCCGATCAATCACTTTCCTAGGCAACAGGGGATGAACTTCCTGCAGACCTTCTGCTAACCCGAAAGTGGCGATTTTCTGACCTGGATGTGATGTTTTCATGAACCAAACAAACTGGTTCGCGAACTGGGGGCAGGTTTGTGAAGGTTTGTGGTTCTTGGTTCGTGAAATTTGACAAACCACGAACCACATGGTTCATTTTTTTTCTGGTTTGTGCCCATCTCCAGTAAGGACTCTCTTCCCTTGGGATCCAATTAGTGAATGCTGTCAAGGAAAACAAGTTGCTGCTGCAAAAGCCCATTGCCTATCTGCTCCTGCTGCTGTGAGGTACAAACCAAACCAAAACAAATAAACTTTTTGGTGGGAATGTGTCATTGTAACTTGGTTTCCCAGATTTTGCTCACCGTTTTGGAAGCTGCTTTAACAAGACAAAACACTGATTTCCAGTTGTATTTCTGGCTCGTTTGTTTCATTTTGCATACCCCTAACAAGCATCGCTAAGCGGTATGCTCTGGTTGAATTGGTTTATGGATTGAACTGTTCATTAAATGATCATATTTTCATTCTGAAACATATCTGGTTACTTAAAAATGTGACAAAATATTAAATGGTTCTCTCATTTATATTATATATTCATTTATTGTATTTTATTATTTTTCAAAGTGTTCAAAGGAAAGAAAAAATAAAAGTTATAATGAAAAATAGATGTCATTGTTAATTGTGAACAGTCCTCAACCTACAGATGCAGCATTTTAGGAGTTCAGAAGGAAAGTGAGTTAGAAGGAATCCATTCCACTGGGTTGGACCCATCCCAGTGTGTTGCTAAATTATTGCATTCAGATTTAAGAAAACAAACGTTTAAGAACATAAAGATAGCCCTGCTGGATCAGTTCAGAAGTCCATCTAGTCCAGAATATTGTTTCACACAGTGATCAACCAGTACTCTGGAGGGCCAACAACAGGATTTACAGTGCAATCCTAAACAAAGTTACTCCAGTATAATCCCATTGATTTCAATGGGCTTAGACTGGAGTAACTCTGCTTAGGATTGCATTGTTAGAGACCAAGAGATTCAGTTGCTCCCCCTTGTTACCATTTGATACTGGTATTCAAATGTTTACTGCCTCTGAATATAAAAGTTTCTTTTAGTCACCATGGCTAATAGCCACTGATATACCTATCGTCCATAAAACTTCCTAACCCCCTTAACAAGTCATCTATGCCTGTAATATCATTATATACTTTGGCAGCAAATTCTACAAACACTCACTGGGTAAAGAAGTATTTTCTTTCGTCCATCCTGAATCTACTGCTCCTCAACTTCACTGGATGCCCCTGAATTCCAGCATTGTGGAAGATGGTGGGGGGAGGGAAGCTATCACTGTCCATCCTCTTTACTCTGCATAATTTATAAACTTCTATCATGCCTTCCCTCACCAGTTACCTTTTTTATACCTTTCCTCATTGGAAAGGTGCTCTAATCCCTGTTTGAACCCCAGGCTAAAATCCCTATTCATCTAATCCCTGTTCCTTTTACACAAGTTACCTGCTCTCAAACTAATTGATTTCACAAGGTTTTTGTAGGATAAATTAAAGAACAAATTGCTAAGTATACACCCAAAGAAATAAAAAATAGTGTTGACCTATATTACCAATAAGTATGAACCCTTTTCAGATGTTTGATTTTGTGCTCAAACCACAAATAATGAGAGCACATTTAACGTTCATTTCTCTTAATATATGTGGCTACCATATTGTATGAATTAGGCTCCTTGGATAGTGGGATAAAAATGTGATAGTGTGTATGCTAATTGATTTTCTGAATTTGTATTCTGTTGGACAAGCAAGATATGAATTAAAGCATCCAGTAATGCTCTTGGTTTCAAGAATCCTTGTCAAATCCTTACTCAAAGGTCTACAGCAAATTTAAGAGCTCTTCATGGAGTAGCTCTAGGTCACCAACTGAGGGCAAC
Organism: Eublepharis macularius; assembly: GCF_028583425.1. Taxonomy (NCBI): domain Eukaryota; kingdom Metazoa; phylum Chordata; class Lepidosauria; order Squamata; family Eublepharidae; genus Eublepharis; species Eublepharis macularius. The sequence continues at coordinate 38,252,406 of NC_072791.1, forward strand.
TTCACAAGAGGAGATGTAAATCAAAGAAAATGCTGTATTGACTACAGTGTACACTTGATTTTAAAATGGCTCTGTTCCATTTTTTTTGTCTCATATTAATAACATTTGCAAGTCTAAATTGGCTGCAACTACCCAGAAAAGAGATTTTTGGGTCATAGTGGATGGTTTGTGGAGAAAGGCAGCTTGGCAAGCTGTGACAGTGGAAAATAATTCAGTGTAAGGAATGATTAGAAAAAGGATGTAAAATAAAATAGCATATATGATAAGGGTATTATATAAATTTTCTGCATGGCCACATGTTATGACACACATATTTCATCTCAAATTCCTTCCCTAACGAATTTCCACCAAACTTTCTACTGTGACCCTATGATCTCTTTTTTGATTCTGCATACTATGTTCTGACCACTCTATATCAAAGTTAGGGGTTTTTTTTCTACTCGGTACTAGGATTGTTATGGAGGTGGGATTTCTTTTTCAGAAATTTTCTTTTTTTAGATATGGCAATTGGTTCCTCTTATTCTCTTTTCCTCTTTCGAAAGAATTCTCTTTGGTTTCTCATTAATTTATCTTTGACTTCTTTTAACCATGTGATAATGTAAATTTCTTTGCCTGTGGATTTTGGCTTGTAGTTGCAATATGATACAAAGGGCAAAAGCAGTCTGATGCTGCAAGGATATGCTCATACAAGTCCTGGCTTTTTTAAAAAAATGTTTGTTTAATGGCTCACCCTGTTCTTAATTTTTCAACCATGCTCATAGTATATAAATAAAAACATTACTTCTTAGCAATCTAATTTAAAGTTAATCACATCAATGGAATAGATACCTCTTATCTGTTACTGAGAAGATTTCGTTCTTAGACTGGGCAAAGGAGCTACAAGTTGAAACAACCAAGCAGTTGCTATGAATGTTTAACACCGTTTGCCTTAGTGTTATGCTGAAACTCTTTAAAAGTGGATTAAACACAAATGCACTTGAACAGAATGCCCACAAAAAAGCTACATATTAACGTGATGCCCCAAACTCAAATGAACTGGTCTAGGCAATTGAATGAGATATTCAACAAACAATGCACTACAAGAGAGAGGTCCTCTCCTTTGTCAGAGCCTTCCTTTAGACTAGATCAAGATGGGTAGCTGTGTTAGTCTGTCTGTAGCAGTAGAAAAGAGTAAGAGTCCAGTAGTTCCTATAAGACTAACAAAATTTGTGGTAGGGTATGAGCTTTCATGAGTCACAGCTCACTGTGGCTCTGAGATGGGACATTTCTGGAGATTTGGGGATGGAACCTGGTGGGCAGGGGTTGGGGAGGGGAGGGATTTGATCAAGGTATTATGCCATAGAGTCCACCCTCCAAAGTAGCCTTTTTCTCCAGGGGAAGTGATCTCTATCATCTGGAGATCAGTTGTAATTCTGGGAGATCTCCAGGCCCCAACTGGAGGTTGGCAACTCTACAGAAGGTCTTGGCATCTATGCCCTGTTCTTCTTATGTTTTTATTTCCCTGAACAAAAATTGGATGGCAGAGACTAGACATGAACCTAAATGTCCCGTATCCAAGATCAATTTAGTCGAGCACAACTGTGCCTCTCAGCGCTGCTGATTGATATGTGGTACTTGTGAGGCTTCTCGTTTTCTGCAATAACAAAAGGCACTATCCCAATATCTGCCTGCTCAGAGTTTGCACCTGGCCTGACATGTAGAATGACAAGCTATTATGCCCCGAGGGTACAGACAAAAACAGCATGTAATATGCTACTTCAGCTTAGCAGTGAGCTAGTAGGTTCTCTGGTACACTGACGGGCAGAATTATTTTCTGCACATCTCCTTGTTCAGATGTATTTATTGAAGAGACTACTATGGAGAACATAAGAGTACAGCTTTGTTGGTCTCTCTAAGCCTTTTCCACCCACTTTTGCTTTCTCTTTCTTAGTGTCTTTGCTGTTGCCTTATTCCCTTGCCAAATGGATGCAACAGGGACTTTGAAGTGACCCTTTGATTCAGGTTTATGAAAACTGCTTGACTTCTAGAACTCCTGCAAGGAATGCCTGAAAGAATCTTTCAGTCAAAGCCAAGCCATACACAGAGTGGCCCCAGTATCTCAGCAGGCAAGTGAGAAGACAGCAGCTGAGTCTTGGAGACGACACTTGAATATTCAAATGTGATGTGAAGAAAGGAATTCTATACACCATCCTCCTGATCTCCTTAGACAGCTACCTGAGGGTGTGACCTGCAATCAATATTAAGCAGCAGAGATCAGTGCTTAATTTATAAATTCAGAGATGAAAGAGCTTAGGTCTCCTTCTGTGAATGAGCAGAACACCCTTCTGAAATGTGAGGATTAATTATACTGTTCAGGGCAACTTCACACATTATTTTTAGCTGCACTTGGTAAGATTCTTAGATGTTATTCTGTGAATCTGCCCAGTCTGTGTTAAAGACAATAACTCTTTTCAGGCAGTACAGTCCATGTGTACTCCAGACAGGCAACTTCATATAGATACTCCCAATGTGCATGGTTACTCTGTTGCTTAAAAGAGGCAAGATGTGTATTTTTAGCTTTAGTACATGCAAACCAGAAACATGAGAAGTTATGGTTTCATGCAGTATGATCTGAGGATCTATGTGCATTCAAAATCTACAGTTCTCCTTACAGATAACATGGCTACTGTGTATAGATTGCCAGGTGTACGGTTTTCCCTTGGACAGTCTGTTTTTTTAACAGACTGTTCGGGAAGAAACTGATAACATACCAGATATATGTGTCTAGTATTTTTGTGCATGGAAGAGGATCGGCTGGCCGCTGGTCTCTGGAGCTGGCAGCAGAGCCAGCAGGTCTTCCTATACCCCCTACTCCTTCTATCTTGGGGGAGTGGCAGGTGAGCCCACCCAGCCTCCTGCACCGCATGTGCCACCTCTCTCCTGCTTCCAGACTGCTCGCCCACCTGAGTGGTGGAGGAGCAACCAGCCAGCCTAGCCTCTTCCAGTGTGCCCAGGAAGTGGCAGGCCTGCTTGCCCACTCGGCCTCCTGAGTACTGGAGGAGTGGCCAGCAATGATGTCACTCTGGAGTAATGTCATCATGCCAGGCTCTGGAGTGCATGAACGAAAGAGACTGGCTTATTTTTTAATGCGATAACTGTGTTTATCTGGAGAATGAGGATGAGAGGTTTGCACTGGATGACCTTGTTAAAATATCTTCAGTTAAAGGAGAGCCAGTGGTAGGCATGGCCTTGGCCTCTCATATCTATAGGAACGTATCTCCACCTATGCTCTGCCACACCAGTTTCATTCATCTGAACATGGCCTTGTCATCCAGCAAAAGGGCAAAATGAACAGCTGCCTGTAGTGGCTCCCACCTTTTGGAATGGCCTGCCTGAAGGGGTCAGGAAAGTTCCTACTCTCCTGGTTTTCCACAAACAGTACAAAACCAAATTATCCAGGAGGGATTTCTGGAGGGTTGCTGTAATGAAATGGTTCAAAGAGCTGTTTCGATGAAGGGATAGGGACTGTAGACTATACTACTGAGCATTCTCTCTTACTGTTGTTTATTATGTCATGTCAATGGCTTATGTTTGTTTCAACATTGTTTCAGCTCTGTATCAGATTTCTGTTTGTTTTCAAATGTCTGCAATCTATACCCTATTGTATTTTTATTGAATGTCCCAACTGTTGATTGTATTGAATTACACTGTATATTCCACCTTGATCCTCAGTGAGAAAGGCAAACTATAAATAATGAAAATAAATAAATATTGAGCTCCTGGGACTAATAGTCTAACACAGTATAAGACAACTACACATGAACTTCAGGCTTTAACCTATGGACTCCTGCAAGTTTCTACTTTGGCACTAGTAAGATTTAATATCCATGTATGAACTGGACCCAGGGCTGAACAGCAGATAAATAAGTTTAACATAAGGCACGGAATTATTCAGGATGATGAAATCCCAGATAGTCAGCAGCCCAGTTCACACGTTAGTGTAAATGCATGCACATCCTCCATGTACACGCGTGCATTTATTTGCAAGAAAGTCATTGTACATTCACTTTAAAAATGAAACTGGGACAAAAGTGGGGTTTCAGTCACATGAGCTGTATGTACCTTGAACGTAATATGAGAATTACATGTTCAACACATGTTTAAATAACCATCAAGTGGACGCTTCCCACATATGTGTGTTCACACTAATTTGTGAAGAGGGCTTACAAAAAAGTGTGATTAGGCAACAAAACGGCAAATGAGATTCAAAAGAAAAACTACAAAACAATGCATATTTAGTGACAAAAATCCTATCTTGAATATACAGGAATGGGACCTAAATTTACAGACGATTAAGAAAGAGATCTTCAGTACAATTCTAAGCAGAGTTACACCCTTCTAAAACTACACTCAGTCATGGACCTGAGGAATCTATTTTTAAACAAAAATGAATCCTCCCCCCGCCCCCCCGGTACCTTTTCCCCAGTTAGGTTGATTTCTAGAATTGGTGCTTGATTTGCTTAAAAATTCAGGGACCAGATTACAGCAAGACAAGGCACAGGAGGGGACAGGCTGTAGTTCCAGTTCATCCACATGCTCTATATTTGTTGAAAAATATATCCTCCCATACCCCATGTAATGATCTCAGGACAGCGGGTGGGGGAAAGCTCACTCACCCTGTAGCCAGCTCTGCATGCTAGAATTTTCATTGACCATAGAACATGATTTTTCTCTTTGGTGCAGCTGAAATTTGGTCAGTAAAGTAAAGAGTACAATCCTTGAGAATTTCATCCCAACTGAAAGTGGGGAGTTATTCCTAGAAATGTGTATCCCAAAGAAATGAAAGTTCTTTTATTTTCTCATTTGGAATCCTTTTTCAGAGAAGGAGGAGTTAAAATGTTGCCAATAAACACATTTATTGTTTCTTTTTATGTTTAAAAAAGTAACCTATGGTATTCATAACCATTTCGTGCACTAAGCCCTAGCTCAGATTTCGAGACGTCTGTACATTCTTAGCAAAGAGGTCATGAATCTGCAAATGTGGAAACATGGAACAGGAAGTATTCTGTGAGTTGCTGCATTTATATCTGTGCTTTATTTGCACACTGATGTTCCTGTTGGAATAGAGGTGACTCACCAAGCCTGGACCCTGGGGGGGGGGGGGGTTACATTTATCTTTGTGTGAATGGATTATTTCCCTGTTGAGCAGGATACCTCTCTGACCCCTCTTCTCTTCTTGTGTCCTTGCTTTTTCTTTCTTTTTCGGCTCTCCAAGGAGCAAGATGCACAGCCATCTCTCTCTCACTCTCTCTCTGTCCCTCCCCTCCCCTCCGCAATGGAGCCATGATTGCTTAGATTCACACAGATACAATGCTGGACAAACTGGCCATGTGACAGAGAAAGTACTTTTAGACTAGGTCTCTCCCCCCCCCCTTCTTTTTCTTCCTTCATTCCTTCTACAAGAATACTCTGCATTGGAGCTACCTCAATAATTTTTTAAAAACACTTTACTTGTCTGAAGACTGGTTACTGTAGGTGGTTCCACATTCTCCTGATGAAGGCATGATAATAATTCTGGTTGCCCAAGGGCTGGTCTGCATACCATCACCACCGTGTGGATGCTTTTAACTAGCCCATGTGACAGTTGTTATTACATTATCAGCATCTACAGAAAAGTAAGAGTCACATTACGGTTGCTACCAATCTCCAGGTGGGACTTAGAAATCTCCTGGAATTACAACTGATCACAGAGATCATCCCCCCTGGAGAAAATGGCTGATTTGGAGGGTGGACTCAATGGCATTATATCCTGTGGATGTTCCTCTCCTCTCTACCCTCCCCAGGTTCCACCCCCTCCCCAAATTTCCAGAAATGCCCCAACCTGGAGCTGGCAACCCTAAGCCACATATGGATAAAGATTCAAAAAGACAGGATGAAGTTATTGTCTTGTTATAACAGCGCTTGAACAACTGAATCATAAGAGGCCTTTGCCAGATGGCTGTAAAATGCAGGTTAGCCTTTTGTGTAGGTTTGGGGGAAATAGAAAGGGGCCATCAGCTTGAAAGCTCAAGAGACCATCTATTAGTAATAGAGAAAACAGTGTTATGGGTCCAGGTAAAACATGTTAGGGGGAGTAATAACTGAAGTAACTGAAATAATTGAAGGGAAAAGATTATAGATTTTGAAATTTTATTTGGGATCATTCCACATTGCCCTGTGCTTCAGAAGATAGTTCAAAGTTACTCAGCCATTGGCTTTTCACAAACCACAGATAATGTTAATGATTTTGTGTCATTCTGAAACTCAGGAGATGATTGACTGATTTAGCAGTTTACTTAGCTGGTATCGGCTTTGATCTACAAAGCCCAAAATGGCTTGGGTTAAACAGAGTTTGAGACCACTACCTCTCCTAGGCAAACTATTGCAAAAGTTTGAAGTGATTTCTTAGCATGTTCAGACAAGTTGCAGTCTTTCAGCTCTCGTACTGCACACCTGACATTTTCTCGCCTGACTTGCCTTGATTCGTACAACTGAATTTTCATCAACTAAGGTTTTCTTTCAATAGTACACTTCTTCCACTTAATTTTTTAAGAGAGAGAGAGAGAGAGAGAGAGAGCTCAGAAATTATTAAAGATCTATTTTTCTTTATTGAAACTGTATTTCTCAATTTAAAAATCTTTGAACCAGCTTACAACAATAATTTTAAAACCAGTAAATCGAGATGAAAGGATAAACAATATTAGCAAGAGCAGAAAAATGCGATAAAATAATTTAAATTAGTATCAGATAAAATAAGAAAAAAGTCTTTAAAACTATGGTAAAACTATGATAAAAGTAAGACAAGCTGATAAACAACTAATAAAACAAGATAGAAAAGAAATCAAAGCACCTTCAGCTAGTACTTAAAACTTGCTAATTTGGATCCAGGCAATTTTCTGTAGAGAGAGCGTTCCAGAGCCTGGATCTTGAAATATACACATTTCTGCAGTGGTGGAAAGTGCAGATAAGGACAGTCAGAACTCCTAAAGAAGGCTCTAGAAAGTTTGCAAAGCATGATGGTCATGATGGTTTAAACATCAGTAAGGAAATCCAGGCTGCTCTCTCTTTCCCTCTCTTTCCCCCTCTCTCTCTACCACACACACATCCCTCTGTTTTATAAGTGCAGCATGTTTTAAATGCAAGAAGCAATTGCATAGAGCCTCCGCAACTCAATTTAGCCTGTGTTTCAGTGTAGCAGGGTGTCCAATTCTTTATGACCACATACAAAAATGAGATTGCACTGCATGGTTAAATAAGTGTGATTTATAACAATCTGACCCTAGGAAAGCTGTGCAGCACAGCAAATAAGTTCTTTTGAAAACAGACACATGACGGCCGCAGCACAGTTGAATTCAAATCCACTTTCCAAATGGAATGAATATTCTTGCATCCGCCCCCCCCCCCCTCCACACACACTCTGATTTCAATTCTCTCAGTTTCATACAACTTCCTCAGTCGTGCTAACAGAAATTTTAGATGAATGAGTCTCTTTTTCACTGAATGGTATATGGGTAGATGTTTGTAAAATGGTAAATAATTTGTCCTGTAAAATTATGCCAAAGACAGCAGATGATATCTTTACTGTGGCTTATTATTTTATTATTATTAACAACAACAACAATAACAAGCTTGAACAACAAACCCCATCTTTGTAATTTCCCAAACTGTGAGGGCATTAATCCCTTGAATCAGATTCTGGGTCCTAAAACAGGCCCATTTCATTTATGGTTCTGATTCCCACCCACCTCCAATAAATCTATAATTTATTATCAGAGTTTTCATTCATCTCTTCCTCTGATTTTTAAGAGATTTGACTCTGTAGGGATTTGATTCTCTTGTGTTTTCCTTTCAGCTTCCTTTTAACTATTCCTCTCATTTCTGTATAGTTCCCTTTTGGGGGGGACCTGGAGAAAGCGAAAGGTGAAAGGTGAAAAGCATTCAATGGAGAAATTGTTCAGAACATTCTTCCATAAGCTACTTGAAATTGCCATCTCCATCTATGTTTTACAGCTCTTCAGTATGACCCACATTTGAATCCCTAGATTTGCTGATGTCCTTCCTAGTTCTGCTTATTATGATCTGGATAACCTTACGGAAAAGTTCCAATAATTTTAATTGGCAAGATAAGCACATGACAGTCATGAAACTCCACATAACTAAGTGCTTAGTCTTTCTGGATCATGCCAATGTATTATCCATTTTACTGCAAGAAAACAAAATAAATTGTTGCAGTTAAAATCCTTGTTACTAGTTTGTCTTATTAACCTATTAACTACATGCATTAGTTAACTCATCAACACTTCCTGAAGAAATACTGCCAAAGGTAAGTGAACTGTCAAACTCACTATGCTGCCAAATAGTGGCAGATGAGGTCATCAGGTTTCCATTCATCCCATTATAATCTGCTAATAAAAATAGGTCATATTATGCCATCAATCCCACAGTATTTTTTTTTAAAAATCAGAGAGAGTTCTATTTAAAAACAGATGACACAATATGCCCACAGGCTAGAGACCAATCAAATTACTAAATTATCCCAGCCTAGGGAAGTAAGCAAATGAAAAATGTGTGCTGAATTAGAACAGGCGAATTTCCTAATGATGAAGTCTATTTGATTTTGGAAGAGTCTCCCAAGAGAAATGGAGAAAGTTTAAGCATTTGGGAAATTTTGAACAAGATTCCGCACAGACAAAAGATGATACGGTTTAGGGAGAAAGTCATCTTGTCGGTCAATAGGAGTCACTCACTACAGCAATTGTAAAATGTATGTGAGTATGATTTATATTTTCTGTGATATTGGAGTGTCTGCCCTATCTCAGAACCATGATTTTGAGAAGCATTCTTCAGAAATGCAATGAACATCAGTAAACTTCGATGTAAAAAAAAAAAAAATCTGTGTCACTGTGTTTATTTGGTCCTGTATCTACAGACAGTAAAATTAAAGTTTATTCTAGGTGAATCACGTGTGCAATGGGGGAAAATGCCTTGAGGTAAATTTGGTGTAATCCTTCCACCGAAACAAAATATCCACTGTCACCGTCTCTCATCTCAGTTATATATAATGGCTCAAATACTGGCCTGGTGAGCATATGTTCCTGCTTAGGAACTCATTGTTTGTAAAATGGCTGTCGGTTTCAGATTTCTGTGTGGTGAGCTGAATACCCAGGCCCCTGGGTGGTAGCAGTTGGGGCCGTTTTGAGGCACATAAACATTGGAGTGAGGAATTCTTGAGTCTACAGTTCAGGAACATTGGTCAAGAAAGTGTTTCCTGCATTTTCATTCCTCCCCCCTTAAATTCAAACACAGTGCACAGCTACCTGGATACAGTCAAGTAACAGCAACCCCTTGAAAGAAATGATTGTATAGAAACCATTCCCAAAAGGGGGGCATATTTAGAGAAAGCAAAAGATGTGTCTAGGTGCAAACTGTAACACATTTTGGGTCAAAATAATTATCTGTTAAAAAATAGACAGAGGCACAAAGAAATGCAATTATATAGGTATCATACTTAGCCATCCTAAGCAGGTGCATTTAGAAGTAAGTTCAATTTTATTCCTTGGGGTTTATTCCAGGAAAGTGTTCTTAGGACTGTACCCTTAATCACAGTTCACATATGCAAGGTCAGGAGAAAACTCGGTAAAGAATATCTCATGTATATGAAAACCGAATGGATCATAAATTTGTTTTCTGTACTGAAAGAATAGTAATAATAACACAAAGCTATGCTTACAGCAAAACTGGTATGTTCCAATACAGAGTCTAACAAGGTAGAAAATGACACAACTGAAAACCTATTCCCTCAATAAACAATATTCTGAGTAAGTACAAGAATGGAGGCAGAAGTTGCTCTATTAGGAAGAGCATGCAGTCTCTTACAGTGCCATCTTAGACAGGTCTAGTTAGCATCCTACTCAAGTCTATTCAACAGGGGTTACACCAAGGAAAGTGTGTTTAGGATGGCATAGTCAATCCTGATACACATTGACTCTTCATCCTTCTTGAAGAAAGAACCATTTAGTTTAATTAATAAACTGTAGTCTTCTAAAATATGAATCAATAACACTATAGTATCAAGAAAGGATGCTGAAATTGATGACTTCTGCCAACTCTTCCATTAACTCGATTCTACAGAACTATATTATATATACATACTAGCAACAATTCGACCTTACCTCCTGGCAGCTCGCTGCTCGGAGGGGGTCGTGCATCGCTTCCTCAGATGGAGGAAGAGCAGAGGGAATTCCCAGGCATCCGGGCCTCTGCTGGGTGGGCGGAGCCAGCAGCCTTTCCAGGCGGCTCCGCTCACCCACCCTCAGTGGGTTTCAACGCTCGGCCCACCCTCCTCTCCCTGTTTTTGGTGCAGGATTAGCCGGTTGCTGTATTCAGAGCCAGGTAGGAATTTTTCCCCCTTATCCCAAATTGGCAGACGGGTTTGGGTTTTTTTTGCCTACCTTGCACCTTGACCTGGGTGATGGACATTTGTTGGTGGCGGCGCTGGCTACAGGTTGTCACTGGCGGGATTGAGTTTGGTTATGGGCAGCGGGCCAGTGAGCACCCTTGGCGCTTTCCTATTGGTAGGGAAGAGGGGTCTGCTAGGAGCGGCTGGTACTGCTTGTGACGGCTGCCACTGCACGTGGGCAGACTGCCTGGGGGAACCCCAAGTGCAAGTCCTTCCCTCACTGCTGTACGGCTGAGGCTTAGGAGCTTGAAAGGGGGGAACCAATTTGCCTGGCCAGCCGGGTTGTCTTGCCATCCCTTGGGAGGGCTCGCACCCAGGGCTTTGGGGCTCACCCAGACAGGTCAAGGCGGAGGTCTGGGTGTGACCCCGTGGCTTGGCCTGCGCCGCTTTCCCCTTGCCGCAGTTAAGGTTAATGTTCATGTTGAGGTTAATTTCAATAAAGTGGCCCTTAGATCCATTATCTGTCTCTGTCTCTTCATTCCAACTGGGGGGGCAATGCTTGTTGTGTGAAAAAATACAATGGGCTCTGGCAAACTGATTCACCAGGCCTCCTCCCGGTGACAAGCAGGAGCTTCAGAGTGGCCTGGAGGCCAGAACGGGCAGGTGCTGAGGGGAGTCATGGAGATGAGTGCATAGGCTGTCAATCTGGCAGGCCCACTCTCAGTGGCAAGTGGGCTCTTTTCAGTGGCCTCAAGGCCAGAATCATCGGCAATGCACCTGTGCGAGGATAAATAGTGAGTCTTCAACAATATGGCTTGCCTTTTACATAGTCGTTTAGTTTAGTTTAGTTTAGTTTAGTTTAGTTTAGTTGAGTTGAGTTGAGTTGAGTTGAGTTGAGTTGAGTTGAGTTGAGTTGAGTTGAGTTGAGTTGAGTTTAGTTGGTGTTTAACCCACCCTCCCCACAAGTGTGTTCAGGACGGGGTACAACAGTCATAAAATACAATTACATAGCAGATTCTACAATAACAGTAGGATGACATTCACCAAACAATAAAATATTTCAGAAGACAAATAGGATGCAAGTAAAAAGTTAAGTTAGAATCACTGGGAAATTCATTTTTAAAGACTGTAAAAGACAAAGGATAAACTGTGAAGCTGCCTCATGAGCTTCCTTGAGCAGACTATTCCACAAAACAGGTAACCCCTCAAGAAGAGACTCTGTCCTGTACAGTAATGCATCTCATTTTGCATTGACAGGAAATGACTCCTTAAGTTACAGGGAAGGCCAGCACATGACATGTGATACCAACAACCTTCTCCATTCTACCTATATTTAGTTTATTCTTTTTATATTGGCATCTCAGTCTCATAGAGCCAGTTTGATGTAGTGGTTAAGAGCACAGGACTCTAATCTGGAGAACCGGGTTTGATTCCCCACTCTTCTGCTTGAAGCCAGCAGGGTGACCTTGGGTCAGTCACAGTTTCTAGGAGCTCTCTCAGCCCCACCCACCTCACAGGGTGATTGTTGTGGGGATAATAATAACATACTTTGTAAACCGCTCTGAGTGGGTATTAAGTTGTCCTGAAGGGCGGTATATAAATCGAGTGTTGTTGTTATATGAAGTAATCTTAAGAATCTGTGACTTCATTTGATGGAATTTCTGGTGGAATTTTGGCAGAATTATGATTGCCTCCACAGTTGGAATGAAGAGTTGGGAACAAAAGGGATGCTTTATTAAAACTAACACAACAAACTGTAACCATGGCAAGGGCCTAACTAGTGGTACAGGTCAGGTCCTGGGGTCACTCCTGGACCTCCACCCTGACCAGTCTGGGCAAGACACCTGCTGCCCCATGTGTGAGCCACCCATCATATGGCTTGGACCTGGCCTGGCCAGGCAAAGTGGTTCACCCCTTTAAAGCTGGCCATGAAGCTGCAGGGGGAGACTGGCTTGTCCAGGGGTTCCCCGCTAGGGGAACAACTGAGCCGTGAAGCAGCCAGCCACTCCTGACAGACACCAATTCCCCACCAATGGGGAGATGTCAAGCATGCTCATCAGCCTGCTTCTTTCCCCCCAATTTCTGACCTGCCCCCAGGGGTTAGTTCGACCCACCAAGCCAATTACCTCCCTCTTCTGACAGTGCAAGGTGGGCAAAAACACCCCCTGCCCTGAGTGTCAATTAGGAGAGGAAAGAAAAATTCCTATCTGGCCCCGATAATGGTGACTGGCTAAACCTGCACTGAAATAGGTGGGTGAGCCAAGCACGAGGCATAACTGAGTGCCAAGGGGGGCACACTGGCCTTAAAAGGTTTCCAGCTTTTCCTCGTGTCTGGATGAGCTGGGATGCACCGTCTGCCTCCCTCCTCCGGGAAGGCAAACTACGGCCTCCGGCTGAAGTGGCTGTTGCCACCAGCCGGGAGGGCTGGATTTTTCCAGTACCTAGACATGTATACAACAAAAATAAACTAAGACATTGTATCATACTATTTTCATTCAGTTCATGGTAAACTTATATGATTAACTTATATGAGAAAGGATGGTTTGTTTACAGTAATGTTATTCTATTCTAGATATTTTTTAAAAGCACACAAAAACGCAAATGATTCTTTCCTGAACAACCTGCTTTTTCTTGTTTAAAGAGACAAAAAGAAACTTTAAATGAGTAACATTTGAGTTTTTTAGAAGCTGAGTATACATTCCACATGACATGAGGTTTAGTCATTGTGATTAGTGTTGTTATGGGGAGGGAAATTTCTTTTCCTAAATTCATTTTTTAAGATATAGCCATCAATTCCTCACATTCTTTTTTTTTTCCTTTTAAAAGAGGGATTTTTTTTTACTCTTGTAGTTTTGCACCCTTTTGTAACTTCGGCCCTTGCGGTTGTTTTATGTTACACACCACAGGATGGTGCCCTAACAGGAGGACAAGAAGGCTTGGGAAGACATCGCTCACCTCTGTGCAGCTACAGAATGAAAATCTGAACTCTTTGGAAACTTCCTATCCTCTCACCTCTCTCTGATTTTCTCTCTGATCAAAATGGAATCGATTCAAAACAGATTTCAAATTCCTAAAAAGGAGAAAAATAAATGGATCTCAGGGAGAAATTTGGGAAAGAGAAATTAAGAGATTTGAGATACAAGAGTGTTTTACAAAAGTGGGCTTCTGCTAGAGTTAAGGCCCCCTACAAAGCATCTGAGGGCAAGCACTTGTATTTCATCTCTCTTATTAGTAGGAAAGCTGTAAATTTTGCTTTGAACACCTTTGATTGTCAAACTTATCAAGTCTGAAGGTAGAAATCACATGTGAGCCAAACATCTAGATTATGCCAAGCAGCCATGGGTGCCTGTGAAACCAGTTTGACTGGCAACCAATACTGTCACTAAGAACTACTTAGACAACACTCAAGGGTAGATTTTATTGAAACATAGCATTTATTTAGGAGAGTTACTCCACTGGCTACTAATCAGTTACTGGGTTCAATTCAAGGTATTGGCAATCGCCTACAAAACCTTCACGGCCTTGGTCCCTCATATTTTCAGGAGCACCTCTCTCCCTATGCTCCCCCATGACAGCTTCACTCATCTGAACAGGGCGTTCTGCAGGTGCCATCCTGAAGCTGGGCAAAATCAACAGCTGCCCATACACTTGCATTCTTTGTTGTGGCCCCAATTTATTGAACGGCTTGCTTGAAGATGTCAGGACAGCCCCCACTCTACTGGATTTCCGCAAACTGTAAAAAACCAAATTATTCAGAAGGGCCTTCATACACAGATAATAGAGATGTAGTATACCAATTTGTACAGCTTGTTGTTGCAAGTATGCTGCTATGGGATAGTTTTCATGCTGTTAATATGTCATATCAATCTATGTCATACCAATTTGCTCCAGCATTTTCCAGCCCTGTATTGGATTTCTGCTTGTTTCCAAATTTCTGTTATCCTTAACCTATTGTATTGTTTATTGAATGTCCCCAGTCGAAGATTGTGTTGGTTTATACTGTGTAATTGGCCTTGGGTCTCAGTGAGAAAGGCAGACTATAAATAGTACAAATAAATAAATAAACAAATTGGAAAGTAACCTCTAATTGTGCATTTAAACAATTACCTGCTGAGCAGAGCAGCGAAGCAGTAAGGAGTGGGGGGGGGGCAGTCGAACTCCACTGGACTGTGTGAGAACACGTGTGTCCAAAAAGCTGTTAGCACTGAGCTGCATGGCAGGGAAGGAATTCAGTGAAACAACATGCCAAACACCTACAAATAGATCAGTGAACTATTAAACCAATAATGTGGTCTCTGTTAACAACTAGACAAAAGGATGTGAGCTCAACCAGCAGGTATTCATGCATCCCTACTGAGTGGGCTACATAGAACCGTGTTATGAAAGATGTTTGTATACAAATGCAGGAACCCCCGCCCCCCACCCTCCAAATTGGTGTCTTTGTCTGAAGTCTTTTGAAACAAATTGCTTTATTCTGAATGATTCACTGGGCAATAAAACTTGACCCTATTGTCATTCTTCCTGGATATCTGGAGTATAATGAATTCATTTGGAACTTGTTGATAGAAGGCAGAGTTTTGGTAGCCAGCCCAATACCATGATCTTCCAGCATTAACCCACTATACCATTATATAGGTAGACAGACAGACAGACTGACTGACAAATAGAGGCAGTAGATAAAATGGCAAAATTGACTGAATGTATAAAGCTTCAAAAGGGAAAGGAACAAACAGAGACTTTTAAAGTCGCTTAGTCACCATTTATATGTCATGAAATAACACGGACATTTTTAGTGAACAGTTCCTTCATTGTCTAAAGTGGGAGTTGGCAACCTCTTTGACCCAAATACAGAAAACTCATAATATCTACATGTGTACCAGCAGACAAAGGAGGATAAGGAAGAAAATTGTTATATCTGGGCAGACATACTGGGTGACAGTGTGCTGTCACTACTTCAGGGGCTCCCCTCAATCATTGGTGAGAAAACCGCACTGCCTTCTAAGAAAAAAAAACTGTCACTGTTGTCATGTTGAGAGGTGTCTATCCCAGTTTAAACAATAGTTGGTTTTTAAGTATTAGAATTGTGATATTTATAATTCTATAGCCTATGCAGTCCGGTGTCCCAAAAGGAAGCTCTGACACTCCAATGGAGCACATCCCTAAAACAGTGCTGGGACTGGTCTGTGCATGGATTGCTAGGGTTGGGTTGAACCAATATAACAACAACGACGACGACAGAATAGAAATTGAAAATGGCGACATTATGAAATCATAATCAAACAATGAAAATTATAAATATCTCGGAATATTAGAATTAGATATCCTGCATGTGAAAGTAAAAGAACTGACTCAGAAAGAATATATCAAGAGAGTATGAAAAATTCTGAAGTCAAAATTAAATGGTGGAAGTACAATTAAGGCCATAAATACACGGGCAATTCCAGTGAACAGATATTCAGCTAGAATAATAGATTGGACACAAAGCGATTTAGAAAAATTGGATTGAAAAATGTGAAAACTAATGAACCTGCATCACTCTTTACACCCAAAAAGTGATGTTGACAGGCTATATCTACCCCGGGAAATTGGTCGAAGAGGACTGTTACAAGTTCATCAGGTAGTGGAAGAAGAAAAGAGAGGCCTGAATGATTACATCAGTAGAAGTACAGAAAAATTACTTCAGGCTGTGAAAACAGAGAACATATTTAAAACAACTGAAACAAAGGCTGAACACAAGAAGAAACAGTTTGAGAATAGATTAAATGGATGGAAGAACAAACCCTTGCATGGGCAACATCAAAAAAATATTGAAGGAAAAAGTGACAACAGCCTAACCTGGGCATGATTGAAGATGGGTACAATCAAGAAAGAAACTGAAGGTCTGATCTTCGCAGCACAAGAACAAGCACTGCAAACGAATGTTATGAAAGCCAAAATTCAGAAAATCAGTGAAAATCCAAAATGTCAACTTTGCCAAAAAAAAGATGAAACTGTGTCCCACCTTATCTCTGAATGCAGCAAAATTGCACAGATGGACTACAAAGCTAGACATGACAAGTTCGCAAAGCTGATTCATTGATCATTGTGTAAAAAGTATAACTTGCCAGTATCAAAGAATTCATGGGAACATCAGGTGGAAAAGGTGCAAGAAATAAACAAGTCAAGATCTTGTGGGATTTCAGAATTCCAGCTGATTGGCACCTTGGACATAATACACCAGACATAACAGTCGTGGAAAATCGAAAAGTCTGGATAATTGACATTGCAATTCCTGGGGATGCCAGAGTCGAAGAAAAAGAAGAAAAAATGATTAAATATAGAGATCTGGCAATAGAAACCACGTGACTATAGAAGAAGAATGAAACAGTGGTCCCTATTGTCATCGGGGCAGTTGGAACCATCTCGAAAAACTTTGCAATTCGTATGGAATAACTGCAGCTTTCTGACATAACACCTACAGAACCGTAAAAGATGGTGCTACTTGGAACAGCATACATATTACACCGATATCTGGTTGGTACTTAGGTTTCTGGCGGAAACCTGTATCAGCTTAGTAAGGCCAATCAATAATAACATGTGAGCTCTGCTTTTTGTCGATTGTGTTTTGGATAATTCAAATAACAACAACATTCGATTTATATACCGCCCTTCAGGACAACTTAATGCCCACTCAGAGCAGTTTACAAAGTATGCCATTATTATCCCTACAACAAAACACCCTGTGAGGTGGGTGGGGCTGAGAGAGCTCTGAAAGAGCTGTGACTAGCCCAAGGTCACCCAGCTGGCTTCAAGTGGAAGAGTGGGGAATCAAACCCAGCTCTCCAGATTAGAGTCGCACACTCTTAACCACTACACCAATCTGGTACAGAAAGAAATTTCTCTGCACAATTAGGATTTGAACTATAAGAAATAAATTAAATAGATTTCTTTTGGTACCAGATAAGCATTTGGATACAAATCTAAAAAAGAAACTTTAAGGCTCCCTCTCCAGAGCCTTCGTTGAGCAAAAAGGGATTGGTGGAAACAGCACTTCTTTCAGTTGCCCAAGATACACAAGAAAGGGGGTGAACTGAGCATAAACTGCCTCTGATTTTACTGTTGAGAGCAGAAGAATTTTGCGTAGGCCTTTGTGTGTGTTGCTTCTGCTTCTCAAGAGAGCAGGCCTAAACTGAGCCTGAAAAAAACAAGGGCGAGAGAGAGGGCAACATAACAAAACTGACCACTGCAGTGTTCAACTCTAAAGTGTTGTATCTGTGTGTGATTATGTTGCAAGTTATAATAGAACTCACAAAAAACCAACTATTTTCTTCCTCAACATGTGGATACAAAATTACATGGGGGGAGGGGAGATGAAACATGTAGAAGGCAGTGAAATGCATGATGACAATCAGAATAGCCTTATCTATTATTTCAGCTTTAGGTTTTACATAATTGAGTAAGAAAATAAAAGTATTGCTAACTTAAGTGAATGTGCCTTTAGAGTACAATTGGAAAGAACTTATGAATTCCCCAGTAATCTCCCAGGATCACAGATACTGATGATCAAATGAGTCATCCAATGAGAGACAGTATATAGCTGTAGTTAGAGCATCAGGCTTGGATCTGGTAGATCCAGGTTAGAATCCCCACTCTGCCATGGAAGCTTGCTCACCGACCATGGTCCAGTCACACTCTTTCAGCCTAACTTACCTCACAGGGTTGTTGTAAGGATAAATTGGAGGAGAGGAGATTGATGAAAGCCACGTTAGGTCCCCAATGGGGAAAAATGGGATACAAATGAAGTTTTTTAAAAAAATCTCATCCAACTATCCCTCTTTCCAGGCTTTCTGTATAATTATCTATTTCTATAAAATGTATTTATATTTAATTAAAATCTTTGTGTATGTATTCTCATATGTCTTTTGCTTTGAAACTCCAACTGTTCTGGTCTAATGGAATGTAGATACTAGAGATGGGGAAATAACTCAGCCCTTGGGATCTGCTGTCCAAAACAAATGTTGCTTCATGGTATGTCTGGCCCTCTGACTGACAATCTAAATCTCTAAATCTAAGTAAATCTAAATATTATTGTCATGGTTAGCAAAATACCACCCACAGCAAGAATGACCAGTGACCGGAACAAATATTTTTTTTTTGTCTATAATGTTCACCTGACCTTGGATTATACTAGACTGCCAGATCTGTTTTTTTTCCTTTGACTCATGAATAGATGAGAGAACCCACTGCTGTATAATATATATCTCCTTGGAGAAATGAACCTTCTCTCGCCTTTCAATGTAGAGGGGATGAAACTTTCTGAATCTTTAAACAAGAATCAGAAAGTTCCCTGGTCCTTCTGCATAAGGAGACCTTATGTGCCTCAAAGAAGTTCTTTACAGCTCCCTGGTGTATAATTACAGAAAGCTTATTATATCCCTTTATGAATGGTAAAGAGGACAAAGTCCTATTAAACTTTTTTTTCCCCTCGGAACTTTAGTCCTGTGCTCCAGAAAAAGTAAAGTGGAGTGTTTTTATTGGGTATGTCATGGCTCCAAAACAATGTCTGGGATCCAGTAGCCAAAACTTCGAAGTTTTTCTTCTGTTGTGTTTATGATGCTCTTTGACATACCAACAGCTAGGAATATTATGCTTGGAAGGACGTATAAAGCACACCTTTCTACAGTCAACACATGGATATAGTTGGTGCAGTGTCTTGCTGATGGCTTCATTTCAACAGAGTTGTAGTGTAATATACCAATACTACTGACTCTGCAATTCTGTAACAACCTAATGTCATATCAAGTAGTTTGGAAAATAGTGTTAAAAAACTCATGTCCACATTCTGGGCCATACTCAGAACGTAACCAACCTACTGGATAAAAGGCTAACCAAGTTCCAGTCAACGCACTTCCTAGCCTGGCACACCTCCAGAGGGCGCTGCTGTGAAGGGAAGCCCAGACAAGGTAGCCCATCCTTGAAGAGAGCGCACCTCAGCGAGAAGCCCAGGCCAGGATCAGGCATGGAGAAGGTGGCAATGCCTGTCTGCTGCCTTCACTCAGCTGGGATCAGGAGCAGAGCATGTGGCAGTGCCTGCTCCCTGCCTTCACCCAGCTTGGATCAGGATCAGGAGCAGAGCAGGTGGCAATGCCAGCCTGCACCCAGCTGGGATCAGGTACGAAGCACATGCTGATTCCCGCCCCCTGCCTTCACCAAGCTGGGATCAGGCATGGAGCAGTGGGAAATGTTCACCCCCCACCTTCACCCAGCTGATATCAGGAGTGAAGCAGGTGTCAATGTTTTCCCCTTTTCACTCAGCTGGGATCAGGAGCGGTTCAGGTGGCTATGCCCACTCCCCTTCAACCCGCTAAAATCAGGTGCAGAGCAGGTGGCAATGCCGGCTCCTCCCTTCATCAAGCCAGGATCAAACAGGGAGTAGGTGCCAGTAACTGCATCCCGCCTTCACCCAGCTGGGATCAGGTGTGGAGCAGGAGGCAATGCCCACCCCTTCACCTGGCCGGGATCAGGGGTAGAGCAGGCAGCAATGTCTGCTCTTCCTTCAACCCACCAGAATCAGGTGTGGAGCGGGCAGCAATGCCCGCTCCTCCTCACCCGGACAGAATCAGGCACAGAGCAGGAGGCAATGCCCACCCACCCCCATTCACCCGGCTGGGATCAGGAGTAGAGCAGGTGGCAATGCCTGCCCCTTATTCACCCGGCCAGGATCAGGCACAGAGCAGGAGGCAATGCCCTCTTCCTTTTCCCTGGCTGGGATTAGTAGCGGAGCAGGAGGCAAAGCTTGCCTCCCCCTCACCCGGACAGGATCAGGAGTAAAGATGGGCACAAATCAAATTACAACCCAAAAAATGCACAAAGCAGGCCAGTTTGTGGTTTGTGAACCAGTGGTTCATGTAAGCTTGTTTCCACGAACTTCCATGAACTGGTCTACTGGTTCATTTGGGTTGTAAAGGGGAAGTTTAAATGGCCATTTCCCCAGGGAAATTTTCCTGCGGCTTGCAAGCGGCAGGTCCCTTTTAACTATCAGCTAACTGGCGGCAGGGAGGGGATCCAGTTTGGTGTAATGGTTAAGAGCGCAGAACTCTAATCTGGAGAGCCAGGTTTGATTCCCCACTCCTCCACTTGAAACCAGCTGGGTGACCTTGGGCTAGTCACAGCTCTCTGGAGCTCTCTCTCAGCCCCACCCACCTCACAGGGTGTTTGTTGTGGGGATAATATATACTTTGTAAACCGCACTGAGTGGGCATTAGGTTTTCCTGAAGGGCAGTATATAAATCTGTTGTTGTTGATAGTTTACAGCCAGCTGATAGTTTAAAGGGATTGGCTGCTTGCAAGCCAAACGGCTCTTTAAATGGTGCCGTAGCCACCATTTGAGGGGCAGGGAGTCCATTTTTGGTGGTGGAGGAAGCCAAAAATGGCTTTAAAAACGGCTTTAAATGCCCTGAAAATGGCTTTAAATGCCCCTCCAAATGGCACCGTAGCTGCCATTTGAGAGGCAGGGAGGCTGTTTTCGGTGGTGAAGCCTAAATCAACCTTCCCACCCTTCAAATGGCAGCCATGGCCGCCATTTGAGGGGTGGGAAGGCCATTTTTTGCCTCATCCACCACCCTGCAGGCCCACACAGTGATAGAAGAGGTCAAAAACGGCCTTCCCGTCCCTCACGGGAGGAGGGGGAAGATGCCGCAGGCCCGCAGTGTGGAGCTGGGGCTGTGGCTGGGTGGGTGGGGTGGGGTTTGGGCAGTTTAAAGGACCCTGCAGCTTGCAAGGCAGGAAAGGGCCCTTTAAACTGTCAAACGCCCCTTTCCCTGCCACTGCTAAGCGGCCAGAAAGGGGCATTTAAACCCCTCGTACCACGAACCACAAACTGGTTCGTAAACTTGCCACAGTTCATGCCAGTTTGTGGTTCCTGGTTCATGAAAATCTACTAACCACGAACCTCATAGTTCGTTTTATTGTGTTTCATGCCATCTCTAATTGGAAGCAGTGCAGGAGGAGGCAATGCCTGCCTGCCCCCCCCTCCCCTTTTTAGAGCCTATTTTCCCACAACAGGCTTTGTTACTAGTGTATTATAAACTGACAGATTCCAGTTGCATCCTCTTTTTGTCTCTCAGAGACAGCTAAAACAAGCTTCTGGGAAATGTAGCTATAATGTTATATTCATATTGATGAGGGACAGACTCTTAACAGACTTGTTCTAAAACTATTATCTCAGTCTACCTTTCCTTATAGTTACCTCCGGGGAGTCTTGCAAGACTGCTACTAGTGAAACCAATTGACCTTTAAATGTACTGATCAAACTGGAAGTCAATGTAGGGGCTCCTTATCATTTTTCCTTTTGGTCCTTAGGATAGCCTTCCTATTCTACCCGCTGTTGTGTTTTACTCACTGCTTTGCAAATTAATTCAGTGTTAAAGTTTGTAAGTGTGTCCCATTAGGGAGATGGTAGTCTAGCCCCTTTACTCTAGAGGAGACTTTCAGAGGAAGGAGGAAAGATAGAGGAGGAACTAAAGCAGGGCCTGTAACAGAAGAGTAAAACCTGTTAACTTTCCTGCTTGATGTTGTCGCCTTGCCTGCATTAAGCCACAAAATTAAACAGTGAACCAAAGAGACTGTGTTCAGTTCTCTATGCTCAGTAAGACCCCTCTTTAGATTTGCTGCTGCTTGGTTTGAGGAAACTTCTGGGGCCTACTTTCCCCACTGTCTAATCTCTACTGGCCTTTTGGACGGAACAAGTGAATAAAACCCACCTATAGTAACAAGTGTTTCCCATGGCAGAAGTGGTCTGTACATGTGGGCTGAATACATAACCTACCACCTTCACCAGTTGAAAGGTTAGAAGTTATCTAAAGCGCTTCTGCAATTTTCTGGTGTTATTATGGGAAGGGGAATTTCTTTTCTTGAAACTCGTTTTTTTAGATATATTCATTGATTCCTCTTATTTCTCTTTTCAAACAGGGGTTTCTCTTTCATCCTTCTATGGACAGAAATCAATGCACCCTTTCATACTTTCTGCCCTTTCAGTTGTTTTATGTTAAACACAGCTCAAGGTGTTGCTGTAGCAGGAGGACAGGAATGTTCAGGAAAACACTGACTGCCTCTTGAACATCTACAGAGCGGAATTCTGAAATTTTGCAGAACTCCTTTCCTTCCTTTACTACCTTTAATTTTTTCCTTTATCAAAATGAAATTGATTTGAAATTTCTCAAAATTCCTTTAAAAAGAGGGGGAAGCAGAATGTTGGATTTCATGCAAAAAACAGGAAAGAGGAAGTTACAATGTCTTCATTAAAACTGGCTAGCAGATCCCTGAAGGGGTGTAGGGCAGTGATATAATTGGTCCATAATGGAAACTACAATGAATGGGGTTTGCGTCAAATACAGGGGCTTGTTTTTTCCAGCCTCTGAACCATTTAGATTTCGAAATTGAACTTACTGAAAATGATAGGCTTGCTAGATTCACTTCTGGGAAAGGATGTTGTGTTCTTAAACACTAGTTAGAATGGAAGATAAAATTCCCTTTCCTGTCAATGTCTTTATGCATTAACAAATAACTCTTCCTGCCATGTTTTGTAAAATCTATTTTTTAACATTTTTTTAATTGGTTTATTTTTTATGCTCCTTAGTTTAGCTTCAGTTTTAGCATTTATTTCCATTTTTCCCCAGAATTGTGATATCACCTGATGTTTTAACTATGTGAAATTCCTCTGGGTTTTTTTGGTGAGGGAGGATGTGTCTGTAGCAGGATATTATCTCCTAACAATTAATACCCATTGAGGAAGCATTAGGCAACCGTTTTGAGTTATTTGCATTGAAAAGCAATGGCCAGCAGAACCATAGGTTAGGAAAATCAAAACCCTACTTTTAATTCTGAGATCCTGAATAATAGAAATCAGTACTGAAATCTGTATTTCTGTCAAAGCTGATCTGCAAGTTAAGCTTGTTGAGCAGCCATAACTTTGGCTTATAGTTTAAAAGATCCCCTACAAAGCAGCAAAACAAATGTTTAAATTGAACCAGCAAACTCCTGAAATTCTCCTGCATACTTGTTTTTGCATTGTTAGAAAGGATACCTGCTCTGTGGTAAGGAAAGCCTGCTAAAAATAGCCAAATGAGATGCAGATCAGATGAATATGGTTTATCTTTTCATCTAAATCAATGGCTATATTTCTTGTGTGAGCAGGCAACATTTACTTATTTCAACACGCTTATATGGAAAGAATACCTTGAGTCCTGTAGTTTATTAAAGACCAACAAGATTTTCAGGGTATAAGCATTTGACAGTCAAAGGTCTCTTCATCAGAGCTTTGACTCTCAAGATATTAGGCCCTTAAAACCTTGGTGGTCTTTAAGGGGAGAAGGTTTAGCTCTTTCTGCCCATGATTAAAATACCTTTCTAAGTGGCCATTGGCTGTTGCAGCAAATAGATGGTGTTTCTCACAAGAGCCCATTGCTGACTGGAAGAGAGGCATTTTAAATCATGGAAGAGGCATGCATGGAAAGAGTCACTCTCATGGTGACTCTTATGTGGACTTTAAGGTAGCCTCCTGGGTCTGCAAATTAGCATTAAAAACAAACATGAAAGTTCCAGCATCTGAGCCTTTCATGTTTAGTCTGGTTTGGCTTTGATGCCATGTTGGCAGCATATCAATTTTATATTGTAATATGACAGTCACAGTTCCATATGGCAATGCTATTTTCTAAAACAGTGTTCCTCAAACTTCTGATACTTCTTTAGTCCATCTGTCAGAAAGACAATGGATAAAATTATCCATTGTCAAAGGATAATCTGATCTCAACCTCAGCCTGCATTGATGTTCTAGGCCTTCTTCTTGAGTTGAAGGAGACATGCTCAGACGAGAGACTCAGAGATTTTTTTTTAAATAAATTATTAATATCTTGATTTTCTGCTATCTATTTCCCTAATTGGCTTGCAACATTTAAAAAATAACGTCCAAATACATTTAAAAATCAAAATTCTCATGACTACTTAAAACAATATTAATAAACAAATCACAACAGTAACAAGAAAAACGAGAGAAAGGAGAAACAGCAGTTGATTTTAACTTGCCACTTAAAAGACAGCAATATTGGTGATCCTCAAACAGGACATCTGAAGCAGGTTTTAAAGTTCAGGGAGGATCATAAGGAAAAACTACCCTTTGGGTATCCTGGATCCAAGCCATTTATAGAACATGACCAACACTCTGAATTGTGTCTGAAAATACACATGAAACAAGTGAGGATCATTTAATCTTCAGATGTAGCAAATGACCTTTTGTAAGGGCAGACAATTCTCTCTGTATTGGGTGCTGCTAGATCATTGACTCACTTGGATGCAGAGACACAGAAGAATTACTTGCTCTCGTAGGAGAGTGATTGGATGAACCCATGACCTGTGCTTCACAGGAACATTTAAGTGCTTAATTAATGTCATTCTTGTGGCACTCTAGCAGTTCTCTAAGCTAGTGATGGAACATGCCCCCCCCCAGCTCAATTTAGAATTGGGCTCTGAAAACAAGAAAACAACCTCTGGTTTTAGCGAGATTGTGAGGCTTGAGATGATATGCTTAATGGTACCAATGGGAATGGGGAGGGGACACCACCTTTGCACAAACACCTTTTGTTCCTACTAGGATGTCAGCCAGCCTGGAAACTAGGGCAGAGGATGGTTGCAGGAAAAAAAATCTGAAATCTTAAAAAGAAAATAGAGGGTTTAACCCCTCCCCCCGATAAACAAATGCTATGCAACTACAACACTATTGGCAGGCTTCAAGCCTTGGTTCCTGGCAATAAAATGCAGGGATAGTAGGCAAGTCCTTTCCAGAGTTCTTTTGGCCTGTGAGGGATAGCCTTCCCTCCTTCCACTCACCTGCATCCGCTATGGCCAGGTAAAAAAAGAAGGCTGAGGGAGGCAGAAGAGGAGATGGAAGATGAGTATATCAGTGGTGATTATCCATGATAGATAAATGAATTGTTGAGGTTTAGGGGACAGTATTCCTCTGAATATCAGGGACTGGGAACAAACAACATGAAGCCATCACCTTTGTCCATCACGACCATATTTATGTCCTGGAAGTGAGGTCTCAGGAATAGCAAACTCTGCTATTAGTGACGGAATACTGGATTAGATTAATAGTTTCTTATATACACAATACACATAATTTCATACACATCAGCCATACATTTGACCATCTCAATACCATTTTCCCCCATTGTGTGCAACTGCTCTGAAACTAATATAGAACTTCCTTCCTCAAGGACTTCTAATTCATTTGAGAAGATTTAGCTGCTTCCACTGAAGTGACACGTACATGAATAGAGTACTCTGGGAGGTCTAGATCAAGACAATAGACTTTTGATCAATTTTCAAAGCTAGATTTTATAGATTCCACCACTGGGAAGGTTCTTGCTTCCAACATGGACCCCATTTCATTGTTTATCGCTAACTATTGTTAGTCATACCATGAAAATATACAGCAGGAAAAAGTTAACAGATGCAAACAAAAGCCCTCATTAAGGAATGATTAGGAGTTATGAAAGCATGAAGTGTGTTCTATAGAGCCACCTTCTAAAGCACAAGGAAAATCAAGTAGGCAGCCAAATGAATGACATTTCTTTCCCCATGGACCAGTAACTCAACTGAAGAAAACATAATTCTATAATCAAGAGAGGGGCCTTTTCAAATATGAATTTTTCCCTTTTATTTGCAGGAATGTTGTCAGGGCTTGGCAAAAAGTAAGCATCTGTCTTTGCTTTGTATCAGTTGAATGACTGCAGTATGAAAGAATATGCATGCACAACTTGTATATGCCCAACCAGGAGTCAGAAACCTGCCCATTGAAACTGGTTCTATTTAAGGAACTTCTGTAGGGTGAGAAAAGCTAGCAGGTGCATGCACAGGCATATCCTAAAATGGAGTAAAACAAGATATTAATGCTTATCAATTGTATAGTACTTTATAACATTCAAGTAACATATGCACATTAGCTGTCATTATCTTACAAATACTACCCATAAATCAAATATATCTGCTGTTATTCTAAGGACATTTTACTGAGAGAAAACATCCTTGAATAAGATGAGATTTACTTCTGAGTAGACCTGCTTAGGCATACACGATTATGGGTAGCAGTTTTTGTTTTGACATATCATGCTTCACCCTACCTTTCTTTTTTGCAAAATCCTGATTTGGATTATTCTTCTATGCTTTTTAAAACTCCTTAAAAGAAATCAGTTGTAAGACAACTTTAAAAAAAAAAACTTTAAAAATGTTTTATGCGAAGTGTTAAGAAAATTCCCTACAGCTCAGAATTTTGTGGATTGGCATTCTCCTCTGTTGTTTTTTGGTGTCAATTTATCTAATTCTCAACATGGTTTCATCTGTGGATACTTAAATCTGGAGACTGGGGCCATGGACAAAAAAGACAGATTTTTCTACAAGCCTGGGAAAAGTCCATGGTTGCAGGAAAAATCTGAAATCTTAAAAGAAAATGAGTGGTTAACATCCCCAGAAACAAATGCTAAGCAACTACAAAACTATTGGCGGGCTTCAAGCCTTGGTTCCTGCCTGTCATGGTGGGAGTAGTGGGAAGGCCCTTCCCAGGGTTATTTTGGCCTGTGAGGGAGAACACACTATTAGTCAGCAAGCATCAGACTGCTTGCTTCTTTGCAGCTTGTATGCTTTACTGAGGCCTGGTTGCACACACTTGTGCATAAATGGTAACTTTGCTGAGTGGACTGAGAACCCCTCAAAGACTCTGTGAAGGAAATTGTGAGGGACTACCTTTCAGAGCTCTGAGTTGCTTTCCACCAATCCACTGAGCTACTATGCCAAGAAAAAGGTGGTCTGGCTGGACCTCTCTCGAGACTCAGAAGCACAGAGATCAAGTATTCCCACCCCCCTATGTGGGCAATATTGTCAGCTCCATTGCACTCACTTGCTCCCCTGGTAGTTAAGTAGTTGGTCTTTCTGAAGTCCACACGCTGCTCTTCAATTTACCTACTTCAGACTTCTGGAGTGAATGAGGTGAGCCCCTTTTGTGGCCTGAATCGTTTGGAAGTCTGTGAGGTGGGGAAAAATGCTCTTCCCAAGACTTAAAAGTTAGGTAGAAAACCAGCAGAAGGACAGTTGATTCTGTTGGCACAACAAATGTAAGCTGCAATTTGTAACCCCCTCCCCATAGACACACATTGCAAAACCACCAGCCCATCTAAGCACAAATTTCTGCAGATAATTGAGAAAACAGACCCCAGAAATGTTGTTTTCTTGCCACTGGGATGTGAAGAGTCAGAAAGAGATGTTAGGAAAAGTAGAACAACACACCATGTGTCACAAAAAGTAATCCATGGAAACTTCCAAATGAAGGTACAGAATGCTGTTCTATAATATACTATATGTAATGTGTTTTTATAATGATTTCTCATTGCAGGGGTAAGAGGGGGCCAATTATGAAGGCTGTTGCAGAGAGAGGATTACGTAGGTTTCCCAAGTACCCCACTGTCAATTTCCGCCTGAGGCCATGTGGGTGGTATCCATCTTACAAAACTGTGCTTGCTTTCCATTCCCTTATGCTTGTGGCTACATACTGCTTGGTTCTTTTCTGTGGTGTCCCCCCACTGGCTGAATCCAGTACCTGGCTGCTGCGAATTACACTGGTTCTGTTGGGCTAATTTGCAAGAGTGACCTTTGCTCCTATTTGATTTGGGTAGAATGGATGTGATTCTCTAGTGTGAACTTGGTATTCTTGCTTCACTTTGGTTCGGGGTGGGGTGTCACGCCTCAGGTGGGGTGAGCCACCTTACGCTGCCACCATTCTGGGATTTAGGGTCCCTTGGGAAGGCCCTGAGTACCCTCCCAACCCTTCTGACCTCCGTAGCTTGGCCAATAAACAGGCGTGAGGACCCAGCAGAGTAACAACAAACAAAAGGATTTATTTACAAGGAGGTCCGTTAATATCAAACAAACAAACAAGGTGCATTAGCAACAATAGATGGGTAAAAGCAAAATAAACAAAAGGCCCTAGCGCGACTGAACTCACAGTCCCTCTGTCTGCCAGGCCTGTCTTCTCACCCTACCTGAATGAGGGCCTCTCTCCCTAGCAGAAACCTCCTCTGGCCTGCTCCCTGGAAGAAAGAACACAGGCTTTTCCCCTCCCAGACTTATATAGCACTAGCCCCCTGTGTTCTGATTGGCCAAAAAAGGTGCCAAAATGGTCCAGGAGCTCCTGGGAATTGTAGGCAGGCCTACTCTCACTGCTAACAGGCTTCTGAGGCCTTGCTAGGCCTTCCTGGTACAGCTACATCATGACAGGGGGTTTCCATTCCTTTGCATCAGTTTGCTTCTAGTTACAAGACTGTCCCTTGCTTCAGTTTGGTTTGGGTGATTTTCTGGCGTGACGTTTGTCCTCATAGGGACAATGGAGAGTAGATGTTCAGCATGGACAGGGGGCACTTGGGTTTTTTGAAGTCAGTTTGTTTGTGTTGGTATAACCCAGGGATGAGCTTGCATTTGTGAGCACTCCTTGGCTGTGACATCCTTGCCTGTGTCTACGTGCCCCTGGGAAAGAACTTAGAAAAGTTCTCATCATAGGAAACACTGGAGAGTGTTTGGTCAGCTTGGTCAGGACTCAGGTACTTCTTTTTTTTTAAGGGGGGGTGTCATTTTAGTTCTGTTGGACTTTCTGGTGCTGATCTTGCATATTAGAGTGTGCCTCTGGCCATGGCAACCTTGGTCTATATGTTTCTGCAGTGGGAGTCAGCTTGGACCTTTCCCCCACAATAGGAACAAATGGCGTGGCTTGGGCACCCTATTCAGGTGTCTATAGAATTTTATCCTGGGGTCCAATCTCCTTGAAACTTGTTGAGTCTGTAGAGAACAGTTAGTAGTTGGTCCCCTGAAAATTTGGTGGATTTTGCTTGCAAAATGCCACCCCAGCCCCCTGGATATCCCCCAGATAGTTTTCCTCATTAGGAATAAAAGAGACTGGAGGTAGCTGGGGACACCTTCTTGGGGGGGGGGGGATAAAATGCCCCCCAAAGTACAATCTTTGTGAAACTTGGGAGCGCTTCAGCAGACAATAAGGAGTAGGTCCCTTGAGGTTTTGGTGAAATTATGTCAACAAATGACCCTCCCAGGCCACTCGATAAACCTGAATTAAGTTTTCCTTTGGAAACAGTGACCAAATTTTACCGAATTTGCTTTATAATACTGAACCAAACTAGAGAGTCAATTAGGTATTCAAGAAATACCATTTTTTTTTCTCCAATTCGGTATTACCAAACTGAATTTACTGAATTTTTTTCCTGTCCACACCCCTATTTAAGACACCCCTATTTAAAATTAAATCAAGAGAACGTGTAAATTTCTTTTGCATCCATATTCTACTGGAAATATATGTATTAACTATTCCAGTTTGATCTTTAATGTGGAGAAGTTTATAACTGTGACTATAAACTGTGATTTCATATACCTGAAATGAAGATACAAGGTACAATACAGCAATATGTTACACTGTTTAACCTCTTAATCACTGTCTCATCAGATTGCCCAAGTCAGACTAAAAAACACTATATTTCTTGGTGCTTCTGTAAGGGCATTCCTGCTCAAAATTCAGCTAAGCTAAGTGTTGCCAGGCCTTACCTCTCATTGTCTGCACAGAATCTGTGCCAAGAAGTGCTGAGCCATACCCTGCCCCCATGCCATTCAGCAGTTATGGCTCAGATGGTGCCCCCAACATTAAGAAAGCTACCTACCCACACACCTCTGACCATACAGCTGAAGCAGGGAGGTTAGCTGTTGGCAAAAGACGAGTTATGAAAGGGAGAGCTGCAATAAACTGCCAGCTCCAGTGCTTCCATCTCATTAGACAAGGCATACAAGGCACCCCAGAGTCATTCCTTAGTGTCCCTTGGCCTTCATTCCTTTTTGGTGTATAGCCCAGAGCTGTTCCTTGCTTCCATCTGGGGATGGGGTAGGGGTTGAAAATCTCTGTTGTCTTTGCATTTACTGAATATTTTATTTTAGCTTTCAGCGTAGCAGATGCTAACCTATGGAATGAAACTGTTAGAAGTGGTAGGGCATAAGTTGATCCCCGAAAGATCATCTGATTTAGTGATCAATAAATTCATACTCCCACATGTTTGCCTCCTGACTTCAGTAAAGACACCTTCACTTGCCTCTGGGAGGGAACAATGTCAGCCTATCCCCATCTGGTATGAATCAGAATCTCATTACTTAATTATTTTTATACATTTTGGAAATGTAATCATTTGGTTCCGTTGTAGCCTGGAAAATCTGGATGTACTTCAAAGCATTTAGCTGCAAAAATAAAGATGGAATTAAATACACAGCACAAGAATGATGGGACTGTTTCCCCTCCCCCCCCTCTATCTGGAAAAAAATCAAATTCTAAAATCCACTCTCTCCCCCCTGCAAATGCATTCAAATGGAAATGAATTTTTAAAATCTTATCTGAAGCAATAGTGGTGGCAGAGGCAGTCCCATGAAAGAGCACTTTGTCAAAGCAGAGCAGGGCTGCAGGGACTTTATCTGCACTGACATCTTTGTAAATTTGACAGCTGCTTTTATTATTAAATAAGGAGACATTCTAGCTCCTGTAAGTTATAGCTGTATCTTGGGGTGTGAGTTTAACAGAGAGCGATCTTATCATAATTACACTACAATAACAAGCCAGGGCTTTTGTAATCTATTGACATGCCCCATAATCTTATCTGATTCTATGGCTACGGGAAAGCTCTGCTTTTCAGAACTGTGCCCTGATAAAATAAATGAATAGCAGGCCATATTCACCTCTCCTTTTGTAGGCACCAAAGCCAGGAATTGTTGGATGCAAGATTTTGGTTCTGTGATACGCACACATGCACAAACTGTGTGTGTGTGAAAGAACTTTGTTGACCTGACTAAACTGAAAGTTGTCAAAAACTTTTGATAGTTATACTATCAAGAATAGATACCAGAACATTACAAATACATCTGCAGAAGGATGGAATTCATTCATTCACTTCATTTATGCCCCACCTTTTCCCACAATGGGGAACCAAAGTGGCTTATATTGTTCTACTCTCTTCACAACAATCCTGTGACATGAGTTAGGCTGAATGACTGACCCAAGGTTACCCAGCAAGCTTTCATAGCAGTGTAGGGATTCGAATCTGGGTCTCTCAATCCTAATCCAACACTCTAACCACTAAACTGCACTGTACAAATGGTTATTGTTTGCAAGCTGTGTGCAGGGAAGGCCAGATATTATAGGGATCACCAGAGGCCTGAATAATATGCCTTTAGATAATCAGAAAGAGCTCTTGTCATTGGAGGCCAGTGTCAGTGTTGGGCAGATTTTGCCTTCACTGCAAATGCATGGCTTGTTGTATATTTGAAAAGGAAAAAATAGATCCAATGTATTTGAGTTGATTGAGTGTTGGTCTAGGATGGAGATGATATAAATTCAAATCCCCATTATGCTCCGAAGCTCACTGGATGACTTTTGCATGTATGCTCTCTCCCTCTCTCTTGTTCTTTCTCTCTTTCAATTTAATGTCGCAAAGTTATTATAAGGAAAAAAAGGAAAGTGGACAACTATGTATACCACTGTTAGCTTCTTGGAGGAAGGAAAAGTTGGGGGGGGGAGATTGTTCTTAAATAGTATTGTCAGGAGCAATTGATCGTGAGCTAAATCACACACACATCTCAATAGCCCACAATTAAGAATTGCTTGCTTCTACCTGCTCAGGTCCATCTTAGGTCATGCTACAGTGTGCCAAGATGTTTCAAGAGTAGCACAGAATGTTGGTAATTGGCTAGTTGATAGTTAGATTATTCATCCATCCAATTTAAATATGTTGCCTTACTTTTCAATAAAAAATATAACATTGAAATATAAATTAAATCAACCACCCTGGTATATCATAATTGAAAAGGGGTCACTCCTCCCTCCTAAACTCGCTCTTTCAATAGGAAAGATAGAAGGCAGATGCTGTATCTGCCCACCCGATAATTGGCTGCCATTTAATATCCTCTTTACATGTTGCAATGATTTAGACAACTCCTATATATTATGATTATCAGTCTAACCAGATAATCTGAGGAATCTTAAAAAGTACAGGAATAAATTGTATGATTTTGATTGTTTATATGAAGAAGAATAGAAGCCCCTGAATGAAAACTGTCTTTTGAAGCCTGAATTTACAGTCCATTTAGCAGTGTCCTAAATTCCCAGATGACTATATATGGGAAATATTCTTAAATAAAGGGCAAAAGTCTCTCACAGTGTTAAAGTTTATTCTTGCTTACAAGATATATTGTTTTATAGAATGAGTTCATTTTGAATTACACATTCTTGCAAACCTGGTTTTTCATCTTAATACTAAATAATGGGTTGAAAACAACAGATGAAAGCCATAAAATGAGTCTTCATTTGTTCTTTGGTATGATAAAAAGCAGACTTTCTAATATTGCATATCTTGAGGAGGGAGGTACGTAGGGGTGGCAGCAATTTATTTTTAAACACGGCCAGGAACCATCTGATTGACACATAAAATACAATCTACATTTTGAAGAACTTAATAGGATAAAGCTTGGGAGCAGGAATTGAATTAGGTTTTTGTGTTCTGTTGCATCAATAGAAAAATCATGATGAAGTAGCAGGCAGTCTGGGAAAGCAGTTGTTTAAAGATGATGAAGAATGGTAGAGAGTAAGCTGGCTAGATTTTGAGATGGGTAGATGAATACGTAGATGGATGGATGTTTGTGGTTCAGAGTCATTCTACATGTTCTAAGGAGTTCAGTGGTTGGTTCAGATGGTAAAATTCTGGACTATATGAAAGAAAAATGGTGGGGATTATATTTCTGTATGGTTCTTTTGTGTCAACATAATGTCCTTCTTGTACATTGGGAGGGGGTAGCATAATGTTTCCTTGATTTACTCAAGTAGGGAGTTTTTAAAGGAGGTGGGAGATTAAATATATGCAATTACCTATATCTAGTTAATGATACAACTCTAGAAGGACTGAGCCTCGGTGACAGAGCACCTGTTTTGCGTAACCCTGCCAGGAGCTGCACCATGTGCCCCGAGCTGAGACACACTCCCTGAGCTGATCCACGCTGTGCCGCGTGCCCCAAACTGAGCTCAGTCAAGCCATGTGGCTCAGCTCAGGGAGCACGGTGCAGCTCAGCTCGAGGCGCATGGTGCAGCTTAGCTTGGGGTGTGCAGCTCAAGGCATGGCAGGAAAGCAGGGGGCACACTCCCACACTGCGACCGCAGGCAGCAGCAAGAGCAGGCCACTTTTGTCAACACCACTGCTGCTGGCGCATGCTCTCGCCTCTTGCTGCCGTGGCCCCTGAGAGGGAGCAGGCGAGTGGGTGAGTGGCAGCAGCTGTGGCAGCAGCTGTGGCAGCAAGCAGTTGCAGCGAGAGCTGGTGGCAGCAACAAGGGCCCCTTTTGACCCAGGCACCTTTTGACCATATGTGATGACATCACTCACAGAAGTGACATCATCATGCAAGCTGGGAGCATGTGCACACTGTGCGTGCGTGCAGAGAGAGGAAGCCAGGGTAAGTACTGGCTCTGAATCCCCCACCACGAGACTATGGGGACCTGGGGATCCCATATTGAGGGACTCCAGGTCCCTGGCAACCCTAGTTCCTAGTATCTCCAAGACCCTCAAGTAGGGCTCTCAAGAAGCAGGTGCCTGGGAAGACTTTTGTCTTACTTTCATGATTAGATATTTCCATCTGGTAGTAGCTTTCCAAGATCTTGGGCAGATATAATCATGAAATTGAGTCAGACCTGTGGAATGGGGTGTTTTATGTAAGGGTACACATGGATAAGATTTTTGTTATAATTTCTGATCCAGACTTCAGGGAGGAAATATTTAATGTTATTGTTTATTTCTGGATAGGATATTACTAGTTTGGAAAACCTTCGTTTCCCCCCCTTGGGGGCTATTCTTTTCAGTGTGAAATCTATTCAAGTGCCTGGGAAGCTGTTTATAAAGATAATCAGTTCTCCTCTAATCTAAATACCTCCTAAATATCAAGCTGATTGAATAATGGATAGATTTTACAGACAACCAAAGTAGGTCTCTCTGTGAATCCTCACAGGTGGGGGGGGGGATCCTCCCCACTCCAGCTCACAAGGAAGCAGGAAGGGTAGGCAAACAGCAGCTTGGGATTGGCTGGGAGTGCCTTTTGCACCTCCCTTGCAATGATCTGATTGGGCGGGAGATAGAGTGGAAGTGGGAAAAGGACAGAAAGAGGAGGGGACAGAGGAGGAGCACAACCATAAAGGAAAGCAGACAGTTTGCAGAGACCTGATCACTTGCAGACCTAAGTAATTTGCAAGCTCCAGAGCAGTTTCTAAGTGACCAGCTCTCTGTAATGAATCAACTTTCTGCAAAGCATACCTCATCTTCTGCAAAATGTATTTTAGCCAATGCAGAGCAAAGCTCAGGTCAGCAAGCTCAGTTACAACTTATGTAAGCAAGGGGCTCAGAAGACTGCAAGAGAGGCCTATGCCAAAGAGGAGTTTGAATTCTACTGGAGCCTGAGCAAACCAAGGCTTTTCTACTTTGCAAGGAAAAAAAATCCAGCTCACAAGGAAGGGGGAAAGAGGGGGAAAGGTTCATGACAGCTCTATACCATTTGGTTGGCTAGGAGTACTCTTTGCTCTTCCTTTACAAGGATTTGATTGGAAGGGAAAGATGCTATTTCTAGGAAATCAATACAGAGAAAAATGTGCCCATGTGATCTGACATGGCTGGTAAGCATTGGAACTTGCAGAAAAAGCAACCAAGTGTCATGAATATAGCTAGAACTATAGGGGAACAATTGCTGGACATGACCAAGAAAGTTGTTCAAGCCACCTAGGCACACAGAAATAGGGCTAGCCCAGCCCTGTAACTAGACAGATAGGTCTCTAGGTCTAAATACCTAGAATAAAATAACCTTGCAGAAGGGTATAAAACAATAGAGTTACACAGTTGTATTGCTAAGTATAGCCAGCTAACTCATACTAATGCATACAATGTACCAAAGCCCAGGTGCAGGGAGTATCTAAGAATGGCAGAAATGTATAACTTCATAGAGGCTAGCAACATTTGAGGATAGTTACATTGGTGGTGGGCTGAAAGATATTCAGATGTATGAGAAACCTGTAATCACAAATTCTACATTGACTTTGTGAATAGAAAAAGTAGCAAGAAGGAACTTACTATTGTTATAGGTTTCAAGAGGATGTTTCAAATATGGATAACCTTGTTTGATGTATGAAATCATAAGAGAGTAAGTTAGCCAAGAATTTGAGTCTTTGAAGGAGCTATTGTTAAGAGAAGGTTCTGAAACCCTATAAATATGACAAGCTAAACTTCTTAGAATAGCCTTCTTGCAGTGATTTTTGTATCTTTGGGTAAGATACTTCTTTGGACTCATGTAATTGCTCTCCTTTAATGATCTATGTAGTTATAATGGATGGTATGATTTTCTGCTGTTTGAGTTGATATTATGATTGCTAAATAATTATATTTTGTAGGCTTAAAATGGAAGCAGAGACTCCATAATTGTACTACTTGTGTACAATACCTGATAACGAACCTAAAATGTTATCTATTGTGTATCTCTTGCCAGGAATTAAATGATTTGATATAGGAAAGCTAACTAGACACTCAGGGCTTCTTAAGTACACACTATAACTGAATCAGACTTGACCTGAGTCATCCAGAACGAAAAGTCTAATAACAGATTCCTTTGAAGGTCTAAGGAGAGATGCCTCAGTTAGTGAAGCATGAATGATTTTAACTAATGACTCCAATATCTTTTCCTTGCATTATTTGAAAAGCCAGGATGCGCACAAGTAGGGTCTCTCACATTCCCAGTGAGTGCATCTGTTTGCAAGATCCATCCAAATCTAATAACAACGAAAGAACAAGCAGGTGCTTCTGACACCTAAGGTACTTCATCTACTCATAATCTGGCCTTCAAGTTAGAATGGTTGAGAGAGGTTTTATCAGAGCCAAGCTACAAGTGACACCTTACACAGGTTCGACACTTGTCAGCTTCCCTCAAGTTTTGATGGGAAATGTAGGCATCCTGGTTTTAC
Source organism: Eublepharis macularius (assembly GCF_028583425.1). Taxonomy (NCBI): domain Eukaryota; kingdom Metazoa; phylum Chordata; class Lepidosauria; order Squamata; family Eublepharidae; genus Eublepharis; species Eublepharis macularius. The sequence goes on from NC_072791.1 coordinate 38,288,927, forward strand.
AGCTTGGCTGTCCATTACAGCTGCAAGACAAGGATGCCTACATTTCCCATCAAAACTTGAGGGAAGCTGACAAGTGTCCAACCTGTGTAAGGCGTCACTTGTATCTTGGCTCTCAGTTAAGAGCTTGTAAATACCTCATAGCTAGGGGGCAAATTAACATCCATGACAGGATTGGACATAGATGCTATCAAGTCACAAACCACTTTAAACAATAGGAAGAGATTCAGCTAATGCAGACTGTCTAGTTCCTAGAATCTTCTGTGGAAAATGATCAGTTTAAAGATGATGGGAAAGATCCAGAGACCTTGGAGACCTGTTTTCAGTCAAAGTAGACACTATTGGTCTTCAACAGACAGAGGTCTGACTTAGGGCCAAGCTACACATGACGAATGACACTTGAATGGCAAGTGTATTTCTCCCTGTTCACTTGCCCTCCACTCAATCCACTTGCCGTTCAAGTGTCATTCGTCATGTGTAGCTTGGCCCTTAGTGTAATGTAGCTTTTGTGTCTTTCTGTGTGTTTTGTTTGATTTGAAAGTTGTGCTGTCTCCTCAGGAGTAGAGAAGATATTGCCTTACTAAGACTAAGCATAGCTTGACTTACTGGGAGATATGAAAGTAAGTTTGGGATATTATAAGCCGCAAGACAGCCTTGCAATTAGGAGTTCTTTCCTTGGAGTTATTGTGTTTTTAAAGTTGAGGGTCTATGCAAAATACATTATGATTTTGAGATGATTTGTTGGTAGGTAGCTGGGTAAACCCTGAAAGGTTTGGGATATCGTGCAGAAATACCTAGGGTTGGGCAGGAAACACAAATTACATAGCCTGTTTGAACAACCTTATTTATCTAATCAAGACTCAGAGAATGATTTCTAGTTTCTGCCCAGATCAGCAGGGCAGAACTGGTCTCCTAAGTGAAAAAAAAAAAGAATAAATTATCAAATGAAAGTCAGCTGATAGTGTGTTGGGAAGGTTTTCATTACACTCCAGCCATCATTCACTAGCTATCTGATTTGCTAAAGTTTCTGCCATTTCACTTCAATTACCCAACTATCAAACAGGCATAATTATTATCACTTACACAAACTTGTTATAAAAAGAATAATAAACGTGCAGCAGTTTGCACAATCTCATCTTGGGGAGAGAAACAGCAAGGGGGGTGCTTAATTACCTCTACCTCATTTCCAGCTCAAATACACCCCTCAGCTGCTTCCCCCGCAGGGAGAATATACAGTATTCCTGTATGTGTTGGTGGTGCAGGACCTTGAGAGCATGATCATTAGACTTTGAACATCCAGAGGAGGGAGAATTAAGCAGCCCTTCCTTCCTGACATTCTGTTCAGACTTACAACTTCCCAAACTTCTGCTCAGATTCACAACTCTGATTCTGCTCAGACTCACAACTCCCCAAACTTACTTTTATTAATTAAAAAGTTAGATTTTACCAACTTGTCAACAAAGATATTATGTGAAGCCTTATCAAAAGCCTTGCTGAAATTGAGATAAACTACATCCCCGGGGGGGATCCAAACAAACCGGTAGACTAGTTCATGGTAGTTCATGGAAATGAGCTTCCACGAACCACTGGTTCGCAAGCCACGAACCGGCTTGGTTCAGGCTTTGTTTGGGTTGTGATTCGATTCGTGCCCATCTCTAGTAATCACAGCCTTCCTTTCTAAATGCTCAAGGACTGACTGTTTGATGATTTATTCTAAGACTTTTCCAAGTAGAGATGTCAAGCAGACAGGTCAGTAGTTACCTGGATCCTCCTTTTCCCCCTTCTTGAAGATGGGGACAACATTTGCCCGCCTCCAATCTTCTGGCATGTTGCCTGATCTCCAAGAATTCTCAAAAATAATGGACAGAGACTCAGAAATTACATCTGTGAGTTCTTTTAGTACCCTTGGGTGCAATTCATCTGGCCCTGAGAAGTTCGTTCCATTTAAAGAAACTAGGTGTTTACATACTAACTCTATGCTGATCCTAGGCTGTAACTTCCTTCCCCCATCATGTGTTAGGGCCATATTGAAGATCATTTCCCTTGTGGGAGAAGACTGAAGAAAAGTAGGAATTGAGTAGATGTGCCCTCTCTTCATTGCCAGTTACAATTTCATTTTCCTGTCCCTGCAATGGGCCTATCATGTCTTTACTCTTTTTTTACTTTGAACATAAGCAAAGAACCCTTTTTTGTTGTTTTTTGCATCTCTTGCTAGCCCATGTTCATGCTGAGTTTTAGCTTTTCTAACACTCTCCCTACAAGCATTAGTTATTTTTTTAGATTCATCCTTGGTCGTAAAGCCCTCCCATTTCCTAAATGAGTCTTTTTAAATTTCTCAGTTCATTAGAAAGCTGTTTATGGAGCCACCTTGCCTTCTTTAGGCTCCTCTCGTTTTTCCTTCTCAGAGGAATAGTTTGTGATTGTGCCTTCAATATTTTGCCTTTAAGAAACTCCCACCCCTCTTGAGCTCCTTTCTCCTTAAGTATTTCTGACTGATTTTCATGTCAGTTGGCTCCAAACGAGGACCCAATGGCAAGAAAACGCTGAAGGAAATGATTAGTTGTGGGTCATACAGTGAGTAAGATCTAACAATCGATAAGAATGAACAAATATGAACAAATGAACACATGAAAAGCTTCCTTCTGCTAAGTCAGATCTCTGGTCTACCAAGGTCAGTACAGTCTGGCAGCACCTTTCCATGGTCTCAGATACAGAGGTCCTCTTTCACATCACCTACCACCTAATCCTTTCATTGGAGATGCTGTGGAATGAAGCTGGGACCTTCTGGCAGCAAAGCAGATGCTCTATCACTGAACCACAACCCTTTCCCCCTGAAGGGGGAGCACCTTTCCCTACTTCTCTCTCCTCACTGCAGCCCTTGACCAGCATAGCAGTTTGTTCTGTTGTGTCCTTTGATCCCAGGAACACAGTTTTCCAAGATTGGAAGTAACTGGGAGGAGAAGGGTAAAATAGCAAACAGCTGTGCTCCTTCCACTAATGACACCACTGAATCCAATCCAATTTTTTAAAAAAATGCTATCTAGGTAAATAGCAGATTGTTTTTCAGCAGAATCACGGTTAACACAAAGCAGGCACATGCAAACAGATGCTAAACTATATTTATTCTCTTAAAGCAGGAAGCTTCCCTATATCCATAACTGATTTGTGTTGGCATCATTAACATACAGTTATAGAATTAAGAGCCCAATTTACTAATGAGAGGAATTTGCAGAGCTCTGTCAACAAGCGCTGAAGGGCAAAATCTGTACGATACGGATTTTCACTAGTGGGAGTTAGGAGCGGCAAACAAACCTAATTTGTTGCTTCTGGCTACTAATTAATTTTTGTTTTCACTCTGGCAAATTATTTTTTCATCCCTGTATGGCTGTACAAGTGTACTATTAAAAAAAATACTATTCACTCTGAGGAAGGTCTGTTGATTCTTAATGTGGAATAATATTTAGTGACACTATACTATAGAATTAATGTGGTTCCTTGGTTTTCCAAAAATCATAGGAAGATAATGATAATGATACTGAGTGAGACAGTGTAGTATTACTCTATTGATTCTGGCAGTCAGTGATCTCTCACAAGTGTTTTTTCAAGTCTGAGTATCGAAGCTGGAGAAGCCCATGACTGAATTATATGTACTCAAAACTTCTCCTTCGTATTCAGCAATCAATGATAGGCCCTTTTCGCACTTACGGTTTAAACCGCCATTTATGAGCATTCGCCCCAATCGCAGTGGCTTCGGCATTGCACCTGTTCATTTCACACTGTCCACTGCAATTTCGATTTGGTGTCTGTGCTTCATTTCAAAACCTCGGTGCAATTTTGGGCTTTTGGGGCCTTGCAATTCACGTCACACTTTTTTTAAAAAAATTGAGCATGCATAGTAAAGTTGCAATGTTGGAACCCTTCACCCCTTTTTGCTGATTGGGCTGTCTCCTGCCCACCGGAGAGGCAATTGGTGACAGAGTTCTGGGGGAAAACATGTACCACTCTCATTTTTTTAAATCAAGCCAGGAAAGGGTTAAAATGCTGCCAATTCGTCTCCTCCCAGGAAGCAGAGGCTTGTTTCCAAAGGGCTGTGCAAAATGCTTGGGTTTTTTCCCCCTCTTTGGCAAAGTCTGAAACATGCCTGGGAGGGAGGGAAAAGCAGCCATTTAATCCTTTCCTGGCTTTTAAAGCCAGGAAGAAAGTGCAGGAACATTACAAAAAAAAAAAAAAAGAATGTGTGTGCATACCCTAAGGGAGGAAGGAGAAAGCATCTATTTAACACTTTCCTTGCTTTTAAAGCTAGCAGGGAATTAGCAGCAAGTTTAGGAATCAGTCCTGGCTTTTGAAAAAAAATAAAAGAACATGCATACCGGGAGGAAGGAAACCAACGAAGAAGCAGCCTTATGACCCTCAGCTCGCATTACTAAAAAAAATGGTGGACAAGGAGTTCAGAGAGCTGAGGAGGGTGGGAGTGGTTAATTCTGCACAAACCAATCAGCTCCCAGGGGAAAGGAGAGGGGGGGAGAGAAGCAAAAAGGGGGCAAAAGTGTTCACATTAGCAAAATGCGGACCAGCTGCCAGTCGGCAGCGAACTTAAAAAAACATCGGGGTATGTCCGCAGGGGGAAAAATCGGGGATACAGCGGACAAAAAGCGGGACTGCATCCCATGACTACTTTTAAGTGTGAAAACCTTGCAAACATGGGATGTGGAACAGGTACAAACATGCTCTAAAAACCGAGTGTGAAATGTACCATAGCCATTCCTCATACTTTACTGCCAATTGGCCATTAGATATACTTCCCTAAGTTGCAAGAACTACTTTATAGTTGTGGATAGACTGATGCACAGTACAATCCTAAAAAGAATTACTCCAGTCTAAGACCACTAATTTCAACGGGTTTAGACTGGCATAAGATTACACTGTAAAACTATTTCAGAGAGGAATTAGGAACCACGTACCTGACTTTTTGCACATTTCTAAAGGCTATGGCAGATTGTTTAAAAAAAAAAAAGCTTATTTAACCACAGATTTATTAAGTCCTCACGTTCCTCATTTGTCGCTAAACACCCCAGAGAAGACATGATATACCAATACTGAGATTAAAGTAAGACTGCATTTATAGATGATTTGCATGTTTAAAATCTTTAACTTTTTAAAAGTGTAAGTTGCTGTAAACGAGTACCTTCCAATAAATTTCCCAGCAATTGTATCCTGGCACCAAACCTGGCCAGTGTCACCTCTGGCTTTGTTTATCCTTTTCCTGGACATAAAACAATGCTGAGAGGTATTAACTCTAATCTTCCTCCCCAGTCTATATTGCTAAACCAACTAATGGTTGGTTAATTCTGATCAGCATCAGAAGGGCCCTTCCCAACCCACTTAATCAATGATAGGCTGTCTTGGAAACCACATTTTATGCCTCAAGATGCTTGCCAGTTATCGCTGACTATCATGTAGCAGCCTATGCTAACATTTGTATGTTTTAGAAAACAGTTAACTTTGTATAGTGTTTAACATTATAAGACATTTATTTGTTTGTTTAAAAAAATTATACCTCACCTTTCTGCCCTCAACAGGGCCACTATGGTGGATGACAGATTAAAAACATGTCTTAAATAGACATGGGCAGGGACAACATTACGAATGCAAAAAACCCACGAACAGCCCATTCATCTGTTCGTGAACAAGCCATTTGTGAGGCTCCATTCTAAACAAACAAGTGGTCGTTGCAAGCCTCGTTCGTTGCCTTCATCAGCCATTCGTCAAGCCAGACAGTCTGGAGCCTTTCAGTCAATTCCCCTAGCAACGGCAAGAACTGAACTCTGTCTGAACTCCTTCTGGCTTTCCTTCTGGCTTTAACCTTCAAAGTACTTCCAGCAGAGAGTCCCGTTTTTGCCACTGTGAAGAGAAAATGACAACAAAGGGGGAGACCCATGGATCATGCCTTTCCCGGGGCGCAATCTCTCTGAAACTTGGTGGGTCTTCAGAGGACAGTGAGCACTATGTCCTCTGCAAATGTGGTGGGTATTGGACATTGGGAAGGTCAGTTTGTAACCCCTCAAAGTAGCTGCCTTCCAACAGGCAGTTTTGTTTTTGCCACTGTGAAGAGAAAATGACAGCAAATGGGGGGGGGCACATGGATTATGCCTTTTCCAGGGTGCAATCTCTCTGAAACTTGGGGGTCTTTGGAGGACAGTGAGGACTATGTCCCCTGCAAATTTGGTGGTTATTGGACATTGGGAAGATCAGTTTGTGGGGTGTTTAAAGGGCCCTGCCCCTTGCACATGGCAGGAAAGGGCCCTTTAAACTGTCAACTGGCAAGCGGCAGGGGGGAATTCCCCCTGCCATCTGCCAGCTGATAGTTTAGAGGGATCTTTAAGGGGCCACAAACAACAAACAGCGAACATGTTGTGAACAGTGTCATGTTTGTTACTATTCATTGTTTGTTGTTCGTGGATGGCAATGAACAACAAACAGCTTGTTCGGGTTTTTTTTCATTCGTGCCCATGTCTAGTCTTAAATACCATGAAAACAACCCCCCCCCACAACATTAAAACAATACAAACCAAAGCTAAAGTACACATGCAATGACATAAAAACAATTAATAAAGAACAGGAAGAAGGGATCACTCAGGGAATGTCAAATGCCTCAGAAGATGATGACCATAAGTCAGGTAGGTTCATAATGGGGTAGGCAGTCCTTCAGGTATGTTGTTCCAAAGCCATAGGGGGCTTTAAAGGTCCACACCAGCACCTTGAATTATGCCCCAAAAGAGTTTGGGAGCCAGTGTAGATGAGCCAAGACTGGAGTGATTTGGTTCACTGGACAACCTGTTCCAATCAACACCCTTGAGACAGCATTCTGCACCAACTGAAGTTTATGAACAGCTCCATGTAGAGTGCATTGCAGTAATCTAATGTAGATGTAACCAGGGTGTACTACAGTAGCCAGAACTGGAAAGGCCACAGCTAGCCAACCAGTGTGTGAAAGCTAATGTGGTATAGTGGGTAGAATGATGAATTAGGATCTGAGTGACCCAGATTCAATTCCCCACTCTGCCACGGAAGTTCACTGGGTGACCATCAGCCAATCACACATTCTCAGCTTAACCTATCTCATAGAGTTGTTGTAAGGAAAGATGGAGGAAGAGAGAATGATCTGAGCCATTTTGGGTCCCCCCTTGGGAGAGAGGAGGGGTAAAAGGTTTTTTTTTTTTTAAAGGTGAAGTTGGGAAAAGATACTCCTGGCCACTATTGCCACCTGCTTATCCAGCAGAAGGCCTGTATCGAAGAGCATCCCCAAACTATGGACTGGTTTGTTCAAGCAGAGTGCAACTCTATCACGAATGGGTGACACCTTAAGTCTTGAGTCAGATCTTCCATTCACCAGTAGCAATTGAGTCTTGTTGGAATTAAGCTTCAATTTATTAACCAGCATCCCCTTTAAAACTGCCTCCAGACACCAGTTCAGGGTTTCTACAGCCTCCCTGGAATAAACCAGAAATGCCAGATAGAGCTGACTGTCATCTGCATATTGGTGACAACCCATCCAAGAATGTGTGCCCTTATTAAGGAAGGCAGCAAGCTAGTGTTAAAAGATTATTTTTTAAAAATATATCCATAAATACAGAAGTCTGAACTGATTACAAGTTCCTTCTAAGAAGGAGCTTGTCAGGCTCCACTGTGGAGACACTGAGGCCTGGGGAGGGGGGCTCACCCTCCAGCTTGGCCTGCACATCTGGATCAGCTGCTGGGCCTGCCTCAGAACTGGGGAGGAGGGCAGCACCCTCTCACCTCATTTCCTTCCCTCTCCTCAGCAGTCTCCTCAGCTTTCTTCTTCCCGGCCACTACCCACCCCTCCCTCAGGCTCTGTCCTATCCCCAGCTGGCTCTCCCCCTCCCCGGACAGATTGCTGGTGCGGAGGCCTGTCCTTTTCCTCCCTACCTCTGGCCCATTAGGGGCTGGCTGGTCCCCTCCAGCTGGCATGTCTAAGCTACTTCACTGATGTTGCTTTTGGCGGCTCTGCCCTGCCTGCCCCAGCTGCTCATGGCAGTAGTGCTCCCGGGGGCAAGCTGTGAGCTAGGCCATGCCCACAAACATCAGGAGAGGTGACCACCTCCTTGTAGGCAGTGGGGAGGCATTCCAGGATACCACGTGGTATCCAAGACACCCAGGGCATCACCTACTTGATGAGGCCTTCTGCCTCTTCCACAGCAGCCCTGGTGTGGCGGCAATGCAGCTGCAGCCCTCGAGACCTATCCTGCTGACTGCTCCTGCCCACTTCTCCTTGGCCTTCACCACTTCCGGTGTCTGCAATGGGCTTGGCTCTGCACTGCCATCTCCCGGTGCCTCATTGAGGGTCTCTCCTGGTGTGGGCCCAGGTAGTTCTGGGGGGCAGCCCTTGCGTCCTTGGACAGACCTCCTTGCTTGTAACCCGCTTACTTTTGGAAGAAATAATTAATGGTTTCAAGTAACCACTGTCCTTCAATTATCTGTGTAAAAATCAATGGATGGGATTATTATATCATTTCATTTTAATCAATGTTAAAAGTGTAAATAATTAACGTTTTAACAAAAGGATAAAATAGAAGGAATTATTCTCTCATAATATTTTTACTTGTGCAAAGAAACCCCAAATAAACCAAAGACATTGTTTAAGTGCTAGGAAATTAATGATCTGGTATGGGAAAGCTACGTTGACACAAGGATGTCTTAAGTGCATACCTGTATCTGAATCAGGCCTGACCAGAGTCATCCAGAACCAGTCTACAACCTTTGGCTAATAAATTAAACAGCTTTGACCCTGTTACTAAGATGTGAAAAAGAAAAAAGGTAAGGCTGTGCATTTGGCTTCCAAATAGCTTGGGAACAGATATTGTTCTTAGGTCTGATGTGATCTTTGTGCTCTAGTTCTGACATTAACCTTTTACAGATTTTCAGATGCCGGAATGCCTCCCAAGAGTTCATACATGTGTTTCAGATGTAACATGAGAAGTGACCCTGAAACTATGAGGTGTGTGATTACTTAACTATTATGACCAGAACTAATATTCTTTCTATTAGTCAAATAATTTAATTTAGTGTAGCTGTAAGTACTACAGAAAAAATAAGTGAAGAGGGCCTTGAGCAAGAGTCCCTCCCTGCTTTGGACTCATTAAAAGTGTGCATGTTTTTCCCCACTGATGCTTATTAGGAGGTTCTGGAAGCAAGAAAAAATATGGAGAATGTATTAATAAAAAACACACATATATGTTTATTTACCAATACCTGTGAAATGCCACTTGCATTTCATGGTTATTGGATGCTGAGCTTAAAAAAGAAATGTCAGTGAGTCGGCACAAATGGAAAACAAGATTATACCCTTCCCTCTGTGTTCTGCCAAAGGCTGACACTATAAGAATGCAGATAACCTTAACCTTTGCATTATGTGAATGTGATTGTTAGGTGTGACAACCCCTTGGGTGCTCAGACATGAATCAAACATAATTAGTTTGAAGTCTCCCATACTGTGACAATTCCTTTCTTTTCTAATTGGCTTGTAGAATCTTTGAGGGAAAATTCTAGCCCCTGATACCCCAGGTGTAAATCTCTGTATGGAACTGCAGGCATTTGCTGCCCCATGATCACCTCTGCCAAGCTAGTGTTGGATTGCATATCTTCATGGGTCCAGGAAACAAGATGCCTAGTTGATCCCAGCCAGCACTGAGTCATCAAGGGAAGTCACTACAAATGAGTGTCACAACTATAATTTCTCTCTAGCTGTGTCCAGCTTGCAATGAGTGCTATTCTTTTTCAGAGAAGTTGAGGGATAGAAATGCAGTGGGTCAAACAAAGCATTGGATATCAAATAATGTTTGCCGCAGAAGTACAGCAGAAGGATGACTTTAGATTATCCAGTGTCATCAGGTTAACTGAATCTAGTAAATAGCTGCTGAAGATTGTTATTTATCTTTGGGCCAATTCTTACATTATATTTTGTACATCAGTACAGGCATTAGGATGCAGAATATGCATACGTTGAAAGGTATTTATGAACCTGTACAGTTCCTGGTCTTTTAGGACTACCGCTGTTCAAGGAGTCCAAATTCCTCCTACATAACTTTTTCAAATTCTGAATTTGGCTGTTTTACTGCATTTAAGTCAACTGTTTTTCACCCGTTATGCCTGTCGTTTTTAGCATTTAGCACTTTTCTACTTGTTTGTAATGCTTCAGGTGTACATCACCTCAATTGTTACATAATTAATTTAACTTTTTTTAAAAGTCAGAAAAATTTGAGACTTTTCCTAAGGAGAGAGGGGGCTGTTACTCAGCATTTACCTCCTAAGCATTAACTCCTGTTGCAGCAAGGACAGCAGGCCAGTCTGTATCATCAGCACAACAAAAGAATGCACATCTGGCAAAGCTGAAAGTTGAGGGGGAGCAATTTTTTATTCATCTTTGGCAGCAGGCATCAATGATGGTTGAGTGGTAAAACAATTCTAAAATGATAATGATGCTGAAATCTCCCTTATCAAAAACACCAAAGAAGTTTAAGGGTTCCATGTAGCTATGTTGGAAACCACCACCACCAACAGCAACAACAGCAACAACCAACCAACCAACAACAATTAACAGCATTTGATTTATATACTACCCTTCACACAGAATCACAGAGTTGGAAGGGGCCATACAGACCTTCTAATACAACCACCTGCCTGATGCAGGATGAGCTTAAAGCATCCCTGACAAATATTCATCCAGCCTCTTCTTGAAAACTGCCAGTGAAGGGAAGCTCACCACCTCCCTAGGCACCTTTGATCTACTCTATGAAAAAGTTTTTCCTAATATCCAGCCGGTACCTTTCTGCATGTAATTTAAGCCCGTTGCTTCAGGTCCTATCCTCTGCTGCCAACTGTAACATCTCCTTGCCCTCCTCCAAATGACAGCCTTTCAAATATTTAAAGAGAGCAAATGCGCCCCCCTCAATCTCCTTCAAACTAAACATTCCTAAGGCCCTCAGCCTTTCCTCATAGGGCTCAGTCTCCAGACCCCTGATTATCCTCGTCGCTCTCTTCTGCACCCTTTCGATTTTATCCACATCCTTTTTGAAGTGAAGCCTCCAGAACTGCACACAGTACTCCAGGTATTTCAGGACAACTTAACACCCTCTTAGAGTATTTTACAAAGTATATTATTATTATCCACACAACAATCACCCTGTGAGATGGGTGGGGCTGAGAGAGCTCCGGAAGCTGTGACTGATCCAGAGTCACCCAGGTGGCTTCAAGTGGGGAATCCAACCCGGTTCTCTAGATTAGAGTCCTGCTGCTCTTAACCACACCAAATTGGCTCCCAAATGAAATCCCAAATGAAAAGTAAGACCAACCAAAACAGAAAGAACAACTAAGCAACTATTAGATAAAAGGACAAGCCTTCTAATAGGCTGGCAGCTATTTGAACATTAGGAAGCTGGGGGAAGAGGCATAAATGGGGAGTTTTCACAGTGGGTGAATTAAGCTGGAGAGTCTCCAAGTATTTGTACTAGGGGTAGTGCTAATTAATTTCTTATCCAGGAATGGTGTGGAGTCAGATGAGACTGTGAAGTTTTCAGGTAACAACCAATTATTTGGGGGGACAGAAAATCTCAAGCTGACTACAAAGTGATTTCCTTTAAACCAAATATTTCCAAACTATTGAATCCCTTCCCTTCTTTTTAAGCTCCAACGATTTTCCAAAATAACTTTAAAACAGTCTGAGGATCAAGAATTATATCCCTTAATAATCAGAAGCCGTTAAGGAATATCTGTGAATTATTCTGAATCATCGACATAACAAAATAATATCCATCCAGTAAGGGTGTGTTCTGAGATAAAAATCTTTATCATTTAGGAACTGGGACTGAGTGGAGGGAGGATTTTTACTGTGACTGTTGATTTTCATGTAGAACATCAGTAGTTTGGGATTCAAATCCATGCAGTTTTTCAGGCTACAGTGTTTCAGGACCATTATTTTCAATGGGAAATCTGTTTCGGGATCTTCTGGAGGAGCTGTTTATAAAGATAACGGTACCAAATCTGCACAGAATACATTCCTCCTTCTAATCTAAAGAACCTTCTTAAGTTTCAAGCAGATTGAACAAAGGGGAGGGGGCGATTCTACAGATCCCTGAAGCAGGTGCCACTGATTCATATCTGGGGAATATGGTGCCAGCCACTGGCATTAAAATAAGTTCATTTATTTCATTTTCCTACTCTTATGGTGACTGACAATAAAAAAAAATTACCTTTCCACTGAAAATTTTGTGTTTGCCATCCTTCCTTTTTGTGGTCTGTTGTTTTGTGTTTTGTGGTCTGTTGTGGTCTCTTCACAAAGTGAGGAAGTCTTCCTCTGCAGAAAACCTTCCCATGCCATGCCATCCCATACCTCTTCAGTTATTCCCTAAGAGGGATGCTGGGGGAGGGGGGAGCGGCTGTTTTCCAACCAAATAACACCAGTGCTATAACGCTAGTGCTGCCTGTCCACTAAAGAACCCCCATTTTCAAGCAAATGGGACCAAGGGGTCCAACCCTATGAACAATGTGCCCCCAGCCACCCTACTGGCAAAGACAAAAAGGGTTCCACCCCTACAAAGGAAAGAGGGAAGAAGGAGTGATCTAAAACTGCAGCTCTGTCAGGCCCTGCACCTGATTTGCACTTGTTGGAAGCTGCCTTCCTCAGGCCACTGCCTGGGAAATTTGAAGAATCAAAGGAAAAACAAGATGTTTGTTGCACTGCTGACAATAAGCACCTAAACACGAAAACAACACAGACTTTTTAGAGAGGAGGGTTTCATAATTCCCAAGCACCATGCATTTGTGTTACAGTTCCAGAAAATTATGGCAATGACCTGAAACAGCTATTTTCGTATATATTTTTGGCTTGGGAATTTCGTAATGTACAGTCTTATGAATTACCACAAATTTTAAGTTAAACTAGCAAAGCTAGGCAATTTTTCTGCATCCCTTGTCTGAAGGGTACCTACATTTGATATTGGTCCCTTTGAAAAACTTGGAAGTATCTGCTGGAAAATGATACAGCAACTGCTTTTGAATATTTTAGATGGACACATGCCAAAGGTTATGATGAGCACACACCCTTCCTGAAAAGCACATGGATTTTAGTTTTGAGTATTCACACAAAATGCAAAATGAGAATCAGTTCTCCAGTCACATAACAAATGAATGCTTGATCGTAGCAGGTTAGCCAGCTGTCCCAAAAGGCAGACTTGTTCCCTTGCTTTCTGAAAGAGAAATGAACTATATCAAGCCTCCATTCTTCAAAGAAAATAAAAAGATAAGTGAATGTTACACTATATTTTATGGCTGTCACAAATGAAATATCATCAGCTTGCTCAGTAAACAGGATTATCAAAAGTACTGGAGGATAGTATGGAGATGAGGGAATATGAGAATAAGCAGTGCCTTTACTTTGGTATTCTGGCATGTGACCAGCAGTGTTACAACCTCAAAAGATTCTTTTTTCTTAAAATAAGAAAGCCACTTATGCTATTTCTGGGGGCTCCCAGACACACATGAGATCTAACTAGAAAACGAGAGAGAGAGAGAAAGAGACCAGAGAGAGAGAGAGCAACAGGATAGTCTTAGAAACTGCCTATCCTGAGAGCGTTTTATTTGGTGCATGGTTCAAGCCTATTAATATATATTGGCTTCACTGACTGTTCTGTGTGAATTTACAAGAAGTGAATGCCTCTAAAAGCATGGCACCAAGGCCCAAGCGGGAGTCAAGTGACAGTGTGAAACACTGACCAAGAATCTATGTTATGCGACAACCTTTTCATTGCATACCCTCCCACTCATGATTCTTCACCCAAACATTATGCAATCTTTTTGAAGGAAGTTTTTCTCATTAAAAATAAAAATAAAAATCTCACCTTGTGTAGGAACATGAAGGTGTTACATGTAAATACAAGACTTATATTAATGGAATCCTGTATGACACTGTGAATCCACAAAGAAAAAAAAATCAAAAGCATTTTAGATGAGTCATTATTTCAAACTAAATTCACAAAAACACACACACAAAAATGTACCACTAAAGAGAACACAATCTTAACCAGATTTACACCCATCTTAACCCATTGACTTGAATGGGTTTAGAGGAGTGTAATTCTGCTTAAGACTGCCTGTAAATATTGTGTGTAGTAACTGTTTTACTAGGAAAGAATTAGTTCATTGCAAGTATGAAATGATCAGTGCCCTTTGCTTGCAGACCAGTGTTTCATCTGGACTTACCATAATTTGTTCACAGTTACAACAAGTGATCCAGACCCAACACTGTCACCAAATACTTGTAGTCCATTGTTTTCCATGTTCTCGTCCCAATTTTTTTTTCAGAGCTCATTTGTTGTGAACTTTGTGATATTGTTTTCTGAACAGAGTATAATGCTTGCCTATCCATTATGGACTGGCAGGTAGATGAACATGGGATGAGAACTTCTGAACGCTAGTCAGAGCACTTCTTTTTGCTTTCTCTGTTGTTGTGAAGGTAGTAAAACATGCCTCCCCCCCACACACACCATTACATCTGCTCATAGATGACAGCACTCCCAGGACGCGCACCATGCGATCATCTGGGTGCTGCCATTTGCCTTCCTTGCATGGAGGAACAGTGTGATGGCTCATTCCTGGGCATTCGAGGATTTTGGTGGGGGTGGGGCCAGGGCCTATAAAGGCCAGCTCCGCCTCCACCCAGCAGCAGATGCTGTGAAAGCTCAACCCACCCACCTCACCCACTTGCAGTACAGGATTAGCCAGTTGCTGTTTTATGGGGCCAGGTAGGATTTTTTTCGCCTCTTCCCGAATTGGCTCCTGGGAAGGGGTGTTTTTCGCCTACCTTGTACTGCTGGTTAGATAGTTGTTGTTGGGTACAGTTAGAGTATCCACCCTGTTTTCTGGCAAGTTAGTTTGGGTAGGTAGAGCGAGCCAGTGAGCACCCAGTGGCACCTCCCCATTGGTGGGGAATGGGGGTCTGTCTCAGATCAGCTGGTGGGCTTTACGGCTGCCAGCTGAGAGGGCAGACTGCCCGTGGGACCCCCTGTACAAGTCCTTACCTCAAGGCCTTATGGTTTGGGGGTTATGGAGCTTTAAGGGGGGAACCACTTTCCTGGCTGGCTGGGTTACAGCCATGTGCTTGGATGGCTTGCGCCTGGGGCAGTGGGTGTTTGGCCAGACAGGTCAAGGGGATGGTCCAGTTGACCCCTTGGCTCAGCCTGTACTTCTAGTTATACCCCTTGCCATTTTAAGTTATTGTTGGTCAATAAATGGCCCTGTTTACACCCAAGCCTTGTGTCTGTCTCTTCATTCCGAACAGGGGGCAAAACATGCTGAGCTGTTCTGAATGGTGTCAGGGCCTTTATACTGAGCACCAATTTATATAGATGATGAACATTCTGTACCTCATGATGATGTTTTTACAGCATGTTTTGCAGATAAAAAACACATTTACCATGATTTGGACTCTACAATTGCTTCAGTTTAGACTCTAAATGTTACCACAGCTCTGTCTAAACACAATTGCTTGACTGAATTTCAGCGACAGTGGCCCAAGAATGTGGAAAAGTTGTTTAGGAGATCTGGGTGACGTGGCTTCACTCTTTAACCCTTGTCTATGATGGGTTATTAAAACTAGTTGTGTGGGATTGTCCACCCAGGTGTTAAGGTATATGCCAGCCATCATGAAGGTAGCAGTTGTAAATCCATACCTCAAATTAAAAAGAAACACTAAAATAACTATATTGTGGCAAATATCCCATTTTCAGAAGGAAAAAAAATTCAACAAGAACTGGCTATGTGCCTCCATGCTTTTTTAATGAGACATTGTGGTCCCATTTCTTTGTGGCTTCAGTACTGGCTGAGCTGGTTGAAATTGACTGGAGAAAGCAACAGAGGCAATCTATGCTAAATTGTCTATGTGTGACTCATATGGTGGTTTGATTGGGGCACTCAAGCTACTATCCTTGCCATTGCCCCACACCCACCCCCAGTTCAGAATGAAGAAGCAGACACAAGTGTTGGGGATTAAAGGGCCACTTTATTAAAATTATAACAACATATCTGTCAACATGGCAAGGGCCTAACTAGTGGTACAGTTCAGGCCCTGGAGTCACCCTGGGAACTCCGCCCTGATCTGTTTGGGCGATCCACCATCTGCCCTGGGTGTGAGCCCTCCATCGTATGGCTAGGACCTGGCTAGCCTGGCAAAGTAGTTCACCACCTTAAAGCTCCCCCACTTGGCCATCAAGCTGTAGGGGGGGGACTAGCTTTTCCAAGGACACCCCACCAGGGCATCTGTCCTCGCAACTGGGCCGTACAGCAGCCAGCTGCTCCTGACAGACCCCAGTTCCCCACCAATGGGATATGCCAAGGGTAGTCACTGGCCTGCTCATTTCCCCCAACTTCTCACCTGCCAAGAGAGAATAAACTCAACCCACCTAAGCCAATTACCCCCCTCTTCTGACAGTGCAAAGTAGGCAAAAAATTCCTTACCCAATTGCCAATTGTGGGAAAGGAGAAAAAATTTCTACTTGGTCCTGATAATGGTGACCGGCTGAACCTGCTCTGAAATAGGGTGAGGTGGTGGGCTGAGCATGAGGGGCAACTGGGACGCCGAGGGGCAAAGCAGCCTTATAAGGCCTCCAGCTCTGTCCCTCGCAGCGTGCCTGGATAGCTGGGAAAGCGCCACTGCTTCTCTCTCCTCTAGGGAGACAAATCATGCCCCCCCCCCCCGGCCACAGTGGCTGTTGTTGCTGGCTGGGAGTGCCACATTCTCACCACAGCCCAGAGAGGCATTAGAGCCCATGCTCCTGTTCCATTCCTACCTACTGCCCAACAGAATTTAACAGCACGTACCCTTGCAAACGAGGCCAGTCTTTCCTGAATCTTAACTGTGGCAGCTATTCTGGCATGTCAGTAACACCTCTGTCAGATAAGCTGACAAAATGGATTTACATGTGTAAGTAGAAGTGTTTAACATTCCGTCATTGTGTTCGTATCATTATTCAGAAATGTGTAAAATGAAATTGTTCAGGATATTTTTATAAATGGAATAGTGTTGTAGTTAATGTTTCTAAAATGTAAGACGATTTCACTGCATTGTTCATATTACTATGCTGTGCTTTGCTTTCATCTCATTGTTTTATTCTCCAGTCTTGTAATCCTGTTTTATTGTCTATATTATACTGTGTTTTCAGTCTATTCTCTAATTTTGTAATCTAGTTTTATTGCATTGCTGGCTGCATGTTTCTTACTGCATTCTTTTTAATTGTGAGATCCTCTTTGAGTACGAATAGAGGCTGATAAATGAAGTAAATAAATAAATTGTCAAAACTTGCCTTGAGCAATTATCTGTTTGTACCCAGTGTTAATTCATCTGCTGATTTCTTGAGCATTTAAAAGGGCATTCTACTGTGCTGGAAACCTATTTAGCTTAAGGGCTGGCACTGATACATTTATTTTAAACTTATTCTTTGCAGCGCAGTATGCTGTTCAACCTTCTTGTCAGCTTGTATTGGATTTTTCTAGAGAAAGTGAAAATTAACAAAAGAGCAAAAAAACCCCTTATACGGCTGCTGAGTATTTTGTCACTTATCCCAACAGAATCAAGACTGATCTTCAATTTTCATTGAAAAATTATCTAAACCAATCTTGTAAAATTCTTTCATTAGCTTCAGACAATCCTATACCTGAAATGATAGCCAACTGTGAGGCATAAATTATTTTTAGGAATTTGGCCAACCCTCCTGCAGCCTAGCTGCTTAGGGAGGTGGCCGTGCATTGCCCTCCTGGATGGAGGAAGGGCAGACCAACCTTCCCGGGCATCCAGGGCTTAGCTGGGTGGGCAGAGCTAGCAGCCTCTTTCAGGCAGCTCCGCTCACCCAGCTTCAGTCTCGGCCCACCCTCCTCACCCTGTTCTTGGTGCAGGATTAGCCGGCTGCTGTTCACAGAGCCAGGTAGGAATTTTTTTCTCTTATCCCCAATTGGACATGGGATGAGGGGTTTTTCGCCTACCTTGCACCTAGTCTTGAGTGATGGATATTGGCAGGTGGTGGTGCTTGTTAGTGATCTCACTGGTGGGATGGAGTTTGGTTAGAAATGGCGGGCCGGTGAGCACCCTTGGTGTTTCCCTATTGGTAGGGAAGAAGGGTCTGCAAGGAGCGGCTGGTACTGCTTGTGACAGCTGCCAGCGCACGTGGGCAGACTGCTTGGGGGAACCCCACATGCAAGTCCTTACCTCACTGCTGAACGACTGAGGCTTAGGAGCTTGAAAGGGGGGAACACATTTGCCTGGCTGGCCGGGTATCCTAGCCATCCACATGGAGGGCTCGCACCCGGGGCTTCGGGGCTCACCCAGACAGGTCAAGGCGGAGGTCTAGGTAGGACCCCGTGGCTTGGCCTGTACCGCTTTACCCTAGCTGCAGTTATGGTTAATGTTGTCGTTGAGGTTAATCAATAAAAGTGGCCCTTAGATCCAACACCTGTGTCTGTCTTCATTCCGACTGGGGGGGCAACTAGCAGTTTGACCCATTTCATTGTCTTTTCATGGTTTGATTCTAATCGGCCTTTTTCTTTCCATTTCACATGGAGAATGTCTAAAATGAATTCTGGAATAAAAGCATAAAAATTTGTTGCAACTTTCAATTGCTTCTGCTTTCTTATTTCTCTTTTTATCCAGGTTATCATTATTGCTCCCCCACCATTACCATACACACACAGCCCTCAGGAATTTATTTATTTATTTATTTATTTATTTAATTACATTTTTAGACTGCCCTCCCCGTCAGACGGGCTCAGGGCGGTTTGACAACAAATTAAAAACAGTAAAAACATTATAAAAACATTAAAACATCGTATAAAAACCCATTAAAATTGGCGGGTGTAGAATATTAAATATTAAAATGCAGCATTGTCCTGCATGGGTGGTGGAGGGTCTTCAGTGGTATGGCCAGCGAGAGGACAGCTTATCCCCCACCAAATGCCCGGTGGAACATCTCCGTCTTGCAGGCCCGGCGGAAAGATAACATTGCTGAAATATCACATATAAGAATATTCTGAATGTGATGATATATGCACAATTGCATCTCCACCATCCCTTTGATGTTTCCTTGGAGCTCCCATCTGAATCTTTCCCTGCATTTTCGACTTCAGGCTGGTCTGATCCTGTGCATTGCTTTTCTGAACAGTGTGTTGGAGAATCTCAAAGGGACAGGAAGGACTGACATTTGTGACCCAAGTATGCATGCAACAATTGGTACAAACTCTGGAAATCAAAACCAGACAGAGGTTGGACTGCTTATGCATTGGTGCTACAACACAGATTAAACTAGGTAATTCAGAGGGTAAAAAATCAAGAAAGAACTCAAATAGGTACAGCTTCATAAAGATAGATTATTTATGTATGTATGTATAGTACATAGGGGCTCTGATGATTCCATGCAAGTACACGATGGGCAATTTGAAATTCTGTAACCTTGAGGACTTGCCACACATTTTTACTGAATTATGTGTGTGTGGGGGGGGGGAATTTTCTTCTCCCTTCCTTTCCCTTGCAATTTCTTGTTCATCCAGATGTTTAAGCCATTAAGTGACAGCTATACAAGCTTCCAGATTGCACAGAATCCCTTTCTCAGATACATAGAGCCCATTCCCATTTTGTTAATTTTTTTTGCTTCTGTTTGGGAATATTTTGTAGCATTGTAAATTTTACGCAAAATATGTTGCTTTCACTGACAGCTACCATTATTACAAAGAAAAATGTGTGAATTCCCCCAGATCCTACAATTCTCTTAATCAACGTTGTCTATATTACTTTTACTTCTCTGCCTCCTGCAAGAACATATCATTTTCAGCATCCTCCACTTAATGATGAAATACAAGGAATGTTCTATCAACAGCAGAAAGCATTATTGCAAATACTGAATATAAGATGTACAGAAACCTCAAGCAACTTAAGTGGGCTATTCATATCTCTGCTTTGTGCCTGATGAAATTGTCGGTGCTTGTTCCTGTTAGAGCTGTCAAGTTGAATAAAAAATGTTTGGTTGATTAATCATCTGCCTACAGGTGCCTTTTTGAGATATTGAAGGAAATGTGAGATAACTTCCAATTTAATAAACAAGGGCCATTATTCATTGTTAGAAGAAAAAAGTCATCTCTAATATTCTCTTTTTAATTACCCAATATAATAACACACCAGGACCAAAATGGCATATAAAAACAAACACATCTACTATTCATTCTCAGACTCACCAATTAAAAATTTGCCCTCACTGTTCAAAATAATACCCATTGATGAGTCAGTTAATGTTTCAGTTTCTTTATCTACCAGCTAAAACTTGCAGTTGTAATTTCAATATCCTGGTTTGAGAGCATCTCAGAGACAATGGGAGCCATCCTGTGTAGGTCTACTTGGAAATAAGTCCCAGTTTATTCAATGGGGCTAGCTCCCAAGAAACTGTCCTTAGGATTGCAAGCCAGTGGACGCTCCTTTGCATAGACTGACTGCTTAGCAAGTTTCAGTTTTGATCCCTTCACACAATTTAAAGGGATTATTTGGGGAGGCTGGAAAGAGACATGCCAGAAATGTCTTATCCCTTGCCATTCCCTCTTTCTTGCTCTGCAAAGCATCTGCTAAGACCTCATTCATCACAGTGATAGCTGCGAATGAATAGCTGTGTAATACCCCAAGGTCTTGTCTGCTCTGGTGGTGTAACGCCTAACCTCTTCTGCGTTAAAGGGAAGGCAACATGTACCTTTGTCAACCTGTCAGCAAACACTTCTCTCCTGGTACTATTTGTTCAGCCCCTCCAGACAATGTCAGCTTTCTGCAAATGGTTCACTTTACAGAAAGCTCTGCATAGAGCATGCATTCCATGTCATTTTGCAATAGCTAAATGTTTAAGTTCATGAAGGAGGGGGTCCTTTTTTTTGTCTATTTGGCTCTTGGGCTTTATAGGGTTATCAGAAAGTGTCAGTTTTATCTTCCTAAATATATGTCTCTCTCTTTCTCTCTCCCGAAAATTTAAGACATTTTTCTTCACTTCCTAAGAGCAGTGGATACATTTTCAGCAAACCGATCCTTCCTCATCTGACTACACCTCTTCCTTGAGTCTCAGTTCATGTTCTCTAGCCAACATTTAACTGCTAAATATCCACAGAAATTGAGCCCCAAAGTGACAGAATCAAAATACATGGTTGGTGCCTTCAAGCAGTCTCAGACATCTTGTATCATGGTGACATTGAGACAAACGATGGAAATGCAATGTCATTCTGTGGCTGAATTTCACACAGCTGCCTGCCTCTTAATTTCAACAGGCACCAGCGTATTCATATATCCACAGAATAATTACAAGGAAATGTCACCGCATGCTACCTTTCCAATGTCAAATTTCATTGCAGGGTATGTATAGATGACAGCTTCTTATGTAGAAGTGCTTTTATAGCTCATAGGCACACATCCTCACTTTTTGTATCCTACTATGGTTTCTGGTCAAACAAATTCTGATCCTGTGCTATGCCTTCCCTGGAAGGTGTACAGAGATTGATACCAGTGGTTGTACATGGGCACCTCTCCATGCAGTCAGTAATCTTGAAAAAGCAACTGAAAGAAGAGGTTGCTGGGTGTACACACTTGTAATGACATAAGATAGCTCAACACATTGTGCTCAAAGAATACACATAGGTAGAGCTTCCAATTGCTGTCTTGGTCTCATCTTGAGCATCCCTTCTTTGCAGAACAGGGGGCTTCTTTTGAGCACATTGCTGTCAAATAGTGACGATAAAGAAGGTATTTATTTCAAAGGTGTAGAATGTATATCAGTATCAATTACTTGATTAAAAATAAATTTTCTGCCACTCACAGTCAATATTTGGATAAGTTATGCCAACATAAAAGCAATGATACATTTGTTATTTACGTACATTATGAGATATGCTTTATCTTGCAACAGCATGGATTGGACCTTCTGCAGGGAAAGTATACTGTGCCACAGACTTGGATGTAGATTGGGTATGCACAGTGCATTTCATGTATACTTGCCTTGTCTGAAATGCAGCTCACATTCATAACAAAATGAGTTACATTGCAACAGCTTCACTCATCCAAACAGGGTCTCTTGCAGATGCCAGCCTGCACATGGATGAAATCAACAGCAGCCCATACATGAGCTTTCTCTGTGGTAGCCCCAACACTGTGGAACGGCCTGCCTGAGAAGGTCAGGAGAGCCCCCACGTTCCTGGCTTTCCACAAACAATGCAAAACCGAATTATTCAAAAAGGCTTTTTTACTCAGATAGGAGGGCAGTATTGTAGGGGGTGGGGTCTCAGATGTTTCGCTAATGAGTTAGTGACCATAGACTTAATCACTTTGTTGCCTTACATATTTTCTGTTTCTTTAAATATGTACTCCAATATACTACCTGTGCTTCATGCTGTCTAATGTCAGTCCTATAATTAATTATGTTCTGTTTCAGCAATTCTTCAACTCCGTATTGGATCCTTGCTAATGATTTATAAACTTGTATTTATTTAGCCTATGACACTGTTTATGGAAATGTCCTTGACATTGTATGGAAATGTCTGCCATTGTCCTTGCTACTGATTGTACTAATCTCACACTATGTAATCCACTTTGAGTCTCAGTGAGAAAGGCAGACTATAAATGGCAATCTGCCCCATTGCAAATAGGGTAACCGAATGCAGAGAATCACGAGAAGAGATAGCAATAGAGAACAATTCTCAAACTCTTAGACTTACACTTAAACTACACTCCTAAGGAAGACTGCAGCCTTCCTTAGGAGCACCAACCGACCCATGTCTAAGTGTAGTTTGAATGGGAGTTTCTGAATATTGAAAATAACGTCGGTGAGATAACCATCTTTGAAAAAGACCCTGGACCCCCCAAATGAACTGGTCTTCCCATTAGATGGTATAAATTCCAACCTCCATGTACTTGGACCTATACTTGAAGTTGGATTCTATGAACTTTTTGAGTGATCCTAAGGAATACTAATGGACTTTAAAAGTATCAACTGTTTATAGGTAGTATCATCATTGCTTTGCACTAGCACTTTATGTATAGGTCTGTATATGAAGACTGTGTGTACTGATATATATTGAATGGCAAATTGAACTATGCAATAAAAATAAGAATATTTTTGCAATTGTTATAAGTGTTTATTTCGTTAGGTTGTCATGATTATTGTTCTCTATTGTTCTCTATTGCCATTGCAAATAGGAGCAACTATGGGCCAAGCTAGAAGTGATGAATTACACTTGAATGGCAAGTGAACAGACTCACATGCATTCCTCCCTGTGTCAGGGTTTGTCATACTGGGGAAATGCAACCTAAGTAACGCCATATTAATTTCTGTAGTTGTTTAGTCTTTCTTCCCCTCTAGGTCCCTTCAAGTGCCAGGATCGCATTTTCCATGGAAGAGGATGCTGTGTCTTATCTGTTTTCTTCTTGGTCAACCTTGGACAACCAGCGTTCCCACAGAAAAGTTTTCTGCTATGTGAACTCTGGGGGGAGGCTGGGATCTGAGGGTTTGATGTGTAACAACTTTCATTTTGTACCTCATTCCTAACAAAGCTTTGCTCAGCCAGGATCTGCTTGTTCCTGGAGTATGGACACCTGGACCTGAATGCTGTCTTTCAAATAAAACCTTTTGAAATCAAAAGACCTCGTCTTCTTGCAAAAGGGAGGAAGGCAGACTCGTGCATCTGGGATGCCGTAGTCTGACACCCTGTTCACTTGCGCTCCACTTGCACCAAGGAACTTCTCTGTCCTTGCAAGGCCACTTGCCGTGATGTCTTGCTTTCGAATCAGTGCTGCAGAATCTGATCCTTCCTTCTTTGCAGGATCACCTGCAACTCTTTAACTTGCTCCCACTGACGGTGCCATGATTTTACAACCTGAAGCAAATCTATTCTCCATATTTTTCCCTAGGCAATAAAGCAACAACAACAACCCAGAGCTACATGTTTAAAGAGGGGAAAAAAGATACCACTGATTTTATATCCTTTCTAATTGGAAGCAGAACTAGTACTCTTGAAAATGACAGTACATATGTTATGACTGTTTGCATTTTCCAAAGCCTCTGGTTAATTTTTTTTTTTTACATAATTGGTTCCTGCTTAAGATAGAAGCTTGCAGGGATCATTTCTAAGACACTGAAAAACATAAAGACCTAGTGTAAGAAAAAGAAAACAGATATTACTTGCAAGAGAAACTAGGTCCACTAGGGGGGATGTGGTAAGTGGGTCCCCCAAGGATTAGAACTGAGATCTCCATTGCCTTTTATCCCTATAACTGATGCAGACTGGGGGATCAAGTTAAATGATTACATTTGCTGACACTGATTGGAAAGTACTGAAGACAAAGGTTGCTGCCAGAGAATGGGCTTAAAAAGTAGCATGTTGCATTTTAAGTTTGCATCCAAATGAACAGCAAGAAACACATGCACCAAATCACACTGATTCTCATCTTGAATTGCTTTAGATATTACAAATCAGTGCCAAAATCCACTTTTGGAGTAGGGTTGCTAACTCTGGAGATTTGGGATGTTACAGGGGAGAGTAGAATCTGGAAAGGGAAGAGAGTTCAGCAGGGATGAGATGTTATATTGTCTGAAGTTGCCATTTTCTCCAGTGGAACTGTTCTCTGTCATCTACTGATTAATAGTAATAATTACAGAACTATTCTGGAGTTGGTTGACCATACTTTTTTGTAATAGCCAAACCTGGGGGAGCTGGTTGCACTGACTGACTTCCCATATATAGGACGTACAACTTTACTACACCAATCTGGTTTCCAAACAAATACTCCAAGTCTACTCGGAGGGACCATGCGTCAGTAGTAGAGAATATGCTTAGCTTTAAATTCTGTATGTATCCAATTAAATTATCAGAAACATGAGTATGGGAAACACTCTATTCAAGGACTGTTTGCATGATAGGGCTGCCAGCCTGAGTCTGAAAACTGGCACAAGGCTTGCTGGCAATGTGGTGTTGTTGACAGTAACATAGTAATGGAATTATCATGTCACTGGCAAGGCTTTAGTAGTTGCCCAAAACTCTATAGTTTAACCCAATGCAAAGAAGTCACTTCAAGATCATGCTTCAAATGGCATCATGTCACCACCAGTGACACCAATCACCTCCCATTTCCCCCTGCAATTTTCCCATTTGAGTGGCGGCAGGCAGAGCAGGCAGGGGGTGGGATGGAGGTCTGTCATTGAACTGGAAGACCTGGCTTCCCTGTTTCACTATCAAGTCATTTTGCCGCTTAATTGGACTTACATTTCTCCGTGTATCATTCTCACACATCCTCTACAGAATATTGCTTTCAGATTTCATGAATGTGTTTGTGTAACTTTAAAAAAAAATGGGGCACCATTTGTGAGACTACCTCCCTAACTCCTCTCCTAACCCCCACTCCTTCCAAACCAGCCAAGAATGCCCTCTTATTTCATTTGGAAAGAAATAGTATGTTTAAAAACATTCTAGGTGGCTGCCTGGAGTCCCGCAAACTTCTTACTATGGAAACTTGCCAAAGTTCAAGTCTAACAACTTTTAAATATATTGTAAGGTCTTGTAAGGCCTTTATATCTGTGCTTATGTTTGATTATCACAGTTCAACTTTTAATGAGGATGTTGTTTTAATTTGGGATTGACTGGTTTTATTGGATTGTATTATTTTATGCTATTTTGAAATACAATAGTCTGTTCCAAGAATAAGGAATACATTGGACCAGAAACCTGAATTAATAATGCAAATAATGTGATTGTTCATAGTTGCTAAATTCACTGTTCAACAGTTTCAGCCAGTTCCCTCACATAATGCAATCTTTGTTCCACATAGCTTTTGCCTATTGAGTTCTCATTATCCCTTTCATAGCCTTTTTGGTGGTTAAAGTGAACCCTTTCCCTCCTTCCTTTCACTGGTGAAAAAGCTGATTGAATCCAACCATTTGTCATCTAGTACTTATTAGGACAGGCTTATTGAAATCCACCTCACCCCAGACAAAATATTCCTTCTGCCCTCACATCACATTCAGAAGAACACCTAAAATGCTTAGATGGTGAGCCAGCATGGTCTAGTGATTGGAGTGTTGGACTAGCATCTGGGAGGCCCAAGTTAAAATCCCAGTTCTGCCATGGAAGCTCACTGGGTGTGACTGACCTTGAGCCAGTCACACCTTCTTGACCCAACATACCTCACAGGTTTGTTATGAGAATAAAATGGAGATGAGAATGATGTGAGCCACTTTAGGTCTCCCATGGGGAAAAAGGTGGGGTATAAATTAAGTAAATAAATAAATAAATTCTTGGTTAAAACAGATATCTTGCTATAATCTCTCTCTTCCATCCTTAATTTTGTACCCCTAGTCTTCCCTGTTCATCTGGTTCTGTCAGACACTGAAGAAGGCCTGCAGTGTTGTCCTAAAGAAGGCTGAGTCTCACTTCTTATGGGTTCAGCCATGAACATAATCCTGAAGTAGTCTTCCTATACATCCTTTTGGCTCAGACATGCTATGAAAGCTATGAATCAATGTACAGCAAGGGCTAATGGAATTCCAATAGGAAAAAGATAAAGATAAATCTCCTTTTAAACCCAAGTTGTAATAACAGGATAGGGAAGGTGCATTTGTCAGGATTTTGAAATGACTTTGTGTGCCTAGCTTTTTTATCATAACAACTCTCTCTCTCTCTCTCTCTGTGTGTGTGTGCGTGCGTGCGTACGTGCGTGCGTGTAAAAGATACTGGTCACATTGTCCCCAGATGTGTGGATAAAACTGGGTGAACATCAGTGGTATGATAAATGTCATCCCATCTTCATTGCCTCTAAGATACCACCCACAGTCATGAGGAGGGGAAACAAACTATAAGCAGTAAAGAACTACACAGTTAGGCAACATTCCCCCCCCCCTCCATTCGGAATGAAGAGACAGATACAAGACTTGAGTATAAATCTGGATCATTTATTGACCAACATTAAACTTAATAACAGCAAGGGCATCACTAGCGGTACAAGTCAGGACCAAGGGATCACCCCGGACCTCCTCCTCGATCTGTCTGGGAAGGTCATCCACTGTTCCAGGTGTGAGCCATCTATGTGAATGGCTGTAACCCAGCCAGCCAGGAGAATGGTTCTCCCCTTAAAGCTCCAAGCACCAAAAGCCATGGAGCCTGAGGGAAGGACTTGTACAGGGGGTCCCATAGGCAGTCTGCCCTCTCAGTTGGCTGCTGTAAAACCTGCCAGCTGATCCCTGACAGACCCCAATTCTCCACCAATGGGGAGGTGCCAACAGGTGCTCACAGGCTCGCTCTCTCTACCCAAATCTATCCTGCCAAGACCTAGGTAACAGCTCCACCACTCCAAGTATCACTCCTACAGAACAGTACAAAGTAGGCAAAAAACACCTCTTCCCTGAGCCAAATTGAGAAAAGGAGAAAAAAAATCCTATCTGGCCTTGGTAACCAGCAATCAGCTAATCCTGTACTGTCCTAGGGTGCGGTGGGTGGGCCAAATTTTCAAAGCTGACTGAGCCCTATGGAGGCAGAACTGCCCTTTGTAGGGCCAGGCCCTGCCTCCCAAAGAGCTGGATACCCAGGAATGCAGGGCTGCCTCTCCCTCCGTGTGGTGAGGCAAAAGCAGCCCAAGCACATTTCATGAGCAGCCGGGTGTGCCGTCTACTCCCTCTACAATAGCATCTCATATCCTCTTGATGGTAATCCCCCTTCTTTCTGGGCTTTAGTCCCTTTTTCCTTCCTTTCTTGATTGCTATAGTGGTTAAGAGTGGCAGGACTCTAATCTGGAGAACCAGGTTTGATTCCCACTCCTCCGCTTGAAGCCAGCTGTGTGACCTTGGGTCAGTCACAGCTTCTTGGAGTTCTCTCAGCTCCATCTACCTCACAAGGTGATTTTTGTGGGGATAATAATGACACACTTTGTAAACCGCTCTGATTGGGTGTTAAGTTGTCCTGAAGGGTGGTATATAAATCGAATGTTGTTGTTAATTCTTGCAGTAATTTGATTAATTCCTCTTTCAAAAGAGTCAAGGCTATTAGAATGGAAACCCATCCCATTGGACATCTGGACAGGTAGCTCTCTACCACTTGTAATTTAGGGTAATTTAGAGAGTAGATTTTTACCTAGGTGTACTGGAGGAGTGAGGAGCTTGACTTCTATTGCAACATAGCAATTTGCTGTTGTGATACTAATTATTTTTTTCCTACACACTTTCTCTGAAATAAAATTCATGTATCATATGTCCATAGATTCTCTTTACTTATATCCAGTATTTCATGCTGTTAGACATCTTATTCATCTTGTATCTATATTGAGTCTCAATAAACCATTTAATTTGTTTTAGTTATTTTCTCATGGGGTCAGCATGGTTCACTGGGGCAAAATAAGACCCAGATTTACATTCCCCCTTTGCCAATACTGTTGATTTGAAATGTAGTATTAATCCAATTTAGCAAAGTACTGTGAAAAAGTATTAGTAGCCAATTATTATTATTTTCTTATGTTCTTTATTTGCCTGGGAGATACAACTTGTCATGTGAATCTGAGATTTGTTTTAATGCGGCCTCTGTTACTATCACATATTGTTTTTGACCAAGGAATTTGTTTTGCTTCATATGGAATTCATATATGCATTTGTGAATTAAAAAATGACTTCATGCATATCAAAGAGGTCATGTAGTAATGTATCCTTAGTAGTAGATTTCCTGTTTGATGATCATTATTAAGCTGTGTACGCTGCCTTGACTATCGGTGAAAAAGGTGGAAAAGAAAGAAAGATAGAAAGAACAATTACCTATACTCTTTCCTCTAAATGTTTGAATTTTCTTTATTGCTCTATTGAACTTAAGAAAGACATTGCCTTGAGTGTTTTAAATCTGAATGCTTTTAAATTAGTAAATTGTGCATTTTTATCTGTTTTAATGTTAATTGGACTATTTTTTTAGTACAACCTTATGTGGGCTTACTCCAGAGTAAGCCCACTGAAATCAATGGGCTTAGATTGAAATAATGCTTCAGAGAATAGCACCACAGTGTGTTTTGTTGCTAGCTTGGTTAGTATGTTAAGTCACCTTGACTTGATTGATTTGAAAATGCTGGATAAAATGGATAAATAAATATGTATGCCAATAAAGGTTGCTGTGTGTGTGTGGGATAAATAAATACAATCTAACATGAAACAGAATGAGATAGTGGACTGGATTATGCCACTTTGGGCTCCAGGTGAGGGGACACCACTTTTGAATGTCCTGTGTTAAAAACAGAATTGTGTATTGCCACACTAGTCAGAAAAGAGACGGACACCAAGTTGGATCTAAGGGCCACTTTATTAACTTTATACAGACAAAACAAGCCAAACAGCGGCAAGGACCTAAAGCGGTACAGGTCAAGCCACGGCGTCCCACCTGGACCACCGCCTTGACCTGTCTGGGCGAGCCCCGAAGCCCCAGGTGGGACCCATCCAGTGGATGGGGCGGACCCAGCCGGCCAGGCAAATTTGGTCACCCCCCTTTAAGTTCCTGACACCTCAGCCGTCAAGCAGTGAGGGAAAGGCCTCGCAGGCTGGGGTTCCCGAAGGCAGCCTGCCTGTGGGCCTGGCAGCCGTCACAGCAGTACCAGCCCTTTAGGCAGGCCCCTCTTCCCACATAGGGAAGCGCCAAGGGTGCTCACCGTCCCGCACCCTACTCCTACAAACCAGCCAGGACACTCCTAACAGGCACCACCTCAAAACAAATTTCTCAATCCCCAAGCATCGGTGTAAGGTAGGCGAAAAACCCCCCTTTACCACAGCCAATCCGGAAAGGAGGGAAAAAATTCCTACCTGGCCCCATAACGGCAGCCGGCTGATCCTACACCAATAAAATTAGGGAGAGGTGGGTGGGCCGAGCGACTGAACCGCACTGAGCTGGGAGGGCAGAGCTGCGTAGCTATGCTTGCTCAGCCCTCCCAGCACTTCCATATAAGGAAGGAGGGGGTGGTGCCGTCTATCCCTCCAGTGCGGCAATGGACGGCCCCTGGCTGAGCAGCGTTGCTGCTTGCCAGGAAGGGGCCGAATTGCCACACTAGTCAGAAAAGAGACGGACACCAAGTTGGATCTAAGGGCCACTTTATTAACTTTATACAGACAAAACAAGCCAAACAGCGGCAAGGACCTAAAGCGGTACAGGTCAAGCCACGGCGTCCCACCTGGACCACCGCCTTGACCTGTCTGGGCGAGCCCCGAAGCCCCAGGTGGGACCCATCCAGTGGATGGGGCGGACCCAGCCGGCCAGGCAAATTTGGTCACCCCCCTTTAAGTTCCTGACACCTCAGCCGTCAAGCAGTGAGGGAAAGGCCTCGCAGGCTGGGGTTCCCGAAGGCAGCCTGCCTGTGGGCCTGGCAGCCGTCACAGCAGTACCAGCCCTTTAGGCAGGCCCCTCTTCCCACATAGGGAAGCGCCAAGGGTGCTCACCGTCCCGCACCCTACTCCTACAAACCAGCCAACGCCAGGACCAAGCCTCTGCTTAGGCCCTGGCGCCCCACTGATGGCCTAAGGCCAACTGAAGTCCTTGCCGCAGATCGTCAAGAAAAATCTGGTTGCCTGTCCGAGACAAGCGCACCCCATCACCCCTGTAGAGGTTGGGGAATTCGGCCCTGATCCGAGGGTGAGGCAAATAAATGCCTAACCCGGCCCCCAAACCCTTATGGCTGGCCCTATTGGCCTCCATCCTGGCCCGCTCGATGGCCTGGCGATCTTCAGCCTCCCTCCAAACTCGCCGAGGGATCATGGCCGACCACATGATCAGCACTCCCGGCCAAAGTGTCGCGATTAGGCACCTATCAGATAGCGCCTGAGAAGATAATGCCTTACCCCGCATCAAGCCAAAATCATTTCCACCTAAACAGACAACCAGTATATGGGGTGGCGTATCACACCCAACTCCAAACAGCAGTGGCAACAGGCCCGGCCACCGAAGGCCCCGCCGGCCCCGCCATTCAACAGTAGCCTGGTCACTTAACCAGAGCTGGGACCCCACTGGCGTCCTGCGAGCTTGATGGGCAGCCCAGAAGACAAAAATGTGCCCACATCAAGATGCGTTGACGTCCAACCCGTGACTCAGGACCTAAGAAAAAACAACAATTAGTGACGTTTAAACATGCCTCAATGGACGTACCTAGGAGCGGTAGGCCGCAGACCGCCACCTACCAACCTTTGAATGGCCTGACCTGAATACCCCATGGCAGCAGCTGTCGAAGCCGCTCCAATTCGAAACGAATGAGTACCAAAACTCACGCCTTGCAACCCCAGCGCCACCGGAGCTCGCTTAGTCACCGCCCAGAACTGGTAGCGAGTTAAGGGGAAGCCATCCTGGTGCTGGAAAAGGCAGCCTTGCTCGCTACCACGCACCTGCCAGTACCTCCTCAATGTACGGACAGGGCACAGCTCCGCCTCGAGCCAGAACCCAACCAAACACAAGCCCCCATACGCATCTGGTCCGTCTTGGAGCAGCGGATCGTCAGTGAAACCATGTCACCCTCGAAAGCTAGGTCACTTGCCATAAGGGCATGGCCGGAAGTATCCTTACAGGATGAAACCACCAGCTCCCCGACCCGAAGGGCCCCCAAAAAGGCAGTCAACGCAGCCGCGTGAAAAAGCCGTGCCTCATAACCTGAAGAACATACCCATTTCCAGACTGCACCAAGGCCCCTAAGGACAGACGGAGAAATGGGCTGGCGCGGGTCCTTGTAGACCGTGCACTCCCTAGACCTTCCATAGAGCATCTTCCACACTCGGAAATCACCCGTGGCCTCAGGAAATCCCCGAGCTCTGCTAACAAAGGCCAGGGCTGCTAGTTGCCCCTTACTGGATTTCACTGCCAGCCCAAGGACCTTCTGGTGGACACAAAAATTGGAGAATGTGCTCGACTGGAATGGCCAGGGGTTACCAATCCCAGCTTCCCGCCTGGACCCCACCAACTGGCCTACCGCTCTCCAATATAGGTGCGATGGCTAGCTGGATGGCGCGGCACGCCTCAACCTCCCAAGCAGCCAAAGCTCTGGGGGCATCACCCGGACGAGGATCCGCCTCCGGGCAAGCTGCCAGAAACGCTCCATCTGTAGGCAAGACAAAGCATCCGCCACACCATTGCACACACCAGGAACGTGCCTGGCCTTAACAATATATTGTGCCGCAGGCACAATAGTGTAAACGCCCTAACCAATCGCATGACCCTGAGGGACTTAGAGGTCAAGGAGCTGACGACGTGAACCACAGCCAAATTGTCACACCAAAAGTGGACAGTGTGGTTCGCCAGCTCCTCACCCCATAGATGGACTGCTACCAGAATGGGAAAAACTCTAAAAAAAGTCAAGTCCCTGATGAAGTCTGATGCCAGCCTATCAGCGGGCCACTGTTCAGCACACCAGTGCCTCCGGAAATAAACTCCGAAGCCAGTGGGAGCCGAGGCGTCAGAAGTAACTTGCAACTCCGCCTGCAGCAACAAATCCTCCCGCCAAAAGGCAATACCGTTAAAGTCACTCCAAAATTCTGACAAGACCTCTAGGTCGGCGTGCATGCCACCTGTCACTCGCAACCTGTGATGGGGTGCACGCAGGCGAGACATATCGTCGCACAAACTACGCAAAAAAGGCCTCCCAGGCGCAACAGCTTTGCACGCAAAATTAAGGTGCCCCACAAGCTGATGCAGCTCAACCAAGGATGCCTTGTGCTTACCCTTAAAATCCCGCAGACGAGCCCTAAGGTCGTCGACCTTGTCCAAAGGCAATCGGAAGGATTGCTGCACCGTGTCCAATTCAACAGCTCAAAATCCAGCAGATGGACAGGGAGAAGATGAAATGCAGACTTAATACCGCATTTCGCCAGCTCCGCGCCCACTACCTGCACAGCCTGATCAAAAGGTGCACCGGACAGAGCACAAATGCCCAGGGATGGCATCATTAACTGGACCACCTTCAGGATACGAAAGGTGGTGGATAAGGTGATACTCGCCCGCCACCTTCTTTGGCACCACCCCCAAAGGATACCCCGGAAATTGGGGGTTGGAGGGGCCGCAACCGGCCCCAAAACTCTAACTTCTGCGCATTCCTTCTGGATTTAATGCCTAACTATGTCCTCCTTGCCTTGAACAGAACGCAAGTTCTCAGCCATAAATGGGGCCCTAGCCCCCCTGAACGGGGATTCTGAAACATCCCTGAAACCTTCCCACCAATAAACTGCATCCTCCTTAAGAGGATAAGAACGTAACAGGCGTTCAAGGACCCTCAGCTTTACCGGGCAGGGGCCCTCTTCCAGGAGGCTGTTGGCTGGTGGAGCCGCCGCCCCCCTGCTTCCTACCTCCCCACCCTTGACGGGCTTTACCACAGGCATTGTATGGATGCTGGCCCGCACAGGATGGGCATTTGTGCTGGACCCGGCAAGGTTTCCTAGGGCAATCTCCCTTATACGCATACTCCCAACAGAGCAGCCGGGGTAAACCTGCTGCCCCGCGCCACCATGGGTATTAGACGACTGGGCATTGTGAGACACTACATGGCCACTGTCCGAACGATCCCCTAAATTAGGCTCGGCAGGGGACATCACCGACCGCCACAGCTGCTGGTGAATGCGGTCCAACGGGAGGCTAGGGTTCATAGCCGCCCTCATACGGAACTCCTCATCGTACTGCATCCATGCAGCCCTGAGAAGCCCGTATAACCTTTCAGAATGATGTCGAGATACTGAAACAGAGATGCAGCCCGATTGGGCTGTGCCCTGGCAATCACCCCGGCGTAAATCAAGAAGCCAGGCAGCCAATTGTTCCAGGTCCTGTCAACTCGCCTCCTTTTCAAACGTTCCTTGTCTCTATCGTCCATCTCGTCTTTGTCCTTCTTCTCTAACTCACGATAGAGAAGGGAAAAGACATCAATATACTCCCCACGGAGAATTTTATCCCCCGTGGCCTGCGCCAGGTGGTCGCCTAAAGGAAGGGCCGTGTCACCAAAAGGCATAGCATGAAAAGGAACCTGGCCATAATTCAGCACCGGATAAGGATAGTAGCCCCAAGGGCCGGCAGGAAAGCCTGTCCAGCCAAAGGATGGACCCCCCCAAACCTGAAGGGGAACCGCTTGCTGCTGCTCAGCACCAGGCGAAATCCCTTGATTAAAAGCAGGCTGCACACTACCCGCAAGGGCAGCTGTAGTATTGGAGGGAGCATCCTGCACACCACTAATCGTCCCACTGGCGGCGCCCTGTGCCCGCGGGCCCCAAGGCCAAAGGTAGGTGCAGTGTGGTGCATGGTCCTTACCAGTCGCCACCACTGGGTCCACAGCCACTGCACCAGGTGGTAACTCCTCCGGCGAGTCCACCCCTTCCACCACCGATTCCTGGACTTCGGACGTTGTCGCTGCACGGCCACTGCTGCCTCCAGCTGCCGGGGATCCATTAGCACCCTCCAAAGCAGATAAATGACGCAAAATATCACGATTAGTTGCGTTCCTAGCTGCACGCCGCACAGGCCGTACCACACGCACCCCATGCTGCATAGAGGCCATGTCACCTTTTGACTGCACGAGAGCCTCAAGGCGCCTCTAAATCTCCTGCTGGTCCCCCAAGGAATCCTCCTCCTCCAAAGACGAAAGAGCTGGAGGAGGGGGCCGCTCAGGCGGTGCCCTCTTAGCAGGCTGCTTCCCCTTGGAGGTCCCCTTACCTTTTTTGGGAGCCATAGTAAAGGCGTAACCCACACGTTTAGTACACAGCACAAGCAAACAACCCCCAGGGCCTAAGGCCGGGTCCAGCCCACGACCCACCAAACAAGGCCAACCCTGCTTAGCTTCCAAGATCTGATGAGGATGGGGAAGCCGCCTATAAAGGCAACGGGAATCAAAGCCGTTACCCCGCACCTCTCCCCACTAACTACTAGGCAAGGCCGCCCTTGCGTAGCGTAATCCGAGGTAGGACCTCACTGACAAGGTAGGCAGGAATCTCAGCCTCTCCCAAGGGCCCAAGGATGCCGGTCGGTTCCCCCTGCTAACAAACCTCACCACTAGGCCACACTACCCCTCGTCAAAATTGAGCAGCCAAAATGGCTGACTCCACAGAGGCGCACACAAAATGGCCGCTAGGGTGGTAAAATGGCGGCAACACGCACAGGGCTAGGCCAATAGCTGCCGCCCTCTAAAGCTCCCCCAACAGGGACAACTCCCCGGCTGGGAGCCTATCTAGGGGCTTTCTCCCAAAAACCGCGGCTGGAGCCGCAGAACAAGCGACCGAAGGGGCGCGCCAAAATTTTTCAGCCCTGAATGTGCCGCCCCCAACTCCCGGGCCCCTCACATGCGGACCCCGGCGTGTGCGTTAGGAAGGAGGCCGCACGGCCGCGCGGCGCCTCCGCCGGCCGGCGCAGTCCCCGGGCAGCCGAAATCGACCCTCCAAGGCCTCCCTGCGCCGCTCCAAGGCTGCCCTCCTAGCCTCGCCCCCCAACTCCCGGGCCCCCTCACACGCGGACCCCGGCGTGTGCGTTAGGGAGGAGGCCGCACGGCCGCGCGGCGCCTCTGCCAGCCAGCGCACTCCCAGGGCCGCCGAAAACGACCCTCCAAGGCCTCCCTGCGCCGCTCCGAGGCCGCTCTTCTTGCCTCGCCCCGACTGCCAAAGGAAGGCCCAATCTAAGGCAAGCCTCCAAGCCCTCCGGCCCAGGCGCGCCAATGCCCTGAGCCTCAGTCGCTCGCTGGAGCATCTATCTCCACCGAGCGACTGAACCGCACTGAGCTGGGAGGGCAGAGCTGCGTAGCTATGCTTGCTCAGCCCTCCCAGCACTTCCATATAAGGAAGGAGGGGGTGGTGCCGTCTATCCCTCCAGTGCGGCAATGGACGGCCCCTGGCTGAGCAGCGTTGCTGCTTGCCAGGAAGGGGCCGAATTTCTTTCATTATTAATCTCCATGTATCATTATTACACACCCTTCACAGAATATTGCTTTCAGATTTTATAAATCTGTTTGTGTAACTTTTTTAAAAAATTGCTGCACCATTTTTGAGACTGCCTCCCTAACCCCACCTTCCAAACCAGCCAAGAATGTCTTCTTATTTATTTTATTTGTATGCTGAGTTTGGAAAGCAATGGTATATTTAAAAACATTCTAAGTGGCTGCCTGGAGTTCCACAAACTTTTGACCTTATTCTGCAGCATACATAGGACAATGTTGTTGTCATCACAGGGTTGTTGTTAGGATAAAATGGAGGAGAGAAGAACAGTATAATCACACTGTAACCGCCTTTAGGTCCCCATTGGAAGGTGAGGTATAAATGAAGTAAATAATGTTTGCAAAACATTAAGAGGAAAAACACATTTTCTATAAATGCTAAGCATTTTACTTTTGTCTTACACAGCTTCTTGAAACAAAAGATGTTCAGTCAATAATAAATAAATGTGTGAAGGGCATCATTTGTAAGGAGGAGGGAGATTAAAAGCTTCTGCCCTTCAAATGGAATTTTACACCTTCTATTTGAACGGCAGAGACTTTTAATCAACCAGATGCTTTAAATTATGCTTAAAAATTTGTGAGCAACTCTACTACTCCCTATTGCACAGTTTTCTCTCCATATTGTTGCAAATGTACCAGATCAAAATATTGTGGCAGTACATGTGTGTGCAGAGGAAAAGTCCAAGCTATATGATAAGATGTCACACAAACTGCATACCATGTGAGGACAGTTGTCACCAGAAGCAACACAAAGGGGTATTTTCTGTTGTTTTAAAATGAAAGCCATTCTTTCATTTTCAGATTTCCCCCTACTCTCTCTCTCTCTATAAAAACGGGGAGGGAAACATTATCAGTAAAACTAGCCTGCTAAAACAGCATAATGGAAATATTTGTAATAAAATAGTAGACCATGCACTGCTATTAAAAAATAATAAAAGAAGTTAAGTGAAAAGGGGGAAATGCTGACAACACCATGTGCATGGAGGGCAAAGCCAGATGAATTGGGGAGGTCTGTGTGATGGTGACGGAAAAGGTTATATAGCTCTTCATGTTTTCCACCTAATATGTTACCCAAATTACAAGCCGGGGGGGGGGGGGGGTTAGTGGAAACGTCTGATTCTGAGTTGTGATTGATCAGTAATCACAACAGTCCCTTAACTAAAAAGGTAAACAAACCCTCCAACCAAAAGTGTTCAACAACAAGAAACTGGAAAAGGCTCTGCTTGTAACTGTTTAATTTTCATGCATACAGCTGCAGTTTATGGTAATGTTGTTGGATGGTAATAAAACAGAAATTTTAAAAAAAGACTCAAGTTTATCAGAGTTTCTGTATTATAAACCTTAGTGATAGAAAGTTTACAGAAATGGAAAATTTAAATAGCATGCAAATGTTGGTGGCTGAAGTCTGTATATACTGAAATAAGCATCTGTTGAGCAGGTGCCTGGAACAAACCTGCCCTATAAACCCATGCTTGGTCTATACATGCAGCAGAATGAGGTGGCAGACTTCTGAGGCAGTGGAATGGGGCATTTCAAGCTGCAGGGGGAAAGGTCAGATTCCTAATATTCCCATCTGCAAAAAACCCCTGCAAATAAAAAATTGAGCAGACCAGGAAGAAAAGTTCTAGTCAAGCTCTTTAGATGATGCACATATTTTTTTTATTTACCATGAAGTATTCATGATGTGGGACTTTGAAAAATTAATCTTCTGGCCTATCCTATCACTTCAGCATTCTGTCACCCCATTACCACCTCATTGCCCCCCATCCCAAGGCGGAATAAAAAGGCAGACAAAAAGTTTGGGGACCAATTTTATTTTGGTAACAACATTAATTGCAAACATAATGCAAACATGACAAGGGCCTAACTAGTGGTACAGGTCAAGCCCTGAGGTCACCCCTGGACCTTCGCCTTGACCTGTCTGGGTGAGCCCCACTGCCCCAGGTGTGAGCCATTCATACACATAACTGGGGCCCAGCTGGCCAGGCAAAATTGGTTCCCCCTTACAAGCTCCTGCAACCCCCAGCCATCAAATATGAGGGAAGGACTTGTACAAGGGAGCCCACTAGGCAGTCTGCCCTCCCAGCTGCCAGCCAATCCTGCCATGGAGGGTTGCTGGGTGACCTTCAGTCAGTCACACACACTCAGCCTAACCTACTTCACAGGTTGGCACAGGACACAAGCGGTGATTG
This sequence comes from Eublepharis macularius, assembly GCF_028583425.1. Taxonomy (NCBI): domain Eukaryota; kingdom Metazoa; phylum Chordata; class Lepidosauria; order Squamata; family Eublepharidae; genus Eublepharis; species Eublepharis macularius. The sequence continues at coordinate 38,327,135 of NC_072791.1, forward strand.
CAGCGGCTGCACAGAAGATCCCGGAGTTGCCTGCGGCAGGTTTCTAAAAGCCTGTGGGGCAGTCATTACTCTCCCCATATTTTATGGAACAAAGGGGATAGGGCATTGCCTACTGGGCTTGCTAGGGTCATCCTCATTGGGCAAGGGCCTGGAGTAGGCCCTGTTTTCTGGGTTGCAGTTGTCAGATCTCATTTGCCCACTAGCGGTGGAGTGGGGGCCATTTTGTGTGCAGCGGCCATTTTGCAGCAAGCAGTTGCCAGTTGGTATCCTTATTAGTTTTCATCATGCCTCCTAAGAAGGGTGGTGGGCAGCCCAAGGGCAAACAACCTGCTAAATGGCTGCCAGCCCAGCGACCCCCCCCCAGTGTTATCCTCTTCTGATGAAGAGAATATGGGCTCTAGCCAACAAGTCATTTTGAAACGTTTAGCGGCGTTGGAACAGGCCAAGGGCGCCTCAGGGCCTAGTGCACAGGGACCAAGTGGGAGAGGGTCAGTCAGATGGGCTTCAAGGGACACTATTAATAAAGAGATATTAAAGTGTCTTTCTGTTCTAGCGGCGACAGCCGGAGTGTCAGCAAGTGAGAGCAGTGTTCCTCAGGAGCCTACAGGTCAAGTTGCTGATGTGACGGTGGTGGAGTTGGACTAAGAGGGGCCAGGAGATTTGGCTCCAGTGGCAGTGGAAGTGGATCCAGTGGACGTGGGAGGTAAGGATACCATGCATCAAAGAGGCTACACATGGCCTTGGAGGCCATGGGGATAGGGGGCAGCCTAGGGGCTCCAGGAATAGTACAGAGACCATATTCCCAGTTTCCAGGGGCTTTACCCTCAGGCAGGCAAGCTCCTTGGCTGGGTCAGAGCTCTGGGGCTTCTTCACTATCACAGCCTTCAACAAACCCCACAGCGTGGGGAGGAATAGGGAATACAACATATATGGGCTCATCAGTAGGATGGCCGATATGCCCGAGTGGCCCTTGGGGATTTTGCTCGTACCCAGCCCTTGCCTATGACCAGGTACCTTTCAATGCTTTACTTTTTAGAGATCCAGCCTTGCCTCTCAGGGATCATTTGACCCAAGCCACAAGGGATAAGATTCTCCAGGTGGACTACATGGGTCACTTTACTCTTCTCTTCAGGGAGCTGGAGAAAAAGGATAAAGATGAGCTGGACAACAGGGATAAGGAAAGGCTGAAGTGCTGGCATGTTAACAGGACTTGGGCCAATTGGTTGCCAGGGTTCCTGATCTACATGGGAGTGTTGGTTAGGACACAGCCTCAGAGTGCTGCATTGCTATTACAATACTTGGCTATAATCTATAAGGGTTATACTGGCTTCTCGGGTGCTGCGTGGATACAGTATGATGAGGAGATCAGGATGCTGGCGGCCCTTAATCCCAGTTTACCCTGGGAACATATATACCAGCAGCTATGGCTGCAGGTGATGTCACTGGCCAAACCTAACTTGAGGGACCAGTCAGACAGTGGCCACATAGTGCAACGTTCGGCTCCAGCTACTATTACCCACGCTACAGCAGGGCAGCAGGCTCAGCAGGTTCATGTCTGAGCCCCATCCATGCCAATTTTGATTCTGTTCTGCTGAACACAGTGTACCTAGCTATAGCTCAATATCACTTTGCTAGTGTCATAGCTCTTCTTTTTCAGGCTTTCATAGGTGTTTATCTGTTGGACTGTAACAGCTTCCAGTGTTTATGACCTTGTGCCAATTCCCAGACAGTGCTATGTCTTGCCTCCTAGTAACTCATCGTGATATCACAAATATGTGAAATGTTCTCAAACAAAGAAAGCGTCAAAGTATTGTTTACAGTTGGGAGGGCGGGAGAAAGGAGTAAACTAGAATGGTAAAAGGGAAGTGTCTCTCACATGATGTCATTCCTGTCAACTTTTACTCACGCAGCTTAGATGTCTGCCTTGCTTCTGAGTAGTCCTATGGACCTGTATATGGAACTGATCTGATTTCTGAATAAAATCCATTTGACTAAGTACTTGTGTCTTACTTCAAATGGGCCAGAGATCTGTCTGCTGTATCCGGTCATCCATAGCCTGACAACCTGGCTGCTGCGTTGGGAGTTTGCCTACAAGGGAGTGTATAACCGGAAGCCCTTAGGTTCAAACATGAATGCTCCTCATGTGCAGGGTTGCACCCCTATAATGCCTACCCCAAGGTTAGGCAGGGTGGGGGAGGCAAGAAATCTGGGGGCGGAGGAGCCAGTGATCAGCAGCAGGCTTCTGGAAAAGGGGCCCAGTCCAGTAAGGCTGAAGGTCCTTGATAGTTTGTTGTGGGTTTATCCTAGAAAGCAGGATGCTCTTTTTCTTTTGAATGGGTTTACATTTGGTTTCAGGTTCCCAGTTCAGGGGCCACACTCACCCTATATGTCTGAGAATTTATGTTCAGTTGTTGGCAAGGAAGACATTGTGTGGCAGGAAATAGCAAAGGAGTGTACGAAGGGTAGGGTCTTAGGCCCCTTCGATGCTTGCCCTGTCCCCAATTTGAGAGTATTTCCATTGGGGGTGGTCCCCAAAAAGGTGGCGGGGAAATTTCACTTTATTCATCACCTGTCGTTCCCCAAAGGGAGTTTGATGAATGAAGGCATTCCTGAGCATTTATGCTCGGTTAGGTATACCTCCTTTGACCAAGCGGTCAAAGTGGTCCATTGCTGTGGGGTGGGGGCCGAGATGGCAAAGTGCAACATTAAGTCTGCGTTTCGCCTCCTCCCGGTTCACCCCAACGATTTTGAGCTCCTGGGGTTTTCTTTTGAGGGGAAGTTTTACATGGACCGAGCTCTCCTGATGGGTTGTTTCGTTTCTTGTGCTGCCTTTGAGCACTTCAGCTCCTTCTTGAAATGGGAATTGAGGCACCAGTCGCATTGTTGCAACATGGCACACTATTTAGATGATTTTTTGGTGGTAGAAGCAGTGGGATCTGGGCAGTGTGCGCAGCTGCTGTATACTTTTATCAAGCTTGTGGAGAAGCTGGGGGTCCCTTTGGCGCACGAGAAAATGGAGGGGCCTGCTCAGGTGTTGATGTTTTTGAGTATTGCGTTGGATGCAGTTCAGCAATCCTTTAGGCTTCCCCAAGAGAAAGGTAATAACCTCAAGATCAGGCTGCAGGAGTTTAGGTCCAAGCGTAAGGTTTCCCTCCTGGAGCTCCAGCAGTTAGCAGGCCATCTGAATTTTGTATGTAAGGCTGTCGCTCCAGGCAGGGCCTTTTTGAGGGATCAATGTGTGCTCCTCATCATTGCCTCTGAGTTAACAAGGATATGCAGGATGATTGGGTGGTTTGGTCCAAATTCCTCAAGCATTATAATGGGGTGACATTTTGGTGTGAGGACCTGCTGCTCGAAGCTGAACTGCAGGTCACATCTGATGCTTCTGGCTCCATGGGCTTTGGAGTGTATTTCCAAAGGCACTGGAGCAGAGACTAGTCACTGCCTGAATGGCGTGCATTAGGGCTAGATAAGGATTTAAGCTTTTTGGACTTTTTCCCCATTTTGGTGACTGTGCACTTGTGGGGTGAGAAGTTGACCAACCACTATGTCCACTTCTTTTTTTTTTATATATATATTTTTTTTATTTTTCATAACTACAAAACACTACAGACTATCACAAGGAAAGGGGAGAGGGAAGGGACAAAGGGGGGTGGAAAAAGAAAAAGGGGGGGAATGAACTACAAACACTAAACACTACACTTCAATGTTTCCCTTCATACAGTCATAATACAAAAATAGCTCCATAGAATAATGATGGAGTGGTTAATCATACAGAGAATAAACATTTCAAAATCTGATTAAACTTTCCTCCCCCTTCTAGGTCCCGGACGCAATTCTCTCTGTGCAACTGCTGTTGCGATGCTCTCCTCCTCCTCCCCCCCCCCTCCGGCTCCTCCTTTTCTTCTTTCTTGGTGCAGCAGAGTTCTGGGTTTTTATTCTCAAAATCCTTTAGTTGATCTTCTGATAATATCTTATAGGCCTGATCTTTATATCTGAACCATATTCCTTCCGGGAATAACCATTTGTACTTTATTCCGTGGTCCCTCAGAAGAGCTGCAAACTTTTTATATTTAAAACGCCGTTTCCGGACTAGAAATGGAACGTCCTTCAAAATCTTGACTTTCAAACCCATAAAGTCCAAATCCGCATTGTATGAGTTATATAGGATGGTGTCCCGAATCTTTTTAGATGAAAAGTCAATAATGATCTCACGAGGCAACTGTCGCTTTGTTGCATATTTTGAAGAAGCCCGACGGACCTCCAAAATGGCGCTTTTAACCTCTTCTTTAGTCGTCCTCGCGGGTGTCGCCAGTAGTTCCGAGACCAAATCCCACAGATCCTCATTTTCCTCCTCTTTCACGTTTTGGAGACGCAAAATTGTCTGCGTTCGTTCCACCTGTAGCCCGATCAGCTGGTTCTCCACCAACTTCAGCTCCTTTTTTGTAGCCTTCACAAGTGACGCACTTTCCAGAGCAGACTTTTCTGCCCCCCCCTGCTGCTGCCTTAATGGTTTTCACCTCGCTTTCAATTAAGCCCACCCTTTGATCAGTTTCGTTCAGCTTGTCAACAAAGGGTGTTATAGCTTCCACCACCGCCCTGCGCACCAACTCTTCGAGCGACTCCCCCTTCAAGGTAGCCGAGATTGACTTACCGAGAGCGGGACTTTGCTTCTTTGCTGCCATTTGGGGGGGGGGGCGCCAACAAAATTCTGGAACTCAACGAAGGGGAAGAGCGAGTCTTCTTCAGATCAACCTCTCCTTCACAAACGCTTGTAGAACAGAAGGGATTCGCTTGTTTACAGGCTTCCGCCTGTTTCTTTTACTTGCCGTTTCTCGTTGCCCGGCGGCACTCGAGGCGCCGCGCACATCTGCCGGCCTCCATAGGGACAAACGGGCAATTCCCCCCCCCGCATTGATTTCGGGGAGTTCTTCCTGCCGCGTCCCGGACCCTGGCTCCCTCCCTGGGAGTCCTGGGGGCTAATCCTTGCGGATCAGCCGCCCGGTCAGGGTGCCCGGTCGTTTCCTCCCGGACCAGCCGAGAGGAGCGTCCGGCATGGCTGAGAAAACGAAACCGAATCCCACTATGTCCACTTCTGATGTGACAATCAGGCAGTAGTTCATGTAGTCAACTCTCTGACTTCTAAATCGCCTAGGGTCATGAGGCTTGTTAGAGCCTTCACCCTACTATGCCTCCGGTGGAACATATTATTTAAAGCCAAACACATTCCGGGAATTAACAATGGTGTGGCAGATGCTTTGTCTTGCCAACAGATGGAGTAGTTTTGGCAGCTTGCCCCAGAGGCCGACCTGTGACCTACGCAGATGCCCCAGGAGTTATGGCAATTTGGGAGGCCGAAGGATACAGGGCTATACGCTAGCAGTTGCCCCCAGCATGAGACAGGTCTACGACAGGGTGGTAGGACAATTTGCTGCATTTAGGAGAGATGCTGGTCTCGGGCAGATTTAGCCCACCCCGGTGGAGCATCTCATGCATTTTTGGGGCACTAGGGCCTAAGCAGAGGCTTGACCCTGGTGGTGGCAGGATAGAGTTTGGGAAAGGGAGCAGAACAGTGAGCACCCTTGGTGCTTCTCCCATTGAGGGGGAAGAGGGGTCTGCCAGGAGTGGCTGGTACTGCTTGTGACAGCTGCCAGCGTGGGACAGACTGCTTGGGGGGAACCCCATGTGCAAGTCCTTCCCTCACTGCTGTACAGCTGAGGCAGAGGAGCTTGAAAGGGGGGGAACCCAATTGCCTGGCTGGCCAGGTCTTAGCCATCTGGATGGAGGTCTCGCACCTGGGGCTTTGGGACTCACCCAGGCAGGTTAAGATGGAGATCCATGTGAGACCCCGTGGCTTGGCCTGTACTGCCAGTCGGTCCTTGCTGCAGTTATTAGTGTTGTGGTTTATGGTTGAGGTTAATTTAATAAAGTGGCCCATAGATCCAAGATTATGTCTGTCTCTTCATTCCGACTAGGGTGGCAAAATGGAGGAAAGAAGAATCATGTAAGCTACTCTTGGGGAGAAAAATTGAATATAAATAAAGTAGACAAGAAGTAAATAAAGGTCTGTCAGGTGGACTACATCTTCTTTCATATTAAAGAGTTTCCTGTGTGTTTCCAGCATGGGTTTTTAACAACTGATGCCTTCTTACAAGGGTGTTTCTTATCAATACACTGTATATGTTTTGCCATCACACTGAATTCTGGGTTACTTTTTTCTCTTTAGAACAATTCAGCAGCAATTTAATTCCTTGTTAACAAAGACAAATGTAAAAGGGGAGGGGGAATATAATGAAGAACTAAGGTGTGGTGTATTGTATGATACTCTGACTCAGTTCAGATCATTCAACACCATGTTTTAATAAAACTAACTAGGGTTATTGTGAACTTTCAAATTCAGGCCACTCCATCCACTATAGTTAGAGTAAGTCAAATCAGAATTCAAAACCATGGCTTGGAGTTCGTTTATTAGCCATAGTTAGGATTAACTTTGATTTTGCATGACATCCTGGATTAATCCTGGCTTGCTCCCCAGTGGATAGAGTGAAGTTGATGAAACTGGTTATTTGTCAACCCAAACAAATCCTTGTTTCACAAATTTACCATAGTTAAAATAAACTATAGTTTATTTCATACTGTTATATTTGAACAGAGCCACTGAAAGAAGCAATACAGTTTGGGTTTGGAGCACTGCAGTTCATGTCCTGCTTTTGCCATAATCTCATTATTGTTTGTTTGTTTTTGTTTGTTTAAAATAATACCTTGCCTATCTTTCTGAAACAGTGTAGCTTGAAATGATTAAAATTTACTTACAAAATGTTTCTTTTTTTTAAATAGAACAACATATAAATGAAATACAGATTGTTAGTTTTTCTTTGTGGAGCAAAGCCTGAAAATGTGACACTGCTATGCAAATTAATTATAAACAGAATGTGCATAAATATCAATATTTTATGTAAATCATGTATTTTGGCTTTTCTTTTTTAAAAATGAACACAGTATACCTGCCAACCCTAATCTTAATCAAGGAACATTGCTTACTGGTTCTATTTATTTTGCAGAATTTTATACCATGTGTTCAGTGATTGACAATAGTGATTGCATTTCCATTGAATCCTTTCTGCACTGCGAGACTGGGATGTTTACTCCTTTACATCTTCCTTTTCTATATGATGACATGTGATTTTTGAGCTTACACACACTCTCCTCACCCTTCTCCTTCTTTCCTTCCTTTATGTAGAAGGCAACATATGAACTGGAAAGCAGGGATTTTTTTCCTACTACCATACAACATTGTGGTGCATTTGTGCACCTCCTGGGGTTTCCCTGGCTTTTCTTCAGTCTTTCTTAAACCTGTTTTGTTCTGAAATTTGGGAAATATTGTAATGAAGCCTGGATGACTGATGTGAGGGTGAGAAAATTTGGATTTTGGGGCCCACATTGCAGCCATTTTCCCTGATTCCAGGGCAGTAATTTCCTTTTCCTACCACCAGGAGGCTTTTTATTTTAAAAAAATGTACAAGAATATTGTTAAATCAATATATCATTGTAACTATAAGGGTAGCTGCTTTCTCTGAATTATCAGCTTTCTTTTTTAAAAAAATAAGTCTCTACCTCCTTCCTTTAAGGAGTTTGAATGGCATATCTTCAAAAGAGTAGGAGCTACAGACTTATTTTTTTAAAAAAATGAAAGCTGGGAATTTTTAAGAATATGCTATACGTGTACTTTCAAAGGTATATTGATATAACACTATTCTAGTTCCAATTTTTTTTAAAAAATCCAAAAGGCTGAGGGGAGAGGATGTTGTCACTATGGGGGGATTGGTGCAAAGAAATTGCAGGGAAGTCTGCCATGTGGAAACCCCATTGCTGCTGCAGCAACAGGGAAACCATAAAATCCCATCCCTGTGTGCACTGAGAAAAATTTCATTATAATTTTAAAGTCAGACTTTCGAGAGGGGGGATTTTTACCATGATTGCTTATTTCCAGATAGGACTTTGCAGGTTTGGATTCAAATCTGTGTGTTTTTTAAGGTTCTGAAGTTCAAGACTATTGTTTTCGATGGAGAATACATGTGAGGGTCTAGGGTAGCTGTTTATAAAGTTAATGGCACCAAATTTGCACAGAATATGGTCCTCCCTTTAATATAAAGACCCTCTAAGTTTCCAGCAGATTTAACAAAGGGGTCAATTTTACAGACCTCCAAAATAGGTCCCTCTCTGCACAGCCACACACTTCTCTCTCTCGTGTTCCTATCTAAGAGCCAGTTTGGTGTAGTGCCAGAGAGCACGGAACACTAATGTGGAGAGCCGGGTTTGATTCCCCACTCCTCCACTTGAAGCCAGCTGGCTCTCTGGAGCTCTCTCAGCCCCACCCACCTCACAGGGTGATTATTGTTGTGGGGATAATAATGGCATACTTTGTAAACCGCTCTGAGTGGGCATTAAGTTGTCCTAAAGGGCAGTATATAAGTCTATTGTTGTTGTTGTTGTTGTTGTTGTTGTTAACAACCCTCTCTTTCTGTGAGCTTTTACACACAGTGGAAGTACAGGCTGGCAGATTGCGGGTTTAAACAGGGAATCCTGAGCTGCTGCAAAGAAGATTAGGGTGAGGAGATCATGGAAATGAAACTACAAGGCACAGGGAAACATGGCATGACAGAGGACTCAAAGGTAATAATTCATTGCCTTTGCTGTCATAAAGAAGCAATGTTTTTATTTATTTAGCTGCACTGTGCTAGTTGGCAGTGGAACGCTTTCCTGCTTGCCAGCTATGCTGGCATGCTGTAACAGTGCCACGTTCCTTGTGAGTTCCCTGCCAACACTCAACGCCTTTGGGGTCCACGGTTTTGTGAGTTTTCATGTGCTTGAGGAGAAACTCATTGGATCAAAGGGTTTTTGATGATGCAGTTTTTGGTTAAGCGCAAATGGAGCCTTGTTTGCCCAGCCACCACCCACCCTTGAAAAGAACAGTGTGTGTGTGTGCATGCACACTGTGTAACACAATACTTGCCTTGACACATGCCTTCTCTAAGCTTTCCTTGGAGAAGACATAAACACAGACCCCGTGCTCTCAAACTTGGTGGGTTTAGATGGAGGACTGTTTTCTGTGTGATTTTGGTGCTGTTGCATGCAAAAACAGCTGCCTCATAACTTCATTTCCCCACCTCACCCCCCTTGAAAAGAAAAGCATCCATTTGTGCATGCATGGACAATGCACGCACAACAGGCTGAAACTCATGAAAATGAAAAATAACCTAAATGGATCCATTCTGAGCTAGCAGTGGCCAGCCTGGAACAAACCAGTAGTGGAACAGAATTATTCTAGAACTCCCAGAACAAAAAACAAATGAGAAGCTTTCTTACTCCATACCTCTAGTGACTACTGCTTTACCTGTCCTGATCATTCAAGTTTCAAGCAAATTATGGCAAATTTGAATTGCCATTCTAATGCCGCTGAAATTCCCCCAGGTTTTCAAAAGAACCAAAGGAGTCAGGAGGAGCTCATTGCAGCTTAATTGGCTGGGAGTGCCTTTTGCAAGATTGACTAGGAGCTATCCTTTACAAAGATCTGATTAGAAGGGAGAAATGTCATTTCCCAGGAACTCAGTAGAATCAAAGAAGAATACCAGCACATGCTGCATTGCTGGAACTTGGCAGGGGTGGGGCACGGGGGAACAGGTCCTGTAATACAGAGGGATCTGTACTATCCCTGAGCATCTTGGATTTGTATTGCTGTTCTAGTAAATCAAGGTAATGACCCCAAACAGTGATTTCTGTGTATATCTTCAACTCAGGAATTTCATTATACACACCCCTATACACAACAGCTATGTGGCTAAAACTAGGGATGCTCAAACACCCACCGATTCAGCTCACATCCTGTTGGTGGGTAGCAAACTGGGAGTCAATTGTTCTATTATCAGTTTGCCTGCCTGTTCATCAACCTGTTTATAAATGTTTGACAGGCTGCTTCACTGTATTCCTTTCTAATAGTGCAGTGCAGCCCAACTGGCTTTTTCAACAGTCATGGATGTCATTTTACGAGCTGTCCCACAGCCAGCTTTCTCAATTTTTTAAAAAATTAGTGACTGCTATTGCACTATTGCAAACTAACATTCTAACACAGTCTATTGCCTTGATTTCTGAATTCCCAGTGAGTTCACAATTACAGATTTAAAAAATCAAAGCTAAGAAAGCCTTCTAGGGGCATGGCAGATAAAAACGTTCAGGAAAAATGACTCAGCCACAATTAAATCAGTCCTAAATTTTATAAACTAATCATAAATAAATGCTGTGTTGTTCAAATATTCAAAGTGCCATTCTAATATTTGTTTGTGTATTTGCATGGGGAGGGGAGACAGCAAAGTCTTAACTTGCCTATAATGGAAATTGCACTCACCAATGGGGATGGGTGTCATTTTGTCCTTTACATGCAAGCCGAAAGATGTAATACCCTCACTCTGAAGTGGCTTCATGACAAATCCATGTAGCCAGTGAAAGCTGCTTTGTGATAATGTCTGTGTTTCCTGCCCTTGTTCTGATCTCGATTGGGCAAAAGGGGAAAAGATGGCAACACATACAGAGAGTACTGTCACCCCCACTGCCAATAACGCACAAATCAGAAGCATTGACAGCACAATGGTGTTAATCTCACACCCATTTCAAAATAGAAAAAAATCCTTTTAAAATATTTTTGGCTCAGCATTAGTACTATCCACAAATTCTAAATATGATTATTTATAAGTATGTAAATTTATTTCTTAATTATATTCTAAACTTATGAAATAACAACATTTAAAAAAAAGAACAGCAAGGTTTGTTTCTAGATTTTCTTTTTCTGAGTGGCTTCCTATTTTTAACATGGAATCTATTAGCTCATAGGGCATATGAAGATATTGCTCATCCAGGTACAAGAAAATGAAGGTAAATGTCATTCACAAAGCTTGCTCATTTTTAGAGAAGTGACAAGTGATTCCCTCTGGCTTTAAATTAGTCAGGAGCTATGGTTAACTGGCAGTTCTGATCAGAAATTGTCAGCTGCTTCATAGAAAGGCTTAATACATAGAAGGATCGTGGCTTGAGCTTCAATACATTTTAAGACTAATTTTCTTCATAATTGTTGAAGCCAAGGACTTCCTTTATATTCAGGATTATCTGCTCAAGTTAGTAGTCCAAAATTTTAAATTAAACTGTACAGTGATGCTTTTCTTTCTCTTTGTTTTATATAGAACACATGTTGTGTTTTCTTAACTAGTCTATTTTTTAAAAAGAGCAAGATTTGGGTCCAGTAGTGCCTTAAAGACCAATTAGATTGCCTGGGTATGAGCTTTTGCGAGTCAGAGCTATATCTGACAAAAGGCACTCTTACTCCCTAACTAAGTTTGTTTCCTCATTTTTAAAACAAACAAACCACAAACAATGTACTTGCAGGCCCAGGCCTGCTCAGAGGCACTTCTTGTTGCAGTGGAAATCAGGGAAGAACTGGCTCACTGGCCTGCTCTTCACTTGGAAGATTTCCTACCCTTCTCCTTCTTTTTCTTATTTTTGTGTCGGAAGATGCTTTGGATTTGCACGGGACAGAAAAATGGACATTGATGTCCCAGCCCATCTCTTTATATTCCAGGCAGATAGGTTAATCCCAAAGATTTCAGCTGTGAAATCAGCTGTGAAATGAGCTGTGTTTGCCCTCAAAACACGAATGGAAGCCCAGCTTTCCTTGATTAGCAGGCTTCCTTCCAAACACGGAGCAGCAACCCAGGGGAGGGAGGAGGATGGGGGTGGGCACAAAGGAAAGGCAAAAGGCAGCATGGGAGGTTAGGAGGCTGCCCGTGCCGTTCGTCTTTCCCCAGGACAAGGGGCGCATGGGCAAGCCAGCCGCCCCTTGTCCTGGGGAAAGGCAAAAGGCAGCGCGGGAGGCTGGGAGGCCACCTGCACTGTTTGCCTTTCCCCAGGACAAGGGGAGTGCGGACCAGCTGGCCGCCCCTTGTCTTGCGGGGAAGGTGAATGGCGCAGGCAGCCTCTGAGCCACTCGCGCTGTTGCCAGCTCCACAGCGCACCGGGACAGCCAGCTTGTTGTGTGGGCAGGGGCGACTCAGGACTTGGAGCGCGCGCTCAACAGCCTGACTACGGTTGCTCTGGGCACTGGCCTCCCTGATTCCCGATTCCCGTCTGGAAACAAGACTTAATCGGTTAGAACCAGGAACCTGCGTTCGGCAGCAGCCCAGATCCACGAACTGCTACATCAGAATATTTTTTATGATCGTGCCCATGTCTAGCTGTGACTGACCCAAGGTCACCCAGCTGGCTTCAAGTGGAGGAGTGGAGAATCAAACCCTGCTCTCCAGATTGGAGTCTTGTGCTCTTAACCACTACACCAAACCACTGGCTCTCCATCATTCCCCTCTATGAGGTAGCTTCTCTCCTCCATACTTGCAGGTAACTCTCTCTCCTTTCTTCTCCATTTCTTCTGATAACTGTCTCCCACCTTTTATCATCCTAAACAATAGCAAGGTTAACAAACACACCCCATGCTCCAAATCTTTCTTTGCCTGACTTGAGTGTTTGTTTCCCAGGCTTTTCAGCTTGTGGCCTGGTTTCCTCTTTACAAAAGTCCTACAATATGAAGATTTCTGATAGCTCAGACCGGTATTAAACAAATTTTCTCCAAGGCTTAGTGTTTTAGGGCTAGCTCATGATCTAGAATAGGGTTGCCAGACTTTGCCTTTGGCTGACAACCCCCAGGAACAATTTGAGGGGCAGAGACTGTGGAAACAAGTGGTGTGTGGGACACTGTAATGTTACATCCAATTGTATACTTGAAAGTGATGTCATGATGTCACATGATGTGCTAGGGATTTCCCAAATCTCTATGGTCTTTATCATAGAGATCTGGGGAAATCCTAGATTGTTGCATGACACCATGACATCACTTTCAATTATGTAACTGGAAGTGACATCACAGCACCATTAAACATAACTCCACCCACTATACTACATTAAGTAGCAGCAAGAGCACGGATTGTGGAGTCGGGAAGTTGCCCACTATGGTGTGCAACCTATCAACCCTAATCTAGTAGCCTCTTAGAGTGGTTCATTAGGGCTTCCTCAGGCTACAGAGTCTTTCTGAAACTACTATGGTATTTCAGTGTAGTTTAGTCTTAGGTCAGCTCTGTGCACAATCCATTGAAGTTAATTGAGCAGCCAATCTGCATAGGTTCCCTGAATGCCCATAGAAAGGCAAACTTATATTGAAAACCTTCAAAATATTTCATAAAATAAATATAATAAATGTTTCAATTACAGTTACATGTTGGAAAGGCAAAATCTGCATGAAAAAGAATCTTTATTATTCTCAAAATATCCGAAGTTTGTTGAGCCCTAGATAAACTATTGATAAAAGCAAGATCAGTTGAAATAACCATTTCTGAAGAGGTAAAACCATTGCTATTTCTGTGGAACCATACGCCAGTTTCACATACTGGCACTTTTTTGGGGGGGGGGCTCTCCCAAGCGCCTGAATTTACCAAGGCAGAGGCTGGGTAGGAGGGGCCATGAAAAGGCCTTTGTTTGGATAACAGAAATCAGGCAGCTAGAGCATCATCCTGAGTCTAATGTACTGGCTCAGCCCTCTCAGCCAGAGAAAGAGAGAAGAGGAGGTAGGTTGAAGAAGGCATGCACCAGGACAGGCACCCATGAACTTGGGGGTACCACTAGCCACACAGCTGGAGCAGGTGGCAGACTGTGCATATCATGATTTGAACTGCAGTGGCTGACATTTAATTTATCATATAAGTATATAATCACACAAAGTGGAGGGATTGCCCCTCACTCCACCCTCCCTATGAGACTTCTACTTGGTAGACATTTATGCTCTTAAAAGGCACAGATGTGCAGAGCATTCATATCAATAAACAGGCCTACTTTAAATTATCTGTCTCACAAGTGGAATTTTATTTCATTCATGCTTCTTGGCATGATATTTTTGGTATACATTTTCCTTGTAAAAAGTCTAGACTGCATAAGTCATATAAAAGAGCCTTTCCTTGCACACTGGTCAAGCAAACTATAATTATTATCTTATCTAATCCATTTCCTTTAAATTTAGGAATCCAGAACTGCACCCAAAAGTGAGCAGAAGCCAGTCAGAATCTAGTTGCAGTCACAAAGTGGCAAGTAGTGAAATGTTAACTTACAATGTCTGCAATGAATTAAAAGAGTAAAAATAAATGGTGGGCTTTTCTCCACAGCTGTATCTTTATTTAATTCAGTGCCAGGGACTTGAAACCAATGATTCCTTGGGGAGTCTGCAAGCTACTGTGCGACCCATGTGAGTTATGGCAGATCCCACATGGTGGTATGTTGTTGATTCATCTGCAGAAATGACTGTGTATAAACTATAATTAAAGTATAATGACAGATGTTTGTGGTTTACTTGATGATGCTGTACAGATGTGCAACCCCACTCATAAAGAGATGGCACCCTAGTGGAAGGAAAAAATAAGCACAAAACTGAAAACGTATTTATTGGCAACAAACAAACAAAACTTTGTTAGGTCTGAGTTAAATCATACACTTAGGTTACTTTCAATTCACTAAAGCAGTGAACAACAACATTGAGCAATTGCTGCCCTCACTGGTTGACATGATAATTGATAACAGAAAGGCAAAGATGCAGAGGAGTTAGCCGTGTTAGTCTGTAGTAGCAAAATCAAAAAAAGAAGAAACTGGTCAGATATATAGGTGGAGAAGGGAGGGCGGAGTAGATGCAAACAGTAGCTTCTGATATGGTGATCAGTTTGCTTCTGTTAAGGAAGTCAGTTACTTCTGATAATGAGATAACCATTCATAGTCTCTATTCAATCCTAGCTTGACTGAGTCAAATTTACATATGAATTCCAATTCAGCAGCTTCCCGCTGGATTTTGTTTTTGGAAGGTTTCTGTTGAACTACAGTGACCTTTAAGTCCTTGATGGAATGTCCTGGTAGATTGAAATGTTCTCCCACTGGTTTCTGGATGTTGCCATTTTTAATGTCAGATTTGTGTCCATTTATTCTTTTGCACAGAGGTTGGCTGGTTTGTCCAATGTACAGAGCAGATGGACATTGTTGGCACATGAGGGCATATATCAGATTGGAGGATGAGCAGTTGTAAGAGCCAGAGACAGTGTAGTTGATGCCATTGGGTCCTGTAATTGTATTTCCTGGGTAGATATAGGGGCAGAGCTGGCATCTGGGTCTGTTGCAGGGCCTGGTACCTGTGCTGGTGACTCTGCTAGCCGATTCATGATTGTAAGTGAGAAGTCGTTTAAGATTGGGGGGCTGTCTGTAGGCAAGGAAAGGTCTTCCACCCAGGACTTCTGAGAGAGAGGTATCATTTTCCAGGATGGGTTGTAGCTCACTGATGATACATTGGATGGGTTTGAGCTGGGAACCATAGTTCCCACACCAGTGGTGTTCTGTTGTTAGTTCCTTTAGGTTTGTCCTGGAGCAGGCTGTTTCTGGGTACTAGTCTGGCCCTGTCGATTTGTTTCCTCACTTCATTTGGTGGGTACTGTAGTCCCAAAAATGCTTGTTGTAAATCTCTTAAGTGGGAGTCCTGATCAAGAGCATTGGAGCAGATACGATTGTAACATAAGGCTTGGCTGTAGACAATTGACCGAGTAGTATGTTTCGGGTGGTAGCTGGAGACATGTAGATACGAGTATCGGTCTGTGGGGTTCCAGTATAAGGTGATATTTTTCTGTCCTTTATGTAGTTGTATAGTGGTGTCCAGGAAGTGTACCTGTTGTGTAGAGTGGTCCAGGCTCAGGTTGATAGTAGGGTGAAAGTTGTTGAAGTCCTGATGAAATCTCTCAAGGGCTTCCTTCCCATGGGTCCAAATGATGAAGATGTCATCCAAGAATCTTAAGTATAGTAGTGGTTTCAGTGGATGGGAGCTGAGGAAGTGTTGCTCCAAGTCCGCATGAATATGTTAGCATATTGTGGTGCCATGAGTGTGCCCATGGCTGTGCCATTAACCTGTAGATATAAGCTGTCACAAAATTTGAAGTAATTGTGAGTGAGTAAAAAGTGGCAAAGTTCAGTGTGCTGTGGTTTTGTCCAGGATAATATTCCTTATGGCTTGCAGTCCGTCTGCATGTGGGATATTGGTGTACAGGGCCTCCACATCCATGGTTGCTAGGATGGTGTCATCTGGTAGGTTGTCAATGGACTGTATTTTCCTGAGGAAGCCAGTGATGTCCCGTAAATAGCTGGGTGTGCTGGTGGCATAGGGCCTGAGAATAGAGTCCATGTATCCTGTGACTCCTACTGTGATAGTGCCTAGGGGTGTGCAAAGGCACAGTGGTTCGGCTTTCCCAAATCGAGAAGCCAGTTCGGGAACAGCTATATCCAAATCGGGTATAGCGATTTGGGGATCGATTCGGCTTGATTCGGGGGTTCGGGTAAGCTTTTCAATGGGAAAAAGCATCCCCCAGGCTTCCCTGAAGCTTGGGGGAGGCATTTTCCCATCGAATCAAGTCAAAATTGGTGGGGGCCTTTCTCTAACTCCCCTATAACAACCCCCCAAGTTTCAGACCGATTGGACTTTGGGGGGCCATGTTACGGCCCCCCAAACCAGGTCCCCCTATCCTCGACTAAAAAAGAGCAGAGCTTTAGCTTGCTGCTGCTGATCTCCTAGCTCCTAAGTTGTGCTTGCTGCTGCTGATCTTCATTATTTCCTATGGGGTAAAATGAAGATGCAGCCATGCAGACTTGTCTTGCTAGGGGTGGCATGTTGCATGCAAAATGCCCCCCAACCCACAGGGGTCCTTATCCCACCTTTCCTCCCACCCTTCACCAAGTCTCAGCCTGCTCCCACTTGGGGGGGGGGACATTTCATGGCCTCCCCAATAGGTGCTCTAATCTCTACCACTGACAGCTGGGGGAGGCTTGTGTTGCCAGGGGTGGCATTTTGCATGCAAAATGCCCTCCAACCCTCAGGGGCCCTTCTCCCACCTCTACTCCCACCCCCCACCAAGGCTCAGCCTGCTCCCACTTGGGGGGGGCATCTCATGGCCTCCCCAAGTAGGTGTTCTCAGCCCCCAAAGTCCACCCCCTACTGCCCCACACGAACCCAATTCCCCCCCAGCTGCCACACACAGACCCAAATCCCCACATTAGCCCCTCACAGACCCAAATCCACCCCCAGCAGCCCCACACCCGCCATAACCCCAGGAACAGGCTGGCCAGCACTTTCCCTTTGGGAACTTCTAAACTCTCTTTCCCCGGGCAATTATGCACAGCCCAGGGGTGCCACAATGTTGGGCAAACTTCTGAGTACCAACATGTCCCTGGGAAAGAGCACCTGACCTGACACACAGACAACCACCCCCTGACACCCCCACCACCTACAGAGAAGGCTGGCCAGATTCTTTGATGTGTAGTGAATTGTGTAGTCCTTTTTTTGTGGGGGACAATTAGTGTGATTTGACATGATTTGTTGACCTGTTGTACTTTAAAAGTGAGAAAATAAAGTTTTTTTTAAACTTGAGTCATTGTGAGTCTCCTTCCTTCTTTGATGTGAGATTGGTTCTGCTCAGCATTGGGAACAATGGGGCAGGCTGGCCAGCCTTCTCTGTAGGTGGTGGGGGTGTCAGGGGGTGGTTGTCTGCATGCAAAATGCCACCCCTGGCAAGACAAGCCTGCATGGCTGCATCTTCATTTTTACCCCATAGGAAATAATGAAGATCAGCAGCAGCAAGCACAACTTAGGAGCTAGAAGATCAGCAGCAGCAAGCTAAAGCTCTGCTCTTTTTAGGCGAGGATAGGGGGACCTGGTTTGGGGGGCCATAACATGCCCCCCCCCAAAGTCCAATCGGTCTGAAACTTGGGGAGTTGTTAGAGTGGAGTTAGAGGAAAGTCACCACCAATTTTGGCTTGATTTGGTGGGAAAATGCCTCCCCCAGGCTTCAGGGAAGCCTGGGGAGGCTTTTTCCCATTGAAAAGCTTACCCAAACCTCCGAATCGACCCGAATCGATTCAGATAATGCTGATTCAGATTACCTGAATCGATTCGGGGAAACCTGAGTCGATTCAGGAAACCTGAATCAAGCCAAATCAGGGTTGATTCGGGTTTTATTTGGGTTTAATTAACCCGAACTGCACATCCCTAATAGTGCCTATTCCTGAAAAAATGGGGCGTCCCGGGTTACCTGGTTTGTGGATTTGGGGTAGTAGGTAGAATCTTCCTGGTCGTGGTTCCTGGGGTGTGTCCGTATGGATGCATTCTTGTATGTCCATGGGGAGTGTCTTTAATATTTTATTGAGTTCCCTTTTGTATTGCTCCGTGGGGTCAGAAGGTAGTATTTTATAGAATGTCGTGTTGGAGAGTTGTCTTTCTGCTTCTTGTGTGTAGTTATGTTTGTCCATGATGATAACTGCTCCGCCTTTGTCAGCTTCCTTGATTACAATGCCAGAATTATTTTGGAGGCTGTTTATGGCATCTCTTTCTGCACGGCTGAGGTTCTGCTTTAGGTGTTGTTGTTTGTCAATTATCTCCGCCTGGGTACGTTGATGGAAGCATTCAGTGTAAAAGTCCAGTGAGGAGTTGCGGCCCTCAGGGGGTATCCATGTGGAATTCTTTTTTCTGGAGCTTTGTAACAATGATTGTGCATTGCTGGGTTGGGAGGGTGATTGCTGCTGTGATGGTGTCTGTTCAGTGCTTTGTTCATCGTTTTGTTCAGCAGAGTAGTTGAAGAATTCTTTCAGTCTTTTTTTTTTAAAGAATTTTTATTGGATTAGAAACATATAATAACAATTATAATCACATTCTTTAATTCCTTCTAATTCTAACCCCCTCCCTTTCCCCCCCTTTTTGTTGACTTCCAACAGTTTTCCAACCCCCTATCCACTTTCCCTCTACTCCCTTCATACTTATTTTATTTATTTATTATAATATACTTTCAGATTCTTCTAAGCACTATTTCCACTTCCTTTCGCATATAGATTGTCATATAAGTTGTCATATAAATAAAAACCTCTTAATCTATCTTCTTCATTAAAACTACTAATAATATTCATTTTGATAACCTATATTTTATCTTACTCCTTCTATTCTCTTCGATATGGGACAAACAATTTGCCCCCCTTTATACATCAATTCCAATACTGCTATACACATACTTATTATACACACTTATTGTCATTTGCTTAGGCTTCTATTCTATATATTGTTCTTTATCTATACATATACCATAAGTCTAACAATTAGACCTATCTTTAAATTTACGTATGTATGTATATATTCACTCTATGTTATACGGTTATCTTTCCAAAAAATATAGATTAATTAATTTCTATCCCAATAATTCTCATAGTATCAACACTACTTAATATAATACTTAAAAATCATATAAAGTTGCTTAGAATTTTTCCATTAACTCTCCACCCCCTCGGTATAGTCACTTCTCTCCTCCTGTGTACCTCAATAGTTTTCAAACTGCCACAGTTCTCCTCCCACCTCCCATTTTTTCACCAGATATTGTTTCAGCTTTCCCCAGTCCGTGTTAAACTGCCCTGGATCAAGGTCTCTCAGTTTTCTTGTCATTTTGTCCATCTCCGCCATGTACAGCAATTTGTAAATCCAGTCCTCAATAGTTGGCACTTCTTGTACTTTCCACTTCTGCGCATACAAAAGTCTGGCTGCTGCCGTCATATAAAATATCAGTGTCCTATGTTGTGCTGGAATGTCTTCCATTCCCAAGTTCAGTAGCAGGAGTTCTGGGTTCTTATTAACTTGAAATTGTAAAATCTCACTCATTGCTCTTATTATTTCCCCCCAGTACTGCCTAGCTACCTCGCAAGTCCACCACATGTGTTACATTGATCCCTCATGTTTTTTACATTTCCAGCATTTATTAGACATATTCGAGTTCCCTAGCGCAATCTTCTTTGGCGTCAGATACCAACGGTAGATCATTTTGTAAATATTCTCTTTAATATTGGTACATGTCATGGTTTTCAATGTATGTTTCCACAAGTATTCCCACGCCTCCATTGTTATTTCTTTGTTAAAGTTTATAGCCCACTTCACCATTTGCACTTTGACTATCTCATCTTCAGTATACCATTTTAACAACACTTTATAAACCTTGGAAATTTCCTTTTGGTCTTCTTGTAAAATTACTTTCTCTAATTCTGAGTCCTCCATCCTTATCCCTCCCTTCGCACAGTCTGAGTAATAAAGATCTCTAACCTGTCTATATTGAAACCAGTCGTAATTCGGAGACAACTCTTGTTGCGTTCTTATTCTTATTTTAGAAGATTCTATTTGAGTTATCTCCTTATACGTTAAACACTGTTGTTCATTGTCGACCGTTCTTGGATCTATTACTTCATATGGAACCACCCAGGAGGGAATTCCTTCTTGTAGGTATTCTTTATACTTCTTCCAAATTGTAAAGAGGCTTCTCCGAATATAGTGATGCAGAAACATAGAATCTGCTTTTACTTTGTCATACCATAGGTATGCATGCCATCCAAATAATTTTTTGTATCCCTCTAAGGCCAGCAGTTTGCGATTTTTCAATATGATCCAATCCTTCAACCATACCAGACAAATTGCATCATAATAAAGTCTCAAATTGGGCAGTTGCATTCCCCCTCTTTCTTTTGCATCCTGTAACACTTTCATTTTCACTCGAGGCTTCCTGCCTGCCCACACAAACTCTGATATTTTCCTCTGCCATTTATCAAATTGCTTGGAGTCCCTAATGATTGGTATCGTCTGTAACAGAAACATAACTCTTGGTAACACGTTCATCTTGATTACTGCAATTCTTCCCAGCCATGACAAGTTCAGTCTATTCCATTTAATCAAATCATGCTCTATTTGAGTCCATAGTTTCTCATAATTATTCTTGAATAGATCTATATTTTTTGCAGTCAATTCAATTCCCAAGTACTTCACCTTACTTGTTACCTCACGATCTGTTATTTCTGTTAATAACAGATTATATTTCTGTTAATAACAGGTCATATTCTTACATAAAATCTTTGATTTCTTTTTGTTTACATAGAAACCTGCCAAGTCTCCAAACTCTTTAATTTTTTCTATTACCTTAGGCATGTTTTCAATTGGATCTTCCACAATTAACATTATATCATCTGCAAACGCTCTGACCTTATAGGAAAAGTCTTTTATCTTTATACCACGGATTGCATTGTCTTCTCGAATCTGCATCATCAAAATTTCAAGAACCAAAATAAACAACAATGGGGATAGCGGGCAACCTTGTCTTGTACCCTTTCCAATAATCAATTTTTTAGTCAGCTCGTCATTCACCACAATTGCTGCACTCTGGTCTCTATAAATTTCTCTCACTGCTCTTATGAACCTTTCCCCCATTTGTAGCTGTTCCATGGTGGCAAACATAAAGTCCCAGTTCAAATTGTCAAATGCTTTTTCAGCGTCTACAAAGAAGAAACCAACCTCCTTATCACATCGCCTGTCATAATATTCTATAGCGTTTATAACTGTCCTTAGGTTGTCTCTAATTTGTCTATTTGGTAAAAAGCCTGCTTGTTCTTCTCCAATAACTTCGGCTAGCCATCCCTTTATTCTCTCCGCCAAGATCTTTGCAAAAATTTTGTAGTCATTATTGAGTAAAGAGATAGGTCTGTAGTTTTTGACATTGGTCAAGTCCTGTCCTTCTTTGGGGATCAATGATATATTTGCTTCACTCCAGGTATCTGGGATCCTTTGGTCCCTCAAAACACCATTGATCACCTCTTTTAAAAACGGTACCAGTTCATTGGCCATTGCCTTGTAAAACTTAGCTGTAAGTCCATCAGGCCCTGGCGCTTTTCCTAAGTTTGTTGACTGTATTGCCTTCCTTATCTCTTCTTCTGTTACTTCGCTGTTTAGTTTAACTCTCCACTTCTCGGAAATTACTGGAAGCTTCATTTTCTCCAAATATGCAGCTATCGCATCTTTATTCACTTCTTTCTTATCATACAATTTAGCGTAGAATTTATAAAAGGCTCTGCTAATAGCTACCTGTTCCAAGTGTACTTTATTGTCATCACATATTTTATTTATTATCTTTTTCTCCTTTCTTTTCTTCAATTGCCATGCCAAAAATTTCCCAGGTTTATTCGCCCCTTCAAACGACTTTTGATTCAGTCTTTTAAGATTCCATTCCAATTCTTTATTGTTCATAGCCGTCAACTGCTCCTGAAGGATTTTAATATCCTGATATATTTTCTTTTTCCCTGGTCTTTTCTTCAGCTGTATTTCTTTGGCTTTTATTTTTTCCATAATCTCCTGTCTCTTCTCCTCTTTTTTCCTTCGAAGTCTTCCATTTAAGTCCATTAATACACCTCTGATTACTGCCTTATACGTGTCCCATACCTTATTGGTTGGTACTTCTTGATTCATGTTGTACTGTATGAAGAATTTAGTCTCCCTTCTCAACATTTCCATATTTTCTCCCTCTTGCAACAAATCCTCATTTATTCTCCATCCTTTTCTCTTAATTCTTTTTCCAAACTTCCACATAATTGGATTATGATCTGAGCCTACCATAGGCATTATTTCTGCTTCCTTAGTCCAAAGTACTAAGTCCTTTGAGGCCCAGATCATATCAATACGCGATAAGGTAGAATGTCTTGCAGAGAAAAAGGTATATTGTCTGCTTATGGGATTCTGCGTTCTCCACACATCTTCCAACGCTTTCTGTTGCATTAATCCAAAAAAAGTCTTTGGTAATAGTCCTCTTTTCTTTTGTGTAGTGGCTGATTTCTTATCCTGTTCCAAATTCGTAACTCCATTGAAGTCTCCTGCAAGTATTATCTGATCATATGAAAGTTCATCTAGTTGCTTCTTTAAATCCTCAAAAAAGCACTCTTTAGCCCCGTTAGGTGCATATATTCCAATCACCAACACTTTCTTTAAATTCCAAATACATTCCACTGCTATAAATCTGGCTTCCCCATCTCTAATTATCACCTTTGGCTGCAGCTCTTCTTTTATATATAATACCACTCCCCTTTTTTTCTTTTTTGAGGCCACTACAAATTCAATGCCCAATTTACTTACTTTAAGGTATTTTACGTCCTGATTTCTAATATGAGTCTCTTGTAAGAAAACTATATCACATTTCTGTTTTAATAGCCAGTGGAAAATACTTTTTCGCTTATTAGGTGAGTTGAGTCCATTTACATTCCACGATAAAACTTTGCACTCCATATTCAAGGCCTTGTTGTTGGTAAGTCTTTTTCATTGTCCGTCATGAACCTTTCCATTTCCAATTCAGATCTGATGCGCTTTCTTACTCCTCCAAATTCAAAAGATATCCCTTCCGGTAATTCCCATCTATATCTTACTTTCATGTCTTTCAAAGTCTGGACTAACACTTTGTATTTTTTCCAGTCCAAGAGCACCGATCTGGGTAACTCCTTCATGATGATAATTGTCTTGCCATCAACTATCAGTGGATCTTGAAATTGCTTAGCCACTATCATTTCCCTTACATTCCTTGTCGTAAATTGCACTATCACATCCCTTGGTACCTTTCTCTGGGTCGCAAATCTGGAATTTATTCGGTACACCACATCCAGGAAAGCCACAACCTCCTCCTCCTCCTTTTCCAGGTATTCAGCTAACACTTCAGTCACCTGTTCTTTTGCTGTCTTTCCTTCTACTTCCGGCAAACCTCAAAACCTCAGCTGCTTCTCCATGTATTTACTCTCCGCAACTGCCATTCTTCCCCTCATTACTCTCATATCCGTTCACTGCGTCTCTGTAAGATTGTCCATCGCCTTCTCCACATCGTTAACTTTTTGCTGCGCTGCCTGCAAGTCGGTTTGTATCGTCTCCATTCCCTTTTTTACTTCTGCCAGCTCATTTTTAACTGTCTCTTTGACATCTTTGACTTCTTTCACCAACTCCAATTTTGTTTCTTTAAGCTCCTTTAGCATTTCACAAAATTTTTTGTCCAAGTTCTCTATGGCTGCTTGCCACTCTTTCTTCGACATCGTGGGGCTCGATTTACCTCGCTCCCACGAGTCTGCACGTTTTCTTAGCTCCGTGGTGTCCAAATTAATAATCCTTTTAACTAATTTAAAAGTCCCGGTCCTTTAAATAAACAAAAATCGCTCCGAAAATCCAAAATGTCGGGCGTCTTTTCTCTATGGTTTCTCTGTACCCTTTTGCAATCCAAGATGTCCTACTTCCGCCCTTGCTGAAGCCAAAGCCCTTCCCTGTTCAAAAATGGCGATGCCCTTCTTCCTGTCTTCCAGTAGGGGCCATCTCCTTCTGACGACTCTATCACTATTACGTACTTCCTGTTTCCCGACTCTCCGCTGCAGCTCTCGCGATGGTAGAATTTTTCCCACAGCCTGCTATCGATTCTCAACCACAGGTATGATAAACAAATGTCCCTTTTCTTAAATTACTTCTTTTTACTTAGTCCTTTTTCCAATCTATTTCTTGCCGGGTTTCCCCCTCCTTATAGTAAGTCTGTTGCAGTTTAAAAAGTCCTTTTAAAACTTCGTTACTCTTAACAGTTCATCCCAATTCAGGAGATAGTGATCTTTACCTTTTCAAACGTCTTTCTGGGTTGTAATCACTGCTTCAATCTTAAGTTCTCTTTCCGTTTGTTTTCCCCCTGTTGAAGCTTGGGCACAAAGGTCTTATGCCAGCCGCACTGGCCCCGGGTCTGCCGCAGAGATCTATGCCGACCTGTCAAAGGGTGGGACCTCAAGGGTCGAGAGAGAGTCCTTAGCGCAGAACCCCCCCTCACCCGAGATCGACGCGCCCTGAGGTCTTTGAGCGTTCTTTGCCTGTTCTCCGCCTGAGAGCAGGTGGCCGGGAGCTATTTGTGCCCCTCCGGCCGCTGAAACGGCAGCCCGGTCAGCTCTGCACTTAGAGCTGCGTTAGACCTCCATGGATCCCAAACCGGAAGTCGAAGAATTCTTTCAGTCTTAGGTGTCTAAAATAGGCCTCCAGGTCTCCACAAAGTTGTATGGTTTGTGTGGGTCTGGCTGGGCAAAAAGATAGTCCATGTGAGAGGACAGATTCCTCTGCTTGGCTCAGTTTGTGGCTGGAGAGGTTGATAATGTTGCTAGGTGGATCCAAAGTGGTCTTGTTCCCTTTTACATGCAGGAATTTTTAGAATTTCTTCTCCTTCTTGTTCTGTAATTCCGTAAGTAGTGTGCAATAGATAGTTTCTCTGGTTTTGGTAAACATCTGCCAGTTTCTGGTTTGTGTAGAGGGATTGTTTTTCATGGAAGAGTCTAGTTCAGAGATCTCTTGCTTGATCCCTTGTTGCTTTCTGTACATCAGTCCAATGAGGCAACAACAACACCTAAAGCAGAACCTCAGCCGTGCAGAAAGAGGTAGTCTAAAATGAGTGGGACTGACCCAAGGTCAGCCAGCAAGCTTAAACACATAAGAAGAGTCCTGGATCAGACCAGTAGCTCATCTTGTCCAGCAGCCTGTTTTACATACTGGGCAACCAGTTACTC
Organism: Eublepharis macularius; assembly: GCF_028583425.1. Classification (NCBI taxonomy): domain Eukaryota; kingdom Metazoa; phylum Chordata; class Lepidosauria; order Squamata; family Eublepharidae; genus Eublepharis; species Eublepharis macularius. The sequence continues at coordinate 38,352,644 of NC_072791.1, forward strand.
TGGAGGGCGAAGGTCTTTCCTTGATGTTGCACTATGTTTCAGAGGTTTATTGCATCAGAAAATGGAGATTCCCTTTACGCAGCAGAACTAGTAGCCATATCCTCTATGGATGTCTTTTTAAAGCCATTTCTGCTTGAGACCATCACTATCTCTACTGGCTGTGAATTCCACAATTTAATTATCCATTGAATAAAGAAATATTTCTTTTTGTTTATCTACTGCCTATCAACTTAATTGGGTGAACCAATATTCTAGTATTATGGAAGAGAAAGAAAATTCCCTCTATTTACTTTCCCCCACCCTAGGAATAATTTTATAAACTTTTATCATTTCCCCTCTTATTCTTTTTTCTAAACTAGAAAGTCCCAGACTCTCCAACATTTACTCATTGGACAGGTGCACCTAATCATCTTGGTTACCCTTTTCAGTCCTTTTTTCCAGTATTTCAAATGTATTTCAGTACAGTATTTCAAATGACGCTGCACAATTATTACAATGTTTGCATTTTATTCTCAATCCCTTTCCTAATAATTCCCAGCATGGAGTTTGTCTTTTTCACTACTGCCACACACTTTCATTGAGTTAGCCACTACACCCCAAGGTCTCTTTCCATCTCAGTCTCAGCCAGTTCAGACCGTAGCAGTATCTATTTAAAGATAGGGTTTTTTTGTCCCAATGTGCATCACTTTACACTTAGCAACATGTCAAATGTTATGTATGTATGTATGTATGTATGTATGTATGTATGTATTTATTTATTTATTTATTTACACACCACCTTTCTCCCCAACGGAGACCCGAAGTGGCTTACATAATTCTCCTTTGCTCCATTTTATCTTCACAACAACCCTGTGAGGTAGGTTAAACTGAGAGTTTGTGACGGGCCCAAGGTCACCAGATAGCTGGGGAATTGAACCTGGATCACCCAGATCATAGTCCACACAAGCTTTCATGGAATTCCACAGATTTTTTTTTCAAAAAGGTATCTCCAAATTTGCTTTGAATTAATCTTGCACAGAGATATGTTTCATCTAAGGAGGAACTGCTTCCATTTGGGGTGAAATTTTAGGGGAAAGTTTGTCTTGCCGGATCATTTTTCCCCATTATGAACTGATAGGGGGAAAGGACAAGAATGTAAATTGTTCATTTATTATTATACTGTATGCACAAAGACATGGTGGCTTTTGAACTGAAACAATTTTTTTTCATAAAAAGCAGCTTCAGGTATTGCACAAAAATGTAATGTTTGTGGTGTATCTTTGATGCCTCTTAAACTATTTGGGGGTTGGTCCCAATATTTATTTCAGTATTTGTTCTCCTTACTGCTAAGAACACCTATCATTAACTTGCTATAATTTTGTCAACTGGGTTGGGATTGGAGGCAAACCATTCTCTTTGTAAAGGCTGCAACATTGATCCTTCCTTAATCATGTCTTTGAAACAATCATTTATCTGCTCATTCAGGATGTCTCACTGATCTCTGAAAAAACAAGGGAAAAGGGAGAATAATTAGTTCAGGGGAACAATGATAGTGATTAAAAAAACCAATAATTACTAAATCATTAAGATTATATCAGAATGGAAAAAAAAATAACTCCCATAAGGTAAAACAAGCCAAACAAACAAACAAACACCAGGACATCGTTGTTTTGTTTTGTTAAAGCAGCTTCCAGAATCCTGAACCAAATTCAGGAAACTAAATGGTTATGAGTCCGTCCCACCCAAACGTTAGTGTGTTTTGTTTCATACTTTACAGAAGCAGGCAGGCACTTGACTTGCTTTGCAGGGCCGCATCTTGTTTTCCTAAACAATTTTCACCAATCATATCCAAGGGGAGAGAGACCTTATGCAATGTGCATAAATGCTACCCAGAGAAAGGCATTGTCTTGCTGCCAATCAGGTCCTCATGAAGGGGGGGCTCCTCCCTCCCTATCAGCTTTGGAAATGTTCAGAAGGGGAACTTCAATCATAGGCTGAAATTTGAAAGATACTTCCCAGTGTAAGGATGCCAAGCAACTCCCAAGCAACTTCACTACTTGAGTAAATGTTCTTTATTGATAAGCTGCCAGTATCATACACTTATATCATCTTTGTCAGGATTAATGGTTATATGAAAATTTCAAGCAGGTATAGATTCCAAAGCATGGCTAACTTTCAAGCTCCCACCCACCAATCTAACGTCAGCTAGCAGACATTGGAAACACAGTTAGGGGGGGGGGGAGAACAGGAAGAATGGATGAGGGTCCTCAAGGTTGTGCTGGAGTCTCTTCCAGGCTAAGGCGAGAGGTTCAAAGGAGTAGACAAATAACACCAAGAGTAAACACTCCCCTCACATACTTTCTCATTGCGGGTCCTAGAAGCAAGGTTAACAGTTTTTGACAGTTCAAGCAATGGAGTCATAACATGAAGCACAGGAATCATTAACCCACAAGCACAAATGCCAGTGGGACTGAATCTGAGCATGACAGGTGATGCCAGGCACCTGACATCCCGGGAGTAAGCACTGTTGATTAACATGGGGCTTACATCTGAATAAACCTGCTAGAGGTGCATCTTGGTTTGTTTTCCAGTATTACCCAGACCCTGGTCTCTCCTTCCCTGGGCACTGGACCATTGCTGTGAAGAAAAGTGCTAAGGGGAGGGGGGAATGGTCTGTTCAATCAATTACACTTGATAAACGCTGAGTAAAATGTTGATCATAGGCTGCAATTCTAAAGACATTTTCCTGGGCCTAAGGACAAGGAAACATGACACCAAAGTTAATAATTTATTGGCACTATAGAAAAAGAAGTGTGAATATAAAGCAGGATTGTTTTTAATGTTGCTGCCTCTGCCCCGCTTTCCCTTAGTGTGCACCTGCCAACATTCATCTTTTTCAGGGTCTGTTGTTGTGTGTTTGTGTAGTGTAACTGAGGAAAAACTCAGTGAGTCAGTGGTTTAGAGAGAAGACTATTCTATGCGATTTTGGTGCCATTCAGTGCAAAAAAAGTTTCCCCAAAGAGCTTGGAATCCCTCATTGCAAAGAATGGGATAGAATCTCATGATAATGAAAAAAGAAATCCTATCACATCCAAGACAGCAACACCCCAGCTGGAAAAAAATGGTGCATAGTTGGTTTGGATGCCCCAGATCTGAAAGAATGTTTTTTCAGTGTACACCCCTAGCAGTGAAATCTATTTAATCTCAATTTCATCTCTTGTGGTGTAGGTTAATTCTAAAAATCAGACCCATAGAAGGCAACACCATGCTGCCGTACTTGGTTTACGTCATCAGTACTAATTCTGTGCTGAGGGTTTTTGTGCCCCACTCATTTCTACCTGTGCCAGTTGGCACCTAGGGTTCAACAGATACTTCCTAGAACCAATTAATTCTCCCTCCTCAAACCCCTGCTGCCTGAGGTGAACTCTATTCATCTTGAGATGCCTCAAAATACTCACCAATTTCTCTACCAGTCTCTTAGACTATCAAGTATTATTCTTGTCAATACAGCTAGGGCCTCAAAAGTTTCAAAACCAAGCCTAGTTTAAACCAAAACCTGAATCTTCAGTCAACAGTATGGAGCAAGCAAGGAAGAGGTCCTCATCTTGGCCAGACAGCCCCCCCCCTCCAAACGAACCAGCCTAAAGTTCATGGCAGTTCATCAGAAATGGGCTCTGACGAACTGCCAGTTGACAAATCATGAACCGCCTGGTTTGTGCCGAACTTTGGTTCGTATTTCGGTTTGTGCTCATCTCTAGTACAGAGTAAACATCTCTGACCATACAATAAATAACATTTACTCTTAAAGTGACTAAGTGCTCATTCAAAGTGCTCTAAGATAATATAAATACAAGAATTATGAATTTATTGAAAAATATACATATGCAAATTCATAAATAACATCCATTCATAAATACATATACAAATGCAACCATAGGACATGCAACATACAAATATCAACCCTACCATAAATATTTATGTCTTCAAGAAAACTGTCCTTAATACTTCTTATAACCAAGTTGAGGAAAAGAGCTCCACAACAGACATAAGCAAACAAGTAACTGGTAATATTAATATATCCATTTCTTCTTTCCACAAAAACCTGTGTGGATTGAACAAAGAAAGAAAGTCAAAGCACATACATGCCCTGCCCAAACCAGGGCCAGCTTGCATTTCTCAGTTTTTGTCAGATGACTTCCTCAGGGGCAAGAAACCAAACTCAATTCAATTTGCCGTAATAAATAGATAAATACATACAAAACCTGACAATAACATTGTGCCATCTATTGCCTCAAAGTCACCACACTTCTAAGTAATACAAATTATTTACTGTCAATTCAAGTCATTCCCATTCAATACTAAGGAGCAGCGTCACATGATCCTTAATCATGCGCACACTACCACTGCAAAATCTCTCTTTTGTACTCCTAATCAAACAATATCTTAAAGAGATACATTACTGAATTCACAGCATATGTATGAATAGCCCCCCCAAAAAATGTACTGTTAAAGAATCTATCACAAATAACATTATATTACAAAAAGCAAGTCACTGTCAGATCATTGTTTAAACCCACCAATTTTAAAGTCCCCAGCATGTGAATCCACTTCGCTTCCTTGCACAATATATCTCTTTGCAATGCCTGTTGGTGACCCTGTTGGCTACATATAAAACTGTGAATCTAAATTCATCCTCCTTCAGATGTTGCTCTACAAAATGCTGCACAAGTGGGGCTTCCAGGACCCTATTCTTAATTCTCGAGAGGTGTTCCAAAATATGTGCTCTGAGGGCCAAGCTACACATAACGAATGACACTTGAACGGCAAGTGGATTGAGTGGAGGGCAAGTGAACAGGGAGAAATACACTTGCCATTCAAGTGTCATTCGTCATGTGTAGCTTGGCCCTGAGTGGGCAGATGGTGCTGCCTCTGTACTACTTTTGACAATGACATATCAAAAGATACATTACCCCAGATGACTGGCAGGTGGAAAAATGTCTCAATTTGATGACTTTCTGTGATCAGTTAATTATCACTTCATCCCCTACTAGTGCTAAGGTACACACATGGCAATGTGCGCACCTATGATGGCCTGTGAGAATGGGCTCAACATTGTTTAACTGCCTTAAATCTGAATGAATCACCCAATCCTTGATGCTCTTGGTTTTCCTGAGCCCTATAGTGGGTGGAATTTCACAGTCTTTTATTTCTGTGAGAAGTGGCCAGTGTTTGCACACAATCCTACTGATTGCCCCAGACAATGAGGTATAGTCTAGTGCCCATCTAATCCTATCCTCTCTAGCAATAGTCCTGAGAATAAACAGGTCCTCTCTGTCCACCTGGCAGGCTCTAAGTTGAGCCCGTCTCAAAGCTTCTAAGAGATAACTTCTTTCCCTGAAAGCTCTCTCCATAATCCGACTTTCCCACTCGAAGTCCTGAAACCTAGAGGAATTCCTTCCGATCCTCAGAAACTAGCCAACAGGTACTCCCAAAGGTTTCCCTTGGGTCTTTAAGTTGTTTTTGTCAGGAGAGCCTTGTTTGTGTTGCTAGTGCTGGATGCAAAAGCAAAGCTGCTTTAAATATTAACCTCACCAACTCCTTGTCCTTTGGACTCAGGCATGAGGTACCTCAAGGGCAACTACTACCAGCCTGTCATCTGAGAACTGCTGTAGCATAGTAGTTAAGTGACTGGGTTGCAAATCAGCACTCTGCTGGTTTGACTCTCCCCTGAGCCCCAGGTTCCCTGTTGCACTGTGGGGATAATAACAACACTGACTTTGTTCACCACACCGAGTGGTGTACTAATCTATCTAGTGAAGAGCAGTATATAAATGCTATTTTTGTTATTATTATCTTCCATTCCTAAAGAGAGGAATGGTCAAAACTATCTCCTGCTGCCAAAATGGCCAATCTTATAAATGAGAGTTACTGTTATGCATGAGGATTGCTCATGTTTTCCTAGGAAAAAAGAAGACTGTTGTTGTTACAAAGCACCAACAACTGGGAAAGAAAAAAACAAAACAGGATGTTCACAAACATGGTGAACAGTCACGTAACTTGGAAAGGTTTGAAAATTATCCACTGCCTTGAAAGCCCAACTTTTGCCCCAACAAATGAAATGGACAAACATTGGTGCAGCCTCATTCAAAGCTCTAATGGGGCAAAACGCATTTGTTAAAGGAACATTATGAGGTGTACTTTATACCATGGGAAACTATAGAGTGAAGTGCTTGGATTAGCAGAGCAATTTCCTACCCTGAACTGAAACCTTGCTAATCAATTTTAAGTAGCCAGCTAATGTATTTATGTAATAAATGAATCAATCTCAAATGCATATTTTACCATGTGGATTTAATTTAATATCCCAGCATGCAATTAAATGCCATTATTGACAGTGGTTTAAACATGTAATTGGCGATTTGATATTACAATTGCTGCTTGGTGCCTGAGAACAATTTTTCAATAAGCTCAAGAGGAGCATGAGTTCAACTCATTGAACATTCAAACTGTTCTGTGGAGTGTCCAGAACACAGTAATAATCAGGTTCAAACAAGATACGTTCTTGAGGTTTGGTCAACAAATTACCAAATGAGTTCCTCTTTCCACACTATTAGCAGACAGCATTGTTGCCACATAAAAAAATGTACCTTTGTTCCAGTTCCTTAACCGTAAACCTTCTATACCAGTGGTGTAAATGAAACAGAATTCCCTACATCCAGCATGGGGAATGGGGCACAATAGCAACCCCTTTCTAATATCAGATCAGTACTGTGAAGGATTCCTGAATAAAACCTATCTGTGTCTGCAAATTCTATGAAATGAGCACAGAAAAACAAAATTACTGAAACAAAGTCAAAGTTCCTTGTATTACAAAGGTGAGCAGAACCTTTATATGACATATTGCACCCATAGGAGGCACTATGACCTCTTGTTAGTTGCTAGCTATTTACCTCCTTGTCATTAAGCAACTCTCTGCTTAACTTTTTGTGCCTTTTCCAGAGGGGTTGTAGGGCTGCTAGGTTACCTGGTGGGGACAGAGGATCCCCCGCTCCCACCCTCCACCTCCTGCCACCACTCACTTGGCTGGAGGGGGGGAAAGGTGGGGAACAGGCCTCCAAGGAGCACTCCTGGGGTGGTGAGACAACATCATTCCCGGAAGTGATGTCATCATACTAGGCCAGGAGCGTGCATACCAGAAGAAGATACAGGTAAGTGCTGGGTCCCTCTCCCCCCTTGCCAGTGTTGGAATAGGCAACTCAGCCTGCCTTTGGACACTGGGGGCACTGCATGTCTCTTTTAATGTAATGTATAAGTCTAGCAATCTGCCACTCTCTTGTCTAAGGTGGGAACGCCTACTGACTCCTCATCTCTTGCCTCTGTGCCTCTTGAGAAATCTCTCTCTCTCCACATGGTCTTCCAAGAGGAAGGATGTAAATCCTCCATGCTCCTCTATAGAGCTTCTTTTGTCCACAAACCCACACCTACAACCTTGCTGCCTAATTTTCAGGTCATAGTATTAGAATAGGGAATGTAACTCTTTAGATTAGGATCTTTCCCTTCTACTACAAGATACTGCTATAGAAGAAATCTGCTACGATAAACTGTAAGTTGTATCTTTCTATGATTTTGTCTGAAGATTAATTAGCACATTTTAAGGGTTTAAATGCTTCTAACTAAATAACTCTGCTATGTTACTCGCTAATTTACTAAACTAAACCAAACTAAATATATATTCCCAATAGCCAGAAGGGTAAGGGGACCTGGATGGGATAGATGAAGGCTCATATCTTTCCTTAGTGTACTTTTGTTGTTACGTAAAAGGGCTGGTTTGCTTCCACACATTCTTAATGACATGGCCTGCCAATGGAACTTTAGCGGGTTATCTCACTCATTACACACGTCATTTCCCATGTGTAAGCAGATCATGATGATCCTGGTTTTTAAGCATTTTTTGTGAGACCTGTTTTATTCTGTTTTCATTTTTGATGCCACTTTTTCTATGCAATTATTACCATATCAATGCATGTGGAGGCTTATTTTTTGCACTTTTGAAGTGCCCTCCCACAGATCTCCAACCCCTCCTCTCGCCATTTCCCGTCCCACACATACGTCTGGCTTACATGTGCGATCATATAATGCCCCCCCTTTAACTTTTTTAATGGCCCTTGCACTTTGTAACTATGTATACAAAGGGAACCATACTGCAGTACTCACTACATTGGATCGCTCAGCAATCAAAGTATCAGTCTAAGATCAACATTGACAATGGAATGCCATTTCTGATTTTATTTTAAACTAGCAATAAGGCCCATTGTTTGGGAAAATACAATGGGCCCTAGCAGCAGTCCCCCTCCCCCGTGGCATCAGTCAAGGGGGAGATCGGGAAAGAGAGCAGGGGCTCCTTCCTCCTCTGACCCCTTGGCTGCCGCTTGGTTTGTGCATGGCCCTCCCAAGGCCCCATGGAGGTGGCTGTGGGGCCTTGGGAGGGCCTCGCTGATGCAACTTACTTCTTATTCCTGAGTACTACACCTCTGCAGGGATAAGGAATGAGTGGTGGGGAACATGGTTTGCCTTTTATATAGTAGGATATGAATTCGCATGATCACACTACTGTTTGCATATTTATTAAACACTTTTGCATTTAAAACTTTGAGCGGGAAATCAATGGTAGAGAACGAGTACTACACATGCCAAGTTTCTACAGAAGCTGAAAGTCAGGACAACAGTTTAGCACAATCCCGCATGTGCTAAAAAAAATAAAATAAAAAGGAAAGTTGGGCGGGAATGCACCAACATCATTTGTGAAGAGGCACATATAAAAAAAATGTTTTCTGTTTTGGGATCTTTTTTTTCTGCAAGAAACACCCACAAAACATGCATGAGGACAATGCATGTGGGAGGTGACTTCTCAAAGTTGACCAGGAAGACGCGGATTTGGGACAGGGAAAACATGAAAAAAATTGGAGCGTGTGGAAGCGACCCTGCTGAAATGCAGTTCTATCTGTCTGTAGTATCTTCTGAGATGTGATGAGTAGAGGTGAGCTTACCTATCTTGTTTCAGTCACACTTCAGTTTGGCTCTGTAGCCAGCACACAGGAGATTCTGTTACCAGAACTGCTCTTTATTATAATGGGGAATTAGCTATAGCAGTCTGTAACTAAATATTAAGCGCGGATCATAACCTATGTTTACGGAGGTCCCGATCCCAGACACTCTAGTGAAAAAGAGGCAGACAACGAATAAGTTCCAAACACGTGTATTAAGTGTGGCGTAATGCCTAAACTTGCACAAGCATACAGAGAACACACAAGACCTAAGAAATACAGGGTATGAAATACAGAGACGTTCGCATTAGCTGGTTCCCAACGATGATAGGGGGGGATACTCACTTATCCTGGAGCGAAGCAGAGACACAGCAGCGAGGGTGGCCCAATGCCAGCACTGGGACCACAGACGGACAGCAAGGAGGTCTGGATAGGGAATGGCCTGAGCACCGAGTGGTCTGGGAGACCAGCTTAAATACCCCAAAACGTACCCTGGGGCTGGTGCTGTACTTGGTGGTTCTCACAGATTAAAACAAAGGGTCTAATGGGCTACTGAATGGCTTGGATGGGCCACTTTGGTAATCAGATTGTGATAAGTGACACCTCAGGAAGAGGGGACAAAAGAGGGAGGGGAAATCCAAGTGGGCTGAAAGGATGTTCCAGCGGACAGGGCTTGTCCTGATGTCATCAGCTTCTGGAATGCGGAGGTTTCTTTGAGATGCATTCTCTAAGTGCTTGGGATGGTCGGCACTTAGTTCCTTCTCCGGGGCGGCTCCTAAGATATGCAGAGCGGGGCGAGGGGCTCTCGCTGCGGACGTGGTGTGCCCGCTTCGCCGAAATGGCTTCTCAAAGCAGTCTTCTTCCCTGGGTCTTCTGTCTGCCTGAGAACATGGATGCCGGCTGGGCATAGCTGGGGCTGGATAGCAGGCTGCCCGGTAGCGAGGGCAAGCTCGGCGACCGACCCGCGGGAGTCTCCAGGCGGGAACTGACCAGGGAGCGCCTAGCCAGGCTCGCTGGAGGTTTCCCCGGCAGGCGCCCGGCTGCTAGCAGCGGCTTGGGCCCATATGAGGCAGGCTTCCATGGAGGCAGGGGGAACAACACTTTAAAACACAGTCCAAGGCAGGGAACAGGCACGGTCTGTGGCAGATGGCAATGCCGGCACGGGGCACACTTGTAACACAGTCCAAACGCACACTAGGAAGTCCAGATACAGGTCAGGGCAGGGCTGCCCAGAAAGAGAGTCCTTTGTGCAGTTATCCAAACATGGAGTCAGTAAACTACACAGTCTATAGCAGCAGCAAGGGTAATTGACACGCAGGCAGGAAACTGACACGTGTATCAGAGCACACACGTGCAAAGCAATCTTTGGTGTAGCAGTGGAACAGCAATGCAGGAAACTTTAACACAGTTCATGGCAGGCCTTAAAGCAGGGGAGGGGGCCTACTTGGCAACAATTCTGATCATTTCAGCAACAGGTCTCTTTATTGCCTCCAACAGGGACTAAACACCTTCAGATGAAGAACACTAATACACTGGGGGCCTGCAACCAACACACAGGAACAAGACCTAAGTGAGGCCCCACTCATACAGGCATTGATGGGCAAACAGAAGCTAGTGCTTGGCACCTCAAAGGTATACACCCATCATGCTGACTGTTTTTTAACATTGTTAAGAGAAATTCTTTTAATTCCTCTTTTCCCACTGTCTCCCTGAAATCCATCAATCTGTTTCTTTTCCTCTCTTTTCAGAATTGGGAGTCTGTTTCAAATCAATTCAGTTTTGATCAAAAATGAAATTCAAAATGATGAAGGATGAAAGAGAGGTACTAAAAATTTCATTATTTCTCTCTGCAGATGCTCAGAGGTAAGCAATGTCTTCCCAAACTTTCTTATCCTCCTGTAGGAACACCATCCTACAGTGTTTAACATTTTAAAAAATCTGCAATGGAAGAGGTATAACACTAAAGAGAAATAAAAGAAAAAAATCTCTTCTCAAAGACAAGAGAATAAGAGGAATCAATGGCTATAGCAAAAAAAGGAATTTTGGAAAAAGGAAATCCCACTCCCCACAAAAGTCTTGGCTGTAGCAGTACTCTGCCATTAATTGCAAAGGTTATGATTTTTTTATAATTTATTTAAAATATTTTTAGGCCACCTTTCCATCCAAGTCAGGGTGCTTGCCTAATTTACCCAGAAACGTTAATCTGGGAAGCACACAGACTCTCTCAGGAACACACAGTTTTATTGAACTTGGAAGAATAAATACTTTTTCACAGCAACACACAGACAGTTCAGGCTTCATACAGATGGACTGACATAACTAGAATACCCTCTCTCCAAGATATACAATGGCTGCCTGAACAACTCCCTCAGCACCAAATAACTGCAGTTCTCACCACCTCCTAGTGTATAGCTACTGACCAATCAAATCACACCCCACTCATCCATCCAGCCTCTCTCCTTTCCTTAGAAGACTACATTTAAAATAACAGCAACAACTTAAAAAAAACACCTTAGCAATAGGAATAAAAAACTCACACTTCTTTATATGCAAAATATTACAACTTCTATTTATGCGACTGGAAGTGATGTCGTGGTGTTGCTGTGACATCACTCCCCCCCCCTCAAATTCTCTTGCTGCTGCAAGTAATCTCCTTAAAAAGCGATCACTATTAAACCAATATAAACATGGTTAAAATATGCAAAAGCTATCTAGAATCCTTCCACTGAAAACATATAGGACTTAAAAATGATTCAGTGGCTTTGAAAATAGGATTGATGTATGAGTAGGCAATACGTCAAAAATGAAATGAATGATAGACTAGCCCGCAACTGGTTTTTGAGTATGGAAAATATTACATAAGCACTATTACACCAAGATTCGCTCACAGCTTTCTTTTCTAAATATTAACCATGTATACTTTTCAGCAAATAAATGATGTCTGAGATGAAAGAATTTTTAAATAAGGATGTGGATCCCCCTGTTTATTGTTTTTAAACTAAATATAATTGGGTGGTTGAGTAATATTCCTCAATCTTTACATTTCTGTTTTCTTCCCTTTTATATAAAACAAGCAATTCAGGAAGTAATTCTTTTACATCTCATTTCAACTTCTAGTGAATGAGAAGCAAAGCAATATCAGGTATTTCAAGGCCTGCTGTGAGCACAATGGAAGATTTTTTTAATGAATAAGTTTTGTGTTCAAGCTGAAAGAAGGAAACAGGCTTGGTTACCTTTTCAAATCTTTTATTTATGATGTTGCTTTGAAAGGTGAAAGATTCACCACTCTGGTTATGTGATCTCTAAATATCACATATCTAAATATGTTTGACTTCCTAATTAGGTGTAAGAAAAAGCTAGAGGTGCCTAATGGATTCGGCTGTATGTGGAAATCCTATACCTTATTCAGCTAAAGAATAAGATATTTGTATTTGAACAACATCTTTCCTTTTCATCATCTCACAGTTCTTCTCCCACCCCAGCACGTTAAATTGCATAAACCGTATCCTAATTCCATGCAGGAATAGTCGAAGTAAAAAGATGCTGGCATAATATATCCAAAAGTCATAGAGAGATTCAATGGGCCCTTTCTAATGTCACTTCAGCAGTGTGTCACCTTTCCACTCTGTTCTGGTATGTCACAGATCACATGGCTCCTAGTTGTCTTGGCTCTGGGGAGATAGCCATGCTGGTGTGGGAAACAGCTGAATTGCTAGACCCTCTCATGTTATCTGAAGTCTTCAGATATTTAGCAGAAAGGCAAAATGAAATTGATCCAAATCAATAAGCAGCCTTCTGAGGAATATTTCTGTAACTTTCAATTGCCTCCTTTGATATAACACCTGAAAACTGTCAATAACAAAAATAAGTTTTCAGTGCTGTCTAATATATTAGCAAAAGCCCTTCTCTCGTCTACTCCATTTTGAACAATGAGAACTGAGGGCCAAGCTACAAGTGACGAATGACACTTGAACAGCAAGTGTATTTCTCCCTTTTCACTTGCCCTCCACTCAATCCACTTGCCATTCAAGTGTCATTCGTCATGTGTAGCTTGGCCCTCAGAAACTGAGAATAAGCTAAGGAACAAAGAATTTAGTCTTGTCAATAGGAATGATTTAAATTTCCCATCCCAGTTGTTGTACTCTAAAAATGCCTGTAGCAGTTTTGTGTGTGTGTGTGTATGTGTGTGAGTGAGTGAGTGAACTGAACCCATTATTATTTTTATCCAGTTTTCTGTTTTTATGCAGCATTTTCCCCGTATAGATTTTCAACTTCATTTGTTGATATATCAGCATAGTATATTATACATAAAAACCACAGCTTCCCTTATTGTATTTTAATATGTTGTTATCCGCCCTGAGCCTGCTCACGGGGAGGGCAGAATACAAATTTGAAATAACTAAAATAAAAACAATAAATAAATACATTATATGTATAAAGAATATCTACATTGCCTATAAAATATAATAAAATGTACTTACATAATTCAAATGGATGACAAAGAATGAAGAATCAAAATGGTGGACAAACTATGTACAAATGCAAAAAGATATAGGGATATATATTTGATGATCCCTATTTTTAATTACCATTCTCTAATAAACTCCATGGTTTATTGGTTAAAAGGGGGGGAGGCAGTGTAAAGCACTCCACCCATCTGCACTGCTTCATATGTTTGTCTTTTTCTAAGGCATCTCATGTTTAGTCAGGCTTCACCTGGAGTATTGTGTGTAGTTCTGGAGGCCTCGCTTCAAAAAAGATGTGGTCAAACTGGAACAGGTGCAAAGGAGAGCAACCAAGATGATCAGGGACCTAGAGACCAAGTTCTATGAGGAAAGGCTTGAGGGACTTGCGAATGTTCATTTTGGAGAAGGAGAGGTTGAGGGGAGTTGTTCCTGTGGGCAACAGAGGATAGGACTTGAAACAATGAGTTTAAACTGCAAGAGGGAAGGTACCAGCCGGACATTAGGAAAAACTTCTTCAGGTTGAGAGTAATTCAACAGTGAAATTAGGGATGTGGTGGGTTCCCCCTCATTGGCAGTCTTCAAGGAGCAGGGATGAATACTTGTCAGGGATGCTTTAGGCTGTTCCTATGTTGGTCAGGGGGTTGGACTAGATGGTCTGTAAGGCGTGTTCCAACTCTACGATTCTATGATTATGCGAATCTGTGATTCACGGAACAAAGCCTTTCAGTAGTTGCAGTGACTGCCTGTTCTAACAGTTGGCATGATGTTGTGGTTAGAGTGTCAGACTAGGATCTGGGAGGTTAGAATAGCTGTTCTAACCTTGCTTGCTGGATAACCTTGGGATAGTCACACACTTCAGCCCAACCTACTTCACAGAGTTGTTGTGAAGGTAAAAAGAAAAAAGGGAAAAGGTTGTAAGCCGCATTGGAGAGAAAAGTGAGTATATAAATGAAGGAGCTGTGCTTCAAGATTTCCTTCCTAACTCTCTCCATAATCTATACTTTTGCACTGATAGATGAAGGTGGTTCTTCATCCTGCTGTTTAGAGGCAGGAATGCAATTTGGGAGTTGGCAGACTTTTGAGGCCATGGCTCAGAAATTTAACCAGTTGGAGAAATCTTCTGGAGGTTGATAAAAAGGACCTGCTTTCAAGAGATAGGCTTCTGCTGGTACAGCAAATCCTGCGCTCCCCTCACCATGGCATTCTAAGTCATCCTGAAAATAGAAGTTTTAAGGGAACTCACAATGAAAACTGGGAAGGAGGTTTCTCTTTTGTTGGTATAGATCAGCTGTTGACCCAAGTTTAATTCAATATTCACAATTTCATTCTGAGGTTCATGTGCAATAAGCAAATATATAACTTCTTCCACTCCCTCATTCAACTCACCTCTGTCTGTCTGTCTGACTAGCTAGCTTATTTTTAAAAATCTAGCCAAATTTTCCTAATAAGGGGTCCAAAGCAACTTATAAATCATCAATGAAACAATATATTAAAAATACACTGAAAATTTAAAACATAAAGAATTGAATCTAACAGCTTTTCTGGAAAGGAAAAGGAAATGGCCCCTTAGTCTAACAGCTTTTTCTGGAAAGGAAGGTAATGGCCCCTTAATGGCACAAAAAGGCTATGCTGGGGATCATGGTCAAAAGTCATGTGCAATGGAGGTTGTACTGTGAAGGAAAATTAGGCAGTATAGAAACAAAGATATTATCATTAAAGAAATGAATGAAAACAAAGCACACACATACCTTACATCCTATTTGGGGATGCACAGCACATTGTTGTTTTTTGACAGAGGGAGCCAGGAAACCAAGTGGTGACAGGAATTTTCTTCTTTCTAGCAAAACCACATTCACCCTCCTCACTGCACTGTCTTCAGATTGAATGAGCAGCAACAGCTTTTTTCTTTCCTGAACTGCGGGAAGAAGAAGGGCTAGAAAAGGGCTCTCAAGGCACAACTGCTTGTTACTGCTCCAAAGCCTGGGAACCATGACAGCTGCCAGGATGCTTCTGTCTGTGTGATACGTTGCTAAGCAACCTGCAAATGAGCTAAGGCAAGATTCATAGTAGTCCATTATGGCATTCAGTGCCTCTTCAGCTTCTTCAGGCCTGTGCTGATGAACCCTGGAAGACGTGGGGAGGAGAGTTGTGATGATTGGTGTCATGCCAACACTATGATGACATCACTTCTATGCAGGAAATGCAGGAAATGAAGTAACAGCCTTAGTGTGATGCTGATTCCCCCTAACCTCCCATTTTACCCCTGCTGCTTCACCAAGCAGCAACAGAACTGACAGGACCTATGGCAAGAGGTGTCCCTGCTAAAGCAGAAGACCTGGCCACCCTAGGTGGTGACCACGTCTTCAACCAAATAGGGGCTAGGGGCTGGGGAGTATTGACTTCAAAGACCTGTTTAGTCATCACTAAACAGTCATCACTAGACAAACATAGGCAAATTCCTGTCATTCAGCCTAGCCTGTTTCACTGGATGATTGGGATTTTTAAAAAGTTATTATAATGTTATTTATAGTCCGCTTTTCTCACTGAGACGCAAGGTGGATTAGACAGTGTAAGGTAGTACAGACAATTTCAAAGACATTTCAATAAATCCTGTGATAGGGTATATAAATGCAAATTTGCAAAGATTTAAAACCAGCAGAAACCCAAGCTTATTGGGGGGAAAAAGTTCAATAAAAAATAAAACCAATGAGTAAAAGTTTTTAAAAAAACAATGAGTAAAAGTTTAATAAAAAACCAAAACCAAAACTAAACTTTATTACATCTAGACATTCAAAACTCCTTGTGATTTATCTATATTCTTATATGTAAACATGGACTGGTACTTAATTCGTTATCCACATGACTGGACAGGCAGAACTCTCTCTTCCTAACTTTCTGCCTGTGTCTGTCACTTCCCCTCCCTCCCTTCTCTTCCCCAAGACCACAAAATATCTGGAGAAAAGGTTTCTGTAAATGGCTGCCAGTGAGTATGTGCCTTCCTTCCTTGCTTTCCTTGCTCTTTGTGTATTTGAGTTGGCTCCTCTGTCCAAGGGAAAACATATTGTCCCCCCCTCCTTACTGCATAAGAAACAATGGAGAGTGGATGGGGAGACCTTGTTCAGGGGGCCATAGAACTGGACCCCTTGACCCAAACTTCTTGAAACTTCTAACTTATGTCCTTACATTCACAGAGTTCCACAATGTTAATGGACCCAAATATTGGAAATGCTGATATTTATTGAATTCCGAATTCCTAGATCTAAAAAATTCCAGGTTCTTTTTCAATGCACACCGCTAGACATGGGCACCAACCAAAAAATGTAATGAACCAGAGGTTTGTGGTTCGGTGCTGACGACGATCTCGAGATCACAAACCGCAATGAATATTTTCCGTTGCCGAACCAGTTTGCGGTTTGTGGTTTGTGGGGCACGGAACAGCCCCCATGGCACTTAGAGAGCCCATATTCCCGGGGAGTCTTTTGCAGGCTCTCCTACAGCCATCACCCAAGTTTGGACAAGATTGCAAAAGGGATCTTGGAGTTATACCCTCTCCAATCCAAGGCCCCCAGGAAACTCCCACAAAAATCCAAGCTCAGTTATACTCTCAGTCTCTCTCTCCAAAGGCTAGCAAGTGGCAAGCAAGAGCTCTGTCCCACTCCAATGCTCACTGAAAGTGAAACCCAGCCTGGGAGCCCACGGCTATTTATAAGCACAGGTCCCATTGAGCAACGCAGGAGGTCTGTGTTTGGCCGTCAGAGCTACCTGTCAGGGTTTGCAGGGATGAGATTGGAGTGCCCATGGCTACAGAACACCCTCTTCCTCCTCCCTCCCCTGGTTGTCTTCTCCCAACTTGTAACCACTTTGCAGATCCGTGGTTGGAAGGAAGACCTGCCGATCAAGGTAAGCTGGGCTTCCATTTGGGTTTCCAGGGTGACAGAAGGAGCGCAGACAGAGTTCAGGCATTTCCCGGGCTCCATTGCCAGGGGAATTGATTGCTGGCACCTGACTGTCTGGCTTCCCGAACCATGGCCGAATGCACCAAACCAGGCCTCTCCCGAATGCCGGTTCGTTGGCCGTGGACAATCACGAACCGCCGGATCACAATCACATGATTGCCAATTTCGTGGGTTTTTGAAGTTCGTAATGCGGTTCGTGCCCATCTCTACACACCGCTAGTAAGCTCTAGTTAGGACTGTAGGGGAATTATTTCTACTAAGTGGGTTTCTCTGTCTGTAGAATGTCACTCTTAGAACTCTCTAGAACTCTAGCTGCTAGATTTATTTCTTCTCTTTCCTTTCCAGCTTGTTGTTCTGTTAATGAATGTTTTATTACTCTTAAACCATTCACTGTCCTGCCACATAGGCAGATGGAACTTGGGCTCTTTTGCATGCAAAACAGATACTCTACCACTGAGGCCATGCCACAGTCAAGTATCATATTACCCAGAACAATTAAGAGTGAGAAATCTAGGACTATCAATATGACAGAATACATTTTTAAGTAAGATACCGCTTTAGCTTAAGCCAGTCTGGATCAGACTGCCTGACTATCATTTAGACTACATCATTGGACTACATGGGCAGTATTTAGGTGTTTTGATTGAGGTATTTTTACTGTTTCTTGTAAATGAAAGAAGCATGGTTGTGGTAATGGAAGGTGTAAAAGCTTGAAATCCCCATTTTTATCTGTCATGCTGTAAGTTGTCCTTCTATTGATTTAGTCTAGCCCCACAGCTCTGGATCTTCTTTGCTTCCTTTTTATGATGCTTTGCCATTTGGTGTGAATCTCTAAAATAAGAGTTTATTTCCTACAATTTGCTTGTTGTTCTGCTGCATTATTAAAATCACATCTTAACACATTATTTTGGGTGTATGGAGCAATACCTGCGGTACTCCTTCAGGACGCTTTGAAGGCTGTTCGATTATTATGTATTCTGCACAGCTGATGGCACATATGTTCCCTTCCAATCGTTTCTGGTAATGAAAAATGCTGGAAAATAGGCATTTATGAAGCTTTCTGGATGGGCAATACTTGGAAATCAAATCTTTTTAATGGCTCCAGAAAATCTCAGCAACTTTGAAAATGTTGCTATTAAATGATAACCAGTGTTATCATTTCTGTTCAGCCAACAGGAGTAAAACTTGTCCAAGTTGGTAGAACTATCTATTGTAAATCCAGTACATCCTCATAGATTTGAATAGCAAAGGAGACAGCCAAGCATCCAGAGAAAGAATGGATAAACAGCAATTCTGTTTTCATAGAAGTCTTTTGACATAAACTTAGAAGGGGCAGCCTGCAATTGATATGGATAAACTGGGGTGTTAAAAAAAATAAAAGGGAAAAAAATCAGAGTTTCTCCTTTAGATTTAATTTAGTTTTCAGTCACGGATATTCTGAAAAGCCCTGTTTATTCAAGGGTGACCCTTTCTGCTCACATCTCTCTGTCCCTCTGCATGGCTGCAGGAGATCCAATGACAGGCTCCTGATTTATTTTTATATACACAGCATCATAAGGAGAAATGGTTAGACAATTTCTGACATTGTTGGACTGACGTCCAGATTCTGAGTTTAATTGGGAGGGGTAGGAATACCAGGTTGAGGAATATCTTCCAGAGAAAGAGTTGCTTCCAGTGAGCTACCAAAGGATTAATTGGCCTCAGAACCTGGCCATGGACACATTTTAAAATTATATTTACCTTGAGGTCTTAGCTGCATATTATTCACAAAGCCTACTACACTACACATACTTACTTGATTGCAAGTGTCTGATTTAAAATAGATTCATGTGTTGTGTGGTAAGTGTGTTTGTTGTACAATATGAACACTGAAGTCACTCGAACTTGCACTGGGATATTTTGTTTTTAGTAAAAGTTGATAGAATTTTCATTAATTCAGATACTTACCTTGCAGCCTGTAGGTTGAAATCTCTGTGTGAATATTTAATTGTATGGTACTATTCAATGAATGCTCATATGGCACCTCATAACTAGGACTGGCAACAAGTAGTAACACAGGGCTGTGGTAGTGATAGTACTAAATGGCACTGCAGATTAATAAGGATAAACAGTAATTTGATAATCAAAGGTTGTGAAAGATGGTACATAGAATAAAAGAGAGACAGTGTAACAACTATTATGACAGAATGGAATGAATGTGAAAACCAGTCAAACTGTGAAAGACTCTTATCATAGAAATTTTGTCCACCCTTCAGGCTTCATCTTGACTTAATGTTTATCCATACAATCCTGTTTGCATATCCCTAAACTGCAGCAGTCAGGGAACTTGGTTATTATAACCAGTAATAGGCCTTCCACCTTTGGGGTGAGGGAGGGTTCTCCCCACCACTGCACTTTGTTAATTTGTTTTATTGTTTGTATATTGATTTTAGTTCTTGTTTTTATCAATTTTAACTGTTCACCGCCCAGAGCCCCTGGGGATGGGCGGTATATAAATTGAAATATAAATAAATAAATAAATAAAAATAATGTGAATACCTCACCTCCCAAAAAGATAATATGTAGCATTTGCAGCAGCAGATTGAGATCTGCCAATTACATTTTTATCCCTCTCTTCCTCCAAGGAGTTCATGGTGGTATGCATAGGTCTCTTCTCCTTCATCAAGTGACCAATTGTTGTTAATTGTTAATAGGCAACATATAGGGATCTTTTCACAATCAACCATTTAGGATTTGAGAAGGAAAGTGCTACGGGGATGCCCATAAAGAATTTCATGCTCTGGGATGTCCAACATCACTACTATTGTTTATTATGGCATTGGCAATATTGGCTGTGAAAATTAGGCAAGACACTAGACTTGTCGGAATAAAAGAAGTCAAAGAATACTGAATGAAAAGTTATATGGATTATATTGTTATACCAGTAACAAAATCAAATACTTCTCTGAAACATGTAATGGAATAAATATTTGGATTTGGATTGTATTTGGGATATAAATTGAACAAAAAGAAGACTTAAGATACTTTTATTAGTGACAACTGGAGCAAAACAAGAAGAGATAGAAAAATTAACACATTGTGCTGTCATCAGAAACCAATCAAATATTTGGAAATAAATGTAATGGGACAAAATGATAACTTACATAAAGATAACTATCAAAAAGTTTGGACAAACATTACTGAAGATCTGCAATGATGGAGGAAATTGCATATGTCATGGTTAGGAAGAATCTCTGCTGTTAAAATGAACATATTACAAAAATTGAACTTTTTGTTTCAGATGTTGCCAATCCATATAGATGAGAAGATTTTTAAAAACTGGCAAAAAGGAAAAATGATTTTGTATAGAATGGGAAGAAACCAAGAATAAGATTTAAACTATTACAAGATGAAAAAAGCTAAGGTGGGTTGGCAGTACCAAATATTATGTACCATCAAGCGGCAGCACTAATTTGGATATTAGAATGGATTATAAATCCAAACAGAAGAAATATAAAACTGGAGATAATTAACACCAAAGAAGGAATTCATAATTATTCATCAATCAAGAAATCATTAAAAACTATTCAAAGACAAGATGGTATTCGTATTTTGATGGATAGACTATTAAGAATATTATTTCAACGTAGATATAAATTAAGTCCACCAATTTCTCCACTGACATCACCAATAGATGCCTACTTTGATACTATCACAAGAAATAAAACTGATTATGTAAATTATGAATATTTGATGGATAAACAAGGAAAAATAAAAACATGGCAAGAAATTCAAGCTCAAGGAAGAAACATTTCATGGCTGATATGTTATCAAATGGTGTCTAAACTCAAAAAACAACTATCTAAAGAAGGTGGCTGGTTAAGAGAGAAAACAGTGTTTTAACAGCTAACCACTGGAGATTCAAAACACCTATTAGGAAAAGTATATAAAATCTCATTGCAATATACCACAGAATCAGAACAAGTAAAAAAACTGTATGATAGAATGAATGGAAAACTTTAGAGAAAATATACCTATGAGTCAATGGGGAAACTTATGGATTAAAGAAATCAAATTTAGACTGTCAAATATTAAGGGAGAATTGGTAAAAAATGGTATATTACTTGTATATTACTCCTAAGGACATCACAAAAGCTAATAAAGATTACAGAGGAAAGTGCTTGAAATGTCAATACACATGTGATGAACATGTAAGAAGGTGAGGAATTATTGCATATAAATACACAAAGTGATGCAAAAGATACTAAATTTTTGGTTTGCATTAAAAATAAGTTATTAAATATCTTACCAAGCAACATTGTAAAAATACATAATGAACGATTTAAATATATGGTATCAATCACAGCTTCTAGGAGCTCTCTCAGCCTCAGCCACCGCACAGGGTCATTGTTGTTGTGGGGATAATGATAGCATACTTTGTAAACTGCTCTGAGCGAATATATAAATCGAATGTTAGTATTATTATATATGCAACAAAATGGAAGACATAATCCTGTCCAGGTTTGACAGAATGTATGAATAAACTATATGGATATGCATCAATGGCAAAATTAACATCTTATATACATAACAGGCGAATCCTAGAATTTCAGAAAAATTGGAAGCTTTTTTGATTATGTAGCTGAAAATTAAGAGAAACTAAGAACAATTATCAGTAAAATGGAATCAGTAATTTCAGTAATTTTAAATGTTGAATATAATGTATTAAGGGATGCAGGGGAAAAACTCTGTAGTTTATATATTTCATTATATATAGTTATCTCTCTTTTATACAACTATGTTATATAATTCTTTGGGTTTTTTTATTGTTGCTTATTGCTATTTTGTTTTTCAAAGTAAAATATATTACAAGGGAAAAAGGAATCTAGTGCTCTGAGGATTTAGGAGCAAAAGGTGAAATTATATTAAAGAAGAGACTGGATGTTGGTTAAAATAGGTTGTCACAAGATGAGAAGGAGGTCTACAAAAAGTCTTCAGAAGTGTGAGGCGCTTTATCATGATCCTTTTGTGCTTGGATCTCACAGCCATTCCTTCCTATTCTTTCCTACTATCAACATGTTCAGCTGTCTGTGGCTTGAGGCTCAATGGAGTGTTCAGATTGAAGTGTCATACTATAACTAGGGATGCTATGAACCTCACAGCAAATATGTTCGGCCGGAGAACTTATCACTTCTGACAGCTGCAATTCACTTGTGAGCAAAGTCCAACAGCAGCAGCTGTTGAAACAGTTTTGCAGCTGCACAATAGAGGCAGCAGTGGAGTTACATTCCCTTCTGTCTTGCAGGTGCTTTTGTATCCATACAGTTCATGAAAGCAATTCTTCCCCAGATTATGAATAGCTGGATCAAATAATTAAAGGTCCATTTTTCTGTGTGGAAAATTGTATATATGAAATAATCTCATTAACACTTGTGTTTTCTGTATGGAGATGGGGGTTTTCCCATTGCTGTAGCTAAAGAACAACAGCAATGGGACTTCCACACGGTAGGCTTCTTTGCAGTTTCCCTGCCACAATCTTAAGAAGTGACCACTGTGATTCCCTGGACCACCAGCACATTTTTAATTTTAAAAGATGCATTAGAATATTGTTATATTGATATATGATTGTACTGATAGGTGTAGCAGTTTCTCTGAATTCCCAGCATTCATTTTTTTAAAAAAAAATAGTAAATCTCTAACCCCTTCAGTTGCAAAGATGTCTTTTTTCTTGTATCTCTGCAAGGGAAGGAACTCAAGACTTACTTTTAGTAAAAGTGAAAGCTGAAAATTCAAGAAACCTGCTACATCTATTGTTACAACTGTATATCAATATAAAGATAATCTAATGCCATTGTTTAAAATAAAAGCCCCTCCAATGGCAGGGAGAAGGAAATGGCTGCTGTGGGGACAGAGTAAGGAGAAATGGATGCCTTGTGGGCTGGGATATGTAAATTTTCCTACCCACACAGCAGCTGTCCAGGCTTTACTGTAATCTTTCCCAAAATATCTGAGCAAAGCAGGTCTATGAAAGATCTATGAAAAGTCAAGGACACCCCCCACTCCAGAGGTGAATAAATATATCACAGTGCTGTGGGAAAGCAAGGAAAAGAACCCATGTCCCAAAGCATTGAACATTAGGGTGTGCAATCTGGGGTTAGGCATTATAACTGGATTTATGCCGGTCTGGCATAATTTGGCTATGCCAGATAACAGAAGAGAATTCCAGACTGGATCTGGAGAACTGAATTCTGTCAGGCCATATTATTATTCTGCAAGCAGCAGTAGCAGAGATAGAGTGGCAGCAAGCAAAAGGCAACAGCATGAGTGAGAGGCCAGTGGCAAGGCTGGCGGGGTGGGACAGGAGAAAGCAGGCAGAGCAGATTTCCATCCTATCCTGCCCCTCCACCCTGCTCAACCTCCAAAAGAGCCCTTCAAGCTGCCACCTGCCACCTTTTAAACTCTGTCAAACCTCACCCCTCACCCCCGCTTCTGCTTTAGGTTGGCATTCTCTTACATTGGAATTCTCTGGTTAGACACTGAGATCTTCTATTTGGACATTGGTTACCACCTTCACTTTGGTTCTCTTGTCTTATTGGTTTGACTTGCGTAGGAGTGGGACTTACATTTGGGACTGGCTTTTGGCCAGAGGTTGCCTAAGGTTTCCCTTTACCTGGAAAGCCCTGAAAATACTTTCCCCATAGGAAATAAAGGAAAGTGTCTGGAGGCTGCTTGTTCAGTAGCCCATAGAATTGGACCCTGGGGTCCAATCTTACTGAAAGTTGGATGGTGTTTAGTGAACACAAAGGAGTAGGGGGATTTGGTGGATTTTGCTTGATATATGACCATTTACAAGCCAACCAGATAGTTACTCCCATTATTCCTATAATTCTATAGGGAATCCCATTATCCATAGGAATAATGACCAGATAAATTCAGGATTCTCTAACCAGATTAGAGAATCTGACCTGGATTTCAGGGTTAATTTTTTTGTTGTTGTTGGTAGTGTTATCCCTAAAACCTGGATCTGGACTAGAGATGGGCACAATCTGCATTACGATCCAAAAAAACCCCACGATAATGGTGATCACGCGATCGTGACTCAGCGGATCGTGATCGGCCACGGCAAATGATCCAGCAATCAGGAGGGGGGCTGGATCGGGGCTGGATCGTGCTCGGATCAGGAAGCCAGACACTCAGGTGCCAGTAATCTATTCATGGGGCAACGGAGCCAGGGGAATGCCTGAACTGTGTTTCCCCTCCTTCTGTCGCCCTGGAAACCCAAATGGAAGCCCAGCTTGCCTTGATCAGCAGGGCTTCCTTCCAA
The DNA here is from genome assembly GCF_028583425.1 of Eublepharis macularius. NCBI lineage: Eukaryota > Metazoa > Chordata > Lepidosauria > Squamata > Eublepharidae > Eublepharis > Eublepharis macularius. The sequence goes on from NC_072791.1 coordinate 38,377,392, forward strand.
CCACGGAGCAGCAAAGCAGTCACCAGTTGGGAGAAGACACCCAGGGGAGGGAGGGGGAAGGGGGTGTTCTGTAGCCATGGGCACTCCAATCTCATCCCTGCAAACCCTGATAGGCAGCTCTGACGGCCAAACACAGACGGCCAAACACAAACACAGATGCCGCCGGCATCACTCACTGTTCTTTTCTCACTAGCGTGCTCCCTTTTGGCCTGGCAGGCGGGCACATGGGGGGTGCCGCCAGCAAGCGGCCAGACCCCCTGCCCCCTGAGGGGAGGCAGCTTGTCGCCATCTCCCCGTGCCCACCGTGCCCGGTGGCCGCCGCCAAAACTCACCTTCCCACATAGCTGGGAATAGCAGCGCGCCCCGCTTTGCCCTCCACGATCCATGATCCACGATCCACGGATTGGGAACGGGAGATGATTGGTGTGGATCGTTTAGTCAGGATCGTCACTGGCACCGATTCATGATCAGCAGCGCACCCCGCTTTGGCCTCCACGATCCATGATCCACGATCCACGGATCGGGAACGGGAGATGATTGGTGTGGATCGTTTAGTCAGGATTGTCACTGGCACCAATTCATGATCAGCTGGATCGGCAATTTTTTTTGGATCGTGCCCATCTCTAATCTGGACTACCCAGGGTTTTTTTCCCCTGCACACCCATACTGAACCCATGCAGAAGCCATCACAGACTTAAGCAAACAGCAAATGTTAAGACTTAAAAAAAACTGTATTTATTTATAATCACTGGCTGTCTGGTTGGTTTTGCTGAATTTTTATTGCACTGACAAGTCTGTGTATGGGAAAGAACTAGAACTCCCAGCTGTGTGAAAACATACATACATAATATACTGTCAATTACACTATACTTAGAGTTGTCAGGCCGAGCAACCAATGGAAGGGTTGGAGGGTTGGGGACATGAGAAGCATGTGGCATTAGTGACTTCACTAATGTCACTACATAACTTCTAGGTACAAGCCAGAAGTGACAATAGGTAGATCTAGAAATCACTGAAACTTTGTTTTTTGCCATAGTGTTTCCAGTGATTCCTAGAGGTACTCATTGTCACTTCTGACTTGTATCTGGAAGTGACATGCTGGCAACTAGGCCAGATTGGAGTTGTCAAGTCCCCCGGGGCCCAACTCGGGAAACATGGAGGTTGTGGGAGGAGGGCAGAAAGATGGCTAGTCAAACTAGAGAGTGATGGTTGTTGTGGATTTTCCGGGCTGTATAGCCGTGGTCTTGGCATTGTAGTTCCTGACGTTTCGCCAGCAGCTGTGACTGGCATCTTCAGAGGTGTAGCACGAAAAGACAGAGGTCTCTCAGTGTTACCGTGTGGAGAAGATGTTGACAGGTAATTTATATCTACTCAGGAAGGTGGGTTTGTGTTGAGTCATCCTGTAAGAGTTTCCCAGGGTGTGGAATGCTAATGGAAGGAGGCTTCACTATATCCTGAGGTTCTTTTGCATATGGATTGGTGCTTGATATGCTAATCTTCTCTGCAGGGCTATTGTAGGATGTAGAGTATTTTTTTAGCCTGGTGTTTTTCAGGACCGGAAACCATGCTCTATTCATTCTTAAAGTCTCTTCTTTCCTGTTGAAATTGTGCTTATGCTTATGAATTTCAATGGCTTCCCTGTGCAATCTGATGAAGTAGTTGGAAGTGTTGTCCAGTATTTTCGTGTCCTGGAATAGGATACTGTGTCCTGTTTGAGTTAGGCTATGTTCATCCACTGCTGATTTTCCCGGATGGCTAAGTCTGCAGTGTCTTTCATGTTCTTTTATTCTTTTATGGATGCTACGCTGTGTGATCCCAAAGTGGTCCCAATCCATATGTAAAAGAACCAATCAAGCACCGATCCATATGCAAAATAACCTCCTCAGGATACAGTGAAGCCTCCCGCCATTAGCATTCCACACCCTGGGAAACTCTTACAGGATGATTCAGCCCAAACCCACCTTCCTGAGTAGATATAAATTACCTGCGAAACGTCAGGAACTACAGTGCCAAGACCACAGCTATACAGCCTGTAAAATCCACAACAACCATTGTTCTCCGGCCATGAAAGCCTTCGACAATATATCAAACTAGAGAGTGTTCAACCGTCCCTAACTATAACTGGGGAAACCCAGGTTTAAAAACATCACAGTGTCTTGAAGGTCTCTGGGTAACATTGAACCAATGAGGGCCAAGCTACAAGTGACGAATGACACTTGAACAGCAAGTGGATTAAGTGGAGCGCAAGTGAACAGGGAGAAATACACTTGCCGTTCAAGTGTCATTCATCACTTGTAGCTTTGCCCTGAGTCTCAGCCAAACTTACCTCAAAAGGTTGTTCTGAAAATAAAATGTGAAATGAAAAAATAATAAGCACTTCCCTCAGCTCTTTGATAGAAGGACTAGATAAAAAATGTAATAGGTAGATGGCCCCAAAATGATGGAACAAAAAGGGATCCCGTTCAAGGCCAGTTCTTGACAATAAAAGGATGTATTAGCCCAAAGTCAAAATATAATTGACTTGCAGTAGGAAGAAATAGCTAGCTAGACTCAAGAACACTATAGAGCATATCAATTTTACAGTTCTAGTTTATGTAAATATATGAAAGAACTCTTTCTAAATTGTGGAAGACATGTGGATATTTTAAATAAACACACACATTTAATGCTGTTAAGGAGAAGGAAAGGTTGTGTGCCAAGAAAATAAAGAACATGAACTACTCAGTGTACAAAAGCTACGTGGGATTGATTTGATTCCTTCTCTTTGGAATTCAGACACATGTTGCCTCACAGTAATTTATACCAACTTGTCAAAGGCATCTTTTTTTCTTACTGATTCTCCAAGAGAAACAGCATTTAAGAAAACCTTTCTTTGTTTCTTTTCCTCATTAGAGTCTGTAGTAAATTGCCAAATGAAATTCTAAACACTTTGTTTTAGCTTACAGAACAGAGTGCTTTAGGTAATGGCAAAGCGAGGAGAGCTACATATTCAATGGGGGAAAATAGGATGATATAGCACTCCTAGGACTGGGTCAGCTTAGATTAACTCATCAACTCTCTGTGCATATAGAAAACAAGCATGTCAGGGAGATGGCTAAGGATCAAATTAGATGAGATGATGGTAGATTAATTTTTTATCATAAAATTGTTTTACAGTTTTCTTTGTATTGTCAGCAGAAGCTGTTGGAGGGGGCTGGGGGAGAACAGACTGCAGTGTTAATTATTTTATTGTTTTCCAATGCACCTTTTCAAAAGTCACAGGAATTACTATTTGCCCTGTTAGAGGAAGCATATGAACAGTATACACACATTTTCTACATTTCCTCTGATAATAGAAGCAGTAGCTTCTGGGGACTGTTTGAGAGCAGGAAATAGTAAGTTGGAGAAAATATTCCCCCTTTATCACAGCTTCAGTTTGAATTGGGGCCTCCAATTTAGTTAAATTAAGTTTCAATTTTAAATTAAAATTAATTTTCAGAGATCCATTCATAGATCTCCAAGATTTGAATCCAGTAGCACCATAAAGAACAATAACAAAATTTTTGGAGTATAAACTTGCATCTGATGAAGGGAGGTTTGACTCTCAAAAGTTTATAACCTGAAAACCTTGTTGGTCTTTTAAGGTGTTAGTAGACTGGAAACCTGCTACTGTACTGCAGACCAACATGGTTACCCACCTGAAATGGATCTCCGAGGGTCTCATTTAGTTTGGACTACAAGAAACTGTCACTCTTTTCTGTCTTTCCAAGGTCAGGGAGTTTTTTGACCATCAGCATTCTACTATGTAATCCTCTACAAGCAGCCTGAATTCGTACAGAAAGAGCCACATTTCATTCATTCATTCATTCATTCATTCATTCATTCATTCGTTCAATTTGCTGCCTGTCTTTCTGCAGTCAAACCATCAAAGTGGCTTGCAGGATGAAAGCACATTGAATAAATTCCAGAGGTGGTCACTTAATGATAAGATAACACAAAAACCAGCAGCAAAAGTAGGAAACCCTTTCCCATTTTCTATCAAATGTTTAGATCTCTTTTACGTTGATCACTAAATGATAACCATTTGGGATACTGTGAAAGAAAAATTGAAAAGAGTCCAGTAGCACCTTTAAGACTAACCAACTTTACTGTAGCATAAGCTTTCAAGAATCACAGTTCTCTTCGTCAGATGTGTCTGATGAAGAGAACTGCATCTGACGAAGAGAACTGTGATTCTCGAAAGCTTATGCTACAGTAAAGCTGGTTAGTCTTAAAGGTGCTACTGGACTCTTTTCGATTTTGCTACTACAGACTTACACGGCTAACTTCTCTGGATCTGTGAAAGAAAAGTCTCTGGTCCCAGTTGCCTTCCCAACAGCCTCACCTCTGAAGGTAAGGGCAAACTGGACATTCAAAATATGATATTTATGTTTGCCTCCAACAAACTTCTGAAAATATTTGAAGTCTAAGGAAGAAGACAGAATATTTTAGGAAACTGCAATGTGGATTTCTAAATACACTTATAAAATTGCTATCCAAGGTTGGATGCTGAAGGTGCATTCAGCAGGTGTAGTTTAGTTCCTGGTTCAAATCTGCCTTCATCATGTACTCACCCGGTAGCCTTATCTATGTTACCATTCTGCCAACCTCACTAAGCTTGAGATATTTAATACTGATCTACATTACAGGGTTATTATAGGGAATACTGAGATGAGAAAGGCAGACTATAAGAAAGGTAAATAAATAAAAATAAAATAAAATGTGATATGCTTTGGGAAAAAACATACAAAATACAAATAATTATATTATTACCCTGTACTTTTCCCATTCTCAAATGTATCAATGGACACCACCACAATCTCTTTAGAAGGATTTATAATTTATTAAGTTACAATAGAAAGTATTTAATTACTCAGAAGAATGAATGTTGAATATTTTAGCAGGGCTATTCTCACCATGGATTTATGATTTCTCTTTTACAGAAAGCGGATTCAGATAAAAGCATTCTGGTGGGGAAAACTTGTATAAAAAAGATCTTATATTGTCAATTGCATCCAGATGAGTTCAGCTTCCTTGCCAGTGAGAGATTTTTCAAAGGGTAAAGTAATGACAGCTGAATTTTGGTTTTATGTGGCTGTTAGCACATAGTATAATAATATGCCTCACCCTCCCTCTATTATGAAACTGAGCATGGTTTACCACAGTAGAGTGGGGTTTGCTAAATGAGACCAACTAACCGTCATCCATGTTTTCACCAAATACCGACATATCATTAGAACAAAGTAGATCTGGAATGTGTTATTAAAAGAACATTTCTCTCAATGTAACCAGCATGTGAGCTGTTTTTTTCAGGCTGCTAGGCTGTGCCATCATGACTGCTGTTGAGAAACAGAAATTCACTATTACCTAAAATGGAAGCAACCGAGATGCATGATCATTGAGGTAGAGCCAAGCTACAAGTGACGAATTACACTTGCCTGGCAAGTGAACAGATTCACATGTGGAGAGCAAGTGAATGGCAAGTGAACAGGGAGGGATACACGTGAGTAGAGGTGGGCATGATCCAAAAAAAATTACCGATCCAGCTGATCGTAGATCGGCGCCGGCGATGATCCCGAATTAACAATTCACCCCGATCATCTCCTGTGTCCAATCCGTGGATGGTGGATCGTGGAGGCCAAAGCGGGGCGCACTGCTATTCCCAGCAATGTGGGAAGGTGGGTGGTGGTGGCCGCCGCTGGGCCCGGCGGGCACGGGAAGACGGCGATGAGCCGCCTCCCCTCAGAGGGCGGGGGGGTCTAGCCACTCATCTGTTTGGCTGTCAGAGCTGCCTATCAGGGTTTGCAGGGATGAGATTGGAGTGCCCATGGCTACAGAACACCCCCTTCCCCCTCCCTCCCTTGGGTGGCTTCTCCCAACTGGTGACTGCTTTGCTGCTCCGTGGTTGGAAGGAAGCCCTGCTGATCAAGGCAAGCTGGGCTTCCATTCGGGTTTCCAGGGCGACAGAAGGAGGGCAAACACAGCTCAGGCATTCCCCTGGCTCCGTTGCCAGGGGAATAGATTGCTGGCGCCTGAGTGTCTGGCTTCCTGAACCGAGCACGATCGCCCCGATCAAGCCCCGATCCAGGCCCCTCCTGACCGCTGCATCGTTGGCCGTGGACAAGCATGATCCGCCAATTCACGATCGTGCGATCGCCATTATTGTGGGTTTTTTCTGATCGTAATGCGGATCGTGCCCATCTCTACATGTGAGCCTGTTCACTTGCCAGGCAAGTGTAATTCATTACTTGTAGCTTGGCTCGTAGTGATAGAACACAAGTGTATGAAGGTAAACTTTAAGTAGCATTGTTAATTAATCATAAAAGTGTGACCCAGATCTCAGAAGCCTCCCCTAAACACCTTTGTGGAGTTGGCTTAGGTGGTTAGCTGTGTTGGTCTGCAGTGGAACACCAGGATTTGATTCCAGTGGCATCTTAGACAACAACAATATTTTCAGAGGGTAAGTTTTCAAGAGTCAGAGCTCCCTTCTTCAGACAAGGAAGAAGAGAGCTCTGACCCTTGAAAGCTTATCCTTGTGGCGACAAGAAGCCTCTGGTTGTGACCTATGCTACTTTAAGACAGATTTTTCTTTATGATGTCTCCTTCCTTCCCTCCTTCCTTCCTCAAGGTGGCCACCAATTGTGGCTCCTTGGAGATAATTCATCCTGCACTAGAGGGAAACAAGGAAATCAGATATATCATTAGCAGAATAACCACAGTGCCAAACAGTGAATGAGGTAGAGGATGGATGGTGGTGCAGACATTATTCTCGATCTTGACTGTGATTCTAAAGGATGTAACACATTTTCCTATAAGAGCAGATCTTTCTTTTTTCATAGACAGCAATGGGAAAATTCACGCATTCATGGTCATGGGAACTGAAAGCCATGTGGACACAAGCAGAGGGTCTTTCTCTTTTATTCATAGTTTACAGCTGTAAGAAAAACTGCAATTTGGGATCTAAGTAGGACCCCAAATAATTCAAAGACTAAGTTCCTCCTGAATCAACAGGTTCATGCAGAAATAAACGAAGTCAAATAAGAAGAAATCATCTGAATTACTTAAGGTGAAAACAGATAGAGAACTTGAAGAGCAATCACCAACTGCAGATTCCTCATTCACTCTTTGATCTTAGCTATCTTTTAATACAAAACTAAGCTGAGAGTAGAAAAGGTATGGTGTGCCAAGGGTTATATAATAAGCATCCACAGAGTTCCCCATCCATGATGACCTGGAAGGTCCAGGTAGCCTATTTTCATTTCAGAAGCTAAGCAGCGTTGGATCTGGTCACTGGATGTAAAACTATTGAGGAAGGTCAGGATTACTATGCAGACATAGGCAATGGCAAACCATCTCTGAATGCACTTGCCTTGAAGATTCTATCGGATAGCCATAATTTAGCTGTGACTTGACAGCACATACAGATACAGTTCCCCAAATCCAGCTCTCCCTCAGCTCAAATAGAGTCTGCTGAAAACCTGTAGAATCATTTGTTCTCTCAGAACTTGCCGTAGAACAATGTATGTTTGTTCTGGGGGCAAGAACAGCACTCTCAAACCACTTCCACATAAAATCTGTTCCTTTTCCTGACTATAAGTCTGTATGCCTTAAGTTTAATCTTGAATTAAGATACCCATAAGAGATACTGAAAGGAGGAAGTTTTATGTTTATCTTTAAAATGTTGTACATGTGGAAAATAAAAAAAAGACTGCATCACCCTTTGCATTATATATCACTGATCCAAATAGCAGATAAAGAACCTCATCTCAGAAAGATGTAGACATGTTTATATCCGTATAATTTCTAGTTTGCTTTGTTCTCTACCTGGATTCAAGAAACCAGCAGTTCAGTCCTAAACAGAGTTGCATCTTTCTAAGTCCGCTGAAGTCAATGGGTTTAGAAGGGTGTAGCTCTGTTTAGGATTGCATTGTTATGTTTCACAGGTTAGGAAAGGAATTGCTTTAAGATCATAGATCTACAACAAAATATGGGTTGCCGAATATAATAATCCCATAGAAGAGGGGTAAACTACCTTTCTATATAGAAGTTCACTTTCATTGCAAATATATATTGTTGATCTTGTCCTTGCAAATCTATAGGCCATTTTCTACCAGCAAAAAGAAGCAATTTTAAAGAAGTGATTTTGTGACAGACCTCTCCTGATTGCAGCGCATACTCTTCCCAGGGAAGGATCCCTAATTCCATGGGGCACCATTTTGGGAAACTCAGTGAGATGCAAGTGGAGCACAAAGATGAGAAATTTCTGTTCTGTTGATGAAAGCCATAAAAACTAAGGGCCTTGGGATTTTACTCATATGTAAGACAGTGATATGACTTCTAAACTTTTCTATACAACTGAGGTCCACTATTTATTCCTAAACATGATACTTTGGAGATACATATGCAGGAATTGATTAAAGAGAAATTTGCTTTGTTCACCACAGCCCTATATACCTTTACATGCCTATCAGTCTTGGGGGGGGGGGTGTTCTTAAGGAACCATTTCTGCTCCCAACCTATCATGCCCTTTCCCACAGTTGGGTGAACAACTCCGGGTGGGTGCTGCATCAGTGCTGGTATAAGAATCTTTTATGCTCTTCAGTAAGTATTTGAACAAGTATTTAAACCACTGTGTATGTGGACTAATTCTTGACATCAGCTAGCTGGTCCTATTGAACTCAGTGGGAGGAAACTAGCTTAACAGCAACACAAAAAACAGCCAGAAGATGTAGTTCTTCTTCCCAAGAAATAACTTCTGCTGAGTCAATTCATTATTATCATTTGATAATAAAGAGAAATGCTCAAATCCCTTGAAGTTCAACCTCTGAAAACCCTTTGGAAAAGTCAGTTAATGTCATCTTCTTTCTTCTTAGACTCGATCAAGCTGGTGGAGATAAGTGGGGCAGTGGATCAAATGCAGTCTGCTCAGTGGCTTCCTAAACCCTTTGAAGAACAGACTTAAAGGAGAAGGTGAGAAGGGAAAATGAAGACAGTCAGACAAACAAAATGCTTCCCAGATGATTCCAAAAAATGATTGCAGGCATCAGGTCGATGGTGTTGTGAGAAGGAGCGTGAGGACTGTAAAGAAGACTGATGGCTACATGGGCCTAAATGAGAAACAGGCTGAGATAAAATAAAATATGCGTGTGTAAGTGAAGGAGCCCTCTCTTTAATGTTGAGAGCCAAGACGAGGTTCTCCATTAACATATTTTATGGGTTGAAGGTGAGTGAAAGACGAAAACAAGCCGTGTGAGAGAAAATGCCCAGGGTCCAGTTACAGATGACATCTCTCTGAGAGAATATCATCCAGGCTAAAAAAGCAAACCTCTTCCTGAAGTGGTGACTGATAACTGAAGTTACTCTTTATATCCTTAGTATAATCAGCAGAGAGATGTGAAGAGGACCAGGAAATGACCTGTCTATACCCAGAGATAAGAGATTTTTACAACAGTGAGAGAGGGATTTTGATTCAGTGCTCAATGGCTGATTTTTCGTATAGTCTCATATATGTTCTTTTAACACTGATTCTATTGCTGATGAATTAATTAACTTCTCTTCATTCACTGTGGCTGATCTGGAGGAGAGTTTAAATTTCTGTTCTCTGCTCTTTTCACGTTCATATCCCCATTTCAGTTTTATGTCTTCTCCATGTGATGGTAAACAATGGTTCTTCATTTTCCACACCATTTTTCTATATCCTCATCAAAGGTTCCCCATAGTGTTACTTGTTCATCATTAAACTATTATTATACACAATGTACGTTGTAGATATAAAAACTGTGTATAGGGAGCCAGCATGGTGTGGTGGTTAAATTAGGATCTAGGAGACCAGGTTTGAATCTCCTCTCTGCCATGGAAACTCAGTGGTTGACCTTGGGCCAGTCACACACTTTCAAAATTCTCCTCAGGATAAAATGGAGGAGAGGAGAACAGTATAAGCTATTTTGGGTCCTGACTGGTGGGAAAAATGGGATATAAATAAAATAAATAAACAAATAAAATGTAAAATGTATTGTCGAAGGCTTTCACGGCCGGAGAATGATGGTTGTTGTGGGTTTTCCGGGCTGTATTGCCGTGGTCTTGGCATTGTAGTTCCTGACGTTTCGCCAGCAGCTGTGGCTGGCATCTTCAGAGGTGTAGCACCAAAAGACAGAGATCTCTCAGTGTCACAGTGTGGAAAAGATGTAGGTCATTTGTATCTACTCAGGAGGGGTGGGGTTGAGCTGAGTCATCCTGTAAGAGTTTCCCAGGGTGTGGAATGCTAATGGCGGGAGGCTTCACTGTGTCCTGAGGAGGTTCTTTTGCATATGGATTGGTACTTGATGTGCTAATCTTCTCTGCAGGGCTATTGTCGGGGATAGAATGTTTTGTTAGCCTGGTGTTTTTCAGAACTGGAAACCATGCTCTGTTCATTCTTAAGGTTTCTTCTTTCCTGTTGAAGTTTTGCTTATGCTTGTGAATTTCAATGGCTTCCCTGTGCAGTCTGACAAAGTAGTTGGAAGTGTTGTCCAGTATTTTGGTGTCCTGGAATAAGATACTGTGCCCTGTTTGCATTAGGCTATGTTCAGCCACTGCTGATTTTTCAGGTTGTCCAAGTCTGCAGTGTCTTTCATGTTCTTTTATTCTTGTCTGGATGCTACGCTTTGTGGTCCTGATGTAAACTTGTCCACAGCTGCAGGGTATACGGTATACTCCTGCAGAGGTGAGGGGGTCTCTACTGTCTTTTGCTGATCGTAGCATCTGTTGTATTTTTCGGGTGGGTCTGAATACTGCTTGAAGGTTATGCTTTAAAAGCATAACTGCAGACTTGGACAACCTGAAAAATCAGCAGTGGCTGAGCATAGCTTGGTGCAGGCATGAAAATATAAGGCTTGGCCTAGTGGCCATGTTGAACTTGAAACCACAGTGCGTACAGCAAATACTGGCAAGCACAGCGCCTTTTAGGGAACCTGCACAACGAGAGTTTAGTTGATAAAGCCATGCATTGTGTTTAGTTGATAAAACCTATGCATTGTGTCTGGTGACTTCATTTTGAGTGTGATTTCTAACATTTATTTATTTATTTATTTATTTTATTTATATATTCGATTTTTAGTCCGCCCTCCCCACAAGGCGGGCTCAGGGCAGAGTACAACATAAACAATAAAATATTACATTTAAACATTATATAAATAGGCATTAAAACATATCATACAATAAAAACATACTCCTTAAAACATATCATACAATAAAACATCAGATGGCGACGATAGAATAATAACCATAAAGTGCTGTGTTACAGTCTGGCCCAAAGGCCCACATACAGGGCCCAACATATAAGTCCAACATTCAAGAGGACTAATAGGAAGATTTCTACTGTGAGTTATGTTGGATTTGTTGGCTAGTTTTGTTTGTCAACAGGAGAGGCATCAAAGGAAATGAGTGATGTAGTAGATATGTGTCTGAAAGGAATGCCATCCAACCAGAAGAGCTAACCCATATTCCTGCCAAACAGCACCATTATATCATTTCTATGCATGAGCCCCACTCTCACCCATTGTCTGGCAATTATTACAACATCTTATTGATTCTGGGAGAATTTTCTGTTTCTACATAAATATAGCATTGCTTTGTTCTCTGGGAGTTGTCCTGCTAATTTGCAATTAAGGCTTTATTTGTACATGCTGTAATGAATGGCAGAATGGGGGATAGAGGAGAGACTCAACCCAAAATTACATCCCTCCCCCCTCCAATGATAGTAAGCCCACTTGCAGCAGGAAGCTTTGGCCATATTGGTAGCGCTCATGCACCACAGAGTATAATGATATTCAGACATTGGTAATGAATAGTACAGATGTGTCCAGTTCAGTCAGGTAGATGAGGCTGGGAGTGGACTGGAGAAGGCAATTGGATTAGATGGTGAATATTAGGAGTAGACACATTCTAATGCCAAATGAGAGCTAGTGTGGGCTATGTCAGGTCCAGTATATATCTAAACTGTACTGACTCCATTTTCTAATGCTTCTAGTGTTTAAGTGCTTTCTCCCCAGGTGCACCAGTTCCCAGGCAGCATCCCCACCAGAGGAGATTGTTGTGTCTAACACCGTTCCACCAAGCATTGGCCTTGAAGAAGAGCAGCTTCCCAGGACTGAAGGATGTTGTTTTGAGAACTGTGGGGGGAGGCTGTTCCAGATGGGTATTGTTACTCTGTATCCTATGCTTGCTCTTCATTGGTAACAATGATCATGTACCATCCTGAGTCTCCTATTCAGGACAGTGGACTATAATGGACCTTTTCTGCAATAAAGTTTCCTTTGCCAGACACTGGACTTGTTCTTGCTTCTAAAGGAAACCTTGTAGAGAGTGCCTTATTTAGCCACAGTCTGACATTTTGTTACCAATCATGTCTGAGTCGGGCCCAGCGGAATCCAAGGTTGTCCCGGACAGGGATCCTTTGTTCGATCCGTATGCGTCTCCCGACAATCAACCTGTGCAACCCGTGCAAGCCCAAGACTCCCAGGAGCTGGGAGCAGCCGGGAACGGAACCGGAGCCTCCACTTCCACCCCGCCTCTCATCGAACTCAGTACTCGGGACGAGATCAAAGTAGACCTCGGGGCAAGGCCGAAAGCGACCGCTCTCCCCTTGATTTCGGTACCCACCCCGTCGGAGTGGGGTGCCAGACCCCGAGAAACCAGAGAGCGTCGGGCAGGTGGACTCCATCCTCGAGTTTCGATGGAAAGGCGCCGAAGCCTAGGAACCGTCCTGGAGCTAGACAGCAGCCAACCATGGAGATATTGGAACAGGACGTTCGAGGAGAAGGAGGGAGATACGTCTCGCCGCGGCGCCCTGAGTTGGGACTACTCCGAACTTGCTCCGTGGAAAGAGCCAACGGAGGCCCCTGAACAAAGTTGGGAGCAGATACAAGGTCGCACCTATGCGGTGGATACCAGCATCTCGGCCGTGACGGGTATGGCCAAGGGGATTCTCGCCGCGAGATCGAGAGTCGTCCAAGGGGACCCTCCTCCTTGGGGCCCCTTTTCCCCGGTGAGTGCAACGAATGAAGGTTTCATAAGCGAGCAACCGGGGCCAAGTCAAATGCAACAGTTAGAAGCTAAACTGATGGAGATGGAAGAAAGTTTGGCTCATGCCATCCATTTAATTTCGGCAATGGGAGCAGGGGAAAGACTGTCTCCTGAAGAGATGGCGCTACAGATAGCTACCCTCCAAAGTGTCATCTCCTACCCGGTGGAGGATGTCCAGCAGCGGCCGTCAGTTACCGGCGAGGGGGGCACCTATCCGGGCGAATCGGGAGAGCAACCCAAGGAACTTCCCGCACAACAGGAAATTCCACCGAGAAGGGATGACCCGGTTGAGCCACCCGGAGAGACTCCCACCGACCCTCCTAACCAGGAAGGGGACGCGCCGCCAGACGAGACCCCCGTTGAGAGACCAACAGAAGGGGAAGAAAAGCCTAGTGATACACCGGTAATACCCCCTCTTACCTCTCCTATAACGGTCCGGCCGGACCAAGCGGGAGCACCCGCGGCTCCATCCGAGGAGGGAGCCCCTCGTCAACCGCGAGACATTGTCCCCGTCGGGCAACCAACGGGAGAAGGTCCAACAGCGCCCAGAGGCCAGCCGCTATTTCCCAGATTAACAACGCCCGGAGGGGCAAGCCCGCGCGGCCTTCCACCTATTCAACCCTCGCCGCTGCGGCCCCTCTCACCTCGACCGCAGCTCATACCGGTGCGGCTGCCCCAGGACCAGCCCGTCTTACCACCCCCGAACCAACCGGGACGACCTGCACCACTACGACCCCTCCAACCACCTCCGCAGCGGCCGATCCCCATTCAACCACATCAACCTCCTCCACCTCGACAGCCACCGCCAACGCCTCCTGTGTTACCCGCCAGACCGAGACTGCCGCCTCCTGCTCGCCCGCCATTGCAGCCTCCGGCCCAACCAAGGCCAACCCCAACAGCGCAACCCCGGCAACCAGCGCCCGCACCTCCGGTCCAACCTCCGCCTGCACCACCAGCTCAACCCCAGCCGGCACCGCCGGCCCAACCGCTGCCGGTACAGCCGGCACCGTTGCCACGACCGAGACTCCAGTTACCTCCTCATGTGCCTCAAGGGCAAATAGAACTGCCGATGGACTTTTACCCAGCGCCTGCTCCGAGACAAGAACTCCCGATGGGCTGGGTGAAGCTGGAAGCCACCTTCGATGGAGATCCCTCCAAATTGGGATTTTTCTTAGTTCAAGTGGTGCAGTTTTTCAATCGGTGGGGGCACCTTTTCGGCAGTGAGGCCAGTCAAATCGAACATCTCGGATCTCGTTTGCAGGGCAAAGCAGCAGACTGGTATGTAGGACTATATAATGTTGGGGCCCCAGAACTAGATACTCTCCAGGGGTTGGTGGATGCTATCCGTGCTCAATATGAAGACCCCTTAGAGGAAACCAGGGCCCGAACAGAATTGCAAGCCATTAAACAGGGCAGCCTGTCAGCAAGAGACTATGTTACAAAATTCCGACAATTAGCAGCCAAGTGCCCTAGGTGTGAGGAGTCCACCAAAATTATTCTGTTCAAACAAGGCCTTAACCCGAGACTCTTGGACAGAGCCCTCATGCAAGACAATCCCCCCACGCTGTTAGGGTGGATCCAACTTGCTTGCGAAGTGGAGAATCGCATTTTGGAAGTCCGTTTGGTTGAACAACAACAACAAACGGGAAAAAGAAGACCATTGACCTTACAGAGGGCAGCACGAGGAGCTAGCTACGCCACCCGTGGAGCGAGAGATGCTAGATGGCAACAAGGGCTGTGTTTGCATTGCGGACAGGCTGGTCACTTTGCAGCACAATGCCCTTACCGGCCTGTGCAAAGACCTCCGCTCCAACTACGGCGTCCAACCCCGGCTCCGTTTCCTACGCTCCAACGCCCAACTCCAGCACCCCGGGCGAATAGAGGCCGCGGCACTTCCCAAAGGCCAGCCTCAGAGAGAGGGCTGGAAGCGGAAGAAGTTATGGAATACGACCCCGCTTCCCCATCTTCAGAAGTCAATCCGGAAAGTCCCCAGTCGGGAAACGAGATGGATCTGTCGTAAAAGGGCCCAAACGACAGATCCGCCCCAAGCCCGTCCCTGCACGGAACCGGCCGCCTGGGTCCATTTTATTCATGCCCGTGACTCTGATCAACCCAGAGAGAAAAATGCACATTCGAGTACAAGCTCTTATTGACTCGGGCTGCTCGAGAGACATCATAGCCCCAGCTCTAGTTAATGGACTGGTCTTACCAACTCGGGATTTACAAAATCCAGTAATCTTTGAGCAAATGGATGGTACCAACATGAATCCTGTTACAACTGAAACCATCCCGGTGATCACAGGCATGGGACAACATTGGGAGAAGAGGTCCTTTGTCATCAGCTCTACTGCCAAGTACCCGTTAATACTAGGTAGCAAATGGCTATGTGATCACAATCCCTACATAGACTGGGCACAAGGATGTATTACCTTCAGTCACGCCAACTGTAAAAATCACCGTTGGAATCAAAACTGGGGCGAAGATCCCACTCATAAAGAAAAGGCCCTCCTTACCCAAGAAGAAGTCAACCAAATACCCGAACCTTACTGGCCTTTTCTAAATGCTTTCTCGGAGGAGGAAGCTGATACTCTACCCCCGCATCGACGAACGGACTGTGCGGTGGAAATCTTACCCGGAGCCTCACTGCCCAAAGGACGACTCTACCCCATGAGTCTCCATGAACGCGAAGAGCTCCGGAAATTCATCGACACCAACCTCCAACGAGGGTTCATCCGCCCAGCCTCTAGCCCCCACGCCGCTCCAGTCCTCTTCGTGAAAAAGAAGGATGGGGGACTCAGACTCTGCACGGATTTCCAAGGACTGAATGCAGTGTCCACCAACAACGCCTATCCTATACCGCTCATCCGAGACCTTCTCAACGTCGTGGCCCAAGGTAAGATCTTTACAAAATTAGACCTAAAAGATGCTTACTTCCACGTTCGTATCAAGGCAGGGGATGAGTGGAAAACTGCGTTTAATACGCCCCTCGGACAGTATGAATACTTAGTTATGCCTTTTGGATTGACGGGAGCCCCGTCTGTATTCATGTCCATGATAAACGAAGTTCTACACGAATTTCTGTACAAAGGGGTGGTGGTGTACCTTGATGATGTTTTAATTTATTCGGACACTGAGGAAGAACATATCCAAACGGTACAAAAAGTCCTAGCCACCCTAATGAAGAATAGGCTACCCATCAAGTTGTCCAAATGTGAATTCCATAAAACCGAACTCACTTACCTTGGATATTGTATCTCCCAAGAGGGTCTGAAAATGGATCCAGCCAAAATTCAGGCGATCCGAGATTGGCAGACACCCACCACCCGCAAAGAACTGCAATCCTTCCTGGGTTTTGCCAACTTCTATAGAGACTTCATAGCAAAATTTGCCCAAATCACACTCCCCTTAACAGAATTGCTGAAAACCAGAGATAAAGGGGACCAAGCTAAAAAACCCTCTTCCAAATTACAATGGACCCCCGATTGCCAAACGGCCTTCGAATACCTAAAAGAGCAATTTGTAACGGAACCCATCCTCTCCCACCCCAACGAACAATCCCCCTTCATAGTACAGGTCGACGCCAGCGATACGGCGATAGGGGGGGTTTTGCTGCAGAAGGGGGAGGATGGGAAATTGCGTCCTTGTGCATTCTTGTCTAAAAAGTTTTCGGAGGCGGAAAGGAATTGGAATGTGTGGGAGAAGGAGGCCTTTGCTGTAAAAGCAGCCCTTACTAACTGGAGGCATTGGCTGGAGGGGGCGCGATACCCTTTTGAGGTCTGGACAGATCATAAGAATTTGGAGGCCCTCCGGAGCCCACGCAGACTGAATGCCAAGCAATTGCGGTGGGCAGAATTCTTTTCCAAATTTGACTTCACTCTAAATTATCTCCCGGGCAAAACTAACTTTTTGGCGGACGCCCTATCGCGCATGCCCCAACATAAGAGCAAACGGGCGGAGACTGTCGACACGGTCTTCTCGCCTACGCAACTTGGGGGCGTGGTGACTACTCGCAGCCGTGCCAAACAGCCCCTCCCGGCCAACCAAGAATGGAAATCGAAACTTAAAAATGAAGTGGAGAAGGAGGGGAGTAGAGCTCCGCGGAGCAAACTGACCCAATCCCCACAAGGGGATTGGTTAGCCGGGAGCAAGTTTTATGTCCCAAACAGCCTCAGACTGGAGGTTTTGCAGCGTTGTCATGATGCTCCCACTGCTGGACATTATGGGTATCTGAAAACTTTGCATCTTATCCAAAGACAATTCTGGTGGCCGGGCATGCGCAAAGACATTTCCCAATACATTAGTTCCTGCCCTGTTTGCCTCAGCGCCAAAACCAGGAAAGGGAAGCCTCCGGGTCTCCTGCAACCATTGGAAACGCCAAGCAGACCCTGGGAAGTGATATCCATGGACTTTATCACGGATCTACCTATCTCAAAAGGACATACTTGTATTTTAGTTGTGGTAGATCTGTTTTCCAAACAAGCTCATTTTATCCCTTGTACTGCTATACCCTCCGCTCGAAAGCTGGCGGATCTGTTTCTAAAGCACATCGTAAAATTACATTCTTTTCCGTCCAAGGTGATTTCGGATCGCGGCGGACAGTTCGTTGCCAACTTCTGGCGGGAGCTTTTGAAAATGTTGAATATTGAGCAGGGAATCAGTTCAAGCCACCACCCACAAACCGACGGGCAATCCGAAAAAACTAACCAAATTTTAGAACAATTCCTTCGTTGCTACATCAATTTTCAACAAGATAATTGGGTGGACCTTCTCCCTCTAGCCGAATTCTCCTATAACAACAGTGTACACGCTTCAACGGGAGAGGCTCCATTCAAAATTGTATACGGGACTCACTTCAATCCCTTCCCATTGGACGCACCCCCTCTCCATTCCTCTAAACTGCCCGATGTATCTTCATGGTGGGGGGAGGCGGCGCAGCAATGGACTCTTATTAAGAAACACCTTGAAAAAGCCAAACTGGATTATAAAAAATACGCAGATCGCCATCGTGTGGCCGAATGGGAATTACAACCCGGAGATCATGTGTATATTTCCACAAAAAACCTAAAACTAGCTCAGACCAGCCGCAAACTCGCTCTAAAATTCCTGGGACCTTTTCCTGTGCGCAAAATAATAAATAAAGTGACTGTTGCTGTAACTTTGCCCAAAAACCTGCGCCATGTGCATGATACTTTCCATGTCAGCCTTTTAAAGAGAGCTCCCACCGACGACAAATGGCACATCAAAGCTCCACCCATTCCAACTTTGATAGACGATCAAATACACTATGAGGTACAACAGATCTTGGACTCTAAGCTCAAACGAAATCAGCTTTTTTACCTCATCAGATGGAAGGACTTTGATTCTGGTTACGATGAGTGGGTGCACTCTGCACATGTTCATGCTCCTAGATTAACCCAAGCTTTTCATACTCGCTATCCATATAAGCCTGGGGGGGATCTGTTTTAAGGGGGGCAGAATGTCAGGTCCAGTATATATCTAAACTGTACTGACTCCATTTTCTAATGCTTCTAGTGTTTAAGTGCTTTCTCCCCAGGTGCACCAGTTCCCAGGCAGCATCCCCACCAGAGGAGATTGTTGTGTCTAACACCGTTCCACCAAGCATTGGCCTTGAAGAAGAGCAGCTTCCCAGGACTGAAGGATGTTGTTTTGAGAACTGTGGGGGGAGGCTGTTCCAGATGGGTATTGTTACTCTGTATCCTATGCTTGCTCTTCATTGGTAACAATGATCATGTACCATCCTGAGTCTCCTATTCAGGACAGTGGACTATAATGGACCTTTTCTGCAATAAAGTTTCCTTTGCCAGACACTGGACTTGTTCTTGCTTCTAAAGGAAACCTTGTAGAGAGTGCCTTATTTAGCCACAGTCTGACAGGCTAGTGGTTGTTGGGTATGGAAAGATGCCTGTTTAATTCTCTGCTCAGTCATTTAGGTAGCTGGCACAGGAAACCTAAAAAGAGTTACTCCAATTTAAACCCATTGAAATCAATGGGCTTAGACTGGAGTAACTCATCTTAAGATTGCACTGTGAGTAACTTTTAGTAAGTTATTCTTTCTCATCTAGCAGCCTCATAGGATTGTTCTGAGAATAAAATGAAGAGAATGAGAAGCACATATCTTGCCCTAAATGCCTAGAAGGACTGATGAAATTTAATATTTAATACAGAAAATTGGTAGTGCATCTTCCTGCAGACCTAAAGGATCTTGGATCAAGTTTGTGGTCAATGAGAGACTTCAGTTAGTCATGATTATTTAGCCCATCCGATAAATGGCAATGGTGCCAGCTAAAATGTTGCAATAAATATATATATATATATGGAAAGTGCTTGTTCAGCATTTTATGGCACTTTTAATGTGGAAAGATCAGAAAGCAAACAAATTCCATATATGTATTGTTGAAGGCTTTCACGGCCAGAGAACGATGGTTGTTGTGGGTTATCCGGGCTGTATTGCCGTGGTCTTGGCATTGTTCCTGACGTTTCGCCAGCAGCTGTGGCTGGCATCTTCAGAGGTGTAGCACCAAAAAGCACCCAAAATTCCATATATATTGACAACTATCCATAGAAATATGAATAATCAGAACCAGGTAAAAGAACTACAAAATTTCACTCCCTCCCCCCATTTTAAATTTGGAACTTGTTATTCAAAGGATAGTGGCAAGACTTATCAATCATTACCTGAACAATAGCAGTGAAATTACAGCCACAGCAGTCAGCCGAACTTCTTGTTATCTGATTGTTGCATATGATTATTTATGCTCTTTAATCTAGCACACTATTTTAAACAATCCTGAACTTCATCAAGGGGGTTTGATTTGAAAAGTCCTGGCTATCAAGAATAAGCGAGGCACAGCCTTAGCTTCTGAGCTGACGCTTCAACTTTCCGATTTTTGTTATGTTCCAATTACTAGAAGCACCAGTCTGAAGATAAGTGTCACAAAGGCAGCTACATCTATTCCACTCTTTCTTTCTCACATATATTCCTGGGATGGTAGTTTGACCAAAGATTTTTCTGACCTTGCTAGAAGAAATGATGAAGAGATGCTATTTTGGAGTTACAGAAGGATAGCATAAGGAAGTAAACAAATGGCTTTAAGACTTAGGAGCCTCACCAAGAACCTGACATGGCCTTTCCAAGCATTCTGGAAATCATGTTCCACTACAGAAACTTAGGTTCTTGCTAGTATTTGTTTTCCCAGACACCATTGCTATATTTGATCCATCTCACAAAGATATTATGCCATACGTAGCTGGGGGAAAGGTACAAGTTCTATGTTGCATGTTAGAAGTATTTTTACCACGCTGTGGGTATATGTAGAAGACCACATGATCCCAGGACATGTGGAACCAACAGTGAAGCAAACAGGACCCCTCAAGGCAGTTTCTGCTCATGAAAATGGCATGGGAGGAAAGATTGAAGCTCCTCCTCCCTCTACATCATGTTCCAGAGCAGAATTAGGCCCCATGGAGCTTTTGCAGGGAAGTCTGCCATCACACGTGTTATTACAAGTTGTGTCCTTACCCAACTTGTGTCACCTGCCTTGCAAAGTGAAGTCCTCCTCACTCCTGTCCTTAAAACTTAATTCTCTCAAACACTTATCTCAAGTAGGAGCCAAAAAATCACCTTGAAAATGTATTTTTAGACAAAACTAAGTGCCTGGTAAAAGCCCCAAAGATGCTGCTTTATGCTGTCTGTGGGCATCATTTCTTCCAAAAAGCCAGCCTTTTATGGCATATGGTGGATACAGTGCCACCAATGTCCTTTCTCTAGGCATTTCCCTTAGTGTCTCAAATATGTGTGAGGCTCCATATTTTTTTGTTTTGCTTACTAAGGGCTGAATCCTGCAGGGCAGTCAGTGGAGGGTGTACAAATGGTAGAAGAGAGAAGAGACACAATTTCAGCTCCTTTTCACTGTAGCTTTCCTAACCCATATGGCTGTAAGTCCATGTGAGAAACACAACCCCAAAAATCAACTGCTCAGTATCAGAACCAAGGGGGCATGGGGCAGAAGGTGGAAGTGGGGAGATCCTCCGCCCCCACTGGGGGACCAGGCAGCCCTAACTGGAACCACTTCAGATTCCAGTATCCTGGAACTAATATAAACAATTTAAAAACTGCTGAACATTACAGAATGTTTAGTTGGAAGAAACTGACTTTTAAAATGAGCACTCAAGACCTTGTAAAGAAGTTGGGATGCCAGAGAACATCAGCATATAGAAGAAGAAAAACATCTCCCACAAAAATCACCACTGCAGATCTCCTATCTCCTTTGCCTTACAGTATATAATAGTGTGCTCAGGTGTTGTTGTGTTCTCTACACAATCAAACAACCAAAGAAATGCTGCTAACAATAGAAGAAATGTATTTGCCTCAAGAAATATCAGAATAGATACATTTTGAACAGCAGCATCTGCTTTTCTCTGATATATTAGTTACTGCTACACCTATTGCCATTTTTGAAAGCCCTCAAAAAGCCCCTTGGTAGTACAATGGGAAAAATAGTGGCCACGGTGGGTTGATGAAAGGAAAATTGTGTTGATATGGTTGGGACCTTTGAAAACAAGCACCTTTCCATCCAGATGGCATGCTAATATGCTTGGATTGTGTTCTTTTTTAAAAGATCATGGTAAAGCAGGTTGGAGAGAGACCATGCCAAGGATGGAGAGACTTCAGCTGTGGATGATTAGAAGATGACGTAATGTGAATGTTCCCCGATACAGTACACCAAACAGAAAGCAAAGTCAGAGAAAAGCATCCATGTGGAAGCCGCCATTTTTACAGCAGATCAGCAGTAGCAGTAGGAAATTTGGAGAGGCACATATGAGCCCTGTTCCCAAGCCCTGCTCACATATTACGGTGAATACGCTGTTACATGCCACTTTGAAGTATGTGGAAAGGTAGAGTATGAGTGCTTAAATAAATCATGCACATATATGCACGTGTCTATTTGTAAGACAGGGCCAGTGTTTGTTCACTTTACCAAGGGCCAGTACCTGGATAAATCATATGCAATCATATGTTTAATGGCACATGCACTGAATGTCACATGAATTATTCAACATATGTATAAAGCGGTCATTAGGTAGATGTGATATGCGGATTTTGTCACTGCAGCTATTATCTGAATTAAATCAAAAAACGAATATGTTGCCAATTGTTTACAGTAGGCAAGGCATTTTCTAGGACATGATCCCATTCACTGTGAACCATAATCATTCAATTTCCTCTGAGAGTAAAGAAAGCATAGCAAGCTTAATTTATGCCCTAATTGACTGCTCCTATAATTTCCTTGCAGGTTATAAGAATTATAGTTAAAATGTAAGGCTCTCTGACTCTGTTGGGTTAGTAGTGGACATTTGTGGGAGAATTAAAATGACTAAGATACATAGTGACGTTTTTAACAGGCTTAGATTATTGTTTTTCAAGTCCCATTTTGTGTGAAATGTCTCAAACACTTGGTGGAAATGTTCAGTACTCCAATTATTATGATTATTACCATGTGTCATGTATTGGCATGGAAATAGAACTTTTTAAAAAATTTGAGACTGAAAAAAAGGCTGCAAAATATAATGGATGTTCAGTCAGACAAATGATGCAGTTGCTGACATGAAAGAGGGAAAATGTATTTTTTTCCACTCAGGGATACTCACCTGTCTAGCCATTTCTACTGAAGACACCCTCTCTTTTCAAAAAAGTTTCGTAGTTTCTACAAGGATAATGTAATTTCTTATAAAATATAATTTCATTGTTCAACTTAATAAAAACCATCTTGCAATATCCTAAGGGCTCAGATGTAAGAGTATATGTTCAAGAAATGCAAAACAATAGTTTGCAGATTTGCAAATATATCAAACTTACTTTATAGTGTTGAATGATTTTGAAACTATCATTAGAGATTCTAATAGCACCAACAGGATTTTCAAGGCCATTAATTGCTGGTAGCCATTAATAGATGTATTTATTTTTGTTGCCCTGATTTTTTTCTTAGAAAAAAAATACGCATTTTCAACATTATTTGGTGTCAGTAAATCAACATTATAACTAGAGATGGGCACCAACAGCAATACGAACTAAAAAAAACCCTATGAACAGCCCAATCTGCTGTTCTCAAACAAGCTGTTCGTGAGGCCCCATTCTAAATGAACAGGTGGTCGTTGCAAGACTCGTTCGTTGCTGTTCATTGATGTTTGTCAAGCCAGACAGTCTGGCACCTGCAATCAATTCCCATGGCAACAGAGGCAGGGATTGTCTGAACTCTGGCTGAACTCCTGCTGTTGCCCCGGAAACCCCAATCTAAGCCCAATTTAGCTTGATAGGCAGGTCTTCCTTCCAAGTGTTGAATGGAGCTCCAAATTTGTTACAACAGGAAAAGACCAGGGAGGAGGGGGGCTCCCAGCTCTGGCTTTCAGGGAGAGACAGCTGCTGTTAGAGAGACACGGTGAGTGCATTGGAGCTTGAATTTTCTTTGTGTGTGGTGGGATAGGGATCTACCCCTTCAGGTTCCAGGGCTGCTGGCAGGCTCTGGGGCCAAGCTATTATTTATTATTGGTACCTTTCCTGCTGCCTGCTCAGGTAGGGTTTCTGGGAGTGGTGCGGTAGGGATCTACTCTTTCAAGTTCCAGGGCTGCTGCCAGGCTCTGGGGCCAAGCTATTATTTATTATTGGTACATTTCCAGCTGTCTGCTCAGGTAGGGTTTCTGGGAGTGATGCAGTAGGGATCTTGATGGCTGAAGGAGAGCCTGCTGGCCCCCACGAACAACGAACAATGAACATGTTCGTGACAGGATCATGTTCGTCAGTGTTTGTTGTTCATTGTTTGTGTATGGCAACGAACAACAGACACCATGTTCATTTTTTTTCTGTTCATGCCTATGTCTAATTATAACACAATAGCCTACTATACGTATAATTAATTGAATAAACATTGTATAGGATGCATATAAAAACAGTACAACATGTGTACACAACAGAAATAAATATACAAAAGCAATGGCAAAAAGCAGAGAGGCAAAAGCACTGGGGGAAAAGGTAAATAGCAAACACTGCCTCATCTGTAATAATTTCCTAAAGCCTCCTGCTCCCTCCTCTGCCCCTAACAGTTTGAGCTGAAACTTCTTCAAAAACCTGTGAACTTATAACAACCTTATGTGGTAAACTGAAATGGACTATCTTGACCTTTCAAAAGATGCCTTTAGGATGTGATAGTAGACAGCAATTGTTATACGGATCTCGCTCTTGGCAAAGATGTACACAAATGGAAAAACTGAGCAGTTATGAAGTATGCGACAAAAATACTAAAGAAAAGATTTTGGAGGATAGGAGTTAAGACTTGCCATTTGAAAAATGGTAATCTCTCAATTGTTTAGGGGTTTTTAGGTATGCATGCCAAAGGCACAGTCCCTTTGCTTCAAAAAAGGTGCCTGTTTACCTTGGATTGATGACATTGCTGTATAGTTATTATGAGAAAGAGATAGAACATACCAAGGAAAGCTGTTTATTTAACCATCTTTCCATCTTAATAGATGCTCGAGGTGATATACTTAAAATATATAATAAAATTATAAAGAACATAAAATACATAAGACCACTTAAAATCATTAATAGATTTGTGTTAAGAGAAACACTGTTGCACTAATCCAGATAGAACATCTTTTGAAAGATTAATATTTTTCTCCCTTTTCATAGGGTTTGATAAGACAACACCTATTTCACTTCCAAGTTTTAAAATGTTTATTTATTAAAATATACTGCTTTTACAAAATGGAAGCTTTGGATGTATCCACCAGCCAAGGCCACCTCAACTAACAACAACAACAAAAAAAAACAGCAACATTCAATTTATATACTGCCCTTCAGGACAATTTAATGCCCACTCAGAACGGTTTACAAAGTATGTTATTATTATCCTCACAACAATCACCCTGTGAGGTAGGTGGACTGAGATACCTCTTAGAGAGCTGTGACTGACCCAAGGTCACCAAGCTGGCTTCAAGCGGAGGAGTAGGGAATCAAACCCGGTTCTCCAGATTAGAGTTCTGCTGCTTTTAATTAGTAGGAGTCCTGTGTAGAGTCATATGGTTTGTGATATTTAAAAATATCCTGAATGGGAAGAGCTGTTGCTCAAGAGCAGTTGCTCCTTTTGCCTGTCCAATAAGAAGAGAAGGAGATCATGTGATCTGAGGTTCCTTAAGGATTTCGGTAGATCCACAGGACTGTCCGTGGGGAAGGCAGAGTATCCATGCTTGGTTCCTGAGAGTGCCCAAATCTGAGCTGTTGAGCAACAGAGTCTTTCTTTTGTGTATAATAAGTCCTGTGGACCATTGGGGCTTGAATTTAGACTGAATGCAGTTTTTGGTTGAGCTACCATGGGCTGCTGAAAGACTGGCTAGGTGTGAAGGGACTTGAATGAATTAAAACAAACTGGCAAAAGGAGAGCTTGGGTGGTGTTGTGTACTGAGCCTGGAGCTCAGAATGATTTCAGCCCAGAGTGATTTCAGCTCAACAACAGGCTTTACTGCCAACCAGAACAGACAGACATTCAGCAGAACAGAACCCCTCAATATATACATACAAACCCCGCCCCTGGCTTAACCATCAACCAATAATAACGAACCTTCCAGGATACCATCATCTGCATGTATATACAAAATATATTTATAAGAATGTGGATTGGCCTTTATTTAGAGCGGGCCATTGGCTGCTTGCCAACTGAAACCTCCAATGAGAATCAGAGTCAGGGAAGCCTAACTTTTATTCAAGCTAAGGCCAGTACATAACAGGTGGGATTAGATTGACATCATTAACATCCTGTTTCCCGGGGTGATTTAGGGAGTACAGCACTGACAGACATCAGCCAGGTGGAGTTCAAGTAATGACTATGGATCCAAGCCAGGTCCTTCACACTGGTGCCTCAAGGCTCTCTAGAACTTGGTTGAGATATTATTCCGCCCCCCCCCGCCATATGTGGTGAGTATTGCATTCATTTAAATCCAAAAGGAGGAGAGAGGAATCTAGAGAGCACTGGCAGCTCTCTCTGTCTCTCTCACTGCCGCTGCCGCGCCCCTTGTTCCTGCTGGTGCGGGCAGCACACAGGCAGCGGCAGCAGCAAGACAGCTCTCGTGCGCGCAGCAGCCACTGCTGCTCCTGTGCTGCCTGCACCAGCAGAGACAAGGGGTGCAGTGGCGGCGGCAGGCAGCAGTGCAAGAGAGAGCAGGCTGTGGCCATCGCAGCTCGCTCTCTTGCTGCCGCTGCCGCCGCGCCCCTTGACCCTGCTGGCGCTGGGTGCACAGCGCCGGTGGCGGCCATGGTGAGAAAGCAGGCAGCGGCAGTGAGAGCGGCATGCTCTTGCAACCACCGCCTGCTTTCTCTCTGCCACCGCCTACTCTCGTGGCACGGGAGCGCGCCCCACACGCAGGGGTGCACTGTGCCACCCGGGGAGGGGGTGCCCCAGGGAGCACGCCCCCCCACCAGCCAGGTAAGTGGGCGCGGGGGAGGGAGGGTGGGATTGGGAGATCCCCCGCCCCGAGTGGGGGGATGGGAACGCTAGGCCTGGAGAACCTCTGGAATGACAACTTATCTCCAGATGACAGAGATCTGTTCCCCTGAAGAAAATGCAGAACCAAAAATAGGCCACTCTGGAACAACCTAACTCCCCTGGAGAAAATGGCTGCTTTGTTGGGTGGACTATATGGCATTATTCCCCACTGAGTTCCTTACCTCCCCAAACCCAACCTCTCCAGACTCCACCCCCTAAATTTACAGGAGTTTCCCAACCCTAGGGATGATGCAGCCGTTAGTGTTATTGGAGATAAAAGGACATTACTTCTGGTCACCAGCAAGATGCCCCCAAATGGGTGAGCTCATGCTACTTGCCAGCTTTGTACTGGAACCCTGATTGTAAAATTGCTGCAAAGCTACCATGACATAAATTGGAAACTACTGAAAAGTGCAATAACACACAACACGGGCATTATTTTTTCCTCTGGGTAGCTGAAGACAAGAAGTGCAGTAAATATAAGAGGAATAAATGTACTGCCTCTTTCTAACTAACCTAGAAGGTGTTTTCTGTGTGGAAAAGTCCCATAAGCAAGATATATACAGATTTAGATTTATATAAAGGGAAAGAGAGAGAATCCATTATTGTGTCAAATGCAGACTTAGCCTTTAAGGAATTACTTCATAAACTTAATTAAACACATTAATCCTTTAAACGGCAAATTAATGTTCTAAGTGATTGGTACGGCCAGGAGATTTAAACCATAAATTTTACTAAGCAGGTGTATTCCATCTTATCTGTTTTGATTCCTTTTTGTGGGCATTCAAACAACCATTACAGAAGCAGAAATGAAAACTATCAAGAAAGATCAAGCACAGACCATAAAATGATAGAAGAGCCTAGCATCACGTACTAAGATAACAAAACAAGTAAGGAAAATTAAGTCTCTTTCTTCTCAGTGAGATCAGGCCAGTGTGTGGGTTAATATCACAGAGGTCTGACCCTTAAGAATACTAGTTTGTGACAGTTTTAGGTGGTTAACAATGTCAATCTGCAATAGAAAAGCAGGATTTGAATCCAGTGGCACACGTGTGTGGAGAAGGGAGCTCTGACACCTTGAAAATCTTGTTGGTTTCTAAGGTGCTGCTGGAATCAAAGAGACCATGCCTATAAACAACTTCTATCAGTCAGTGGGTGGGCATATAATAAGCTTTACTTTTTACATCAGGAAAAGGTTAAAGGCATAAAAAACAGTTCACGTTTTAGACACATATGTAAATCCTGTAGGAAGAGGAGCGTGGGAATCCGGTTTGCCCACATATTCGGAAAGAAGAGACGGACACAAGGCTTGGGTGAAACAGGGCCTTTTATTGACCAATTCAACATGAACACTTGAACTAAGACTTAACTAACGGCAAGGGTGAAACTAGCGGTACAGTTCGAGCAAGGGGGTCACTGTGACCAGCTCCTCGTACTGCATGGGCGAGCACCCCCTGCCCTAGGCGCAAGCCATCCACTGCATGGCTATAACCCAGCCGACCAGGCTAATGGTTCCCCCCTTTAAAGCGCCATACACCCCAGCCGTAAGGCCCGAGGTAATGCCTTTTCCGGGGGGTCCCAAGGGCAGTCTGCCCTCTCAGCTGGCAACCGTAAGGCCCGCCAGCCGATCCGAGACAGACCCCCATTCCCCACCAATGGGGATGTGCCACCGGGTGCTCACCAGCCCGCTCTACCTACCCCAGCTAACCTGCCACCATTAGGGCCAAGCCTCTGCTTAGGCCCTAACGCCCCACATCTCTTGCAGGGCCAACCACAACCCTTGCCGCAAATCCGTAAGGAAGATCTCATTACCTTTAAAGGACAGGTGCACACCGTCCCCCCGAAAGAGGTCAGCGTACGTGTCCCTAATTTGAGGATGGGGCAAATAAACCCCCAGGCCCTCACCCAAAGCCTTAAATATGGCCTTATTGGCCTTACGCCTAGTCCGCTCAACAGCATCGTGGTCCAAAGCCTCCCTCCATACCCGCCGGGGGAGGATGGCTGACCACATAATGAGGACGCCAGGCCACCGGCTCAAAATAAACCGAAGGTCCGCTTGCACTTGCAGCGTAAGAGCCTTCCCTTTGACCCAACCTAAGTCATTACCCCCTAAATGTATAACTAAAAAATTAGGCGGAGGGGCAGACCTTCCCTCAAACAGGAGAGGCAACAGGCCCGGCCAACGTAGGCCCCGTCGGCCCTGCCACTCGATCTGGGCCCAACGGCTGAGGCCAAGCTGGGATCCGAGGTGGGTCCTCTTGGCCTGATGGGCGGCCCAGAAGACCATGCTGTGCCCGCAGATGAGGATCTGACACCTCCCACGGCGAACCACAGCACCTAAAAGAAAGAACAGTCAAACACAGTTCACCTCGGGGCAGGCAGAGGGCGGACATACCCCCGGTAAGCCGCCGAACGCCACCGCCCCACTCTGCGAATAGCCGCATCAGTGTAACCCATAGCAGCTGCAGTAGAAGCCGCCCCAATTCTGAAAGAATGGGTACCGAACTTGAAGCCCTCCAGGCCCAACTTAGCCAAGGCCCGCCCAGTGACAGACCAGAACTGGTCCCAGGTAAGAGGTGACTGATCGCGGTGGCGAAAGAGAAGACCCTTGCCCTCTCCCCTTTCCTTAAGAAATGCCTGCAAACCCTTAACCGGGCACAACTCGGCGTCAGCGCAAGAGCCCAACCAAATGGTCAACCCTTTACGATGCTGGTCAGTCTTGGATGACTGGATCCTTAAGGAGACTTTCTCTCCTACGAACCGTGCATCCTGAATCAGCAGCGCCCGCTGAGAGAGGTCCAAGCGAGACTGAGCCACCAACTCACCGACCCTAAGAGCCCCAAAGAAGGCCGTAAGCGCCGCAGCATGGAAGAGCGCCGCTTCATAGCCCGATAGGCAAACCGACTGCCAGGCGCCCCCCAAGCCTTTCAGTATGTCTGGTGAAATTGGTTGCCTGGCATCCTGCTGCGCACCAGCCTCACGGGACCAGCCCTCAAGCATCTTACGAATCCTGAAGTCGCCGGTCATATCCGGAAGTCCCCTAGCCTTACTAATAAAGGCAAGGGCAGCCAGGAGCCCCCGAATGGACTTAACAGATAGGCTGCCAGCCCTCCTTGCAACACAGAATTGCATAAGGTGCTCAGCCGGAATGGGCCAGCTCTGCTCCAAACCAGCCTTGATACGAAAGCTCATGAACTGACGCACAGCGCGATCATATGCTCTTCTCGTGCTGGGTGCGATGGCTAGATGGATGGCTCTGTGCACTTCTTCCCTCCAAGACTCCACAACTCCACAGGCATCAGAGATGGCGAGGGATCCGCGCCGGGTGCAAGCAGGCGAAAGCGCTCCATTTGCTGGCGAGACAGAGCGTCCGCCACCCCGTTGTCAATACCAGGGACGTGCCTAGCCCTGAACAAAATGTTCAGGCGAAGGCAGCGGAGCGTGAATGGCCTGACCAACCCCATGACCCTGGGAGACCTGGCAGAAAGGGAATTAATCACGTGCACCACTGCCATGTTGTCACAACAAAAGTGGACAACATGGTTGGCAAGCTCATCTCCCCACAACCAAAGCGCAACCAGGATTGGAAAAAATTCCAAAAACGTTAGATCCCTAGTGACTCCCATAGCGTGCCAGACAGCTGGCCAAGGCTCAGCGCACCAGTGTCCCCTAAAAAAGACACCGAAGCCCCAAGCCCCGGAAGCGTCAGAAGCCACCCGCAATTCGGTTTCCAGTAGCAATTCTTCCCGCCATAAAGTCACTCCATTGAATGAGGCAAGAAAATCTTCCCACACTCGAAGTTCTTCCCTAACACCTATAGACAACCTGACCTTATGATGGGGCAAACGCAATCCCACCATGACCTCGCACAGGCGTCGCAAAAAGGTGCGCCCAGGTGCCACAGCTTTACAAGCGAAATTCAGGTGACCCACAAGCTGTTGTAGCTCACGAAGCGTCACCTTGTGTTTGCTGCGCATGGCAAACAGTCGCTCACGTAAATCAGCCACTTTGGCTGCTGGGAGGCGAAAGGTCTGCGCCACCGTGTCGATCTCGGCACGATAAACGGGCACATTGACCAGACCCCCGGGGCCCACAAAAAATAAAATCATCAAGGTAATGGGCGGAGTCACGGCTTTGCAGCCTCTGACGCAAGGCCCACTCCAAAAAGGAACTAAACTTTTCGAAGGCCGAACAGGACACAGAGCACCCCATTGGGAGCGCCCTGTCCATGTAAAATTGGCCCTCGAAGGAGAACCCCAACAACTCAAAGTCCTCCGGGTGCACAGGGAGGAGGCGAAATGCTGACTTTATGTCACATTTCGCCATTTCCGCACCCCAACCATTCTTCTTAACCATACTAACTGCCTCATCGAATGACGTATACCGGACGGAACACAAATGCTCCGGAATGGCGTCATTAACTGAACCTCCCTTGGGAAAAGACAAGTGATGTATCAGCCGATACTCACCAGCTGCCTTCTTAGGCACAACTCCCAGTGGGGAAACCCTCAAATTGGGCACCGGAGGGGCGGCAAATGGGCCCAAGACACGCCCGTCCCTGCATTCCTTATCTA
Organism: Eublepharis macularius; assembly: GCF_028583425.1. NCBI lineage: Eukaryota > Metazoa > Chordata > Lepidosauria > Squamata > Eublepharidae > Eublepharis > Eublepharis macularius. The sequence continues at coordinate 38,408,599 of NC_072791.1, forward strand.
TCTTACGCCTAACTACGTCTTCCAAACCCTTAACTGAACGTAAATTCTGAGACATGAAAGGGGCCCGCGGGCCCTGAAACGGAATTCTAAAACCATAAGTGAAACCGTCTAACAAAAACCGTGCTGAAACTCGGTCAGGATAATACCGCAAAGTATCAGCCAGAACCTTCAGTTTTATGGGAGAGGGACCCTTTGTCAGCAGCAACTTGTCCGGAGCCGCCACCTGGGCGCCTGTACCCGCCACCCCGAGGCTTGGGGCGGGGGCAGGCCGGAAATGAATGGGGGCCCTTGCATCGTGGGCATTCGTGCTTAAACCCGCACCCCTTTCTGGAACACACGCCCTGATAGGCAAAGTCCCAACAAAGCAGCCGGGGCTGAACCGACTGCCCCGCTGAGGCGCGGGTACCAGATGTGGAGGCAGGCCTATGCAACAAATGCCCACTATCCGCTCTATCGCCCAAATTGGGCTTGGCCGGGGCCATCAACTGGAGCCAAAGCTGCTGATGTATGCGATCCCACGGCAAGGTAGGGTCAGAGGCTGCACGCATACGGAACTCTTCGTCGTACTGCATCCAAGCAGCACCAACGAAATCCGTATATCCCCTGTATATAATGTCAATATATTGAAACAGGGGGGCAGCCCTGTGAGGCTGCGCACGGGCAAGAACACCAGCGTAGATCAACATACCCGGCAGCCAATTGGACCAAGATCGGTCAACCTTACGCCTCTTCATTCTTTCCTTATCGCACTCATCCATGTCCTCCTTATCCTTCTTTTCCAGTTCCCGGAAAAGAAGAGTAAAGACGTCGACGAACTCACCACGCAGTATCTTGTCCCTGGTGGCAGGGGTCAGGTGGTCTCCCAATGGGAGGGCCGCGTCCCCAAACGGCATGGCCCGGTAGGGCAACGACCCCAAAGGGGTGGGCTGATAATAAGGACCCCCTAGATAGGGGGGCCATAAGGCCGCCGGTTGCCCAAACGGTTGTAAGCCACCCCCCGCAGCGGCAGAAGAAGCAGGCGCTGTGGGTACGGAAACAGGCGGAACAGGGGCTGGACCAAGGCCCCCCAGCCCCTGTTGAGCCGGGACAGGCGCGTGACCCCAAGGCTGCCATGGCCCAACACCAACAGGTTGCAGCTGCCCAGGAATCCCTGGCCAAGCCAGATGACTGGAATAAGAAGAATGTGGCAACTGAGATCCCCAGCTGGTGGGACCACATGAAGTCCCTATAGTCCCCCAAGGCCATGTCTGAGATGTCTGTGGCAAAGCGGACTTACCCTCGGGCTCCACCTGTTCCACGGCCACCGCTACTTGAGGCACCTCCGACACCTCGGCTGTGTCATCCTCGGCCCGTGCCGAAGTTCCCGCTCTGTCCAGGTCCTCCTGAAGCGCATCTGCACCGCTCATCTCACCACCTGTAGAACTTTCCAGAACAGAAAGACGCGCGAGGACGTCACGCTGAAAGGTGGCCCGGGAAACCTTCTTAGAAGCCCTACCGGTGCTATTGGGTACTACCTGACCGGGAGAAACCCCCTTTGCCCCTTCCAATAAGGCTAACTTGGCCAAAATCTCCTGTCGGAGCGACCCTGAATCCTCCTCATCAGAGGACGACGCAGGGAGAGGCCCACTCACTCTGGGGCGCTTAGCAGGCTGCTTGCCTTTGCTGTTGCCTACTCCTTTTTTAGGAGGCATGATGACAATCGGGGGGAGGGGGGCAAATGCCCACCAACACACCTGGCACTAGGCCCCCACCAAGTACCAATAATACCAGGGCCAGTAATACAAATCGTGCCCCAAGGTCATGACCGAAAAGACTCCCAGCAGACGCGATTAGAATCGCCGATGTGAGCCTCTTCCTAACCCAGTCTCTCCCCACACTCTCACCCCCTCTCCCTGTCCCTTTCCCTCTCTCTATTACTTATTCAATGGTTTTATTTTTATTTTTTATTTTTTTAAAGAGAGAGGAAAACAGGCAAAGGTCACCCTACAGCCACCAGAGAAAACAGGGGGGGGGGGGGTATGGCAAGAGGGAGGGTGCACACAAGACCCCGCAGAGGGTGGCCACCCTATAGGGCGAGGCGGCGGGACCGGCCGGGCAAGATGGGCGGCGGGACCGGCCCTTCCCCGCTGAACCCCAAAGGCAGGCCCAAAGAAGAAACGGCGACGGAACGCCGAAAGAACAAAAACAGAACTGGGCGAGGGGGGGGGCACACACCACCCAGCCGCCTTCAACCCGCCCAGAACCCAGTGCCCAGGTAAGGAAAAAAGGGGGGAGGGGGGAGGGGGCGAAGCGACGAACGCCAAGCTGCAAGCCCGAATTCGCGGCCGCCCGCCGTCTCCAGACCCGGGAGGGCAAACTGCCCGGAAGCCTCGACGGCCCGAGAGCATCTAGGCATGCGGCCTAAGCGCCAGCAGCGGATGCGGCCGCACGTCCTCTCCCTCCACGAGCCAGCCCGCAACTGCACGGAGGGGGAAGGCGGGCAGAGCCAATAACGGCTCTAAAGCCCCGCCCACATCAGGCTCCCGGATGCCCGGGAAAGCCAGCCGCTCTCCCACCGTGCATGCGGGCAAAGACAGGCACCCGGGTAAGCGCGTGCACGCGCACGCACCGGGAGTGCCTATTTCTCCTTCTACATGCGGAGAATGTAATGAGGCCCTGTGTGGTATGGTGCCACCCTATTGGCACAGTCATTCAGTCTCACAATACATTCTTCTTGTTGTTTTTTAAATTAGAGCTGTTCCTGATGAAACCCAATGAGCTGGTTAGCATGTTGGTCTAGGAATGTCAAGACCAGGGCTGAAATCTCCACTCCCTATGAAGTTTACTGAAGAGACTCTCTTTCAGCCTGATATGTCTGTCATGGTTTTTGCAAGGGTAGACCAAAAAATGGAAGAACCACACCAAACTCTTTGGAGGAAAATGGGATGCCATTATGAGGAGTAAATGGTCTTTCTGTAGAACAGTTTAAAGTGCTACTTTGACATAAAAGCAGTGTGGGTAAATTAAAATATTGTTCAAAATTAGGGTTTCCAGCTCCAGGATAGGAAATTCCTAGAGAATTTGGGAGTAAAGCCTGGGGAGAGTGGAGTTTGGAGAAGGGATGGACCTCAGTTAGGTATAATGCCATATAATCTACCCTCCACAGCAGCCATTTTCTCCAAGGGAACTGATCTCTGTGGCCTAGAGACCAGTTGCAATTCTGGGTAATTTCCAGCCTGGAGGCTGGTGGCAACCTATTCCAAATACAAATTATTTTCCTTCCAGTAGCTCATTGTTTGTTATTGCTTGTGCTTTCCACTAAAGTAGAAATTTAACTCTCTTTTGCCTTATCTCTACAGCTCTATCCGCAAACATATTCTTTCTTACATTTTAATAATTTCCAGGCCAAATTAGCAAACTGCTGACGTTTTGAATTAGAAATTGGAGGCCAACTTGTAGGGTGAGGCCTTCAGATAGATTGAGCTGTCTGCTCCCATGTTATTCCCTTGAAGCAAGTACTGATTATTCATTCCTCTCCCCCCTCCCCCCACCATTAGAAGGCCGCTTTGCAACCAGATAAAAGAGGCCCCATATTAAATGTGAGACCCTGGTGTTGTGTTTTGCTTTTCGGATTTAGTGCTGAACATTACAAGGGATTGGAGATTGATTTTGTTCAGGGAGCAGAGCCAGATAAAACAACAGAGAAGCAAGCTACCCTGTTTATAGAAAGGAGCAGTGTTATCATAAGAAGACAGAAAGGTACCTGAACAACGTTAATGGGGAGCTTACAGGGCTACTGAGAGGATTTTGTATATATAAATCAGCATTTCAGCTCACAGAATGTTTCTCCTCTGTACTTCTCTAAATAAAGCCAGCTCCCAACATTGTATCACATTCTAGTGTAACCAATAAACAGAATGTTAGTTCAGGCAATTTAGGTATAGGGTTTATGTTAGGCAGTCAGAATCAGGCTCACTTGTCACAGGTCTATAATACAAAGTGAGTGAACAGTCATTTAGGACACAAAGCCTCTTTGCATGAAGGGCAGAGTATAAGCTGAATTAAATAAATAAATAAATGTGTGGAGGGGTTGTTCCCTGCCACAGGCACTGAAGTAGTTCAGAAATAAAGCCAAACCATGTTTTGAAGCTATATGTGGAGATTCATGGGACCGCCTTGCAATGGCTCATCTCTATCCTCCATGGTTGGGGACAGAGGGTGGCGCTGGGTGATCAGTTATTGCCCTGTCACCCACTAGTGTGTGACATGCCTCAAGGGGCGATACTCTTCCCAATGTTGTTCAACATCTACATATGTCCCCTCATCCAGCTGGTACAGAGTTTTGGGTTGGGTTGTCACCAGTACGCTGATCACACCCAACTTTATCTGTTAATGGATGGATGGACTCCACTCCCAATAATCTGGCCAGGGCTTTGGAGGCTGTGACTGGATGGTTGAAACAGAGCAGGTTGACATTGAATCCTATGAAGATGGAGGTCCTGCATCTGGGCCATGGGCTCTTGTGTTGGGAGATCCATCTCCCAGCCCTTGGTGGGGCACTGCTCACACCTGTGTGAGTGGTGAGGAGTCTGGCTGTGGCCTTGGATGCCTCCCTATTAATGGAGACCCAGGTCACTGCAGTTGCCCCATCTGTGTTTTTCCATCTTCGCTAGATTGGGCAGCTTGTTCCCTACCTTTTGGCCTCCAAACTTGCTGCTGTGATTTATGCAATGGTCTCCTCCAGATTGGACTACTGCAACTCACTCTACACTGGGCTGCCCTTGTCCCTACTCTGGAAGTTACAACTGGTCCAGAATGCGGCAGCATGTGCTCTGACTGGGAATCTGTTCCGGTCACATATAACACCAGTTTGGGGCCAGCTACACTGGATCCCAGTGGAATTCAGGATTAAGTTCACAGTTCTGGTACTGGCTTTTAAAGCCCTTAGCAGATTGGGGCCAACATACCCGACTTCCTCTTGCCATACTTTCCCTGGAGAGCCCTTCGTTTGGCAGATCAACATCTGCTGGTGGTCCCCAGCCCCCAGGTTTGTCTCACCTCAACCAGGAGCAGGGCCTTTTCAGCCCTGGCCCTAACCTAGTGGAACTCTCTGTCTGTAGAGAGTTAGATGCAGCAGCATTTACTATCTTTCCACCAGGCCTGCAAAACGGAGTTGTTCTGCCAGGCATGTGATGATTGAGGCGAGCATCTTCCCCCCTCAATTGGCCTCCCACTAGGAGGATATAGTTCCCCCTGGTCTGCTGAAGCATCAAACAGCTTGCCCCCCGCCCCCATGGGTTGCATGTATATAGAGAGACTGTGCAATATGAATGGCACAATGTTTTTATCGTATGTGTTTTATTATGCTGCTGTTTTATACTTTTTCTGTGATCTGCTCTGAGCCTGTTCTCAGGGAGAGCGGAATACAAATGTAATAAAAAAATATATATAAATGACACTTGTACTCATTCTCCTCCCCTTCTTCCCTCCTACATGCACTACAAGTAAATAATAGTGCAGTCCTAGGGATGTATACTTAGAAATAAATCTCATTGAGACCTACAGAACTGAATCCCTAGGAAGTAGAGCTGCCAGGTTTCCCTGTGGGGGCAGGAGATCCCCCATTCCTAACCTCCATCCCCTGCCACCACTCACATGGCCAGCAGGGGGAGGGAGGCAGCAGAACAGGCCTGCTGGGCATGCTTTGGCTCCTTGAACAATAACATCACTTCCCAGAAGTGATGTCATTGCACAGCCAAAGGAGTCAGAAGAAAATCGGAAGAAAAAAGGTGAGTACTGGGTTACCCCCCCCCCCTTCCCGCTGTGAGCATGAGGAGACCTGGTAACCCTACTAGAAAGTATGCTTCCATAGTCACTTCTACTACAGCACAACCACAATATGCTGTTATATTAAAAATGGTAAACAATTGTTCATGCTTCTTCTCAAAACCCAGACTGGAAACCAAAATTTGAATCTGGTTTGCAATCCTGCTTTCCAAAGGAAACACAAATTATCTGGCCAGTTCAAAGGGATTAGAGTAATTGCTGTATTTATACAAATAGAAGATTAAGATTATTTCCAGGAATGCACCCCACCCCCCAGAAAGAAAAGAAAAGAAGAGAGAGAGAGAGAGAGAGAGAGAGAGAAGAGAGGATTGTTTTAAATTCATTTACAAGTTACAGTTATGTCCAATAATATATTGTTAAAAACCCTTTTTGTGGATACCATTTTAATGGGGGGATGTCATATTCATGGTCATCTTTTTGAGTAAATGAGGTAGTAGAAAAGGAAAAAGTGTGCAAACACTTATTTCATATAATAGTGATTAATAGTGTCATATAATAGTCATATAATAGTATAATAGTGATTATTTCAGTGTATACCACTGAAATGTCAGTTAAGGTCGATAAAACCATGAATTCATGGTTTACCTTAGTTTATTAACCACAAATAGTCTTAACTATGGCATGACATGGCATACAAAATGTGAACATTCTAGTTTAATCTTAGCTTATCTAGTGCTATCATTGCACAAAAGATGTCTGGCCAGGGTAGAGCTAATGAAACTAGTATTTGTCAAGGAAATTGGGGCTGGAGTGGTCCTTTGTGAGATGAATCACAACCATGGTTAAAATAAACATGATTTTTGCATTATGTCTGGCTGAGTGTCTGGCTTATCTAGCACATTTATTTATTTGGTTCATTTGTAATCCAACTTTCTCAATTGTGTTCACGAAGGCAAGTATACCTCCCAGCTGTCTTCCGTAAAGAGAGTGGCTGCTACTTGATTCCAAATACTACATTTAGGGACAATAGGTGAACACCTCTGCCTATTCCATTCTCCACACATATCTTAAAAATAAGTATTTTTCTAGAGGTTAGATATAGGGAAGTCTATAACATGGGAATGCACTATCACTTTCATTAAACAGAAATGGACAGCAGAACTAGTAAAACAGTAAATGAAAAGGAGAGGTAATTAAGAAGTGCATGTCTTTCGCTTCCTGTTCAGATATTTCATAACTAGATGAGGTGGAGAGATAGCACAATCCAATTTCTTTGGATTTATCGCCTCTCGGTTCCTGCTCTGGGCTGCTCCCCTCTTTTTTGCACTGACAGATCAAACTGTTGGCATCCACTGTAGCTGACAAATTGGGTAATAATGTGGCTAATAAATGCAACATTCACTTCCCTACTTAAGGGCAATTTACACGTCAACCTTAAAGAGACTTTCTGCCCATTTTCCAGGATTCAGAAGCGCATCAAGTGGCATTTCTTAATAGCACCTTGGCTGGGAAGACACCAACGGTGACAAATTGATAGGCAAAATCATTTTCTTTATGTCCCCCAGCTGGCTGTTTTTCAAAAGTCAGAATCTGTAATATTGAGACCTGAGCTCATAAATTGGCTTTCCCCCCCCCCCCTTTTATTGGAGAAAAGAAGCTAGAGCTTTCCCATGGCATTCCCCTGTCACATAGTAGACACAGCTAAGGTAAGTTAGTCAGCCTCAGGCAGAGTTTGACACTGGAAAGTGGTTGACCTTCTGTGCTGCATGCAAGCGAGGCCTAGAAGCTAGATAAGGGAAGGCTGCATAGGAAGGGGAAACATAGGAGGGAAAGAAGGGTGTCAGTGTGTGAATCTTCTCTGGGTGAATATAGTTAAGTGAAATGACCATATTCTTTGACAATGGTGGGGGCATGGGGTGGGGAATGAAAGGAGGTAGAAGAAGGTCAAGCACATTGCAGGAGTCCTTGAGGCTTTTTTAAACATCTCTGTGAATATCATATAAGGTTCCTGTCACCACAAACTAAGATGTTCAGTGCCAGAGGAAGGGCACAGATTCTGTCCTTCACAGCTATGGAAGGAAGGATGTCGAACATGATGTAAACAGCAGATGCTGAAACAGAGAGGAGGAGGCTGGTAGTGGATTCCAAAATGAGCAGAAAGCCTAGAGAGGTTGAACCCAGTAACCTATTTGTCTCTCTCCCAGGGGTTCCACAATACATTTGATGGGCATTGCATAGCCATCACTGATTACATTTGTGTACAACTCTTCTGCCTTGAGTCCTTTTGGAGGGGGAAAGATGGTTTGGAAATTCCATAAACAAAAATAAATGGGAATATGTGAGAAAATATTGTTGAGCTTTACCGTCAGGTAGCCAACTAGAAACAGCTATGAAAATAAACAAAGGCATCTTTGCTACTAAAAAAAGGAAAAGTCTGCAAATGAGATATTTTCATATTTGTATAGAACAGGAAGTACTTTTCAGACCAAGGTCTAGGCCTACAGAATGTCCACCCTTTTCTTTTGCAGTGCCCCACCATCTATCTACGTCTATTTGCCTATATCTGATTACATTTGTAGATCTCTCTCACTAAACATGGCATTTACATCTTTTACTTCCCAACTAGAGATGGGCACGAATCGAATTACAACCCAAAAAACCGCACGAACCAGACCAGTTCGTGGTTCGCAAACCAGTGGTTCATGGAAGCTCATTTCCACGAACTTCCACAAACTGGTCTACTGGTTCGTTTAGGTCATATTAAAGGGGCAGTTTAAATGGCCATTTCCCTGGGGAAATGACCATATAAACTTTTCCTGCAGCAAGTGGCAGATCCCATTAAACTATCAGCTGACAGGCAGCAGGGGGGATCCCCCCCTCGGCGCCTGCCAGCTGATAGTTTAGAGGGACCTGCCGCTTGCAAGCAGCAGGGCCCTTTAAACTGCCCAAACCCCACCCTCAGCCCCCACCCCCCCACCCCCCAGTCCCAGCCCCAGCCCCAGCCCCACCCCCAGCCCCAGCCCCACACTTATCTTGCCCTGCGGGCCTGCAGCGTCCTCTCCTTCCTCCCATGGGGGGCAGGAAGGCCATTTTTGGCCTCTTCTGCTGCTTTGTGGGCCTGCCAGGCAGTGGAAGAGGCCGAAAACGGCCTTCCCACCCCTCAAATGACCACCACAGTGGCCTGCCACTTGCAAGGCAGGAAAGGGCCCTTTAAACTGTCAAATGCTCCTTTCCCTGCCACTGCTAAGTGGCCAGAAAGGGGCATTCAAACCCCATGAACCATGAACTGGTTTGTAAACTTGCCCCAGTTTGTGATTCCTTGTTTGTGAAAACTCACGAACCATGAACCTCATGGTTCATTTTTTTTGTGGTTTGTGCCCATATCTATTCCCAACCCATTTGTTCTTCTCTGTGTTATGGATCCCCATACTATTGACTCCTCCTCAACATTGGAAGCAGTCCTGCACATTTAATTATATACATAGGAGAAGGGCTGTATTGGATCCTGCCCCCCCGACACCATTGTTAATATAAAAATGTTGTTCATTTGGACTCATGATAATTATCAAGTTGAAAACTTACTAGTTTTATCCAGTTTCAAATATCAAATGGCTTCATTTTGGTAATGACTTGCTATGTAAAGTAAAAACAAACCTGTCTTCCAGAAACTTTTATTCCATACACAAATGATTTAAGAGACGAACGACTATTGCACTGAAGTGTCATGATGACAGACATTGTGAATGTCCCTGTATATAAATTTCATAGACACCTTGGATGTTAAACTAGCATAGGGTCAAATGGAGCACTGGCTAAAGCATGGTTTGAAGTTACTTTGACCCATCCATTTAAATGATTCAGTGTATAAGTGTCTATAAGAACATTACATTTAACTGTTCTTAGAGGTTGTATTTTACTGTTGTTGAAGGTTGTTTCCTGACTGTTGGAGTTGTATTACTTTCCTGAAGTGTGTAAGCTGAGAATTTCACAGTGTATCCATAAACAATGGCCCATATCAGACTTAATTGGAAGGTAATGACTTTAAGCTTAGAACTGGACTAAAGTTGTCATCTTTTTTCACTTTATTAGTTACTTTTATATCTGCAGGATACCCAAAGCAATTATCCCCACAGTCTCAGTGAACACACAAGGCCCTAGCAAATGGGTTAAGCTAGGTTTATAAATGGCTGATCTGAATTATTGTTAAATCCTTCCATCCTTTAATTAATGTGGAGTGAGTCTTATAAAGATTCTCTGCTGACATCCTGCATTCAGGAAGCCACAACTGGAATCAGGAGACTCTCCTATGTGTGTGGGGATCATTAGTGACCTCATCGTCGATACGCTGACATCACTTCTGCCGCAACCCAGAAATGATGTCATCACATTGCTGCTGATGTTCTAGCTATTCAGCCAAAAATTTGCAATGGAGATTGGGCAAACATAACCATTATGGTAGGAGGCAGATGCAAAAAAAGTATGATGCACTAAAGCCAATTAAATTCTCAACCATTACAGAATGAAAATGAATAACAAATACAATATTAAAATAAGCTAACAGCAACAAAGTGAGAGCAGTTGTAGCATAGTGGTTAAGTGGTCATGCGGTAGATTAGCATTCTGCTGGTTTAAATTCCACTACTGCCCTGAGCTCAGCAGGAGTCCTTTATGTCTGGCCTCTGCAGTTTCCAACTTATGGGGTTTCATATATATATTTGCACACATTTGAATCTGTTCCATTAATTTTTCATAAGTATGTGTAAGTATGTATTTACGTCTGAAGTCCTTACAGAGATTCACTCGGTATAATTCTCTGTGCATATTTACAGTAGAGTAATCTTATTTAAACCAATATGGTTGCTTAAAAGTAAACAGTTTAAGAAACTCCGTTTTAGTAATTATATCCAACTAGTTTCATAACATGATTTTTTTAAAAAAAAATTAACATGGGTAAGCTTGAAAATCCTTGAGCAAATGCTAGACTTTATTTATTTATTTATTTATTTAAAAACTATAAACAGAAATGTTAATCTCTGGTGATGATCGCTGGCTAAAAATAATGTTTAATATACTATTGATGTTATCTTGTTTTTAGGGTGCTGACAGGGCCTCCAGATTGTGGGGACATTGTCTAGTATCCTGGTTTACGGGATGAACAGGTTAGGTGGCCTCCGAAGTGTACTGTAGCTTCACATTTCAAGGATATGTTACCATCCTGGGAAGGAAACACCATAAGACCAATAAATACAGAGTCTAAATTTATGTAACTGTGCCTCTGCATCTTACCCTATAGTGGTTAGATGTTATTTTAAGAAACATTCTCCTCCTGATATATCTGCGTGTCCTGAACTAGCAAATGGCCATATGTACAACAAGAGCAGGTTTCCACATGCTTATCACATGCATGCATATGATGCCCTAGCCATATTCTTGGATTGAATGCATAAAATAAGGGATCACCAGTTCAATGGTGGTGCATGCAGTCTCTCTTCCCAGACCAAAAAGGTGATCAAACAGATTTTCAGTTTATGTGACTGGGGAATGTATGCAGAACCCTGGCTCTTGCCTTTCCATTTAGATTGGATTATAATGATGCATTTGTAAGCCTCCTGGGGTTTCCCTGTTTTTTTCTCTGATCTTCCTTCCCAGGGTTTTCCTTGCTTTTTCTTTGATCTTTCTCAAACTTGCTTTGCTCTGAAATTATGGGGATGATCACAATAAACCTGGATGGCTGCTGGGTGTATGGGAAAATCTGGATTTTCCAACTTTTGTCACACCACCACCCCTCAATTTCCCCCCAGATTTCTAGGCTTTTTGCAAATCCCCAAGTTTGCATGAAAATTTTCATAGTCTGTATATGGCCCCAATCCAATGCATTAAGTATCTGCAAATGAGGTCGTGGGGCCAAGCTGAATATTAGATATGTTCAGCTGGGGACACACAGCGACTTGAAGGGGCATTTCATTTCCTCCTTCCTCAATAGTTGTTTTCGGCTAGCCTGTACTCTGCTTTTTAGTGTTATGTCTATTTTTATAATTATTTTTTTAAATTGAATTATTGTATATATGTCCCAGGCTAGCCTGATCGTGTCAGATCGTAGGAGCAAAGTAGGATCAACTGTGATTAGTCCTTGGGTTAAAGAGCTCCAAGGAAGAGCAGTGTCACTATGCAGAGACAGGCAGTGGTAAACTGCACCATTTGGGTAGAAAGGCAGCACTGAAATAAAACAAAAATACTCCTTCACTTTCCTGAAAGGCTCCATAGCCTCTTCTCTTTTCCTGCTTCCTTCTTTCCTTCCCTCCCACCAACCAGCCTACTTTATGAGCTCCCATCTTCAGTTTTCCTTACTACCTTCCCCCTGGCAGCCAAACCTTGGGGAAACTCCATGTTGTGCTGGTCTCCAGACCAGGCCCAGTCACACAGTAGGGGATTTACAAGGATTTACAGAAGGCACCTCAGTTTCCCCTCTATCCACCTTTCTGTGCTATTTCTTCTTTCCCTCCTCCTGGCAGCAACCATTGCCTCACATTTCCTCCATTCTGTCCTTCCCACCCACCAAGCAACCTACCTTTTATCTGCCCTCCATCTTTATCTATATTTATTATTTATTTACTTCATTTATACCTTGCCTTTCTCCACAACACAGACCCAAAGCAGCTTACATCATTCTCCCCACTTCATTTTATTCTCATAACCTATGAGGTAGATTAAGGTGAGTGTGCGACCTTCCATGGCATATGGTAGAGTTGCCAGGTCCCCCTGGCAATTGGTAGGAGGCACAGGAGAATGAGGGGATAGGAATAGGATGTTTGCTGGTAATGCAATGATGTCACCAGTGATGTGCTGACATTTCTTCTGGAAGTGACATCATCACATTGCCAGTGCACCAGAACATATGATATTTGAGCAAAAACTCTTATGATTTATGGTCAAATACCAGACTTCACCCAACAATGTGATGATGTTATTCCCAGGCATACAGGAAGTGATGTCAGCATGTTGCAACATTGTGTCACCAGTGAACGCCCTGGCAGTGGGTAAGTCCTATCATTTCCTGGCATTTCTTTTTCCACCGGCCCGCTGAGCACAGGCAGAAGAGGCAGGCTGTGCAGGTCTGGTAACCCTACTGAATCGTGATTAAAACGCTAACCACTAAACCACACTGGATTTCATGTGGTGGTTGCTGTTACAGTAGCAATCAGTCAGGCTTGGATGAGTCATGTAAGTTGTGTGGTAGCAAGTCACCTGGTGGTTTCTGCCAGGCCTATCCCGTGATGAGTCCTCAGTACTTATGCCTTAAATGGGTCATTTCTCATTTCTCGGTGACTGTGAATATTGGAACTGCATCTATAATATTTGCAATGAATATGGAAGTCAGAAGGTACAGGGAGCTCTTCCTGTGCACTCTATTGTCTACAGAAGTCTATGTGTTCTTTCCTGCATGCTCAGGCATGTATCCTGGCTGGAAACAAGTAACATTTTTCTACAGAATGAGAAAATTGAAAAATAATTCATGCAAGGTATTGAAATGGAAGTAATTAAGCAATACATATATTGTGTTTTCAGTTTACCTACATTAGCAGATGCTTCATTCAAGTGATACTGCTTCTCATTGTCTGATTTCTGAAAGATAATTTCAAATTCAATCCTCCTATTAAATGAGAAACCATGTCAATTTTGATCACATGCTTCCCACAATGTATGAACTCTTGGTCTGAATGACATTCACATAAGTAGGCCTAAAAGGTTTGTGTGCCTTTTCTAATGTTTTTAGTTATATCACCCATTTTTATTGCTGATAGAATAATATTGCGATCATCTGTCCAGTAAAACACAAGTATCTTATAAAAAACCCCAAATATATTCATAAGTAAATCAGTTTTGTATTTATGTTTACCAGAGTTGGGAAGATGGTTTCTGAAATATTCTCAAAAAGAATCCTCAAAACCATACAGAAAGCCAATAACTACAACCCAATTCTCTTTACTTAGAAGTTAGCCCCACTAATTTTAATTGAACTTACTCCAAGTAAGCATGTATAGGATTGCAGCCTCAGCATAGTCTCCACCATTCTGGCCTGTTGAAACCCCCTGGACCTTGAAATGAAAGGACTTTGATGGATGATTGATATGAAAACAGGCTAAGATCTTGAGAAAGAAAGGGGGAAAGCCACAATTTGCAGGGCTAAAAGTTCATGCTCTTTCAAAATTCCAAGTTCCTGTTTCTTATTACCTTTTTATTATTATAATTTTTGCGTGACTGTGGCTGGACCTCTCGTAACCTCCTGCTCAGAGTGCCAAAGAATAGCTGCTTGCTGCCATCAGACAGGAAACCCTTTCTCCATTGCCCCCTCCACTTGGAGCCCAACAATGCCTCATAAAATATCAGATCACAGATTAAAACCGACTGACTTTAAAGTTCAGAAAGCTCAAGCTATGCCTGCTATTCAAAATAACTTTAACTTGTTTAAGATGGAAAATTGAGGGGACATACAGAAATGATATAGTAACTGTTCTCAAGCTCTTGCGCTCTTTCTGTTTGATCTAAAATAGAAAATTAGCTTTTAAGTGTTTACTAAAGACAACTGAATGAGGCTTAATAAACAGCTGCCACCACCCATACAATGGACAATGACTTCTACTTATTTTATGTTAAATTGTAGCATGGTGGCTATGAGATTGACAGGGCAATCCTCTGTAGAATTTACTCCACTCAAAGCCCACTAAATCAATTGTGCATAACTGTGCAACTATACATAACATGCAAAGTTGCCCTAAACTGAGTCAGACCATTGGTCTATCAAGTATTGTCTGCACTGACTGGAAGCAGCTCTCCAGTATTTCAGGAAGAGGTCTTTCACATCATCTGTCGCCTGATCCTTTTAACTAAAGATGCCATGAATTATTCCCAGGACCAGATATGCATGCTGTACCACTGAAACAAGTTTTGCTGAGCCACAGCCCCCCCTGCCACTGTGTGCTACTTTCTTGTAGTCCCGTGGGTGAGTTCTGTATTCTGCCCCAAATCCATTAAATGGCCTCAAACAAGCCATTCTCTCAGCTTCAAAACCTCTGACAGCAATATGGGAGTTAATAATACAGGGTTTTAAAAAGAATTATAACCAGATTATGTACACAAAGAGGTCTGACCACTCAAAAGTACTATGGAAATATGTAAGTGTTATTAGTTACATTGAGCTTTATAGATGACCTATTTTATATTTTATTTAGTGTGTACACTTCTAGGTAGGAACTGTCTCCCGTTTTGTCATTGTGTAGCTCCTAATAGTTTTCAGGTGCTTTAGAAATAATAAATCATGTGTGGAGTACCAAGTGACAGGCTATCAGTCAGGGAGCCTATGGCCATCTTGCGGGAGATAGTAGGAGGATAGAAAGCAAGGACACAGGAGAGCTGGAGTTCCTTGCTTGTGTTTGTTCATGCAAAATATTTCTATTCACCTTTCCACCAAGTCTGACCTTCAAGGCAGCTTACAGAATCAATAACAATAAAAATCAGTCAACACATTAATCAGCTGTTAAAACCATCACTATGAATTTAGCAAGAAGTGTCAGACAAGAAAAACAACAACAACGATGATGAAGCAGCCCACCAGATGAAGTTCCATTGAAGGCACTACTCTGCTTTCCCGATTTTCTACTTATGAAATTTAGGTGGGTTTCTACAAGGAACAGAGTCTTCTCAGTTGTGGCACCAGTTATGGAATGCCCTCCCCACAGCCATTCACCAGGCGTCAAATCCTTTGATTTTTGTTGTTGTTGTTGTGGGATTAAAAATAACTTGTTCTCTCAGGCATTTTATGTATGTCTTTTTTGAATTTATTTCCTGTTTCTTGACCAGAGTCCCCAGTGCAATTCACAATATTCATAAAATGTGGTATTCCATTTTTAAAATATGTTTCCGCTTAAAATACAAACCATAAAATAAATGGAGCTAGTAAAAAAGAAGATGGGAGAGAGAAGAACAGATTAAAAAACATAAGGTTAAAATACAGCTCAAAAATAAAACAGGATAACCCTAGACACAAAATAAAACAATCAAACAACAATAAAAAACAGCTGTCTCCAAATTGGGAGAATATGGTGAAGAGATGAAGTAGAAGAAACAAGTCTGAGTATATATAGCTACAGGTAACTGATGCTGTCTCTGTCTACTTCTTAACTTTCTGTTACAGGGCATTTGGTCTTACATGGTCCTTGTGGTGAGGAGGAGGTCATTTTTGTTGAGTCATCATTGTATCTGTGAATTTTGTTCTCTGAAAAAAGGGAAGATGTTTTTTTCTGGATGTGTCTAGGGGTCTCTCTAGACATGGAGGCTTTTAAAGCATTAGATGGTGCCTGCAGCCACACAGCAGCTGTGGGGAATGGTTGTTAAAAATAAAGGAGAGCCCAAACGGCCTCAGAATGGTATGGTGACGGGAGGAAGGGCTCCTGCCTCCCCCCTCAAGCCATTTCCCCATATCAAAATAGCATGGGGGTGGGGATTTCCCTGTTTTTACAGCTCCTCATGCACAGAATACACCACATGGAGCAGCAAAAACAGGCACACACACGGCTGACTATTTTGGAAAACAAGTTGAGGGGGGACGGAGGAGCCCTCCCCCCACCATGATGTTTTGAGGCCATTTGGCCTCTTCTTTATTTTTTTAACAGAAATTTGTTTTTTAACTGCTGTGGGGCTGCTGGAACCTGAGTTGAAACTCAAACACAACTCTTTAAAAACCTGCATGTCTAGAGGGACACTAGGAATCCACTTTTGTCACCCTGGTAAATGAATAGTCCCACGGATGAATGGGCTGAGACTAGAGTTACTCTACAGAGCATAGCTATCTATAGTAAGTGGAGGAAAAAGAAAAGAGAAAGAGGGACAGCTATGCCCTGTCTTGTATATAAAATGTGAGCCACAGAAGAATTCAGCAGAGTAATGCTCTCCTTATTGAAAACAGGTTGTTACCGGCGTGGAATTTCTTTTTCAGAAATTTTCTTTTTTAGATATAGGAATTGGTTCCTCTTATTTTTTTTCCTATTTCAAATAGGGATTCTCTTTGATTTCTCATTCATTTATTTTTTGTTGTTTTGTTTTTGATTTTTTCCATGTGATAGTGTCCTAATCTGTGGATTTCTGCCTGTCGTAGTGCCATTGTAATACTATACAAAAAGTAAAATCAGACTGATTCAGCAAGGATGTTCATACGAGTCCTCCTGGCTTGTGTTGAATTGCTTGTTTAATGGCTCACCTTGTACTTAATTTTTCAACCATACTTGTAGCATATAAATAAATAAAAGAAAGAAAGAAAGAAAGAAAGAAAGAAAGAAAGAAAGAAAGAAAGATCTATATCAAATCTTCTTCTTCAAGAAAGAGGAGTTGATTTGAAACAGACTCAAATTCCTAAAAAGAAATAGAAAAGGATTGCTGGGGGACATGTACTCTTCGAGTGTGAGCTTTATCAAAATATTAGGGCAATCTTCATAACTCCAATTTGTAATCTAACTCCAATTTGTAATCTGTTCCCAGGTAGAAATGATAGATTCTATCTAGATAAGCTTTTAGCCGATAAGGACCATGAAATTACATTAAAGGTGGCAAATTTTGATGTGCTAGCCATACGGATTAGGAAGTATTTTACAGTAATTTACAAATAATTTACAAGTAATTTACAAATATTTTATAATGTTAAGGATTTAAATATTTAATAATTTGGTTTTAGGCACTCAGGCTTTAAGATTTTAAATATTTAAGAATCTGTACCCTGAAATTTTAGTGAATAGATTTGTAAATAATATGACTTACCCTGACTGTAGGTTGTATGCTATTAATGTGTGGTCTATGACCGTAATAAAGATTGATTGATTGATTGCTGGAGAAATTCAGCAAAGGGTAATTAAGAGAAATTTTATTTAAGAATACTCATAGTCTGTGCGCAGGGAATAGAGGATTTGGCAGCATTTCTAATAAAGACATAATGCATTTTTGAAAGATGTTTGCCTGTTATTCAAGGTGTTTTGATAAGATGTTGCAGATGAAGATGAAGTTTTTACGCCCCTCCATAATATTAGTTGTAATAAAAGATGAACCCGGAAAAGCTCTTTTGAGATTACTTCTATGGATGAGCATGAACAATATAAAAATAATTGGTCAAGTCATATTACTGAGTTCTGAATAAGCCTTGCTTGTTGTATATAAGTTTATTTTTGGAAAAACTGTGTACAGGACCCCTGCCCCCAATGACTTTGGCTCCTCTTCTTCTTGCAAAGGAAAATGGCATCCTTTATAAGCAGTTCTTAGTAACAATCAATTAAAATCATCCAAATTATATGCATGAAGTCAACACAATTATCACAGTATTCATTCTGCAGACACTTTTGCTTAATATAGTAGTTAGATGACTAATCCTGTAGTGCAAAGTCTCAAAATTACAAAACAGTGGGAAAGAAATTAATCCAGAGCTTCAATCAATCTAGAATTCTTAATGTTTCTTCCAAAGTAACTTTGTTTCTTCTAGTAACCTCTTTCTCAAGCTCTGATCCCTATACACTATTTTAACACCATTCTTTCACTCTATTTTTATGATCCTATGAGCGAATGCCTCTCACTAGCTGCCAAGAAAAACACCAGACCAGCACAAACTCCTGTAAACCAGGTGGAAAACTGGTTCATGTGTGAACATTATGCGTGTCAAATGGAGAAAGTCAGTAGAGAACAAAGCAAAGTAGATCCAAGGATTGATCAATCATTTGCTCAATCATGACATGGGAAAATATGATGGCAGAATACATAATTTTGCTCATGATCTTGTCTATGAATATATCATTTTAAAGTTTTATGTGAATACTTTGTCAAAATAGTGCATCTTGAACTGTGTGAATACAGGTTCTGGTGTGCTTACAGGTATAGATTATTCTACATATCAGTGGCAAACAAAAAGAAATTAACAGTGCAATCCTAAACAGATCCAGAGGAGTTAGCCATGTTAGTCTGTACTAGCAAAACAGTAGAGTCCAGTAGCACCTTTAAGACTAACCAACTTTACTGTAGCATAAGCTTTTGAGAACCACAGTTCTCTTCGTCAGATGCATCTGACAAAGAGAACCGTGGTTCTTGAAAGCTTATGCTACAGTAAAGTTGGTTAGCCTTAAAGGTGCATCCTAAACAGAGTTACTCCAGTCAATGGGATTAGACTGGAGTAACTCTGTTTAGGATTGCACTGTAAATGTACTAAATCAGAGTGCATGTAAATTTTCAGTTGGGCCCCACCCAAGCCATTTTAGACTGAGGAAAATGGCTTAATATACCAAACTCTCCTCAAACTGAAGTGTTGATCTAAATCAGTCCACAGTAGATAGAGTTGAGATAGAGAGTTATTTACCAGTTATTTACATCCATGCCTTGGACAGCTTTACCTGCCCATTTCCACACATTAAACATCAGGTAAAGGACCTCCTCCCCCCTCCAGGTTGTCGACAATCATACCATCACTCTTGATGAGAGACTTAAACACACACACACACACACGGAGCTCCTGACTCAGAAAGAACTACTAACATACTATCTAGTTAGATTGAGATTGCATAAAAGATAGCATTAGTTACACTTGTAGGTGTTCTGACAGTTAAGACCATAAGACCAGTGGTGCTAGATCAGATCAATGGCTCATCTAGTCCAGCATCTTGTGTCACACAGTGGCCAATCAGATACCTCCCCAAAGCCTACAAACCGGGCACAGAACCCAAGGGCACAGAACCCAAAGCCTCCCCGTCCCCTGACAGATTTAGGCAGCTTCTACACATCCTTAAAGGGACAGCCCACTCACCGATCTGGAAGCTTATCGCCTTCATTCTACACATCTTTGATTTCAAATCGGTAGCAGGCTGTTTGGCTTCTGTTTTTTTCAGCACCTTTTCAGAGATGCAGGAAAGTGTAGGAAATTGCGTTCTCAGAAAAGGCACTGAAAAAATGGAAGCCAATCATCCTGTTACTGGTTTGAGATTGGAGACCTGTGTAGTGAAGGAGAAAAGCCACCAGAGTTCAGTGAGTGGGCCATCCCTTTCAGGACATGTGGAAACAACCTCAGTATTCAGATGGTTAGTACTTCTGAACATGGAGACTCCATTTAGACACTGATGCAAATAACCATTGATGGACCTACAAGAATTATGGACGTGTACTCTCACATCTTCCCTTTAACTCTGTGATCTACTTCTGACATTGCTGGAGTAGCTTCATGGGTGCCTGGCTATATGGAATGCCATTTGTACATGGTGAAAGTGAGCATTAGTGATAGAGTTTGTGCAATTTTCTCTTGTGGTTTCAGTGTTATGATGAAAATTGCCTGTGCTATGTGGATTCTACTCCACACAAATAATTTAGTGGTGCAGCCAGGCACCCATTTCATCTAGCAAAAGATAAATGAGAACAGACAGTTAAAACTCATTGAACATTTTGGAAGCAAAAGCATTCATGTGAACCGAACATCAATAAGCAAGTTAACCCAGATCAAAACCTCTGCATCTGATTGCCTCCCAGTCACTGGTATTCCAAAGTTCATTTGAATTATCATGGCTAATGGTTGTTGAATGAATTTGTTGAATCCCCTTTTAAAGCCATGCAAGTTTGCATCCAGTACTGGTTAGAGTGTTGGACTAGGATCTGGGAAACATAGGTTCAGAATCCCCACTCTGCCCTGAAATTTGTTGGAGGACCTTGGGCAAGTAATTCTGTCTCTACCTAACCTACTTACCGAGTTGTGAAAATAAAAGGAACAACAACATAAGCTACTCTGAGTGCCTTGCGGGAAGGGTAGGATAGAAATGTTGCCAATCATTCATAGCCTATGAAGATGAAGAAGTGCAATAGTTTGCCCCCCTAGTTGGAAAAATGAGACAGACACAAGGCTTGGAATTAAGGGCCGCTTTATCAAATACAACATAAACTCTAAACTGCGGCAAGGCAAACTGGTGGTATAAGTCAAGCCACAAGGTCACTCCAAGACCTCTACCTTGACCTGCCTGGGCGAGCCCCACTGCCCCGGGTGTGAGCCATTCTTGAAATGGCATCGGCCTGGCTGGCCAGGCAAAGGGTTCCCCGCTTCAAGCTCCTAAAGCCTCAGCCCTACAGCATGAGGGAAGGGCTTGCACCACAGGTGGTGGTAGACATAAAGTATATCATCCCTCCTGCCAGACCCCATTTCCCCACCAATGGGGAATTGCCAAGGGGGGTACTCACTATCCTGCTCCCTATTCCCCAACTTTCTCCTGCCAACGTGAAAGGCCAAGCCTCTGCTTAGGCCCTTGTGACCCACAGGTGGCCTAGCACCACCCAAAGCCTTGCCACAGGTTCTGGAAAAGGTGACATCACTGGATGCCAGCAAAAGCAGTCCCAGTTGGATGAGTATTAAGTTCCTAGCCAACCCTCACTGCAAGGTGAATCAGGCACAAGCACCTTGAAAACCGGGCCTACAATGTAGCCCCAATAGGCGGGAGAGAACCCCTCATCCCATGCGACCTACTTAGTGATGGGAAAAATGCAGGGGGGGACTTTTTCCACACCCAAAGCAAATGCAGGGGAGGACCCTTCCTTCCCCCAAACAGGAACATGGGGGAGGACCATTCCTTCCCCCAAACACCGAGGAGGACCATTCCATCCCCCCAAAAATTCACATGGGGAGGACCATTCCATCCCCCAAACCAATGGCTTGAACCCAGCCTTCTTGGTCAGCCATCTCTGCTGTTCCTAGGTGGCCTTCACCGCAATCTGGCTCTGCACCGCTGATGTCAGTCACACCTAGGAAAACTCCATTAATATTAGGCATTAATGGTGCACCATGGCCACTGCTGAAGGGGCCCTCCCCTCAGAAAAGCATCACCTCCCAAGGGAAACTCCTATGCCCAGGGTGGGGGGATCCCTGCCCAAACAAAGCATCTTCTTGAACAATAGTACGAAAAAAATAACAAAAAACTATTCCGCCTTTCACATGGGCCTGGCGTCCTGACCTTACCAGAAACTCACCACCAGCAATCAATTGCCCTCAGCCTCACCGGGCTGCTTCCCCTTGGCAGTTCCCTGCTGGCCTCCTCCCCAGCAGTTCGCCTACCATCCCCTCCCTGCTTGGATGCAGGGCAAGCGACATAGGGGTGGTTGCCAGCACAAGAAGGATCCATGCCTGTATTTGCAGGCTTTCCTATTATAGGCCCCTTTTGCTGTGAAATCCAGCAAAGCAACCGGAGTTGTGACTGCTGACCATCAGGGACACAAGCCCCTGTTGATGCTAAGGGGTGGTGAATCAGTTGACCACTGTCTGATCTACTACCAGCATTTGGCTTTGCGGGGGACATCACCTGCAGCCACAGCTGCTGGTGAATCTGGTCCCAGGGGAGGTACAGGTTGAGAGCATCCCGCATCCCGAATTCTTCGTTGTACTGCAGCCACGCAGTACCGACGAAATCAATGTACCCCCTGTAAATAATGTTCAGTTACTGGAAAAGAGACACTGCCCAAAAAGGCTGGGCTCTACCCCAAACCCCCATCTATATTAAAAATCCCGGGAGGCAGTTGTGCTAATTATGGTCCACCTTTCTCCTCCTGATTTTTTCTTTGTTTTTCTTTGGGGAAGAGCTGTGTCTCCAAAGGGGAGAGCCCAGTACGGAACCTGTCCATAGGAGGGGGTACCATAAGGCAGGGATCACCATGGTGGACACCCAACATATTGCCAACCTGCTGATGGGAGGCAAAGGGGCTGACCATTGGCTGTCCCCCAGGTAGCTAGAGGGCTCCGTAACGCTGCCTGAGTGCATGTAGCACCTGATAACTGACCATGCCACCCCAACTGTCCTGGCATCTGCCAAGTTGAGGTGTTTCAAGAAGGAAGGATAGGAAGGTGTTGTGAGACCCAGGGACCCGGAAGTAGCAGCCTGACCCCAGGGTCCCCAAGGCCAAGTGCACGCCTGCTGAGGCAGGGCAGACTTGCCAACAGCCATGCTATGCTCCACAGCCACTCTGCTACTTGGACCCATCTCTCTGACCTTCCACCTCCATGTCGACCACAACCAGAACTTGCCGCCGCTGCCACTGAAATGCGCCTCAGTAACTCCATCTGGAACTCCCGGGTAGACGCTGCCCTGACCAGCCTGGTGTGCTTTCCTGTGGCACTTGCTGGGGCAGTGACCTCTTGGCCCTCTCCAGTGAGGAGGGTGAAGCTATCCCCTTCTCCCTCCTGGGGCAACTCTGTGCGTTGGACCCAGGCAGGAGCCTCGCAATGCCTCCTGCTCCGTCTGATCGCACGGAGCAACTGGAGCCACAGGGGGTGGAGACGCCTTCTCCAGCTCTTGTCTCCGCCTCCCCCAGCTGGTCCCAGAGGTGCAAACTTCGGCCCCATACTAAGCCTCTATGAGGCAGCTGGGAAGGGCCACATTTTTTCACCTGTCCCAAATTTACTTCCCATAAACATAGAAGGACAGAAGAGCCTCTTCAGCTGTTTTGGACAAAGGAAGATCTTTCAAATTTATTGCGACTATAGGTAAGCCCCAGGGACGTACATAACACACACACCCCAGTTAATTCTTTTTTTTTTTTTTGGTTCTATCAGAAGTTTTGCCTACAGATAAATGCCATTTTGCTTTATGCAAAACTGTAACAGAAATTGTAAAGGCATAAATGGGGGAGGGCTTGTCACAGAGCAAAATTAAAAATATGAAAAGAGGCTGTGAAAAAAAATCCTTACCGTAAGCTGAGTCCTAGTAAAGGAGATTAAATTTCCATTCTGAATTTAGGCTGTATAAAGTAAGTGGAACAATTTGATGGAGAGCAGTAGCTGTTTTGATTTCCTGTAATGTTCTTTTTTAGCATGATAAAGCAGAAAGCATCTTTTGCTTCTATTTTATTCGGTTTCATCCATCTCACCGGAATAACCATCATCAAAGGTCATGATGCTGAACTCTCTCTTCTTCCTTCTCAAAGAGAATGCCAGATGTACTTAGTACAAGAGGAGAAGGGACGTATACCCTTGATGTATTTGAGAACTTGCTTATTTATCTTGGTAAATGGAATAACCTCCTTTTTAACCTCCGAGGGTCTCAGGACTTGACCCCAGACAGTCTTACAATATAGGTGGGCCAGTCATGATCTTCATTTTGTTGTGTGGAGTGACAGTGGCCAGAGAATAGAAAAGCCTTTTGTCACTCATTCTTTTTGGCCCTCCAGTGAAGCCACTTCACCCAATTAACTAACACCAAGTGTATGCTTGACTGCATGGGAGGCACACAGGACACTCTCAGGTTCCACCTTGAACTTAACATACCAACAGGAAACTGCTGGGACTGTAAATGGACAAATAAAAAATACCTAAGGGGATATGTTTCTCTCTCCCTTTATTCTCCCTCTCCCTCACCTTACAAAACTAAGAGAACTGATCATAGGTACTTTGGCATAAATGATAATTGCCCTGACCAAGCAAACTCTAGAGTGCTCTGTGCATTAAAAAATAAAACACCCTGCCCTTTATATGAACCAATTTATCAAGACAGACACATTATCAAGCTTGGAAGTGCAGGAGCAGCATTTTGTGTTAATGCTGCATAAGAGTGGAATGAGACTTTCCTAATGCTGGGGGCACTTTTTCAGATTTCTGTTCTAGAGCAGTAGATTTTACTCGAGGTTCTCAACAAGATCTAGAGGGCTGTTCCCAGAATCTACTGAAGATTGGATTACCAAAAGACAGTGTATTGGAAACGCAGTTATTGTAGATATACTACAACTATGACACAGGCAAAATCATCATTTGTGAATCAAATGGATTTTATGCCATTGACATGGTTTGTGTATCTGCACTATGTGTTACCCAAAGGGGAAAGTTTCCTTGTGAGTTGTGGGGAATTAGCAGCAAGGAGGAGGCAGTGAGAGGGGGTAACTGAAGGATCTCCACCTATGTATACGAGGATTGTCCCAGCTAAAGAACTTATTTCAATAAATTGACAGATATTTCAAACAAAAAAGGAATTTTTATTGAAAATAACAAAAACCAGCAGCACACAACAAGCAACACGCATTCAAAGCTAACTAGGGAAGAATGTAAAGTAGTTACCATCCAGACGTCCAAGAGAGAGGAGGAGCATTGAGCGGCCGATGGAAGGGCTCGGACAGAGTTCAAGGGTGGAATGCTGGATCCAAGCATGCACTCAGTTTGGGCCGAGGGGCAATCTATTTTATACCACAGATCCTACCTGGGGAAAGATTGTATCTTCTACCCTAGAAACAAAGGCTTGAGTGGTTGATCCAGAGGTGGGACAAAGGATTGCAAAGTTGTCTCCAGGGTGAGACAAAGAGCTGGTGAACTGCTCCCAAAGTGGGAAAGTAAGCCAGTAAACCGACTCCGGGGTGTAATAGAATTAGGAAGGTTTTATTAAGTCTTCCCAGGCAGCACTAAAACTATCAAATCATCATGACTGTTGACTAGAGATGAGCATGAACAGCAATACAAACAAAAAAAAGCCACGAACAGCCCAATCTGCTGTTCGTGGACAAGCTGTTAGTGAGGCCCCATTCTAAACGAACAGGTGGTCGTCGCAAGCCTTGCTCCTTGCTGTTTGTTGCTGTTCGTCAAGCCAGACAGTCTGGCACCTGCAATCAATTCCCTTGGCAACTTAGGCAGGGATTGTCTGAACTCTTTCTGAACTCCTGCTGTTGCCCTGGAAACTCCAATCTAAGCCCAATTTAGCCTGATAGGCAGGTATTCCTTTCAAGTGTGGAGCTCCAAATTTGTTACAACAAGGGAGCAAAGAGCAGGGGGAGGGAAGCTCCCAGCTCTGACTTTGCAGACAGTGGAGAGACAGTTGCTGTTGGTATTTTGATAGAAAGAGTGCATTGGAGCCTGAATTTTCTTTGGTGTGGTGGGATAGGGATCTACCCCTAGCTATTATTTATTATTGCTACCTTTCCTGCTGCCTGCTCAGGTAAGGTTTCTGGGAGTGGTGCGGTTGAGATCTACCTCTTCAAGTTCCAGGGCTGCTGCCAGGCTCTAGGTCCAAGCTATTATTTATTATTGGTGCCTTTCCTGGTGCCTGCTCAGGTCAGGTTTCTGGGAGTGGTGCAGTAGAGATCTTGACTTGGATGATGGCTGGAGGAGAGCCTGCTGGCCCCCATGAACAGCCAACCACGAACTTGATTGTGAACAGGACCATGTTCATGGTTGTTTGTGAGTCCCTGTTTGTGGATGTCAATGAACAACGAACATCATGTTCATTTTTTTTCTGTTCATGCCCATCTCTACTGTTGACCCATGAGGTGGATGAGTGAGACTATTAGTTCTCTGAGCTTCTTAATAATAGGAAAGTGATTACGGTGAGACCACTAGGGTGGGTTAGGTTGATTAAATCAGGAACTTTGGGAAGGTCCTATTGTATCAGGATCCTTAGTGCGCCTCCAGGTCAAGGGAGGAGGTTGAGCTGGCCTTGCCTGTTTCTCCCCTTGTTTGCATGTTCCATCTCCTGGGTGGGATCAGGCTTCTTGCTTGGGCAGCAGCTTCCATGTTTTCTGCCTGCTTGGGAAGTAGTTTTAGTGTTTGAAGCACATTGAGAGAAGGGGTTCATAACATATTTACAACCATAAGTCTTCTAATATTATGAGGGCAGTTCTGACTGCTACATGCAGGCTGACCACCAGCTCTATTGCCTAACTGACTAAGCCAGCGTTGACCAGGCCTAGGCCTGACAACTAGCAGGAGACAGGATGGGGGACATGGTGGAGTAGCTGTTGGTGACAGTGTGATGTCACTTCCAGGATAACTAGGAAGTAATGCCACACCACTCTAGGAATCACTGGAAACTCTAATGTAAAACCATAGAGTTTTTGACAATTCCTAACTGGACCACAGGTCCTACATTAACACTGGCATTACCTACAAGGACTTTGACAGCCCCCTGGGAGGCAAAGAAGCCAGATGCACTCTAGGAGAAAAAGAAAGGTAACATCCATGAAGGGACTGAGCCTGCCCCCAAGACACCAATGTGTGCCTGGGAACTGTAGGTTCTGCCTGAATGGACTCCAGTATTAGGTTAACACTGGAATTTGCAACCAACAGGGAATCTAATCTGAGGTATGAAACACCAAAGATGAGAGCAACAGCTGTGTGAAATGATGGGTTCATTTTATTCTCAGATATTTGATGTGTGAGAACCACCATGATATAATGGTTAGAGATCTTGTTTCCAATCCCATTTGCCACAAAACTAATTTAGTAATCTTGGGTTTACTTTTCTCACAACTCTACCTACTGCACTGGTAGGGTTGTAAAATCCAGGTTGGAGTTTCCTGGAAAATTGAGGGTGGTGCCTGAAGAGTTTGTGGAGGGAAGGGAGCTCAGCAAGGATATGATGTCATAGAGTCCACCATCTAAAGCTCCCATTTTTTTACCCCGGAGAATTGATCTCTATCTTGAGATCCGTTGTAATTCTGGGGGAACTCCAGGTCCCGCCTGGGGGTTGTAAACGTACTTACAGGATTGTTTTGAGGAATAATGGGAGGAGGGAAGAACCATTAGCACCACCCCTTTATCCTTAAAGGAATGGCAAGATAACAATGCAACAAACAATCAAAATGTTAAGCTGCCATTGTCCACACCTACAATAACATGTAGCATGAAATTCCCTGTACTTGCAGGTTATGAGCCTAAGCTGTAGGAGATTTTTATATGAAGCTTTTACCCTATTTTCTAAGAAACCCCTTACAAAGTTGTTATGGTTGCTAACTCCAGGTTGGAATATTCCTGGAGATTTGAGAGTGGAGCCTGGAGAGCGCAGAGTTTGGGGAGGGTATAATGCCTTCCTAGATTCCATTTAGATCTCACCCTCCAAAACAGCCATTTTCTCCAGGGGAACTGATCCTTGTAGTCTGGAGGTCAGAGGTTATTCTGGGAAATCTCCCAACCAGAGTTTGGCAAGACTAATATAAATACCCCCATATAAAAATATTGTTATGTTTTCATAAGTAGCTATTTGTTAGTTGTGTACTCACTAGTGTATGAATTGTTTAGACATATAATAAATGTTTTGCATCCTATGAATGAGTTCCATGCGCCTATATAGTCTCTTTTGTGGGTCGTGCTTACTCTTCCACTAAAACTTCCATTTACATAAGTGGTTTTCAATTGTCTCTTACTTAAATAGAAGGTTTAGTGGAAAAGGATCCAAAGTTAGATTTTTGAAATGTCAAAATATTTATAGGAGTTATTGGAGATGGGGGGGGGAGAGTAATTCCTTTGTATCCATATTCACTGGACTTTGAGTACTGCTTATGTATGGATCTCTTACCTTAGAACACACAACCTTCTGCTGTTTCTTTGAAGAGCAAGGGGTTATATAGTATGGTTCTTCCATTCTCCCTCTGATCTGCAAAACAATCATGGGAATAAATTTGTCAACCCTTAAGTGGGGTTTGAACTTCTCCCAGAGCTGCTGTAGCATAGTGGTTAAGTGGTTGGGTTGTGAATCAGCAATCTGCTGGTTTGAATCCAACAAATAGAAAACACCTTTGAAAATAAATATAAATTTCAATGAAATTTAAACACACTGGAAAAGTGGGCAGATTTTAAGAACGTGTAATTTTACATAAGTGCCAAAAGTCAAAGCATGCATTGTAGATGAGGGATACATTTCTTGATAGTAGTGTGTGTGAACAAATCTTGGAGTACAGGTGGATGGGAAACGAAACATGACCACTCAGTGTGATACAGCAGCAAAAAAGATGAAAGAATGAACAGAAACTTATCAATAAAGGCATAATGTCCAAAACAAAGGCTATCATTGCTCCACCTTGTTGGTCAGGCCCCACCTGGAGTATTGTGTGGAGGCCTCATTTCAAAAGGGATGTGGATAAATTGGGACGGGTGCAGAGGAGAGCAACCAGGATGATCAGGGGTCTGGAGACCAAGCCCTATGAGAAAAAACTGAGGGACCTGGGAATGTTCAGTTTGTAGAAGAGGAGGTTGAGGGGAGACATGATTGCTCTCTTTAAGTATTTAAAAAACAGTCACTTAGAGGAGGGAAAGGAGCTGTTCTTGATGGCAACAGACAGCAGGACTCAAACCAATGGGTTTAAACAATAAGAGAGAAAGTAGTGGCTGGACATTAGGAAAAGCGTCTTCATGTTAAGAATAATTTAATAGTAGAATCAGCTGCCTAGGGATGTGGTGGGTTCCTCCTCATTAGCAGTCTTTAAGACACCAGGGCAACCCCCTCCTCCCAAAGAGAGAAAAAACCAGCGAGTCTATGACTTTCAAACCAGGCAGTAGCCAGGAATCCACTTCACTCACAGCTGGATTCAGTTGCAGTCCAAAGCAAGCCAGAAGAGAAAGCCAACAGCCAGTAGCAGCAACAAGCAAACAGCATCTCTCAATCTCCAGGCCAGAGCAAAATGGAGGCTGACTGAGTAGCCAGGAATCCACTTCACTCACTGGACAGCTGGATTCAGTTGCAGTCCAAAGCAAGCCAGAAGAGAAAGCCAACAGCCAGTAGCAGCAACAAGCAAACAGCGTCTCTCAATCTCCAGGTCAGAGCAAAATGGAGGCTGACTGAGGCAAGCCTCCTAATTTAACTCCTTACAGCAGTTCTTAAAAAGCACTCTCCTTTTTGAAAATCCAATTAGCCCGAGGAGAGCTGCTACAAAGATTAGCTACTCACACTCTCCCTCCTCTCCCCCTTTCCCTTCCCTCTCCTGCTTCTGATTCACTCCCCCTCCCTTCTCCCCTTCCCCCTCCCATGTGGTTAAAAAAAAGGCGGAAAGCAATGTTTCTTTGCTGTTGCTGCGCTTACTGGAGTTTACCAAACAAATTCAGTAAACTTAAATTTGGTATTACCAAATTTTACCAAATCAGGAAAAAAGTGGTATTTTTGCCAAATTTCAAACCTGAATTGCACATCTCTCTCTATAAGCACACTGTAGTAGTAGTAGTAGTAGTAGTAGTAGTAGTAGTAGTAGCTGCTGCTGCTGCTGTTGCTGTTGCTGTTGCTGTTATTTTGATATGATGGCTTAAGCAGAGTGCAAGGGAAGCTAAGTGCCATTGCAGCTACCCATATCTACCTCTTTGCCTAATCCGGACTTCCTTTGCTTCCAGGCTGCAGTTTCTTCACACAGAGATCCTAAACCAGTTTTTTTAAATGGCCTTTTCAATTTGCAAACATTCTCTGCCGGATTTATTTAAACAGCGACAGCTATTTAAAAATTCTAACCACAGTCTAATCAAACTAATTTATTTACCAACTGCAACATCTTTCCCCATAGTCCCCATCTCAAAAGATATACATTGTCTGCTGGAAAGTAAATGGGTTCTATTTATTTATTTATTTATATCCATTTAAAACATTTCTTCACCCCCTCCCACAAGTCAGTAGGCTCCTGAGGTATCATTTAAGACTGACTATTTGAAATATTTTATAGATGATCCTCCCAACGCTCTGAGTGGCTTACAGACACAATGCAATCCAATTTGTACAGTGAAAATGTAATGACTCCCCCCGCCCCAATCATTAGAGCATATTCCTTTCTAAAAAAAATAATTTCAGAAATCAACAATTCAGATCAGTTTTTGAGCACTCCAAAGTGGTTTCAGGTAACTTTAGGTATCAAATTTGAGAATCTCAGATAGCAATGAAATTTTACATGCCCCACCCCCCTGCCAAGTCAAGTGAGTTTGTTGCCCCACCATGAGGTTCCTGGGAGCCTGTTCTGAAAGTAAGAATAGAAGGAGCACTTGAAGCCATGACAGAAGTCCTTACTAATTGCCCTGAGGACCCTATGCATGTAAATTGTTGTGCTGAATAGAGTTGGTACAAAGGTTTATAGAGGGTGATATAAAGGAGAGGGGCAGGTCATGAAGGTAAACACCAGCATCTGGAACTGAGGTGAAAGCTATGGTGGAACAGCCCCTCTGCCCAACGGCTGCTACAGGAGAAGGAAGGAATGGAAGACCTAGTCCGCTGATAGAAATCCCTTTGATCAGTGCAGATATTCAGTGAGAGTCTAGCCTTGCCTGGTTGAACCTTATAGGCAAAACTGTGACTTTCACTGGTACTGCACATATTTTGCATGCAGAACTGGGGAGGGATCATGGCTATAGAAGGTCTCAGGTTTAAACCTTGGCATTTTCTGTTAAAAGGGTCAGGAAGTCAATGATGTGAACAACATCTGCATTAGACTGTGGACAGCTGCTGCCAGTCAAAGTAGACAATAATGACCTTGATGGACCAGGGGTCTGATTCAATATAAAGCAGCTTCATGTGCTCAAGGCTCAGTATCTGATACAAGCAGTCTCCTTACTGACCAAGACCTTAGAGAGCCACTGCCAGTCCAAGTACTAATTATTGTAATTCTCCAGAAAGGTAACACATATCTGGGATTCTTACGCATTATGATAAACATCCCCTGAAAAAAATCTGGGTTTTTTTCATATCCAGGAGCTTATCAGATACTGTTAGCAGCAGCCAGTGTCTCGTTTTTCTTTGATTCTCCTAATTTCCCAGGCAATAGTATTTCTCCCTTCCAGTCAGATCCTTGAAAGGCATCATGCTCCCAGCCAATCATCATTGGAGGCAATCTTCAGAGAAGGAATTTCTGTGTAGGAGTCTGTGTTGAACTATGAGTGCTTGGGCTATTCTACATGCAGCTCCAAATGTATGTGAATAAGTTCCCATTGGAAGTTCTTTAAGATCAGGGAGAAGGCTAGGAGACGCTCTCTCCTGTGCCACCTCTTGTCAGTAAAATCAGCTTCAATGGCTTTTACAGAGAAGCTCTTGGGGCTGATGTGTGACTCTGATCAAAGCAATGAACCAGAGTCAACTTGTAAACAAACATTTCATATAACTTCACTCAGAGGGCCAAGCTACACATGACGAATGACACTTGAACGGCAAGTGGATTGAGTGGAGGGCAAGTGAACAGGGAGAAATACACTTGCTGTTCAAGTGTCATTCGTCATGTGTAGCTTGGCCCTCAGACTTGAGCCTTTACCTCTTCATCCTCTTCATTCTCCAGGAATTCTGTAAATAATCATAGTATTAAGTGAATGCCCATCATGAAGACGTATCTCATAGCAATTGGATGACTTATTCATCACATTAAATCACACATACACTCTACTCAGGCTGTGGAATCTTACCCAAAGGGAAATATTGGAAGTGCTTTTTTTAAGGGTATGTTATTCTTGCCTCTAAAACAAGCTAATTTAATAATGGGGCAAAAGAGTTTTTTTATTTTTTGGTTCAGAAGCCGGCGTTGGAACTGCAATTACATGCAAACGGGTTTGCCCATTTCTGCTCTGATATTATCAAATCGTTACCACTTGCCCGGCAGCTGTACTATTTCATTAACTCATGAATTTTCACTAAGGATGTCAGCCTCATGAAATGACAACAAACAAACAATTTAAAGACAAAGATTGATTAGCATGAAATAAAAGAAACATCTGCAAAATTTAGCAAAGATGTTCACCAGCCATCGCAAGCCACTTCCTTTTGTAAGCATGTGACACAATTGCCTACACCCAGTGATTGCCTACTGTTTTGCAACAATGGGGAAATGTGATGATTACTTTTATTTTTTCCATGAAAAAGTCTTGCACTTAAGCTGCTTTGAATAAGAGCATAGAAACCCATCAGGGTATACATTTGGATTCAAAGTCTATTATCATTGATTTTTTCCAGGTGCACTAGGAAACTGATTCCCGCCCCCCTCTTTCCACTTCAGAAAATGTCTTCTTTCCTTCAATTCTTTGTGGTTTAATTGTATTTTCCTAGCAAATTTAATATACCAAAAAAATCTCTCTCAAAATGAGCCCAAATGGATGTGGGCTTCAATTTAGAACAAGCTTTTTTATTTACAATTGTTGATTTTGAGTTTTAGCCATGCCGTATTGAACTGGATCTACTCTCTCACTGGACTCAGTACATATTCAGCATTGGGATATAAGACATGTCTAAGGCACAGCAAGTGAGTATGAATCCACTGGCCCACCACAAATATCCCGTGTGTGAGTCAGTGTTAGATACTTGGCAAAATAAAGATTAGTTTTGCTGGTCCCCCACTCCAGCCCCCACATCAAGTAGGAAAAAAGACACAGCCCTGACTGAAGAGAAAGCTCATTTGTAATCGAACGAGCACCTTCACCCCCCTATGCAGCATTTAACAGAGTCTCCTTGGACAAGATGCAAATTTATGAAGTGTTCCTCTATTCCCGACAGTCATCAGCTACTAATCTGCCGGATTAAGAGTGAGTTTGTTGAAGCCTGGATGTTTCTAGGGCTCTGGCAGTCTTCAGTGGGAGCATCAGCCATAGAGGAAGTTTGATCAAAACATTTTGTATGCATGAAAAATGTTGAGATGGAAAAAAAGCCTCTTTGTCTTAGAGAGGTGTGAGATGACATCTTTTAAAATAACCATGGGCCTGATATCTTCTCAAGTAATTCTTTTCTTGCTTTAATAGCTAGGGCTCATGGTTAAAATATATAAATGTAACAGGCTATGAATGAAGGCTAGGGAACTTAA
Organism: Eublepharis macularius; assembly: GCF_028583425.1. Lineage (NCBI taxonomy): Eukaryota > Metazoa > Chordata > Lepidosauria > Squamata > Eublepharidae > Eublepharis > Eublepharis macularius. Next base: position 38,441,908 of record NC_072791.1, read on the forward strand.
TCACAGTGATTGTAGGAGTGATAGGCAAAAGAAAAATAGATAACTAACTTGTAGGGAAGAGACAAATGGAATAAAGCATTAGAAAGAAAAAAAAGAGCCTTCTTGGCACTTTACATAAAAATCTAATCCCAATGTCTTCTCTGTCCAATTTGTATTTTTTCTATAGCATTTTAGAGAAGATTCCATGAAGGTATGGGGGAGTGACACAATTTCATTCCACTAAAATTTGTAATTCACAAAACATATTCCTATCCAGTGGCCACATCTAGTGAGCTATAATCTTTGTTTGTTGACTGCTTAGAAGATCAGGAGCAGGGCTGGCTCTGATCAATTGAGGCAGAGCTAGCCCCTGCTTCAGGTGCTGAACTCTGAAGGAGACGCCGTGCTGGCCCCCCAATGACTAGAGTTGCCTGCAGTGTGCGCACTCCTGTGCACTTGCACAGGAATTCTCCTCTCTTGGTGCAAGGCATTTCTTCTGGAGTGCAGAAGGGCAGCCCTGTCTTCCTGCTCAGCCAGTGCCTGAGGAGCTTTCAGTTCAGCCCCATCAGCGGGGATATTTCTCTCTCTGCCTTCCCCCCCTCTCAATTTAAGCCTTGGGCGAAGCTTCCGCGAGCAAGAGACACTCTTGCTGGCTGGGGAGCAGCGAGCTCCCGTCTGACCCTTTCTCCCCCTTGTTCCCTCCTTTCTTTCTTGCTCTGCCCCCCACTGCCATGTATTAAAAGGAATGACAGGGGGATTGCCCATTGGAAATAATAGGAGACGCTTGAAGGCCCATTGGAGAGATGACAATTTACTTGCTTGGGCTCTATTGAAATGCATCACAACACAAAAAAAGTTGCAAAGAAAATGTGGAATGGATTTTCCATAAAGGTATCTGGGACCAGAAGGAATCCTCTGGGAGTGGAATGACAGCCCCCAGAGTGCAATGATGGTCCCTAGCTGTAGAGTTTGTGTTCCAGGACCAGAAGGACAGGTTTTGGAGTAGAATGACAGCACTTGGAATAGGCTCAGTGCTCTGGGACTGGAAGGACAGCTCCCAGAGTGCAGTGCAATGACAGCCCCTGGGAGTAGAAGAAGCATTCTGGGACTGGAATGACAGGCACCAGAATGGAATGACAGACCCTGGGAGGAGCAGAAGTGTTCTGGGACTGGAATGACAACTCCCAGAGTGCAATGACAGCCCCTCAGAGCAGAATCTGTGCTCTGGGAAGGAATGACAGGTTGCACAGTGGAATGGCAGCCCCTGGTAGTAGACAAGCATTCTTGGAGTGGAATTAAAGGCACCACAATGGAATGAAAGCCCCTGGGAGTAGTAGAAGTTTTCTTGGACTGGAATGACTGCCCCAGAATGGAATAACAGCCCCTAGGAATAAAACCTGTGCTCAGGGACTGGAATGACAAGTCAAAGAGTGGAATGACTGCTCCTGGGAATAAAGTCAGGGCTCTGGGACTGGAATGACACCCCCTGTCATTCCACACCCACTGCCATTCCAGTCCAAGTCCCAGGGACTGTCATTCCACTCTGGGGCCTGTGTTGATAGATCAAGATGGGTAGCCATGTTTGTCTGTAGCAGTAGAAAAAAACAAGAGCCCAGTAGCACCTATAAGACTAACAAAATTTGTGGTAGGGTATGAGCTTTCATGAGCCACAGCTTCACTATTGGACTCTTGCACTTTTTTGTGTTGTAATGCATTTCAATGGAGCCCATGCATGTAAATTGGCATTCCTAGCTCCCATTTTCTCCAATGAGCCTTCAAGCCTCTCCCATTATTTCCAGTGGGCAATCCTGTCATTCCTTTTAATACATCCTTTCCCCCTCCCCAGCTGGCATCAATTCTACTTCTCACCTTTCCTCAGTCTTTTTTTGGGGGGGAGGGGGCTGCTTTTGGTAGAAAGAGTGGCTGGTTGTGTGTGCACTGCCACAGAGGAAGGAGGAAGTGAGGTGAGACACACACAATTCCTTTTCAGTCCCTGTGCAACAGGTAGGAGCAAATCACTGTTGTTGGGTTTAATGTTGTTGTTTTAAATTCTATTACTTTCCTCCCCCCTTCTCCCTTTCGTTCTCTCTCCCCCTTGCTATTCTCCAATCTCAATGCTGCTCCACCTTCACTCCAGCAGAGCAGTGCCCCACACTGTGCCCCCCTCTTTATCACCTTCTCTCATTGCCTAGTTTACACATATCACCCCACCTTCCCCCTTTCCCCCAGTAGTTTATTTCAATATTTACAGACCACATGCTTAGCTGTCAGCTGCCGTTCCCTTCAAACCCAAGGGTGGGGGAGAAGGATGAGCATGGAGGGTAGTTCCCAAAAGGGGTCTCTGACAAAGGTGATCCATATTTTAAGGCTTGGAGAGGGTCGGAGGGAAAGAGAAGGCTTCAGTTCAGTCCCCCTTCCAAACATCTCTATCCTCCAAGTGGGTCCTGTTAGAGAAGCCCTCCTTCTACTGCCAAGAGTCTCTGAGTTCAGAGAGAGGTGGGAAGAAAGAGAGAGGGAAACTTTTTTACACACACACGCAAAAGGAAGTGTGCTCAAAACTTCAGTGCAAGTTACAGTTTCTGCTCACAAAATAGATTTTAGGCTCACAATAAGAAAAACAAAGATTGTTGTCATTCTCACACTTATTTAAAAAAATAAAATTTAAAATTTAAATTAAATAAAAATTAAATTTGAAATGTAAAATGTTTCAAGTTTTGTACTTTTCATTTTTCCTACATTTCTTCTGTTTTTTAAAATTGGTTAGCCGGGGGTGGGGCGGGGGGCAAATAGGTATCTTGCCTCAAGTGCCGGAAACCCTGGCACTGGCCCTGATCAGTAGTAAAGGGAAGAGTTAATTTACACACATGATGGACCAACATACTGGCAGGCTGGTATTCTTAAAACATTAAAAAGGGATAGAAAAGGAATGTTCCTACTCAGAGTGACAACAATCAATTCACTTTCAGCACTTAAAAACCATTGCCTTCTCAAGAATTATTTCCACATTACAGTTCTTACTGAACTTTGGGATCATCTGGCTATGTATACAAGGGTCTCAATTGAGGGCATCACTCCAAAAGACTGAGGGAGAGAATACATCTGAACACATGAATCTCCCTTGTACTGAATCACACTATTGGTCAATCAAAGTCAGTATTGTCTACTCAGACTGAGGTTCTTGCCAAGGTCTCAGGATGAGGTCTTTCACATAACGTACCATGGAATCCAGGCCTCTGACAGTCTAGCCAGAGCTTTAAGAGTTAACAACTATGGGGACCCCTCATCTCTTTTAGTACCTGAAAATGCTATAAATAGAGGCAACTGATGCCTCTTTGGAACCATATTTCTGAAGAAGGTGATGGAAACATTCCCACTTGAATCACTTCCAATGAGTCCGGACAGACTTCTTGACTTTTAATAGTCTGGTTCAATCACCTTTGATACTGGGTAAATTCCCAGGATTTCTATTACAGTAACAGAAGAAGACAGCTATTCTGGAATTCTATAGCAATTGGAGAAGAAACCATCTTAGAATATCTCTGGAACACAAAAATATTGATGCAGCTGCATCATGAAACTCAGTCTAAAAAGAAGACACAGCATGACTTGCTTTATCTAAATGGTGTGGAAAGAATATATAGAAAATAAAGAAACCATCTTCTTTTCATAAGGTTACGTTGAAATGAGACATTGGAGATGCCCAGGTGATGTATGTTGGGTCTTACACACGTACCAGACACCTTTTCTCTGCTGCACAGATATCTATTGGGGTAATAGTGTGACATCTCCAGGAATGTTACGAAGAGACAGAAAGTTGGCAACTGGTTATTCACTGCTGTGTTAATGTAGTTTACCCCACTTTCCTATCACATATAAATTAAAATACAGTGTTGCAGGCTAATCAAAGGGAGGATCTTGGTAAGATTATTCTCTGGATGCATTGCTGGGCTATCTGGCTGCTGCCTCATCCCCCCGGCTTTGCTATTAGTGGTTGGCAGCTGGAAGGCAGATGTTCTCAGCTGGAGATCTTAAGAATGAAAAGGTACAAGGGCTTGAGAGGCATATCTTTCCCCCTTCCCCATAATTTGTTTCCATTCTCAGTTCCTATACCCCTCCCTTTCCCCCTGCTTCCTTTTCTCCTTCTCACCCACCATCCAACCTACCTTTCTCTGTCCCCTACCTTCAGCTTTTTCTGAGAAAGCAGCCCCTTCCAGGTCGGCAGCTAAGCTGCTCAGACCGGGGGCAGGGTTTGCCCCACGGAAACAGGGAAAAGGGCAGCCACTCTTCCTGGCCATCCGGGCATTGCCGGGGGGGGGGGGTGGAGCCAAAGGCTTATAAGCCTCCTCTGCCCTTCCCAGTCTTCGGTTGTTGCCTCATGCTTGGCCCACCCACCTCTCCCTTATGCAGTGCAGGATTAGCTGGTCGCTATTTATCAGGGCCAGGTAGGATTTTTTTTTCTTTCCCCCTAATTGGCTCAACAGGGGAGTTGTTTTTCACCTACCTTGCACTGTGGGAGTTGTTAATGAGTGTAGTGTGGATGTTTATAAATAGTTGGCCACTAGCAGGATAGGATAAAATGAGCGGGCCAGTGACCCCCTTGGCACATTCCCATTAGTTGGGAATTGGGGGCCTGTCAGGAGGAGCGGCTGGTGAGGCTGTACGGCTGCCAGCTGCAAGGGCAGACTGCCTGGTGGGGAACCCTGGACAAGGATATCCCCAGGTTGTGGGGGTCAGAACTTCACAGGGGAACCACTTGCCTGGCTGACGCGTCCCAGCCATCCTACGAATGGAACACCCCCGGGGCAGCAGAGGCTTACCCAGACAAATCAAGGCGGAGGTCCCGTGTGACCCCAGGGCTTTACCTGTACCACAGTTAGATTCCTTGCCACAATGAAAGGCTATGTTATGTTGTAATTAATAAAGTGGCCCTTGTTTATATTCCAACTTGGTCTCTGCCTTTTTGTTGGGACTGGGGGGGGGGGCGCAAAACTCTGTTTGGCTCTGGCTGCTGGGCTGGGCTGTGCACAGTCATTTAGTGCTGGTCACCAGGCCAGACATATCTGCACTGTGGGGAACCTGGGCAGACATATGGGTCTGGCAGTAAGACAAATAGCTCTCCTCCACACCCTTTCTCTTCTCGTTCACAAGGTAGAAGGGAGGAATGATAATGCGTGCACTTGGGCACCTAACTCCCCCCCCCCATCAACACATACATAATTTTAAAGTTTAACATAGAATCATAGAGTTGGAAAGGACCTCCAGCGTCATCTAGTCCAAACTTCTGCACAATGCAGGAAATCCACATGTTGGATCACATGTTAAATGTGAGTTAGGTTTTTTGGACACACACAAATATGTGAGCCAGTTTAGAACCTTTGATAAAAAGTTACCTTTTTTAAAATTTCAATTGTTCATAGTTGTCAAATGTTATGGGAGACCAAACTTTGATTCAAACTATGAAAAGATGTCCATCTTTAAAGGAGAAATTGATATGGGGAATAATTCATTTGTCAAAGGATGGAAAGATAAAACACACTCTGAAGCTACCTCTGGTGTGAATTCATACCTTATACTGAATTGGTCTATCAAGGTCAGTATTGTCTTCTCTGACTGGTTCTGGCTGTCCAGGGACTCTGGTGATTCACAACTTGTGAGCCACACCACTGACTGCAGATTAGAAGCCACCTGATCCTCCAGAAGTTTGTTAGCATCCTGTTTTTGTTGCCTGTCTAGGACTGCAAAAAAAGAAAGTATGGGTAACTAAAAAGGTTAAAAGAAAATACACTTTTACATATAAGTACCAAGACCAATGCCAGACAAAATGAAAAAAAAAGTACCCAAATCTTTAATACAATTTCAAGAATTAAAACTATATAATTAAAACCATATCAGTCTGGTACCTATAAATAAGTACCTTTCCATAGTGTAGAAATTCTCAAATAATATACATGGGGATGTCATATATTCATAGACATCTTAAAAATGACCAGATACTGTTACAATCATCATTATATATATGTATGACCATGAGACCTTCCTCAGTAGTTTTTTAATTTTTATTTTGCTTTATACATACTAAATATGAGTATAGATATAGATACTCAGGGACTTTCCCATTTAAATAGAAGAGGATTCCCAAAGGCACATTAGTATATATGATAATTTTTCTGTAGTCCATCTATAAGGCAAGTTATGATAAACCATATCAAGGATGATATGTAGTAGAGATGGGCACGAACTGAAATACAAATCAAAATTAAGCACAAACCAGGCCGGTTCGTGGTTCGCAAACCACGGTTCGTCAGATCCCATTTCTGACGAACCTCCACAAACTTTAGGCTGGTTCATTTGGTTCATTTTTTGGTTCGTCACTGCAGACAGCCTGGTGCCAATCAATCAGTTTCCTAGGCAACAGGGGATGGACTTCCTGCAGACCTTCTGCTGACCTGGAAGTGACCTTCTGCTGGTCTCGAAGTGATGATTTTCTGACCTGGATGTGACGTTTTCATGAACCAAACAAACTGGTTCCAGGAACCAGGGCAGGTTTGTGAAAGTTCATGGTTCATGAAATGTGATGAACCACGAACCACATGGTTGTTTTTTTCCGGTTCATGCCCATCTCTAATATGTAGCCACAAGGAATCTAGATGAATCTCTAGACTGCAAGCCATCAGATCTACAGGAGATTGTTAGCTTCCTGATTTGGTTGCCTGTCCACAACTGCAAAACAATCAAGTGTTTGATTGGCTGCAGTCACATAGCTGGACACAAAGTTTAGATAGAAGTACATGGACTGTAGTTTTACCAAGCATAACAATTATTATGTATTAAGATTTTCAATGTGAGAAGGAGGTATTCATTCAGGCTGCTCAAATTCCTTTCTGTTCAGCTCATGTCCTGAGTGCCACTCACATACTTGCCACCAATTATAAATGATCATATCAAGATTTTACTGAATCCCTCAGTGGAGTTTGCTGGGTGGCTTCTCAGTGAGCACAACATGCATGTACATAGCTATGACTGGCTTTTGCACATGCATGTTGTCTCTAACAGAACAATAGCACTGCCTCATAAGCATGCCTCTTTTCTCTGACTGCAACTATATCTAAACGTATTACAACTATCTGGCATAATGAATTATTTTTCAGTTAGATCCTATCTATAATTATCCTCAGTTAATGATTTTTAATTGCTTGCAGCTACCGATATGGCTGATTTAGTAGGGTTTTCACATATGTGTGGTTTTTCAAAGAAACATGGGAGTGGTAGTTTCCCATCATGTAAGTTGTAAGGATTTTACGCCCCCCCCATGCCACTTTTTAAGGGTCACCTGCTGTTCTGTTCCAATCCATATTGATAGTTTATTTTTTTTAATCACCTTTAAACCAACAGGTTACTACATAGCCACAAACTACCTTGCAAGTAGCTTGAGTTGTTTGCTAAGCAAGCAAGCAAATCTGGGGATCAGCTTGCTCTGTTTTGAAGCTATACGGCATGGTAAGTTCAACTGTTGAACTAACTCATTGTGAAATTTGTGGCATTCTTAGTGTTCATGCTGGGCTGCCTAGGTTACCTATTATCAATTTTGCTGGTATTTCAGATGTTAACAAGTACAGTGATGTTTCCTGGCAGGATAACTTCTTTCCTTGTTAGATGTTTGACTTTCCATTTATTACTACCATGTGGCAACCATTTATGGTATCTATCATGTTTCAAAGGAAAATGGAAAGAAGCTTGGGGTGCCTTAGGGCTGCTTCACACTTCAGATAGTCTGCTTGGATACTAGTACTGAATAGGAAGGGCAAGAGAAGAGCAACCTAAAACTGCAGTCATACCTTAGGACAGCTTTACCATGAGGCAAGGCAATGCGTGTTTCAGGCCCCACAATCCTCTGGAAGGTACCATTTTTCTTATTATTTCTTTAAGAACATTTCTAAACCTGCATTTCCTCCAGCAATACGGAAACTTTCATCTCTGTGTGGGGCTGCATTTTGACTTAGGTGTAATAATGCCTAAGGATGGTGCTGCATTTCAAAGACCTGGCTCCAGTCAATCATTTTTGACAATTAACCATCCACCCTTTCTCACTTCTATGCTGTCGGCTGTTAGAGGATGGCTCCTCTACAGAAGCCAAACAAGCTTTGCATTGATCATCACAAGGATAAGTTGGAACAACCAAATAAATGAAGCAACTATATATAATTTATGGCTTGTTATGTTTGCATTAACTGATACTTTAATTAAATGGCCATTTGGGAGCCTTTTATCCATTGATTCCCACCCTCACCCCCTAGCTGAATTTTATCACCTCTAGTAAACAAGGATTAAGAAACAGGGGGAAGGAATGCATACATGGGAGAACTAAGACCAGTGACAGATAAAGGGCTGAGAAGCCCTCATCTTTGCTGTTCTGGTTTACATGAATGTCATGTTTCAGATGCTTTATATAGAACAGAAAAGATACCTTTCCTGTTCATGCAGTGGCACTGACAGAAATATGGTCAATTTAATAATGTTCTGGAAAGGAATAGTTGGATGCTCACAAACTTTCAACTACTGACAAAATCTCCCATGGAAATGCCACTCAAGGGTCTCATGACTGGCACCATCATTCTTAACAGCATCTCATCTTGTTTGGCTCTGACCAGCCTCAATGATACTATCCTGGAATTTATTTATTTATTTATTTCACATAATTGCCTCAAATGAGGCTCCAGCATCTTCATGCGCTCAAATATTTTATAAATTTCGTTTATGTATTCTATTTGTGTCTGACCCTTCCTTGAAGACTCATAGCCCTCCTGTGTTGTACATGAAGATAAAAGGAAATGGCTTGTCCAAATGCCTTTAGATTTTTGCTACTTTCATAGCATGCCTGAATCCTAAGGCAAACCATATATAAAGATCAATCAACATAAATATTTATTTCAAGGGCAACAGGGAAGTAAATCAAAAGCATAAAAGCAAAGTCTTGTTCTTGCTATTATGAGTCAAAACAGGTGATGCATTTAGAAAAGTGATACTAATGTATGGACTGTGCATTATGCCTGACCATTGGCAAGGAGGGAGAAAGGCATGAAAGACCCTTCTACCTTTTCATCTGGATTGATACTGTCACGGAGCTTGCCTGTTACCTCATGTTGAGATACTACCAACAACAAATGAAGTCTGTTCTGGAAATACCAAAGCAAAGGCGCAAGTGGAAAAATTCCACTAGAAACCACAACAGTTAACCAATCCTGTTATTTTATCTATTTAAAGTACAAATGCTAAATAGGTGTGCAAATATACTATTATAAATAACTCATACAATCATACAGTTAAAACAATAGCTGTCACAAACACATAGTCATTTTCTTTTCCAGGGTTTGAATGGCCTGCTGATGACAGACTGCATTCAGGTAAGTATAACAGATAGAATAGTCCAAATGATTGAATAATCATTTTTCTTTTGTCCTTTTTGGTACAGGTAAATGAATGGACAGTCCATAAACTTTAAAAATCTGATGTGCTGCACCAAGAAAAATCTTCTACGGCCAACGAGCCTACCAGCTTATCATCAAAGCCTGTTTCGGAGTCCTTCCTCATGGGCCATATGCATTCTAATAAAGGCTGTCTAGTTCTTGTCTGTGAGGAGCCTGGCTTTTCTGCTTTCATAATTGACATGAACTACCTGCCAACAAAAGCACTTGCAGTTTAATTAGATAAAATAGCAGGATTGGTTAACAGTTGTGATTTCCAGTGGATTTTTTCCTCTTGCCTCTTTGCTTTGGTGTTGAGAAACAACAACCAAGGGAATAAAAAAAAACTTTTTTTAAAAATTTTTATTGGATTAGAAACATTTAATATCCATTACAATCAATTTCCTTTAAATTCTAATATTCCAATTCTAACCCCCTCCCTTCCCCCCCTTTTATTGACTTCCAACAGTTTTCCAACCCTTTGTCTATTTTCCCCCTACTCATTTCAAACTTATTTTATCTATTAAACATATATTTTCACTCCCTTCTAAGCTTATCTATTATAACACAATGCTATCTCTATTTCTCTTCCCTTTTAACTTATCAACTAAATAATACATTCCTGGCATATATTCTTCAATAGTCATTTTAGTAGCCTGTACTCTATCTTACTCATTCTAGTCTCGTCTATATGGTACAAACAATTTGTCCCTCATTATACATAACTTTAAGTACATTATAAGCATTGCATACATTCAATATAAGTCAATCAATTTGACCCATACTCCATATGTTACTCTTTACTTCCTTCTACATATCTTATCTTCATACTATTTTAGTTATCTAATTTCTCCATTATACAACTATCTACCAAATATAGTCAATCATTTTAACCCATATACACATTCAGCATGAGTCAATCAATTTAACCCATATTCTGTATGCTACTATATATTTTTCCCCCTTTCTTGCATTCATTCATTTTGATTATATAAATTCTCCATTATACAATTATCTGCCAGTGATGAAATTAATTAATTTCTATCCTTATAGATCTTATAATAACACCTCTATTACTTAATACTATGTATAGTAGTCAAATAGAATAATTGCTTAGAAATTTTCAATTAACTCTCCACCCCCCGGTATAGTCACTTCCCTCTTCTTTTGTTATATTTCAGTAATTTTCAAACTGCCACAGTTCTCTTCCCACCTCCCATTTGTTCACCAAATACTGTTTCAGCTTCTCCCAATCCGTGTTAAACTGTCCTGGATCAAGGTCTCTCAGTTTTCTTGTCATTTTATCCATCTCCGCCATGTACAGCAATTTGTAAATCCAGTCCTCAATAGTTGGCACTTCTTGTACTTTTCACTTTTGCGCGTACAAAAGTCTGGCTGCTGCTGTCATATAAAATAGCAACGTCCTGTATTGTGCTGGAATGTCCTCCATTCCCAAGTTCAGTAGCAGGAGTTCTGGGTTTTTATTAACTTGAAATTGTAAAATCTCACTTATTACTCTTATTACTTCCCCCCAGTACTGCCTAGCTACTTCGCAAGTCCACCACATATGATACAAAGATCCATGTTTTTTACATTTCCAGCACTTATTAGACGTATTCAAGTTCCCTAGCGCAATTTTCTTTGGTGTCAAATACCAACGATAAATCATTTTATAGACATTCTCTTTAATATTGGTGCATGTCGTGATCTTCAACGTATTTTTCCACAAGTATTCCCACGCCTCCATTGTTATTTCTTTGTTAAAATTTATAGCCCACTTCACCATTTGCACTTTAACTGTCTCATCTTCAGTGTACCATTTTAACAACACCTTGTAGACCTTAGAGATTTCCTTTTTGTCTTCTTGTAAAATTACTTCCTCTAATTCCGAGTTCTCCATTCTTATCCCTCCCTTTGCACAATCGGAGTTGTAAAGATCTCTAACCTGTCTATATTGAAACCAGTCATAACTTAAAGACAACTCTTCTTGCGTCTTTATTCTTAATTTAGAAAGATCTGTTCGTGTTATTTCCTTGTACGTTAAACATTGTTGTTCATTATCAACAGTTCTCGGGTCTATTACTTCGTAAGGAACCACCCAGGAGGGAGTTCCTTCCTGAAGGTAATCTCTATACTTCTTCCAAATTGTGAAGAGGCTTCTCCGGATGTAATGGTGTAAAAACATAGAATCTGCTTTTACTTTTTCATACCACAGATATGCATGCCATCCAAATATTTTTTTGTATCCCTCTAAGGCCAGTAATTTGCGGTTTTTCAGTGTCATCCAATCTTTCAGCCACACCAAGCAAATTGCATCGTATTATAGTCTTAGACTGGGCAGTTGCATTCCACCTCTCTCTTTTGCGTCCTGTAATACTTTCAGGGAATAAAAAAAATCTGATGTGCTGCAGCATGCCAGAATGAATTGATCTCCTGATTCTGTTACTGGCTGAGAGATGAGGTGCTCTGGGCTGAGCTACCTCTTCCCATGGCATCACTGCCAAGACTGCTGGCTTTCTTGCATTCTGCCTGACCATCCTTGAGGGAGTGAATGGAGGAACAACTGAATATCTTGTCCTCTTCATTTCTATCTCATGGTTCACTAGTACAGCATCTGCTTGGCATGCAGACAATTCCAGTTTCAGTCCCTAGAATCCCCTGTTGAAAGGATCAGAGGGTAGTTGATGTGAAAGACCTGGAACCCTAGAGAGCTACTGCTAGTCTCAGTAAACAGTACTGATCCTGAGAGACCAAAGGTCTACCAAGGCAGCTTTGTGTGTTATGTGATGATGACTTAATGGGGATTGCCCAACAATTTTTTTTTAAAAAACCCTACAGCCAGGGAATTAAGGTTCTGCCTTATACACTGGAACTGATTAACTTCCTGGCTTAGTTGCTGACTGACAGTGAGAGAACTGTGGGTGATGTCAGAGCATTATTGTTCCTATGGCATATTCCCTCAATGTGGAACTCTGCCTTAAGGAAACTTAAGGAATTTTGTGGGTGATTAGCTTAGTGGTGGAGGTGGTAAGGCTTATGGAAAAGGGTTAATATTCTGGTACCTCCTCCTTCCTCTTCCTCTTCTTCCTCCTCTACACAATAGCATTGAAGATACATATATTTTATGGGGTAAAGAATTAGTGCAAGGAAAAGAAAACTCACATGAAAATAAAGAATCTGGACTTGATTTGCACAAGGAATAAAAATCAAATGATGAGTTGGGTGCAAAAATGGTAGGAATTAGAAATTCAAAATACCCCTTGTCAGGGCTTGTTGCTGCCACTGCTGGGCAGGGCACCGGCTGGGCCAGCCCTGACATCAGAGGGGCACCAGGGATGCTGCAGGACCCTGCTCTGTGGAAGGAGGGGCGGTATACATCACCCTGACTCCCTCTCAATCCACTCGCTGGCCTGCTCAACCTGGCCTACTTACCCTCTGCATCCTCCATCATCTCCTCCTCCCAGAACTCTCCTCCAAGCATCCATTCTTGCACTACTCTACTCTCACTCCACACCATCACTCCTTACTCACACCCACCACCTCAGAGCTCTTCCTAGCCACCTTATATAGGGTTTCCTTTCCCCGCCCTGCCCTCCTTCTAGGCTTGTTCCCTCTCCTGACTTGGCCCAGCTGTGCCTTCCCTCAGGTGTTTCCCTCCTACCACTAATCCCTTCTTGGCTTCCTTGCCTTGCTGGCAGGGTGGGGTTGAATGCGAGCCATCCCCAGCTGAGGTCTCCTTGGCCTTGCTCACAAGGAGCTGCCCCAGTAGGCCTTTGAACTGCTGAGCTTGCCTGGCCTTGCTCACGAGGAGCTGCCCCCGCCGGCTTCTGCACTGCTGAGCTTGCCTGGCCTTGCTCGCGAGGAATTGCCCTGGCCAGCTTCTGGGCTGCCTGCTCATTGATGCTGGGCGGGGCTACCCATCTCCTCCCCCAGAATGCCTGTGGCAGCTCCACCTGGAGGGGCTTGGTTCCTAGCAACTCCTGAGCCAGGCTGCTGTCCTCTAGCCGGGGTGTGGCTCTGGGCTGTAGTAGCTGCTTCTCCTCCTTGGCTGGTAAGGGCTCTGTTTGGGCTGCTGCTGGGTCCCTATTCCCCCTGCCTTGGCCTTTTTCCTCTGTCCTGCTTAGCCCCCTCTCTTCCCCCTGGAGGGTGGGACTGGCTGGTCTCTCCCTGCTCCCTCCAGCCCTCTGAGGCTTTGGCCTTTCGCCCCTTCCCCCTGGAGTGGGCAGGTTCTGGACCTGGTTGCTGGCTGGGGTGGTAGGGCCACTGCCTCCTAGTTGCCTCCCACTGCTCCCTCCTGGCAAGTCTGGGGGCTGAGACTCAGACCCCGGACACCCCTATTCTCAACCAAGTCATAGCTTGAAAGTTCTGGTTAGGATATTTCACTGGCTATGAAGAGTTTGTTGCCTCTTGGACTTGGATTGTACTTGTGAAAAAGGAAATAATGAACTGCAAAGTTTCTATTTATTTTACAACTTCCTCTCGGTTTGAGTTGTTTGTTTGTGTGTGTGTGTGTGTGTGTTTTCCCCCTTTAGCATTCAGACACTTCTTTAATTGTTTACTTCAGTCTGTGGAGCTGCATTCTGAGAGCTGGAATGAGAGCATCCAAACAGTGGGAACGTGCTCAGCAAAGCTGATAGCTAATAGTGTATCTTATTAACTTGAAACTCCCAGAGGTCTTGGACACAACTCAATCAAGCATCCATTATGCATTTATAGAATTGTATTAGCCACTTCACAGACATCGATTTTTTAAAAGTGAACTTCTCTCAGTTAACTATAGCCATGCAGAAAGAACTGGAGGTTAATGTGGACAGCTCAGTGGCAATCCATGATTACTCTGAGCAACTATATATACATGTATAAAGGTACATTAAGATGTTACACATTGTAGCAAAGGTAAGACTTTTTTAATGTTAAACACTCACCTTCATCAAAGTGAGAGCATGTACACTAGTTACAGTGTTGGACTAGAATCTGGGAACCTGGTTTTAAAAGTCACTCCACCATGGAAACTTACCTCGAGTGACCTTGAACCAGCTGTGCTCTTTCAGCATAGTCTGTCTCACAGGGATAATGTTGTGAGGATAAAACAGAGGAGAGAAGAATGATGTTGTAAGGTGCTTTGGGTTGCCATTGGAGAGAAAAGCAGGGTATACATTCATAATTACTTAATGCCGTAAAACTCTCTTAAACTAAAATCTATGGTAGGATTTGGAATCGTCTATCTTTTAAAAAGGGATAGAAGAACGATTAACTGTGTAGAAACGTTATGGGATTCATTTGTTTATTTTGTTCATTATACAACAGAGTGTGGTAACATTTTTGTAGTTTGGATCTGAAACCAGGCCATTAGGGCTATAAGGCCAGTACAGGATCCTTAAGAAAAAAGCTTCCAAATGCCTCAGTGGGAGTCTTCTAACTTTTGATTCTGTAAAATCCCCTGAAGGCTGGCTAAAGTTTCATTTCCCAGGTAGTTAATTAGCACCAATTGGCATCAAGTGGTATGCAAGGTTTTTAACTTGCCTCTGAATTACAGTGGGCCATTTAGATAGAGAGACTTAGGGTCATCCTTATCTTGTTTGGGGGAACATGATGGAGCCTCACCCGGCAAAGTGTGAAATTCCTTTTTCTGACCTATAGAGGACATTTTAATTTAGTAGCCCATTTGATCCTTGGGGATGAAACAAATTGGACCAAATGATAGTAGTTTTTGTACACAACAGCCTGACTTCAGGCCATAAAAAGAAGGAGCTAGAAGCCCCTCTTTGCTGCATCGCCAAGTGGCAGAGTGACTCTTAGGAGTTCCTTGGCTATTGGTGGGGCAGCCTGAAAGCTTTTGATTTGGTGGAAGGAGGGGTCATAATAGTCCATTGGTACAGTTAGTCTTTCCATTTATTTCTTAAATCTTAGTGTTAAGTATTCTTCTTTGTGGTTTGCATTATAACCTTTGATATATATTCAATAAACTTTTAGATTTGATTTAGCATCATATGTTGTACAGAGTGCACTTTCTCTAGACAAGGACAGTTTAGAATATTTAGTCTAGACTACAAAACTTCACCTTGGTAAGAGGCAGCTTGAGCAGTGAAACTGAGGGAGGTTGTGAGGACCAGCTGGGCATCTCTTCTGCCCAGCCAAGAAGAGAGGAGAGACCTGGAAAAAAATCTCACAGCACAGAGGAACTATGTTAAGCCCTTTTCAGTTCGTTTAGTTTTATCAGTTCTATCCACTCTCTGGAAGTTCGTCTACAGAGCCTTGCAATGTTATATGAACCTCTGGGACAATCTTCCATTTCATATTTGAAATGGTATGCCTCCTTGAGAATTAAGTGGATGTGTGCACATCTGATGGCATGGCATGCTTAACAAGGGCTTCACTGAAGAGCATCTTCCCCAGAGGCTGCCCAAAATCTTAGGCCAGACTTTCAAGACTTAACAGAATTTCAAATATACACAGGTGGATAGCAAAGATAACATCTTTGCTCTTCAAGGTACCATCCTTAGGTTGCATTGGGATCTTATGGCTTTAATAGATTGTAAATCGCTGGTCTTATACAGTAATTAGGTGACAGTTTACTGGAGTGCAACTTTTCAGGAATAAGGGAGACAATTGTGATTCATATACATCATTTAACTTCCCCAAAGGCTCATGAAGAGAACCTTTTTCCAAATCAGCTGCTACTCATTGTCTGCTTTGATTTTTGACTTCTCTCACCTCTCTAAACAGTGGGCAAAACAAGCTGGGAGAGTTGAGTCAAAGGCTGTATTACAACATGAGTCACTGAGCAGTGAAAAAATAAAAAAAATAAAAACAGCATTTTGTCTGGAAGGATACTTCACACATGTCTGGCTGTCAAGGACATTTTGCCAAGAGTGTTATGTGGTCCAAGAGAGTATTAATAATTGTGTGTGTGTGTGTGTGCTGTCTTGCTCCATCTTTGGGATATAATTCTCTGAAAGCTGTTAAAAGCAAGAAAGCACAGATGAAGAACATTCTTACAAAGGTAACATCTTCATGTGGCCAAATAGTAGTTTAGCACTTTTTTGAAAGCAATTTAAAATGCAGGCTGGTCAAGAAGCATTTTGAGATCACTGACAGCAATGGAATAACTTCACACACATAACTATAACCATTTTGTATACTGTTGTGTGGGCTGTGTGTGTGTATTAGACATGTCCAAGCAGAAGGCTATTACGTAAGTAGGTAGGAACTGTAGGAAAATTGAGTGTGATTGTCCATTGCAACCATTCACTCTGTTGTCCTTTTTTTGAACAAGGGTATAATCATCTCTACATTAATAAAGATAGCTTCCCTAGAATCAGTTGAGCATAATACTTTGTTAAAGTTTTAAAATATCTTTGAATGGATGTAGAAGAAAAAAGTGCTTTGTTAATGAGTTACCAGCACACAGAGGACACAGCTATCAATATATACATTGATACACATATTAACTAAATGTTGAAGGATATTGCAGTCTGGTCTAGTCTTTGTTTGGGACCACTCTACATTACCAGAAATGGTCACTGCTTAATGGAGGTCTTCTTTCTATAATCAAAAAGAGTCCAGTAGCACCTTTAAGACTAACCAACTTTATTGTAGCATAAGGTTTCGAGAATCACAGTTCTCTTCGTCAGATGCATGAGAACTGTGATTCTTGAAAGCTTATGCTACAATAAAGTTGGTTAGTCTTGAAGGTGCTACTGGAGTCTTTTTGATTTTGCTACTACAGACTAACACAGCTAACTCCTCTGCTTCTTTCTATAAGAACTTCTTTAGAGTGGAGATAACTTATGTTAAAAAAAACTCATCCCATTCAGTTAAAAAACAAGTCCTCCTATTCAATAAAGGCAACCAGAGCATATAACTTCAGTACAACATCACTACTGTGCTATTTGAAGACCAGAAGAGCATCTGAAATCACCAACTGATTTCTGTGAAATCTTGTTCCATGCTTTTAAAGTACTAGGTTGGAGTAGCTAAAGACAAAATGATCAAATGGACATTCATTCATTTCATTAATAATAATAAAGGAGCCCTTTTGCACTGCATCAGTGGTCCATCTTGATACTGGGGGCAGGATTCAAAATTGGCTTAACCTACCTTGTTGTTTTAAAGGGTGGGTCCAGCCTATAGAATTATATCTTGAGATCTCATTTATCTTTTCCTTGTGTTAGATTAACAGAAAACCATCACAAATCAAAAAGTCAATATTTAGATATTTTAATTATTTTTATTATAACCACAAGTACACACACACACACACACACATTAAATACAGCGTTAATGGCTCTGCACATATTTCTTATTCTCATTTTGTGATTGTAGCACATTGAACGAATTAGGATTACAGCAGATTGGCAGTGGTGGCCTCATATTTTCTATAGGAGACTACCCATACATACTTTCTATAGTCATCAGCCTGTAGACCTGATAATCCACAAATTGGTGGAATAAATGCTAAAGCTCCCCCTCCCATTGTTACCCACCAACATCTGGTATTTAGAGGATTACTGGCTCTGATTATGATTTTTTCATGTAGTCATTAATGCTAATAGCCATTGATGGTCTTATGTGAGGTAATGAATGCTATCTTTTACATGTTGTTGGAAAAAACAGCTAGGGTGTAAATATGTTTAGGATAGCATTGCTAATTGGACAGGTATCAATTGCACCAAAGAAAAGAAGACGAAAATCCATCTGAGAAAACAAAAACCAGCAATTTATATGAATTCTGTTTCTGTATTTTGGTTCTGCAAGTATTCACCATCAGAAACAGAAAGTTGTAGTATTGCAAACTATCCTGAGTGTTGAATTCAAAAGAATCTTGTTCTTAAAGTTTCTAACTTGGCATAGTTACATCTTGGGCATGAGACAGAAAATAACTACTTTATTGGCCTATTGTTCCTTCTACACCTGGATTTGTGGTTTACAGAATGGGGAGCTGAGGTAAATATATCAAAGTCCCAAACTGAGGCAGTTCAAACTGAGTTTAAGTGATGGGCAAAGGTTAAATAGTTCATATTATGTGGTTCCCTCTTCTGTTCTTACCATTATGGAATGCATTTAAGGAGTATCTCAGCAGGTCCCGACAAACCAAAAGCCAAGCCAACTTAATAACTCTAGTGAGCAACAATTCTTCCCTGCCTAACCCCAAAGGAAAAGTTGATCTCATATAGCAAAGAAGCATAAAAGTATCCAGATGGCCTTTTAGTGCATGCATCTAAGAAAACATCAGGTAAAATAGGGATGAGAGACATTCCCTTCTTTCGTTCACCTATATTTAGCCTATTCTTTTGTTACAATGGCTTGCTTTGCCCTTCATTCTCACAAGCAAAGTGACCCAGTATAAATGGTGTCTTGTGTAAATAATTTTTGTTTCAGGGGCACACACGTGGTTAAAGAAGCTTCCTTTGCTCCTCGTTTATATTGATGCAACATGTAAGGAAGAAGCATGTAAACATTTCTGTGCGTTTAAAACAGTAGTTGCAGAGGGGAAGAGATGACTATGTTGCAAGGCAAACTAGCAGCCAAATGTGTTAACATGAAGATTAGTGAGAAAAGGTGAGACAAATTTCAACTTTGAACTACTCTGGCATGACAGGGTAGAAGTAGGGACAGGGAATAACCTAGGACATCCATGAGTGTGGTGGTGGTGGAAAGTACCAACTAGTCATGGCTGACTCATTGCAATCCCTGCTGGGGTTTTCAAGGTATGACTACCTCTGCATAGTGACCCTGGTCTTCCTTGGAGGTGTCTGATTCAATTACTAACCAAGGCCAGCCATGCTTAGCTTCTAAGATCTGAAGAGATCAGGATTGCCTGGGCTATCCAAGTCAGGGCTGTATGAATGTATATCACACAAAAACATAGTTAAGACTAAATGTGGTTAATATATTACCTTCACACTATGCCTTGAAAGACTTAAATAAACCATAGTTATAGACAGGGCTTTTTTTCTGGGAAAAGAGGTAGGTGGAACTCAGTGGGTTGCCAGTACAAGGGGTAACTCTTGGCTGGAGGTGGTGCCTCTGGTACCATATGAGTGTGCGCAAAGTGCACACATGCTCCCAGGGCCAATGACATCACTTTGGGTCAGCTGGAACAAGGGGGGGAGTTTTAAAAAGTTTAAATTGCCCTCAGTGAAAATGGTCACATGGCTGGTGGCCCCGCCCCCTGATCTCCAGACAGAGGAGAGTTTAGATTGCCCTCCATGCCGCTGCAGTGGTGCAGAGGGCAATCTAAACTCCCCTCTGTCTGGAGATCAGGGGGCGGGGCCACCAGCCATGTGACCATTTTCAAGAGGTTCCGGAACTCCATTCCACCATGTTCCAGCTGAAAAAAGGGCCTGGTTATAGAGGTGTTCTACGGTCAGATAATTAAATATGTTCAGATAATTAAATAGCCATTGTTGGGGCAGACTGGGACAAGAAAACAGCCCTGGAAAGGGGCCTCTTCCCCAACTGGTCCTAAGCCTACCAGGCCCCTACCTGTCCCAATCCAGCCTTGCCCCCCAAAGGAAGGAGGGAAGGAGGAGAGGAGAGGCAGCCTGCCTACCCAGCAGGACACCTCCTTCCCAACCCCACTTGGACTTGAGCTAGCTGGGCATTGCTTGCCCCACAAGGGGATCAGTTAGGTGGGCACCTGCTCCCCAGGCTGTGTTGACCTCTATCTGTCTAGGTGCCACCATTTTCTGACATCACTGGCTGGAAGCCACCTTGCTCAGGAGGACCAGAGGTTTTCTCCCCCATGAGGGTCCTTCTCACCATTGGGTTGGGCTTTCTTGGGTTGGGGAGGCCATCAGTTCACCAGAAGTCTGGGTGCCTATAACGGCCAATCTCCCTGATCTTAGGGCCAAGCTACACATGACGAATGACACTTGAACGGCAAGTGGATTGAGTGGAGGGCAAGTGAACAGGGAGAAATACACTTGCTGTTCAAGTGTCATTCGTCATGTGTAGCTTGGCCCTTAGTTAATGTAATTAAATCATGGTTTCACCTTACATCTGAACTGAACTGAATTGTATTGAATAAACCAACTCAATTCCAAGGTTTTATATCCTTTTTTTTTTGATGGATGCTAACTAATCATATTAAGTTTATTGAACCATCATTTTGTGAGACATCTGGGTCAAATGTAATGTGCTTACTTCTATTTTTGTGTAAAGTGGGCAATCTTTTTTCAACCCCATTTTTTAACCATTTTGTGGAGGTGATGCTCAGGTACACCCAATGGCGGGACCTTTAAAAAGAAAGTAATATCTGATTGATGAAAGATCCCAAGGATGGAATGGCTATGGACATTGTAAAGTGTGAACAGTAGGGGATTATGCATTTCTCAATTTATATGAGTAAAGGACTAAGAAGCAGAGACAAAATTCAGCAACCAGGGATAAAGAGAATGGATATTTTCATTCCATAGCAACATAACAAACCCATAACTAAGAGCAGAGCAACAGTAAACACAGAATATTACAAAACACAGCCACAGCCTTCTACCTTCCAGCACCTTTACTATACATTGAAGACACAAGGAAACTTCATCTACCCTGCAAAAATGAAGGCAACAACAGCACATGACATGATGGCATTGTGGTCCAAGTCATGAGAAAAGTACCTACACAATTGTGAAATGCCCTTTGAAATCAACAACATCTACAAGGAATTATTTTCTTTCAAAGTCTAAAACTATTGCTCTCTTTCATTTACCTGCTGTTGTGGGGTGAGGGTTGTGTGTTTCAGTCTGTCAAATAAATCTTCGGTCACTTTTTTCATCTTTAGCCTTTTATAACAACTACTTTTGGCCTTTCACAGTATTTGAAAGACTTTGTAAGGTTGGCATACAACCTTCTCTCAGGGTAGCAACTGTATATATTTTTGCAAGAATTCGGATTATCCTTTGAAAACAACTTGGATGTGGCCATGTGTTACATGAATTTGGACCCACATTCTTTATGCTTGGGTTGTGGTTTTACAAGCATGGTGTCACAAGACTTTTCTGGGTTATATGCTCTTTATTAATGGGATGCCTACAGCCAAAAAAATTGCCTGGTTAGTTCAAATCAATATGTGACATTCAGCCAATCTCCCATTTTTTTGGCCCTTGTTCCTGCCTGCCCCCTTAATGTTAGACAAGAAAAACATTTTTTTTCAGGGAAATAAACCCCAGCAAAGAATTCTGCACTGTATTCAGGAGTCATGGTTAAAAAAAAGCAGTCTATACTGGTCTCTTAGGGTTTTCAAGTCAGAATACTGTAGTTGCAATAGATATAATTAGCAGAAGTCTCTTCTAGACCTAGCTAGGCTACAACCCTCTCTGACCTGCCTTCTCCTGCTTAGAAATAATACAGAATCTGACTAACCTCTAGTCTTCTTGTGTATTATTTTTATTGTTTTACATCATTTATACCCAACCTTTTCCCCCAATGGTGATCCAAAGCAGTATATTAATATAATCTCCTTTCTGCCATTTTATTAGCACAACAACCCTGTGAAGTAGGTTAGGCTGAAAGTGTGTGTCTGGCCCAAGATGACTCACTGCAGAGCTTCCATGGCACAGCATAGTTCTGCCTCAGAGATTACTTATATATTTATTTTTAGTCGGCCTTTCTTACTGAGACTTAAGACAGATTGCTCAGTGTTAAAGTCAATGTAATCATCTAATAAGCAATGTAATAGGATTACAGAAATCTGAAACAAAGCATGAATTATTAGATAGAATATTTTAAACAACATGGAAAATGGTTTTACATAAACTGAAAACAATGCATTGAGAGCAGGATAATGCATACAATGCATACTGGAATAAACTATTGTCCCAGTCCCTTCCTGAACCATTCTGTTATAATATAGCCTTATCGCTTCTGAATAACATAGTTTTCAGAAAGCCAGGACAGCAGGAGCTTTACTGATCTCTTCAGGCAGGACTTACCATAAGGTGGGGAGGGGACCATAACAGAGAATGCATGTGTAGAGGCAGTTGTTGATCTTGCTCATTTACAGCCTGCAGAAAGCCCTGCTCATACGAGCAAAGTTGTCACGGTGGAGCAAAGGCAGAGGCTGTCCTGCAGGTATGAGAGTCCAAGGCCATGAAAAGTTTTGCATGTGATAGCCAGTACCTTGAACTGAACCTGATAACTATAGGTGGGCATGTACTGGGAATACTCCATGGACTGCTGGCCCTTGGTCTGTCGATTTTCATGGACCCTGGACCACGAACTTTTCACAGACAAGCCCATTCACGGACCGGTTTGTCAGTCTGTGGTCCATCATTTCTGCGGGGCCTGGCACTTCCCCCTTCATACCCAGAGAGCCCAAACTCAGGGAGAATCTTCAGCAGCCTCTCCTCCAGCCACCCTCCAAGTTTGGTCAAGACTGCATTTCGGACATTCACGTTACAGACCCCCCAAAGCAGCTAGCCCTAGGAAAATTCCAGTAGATACTAGGAGTTGAAAAGGCCAATTGATTTGCATTGGCTTGCAGCACCAAAAAGTTTTGACAGCTAAGATTGGTGTTCCCATGGCTGTCGAATGTCCATCACCTCTGATGCCTAGGGAATTAATTCTGCTCCTTGCTTGCATAGAGAAGAATGGGAGTTCTCTGGTTGGCAGGCAAAGCTGCTTATCAAGGTTTTGAGGGCTAGGATTGGTGTTCCCATGGCTGCAGAACATCCATCCTTTCCGTTGCCTAGGGAATTAATACTTGCTCCTTGCTCACACAGAGAAGAATGGGAGCTCTCTGGTTGGCAGGCAGAGCTGCCTATCAAGGTTTTGAGGGCTAAGATTGGTGTTCACGTGGCTGCAGAATGTCCATACCCTCCGTTGCCTGTAGGGAATTAATTCTTGTTCCTTGCTCACATAAGGAAGAATGGGAGCTCTCTGATTGGCAGCCAGAGCTGCCTATCAAGTTCTTAAAGACTGCAGAAAGTCTGTGGACATCCCCTCTGTTGCCTAGGGAATTGATAGATCAGTGCCAGGAAGTCTGGACTCATGGACCACAGACTGATGGACCGGCCCAAATGGACAAAAGTTTGTGAAAAGTGTGAGTCCCACGAACCGTGTGTTCGTGAACAATGAACCGGGCTGGTCTGTGTTAAATTTAGGTCCGTTTCCAGTCCGTGCCCACCTCTACTGATAACTGATGAAATAACCAATGAAATAACAGAAAAACAGGTATAATTTACTTGCTCCACTTAGCTCCTGATAATAGCCAAGCTGCAGCATTTGTACCAGCTGGAGTTTCCTTGTTGAATTTAAGGGTATGAAATTTCCTGAGTCCTAGCCCAACAAACTAGTAACTACACTGCCCTGGAGTGAGTGAGATACAGAGAGATTCACCTTAGAGTACTATATTCTATTGACAATGTTCCTTGAACTTTTTATCATACTATTTTACCCCTCTGCTCTGGGTCTATGAGGCACATCCCTTGATCCTCCCTTAAACTCATTGGTCCTGTTTTTATGTGGGTGAACTGTGGGTTCATCCCTTGACAATTTGATACTTCTTGTCATCATTTGTAATACTGGGAAAATTCCAGGCCTCACATAATGGTTGGTACCCCTAATTGGGCCAAGGAATCCCTCCTAGGGTTGCCGGGTCCCTCAACCTCCCCAGCGGAAGATTGGAGACCTGGCACCTACCTTGCCTTCTTTCCCTTCACGCGTGTGTGCACAGCACACATGTACTCCTGGGCCCATGCAATGACATCACTTCTGGGAAGTGATGTCATCATGCAGGTCATGGCCACCCAGGGAGCACTCTTGTGCTCCATGGAAGGGCCCCATCCAGGCCAAATCAGGCCCCAAATGGTCCGGATTGGGCCAGAAATGGACTTGAATTGGGCACTGCCATGCAGGAGAGCATCACCCCCACCCGGAAGCAGCCTGTTCCTGGCCATTTTGGCCTCAAATTGGGCCAAAATGTGCCTAAAATGGCCAAAATGGGCCTGAAACAGCCAGGATCTGGCCCAAATTGGCCTGGAACAGCCTGCTGCCATGTGAAGAAGCATTCCCCCACCTGGCAGTGGCCTGATCTTGGCCTTTTGGGGACTGTTTCAGCCCACAGGAGTGTGCAGTGCCACCCAGGAGCATGCTATGCCACCCAGGAGTGTGCCCGTGAGGCCTGTGCCTCCCCTGCTGGCCAGGTAAATGGGGGCAGTGGGTAGAGGGTGGGAGCAGGGCATCTCCTGCCCCTAGCAGGGGACTCGCAACTCTACTCCTTCCCTTGCCTACCCCATTAGGCCAGGACTTGCTAGAAACTTCAAAATAGTGCCCTATCTAAAGGCAGCATGACCTCAAAGCATCTGTGAAGATTATGTCCTGCCTGGCACCGTGGGCTGCTGTATATATGGGACTCGGTCAGGAGTATGTGGAAGAGGTCATGTTAGAAGCTTGTACCAGGCTTGGAGAAATTGTGTTTGGGCTGCATATCAAAACTGTACATGTGGACTCCATCTACACACCCTGTAATTTGCCCTCAATTTACAAACTGTGTGGGTAGAGCCTTCACATCTTCAGCTTGAATGTGTATACTGTCTGTGCATAAGGCAGCTCAATGAATGGAAGACATTTTAGTTATCTGTGGTTAATGTCTCTTGCATTCCAGAAAAAGGCACAACCTTGTTTTAAGGAGCAGTAATAGCCACACTATTTCTATGGACTTTTGTATCTCATAATGAATGGTCCTAAGATCTCAGCCTCAGGAAATGTCTACACAAAAAGACTGTTTGAAGTATGGTTTCTAGAATTTTTAATAGATTTTTTCCTGCTCCTGTTAACAACTAAATTTTCATTGGTGTGGCTGGCTGAACAAGCAAGAAAAAATTACCAATAAAAAAAATCAAAGGAAGTCTGCACAGGCTTTTTTCATAAATATGTGAAAAATGCTAAACTTATGATGGTGTGTAACAAGTGTTCCATTTACACTCATTTCAAGCAGCTTGAATAACTGGCTTATGGCTGTTTGTACTATAGATCGTGCTTTTTTATCCAAGAGAAGCATGAACTACATTTAGGATTTTTTTTTCATTTTCATTATCATATTAGTTCATTTATTGTAAATATCACCAGTTTGTGTTATGCTTGTTACTAATTCCATTCGCTTTTCCTTATTGTAAGTAATATAATGATTGTAGCTTTTGGGGTTCCTTTTTTCATTAGTTTGGAAATGGTTGTGCATCCCTATTCTGAGCCAGACTGCCAGGCACCAGGGAAATGAATGAAACAAATAACATTCGCGTCTCCTCTTTTTTTGGGGGGGGGGTGTATTTTCCTTATTTAATCACTTTATTGACATTACCCCTTTCCAGCTTTTCCTCATAGCTTGGAAATGAATGCATATCCTTGTTATATATATTCTGGAGATAACCAACTTATGTAGGCCCACGAGAACATATCGGGGCTGCATGCTGTTTCCCATTGTGAGGGCCAGGGACAATTGATGCACTTAATTTTGAGGCAATAATGTCCTCATGCAGTACAGTAAAGAACCAGGAGCAGGAATAATAAGTGAACCATCATATTTTGATGGTTCCTGAACTCAAATGCATCCTTTTAAAAATGAAGCTGCCATATACTGAATCACATCACTGGCATTCTCCAATGTCTCAGGTAGAAGTCTTCCTCCCCTGTCACCTGAGATCCTTTCTTGCACCATGTGCTGAAGAACATTCTCCTTTTAGCAGAATTATTCTGTATAATTACGACTGAGATACAGGCACACTACTCCATGCCTTTCCATTCCTGCCCTTTTTTTGCAACTGTGTAGACATACATGGATGCTGCAGACTTTGTGGCCAACACACTTAATAAGCAAACATACTATATTCAACAGCAATGATCACTCATGAGCTGACCTGGTGTAGCACAGTGGTTAAGTGGTTGGAATGTGAATCATCATTCTGCTGGTTCCACTACTGCCATGAGCTCACTAGGTGGCCTTGGGTAAGCCACTCCTCTCAGCACCAGCTCCCCAGCTGTATTGTGAAGATAATTGTCAGTGGACTTTGTTCACCTCTCTGAGTGGAGCACTAATTTGTCTAGAAGAGTGGTATATAAGTGAACTGTTTGTTGTTGTTGTTGTTGAATTCAATCTATTTGCCTATTTTCAATCCATTTTGGCTGTCAAACAGCTTTGTAGCTACACAGTAGCCATGATAGTACCAACCTAGGGAAGCTGAGGGACAAAGAGAGGCATGCAGATGAGACCTTTAAGGAGTTACTACAGCAGTTCCACTCCTGTGCTGAAAATTCCTCTGCTGTTGTAGAGATTGAGAGTCTTGAACTTGGAGGGAAATGATCCCTTAGATGGGACCCCTTCAATGGTCAATGAACCAAGGATACCCCTCTGGGACTGGGGAGAAGTGATGAGGCAATAAACACCACAATCTCACCAATCTCAAGGGCTTTGAACCAGTTCTGGGGACTCTGCTCTCAAGCAAGCTCCAGAGAGTGACCAATCAGAGTCCTGGAACTTTACTGGATGGAAGGGGGACTGAGCCACCTCATTTTAGAAAGGAGAGCATTTTTGGATAGGGCTTTTGGTAGCTCTGGATAAAAAATATAAGCTGATTTAGACTTTTTCTTTGGGGCTTTTCAGTTAGAAATTGGGAGCCGGGTAGGGTAGGAACCTTGTTTTAAGGAATTAAACAGTAATAACATTCAATTTATATACCTTCCTTCAGGACAACTTAACACTCACTCAGAGCAGTTTACAAAGTATGTTATTATTATCCCCACAACAAAACACCCTGTGAAGTGGGTGGGGCTGAGACAGCTCCAGAGAGCTGTTACTGGCCCAAGGTCACCCAGCTGGCTTCAACTGGAGTGGGGGATCAAACCCGGCTCTCCAGATTAGAGTCCCATGCTCTTAACCACTACACCAAACAAGCACTCTGTGAACGGCCCATCCAAAAACTTTTTTGGCATCGGTACTGTGGTATTGGTACTGAAGCCACATTCTCTGAAGGTTTAACAGAGTGCCCTAGTACTTGATAAGAAGTCTGTCAGCCTGTCAGAGTGGTAAAGTGGTTACAAAGGCATCTTGCATGCTGAGAAGCCCTCTCTGGAGAAAAGCATTAATTTCTCCCCTTGGCATTTGCATTGTTAACTTAGACTCAGGATGAACAAGGTCACTCCCAGTGGGGATAAAGTATAACCTCTGGGAAGAGGGGTTGCAAGCCAGTTGTCATTATTTATTCCCCACAAAACCTATAATCTGTAAATAAAATGGTTGTTCTATTCCATAACTGTGGACAGTTAATAATAGGACACCATTCAGTCCAGAGACCTTTTTACCTCAGATCTCTCCCCTTTAGCTCTCCCTTCTTTTCCTTCCCCCATCACATCATGGATACACCCAAATAAAATCAGTGGCAGCCCAAGATACACTGCAAAAATGGTGACAGGTGCTAACAGTCACATTAGACTTCTGGTAGTGGGTGATTCAGTTATTAGGAATATACAGAGTGGGCTCCATGACAGAAGTTTTGGCCACATGGTGACTTGCCTACCTGGATGTGGATATCACACAGTCTTGACAGATTGATAGTGTTGGGGAGGAACCTAACCAACCTTTTAGAGATCTTTGAGAAAGTAAACAATAATGTAGATAATAGCGACACAGTAGAGGTTTGGATTTTCAAAAGTCTTTTGACACCTCACCAAATACTCCTGAATAAGCTTAGAAGTCATGGGATAAGAGGACAGAACCTTTTGTAGATTAAAAATTGGCTAAACAAAAGGAAGGAATAAATGGACAATGGAGGGAGATAAGCAGAGGGGTCCCACAAGGATCAGTACAGGGGCTGGATCTATTTAATTTGTTCATAAATGATAGCGAGCTGTAGGTGAGCAGTATAGTGATCCAGTTTGCAAATGACACAAAGTTATTCAGGATGGAGAAAACCAAGGCATCTGGAGGATGCCCACAAATTGAGTGAATAGGCAACAATGTGTCAAGGAACACCTCCCCCCCCCACACACACACACACTTCAAGTATATGCTAATAGGGTCTGAACTTGCTGAGACTGAGAGGGAAAGAAACCTTGGGGTCATAGTGGATGGCTCAAAGAAAGTGTCAACTGATCAGGCTGTAGCAGTAAAAAGGCAAACTCTGTGCTGGCAATTGTTAGGAAAAGGATTAAAAATAAAAAGCCCAACACTATAATGTTCCTGTATAGATCTATTTTACAACCTCATTTGGAATATTGTGTGCCGTTCTGGTCATCATATCACATAAATGGCATTGTTGAGCTGGAAAACATATAGAACGGGACAACCAAGATGAGTAGGAGTTTGGGGCACCTTTCCTATGAGTAAAGGATGAAGAATCTGGGACTTCTCAATTTAGTAAAGAGGTGACTTAGGGGACATATGATAGAGGTTTATAAAATTATGCATGAGGTACAGAGAGTAGACAGAGAGAACTTTTTCTTCCTTTCTCGAGACAGAACTCAGAAGAGTCCAGTTAGATTGATGGGTAGTGGTCTCAAGATGGACAAAAAGAAATACTTCTTTACTCAATGAGAGTTTAAAATGTGGAATTTGCTTCCAGAGGATGTGATGACTACAGATATAGATGGCTTTAAAAGGGGATTAGACAGATTAATGGAGGATAGGTTTATCAGTGGTACTAGCCATGGTGGCTTAAAGGAACCTACACTTTCAGATGCAGTAAATCTTTGAATGCATGTACCAGGAGGCAACATCAGGAGAAGGTCTTGGCCTTTATGCCCTTTTGTTGGCCCTCCAGAATAATTGGTTGTCTTTGTGTGAAACAGGATGCTGGGCTAGATGGACCACTGGTCTGATCCAGCTAGGGTTTTCCCTATATTCTTATGGAGGTTTGTTTCCTTGTGGTGGTGGTGGTGTTTCATTTTTTTGTCCTGATGGGGCTTTTGTGATTGTGTTGAAAGTAAGGTGTTTCTACTCAGGGCCATGGATGACTATATTATTAAATAATGTGAAGGGGGGATTATACCTCCCATAAGGCTTTGTGAAAATATGCAAATGTGAAATTGCATCAATAACATGGATGCAAATAAATATAATAGACTTAAATAATAGTGTTTGTAATTCCCCCCCCCCCGTCAAAATAAAAGGCAGACACAAAGCTTGGGTATAAAATTGGGCCACTTTATTAATTTCAACATAAACTGTCAATACGGCAAGGGATCTAACTAACTAGTGGTACAGGTCAAGCCCTGGGGTCACCCCATGACCTCTGCCTTGACCTGTCTGGGTGAGCCTCCACTGCCACGGGGATGAGCCATAAAACGCATGGCTGGGACCTGACCAGCCAGGCAAATGGTTCCCCCTTCAAGCCTGAAGCACCTTGCCGTACAGCAGACAGGCCTTACTTGTCCAGGGGAGCCACGTGGCATTCTGCTCTCACAACTGGCTGCTGTGGAGCCCACCAGTCGCTCCTGACAGACCCCAATTCCCCACCAATGGGAATGTGCCAAGAGGGTCACCGTCCCGCTCATTTTCCCATCCTAAACTGCCACCACTAGGGCCAAGCCTCTGCTTAGGCCCTTGTGCCCCACAGGTGGCTTATGGCCAACCTGAGCCCTTGCCGTAAATCATCCAGGAATATGTCACAGCCAGCAACCGATAGGTAGACCACATCACCTCTGTAGAGGTTGGCAAATTCAGTAAGCTGGGGAGCAACCAATAATGTCCCAAAAGCCAAAGTCATTACCGTCCAGGTAAATGACCAAAACAGGAGGCAGAGGACTGCACCTCCCCTAGAACCATCAGGCCACTACTTGCCCAGGCAGTGCAAACCTGTGTGAGCCTGTAAGGAAAGGGTCGTGCCCTGTAATTCAAGTCAACACCCTCCAGGCAAATGACCAGTACGTGAGGCAGATGTCCGCACCTCCCCTCAAAGCATCAGGCCACTACTTGCCTGGGTGGTGCAAGCCTGCATGAGCCTGTAGAGAAAGGGGACATGCCCTGTGAGACGACATGAGGTGGAGGACCACAACTCCCCTTGAGCCATTAAGCCCACTGCTGGCCGGAGTACAGCAAGTCTGTGTAAGCCTATAGGAAATGGGCATGCCATGACCCTGAGGTCACCCAGTTGACCTCCCCTTCTTGCCACCTAAACTGCAGCACAGGAGCATAAATGGTCTGCATAACTCTTTTTTTGGAGGGGTGGTGACTTGAGAACATGGACTGCCCCTTGAATTGTCACACAAAAGTGAACAATGTGGCAGACAAACTCCCTTACCACAAAACACTACCACTAAGGTCTGGAAACCAAGAAGCATCAGAGCTAACCTGAAAATTCTGCCTCTAAGAGCAGGTCCTCCTTCCAAAAGGCAAGCACATTAAAGCAGTTGGGAAACTTAACTCATCTTTCACTGCCAAATCCTCCCTGATACTCCTACAAGACTTAAGCCTGTGATGAAGAACCTATGGCCTCAAGTAGCGGTCCCAAGAAACCCTCTATCAAGTGTCATCATTCTATAGGCAAAATTAACCCTCACAATGGCCAGAACCTGCAGAGCCCTCACTTGCAAAAAGAGCTGAAGTGCTCAAAGGCACTTCAAGTGGAAAGCAAGTGAATGGCAAGTGAACAGAGAGGAATACACGTGAGTCTGTTCACTTGCCCGGCAAGTGTAATTCATTACTTGTAGCTTGGCTCTGAGTGCTGGGGAAGGGCAGAGCAGGCAAATATGCCTTTGGCTCCGCCCATCCAGCAAAGCCCTTGAATGCCTAGGAAATGCCCGCCTTTCCTTCTTCCAGGGCTGCAAACGCGGCCCCTGTCCAAGCTGTGGTGCTGCCATCCAGGTGGGCCGAATTGCCAGCTGATTGATTGATTTGCTCACTGCTAATGTATATGATTGGGTCCAAGAAAAATAACCCAACAGGTTGTTACTGTTTGCAAGCTGCTAAGTGTTTGATGAAAAATCATATCCCTGATCATAACCAGTGAACAAACTATAAGCTGAACCAGCAGGTGTTCAAGCATCCAAATTTCCACATTGACTCTCTATGAGCTTTTTATGTTTTGGCTGGGTGGAAATGAGTCTATGGGTATTACAGCTTCTGATATCTTAACAAGATCAGGATTTGGAGGTGTTCTATTCACCACCATTCTGGACAACTGTCCACTTTACCAGTTGCTGTGCCAGTCCTGCACAGGAGACCTATTTAAAAAAAAAAAAGTTTTTTTTTAAAAAAAAACCTTGAAAAGCTGCCAAGATGTTACATTTACACATCCCCCACAGTCTCTGTTGCCCTTGTCTGCTCCGTGATGTGACATTGTTCTTTCACAATTTAGACCCTTCATTTTCTGAGGGTCTCGCATTGTTTCTCTTTGATGGAAAGCCCCAAAGGAAGCAATGTGAGCCGTGCACTTTGAACCTCATATATTTCCTGCTTCTTCCAGCTGATATGTAAATAATGTGAGCCAACCTTTACTGTTTCTTCTCAATGGAAATACCAGCTTTAGTTCCGCAGGCAATCCATCACTTCATGTTAAACCGACAATTACACAGATGAAGAAAAAGGGTAAGATGCAGCTTCGTCCTGAAGGTGGCTCACAGTAGGAATCATTTGATGCCTGGAATCTAAATTAGGCAATATTTTGAAATTACTGAAGCTATTAAATTTTGTAAAAAGAGGTAATTCCCCTAAATACATCATAAACAGGAGACCACCAGAGCGCATTAGTGGGATGAAGAGTTAGTGGGAGAAAAGTAAAAGCAGCACTCAAAAATGGTTCAGAGATGGCAAGGAAAATGCAAATGCATTTTTGCATGTATTTTCACAGTACAATGCAATTCCTGGTTCTTTTTAAGGAGAAATAAATCAGAAATGACAGAAGATTTTCGAGATAACCATCAAACCACATCCAGTACACCGTGTTCCAGATGGCCCTGATCTGAAAGTTCTTAAACAAGTTGAAAATGAATAGAAGAAACTAAATTCTGCAATTTGTCTATAAAGATAAAAACAAGTCACAAAAGGCTGTTTAATATTTTAATTGCTGCTGAATTTTTTGAGGAGGGGCAGAGTTTAGGAGCCAGTTCCCCAATTTAATAAAAGCTATGCTTAAATTCAGTGATGATTTGGAATATCTTCTTCCTGCTTTGTTAGGCTGAAAAATCTTTGTTTCAGATTATATTATGCACAATGAATGTGTGTATAGTGTATACCGTAGGCATACAACATAAGACCTATGGTAATGTTTGTAGCAGGGGCTCCATGCCATATTCTTCCTCCTGAAAAGGGGTGGGCAAAGGGCATGTGACTCAGGTCTGACACCCACAGGCCTCCATGTGTGGAGTGTGGCTCATACATTACCTTACAGATATGGTGGAAGAGGTGAATGCTCCCTTCTCTCCATACGAATAGTCACTAGCTGGCTAACAGAGGAATCCTAAGCAGGTCTACTCAGAATCCTCCTCCAGTTTACTCAATGGGATTTTCTCCCAGGGAAGTGTTCTTAGGATTTACTTAGTTTATAACCCAGTTTTCCCACTGACATGCAATGAGGATTACGGAATTAAAAACAATGCAGTCATACAGCATTAGACATCCAATGAACAATACAGCTGGGCTAGGATTACAGAATTAGTAGACAATGCAAACCACTGCCTAGACATGGTACAGTGAAATCACAAAGGTAGAAGAAAGTAGCAAGGTAATACCTAGAGTAGCAACTCACCGTTCCTTTATAAAGGCACCCCCTTCAACTGTTCATTCTACTACAGTTCTATAAAAATGCCCTCCTGGATTTTACTGTTGTTGTAAGAACTGCACGTAAAACATGTTCCTCTCCTACTGACCAACTCACTGTGCATTAATATTTGAATGCCTCTATCGCACACTTCATCTTGCAGCACTGACATGTTTCGCTGCATAGGCCAAGGGGCAGCAGAGGCAGTTCCTTGAGACCCTGGAAAACTGCTTCAGGATACACACTCTCCTTCCTTGTGGCTGAACTGACTCAGCAGCAGCTATTCTTTCCACTGCCTGGACATACCTCTGTAGATGCCACCAGCAGGGTGCATTTTTCATCTTGACCACAAATGTACTGCTCAGGCAGGCCAGCTGCCTTCTGCTGTCACATTCATCTGTTACCGGAATTGGTCTCCTTGTGAGTAAAAGAATTTATGGGGGAATTAGCACGCAAGGAAAACAGCTTTGTGAGAGGCCAGTAGCTATGGGATCTTGTGTGCCAGTATCTACGAGGATCCATTCCTCTAGAGAACCCTTTCAATAAGCAGGCAGATACTCAATCAAAAAGGGTTTTTTTATTTAAAATATTACAGATCAATTGCACACAAAACACACAGCACACACACACAGAGCTAACATGAAAAAAAGGAAGAAAGTTGGAGAGAGTTGCAGAGTTGGTTTTATAGTTACCAGGTTCAGAAGATTGAGAGTGTCCAAGGGAGACCAGCTTCAGTGACTAGTACTTCAGCTTCAGTGACCAGTACTTTTCCATCTCCTGCCTAGCCCGACAGCTTGTCTGTGTTTTAAACACATGAGCAGAGGGACTTATGATATTGCCATATTCCTAAGCGTTAATATCATGTGGGCAAGTATGACCACTTACACATCCAGACAAAAGAACTCAGGGGGGCATCAGTAGTGGTTCTATGTACTGAATTTATATGTACATATATGTAATTGATTGCAAGCACTGATATGCTTAAATATGAGGAATTGCATGTTGGTGCAACCTTTCTGATTAGAATTGTATATCCTTCAGGCACACAGTAAAGGCTGGTGAAGAAGCAAGGTGCTGTGAAACGGGAAAACTCCAAGGCCGGCAAACCCATTGCCATCTTCCTGCCGGGAGCTCACCCCCTCGGGGGTAGCTCAACGGTTGGGAAACCGCACCAAAGGGGTGTTGCGGTAATGAAGATTGTGTGCTCGTCACAAAAATAGAATGGAATACAATGTAATTTCTAGTGCTGCAATTTAATCGTTGAGAAAGATTCTAGGACTGTACATTGGTTGATATAAATTATCTTATATGGTCTTCTTGGAGTGGGTTCTCCTTTTCTTTGATGTTATTCAACTGAAGACCATTCCCTCTTGATACAGCATTTCTATCTCCTGCCTAGCCAGGCAGCTTATCTGTGTTTTAAACACATGAGCAGAGGGACTTATGATATTGCCATATTCCTAAGCCATAATATCATGAGGGCAAGTATGACCACTTACACATCCAGACAAAAAAACTCAGGGGGGCATCTTAAATAGGATCTGAGGCCTCATGTCTGCTGAGCATTGGCATGTCAGGACATATTGTTGCTCTGCCTCTCTCCTCCACTGGCCCACAAGCAAGCCCCTTCTCCCAACCCTCACAGAGAATGATGTTCAGTAAGCAGCAAGACATGAACTAAGCCACTAAGCTTACTCTACATCAAGTAGCTCAACACTTTTTCTTTTTCTTTTGTCAGCACAGAGAAAGGCTTTTTAGGGACCATGAGATAAAAGTAATATTCAAAATGGCCCTTGTTAATAAGATCCAAGCTGTTCTTACAGAGATTCTCAAGTATATAATTGTTGTAGATTTGTATTGGAATAAATATTCTCAGAAGATACAGCCCAGGGAAGACCAAATGTTCTGCATCTCTCTTACCAGATGTAAAACATTTGCCATTTGCAAAGATCAAACAGAGTTTCTGGCTCTCACCAAGGTAGCTGCTCTCCCCAAAGCTGAGGCAGCAAATTCGAGTGTGAATCAGTTCCTTGTGCTGAAGCACCATCCTCCTCCTTTTTATGAAGTCTATTCACAGTTGCCAAGAGAGGTGTTTGCTGTAAAGGTTGATCTTTACAGTGGACTGTAGTGGAACTGGCAGCCAGAGTACACAAAAAAGTAGGTACAGTGAAGAGAGATAGGCAGCAAATGCTTTGATTTTTTTTTAATGCCAATATTGGTGAAGGAAGGCCTGAGGAGAGGGGGGACTGTTGAAGCAGGAAAAAAAAACTGGGTAGACATTTTTCAGTAATATATTTAACACAGATATATACAGACGAAGAGACTAAATGGAAGCAGGTCATCTCTGTTCGTTTCCATGTGGGACTGAAAATTTTTCTTCTTCATCGTCTTCTTCTTCTTCTAGACCTGCCTTATACACTACATTTCAGCTCATCCATCCTTATCTCCTACATTTTTAGGAATTTGGAATCAGTTTCTAATAAGTTCCATTTTGGCTGAAGAGAAATTTGAAAAGAGGAGGGACAGGCGGGCAGGTTCAGTTTCAGGTTTTGTTGTGTAGATGGTCAGAGGCAGGCAACGTTTTCTTAAATTTGCCCATCCTCCACTATATGGAGTGTAGCATGAAACAGCTGCAAGGGGGGAAGGAGGCACTGATTTCTCTTCAAAGAGAAATGTAAAAGAAATGAAAGAGAAATCCCTCTTTTAAAAGAGAAAAAAGAAAATAAAAGGAATCAATGGCTATGTTAAAAAAAAGTGAATTTCAGAAATTTATATCCCACTTTTCTCCTCAAATGGGGACCCAAGGTGGCTTAGGTAATTCTTCTCTCCTCCACCTAATAACAACTCTGTGAGGTAGGTTAAGCTGAGAGTCTGTTCACCCAACAAGCTTCTATGGCAGACTATAGATTTGAACCTGGTTCTCCCAGATCCTAGTTCAATACGACACCACACTGATCCTCATAACAATGCCATGTTTCTACCTCTCCAGGTCTTTTCTTCCTGAGATAAAGAAATAAAGTTTCTGTTATCACATCAAATGGCCTAGCACTATCAGACAAAATAGGATCACACCATTACAGCTGCAAGACCAGGATGCCTACATTTCCCATCAAAACTTGAGGGAAGCTGACAAGTGTCCAACCTGTGTAAGGCATCACTTGTAGCTTAGTTCTGAGGAAAATAGTCATTACACAGAGAAGTGTTGTGCAATCAGACCATTAATCAAAGACTCTTGAGTGATCAACTGGTGCACAACTAGCCACAAAATTAGTCTGACCTGTTAATGTTTTGCCAAAGAAAGGCTTATACCCACATTAACTTTTCCCCAAAACAAGTCAAACAGTCACAGTAATGTAATTTAGACTGAATTGACCATCAAAGCTCCAGTTCAATGGCTCTCTCCCCCACCTGGCAACTTTATTTTTTTAAAAAAATATTTCCCAGACCATCTTGCATACTGTTTTGCTTAATTTGGCTGCATAGCTGAATACCCAGCTCCCTCTGCTCTTTCCAAACCTAGAAAGACAAAAAAAGCCAAAGTCCTATCTCTCAAATGTCTGATTGATAACTGGAACCAGAATCTGACCCCAAATTTGGCTTTGGTTTGCCAGACTGACCTATGTCTAGTGAGATATGCAGCACCTAGTGCTCCACACCATACCTATACTTTGCACTTCCAGCCTCAGGGCTGGTCATTGCTCAGATAGAGGGAATTCATTTAAACTTGGTGTAGTATCTAAGGTTGAAAGGCTGTTTTAAGAAGTTTCTTCCATTATGCTAGAGCTATTTTTACGCAAATTTGCCTCAAATTGGAAAGCCACATTCACACTGGCATGTGTTTAGTACACACACATTGCAACAGTCTTAGCTAGAATGTATAGAATCACAATGTGGACTGGAATCATTTACCACAACATCCCATCAAAGTATGAATCCCTGATTCACATATTTGATGAGTGCAAATGGAAAGACCCATCAAGTGATAATGGTTAATCATTCTTCATTCTGTTGTCAGGAAGGGTGTCCATATTTGTTGACATTACTGTACCTAATACAACATGTTCAAGTTGTATTCTTTGCCATTTTATAGTAATTTTGGGTAACCAACTGATAGATACCTCCAATGTCAACCTTATTGGGGGGGGGGCTTAAATATTAAGTACCATGGGGAGAAAATTAAATAGAGCCCTTATAAAGCATTTTTACCAGTATTTAAGACTCTTTCTCCAGTAAAACAGGAACATTACCAAATTTTAGAATTAACATGGTTCATTCTGAAAGGTGCAGTCCCTTTTGTAATTTCTTAGTGCTTGAGATTAAATTGCGGCCGCAAATTTTCTCATTCAGAATAAAATTTGATGCCTCTTTTTGCATTAAAATGTTATATTCTTTATAAATATTGTAAAAATACTATTCATTGCTGTAAACTTGTGTATGGAATGAAAAGGACATCAAAGTAAGTAATGAAATAGAAAAAGACCAGATGAAAACACAACAAATATGTACAAAATAAAGTGCTTAGGATTGCTTCCTTAGTCTAGTAGAAATAATAATGACACAGAGGCTTGAATGTGGTTGCAGAGTATGTGACATGATATGTGAAACCCTGAACATTTTTTCTAGTCATCATATCTAGGGATGCTCAAACACCTTTATTTCATCTTGCATCCTGTTTGCCAGTTGTAAACAGAGACCTGATTATTATTTTTTTGCAATTCTTTTAATATTTAATCAATCTGCTCATGGATGTTTGGCCTGCTGTTTCAATGAGTTCCGTACCAACTATGCCATACAGTGCAACTGGTTTTTGTGCCTGAACATTCTGACGCTGCTGGATGGAGTTCTACTGCACCCTCCATCCTTACACATGACTGCTCTTCTCAGCAGGCAATTGTTTAAATATACAATGAGATCACTCACAAATCATTTCACTCAGTCATCAATAAATGCTGTGTTTCAATAACTCTTCGGTAAGTCTGTATAATCCATAATCATGCTAATGGCCACTGTTCAGCTTGAATTGGCAGTATCTTTGCACATGCACAGTTTTGAAAAAACTGGATGCAAACCCTTTTGGCAGGCATTCACAGCTGCTCAGCATAAACCAAACAGACTGATGAGTGATGGGCTTCCATCTGATCACCACTTTAAAACACAATAAGTTTGACAGTATAAAGAGTTTACTGAGAAATGTTCAGCATCTCTAATCATATCAAAATTCTGTTGGCTTCCTAGAAATTCCTCAGATGTCTTACCTGTGGATGAACTAGGGTTACCAGGTCCCTCAGGGTTCAAACATGGGGACAGGGGGTGTCATGCACGGGCGGGAACCTACTGTGCATGCTTTGTACATGAGCGCTTTGGGGCCTTCATTGTTGTGCTGGGAATTCCTGGCATAACAACGAAGGATCCAGAGTGCATGGGAGAGTTCTTCAGAGCTCCTGGGACCATTCCCTGCACTCCTCCCCCACTGACCAGGTAACAGGTGGCAGGGGGCAGAGGCTCGGATAAGGGGATCCCTAGCCCCCACCAGGGGACTGGGAACCGTAGTATGAACACCAATTTCCTTTTGAAGCATACGTTAAGTAAAATGTTGGCCATAACATCTGCCCTGAGCCCGCTGATATGGGGAGGGCGAAGTATAAATCCAATGCATTAAATTAAATTAATAACTCTTGTTGCACATGAAAATTGTTTTGAAAAATGTAAACTCTTCTATATAGACCCATAGCCAACTTGGAGCTAGTGGATGCAGCATCCCACCCAACGTACAAACAATGCAATCCTAAACACAAATTCTCTATGCTGAGCCCACCGACTTCAGTACATTTAGGAGGATATAATTCTGTTTAGAATTCCAATTGGCTTTGCAATTAGTGACATTAAAGCTTGTATTTAAAGAATGAGACTTTGTTTCCCGAACAGGAACAGTTCTAGTAGCATCTCTCGAAGAGAACTGTGATTCTCGAAAGCTTATGCTACAATAAAGTTGGTTAGTCT
This sequence comes from Eublepharis macularius, assembly GCF_028583425.1. Taxonomy (NCBI): domain Eukaryota; kingdom Metazoa; phylum Chordata; class Lepidosauria; order Squamata; family Eublepharidae; genus Eublepharis; species Eublepharis macularius. Next base: position 38,481,032 of record NC_072791.1, read on the forward strand.
TAAAGGTCCTACTGGACTCTTTTTGAGTTCTAGTTAGAAAAGGAAATGTGGAGGATAGTGTTTCCCAGATTATGGCACTTGCAACACCACCCACAAGACTCTCAGATCTGCCCATCCAATCTTTTTTCCTCTATCATGCTTAAGTTATCTTGGAGAGAAAAAAACACACTGAATACTGAAAAACACTGAAAAAACCACTGGCTAAGAATTTGATGTAGGTTAGATGTAGGTTAAAAATGCTCTTGGTGTTTTTTTTTTTTAAAGGTAGAGCAATATTTTGGAATATTTCAAAAGTTATGATTCAGCTTGTACAATTTTACTGCTAACAATTCAGACACTAATATGCACAAGCTTGACAACCAGGTTACAGAACTTTCAGTTGGTTATGAGGAAACCTCTGATTTTCCCTTCACTTCTTTGAAACCCTTTCCTGGAAATGTGACAGTCCTACAGGGCTATAAAAGCTGACTTCCATATCACACAGAGAGCTATTCCCCCTGACCCAGATGTTTAATGTAAATATATGGAAATATGTGCATTTTCTACTATATGGTTCAACAGAAAAAATGAAGATATTTTACTACAGTGTATTATCATAGGTTTCTGTAGTATTGCTGCCAACTCATTATCAAAACAATTAGATTCTCTTTAATCCATCCCATGACTGTGTCCAGCCCACAGAGCAACTCTGACAGCTAAAAAGTCCTGAGGGGAGTCAAGATAAAATCTGGCATACGTCCACCTCTCTGAAGGTCAAATAATTATCTAACCCCCGCAAACTTGCAATCATTAAGGAAGTACAACTCCTGTTACAAGAGAAGACAAAAACATCTTTGGAATGAACAAAGCCAGTCAAAGAGGCAAACATTAAACTTCAGACTTACCCAGACTTGACCTCGGATTAACTAATTACCTTTCAGACTTTAGCCTTCCCGGTAATAAGTTAAGACACAGTAACTGGGAAGTCTAAACAGTCAACCACAAGAACAGCATTTACAAAGTGGGCAAACTTGTTCAACTGAAATAGAGATGGATACAAACCAAAGGCCTTTGTGTGGTCTGAGATGCTTTTGCTTCCTGCCTCTTCCCATTCATCTTAACAATGGCTATCCATTTATTTCCCCCCCACACACACACACACTTTTAGCATCACTATTTCTTAAGATCTTGTGAAGTAGTCAAGAGTTATAAAGTTCCTTGACATTTTCTTCACTTCAAAGGATCTAATCACAAGACTGAGAAGTCTACATTAAATACACAGATTCTGCTTTTGACAAGAGAGACATTGTCCCCTTATCCCATGTCAATTTCATCACCTGAATATTTTTACAAGGACAAAATGACATTATTTGATTAAAAATATGAAATGCATGAATCCTAACAGAGATGTCATTGGAAATGGTCACACAGATGCACAGTAGACAGGAAGGTTGAAGGAATTTTAAAACTATATTCCGTGTACAGAAACTCTTTCAAGACATTGCTACATGTATAAAAATGTAGTGTGGATCTGCAGTCCAGAAACATACTCTGGGATTCCAGCGCTGTGCACATGTAAAAAGGGCTGGTCCACACACGCACATGAACAACTTGTTAAGGGCTGTATCAACTTGCATGTGTATATGAGCAATCATAGATTAATAATCATAGATTTATAATCACAGAGAGAACCTCCATATTGCTGCCTATCAGATCAATCACAATTATTTTCAGTGGAAACAGTTCATGTCAATTATTGAATATTTGTATGTCAAACTGACTGAAGTCCAGTTACTATTCCTTTTCTGAAATGAAATCCTTCAAATCTACACCTCATTTGAAAGGGTGTTCTCAGGTTTGACAGATAACCCTTAATTACCAAGCCAATGCAAACCCACTAACCCTTACCTTGAGAGTGGGGTTAACCAGTGGTGGAAAGTGGAAACTGACTAGCTACAAATCTCATCCTTCCAAGCCTCTAGCAATCAGACACTTGAGCACACTTAAGAATGTCATTTCTTGCTGGAAATGAACTAGTAGTTCTCAATGAGTGACAGAAACCAGAAATGTTTTCCTCCTGGTAATTTTTTTCATTCTAGGAATGATGAGGCACTGTTTCCCAGTCTTTCATCTATGAATAGTTCCTGTATGACTGAGTAGCATTTAGATGACCCAAGCATGTTGGTGGGAAATGATCAGGCAGGTCTTTCTCCTGGAATCAATACTCTGTTGGGGATTTCTATGTGTTCATCTCATGTGAAAGAGCCAAGCAATTAGTCTCCGCCCAAAGGCACCTTAGTTGTTGTATCAGTAATGATGTGACAAGCAGGGGCCTGAGTTAGGCTAAGAACAATCTTCAATAAGACAAGAGTTCTGTTAGAAATGACAAAGTCTTGCCCTGGGTCCTTCCTGACCGTTTGTCATACTTTGGGATATTCAACTACTCTTTACGTGATGGAGGGAGCAATCCTAAGCATGTCTAATTAGAAAGATGTCAGATTTTATTCAATGGGACTTACTCTATGGAAAATGTTGTTACCACTGCGCCCTGAATGTTGCAAGCTTACTGGCTCAGTTTGAATATCCCTATCTCAATTTTTCTCCTCTCTCTCTTGTGAAAATCAGACCTGCAAGTTTTCCTCCCACTTTGTTTCCTTGCACTTAATTTTCCAGTGTAATGTATTCATTTGTCAACATTATTTGTGTAAATTATGTGTATTGTATTATAAATGGCATACATTGTTTGAATAAATACCATATCAATTATATATACATTGTATAAAATACATAAACGAAATTAATCACCAATGCCAGCAACTGAAAAGGACAGACGAAAACAATTCCCAAGGACAACATGCAGAATTAGGCTGGGGCGGGGTGGGGGGATGAAAATGGGATGTTTGTCCATGGCATTTTCTCTGTACCATACATTTTACAGCCAGGGTGAACAAATGGCAATAGGGTTTCAATTCTGTAGATTTTGCACAAATGCAGGGTGGTATCTGCAGAAGGCCCTATTCAGAGGAGTGAAGCTGCCATGGTGGCACATAGGGGGAGAGGCAGACCTGTAGATGTGAGGGGCTAAAGTCACGAGGAGCTTTGTATGTAATAGTCAAAACCTTGAATTTGGCTTGCGCACCTGGTAAGGGAGATATGAGTAAGAATGAGAAAACTAAATGATTGTTTTTTTTCACACCAAGAAAAATAGATTAACTGTCCATTTTCTTTTTCTTTTGCTCCAGAAAATCTCATTAAATCTGGGGGAGGGGTGGTCTTGAAAGAGGGAGAGATTTCACAGAAAAGGTTAAGAGCAATTGGATATGATAGGATTTGAACCTCTTTGGAAATGCTTTTTTGAAAGCCTATTAAATTTGGGTAGGATCATCTTTACAGGCTGAACTTGATGCGTCTTTTGTCTTGCTGCTTAATCTTTCCAATTGCTGGCTGAGTGGCTACATTAAAAATAATACAGGAGGTTGGGAATGTTCATTCTGTCATCTTGCCAGAAAAACAATAGAACATCCACTACCTGGCATCCCTAGACCACACAGTCACACTGTGATCGGGCTCTTGAGTTGAAGATGATTTCTATCATTATCCTCAATGGGAGGTGAGGGTTAGAGCATTGCTGAACTTTACATCCTTTGAGGATGTAATTCCTAAGTCCTGCAACAGCCCAAAATGCCCTTTCAAATTCTGCTTCTGGAATATGGGGAACCCCCAGGAATAGTTTGGGGGAATCAGGGATCTCCTGAAAGAGATTGGACACCCTCCATCTTAGGAGGTTCTAGGTCTTCTGACATTACCATGGAGGCTTATTTTTTAAAAAAATCAAATTCCTAATATACTAAATTGATTTCTTACCAATGGCAAGGAACTCGCTTGTGCTTTCTGTGAAGACCGGCTGATAAACACTGGTCACGTATTTCATGCCATTGATATTCCCTCTCTGGTTCACAGTGATGTTACATCGACTCCAGCTCATGTCAGTAAACTCCAGAGTGCAGCATGCAAGATCATAAGGGGGAAATTAAAATAAAGGTTAATGTCATTTTTTTATGGTTGACTGGCACTTTAAAAGACCAAGGAAGAAAAGGCAGGCTCTGAAGTCGGATATATTTATTAGGCAGCATGTCATCAGAGAGTCCCAATCACAGCTGTCAAGGTTGAGCTCATCATCAGAGAAGGAGGATTACAAGAGGGTGAAAAGCCAGAAGCAAGGAATGCCGCAGCAACTCCTTTCTCTGGCTCAAGCTGACACCACCAAAGTTGAAAGAGAAAGAAAGAAAGAAAGGAAAGAAAGAAAGAAAAAGAAAAAGATGCATAAAAGCTGGAAAAAGTATGGCAGAGTCATAGAACTCATCTGCATGAATCTATCCATTTCATAATAAACATCTGACATCATCCAAGGAAACATGGCATTTTAATCCCCCCCTTCTCTGTAGTTATGGATATAACATTTTTAATACACAAACAGTATAATTCTAAAGAGAGTTGCATCCTTCTAAACCCATTGACTTTAATGAGCTTCGAAGGGTGTAACTTTGCTTAGGATTGCACTGAAAAAGGAGATTGTATCTCACCCTTACCCTCCTACCCAGCTTTGTCCCTCTATTGGAAGTAACTGATAACAACACAATGTTCCTACTTCTGCTAGGCTAGCCTTGTGAAAATAGTCTGAGGTTAATTCCTTCTTCAGTTGTACTGGGTGGGGTGGGGTTCAGAAGTGAATTGACAGCCTTTGCCTCTTAGGAAAATGACACTTCCACATAGGTAAACCTTTCCCTCAAAGTAAAGCCACTTACCACATACAGGTTTCTATCTGTACATATAAAAACATGTGGGGCACAAAACAACAACAGAAATCTTTTTTTTTTTAACTTCAGTCATTAACTGTGTTTGGGAGCCAGTTCCGTGTAGTGGTTAAGAGTGGCAGGACTCTAATCTGGAGAACCAGATTTGATTTCTCACTTCTCCACTTGAAGCCAGCTGGGTGACCTTGGGTCAGTCACAGGCTCATTTGGAGCTCTCTCAGCCCCACCCACCTCACAGGATAATTGTCATGACTCATGAGGATAATAATAACACACTTTGTAAACCACTCTAAGTGGTATATAAATCAAATGTTAGTATGTTATGTCTCAGGAATTCCTCCTCCCCCACCCCTGAAAACATTGCTCCAGTTATTTTAAGTGTTCTGGAAAGATATAGCCCATCAGCATAACTGATGACCATGTGTGATAATCTGGAAAACATCTACGTCGCCACAGAAAGATATGATCTTGGGGCAGAAAAATACCCAAGAACAGCAATAATTTTTAAAATGCTATTATTGATACAATTATTTTCAGCCTCTTGTAGAAGTGAGTTTTCATGCTCTGGATGTTTAGGTACTGTAAAACACAATGTCTTCTGCCACATCAAATCTTTTTTTAATGGTGGGATATTTCTATACCCCAAGATACACTGGAATTCGGCTTGGGGTAGAAATATATCCCACAATACAAATACTGTCCATTTTTTTTTCTCTTTCAGAGTGTTGACAAAAGGATAGTTAAGATTTCGAATGGGTGAAGAATTCCATGTACTATTTTAAAATGACTTAGTGAATAACTGGAAATTTAAGCCCTGTTACACCTTATCAGCAGATGTATACCACTTCAGGTAGCCTGTTTCATCATATGGCATGTCTTGTCATCCTCTGTAGTCAGTCACACTGTTTTACTTTATACACAGAGCTCGATCTACATACAGGAAGCAGCCCAGATGCATTCTCCAGAACCCTCTGCATGGCTACAGAGGATTCTGAGACCTGCTCTCATTTCAACCTAGGAGGTATCAAACTAGACTAGCAGCCAAAAAAAGTGGAAGACTTATGTTTCCAATATTCTGCCAACAAAACTAACGTAAGAAAGCACAAAATTAATTAGTATGAAGAGTGCCAGTATTAGATTACTGTATATTTTTCAATACGTAGTCTTATGCAATCTTGTTATTAACTGAGTCTGCATGCATGTATGCATGCTTGCATATGTATGTGTGTGTGTGTGAGTATAAAGAGAGAGAAAGAGAGCTGCTTCATAAAAGGTTTTGGTTTGTTTATGCTTTTGTATGCCTGCCTTTGTAATAAATTGGCAGTCCATGATTTCGAATGATGAAATGACCAAAGCATGCTGGCCTACCAGGGAGTTGATATTTTTTGATTACTGCCATCTGGGCCATGCTAATATGAACGTTAATAAATATACAGTAATTGGCTCACATTGCAAAAAAGTTATTGGTGGGAGGGGAGAGCAACTCCGCTTTACTTACAAACTCCTTGTTTTAACCAAGGTTGAATGGGGTACGTGAGATATCTGTGGATTCTGTCTTTCCATCAGCAGTCATTAGGATGAGTGCATTCTTTGAAACACCAATAGGAAGAAGGAAAGTCAACAATAAAAAGTAAACAATCCTCAGAAGAATGAATTCCTCTTCAAAAAAAGATATTGTGCTGCTATGCTGCAGAACTTCTCTTCCTCTACCCAAGTATATTGTGGAATCATTATAAAATATTGTGAAACTTTGCAAATGAACCTCAAAATGGAGAAAATAACGCTAAGGGTTGGTGCATACATCCATCCATTGATGCAGTGTATGATGTGGGAGGAGATGGTGTTATTTTTAATCAACAAAGAAGGGTGATTCCCCTCATTCTATTAATGCCATTATTAATTACGCTTTAGCTGACATTTAAACAAAACTGAAACAGATTGCTTATGTTCTGTTTCAGCAGTTCTTCAACTCTATTGGATTTTTTTCTAATGTTATGTCTTTGTAAACTTGCATTTATTTACCATATGACATTGCTTATTGAAATGTTCTTGATATTGACAGTACTAATCTCATACTATGTAATCCACCTTGAGTCTCGGTGAGAAAGCCGAACTATAAATGACATAAATGAACAAACAAGCAAGCAAGTTTTAGGTGACACAGTATAACCCAACCTCATCAGACTTTGGAAGCTAAGCAGGTTCAGTATTTTGATGGGGGACCACCAAGGAAGACGCTGCAGAGGAAGGCAAGGGCATACCACCTCTGCTTCTTACTTGCCTTTGAAGCTCCTTTCTGGGGTGGCTATAAATCAGGTATGACTTGAAAACACATCCATACATAATTAAATTCTATTGTCTTTGTGCATGTGTATGTGTGTGTGTATCCCTGCAGAAAGTTCTCTCTGGGACCCACATACTTGAAAGACTGCCTACCCAGGTATAATATTATACCCAGGTATAATATTAGCCTCCACTTTGCCACCCCAGTCGGAATGAAGAGACAGACGCCAGTATTTGGTACTAAGGGCCACTTTTATTAAGTTAACGATTTTAATAACCATAACTATCAACTGCGGCAAGGGAAAAATAGCGGTACAGGTCGAGCCACGTGGTCACACCTTGGACCTCCGCCTCGACCTGTCTGGGCGAGCCCCGAAGCCCCAGGCTTAAGCCATCCACTGGATGGCAGCCACCTGGACAGCCAGGCAAAGTTGGTTCCCCCAATCAAGCTCCCACACCTCAGCCGTACAGCAGTGAGGTAGGACTTGCACACAGGGTTCCCCAAGGCAGTCTGCCCATGCACCATGGCAGCCGTCAAGCAGTACCATCCGCTTCTGGCAGACCCCTCTTCCCCAGAATGGAGAATCGCCAAGGGTGCTCACCGGCCTGCTCCCCATTTCCCAATTCTATCCTGCCAAAGGATTTAACTAAACAGCTCCACCATGCCAATCACCGCAACCACAGTACCGGTACAAGGTAGGCGAAAAACCTCTGCACCTGGGCCAATTAGGTAACCGGAGGAAAAAATTCCTACCTGGCTCTGACTACAGCAACCGGCTAATCCTGCACCGATACTGGGAGAGGAGGGTGGGCCGAGCTCTTTCCCGGGCGACTGACCCTACAGGGGAGCGGAGCAGCCTAACGGCCAACAAGCTCCGCCCCCCTCGCAATCCCCGGATGTCAGGGAAAGCGCGCCTTCTTCTCCTCCTTCCGAGGAGGCAAATGGCGACCCCCTGCCCAACAGCCAGGCTGGCGGCAGAAGGGGTCGTTTTGCCACCCCAGTCGGAATGAAGAGACAGACGCCAGTATTTGGTACTAAGGGCCACTTTTATTAAGTTAACGATTTTAATAACCATAACTATCAACTGCGACAATGGAAAAATAGCGGTACAGGTCGAGCCACGTGGTCACACCTTGGACCTCCGCCTCGACCTGTCTGGGCGAGCCCCGAAGCCCCAGGCTTAAGCCATCCACTGGATGGCAGCCACCTGGACAGCCAGGCAAAGTTGGTTCCCCCACACCTCAGCCGTACAGCAGTGAGGTAGGACTTGCACACAGGGTTCCCCAAGGCAGTCTGCCCATGCACCATGGCAGCCGTCAAGCAGTACCATCCGCTTCTGGCAGACCCCTCTTCCCCAGAATGGAGAATCGCCAAGGGTGCTCACTGGCCCGCTCCCCATTTCCCAATTCTATCCTGCCAACGCCAGGCCAAGCCTCTGCTTAGGCCCTGGCGCCCCACAGGTGGCTTAGGGCCAGCCGAAGCCCTTGCCGCAAGTCATCTAAAAATATCTCATTGCCGGACACAGACAGGTGTACCCCGTCACCTCGGTAGAGGTTGGCGAAAGTGGCCCTAATCCTAGGGTGAGGTAAGTAAATACCCAACCCCTCACCCAAAGCTTTTTGAATAGCCCTATTGGCCTTCATTCGAGCCCGTTCAATGGCCTGATGGTTCAAGGCCTCCCGCCAAACCCGCCGAGGCAACATGGCAGACCAGATAATGAGAACACCAGGCCACCGCTGCAGAATGAGCTGCAGGTCTAGTTTAACTTGCAAAGACAAGGCCTTACCTTGCATCAGCCCCAAATCATTCCCACCGAGGTGAATGACTAACATGTGGGGCGGGAGGCCACTCCGCTGGCTAAATAACAGAGGCAGCAGGCCGGGCCACCGTAGGCCCTGACAACCCTGCCACTCAACCCGGGCCCATTCACTCAGACCCAACTGTGACCCAATCCGTGTCCTCCGTGCTTGATGGGCCGCCCAGAAAACCATACTGTACCCGCAGATCAGAATTCTTTGCTTCTCTCGGCAGGACACAGCACCTAAAGAAAATTCAATTAGTAATAGCTTAAAATTTAGCTAAGGGCCTAACATAAGCCCGGTAAGCTGAAGAACACCACCTGCCCACTCTCTGGATGGCCACAGCCGAGTAACCCATTGCGGCTGCCGTAGAAGCAGCCCCAATCCTGAAAGAATGTGTGGCGAATTTAACGCCGCTCAAACCCAGCCGATCCAGAGCTCTTCGGGTAACCGCCCAAAACTGCGTTAAAGGCCGACCATCGTCATGCCTAAACAAAAGCCCAAGTTCCGAGCCCCGCACCTGAAGGAAGCGCCGGAGAGCCCTCACAGGGCACAAATCTCCATCCGCACAAGGCCCCAGCCGAATAACAGCCCCTTTACGCCACTGATCCGTCTTGGATTGACGTAAATTGATAACGACTACATCCCCATCCCACTGCAAATCACTTACTAAAAGAGCGCGTTCAGACCGGTCCGAACTGGACCGGGCCACTAATTCACTAATACGAAAAGCCCCAAAGAACGCAGTCAATGCCGCTGCGTGAAACAGCCGAGCCTCATACCTAGAATCGCAAACCTCGGCCCACACCGCAAAAAGCCCCTTGAGCACCGAGGGAGAAATAGGCTCCCTGGTGTCAACTCGAGCCCCTGCTTCCCTGGACCAACCTTCCAACATCTTCCTCACACGGAAGTCCCCCGTGGCCTCAGGGAACCCCCGTGCTTTGCTAACATATGCTAACGCCGCAAGCTGACCCCGAATCGACTTAACTGAAAGACCCCGTAACTTCTGATGCACACAAAAGCGCATCAAGTGCGCAACCGGTATGGGCCAGCGCTGCTGCAAGCTAAGCTTGTCTCTAAACCCCGTAAACTGTCCTACCGCTCTGTTGTAGGCTCTCCTAGTACTTGGGGCAACTGCAAGCCAAATGGCCCTGGACGCCTCGGACTCCCAAGCTGCCAAAGTTCCTGCGGCATCTGCACTGGGTGGGGATCCGCCTCCGGGGCAAGCTGCCTGAAACGCTCCATCTGTAGGCGAGACAAAGCGTCCGCCACCTCATTATCAACCCCTGGAACATGTCTGGCCTTAAATAATATGTTCCATTGGAGGCAAAGGAGGGTGAAGACTCGAACCAGCTTCATAACCCTGGGGGACCGAGAAGTCAACGAGTTAACCACTTGTACCACAGCCTGGTTATCGCACCAGAAATGTACAGTTTGGTTCGAAAACTCTCGTCCCCACAAAAACACAGCTACCAAAATTGGAAAAAATTCCAAGAATGTAAGGTCCCTAACAAGACCCAACCTGTGCCAGTCCCTAGGCCACTGACCCACACACCAATGTTTCCTAAAATAAATCCCAAAGCCTAAGGAGCCGGAGGCGTCAGACATAACCTGAAGCTCGGCGTCAAGTAATAAATCGTCCCGCCAGAAAGTAACCCCGTTGAAACCAGCCAGGAAGTCTGACCAAACCTGCAAGTCCTCCTGCATGCCTTTACTAAGCCGCAAGCGATGGTGTGGGGCCTTCAAGGATGACATTGCATCACAAAGTCGCCTTAAAAAGGGCCTGCCCGGGGCAACAGCTTTACAGGCAAAATTCAAATGTCCCACTATCTGCTGAAGTTCAAGAAGCGTAACTTTATGCTTCCCTCTAAACTCCTGAAGCCTGGCCCGAAGGTCCTGAACCTTTACCAGGGGAAGCCTAAAACACTGCCTAACCGTATCAATTTCTATTCCCAGGAACGTAAGAACCTGTGACGGCCCTTCCGTCTTCTCATGTGCCAATGGCACCCCCAGCTCCTCCGCCATTTTAATAAAAGTGACCAGGAGATGGGCGCACTGTCCTGACCCCGCTGGCCCACAAAACAAAAAATCATCTAAATAGTGCGCCGTGTCGCGACAATGCGCCCGGCGCCGCACCTCCCATTCAAGCTGAAAGTCTCAAAGGCAGCACACGAGATGGAGCAGCCCATCGGTAGAGCGCGATCCATGAAATATTTTCCTTCAAAAGCAAACCCGAGGAGCTCAAAGTCCTCCGGGTGCACTGGGAGAAGTCTAAATGCAGACTTAATGTCGCATTTAGCCAGCTCCGCTCCTACACCACACTTGCGCACCATAACAACCGCCTGGTCAAACGAAGTATATTTTACAGAACACAGATGCTCTGGGATCGCATCATTCACTGAGTTCCCCCTAGGGAACGACAGGTGATGAATCAAACAAAATTCCCCTGCCGCTTTTTTGGGAACCACCCCCAATGGGGAAACCCTCAAACTGGAAACTGGCGGAGAATCGAAAGGGCCCAAAACTCTCCCCTCCTCACACTCCTTCCTAATCTTAGCTCTAACAACGTCTTCCTTACCTACTACCGAACGCAAATTTTCTGAATGAAACGAGGAACGAGGACCCACAACCGGGATCCGAAAACCATAAGTAAACCCATTTAACAGATACTGGGCCTCACGAGCCTTAGGATAAGACCGTAACAATCCCTCAAGGACCCTCAGTCTTATTGGACTGGGGCCCTTTACTAGCAGACTGCTGGCTACCACCACTTGATCCTCCGAACTTCCTACCCCCAGCGCCCTGCCGGGACTTGGGACAGGCCGTGTAGGAGTGGGGGCCCGAACATGATGGGCACTCATGCCTAAACCTACAAGGCTTACGGCTGCAGCCTCCTTTAAAGGCGAACTCCCAGCACAGCAGCCGGGGTTGAATCTGCTGCCCCGCGTTAGCGCGGGTGCTGGGAGTTGAGGAAGAGCGCTGAACAATATGACCGCTATCTGACCGGTCACCCACACTGGGCCTGGCAGGGGACATCACCGAAAGCCACAGTTGCTGATGAATGCGATCCCAGGGGAGGGCCGGATTCATAGCAGCACGCATACGAAACTCCTCATCGTACTGCATCCATGCCCCTCCGAGGAATCCCATGTATCCCTTGTAAATAATATCCAAATACTGAAACAAAGGCGCCGCCTTTTGTGGCTGTGCCCTTGCTAACACCCCCGCATAAACCAAGAACCCGAGGAGCCAATTGCCCCAGGTTCTATCAACCTTCCTACGCTTCAGACGTTCTTTATCACGGTCATCCAGATCGTCTTTGTCCTTCTTCTCCAGCTCTCTGAAGAGAAGGGAAAAGACGTCCACATATTCACCTTTCAGTATCTTATCACGTGTAGCTTGCGTCAGGTGATCACCTAAGGGAAGGGCTACATCATCAAATGGCAAGGAACTAAAAGGAACGTTGCCATACACCAAAGCTGGAAACGGGTAATACCCCCATGGACCAGCCATCATCCCAGGCCAGCCAAAAGGCTGCCCAGCACCTGCCAGATTTGCAGAAGGTACCGAGGAGGGCAACGAAGCCGCTCCAAAACCCTGACCTGCCCATGATGGCTGCGCTAGAGGAGGCCAAGCAGGAGAAAACTGGGGGGGAACCCCCAAGCTAACGCCCTGAGCTCCACTAAGAGGCCCTTGCCCACATGACACCCAAGGCCAGGGGTACCCTGATTGTGTAGGTGCAGCCTTACCAGGTTCCTCTTCTGGCTGCACAGCCAAGGCCACAGGTGCAGCAGCCACTTACCAGGTTCCTCTTCTGGCTCCACAGCCAAGGCCACAGGTGCAGCAGCCACTTCAGCTCCCCGACCCGCTTCATCAGCCGCCGAACCAACCTCCTGGGTTGAAGACGTCTGAGCAGAGCCGGCATCACCTTTAGCTGAACCTTCCAAAGCAGATAATCGCATCAGAATTTCTCTGTTAACAGCATCCCTGGAGGCCATACGCCTAGCCCGTTTCCTACCCCCAGAATCCCCCGAAGGAGGAGAAACCCCCTTGGCTGACTCAAGGGCCTGCAACCGACGTAGAATGTCCTCGTGACCAGAAACTTCAGCCTCATCCTCAGATGAGGAAATTACTGGAGGGGGCCTCTTGGGGGGTGGGCGATTAGCCCGCTGTTTCCCCTTGGAAGGGCCACTACCTTTCTTAGGAGGCATGGCCAGCCTGATGACCAAGCAAATACCTATACAATAATCCAAGGTCACCCAACACACCCAAAGGAACTCTAAATCAGATAGCCAAGGGGGGTACCAAGGAAGTCTAGGAAGAGTGAGCCACCCTGGATCACCACTTCAAAATGGCCGCCAAATTCAATTGAATGGGGAAGGCCTCACAAAATGGCCGCCCCCAACCAATCCACCAGGGAGCCCAAGGGAAGAAACCCCTCCCCAGCCTGGGCCTCCCTTGCTCAGCCTATGCACCAGTAAGAAAAAAGGGGGGGTAATGCTAAACACCCCAAACAGTCAACCCCGCTACGGGCCCTGCCCCAGAAAGGGCCACTGGCCACCGCAGCCCCGCACGGCCTCCCCAGCGGGCAGTCCTGCCTTCGGTAAGGCCCCAGCCGCCGCAGAAACAGCCGCCGGAACCACCGCCCAGGCCACCGCCGCGTCAACGCTGTGCCGCGGGGCCTCCGACGAGGCCGCCGCCGAAACGCCTCCTCAGCCGCCGCCGCCCGCTGCCGAAGCCGCTGCCCCACAGCCGCACTGCCGCCAAGGTCGGCGTGCCGCTGCCAAGGCTCCTGCCGCCGCCGCCGCCGCCGAGAAGATGCAGCCGCCGAGGCAGAGCTCGATGCAGCAACCTGCTTGCCGAGCTCTTTCCCGGGCGACTGACCCTACAGGGGAGCGGAGCAGCCTAACGGCCAACAAGCTCCGCCTCCCTCGCAATCCCCGGATGTCAGGGAAAGCGCGCCTTCTTCTCCTCCTTCCGAGGAGGCAAATGGCGACCCCCTGCCCAACAGCCAGGCTGGCGGCAGAAGGGGTCGTTTTCTTGTTGCCATTTGAACTTGTCTGCCAAGTGTGGATTATTCATTTCATCCCATGAATGGATCTCTTGCTTTGGAATAGTCTCCTAGAAAAAGTTCTTTTCCTCCTTTTTAAGTGGCTGTTCTCTTTGTATTATGACTGCATTATTGCTAAATTTTGTATCTCAGCTGATCGGCATTGCTTGTATATTTTATCTTGGGTGTGTTTTTTTTAAAAATTGGTAAACGTAATTTTAATTTTTGTTTAGCTAAGCCAATGTGAACTATTTTTGAAAGGCAGGATATATTTTATGAAAAATAAATCATTAAAGTTAGGTCTAAAGGTGCCTCTCCACACACCTACACTTTATGGCTTATAGGACAAAACTAGAGAGACATGATACAGTGAAACAGCAGGATTTGAGTCCAATGGCACCAACAAGATTTTCAGAGTGTAAACTTTTGAGAGTTGGAGCTCTGACTCTCGAAAGCTTACACTTGAAAAATTTTGCTGGTCTCTAAGGTGCCACTGGACTCAAATCCTGCTGTTCTTCAGCAGACAAACATAAATACCTAAATATTCACCTAAATACAGTGGAGCTGAGCCAGGATACAGTGGAGAAGTTTAACCATTTCCCTTGTACCTTTTCCCTATCTCGGATGGCCCACTGGCAACTAGGTGTGTGTGCTGCAGACATTGAGTTTAGGAAAATGATTTAAAATCTTTTTTTAAAACCCTTTCCTACTATTAATCACTCTAAATTGGGGCACACTAGGAACCCTATCATGACTAAAGATGGGCATGAACCGAAATACGAACCAAAATTTAGCATGGACCACTCTGGTTGGTGGTTCGCAAACCACAGTTTGTCAGATCCTATTTCTGACGAACCGCCATGAACTTTTAAGCTGGTTCATTTGGTTCATTTTTTGGTTCATTACTGCAGGCAGCCTGGTGCCAATCAATCAGTTTCCTAGGTTATAGGGGATGGACTTCCTGTAGACCTTCTGCTGACCCAGAAGTGAACTTCTGCTGGCCTGGATGTGACCTTCTGCTGACCCGGAAGTGATGATTTTCTGACCCAGATGTGACATTTTCATGAACCAAATGAACCGGTTTGTGAATTGGGGGTGGGGGGCAGGTTCGTGAAAGTTTGTGGTTCATGGTTCATGAAATTTGATGAACCACGAACCACATGGTTCCATTTTCCCCGGGTTCATGACCATCTCTAATCATGACTGAAAGCAGCAGGTCATTACTTACTAAGGATTTTGCCCTGTTTTAACATTTCAACAGGGAATGAACTATGTCCTCAATAGCATTTCCTACAATTTGGTCAAATAGCCTGATAATATAATTCAGGCTCTCAAAATGTACTTCCAAAATCATTGATTCCATGAGGTAACGAAGACTGCCTTCAACGTACTTTCTCCACTCCTGGAGACTTCCCTGATTTCTTATTTGGAAATTTTGTTGGGACTCTGGACTTCTTCCTTATGCTCAGCTTATATCAGTGCAGATTTGCAGCAAATTGAAAAATGAGGCATATTCACACTGTAACCTATCTAGGATACACATCTCCCTGATCAGAAATGATAACATTAGAAGGTACGTAATGCTGCTCAGCTGGAAAATCCTGGGTAAAAGACCACCGAGAAACCATATTTAAACAGTTGTTATGTCTTTGGATTCAGAATAAGATATAAATATATCTAACAGCAACAAATAAACTGCAGGGTAATGTAGAATCAGCATGGAGAACTATCTGATTTAGGATGTACAGGGGAAAAAAGAGCATTTTAAATTTTTCTGGTCCTCCTAGTTATTAGCACGGTCACATTTTGTATAAATGATCATTTTAGATATATGCACATATATTTACTCTCCACCCAGCAAGGTCATTGGAGGGGAATTTGTTATTCTCCCCATTCAGCACAAAGATATAACCAAAAACCCATTTGTGACAAATTCCATGTTTTACACCCTGTGATGCCACCATGTGGGAGGTCAGCTTGTCTGCTTTCAAGACATCATCTTATTTCATCGTAACAAATAGTCTGCAAACCCTAATGAATGCATTGATTCATCTTCCTTTAACAGATTTACCCTTAGATAATAGATCTAGTTCTTGGTTAGCTTCAAAAGGCAGCATCCGGACTAGGCCTGCTAACAGCTTAATCAATCATGGATGTTTTCAGCATCCACTAAGCCTATTTGGCTAGCCCCATTCTTAACTTAAATCTTTCCAATGTATGTATGTGACAGTGTGCAACCAATTCATCAGCAAACTCTAGTCCATATTTCACATTTAAAGCAACAACCAGATCTGCTTTAAATAAGTTTAACTCAAAGTAAATGTGCCATCCTCTGAGTGCTTACCCATAAGTAAGTCCCTTTAAGTCCAACAAAGCTTGATCATACATGAATGTGTGTTGTTTAATGCTCAATGTGTCTGCGCAGATTAAGATCAGTTCTTTAAGATATTACTTTCTCTGCTGGCCCCCTTCTCGTATGTAAAGTCAAACATATTGAAAAACAAAGATATCATTTTTGAAATGTGACATTCAGGCTGATTTTCAACCAGCTCATGAGCTGAACCATTGGCAGCACTAAAATAGCAACAACATGGAAAGGGAGAGCCTAGCTGATCTAACACAAGAAGGAAATTATTCTATACATAACCAAAGGTAATAATGCAGCTGCTGAAGGCTTAAAGAGATGAGCTGAAGTTCATGATGATTCTCAATCCACCCACAAAATGCAAATTTAAGGCTCCTACTGCCTCATTTTGCCAAGAGATGCTTGTGTTACATACAAAATAGCACCTGTGGTCCTAGATCTCCTGTCCTCAGGCTGATGAGACCCAGGGGCAGAATTCAAATTCAGAAGGGAACAGCTAGAGACTCCCAGGCAAGGATCCTTTTAAAAATGATATAAAACTTTGTGGAAACTACTTATGCAATCTAAGCTAACCTCGTTCACCCTCTCACTCACCTCATGCTGTGTAGACCAAACCTAAAAGGTGTATTCAAGGACGGCTCATGGAGGGGGGCTCTGAAGATGAGGGAGGGTAGAGCTCTGCCCTTTGATGTATGCACAAGCTGCTTGAGCAGGAAAGCTGCCAAGATATATTGTTCTCCTAGTTGCAAAGCAGAACTCTTTCCTGCAAGGTTGGATCTTCTCCTTTGTAGGGCTGGTGAAATCGTCATCCCATTGGCCTTCTTGGCTTTTGTTCACCTTTTTTAGTCCTTCCCCCTTACCCTCAAAAATGCAGGTGCACCCAGTTCTCACTTGGTCCTAGTTGACAGCTTCACAGCCCCAACAGTCTCAGCACATCTAGTGTCAATTCCCTTATCTCATAACACTAGTTGGGGAGGGGTGAAGGAAGAGTCCAACTGCACCAAGATGTTCAAGTGTGTATCACATGGCAAAAGAACATCCTGGTTTCAGAAAACCAGAAAGGCAGGGGGTGGGGGGTTGATCTTTAGCCTAGATGTTATTTCTGCTACATACACAACACTTCCAACCATTTCTCTAAAGCAGCTTAGGACATTTCAAGCTAAAGTTGCTGAACACACAGTCTCAGGGACAGTTGTATATGCAGATTCTTGCATCTAGACTTAGAAAGAGATATATAAGCATTTAATGAAGCATTTCATAGAACATAATCTGTTAGCAACCAGTATTAGATAAGGAATCTATGTTCCATATTGGACACTCATATTTGGCTCCTGTTCTGTTTGCTGGTTATGGTCAGGAACTAGTTTCTCCTTGATCAGTTCAACTGTTCCCCAGGCAGCTAGAGCCTGTCCACAGATTCAAACAGTAAAGTGCAATCAGCAGTGTTTCTCATATGCTTTTGCACACAGCCCAAAGAGTTTTACTATCCCCTTCTACCACAGACCTATTTTCACTTCACACGGTTTGGCAGACAGTTGTATGAATAAACAGTGAGCAATTTAGTCAGTCAGCCAGTGATTATAAATATACGCTATACTTTTAAAAAGTTCTTAACATTTGGTGTTTATTTGATATTAACAAGGTTTTTGCACAGCCTCATGAGAGGAACAGTTCTTTCCCTTACATTATTTAATTATCTGACCTGACCATCCATGACCCTGAAGGAGAACTGATTTCACCTTTTGCGCAGATGCAAAAGCACAGCAAGGCAAGGAAATGAAACTCCACCACCACAACTATTGCCCAGCCACAAAGTAGTTTTGTTGTTTTTTAGACTTGGATTGTGGAGAGACAAATAGATCTGAGGCAAAGCTCCTGAGTGACTGTAGCTGTCAAACATCTTATGTGCACCTGCCAATCATAACCACAGCAAACTTCACAGCACTCTTAAACTTGCCTTGCAACTTCACAGATAAGGAGGGGGGGGGTTAACCCTCCATCCTCTCTTTGGTTCCACTATTTAAAACTAGCTCTCTCATTTGCTATTAGCATTTTAAAGGGCAATGTAAAAACATACTTCCCCCCATTACAGTGTTAATAAAAAAGCAAGGATAATGGTTTCAAACAGTGATACTGAGAAGACCTAAAGGGTTCAATCTTCTCTTCCATTCTTGCATGGATCTGAGGTAAATTGAGGCTGCACATTGCCTTTCTTTGAGCATGAAGACAAAGCCACAACACCACAGGGGCGCCTTCACCTGCACAACAAGCTACAACAACCAAAGGAGAAGGTGACACAGAATGAAATAACAAAATGAAATAACAAAAATTTCATATAATATCAAGCGTGTAAAGTGCAAGGTGCATAATAAGCAGACAATTAAATACAGTAGTAAATAGCGTTTTTTGTGTGAAATGGGGATTGATATTCTGCTGGCGTAGACCCGTAGGCTGCTTTGGAAGGATGACTCGCAGTTCTCTTCAATGTGGAGGATGGTCTACACATGAAAACAACTACTTATTCATTGAAACCTGTACCAGTTGGACTGTCTGGAACTGTCATTGTCTATTTATTATCCGTATGATCTATGGCATGGTCTGTTTATGATCTTTGTAGTCATCTGTGATTATTTGTATGATCTATTTACTACTGTATTTAATTGTCTGCTTATTATGCACCTTGCACTTTACACACTTGATATTATATGAAATTTTTGCTATTTCATTTTGTTATTTCATTCTGTGTCGCCTTCTCCTTTGGTTGTTGTTTCTTTGAGCATCTCATTTTCTTAATCCATTTCTGGGTTGGAAAATTCCAGAAGATTTGGGGTGTGAAAGATCTCCAGGGCAGGCCCACCTAGAGGTTGGAAACCCTAATGAGATTGAAAAAACCCAAACTTTCCTACCCTAATAGTTGCTATGCAGGCTTTCTGCAGGCTTTCCCAAAACTTTACAGCAAAGCAGGTTTTGGAAAGCTCAGAGAAAAGCTGAGAGGAAAAAAACATGATGTGCACGAATGCTTCATAATGCTATAGAAGATCAAGCAGAAAAACACTTCTCAGCAGCATTGAGCATAGGACAAGTAACTCATGTGGAAATAGCCTAAATATTCCTTAGAGCAACATGGAAGAAAACGTAGAACTTCAGAGGGCAGGTCTATGTATGTATGTAATTTCCTGCAGAAACCTGTCAACTGAGGGAAGCAGCTGGAGTATTGTGTTATCTAGCATTTCAGGTCCAAACTGGA
Organism: Eublepharis macularius; assembly: GCF_028583425.1. Taxonomy (NCBI): domain Eukaryota; kingdom Metazoa; phylum Chordata; class Lepidosauria; order Squamata; family Eublepharidae; genus Eublepharis; species Eublepharis macularius. Next base: position 38,500,570 of record NC_072791.1, read on the forward strand.
ATGCAGAAGATTTCTTATCTAACATCCTTTCAGATTTCTTCATCATGGAAATATTTAATGGCTATTCATACAGTGGTTCACTGGGTGAACTATAGCTACCAGCCTGCAGAAAAAAACCATAAGTAAAACATAGCTTGGAGCTGGAGCAGTAACATAATTATCTAACAATGGTATAGTAAAATCATAAATTACATTAAACAAGACAGGGCAAGGTCATATAAAAGATCTATCTATGCCTTAAATGTGATAACAAATATTTCCAAGCTTTTTCTGTTATATAGTTTTATTAATATTCCCATACCCTGGAACAATAATGCAAGAACATGAGAAGACCCCAGGTGGATCAGAGCAATGTCTGTTGCTTCACACATTGACCCACAACTTGCCCTAGAGTCCAAAATAGGATGCAAAGACTAAGGTCTTCCCCTAATGCTGCCTTCCAGCACTGATATTCAGAAGTTTGCTGGCTCACAGCTTCTCTTTAGACATTGATAGACTCATTCTCCATTAATCAGTCTATCTGCTTTTTAAAGCGCCCCCCCCCACAACATAATACAGTATGAAACTTCAGAATTCTACACCCGGCATTTCTTCCTTCAGAACAAAACCTTACTTTGACTTGTCAGGCTGACAAATTTACCAAGTGAACTGTGTCATACATTCAGCTATATTCAGCATGGACACTGAGGGCCGTGAGTGGTTCTGGTTGCATAAGGAAAGCCAGCAAAGTGTTTTGCAAGGACATGAATTTCTACGTTTACATTTTAGATGAATAAAGGCAATTGGCATTTCCCCATTGTATCATAAAATGGAAGCAAGAAGCTAACAAATAGGCTTTAAAATGGGGAAGGATGGCATAGGATAGAATGGAACAGTTTCAACAGAATGGACTGCCATAATTGAAATCTATTTGTAGCTTCCTCAAGGATGTGAAGTCCTTTACTAAAGGAAATGTGTCTCTGTTATTGTCCTTGAAGACAAAGCGATCAAAGGTCTTTATGAGATTAAAATGTGCAGGTCTATGAGCTACCATACATTGACACAAGGACACGGATTACTCTCAGGTTGCAGGTTTGTACTGATGTTCAAAGAAATAATTGTGGTAGGGTGTTTCATAGGCAACACGCTTCTTATTAAAAGTACGGGCCACAAACTTAGACAATGTCAGTGTGTTCTTGATGTGCAATTCTACTGCATTAGCACCTGTGGTAGAATACTGAAGAGGAGATTTAACTCAAAGATGCCTTATTACATTATTGGCACTCCAGATACAGAAGTCTGAGCAACAGTTTCATGGCATTAAAATGTCTCATCAGGCTGAGGTACCACAAGGTGTTTTCTATTTTTTTAAAAAAGCAAAGATAAAGCTACTAATAATAACATCTCCAATGCTAAATGGAGGAAACCAACAGAAAAAAAGAGCATTTTCATAGTATGAATAATCGGTGTTATCTTCTAACAAGGAGATTGCTGGCAGGGGCAGTGGTGGATATTCACCCTCTGCTGAGATTAGAAATATTCCTTTTACATTGTTCTTCCTTGCCTCTCTGCAATCTGCACACAAGGTGACTTCTATCCATCTTAATGAAAATATAATATATAATAAACAACAGCAACACTTTAAGAGACCTGCATTAAAATAAGTAATCACACAGCATTTAAATTAATGGGAATACAAGTTAGCCCTGATGTGTTTCCCTGTGGGAGAGGCCACATGGGACAAATCTCTCTTCCACTTGACACCCTCGATGGTGACCACCTTCTAATGCCTGAAGCAGTTGCCTCTCCTCATGTCATTGGAGGGCCTCCTCCTTATTATTATTAATTAACTATAAGGATCATGGTAGGAAGGAAGATGGCATGGTATAACCCAATCTTGTAAAATCTCAGAAGCTAAGCAGGGTTGGTACCTGGATGGATGGCCACCAAGGAAGACTCTACAGAGGAAGGCACTGGCAAACCACCTCTGCTTCTTACTTGCTCTGAAAACCACTTTCTGGGATTTCTATAAGTCGATTGCAACTTGATGCCACATACACACAAGCATATGCACAAGGATCAAGGGAGAAAGGGAGCATAGAAATAAGTGGTGGCCTGTATTTTGGAAGACAAAGATGGACACACTATGCCTGGTGGGTGGAACATCCAATAACAGCCAAGTACTGCAGATGAAATGCTGTCCAGGACATCAAGTTCAGTGCTATAGTGATTCAGTAGGAAGTACGGAGCACATATGAAGACTCTAATTGCCTCAGTTTTACAGGAAAGGTGTTGTAAATCTTTTAACAGCTGTAAAGAAACCCTAGAGCACCTGTTCTTTCACAGAAAAAAAAGAGAGAGATGACATCTTATGGGAAGAAAATGCAGTGCCTTATCGAAAACAAGGCTTGTTTATGTTGCTTTAACAGCCCTCTTAGCTGTTTCTTTTGCACCTATTTCTCATCTTGCCCTGTCTCCCATGGGAGAAGTAGCAATGTGAATTGTATGCTGTGCCAAAGCAACACCTGTATTTAACAAACGCCTATAAAAATTGAAAGTTGTGCATGGCACTTTCATTGAACCCATACACCAATTTGCAACAAAATATTGCCCAAGCCATCTGGCCCAATTAAGCCAACCCATTAGCATGGCTTAGGGTATTTTAGAGGGTGATGTGATACATCTCCACATCTGATCTGAGTTAGCTTTCTCCAGTACTAAGGGCTATCTGCCAGTGATATCCCACAGTGCTACTCCGAGCTGGGAATGAGTTGTAAACCAGTGATTCTGTTTGGACGGCACTCAAAGAAGCAGTTATCCTCCCAGTACTTAGATCATTGTCACTAGACAAAAATGATGTGACCAATTATCACCTAATTTCTAATCTGTTATTTTTAAGCACAGTGATTGAGATAGCAGTAGCAGACCACCTGCAGGTCTTCTTGGTCAACCCTGTTCAGTCCAGTTTCAGGCTGGGAAATGGGATGGAGATGGCTGTGGTGGCTTTAGTGAATGACCTCCATCTGAATGTAGACCAAGTCCATGCTTCTTTGTTGCTCCTCCTGGACCCACCTGCAGCTTTTGAGACAATTGATCACATCATCTTGTTGAGGTGTTTGGAGAAGTGGGTATCAGGGGATGTGTAGAGATTAGACATGGGCACGATCCAAAAAATAATCCCGATTTAGCTGATCGTGATTCCGCGGCGGCGGTGAACCCAGGTACCCAAGCCTCGCCGATCAAGTCCCGTTTCCGATACAGAATTGGGAATTAGGAAGGCTGATGCGGGAGGGCGCCCCACCACCAACACTCCCCCAGACCAGAGTGACCAGGCACTAGAGTGTGTAATACTGTGTGAGCCCTCAGCCAAGGAGGTGCCCACTGAGCTTGGCCCCAGAGCTAGACGGCAGCCCTGGAAGCAGAGAGAGAGAATAGAAATAGAGCCCAACCCCAGCTGCAACATTCCCCCCCAGACCTGAGCCCTCAGCCGAGGTGCCTACCGAGCTTGGCCCCAGAGCTAGGCGGCAGCCCTGGAACCAGAGGAGATAGCTCCCTATTCCCTATCTGCTGAAGCCCAAAGCTAAGACTCCCTCTCTCTCTCTCTTGCGCTTTCTCTCTCCAAAAGCGGCAAGCAAGAGCTCGCCTCTGTCCCACTCCACCCGCAAGCAGAAAGTGAAACTTTGTTGCGCAGCACATGGCTATTTATAAAGCCTGGGTCTGCTACTCAGGAGGGCTGTGTTTGGCCGTAAGAGCTGCCTCTCAGGCTTTGCAGGGATGAGATTCGAGTGCCCATGGCTACAGAAGAACACCCCCTTCCCCCACCCTCCCCTCTCTTCTCCCAAATGGACGAGATGGGCGCGCGCTTTTCTGGCTGCTCCGTGGTTGGAAGGAAGCCCTGCTGATCAAGGAAAGGTGGGCTTCCATTCGCGTTTCCAGGGCGACAGAAGGAGGGCAAACAGCTCCGGCATTCCCCAGGCTCCGTTTCCACAGGACTCCGTTCCCTCGGGAACAGATGGCTGGCAACAGACTGTCTGCAGACTGCAATCCCGAACGTAAACCGATCGATCCAATCGAGACCCAATAGAGCGCCCCACCCGAGCGCTGAACCGGGAGCTGTGGATGGAACTGATCAGCCTGGTCCCGATGGCGCAAACGCCAAAATCGGGGCAATTTTCAGAACGTAATTCCGATTGTGCCCATGTCTAGTAGAGATGTCCACCAAGAAAATTTCCATTTCAATTTCGTTTCTGGGAATTCCAGGATAATTCCATTCCATTTCTAGTTTTTTCCATGTGGGCTAGTGCTGGTTTAGATCTGATCTGGTTTTTTTCTTCATTTTCTTGAGTTTTGGCCTGTTGTGTGTGTTGGTTTTAGAGCTGAAGTCAGTTGACTGAAGGTGAACAAACTGAAACTGAACCCAGATAAGATGAAAGTGATGCTAGTTAGGAAGCTGACGATATTGAAGAACATTGTGCTTCTCACTTTTGTTCAGCTGAACCTTGCAGACTTGGTTAAGACTCTAGAGGCTATAATGGATCCAACTTTGCTACTAGAACAGCAAATTAATGCGGCTGCAAAAAATGCCTTCCACAAACTCAGTCGATCTTGGAAGATGCCCCCCCCCTCTCTTGGCACAGCTCATCTGACCCCCTGGATCCATGACATGGTAACATTGAGACTTGACTACTGCAATGTTCTCTATATAGGTCTTCCCTCAAAGTCAGCCTGGAGACTCCACTTGGTCAGAATGCTGCAGCTCAATTATTGTCAGGAGCTAGTTGGAGCATGCATATTATTCCCATTCTGCAGTCACTCCATTGGCTACCCACCAGTTATTGGACTCAGTTCAAGATTTAGAATATCATATACAAAACCCTTCATGGCCTTAGTCCTTCATAACTACAGGACCACCTTGCTCTCTATGCTCTACTACAGCAGCTTCATTCATCTGAATAGGGCCATTCTCAGGTACACCCTTTCAAAGGGCAAAATCAACAGCTGCTTGTGCACACAGATTCTCTGTAGCAGCCCCTACCATGTGGAACATCCTCCCTGAAGATGTCAAGAAAGCGTCCAGTCTCCTGACTTTTCACAAACTGTGCCAAACTGAGTTATTCAGGAGGCCATTCTTACATGTGTAATAGGGCTGTGCTGTAAAAATCATTCATAGAGATGCTTTGATATAGGAACTGCAAACTGCACTGCTGTGCACTGTCTCAGAAAGTGTGTTCCTACTGGGTTGTTTCCTGGTCATTTAATATGTCGTGTCAAATTGGTTATGTTTGTTTCAGCTCTGATTTCTGCTTCTTTTCATATTTCTGCAATCTATACCCTATAGTACTGTTTATTTCATGACCCTGCTGCTGATCATATTGAATTACACTGGGTAATCCTCCTCGAGTCTCAGTGAGAATAAACAAACAAACAAACAAACAAATAAATAAAATCCAGCCAGTTCCATTGAGCCCAGATTAGCATTCTGTTGTCTTGCAAATATACACCTGCCTCAATTATGCACACACAGGATGCTTCTTCCCATGGCTTTCTTTTGTTTGATTGGAGCATTGAAGGAATGGATTTCAATCCAGGATTTTTTAAAAAATTAAAATGCTTAAACCAAGTTCCCCAGCATGGTGCTAAAGGGCACCATGTCACCTGCCAGCTCCTTTCCTGGTGTCCACCAAGTGTTTTTAAAAACTGGGTGGGGCCAAGTAGGGCTTTTGCCTAGCAATGCTTCTGATTGGCTATTGGAGATTTGACTGGCTGTACAGATTTAAAAACAACAACATTGCTTTCGCAGCAACTGCCACCACAACACAAAAATCTTCACTCTGTGACTGAAGGAAAGCTGAAGCTGCCATTCTGTGGTTGTGCTATCATACTATTTCAGATTCCCAAAATGCCCACAGGCTTACAATATAGCTAAGGGATAAACTAGGGCCTGATCCTCATTTGGGCAGCAATACAGATTTGTGTCTGTGGCTCCTCCTGGAGGAGAGTGTGTGTGTTATGTGTCATCAAGTTGTCTCTGACCTATGGCAATCTTTTGAATGAAAAACCTCCAAAATGTCCTATAGTTAACAGACTTGTTCAGATCCTGCAAACTGGAGGACATGGCTTCTTTTATTGAGCCAAGCCATCTTATTTTAGGTCTTCTTCTTTTCCTACTGCCTTCCACTTTCCCTAGGATTATTGACTTTTCCAGAGGATCTTGTCTTCTCATGGAGGAGGGATACATTGAATATGCCTTCCATGGACCTGCAATCCAGTCATAATTCAAGAATCCCAGGCAAAAGTAATTTGTGTGTTTGTAAAGTGCCATCAAGTTGCAGCTGACTTATGGCACCCCTCCTGGGTTTTTCAAGGCAAGAGATTAACATTACCTGTCTCTGCACGGTGATCCTGGACCTCCGTGGTGGTCTCCCATCCAAGTACTAACCAGGATCAACTTTACATTACTTCCAAGATTTTTTTTGAAAGAGATCAGCCTTTTTATTTAAAAAAATCTACAAAGAAGCAATACGTCCAAAAAAAAAAGTGGGGGAGGTGGAAATGAGAAATTAAAAAAAATCTTTATAATTTTATCATAAGTTGTTTCTCATTGATTACATGTAAAAAGGTGGGGATTAATAATCACTACAAAGGCCCATTACATATGTGCTCTGATGGGGGGGGGCAGTCAAGTGCAGAGCTGACCTGATCTTTCACTTACGGAGTTGCTTAGCTAAATGGAAAGAGGGGAATTGGGGGGGGGGGTTGCCAGTTCCCCATCCCACCCGATCTTTCGCACAATTCTCATGGCAGAGTTTCTGCACTCACTGTGGTTTTCTTCTCTTCCTCTGGAATGGGGATGTGCTTGCAATGTATGGAGTTTGGGCTGCAGCTCCCCACCACGCTCTCAGGCCAGCCTTAGCTTCCAAGATTTGATAAGATTAGGCTAGCCTGGGCCATCCAGGTCAGGGCAAAAGTTTTTATTATTATTATTATTATTATTATTATTATTATTATTATTATTATTATTATTATTATTGCAGACAAAATTCAGTTGCTGTTTGTGATATCTGTGACTAGATGGGGACTGAAGCTTTGGGGGTGGAACTTGGGGGTGGTGGATTTTGGGGACAGAAGGGACCTCATCAGGTTATAATGTCAATTTCACTCACCAAAGATGCTATTTTCTCCAGGGGAACTGATCTCTGTAGTCTGGAGATCACTTGTAATTCCAGGAAATCTCCAGGACCCACTTGGACGTTAGCAACTCTACACAGCATACCAGATTTCAGGAATACTAGTAAAACTATTTTATGAAGAATAAGTATCCTATTTGATGAAAGAAACTGCATAAAATATCTTGTTCCAGTGCTGTTCGAAAAAATTGGCTGTATCTTTCACCTCTTTGTTATCCTTCAAGCCTAATGTCCATTTATTATATTTCCATGTTCTACAATGCTTTTACTAATGCAGGGTGAGGAAGAAAGATTAGATAAAAGGACACTTAGATCACAGCTCCTCTTATTACCCATTTTGAGTGCTAAAAATGCTTGTTTTTCTGTCTTCCTTTGGGAAAGGGAATTGAGTGCTTTTCACATGCTACTTTCTAACCTCTCTCAGGCCATTTTCATTTCTCCTGATGGCTGTAGAAAGTTGAAAACAGAAGGAACAATGCTCTCATACTGTGGGTGTGGGGAATCAGAAAGGCCCTTCTTATCTGTCCCTCTACCAAAGAACTACTCCAACATAGGAAGTGGGTGTAATGTATTGGCTAAGTATGAGCTAGTAAGTCCTGAGTTCACATGCCACTCCTGCCACATATTTAGCAGGGAAGCTATTATCCTTTCAGCTCCTGTATATGTCCGCTCTTGGGGGCGGGGTCATAATACCAGCCTAATTTAATGGATTGTTGTGTTGATGATTAAGATAACATGTGCAGTGCTTTAAACACTTTAAACGAGTGGGACGTGATGCTCCAAAATCTGCATACATTTGTTTTAGCTGGCAATAGTGTAATCCAACCCTAATGGGCATAACTGGGCATAACTGTTAACATCACGAATCTGGTGTTCCATGATTATGAAGTTTCACAGTGTTGTTCTGGAAGAACGTAAAGCAATGGGAAGTCATCAAACATAAGTATGTGTTGATAGTGCTAAGAAGAATACTTGAAAAAAACAAAACAAGATGCATACATTTTACCAGTTGTATGAATTGTCATGAGATGTTTGGCCTCCTGAAAAATGTTTTCAGCTGAGAAGTCTGGCTTATTGTATAAATCAAGGTGAAAGAATAAATGTGAGCTTCCATTTGAGTTTACATGAATCCACATATATTCCATTAATGAAGAAGACTTCCAAAAAGTTAAAAGTGCCCAGCTCAAAGTCCAGGATGCCTGAGATCACAGCATTCTCTCACAACAGACAAAAAAAAAGTTTGTTTTTTTTCCTTATAGACAATGGTTACAGAATATGCTCAGGCGAATGTACAGGGGGAAAGGACTTCCTTTTTGGAATAATTCTGCTAAGATGCACTCAATCCAATTGAATGCCAATGATAGTAAAAATAAACATTTGTATGTCTAGTTTCCATGTGAACCCTGAATCTCTCTCCGACCCCTACCAGTTTTGGGACTGAATGTCAAGTAAGGATGATGGAATTGTCCTTTTGTTGTTGTTTCTCCATGGTATCCAGCCTTCCTGAATTCTATCTTAGGAGATTTATTACAAATGAAATCTGGCATTGGAGCATGCACAGGTTGCAACATCTTATAGTTCCTTCAGTGCATATGCATTTTTGCTACTTCTAGATTAACAATGTGCTTCTATGCATTGATAAAGATTGTAAAATCTTTACAAATTGTAAAATCGCCCTGAGCCCTCTTGCCTTGACCTGAGCCCACTTGCGGGAAGGGCAGGTTAGAAATGTAATAAATAATAATAATAAAATTAAAAAAAAACCTTGACATGATAGCACATATCAGGATTCTTTTTGAGTAATATTCCATAAATATGGAGCCAATGGTAGAACCTTCACTCACCAGCCCCAGTCGTTATGAAGACATCCAGCAGACCAGGAAAACTGCAGCAGGGAGACAAAGGGCCCAGTTGCTCACAGCAAGCCCTCCTCCATGGGCACTGGTATGGCAGGTAGCCAAGTGTCAGGAAATTATAACATCACCCAGCTCTGCATAAGCAAAAACCCCTACACCCCATCTGAGAATTGCACTGGAGCCTACACAGCATCAGAGAACCTTGCCAGAGCCAATGTTCCAGAAGAAAATCTCTCTGGAGCTTACCTCAAGTCAGAGAATCACCACAGAACTTACCCCATCAGATAATTGCCCTAGAGTCAACACACCACCAGAGAATCAACTGACCACAGTTAATAAGGATACTGGAGGAAGTCTGGTGGGGTGGGAGCAGGGCTATGATGGGCAGTGCTACAGCCCCTAGTCCAGGTGGTAGGGCAAGCAGCTGGGTCGGGTTCCAGAGTAGGGCTAGATCTGACAACCCAGGGAGGAGGGGGAAGGATAAAAGGGAAGTGCCATAACCAGGTCAGGGAGAAGACAGGAGATATTGGCCCTGACTCTGAAGGGCTGCCCTCCAAGGTGATACACCCTGGCCCCTTTTCTCACATCTGAGACCTGGGAAGAATCCTATAGACATCCCACCAAGACCATAGAAGCCCAGGAGGTGGCCCCCATCCAGAAGGAACCTCACACTGAACTTTGTTTGAGATTTCTGTATCCTAGTCCTACTAATTTTCTTATTAGATGCCTCATCCTATTGACTGCATTAACTTACACTGTATGATCTGCTTTGCATCTCAGTGGAGAAAGGCGGACTATAAATAACATAAAATAATAAACATACCATCACATCAAGATAGATATTGGCAATGTTTTATTGATTCATATATGCACATCAGTAATAAAGGAAGGGAGTGATGCAAATGAACTAAATGAAATGAGAACCGTGGCAAACTGTGCATACTTCAATTTTAGAATTAATTTTAGAAATTCTCCTAGATAAATTAGAACTGAAGAGAACAGGGCACAAGACAGAGTACAACTTCAGAACAATAAAGGAATAATCTATCCTTGATTAATTTACCTAATCTTTTTAAATCAATTAATTCTTGCAGACATCAGAATATTAGTTCTTCCTAATTACCATGTTTTCCCACAATTTCTTCAAAGAGCCATAGAGCTTCACCTTAATTTAATTCTAGAATTGTGAAAGTGAATGAAAAAATTACTATGTTCTATACTCAGCCTAAGTCATAGCATGGACTCGTTTTCCTTTATAAAAACACAATCACATGACAGACTATTTAGGGCCATTCTCATATTGTTCCTATTATATTGCATATAACCTTTCAGCAAAATTATCAGAAGATGAGAAAGGCATTATGAAAGAACATTTGTGGTTTCCATTGAACTGGTGTGACCACAGCTATTACCCATGGAAGCTAAATGGAGCATCCATACACGTAAGTCATGGGTTAGATCCAACCAGCTTTTCTACTGGTGAAAGAAAGCAAGATGGAGGCCCTTTGACTACCAAAAAGGTTATCATGTGTCCTGCCTGAATAAAAGCCATTGAGATGGGGGTCACTAATAAGGAAGGGAAATAGCGGAGCTTGAGTAAAAATGTCAGGATTCGACCCAGTATATTTCTGAACACCAGATGCTGGGGATAAACAGTGGAGGACAGCTGTCGTCATGATACTGTGCTTGCAAGCTTCTCTAGTGGGAAAGATAATTCTGTACTAGATGGACCTTGGCTTGACCCACTAAGATACTGCTCATGCCTTTATCTTTCTCCAGGGCTGTGTTCTGTACATTCTTGTGGTCTGCCTTTTACTCTCTACATGACCATAATGTGTTTCGATCTGCTTCCAGATTTCAGTGCTTCAGTGTTTAAAGAAGATTAGATATGAGGCTTTGGTTTATTCAGCAGGGACTGTCTAAATCTGGATCCAGATCTCTATGATGTTTGTAAACAGATTTCTTTCAGAGCATAAGCCAGTCTTTGTACTCTGTGTCAAAATGTTCAGTTGTTGAAAATGAGAGGGTATGCTGGAAATGCTGGCTGGCAAACACATCTCCCCTCCACCTCCCCCCTCCCCCCACCCAGCACACTAAACAGACAGCTCTCCAGTCAATCCATTTTTTTCTCCATTAGCCCTTCTTCTGGCTGATTTCCAGCCGGCTAATTATATTGAGGCAGCAGTCAAAATGTTAAACTCTCATTAGTCTTCTGCTTCTAAAGGGAGCTTAACTGAAACTGTTATTGTTTGTACATCCACATCCTACACGCATTCGCTCAGGAAGTGATAAAGCTGACACAATTACCTGATGGCCTTCTTGAGAACTAATGCCAAGAGGTTTCCTGCTTGCCTATAAACAATAGCTGAGGAAACCAGCCACATGACCAGGAAAACCTCATTACTTGCATAGATTCCCCCTCCCTCAAGTCTGAGCACTAGAAACAATAGACACCATTTCCCCTACATTTCTAGTAGGACATTTGGATTGATTTGGAGACATAGTTTTGTTTTGGGTTTTTTTTCATTCAGTGTCGTCTCTGGGTAAGAGTATAGGACTAACATCTAAAGGGACTTCAATTCAAGTTTTGGGCCAGAATATTTTCAAATTATCTGCTGTTTTGATTTGAAAATTTCAATTTCTGTTTCCTTCCTTCCTTGTGCAAATTGAAAACACAAGTCTTACTTTTATGCCATTTTCCATTTCCTTGTGCTTCCCCCCTTTACATGCACACATTTTTAATGTTATTTTTTATTGGTTGCATACAAACGATATATAAAGTTATATAATGTATACACATCTCCTTGAAAACATTAGGTAGCCCTATGAGACTGAGGAAACAGGATATTAACTAACTTTACAATGCAATCTTAAGTGGTCTTGGGGTAGTGGAGAATGCCCTCAAGTCATAGTTGACTTATGGTAACCCCTGGTGGGGTTTTCATGGCAAGAGACTAAGAGAGGTGGTTGGCCATTGCCTGGTCTTCATTGCAGGTCTCCCATCCAATTACTAATCAAGGCCAACCCTGCTTAGCTTCTGAGATCTAATGAGATCAGGCTCACCTTTCTAAACTGGGCTTAGATGAGTACAGCTCTACTTAGGACTGCGCTGTTAATCACCCATTGCAATGTCTAATAAATCTGTAACCCTCTAATTTACCCAGTAGTAGATTTTCATGTCATGTGTGCACTATATGGCTCAATTGTACAACAACTATTCCGGTTGGTCACAGAGATTGATATATACTGTGGCCCTTCACTGTATTGCTCATAAGCAGAAATCTGTCCATTATGTCTCCAAAGGGCTTGGTTTTCTTGCTGACCAGTTCCTTAATACAGCCAACTATCAAAAGCACATTCTTCTCTGTGAAACCTGCCCATTTCACCACACTGTTCCATTATTCCCTTTAGAGTAGATGATGGAATGCTAGTTATAATTGGGATCCATTACTTTATGCTTGTCTTTGCAACCTCAGGCACATGTAATGTTATCCTCATCCAAATGGTCACAAATGTTATCAAAATAAACCTGTCAAGGAGCCCCTTCTTGTTCTCCCACCCCCACCCCATCCTACTGCCATTCCCTACCATCACTCCAATTGAAATATTAGACTGGTTCTGAGGGGGCGGGGAGGGTAGGACAGGAAAAGGAGAAAGCCCTCAATTAGACTGAGCAAGATTGAGATGGAATTTTATATCTGGATGGTATGTTAAGTTCGATGTTGTTATTGAATCCTGCATTCAATTACATTTCAGCTGTGCTGTTAATGATCCCCTGTATAAATATACTGTATCATACCATGGACTAAGTGTAAGGTAGTTGTCAAGAGGTCATGCTGTTTATAAAAACAGATAAGACACACTGTGGGATCAAGCTCTCTGGTCTGCTTGACTTGAGAAATACTTGAATTTGATTGTTAACCCTTTCTGCTCAGTACTCAAGCCTGAGCACTCACGTACTCCTTTATAGTACATGGCTTTCCAAAATTAGATAGATGAAAACAAGAACATGCTTGCAGTTCTTCTACCAAGAATCACCATGGTTTGGGCACATTCCTCAGAGAGAGAGAGAGAGAGAGAGAGAGAGAGAGAGAGAGAGAGAGAGAGAGAGACTATCCCGTACAGATAGATCAAGATGGGTAGCCGTGTTAGTCTGACTGTAGCAGTAGAAAAGAGCAAGAGTCTAGTAGCACATACCAGACACAAAAAAATTGTGGTAGGGTATGAGCTTCTTCTAATTATAAAATAAGTCATTGCTCTAAAACATATTGTAAACAGTTCAAAATATACCTTTGCTGCTGCAATATGCATAATGCTAGGCTAAGCACAACATGATGCCTTAGTGTCCATGGAGATTCATTTACATGGATGTACCACTAGCATCGATGTACCACTATTTGACAGGAAGAAAACTGATTTGACAGGAAGAAAATTGACTTATTTGAAACGTGCTGCTTGAGGAGAGTTTTGCGGATACCATGGACAGCCAAAAAGACAAATAAGTGAGTACTAGATCAAATCAAGCCTGAATTCTCCCTAGAAGCTAAAATGACAAAACTAAGGCTATCATACTTTGGCCACATCATGAGAAGACAAGATCCTCTGGAAAAGTCATTAATGCTAGGAAAAGTAGAAGGCAGTAGGAAAAGAGGACGGCCTAAAATGAGATGGCTTGACTGGTAAAAAAAGCCACGTCCTCCAGTTTGCAGGATATGAGCAAGTCTGTTAATGATAGGACATTTTGGAGGTCTTTCCTTCATAGAATCACCATAAGTCAGAGGCGATTTGATGGCACATAACAAACATGCACCACTAGCAACAATCTGTTCCCAAAGGTAAGTGATAAAAAAACGAGGAGGGAGCTTAACCTTGAAAAATGATAGCTCTTGCAATATCCAATCCAATGTTTTAGAACAGGTATAATATGTTCATGACGCCCTCATCCATCAACAGATGAGCATTGCCATTCTGTCCCAACTGGAAGTCATGAATGTATTGAGGACGTCAGCTAGAGCTCTATTGTCCAACAGAGAATAAGCTGATGTTAGTGACGAGCATTCTACCACAGCTACCACTTGGCAATCTAGGAACAGTGCTTGGTCCAGAAGCACTCCCACTCTACAAACTTGCCCCTTAGGGAAGAATGAAACCAAATTTCACTAAATAGCTAGAATTTCCCCAGCCAGTCCCTCAGCATCATCAGTTCAATCTTGCCTGGATGAGTATGTTACATCCAGTCTATTACTGATCTCAGAAGCTCATTAGGACAAGCTCAGCTGGATCAGAAAGAAAAAGTAGAGATAGGGGTCAACAGCGTAATGATGCCACCTCATCACATACCCCTTCACTCAGTGGTTTTCTTAGATATTAAAAGAATGGGAGATCAAACATAATCCTTTAGAATCTTGGAGGACAACTACACACATACTCTAGGAGCAGAAATGGGCTTGAGTGGAATTAATGTATCAATTGTAAGTCAAACAGGGAATGACAAGGGTAAAATAATTTGTAATCATCCAAAACTGATCATCTAGAATCCCTTCATATTGAGCTCAAGCATGACCTGAAAATCTCTCTGAGATTTTTGTATTCAGATTGGCTTTTGGGAACTGAATATCACAAGAGTGAATAATTTGCTAGATTTTCAAAACTTTGACATTGAAGCAGAGGTCCTTAATCTTTAATGTACTGCTGTTCCCCAAGCACACCAAAATGTATTACACCAGTGATTCTTAACCTTTACACTGCAAATGTAAAAATGCTATCTTGAGGGTAAGCCTCATTGAATCGAACTGAGTACAATTATGCATAGACCTGTTTATCATTACTATCTTAATGCAATACAGCCACTACCGAAATAAGACAAAACATATATTAGATCAGTGGTTTTTAACCTTTAATCCATGACTGACATCCAAAAAAGTAACCTTATCATTGAATGCCATCTATTTATTTGTTTGTCTGCTCTATGCCACTTTCCCATCGACAGCAACAGCTCAAGGCAACTTGCAATAAAACAAGCAAAAACAATCTTTAAACAAAGAGGGGGGAAATACAGGTATTCAATCTTCACTTTATGACATTAACTACAAAATTCCAACCTTAATTCAATAGCCTTACATTTCTTATGAAAGGTGGACATTAGGGATGTGTATGATGGAAAAAAATGAGCCGAAATTACACACAGAACTCACTTGTTTGGCTCGTTAAAAGCAGCTTCCAGAATGCTGAACCAAAACCGGGAAACTCAATTGAAACAAGTCCCTCCCACTAAAAAGTTTGTGTGTTTCTATTCTCTTTATACCTTCCAGAGGCAGGAAAGCACTGGGCAGCAGCTTGTTTTCCTGAACAGGACCAATCAGATCCCAAGGGGAGAGAGACCTTATGTTATTATTTAATTCTGTTGGCGGGAAGAGGAAATGAGACCAATGCACATGAATGTTTCTCCCCCACCCACCCCATTGCTACAAGGTGATACTGGAAGCTAGAGCTGCCACTGGAAAAAGGGCTTGTTACTGGGGGTAGGGTAGGGTGGAATTTATTTTTCTGAAATTTTCTTTTTTAGATATAGCAATTGGTTCCTCTTATTTCTCTTTTCCTCTTTCCGCTTTGATTTCTCTTAATTTATCTTTGAGATTTTTTTTAAGGTGATAGTTTAGATTTTCATGTGATAGTTTAGATTTCCTCACCTGAGGATTTTTGCCAGTTTTTGTGCCACTACAATATGATACAAAGGATAAAATCAGTCTGATACAGCAAGGATACATTCTGACAGGTTCTGGCATGTGTTTGTTTGTTTAATGGCTCACTTTGCTCTTAGTTTTTCAACTATGTTTGTAGTATATAAATAAATACAGTACTTCTTAGAGATTAAAACTGAATCTTCCTCTTCATGAAAGTAGAATTGATTCAAAAGAGACTCAGATTATTAAAAAGAGGAATAGAAAAGGATTGTTGGGTTTCAGAAAGAAATCTAGCAAAGAGGAATTAAGAGAATTCCACTTGATAACCCTACTGAAAAAGGCCTAGGCTATCTGTGGCTGAATGGACTCTCTAGGGGAGGGCTCCACCAGGAAAAGGCTCTGGGAACATCTGAGGTGGCAAACAGTAAACAAATAAAACAAGTAAATAAATAAAAGATTAAAACACAGACAACGTTATTTCCCTAGATATTTTTATAATATATCCATATATATCATGGAAAGATATTTGGGTGGGCAGATTACCTACAACAGCAGGAAACCTTTGACCCTGGACCCCCCCCCCCATTCCCCACTGCTGCTTGAAAAGGTGGCAAAGGGAAAACGGGGGGGGGGGTCATTGTAGGATTTTTCTCTGTTATCCTGTCATCGTCATTGATGTCCCATCTCTGCTGTGTAAATTTAAGAGCAGGAAACTGGATGAATACCCTATTCCTGACTTGCAAGGAAAAGAGATCACAATTCTCATTCAAGCTGTCCATGCTGTGGAATGGATCTTCACATATATTCTTTATGCCCATATTCTGTTGACAGCTTCCAGATTTTGAGGAAGAGGTATGCATTGGATATGCAACTGAGCCTGTGTTGACATTATGGAAGTGCTAAATAAGTGCACTCTGAAAGATCCAGTTTGGTGTAGTAGATATAATGTCAGACCTTGGGCCAGTTACTCTCTTTCTGTGTCTCTCTACATGAGACATCTAACACGTGAAGAACACGTGTCGAGAGATGCAATGTTAGCTGAGAAGAGTAGTTTAAAAAGACAGAGCCAGCAGCAAGGCAAAGGCTTTGCTATACGCTAGTGCTGTGTGAAGGGCCTGTGAAATGCCAGAAGGGAAACATCAGCCCATTATAACATCTCCAGGTCCAAACCTGGCTCTGGAAGTCAGCTCCAGCCCATTTCCATTCCTTGCTGATCTCTGGTTCTGATCCCACACAGTTTTAGCCTGGAAAGGTGAAATTGACAGGGCCTTTGGGAGGCGAAGATGAAATTAACAAACCCTCTGAGGAGCAATCTCCGCCAGCTCTGTCTTTTAAAATTATGCTTTCCGGCTAACGTTGTGTCTCCCTGCAGTTAATGGACATGCGCCAAGGCATATCATGTAGAGGGCCTCTCATTTGAACCTACCTCATAGATTGTTGTTAGAGAGAGAAAATTGGAGGAGGGTACAATGTGGTAAGTTGCTTTGGGTCCCCATTGGGGAGAAAAGCAGGGTATCAATCTATAACTAAATAAATAAGTACAGAATGCAATGTAGTGCCTCCACACACATAAAACATTCACTGTACGTTGCAATGGAACAGTCATATGATGTGACACTGAATGCTTGACAGGAAAAATTATGGAATGAGTACTATATGGAAAAAGTAGCATTCATACAGCTTCAACTGCGAAGTAAAATCCTTTCTATTTAAAATGCCTACTTTCAGATAAGCTCCTTTTACACAAACATAGATAAGTCCAGGCTTTGAGGATGGGTCCATGGTTCAGCAGTAGAGCATCTGCTTGGCATGCAGAACTTCCCAAGTTCAATTCCCAGCATCTCCAGTTAAAAAGGTCAGGTAATAGACAATGTGAAAAACCTCTGCTGGAAATGTTGGAGGGCCACTGCTTGGCAAAGTAGACAATATTGAACTTGATGGACCAGTGGTCTGATTCAGTATAAGGCAGATTCTTAACCTTAACTCCATGTAATATAGTCAGCCGTACAGGAGCTTTCATGTTCAAAGTATGAGAACTGGCATTGACTACAAGAAGTATAATGAATTTACTCTGGATTCATGTAAACAGATTTTAAGCCAAGGCATTTCGTCGTTTAAATTTTACTTTTAACTGAACGACAGAGACACAGCAACTTTGGCATTCCATGGATAGATTTGCCTTGAGTACTAGTGCTGCAGCATATCAGCTTTAAACACTGGCCTGTTTATCAAGCCTAAGAATTTTTCCACCTCACCTCTCTGTGGCTGCCTGCCACATAGCTAGTGATTGGCGCCTGCAACTCTGCAAGGGAGAGAGCGAAACCAACAGGAGCATAAGGAACAAGACTGGTATTGATTGAACCAGACAAAAACACAACTGTATGGAATCACACACACACAGATCAATAGCCTACCCTGCACAGCTGCCCAGTGCACAGACACCAACAAGTCAGACTAGACATACTCTGTTTATTTTTCTGATAGATTCCCCCATAATTTGTTTCAGATTATATTTTCTTGTAAAAATATTGTGTTGAAGACAAGGGATCACCACAGAAATCTACAGGAGCATGCTGATGCACACATACAAAGCTATTTTTTTTTGTCTTTCCCTTTTCTTTTCTTTTACTTTTTTTCTTTTTTACTGTGTGGGTGTTAACTTTAGGAATATTTATAGCAGTGAGAGTTTTCTTTTTCATTTTCCAGCCTCCAAAGTAAACCATCCTTTAAATTGCTTTGGGCTGTGGAAATGTAATTTTAACAAATTAAGACATCATCTTGACTGCTATATGAAAAGTTCACACTGTTGAGGTCTTTTTCTCCATTTGCCTTTGCAACTCTAGACCTCTATAGACAATGTCCCTGACTAAGCGCAATTAAACTGAGCGGGAAACACCTGGAAGCATCTTTGAGGGGCTTATGAAAGCCTTTTCACATGTTGGTTACAAACCATCACAAAGTCCCTCATGTTTAATGGTATCAGTTAAGAACACAAGAAAAAACCCTGCTGGGTCATAACAGTAGCCTATTGAGGCCATCATCTCACTTCTCACAGTGGCTTGTCAAATGCCCCAAGTCTGGTGTAGTAGTTATGAGTAGACATGGGCATGAACAGCATTACGAACGAAAAAACCCATGAACTCCCCGTTCGTCTGTTCATAAACAAGCCATTAGTGAGGCTCCATTCTAAATGAACAAGTGGTCGCTGCAAGCCTCGTTTGTTGCCTTCATCAGCCGTTCATCAAGCCAGACAGTCTGGGGCCTTTCAATCAATTCCCCTGGCAACAGCAGGGACTGAACTCTGTCTGAACTCTTTCTGGCTTTCCTTCTGGCTTTAACCCTTCAAAGTACTTCCAGCAGAGAATCCCGTTTTTGCCACTGTGAAGAGAAAATGACAACAAAGGAGGAGACCCATGCATCATGCCTTCTATGGGGTGCAATCTCTCTGAAACTTGGAGGGTCTTCAGAGGACAGTGAGGACTATGTCCTCTGCAAATTTTGGTGGGTATTGGACATTGGGAAGGTCAGCTGTAACCCCTCAAAGTAGTCCCATTTTTGCCACTGTGAAGAGAAAATGACAACAAAGGGGGAGACCCATGCATCATGCCTTTCCCGGGGTGCAATCTCTTTGAAAACTGCGGGGGGGGGGGTGGGCTTCAGAGGACCGTGAGGACTATGTCCCCTGCAAATTTGGTGGGTATTGGACTTTGGGAAGGTCAGTTTGTGGGGTGTTTAAAGGACCCTGCCCCTTGCACATGGCAGGAAAAGGGCCCTTTAAACTATCAGCTGGCAGGGAATCGCCCCTGCCACCTGCCATCTGATAGTTTAAAGAGATCTTTAAAGGGCCACAAACAACGAACAACAAACATGTTTGTGAACAGGGTCATGTTCGTTACTGTACGTTGTTCATGGATGGCAACGAACAATGAACAGCTTGTTCGGGTTTTTTTTTATATTCATGCCCATGTCTAGTTATGAGTCAACCAAGCAGCAGGACTCTAATCTGGAGAACCAGGTTTTTATTCTCCACTCCTCCACCTGAAGCCAGCTGAGTGACCTTGGGTGAGTCACAGCTCTTCCAGAGCTATCTCAGCCCTACCCACCTCACAGGGTGATTGTTGAGATAATAATGACATACTTTGTAAACCATTCTGAGTGGATGTTCAGTTATCCTGAAGGGCAGTATATAAATTGGATGTTCTGTTCTGTTCTGTTAAAAGCAGAGGCATAGAGACCAAAGCTCCCCTCCCACTGCAGCTCCTCCCAGTAAGTAATTGGAATATGGAAGTTCTATTCAGCCACTAATGGGCCTTTCTTTCATCTATGGGGTCAAATAAATCTCCCTTTAAAGCCACTTAAACGAGTGGACTTCACCGGCCTGTACCTTAATCCTTCCATTTGGCAAAGTTTGAAGTCTTCCTCCTGGCTAAAGATGGAAGGAGCTACTCCTCTGATGGATGAAGTTACTGATTGAAGCAGTGGAATCCAAGCCTTGGGTCCACAGAAGGGTTTACACAGATGGAAAGATTTCTGCAAAGCACAACCTTCTTGCCTCCCTCCTGACCCTGCTGCAGCCCCAAATGTCCTCAGAAATGTTGCTCCTGCACATAGGGAGGTGATAAAATCGTGCTCTGCAGTCAAAAATCCTTCTGTCCATGGAGACACTCGTGGATTTAATCTGATATCCTGAGACAGTGAGTGCCATAAGTTAATTTTGTACTGAGTGAAGTACTTTTGTGGGTCTGTTTGGAATCTTTATTATTATTTAACAATAGGCTTTTCCTTTAGACTGAGATCATTACATTTTTATTCGTAGAGCTCAGCTTTGCTAAGGATACACTTTGTGTTGCCAACCTCCAGGTGGTGGCGAGAGATCTGGAATAACAGCTGATCTCCAAGCCACTGTTATCAATTCCACTGGAGAAAATGGAATTAGAAAACTTGCTGCAAGAAACACTATTGAAATATATGTAGCATTTAAACATACCCAAGTACATATGCTGAATGTCTCACTCTGCCACTCAGTTCTCTATGCTCTCCTTATTTAAATATGAAATGTATCCATGTTGAAGAGGTAAGAGCTGTAGATTGAGATGGAGCTATCTGTGGAGATGTTTTCAGCCTACTTTTCCAGAACATCACTACAATTTTGCAGCGGAAGTGGGTCCCAATGCAAGGTGTTTGCTCTTGGATTTGAGTTTGCTACCAACACCAACAGGGAAATAGTTGATTCTGTTAGTTTCTATAAAAGGTCCTCCATCCTACTCCCTTCCACAACTCCTAGCATAAAAGCAGAGGAGGCTGAAGAACAAAACTCTTTATTTTATGATTTCCTGTGGTGATATATTCTGCCTCCACTCTGTAAAAGATGCATTACTCTAGTTTTAGGTTTTTTTAAAGGAAAGAAATGGTTTGAATGATTTCCAAAACACAGGAGATTATTACTGTTGCAAAGGTAGAATTTGCTTTGCTTTTAGTTCATTTTCCTAAAATTTATTCTGGTGTGCTCTGTTCCACAAGAAAACCTGAAATGCATTTTACAAGCATTTCACAGAGAGCTATAATTGCACCTTGTGATGTATCCTACCCACACAGCAATGCTGAGGTTCTTTACTAGAAGGTATATACTTTCCCCCTTCCATTTCCTATGTCATCTATGAATGCTATAACATGATAAGTTTTTTAGCTAAAGGGGAAAAAAAACAAAGATGAGAGATTTGGGAAAAGGAGAACTTAAGACTAGTTAGAATTTCCCCTAAAACAAACTGAAAGATGGTTTCTCAAGAACAATGAAACTGGAAGAATGATTCCAGTTTCTCTCCTGGGCTCTCAATTTGAGAAACAGTAAGCAGCTAAGTAGATATATTATCAACTAATAGTAACCAAGCCCATTGTGGGAAAAAAAATACAATGGGCTCTAGAAAAGGGAAGGTGGGCAAGCAGGCATTGCCTCCTCATCTGTGACTAATTCCAACCAGGTGAAGGTGGGTGGGCATTGCCTCATGCTCCAAGCTGATCCCAGCTGGTGAAGGGGGGTGGGCGGGCATTGCATCCTGCTCTGTGCCTGATCCTGTCCGGGTGAAGGGGGCGGGCATTGCTGCCTGCTTCACTCCTGATCCAGGCTGGGTGAAGTGGGGAGTGGACATTACCTCCTGCTTCAAACCTGATCCTTGCTGAGTGAAGGCGGGAGGCGGGCATTGCCACCTGCTCCCATCCTGTTTCCGGCTGGGTGAAGGGGGGCAGGTATTGCCTCCTGGTCTGCACCTGATTCTGTCCGGGTAAACTTTCTGATAGTCATTGAACCAGATGGACCAACAGTTTTACTTGGTATGTAGTAACTTCATATGTAGGACTGTCTATGAAGACAACTATGAACATTTCAGCTATGTCAAAATTTTGCAGTCTGATTTTAAAAAGGTCTATCTTTCTTCTTCGTCTATCTGGCTTGAAATGTCTTCAGTAGTTGCTGTCTGATTCTACAGGTTTAGGCTGTAGTCCCATGCTCCTATGATGGTCATAGATAATCTTTTAAAAGGTAATCTATAGGTATACTCAGCCACAGTTAAGTTTGGGAGCACTGCTGGTGGTAGAAATGCCATCAAGTCAACTTATGGCAACCGTTGCTGGGATTTTCAAGGCAAGAGACTAACAGTGGTGGTTTGCCATTGTCTGCCTCTGTGACTGTTGTCTTCTTTGGATATCTTCCATCCAATTATTAATCCAGGCCAACCATGCTTAGCTTCCAAGATCTGATAATATTGGGCTTTCTTGTGCTACCCAGGTCAGTGCTTGGGAGCATTGGGGAGGGCTTTTATAACTGCTATGTATTTTTATTCTCAAAATGCAGCTACTTTGCTATGTAATACTTTTAATGAGAAAAAAACACACATACACCCATATTTTAAGCACTAATGACAGTACACATGAGTTCAGGTTATCTCCTCACTATCCTATACACAAGTAATCTGATTCCATGTTTTATGTCATATTAGTTTTGGCCCTAAAAGAAGTATGAGAAAATAATTTCTCTGTATTATGCCTTTGAATGGTGAAACCCACCATTATTCTATGCAATGGCACCAATGCTTCACAGTGAAGTCACCTTGTTATCCAACAAATAGCAAGGAAGGCATTCTCACACATTCCATACAACCACTAATTCATTTTGAAAAGAATTTGCCACCTCCAGAAGTACACAATAATTAAAGAAACAAAATGGTTAATCAGCCCAAATTACTACGAGTTCCAGTTTATAACTTCAGGAAGTCATTACCAGTTTATTAGCTTGGGCTGAGGCAAACATTAATAGATATCACCTCTAACGTGGTGGGTTTTTTTTGGCGGGGGGGAGGCACTTAAAAAGTCTACAATGCAACATATCTTGATATACTTCAGGTGTTTATTATTTCTGAACAAGCACAGTGAACAAACTCTTATACCACTTCCATGCATTTTTAGGCACCTTGTATCTTAGTGATGAGGTGGGAGAGTAAAAGGTACACAAACCATTTTATGTATCTGTCTGTCTGTATATCCATCCATCTATCTATGCCTGTTGTAAAAAGTAGGTATTTCAATGTGTTGATTACATATTATGTTGGGTAGGAAAAATAGGGCAATCCGGCGAATGAGACATTTGAGAGGGCAGAAGGAAGTGGTAGAGATGAAATTAGAGACAAAACACTTTTAATTGGCTCTGGGTTTTTATTGGTCCAATCTTATGTTTTTAATTATTTTATCTTGTATGATTGTGTGAGACGCCTCAAACAAATTTCTGAAGGAGAAAATAGGATTCCTGTTAGGCTGTGGGATAATGGACATGCTTTAAAAACTGCTTGTGAACACCTTGCAGGATGAAAAATTGGATCCCTGCTCATGACTGGTCATCAGAATATGGGTTGAACTGGCAGGATCTGGCTAGGACTGTCAACTCTGGGTTGGAAAATTCTTGGAGATTTGGAGAAGGGGCCTGGGGAGGGTGGGGCTGGAGAGAGAGGAGGGACTTTAGGAAGATATAATGCCTTAACGTCCACCCTCCCAAACAGCCATTTTTACAAGGGGAACTGATCTCTGTTGTCCGGAGTTTAGTGGTGATTCTGGAAGATCTCAAGGCCCCACCTGGAGGTCAGTAACCCTCTGTTTGAACATTCCTAACAGAACGAGTGTTTTAGAAATACACACACACACAGAGAGACAAATAAACAAATAAACCATGATGCCAACTAACTTCTAAAACCATCAAGCCATCATATCTTCTACATTTTATAGGCCTCCACACACTCTGCTAAATATTCTGTCTTATAGCTTTTCCACTGCAATATAGGAGCTTTCTTTATGCTCTCCAGCAGGTGTTCCACATCTGGGAGCCATGACTGAAAATGCCAGACAAGAGGCTTTAGCTGGCTGGCCCTCTTACCAGAAGGGATAAAAAGAAAGAGCTGTTGTGAAGTACAGAGCTGTTACACAGCTTCTTATAAGGACAAAAATGGCCTAAAAAGAACAAACAGATCAGTTAAACTAATGAGTGCACAACAAAAAAACTCAGAATGACAACCTCCAAATCAATAAAGAAATAAAAGGGGTATATTCATACTATTGAAGATGTGAATGTGACAGATGTGAGTCTAAGACTAGATGAGTCCCGTTCCTCATTCTGAAGGACAATCAGTAAGATACATTCATCTGATTATTTATTTATTTAATTTATTTATTTAAAGCAATAATTCAATAGTTATAAACACCTTTTAAAATGTCTTATGCATATATGTTTTCACACAGCCTTATGGATGCTGAAGTCCCCCCTCCAAATTCATTTAATTTTCTACCTCAACAATCCATGACCTTGGAGGAGAATTGACTTCTAGAGGTATGCATTTCATAGAATCATAGGGTTGGAAGGTACCTCTAGGGTCATCTAGTCCAACCCTCTGCACAATGGAGGAAATTCACAACTATCTCCCCTCTCCACACCCCAAGTGACCCCTGCTCCATGACCAGAAGATGGCAAAACACTATCAAGTGGTGATCGACCTTACCCTGGGCATGTAAGAAGGGGCCAGGAGAACGAAGTACTGATGTAACCCTTCCTGCCCTCCCTCTCACGATCTGCCTAAGTCAATGGCCATCTAGCCTCTCCTGAAAAATCTCCAAAGGAGAGCCCACTACCTCCCGAGGAAGCCTGAGGGACCGCTCTAACTGTCAGGAAGTTCTTCCTAATGTTTAGCCAAACATTTAGATATCTTCAAGCTAAAAATATGTTCAAAATTAGCTATTTTGTATTGGCTAAGAGAGATCCAAAATGGCCCAAACACTCCTAAAATCTGAGACTAGGGTCATTATTCTCCATGTGGAAGCCCTGACCTCTGAGCTTTGGAGGCCAGGTCTACCCCATAGAAAATAATAGACCTTCAAAACGAAAAGGGCACATGCATTGCCAAACAGCTATGGAATTGAATGCTATCAATATGCAGGTGACCCCCAGCTCTATATCTCATTATCCCAATCACCATTGGGATTCAGTGGGGATCTTGGGTTGTTGCATGATGGTTGTGGTTAAATGTCTGAAAGCAAACAAATTGAAACTGAACCCAAACAAGAGAGAAGCAATGCTGGTTGGGAAGGCAGAGATCATGAAAGACGTTGTATTCCCCACTGTCTGGAATCAGCCTGGGCTGGTAAGATACTATTAGAAAACTGAAAGGGATGTGGAATTAATAAAATGAGGTTGAAGAATCTGAAACATTTCTGCCAGGAAAGATGGGTATAAATGGCCCCTTTCCTTGGGAACTATACAGGGATTATCACTGCTCCTGCCTGCTTAAAGGAATCTTCAGTGCCAGTGGGATATCTGTGATTAACTAGTTCTCATCTTCAGGTCAGAACTATCTGTGTACCCCACAACCAACACCTCTCCCAATAAGAAAAAAATGTCAATAATGTCTATAAGTGTATCTGGAAACAAAGTATTTAAAAAATAAACATGGTTATATAAAGGAGAGTCGCTAATGGCACAACCGTGTCATGCACATTCTCATAATTTCCTGGGTACTTCATAACTTATCCAGTGTTGTTTAACCTTGTCATACCCTGGTGAAACCATAAAGCAAATAAGCATTCAGGTTGCTTCACAGAGAGACTTAAAATAGGCAGACGATTATTAAAATCTCTAATCTTGGCAACTGTCGAGTATTACCTTGAATACATGATGGAAAACAGGTTTATGTTTATTTCTAATATATTGTTGCACACATCATTTCACACAGTCAACACTTATTTTTACAGTTGTGTCTATTGTAACATCTGCTACTTTTCAGTTTAGATAGTTTGCACAGTTTGTGTTACTTCATTTTTGTTCAGTCTGCAAGCCCTATGTTTCTTTGCTATGAGGATGTAATGATTTTTGTATTTCCAGTGCAAGAATCACAACAAGAATCACACAGCTTCCTGAACTGCCTGGCCAATAACTTCCTTTTTCAAATGGTGGAGGAAGCTACAAGGGGCTCAGCCATACTAGACTTAATATTAATCAACAAGGAAGAATTGGTAGATGGGGTGAAGGTGGTAGGGGGACCTTAGGGATGTGACCATGTCCTCCCTGAATTCCAGTTGCTTTGGGGAGCCAAGGAAGTTTCTAGCCAAACTCATAGGTTAGACTTTCAATGAACTAAGAGGCTTGATGAAAGTCATTCTGTGGGGAAGTGTACTGAAAGGGAAAGTAGCAAGTGAAGGGTGGGCTCTTTTCAAACACGAGCTTTTGCAAGCTCAAGCCTTCACTATTCCAGCAAGACAGAAACATGGTAAGGGCTCCAAGAAACTGATGTGGATGAACAGAGAGCTCCAGAATAAGCTAAGGGAGAAAAACGAAATGTTCAAATAGAGAGGACAGACCTCTAAAGAGGAATATATGAGGGTTACTAGGTACTGCAGATCAGCCATCAGAGAAGTCAAAGCTCAGTATGAGCTGGGTCTGGCCAGGGGGGCTCGCTACAATAAGAAAAACTACAGATATGTGAGAAGCAAACACAAGGTAAAAGAGGCAATAGGACCGCTGTTGGGGAGTAGAAGGAGAAACTCTGATGGAGGACAGAGAAAAAGCAGACAGGCTTAATGACTTTTTTGCCTCTGTTTTCTCCCTGAAGAACTTGAGCCCATCTAGAGATGGTAGAAGACATGACAGGACACCTGGGTGGATAGTTGATATTGACAGAGAAGTTGTGGAAAGGCACCTGGCTGTACTGAACTAATACAAATCCCCTAGGCCAGATGGTATCCACACAAAAGTGTTCAAATAACTTTTTAGAGAACTTGCAGAGCCTCTGTCCATCATTTTCAAGGCCTCCTGGAGGACTGGGGATATGCCACAAGATTGGAGAAGAGCAAATGTTATCCCAGTATTTAAGAAAGGGAAGAAGGATGACCCAGGAAACTACAGGCCAGTCAATCTGACTTCTGTTGCTAGGAAGGTATTAGATCAGATTTTAAAGGGATCAATCTGTAAGCATCTGAAGGACTGCTTAGTGATACGGGGAAGTCAACATGGTTTTGTCAACAACAGGTTGTCACACCAACCTAGTTTCCTTCTTTGATCAAGTTACAAGCTTACTGGATTGAGGAAACTCTGACGACATAATTTACCTGGATATCAGTAAAGCTTTTGGTAAGGTTCCCCATGACAATCTAATGGGTAAACTGGAAGACTGCAGACTGCACTATAGGACAGTTTGCTGGATAGGGAACTGGTTAGAGGACTGCACCCAAAAAGTGGTGGTCAATGGCATTTCATCACATTGGAGGGAGGTGTCCAGTGGGGTGCCGCAGGGCTCGGTTTTGGTCCCGGTACTCTTCAATATTTTTATCAGTGATCTGAATGAAGGGATAAATGGGCTACTCATTAAATTTGCTGATGATATCAAATTGGGAAGAGTGAAAACACCCAAGAAGATAGAGTTAGAAGTCAACAAGATCTGAATACTCTGGAGAAGTGGGCAGTTGTCAACAGGATGCAATTCAACATAGATAAGTGCACGGTATTAAATCTGGGCCACAAAAATGTGAAGCACAAATACTGGATGGGGGATAGACTTCTGGGCAGTAGTGTATGTGAAAGACATCTTGGGGTAAGAGTGGACTGTAAACTAAATATGAGTAGTCAGTGTGATGTGGTGGCAAAAAAGGCAAACTCAGTCTTGGGTTGTATCAAAAGGGCCATTGCATCAAAATTGCAGGAGGTCATAGTCCCTCTCTTTACTGCCTTGGTCAGGCCACACTTGGAGTACTGTGTGCAATTCTGGAGGCCTTACTTCAAAAAGGATGTGGACAAAATCGAGAGGGTGCAGAAAAGAGTGACAAGGATGTTCAGGGGTCTGGAGACTGAGCCCTACGAGAAAAGGCTGAGGGCCTTGGGAATGTTTAGTTGGGAGAAGAGGAGATTGAGGAGGGAACATGATTGCTCTCTTTAAATATTTGAAAGGCTGTCATTTGCAGGAGGGCAAGGAGCTGTTCCAGTTGGCAGCAGAGGATAGGACTCATAGCAACGGGCTTAAATTAAATGCAGAATGGTACCAGCTGGCTATTAGAAAAAAAAAATTCACGGTCAGAGTAGTTCAAAGGTGCCTAGGGAGGTGGTGAGTAGAGATGGGCATAAACAGCAATATGAACAAAAAACCCCCCACAAACAGCCCAATCTGCTGTTCACGAACAAGGTGTTCGTGAGGCCCCATTCTAAATGAACAGGTGGTTGTTGCAAGTAGGGATGTGCGTTTAGGCTTTCCGAATCCCAAAAGAAAGCCGAAAGAAACGTCTTTCGGGTTATTTCGGGTTAACCGAAACGTTTCGGGGAAAGCCGAAACATTTCAGGTTATCCGAAACAAAACAAGCCGAAATGTTTCGGCTTTTTCGGCTTTCGGCATTCAAGAATCGCCATTTTGTTTTTGCTAGGCGTTTGCCTTAGCAAGCGTCTAGCAAAATCCTGCTGGAAGCTAAGGCTTCCTGCAGGCTCTTCGAAGAAGGGAGGGGGGGAGAAGGAGTGAATCACTCACTCCTTCTGTCACCCCCCACCCCTCTTGCAAAGGAGGATAGGGAATCCTGTGCTTTGCCTTGCAAATGCAAGGTGCATTGCTAGCATTGCACTTTGCATTTGCAAAGCAGTGGAAGCAGAGATTCCCGCCAAAATTAACAGGTAGGGGAGGGGGAGCAGGAGGAGGGTGACTGTTGGAGTGTGGGTGGGGAAAGGCAGGGGAGGGGGGACTTTAGGAGTCACCAATCCCACTGCTGCATCCTTCTGCATTAAATCTTTGGCTGAGGCTGCAGCAGGGGATTTAAATTTGGGGCCAGACTGGTCTGGAACACTTCTGTTGCTGCTGCTGACCGAGAGAGGAGAAGAGAGACTGCACCTGGAGGACATCTGCCTGGAAGATCAACTGTGCTGGACATCCTGAGAGGAGACCTGGTAGGCCTTTTTAAAATTTTTGTAATTTTTTTGATGCTGGGCACTGTGCTGCTGTGGCCTGCCTCTGCAAAAAGGTGTTTCAGTTAAGTTTTGGCATGGCCTGGGGGGACAGGTTGAGCAGACAATGTTTGGGGGTGGGGGTGGGGTTCAGCATTGGTTGTTGTGCTTGCCTTCTTTAATGTTTAATTTCTCATGCTTGAGTGTGGGGTGGGCTTGATCTACTGTTTCACAGGAATTTAAAAGGAGTGTGCCAGCTTTGGGCCTACACAGGCCAGAAGCTCTGCTGGGTGTCTTTGGTGCCTTTCTTCTGGCTGGCTCTCACAGTTATGCTTCACAAACTGGAATGGTGTGAGGTTGTTTTTCTGAACAAGTGTGCCAGCCTCTGGCCCACACACAGGCCTGCTGCTCCGGCTTTGGTCATCACCCCCTCTGGTAGCTGGCCTGGCACTCACAGTTATGCTTCATAAACTGGGATGGTGTGGGGTTGTTTTTCTGTGTTTGGTCCACTGCTTCCAAGGCTTCCCACCAGGCTCCTGAACAAGTGTGCCAGCCTCTGGCCCACACATAGGCCTGCTGCTCTGGCTTTGGTGCCTGTTTGCTGGCTGGCCTGGCACTCACAAGCACGCTTCAAAAAACTTTTTTGTGTTGTGTTTTGTTGTTATGGAGGAGGTGTCGAGGGGATGAGCAAATTAGCATTTTATTTCATGAAAGTTGTGTTATTTTCCGACTCAGAGTCTGAGACAATGCTGTCCTGCCTGTGGGTGTGCCCTGCTGCCATGTTGCCTACATCTGTCCAAGACAGAAAGTGTTTTTGACCCATTTTGCGCCCCCGATGTGCAACCCACATCTTGTAATGCTGGTTACAAGTTTTGCTGATTGTCTAATATTAATTGAGTTGTGTGTTATGTTTGTGTAGTGTGAATCACTGCAAGCATGCTGTTTCCATGCCCTTTTGTGCCCTGCTGCTGTGTAAATTTAAGCAGTTCATGGAATAAAGTGTTTTTGAAAGCTCTTGTTATGGTTTTGTTTAATCTGTGATTTGAAGTTCGTTGTGTTAATTTTGTCTAGGGGACTTCTGTTTTCATGCCCTGTTGTGCACTCCTACTGTATAACCCAATTCAGTTCAAAAATTTTAGAGTTTGTTAAAAAAAAATTTTTTTAAGATTCTCTGATGTGTAGTGAATTGTGTAGTCCTTTTGTGTGGGGGACAATTTGTGTGATTTGTTGTGAAACCCGAAACAAGAGTAACAAAAAAGAGTGCCTTTGCACACCCCTAGTTGCAAGCCTTGTTCGTTGCTGTTCATCCAGCCAGATAATCTGGCACCTGCAATCATTTCCCTTGGCAATTTAGGCAGGAATTTTCTGAACTCTGTCTGAACTCCTGCTGTTGCCCTGGAAACCCCAATCTAAGCCCAATTTAGCTTGATAAGTAGGTCTTCCTTCCAAGTGTGGACTGGAGCTCCAAATTTGTTACAGGAAGAAAAAACCAGGGGTGGGGGCTCCCAGCTCTGGCTTTCAGGGAGAGACAGCTGCTGTTAGAAAGACAGGGTGAGTGCATTAGAGCTTGGATTTTCTTTGTGTGTGGTGGCATAGGGATCTACCCCTTCAGCTTCCAGGGCTGCAGCCAGGCTCTGGGGCCAAGCTATTATTTATTATTGGTACATTCCCTGCTGCCTTCTCAGGTAGGGTTTCTGGGAGTGGTGTGATAGGGATCTTGATGGCTGGAGGATAGCCTGCTGGCCCCCACAAACAATGAACAACGAACATGTTCATGAACGGGATCATGTTCGTCAATGTTCATTGTTCATTGTTCATGGATGGCAATGAACAACGAACACCATGTTCATTTTTTTCTGTTCGTGCCCATGTCTAGTGGTGAGCTCCCCTTCACTGGCAGTTTTCAAGAAGAGGCTGGATGAATATTTGTTAAAATATGCTTTAGGCTCATCCTGCATTGGGCAGGGGGTTGAACTAGAAGGTCTGTATGGCCTCTTCCAATCCTGTGATTCTGTGATCCTGTGAAAACCCAAAACATTAGAGAAGACTGAAGTTACACTTTTTGTTACTGTAGTGTAGTATTTAGCATGCTGGGCTAGAATCTGGGAGACTGGGTTGCAATCTAACTTGCTGGATGACCTTGGGTAAGGAGCACTTCCTGAGCCTAACCTACTTCAGAAAGTTGTTGTCATGACAAAATGTATGATGCCAGAATCATGTGTGCTGTCCTCAGCTCCTTGCAGGAGAGACAAGATAAATATGTACTAGGTAGACAAATGAAATGCAGTTTGTTATGATGTCCAAATCACAAACTGTAGTTTCAAGTAGGTAGCTATGTTTGTCTGTAATATAACAGCAGGACTTGAGTCCAGTGGCACCTTAGAGACCAACAAGATTTTCAGGGAATAAGCTTTCAAGAGTCAAAATTCTCTTCTTCAGAAACTCTTGTTAGTCTGTGAGGTGCCACTGGACTCAAATCTTGCTAAACTATAGTTTGTGTTCTTAGCCACAAAACGGGTGTTAATACTGGTTTGTAGGGTACAATGTTAACCATAATTTGTGGTTCTGTCATAATAATGTTTTTTTTTTTTTTAAACTATTGCATGGAGTGAAGCTGTCTACTATGCATGCAGAAGGACACTCGTTCAGTCTTCAGCTTCTCCACTTAAATGGCTCAGATTGTAAATAATGTGCTAGAGCTCAGCGTGAGACCCTGGAGAGTCACTGCCAATCAGAGTAGACAATGCCGACTTTGCTGACCTTGCCAATGGTATGATTCAGTATAAGGCAGTTTCATGTGTTCAAGCCAGAAGTTGCAGGTCTCTGAGAAGCAGCGTATACAATTTCTAAATAAATACATGCCATTAGCAGGCCATGCCTGAGGGGAAAGTGGAAGAAAGGGGAGGCGAGAGCATGTCAGCATGAGGATTCCCAGGCTCATTCATATGGCAGTCAACCATCATTTGTCATTACATCTGAATCCTGTCACTAAATAGCATCTGAGCCATGCCATTAACCAGGAATTTGGGGGATTATTTAGCTCCCACAGAGATACATAATGACTAAAGAACAGGCTTCTTAGTAGGCAGATGGATAAGCTACTTCTGGGTTCACAAAAATAAGCCCTTGGACACTTCACTTGGAAAATTCCACTTCTCCTAGCAATAGTTGAAATATTACCTCAGAAAGAAGTGGCTAACTAGGGAATTTCAGCATATTGGGCTCTTCATTGCCTTTCGCATCTCCACATTATTGTTTTTGGCCTTGACACATAAGAATGAGTTAGTTATTCTTCATCCTACGGCTCTGTAATCCTAAGAGGGAAGAGGAATGGCAACAGTTTATATGGATTTCAGTGACCATGAAAACAGAAACAACAACTAAGGTCAGATTCAGCCTGTTGACTGAGTTCAGCAGGGACTTTTTGAGCTGATTAACGTTGGCCTTGTAAACGTGTCATTTCACCCAATGGCAAGCCCAGCCTGAATGTGATAGAGCACACAGTTTGATTATAAGTGAAATAAATGCATAAGGAACACTTTTTATTGGTACCCATAAGGTATGGCAGCTGAGGTGCCATGCCATGTGGCATCATGTAAATTCAAGTGTTCTTTCATAACAGGGATTCCCACTGAATTGTTCCTAAATAAAAATGCAAGTTGAAGTTGGTGAATTCTGTTCAAGCTAAACATGGGATGAATTTCAAGAAAAGAAACAAGTTTTGAGATTGATAGGTTCAGGTAAACATGTGGCAAATTGGAGAGAATAAGCCTTTAAAAGACTTGCTAAGATTAAGGAGTTTTCACAAAAGCAGATGCTCACATCTCTGTTTTAAGTCATTCTGTATTTAAGCATGAAATAGAAACAGTCTGTATCTCTTTTAGTCATGATCAGTCATATACCAGTTCATCTCTGTACACATTCACCCGTTGTGACCAGGGTGAACCAAATGTTCATTGAGTCCATTCAAGCCAATTTGGATACATTCTATTTGCACAATTACACTGTTTTCTCAAACGATTAGTCTTTCTCACTGCATCCACCATGTGTCTGCTACTGCTACCACCTCAGATTTTCTTTTTAAAAGCTTATAATAAAATTGCGGCGGGGGGGGGGGGGAGAGAATCAGTTAATTCTGCTACATTTGTGTTGAGAGATTGGGGGAAAGGCCAGATAAGGCAGGGCTGGGCCGAAGTATTGCTCAGCTCAAGAAAATAGAAAGGGTGGGAAAGTAAGATGGAGAAAAAATTAGGTCTATGTGTTTTTATCTTACCCATCTTTGAAGGACCCCAGCTCAGTCCTTATAACAGCCTTGCTGGACACTGAAAGCATAGGAAAATACCTACTCTTGTTTTTTAAGTAGCCAGATGCTGATTTTGAAGGGTAGTTAAAGAATATTAAAGGAGTAAACAATTGACTGTAAGGATCTTGAGCATGCTTCCTTAACATCTTGTGTGTAAACTTGTTTGTTCAGGCAGTGCTTCTTCTTGCCACCTTGTTATTTTTTTATCGTCTCTACTGCTAATGCCAGGCCCCTAAAAGAATCTTCTTAGAAAGCTATTTTAAAATATACAAATTAGGAACTGTGGGAGGAAAGGATAAGAACACAAAATTTGACAAAAGGGTTCCCACAGAAATTAGTTTAATGACAACAGCAGCAAAATCCCTGGCTTCCTCCTGGCCTTCTTTTTAAATCCTTGGTCTCTAGTGATAGCATTAAATAAAAAAAAAAACCCTCTAAGACGATCAAATAAAAGAGAATTGCTGATGCAGAAAGTACAAACAAAAAGCAAAGCATTAGCCGGTGCAAGAGTCGAATGTACATTTCGTGTTCATTTTCTAAGCAGTTGCCTGGGGCCATTTCCAAGGAGTAGAACGTATCATTACACAACATGTAATTACTTAGCTTGCCAATTAAGTGGAGGCAGGCCAGTAGGTCCCATTTGTCTGCACGAAATAGCTAATAAAATAGGATCTCTCACCTGTTGGCTTGCAGGAGCGATTGTTTCCTAATAGCATTTAGAGGCCAAAAAGGTATTTGCTGTATATTTTTGAAAAACACAGATCTTTCTCTACCAAGAATGGAATAGCTTGTTCATATGATCAGGTGGCATGAGATCATAATTACGATGGCTGTCAATTTGGAGTTCGCAACCCACATCAATAACTGTAGCCTTCTTTATACCTATTAAGCTCATTACCGCTAATTATGGAGAAATAATCATGGGCATTAAGGTGGTGGGATAAAAATCTAAACCCTGTTCTTGAGCTTCATTTTGTCAGTTCCCCTCCTTCTAAGTCAATATGCCCTTAGATTTTAGTGTTCAGAGAACACCACTGGCGAACAACATTGGAGCTGGAAAAGAAGATAAACTGTCATCTGGGATGACACCAATTCTAATCTTAACTCTAGCATAAGCTTGCTAGATAAGTCACATTTTTCACCCTCAGCCCCGCTCCTGTACTTAGTTAATGTTGCTGTCTTATTTTAGAGTGTTTTATTTATTTATTTTACTTTTAATAAATTGCTTCCTTTCTACCTTACAGCACCCAAGGCAGCTGACAGCAGACATAAAAATACATAAAAACTTCATTACAATCACTAGATATAATTCCAGGAGAAGATAGTCATTATTTCTATCACAGATGAGATGAGGGGGGGACCTTACGCAAACAATGTATTTGGTGTTGTGAGGGGATAGTATTGCTCCAAGTTTTCTAGTATATAGGATTCCAGGCACAGCTTTCTTGTAAACAGAAATTGCTCATGTTGTCTCCATATGTTCCACCTTCTGTGTACTGGCTGGCTTATTCCTGAGGTAAAAAGTTAAAGGTAGTCCCCTGTGCAAGCACTGAGTCATTACTGACCCATAGGGGGATGTTGCATCACAACGTTCTCTTGGCAGACTTTTTACGGGGTGGTTTGCCATTGCCTTCCCCAGTCATCTACACTTTACCCCCAGGAAACTGGGTACTCATTTTACTGACCTTGGAAGGATGGAAGGCTGAGTCAACCTTGAGCCGGCTACCTGAACCCACCTTCCGCCAGGATCGAACTCAGGGCATGAGCAGAGCTTGAACTGCAGTACTGCAGCTTACCACTCTGTGCCACAGGGCTCATATTCCTAAAGATGAGAAATTTTATTGGAAGTTTGTTAGGAGGGTAATGACTTTTAAAACTTACAAATAGAGTTGCTACCACATTTCTACTAAAGTTCTATTGAAGCAGAATTTTGAAGCCAATTAGAATGTTTCTCATCAAGAGAAATATCTAAGGAATTTCAAGGGATTACTTGAAATTGAGAAGAATTCCCCACATTTCCTAAATACCTGCATTTTCTGGCTGTTTGATCTGAAATCTCCAGCCAGTTCACAAAGGATTGTGCTGGCTGCTTTCCTCTATGTGATTTGCCTGAAATGACTCCAGATATGCTATCACATATAGAAATGTAAAGTGGCATAAAGTGGGACCTGTATATAGTCACTGTTGATTTCCAAGGAAAGGACATAAGAAGAGACCCACTGCTCCACCTAGTCCGCCATCCTATTTCTCAGATGCCTCAGAAGGCCTACAAACAGGAACATTGCGTCTGAGCATGGAGGAATGATTTTTACCACATCACACATTGTAATTTTTCAAGCACATGCATAAGCAATCCTGAGAAGAAAAGTAGCTGGCTGAATGGATCTTTGAATGATCTCCTTGTATTACATTATGCAACAATTTGGAGAGGCTCAGGATATTCCGTGAAATACACCTCCCAGGGACAAAGTCTTGAAGAAAAAATGAGCTGGACTGTAAGACACTATTGAGTATTGTCAATTGTTGTTGAGGGAAGAATTATTAACGTGAAAAGGCACATCTTCAGACTTGGAAGCCCTATGGAAAAAGTAACTGAGATGAATATAGACTTACATCATAGAGGAAACCAGTAGGAGAGAAATAGACTGAATCCATGCCAGCAAAATCTAAGCCTCTTAACCATGGAAATGTACTTCCTTTCTATTAGAGAGCCCTATGAAATCATCTTTCCCTTTGATTAGATAAATATCCTTAGGAAATGAAATACCATATCGTATATAAAATCTAATGCATAAAGTTATAACTAAGCATATCTAACTCTTTCACTCAAGTGTAGGTTGTTTTAAAAATGGGTAATTTTTCATTGTTTGGGGGAAGACGATGTACTAGAAATGTTGATGGCCAAGAAGGCTTCTGGTTGGCATCAGAACATTCCTTGCCCATATTACAAGAATCACATTTTTCTTGGCCTTCTTCATCTCTGTGTAAAATAATTCTAAAGTTGTTACACATTTAGTGAAGAACATCTGGATCCCTGGATAAAAGCACACAACTGTCTCATATGATTTATGATACCATTTCTCTGCTTATACCTGGGGCCAAATTTGGCTTTCCCCTCCTTCATTCTATCTACCCTACATCCCACCCTCTACTCCTCATTCATATGTTTGTCATTTTTAAGTATTTTAAGATGGCTTTCACTTTCTACCTGTCTAATAAATCCCGCTTAAATGACTTATGCTTGTTACTGACTTATCTGCCCGAAGAGTAGATTTATATCTCCTTGGATAGAAGAATTCCAAATAGAGCTGCTTTAAAAATAATAACAATAATGTGCCCCTGAGATAATAATGTGAAGTGTCAATTTAATGTTTTCTGCTTTTAAAAACTTTGCATTGGGGGTTTCTTTAGTATTTTACATGTTTTTTGATAACAAAGTTAAAGAAAGCTAAAATTAATGTTTCAAGCTACTGGATGAGAAAAAGAAAAGACAAAATTCAATAACGTAAGTAACTTCTCCAAGGTCAAGAAATGCTGAGAAAGAAGAAGAAGAAGAAAGGCAAGTTGATCTTAACTGCTGTAGGTTCGGAGGATGCATTCATTCATTTAAACATTTTAGTTTAAAATATCTAAAGCATAGGTCTCAGCATTATTTTTCATTATCACTATGTACAATCAATGGGACTAGACACAAGATACATGGTAAATTATATTCATGTGTCCTTGATTTGCTGCTTCCAATATGCCAACTCTATTATTCACAAAGAGCCCCAGAATGTATGGGGCTCATGCTCTTAGGTAAGAGAAACATTGTAACATAGTAGTATAAGAACATGCCAATATTTGCTTACATTTTATTGTATTTTAATCCCACCTATTTTCTTGGCAGTTTTCTCATTTGGTTTATTTTTTACAACATTTGTACATCATTTAATGCCATTTTTATGTTTTCATATCATTGATACATTTTAAATTTATCTTATAGCATCAATATGCCAAATGGCATACATTTTAGAAACATAGAAACATAGAGCGGGAAGAAATCCCAAGGGTCATCTAGTCCAACCACATGCACAATGCAGGAAATTCATAGCTCCCTCCCCTCCCCTGCTGTATGCTTAGAGGAAGGGTGGAAAGGCAAAAAAACTCCAGGATCCATGGCCAATCTGGATTGGAGGAAAATTACATCCTGACCCCAAAGTGGTGAACGGCATTACCCTGGGCATGTAAAGGGCCATGAGAGCCTAGCACTGGCTCATCCCTTCATGCCCTCCCTTTCCCTGTCTGTGTATGTTCATATTGAGTCACAGACTCAAGAAACACGAATGGGGTTGGGGCTTGGTGGTATGGCATCTGTTTGTTTAATTTTTATTTTATTTTTATTTATGTCATTTGTAGTCTGCCTTTTTCACTGAGACTCAAGGTGGATTACATAGTGAGATCAGTACAGTCAAATTCAAGGATATTTCCATAAATAATGCCATAGGGTAAATAAGCACAATTTTACAATGACATTGCATTAGTAAAAATCCAAAAGAGAAATGAAGAAATGCTGAAACAGAACATAAGTAATTTTAGGGCTGACATTAGACCACATGTGGCACAAGTAACTCATAGCTCATAGGAGCACATATTTAAGACAACAGGTAGTATGTAAGGTAACATAGTGGTGAAGTCTATGGTTCTTAATACATTAGTGAAGCATCTGAGTACCCCTCCCTACAATACAAAAGCCTTTTTAAATAATTTTGAATGAGAGCCAGTTTGGTATAGTGGTTAAGAGTGCAGGGCTCTAATCTGGAGAATTGGGTTTTATTCCCCACTCCTCCACCTGAAGCCAGCTGGGTGACCTTGGGTCAGACACAGCTTCTAGAAGCTCTCAGCCCCTAGGGTGTTTGCTGTTGTGGGGATAATAATGACATACTTTGTAAACCATTCTGAGTGGGTGTTAAGGTGTCCTGAAGGGCGGTATATAAATTGAATGTTGTTGTTATTGTTGTTATTAATTCAGTTTTGCATCATTTGTGGAAAGCTAGGACAGTGGGGAGCTCTCCTGACCTTCTCAGGCAGGTCATTTCACAGGGTAGGGGCCACCACAGAGAAAGTCTGTGTATGAGCTGCTGTTGATTTCTCCCATGGGCAGAGTGGTACCTGCAGGAAACCTCGTTCACATGAGTGAAGCTACTGTGGAGGAGCATAGAGGGGAGGCAGTCCCATAGGTATGGTAGGCCAAGGCTATGAAGAGCTTTGCATGTGACAACCAATACCTTGAACTGAGCATGCTAGCTGATAGGTAGCTAGTGAAGTGACTGCAGAATGGGGATGATGTTCATGTTCCTGCTCGCTCCTGATAGCAGCCACACTACAGTGTTCTGCACCAATTGAAGTCTCCTAGTTACTTTGGATGTTTGACATGTTGAAGGTCCCATGTTCAATCCATGGCATTTTCAGTTTAAAAATCAAAAAGAGTCCAGTAGCACCTTTAAGACTAACCAACTTTATTGTAGCATAAGCTTTCGAGAATCACAGTTCTCAAGAAACTGTGAAGTTTCAAGAAGAAACTGGTCAGATATATAGGTGGAGAGGGGAGGGCGGAGTAAATGCAAACAATAGCTTCTGATATGGAGATCAGTTTGCTTCTGAGTAGATGCAAAGTAGACGGAGTAGATCAATGGGATCAATGGGATTTTCCTTTGCATCTACTCAGAAGCAAACTGATCTCCATATCAGAAGCTACTGTTTGCATCTACTCCGCCTTCCCCTCTCCACCTCATCCATTGTCCGTTGGAAATTTTGCAGTAAAGATCAGATATGATCCAGGAGGGTGTGTGACCAGGAGAATTGTGACTTTCCGTTATTAATGTGCCCAAGAAGAAGTGTTTTAACACGAAACAGGAATTGAGAAAAATATATGCACGCATCAGCCCATCGGCACGCCCATCTTCCATTTCAGTGTAGACTGTGGTCTACTCACCTGATACCTTGGTATATTGCTCTCCTACCTCCCATTGTGGATTATGTATAGACCACACGGACATTGAGTATCTATGTTTACAATATTTATTATTATTGTACATTGTTTACATTGATTGCACTTGCACTTTGCACTTGTCACTAAAACAGTATTGAATTTTGGTTAACGGGTTGATTCCTGGCCCTTTGTATTTTGCAGTGAGGATAATAATGGCATACTTTGTAAACTGCTCTGAGTGGGTGTTAAGTCATCCTGCGGGACGGTATATAAATAGAATGTCATTATTTTTAATGTTATTATTCAATTGGTATAACACAGCTTCATATTTTATATATATTTTATTAACATGATCAGGATGAAAAAGGTGCCTGTAGTTTCACCCCAAGTGAGCAGAAGTCATGTCAGAAACTGGATTATTCATATAGAAAAATTCATAAAATTCAGTAACATCTCCAGTGAAATGTTGGCTGTGGTCTTGTTATTCTTGTGTTCATTCTCAACCAGCCACTAATTCACCAAGTGACCTCAGTCATTACCAGGGCTCATTTCCTGGGAAAAGACGTGGTGGAACTCTCCATTACTGGATATGTGTGTGTGTGCAGAGTGCGTGCCACCAGAAACACACGATGACGTCACTTCTGGAAGTGACATCATTCCAGAAGTGCCATGGGGGTGCCGCCACTCCCCGGAAGTGACGTCACCTCCTGGAAGTGAGATCCCTTCCCAGAACGCCTCTTCCTCTTCACTGCCACATGAAGTGGCAACTGCTAGAGTGTACTAGGGACTTTAAAAATGATTAGAGAAACCAGGCTAGCCAGATCTTAGATTTCGGAAGCTAAGTAGGTGAACTTTCCAAGGTTGTTTCGCAGAGGCTGGCAATGGCAAATCACATCTCTTGCCTTAAAAATCTTGTAGAGTTTCTATTTAATGTTTTTGTTTGTTTTTTCTGGGGAAAGAGGTGGTGGAATTTCTGGGGAAAGAGGTGGAAGAATTCTCTAATGGGAAATGATGGAGAAACACACGGGCTTGCCCCCCCCCCCAGTGGGAAGAAGTAGAAAGACACAAGGGTTGGAACTAAGGGCCACTTTATTAAACACTACATAAGCCATAAACTGCGGCCAAAGGCAACTTGTAGTACAGGTCAAGCCATGGGATCAGCCCACAACTGCGGAATTGCCAAGAGGAGGCTCACTCCCGTCCAGCCAAAGTAAAAATAAGAAGCTTTCCTATTACATTAAATGACACTGGGGGGAGGGGGAGGCTTTATCTCCCTCCAGAGTGCCCCTTTTCCCTCCAGAGGAATACAGATATGTATTCCTAGGGCCCTCCTGGAAGATGACAATCAAAAGATAACAATCAATAACAATCAAAATATGACAATCAAAAAATAACCTCAGAGGAAAAAGTCACTACACACTAAAGAACAACTCTGTCCTTGCAGTGGCAAAGATCAAACTGAGGGTGAGGTCCCTTCAATGGGCTTAGACTGCAGTAGCTCTGCTTAGAATTGCACTGTAAGTAACTTAACTACACAATCCTCTCTAAGCAGCCACCTTGTGTACTTACTAGGCCAGCACAGAGCTTTCTAACACAGTTCAGACCTCAACTGCATCTCCAGGACAAATCAAGAAGTAAAGGGTCACGCTAGGCAGATAACCAAAGCAGTAGAGCTGAGCCTCAGATGAAATGTATTCAAGATCCGTGGATCTTTGTATTCAAAATCTGTGGAATAATTTTCCTTTGCTTTTTAAAAATTGTATGTACTATTTGTTTTCTGCTACAGGCAAAAATCATGTTTCTAAACTAGAGTTGGGCAGGGACGTCTGGAGAGACAGACGTTACAAACAAGGATTGAATCTTGTTTTGCACAGCGCTATTTGCACTTTATTTCCAATGTTTACAGTTCTTTACTAACTTTGATGCATAGGAGTCCTTTTTTGTAAATGAATTTTGATGAAATGTACATATAGGTGTCCTGGAATTTGTGTAGTATGGACTTTTGTATTAAGGATTGTTGAATATATGATATGCACTTATTGAATTTGGTATAGTTGAATCATAAATACAGATTCATGATAGTTGACTGATTGGTATTGTTACAACCTATTGTAGGGGACTGGGTCCATTTTCTAAACTAGAGTAGCTAGCCTCCAGGTGGTACAAAGTACAAAAAGCTCTTTGGAGTATACAATGACCAAAATAATTACAAATTTATGTATTTAAAGTGCTGAAGTGCTCAATGAAATAAATTCAAACTGAACATCCTCCCCAAACTCCATGTTCCCCAGTTTGGTGCCTCTGGAGCAGCTCTCCTGTTTGCTTTAGCCTCCAGGTGGTGACTGGAGATCTCGCAGAATTACAACTGACCTCCAGGCCATAGGAATCCGTTCCCCTGGAGAAATCGACAGTTTGCGGGGGGGGGGCTCTATGGAATTGGGTCCCCACTGAACTTCCTCCCCAAATTCCATGTTCCCCAGGCTCTGCCCCAAATCTCCAGGAATTTCCCAACCCAGGGTTGGCCAGCTAGTGGAAGGATTTAGAAGTCATTCACAAAACCCAAGGGGAATTTCAACTAAAAATAATGAAGTAAAACCATACAGCCAAGAAATACTCCATGGTAATTATAAAAGAAATTAAAGATTGCATTAGAATATTATTATAAATCTGGAAGTTGCAAAGCAATTCACAACAATCAATAAACAACAATGAAAACACTGAAAAATCAGAAATTCAGTGAAAAATCAGAAATCTGTCACAAAATCAGAAGAAGCACAGATGCTCTGGCAGTACAATATTACCCCCACAAAAGACTGATACTGCCAAAATCCTTTTTTTGGATTCATTAAAAAAAAAAACCTTGCTCTATACCCCGCACTCTCTCTCTCTCCCTCTCCCACCCACCCCTCTCTCCCACTCTCCCACCCCCCTCTCCTGCCCCCCACACACACTCCCCCAACCCTCTCTACCCCCCAACTCTTTCTCTCTCTCTCTCTCTCTCTCTCTCTCTCTCTCTCTCACTCCACACTCTCTCATCTTTCCAGATTAAGCCAACAGAATTACAAAAAAATAATAATATATCCATCATACCCTATATCTAATGTGTACCATTTCACAGCTAGTACTATGAGAAAGCATGATAGCCACACTTCAGATGTACACCCGGTCCTGAGAATAATAGCTGCCACTTCTGGAGCTTACTTCTACAGGTACCCTCTTTCAGCTTCTGGCTGCATACTAGTAGAGCTGTGGCAAGTGGCCACGAGATGAGTGAGGTGCCCATGGTTGCCAACAGTGGGCAAGTAGCAGCAAGCAAGTGTGGACAAGGCACACACCTCATCCATCCCTGGCTGCTGCCACTCATTCAGTATGGACACTGGACTGTACTAGACTGAAAGCATTTTAAAAGACCTCCATGCAAACAGAAAATAAGTACAGCAGCTCTTCTCCCTATGTTTAGCTTCCACAATGTTATAGCAATGAGCATTCCTGAGTTGATGCTATATCATCAAGTGTTCTTGAATACTGATTTGCAATTCCCCTTTTCCTCAAGGAGGAAACATTCTACATACAGCCATTTATATGGTCAGTTTGTTTTTTAAGGATGAGCACATGAATGGGAGAAAGCCAGGCATATATGTGGTGGAACTGGTTTGAATGCACAAATACATTTGAAATTTGATCCTGTGAGTGTGCTCAAACTAGTACCACCAGAGTTTAGAATGTTAATGCACAGGTTGATGCAAGATGAATGAGATGTACATTCATGCAGTGCTGCATGTACATTCATGCAGAAACCTTTGGCATTGCCCAAAGCTCAGGCCAACTCCAGAACATTCAAGCTCTGTTTCTCTTTTATGTTCTCTGAACAGATTTCTCTCTACTTTCTCTCTACCCCCACTCTCTTTACCTCCACTCTCTCTCTCCCCCCCACCCCTCTCTACCACCCTCACTCTCTCCCTTCACACACTCTCTCTCCTCCACCCATCCCTCTCTACCACCCCCTTCTCTCTATCCCCCTTCTCTCTTTTAAAGAGTTTGAAGGGAAGAAGAGATTGGGCACCCATTGCCAAGGCTGTGGCCACCTGCCCTGAGCCTTGATAACTGGCACACGCAAGGGAAAGGTGGCATAGGCACCTGCTGGCTGGGGCTGGCCCTGCATTGCCTTCCAAGGCTGCGGCCACCCTCCCTGAGCCTCCATGAGCTGCAGGTGCGAGGGAAAGGAGGCACAGGTGCCTGCTGGATGGGGCCGGCCCCACACTGCCTTCCAAGGCTGCAGCTGCCCACCCTGAGCCTCAACGAGCCTTGACCTGGCCACAGTGGAGGAGGAGTGGCAGAGGTGGCAGAGGGAGGAATGGACAGTCAGGTGGGCTGGGCTGAGAGCAGCATGGGGAGGGAGGTCACCTTTGCATTTCCTGCCACAGAGGTGGGGAGGAAGGGGAACACATGCAGGGAACACTCATCGTCTGACTGAGGAAATCAAGGCTGCGAAGCTCAGGGCCTGCTTCCCCCCCACCCCCATTCCTCAAGTTCAGTGCTGCTGCTGCTGCTGCTGAACTAGTGGACTGCGTATGAGGAAGGAAGGAGATGGGCGGGGACATTACCCACATGACCATTTTCAAGAGCTTCCGGAATTCCATTCCAGACCGTTCCAGCTCGAAATGAGCCCTGGCCATTACACCTCTGAGCCTCTTCCTTTTCCCTGCTTGTGACATGGAGAAAACACTATAATGAAGAAGAACAGTTATCCTAAGCCTTGAATGTGCTAACACTTGATCAGTAACACTGTGTAATAAGAGCAAGCTTCAGGTTC
This sequence comes from Eublepharis macularius, assembly GCF_028583425.1. Taxonomy (NCBI): domain Eukaryota; kingdom Metazoa; phylum Chordata; class Lepidosauria; order Squamata; family Eublepharidae; genus Eublepharis; species Eublepharis macularius. Next base: position 38,544,806 of record NC_072791.1, read on the forward strand.
AGCAGCATCTTAAAGACCAACTAGATTTACAGTGTATGAGATTTTTGGAGTCAACGCTCTTAGTGGAAGTACATCAACTTTACAAAAAAAAAAAAAACTCACGCAGGTACAGATGAAACTGTACAATAAATTTCAGGTCAGTTCTTCTGGAATCCAAAATAAACCCCATAAATACTTTTTAAACTGAAGCTTTCATTACACTTGCCTTGCATGTGTGATAAAATCCATCCTTTAAGATGGAGGTAAGCACTTGACATGCATGTTCCCTTTTCTTAATGCATTTGACTACTTTGGACAGATCCCAACATAGAAAGAGGGCAGAACTTGGAGCGGTTATAGTTAGTATCTTTCAATGGTTTAAGCCCATAGACGCTCTTACCTTGATGGCTAGTGAAAACCCATTCATTGACCCGTACTTGCATTGCTACAAATAATGTTTTACATTCTAGGCTGGTTGAATGCACCATGAGGCCACATCCTCATTGGGTGTAACTCCACATGGCTCATGTATAGTCAATGGAAAAATGCCAATCTAAACCAGCTGAGGTCTGGCCTTGTGTTTTGCTTTATGCTATCTAATCTCAGTCTTCCACTCAGCAAAGTGCAATGGCAATGTCTAGAAACAACAATGTCACAATGTCTTTGAACATTACTCTAATGCATAAAAGCTGATAAACAGATTTTTAAAATAAGTGAGGGAGAAAGGAAAGCACACTGATGATGTTTGACATGATTCAACATGATATTTGCTTGTACCAACCTTCCAACTAAATTGCTAGGATAAGCACTTTAAGGCACTGATTGAAGCCCAAAATGTTCCCCACAGGAAATGGTACAAATGTTCTGTGAGTTGTCATTGGAAACACTAGAAAGAAACAAAAAGTTACACAACTCAAATGAAAGCACTTGCACTGTAATGCTATGAGAAGGTATTTTAAAGGAAAACACACTCAAGTTTGTCTGGGTACTTTTAGTTCTTAAAAGCAAAAAGGACAGTCAGTTTGAAGAGTTGCTTTCAAAGCAGCATGCAGTAGATGTAATCATGATGAAGGATGAGAACTATAGAAATGCTTAAAGCAGGTTTTCATAAAGTGGAGGTTGTTATCCACCACAAGTTGCTCATTTGTTAGATAAGAATGGTTTGAGGAAGGTGGCTTGTCATCTATGTGCTATGTCAGACTGCATAGAGGCTAAGAATCACACCAGACACTTGCTTGCGTTAGAAATGGCCACAACTTTATTGATTACAGCTGGATGGAGCATTGGCCTAGCATCTGGGCATAGATCCCCATTGGCATCATGGGCCTGGCTGCCAACCAATGCATCACCCACCAGCCTCCCGCTGGCACCTCGGCATATGTTGTTCCATCACCGAACCTGCCTGGCGACCCTTGCTTCCAGATCCGTCGGGGTGAGCAGACCCGAAGGACTACTCACCCTACTGGGATCCAGCCCAATGCCTCAAAAACTGCCAACCCATAAAGTTGTGACAGTGCCCCCCAATAGTCCTGAATCCTGAATCAGCGGAGGGTGGGAAGGTGACCAGCTGCTCCTGCAGATGCTCGAGTATAATGGCACTGACCGTGCGGCTGGGCCAGCGCTGGATTGATGCTCCTCCTCCTTTCTAATCCCGCCCCCACTCCGTCTTGCACTCGGTGCCAACCCAGCTTGCTGGTAAGTCATCAGCTTCCTTTAAGCCAAGAAGCAGTGTGTCTTACATGCTACTAATGCTTTCCTTTCCTTCTGCTTCTCCACTCCAAATTGCACCACCAATTGCACTAAAACACTACATTGCAGCCAGCTGTAGTGCTACTGTGTTTAGATAGGGTGTTCACTTCCCATAGTGGTGCAGAGAGTGAAGCTCTTAAACCTGCCATAATTCTGGTTCAGGAGGACCATTGGTTCCTCACACATTAATTTCTGAAGTATGCAAATGATTGAGAGGACGTAGAAAAAAACTTAAGAAACCCTGAGATAAATAACTTTCTCTACATTTGAGTCCAGTGGCACCTTAGAGACAAAAGCTTACACCTGAAAGTCTCTAAGGTGCCACTAGACTCAAATCCTGCAGTTCCGCTGCAGACCAACATGGCTACATACTTAAAACTTTCCTTCTGCTGTTTCTCCTTTGCAAAGGCTAAGAAGAGATTATCAATTGCTGACTCTTCAAATGAAAAATACCCAATGTCAAACACAAGAAGCTGTTTGTGTGCATGTCCACTGTGTTTGTAGGGTATGTAATGTAAATATGATAATGGAAAAATTAGGCATACAGCTAATCAAATGGGCAATGGCACTCCAGAGATTTTTTTTTAAAAAAATAAAATTAGTGCATAACAGAAAGAAAGACAGAAAAAGAAAGATTGATTGATTGACTGATTGATTCCTAGCAACAAAAACAGTGCTGGCAAATCTATACATAAGCTTCTATGAAAGATGGTTGTTGTGGGTTTTCCGGGCTGTATTGCCGTGGTCTTGGCATTGTAGTTCCTGACGTTTCGCCAGCAGCTGTGGCTGGCATCTTCAGAGGTGTAGCACCAAAAGACAGAGATCTCTCAGTGTCACAGACAGAGACACTGAGACACTGAGAGATCTCTGTCTTTTGGTGCTACATCTCTGAAGATGCCAGCCACAGCTGCTGGCGAAACGTCAGGAACTACAATGCCAAGACCACGGCAATACAGCCCGGAAAACCCACAACAACCATCGTTCTCCAGCCGTGAAAGCCTTCGGCAATACTTCTATGAAAGGTTTCCAAATATCTAAAAATAAGTCCATATGGCAATTGCTGTCTATATGTAAGGGCATTGGAACCTAATTGACAATCAGCTAGGTTCCAAGAGACAGGCAATAAGTTTAAAAGTACATGAACATTCTCAGAAATAAATGAATATTCTAATATAAAATTAATATGAGTAATAACCTCCTCCCCAAAGGACCAAATAACTGGACATGTCCAAAGTATATGCTTAAGAGATGCATCTAGCAAATTAAACAACCAACAATTGGACACTGAACTTAATTCTTTACAAAAAAGGTGTTGTGACTACCAATATATCCTAAACATAATTTTTTGCTGAATAAGTCACAGCTTAAGATCCATAGCAGCAACAGGTATAAGGCTTAAAGCCTTATCCTACTGCTTTGGCAAAAATGGACAGTCTAGCTTACTAGTCCATTCATCTCTGAAACCAACATCAAATATTTAAAGACAAATAAATATATTGTAGGCAAATTATATGTAGATGTCAGCTGAGAAAATGGCAAAAACTCATCATCATCATAGCCTATCGATTGATCCAAAGTAAAAATTTCTTTGTCTGTCCAAGCCTTCTGTAAAAAAGATTTCATCCCAATTTTTAAATCTGAATCAGGTCATAATGTTAGTTTCAAACTAACAGTAAGGGGAAACCAGTAGTGGAAGCCTAAGAGCACAAAGGGCTTGCTGGCAGACTTGTCAGTTGCACAACCCAATGGGTGCCCCAGGCAGTAGTACCACAAAAGTAAGTCTCCTTCCCTTCCCACCACATCCCCTTCTATTTTCCAACACTGAAGACCTGCCTTGGCCTCCTTGTTCCTTGCTTATTGTTCAGAGGGCTGCCTTGAGGCTTTTAAGTAGAGGTGGGCACAATCCAAAAAAAAATACCAATCAATCTGTTCGTGGATTCGCTCTGGTGACGACCCCAGATCACCGATCCACACCGAACAAGTCTCGTTTCCGATCAGGGATCGGGGAGGCCAAAGTGGAGGGGTGCCCCCCCACACACACACTTAGAGCAGAGGGGGGGGAGTTTTTAACCCATCCCTGCCTCTCCAAATAGAGAGAGAGAGACACCCCGTCAACATGTTTCAGCCAGCTTTTTTAAAAAAGCAGGGATAGAATCCTCTATTCCTCCCCACCCGATTTTAAAAGCAAGCAACCAGTCTTCCAAAAGCATATTTTAAACAGGAAGAAAGTAAAAGCAGGATCCACTCGGATCCTCGCGGATCCTATGGTTTTTTAAATAGGAAAAGCACAAATGAAACATCAAACCACATATCACAGCCAGGTTCACAGACTGAAATATAAAAAACACAGATCCAAAAATATTTGGCGCTGCCACGGTGAAAAAACATGAATCTGAGACACGGATCCTCATGAATTCATATGATTTTTACATTGAAACAAAACAAAAAGGCTGTCATATTTTAGATCTTTTGGTCCTGTTTGTGGCATTGGATATGATCTGGGACAGTATACTGGATTTTGGGTGGCCCCATGTAAAAATCAAGAGGATCCATGAGGATCCGTGCTTTTGAACCATGTTTTTGTGCCATGGCGCTGCCACAAAGCTGTGGATGAATGATTTTTTTGGTCCCATTTGTGGATATGGACATGATCTGGTTTTGTATGGTGGATTTTGGGTGGCCCCACTTAAAAATCAAGAGGATCCATGCGGATCCATGCTTTTTTAGCAAGTTTTTGTGCCGTGGCAGCGCCACGGATTAGTGGATGCATGATTGTTTTGTTGCTGTCTGTAGACTAGGACATGATCTATAATATGACAGCCTTTTTGTTTTGTTTCAATATAAAAATCATATGAATTCATGAGGATCTGTTTAAAAGCATCTGGACCCAGCTTTTACACACTCCCTTTTAAACACACACACACAGCCATGAATGAGCTTTTCCCACAAAATACAGAGTTTTAAAAGCAGGTTAAAAACAGAGAGTGACAGACAGAAAAACAGTCATTCTTCCTACAAAGCCCCGTTTTTTAAAAAATCAAAGAACATTTGGAGTGCCCGTGGTGGCTACAGAAAACCCCCTTCCCCCTCCCTCCCCTCTCTTCTCCCAAATGGTGATGCGTTGCTGGCTGCTCCGTGGTTGGAAGGAAGTCCTGCTGATCAAGGAAAGCTGGGCTTCCATTTGTGTTTCCAGGGCGACAGAAGGAGGGCAAACACAGCTCAGGCATTCCCTTGGCTCTGTTGCCCCGGGAATAGATTACTGGCGCATGAGTGTCTGTAATCCCGAACAGAAACCAATCAATCCAATCAAGCCTCGAACAAGCAAACTTCTAACCGCTGGATCAGTTGCCGTGGACAGCACCGATTAGCCGAGTCCCGATTGCGCGAACGCCATTATCGGGTTTTTTTTTCAAATCGTAATGCTGATCATGCCCATCTCTACTTTTAAGTACTTTAGCTAGAAAGCTGCCCTCCCATCTTCCTCCTCCTCCTCCCCCCCCTGGGGGGAGCAGGAAGATGGTGCCTATCTTCTTTGCCTTTCATTCTGCTCTGGGGAGGAAGAAAGATGGTGCCATTCTCCTCATAATGTGTGGTGGGTGAGATGACACTAGTCAGTATTCACTCTCCTAGCCCCCGGCAAGGCAGTGCAGCAGGAAGCCAGAGCCCACCTCTTTGCTAGTCCTGCCACAGTGAGATGAGGGAAGGAAGAAGAAGAGGGCCAGGAGTCGGACTGGTGAAGGAAAGAGGAATAGGGCCAGGCCTAACTAGTTGAGCAAGAGAGAGAAGGAGGGACTGAGCAGACTCCTCACTGCCTGCCTGCTGGGGCTGGGTGCACCTTCCGGGATGCAGCCTTCTCCTTCCCTCTCTGTCTCCCTGCCTTCACTGGGAGGGTCGGGAAAGGCCTACCCTCTTCTGCTTGCTGTAGTAGACTCAATGGTAGCTGTGGGCAGGAATGACAGCACTGCTTGCTGACCCTCCATCTCTGTCAGTCTAGACAATTGACTTGGGCTTCCTCATAGACAGGGGATGGCCGTCCCTGGTTTTTCAGACAGCTACTGTGAGAGCTTGATGAAAAAAAATGAGGAAATGACTTAAACTGTATATTAACTCCAAAGGGGTTAAGCACATGCCGAGAGGGATGAACTGATCCCTCTGTGCGCACGCGCAATCAAAATAAGTAATTCAAAATAATTCAGTATATTTGTGTGCAGGGTAGAAAACCCTGCCAACGCTAACATAAATAGCCTTATTATTCTTTACTTTATTTATACCCCACCTAATCCCCAATGGGGACCCAGTGGCTAACATCATTCTTCTCTCTTCCATTTTATCCTCACAAAGTAGGTTGGGCTGCATGTGTGACTGACCCAAGTTCACCCAGCAAGCTTCCATGGCAGAGCAGTGGATGTGAACATGGGTCTCCCAGATCCTAGTCCAGCACTCTAACTACTACACTACACCACACTGGGTCTGTCTCTCACACACACACTTGCAGAAATTCTACAGACAAATTTATGCTAGAACTAGCATGAAAGGGACAGCTGAGTAGAAGAAAATCTAGCTAAATAGCAAGTTCTGTTGCACTGTGATTGAAAGTATCCCGTCTATTTCATGCCCTCCCTCTTCCCTCAAGAGTTTGTACTTTGCTTAAGATATTTAGACAGACAGCCAGGTACCAGAACAATTACTATGAACTAATATGGACATATATGTTATCCAATTTGATTTTGATATGATAGTTGCAGTAACAAAATTGCAACTATCGTTTCCCATGTCATTTTTTATTTTTATTTTTAAATGAATAAATGGATATCCCTGATTGCTAGCAGTGCCCAGCATGGGTGATGATAATATCATTGCCTTCTCCTGATAGCTTCTGGGGCTATTTAACACTAGCATATCTTCATGGAGTAGCTTTAAGCACTATCTTTCTGCCACATCCACCCACAAGAGAATTTTGAGCCTTTTACTCTTTGGCCAGTGCTCTGTAGCAGAAATCTTGAACCAACATTAACCCCAACTCACTAGTTGCTACTGTTGTCAAGCATATATGACAGCTCCCTTCTAGAGACTCAGGAAACCTAGTTTGTTTTGGACTGCAGAGTGCATTGATTCAGATATTTATATCCCATTTCCTTATCAAATGAGGGCCCAAAACAACTTACAACATCATCCTCAACTAGGGTTGCCAACTTCCTGGTGGGTCCTGGAGCTCTCCAGACTACGAAGTTCAATTCCCTGGAGAAAATGGCTGCTTTAGCGTTGTATCCCATCTAGGTCCTGCCTCTCCTCAAACCTTGCTGTCTCGAAACGCCACCCCAAATCCATAGGAATTTTCCAACCCAGAGCTGGTAATCCTATTCTCAACCATTCTCAACAAGAGAGTTGTTAAGCACCTGGTAGAGGACAAGGCAATAAGGCATAACTACACCTATGTTTGGCTTGGTAGGCTGCAAGTTGCCATAGACGTTTTGTCTTCTTTCCACAGAGTCAGCAATTACGTATCAAATTTACAGTCAAATAAGATTCTTATAAGCACAGCACATTTATGAGAATGAAAAGGGCATGCATCTGTTGCAGTGCCACATGCTTGCCAAATTGCTGTAAGAATTATAAAACACAGACGCTTCGGGCAAAGCCTTTTATCATTGTTGGGGTTATGGAAGACATGTACTCACAAGGATATAGTCATTGGCACTCGTTTTCATTGCTGAGATCAGTCAATTTGGACGAACTCTCTGGCGTTGACCACCCTGAAAGGCAAGTCTTGGACTAGAAGGGTTCTTTTGGCTTCGAGGAGACATGGGGATTTCTATATTCCTTATGAATTCCTTTTATAGAAGGCTTGAAGGGGAACCAGACATTTGGATGGCAACCTTTGCTCATTATTGATTACAATTGGCACCAAATAGAGAAGGAAATCTGTTTGATGTAACTGGCACTAGGACTGTTTGTTTTAGAGTGGAGCAAATGCTGTTATAAACCCTAATGTGCCTGCAAAATCTTTTTTTTTATTTCAAATTTAAGTGTGATGCCAGAAGCTGTTGAAATTTTTTTAACACTCGTTTACCTTGTAGACTAAAAAGAATGGGTATTGAAGCATTGTTCTAGAACAATGTCCTTGGCTGGTCTATTTTTTCTCAAATAAAGTTATATGTCAGCAAATGGGGAGGTGAAATTGATAATTTTGAAATGTAGGTCAAACTTAGGGGGGTAGATCCACATGGGTCAGCATTACGGCAACTGCTATGCAGGTTTAATCCTTGGTTTCTTCAGTTTAAGGACTATGAGTTCTAGGAAATAGTTTTCATTTCCTTTCACCCAAGAGTCAGGCGGAATACATGATACTCAAGTGGGTGTGTGAATGTTCCAACAGCAGCTTCCTATGTCAAGAAGCTTTATATGTCAAGCAAGTGGCATTCCACTTGTGGGACAGATTTTTCTCATATCACTTTATGAGCTGTAGATTCATGTATTCCTTGGTCAGTTGATCCTGAAGATCAGGAGAGCTTAAGGAAGACTGAGGTACAAAGCTTGGGGGTCTGCAGTGGGAAAGGGGAAGTAGTTGACTGACATATGCAAACGGTAGTCTTTTCCTGCTAGTTTTATTTATTTAATGCATTTTTATCCTGTCTTTCCAAGAAGTTCAGGGTGGCATACGTACCCTCCTCTATTTGATTCTTACAACAAACTCATGAGATAGTTCAGGCTGAAAGAAGTCGTAGTTCAAGGTCATCCAATAAATTTCATTGGAAGTGGAGATTTGAACTTGGTCTCTCTGGTCCTAGTCCAATAATATCTAACCACTGCACCACATTTTCTCTGTAAACATATTAGTATTACTGTGTATGCTACGTGGAAGTAGGGATGGATTCAGCTTAATCAAGGTAGGTAAAACAAATGGTATCTTTCATTTTCGGGGTGTATTCATGTCTTTTTAAATCTTGCCTTGTGAAAAAGATTGTTTCCACATCACTGAATCCTTCAATAGACAATTCATACACCAGTTCATATGTCTAATTCATACACCTTGCCTACTTCTTGCCATAGTAAATTTGTCAGTGTTGAAGGTGTCTTGGGGCGTTGATGCTGAGTAAATAAAACTAGAAGTTTACAAATTAAAATTTATAAATTAAATTAAGGGGAGTGCATATATTTGAAGACTTTTTTTAAAACAAATAACTCTGCACAGGGAAATTTACTGGGGGGCTACCACCCTAGGTCCTTGCTGGTAGTGAAGATCAAGCAGAGCCAAATCCTAGCAACTCTGCCAGCGGCATTGACTATCATACTCAAAGCCCTTCATGGCCTTGCCCCCTCATATCTGTGTAACTGCCTTTATGTGCCACCACAGTGACTTCACTTAGCTGGAGACAGGGCCTTCTGCAGATACCACCCTGTAGTTGGGCAAAATCAACAGCTGCTCACACCACACACATGCTTTCTCTGTGATAGCCCCCACCTTATGGAATGGCCTGCCTGGGGAGGATAAGAAAGCTCCCATCCTTCTAACTTTCCACAAACTATGAAAAACTGAATTATTCAGGAGGGCTTTCTACCCAGATTACAGGCTGTATCATAAGAACTAGCTCAGAGAGATGCTTGGCAGGGACAGGGGCTATAGGCTATGCTACTGGGTATTGTCAGATGATGCAGATATGTGCCACTAAGGAGTTTCCACATTGCTTAACATTCCATGTAAATTAGTTGTGCACTGTTTCAGAAAGATTTCATCTCTATGCTCGACTTTGTTTTCAAATTTTCTGCTACTGTACCCTATTGAATCTGTTCACTGAATGTCCTAACTGTTGTTTATTATTGTACTTGCTCAATGAATGTCCTAGCTGTTGATTACACAGAACAAGTTTCACTTGTTCTGTGTAATCTGCCTTGGCTCTCCATGACAAAGGCAGGCTACAAACAAACAAACACACGTCAATAAGTTTCAGCTCAGAAATTGCCTCCTGCTGCGCTACTGCCAGTTATCGGGAAGAAGTAATGGGTAAACCAATGCTCATTTCTCATGAGCATAATCAGATCTACTACAGCTGCCATCCCAGGGCTGACAACCTCTTTCAGCACTGGGAGCAGGGCTTGGCCTAGCATGACACCACAATGTAACTTCCAGTCACATATGTCCTGCCCTCTGCAGGTAGACCTGATCGAGTGTCCCCTGGAGTAAGGCCTCAGGCTTGGTTGGTTAGACTTGGGATACTCCACTGGAAGCAAGAAGTTGGTGCACAGGGATTGCACCTAATGGACCAGTTGATTCATCAAGGCAGCCTCCCCAAACCTCAGTCTAGATAGGCTGAGAGTTAATCAGGCTGAGCTGTTCTTGCTAGCTGGTATGGAAGTTCCCCTGATGCTGCACTGTGCCTTGGCCAGAATCCTGCAAGAAATTATTAATCTCAAAGCACTGTTCTGGATCCATGATGGGATTGCACACAACCAGTCTGGCACTTCACCTACCTTGGCCTGTGCCTTCTGCCACCACTGCTCTCGTGAAGTAAGAGTGGATCCTATGGGTCTAGGGATCCAGGTTCAGCCCCCAGCATCTCCTGCTAAAAAGACCCAGCGAGTAAGTAATGTGAAAGACTTCTTCCTGAGACACCAGAGAACAGTTGCCAGTGTGAGTTGACAATATTGACCTTGATGGTCTGATTCCATATAAGGCAGGTTCATGTGTTTATGTATATGGTCAAATAAATAAACTGATATACAGGCCCTTCATTCACAAGTGTTTAGTCTCAGTTTCTTTTCCGTCATTTTTTCCTTCTCCCACAAGTTTTCATCATTGGTTTATTCAGAGGAAAGAGATTCAAACTGACTTACAGCCAGATGTGTAATGTTTTCACTGTGCCAGTCACAGACTTGGGATTCTGCCAGGAAAATGCCACCAAGTATCTCACATCTCTTCTGTGAAGCATGTACTTCCTGTTAAATGCAATATGACTGGCAGGGGAGGGGGGGATTCTCTGTTGTACTCCTAGAGGGAGAAAAAATTACAGAACACTAAACAACCTATCATCACAGGTTCAAGCGAGATACCAAATACAGCCATAAGATCACAGATGCAGTCATGTAGTACATTATTGCACAGTTGTCTGCTTGGAAATCCGAAGTCTATGACTCATTTTACTCTGAAAGTCCCCCTGACGCATGAAATTGCTTGGGCTGGATGATAATAAGCGTGGAATGCATAATATCAGAAGAAAGAAAAGGAGCAGGAGATGCTTAGCTCCGGGAGGATGTTGAGAGGGACATGATGGATCACTTCAGGCATCCTGTGCTGACTTTGCTGCTCATTAGGATCTGAGGTAAGAATACAGGTGCCAGGACCAAGGTCACGACAGTGCCAGGTCTATACAATATCTATATATAATGAGGCAGGGATAGGTGGTGGTCTCAAGCAGCAGGTTTGGGGGTTATCACCCCCCACCCTGCCTCGTCTCCATCCGTGCCCCATCTCCTGTTATACCCTGCTAGCCTCCCTCCCAGCTAATTTGCCAGGCCTCCCTCTATAGTGGGAGGCTTCCTGTCAACAAAGCCCTTTGCCCTATACAACTCAGAGCTGCAGCAGCAGAAAAAGAAAAACAGAGATATTGCTGACCTCACTATATCATTTCTGGATACAACCGGTAAGTGGCAAAAGGTAGCTCTAGGAATCATTTAATACTGTTTTATCATAAAGTTGTACCATAGAGTTGGCAGTGATTCCTAGAGCTTCTCCCAATTCCAAGAACAGAGCAGCCATTTTCTCCTGATTCCTGATGAGTTTTTAAAGGCAATACAGCAAGCCATGCATGCCCAACAGGGCTTCCTTAATTCTAGCAGGGTCAAGAGTTTGGAAAGGCTTATTAAGTATGTTCTGCGTGCATCAGAAACCAGAGGTAAGGAATGAGAGCTGTTTCAGTTCCTAGTTTCGTTGTTGTTTTTTGGTGGAGGGGTTTGTGAGAATTAACAGGGTGTACCGACAAGGAGACACTAGAAAATGGGGTGTTCACTTGACTTGAAATGCAAGCGTTAGTGCAAAGTTACACTGTCTATAATCAGTAGCAAATGAAGGGATGCTATCGGTATATGATTCCCAGTGTTAGTATGAAAGGAATTGTTAGTGTCTATAATGATTAAGTCTGGGATTGGGACTGGAGAGACTACTTTGCTAAGAAGCAGTATGAAAGATCTTGGGTCAGTTGCTGTCTCCGAGCCTAGCCTAACTCACAGTGCTGTTGTGAAAATAAAATTAAGAGAGAAGAACTGTGTACATCACTCAGAGTTCCTTGGAGGAAAAATGCCATAAAACTTCAGTTTGGCCTTTGTATAGAGATTACAGAGTATGTGCTGTTTGCATTTTGTTGCCACTTAGCCCAACTGTTTATATGTTTTTTTTTTCTGTATCACATTATATCTGTGTGCCATTTAAGTATGTCCTTCCTGCATAAAATGGGGGGGCACTCTGGTTCACAAAAGTTTATGACACAATCATAATGGTACCACAAAACTCTCTCTCTCTCTCTTCCCTCCCCTCTCCCGTATTTTTAATTTGACTAACAAAATGTGGCATGTGGAATCCTCAGATTCTTCCTTGGGGCCCATAAAAAACACTGCAGAAAATTGGTAGTGAATCTTTGCTGTGAGTTCTGTGGGCTGGTGAAGAAACTCTCCATGCAAGGAAAAGAAGATATCTCCCATGAGTTGACACCTAGTGGCTTGTATCATATGACTTCCTTCTGCTCAGTTAGACCCTCTGAACCTCTTCCATCAAATTTTCCTCCGACACAGAATACTTCCTTTGACAAAGCATTTTTGAATACTTCCTTTTGACAAAGAATTCATTAGAAGAAGCCTTTTTATTCCCCACGAGAAAAAGTCATTCACCATTGCAAAAAGTCTTTATCTCTTAAAAGAAGACTTAGCAGAAGAAAGTCAGAGGGACCAACTGGGTAGAAGAGAGTCAGATCCAATTTAATGTTTCCTAAAGCAAAATTGTGACACGACTTTGGAATTTCTACTTTAAAAGAAACAGGTGAGAATATCGGAAGGAAATAAAATATTGCCAGATAGGAGGTCTGCACACATTTCTAATGTGGAACACCACAATTCATTAATTTAATCCCCTTCCATCAAGGGGCTGAAGGTAGCATATAAGATCTCTGTGATGGACAGGGCCAGTTCCAGCTCTGCCTCTCCTGGGGAACAGCCAGTGAGATATAACAGAGTGCTGTGGCTTGGGACAGTTGAAAATCCATTAGGGCAGTTGAGGGGGTGGGATTAGGGAAGAAGGATGTCAGGCTACTAAAGGGTAGCAGCAGAAATAACTGGTTGTTGACACCTATTATATTATATTGTAAACCATCCACTGTTATAAAAGTGTGGGATTACAAACTCATGTCTTAACGTTTGCTTGCTTGCTTGCTTGCTTGCTTGCTTGTTTGTTTGTACCCTGACTGGCTTGAAGTAGTTGGCTAAGGAGAAATAACACACACACAAACGTAAATCACTCTGGTCAAGACTAGGGATGCCAGGTCCAGGTGGGGAAATTCCTGGAGATTTTGGGGGTGGGGCCTGGAAAAAGTAGAATAGAGTTTGGGGAGGGAAGAGGCCTCAATGGGGTATAATACCATTGAGTCTACCCTCCAAAGCAGCCATTTTCTCCAGGGAAACTGATCTATGTGGCCTGGAGATCAGTTGTAATTCCGGGAGATCTCCAGCCACTACCTGGAGGCTGGCAACCCTAGTCAAGACCAACGGACCTGATTAACTAAATGGAGGCATCATATAGAGGAAGTAAAGACTTTCTTCACTAGTCCAGTGTAGTAGATGGTTGAAGGGTAGCAAAAGTAGAGTACTGGTTGCTTGTCTGGTAAAGTCTCTAGGAAGAGGAGAGAGATGACCAGATGCGGATTGGGGTCAGGGCTCTCTGTCTGATAATTTGGGACTAGATGGGTGGTGAATGATGACTGCCCTGAACTGCCTGCAAAGCCCTAAACTGTGCAGGGAGGTTTAAGGTGGATGACAGTATGTAAAGTGGTCACAGTTAGACATGAGCACGAACCAAAAAAATTTAACCAACCAGCAGCTCGCGGTTCGGTGCCAACGACGATCCTGAGGTTGCGAACCGCAACAAACATTTTCCATTGCCAAACCGATTTGTGGTTTGTGGTTCGTGGGGTGTGGAATGGCCCCTGTGGCACTTAGAGAACCCATATTCCCGGGAAGTGTTTTGCAAGCTCTCCTACAAACATCACCCAAGTTTGGACAAGATTGCAAAGGGGATCTTGGAGTTATACCCTCTCCAATCCAAGGCCCCCAGGAAACTCCCACAAAAATCCAAGCTCAGTTATACTCTCAGTCTCTCTCCCCAAATGCTAGCAAGTGGCAAGCAAGAGCTCTGTCCCACTCCACTGCTCGCTGAAAGTGAAAGCCAGCCTGGAAACCCATGGCTATTTATAAGCACAGGTCCCATTGAGCAATGCAGGAGGTCTGTGTTTGGCCGTCAGAGCTGCCTATCAGGGTTTGCAGGGATTAGATTGGAGTGCCCATGGCTACAGGACACCCCCTCCCCTCTCCCTCCCCTGGGTGTCTTCTTCCAACTTGTAACCGCTTTGTAGCTCCATGGTTGGAAGGAAGACATGCCAATCAAGGTAAGCTGGGCTTCCATTCGGGTTTCCAGGGTGACAGAAGGGAAGCAAACAGAGTTCAGGCATCCCCCCGGCTCCGTTGCCAGGGGAATTGATTGCTGGCACCTGAGTGTCTGGCTTCCTGAACCACGGCCGAATGCACTGAACCAGGCCTCTCCCGAACACTGGTTCATTGGCCATGGACAATCACGAACCGCCGGATCGCAATTGTGCGATTGCCAATTTCGTGGGTTTTTGAAGTTCATAATGTGGTTCATGCTCATCTCTAGTCACAGTACCCTCCTCATTTTGTGCTCAGAAAATCCTGAGAAAGAAAAAGTCAGAGGCCAAAGAAGTTTTTGTAATGTGTGCCCTACAGCTACTACATAGAAACATGCTGTACATAATTTGCTGTTTTTACAGACCTGACTTGCAAGGAGCTAACTGCATTACACCAGCTCATCGGAGTCCTCCTGGCAGAGGCAGCTTAATCCATTTTTTCTCTAATATTCTCCTGCTGTCTTTTATCTCCATACATCTTTATTATCAGCAGGCAGGTTCAAGCGACCGCTGTAGGGGTTAAGCAGGAGTTATTTATAAAATCTAAATTCAAACAAATGCACAATAAGATAGAACTGTCCCTGAAGCTTAAATCTAAAAGGCCAATTGCTGGCCTAATTTAAATTAATCAAAAATAATGGATTGTCATCAGGAGGAATAATATACATACACAATATTAATCATGCAAAACTCCAGTTACATCATACACAGAGACTCCAAGTCACATTGATTTAATACAAAGTTTGTTAAAAATGGTAGCTTAGGAAAATAGGCATCAACTTGCACATAGATTATACCTTGATTTGGAACAGCAAAAATTCACATAGTTGGGAGATAGCTTTTAAATTTTTCAGTCCTCAAGATTGATAGCAGATGATAAGGGAGTGAGAAAAGAAAAGGGAGGAGGAGGAGGATGTTGCTTATAAAGGGTATAAAAGAAGTCCGCTCTGCAATGCGTTACCATCATAAAATATCTTTTTCAGCAAGCTCTGCTTAGTGTGTTCCCCTCTTCAAAAGTTCAGTGAACAGAGAGGATAGCACTTGCTTTATACTTTCATATGCCCAACTTCTCTGAGAAGGACAGGGACATGGTGACTTCTTAAGTTGATGGTGCACTAGAAACCTTGCTGCTACATTGTGGCTGCTGCACAATTCTAGGTAGAGTTACTGCAATCTAAGGCCATCATAATTAATAGGTTATCAACTGGACTATCTCTGCACAGGGTTGCACTGTAAGCTCGTTAGGAGGAAGTGTCAATGAGCACTTTTCCTGATTTAGCAGCACCATCAATAAGTGATTGCTCTCAGGTACAGGGCAGTGTTTGGATATGCAGTATGGGAATGATCATTGAGAGAGAAATACTAAAACACATGCCCTTTGGTTCCCGGTTTGATTTGAGAAATCCATTGATCTCTGCCTGATCTGTGTGCTGGTCAACCCCCCAGCAGAGAAAAGGGGGGAGGCATGAATACGGAGGATACAGGGCTGGCTGCATTTAGTGCCACATGCTGTAAACTTGACTACGTATGCCCAATTGATGCTACACTTTTGCCAAGCTGTGAGATGTTCCAGTAGTAGTACTATTTGGATTAGCCAGTTTGGTGGCTAATCTGGAGAGGCGGGTTTGATTCCCCACTCCTCCACTTGAAGCCAGCTGGGTGACCTTGGGCTAGTCACAGTTTTCTGGAGCTCTCTCAGCCCCACCCACCTTACAGGGTGTTTTGTTGTGGGGATAATAATAACACACTTTGTAAACCACTCTGAGTGAGCATTAAGTTGTCATGAAGGGCAGTATATAAATCGAATGTTGTTGTTGTTGTTATTAGCTTCCTTTGAATAAGAGAGAGAGGGCACACTGGAGACTTCTGGCATACTTGTAAAGTTTGCTTTATTTACAAATATGTAAGCAGAGCACAAGTGGAAGCAACACAGGATATTAATGAGGCCGCAAGTCAGCTGCTCTTCATCAAATCCCCAGCATTTTAGCTGTCCATCATCCTGTTATAAATGTGTATTAATAGAAATACATTGCTGTTGTAATGTTTTAATGTAGATTAATTTTTATTGTATTTTAATATGTTGTTATCTGCCCTGAGCCCGCTCGCAGGAAGGGTGGAATAGAAATTTTAAATAAAGAAAGAAATCTCAAATTGTTTCACAGACGATCAACGCACAGCTCTGTCTTCTGTGGACTTCTAACTGGTTTTTCTCCTCTAGAAACTTCCCTTAATCTTGGGAGTGGTGGTATCATCTTCTCATACTCTGGTATAGGTAGGTACATTTATTGTATATGACCATTGTCTTTTACAAAAAAACCATGCACATGTAGCTATCATTACATACACACACACTCACAGATTCTCTGCCTATTAGGGAACCACCTATTAACTATGGCCTCTCATTGATGAAACTTTCTATGCTATCTTTATCTTAGTAAAGAAAAGTCAGCCTGTAACTGTAAAAAAAAACACTTGAAAGTTTTGTACTTATTACATATATTCAAGAAAAGTATTATAAAAACGTGCATGGTGCTGGTTCCTGGAGAGGAAGCACATAGAATGGATTCTGCCCAAGGCATTAAAATGACCAGTTACTAGTTGATATAAAACCATCGTAGAATAGAGCACAAGCTATGGGGTCAGTCCAGGATCTGTTCTTTTCCTTTCAGAGGTAGGAAACTCTCTAGACTTTGTAGTTTCGACAAGCCAGATTTTCTCACTCCAACTGAATTTTCCAAGACATCAGAGTTTGATTAAAATTCAAGCCACAACCCAAGATGTGTCATTTATCAATGAAACCTGTTTCCAGGGAATGTATTTGGGGCTATGTGTAAGTTACCTATTTTCTTTCTCCTTCTCTCCACCACCCTGTAGATTTTTGGCACTTGTCCTGTATGTAAGTGCCTGGAAAAACCAATTTAGGCATTCATAAAAGAATAAGTATGAAAAAATCCCCATCAAATCCTTCAGAACTGTAAATATTGAACCCAGTTTTTTTTTAAAAAAAACATTTCCAAAGAACAAAAGGGTACTACCTCTGAGTGAAAAGTTCATATTAAAACACAACCACCTGTAATACATTTTAATTATAATTTTTTAAAAGCATAGTAAAGATTGTGAGGGCTACAAATCTGACATTTTCTGTTTCCATCACATGTTTCTAAATTTTAAAAAAGTTCCTCTTTTTTTCTTCCCAAGGGGAAACAGCACAGGAATCTTTGGAAAAGGATAAAGAATTTCTTCTCAGCTCAGCATTAAGCAGCTGTGTCCTGCCAGCATCTCTACAATGTCACAAGCACACAACCTAGTGTGCACTGACAAAGAAAAAGGCTTTTATAACAGAAATAAAATCAGGCTGAAGAGCAATTCTCCCTCACCATGCCATGAGGAACAAAAGTCTAACTGTGCCAGTAAAAATGGAAATATTTTATGTAGTAAACAAAACATTACCTTCATATCAGAGTGTGTGTATGATGTTTGTGAGTGAAACAGAATACATTAAAATTCAAATCAATCACCCATGGAGTCAAGTTTTATGAAGTCAAGCGATTATGCTAAATAAAAGTCCACCTACATAAGAGAGGGGAGAAATATGTGATTCTTTATGTTGGATTTTTGGTGTCAACAAGTGGCTGAATTCATTGTAGAATATTTTACCTTCTTTATATCTGGTCTGGAGCAATGATTTAACTAAGGCCACTTTATACAGTCATACCTGTCATAGTCTTAACACTTGAAACTCCTTTCAGAGAACTTACCTACACAATATGAACAATAAGCAGGGAACATGTAAGACTTGTGACGCCCATTCATCCCCCATTCCCTCACCAAGGCTACCCACCTGCTGGCCATCCCACCTGCCTCCTCCAGCAGCCTCACCCTTAAGGCCCTGTTGCGTAGTGTTGGCTGAGCTGGACCCAGGTGCATGGCAGGGAACCTGCAAGGACTCGTAGGGAGTGTACACCACTTTCCCCTCTACCCCTCCCTGCACAATTTTCTCTTTCCCATCTTTTGGCAGCTCCATATGCTCACCTTTCCCAATGTCCTTCTATGCGGTGGCCTGGGAAATTTTTTTTCCTTCCACACCTGTTCCTCAGGGCCTTTTCTCTCCTCCGGCCAGGTGAGTGGCAGTGGGGGGCAAAGGCTGAGAGCAGGGACTCCCCTCACCCCCAGCGAGGGACTGGCAGCCCTAGATCAAAGTCACTCAGTGAGTTTCCACAACAGAATAGCAATTTGAACCTCAGTCATCCACATCCTACTCTGAAACGCTAGCCACTACACTATACTACACTGGCTTTTTGAGATGGTGATGCTGTTGAGCAGTAGCAAGCAGCCAGGTCTGGGTGCGTTATGCAAGTCGTGTGGTTTCAAGTTGTCTGGTGGTTGCTTCTAGGCCTGCCCCCAATGAGTCCTCCCTCAAAGGCCAAAACAGCCCTGCCCCCTCCTCCTGCCTTTAATTGACAGAAACCAAGCCTGGAATACTGTTATGGTTGCCTAGCAACATCCACTCTGGGCATCTGATTCTTAAAGCTACAGGGGATCCTTTTATTATTTTGGAGTTTTTTAACCCCTCCTCAAATACACACACACACACACACACACACACATACATATATTCATACACATACACACACACACACACACACACATATGTATATATGTATATATGTGTATATGTGTATACGTATATATGTATATGTATAAAGACTATAAAAAAGACTTCAGATTTTTCTGTATGCCTGGAGCATTCTTCATTGGTGTAGGAAGATCTGCTTTTCCATTCATGGCTTTGGTGTCTCTGGATTTCAGCATCTGAGATCAGAGCCACTTGGCTTGTAGTGTATAAGATGATGATGATATGAAGGTAGACTGTGGCAATGGGATTCTGGTTTTTGTCACTTTCAGTGAGTGAGAGAATATTTATTTTTTTGTTTGACACTCTTATGTTCATGCTTTTTATGTGGTTGCTCCCACTCTAAGTAATGGGCTTGTTCTAGGAAGTGAGGAATACCTCCTTGGAAACTTTAGAATACTTTGCAAGGCTGCTCAGTTAACCAGAGCTTTTAATGGAGGCATTGCATTGGATGTTATTAGGTTTTATTAGGTTAGGAAGGATGGGTAATTTACTGTTATATGGTGTTTTAATTATGTATTGTAAGCCACCTTGAACCAGGCTTTTAACTAAGAGGTTTTATCTCTTAAATGTTTTATATTTTCAATGTTTTATGATCAGCTTCTGGCTACATCATTTTAGACTGCTGAATGTTATTTTATGTTGTTGTTATGCTCTGGCTTGTTTTAATGTCACCTGGCTTGTTTTTTAGTGGCTTGTTTCAGCCTGTTGTATCAGCTTTGTTTTTCACAGTTGTGTTTAATGACTTTGTTTTATTATTTTATTTGTAAGCTGCATCAAGGAATTTTCTGGAGAGGGAGAATATATATTTTCTAAATAAATAAATGGCCAAAGGTTTTTATTTATTTACATTATTAATATGTAAATATGCGTCATTTATATGTAAACTACCTTTCTCACTGTGACTCAAACCAGATTACACAATGTAAATCTATACAATTATTATTTTTTTTTATTTTTATATTTCAATTTATATACCGCCCATCCCCAGGGGCTCTGGGTGGTGAACAGTTTAAAATCGATAAAAACAAGAAAACAACAAAACTAAAATCAATATACAAACAATGAAACAATTAATAAGATGATTTAATAAGCAATATGATAGGACTAGGAATTGTGGAAATTTGAAATGGACCTGTCATCTGAACAAAGCATTAGTATTAAAGATCACATGTTAAACAGTTCAGAATATGGTGTTACTTCAGTAGAAACACACTGCATTGTCCTGGGCCAGTCTATTGTTATGTAGGCATGTTTTCTTTATAAAAATGGCCTCCTGGACAATTCTGTTTTATATAGTTTACAAAATACCAGGAATGTGGAAGTCTTCCTGACCTCAGGCAGGCAATTCCACAAGACAGAGGCCATGACAGAAAAGGCATATGGGCAGGCAGTTGTTGATTTTTCACCTCTGTAGGGCTATCCAAATAGTCAGTCTCCTTGTGAGTTGGGAGAATTAGTGTGCAAGGAGAGGCAGTGAGAGACAAGTAACTACGAGATCTCCATCTATGTATATAAGAACTCTCCCTTCAAGAGAACTCTTTCAATAAAGAAGCAGATGATTAATCAAAAAGGAGTTTTTATTTAAAAAAATAAATATCAATTGCACACCAAAAACACACAGTGTGCATACCAAGTTAGGTAGAAAGCAGGGAGAAAAACTGGAGAGTTGTGGGTTTGGGTGATAGTTACCAGTCCAGAAAAGGGCATCCGAGAGAGAGAGTGTTGAGGATCAGCACTTCAAGACAGGAAGAACTCAGATGGAAGTTTGAAGGTGGATGCTGGATCCAAGGGCATGCACACAACTAAGGTGGTGGGGCAGTCTAACTATACTGTGGAAAATACCCTAGGGCAGGCTTAAGTCTTCTGTCCCAAAACAATAACTTAATGGTCATCTCCAGGGTGAGACAAAGAATTTGAAAGCTGCCTCTGGAGTGAGACAATAAACTGGGAAGCTGTCTCCAGGGTAAGACAATAAACTGGAAAGGTTTGATCAAGCCTTCCTGGGAGAAACTAAAGTTATCAGTGATGACTGATGACCCGTGATGGCTGGACAGGTGAGGCTATCCGCTCTGAATAGCCTGAAATGGGAGAGCAGATAAGGGAAGATCAGTAGGGTGTGTTAAGGAGATTAATTCAGGAACTCCTGGAAGACCCTATTGTCTTAGGATCTTTGCACATCTCCGGTGTGGAAGGCTGAAAGCTGGTCTCGGCTGGCTATTTTCTACCTGGCTATGCAGCATTTCTGTATTTAAAATACATACAGAGAGGGGCTTATGATATTTGCCATATTCATAAGCCTTTTTAATGTTGTGAGGCAAATCTGACTGCTAACAGTAGGGTGGCATCTGCAGAAGGTCATCCTCAGATTATTAAAGTTGTCATGGTGTGATATAGGCAGTCCTGCAGATATGAGGGTCCATGGCTATTATGGGCTTTATATGTGATGGCCAGAACCTTGCTTGGTAACTATAAAATGCTTTCATAAATGAATAAATAAAATAGTAGTAAACCGGGGTGGGAGTGTGGCCCAGTGGTACAGCAGCAGCTTTGCATGCAAAAGGTTTCAGGTTCAATCCTTGGCATCTCTGATTAAAAGTATCAAAGAGCAGGTGATTTTGAAACTTTGTTATTATTAAACTGTGAACGTTAGCAGTTCCGTTTAGCCTGCTGAATAGTTACCAGAATTGTACTTATGAGTCAGAGCCTTGCTTGTATTGTTTTAATATTTATTGTTGGCAACTCACCATGAACATTTTGTAATGTTGGTATATACATATTAAATTCATAAAATCAAGATTAGGGTCTCATTTGCTACATGAAGATTTTTTTTTCTTATTTTAAAATGTGGAGCACAGTTAAGAAAAAAACAGGCTCACACCTCCCTGACTAATCCAGGATTCTTCAGTCTACTGCCTTATTCTGCTAAGCATGGGCAGCATACTGCTGTGGGAATGAGGAATCAGAATAGACTGCATCATTTCACATTTCAGGTGGAGCACTGCACTTCTTGCATGTTCCTTTGCAAAAAAACATCCTTCCAAATGAAAACTAACAAAGTAGAGAGTGGGTTGAGCTCCCTGGAGAAGAGAAATGAACCATGTTAGACTGTCCTGGGAAAAGAAGGGAAGGACATTTTATGCTTGCCTTAAAGAATAGCTTCCAAGTAGTGCTGAGAGCCAAACTAGATGCTTGGGTTTCTAAAGAATAGGGTTTTTAAAGAACTCAGGTTCTCCATAGCCACACAGCAGCTGTGAGGGATGGCTTTTAAAAATAAAGGAGACTCGAGAGCCCAAATGAGTTCCTGCCTGCCCACCCACCCCTACCATTTTCCAAAAGGAAACAGTGCATGGGTGGAAGAGTATTTTCTCCATTTTTGCTGCTCCCAGGGCACAAAATACTCCACACAGAGCAGCAAAAATAGGGGGAAATCTCTCCCCAGTACTGTTTCCTTATGGGAAAATGCCGTGGCATTCTGAGCCTTATTTGGCTCTCCTGTATTTTTTAAAAGCCATTCCCCATGGAACTTAAGTCTGGTCCAGGGGACCTGGGGACCTGGTCCCAAAGCTTTAAAAACACAAACGTGTAGTTTGGCCTTGAGTTTCTGAACTTAATGGCATTAAGATCCAGATCGTTGCTTTTAAAGCTAGAAAACCTCAAACTCTTTAAAATCTTAAACAGAGAACATTTCCCTTTGAGTTTGAGATTAGAGAGAAGGGAAAGGGATAGTCCCTCACCTTTTCTTCCTCCAATAACAGCTATCATCGTGACAATAGTCATATATCATATCCACAGTAGTAAAACTCAGGACTGGGGCTGGAGCTTTCCAAGGCCCCAGTCCTGAACTTCATAATGGCATAGGTACATTTTCTTCAGTGGTGTTGGTGGGGGAAGATGAGAAGCTCGCTCTTTTTTTCCTCTCACCACCAACAGTGTTAGTGGTGAATTTCTATGTAACGTCATAACGTCAGGATTAGAGCTTAGAACCTTCCTGGTGCTCTTGATGGAAACGATGTTCATTCCCCATCAGGGGGAAAGTCCTATTTTTCTTTTGCATTAACTCCACTGCCCGGGTGAACAGAAGTCAGTTTCTTTTCCTAGAACAAGACTGTGCTGCTTCTTAGAGGAAGCATTGTTTCTCTGCCTCAAGGGATTAAAACTGCTATAAAAAGCCTCACTGTCTCTCTTTAGGAGACTCTGCTTCTCCACAGAAGTGTTTTAAGCTTACATTTACAGCAGAGATGCTACATTTTCACCATGAATGTCCAGTGAGGGACTAGTATTTATTAATAACTTCTCCCATCCAGAAGAGAACATGAAGAATAACATCACATAGAATGATACATCATTTATTATCACTAAAATATTGATAATTGATAACAAATTGGGGCATACTCCTCCACAGAAAAAGAAAACTATTAAGAAATCCCCCTCAAGATCTCTCCTTCAGGATTCAATGGGCTTCAGTCAGCTGACTTTCCCTCTGCATCTTCTTTTCCTTTAACTGACTCTCAGCATTCTGCCCCTTCTTCACCCCCTCAGGCCATTTTTTTTTCATTTGGTTACTTTCAAAAGTTATATGCTTTTGTACACGAGGGGACTCCCCTGAGTAGACAGAGACCCCTATGTTAACTGATGGTGAGCCAGTTTTACTCTTTTCATAACCGATACAGGGATCATCAGTAGATCTGTGCATAATGGGAAAAATTGAGCTGAAATTACACAAAGAACTTTATGGTTCAGCTTGTTAATGTAGCTTCTGGAATGCTGAACGAAATCCGGGAAGTGAAATTGTAACGAGACTCTCCCACCAAAAGGTTCATGTACTTCATTTCAGTTCATACCTTCCAGCAGCAGGGAGGCACTGGGCTCCCTTGATTTCCTGAACTACACCAATCAGATCCCAAGAGGAGAGAAACTTTACATTATTAATTAACTCAGTTGGCTGGAAGGGGGAATGAAACCAATGCACATGGCATGAGTGCATCTCGCCACCCCCCTCCACCCCGTAGCTACCTGAGAAATGGGACTCCCTCCCTGCCAATCCAGTCCTTGCAAGTGAAGACCTTTCCCCTCCTATCAGCTGTGGTAACTTTGGAAGGGAGACTTCAATCACAGGCTGCAAGTCAAAAGACACTTCCTTGGGAGTAAGCACTATTGAATAACATGGGGCTGTTTAGGATTGCTTCCATAGTCTTTCATGTCTCTCTCTTTTTCTGAGTCAATTGGCAAATGTGTAACTCCTCCCTTTCAAAAATATCCCTGCCTGAGCCGACAGCAAACAGAAAACTTAGATCTGTTTGAGAGAGGGAGGGATTTAGCCAATCATTCTGCCTGCCTGCCTGCCTGCCTGCACTGGGCAATGGAGAAGACTGGCAGTGAGAATGCCCATTGTGCAGTGGAATGCTGAGCCTCAAAAGGAAGAATTTGGATTCACCTCTCATTGTGGGAGGAAAACACAAGGAAACTTGAAACCAACAGGCAACAGCAGAATGTAAAAGTAGTAAGTTATTGGCACGATAGAAATAGGAAAAAAGTGAATATGAAGCAGACTTTTTTTAAAAAAAATGTTGCTGGACTGCACTGGGTAGAGTTCTGTCCTATTTGGGAAAACCCTGCTATTCCATCCACCAACAGCCTCCTCCTAATGGTACATTTTGTGTGTATTGAGGGAAAATTCAGTGGATTAATTGTTTAGACTAGGAGGGGGACTAATGGTTGAAAACAGCTGCCCTCAAACTTCTTTTCCCCACCCCCTTGGAAAAAACAGTTTGAATTTGCACATATGCTGCCAACATGCATGTAATGAACAACAACACACAAAAAATGGATCAGGTTTGATCCAATACTGGCCCAGCTGGAAAAACTAGTAATGGAACCAAATGATTCTGGAATCGAAATGGAAACTTTCTTGGTGCTCACCCAAGTCACCAGTTTGTTAATAAATATAGTGAAGAAAAATTACTTAGCAACATATTTGAAACGGTGGATAATTAGCAATTTATCACAGGGAAATCATTCTAGTGGAAGTGAGATCTAGAAGACCACATTCAAGTCCAGTTCTGGGGCTTTGCTAGAAGCATTTTGTGAAAGTGCTACCTATTCTCCAGGCAGCAACTGTTGCTGAATGTGCCGAGTTCCAGGTTCAGTAGCAACTACAGCCAGAGCTGCTGTATAATGATTAAGTGGTTGGGTTGTGAATTAGTATTCGGATGGTTCGAATCCCGCAACCGCCATGAGCTCTGTAGGTGGCCTTGAGTAAGCCATTCCTCTCAGCCCCAGCTAGGGTTGCCAGGTCCTCTTATCCCCCCCCCCCCCGGGAGATCGGAGGCCTGGCACTCACCTTATAGTTTCCCCTGTCACATATGCTCTTGGCTTGCATGATGACATTCAGAAAGCGGACCTCTATGATTTATACAGCTCTGTTGCTCAAATGAAAAAAGAATCATGCAGTACAACGCAAAGGGAAGTTTCTCTAAACACATCTCACTGGAATGCTAGCTTTCAAATAGGTAAAATTTCCTGGTGGAAATTTTGCCCTTCATCAGCTTCCTGTCTTGGGTAGATGGGGATTTGCAAAGTGAGAAATTGGGAAATATTACAGCACTTTTCTCCAAGTAACCCATGTAGAAACTTGTTACGGGTGCTTAGAGTACAGACCATTCCCTACAGTGAAAGCTAATGATGGGTGAATTGTACTCAGTTGACACCTTGGGAGTAAAAGCCTCAATTTATCCATGTACCAGGGTAGGCCAAGCAGAACTTGTCAGAAATCTGTACAGTTTTTCTTTCCCCATCAAAATCTTTTCTATTTGGTTTACGGTATCTCCATTTTATGGAGATTTTTTTTTAAAAAATAGCAATTTATACACACATATACATTCTTCTCCAAAGGCTGACCAACTCCACATGTGAACATGTAAAACTGACCATATGTTCATCTACCTTAACCTAATTCCTGTTATCTGATATGAATTTAAATGAAGATACCAGGAACTGAACTTGAAATTTTCTGCATGCAAACCAGATGCTCTGCAACTAATCCACAACAATCCTTAGGTTTGCGGGGCTTCCAGAAATGTCCATTGTGCCATTTTCAAAGGCCTGAGAGATTACAGTGTAAAGTTCCCCCAAAGCTAGGAAAACTCCTTCTATCTCAAGGAATCTGAGCAGCAGAACGTCAGTGTTTTTCATTGCTGATCTGTACATTCTAAGAGTGAATAATTATGTTTACTGCATCTGTTCATAGGATTTGCTCTTTCTTCCCCTGGACTATTTTCATCTGCTCCTATTTTATGGTGGACCTCTTGTATATATTCACAATCAAGTACAGAAATCAGTTTTCTGCAGATGAGAAGAAGAAACATTTCTTAGCACTTGAATAGACCACCAGGTTTATGACTATTTGGGGGAAGACCTTTTCCTGAGGCTTGAACAGTCCATCCCGAAAAAATAGACCAATGGTCCCCTCCACTGTAGCTCTTCTATTCAAACGGGAGAGTGCTCTATGGCAACAACACGTAGAGGCCCAATTGCAATATTGGCCAGCTCCTACTTCCAAATGATTAGCAGTAGAACCATGACATTGGATGTGAACTCTAAAGTTACCTCTTTTTATTTTGAAAAGTTGGCAGGGTGACATTCCCAGTCCATGGGCTCATTCTGAAAGCTAGCTGCAGCTACAGAATGATCTCTGGTATAGCATGGGGGCTGTCAGGGGACTCGTGGCAGCCTCGATTGAACTAAGGGTTTGCTGGATGCTAGCATAGTTTGCTTTATGAAATCAAGTTGGTAAATGTCTCATTCTGGTTGATTCAGCTGGGTCCTCTGTGTAATCCTGGCCAAGTAATAAGCCCACTGATAGTGAAATATGTTAATGATACATTTAAATCATTCAATGCATTTAGAGAACATAGAAGAGCTGGGACACTCAAAACATGTCCTATTCTTATTGGGGCCCACAGCTGATTTGAAACAACTCAAAAAGCAGCCAGAAAATAATGTAGACAAACATCACGTAGCTAACAATGCAATCCTAAGCAGAGTGACTGCAATTTAAGGCCAAGGGGCTTAGATCGGAGTAGCTCTGCTTAGGATTGCGCTGTGTTGTTTATTGATACCATTGCTAATAAGAGTTCCATTTTGCAAATCCAAGTTGCATGCAATTATCTTTCCCTTCCATTAGTTTAGGATGCTTTCTCTCTTTTTAATAAAATAAATCAGTATCAACAATGTGGGCAATTTACACAGCAAAAAATGTGCACCTGAGGATAGAAATAGCTTAGAAGTATATGATAATGTTTTCTGTAAATTGTTTGGTCTACTGAATGAATGTAATGTATGCTAAAGACTCAGAAACATTTTTTCCTGCTTCAATAATATGAAAAAGGAAAGAGGAATGTGTTTCTGCGTGTTTGTGAGTCCGTCTCTCAGTGTGTGTGCATGTATGAGTGTGTGTGGTGTATATATGCAAAGATTTACTTCAGGGTGTGAAGAAAATGACAACAATATGGGCTCTGTTGACAGGTGAAATGTATTGAGATTGCTAGGAAGGTAAGAATAAAGATGAAGACCATTGCCAAGTGAAGCATCTCTTGGCATCTAACAAAAAGAAACAGGATGCTAACCTAAGGGGAGAGTGTTTGCAAATGTGTGGAAACAGAATAATCAGCTCTTGAGAAAGAAATGTGCTGTCTAGCTGCTTTCCTGGAGATTACTCCAAAACATGTGGGTATTGCAAAATAAACACTTCCTATGTGGGAAGATTCCTTCAGGATTTATAAGGTGTTAAATGAAGTAGTTCTCTACAGAGGCAAAGAGAGAGTTATATGAAACAGTCATGCGAGATACAGAAAAGTCATAATCTCTTGGTATTTCTTTTGAGAATAGACAAAGATATATGGCTGTAAGAACGAGTAACAATGTTGACACTGACTACTGGGGCCAGATTGATCTTGAACTGCTTAAGCCATAAGGGAAGAATCCGTCCCCTCAAGAAAATGCCCTGCATTAGGAAAGAGACGGGGACTCAGGGGTACAATGTGTGCTTTGCATGCAGAAGGTCTCTATTAAATCCCTGTCATCTCTAGATGAGAAAGACCACCACCGAAGACCCTGTGCAGTTACTGCCAGTCAAAGTGGACAATACTGTGATTGCTAGACTAATGTTCTAAGGCAGTGTCATGTGCTTGTTCATGCAGTGGAACAGCACAAGGGTACACTAGTCCTCATCTTATGTTTCTTGGTGTGCTATTTTAACACGCTGTTTATGTTTATGTTTTTAATGCTGGATTTTAATAGACTTTTTATTCTGTTTTATGTTTCTATCATATTTTACTTTGTGAGCTGCCTTGATCAGGTTCTCTGAAGGGGCCGCATTTACATTTTCTAAAGGAAGGAAGGAAGGAAGGAACTACTGTTGACAATTCTTTGATACTCAAAATGCTCACTGTTTCACTGTATTAAATAATTTATTTAAAATATCTTTATTCAAGAAATTCGACCAAGGGATGCTTGAACCTGTTCAACTCACAGTAGGATTGCCAGGTCCAGGTTGGAAATTCCTGGAGATTTTGGGGTGGAGCCTTGAGAAGGTGGGGTTTGGGTGGGGGAGGAGCCTCAGAATGGTATAATGCTATAGAGTCCACCTTCTAAAGCTCCCATTTTCTCCAGGGGAACCGATTTCTGTCTCCTGAAGATTAGTTGCAATTCCGGGAGATCTCCAGCCACCACTTGAAGCCTGGCAACCCTAACTCACAGCCTGTTCACCAGCTGCAGTTAGACAGCCAGTCTGTTGCCAGGTGAAGTGTTTAAAAGATCATCCTTGTCCGATTTGGCTTCTAAATGCTACTAAGCATTCCCACTTACAAATGAGCAGCTCAACAGCAGCGACTGTAGCAGCAAGTGAACTTTTGCCCTTCCTATTGCCCACAAGTGCTGTCGGAATGTTTCAAACTGCAGTAAATGTACTACATGACCCTAATTAGTGGAAGGAGGCTTATAGATTGCGTAATGCACAACTTAACACACAACCAGAGCAACGCCATCTGGATAAGAAGAGTACAATGTGAGTTGTTATGAAAAATCTACACTGCTGCAAAATAGTTTCAGAGTTGGGAAGAATGACGCATGCTCAGTCTCTCCCACTGTAGCCACCACCCTTACATGTATATACTAGCTTTCAAAAAGAGCTTCTTCTCCTAAAGAAACATGTTCAGGAGAAAAATTATCCCAATCTAATTAGGATTTTTTTTGTTTATAATGGAACAGCTCAAATGTAAAGAAAATACCTTCAGTTTATGTTGTTTTCTTTCAGCAAATACCAAGCTCTCAGGTTCTTACTAAAAATCCAAATTTCCATACAGTGCATTCTCTGTATTTGGAATTCTACTCTCTGCTTTTACACAAAATCATCCTCACAGAAATAATTTGTAGAAGTATATTCATTCCATGGAATATTCATTGAAGTGAGAGTAGTTATGTTGAACATGCAAAATGCCTTTTGACTGTGAGTGCACATACTTTATTTACTTGGGTATAAACTACCAAAAGGGGTCAAGGAGTCAGGAAGGAAAGGGGTGTTTCAGGGCATGGAAGAACAGCAAATTAACAGAGCATGGTGGATATTTCAAATTGCACTTCCCACCAGGAACATACAGGAAACATGTTCTGGGCTGTATGACCACGGCCATACAGCCCAGAAAATCTGCAATTTAGATAAACTCTGAATTATGGAAGTTTTTTTAACAATAATGTTTGTTTAGATTTATTCTATTTAATGTGTGACTGATTTAACCGGTGCAGCAGGGGCACAATGAGGGTGGTGCAGGGATAGAAATGGTTCAACAGATGAAAAAGCTGTTGAAAAAGTCAATTACCTTTATATGAATGAAGAACAATGATGTGAAATGGTAAATGATTATGTGAAAGAACACTCCCTGAGACCCTGGAAACCCACTACCAATCTGAATTGACAATACTGACCTTGATGGACCAATGGTCTCATTCAGTATAAGGTAACAATGTGTGCATGAGTACACCTACACAGAGAGAGAGGATATGTACCAAACTGGCAAGCATTTGAGTATCCCTACTGCGGATCAGTCCCAAGATCATTGTAGTTTATCTGTAGTCAGTCCTTTCCCCTATATTTTGTAATGATCCTTCCCTTATACTTCAAGACATTTCCAAACCAATCAAGAGTTTTATTGTATTGTCGAAGGCTTTCACAGCCGGAGAACGATGGTTGTTGTGGGTTTTCCGGGCTGTATTGCCGTGGTCTTGGCATTGTAGTTCCTAACGTTTCGCCAGCAGCTGTGGCTGGCATCTTCAGAGGTGTAGCACCAAAAGACAGAGATCTCTCAGTGTCACAGTGTGGAAAAGCTGTTGGCAGGTCATTTATATCTACTCAGGAGGGGTGGGGTTCAGCTGAGTCATCCTGTAAGAGTTTCCCGGGGTGTGGAATGCTAATGGCGGGAGGCTTCACTGTAGTCATCTTACAGGATGACTCAGCTGAACCCCACCCCTCCTGAGTAGATATAAATGACCTGCCAACAGCTTTTCCACACTGTGACACTGAGAGATCTCTGTCTTTTGGTGCTACACCTCTGAAGATGCCAGCCACAGCTGCTGGCGAAACATCAGGAACTACAATGCCAAGACCACGGCAATACAGCCCGGAAAACCCACAACAACCAAGAGATTTATTCTTTTTCACAAAATGAGGATATGTGTTGGGATATTGCTGTTCCATTTTATAGACATTGTCAACACAATAAAGCTTTGTGGAACAATTGCTCTCACGTCTCTGAATTTTGATTTTATACAAAAGCCGCTCAGGATTCCACACAAAGCTTTCCTCAAATGATAACTTCATTTAATTTTAAGTTTTATACTGCTTATTTGACCCTGGCTATTCTTCATTTAAATGATATATTTCTTTCAATATCAAGTTCAAAGGTCACCTTGTCATAGTTTCTGCTTATGATTTCTAGCTGAAAACAAGCTCTATGCCTATCCATAACTTGTGTACTTCACTATTAGAGCCTGATCAATATTACCTTTCTTTCATTTTACTCAATCTGAGTTTAGGATTGCCAGTTTGTAATCTTAAAAATACGTGGACAGAAGGTAGAGTCAACATTTGTTAGTTTGTAGAACCCAAGATACGCTTTGGTGGGTCAGGGGTTGGGGCCTGGTGAGCTTTTAGGTCAGAAGGTTGAGTGGTTTGGGGCCAATAAGTGGAGCCTGGCAGGGTTGGGTGGATTAGAGGTGTTCTAGGGCAAACCATTGTGGATATCATAGCCTTATAAATGTATTTTCAATAGAAACATAGCTGTACTCCAATTCAAGAACCTGAGTTTATCTGATAAAATAACTTTTCCTTTTGCCCATATATTTAAAAAAAAAAACCCACCCTTGAAACAACTGGAAATGAATGTTGGACTATTTTCCAGATTTGCTTTAATTATGATATTCAAGAATTTGCTTTTAAGTTTTAGAAGAAATAATCTGATTCCAACTCTTTTGTCTGTTTGCCAGCTCCAGACAGCCACAAGTTGAGAGGGTTGTGTGAATCTGAAACAGCTCTGTTGCAAACAAAGAAACCTCACAGTGAGTGCTGCTGAGTTTCCTCCCTGTGTTTGAAAACCATTCCTGGCCACCAGCCATGGATGTTATCCCTTCTAGACAGACAGAAAAGCACTATCAAACATGTTAAATCCTTCTTTCTGAATATTTATTTTTAGAGATGTACTCTGACGTTTCTGGAGACTCTGGGAAGTGTCTCTGCCTTCCAGATCCCAATACAAGCATTGTAAAAATTCAGCCCTTTAAAATGTCAAATAACACAGCAAACCACACCCTGTCCTTTTGAGTTATTTATTTGCTTTATCTCTATTGTTTCTTTAATATTAGCCCTTCAGCTCCCTGAAAGGGGTTTCCTGTTAAGAAGCCAATTTCCTTTTATTCACCATTACATCACATTGTTTGATTCTTTATTCCCTTCGAATACTCTTTTATATTATATGATTTTAATAAAGGCTATGCATCTCCAGACCTTATTGCCATCAATTGTTGTCTTGAAACGTTCTAATTCTCATTAGATAAAACAAGCACTTTGACGAAGTTGCCAGCATTATTTATGAATTTACATCAGGGGAACCCGACATGGTGTCTGTGGGCACAATTGTGCATGCCAATACCTTTCCTGGTGCCTGCCAAGTGTTTATAGAAAGTGGGTGGGGCAAGGTGGGGCTTTGCAAAGCATGGCTTCTGATTGGTCATTGGAGTATTGATTGGCTGTGCAGATTTTTTAAAACATTGCTTTGGTGGAAACTGCTTCCACAGAACAAAGATCTTCACTGTATGACCAAAGGTAAGCTGTAGCAGCCATTTTGTGGCTGTCTGTGTCTCCTGCAGCAGCCATTTCAAGGTGATCATATTGTTACTGCACCCACCATGCTGTGTCAGAATTCTAAATGTGCCCACAGGTTCAAAAATGTTAAGAACCCCAGATTTACAGAATTTATAATGCACCTTTTACCCAATGAGGACCCAAAGCAGCTTACAGCTCCTTTCCTCCATTTTATATTCACAACAACCCTGTGAGATAGGTTAGGCTGTGAGTGTGTTACTGGCCCACATTCACTAACCAAGCTTCCATGGCAGAGTGGGAAATTGAAACTGGGTCACCCAGATCCTAGTTCAACACTCAAACCAATAGTACAGTCTCACCTCAAAGTGCAGATTATGTGAGACTGAAAGATTATTTTGTCTAAGGGAGGACAAAAACCAACATTATTTCGTATAGATTTTACCAGAGTCTGTGGTACTGGGCAATGGGAATCCTGCTATCATTCCTAAAAAATGGAGACCCAGTTGAGAAATCCACCTGGGCAAATGGAGGATCCCAACAATGTATATGGTAGTACAGATCAGAGTCTGTGCCCAAATCACAAACTGTTATCAAAATTTCATCACAGTGCCTCCAATGCTGAAGAGGAAATCTTGAAACATCACTTTTTTTTAGCAGCAAAATTTCAAACAAAAAATGGAAACTAAAAAAGGTATGGAGATAGTGCAATCCCAAGCAGAGTTACTCCAGTCTAAGCCCATTGATTTCAATGGGCTTATACTGGTGTAACTCTCCTTAGGATTACATTGTAAATGTAGTCTAATAGTGGCATCACCACCCACATTGCTAACATATATCTGTTATATCTTACTACTTGCTTTGGTCAAACAGGTGTGCATATTTTTTAAATTGCTGGAAAACTTTGCAAAATATTCTTACCAGAATCAAGAAATGGGTAAGTATAAACAACTGGACAATGTTGCCTTTCTCATATCACCTTCATCACTGGAAGAAAAATGTTGTCAGATGCTAGTCAAGACTCTAGCTATATGCATGTGTTGTTTATTTTGGAAAAATATTTAATTGCTCTTTTAATATCTATAAAGATCATGACTTTGACATCTTGTATTTTAATAATGCTTGTAGCACACATTTTTACGCCTTCTTTGCTTGTCCCTCTTTTCTCCCCTTCTTTTATGTACCCCATTTTTGCTTTAATTAAAAAAAAAGACTCTAGCTAAAAGCAGCCATTCTCTACCATTGGCTAGTCTCCTTGAAATGTGGAAATTGTTTTTTAGGAGCCTAGCTCTTGTTTTTCAGGGTGCATATCTATTTGACATTTCCACATGGTTATCATGTTTCATAAATGGATTGATAAATATCCCACACAGCTTTTGTCTCGATAGGAAGGAGAGCTGCTTAAAAAGCTAGCAGCAAAGCTAGGATTTCAGAAGGAGGTTGAAAAGAACAAATGATGATAAATTACCCGCAATACTCAAGAGAGAAAGTATCTTTGACCCTGTGCACATATTACAGTGCAGGTGAGCAACTTTTTCAGCACTGAGGATTTCAATTGAAATATCTAATGGTGCACAGAACCATAAATACATTAACTTGCCTTAACAGAGCATATCATTATCATAATGGGTGCTTCATTTTCAAGAACAGAGCAGATGACAAACTTCACCTGGCTGACCTATTATTTCACTTAGTCTACAATACAAACTGTATTCTGGTACTGAAGACATTATTCTCAAATGTGTAAACTCTGGCTCAATCTTTGAATAAGAAAATGAAGAGAGACAAGAAGGAGTTGGAACTTATGGTCAGATTGGAGGTTTTCCAGTCACTTCCAAATAATTCTACTCTGATATGGAGCATTATGAATGGGTGTTGGATCAGTTTTTGATTTTTGAATTTCCAACTCCTTATCCCTAACTGCCTTTTCCCGGGAGAGCAGCTTTTTAAAAGTGGAACTGATGTCAAATTTTACACGTATGACTGATAGATTGATTTTAGTTAAAACGTTTGTATACCACCTTTCCACTCAATTTGGGAACCCCAAGGTAGTGAGCAGTAAAAAAAATGTTAAAATAAAGATAAAAATATAAAAATATTTAAAACAAATAAAACATAGAAACATGGACACACATATAAATAGGGAGGAGGGCCAATAAGAGTTAGGGGGAAAACCGGACAAAATAAGAATCTTCATCTACTGACAGAAGACAACAGGGGTGTGCATGGAGAAAATTTCCATTCCGTTTTCAGTTCTGGGGGGGGGATGGTTCCAGAAGCATTCAGCTCCATTACTATTTGTTCTGGCTGGGGCAGTGCTGGTTCAGAACTGATCAGAACTGATTCCCCCATTTCCATGAGTTTTGATCTGTTGTGCACACGCAAGGTGGGAGTTAGCCATGCATGCACAAACGCATGAGGTTCTTTTCAAGAGGGTGTCTCTGGGGCAGCTGTTTTTACTTGGCACAAAATTGCACAGAATACAGTCCTCCCTCAAAACCATCGACCAACTGAGATTGAGAGGATGCAACAGTGGGGTCTCTGAGAAATGCTTGGGGAAGTTGTGCGTCAAGACAAGTGTTGGGCAGCTGTGCATGCACAGACACAATGTTGTTTTTGAGGGGGGAAGCGAGGAAACAAGGTTCTGTCCATGCTTAACCAAAAAAAATGCATCATCCAAAAACCCATTGATCCAATGATATTCTCCTCAAGCACATGAAACTTACACAACAGTGGACCCCAAAGAAGGTGAGTGTTGGTGGGTGCATACGATGGCGAGAAACTTACTAACAAAGCAGCACTGGCATGGCACGCCGATGGCACGCAAGAAGGAAAACAATTGACAACTAACACAATGCACCCAAAAAAAAAAAACATTGCTTCTGTCAAAGCCAGTAAATTATTGTCTTTGAGTCCTGCTCTTATGTCATGTTTCCTTGAGCCCTGTAGTTTCATTTCCATGATCAGGGGCAGGTGAATCCTCCTCACCCTAATCTGCTTTATAGCAGCCCAACATTTCCTGGCCTGCCCTTGCACTGTGCATAAAAGTGCACAGAAAGGGAGGGCTAGATGCTGCTTCTTTCCTCCACAGAAAGGGAAGTCGAGGGAGAATGGCCTTCTTTTACTAGTAAGAAAGTGGGAGACTAGACAAGTTGATGGCTGCCAGTCTCCCTTTCCGGCTAAAACCATTAATCCAGATATTAATGAAAAAGAGGATGAAACGTTGGCAAGCACTGCTGAATGAGAGAGTCCATTACTGTGCTAGAAAAAAAAATCTAACCACATCAGTCCTTCTGTTGGAATACCGATCTGGAAAGACTTGTGGAGATGTGTATGTGAGAGTGTTCAATGCACATGCTTGCCACATTCTCTTGGAGTTAGTTGATGTTATCAACACTTTTAAAACTAGCCCACTTCAGGCAGAAGGCACTGAATGGACATGAACCAGCTTCACATGCCTGGGACCTCCTCAGTGTAGCTCTCTCTTAATAATTCCTTTTTCTTTCCAATTTTCACCCTCATCTGCAAAACATGAGCCTTTGAAGCAGCTGGGGGCTCAGAGGATGAAACTGTCCTTTCCCTCCTCAAACCGACATGTGCACACCTGCATAGATGTTGCTGGGCCAGCCTTCCATTGCACTGTGAGTCAAAGAGCACAGAAAGGGATGGTGAGGGCAAGGGCAATGGTGACACCATGGTACTATGCTGTCTGCTGCTCCCCTGCCTAGTGCAAAGCAAACCTTTGATTCCTCCGAGCCACTCAATGCCAATGCCATAAACTCATTGCACAGGAAGCATTGAAAAAAAAATGCACTCATGCACGCCATGCACATCCCCTTCCTGCCAATGGACCGAACGCTAAGGGCTCAGTCTCTCTCCTCCAGAGCCAACTGGCTGCGTGATGAGAACAGACAGAATTACCATTAAAGTAAAGAAGATGCTGCCAGACAGCCCACCCCACTGCCTGCCTGGCCTGCCTGGCTGTTGCATGCAAACTTTTTGGCAGCTGGGGGGACTTGTTACAGCCTTGTTTCCAAGATCTGGTTCAGCATTCTGGAAACTGCTTTAAGAAGTCACACCAATTATTTCTCTGTGTATTTTAGGCTCTGTTTTTTTGGGGTTATGCACACCCCTAGAAGACAACAATGGGGTCAGACGGATCTCCCTGGAAAGAGAATTCTGGAGTTTAGGTGTTATGATGACTGAGAAGGCCCTTTCTTGGGTTGCCATCCAATGGCAGGGACACCTGAAGCAGGGCCTTTGTAGACATCTATAGTGGGCAGGTAGGTATATGTGGAAGTAAGCAGTTCTTAAAATATGCAGACTCCAAGCTGTTTATTCGATTTGTTTTTTTGGTCAGATTGGCTCCTAGAGTAGCTTACAATTAAAATTCCTAATACTGTATAGTTCATATAATAGACATAGTTGATGGTGGCAACTTGCAAAATTTGGTTTGCTCCGAATCTTAATATATTTATTTCCAGCTGTAGGAAGTGGTTGGAAACCTGAAACCCATTTTTGTTGTTGCTGCTGCTGCTGATGTTATTGTTATTGTTAATATTATTTATAGTCTGCCTTTCTCACTGAGATGCAAGACGGGGGAAGATGTACGTTCCCCGGAGATCGCTCCGATCAGCGAATAAATATTTACTTGTGGTCCCCGGCCCTAAGGAAGCCCGCCTCGCTTCAACCAGGGCCAGGGCTTTTTCAGTCCTGGCCCCAGCCTGGTGGAACGCTCTGTCAATGGAAACCCGGGCCCAGCGGGACATATTATCGTTCCGCCGGGCCTGTAAGACAGAGCTGTTCCGCCAGGCGTTTGGTGATTGAAGGGGGCGGTGCCATGTCGGCCTCCCACCTTTGGGGTGGGGAAGGTTCTCCCCACCACTGCACCTTGTTAATTTGTTTTATTATTTGTATATTGATTTTAGTTTTGTTTTTATCAATTTTAACTGTTCACCGCCCAGAGCCCCTGGGATGGGCGGTATATAAATTGAATAAATAAATAAATAAAATTATACAATGTGAGATAAGTACAGTCAATATCAAGTCTATGTAGTCTATAGTAATGACATCTATGGTTCCTACCTCATTAATGAAGCATCTGAGACCCACTCCCTACAGTACAGCCCTCCTATCTGAGTAAAAAGCCTTTTTGGATAATTCAGTTTTGAATCGTTTGTGGAAAGCCAGGAGAGAGGGGACTTTCTTGACTTCCTCAGTCAGGCCATTCCACAGGGTAGGAGCCACCACAGAGAAAGCCCATGTATGGGCTGCTATTGATTTCACCCATGTGCAAGGCAGCACCTGCAGGAGACCATGTTCAGATGAGTGAAGCTGCTGTGGAGGAACATAAGAGAACTTCAATGCCATTTTTATTTTGTCGGGTAAAGAAGATGGGGGGGGGAGCAGCAAGGGGTTAGAGTGACTCAAGAACTGTGTGCCTGATATGGGCGGTGCCTGGGGACAGCAGAGTTTGGGGAAGGGAGGGAGTTCAGCAGAATTGTAATGCCCACCTGCCCTACCAAACTGGATTGTCCCAACTGTGCCCAGGTTTCCATTTTCTGCCAATTATAACACTATCCAGCGTTTAGGTAAGAGTTTTTCTTTAAAAAAAATAACAATAGGAAAATAAAATCTAATAGAAATATTACCTCTTTAAACATTTATCAACCAGAATCCTAATTTGTCTTGAAATTAGAAATGTGAGATAAGTTGGGAGGTTATGTTGGACATTAGGAAAAACTTCTTCATGTTAAAGAGCAATTCAGCAGTGGAATTGGCTGCATAGGGATATGGTAGTTTCCTCCTTATTGGCAGTCTTCAGGAAGCGGCTGGACAAATACTTGTTGGGGATGCTATAGGCTGTTCCTTCATTGGTCAGGGAGTTGGACTAGATGGTCTATAAAGCCCCTTCCAACTCTATGTTTCTATGATCTAAACAAGAATAATAGCTTCCTGGAACCTGTGAAAGAATAACAACTATGGGAGGGGGAAGATCCTATTTGACAGCTAAGTAACATTTAAAAAGAAAGTTTTTTGATGAATAGGAAAGTTGGAGATTTTCATCTTCAGGAAGTTCAAGAAAGGATTCAAGAGTTTTGATAAATCTAGCTTAACTTCCTTAAGAGTTTTTCTTACATCTACACTGAGGAACTTACTCATTGGACATGGAAATTCCTTCAAAGAATTTTGTTACAGTCTGGAGAAATGCAATCATATGGGAATTCTTTCACCATTAAGTAAAGAAAACAGTCTTAGTGATGGCTTCTATTGAAATTATGGCATAATTCATGGAAAAGTTTCTTTTTATCTTGGTGAGAAACTGGTTACGCCATATAAAACAATTTCATTTTTTCCCATACAGCTAATAATTTTTTCTCTCTGCTAAAGAATACTATGTACAAGTGTCACTTTTAAAACTGTTAAATCTACTTTAATGCTGCACACACTTCCTAGGCTTAAGACAACCTCACTTGATAGATATGACATTGGTTCCTGAAGTCGGATTTTAGCCAAGGTTTCCAGTCTGCTTCTTTTAAAAAGAGAAAAATTGGAAAGCTGATAATACAGAATAGATTGTTCAAATTTTAGAACAAGATGAGTTGAGAACACATGTTATCAAAGGTGCTTAGGGTACCACTTATAAGAATACTTGTCCATATGAGGAGAATGCATACACTGGAGAGACAGTTTGGTATGGTGGTTAAGAGCATGGGATTCTAATCTGGAGAACTGGGCTTGATTCCCCACTCCTCCACTTGTAGCCAGCTGAGTGACCTTGGGTCAGTCACAGCTTCGAGGAGCTCTCTCAGCCCCACCCATCTCACAAGGTGATTGTTGTTGTGGGGATAATGATAACATACTTTGTAAACCGCTCTGAGTGGGTGTTAAGTCATCCTGAAAGACAATATATATATCGAATGTTGTTGTTACTACTACTACTACTACTACTACTACTACTACTACTACTACTACGGCCAATAGATTGAAATGAAAGAAGTGATGGAGTTCCAGTAACAAAAACTGAGACATATAGCAAATTGAAATGAACAGAAATAGCTTATTGAGGAGAAGTGGAAGTACAGGCAAGCAGTCAGACCAATATTCCCATGTATTCATCATCATCATTATCATCATCATCATCACACACTTCTCATTGAGATCCAAAGCAGATTACACAGTGCAAGTGAAAATACAATATAATCAACAGCTAGGGCATTCACTGAGCAAAGTACAATTGCCCCCTTAGTCGGAATGAAGAGACAGACACAGGTATTGGATCTAAAGGGCCACTTTATTTAAATAACCTCAACACGACATTAATATAACTGCGGCAGGGGAAAGCGGTACAGGCCAAGCCACGGGGTCAAACCTAGACCTCCGCCTTGACCTGTCTGGGCGAGCCCCGAAGCCCCGGGTGCGAGCCATCCACCTGGATGGCTAGGAGACCCGGCCGGCCTGGCAAATTGGTTCCCCCCTTTCAAGCTCCTAAGCCTCAGCCGTACAGCAGTGAGGGAAGGACTTGCACGTGGGGTTCCCCAGGCAGTCTGCCCACGCGCGCTGGCAGCCGTCACAAGCAGTACCAGCCGCTCCTAGCAGACTCCTCCTCCCTACCAATAGGGAAACGCCAAGGGTGCTCACCGGCCCGCTGCTTTTACCAAACTCTATTCTGCCAGGACACCACTAAACAGCACCACCCGAAGCCAATTTCCAACACCCAAAACCTGGTACAAGGTAGGCGAAAAACCCCTCACCCAAAACTCCAATTAAGGGTAAGGGGGAAAAATTCCTACCTGGCTCCGCATACGGCAACCGGCTAATCCTGTACCAAATAGGGTGAGGAGGGTGGGCCGAGCAAGAAACGCGACTGGCGTTGGGTGAGCGGAGCAGTCAGCAACGGCTGCTGACTCCGCCCACCCGAGAAAGCCCCGGATGCCCGGGAACGCTGCTCTGCTCTCATCCTTCCCAGGGAGCAATGCACGGCCCCCTCCTTGAGCAGCAAAGCTGCCTGGAGGCGTGGCCGAATAATGAAAAACAACACATTTAGTGAAAAGAGATGCAAATTGATACAATAGCAGAAAATTTGAAAAAATAAACAAACAAAGCCAAGAACAGAGATTAAAATCTTTTTGAAACAAAGCATAACTAATTATCATAGCTCCCTAGAAGGCATATGTCTATATCCGCAGACAGTACCCAACAGCGTAGTATATAGATCCTTTCTGAGATACTTCTTATGACACAGCTCTATAATTCGAATAGAAAGCCTTCCTGAATAATTTAGTTTTGCATTATTTGTGGAAAGCCAGGACAGTGGGAACTTTCCTGACCTCTTCAGGCAGGCCGTTCCATAAGGTGGGGGATGCCACAGAGAAAGCAGGTGTGTGGACAGCTGTTGATTTTGCCTAACTGCAGACTAGTTTCTGCATAAGGTCCTGACCAGCTGAGCAAAGCCATGGTGGAACACAGTGGGAGAAGCAGTCACACAGATATGAGGAGCCTAATCCATGAAGGTCTTTGAATTTGATAGTCATGACCCAGAACTGAGCTTGGTAACTGATGGGAAGTCAATGGCATGACTGCTAAAGGGGGGTGATATGCATGCTTCATCTAGTTCCCGAGAGTAAGCAAGCTGCAGCATTCTTTACCAGCTGGAGTCTCTGAAATGACTCTTATGGAAGACCTATGTAGAGTTCATTACAATAGTCTAGTCTCAATGTTGCTGTGATATGAATCCAGTTGGTCAGATTGGCAGTGTCAAGGTAGGGGCCATCTTCCAGGCTAGACAGAGTTGAGAGAAGACCCTTTTTTTCCTGTTGCATTTACTTGCTTCCGTAGCTGCAGCGCAGGAATTAGTATAACTCTTAGGCTCTTAACTGAGTCAGCCAGGGTCAACGGAAGTCCATCAAAGGTCAGAAGCACAATGTCCTTCAAGATCTCTGCTTTTCCAACCAGCATCCCTTCCATCTTTTCTGGTTTCAATTTTCATTTGTTTGCACACACACAAAAATATACCACTTCTCAGCCATGATTTGTTTGTGACTGTTTCAAGATAAACTACAGCCAATATAAACTCCCTAAAACAGCTAAGGATGTACACCTGAGGTTTAAAGTTTGGATTTTGGAAAAGGCATAAATACTGGTATTCAATGGTATTCAGGTCCTATGATAGCACTTCAGGATTCGGGTTCTGGTTTCTCTGGGATCATGGAATTACTTGGGTTCCATTATTCCCTATGTGGGACTTGGGGGGAGGGGGGCAGTGTAGTAGCTGCTTTTCAACC
The DNA here is from genome assembly GCF_028583425.1 of Eublepharis macularius. Classification (NCBI taxonomy): domain Eukaryota; kingdom Metazoa; phylum Chordata; class Lepidosauria; order Squamata; family Eublepharidae; genus Eublepharis; species Eublepharis macularius. The sequence goes on from NC_072791.1 coordinate 38,586,503, forward strand.
AAATGACACCAAAATCCAGGGTAGCTAGTGCTGCTTGTCCAATAGAGACCACCCAAGTTTCAGTGAAACTGGACCAAGGAATCCAGTTCTACGTGCCCCTGAACAATGTGTCTCCAACCATCCTACATGCAGGGGTGTGGAGTTGGAAGAAAAATTGCCTTTGAAAGAACCCTGCCCCACAATGAAGGGAGGGAAGGAGAAAAAGCCAAGTAGACTTGCAGGTCTGCCAGGCTGGGTGAGACTTTTGGGCTGTAAAATGTCCTCTTCAGGTTGGATGAGACTCTTACTGGCCCCAAGCTACCCTCCCTGGGCAAGCTGAGACTCCTGACAGACATGCGCTGCCCTCCCTTGGCCTGCTGACTCTTGCTGGCCATGAACCATCTCCATGGTGCCCAGAAAAATTCATTAAAATGGAAAAACAGTCCAGGGATACTTAAGTGGTCAGCCTAAGAAATTCCTGAATGTTTCTGGAAATATATAGAACAAGAATACTGGTATTCCTAAGAATCTCAAAAAACACTCCTGATTAGAGATGGGCACGATCGGCATCACGATAGAAAAATACCCACGATAATGGCGTTCACGCGATCGGGACCTGGCAGATCGGTGCCGTCCATGGCAACCGATCCAGCGTTCGGGGGTGGGGGTGGGGGTGGGGCTTGATCGGGGTGATCTGATCAGAGATCCAGTCACTCCGGCACCAATAATCTATTCCCCTGGCAACGGAGCCAGGGGAATGCCTGAGCTGAGTTTGCCCTCCTTCTGTCACCCTGGAAACCCGAATGGAAGCCCAGCTTGCCTTGATTACCAGGGCTTCCTTCCAACCATGGAGCAGCAACGCACTCACCAGTTGGGAGAAGAGACCCAGGGGAGGGAAGGGGAAGGGGGTGTTCTGTAGCCATGGGCACTCCAAACATTTTTTGTTTTTTTAAAAAACGGGGCTTTGTAGGAGGAATGGCTGTTTTTCTGTCTGTCACTCTCTGTTTTTAACCTGCTTTTAAAACACTGTATTTTGTGGGAAAACCTCATTCACGGCTCTGTGTGCGTGTGTTTAAAATATGCTTTTGGAAGACTGGCTGCTTGCTTTTAAAATTGGGTGGTGAGGAATGGAGGATTCTGTCCCTGCTTTTTTTAAAAAGCTGGCTGAAACATGTTGACGGGGTGTCTCTCTCTCTCTATTTGGAGAAGCAGGGACGGGTTAAAAATTTCACCCCTCTGTTCTAAGTGTGTGTGTGTGTGTGTGTGTGTGTGAATGTCCCCTCCCTGAGGGGAGGCAGCTCGTCGCCGGGTTAAAAACTCCCCCCCGCTCTAAGTGTGTGTGTGTGTGTGTGTGTGTGTGTGTGTGTGTGTGTGTGTGTGTGTGTGTGTGTGTGTGTGTGTGTGAACGTCCCCTCCCTGAGGGGAGGTGGCTCGTCGCCACCTCCCCGTGCCCGCCGGACCTGGCGGTTGCCACCACCATCCACCTTCCCACATAGCTGGGAACAGCGGGGTGCCCCTCCACTTTGGCCTCCCCGATCCCTGATCCATGGATGGGAAACGGGAGATGACCGGTGTGGATCAGTGATTTGGGGTCATCGCCGGCGCTGATCCCCGATCAGCTTGATCGGTAATTTTTTTGGGATTGTGCCCACCTCTACTCCTGATGCTTGAGAATACCTGAAAACACCAATATAGATTTGGACCAGATATATTTGAGTGCACATCTCTAGAACTAGGCTTGTTCCACACATCTCACCCACAAAATCCAGCATCCTTCATTCTTGTCATTACCACCACTGGTGGGGGGGACCTCATTGAAAAGGTATTCACCTGGTTACTTTGCCCTAGACCCAATTCTTCACAAGGTAAGAATCAAGGAGGAATGGTTCATAAGTCTATGCAAATAAAAGTGGTGTCAATAAGGAAAAATAAATTTTCTGGAAGCAATGTGTGAATGCCCTCATATAAGGACATCAAATATTGGCAAAAAAAATTAAGGAAGGTATCAACAGTAGTAAATCATACTGCATGGGTTACTTTGTTGACCTTTCTGAATCAAGTATTTTCAGTTTTTTATATCAGAATGATATAGTTTTCTTTTTCTTTAAGTCCCTTTGAGCAATTCTTAGCAGCTTATATATTATATTCAGTATATTAAAAATGAACCGTACTAGCTATTGCTTGTAGGATGAAGCTGAAGCTCTACAGCTGGAGAGCAGAGAATGAATGGGTGCCATCAAATGTGAAAGATGACTGTTTTAGCATTATTGGATTTTTTTTCTTATTTACTTTTCTAAATCTTGCAGGAATTTATAGATGAAGTAATTGCTTTACTAACAATTTATTCAGCTAAAAGTATGGTATATAGTATAACCTTTAAAAAGTGTTTTCATTGAGTACATTGGAATTGGGATAGACAAGTAAAAATGGTTTACAAAAAACTTTTGAAAGAGAATCTGTCATGCTAAACACAATCTTACCATTTATTGAGAGAAGATCATAAATATCACAATGAAGCTGACTTTGCTTTCCCAAACAGCATTTGAAAATATGACAGTGAAGAGTATAACCTTATTTGTTTGTGAAATGCATGCTGGGCCCCCTGTTCTATACGATTGACGGAAGCCTACAGAAAACTTAAATTTGTAGATACCCAGATTACTTTTTCCTATTAGTTTTTAAACAATTATTTCTCCCTTTTAGAATATGGATAGTCAGATCTAAAGCACAGAGATTAAATGAAGATATAGGATTATGGTTTAGTGGCATTGTGATCCAAAAAATCATATTAGGGGCATGCATAATGAAAATCCTGAGCCAAAATAATCATGAAAAACCTGGTTTGGGGGCCTTACTTGTAACTCTCTGTAATGGAAATGCTAGTCCTGTCTACTTGGTAGTCACTAAACCCCTCCTTCACAAAATCTGAGGGTTCCCCCCACCAAGTTTTAGAATTTTCCAGCAATGCAGCGTGAGCTTGCATTTCACATGTATCTGTACTGAATTTCTCCCTTCCAATCAGACTATTTCAGGGGAGGAGCCAATCACAAAGAGAGCTGCCATTCTCCTTCTCCGGTCTTCCTGAAACTGGGCGGGGGGGGGGGGTCTTTAGTGGATAGTAAGGACTAAGTTACCTGCAAATTTTGTGGAGTTTGCTTGAAAAATCCCCCCCCCCCCGCCAGTTCCCCATATAGTTTCCTGCATATGGAGTAATGGACATAATATATTTGGGATATCCAAATATTAATGAATCTTGAGATCATACTGCTATTTTTGGACCAAATATCTATAATATATTAATAACATTATAATAACATTTGATTTATATACCACCCTTCAGGACAACTTAATGCTCACTCAGAGTGGTTTACAAAGTATGTTATTATTATCCCCACAACAATCATCCTGTGAGTTGGAAGGGGCTGAGAGAGGTCTGAAGAGCTGTGACTCACCCAAGGTCGCCCATCTGGCTTCAAGTAGAGGAGTGGGTAAGTAAACCTGGTTCTCTAAATTAGAGTCCTGCCACTCTTAACCACTACACCAAATTGGCTCTCATATTTATGGTATTACAGATACCCAGATCCAAATAATACTTTTTTTTTTGCTGCATACCCCTATTAACAATTTCAGCAGCCCACCAGAAAATAGAAAATAATGGAAGTACGACGATAACTGAGGGGGGTGGGTTACTCAGCAGCCTGTAGAATTCAAAGATCTTGCTCAATTTGCTTGAAACTTTGGGGTTATTTGAAGGCTAGACAGAAGACACCCCGCTGCAATTTTGGTGAAGTTTGGTTGAAAAACTACAACTCCATGCCCTCAAAAATTCCCCCAGAGAATCATAGAATCTGAGTGTTGGAAGGGATATCCAGGGTCATTTAGTCCAACCTCCTGCAAAACGCAGGAAATTCACAACTACCTCCCCACCACCACCACACACACACACCTAGTTATCCCAGCTTCATGTCCAGAAGATGACAAACACCTCCAGGATCCCTAGCCAAACTGGCCTGGAGAAAATCATTTCCTGACCTGAAAGTGATGGCCAGCATTTCACTGGAAGTGTAAGAAGGAGCGATGAGAACTAAGCACTGATGCAACCCTTCCTGCTCTCCCTCTCATGATCTGCCTAAGTTCACAGAATCAGCATTGCTGTCATATGGCCATCTAACCTTTGCTTAAAAACCTCCAAAGAAGGAGAGCGCACCACCTCCCAAGGAAGCCTCAGGACTAATGAAAGTGCAAAGATAGCTGGGGGTGGGGGTGGAATGCAATGGAAGTCTTCTTCACTTTCTTAAAGGAAACAAACAACAAACTGCAACAAGGAAGGATGGCAAATGCAGAGTTTTCAGTTGAAAGATTTTTTTTTTAATTGTCAGGCACTATAAGAGTGCCTGAGTGGGGAAAGCTCCTGTAGAATGGTGGTTAAGTGGTTAAGCTGAGAATCAACTCTCTGCTGGTTTGAATCCCACAACTGCCGTGAGCTCAGCTGGTAGCCTTGGTTAAGCTACTCCTCTCAGCACCAGCTCCCCAGCCTTACTGTAGGAATAATAATAATACTGACCTTGCTTATCACTCTGAATGTGGAAATAATCTGTCAAGAAGAGATATATATATAAGTGCAGTTATTGTCGTTGTTATGTAGGTGGGGGGCGAGTTTATGCCTAAGCCTAGTATGGAGCTCTCCTGCTAGGCTGTTGCCATTTTAGAAATCAGTAGAGATAAGTGTGGCTGCATAGAGAGGGACCTGTTATAAAATTGCTCCCTTTGTTCGATCTGATTGAAACTTAGGGGTCTTTAGATTAGAAGGAGGACTGTGTTTTGTGTGATTTTGGTGCAATTAAGTGTGAAATCAGCTGCCCCAGAAGATCCCATTGGTTCCCCTTCCCCATTGAATCATGATAATGGGAACAAAACCCTGATGCATTTCAACCCTGACCTGGCAATGCACTAAAGAAAAACTACGCAATCAACATTTCACTCAACAGCCCTAGATAAAAAAAACACAATAAGAATTTTCAAAATTCATGCCCCTGGTTAACCTATTTTCTCATGGACTTTGAAAGAAAGCTTTCATGAGTCACAGCTCCCTTCTTCAGATAGAGTGTTCTTAAACCAGTCACTTGGATGCTCTTAAGCCAGTCATTTGCTCTCAAGGCGGTTGTATGGATGGCATGGAGGAGAAGAAAACACAATTGTAAGCTGCTTTGGATCACCGTTGGATATAAATATCCAAATAAATAAAATGAATAAACCTGTGAAAAAAATAATCTTGTCTGGTCTCTTCTGAAGAGCACTCTTGAACACTAACTAGGATTGTCCCTTGTAAAGGGAAGATAATGACCCAGTCCTCCTAATCTACTTGAGTTCCTATATTAGATGGACAGGAGCTCAAACTGAGAGCTTTAAGAGGAACAGGATGTACAAGGAAAAGCTAAGTGGCTTGGGTGACAGGAAAAACTGCTCCTGCTTCAGAGCTCTTTTTCAATATGGACATTCTAATATTATGGTTACATCATTTTATGCTTTGATGCCCTCTCCTTCCCTCAAATCTTCCGTCCTCATTTTCCAGTGTCAAAACCCCATTGCTGCCTATAATCATCACCCTCATTTAACAAAATCTGCAGCTTTCACATTTTATGCAATATTTGCAGATCTGGAGCATAGAAGCAAATAGTAATTTTTCTTTTAAATTCAATATATTCTTTCTGACAGTCAATTATGGGATCACAAGATGCAATTTTTCCCCTTACAAACTCACTTTGAGTAGTCAAATGGCACATTAGCTTGGCACTGTTGTTTTCTCATTGAAATTCAAAGATGAGTTTCACTTTAAAGATGCTTCAAAGCCACCTCACTTGAGTCCCAAGAGAATAATGCAGAGCTGGTAATCTGTATGTGATGACCTCTCTGAATTTTGTATCTCTTACAAAATTGGTCAGAAAATACACATCAGTTGGCAGCAACTACGCATGTATGAATATTTGTTATCTGTACAGTCCCTGTGATGAAATGTAAGAATAGAAATTATAATTATTATTATAAATGTAAGAAAATAAATTATTAAAAATGTGTTGAAATCATAGCTGCATGTATTGCCTTGCAGCTAAAAGGATCAAAATATAACAATAGTTTAATATATAACTTGCATGTCACGTGATCATGGAGACAACTGAAAATACAAATAAGTGTTTCCAGAGCTCATGGCATGGAAGTCTACATTTAAAACCTAGTAGATGTAATTACATTCATAAAAATAATGTTTTTGAACACAAAATGTGAATTTTTGTTAGATCTCTAGTTCAAATAAATAGCAAATAACTTTACTGACTTACCTTAGGAAGGCAACACAATTCAGGAAGGCAATGCAAATGGACTTTAGAAACCTAGGCACGTTTTTTAAATTGTTGATCTTGAATCTGATTAAAATTTCCTACTTAAACCAATTGTATAAAGGACAAACTTGGGAAAATGCTTTAAAAAGAAATAAGAAATTCCTTCTTCTCTGATGATGTGTGGTTACACAACAATCTTTGCATTACTATTTATCACAGTAACAGAGCTTCAGAGCTATGAGGCCTTAGGGTAAGGTTCTATACACCATGAGTGGAAGGTAAACATGGCTGTGGATCTTTCCCAGTTACCTTTCCCTCAAGCATCCATCTGTTACTTCTCCTCGTTGAATTGATTCTAGTATTATAGGACTGTGCTGGAGGAAAAATATCATGTCCTGAGAAGACTACAACAAGGAGCAGGAATCAAGCAAGATTATACCTCCTCATTTTTGCACCAACACAAGGCTTCTTCCACACTTTCTCTGCCTGAAGAAGAGAAAGGTGGGAGGGGGGAAATTAGTTAGGCAGTTTGCTGCAGCCACATTACTGTCCAACACCACCATAAGAAGTTACATTAGACTTACAGGTACCCCCACAAAGATCCAGATACTTCTCTAAAGCAAATTCCCATCTATTGGTCAGCTAAAAGAATATTAAAAGGAGCTACCTGATTTTGATTCTACCCCTGAATCTTCTTCCACTACTGACAGGAGACACCATGATATGTCCTTCAGGACAGCCCTGAACTTAATTACTTTCTGCCAGTATTTGATTCTCTCAAATTTCACAATATCACCTGGTAAATATGTAGCCTCTCTCTTTTTCTCCCACCTAAACCAGAAAGGATAATTGTATTTTGATTGGAGGTGCTCTGGAATATCAAAAGAAAACAATTTCTTCCCTGAACTGTGCTTATGGTACCATGCCATGTCTTCCTGCTGCTAGATCACAAGGAACAAAGGATAAAGTGTCCAATAGCACCTTTAAGACTAAGCAACTTATTTGTAGCATAAGCTTTCGAGAACCAGAGCTCTCTTCGTCTCCTCTGGATCTGTGACCAGAGGAAAGGATGGGATTCTATTCAGTATTCTTATCAACCAGACATAGAAATTATACTGTTGTTGGCTAGATATCAGCACCTCTATTTCTTAAATGGACTTAATTACAGTTGTGGTGTACATTAAATTTGACTGTTTTATTGTAAGATCAATATGACTGACATACGAATAAATATTGCTCATTATTTTGCAGTGCTGTACAGTGTCTGGAATGTCCTATTAACGGGAGACAACTCTGATTATATTCTATTAACTAACTCTCAGACCACCATATATTTGAATTCATTAATGAAGTCCCTTCTTTCTTTCAGATTAGAGGGGGTGGACTGGCAGGTATCAAAACAGTGTTATACGGGGGGAAATTTCATTTTTTTAAATTCACTTTTTTAAAGATATAGCCATTATCCTTATTCTTTTTTTCTCATTTAAAAGAGGGAGTTCTCCTTCATTTATCATTGATTGCTCTTTGAAGATAAATCAATGCACCCTTTCGTAGCTTCAGCCCTTGCAGTTGTTTTATGTTAGACACCAGAGGGGGTGCTCTAGCAGGAGGATAGGAAAGTACGGGAAGACACTGTCCTCTAAGCATCTAAAGAGTGAAATTCTGAAATTTTGCAGAACCGTCCATCCTGCCCTTCCTCTCTTCACTTTTTTCTTTGATCAGAATGGAACTGATTTGAAACAGACTGCAAATTCCTTTAAAAAAAAGATTTCAGGAAGAAATTAGGTAAAGAGGAATTGTGAGAATTTCTCTTAATAGCTTACACTAACTCTTGATAAAGAGTTCAATTCCCTTGTCGGAAAATGGCAGAAGAGTCCCTTGAATGCATTCTCACTCCTACCTCCCAGTCTCCAGAACAATTGCGTGGGTCAATACACCAATTTCTTAGGCACAGGGTGTCTAAGGAATTGTACCAATTTTACCAATTTTACCAAAAAACATTAGGAACTGCCAAATCAGATGAAATACAAAAGGACTTTAAGGAGTATCACACCTGCTATTTAAAAAAAAACAACAACCTGCTGTAAGAGTTTTTTTGCCCTGCAATGGAAGAGCTGAGAGTCAACACAGACCATTAGCAACCACTTCCTGCATTCAATTATATGCCATTTGTTCTAAGAATTTGCCATTTGACAAGCATTACAGTACCACTCGGAAAACTGTCATCTCAGAAATATTTTGTGTTGCCTTCTCTACTGCTATGGTGATTTTTCCAACTTCTTGTTATGAGGTCTGCCTTAGGCCCCTTCCAAATTATTATACCGAAAGCTGCCACAAGAGATATTTAGCACAGCTGGATCCTAGGGGAACTATTTTACTTTTTTGATATATGAACTTTTGGCTTGCATGTGAGTGCACTTCTCTACTCATAGCCCAACTCTTAAATCATGGCACTTTGCATATTTACTCAGAAATAAACCCACTGTTTTCAATGATCATCTCCAACAAGTGTGGGAGAGGCTGCAGCCCTAGCAATGAATGCCATCTTCAAGATGGCAGCATTTGTTGCTCACGCACAAGTCCTGTTGATTTGTATGAGAATTAAGAATGCCCAGCTGAGCTCAGAGTTGCGACCAAAGCTGTAGTACATATTTGTGGGTGGGTGTTTTATATCATGGCAATGTTGGGGGTTGTTTTATATTATGTTTTCCATTTTTTTTTACAACTCTGTAGCTAGGACTTTTATGAATTTTCCATAAATATCAAGGAAAGAAAGCAATAACCTTGATATTTGACAGACCAAGTGAATAAAACAAAGAGCTGCTGGAGAACACTACAATAGATTTCTCCCCCCTTTCCCCTTCTTAAACTGAAAGGGGTGACATTTCAGATATTCTTGACACTGAATCTAATCCCTTTTCCTGATAATAGGCATTACTCACCGTCTTTCACTTTGCTGCTTTAATAAAGGCAGTGTCACATCAGGAACTGTTCTTTTTCACTTTCCATTCCTCTTGTTCTTGTGTTGACGTGTAATTTATTGACAGAAAGAAATCTCTACTTGCTGGTCACACTTTACATCTCTCCCACCCAGATCCTCCTCTTCCTCTACACTTACACATATGTGTGCACCCACACAAACATGTAGGGTTTCGCCTGGGTATGGAATCATTTGATATATTTTTCTTCAAGGATTTTTCCCTGGAACCTTGGAGAGGGAATAAGGGCCATGATGGCATACAGAATGTCGGCATGAGGGATCACTCCTGTGATTCATGTATGGCAGGATACATATTTTTTTAAAAATAATGGGTGGCATCCTACCTGAAGCTGGAGGAACTTCCCCAAGCCAAAGGAACATTTCCATTGGATGAAGAGCCACTTTAGCTGGAGGGAGACTCCTTAGGCTGGAGGAAGGTTCATATTTTACTTAGTGGAGTGGAAGGATGTAAGTCAACAAATAGGACATGTATTCATGCCTATTTATTTAATTGACTATTTGTTTAACTTATATTTCTTCTCACAGAAGACTCAAGGAAACCACAAAAAGCCAATAATTTAAAAAAATATGAATTTTCACTATTATTATGAACTATAAAATTATGAACATTCTGCCTTGCCTTCCTAGCTGCTGTGTGAGAAGCAGAGAGCGAGTGGGTTCTTGTACCTTGCTAGAGAGTGGTTCTGTTTAAGTTCTGTTTGGGGCTGTTTGTGTTTTGGGGGCTGTTGGGGGTTGAGTGAGTTGCTGTTGATTACAAGCCCCACACCCTACTGTGCTGAGCTCTGCGGAGCTTGGCCAGAATTGATCTTTTGAAGCAAACGTCTCCTCCTTGCCAGAGGCAGAACTGAGACAGCCTGGCTGAGGCAACGAGTGGTGAGCTGCTGCTAGAAGGTAAAGGTTGGGGTTTTTTTTGTCTTTCAGCCTTTTGGCCTGAGGACCTCAAAACTCTGCTCAGAGTACTCTTGGAATATACTTGGAAGGCAATGATGTCAACAGAAAGCCCCTTTCTAGTCATCTGCATGGAGTGTGCCATTTTTGTTTTCCTCCCGGAAGAGAAGACGGACTTCACTTGTCAGAAGTGTGACCTGGTCAGGCTTTTGGAGAAGATTCAGAGGATCTTTTGGAGGAGAGGATCACCACCCTTCAGGAAATCAAGGAAAGGGAGGATTTTATTGACAAGAGCCTGGGGGCTCTGCACAAGCATGAAGAAGTAAGTCAAAGAGAAGAAGTAAGAGTTGATTTCCCTTCTGAGCCTCCTCTCAGTTCTGCAGTACAAACAGGAAGACGTAGACTAAGATGATGCTCTGGTCTTCTGGAGCTCAAAAATCGTTTTGAGGTGCTTGAGATGGTGATGGAGACAAGAGCAGAAGGAGAACCACAAAGACCTGGAGGAGGGAGTGAAGTGGGCATGGGGCCACACGGAACTGGAAGAAAACAGAAAGTGGTGGTTGTCAAGGACTCTCTGCTCAGTGGTATGGAACATAATGTGTCCAGGTCAGATCCCCTACTCTGAGAGATGTGTTGCTTGCTGGGGGCCAGAATTCAGGATATTACAGACCGGTTGCCGAAACTGATCTGACCTACTGATGAGTACATGTTTGTGTTGGTTCACGTGGGAACGAATGACATGGCCACAAATATCATAATCGAGGTGAATCATTGGCTGAGGTGCTGGTGCCAGCAGGAGCACTTTGGGTTATGGGACCATGAGATAAGTTTTCTCAGAGAAGGCCTTCTAGCACATGACGGTGTTCACCTCCCAAGGACGGGGAAGAAAATATTTGGAAAGAACCTGGAGAGCTTCATCAGGAGAGCTTTAAACGGATCCCACAAGGGAAAGAGGATGATCAACATGTGGATTTCAATGAAGAAGTGGATAGGACACCTGGATATGACAGATCAAACAAAGGCACAAGGCTACAAGTGTTTATATACCAATGCCCGAAGTACAGGCAATAAGAAGAGCTTGAGCTTCTCTTGCAAACAGAGGGTTATGATACAGTAAGAATTACTGAGACTCGGTGATGATTCCCATAGCTGGAATGTGGTAGTGGATGAGTACAAGTTGTTCAAGAAAAACTAGAAGGGTAGAAGAGGAGGCGGAGTGGCATTGTATGTGAGGAAAGGGCTAGATTGTCAGGACGTTCTGGAGAATGCGGTTGACAGCCAGTGGAAAGTATAGTGGTGGAAATAAGGGGAGGAAGGACAAATGGTATTGTTGTTGGAGTCTGCTACAGACCGCCTGACAGGAAGAGGAAATGAATGCTGCCCTCCTTGAACAGATTGGTAGAGTATCTAGACATCAGAACCTTATAATTATGGGTGACTTCAACTTCCCCGATGTGTGCTGGGCAACAAGCTCAGCAAAGCGACAAGAATCATGCAACTTCCTGACCTGTCCTGGCCAATAACTTCCTTTTTCAGATGGTAGAGGAAGCTACAAGGGGCTTGACAATACTAGACTTAATATTAACAATAGGGAAGAATTGGTAGATGGGGTGAAGATAGTGAGGACCATAGGGGGAAGTGACCATGTCCTCGTTCAATTCCAGTTGTTGTGGGGGGCCAAGGAAGTTCATAGCCAGACTTGTAGATTAGATTTTTGTAGGGCCAACTTCAACGAACTCAGAGCCTTGGTGAGAGTCATTCCGTGGAGGAGTGTGCTGGAAGGGAAAGGAGCGAGTGAAGGGTGTGCGCTTCTCAAACATGAGCTTTTGCAAGCTCAAGCCCTCACTATTTCAGCAAAACAAAAACATGGTAAGGGCTCCAAGAAACTGATGTGGATGAACAGAGAACTCCAGAATAAGCTAAGGGAGAAAAAGGAAATGTTCAGGAAATGGAGAGAAGGACAGACTGCTAAAGAGGAATATATGAGGGTTACTAGGTACTGCAGACAAGCCATCAGAGAAGCCAAAGCTCAATATGAGCCCTGGCCAGGGAGGCTCACTACAATAAGAAAAACTTCTACAGATATGTGAGAAGCAAACACAAGGTAAAAGGAGCAATTGGATCGCTGTTGGGAGTAGAAGGAGAAACTCTGATGGAGGACAGAGAAAAATCAGACAGGCTTAATGACTTTTTGCCTCTTTCTCCCTGAAGAATTCAAGCCCATCTAGAGATGATAGAAGACATGGCAGGACACCTAGGTGGCTAGCTGACATTAACAGAGAGGTTGTGAAGAGAAACCTGGCTGCACTGGACAAATACAAATCCCCTGGGCTGGATAGTATGCACCCAAGAGTGCTCAAAGAACTTTCTAGAGAAGTTGCAGAGCCTCTGTCCATCATTTTCAAGGCCTCCTGGAGGACTGGGGATATGCCACAAGATTGGAGAAGAGCGAATGTTATCCCAATCTTTCAGAAAGGGAAGAAGGATGACCCGGGAAACTACATGCTGGTCAGTCTGACTTCTGTTGCTGGGAAGATATTAGAGCAGATTTTAAAGGGATCGATCTGTAAGCATCTGAAGAACTGCTTAGTGATGTGGGAAAGTCAACATGGTTTTGTCCCCAACAGATCTTGTCACACCAACCTGGTTTCCTTCTCTGATCGAGTGATGAGCTTACTGTATTGTGGGAACTCTGTCAATGTGATTTACCTGGATTTCAGCAAAGCTTTTGATAAGGTTCCCCATGACATTCTAATGGGTAAACTGGAAGACTGTGGACTGGACTGTAGGAGAGTTTGGTGGATAGGGAAATGGTTAGAGGATTGTACCCAAAGAGTGGCGGTCAATGGCGTTTCATCAGATTGGAGGGAGGTGTCCAGTGGGGTGCTGCAGGGCTCAGTTTTGGGCCTGGTACTTTTCAATGTTTTTATCAATGATCTGGATGAAGGGGTAAATGGGCTACTCATTAAATTTGCTGATGATACTAAATTGGGAGGAGTGGCAAACACTCAAGAAGATAGAATTAAAATTCAACAAGACCTGAATACTCTGGAGAAGTGGGCAGCTGTGAATAGGATGCAATTCAACAAAGACAAGTGCACAGTAGTACATCTGGGCCACAAAAATGGGAAGCACAAATACTGGATGGGGGATACACTTCTGGGCAGTAGTGTATGTGAAAGAGATCTTGGGGTAAGAGTGGACTGTAAACTGAATATAAGCAGTCAGTGTCATGCGGTGGCAAAAAAAGCAAACTCAGTCTTGGGTTGTATCAAAAGGGCCATTGAATCGAAATCACAGGGAGTCATAGACCCTTTCTATACTGCCGTGGTCAGGTCGCACTTGGAGTACTGTGTGCAGTTCTGGAGGTCTCACTTCAAAAAGGACATGGACAACATTGAGAGGGTGCAGAAGAAAGCGATGAGGATGATCAAGAGGAGTCTAGAGACTGAGCCCTACGAGGAAAGGCTGAGGGCCTTGGGAATGTTTAGTTTGGAAAAGAGGAGATAGATGGGGGACGTGGTTGTTCTCTTTAAATATTTGAAAGGCTGTCATTTGGAGGAGGGCAAGGAGCTGTTCCAGTTGGCAGCATAGGACTCGAAGTAACAGGCTTAAATTATATGCAAAAAGGTACTGGCTGGATATTAGGAAAAACTTTTTCACCATCAGAGTAATTCAGAGGTGCAATCAAGCTGCCTTGGGAGGTGGTGAGCTCCCCTTCACTGGCAGTTTTCTAGAAGAGGCTGCATGAATATATGTCTAGGATGCTTTAGGCTCATCCTGCATTGAGCAGGGGGTTGGACTAGATGGTCTGTATGGCCCTTCGAACTCTGTGATTCTGTGTAAACATTAAAAATTACAGCTATATCTCTTTTTATTGAAATGCCCGCCTGAAACGTTCCATTCTGTAGAACAATAAAAGTGTGGAAGCCTTCCTGACCGCAGGTTAATCCACCAAGTGAGGGGCACAAGGTGTGGGCAGCCATTGATCTCACCTGTTTGCAGAGAAACATGTTCAATAGGCCTTTGTCAGATAAATTGTGCGGCATCAAAAAAGTAACAATTCTCATTTTCATGTTTGTCTTTGTTTTTAAACCTTTGCTTTTGGACCTTTAATCTAGCGTCTCCTTACTTTCCCTTAAATTTATTCCTCAGGATGGCTCTGGTCACAACTAGGACTCTTATTATCTCCACTCACACAGAGCTTCAGGTGTTCTCTACTTTACCCAAGCTTTCACCTTGAGAACACCTTCCCATTTCTGTTTATGTGGCCTTTATATTGTTGCCTCCCTGCCTCCCTCAAAAGTTTTTGTTGCCACCAAAGGCATTCACCTTAGACCTCCCCCTTAGAACTGATACTATAGGAAGGCGTGTTATAGATGATAGTTTGACGGAACTATATGAGGGTGATTGGAAGGTTAAAAAAAATCCTTTTTTACCTTACAATAAAAGGATTTTTTTTCTTAAATAATTATCTTTTCTTATTCACAGACTCAGTCACACAGAATAATTTTCCACATAAGTCTTCACTAACAGAATAAACTCTCTTCTCATCTACACTGACATAGATTCACTCAGGCCTTTCCACACAGCTTGCCTGACCCAGATAGAAAAAAAATTCTCTCCCAAGCGTACACACAATTTGCCTGGTTAGACAAAGTTCGACTCTCAGGCTCTCCAGAGTTTGCCTGATTTGCCCAGAATGCCTCAGAACAGCACTCAGACAGCTCAGGCTCCACACATACTGCCTGACTGAACAAGAATAAATATTTTCTCTCAGAAACACACAGAATCTCTCAGGCTCCACACAACTTGCCTGTTTTGACCAGGGTTGTTTCCACATGTCCAGGCCTAACACTAAACAATGATAGTGTCTTCCTGGCATGATTTCTGACGTCATTGCACCACAATCCCATTTTTGTGGCACAGTGATGTCAAAAATTATTCCAGGAAGATGCCCTCATTGCATTTGTTTAGTGCTATACCAGGACATGTGGAAATACTCCAGAATGAACACTTTCTCTCAGCACACTGACTAAAAATCTGCAGATGACTCTACCTTCTAGGATACAGCAACAGTCCACTTACCCATCCAGCCTCCCCTTCTTTCCTCAGAAGCCTACATTTAAACTCAAAGCAACAATTATTTTAAAAACTCACATTAACAAGCAGAAATAAAGCACACATACTTAATTATTTGCAATACATTGCAGGTATGTTGCCCAATTTAGTCCACTGCTCAGATAGTCAGATACTTTACAAGCAAAGCATGAAGGTAATGTTTGTCCCCAGTTTGTTTGTTTATTTTATACTCTTATCTTTCTCACTATGACTCAACGTGGTTTACACTGTGTGCAATGCAATCAAATAACATGAGATTCCCAGTAAACAATGCAATAGGACTAGAATTACAGAAATTAGATCAATGCAAAAAAGTGTCAGAGGTGATATGTCAAACTTTGAAAAGAATGGCATTACAAAGTAGACAACAAAGCAGTAAAAGCAAGTTAATGTATGTGATTGTCGTATTCCCTTTAAGCACCTATCCTAACCCATTACATTATACTATAGGCCTATTCCCCTTTATAAATGCCTTCCTAACTATTCTGTTTTATATTATTTGTGGAATTAGACAACTGTGGGAGCCTTTCTGACCTCAGGCAGGCCATTCCACAAGGAGGGGATCACAACAGAGAATGCATAGGTATGGGTAGCTATCAATCGTACCTATTTGCAGAGTGGCACCTTCAGAAGGCTTTGCTCAGATGAGCAAAGCTATCATGACAGAGCATAACATGAGAGGTGGTCCTGCTGATACAATGGTCATGAAGGGCTTGGTATGTGATAACCACTACCTTGAATTGAATCCAATGACTGATAGGTAACCAGTGACTGCAGAATGGGTGTAATATGCATGTTTTGTCTAGCTTCTGATAGTAATTGAGGTGTAATTGAGCTGCAACGTTCTTTACCAACTGGAGTTTCCCAGTTGACTTCAAGAGTAGACCTACATATCTGATTTTCACCTATGTACTATGGCTGTACTTGGAGATTCCAATTAGCTTTCATTAGCAATGTTGCAAACTCTGAGCTCAAAGCAGGAGCTTCAGCAGTTTGCAATGCTCACCTACACAGAAGCCTTTGGAAATCTTCTCTCACTTAGATGGTGTGTCTGAGGGCCAAGCTACACATGACGAATGACACTTGAACAGCAAGTGTATTTCTCCCTGTTCACTTGCCCTCCACTCAATCCACTTGCCATTCAAGTGTCATTCGTCATGTGTAGCTTGGCCCTACGATGGAGAATTCCATCCCTTCCTCTCTCTTTTTTCTTCTCCTCCTATCTATCTCTAGGACACTTGCTGCTGACGTTTCTCTGTTTCAACAGCATTAGCACTGAGGGGACACCTAGCCAAGTGCAGACTCCCCCCTCAGTCTTTATCTTGCCCCAGTGGTACAATCTGTGTACAGAGAGTTATGTAACCCTCAGTTATCCTGGGAATGACATTTCCCAGTAGGTGCCCAGTACCTCAATCAATTATGAAACAGGCAAAGCATCAGGGGTGGAAAGAGTAGATGAGAGGGAGGATGACACCCAGTGCTATATTCAGAGATGGGAGGAAAGTGCCATATAGTTGTCTTGACAACTATAATGTCTCACCGCTAGATCATCATGGGAATACACTGTACATTTTCAAAGCAGAAAACAAACAATTTAGAGTGAATTGTGAACACACAGAAGCATGAAGTATTTCTGCATCTGTATTCATCAGTGGAGGCAAGTGGAGACTAATTAGTAATTTAAATGTTATTAAGCTAGCCCATCAGCAGGGTTGCCAGGTTTCCAGTTTTCCTCTGGACAGTGCATTTTTTAAAAAAATGAACTGTCTAGGGAAAATGAAGTTAAAATAACAGACAAATAAATGCCCAGTATTGGGGGGGGGGGTTGGCTACTGGCATAGAGGAGCTGGTGGCAGTGCCTTCCTGAAGGGTCATGCTGCATGGATCAGGAGTGGAACAGGCTGCTTCTGCTGTGCTGCAGAATAGATTGCCACATCTCCTGTGCAAAGGATTCCACTTGCACCATTTACAAATGTATTTATTTTATTTACATTATTTATAGTCCATCTTTCTCACTAAGCCCAAAGGTGCATTATACAGTGTAAATATGTACAATCAAGACATCCAATAAGAAACATGAAACAAAGCTAAAACAAAGCATAAGTAATAATAGAGTGGCTAAGCCAGTGTGCTATAGGAATTAGAATGTTGGACTAGAACCCAGGTTTGTCTCCCCACTCTGCTAAGGAAGCTTGCTAGGTGACCATGGGGCCAGTCCCACTCTCTCAGGGCCAAGCTACACATGACGAATGACACTTGAATGGCAAGTGGATTGAGTGGAGGGTAAGTGAACAGGGAGAAATACACTTGCTGTTCAAGTGTCATTCGTCATGTGTAGCTTGGCCCTCAGCCTAACCTACCTAACAGGATTGTTGTGAGAAAGATAAAATCAAGGGAGATTAGAAGGTTGTAAGCTGCGTTGGGACCCTATTGGGGAGAAATGTGGGGTCTCAGCTCAGAGTGCACTAAAGTGTATACTTGTATTTTAACCAAGAGAACTATTTCAGGCATAATATACTTAATTTCCAGGCTCTCTAGGATGGGATGAACAGAATCAAAACATGCTCCTAAAAATCATTTCCCATGACTCAGGCAATTGATAGATTAGCTCCAAGGCATCCTCTCCATTTTGAATCTCCCTGGTTTGCTGTGAAATTTTGAGCAATCAGGCAGTTGGGATGGTAGCTAGAATGCACATGGAGGAAAGGTTAATATGAATGCAATTAGACATGGTTCAAAGGTTGTTTTATTCCTCTATATTCCTCTGGCTGAAACTGTGAAGAGCTTTTCAATCCAAAATCAGATCAAGAGTGGGGAGATGGAGAATTCTCATGTGACAGGCTATTTGGAAGGCAGAGGGCACTTTCATTTTGGGGAGTCCCTCGGCCACAATCTGAGGGCCAGACACTGGGTGCAGTGAGCCTCTGGGAGACCTATTCCACTTAAGTTAGCGTAATGCAGTAAAGTACAGTTCTACTCCTTCTGCCAGTGCTCTGCTTTTTTTCTTGGCATTAACAACAAGAGGAACTGGTCCTAACACCAAGATGAGGATGGGAAAAACATGAACAAAATGGGAACATCTTTGCAATATTTTTCTGTGTGAGATACTGGAGACACACTGCCAGACAAAGCAGACTAAACTACATTGGGGAGGTCAATGGACCAATGACCCAGTACAGATCGGCTTCATTTGTTCAATAATCTTACGTTCCCTAACTTTTAATTCTTTCTTCTTTCCTATTACTCTCTTGACCTTTTTGAGGCTGCCAGTAAGTGTGGCATATTTGTGAGATATTAAATGACTTTTGATATTCAGGAAATCCTTCCAGCAGTGTCTAATAGACATGGAAACCTCATTGCTTTCCTTGGGGAATTCAGAAGGCTCAGCTATTAAATATAATTTACAGTGTGTTTTGGCTTCTGCATTCAAACCAGATCTTGGCACAAGGATGGCAAAACATTATTTTTCAAATTTTATTTTCATTAGTAAGTCAATACCCTCTGCCTCTTTTTGGAATTTCCTATTCCATGCCATTGATATAGTCGCCAAGGCTACAGACAAGAAGACTAAAGTTACCAAACTCTTTTACCACAAATGATGGTGCTCAAGGCAACAAGAATAAGAAAATACTGGAAAAAATATCCCTGTAATTGTCTCGACGATTTTACCTTTGCTGCATGAAAAACTAACTGGAGACTTTTAATGTTCCAAATATCCTGTAGGACAAAAAGAAAACTCAGAAACATTGGTGATTTTTTTTAATGCTTCTTCCATAATGGTAAAGCTCATCAAAATCTGGAATGATTAGTTTATATGGATTCTATGATACTGTTTGCATGCCCAATGGACTTAAGGCAAAGAGAGACACCTAGTGGTGACATTCCATCAAAAAGAGACCAGAGTATAATCCTTTTTGGATCCCGTGTCCTTTAACTTGGAAGGCCTTTCTCCTAATCCCAGATTTGTGCTGCTTTGCTTGCTTACTCTGAAATGAAAAAAAAATGAACTGTGCAAATACTCAGAGCTGCCTTCTTTATAATTACTCACTCCACACATGCCAAGATGAGTACTTGCACTTAACGCTAGGAGGAAACAGGATGCTTGGTTTGATCTAACAAGGCTTTTTTAGGTGTTTGTGCTATTTTTTGGAATGAATCAGTCTTCAGGCCTTGCTTTCCCCCCCAGTTTCCACTGGTATTTTGCACCCCTCCCCCAGTGCAGAAACTGGAAGAACACCTGCCCCCAGATCAAGGCACCCACCGATTCTATGTAGGAGACTGATTCTTTGTGCCTTCATTACAGGGAACATTTCAAGTCGATAACACCTAGAGGTGGAAGTGTTTTGGAAGTGCTTGACTACTTAATCCTTCTGAATATAAAAACTGGTCAAATCCAGCACTATTAGAATAAAGGAACCATTATGCTGAATATACTTGGCATAGTGGTGAACATAACTTAGAAAGATCAGTTTTCAGTAAAACTCCTTTCATGGTGTTTTCTTAGCTATGAAACATCTGACTATTGGACAATGTATTCTCTCTTACATGATGCATATACTAAAATGCAGGGATATTTGTGTATGGCATTAAACATCCTTATGATTCTGACAAATAACAATTTGTTCAAATAAAACTTCATATCCTAAACATTTCTATAGTCCCTTTGTTTGATTTTGCTTGGTTGAATTATGAACTTTCTTTGTTTTGTTTTGTTTTGTTTTTTTAAAAAAATCTTTTCCAACTATTTCCAGAGCATGTACATGCCAGACCAAAATGCAGGCACCCTAGGCCAACCTGGCAATTTATCCCTTCAGTAAGCAAAAATTTGCTTTCTATTTTTTTAAAGTTAAAGTTACTTTTGAAGGAAATGCAATGAAAAACTGAAGGCAATTATCCCATCACTGGCCAGCAGCATATGTTTTAAATGTTTGAGATTCAGAGTAGATCAGAGTGACTTTAAAAATGCAGGCTATTGACTCTGATTCTATTCAACTGTTTTCTCAATATAAGTAAATATTCATGAACAGAGTATACAGCAGGTTTTTGGTAACAGATTGGACTGTATTTTGTTCTTCTTTCATAACTGGTGGATAAATGATTATTGCTTGTTACAGTTATCCATTTTAGTGACTTTCAATGTTTCCCAATTCAAGTTAAATGTATTGAAAGCTATGTCTAGGATCAAGCTCACTTCACGGTACCCTAAGTGACATGGTTTCTGTTGTCCTGTCATTGTTCTTACATCACTCCTGTAATGTCAGAAATCCACCCAGGCGATTAGTGTGAGTTATGTGGTTATCTACCATGGTAGCAGCACCTGCCTTATTGAATGTATATATTATGTTTTGAACACATGAAATCAGCCCTGCCCACCTTGATGGATGCTGCGGCTGGGAGAGTGCAATCTGGGATCTGTGAACTGGCTAAATAGCTGATCTGGCATGAATCTGGCTATGTTGGATCACATTGGAGAATGGGCTGAGAGGGAATAGAAGGCATCCCCCCTCCACCCCTGCCTGAGCTCCAAAAGAGCCCTTCAAGTCATCACCAGCCACCTTATAAACTCCACAGCTCTCCTCCCCTTCAGTTTGGGGTTCTCTGGTTTGGCATTGGGGTTCTCTGGTTCCCTTACCATAGTTTGGTTCTGTTGGGCTCTGTTGGTTCATCTTGCATAAGGAGTTTGCCTTGCATTTGGAACTGGTTTTTGGCCAGAGGTTGCCTTTGCTTAATAATGATGATAACAATAACGATAGATTTATATACCACCCTTCAGGACAACTGAATGCCCTTTCAAAGCAGTTTACAAAGCAGGTTATTATTATCCCCACAACAATAACCCTGTGAGATGGGTGGGACTGAAAGAGTTTCGAGAAGTTGTAAATGACCCAAGGTCACCCAGCTGGCTTCAAGTGGAGGAGTGGGGAATCAAACCCTGTTCTCCAGATTAGAGTCCCACTTCTCAACCACTACTCCAAACTGGTTTCTCTTTGCCTGGAAAGCCTTGGGAATGTTTTTGCTGTAGGAAAAAATGGACAGTGGCTAGGGGCACCTTATTCAGAGATCAATAGAATTGGACCATGGGGGGTAATCTTCCTGAAGTTTAGAAAGCTTTTAGTGGACAGAAAGGAGTAGGTTCCTTGCAAATTTGGTAGCATTTTCTTGAAAAATGCTCTGTTCACAGTAGTTTTCCCCATGGGGAATAATGACAGAATAAATTTGGATTTCTCTAACCAGATTAGAGAATCTTACCCGGATTTCAGGAATACCTTCTTTTTTTTTTAATGCCCTGAATCCAGATCCGGTGTGACAAATCACACCCAAAGAGTGCTTGTTAATGGTTTCTCATCCTCTTGGAGAAGAGTGACAAGTGGTGTGCCTCAGGGATTGGTCCTGTTCTGTTCAATATTTTTATAAATGACTTGGATGAAAGAATAGAAGGAATGCTTATTAAATTTGCAGATTATACTAAATTGGGAGGGGTAGCAAATACAGTCAAAGACAGAGTCAGGATACAGGATATCTTGACAGGCTGGAAAACTGGGCTAAAACAAATAAAATGAATTTCTACAGGGATAAATGTAAAATTCTGCATTTAGGTAGGAAAAATCAAATGCATAATTATACGATGGGGAAGACTTGTCTTGGCAATAGTATATGTGAAAAGGATCTAGGGGTCTTAGTAGATCATGCACTGAACATGAGTCAGCAGTGTGATGTGGTAGTTTAAAAGGCAAATGTGATTTTAGGCTGTATCAACAGAAGCTGAATATGTGAAGTGACGGTATCTCTCTACTCTGCTTTGGTTAGACCTCATTTAGAGTATTGTGTTCAGTTTTGGGTACCACAACTAAAGAAGGATATAGACAAGCTGGAGCAAGTCCAGAGGAGGGCAATGAAGATGGTAAGAGGTCTGGACCAAGTCCTGTGAGGGAAGGATGAAGGAGCTCGGTATGTTTAGCCTGGAGAGGAGACGATTGAGAGGTGATATGATAACCATCTTCAAGTACTTGAAGGGCTATCATGTGGAGGATGATGCAGAGTTGTTTTCCATTGTCCCAGAAGATCAAACCAGAACCAACAGATTGAAATTATATCAAAAGAGTTTTCAGCTAAACAGTAGGAAGAAATTCCTGACAGTTAGACCAGTCCCTCAGTGGAACAAGCTTCCTCAGGAGGTGGTGGACTCTCCTTCTTTGGAGGTTTTTAAGCAGAGGCTAGAAGGCCATCTGACAGCAATGCTGATTCTGTGAACCTAAGCAAATCAAGAGAGGGAGGGCAGGAAGGGTTACATCAGTTCTCAGTTCTCGTGGCCCCTTTTTACATGCCCAGGCTAATGCCAATTTCCACCTTGGGGTCAGGTAGCAATTTTCCCCAGGCCAGTTTGGCTAGGATCCTGACAGTGTTTTGCCATCTTCAGGACATGGAGCAAGGGTCACTGGGTTGTGGGGGGGGGGGAGAAGGTAGTTGTGAATTTCCTGCATTGTGTAGGGGGTTGGATTAGATGGCCCTAGACGTCTCTTCCAAACCTATGATTCCATGAACCAAAGAAAACTTTCAGTGTCTGGTGTCCTGCAGCTGCTGGATCTATTTTCATTCATCTTGAACTTCTTGCCCCTGTTTCTGAATTCTGTTTGTGACATTTAGATACCAGAAGATAGAAAACATAAAGTATGACTTCATTTATCCAAATTGCTTCTCTGAGCAGCCAAAAGATTGAGCTCAGTTTCAGAAGATCAGCTAAACAGAGATGTGAGATTTGTGTGTGTGTGTTTTACAGCAAATAGCATTAATAGTAGTAACTGTGGTCCACACTGGATTTAGGATGAAACCAACTGAATATAAGGAGTTCAAACATTGTGAAATGACCATACGACTAAATGATCTACCGTAAGACACTATTAATAGTATCCAGAGCTTTTTTTCTGGGGAAAGAGGTGGTGGAACTCACTGGGTTGCCCTCAGAGAAAATGGTCACATGGCTGGTGGCCCCGCCCCCTGATCTCCAGACAGAGGGGAGTTTAGATTGCCCTCCACGGCGGCGGGGCCACCAGCCATGTGACCATTTTCAAGAGGTTCCGGAACTCCGTTCCCCTGCGTTCCCCCTGAAAAAAAGCCCTGATAATATCTTACATTTAATTACATCTCCAGTCCAGGTAGAATGGATTTGGCCCTCAGATTTAGCTACCAGAAACAACCAGAGGAGAAAGAGGGGCAGATTAAGGCAATGATACTCCCAATGCTTCTTAAAACAGTGCTGCCCACCATGCCAACTCTCCACATCAAAGTTGTCTCTGTGGTGTTATGGTTGTCATAACATCTTTGACAAGTCATAGAGCCAGTAAAAGAAGTGGTTATGGCTTAGAGCCTCTCTAAACAAATTTCACAAGGACACCTAAATGATGGGAGGTGCAATGTTAGCCGGGAAGCCAAGTTCTAAAAAGACGGATCGGAAGGCTTTGTCAATTTCCCCTCTCTACAGAGCCTACAAATATGGCTGCTCAGAGGGTTTGTTTATTTCATCTTCATCTCCCTGGAGGCTCTGTCAGTTTCACTTCCCCTTCTGGGAACCAAAGAGGAAATAAATAAACCCCCTGAGGAGGGATATTTGCAGGCTCTGTAGAGAGGGAATTTGACAAAGCCTTCCGATCTGTCTCTATAGAACTCGGCTTCCCAGCTGACATTGCGCCTCCCTTCACTTGAGCATCTTCATGTAATTTGTCCTGTTCAGAGAGGCTGCATTGCATGCAGAGGGTCCCAGTTTTGAAGTCTGGCATCTCCAGTTTAAAGACCATTTCCTGAAACCTCAGAGAGCTGCTGCTAGTTACAGCAGACAATACTGACCTTGATAGACTAACAGTCTGACTCAGTATAAGGTAGTTTCATGTGAACATGTGAATCCCAGTCTAGTTTAGGATAGTCAAAGTGGAAAAATGGAGGTTAGTACTACAGGATATGGCTATGGAATCCAATCCCAAATTGTTGTTGTTGTTATTTTGGAGGGTGATTTAGCAATGTGCAATATATTCATTGGTAACATATGGGGGGAGGGGGGCAAAAAAACCCAGAGACAACTGAAAAGTGCCATGTGCAAAATTTGAAAATAAAACCTGAAACCATGGAGAATTCCAAACGTATTGGTTGTTTTTAAGAGACAAGACCAATGAATCTGAAATTCCAAAACCAGTTTTTATGTAAGCTGTATATTAATTGCATGAGAACAGTGTCTAACAAGTAAGTGCTGAAAAGGTCATAGAATGGTATGTGTGCGTGCACATTATGTGCAATCAAGTTGCTTCCAACTGATGGTAATCCTATGAATTAATGATCTCTAAAACATCCTATCATTAACAACCTCAGAAACACCCTATAATTAACAGATGGGAGATTGTGGCTTTTTTATTGAGTCAAGCCATCTCATTTTAGACCTTCCTCTTTTCCTACTGCCTTCCATCTTTCCCTAGCATTATTGTCTTTGCCAATGAGTCTTGTTTTCATATGATATGACCAAAGTACAATAGCCCCAGTTTTGTACTCTCCTGCAGCACCACATTTCAGATGAATCAAATTTTTCCTGTCCAACTTTCACATCCATACCTAGTAACAGGAAACACCATAGTATGATTTGTAGTATGAATTATCTTGATCTTGGTCCTAAGTAACACTTCCTTATCCTTGAGGATCTTTTCTAGTTCATTGGCTGCCCTTCTGAGTCTCAATCTCCTGATTTTTTTGGTTACAATCTCACTTTTGGTTGATAATTGAGACAAGGAATAGAAATTCTTTAACAATTTTGGTGTCTTCATTGTCAGTCTTAAAATGCTGTAATTCCTTGGTAGTCATTGTTTTTGTCTTCTTGATGTTCAACTGTAATCCTGGTTTAACACTTTTTTCTTAACCATAAAATGGTGCATGGTATAAAAATGGTGTAAAAAATGGCAAAGAAAATTAATGAGTTAAAATAGTTTTCCCACTCACCCATACAAGAAAGAAAGAAAGAAATGCAAACAAATATAAGGAATTATACATGGAAGAAAGAACATTTCCTACTTCATTTTTAAGTAGTCCTGCTTCCTCCCTGCCTTCATTTTGCCCTTCAGCAAACAGCTAAGAAGGCACGGTTGATGGACTGATGACAAGATCATTGGTTTATAGTTTCTCTGCCTCTGATAACCTATAACCAAAGATATTATAGCATCCTGCAAAAAATAGTTTTCCTCAGCTGACAGGGAGAGTACTTGAATGAGTTGATATTGACCTATTTGAAGTCTAGGCACCCAGCCTAAAAGAGTTATTTATTAGTGGGAAAAATGTGATTGCTTGATCAGAGAAAGGCAAAAGCTCCCAAAATCCACACTGTTGCTGTTGATAATTGTCTCAAGTAAATATAGAAGGCCACCAGTTCTGAACAAGCTACAGATTTTGATGGTTTTAAAAAAACAACAACTTGTTCTTGAATATGTGTATCTCTAACCCATGGGGAAACATATGAGAACCCTTGGGCACTCTTATGTAGTTACATGTTGTTTAGAAATTAAATTCCTGACCCTCAAAGCTTTAATTTAAATCAAAATAAGGATTTATTCACATGTATGTATGCAAGCAAAGGTGTTTCTGCTGCTTGTTTTCTGCATATGCGCTTCAAGATGCTGCATGACATTTTTTACATTTATATCCCATTTTATATTCATAACAACTTGGGGGGGGGTAGATGTAACCTGCTTTGTGTCCCCATCGGGGAGAACTGTTAGGATAGAAATGAAGTAAATAAGTATTTTTGCTTTAAAAGTTTTTTTGTTTTGTTTCCTCTTATGCCCAGCTTCCTCTCAGGGCTAACAGAAATAAAAGAAAGTGTAATTCCTAATTATGTCAATGGTCATTGATCAGAGATGGGAGTGGGGAGCATTTTGACAAAGTGGATGTAATATTGGTGGGAGGAATGTATGACCCAGGAATTGAGATGTGGTTGCATTCTCCCAGAACAGCAGGTTTGTAGTTTGCGGGTGTTCCTGGACCCAAGTCTCCTGCTGGATAAATGGGTGGCAATGGTGGTTAGGGGTTCCTTTCACCAGCTTTGGATAGTGAACCAGCTGTGGCTGTTTCTGGTTGGGAAATATCTTGCCACTGTAGTCCATGCCCTGATAACATCTAAGTAAGACTGCTGCAGTGTGCTCTGTGTGGGCTGCCCTTGAAGACTGGAAGCTACAGATGGTTCAGAATGCTGTGGCCACAACCCTGACTAGGTTCACTCAGAGGGACCATATCACTCCAGTCTTGTTCCATCTACTTGGGCTACCAATTGCTTCTAGGCTCAGTTCAAAGTGCTGGTATACCTGAAGGACCATCTTCTTCCATAAGAACCTACTTATTCCTTCAGGTCACATTTGGAGGCCCTGATTTGGATACCCCAGCTGGCTAAGGCTCAACAGGCAGCAACATGAAAAAGGGCCTTCTCAGTCATGGCACCAAAACTCCCTCTTAAACAAGACTCATTTCTTTCCCTTTATTGTTGTCTTCTGGAAGAGGCCTCTTTTTTTTATTCGACTACTCCCAATAACAGTTATTGGCCCTCCTCCCTGGTTGTGTTATGTGTTCATAGGTTTGATTCAACTGTTTATATGAGTATGTGTGTATACCATGCTGTCTCGATATCTAAAATGTTTTATTGTTGAAATGTTATAATGTTTGCTACTTTGGGGTCCTGTTTAGGTGGAAAGGTGGCAAAGAAATGATTTAAATAAATAAACTTGCAAAATATATTTCCTCTGCAATCAAGTGTTGAGCTGAGCCTCTTTCTAGAGGCCACGCAGCTGCCTGTGGGAAGTGCCACTAGTTTCCATTTCTGAAATTGCTTTGCAAGTGCAAAATTAGGAACAGTGTCACTGTTTCTCCACCTCCTCTTCTATGTAAGCCAAGTTAAGTTAAGATCTCTTGTTGTGCTCAGAATCCTGCTACTCACTGCAGAAAGCATCACTCTCTTGACATCTGCCAAGTAGAGTCTTCAGTCTGGAGTAACCTTATGATACCCAAATAGGCAGTATCCTAATTAGTTGGGGGAATTAGCTTTAAGGAGAAAAATGAGAAGGGATAACTGGGCTTCTCCACCTATGTTTATGGGGATTAATCCTTAGAGAACTCTCAGATAAATCAGGCAGATATTAAACCAAAAAGATTTTTTTATTCAAAAAAAAGTTTAAAAGGCAAACATATGAAAACAACACACAGCATACATACAAGGCTAACTAAGATAATCAGGGATGAAAGGAGGAGGAAGCAGTTCAGGGAAGGTGATAATTACCAGTCTCAAAGATTGAGGTTCAACAAGACAGCAGCAAAACGACCAGTTTTTCATGATGAAGAGAAGAGACCCAAATTGATTGGGGGGGGGTGTTGATGGATCCAGAACAAACACACTCACTGTTGGTGAGGGAGTCCAATTATAGAGCAAAATGCTTTCTGGGGCAAGTTGACGTCTTTGCCTCCCAAACAATAACTTAATGGGTTGTCCAGAGGTTGGACAATAAGTTGGGAGTGGTTTGATTGTCCCCATCTGAGGCAGACTATAGGTGAAAAGTGTTTGATGACCCTTTAAGCACTGGGTGGGAAAAGCTACAAAGTTTGCAGAACTGGGTAAATAGGTGCAGGGAAGCGGGATTGGGCATTGACAAGATAAGTGAGGAGTTTCTCGGAGCCTCATTGTTCTAAGTTATGCATCTCTCTCCAGTGCCTGGAAGAGCATCAGTCAATAAGTCATTCTGACTCACGCTCTGGTAGTGCCTTGGACTATAACATATGTGGAAGGGGTATTTATGATATTCAATCCATAAACTGCCTTCTTAGCATGAGGAGGGGGTCTGACTGCTAACTCTTAGATTTAACCAATTCCTTATTTTTATCTCTTCCTTACTCCTCATCTTCAGTTGCTCAAGAAACTGCCTGCATAGTAGTTACCAAGTTACTACGTTTCCAGACATATTTGAGTTTTGTCATATGCAGGTGAACTGGCTGCTGAATTTCCATTATTGCTGCTGGTGTAAGATATGTGCTGAACCAAGAGGTAACTGACAATCTGAATTTTTGCTCTGTTTGTGCCAGTGGGTTCCAAAGCAGTAAGTGTGATGTGCATACAAAAACCTGTATTTGTCTTGCCATTTGCCCAGTTTGGACAGGCAATTCCTCACCAGTGTGGACCACTCACCTCCTTTGCATCCAATGAGAACTATGAGGGGCAGAAATGACATTGCATGACAGATTGATAGTCTGACCCCAGTATAAGGCAAATTCATTTGACAAATACTTTTTCAAATGATGCATAGATTGCATCATTACTAGCTGTTGACTCATTACTAGCTGTTAGCCAATAGAATACAGCTATCATTACAGAGACTGTGGTTTAAATCCCCACTCTGGCATGGAAGCCTGCTGAGTGACCTCAGGCAAGTCACACACTCTTGGCCTAATTTACTTCATTGGGTTGCTGTTGTGAGATTATAATGAAGAACAATATAAGCTGCTTTGAATCCCCACTGGGGAGTAAGCTGAGGTATAAATGAAATAAATAAATACATTAAGAACATGAACTGTACACCCATTTAAATATCAAACCAACTATGAATCCTTTAGGTAGCCTAAAGGGCTGATTAAACAATATGTTAAACTTCAGTTGGCTTGCGGAAAACTCCAACCCTACTTGTGTTTAAGGCATGACCTGGGACTCACTTTAAAAATAGAGTGTATGGGAGGACAAATTGGCACAGTTACCGGAGGCCTTCAGCATCCCCTTCATTCCATCCTGTGCACTTTCACTAAAAGGAATTGGCCGGGGTGGGAGGTGCTGGTTATCTTTTTGCTAGTTCCACTCATCTGCCCAGGAGATGGAGCCAGCAGTGGAAGAAAAAGCATACAATAGCCATTTTCTTCTAACACAAGCATCTGGGGTGGAATATTGAAGCCCCTTGTGCTGCAAAACCACACTTACTGATTCCCTCTCCCCCCCCCTCCCATTTATGAACTGCGTGTTAAATGTGAGTTGGGTTGAGGTTTCCCTGACCCAACTTGCAGTTAACATATCGCCTAATCAGACCTCAAAAGAAACTCCTGCCTCTTAATTGGATCACCTTAACCTTTGTCTAGCTAAAACTACTAATGACTCAGAGCTAAACCACACAAGATGAATTACACAAGAATGCTCAAGTGAAGGGAGACGCAATGTTAGCTAGGAAGCGTAGTTTGAATTCCACCTCTCTCAACAGAACTGGCAAAGATTGCTCCTTAGAGGGTTTGTTAATAATTGGCAGAGCCTTTGGGGAGGCAAAGAAGAAATCAACAAACCCTCTGAAGAGCAACCTTTGGTGGCTCTGTAGAGTGGTGAAATTAACAAATCCTCTGAGGAGCAATCATCATCATCATCATCATTATCATCACTACTACTACTACTACTACTACTGGTCATCTCTTGCCTTGAAAAATCCAGCTGGGGTTGCCGTAAGTCAGCTATGACTAGATGGTACTTTCCACCTCCAAATCTCAACTCAAAATGCTCAGACTTTTGTTTCCATTTAACAATGTGTCTTTTAATAATTGGAGGTTGCAGTAGATGAGCAAAAGTGGGAGGAGAGATGGCAGCTATGAGAAAGCAGAACAAGTTAAGGCAGCCACAAAAAAATGCTTCTACAACCTCTCCCTAGCCTGGAAAATGGCTTTTTACCTCGACTTGGCTGACCTGGCCACCTGGATCCATGCTATGGTAACATCAAGACTTGACTATTGTAATGCACTATACATAAGTCTCCCATATAGACTAACTAGGAGACTCCAATTGGTGCAAAACACTGTGGCTCAACTGTTATCAGAAGTGAGCAGGAGCATGAACATCACTCCCATCCTACAATCACTCCATTGGTTACCTATTAGTTACTGTACTCAGTTCAAGGTATTGGTTATCACTTACAAAGCTCTTCACGGCCTTGGTCCAGCACACCTATGGGACTACCTCCCTCCCTATGCTCCTCTATGGCAGCTTCGCTCTTCCAAACACGGTTTCCTGTGGGTGCCACACTGCACATGGGCGAAATCAACAGCAGCCCATACATGTTTCTCTGTGGTGGCCCCTACCCTGTGGAACAGCCTGCTTGAGGAAGTCAGGAGAACCCTCGCTCTCCTGGCTTTCCACGAACAGTGCAAAACCAAATTATTCAAAAAGGCTCTTTACTCAGATTGGAGGGCTGTTTTGTAGGGAGGGGGTCGCAGATGCTCTGCTAATGAGTAAGGAACCATAGACTTCACCACTATGTTATATTTGTGAACTTGTATCTATTTACCCTATGGCATTGTTTATGGAAATGTTCTTGATATTGACTGTACTAATCTCACACTGTGTACTCTGCCTTGAGCCTCAGTGAGAAAGGCAGACAATAAATGACATAAATAAATAATAAACAGGCACAGCTACATTTGTTTGGACACATCTAAATACCTCAGCAAATGATTAGCAATCGTATCATCATCTGTGAACTGGTAGGAGACCAAGCATTAATACTCCTTAAATGGGATGAAAATACCACATCTGTGACTTCCATCATGTATTAAGGAAATTTCAAGGTAGAGTAAATGTATTACAGAACTGATCACTGAATGAAAAATAAAGTCTTGTGAATCTGTTGAAGTCTCCTTCTGCTAAAAAAAAGGATTGTTTTACTATAGCAATGAGGGCATTATATAAAATTATTATCTCTGTTATGTAATGGGAACAGTAGTCATATCTTTCCTTCTGCTTTTGGCCCTCTTGGGTTCGTGATATTAGGTATTCACTAATGGCTAATATCAAATATTCACTAATGGCTTTAGCTGTGTGTGGGGGGGGGGGAAGAAACTTTATTTTTAAGTAATGACCTGGCAGGAGGCATACTTACAGCTTTTTAAAAAAAACCCTATTCTGTATGTACTTCAGACACAGTGTCAAACTCTTTCCTCTCCCCTCAGGCAAATCCTGATTTTTAAAAGCTCCTACTCTGTTTGAGTGAATTGGTTTTTATTAGATTTAGGTCTTATATGTAATGAGTACAACTATGCACAAGTCAAGGAGCTTTACGGGACATACTCTGTGACAAAACATAATACATGCAAAGAATTAAAACTGTGCTGGCTAGATTCACTTCAAATTAGAGTTATGCCAAGGATACTCTTGAGCGGGCAGTTTGATTGCCTTCAAAATGTGAAGCATGGAGACTCTGCTCTTCCCATACACTTGGAGAACGAATCATAAATGGTAAAGAGCTGTCTGTTGTATATTGTAAATCATTTAGCGCCTCCTAATTTTCAAGAGGGGCAAGCACATGAAGGGTAGACAATGGACAGATTGTATTTATTTTTATGGATTAGCTTTCTGACTCAAACTGTCTCCTGTCTAAATTTTTTTTAAAAGTAATCTGTTTGTTCCATACAAAAAGTAGAGGGGGGAATGCAAGAACAGTGTCACCAAGTGGCCAGATGTATATGTTATCCCTGTGCCTTTGACATGGTTGCCATTTTAGAAACAGAAACATAATCATATGGAGGGTGAAGTGCTTTATACATTAGTCAGATCATTGGTGCATCTAGCATTGTACTGCTGCTGATGACTAAGTTCTCATGCTGAGGTCATTTACAGCTGTGTCAGCAGCTACTCTAGAATTCCAAGTCCGGCAAGTGGAGGAAGTTCCATCCCTAGACACTCCCTGCTTATTATAAATATTAGAACTCATGGCAGTTTTCCTACACTTCATACAGCTTAACATTCTAGAGTATTTCTATATAACTTTCCTCCCTGAAAAGACCTGAAGCAGCCTCTTGAAGACTCCAAATTGGGGAAAAAATGATTTAAGAAAAAAAGAAAACAGATATATCTGGGTTCATCTTTTCCAATATGCTGCACTCTGCAGGTCTCAAACTGAGAGAAAAGGTCTAAGTGCCAAGGACCAAAAGCCTTTGTCTGTTGCCCTTCAGCTCAAGCCTCTTTAAAAAGGCCATGTGGCATGCAAGACACTGAAGGCCAGCCTCCTGCCTGATGGGAATCTTATTCTAACATGTCTCACCTCTTCTAAGCTTATCTTTGAAGCCATTGGGTAATAAGCCTATCTTCAAAAAAGGACAGCTAAAATGTACAGGATCTTGTACTCAGCACTGTGTGACATATTTTTGCTGTTCACTCAAATTGTAAATGTAACTGTGTGGAACATTGCTTGGAGTTGGCATATCTTGGTAAATGTGGATAGATCAGGATGGGTAGCTGTGTTGGTCTGTTTGTAGCAGTCAAAAAGAGCAAGAGTCCAGTAGCACCTATAAGACCAACAAAATTAGTGGTAGTGTATGAGCTTTCATGAGCCACAGCTCACTTCTTCAGATACAGCTAGAATGTCCTTATATCTTGGAGAGTGGACTGTTTACAGAAGCTGAATGATAATATCTGATGAATGACAACGGCAGGTGTGATTGAACAGGGTGGGGTATGCAGAGGGGTAGTGGGTGTGGAGAAATGAGCATTGGTAATGAGACAGGAAGCCTTTTTCTCGATTCAGTCCAGGTGGATGCATAATCTTGAGCTTCGTTATCAGTTGCGATTCAGCAGTCTCTCTTTCCAAACTCCCTTTGAAATTCCTCTGCAGGAGAACTGCTACTTTTAGGTCAGCAACGGAAGATTAAAATGGAAGGTTAAAATGTCTCCCCACTGGGTTTTGAATGTTTTGGATCCTGATGTTAGACTTGTCTATTAATTCTTTGTCAAAAAGACTGGCCAGTTTGTCCAATGTGGAGAGTGAAGGGGCAGTGCTGACATGTGATGGCTTAAATCACATTGGAGAATGGATAGTACTATGAACCCGAGATGGTATGGCTGATGTTGTTGGGTCCACTGATGATGTTGCTTGGATTGATATGAGAGCAAAGAGGGTTTGTTGCAGGCCTTGGTACCAAAGTCCATGTTAGTATTAAGTAGTTAATTATTGTGGGTGAGTAGTTGTTTCAGGTTAGCAGGCTTTCTGTAAGCGAGAAAAGGTTGCCCCACCAGTGCCTGTGTGAGGAAAGTGAAACAATCCCGAATAGGTTGTACATCATTAATAATGCATTGGACTGGCTTGAGTTGTAGGCTGTAGGTGACCATCAACTGTGTTCTGTTGTTACTTTCTTTGGTCTAACCAAAAAGATGCTCCCACAGGAACAAGTCTGCCCACAATGAGGGTTTCACCCTCCCGGGGATCACAATTCATCAATGCAAGCAACAAACATACAAATCTGATAGTCACAACTCTAATAAAGTGAGATAGTACATGTAGTGTAATATAGTGAATAAATAATACAATAAATAATTACAATAGATAATGCTAAACAAAATTCCTGATGGTACAATCAAAAGTCCATCAGTGCAAACTAGAGGTGGGTACGGACCAGAAACTGGACCAAAATTTAACACAGACTGGGCCAATTTGGCATTCACGAACTGGCGGGTCATGGAATGCTCATTTTCCATGGACCCCATGGACTTTTCGCTGGTCTGTTGGTCCATGGTCTGTTAAAGCCTCCCTGCCCCACTGGCAAGTGGTGCTAAGAGTACTTTATCATTCAAATCACCCCTTGGTTCAGCTGACTGGCAGGCCGCCAGTCAGCGGGCCGCTAGTCCGCTGGATCAAGGGTGGGTTAGATGCGCCCGGTGCCACTGGCAAGCAGTGACAGGAGCATTTTAACATTTAAATTTGCCCTTGCTCCTGCTGACTGGCCATCTCACCAGTCAGTTGAAGCAAGAGGATTTAAAGTGCCTCTGGCACCGGTCTGGACTGATGAACTGGTCAGATTGCGAACTAGTGCTGGACCCTGAAAAGTTGGTGTTCTATGGTCCATGAAATGTCATGGACCACAAACCCATGGCCCATGGGTTTTTTTCGGTCCATGCCCACCTCTAGTGCAAACAAGTTCAGTAACCGTTTCTGCTTCCTTCTTGCCAGGTTCAAAAAAATGGAACAGCTTCAGGGTCCCACCAGGTACAGCTTATAGGTAACTTTGTGTTCTTGTTAGTGGTGATGTATTAATGCAATGCTTTTCTTTGCAGATTTCGAACCAGCCCCGAGGACACTACTGGCACAAGCTCCACTTTACAGACCACATTGTCCATCACTTCTTTGGCATATTGACATCTGGATCTAGAGAATCTGAATGGCTTCATTGAGTTTGTGTTATTAATTGAAGCGGCCCTTGAAAAAGCAAAAGCATTGCAAAACAGCTAGCTAGACAGGGTCTCTTGGGTGGAGTTTGCTCCGGCAATATCTTCCAGGTTGGTTGGAAATCTGCAAAGGAAAGCAGATTACCACTAATTGCTTGCATGGCAAGCAAATGGCCCTTTACAGACTTCAGCTGTCCCATGGAGGGGGGGTCGCGCCTCCGCAAGCCAGATGATGTCTAAAGGACCCTTTCCCTGCCACTTGTGTGGCAGGCAAACGGTCCTTTCCGGACTTCAGCTGTCCCACGGAGGGGGGATCTCCCCTCCACAAGCCAGCTGGTGTCTAAAGGGCCCTTTCCCTGCCACACAACCAGCAGGGAAAGGGCCCTCAAAAGCCAGCTGGCCCATGGTGCCAGGAGCGGCATCGGGAGTGTTCTAACCCACCCCTTGCTCCAGCTTACTGACAGCTGCCAGTCAGCTGAATCAATGGAGGGATTTAAATGTTAAAGCACTCCTGGCACCTCTTGCCAGTGGGGTGGCTAGGCTTTAATGGATCACGGACGAACGGACCCACAAAAAATCCGTGGGGTCCATGGAGAACGGGCATCCCACAACTTGCCTGTTCACGAATGCTAAACTGGCCCAGTCTGTGTTTTGGTCCATTTTCCAGTTCTTGCCCACCTCATCTGTCTGTCTGTCTGTCTGTCTGTCTGTCTGTCTGTCTGTCTGTCTGTCTGTCTGTCTGTCTGTCTGTCTGTCTGTCACCTACTGGAAACAAATGTATGATACCATAAGATGACACAAATATGTAAACATCAACAATAACTAAGAACAAAAAAACCCACCAAAATCTCCAACATCACCCCATGAATAAGAACGACAAAACCAACCCCAATCCCAAAGCTATCATTGCATCTTAAAGGCTCTTTATAAATCAGTGTCTTCACTTGGTGTCTCAACAAGAAGGATGGAACAGTTCCATAACCAGTGCTGAGAACCTTCTGCCCTGCATCCTTGTCCTCTTGCACTTCCATGGTATTAGGTCTCTCTGCACAGGAGAACATATGCTAAAGAGATGACCAACTTGGCTGATTAATTCCATAAGTTGTAAGGTTGAGTTAATTGACTAAAAGCCATCAGGAGCAGTCCCTAGGAGAGGATGCTCTGCTACAGGTGCTAGCTATATTAACACATTAACTGATGACCCAGAGGAAATTGAATCTTAGCAGAGCCCTGGTTTGGAGTACAAGGGCAAGTAAGAAATATAAATGCAATTTCATATCATAATATATATTTCTCAACTTGTAGGTTCTGCATTTTCATGTGTATTGGAAAATGTCAGAACTATTGCCTTTGTTCTATATGGGCTACTCCAAAGAGAATATGAGCCGAAGGAAACATATCTACAAATTGCTTTCCTCCTAAAGCTGATAGCCTTGTAGAAGCATCAACACTTGCTGCTTACCCTGTTAAAAATGATAAGCACCATAATGTATCAACAATTATAAATGGATGTGAGATACCTGTGAGGATTAAATGCAGTGCTATCTCAAGACACAGACTGGAGTCTAATCACTTGAACAGATAACTTCCAAGATGAGCACACTGCAACTGTCATTATTCCAGCTTCTTTTTAATGCCTCTCTCTTTAGAAATACCAAATGAGTTGCTGCTTCAGACTCTTTCTCTCTCTTCCTTACATGTATGAGAGCATTCATGTTTGTACTTATCATCCCTTGTTTAGAAGCAAACACAAAAAACTTGTACGAAGTCTGAATAAGAACCTCCTTTCTGGAAGAGACCAGTTGTCCATCTAGTCAATCATCCTCTTTTACACAGTGGCTAAACCAGTTGCTGTGGAGGACCAGAAAACAGGACATGGAGATCACAGCCTTCCTGTGATATGGCCTCCTAGCACTGGTATTCAAATGGTCACTGAAACAACATCAACACTTCAGAAGTAGAAAGGGATTATGATTAGGTCTGTTATGTAAAAAATTGAGTGATAACATCTCAAAGAGGGAAGGTGGCATGGTGTAGCTTGGATTCATCAGATCTCGGAAGCTAAGCAAGGTTGGCACTTGAATGGGGAACCACAAAGGAAGACTGTTGAAAAGAGCATGGAGTCAGAGTTCTGCAGCAGGAAATATGGACTGGAAAGAAAATCCATCTCTCCTTTCAATTAGTGGAACTCTCCTGCATCCAACCTCCAGTCTGTTCTCTGCTGAGCTAGTTTTCTGCTTATGTGATGCTTTTCACATGGGCAACATCTGAAAATGTGAGGGCCTACCTGTATACTGAAGCACTGCTACCCAATCTTTCATTTCAGGACTTTGTAATCTCATTGGAGAACTGCATGTATAGATCCAGGCTTAGTACAAATCCCCTTTGCAATTAAGTATGCCAGCAAAACTGTTTTGTTTTTTTTTAATGTTCCAAGGAACATCTTAATTGCCTGTGTGTTATAGATGAAACAGAGTCTTTCAAAACCTTCTTGACGATTTATTTTTCAGATTGGTAAGGGTTCTGAGAATATAGTTGCCTGATACATCTGCCTGGAATGTGCATTTATGGTGTCCCAATTACTGGCTGAGAAGCTTTGTTCTTGCTGAACAGTAAATTAAATGATGACAAGGATTTGTGAAATAATAAAATACAAGTTAAGGTTGAGGCTGATAGGATTGCACTAAACATGCACTATGTTTGAGAATAACAAGTTCAGGCAAAGTTCACTGACTTACTGTTTCAGTCAAGAAATATATGGGCATGAAATTGTCCTGGCATTTGTTGAGATTTGCAATAGAGAAGGGATATTTTGACTTCTAAATAAGTGTATTGACAGCACATATGCCCATCAAACATAAAGAAGCTTTGAATCCAAATTATATATCCTTGTGCAGTGGTTTCCAACCTTTTCAAGTACGAGGACCCCTTTTTAACATAAAAAAATGTCACAGACCCTCCGCACCATGATAGTAGTTGCACTGTTAGTATGTGTTGTTTGAGAAAATGACAAAATGACAAACGGCAATGCTTAGTGTATGTATGGATTTGCAGACCCCTTGCAATAATTCCGTGACTCCCCAGGGTCCTAAGATCCCTGGTTGGAAACCTCTGTCCTACTGTATTCTCTTGGTATCTCCACAGCAACGTAAGGCTAATTCTTGGAGAAAGCATGAGAAAGTTTGTAATTAATAGCATAGCCTGAGCCACATAGCCAACTTCCATTCTGACTTCACTCTGGCATTGCCATCTTGTTGCCTCCTTCTGTTCTCATGAGCAGCGTACATGTACTTCTCCTCTCAGTCATAAGTTTAACCCCTTAGAACTTAGGAATGAACCTGAAGGTAGAAGAGATATGGAGTGGCCACCGCTCTGTGTCTTTTGGCTTTCTTGCTCTTTTCCTTGAGCAATGAGCTGGGTCTCAGTGACTGAGCACATGGTTTGTATGCTAAAAGCAATATCATCTCCAATTAAAAGATCTCAAGGTTTGGGTGATGAGATAGAACCCTGGAGACCTAGTTCCCATCAGAATGGACAATACTAAACCAGACAGCCCAGTAAATCCACACTTTTTCTTTTTCTTATCATGTTAAAACTTCAGATGACTCAAAGTCATTGAGAGCCAGTAGACTGAATATTTGAATATTTGTTCAGTTTAAGTGATTTTCTAGTAGGGATGGCTTGAGTGCAGCAAAAGAGGCATTCACAAATTGAGCATGCTGTGCCTATTTCCTGCCAAGAGCGTAACACTGATGATTTGTTGAAAATTCAAAACCAATCAATGTAGTTTACTTCATTGCCATTTTCCAAATGATAATGCTATGTGCTACTTATCTACCTTTTGTTGTTGTTGCTATTGTTGTTAGAGCACTGCTCTCATCTGACATCTAGAGAAGTCTCCATAACGATGCCCTGTATTTATTCAGGAAAAGAAACAAAATAGGCAAATTTACTATGTCGTAGCAAATCTGCAGATTCTGGGATTTAATTTTTGATCACTCTTCTCTCTGCTGCCATGGTAAGTGCCTCAAAAAAGACATCAAAGATGTATGGCTGAAGAAGCAGTGGAAAAGAGATAAGTCATTATTATTGTTGTTGTTGTATCTATAACAAAAAATAGTAGTTGAGGACCTGCAATGTTTTTATCCTAATTCAACATAAAAATGTAGCTGTGGGTTTTTGATGAGCTGCAGAGAACATTCTGGTGCACAATTGGGTAACATTTCAGAACACACAGCATCCCTTATGGGCTTTGCTTCATTTCATCACTTTACGTGACAGATGAGCTTGGAGTGTCTGCCGCAGCTTTAGGGAGAGGAATCAGCACCCAGTCTTCGTGGTGTAGAATCTCCCAGGTCTGAACAGCAGACAGTTTTCATCTCTGATGTAATTAATGAGGGGGCCTCTCATCCAGGACTCCCTGAGGGATTCTGTTTACAAATAAAAAGAGTAACACATGGCAGCCTCCCCGCACTCCCTTCTGGCGACCCATTCTTCTTCTCCGACAAGCTCAGCAGTCTCGGCATCATTTCCAATTCATTGTTCCATGAAGATAATTGAACGTGGCTTTATAAAAGAAACCCTTAAGATGAAGATGGTTTGCCTTTGGCTTCTAGACGTTTGCCAGGAGGGCCAGTAACAGATCAGCTAAAGGCATTCGCTTTCTCCAGACAGCTTCCCTTGCTCCAAAACCTCCCATCTCTCTCAAATGTTGGGTTGCTTCTTTTTCTTTCTTTTTCTGGTAACAGGCATTATGCTTTTAACAGCTGCCTGACAAGAGCAATGATAGTGTGTAGCTTTTCCTCACATGGAGAGAAAATGATGGGAAAAGCCATGAACCTCATCTGTGGAGTTTCAGCCTACTATGAATCCATAACAGGCATAGAGCTTTTGTTAGAAAAAAAAAATGTGGCAGCCCCCATGGGTGCTCCAAAAGATACCAAAAATGTGGGGAAGAAATGATCTGCTGACTTCTGCCTTAACATGGGTGCTCCTACATATTTGGCAATATGTCTACTTAGAAAGCAGTGTAAGATTACAGTGATTTGGCATACACTTGCCAAAGATCTCACTGTTTTCAGGCCTGTAGCTACAGGGGAACATTTGGGGGCAAAAATATGTCATCCCCCTTTCCTACAATTCCAGATTTCATTTTTCAAAAGCAAGTCTCCAGCCCTTTTCATTGTGGAGATGTAAATGAAAAATATGTAAGCACAGGAACACATGATGCTGCTTTTTACTGATTGAGACCATTGGTTTATCAAGGTCAATATTGTCTACTCAGACTGTCACTGGCTGCCCAGGTCTCAGGCAGAGACTGAACCTGGGACCTTAGATGCTCTGCCACTTACCCTCAGCCCTTCTCCCTTAAGCAATTCTAGTCTGGATTGTCTGTGAAGGAATGGAGGAAGGGAACGGCAAGATTGCTGGAGCTGGGTCAGTTAACCCCTTTCTGGCCAAATCCATTCTCTTCTGCTCTGTCCCATCACTTTTTCTCCCAGAATCCTGTGTTTCTTTTCCCCTTTAATGTCCATGACATGACCCATGGGAACACTGGGAAGAGAACCGAAGTGAGATTTATACTATTTTGGAGTTGTCTCTAATGTGTACTGCCGGAAATTCACCTCAGGAGTAGGTAGAACTATGAGAGAGAGGGCAGAAACAGAAAAATAAATTCCATGTTTCACTCAGGCTGGTATCTCTTTTTAATCACGAATTGCCATCCACCTTGTTGTAATTTGCCTTTAAGTACATGTACCCCTGAATGCCTTTACTCAACAATGAATAAGCACTGTCAAGCTCCTCTCCTCACCTCCCCCAAACTCTGGGATTAGGTAGGTTTAAACTACAAAACATCCCACTATAGAAAAAGACATACTTCACAACAGAAGGTCAAAGGCTGAAGAGGCATAATACATAGGCAGTGTGAAGCCGCACCCTTCTTACTGCAGAAAAAAACCAAGGCTTTTATGGAGGATGGAATTAAATTTGAGCATATGTGTAGAATGATTTCTCTCACACTACATAATAACTACATACATCTAACTACCTGGTGTCAAGGGTAATGTATAGGTCTGAGGGAATGATATGTAGGTATGCAAGTTAGGAATCTCCCTGTAGTGGCATACAACAGGGTGAGGGAATGAGAGAAGAGAGAGGCTCTCTAGGCTTATGGCTGTCCCATATTCTCTGGTCCCTCCTTTCATTTGCTTTAACCCCAGTCACCCACAATTGGTAAAAAGGAGGGACACAAGCTTTGATTAACTGGTTGGTAGCGTGTAAGCTTGATGCTCCTTAAAGGGCTCTCATTTAGGTCTGTACTGGAATAACACTAATTTTGAGGTAAGTATAAGTCCCTTTTTACAGCTATTTTGACCAGAAAGACAAGACACTAATGATGATGAACAACAAAGATTTATTTACAGAAAAAAGGGTGTATAACAAGGTAAAGGTTTCCTGTGGAACATTTCAAATCAGAATGTACAACTGGCTCTCCACTCCTCAGAGATTATAAATTTTCCGATAATATGTTGAACTGAGCCTCAATTAAAATACACAAACACTACCCATCAATTACTGTGCTGAGTTCAAGGTATTGGCTGTTACATACAAAGCTCTTCACAGATTTGGTCCGGCATACCTAAGGGACTGCCTCTCTCCCTATGTTCCTCCAGGGCAGCTTTGCTCATCTGAACAGGGTCTCCTGCAGGTGCCACTCTGCACATAGGCAAAATCAACAGCTGCCTGTATACTTGCCTTTTCTGTGGTGGCCCCTGTTCTATGGAATGACAGGCCTAAGAAGGCCAGGAGAGCCCCACTCTCCTGGCTTTCCACAAATGATGCAAAGCTGAATTATTCAAAAGGACTTTTTACTCAGGTAGGAGGGCTGTATTGTAGGAAGAGGGTCTCAGATGCTTCACTAATGAGTTAGGGACCATGGACTTTATTGCCTTAGGTACTACCTGTTGCTTCAAGTATGTGCCCCTATGACATACATACATACATACATACATACATACATACATACATACATACATACATACATACATACATACATACATACATACATACATACATACATACATACATACATACATACATACATACATACATACATAAAGATTTTATTCCTTTTTCTCTGGACAGTTTACCTCAGCATTCAAGTTTTACTGGAAGCTAACAGGATTACTGTTCAGGTTCTAGGCCACTCCTTTAACTCAGATAGCCCCTATTCCTAGAACCTCTACAATAAAGTTAAATTTTATAGGCCCTTAACAGAGTGCTTGTTTGTCTCATTAAAAGAAATTTTCTTCCCTAACATGACCCCATCTTAACTAAAAGCCAATTAAAAATTTGTCAAGCTGATACTCTTATCCAGAGCCATAATTCCCTGAGGAACAAGTTTCTCTGTTCCCTTTCCTAAATGGAGGCTAGCTCGCCCTGTCCCATCCAGTGGAATTCCATGGGTTCTGATTGTCTGCCAATCACTTGGATTTGTATGAAGCCACAAGCACAACGATGGTTCAGGGCTCTGAAAGACAGGTGGGAATGTGGGGCTGATTGCCTCATTCCCACCTTAGAAATTAAAGGTGTGATTAATTGCCATCTCCCCACTAGGGGTGTGCAAGGCCTGACCGATTCGGTAAACCTGTTTCAGTTTTAACCGAATCAGGAAACTGTTTCGGTAATCAGGGAATACCGAATCGGGTATTCACATTTCGGTAATCGATTCAGCTTTTCAGCTTAATTTAGCCATTGATTTCAATGGGAAAACCTTCTCCTGGCTTTCTGGAAGCCCGGGGGGGCATTTTCTCACCAAATCAAGCCAAACTTGGTGGGGACCTTCTCCTAACTCTCCTCTAACTTCCCCCCCAAGTTTCAGAAAGATTGGACTTTGGGGAGCCATATTATGCCTCCCCAAAGAAGGTGCCCCCATCCTCCTACACTCTCCATTGTTCTCTATGGGGAAAAACAAGTCATCATCTTTCTAGGTGGCCTGGGGTGGCATTTTGCAAGCAAAATGCCCCCAACCTTCAGGGGCCCATCTCCCACCTGTCCTCCCACCTTCCACCAAGGCTCAAGCTGATCCCACTTTGGGGGGCCATTTTATGGCCTCCCAAAGAAGGTGCTCTCAGCCCCCCAAATACACCCCCAACAGCCCCACACAGATCCAAATACACCCCCAACAGCCCCACACAGACCCAACTCCATCCCCCAACTGCCTCACAAAGACCCAAATCCACCCCCAACTGCCCCACACCTGCCTGAACCCCAGAAGCAGGCTGGCCATCTGTCCCCCATTGTTCCCTATGATGGGAACTTTTAAACTCTCTTTCCCAGGGCAATTATGCACAGTCCAGGGGTGCCACAATGGTGGGCACACTCCCGAGTGCCAGCTTGTCCCTGTGAATGAACATCTGATCCACAGACACCCTCCCCCTGATACCCCCACCACCCTCAGAGACAGATGGCCAGCAAGCCCCATTGTTCTCTATGATGGGAACCAACCTCACAACAAAGACTAAACCACATACACACACTGAATAAAGTTTGAAAAAAATATTTTCTCACTTTCAAAGTACAAGTA
Organism: Eublepharis macularius; assembly: GCF_028583425.1. Classification (NCBI taxonomy): domain Eukaryota; kingdom Metazoa; phylum Chordata; class Lepidosauria; order Squamata; family Eublepharidae; genus Eublepharis; species Eublepharis macularius. The sequence goes on from NC_072791.1 coordinate 38,629,600, forward strand.
GGTAAAGCATTTTGACATGTTACACCAGCAGTCTCCCACACACAAAAATAACACAATTCACTTCACATCAGAGAATCACAAAAACACACAACTCCTGTCAAAAACACTTTCTTTCTTGAACAGCTTTAGGTTACACATCAGGAGGGAAGAATAGGGCACGAAAGCAGTTCACTACACAAAAAAGAACACAACTCACTTCAGATTAGAGAATCACCACAAACACATTTCCTGTCAAAAACACTTTATTTAGGTTACACAGCAGGGGGGCACACCAAAGGGCATGCCAGCATCATCCTAACCAAAAAATAACACAACTCACTTCACATCAAAGAAGCACAAAAACACAATTCCTGTCAAAAACACTTTATTTCCTTAACCGCTTTAGGTAACACATCCTCCATTGCAGAAAACAAGGACAGAATAACAAAAACCACACACACACAGTTTTTTTTTTAAATCACTTTATTTCTTGGCATGTGAGGCCATGAGGGCAATCACCCATCCCTCCCAAACAAAATTGATAGGGGGAAACCATTGCAACATGGTCCAGCAGAACCATTGTCATTTCCTGCAGCTGTGCTTTCAGTTCAGCCAGTGGGGAAATGACACAAAGCAGAACCGTGCACAGCCATGGGCACAACACAATGGCATTCCTGGAGCGGTGTTGCTGAGGTCCCCCCCCCCCACCAGCCTCAGCCTCTACCTGGAAACATCTGTGAGACACAAATGTTTCCATCATCATCAGCTGGCCACCTGCAACATTCCCAACTTTCCTCCAACCCCACCAAGCACGCCCACCCAACAGTAACATTTCAATGGCATGCAAACAAGAAAACATCAGAACAACAGCAAAAACATTCATTATCAACAAACAGTAAACATTAAAGATCAGCATCCCTAACCTAACCAGTCCCTATCTAACCTATTTCTCCCTCCAGTGGCAATCAACATTTCTGGGGCATGTCATTATTTTTCAGAATAAATTTGGTCCCACAGGGTCTGTCACAGTATTGGGAGATTATTTAAATTCCTTTTTTTTGGGGGGGGGGATCCAAATTGCGAGGTGCATTTCCTTTGCCACTGGTACCTACCCACCCTCCTCCTGCTGGCCGGTTTTAACTGCGTCTAACGAGTTTAATGCAGGGGAGAGCTCGATTCCAAAGGACTGGACTCGCAGAGGATGCAGGCCACAGGGTGGGTTCACTTCATTCACTCTGGAAGTCCAGTCCTGAGAAATTGAAGAGGTGAGAGTTGACCTTCAGGAAGGTCAACTGCTTGACTCTCCATGGGAGAAGGCGAGAGCCATGTGGGCTGACAATGTCGCCTGCATGAGAAAAGATGTGCTTGCTGTCCACGCTCGTCGGAGGGCATGAGAGCAGCTGCTGCGCCTCAAGGGAGAGGTCCAGCCAGACCAACTCCTTGGCCCAGTAGCTGAGCAGATCGGTGAAGAGCAACTCACAGAGCTCCGCAAGGTAGTCCCTGACCACTGCCTCCGCCAAATCCTCTCTCACGTTCTTCATGATCCCAGAGGGGCCAAGGGCCCACCGGAGCATCTCCATCTCCATGGACACTCTGGTGGTGGCTGCGGGGGGAGCCTGCTCAGAGGGGGTGTGAGAGGGACCCACATGGCAGGGCCCCTCTCCCATCCCCTCTGATGACAGGCGTCCCCTCTTGGCCTGCTTGTGCCTCACCCACGCACAGAGGGCATCAATGGCTTGGGTGAGGTTCCCGTCCCACTCGGCGAAAGTGCCCTTTATGCGCGGGTCGCACTTGGTCCCCAACATGTACGACTCATTCTGAGTGAGAGGAGTTAGCCATGCTGCAGCCTTCTCACCAGCGCGTGCAGTGCTGGAACGATGTCAGCACGAGGTGTGTCTGGGTCTACAATGGTGGCCAGATTCCTCTGGAGCGTGTGCACCAGGGGAATGACCAGAGCCAGGATCGCCATGTCTGACGAGACCGCCACAGTGAAGTCCTTGAAGGGCTTCAGGACCTCCACTGTCTGGGTGATGGTGAGCCAATCCTCCTGGCTGAACTCACCCTCCTGACTCGCACCGCCGCTCTCGGACAGCTACGCATGGAGTGCGGCCTGCTGCTCCACCCATCGCTCAAGCACAGCACAGGTGGATTTCCAGTGAGTGCTGATGTCAGCGAACAGTACGTGCTCCAGCACGCCTCTCCTGACCTGCTTCTGGCACAGTTAGTGAGTGGCTGTCATGCTGTGCGAGAAGTGTCTCGTGAGCCTCTGACATTTCTGGATCAGTAACTGGAATTCACGAGTCCGGGCATCACGGGGTTACTTCGAGAAGCCCGACTCAAGAGCATCTCTCACCACTAGGTGAAGCTTGTGGGCCACACAGTAAATGTGCTCTTGGCTCACTAGATGTGCCACTGCCCTCATGTTGCTGCCACCATCCGTCACCATCCATCCCACGGTGGTGGGTCCCTGGCCTATCCACTCCTCCAACTGTCTCCCCAGGGTGGCAGCGATGTTCTCTGCTGTGTGCGACACATTGAGAACTTCAGCATGGAGCAAGGCCTTGCGGTAGCTGGCCCGGCAGTCTCCCATCCATCCCTGCCTAGCTGCATACACCCCACCCACCCAGAACCTCCTCGGTTTCCCACCAGTGAGCAGTAAGCGAGAGGTACGCTTGCTGGACACTTGGGCAGGTCCAGATGTCAGACATGAAGTGCACAGTTCTCCCAGCAACCCGGGACAGCTGTGCCTTCACGTGTTCCCTGGCAGCCCTGTAAAACGAGGGCACCACCGATCTGCTCAACGTCATGCAAGCAGGGATGGCATATCAGGGAAAGAAATCATGGAGCAGCCCTGAGAAACCGAAGTCATCAACTATGGAGAACAGTCTTCCATCCACAGCTACCATATTGACGATGTGGCGCGTGAGGCGCCGGTTCGCCTTCTGGATCCCTTCTCTGGGCACTCTAGGGCCCTGCTTACCAAGCGTCTCCATCAGAGAGGCTTGGCGTCCCTGCCCTACAGGAGCCCATGGGGGGAGAGCACCAGAGGAGCCTGCCTCCTTCTGGCTAGCTGGCAGCTGTGTGGTGCCACTCAAACTCTCCCCCCGAAGAAGCACTGCCTGGTGATGCCTCTTCATGTGGATCCTCATCCCAGACATGGAGAGATGGTTCACATCTCTGCCACGGCTGACACGCTGCCTAAAATGTCAGCACTGGGCAACTCGGGGGTCCTCCGTTGTCTGGAAGTGACTCCAGATTTTGGAAGTGAAGGGTTGCCCACACTTCCCAGGGGAAGCACTCACGGGACTACCCTGAGACACCTCCTGTGAGGTGCTTTGTCTGGACACACCGTGTACCACTCTTGGCTGGGCAGTTGGGGATGGATGAGGATGAAGGGGCAGAGATGTGGGCTCTTCACCACAGTCTCTTCCTCTTCCTCCCGCACCCTCTCCTCCTGCACAGCCGTGAGAGGCCTGCTGCTGACCTCAGAGGAAACAGGGGTGGACCGCCCCGCAGGGGGTCCCACCGGCAGTTCCTCCAACATCCTCTGGGTTCCTGGGTGAGCGTGAGGGATGGAAAAGTCACATGCCTCGCGTCCATCCCAGGAGACACCACATGCTGCCCCTTCTCCAGCAGCTGGCTCGCAACCACTGGAGGAGGTAGAGCCTCAGCAGCAGACCCCCACCCAGTGCCAACCCCTGCCTGAGACACCTGGGTTGGGGGTGGCCCTCCAGCAGCTGCCTCAGGAAAGAGGGCCTTGCGAGCCCTCTTCCTGTCACCAGAAGCCAGGCTGGTGAACGGCAGCAGTGCAGGGGAGGGCCTCCTCCGCTCAGATGGGGGGGCTGCTGCAGCAGTCCCCCTCCCCCTCCCCTCCTCCCATCTATATTTCTCTCTTTCCTTTCTGCCATCCTTTCCCCTCCCAGAAGCTACACTGACTATTTAGAGAGACCAAAGGAAAACAAAGGTTAACTTTGTTTTCAACTGCTATCTACCTCCTTCTCAATCTGTTCTTCTTGTGGCTCTGTCACTTGAAGACGGTCAATCAAATGTCTTTTTAGACAACCCTATTTATGTTGGGGGACCTGAGCCTGCCTGCCAAACAGCTGAATTCCTCAGGAACCGAGCTGGCTCTAAACCCCAATAACAAGGGAAAGCCTTAGACACTAACAAGACTAGTATGCCCGGGCTGGCTTGGCTCCACCATGGGTGCCAGAGATGGGCAGTGAAACCCTATTTATGGGAGCACTAATGGGAAGCCTATTTACAACCATACCAATATGTATATATATGAATATAAATAAAATATAACCTAACTCTAACTACCGCATGCCCTGCAGATCCCTATTTACTGTGTTAAACAAGCTACGCTTGGGTCTCTATCAATTAAGTTGAGGGCAAGTAGCCACTGAATGCCTACAAACTGGCCTACCTTCCTAAGACACTATTTAACAGGAAAAAAATTTCTGTTGTGTGTCTGTGTGGGGTGTGGATGTGGTGTTCTGCAAATGTACCTCCCCCCACCCAGGCAAGCAGAAGCCCACCCCTGTGCCCACCCAAATGTTAAACCCGGGGAGTCACAGACTCACTTACCAGTCCTGCAGTCCAGCGATGGTCAGGCAGACAGGCAGGCAGGAAGTCCTCTCCTCCTCAGCAGCAGGCAAGACGATGTACTGCAAGCCACCGAAGCAGTGAGAAGGTCTCGCCTCTCTAGGCCAGGAACAGAAAGGTGGGAGGTTAGCAGAGATCCATAAACTGAACAACCCCCAAAAGTTAAGGCCCAGGCATGGTTTTGGCCAGGCCAGGCCCAGAGCCACTGTGCAGAGCCAGGCCACAGAGTTGAAGACAGTAAACATGCAGCAGTGAGGCAAACCCCTGGCACCAAAAGTTCCCTGGCTGGCACCGAAAGTTAAAAAGACAGACACCAGGCCTAGGCATGGTTTTGGCCTGGCCAGTCCCGGAGCCACTGTGCAGAGCCAGGCCACAGAGCTGAAGAGAGAAAGCATGCAGCAGTGAGGCAAACCCCTGGCACCAAAAGTTCCCTTGCTGGCACCAAAAGTTAAAATGACAGACACCAGGCCCAGGCATGGTTTTGGCCTGGCCAGGCCCAGAGCCACGGTGCAGATCCAGGCCACAGTGTTAAAGAGAGCAAACATGCTCCCACTTTGGTTCCCTGGCTGGCACCAAAAGATAAAACAGGCAACAATAATCCAAGCCTTAAGAAGACCCGGGCCCACTCTGCAGGCAAATCCAGTGTCACAGTGAAACATTTTTAAGCAGAGGCCAGCAGAGGGGCCCAGCATCAATTTAAACAAACTCTGTGCCTTCCCTTCCTCCCATCTCTCCCCTAAATAAAAAAATCTACCAGTCCTCTCCTGATGTCCAGCCCTGAGTTGATCCACAGGCAGAAGTCCACTCCACAGGCAGAAGTCCACTCAGTGCAGTCCAGTCCAGTCCAGAAGGTCAGGCCAAGGCAGAGACAGTGAGGAAAAAGCACTCTCTCTCACTGTCTCTCTCCAGCAGCAACAGAGGCTGTCCCAAAGTCCAGCCTCTATTTTAAATCCCCTGCTGCATCTTCTTCCAAAGAATCCATTGGCTGGAAGAAGGATGCAGCAGTGGGATTGGAAACTCCTAAGTCCCCTCTCCCTTGCCTGACCCCCCTCTCCCCCCTTGCACTCCTACTCTACCACTCTTTCCTGCTTACCCCTCCCCTACCTGAAATCCAGGCGGGAATCTCTTGCTGCTTGCTTAGCATTGCATTTTGCAAGTGCAATGCTAGCAAGCAAGCACCTTGCAAAGCAAGGATTCCCGCCTTTTCTAGCTAGAGGGGAGGGGTGAGGAGGAGGTAATGAGTCACTCACTCCTTCTCCCCCCTCCCCTCTTCAAAGAGACCGCAGGAAGCTGTAGCTTCCTGCAGGAATTTGCTAGCCACTTGCAAATGCAAATGGCTAACAAAATGGCGATTCTCTGATTACCGAATCGACCCGAAACATACTGAATTGATTTGGTAATATCTGTTTTGGTATTACCGAAATTTTTTTGGTAATCAGAAAAGTTTCGGTAATACTGAAACAAGCCGAAATGGGTCTGATTCGGTAATTTTTACCAAATCAGATTACCGAATTGCACACCCTACTCCCCACCTCACAGCTTTATCTAACAGTTTTGAAGACTACTACACAGTCATATGCCCTGCAACCTCTTGAGAGAAGAATTTAGGTGCACTAATTAAATCAGCAAATGGTTCATAATGTGATTATAAGCACATCACTTCTCCCTTGCATGGTGTGCCACATCACAAATATACAGCTTGTTGTACAGATTCTATGCAAGCCTGCTTATAGTAAATACAAATGTATATGTGGTACATAAAAATTGAATATAAGAGGCAATAATTGGTAGATGTCTACATTACAAAATTCCAAATATGCAAGAAAATCACTGTTTGGTGTGAGTTGTCTTGGTAGTAGGATGGGGTAAGACTCGTCTTGGCAGCAGTACATGTGAAAAGGCTCTAGGGCTCTTAGTAGACCATATAGTGAAAATGAGTCAGCAGTTTGATGCAGCAGCTAAAAAGGCAAATGCAATTACAGGCTGCATCAACAGAAGTATAATGTCCAGATCACATGAACCACATCTCTGCTCTAGTTAGACCTCATTTGGAGAACTGTGTTCAGTTTGGGGCACCAGAGTTTAAGAGGGGTTTTGATAAATTGGAATTTGTCCAAAGGAGGGCTACAAAGTTAGTGATGGTTCTGGAGACTAAATCCTACGAGGAAAGGTTGAGGGAGAGAAAACTGAGAGGTGATACGATAGACATCTACAAATATTTGAAGGGCTCTCACATAGAGGATGGAGTGTAGTTATTTTCTCTTTCTACAGAGGGTTGGCCCACAATTAAACCAAAATAATTTTTGGCTAAGCATTAGAAAGAACTTCCGGACAGGTAGAGCAGTTCCTCAATGGAACAGGCTTTCTTAGGAGGTTGTGGTCTCTCCTTCTTTGGAGGTTTTTAAGCAAAGGCTAGATGGCCATTAATCTATGACTCAGGCAGCTGCAGCATGGTGCTGCCCCAGCCCATTGTGGCCTGTTGTGGCATGGTGCGGGGAGGCCCAGTCCGGTAGCCCGCTGCAGCATGGGGCAGCTCAGCCAGGCGCCAATTGTATTATGTCACAACAGGCTCTGTTGCTAGTTGCTAATAAGTTTAGAGGTTCCAGTTCTTGTCCCAAGGAGGAGGGATGACCTCAACATGGAATGCCTAGGGTTATGGTTAGGAATACATGGATATGATCATTTTTGTTCTGTTCTATATGTTGTCATTTTCATTAGTTTAGATTTGCCGTATTTTAGCTGCAGCTGTTGATGACGGCGTCATTTCTTTTACAGCATTTTCTACTGTTTATTTTACATTTTACACCAATTATTCCATTTTTTTTTTTGCTATTTATGCACAACTGATACAAATAATAAAACTGAAAATGAACAAATGTTTTCAGGAAACAAAATTCCGGTGAGGAAAAGAAAGCAATACCAAACAAAAGGCTGATGAAATCAAAATGGAGATATTTGAACTGATCAGTCCATTGTATTTGTATTTGGTCTCTTCCCTAGTTTGTTCCAGCTGACTCTTTCCTCTGCCACACACACATGCACAGCCACCAAACTTGTTTAGCTTTAATGTACAAGCTAATGTTTCATTGAGTAAGACTGACCAGATTTTGTCTACTGAGTCAAGGAGAGATGTAGCTAATGCAACTTCTTCTACCACAATATTTCTTTACTGGAAGAAAGAAGATCTGCAAACTCTTTCTCTATAGCCCAGATTTTAAAAGCACAGAAGCAGACATTGCAACACTAACAAGGGTGGACAAGGTCACAAAGAACTAGATGCACATAAACAAAGTATCTCGGTATTACTGTAGAGAGCATGACTATATCTCTGCCACATTTCTGTTTTCTGCCTAATTGGCTAGCTTGTGGTGAAAAATGTTTACTGGACACAACATGTTGAAATACATATCTATTAGATGCCATGTGATTAATTGAGGAATCCATAACTTATGTGCAAAATATTCTACTTCGTGTTCTTTAAAGGTTATAGCTGCCAATGCATTAAGAATAACTGGATAGTTAGTGTGAATAATGTATCTTGTGGTGAGTCTTTTTCTAGCAACTGAGAAGCCTATTAAAGTTCTGATATGCAAAAAAAAAAAAAAAGTTCTTTAGGTCACGTTATAGAGGCAAGTCGGAAACTGAGACTGTCCTTGAATTCAGATCCCATCCAGCTTTCCCCCATCAAAATGAACACATTTGCAATGTTATTTTTGTGACAATTGTGTATAACTGACTCGCAAGCAAAATAAATGATTCAACAATGAGACCGTGGTGAAAAAATCTCTACGTCAATGACCACATAGAAAATAAAAATTAAAAACAAAACCAAAAAAACCACAGAGGCCATATCAATTCATTCCTTTTTTTAAAAAAAATTTTATTGGATTAGAAACATATCATATCATTTACACTCACATTCCCTTAAATTTCCAATTCTAACCCCCTCCCATTCCCCCCCCTTTTATTGACTTCCAACAGTTTTCCAACCCCTCATCTATTTTCCCTTTACTCATATCAACTTTACTATATTTATTATAATATACTTTCAAATTCTTCTAAGCTTATCTGTCATAATTGTGCTATTTCTGATTCCTTTCCCTTACAAATGAATAGGACTCTCTTAACCTATCTTCTTCCCTAATGCTAATAATATTCATTTTAATAACCTATACTCTATCTTACTCTTTCTACTCTCTTCAATATGGGACAAACAATTTGCCCCACCTTATACATATTTTCTAGTACTTCTATAAACATTACATACATTCATAATAAATCAATCAATTTGACTTATATTCTATATATATTGCTCCTTACTTCCTTTTACATGTCTTATCCATTTTAATTATCTAATTTCTCCATTACAGAGCTATCTAACTGAAGTAATCCGTTCATATATTCATTTAACATAAGTTAATCTATTATATCCACATTTCATATGCTAATATATATCCATTCACCCTTGTACAATTACTATTTACCATCAGAAAGATATTTGATTTAGTTTCTATCCTTATATTTCTTATAATAATAGCACTACTAATACCCTATATAATAACCCAATATGATATTTGCTTAGAATTATTCAGTTAACTCTCCACCCCTCGGTATAGTCACTTCCCTCTTCTTATATTGTGTTTCAGTAATTTTCAAACTGCCACAGTTCTCCACCCACCTCCCATTTTTTCACCAAATATTGTTTCAGCTTCTCCCAGTCCTTGTTAAACTGCCCTGGGTCAAGGTCTCTCAATTTTCTTGTCATTTTATCCATCTCCGCCATGTACAGCAATTTGTAGATCCAATCCTCAATGGTTGGCACCTCTTGTACTTTCTTATATCAATTCATTCCTAATGGGAAGTATGATGATTCTGAAAAACTGCTTCAGTTGGAATCTAGGTTGCATCAGGAACATCCTGATGTTGTCCAGTTTACACCGCAAGATGCTAAACAGAGAGAACACATTTAAAAGCAGTTACTGCCCCAAAGAAAAGTACAAACTTTGTCAACACTATCTTCCCTGAAGGTCAAACTGAAGGTCAAAACTGCTATTTATGCACAAAGCTTTCCTGTTGCAACAGCATTGCTGAAACTCCAATACTTTGTCCACTCCAAATTTTTTAAACTACTTTCTAGCCTTTTGGTGAAATTCATACAATTCTTTTTGCTCTCCTGACATAGTGTCTAAGGGAAGGTAAAGTCTTAGTCCCTCCTCTAACAGCCAAGTGTGACTTGCATTCCAGATATTGGAAACAGCCGATGGTTAGTTTAATAAGCCATCAATTGCTCTTATGGATTACCAAAGGACCCCCAAGCCCAAATTATGAAGATAATTTGTCTACCACCATGTCTGCAAAAGACAATTTTCATGCTTTCTATGATGATTGGCCCATATCCAATAATAATGTAAATAAAATCATTGTGTTCATGTAAGGGGGAAAAGATATTATGTTGTCAAAAGGTTTGGCAGCTTGTCTCGCTGATGCATACATTATAATTCTCAATATAATATAGAGAAAGATATAAAGTGTGCCCCCTTTTGTCAGAATAGTAAGTGTCCGAAACAGAGTTATACACGTTTAAGCCCATAGACTTGAAGTCGGTGGCCTAGGGTTGCCAACTAGACATGGGCACGATCCAAAAAATAATCCCAATTTAGCTGATCGTGATTCTGCGGCGGCGCCGAACCCAGGTACCCGAACCTCGCCGATTAAGTCCCATTTCCGATACAGAATCGGGAATCGGGAAGGCCGACGTGGGAGGGTGCCCCACCACCAACACTCCCCCAGACCAGAGTGACCAGGCACTAGAGTGTGTAATACTGTGTGAGTCCTCAGCCAAGGAGGTGCCCACTGAGCTTGGCTCCAGAGCTAGGCGGCAGCCCTGGCACCAGAGGAGATAGCTCCCTATTCCCTAATTCCCTATCCACTGAAGCCCAAAGCTAAAGCTCCCCCCTCTCTCTCTCTCTTGTGCTTTCTCTCTCCAAAAGCGGCAAGCGAGAGCTCGCCTCTGTCCCACTCCACCCGCAAGCGGAAAGTGAAACTTTGTTGCATAGCACATGGCTATTTATAAAGCCTGGGTCTGCTACGCAGGAGGGCTGTGTTTGGCCGTAAGAGCTGCCTCTCAGGCTTTGCAGGGATGAGATTCGAGTGCCCATGGCTACAGAAGAACACCCCCTTCCCCCGTCCTCCCCTCTCTTCTCCCAAATGGATGAGATGGGTGCGCGCTTTTCTGGCTGCTCTGTGGTTGGAAGGAAGCCCTGCTGATCAAGGAAAGCTGGGCTTCCATTCGCGTTTCCAGGGCAACAGAAGGAGGGCAAACAGCTCCGGCATTCCCCAGGCTCCGTTTCCACGGGGCTCCGTTCCCTCGGGAACAGATGGCTGGTGCCATAATGTCTGCAGGCTGCAATCCCAAACATAAACTGATCGATCCGATCGAGACCCGACAGAGCGCCCCACCCGAGCACTGAACCGGGAGACGTGGACGGAACCAATCAGCCTGGTCCTGATGGCGCAAACGCCAAAATCTGGGCAATTTTCAGACTATAATTCCGATTGTGCCCATGTCTATTGCCAACATCCAGTTCGGTCTTAGCATTCTCCAAGAATTACAACTGAATTTCAAATAATGGAGATTATTGCCACCACCTGCAGATCTCCAGGAATTTCCAATGACAGATTGACAACTCTAGTTTAGAGTAGTTGCATAGGATCGCACTGTAAACCAAATTTCCTTCCAGACTGCATGAGTCTCAGAAAGTGAAATGCTATGGCTTTGGCAACTCTTTGTGATTCTGCTTAAGCCTTGTGATCGATAGGCTTAGTGTGTTCAAAGTTTTCAGCAAAACTTGAATTTCCTTGTATTCATAATATCTATTGCTTTAATTTCTCCTTCAAGAAGAGCAAGGATTGAGAAAGTTTGAAAAATCGCAAAGTCAGCGCAGACTTTGTGTCTCACCTCATAGGCCTATTTTTGACTAGGTCATTGTATTATATCTCAAGAACTGTGCCCTACTGTTTGAGGATAGTTTGTTCTCTTTTTGTGATTGAAAACATCTGGCCATCCATCATCATGTCATCCCAAGGCTTTACTCAGCTGGTGACTATTTTCTTGCCTTGCTGAGAAGGCTGTGTTGACCGATTCTTGTCTGGTTTTAAGAAAAGACCTTTCTAGCTTTCCAAAATTCTCAGAAGATGTTCTCAATATTTGTGCATGGGATGGCCAATCAAGCAATCCAAGCAGAGTCTTCCTTTGATTTGGATAGTAGCTGGACAAAACCCTGAATTATCTTCCTCATTTGAAGATGTTATTCCAGCACCTTTGCACATGTACAGCAGGTATTTTTCACAGAAAGCAGTTTTAGGCTTAATTCAGGTCCCACTGAAGAAAACTAGAGATTTGCCATAGACTACAAATGGAAAAGGACAATGCTTATGTCTGCCCTATAATCTTTTTTTTACTTCCAGTATATTGGAGTCAATATGATTTACTGCAGTGATGAATGCACTGCAATTACAGAATTGCCTTATTATTTAGCACCACTTTGTAGAAATATAATCCAAAGTGCTTTCTACAGGTTCTTTTTTTAAGGCTATCATTTGAGTGAATTTTCATTAACCTTCCACTGGCAAAACCTGTGAATCAAAGGTTTTAAACCTTGAAGTAAGTATTCTGGGAGCAGCTGTAAAAGGAGGCCTCAGTGAGATTTACTTCAGAATAAGCATGCATAGAATCAGCCTGTTTACTGTCCAATTCACTATCATATAGTTAGCTTCCTAAGTAAGGAAATATTCTGATGAGGTCTTCAAGTTAGAGTTGCACGCACACACACACACAACAGATCTTTCTTCAGTATTAATTCATGCAGCCCACATCATCAGTCTTAAACAAATCTATTTGTGTATTATAATATGAAGTGAATTTCATTAGAAATCACCAATCTCTTAATTTTTTTTTATTAAAAATGAAATAGTAAGGATCAACTACTTGTTCCACTGTAGACTGGCACAGGCCTTGACTACCAAGAAGCCTCATGCAGCATAATGCGTCTGTGGAATGGTTAGAATGTCTGAAGCAAGCAAAATTACCCAGTTCATACACATTCACCATCCTTCATACTTTGCAGTTTACATTGTAGCCATATGCACTACAAAGGAGGCAAGCTGCTGTTTAATTAAGATTTAAACATTTTCAGCACATAACAGACATTTATTTGTTAATTGAAAATATTTTATTTCACCATTGCCTTCCTATCTGTGGGTCTTAAGGCTACTCATAAGCTTTAAAAAAAATACAACTATCAACAATTAAAACAACCACCAAATCATTAAAACAACTCATAAAAAGCAACAAAATCAGCAACAGTATCAAATGATAAACAACAGCAGTTGATCTTGTGTGTCATCAAAGACCACTTGCCACTTCTTCAGATAAGTTTTTCAATCCAAAGTAAAATCTAACCAGCCCCAAGAAATGTTGTTACTCTTATTCATTCACTATTAAATATCAACTTGTTATGTTCTGATGGCACATGATGTCTCTACTTTGCTGAAGATAGAAGGTTGAGATCTGGCTAGTGATTTCCCAGGAATCTGATGCATTCTGTCTTAAGTTCCGGAAAAAACTCAAGATAGGGATATAGAACTAATAAATAAAGAAATGTAATGTTCACTATAACTTTAATTATCTGTACTGCTAGATGCTAGGGTAAAGAATATGATGACTCTTATACCAAGCCTGCAAGATTCTCAAAGCTCTTAACTGAATCCCAATGGGAAAAAAGAATGCTTGATCAGATAAAACCTTGGTCTGATCTGTAAAGGAAGCTCTTATGATATTCTGTACATAGGATTTTCATGAAAATGTGTCTTAATATATGATATATCTGTGACTGGATCACCTGATTTTTGTTCTTCTAAAAAGACCAGTCATGAGCATGGAGAACTGATTTTGATTAGAGCCATGGTACTGGAGGTCCTAATTCATTCCTCCTACACCACACCCCCTAGGAGAACTCCCCTAAGGTGAGAAAAAAGATGTAAAATATGGATGCCTACATACCCATTCCTCTCACTGTGGCTAATATGCAGCACCAGAGCAGATAGATTTCTTCTAGGAAAATAGCGTGGGTAAAATGAACTTCCTTTCCTGATCTAGGTATTAAAGAAAATGTCAGGAGATCAAGGAACCAGTCTAGTGATCTTTATATATGCCTCAACATATCAGTAAATAGAATAGAATTCTGATGTCTCATCTATGGTTTCATTATGAGTTTGTGTCTGAACATCTAATTTAGGACCATCATAGATTGGCAGAAAATGACTCATCAGATAGCAATCAGGGCCTGTGACAAAAGAATTTTAATGCTAGTTAATGGTGTAGCTGTTTCTTTAGTGGATGTTACTTATTAAGAGATGGTCTTCTGAAAGCATACTTGTTCATGGATCTATAAGAACTTGGAAAAAGTGACAAATATCCAGCAAACAAAGAGAGGAGGCAGCACTTTGGAGTTTGGAATACAGAGAGAGAGAATTCTGTGCTGGCTAAAGGTAAAACACTTTGGGGTGCAGTCTGTCTCTCTCTCTGGGGATTTGCTGTGGGGTAAGAGTCTTGCTGTTTTGCAAGGGTGCTTCTCTGTTTCCAACTGTGCTGTGCTCGTAAATAAAGAAAATGAAACAGATACCATAAGTCTCCGGGGTTTTCAGACCCAGTGTGGAGTATTAGTAAGATCTCCCAGAACTGGAAGAAATTCAGGTTCAAGCTTCCATTCAGCAACAAAGGTCATTGGATGACATTGGATGACCTTGGACCTCTCCCTGTTTATTACAGGTTCAATGATACCTTAATGGAGCAGAGGAGCTGTTTCTTTCCATGAAGGAAAGGATTTAAAAATGCAGTAGGTAAACACAGAGAGCTTTCAACAGAGGGAGCTGTCCAGAGAGATCCTGTCTGAAATCCCCAATACCCCTGTACAACAGGAGCATTTGCATTTATGCTGTAGCTCTGCAGCCATTGGAAAGCCCCTTTGAAAGTCAAGAGCTCCTTCAAAGATGATGCTGGGGGGCACAGAGGTGACAGACAAGCCATTGGCTCTGTATGCCCTGGGGAGCTTCCAAGGAATGGGGTCAAAGCAAGAGCGTTTCCTTCTTATTTATTGGTAAAGGGATGACTTTCTCCTGCTTGTCTTGTGCTGGATGCCATTGGGAATCTATGAGCAGATCACCTTCCTACACAACATGTATCCTTCCTCAAGAAAGACAAGCAAATAAATAAACCAGAAAGACAGCCTGAGGTCATTACTCCTAAATGCCTGCTAACACAATTATGGCATTTAGTAAGATATGCCAATAAGACAGCTAGCAGTAAGTTGTAGTATTGCCTTGGGTTCATTTACAAGATCAATAGCTTCATTTTTAAATGGAGGGGAAAACAAAAAAGTTATATTTTTTTTTTGCGTTTTTCTCTAATGAATGACCTTGAGCAAATATGCATCAGAGCTCTACTTTTTCTTCTTAGTCATCTTGTAATGTTTAGAAATAGGAGTTGAAGCTTCTGCATTGTGGCAGGAAATGTAAACAAAAGCTTCAGTTCTGAAAAGCAAATAAACAGTTCTTGGCTGATTAACTTTGTGAGCTTTTATTTTCATTCACATGAACTCAGGCACTCAGAAACTACTGTAAACCCCTTTGTTACTTGATATCCCCAATAAAAGGGGAACTCTGGAAATTAAAATGGTGCTTAGACTCACCCAGTTCTCACCATCTTGCATAATTTCTCATGCCCCAAGTTTTAAGCCATTGACTCAAACCAGATTTCCAATTTCCATTCTTAGAGGAGCTAATGGATTTAAAAAAAAAACATTTAAAATTTATACTGGAGAGTCAGATCCTTGAACTAGCTCACTCTTAGGGCTATTATACATGATCCAGTAACTTGCCCCAAAAGTACTTCAAATACGATAATGCCAAGGATTAAACTATTATTATTATTATTATCATCATCTTCATCCTCCTCCTCCTCATCATCATCATGAAAAATATATGTACCACCACTAGAGGTGGGCATGAACCAGGAAAATACTGAACCGTGCGGTTCATGGTTCATTACGTTTCACAAACCACGAACCACAAACTTTCGCAAACTTGTCATTTTGTTTGGTTCATGAAAACGTCACTTCTGGGGCTGCAGAAAGCCCATCCCTCCATTGCCTAGGAAACTGTTTGATCAGTGCCAGGCTATCTGGAGTGATGAACTGAAAAATGAACCAAAAGAACCACCCTAAAGTTCATGGTGGTTCATCAGAAATGGGCTCTGATGAACCACTGGTTTGTGAACCATGAACCGGCCCAATTTGTGATTAATTTTGGTTCATATTTTGGTTCATGCCCATCTCTAGCCACTACTAAGCTATGGGCTTTATTTATATGCTCATGGGCTTCTGACATTACAATGTAACATGAGAAATAGTTTTACTGCATCTGCTTCCTTACAGTCATGCATTTGTCATTCATTTGACAATAATATCAGAGAGAATCCTTAAAGTTCAGTTAATAAATTCATAAGAGCCCTGCAGGATAAACACCAGTGGTCCATGTAGTCCAGCACTCTGTTTCACAAAGTGGCCAACCAGTTATTTCGGAGGATCAACAACAGGCCATAAAGGCTGTAGCCTTGCTCTTACAATATATCCTGGCACTGGTATTCAGGGATTTAATGCAGAATATGGAGGTCATGGCTAGTAGTTACTGATAGATCTATCTTCCAGGAATCTGTCTAATCCCCTTTTAAAGCTGTCTATGTCTGCAGCCATTACTACGTCCTCTGGCACTGAATTTCACATTTTAATCACTCTTGTAAAGAAGTATTTCCTTTTGTCTGTCCTGAATCTACTGCCCATTAACTTTATTGGATGCCCTGGAGTTCTGTTTGTTGGGGAAAGATAAAAAAAAGTTCTCCCTCCCTACTATTTATATCCTGTGGATAATTTTATAAACCTCTATCATGTGCTTCCTTAATCATCTCTCATCTCAACTACAAAGTCTTAGACTCTTCAGCCTTTCCTCATTGGAAAGGTGCTCCAACTCCCTAATCATCTTGGTTGCTGTCTTCAGTACTTTTTCCAGCTATACAATGCCCTGGCATTGAGATATGGTGACCAGAACCACACAGAGTATTCCAAATGAAGATGTGCCATAGATCTATACAGGGGCATTGCAATATTGGCTACAATATTGCTGCACACTGGGTTGACATTTTCACTGTACTTTCCACTATGACCTCAAGGTGTCTTTGTTTCTCAGCAAGTTCTAACCCCAATAGCATGTACTTGAAGCTGGGATTTTTGTTTCAATATATATTAACTTACTCTTAACTACATTGAACTTCATTGGCACATTGTTGCCCATTCATCCAGTTGGTGGCGATCTCCTGGAGCTCTTCACAGTTGGCCTTGGTTTTCACCATTCTAAATAATTCCATGTCTTCTGCAAACTTGGCCACTACAGTGTTCATCCCCAGTTCCAGATCATTTATGAACAAATGAATAGCACCATCCCCACTACTGATTCTTGTACATCCCTGCTGCTTACTTCGTCCATTGCAAGAATGAAGTTTATTCCTACTCTCTGCTTCCTGTCATTTAACCAATTTTTAACCCATAAGAGAACATATCCTCTTATCTAATGACTGCTAATTTTTTATTGCATTAATATTAAGAACATAAGATGAACCCTGCTGGATCAGACCTGTGGTTCATCTACTATATCTAAATTGTCATTTAGCAACAAGAAATCCAGCTCCTCCATCATTGGTAGCTAGGTACCTATAATGTGTTTCCCTCTCCAAAAAAACCCTTGCTTCCGTCAGCTCCATTGTCTCCGCACATGTCCTTCCTTTGCCATCCTATCCTAATTCCTGTGTTGCTCCCACAATATTTCCCTGAGTGTTTACACTATCATTCATTTGGACTGGCTTGTCCCAAACCAGAGGCTCTCCAGCTCCTGTCAGTTTTCCCCATGTGGTTAGTTTAAAAGCTGGTCTGCCACCTTTTTGATGTGAAATACCAGCAGTATTGTTCCCTTTTGATTCAAGCCCATCTCTTTGGTATAGCTTTGGAATTTCCTGGAAAGTTCCCCAGTGCCTAACAAATAGAAACCCTTCTTCCCCCCAATACCAGAGATGTATCCTCAGCACAAAAGGATATTGGTCCATTATCTGAGGAAGGAGTCCCTATATCCCTTCTCCTCAACCTGACAGCCTTCAGCCTTGAGACCCTCAATCTCCACAACAGCAGAGAAGCTGTTGGCACAGGAAAGGGACTGTTCTAGTAGGTTCCTGAAGATCCACAAACCTTTCTTGCCTCCTCAGCTTCTCCAGGAGACCAACCCTAGCCTCAAGGGAATGAACCTGTTCCCTAACAGCTGAGAGCTCCTAGTCCATACATTGACAACACATGCACAATTTTGGCTCAATGGCCAGATACCCACAGCAGTCCCTTCAAAATACTGGATAGCCCCCACTCCCCTGTTGGCTTTCTACCTTCATTACTGGTTGGTTCATTAAAAGGTGTTTCAGTGTTTAAACAGGGTGCTTACCCGAATCTGTGTGGATTTTCATAGAAGAACTTGACTGCAGCACACTACCCTCCTTGCTGATATGGAACCTGTATGTCCTCTCTCAGGAAATGTGGACAAGAGGGTTCTTCCCTGCTCCCCAGCAACCTCCCAAGCTCAACACCCCTGTTCAAAAGCACTGGATATAAACCAGATGATGCAAACCCTCAGTATATCAGTGGGCCACTGAAAGAGTCAAACCTCTTTTGAAAAAACAACCTCTGCTTGCAGCTGTGAGCTTTTCAGAAATGACAAGCAAATGTAGTTAACTTGTGAAACCAGGCTTTGGCTTGAAAAAAATAATTCAAATGCTGGCTTTGTCACCTTTATTTGTTCCCCTGTTTCTTCTATCTAAGCCCAGCTGTAATCCCAGTTTGCATTGTGGTGAAGGTGGTGCTAGAGAACAAATAAGGATTAAGCCAGGAAGTCAATATTTGTACGGCATGCAAACCATAGTTGTGGTTAATAAACCAATTTCAGAACATAATCTTCTTCAATAGGCATAAACTGTAAGATTTGAATCCAGTGGCACCTTAGGGACCAACAAGATTTTCAGAGTGTAAGCTTTCAAGAGTTCAAACTCCTTTCTTCTGACACTGTACGGAAACTTTGGACAATCTGGCATCAAGAGACAAGTGAACTGAATTTTACAGTATAACCCTAAACACAGTATAATCCTAAATCCTTCTAAACCCACTGACTTCAGTTGACTTCAAAGGGAGTAAGTCTGTATAGGGAAGAATATTACTATTTAGGTAGACTCCTAAAGAAAAATCACACGAGAAATTCAATATCTTATTGAAAAAAATGCATTGTCTGAAGCTGCTTCTCTGACCACAGGGGACATTAATATCTTAGCTTTGCTTGGAAATTCCAAATATGCCTCAGATATTATTTATTTATGAAACATACATAATTTTCTATTGCAAGAATGCCTAGAATTATGATTCTCAAAGTGGAAGGAAGTGCCTACTGACCAAACTTTTCAAACTGTAGTGATTGATGTAGAGATATGAAATTTATCTGAAAGGGATATCAGGCTTCCTAAACCTTCTACCAACAAACAACTTTAAAAGAAAAGTCACCCCCCCAAAAAAACAATTAAAAATTCCTTTCACTCCCTGTAGGATCGTTGAAAAACAAATCGCTCAAAAGTGGAAGCTTTATTAGGGTTCACAATGAACAATGGCATACGAAATAGTTCCATTGCTACTTTATGCTCCCATTACCTTAATCCTGAATACCATTCATCAGCTTCATTAATTGAATCCATGGAAAGAAAGGGCAATAAAAACACAGGATGGATCCATAACTCAGTGATGAAGCCTGTTGTATGCTGCAGTTTTTATCCAGAAACGTTAAAAAAAATGGCAGCGGCATGAAAGCTTGCATTAACTTTGTGGATTAATGAAATAAATTGGAGGAGAGCTATAAATAACTCACAGATCTGAACAGGAAAACCAGACAAATAGAGTTAACCACCAGACAGGAGTATTTTAAAAATGTAATTTATGTATTACTGGTTTATCTCAAATAGAACGTGTTTATTACATTTTTAGCTCAATCTGCCTCTAAGGAGTTCATATGGCACACCCCAAGTACACACCTATCTTCATAACAGCTCGATAAGGTAGGCTGAATTACCGTGAATGGTTCAAGGTCAATCAGTGAGTTTGTTGTATGTATTTGAAGAGTGTAACTCTTCTTAGAATGGCACTGCAAGCCTCCATGGTCAGTCAGTCAGTCAGTCAGTCAGTCAGTCAGTCAGTCAGTCAGTCAGTCAGTCAGTCAGTTATTCTGTCCGTCTGTCTGTCTTTCACATCTTATCCTCCTCTTTGCCAAAGGAGCTTGAAACAGTATACACTGTTCCCCTTTCTCTTTTTTATTTTTGAAACAAGCCGGTGAAATAGGTTCAGCTGAGAGAGAATGACTGGCCCAAGTTCACTTAATAATCTTTACAGCTCAATGGGGATTTGAAACTTGATCTCCTCACTTCGTCCATCACACTAACAGCTACACCTGTACCAGGTTGTTTAGTGAAAAAGCTATACTTTTATTTTATTTTATTTATAGTCTGCCTTTCTCACTGAAACTCCAGGCAAGTGTAAGTCAATACAATCAGCGTCTGGGAAACTCAATAAACAAGGGATTATTTAGGGTATGCATCTAGAAAATTTCCACTGTGGTTTTGGATCTGGGGCTGTTGAGTGAAATGTTTAATTTGATTGGGTAGTTTTCCAGCAGGGCATGACAGGTTTGTGGTTGAAATTTTTTAGGGTTTTTTTTCCCCGTTCTCATGATTTTTGTGCCTGTTCTTTTCATTGAAGAAGGGGAGGGGGAACAATTGAAGGCCTTTAGGTAGCTGTTTTTGCACTTAACCAAAATTGCACAGAACACAGTCCTCCCTCTAATCTAAAGACCTCTAATCTAAATCTAAAAACCTCTAATCTAAAGACCTCTTTAGATTAGACCTCAAGTGGATTGAACAAAGGCAGCCGGGGGGGGAGGGAGTGATTTTACAGACCCCTCCAAGTAGATCCCTGTCTGCTCAGCTTCACTAAATTCTCTCTACTAAGTCCTAAAATGGCCATCAAGAAGCAGCCAGCTGGCAAATACAGCCAACCACCAGCATTAGAGTTAATTAATAACGTAAGGGCTCTCTCCCCTTGGGATCTGATTAGTGCTGCTCAAGAAAACAAGCTACTGTCCTGTGAGGTGAGCCCAGAGTCTGTCTGTCTGTCTGTCTGTCTGTCTGTCTGTCTGTCTGTCTGCTGCTGCTGCTGCTGCTGCTGCTGCTGCTGCTGCTGCTGCTGCTGCTGCTGCTGCTGCTGCTGCTGCTGCTGCTGCTGCTGCTGCTGCTGCTGCAAGGTACTAACCCAAATAAAATACACAAACTTTTTAGTGAGAGGGACATGTTACATTTCAGTTTCCTGGATTTGGTTCAGCATTCCAGAAGCTGATTTAACAAAACGAAACAATAATTTCCGGATATATTTCCAGCTCATTCATTTTGTTTTGGACATCCCTAGTTAGAATTCTGTGGGCTCCTGGACAAGCCAAGGTTTTTCTACTTTCACAAGAAAAAAGTAGCTCTCCAGCCCACAAGGAGAAGGGAGGGGGAAAGGAGGGGCAAAAAAGAATGGCACTTCTCAGCAGCTTGGGATTGGTTGGGAGTGTTCTCTGCTCCTCCCTTGCAAAAATGTGATTGGAAGGGAGGAATTCTCCAGAAAATCAGTGCATATTCAAAGTGAAACACGAGTTCATGCTGCATTGTTAGCAATCCTATGAGCTACTATGCATTTGTAGATACCAAGCATACCATATGTCCTGCCTTTTTTTTTGCATGCATGCTGAGAACAGCAGTCAGAGGTTGACATGACGTCACTTGGTGGTGGAAAGGATTCTTTTTAGCAAAGGAGGATCAAATACACTGAAACTCCCCCTAAAAAAAGCTCTATTTTCTACAGCCGGGTTAGCCAACCCCTATTTCCATCACTTGGTATGCTAATGTATTCATGTGTTTGCAGCCCAGAGATCCCCTCTCCATCAGTGAGGTAACAACTCCAGAATTTTCTGTTCCTAACATATGTTACTTGTGATCACATGCTTGCAGCTTTGAGGACTCCATGCTGCTGCCTAGTTGTTAAAGAAAAGATTCAAGACCAGAGATCTAATGGACACAGGATTAACTAGGCTAAAAAGAGAAGGGGGTAGAAGAAAAAAATCTTCATTATTTGATTGAACAAGTCTACCCTGGATGTTGCACATAGTAACTTGTACTTATGCCCTTCCTTGTTAAGCACAGAAGTGTCTCAGACAATCCAATCCAAGAAAGTGCTCACAGGGCTGTGGTCATGCTCTAACATTTCACTGGGGCCAATTTGGGCCACAAATGGGCTGAATGTGCCCTGTGCAAAGCTCAGGAACTCCTTTATGGCTGGCCTGATGATGTCATATCCTGGAAGTGACATCATCATGCAACTGCTGCAAGTGCATGTATGTGCACAGAAAAAAAGCATGCACAAGGTAGCTGCCAGTTCCCCTGATTCCCACTGGTATAGTAGGGACCTGGCAACCCTATCTCCCTAACATGTGATTCCTTTCTCCTGAGAGTTGCCTCTCTGCCCCTCCCTCTTTGGCCCAGGAAACTTGTGAAAACCAACCCCCTATGCACACTCACAAAGCAAGCTGCAACTTCAGGGTAAGGAGTGTATGTCTTATGCCAGGTTGGTTTTGCTGGAAATCTCTGGTCCTGTAAGGCATTGTTTATTTTGGGGGGAGGTTTTAGGTCAGTGGTTGCTCTTGTGTGCTTGTGTAAGGCTTCTCTCTCCTCGAGTTAACATGGACGCCACTGAAAAGGCTAGTACATACACACCAAACCTTAGAACATAATATGTAGAGCAGGACCTCTTGATATATCTTCAAATACATACCGAAGAAGATGAAAAGGTACTCTGGTCCATAATACAGGTCAAAACAAACACTTTGAATTCTGTGTGTATACACAGGAATGACCAAGTTCTGCAAATCTTTCAGTACCTGAAAGGAAATTATTTTATATATATATATTCATTATGCACTTGGCATCACTTAACCTAATTAAGGCATGGATCCTATTCCACTGTTCTGGATGCATGTCTCTTTGTCTGTTAGGGAGGTGGTTTTCCTCTGTGGATCATGTTGTTCTCAAAAACATTGGTTTTACACGAGTGGAAGTATCTGGCACCAGAGGACACATGCTCTGCTCTGGAGGACCACCTCCACAATGGATGAAAAGAAGTTCATCTGGAATGAAGGCATAGGATGCAAGCTTAAGTCTACAATACATTCTACATGCCATTTTAAGAGTCTACAAACTGCAGACGAGGAATTTCTTAATCATATTTGGAAGGATCTCCCCGTGTCTGCAATGAAGCGCTTTGGGAAAGTCAGAAGCTTTTTTACTATTTTGTGACACCTAATGGGAAAAAAAGTGTTACGTGACTATTATTCAATGTAACTATTTATGATTGAGTATTGATTACTTGTCTCACATTTGATGAGCTTTTCACTTTGTGACCTCTTAAATCCGAGCCTTTGTAGGTTCCTAGTTATGCAGCAGTGAGGTCTGTTTGTGAAGAAACATTACTTTGGAGATTTTCTATCTGAATTGTTTGCTTTCACACATTTTGTTTTCCTTCCTTTTGCCATCGAAATTCTGGGTTTTGTGCACCCACCTGGGTTGCTTAACAAACTTTCATTTCCATCATTTTGGGCAAACTGCCTACTTTTCACACACTTAATAAAAGCAGACAGAAGGAACTTCAGACTTAAAAGGCAACGAAAGGGGGGAAAATTGCTTATGGAAAAAATAACACCAGGTTGTTATTCTAAAGAGGGCTCACATTTGTTTTCAATATGGACCTTGAATATAGCATGGAAAATTGAAATGGTAGTTTTCTTCGAAGGCAACAACTCCATGAGAATGAATGGAAAAGGTGAGTCAAGCCTGCAAAGAATATCCGGCGTACAACGGCATTTTGATCTGAGTGATTTCCAAGCCATTACTCTGCTCTCCTTGGATGCATTTTTTTTTCTCGGGGGTAAAATAAACCTGGCTAATAATTGCTCCAGCCAGGCTATGAGCCTTCAATTCCCTCCCATAAGTGCAAACATTTTATTTTGTATTTTTTTCCCCACCTTTAAAATCAGAGCTATTTTAACACGAGCACTGCAGGTAATGCCACTGTTATTTTATCTAGTGCCTGACTTTAGTGTAAGCCAGAGGCTATGGTAATGCCTTTTCAGTAATGCCAGGAAATGAATGGAAAGCATAGCATCTTTAACCAGCAAGGAATAATAACTCTTTTTTTTAAAGAGTGCCCTTTGGACTCTTTCACCCTTGAGTAGAAAGCTCTTTTATTTGCTAATTTCTGTTTATTTTTCATATCAAATTTTCCTGAATCAGGATGGAGGCACTCTCAGTATTACCACATACTGGCTTTATACCAATAAAGCAAAATTGAAATACTATTAGGTGGGGTGGAGGAATCCATCACAACAAAGAGCAATCCTCAAAGAGCATTCTGTGCTTCAGCAGCAGAGCACGCTACAGCTACTTTCACCAGAATTGCATTAATGAGAGAAACTAGGGTTGAAAAGGTCCGTGTGGTTATCTATTCCAAGGCAGATATCTTCCATCAAGGTGCTTGTCTCTCAAGAAACTTTCCCCTTTTCTCCTCCCATTACCCAATGCCTGGGAGATGTCACATAATGGCAACTCAGAGCTGCATAGCCTCTGTATAGCCTTTAGGGTTGCAGCCTACCATTAACAACCAGTTAGAAACTTTGGGGGGTGGGGAATGATATTGCATGATGACAGCCAATATCATAATGATATCACTTTTGGTTTGTACCCAGAAGTGACATCATGAGTCATGACATTCTAGGAATTCACTCTAGAGATGTATGAATTCCTACAGGGATGTGATATCACTTCCGGATACAAACTAGAAGTGATGTCACAATGTCTTACATCATTGCATAATGTTGCTCTTTGCCCCCATCTCTTGCTCCCATTGGAGCAAAGAGATCCAATGAGTCCTTGACCCAAGGAGTGGGACCTTGCTCACCTCCCATGGAAGAATGGCAACCATAATAGCCTTGGGGAAGAAACATTTACAGATTGGTCTTATGGTTTCAACCCTGATCACATGCTAGGAACAATATTTGCAGAAGTGGGGAAAGCAGGGAGAGGCTGTTGCCTTTTTGCACTGCTTATGGTGTTTCTAAGACCATGTGGTTAGCCACTCTGTAAAACAGGATGGTGGAGCAGATAGTCACTTGACCTGGTCCAGAAGGGCTTTTGATATATTCCCAGTTCCAACCTCCACTCTTCAGAGGCACAAGCTGGAATCTGTTCAGCAGAATGGACTCTTAAAAAGAACTCTTAAAGAACAAACAAGGAGCACAGATGTGAAGAACACCATGGCCTTCCACATGTCTGGAAAATGCAAATTGTGCATACATGCACTGCATTGTTTGGGGCACAAACATCTAACCTCTGTCCTGCGGGCACTTGGGATTTTAGCAACAACAACAAAATTAATTTCATTATAGTTACACCATGAAATTAGGACATTATGGCAAATTACTAGCAAAAGGAAAATTGTAATTCCCATTTTGTACAAATAAAATTAATTAAACTGCTTCTGGACTGATTTTTTATTACTCATAGAATACTTCAGCATAGTTACCAATAAAAAAATCACATGACCAGTACACATATGAATTTAGGAGCATGTGGCCCACTGTTGAAAAAACCTTGGATCCCCCCATCCTGGGGACCCTCATTCTCATTCACAAAATCAAATAGAGGTGGAGGGAAGGGTTAAATCCCCTTACAGTGCAACTCCCATCTGAACTGAGGCTATCTGCAGGCACCATATGACTTTTACAGAGGGACAAAGATGAATCTGTGATCTTTGTCACATCTGCTTCTGTCATTCATTAACATTCTAGTACAGCGATGCATGAATTCTACCACTCTAATAAGAGAGTATACCCCCTGGCTTGTTGTATATATGATCATACTTCAGCTAGAGTTATCAGTCTCCAGGTGGTGGCTGGAGATCTCCTAGGATTACAATTGATCTTCAGATGACTGAGACCAGTTCTCCAGAAGAAAATGGCTGTTTTGGAAGGTGGACTCTATGGCATTATACTCCATGAGGTGGCTCACCTCCCTAAACTCTGCCCTCCCAAGGCTTCACCCCCCCCCCAAATCTCCCAGAATTTCCCAATCCAGAGCTGGCAGCTCTAACTTTAATTCATGCTTTGGGACTCTCAAGTGGTAGTGATCCACCTGCTGAGGCCCCTATGGATCTGCCTTTCCAGATGTTTTTAATAATACTAGTCACATGCATAGAGGGTTCAAGAGTGCCATTCATTTGCCTCTCTTTCCATACATGCTGAGGGTCTCTCTAGATGCACAGGTTTTTAAAGAGTTGGTTCCCCAGACCTAACTCAGGTTTTCACAGCCTTACAGCAGTTAAAAAATGAAGGAGAGCCCACATGGCCTCAGAATGCCTCTGTGGGGGGAGGAGGGGTTCCTCCCTCCCCCCGAAGCTGTTTACCCATATCACAATAGCATGGGAGGAGTGCATATAATATTCCACATGATACAGGAAAAAAAGGAAAAAAATCCTCCCTCCCTTGCTTTAGGGGGAAGGGAGGAATCTGGCCCAAATGGCCTCAGCATTCTGGGGCCATTTGGGCTCTCCATTATTTTTGTACAGTAAACAATAGGGAATCCAGACCCAACTTTTTTAAAACCTGCACATCTTGCTTGGGCCTGAGAGGCCTAACAGGATGGGAACTAAGGTCACTTCATAGTGTAGTAGGTTCCTTTTTAGCTTCGGCATGTTTGGGGACTTGTTCCTCCACTTCTTGTCATGCGACTCACCTGTTTGTCATGTGATTTACTGCCATGTGCTTACAACGCAGTAGGTCTCATGCTGTTATTGGGGTATTAAAAAAGAGTCTCAAGTAGACATGGGCATGAACAGTAATACAAATGAAAGAAACCCATGAACAGCCCATTCATCTGTTCACAAACAAGCCATTTTTGAGGCGCCATTGTAAACGAACAAGTGGTCATCGCAAGCCTGGTTCATTGTGTTCGTACGCTGTTCATAAAGCTAGACAGTCAGGCACCTTCAATCAATTTCCTTGGCAATGCAGGCAGGGACTGTCTGAACAATCTAAGCCCAAATTAGCTTGATAGGCAGGTCTTCCTTCCAAGTGTGGAGCTCCAAATTGGTTACAATTGGTTACATGGGACCAGAGACCAGGGGGGAGGCAGGGAGGAGGGGGGTGTTCTGTAGCCATGGGCACTCCAATCTCATCCCTGCAAAATCTGTTAGGTAGTTCTGACTGCCAACCACAGACCTCCTGCTTTTCTCTATGAGACCTCTGGTTATAAAAGGGCACTGTGCTCCCAGTTCTGGCTTTCAGTTTCAGCAGGCAGTGGAGTGGGAGAAAGCTTTTGCTAGCCTTTTCAGAGAGAGACAGGGAGAGAGCATTGGAACTGGGATTTTTTTCTGTGTGTGTTGGGTGGGATAGGGTTCCAGAGAGAATAGGGTATTCCCTCTGGTTCCAGGGCTGCTGCCAGGCCCTGGGGCCAAGCTCAGAGGGCACCTCAGCTGAGGGCTCACCCTGATTATTATTATCATCATCATCATCATCATTATTAACAACAACAACAACAACAACAACAACAACAACAACAACAACAACATTCGATTTATATACTGCCCTTCAGGACAACTTAATGCCCACTCAAAGCGGTTTACAAAGTATGTCATTATTATCCCCACAACAATAATCACCCTGTGAGGTGGGTGGGACTGAGAGAGCTCCAGAGAGCCGTGACTAGCCCAAGGTCACCCAGCTGGCTTCAAGTGGAGGAGTGGGGAATCAAACCCGGCTCTCCAGATTAGAGTCCCACGCTCTTAACCACTACACCAAACTGGCTCTCTATTAGTGCATGATCTGGTCAGGTCTCTGGGAGTGTTGGGCTAGGGCTCTACCCCCTCCCTCTGGTTCCAGGACTGCTGCCAGGCCCTGGGGCCAAGCTCAGTGGGTGATTCAGCAGAGGGTTCACAGTGTTCTCTCCCTTTCTTTCCTCCTTAATTCTTGTTTGCTGGCACAATGAGGCTTCGGGCAGGGGCCAAAGATGGTCGAGGGGGGAAGTGCAAAGATTTTCCCGGTTGCCCCGTGGGAAGCAGTACTGGGCAGGGCTCTGGGGCAGCAGAGACTCCTGCTTGCAAAAATCACCTGTGGGTGCTGTGGAGAAGGCCAAAGAGCTCTTGCCACCGGGGGAAGAGGAACCAGAGCCAGTTTGGTGTAGAGGTTAAGAGCATGGGACTCTAATCTGGAGAGCCGGGTTTGGTTCCCCACTCCTTCACGAAGCCAGCTGGGTGACCTTGGGCGAATCACAGTTCTCTGGAGCTCTCTCAGCCCCACCCACCTCACAGGGTGATTGTTGTGGGGTAATAATAACACTTTGTAAACTGCTCTGAGTGGGCATTAAGTTGTCCTGAAGGGCAATATATAAATCGAATATTATTATTAAACTGTTTGAGGAAGAGGAGGGCGAGGGATTGATGGAGGACTGGTTGGGGTTTGACGAAACATCGATCCCATCCCCATCCCAAACACCCAGTGCTGTCCCTGCCTGCAGTCCAACTCTCACGCCATCTTCCAGTGCCAGCTCCACAGTGTGGCCATTAACCGTTTGTCCTCCTTCCTTTCGAACAGTTAGTGAGCCATGGCTCAAACTGTCTGTATGGAGGTATTTTGGGGCCCTTCCAAATGACCCCCATGTGGTGCAGTGCCGTGTCTGTGATGGCCTAGTGTGCAGGGGCAATGACCCGAAGCACCTGTCATCAACGGTCCTGACACACCACCTGAGTCTCTGGTCTCCATCCTTGGCCAGCAAAACATCCCATGGGGAGAGACAGAGGGCTACCAGTTCCTGTGACCTGGGATCAGTGGGAGGGTCACCGGAATACACCCCAAGCAAGAAGCCTTGCCTCAAGGGTGCTGCTGGTGGGAGTGGCAGGCCGCCCTTGAGGAGGATGTTCCATTGGGGTTGGGGGTAGTGCCACTGAAAAGAGTGAGGTCAAGGGCTCAGGAGGTGGGCATTCGTGTGGTGGCAGAGATGATTGCCCTGCAAGGATTCCCCCTATCCTTCATGGAGGGTGTGGGCTTCCAAAGGCAGCTTCAGCACTTTGCCCCATGGTTCTCCATTCCATCACGGCGCACTGTTGGGTGTCCGAGTCCTGCCTGCCTTCTACCAGTCTGTGTGAGACATGGTGCTCAGGGAGCTGTCAGCCGCCAAAGTTAGCTGCCATCATAGCTAACTTGCCATCATTGGTGGCAACCAGAGGACCTCCGCTTCCCCAGGCCAAGAAAAGGCACCTGGAAAAAGGTCCCATGCTTGAAATCAGGCTACAGGGAAGTTCTCCAGGCCTGGGGGATGGATGAGGTCCATACTGGGAAGAACATCACCACCAGTGTAAAGGTGGCTCTGAGGGAGTGGACGGCTGGGGGGGGGAGGGTTTGTCTGTGGCTTCATAGTGACGGAAGTGGGAAGCAACATGTTGGCAGCCCTAAAAGAGGCATCGCTCCTGGGCCTGGTGTGCATGGCGCACGAGCTGCACCTGATGATGAAGGATATGCTCAGGCTGGGGAGCAAGCCAAGGGACAGCTGGGATGAGGGAACATTGTGGGCATGCAATCTGTTAGACAGCTGCCGCTGCATCGCTTCCCACTTCTCCCGCAGCATCAAATCTTCCCGCAAGGTGTTCCAGAGGCAGGGAGAGAAGGGGACCCTGAGCACCAACTCTTTCAGGACCTGCCCACCTGCTGGAACCCCATCTACAACATGATATATCTGGTGGAGCAGAAGGGCCCATTGCAGGACATCCTGTTATCTTCAGACGTTCTGAGGAGGGGAGATGAGCCGAGCCTCAGCTCCATGGAATGGAGAGTCCTTGACCAGATGTCCTGGATGCTGAAACCCTTTAAGGAGGCCACCGAGCTCTTGTGCTCCTATGAGGCCAGCCTGGGTCAAGTCATACCCCTGATCCAAAGGCTTGACCAGTTCCTGGCCAAGGAGCTCCGGCACGAGCAAGAACAGCTCCCCAGGTTCAGGGACTTTGTGAGGAGGATGCAGACATGCGAGGCCAAGCGCTTGCATCCTCTGCACCACAAGGTGCTGTACCAAATGGCCTCCCTCTGTGACCCCCAGATCAAGGGTGGGATTGCCATGCGGGTGGGTCAGATGCAGCACTGGAAAAAGAAGATCCGTACAGTTGTGCTCTATTTCCAGAAAGAGAAGGCAGGATGGAGGGAACTGGGTAGGGGCGAGGGGCAGGCGGTGGAGAAGGAGGAGGAGGCAGGGGAGGTGGGAAGAGAGCTACGCCAGGAGAGACCCACCCAAATGGCCCCACTTGATCTCTGGGGCTCGTCAGTGGGCTGTGTGGTTGGCCGCAGCACAATGGGTGTGTCTCTTGCAGAGGAGGACTCAGCGGGGGCCATGGTGCATGAGTACCTTGCGGAGCCCATCGAGCCCCCTCATTCCAATCCGTTGGAGTATTGGGCATGTAAATCTGCTGTAAGGCTGGATCTGTCCAACGTGGCAACCAACATCCTGTCCTGCCCTCCCACCAGCATGCAGAGCGAGCGGGTGTTCTCCTGCCTGGGAGACCTCCTCTGTCCCCGCCGCACACGTCTGCACCCAGACCTAGTGGACATGTTGACCTTCGTGAAGGTCAACCTCAACTTACTAGGGTATCCCTATGTGGACCGGGACCTACCTGGGCTCTGAGCCACCCCAGTCTACTGTGATCGTATGCCAATCTCTCTGCAGCGGGCTCCAGCTCCCCTCAGTTCTTGGGGCTTCTTCCACAGCTGGTAACCCTTTGTCCTCCTCTCCCTGACAAGTTCCCAGATGGTCCCTCTTTCAACCTCACCCTCTCTGGATGGAACCACAATGACCCTTCCCACAACTTGTCCTGCCCATCCTGTCCTTTCCGTAAAGGCAAGAAGGTGGGTAGTGCCAGCTGCAGCGGCTTGCAGGCGCATGGAACAGCTCAAAAGCTTTTGCTGATACATTTGTGCCATATGGTGCCCCCTATCCATGGGCACCTGCTTTCCTCTCTGAGCTGGGGGGGAAATGGGTCCCTCCCACCCACCATTTCCGTGAAGGCAAGAAGGTGAGTGCTGTCTGCTGCTGCTGACTTTGGGCACGTGAAACAGTTCAGGAGCTGTTGCACATATGGTTGCACAGCACGAAGCCTCCTGCTGTCCCCTCTGTGCACGGGGAGAATGGGTCCCATGACTCCCATCCTTTCCACGAAGGCAGGAAAGTGGGTGATGTCTGCTGCTGCCACTGGCCATCACATCCTTTTCACAAAGGCAGGGATCCTCCTCTCTTTGACAAGTACCCAGTCCCTCTTTTGACCTCTCCCTCTCTGGAACCGCTTCGACACCTCCCAATGACCTCTCCTGTCCTGTCCATCCCATCCTTTCCATGAAGGTAGGAGTATGAGTGATGGCTGCTTCCGCCGCTGACAAGATCAGTGGGTTTCAAAGATGAAGGCTCACAAATGTTTGGGTGTTTCCCGGTCCTGCTCCGCAAGGTGGCCAGGAAGTGGTAACCCTCTGTCCTCTTCTCCCTGACAAGTTCATGGTCCCTCTTTGAACCTCGCCCTCTCTGGAACCACTCCTACCCCTCCCAACGACCTCTCCTGTCCTATCCATCCCATCATTTCTGTGAAGGCAGGAAGGTGGGTGATGTTGGCTGCGGTGGCTTCTGGGCGATAGGATCAGCTCAGCTGCTGTTGCACATGAAATTGTGCAGTATGGTGGGCCATCTCAATTGAACCGGCTGTCCCCTCTGGGCAGGTGGAATGGGTCCCACTGTGAACAGTCATGCAAACTTCCTGCAAAGGCAGGAAGGTGGGTGAAGTTAGCTGTCACTGCTGAGTAACTCAGTGGGATCCTCAGATGAGGCCTCCCAACTGTTGGGATCTTCCCAGTTCCTGGTCCGACCTCTCCCTCTCTGGAATACTCTGATCCCTCCCAACGACCTCTCCTGCCCTGCCCCTCCCATCATTTCTGCAAAGGCAGGAAGGTGGGTGATGTTAGCTGCCACCGCTGAGTACCTCAGTGGGATCCTCGGATGAGGCCTCACAACTGTTGGGATCATCCCAGTTCCCGGTCTGACTTCTTCCTCTCTGAAACACTCCAACCCCTCCAAACAACCTCTCCTGTCCATCCCATCCTTTCCGTGAAAGCAGGAAGATGGGTGATGTCAGCTGTCAGCTGCCAGACCCCCCACCCGCTAGAGGGGAGGCAGCCTACTGCTGCCTCCCCAAGCCGGCCAGGCCCAGCGACTGCACTCATCACCCACTTCCCTATCTGTGCAGGAAAGTACAGTACAATACTCTGATGTCTGGCAGGTGGGCAGGCACATGGGGGGTGCTGCTGGTGAGTGGTCAGGCCCCCCGCCCCCTAGAGGGGAGGTGACCCACCTTCGAGTCCTCCACTTGTAAATGGGGCCAAAGTAAACTGATGGCTCCAATTGTATCAAATGGGAGTTTCCTGGGGGCGTCAGATTTGGGAATGTATAACTCCAAGATACGTATTGCAATCTTGACCAAAGTTGGGTGATGGCTGGAGGAGAGCCTACTGAACACTCCCTGTGAATATGGGCTCTCTAAGTCCAATGGGGCCTGTTCTGGCTCCCATGAACAACAAACACATTCGTTAACGGGACATGTTCGCTACTGTTCGTTTGTTCATGTTTGTCAATGGTAACGAACAACGAACAGTGTGTTTATTTTTTCCTCTGTTCGTGGCCATGTCTAGTCTCAAGTCTGTTAAGGCTGAAGACTAGCTTCTGTGCATGATATAGAATTCCCCACAATATGGTATGAAACAAAGGAGGTTTTGAGAGCGCTCTGGAGGCTGAAGCGACCTTGTTCCAATGGGCTTTTGGAAACTAATTACTGGTTACAAAGACAGGTCTCTCTGATGTTATGAAATGTTTTGAGACTTTTACCTGTATTTTGTTTATTGTATATTTTATTTCTGTTGTGAAAATAAAGTTTTTATTTTTGTAAGCCTGCCTGTGCTTGAAAGAACACTTTAAATAATGAACAAAAATGTATAGCTGAGCACATTTGTGAAATTGGCATAAAATGGTGAAACGGGGATTACAGTTTGTGCAGCTTGTTTTAGAGGATTTAATAAGGAGCTTGTTTGTTTCTTTTTTAAAAAATAGATGACTAAAACAATAGAAAAATAAATAGAAAATGGAAGTGAATGCTTTTTCTTTTCCTATCATTTCTCCTTCCTTCCTTCCTTCCTTCCTTCCTTCCTTCCTTCCTTCCTTCCTTCCTTCCTTCCTTCCTTCCTTCCTTCCTTCCTTCCTTCCTTGTCTGTACTTCCTTCCCACCTACCTTCCTTTTGTGTGTTTACAGAAAGTTCAAGTCTTGGTGCTCATGAACTGTGAGAAGGGCACTGCGCTGGATGATTGTACAGTAAAGAAAAGGCTTAAAATAAACCCTTTTATATGGGATTGTATTTCTGGTGTATATTTATATTTGAGTGTATATTCTTATGCATTCATTTTAATATTATTGCATTTCGATTGTGGAATGTGTCCCTGAACTTATGGGAGGAGGGAAGGTTTTCAAATTTAAATAAATAAGACACTCTAGCATACTTTGGGTAATGGTTTTCATCGCCCATTGCCAGGCTTTTCTGTAGCTGCCTGCTGTTTTGTATTGTGCTGTGCAGGGTAATTTTTTCTCCTTCCTAAGTTTAAAGATGCTGCACTGCTGAGACTAACGCTGGTTTAAATAGCTCTCAGCCTTCAAGCTTGTCCAAGGTTCCACAGGGGCCAATTGCTGTCATGTTTAGAGTGCATTAAAAGGATTGATTCATTATACTTTCTGAATGTGTGTGAATCCTTGCTCTCTGACAGGGGGAACTGGTCCTTTCAATTCAATACTAGCTTTTATTTATTTGCCCCTTTTGCTCTGAAGTTCTTTAGCAGTTCTTAATGTAGCATTTTATCATTATAGCCTCTATGACATTTTGATTTTCTATCATATCTTGTCTGCAGGGGTGCCATTTCGAATTCCAAATACTTGCATCTCCAGGTTGGGAAATTCCTGGAAATTTGAGGATGGAGCCTTGGGACTGTGGGGCTTGGAGAGGGGAGGGACCTCTCCAGGGTAGAATGCCATAGAATCTGCCCTCCATATTTTTCCCTAAAAAACCTGATCTCTGTAACCTGGACACCAGTGGTAATTCCAGGAGCTCTCCAGGCCCCACTTGGAGGTTGGAAACCCTAGTTTCAAAAGAGAAAGCAAGAAAAGGTTTCAGAAGAAAGCTGGCAGTTTTAAAGGTGTGTGCTTTATGGCAGTTTCACAGCACTTTTGCAGTAAGATGCACACTGATGAAGGCAGCAGCCAAATGCTGCTGCTTTTTCAAAGACCCACAAGGAGCTAGGACCAGAAGATGGGCAAGAATAAGATAACAGTTTCACACCCATCTAAGTTTTTCCATGGATTTTCACCAAACAGCCCAAAGGCTGTGATACCTTCAAAATTAGATTGCAGAAAATAAAACTCTCAGTATGTTTTGCATTTGTTGTAGATTTTTTAAAAATTTTCATAACCATTAGAGACATTTGTTTTGAGGTATAATGTTATCAGAAGCAAAAAGGATTGGTTGGCTCCAGTTTCCGCTATGCTAACAGTGGAGCCTTCCTCCAGCCCAAGAATTTTTCCATTGGTGGAACATACCTCCTTGGTGCGAAGGAATGTTGTTTGCATCAGAGGAAGGCTCCACTGTTAATGGAATGGAACCTATGAACTCAACCCAAGGTGACTCTTCTTCCAAAATGTTACTATTAAATATATCAAATGTAGATGTATTCATTTCCTGCAATATCCAGGGCGTTGGACTAGATGACCCTTGGGGTTCCTTCCAGCTCTGTGCTTCTATTTACTTCATTTATACCTGGCTTTTCTTCTCAATGGGAACCCAAATCAGCTTACAGCCGTCACCTCTTCTCCATTTTATCCTCTCAACAATCCTGTGAGGTAGGTTAGGCTGAAAATGTGTGACTGACTGAAGGTCACCCACCAAGCTTCCATGGTAGAGTGGGAATTTGATCCTGGGTCTCTTGGATACTAGTTCAATACTATAATCACTAGACCACAATAGCTATAAAACAGAAATATTGCTTTTCCTTAAGCGCAATAAGACACGTATTACATTCATGAATGAAAATAGGCCTAGTTCCTTGTGTGAGTAAATGTGTAAACATTTCTCAAATATTTCTTGTTGAAAATTTCTTGTTCAGGGTCGGGGGGACAAAAAGCATCATTTGTTTAGACCTTGGCATTTTTATCTATGACTTCTAAATTCCACTGTGAATTCCTAGTACCTGTTCCACAACAGCCCTTGTTTTCCATGAATTCTGTTATGAGTCCCACTTCAATGAATGAACATTATACATGGTTCTCCTAATATCTGCAATCTCATAATACTTAACACGCTCACACTGAAACCTTTCTTATTCTTATGAATTAATATGCAGCTGGAAGAGCCAACCCATCAGTATTCTTGCAATAAAAACCTTAACTGTACTTTAGTAGAAGCAAAAATAAAAAAACCCTCCAGAATCTGTAATTCATAATTTTCTATGGAAGCTTTTACCTAAAGAGCAACTATTTGCTCTTTAGGTAAAAGCTTGCTACTAATGACATGGAAGAACTGTCTCAAACAGGAAGCAAAAGTGGACTGTGGGTAAATGCATACCAGTGAGACAATCAAATGACTTCATTAGTATTCATTGTCAGAATGCCCAGAAATAAACAGTAACTCAGTGGAGTAAAAAGGTTTCTCTCTTGGAATCTTGATGAGGCAGGATATGGAAGTTGCACAGAAATATAGTGTCCAGCATTACTAGTTGTTTCAAACAATGTCCTGGCTTCCCAAAAAGGACATGTCTAAACCTGCAAAAGTTCCTGAAAATCCAATTTGGATTGATTTGTGGCATCGTTGATGTCAGTTATTTCTATTACTCAGTGATTACAAAGAACATAAAAAGTGCCCTATTGAATCAGACCCATGGCATATCTAGTCCAGCATCCTGTTTTACAAAGCCGATCACCCTGGAGAGTTAACAAACAGGCCTGCTTCTGCTACTGCCTCAAGGCACTGCTGTTCAGAAGTTTGCTGCCTCCAACTGTGTTGGCTGCTAGGGTTCCAGACCTGACCTGAAAACCAGTGGGAGAATGGAGGGAGGTATGGGGTGACCATTGGTGAAAACCCGTATATTTCAGGTTGCCTCTGTAAGAATCACCAGAAATTATGGTAAAACCACAGAGTTGTCAGCAATTTCTAGTAAGGACCGGCATCACTTTCTCCAGAAGTGGCTATCCTCCCATTGTATTTTTAAAATTCCTTTCTTCAAGAAGTTGGTGGTATACATAGAGTCCCCTTCTTCCATTTTATCCTCATAACAATTCTGGAAGGTAGATTAGGCTGAGAGAAATTACTTGGCCCAAAGTTCCAGTAAACTTCATGACTGAACCCAGTTATCTCCAGTCAGTCTAGCACCAGGGTCATTCTAACCAAAGTTGTAACACAGTCCTTTCATTTCATGCTCATACTGCTCCAGTGATGCTCACTCAGTGGCTCAGGAGCCATGTATGGTTCTTTGACATACCACCTGTGGCTCTTCTGAGAAAATGAAAGGGAGACATCATCAACATGTTGGTGTCACTTCTGGGTTCTGATGTTCTAGGATTTTACCATAAAACCATAGAGATCCTAGAGTGTCTGTGAAATAACTTCCACATTTTAGCTGGAAGTGATGGCAACAGTATTTTTGTCTTCATGTCCCACCTTCCAAATTTTCCTGAGGGTTCCAGAGTTGTACTTCACAACTCTGTTCTGAGCACTCTTCTCTAACGTGTCACCTGCCCATGTTTCTCAAGAGTGGTCAAGACCAACTTGTGGTTAGCTGGTGAGTTTCCACATAGAAACAGCCACTTTCAGAGGCACAGATAATCTGCAAGCCTCCCTCATCCCAGGAATGGAAGCAAACATGTCTCTTTTGGTTGATGGTAATTGTTAATCTGGCTCTCCAAAAATTATGGCATGAGTACCACTACACTACTCCATCATACACATATATATATTGTCTCATGAATCATAAAAGAAAAAAAAATCTGTATTTCTGAAGAGACACGAAACCCTCATATCTTTGGTCATGGGTTTACAGCAGGGATTGAACTGGATTACTAGGATTCCCAATCCTAGTACATTGTACCCATCCCTCCCCATTCTTGAGCCCTGTCCAATATATTATCCATCTTCTTTTGTTCTGCCTCTTCTGCTGAGCATGACTCCAATGACAATTATTTCATCTAGTGCATAACCCCTCAGAAATCTGACTGCAATTTTCAGTATCTCAACTTCTCCACCTTTCTGAAAAAGCCTGTCATATAAAATCTCCCAGTGCAATATCAGCAGGGATGATAATTATGTCAGCCTGCTTTAAAATGACTTTCTTGAGGGAAGATTACAAAAAAAATCTGTCTTCCAAAAGCAAATAGTTTCCAACTTGTAAGATGATAGGCTGCTAGGAGAATCACAATTGTTTATAGAAAATTTGGCCAACTTTCCACATAATAATATATATTTTACCAGCCCTTGGATAAAGGGCTGAATTACCCACGAGAGGCTTCCAAGTCCTAATCTTTCCTTCTCCCTTCTGAGATGAGCCACTATTGAAGCACTTTAGAGTGCTTCTTGTCAATGTAACTCACCAGCTTATCCTCAAGAAGTTGTCATCAACCCTGCAGTTATAACTAGTTCTGCTGCAAAGAGGAGGAGAGGTAGTGGGAAGAGCAGAAGAAAGGATGGGGAGAAAGGGAATCGAGGCATATTTTATGTAAAAAAATAGGCGAGAGCTCTTATTAAAAATTAACAGCATCTTTGAGGTAAAGGAGAAAGAGTGTCTTGCTTCAGCTTTCCAACGTTTTCAAAAAGTAGCGGAGATTTTTGAACAGATGGTGCCATTCTAATATGCCAGGGACAGGATGAATCTGATTATTCATTAGTCTCAGTCCTTATAGTCCTAATGAGTAGAGTGGTGGTGTAATGATCCGTGACTGTTAACATGTGTGGGGAAAAGGCAGCCATCAGCTAAGGAGACTTTATATTATTACACAACTGGTAACCTTGTTGGATTGCTGAAGACACAGCTGCAGAATCAAATAGGTGTTGCCCATTGATAGAGCCAATAAAAAGCCACGGCAGTGTAGTGAGACAGTGTGGTGTAGTGGTTGGAGAATTATACTAGGACAACCAGGTCTGAAACCCTACTCTGCCACAGGAGGTCACTGGGTGACCTTGGGCCAGTCACTCTCAGTCTAACTTACCTCACAGTTATTGCTGTGAGGATAAAATAGAGGGGAAATGATGTTATAAGCTATTCATCCATATAGTAACCAGGGCCAACCCTGCTTAGTTTCCAAGATTTGTTGAGTTTGGGCTATCCTGGACCATTGAGATCCACATTATAAACACCCTCATATGGTCCATCACCCTTGACCACATCACTGAATTTTTTTCATCCTTTCTAGACTCCAGGTTCAATTTTCTCCTGAGATTTCTGTCATTCTACTCTCCACTTTCAGTAAATTGTGGTATTTTAGACTTCATCAGATTCCCAGTTTGAGCCACTGTACTGCCGAACTAAAGTATTGCTTTCTGACCCTATACAACTTATAGTCAGAAAGCAACCTAGGAAGGATCAGAAACCAATACTATGGTATTTCTTGCCTGGAGTTTACATTTTCCCACTGGCTTTAATGTAGTTTGTTTATACATTGTTAACATCTGATTGGTGTCTGCCAGTGGAATGCTAGGATTCACCTAGGAATAATGTTTCAGGTGACACTGTAGTAGGGGCGTGCGATTCGGGTTTCCAATTCTGGAAAAATACCCGAATTGGACCCAATTTGCAGAGATTCGGGATTTGCAAAATGGCCCCAGCATACTGGGGCTGTTTCGGTAACCCCAAATCAAAGATTCCTGAAGTGATTTGTATAGCTTCGGAAAGCTTCAGGTCAGGCGTTTTTAATGGCCCTTTCCATGCCACTGCACAACAGCACAGAAAGAGGCATTTAAACCCCTGAAAAAGCTGCTTGTTGGAGGTTTCCCCAACAAGAGACTGAGTCCAGCCTGTGCTGGTGAAAGGCCTCTTTCCAAGTCACTTTGCAGCAGCAGGGAAAGGGGCATTTAAACCCCCAGATCAGCAGCTTGTTGGGGATCTCCCCGACAAGCAGCTGATCCAAGCCTGTGGGGATGAAATTCCCCTTTCCCTGCCACTTCACAGCAGCCAGGAAAGGGGCATTTCAACCTCCAGATCAGCTATTTTTTGGAGGGAGTCTTGGACAAGCAGCTGAGTCCAGCCTGTGAGGATGAAATGCCCCTTTCAGTGCTGCTTCACAGCAGCAGGGAGACATTTAAACCCCTGAATCAGCTGCTTGTTGGGGATCTCCCCGACAAGCAGCTGATCCAAGCCTGCAGGGGTGAATGCCCCTTTCCCTGCCACAGCAGCTTGGAAAGGGGCATTTAAACCCTCAAATCAGCTGCTTGTTGGGGGTTTCCCGGACAAGCAGCAGAGTCCAGCCTGCGGTGGCGAAATGCTCCTTTCCGTGCTGCTGTGCAGTGGCATGGAAAGGGGCATTTAAACCGCCAAATCAGCTGCTTGTCAGAGGTTTCCCTGACAAGTGTCTGAGTCCAGCCTGTGGGGGTGAAATACCCCTTTCCAAGCCACTGCCCAGCTCTCCAGCATGCAAACAGCATGGGGAGTGCTTTACACTTTAACTCCACTTCCCTCCAACTGACTAGCGCTAGTCAGTTCGAGGGAGGGGGTGCTAATGTGCCCTCCGTGCATCACCCCTCTAACACCAGGTGAAGCCGGTGTGCTGGCGAGACAGGTAAAACTACCTCGCTGCCGTGGGTGCTCACTCGCATGCTGTGAGAGGGACAAGGGAATTCCCTTGCCCCTCTCTCATTGGACAAGCAGCACCCAGAGCGAGAAGGGCAGGGAGATTCATCCCTCTTGCATTGGGCAAATGGGCACTGCTGGGCTGCTGCACCTGGTGCAAGAGGGGTGGAGAGATTCCCTCGTCCCTCTAGCATCAAATGAAGGGAACGTCAAGGAAGTAGGCTTAAGCCTGTACCCTGCCACCAAGCACTCCGTTTTCCCACTGCAGAAGGGGTCCCTGGTCCCTTGTGCAGAGGGCAAAGAGAGTGCTCAGTGGCACAGCTGCAGGCTTAAGCCTGCAGCTCTGTCTCCTCCTTTTCCCACTGCAGAAAGGGTTGGGGGATTCCCTGGCCATTCCAGCAGCAGGCCAAGTGACCAGGGGCAGGACTATAAACCTACACTTTTCTAGCCGCTTACAAGTGTCTAGAAATTGTAGATTTAAACTTCCTGCCCTGCCACTTATTTCACCCTCCTACCCCTCACCAGAATGGGGGGAGGAGGGAACCCTCCTCCCATTGGGTGAAGTAAGAGGCGGCTGGGCTAGAAGTTTAAAAGCTTTCTGCTGTGCTCCGAATCTTTACAGAGCATACTGAAGCCAGTCAATAAGCAATTTCTGACTTTTCCCTCCACTTTTGAAATTCCCCACTTTTGAAATTCTGAAGTGGGAAATCCATTTTTTTTTCTTGCACATCCCTACACATGGAAGTGTTTTGTTTTATTCCCCAGTACCATGGCTGCATACAAGTGTTTCTGGTGCCTTGCTGGGTTTTCCTATACTGCATTTATTACTTGATCTGCTACCCAAAACATCTCTTCGTATTCACTGCCACTGTCCATATTAAGCATATTTAGTCTAGACTTGGGTTTGTTCACTTTGAAGAGACATGTAAAGTGGTTACAGTTACAGAGAGATGCAAAGTGATTACAGTTACAGTTGCCGGAGTTTATCTTGAGTGTTTCCCCCTGATGCATTTGCAGCGCTCTTTCATGTTCACTGGTGTTCTTGTGTTTGGTTTTTCCATCTCTTTCTGTTGGATTGTATGTACTTGTTCCAGGTTTGCCTGGAAGTGCCTAGCAACTAATGGAAGGGCTGTGGCAGGAATATGAGGGGGGGGGGCATGATGCTGGTTGCAACATCACATCACTTTCAGTTAAAAAAAAAGGAAGTGACGCAAGTAGCCCACATGTAGCCCTAGGAATTGCTGAAAATTCTATGGCAAAACCCTCGAGTTTACACTTATTCCTAGAACTACCATATATTACTTCCAGTGATACGATGCCACGTACAATTTTTTTTTCCAGTTCTGCTGCCACGTCTAAGAGCAGCTGCAGCAACAAGAACAGGGGGCTTGGCAGCTCTAAGTGGTTCTATCAACTGTTATTCCAGGGTTCTAGTCCTGCATTTGGAAAATTCAGCATCCCTGTCTATTTCCAAACTTTCCTTTAAAGACAATCAGTTCAGCTCTCCCAGTAATCTCTTCTATACTCATGTATCTTCCTAGAATCCACATTCTATCATGTGTCCTATTAGTGAATCTTTAACATAACCAACATTGCAACTAGCTGCTAGCATTTTCAAATTTGTGCAGTAATCTTTAATGCCTCCTCCCATTGCTTGACCTCTGCTTAAAATAAAACATATCTTTCTACGGTTTCATTCTTTCTAAGGTTGCAGAGGGCAAAATTGCCTAACAATTTAAGCAAATTATGCTGTTCTTGGGGAATAATTTTAGGCTATGTCAAATTTATTTCTCTCCCCTTTTCTCTAATTAAGTATTAAAA
This sequence comes from Eublepharis macularius, assembly GCF_028583425.1. Lineage (NCBI taxonomy): Eukaryota > Metazoa > Chordata > Lepidosauria > Squamata > Eublepharidae > Eublepharis > Eublepharis macularius. Next base: position 38,671,214 of record NC_072791.1, read on the forward strand.
CAATTTCACTTTCACAGTCTCCTCTTTAGCTGTCATTGGAATGTCCATATTTCTTTTCTCATGTATATTCTCATCACATTGATGTTTTGCTTTAGATTTTTATAGGTATATAAATAGTATTCCCCCCACAGTTTACCTGTTATCTCATTCTATTTATTTTTTTAAACAATTATTTACAAAAATTATACTCTGCCTTCCGCCCATCAGGGCTACAAAAGCCTTGTTCTTCTGCAAATGTAGATGAGGCGTGACTTTAAAAGAGGATGGTAAACTCAGAAAGTTTGAGAAATACTGTGTTATACTGAACGATGATGTAAATTCAAATTAAAAGCTATTAAAATATATCAGTAATATCTGTGTGGACAATTGAAGGAAATTCTCAGGTTTCTGTGCTGAGCTAACAGGCAGGGTATTTCTGGCAAATGGACCCAGTCCTGAATACTAAGAATTTTTCCTGTAACTTTCCATCCCTATGAATTGATGCCACTGCTGAATATAGGCCAAATTGCTACTGAAAGAACTTTGGCATGTAGCAAAAGCGAGCATGTGTTCCATGGAAATGGATGTTATGTCAGCCAGCCTGGCTCTTATCATACTGGCTTCTATCCAGAGAGGATATCTGCTTTGATTCCTCATCTTAGAGTACACAATGGGCTGCAGAATGTGGTGAGGAGACAAGAAAGCATTTGATTCCAAATGTTGTAGATGGTTCCTTTGCTTCATGCTACCGTAGCAGACACAAGAAACAGTTTCACTTATTCCATCATTTGCTATCTATTTTATTTTGTTATATTTTATTAATGAGTTACTTTGTCATTATCTGCTCCAGTTCTGTAATTTTTGGAGTTCTGATAGGTTAATGGGTTTCTTGTAATTTTGCTTTGAATTGTTCTTACTCAACTTTTTCAGTGTTGATTGAAGATTTTTTTTCTACTGTGATTTGCAGTTGGGGTTGGGTTTTGATATTGTATTTTAGTGTTTGTGTTTTTGGTTTATTTATTTGATCGATTGATTTGATTTTTTATCCACTCTTCCCGTAAATTGGCTCAGAGCAGATTACAACATAAATAAATAAATGACAATAAAAAGAGCATTAAAATTATAAAATACAATAACTGTACATTTGGGCAGCAACCCAAGTTGCTCAATCCCCAACCAAACCCCCAAAACATTCCATGAAATGGGAACGGTTTGTTGCGGTCCCCTCCTTCCCACTTCCCACAAGATGGATGGGTTAGATTTTTGTTTAAATAAAATATTTAACAAATCAGTGAGTCATAAGTAGAGATGGGCACGATCCAAAAAAATTAACAATCCAGCTGATCGTGGATCGGCGCCGGCAATGATCCCGAATTAACGATCCACACCGATCATCTCCCATTCCCGATCCGTGGATCGTGGATCATGGAGGCCAAAGTGGTCCACACTGCTATTCCCAGCTATGTGGGAAGGTGAGTGGTGGCAGCGGCCGCCGGGCCTGGCGGGCACGGGGAGGCGGCAACGAGCCGCCTCCCCTCAGGTCCCGTTCAGCAACACAGGAGGTCTGTGTTTGGCCGTCAGAGCTACCTATCAGGGTTTGCAGGGATGAGATTGGAGTGCCCATAGCTACAGAACACCCCCTTCCCCCTCCCTCCCCTGGGTGTCTTCTCCCAACTTGTGACTGCTTTGCTGCTCTGTGGTTGGAAGGAAGCCCTGCTGATCAAGGATAGCTGGGCTTCCATTCGGGTTTCCAGGGTGACAGAAGGAGGGCAAACAGAGCTCAGGCTTTCCCATGGCTCCGTTGCCAGGGGAATAGATTGCTGGCGCCTGAGTGTCTGGATCCCCGATCCAAGCCCGAACGCAACGATCCAGGCCTCTCCTGATCGCTGGATCATTGGCCATGGATGATCACGATCTGCCAGGTCACGATCGCACGATCGCCATTATCGTGGGTTTTTTTCAATCATAATGCGGATTGTGCCCATCTCTAGTCATAAGTAATGGTTTCTTGCTCCAGACCAACTCAATTTAGCCATGGTAGCCACGAGATGCTCTTGCCCATTGTCCCTGAGGCTCTTCACATATTTGAAAACAATATACTACGAGTTATTTTGATTAGTGCTGCAACCTGCCACTGAATGTTCTACTCATGACGGTTTTTTATGCATCAGAATTTCAGCAACTTATGTCCTCCTTCTTGGTATGTAGTCAGTGGTTGGGGTACAGTCCCTTTCCCCAACTCGATGGGCACTCGGTGTCCATGTTACTGAGCATCTGCACAAGTTAAGGTTGCGAGTCTCCAGATGGGTTAAAGATTTCTCCTAGAATTACAAGTATCAGTTCCCCTGGATCTTTGGAGGGTGGACTCTATTGCATCACATCCATGATGAGCTGCCTTCCTTCCTAAAATTACACCGCTCCCAGGCTCTGCTTCCATATCTTCAGGAATTAACCAATCCAGAGTTAGCAACCCTACCACAAGTCTTTGCTCATACTAAATTCAGCATGACTTATTACTAAGTAAATGTAGTTACAGAAGACTGCTTACAGTAAGTAATGATACATTCCAATTTTGTATTCAGGACATAATAGTGATAGTCTGGGCTAATGCAGCAAAATCAAAAGGGAGTCCAGTGGCACTGTAAAGACATCCCCCTCCCCCAGCATAAGTTCTCCAGAATTAGAGCTCACTTCGTCAGAAACATGGACAAATGTAGTTCGACTTGCAACTTTATAAAAAAAAAATCATTAAATGGCTTAATTTTCTCAGAGTCAGAGTGGAGAAGGGGTGAGGTGAAGGGGGAAAACATACTTTTTAATGAAGGCACAAAATAGAGATGGCATGCAACAGCTTAAGATGCTTTGCATTATACATTTCAGGATGTGTGACTTTTCACCCCTTAAGGCATCTTAAAATTCACAGTCATTACATGAGACTGATTATTTAGAAAGTATATATTGCTTATTGAAATCAGAAGTAAGTGTCTGTCTTAAAGAATGTATATGCATCTATATGCATTGGCAGAGTATAACTGAAGTAACTTTCCTTTTTGCAAAAATAACCTTTTCGAAGAAAGTCTTGCCATTGTTTTATTTCCTCCTGGGTAGCCTGTGGTCTGACGGCGGCAGTGAAAGCATTGTCTTTTTTGTGGGCTGAACTTTGTCATCCTGTCTGCCAGGGAGTGTGACCATCTGAAGGGTAAGAAGAGGTCAGTGCACCAGGGACAGATTTGTATAAACAGGCTTTTCCTGCTGTCTGTCCGCCTCCCTTCATGTCCTTGATCCCACCCACGGTCTGTTTGAAATCATGGGCAGTGGCCCTGCGGGGAAAAAGAGGCCTGAAAGAAGGGAAGATAGTAGCCTGATTGTGTCTTTATATGCATGCATTCCTCCCCCCTCCCCAAAAAAAGCAGGCTGTAACTAATGAATATTTTCTCTTTTTTCTGTGACTGTCGTCATGCAGTTATCATGTACAGCGCAATCATAGAAATATTTGAACTTTGTGACTTGTATCTTTTAGCCTTGTGGAACCCAATGTGTTTCTTTTTCCTCTCTAAATTTAAAAATAGTTCCCATGTGGGCTCTCAAGGAAGATAATTTTGAATTCTCAAAAGGTGTCTCACTAGATCTAATAGGGAAGAGCTCCCCCACCAGGTGGATAATCAAATCATGGTAACAGGCACAGCCTGAGCTATCTCTCAGGTTTGCAGAAAAAATTGAGTTGTTAATGAAACCTCTAATTGGCATAACTTCCACCCTAATCCCCCAAAAAACTTACCAGTGAAATCTGCACATGCCGATATGATGCAAAAGCAAAGCACTAGAATTTGGGAAACATAGTATTAGTAAAGAGTAGAGATGGGCACGAACAACAATACAAACAAAAAGAAGCCACGAACACCCCAATCTGCTGTTCGAAAAAAAGCTGTTCGTGAGGCCCCATTCTAAACGAACAGGTGGTCGTTGAAAGCCTCGATATATTGACGAAGGCTTTCATGGCCGGAGAACGATGGTTGTTGTGGATTTTCCGGGCTGTATAGCCATGGTCTTGGCATTGTAGTTCCTGACGTTTCGCCAGCAGCTGTGGCTGGCATATTCAGAGGTGTAGCACCAAAAGACAGAGATCTCTCAGTGTCACAGTGTCTTTTGGTGCTACACCTCTGAAGATGCCAGCCACAGCTGCTGGCAAAACGTCAGGAACTACAATGCCAAGACCATGGCTATACAGCCCGGAAAATCCACAACAACCATCATTGCAAGCCTCGTTCATTGCTGTTCATTGCTGTTTGTCAAGCCAGACAGTCTGGCACCTGCAATAAATTCCCTTGGCAACTTAGGCAGGGATTGTCTGAACTCTGTCTGAACTCCTGCTGTGGCCCTGGAAACCCCAATCTAAGCCAAATTTAGCTTGATAGGCAGGTCTTCCTTTCAAGTGTGGAGCTCCCAATTTGTTACAAGGGAGCAAAGAGCAGGGGGAAAGGAGGGCTCTCAGCTCTGGCTTTGTTTGCACACAGTGGAGAGGGAGAGAGTTGCTGTTGGCATTTTGATAGAGAGAGTGTATTGGAGCTTGAATTTTCTTTGTGTGTAGTGGGATAGGGATCTACCCCTTCAAATTCCAGGGCTGCTGCCAGGCTCTGGGCCAAGCTATTATTTATTATTTGTACCTTTCCTGCTGCCTATGCAGGTAAGGTTTCTGGGAGTGGTGTGGTAGGGATCTACCCCTTCAAGTTCCAGGGCTGCTGCAAGGCTCTGGGCCAAGCTATTATTTATTATTGGTACCTTTCCTGGTGCCTGCTCAGGTCAGGTTTCTGGGAGTGGTGCAGTAGGGATCTTGACTTGGATGATGGCTGGAGGAGAGCCTGCTGGCCCCCATGAACAGCCAACCACAAACATGTTCATGAACAGGGCTATGTTCGTGGTTGTTTGTGAGTCCTTGTTCGTGGATGGGAATGAACAACAAACATCATGTTCGTTTTTTTTCTGTTCATGCCCATCTCTAGCGAAGAGGCCACAGCCATAAGCAGGAAGAGGAGAGGAAGAGCAGCAGAAGGAAGTGCCTATGGTCATGAATGAGGGATGCAATGGCAACAGCAACCAGGAGGAGAAGGTGGAAGTCATAATGGGGGATGGGATTTCCCCTACCCTATGAGTCTTTGTGGGTATCACTTGTGTATGTATTTTATAGCTCACATGATTCACTCTTCTTTTTTATCTCCATAATAATCTTGTGAGGGATATATGGCTGCAAAGTAACTACTGACCTATTAAAAAGGTAAAGGCAGTCCCCTGTGCAAGCACTGACTCATTACTGACCCATGGGGGGACGTTGCATCATGATGTTTTCTTGGCAGACTTTTTGTTACAGCATGGTTTGCCATTGCCTTCCCCAGTCGTCTACACTTTACCCCCAGCAAACTGAGTACTCATTTTACTGATTTGGAAAGAATGGAAGGCTGAGTCAACCTTGAGGCAGCTACCTGAACCTGGCTTCTGCCAGGATCAAACTCAGCTCATGAGCAGAGTTTGGGCTGCAGTACCTACAGTCACTCATTACATTTCATGGCTGAATATGGTTTGGAATGTGGGTCTTTCCCCAACTTTAACCAGTATGTTAAAATAGCTGTATGTTAAAATATGAATCCATGCATTTTCCTTTAGGCACCAATTTGAGTTTTACCTCTCTCATTATACCCAGCAATAAAAAGTTACCTGTGCCAATTTTAGAAAGATGATTAATAACAACTGCAACATTGAACATGCCATGAAAGACAGATAATTTGCTTTCTTTGTAAGTATGGCGGTATCTGAGCATACAATGGATTAGAACGTCAATTGGGACATCTGAAGTGAAAGAGGAGCCCAGCAAAAGACAACATATGGCAAGATAGCCAGCATAGTCGGAGTCAGCATTTTTAGAGAATCCCCATGAAAGTAAATACATAGGGTCTGAACATGTAATCTGTACTTTTTCCCTCCCACCAAGGCCTGGAGTTCTCAAATTACAAGATCTCCTGATGACAAAGATCAGTTCCCTGGAAGAAATGGCAGCTTCGGAGGGTGGAAGGAGCATTCACACCCCTCTGAGCTCCTTCTTCTCCTGAAACTCTGCTTTCCCCAGGCACCACCCCCAAATCTCTAGGAATTTCACAAGCCAGAGTTGGCAACCTTACACGTGTTTTGTCCCACTGAGATTCAGAACCTGTATGTGTTGGAGTATATATGGGTAGGCTCCCATGCCAAAGTTGTAGATAATATCTGGGACTGGCCATGGTCACCAATCCTCTTCCACACATGCACTCTTACCATATGCACAACACTTCGGTCTTACCTAGATTTTATTTTGTGTTCCTTGCTGTTTACAGCTACCCCGAGGAAGATGTGCTATTGAAATGCACTTGGCAGTGTATATGAATCAATGCATTTTCCTTTAGGCACCAATTTGAGTTTTACCTCTCTCATTATACCCAGCAATAAAAAGTTACCTGTGCCAACTTAAGAAAAAAGTTTGTAAATGACACAAAGATCTGGAACCTGGTAAATATTGAAATTGCTTCTGATGCTCTGGCCAGGGAGTCCTGCCAGAGTGTGAACCTGCCAGCGTTATATAACAGGTTTTTAAAGACATCATATAAAAGGTTGTTTTTGAGCTGAGCTTTTCTGTTTTACTTTTTTCTTTTGTGTAATTTTAATAAATGCCTCATTCTTTTTAGCCCTTGAGGTTTTGTTCCAGCTACTAATCCTACAAGTTGCTTAGTTCAGTGCTTAGTTCTCGTGGCCTCTTCTTACATGCCCAGGGTAATGCTAATCGCCACCTTGGGGTCAGGTAGCAGTTTTCTCCAGGCCAGTTCGGCTAGGGATCCTGACAGTGTTTTTTTCATCTTCTGGACATGGAGCAGGGGTCACTATGTGTGTGTGGGAAGGGGAGGTAGTTGTGAATTTCCTACATCAATCGGGGGGGGGGGTTGGACTAGATAACCCTGAAGGTACCTTCCAACCCTATGATTCTATGATTCAGCAACTTCATTATATTATCTTGCATAAATATTTTTCAAATCAGAATTAGTCTGCACTTTTTAAAATGTTTCTGGTGTTATAATGTACTGTGGTTTTACTACACTGTTCTATGGAGTTGGATGACTCTGGTCCTGAAAGATGAGTCATATCCGCTGCTTTTCCCTGGAGTTCCTGTTAGCTTGTACATGGTACTTTATAGCCTCTGAATCTATGCAGAGTACAGACCCAAATATAGTCAACTTTGATATAAATTCTGGAGCACAGATATTTATTTCCCTGCCATGTTCATAAAAATACAGACAGATGATAGGTTGATAATATTGCTCTGAAAATGAAGTTACCCATTTAAGTGTTTCTGAGCACTGGAGAAGAAACTTTCTGAGCATTGTTATCTTGCTGATCTGAAAGGACTTCCGAGACAAAAGGAAATGAGCCTCTTCTTTAAACTATCTCTTTCTGGAATTCCGAGGACTATTGATAGCACCAAATGAACCCAAGCCAGTGTCCAGATGCTACAGAAAAAAAATTATTCCACTTTCATCCAAGGACTCATTGTAACAAACATCTTCCATTTTGTCGCCAGTTCCATATACTGGCATTGTGATATTTTTAAGCGTTCAGGTCTGTGTGCCCTAATTGACAAGTTTAGGTAGTGAAGAATTGGCATGTTCTTGCTTTGGTGGTTCATATATTAAGAGGATGTATTAGAGCCTGCATGGGACAGTGTGAAACCCCACCTCTACATGCATCTGATGAAGAGAGCTGTGGTTCTCAAAAGCTTATGCTAAAATAAAGTTGGTTAGACTTAAAGATGCTACTGGACTCTACTTTTTCCCACCCCTACAAGAAACCATACAATTGTTCTACCACCACTTAGAAGCACAAGATCCTGTTACAAACTGGATCTGTCATGAAACTGTGGTCTAGTTTTGAAAGGCTCTTAGGGGTTTGTTCAAAAACAGCTCAGATCCAATCTGTTAAGCACATGGACCAGAAAGTAATCAAAGATCCATGTAGTGTATCTAGAGGTAGTTAGTCTCTCAGAGTCACAAAACTGGATGCCACAAATCAATCTTTGAGAAAATATTCAACTTGAGTGAGGAAAGAACACCATTTTAAGTGCAAAAAGATCTGAAATCAATACTGGAATGGTGTGGAGGAGGTGGGAGAGGACATTAAAGAGAAGTATGCAGTCATCGTCTTTATTTATGAACCCACCAGACATGTAAAATCTGCACCCTGCGGAGTAACTGTAGGTGCTTAATTGACTGCCTGCAAGCACACCATTACAATGTGATTACTCCATCAACTGCAGGGAAGGCACAGTGGGTAAAACCAACTTGTAAGTAAAGTTTTCACACCCCTGCTTGACAGCCAACTCCCTTGATGCCTTTTGTACAGTCCTGAACATACCTCTTCCTTGATCTGTTTAGCGATCACTTCCCCAGCATGCCAAGCTGCAGCAAGTGGACCTGATGATTAGAAACAAACTCAACCATGAAGTAAGCATCCACAATTTCCAGAAGAGACATTGATTTCCATAGGAGATATTACTAGATTAAGGTTTCCTGCAAAGAGTCTATTAACATCCAGTTTTCCTGTTAAAAATTCATTTTGTGCACAGATGGAGGAACAAACTCTTTCCTGTTTTTTTATTGTTTTAAATGGATGCCTCTCCATAGAGGTCATCTCTCTGGTTCCAGTGACAGCAGAATGCAAAGAAAACAATGGACAACCATTGTGCTTTTTTTTTTAATGATAAAGACACATTTAAGTACAACCACAGTTCTGCAGTAGAATAAGCTGCCTACAGAAGCTGAAATATTTGGAAAAGCTTTACCTGCCATGTGTTCTGGTACAGAAAATTGTGAATGAAATTGGAATAAAAACCAGGAAGGAAGAAAAATGGAAGAAAGTTATCCCTGTGAGCTGCTGCCAGGGAGGGTAGACATTACTGGCCTTTATAATGTCTGTGGTCTGACTCAGAAGTTGTCTGACTCAATAGAAGGCAGGTTAACGGGTTCAGCTAGCACGGTCTGCTCACTAGCAGGTTCAGGTCTGCTCATCAACCTCATTTAACTGTTAGCCTGGTTTCCAACTATGGAAATTAGGGGTTCTCAGTGACTACAACCCTTTTGTTTGACTCAGTACAAGATATCTTCATGTTCTGATAAGTACATTCAACCAAGGGCAGGACTAAAATTGCATGATTAAGAGTAGCATAAACCCTTTCCCCTCCACTACACACACATCCTTCAGTGTGATCTGGGCTCTCCATATAAATGCAGAGAAGCAGAGGCCTGATTCATGTCATGTATTTCTGAATGGATGGGAGAAATCTCATAAATTAGTCCCCTTCTTGATCAGGTATTCACATTAGATGGCTTCTTTCATAAGGTTATCTCTATATGGTTGGTGGGAGAGGCTTATGCTGCTGCTTCACCATGCTATTTCATCACTCTCTCCAGCTGAATGTATGACCCAAGGAACTGAGAGACAGAGGAGAGCAGAAATGTGAAAAGCAGAATTCTCTTGATTTGATGAACATGTAGACTGTTTTTGCTGAGAAGGTCTCTGTAGTACATTGATCTCTGCAGATTGGAATTTATCAAGGGAATGGGTCCCCCCTCTTGACAAGTAGAAAAAAGTATTTCATTTGGGTTCATCCATCAAATACTACTGCTGTTGTATGACTTAAGTTAAAAACACATGAGAGAAGTAAGCCATCCAAAGTCCATTAGTTGGAATGCCATATTTTGAATTTTCTCTCCAAGGAAACAATTACTTCTAAGGAAATTTGGGGTAAAGGGGAGACGCAGAAGGAACTTGTCATTTTCTTTAGAGAACAGCTTGCAGGTGTGTATATATTTTACTACCCATACATCCATCTTGATAGCATTGATGGATTTACTTTTTATGCTTACATTTTCCCCAATAAATTCATCATAAGAAACATATCATATCCCAGTAGGGCAGCTGGATATGGTTCTGGATTATTCACTATACCATTTACTCTTTCCCTTCTGTCAATATGTTTCCCCATTAAATCTCAGAAATATCCCAACATCACTGTATATCTCCTTAAAAATCGAGTCCCTTTAAATTAATGACAGGAGGAAAACCTTGAAATAAAGAATATTGCAAATAATACCGAGAAACTGATCAGCCTAAAAGGTTTGAGAAAAACAATTGCCTCAGTCATAGTTTTAGGACCTGCTGTGAGATTTCTTTTGCCTCTCTTTAATTGGGTAAATATTTGGCATGAACAAGGTGTAATGACATTAGCATTTCCTTAGTGATGTCTGTTCTAGTGCCATTCCTGATCATTACCCCAGGATGACATCACCAAGCTTACTAATTTATACTCTGCTCTTCCTTTGGAAAGCTGAGAGCAGTTATATAATGTGTTGGATCAGATGATAAAAAGTACAATGGGAAACAGAGTGAGTGAGAATCTTCCTGCCAAGCTGCTCAGCCGGTCTTCACTCTGATTCTACTGGCTATACATCACTACTGGAGCATTCCAATGGACTGAAATCCAATGTACATGGGCTCAGGACATATGGTCATACCCAGATATTGTATGGGAAAATTAACCATACAAACTAATTTGACTCTGTTATGCCACATCATAGGAAGGGAAGTCAACATGGTATAGCCCAGTCTCATCAGATCTCAGAAGCTAAGCAGGATCAGAACTTGGATGGGAGACCACCAAAAAAGACTCTTCAGAGGAAGGCACTGGCAAACCACCTCTGCTTCTCACATATCATGAAAGCCCCTTGCTGAGGCTCCATGTGTTTATTGTGACACACACACGTCACCACTTATGGCTGGTAATACCAAGTGTGTTGACCAAGTGGGTGGGGAGGTAATGTTGCTCCTATCTCTTCACTGCTTCCTTATATGGAACTGTCTTTCTAACTATCATCTCATCTGGTCTATCCAGATACAGTTGAGAAAAAATCCAGAGTTCTGTTTTGAAAAGTTTAAGTGAACATCAGAATAAGTAATTCAGTTGACTCTCCCATAACCATAACTCTCCTCTTGCTACACTTTACAACCAAATTCTGCTGCTTCTCAAACAAAGCATGCATTGTGAAGTTTAAAAGAAATATTCGTACATTTTATAAATCTGCATATTTTATTACCCATACAGAGTTTGTGTTTCTGTGGCAACAGTTTGAGAATTCTAAGTGTGTGTGTGGGGGGGGGGGTTCCCCTTTTTAGCTCACAATATCAACATTGTCATCTAAAGTGGGGAGAAAAATGAGACCTAGCTGAACCAGGCTTCCACCAGCTTTTGGAAACTGCAGTATCTCCAAAATAAAAAGATAATTTTTGCAATTTTTACAATGTTCACTCGGCAGTGTTGCCATATGTATCAACACAGAGCAAGCATAATCTCAACGCTTTGCCTTCATCTAGCTGCAGTAGTGCAAGCACAGGCTTGCACTGCAATAGCTCCTAAGACAAACACATCTGTTCTGCAAATCTACAGAATCTCCTTGCTGATATCAATGTTTCCTGAGACTAGTGGCCAAAAGCAACGCTGCACTAAACTGCACTGAACAGGAGCACAGAGATTCTAAGCTTCTGTCCACTGTGACAGGAGGTCCTGAACTTGATTCAATATGGAAGACTATAGTGTGATCTTCTGAACAAGAATCACTCTGCTAACTATGATTAGGGTATGCCCCACCAAGATTTGAATCTACATTTTGAAGATTTAACCGCAGTTAGTCTTCTTGACTATGGTTTTATATGACATGAATGCTGACATTCTGACTTAATTCTGGCTTGTTACCCAGCACTGCCCTGGATGCAATATGAGCTGGGTCTCTGCAGGGGCAACAAATCTGGCATTTATAGTGGCAAACCTCACACAATTGTGATTTTACAAAGTAACCATGATGGGTTATGTCTGAACAGGTAAAAGGTAAAGGTAGTCCCCTGTGCAAACACCGAGTCATTACTGACCCATGCGGGGGAAGTTGCATCACGACATTTTCTTGGCAAACTTTAAAGCCCCAAGTGAATATTAGTCATTTTCTATTTTACTGTTCAGATTTAGAGAGCAATGGCAGAGTCTCAAGGCTGGTACATGCCTCCTGAGAAAGTCCATTGCTGGAATGGACACTAGTGTCTTGTTGATTATGTGAAGCAAGGCCAAGTATGTTTTCATGACCTTTAGTGAAGCAGGCATTTTTCCCTCTGTTCTTGTACACAGCCAGCCACTGTGTATCTTGGCAAAGTCAAGTCTGTTTCTGAGGAAAGAGAACTATTTCCATCTTTTAATAAGTCATTTCAAGTTTCCTGTGATGTTATAAATAAGTGTGGTGACCAGCCGGATTTATCTGGCTTAATTTGATATGACAGAATTGGAGAGCAGGGGGGGGAAAGAACCGTCTCAACATAATATCTGGAGCTGGACTTGGACCAAGATCACTTGCTCCCTTAACAAGATAAAGTACATTTCAAGCCATGCCTATCAATGCAGCTGATACAAGACCTGGCTTTAATGTCTATTTATTCAAGCGTCCTGTACATAGTCAAATCTTGCATGCTCTGCACATGAGATCACAAAATTGCTTTGGGAAACTGGCTGCAACCACACTGTCAGTTTTACCAAATGCACTTGTTCTCCTTCAGGGTAAAAGAAGCACTTGCACAACAAAGCTGAGAAGATTGTGAATAAGTAGAAGATGAAATATACCCTGAAAGGTTGTTAATAATGTTAAGGGTTCTAATGCTATGTTGAATATTCTCTTCAGCATTTTTCATGGGCAAGACAAAGCAGGGCAGGGTGTGATAGGAAAGAGGGCAAAATATTTTACAGTGGTGATTCTGAAGTTTAAGTCTGCAGAAAATGTTGTCAGTAGATCTAAAGCAAATAGTGGTACATAGATCAGCAAGATAACAAAGCTCAGAATGTATCTTCTCCCGTGCTCAGAAACACTTAAAAGGGTAACATCATTTTTAGAGCAATATTATCAAGCTATCATCTGTACTGTAATCACTTTGCCAGCTTTGCAAGAGAGAAAAGTCAAAAAAGCAGGCACTGCAGCACCAGGGAGATGGGGACCCCCCCCCCCCACACACACACCATGTCACAGATCACCCTTTTTTCCCTAGTCCAGTTCAGGGCAATGCACACTTTTCTTCCTCCGGTAGGTGGCATGGAATTCCCTTTTCCACACTGGCAAAGTGATTACAGGACCCTTAAAAGGGAAACAGGGAGGAGAAGGGGGAGAAGAGGAAGAATGGATCCCCCCAACTATCTGCCAAGATGCATCTTTAAAACAACAAAAAAAGTGAGTTCCATTTAGTCCGTGAAGTATGAGTGTGGAGCAACTGCAAAGAGCAAGAGAGAGAGAGCAGCTAGCCAGCCCCTGGACAGAATCCCTCCCCTGGTGATTCTCCCCTGTGGAGAATTGCATGGAGCAGCCATTTGTCTACTACTCTTCCCTGGGAAACTTGGGGGACCTGGCACGTAAAGGACACAGGCCAAGTGTCTCATGTAGTTTAGCCCTGAGACTCAAGGTAGATTACAAAGTGTAGGTCAATAGAACCAAATATTTTTTTAAAAAACCAAACCACTGCAGTATGGTATGGAACTGCAGAAATTTGAATACATTTGCTCCGTGAAGTGCAAGTGCCTGCTTTTTTGTCTTCTCTCTCCGGCAAATCTCTTGCTTGGAATCTCTTAATGCATGGATAGCGATCCCAGTTCTTTTCTTTTATTTATGCCATTTATACATCCTTTATGCATCATTAATATACAGTGCCATCCTAACCAGAGGTGCACCTTTTAAAGAATATTGAAATCAATAGGCTTAAGAAAAGTATAACTCTGCTTAGGGTAGTACTATTACACACCATGTGTATGCAGCTGAAACACAAGTAATCTTTAAAGTCATATATTTTATAGGGGGGAAATGGTGTGACGGAAAAGAAAGTGGCACAAAAAACACTCACAGGTACAATTCACACCAAGGAGAAGCAAAAAGAAAATGGCAACTTTTTAATCAAATCAGCAGAGATGAAAAATTCAATATCATCTCTGATAATGAAGTATCTTGTGAAAGTTTAGAGCGAGAGATATCATCCGATTAAACATATACTAGATTATTCTCTGGCCTTTAACTGAGTAATACAACAGAAATCCTGAAGAATGGAATCTTTTAGGCAGATTATTTTGAGTTATCTTTTGTCTGCTTTAATTAGTTCCTTAGTTTCCTTCAAGGATCTTGCCCTGTTCTGGTTCAGAGCAAAGTATGAGTGCCATTGGTTCACCGACATATGAATTAGCTAAACATCTGGCCAATCTTCTACAGGACCACATTGGAAAAAATACACCTTACATCAAAGATTCAGCACATTTCATCAACAAAATCAGTCCTCTGAAACTTAATCCACAGGACATATTCGTAAGTTTTGATGTTGTATCCCTTTTTACTAAGGTTCCGGAAAAAGACACAATTGCACGTATTAATCACATTTTTCCAGAGGATGCAACAACCTTAGTCCACCATGGTCTGACAACCAGTTACTTCCAATGGGATAATGAATTCTATGAACAGATGGATGGGGTGGCCATGGGAAGCCCTCTCAGCCCTCTCACCCTGGTTGTAGCAAACTTCTACATGGAACGTTTTGAAAAAACAGCTCTAGAATCAGCACCCCACAAACCTACAGCCTGGTTCCAGTTTGTGGATGATACCTTTATCATTTGGAGCCATGTTGAGGAAGAATTGATGGAGTTTTTAAACCACCTCAACAATATCCACCCGAACATACAATTCACCATGGGAAAAAAATCGAGGGTAAACTTCCATTTCTAGATACCTTGGTCATCTGCAAAGCAAACTTTCAATTAGGTCACAAGGTCTACAGGAAACCAACTCACACAGATCGGTACTTACACAAAACCTCCAATCACCACTAGGGGTGTGCAATTCAGTATTCTGATTATGTTAAAGATACCGAATCAGGGCCGTTTCGGTTTTTTCCAGTTTTACCGAAACGTTTTGTGAATACCGAAAAATTTCGGTAATACTGAAACAGAGATAGGGGTATGCAATTCGGTATTCTGATTATGTTAAAGATACTGAATCAGGGCCGTTTCGGTTTTTTCCAGTATTGCCAAAACGTTTTCTGAATACCAAAAAATTTCGGTAATACTGAAACAGAGATTGCCAAAACGATTCGACCATTGTTTTCAATGAGAAAACCTTCTCCCGTCTTTCCAGGAGTCTGGGGGAGCCATTCTTTAACATCTGTAGGTTACACAGCAGGAGGGCACACCAAAGGGCATTCCAGCATTCCCCTACACAAAAATAACAACTCACTTCACATTAAAGAATCACAAAAACACAATTCCTGTCCAAAACACTTTATTTCTTGAACAGCTTTAGGTTACGCAGCAGGGGGGCACACCAAAGGGCGTGTCAGCAGTATCTTACACAAAAATAACACAACTCACTTCACATCAGAGAATCACCCAAAACACAATTGCTGTCAAAAACAGTGAAGTGAGTTGTGTTATTTTGTGTAGTAGACTGCTTTCATGCCCTGTTGTGCCCTCCTACTGTGTAACCTAAAGCAGTTAAAGAAATAAAGTGTTTTTGACAGCAATTGTGTTTGGGTTATTCTCTGATGTGAAGTGAGTTGTGTTATTTTTGTGTTGTAGACTGCTTTCATGCCCTGTTGTGCCCTCCTACTGTGTAACCTAAAGCAGTTAAAGAAACAAAGTGTTTTTGACAGCAATTGTGTTTTGGGTGATTCTTTAATGTGAAGTGAGTTGTGTTATTTTTGTGTAAGGTACTGCTGGCATGCCCTTTGGTGTGCCCCCTTGCTGTGTAACCTACAGCTGTTAAAGAATTAAAGTGTTTTTGACAGGAATTGTGTTTTTGTGATTCTCTGATGTTAAGTGAGTTGCGTTATTTTTCTGTGTGGGGGACTGCTGGTGTAATGTGTCACAATGCTTTGCCTACTTGTACTTTGAAAGTGAGAAAATATTTTTTTTAAACTTTATTCATTGTGTGTGTGTGTGTTTTATTCTTTGTTGTGCAGTTGGTTCCCATCATAGGGAACAATGGGGCTGACTGGCCAGCCATTTCTGTAGGTGGTGGGGGAATTTGGGGGAGGGTGTCTGTGGTTCAGGTGCTCTTTCACAGGGACAAGCTCGCACTCAGGAGTGTGCCCACCATTGTGGCACCCCTGGGCTGTGCATAATTGCCAAGGGAAAGAGAGTTTAAAAGTTCCCATCACAGGGAACAATGGGGGACAGCTGGCCAGCCTGCTCCTGGGGTAGTGGCCGGTGTGGGAATGTTGGGGAGGGTGTCTTTGGGTCAGTGTGGGGCTGTGGGGGTGGATTTAAAAGGGGGACTGTGCCTGTGGCCATAGATGCCATATTCCGTGGGTTCCTGCTGTGGGAGATTTTCCCATAACAGGAATCAATAGAAAGTGGCTAGCCACAGGACAGGGGAGGTTAGGTTTTGGGGAGGGTGTGTGTGGTATTTGGCAGTTTGGGTGCAGGTGACTGTGGCTGTGGCCATTGGCAGCCCCAATCCCATGTGTTTCTGCGGTGTGGAAGTCTTCCCCACAGTAGAAAGACAAAGTGGTGTGGCAGGATATCCACCTTTTGGAGGGGCATAAAATGCCCCCCCCAAGTGGGATCAGCTTGGGCCTTGGTGGAGGGTGGGAGGACAGGTAGGAGATGGGCCCCTGACGTTTGGGGGTATTTTGCAAGCAAAATGCCACCCCTAGCCCGACAAGCCTCTCTTATTTCCCCCATAAGAAATAATGAAGGGGGGGCTAAGAGCAGCATCTTTGGGAGGCCATAAAATGGCCCCCCAAAGTGGGATCTGCTTGACCCTTGGTGGAGGGAGGAAGGACAGGAAGGAGGAGGTCCCCTGAAGTTTGGGGGCATTTTGCATGCAAAATGCCATCCCTAGCCAGACAAGCCTCTCTTATTTCCCCCATAGGGAATAGTGGAGTGGAGGTGGATAGGGGGACCTTCTTTGAGAGGTCATAAAATGCCCCCCCAAAGTGGAATCTGCCTGAAACTTGGTGGAGGGTGGGAGGACAGGTGGGAGCAGTTCCCTTGAAAGTTGGGTGCATTTTGCTTGCAAAATGCCACCCCAAGCCACCTAGAAAAATGACTTGTTTTCTCCATAGAGAACCATGGAGAGTGTAGGAGGATGGGGGAACCTTGTTTTGGGGGCATAACATGCCCCCCCAAAGTTCAATCTTTCTGAAACGTGGGAGGTAGTTAGAGGAGAGTTAGGAGAAGGTCTCCACCAAGTTTGGTGTGATTCGGACAGAAAATGCCCCCCCCCCAGACTCCCGGAAAGCTGGGACAAGGTTTCCTCGTTGAAAACAATGGCTGAATCAAGCCGAAATACGAATACTGAATCAGCTTGCCATTTTGGTATTCCCTGAATACTGAAACAGTTTCCTGATTCAGTTAAAACCGAATCAGGTTTACCGAAACAGGCAGGCCTTGCACACCCCTAATCACCACCCTCAAAAGAAAAGAGGCATAATAAAAACATCAGTAGACTGTGCAAGATGGATATGTGAACCACACTTTCTCATCGAAAAAATTAATCATCTAAACCATGCACTTCAAGCAAATGGCTACTCCAGAAATGAAATCAGAAGAGCGATTAAACCAAGGATAAATCAAACAATTAAGGAAAAACAGTCTCCCACAGGAAAAAGTATTTTTACCATATATCAAAGTAACCACTGATCAGATGGGAAAACTTATGAAAAAGCACAACCTACAAACAATATCCAGACCCACCCGAAAAATACAACAGATGCTACAATCAGCAAAAGACAGTAGAGACCCCCTCACCTCTGCAGGAGTATACCGCATACCCTGCAGCTGTGGACAAGTTTACATCGGGCAAGTTTACCACACAGCGTGGCATCCAGACAAGAATAAAATAACATGAAAGACACTGTAGACTTGGCCAACCTGAAAAATCAGCAGTGGCTGAACATAGCCTAACGCAAACAGGACACAGTATCTTATTCCAGGACACTAAAATACTGGACAACACATCAACTATTTTGTCAAATTGCACAGGGAAGCCATTGAAATTCATAAGCATAAGCATAATTTCAACAGGGAAGAAGAAAGTTTAAGAATGAACAGAACACAGTTTCCAGACCTGAAAAACATCAGACTAACAAAATACTCTACATCTTACAATAGCCCTGCAGATAAGATTAGCATATCAACCACCAATCCATATGCAAAAGAACCTCCCCAGGATACAGTGAAGCTTCTCCCCATTAGCATTCCACACCCTGGGAAACTCTTACAGAATGACTCAGCCCAAACCCACCTTCCTGAGTAGATATAAATTACCTGCGAACATCTTCCCCACACATTGACACTGAGAGATCTCTGTCTTTCGGTGCTACACCTCTGAAGATGCCAGTCACAGCTGCTGGCAAAACGTCAGGAACTACAATGCCAAGACCATGGCCATACATCCCGGAAAATCTACAACAACTAAAGTATGCTTTCTGCTGTCTTGATTTGTCTGAAATGAAAGTTACTTTTCAGAGATTTATACTGTGTATACCATCCCTACTATATATTTCTACAGGATGATTTTTTCTCTTCAGTGACAATATTTATTTTAGAAATGGATATCACTTTTAATGAGTAATAGTTAATATCAATGCTTCTATATGCCGGTAACTTAGTTCTCCTTAGCCAAACCCCATGTCAGGATTGTTGCGCACTGTCCCTCCATGTTGTTACTCAGCTTCAGATATGTTGCAATAGCCTCGTGCACCTGTTCCCTTGTTGCTTTTCAAATTCCAGGACGGTTGAGCCCTTATCTTGGATGGCTCACTGCAGCGGCCTTGGGATGACTCCTTCCCATTCCGCTACTGATTATGTTCAGCTGGGAGAACCGGAGGGGTGGGGGACAGGAAGAAGGGTTGATATAATGTATCGTGTACTCAATGCGTCATTCTTAACAAGAGACCTGTGTACAGCCAGACACCTTTAATTGCTTCTGTGTAACCTATGGACCTATGTATGATGAAGCCTATGATATGTCAATAAAGACCCATTTACTCAAGAGAGCTTGGATTTCTTGCTGCAAGGGTTAGGAGTCAGCTTCAACGTAGCCTGTCTTCCTGACACCCCAACTGGCCTGAAGAAACTTGTGAATGATTTCTGTATCTTTTGTGCTCAAGAGTTGCTGACCACAAATTTTGCCAAAACAAAGATCTTAAGATTTTCTAAGTCAAGATGTTTGAAGGTACACCCCTGGCAAATTTATGGAGAAACCATCGAAGAAGTTAGTTCAAATATCTCAGGGCCAAGCTACACATGACGAATGACACTTGAACGGCAAGTGGATTTAGTAGAGGGCAAGTGAACAGGGAGAAATACACTTGCTGTTCAAGTGTCATTCGTCATGTGTAGCTTGGCCCTCAGTGTGATGTTTAATTACGATTTGACCTGGAACTCCCGTACAAAATCTGTCATAGCTGAACATCAAGAAGACAAAAGTAATGACTACTGAGGAATCACACAATTTTAAAGGAAATTGAAATTGTCCAAGATTTTCTATTCCTTGGCTCAATCATTAACCAAAAGGAAGACTGCAGTGAAGAAATCAGGAGAAGACTGAGACTCGGAAGAGCAGCTGGGAGGGAGCTAGATAAAATCCTTAAATATAAAGATGTCTCTCTGGGAACCAAGATCAAGATAATCCAAACCGTGGTATTCCCTGTTACTGTGTATGGATGTCAAAGCTGGACAGTGAAGAAAGCTGACAGGAAGAAAATTGGTTCATTTGAAATGTGGTGCTGGAGGACAGTTTTGTGGATACCATGGACAGCCAAAAAGACAAGTGGACACTAGATCAAATCAAGCCTGAATTCTCCCTAGAAGCTAAAATGACAAAACTAAGGCTATCGTATTTTGGTCACATCATGAGAAGACAGGAGTCTCTGGAAAAGTCAGTAATGCTAGGAAAAGTAGAAGGCAGTAGGAAAAGAAGAAGACCTAAAACGAGATGGCTTGACTCAATGAAAGAAACCACGCCCTCCAGTTTGCAGGATCTGATCAATTTGCTTCCAAATTGTGATTCAGCATGAGCATAATTCACCTGAGAAATTGATTAGGCTGCTTGTAAAGGCCATTTGGCTTTCCTCAAAAATCATCTTATTTTTTTTAAAAAAAATCTCTAGCACAATCCCAAGGAGAAAACATTTAAAAATCTTTCTCAAACTAGCAGTAGATTACATTTTAATCTCACTTCAAAAGATAAACCCTTCCAGTTCAGAGTAGAGAAGTAAATGATTTGGGGGAAGAGATGTCTTCAAAATCCATGGAACTTTATTTCAAGGAAGTCTGATTGGAATTAGGAGAAGGAAAATAGATTCAGTTTGGATCACAAACCTGAGTGATACATTAAAAAACAGTAAGTCAATATCTGAAAAAAATCAACAATGTATAACAGCCAGAGGTCTTTTCTGGAAAGCCGAAAGTCAAAAGTACAAGATGATTAATGACGATAGCCCCTATCGATCCTATTACCAAACAAATTCACAAACAACTGATCTTTGTTCCAGGGAGGTAAAGTTCCTCTTGCCTTCAGAAATCTAACATTCACTAATTTATTATATGTGAAGCAAGGTCACTGAAAGCTTTCCCTACAATCAATGATATTAGAAAATGCATTAATCCTTGCACATGAATCCATGGCCATGCCTCTTGGGAGAACTCAGAGATCCAAAATGACTTTCATGATGTGTTTGGAAGTTAGGGTTTTTGGTTTTTTTCCTTAGTGTCCTGAATGTAATGTACAGTTTGATTTAGCCAAATATAAAGTGTTACTTCTTATCATCTGTTTGTCTTTTCCCCCCAGGAAACATAAAACATATTTTCTACATCAACCACTTGCAAAAAGGTGTACACAAAGAATAATAGTACATTTTGTATCCCGCCACTTCATAGAACATAATATATTAAAATGAAAATTTCAGTGTTGGGTACTATCCTGCACTCATGATGTCCTAAGTCTTTATTTATGTCTTATCTGGCTTACTGCCCTAACATGGATAGCCCAAGTGAGCCTGATCTCATCAGATCTCAGAAGCAGAGTCAGCCTTGGTTAGTAATTAGGTGGGAGACCTCCAATGAAGACCAGGGTTGCAGAGGCAGGCAACGGCAAACCACCTCTGTTAGTCTCTTGCCCTGAATACCCCACCAGGGATCACCATAAGTCAACTCTGACTTGAGGGCACTCTCCACCACCACCGAAAATATTAAATACAGAAAAAAAAATCAAATAGACTTGAATTTTAGCTATTATTATATAAAATTTCCTTTAATCTCCCCGCTCATTTCATAGCAACTTATTTGATACCACAATCCAGGGGAAAAAATGCCTTGGTGTTGCTTTGATGTTGTTTGGGACTTTTTTGTTCTCAGAGCAGCTGTCTCCCCTCCCAGAGCCCTTTTCCTTCTTTGGCCTTAGTGCTCTTGCCATTATTTGTTGATACTATGATTTCATCCAATTGACTCTGGCTACTCATCCAATTTTGTTCATTAGCGAACATCATGTCAGAAGTAAAATTGTTATTGTATCAATGAAATCACATAGGTCACCAAAGCCAAGAGGATACCATGCAAGTTAAGCAAATGAGACCAAAGGAAGTGAGAAGAAATATGAAAATGACTGAAAGAAGAATGGTATTGAAGCGTTGCTAACATGTTTCCACTGAGTGCAGAAAATTGCTCAGAATTGGAGGCACTTTTGACAGAAAATGATTATGAAGTAAGGTATTTTTGACCCTGTAAGTACAAGCTGAAGACTTATTGTTTTTTATTGCTCAGTGCTTTGAATATAAAACTATTGCAAGCAGAGTCAACTGGAAGAAGTCAGATCCTAGTGGAAAAGAATTTGGCTTTGCATTTGTGGACCATGTCAGATCATCAGACATGGGTATCCTGTTGAATGAATACATGGCAGCAGTGGCTGGGGTGCCCTTCACCAGCTCCAGCTGCTGAGTCAGCTGCAGTTTTTCCTGGGTGGGGAAGTTATTGTCACTATGGTGCATGCCCTGGTAACATCTAGGCTTGATTACTGCAATATGTTATATATGGGGCTGCTCCTGAAGACTGTCTAAAAGCTACAGTTGGTACAGAATCAGTGGTTAAAATGTTGATTGGACTGGGTCATAGATACCATGTCACTCCAGTCTTGTTCAATCTACACTGGTTCTCCATTTGGTTCCGGGCTCAATTTAAGGTGCTGATATTAACTTTTAAAATCCTATATGGATTAGGGCTAGCATATTTGAAGGATTGCTTTCTCCCACATGAATATATCAATCCACTCTGGTCATCTTCAGAGACCCTGTTTCAGGTGTCCCTTCCATCTTAAACTAGATGTGTAGCAACCTAAAGAACAGCCTTCTCAGTCATGGCACCAAAACTTTGGAATTCCCACCACAGGAAAATGTGTCTGTCTCTCTTCATCATTATCTTCTGCCAGCAGATGAAGACTTTTTTGTTTGGTTTGGTGTACCATTAACTCATATTGGCCCTCCTCCCAGGTTGTGTTGTGTTAGTATGTCTATGTGTTTTTATTTAATGGTTTACATGTTTTATTTTAAATGCTGTTTTAATGTTTTGAATGGTTTGCTGCAGCATAGTTATGTTTTAAAGAAATAATGTGCCTCCTTGTTGCTCTTACTTGATTTATCTGCAGCCTTTGACAAGGTGGACCATGCCATCTTGTTGAGTTAGAAGTAAGTAGCAGGGAATAGGCTCTTGACTGGTGTGATGGACCACATGTTTTAAAAAGCCTGGAAGTGCTCTATGCACAAAGCTGCAGGACTGTTAAGGGTTAATTCCTCACAGAATCAGAGAGCTTTGAATGACAGGCTACTCCAAAGGATATGATTGGGTAGCATGAGCAGGAAAGAAGATGGTCTGTTTTTCAGTCCTAGCTGAGAGAGATTGAATGTGAGAGTTGGGAGACTGAGTCCTAATGGAGAGCATTATTAACACAGGCAGGGGAACTGGGGACAGTTGGCAAGGATGTTTGGCAAGTAGGTGCAGACTCCAAAAGGGGAAAAGAGAGATAGGTCTTCTAAGGAGAGGAGATTTTCCCTACACAGTCAAACAGGCAGGTAGCTCTGGAGAGTGAAGAGATCCCTGGTCAGGTGTGGTTGGAAACTGCCTTAAGAACTGAAGGAAAGCACTGGTGTGTGAAGAGAGGGGATTGGGGTATTAGAAAGTGGGTACCAGCATTCCTTACTCCAAAAGAGAAATAGAATACTAAAAGAAAGTATACTAGAGTGGTTGAGGAAAAATAAGAGAACCATTGTCTCAAAACATAAGCCTTTAGGTATCTGAACAGCATAAGAACTGAACTCTGTGCATGTTCTTCTGATTTTATCTCATATATGTTGAATTACCTCAGAAAAGTGTTCAACCTCTGATTTCACCTGACCTTTCCCCTTTAAAGTAAATAAAGTGGTTCGTTATTTTTGGAATTTTAAAAATGCCTCTGGTGCCATTTCTGTTGTTTAAGGATAAGGGAACATTGTAACTGGTTTAAATTTTCCTTAAGAATCAAACTCAGAGGGATGCAGCTGGAAACCAGTTGTCACCAGTATGGGGCTTTTCCTTTGGCATGCTACACATTTCAGCCTTATCCCCAATCTTTTTAATCTCTATCTTTAGAAGAAATCATTTGTGGTTTTGGAGTTGTCAATATGCTGACAATAACCAGTTCTATATTTCTTTGTCTAAACCTCCCTGCACTACTGTAGAAGTGCCTGGATACTGTGGTTATATGGCTGAGGGTGTGAACAAGTCGGTGATACCGATTAAGAAGGCTGAGGTCATTGCACTACCCACATTTGCTGAGGTTCACCTGACCCTCGCTGGCTCAATTAAGAGTCTAAGGATTATACTGGGGCCAGCAATAACGCTGGAGATGCAAGTTAATTCAGTTGCAAAAATGCTTTCTTCCATATTCACTTAGTCCAGATTATAGATCCTTTCCTTGACTCAGCTGGTCTGGCCACATGGATCTATATCACAGTACCCTCAAAGCTAAACTGTTATGCATGGGTCTTCCTTGAAGACAATTTGAAAACTCCAGGTGGTACAGCTTGATTACTCCTTGGAGCTAGGCAGAGTATGCATCCTACACCTGATCTGCAGTCATTCCATTGGTTACCATTATTTTTCAAGGTTCAATTCAATGTATTATCATCTACAAAGCTCTTCATGCCCTAGGGCCCACATATATAAAGGGACACGTCTCTTAATATGCCGCACTGCGTATCATCCGAGCAAAGTCTGCTGAAAGTTCTACCCTGAAAATGGGTAAGATCAGCAGCTCCCTGTACCCAAGCATTCTCTGTAGCCACTTTATGGGATAGCATGCCCGAGAAGATTAGGAAGGCTCTCGCTATTCTTTCATGCAACAAAATCTGTCAAACAGGATTGTTCAGGATGGCATTTTTATAATGGAATAAAGGATGTACTTTATGACACTGTTTATTATCTTGTTCTTACTGGATTTTTTTCTCATTTTCTGTAATCCAGTGTTTGCTTTCTTATATGTCATGTCTTATGCTAATGTCTTATCTATCCCTTTTGCATTGCTTACAGTTTTGCAATCTGCCTTGAGTCTCAGCAAGAAAGGTAGACTATAAATAAATGGCTTGGGAATTTAATAAAAGAAAATCTGTCAAAATTCACTAAAATCAGTCAAAACTAACGACCATGAACTGGCTAACAGAGTGACCAACATAGGTACCAGACCCTGCACCAGACCCAGATGCCAACCCTGCCTTCATATCTACCCAGAAAATACAATTACAGGACCCAATAGCATCAACTACACTATCTCTGGTTCTTACAGCTGCTCATCCTCCAACGTAATATTTGCCCTCATGTGCCAACAATGTCCATCTGCTCTGTATATTGGATGAACCAGTCAACTACTGCACAAAAGAATAAATGGACATAAATCTGACATTAAAAATGGCAACATCCAGAAACCAGTGGGAGAACACTTCAATCTACCAGGACATTCTATCAAGGGCTTAAAGGTCACCATAGTTGAACAGAAACATTTCAAAACCAAAATCCAACAGGAAGCTGCTGAATTGGAATTCATACGTAAATTTGATTCAGTCAAACTTGGATTGAATAGGGACTATGAATGGTTATCTCATTACAAAAAGTAACTGCCTTCAGGCATTCTATTCAGATTCTGCCATGGAGGGGAGGGGTCACACCCAGCCTGAATTGTGCATTCCACCTCATTCATGAACTTATTTACATGACCCTTACTCCCTGCATCCTCTCCCCCCTCCCCTCCTCACCTATATATCTGGCCAGTTTCTTCATACCCTTCATGCATCTGACAAAGAGAGCTGTGGCTCTCGAAAGCTTATGCTACAATAATGTTGGTTAGTCTTAAAGATACTACTGGACTCTTTGCTATTTTAATAAAAGAAATAAATTCCTCAGGAACAACAGCTGTGAAAACTGATAAAATAAAAAAACCTTACAGTGAAAACATACAAAACCAGATGAAATGAAACAAGAGTCTGGGGATACCATACAGACTGATAGAAAGTACAAATGTGTGCTGTCTTAAATTTATGCTGGAATAAAATTGTGTTAATTTTTAAAGTTCCACTAGACTCCAGTTTAATTTTGTTGCAAGAGGGTAACACAACTACCCCTCTAGAATTTAAACCAAAGAAGACATGAGAAATCATAAGTTCTGATGTCTACTGCATAATTTTCTTTTCTATATAGTGGATTAAGCTCCAACATGTCTAGGAGTGCTATTCTAAGCTCATTAGTTTATGGCTGGGATACTTTAAGGACTACTTTCTCTCATAACATCTGGCCCACCAGTTAAGATCATTTTCCCAAGCCCAACTCTCCAGGACTCATTTGGAGGGGGAACACGCAGGAATGCAGTTCTGGCAGGTGTCCCAAGAGGTCATGTGTCAGGTGACCCCGCCCATCTGATTTTTGGCCATTAGGGGCCCATTTCGGCCTGAACTGGGGACGAAATGGCCTGGATCGGGGCCGAAATGGCCCAGATCGGGTTGGTGCCAGGCGGAGGAACCCTCCCCTGCCTGGCACCGACCCAGTCCCAGCTGTTTCGGCCCCATTTCAGCCTCCTTACTGCAGCCCCCTGACTCTCATGGCTATTCCTTTGCTCAGGTCAAACAACCCCAGGAATGACTTTTCTAGGGTCAAAAATGACTGCAGAAATGAACACAGGAAAATGGCCATATTGGGTCAGCCATTTGGGGCCCATTTTGGCCAGGATCAGGGCCAAAACCACCAGGATTGAGTCGGTGCCTGGCGAGGGACCCCTCCCCTGCCCAATTCTGGCCCAAAATGGCCAGGATCAGGCCCAAAACAGCCACGATTGGTCCCAAAACAGCCCAGATCAGGCTTCTGACGGGTGGTGAATCACTCTCCCACTCAGCAGCGGCCCAATCTTGATCATTTCAGGCCCCTTTTCAGCCATTTTCAGCCCCTTTTTGCCATTTTGGTCCCAATTTCGGCCATGAATGGCCAGGATTGGGTCCAAAACAGCCAGGATAGGTGATGGCAGGGGGTGTGGCATACGCAAATCAATTATGCTAATGACACACTTCTGGTGATGTCAAGGGGCGTGGCATATGCTAGTAAGTTATGCTGATTAGTTATGCTAATGAGTTCCTGCAGCTCTTTTTCTACAAAATGACCCCTGCAACTCTCTGTGCCCCATCTGCAGATATGAGGGGCTGGTAATCAAAGATGGGACTTTTCATTGATTGCTCTTGAGGCTCAGCTGGCACCTACTTTACTGTCCTTTAGGCAAGAAGACCAAATATTTCTTTTTTTTAATAACAACAACTGCATTCAATTTATATACCGCCCTTCAGGACAACTTAATTCCACACTCAGAGCAGTTTACAAAGTATGTTATTATCCTCATGACAATCATCCCGTGAGGTGAGTGGGGCTGAGAGAGCTCTGGAAGAGCTGTGACTGACCCAAGGTCACCCAGCTGGCTTCAAGTGGAGGAGTGAGGAATCAAACCCAGTTCTCTGGATTAGAATCCTGCTGCTCTTAACCACTACACCAAACTGGCTCTCAATTTTTACCCAAGCTTTCCCCTTTTTAGTTGTCTTTGTGGTCTGCTTCTAGCCTGAATGTTGTTTTCTGCTGTTTTTATGTACCTGTTTTTTTGTTTTTAAAATTCATAATTTCTTATGTGCTTTTTTAATGATTTCATTGTATTGTTTTTACTTAGTGAACCACCTCTTTTAGATCCCTGGAGAGGCAGCATATACATACATATACATATGCAGAGTTCAGATCATGTGTAACACGTCACTGTTGAATCCCTTAATTTCTTACAACTGACAAACTTTTGTATCTTTTTCCTTATGAATGAAACTGTAGACAACTTCTTTTTTTTTAACCACAGCTGAATTAGAATCAACTAGAACTGCCAATTAAATCGTATTTTGTGCCTCCCTTCAGCCTTAAGTTGTTATCTGTGTTCGGGTCAAAAGGAATAGAGTTCGTAACCTCAAGGTGGGGCCAGACTGCAGAGATCAGTTCCCCTGGAGATACAGCAGTTTTGGAAAGTGGAACTTTATTTTATCCCTTTATTTTATCCCTTTCCTGCGGAACTCTCTCTCCTCTCCAGTCTCTGTCCCCTTTAGGCACCAACCCCAGATCATCAGGAATTCCCGAGTCTGAGTGGTATGAATGTGTATGAAATAACATTGACCTGCTCCCAGCACTTTTCTTTTTCCTTTTTATGCCAGCTAACATGCTTTGATCACTAGAAACAGAAAGCAATATAGCACAAACACCAACTAGCTACTGTGGACAGCCACTTGTGGTGTTTATTCAAAATGATGGCCTTATATAGATATATCTATCAGGTATGCCAACTTGCTAGCTTGCTAAATGCCTTTGTACACAATGAAAGATCTAAGCAAGCTTTTGTGACATATTTAAGGGCAAGTTACATCAAGTCTGTGAGGCCCCGCCCCACCCCCTGCCGCCCCTCCGTGCTCGGCCGTGCCCCTGGGCGCTCGCCGGGATGGTGGCAGGGAGTCCCCTCCGCCTCAGTCTTGATGGGGACAGCCGTTCGTGCACTGGCCGCAGCCTCCACCGGTTGGCCAGAGCCTGCGCCTTGCCCTCTCTTTCTCTCTCACCCTGCGCGTGCTCTTCCGTTCCCCACTTCTCCTCCTCGGTGTCCTTGGGTGTCTCCCTTTTATGCCGCCACTTCAACCAGCCTCCCTCTTCTCCACCAATCCCTCACCGTGCTCCCCTCTTCCCCCTCCCCGTGCCAAGCTTTCCCCTCTATAATTGGTGTCTTCCCCTGTCCCTCCTTGAGCAATCCCCCCCCGTGCCAGGCCCGCCTCCTCCCCCCTTCCTCCCCTCTTGTCTCCTGTCAATCTTCTCTCCCCTTCCTCCACTCTGGCTTGGCCCGTTACACCGGGGAGCCTTCCCAGCCCTCCACTCCCCAATCGGGCTTCGAGCTGCTGAGGGTTCCCACCCCCTGGCTGCTCCTGACATCCGGGCCCACCCCCGCCCTGGTGTGGGCCTCACCCGACCAGCCGCCATTACGCCGTCCGGCTGTCCGCCAGGCTTGGTCTCCCCCGGGCGCCTCTCCCTTCCTCCCTCCAGCCCCGGCTGTTGCGTCGGCGCGGAGTGCGGCGCCTCCGGGGTCATCTGCGCGGGCCGCGGTGCTGGCGTCGGCGGCCTGGGCGACAGCCGCCATGGCGGCGGCATGCCCGCCTCCATCGCTTCCTCCTGCCCCTTCCTGGCCGGGTGTCGCTCTGGCGCCTGGCTCGGCCGCTTCCCCTCGGCCTCCTCCTTCCCTGGTCATGAGATGAGTTGGGGGAGCTCGGTGGGAGGATGGGCTCTGCTGGGGCCGCAGGGGGGGGGTGGGGCAGGGCCGGGCTGAGCCCAGTCCGGGGCAGGAGGGTCCTGCCCCGGACAAAGTCATAGACCTCCAACCTCATAAAAAGAAAGTGGCCATCCATGGAATGTGTTTTACTAAGTGACTGTTTCCGTACTACACTGACACATTTTTTATCAATAAATATTTGAATCTTTGTCAGCCAAAGTCTAAATACGGCATTATGAAATCTACTAGTTTATCTGGGGTGCAATCCGAAGCAGCAAGCCAATGTGGTACAGTGGTAATAGGGTTTCCAGGCATGGTATGACATCATTTCCCCCACCCCCATGTACAACCCTCCCTCTCTCACTGGTTCCCAGCCAATATCACTTGTTGCTGAGTATCACTTAAGACCACAGATGGGGTTGATGTGACTGAATGTTCCTCCATACAGAAAAAAGACAGAAACAAACCTCTCCATATAGAAAACTGGCATATCAATGAGAAACTCCTTTAACCTAGCCTTCCTTTTGTACCAATTTTCTATCTCTAGGGATTTAATTTGTATGTGTGCTCCCAGTCCCTACCTGAAGTAATGCCATCCAAGTTTAACACCTCAATAAGAGTACTAGATTTAAATTTTAGAGGATTTAATTTCATTGTTTTATATTTGAGTAATATTTTATCTTTATAGTTACAGAGTGGGTGGGATGAAAGGGGGGGAGACTTGTTTACAAACTCCTGGGGTTTTCTATATTGGAAATTTGTTTTATTATTGTATAGGATGCCAAGTAGCCTTCAGGCATGGTTGTCTATAAATGAAATTTATTATTACTATTATTATTATTATTACTGTTAGGCTTATCCAATATATTGTGTTAAGCCCCCTGGGCCATAAGCAAAATGTACAATTTTAATAGAAAGGAAATCAATCTTCAGCACTGTTGTTACTAGAATGGAACAAAAATACACCAGCCTGTTCATTTTAAATAACAATAATAATACTTTGAACTCGCACAGCAGTTTCCATTTCAGAAACTAACAATGTCATGCAAATGCTGATTAATTATGCTACACAGTTTTGAGGTTCCAAGCAAAACAAAATAAGGAGAAATATCTTACTAAGAAAGACGATGTTACTGAGGATCACTTTGCATATAACACTTTGCAGTATACCTAATACGTTTTGAGAGTTGCCAATAACTCCTTCCTCCTGGCAACATTTCACTGCATCCTTTTCTCCCACTCACTAACTAACCTACCTTTTATCTGCCCCCCCCCCGCCAATCAACAGCTATATTTATTAGTTATTTACTTCCAAGTATATCTTGCCTTTCTCCATAATGGGAAGCCAAAGTAACTTACGTCATTCTTCTTTTCTCCATTTTACCCTCATAATAACCCCATTGGGGCAAGTTAGGCTTAGAATGTATAACTGGCCAAAGGTTCCATGGTGAGGTTCCATGGTAGAGTGGTGATTGGATCTCCTAGATCCTAGACTGTAAGAATAACTAAATAACTCTGGCTTTTGTGGGGTAGCTGCTGTTGAACAGTAGCAAGCAGCCTGTTCTGGGAGAGTCATGTAAGTTGCCTAGTTTTTTAGCAAGTTTTTTAACAAGTTGCCTAGTAGTTGGTGCTGGCTCTGGCTCTGAAAAGTCCTCCGTCAAAGGCCAAAACAGCCCTGAAAAGGCTGTGTCCCCTCTTTTCACTAACGGAAACTAAAGCTTGAAGACTGGCAATTCTGTTGTGGTTGCCTAGAAACCCCACAATTGCCACTGCAGAGGGCATTCATTTTTTAAAGCTAAAGGTCCTGCCTCTTATTATTTTTGTTTTTTTTTAACCCCCAATGTTTTTTTTTTTAAGATTTCAGATTTT
The DNA here is from genome assembly GCF_028583425.1 of Eublepharis macularius. Taxonomy (NCBI): domain Eukaryota; kingdom Metazoa; phylum Chordata; class Lepidosauria; order Squamata; family Eublepharidae; genus Eublepharis; species Eublepharis macularius. The sequence goes on from NC_072791.1 coordinate 38,702,035, forward strand.
TCTGAAAATCTGGGGCTTTGTCAGGTTTGTAGAAAGTTCTTTCTGGTTTGTTCTTGTCTCTTTGTATTTAAATATCCACATATTTGACCACATTGAGAATTAAATATGTTGATTTAATGCTAGGGTTTCTATTTTTTCCTCACTATGAGGAAATGTGTCAAGAAAGGTAAAAAATAAAATGTGAAAAAAATACCAGAGGCAATTTTTTTTAAAAAAACAAACTTTTGTTTTCATTTGGATGTTCCCTAGATTAGACCAGAAAAGTTTTGGGACTACAGAGCCTTTTCCTCCAAGGTCAAAGAGCAATTCTGGGCTTGTCCACCATTTCATGGAAATCTCAGAAATTAAGCCTTTGGGGGATTGCTTAGCTGGATCTAAGCTAAAAATATATTTAAGCAGAATGTGCTCTCTGTGCATGTGCAAAAACTATTTTATGAGTCAGTCTAGGACTCTTGAAAAACAAATTGCTAATCATTCTCCATTGTTGCTCACAATTACTAATACAATTCTGAGGGCCAAGCTACAAGTGACAAATGACACTTGAACGGCAAGTGTATTTCTCCCTGTTCACTTGCCCTCCACTCAATCCACTTGCCGTTCAAGTGTCATTCGTCACTTGTAGCTTGGCCCTAAGTCAAACTTAGGGGACTTTGCCTGTCACTAATTGCTGCTGTTGAAAAAACAATGCAGATGATCACAGAAATGGCTACCAACTAGAGTTGCCAACAACCTGAAAAAAAACGTGCCCCTTTAACAGAGGTTTAATGGATGTTATTTGCCAGGTGATGCTGTTTATCTCCATGCTATTTCAATTGTCTGTTTCCAAACAGAAAGCATTTGTTAATGGGGGAAAGCCTTTTCTTTCTCCAGGCGGTTGGCAACCCTACCTAGTCAATAAGTTGTATGGCCTATTCCATACTGACCTTTCTTACTGCAGTCACAGAGGGAGGAATTCAGCAGAGCATCTTTCAAAGTATCCCTTACATGGAATGGTGTAACATAGTTGTTATGACATAGAGCCTCCAATGTGAATTTTGCCTCTGCTATGAATTCACTAAGTGGCCTAAGAAAAGTTCCTCTCTCATGTCTCTTCCTCAGAACAAAGCCATTTTTCAATAAGGTTTATTTTGTAACAGTGATACACTGCTTAGTTAGGAAACCAGAAGGGAAACCTGAGAAGTCTGAAGATTGTTCAGTCTTTGGCAGAGACCATAACAGTCTCTAGGAGCAATTAGACACAGGCACAAAACCAAAAGAACAGCAACACTGAGTTAAAAAAACAAGGACATTACATAGGTAATAAATTGCCCTGAGGATAAGATTGCATGAAAGGATGTCCCTCAGAATTAAGGACATTTGAGAGGCAATCTATTTCTGGTGACCGTGATTACTCTACATAGGAAGAATGATAATAGTTACTTAAACTGGGGGAAGAATGGTGGAAAATACCCATTAAAATACTCTCAAATCAGCTTTCCAAGCAATTGCTGGTAAGAAGGGAAAGAACAGAAATGGAGAAAATACAAGTGCAGGAAAGGGAGCGCTGAGTCTAATTTGCCTACTAGTTTCTCTACTAGCGCCTTGAGTCTAGACTGACAGGCGGAGAGAAGTCTTTAGGGGTTACACTTGGCCAGCCCTTTTTACATCATAGAAGTTGAAAGTGAGACATCTGTGAAAAGGAAATGAGAAGGAAGCACAGCACCTCAGCAAAACAAAAAGAATGCGCAGAAAGGCAAAAGGGACTCTATTAGACTACTCAGGCTGGTGAACTTTGGCCTGAAGACTGTACATGTTCGAAGCCTGCCATGGTGATTTCCTGCCTTGCATTGTTTGATTAACCCCAAAGCGGCTGTTGTGGCACTGCTGTCAGGAAAAGCCTCATTCAGCTTATTGTTTGGGATGGTTGAACAGTAAATATGAATGATATAAAATTAGAAGGTTTCATACCAGGACCATCAGTCTGTCCCCATGGGCTTTAGTGAATTAGAATGGTATGCTGATGTTTATCTTCCCATTTAGATGTTCAGTCCTAAAGATTCCATTGCCTATATTTTCTGCTTGTGTCAATAAATGTGAATCATAGAGGAACTCTGTTTGTTTTTACAAAAATTAGGATATGTTTTACAGGAATGGGAATTTGTTATGAGGGTTTTATTGTTAATGAAAAATAACTTTTAAAAATGATACAATCATCCAGTGACTCCACAGAAAAATAAAGCATACTACTACAGGGGGAAAAACCCATTATAGAAACTTAAAAAATATTGATGAGGTTCATGGACCTTTCTCATAATTTTAGCTTTAGGGAATCCTTATAATAATAGCATTTTGTATTTGTCACATGGGGAAGTATTTTTTGAATGCTATTGACATATGCACAAAAAGTTACCATACTGTGAAAAAAATGAGTCAAATGTACCCTTGGCTATACTGTTAAATAATGAGTTGTATTGCCCATAAAAAATGGTCACAAATCCACTCACATCAATTTTTAATAGCAGCATACTGGGAAAAAAACAAGCTTCTGTGATGTCTACTCTGGAAGCCATCAAATGGCAATGCACTGACTGTCTGCGCAGGAGACTAATCTTCAAGGAATATTTCTTGTAGATCATCTGTGTCATGTAATTGTGGAAATGATCGTCCAATTATTGGAATAGATTCAGTTCAAGGACTATGCAAAGACTGTGCAAAGACTACATACCTTCTGCACTTTCACCTTCTACTCAACAATAATTTCTGACCCTAGGAAAGTTTATTCCTGGGGTCTCAGAACCCATGTAGACAACAGCCATGCAGGTTGAGAGGCTCAGCAAAGAGGGGACATGCAGCAAAATCGCTCCTTCCCAGATGAAATTCACAGATGGAGGAGGCTGAAAGGGTGGTTTTACTTCCTTCCCTCTCCTCCGTGCAGCCTCCTGGCCCAGATAGTTACTTGTCCATGTGACTCATCCCATGACCCAGAAATACATTTTCTCACTCAGAAATCACTAATGGGGGAGGGGAAACCAAGAAAGACCGTTGTCTCTCAGCACTCTCCATTGATGAATCACTGCATTTGACTCATAGTGTTCATATTTTCAGATACTTGGGTCAAAAAGTCCGAAATAGTTGGAAATGACCACCACATGTGGATAAAAGTCCCAGTTTCATTGCAATATCTCCAGTATGTGTTTGTCTCTTAGGAGGCAGCACCTGGAATAAGCAATAGGAATATTCAGTCTCAGGAACTTATAGATGAACTAATTGCACAACAACCACATTCATTGGACCAAAACAAAAACAATTATTTTATTGGGCTTTATATGATAACCATATCCCCTTCCAGCAACATCTGTAATACCAGCATCAGATTCCCTACTAGCAACCCATAAACTGAAAACATTGCTTGTTCATTTGAAATACTGGATGTAACTTAATGTTAAGAAATGAGCAGAGAATGAACAAAATTAGTGATTTATTGTCGAAGGCTTTCACGGCTGGAGAACGATGTTGTTGTGGATTTTCCAGGCTGTATAGCTGTGGTCTTGGAGTTGTAGTTCCTGACATTTTGCCAGCAACTGCCAACTTCTTTTCCACACTGTGACACTGAGAGATCTCTGTCTTTTGGTGCTACACCTCTGAAGATGCCAGTCACAGCTGCTGGTGAAACGTCAGGAACTACAATGCCAAGACCACGGCTATACAGCCCGGAAAATCCACAACAACCAAAATAAGTGATTGTTTGCAACAAAATGGAGGATCTTCAAAAACCAATACTTGTCCACCATTACAGAAGCTGTGTTTGACAAATACACTGAGACATATCTAGATACTGTTTTCTCTTCCTATAGAAGAACTTTTTTTGAAATGTTGAACATATATGAACAATACTAGAGGATGCCAAAGGAGATGTATATGGTGGCAGATTTTTGAGCCAGATTTTCTATATGTTTTTTATTTGTTTATAGTACTTGAGGTGATTTACAACTTACATACAAAATGTAAACATTAAAATCAATAATACAATATTAAAATGAAATACAGACATTAAAAACTAATAACAGTAAAATACAACATTGAAACCCGTAGTAGAATACAACATTAAAAACCATGTATCTAAAAGAACAGTGCCATTCCTAAATTCTACTCAAGTCCATTGTCTATAATAAATAAATCATAAATCATACAGAGTCAAGCCAATACGCATACTTGAATCATCCTCCAAATACCAGATGAAACATCTTGCCTTTGCAGTCCCTCCAGAACATCACAAAATCTAGGAGGAAGCAAGTAACCTCTGTTCATGAATTCCAAAGGGAAGAAACCACAACTGAAAAAGCCTCCCACTGGTTGAAGAGTGTCGAATGGCCCTAGGGCCAGGAACCACCAACAGGCCCTGAGTTGCAGGCCATAGGGCACACAACGGTTATACATATATGTGATTTGTACTTTATCTAATTTGATAAAGATAGCTGGGAACAAGAAAATGCCATTGGTTAAAGTATCCCTTATAATGCTGTTTCCCATTTGTACTCAATGAAATTGGTCTGTATTTTGCACAACAATAGTAATTTTTGACTTTTTGGTTTTCATATTTTAATCACCCAACCCACCCACCTACCCCCCTTTCTTTGTATTACTTTTTTGTTGTCCTAGATAAAATTATCTAAAAGAGCTTCTCATGTGTAAATTTGCTTTATCTGATAGTAGCACAGGGTGTTTCTGGAATGAATTGTTTTATTTGGGCAGGAGAACAATTTTAGTATCTGCTAGTCTAACAAATCTGGAAAAGTTATGCTTATCCCAAGTGTAAGTTCCTTTTTAGTCTAACAGGAGGAACTTGATTATCCTTATTAAATAAGAGTATCTTAGATGATTGCCCAAATATTTGGTGTAGTGGTTAAGAGCCAGTTTGGTGTAGTAGTTAAGAGTGTGGGACTCTAATCTGGAGAGCCGGGTTTGATTCCCCACTCCTCCACCTGAAGCCAGCTGGGTGACCTTGGACTAGTCATGGCTCTCTGGAGCTCTCTCAGTCCCACCCACCTCACAGGGTGTTTTGTTGTGGGGATAATAATGACATACTTTGTAAACCGCTCTGAGTGGGCATTAAGTTGTCCTGAAGGGTGGTATATAAATCGAATGTTGTTGTTGTTGTTGTTGTTATTGTTTATAATAATAATAATAATAATAATTCAAGGCTTTAACATGGGATTAACCCTCCCGAAGAAGGTCCAAAACTGATAAGAACAATTCCTTGATTGTCTAATGTCCTGGCAACAAACAGAGCCAAAGGATATTTCCTCACATCCATATGTTTCTTGGAAAAAAAATATACTTCCTTCTGGATCTGTTACAGAAAATGAAAAGGCAAAGTCTACTTTCTTGGCCAGATAGATAAAGAGTAGGGTTCACTGTACAAGGAGGAGTTAAATAATTTGTCCAGAGCAATCTTATGGTACCTTTCTGTAAGCAGATCACAACAGTGAGTTTGAGCATTAGCTTCCTTCTTGCCACCCCCGAGAAGACCAGGCATACCCCTGAAGTGACAGAATGGCCACCCTGTAGCTTCAATTGGTATCATTAATTTCCATGGGTGAGGCAATATGACATGTTTTCTGCGTTTTTGCTTGAGTATTTGCTGTTGCCAAGTAGTGTGCTATTGTGTTTAATTCATCGATTTGATTTATAAATCTAAGCTGGTGTGTGCATGGTTGGTCTTGTTCTCACTGTGTATGTGTGTAAAATGCCCTCAAGTAGCAACTGGCTTATGGTGCCCCAGCAAGAGGGCTTTCAAGGCAGGTGAGAAGCAGAGTTGGCTTGTCATTGCTTTCCTCTGCAGTCTCTTCCTCGGTGGTCTCCCAGACAAGTACTGGCTCTGCTTAGCTCCTGAGATGTGATGAGATGGGGCTATACCATGCCACCTCCCCTCCCCTTTGCTGTCACTAGAATTCTAAAAAGAACCTGCATCGCTGCACCTATCTAAGCACTTGTGCAAAGACGCTGCAAATTCAAACTGATGTAGCATTACTAAAGACTACTTAGATGAATACCAAAGGGTCATATTTTATTGAAATATAGCATTTATTGAAGCTTGATTTATATGAATGATCTAATTGTCTATTTAAACAATTGCCATCTGAATGAAGCAGTTACTCAGCAAGGATGAGGGGGGAGTAGAACTCAATTGTGCTCTGCGAGACTGTTCATATGCAAAAAAATCGATTGTGCTGTACTGCATGCTTAGGAAGGAATAGGATGAAGCAACCTGTCAAACAGCCATGGACAGATTGACAAGCTATCAGACTGACTTTTGAAAAACCAGGTCTCTATTTGCAACTGGAGAACAGGTCATAAGCTGAATCGGTGAGTCTTTGCACATCCCTAATCAGTACTGATAAGAACTGGCATTCACCAAAGGAACAACAGAAAACAATTTTCCAGCTTGCCATGAGTCTCCATTTCCGTCTCAGTATCTGCCACTTTCTGCTTCCTGCCTCTGAAGGGAAGTTTCTGAAGCCAGTTAAAAATTGAAGGCCATATTTTATTAATGGACCAACTAGATTCTGATCATTTTTATTTATTTTTATGCACTATTAATAGTGTTGTCTCTGCCTTGACTCACTGCCAAGCTGATATGTATAATGCAAACCTCATGTTGACAGAAGATTTGAGATTTATATCTACAGGCAAGCAAATCCCTTGAATGATTTTCCTTCCAGATAAGAAATAGCATGTGTATTTTTCTACATCATGACAAGATTCCTGCTTTATCTTCCGTTTATGCAGTATAATCTGTTGATTATATAATCAGTTCATTTTGATTGTCTGTAATTTAATACGTTTTCAGCAGGTTAAGCAAAAATGATCCTTTAATTGAAATTGATGATTCCAAATGAACTTTCTCATGGTGGAAAAAAAAGATTTAAATACTTCAAATGATAATGAAATCTTATATTACAAGCTTGCTTTTCATCCCTCAAGATTTCAAAGCAAGTTACAACTTATGAAATAGACATATAGCATGAATTATTGGCTAACTCATTTGGTAATTACTTATAGTACCCTGCTCCCCAATCCCACATTACAGCATCATGGGGACCATTCATTTTTGAGAACATCCTTCGTAATGATTTTGTTTACAAAATTGTCCTCTGGCTCTTTTTACAGGAAAAAAAACATCTGCAAATGGAAGGAAAGAAATTCTTTAATGTCAGAATCCCCATTCTCATAGCAAACTTATGCCTTCGTAAGGTCACTTATGACTTACAGCCAACCCTGAAGGAACACTTTCACTTCATTCACTTGATGATGAAACCCTCAAAGTTTTATTACATTTTCACAGATTCCTAAGCCCCAGTTCAGTAAAATGGCCATGAGATTTTCCAACAAAGGTGTGTTTGAACAGTAGAATCACTGTTGGGAGATGGACAAGTTCCAGGCTGGTTGCAGTATTTGGAAGTATGTAATTAACTGATATTACAAAAACAGCCTATTAAAGCCATGTTAAAATATATGTTTGTGTGTAGCGGAAGCCTCGTTGTGCACAGGGCAATCGTTCCACGAAGTCCACAGCGATGAGCTGGAAAGGAGTCTCGATCATGGGTAGTGGGGTGAGTGGGGCTCTGAGTGACCATTGTGCCACCACCAGCTGGCACGTGGGACACGAGCGACGGTGGGTCTTCATGTCCACATAGACCAAGGGTCAGAAAAACCTCTCAAGGATCTTGGTTAAGGTCTTATGATGCCTCAAGTGGCCTGCCCAGGTGTGCTCATGTGCAAGTCGAAGGATCTCCATGCAGTAAGCAGCTAGCACCAGCAACTGTCAGATTTCACCTTATCCATTGGGAGCGCGCGCAATGCGGACCCATACCCCTCGTTGTTTCTCAATCTGCGACACCCACCCAGCTCTTTGGTCATCACGCACCTGCCCCTCTTGCACTGCTATGGCCTCCTTCAGGGGTTGCAAGGAGTTATCCGTTTCCTGGGCAACGTGGAAGGCTGGGTCCACCGGCGGCGCTGCTGGGAATACTGCCTGGGGGACTGACCTTGGCCTTGTGCTGGGTCCTTCACTGGGGTTGTCTTCCTCCTCCTCCTGTAGGGCCATGGTCACTTGAGGGGCTACCCGTGCCTGCAAGGCTTCTTGGAGGAAGCGCGGGAACTCTGGTGCAGACCAACGTAACAGCTCAGGCCATGGCAGGGAGGGAACTCTGGACACCTCTAGGGGGTGTGCTGCTCCTAGGTATTCCAGCATCAGTCAGATGAGGGGCCACCTGCGGGCATGGCCGGTGACACAAGCGACTGAGACCAGCTGGCTGACGGGTAGGCCCAGAGACAGGAGCTGATCATGCACCACCAAAAGGGAACTGCCAGAATTGAGGAGGGCTTCGAATTCTCTGCCTTCCAGCCTTATGGGTGTGAGCAGGCCTGGCACCCCTCCCTTTCTTGGGGTGGGGGTTCTGCCTTTTTCCCATGCTGCAGCACACTCCTGTAGGGTGCCTCTTCCCAACCTGGGGAGTTTCAGGTGGTCCCTGGGCCTCGCCTCTCCACTGTCCTCCAAGAGGAAGCTGCTTCCTCCTCCTGTTCAACTGGCCAATGGCCAATCTGGGTGAGGCCTGACCTTCACAACCCATTGGAGCAGAAATGTAACTGCAGTGTTGTGTACATCCCCGTACGGGCCAGCAATTTGTCAGATTCTGCCATGGGTGCCACTATGTGAGGCGCTGGCATGCCTGACCTTGATCCTAGGAGGCCATCGACGGTGCCGGTTCCCACTCTGTGGAAGGAGGCAGGTATACACCACCCTCTCTCCCTCTCCATCCACTCGCAGGCCTGCTCAACCCAGCAGAGCCCCGGCTGCCTTCCCTTACTCCTTGCCTTTGAAAGCCTCCGGACTCACTCCTCATTCTCTCCTTCATCTTCCTTACTCTTCCTCCTCCCAGCTTCTCTCTCTCACTCGCCTAAACTCCACCACACTCCTACACAACCCACCCTGCCCTATGGGTGGACTTCCTTTATATCCTTTCACCCATTCCCAGTTCCACCTGCCAGCCATGCCCCCCCCCTGCACTCAAGCCATGGCCCTGGCTGTCTTTGGCAGCCACACCTGTGCCTCCTTTGATGGCTGCCGGACTTTCTTTGCTGATTGCTTCAGGCAGCCCCACCTGTGGTTGCTTTGCTCCCAGCCAATCCCTTCTAGCCTGCCTGCTGGTTGGGGCATGGCCCTGCGCTGCCTTTGCTGCCTTTCCTCCATTGCTGGTAAGGATGATGGCTGGATGCCCCTGCTTCCTGTGCTTTCTCCCTCTGGCCTGGTCCCCTCCTGGTGGTCCTCACTCTTCCTGCCTGGTCCCCTGGCCTCCCACCGGAGGGTGGGGCTAGCTCGCTTCCACCTGCTCCGTCTGACCCTCTATGGCTTGGGTCCTTCTCCCCCCCCTCTGTTGCTGGCACATTTGGGTCCTGGGTGTCCATCAGGGTGGCTGTGTAGCTGTCTCCCAGCTGCCTCCCATCCCCTCCTCCCTGTAAGTCTGGGGGGTTGCCTCAGATCCTAGACAACCCTTTCCCCTGAGACTCAACCCTTATAGGCTTGGGGTGATCCTGATAGGAAGTATGGCAGCAAAAGTCCTGATTCCTGCTGGCCTCATTAACAGAATGACACCTAGACCTGCATCTCAGCCTTCTATGAGCCACTTCTATGAGCCTGCAGTCTTCCATGAGCCCTTGAGCACTGTTGCTCAGTGGGCATCTGAGGAATACTATGGGGTGCTGCAGTGAGATGCTGCAGTGATAGAAGGGGATAGATGAATCTCCCTGGGGAGGGAGTTCCACAACTTTGGTGTCAGGACTGAGAAGACCGTTTCTTGGGTGCCTATCTAGCTTCAGATGCCAGGGACACCTGAAGTAGGGCCTTTGAGTAATCAGGTAGTTTCCAATGAGAGTAAGAGGTCTTTAAGTATGCTAGCCTCAAGCAGTATAGCCCTAAAGTGAGATAGGTGACCTTAGAAAGCAGCAGACAGTGAGCAAGATTTGTGTGAGTAGCAATTTCCAAACAACATACTTTGATGATTGCCTACTCCTGTATGAACCTACCCAACCACTACAGTCATCTTCGGAGACCCACCTTAGAATGCCTCCACCATCTGAGGCTAGACAGCCTTCTCAGTCATGAAATTGACAGTATAGAATCCTCTCCCCAGTGAGATTTGTCTTTCCTCATTGTCTTCTGCTAGTGGATGAAGACTTTTTGTTTTGCTTGATGTTTCATCACTGACTCTCACTGACCCTCCTTTCCATTCATGTGTCTACATTTTTTTATAAGTGTCTACAGTCATTCTTTTTCTGCCCTGATGATGGTCCTAGACAGAAAGGGAAATAGAATTAACTGCTTGCTCTATATGTAGAAAAGAGGATCATGGACTTACAGTGGGCTGAATTGCTGCTGGGAGGCAAAGCTGGAGCAGAGGGCTGACTTTATGCTAACTGCAGGGCAGTGGGTCCCAATGGAGTGGAGCAGGGGTGGGGCCTAGAACCATGGCAGAAGCCCCTTGTAGTGTGGTGGTGGCTGGAGCAGACAGGCAGTTCCCTCCCTGGGAATGACTGTCACAACCTTGTGACTGGGCAGTTTTAGGGCATTGGTCCAGATCTTCTGGGGTGAGTTGTGCTGGCTGGGTGTCTCACCCCCTTTTGGGGATCCCCTTGAGTGAACAGGGGAAGCCAAAAGGTACACACCAGATATGGGTGTTGGGTGCTTCATCCTGGGTGGCAGGGACCACCAGATCATGCCTAGATGGGTGCTACACCTCCTGCCATCCTGCAATGCCCAGCAGGTAGGCTGGGAAAGGCATACCATTGAATGTTAAGTGGGTTGCAAAATGCAGTGGCAACATTGCCTTATGCCATGCCAATGCTCCAATGACTGTAAGTTGTGGTTGATTTTCACCCAAGATCAGAGAGTGTTGTGTAATTTGCTCAAGCATCAGCCTCACACATAGCCTATACAGCAACAATAACTAGCAATAGTACTGGCAGAACACTGCCTATATTACATTTACACCAAAGTGTTATAATTTTCTTAATTCCCTCACATTTTCTGGAGGTAACACAACATATGCTTCCAATGGAGGGAGTTCAACTAATCCACAAATATCATTTGCCATCCATCCCAAATAACTTGTTATTACCTAAGGGCACTGATATCTCGAACCATGTAAAAATCTATTGCCCTTTTAGAAGACTGGCTTCATATCAAACAAATGGCTTGTAAGCCCACGAATCTATGTGACAAAAAAAATGTTCTTCCGGAGCTTTTTTGATTATGTGTGGCTGTAGGGTATGTGCATTCAATGTGTGTCCTTTTCCTGTTTGCTCCCTAAGGGAGGAGTAGCAAGGATTCAATTCAGATAGATCTCTGATTAATGTCCTCCATTCTGAAAGAGGGTTGGCTTCGGGAGTTGTTTATTGAAATATGTAGTCAAGTATCAAAGCCAACAACATTCCCCCAGGGTGCCCATTAGGTAGAAGGGCAACACAATTGTAAGCAATCTGTTTTGTAAAGTTGAAGGATGTGATAGAACAGACATCTAAGTGGTATTTGGTAAATATTTCATATTTTCGAATGGAGCACTTGCAGACAGAAAGAACAGTGTGCAAGGCAATAATTTATAAGAGTAATTCACAGAAGAAAAAACTCTTCTGTTAAATTTGGCTTTAACATTAAGAATTTTTTTAAAAAAAAACAAGCAGGTGCCGGCTCAAGTAAAAGGTAATAAAATTAAGTGGGGGGAAAGCGTATGAAACTGAAGCATGTTCTGTTGTCCTAAATAAGTCAAATAATGGGTAGCCTGAAGACCAAATGGGCATAGTTAATTCTTAATTTATTGATAAGCACTCCAGGAGGATTCCAAAGACCATTATAGACTGAGACCGTGATGCTAAGCTACAACCAGCTACAAATAAACATTAGTGGTATGGGGGGAGGTGGATTCAGAATGAGGCCGTATGTCATTTTTAAAACTTGAATTGGATTCTTTAATATTGCAATTAAAGCTTGTCATATTAAGAAACCAAACCAACAGTCATTTCTCTTGGGTTTAGTGGGAAAAATATTTATTGCATTTTCCTCGCACAAACCCACGTAGGAAGAAATTCTTTTAAAAAAAGATTCGGTCCTTCTCTAATGGACCTTTTTCCTAAACTTAAACCAAACCAGGAAAGATATTTCTGTGCTATAAGCAATTAAAATGCACATGTGCATAATGACCACAAGAGCGTGTGATTTGCCATATAATCTTGAAAGAATTACACATTTTTGCATTCATTGAATAATTCAGGCAACCAGGACATGTATCCCCAGGTAACAAGAAAGGAAACCCTTCCTAAACCAACAGGGACACAATGTAATGACTGGCAGAAAATGAATACTGAACACAAAAGTGCCATTCAAAGCAATCTTTTTTTCCCAATCCCAGCCACACATATACTGTTGATCAGGGATTTTTTTCAGCAGGAACACAGTGGAATGGAGTTCCAGCACCTCTTAAAAATGGTCACATGGCTCAGTGGCGCAGAGGGCAATCTAAACTCCCCTCTGTCTGGAGATCAGGGGGCAAGGCCACTGGCCATGTGACCATTTTTGCCGAGGGCAATTTAAACTTTAAAAAACTCCCCCCTTGTTCCAGCTGAGCTGACCCAAAGTGATGTCATTGTGCAGTCTTGAGTTCCACCACTGAGTTCAACCACCTCTTTCACCAGAAAAAAAGCCCTGCTGTTGATGCTCAGACACCCCCTGCTCCTACTATCTCCCACTGCCTAGGAAATCACAACCAGTAAGCAAGGCACTCAAATAAATGATGAGACTAAAAGATTTCCAACTACTCCTGAATGTCATAACTATATTTGTTTAGATTTCAAGCATTTTGAACATTTATTAGTGATTCAGGCTGGATCACGATTAGTTCATTAATTCCTTAGGGAATACCCAGCGACCCAAACATACTGCTACACTATGACTTGGCAGAATCTGAGTGACCCTCATAGATGCCCCCTCCTGCCTTCTTCTTCCCTACATGCCCTGCTATGATTTAGCAGAATCTGAGTAAATCTCACATACTCCCTTCTCTGCCTTCTTCCTCCCTTCATGTCCTAACCTCTGCTCTGGTTAGACCTCATTTGGAGTACTGTGTACAGTTTTGGGCACCACAGTTTAAGAAGGATGTTGACAAGCTGGAATGTGTCCAAAGGAGGGCAATGAAGATGGTGAGAGATCTGGAGACCATGTCCAGTGAGGAAACATTGAGGGAGCTGGGTATGTTTAGCCTGGAGAGGAGGTGACTGAGAGGTGATATGATAGACCTCTTCAAGTATCCCTGCCTTCTTTCTGCAGCAGGGAGGGCAGGAACCAACCAAACCTAATCACTTGGCATTCCATTCACATTCCATCCATATTTCAGTCTCCTGGGTGGGAGTCAGCAACGTTTTGCTCAGCTGCGCAGCTTGCTACTGCGACTTGCAGTACATTAGATAGAGGCCTTACGATTTTGCTAATCACAAGTGCATATTAAACGATGGAGAGCTAGGTGGACTGCTCACAAGGGTAATGTTGATTGCAACTTTGGGGTCAGATAGGAATTTTCCATCAGGCCAGATTGGTCAGGGATCCTGGAGGTTTTTTGCCTGCCTCTGTGCATAGAGCAGGGGTTACTGAGCGAGGTGGAGGGAGGGATAGCTATGAATTTCCTGAATTGTGCAGAGGGCTGAACTAGATGGCCCTTGAGTGTGCCTTCCAGCTTTATGTTTCTATGCCAGTTCGTTTGTCCTCTTCCAGTATTGTGGCAATATCTAGGTTGTCATTGTCATGGTGGGAGGAGGAACATGTGTGCATGTACGAGGACTTGCCCTACTCACTTCCTATCCCACTGGCTATGTGGGGAAGTTACTACCTCCCAAGTGCTTCCCTATTTATCTATATCCACATATGGTTTTGGGCATAGGAGGGGCTCTGTGTGTGTGTGTCTGATGTGTGTGGTTTCTAGCTCCCGCCCCATTTTCTCCTGTTTGCCGTCCAAACTAGCCCATCTAAGAGGTTCTAGCCTATGTATGGAAGAAATGGCCACGCATGAAGATAAGACCCTGGGCCCTTAAAAGACTAAGATCTTTATGTCACAGATATAGCCAAAAACTATAGGAGAACAGTTGCTGGACATGACCAAGAAAGTCATACAAGATACCTTTGCACAAAGAATCAGGGCTAGGCCAGCCCCATATATAAACATGCCACAAAGGGAGTCTAGAAGCCTAGAATACAACAACCTTGGAGAGGGGCATAAAGCAATGGAGTAACACAGGTGTATGGCCTTGCGTTGATTAAAAGAGCCATCTAACTCAAATCAATATATACAATGTACTAAGGTCCAAGTGCAGAGCGTGTCTAAGAATAACTTCACAGAAATCAACGGTATTACTCAAGGATAGATATATTGGTTGAAGGCCAAAAGATATTCATATGTATGAGAAACTTGTAATCACCAATTTTAGATTGCCTTGGTTAAGGTAAGAAGTAGCAAGAATGAACTATTTTATATACTTTAAGAAGATGTTTCAAATATGGATAACTTTGTGTGATGATTGACGTTATAATATGTTAGCGAAGAATGTGAGTCCCTTTGAAGTGGGACAAACAGCTATTGTAAGAAGATGATTCTGAAACCCTATAAATATGACAAGCTGAACTGATTGGGAGCTTCTTCTTAGAAAGGGCTCCTTGCCTGTGACCTTCGTATCTTTGGGTAAGATACTTTTATGTAATTGTTCTTCTTGAATGATCTATTGAATGGTATGATTTTCTGTTGATTGAGTTGATACTAAGAATGTTGAATAATTATGATGTCATTAAAAGGCTTAAAATTGAAGCAGAGATTCCATAATCGTATTACTTGTGTACAATACCCAGTAACAAACCTAAGTCATTATCTGTGATGTTCCTCTTGCCTGGACTTAAATTATCTGCTATAGGAAATCTGTCTAGATGTTCAAGGCTTCTGAGGTGCAGGCCTATATCTGAATCAGGTCTGAGTTGTCCAGAACATTTATTTACTATAAAACAACTTCAGATTGCAGAGCACAAGTACATAGGAAAAGTGTATTACAACACCACAAGATTATTGCAGAACTAAGAAAGGGGGAAAAAAGGAGATTAATCTAAATTTTGCAGCCAATGGGGTTACCTCGGCATCTCAAGACATATCAAGATATCTTGCATTTCTCTGTCATGACAGTTGCTGCATTCAAATCAGAAAACTATGTGTTGTATTTGCCTTCCAAACCAGTTTTATCAATCTGAAGCAGACTGCACAATTTTAGAGTGATTTTTGCCACATTTTTACTCTTAGGACAATATGTAAATTTGTAATTGCAAAAGTTGCTGGCTTTAAAAGAATATGAACACAATATTATGAAGCATATTTTTAATTGGCATTGCATTCCAAACTTGCTTCAAATACATATTTGAGCTGTAAAAATAAATTTCAGTTTCTCCATAAATATAGACAAGCAAATGTGTAAGTAGTCATATCCAAAGTGAAAACTCTAATTCATGCTGTATTAAGATCCACTCTGGCACAAATATTAGGGAATTAGTTGTAATATCCATGACATTAAGTTAAATTAACCAGAGACAGAATAACACCCATGGGAGCTATCAAAATCCTGCATAACAGACTATTACAATATGAGCCATCCAGCCTGCTTACAGTTCAGAGGGGAGAAATTCCCTATACCTTTTAATCTGTAAATACATATTGGTTGATTATTATTGAACTACAGGAGAGTTTACTATGGGCATGATCCTACTTTCCCTGCAAATGAAAGGCTCCACTAAAGCCCCTCAATATAGCCCCCAGTCCCTTACTGTGCAGCCAAGCCACTGCCCTTTATATGGTCTATATGGAATGTATGTTCACTTCAAAGGGAGACCCTCCCAGTCTTAATACTAATTATTCTTTGGTGATGATGCCCGGTGAAAAGTTGCTCTGGAAATGTGTGGTGCAGTGGTTAAAGAGATCCAAGTTCAGATCCCTGCTCTTCCATGAAACATTATAGGATGACCTTGGGCAGTCACACATTCTCAGTCTAGCCTACCTAGTAGGGTTGTTGAGAGGATAAAACGGAGGAGGCAAATGTAAGCTGCTTTGCGTTCCCATTGAGGAGAAAGGCAGGACATAAACAAACAAACAAACAAATAAATAAAGTAATGTACTGTGATGTTTAATAGTGGTTGCCAGATTGGACTTCATTTCTGTCCTCAAGACTGCCTAGGAAATAGGGATGGAGCAGGGAGGAGAGATCCCAGGAGCCCTGGTCACCCTGAGTGCCAATGGTACCAGACAGGTCATGTGATTTGCTTTCAAACAATCCTTAGATTGGATCTGGTAGCCAGAGAGGGGATCTTTGTCTGGGGCCTGTATTGGCTCTTGGCAACCTTGTGGCATTCGCAGCACTACCTAGGCAAAGGCCAGGAAATATTGCAGCCTCTGGTAAAGGGTAGAATTTGAGGACATTATATCACTTCCGGGTGATGTGCTAAGAATTTCCACCAATCTCTATGATAAAGACCATAGAGACATGGGAAAATTCCTAGATTGTCACTGTGGAGACTGTCATGGCCCAGTCTGAGAGTGAGGTCTCCTCTGGAAGAGAGGAGCCTCATGTAGCCAGCCAGGACTCCTCAGGAGAAGAGTTCTGTGTAGCCAGCCCTAGCCCTGACTCAGCAGAAGCTGGCAATCAGGAGCAGCAGCTGCTGGCTGATCAAAGCCCACAGCCAGCAGCTGAGACACCAGCACCCTCTAGCCCAAATACCACAGAAGTTCAGCCAGGAACTTCAGTCAGGGACTGCCAGCACCACAGGGGAAGCCCAGCCAGGGGCTCCCCCCCCCCCCGGTTCACCCATGTCTAGAGAGCACTGCAGACAGCGCCAGAGACTGGAACTGCAGGAGAGATGGTGCAGTGCTCATCTCCTGAGCCGATGCCAGCTGCTGGAGAGCAACGATGAGTAGCATCAGGATTGAGCCCCAGCAGCTGGCTGAAAACCACGCCTGGCTATAAAAGCCAGTCAGGAACGACTGCCAGGCATAGAAGTAATGGGTCTACTGTCTGTAACCACTCTGTGCTCTGTGAACCTTGCCTGTGCCTGCTTTTGGACCTGATGCCATTGGTGACTGACCTTGGACTGTGCCTGACCTTGCTCTTGGACTCTGGACTCACTCCTGGCATTATCTTGTGCTCTGACCACCGGTTTGACTTGGCTTTTGCTCTTGGAACTCCCTTTTGACTTCAGCCTTAAGGTTTGGACTGGAACCACCTTGCTTGGGCTAGCCCAGCCCGTGACAGAGACTTTCCCAGCCATTTATTCTATTGCTCCTCAGTTTATTTAGGGGAGGGCAATAGGACTAAGAGCAGGGGGAATTACCTACCACAGAAGGGCAAATAGCAAACCTACAGTCTTGACTGTCTTCTCTAAGAATGTGCCAGCTGGCCCAAACTTAGTGCTATTTCACTGTTTGTTCATGTCAAAATTTCCATATGTTTTGGCATTCCCTGCACTGGCAGTGCTGCCCTAAGCAGAGTTACACCCTTCTAAACATCTAGACTTGAATGGAGCTTAGTTGCATCTCTGCTTAGGATCACACTGTAAGGATCACATTCAGTTGTGCTCCTGAGCCACACCTAAGCTTTCCTTTTGGCTTGCCTTGCATAGTGAGCTCAATGACTCCAGTTTAGGGGTCTGCATTCTGGAATTCCCAAGGCAAAAACATGCTGAGTAATTACTCTGATTTTCCAGAATGGTTAACATAAATGTATGATTCTTAGGCATTATGACAAACAGTCTGAAAAAAATGTGCAGTTTCTTGTATTTGAGTGCTTACCATTAGCAGCATGTGTCTTGCTTTTCTTTGATTCTTCAGATTTCTGAGCCAGTAACCCAGGAAAGGTGGCTCCTGGCCATGCAAACCAGGCACAGGGCCCAGCAGAAGCACAGTACTCGCTTCCTTCTTCTCCTTCCTCCCCTCCTTTTTGGAGTGAAGGCCCCTTTGGAAGTAGGATGACTGGGGTCACTTTGTCCAGGGGCCCATATAATTGGACACCTCGGTCCAATTTGCTTGAACTTTAGTGGACAGGCAGCACTGGCTCCTTTGCAATTTTGGTGTCAATTGGTTGAAAGCCTCCACTCAAGCTCCTGCCCCCAATAAAAACTTCCCATGGTGAATAATGGAACCCAAGTAATTCTAGAATCTCAGAACAAAACTAACCGGAATCCTGAAACAGTACTGGGGGGACTTGAAGACCATTGAATACTGGTAATTATGTCCTTCCCAAAATCCAGATCCAAAAAATACCAATTTTTAAGATGCACATCCCTACTCCAGTTGCCTCACAATCATCTCCAGCATGGGGAGAAAATGATGCCAGTCAAGCTGTTGCTCAGCACTCCATCTCTCCACTGTTCTCTTCCTTCTCCCTTGTCCAGTCTCTACCTTTCAACCCCAATTCACATAGCTGTGGCAGGGAGAAAGCAGCTCACCTTGATGTCTCATGTCAAGCCTTGCTCACCTCTTCCAGGCAACTGCCAGCATGGCCTAAGTCAATTTCATTTGAAATCATCTGAAGAAGTGAGCTGTGGCTCACAAAAGCTCATACCCTACCACTAATTTTGTTAGTCTTATAGGTGCTACTGGACTCTTGCTCTCTTCTGCTGCTATAGACAGACTAACATGGCTACACATCTTGATAGATCTGAAAACATATTGCGGGTTCCCATGAGGTAGAAATGGCCCCTAGAACTGCAAACTGAGTGGTATGCAAAGAAGCCATCATGACTGTCATTTACATGGCCTTGATCCAGATAGGCACATAAACCCGTCTTTGTCCCATAATTGTTTGAGCTGTTCATTCTTCCTTTTCATTATGTTTTACTCTAATTTCATATTCGTTGTTATAAGGGTATAACACCGTTTAGAATGGCCCCACAAATCTGTATTTCTTCTTAGACGAGTGAGTCAGTAATTTCACACCAAAGCACATATGAGCACATTTCACAATTTTCTTCCCCCCTTCCCTTCCTTCCTTCTTTCTTTGCCCAGAATGCAACTCACCATTGGGTTTCCATATAAAACTGCATATTTTAAAATCTTCAGAGGCCTTCTTCATGTGCCTCCACCTTTGGAAATCGCACAAGGTCTTTTCAGCAGTAGATTTGAGATTCTGCAATCCCTACTTAAGGAAACTCTCTAAACACAATCCCTCAGGGAGTTTACTTTAGGAGAGCTTCGGGGCTCATCGCAACTTCTGTGAACTACTTGGTTGTTTTACTTTTTTACATTTCTCTTCTTTTTATTTGACTGGTTACTGCTGTTGATATTCCTATTCATTACAGCAAGATGGAACTACTCTATATATATCATCTGGGATCAGAATCCTCCCCATCTTTTACTAAAGCTAAAATTTGTTTACTAGGACCATGGTGGACTGGTGGAGAGTGCCATCAAGCCATAGCTGACTTATGGCGCGCTAAGGAATTCACTGCCGCCGGTTGCTATTAGCACGGGGAAAATATGCAGGCTACGAATACTGTTTGAGTGAACAGATGCAGGAACTACACAGTCGCGAACGTGGAGGACAAGACAACACAACGCACACGCTCCTGACGAGGCGTGGGACGAAATCTGTGCTTCAGCCGGCCCCAGATTGGGCGTGTCTAGATGTTCAACGACGCTAGGGTGGCCTAGCCCCCCTCTTCTCTCCAACGCGTTATTATTGTCACTCAATGGACTGTCACGTAGTTTATATGGATTACAATTGTATATAGTTAGCCTGTATTACATACTGCATAATAGGGTTGCCTGTTTGTTATAACGGTGCTAAACCATTTAGCCTGTATGCTGTGAGGCGTCGCCTATTGGTACTTGCGTTTGTATTCCCCTATGAAGAATATGCTGTAAGGTGTTGCCTATTGTAAGTTTATTTTGCTTATTTAAAAAATTTTTGGAGCATTGAAAAGTAAGGTGTTGCCTATTGTAAGTTTATTTTGCTTACTTTAAAAATTTTTGGAGCATTGAAAGTTGTGGACTTTATTGATATTGGTTCAAGAGCTTGAGGTTCATTCCATGTGAGTTAATTTCATAAGCTTTGTTGTCTTGGAGCATTGCTCGTTTCAACCCCTCGTGGGATTCCCCCCCCCTTTATTTTATTGGCTTTTGGAGAGGGTAGCCCTCTCTTTTCTGCTTACTACGTTATAGCTGACTTATGGCAATCTCTGGTGAGGTTTTCATGGCAAGAGACTAAGAGAAGTGGTTTGCCATTGCCTGCCTCTGCAACCCTGGCCTTTGTTGGAGGTCTCCCATCCAATTACTAACCAAGGCTGACCCATGGTGGCATCATAAAAAATTATTATTGTTGTTATTGTTATTAGTCTGACTTTTTCACTGAGATCCAAGGAGGATTACACATTGCAAATAAATACAATATAATCAATAATTACTGAGCAAAATACAATAATGAACAACAGTTAGGATATTCAGTGAAAGAGATACAATAGGGTATGGTAGCAGAAAATTTTAAAACAAGCATAAAGCTGAGTACGAAGATAAAGTCTTTTGGAAACAAAGCATAACTAATTTCCATGACATGTCTAGCAACATAAAAACTCCCTAGTAAAGATGGGCATGAACTATAAAAAAAAGAACCGTATGGTTCGTGGTTTGTCGCATTTCACGAACCATGAACTTTCACAAACCTGCCCCAGATCGCAAACCAGTTCGTTTGGTTTGTGAAAACGTCACATCCAGGTCAGAAAATCATCACTTCCAGGTCAGTAGAAGGCCACTTCCGGGTCAGCAGAAGGTCTGCAGGAAGTCCATGCCCTGTTGCCTAGGAAACTGATTGATTGGTGTGAGGCTGTCTGCAGTGACGAACCAAAAAATGAACCAAACAAACCAGCCTAAAGTTCGTGGCGGTTCATCAGAAATGGGTTCTGACAAACTGCCAGTTCATGAACCACAAACTTGCCCATGTTCGTCATGAACTTTGGTTCATATTTTGGTTCATGCCCATCTCTGTTCCCTAGTAGGTGTGTATCTACTTCAGCAGACAGTACCCAACAGAGTGGCATTTAGCCCCTGTCCCTACCAAGGCATCTCTCTGAGCTACTTCATATGACACAGTGCTATAACTATGGGTAGAAAGCCCTTCTGAATGATTCAGTTTTGCATAGTGTGTGGAAAGCCAGGAGTGCAGGAGCTTTTCTGGCCTCCTCAGGCAGGCCATTTCATAAGATGGGGGCTACCACAGAGAAAGCATGTCTGTGGGCAGCTGTTGATTTTGCCCAAAGGCAGGGTGGTATCTGCAGAAGGCGGTTTCCAGATGAGTGAAGCTGCCTTGGTCGAACATAGGGGGAGAGAGACAGTAACAAAGATATGAGGGGCCAAGGCCATGACGGGCTTTGAATATGACAGTCATGACCTTGAACTGAATCCAGTAACTGATGGGTAGCCAATGGAGAATGGGAGTGATATGTAAGCTTCCTGTCATGACTGTGTGGAGCCCTGCCATGATTTTTATATCCCTGAGGCCACAGTATATTGAATGTCTATTGCTAACCTGCTGTATTCTCTCCTAAGCCATGTTCTTTCCATATTATAACTGCTATTCCTCCAGACAGGATGGGACCCCCTGTTATCTCACAGAACTATACATCTCCGAGCTAAAGACGAACTTGGAGACTCCAGGAGCCTGCATTTGTTACTTTGCCCAGATGTTGGGAATCTAGTATTGTGTACTCACTGTTTAGCCATAACTATAACGGGTTCTCCTAGAACCAGTGTAACCCTGCACACCAAAAAGTAACTGTTGCTGGAGCGTGGGAAAACTCAAGTATAATATTGACCTTTTGTTTTGAATTGTCACTTCTACCAAGCTCCGTGATGCAGTTCAGACCTGAACTGTAAAATCCTGAGTAAAGCCTTTTCTATTGGAACCAATGTGTGTTCACTGGACAGGGACTGAGGGATCTACTTGCCAGGAACTGACACTCCCTCTAACTCCTGTGAGTAAATAAGCTGCAGCATTCTGCACCGAGTCTCTGAGTATACTTTGAGGGGAGACCTATATAGAGTGAATTTCAGTAGCTTCATCTTGATGTTACCATGGCATGAATCCAGGTGGCCAGCTCAGGCATGTCAAGGTAGGGGGCCATCTTCTAGGCTAGTCTGAGTTGGGAGAAGTCCTTTTTGCCGCTGCGTGTACTTGCTTCTCTAGCAGTAGTGCTGGATCTAGTATAACTCCTAGGCCCTTAATTGAGTCAACCGCACTCAACCGAACCCCATTAAAGGCTAGAAGCACAATGCCCTTATATCTGCTTATCCAACCAGCATCATTTCTGTCTTGTCTGGGTTCAGTTTCAATTTGATTGCTTTCAGCCCTTTGACAACAGCTGTCAAACAGTGACTCAGTCAGTACCTCTATTGCATAGCGAACTGTAGAGCTGGATATCATCTGCATATTGATGACATTTAATTCCTTACCTAAAATGATTTCTATTAAAGGCTTTACATAGAGGTTGAATAACATGGGGATAAGACTGTGTCTTGTGGAACCCCAAGATAATTCCCATACTGAGGATAGTGGGTCTCCAATAGTAACCCTTTGAGTTCATTCCATGGGGAATGATTTAAACCAGTCCAAGGCACATCCCCTGATACCTACTTCTGCCTCCATACACCTCAGCAGGATGACATAGTCTACTGCATCGTGCAGACAGCTATTATCTCATGATAATCTATATATATTTATTAATGTGCAATCCTTTTGCATATCAAAGTATAGGGCTGATTTCTACCACCCCATGCAGATACATGCAAGCACTTCATCCAGTTAAGGAAACTTCCACTGGAAGAAGAGCCTCTTCCACCAGAGGAAGACTGCTCTTACTTAAACCAAGTGTTAGAATCCAATCCATGCTTTTAAATAACTCTGTAGAATAATCATCCCTTTAACTAACAGCTACAGAAGATACTCCATAAGGATAGTTTTATGAACCAGGGCATAGTTAGGCCTCTTGAGAACATCTGAAAGAACAGGGAGGTTCATATGGGAGGGATTTAAAGAAAATCCATACAGTGAGACTGTGAGAGAAAAAAGACTAACACCACCTTAATTAAAGAATTGTTGAACTACTTCATGTTGTTTTTTCTCAAATTTACATACCGACACAACACAAATTGTTCTCTAATTGCCAGTCTTGAAGGATAAAGTAGTAGATTATTTGCATCAAACTCATCTCTCTTACCTCATTAATCCTCATTTCTCTGTTCCTCTGCCTTGCTTGACTTAAACAAATGTCATTGTTCTCGGTTGCCATGACACAGACTACACTATTTGTGCACTGATGCTGTGCTTTCAAATACTTTTGAAATTATATGCAGAGAACCAACATGCCTGCAGGCATCACGAAGTGAGTGCCGTAGTTGAATTAGGTGACAATATTTATTATTTTATTTAGAATGTTTTAAAACTGCCTTTCCGCTCAACTTCAGGTCCCCAAGGCAGTGAACAATAAAACACTAAAACAAGATGAGAGAGAGAGAGAGAGAGAGAGATTTTCCCCTGTATCCTCTTCCCCACATTATTTCCTATTTCCCTCCTCCAGGCAACTCCCATATGCTCACGTTTAACTGCTTCCCTCTCCTTTCGCCCCTGCCCCACACACACACACACACACACCGACCTATCTACATTTTTATGCCTCCCATCTTTGACTGTTTTTTAAAAAATATTTACTTCATTCATGCCTGCCTTTCTTCACAATATGGGCCCAAAGCAGCTTATATCATTTCTCCTCCATTTTATTCTCAAACAAACCTGTGAGGTAGGTTAGGCCAAGAATGTGTGATTGGGCCATGGTCACCTAGTGAGCATTCATGGCAGTGTGGAGATTCAAATCTAGGTCTCCTAGTCAGAAGCTCTAGCCACTACACCTCACTGGGTTTCACAGGGGGCTGATGTTGAAAAGCAGCAAGCAGCCATGCCTGAGTGAGACATGTAAGTCACATGGTAGCTATTCGCTAAGTGGTTGCTGGCAGGCCTGGCCCTGCTGTAGGGCTGCCAAGTCCCCCAGTGAGAGCAGGGGATTCCCTGCTCCCAGCCTCTGCCCTCCACTGCCACTCACCTGGACATCAGGGAGAAAAGGCCTGAGGGAATGGGCCTGGGAGGCAAGAAACCTCCGGGTCCAGTTTGCAGTGGGCACACTCCCAAACGGGTGCAATGATTTCACTTATGGAAGTGATGTCATCGCACCTGCTGGGAGCATGCACACTTTGTGCACACGCTAGAGATCAACAAGGTAAGTGCCAGGTCCCCCCTCTCCCACCAGGAGGTTATGGGGACCTGGCAACCTTACCCTGATGAGTCTTCCTTCAAAACCAAAGCAGCCCCGGAAAGGGCTCTGGCCCTTCCCCCTGAGTTTTACTGACAATACTTTGTCATTCCATAGCAACGGCTACTGAGGACATTCATTTCTTTAAGTGACAGTTTCTGCTTCTATTATTTTGGCAGGTTTTAACCCCAGAATGTATTTCTTTCTGCAAACCTCAGCTTTGTATAAAGATCTGTCTTGTCCATCCATGACTCCAGTGTCTTTCTGAATTTAACAAGAAAAGATTTGACCATACTGATACACACACACACACACAAACAAAGCTGCTTTATATTGAATCAGGCCATTGGTCCATCAAAGTTAGTATTGTCTACTCAGACTATTTTACTTTTTTTAAAAAAAAGCACTAACTCCCCCAAACTTGAGGGAGGACACACATGTTGTCTTCATGGTATCAGTGAACACTGGCATCAGACTGTGGTGCAAAAGTATAGTTCCTCACCTTCCAGAGTTGGAAGTTAAGCAGAAGAGGGGTGGATTGTGCTCAATTCCTTTTTTTGCAAAAGTTCCTTCAAATTGTCATGGAAAATGCCCTCACCCTTTAAGGAATTGGGGAAGGGGGGAGTCTACATGTGGGTTTCCACAATAGCCCCCAAAGCACATCCGTTTTCTAGGCAACAGAGGATGGACTTCCTGCAGACCTTCTGCTGGCCCAGAAGTGACCTTCTGCTGGCCCGGAAGTGGAGATTTTCTGGCCTGGAGGTGACATTTTCATGAACCAAACAAACTGGTTCGCGAACCAGGGGCAGGTTCATGAAAGTTCATGGTTCGTGATTCGTGAAATTTGATGAACCACTAACGAGGTTCGGGTTTTTTCTGGTTCATGCCCATCTCTAGTGCGGACCCTGAATCCAACCCATTTACTCCACAATGTATGAATCAGTTTTGATGAAATATGAATCTTCTGAGCTCAACTCCCAGGATCCTTTTAACAAGGGGAGGGGGGCATTGGAAGTATAAAAAACTGTATAGTAAATGAGATTCGCCCCAAAATGTTCATTTGAATGCAGTTGTAATCTATCTGCACTGCCTTTTAACAGAATGTGCAACCAGAGGCACGCTCAGGGAGTAACTACATGATACTGCTATGTGTCAGATCACAGGTGCGCAACTGGACTTGAGGTCAATGTACATTGGGGGCATTCACTTTAAAAAGTGCTCGTTCGCTCAGAGATGATGGGGGAAGAAAGAATTTTTGACTTCCTTCCCACCTCACATTCACCAACAGAAAGGAAACCAGGGGGAGTTTTTGCCCCTTTTTTCAAGCTCCAAATACCCATATGGATGTGCATCTCCAAGTGTACATTCAGCTGAAAGTAATGCAGTTCGGCTAAATGACATCCATTCCTAGGAGCACATTTGACTATGCACACGATTTAAGCTTCATTCCTGGCTCAGAGAGTGATGCATACACCGAGTATGTCCAAGCACAGATCCCTTTAGCTGGATTGGCTGAGGAACTGGACATGGGGGGGGGGGGTTGACAAGAAATCAAGAGAGGAAAGTTTTCCTATTCTTTCTCTCATTCCTATTATTTTCTGTCTATAAAATTTTCCCAAAGGTCCCCCTAACTTTGTTTAATGGACTCACCACAGGTGGTAGTGAAAGAAGTGTTTGGCTTGACTCCACTTTAATTTTTTTTTACATAATAATTGAACAAAATTGCAATGAGGACATTTTACTGAAGTCTCAAAGCCACAGAAGTGTTTTCTTTTTTATATTGCATATTTCACTTCACGTTTTGTGAAGCGAAAGAAACAAAGTAGACAGGCTCTGTTTTCTCAGAATGGCTTTATTTATTACACAAAATATTTAAGAAAAATACTCAAGTTATTCTCAAACACTTTCCCAACATTCGGGATAATAATTCACACAGATCCCAAATGAAATGAATGCTATGAGAACAACAATTTTGCTATGTAGGAGAAAGGCTTAGAGTTTTTTTTTCCCCACATAAGTACCCACATCCATGTTGGTGCTTTCACATAGTCTGAACAGCAGCTTCCATACAACAACAAAAATGAAAAGTTGGTTAGAGATATTCTTTTTTTGCATTATACTTTATTGTGTTTAAAAAGGGGATTTGCAATCCCCCCCCCTTTGTCACAGCTAAACTTCTTAGCACAGATGGACCCAAATTAAGAGCTTAGTCAGATATCTGCCTTTGGAGTTTATGAAATTTTTCAAGGGTTTTTTTTGTTGTTGTTCATCTGACACAAGCTTATTTTTTTTAATTACTTAATCAATATACATGCTTACAAAAAATTGAAAGGGAAAATTGCTTAGGAACTTAACAGTTATGTCATTATTGTAGACTCAAAACCTATGTTCTAAAAATATAAGCTCAATTATATAATACTAATTATTAAAAAAAACTATTAAGTCTAAATTCAGTACTCACACTGAGTCCTTTATAACACAATAACAATATAGAAAAATATAACAGTCCAAAGACAACATTTCAGTCATCACATCTTCTCCCGATTTTAATAAATAATAAAAGGCCTTCAACTTTTCACAAATAGAATCTTTATACTGTAATTTTCCCCATTATCTCATTGTACCAACACTTCCTTAACCACTGGTACGTTAAATTCAGATCTCACCACATGAAAGGCTGTCCAGAAGACTACTTTGCCACCTCTGTATTCAGTCCAGGTTTACAACAAAACCAAGGAAATCAGCCCAGAAAGTAGTTATAGTAATTGCCTCCACCCACCTCACATGCAATCATCTGAATATGTTCTTTGCAGCAATATACTTTCAGATACAAACAAAGCAACATATGACCAAAATGCTCCCATTCTGTAATTCTGCTATTGTAAGCAATCCAAATTGCACATTAAGGACACTTGAATATAATGAAGGAACATTATTAATTCTCTGTATTCTGGCATCACTTTGATGAGAAGGGTTCTGAGGAGAGTGAATGAGCAGTATCAGAAATGACTTGCAGGCAAGTTGACCAACCAGATGAGTGTATTATTGATCTTGCCACCCAAGAGGAATGAACAAGTAGGTTTCTGTGCAGTGTTTCTACAAATCATTGCTCTGTCAAGTGATCATTTTGGATATCATCCAAGTAAGAAATGCCATTTTCTTCCCTGTGTTAAGAACTTTCTTACTTAGATGTGGTGTGTTCATTTTTATTGCTATTGTTTTGCAATTACTAAGAATGCTTGTACTTATGGCATGCCAAAAGTATGTGTCTATGCCCATTGTGTAAGTCTGCCTGCTTTTCTTAGAATACCAAATGTCTGCCTATGCCAGCTCAGCTAAGAAAGAAATATAAATAGGAAATAATTGACATTTTCTGTCTGAAATTTGTCTGAGAACATCCTTTGAGTAAGGTGTACAATATCTAGGAAACAAAACAAATATTAATAAAACTTGGACAATCTCCTGTAGTTATCTTCATTTTTTTTCTTGGTCATGCCAATAAAAATTATTTTTTTGTATAAAATTCTTTAATAAGTTAACAATTTGCATTCTGTTCTGTTGTGGAATTTAGAATATTTTCACTGGCAAAAATTAAAAAGAATGAAGTTCTTATGAAATTGAATCCATTAATAATGAAGGGATTCAGATTACTGCTTCCTTTATTTTATCTCATTTGAAATAATGTTTCCAAGGACTAAAAGAATATTTAATGATTGTAGGGTGAACTTCTTTCCAATGGATTCTTTCCAATGGATATTATTGCAATACCAATTTTCCCCATGAGGTCATATGAACACACAAAGCTGACTTATATTGGGTTATTTCTTTTATCCATCAAATCCAGTATTGTCTACTCTAACAATGCAGAAGGCTTCCCAAGCCCTGCTAACTACAGACATCAAGAGACCTAAGACTATGGACATACAAAATATGTTTTATGCCTTACAAATATGTTTGCCTTGAAGGTAGGAGTTGCTTTATGGATGCTATATCAAGATTTCTCAAGAGTAAGACTAAACCTGTGACTCTGGTGGCCTGTTGCTTAGCTCATTCCAATTACGTTAACAACGAGATCCAAAAATCAATTCATTCACAATGCAGAGTTACATCCCTCTAAGGCCACTGAAGTCACGTGGACTTCATCTTGAGAAGATGACACTGTTGATCCCTTAGCGGCCGTCCAGTAACAAAATACTTATTATTTCCATGACAGAGGAAACATGTTGTTCCTTGGACAAATGTTAGTGGGAGTATCTCTGATCCAGGTGCATATTAAGAAAATGACAAACAATTTTGCTATTCAATGTATGTGTGAGGAGCGTATGTGTGGAGATTGCTAATGTGCAAAGTAGTTCTGTGATGCTCAAGGATGACTGCTTTCTAGACGGCAAGATTTTTATTCAACAAAGTACTCGGATAATGTATAGTTTCTCCTTAGACAAAGGTCTTGCAAAGGAGATGACAATATGGTAGCTCAAGGAAAAAAATGTTTGACCTTGACTAACTTTCCTGTAGACATCTATATAGCTCATGGCTCAGAGTCCTGACCTTATTAGTAAACTGACTTGCACTGGTGAAGTGACTGCCCTGCTGTGGGAACCCTGCAGTTTATCATTTCCCTGACTGTTTCTACTAGGGTTGGATGGGGATATAGCCATTGATTCCTCTTATTCTCTTCCTCATCCTCTTTTAAGAGCAGCCTTTCTTTCATTTCTTTTTCATTTCTCTTCAAAGAGAAATCAAGGTGTCCTTTTGTAATTTCAGCCCTTGCCATTGTTTTATGTTATAGACCCTAGGGTGGTCCTCTAGAAGGAAAACAGGAAACTTTGGGAAGACGTCTGCTTCTGAACATCTACAGAGTGAAATTCTAAAATTTTACTGAAATTCCCTTCAAGTTTCTCTTTGATCAAAAAGGAATTGATTAAGAACCAACTCCAAATTCCTAAGAAGAGGAAAAGAAAAAGATTGTTGGATTTTAGGGAGAAACTGGATAAAGAGGAATTAAAAAAAATCTTCTTAACAACCCTAGTTTCTACAGCCCTGCAAAGTTGGCTCAGCACAACAAGAAACTGGCCTCAGGATCAGGGAAGAGCTGATATCTAGTTAGCCATTTTATTTTATCATTAAGGTAGATACTTTCTTTCTCACAAGTAAAACATCGGCAAGTGATGGCCATTAGGGATTCCACAAACTTGTCAATAACCATGAAAGTCTGAGCATATGAGGTAATTGAGGAGCACAGAAGTGTGTGTTTTATAGGAATCAGTTAAATGAATTACTCTTAAGAAAGTGCCAATCAAATGTCTCTTGAAAAGTCCCTTTCCTACTGGCGCTCCAACTCATTAAAGTTTATTACCAAGGCAGTTCTCACCACAAAGTGTCTGCTGCCCAGAGAAATTTTAGAGCCCTTAGCAATCATCTGCCAGATCTGTCATTACTTATACTGTCATTGCAGACCAATGGGGGATAGGCAGAACTAGAGTTACTACCAAAGCCTCAGGAACTGTGAGAAGAAACCAAAAGAGTTTTAACAGAAACAGCAAAATTGTAAAGGGAGGTGGAGGGGGGGAGGGGGGTAATGGTTCTGCTGATCTCTATGATGTATGTAGAATAAAACAATATACTGAAATGGTAGTATTTTGTACTGTACAATTTTAGGCTGAAGGTGTGTGCCATAGTATGGGTTAGATCTTGTGATAAATTAGTGGAAGGCAGTGACAGTGACAGATGTGCTCCCCTTCCCCTGGCAGCCCTTTCTAACTCTTGGAATTGTTCTTCGTGGGGCCATGATGTGGCCCATGTGGTCTAATAGCAGTGTGACTCAGAAGACTGCCATGTAGAGGTTTATGAAATCACCCTTCCATCTCTTCTTTCAATACAGCTCTGCTGTCAGGAGAACGTTATTTTGCCCTCTTTCTCCTTCCTATGCATCTTCCTTACCCCTCTGGCTATTCGACCATATGCAACTAGGGGAATAAACTTGAGAAATAGGCAGAAGTGGGAAAGATATGCTATTCTTTCACTGATCATAGGATCCATCCACTATATAAAAGCTCTGTGAGCAGTTGGCACTGGCCTCCGCCATGTTTAATACAGCCTGTGATATAAAAATCACAGAGCCCCTGAATTAATGCAGCCTGATCTACATTAGGGAATTTTCAGCCAGCTGGGCAGTACATTGCTGAGTCCCGCCCGGGAGCAAACCATGAATGGAATGTTTATGCTAATGCCGAGGACCAGGTATGATTGCTTTACAACACCTCCAGCTGCGGATGTGCAACTGTGACAAGAAAAGTTCTTGCTGAGTCACCCCTCTTACCACATTCTGATATTCCCTCCTTCCATGACTGAATTCTCACCAGTGATTGAGAGCCATCAATCTGCTCTGATAAGTTTCTAATTTCTCTCTCTGGGGACATATAATCAAGATCCAGATTCATTAACCCAGCTCTAGGACATTAAATAGCAAACCGCTTCTTTGTGAAGCACCAGGAGAAAATATGCATTTCTTTTAGCACACCCCGGTAGTGTTTATCAAACCTTTGACACTCCCAGGAGATGATCTTTACGATCTTTGTTCCAATGGCTGAGGACACGTTTTGCCCTATAAGAACCAGGGCTCTTACTCCATTCAAACTGTTCTTGCTTTCCTGGATTCAAGCGCTGACCCCTTAGGGTTACTTTCCCTAAGACTCTCTCTTCTGATCGAGAATGCTTGGCATTTGAAGCCCTCTTCCTCCATGGACTGCTCTACTCTCTGGATAGGTATTTATCACCCAAAAAAATCCCTCAAATCTATTCCACTTTCACCACGGCTTTTCCTAGGCATCTTGTGTGTTTGTGAGCAATCTCTTGTGTGTGCTTGAGCAAGTTTTCCCCTTTTAATAAAAATACTCTTTTATTCAAGACCATAACCCTTGTTTGCTTCCTTGGGGAAGGGACCCCACAAATACTGGTGGAGATCCCATTGTTACCCCTCTCCTATAGCCTTCCTCCTTGCCGTTAATTCCCCCTACTCACAAGGAGTCCCATACATAACAGCTCTAACTATGTACTCATCTAGCATATCAGGAACATGGCAACATGAAGCTCTCTCTGCTGTGCTTGTTTAATCAATGCAGGGAGATTTTACAAGGGGGAATATTAAGAGATAGGACTCTACAGCTGCAATCTGGAGTATTTTAATCAAAAATTGTATTAACCATCAAATTCTACATAATATAGATTGGCTTCTAAGAGGTCATCATATTCTCCCTCAAGAGGAACCAAAATTCCATGCCTGATAACGAAGGCTTTATAATAAAGTCAGAAAGGACATAGAGGTTGTTGAGAGTCAAAAGGAATCAGGTCTGTAGCATTCTTGAATTTGAGAGAACAGTATTGCACCTTCTGTTTCATGACATGAAGTAGCTCACTAAGTTGAGAGACACTCTGAAAAAGGGATGGTGCTGTTTCTAAAGCTCTAGGGGATATGTTACTACAGCTCAAATGGCTGGAAATAAAGGGCATGCTATGTTACGTGAAACAGGGGATCCATAATTCACAATGTGGAGACATAACAACAACAACAACAAAAACAACAATAACATTTGATTTATATATCGCTCTTCAGGATGACTTAACACCCATTCCGAGTGGTTTACAAAGTATGTTATCATTATCCCCACAACAACAATCACCCTGTGAGGTGGGTGGGACGGAGAGAGCTTCTAGAAGCTGTGACTGACCCAAGGTCACCCAGTTGGCTTCAAGGAGAGGAGTGGGGAATCAAAGCCAGTTCTCCAGATTAGAATCCCATGCTCTTAACCACTGCACCAAACTGCAGTGGTTTTGTGGTCTGATTCATTTGGTTTGCACTTTTCATAAATTTGCTTCATTTTGTGCCTGATTTGGACAGTCACTTCAGTTCAATTTTGGTTTGTTTTTAAAAACATTTTCCATACAGCGAATGTCAATTCTCTATATATCTGACCAGTTCCTTCTTGCCCTCCATGCATCTGACGAAGAGAACTGTGATTCTCGAAAGCTTATGCTACAGTAAAGTTGGTTAGTCTTAAAGGTGCTACTGGACTCTTTTTGATTTTGTCAATTCTCTGTAACTTAAGAAAAAATTCACATCAGCTGAACTGAGGAGAAACTTACATGGAATGTAGAGGTGCTGCTCCGTAAGATTCCTTATAATTTCAGAAAGTATCCATAACAAAGAGTATTAGAGATCTGAGTTTATAATTATAATTATTTTGCATTTTCAGAAAATCTAATTAGCACCCAAGTACCAAGAAAAACAGAGTGTACACTAGGGAAGGTTCCTGCAAAATGTCAAGACTACCCAAGGAAATCACTATTGAACAGGAATGTGAAATACTTTTGTGCATTGGAGCACAAATGCTGAGTCAAAATGAAACTAACCCAATCACAGAAATATTAATTAGGGACAGTGGAAAGAATGTACTGATTTAATGAATACTGATTTAATGTAGGAACACAATGTACTGATTTACTGATTTAATGTAGGAACACAAAATGTTCCTACAAATGTTTACTAAGAGAAAGAATTCACAAACAAAACAGCTAGACTAGGACCGAAATATGTTTACACATGTTCATAGTTCCCACCCAAGAATCACAATGATCGGAAGAGGAAGTAAAGGAAATAGTAATTAGGAGAATTCATTCAGTTGTTCTGTTCCCCATTGACAGCTAAGAGCTGTCAGTCTCTTGGAAATAATCCTACTCATATGGAAGAAAACGCTTCAAACTGTAAAGCTACAAAGAGGGAAATGGACCAATTAACCATCCAAGCAGGTTCCAAGTGTGTCAGGAGAAGAGATGGGTATGAACAGCAATACGAACAAAAAAAAGCCACGAACAGCCCAACCTGCTGTTTGCAAACAAGCTGTTCATGAGGCCCCATTCTAAATGAGCAGGGGGTCGTTGCAAGCCTTGTTCCTTGCTGTTTGTTACGCCAGACAGTCTGGCACCTGCAATCAATTCCCTTGGCAACTTAGGCAGGGAATGTCTGAACTCTGTCTGAACTCCTGCTGTTGCCCTGGAAACCTCAATCTAAGTCCAATTTAGCTTGACAGGCAAGTCTTCCTTTCTAGTGTGGAGCTCCACATTTGTTACAACAAGGGAGCAAAGAGCAGGGGGGAGGGGGGCTCCTAGCTCTGGCTTAGTTTGCAGACAGTGGAGAGGGAGAGAGTTGCTGTTGGCATTTTGATAGAGTGCATTGGAGCTTAAATTTTCTTTGTGTGTGGTGGGATAGGGATCTTCCCTTTCAAGTTCCAGGGCTGCTGCCAGGCTCTGAGCCAAGCTATTATTTATTATTGGTACCTTTCCTGCTGCCTGCTCAGGTAAGGTTTCTGGGTGTGGTGCAGTAGGGATCTAGCCCTTCAAGTTCCAGGGCTGCTGCCAGGCTCTGGGGCCAAGCTATTATTTATTATTGGTACCTTTCCTGGTGTCTGCTCAGCTCAGGTTTTTGGGAGTGGTGCAGTAGGGATCTTGACTTGGATGATGGCTGGAGGAGAGCCTGCTGGCCCCCACAAACAGCCAATCACAAACATGTTTGTGAACAGGGCCACGTCCGTGATTGTTCGTGCATCCCTGTTCGTGGATGACAACGAACATCATGTTTGTTTGTTTTTTCTGTTCATGCCCATCTCTAGTCAGGAGACCTTATTTTGGGATGAAGTGCTTGGAAGGCCCTTACTTCATGTACACGTTCTTTTAAAGTAGCTCTGAAGGATTCGCCAGAGATCCTTTTTTTAAAATAATAAATATTTAAACATTTAAAAATGAATATTTTAAAATAAATATTTAATATGTTTAATATGTTTATATAGGAGGGATACTGAATGCTGTCAGTTTAAATTACAATACCAGAATCTGTTGTTTGTAAAAGAACTAGTATAAGATTGCTTAACTCAGTGTTATGAAGGGTTCATTGAGAATCTTGTGGGAGGCTTAAAAGTTGTGATTGGGGAATAAATGTTGGCTGAAGAGAAGAAGTGAAGTCTAGACAGTTAGGAAAAAAGGTTTTTTTAATGTTAAAAGACTGTACAGAACACAAAAGGTTACGGTTCAGTTGTTGTTACTGGGATGTGTGTAATGAAAATCCTGAGCCATAAAAATTATGAAAACTGTTTCCAAGTCTTACTTGTGACTCTTCAAAATGGAAATGATATTTCTGGCTTCTTGATAATTATGAAACCCCCTTTTTTTACGTCTAGCGTTTACCAGCAATGCAGCATGAGCTCACATTCCACTTTGATTCTGTACTGATTCCTGGGCCGTTTCCAGATGGCTTACGTGAACCTGCTCCATGCCGCAATGTTGTGGATTGTGCCGGAGAAAACGCGAAATATCGCGTTTTCTCGCGCAAGTTTTGCACAACGTCGCGCAAAACTCGCGTGAGAAAACGCGATATTTCGCATTTCCCCTGGCATGATCCACAACATTGCGGCATGGAGCAGCTTCAGGTAAGCCATCTGGAAATGGCCCTAGTCAATTTTCCCTTCCAATTGATCATTGCAAGGGAGGAGCAAACAGTACTCCCAGCCAATCCATGCTGCAGAAAGCTGGTATTCTCCTTCTCCCCTTCCCCTCCTCCTTCTCTCCTCCTTGTGAACTGCAGAGAAGTTTTTTCTTGTAAAAGTAGAAAATCCTTGGCTTGTTGAGGGGCTGTAGAATTTAAACACTTTGCCCAATTTGCTTGAAACTCGGGGGTTCTTTGAAAGACAGGAAGAAGACACTCTGGTGCAATTTTGGTGACATTAGGTTGAAAAAGAATTACTCCAGCCTCCCAAAAGCCCCCTACAGGAAATAATGGACTACAACTACAGTAGCTGGAGGAGGACTTGATCAGGAACCCATACAATTCAAATGCTTTGCCCGATTTGCTTGAAACTTTAGGGGTCTTTGAAGGACAGGAAGAAGACAATATATAATTGAAAAATAACTGTAGAAAGAACTTTATAAAAAATGCCCAGTAGCTGTCTGAAGCTTTCTTGTGGCCTGCTGCTTGACCTCCATTTTAGGAATTTGTAGAGAGAATTTAATGTGGCTACGCAAAGAGACCCCTACTTTGAGGATCTGTATAATCGCTTCCCTTTCTACAATTGGCTTGAAACTTAGTGGTTCTTTAGACTAAAGCGGGAATGTGTTCTGTGTAATTATGGTGCTGTTAAGTGCAAAATCAGCTGCCCCAGAGCCTCCAGTTGGTTCCCTCTCCTCTTCCCCATTAAAAATAACGACCACAAAAATAATGAGAATAGGGGGGGGGACCCTGGCAAACCCTGACATTAAACATTTCACTCAACAACTCCAGATACAAAACCACAACAGTGCTATCTGAAACTGAATTGCACCTTCCTACAATCATTGACTTCAGGACTCTTTTATAGTTAATTTAGATGGTTGAAGAGCAAGAATTGTGTCCAGTAGCACTTGAGAAAGACCAACAGATTTAAAGTGCTACTGGTCCTGAATCTACCCACTATAACAACAGCAACAACAACATTCGATTTATATACCACCCTTCAGGATGACTTAACACCCACTTAGAGAGGTTTACAAAATATGTTATCATTATCCCCACAACAACAATCATCCTGTGAGGTGGGTGGGGCTGAGAGAGCTCCTAGAAGCTGTGACTGACTCAAGGTCACCCAGATGGCTACAAGTGGAGGAGTGGGGAATCAAACCTGTTTCTCCAGATTAGAGTCCCGTGCTCTTACCCGCTACACCAAACTGGAAACTACACCAAACATGACACTATCTTAGATGGCTGAGTAGAAAAGTAGTTATGTGGACTTCGGATCCAAGCCATTTGCTTGTGTTTCTAAAACAGATTCTAATATCAATCATATTTAGAATAGTCTTTTTCACAGTAAATTATTTCTTTCATAATATTTTGTTCGCAAGAAACTGTGATTTATGGTTTAAGCTCTTTTTACTGAGATGCTTGTGTACAACAGATTGATTCAGTTAAGAGGAAGGAAGACTTATAAATGAGACACTACCAAAATGCAGTCAATCTCTTTTTTTATCTACCAGGTGACATTTAAGGCACCTGAGCCTCTGAAATGTGCAACAGACAAAAAAATACCATATGAAGAGATAAAAGAGAGCTGCTACACATGAAATGCTCATTTCAATGAAAAGGTTGCGTATATGATTGAAAGACGGTCATGGCTTTGAGTGATTTAGGGCTCAGGTAGGCGGAGCAGTGTTTCAGATGTTGCACATAATATAAGTAATCAGATGGATCCTTCTTATATTTTTTCCATCCACAAAATGAAATGGTTCTTTCACTTTAGATTACTTTCTCAGTAGTTCTGAACAAAGGACTTCCCCCTCCTCTCAGGTCACTCTGTCTTGGAAACAGTTGCTTCTCAGCAGTGGCATTCCCTTTGGAACCTATCATTACTTTCCTGGCTGCCTGCCTGTACATCTATATTTTGGTTCTGTTTTCATTTAACATCACTTAACAGATACTGATCTATTTGTCTGTCTCTAGTATCTGTGCAACCATCCACTGACATCAGGACCAACATTCTTGCTTTCAGATATAGCATTTGTATGGTTTCTTAAAGAACTGTGCATTGTTGCATACCAGAATGCTCCCAGGCTCTTTGAGTATCCTGTTTCCAAACTAGAGCAGCAGTCAAAGTTTTCAAGAAATCCTATACTCAAGTTTGTTAAAAAGAATAGGCTTTTATGATCTTGCCCAACAAAAGACCAAGATAATCTTGCTATGGTGTGGGGGATGAAGGCACCTTGCTGTCATAATTTGCTGCAGCTAAATGGCTGGTTCAGCACCTGGATGAGAGATTGCCTCAGAACTATCTGTATGCACCCTAAGTTTAATGGAGAAAAGATAGATTCCAGTCCAGAAAGTGGTACTGGATTATTTTTGTTCATTTCCATGCCACATGCTGTGGGAACCAGAGAATTCTATTCTGCTAAGAAAGGTGGCCTGGGAATTTGGAGTAAGTTATCAGAAATGTGGATGCTACTGAACTCTGTCTATCCTTTACAGCTAAGGCAACATCTGAAAAAGTGACTACTAAAGGGTTTTATGATGGCAAGTAAACTGAAGTTGATCAAGACTAAACTGCAGTGCTTTTGGTTGACAACAGAATCAAGGGATGAAGACTCAACCTGTATGAGATGGCTAAACTTAAAAGGATCTGGTGAAGTGACGGACTTCTACCTGAGGCCCTGGAGAACTGCTGCCAATTGGATTGGACAATACTGATCTGGACAGATAAAGGGTTTGAGTCAGTATAAGGCAGCGTCATGTGAGTGTGCTATTTGCTGCTTCTTTGTGTGTGGTTTGTATTATTACATTCATGCATCAAAAGCATATTAGTGGTGTATAGCATATAAATGCAAATTAGGTTTTCGAGGTATAAGCTTTTGAGAATCACAGTGTCCTTCTTCAGGTTAAAAACTCTGACTGTCAAAAACATATACCCTGAAAACCTTGGACGATTCCAGACGGCCCTCCCCATTGCGAAACGTCACGCATCGTCGCGCGTCGTCACGCAGAAAACGTGAAATATCGCATTTTCTTGCGCGAGTTTTGTGCGACGTCGCACAAAACTCGCGTGAGAAAACGCGATATTTCGCGTTTTCTGTGCGACGACGTGCAACGTTTTGCAATGGGGAGGGCCGTCTGGAATCGGCCTTGTTGGTCTCACTGGAGTCAACTCCAGGAACATCGAGAAAAATGGAAAAACAAAAAAGCTCACAACAGTAACAGAAAAGAACATAGTCATACATCCTTATTAATTCTATCTTGTCATTTTTATCTCTGCTAAATTGAATTGTTTTGAAATTTAATGCTGATTTTCTTTAACGTTTTAATGCTGCCACCAAGGAAGAAGTTACTTGCATCAATAAAGCATCTGACTTCTTTATCTTTACTGGCATCTCCACCGCTTGCTCCATTCCTCTTGCAACTTCTCAGCCTAAGCACAGAAAAGTTCTTGGAAGTCTCACCTCTTCCATCCTGCACTGACTATTCATTCTGACTACTCAAAAAACAACCATGCTACCAGACTTGAGAAAGCATACTGCTCATGAGTTCTTTACTTGTGAGGCCCAAGTCGCTGCCACTATGTAACATTCCCTTGCTCCCCAAGCAGAGCCTAAGCTCTGTGAAGGGTGAGGGGATTATTGTCATTTCTCTGACTCCCTATAGTTAGAAGCCAGAGGAACCCTTTTTGTCTCTTTAACAAACCCTGACAAAGCCATCAGATAACCTCTCCAGGTTCCAAGGCTGGGTTACTCACAAGACACCACTTAAGAAAATAAATTCAATTAATATTCAATTAACAATTTGTTAAAATCAACCAGTACAGGTCTCAGCAGATCTGAAGCTCACAAAAACAATAAAGCTACTTTGTCTTAGCTGTTACAATAGATACCTAGAGGTGAGCTGGAACTTTACTCCTGAGTAGTATCAGGCCACTGAAGCATAAAAGTACTAAAGCACCACAACTGAAGCATGTAAGAAAGAGGTGCTGAGTAGAGGTGGGCACGGACCAGGAAAAAAACATGGACCATCAGTCCGTGGTCCATCTATTTTCACGGATCACAGACCACGGACCACTGATGGACCCACCCCTGTTCAGGGACCAGTTTGTCGGTCCATAGTTTGTCACTTCTGGGGCCCGTGGTACCACCCCCTTTGCGATCACAGATGCTAATCTCGCAGCGAGTCTTCAGCATGCTCTCCTCCAGCTACCCTCCAAGTTTGGCCAAGATTATAGTTCAGACGTCCAAGTTACAGACCCCAAAGCAGCCGCCCCAGGAAACTTCTAGTACATAGAATAGGAGCCGCAACTTGCTTTAGCTTGCAGCACCAAAAAGTTGTAATGAAACATGGGATGGAGTTGGAGAATCTTCCTCTGAGAACAGAATGATGGCCCCCAGAGTGTAATGATGGATTCTGGGAGCAGAAAACCTGCTATGGAGCTGGCATGGGGAGGGAGAGAAGTACTTTTTGAGGAGACTGTCAAGGAGATATTTTGGGGGAGACAGCAGGAATATTATTTTAAAAGACATAAGGAAAGAGACAATCTATGAGAGGAGGTTAAATTTAGAGGGAGGGAGTGGATTTCTTTAGGGAGACAGGAATATCCCTGTACAGGACAGGACAGAGGCGATTCTGGGGGGAAGGAGAGTCTCCTTGGGGGAATAGAAATCTCCCCATCAGGCTGCCTGAGGGGAGGCTGGAAGCACCTACTCTGGGAGGGAGAACAATCATCATGGGGAGGCAGACCTGGGCATGGGGAGACTAAAAGACAGGAGGAGTCTGCGGGGGGGGGAGGCAGACATATTGAAGGGACTCACGTGGAAAGGAGATGAAAGTGAGGATTTTCTGAGGGACAGACCAAAATTTGGAAGAGGGAGATGTGGACAGCCAGGCATCAGCAGGTCTCCATTGCCCACCACCCCACAATCCAATAAAAATTGAAAGTGAAAAAAAGGAGACAAAAGAGTGAGCCTTCAGCTGAGGAAACCCAATAAGCTTGCACCCAGAACCTGACTGCAGCTCTGAGACTGGGTTGAGGCACAGCCCTAGGCTATACCACTGCTCCACAAGCAAATAAGAATTGAAAGGGGGGGGGGGAAGAAGAAACAAGAATGAGTCCTCAGTCGAGGAAACCCAATAAGCTTGCACCCAGAGCCCTGCTGCAGTACAAGCCCCAAGCCTCCCTCTCATGACATGCAATGCAATGCAATGCAAAAAAAAACCCCAAAACCCCTCCCACAGCAGGCAATCCCTTGCTCGGTAACAGTGGGCTGGAAAGTGAAACTGCGGCTCCATGCTGTGTCTTATCTACTAAACGCTCTCATAGAGAATAATGTGAGCTTTCTGGTTGGCAGCCAGAGGTGCCTATCAAGTTTTTCAAGGCTAAGATTGGTGTGTTTAGAGGGCAGCAGAAGGTCTGCAGGCAGCTCCTACATTGCCTAGGGAACTGATTGCTCGACGCTGGCTTGTGAATGCCAAACCGGACCGGTCTGTGTAAAATTTTGGTCCATGCCCACCTCTAGTACAGAGGCATTGAAGCATGAAAGCACAAGTGAAGTACTAAAGCACAGAAGCATGGAAGCACACGGATGCTTGGATTTTAGGCCAATTATGGCTTTCTGACCGATGTTAACCAATTGGAAGCCCAGCTACTGGTAACTTTCTGGGACTCTTACAGAACTGCTCTTTCCCACCCCCACCCCATCCTGGCACTAAAATTAATTAATTAGTGCTGTTTTACTGGATGAAGGGCCTTGAGTTGATAATTGGGAGAGAATTTGTCCACCCAGGCACACAAGGCTAGCAAGACTAAAGTGTTAATTGTTCCATTTATCCTTGATGAAACAGGGCTCTTTTGCATCATACCACCTTAGAGGAAGTTAAGGTGGCTTATGGTATAAAACAGAAACAAATGTGGCATTAACCTTACTGATAAGGTTAGGTGGTAAATCTACTTTTCAGCTCCTTCCCAACAAATTATTGTCACTTCTGAACATCGGTTTCAGATATAGTTACAGCCTACCTCTGTGCACAACATTCTGTGGACTGGAGTCATCGGGAATAACCATCTGTTGGCTGTTCCATGACCAGAGAAAAGATGCATTTGTCAGGAAGATTATTGGGTGTAAATGATTTGCTCAGTCCAGGTTATTAAAGCAATCCTCTTTACACAATGTGCCCTTTAATATGAAAAGCTTTCAACTTTCCCCCTCCGGTAGCTCAAAGGCCTTGCAATCAAAAATTCACTCTCTTTTGTTAATTAATTACAGATGGTTGTATAGCATCAACTTTTAAAATCCATTTGTAAAGAAGCATGTTTTGGAATCGATATCAATCATCAAATTGTTGATTTTTCTCCCCTCAAGGTAAAACAGAAACCTTGGAGAAATTTAATCTTGTGTCTACACAGTTTAATACTCATTGCCATATAAAATGAACTTTTAAAACAAGGAGAAATTAATCAGGAAACTCTACAGTGTGTCTTGGATAATATTTTTTTACCTGTGCCTCTAGAGGCACAAGTTGCTTCAGTGCCATCATTCTTTAGGCTAGCTTTAAAAAAGAATTTGGAATGGAGGGTAGTACACCAAGGTTGAATGGATTTAGATGAGAGTGGAAGAAGAACCACAAAAACCTGGAGGAGGGAGTGAAGAGGGCATGGGACCACATGGAAGTGGAAGAAAACGGAAGATGGTGATTGTGGCGCAACGGGCGCTGGCTCTCAGTCCGGGCAACTGAGCCGCCGTCAATGGCCTGCTAGCCCCGCTATCTGCCTCCCACCGTCCCTGGTGGGCGTGGTTCACACTCTTCATCGCTGCCACCACTCACTGATTTGTACACCGCCTGACTGAGGGGCAGTGAGACCCCTCTGGCTGAATTTCCTTACTGGGAAATGAATTACCCAATCTTTGGTTGGGCCCTGGAGAATAGGCAACCCACCAAGATCTGGCCTGATCCTTTTCTCCCGGGCTCCCTCCCTTCCTGTAGCGTGCCAAGTGGGGGAGGTTACGAAGTCAGAGCACCACAAGGTTCTTTATATTCAAAAAAGTATAATTTAATAACTATATACAGAGAACTATATACAGCAGGTAAAGGCACAACACATAAGGGTAGACCCCCCCTGTTCGGAACTCATAGGGCAGAAAATCAAACTGAAGAGAACCGCCGTCTGCGTTCCCTACCTACTTTACCTTAAGGGGGGGGGGGGTCTTAGGGAAGGTTCACCCTTTATTTCCTTTCTGCTGCCTCCCAGGCCCTCCACATTTAGGGCCTAGGCAACCTGGTTTCACCCAGCAGCAGGAGCCTCTCCTTCTTCAACCAAGAAGGTGACTCACTTTTTTCCTTTCTGCTGCCTCCCAGGCCCTCCACATTTAGGGCCTAGGCAACCGGGTTTCACCCAGCAGCAGGAGCCTCTCCTTCTTCAACCAAGAAGGCAACCCACTTTTCCCTCAGGATCCGCTGAGTCTTTCTATTCCGGCTCCACCCCTTATTTTCCCCCGCACTTTCTTGGCCCCAGGGCAGCTGGGAGTTGTAGTCCAGGAAGAAGGGCATCCCACACCAAGATTCCTGCAGGCCTCTCCCTGGCCCCACAGCCCACCAAACCTCATGGGGAACATTCCCCTTTTCTTAAGACAGATCAACTGCAACCAGCACTCATCTCATCCTTGGTAACCATTTCGTTACAGTGGTCATTGGGGACTCTATGCTCAGGGGTATGGAATGTCATGTGTCCAGGCCAGATCCCCTACTCCAAGAGATATATTGCTTGCCAGGAGCCAGAATTCAGGATATTACAGACCGACTCCCAAAACTGATCAGACCGACTGATCAGTACCCGTTTGTGCTGGTGCACTTGGGAACGAATGACACAGCCGTGAATACCATCACAAGAATTAAAGAGGACTATGAAGCTCTTGGAAGGCAGTTGAAGACAGTGGGGGCACAGGTGGTATTCTCTTCTATCCTTCCTGTCAAAGGAAGAGGAGTGCAAAGGGAGCAGACCATACTCGAGGCGAATCATTGGCTGAGGTGGTGGTGCTGGCAGGAGCACTTTGGGTTCTGGGACCATGGGATAAGTTTTCTCAGAGAAGGCTTTCTAGCACATGATAGGCTTCACCTTTCAAGGCCAGGGAAGAAAGTGTTTGGAAAGAACCTAGAGAGCTTCATCAGGAGAGCTTTAAACTGATGGTGCAAGGGGGAGGGGATGATCAACATGGGGAGTTCAATGAAGAAGTGATAACAGCGGGGGCCCACCTGGGTAGGACAGATCAAACAATGGTACAAGGCTACAAGTGCCTATATACCAATGCCCGAAGTATGGGTAGTAAGAAGGAAGAGCTTAAGCTTCTCTCGCAAACAGAGGGCTACGATATAGTAGGAATCACTGAGACTTGGTGGGATGATTCCCATGACTGCAATGTGGTAGTGGATGGGTATGAGTTGTTCAAGAAAAACCAGAAGGGTAGAAGAGGAGGCAGAGTGGCATTGTATGTGAGGAGAGGGCTTGATTGTCAGCAAGTTCTGGAGAATGTGGTTGACAGCCCAATGGAAAGTATAGGGGTGGAAATAAGGGGAGGAAGGACAAAGGAGAT
Organism: Eublepharis macularius; assembly: GCF_028583425.1. Lineage (NCBI taxonomy): Eukaryota > Metazoa > Chordata > Lepidosauria > Squamata > Eublepharidae > Eublepharis > Eublepharis macularius. Next base: position 38,745,566 of record NC_072791.1, read on the forward strand.
TGTTGTTGAAGTCTGCTACAGATCGGCTGACCAGGAAAAGGAAATGGATGCTGCTCTCCTTGAACAGATTGGTAGAATATGCAGAACCTTATAGTTATGGGTGACTTCAACTAACCCGATGTGTGCTCAGCAAAGCGACAAGACTCATGCAACTTCCTGACTTGCCTGGCCAATAACTTCCTTTTTCAAATGGTAGAGGAAGCTACAAAGAGCTCGGCCATACTAGACTTAATATTAACCAACAGAAAAAAATTGGTAGATGGGGTGAAGGTGGTGGGGACCTTAGGGGGAAGTGACCATGTCCTCCTTGAATTCCTGTTGCTGTGGGGGGGAGGGGCAAGGAAGTTCATAGCCAGACTCGTAGGTTAGATTTTCATAGGGTCAACTTCAATTAACTCAGAGGCTTGATGAGAGTCATTCCATGGAGGAGTGTGTTGGAAGGGAAAGGAGCGAGTGAAGGGTGAGCTCTTCTCAAACATGAGCTTTTGCAAGCTCAAGCCCTCACTATTCCAGCCAGACAAAAACATGGTAAGGGCTCCAAGAAATGGATGTGGATGAACAGAGAGCTCCAGAATAAGCTAAGGAAGAAAAAGGAAATGTTCAGGAAATGGAGAGGAAGACAGACTTCTAAAGAGGAATATATGAGCATTACTAGGTACTGCAGACCAGCCATCAGAGAAGCCAAACGTCAGTATGAGCTGTGTCTGGCCAGAGGGGCTCGCTGCAATAAGAAAACTTCTACAGATATGTGAGAAACAAACACAAGGTAAAAGAGGCAATTGGACCACTGTTGGGTGTGGAAGGAGAAACTGATAGAGAACAGAGAAAAAGCAGATAGGCTTAATGACTTTTTTGCCTCTGTTTTCTCCCTGAAGAACTTAAGCCCATCTAGACATGACAGGACATGACAGGATACCTGGGGGCTTGCTGACATTGACAGAGATGTTGTGAAGAGGCACCTGGCTGCTCTGGACAAATACAAATCCCCTGGGCCAGATGGTGTGCACCCAAGAGTGCTCAAAGTACTTTCTAGAGAACTTGCAGAGCCTCTGTCCATCATCTTCAAGGCCTCCTGGAAGACTGGGGATGTGCCACAAGATTGGAGAAGAGCAAATGTTATCCCAATATTTAAGAAACGGAAGAAGGATGACCTGGGAAACTACAGGCCAGTGACTGCTGTTGCTGGGAAGATATTAGAGCAGATTTTAAAGGGATTGATCTGTAAGCATCTGAAGGACCGCTTAGTGATCCAGGGAAGTCAACATGTTTTTTTCCCCAACAGATCTTGTCAGACAAACCTGGTTTCCTTTTTTTAGTCGAGTGATAAGCTTAATGGATCATGAGAACTCTGCCGACATGATTTATCTGGATTTCAGTAAAGCTTTTGATAAGGTCCCCCATGACATTCTAATGGGTAAATGGGAGGACTGCGGACTGGACTCTAGGACAGTTCAGTTGATAGGGAGCTGGTTAAAGAACAATACCCCAAAGTACTCCTAATTTTAAGCAATACACATTATACCTCACTGGACTGTTGTGAAGGCTAAATAGAGTAGATGAATGTACACTGCTGTAATATCCTTGAAGGAAGGGTGGGTAAAAATGTAGTAAATAAATGAAGTAAATAAAATAAATTCTAAAGCACTATCACACATAGAACAGTATAAAATCCCTTAAATGTGAGTATGAAAGAGAAAATAAACTTTAGTTTATATTTAGAAAATAAGAGTTCTTTTTTAGGAACTCTTTTTAGGAATTCAAAACTCTGATAGGAAAGAGACATAGATCCTACCTACCTATCTAATCTAAGGATGGACATGGATGGGCCGGACAAGTCCTGCATCTGAGGTGGAAGATGGAGAGAAGGGACAGAAGCGTGACCAGGCCAGGAAGAAAAGGATGTCATGAGAGAGGAAGTCCTGAGAATAGCAATCTACATATCAAAGGACAGCACAGCATTAAACAGTAAACAGATACCCTGACGATGGTTGTTGTGGGTTTTCCGGGCTGTATTGCCGTGGTCTTGGCATTGTAGTTCCTGACGTTTCGCCAGAAGCTGTGGCTGGCATCTTCAGAGGTGTAGCACCAAAAGACAGAGATCTCTCAGTGTCACAGTGTGGAAAAGATGTAGGTCATTTGTATCTACTCAGGAGGGGTGGGGTTGAGCTGAGTCATCCTGTAAGAGTTTCCCAGGGTGTGGAATGCTAATGGCGGGAGGCTTCACTGTATCCTGAGGAGGTTCTTTTGCATATGGATTGGTACTTGATGTGCTAATCTTCTCTGCAGGGCTATTGTCGGGGATAGAATGTTTTGTTAGCCTGGTGTTTTTCAGAACTGGAAAACCAGGAATGATGATGGTATGAGAGCGGGGGAACTCTTTTATGGTTCAGATGCTCTGTTTTAAGACAGATAATTCAGGGGGTGAATTATCACTCTGAACTGCTGGAAATCAGCAAATGCTAGTAAAGGTAATATGATAGGATTGTCAATGACTGTAAAAGTTTAATTTCAGATAGTTAGCCATGTTGGTCTGCAGTACAACAGCAAGATTTGAGTCCAGTAGCCCCTTAAAGACCCACAAGATTTTCAGACTATAATCTTTTGAGAGTCAAAGCTCCCTTTGTCAGATGCCAGGGTAAGGTTTATGTACTGTGAATGATAAAGAAAATTTTCCTTGCTTGTAATACATTTCTGACTGAATTGATACCCTTTACCCCCTAATCATTACTCACTTTGCAGCTTAAAAAATGATATATTTGAAGCCCTTTGTGCTGTTTTTGCGCTTACACGTTAAGCATTTACCAGAGATCAGACTGGGCAGCTGAGGTCAGAAGTTATTGTTGGCACATGTTGAGAAACTGATTATTTTCAGTGTACCTCTCTGGATTGCTGAAATTGACATGAGCTTTTTCGCCAGACCTTCTGCAAGCTTCTTCCTCCTCCAGGAGGGGATCCATGCTGGTAGATATACAGAATAGGCCAAGGTGTCCTGGTGATGAACAACATACATAAGGAAAAGGGATATCATAAGATAGCCTAAGATGGGTTATGTAGTTACCAAAGTGAGAATGAACATGTCCTCAATAAATGCAAACCCTTATATCTTTTTAGTGCTGAAAGAGGTATTTTGTAGTTCTCCCATCACTAATGGAAAACATCAACATTAACAGAGGACACAAAGTCCTGGTTGAAGCCAGTCATTTACATGTGTTATGAAATACATTGGGCATTCACAAAATGTCCTAGCAAGTTTCCAGACCATTTAAATGTTGATGTGAAAAAGAAAAGGTAAAATTTCTTTCTTACTATCTCTCTTCGGTGTCCCTTTGGGACCCTCATGAGCAAGACATAAAAGTACACTCTCCATAAACCTACTCTGTGCATTTTCAGTCCAGTACTTAGAACACCAGATACTCGTGCTGTCTAGTTCCTTCTGTTCTTTCTGAGATCCTTTTAAATATTTGAAAATCTCTACAAGTTAAAGCCTTCTTTCCTCTAGGATAAATATGCATTGCACAATTCTGTCAAAAGAGATGATTTACAGACACTCTATCATCTCTTTGGGATTCTGTCCACCATATCACCTCCCTCTCCCATATTTCTGGGCATTAGTCAGTATGAAAAATGCCACAATACTTCTGCAAGGCGTATGTGCGATGGCAGATTTCCAACTTCACACATTTAAACCAGCCTGAGTTGAGGAAGAGAAGTGTCTGTTGTAGACTTATACTGATAACAAAGTTGACAGTTTCCTTGGAATGGAACATTCCCAGGAATACTTGCAAAAATGCAAGCTGTATGTATAGTGTTCAGTAAACAGAAAGACATTCTTCCTAAACCATGTCTAGCAGAATCCAGGCAAAGTGAAGTACATTCAAGTCCAATTGAATACGAGAGATTTAAGCAAACACATTTAACTGTTTTCAGACATGCTTTACTTTATTTAGACTGTGGCTATTGTTTTTGTGATTTTATTCATTCCTTATATTCTCTTAGTTTCCAAATCTGGCAAATAGCTCTGTTTTTGTGATTTGTCAGTTCAAAATCTCCCAATCCATACATTCACAAAGTGGGGAACGAAAGAGTTTGAATGGAGAAAAGTTTTAGGACCCTTGGCGGAAATCAGTATCATATTATTTATACAATAAGATGAGGAGACAATGGAATCTAAGCAATGACCCTAGAAGCCCACTGCTCAGCTTTTCTTACACAAAGTCAACTGGAAATCATGTGAGGTGATAAAACGTTCACAAGTGCTAAATCTACACTGTTGTAAATGAGAAGTGTCAATCTCAACGCTATTTAATATACTTCAGAGGAGGTTTTTTTGGGAGGGGTCTGCAGTGCCTACATTATCAGTTGCTCAGGTGAATCATCTGCTAGACAGGAAAAGTTTTCATCTGGTAAAGAAAATCTGGTAAGAGTTTATAGACTTCTTTTATAGTTTCCTTTTTATATTTAACTTCACTCTGATGTTCTTTCCATATTGGCTACCATCAGGAAAGGGATGTGGTCAAATGATAAGGATGAAATAAAGGGTTCCTTTGTATATAGAACAAAATGCTATGTGATGAAATAGACAGATTAATGAATGGAAGAGAACTTTCCCTGTGTTGTGGAAATATAATAAACAGGCCTCAAAGATGAAAGAAAACATATTTTGATTTTTTTTAATATAGAGGCTTGAGGGAAAAGAGAAAACATCTAGGATATTCTGAGGTCTAAACATTGTTGAAAACAATGTCTTAATTAGTAGAGTACTTTGAGCACATAATGAGCTCATGGGGAAAAACAATCCTTTGAACATGCTGGTATCTGTTAGAGAGACACTGGGCTTGAATGTGTAATAGATTCTTTATTTATATCACATCTGAATTGGAACCTTTTTCCCTTGGTTGAGACTTTATGTTAATCAAACCACTGTGGTTAGTGAAGGGAAAGTTATGTTTGAGCATGAGAAATTCACAGTCAGATTTCTGGTCAGCCATGAAATGTGTTGGTTAACCAGACTAATTTATCCTTTAAAAGTTGTATTTTTTTAGAATACCTTCATAATAATATTAGGATACTTGGGGCAAAGAGATGCTTGACTTTTTCAAATACATGGGATAGACTTCCAGGAATAGTCTTGAATAAAATAAGTATTAGGGAAATAAGCTTTCCTAAGAATCAGGGGTAGAACCAATTAGAAATCTTCTATTGTTACAGTTTAGATTTTAAGAAATGATTTCTGGATTTTGATAAACCACTGCAAGAAAGCAATACTAATCTAATTGCATGAATACATGCAGCAAAACTTTGTTTTGTGTAATGTGGTACTAGTGCCATTGGGTGGCTTGATAAACAACTGAAAAAACGTAATCTTGATGTGATCGAGGGTTGAAACTGGGAGGGTTGAGATTGGGAGGCACCCATGACCTCTGGCCTATGATGTTCCACCTTGCCCTCCATACTTTACAACATCTACATAAAGCAGCTGGAAGAGGTCATCCAGTAATTTGGGCTACGTTGCTACCAATATGTGAATTACACTCAGCTCTATCTTGTTCTCTCAACAGATCCCAAAGAGGCTGTGGAAACCGTGAACAGGATCCTAGGGCAGTTCTGGAATAGATGAGGGAGAGCAAACTGAAAATTAATCCCAACAAAACAGAGGTGCTGTTGAGAAGAGGAGAAGTTTGACCCAGGAAATATGTGAGGCAGGTGTGGAGAAAGGAATTTTATTTTGAGTTTGAAGCTTTGCCAAACCCCCATAGTTAGCAGAAGGGGGAAGTCAGGTGCTCCCAAGTATCACTCATCCTGTCAATGGCTCTGGCAAGCACCCAGCCATCAAAGCATGCCAACGGACCTCCTGTCCAGAGACAATGAAGTGGCTAGCTCACCTCTTGGCTATAATCTGATACCCACTGATCCTTCGTGGTTGAGTCAGGATATGAATTCTTTTAGCCACTGTGCTATGTCAGTTCACTTTCCATCAAGCTGTCTGAGGTGACGTGATAATTTTTTAAAACTTCATTTATACCCTGCTTTCTTCCTAATGAGGACCCAAAGTGGCTTAACATCATTCTCCTTCCCTCTATGTTTTCTCTCTCAACAAACTCAATGAGGTAGGTTAGGCTCTGTGTGTGTGTGTGTGTGTGTGTGTGTGTGTGTGAGTGAGTGAGAGAGAGAGAGAGAGAGAGAGAGAGAGAGAGAGTGGCCCAAGGTCACCCAGCAAACTTCCATGGCAGGGTGGGAAACCAAACCTGGGTCGTCCAGATCCTAGTCCTTCATTGTAACCACACTGACTCTCTTTGCTGAAATTTAGATAATCAACAGTGGTAAAATGTGAAACCCTTCAATAAATCGTGTTTTTATAAAGAGAGTTCATAAAATGCTACTTTGGGAAGCCCCTTATGGACACTGATCTCTGAATACAGAATCTGCCTGAGGCGCCTTCTGTGGAAAGTCCACCTGTTTTGGGGAAACAACACAAGGACTTTGCCTCACACGTGTGATGGGAGTTTTGTGCCCCCCATTCGCTCACCAGATCTTTTCTGTTTGCCACCGCAGCTCCCAGGGATTAGCAGCAGTATCCATTTCAAGCCTGCATAATGCCTTATGAACCCTCTGTTGGCTCCATTGTAAAAAAAAATCATGGTACATGGGTGTATTCATATCAGATTCACAATAGAGCCAATCTACCAGTGGTTGTCAGAGACAGTAATGTCAGTGTGTGTGTCGGAGTGTGTGGGGTGGTGACCATAAAGCTACTTCTCCCTACCTGTTTTGTTTGCAAACAGAAAAGAACAGGCAGGCACAAAACTCCCATCACACATATGATGCAATGTCCTCATATTGTCCCCCAACAAACACTCAGGCTTTGTAATGTGTCAATGAAGTTTGAGGATTTCAGACAGTGCAGAATTAATCATCAAAAATATACATCATTTGAGACTCGCTCACTCTGATTTCTTTCCCCATTTTTTTTTAAATTGCAATGATCACTTTGCAAAGTTGACTTTGACTCACAAAAGCTTATTCTCTGGAAAAGCTTGGTTGGTCTTTAAAGTGCTCCTGAACTCCAATTCTGTTCGTCCTTGTTGTACAACTGGAAACGATATGTAAAACCTGGTTTTGATGAGGATGACAGCTATGTTTTCAGAGGAGCTTCAGATCCTGAGGCAAACATCTGTTGTACCACGTTCACTCCAAAATAAGAAAGTCAAGCATCTCAGTGGAAGAATCCCTACTTCAGAGGGAGAAAGAGACAAAGGAAATCCTTCTCTGTTGAGTCAGGGCAGCCACTTGATCATTTTACATTAGTGATGCTGTGATACTTGCAAATAATATGCATGGAAATGGAATGCACCTTGCTCAAGGTGCCTGTTTTCTCTTGAGTCAAGTACTCGCCCACGATTGCTGATTTGTTTACAGTTTTAAATGAAGATTATTTCAAGTGCTTGTGTGACTATTCAATGGGTGGTAATAATTGTCACATAAGCAACTAGCTCACAGCTGCTGTTTGCTCATGCTGAGATCTTACTAAATCGGAGAACAGATAGAAATTGTAGCTTGCTTAGCCTTCTGATTGAGCCTGGAAGAGACAAAGAATACATTTCCCATCTGTATGGAGAAAATTGGGAAGAGTAATTTAATAGATAGGTCCTGATTGGGATTTCTCTCCTACTTAAAAAAGTTGTTCCCCACAACAGATTACTGTTCCATTCAGAAAGATTTATGTCTTATATGTATTATATTTTTATAACTGCTGTACCTCACCCTGAGCCTGCTTGCAGGAAGGACAAGTTAGAAATGTAATTAACAACAACAACAACAACAACAATAATATCTGTGTGTCCATGGCCTTCTGTGACCATTCTATCTAAAACTCCCAAATATTCATTAAACATTCCTCACAGTTCAGCTTATAAAAGGTGAGCAGTTTGGATTAAACATGGGGATATTGGCCAATCTCTTCTTGACATAAGTGGCCTGCTTTCAGTCTCCAACTAAGCCAAATTTTGACTTTGTCCCTAATCTTGTCTCATAGGCAGCCTTGTCCTCCCTTAAGAAATTTGCGAATCAGGACTGTCCAGTCATTTACATTCAAATGAAGAACCCTCCTCTCTATCATTTGACTCAGGTTTGGTGCCTCTACACATAGAGGTTAGGGTGCTCTAACATCCACTTGCCTTAGAAGGCAAGGAAAAGCCACAGAGCAACTGTGACAGTGGTTAGTGATATGTGTTTTGCTTTGCTGCTGGACTCGGTCCAGCTGTCTGTTGCATGGATTTAGCATGCCCTCTGAAATCAAACTGTGCAGATGTTCAGATTTATGGCAGATCTTCTTTCTGACAGGCCAATTTGAAATGTGTATTGTCTTGTCAGTTCCTGGTTTATGCCAGCATATGTTTATCTAGGTGATTCTTTGAAAAGGATAGCTTGTGTGTGCTCAAGTACATCAAACTCTCAGTGTCTTTCAAGGACAGTATGTTCCATCCTTTCCGCATTTCATGAATATAAACTTGAACAACAAAGAGAATTGGCCATCCACATGGAAATGTAGTGGAATTATTAGAGGTATATGTCATAACAGAGAAGTACTAGTGGAACCTTCTTTTTTAAATTAATTGAACTCATCTAGTCTGAGTATTGGATATTAATAAGTGGAAAGTCACTTTGGTTACTGCAGAATATTTTATATAGCTCCCAATAATCCAATAGGTTCAAAGTAATATATGGGATACATAATAGAATAAAAGTTATTGCAGTAATAGGTAAACAAAGATGAATCGAAATAAAAGATTTTAAACTGGATTATTAGTTTCTATCCAACCATGCAGTTCCAAAGACATACGCTTTCTCAAGAGCAGGCAGTGATTCTGCTGATGCCTCCATCTCTTACTGCCTACTGAAGAAGTGAGCTGTGGCTCACGAAAGGTCATACCATACCACAAATATTGTTAGTCTTATAGGTGCTACTGGACTCCTGCTCTTTTTTACTGCCTACTGACACTCCCCCCCCCACACACACACCACATTTTTTCCAGGGCGTTAGCAAACCTTTCAGAAGAGTTGAGAGGAAAAGTGAGAGTCTACAGTGGACATATTGGTGCAGCTGCATTCTCTTATGAAAACTTAAATGCCATTCAGTCTTTGGAACTGTGTGACTGGATACAGCCCATTGTGACTAAGTTCCACTGCCAACTATGAAACTTGTCAGTCACAGCTAACAACTCTCTTGCTTTCATTGGGAATTGGTAATGATTAATTTGATCTGGACAGGGATAATAATTTTAAAGAGTCATCACTTCCTCAGACGTTCCAGATGGCTCTGATCAGGGACGCACTTAAGAAGCTCTAGGTGTCCAGTTATCTTTTCTGTATCAGAACATTAATCACACGGACACGGCAAAAGGTACACCTCAACAGTTTTGTTTTCTTTTGGGTACAGTACACAAGTAAAAAATAATACTTGAAAATCTTTACTTCCTTTTAATCTTTTTAATATTAAAATATAACAATTTATATCCTTTACATTAACAAACCTAATATAATATAATACCATCCATTAATTTAACATGTATACATATATAATTAAAAGAGAGCAAACTTTTTATCTTACCTGAGTGTAAGCAGGTCCCAAGCTTTCTTCAGGTTTTTAAAATTATTTTCCAACAATAGCTAATTCTCATCTAATAGAGCTCACTTTCTCGACTAAATATAATTTCAAACAACATGCAGACTTATCTATATCTATGTATCTTCTTTAAAAATTATAAGAGAGAGAGATTCACTTATGTATTTAGTTGAATATTCTTGCAATTCTCAGATGTTTCCCACAACTGGGTGCAGACATATTATATCTATTGATATTAATTATACTAAAACTATTTCTAATATACTAAAGGTTGTATTATTTTGTTATATCTTTAAAAAAATCCTTCTCAAAGGCTGTTCTGTTCTGAGTCTCTGAACTCACCATTTGGCATATTTAGTTAAGAGACCAGGCCAGCCCTTTTTTTGGCCTGCAGAAATATTATCCGTGATCATTTCATTTATTGATTTATTTTTATTCAAAACATTTAAAAGTCCCTTTCTATCCAGATTAAAGTCTTCAAGTGACAGAAAATAAGACAAGTCAAGATTAATAAGACCATCAAGACTAGTAACTGTTCCTTATTTCTGACTATATCAATGGCATTGTGCTTGGTAGTAAAATGATGAGTCTTGAGTTAATAGTATTAAGGATCTTGGGCTAAATCTACAAACTGCATCTATTTCTTCATTATAAATTTATGAACTTGATTACATTTTAAAATAGTTCCTTGGACGCTCCTTGTGGAAGTCAAGCCATTATAATGCTTCTTTGAAAAGTGAATTAAGTTTTCCTACTTGTTGATAAATGATACCATAGCTTTACTTGTGGTAAATGCTGACAAGGCATGCCATGAATGACAGATGTTAATGTTGATTAGAAATAGCAGTACCATTAGGTTTTGCCTAAAGAATATTATGAAGCAAATGTGTAGGGATTTTACCTGCTGTATACCAGGGCTTTACATTTTAATAATCACCTTATTCTGTAGATTAATCAATTTAAAGCTTTAATTGATCAGTCAACCTGAGGCAATTTTAATTGGTGAGAGTGAAATTCAACTGTTCAGGCTTCAAGGTAAAAAAATGCTTGTTTAGTTTTGAGACTTATCTTCGGTGCACAAAATAGTGAGTAAATACTACCCATGGCCTTTCCTTATAACAATGAATAGTGGGATTTGCTAAATTATAAATCAGCTCACATTTCCTTCAATACCTCAAAATGACATCTATATTAAATATTTGCTACTACCGACATTATATTTTAATGTAATCAATTAATTGCTTCAAAGTCAGGTATTTAATAATAAACAAATCTTTAATTGGCTGAGAGCACTGATCAATATATTAAATGTAAATCAAAGTGGATTAGTTTTTTCTTCTCAAATGCCTTTTGTTATAACGTATTATTCATTTGTTATAGAATGTTGTATTATTTCTTGTAGTGCAATAAGTCATATTTATTTATGAAATGAGGTTTCAACTCAATAGGAACTATAAAACAGGTAGCACTGTCCTTTATTTCCATAGGGTCTGTTTCTGTGACCTCTCTCTACAAATTTATTTATATAATTCAAAAAGAATCATCTTTCCACAATTGGTTCCTAAACCAATTAAGATCATTATCAAAGGCCCTGTTTCATGGGCCTTCATTACATGAGCTCCATTAACTCAAAAGTGCTTCTTCCTTCCTATCTAGAAAACCAAAGGCAAATATTAGGACCATACACTAATTTGTTTATTTTAGATATTTATTCTCTATTTTTCAATTATTTGTTCCCACTGAGCTAACACACACAAACTACAAATGTGATTTGTGATTTGTTTCCATGTGATTTAAGCTACTGGTTAAATGAAAAAGTCCTCATTCTCTCTTCTTCTCATTTTGCAAAAATGAATGTTAACTGACATCATTTGAAGGGGAGTGGCCTGACCTTAAATCCCTAAACAACTTGGGACCAGCACGCCTGAAGGACCCTACCCAACTACTACAGTTATCTTCTGACAACAAATCGCAACAAAATTAAGGAACTGTCTCCTGAGGGATACTTGTCTGACTCCTTCTTCTGCCAACAAATAAAGAGTTCTCTGTTTTGTCTGGTGTTTCCTCAGTGACCTCTTCTTTCCTACCCTATGTTTTAATTATTGTTTCTTTGTGTTTTTTAAAATGTATTTTAGTTTTCAGTTTAAATTGTTTTTATGATGCTTGTTTTAGTAGCCCTGATGAGTTAGAAACCAGGGGTACAAATTTTGTAAATAAATAAATAAAATAACATCTTCTGCTAGATGGGTGGCCTTGATGACAGAAAGGCCCTGAGAAAGAATGACCAGATGACAGTTAGACCAGCCAAGGCAAAGGAAGGGGCATGCTGCTTTTCCCTTGTGCAGGATGTTTGACCATTGATGGAGAGGGAGGTTTGAGGTTATAGTTAGCCAAATTAATGCCAATGGAGTGGTCTCCTTCTTTCGTCCTGACTAGAGATGGGCACGAACAACAATATGAACTAAAAAAAACCACGGACAGCCCAATCAGATGTTCGAGAACAAGCTGTTCATGAGGCCCCATTCTAAATGAACAGGTGGTCATTGCAAGCCTCATTCATTGCAGTTCATTGCTGTTCGTCAAGCCAGACAATTTGGCACCTGCAATCAATTCCCTTGGCAACTGGAGGCAGGGACTGCCTGAACTCTGTCTGAACTGCTGTTGCCCTGGAAACCCCAAACTAAGCCCAATTTAACTTGATAGGCCTTCCTTTCAAGTGTAGAGCTCCAAATTTGTTTAAAAAAGCAAAGAGGGGAGTGGGGCTCCCAGCTCTGGTTTTGCAGAAAGTGAGGGAGAGACAGTTGCTGTTGGCATTTTGAGAGAGAGACACAGGGAGAGTGCATTGGAGCTTGAATTTTCTTTATGTGTGGTGGGATAGGGATCTACCTCTTCAAGTTCCAGGACTGCTGACAGGCTCTGGGGCCAAGCTATTATTTATTATTGGTACATTCCCTGCTGCCTGCTCAGGTAGGGTTTCTGGGAGTGGTGTGGTAGCGATCTTGATGGCTGGAGGAGAGCCTGCTGGCCCCCACGAACAACGAACATGTTCGTGAACAGGTCATGTTTGTCAACATTCGTTGTTCATTGTTCATGGATGGCAACGAACAAGGAACACCATGTTCGGGTTTTTTTTATATTCATACCCATGTCTTGTCCTGACCTCCAGCAAAGGTTCTGGCAGCTTACAGCTGCTGTTACATCTAATAACATGGTGCAAAAAGGCTCCTACAAGTACACATTCATACAGCAATTTTTGATAAACTTTATAGAACAGAGATGTGTGTGCTTGAGCAGAAAAGCTGGATGAAAGACGGAAGGGTCTGTTCATTTGTTCTGCTTCTTTAGTTATGGGGGAATGTTCTAATACCCAGAGGATGACACTGATGCACTTGTGCAAGCTTCTTTATGTGCACTTGCAAGAAACTGTTAAACTTCCATCATCAAAATTAAGTGTATTGCCGTTCTGCAGAGAGCACAATCTGTGTAATTTCAAGGAAGAGGAAAGGATTTAATATTTCATGGCAGCGAACAGAACCAGCACTAGTGGAATTTTTCAAGAAAGCAATTTAAAGCAATGGTTTTCAAACCACTGATCTCTTAATGCTTTCCTGCCATTCTGTGGCAAGGCACATAAGTCAGCCCACTCCCAGTGAAGAGACACTTTCCTTCAGCCCAGTGCAGAGTGATGGACTCTTTGAACAAGAAAGCTCCTTTTACACAGCACTGGAAACCTGCTTAACAGACCATTCACCAAAAGGAAAAATCACAGTCCTTACGACTTACCTTGGCCTTTCCCTTCTCTAAGTGGCTAGAAGTGGTTGTTTCTCATGTGCTTACTAAGTACAGTTAAGCAATAGACATATCACATGCTGAGCTGATTGTGTACAGTCTAGAGTTGTTGAACACAAAGGGAAGAAATGCTGGAAACCAGTTCTGCCAACACTGCACCTAAAATTGTAACTGAAAGAAGAGAACAAATGGTTTGAAGGATGTATCATCATGAGTACCTTTTCACTGGTAAACCATCTCCTCCTGGAAAAAGCCCTAAATCCATGTATCTGCAGTTGTTCAGCAGAGCTTGCCTCTTTTATTCGTCTCTCCATTGTTTCCATCACTGCCACAATTAGTTTTTTAAACATTTATATTCCACCTTTTTATTTAATGCAAGGAACATAAAAAAGGGTTCACAAGTAATCTTCAGACACTGACCCAGCTGTACCTCAACAAGGTTGCTCTATCATATGCCTTCAGGCCAGGTATGACAAATAAAATTTAGATATCAATATCCTGTCTTTCTTGTTTGTTTGCTTTCTTCTGTAAAGCACCATGTACACTATAGGGAAAAGAAGGTGGTTTAGGATTAGACTAAATTTAAGAATTAGACTAAATTGAGGCTATCATACTTTGGTCACATCAACTGAAGACAAGACTCACTGGGGAAAAAAAGAATTCTAGGAAATTCTAGTTGAAAGCAGTAGGAAAAGAGAAAGACCAAACATGAGATAGATTGACTAAATAAAAGAAGCCTTGGCATTCAGTCTGTAAGAAGTGAGCAAGGTTGTTAATGACAGGGTGTTTGTGGGGTCTTTTATTCATAGGGTCACCTTAAGTTGACTTGAGGGCACATAACACACAAGGATTTGCAAACTTCCGGTACTGTAGAAAATAATTGCAAAACTTGATTTTTTTTTGCTTTAATTACCATGTTTCTATTGCATTCAAAAGATTTTTAATGAACATGATAGGTGAAAAATATTAGAACATATCCTACAGTACCAGCCCAGTAATGGCAGCATTTTCTCCAATTGAAGAAGCCTTCCTCTGACACAAGAGATTCATAGAGAATCTTGTGTCAGAGAAAAATTTGTTTGGCAAGAGAAAGACACTACCATTAGTGGTGCAGAGTGGAAGGATACAATCTAATATTTTTACTTTTTTTTTCCAGAAAGCATCAGACATTACTGATAATAAAATATCAGCTTGATAAACTATCTAACAAGTAGTTATGCTTGAATTTAGATTGTAGTTAACTTGCTGTCATGCACATTGTAATCATTGTTGCATCATTGCAGGGTTAGCCTCAATAGCAATTGTGCTACTTTGTATGACAACTCCAAATGTACCCAAGTAAAACCTGATCACTCAAAGGACAGAGCCAATTCTTAAATCAGATTTTGGGATCCATGCATAAGGCAGTAAATAAAAATATGCCTCACCTTTCTCCCCAATGGGAACCCAAAGTGGCTTATATTGTTTTCCTCTTCTCCATTTTATTCTCACAACAATCCTGTGAGGTAGGTTAGGCTGAGAATGTGTGACTGGCCCAGGGTCATCCAGCAAGCTTCCATGGCCAAATGGGGATTCAAACCCAGACCTCCCAGACCCTAATTCATCACTCTAACCACTACACCACACTAGCTCCCACTGCCATTCTACAGAGGTATTGTCATTAACTTCAAGCTCAAGATCTAGAATTCACGGCCAGAAATGTAGGAGCTCAACTATCTGAGGTGGGATGTGGCAAGTGACTTGAAACATAGATACATCTGAGGGCCAAGCTACAAGTGACGAGTGACACTTGAATGGCAAGTGGATCGAGTGAAGGGCAAGTGAACAGGGAGGAATACACTTGCCGTTCAAGTGTCATTCGTCACTTGTAGCTTGCCCCTCAGACATTCTACTGCCTCTGCAGTCTCTACAATTATTGAAAGCGCTGGTAAAACCTGCTTGCCAAATAAAATCAGCGATAAGCACTGTGTTTTGCTGTAACTTCTGTGTCCCTCTCTACTACAGCTTGAAAAAGATTGCTACTGCCAGCAACTGTGAGAGAAGCTTGAAAGAAGGTTCATGGGTGGGTGTAGCAGCTGTCAAAACAAATATCTGCCACAGGAACATGGAGGCTTCTCACCACATAAGACTTTAAAAAAAGTTTTTCTGTGGCTAAGAGAAAGAATAAAAAGCCAAGTGGGTATTTTAGCCACCAGATACAGGACCATGCTCCATCTACTGCAGAACAAAACATAACTTAGGATGTCTTAAGGTTCTGTACAAGACTAAAGTACCAGAATGCCTTGTACTTTTTTCTTAGAATGTTGGCAATATGGTCTCTCCTAATGTAACATACAGGGGTCATATGCTCTCCCTGTAGCCCCATATGTCTTTCTTAAGGCAACAATTACAGACAAACAGAGCATATTTGAAGGATGTGGTTTTGCTAACAAATTAAAATACATGGGGCTTTGATTTTTAGGAATGCTGTACTGTACTTGAAGATTAAGTCCAACTGCTGCCCAAACCAGATATCCTTTAATACTACACCATGGTAAGGATTAGGATGGAACAGATAATGAATGCACCAGAGCAAAAGTTAGGATAACAGATAAGTAATAAAGCATTGTGAGAGTGGAATTGTACAGGGAGGAAGATAATGGAGATTACTTTACAGTGGGAATTGAAACAACTTGTGGTAATGATTAAACACTGAAAGGTACCAGTGTCTTTGGAGAGATATAAGCACAAACACACCTTCCCCGACTCTCTGTACTATATCCTGAGAATATGTTGATCATTAGTTATATACCTGAAACCTGTTTTAATACGATAAGTGATTTTGATTGCTGCTCCCGAGAGAACTAAAAAAGAAGTATTTTTTCCCTATTGTGCTTTGCATCAGCAAAAGAAGAATATGCATTATTGAAAGAAGAAAATTTTAGACTCCTTAAAGATGAAGCAGGGATAAATAAATACAGGCATTTTGTTTCTATTTAGTTTCTTGCCATTGCCATTAGTTTTGGTTTACTTCGTTTTGGTTACTATTGGGGGTATTCTTGACGGAAAAAAAGAGCCAAAAATAGACACAGAGATCACCAGTCCAGCTCATTAAAACAGCTTCCAGAACGCTGAACCAAATTTAGGAAATGAAGATGTAACAACTCCACCCAAAAGTTTGTGTGTTTTGCTTCAGTTCTTACTGTACAGAGGACGTGCAGGCAGGCCAGACAGTGGTAGTTGTGGGCCATCCGGCAGCATCTTGTTTTCCTTAATGGCAAGTTTGTCTGCCCTCATCATGCAACCAATTGGATCCAAAGGGGAGAGACTGAGTCCTTAGCGTTAACTTCGTTAGCTGGAAGGTGATGTCCACAGTGTGCATGAGTGCAATTTTTCTTCAGTGCTTCCTGGGCAGTGACATTGGCATTGAGTAGCTCCAGGGGCAACTCCCGGCAGGAGGTGGTGCCCTGGTCACTACATGGGCATGCATGCACAAGGCATGTGCTCGCTTCCAGAACTGCACGATGGCATCACTTCCTGGAAGAAAGAAAGAAAGAAAGAAAGAAAGAAAGGAAGGAAGGAAGGAAGGAAGGAAGGAAGGAAGGAAGGAAGGAAGGAAGGACATGGAAAGAAGAAGGGAGGGAGGCTTCAGCTGGGAGGGGGGAAATCCCCCTCCTCTCAGCTGAAGTTTAAAGCCCCTTTGGGGCTTCCCCAGCTTCAGCTGGGAGGAGCGGAATCCCCTCCTCTCAACTGAAGTTTAAAGCTAGTTTGGGGCTTCTCCCGACCAGCAGAAGAGCAATGATTAAAGATCTCCTTTCCCACAGCTTGCCAAGCAGAAAGGAGCCCTTTTAACCCCTGCTTTTCAGCTGGTGGGGAGACTTCCCCCAATCAGCTAAAAAGCGGGAGTTAAGAACTCCTTTCCCTCACAAGCTGGTCAGGGCCACATGAACATGTGACTACTTTGCAGAGCTGCCAGAATGGTGTTCCTGCACGTTCTGGCAGAAAAAAAGGCCTGAGTGGCTCATAAGGGTCAATGGTTTGCTTTGCCACTCCAGTCGGAATAAAAGACAGAGACCGTATTGGGATATAAACAGGGCCACTTTATTAATTAACCAACATAACATAAACCTGTCATTGCGGCAAGGGATCTAACTGCGGTACAGGTCAAGCCCTGGGGTCCTACCGGACCACCGCCTTGACCTGTCTGGGTGACCCCTGCTGCCCCGGGGGTGTTCCATCCAGAGGATGGCTGGGACCCGGCGGCCAGGCGAGTGGTTCCCCTTCAAAGCACCAGCCCCCACTAGCCGTGGAGCCTAGGGGCGGCCTTGTCAGGGTTCCCCACCAGGCAGTCTGCCCTCGCAGCTGGCAGCCGTACAGCCTCACCAGCCGCTCCTGACAGACCCCCATTTCCCAACTAATGGGAATGTGCCAAGGGGTCACCGGCCCGCTCAAGCTATCCTACCTGCCAGTGGCCAAACTATATACATTCCATCAACCACCAGTTTAAATATGTCCCGCAGTGCGAGGTAGGCGAAAAACAACTTCCCTGTAGGCCAATTGGGGAAGAAGAAAAAATTCCTACCTGGCCCCGTAAAACGGCGACCGGCTAATCCCGCACTGTAACAGGGAGAGGTGGGTGGGACGAGCAGACACGCGGCGACTGAGGAGGCCTGTGGAGCGGAACCGGCTAACTAGCCGTTTGCTCCGCCCCCAGGCCA
Source organism: Eublepharis macularius (assembly GCF_028583425.1). Taxonomy (NCBI): domain Eukaryota; kingdom Metazoa; phylum Chordata; class Lepidosauria; order Squamata; family Eublepharidae; genus Eublepharis; species Eublepharis macularius. Next base: position 38,763,674 of record NC_072791.1, read on the forward strand.
ATGCCCGGATGGGTTTAAGCGCGGGCTGTCTTTGCTCCTTCCGGAGCGGCAAACCCGGCCCCCATCCGAGCTGCCTTGCTGCCGTATGGGTAAGTGCCGCATTGCCACTCCAGTCGGAATAAAAGACAGAGACCGTATTGGGATATAAACAGGGCCACTTTATTAATTAACCAACATAACATAAACCTGTCATTGCGGCAAGGGATCTAACTGCGGTACAGGTCAAGCCCTGGGGTCCTACCGGACCACCGCCTTGACCTGTCTGGGTGACCCCTGCTGCCCCGGGGGTGTTCCATCCAGAGGATGGCTGGGACCCGGCGGCCAGGCGAGTGGTTCCCCTTCAAAGCACCAGCCCCCACTAGCCGTGGAGCCTAGGGGCGGCCTTGTCAGGGTTCCCCACCAGGCAGTCTGCCCTCGCAGCTGGCAGCCGTACAGCCTCACCAGCCGCTCCTGACAGACCCCCATTTCCCAACTAATGGGAATGTGCCAAGGGGTCACCGGCCCGCTCAAGCTATCCTACCTGCCACTGCTAAGGGTCAAGCCTCTGCTTAGGCCCTAGCACCCCACAGGTGGCTTATGGCCAACCTGAGCCCTTGCCGCAAATCCTCCAGGAAAATGTCATTGCCACTCACCGACAGGTGGACCCCATCGCTACGATAAAGGTCAGCCACCTCAGCCTTTATAGCGGGATGTGGCAGATATATCCCCAGACCCCGGCCCAAGGCCTTCTCCAAGGCCCTGTTAGCCCTATGACGTGCCCTTTCAATCCCGGCAGGGTCCAACGCTTCCCTCCATACACGACGGGGAAGTATTGCTGACCATATAATGAGTGTGTCGGGCCAACGCTCTTTAATCCACCACAGGTCGGCCTCCGCCTGCAAAGATAGGGCCTTACCCTTCACCAGGCCAAGATCATTGCCACCGAGGTGGATTACCAGAATGTCCGGCAGGGGGCCACACCTTCCCTCAAAAAGGAGCGGCAGGAGACCAGGCCACCTCAAACCTCTGCGACCCTGCCATTCCACCGTAGCCCACAAACTGAGGCCCAACTGCGAGCCGAACTGGGTCTTCTTTGCTTGACGAGCAGCCCAAAAGACCATACTATGGCCGCAAATCAAAACCCTCTTCCTCGTGTAGCAAGCCGCCGCACCTGCAAAGAGACCAAAGTCAAGAAGCGTTCACCTCTCCGCCCAAAGGGCGGACATAAGACCGGAAGGCCGCCGACCGCCAGCGTCCCAGACGCTGTATAACTGGGCCCGGGTACCCCATAGCCGCGGCCGTCGAAGCCGCCCCAATCCTGAAGGAATGAGTCCCAAATTTCAAGCCGTCAAGACCCAGTTCCGACAAAGCCTTCCCAGTCACCGACCAAAACTGATATTTGGTCAATGGGGAGCCATCCTCGTGCCGGAAAAGCAGCCCGTCACCCTCTCCCCGAAGAGCCACATAGCACCTCAACGCGCTGACCGGGCATAGGCCAGGTTCAGCACAGCTGCCTAAACGTAACACGAATCCCTTACCCGCCTGGTCAGTCTTGGATCTCCGTACCCTAAGGGTGACCTCGTCACCCTCGAATTTGAGATCCTGCGCCCTCAAGGCACGGCCCGAGTGATCAGCCCGTGCCAGGGCCACCAATTCGCTGACCCTAAGCGCCCCAAAAAACGCGGTAAGGGAAGCCGCATGAAACAACGCCGCCTCAAACGGAGAGCGACACAACTTATCCCAAAGCTCGCCTAAACCCCTAAGAATAGTAGGGGAAATTGGCTGCCTATCGTCCCTGCGAGTCCCAGTTTCACGGGACCACCCTTCAAGCATTTTCCGCAAACGGAAATCGCCCGTCAGATCTGCAAGACCCTTGGCCTTACTAGCGAAGGCTAAAGCCGCTAGCTGACCCCTGATAGACTTAACCGACAACCCAGAACCTCTCTGAGCCACGCAGAACTGCATGAGGTGCTGCACTGGTATAGGCCATACCTGTTGCAAACCCGCATTCCCCCTAAAACCCGCAAATTGACGCACTGCTCGATCGTACGACCGCCGCGAGCTGGGGGCCAGTGCCAGTTGAATAGCCCTTTCAGCCTCTAGCCTCCAAGGTTCCACAGTTCCCATGGCATCGTGGTCGGTGCGGCGTCCGCCTCGGGGGCAAGCTGCCGAAACCGGGGAACCTGAAAGCGAGACAGAGCATCTGCCACGCTATTGTCCAACCCAGGGACATGCCGAGCTAGAAACAAAATATTAAGCTTTAAACACCGGAGGGTGAAGGCACGAACCAGCCTCATGACCCTCGATGACCTAGATGTAAGGGACCGGAGGACATGAACCACTGCCTGATTGTCGCACCAAAAGTGGACAGAGTGGTTTGCCAAGGTGTCCCCCCAAAGATGCACTGCTACTAGGATCGGAAACAGTTCCAGAAAGGTGAGGTCCTTACACCATCCCCTTCTGACCCATTGTACCGGCCACCGTTCGGCACACCAGTGACCTTGAAAATAGACACCGAACCCCAGGGACCCCGAAGCATCGGAGGCAACCTGCATATCCGCCGCTAACCTAAGAGGCTCCCTCCAAAATGAGACCCCGTTAAAGTCCCTGAGGAATGCCTCCCAAACTTCCAGGTCCTCCCTCATCCCCCTATTGATGGAAAGGCGATGATGGGGGAGACGAAGTCCCCCCATGGCATCGCACAAGCGCCGGAGGAAGGCTCTGCCGGGGGCTACGACCCGGCAGGCGAAATTTAAATGCCCCACCAGCTGCTGGAGCTCACGCAACGTGGCTTTCTTCTTCCCTTTAAAAAGGGCCAGCCGAGTTCTGAGGTCGAAGAGCTTCTGGGCAGGCAACCGGGAGGCCTGCCTGATTGTGTCCAGCTCAATCCCCAAAAAGGTGAGGGTAGTAGCCGGACCTTCCGTTTTCTCATGGGCGAGAGGCACGCCCAACTCAGCCGCCAAGGCAATAAAGCCCGTCAAAAGGCGGTGACACTGGCCCCCCCCGGGGGGCCCAACGAAAAGGAAATCATCTAAATAATGGGCCGTGGCGCGGCACCGAAGCCGTGACCTGAGGGCCCATTCCAGAAACGAGCTGAAACGCTCAAAGGCTGCACACGAAATCGAGCAACCCATTGGCAATGCCCTATCCATATAAAACTGGCCATCAAACGAGAAGCCAAGCAACTCAAAGTCGTCCGGGTGAACCGGCAGAAGACGAAATGCAGACTTTATGTCGCATTTTGCCATCTCGGCCCCCACCCCGCATTGCCTAACAACCTTGACAGCCTGATCGAAAGAAGTGTATCGAACAGAGCACATGTGCTCAGGGATGGCATCATTCACCGACCCCCCTCTAGGGTAGGACAAGTGATGAATGAGCCTGAATTCCCCCACGGCTTTCTTTGGGACCACACCCAGGGGCGACACTCTCAGACACGGGACCGGGGGGGCCGGAAAGGGGCCCAGAACACGCCCCTCCAAACATTCTTTACCTATTTTACACCTAACAACCTCCTCCATGCCCACAACCGAACGTAAATTAGAGGACATGAAGGGAGCCCTAGGACCCTGGAAAGGAATCCTAAAGCCATAACGAAAACCTTCCAACAAAAAGTGCGCTTCCTCGCGTTTAGGGTACCCCACAAGGAGGCGTTCAAGAACCGTCAGGTTTATGGGGCTGGGGCCCTTTTCCAGCAGTAGCTGGGGGGCCCCCGCCCCCGCCCCCACCCCCACGCCTTCCCGCCCTCTTAGATTGCCTGGTGCAAGAAGTGAAAGGGTGGGGGCCACCACAGATTGGGCACTGGTGTTTAAAATTGCACACCTTTCTGGAGCACACCCCTTGGGAACTAAAGTCCCAGCACAGCAGCCGGGGTTGAACCGGCTGCCCCGCGGGTGCGCGGGTGCCCTGCGTAGTCTGACTCCTCTGAACCAGGTGGCCACTATCCGAGCGGTCACCTGCATTCGGTTTGGCCGGGGACATGACCTGCAGCCAAAGCTGCTGGTGTATCCTGTCCCACTGCCAGGTCGGGTTGAGGGCGGCACGCATACGGAATTCCTCGTCGTATTGCAGCCAAGCTGCACCAACGAAGTCCGTATGTCCCCTATAAATTATATCAATGTATTGGAATAACTGGGCAGCCTTCCAAGGCTGAGCCCTAGCCACCACGCCGGCATAGATTAACATGCCTGGCAGCCAGTTATGCCAGTTCCGCTCTATTTTCCTGCGCTTCAACCTTTCCTTATCGCGATCATCTAACTCCTCCTTGTCTTTCTTTTCCAAATCCCGAAACAGGAGATTGAAAACATCCACATATTCGCCACGCAGAATCTTATCCCTAGTGGCGAGAGTTAAGTGATCACCTAGGGGCATCGCTGTATCCCCAAAAGGCATAGCTCCAAATGGAATGGACCCATAACCGTGTGTCCCCCCCACAGGGAAGCCCCACGGATAGTAGCCCCACTGATTAAAGTGGCTCCCCGATGCCTGGGAACCAGGGACCGAGGGGGCCTGTCCTGAAGATGGGCCAGCTACATCGCTACTAGCGGCCTGAAGCGCATTCCATGATCCTTGGGGCCACACCGGATTAGCCCCATAGAACTGAGGGGGAACTCCTATCGTGGAACCCACGTGCCCCTGGGGTGCAGATGGTGGAGCAGGTGCTTGACCCCAATGCCCCCAGGGCCAAGCCCCTGGTGTAACAGGTGCAGCCGACTTACCATCACCCTCAGGAGGTTGAATTGCAACTGCCACCTGCCCAGATTCCTCCTGCACGCTTTGCTCAGCTACGCCACTCAGTTCAACGGCTGTGGCTTCAGTCACCGTCACCTCGCAGGCTCGCTCCCCTGCTGCTGGCGTACCTGTACTTTCAAGAGCAGAAAGCCTATTAAGAACATCGCGCTGGAAGGTGGCTGACGAAGCCAAAAGGGTTGAGCGAGCCCTCTTTGCTCTGCCGGTTGCTGAGCCACCAGCTCCCCTGGCTTGTTCTAAGGCAGTCAAGCGAGCCAAGATGTCTTGCCGGCCCTGCAAATCACCCTCATCCTCCGATGAGGAAGAAACCGGGGCTGGCCTCTTTGATAGTGGACGCTTCGCTGGCTGTTTGCCCTTAGACGGCCCTTTTCCCTTTCCCGGCATAATGTACACTGGGCCAGTACAACCCCACAGGAAAGGAGGAAGGCCACTCAAATGCCCTGCCCAGAACAATGCACAATACCCCCCAGGAAAGCAGGTACCAAGTGCAACCTGCAGCTCGTCAATCCCTATAACAACCCACCCTAACCGGGGGGGGGCGTGAGATACAACCACCTACTGGAGGGGGGGGCAGACAAACCAACACCTTCGCTGCTGCCTCCCTAGGGTGGGGGGGGGTGGAAAATGGAGGAGATATCCCTCAGCGCCAGCCACCCACCGGGGCGGGGGGGGGAACAGGGGAAGCTCGACAGCCCCTAATATAACCCCCCCTCCGATAAAGACCCCCGCGTCCCGGCGGCCTAACAGGGCCTCAACCGAACTGCTGCCCAGAGGGGACTCACAACCCCTCAACAATTAAGGCGCGGCCGCGCGAGCCGCAACGGCGGCGAGGCGCACGGGCTGAAGCCGGCCGAGCCGGGAAGGCAGGCGCCGAGTCACCCGACTCCGACCGCAGCCGCAGGCCCAGGCGCTTGCTCCCGCGCCGCGGACTGATCGCCGGGACTTGGGCTGCCTCGAAGAAGCGACGCCGGGCGGGCCACACCCGGCAGGCGCGGGCGCGAGCGGCCGGCGAGCGGCAGCAGGCTCTCTGCCCGGCCGCTTGCCCAATCCGACCAAGGCCGCTGAGGCTGCCGACCGTCCTCCGCAACTGCACAGCCTCGCAGCCGCCGGCCCTGCACTCGGAGAGTTGCTACGTGCACCTCTCCCTCGAGCAGACACGCGGCGACTGAGGAGGCCTGTGGAGCGGAACCGGCTAACTAGCCGTTTGCTCCGCCCCCAGGCCAATGCCCGGATGGGTTTAAGCGCGGGCTGTCTTTGCTCCTTCCGGAGCGGCAAACCCGGCCCCCATCCGAGCTGCCTTGCTGCCGTATGGGTAAGTGCCGCATTGCACCAGTGAAGGGAGCAGCAGACAACATGATGCTATCAGGGCCAGTGTTGCCAATCTTTCTGTGCATTTTTACACACAATGCAAGGGAAGACGGATGCCCAGCAACATCTACTCATGTGTTTGAGGAGAGAGGGGTCTCCTGAAGCTTTTGACTCCCTGGCTGCCACAAAGGCTCATGTTATGCAATTTGAATGAAATTTTCAAAGAAAAGTCAATTATTAACCACACCAAGGAGGTCCCAAGCATGTGGAGTTGGTTTGCAGCAGCAGAGGCCCATTCAGCAGGGGCCTATTCAGAGCCCTCTGCTGCTGCAGTCCTTCATCTAGATGCCATGGTGCCAGGGCCACTCACTGTGATGAAAGAAGTCCTCCAAAGATAGCAGGTCAAGGAGCAGCAGGAAAAATTTCATCTTGCCCAGAAAACCTTCTGGCTTTGAGAGCTTTACTGATTCAAACTGTTAATCTGGTTTATAAATTGAATGTTGTTGTTGTTGTTATTACTTCAGTGTTAAATGATGGGGAGACAGCAGCATGCATGCACACTCACACAAGCACATAACCCCCAAATTTTTCCAGATTGCTGGGCTGCTGCAAAGCAGAGGACCATTCAACTGCCCCTCATCATGGAAACAAAACTACATGGCACAAGGAAACATGGAATAACTACAAAGCTCAAAGGTAATAATTTATTGGTTTTGTCACTTTCATAAAGGAGCTTTTTTTTTAATTTTGCTGCACTGTCTTGCTTGGCGATGGAATGCTTTTGTGCTTGTGTGTCATACTGGCATGCCATGCTGACACCATTTTGCCAGTAAGTTTCCTGCTATTGTATGCACCCAGCCACCAATACTTGCCATCTATGGGGTCAATTGTTGTGTTAAATTTTCATTGGCTTAATGAGAAATTCATTTGATTAAATAGTTTTTGGAGGATACGGTTTTTGGTTAAGCGTGAATAGAGCTTTATTTTCCTAACATCCCCTCCACCCGCAAAAGAACAGTGTACACATGCATGCATAGCTCAACACTCGTCTTGACACGAGCCTTTCCCAAGCATTGCTCGGGATCCATAAGCACAAAACCCCACTCTTAATCTTAGTGGTTGATGGTTTAGAGGAAGGACTATGTTTTGGGCAGTTTTGGTGCCATTGCATACAAAAACAGCTGTCCTAGAGCCTCGTTTCCCCCCACCCACCACCCACCTCCTTGAAAAGAAAAGCATATGTTTATCTATGTGCAGGCAAAACTCAGCCAATGGGCCAAAACTCATGAAAATGAAAATGATCTAAATGGATCAGTTCCAAGCCAGCACTGACCAATATGGAACAAATTACTAATGAAATAGAGTTATTCTGGAACCCCCCAGAAACTGAAACGGAAATGAAAAAATTCTTGGTTTACACCCCTAGTTGCTATCACCAATGAGCCTTTTCTGTCTTCCATACCACCAGTACACACCATTATTTGTTTTTGTTTATTACATTTTTATTACATTTTTCTCGACAATGAGAAAAACATAAAACATGCTATGAAAAAAAACAAAAGACAAAAAATAAATTAGACATCTTGGCTTGCTGTTCACCAAGTAAATCCATATGGCGAAGACCAAGGGTGATGATCCACAGCCTAAGAACCAAGATCCCTCAGGCTCTTACCATTTGACTTATGCCCAACTGCTCACTCCCCTGGCCACATTGAGGCCTATAATGGACCCCCTCTTCATCTCCTCACTCTGAGTCAAATTTTCCTGCCAAAATCCAAGTTTGACTGCTTTGGTTGAGCAGCCTCAAGCAGTATGTCTCTATTTGTGGTTTTAGTTCTATTGTGTCCCATCCTGATAAGCAGTTATAATTTTGGCTTTTTAGCCCAGCCCAGAAACTTCATGGGGGAAAAGCAGGGGCCCTCTTCATCTGTGCGGGAAATGGCACTGGAGTCTGTATAAAGTTCAAAATGACTTTACTGAACAGGCAGGGATGGAATAAGGGCAATCAGGGAATGAAAGAGCTGACGTAAAATTTGTGGGTAGAACTGAATACTCTTAAAGTCACAAAATAGTTTTTCTTGAAATTTAGTTTTTTTTTATTTTTAGTTCTTAAACAGTGAGAAGTGTATTCTTTAATACCTTGGTTACACAGCAACAATCTTCCTTCACAGAGTTCCCTTTTACAACACAGGTTTCCTGATGTTAGTTCAAAACTGTTTTCTCTTTACAACAGACTAGGGATGTGCGTTTCGGCATTCTGAATGCCGAAAGAATGCCGAAACAAAAGTGTTTCGGCATTCTTCAAGAATCCCGAAACGTTTCGGGGAATGCCGAAACGTTTCGGGATTGCCGAAAGAAAAACCCGAAACGTTTCGGGATTCTTTCGGCATTCTTTCGGCATTCGAGAATCGCCATTTTGATTTTGCTAGCCGTTTGCCTTAGCAAGCGGCTAGCAAAATCCTGCTGGAAGCAAAGGCTTCCTGCAGGCTCTTAGAAGAGGGGAGGGGGGGAGAAGGAGTGAATCACTCACTCCTTCTGTCACCCCCCACCCCTCTTGCAAAGGAGGATAGGGAATCCTGCTTTGCCTTGCAAATGCAAGGTGCAAGCATTGCATTGCACTTTGCATTTGCAAAGCAGCAGAGATTCCCGCCAAAACTAACAGGTAGGGGAGGGGGAGCAGGAGGAGGGTGGCTCTTGGAGTGTGGGTGGGGAAAGGCAGGGGACTGGGGACTTTAGGAGTCACCAATCCCACTGCTGCATTCTCATGCCAGCCAATAGATTTAAATCTTTGGCTGAGGCTGCAGCAGGGGATTTAAATTTGGAGCAAGACTGTCTGGAACACTTCTGTTGCTGCTGCTGCTGAGCTGTGACCGAGAGAGGAGAAGAAGAGAGACTGCACCTGGAGCCTGGAGGACATCTGCCTGGAGGATCAACTGTGCTGGACATCCTGAGAGGACACCTGGTAGGCCTTTTTAAAATTTTTGTAAATTTTTTTGATGCTGGGCAATGTGCTGCTGTGGCCTGCCTCTGCAAAAAGGTGTTGCAGTTTATTCTTGGCATGGCCTGGGGGACAGGTTGGGCAGACAATGTTTAATGGTGGGGTGGGGGTTTCAGCATTGGTTGTTGTGCTTGCCTTCTTTAAGCTTGATCCACTGTTTTAAGATTAAAACAAGAGTGTGCCAGCTTTGGGCCTACACAGGCCAGAAGCCTTTCTTCTGGCTGGCTCTCACAGTTGTGCTTCACAATCTGGAATGGTGTGGCTTGCCTTTCTGTGTCTGGTCCCCTGCTTGCAAGGATTCCCAACAGGCTCCGTCCTGATCAACTGTGCCAGCCTGTGGGCCACACACAGGTATGGCCTGGGGGACAGGTTGGGCAGACAATGTTTGATGGTGGGGGGGGGGTTCAGCATTGGTTGTTGTGCTTGCCTTCTTTAAGCTTGATCCACTGTTTTAAGATTAAAACCAGAGTGTGCCAGCTTTGGGCCTACACAGGCCAGAAGCCTTTCTTCTGGCTGGCTCTCACAGTTGTGCCTCACAATCTGGAATGGTGTGGCTTGCCTTTCTGTGTCTGGTCCCCTGCTTGCAAGGATTCCCAACAGGCTCCGTCCTGATCAACTGTGCCAGCCTGTGGGCCACACACAGGTATGGCCTGGGGGACAGGTTGGGCAGACAATGTTTGATGGTGGGGGGGGGGGTTTCAGCATTGGTTGCTGTGCTTGCCTTCTTTAAGCTTGATCCACTGTTTTAAGATTAAAACCAGAGTGTGCCAGCTTCGGGCCTACACAGGCCAGAAGCCTTTCTTCTGGCTGGCTCTCACAGTTGTGCTTCACAATCTGGAATGGTGTGGCTTGCCTTTCTGTGTCTGGTCCCCTGCTAGCAAGGATTCCCAACAGGCTCCGTCCTGATCAACTGTGCCAGCCTGTGGGCCACACACAGGTATGGCCTGGGGGACAGGTTGGGCAGACAATCTTTGATGGTGGGGGGGGGGGTTTCAGCATTGGTTGTTGTGCTTGCCTTCTTTAAGCTTGATCCACTGTTTTAAGATTAAAACCAGAGTGTGCCAGCTTCGGGCCTACACAGGCCAGAAGCCTTTCTTCTGGCTGGCTCTCACAGTTGTGCTTCACAATCTGGAATGGTGTGGCTTGCCTTTCTGTGTCTGGTCCCCTGCTTGCAAGGATTCCCAACAGGCTCCGTCCTGATCAACTGTGCCAGCCTGTGGGCCACACACAGGTATGGCCTGGGGGACAGGTTGGGCAGACAATGTTTGATGGTGGGGGGGGGGGGGTTCAGCATTGGTTGTTGTGCTTGCCTTCTTTAAGCTTGATCCACTGTTTGAAGATTAAAACCAGAGTGTGCCAGCTTCGGGCCTACACAGGCCAGAAGCCTTTCTTCTGGCTGGCTCTCACAGTTGTGCTTCACAATCTGGAATGGTGTGGCTTGCCTTTCTGTGTCTGGTCCCCTGCTAGCAAGGATTCCCAACAGGCTCCGTCCTGATCAACTGTGCCAGCCTGTGGGCCACACACAGGTATGGCCTGGGGGACAGGTTGGGCAGACAATCTTTGATGGTGGGGGGGGGGGGTTTCAGCATTGGTTGTTGTGCTTGCCTTCTTTAAGCTTGATCCACTGTTTGAAGATTAAAACCAGAGTGTGCCAGCTTCGGGCCTACACAGGCCAGAAGCCTTTCTTCTGGCTGGCTCTCACAGTTGTGCTTCACAATCTGGAATGGTGTGGCTTGCCTTTCTGTGTCTGGTCCCCTGCTAGCAAGGATTCCCAACAGGCTCCGTCCTGATCAACTGTGCCAGCCTGTGGGCCACACACAGGTATGGCCTGGGGGACAGGTTGGGCAGACAATGTTTGATGGTGGGGGGGGGGGGTTCAGCATTGGTTGTTGTGCTTGCCTTCTTTAAGCTTGATCCACTGTTTGAAGATTAAAACCAGAGTGTGCCAGCTTCGGGCCTACACAGGCCAGAAGCCTTTCTTCTGGCTGGCTCTCACAGTTGTGCTTCACAATCTGGAATGGTGTGGCTTGCTGTTCTGTGTCTGGTCCCCTGCTAGCAAGGATTCCCAACAGGCTCCGTCCTGATCAACTGTGCCAGCCTGTGGGCCACACACAGGTATGGCCTGGGGGACAGGTTGGGCAGACAATGTTTGATGGTGGGGGGGGGGGGTTCAGCATTGGTTGTTGTGCTTGCCTTCTTTAAGCTTGATCCACTGTTTGAAGATTAAAACCAGAGTGTGCCAGCTTCGGGCCTACACAGGCCAGAAGCCTTTCTTCTGGCTGGCTCTCACAGTTGTGCTTCACAATCTGGAATGGTGTGGCTTGCCTTTCTGTGTCTGGTCCCCTGCTAGCAAGGATTCCCAACAGGCTCCGTCCTGATCAACTGTGCCAGCCTGTGGGCCACACACAGGTATGGCCTGGGGGACAGGTTGGGCAGACAATGTTTGATGGTGGGGGGGGGGGGTTTCAGCATTGGTTGTTGTGCTTGCCTTCTTTAAGCTTGATCCACTGTTTGAAGATTAAAACCAGAGTGTGCCAGCTTCGGGCCTACACAGGCCAGAAGCCTTTCTTCTGGCTGGCTCTCACAGTTGTGCTTCACAATCTGGAATGGTGTGGCTTGCCTTTCTGTGTCTGGTCCCCTGCTAGCAAGGATTCCCAACAGGCTCCGTCCTGATCAACTGTGCCAGCCTGTGGGCCACACACAGGTATGGCCTGGGGGACAGGTTGGGCAGACAATGTTTGATGGTGGGGGGGGGGGGGTTCAGCATTGGTTGTTGTGCTTGCCTTCTTTAAGCTTGATCCACTGTTTGAAGATTAAAACCAGAGTGTGCCAGCTTCGGGCCTACACAGGCCAGAAGCCTTTCTTCTGGCTGGCTCTCACAGTTGTGCTTCACAATCTGGAATGGTGTGGCTTGCTGTTCTGTGTCTGGTCCCCTGCTAGCAAGGATTCCCAACAGGCTCCGTCCTGATCAACTGTGCCAGCCTGTGGGCCACACACAGGTATGCTGCTTTGGCCAAGGTAACCCTTTTTGGTTGCTGGCCTGGCACTCACAGTTGTGCTCCACAATCTGGAATGGTGTGGCTTGCGTTTCTGTGTCTGGTCCCCTGCTTGCAAGGATTCCCAACAGGCTCCGTCCTGATCAACTGTGCCAGCCTTCGGCCCACACACAGGCCTGCTGCTCCGGCTTTGGTAACCCTTCCCGTTTGCTGGCCTGGCACTCACTGTTTTGCTTCACATTCAGGTTGTTTATCGTTGGTGGACCTCTTCTGGACTGGACTGCACTTGGTGGACATCGGCCTGCAGATCTCTGCGTGGAGGATCAACATTGCTGGACATCTGCACTGGTGGACTGGTAGGGTTGTTGTTAAATTTGGTTTTTGAGCTTATGTCTGCTGCTGTGCCTACCTGCGAGCATATGCTTTGGCTCTGTCTTTATGGCTTGGGCCGGGGGGGGGGGGGCATTTTCTGGTTGGGCAAGAGGATATTGTTTGGGGGTTAGGGGGGCCAGCATTGATCGCAGTGGCAGCTTTCTTTCATGTTTCATTTTTCAAGTTTGAGTGTGGGGTGGGCATGAACTGCTGTTTCACAGGACTAAAAAATGAGTGTGCCAGCTTCTGGCCTGCACAGGCCAGAAGCTCTGCTGGGTGGATGTGTTTTGTTTTGCTGCTGGTTGGCCCTAGCCTTTAAGGGGGGGGGGGGCTGACTTGGCTTGTGCAACGGGGCCTTGAATTTTGGGGTTGCGTGTGCGGCGTGTGGTGTTGACTCTGCTAACATTTCCAATTTTCTTGACAGCATCGTGGAGGAGAGGAGGACCAGCTGCAAGACCGCCTGAACATCGCTGGACTGCAGGACTGGTGTTAGTGTGAGCGAGTCCGGGTTGACATTTGGGTGGCCTTGGGGGTGGGTTCTTGCTAGCTTGGGAGGGGGGAGGCTCATCTTCAAAACACCACATCCACACCCCACACCGACATACCACAGATACATCGGTCCCGCTAAATAGTGTCTCTTAGGTAGGTAGGCCAGTTGGTAGGTGATCAGTGGATAATTGCCCTCAACATAATTATTAGGGAAACCGAGCCTAGTTTTTTTTAAAAAACTAAATAGGGACTCAGCAGGGAAAGCATTAGTGAGTGAGTGTTAGGTTTGAATTCTATATATATATATATATATATATAAAAATTTGTAATAGCTGTCAATAGGCTTCCCATTAGTGCCCCCATAACTAGGGTTCCACTGCCCATCTCTGGCACACGTGGTGGTGCCAGGCCGGCCCGGGCATACTAGTGTGTGAGTGTTTAAGGCTTCGTCACCTGTTATTGGGGTTTAGGGCCAGCTCAATTCCAGAGGAATTCAGCTGATTGGCAGGCTCAGGTTCCCTGACATAAATAGGGTTGCTTAAAAAGGCACTTGATTGTTCATCTCCAAGTCACAGAGCCACTAGAAACACAGATTTATAGCAGGTTAGTTAGGTCTTGAAAACAAAGTTGACCTTTGTTTTCTAAATCTTTTCTGATTAGTTAGGGTTGAATTTGGGAGGGGAAAGTATGTCAGAGAGGAAAGCAGAGAGGGGACCCGGGGGAAAGGCTAGGGAGAAATCTAGAGGGGAGGAGGGGAGGGGGAGGGGGACTGCTGCGGCAGCCCCTCCATCTGAGCGGAGGAGGCCCTCCCCTGCGCTGCTGCCGTTCACCAGCCTGGCTTCTGGTGACAGGAAGAGGGTTCGCAAGACTCTCTTTCCTGAGGCAGCTGCTGGAGGGCCACCCCCAACCCGGGTGCGTGAGGCAGGGGCTGGCACTGGGCAGGGGCCTGCTGCTGAGGCTCCTCCTCCTCCAGTGGTTGCGAGCCAGCTGCTGGAGGAGGGGCAGCATGTGGTGTCTCCTGGGATGGGCGCGGAGCACATGACTTTCCCTGCGCTCCCGCTCACCCCAGGAACCCGGAGGATGTTGGAGGAACTGCCCGTGAGACCCCCCCTGGGGCGGTCCACCCCAGTTTCCTCTGAGGCCAGCAGCAGGCCTCTCGCGGCTGTGCAGGAGGAGAGGACGCGGGAGGAAGAGGCAGAGACTGTGGTGGAAGAGCCCACATCTCTGCCCCTTCAGCCTCGTCCATCCCCACCTGCCCGGCCGAGAGTGGGACACGGTGTGTCCGGCCAGAGCACCTCACAGGAGGTGCCGCAGGGTGGTCCCGAACGCGCTTCTCCTGGGAAGCGTGGGATGCCCTTTTCCTCCGAAATCTGGAAGCACTTCCAGACAACGGAGGATCCCCGAGCAGCCCTGTGCCTGCATTGTAGGCAGCGCGTCAGCCGTGGCAAAGATGTGTGGCATCTCTCCACGTCTGGGATGAGGTACCATATGAAGAGGCACCACCAGGCGGTGCTTCTTCGGGAGGAGGGTTCGAGTGGCGCCGCACGGCCGCCAGCTAGCCAGAAGGAGGCAGGCTCCTCTGGTGCTCTCCCCCCAAGGGTACCTGCAGGAAAGGGACGCCAAGCCTCTCTCCCGGAGATGCTTGGTATGCAGGGCGCTAGTGTGCCCAGAGAGGGGATCCGGAGGGCGAGCAGGCGCATCACGCGCCACATCGTCAACATGATAGCAGTGGATGGGCAACCGTATTCCGTAGTTGAAGACTTCGGCTTCTCAGGGCTGCTCCAAGATTGCTTTCCCTGGTACGCCGTCCCTGCTCGCACGTCGTTGAGCAGATCGGTGGTGCCCTCGTTTTACAGGGCTGCCAGGGATCATGTGAAGGCACAGCTGTCCCGGGTTGCCGGGAGAACTGTGCACTTCACATCGGACATCTGGACCTGCCCAAGTGTGCAGCAAGCGTACCTCTCGCTTACTGCTCACTGGTGGGAACCCGAGTCGGTTCTGGGTGGGGGCCGGGGGGAGGTGCCTAGCACAGCTAGACAGGGAAGGATGCGAGACCGCCAGGCCGGCTACTGCAAGGCCTTGCTTCACGCCGAGGTGCTCGACGTGTCCCACACGGCGGAGAACATCGCTGCCACCTTAAGGAGACAGTTGGACGAGTGGATAGGCCAGGGACCCGCCACCGTGGGATGCATGGTGACGGACGGTGGCAAGAACATGAGGGCAGCGGCGCATCTAGTGAGCCGAGAGAGCGTCTACTGTGCCGCTCACAAGCTTCACCTAGTGGTGAGAGATGCGCTGGGGTTGGGCTCCTCGAAGGAACCCGTGGATACCCGGACCCGTGAACTCCAGTTACTTGTCCAGAAATGTCGGAGGCTCACGGGTCACTTCTCGTGCAGCGTGAAGGCCACGCACGAACTGCGCCAGACACAGGTCAGGACAGGTGTGCCAGAGCACGCTCTGATCACTGACGTCAGCACTCGCTGGAACTCCACCTGCGCCATGCTTGAGCGCTTGGTGGAGCAGCAGGCCGCACTCCACGCGTGGCTCTCCGAGCACCGCGGTGCGAGTCAGGTGGGTGAGTTCAACCGGGAGGATTGGCTCACCATCACCCAGACAGTGGAGGTCCTGAAGCCCTTCAAGGACTTCACTGTGGCGGTCTCGTCAGACACGGCGACCCTCGGTCTGGTCATTCCCCTGGTGCACACGCTCCAGAGGAATCTGGCCACCCTTGCAGACCGGGTCGCGCCCCGTGCTGACCTTGTTCCAGCGGTGCGCGCATTAGTGAGAAGGCTGCAGCAGGGCATAGCTGCCAGGCTAACTCCTCTCACTAAGGAAGAGTCATACATGTTGGCGACCATGTGTGACCCGCGCATAAAGGGCACTTTCGCCGAGCGGGACGGGAACCTCACCCAAGCCAGAGACGGGCTCTGCTCTTGGGTGAGGCGCAGGCAGGCCAAGAGGGGACGCCTGTCGACAGGGGGGACGCAAGAGGGGCCCTGCCGTGCGGGTCCCTCTGACGCCCCCTCTGCGCAGGCCCCCCCCGAGGCCACCACCGGAGTGCCGATGGAGATGGAGATGCTCCGGTGGGCCCTCGTCCCCTCTGGGGTCGTGAGGACCGTGAGAGAGGATCCGGCGGAGGCGATGGTCAGGGACTACCTCGCGGAGCCCTGCGAGTCGCTCTCCACCGATCCGCTCAGCTACTGGGCCAGGAAGGAGTCGGTCTGGCCGGACCTCTCCCTCGAGGCGCAGCGGCTGCTCTCATGCCCTCCGACGAGCGTGGAGAGCGAGCGCGTCTTTTCACATGCGGGCGACATTGTCGGCCCACATCGCACTCGCCTTCTCCCATGGAGAGTCGAGCAGTTGACCTTCCTGAAGGTCAACTCTCGCCTCTTCGATTTCTCAGGACTGGACTTCCAGAGTGACTGAGGTGAGCCCAACTTGTGGCCTGCATCCTCTATGAGTCCAATCCTTTGGAATCGCGCTCTCCCCTGTATAAAACCCTGTATATACAGTTAAAACCGGCCAGTAGAGGGAGGGTGGTTAGGAACCAGTGGCAAAGGGAAAACACCCAGCAATTTGAAAGCCCCCCCCCCAGGGTATTCAAAACATCTCCCATCACTGAGACATACCCTGTGGGACCAAATTTATTATGAAAAATAATGCCCCAGAAACATGGATTGCTACTGGAGGGAGAAACAGGTTAGATAGGGATTGCTTAGGTGTTTTTATCAGATGAAATCATTGTAAAAAAAATTGTAGAAGAATTGTTGTACTGTTTTTTGAAAGTTGATGTTCTGTTCATGTAAAAAAAAGGAAAAAAAACCAAAAAAAAATGTTGTGATTATGTTTTTTAAAAGTTGATGTTCTGTTCATGTAAAAAAAAGGAAAAAAAAACCCAAAAAAATGTTGTGATTATGTTTTTTAAAAGTTGATGTTCTGTTCATGTAAATAAAAGGAAAAAAAAACCAAAAAAAAATGTTGTGCTTATGTTTTTTAAAAGTTGATGTTCTGTTCATGTAAAAAAAAGGAAAAAAAAACCCAAAAAAATGTTGTGATTATGTTTTTTAAAAGTTGATGTTCTGTTCATGTAAAAAAAAGGAAAAAAACCCAAAAAAAAATGTTGTGCTTATGTTTTTTAAAAGTTGATGTTCAGTTCATGTTTAAAAAAAAAAATTTGATGTTAATGTTGGGTTTGCATGGTTGGGGGATGCGGGAAGAGTGGTGGATGGGCACCGGCCAATGATGATCTCTCACAGATGTTCCCAGGTAAATTCTGAGGCTGGTGTGGGGGTGGGGGGAGACCTCTGCAGAACTGCTCCAGAAATACCATTGTCCAGTGCCTTGGAAGTGCCCAGTTCAGCTTTGTGTGTCTGAACTGAAAGCACAGCCACAGGAAATGACATAGGTTCTGCTGGACCCTGTTGCAGTGGTTCCCCCCCATTAAGTCGTTTTATGGAGGGAGAGTTGTATTAGGCTGGTAGTTATTATGATCATCTTCTGTTTCCATGCCCTGTTGTGCCCGCTCACTATGTAACCTGTTGTAATGTTCAAAACTTTACTGTTTGTCCATTTCAAAAAAAAAATTGTGTTTAAGATTCTCTGATGTGTAGTTAATTGTGTTGTGTTGTGCTATGAGGGACAATAAGTGTAATATGTTGTGATTTGTTGACCACTTGTAATTTGAAAATGAGAAAATAAAGGTTTTTTAAACTTAATGATTGTGTGTCTGTGTTCCCTTCTTTGATGGGAGGTTGGTTCCCAGCATAGGGAACAATGGGGCAGGCTGGCCAGCCTGTTCCTGGGGTACTCGGTGTGGGGCAGCTGAGGGTGGTTTTGGTTCTGAGAGGGGCTGAGTGGAGGATTTGGGTCTGTGTGTGGCAGCTGGGGTGGGGGAACTGGGTTTGTGTGGGGCTGAAAGGAGTGGACTATGGGGGATGAGAGCACTGGTCGTCCCTTTTGCCCAAGTAGGCCCCTGCTACTGTCCTGGTGTGGGCTTCCATGCCTCTATCAGTTGCTGGCCCTCCTTTGCCATCTTTTTCAGAAATTTTCCTAGGGCTGCCAAACTCCTGGTTGGGCTTGAGTTCAGGTTAGAGAGAGTAGTTCCCTACAGATAAACTGGCTGCTTCCAAGGGCAATCTCTTTAGAGGGCAAATGCGGACCATGGATTCTGGGGGAGATCCCTACTCAGATTTTCCTTTGCACAAGTCCCACCCCCAAATTGCCAGTAACTTCCAAGGCCAGAGTTTGCCACCCCAGAGAGATCCCGTTCCCACCCTCTTAGCCTTGGCATGAAAGTTGTAGCCACCATGGAACGCTTCCAGGTTCCTGATTCCAAGCCCAATGACACCAATGTAAGACAATCCAGACCTCCATCAAAAATGGATTTTAAGTAGCAGTGGGATTGGGCTGCATTTCAGTCATTCACATATCTGGTTGTGTTCCCAAACATTTAGCTTATGGTTTTTTAAATCGGCGTATGGCACTTAAGGACACTTTTAAATGGTTCTAAAAACATATTTTTATTATGAAGTATTTAATGTGGCATTGATCAAGGGCAGGCCTTTTGGCCAAATGAGCAGTATCAGTACAGTAAAATTTAGACAAAGCTCATAGGAGGAAAAAGCATTCACACTGTGAAGTGGGAAGAAAGTTTCAATTTACATGTACCATGGACTCCGAAAAAGACATGTCCAGACCAAATCAGGCCTGCTTTCTCCCTTGAAGATATCAATTGATGATAGTGCTTATGTCACATCATGAGAAGACAAGGTTCACTAGAAAAGACAATAATGCTAAGAAAAATTGAAGGCAGTAGGGAAAAGAAGAATACCCTAGATGTGGTAGATTGACTTCGGTTTGCAATACATGGACAAGGTTTTTGGGATACTGTGGAGCTCAATATAATTCTAAAGTACACCACAAGTGATTTGAATGCATAAAACATACAGACACATACACATAAAATGTATATACCCCCTCCCCACCAAATTAAAGGTTTATCTTATGCCCCGGTTTTCTCCCCCATGGGAACCTAGAGTGGTTTACACATTGCTGTTCTCCCTTGATTTGTTTCACCCTCATCACAACCAGGCTAACAATAGACAGCTGCTCCATGCCTCACATTGGAGTGACTCCACCGATGGCCTTCTTAGTTGTATGAGGGGGTGGAGGGGGGGGGAGGAAGGAAACAACGCACTCCTGCCCACTCTATCTGGGGCCTAGGTTGCCAAATTGCTTGGCCTTGGCAAGGAGCCAGTGGTGGGGCGGCACTGGTTCTGGGGCCCCGTCAAGAACATTTGTCCAGGGCCCCAAAATCACCTAGACTGCCTCTGGAAAACACAACACAATTGTTTACTTAGGCTGAGCCAAGAACATCCATCAAGCCTACAAGGCACAGAATCAGAGTCTGCCAGATTCTAGACCAACTCTCTAGCCATTGCACTACAGTGGATATCTAAAAATTGTTCATACCCCCACCAGCAACTTGAACATTTTTCTCCAAAAGGCACACAACTTGGCTGGGTCTCAAAAAGGACTATGATGCATGGGCCTGTCAATGCATACTGGTACTAAGGCTCTGGCCGGGGGGAGGGGGGCATTGTGCCAATGCCACCCTGGCTTTGGAAGGGGACAGTAAAATAGAAGAAATAATCTAGCTTCAGTGCCTCCCCCCCTTCTCTCTCTCTCTCTCTCTCTCTATAATGTGAGTGAAAACATTACTATACCATCACTGAAGCCTACAGGATACATAGGGTCTGTTCACACACGCATGATCATTTAATGGCAATGCTCTGGCATGATGATGTCTGTTCTAGGAAGTGATGTGATCATCACACAAGGCTGGGGAGCACGCACAATTCACAGCAGGCAGATTTGGGCCACAAGGGATCCTGCTTTGGCCTGCAGGGCCCAAATCAGCCCACTGCAAAGCACAGGCATACTCTCAGGGCAGCCAGATGACATCAGTGACATCACGGCAGCAGCCCCTGGAGCGTACCTTGAAGGCTCATTCACTGACTTTCCCCCTTCGGGGTGATAGGTGAGAGTGGGGGATCCCCCACCAAGGGGAAACGGATCCCTAATTGTGTCTGAGGTTGTGGAAATCAAATGGGTCATATTGCTTCTGTCTTTGAGGGACTTACATGCACATTATATTTAACTCCAGATTTCTTGATTGTCAAGGAATGCATGTGGTGGGGGGTGGGGGGAAGGGTGGGAGAAGGGCCCCTGAGGGTGAGGGTGGCATTTGGCATGCAAAATGCCACCCCTGGCAAGACAAGCCTCTCCCAGCTGTCAGTGGTAGAGATGAGAGCAGAGCACCTACTTGGGGAGGCCATGAAATGGCCCCCCCAAGTGGGAGCAGGCTGAGCCTTGGTGGGGGGATGGGAGGAAGGGTGGGAGAAGGGCCCCAGAGGGTTGGGGGGGGGATTTTGTTGCAGTGGTTCCCCCCCATTAAGTCGTTTTATGGAGGGAGAGTTGTATTAGGCTGGTAGTTATTATGATCATCTTCTGTTTCCATGCCCTGTTGTGCCCGCTCACTATGTGACCTGTTGTAATGTTCAAAACTTTACTGTTTGTCCATTTCAAAAAAAAAAATGTGTTTAAGATTCTCTGATGTGTAGTTAATTGTGTTGTGTTGTGCTATGAGGGACAATAAGTGTAATATGTTGTGATTTGTTGACCACTTGTAATTTGAAAATGAGAAAATAAAGGTTTTTTAAACTTAATGATTGTGTGTCTGTGTTCCCTTCTTTGATGGGAGGTTGGTTCCCAGCATAGGGAACAATGGGGCAGGCTGGCCAGCCTTCTCTGCGGGTGGTGGGGGGGTCAGGGGGGTGGTTGTCTGTGTGCCAGGGCAGGTGCTCTTTCCCAGGGACGATTTGGCACTGCCACCATTGTGGCACCCCTTGTCTGTGCAGAACTGCCCTGGGAAAGAGAGTTTAGGGGTTCCCAAAAGGGGAGGGCAGGCCAGCCTGTTCCTGGGGTTATGGTGGGTGTGGGGCAGGTGGGGGTTGATTTGGGTCTGTGAGGGGCTACTGGGGGGATTTGGGTCTGTGTGTGGCAGCTGGGGGGGAATTGGGTTTGTGTGGGGCTGTGAAGGGTGGACTTTAGGGGCTGAGAGCACCTACTTGGGGAGGCCATGAAATGGCCCCCCCCAAGTGGGAGCAGGCTGAGCCTTGGTGGGGGGTGGGAGGAGGGGTGGGAGAAGGGCCCCAGAGGGTTGGGGGGCATTTTGCATGCAAAATGCCACCCCTGGCAACACAAGCCTCCCCCAGCTGTCAGTGGTAGAGATTAGAGCACCTACTTGGGGAGGCCATGAAATGGCCCCCCCAAGTGGGAGCAGGCTGAGCCTCGGTGGGGGGTGGGAGGAGGGGTGGGAGAAGGGCCCCTGAGGGCTGGGGGGCATTTTGCATGCAAAATGCCACCCCTGGCAAAGGAAGCCTGCTTCTTCATTTTTTCCCCATAGGAAATAATGAAGAAGATGCTCCTTTATGGGAGGATGGGGGGACCTGCTTTGGGGGGCCATAACATGGCCCCCCAAAGTCCAATCTGTCTGAAACTTGGGTGGGTGTTAGAGAAGGGTTAGAGGAAGGTCCCCACCAATTTTGGGCTTATTTGGTGGGAAAATGCCTCCTCCAGGCGTCCTGAAAGACGGAGGCATTTTCCCAGCAAAATAACCCGAAAGAATCCCGAAAGAATGCCGAAATAATGCCGAATCCCGAATCCCGAAAGAGATTCTTGTTTCGGCATTCGGCTAATGCCGGTAGAGAATCTTGTTTCGGGTAATCCCGAAACAAGAAAGCCGAAAGTTTTTTCCTTGCACACCCCTACAACAGACCCAAGGTCCTCCTCAGAGCCAAACTCCCTTTTAGACACTGGGCAGGAATTAATCTTCTTCACTGAAGAAGATATAATCCTTCACTTGGCTTGAATGGGAGTCTCCACTTATTACCCAATCACTCTGCCAAAACACACACACACAACGCCCACACACATAAACACCAAGTTCTATTGTGGCTGTGTAAACAGGTTGCAGCTTGTGCTGGCTTTTATACTTGGAATTCTTAACTAGAATTCCTCCCTCAAGACAATTATGTTACAATTAAGGCAAAACATTTCTTTTCCCTCATGCCAGAGGGGAACCTGCCTGAGCTTCCCTGTCAGAATCTCACACACACTCTCCTAAAAATCCTGTCAGCAACCAACCGTCATCTTGAAGGCTGGTAATGACTGGCCAATCAGAGAGAAGGGAGCAACTTGTCAATCAAACTCTCATTCCAGGTAATTGTTAACTCCTTCCCTTCCAGCTCTCTGAGTACTGCACTTAGGAAACCTATAAAGTGCATTCTGTTAGGTCTTTCAACTAAAATTTCCCAAGGTGATTTGCAATGCAATAAAAATTAATAAAAATGTATAAAATAATAATAAAAGTGTAGTTAAAATAAAGATCAAAATGAATCAATAAAATATCACAAAATCACTAAAACACAGCATTCCAATAGTGCCACCTACTATGACATTTCTCAATGATCTAGCTCAAAGGCCATCCTAAAAAGACAATCCCTCAATTCCACCTGAAAAGGCTTAATGGAAGCAGAGATTCTTACCATTTTTACATAACTACATTATTGTCTTTATCTCTAAGTCTGCTTTTTCTATAATATTATATTTTTATTTTACTTTTCCTCTATGGAGCACAGGGTGACACACATAGTTCTTGTCTCCATTTTATCATCCCGTGAAGATGATTGTGCTGACAAATAATTAACTCAAGGTCACCCAGTGAGTTTAAGGGCTGAATGAGAATTGGAACTGGATTCTTCATGCTAAGCTGCCGTTCTAACCACTAAACCACACTAATTGTCAATGCCATATTTGGCTTACCATTCTTAAAGGCAGTCACTTCAGCCTGGAGCAGACACAGTCAACGCCCATAATTTTAGGAGAGAAGTTGTATCAATCTGCAGTAGAACAGTAGGATTTGTGTCCAGTGGCACCTTAGAGACCAACAAAATTTTTAGGGTGTAAGTAAGATCTCCCTTCTTCAGACTAGAGATGGGCACGGACAGCAATATGAACTTTAAAAAGCCACAAACAGCCCAAACAGCTGTTCGCAAACAAGCTGTTCCTGAGGCCCCATTCTAAATGAACAGGTGGTAATTGCAACCTTCCTTCCTTGCTGTTTGTTGCTGTTCATCAAGCCAGACAATCTGGCACCTGCAATCCCCTTGGCAACCGGAGGCAGGGACTGCCTGAACTCTGTCTGAACTCCTGCTGTTGCCCTGGAAACCCCAATCTAAGCTCAATTTCACTTGATAGGCAAGTCTTCCTTTCAAGTGTGGAGCTCCAAATTTGTTACAAGGAAGCAAAGAGCAGGGGGGAGGGGGGCTCCCAGCTCTGGTTTTGTAAACAGTGAGGGAGAGACAGTTGCTGTTGGCATTTTGAGGGAGAGTGCATTGGAGGTTGAATTTTCTTTGTGTGTGGTGGGATAGGGATCTACCTCTTCAAGTTCCAGGGCTGCTGCCAGGCTTTGGGGCCAAGCTATTATTTATTACTGGTACCTTTCCTGCTGCCTGCTCAGGTAAGGTTTCTGGGAGTGGTGCGGTAGGGATCTTGATGGCTGGAGGAGGGTCTGCTGGCCCCTATGAACAACAAACATGTTCATGACAGGATCATGTTTGTCAGTGTTTGTTGTTCATTGTTCTTGTATGGCAGTGAACACCATGATCTTTTTTTTTTCTGTTCATGCCTGTGTCTACTCCAGACACAGTCATAGCTATGGTTAGTGCTAATGAAGAGTTGGATCCTGTGGAACATTTCCACTGATATAGGGAGGTGATTTTTGCTGATATCCCCCTCCTGCTATAGACCTTCAACTTCCCTCCCATGCTTTTCCTGGAGATTCCCCATCCCACAGGAGCAGCACTTCAGGATGCTTTGAGGATTACAGCAAGGGAGGCAAGAGAGTCCTAGTCCACAGACAGAAATTCCTTCTGTCACTGGAGATTTGCTACAGAATCCAAGCCAATGATTCACTATCTTTAGCCCAGTTAAGGTCTGAAAGATGTAACAAATTCCTGATTTAGGTTGCCAAGATAAGCCTTGTTTGCAAGGGGTATGTAGAATATGTAGAGAACTCCAAAAACCTGGGAATAATTGGCTTAACCATGATTATTTTGGTGTCTCTAACTATGGGTTAATGCAAATTATGGCATACAAACAAAACCATGGTTTTGGAACTTGATTTGCCGGACAGTCAGGTTTCAAGGGGGGGGGGGGATTACTCAAAGTACATGCACACATGCACACACATATACACATCAAGAATGCAGTCATATGCAGAGTCACATCCTTCTAAGCACATTGACTTTCAATGGATTTAGAAGGCGGTAACTGTGTTTAGAATTATCCTGAAGTTTTGATTTATGCATTATTCAGCACGTAGTCTTATAGTTTTCTTCTCACTGGAGTTCTCAACAATTCCTTAATTTGGAACAAAAATAGAGAAAAGTTTACACATTTCTCTGCAGTAGGACTTGCCTGATCATTCTGCATCAGCACGATAAAGTTATAGATGCTGAGATTTATTCTGACCATATGTTTTGCTTTGTTAGCAGTATTTGGTGAATGTGAGTTCTCTTCACAATGTCTCTTTTGCAGTGATCACATTTTCCAGGGTGCTAGGGAATTGTCCCAGCCATTCTCTAGTCACGTTCAGCATTTAGAGTGTGTTGCTGTGCATGTGTATATTTATGTGTTCTGTACTACCAGCAAGGAAATACATCCAGAGCTGTGACTTTGACCAAAAACATAAACTTGTACTTTGCCTTCAATTGCAATGGATTTAGAAGGGTGTAACTCTGTTTAAGATTAAAGAGTACATTCCTTAAATCCATATTCTGAAATAACTGCCATACCTTGGCTTTGTAGTCAGAGAGTCACTATCCTTAAACACATTTTAAAAGGGAAGAAAAATTACCTTAAGCATTCTGATTTTATTTTATACACAACAAAATGAGACATAGAACAATATCTATGACAAAGAACTTAGCACTGAGAACCCAAACCCTCAGGGGAGGAGACTGTGTTTCAGCTTAGAGCACCTGTCTTGCATGTAGAAGGTCCTGGGTTCAATCTCTAATATTTCAGGAAATGGGTGAAGTGTGTCTTGTGTCTTGAAAACTTTGAGAACTGCTGCCATCCAGAGTAAATAGAACCAGGGACGTAGACTTTCCAATGTCCCGGGGGTGGGGGGGCTGGGGCCGGGCCAGAGGTATTGCAATGCCAGTGACATCACAGGGAGGGGCTTCCATTGCCACCATCTGTGGAGGCGGGGCCATAGGAGATTTAGGGAGAGGCTCTGCACAAATTTAGGGGGACCCAGGCACCCATGGGGACACCCCTAACAATGCCCCTGAGCTGGGCCAAACCTAAGAAAATGTGAGAGTTGGTCAGTGGTTATAGTGCTATCTCAGCAATCTCTTGCTGTGTCCTGTTTTTGAAATTCACTTTTAGGATAGTCACTTGATGATCTATAATTATACATACCATGTGTATAGGACAAACTAATGGTCATACATTTGACACTATGTAAGGCAACACAGAAAAGCCTGTAAGGGGACATTTTTAAAGTTTTCCTGGACGTTCATTTACAGGAGTCTTGATTCTGCCTTATCCATAAGGGTGACTTAGTACTGAAATTTACTAAATTATGGCATTGCAGATGCCTTCGTTTGGTAAATGCATGGTTGAAGTCTGAACCAGGGCAGAATACAAAACTGTTGCCGTGCACTCGATTTCTGAGCAGTGTACAGAGTGCAAAGTAGTGGCAAACTCCCATCTTCTCACTTCAAACTCATATCCTATAAGTGAGTACAAGCACATTTTGAGGCAATTCAGAACTGTGCTAGTCATGATGACCCCAAAGAAAACTCGCAGTTATACTACCTAGGATTTTATATACCTTGCTTTCTTAGCACACTGCTTAAACTCCACCTTAAAATACATTATTAACCAAATCACAGCCTGGACACAGGGCAAAAGGAATTTTTTAAAAGGCCTCTGATCTGCACGCCCCCTCTTCCAATCTTGTTCATGCAGACAGGGCTTCTCATTGCTTCAGAGAGACAGCACTCATTTTTAGGAATTGTCCTTTTCTGCAATAGATACCACCTCTCCATTTAAACATGGAATGGAAATTGAAAGAGGAGTTTAGGAGTGGCTGAAGCAGCCCCCCCCCAATACATTACCATGAAAAAAACTAACTGTTCTCCCACACACAGCAAAAAAAAAAAAAAAGCCACAAACAAGCAAACAAAGCTATTTCAACAAGGAAACATAAGGCCTACCCTTTCCCAGTGTTCCATTTCCAAAATATAATGTAATGATAAGGTTACTGGAAAGTAAAATAGATGCTCACTTTTTCCCCCGTTAAAAGGAATAGAAACTGGTCCTTAACAGAATAGCATTGACTGCAGAGAAAACATGATGGGTGGCTGGAGCGTGCTGGTTGGTGTGAGTGTATAAGTTTTAAAAGGGAAGCAGTTTTAGAAAAAAATTAGTTTTAAAAAAGAAGTCAGAGTTCTTTATTATAAAAACTCCATACTTTGATAGGAAAGTGCAGAGAGCTTCCTACCTACAGATCTGTACTGAGGAGGAAGTCCTCATGAGTAGACATGGAACAAAAAAACCCAATGAACCAGCAGGTTCATGCTTCGTGGGTTTCATGAACCACGAACCATGGAACTGGACCAGTTACGAACCAGTTCATGGTTTGTGGGGTTTAAATGCCCCTTTCTGGCCTTAACAGCGGCAGGGGAAGGGGCATTTAACAGTTTAAAGGGCCCTTTCCTGCCTTGCAAGTGGCAGGTCCCTTTAAACTATCAGCTGGCAGGGGGGATCCCCCCTTCACAGCCTGCCAGCTGATAGTTTAAAGGGACCTGCCCTTTAAATTGCCCAAACCCCAGCCCCCTACCCCCCCCAGCCCCAGCCCAGCCCCACACTTACTTTATCCTGCAGTGTGGCATTCTTCCTCTCCTCCCAGGAGGGGCAGGAAGGCTGTTTTTGGCCTCTTCCACCTCTCTGGGGGCCTGCAGGGTGACGGAGGAGGCGGCCTTCCTGCCCCTCAAATGGCCCTCAAATGCCGTGGCAGCCATTTGAGGGGCAGGGAGGCCATTTTCAGCCTCTTGAAGGGCAGGAAGGCCGCTGGGGTTTGGGCCCTCCCAGGCAGGTCCCTTTAAACTATCAGCTGGCAGGTGGGGGGGGGGACCTGCTCCAGCAGGGCCCTTAAAGGGGCAGTTTAAATGGTCATTTAACTGGGGAAATGGCCGTTTAAACTGCCCCTGTAAATATGACCCAACGAACCAGCATAGTTTGTGGAAGTTCCATGGAAAGGAGCTTCCACGAACCCTGGTTTGTGAACCTCGAACCAGCTTGGTTCGTGGGTTTTTTTCAGTCATATTTCAGTTCATGCCCATCTCTACTCCTGAGTAGTAATCTACACATCAAAGGGCAGTAAAGGAATAAACAGTAAACAGATGCTCTGACCTGTCTATCTTTCTAACTCTCTGGTTTCTCCCCCTCTGAAACCTGAGGAATGGGACAGCATTAGAAGTGGAATCTTCTAACATAGCCTGAATGTAAATTGTAGCCATGCACTTATATTGCACTTATATCCAACAGAGGTCTTGCAATCTGACTGTTGCTACATTGAAAATGGGTGGAGCCAGCAAGGGTTAAGGACTAAGCTAATTAGTGTGTCATAGTCAAAGGTATTTTAAGGCAGTGTATACATTCTTTTTTATATAAAATTTATTTTTATAAATATAAGCAGAACAGAAAAAAGAAAATAAAAACAATAGCACAATTATAATGTCAAAAGAAAAAGAGTAAACATAATATAACAAACAATAAACTCATGTTTTTTATATCCAGCACATATCAATCCTTGAATGTGTTTGGTGTCTGTCAGAAAAGAAAGTATAGTATATTCAAATTTTTGATCCTACAAGCATCTTCCAATTGTAACATTTCCATATAATTAAACACATTTTGGAGAAGATAGGGGGAAGTGAAGAGAGGGGAGAGACTTCTGAAGTAAATGCTCTCTGGATTTATGGCTGTCAAAATCTCACATACTCTCTGGTCCTTTCTTTTATTTATGTAAACCACTTCAGTCGCCCACAATGTAAAAGAGGCACAAACTTGGTTGATAGTTTGTAAGCCTTGTGTTCCCTTTGTAGGATCAAAAATCTTTTAGACATTTAATCCACTGAAGCCATCATATACTATTTAATATATTACTTCAAAAAATAGTTTCTTGATAGGAGGGGAGAGAGCACATTTTGGGGAAGTTTGCCTTCTTTGTTTTTTCCCCCCACCTATCTTTTTCTTAGATCCATTACCCCATTCATGTCTCTGAAGATCATTATCTTCTTGAAAATTGAAAATGGATTGGAAAACATTTTCATAAAAACTTTCTCTTGCATTTTTTGGTGCATATATTGTTGCTAGTGTGTAAATCTTGCCTTGGAGCCTGATTTTCAAAATCAAATATCTTCTATCAGAGTCTCTTAATTCTTCTGTAACAATTATTTGTAAATTGTTTATTCAAACCGCAATACCTTTAAAAATGATAAATTCTTAATAAACACACTAATACATACAAGCAAAAAACAGTAACAAAGCCCCAAAGAATCATAGAAATTATAATATGATATAACAGGAACGGTGGACAATCCTGTGCTTCATCGGCTATTGTAACTGAGACCCTCATGTGAGCTCTGGGGGGGCTTGAGCCCCTTAGCCCCCACGTAGTTCACTGGCTGCCTGGGGGGGCTCAGCCCCCCCTGGCCAAATCCGGGGGGGGCTTGGTCTTCAACGAAGACCAACCTTGGTCTTCAACGAAGACCAAGGTTGTACACGCAGACAATGGCAAACCATCTCTGTTAATCTCTTGCCATGAAAACCCCACCACCTCTCTACCACACAACTTTAAGTTGCATGCATTTTAAGACAGCCTGCTCCTTTTCTTGATGACACATTTGAGGGTGGAAAAACTAGTCTTCCCTTTTAGAGTTATGTTCGAACTTATGCTGAATTTGGTTTTAGGTGAAATCTGGTGGCAATGTTAGGGCTGTCTGAAAACACTTGAGAAATTGTACTGTCTCTTTGTGCTGCTTTACAGTGAAATTCTTCTGAGGAAATGAATGGAGGTATTCTAATTTCTACGTTTAGGGCCCTGCACCTATTATCATATTTTATGATCTTCTTATTGCCTTGTATATGGAAAGCATATGGCTAGATTAATAACTTTTGTCCTTAATCAAGAGCTGATGAACAACCATAGAAACACTAATTTGCAGACACAAAATAGGAAACCACAAAATCAGAAGCTGCTGTTTAAATCCATCAATTACAAGACAGATGGAATCCGAAGAATGATATGCCTTTATTTTATACTGGAATATTTTCATTTCCTCATTTTCCATCTTTATCTGAACATCTAAAAGCATTATAAAAGCTACAATTGAAAACTAAACACACATTCACACAATGAAATCCTTAAATAAACCAGGGAATTTAGAATTAGAAAAGAGGGGAAAAGCTTGCCCCTCTTCTGATAGCATCAATAGTGGTTATTAATGCCTATTTGTAGCCTTGGATGAATGAGGAAGCCAGAATCTTTGATGAAAGTAAATTATGTATAAAGAAAGTCCATTATTTACAAGACCATTATATTCTCATCTCATATAATACGCAGCCTTATCCCCGATGTCTGGAATTGCCTTTCCTTATTAACCAACATGTCTGTGTAAATTAAAATATTATGATGGAGCTAAATTACGGACCACCCAGAGGAATAGAAAAGGAATCTGAACCTTCACTCTTCTTCTCATTCTGCAATACACATTCAGGAGGAGATGCTTTTTCAACAAAACAAAAAGGGAAGGCAAATGTGTTTTATAAGACAAGGCAGAGATGGTGTGGGGCCACATAGGATCTCACTCACTTTTTTTTTTTTAAAAAAAGGAAACACTGGACCCTTAAAAATTACCTGCTGCCAAATTCAGGTGGGAAGATTTGAGGAATATTACAGAAATCTAAGTAGTCTTCCTATATTGTAGGTGTCACGTGCTAAATTTGGGATACATAAAACTGAGTGGGATTGATGTCTTGGTCTGGGATGGCTGGTGAGATTTTATTCTGGGTGTATGCTATGCACATTCTTACACGCATTAGGGCTAACAGTATTGCCTATCTTGGGAACACCTTTGGAAGTTCTGATGAGATTGCCTCTGTTTTTACCCTTTTCTGCTTGCCTGTTCACATGCAGGACTGCCCTACAGCTATTGAAATTTTCCAGGGATCCCAGCATTAAAATATGTTTACTCTCAAACCTCAGGACAGACCAATGTCAGGAGACATGCAACCTGCTTGTGGGGAAGGTTCCCAATGACTAGCCAACTCAATGTGCTTCACAATTACCCACTGTGACTGGCAGAACACAGAAATGAACCCGTGGACTCAAGAGTTAGAGCAGTCCTGTGGATCAGTCGATAGGAACTGTATACTAGAAATGTTAAGATCTGATCAGGCAACGTTGTTGTAGGCAAGAAGTTAGGTTTTGAAGGTTGAGAGTGAGAAGTGAGATTATGAGGGTTTGAGAGAGAAGGGTTAATATAAAAGAAGTATCAGTTAAAGGTCTGAGGTGATATCAGATTTTTGGATAAGTTTTCCTTTCTGGGGAAATGAGATGTTTCAGTAGGCCAACATGCTTTTGCTAGTCTGGTGTGTAGTTTTGTTGATATGCTATAAACCTTAGAGAAAGAAGGTTTTTTGGAGGCATGTACAGTTTGAAGTCCAACATCCCACAACTCCTGATTAAGTGCTGATCACCTCATTTGGAGGGTTGTCAACCTCCAGGTGGGGCCTGGAGCTCTCTGGCCTGCAGAGCTCAGTTAGGAAATGGCAGCTTCAGAGTTAGAGTTTCCAATTGCCCACCAGTGGCAGGCAATCTGCCAGTGGTTTTCTCCATTGCCCTCCAATCCAAGTGGACCACCCAAGGATTGCTCACCACCGTCAGGCAACACTGGCAACCATGCAGCAGGCATACTCCCACCAGGGCATGACAATGTCACTTCTTCAACTGATATCATTACACTGGTGGTGAGCATGCGCCCATGCTTCTAAGGGGCCAATTTTGGCCCCAAATGGGCTCAATTGGTCCTACGCCAAGCACAGGAGCATGCCTATTGCCAATGCATTGATGTCACTTCCAGAAGTGACATCATCGCATCGGCGCCATAATCACATGAGAGTGAAGATCAGCCTCCTGGTAAGTACTAGGTCCCGCCTCCCACTGAATGGGTATAGGGCAACCCTATTCAGAGGGTGGACTCTGTTGCATCACATTCCCACTGAGCTCCTTCCCATCTCCAAACTTTGTCCACCACAGGCGCTGTCGTCTACTGACTTGTTTGTTTTTACTGAATAAACGTTGTGTTCACTTTTTAAAAGCAACCCGTTTTGTACCTGTCAGTATTACCTTATTTATTTATTTATTTATTTATTTATTTATTTATTTATTTATTTATGTTCTTTATAGTCTGCCTTTCTCACAGAGACTCAAGGCAGATTACACAGTATGAGATTAGTACAATCAGTATTAAGAACATTATTAAGAACATTTCAATACAGTATCAAGGACATTTCCATAAACAATGCCATAGGGTAAATAGATACAAGTTTAAAAGACATAGTATGAGCAAGAATCCAATACAGAGTAGAAAAAATACTGAAGCAGAACATAATTAATTCTAGGACTAACATTAGATAACATGGAGCACAGCTGGTACATAGAAGTACATATTTAAAGCAGCAGATAATATGTAAGGCCATATAGTGATGTAGTCTATGGTCCCTAACTCATTAGTGAAGCATCTGACACCCCCATCCCTACAATACAGCCCTCCTATTTGAGTAAAAAGCCTTTTTGAATAGTTCAGTTTTGCACCTTTTACAGAAAGCCAGGAGAGTGGGGGCTCTTTATAAATCCAGTTTTCTTTTTCCTTTCATTTTGCAAACCCCAGTGCAGTGGAGTAGGCAGAATGTTGTATTTTGACAGAGGGGGAAAGACTGTCTATCATACCCACTTTTTCAATAATTTCCCTCTTCTATGTTAGACATGAGCATGAACGGAAAAAAAAAACTGAACACCCTGTTTGTCGTTCGGTGCCATCCACGAACAACAAACATCGACGAACATGAACTGTTCCCAGACATGTTTGTTATTTGTTGTTTGTTGTTCATGGGGGTCAGAACCCCCCCAACCCCCCCACTTAGCCCCCCTTCCCTCAAACCCACTTACCTGGCCCTTTAAAGATCCCTTTAAACTATCAGCTGGCAGGCAGCAGGGGGTATTCCCCCCTGCCACCTGCCAGATAATAGTTTAAAGGGCCCTTTCCTGCCACATGCAAGGGGCAGGGCCCTTTAAACACCCCACAAACTGACCTTCCCAATGGAACTATCCTCCATAGTTCTGACAGTAGCTCCAGCAAACTCCAGCTAGAATTTTCCAGGCTCTTCTGCTCTGCCTTTCTCTGAAAAATGTATCTATGAATTCAAAAGTGCAATTACCTCACACCCTTGCTCTACAGGTAAAATGCTAGTGGGGGGTGGGGGCTCTTGACACTCATTCACAATGACTGTCCCAGCCAAACTCACAATATATTCCATTCATCCCTGCAACCTAGCCCATAATATTCCACTGGACCTTAGGGGCATGCAGTTGGAAACTTACTAATCGGAATCTACCCACAAACAATATCCACATGAACAAATGAAGCTGCCTCACACTGATTCAGCCTAGACATGGGCACGAACAGCATTACGAACAGAAAAAACCAACAAACAGCCTAATCTGCTCTTCTCAAACAAGCTGTTCATGAGACCCCATCCTAAATGGTGGTCATTGCAAGCCTTGTCCGTTGCCTTCAGCAGCCATTAGGCAATCCAGACAGTCTGGAACCTGCTGCAATCAAGCCCCTTGGCAACCAGAGACTGGGAGGGACTGAACTCTGCCTGAACTCCTTCTGGCTTTCCTTCTGGCTTTAACCCTTCAAAGTACTTCCAGCAGAGAGTCCCATTTTTGCCACTGTGAAGAGAAAATGACAGCCAAAGGGGAGAGCCATGGATCATGCCTTTCCCGGGGTGCAATATCTCTGAAACTTGGGGGGTCTTCAGAGGACAGTGAGAAATATGTCCCCTGCAAATTTGGTGGGTATTGGACATTAGGAAGGTCAGTTTGTGGGATGTTTAAAGGGCTCTGCCCCTTGCACATGGCAGGAAAGGGCCCTTTAAACTATCAGCTGGCAGGCGGCAGGGGGGGATCCCCCCTGCCGCCTGCCAGCTGATAGTTTAAAGGGATCTTTAAAGGGCCAGGTAAGTGGGTTTGAGGGGAGGGGGGCTAAGTGGGGGGGTTTGGGAGTGGGGTTCTGGCTCCCACGAACAATGAACATGTCTGGGAACAGTTTATGTTCGTCCATGTTCATTGTTCGTTGTTCGTGGATGGCACTGAATGACGAACAGGGTGTTCGGGGTTTTTTCCCCATTTGTGCCCATGTCTAATTCAGACCCATAGTCAATCAAGGTCAGTATTCTCTACTCTGACTGACAGGTATCTGAAGAAGGGAGCTTTGACTCTTGAAAGTTTATACTCTTGAAAAATCTTGTTGGTCTCTGGATGAAAATTGTACTGTTCAGACTGACAGTGGCACTCCAAGGCTCAGGCAGAAGTCTTTCACATCACCTGCTATCTGTTTATTTCAACCAGAGTTGTTGGGGATTGAACCTGAAAATCAACCTTCTGCATATTAATCAGATTCTTTACCATTGAGTCATGGCCCTTCTTCTCCATTAATAAAGACTCCAAAATGCTAACTATCTGAATATTTCTTTCATGAAAAGCATCACATGCCTGTTTCCATGCATTAAGCCTGATGGTCCCTATCTTGACTCAGCCAGTCTGGCCACGTGTATTCACAGCACAGTAACATCGTGACTAGACTACTATAATGCACTCTACATAGGTCTCCCCTCAAAGTCAACTTGGAGATTCCAGCTGGTGCAGAACGCTGCAGCTCATTTACTCTCAGAAGCTATTGGGGGCATGCATATCACTCCCAGTCTGCAGTCCCTCCAGTGGCTTCCCATCACTTATCAAGCTCAATTCATTGTTATGGCTATCACATTCAGAGCCCTTCATTGCACTGGCCCCTCAAATCTGTGAGACTGCCTCTCCCTATTTTCCACCATGGCAGCTTCACTCATCTGGACAGGTCCTTCTGTAGATACCACCCTGCAGTAGGGCAAAACCAACAGCCCATTGAAATCAATGGGCTTAGACTGGAGTAACTCTGTTTAGGATTTCACTATTTATTTATTTATTTATTCATTCATTCATTCATTCATTCATTCATTCATTCAATTTATATACCGCCCATCCCCAGGGGCTCTGGGCGGTGAACAGTTAAAATCGATAAAAACAAGAACTAAAATCAATATACAAATAATAAAACAAATTAACAAAGTGCAGTGGTAGGGAGAACCCTCCCCCACCCCAAAGGTGGGAGGCCGACATGGCACTGCCCCCTTCAATCACCGAATGCCTGGCGGAACAGCTCTGTCTTACAGGCCCGGCGGAATGATAATATGTCCCACTGGGCCCGGGTTTCCATTGACAGAGCCTTCCACCAGGCTGGGGCCAGGACTGAAAAGGCCCTGGCCCTGGTTGAAGCGAGGCGGGCTTCCTTAGGGCCGGGGACCACAAGTAAATATTTATTCGCTGATCAAAGCGATCTCCGGGGAACGTACAGGGAGTGGCGGTCCCGAAGATATGCCGGTCCAAACCCGCTCAGGGCTTTAAAGGTAAGAACCAACACTTTCAACCTGATTCGGAATTCAACCGGAAGCCAGTGCAGCTGGCGCAGGACAGGTGTGATGTGTGACTGGTAAGGTATACCAGTCAGGACCCGTGCCGCCGCATTCTGGACCAGTTGTAGTTTCCGGATCAGGCCCAGGGGTAGCCCAACGTAGAGTGAGTTACAGTAATCTTGCCTGGAGGTGACCGTTGCATGGATCACTGTAGCCAGGTCCTGGGGCGTCAGGTAGGGGGCAAGTTGCCTGATCTGACGAAGATGGAAAAATGCAGACTTGGCAACCGTCATGACCTGGGCCTCCATCAATAGGGAGGCATCCAGGAACACATCCAGACTCTTTACCACTGGCAAAGTTGCCAGTGGTGTCCCTTCCAGAGCAGGGAGCTGGATCCCAACATCTGGCAGCCCCCGTCCCAGCTGCAGGACCTCCGTCTTCACTGGGTTCAATTTCAGCCTGCTCTGTTTCAACCATGCCGTCACAGCCTCCAAAGCTCTGGCCAGATTGTCTGGGGCTGTGTCTGGCCGGCTGTCCATCAACAGAAAAAGTTGGGTGTCATCTGTGTATTGATGACAACCCAGCCCAAACCTCCGCACCAACTGGGTGAGGGGGCGCATATAGATGTTAAATAACATCGGGGAGAGTATTGCCCCTTGGGGAACCCCACACACCAAAGGGTGACGGGGCGATAGATCTCCCCCGAGCACCACCCTCTGTCCCCGACCCTGGAGAAAGGAGACCAGCCACTGTAAGGCTGTCCCCCTAATCCCCACGTCAGCAAGGCGGCTGGCCAACAAATCATAGTCAACCGTGTCAAATGCTGCTGTGAGATCAAGTAACACAAGCAGCGCTGACCCACCTCAATCCAGATGCCTGTGAAGGTCGTCTGTGAGGACAACCAAGGCTGTCTCCATCCCATGGCCAGGACGGAAGCCAGACTGGAATGGGTCCAGGACTAGAGCATCATTCAGGAATTCCTGCAGTTGTACCGCCACCGCCCGCTCAATCACCTTGCCCAGGAACAGGAGGTTCGACACTGGGAGGTAACTGGATGGGTTGGTGGGGTCCAAAGATGTTTTTTTCAGGAGGGGCCGCACTACCGCCTCCTTTAACACTCCTGGAAAGACCCCAGAGCTCAGGGAGATGTTAACAATGGCCTCCAAATGTTCCCGTAGCCCCTCCGAGCTGGCCTTCACCAGCCAGGATGGGCAGGGGTCCAGAGGACAGGTGGTTGGCCTCATCCCCTGCAGGATGTGCTAGCTAGCACATCTCTGTGCTAGCTTTATATGTGTTTAATTTTTTTTCCTGCTACCATGCCCTATTGTATCTGTGCCCTTAAATGACCCAACTGTTGTTTATTACTGTACTTTGCTCAGTTAATGTCCTTGCTGACAATTATATTGTATTTTCACTCTCACTGTTGTAATCCTCCTTGGATCTCAGTGAGAAAGGCAAACAACAATAACAATATAAAAGGGATGGGACATTATTCTCCAGGCCAGTTAGCAACCCTAGCATGTGTTGGTAGAAGGAGCTTTCTGAGGCAAGTATCATAGATATCATGTAGGCCTGAGGTATATCATAGCCACCACATGGCAAAATTTGTTGTGTACAATAATTCACTATGGGCAGCTTTCTCCATATTTCTGCAGACCTCTTATCTTCCCCCCTTCCCACATTTGCTCTGGTGAGGAGGAAATTTCTGGCTCACCATGTGGTAATAGCTGTCTCATGGAATGATTTAGAGGCCTCCACAGAGCAGCCATTATGAATGCATCAGCTCTCAGCCTTCTAGTGTTGCTGAGCCACAAGTATAGAGAAGTTCTGACAGGACCGATGTCATACAATGATTGGTTGTCAGAGTTACAAATAAGATCCTTGTTGCCTTGTCAGCCAGTGAAATTTCTTCATTTTACACTGGAAAAACACATCAATATTTTAATTCCTCAAGCCTCT
Organism: Eublepharis macularius; assembly: GCF_028583425.1. NCBI lineage: Eukaryota > Metazoa > Chordata > Lepidosauria > Squamata > Eublepharidae > Eublepharis > Eublepharis macularius. The sequence continues at coordinate 38,800,457 of NC_072791.1, forward strand.
GCCTGTCTGCCAGGCCTGTGAATGAATGGGAGAGAGGTTATTTTGCTCCAGTTACCCCAGGGTGTTTTGACTACATCTGGAGGTAGACAGGTGGGCTGGGCAGCTTTGCCCCAGCCCATCACTTCTGTTTATATGGTTTATTAAACTGCTGAAAGGTTTTGAATCTCTCATTTCATTGTAAAATCCATTTCTCCGCATGAACAATTCATCTTAAGTAATCTGCTGTTTTCAGAGTTTGTAATATAACTCTTGATGCCCTCTAAACTTAACTCTTTCTAGGTAGAAAATGACTGCTCTGGTTTTTCACAATTGCCACTCCAATGAATCTAAGCTGCAGTTTCACCTAGCTGTCTTTTTAAAAATAGAACATGGATGTCTGCTTTTAGCATTCTCATTCTCAGATTTAGAACTGAAAGAACGTTGCGGGAATCGGTAGGCTTTTACACCATGTATAGTACTGAATAGGACCTTTTCTTTTTAAAAAGGGGGTTCTGAATGTTCCATCTAGCTATTTGTGATTCTAGTCATTCCATCTATATGTTAAGTTTATAAGTTCATAGAAAGTGTGGCTGTGAAACAGAGTGATAAATGTTGTCTGAGTTAGTTTGGACTATTTCTAGGGTGTTTGCATATCTACAAGTTTTGAAAAATCCCAAAGACAGAGATGGGTAGCTCAGTTCTAAACTCTGGGTGTTTTCTATTACTGGTGCAATGTCGATGTAGCTAGCTATAATACCCTATGCTTCTTCAGGAGAGATTTTTTTAAAGACCTAACTTCAAGGAGCACTTATTCTACCTTGGAGCATTTCAAACCCTCTCAAAGTGACAAGCAGCAAAACAAGAGGAGGCAGGACTAGGTCCACACCACATACACTGCAAAGCAGTCCTCTAACCACATACCCAAGTGGGTATATCAGATTTTTTTTAAAAAAAGAGGCATTCACGACATTTAGACTGTGAATCTATTTGCCCTGTCCTCTGTACAAATAAAGCATGAGGGGAATAATTGTGCAGCTGGAAGAAATTAGACAAGCACATGCCAAGGGTTATGTCAGAAACCTCACCTCTTTTTAGCAGGCTTTCCCCACTTACAGATGCCTCACCCATCCTCTTTATGGATATCGCAGGACTAGCTGGTCACTATTTCTGTGTATAAGCAGGGATTTGGCGGCGGGGGTGGGATACCCGATAAGCTGTGGAGGTCTTTTTTTTTTTTTTACCTATTTCACATCTTGGGTGGCAGGTTGTTTTTCTTTTAAATAAATGTCCCTGATATATGACTCTTTAGGCAATAGCTAGTTTTGGCAGATTGCTTGGTTGGCAAGCCGCCTGACGCATCAGGGATGGAGGGAATGTCTGGATCAGCCCATCACTGGCCTTATGGCAAATTAGGTCTTGGGAAGGAAGGGCTGAGCAATATCTTACCAAACCTAATCATGGCCTTATGGCGTGTCAGGGGAGGGGGACAGGCTTGACACCCCTCAGCACGTTGCTGATGATAAAAAAGGCCAGTGAAAGCTGCTGGCTGTTTTTTTTAGCCAGGGTAGATCTGTCAAATTAAGGCAGCTATTGAGAAAAAGAATGCTCAGCTGCCTTAGCACAGCCCACCCATTTGAATTTTAAATATTTAAAGATGATGCAGGTCAGATATTTAAATAAACTAGTTAAACCTGGGCTGTGGTTTCATGTCTTTATTTGAGATTTGCCCCCACCCCAGTCGGAATGAGAGGCAGACACAGTATCTGGGTTTTTAAATGGGCCACTTTATTAAAATAACAACATGCAAACATCTTCTACGGCAAGGGCCTAACTAGCGGTACAGGTCAGGCCCTGGGGTCACTCCTGGACCCGCCCTGACCTGTCTGGGTGAGATACCTGCTGCCCCGGGTGCGAGCCATCCATCAAATGACTGGGACACGGCCTGGTCAGGTGAAGTGGTTCACCCCTGTAAAGCTCCCCCACCCGGCAGTACGGCAGCGGGGGGAGACTGGCTTGTCCAGGGGTTCCCCACCAAGGGCGTCTGTCCTCGCAATTGGGCTGTATGGCAGCCAGCCGCTCCTGACAGAACCCAATTACCCACCAATGGGGAGGTGCCAAGGGTGCTCACCGACCCGCTACAGATTTCCCCTAACTGAAATCCTGCCACCCGGGAAATTACCTCAGACCCACCAAGCCAATTAACCCCACATTTCTCACAGTGCGAGGTAGGTGAAAAAACTCCAGTCCCAGTGCCAATTGGAGACAAGGAGATAAAAAATTCCTACCTGGCCCCATCAAAGGTGACCAGCTAGTCCTGCACTGAAATAGGGTGAGGTGGGTGGGCCGAGCACAAGGCACGACTGAATGCCAGGGGGCGGAGAAGCCAACTGGTGCTGCAAAACTCCGCCCCCAAAGCTGAGCCCTGTATGTAGGGCTCAACGTCTGCCTTCCTCCTTCCAAGGAGGGAAAAGACTGCCAGCCCGCCTAAGTGGCTTAAGCCACTGGCTAGGCTGGCAGGATCTTGGGCAATATCATGGCCATTAAGGGCTTTGTAGATGATGGCCACCACCTTGAACTGAACCCAGCAAATGACTGGTAGAATCATAGAATCAATGAATCATAGGGTTGGAAGATACCTCTAGGGTCATCTAGTCCAACCCCCTGCACAATGCAGAAAATTCACAACTACCTCCCCTCCCCCAAACCCCAGTGACCCCTGCTTCATGCTCAGAAGATAGCAAAACACTGAGTGATTCCGCACACATTGGATAATGCACTTCCAATTCTCTTTATAGATCATTTGGAACGGATTTTTTTGTGTGCAGAACAAAAAATCCACTTCAAATGATTAATAAAGTGCATTATCCAATGTGTGCGGAAGCTTCAACTGTTAGGATCCCTAGCCAAACAAGCCTGGGGGAAATTGCTACTTGATCCTAAGGTGGCGATCGGCCTTACCCTGGGCATGTAAGCCCAGGGTACTAAGCACTGATGTAACCCCCCTGCCCTCCCTCTCATGATCTGCCTAGGTTCACAGAACAAACATTGCTATCAGATGGCCATCTAGCCTCTGCTTAAAAACCTCCAAAGAAGGAGAGCCCACCACCTCCTGAAGAAGCCTGTTCCACTGAGGGACCACTCTAACTGTCAACTGGTAGTCAATAGAATGACTGCAGAATGGGTGTTGTATGTTCCGTCTGGCACCCAGTTGTAAGTAACTAGGCTGCAGGGTTCTGTACCAGCTGAATTTTTTTACTTAACTTTAAGAGAAGATCCCTGTAGAATGCATTATAATGGAGCCACATGGCCAAGCCAAGGTAGGAGGCCATCTTCTGGGCTAAATGAAGCTGGGAGAATGCTTTTCTTTTTTGCAGCTGCCTTAACTTGCTTTTCCAGCAACAATCCTAGATCCTGTATAACCCAGGGGCTTTTAACTGAATCAGTGAGCATCAGCTGGACGCCATCAAAGGTGGGAAGCACAGTGTCCTTCAAGACCGCAGCCTTCCCAACCAGCATTACCTCCATCTTGTCAAGATTCAGTATCAGGCCCACCCCTTGACTCCTCTTCAATTTCTTTTCTATAAGACAAAGAAGAATTTGCTGGTGGATTGTACCCAATTTAACATTCTGTATGACTTTGAAATATGATGGGATAAACAACCATACTAATAAAACAGATTTTTTTAAAAAAAGAATTAGCAAACATGGAAGAATTATAGTCACAAAACCTTCAATTTTCAGTTTGTATTTTCCTAGGGATTCCCAACTGTGAGTATAAGATAACAAAATTACTGGTGTTGAACTTAATATTAGCTTTTATTGCGGTTTCCTTACAAATACTGTATTTATATCTTTAAGCTTTGAGCCCCAGTTTTGAGATGCTCATTATTATCTGGCAGAAACCAAATAAAAGCATAACCAGCAAATATAATTTTTGACTTAGCAGGTAATATTGTATAATTATTATGCCTACTACTCACTGATAAAGTGGAATTGAAAAATAATAACCCTTTTAAATAACAATTATAGGAATATTTCAATTATTTCCTCAGAGTTGTGTAAACTCTAGCAGGTATAAGATGCTCCTACAAAAGCAAATTCCCCATTTGTTTAGCTGAGGGTGGGTGGGCATTCATATGCACTTACATACATGTGTACACAACACATACATTGATAGAGCTGTTTCCCCCAGATTTTCCTTTACAGTCAATTTAGACGAACAGTCCTAAGTAGGGCTACACAAAATATCATGCCTTCTAACAGGGCTTATTCCCAGCATTGAAGCTAAGAGTCTTATAAATACACTCAGTTCCCAGAAACACATGTACACTGTGTGTTACTGCACACAAGTTTTATAGATTGATAGATATATATACCTATATATGTAGATATATATATATATCTACATATAAAAATGGTTTGGATTCTGTGGTAATACTCTGCATTTCCAGCAATGGCACAGGACTTCTTCACCTCCCTGCTTCTGCGACAGCCTGGAAATGTTCCTAAAAAGCAAGAAAAGGGAGTCTCAGGAACCACATCAGTGGAAAATTGGGGGTTTGAAGGGAATTGGCACAAACTGTCCCCTTTTACATTAGCAGAAAATTATCAAGGAATCCAGTACGACAATCTGTCTGTCTTCTGGTCCAACCAAGACCATTTTCACATGTCTTAACCGCCACGCAAAACCGCACAAAACTCACAGAATGACGGCATCTTTGTGGCATGTTTTCCCATCATGATTCCATTTTGTGGCGTAATTTCTGATGTCATCACGTCATGGAAGGGATTGACAGGTAATTGTGCCATAAAGAAGCCGTCGTGCTGTGAGTTTTGTGTGATTTTGCATGGTGGTTAAGACGTGTGAAAACAGAACAACTGGTCATGACAATGGAGCCATATGTTCCAATGTCCAAGGAGTTGTTTAGCCTTTGGGTATAGTTCCTTCTCTGCTTCCTCATCAGGGCTGAAATACTTCAAAGATGATGAGCAGAGCAAAAACAGAGATGAATTTTCTTTCTTCTCTCTCCCTGCCCCCCTGCCACCTCTTCCTTATTTAATACTCATGAAAAAACCTGCCTTTGTAATTCATTACAAGAAGAGTACATTCTAATAAACACTGACACCATGATTTTCTTTCATTTTCACAGTATCTTGGAATTTTTCACTTCTGACTGAGAGGGAAGGGGATGGGAGAGGCTGGCATGAAGGGGAAGGAGATGAGAGTAGGGCCAAGTGGTTCTGATGGGTTATGCTCCTCCTCCTCCTCATCTCCTGCTCCTATCAAACATTGTTCCAGTCAAACAGCATAAGGCAGCCCAGTGTATTCTCTGCTTCAGAAGATAAACAGGGTCCCGGCAGCTGTGTATAAAATTAACTGGGCGTTTCACACCTTACTGTTTCCAAAGCTTTCACCCAAACCAATAGCTGGAGATTTCTTCTCCTAAAAAAAGGCTTAAACAAGCCAGTTTCTTTTCACCCTCCCTCCCTCTCCATGACTCTAGTGTCCTTCTGAACAGCTCTTTAATTAAAAGGAAATGTTCACAAGCTGTTTTATGGGTGGCCCATTTAAATTGAATTATTCGGCATCTTATAAAACAGGGAGTTTGACAATCTTTCAATAAAAAAATATCAAACATAAACTCTTTATAAGCTAATGGCCAATAAGCTCTAGAATGTAGCTAAAGGGGATGTTTATGCTGCAAACTGCCCATTTTGTTGCATTTGAAACAGCTCTTTGTCGTCCCGTAAGTGATGAGGGTTTTTTATTTTTTTTATATTTAGGGGCTTGCAGATTAATGTTTCTGTGGCATGGAGATCATCATTAAACAATCTCATTATCTCTGTTTGAATGAAAAAGCAATGGTGCAGAAGCTGCAGATTTCTGCATACAGATGGCATATTAGCTTCCATCCGATGTAATGGTGATGATTGTGCGTATTTTTATAAAAGGTTTCCAAATGCAGGGCTATTTTGTGGCATACAGTATTTTGTGCCCTTGAGCTTTATTCGAGGCTTTTTGAACTTCGCTTTTGGAGCACGTGCAATAAAAAACTGAGCTATAGTTACTAATTATGGTTACCAACCTCCAGGTGGGGCCTGAGATTCTCTCAGACTACAGAGATGAGTTCTGGCAAGTTCACCAGCTACGGCCATTCCTTTAAAAGTGTGATGCGGCCACACTGATCCATACTCTGATCATATCCAAGACAGATGACTGTATTGCACTCTGTATGGGGCCTTCATGAAGGTCCAGAAATTGTAATTGATCCAAAATGCAGTGTCCACACTTCTGTCATGGGTTTGTTGCAGGGATTGGTTGGTTACAGGGATCATATCTGTGCTGAAAGATATGCACTGATTACCCATCTGTTTACAGGTACAATTCAATGGTCTGGTTCTGCCTCTGAAAATGGAGTTAGTTCAGGTGCGAAGCCGGATTGGTTTGCTGCAGAAGAGCAGGACTGGAGTCTAGTTGCACCTTAGAGACCAACTAGATTTCCTCGACTCCAATCTGAAACTGGATCAAAAAGAGAGTCCAATAGCCCCTTTAAGACTAACCAACTTTATTGTAGTATAAGCTTTCGAGAATCACAGTTCTCTTCGTCAGATGCATGGAGGGCAAGAAGAAACTGGTCAGATATAGAGGAGGGGAGGGGAGGGAGGAGTAGATGCAAACAGCTCTCAAACAGCTCCTTCTGATATGGAGATCAGTTTGCTTCTGTAAAGGAAATCAGTTACTTTTGATAATGAGATAACCATTCATAGTCCCTATTCAGTCCCAGCTCGACAGAGTCAAATATACATATGAATTCCAATTCAGCAGCTTTCCATTGGATTTTGTTTTTGAAAGGTTTCTGTTGAACTACAGTGACCTTTAAGTCTTTGATGGAATGTCCTGGTAGATTGAAGTGTTCTCCCACTGGTTTCTGGACGTTGCCATTTCTAATGTCAGATTTGTGTCCATTTATTCTTTTGCGTAGAGGTTGGCTGGTTTGTCCAATGTACAGAGCAGATGGACATTGTTGGCACATGAGGGCATATATCACAATGGAGGATGAGCAGCTGTAAGAGCCAGAGACAGTGTAGTTGATGCCATTGCGTCCTGTAATTGTATTCCCTGGGTAGATATAAGGGCAGAGCTGGCATCTTGGTCTGTTGCAGGGCCTGGTATCTGTGCTGCTGATTCTGCTAGCTGATTCATGATTGTAAGTGAGAAGTCGTTTAAGGTTGGGGGGCTGTCTGTAGGCAAGGAGAGCTCTTCCACCCAAGGCTTCTGAGAGAGAGGCATCATTTTCCAGGATGGGTTGTAGCTCACTGATGATACGTTGGATGGGTTTGAGCTGGGAACTATAGGTGACAACCAGTGGTGTTCTGTTGTTAGTTCCTTTAGGTTTGTCCTGGAGCAGGCTGTTTCTGGGTACTAGTCTGGCCCTGTTGATTTGTTTCCTCACTTCATTTGGTGGGTACTGTAGTCCCAAAAATGCTTGTTGTAAATCTCTTAAATGGGAGTCCCGATCAAGAGCATTGGAGCAGATACAGTTGTAACGTAAGGCTTGGCTGTAGACAATTGACCGAGTGGTATGTTTAAGGTGGTAGCTGGCGGCATGTAGATATGAGTATCGGTCTGTGGGTTTCTGGTATAAGGTGGTATTTATCTATCCATTATGTAGTTGTACAGTGGTGTCCAGGAAGTGTACCTGTTGTGTAGAGTGGTCCAGGCTCAGGTTGATAGTAGGGTGAAAGTTGTTGAAGTCCTGATGAAATCTCTCAAGGGCTTCCTTCCCATGGGCCCAAATGATGAAGATGTCATCCAGGAATCTTAAGTATAGTAGTGGTTTCAGTGGATGGGAGCTGAGGAATTGTTGCTCTAAGTCCGCCATGAATATGTTAGCATATTGTGGTGCCATGCGTGTGCCCATGGCTGTGCCATTAACCTGTAGATATAAGCTGTCACCAAATTTGAAGTAATTGTGACTGAGTACGAAGTGACAACGTTCAGCGGCGAGGCATGCTGTGGTTTTGTCTGGGATAATATTCCTTATGGCTTGCAGTCCATCTGCATGTGGGATATTGGTGTATAAAGCCTCCACATCCATGGTTGCTAGGATGGTGTCATCTGGTAGGTTGTCAATGGACTGTATTTTCCTGAGGAAGTCAGTGGTGTCCCGTAAATAGCTGGGTGTGCTGGTGGCATAGTGCCTGAGGATAGAGTCCATGTATCCTGAGATTCCTACTGTGATAGTGCCTATTCCTGAAACAATGGTGCATCCCGGGTTACCTAGTTTATGGATTTTGGGTAGTAGGTAGAATCTTCCTGGTCGTGGTTCCTGGGGTGTGTCCGTATGGATGCATTCTTGTATGTCCATGGGGAGAGTCTTTAATATTTTATTGAGTTCTCTTTTGTATTGCTTCATAGGGTCAGAAGGTAGTATTTTATAGAATGTTGTGTTGGAGAGTTGTCTTTCTGCTTCTTGTGTGTAGTTATGTTTGTCCATGATGGCAACTGCTCCGCCTTTGTCAGCTTCCTTGATTACGATGCCAGAATTATTTTGGAGGCTGTTTATGGCATCTCTTTCTGCATGGCTGAGGTTCTGCTTTAGGTGTTGTTGTTTGTCAATTATTTCAGCCTGGGTACGTCGACGGAAGCATTCAGTGTAAAATTCCAATGAGGAGTTCCGGGGTGTCCATGTGGAATTCTTTTTTCTGGAGTTTTGTAACGATGGTTGTGTATTGCTGGGTTGGGGGGGGGCTGCTGTGATGGTGTCTGTTCAGTGCTTTGTTCATCGTTTTGTTCAGCAGAGTAGTTGAAGAATTCTTTCAGTCTTAGGCGTCTAAAATAGGCCTCTAGGTCTCCACAAAGTTGTATGGTTTGTGTGGGTCTGGCTGGGCAAAAAGATAATCCACTTGAGAGGACAGATTCCTCTGCTGGGCTCAGTTTGTGGCTGAAGAGGTTGATAATGTTGCTAGATGGATCCAAAGTGTTCTTGTTCCCTGTTGCATGCAGGAGTTTTGAGAATTTCTTCTCCTTCTTGTTCTGTAATTCAGTAAGTAGGGTGCAATAGATAGTTTCTCTGGTTTTGGTAAACAGAAACTGGAGCTTCTCTTTACTAACCATGGCTAATAGCCATTGATGGACCTATCCTCCATGAATCTAACCTCCTTTTAAAGCCACCTATGCTCATGGTCATAACTATTTTCACTGGCAGTGAATTCAACAATTTAATTTTTTTGTTGAGGAAAAGGAGCATAAGAAAATTTTCATCTCTCAGCATCCCTATAGCCTACTATTCCCCCCACAACCTGATTCCACACTCAGAACCAAATAAGCAGTACATTAAAAAAAAAATCTTTAACAGTGGTTTTCCCCATCTACAGATGATAATATTTCTAAAGTAATTTAAAGAAGTACACTATAGAAAAAAACTCTCTATATGATCATGTACAACTGAAATTGTTCAGGCTGATAACAAGCAACCATAAAACCATTAGTAATAAGACTGCCATCTCCATCAGAGGTATTTGCCCCCCCATTCGGAATGAAGAGACAGACACAAGGCTTGGGTATAAATTTGGGCCATTTATTGACCAACATTAAACTTAATAACGGCAAGGGTATAACTAGCGGTACTACAGGTCAAGACAAGGGGTCAATTGGACCAACTCCTCGACCTGCTTGGGCGAGCACCCCCTGCCCCAGGTGCGAGCCATCCATGTGAATGGCTGTAACCCGGCCGGCCAGGCGAATGGTTCCCCCCTTAAAGCTCCATACACCCCAGCCGTGAAGCCCGAGGGAAGGACTTGTACAGGGGGTCCCACAGGCAGTCTGCCCTCTCAGCTGGCAGCCGTACAGCCCGCCAGCCAATCCCTGACAGACCCCTATTCCCCACCAATGGGGAGGTGCCACTGGGTGCTCACCGGCCCGCTCTGTCTACCCAAATCTAACCTGCTAGGGACCTAGGTTACAGTTCCACCACTCCAAATACCACACCTACAAAACAGTACAAGGTAGGCGAAAAACACCACTTCCCTGTGCCAATTTGGGAAAAGGAGAAAAAATTCCTACCTGGCCCTGGTAACCAGCAACCAGCTAATCCTGTACTGCGATAGGGAGTGGTGGGTGGGTCGAGCTTTCAAAGCTGACTGAGCCCTACAGAGGCGGAGCCACCCTTTACAGGGCCAGGCCCCACCTCCCAAAGCCTGGATGCCCAGGAATGTAAGGCTGGTCTCTCCATCCGTGCAGTGAGGCAAAAGTGGCACCCAGCCTAAGCATGTTTCACATGCAGCTGGGTGTGCCATCTTGCCCCCCCATTCGGAATGAAGAGACAGACACAAGGCTTGGGTATAAATTTGGGCCATTTATTGACCAACATTAAACTTAATAACGGCAAGGGTATAACTAGCGGTACTACAGGTCAAGACAAGGGGTCAATTGGACCAACTCCTCGACCTGCTTGGGCGAGCACCCCCTGCCCCAGGTGCGAGCCATCCATGTGAATGGCTGTAACCCGGCCGGCCAGGCGAATGGTTCCCCCCTTAAAGCTCCATACACCCCAGCCGTGAAGCCCGAGGGAAGGACTTGTACAGGGGGTCCCACAGGCAGTCTGCCCTCTCAGCTGGCAGCCGTACAGCCCGCCAGCCAATCCCTGACAGACCCCTATTCCCCACCAATGGGGAGGTGCCACTGGGTGCTCACCGGCCCGCTCTGTCTACCCAAATCTAACCTGCCACAGCTAGGGCCAAGCCTCTGCTTAGGCCCTTGCACCCCACAGTTAGCCCAGTGCCAACCATCACCCTTGCCGTCAGTTACCACAGAATATTGTGTTGCCCTTCACCACAGGTGAACACCGACACCTCTGTAGAGGTTGGCAACTTCGGCCCTAATGCCAGGAAAGGGCAAATAAATACCCCTCCTGCTCCCAAAGCCTTTTAAAGGGCCATTTTGGCCTTATGCCATGACCCCTGATAACCTCTGTAGAGGTCAGCAAATTCAGCCTTTATGCAGGGGCTTGGCAAATAGATGCTCGTCCCTCCCGACAGCTTTCTCATGGGCTCTGTTGGCCATATGCCTAGCCCCAAACTAGTGGGTCTCAATCTTCCCGCCACACTGACGCGGAAGCATTGCAGACCAAGGTCATCACCATCCAGGTGAATGACCCTTCCCGCCACCATGACGGGGAAGCACAGTAGACCAAGGTCACTACCATCCAGGTAATAACCAGAACGTAAGGCGGAGGCGCACCTCCCCTCAAGCCATCAGGCCACTACTTGCCTGGGCGCTGCAAGCCTGTGTGAGCCTGTAAGGAAAGGGCCATGCCCTGCAAGACAAGGTCAACACCCCGCGGTGAATGACCAACATGTGAGGCGGAGGTCCGCACCTCCCCTCCAGCCATCAGGCCACTACTTGCCTGGGTGCTGCAAGCCTGTGTGAGCCTGTAAGGAAAGGGCCATGCCCTGCGAGACAAGGTCAACACCACGCGGCGAATGACCAACATGTGAGGCAGAGGTCCGCACCTCCCCTCCAGTCATCAGGCCACTACTTGCCTGGGTGCTGCAAGCCTGTGTGAGCCTGTAAGGAAAGGGCCATGCCCTGCGAGACAAGGTCAACACCACGCGGCGAATGACCAACATGTGAGGCAGAGGTCCGCACCTCCCCTCCAGTCATCAGGCCACTACTTGCCTGGGCGCTGCAAGCCTGTGTGAGCCTGTAAGGGAAGGGCCATGCCCTGCAAGACAAGGTCAACACCACGCGGTGAATGACCAACATGTGAGGCGGAGGTCCGCACCTCCCCTCCAGCCATCAGGCCACTACTTGCCTGGGCGCTGCAAGCCTGTGTGAGCCTGTAAGGAAAGGGCCATGCCCTGCAAGACAAGGTCAACACCACGCGGCGAATGACCAACATGTGAGGCGGAGGTCCGCACCTCCCCTCCAGCCATCAGGCCACTACTTGCCTGGGTGCTGCAAGCCTGTGTGAGCCTGTAAGGAAAGGGCCATGCCCTGTGAGACAAGGTCAACACCACGCGGCGAATGACCAACATGTGAGGCGGAGGTCCGCACCTCCCCTCCAGCCATCAGGCCACTACTTGCCTGGGCGCTGCAAGCCTGTGTGAGCCTGTAAGGGAAGGGCCATGCCCGGCGAAACAAGGTCAACACCACGCAGCGAATGACCAACATGTGAGGCAGAGGTCCGCACCTCCCCTCCAGCCATCAGGCCACTACTTGCCTGGGCGCTGCAAGCCTGTGTGAGCCTGTAAGGGAAGGGCCATGCCCGGCGAGACAAGGTCAACACCACGCGGTGAATGACCAACATGTGAGGGGGAGGTCCGCACCTCCCCTCCAGCCATCAGGCCACTACTTGCCTGGGTGCTGCAAGCCTGTGTGAGCTTGTAAGGAAAGGACCATGCCCTGTGAGACTAGGTCAACACCACGTGGCGAATGACCAAAATGTGAGGCAGAGGATTGCACGCAGAGGCCCTGTCACTACCCAATTGGCATCCTCTTGGCCTGATGAGCCACCCAGAAAATCATGCTGTGTCCACATATGAGGCTTCAACACCTCCTGCAGTGAATCACAGCATCTAAAAAGAAAAAGAAACAATTAGACACAACTCTTTAGAGTGTCAGCAGGGGTGCACATATGCCCCATACACTGCCTACTATCACCGACCTACTCTTTGGTCCCAGATAGCCCAGTGCAGTTGCACTGCTAGGACTCATCACAAGGGCCCACCTGAACAATTGTGCCCCCACTGTCACTGATCCATCTTGGACCACCTAATATGAAGGGTCACTGAATCAGTCTCAAACTTCAGGTCCTGTGCCCTCAGTGCACACCCCAGACAGATCTGTGAGGGATTGGGCCACCAGCTCACTCCTCTCAGAGTTCCGCAGAAGGCCATCAGTGACGTTACATGAAATAGTGCAGACTCAAATCCTGATAGGCACACCTTTTTCCAAACAGAGCCTAAACCCAGGCTGCAAGTCTGTGTGAGCATGTAAGGAAAGGTCCAGACACTAGGAACCAAGGTCATACCACCCAGGTGAACAAACTGAATGTGAAATGGAGGCCGCTCCACCCTCCAGCTCACAAGGCCACCCAGCCTATGCATGCAAGGGCCATGCCCCACAGCCCCGGTTATTACTGCACATGTGAATAACAATATGTGAGGCAGAAGACAGCTCCTCCCCTCAAGCACACTGGGCCACCCAACCTATATATGCACGTCTGTGGGGCCTGTAATAGAAGGGCTGTGCCCTTGGAAATTTCAACTCATTACCCCCTGGTGAATGACCAGGAGTGAGGGAAAGATCCTCATGTCCCATCAAACAGAAATAACAGCTGGCCATCATGTTCCTTGTGGCTAAGTGCAGTGTCAACCAGACCCTTCCTTAAGGGCTTGGGTCATCACTGTGCAAATTCTCAAGAATCTAACTTTCACACCAACCATTAACATCATGTAGCCCCAGAAAATGCCCAGGCCAACATCAAACGGGGAGGTTTACTGGTGAACCTAAAGGCGCATAAGCTGCCTGATGACTGCTAATGGATACAAGGCGAGCCCCTTAATTTCACACACACACACACCCCATAACTGTGGGATATATCCACTAGCCATAACTACTACAGACCAATCTATGCCCCAGCCTAGAGACCTCCATCTACTTAGACATAGGTGCACCGTGTGCTGGGGGCTATATCATCTGGTTGCTAAACAACCACAGCCATCCCTGAAGGCCTAGCTCAGAGGAAATCTGAGGGCAAGCTGCCCTGTTGCATCTGCAGTTGAGACTGGGTGTTGCTTTGAAACATAAATGCCAGGACCAGTCTCCGGAACCCATCTCAAAATCCTATATGATTTGGATGAAAGGGTTAGGTATGGGCATCACTGCCTAATTGTCCACATGAAGTGTGCTGAGGGGTTATCTAGTTCCCTCCCCCACACCAACTGCCAGGAGGATTGGAAAATTCCAAGCATATACGGTGTATAGTAAGACCCCCATTCTGACTGGTAAATGGGCCACTGCTCAGCCCACCAGCGCCCCTGAACTAAACTCAGAGCTGTTAAGCCCCAAGGCAGCAGAAACTCCAAGGAAACTCCACCTCTAGGTATCAACACCCTGGAGACAAGGCTCAAAGCCCAGCCAGCTGCTAAAGCTCCCATAAAGGAGGCCGGCTGGCAGCTGCCTGGTCCATGTACAGTAAACCACCTTAACTCTAATTCACGGTCTCCCTCCTCAGGTCTACCTCATCCTTCTCCTCCACTTCCTGAAGAGGAGGGTTAACCCCCAAACTGCTGCTCCCTTTATGACTGTCCCTTTATAACTGAATCAAGAAATAACTCAAGACGCCACTATAAAACTCAAAGGCAATACCCAAGAGGATACAACCCAGGAGTCTAAACATGGGTGCCTGGAGACTGTTGCCTGACCCCAGGAGCCCCTCCAGTGGACTTACCTATCTGCCAGTCAGGTTCACTGTCACCCTCACGTGACTAGGTTACAGCAGCCTAGGCCAGTTCTGCTACCAACGTCAATTGTGCTAAGGCTGCAAAACTGAGCAGGGGTAGGGATTTACAAGCTACCACCCTGAGCATATAAACCCTTGTTAAGCCAATAGCAATAATATGTGAAGCAATCTACCTTTCAGATGACTGCAAGCCACCCCCTACCCCAGCCTCAGCCAGGCCTTCACAGCTGTAGCTGTAAGTACTTTCTCCAATACAGTGAAAACGTTGGGGAGGAGGGGGGCTAGATAAACTAGAGGCCTGCAGGGACTGAGCCTAACCATGTTTCAGCCCTCCTGACTGATGGACACTGATAGCCCAGTATTTCCTTACTCCCTGTGGCCACTTCATCATCCTCAAAGGTTAACTGTGCAGGTAGGGCTGCTTTGCAAGATACATATTCAGTGACTGTTTGCCCTTAACAGGGCTGCTCGCCTTTTTATTTTTTAAATTTATAGTGGCATGATGGAAATGTACAGTGACGCAATGTACTGCAGTAACACATACCCCCAAAATGGAAGCCCAAACACTGAGGCCTCTATAAAATGGCTGCCAGTGCTAGGCTAAGCAGGCCACAGGATGACACACTCAAAATGGCCACCCTAGCAAAGCAGAAGTTGTAAAAGTCTCACCAAAATGGCCTCCACTGCCAGTAAGCAGGAGGCAAATCAGACCATATAAAACCCACACTCAAAATGGCCACTGCTGGAGCGGTGCATATTGTAGATGCCTTCACAACAAGGCTGTACTGCCAGGAGGCCAAGAAGGCCACTGATGCCACACTCAAAATAGCTGCATCCAATTGAATAAACTGCCAAGCCTTTTCACAAAATGCACCCCCTGCTGCCTGAAGGCCTTAAGCCAAGCTATTGCTGCTAGAAATACTCCCTCCCAAGTAAGTATAAACGGGGGGGGGGGGGGAGGAAAAAAGCCTAGACAGAGAGGAGGCCTACCAGCATCCACCCTACTAAGCCAGGAGCAGTAATGTAATCCACCCCTCAGATGGCTGCAATTCACTCCTGCGGCCTACAGAAAAGCCTATTGCTGTTTCTGTTGAAAGTACACCCTCCCAACAAAATAAGGGGAAGCAGAGCCTAATTAGGCTAGAGGCCTGGAAGGACTGGATATAACCCTGCTTTAGCCCTCCTGACTGATAACCAACAGTCCCCAAGTGTAAATAAGAAGAGGATAATACTACTACTAATAATAATAATAATAAAAACTCTGCCAAACCACTGAGCCTGGCGCTGGGCCCTGGCTCTCCTCCTGTTGTTTGAAGATATCAAGCAGGGGACTATCACAGCTTTCCCCAAGAAGGTAGCTATAGCCACCTAGCCCTGAAGGCCTGCAGTAAAACTGGCCTCAGAGGAGCTTGGCTGAGAGAGCTTGATATATGCTCTGCTCAGGCCGAGCTTTCAAAGCTGACTGAGCCCTACAGAGGCGGAGCCACCCTTTACAGGGCCAGGCCCCACCTCCCAAAGCCTGGATGCCCAGGAATGTAAGGCTGGTCTCTCCATCCGTGCAGTGAGGCAAAAGTGGCACCCAGCCTAAGCATGTTTCACATGCAGCTGGGTGTGCCATCTTCCTGGACATTTAGGGCCAGAGTCTGGGGAGGGCAAAATTTGGGGAGGGGAGCGAGATCATCAGGGATGTGATTCTATAGGGTCCACCCTTCAAAGCTGCCATTTTCCCCAGGGGAATAACAACAACAACTACTACTACTACTACTACTACCTTTGATTTATATACCACCCTTCAGGACAACTTAACACCTGTTCAGAGTGGTTTACAAAGTATCTTATTATTATCCCCACAACAAACATCCTATGATGTGGGTGGGGCTGAGAGAGCTCCAAGAAGCTGTGACTGACCCAAGGTCACCCAGCTGGCTTCAAGAGGAAGAGTGGGGAATCATAAGTCAGTGTGACCAAAACTGTTTCTGTCCCAAAGCTGGGACTGAATCCAGATTGAAATGGGTCTATATAATCTTTCTACTCCAAGACTACCTGAAGCTGTGTAACCATCTCTCACTCAAGCACTTTGTCTAAGAATGGAACATTAGCCATTGCACTGTACGCCTTTAGATCTTGAGTGTAGGGTGCACAGATTCTCCACATGGAATAGCAAAAGATAGCAAAATAACTCCCCCCCTCCCATACGCTGGTTATGCACAGGAAAATGGCTTGGGGGAAGGCAGGAGCTTCTTGGAGTTTTCTGATTGCAGGAAGCCCGTTAAAACCAGTGCATGCCTGTGCAGAAACATACCATCTAGTGAGACCCTTAAATGCACCTTGTCCAGGCTCACCATACCAGACAGTGGCCATTTTCACACATCTCGGCATAGTGCTAAACTCACAGAACAAGGGAGTCTTCATGATGCGATTTCTGATGTTATCACACCACAAAATCGCACCATGAAGATGCCCTTGTTCTGTGACTTTAGTGTTATGCTGAGATGTGTGAAAACGGCCAGTGCTCCAACAACATCTTGGGATAGAACCAGTCCAACCATGGTGTCTAAGTCATGACAGATGCAAGCAATTTTATTTGCAAAATGCATTTCAAAGGGATCACAGTAGGCTTGTATGTTTTCTGGGTTAATATCCTCTGGGGCTTGAGATAAAATGCAAAATGCATTTCAAAGGGATCACAGTAGGCTTGTATGTTTTCTGGGTTAATATCCTCTGGGGCTTGAGATAAAAGCCCTTCATAACCCAAGAAAGCTCCGCTAGATGGTACATATAGTCAAAATAGGGGTCTGGCTAACAAAGCATCTGATGAGCACCACAGAGGCCTGATAGACCATGGTCATTATCACCCTTCCCCATCCATCAGGGTAGACTGATGCTGCATGAGGAAGGTGCGGGGGCAAAACTGAGTGAGAGTCATCCCTCCCTCTTCACCAGCCCAGGTCTTTGTGATCCATACCATTCTTCTCACTCAGGATTAAGACCTGGGTGAAGGATGCTTTGTTTTGAACTGATCTGGCATTCAGCAGTAGCACTTTTAGGCTTCATGGCTGGCAAGCAAGATTGGCCAGGTTCCTTTGGCTGAGAAAAGACCCAGAAGACTGGGTGGGCACAACTTACTGATCCTTTCTTCCCCTTAGCAGGCCTGTCTTATCCCACAGCCATATCTTCTTCTGGAATAAAGGAGCACTGTTATCATAGGTGCTGATTATCAACTATAACAGGAATCCCCAACCTTTTTGAACCTGTGGACACATTTGGAATTCTGACATAGTGTGGTGGGTGCAGTCACAAATTAGCTGCCACAAAATGCCTGTTGCAGGAGGTGGAGCTACAGTCACAGAGTGATGAACTTGGGGCTGTGGAAGCAGCTTCTGCCAAAGCAGTGTTTTAAAAAATCTTCACAGCCAATCAAATCTCCAATGACCAATCAGAAGTCATGCTTGGCAAAAGCCCCATCTGCCCGCATCCTCTTTCTCAAAACACTTGATGGGCACTAGGGAAGTTGTCTGTGGGCACAATGGTGCCTGTAGGCACTACATTGGGAACCTCTGAACTATAGGAACCCTAGAGCCTAAGCTGTTAGAGCTCTGCAGTAGTTCACACTGGATTAAGCCTTCTGACTCCACTTTGTTTGCTGTTGCAGTGTTTAAAAGTAGAAAGACCAATTATCTTTCTGCAGGTAGTAGATGCAAAAGCTCTTGGATCTCTGCATAGCCACAAAAATGCAGTGCAAGGAGCATTAAGTCAGAGCTTTTGGTCATGATGACCAGATTTGTAGTACATTTCAAGACACAGATTGCTCTGTTGCAAAAACCAAAAAAATAGAGTTATAATAATTGCCCTGAATATCTAAGGGACAGGGGTTGTCTTTGTCTAGAAAGCACAAAATGGAATCTGAGCCTGTGATCTCACACTTCTAGGAACTTTCATAATAGGCCATTTTGTTCTCTGCGTTTAGTTTCTTCATATACAAGAGGGATGAACGAAACTACAGAAAAATGCTTGCCCCATCTGCCAGTAAATGGCAATGTGTAAATACCCAAGGCTGCTATTAATAAACACAAAATAGAGAAGCAACAGTACCACAATCTCTTTCCCATACTAGTGTCTAACAGTGGAGCCACAAGTTGTTGGATGTTGCTTTACTAAAATCATTTGTCTCCTGAATTTTCCTTTCTGAACAGAAAAATCCAGGAAGTGAATGATAGCAATGCAACGTCCCAAAATAAAATGGATCCTGTATGGACGTCCACCTGTAGAACAAAATAGTTATTATTGTTGGAATTTCCCAAAAGAAAGATTTGGTGGAGGCAGTGGAGAATAACTTTTACCCAGGGCTTTTTTTCTGGGAAAAGAGGTGGTGGAACTCAGTGGGTTGCCCTTGGAGAAAATGGTCACATGGCTGGTGGCCCCACCCCCTGATCTCCAGACAGAGGGGAGTTTAGATTGCCCTCTGCACCGCTCGGTGCAGAGGGCAATCTAAACGCCCCTCTGTCTGGAGATCAGGGGGCGGGGCCACCAGCCATGTGACCATTTTCAAGAGGTTCCGGAACTCTGTCCCACTGCATTCCAGCTGAAAAAAAAACCCTGCTTTTACCCTTCTTGACTCTCCGTAGTACCAATCCTACTATAGAACTTGTCCGCCAATGAACCTTTTCTGTAAACACAAATGATGGTAATTTACTGACTTGGAGAGGGGGTGGCCAAGGAAGAAAACTTCCTTGTTGGACTGGGGATAAAATCATTTAAGACAATTAAGCAATGCAAACATATAAACATGGCAATTGTAATTACATTTCTTAGACCCTTAACTACATTTTTAAAAGAAAAGCAGGCTTTGTTTATCTTGATAGGGAAAACAGCTCAAGGGCTGCTTTGTGCTAAACCTGTTTTGTTCCCCTCTTACATTTGGCTTCCTTACAATTTAAACAGACCCATGCTAGAGGTGCTTTTGTTCAATACCATTTCTGAAGCCCCGTGCTTCTTGATAAATCTGAAATGATAACCTAATAAATCCTGGACTCTTGTCCAGCTTTTGCTCTGTCTGCCAGTTATCCATCCTCTTTGTCTATGATAGGGTGCCAGTTGACCATTTCTTAATTTGCCAGAAACTGTACACAATTCCTTGCAAATGTGGTGGAAGTTCATCCAACTGCTTTCATGCTATCATTGCTGCTGCATCAGATTGTGGGTGAATGCAGATGACAATTTATCCAGAGGGACAACATTAATACATGTGACACCTTGCAAAAATGAGCTATCCTGGGATCAAATAATCATATCACAATTTGGTACCTGATCAAGTTCTGGGCAAGCAGGGAGGGCAAGATCTTCCCATCATTTGGCAGGTGAGACATGTCCACATACTGTAGTCATCCACTTGAATGCCCTGGCCAACGTGGAGGAGATTTGTACCAATCCTTCAGCTTCCCTGACCAAGTGTAGTAGAATGGTAAAATGTGCAGTAAAAAAACTAGCAAATTTGCTTGCTTCTCCTACATGAGCTGGAGGAACAAAATAGTTTGGGCAATGGAAAAGTTTGACTGTGAGTGCGGCCAACTCTTTTTGGATGCTGCACTGCCTCTGGCCTTGTATCATATTCCTATGGCCTTTTTCCTTGGCATCCTGTACTCTCTCACACCTGTCTGCACGTGGAGCACAGCAAAGGTGGCAGTTCTCTGTAAGTGCTGCAGAACTGACATCTTTGCTTTACTGTATTGTTTGGAAAGTGAAATGGATGATGATTTCAAGGCTTCTTTATCAGTTTTCTGGTTCTTACTTTCAATGTGGACAAATATAATTACCCACAAATAAGTCTGTCTGCTGTGTCTGTGAATGCTTCCTCCTCCTCCTCCTCGATGTTGTTGTTATTTTGCAATGGCAATCAGGCTTTGCAGAAGGGAGATAATTCTACTGCATCCTGTAGAATTGGATCACTGCTGATGAAGAAAATCATCTGAGATATCTGCCTTAGACAAGGCACACTCAAAACAGTGAACCACTCAGAAGTAAAAGTGGTGTCCTTTTTCAGAATGAACAGTGCCTGTTCAGTGCCTATACTAACACACTCTAAACACAAAATTTTCAGGGAATGTGAAATCTGCCTCTACAGTTTTAATTCAAAAAGTGTGTGAGTTTATCAGGAGTTTATAAAAATAGTTTTAAGGATGCTATCCTATCTATGCTTTTTGCCCATTAATAGACCTGAGTAGGATTCTGAGCAGACCTGCTTAGGATTCCTCTTCCAGCTGGATATTCCTGGCTGATTGTAGCTTTGAACCCAGGTTTGCCTAATCCTATCCAATCCTCTAACCATTACAGCAACCTGGCTCAAACATATGCTGATTTATTATCCTCATACTCGATAGATAACTCTATAGACGGTCTGGCAGGAATACAGCTACTCATAGCATTGCATAAAATACCAGCCAATTCAGCACAGCATTTCCAGCTCTCTCTTCCATGCTGTCCTGAACAATGTGCAGCTGATTCCTCTCTGCACAATTACTCCAAATGATAAAAATGGCTCAGAGGCTCAAATGAAACTAAAAAAAGAAATAGCCCCCCCAAATGCAAAACTCTCTCTTCACTTGCCAAGGAGTGGGAATTGGTTATTGTTCTCTGCATGCTATTCCTGTATATTCCAGCAATATAACAGATTGAATAGAAAGATTGCAAGATCTAGGAGTCTTCAAAGAATCATAAATGTTTCAGGTGGGGTGATCATTCTCGCCTGGCAGCAGCCCTGGCACCAGAGGGAGAGAGGGACTAGAGCCCTAGCCCACCACTCCCACAGACCTGACCCAATCAGGCACTGATAAATAAAAATCAATGTGAGCCATCACCTGAGGTGCCACTGAGCTTGGCCCCAGGGCCAGGGAGCAGCCCTGGAACCGGAGGCTGAGGCTAGAGCCCTAGTCCATCACACCCACAAGCCTGACCACCAGATCAGGCACTGGTAATAATCAATGTGAGCCCTCAGCTGAGGTGCCAACTGAGCTTGGCCCCAGGGCCTGGCAGCAGCCCTGGAACCAGAGGAGATAGATCCCTATCCCCAAAATCCAAGCTCAATTATACTCTCTCTGTCTCTCTCCCCAAAGGCTATCAAGTAGCAAGCAGCAGCTCTGTCACACCACTGCTCACTGAAAGTGAAACCCAGCCTTTGAGCCCACTGCTATTTATAAGCACAGGTCCCATTGAGCAACTCAGGAGGTCTATGGTTGGCCATCATAGCTGCCTATCAGGGTTTGCAGGGATGAGATTAGAGTGCCCTTGGCTACAGAACATCCCCTCCCCCTCCCTCCCCTGGGTGTTCTCCCAGGTTGTAACCACTTTGCAGCTCCATGGTTGGAAGGAAGACCTGCCGATCAAGGTAAACTGGGCTTCCATTTGGGTTTCCAGGGCGACAGAAGGAGTGCAGACAGAGTTCAGGCATTCCCACGGCTCCGTTTCCAAGGGAATTGATTGATGGTGCCTGACTGTCTGGCTTCACAAACCATGGAAAAACACACCAAACTGCGCCTCTAACGAACTCTGGTTCATTGGAGGTGGACGATCATGAACCCCCGGATCACGAACAGAAAATTGGGTGATTCGTGGGTTTTTTACGTTCGTAATGCGGTTCGTGCCCATGTCTATTCGAAATACAGAGATACTGTGCTCTATACTACATACAAAGGCATATGAGTTTAGAAAAGTTAATTAAAATATGCTCAGTCCTAGCCATGTAAACAATTGTGGATTTAACCTTTTCTCAAATAACAAATTCAATGTTTGCTCACTGAAAGTGCCTGATTTTTTTCTGTTTTCCTTCCTCCCTCCTAGACTTGTAATAACGTGCATAATCGCTTTGCACTGGTGCCTCTGGCTAAAACAAGAATGAACTGTAATAAGTTCAGAAACCTGTTCATGTTTCTTCTTGTCATTGCCATTTCTAGTACGTTTCCAGGAGGTTCTGTAACAGTTATACAGAAAAATGTGCCATTTGACATCAGATCTGTGCAGCTCTAATTAGAAATGAGTATCGTTCTGAATCAGTAGTTAAGGGATGACAATAAGTAGAAAATAAATTTATGTCACAAGCATGTTGCAAGACAAATTTGTTTTTGTTCTTGTGCCCCTGTAAATGAAATAAATAAATAAAAATAACCTTTAAAATATCTCAGTCTTCACTTTGGGCTTGTGGTTCTTGATGGCTTCATTTGTGAAGTATGATTCCTGATGTAGATATGTTCAGAAGGTTTGACTGAAATGTTCCAGAAAAGTTTAGTGCAGCTTCTGGCAAATTGGCAGTTGGGTAAGCCTTGATCGTGGACTAGAAGGAAGAAGTGAGTCTATCTGAAAGCACATACACAACAAAATATTGCAATCTGCTGTAAAGCCCATGCACAAATAAGGAATGCCAAGGGAGCAAGCCTAAGCAGGACTATTCAGAAGTAAGGTCCTTTTATTTAATGGGCTTACTCCTGGGGAAGTGCTATTGCACTGTAAATATGTATGTACTGACTCAAAAAATTACCAGAAACCCAGCAATTTCTTCTTAAGGAATCTGCTGCACATATCCCCCCATCCCACATATAAAGTAAAACTACATGTAATCAACATTGTTGATAAAGGAAGGAAAATTATATACTTGGAAGAAGTGGTGTAGATCACTTCTTTAGACTACAAGACTTGCATTTGGCAGGGTTTTTTTCTGGGGGAAAAGGTGATGGAACCTTTTCAGCACGCACTCCTGAGACCATGTGATGATATCACTCCTGGGAAGTGACATCATCATGTAGTCCGTGGCTGCCCCAGGAGCTCTCCCATGCTCCACAGGGGGTCCAATTTGGGCCCAAATCAGCCTGAAATGTGCCGCTGCCACTTGGGAGAGCATTCCCCTGCCCAGCAGTGGCCAGATCCTGGCCATTTCAGGCCCAAATTGGGATGAAAAAATGGGCACAAAAGCCTGGATTGGGCCCAAATCGGCCCGGAGTGGGCAGCTGATACATGGGGAAACCCTCTCCCACCTGGCAGCAGCATGATCCTGGCTGTTTCAGGCCCAAATTGGGCTAAAAATGGCTAGAAATGACCAAAGCAGCCCAGATCAGGCCCAAATCAGCCTGAAACAGGCCACAGCTGCATGGGGGAGCATTCCCATGCCTGGCAGCCCCCTCATCCTGGCTTTTTTTCTGGCCCATTTCAGCCAATTTGGGCCAAAACAGGCCCAAATTATCCACAATCAGATTGGCATGGTGTAACCATTTGGAGATGGATCAGAATAGGATGGATGGTTTTTCTGAGCCACATTTAAAAATCATACTGTCTTTTTTAAAAAAAAAATTAAATTAATTTTCCATTTTTTAAATATAACAATAAAACATATAACAAATAGCAAGTAACAATAAAGAATCTACAATTACAACTTGTAACATTTAAAGCTTTGATAAAACTCCATACATTGAAATTTTGATAAACTACAACTTGCATTATGTTGTTTGGCTTCTTAATGAGTTACCATAAGCCTAACATTTCCAAATTGCAAACTGCTTGTTGAGGAAGTTTTGTGACTAAAAATTCATTTCTAGAGAGAAATTCCAAAAAGGGTTCCCATTTAGTGTAAAATTCTGTTGTTCTCATTAGATTTGTTTGAGAGCATATTTTTTCTGTTATTTTTTCCATCATAAATTGGTTCCAAATTTTGTTATACCAGGTGTCAAGGTTTGGTAAACTTTGGGATTTCCAATACGAGGCTATTGTAGATTTTGCTGCTACTAAAAAAGTAGTTATTAATTTTTTCCTGATTTGTGGTATTGACTGGTCTTTACAGATGTCTAAAAAAATTAATTCTGGTTTTAGGGGAATAGTGTATGCTGTAATAAGGGAAAAATCATACTGTCTTGAAAGACATCTTTAATTCCTGATACTACACGGCTTTATATTTTTATGTCCTGTCTAGCATGTCTGGTTCTTAACCCCCTTTTCTTCAAATATTTGATTTGATTTTCATTAATTTAATGTGTTTGGGAAATACATTAAGAATCAATATATTTAATTCTCAACATGGCCAAATTTGTGGATACAAATCTAGAGATTGGAGCGATGAATAGTTAAGGCAGGTTTTTCCATAAACCTGAAAAATGCCCTGGGTTTGCAAACAAAAAAAAATGTGAAATTTAAAAACAAACTAAACATTGGAGGTTAAATTGTGCCAAAATGAAAGAAGCAACATTGGTATCTTTAAGAAACAAATACCCTTGGTAGCCATTGCTAGGCAATCGTACAGTGTTGCTAGACTTGAAACCTTCGTTTCTATCACTACAAGGCAGAGGAAGGGGGCAGGCCCCTTTCCAGGGCTGTTTTGGCCTTTGAAGAAGGACTCAATTTGACCAGGCCCAGCCATAATCACTGGACTACTTGATACCACACAGCTTGCATGACTCACTGAGGAGTGACTGCTTCCTGGTGTTGTGGTAAGAGTGGCAGGACTCTAATCTGGAGAACCGGGTTTGATTCCCCACTCCTCTACTTGAAGCCAGCTGGGTGACCGTGGGTCAGTCACACCTCTTCCAGAGCTCTCTCAGCCCCCACCCACCTCACAGGGTGATTGTCATGAGGATAATAATAACATATTTTGTAAACTTCTCTGAGTGGGTGTTAAGTTGTTCTTAAGGGCAGTACATAACTTAAATGCTGCTGCTGTTGTAATTAATAAAAATATCAGCCCCCTCTCCTCAAAAGCCAGTGTTGTGCAGTGGTTAGAGTTTCAGACTAGGACCTGGGAGACCCAGGATGGAATATTCACTCTGCTGGGGAAGCTCACTGGGTGACTTTGAGCCACTTATACATTCTCAGCCTATCTTACCTCACGGTAATTATGAGGATAAAATGGAGGGCAGGAGAATTATGTGAGCTGCTTTGGGTCCTCATTGTGAAGAACAGCAGGACATAAATCAAGTAATAAATGTAGCCGAAGATGTGGGACAGATAAAAGTTTGATAGGTTGATGGGTGGGAAGGAAAGAAAGACATGAGAAATAGCAAGGATATAGGGGTTGCCAGGAGGAAAGAAAGGGAAATACTGTGGGGAGGAGGATGCAGGGGGAAATGACTGAGTGTCAAATAAGACTTATGAAGTGTGATGTGAGTGGTCTATCAGGCAAAAATGAGATGCCTCTCGCAAGTCCCTGTGAGTATCAGATCATGCAACTGGGTCACAGCTTCCCTGCATAAAGGCTACCAGGGGGAAAGAAGGAGGGAATGCAGAACACAGCGGGGCAGATAAATGTAGGTTGGCTGGGGGGAGAGGAGAAGGAAGCACAAAAAGGAGACAGGCTGTGGGGGCTTTCAGGAAAGGGAAGGAGGTAATAGTGGACATGGGAAATCCAATGCTCCTATGGGTCTCTGTTCGTAAGGATCAGTTAAGGTATTCATGAATCAAAGTACTGTATCTACACTTCTTTAGATATTAGACAATCATTATACTATCACAATAAATTTCAGATGGATTATATTTTCCACAATAGAAAATCCAGTTGTGAATTATTGCTGTAGCATCAGAACATAATTCAATGATGTGTGGAGCACATTGTGGAACTCAGAGCAAGGAGACCAGTTTCAAATTCCTGGTCAGGCTTGAAGTTCACCCAGAACCAGGCACTCTTTCAGCTTCACCAACAATACATGGTTATTTTGCAGATAAACTTCATGTGTCGCCATGAGCTTCTTATAGGAAATGAGGGATACAAATATCATTGGTAGATGTAGCCCTCCTGCACTTTTTTATTTGAGCTTCACATGTGAGACTGTCTTATGAACAAGAGCAGGCATCCTCCTTTGTCACCAGAGGTGATCTCATAATACAACAGTGATTGTGATAAAAGTACTGAGAGAACAAGAAAGGGAAGACATGGGGAAGTTATTTATTTATTTGAACATTTCTGTCCTACCTTATCTCCTTGGTCTCAAGACGAACAATCAAGTTACAAGGATGTACATTTTAAAAGCTCAATGAACAAAATTAAAACGTGTTAAAATACACAAGTTACAAATTTGAAAGCACTCAAGGTTTAAGATATGCAAACGTTAAAGCTCACAGGATTAGTAGTCACAAGAGTAGATGAGTAAAGCCAAATGTGTTGAAAGAGTTTATCCATCACCAAATGTTTTCTGGAATAGATTGCCTTACATGACTCCCGAACGTTAGCAAGTAGTGCCTTCTCGCCCACTTAGGTACTGTAGATAACTTTGTTTGGTGTTTGAAGTTATACAATAATTAGCCAAGAATGTGTGCCCTCATCAACTGCAACAGCCAAGTATTGTTAGAAGATTATTTTGAAAACTTATAAATGTGGGAGTCTGGATTGATTATGAAATTCTTCTTAGATGACCTGCCTCTTTGAGTAAAATACTTTGATGGACTCAACTAATTGCTCTCCTTTATTATCTATGTAAAAACAGTGCATGGTATCATTTTGTTCTTAGTAAATGTTAAGATGCAAATAGTTATATTATAATAAAATAATAAAATGGAAGCAAAGATTCTCTAATAGTATTACTTGTTTACTATACCCCAGAATACAACAAATACATGCTGAGGTGTATCTCTTGCTAAGAGTTAAATGATCTAATATATGAACAATAATTAGATTCCTAAGTGTATTCCTAAATATGAATGAAACATGACAGAGTCATCCAGAATAAGAGTTTATCTGCAAGATATAACTGGGACAACGGGGTATACTGCGAAATGCAGTGTGAGAGTCCTAGGCTGAGAAGGGCTTTAAAATGGGCCCAGAAACAAACAAGTAGCCATAGTCAGTGCAGTTAACACAGCAGTGGAGTTCAGTCTTCCAAACTGCTAACTCCAGAGAGTCCCCTTTGTTGGTTCGCAACTCCAGAGAGTAGCCTTTCTTCTGCGTTTTGTACCAGTAAGAGATTCTGAGATGTCTTCAAAGGCAGCCCCATGTATTAGGTGTTATAGTAGTCCAATCTGCAGATTAAGATATCACGGATCAGCATAGCCAGGTTAGCTGGATCTAGGTAAGGGGGCAGTTTATGAGCTACATATAACTGAAAGAATACGGCCCTCCCAGCCAGCAGCTTCCACTGATAAGACTGGGGGCCGTTTTTTGGCTCCCTGGAAGGAGAAGGAGACAGAGCATCTCCATGGTATCTAGGTCTCAGGCCGGAGGGGCGGAGAAAGGAGTCTTATGAGGCAATTCCGCCCAGCTGGCTGGCAGTTGCTCTGCATGCTCAGCCCACCCACCTCACCCTGTAGTAGTGCAGGACTAGCTGGCTGCTGTTGCCAGAGCCAGGTAGGATTTTTTTCCCCTTTTCCCTAATTGGCATGGGGAAGAGGTGTTTTTTTGCCTAACTTGTACTGCTTGCAGAGGTTTGAGGTAATTGAAAAGGTGGAGCCACCTTAGGATGGTCACTGGCAGGAGACAGTTTGGGAATAGGGACCAGGCCAATGAGTACCCTAGGTGCTTCTCCACTGATGGGGAAGAGGGGTCTGCCAGGAGCGGATGGTACTGCTTGTGATGGACGCCATGCTGCATGGGCAGACTGCCCTGGGGAACCCCATGTGCAAGTCCTTCCCTCACTGCTGTATGGCTGAGGCTTAGGAGCTTGAGCTGGGGGGATCCATTTTGCCGGCTGGCTGGGTCTTAGCCATCCATAGGATGGCTTGCACCTGGGGCTTCGGAGCTCGCCCAGACAGGTCAAGCCACGGGGTCCAGGGGTGATCCCATGACTTGACCTGTACCGCTAGTTGGCCCTTGCCATATTAATGGTTGATGTTATGTTTAATAAAGTGTCCCTTTAGTTCCAAGCCTTGTGTCTGTCTCATTATTCCATCTTGGGTGGCAAAGTGCTCATAGTAACAGCACCAACCTGTTTATCCATTAATAAGACTGACAGTGCAATCCTAAGGTGAGTTACTCCAGGATTGCGCTTTGAGTCCAGGAGCACCCCTGGGTTTTAACATGGAAAATACTGTGGAAAATTTAGCCCTATCTATGGAAATCAAGAAGTTTCAAAATCAACACTTCTGTATGCCTTTCACTTGTTTCTGGTATTGTATGAAATGGCACTAATAAACCCTGGGATTATATACATTGTTGGTTCAACTTGTAACTAATTAAAAAAAAAAGCAGACGTTGCCCATTGGTACATCTGACCCTGTAAATCAGCCATTTTGTATTTTTGAAAACTAACATTAGAAAAGACCTATTTCAGCCTAAAGGTGGTATCATCAAAGGTGACTGGGGGTACATATGTGTGTGTGTGTGTGTTTAGATGGGAGACATCTGAGACAAGTGTTTGGTAGAGTTTGGAAGCAATTTATAGAATACTGGAAATTTGCAAATTGACAGAATTGTTTTTTCTTTAAGTTGTATAATATCATTTGTGTTCATATTATATGTATTTATATTATATTTATATTATGTTTATAATATAATATCATGTGTGTTGATATTATATAATATCAATTGTGTTTATATTTTATTGCATTTTGTGAAATGCATCTAGTTTGTCTACGTAGGAGCAGAGAATGCCGTTGGAGGCAACAAGTGCTGATGCAGAGGCAGGGCTGTCCTGTTAAGGCACTTAGCCCCACCCCCTTCCCACGTGACCCTGAGAGGCCGGGGAAACACTGCCGCTTATCCTCCACAGCGGCAAATGCAGCCCCCGGCCTCAAGCCCTTGGCTGCCAGCCATGTGGGGGCCGAATAATGACAGTAACACATGGCACATCGAATGTCAGTACAACTACCAGTAACTTTAAGATCAAGGTGCTGATTTATACGCTTGGCTATAGAAAGCCTTCCGTGTTTCAATTCTGATCCAAACTCAAGTTCTTCTTGTTCTTTTCCAACCAAGTTAGCAGCTCACTTGACCTTTATTACCACTGTTCCAAGAACTTCCTATAGAAAGTACATAAAGTTTGCATTAGTCTAAAGAAACAAAATTAACCAATGGAATATTCTTTAGTCAAGCACTGAAACTGCAGTTTATTACTAATGTTTGCTCACCATAAATAAACATTAAAATAGGGAGGCCCTTTCTACAGATGGCGAAAATCAGATGCCAAACGCCACAGCTGTGCTACTTGCTCCAGTTGGGTGGAATGCACCTTCTTGAACAGATGCCAGTTTAATAATGCTGCATTATTTTAAATACAAATCACAGTCCCTAAAGAACCAGGCCCCATACATAATCCCCCTTTTAAAGCCACTTCTTTACTAGATGCAGCCGGAGACTACCATATTGCTCAACAATTGGATGAATGGAGCAAAAACCATTGTCCTCTTTTGCTTGCCGTTGCAGTAGCACAATGCAGCTGAAACACCAAGAGTATTCATAGTTAAATGCAAGCATGTTTATTTAAAGTCTTGATGAGAAAGCCAGAGCAGTGAAATGACCAAACTGGGCCTGAACAGAATCAGGTTCAAATCCTGCCTCTACTGTCTAAATCAGTGGATGGCTTTGGACCATTAAAGATATCATCTTTAAACTGAACTTTCTTATTGAGTTGCTGCAAAGATTAAGTCACTGGAGTATGAAGGAAGAATCATGAGTGGCATACAAATATAAGAGACCAGAAATCCAAATTGCTGGTACTACTATTTGAGGAGTTAATCGAGACATCTTACATAAGATACAATGCTAACCGGGAAGCGTAGTTTAATTTCACCTCTTTACAGAGCCAGCAAAGATCACTCCTCAGAGGATTTATTAATTTCCTCTTTGTTTCCCTGAAGGCTCTGTCAATTTCAACTTCCCTTCAAGAGAGATTTCTGTAAGAGTTCTCTGATAGCTTTGAAAGATCACCGTTATTAAAATAAACCCATTAAGATGCAAGCTGGAGAAATTTTGCCTTTTCCATTTCTCAGACATTCTAAATCTTATATTGTAGCAGCAGTGATCAGGAATCTTCAGTCATACATAAGCCAAAAATGAGAGACCCAATTTTTATAATATGGCTGCAGTCTTAAGTATAATCATCTGAAAGACGCCATATCAAACACAATAGGACTTGCATCTATGCAAACATGTTTAATTTCAAGATGTAACTGTAATTGCCCCCCCACCCCAGTTGGAAGAATGAGGCAGACACAGCTTATTGGTATAAATGGCCGCTTTATTAAACATAACATCAACACTAAACTGCGGCAAGGGCAAACTATGCGGTACAGGTCAAGCCACGGGGTCACCTCTGACCACCGCCTTGACCTGTCTGGGCGAGCTCCCACTGCCCCGGGCGTAATCCATTCATGGAATGGCCTCAGCCCGGCCGGCCAGGCAAAGGGTTCCCCCTCAAGCTCCTAAAGCCTCAGCCATACAGCATGAGGGAAGGACTTGCACGTGGGGTTCCCTGGAGGCAGTCTGCACAGGTGGTGGTAGCCGTGAAGCATACCATCCCTCCTGACAGACCCCATTTCCCCACCGATGGGGAATTGCCAAAGGGGTGCTCACCGGCCCGCTCCCTATTTCCCAACTTTCTCCTGTCAAGGGGAGCCTACAAGGCACCACACCTAAAACGCCTCGAACTACTGCTTCAGTACAAGGTAGGCGAAAAACCAGCCCCCACTTCAGCCAATCAGGGGGAGCAGGAAAAAATTCCTACCTGGCTCTAATAAGCAACCGGCTAATCCTGAACTGAAACAGGGAGAAGAGGGTGGGCCGATCGCTTGGAGCCACTGAGCTGGGAGAGGGCGTAGATGCCTAACAGCTCCAGCTCCGCCCACCCTCTGAAGACCTGGATGGCTGGGAAAATGTCTGCCCACCTCCATCTGAGGAGGCAACTCTGGCCCTATGGCCAAAGCCACTCGTGGCTGCCGTGGGTGGCCGCACTCTACCTGTGGCTACCACTGGCTGCTTTCATGAGTTTGAAAATGTAACAAACATGATATGAGCATTCTTTCTTATGTATGGGGTTTGGTCATAATTACTAAAGAAACTATTAATTTTGCTCATGATGGTGCTATAATGCTAAAATAAGCTATATGAGATATATTTATACATGCCATTTTGTGTTTGCCAGGAAAAGGGCTGTCCTTGTTCAGTCAGAATTCTGTGAAAGATTTTAGAGTTTTGTAAGATTGAAAATAAAGATCCCCGTACTCCTTGTAGACCAATCTTATTGTTTTTTTTTTATATCTCTGTCCAAGTTAATAACATGAAATCTTTCCAGGACAACTGGAATGTGGACTGCAGCCAGATTTTAGTGCTATGTGCCAAGTCCTTTATATTTTAGTTCAACTTTATAAGACATTTGTGAGACTGCTACTATGAACTGAATTTCAGGGTAAACAGAATGTAGTAAAGGTTCCCAATTACCCCAGGGCTCAGATGAAATCATACTAAACTTTATGGTAGATATATGAAGACCATTTGTCCTGCTGTCCTGCGCTGAGTGATATAGATATACTTTGTATCCTACTTACCTTTCTTAAGGACCTCTTGCTTCTGTACTAATCTGCTCATCAGATAAGATCTGTTGCAAAGGTTGAATACCTATGTGTTGAGTACCACTCCTTCAAAGGTTAGATGGGTGTCCTCATCTGTGGAGGTGCACCAATTATGGATCGCCCTCTGTTCTCAAATTGGCACCTTCATCAACATACTTTGGAGCAGGTGAATCCCATCCTATTTTTGTACTTTTAATTACATACAGAGCTAGGCAACAGTTTCTTTTCAGTGGTGGTTTTATTGCTGGATTTGTTATTTTTGTTTTAGTGGGATGTCACTGTATTTTATAGTTTTAAGCTTATTAGCCACTATTAATGTCTTTATGGCAGAAATGGTGACAATCCTTCAATCAATCAATACAATAAATATGTTTTTAATCCAGATAAGCTTGGTATATTCCAGCTGTGTGATTCACTGAAAACAGCATTATCAAAAGAAAGGCAAAAACACATAGACAAGGACCTTATTGGCATCAGCCTTCCCTGGTGCCTCGATGTATTATCACTGTGACCTTCACAAGCGTAAGATAGGGAAAAGGGAAATCTATCTTCTGCCTCCGTTTCCAAAACATTGCATTTGGTGACCATGCTAATAGGTAACAGATCTTTGTAGGCAATGCCCGTGTTATCTGCTAATGGAAGGGGGTGGAATGTTGCTCTGTTTATTTCATGCCCTCAGTAACCATGTGTTATCTACAGAAGACATTTTGCTTCAAACATACCCGGCATTCTACAAAGCTCAATTTGGTATGTTCCCACACAAGATTTATTAGGTAAACCACATATCAGTCTAGGAAACTATGCCTTCTTTCCTAGCTGATAGTTTCCCTATCATATCATTTTTTCATTAATTGCCTGTGTGTGTTATGTGCCGTCAAGTCATCTCTGACCTATGATGACCCATTAGTTGCCTAACTTTCTTTAAACTGACTTTTGCCCATATTGTGAAGTAGCTGCAGCCAGGCCTCACGTTGAATTCTGAACACTGCATGAAGGAAGCCAGCACAAGCACTTTGTACTATAGCATTCTATATATTGGTGGTTAAATTTATGTTCCACTCTATGCTAGAAGAAGTTTCATATAGCAAACACATTTTGTATTCCTGTTCATATGCTACTTACTGAGCCAATCAACTTGATCTTCTGATAGGCCCATTAGTCGTTCTTCATCAGAAGGGACTAGGCTGAGTCTGACTGTGAATGTGTCAGGAAAGGTGAAATCTGATTGCAACTGCAGAATTCAAGAATTCTATTTCTACTTTTAGAATTAATTTCAGAAGCCAACAAGTCTTCCTTTTTATATTTTTCTCCTTTTTAAATTTGTTATTATTATTATAACATATATACATAATCATACATTGAACTGTATACATCTATTTTACCCCTTCCCTCCCACCCCCACCCCCATTATATCTTCATATCTTTAGCCATGTGCACAGTCTTCCTTTTTATAAAGTAAAGCTGTCCATCCCAATCCAGCTGTAGTTGTGATTTTAAAAAGTGCTTGCCTGAATTTGGATGGGAATGTGCATTTCTCTGTGCCTCCAATTAAAAGCAATGCATCGCAGACAGATAGCATCCGCTCATAAGTGCATATTAAATTTGTTCAGTTCCCATTCCAGTAAGTGGTAAGTGGTAAACACAGAGAAGCATGTTTCCAAACATGTGTTTGGACATGTATGTACAATCTATGGGATGTACAGAATGATTATTGGGTTTCTCATCTGCTATTTTTTTTGATGAAAAAAGTTCTCAAAGCAGCATTAAAAAATTCTAAATTTTCAGATAATCTCTTCCATGTATACATTAAACATCATAGGCGAGAAGATGGAATCTTGTAGGACACAAATGCCAGGAGGTCAAAAGAAATCTTCCCAGCACCACGTCACAATCAGGAAAGTAAGAGTGGAACTGCTATAACTCTGTGCCCCAACCCCCAACCCAGCCAGCCTCACAAATGATTCCATTGTCAAACCAATTAAAAGTCACCACAAAATCTAGTATAATTAACAGGGATGCAAGGCCATGTCTGTCCCAAACAAAGGATTAAATTCATATAGCCCCAGGTGACTCTGCCCTCACCTACTTAGTTTACTAATTCCCTCCTGATGGTGGCAGCACTGTTCTCTGCTGGGTGCACCTCATTGACAACTTTTAAGTTGAGCAAAGCCGGCCTGACTGTCTCCCATCTGTCCTTGCCTGATGCTGGCCATCTCACCCCCACCCTAAAAATCATCAGGTTGCCACCAGTGCACAGTAAGTGAGAGGTATGCATGCTGCAACTAAGGGCAGGTCCAGATGTCTGGTGTGAAGTGTACAGTTCTCCTGGCATCACGAGAAAACTGTGCCTTCATGTACTCCTTGGCAGCCCTGTGAAGGGAGGGCATCACAGTCCTGCTCAGCATGGTGCAAGCAGGTGTCGCCTACCAAGGACAGACTAGTTGGAGCAGCCCTTGGAAGTTGAAGTTCTGTATTACAGAGAAAGGCTATCCATTTCACCTCTGCAATCTTCTGAGTGGTGAGCTCAGATGCCCTTGGGATCCCCCTCTTGGCACACTAGTGCCACACACACCAAATATCTCTGGCAGAGATGCTTGGTGTCCCTTCCCTACAGCAGGACAACCCCCCACTTGCTTTCTGGCAGCCATGTGGTACCAGTCTCTAGGCAAACCCCCTCCCAGCTAAAGAGAGAAAAAAAACACTGAGTCTATCTCAAACTAGGCAGCAGCAGAAGTCCTCCATGTGCAGAAGTCCTCCAGGTATAAGTCTCAGCAGGCAGCAGCAGGAAAGAACCCACTGGGCAGCAGGATCCAGTTGTGAGTCCAAGGCATGCCAGGCCCAGGCCAGAGAGAGAGAGAGTCCACAGCCAGAAGCAGGCAGGATCTCAGATCTCTCCAGACAGCCAGAGCACACAACATGGATGTTGCTCTCAGCCAAGCCTGCCTATTAAATTCCTTGCAGGGAAGTTTAAAAAAGGTGCTCTCCTTCTAGAGAAACCTATTGGCCAGAGAAGGAGATTTCCTGCAAGGACTGGGCACTCACTCCCCCTTCCTCCCTCCTTCCCACTCCCTTCTGCCTCTGCCTTACTCCCCCCTTCCGTCTTCCCCTCCCATCTGGTTAAAAAAAGGAATGAAACAGTTTACTCGAGTTAATTTGGTAAACTTGAGTTAGAGGAATACCAAATCTGATTCAGTATTCCCTTTTGAGTTTGGTAACGTTGAATTTTACCAAATCAGGTAAAATTTGATATTTTTAAAGAAATACCAATCCCAAATTGCACATCCCTAGGAAGCAGCCCTGGAGTTACTTTTCTGCAACTGAAGGATATAATTTATTAAAGAGTTGTCTGAGCCCTATGCAAGAACTTCTAGTCATTTCAGTGGGCCTTTGGGAGGAGAGCTTATCGGTGAACTTGTGTCCAATGTGAACAGAAGCAAACAAGGCATTTACAACGTTATTTGGTTGAAACATACTGAACTCTTCTTAATTAACAAAGAAATTATTTCAAAAGAAAGTAATTCTGTCATTCAAACCTTCAGTAGGTTTATGGAAATCAAGACTGATTTGACTGAATGGGATCATAAAAGGAACATTTTGACGTCTGTTTCTTTCCTTTAAGCAAAAATATGTCATTTAAAAGTAATTGTGAGTTAAATTTAGTGCAATTGGAACTGAGGTAGAAAGAAGAGTGGGTAAGGTTTATTATCTATCATGCTCCTTGAGATAAAATGTTGGGAGTGGCTAATCACCATCATATTTAATAATCATATTTAACGTATTCTATTTCCCTATAGGGTTACAGTACAGATTGGAAATGTCTTTTAAAACAGACTCAGCATGAACTGGCTTGTTAAAATGTAGAATTAGGCTGTTATCTGATGCACATGTACTTGGGAGAATATTTTATTGTCACTGCCTGGTAAGGCTATTTCTGAACTGTTGCTTTACATTCTCAACTCAGAGATGACAACATCAGTAAACATATGAGACTGGCTTATACTGAACCAGATTGCATTTTCTACTCTGACCTGCAAGAATGGTCTAGGGCCTCAGGTCTTTCACATCATCTACTATCTGATGCTTTAATAGAGATGCCAGGAATTGTTGAATTTGGGGGACCTTCTGCACATAATGCAAATGACCTGTCACCGAGCCATGGTGCCATACCCAATGGCCTGTTGATCTGGGACACTCCCATATATAACAGTTATGTGGAAGGATCTTTAAGGATTACTGTTCATGGTGGAGCAGTTGTGGCTAGGGCTGTAGAAATGTAAGCTCCCCCTCCTTTCTTTTCTTTTTTTATATGTTCCTAACATGTTTGTATTGTTCGTGGCATTTTTATCCCATTTTATGTTCTTTTCCATTTTTGTGCCTGTTTTTCACCATTCATATACAAATAATGTGAAACCAATTTTCATGGTAGTATTTTTATTGAATTTCGTTTGGGAAAATCAAAGATTACTATAATTTTATTCTGTGTGGAGAAACTGTGGTAGAAACCAAGATTTACAAACACCCCTAGCTGTAGCCAACTATTTTGGCAAGTATGTCATATAAGTTTACTCCAATATGCATATTATTGAACACATACAGTTCTATCTTCACCAGTGCCTTGGTGGGGTTTTGCCCTCTAGTTCCCATAACTGGTGATCAAGAACAATGAAGTGTGGGAGAGCTAGACTAGAGGGCACCGGCCTAATTCTATATGCAGGTTCTCTTCCTTCTCTTCTCTATGAATACCACAAAACCCTGCTACCTGTGTCACTTGTAAGGTTGCCAACCTCTAGGTGGGGCCTGGAGATCTCCCAGAATTAAAACTGACCCATTCCCCTGGAGAAAATGGCTGCCTTGGAAGGTGGACTCTATGGCTTGATATCCAGCTGAGGTCAGTCCCTTCCCAACTCCAACTTCCCCAGGCTTTCACCAAAAATCTCCAGGAATTTCCCAACCCATAGCTGGCAGCCCTAATCATTGTTGCTACCGGAGTTTGGTCAGTCATGCCAGCAGAATCCCTGATGTGACAGTACTGATTGTCCCTTAATAAAAACTAGAACTGAAATCCAGAACTGACAAACTAGAAAACTTGATCAGTGTTATCTCTCCCCACTGCCCTCCTACACACATTTTCAGCCAACGGGCAGAGATGGTGCTCGTGCATGATAGCCTAAAATATTTGTTATAACAATAATGCTTGCACACCATTTTTGAGATCAAAATGAATGCTCTATGATGCAGCCATTTGAGAACGAGCCCAAAAACTTTCCCTCACGGCTATTCCATATTGACAGAATGAATATGAGATCTCTGATGTAAATAGCACTATAAAATTGCTAGTGACATTTTCCTTGGCAAGTCAGAGCTGATTGTTGCAGGTGTATTATTATTACTAAACATCTTCTCCATTTATTGATATTCTGGCTTTCTGCTGAAGCTAATAGCTCACCTTGAGGGATATACTGAATGGCTAAAATTCCTCCCACACAAAGGTCCAGGACATATGCAGCACTTAAATTCCACTTGAGGACAAATTAAGGAAAATTTCAACCTGAAAGAACAAAACCCTGTATTTTATTCTGCTTTGGCAGTTCAGCTTGTGACTCTGCCTGCTATTTAGATTGTTTTTTGAAGTATATAGCAGAGCCTTTCTAGGAAGATTACTAGTTGTGCATTGCATGTAGTGCAACTTTTAAACGTTTCTCTTTCTAGAAAATAAAATTTGCCTAAGTGCAGATGGCTGGGGAAGGCAATGGCAAAACACCCCATAACAAAAGTCTGCCAAGAAAACATTGTGATGTGAAGTCCCCCCCTTGGCTCAGTAATGACTTGGTGCTTGCACAGGGGACCATGGCCGAATCCACACTCACCTATTTTCCGTTTTTTTAACGGAAAACTTCTGTGCGTCTCCAACCCACAAATTTCACCTCTCTGTCACATTCATGCTTAAACTGTGTATTCCTTGTGTGATCTAATGTTCACACAGCCGTTGGCAAAGACATCTTAGTGGGCGGGGCTTAATCTTCCCACCCAATTTTTTTTTAAAACAGAATTCCGTTATTTCGAAATCGCAATATACTGAAACATCAGCAAAGTGATATATCACATGCCACTTTTCGTAGCGATTGGTTCATATTTCTGGCGGGGTACTTAAAAATCCTATAAAAAGGAAGCGCGCAGGAAAGATCTCTTTGTGGGTGATAGTGGCTGGTAGGATTCATTATCATGGATCCCATAATAGCTCTGATGGCGCAAGTAGTTTTGATCATTGTGCAAGAACATTTAGCGGAATTTTGATATTACATTAATCAGATTAAAAATTTTTAAAAAGGACAGAAAACATGGGGAGGTCCGCATCGCGCCACTGAGGATAGAATTCTGCAGACTGCTTTCCCCAGCAACGAGATTTTATTCTGGCGACATCAAAATACTGTTTTCAATAGAACAAAGTAAGCTATGAAATCCCAGCATTCATGGAGTACGGAGCATTTGCGGGGACAATGAGCCAATCGACGCATTAGGAACGGGTTTCCTATACAGGGCAGAGAAACGGAAGTGGGGGTGGTTTCAAGAAAAGGCGCTTGAAATCCGCTTCTAGGCATTCACGTCCACCGTGCAACTCCCGCAAGAGACCAGTCACTGGCGATGAAAACCAAACCGAAAGAGAAGCGAGAGAACTGTGGAATGGAAAACAGGTAGTGTGAACAGCACTGAGATTTGCGCAAAAAAAGTTGTAAAACTGCGGGAAAATTTATGTAGTGTGGATTCAGCCCATCTTTACTTTTTTTAAAAAAAGTTGAATCCAAATTTCTATAGTAATCTCTATAAGTGAAGCATATATAGGAGAGCAGAGTCCACTGTGAAGTGCAGTGTGATTTAAAGAAACTTTATGAATGACAACCACCACCACCCCGGGCTTAGGAGGACCCTCTGCTCTTTGGTAGAACTGCTGCCTTCTAGAAAAACCTTTGAGAGCCTCAGTATGGCAGTTAGCTAAAAAGACATTAAAAAAAACTTTTAAAACACACACACATATATAACAGCAGATAAAAATAAATAGGAAGGAAGGTGTGACAGACAGGGGGCTGACTCGCCCTGAAAGATAAAGCAGCTACGCAGCCATTTCATCACAGAGCCTATGGGAGAGTGGCCTCAGCATCGGATCCCCTATCTGAGGGAGGATGGAATGTTGGAGGAAAACACAGTGGCTGTTCAGTGTAGCTTGCCTGCTC
The DNA here is from genome assembly GCF_028583425.1 of Eublepharis macularius. Lineage (NCBI taxonomy): Eukaryota > Metazoa > Chordata > Lepidosauria > Squamata > Eublepharidae > Eublepharis > Eublepharis macularius. The sequence continues at coordinate 38,839,596 of NC_072791.1, forward strand.
CCCTTACACTCACAGCAGGAGAGGGGGGACCTGGCACTCACCTTTCTTCTACCCTTGTGTGTGCACCAAGTGCATGCACGCTCCTAAAGCAGCATGATGATGTTATTTCTGGGAGTGACATCATCGTGCCACACTGGAAGCGCGCCCAGGAGGCCTGTTTCCTTGCCTTTCCCCCCCAATGGCCAGGTGAGTGGTGAGGGCAGAGGGTGGGAGCAGGGAATCCCCAATCCCCACCGGGAGACCTGGCAGCCCTAGTTCAGTGCCAGTCTGCCTCAATGAGAGAGCAGTTTTGTGTTTAGCACAGCCTGGTACTGTGGCAGAGCAATTTAGTTCTATCTCTGGGAGAGGGCAGAGTGTTTGTTTGTTGGATTTATATCCCGCCCTCTCCGCAAGCTGGCTTAGGGTGGGTCACAACATTGTAAAAACTACAGTTTAAAATCCAATAAATAATACTTAAAATAATAAAATCACCAGTTGCATTAAAAATGGAGGCAAGGGACCAGCAGGATAGTATGTCAGCTCCTCAACCCCAGTCATGAGGCCTGTCTCTGGTGATGAGTAGACCTGGTACCATTTATGAAAGGGCAGGCTGATAGGGATGGAATCCCATGTGTGAGAAGATCCAACCTTGGGCTGGGAGGGTGGACGGGTGGGTGGGTAGGCAGCAAAAGCCTGTTTGCAACCGCAAACTTTAAAAGTAATTTAAATCACATCCTGGGGCCATAAGTTTAAGTGCCTCAGCCAGGCTTCTCCTGTGACTACCTGGAGGCGTGGGCTGCTGTTGGGTTCTTTCAAAACCAACTATACGTAATTAAATCTTCTTTGTTGTTTTGTTGAACCTCCTGGTTCAGTGATCAGTTGCAATACAAAATCACCTTACAACAGCAAACCCAAAGCCTTTTCACTTACTATCATAAGAACACCTAGCAACTGATGTGAAGGTTCCCATTTCAAAACAAACCTAGTTACCCAAAATTATATGGGGTTGTGTGGGTTCCCTTCAGTTGGAAGGGGCAATAAGGAAATGCTAAATGACTTGCTGGTGGAAGAGAATGCTAGAGAGGGACAGGGAATCTCCCTGGGGAGGGCATTCCACAGTAATGAGGCAAAGTTATGAGGAAATAATACTTAGTTATTTCTGAGTAGACATGCATAGGAGGACTAGTCGGAAAGTCCATTTAAGACATTCCTTAGTATGTACTCAGGGATTCCTAACCTCATTCACAACTGTCTTTGGTGGGATTAGGACCTTGATGATAAATTTCTTGGCAAGCTTACCATTGCTTTGCCTTTGGATCTAGTTGGCACAAAACAATGAATTCTAAAAGGGTTGCTGACTGTACAAGGTCAAACTCTATTTCCAGCATTTTTTTGCAGGACTGTATTGACATGTAAAGAAGGCTATGTTCAGCCAACAAGATTGGAAATACATTTACAATCATATGAAGGGTCACAAAAGAAAGTACAAATTCTGGTGTAACATACTAAAATATCAGAATGTGGAAAGCTTAATAAAATGTATCTCAATGTGTGAGAGTATGAGTGTGTGTGATATTTAAGCTGCAGCTAAATTGATTTTTCTATCTTTGTCTAGGAAGTTGCAGTTTTATATGCTATAAGACAAGGCTTCCTTTGGCACAGCAATGAATGGCTCAGCAACAGAATGACCTCAGTGGATTCTTTAAAAAGATATATATATATGTATGCATTTTCTACAACAATTTTGGCATATGGTAAAGGTTCCAGTAACAACATAAAAGCCTACTTATGTGAAACAAAAAAAAAATAAAAAATAAGGAGAATGAAGTGAAATGAGAACTTGGTTTAACTCAGAACCACAAAGTCATAATTCAGATTTCCATCAGATGGCCATCGTTTGGGAGTACGTATTTGTACCCTAAAATTTATACTTCCTATCCAGGAGCAGTGGTAAATGCCTCGCCACATGGCTAAAGGAAGGTTTGCCTGGACACTTGCCATGTGACACATGAATGATGATTGTAATTTTAAGCAGAGGCAGAAAGGGAGAAAAGGGCATTGCGGTAATTACATTTGCTGTTGGAAATATGGCTGTTCCCCCCAAGCTGTCATCACAGAAATTGCAGAGAGAATATTGACCTTTTCTACTTTCCTAAAAAGAAACGTGGGAGTATTATGGCGTTACCCCCCCCCCCTCAATATGAGTTATATTAGACCAACCCTCTCATTAATAAACTGGCAGGAGGAGGTCAGCTGACAAATAGAACCCGACCTGGCAATAAACCAATAAGGCACTTAATAATTATAGCTGTGAAACCATAGCAAATGGAGAAAAACAAACAGAAAAAAACATTCCACACAACTACGGGTAGTTCACTAGTACATAGTGAGGAAGCAAGACCTGCAGCCAGAGGGCACCATCTTAGCGTTTTAAATGTGAGAATGGATTACAGAGTGCTATCCAGCTTCTCAACCTGTGGATTCAACTAAAAAAATCCCTGGTTTTATTTTACTTGTGTGAATAGAACCTGTCAGTCTTTATTTTCAGGCCATTTTCTGTTTCCTCACACTAATTTCTTTGCCACCCCAGTCGGAATGAAGAGACAGACGCCAGGATTTGGTACTAAGGGCCACTTTTATTAAGTTAACGATTTTAATAACCATAACTATCAACTGCGGCAAGGGAAAATAGCGGTACAGGTCGAGCCACGTGGTCGCACCTTGGACCTCCGCCTCGACCTGTCTGGGCGAGCCCCGAAGCCCCAGGCTTAAGCCATCCACTGGATGGCAGCCACCTGGACAGCCAGGCAAAGTTGGTTCCCCCAATCAAGCTCCCACACCTCAGCCGTACAGCAGTGAGGTAGGACTTGCACACAGGGTTCCCCAAGGCAGTCTGCCCATGCACCATGGCAGCCGTCAAGCAGTACCATCCGCTTCTGGCAGACCCCTCTTCCCCAGAATGGAGAATCGCCAAGGGTGCTCACCGGCCCGCTCCCCATTTCCCAATTCTATCCTGCCAAAGGATTTAACTAAACAGCTCCACCATGCCAATCACCGCAACCACAGTACCGGTACAAGGTAGGCGAAAAACCTCCGCACCTGGGCCAATTAGGTAACCGGAGGAAAAAATTCCTACCTGGCTCTGACTACAGCAACCGGCTAATCCTGCACCGATACTGGGAGAGGAGGGTGGGCCGAGCTCTTTCCCGGGCGACTGACCCTACAGGGGAGCGGAGCAGCCTAACGGCCAACAAGCTCCGCCCCCCACGCAATCCCCGGATGTCGGGGAAAGCGCGCCTTCCTCTCCTCCTTCCGAGGAGGCAAATGGCGACCCCCTGCCCAACAGCCAGGCTGGCGGCAGAAGGGGTCGTTTTGCCACCCCAGTCGGAATGAAGAGACAGACGCCAGGATTTGGTACTAAGGGCCACTTTTATTAAGTTAACGATTTTAATAACCATAACTATCAACTGCGGCAAGGGAAAATAGCGGTACAGGTCGAGCCACGTGGTCGCACCTTGGACCTCCGCCTCGACCTGTCTGGGCGAGCCCCGAAGCCCCAGGCTTAAGCCATCCACTGGATGGCAGCCACCTGGACAGCCAGGCAAAGTTGGTTCCCCCAATCAAGCTCCCACACCTCAGCCGTACAGCAGTGAGGTAGGACTTGCACACAGGGTTCCCCAAGGCAGTCTGCCCATGCACCATGGCAGCCGTCAAGCAGTACCATCCGCTTCTGGCAGACCCCTCTTCCCCAGAATGGAGAATCGCCAAGGGTGCTCACCGGCCCGCTCCCCATTTCCCAATTCTATCCTGCCAACGCCAGGCCAAGCCTCTGCTTAGGCCCTGGCGCCCCACCGGTGGCTTAGGGCCAGCCGAAGCCCTTGCCGCAAGTCATCTAAAAATATCTCATTGCCGGACACAGACAGGTGTACCCCGTCACCTCGGTAGAGGTTGGCGAAAGTGGCCCTAATCCTAGGGTGAGGTAAGTAAATACCCAACCCCTCACCCAAAGCTTTTTGAATAGCCCTATTGGCCTTCATTCGAGCCCGTTCAATGGCCTGATGGTTCAAGGCCTCCCGCCAAACCCGCCGAGGCAACATGGCAGACCAGATAATGAGAACACCAGGCCACCGCTGCCGAATGAGCTGCAGGTCTAGTTCAACTTGCAAAGACAAGGCCTTACCTTGCATCAGCCCCAAATCATTCCCACCGAGGTGAATGACTAACATGTGGGGCGGGAGGCCACTCCGCTGGCCAAATAACAGAGGCAGCAGGCCGGGCCAACGTAGGCCCCGACGACCCTGCCACTCAACCCGGGCCCATTCACTCAGACCCAACTGTGACCCAATCCGTGTCCTCCGTGCTTGATGGGCCGCCCAGAAAACCATACTGTGCCCGCAGATCAGAATTCTTTGCTTCTCTCGGCAGGACACAGCACCTAAAGAAAATTCAATTAGTAATAGCTTAAAATTTAGCTAAGGGCCTAACATAAGCCCGGTAAGCTGAAGAACGCCACCTGCCCACTCTCTGGATGGCCACAGCCGAGTAACCCATTGCGGCTGCCGTAGAAGCAGCCCCAATCCTGAAAGAATGTGTGGCGAATTTAACGCCGCTCAAACCCAGCCGATCCAGAGCTCTTTGGGTAACCGCCCAAAACTGATAGCGCGTTAAAGGCCGACCATCGTCATGCCGAAACAAAAGCCCAAGTTCCGAGCCCCGCACCTGAAGGAAGCGCCGGAGAGCCCTCACAGGGCACAAATCTCCATCCGCACAAGGCCCCAGCCGAATAACAGCCCCTTTTCGCCACTGATCCGTCTTGGATTGACGTAAATTGATAACGACTACATCCCCATCCCACTGCAAATCACTCACCAAAAGAGCGCGTTCAGACCGATCCGAACTGGACCGGGCCACTAATTCACTAATACGCAAAGCCCCAAAGAACGCAGTCAAAGCTGCTGCGTGAAACAGCCGAGCCTCATACCTAGAATCACAAACCTCGGCCCACACCGCAAAGAGCCCCTTGAGCACCGAGGGAGAAATAGGCTCCCTGGTGTCAACTCGAGCCCCTGCTTCCCTGGACCAACCTTCCAACATCTTCCTCACACGGAAGTCCCCCGTGGCCTCAGGGAACCCCCGTGCTTTGCTAACATATGCTAACGCCGCAAGCTGACCCCGAATTGACTTAACTGAAAGCCCCCGTAACTTCTGATGCACACAAAAGCGCATCAAGTGCGCAACCGGTATGGGCCAGCGCTGCTGCAAGCTAAGCTTGTCTCTAAACCCCGTAAACTGTCCTACCGCTCTGTTGTAGGCTCTCCTAGTACTTGGGGCAACTGCAAGCCAAATGGCCCTGGACGCCTCGGACTCCCAAGCTGCCAAAGTTCCTGCGGCATCTGCACTGGGTGGGGATCCGCCTCCGGGGCAAGCTGCCTGAAACGCTCCATCTGTAGGCGAGACAAAGCGTCCGCCACCTCATTATCAACCCCTGGAACATGTCTGGCCTTAAATAATATGTTCCATTGGAGGCAAAGGAGGGTGAAGACTCGAACCAGCTTCATAACCCTGGGGGACCGAGAAGTCAACGAGTTAACCACTTGTACCACAGCCTGGTTATCGCACCAGAAATGTACAGTTTGGTTCGAAAACTCTCGTCCCCACAAAAACACAGCTACCAAAATTGGAAAAAATTCCAAGAATGTAAGGTCCCTAACAAGACCCAACCTGTGCCATTCCTTAGGCCATTGACCCACACACCAATGTTTCCTAAAATAAATCCCAAAGCCTAAGGAGCCGGAGGCGTCAGACATAACCTGAAGCTCGGCGTCAAGTAATAAATCGTCCCGCCAGAAAGTAACCCCGTTGAAGCCAGCCAGGAAGTCCGACCAAACCTGCAAGTCCTCCTGCATGCCTTTACTAAGCCGCAAGCGATGGTGTGGGGCCTTCAAGGATGACATTGCATCGCAAAGTCGCCTCAAAAAGGGCCTGCCCGGGGCAACAGCCTTACAGGCAAAATTCAAATGTCCCACTATCTGCTGAAGTTCAAGAAGCGTAACTTTATGCTTCCCTCTAAACTCCTGAAGCCTGGCCCGAAGGTCCTGCACCTTTACCAGGGGAAGCCTAAAACACTGCCTAACCGTATCAATTTCTATTCCCAGGAACGTAAGAACCTGTGACGGCCCCTCCGTCTTCTCATGTGCCAACGGCACCCCCAGCTCCTCCGCCATTTTAATAAAAGTGACCAAGAGATGGGCGCACTGTCCCGACCCCGCTGGCCCACAAAACAAAAAATCATCTAAATAGTGCGCCGTGTCGCGACAATGCGCCCGGCGCCGCACCTCCCATTCAAGAAAGGAGCTGAAAGTCTCAAAGGCAGCACACGAGATGGAGCAGCCCATCGGTAGAGCGCGATCCATGAAATATTTCCCTTCAAAAGCAAACCCGAGGAGCTCAAAGTCCTCCGGGTGCACTGGGAGAAGTCTAAATGCAGACTTAATGTCGCATTTAGCCAGCTCCGCTCCGACACCACACCTGCGCACCATAATAACCGCCTGGTCAAACGAAGTATATTTTACCGAACACAGGTGCTCTGGGATCGCATCATTCACTGAGTTCCCCCTAGGGAACGACAGGTGATGAATCAAACGAAATTCCCCTGCCGCTTTTTTGGGAACCACCCCCAATGGGGAAACCCTCAAACTGGAAACTGGCGGAGAATCGAAAGGGCCCAAAACTCTCCCCTCCTCACACTCCTTCCTAATCTTAGCTCTAACAACGTCTTCCTTACCTACTACCGAACGCAAATTTTCTGAATGAAACGAGGAACGAGGACCCACAACCGGGATCCGAAAACCATAAGTAAACCCATTTAACAGATACTGGGCCTCACGAGCCTTAGGATAAGACCGTAACAATCCCTCAAGGACCCTCAGTCTTATTGGACTGGGGCCCTTTACCAGCAGACTGCTGGCTACCCCCACTTGAGCCTCCGAACTTCCTACCCCCAGCGCCCTGCCGGGACTTGGAACAGGCCGTGTAGGAGTGGGGGCCCGAACATGACGGGCACTCATGCCTAAACCTACAGGGCTTACGGCTGCAGCCTCCTTTAAAGGCGAACTCCCAACACAGCAGCCGGGGTTGAACCTGCTGCCCCGCGTTAGCGCGGGTGCTGGGAGTCGAGGAAGAGCGCTGAAGAATATGACCGCTATCTGACCGGTCACCCACACTGGGCCTGGCAGGGGACATCACCGAAAGCCACAGTTGCTGATGAATGCGATCCCAGGGGAGGGCCGGATTCATAGCAGCACGCATACGAAACTCCTCATCGTACTGCATCCATGCCCCTCCGAGGAATCCCGTGTATCCCTTGTAAATAATATCCAAATACTGAAACAAAGGCGCCGCCTTATGTGGCTGTGCCCTCGCTAACACCCCCGCATAAACCAAGAACCCGGGGAGCCAATTGCCCCAGGTCCTATCAACCTTCCTACGCTTCAGACGTTCTTTATCACGGTCATCCAGATCGTCTTTGTCCTTCTTCTCCAGCTCTCTGAAGAGAAGGGAAAAGACGTCCACATATTCACCCTTCAATATCTTATCACGTGTAGCCTGAGTCAGGTGATCACCTAAAGGAAGGGCTACATCACCAAACGGCAAGGAACTAAAAGGAACGTTCCCATACGCCAAAGCTGGAAATGGGTAATACCCCCATGGACCAGCCATCATCCCAGGCCAGCCAAAAGGCTGCCCAGCACCTGCCAGATTTGCAGGAGGTACAGAGGGGGGCAACGAAGCCGCTCCAAAACCTTGACCTGCCCAGGATGGCTGCGCTAGAGGAGGCCAAGCAGGAGAAAACTGGGGGGGAACCCCCGAGCTAACGCCTTGAGCTCCACTAAGAGGCCCCTGCCCACATGACACCCAAGGCCAGGGGTACCCTGATTGTGTAGGTGCAGCCTTACCAGGTTCCTCTTCTGGCTCCACAGCCAAGGCCACAGGTGCAGCAGCCACTTCAGCTCCCCGACCCTCTTCATCAGCCGCCGAACCAACCTCCTGGGTTGAAGACATCTGAGCAGAGCCGGCACCACCTTTACCTGAACCTTCCAAAGCAGATAATCGCATCAGAATTTCTCTGTTAACAGCATCCCTGGAGGCCATACGCCTAGCCCGTTTCCTCCCCCCTGAATCCCCCAGAGGAGGAGAAACCCCCTTGGCTGACTCAAGGGCCTGCAACCGACGCAGAATGTCCTCCTGACCAGAAACGTCAGCCTCATCCTCAGAGGAGGAAATTACTGGAGGGGGCCTCTTGGGGGGTGGGCGTTTAGCCCGCTGTTTCCCCTTGGAAGGGCCACTACCCTTCTTAGGAGGCATGGCCAGCCTGATGACCAAGGACACACCTATACAATTATGCTAAGTCACCCAGCACCCCAAAGGAACTCTAAATCAGATAGCCAAGGGGGGTACCAAGGAAGTCTAAGGAGGATGAGCCACCCTGGATCAACACTTCAAAATGGCCGCCCAATTCAATTGAATGGGGAAGGCCTCACAAAATGGCCGCCCCTCAACCAAACCACCAGGGAGCCCAAGGGAAGAAACCCCTCCCCAGCCTGGGCCTCCCTTGCGCAGCCTATGCACAGTAAGAAAAAGGGGGGGGTAATGCTAACACCCCAAACAGCCAACCCCGCTGCGGGCCCTGCCCCAGAAAGGGCCACCGACCACCGCAGCCCTGCACGGCCTCCCCAGCAGGCAGTCCCGCACCGCTGCAAACAGCCTGCGGTAAGGCCCCAGCCGCCGCAGAAACAGCCGCCGGAACCACCGCCCAGGCAGCCGCTGCGTCAACCCTGTGCCGCGGGGCCGCCGACGAGGCCGCCGCCGAAACGCCTCCTCAGCCGCCGCCGCCCGCTGCTGAAGCCGCCGCCCCACAGCCGCACCGCCGCCGAGGTCGGTGCGCCGCCGCCGAGGCTCCTGCCGCCGCCGCCGCCGCCGCCGCCGAGAAGACGCAGCCGCCGAGGCAGAGCTCGATGCAGCAACCTGCGTGCCGAGCTCTTTCCCGGGCGACTGACCCTACAGGGGAGCGGAGCAGCCTAACGGCCAACAAGCTCCGCCCCCCACGCAATCCCCGGATGTCGGGGAAAGCGCGCCTTCCTCTCCTCCTTCCGAGGAGGCAAATGGCGACCCCCTGCCCAACAGCCAGGCTGGCGGCAGAAGGGGTCGTTTTCCTGTTGTATGTTTCAGTTGCAAATAGGTGGTATATGAGTTACAAATGCCATCTAAATGTTGTGAAAGAAACAAATGAATTAGGAATATTGAAAACAGGTGGGAACATAAGGCTCAGAGCAGAACTGAACAATAAATATAATTAAAAAAATGCCATTATCGTCTCTTCACTAAATCAACTATTTATAGGCATCTATACAACACAACCAATAATTTTGAAAGCATTTTTCATCTAGGGTTACCAACCATATGGTGAGGCCTAGGATTCTCAAGCTAGTCTCCAGACTACAGAGATCCCTTGGTGGAAATGGCAGCATCAAGGTTTGTCTCTAAGGCATCACGTCTCCACTGAGCTCCATTCTCTCTCAAACTCCACACGTTCTTGCCATGGCCCCAAAGCTCCGGGCAGTGCTGGCAACCTTATTTGCAACAACTCTTTAAAGTTAAAAGAGCTTTTCCCCCTTCATATCTGCAAAAAAAAAAAAAAGGCTGTACTCAGTCAAGAGCCAAGTTCAAAGGCCGTCCTCATCCTGCTGCAGTAGGCCTCTCATTCATTCATTCATTCATTCATTTATTCATACAGTTTTACACAGGCTTTCCTCATGGTTCAAGGAGGCTTACAATAATAGATTAAAACATTTACTGCATTTACTGTTAATAGAAAAATATATATTTTTTACCCACCCAGGGAGGGGACTAACCTGCCCCTAACTCTAATTTCCTGTCCCGAAGGAACTGAGTAGCAGGAGGAAAAATCACCTCTGTATAGAGATGTACCAGGAATTTCCCTTAATCTCTAGAGACTAAGGGAGGCACCCTAGCACATCACTTGGAAGTGACCTTATATCTGCCCTAAACTCTGCCTACCATAGGCATAGCTCCTCAAATCTCCCAAAATTTGTGAGGCAGTATCGGAAACCCCTTGCTGTTTCGAGGATTCTACCCTGTACATAACACAACTGCTTAAAAGTACATAACTGCCGATGCATGGGTTTATAAACTGTTCAAGTTCCAGCATAACCTTTTGCAACCCATGTATCGTTTCTCTGGGTGCAAACATCTTCATCCCATATAACCTCTTGAGTCATGAAAAAACAAAGTTGCTTTATTTCTGAAAAGAATTAAATAGGCCATGTCAGAGAAATGGGTTTAAGTTCCAGGCTGGTCCCACTTGGGCCTAATATTAATCCACATAATTGTTGCTATCTTCATGTTGTCTTACCTGGGTTTAAACATCTAGAATACATTGGCGGACTCTTCAGAATAAAATAAACATGCACACATCTTAATGTGTGTGTTTTAGTTCCTTTTCAACAAAATCAATGGGCAGTGTCAGACCTGCCTTCATGTTAAGAGGAGGCTTATAAATACGGCAATATCATGAGCCCCTCTCCTCATGTGTTTTAAACACAGAATCATTGCCCAGCAAGGCAGGAAATGGATGCCAACTCCCGGCCAGGAACTGGAAAATTATTGACATGTGAGTCACCAGGCAAGACTAGCTGTCAGCCCCACACCCCTGGAGATGTGCAAATAGGGTCTTCCAGGAATCCCTGAATTAATCTCCTTAACACATGCTGCCGATCTTCTCCTTATCTGCTCTCCCATTCTGGGCTATTCAGGGCTCTGATAGCAGCTCCCAGCCACCATAACGGGTCATCAATCAACACTGATAACTTTAGTTTGGCCCAGGAAGGTTTAGTCAAACCTCTCCAGTTTCTTTATCTCATCCAGAGATGGTCATTAAGCAATTGTTTGGGGCAGACGACGCAATCCTGTCCCAGGGTATGTTCCACAATACAACTGTGCTAACCTTCTACCATAATTGAGTGCATGGCTTTGCATCCAGCATCCACCCTCAGACCCTTATCTGAGCCTCTATTTTTTCCTGCCATGAAGTGTTGGTTGCTCAGTGCTACTCTCTCATGGGCACTCTCTTCTCTTCTATCTATCTCTAACTATCACCGAACCCTGCAACCCTCTCCAATTTTCTGCCTTGTTTTCCAGTTAGCTCTAAGTGTGTGCTGTGTGTATTTTGATGCAATTGATCTTTATTATTTTATAAATAAAAATCTTTTTGATTGAACATCTGCTTGTTTATTAAAAGAGTTCTCTACAGAACAATCCCCATATACAAAGGTGAAGTTCTTGCTCATTACCCCTTCCAGCTTCCTCTCTTTGCATGCTAATTCCCTCAACTTGCAAGGAGACCCTTGTTACCTAAATGGAGACCCCCATTTAGGTAACAGTGAGTGTGCAGGAACTGCAGATAATCATGGTTTAGTCTTAGATCCAGCTGTGCTTAACAACCTGGCATTGTCACCATAGGATGTACCAGATATACAATGTAAGCATAGATCCAGAGGAGTTAGCCGTGTTAGTCTGTAGTAGCAAAATCGAAAAGAGTCCAGTAGCACCTTTAAGACTAACCAACTTTACTGTAGCATTACCTTTCGAGAATCACAGTTCTCTTCATCAGACAATGTAAGCAGTCACTTTAAGTGAGAATTATGCTGCTGTTACCCAAAATATCTGACAATCTGGCCCAATGTCTAGCTTTTGCACAAGAAGCTCTGACAATTGGCCCAAGTGGGTGGGTGAGTTTTTGTGGGAGGTCAATTTATAGTCCTAAGAAAGACAAGAGACAAATTATGACAAACCTGAGAAATTAGACATTGTAGGTCTTGTAGGGCTGGCAGGTCCTATACCCTCCTGCTGGCGGGGGGGGGGGGGGGAGAGGTACTCACTGGGATGATGATCTTCACACCTGTGCAAAACACACACTCACAGCACCAACATGATGACGTCACTTCCAGAGGTGACATCATTGTGCCAGTGGCAGGCATTGCTCATGTACTTTGCATGGGGCCAGTTCAGCCCATTTGTGGCCAAGAGAAAAGCAGGAGCACTCTGGTGAAAAGCAGGACCTGGTATGTGTGACCGAAACCTGGGTGAGGGAGGGTGGAACAGTTGCCCAGGGAGAACTGACCCCCCCCCCCAGGATATTCGGTCCTCCACCAGTCCCGAATAGGAGGTCAGGGGGCGGGGTGGCAATCCTCACCCGAGAGTCTTTCTCCTTCAGGCCACTCGCCGCACCTGAGATCTCTGGCATTGAATGTGTAGGCCTGGCATGGGGTGCCAAGGAGAGTTTGGCTATCTGTCTGGTGTACCAACTGCCTAGCACACCAGCAGATACTCTGTTGCACCTGCTAAAGGTGGTAATGGGCTGGGCTTTGGAGTACTCCAGACTGATGATGATGGGGGACTTCAACATCTATGTCGATGATGCCTCCTCTGTGCAGGCTGCAGACCTGGTGTTTTCCTTGGCAGCACTGGGACTCTCCCAATTTGTATCAACCCCTACACATCAAGCAGGCCACACACTAGATTTGATTTTCGGGATGGGGTTGAATGTGGATCTGGAAGTGGTAGAACCAGTGCCATGGTCAGACCACTCGGTCCTGAAGGCTCGGCTGGGGATACCACTACCACCCCTCGCAAGGGTGGCGAGCTGATTTATGCTTGCCAGTGGAGACTTATGGACCCAATTGGGTTCCAGAATGTTTTGCCGGATCCAATGCTCCACAGCAGTTTGTTAGATGAACTGGTGGAGAACTGGCAGTGCCAGCTCTCTGAAGCCATTGATGAAATTGCTCCCCATCACCCTCTTTGCCCCCATGCAAGACGGGCTCCCTAGTATACAGAGGAGCTCCGACAAAAGAAGCGGAAGCTAAGATGGCTTGAGCGAGTGTGGCAACAATCTTGGGATGAAGAGGCAAAATCATCTTATAGGACGTTTATGAAAGCCTATGAGGTGGTGGTGAAGGCTGTGAAGAGTTTTATGCAGCCTCCATCATGTCAGCTAGCTCATGCCCGGCAAAATTGTTTAATGTGGTTCGGTCATTGGTGTCCTTGCCGGAGGAAGGCTGTCAAATTTTGAATTCAGATATTAGCTGTGAGGCTTTTGGAAGCTTTTTTGCTGATAAAATTTTGTCTCTCCGCCATGACTTGCCAGCCACAGTTGATTCAGTGAATGAGCTAGAGACCCCTTGGCCATCTTTGGGGCCAATATTTGATCATTTCAGCCCACTTGCTGGGGAGGAGATTGACAGGACCCTGCGATCAGTTAGGCCCACAACATGTCTCTTGGATCCATGCCCATCGTGGCTGGTAAAGGCCAGTGCCGAGGGGCAGCAGTCCTTGCTGGAGGCCATTGTTAACCTACCCTTAGTCTCCAGGGTTTTTCCTGGGCCATTAAAGGAAGCTGTGGTGAGGCCTCTTTTAAAGAAACCATTGCTGGACCGCACCAACCTGGTCAATTACCGCCCGGTTTCGAATCCCCCATTTCTGGGAAAAGTGATTGAGCAGGTGGTGGTGTAACAGCTGCAGTGCTTCCTGAAGGATGTCTCAGCCCTAGACCCCTTCCAGTCCGAGTTCCACCCAGGATATAGGATGGAGACATTGCTGGTCGTCCTCACAGACGATCTTCATAGACATCTGGATCGAGGCGGCTCGGTACTACTGATATTATTGGATCTGTCAGCAGTGTTTGATACAGTCGATTATGATCTTCTGACTCACTGCCTCGCCAATGTGGGGATACGAGGTACTGCCTTACACTGGCTTGTCTCTTTTCTCCATGGTTGGGGACAGAGGGTGGCACTTGGGGAGAAATTGTCATCCCACCACCCTTTGGTGTGCCGGGTCCCACAGGGAGCAATACTCTCCTCATTATTGTTTAAAATCTATATGCGCCCCCTTGCCCAGTTGGTGCGAAGTTTCGGACTTGGGTGTCATCGATATGCAGATGACACCCAGTTGTATCTGATGATGGACGGCCAGCCCGACTCAGCCCCAGATGTCCTGGAACATGCTTTTGCAGCTGTGACTGGTTGGTTGAAGCAGAGTCAGCTGAAACTGAACCCGACGAAGATGGAGGTCCTGTACTTGAGCCACGGGGGATTAGGTTCAGGACTCTGGCTTCCGGCCCTTGATGGGGCACCGTTAGAGTCAGTTCCAAGGGTTAAGAGCCTGGGGGTGATCCTGGATGCCTCCCTGAAAATGGAGGCACAGGTCACAGTGGTTGTCAGGTCCTCTTTTTTCTATCTGTGGCAGACCAGGCAACTTTTCCCTTAGTTGTCAACCCATGACTTAACTACAGTGATCCAGGCAATGGTCATCTCTATGCTAGATTACTGTAACTCGCTCTACGCGGGGCTGCCCTTGAGCCTGACTTGGAGATTACAGCTGGTACAAAATGCAGCGGCACGTGTTATTACGAGAGTGTCAAATAAGACGCATGTAACACCGATCTTACGTGAGCTGCATTGGTTGCCAGTGGAGTACCAGGTCAGATGCAAGACCCTGTGCGGACTGGGTCCAGTGTATCTACGGGACCGTCTCTCCCCATATATTCCCTGGAGGACACTCCGATCAGTGGACAAACAGCTGTTGGTGGTCCCTGGCCCCAAAGAGGCCCGCCTAGCCTTGACTAGAGCCAGAGCCTTTTCAGTCATGGCTCCCACCTGTTGGAATGCTCTGACTGCCAAGATCAAGGCCTGACAGGACCTACTGTCCTTCTGCTGGGCCTGCAAGACAGAGTTGTTCCGCCAGGCATATGGCTGAGGCTGGGCCTCTGCCGGCATGAAAAAAGGGGTGTATAAAATCTTAACCCTCCCTGTGAAAGCTGTCCACCATCCTGTTTTAAATGTGTATTAATAGAAATACACTGCTTTTTAAATGATGTTTTAATGTATATGAATTTTTATTGTATTTTAATATGTTGTTATCCGCCCTGAGTACGCCCATGGGGAGGGCGGAATAGAAATTTGAAATAAAATAATTCCCACAGCTGGTGTGATGACATCACTTCCAGAAGTGACGTCATTGTACCACAATGGGAATGCACCTACTGCAGTTTGTAACTTCCCATCAATCACCAGCAATCGGTGGGCAATGGAGAATACCACCTGCGGGCAACTCGAACCCTAGTCTTTAAGCAAGAAGAATTTGAGGAGAAAATAGCAACCTCAGTGTGATCAATGAATTTTAGGCCTGGTTCATGCGTTAAGGATGATGAGTTGACAAAGCCTGAGGCAGCAGAATGAAGCAGTTCAGATTTCGGTGGGTGGATTTCAGCATCGAATGCTCTTTCATCTAAAAATCTCAGTTCAGGTAAAAAAAAAAAACTAGCACAGCAAGGATAGGTTCTGTCTTATCTTTTTGCTTGGTATGCTACTTTTCTGACTGTGGGGAATTCATACACAGGAGAACCTTCCAAAATGTTACTACCCAAAATCTCTCATCAGCAGAGTAAAATGATGTTGTCCAGTCTGTAACCTCTGAGCTTTGCCTTCTCTTTGCTATCCTGTTGATTTGTTTGACTTTAAACATCTACAATCCAATGGTGGACAATCTACATACGTTCCAATTGGGGCATTTTTAGTTCCTTGTTATAACTCAAGACTTAAAAGCTGATAAAAAGAGCAGGTTTAGTAATGTATTAAAGGCTGTTGTTTTACTTATCCCAGCAGAGATTGCTGGATCCTTCCAATATAGTTGAATGAAATATAAATGAAGTCATTTGTGAACTGCTGTTAACTCAAACTCTGTTTCAGGCCACTACTGGATCAGTGCTTTCCTTCATTGCTGGAAGGAAAAAAAAGTAATTACTCTGCAATACAAGAACAAAAAGAACACTAGATCCTAAATAAAAAAGGGAAACATGAAATAATTAAATATTTCTCTGCTTATAGTTAACATGCAAAAGTTGCCGGCATGGTTTCTGCCTAGATACCTCAAACCAGAGACCAGAAGCAGGGCTCATACACCTGAGTCGTTCTGCTACCAGGACTCCTTGTAAGCAGTGGCAGGCTTGATCTCTTTTTTCATTGTAGTGCCCTTCTTCAGATGGCCAGAAAGCATACCACAGCTCTTCAACACAGTGCGGTATTAAAGGAATCAGTACACCCCAAATGGCCCTATATAACATCTGGCTCTGAACTGCCTCTTCAGTCTGTCACTCAAAGCAGACTGAGCTACCCGGTGGCCTACTGAACTACTGACATGTCTTCTAGCACAGAGCTGTAGCTGTGTGTGTGCGTGTGCTTCTTCTCATCCCCTCCCTGCTGGCCAGCCAACGGTAACCCAGTAAGGAGTTTCTGGTTTATGCATGGACAAACAGCCAGGAGCCCTGGGTGAGATCTTTTGAACACATTTATAAATAAATAAATGTGGGTGGTACACAAAGCAGCCTGCCTGCTGGCCATGGCAGTGGCACTCCTAGCTGTGCCCAACACCCAGCACCATCAGGAAAAGGGTGTGCAGGCAGTGTGGGCAACTGTGACTGCAAGTGGTGGGAGAACTTGTGAGTGGGCAAAGGAAGGATGTACAAGCATGTTGGGACATATAAGTGGGAGGGCAAGAAGGGGAGCTATGTAGTGGGAAAACTCTCTGCCGTGGAACCCCCAAATGGAAGCATACAGCATACGTGCAGGGCAGCATTCACTGACTGTGAAGAGAGCTACTGTAAAATCTGAAATTGGGGTGCTGATGGTTATGTCAAAGCAGGCATCAACAGAACCAGTGATAAGACTCACTAAGATCAGGGCTCAAAAATACAAAGGGGGAACACTTGCATAACGAGACAGTTTCTGAGTCAAGGAAAACTCACTAGCAGGGAGCCAATACTGGAATTGTAGTAGTATGCTATGGGAAATGTAGGTGGTATAGGCACAGGGGGTCTGGAGAAGTGTAAGTAAACCTCAATAGGATCCACGGCAAGAATGCAGGGGAGTGCAGGCAGAGCACATAAACAAGGTGGGCCCATTGGAAGAAGCCCCTGTGCAGGTCTTTTTTCCTACTTATTTATTACAGCCATAGTGACAAAACAGAGAACAGATACAGTAGGTGAGTCTCTTGCTATTGCCTGATCCATGTATCGCTGCATAATGGAAATGTTGGTGTTGGGCTATTATAGCTGAGGTTGGTGCTGTAAGTAAATGACTGGGTGGAAATGTAGCAGGTGTCAGAGAAAGACGGCCGGACTCCCTTCCCCTTGTTGTTCTCTTGGAACCATGGAAAATGAAATCTGGTATAGTATAATTCAGCCAATTTCTTTGCATAGTTTTTTTTCCAGATCTGCCTTTCTACCTTCCCAGCTATACTGATGAGTGAGCAATTTTTAGTAGATAATAGTATGAGGCCTTCTTTCTATCTTCCTTTCCATTTGGCTATCAACAAAAAAAAATGCACAGGGCATATTTAAAGCAACCTAGCAACGTGATTAATAAAGACAGCACACTGAGGGCCATAAAATTGCCCCATCTCCTTCATCTGTTCCCCTGGTATAGTGATTAACCTTTGAGTTTATGAGTATTTTTGCACTTGCCTCAGATAAAGTATTTTATGAGTTCTTCCCTCCCAGGCAACTTGGATTAAACTTATCAGGTCCGGGAAGATAGTGACCCATAATGACTGTTCCCTCAGAAATCATATCTGCCTCCTCATTGCATTATTGGAACATTCTTTGAGCAAAACAGATGGAAACATCAAGGCAAGAGACAAGACAACTTGTTAAGGTCACATTCCATGCTCCTATGCATCATTCATGCTTAATTGATTCCTAGCCCCACCTAATGACAGATTGCCAGACATTATGAGGGCCGAGAATATGAAAAGATCATTTTCATTTCCCCATTAATCCCCGTTCAGTATGGCTCCTGCCTCAGTTAAACTTTCTTTGGCAGTGCGTTTGCCAAATGACGGATTGCTGCCTTTCAACACACAAATAGAGCAGGAGCCAGCAGATTTATCTTTTTGCCAAATGTTCCCTTCTGTGACACAGCGTTTTAGGTGTCACCACACTTTCATATCATCTTCAAAGGGGGGCAGGAGAGAAGTGACAGAGCTACTCTCAGGAGGGGGCATAATTTTAAAAGGACACTTTCTTTTGTTCTCTTCCACTATTGGCTGTCTGCTATCTGAATAAAAAGCTGCTTTTGTGTTAAGGCATCTCTTCACACACACCTGACAAGCGATCACTTTCTAAACTGGCATAGAGAAAATCAATCAGGTGCCTCTTCCAGCATTTGCACCTTAAAGTTGGTGGAGGAATAATTGGATATCAGTTCTGAAGCTTCTTCAAATCTCCTATATTCACAGGGAAATTGAAATATGGAAGAATGTGGTAAACATTTCTAGAGGAAATACTAACAGCTCATCTGAACCAGATTGCCCCCCTTTAAGAGTCACTTGATTACTATGTTTATAAATGAATGACTCCTGAAGCTGCAGACTGAGGAACAGTAAACACAGTTGACTCAAAATCGACACACAGTCATTTCAGGATTGTGCAAGAGCTGTTTGTGATATAAAACAAAGGGGGGGGTATACATAACTAGCACGCTGTAAAAGGTAAGTTGTTTTACCCCATTTGATCATGGCAACAGCTGTGCAGTCATGTATGTATGTGGGCTCTTTTGGATCAGCTGATACTTGCTCCACATGATTGATCATGCATATGTGCTCAGGGGCAAACACACAAGAGGCTGCGGTGACCATATGGAAGCCACAGTCACTTCCATGAACTAGCCTGAAATCATGTTTAATGTTGGTTCAGTCACCATGAGACACATATCCGAACTTCCATATTTCTGAGATATGCAAGGTTATAATTTGGGACTCTCACATAGTGCATGGTGAAGAAAGCTGCCGGGAAGAAAATTGATTCATTTGAAAGGAGGTGCTGGAGGAGAGTTTTGTGGATACCATGGACAGCCAAAAAGACAAATAAGTGGGTACTAGATCAACTCAAGCCTGAATTCTCCCTAGAAGCTAAAAGGACAAAACTAAGGCTAGCGTACTTTGGTCACATCACGAGAAGACAAGATTCTCTGGAAAAGTCAATAATGCTAGGAAAAGTGGAAGACCTAAAATGAGACGGCTTGACTCAATAAAAGAAGCCACGTTCTCCAGTTTGCAGGATCTGAGCAAGTCTGTTAATGATAGGACATTTTGGAGGTCTTTCATTCTTAGGGTAGCATGAGATTGGAGGTGACTTGATGGCACATAACACACACATATATAGTGGTGCGTATGTATACATATTCACACCATTCACCCTGATGCCTATGAGACTCCCCCACATGGAAATCCTGATAGCAGTTAACCCCTAAAGATCTTGTAGCTAGACTGCCAGGGGCCTGGAAAAAGTATCCCTGCACAGGTACCTATTTGCATAACAACCTTGATCACTATTTTATAATTCTGCTCACACCTGCTCCATCTTGGGTTTTTTGAGTCCCATCTTCCTTAATGTACATCACTTATAATATTTTTTCCTTGTATTTATCTCCAATTTACTCAGTGAAAGAAGGAATCTGACCTTTTCTCATGGTCAAAGTTAAGAAACAAGCAGTGGTCATAATCAATGAAAGGTCAACAACCATGGGAATCTAATATCTAATAGCCATCAAACAGGGAACTGAGTCAACTAGGAGAGTTGACAGAAAGAGGTGCTTCTCTGATGCAGAACTCATAGTAAAAGTTCATTTCTGTATTACACTTTCTCTGTGTCCTTTTTATACTTTAAGTGTTTATATATGGTACTTAACAGAAGGAATTCGCTGTACTGCCCTCGGTTTGCTTTAATGTTTTATGTCTCTGCAATGATAAAGCATTATGAAAGAAATATCTCATTTCTTTTTATTTTTGCAACATTAATATCCTGCCTTTCTATCCAGTTGGGACCCAAATCAACTTACAGAGTTCTCCTCTTCTTGAATTAAACCTCACAACAACCATGTGAGGTAGGGTAGTCTGAGAGTATGAGAGTGGCCCAAGGTCACTCAAAAAGCTTCCATGGCAGAGTGGGGATTTGAACCTGGGTCTCCTAGGACTTAGTCTGACACTCCAGCCACCACACCATGCTGGCTCTCCGTGAGGTGTTCCATATCTTTTCATATGTTGGTCTTCTACGTATGCCCTCTTTTCAGCTGTGCGTCTTGCTGTAAATTGCTTCCTCCTTTCACAGACAGAAATATCCTAACATAGTTTATATATTGTTCTACCGTGCACAGAGAGAGGAGGAGAAGGAGGAGCACCTGTAAATAGACAATCATGTTTATAACAGATGTTCTTGACCAGTGGTTCTCAAATTTTTGGAAGTTGCTTGGAACCCACTGTACTATTTACTATAGTTTTTAGGAACCACTTGCCAAGTAATTTATCTTTATACAACGAGTGATTAAAATGTGGAATTCACTGCCAAAAGGAGTTATGGCCAATGGTATAAGTTTTCAAAGGGGATTAGACAGATTCACGGAGTACAGGTCTATTAGTGACTGCTGGCCACGGCCACTAAAGGGAACCTCCACATTCAGAGGTAGTAAATCTCTTGATTTCTGTCTAGGTTGGCCAGCTTCCAGGTGATGGCTAGAGATCTCCTGGAATTACAGCGGATCTTCAGATGACAAAGATCTATTCCCCTAGAGAAAATGGTTGTTTTGAAAAGTGGAGTCTATGGCATTATACCCCACTGAGGCTCTTTCCCTTCCCAAACCCCACCCTTTCCTGGCTCCACCCCCAAAATCACCAGGAATTTCCCAATCTAGACCCAGCAATCCTATTTCAGTCCCAGGAGGCCTCTTGACATCAGTCATCAGGAGAAGGCCTTGGCTTCTATGGTCCTCTATAGTAGCTGGAGAGTAACTGTGAGACAGGATTCCTGTCAGTTAACAATATACAAGTTTATTAATTATTTCTTATCTTTACTGTTTTAAATACTGAGAATCAGGCTATATTCATTGCCATTTGACATGTTATGCAGAGGAAACCCCAGACTTGTCAACTGAGTTTCCCAGAGCTTACTTTCCCAACTCACCATGTTCCTCCTCCTTGTTCATGTCCTTGCAGGCCACCTATAAAAGAGTTCCCATCCAGTTTCATTCTTTCATTACTGTATTTGAAACATTTATAAGCCCTCTTTTATCACAGGTAACTGGAACTTACATCCACCCCTACAATTTGTGCAGTTTGAGTAGTGGGGCAGCTCCCTGGGGGTAGCTTAGGGACAGAGGAATAAGTTGCTTCAGAATCCACCAAAAATTGAGCAGTACAAAAAATATCATTTTAAGAACAACAAAACTGAAACAACCATCAGGAAAACAGCATTACAATTCAAGGCACTCATAAAGCAATCACCTTGAGGAGTCAAAGGTTCTTCTGGAAGGTCCAAATTATAACAGAGATACATGTCTTTTAATTGTCTGTCACCAACTTTGGAGCAATCTCAGAGAAAGCCCAACAATGGAACATACTCTTAGAGGTTGCCAGATTTTAGGTAGGGCCTGGAGATCTCCTAAGTCCTAACATTACAACTAGGGTTGTCAGCTGATGGCTGGTACTTGGCAAGAGATGGGGGATGGGCACTTGTGGGGCAACATCAGCATGACCATAGAGTTTCCAGCAACTTTCACCTTTTCCCTGGAAATGACATCACACTGTCACTCTATTTGTAATTAATTTTTCTCCTACCTGCCAGCATGGGGGTTGCCAGCATGAGGTTTGCCACTATAGCAAGAGACCTGGCAACCCTAAAAACTGATCTCCAGACTACTGGAGAAAATGCCTGCTTTATACCCTGCTGATGTCCTTCCCGTACCCAAACCCCACCCTTCCAAGGCTCTACTCCCTAATCTCCAGGGATTTCCCAACCCAGATTTGGTAACAATAGGTCAGAATGACTAAAAGGCCCTGTTTCGCAGAGTGGAACCACCACATCCAAGAGAGGCAGTGCTTCAGCAACACCAAGGTAAGCACAAGTTATGGGTCCCAAATGCTTGAGATCATGCTGTAGTGGAATAGCCCCACTGACCCTTGGGCACTGCCCTTTCTCTCTTGTACATACTGCCCACTACTTGATCTTTGGGGGAAGGGCCAAGATGCCCCACTCCCCTGTGTTGGCTTGCCACTCTGAGGCCCTGCCTCAGTCCCCTGCTACCCAGTGCCTGATCACCCCAGGGAATGTTAGCTGAACTTGTGTGCCACTGGGGATCAGCAAATTGCCAACAGCAAATTCCCTTCAAGTTGTACTCATTGAGATAACATGGTTGAGTAGTAGAGATCTATGTAGTATGGAGAATATTTTAAAAGCATTTATTAAAGGGGGCAGGCAGTTCATACTCATGCATGAAATATATAAAAATGCAATTCCTTTTCCTCCTCCCTCCATACATGCATTACTTAGACCTTCTGTTAAGGCAGATTCTGTAACTTAGAACGTTCCAGCTAATTATGAAAACCCCATTAACTTTCAGTCATGGTTCAAGCCTCCAGCCTTCACTTGGCCAATGGCTGCTGCCTGCAATGAGCCAGGTGCCTGAGCTTCTTTATCTACCGTCTCAAATCATCCAAAGGGCACCTGCTTTCTGGGCCAGGAGATTTTATCCTCTCCCTTTGCTCACCCAGGTCAAAGGGGCAGACCAGAGAGGCTTTTCCTGAAGGATCCAGGAAGAATCCTGTCTGGTATTTTAGTCCTCCAAATCTCTGCGTCTGACCTACCTAGAAGGATCAGCTTTTTGCAGAAAGTGGAATCTGCATAAGTAAAGCCCCAGGATGGGTGCTGCTTAGAATGCATTTCGTTCCCTTCTCCCCTCCTATCGGTTTTCAGCTAAAAGACATCTTTTGTAACAGGACTGAAGGTGTTGATATAGTCGAAATGTACAAGTAAAAGCATTTCTTCACACATGTTCTTTAGCTTTAGTGAGTTTCAATGGTCATCTCTCAAAGAGAGAAAGAGAAGAAAGCAATGGGTAAGAATTTTTAAGACATGGACAGAGAAAAGAGCATCTAGATATATAAAAAATGTAGTTGGATATTAGGACCGAGGGTAAATTTTACATCTGGAAATTTTAAAAAACTCGACTCTGGTTCCCTTTTATCTTTTTAACCCATTCTTCATCCAAGAAGCTCAGGGGTTCTCTTTTATCCCATTTTAACCTCACAACTACCCTGTGAGGTTAGTCCAGCTGAGCAGTGATTAGTTCAAAGTCACCTTGTGAGTTTCATGGCTAAACAGACCTTTGAACCCTGACTTCTATTCCCAGTACCTATTTTTCCAGTTTGTGTCCCCCTCAATTGACAGAGCTTGAATTAAAAAAAAGTTTAAAAAGTAATAGTTCCAGTGCCTTTAATTTGGCATCCATACACTTTTCACTTGTGTCAAAATCACTTCACAAAGGCAACTACAAAGGAAAGTGCCAAAACAGTTTAGACTGCTAAGTGAGTGACACAAAGGCCGCCTGTTAGGTTATATCTATATCCCTTTAAAAATTAAGAGCAAGCTGCTCAGTAGTGGTAAAGCTCAGAAGCAGAACCCTGTGAGAGTTGGGCACTTTTTTTGTTTGCAACTGTTACTAACGCCTGCCTTATTACTCTCAGCCCTCCCAGGATCCTTTTCATACTTCCTGAAACAAAAATCTAGAGAAAAAGAACAGATTTCTCTGTTAGACCAGTCTGCTTCTGAGAGCAGCTCCCCTGTGTAGTTTTCTAACAAGATTTTTTTTTGAACTGTTGTTTTCAATAGGAAGATAGTGTATTTATATGAAGTATAAAGCCATTTTTGGAACTGAACCATTTAGACATTACCTGCCACAGCTTTATCACAAGGCGCTTTTGGTGCAAAGGAACCATCAGGTCAGAGGAGAGTGAAAAAAAAATAAAACATGATTTTTATTTGCTGTTTCCCACTGGGAGAAATCTGCTGAAATGCCAGGACGGTTCTGCTGGTTGCTACACCAACAGATGGCAGACAGCATTCTGTGTGTTCCTTTCCCGTTCAGCAAATTGCAGGTCACATCTGGTCTAGACTGTGTATGCTTGGAACAGATGGAAGTTCATAGGCTCCTTCAGTAGTATAAAGAGATGGAGTAAGAAGGGTGCAAAATAGGGAAGTGAAATTAGATTGTGATGCATTTACTAAACGATATATTATGAAATTTCTAATTTCAGTGTGAAAATTTTCAATTATACTGAAAAAATTTCAGATTTGCCAAAAAAAAAAAATGCTGTGATTTGGATGCTGATCCAAAATTCTACTGCAAAAGAAAAGCATGGAGAACAATTTCCTCAAAGTATAAAATTTTAAACTTGCAGCTTTAACTGGTTGTCAAGCTTATTTTCATTTTTACAATTAAAAAGAGCAACTGCATCATGAGATGAAATACTGACATTATAGGTTGGTTACTTTTTGTCTGAAGGTGATTATCTACATCTAATGAAGTAAGTTCATACTTCATGTTACAATGAACATAGCAGATGACACAAGAATATTTCTTTGTTTTGGTATGACAGACTAACACTTCTGGTAACTACTTGCTTCATGGCGTAAACTAGACTACCTGTGCTTTGATAAAAAGACATGGGCAAACTTAGTTTATACACATTTACTAAGGTTTTTGAGTAGTGTCATTTAGATATTTCCTAAAGATATCTACTGTAGTTTCTTTCCATCTGGAACTGTGGTTTGAAATACTCTTGGGATTTTTTAAATCCACATTAAGATATTCTATATCCATTATTGCTAATATTAGGGAATATTCTAATTAGTCGTTAGTAGAGATGGGTACGAACAGCAATACGAAAAAAAAAGCCACAAACAGCCCAATCTGCTGTTCACAAACAAGCTGTTCATGAGGCCCTATTCCCGACGAACATGTGTTCGTTCCAAGCCCTCTTCGTGGCATTTGTCAGCTATTCGTAAAGCCAGACAGTCTGGCGCCTTTCAATCAATTCCCCTGTCAACATAGGCATGGACTGTCTGAACTCCTTCTGGCTTTCCTTCTGGCTTGTAACCCCTCAAAGTAGCTTCCAGGAGACAATCTGGTTTTTTTCACTGTGAAAAGAAAATGACAGGAAAGGGAGGGACTCATGGATCATGGCTTTCCCAGGGTCCAATCTCTCTGAAACTTGGGGGGTCTTCAGAGGACAGTGAGTACTATGTCCCCTGCAAATTAGGTGGGTATTGGACATTGGAAATGTCAGTTTGTAACCACTCAAAATAGCTTCCAGCAGACAGCCTAGTTTTTGCCGCTGTGAAGAGAACATGACATAAAAAGGGGAGTCCCATGGATCATGCCTTTCCCAGGATGCAATCTCTCTGAAACTTGGGGGGGCGGGTCTTCAGAGGACACTGGGGACTATGTCCCCTGCAAATTTGGTGGGTATTGGACATTGAGAAGGTCAGTTAGTAACCCCTTAAAGTAGCTTCCAGCAGACAGTCCAGTTTTTGCCACTGTAAACAGAACATGACATGAAAGGGGGAGACCCATGGACTCTCCTTTCCTCCGCTCAAGTTCAGCTAAGTCTCAAGGGGACCATTCTGGATCCCATGAACCTCCAACTGTGAACATGTTCATGAACATGTCATGTCCATCAATGTTCTTGAATCCCTGTTCGTGGATAGCAACGAACAACGACCATCGTATTCGGGTTTTTTTTCCTGTTCGTGTCCATCTCTAGTCTTTAGCTACAATCAAATTAATCTTTATGCATCTAACAGTGGAATTGTATGAAGAGTTATTTCAGTCTAAGCCTATTGATTTCAACAAATCTGTTTATTTTGAAGCACGTGGACAACAGTAACAGAGATTACAGTCAATACTGCATTCTCAATACAACCACAATTCAAAATTTAATTAAATTGTAAACAAGAGGTGTCCTGCAAAAAAGACCTTTCTTCAAGATCTGGCTGGCTCCTAGCATACCTTTCAATCTCCTAGCCATGACCTAAAGCTGTCCCAGTTTGGGTTTATCCATAGTTTGGGGGGAAGGAATTGTTATTTATAGTCTTCCTTTGTCACTGAAACTCAAAGCAGATTGTACAGTTAAAATCCACATGATCAATGGCTGGGATATTCAATTAGATAATACAATATGGCATAGATTGAAGAAATTGAAAACAAGCAGAAAATCTGATACAGAGTTAATACAATGCTGAAACAAAATATAAGCAATTTGACACGACATATTAAATGACATGGAAACTACTCAGGACAGGAGGAACATACTTACAGGAACAGCCAGTACACAGTAGTATAATCTACTGTCTCTATCCCTTTGTCAAGATAGCACAGCCCAATGTGCTGTACTCTGTTTTATTGCAGAACTACCAACTGATCACATCCCTTTAAGCAAGTGTCCTTGATTTTCCTAAATGTTTATACCAGTGTAGTGATAAGGATTAGTATTAAGAGATAAACATATTAAATGTCTCGGATGAAAATATGCTTTGTTGCTGTAACTGCTCTTTGCAGAATGGTGCTTGCTTCAATGGAAGCATAATTAATTAATTTTAAAAATTACCCAACCTTTCTCCTTCAAAGAATGTCATAAGGTGACATATAATAAAATAAAAAATCCATAACAAAATACACATTTAAAATAACAATTTTATCGTTTAAGAAAATTACATAAAATATAGCCTTGGAATAGGGTTCCCAGATGCCCGTCGGTGGCAGGCAAACCCCCAGGGATTTGCCCCTTTGTCTGGTGATCACTCAGCAATTGGTGGGAGGCACCAAGCCCCCCAGAGGTTGCCTACCACCAGCAGGCACCCAAGGCACACACGCTGTGCACACGCTCCCTGGGGGCATGGTGTTGTACTTGTGAAAGTGATGTTGTTGCACCAGTCACAGGATATCCCTGCGCTTCAGTTGGGGCCGATTTGGACCCCAAATGGGCCCAATCATCCTCATGCGGAGCACTACCGCAGCTGGCACGATGATGTCACTTCTGGAAGTGACATCACTGCATGAGCCCTGGGGCACACATGCATAAAGGAGCACACTACTAGCACAAGGTAAGTGCCAAGTCCCCTACCCTCCCAGTGGGAGGGTGGATGGACCTGGCGGCCCTATAGTGGAACTGTAAGGAAATACTCAGTTTTGGCCAGAGTTTTGTTAAGGATGGCTGGACTTTGATTCAGTGGTGTTTTTGCAGGCCCAGGTTCTGGCCTAGCTTTAAAATGTGCTGGCTCTGCTGATTCAAACACCTGCAGGCTAGTCTGGTCCCTAGGAATTCGACCTTTGGAGACTGGCTCTCATAGCTCCTGTTTTCACTTCCCAGTTTTCAGAGGGCCGGAAATACTAATTAGATAGTTGGGGCCTAGGGTTGCCAGCTCCAACTTGAGAAATTCCTGGAGATTTGGGGGTGGGAAGTGAAGCCTGGAGAAGGCAGGATTTGGGGAGGGAAAGGAACTCAGCATGGTATAATTTCATAGAGTCCACCCTCCAATGCAGCCTTTTTCTCAGGTGAACTGATCTTTGTAGTCTAGAGATCAGCTGTGATTCTCTAGCTACCACCTGGAGGCTGGCATCCCTAGCCTGATTGTCTATTGGTAGTGTGATGGCTGGAGTCCTGAAAAGATGGGTTCCCAGCTCATCTGCCTCATTTCCTTCCTTCTCTTCTCTGACTATCATTCTATAATTATCATTTGTGAGAGAAACTGCAGGCTCCACTCTCCGCATGCTTCATGGCATGAAAGAAGGTGCACCTGCTAAAGAGAGCTGTGAAAAACAGCCAGCTAAGAGCTATTCAGAGATGCATAGATAGCAAGCTTTGTAAGTTTTCATTGGGCAGATTTTTAGGTAGAAACAGAGAGGTTATCTGTTTTCTGAGTCTGTTGCCTGAATCTGAAAGCTTTATGCTCAGCGACACTTTGTTAATTAATAAACTGAAGTTTTATTTAAGCCTTTGTCTGAATTCATGAGCTACACATAGGTAGACCTTCAGAGAGAACCCAGAGACTGAAAATTCTCACAAACAGCCAACCAGAAACCTTCCTTCTGCCTAAGGCTTCGGAGTGGCTATGATTAGGGCACAAAATAGGAATTGGAGTTCCTGGTCCATAAAGTAACCTACAAACATCTATTAATAGAAGGGATTTCCACCATCAGAGTGAGACTTCCTCTCCTCCACCCATCCATTGTAGCCCCAAATGCTCTTCCACTCACTGCCCCTGGAGAGGCAGGGGAGTCCCAGGAACAGTAGGATTGGTAAATAGGAGATGTGTGGTGGGAGGAGGAATCAGCTAAAATCCCCACTTTCAACCACTGGAAATTTTCTGCTGCTTCCAAACCATTTAAAAAGAAATACTTGACACTTTTCCAAACTCTCAAGCCATAGAGATAACTGCCACATCTAACTATCTTCAAAAGGAAGTGTTATAGCAAGGGAAATGTAGATTGTATTATCCACTGTTTCTTGTTCTAAGAATAGTTGTGAAGCAAAATTATTTAAGCCACCGGTAAATCATACTTTGCAATATTTTTTTTATCTTACCCCCCTCCCCATCTCAACCCATTATGCACATCCCAATGAGAGTTAGCTTGGTTATGGAAAACTAGCATTGCATTAGAACAAATATCATATGGAGCTGCCTTTAAGCTTAGTATATTATCCACTTAGCTCAACATTGCTAGCCAATGGCTGATCAAAGAAGACAATGGCTCGAGGGTCTCATTAAAAAAAATCCCAACAACTCTTAGCTGAGAACTTTTACTTGTGATGCAAAGGACTGAGCTTTGGACAGTATACACATTCATTACCAATAAGCCACAACTCCTCCTAAAGAAGCCATTTAAGGAAGTTCTCAAGAACATTATTAAGGTGATGGCCATCTATTCTTGCTTAGTCCATCTAGGAATAAGAAATGAACTATTTCTTGAAAGTTTTTGGCTGTTATAGTTAGTAGCCATTGATATATTTATCTGTGAATGTGATACTTAGAAAAAATGCCAGGAGTTATCTCTACATTCTGGTAGTAAATTCCTTAATTATCTGTTTGGTGTCAAGTGAAGAAGTTATGTTCTTTTGTTGATCCCAAACCTAATGCCAGTCAATTTGACTGGGCAACTCTCACTTCTAGTATTACAAAAGAAGGAGAAGAAATGTGTCTGAATTATGTATAAGGAGATTTAATTTTGTTACTAGCATCATTTTGACAAACTACAAAAATGTACCTTATTATGTGGGGGCTGCATTCGATGTTTAATACAGACTTCTCCAGAAACCAACAAAGTTCCGTGAAGATTCCATAACACAATCAATGTCTGTAAATATCTCCATGTAAGCAAAGACAGGTAAATAGATAAAAGATATATATATATATATATATATAGAGAGAGAGAGAGAGAGAGAGAGAGAGAGAGAGAGAGAGATACCAAAATGGATATTATTGCAGGGTCAGGGGATGGGACAGGAATATTTTTTGAGTAACGGGTATGAACGGATACCACTCTGATTTTTAACCTGTTAATATATTGAATGCTGATCACATCTGTGCTTAAATAATGTATCCTTCTTGTATGGTAATGATAAAACGCAAAATGATCTGAACATGCAGTAATCATGTCCTTGAGGTATATTACATTTACTGTCTGACATTCTAATTTAATAGATACTAGGGTTTGTGATCAGTAAAGATGCCGGCTCCGATATCCATATCCATTAAACACAGGAATGAAAGAGTGCATGCTATACTTATTTTTAAAAATAATTTTCTTCAAAGATAAGCAGGAGAGAAAAGGCTCCATATCTTATTTAGTTTAGTCCATAAAAAGAACTTCATTAGTGTTGTGTCAAATATCACCAGAGCTTTTGATTATGTTGGCAGAAATGACTCCTTATTAGTAGTTGTTAAGAATTGGTTCTGACAAGTGAGTGCACACAACATTTTTTTTTTAAAAAACCCTATTAATTCTTGGATGATAAGATTTACAACAAAATTCTAAATTATGTTGACACATTTTGTGACCCTCCCAGCCAATTGGAGCTTATTCGCCATGTAACTCTAGTTAGAGAGGAACAATGGTTCCTTGTTGAGTTTCGTTGTGTATTTGCTAATAGTTCTGTTAAAAAAAAGAATTATGCTTCTTGCTTTTTTGCTGTTGGTTTTGGAGATTCAACTGCATTTTGCAAAGGTTTTTATGCGCTGCACATACACTATGGTTGTTTTATACATATATAGTGTACATACTGGGCTGATTGGTTGATGCACAAATAATGTTGAAAAATGAATCTATTTTATGATAAAAATTCAGTTTGCTGAAACAGAAATAATGCAAAATAAATGTTTCAATTTGCACAAGAGGAAACCAAACTGAAATGGATATTTTTGGTGTGAATTTGATTAATTTGAAATCATACCTACCAGAGGTTGAATTAACTAGTTAGTTCTGCAGTTTGTGATAGACTGCTAAAGGTGGGTGGTATAAGTGTGAAAGACCTGTCGTGCTGGTGATTCCTGAATTTTTGGACTTTTTGGACAATGTACTTTTAGCAGCTCTCAACCTGGAAGATCTGCAATATGCAAATTGAATATTCTTTTATACTTACATGGGCCCTTCTAGGCTATAGTCAAAGTGAAAATGTTAATACAGTTGAGGAGGTCGATTCTTTGCTAGACTTGGAACTATGAAAATCAAGAGAGCCCCCCTCCCCCAGGAAGTATAGAAAGCAAACAACCAGAAGAAAATTCCACATCGGGAGTCATACACTAGAAGAAATCCCAATGCGTATAAGTAATATAATTATAATTATACTATAATCCATATAATTAATGCAGATTCTTGTCTTTTCCTTTCTTGCAGATACGCCACAGAAGGTCTCCCGTCACAAGAACTATGGAGGAACGGTAAGTGTAGTTGTTGTGTTCTTTACACAGAGTGGACCATTACATCATCTTGAGGGCTAGAGACCCAAGCTCTATAGCCCCCAGCCCAAAGAGATGCCATCTAACCCACTCAGCTGGTTTCGGAAGTACACTTTAGCACGGGCACCAAAATGGTTGTCAGGCTATGGATGACAGACTATGGCAGATAGATCCCTGTACCATTGCAGCAAGAATCCAGGCTCTTGGTTAAATGGTTTTATTCAAAAATCATATCATTTCTACAGATATGTCCATATGGTTACTCAGAAGCAAGGTAAGCTACTAAGCAGTAAGGATCAATTTGACAAGAATGGCAACATGTGGGAAAACCCTTCCTCTTAACTCGCACATTTACTCCTTCCCCCTCCCAGCAGCCAAACAGGACTTTTGGTGCGAACGCGTCCTGAGAATGTCTCACATATTTGTACTCTCAAGTCTAGACACTGAGAAAGCAGGAGATCAAAGTTGTAACATAGCAGTGCATGGGAGTGAGTGAGGTAAAAGGTCAGAAGCACTGAGAGTTTCTATAGTCCGTTAGATACGACACCTGCAGCTTCTATAAGCCTGTGAATGCAAAACAGTTATGGCATTGGCAATATGACATTCAGTTTTAGCATGAAACATCGGTTCAGAACAGCATCACTGGTTCAGCATGAAAATATTGGCATGGATAAGGAACAGACATGACAATGGTCCTTCTTTTAACCATATCTAGGAGAGATTCTGGGGAGATTCAGAATTCAAACTGGCATAATGCCAAATGACAGCCATGCATCAATTTTTTTTAAATCTCTCTGGAATCTCTCCTGGATATGGTAAAAGAAGGACTCCAGATGTAGAATTTTCCTCTGCTGGTTAGATTTGGAACTGTGGCAAATAGGTGAAGTGACCACCTTCTGCAATCGGGCTGACTCGTCCCAAATACTTTCTGATTGCAGGGTTCTGTATCATTCCCTTTACCTGTCACAGACCTCTCAACATCTGGTTAGCAGATGGTAACATACAACAAATGTATGTTGGTGAGTGGTCAATAAAACTTAATGTAATATTATGGGCCAAACTAGATGTGACAATGCCCCCAGGTCCAACCCATGGATACCACTACCATTTTAAAGCCAAACAAAGTTATTTTAGAATGCTTCAAGGCCTGATCCTGTTCTGCCTGATCCTGGCACCTTTGTGCCATTTTGAGTACCAAAACACTGGAGGCAGCATTTCAGCCCTTGAAATCCTGTGGGAAACAAGGGCACCTTATTTGGAGGGTGCTGTCTAGTTTGGCCCTATAAAGGTAGGATAACATGGCACATGGAGCTATGGATGGCAGACCAGGTTTTCAGGGGATGGTTTATACTCCCCCACTCTTTCTTTTTTTCTTTTTTTAAAATTTTATTGGATTAGAAATCACTATAATATCCATTACAATCAATTTCCTTTAAATATCCCAGTTCTAACCCCCTCCCTTTCCCCCCCCTTTTGTTGACTTCCAACAGTTTTCCAACCCCTTATCCATTTTTCCCCCTACTCATTTCAAACTTATTTTATTCTATTAAGCATATACTTTCACTCTCTTCTAAGCTTATCTATTATAACACAGTGCTATCTCTATTCCCTTTCCCACTTGACTTATCAACTAAGTATTCCATTCCTGACGTATATTCATTAATAATAACAATCATTTGTCTAATTTTTGTACTCTATATTCTATCTTATTCATTCTAGTCTCGTCAATATGGGACAAACAATTTGTCCCTTATTCTACATAACTTTAAGTACTTCTATAAACATTGTATACATTCAATATAAGTCAATCAATTTAACTTGTACTCTATATGTTGCTCTTTACTTCCTTCTATCTTATATTCATTCTATTTTGATTATATGATTTCTCCATTATACAGTTGTCTGCCGGAAATAATCAATCAATTTGACCCATACTCTATATAGTTCTAAGTACCTCTGTAAACTCAATATACATTCGACATAAATCAAACAATTTAACTTATATTCTGTATGTTACTATGTATTTCTTTCCGCCTTTCTTATATTCATTCTGTTTTAGTTATATAGTTTCTCCATTATACAATTATCTGCCAGAAATAAAATCAGTTAGTTTCTATCCTTATAATTCTTATAATAACACCTCTATTACTTAATACTATATATAGTAGTCAAATAAAATAGTTGCTTAGAATTTCTCATTTAACTTTCCTCCCCCCGGTAAAGTCACTTCCCTCATCTTTTGTTGTATTTCAGTAATTTTCAAACTGCCACAGTTCTCCTCCCACCTCCCATTTTTTCATCAAATATTGCTTCAACTTTTCCCAATCCATGTTGAACTGTCTTGGATCAAGGTCTCTCAGTTTCCTTGTCATTTTGTCCATTTCCACCATGTACAGCAATTTCTAAATCCAGTCCTCGATATTTGGCACTTCATGTACTTTCCACTTTTGCGCATACAAAAGACTAGCCGCTGCTGTCATGTAAAATAATGTCCTGTATTGTGCTGGAATATCCTCCATTCCCAAGTTCAGTAGCAGGAGTTCTGGGTTCTTATTAACTTGAAATTGTAAAATCTCACTTATCACTCTTATTATTTCCCCCCAGTACTGCCTAACTACCTCACAGGTCCACCACATGTGGTACAAAGATCCTTCATGCTTTTTACATTTCCAGCATTTATTAGACATGTTCAAATTCCCTAGCGCAATTTTCTTTGGTGTCAAATACCAACGATAAATCATTTTGTAGACGTTCTCTTTAATATTAGTGCATGTTGTGATCTTCAACGTATTTTTCCACAAGTATTCCCACGCCTCCATTGTTATTTCTTTATTAAAGTTTATAGCCCACTTCACCATTTGCACTTTAACTGTCTCATCTTCTGTGTACCATTTTAACAACACTTTATAAGTCTTAGAGATTTCCTTTTTATCCTCTTGTAGAATTACCTCCTCTAATTCCGAATCCTCCATTCTTACCCCTCCTTTCACACAGTCCGAGTTATAAAGATCTCTAATCTGTCTATATTGAAACCAATCGTAGCTTGGAGACAACTCATCTTGCGTCTTTATTCTTAGTTTAGAAAATTCTATTCGTGTTATCTCCTTATACGTTAAGCACTGTTGTTCATTATCGACAGTTCTCGGATCTATTATTTCATAAGGAACCACCCAAGAGGGAATTCCTTCCTGTAGGTAATCTCTATACTTCTTCCAAATTGTGAAGAGGCTTCTCCAAATGTAATGGTGTAAAAACATAGAGTCTGCTTTTACTTTGTCATACCACAGATATGCATGCCATCCAAATATTTTTTTATATCCCTCTAAGGCCAGTAATTTGCGGGTTTTCAGCATCATCCAGTCTTTCAACCACACCAAACAGATTGCATCATAGTAAAGTCTTAGATTGGGCAGTTGCATTCCACCTCTCTCTTTTGCATCCTGTAATACTTTCATTTTCACTCGAGGCTTCTTGCCTGCCCAAACAAAGTCCGATATTTTCCTCTGCCATTTTTCAAACTGCTTAGAGTTCCGAATAATTGGTATTGTTTGTAACAAAAACATCACTCTTGGCAGCACATTCATCTTAACTACTGCAATTCTTCCCAACCATGACAAATTCAATCTATTCCATTTAATCAAATCTTGCTCTATCTGAGTCCACAATTTCTCATAATTATTCTTGAATAGATCTATATTCTTTGCAGTCAGTTCAATTCCCAAATATTTCACCTTACTTGTTACTTCACAGTCTGTTATTTCCGTTAGTAACTGTTGTTTTTGTTTGGTCATATTTTTACATAATATCTTTGACTTCTTTTTGTTTACATAGAATCCTGCCAGATCTCCAAATTCCTTAATTTTCTCTATTACCTTTGGCATGTTCTCAATTGGATCTTCCACAATTAACATTATGTCATCCGCAAATGCTCTAACCTTATAGGAAAAGTCTTTTATTTTTATTCCACGGATTGCATGCACAATCACTTCTCTTGGTAATTTCCTCTGGGTCGCAAATCTTGAATTTATTCGATACACCACATCTAGGATAGCCACAATTTCCTCCTCCTCCTTTCCCAGGTATTCAGCTAACACCTCGGTAATCTGTTCTTGGGCCGTCTTTCCTTCTACCTCCGGCAAGCCGCGAAACCTCAGCTGCTTCTCCATATGCTTGCTCTCCGCAACTGCCATTCTTCCCCTCATCACCCTCATCTCTGTTCGTTGCGTGTCTGCAAGGTTCTCCACCGCATTTTCCACTACATTGACTCTTTGCTGTGTCGCCTGCAGGTCATTTTGTATTATTTCCATTCCCTTCTTCACTTCTGCCAGTTCATTCTTTACTGTCTCTTTAACCTCTTTCACCAGCTCAGGTTTCATGTCCTTAAGTTCTTTAATCGCTTCTGAAAGTTTTTTATCCAGGTTCTCTATAGCCGTTTGCCACTCTTTTTTCGACATCGTGGGGCTTGCTTTACCTCGCTCCCACGAGTCCACTCGCTTCCTTAGCTCCGTGGCGCTTGGCTTAATGTCCTTTTAATTTAAATGTCCCGGTCTTTTTACAAAAAAGTCATTTAAAGAGTCCAAAATGTCGGGCGACTTTTCTCTATGGTTCCTCTATGGTTTTTGTAATCCAATATGGCTTACTTCCTCTTCTGCTGAAGCCGCAGCTCTTCCCCTTTCAAAGATGGTGATTCCCTTCTTCCTGTCATCCGGCAAGGGCCGCTTCTCTCCAGCAACTCTATCACTGTTACGTACTTCCTGTTTCCCGACTTCCCACAGCAGTTCTCACGATGGTAAAACTTTCTCACAGCCTGATATCTCCTTGTGACCACAGGTATGTAAAACAATAGTCCAATTTCTTTAATAACTCCATTTAACTTAGTCCTTTTTCTGATATAATTCTGCCCCCCACTCTTTCTTTTGACATACAGAGGCCCTTTATTTTAACAAAATAATAATGTGTGTATTACCTCTTCTATAGAAGGTTAAACAGCTTATTTCGGTTTACAAGTAAAATGTTGTGAAAGTGTAATGATTTTCACAGTCAAGTTAAGATGCAGTTTTCCTAAAAATCACTACAGTGTCAGCCAAGGGGAGAAAGATGGAGTGATTTTTATCTGGGGAAGCTTCACTAAACAGTGGCATCTTTGATCCTTTCACTGATGCCTTCACCATGCTGAAAGGGATACTGGAGATGTAGTCTGTACTCTTCCCCAGTCTGATCTCCCCTTGACTCACCCTTGAAGATCATCCCTGAAGATAAGGTTAGCTGGCATCTCGGGATTCTGCCTTAACCTTTTCACCCACCCTAACTTACTGCCTCCCTAAAATAGACTAACCTGCCTTCCTCAGGTGTCAATACTCCTAGTGGCCTCGGACAGGTTTCTAATCCCTTTACTTTGGGCAGGTTGCCTCTGGTTCCTCCTAGGTGCTAGTGTAGGGTTCTTTACAATTCTTTCCCGTTTTCCCTTGAAGGTTGCTGTGCTGCCAAGAGTACCTTCATACTGAAGTGCCCTCTTTTTGCAAGCCACCCTCTTCCCAGGTAAGTACCGTAAGTTCTCTGCTGTCTCATTCTCAGGCCACTCCTACCCTCCCTCCCTCCCTCCCTGCACCATAAGGGCTCCCTCCAGTGTGGCCTCTTCCTTGGGCCTCCCTTCTTTCTGTGGGTCCTAGCTGCATTATTGCCAAAGACTGTGCCTGGGCCTTCCAGTCCCCTTGTGGTTCTCCTTCTCCACCCCCCCTTTGCTGGCTTGTCTACCCTTCTTGATGGCCTAGCTGGTTGGGCTGGACCCTCCTCCTCCATTGGTGGTAGTCTGCCACTTCTGGCCAGGCTGTCATTAATGCCCCACTGCCACCTGGGCCTCAAAGAGCCATCTGTCGAGCCATAACAGGATACCAAGTCCTATGCTTCTCTGTATACCTGCTTGAGTTCTAACTGAGAAACTGACTCTGTTCCTCATCTTCTAAGCACCTTCTCACAAGCCCCCATCTCCCTTAGAGGATCCGTGGCCTCTCATGAGCTGGATACTCTAGGAAGGTATCAGGATTAGCTGCAACAGCTGGAAGGTTAAATTGGAAACTGGCACATATGGGTGTCTTTAGTGGACATTCAGCACTAGATGCCCTACAATTTGGTGCCATTTGGCTGAAAAACAGCCATTGCCGCCCCCACTGAAAACGCACTGAAAATGTTCCCTTTATGGAATAATGGCAGAACTGTGCTTCTTGTTCCCTCCATCCTTCCTTACTTTCTGAAAGGAAACAAACAGACTACAATAAGTGAGGATTGCAAATGCAGAGATTTCAGTGGAAAGATAATTTTCTATTGCCAGTCAGTCACTGTAATTATCGTAAAATGAAATGATTGCAGACTGTTTTTTTTAAAGCCAGTGGATGGCTAGCACTCTCCTGCTAGCCAATGCTTTACCACCTTCTCCTCCAATCTGCTCTGAGAGGCACCTTCTTTGGTGGTCTTTAAAACTGAACCTCTTTGTTCAATCTGCTTGAAACTTAGAGGGTCTTTATATTAGAGGGGGGACTATAATATGTATAAATTTGGTTCCATTATCTTTATAAACAGTTGCCCCAGATGCTCAAATACATTACTCATTGAAAATAATGGTTCCAAAACTCAGGAGCCCAAAACACACACACACATTTGAATCCAAAACTAGTAATATCATATTCAAAAATCAGCAACCATGGTACATTGCCACCCTAGTTGGAATAAAGAGGCAGACACCCAGTTGGATTTAAGGGCCACTTTATTAACTATATACATTAAAATTAATACAAACAGCGGCAAGGGCCTAAAGCGGTACAGGTCAGGCCACGGGATCCCCATGGACCACCGCCCTGACCTGTCTGGGCGAGCCCCGAAGCCCCGGGTGCGCCCCATCCGTTGGATGGCACGGACCCGGCCGGCCAGGCAACGTGGTCACCCCCTTCTCAAGCTCCTAGCACCTCAGCCGTATAGCAGTGAGGTAAGGACTCGCAAGCTGGGGTTTCCAAAGGCAGCCTGCCCCTGCAACTGGCAGCCGTCAAAGCAGTACCAGCCCTTCAGGCAGGCCCCTCTTCCCACTAAAGGGGAAGCGCCAAGGGTGCTCACCGTCCCGCACCCTAACTACCCCAAAACCTGCCAGGACAACTTAACTGGCACCACCCAGCAGCCAAATTCCTCAATCCCTACGTACTGGTGCAAGGTAGGCGAAAAACCCCCTCTCCACTTGGCCAATTCCGGAGGGGAGGAAAAAATTCCTACCTGACTCTGACACAGCAGCCGGCTAATCCTGCACCAATACTGGGAGAGGAGGGTGGGCCAAGCAACTGGCCGCGACTGCGGCTGGGCCGGGCAGAGCACGTCCTTCCTCTGCTCCGCCCCGCCCAGCAACCCCATACCTGGAAGGAGGGCGTGTCTGGTGTTGCCTCACTCCTTCCAGGGCGGCAATAACGGCACCCGGCTGAACGGCTTCCAGCCTGCCGGGTAAGTGCCGCATTGCCACCCTAGTTGGAATAAAGAGGCAGACACCCAGTTGGATTTAAGGGCCACTTTATTAACTATATACATTAAAATTAATACAAACAGCGGCAAGGGCCTAAAGCGGTACAGGTCAGGCCACGGGATCCCCATGGACCACCGCCCTGACCTGTCTGGGCGAGCCCCGAAGCCCTGGGTGCGCCCCATCCGTTGGATGGCGCGGACCCGGCCGGCCAGGCAACGTGGTCACCCCCTTCTCAAGCTCCTAGCACCTCAGCCGTATAGCAGTGAGGTAAGGACTCGCAAGCTGGGGTTTCCAAAGGCAGCCTGCCCCTGCAACTGGCAGCCGTCAAAGCAGTACCAGCCCTTCAGGCAGGCCCCTCTTCCCACTAAAGGGGAAGCACCAAGGGTGCTCACCGTCCCGCACCCTAACTACCCCAAAACCTGCCAACGCCAAGGCCAAGCCTCTGCTTAGGCCTTGGCGCCCCACTGATAACCTAGGGCCAACTGTAGCCCTTGCCGCAAGTCGTCCAAAAATATTTGGTTGCCCACTTCGGAGAGGTGCACTCCATCGCCTCTGTAAAGGCCCGGCACCCCGGCCCGTATCCGAGGATGAGGCAAATACACTCCCAGCCCTCCTTCCAACGCCTTTTGCATGGCACGATTGGCTTTCATCCTTGCTCTCTCGATGGCTTGTCGGGAACCGGCTTCCCTCCAAACCAAACGAGGTACCATGGCTGACCATATAATCAGCACTCCCGGCCATCGCTCAGAAATAAGGCGCAAATCAGCTTGCGCCTGAGCAGACAACGCCTTGCCCTGGAGCATCCCCAAATCGTTGCCACCCAAATGAATAACGAGGATATGGGGGGAAACACGCCCCGATCCAAACAGCAAGGGCAAGAGTCCTGACCACCGGAGGCCACGGCGACCCTGCCATTCCAGCACAGCCTTCTCGCTCAATCCAAGCTGTGTCCCCACAGCTGTCCTCCTCGCTTGGTGGGCAGCCCAAAAAACGTAACTGTGGCCGCAGATCAGGATACGTTGCCGTGCACCGCGCGCTCCATAACCTAAGAAACAATCAATTAACGACGTTCAACATGTGAAAGAGGACGTACGTAGGAACGGTAAGCAGCCGATTTCCACCTGCCCACCCGCTGAATTGCCTGCCCCGTGTATCCCATGGCTGCAGCGGTGGATGCAGCCCCAATCCTGAACGAGTGAGTACCAAAATTCACTCCTTTCAACCCCAACTTGCTCAAGGCACGCTTCGTCACTGCCCAGAACTGAAAACGCGTAAGCGGAGCACCGTTCTGGTGAGAAAAGAGCAACCCTTCACCACCTCCTCTCACCTTCCAATACCTGCTCAATGCCCTAACGGGGCACAATTCCGCGTGAGCACAGGGACCCAACCGCACTACTGCCCCCTTCCTCTGTTGGTCAGTTTTAGACCAGCGAATCGTAAGGGCAACGGCCTTACCTTCAAACTTCAAGTCCCCGGCCATCAAGGCACGACCCGAGGCATCCCTTCCTGACTGAGCTACCAGCTCGCTAACCCGAAGGGCCCCAAAAAAGGCAGTTAAAGCTGCCGCATGGAAAAGTGTCACTTCATACGGCGACGAACAAACCTCTTTCCATGCCACCTTCAGCCCTTTAAGGACTGCCGGGGAAATGGGCTCCTGCAGATCCACTCCCTTAGGGCATTCCCTGGCCCAGCCTTCCAGCATCTTCCTAACCCGGAAGTCACCCGTGGCCTCCGGTAACCCCCGGGCTTTGCTGACAAATGCTAGCGCTGCCAACTGCCCCCTGATGGATCGCACCGCCAACCCCCTACCTCTTTGCCAGACACAGAATTGTAGCAAATGTTCAACCGGTACCGGCCAGCTATCCGCCAAACCCTCGTCCGTCCTGAACTCCCTTAACTGGCCTACTGCTCGCTGATAAGCTCTCCTTGTGCTGGGTGCGATGGCTGCTTGAATAGCCCGACAAACTTCGGCCTCCCAAGCTGCCATAGCTCTGGTGGCATCCGAGCCGGGAGCCGATCGGCCTCCGGAGCAAGGTTCCAAAAACGCTCCATCTGTAGGCGAGACAAAGCGTCCGCCCTACAGTTATCCACTCCAGGAACATGCCTGGCTCTGAATAAAATGTTCCTACGAAGGCACAACAGCGTAAATTCCCTAACTAACCTCATCACCATGGGGGACTTGGATGTTAGCGCATTGACCACCTGAACTACTGCCTGGTTATCACACCAAAAATGCACCGTGTGATTAGCCAGTTCCTGCCCCCACAGGTGAACCGCCACCAAAAGCGGGAAGAATTCCAAAAAGGTGAGGTCCCTAACTAATGCAGATGCCCACCAATCCATTGGCCACTGCTCTGCGCACCAATGTTTCCGGAAATAAACTCCGAAGCCAGTGGATCCCGACGCGTCCGATGTCACCTGAAGCTCCGCCTCGAGCAAGAGAACCTCTCGCCACAAAGAAACCCCATTAAACGCGGCAAGAAAGGATTCCCACACTGCTAGGTCTGCACGCATACCCCCAGACACCCGCAACCGATGATGAGGTGCCCTCAGACCCGCCATAGCGTCGCATAGCCGACGCAGAAAAGCCCTGCCAGGAGCAACAGCCTTGCAGGCGAAATTAAGGTAACCCACAAGCTGCTGTAGCTCAACCAGGGATACCTTACGCTGAGAGCGCATCCTAACCACCCTGGACCTGAGCTCATCCACTTTATCCCCCGGCAACCTAAAGGACTGTTGGACCGTGTCCAATTCTATCCCCAAGAAAGTCAGCACCTGAGAAGGACCCTCCGTCTTCTCATGCGCCAACGGCACACCCAACTCTTCCGCTAAGGCCATAAAAATGGCCATAAGCCGAGCGCACTGCCCAGACCCCGCCGGCCCAGCGAACAAAAAATCATCCAAATAATGAGCCGTATCGTGAGAGGCGGCCCTACGCCGCACCTCCCATTCAAGGAATGAACTAAAACGCTCGAAGGCCGCACACGAAATAGAGCAACCCATGGGCAATGCTCTATCCATGTAAAATTCCCCATTAAAAGCAAAGCCGAGAAGTTCAAAATCATTGGGGTGAACTGGCAGAAGACGAAAGGCCGACTTGATGTCGCATTTCGCCATCTCAGCCCTCACCCCACACCTACGGACCACCCTGACCGCTTGGTCAAAAGAAGTGTACCGGACCGAGCATAACTGCTCGGGAATGGCATCATTCACCGATTCCCCTCTAGGAAATGACAGGTGATGAATCAAGCGGAATTCCCCTTGTGCCTTCTTAGGCACAACCCCCAGAGGAGATACCCTGAAGTTGGGGGTCGGGGGGGCAGAAAATGGCCCCAGCACTCTACCCTCAGCACACTCCTTATCGATCTTTTTCCTAACTATGTCCTCTTTCCCCAAAACAGAACGTAAATTGTCTGACATAAAAGGCGCCCTGGCGCCCTGAACCGGAATCCGAAACCCCTCCTGAAAACCTTGGAGCAAATAAACTGCATCCTCCCGCTCAGGATAGCTTTCCAAAAGCCGCCTAAGGACCCTCAACCTTACTGGGCTGGGGCCCTTTTCCAGGGGGATGCTGACCCCCCGAACCACCACCTCCTGGTTTCTTCCCACCCCATCCCAGCTTGCCCTTGGGGCATGAATTGTACGGGTGGGGACCACCACAGGATGGACATTCGTGTCTGAATCGGCAGGGCTTCCGCATACAGGAACCCTTGTACGCAAACTCCCAACACAGGAGCCGGGGTTGAACTGGCTGACCCGCAGTAACGCGGGAGCTTGTGGCCTGCGCAGACCTATGCACGACGTGTCCACTATCCGACCTGTCCATCACACTCGGCTTAGCCGGAGACATAACCTGCAACCATAATTCCTGGTGAACCCGATCCCAAGGGATATTCGGGTTCATAGCAGCCCGCATACGGAACTCCTCGTCGTACTGCATCCATGCAGCACCCGAGAAGCCCGTGTAGCCCTTGAATATAATGTCAAGGTATTGGAACAGCTGTATAGCCCGGCTAGGCTGAGCCCTTACAATAACCCCGGCATAGATTAAAAAACCGGGCAGCCAATTATTCCACGTCCTATCCACCTTCCTCCTCTTGAGCCTCTCCTTGTCCCTGTCATCCATTTCGCCCTTACTCTTCTTTTCCAGCTCCCTAAAGAGCAGAGAAAAGAGGTCCACAAACTCCCCCTTTAATATCTTGTCCTTAGTTGCCTGGGTCAAATGTTCGCCCAACGGCAAAGCCGTATCCCCAAATGGAACCGCGTTGAAGGGGACCTGTCCGTATGCCAACGCCAGGTGAGGATAAAGCCCCCACTGGGTTCCTGAATACCCAGGCCACCCCAAGTACGGGCTGGGGAAGGGGAGAGCCGCTCCAGTTCCCCAAGATGCGAGCCCGGGCATTGCCTGCTGCGGCGACACCCCTACACCAGCTACAGTCCCTGATGCCTGACCGCCTCCCCCTACCTGCCCCCCAAAAGGTGTGTAAGCTCCCTGTGGAAGAGCAGGCAGAGGGGCTCCGACCGCCTGGGCCCAGGGCCCCCAGGGCCAAGGACTAGCTGATTGTGGTGTGCTGTCCTTACCTCCAGCCTCCACGGGTTCCACAGCGACTGCTATAGGGGAAGACTCCTCCTGCCGGGCTTGCTCCCCTTCGCCGGTCGTCTCCAGAGGTTCCATGGGCTCGGCGCTGCTCATACTGCTGCCTCCGCCAGCCGCTCCTCCAGCTGTCCCTTCCAAAAGAGATAAACGCCGCAGAATATCCCTATTAACCGCGTTCCTAGACGCCTTCCGCACAGGCCTCACCACATCAGCCCCCTGTGATGACACACCTACAGACCCTCTCGCCTGCTCCAAAGCGCGCAGGCGCTTAAGAATATCCTGCTGGTCAGCCCCTTCTTCCTCCTCTGATGAAGACACGACTGGGCAAGGCCTTTTGGCTGCTTGCTTAGCCGCTGGCTGCTTCCCCTTAGGGGGCCCCTTACCTTTCCTTGTTGGCATGATATGCCCTCTCCACCACCACCGAAAGCTAACAAGAAAGGCCCAATGAAATGCAGCAGGCAAAAAGCCAGCCTCAAAATGGCCGCCCACCTGAGTGCCACCAGAAAATGGCCGCCCTGGAAAGGGAAAACGAAACCAAGTGGGCCTACAGAAGCCCCAGACCAACCGAAAGCCTCAGGAGGGGGCCAAACCGTGCCCTGAAGCCTAAATGCCCCCACCACCCAAGCAAAGGGCGACTTGGAACCAACCACCCACTCCCCAACAGGGGGTAAAAAGGGGGGGGGCACAAACAGCGCTGAATCGCCCACCGCCCAACCAGGCCGCAGCCGCCCACAGGGCCTAATCCCCGGCACCTCCGTTTCCCGCCCAAAGCAGCCCTGCCGTCGCACACGCTCCAACCCCACTGGGCTAAGGTCCGAGCGACGAGGCGCGAAGGCGCCGCCAAAGCCCACTTGCCCGGCCTGAACAAAGGGGGGGCAGGTAAATCCCCGCTCCCGGGGGCTGCCACCCCACTACCCCGAACGGCCGCAGGCCCCGCTGTGCAGCCGCGCCGAAAAGCCTCGCCTCCGCAGACGCGGCCGCGCTTAATGCGCTGCGCCGCGCTGCTCTCGTGGCAAGCCTCCCCCGCTCCCGAAGCCGCGGCGCTGTGCGGCCAACTCCGCCGTCCGACTCCGCCGCTCCCACGACGACGACGACGCTTCTCCGCCGGTCCGCCGATCCGCCGCTGCCCCGAGAGCCGCCGCAACCGTTGCTCGCCCAGGGTAGACGCGTCTACCCTCTCCAAGCAACTGGCCGCGACTGCGGCTGGGCCGGGCAGAGCACGTCCTTCCTCTGCTCCGCCCCGCCCAGCAACCCCATACCTGGAAGGAGGGCGTGGCTGGTGTTGCCTCACTCCTTCCAGGGCGGGAATAACGGCACCCGGCTGAACGGCTTCCAGCCTGCCGGGTAAGTGCCGCATCACCACCACCACCACCCAGTCCAGGATCTGAAATTATAACAATTCTTTTTCTTGGAGCACAATCCTACTTAGAAAAATTCCTAGGAGAAAATTTTATCTAG
This sequence comes from Eublepharis macularius, assembly GCF_028583425.1. NCBI lineage: Eukaryota > Metazoa > Chordata > Lepidosauria > Squamata > Eublepharidae > Eublepharis > Eublepharis macularius. The sequence continues at coordinate 38,884,047 of NC_072791.1, forward strand.
ATAGCGACTGCATATGATTGTGGGACCAGCTTTAGGGGCACCAGGTGAGGGCAAGGTGACAGAAACACGAGACATCATTTGGAGTAAAAAAATCACAACTTTATTGGTTACAAGCTTAATGGAGCCTTGGCACAGCATGAGTCATGGATCCCTGCATCAGCTGACCAGCCTGCCAGCCAATGACCTCCCTTACCCCTTCAGCCCACCTGCTGAGGAGGGAAACTTTGGGATGACACTAAATGGGATTCCACATGAGCATAAACCCTCTGTGGGGATCTCCTGACACCTGGGAGCATGCCCCTTGCAGCCCCCGAGCTGGGCTTGTTCATGCCAAGCAACACTCCCAGAGTCCTTTAAGGAGACTGCCATCTAGGGGGAAGCAGTGCACATAGGTCCTGCTTCCCATAAAAGGATCCATGCCTCATGCCAAAACCGCTCCCCAAAGTTGTGACCATCAGAACATATGCTGCATAACCCGACAGATGTTACACTGCTAGCCAACACAAACCCAGAAACGTGAACTAGATTGAAAAGTATCCTTAGCCAGTTTGGTGTAGTGGTTAAGAGTGCGGGACTCTAATCTGGAGAGCCGGGTTTGATTCCCCACGCCTCCACCTGAAGCCAGCTGGGTGACCTTGGGCTAGTCACAGTTCTCTGGAGCTCTCTCAGCCCCACCCACCTCAAAGAGTGATTATTGTTGTGGGGATAATAATGACATACTTTGTAAACCGCTCTAAGTGGGCATTAAGTTGTCCTGAAGGGCAGTATATAAATCAAATGTTATTATTATTATTATTAAGCAACCATGGGTGGAGGAGGCACTCAAACTGGCCACCAGTGGCTGCACGGTCTCAGAGGGCTGAGGATGGTTAATCTCTCGGTGCTGAACATCAGCACTTGAACTTTTACACTGCACAAAATGGGGGGATGGGGTTGATGGACAGCATCTCGCAGTACAAGTTTGGTGCAGGTGAGGAAAAGCAGACATGGCCTGTGGCTATCCTGAGAATGGAAACAGGGTGGATTGCCCAAACGCTAGCAAACCCAATGAGCAGCCTCTCAGACAGTCTGTACAATTGGGGGAGTGAGTTTAATTCACAGCTGATATTCAAAATAACAAACTCCATTTTGTCTGAGGCCTGCATTTCAGGGTATCGAAACAAGTTTTCCCAGGAAACAGGATTGCAAAAAGACTACAGTGTATCAGTGTAGCTGATCCTTTTTTGGGGGAGGGGAGGGGTATATCATTTATCTATCACAATTTTATAACAGCCTTTTTCTCAATTCATCCTTAAAAAACGTCTATGAAGAAGGTTAATCTGTGTGTGTGTGTGTGTGTGTGTGTGTGTGTGTGTGAGAGAGAGAGAGAGAGAGAGAGAGGCTTTAATGTCAACTTAGTCCAAGTAATCCACTGTACTGGCTCTCATAAGCACCCTTTTTAAATCCAAACAAAGCCACCTGTTTTGAAGCAAAAAGATCTGTGCCTTTGGCATACATCTACATTTCATTAATTATCGCAGTCGTGTCTCAGGGGAGAAGGGAAAGCTGCCTCCTCTCATGTGAACTTCCTGTGGAAGATCGGGTTGGCTGCTGTTGGTGACCAAGTACTAGATTAGATGGCCACTTCAGCCTTTATGCTTTTCTCTGCTCCTCATGACTTTGAGCAACATCACTTCCCAGTCCACAGCCAATTTGGATCCCATCCCACATAGTATTCATTCCGATTGATCACTGTGAGCAAAGCTACACCTGACTGGACTGCAGCTCCATATTGCGTTCGTCTACCCTTCTACCCTCTCCTGTTAACATTTAGACTCATTTGTTTCTCTGCTCCAGTCATTGGCTGTCCATAGCAGAGGCAGGGAAACAAGATGGTGGAAGAGTTGCAGCTGCTGTTTCCAGTATCAGCCTATCAAGCATCACATTTAGTTCCACCCTATGTTAATAACTATCAACCCTCAGTTATATTTCATCCTTGACTCTTGCTCTATGTCTCTATAGTTGCTGTATTTATATCATGTGCTTTATATTCCCCTCTATTGGACACAAATTTCATACCTCCTGGCATGTTTGCAGAGAATCAAATGGTAACAATGTTTCCTATGAAGCACCATCACCTCCTTTGAATATGAAAAGGAAGCAATGTACAAGGAAACCATTTCCGAATTACATTAAGCCTTTTAAAAAAAGCCTGTCAGAGTTTGACTATGGAAAATAATTTCCCTTTTGTGCATTCAAACTTTTTAGGTTTGCTGATCCTTTTGTTATGTTAAATGCTTCCTGCTGGAATCAGAATCAAATGAGAACTGTGCATTCTAATCAGTAGAGTCTAAGCGGTGTCAGGATTTAGCAGTCCCTTGAAAAAATATGGGATGGTTATTTTGGACTTCAATTCATTTTAAAATAGTCTGTGTTGCATTGTCCTTTTATGTCCTTTCCATATTATCTTGACATACCTTGGCATGGTTCTAACTGTTGTGAAGCTGCCAGTAACACCTTTGTTACCCTTAGCTTGTGTCCTGATTAAATGGATAACATGCCGGCTTCCATACAGGTAATTCAGATTCCAATCAAATGACACCAAAGAACATACACATTCATATGCTTTATTTTAGCTTACAGACTTTATTCTGCTGAGGAGATGTTTTGTTATTTTTGGAGCAGACTATCCTAGACACGTCCCGCTTCCACCGCCATCTTGCCCCTGTCCTATACATCACAGCCTCTTCTCATCCTCCTCATATTTCTCACAGTTCAGCAGGAGGCCAGCAAAGAGGAAGAGGGAAAGACTTGGAAAGGGTCACAAAAACAGCATCATTTCATGTATTATAGCCAGGGTAAGGCTAATTTAAATGCTACAGCCCTGTATCAAAACGATTGAAACTGCTTATGTTGTATAAGAGAGAGATAAAGGTTAGGAGTGTGCATTTTGAAAATTATCATTCCAATTTTTTGTATCCATAGCTGTCAAATGAAAGGTTAATCGTGATTGGGTAGTTTTCTAGTGGGCGGCTGCCGGGGTTAGACTCGAAATTCATTATTTTTTTTTCTTTCTCGTGATTTTTGTGGCTATCCTTTTCAATTGGGAAGGGAAGGGGAAAGCAACTGGAGGCTCTGGGGCAGCAGTTTCTCAAAGGAGTCTTTCCCAAAACTTTCTACCTTTGATTCTTTAAATAGAGATGCTGAGGACTGAACCTGGGTCCTTCTGCATGCATGGAGCTATCGGCCCTCCAGTTTAATCCTCGTGTCAGAGAATTCTGTAAGCTGATCGTAGGAAGTATTTTCTTTGCCTATCCTGAATTTACTGACTTGGATTTGCTAAACTCTCAAGCAGAACACATTTTGGAAATCACATTGTGACATCACAGTGTCCATCTTACATGAATGCTTAGATGTTTTAAACATATGCCAACTATGAATATACTATAGAGAAGTTGAAACTCCCAGGGGATATCCTAGACTGCAAAGCAAGCGGAAGGGCATAGGGAATACCAGGCATGCTTGGAACAAGCCCCCGCCCTGCCCCCTGGAAGTGGTCTCATAATATCAGCAGAGGAATTCTGTCCTCTGGCAGCAGATAATGGGGGTATCACACAACACCTCTGCATGTGCAGAAGGAAGGAGACTTCATGGATGACATGGTCACTCAATCAATCAACCCCCACCCCTTTGTTATCATCAGCCATCTTTTGTGTATCAGGGCATGAAGATTAATCTTTTGTGTTATTTTTATAAGACTTAAAGATCTTCATGCCAAACTCCTATAATAAAGCGGTAACTCCCACTTGATTTAAAGAGATTACAGTTCTTTTTTACTCTGTCAATATACTGATATATAAAAGGGTAATCAATTCTCCTGAGATCACAAGGGAAAGGAAGAGGTTTTTTTGCATTTACAGTCACCGCTCTTGTAAAACACACCAAATGAAAAGTTGTCAACACAAACACAATAACATCACAGAAGACAGTGACCAGTATCTGGACATATTGTATAACTCTATTTTCTCTTGCTTTTCAAAGCTATCAGGATGTAAGCTTATACTCTAAGAATTTTCATAGGATATCACATCCTCTCTGCACCATTTCTCCCCTTTTCCTACCACATATGGAAACGCTCCAACTTCCAATCCTTGCCCGAATGAACTCAGAACATCCAACTTATACAGACACACATCACAAGTATCCATAGTAAGTGACCACATTTGCATGGTATATGGGTTGCTTGAGTATAAAGGGAACCCCAAAAGAAATTGGCACACCATTTTTGCCATCCTTCTTGCCTTCATTAGCCTCTCTTTTGCAAACCACTAAATCTGAGGATTCTTTCTTATGGAAAGAAGAGCATCCTAACTGCCTGTTCCCTCCAGACAGGTCATATGGTTTTCTTTCGCACCTACATTTAAACACAGTTGAAGGACTTAACTCAAACTTACTAGTGTATCGTGGAAACAAATCCCTTTTTCTTATGGAATGCATGCTGGTCAACATTCCTCTTTTTGTGTCCTCTTTGTATTCCTTTGCTTTTGTATATCATTTCCACAAAACCTCATGTTAGATCTGAGAGATTAGAAATTGAAATTTACATTTGCCTTACTGATGAGAAATTGGAAGCCTGACTGTCCTTGTTGCTGTTTTGTAATTGTGGTAGTTTGGGCGTTAATTGTTGCATTTGTAGCTATTCCATTGATGTAAACCTGACTCTAGTAAATCCTTTTTACCACTAAACTCACTATATGAATGTTTGGTCAGATGAAGTTGATTCCCCCATTAGATTGAGTTGTAATAAGGGGGGGAGGGTCAAGAGTAGGGGTGTGCAGGGACTGAAAGATTCAGTTTTCCCACTTTGGAATTTCCTACGGGGGCATCTCCCCGTGCCTGCCAGCTGAAGTTTAAAGGGCCCTTTCTCTGCTGCTTGCAAGTGGCAGGAAAGGGCTCTTCCTGCACTTCAGCTGGCAGGCGGGGGGGGGATTTTAAAGTGAAGTTTAAAGTGTTTGAAAGTGCCCGAAAGCTTCCCGAAGCGACTTGAATTGCTTCAGGAAGCTTTGATTTGGCATTTCCGAATCAGAGCCAGCATGCTGGGCCAGATTCGGAAATCCTGAATCTTTACAAATTGGGTCCAATTCGGGTATTTATCCCAAATTGGACACCTGAATCACACTTCCCTAGTCAAGAGATCTCCCTTTCCTGTTAAGTTGTTCTTCCCCCAGTGATAAGGGACAGCACCTCTATGGAATCCCAGTATAGATAGGAAGCAAGATTCCTCTGCGTATGTTAACCCTAATGGTATTGTTTGGCTTGCATGTTGAATGTGTTCAGAGGAACTTCTCTAGAGACCAGGGGACAAACTTGGGTAGCCAATTGGGTAACATTTGGATAGACATTTGTCAGCTATATTGTGACAGTATATTTAAAGGTGCGGGGTTTACTTTCCTTTAACATTATTAATCAGCTTGTTGGCACTTGCCCTAAATTTCCAGAATTTAATGGGAAATAATTCCACATGAAAAAGGAATGTGATCTCATCATTTAGTTGCAGCACAGTGGCTGCATGTAGAGGCCTTGGACAAGTCCCTCCAAGAATAGCTCATTAAATGATCAGCTTCTTTATTTCACCTTTTTTAAATAAAAGAAAGAAAAAACAACTTAGATCTGGAAGATGGAAATTTTGCCAATGGGAGAGAAACAGACCTTTGAATATCAAGCTCAATCACAAAATGGGATCATCATCAGTCTGTCCGCCAGAAAGATTGGAGTCCCTTTTCTCAGTCAGAGGGTGCTGTGCATGTATGGACACCTGCTTCCATGCACATACTTATCAAACGAAAATCTGCTTCATATATAGAATAAAGAAGACTGCATTAAGCACCACTGTATGTAGTACATGTCTAGCCTTATGTTACACATCATTCTATGCAGAATCTTGTTGTGTTGGTCCTTCAGTTCTCTAGATTGTAGTTCCTGTTTCCAGCTTTGTCCTCTAGTTCATCTCACCGATACTGTCATGTTCCACGGATTCAGAACAATTGCATCTGGAGGTGCTAGGAAGATACAGAAGTGAATTACAACTGGGAGTAGAGAAATGCCGTAGCATTAGGTTCTCTCCACTGATGCACACACAGAAAGAAAAATGTACTTAAAGCAGTTTCTGTTTACAATGGTAGTAGCTCAACAGCTGCAGAAACACAGTGCTTTGTTATCTTGTTAAAATTTATATTAATATGTATTTGGAGAAATGGAATGTCCAACAGATGGTTCACATGATTGTATTTAATTGGGCATTGAAATTGTACCAGAAGGAATACTTTGTGCTATGTCTTGCACAAGTGTACACGGTAATAGGGATACAATCCTTTTCACAAGTAGACAACAAGGAGAAATTTTAGTGCTTCCATTTGCATAAGAATTGTTGTGCATGTGTAAACCTTTCATAGAATCCAACCCACTGGTAATTAAATTGCTAATGTCATAGTAAAATTTCATGAATGTTTGAAATGATCCAAAGACTCACATAGTCACTAGTTTAGCACTTACTTGCTCATCAGTCAATCTATGCTCCAATCTCTGTGCAATCGTAAATAAGGAGTCAACCTCTGCAATATAGGAATTTTGCATATTGATCCTTGGAGGTTACAATGGGGGAGGCGGTGTCAAAGACTGTGAGTGAATGTGTGCATGTCCATTTCAGTGTATTTAGTGATATGGGTAATCCTCTAATAAGGAAAGAGAAAATGATTTATTTGAAAATGCTCATGAATGGGAGACTTTAATCTGATGTAGAAAGTCACACCCTATGCATTTTTAAAAGTCTCAGTATTATATTGTCTATATTCTACTGTACAATTCATATGAGTGGCTGATATTTTTCAAGTCACCTCTTTTTTCCCTTCATAAGAAATCGGATTTTTCATCATCCAACTCAAACTCATTTTCTTTTCCATTTTTTTCAAAGGGGAAATTTAATAAATATTTATTTGGTAATACGTTTCTAAACTCGCCAAAGCTTCAGACCTAATCATGGCTAAATCAAGTCTCTCTCCTACCCCTTACGAAGTTGGATGATGCAGAGGGCAAGGGGGGAGGAGCTGAATGTGGAATAGGTGATGGGGAAATAGATTGACAAGGAATGCCAGAAAAAGTTCAGGGCCTGCTTTCTTCATCAATAATATACTGTGCATTTTATTTCTTTACTTGTGCAGCTTTTGTGCTAAATGCACAATATAATGTTAACGAAAATAATCTAAACAACATTGCCTGGCTACAGCAGGAGACCTGCCCCCTCATGTCTCACTGTCACTTTCAGAACATGGCAGGCCTCTATGCCTTCTGCCTCCCCCATGGACTTGCTGCTTCAGCTCAGTAGCCTTCTCTGCACTCCCCCTCTCCTGTGGACCTGATGTTGCCTCCCCCCTCAGGATAGCAGACTTCCATGTGTCTCCAACCTCCATCGCAGACCTGCCACTCCTGTCTACAGAGCACAGCAGCCACCCCATGCTTCCTGCCTACCCCACATACTCAGTGCCACAGCTTGGCAGAGAACTGAGGTTTATAAACACTCTTCTAAAATGAAGGCAATCCTAGCTGGTGATGGCAAAATATGGATAGAAATGTGCTAAAGGGTTCACGGAATGGCATTACTATATTGATGGTGAGTTCTATATGCTGCTTTAAGCTGTTTCTATAATATATTGGAGGGGTGCAACCAACCCAGAAAGCTAGAAAAAATCTTTAATATAATCTTTAATAAATGTATAGTAATTATAACATAATATAGCATATAAGTCTCTCCTGTTATTAACTGTAAGATTCAAAAAGCTGTCGTCATTATACCTGCCATTTATCCACTTGAGGATAGGAATTACAGGCCCCCATGTCTAATTTCACACCCCAAGGAATTGAGGAGCAAGAGAAAAAATTGTCTCTATACTGGAATTTCCCCTAGTGTCTATGGTAAAGTCCATAGAGACTACGGGAGAAGGCCTAGCACATCCTCTAGAAGTGACATCACATCATTTCCAAACTTCCACACACACACACCCCAATCTCCTAGCGTTTATTGAGGCAGCGTTAGGAAACCTAGTCTTCATACAGTTAATCACTGATGAAGATAGTTTGTTAAAACCTACTTGGTTTTTTAATTTTACAATTGATAATAGGAAATTTTTACATGATTATTTTCTTATGTTTAATGCAAATTTATGGATATTTATTTAGTTATATATCTCAACTTTTTTTTGTTCTCTAGCTTTTAAACTGTTTCTGTGCCATGATTATTGGACATAGCAATGTCAATGAGTTGCTGTTGGCCTTTTTTTCTTCAAGATAGTTCTAGTGCTTTCTGATATCCATAGACTCTCTTAGAGTTGTCAACCATAGTTTAGGAATTTCACAATTATGTAACAGATTTGGAGAATGACAGCATTTTTGTACTGTGTTTAATAATTATTTCATTCCCAGTGAGTAAATATCCCTGTTAATATAGTACCAAATATGTAGACTTGTCTAGGTGCCGAAGAAAAACCTTCAGCAGTTTATGGCTTTGCAGTCATTCCCAATGCAAAACGTGAGCACTGGCCAACCTTCTTTATCCATTTGGGAACAATATCTTTGATATTCCCCTACCCCAACGTTGCTTAGTGTTTTATATAACAAGGAGTGGAGTACAGTAGACAGGCTATGGATTTTGTTAAGCTACATCATCTCGGAGAGATCATAGAGTTCCCAGTGGGGCTTTTTTCCTGCTCTCTCCTGGTTTTGGTATACTACAGATGCTACATGTGGAGAATTTAGGATGTATTTATGCTGGAACTGAGCCAATGCTTTGGCAGACTCCAGTCTCTCTACAGGTAGGTAACAGCAGCTCCCCTATTTGAGGTTACCTGAACTTTGACCAAATTTGTCAGTAAAGATATTGTTTCAGGTGTTCTTTGAAGTTCCCCTTAAATAATTCACTCTAGGAACTTACAGGCAAAAGCAATGTGCATGGATGGCTGTAGTTATGCCCCAAAGAGCTCTTAGATATTTCTGCGTCATCAAAGTCTATTGGAGCCTGCAGGTTCTCAACATGTGTGAGACAGTTAGCCGAGTCCCTCTGCAGTTATCAAAGTGTTAATTTACATTAAACTGTTAAACACCATGTTCCAACCGCGTGAAGTATCTGGTTCCTGCCCTTGAGAACTAAAATGTTCACTCTACAGAAAAGCACTCCTCTTTTACTTCACACTTCATTGTGCTCTGTTAGGGCCACATGCGCAAGCTTCAACAGCTGTCAGTGAAGGGTCACTTTATTTCCTCCCTACTGGGATGGCATAAGGTACAAAATGGTATATATAATAGTTAACTTTTGAATAATCGTAAATTGTACACTATTCATGCATAGTATGTTGTTCAACCGCTCCAATGTTGTTGCAACCAGTTGCTTGTATCCCACCACTCCACTAACGTCAGTCCTTCCTCCAAACAAAGGATCCTTCTTCTAATACAAGAAACTCTTCAGAAGAAAGCTCCTTGGGCTGGAGAAAGGTGCTGTCATTAGTGAGGCAGTAGGATACAACACAGTGGCTTGTATCCTCCAACTTTACTTCTCAAAGTCTGAAACTTTCCTCCAGCCTGAAGACCCTCCAATTAATTTAAGTGGCTCTTCTGTTAAAGGAACACTCATTTAAGTTGAAAGAAGGTTCTTTAGGCTGATGTCTGGAATGGTCTGATGCAGGCCGGTGTTAATGCAGGGCCAGTGTCTACATATGCTCAGATTCCCATAGCCTGAATAATTTCCTCAGCAGGCACAAGCTGTCAAAAGAACAGGTTCTGATTCAGAGCTACTTTGAGATACCAAGCAGAAACAATTTTTTGCCATGTTCTGAAAGTGATTTACAGTGCAATTTTAAGAAGAGTTACTCTACTCTAAGCTCATTGAAATCAGTGGTCTTAGACTGAATTAACTTTTCTTAGGATTACATTGATATTGTTACTACCCTGACTGTGTAAAATGCTATCAAGTCACAGTTTACTTATAGTGACCCCCTCATGAGGTTATCAAGGCAAGAGATGATCAGAGCAACTCTCAGCTTCCTTGATGGTCGCCCATCCAAGTACTAACCAGTGCCAACCACACTTAGCTTCTGAGATCTGATGAGGTTTGGGCTAGGTACCCTTTCTCAACTATTTAGAAGAGGCTGTTGTTAGACACTTGATATTTTATATGATGGATCATTACTTTGACATAATAGTTTATATAACTCTGATCTTTGCTGACTATATTTTTTTTCTAACTGTAAGGATAAAATACCATTTCCCAAATATATCATCCACCCCTCTGACGTGGGTAGTGGAAATATGTTTTTATCTTCCCGCTAGTGAAATTGATCACAGGCTAATTAACTGACCTAAAAGGCTGGCTTTGAGGCCTGAATTAATTTGGCATCTGTTAAGTCTGTGTCTCAAGCAGAGCTCTTTGTTTCAAGGAATGATAGGCATCAAAAGTTTCTGTATTTGGCTTAGCATGATGGCACAAATTTGTACAGCTTTCAGGCAACAGAATCCTCATGGAAGTGTTTCAAAGCTAGTAGCACAGTCTCTCCAACAAACAGTATAACTCTCAATCTTCCTTTCCTTACTGATACTCCTTCTGTGATCTCAGCAATTTGTGATGTCACCCTAGAGCCACCTTGATAATGGTGCAGGCTTAAATTTCTTGCTTTGCAGGATTTCATGATCCTCAACATATATTTGATTCTGGGTGTGTTTTGGTCTTTGGCAAGTTATTCTAAGTGGTACAGTCCTATGAGCATTTTCTCGGAAGTAAGCCCCATTGAACAGACCTTTGCAGATAGTTGAACAGGATTTGGATCTCACGAGCAGCATAAATACTGATATTCAGAGTTTCAAGATTCAGGTTTGGGTTTTTCCAGGATTCCAGAATTATTTGGTTTCCATTATTCCCTATGGGGAGGGTTTTTCCCAGGGGGGAGATTGTCTGTTTTTCAACCAAATAACACCAGAATTACAGTGGGACTAGTGCTGCCTATCAACTAAAGACCACCAAGTTTCAAGTGAAATGAACCAAACTGTCCAAATCTACAGGTCCCTGAAGAAGGATCCCCCAGCCATCCTATCTGCAGTGCTGCGGGCTGGGGGTGGGGGGAACAGCACTGACCCACAAAGTAGGGAGGGAAGGAAAAGGAGCCAGCCAGACTTGCAGCTCTTCTGGGCTCTATACCTGGCTTGTGCCAACTGTAAGTCACCCTCCCTAGGGCCAGGCAACACTGTTGCCCGCTGGGAGCTACATTCCTCAAGCTAAGCAACATTCACTTGATTGGATCCAGTGGGAAGGAAGAAATGCCACTACCTGGAAAATCTGGAGAATCAAAGAAAAACAAGATGCTTGCTGATGATGGTAAGATCCCAAACATGAAAAGCTACATGGATTTGGAAGGGGGGATCGTAATGACTAAGCATCTTGGATTTGTGTGATCTTTCTGAAAAATCATGATAACAACCCAAAACAATGATTTTGAGGGTGTGTGTGTATATTTTCAGCTCAGGAATTTTGGAATGCTAGTAAGTAGGGAGTCAGGTCTTCCACTTTGATGGGAGGTCTCTCACCCCCGACTGGCTCTACCAACCAGCACTCAAATTGGTAGCAGAAGCGGAAATGCTAGGGGGAATGGGGAGCGGGGGAATTGATGTGGCACTAATGCAATGATGTCAATTCTGTTGCAACCTGGCAGTGACATCATCACATCAGATAGTGTTCTAGCATTCACCCCAAACTACAGGGAAGCCATTGAATTCTGGGCAAATGCTGAACATTGCCCCAGGTGATGATCTTACTTCTGGGTTGCTTCCAGAAAAAGATGTCACTGTTTCACTGGTTACCTCACAATGTTTCTGGCAAGCCCCATCATGGTAAGTTTTCTGCTGGTGGTTAGCCTCAGACTGGCAAGCCTAGGATTCTGAGTAAACCGACTTCTCTCAAAATTTCTCATAATTTCTCTCAAAATTAATGTGTTTGTATGTGTTTGAATATTGATTTTCCACTTGGGAACTCTGTCTTGACCCTTTATCAGTTTTCTGTGAGATATGTAAATAATCCATGTAACCTTGTTCTTAATTGTATTACCAAATAAATACTTCCTTAGAATTAATTCAACTTTAATAAATAATAATAACAAAATTTGATTTATATATCGCCCTTCAGGATGACTTAACACCCACTCAGAGTGGTTTACAAAGTATGCTATTATTATCCCAACAACAACAAACACCCTGTGAGGTGGGTGGGGCTGAGAGAGCTTCTAGAAGCTGTGACTGGCCCAAGGTCACCCATCTGGCTTCAAGTGGAGCAGTGAGGAATCAAACCTGCTTCTCCAGATTAGAGTCCTGCACTCTTAACCACTACACCAAACTGACTCTTTTCATCTGCTCATGACTTTCATATTGGAAGCCTTTATTGGATTAACTAGTCATCATTTATTCCTTACATTCCCCTAAGATAATTTGTATATTTTTTTGAATAAGACCATATTAGATTTGAAAAGAAAATAACTGAGTTATTTAGATCTAAAAGGAAAATAACTATTTAAAATTTGGATTTAAATTGGACTGGAGGTTTGTACTGTACCCATATAACAAACTCAGCCAGATAGATCTCTTTTAAATATGAAAGAAGAAAATTACTTTCAGGACAGGACACTGTATGCCAAGTGGTAAAATAATGACATATATTAGAATGGAAATTCTTACAGTCTCTGTACCAGAACAGTGCTAGGAGACACTGTTGTAGAGTAATTATGAGACAACCATGACCAAATAATTGGTTCCTTCCAGGTGCAAATGTATGTCTGCCTGGAGAGAATTTCATTTTAATTAAATTTACATTGGCAAAAAGTTGTCAAAGAAATAATATTTGATTTTGGTAAATTTGGGATCCCCAAATTCATGATTACTCAATATATAGTGTCAGTATTAAAGTCTCATTAATATGTTTTCCATTAAAACCATCATCCTATGAAACAGACTATAAGATATGATGTATAAATACCCCCAAATCTTCGATTTTTAGTTCTTATGAGCAATTATCTTCATAATGCAGAAACTGATATGTGACATTTATATGAGAAAAAATAAAAATAAGAAATGTAGTCCCAAAGTTTAAACTGCTTACTTTTTCTGCTCCTACTTATGGTATTCCTACCTTCAGTTTTGCAACGATATAGTGATAGATGGCTTTAAATTCTACAAAGTTTAAATTCTACAAAGAGATAATAGATAGAGTTTCTGAACACAAGGTGAAACCATAGTTTATTTTAACACTGGTTAATTTGTGAAACTGGTTAATTTATGAGAAATCGTCTCACAATCACTCAGATCCTGGTTTGCCTCAAGAAATGCTGGTTTCATCATCTTTAGTGTAGCCAAGCACCACAGTCGACTGGCAGTATGCAAAGATTTCACCAGGAAACAATCCAGCTTTTAGTAAGAGCGTATGATTATACATCAGTGCTTAGTTCTCATGGCCCCTTCTTACATGCCCATGGTAAGGCTGATCTCCACCTTGGGGTCAGGAAGCAATTTTCCCCAGGCCAGTTTGACTAGGGATCCTGATGGTGTTTTGCCATCTTCTGGGCATGGAGTAAGGGTCAGTCTGTGTGTGTGTGCAGAGGGGGAGGTATTTGTGAATTTCCTGCACTATGCAAGGTGTTGGACTAGATGATCCTAGAGGTCCCTTCCAACCCTGTTATTTTATGATTCTATTATGCAAGGCCATAATTAAATGGTTAATGATAATGAACAATCTTCAACCCATAGTTCCAGATATTGATTTCCCTAGCTAACCATTCTTAGTGCAGTGTTCAGGTGATCACACTAACTGCAGTTTGTTGAATTAAACCATAGATTCACATTATGGCTGAAGTGAGCCTTGGTCTTATGTTTATGGAGATATGGTCTTCCACAATTATCAGGGAGAAACACAGCTTATTATAACAATGTGTTATCAATATGCTTAGCTCTTGGTCCAGATAACTGCCCCTCTTTTCCACTTGATCATATATGGAGGTTTACCTAGAAAGTTAAAGCATGAATCAGGAAGGGAGGGAACATAAATTTTATTTATTTATACACATTAATTTATTTTATTTAGGTCCTGCCTTTTTCCCCATTGGAGACTCAAAGCAGCATACATCATTATCCTATCCTCCATTTATCCTCACAGAAGTTCTGTGAAGTAGGTTGGGCTGAGAGTGTGTGACTGGGTCAAGGTGACCCAACAAGCTTTCATGGCACAGTGGGGATTCAAACCTGAGTCCAACACTCAGTCCGACAGATTGTAGTCCGACACTCTAACCACTACAGCATGCTGGCTCACATACATTGAAATACCTCTTCCTGCAATTTAAACTCATCAGTTTCAATCCAATGTCTTTGAAGCTTATACAGAGCAGTCTCACTCTTCCCAATTTTTCAGGTTACATTTTTTTTAGGAAGATCAGTATCTCTGGCCAGCTCAGTGACTCTAAATCTTGCATTTAAAACAATTAGTAGGCCTATGCACTAGGAATGATTGCACAAAAGGTTTGTTTGTTTTTAATGTAACCATCACAAATGTTCTAAAAATATGCTGTTGTGGTGGTTTCCAAGGGGCAGTTGTCGCAATTTAATCATGAATGTACCCACTGCTTTTGTTTCTTGCTGTGAATGTTTCCTCCTACTTCCCCCTTCCTGCTGAAATGTTATCCTTGCAGAAATATGAAATGTTGCCCTTATATGCAAGGGGCAACTCCATGCACAATGAAGTTTTCTTTTGCAAATTTCCTTTTAAAAAGGAAAACAGGAAATCCTCACATGTGTGCAAAGTCAGATCATGTCCACCAGTGTTGTGCAAATGTTCCTCTGCTTGAATCTCTGTTTGATTACAAATTGCAACCAGAAACCTTGAATATCTTTTTAAAGTTTTCATTGAACGATCAGTTTTTCTACATTGTATTGAAAATGTTGTACGCCTTCTCAAATTCTTTCCTATAGTTTGTCAGGTCCAGTCTATACCTAAACTGTACTGACTCCATTTTCTAATGCTTCTAGTGTCTAAGTGCTTTCTCCCCAGGTGCACCAGTTCCCAGGCAGCATTCCCACCGGAGGAGACTGTTTTGTCTAACACCGTTCCACCAAGCATTGGCCTTGAAGGAGAGCAGCTTCCCAGGACTGAGAGATGTTGTTTTGAGAACTGTGGGGGGGAGGCTAATCCAGATGGGTATTGTTACTCTGTACCTTATGCTTGCTCTTCATTGGTAACAATGATCATGTACCATCCTGAGTCTCCTATTCAGGACAGTGGACTATAATGGACCTTTTCTGCAGTAAAGTTTCCTTTTTCAAACAATGGACTTGTGGTTGTTGGGGGTTTTCCGGGCTGTATTGCCGTGGTCTTGGCATTGTAGTTCCTGACGTTTCGCCAGCAGCTGTGGCTGGCATCTTCAGAGGTGTAGCACCAAAAGACAGAGATCTCTCAGTGTCACAGTGTGGAAAAGATGTAGGTCATTTGTATCTACTCAGGAGGGGTGGGGTTGAGCTGAGTCATTCTGTAAGAGTTTCCCAGGGTGTGGAATGCTAATGGCGGGAATGCTAATGGCGGGAATGCTAATGGCCACACCCTGGGAAACTCTTACAGAATGACTCAGCTCAACCCCACCCCTCCTGAGTAGATACAAATGACCTACATCTTTTCCACACTGTGACACTGAGAGATCTCTGTCTTTTGGTGCTACACCTCTGAAGATGCCAGCCACAGCTGCTGGCGAAACGTCAGGAACTACAATGCCAAGACCAGAGCAATACAGCCCGGAAAACCCCCAACAACCATCGTTCTCCGGCCGTGAAAGCCTTCGACAATGGACTTGTGTTTGCTTCTAAAGGGAACCCTGTAGTGAGAGCCTTATTTAGCCACAGTCTGACATTTTGTTACCAATCATGTCTGAGTCGGGCCCAGCGGAATCCAAGGTTGTCCCGGACAGGGATCCTTTGTTTGATCCGTATGCGTCTCCCGACTATCAACCTGTGCAAGCCCAAGACTCCCAGGAGCTGGGAGCAGCCGGGAACGGGACCGGAGCCTCCACTTCTACCCCGCCTCTCATCGACCTCAGTGCTCGGGACGAGACCGAAGGCGACCTCGGGGCAAGGCCGAAAGCGACCGCTCTCCCCTTGATCTCGGTACCCACCCCGTCGGAGTGGGGAGCCAGACCCTGAGAAACGAGAGAGCGCCGGGCAGGTGGACTACATCCGCGAGCTTCGATGGACGGACGCCGAAGCCTGGAAACCGTCCCTGAGCTAGATAGCAGCCAACCATGGCAATATTGGAACAGGACGTTCGAGCAGACGGAGGGGGACACGTCCCGCCGCGGCGCCCTGAGCTGGGATTATTCCGAACTTGCTCCGTGGAAAGAGCCAACGGAAGTCCCTGAACAAAGTTGGGAGCAGATACAAGGTCGCACCTATGCGGTAGATACCAGCATCTCGGCAGTGACGGGTATGGCCAAGGGAATCCTAGCTGCGAGATCGCGAGTCGTTCAAGGGGACCCTCCTCCTTGGGGCCCCTTTTCCCCGGTGAATGCAACGGATGGAGGTTCCATGAGCGAGCAACCGGGGCCAAGTCGGATGCAACAGTTAGAAGCTAAACTGATGGATATGGAAGAAAGTTTGGCTCATGCCATACATTTAATTTCTGCAATGGGAGCAGGAGAGAGACTGTCTCCTGAAGAGATGGCGATACAGATAGCTACCCTCCAAAGTGTCATCTCCTATCCGGTGGAGGAAGTCCAGCAACGGTCGTCACCTACCGGCGAGGGGGGTACCTACTCTGGCGAATCGGGAGAACAACCCAAGGAATTTCCCAAACAGCAGGAAATTCCACCGAGAAGGGATAACCCGGTTGAGCCACCCGGAGAGACTCCCACCGAACCTCCTAACTCGGGAGGGGATGTACCGCCAGACGAGACTCCCGTTGAGAGGCCTACGGAAGGGGAAGAAAAGCCAAGTGATACACCGGTGATACCCCCCCGTACTTCTTCTATAACGGTCCGGCCGGACCAATCGGGAGCACACGCGGCTCTATCCGAGGAGGAAGCCCCTCGTCAACCGCGAGAAACTGTTCCCGTCGGGCAACCTTCGGGAGACGGTCTACCAGCGCCACGAAGCCAGTCTTTGCTTCCCAGAATAACGACGCCCGGAGGGGCAAGCCCGCGCGGCCTTCCACCCGTCCGACCCTCGCCGCTGCGGCCCCTCTCACCTCGACCGCAGCTCATACCATTGCAGCAGCCACAGGACCAGCCCGCCTTACCACCCCCGAATCAACCGGGAAGGCCTGCACCACTACGACACCTCCAACCCCCTCCTCAGCGGCCGATCTCCACTCAACCACCCCAGCCTCCTCCACCTCGACAGCTACCGCCAACGCCTCCCGTGTTACCAGCCCGACCAAGACTGCCGCCACCTGCTCGCCCGCCACTGCAGCCTCCGGCCCAACCGAGACCACCCCCGGCAGCTCAACCACGGCAACCTCCGCCAGCACCGCCAGCCCAACCTCCGCCGGCACCGCCGGTTCAACCGCCGCCAGTACAGCCGCCACCGTTGCCCCAACCGAGACTCCAGTTACCTCCTCCCGCGCCCCAGGCGCAATTAAGACTGCCGATGGACTTCTACCCAGCACCTGCTCCGAGACAAGAACTCCCGATGGGCTGGGTGAAACTGGAAGCCACCTTCGATGGGGATCCCTCCAAACTGGGATTTTTCTTGGTGCAAGTGGTACAGTTTTTCAACCGGTGGGGACACCTTTTCGGCAGTGAGGCCAGTCAAATTGAACATCTTGGATCTCGCTTACAGGGCAAGGCAGCAGATTGGTATGTAGGACTATACAACGTTGGGGCCCCAGAACTCGATACTCTCCAGGGGTTAGTGGATGCTATCCGAGCACAATATGAAGACCCCTTAGAAGAAACCCGGGCCCGAACAGAATTACAAGCCATCAAGCAAGGCAGCATGTCAGCAAGAGACTATGTCACAAAATTCCGGCAATTAGCAGCCAAGTGCCCTAGGTGTGAGGAGTCCACCAAGATTATTCTGTTCAAACAAGGACTTAACCCGAGACTTTTGGACAGAGCCCTCATGCAAGACAATCCCCCCACGCTGTTGGGTTGGATCCAACTTGTTTGCGAAGTGGAGAATCGCATTTTGGAAGTCCGTTTGGTTGAACAACAACAACAAACGGGACAAAGAAAACCATTGACTTTACAGAAGGGAGGACGGGGAGCTGGCTACGCCACCCGTGGAGCGAGAGATGCTAGATGGCAACAAGGGCTGTGTTTGCAATGTGGACAAGCTGGTCACTTTGCAGCACAATGCCCCTACCGGCCTGTGCAAAGACCTCCGCTTCAACTACGGCGTCCAACCCTTGCTCCATTTCCTAATCTCCAACGCCCGATTCCCGCACCACGAGCGAATAGAGGCCGCGGCGCTTCCCAAAGGCCAGCCTCAGAGAGAGGGCTAGAAGCGGAAGAAGTTATGGAATACGACCCCGCTTCCCCAACCGCAGAAGTCAATCCAGAAAGTCCCCAGTCGGGAAACGAGATGGATCTGTCGTAAAAGGGCCCAAACGACAGATCCGCCCCAAGCCAGCTCCTGCATGGAACCGGCCGCCTGGGTCCATCTTATTCATGCCAGTGACTCTAATCAACCCAGAGAGGAAGATGCACATACGGGTGCAAGCTCTTATTGACTCAGGCTGTTCGAGAGACATCATCGCCCCAGCTCTAGTCAATGGATTAGTTTTACCAACTCGGGATTTACAAAATCCAGTAATCTTTGAGCAAATGGATGGTACCAACATGAACCCTGTCACAACTGAAACCATCCCAGTGATTACAGGCATGGGACCACATTGGGAGAAGAGGTCCTTCGTCATCAGCTCTACTGCCAAGTACCCGTTAATTCTAGGCAGCAAATGGCTATGTGATCACAATCCCTACATAGACTGGGCACAAGGATGTATTACCTTCAGTCATGCCAACTGTACAAATCACCGTTGGAATCAAAACTGGGGCGAAGATCCAACTCTTAATGAAAAGGCCCTTCTCACCCAAGAAGAAGTCAACCAAATACCCGAACCGTACTGGCCTTTTCTAAATGCTTTCTCTGAGGAGGAAGCTGATACTCTACCCCCGCACCGACGAACGGACTGTGCGGTGGAAATTTTACCCAGAGCCTCACTGCCCAAAGGACGACTCTATCCCATGAGTCTCCATGAACGCGAAGAGCTCCGGAAATTCATCGACACCAACCTCCAACGAGGGTTCATCCGTCCAGCCACTAGCCCCCACGCCGCTCCAGTTCTCTTCGTAAAAAAGAAGGATGGGGGACTCCGACTGTGCACGGATTTCCGAGGACTGAATGCAGTGTCCACCAACAATGCCTATCCTATACCGCTCATCCGAGACCTTCTCAACGTCGTGGCCCAAGGTAAGATCTTTACGAAATTAGATCTAAAAGATGCTTACTTCCACGTTCGTATCAAGGCAGGGGATGAGTGGAAAACCGCATTTAATACGCCCCTCGGACAATATGAATACTTAGTTATGCCTTTTGGATTGACGGGAGCCCCGTCTGTATTCATGTCCATGATAAACGAAGTTCTACACGAATTTCTGTACAAAGGGGTGGTGGTGTACCTTGATGATGTTTTAATTTATTCGGATACCGAGGAAGAACATGTTCAAATGGTACAAAAGGTCCTGGCCACCTTGATGAAGAATAAACTGCCCATCAAGTTGTCCAAATGTGAATTCCATAAAACCGAACTCACTTACCTCGGGTATTGTATCTCCCAAGAGGGTCTAAAAATGGATCCAGCCAAAATACAAGCGATCCAAGACTGGCAAACACCCACCACCCGTAAAGAACTGCAATCCTTCCTGGGTTTTGCCAACTTCTATAGAGACTTCATAGCAAACTTCGCCCAAATCACACTCCCCTTAACAGAATTGCTGAAAACAAAAGATAAAGGGGACCAAGCTAAAAAACCCTCCTCCAAACTGCAATGGACCCCCGATTGCCAAACTGCCTTCGAATGCCTAAAAAAGCAATTTGTAACGGAACCCGTCCTCTCCCACCCCAACGAACAATCCCCTTTCGTAGTACAAGTCGACGCCAGCGATACGGCGATAGGGGGGGTTTTACTACAGAAGGGGGAGGATGGAAGATTGCGGCCTTGTGCGTTCTTGTCTAGAAAATTTTCGGAGGCGGAAAGGAATTGGAATGTGTGGGAGAAGGAGGCTTTTGCAGTAAAAGCAGCCCTTAGTAACTGGAGACATTGGCTGGAGGGGGCGCGATACCCTTTCGAGGTTTGGACAGATCATAAAAATCTAGAGGCCCTCCGAAGCCCACGCAGACTGAATGCCAAGCAATTGCGATGGGCGGAATTCTTTTCCAAATTCAACTTCACTCTAAATTATCTCCCGGGCAAAACTAGCTTTTTGGCGGACGCCCTATCGCGCATGCCCCAACATAAGAGCAAACGGGAGGAGACTGTCGACACGGTCTTCTCGCCTACGCAACTTGGGGGCGTGGTGACTACTCGCAGTCGTGCCAAGCCGCCCCTCCCGGCCAACCAGGAGTGGAAATCGAAACTTAAAACTGAAGTGGAGAAGGAGGGGGATAAAGCTCCGCGAAACAAACTGACCCAATCCCCACACGGGGATTGGCTAGCTGGGAGCAAATTTTATGTCCCAAACAGCCTCAGGCTGGAGGTCTTGCAGCGCTGTCATGATGCTCCCACTGCCGGTCATTATGGGTATCTGAAAACTTTGCACCTAATCCAAAGGCAGTTCTGGTGGCCGGGCATGCGCAAAGACATTTCCCAATATGTTAGTTCCTGCCCCGTTTGCCTCAGCGCCAAAACCAGGAAAGGAAAACCTCCGGGTCTCCTGCAACCATTGGAAACGCCAAACAGACCCTGGGAAATAATATCTATGGACTTTATCACTGATCTACCCATTTCCAAAGGACATAATTGTATTTTAGTTGTGGTAGATCTGTTCTCCAAACAAGCTCATTTTATCCCCTGTACTGCTATACCCTCCGCTCGGAAACTAGCGGATTTGTTTTTAAAACACATCGTAAAATTACATTCTTTTCCGTCCAAGGTGATTTCGTATCGCGGCGGACAGTTCGTTGCCAACTTCTGGCGGGAGCTTTTGAAAATGTTGAATATTGAGCAAGGTATCAGCTCAAGCCACCACCCACAAACCGACGGACAATCCGAAAAAACAAACCAGATACTAGAACAGTTCCTTCGTTGCTACATTAATTTTCAACAAGATAATTGGGTGGACCTTCTCCCTCTAGCCGAATTCTCATATAACAACAGTGTACACGCATCAACGGGAGAGGCCCCTTTCAAAATTGTCTATGGAACCCACTTCAATCCCTTCCCGTTGGACGCTCCCCCTCTCCATTCCTCCAAATTGCCAGATGTGTCTTCATGGTGGGGGGAGGCGGCGCATCAGTGGACTCTTATTAAGAAACACCTTGAAAAAGCCAAACTGGATTACAAAAAATACGCTGATCGCCATCGTGTGGCCGAATGGGAATTACAACCTGGAGATCATGTGTATATTTCCACAAAGAACCTGAAACTAGCTCGGACAAGCCGCAAACTCGCTCTGAAGTTCCTGGGACCTTTTCCTGTGCGCAAGATAATGAATAAAGTGACTGTTGCTGTAACTTTACCCAAGAACCTGTGCCATGTGCATGATACGTTCCATGTCAGTCTTTTAAAGAGGGCTCCCACCGACAACAAATGGCACCTCAAAGCTCCACCCATTCCAACTTTAATTGACGACCAAATACACTATGAGGTACAACAAATTTTGGACTCTAAACTCAAGCGAAATCAGCTTTTTTACCTCAATAGATGGAAGGACTTTGATTCTGGTTACGATGAATGGGTGAACTCTGCACATGTTCATGCTCCTAGATTAACCAAAGCTTTTCATACTCGCTACCCATATAAACCAGGGGGGGATCTGTTTTAAGGGGGGCAGAATGTCAGGTCCAGTGTATACCTAAACTGTACTGACTCCATTTTCTAATGCTTCTAGTGTCTAAGTGCTTTCTCCCCAGGTGCACCAGTTCCCAGGCAGCATTCCCACCGGAGGAGACTGTTTTGTCTAACACCGTTCCACCAAGCATTGGCCTTGAAGGAGAGCAGCTTCCCAGGACTGAGAGATGTTGTTTTGAGAACTGTGGGGGGGAGGCTAATCCAGATGGGTATTGTTACTCTGTACCTTATGCTTGCTCTTCATTGGTAACAATGATCATGTACCATCCTGAGTCTCCTATTCAGGACAGTGGACTATAATGGACCTTTTCTGCAGTAAAGTTTCCTTTTTCAAACAATGGACTTGTGTTTGCTTCTAAAGGGAACCCTGTAGTGAGAGCCTTATTTAGCCACAGTCTGACATAGTTATCCTTGTCTCCACTTGAGAAAGCTATAAAGCAAAGCTAAAAAAGAAGTGTTTTCCTTGTTTTTTTTTAACTTACTCTGGGTAGCAATGATGGTGGTTTGCCTCTCTAGAAGTCCAGTCATGCCCATTTTGCCATTCTGAGTCTCAAAGTGAAGCGTATTCACATTCAGCCAGTGCTATAACATGAAGTGAAATGTTCTGTATGTTCCTACACTGCTTCTGGAACCTGTTGATCCCGTAAATGACCCAGCCAACAACACAGATGCAAGTATATTCAGAATTCTGAACATTTTAAATTGTAGACTTTTGCATGTAATTAAGTTTGTGTGTTTTATTTCTAATTGTGTATTTTATTTCTTGCTAATTGTTGCTGTGAGTTTAAATGTAGGCCTCTGAGGAAAGAAGGGGGCTGGGTAGGTAAAGGCAGTGTAATCTGATTGGACAGTAGCTGTACCCTACTGGCTGAGAGCCAGTTTGGTGTAGTGGTTAAGAGTGCAGGACTCTAATCTGGAGAACCGGGTTTGATTCCCCACTTCTCCACAGGATCCTGGGATCTGTGAAGGCCACTACTTCTGCACTGGATCCTTGCCCGTTTTTCTGTTAAAATCATGCAAAGACCAAATAAATGAGCCCTTAGTGTCTCATAAATCAGTCACTAACTCAAGATGCCTTCCCTCTGTTACTCAAAGAGGCAGTTATCTGCCCTCTTCTAAAGAAAACCATCCCTGGAAAAAAATATGGCCAATTATCTCCCAGTCTCTAATTAGCCCTTTCTAGGCAAAATGATTCAAAGAGAAGTAGCAGACCAACTCCAGGTCTTCTTGGATAACTCTAGTGCTCTGGACCCTTTGCAGTCTGGTTTCAGGCTGGGCTATGGAACAAGAAGGCTCTGGTGGCTTTAATAGATGACCTCCATCTAAATGTAGACAAAGGCCATGCTTCTTTGGTGTTCCTCCTGGATTTTTCTGCCGCCTTTTGACACAGTAGACCATGCCATCCTGTTGAGCTGTTTGGAGGCAGTAATAGGTATCAAAGATGTGCTGTGGCCTAGTTTAAATAGCTGTACATGGAACAGACTCAAAAGGTTGCTACTGGAAACCAGCTATCTTCAATGTGGGAATTATCTTGCAGGGTTCCACAGGGTGTAATCTTATCTCCATGTTATTCAACCTCTATGCAGAGTATATTGTTGAAGGCTTTCACAGCCAGAGAACGATAGTTGTTGTAGATTTTCCAGGCTGTATAGCTGTGGTCTTGGCGTTGTAGTTCCTGACGTTTCGCCAGTGCCTTTTATAACCAGAGGTACCATAGAGAAATACAGGAGGTCTGTTGGTGGTGGTCAGAACTGCCTAACAGGGTTTGGAGAGATGAGATTGGTGTTCCTATGGCTACAGAAGACCCCCTCCCCCCTGCTTTTTGCTCCCATGTAACAAAATGGGAGCTCCACATTTGGAAGGGAGACCTTCCTATCAAGGTAATTTGGGCTTAGATTGGGGTTTCCAGGGCAACAGAAGGAGTTTAGACAGTCTCTGCCTGCGTTTGCAAGGGAATTGATTGATGGTGCCAGCTTTATGAATGGCTGATGAACGCCACAAACAGGGCTTGGAATGAACACATGTTCGTGGGGAATGGGGTCTCACGAACAGCTTGCTCATGAACAGCAGATTGGGCTGTTTGTGGCTTTTTTTTTTGTTCGTATTGCTGTTCGTGCCCATCTCTAGTTGTGGCCCCCGCCTTGTGGAAAAGTCTTCCTGAAGAGGTCAGGAAAGCTCTCATTCTCCTGACTTTCTGAAAACTGCAAAAATTATTTATTCAGGGCTTTCCCCCCCATAGGTAATAGGACTGTGCTGTAAGGAAATGGTTCAGAGAAATGCTTTAGCAAAGGGATGGAGACTGCAGACTATACTACAGTGTACTATGTTGTAAGTATGCTCCTACGCTCTGTGTCATTTAATATGGCATGTTAAATTGCTTATGTTTTCTTTCAGCATTGTTTCAGCTCTATATCAGATTTCTTCCCTCCCCCACCCCAAATATCTGTAATTCATGCCCTATTGTATTGTTTATTGAATGTCCCAGCCATTTGATTGTATTGACTTACACTGCATAATCTACCTTGAGTCTCAGAGAGAAAGATGAACTATAAACAATGTAAATAAATAAATAAGAAATCACACATACCTTCCATTTTTCCTAGATCCAGCTCCAGCCACAATCCTCTTCTCTACCTTCCATCTGTCATCAACAGTGCCATTAGAGGAAAGGCAGGAAGTAACTTTGCATCATCTCCATTATGCCTGAATCCTGAGTCACCCATTCCATCAAGCTGGCTTTGATGAAGCCATTATAAGGAGGGTAGCTGTAATGATCCTTTCACTCATCTTACCCAAGAGTACCTGAGTGATGGTGGGAGATCTGCGTCTGTGAGAGGTCATTTGCCCATTTACCAGCTTCCCTCCTATTATAGGCTGCTCTTCAAAGTCTGGGCTTCCTTCACTATTAGCAGTTTGAGGCCATGCACATACCTCTTCCCTCCTGCCTGCTAACTCCCTCTAGCCTGGTCAGGAGTTTCGGTCTATGCATGGATGAAGGACGAGGCACTTTGGGTAAGAATCTTTGGTCTTTCAAAAAGGAAAAAAGATCTTTATTTACTACCAGACAGCTCTATTTTCAAGGAACACACAAACATAGAAACTCATATCAGAACATTAGTAGTAATGTTATGGAAACTATGTGTAGACAGATTTCAGAGAATTTAAACACTGTTTATTTTTTAAAAAACTAATCAAAAGAAAAATAACTAGATTGTACAAATAAGTGGTTTTAACTTGGCATTCTGTTCTGAGGAATGGACACAAGCAAAGCTTGAACTTTGAAACATAGGCTGGTCAAGTCCTTCACTTCATTTCTTCCTGTTCCCCAGTCACTGGCTTGTGCGATTTTCAGAGTGTGCTAAATGTTTTAACTCTTTCACTTCCGCCTAGAAAGATTTCTCCCTGATCAGTCCTGGAACTGGGTATGAATTCCAATATGTGCCGCCCTGCACCTTTGGCCAATCATGACAAGGTGCACGTCTTCCACTTTTACAGCCCTAACTCAGGATATCCCAAACCACAATCTATCTTGCTTCTTCCTAGCAGTTGGGCAGGTGGAAATGTGCCATCTCTATCCTGCGCATTTGTCTCCATAAAGGGAAACCTTCACCTCTCAGCCCAAAATCCAAGTTGTTTATTGCTTTGTTCCAAGGAAAGTGGGAGACCTATCGGAGGGCCCATGTCTCTTGTGCATTAATCAAGATATTCTACATTTATTTATCATGACAGCAACCAGGTTCCATCATGCCTGGATCCAGTTCAGCTAACAGCCCCCCCCCCATCACCACCATTACTCAACTCCCAGTTGCCATTATTGGGGACATCTAAGGGAGGGTAAGAAGCAGCTTAACATCTTTCCACCATACATACATCAATCCAGTTCAACTGAGAATCCCTTTCTCAAGAAACATTTATATTGACACAGAATTTTTCAGTCACACTGTTGGAATTCTGGTTTTATGCAACTTCTTCACTTACAATTTTTCCAAAAAAAGAATAATATTACAGACAAGAGAGGGCACACAAATTTGGTCTTCAGGTATTTACCTCATTCTTCTCTCAATGTGGCATCATCAAAGTGTGTTCTACACTATTCATCAACTCAGTATATATCTGCATTGACATTTCAGAGGGTAGAGATAATTCTGTGCAAGAATCTGCAAAAGATATCCTTCTTCTATGGGTTTACATTGATACTGATACCTAGGAGAACAGCTGTAAGTAGTTTTATACCTTTCTTGGAATAGCAGATGGCAAGAGCAGATGGCAGAGATTCATGACTCTGTACAACCCCATCAATAAATGATCTAAACATCTGTATTTTAAAGGAAGCCATTAAAACTACACAGTTTGGGAACTGGATCAATTTTTTTTTACAGCCTGCTTCACCCTTCTTCACCCTCCACATGCTATTTGTAATGAGCAAAGTTTAGAGGTTCAGTATAGATCATGCAATGGAAGTGGTAGATAAATCCAGTAAAAAAAGTGGAAGTAAACTTTTGTGATAGCCCACAAACCCTTCTGAAGCTGTCACCGGCCATGACAGCCAGTTTTATTTTGGTTAGACTAGTGTCAGGCTAAGTTCTATGAGACTCAGGTTCAAATCCTCACTTTGCCATTGAAGTTTGTTGGGTGACCTTTGGTGAGTTATATTCTCTTAGCCTAACCTACCTAACAGGGTTGTTGTGGGGATAAAAAGAATAGAACAATGTAAGCTGCTTTGGGTCTCAATTGGGGAGAAAGACAGGGTATAAATGATGTAAATGAAAGTTTTCTTGATAGTCATCATTCTTGGCTTCTTCTTGGAATACGGCCAAAAAAGAGGAACAAGGAAGTTGCAGCACACTGCAAATTGCTTATGTTTTTCTGCAGCTCAAAGTCTAAGAAGAAGTCAGGCATTGTCAGATGAAGTGTGAATGGTAATTAATATTTGGATCTTTCTCAATCTGGCTTCAAGCCTGGTTATAAACAGCCTTGGTCATGCTGGTGAACCACCTCCATTGGGAGATGGACAAAGGGAATGTGATTGTTCATTTTCCTGGACTTCTCAGCAACTTTCAGTACCATCAGTCATGGTGTCCTTCTGGGATGAGACTGGGAGGCACAATTTTGCAGTGGTTCCAGTCCTACCAATTGGTGAGTGGAAGGTCTGAGCTGGGCCTTAAGATGTCACCCATTCTGGATGGTGCTGCAACCCTGTTTAAGGAACAGGTCCATAGTCTGAGGGTGTTCTTAGATCCAGGCTTATTGCTGAATAAATAGATGGCAGTTGTAGCCAGCTACATTATATCAGCCTTATACCAGCTTTGACTGGTTAACCAGCTACGGCTTTTAATGGACAGTAAAGATGCCACTGTAGTGCAGAACTATCAGAACTATCAGATAATGTTATTCGATAGTGTTTACTCCCAGGGAAGTGTCTTTCCAATTGCAGCCTATGACTGAAGCCTGAATAAACATTTCCAAAGTTGATAGTGGGGAGGGATCTCTCCTTACGAGGACTAATTGTCAAGGGGACAATGCCATTACCTGGGTAGCGATGGGGGAAAATGTATTCATGAGCATTGCACACATTTCCTCTCCCCACCAACAGAGTTAATAAATAACTTAAGGGCTCTCTTCTCTTGGGATCGAATTGATGAATGCCATTAAGGAAAACAAGATGCTGCCCTGCAAGGTGAGCCCAGTGCCTGCCTCCTGCAGCTGGCGCTGCATGGTATGAACCAAAATGAAACACATAACCTTTTTGATGGAAGGGACTCGTTACAATTTATTTTCCTGGATTTGGTTCAGTATTCCGGAAGCTGCTTTAACAAAACGAAATGGTGATTTCCATGTGTATTTCCAACTCATTTGATTCATTTTGCACACCCCGAGTAGAAATCATATCCCTCTGGTCCTGGGCCATCTGCACTGGTTCCCAATCAGTTTCCAGGAACAATTCAAGCTGCTGACCTTTGAAACCTTACATGGTTTAAGACCATGTAATACCTGAAGAACCACCTACTCCCTTATGAATCTACCCACCACTAGAGGTACCTTTGGATGTCCTGCTTCAGGTGCCCCTTCCCTTCTGAAATTAGGTGAGTAGCAATCCAGGAGAGGGCCTCCTTGGTTGTGGTTGCCTGATACTGAATCAGATCATTGTACCATCAGTATTGTCTCTTCAGGATGGCAGCGGCTCTCCAAGGTTACAGGCAGAGGCCTTTCACATATTCCCCCTGCACATGACCCCACCACACATTGACATAACATGCAGAGAGGGAGATCTGGCACAAGCACACTGTCCTGACACCACTCCTCAATATGATAGGCAGCTCATGTGTCTATGTGTGGAGGCTGAGTCCATGTGTATGCTCCCTCAGCATTGTATCGAAAGTAGCATCCCCGATTACAGGGAGGGAATGTCTGCACAGACACTGCCTCTGCTCATAGATGCAGTACTCACTAACTGGAAAGCACTCTGAATAGGGAGTGAAGCAGTGCACTCATGCCCACTCTCTCTCTCTGTATATTCAGTCAATTGCATGAAGGGATCAAGCGTAGAGGGATGTAATGTACTACTTTGCTTAGGATGGCTTCGTGAAACTCTGTACTTGCCAAGTGAGGAAGGGACACCCAGCTCCATCTCATTTGCTCCCCTGGGGAAAAAAATGCTTCTTTGGGAGATAACTGCAGGGTTAAGTGGATCTTTCTGGGTCTCAGAAAGATACCTGGATGCTGAATATGGAAGAACTGCTGACCCTCATGGTGGCTGTATGACAGTTCCAATGAGCCGTATTTCCAGCACAGTGGCTCACCGGTTGAACCAGCTTGCTGAAAAAACACGCCACACAAATGAAACCATTATGTCTACACTGGATCTTTGAATGTGGCCTTTTAGTCTGCTTTCTTTTATCCATGAGGAAGGAAATTAAAGAAAAACAAATGTGGGGAAAAAAATCAACATATCCCCAAGTTAAGCTTCCCTGACCTACAGTGCAATTCATTTATTTTTCTCTTTGATTTCCTTTGGTGCCCTGTGGAGTCTGGCTTTATTTTTTTTCCCCTGTAGTTCCGTTGCTCTACTCAGTTTTATTCCTCTGCCTTATCTGTTGCATGAGCTTTGTCTTCCTTCTCCAATTCCCCTTGACCGTGTTGTCTGTAGCTTTTTATTTGTGTTTTCACTCTCATCCACCAGTAATAATATTATTATTTCATCCCTTCAGCATGAGGCTTGGGGCTCTCAACTTGTAAGCATTTTCCAATCTGTTTCAAACTCGCTGCGGGGGCTTTGCAATCAAAGCAAACAACTTACAGAAGTGCATGAGAAATGCATATTTGTGTTGTGCTTTCTTCTGAGTCCTGTTTGTGTGTGCACACACACACTTGGCAGAGTGCTGTCTTTCTGATTGGATGCCTAGACAACATTTGACTCTCTTCATAAACTCAATGTAGCATCTAATTCTCTCCATCACTTAATGTTTGTTACCTCACAGGGCATTTCCATTAAAAATGCATCAGTAGGAGAGAAAACAAATGGAATTGATTTGCTTACAAGGTAATGGATTCTCCTTGTGTTATACAGTATAATTTCGATGCCAAAGTATCCTCAGGATGCTTTGTTGTTCTTCTGTAAAGGGAAAATGGCTACACTTTGCAGTATTTTTTCAGAGAAATTAAGCAATCATTTTATGCCTATATGCAAAGAATTTTCAAAATCTCCAGGCCATTGTGGGAGAAATTCTGTTCAAAGAATGGGAACTGAATCAATTTTTTTGCAAATACTGGGTTGAAATGTGCCTATCCAATGTGAAACTGTGACCCACTCCAAGGCAAGGGTTGTCAGATGTCTGGTTTTGAAATGGGCAGTCCAGTATTTGTGCTTTCTCTCCAGGAAATACACTGAGAAAAGTCCAGACATACAAATTGTAGCTGGTGCTAGCATTTCCATCATTCCCCACTAGAGAGGAGGAGAAGATGAAGCCTCCCCTATCAAGCAAAAGAGTGCTTTCTCTCCTTCCCTGAAAGGTGTCCATACAATTTTATCATCCATGTGTCTAGGAGGACTGGTTTGGGGCTCTCCTTTGTGCTGCAAGGTAGGCATTTAACTTTTGTTTATTCCTGTTTATTCCCCTTTCCCCTTCTCAATTGGAGGACTATTTTGCCTGCCTCACATCACCCACTGCCTCCAACCTGGCTGTCTCTTGTGGCTCCTATCTGGAAAAAAGCAGACAGTCTCTCTTTTTTAGTGTGAGTCAGCTGCAAAAAAGGACGAGAGGAGGCACAGTCCAAACAAGTGCTGGGAGCCAGCAGGATGAAGAACTTAAATTTCCATCATGCTATGTAACCAGGGTGAGAAGAGCCCTGTGGCACAGAGTGGTAAGCTGCAGTACTGCAGCCCAAGCTCTGCTCATGTCAGGTTCAGGTAGCTGGCTCAAGGTTGACTCAGCCTTTCATCCTTCTGAGGTCAGTAAAATGAGTACCCAAATTCTTGGTGGTAAAGTGTAGATGACTGTGGAAGGCAATGGCAAACTACTCCATAAGAAGTCTGCCAAGAAAATGTGATGCAACATTCCCTATGGGTCATAATGACTCAGTGCTTGCACAGGGGACTACCTTTACCTTACCGTATGTAACCAGAGCCCAAGCATTATATTTTCAGCCCCAGTAAAAACTTGTACCCTATGGCCACCACCACTGTGCTCACAAAATGAAGCAAAGGAATGGACCACCACCCAGAACAAAAGTGAAGCAATGTGATCAGATTCAAACCAGAGAATCATGTCCAAACAGCAAACTCCACCCAAACGAAACTGAAGCAAGTGGCTATGTTGCAGTTTAGCCCAACTGAACCATTATCACTCACAGAAACAAGGCAGACAAGAAGAGTTCCTGCACATATGGGCCATTCACTCCCCCCTTCCTGCCTCACTCCCTGCTCTCTCTTCCCCCTCCCCTCTTGGAAAAAATGTGGGATATACCAGGAAAACAGCCAGCCAAGACAACGAAGCTGCATTTCCCCGATTTACCTAGTTTTACCTAGAATTATCCAGGGGCATTGATCTAAGGCCCAGATCAGATCCGTGATTCTTAATTTTGATCCAGGAAAGCCTGATTTAGCCAGATCTGGAAAATCCAGCTTTATTACCCAGTTCCCAGACCCAGATTGCATACCCCTAGTCACAAAACACCACCTGCCTAGTTCCTACATAGCCAACAGAAATTCTCACAGGGCCCCCTCTCTCCTCAGGGGGTACAACAGATAGGTAGACAGTCATCTCAGTTCAGTACCCCTTACACAGCTATATGCCCCAGGCTGTTGGAGTAAAGGAACTCTCTCTGTCTTTTCCATATACACTGCCATAATTTAATTCTTCAAACACCTTGGTCTTGAGCATATAGAACTGTTTTCATGTGTATGGTATTTCCCTAAGCCAACAACTTCCAGCCAGTCAGGGTTAAAACATGAAGAATAAAACAAACCCTTTTATTTGCAAGATGAACAACATAGGAGTCAAAAGAGCAAAAGACCTATAAGACTAACAGTTTTTTTTGTAGGGTATGAGCTTTCTTGAGACATAGCTCACTTCTTCAGATACAGCTAGAATATGAGTCCATATCTCCTTATATCTTGGAGAGTGTAGCTCATTTATTGATGTCATTTAAACCCTAGTTTTCTCCCTGGAAGAAAAATAATCCTCCCCCAATCTATTTTGTCCTCACAATAACCCTATAAGGTAGGTTAAAATCAGTGAGCTGGGTGGGAATAAAGGTCATGTGGGGGGGGCATCCCTGACAGCAACTTGGTCATTTCATGAAGGCTTTCGATAACACAGATATGAGATTCTGGGGTGTGGATTTCTGATAAGTGGGAAGATATCCCAGTTGGTTTGAGGCAGAGTACCTCTTCTGAGAAAAACTCAATGGACTAGATCCAACCAGGTTTCCCATTTAATCTTGCACAACTCCCCTCCTTACTACAACCCTCATCCCATGTGTCATTTGTCCATGCATGTTCCATGATTCCCAGCCCAAGCCTTTTTGGGTAGCCATAGAAGACCCTCCTCAGTTTGTTATCAGTGGAAAAGCTGGTTGGATCCTTTCTCTGTGCCATGTTACATTATTCTAGAGGATATGGACATTTATGAAGCTTTGATATCCATAGCCAATTTCATCTACCTACGGTCTAGAAGGGAAGAAATGTAAGACTGAGAAATTATGTGTGGCTGGGTGTTTCTGTCTGATGAACGTCTTGCTCCTATCATGGTTCATTATGACAGGATTGTGCTTTATAAGGCTTGTCACATCTCATCTAGTCTTAATACACCTCCTGTCCCATATCTTGGCTCAGTGGAGTTCTTCAGATTCCATCTGTTTTATAGAGTAGAAGATAGCTTAATTGAAACATTGCACTCTCTGCAATTGTCAGTGACAAGTTAATTTCCAAAGGAATACATTGAGAGCAATTATATTTTTTCCACTTTGTCGATGAAAAATGTAATATGCTAATTGGAATAAGTATAATATCAATGGCTATTGCATTTCTTTAAAAAATATTATCTTGGGGAGGGGATTGTCTTGAAGTCTTTCAAATCCCTCGAAGCATCAAAACTGGCTACAGCTCAAGATGAATTATAGGATGGAATGGATGTTTTATAGGGAGAAAGTCATTTTCATTCTGCGAGTCTTTGTGAATGAGTTTTTGCTTCTGTAATGATCATATAAAATCCCCAGGCTAATTTGGCTGTCCTGCTACATTTTATCTAGAATGTGAAAAGCATGAACCAAATAAATTCCCCCTAAGTAAATATGCAGAATTAAACAGGCTTGGAATGTCACAAAAGAAGACCGTTTTTGTGATGGAGGATGAACATCCCAAGTCACTCATTCAGGCTGTTACCAGACTCAGAGCTCCAAAGTTATGATACCATGTGCCTTACAACCACTTCTGGGTTCCTCTTCTTATCTATGATAAGCACATATTTGGTTCTCCACTGCATGTTGTTTCTTATTAAATACTCTTTGCTTACAGGGAGACTGGACTATAAATTAATATAGACTACGAGAAGGAAGGTGGCATGGTATAGCCTGATCTTGTCAAATATTGGAAGTTAACAATGCCAAAGCAAAACAATTACCGGTGTTAAAGAACTCAAGGTTCCACGCTTCACTTGTAGAAAATTTCTATTTTTCTTTTTCCTTTTTTTAAAGTGCAAAAGTGCTCTAAATATGCATACAGTGATGACCAATAAATAACAATAAATAACAGACAATGAATTTCATAGGTAAAGCACACAGATATATGACTGAGTCCAACTGGTAGAATTTAGTAGTCCTTGGTCCTGTAAGGAATGGGTATATATTACACACAACCAACCAAGTTGCCAAAAACGTTGTCTTCCACCTCCAGAATATAGCACAATGGTTGCAATGTAGGGGTTGTAGGGGTTGCTTCCACCTCCATCCAAAGTGCAGCGTGAAATGCTGCTGCTGAGAGGTAACTTCAGCTACGGGTTTTAGCTAGCAAGTTTCCAATACCCGTTTCGTATAGTTTCAACTTCCTCAGGCTTCAATATTAAACAACAATCTCCTTCTCTCTCATGGCTCAGTCAAGTAATGCAGTTGGAACAATGCCATTGTTGACTCCCGGGGGT
Organism: Eublepharis macularius; assembly: GCF_028583425.1. Lineage (NCBI taxonomy): Eukaryota > Metazoa > Chordata > Lepidosauria > Squamata > Eublepharidae > Eublepharis > Eublepharis macularius. The sequence goes on from NC_072791.1 coordinate 38,917,785, forward strand.
CTCCCATCCTTTTCTCCAGGTAAGTCTGGGGGCTGGGCTGTTGACCCCAGACACACACACCCTCTTAGCCTGGATGTCGACTCGGAGGGGTCTGGCTCGAAGAGCCTTGACATGAAGTCCACATCCATGTGGTTGGCCCCTCGGCGGTATGTAACGGAGAATCGGTATGGTAGTAGGGACAGGTACCATCGTAGGATGCGGGGGTTGTGCTCCTTCATCTGGTGCATCCATTGGAGAGGCGCATGATCCGTCACCAGCGTGAAAGGGTTATTGGCCAGATAATATCGCAGAACCCCCACAGCTCATTTGATGGCGAGGGCTTCCCTTTCGACAGTCATGTACTTCTGCTCCGCTGGTTGGAGCTTGCGACTTAGGAACAAGACGGGTTACCCTTACTCCATCCTGCTCTTGCATTAAGACCGCCCCAAGGCCTGAGGCTGATGCATCAGTCACTAATCTGAAGGGCTTCTCAAAGTCTGGGTTCCAGAGCTTTGTTGTGTCTGACAGGGCGGTGTGTAGGTCATTGAAGGCAGCCATCCCCTCCGGTGTCCAGCTGATGTGAAGGGGCTGCCCCTCTTCAGGCAGTCAGTCAGGGGGGCTGAGCGGGCTGCAAAATGCGGGATGAAGTGCCCATAATATCCAAGGAGCCCCAGAAACCGCCTGAGTTGACGCTTGGTCTGCGGTTGGGGCACATCTCCTATGGAGGCCACCTTCTTGGGGGGGGGGTGGACCTGCCCACCCCCTATGACAAACCCCAGGTACTTGAGCTCCTGAAATCCCAAGTGGCTCTTCTTGGGATTGGCCTTAAGCCCTGCCTTCTGTAGCGCAGTGGGGACCCTCTCCTGGTGTTGCAGGTGGGTGGTCCAGTTGGGACTGAAGATGATGATGTCATCAATATAGGCCATCGCAAAGTCCCAACAGTCCCCCAGGACTTGATCCACCAGATGCTGGAAGGTAGCTGCTGCCCCATGGAGGCCAAAGGGCATGCGGCAGAACTGGAAGAGGCCCCGGGGGGTGGCAAAGGCCATCTTCTCCCTATCCTTGGCGTGTACCGGTACCTGCCAGTAAACTTTTGTCAGGTCAAGGGAAGACAAGTACCGGGCTGGTCCCAGCTGTCCCACCAGGACATATGCGTTGAACTTGGCCACTTTGTTTCATTTGCGGTAGTCGACGCAGAAACAGGTTGACCCGTCCGCCTTCGGCACCAACACGATGGGGCTGCGCCATTCACTTTGGGATGGTTCAATTACTCCCATCTGCAGCATTTCCTCTGTCTCCCGGTTTACTGCCTCCCATTGCTTCCGGGGAATGGGGCGCCAGGTCGACTGTGCAGACTGCCCCGGCTGTATTGGGATGGCATGGTGCACTAACTTTGTAACCTCGGGGTGCCTCGAAAAGACCCCGGGCACTCGCGTCCATAGGGCCTGCAGCTGGGCCTTTTGCAAGGGGTCGAGCTGAGCGCCCACCTTTGGCTCTTCGAACTCTAGGGCTTCGGCGGTCCATGGCAGCTTCCTGTCAGGAAGCTCCAGGGTGTCCTTGGCCAAGCCACACATGCCCTCCGGCCATTCGTGCCACCGCTTCAGCAAGTTCACATGAAGGGTCTTCTGAGGGCGGCAGCTGACCCTGCACTGGAGTTGGTAGGTGGTGGGGCCCAGCACCATCTGAATTTGGTAGGGGCCCCTCCATGGATCCCTGTCCTCTCTGGGAATGCTGTCTGTTGCACAAGGACCTTCTCCCCAGCCTGGAAGATCCTCATCCTCGTGCCCTGGTCATAGGTGGCCTTTTGTTGTGTCTGGGCGTGGGCCATTGGTTTGCTTCTACCTGAGACTGTTGCACCCACTTGTGGAGTTGGCTCACATACTCCTGTATGGGTGGAGCTGGGTTGCTGGCCCGGGGACCCCACCGTTCTGCCAAACGAGAGAGCATCCCCCATGGCTTGTGCCCGTATAACAGCTCAAGTGGGCTAAAGCCTGTGGAGGCCTGCGGGGTCTCTTGGAGGGCAAATATCAGGAGGTCAATTTACAGGTCCCACTGGTGAGGCTTGTCGCACATCATTTTTCTCAGGGTGTTCTCCTTGACGGTCTGATTCAGATGCTCTGCCAACACGTCTGTTTGAGGGTGGTAGGCAGAGGTGAACACTGGATCCCCAAGTTCTGGCAGAGTTGGTGCATGGCTTTTGCACGGAAAGGCCCTCCCCGATCCGTCAAGGTCTCGCACAGCAATCCCACCATCAGAAACAGCTTGGACAGGGCCTGGATCATCCCTGGGGTCTGCATGGTCTTTAAAGGGATGACCTCGGGGAACCATGTGGTGTAGTCCATGATCACCAGGGCGAAACGGTAGCCCCAGGGTGTGCACGGCAGCGGGCTGATAAAGTCCATTGCAATCCGCTGGAAGGGCATCTCCATCACTGGCAGTAGGGAGAGAGGGGCCCTTGGTGGACACCGCGCTGCCACCCTCTGGCATGTGGGGCACGAGCAGCAGTGGGCCTTCATATCCGCATTCACTGATGGCCAGAAGAACCGTTCGAGGATCTTCTTCAGGGTCTTGTGGTGTCCCAGGTGCCCGGCCCATGCATGCTCGTGGGCCATGTGGAGGACTTCTGCCCGGTAGGCTGCCAGCACCAGTAGTTGACGGACCTCTCCTTGGCCACTTGCAGCACAGGCCAGGTGGACCCAAACCCCTCCCTGCTTCTCAATGCAGGGGAGCTGCTGGGCCCTCCACTCATCCCACACCTGCTTCTCTTCCCGAGCAGCAGTATCTTGCAAGCGCTGCAAGGAATCGTCCATCCCTTGGGTAGTGCGGAACGTGCGGTCTGGAGGAGGTCCCACTGGATCTTCAGCCCGGGGCCACACCGCCAGCCTGGTGCTGGGACCCTTGCCCAGGTCGGCTTCCCCTTCCACCTACAGAGCCGTGGCAACGTGTGGGCTCGCCAACCCCTTCACAGCTTCTAAGAGCAATGTGGTAAACTCCGGGGCTTCCCTTCCCAGCAGCATCAGGTGGGGTAAGTGGGCTCCCTTGGTGACCTCCATGCGGTGGGCCACCCCCAGGTATTCAACCGTAACCCAGACAAGAGGCCACGGCTGGGCGTGGCCCATCACACACGCCACTGGGGTCCAGCAGTGCACCGGAGTGTCTGGCAGGACGAATTGGGCATGGATCATTGAGATTGTGCTCCCTGAGTCCAATAGCACCTGCAGGCTCTGCCAGTCTATCCTTACTGGGGTGCATAGGTTCCGCATCCCCTGAGGTGGCTGGCGGGTTGACTTCCCAAGCCAATGCACACTCCGCCGGCGAGCCAGCCTGGGGCGGCCAGTCTCTCATCCACTGCTCTACCTCCTGTGCCAGCTCTGCCCGAGCCGCTTGGTAGGAGGCCACCAGCTTCCTCCACATCTCATCTAGCCACAGCCCAAATTCTGCCTGGCCTGTGGTGCTGGGACACACCCCTTCAACCAGTATCCACAGCTGAACAAACTTCCCCGTACAGGCCACCAACTTGTCAGGGCTCACTGCTGCCGCCGCCGGGTGGGGCTCCGGGCGGTCTGCTCCTGACGTCAAAGGGGGGCCAGGGATGCTGCGGGACCCTGCTCTGTGGACAGAGGGACGGTATACCTCACCAAGACTCCCTCTCAATCCACTCGCTGGTCTGCTCAACCCGCACCACTCACCCCCTTTGATCGCCATTTTCTCCTCCATCCACTTGCCTCCGGCTCCATTCCATTACTCCTACTCAACCCACCACCCCAATGCTCTTCCGAGCCATCCTTTATAGGGCTTCCTTTCCCTGCCCCGCCCTTCTTCCAGGCTCTTTCCCTCTCCTGACGCAGCCCAGCTGTGCCTGCCCTCAGGTGTTTCCTTCCCATTACTAATCCCTCCTAGGCTTCCTTGCCTTTCTGGCAGTGTGTGGTTAAATGCAAACAATCCCCAGCTGAGGTTTCCCTGGCCTTGCTCCTGAGGAGCTGCCCCGGCCAGCCTCTGGGCTGCCTGCCTGTTGATGCTGGGCGTGGCTGCCTTTCCCTGGCTGGCTTTTCCCTCTGGTTCTTCCTCTCCCTTCTTGGATGCTGGCTGTGCTGCCTTCACTGGAGCCTCTGGACTCCCCGCCCCGACTGCTGGGGTGCCCCGCCTGTTCCACCCTGGCACACTCTCTGTCAAGGCAGCTGGGCAGTTGACTCCTGGGGGTCTCCCATCCTTTTCTCCAAGTAAGTCCGGGGGCTAGGCTGTTGACCCCGGACAAGCAGATGGAAAACAAGGTGGGTTTTTTAAAATCTCCTATTAGTTTTGAGACCATGAAGGGAGCCTGATTTTCAAAGCATTTGGTTGCAGATCTGCTTTGCCATTGAAATGAATGGGAAGATCTTTACTGTTGGAGAAATCTGTGTGTGTTTCAGAGTTCCAAACTCAAACAAAAGCCCTGAATTAGGTCACAGGAATGTGTCCTTGGTGCTGAAGTATTCAGAAGAGTTGCAAGAATCACAACAATGGATATGTCACAAAATTATCACATGATGGACACAGAGGCCTAGAATGAATAAAACACTTCTGTCTTTTTGTTATCACAATTTTGCCTCACACATCTATTTAAGATATTCCTATAATCTGATCAGTTCTGCTCATTTTACAATTCTGTAAATCTTGTAATAGCATGATTAAGATCTCTGCCCAGATCATCAGTATGAGCAAGATAAGAAATCTGAATTCTTTACCCTTCCTAGAAAAAACTTGTAAAGTAGCAGTTAATAGTACTTAGGAGAAAACTGACTGTTCAAATGTTTAAAAGTAATGAAATTACTAGTTATGGGCACCTTGAGACCCCAGTAAAATGAATACATGCATCTGAATTGCATGTATTCATTTTTCAAATAACTGTTCAGTTATCATATACTAGGGAATGTGTAACATTAGGATGAACAGTTTGTGTTACACAATATGTTGGCTTTCCTGGATAGCTAGCCTGTTTTTAGTATCTGGCTGTAAGTCTTCAAGAGGGCTGTAATTAGGAAAAGCATGCAGAAAAGAAAAATCTCACTGTACATGTTTGTCACAAGCTTGTTTGACCTTTGGTATCTAAAGTGGTGAGTTTGCTTAGGGGACCCATCAAAAATACACTGTCGTGGTGACATCTGCCCCTCTGACCTATCTGCAATGGAATGTCTTTGGTTTGGTGTCCTTAGCACTTATGGAGAGCTGGTGACTCAGCAATGTTCATTAAACATTTTTGTTAGAAACACAGAAAATGTATTTTTAATGTTTATTTGTGTTCAGAAAATCCAAATTATTTAAGTCTATATTCTTTTTAAAAAGCTGTTTGGTTAAGTTGGCTAAAATAACCTTTTTTATGCCTGCCAAATTTTGTTTGTTATTCACACTTTTCTGACTAATAGCAAGGTCTCTTGGTGATTAAATTCCATCAACAAAGTTTGTGGATGACAAAAAAATCAAGAGGACAGAAAATTGTAAGCTGACTGAAAAGTGCCTTTTGTTAACTATAGAATCCTTGGAGCCTGCAGTTCTCTAGATCTTTATTTAAAAGTAGAGTGGGGGTTACTTTTACCAAAATGAAGCATGCAGCTGAGGGAAACTAAATTCTGCCCCCTCCCATATCTTACCTCATTCTGCTCATGATGTTTGAATCATGCTAATTTTGCATACAATTCTGTTAAAACTGTTCAGCATAATGCCTAAATACAGAGAAAACAGGAAAACCAAAAGTACAGAGACAGGGGAGTAGGGAGTTTGACTCCGAAAGGTTGTTAAAACAAGACCACACCTCTTCTTAAAAAGAGATGAAGTTGCCACAAGCATGAAACTCCAAATTTAGACAAGGCTGTAAGTGAACCAATGAAAAATCAAGGGAGACAAAATGCTGAATTTATTGATTCTGAAAGGGATAAAAATAAATGTATTCATTTACTTCATTTATGTCCTGCGTTTGTCCCTAGTAGGCACCCAAAGTGGCTTTCATTGTTCTCCTCACCTACATTTCATCCTTACAACAACTACCCCTTGAGCTGGGTTAGGCTGAGACTGTGAGTCTCTCTACACAAGACATCTGGCGTGTGTGTTCTTCAAGTGTCAGATCACACAATGTTTCCTGGGAACTTTAGTTTTAAAAGAGCCGATTGGGATCACTTTAATGATGCATTTTTGTAAAACAAATTGTTGGAAGGGGTGGGGGAAAAAACCCATCACAACCAATAGGGTTATGCTGGAGTAACTCTGCATAAGATTGCACCGCACTGTTAATTTTATACAAAGAAGCCACTGTTCTCTTTTTGTCGAAACAAAGAATCTGTGCCACTATTTGTATTGGGAAATCTCTGAATTAATTCTACTCTGTACTTCTCTGTAAGGGGGTTTTGGTTTATGCAAAAAATAGTTCATTTCAAATGAAAATAAAATTTACTCAAAGAAGGCTATTAACTCTTTAAATGCTCAGGAATAGGTGTTGTTTATATTTAATATCACACAGAGATGTGAACATTGCACAATGGGATTAACCCACTGAGTACAAGTCTATCACCACAACACTCCAACAAACTGAAAAGATTTGTTAAATATAAATGCATGTCCACCCTTAGGAGGAATACACCTTTCTCTTGATTTTACTGTTTTAACCACTTGTGCACATAAATTGATCTCAGTGGGAACTAATTATGAGCACTTCCAGAAATTATGCTATATATTTGGTACAAGACATGTTGCATCTGTGGTCACAAAGGCTCCTCAAACTAAGAGTCAATAAATGCATTTTCTCATCTAGCAAACAATTCTTTAATGACTTGGCCATTAGACCAATTAATTATTTGAAAATCACTAATATGATATGTTACAATAAAATTGGTTGACAAGTCATTCACTATATTCCCTGTATTGACCAGTCTCTGGTGAATGTTAAGATATTTCAGGACATAAACAGACTATTGACAATTGCATTTGGATTCTTTCAGAGCTGTCATCAAATGTCAACTAAAATAAATTTAAACTGAATTTGCGGGATTCCCTTCAGACAATGAATCAGAGGTATTTTGAAGAAAGTCACAAGAGTGTCAATATCTCAGCACTGGGTTCCATACATTCTTAGGCTGTCAGTGAACACATTTCTAAATTCTTCTGAGGCAGATTATCAGAACAATTTCCAGGGAAGCCTGAAGAGTTTTGATACAGTGAGTGAAACATCTCAAGGGGGTTTACACACAGAGAACAATTAGATTGATTGCAGGAACGGAGAAGAGATTAAGAAGCTGAAAGGAGATATGATTGCACTTTAGACATACATCAGAGTGGATAATATACTGAGGGTTATTATTTATGTTAAAAATGAACAAAGCTATAAGAACTAATAGTTGCCAAGTGGCACTGCTTATTAATTCACTTCCTTTGTATATCAGAAGGAAGGGAACAGCTAAACTGTTAATTTAACCATGCTAACAGCATCTCAGTTCTTGATGAAAATGTGTGCAGACCCTCACAGTGAAAGAGCACTGTGTTGATGTGATGCAAAGTGATAGGAATAATCTGTACAAAATCAAAGGGCTTAGAATTGTATAACCCAGTTTAGGATGGCACCGTTAATCTCCTCGATGGCTGCTTCAATCATACATACGAGTAGTGCCAGCTTGGGGCATATTTTAATGCATTTATGAATCTATCTTTTGATTATTTATTTTAAATACCCATTTAGCCAAGGCTTATGAGGCAAGGGGGCTTCTTCACTGAAACCTTGGTTTCCCACACCTCAGATAAAATTGTATTACTCTAATACCCTGCCTGAGGCTGATCTCTGGTTATTCCAGAGCCCAATCTCACTCGTTGCTGTATGCTGGTGCTGCTGCTGCTGCTTCGTCGTCGTCTTCTTTTTCTTTTTCTTTTTTTTCTTTTTCTTTTTCTTTCTTTTCTTTTTCTTCTTCATTTCACACATCCTAATAGTAAAACCTACTTTGGCTTCTGAAATATTTTTTTTTGCTTGGCTTCACACACCTGAATGCTAAATCATTGTCCTTCCACTCTTAATTGAGCCTTAACTTGGGTTTTTTCAAAACTTATTTTGATTCAAGGATTTGTTGGGTTGAGGTTCTGAGTTGCAGCAGACTGTTGTTTGAGAGGTCTGCTGCATTTTAAAAGAAACTGCTTTTCTTTTTTCCACCTTTTTTCTTTGGCCATTTCCCCACCTTTTTTCAAATATCATTCTGGAATATCCACATGATGCTATTCTAAGATATGTGTCACCTCACTTTCCCCCCACCTTCAAGACCTCTTCACAATCCTGGCTTTTGTAGCACTGTAGTTGGCTAAGAGCAAGGGTAGTATTTTATTTCTGAGCCTTTTGGCTAAGATCAACAGTTCAGTCTTAAGAAGAGTGACTACAGTTTAAGGCCATTGATTTCAACGGGCTTAGACTGGAGTAACTCTACTTAGGATTGCACTACAAATATAGTATCTGTTCTTAACAGTTCAATAGGGTGGCATGCCCCCCATTGGCTGGTGGTCTGGTCACACCTACAATCATCTTGTAGTCACTGTTACTCTCCTGTGTTGAAATGTTACAAACATTCTCTACTAAATTTGATCTGTTCGTATCAGTTCAATGGGGCAGCATCTCTGCCATTGGCTCGTGGTCAGGTCTATGATTTTATTGTACACACTTCTCTCCTTCTGTGCCAAGATGAGGCAATACAAACATAATCTGCTAAACTCAATTCCTTTCCATGCCTCCACTTCAGAATTCTGTTATGATAATTTCCTTTTTTTAAAAAATGTTTGGGTTAAGTACCTATACCTTTTCATAGTCCTCCAGTGAGACATCTCACACACTCATATGGGTCCGTAACTTGCCTTTCACTTGAAAACTCAACACTGAAACATCTGACTGCTATAAGTCAACATCAGGAGAAGGCCTTAGCCCCTTATGCTGTGTCCGTTAGCCCTCCAGGGCAACTGGTTGGCCACTGTGTGAAACAGGATGTTGGACTAAATGGACCTTTTGGTCGGACCCAAGAGGGTTCTTCTTCTGTTTTTATTTTGCTTAGAATTAGCAGAGGTGCTGTCAGGTATTCACATATACTTCACATTTCTCATCCCAATCCTGCATCTTATGTCTCCAATGTCATAGTGATGCAAAACTTAAACCAGAAACCAGAAACAAAAATTCTAGTCTGAGTCAAAACATTGTATATTCACTTTGAAATTTGATCACATTCCCCCTGTGTGTCAAGACCAGACAGGATATACATTTAAATAAACAAATGAGCTAATAAAGGCATTATCAGAATAAGTGTGACACTGGAATTTCTGGAGATGCTGTCCCTGTTGATGGTTGACTCTGATTAGCATTGGGGTGTGTGGGGCATTATTTTCTTGCTCCATTAGTTGGTGGCAGATGTTCTATATGTCATTTTGATTAGGAATGACAGAATTATCAGTTCAGATCGCAACTTGTGGTGCATGTCAATCCTGGCAGCACAGAACATTTCTGAAAGTAGAGATATTCTAGCAGCGAGATTTGTCAGAAAATATATAGATATTATATTTCAACGAAAAGTGATTTAACTCTTTTGAGTCCTTACTCTATGGCAGGGATTCCTTACATGATGCACACGGGCACCATGGAACCCACTGATGGATTTCCTGGTGCCATTTGTTGCTGCTTCAAAACATCATCGTCTCTCCCCACACCTCAAGCAAATAGCTAATCTTGCCTTTTCCCCCACCTCAGAGGAAAGCAGGAGGTGCTTCTGAATACATCAGAAAATATCTCATTTGCTTCTTTGAGGAACACAGAACCTCCTAACAGTTTGTGAAAGCCACTCAGTGTTCTCTGATTGGTCCCATTTCACTCACCCAGGACAGCCATTTTATTATGGTACCCATTACCTGTTCTCAAAATTCCAAAAGTACCCACAGGTTCCAATAAGGTTGTTTTTTTTTAGATCCCTGCTCTATATCTTTTCCAATCAAATTGAAAAGGGTCCAAATAATGCATGGAGTAATATTTAAAAAAGAACACATTATAACTAAAGTAAACTAGATCTAAGCTGCCTGTTAGTTATTGGTGTAGTGGTGTGTGGAGGCTGTTTTTCTGTGGGTTTATCTCCAAACCTGAGGCACTGTCTCTCCCCATATGTACCTCGGAGAACTCTTAAATCTGCAGGTAAATACCTGCTGGTGGTCCCTGGCCCCAGGGAGGCTCGGCTGGCCTTGACCAGGGCCAGGGCATTTTCTGTCCTGTCCCCAACATGGTGGAACTCTCTGTCAGAAAAAACACTCAGGCCCACCAAGATTTCATATCTTTTCAGTGGCCCTGTAAGACAGAGATGTTCCACCAGGCATATGGTTAAGACCAGCACTGGATCCATCTAATTAGCCTCCCTGCTGGTCTCCTACCAGTGGGGGGGCATATGGTCCATCTGCCACCCCCCCCATGCTTGAGGAGTTAGAATTTCACCAACCGACACCTCCACCCCTTTCCTCCACCCTTTTCTTTCCTTTTCTTCCCTTGTGTATGGTGGGCAGGGAAAGAGGGAAGGGTGCCCCATCTGGAATACTGAAATTCATGTTTGTACTGAGATGTTATTTTCTTGTTTTTATCTGTTGTAATTTATTTATGACTGTAACCCACCCTGAGCCTGCTTGTGGGGAGGGTGGGCTAAAAATCTAATCAATCAAACAAACAGATTAGCTTTGTGGCAAGAATAAAGTGCTAAGGGCTTGTATGATTGGTTACCACATGGTTTAAATGTTACAGCATCATCGTGATATAAATCCAAGGAAAATCAACTCTGACATCTACCTATATTTATGAGGTATCAAATAGTTCAATGTAGATGTTAAAAAGCAATAAACTACAATTAGTAATTAAATTAACTTTCTATATATGATTTTTGTCAACCCTATTAATATATAATGTAATTTCTATATTCTAGCATAGACGAGTGTGATAGCCATATGTGCTTATACAGAGATCCTGTACAAATGAATGTAGGTTGCTCAGGAGCCAGGTAAGCTAGAAATCATAAAGCTAGAAATGGAACATTTAAATGCTGTAATCCTGGGTGTGAGTGAACTACTGTGGACTGACTCAGGACATTTTCAGTCAGAAAATCACAAAGTATTTTACTGTGGAAATGACAGACCCAAAGAAATGGTGTTGCTCTAATAGTGAAGTGAGACATAGCACAAGCAGTCAAAAGTAGAGATGGGCACAAACAGAAAAAAAACCCGAACATCATGCTTGTTGTTCATTGCCATTCACAAACAGGAACTCCCAAACACTTACAAGCATGACCTGTTCTTGAACATGTTTGTGGTTGGATGTTCATGGGGGCCAGTAGGCTCTTCTCCAGCCATCATCCAAGTTTGGTCAAGATCCCTACTGCACCACTCCCAGAAACCTGACCTGAGCAGAAAGCAGGAAAGGTACCAATAATAAAAGCTTGGCCCAGAGCCTGGCACCAGCCCTGGAACCACACACAAAGAAAATTCAAGCTCCAATGCACTCTCTCTATCAAAATGCCAACAGCAACTCTATCCCTCTCCACTGTCTGCAAACTAAACCACAGCTGGGAGCCCCCTCCCCCCTGGTCTTTGCTCCCTTGTTGTAACAAATTTGGAACTCCACACTTGAAAGGAAGACCTGCCTATCAAGCTAAATTGGGCTTAGATTGGGGTTTCCAGGGCAACAGCAGGAGTTCAGGCAGAGTTCAGACAATCCCTGCCTAAATTGCCAAGAGAATTGATTGCAGGTGCCAGACTGTCTGGCTTAACGAACAGCAGTGAATGAGGCTTGCAATGACCACCTTTTCATTTAGAATGGGGCCTCATGAACAGCTTGTTCATGAACAGCAGATTGGGCTGTTCGTGGCTTTTTTTTTTTGTTCGTATTGCTGTTCGTGCCCATCTCTAGTTAAGAGCTACGATGCAAAGTTTGACTGAGTAATATCAATCAGATTTCATGGAAGGCCTGTTAACATAACCGTCATTCAATTTTATGCACCAACTACAAATGCGGAGGAGGAAGAAATTGAAACTTCAAAAAGGATGTGGACAAAATCGAGAGGGTGCAGAGGACAGCGACAAGAATAATCAGGGGTCTGGAGACTGAGCCCTACGAGGAAAGGCTGAGGGCCTTGGGAATGTTTAGTTTGGAGAAGAGGAGGTTGAGGGGAGACATGATTGCTCTCTTTAAATATTTGAAAGGCTGTCATTTGGAGGAGGGCAAAGAGCTGTTCCAGTTGGCAGCAGAGGGTAGGATGCAAAGCAATGGGCTAAAACTACATGCACAAAGGTACCGGCTGGATATTAGGAAAAACTTTTTCACGGTCAGAGTAGTTCAAAAGTGGAATCAGCTGCCTAGGGAGGTGGTGAGCTCCCCTTCACTAGCAGTTTTCAAGAAGAGGCTGGATGAATACTTGTCAGAGATGCTTTAGGCTGATCCTGCACTGGGCAGGGGGTTGGACTAGATGGTCTGTATGGACCCTTCCAACTCTATGATTCTAAGTATCCAAGAAGACATTAATCATACATCTATGCAAGATATGCTGATAATCATAGATGACTGGAATGCAAAAGTAGGAAACAAAGAAGAATCAAACATTGTTGGAAAGTTTGGACTAAGATCACAAAATAAAGCAGGAGAGCAACTCAGAATTTCGTGAAGTCAGCAATCTGTTCATTGCTAACATTTGCTTCAGGAGACTAAAAATACAATTGTATATGTGGAAATCACCGGGTGACCGAAACAGGAACCAAACAGATTACATAATTGGAAGCAGAAGATGAAGAAGCTCTATTCTCTCTGCTAAAACAAGATTAGGAGCTTAATTGTGATACAAATCATGAGCTGTTAATATCAAAAATTAGAATAAAACTGAAGAGAAACACTAAAAGAATTATAATGCCAAATTACAACCTAAATAATATTCCTGAAGAATTTAAAGACCATGTAAAGAATAAATTAGCAATGCTAAATTTAATTGATCATGAACAAGAAGAAATATGGGCTGAAACCAGAGATATTATCAAGGAAGAATATGCAAAGGCTATTCCTGTAGCCAAAAGAAAAGAGAAGCCTAAATGGATAACTGAGGAAACTCTTAAAGTTGCTAAAGACAGACAAGAAACAAAAGCAAAAGGTGACAGAAATAGAGTCAGATTTCTAAATGCAGCTATTCAGCAACTTGGAAACTGAGATAAAAAAATCTATTATTAATAACCAGTGCAAAGAAATAGAAGACAACAAGAAAAAAGAACAAGAGATCTCTTCCAAAATATTGGGGAAATCAAGGGGAAATTCAAGCCACGGCTCAGGATAGTGAAAGATCAACATGAAAATACAATGTCTGCGCAGGACAAAATAAGATGGAAACAATATACTAAAGAACTTTGCAGAAGAGATGGAAAGATGGTAGATACCTTTGAAGAAGAATCTTTTCACGAAGAACCAGAAATCTTAGAAAGAAGTTGCACTCAAAGAAGTTGGGAGAAACAAAGCACGTGGAGTAGATGGAATGGAATACTTGGTGCACCATACCTATGGGAAGAATATAAACCATAATAAATGGCATTTGACCAACTAAGCTTAACATAAATTCTCAGTGCATCACCTATTGGAGGCATCCATGTCCTTTTCCCCACCTCTGCCAATGGGAACCAGTGATATGGGGAAATAAAGGAAAATTATATGATCAACTTTGATGAAAAATTATGTAGAAAACACAAGACAAAGCTGCCATTTTAGCCCTTTATCATTATATCTAGTTCATCCCTCATTCTTCCTGGGTTTTGGAAAGAAAAGAAGGCTGCAACATTTGAAACTTTCAACAGAATTGTTCTTTCCCCACCTGATGCAACTCCACCTATTGTGAGAGAGATGACATAATCAGTAAACGAAACTGATGGATTGGTTAAGGAGACCTTCCTCAACTCAGTGTAAATACATGATAGATGCTTTGGAGTATGCTTTATATTTGCTAGGCTGAGATTTGTTTTATTATCCTGACAAGGGTGACCTTTAAAATAATGTATTTGCCATAAAAAGGAGAAGACGGAAACTCTTTATAACCTGAATTTATTGGCTTCAATACTGCTTCCCAGCAAGGTGCCTGATTGCAATCAAAATAACCTACCAAAAATGAAACAGTTTACCTGTGATCAAGTTGATGCTGTAGTAAAACACTAATTATGGGCACAAACACATTCAGGGTGTGTGGTATATTTTCTATAAAATCTGGATAGAAACAGTGCCTACATATCATCAGTGATATGTAGGCAGTCTAGGCACATAAGGATGAACAGATGGGGGAAGGATTATTTTTAAAATAAAGAGTTTTGCTGACAAAATACAGTGGAGTTTAGGTATGATCAAAAGATTGCTTTGGTGGGGAACACCTGTACCCTTACTGAGTAAGAAGCAAATTGAAAATAGACTTAATAGTCAAGGTATAGATCAAGATGGGTAGACATGTTAGTCTGTATGCAGCAGTAGGAAAGAGCTCATACCCTACCAGTACTTGCTGTGGCTCTAGGTCAGCAGAGAGTACTCCCGCTCCCACAGATTCACTTGTGGGGCTGTGGAGGAGGCCAAAGAGGTCTTTCCGCTAGGAGGAGAGGATCTCCCTCAACATTTTGCGGAGGGGGTGGGTGACAGATCCCTGGAGGAATTGTTTCTGTTTTATGAAACATCCCTCCTGTCCCCATCCCAAACTCTCGGTGGTGTCCCTGCCTGCACTCCACCCCTCACTCTGTCGTCCATGGCCAGCCTGTAACCGTTCGTCCTCCTTCCCCTGGGACAGTTCCACGTTTCAACGCCTCCACATGGAGGCACTTTCGGGTCCTTCCTAATGACCCCCATGTGGTGCAGTGCCATGCCTGTGATGTCCTGGTGCTCAGAGGAAAAAACCCAAAGCACTTGTCGTCGACGGCCCTGACTCAGCACCTGAAGAATCACCACCCGAGCCTGTGGTCTCTGTCCTTGCCCAGTGAAATATCCGTTGGGGGGAGAAAGGGGGTGACCAGCTCTTCTGAGAGGGGATCAGTGGGAAGGTCACTGGAATCCACCCCAAGCAAGAATCCTCGCCCTGAGGGTGATACTGGTGAGAGCGGAGTGCTTAGGCAGGCCACGCTCGCGAAGGTTGTCCCCTCGGGGTCTGGGACAGCACTGCTTACAATGGTGACGTTGAGGGCTCAGGAGGCAGGCCTTCGTGTCTTGGCAGAGACGATTGCCCTACATGGATTGCAATATCCATTGTGGAGTGCGTGGCAGCCTGCCACAGCCATCAACCACCTTGCTGCGTGAGCGGATAATCGGTCTGCCTCCAGTTGGCACATGGGGGGTGCCACCAGCGAGTGGCCAGACTGCCCTCCACTGCCTCCCCATGCCCACCAGGCCCAGCGGCCACAGTCATCAACCACCTTGCTGCATGAGCGGATAATCGGTCCACCTCCAATCTGGAGGCCTGGCACATGGGGGGTGCTGGGTGCACACGGGAGGTGCCGCTGGTGAGCAGCCAGACCCCCCACCCCCTGAGGGGAGGTGGCCCACCACCTCCTCCCTGTGCCCACCAGGCCCGGCAGCCGCAGTCATCAACCATCTTGCTGCGTGAGCAGATAATCGGTCTGCCTCCGATCTGGAGGCATGTCGAGCGGGTACATGGGGGGTGCCACCGGCCAGAGCCCCTGCCCCTGAGAGGGGAGGTAGACCCATCTTCTATTAATCTTTCTCTTTCTTTTACATCCTATTGGCATGAACTGGCCTTAACAAAATCATTTTTGTGCATTGGGACCAGCAGGAAGAATATCTGGTATTCTTGAATTCTGCTAAAAGGAAGCTCAGAGTCTTTGGGACAGTCTGAAGCAGTGGCTGCACACGGAGTGGATATCACACAACAGCTGAGCCATATACAGGTATGCTTCAGATTTTCAGGTGGTCAGACACCAGCACTTTGAAGATCATATCTGCAATCTATCCACATCACAAACAAGATTAGTGGGGAAAACACATTTGTGACACTTATAACTGATGCTTATGGAATGATGGAGATAGACAGCCACTTTGTGATTTAAAAAAAGAACATTTTTCAAAACATTGCCACTTCAGACATATTGTGTTGGCCATTAAGGGAAGCTATCTGTTTAGATCAAGCTTCCTAAAAGCATAAGATGAGTCTACTGTTTAACAAAACTTTGAAATTCAAAGCTCCAGGAAATTGAGAACTAAGGAATTATTGCAGATGGGTCCATTTATCTTTTTGAAGCATGTCCTCAATAAAAACACTGGAGTTTGGAAAACTCAAAAGATTCTTTCTGGAGTAAGCGCCAACCCACTCCAGTGTCAAACCCATGACTATTCCTGTGTTTTTAAAAAACTATGCTTATTCAAAACGTTGTTAGAAAAACACATAGACATTGCAAGAAGGAACACATATGCAGTAATAATTTACATAAGATTTTCACATTTGTTGAAAACTTGTTACAGACCACCCGCCCCCCCAGCTACTATTAAATGACATGGTCTTTATTTATACTTATCATAAGTTACCATTTAGATTTATTCAGCCTTACATAATGAGTAATATACATTTCTTTCTTCCAGGTTCACTGAAATTTGAAGCTCTACTGTGTAATAAGTTGTACAAATTCTCTTCCAGTTCATTGAAACTAGAAGTCAAAATGGGTAGAAAAACAAAATTATTTCAACAGTCTCACCTCACTGAAAAACAACCCATGACCATTTAATACCTCCCAACCCTATTAAAAACCTTACCAGTAAATTGCACGTCTGTCTGTCTATCTATTTTTATCTTGCTGTTCCTCCAAGGATATCAGAGCAGCTTTCATAGTTTTCCCACCCCCATTTTGTTCTCACAACAATGCTGAGTGGTAGGTTTGTCTGAGAGAATCACTCAGTAAGCTTCATGGCAAACAGGGATTTGAATCTGGTTTAGAATTGCCGACAAATCTGAAGAAAAATGTCTTGTCTCTTTAACAGAAGCTTATGAGGATCTTATTTACTAGGTGATGTGATGGCATGAAAGGCTTCAACCACCCATTTCCACACATTGGTGTGGAACAGGACATTTTTCTCCAGGCCTGTTAGCAACCCTAACCTCAGTCTTCCCATTCATAAGGACAGGATTATATTTTGACATGTTTAGAGTCATAATTCTTAAATGCGACCAGCATTATAAAATAACTAGTGATAATCAATAAAGTGTAATATGCTAAAATGATGGACTTAGATGTAGCACAACTGTTCATTGTGAGCATGTGTTTGGATGCACATGCGCACACACATCTGCAGATATGGTAAGGAAAGAATAACTGAAATTGTGAATAACTTACCGGAATGGGAATGCAGTCAAGCTCAACTTTTCAGCCTTTGTTTAAAGAAATCCATAGACTCTCCATCCAAAATAAAATGGGTGAGGGAGAAATGTCAAATTTATAGTAAGATTAATATCTTGCTCCAAATATAATTTATGCATGCAAATTATTCAGAAGAGGATTGACCCCCTTACAACATCCGCTTTTCCACCAAATAGTTGATTAGCAGAGTGCCAGATTTTTTACCAAAAGCTGTATGTGCACAGTCTTGGCTGTTCTATTAACACTCTGTTGGATTGGATCAAAGGCCACAATCTAAAATTTATTTAAGCATTTTTAAATCCATAGTTATTCATAGTTACAATACAGGAATGATATTTATCATAATCTGCTATAGCAGTCTTCTTCAGAACATGGTTTGCATGAGCTTAAACATGGGCACTGCTAGACCTATCCAGGCACCTGGCAGGAGGGTCTGAGGTGAGGATGTGGTGGGGGGCATTGAAACAAGCATGATGATGTCACTTCTGGGGGAAATCCAGAAACTATGGAAGTAGCTCTCAGAATCACCAGAAACTCTATAGTAAATCTATAGAGTCTCCAGTGATTTCTAGAGTTACCACCATCACTTATGGGTTTTTCCTGGAAGTGACATCATCATGCTTCAGATGCTGATCAGTTTTTAATTCTCCACCACCCCCATAACTTGGCAGGCAATGGGAACTCAAGGTGGGGATCCCCTATCCTGACTGGCATAAGCTGCTGTAAGTGAAATCTGCTGCCCATTTCCCATGGTGCATAGGAGCATACAGGCAGGCAGTCCTGCCGATAGTCACTACAGGCCCCAGGAAAAAATCCCTTCTAGGTTCCTCTACCCAGACCCAACCAAACCATGTGGAAGTAGGAAATAGGACTAGCAAAGAAGATTTTAAAAGGAGATTAGACAGATACTTGGAGGATAGGTCCATCAGTAGCTATTAGCCATAATAATTAAAAGGAAGCTTCACAGACAGAGATAGTAAACCTCTGCATACCAGTACTTGGAAACAACATCAGGGGAGGCCTTGGCCTCTAGTACCTGTTTATTGTCTTTCCGGGATGGATTTAGATGGCTCATTGGTCTCAACCAGCAAGTCATGTGCTTGTATGGTACTTAAGGTGCTGTTGCCAGGTAGGGGATTGCCTCTTGTTGCAGTGACAGTTCCAGAGAAGAAGGAAAAGGCCCTGTCCCCTCTCCACCCATCTGACACACTTTTTTACTTGGTGTTTGCTGAACATACTAAGGATCAGCTTGCTATGGTGCTGTCTTTCCAAAAATAGCTGCTATTAAAATTAAAGAGGTGCTGAGCAAGCCTGGATTCTCATATAACGCCAAAGGTTATGTACCTCACATAGATGTTTTTGGTCCTTTGACATACAGAAGGACTCTGGCCTGGTACACTACTGGCCACTTCCACAGACAGCGGGAAGCTTTTTTTGCACATGCACTATAATAATCTTTTTAC
Organism: Eublepharis macularius; assembly: GCF_028583425.1. Lineage (NCBI taxonomy): Eukaryota > Metazoa > Chordata > Lepidosauria > Squamata > Eublepharidae > Eublepharis > Eublepharis macularius. Next base: position 38,936,606 of record NC_072791.1, read on the forward strand.
CTGTTAGCTGCACATTTGATGAATATCTTATTACTAAAAAACCCTCCTCTTTTTCATCATAATGCCAGTCTGAATAGGATGCAGAGAAGGAATGTAATGTAAAATTAAAACAAGACACCAAATTGAAGCTGCCTCTAATGTTTTATGACAGTGCAGAATGCAGGAATGCCGATTTCATTTCAATTGGAGCGAATACACTTTAAAAATGTCCATGCATATAACATATCAGTCTACTTCATACTGATCCTTAACTTATTAGTTTAAGCAGATTGTTAAAAATATAAAAAAACTAGACCAAATTTAAACTGCTGTGAAAAATCAATCACAAGCTCATAAAATTTCTCAACTGAAAGAATGATGGGTCTACTATTAGCTTCTAATAAAAGAGGGAAATGTCTTCAAATGATCTATATTTTGGAGCAAAGAAAAGATTAAAAGATTTCTAGCCTCAGAAAAATAGCTGCATTCAAAAGTCACATGATATAGAGTGTCCATATACTACCTGCACCACAGTCACATACTCTGTCCGAGTATGGTACCTTACCACACCTCCCCTGCAAAACTCTAGATGGTAAGGCATGTAGACATACCACATAAAGGCACGACTATACTGAGGAACAGTTAAATATGAACAGAAATCAGGAAGCTGACTAAATGGAAAAATACCAACAAATTGAGTAGAGCAAACATATCGTGCTCTACAAATTGTGTTGTTATAATCATACTTAAATAAACCGTTTTTGATATTGCTCATCGTTTCCTGTCTAGTGACTGAATGAGGGTGTCAGAGGGAAGATTGAGGAGCTGAAGTCATTGCTCTACACATTAATCCCAATGGAAAACAAAAGTGTCCTCTCTAATCAAGCTGAGGCAACCCTCTTGGATGTTGGAGTGTATGTTTTTAACTTTAAGAGAAACGGCCTTCCTCCAAGCCTGAGCTTCAAGTGGTAATCATCTCAGGGCCAAGCTACAAGTGACGAATGACACTTGAACGGCAAGTGTGTTTCTCCCTGTTCACTTGCCCTCCACTCAATCCACTTGCCGTTCAAGTGTCATTCGTCACTTGTGGCTTGGCCCTCCGTTCAGCTTGGAAGGCCACTCCCATGAGGAAAAAAAAGGGGAAGCCTGTGCCACATGCACAAACTGACAAGAGGCATCTCTGGGAAAAACAGCATAAATTAGAACAGGGTATCAGCCCACCCAACTGGATCAACAACAATCAATTACCTACAGTGTCTTAAAGTGAAACTCACTTGTATAATTTATAAAGTGTCAAGTGCATACATAATCATCATACAATCATCAATCCTTCTGCAAAGCTCATATCAATAGCTACTGACCCAACAATGTTCCTAAGAATGTTCAATAAATATGGTAGATTTAATAAATAAGTCAATAAATGTACAATCTTAAATACATTAAATACAGTCAATAATTACATATTCCAGCCACAGTACAAATCCATTTAATCTATTTTTTGAGTCCAACGAAAGGTCTCCTTCCAATTAAGATGCTCTTTTCTCCTTATGCAGAGATGCATAAGGCACCACCCCCTCCTTCCATATATGGGTTGGCTGGGCGGGGCAGAGACAGAGCCTTAGGAGGCCATTCTGCCCTGCCCAGCTGCAGTTGCTAAATTCGCTCAGCCCACCCTCCTCACCCTGTATTGGTGCAGGATTAGCCGGCTGCTGTTATCAGAGCCAGGTAGGAAGTTTTTCCCTTCTCTCCAATTGGGCACAGGAAAGGGGGGGGGGTTCGCCTACCTTGCACTGATTTTGGAGATTGAGGTTATTGGCCAAGGGTGGTGCCTGTTAGTAGTGTCATGGCAGGTTTGAGTTTGAGATAGGGTGTGGGCCGGTGAGCACCCTTGGCGCTTCCCTATTAGTGGGAAGAGGGACCTGCTCAAGGGCTGGTACTGCTTTGACATCTGCCAGATTCAGGAGCAGGCTGTCTTCAGGAACCCCTGCATGCAAGTCCTTCCCTCACTGCTTGACGGCTGAGGTGTTCAGGAGCATGAAAAGGGACTGACCAAATTGTCTGGCTGGTCAGGTCTGCACCATCCATAGGATGGGTCGCACCCGGGGCTTCGGGGCTCGCCCAGACAGGTCAAGGCTGTGGTCCATGGTGGACCCCGTGGCTTGACCTGTACTGCTTTAGGCCCTTGCTGCTGTTATTGTTTATTTAGTTGTTAAAGTTAATAATTTGGCCCTTAGATCCAAACTTGGTGTCTGCCTCTTCATTCCGACTAGGGTGGCAATAATGCTGAATGGTAGTTAATGATAACCGCAGTCTATGTGAGACAGCGAGCTAAGGAATAAAGAAACTCTTCTACAAACAATGCTAGATGAAAAGTAAGACAGGATTTACGGTGAGGTATCCAGTCAAAGACAAATAGAAGTTAAGAGAATTGGTCATCTTATATGCCTACCAAGTTGTCTTGTAGCTCTTTCTCACAAACAGAGGCACAGAGCATCATCCACTGAGTGCCAGAGCCCATGAATGCCACATATTTCTGCATATACTAGGTGTGAGGGGGAGAAACAGTGACGAGTAAAGTTCCTAGGGACCATGGATAGAGTTGTCATTAAATTTCATCCAACACATGTTGTGCATTTGGAGACTACTCCTCAGCCAAAACAAACTGTAATAAACCAGAGATATTTCAAGGGAAGCCATCTTTCTAAACATCAGGATATTGTCATTGTTGGTGAAGGGCATAAATTCCCCGGTTGTGACCAGTTTTCTCCTAAAACAATGTTAAAGCAATGGAGTTTGATCATATTAGCAAATGGCGGGGGGGGGGGGTGACTCATCTCTACTTAGAGTACAACTTGCACTCTATCAGTCACAAATCCTCCTAAGTTTAACAATGTGGTTTCTCCTGAACTTCTCGGTGGTTTTTGAATCTTTTTCTGGTAGCTGGACATATCCTGGAATATTTAGTTAGGTTGAGGACTTAGCAAAACTACTTGGAAATGGTCTCACTCTTAGTTTTCAGGGAAACTTGCTATTCCACTCAACACGGTTATCCTCTGAGTTGACAAAAAAGAATAACCTTGTCCCTCATTTTTATCATCTACATGAAACGGATAAGGAAGCTCATCTAGAGGTTCAGAGTAAGATATCATGAAATATAAAGGTATCTGAAGAAGGGAGCTTTGTCTCTTGAAAGCATATACCCTGAAAAATCTTGTTGATCTCTAAGGTACCACCAGACTCAAATCCTACTGTTCTACTTCAGACCAACATAGCTACCTACCTAAAAATATCATGAAATATTGTGATGGCATCCAGTTCTTCTTAATTTTATTGAGCCCTGTGAAACTTTCGAAGTCATGAACAGCTGTCTCAAGTCAGAAATGGAATTGATGAAGGTGACATTATATATGAAGCTGTTTTAAAGATCATTCAAGAACTGCAGTTAAGAGTAAATCGTATCCACTTTCTCCCACAACCTGATGAGAGTCTTAGTTTTCCCCAACTCAAAAACTTGTTGTTACTGCATGCCAGTTGGCATCAATCATTGAAATAAAGAGTGAGCAAATCATTTAGAAAGCCAGTGATTATAAATAAAAACCACACGCACACACACACATAGAGTATTGTTTTAGGGTACCAATATCCATACATGTAGTTATACATATTTCCACCATTTCCCCTTTCACCACTTGAGAGAGCCCTTCCAAAGGTGCCAATACTCAATACTTGTGAATACAGCCACAATCACACATGTATCACAGCGCAAGGCAAGGCCTTCACCATAGCTACTGCTCAGCGGACAAAGGGTTCTTCTGTGTCACACTATTGAAAACATGATTTTCAGCACATTTTTTTCCTAATGATCTTACATTTTTTTCTAATTTCTATTTTTACATGGTATAAGTGCCCAATTACAAATATATATATAATTACAATTACCAATTACTTGTACTGGTTAAGTGTGCGGGACTCTAACCTGGAGAACTGGGTTTGATTCCCCACTCCTCCACTTGAAGCCAGCTGGGTGACCTTGGACTAGTCACAGCTCTTTCAGAGCTCTCTCAGCTCCACCCACCTCACAGGGTGTTTTGTTGTGCGGATAATAATGACATACTTTGTAAACCACTCTGAGTGGGCATTAAGTTGTCCTGAACGGCGGTATATAAATCGAAAAACTAACCCCATTTACACTGGATATATACATATATATATATATATCCAGTGTAAATGGGGTTAGTTTTAAATGGGTTGGTTTTATTTTTACTTTTTGTGTGTGCACTTTGGAAATACAACTTCAGCAGAATAATGGATTCTGAAATTATGATTTCAGTGGTTATGTGTCATTCTGGGACTAGAATCAGACTTCCGAACTGTACTTATCCTGGAAAGACTGAGGAGTGTCTGGAGAAGCAGTTACGATGATGGTCTGAACCCTTATATTTGTGCTAAAGATATTGTTACTTTTGTAAAGGGTTTAGTGGTAGTGGTAGAAAATACCATCAAATCATGGCCAACCCCCTACTGATATTTTTAAGGCAACACACTAACAGTACAATCCTAAACAGAATTACTCTGGTCTAAACTCATTGAAATTAGTGGGTTTAGACAGTAGTAACTCTTCTTAGGATTGCACTGTAACAGAAGTGGTTTACCATTGCTTGTCTCTGCTTAGTAACACTTTTTTGAGGAGGTCTCCCATCCAACTACTAATCAAGGTTGACCCTACTTAGCTTCCAGGATCTGACAAGATTTGGCTTGTCTGGGCTATCCAGGACAGGACAAAAGGGTTTTGCAGGAAATAGGCTTTGGAGCAAGCATTTTTTCTGAATTCTCTGGAAAATGTTGCATCTGACAAAGAGAACTGTGATTCTCGAAAGCTTATGCTACAGTAAAGTTGGTTAGTCTTAAAGGTGCTACTGGACTCTTTTCTATTCTGGAAAACATGCCTTCCAAGTATGGTAGTATTGACCATCAAAAGCCATACTCTAAGTTTTCTTTAGTGCTACATTATCAAACCCAAGTTGGTTGGTTGGTTGGTTGATTGGGGAGGTTCTAATGTTGTGCCACAGGGCTCTCTGCTGGGCCTGGTAACCTTCAGTATTTTTAATCAGTGACTTGGAAAAAGGAACGGAGGGAATCCTGACCAAAGCTGTAGATGATTAAAAAACTCTGAGGAATACTTGGGAAGACAGAAACATAAACTGGAAAGCTGATAGGTTATTACAGGTTGGAAAAATGAGAATAGAGCTTCAGTGCTCAAACTCTGAACAAGAAGCACACACAGATTCAAAAGCATAACTGAAACAAATTAAGTGGTTATGAAATACAATGCTATAAGAAACAAAAATAAAAGCAAAGAAAGGTTTAAAGGGAAAAATAAGGAATTCCAAGTCTTGCATATTCAAGGAGACACAGAAGTAGAGGTGGGCACAAATCATAATACAAAGCAAGAAAACGTATGAACCGGGCCAATTCAGGGTTTCTGAAAACGCGGATCATGGGGCTGCGTTTTCCACGAACTCCATGACTTTTTTTGCTCAGTTCGTGAGAAGTTTGTGACGCTAAACAGGCTGGTGCTGCTGCCCACATGGGCTGTGTGAAAGTGATAGCACCATTATCCTGCCACTCGCAAGTAGTGGGAGAAAGGGGCTGTCACTTTCACACACCCTTGAGCTGGGTTCAGCTGATTGGCTGAAGCCGGTGTGGGGCATGTGAAATTGACAGCACCGTTATCCTGCCACTGGCAAGTGGCAGGAGAAGGAGGCTGTCAGTTTCACACACCCTATGTTGAGTTCAGCTGATCGGCTGAAGCCAGTGTGGGGTGTGTGAAACTGACAGCCCCATTCTCATGCTGGCCACAAGCAGCAGTAAAAGGGGCTGTCACTTTTGCACACCCCATGCTAGGTTCATCCAATTGGCTGAAGCCAGTGAGAGGCATGTGAAATTGACAGTCCCGTTCTCCTGCCACTGGTGGTGACGGGGCTGCAGCCAGCAAAGAGAATGGCGGTGGTGGGACTGCAGGCTTAATCCCACAGCAACGCTGCTGCCGGGCACTCCATTTGCCCACTGCGGAAGCGAGCAGGGGATCCCCAGGCTGCTTCTGCAGAAGGTGAAGGGAATGGCAGCGGCGGGGCTGCAGGCTTAAGCCTGCAGCCCCGCTGCCACTTGGAACTCCCTTCACCTGCTGCAGAAGCAGCCAGAGGATTCCCTGGCTGCTTCCTCAGTGGTTGTTGAACTTGAACTGATCACGGGGTGGGGGGGGGAATCCATCCCAACCCCCTTGATTTAGGCTGAGTGTGGAAGGGCACTGTGGCCGCTGGTTGCATTTCAAGTGGTGACCAGAGTGCCCTTTAAAGTCCCCCTGGATTGCGTGGAGGGGGAAGATCCCCTCACCTCCTGGCATTCCAGGCAGAGCACTGAAGGGCTCTCTGGCCACCACTTGCAAGTGGTGACCAGAGCACTTTACAAACTCCACCCGGATCACAGGGAGGGGAGAGATCCCCTCCCCTCCCTGCAATCTGGGGGGAGTATAAGGGCACTCTGTCCACTGCTTGCAAATGGCAGCCAAAATGCCCTTTAAACTTCCCCTGGATCACAGGGGGAGATCCCCTCCCCATGTTCCAGGCTGAGCATGAAAGGGTGCTCTGGCCACCACTTGTAAGTGATGGCCAGAGAACTTTTTAATCTCCCCCTGGATCATGGGAGTGGGGTGATCCTTTCCCCTTGATCCAGGCAGAGCACGGAAGGGTGCTCAGGCCACCGCTTGCAAGTGGCGGCCTGAGCACCCTTTAAAGACCCCCTGGATTGCAGGGATGGGGGAGATCCCCATCCCCTCCCCGCTATCCAGGCAGAGTGCAGAAGAGGGCTCTGGCCGCTGCTTGCACTGCAAAGCCCTCTTCTGCAGAGCGCTTTTTAAATTCCTCCTGTATCATGGGGAGGGGGATCCCAGCCCCCTCCCCATGATCCAGACAAAGCAGCAGCAAAAGGCCCCTTGGAATGCCCCTTCCTGCATCACCTAGCAGTGGTGTGGGAAGGGGTATTCAAAACCCCACCAGCATGGATCAGCTGCTTGGTGGGAGAACCCTACCAAGCAGCTCATCTGTACCAGTGGGGCTTGAACTACCCCCCCCCCACACTGCTAATTTCACCTGGGTATCCTGCTCTCCCTCCCATCGTTTGAAATAAGCGTGGGGGGGGTAGTTTCTCAGCATGCTTTGAATCTTTACAGAGCACATTGAAGTGGGTCAAGTATGGGTTTCCCGAAGTGGCTTTCACACCCCTACTGACAGCCCCTTTCTCCTGCTGCCTGCAAGCAGCGGGAGAAGGGGGCTGTCCCTTTTGCAAGTCCCACGTCAGGCTCAGCCAATCGGCTGAAGCCGCTGTATGGCGTGTGAAACTGACAGCCCCATTGTGAGCCACCTGTGAGCAGCAGGAGAAAGAGGCTGTCACTTTCATACACCCCACTCCAGGTTTAGCAGATTGTCTGAAGCTAGTGTGGTTTGAAACTGACAGCCCAATTCTCCTACTGTCCATGAGCAGCAGAAGAAGGGGGCTGTCATTTTCACACACTCCACGCTGGGTTCAGCTGATTGGCTGAAGCCAGCGTGGGGTGTGTGAAAGTGACAGCACTGTTCTCCTGCCTCCCCCAAGCGGCAAGAGAAGGGGGCTGTCTGTTTCAAATGCCCTATGCCGGCTTCAGCAACCAGTGATGGGCATTTGAAATGCCACAAACCATGAACTACGAAGTGATTTGTGAACTAAAAAAAGTTCTTGGAAGTTTGTAGTTTGTGGTTCGTGGAACATGACAAACCACGAATCACGTGGTTCTTTTTTTTTTGGTTCATGCCCATGTCTACACAGAACCAATGACTAATAATAACCAATGCAATGTAGAGGTTAGTGTATGTGATTAGGATCTCAGAGACCCATGGTCAAATACCCATGTTGTCATTAAGCTTGCTGGAAGACCTTGAATCACTGTCTCAGTCTAACTTGCTTCACAGGGTTGTTGTGAAAATAAAATAGAGGAGAGAGAACAATGTAAACTACTCTGAGCTAAATGGAAGAAGGGCTGGATAAAATGAACTAAATAAATATAAAAAATCTCCTGTTTAAAAAATGACTCCCAGTTGTATATCTCTCCATCTAAATTCTCTGGTGATGCAGTGGAAGCTTCAGTTGCTGCCTGACAGCGGTAGTCAATTGGCTAAAAACAAAAAAGAATTAAGCTGAGCCCAGACAAGACAGAAATGCTAGTTATGAAAGTGAAGATATTGAAGGACATTGTGCTCTCCATATTTGATAGGGTTCAGCTGACCCTTACAGACTCAATTAAGAGTTATGGAGTAATACTAGATCCAGCACTGCTACTACAAAAGCAAGTTAATATTTTCTACAAACTCAGTCTAACCCAGAAGATGACCTCTTACCTTGACATAGCTGATCTTGTCACCTGGATCCACAGTATGGTAACATCAAGACTTGACTACTGTAATGCACTTTACACAGGTCTCTCAAAAGCAGCTCAGAGACTCCAGTTAGTGCAGAATGCTGCAGCTTGGTTATTATCAGGACCTAGATGGAGTATGAATATTTATCCAATTCTGCAGTCACTCCATTAACTATCCATCAGTGGGATCACTTCTCTCCCTATGCTCTGCCACAGCAACTTTGCTTATCTGAATTGGGCTTTCAGAAGGTGCCACCCTGTAGTTGAGCATTCTCTGTAGTGGCCCCCACCTTATAGAATGGCCTGCCTGAAGAGGTCAGAACAGCCCCCACTCTCCTGGCTTTCCACAAACTGGTCAAAACCGAATTATTCGGGAGGTCCTTCATACACAGGTAAAGGGGCTGTTCTCTAAGGAAATGGTTCCGAGAAATGTAGTAAACCACTTTGTACTGCTCCTAGTAGATCGTTTCCAAGATGTTAATATGTCATATCAATTGATGCCATATCAATTTGTTGCAGCATTTTCCAGCTGTCTATTGGATTTCTGCTGGTTTCCAAATTTGTTATCCTTACTTTATTATACTGTTTATTGCATGTCCAAGCTGTTGATTTTATTGACTTACACTGTGTAATCCACTTTGAGTCTCAGGGCCAAGCTACACATGACGAATGACACTTGAACAGCAAGTGTATTTCTCCCTGTTCACTTGCCCTCCACTCAATCCACTTGCCGTTCAAGTGTCATTCGTCATGTGTAGCTTGGCCCTCAGTGAGAAAGGTGGACAATAAATAAGGTAAATCAAAAAATCAATAAATCAATACATACATATGTACATTTGAAATCCTGCTGATTTTTTAAAAAATATGGTCAGGAAAAAAGAACATTGCAATTTCGACTTGAGTGCGGAGAAACCTTAAATACATTTGAACTTTCAAATCATATCAGAGTGGTTATGAAATTGAGTGACATCCCTGCTTCCTACCTGCCTACCCACTGACCGGCTGAACAGTTGACTATCTTTCTGGCCACCATGAGCCTAGGTTCTGGCACAGCAACAGAAAGAAACACATGCAATAAATCTATATGGAAAAGGAATTAAGTTTTATAAGTTTTGTCACATTTCTAGTGTAAGTTCAGGCCCGCTACAGACATAAAATATGTCCTTTCATAACCAAGTAGCTAAAGATTGAATAAATTGCTTATGCACTTCTATAACATAGTATCTTTTTTCTTCAATGTAAGAAAAGCTTTCTGTGAACAGTCCTTCTTGACTGTGAAAAATGTTAAGACAATATCAGCAGGGAGAAGAACATGGATACATTTTGCCAGTTGTGCATAGGGATAATTCATCTGACAATAAAGAAGAGTTTTAATGACAAACAACAGTCAGTGCAAAATAATTCATTTCATTCCCCACATTGTTCTGTATTTTAAACATAGACAGAAGTTAACAAAAGGGGGGAGTGGAGAGAGTGGGGAGGATAGAGGAGAACGATGAAGGCTGAGAGTATCCTTTGTACTTCAGCTCTGGAAAATGAATACCTTTTGAATAAATAAACCTATATTTTATGACTATTTTAGTTACACCACCTGTGGCCCTTTGTTGAATGACAAAACAATCCACTGAGGTAAAGCATGAAAATTTCAACTATAACTGGCACCAGTGTAACTCCATTCAACAAAGAAGACAACTCAAAAAAAGATTGCCTTAGAAATCTGTGAAAGTAACCAACACTTTTTGCCATCTGCAAAAATAAAGTGGAGGTAGCCAAAATAGACTGCCCTGAAAATATTACATCATATAGACAATAAGATTGCCAAAATTCTGTAATATGGATTTACCTAGCTTGTAATGTTCCACTTCATTTTGAACTATTGCATCTAGGTTCTCATGGTTACGGATATGGCCATGTTTGTTTCATTCAATTTGGTATGTTATCATCTTCTGGTTTGCAGAATACCATGGTCTCCAACCCTTTGGAGCTTGTTTTTGGTTTTTTGGAATTTTGACAACAGGGAGTGGATGCCACCACAAAAGGGCTGCTATTGGCAAGGGGTGGGGTGGGCAATATAAGATCGTTGGACCACCAAAACTCTATATGGCCTGTGATGTGCACACCTTGAGAACCACTTGCTTCCCAACCATTATAATCATCTTCAGGGGCCCTGCTTTGGAAGACCCATCATCTGAGACTAGGCAGACAGCAACACGAGAAAGGGCCTTCTTGGCCATGGCATCAGAATTAAGGAATTCCCTAACTAGGGAAATTTTTCTATCCCCTTCGATCATTGGCTTCCACCAGTGGGTGAATTTTTTTCTGTTTCTTCTGGTGTTCCGTTACTTACCCTTTTTCTTGTTCATTTTTAATTTCTGGATGCATATAAATAATATTTGCTTCCTTGAGGGCCTAATTGGGCAGAAAGGTGTGTGTGAAGATTTTCTCCAGACCTCAAAGACTTAGATTGCTGGGGTTTGGACTTAGATTGCCGGCGTCTCTGACTTCTCATCCCCGGCCACACTCGAGTGTGTTCCCTCCATCAATCTGGCCATACTCTGTGAGGAAGGAGTTCTCATGAGCATCATCTATGAGGGTAAGGGGTTGGCTGGGAATCCCTTGCTGCTCCTTGTCCTCTTGATGGCGTAGCTGCTGCCTCCTGGGCTAACCTGGAGGACCTGAGCCCACCTGAGCCCTTCGATTTCATGTATAGGGAAGGTGAGCCTCTGCTGGTTGGGTGCCAACCCTTGGCCCTCTCCGGCTCTGACTTGCCTCTCTCTTCCTCCATCCTTCTGCCTTCCTCCTTTTGATTTGCACCTCACTCTCAGACCCAGTCTCTCCTCGCTACCGCCACCCCCTCCTCTCTTGCAGCCTCCCTTTTAAACTTCCTGCCTCCCTGCCTGGATCTCACCCCCTCAAATGCATCCCAGGTCTTCTCCTGCCTCCTGCCTGCACCCTCCCAGCTTGACTGCACAGGGCGTGCTGATGCTGTTCAGCTGCCGCAGCTTTTGCCCAAACTGAGGTGTCTGTGGCGGCTCCTCAGGGCTCACCTCTGCTGCAGTCCATGGCGTCATGCACCTCATCCAGAATTCTCATGCCACAAGCCTCCTATTGAGGTGAGCCACCACAGTGGGATACAAAAGTTTTAAATAAATAAGCAAATAAACAAAGTCCCACAGCATTACCAAAAAAAGGCAATGTAATAATTTCTAGTTTATTTATTTATTTAGAGGCACCTCTTAATTTGAGGTCCTGACCTATAGTACATATGGCTTCTGTATGAACTGAGCTCTGCTTGTGCTTCTCTAAGACTGCTCCTTTCACACTGGATTACACCTTTACTTCTTGTTTACTCCTTCAGTTTCCTCACTGTGATATTCATAACAACATTAAATACCTCTTCTTTCTATCCTTAATGAGACTTGGATCTACAAGTAGATTCATCTTTTCCCATCATAACTGAATCTTTCCCAACTCTCTCTCACTTGACACCCTGGACAGAAAGAAGAGACAGACACCAGTGTTGGGAACTAAATGGGCCATATTTATTTTTGGCAACAGCATATAACCAAACATATATACACGGCAAGTGCCTAACTATCAGTACAGGTCAGGTCCTTGGGTCACCCCTGGATCTCCGCCCTGATCTATCTGGATGAGCCCTGCTGTTTCAGGCACAAGCCATCCATATGCATGGCTGGGACCCGGCCAGCCAGGCAAACGGGTCCCCCCTCCAAGCCTATAGCACCTTGCTGTAGAGAAGGAGAGCTTTATTTGAATAGGGGGAGCCATGTGGTAGTCTGCCCTCTTAGCTGGCAACTGTCAAGTAATACCAGTGATCCTGACAGGCCCCAATTCCCCCTCAAATGGAGATGTGCCAAGGGTGCTCACCAGCCCGCTCATTTCTCCCATCCTAATCCTGCCGAAGGACCTCCTAATTATGGATTCCCCCTGGCCAATTAGCATAATCCATGCAAGCAGTACAAGGTAGGCAAAAAAACTCCACTTTCCTATAGCCAATATGGAAAATGGATTAAAAAATCCTACCTGGCCCTGCACACAGCAACCATCTAAACCTGTACTACTGCAGGGCGGGTGGGTAGGCCAAGCAAAAGATCAACTGCAAAGAAATAGGGCTGGAGCCGTCTTATGTATTCTCTGGCTCCACTCCCTCTTCGATCCCCATATGCCGGGAGAGCGTCTGTCATTCTTCCTCCGGCGGGGAGGCCGAGGGCAGCCCCCGGCCTCAAGCAGGCAAGCTGCTGGCCGGGAGAGCCGAATTATCACAATTCTCACAACATTTACAACTGTATCACATTCATTCCTTCTGACTGCTTTAAGAATGCCTCTCCTTGTCCAATTCCCTCTACCTCTCCCAGCACAGCATTTTAATGGCCTTTTCAAAATGATGCTTTATAAATAACTCAATATGTAGATCCTTCTTGCTTTGTATATGCACCAGCTGCTCTTCCTGTGAATAGAGCTATTAGGTAATTAGAAGTGTCAGAAAACAAAAAGGGGAGAAATGAGTCCAAAACTTTTTTTTTATTAAAAAAAAGAGAAATAATCCAAATGATTCATACAAGAGAAGAAAACTTCAAATGCTAATGAGAACCCAACACTTATAATCACATTATTAATAGCACTGATGATTAAGTGATCCCAAACTCTCAAGCTGATTATTTGGAAAGATGAATTAATAAATGAGCTTCTATGTTTGATGAGTTTTTAAATAATACATCCATGATATTGTCAAAGGTCAATTCCCATATTCCTTTGTATAGCTTCAGTCACAGATAACTTCTCTCTACTTCATTGTGAGTCTAGGTTTGCCAAATACAGTTTGAGAAATACTTGGAAATAGGATGGAATCTGGGGAGGGCAGGAGGTTCAGCAGGGATGTGACACCATAAAGCCCACCTTCCAAGGCTGCCATTTCCTACAGGGGAACTTATCTCTGTAACTTAATTCCAGGAGAATTCCAGGCCCACCTTTGTGTTAACACGAATAATGACCAAAATGTCTTAAGAATACTATACTGGGCAGGGTTGACATTCCCCTGGTGGGGCTGGGGATCCCTTGCTTCCACCCTCACACCCCCTGTCACCACTTACCAGATCAGCGGCAGGGGGGGGAGGGGAATAGGCCTCCTGGATGTGCTATATATATGTGTGTGTGTGTGTGTGTGTGTGTGTATGTGTGTGTGTGTAGATTAAAAACAAGTTTAAAACATAAGGACTGAATGGCAGGCTACATATATATATATATACTAAAACTTGCTAAAACATCCCAAGATAAAGATGATGGTACAGTGCAATGACCAACACAAATAGACCAAGGTACAGTAAAAAAACCCGACCAGACACGTTTCAGTCCTAAGGCCTTCCTCAGTAGTCAATTGTAAACAATTTATGATCAAACACACCCACACATATAGAAACCAATCATGCAATGCTCCCAGTGGAAGCATTGCATGAAGGGGGGAGGAAATTTTTTTAATACAATATAGTCCAATATTGAGTGCTAGAATTATTTTTGGAAAAATACTGGATCAGAATTTACCTCTAGTATTGGGTGATAAACTACAAATATTGCAGTAGACCCAGGACTGCATTCACACACTGCTATTTGTTTGTTGTTGCACTCTAAAGAAAAAATGTACCAAATTAGAAAATTATTCCCTAACATGCTCTTAATTAATCTCTCAGGTTCTCCAAACCCAATCACAAACCAACCTGAGGCTTGGTTTCCAATGTATAGGACTGTGTTACATCGACCTGCAGTAAAGATAAAATGGCACTTTAACTTAAGAACATTCCAATATATTTCACTGAGTACCCAATAGTAGAATCACTTCCTATGTCATTACTGTGACATTAACTATGCTATTGTGGTGACTATATGTATTACACATAGTGAAATTAAAATACGTGTTATATATAGTGATATTAAAATTTGAATGCATTAGTAAGATTACGCGAGTAAATTTTGTTTTGCATTGTTCAGTTTACCGCGTTACTCTCTGTTGTGGTTAATTTTTGTATTGAGACCCAGCAGGTACATGGCAACCCTAAACACTATATATGTTATTCAAATATGAGCAGGTAGGCTCATATAACTACAGCTGCCATAATGGCAACAATTGGCCAGGCTGTTCTTTTCAATCTTAAGTTGGTGAGCAATTCAGATAGAATCCAAAACGGAGCACAAAGACATAACAAAATTAAGATCAGTAGCTTCTGTAGCCAAGGGTTAGTTCATGATCAGGTGAAGTTACTGGCAAAATACTCATTTAATTTATTTAGATTGCAGCCTTAATTTTGTTTAGAAAAGCATGACAACAAAAGAAAAAACAGACTTCAAAGAATTTTCAACACTTAACTCCTAGAAGTTATTTTTCGTTTTGCCATGCATTACTTGCACTTCCCAAAAGGAAGCTATTACCAGACAATTTAGGATTAAAAGACACAGTTATTTCAAAGCAATTGCCAAAAATGCCTTCTGAATCACAGTTTTTCCCCCTGCATAAAAAGCTTTTCAGGTTTGCTAAAAAATTAGGATTTCACAGGATTCACTGAAGTGCTTTTGAGAAGGACAATATCCTTCAGATATAAATCCAATTATTTTGTTTCCATGAAATTAGCATAGTTTAAGTTGTTTTTATGCCTTCTGGGAGTCCTTGTGTCTTTTATAAGAAGGGAAGTAGAAAATGATACACTGAACCTTACAATAAATTAGAGAAAAGTACACAGAAAACTCTTAGAGAATAGAGAAGTCAGAAACCTTATCCAAATGTTGTAGTTGGCTGATGTTTATAATGAACTCCAACAAATCTTCATATCCAACTCCCTCCTAACTATTAAAGTAATTCAGATCCCAGGCCAACTTTCTTGGCAGTATTCTGAACTTTACCTGTTAGTAAAACAAAGACCTGCCCCCCAACTTTCTATTTTGATCCAAACAAAACTTTGGACCTTGGACTGTCTCTGGTGTTTATGAACTTCTACTGAACCATACAGTTGTTCACAGTGAAGTCTATCCCTACTACATTTTGCTGGTTTGAGTTTTCAGTTACATTGTCCTCTCTATATGCAAACAGTTTGCTGACCTGAATTGACTGGAGAATTCAGTGAAAGGAATGAGCTGCAGACTAATGTCAGAATTTTAACTGTGGGACCTTCTTCTGATCCACTGGTGGAAGCAGACTTATGCCAGTGGAAGAGGCATGTCTCACTGGCAGAAGAATCCATATATTAGGAGAGGCCCTGGCATTGGCTAACAGAATCGTAGGATCTGTTCCCTTGATTCTAAAGCCAGAAGCAAGCACAGCAGAAAATGCATGGGTGATACTGAAAACAGCAGCTCTTCATTTCTTCTCCCTTCTTGCCGTGGTATCTTGTATCATTTCAGTGGGCCTGTAAGACGGAGATGTTCTGCCAGGCATATGGTTGGGGCCAGCATGAGATCCTTACTGAGCCTCCCACCAGTCTCCCACTAAGTGTGGGGCTATACAGTGTACGCTGTCTGGCTGCCCGATGTATGGGTACACCATGGGGCTATGTAGTGCCCACTCGTTAGCTGACCCATGTATGGGTTGCAGTACGTTATCTGTCTGCTTCCCTGTATGTTGATGGGCAGGAACCTGGAACTGACCCCGTCTTGGCACAGTTAATATCTGTTTAATTATTGATTTTATGATATGAACCATTGTTTTATATTGTATTGTATTTTTATAACTGTTGTACCTTGCCCTGAGCCCGTTTGCGGGAAGGGCAAGTTAGAAATGTAACAACAACAACAACTTTTAGCAAAGCAGCACACATGGAATTTTGTCATGAGTGACACAGTAGGTTTTACCAAGTCTTCAAGTGGCAATCCAAAAAGTGGAGCAGGGACAAGAATTCTTGCCAAATATGACAATATAAAACATAATATCACTAGAAGTTGCCATGGAAGAAAGAAAGAGAAGAGGAAATTCTATTTTTGGCAGTGGTCATATGTCTTATAATATCCGATTCTGGCCAAGCACAACTTTACAAAATATGTTACTTGTGTCTCTGGTTTCCAGTGCAGTCCTAAGTAGTTACAATCTCAGTCAATCAATCAATCGAGTCATCGTCATCATCATTATCATCATCATCATTATTATACAAGATTAACTGTGGGAAGTCAGCAATAATAAAAATAAGAATAAAATGAAGTAAAAATAAAATAAAATAATAAAATAAAAAATGGGGAGGGCACATGCAGTGTGACAAGCACAGAGCAGTTAACACAGATTGGGAGGGGTTCGGAGAGATAATACCTTCTTCTGGCAGAGAAATAAAGTTATTGAGGTTCAGTCAGCTTCTTATGTACCTCACACACCCAAAAGTAAAATTTAACAACTTTATTGGTTATCTCCTGGGAAGTCTGCAAGGAGGGAGGCATAAATTTGTTCAGATCTTTCTGGTAAAGTTGACAAGATTAGAGCTATATATTGAGATCACATGTCATAAGAACATAAGTGAAGTCATGTTGGATCAGACCAATTGCCCATCCAGTCCTACATTCTGTGTCACACAGTGGCCAAAAAACCCAGATGTCATCAGGAGGTATGCCAGTGAGGAAGAGACACTAGAAGCTCTCCCACTGATTGCCCCCCCAAACACCAAGAATACAAAGCATCACTGCCCTAGAAAGAGAGTTACATCTATTCCTTGTGGCTAATAGCTACTGATTGACCTCTGCTCCATAGGTTTATCCAATTCCCTCTTGAAGATATCTATGCTTGAAGCTGCCACCACTTCCTGTGGCAGTGAATTCCATGTGTTAATCACTCTTTGGGTGAAGAAGTGCTTCCTTTTATCCATTCTAACCCAACTGCTCAGCAATTGAGTGCCCACGAGTTCCCGTATTGTGAGAAAGGGAGAAAAATACTTTTTTCTCTACCTTCTCTATCCCATGTAAACCTCTATCCCTTGTAAACCTCTATCATGTCACCCCTCAGTCGTTGTTTCTCCAAGCTAAAGAGCCCCAAGCACTTTAACCTTTCTTCATAGGGGAAGTGTTCCATCCCTTTAATCATTCTAGTGCCTACTTTTTTGCACTTTTTCCAGTGCAATAATATCTTTTTTGAGGTGTGGTGACCAGAATTGTACACAGTATTCCAAATGAGGCCGTACCATTGATTTATACAGGGGCATTATGATACTAGCTGATTTGTTTTCAGTTCCCTTCCTAATAATCTCTAGCATAGCGTTGGCCTTTTTTATTGCTGTCGCAGAGTGTATTGCCATTTTCAGTGAGTTATTTACCATGATTCCAAGATCTCCCTCTTGGTTAGTTTCTGCCAGTCTGAACCCCATCATTGTGTATTTATATTTGGGATTTTTGGCCCCAATGTGCATTACTTTGCACTTGGCCACATAGAACCTCATTTGCCATGTTGACGCCCACTTGCCCAGCCTCGACAGATCCCTTTGGAGTGCCTCACAATCCTCTCTGGTTCTCACCACCCTGAACAATTTAATGTCATCTGCAAACTTAGCCACTTCACAGCTTACTTCCAACTCCAAATCATTAATGAACAAGTTAAAAAGCACCGGACCCAATACTGAGCCCTGCAGTACCCCACTGCTTACCACCCTCCACTGTGAATATTGCCCATTTATACTCACTCTCTGTTTCCTATTAATTAGCCAGTTTTTGATCCACAAGAGGACTCGTCCTTTTACCCGATGACTATTGAGCTTACTAAGCAGCCTTTGACGAGGAACTTTATCAAAAGCTTTCTGGAAGTCCAGGTAAACAACATCTATTGGTTCCCCCTTGTCCATACGTTTGTTCACTCCCTCAAAGAATGCTAACAGGTTCGTGAGACAAGATCTTCCCTTACAGAACACATGCTGAGTTTTCCTCAATAGCTTTTGTTCATCATTGTGCCTACTAATTCTCTCTTTAATAATGGTTTCCACCAACGTACCTGTTATTGACATTAGACTGACTGACCTGTAATTTCCCAGATCTCCTCTGGAACCCTTTTTAAAGATGGAGGTGACATTAGCTACCTTCCAGTCCTCAGGAATGGAGGCAGATGTTAATGAAAGGTTACATATCTTTGTCAGGAGAGCCACAAGTTCACATTTGAGTTCTTTCAGAACTCTTGGATGTATGCCATCCAAGCCTGGTGATTTGTTAGTTTTTAAATTGTCTATCAGTTATAGGACCTCCTCTTTTGTCACCTCAATCTGACTCAGGTCTTTCAACACTCCTCCCAAAATCAGCGGTTCTGGAGTGGACAAGCACCTCTCATCTTCTACAGTGAAGACAAAGGCAAAAAATGCATTTAGCTTCTCGGCCATTTCCCTGTCGTCCTTCAGTAATCCTTTTAACCCTTGATCATCCAGGGGCCCTACTGCCTACGTGGCTGGTTTTCTGCTTCTAATATATTTTAAGAAATTTTTATTGTTGGTCTTTATGTTTTTTGCAATGTGATCCTCATAATCCCTTTTTGCCTGCCTGATCACAGACTTGCATTTTCTTTGCCACAGCCTGTGTTCCCTTTTATATACCTTATTCCGAATAGCTTTCCACCTTTTAAAGGACCTTTTATAGTTTCCTTTACTTTGTTTGTTAACCATGCAGGCCCTTTTTTATCCCTATTTGTGCCTTGCCTAACCTGCGATATATATTTTATCTGAGCTTCTAGGATTGTAGTTTTAAATTGTCTCCAAGCTCCTACAAGGGTATTGACCCTTTTGACCTTTCCATTCAGTTTCTTCTTCATATGCCCCCTCATCTCAGAGAACTTACCCCTATTAAAGTTAAAAGTGGTTGTGTTGGTCTTTTGGGGCAACTCCTTATTTATGCAAATGCTGAACTCAATAACATTATGGTCACTGTTTCCAAGCGGTGCAACCACTTTTACATCTCTCACCAGATGTCCTTACAGAATGAGCAGTGCAGCCAAACATATTCAATAGACTTTACTTTCCTTGTATGGTACGGGCAGGCTTTGAGGGTGTGTAACACGATGGTATCTGTTTTTCAGGAAGTCTGAAGGTAGAACATTCTTTGAAGTCCATTTTCTTCAACAGATTTAAAATAGTGTAACTTTGCTTTGGATTGCTCTGTAAAGAGCATAACAACTATATGTTCTTTTAAAAACCTGCCTCCAATATGCATTTAAATAAATAGGTTGCTTTGTCACCATAACAATGCACTACAGAACAGAATGTTAGTCCATATGGGATAAACCATGGCACCTAGTAACAGATGATAGCATTACACAGTATTGTGCTAATATTCTTGTGAGAAAATCTTCACAGAAATATTAAATTTCCAAGCTGTGCAAGGCTGTAATTTCAGTTGCATGGGTTATTTATTTAGAACATTTGTTAGTTTTAAACCTAAAGTCCATAAAGTGGCATACAATTAAAATAAAAACAAATAAAATCAGGAGCAATAAAGTCAATAAAAGCAATCTGAAGATTACATATCAACAAGTAACCCATAAAAGTCCTGGAAAATGGGGGAGGAACCTTTACCCAGTTGCCCAATATTGTGTCTCATGAAACATGAGGAAGAAGGGCCTCATGGTGTGCCCTGTTGCCACACCAAGGCAAAACAAAATAAAAAAACAGCAAATGGTGCCAAGGGAAGAATCTTTATCTTTAATAATAGTATAACCCCTATGTGTTTCACATGCAGCTTCGTCAGGGGAATCTTCCAAATTCCTATTACTATCTTTCTTGTATGTACATTATAGCAAAGTGCATCATGAAAAGGCCTGGAAGAACACTTTATAAATGCAACATCTCTCTAGATCAGTATGGTTGCTATCTAGTCATCATCATCCGCTTGATGGAAACCTCATAGGGCCAAGCTACAAGAGATGAATGACACGTGCCTGGCAAATGAACAGATTCATGTGTATTCCTCCCTGTTCACTTGCCATTCCCTTGCTCTCCACTTGATCAAGTGGAGTGCAAGTGAATGGCAAGTGAACAGGGAGGAATACACATGAGTTTGTTCACTTGCCAGGCAAGTGTCATTTGTCACTTGTAGCTTGGTCCATAGTTTGCTCTAGATGGAGCTTCTAAATTGTTTTCCAGGATATCATATAAAGCCCCTTTTATTTTATTTTACACTTGTTAACATGTTTATATACCACCTTTCCAATCACTCCTGGTGACAGTAGGCCATCCTAATGATGAAAAAGTCATAACTACATCAGCAAATCCTCCTATCTATAACCAATAAATCAGATGCAACTTGTAGAAATCATACCTACATCTGACCTATCCTTCCTAAAAACACCCTTATTTAAAGGTATTACCTTGCTATGCATTTCATTCACTGATGGACAACATATCTCCCATATCATTAAACTCTTCTCCCCTCAGTGCTATTGACTTGTCAATGTTAAATTATTTATACTCATCCTTTTAACCGTAGTCTCCACATGTTGTTTTGTAACCACTACTACTAGGTTGGTTGAAAAAAGAATAGAATTAGGTGGAATGAGCACACTGATGACTCTGTATTCACAAGTGACTGATATTTATTTATTTCATTAATACTCAACAATTCTCCTCAATGGAGACCAAAGCAGCTTACAGCATTCTCTTGTCCTCCAGTTTATCTTCACAACAACCCTGAGAGGTAGGTTAGGCTGAGGGTGTGTGGCTGGCCAAATGTAACACAGCAAGAACCCAAAGCAAATTTAGAGTTCCCCCAGAGCCTAGCCAATCATTTAAACTTATGCAGGAATCTTCAAGAGTAGTTTCAGCTAAAATCGGGGAGGGAGTACTACAGGTGATCCATCAATAAGTACTGGTCAATCAGTGAAGGTCCAGAAAGCCCAGAAATACTCAACCTAGCAATGAGAGAAGAAGAGAACAGTATATCTTTCTTGAGCTACTTAGAAGAAGCATGGGGCAGCTGTTTAATAAGAAGACAAATGTCAAACTGGGATCTCTATCATGGAAGAAGAATATATGCCAAAACAGGCATAGAGTTAAAAGCCCATTAGAATATGTGTCTGATATTTAAATACAAATTTTAAATCCTTGATTTTAAAAAAATAATGAGCTTCGTGCAATTTACAACCTTATATAAAATTGTTAGAGGTTGCACTACATTTTGGTTTACTGCTTTTGAATATATGCTATTAAGAGAAAAAATAAAATCAAAATAATAAAAAGCTCTCATGAATTCATCTTCAGCTTCCATACTTTTCAACTTTAAGAACACAAATAATCCATGATTTATCTCAGTATTTAAAATAAGAGTTTTTGCTTCTGTCCACTGCTGAAAAATAAGGCTGTTTTTTTTAATGAAACACAAAGGGATTTCATTTCATTTTCTGCTCATATTTTGCACCACAAACTTACTTTCAAGTATTTCAATTTCTGTCACAGCTGGGCCCTGAATCATGACTGGATATTTTAGGACCTCAAAATTCAGAATAACATCAGTGACAAAAATAAAACAACAGCAGTGATCCTCATAGAAGTTAACTTAAAAGGATTTGGTTTAGCTATAATCAACCTTATAAAGAATACAGCCATGCCTCCATGCAGCTTTAGTTGCTAAAGGAGGGGGGCATGCATTACTCACCTGGCAGGATGGAGAGCGGAGCAACCCCTGGGCATCTGGGGGCCAAGCTACACATGACGAAAGACACTTACCTGGCAAGTGGATTGAGTGGAGGGCAAGTGAACAGGGAGAAATACACTTGCCATTCAAGTGTCATTTGTCACTTGTAGCTTGGCCCTGGGTCTCTGTCGGGTGGGCGGCACCTGGAGCCTCTTCAGCTGGCTCCGCCTGCCCAGCTAAAGTTGTCTTCAACACTCGGCCCACCCTCCTCACCCTGTTTTTAGTGCAGGACTAGCCGGTTGCTGCTATGCAGAGCCAGGTAGGAATTTTTTACCCTTTCCCCCCAAATTGGAACAGGGTTGGGGAGGTTTTTCGCCTACCTTGCACCAGGACTTGAGTGGAGGAAATTGGCTTGGGTGGGGCTGTTAGTGGTGTCATTGGTGGGATAGAGTTTTGTGAGAGGCAGCTGGCCAGTAAACACCCTTGGCGCTTCCCTATTGAGGGGGAAGAGGGGTCTGCTAGGAGCAGCTGGTACTGCTTGTGACAGCTGCCATCACGTGTGGGCAGACTGCCTGGGGAACCCCATGGGCAAGTCCTTCCCTCACTGCTGTATGGCTGAGGCTTGGAGCTTTTAAGGGGGGAACCAATTTGCTTGGCTGGCCAGGTTTCCTAGCCATCCCCTGGGATGGCTCGCACCCAGGGCTTCGGGACTCGCCCTGGCAGGTCAAGACGGAGGTCCAGGGGTACAGGCTTGACCTGTACCACTTTTACCCTTGCCACAGTTTTGGGTTGATGTTCATGTTGAGGTTAGTTTAATAAAGTGGCCCTTCGATCCAACACTTGTGTCTGTCTCTTCATTTCAACTAGAGGGGCAATGCATCAATACTTAATCCCCATTTCTCTAATACTATTTTGAAATACTGAAAGAACAAGAGAACATTCATGAATAAAATTTCTATATTCTGTATGAAATTTGAATTTCTATATTCAAATCTCCACGTTTCCATGGAAGTTTGTTGTGTGATCACGGGCCAGTCGCACACTCTCAGACTAACTTACCTCACAGGGTTGTTGTGAGGAGAACGATGTAAGCTGCTTTGGGTTCCCATTGGGGAGAAAGGTAGGGTATAAATGAAGGTATCACAAGGTAAGTAAATATCACAAAGGTAAGTAAATGAAGGTAAGTATATATCACAAAGATGCCTCTAAACTGTTAATAGAACAGTCCTATCATTTAGAATTAGAGGGAATTAGACGGAATCCCAATTGACACTTTTCCTGAATTAGCTTCAGTTTCCTGAAGAAAGTAAGCATGTTTCTCCTGAATCTGTGCTTCTTTTCTGATGAGTGGTAAGCTTTCCCCATGCTTCAGGAATGCTGAACTTGTATAATTGCACTCATACAAACCTATCCCAATCATTTTCATATACTGTGCTTCCTGTCAGCTTTTGTGATAGTGAAGTAAAAATCTCAGAAAGCTTCTGTATGTATACCTTTTTTCTGTCAAGTGGTAAGGCAGAAGAATTCAAGCACAGATGTTGCTTGGATTCAGTCCAATAGAATAGGTACATAGTGTAATTCAGCATTAAAAATAGCATCAACTTTCCAGTAATAGATGGAAAAGGCAATAGCTGGGAAGAGTGACAGCGTGTACTGGAGAAACATTTAAGAGGCTCAAGTTTTTGTGTTAACACAATACAAGAAGTGGAATATGTGATGTTCCCTTTTGCTTTCAGGTCAGGAATAGGGTACCCACTCAGGTTTTCCCTCTTTGGGTCACGCAGCAGAGATGGGTGTGCTCAAAATAGCATCAATTTATTAGCAAGGATATACCAGAATGGGAACAACTAGTTGCAGTCCACTATTCTATGTAAAAAACGGAACCCTGCAGAGATTCCAACCAATGCATACAGATACCAGAGTGGGAAGCAGACTGTTCCATCGTAACATATACATTGCAAACACCACAGAACATTGAACAAAGATTGTTCACAGGAAGTAGGAGATTGTTCACAGAAAGCAGAGATGACTATACCATTTCTTGAATGCATAGCACAGAACTGTAGATGAAAATAAAACCTGCCTGTCTGGATTTAGGACTGAAGGAAGAACATTGAACAATCGTTCTATGTTTCCACTGTGGACTTACTCTTGAACTACCACTCTGAGCAGAGTTTGGTACCAGGTATGAGTCCAGATTTTTTGAAAGGTGGATTAGTTTTCAAGTAAAATAGATTGTCATTTCCAGTGAATGATTCAGCTTCAGTCTCAGAAATAGTATTTTGGCACAAAGTCCTCATTTTATTTTGTCAATTTTTATTATACTTTCCCTGTTATACTTTCCCTAGCATTGTGTTAGCCATATCATTATTGGTGATGCAAGGCTTAGCTGATTTTTGTCAGGCTGAATATGTCAGTGTTTTAGCTGCCTTTGGATTTCTGTTATGCTTCTTTGCTTTATCTCAAAGAGCTCACTTTTGAAATCATGCTCCTCTAGCTCCAAAGAGCCCTCGCTCCTCGTTAGCCATTTTTACAAATTAATAAATCGTTCAGTGCTGAGTTAATAACGGTCCTTCCATCAAAATAAGGCTGTTAAAGTCTTCTTTCAAGTTATTGAGTATGATTCCCAGAATTTATTACCATTCAACTCCTATCAAAGTTTTCTAGCTGAAACTTCAGAAAGAGAGCGTTTGTGATGGATGAGATAAGGAAGAAGTGAAAAGATAGTCTCGTCAGACAAAATTAACTTGCTAAAAAAAAAGCCCTTGTCAAAATTTATAATAATGTGTTGTTTTCAATGTCAAAAAGCTTAGTTTTAATCAATTGTAAATGTATCCCTCCCTCCCATCTCCTAACAGTTTGAAGGCTAGCACTGTACACATCTTCAGAATTAAAGGCATGCATGTGCTATTACCAATCACACAGGGCTGGAGGATGCTTTCAAAGGAGAGGCAGGCATCCTGAGGGTGTACAAAGAGCTCACACTTGCCTCCGTGACAGGCAGCCTGGAATCTCAGTATTCAACCTTCTTCAGATCATGTGGTCTAGCACTGGCTGTTCATTTATGGGATCAGTGGGACATTTTTCCTTCTCAAACCTAAATCAGAAGTAATCTATGAAGGTTTATTAATATTTATTTAAAACATGAAAAAGCATCTATAAGCATAAACAGAACTTGGACTACAGTAAAAAGCACGTAATTCTAACAACAACAAAATTAAAATCACAATCAGAAAAAAATGCTTTACAATTCAAGGCACCTATCAAGCAATCATCTTGAGGAGCAAAAGGCTCTTCTAAATTTATTTATTTCCTTCATTTATATCCCACCATTCTTTCCAATGAGGCCCAATAGTGACTTACATCGTTCTCTTCTCCTCCATTTTATCCTCAAAACAATTCTATGAGGTAGGCTAGCCTGAGAGTCTGTGACTGGCCCAACATCACGCAGCAAGCTTCCATAGCAGAGTGAGGTTTTAAATCTTGGTTTCCCAGATCCTAGTCTGTTTAACCACTACATTATACTGGCTATATTGTGGTGTGTTTTTACTGTTATTTGGGTTTACATGAAAAGCTCAGACTTTTCCCTAAATGCATAGAGGGTTAATGGAAAGTTTATTTGGAATGTTAGAAGGCAATAAATTGTTTAAATGGTGTGATAAAAATGGGAGACATTTAGGGTGCAAAGCAAGTTTGGTAAAAATTAAAGCTCTTTTTGATTCTGACATCTGCTATACAAAATACCTAACCCGAGAACTCAAATTTCCTTTAATCCCTAGAAGAGACAGACAACAGGATGAGAGAGGAGGACAGATAAAACTGCTCTGAAATAACAGCCTTTGGAACTCATAAAGACTTGGCACATCCCCAATGGGCAAAACCTTGACGCTTTCCTACTAGTTAATTTTACAGAAGCTATAAATGTTCAGATGAGTGAAGCTGCCATGCAGGAATGTAGGGAGGGAGATGGTCCTGTAGGTATGCCAGACCAATGTCAGACTTTGTATATAATACCAATACCATGGGTAGCCAATGCAGCAACTGTAGGATGGGAATGATGTTCATGCTCCTGCTCACTCCTGTTAACAGTTGAGCTGCAGCATTTTGCACTAATTGGAACCTCCTAGTTAACTTAGACAGGAGACCTATATATAGTGAGTTACAATACTCAAGCCTTGATGTTACCATAGCATGGATCCAAGTGGCCAGGTCAGCTATGTCGAGATAAGAAGCCATCTTCCAGGCTAGAATGAGATTGCATTTTTTGCTGCTGTCTTAACTTGTTTTTCTTTTTTTTTAAAAAAAGAATTTTTATTGGATTAGAAACATATAATAACAATTATAATCACATTCTTTAATTTTTTCTAATTCTAACCCCCTCCCTTCCCCCCCCTTTTTATTGACTTCCAACAGTTTTCCAACCCCCTATCCACTTTCGCTCTACTCCTTCATATTTATTTTATTTGTTTATTATAATATACTTTCAGATTCTTCTAAGCACTATTTCCACTTCCTTTCACATATAAATTGTCATATAAATAAAATCCTCTTAATCTATCTTCTTCATTAAAACTACTAATAATATTCATTTTGATAACCTGTGTTTTATCTTACTCCTTCTATTCTCTTCAATATGGGACAAACAATTTGCCCCCCTTTATACATCAATTCCAATACTTCTATACACATACTTATTATACACACTTATTGTCATTTGCTTAGGCTTCTGTTCTATATGTTGTTCTTTATCTATACATATACCATA
Organism: Eublepharis macularius; assembly: GCF_028583425.1. Classification (NCBI taxonomy): domain Eukaryota; kingdom Metazoa; phylum Chordata; class Lepidosauria; order Squamata; family Eublepharidae; genus Eublepharis; species Eublepharis macularius. The sequence goes on from NC_072791.1 coordinate 38,963,377, forward strand.
AGTCTAACAATTAGACCTATCTTTGAATTTACGTATGTATGTATATATTCACTCTATGTTATACGGTTATCTTTCCAAAAAATATAGATTAGTTAATTTCTATCCCATTAATTCACATAGTATCAACGCTATTGCTACTTAATATAATACTTAAAAATCATATAAAGTTGCTTAGAATTTTTCCATTAACTCTCCACCCCCTCGGTATAGTCACTTCTCTCCTCCTGTGTACCTCAATAATTTTCAAACTGCCACAGTTCTCCTCCCACCTCCCATTTTTTCACCAAATATTGTTTCAGCTTTCCCCAGTCCATGTTAAACTGCCCTGGATCAAGGTCTCTCAGTTTTCTTGTCATTTTGTCCATCTCCGCCATGTACAGCAATTTGTAAATCCAGTCCTCAGTAGTTGGCACTTCTTGTACTTTCCACTTCTGCGCATACAAAAGTCTGGCTGCTGCCGTCATATAGAATATCAATGTCCTATGTTGTGCTGGGATGTCTTCCATTCCCAAGTTCAGTAGCAGGAGTTCTGGGTTCTTGTTAACTTGAAATTGTAAAATCTCACTCATTACTCTTATTATTTCCCCCCAGTACTGCCTAGCTACCTCGCAAGTCCACCACATATGATACATTGATCCCTCATGTTTTTTACATTTCCAGCATTTATTAGACATATTCGAGTTCCCTAGCGCAATCTTCTTTGGCGTCAGATACCAACGGTAAATCATTTTGTAAATATTCTCTTTAATATTGGTACATGTCGTGATTTTCAATGTATGTTTCCACAAGTATTCCCACGCCTCCATTGTTATTTCTTTGTTAAAGTTTATAGCCCACTTCACCATTTGCACTTTGACTGTCTCATCTTCAGTATACCATTTTAACAACACTTTGTAGACCTTAGAAATTTCCTTTTGGTCTTCTTGTAAAATTACTTTCTCTAATTCTGAGTCTTCCATCCTTATCCCTCCCTTCGCACAGTCTGAGTAATAAAGATCTCTAACTTGTCTATATTGAAACCAGTCGTAGTTTGGAGACATCTGTTGTTGCGTTCTTATTCTTATTTTAAAGGATTCTATTTGAGTTATCTCCTTATACATTAAACACTCTTGTTCATTATCGACCGTTCTTGGATCTATTACTTCATATGGAACCACCCAGGAGGGAATTCCTTCTTGTAGGTATTCTTTGTACTTCTTCCAAATTGTGAAGAGGCTTCTCCGAATATAGTGATGCAGGAACATAGAATCTGCTTTTACTTTATCATACCATAGGTATGCATGCCATCCAAATAATTTTTTGTATCCCTCTAAGGCCAGCAGTTTGCGATTTTTCAATGTGATCCAATCCTTCAACCATACCAGACAGATTGCATCATAATAAAGTCTCAAGTTGGGCAGTTGCATTCCCCCTCTTTCTTTTGCATCCTGTAACACTTTCATTTTCACTCGAGGCTTCCTGCCTGCCCACACAAACTCTGATATTTTCCTCTGCCATTTATCAAATTGCTTGGAGTCCCTAATGATTGGTATCGTCTGTAACAGAAACATAACTCTTGGTAACACGTTCATCTTGATTACTGCAATTCTTCCCAACCATGACAAGTTCAGCCTATTCCATTTGATCAAATCATGCTCTATTTGAGTCCATAATTTCTCATAGTTATTCTTAAATAGATCTATATTTTTTGCAGTCAATTCAATTCCCAAGTACTTCACCTTACTTGTTACCTCACAGTCTGTTATTTCCGTTAATAACTGTTGCTTTTGTTTAATCATATTCTTACATAAAATCTTTGATTTCTTTTTGTTTACATAGAAACCTGCCAAGTCTCCAAACTCTTTTATTTTTTCTATTACCTTAGGCATGTTTTCAATTGGATCTTCCACAATTAACATTATATCATCTGCAAACGCTCTGACCTTATAGGAAAAGTCTTTTATCTTTATACCACGGATTGCATTATCTTCTCTAATCTGCATCATCAAAATTTCAAGAACCAAAATAAACAACAATGGGGATAGCGGGCAACCTTGTCTTGTACCCTTTCCAATAATCAGTTTTTTAGTCAGCTCGTCATTCACCACAATTGCTGCACTCTGGTCTCTATAAATTTCTCTCACTGCTCTTATGAACCTTTCCCCCATTTGTAGCTGTTCCATGGTGGCAAACATAAAGTCCCAGTTCAAATTGTCAAATGCTTTTTCAGCGTCTACAAAAAAGAAACCAACCTCCTTATCACATCGCCTGTCATAGTATTCTATAGCGTTTATGACTGTCCTTAGGTTGTCTCTGATTTGTCTATTTGGTAAAAAGCCTGCTTGTTCTTCTCCAATAACTTCGGCTAGCCACCCCTTTATTCTCTCCGCCAAGATCTTTGCAAAAATCTTGTAGTCATTATTAAGTAAAGAGATAGGTCTGTAGTTTTTAACATTGGTCAAGTCCTGTCCTTCTTTGGGGATCAATGATATATTTGCTTCACTCCAGGTATCTGGGATCCTTTGGTCCCTCATAACACCATTGATCACCTCTTTTAAAAACGGTACCAGTTCATTGGCCATTGCCTTGTAAAACTTAGCTGTGAGTCCATCAGGCCCTGGCGCTTTTCCCAAGTTTGTTGACTGTATTGCCTTCCTTATCTCTTCTTCTGTTACTTCACTGTTTAGTTTAACTCTCCACTCCTCGGACATTACTGGCAGCTTCATTTTCTCCAGATATGCGGCTATCGCATCTTTATTCACTTCTTTCTTATCATACAATTTAGCGTAAAATTTATAAAAGGCTCTGCTAATAGCGACCTGTTCCAGGTGTACTTTATTGTCATCACATATTTTATTTATTATCTTTTTCTCCTTTCTTTTCTTCAATTGCCATGCCAAAAATTTCCCAGGTTTGTTCGCCCCTTCAAACGACTTTTGATTCAGTCTTTTCAGATTCCATTCCAATTCTTTATTATTCATGGCCGTCAACTGCTCCTGAAGGATTTTAATGTCCTGATATATTTTCTTTTTCCCTGGTCTTTTCTTCAACTGGATTTCTTTGGCTTTTATTTTTTCCATAATCTCCTGTCTCTTCTCCTCTTTTTTCCTTTGGAGTCTTCCATTTAAGTCCATTAATACACCTCTGATTACTGCCTTGTACGTGTCCCATACCTTGTTGGTTGGTACTTCTTGATTCATGTTGTACTGTATGAAGAATTTAGTCTCCCTTCTCAACATTTCCATATTTTCTCCCTCTTGCAACAAATCCTCATTTATTCTCCATCCTTTTCTCTTAGTTCTTTTTCCAAATTTCCACATAATTGGGTTATGATCTGAGCCTACCATAGGCATTATTTCTACTTCCTTAGTCCAAAGTACAAGTCCTTTGAGGCCCAGATCATATCAATACGCGATAAGGTAGAGTGTCTTGCAGAGAAAAAGGTATTTTGTCTGATTGTGGGATTCTGTGTTCTCCACACATCTTCCAACGCTTCCTGTTGCATTAATCCAAAAAAAGTCTTTGGTAATAATCCTCTTTTCTTTTGTGTAGTGGCTGATTTCTTGTCTTGTTCCAAATTCGTAACTCCATTGAAGTCTCCTGCAAGTATTATCTGATCATATGAAAGTTCATCTAGTTGCTTCTTTAAATCCTCAAAAAAGCACTCTTTAGCTCCATTAGGTGCATATATTCCAATCACCAACACTTTCTTTAAGTTCCAAATGCATTCCACTGCTATAAATCTGGCTTCCCCATCTCTAATTATCACCTTTGGTTGCAGCTCTTCTTTTATATATAGTACCACTCCCCTTTTTTTCTTTTTTGAGGCCGCTACAAATTCAATGCCCAATTTACTTACTTTAAGGTATTTTACATCCTGATTTCTAATATGAGTCTCTTGTAAGCAAACTATATCACATTTCTGTTTTAATAGCCAGTGGAAAATACTTTTTCGCTTATTAGGTGAGTTAAGTCCATTTACATTCCACGATAAAACTTTGCACTCCATATTCAAAGCCTTGTTGTTGGTAAGTCTTTTTCATTGTCCATCATGAACCTTTCCATTTCCAATTCAGATCTGATGCGCTTTCTTACCCCTCCAAATTCAAAAGATATCCCTTCCGGTAATTCCCATCTGTATCTTACTTTCATGTCTTTCAAAGTCTGGACTAACACTTTGTATTTTTTCCGGTCCAAGAGCACCGATCTGGGTAACTCCTTCATGATGATAATTGTCTTGCCATCAACTATCAATGGATCTTGAAATTGCTTAGTCACTATCATTTCCCTTACATTCCTTGTCGCACATTGCACTATCACATCCCTTGGTACCTTTCTCTGGGTCGCAAATCTGGAATTTATTCGGTACACCACATCTAGGAAAGCCACAACCTCCTCCTCCTCCTTTTCCAGGTATTCAGCTAACACTTCAGTCACCTGTTCTTGTGCTGTCTTTCCTTCTACTTCCAACAAACCTCGAAACCTCAGCTGCTTTTCCATATATTTACTCTCCGCAACTGCCATTCTTCCCCTCATTACTCTCATGTCCGTTCGCTGCGTCTCTGTAAGGTTGTCCATCGCCTTCTCCACATCGTTAACTTTTTGCTGCGCTGCCTGCAGGTCGGTTTGTATCGTCTCCATTCCCTTTTTTACTTCTGCCAGCTCATTTTTAACTGTCTCTTTGACATCTTTGACTTCTTTCACCAACTCCAATTTTGTTTCTTTAAGCTCCTTTAGCATTTCACAAAATTTTTTGTCCAAGTTCTCTATGGCTGCTTGCCACTCTTTCTTCGACATCGTGGGGCTTGATTTACCTCGCTCCCACGAGTCTGCACGTTTTCTTAGCTCCGTGGCGTCCAAATTTGTAGTCCTTTTAATTAATTTAAAAGTCCTGGTCCTTTAAATGAACAAAAATCGCTTCAAAAATCCAAAATGTCGGGCGTCTTTTCTCTATGGTTTCTCTGTACCCTTTTGTAATCCAAGATGTCCTACTTTCGCCCTTGCTGAAGCCAAAGCCCTTCCCTGTTCAAAAATGGCGATGCCCTTCTTCCTGTCTTCCAGTAGGGGCCGTCTCCTTCTGGCGACTCTATCACTATTACGTACTTCCTGTTTCCTGACTCTCCGCTGCAGCTCTCACGATGGTAGAAGTTTTCCCACAGCCTGCTATCAATTCTCAACCACAGGTATGATAAACAAATGTCTCTTTTCTGAAATTACTTCTTTTTACTTAGTCCTTTTTGGAATCTATTTCTTGCCGGGTTTCCCCCTCCTTATAGTAAGTCTGTTGCAGTTTAAAAAGTCCTTTTAAAACTTCGTTACTTTTAACAATCCATCCCAATTCAGGAGATAGTGATCTTTACCTTTTCAAACGTCTTTCTGGGTTGTAATCACTGCTTCAATCTTAAGTTCTCTTTCCGTTTATTTTCCCCCTGTTGAAGCTTGGGCACGAAGGTCTTATGCCAGCCGCACTGGCCCCGGGTCTGTCGCAGAGATCTATGCCGACCTGTCAAAGGGTGGGACCTCAAGGGTCGAGAGAGAATCCTTAGCGCAGAACCCCCCCTCGCCCGAGATCAACGCGCCCTGAGGTCTTTGAGCGTTCTTTGCCTGTTCTCCGCCTGAGAGCAGGTGGCCGGGGGCTATTTGTGCCCCTCCGGCCGCTGAAACGGCTTGTTTCTGCTTGTTTTTCTAGTAATAATGCTTGATCCAATATAACCACTAGGCTCTTAACAGAATCTGTAAGGGTCAGACAAACTCTGTCGAAAGTGGGGAGTACAATATCCTTCAAGATCTCTGGCTTTCCAACAAGCATCTCTTCAGTCTTGTCTGGGTTCAATTTCAATTTGTTGTTTTTCAGCCATTTCACCGCGGCTGTCAGGCAGCGATCTAAGATTTCTACTGCATCTTGTGGGGACCTGGATAGCAATATATAGAGTTGGGTGTCATCTGCATATTGATGATATCCAACTCCATAGCTATGAATGAGTTCTCCTAAAGGCTTTACGTAGGGGTTGAATAACATAGGAGATAAGATTGCACTCTGGAACCCCGCAAGATAGTTCCCATTCTGGAGATAGCTGATCTCTAATGGCAAACCTTTGAGTCTGCTCCATGAGAAACGATTTAAACCAGTCCAGGCACATCCTTTGATGCCCACTTCCATTTCTAAATGCCTCAACAGGATGGCACAGCCTACTGTATAAAGGCTGCAGATAGATCCAAAAGAGCAAATTTTATTGCTTTTTTATTTTTACATACGTTTATATGAATAACTATTCATACTGTGCTGATTAACTGATGCATAAATAAAATTTAGAATAAAATCTGGCACAGGTCAACAGAAAGCATTGCAAAAATACTCATGGTGTCAGTTTGCACAAGGGAGAAGGTTGAAATGGAATGTTTCACTCAAGCCAGAAAGCTTGTGAAATTTGACACTATCCTTATAATATGATTAATATATATTCATAGAAGTGAGTAATGAAGCTGCTACATATCTCACAGTCCTAACCACCAAAAAATTCTTTTTGAAGTTTCTTTTGTTAAATAGATGTCTAAATAAAATGTGGAATATTTTTTATTAATTTATTTGCATTTTTATACCCTACCTTTCTCACAGAGATTCAAGGCAGATTACAAAATATAGGGAACAAATCCATCAGATAGAAGAAGGCACCCAATGAATAATGTAATACTTCTAAGATTCCCAACAAGCATCAGAAATTGATGCAAACAAAAACTGTCTGGCATGACCATTTATATGCCATACAGTTTAGACGCAAATTGACGTGGCAGTTCAGTGCTGCATGGAGCTTTTGTTTTCCAATGAACGGTTGTGATATTCCTTTTGCTTATATTATCAATCATGACATCAATATGAGTTTTAGTAATCATGTTTAGGATATTCTTGAAAGTGGACTATATCAGCTGGGGCAGGCTGTGGTTCAGTGGCAGAGTATCTGCTTTGCATGCAAGAATTCCCTAATTCAATCCCCAGCATCACCTGTTCAAGTGTTTAAGTAGTAAGTATTGTTGAAGACAACACCTACTACTTAAATACCCAAGACCCTGGAGAGCCTCCACTAGTCACAGTAGGTAGTACTGACCTGGATAGACCAATGGTCTGACTCATTCACTATAAGGCAATTTCATGTGTTCAGTTCGTGGTTTTTGTTTGTGCTTGTTTGTTTTGTGGAGGGGTAATTTTCTCATAGGTAAAATTTGATGAGTTTACTGACATCCAGGCTGCCCCTAGAAAGAACAACATAACATCAAGTTTCTCCTGTCTCCACATTTAGGCAGATTTCTCCTTGTTTTTACACCACATTTTCCTGCCTTCAGTGGGAGCCAATAATATAAAGCAGGGGCGGGAAAATGGGTGACCAGATGACATTGAGGCAGGATTACATTTGCTTAAGTGTGTTAACAATAGGAGTGGCAGCCATTTTCTAAGAGAATTATGCCCTGTTCCTTCCTCACTTAGGTTATCACAGGAATGTTACGGCAGCTGCATTATTATTTTTTTCTCCTCATTTGCTTTCTGGAATCTTTATAGATCTTGTGAAAGCAAAAAGGGAACCCCCATATCAGGTACCAAAAGAGGAAGATAAAAATATCACACAGATGGTTTCACTCAAATTAAAAGCAGACAACATGCTAAAATATCATTCCTGATGGGATGAAAGGAAAACTCTCCATTGGGGGGCAAATAATAACACTACTAATAAAAAAATAAAGTCTTTCACTCTTGAGGTGAATTTAATGTGTTCAGGGAACACTAAAATTCCTTGATACCATAAAAGGGTGAAATATTGTCAGGAAAGAGTCTCTTTATTGGTATCACAAGCTTCCATTTAAAATGGTGTCTGTCATAGGTAAAATACAAAATAGGGAGGGGCTGGAATTCACTCCACATGCTTTGTGAGCAGAAAGTTCCAGCTTCATTCCTTGACATTTCGACTTTGGAATGGGCCTAAGATAGTAGGTGTTTAAAAATACCATACGGTGCCTTGGACCTGTTGGAATAGGTGACTCAGCATGCCTTGGACATTGGAGGGGGGGGCACAGCATGTCTCTGTATGTATGTATAACTCTAGCCAAGTAAGCTGCTACTCTTTTGTCTAAGGTGGGAACGCCTCCTGACTCCACCTCTTGTCTCTATGCCTCTTGGGAGATTTCTCTCTCTTGCTTCATCGTCTTCAATGGGGAAGGATGTAACCCTCTGTACTCTGCCATGAAGGCCTTGTCCACAAACCCACACCACTCAGCCTTGTTGCCTATTTTCAGGCCATGGTCTAGTTATTAGTAGAGATGGGCATGGTCCAGAAAATGAACCAAAATTCTGCAAGGTCCAGCCCAGCCCATGATTCACGAACACACAGGTCATGGACTCACCTTTTCATGAATTTTGCTCCATCTGGGCCAGTTGGTCCATTGTCCGTGAGTCCAGACATCCTCACATCGATATATCAGTTCCCCAGGCAATGGAGGACACGTCCGCAGACCTTTTGCAGCCCTTAAAAACTTAATAGGCAGCTCTGCCTGCCAAGCAAAGAGCTTCCATTCTGCAAGGGAGGGTGGGGACATTCTGCAGTCAATCTTAGCCCTCAAAACTTTGATAGGCAGCTCTGCCTGCCAAGTAAAGAGCCCCCAGTCAGCAAGGGAGGACGGGGATGTTCTGCAGCCAATCTTAGCCCTCAAAACCTTGATAGGCAGCTCTGCCTGCCAAGTAAAGAGCCCCCAGTCAGCAAGGGAGGACGGGGATGTTCTGCAGCCAATCTTAGCCCTCAAAACCTTGATAGGCAGCTCTGCCTGCCAAGTAAAGAGCCCCCAGTCAGCAAGGGAGGACGGGGATGTTCTGCAGCCAATCTTAGCCCTCAAAACCTTGATAGGCAGCTCTGCCTGCTGAGCAAAGAGCTTCCATTCTGCAAGGGACGGCGGGGAAGTTCTGCAGCCAATCTTAGCCCACAAAAGTTTGATAGGCAGGTCTGGCTGCCAAGCAAAGAGCCCCCAGTCTGCAAGGGAGGGTGGGGACGTTCTGCAGCCAATCTTAGCCCTCAAAATCTTGATAGGCAGCTCTGTCTGCCAAGCAAAGAGCTCCCAGTCTGCAAGGGAGGATGGGACATTGTGTAGCCAGTATGCGAGCAAGGATTAATTCCTTAGGCAATGCCTGGGAAGGTGTCTGTGTGCTGAGTGAGGGGGCTCTTCCCCCACCCTTTTCTGTTTGATTTTGCATCATTGCAACTTTTTGGTGCTGCTAGCCAATGCAAGACAATTGGCATTTGTGACTCCAGTACCTACTGGAAGTTTCCAGGGGCGGCTGCTTTGGGGGTCTGTAATGTGGACGCCCAAAATGCAATCTTGACCAAACTTGGAGGGTGGCTGGAGGAGAGGCTGCTGAAGATTCTCTGAAAGTTTGGGCTCTCTGGGTGTGAAGGGGTAGAGCCAAGGCCCCCAGAAGTGATGAATCATGAACTGACAAACTGGTTCGTGAACCGGGCAGGTCCACTAAAAGTTCAAGGTCCGTGGTCCGTGAAAATCAATGGACCATGAACTGGCCGTCCATGCAGTTTTCCCAGTCTGTGCCCACCTCTAGTTATTGGACATGGACACGAATCGAAATACAAATCAAATTTCACGACTAATTGGGCCAATTTGTGTTTCCCAAAACATGTTTTATGGGGGCCACAGTTTTCATGAAATTCACTTTTTTGGCCCGATTTGTTCAATTCATGAACGATTCGTGATGCCAGACAGGCTGGTGCCAATCCATTGATTCCCTAGGCAACATAGGCCCGGAATGTCTGCAGACCTTTTGTTGCCATTGGAAACCCCAATCTGGAGTGAGAGTGGAGTGAGATTTGGAGTGAGAGAGAGTCGAGTTGGGAGCTTTGGGCTGGATTTGCTGTTGTTTCAAAAGAGACTGAAAAGCCTCTTTCTTATTTTCCTCACTTGTCCTTGCTGGGAAGGTCTTTGGGTGAGGGTGCCTTTTTTCTTCTACCACCCCACCCTAGTCTCAGGCCTTTGTCTGGCTCTGGGGCCTAGCTTGACTGAGACCTCTCTTATTTTTTCTTTGCTTGTCTTTGTTTCTTCTTAATTCTTTCTCTGCTTTTTTGAGGGCTCACACTCTTGTTGTTTCCTTGGTTTTATTTTTGCACATCTCCTGCCTGGGCAGGTGTCTGTGTGGTGGTTTTGGGGCCATCCCTCCAAGCCCAGTCCCAGGGCCACTGTCTGGCTCTGGGGCCCAGCTTTGTGTGTTCCAGTCAGTGTTTTGCAATCTTGGCCAAACTAGGAGGGTGGGTGGAAGAGAGCCTGCTGAAGTCTCCCTGCGAGTTTGGCATCTTTGGGTATGAAGGGGGCCATTGAAGTGCCCCGGGTTCTGACAAATCATGAAATTAATTAATTGTATCACAAAACAGGACAATTTTGTGGAAGTTTGTGTTTTGTGATTCGTGGAATGTGACAAAACACAAAACTCTCACTTCGTTTTTTCCATTTCATGCCCATCTCTAGTTATAGGGAAAGTAACTCTTTAGATTAGGATCTTTCTGTCTTCTTCAAGATATTGCTATGGATGGAATCTACCTCAATAAAACTGTAAGTTATATCTTTCTATGATTTGTCTGAAGACTAATTAAAGTACGTTTGGGGTTAAAATGCTTCTGCCTAAATAACTCTGCTGTTACCATAAATGTATTGCAAAACTAGAAACAAAATCCTAATAAGACCCAGGAATGCCACTACTAATCTGAGTATACAGGAACGATACCCTCAGTGGTTGTTGCTAGACAACCATAACAGTTCAGCCAGTATTCCAGGCTTGGTTGCAATCAGTAAAAGGTGGAGGGGGAAGCTTCCTAGGGCTGTTTTGGACTTTGAGAGAGGACTCCCTGGGACCAGGCTCAGGAGTAACCACCAGGTAACTTGATGTCACATGACTTGCTTGATTCACACAGGCTTGGCTTCTTGCTACTTGCTGATTCCGCTTTCCACTTTCAATGCACTTTATCAATCGTTTGAGGTGGATTTTTTGTTCCACACACGAAAAATCCATTCCAAATGATCTATAAAGAGGATTGAAAGTGCATTATCCAACGTGTGCAGAATCACTCACTGTTTAACAGCAGTCCCACCCCCAACAAAAATTAGTGTGATATAGCGGTTGGTGTTTCAGAGCAGGATATAGGAGATCAAGGTTCAAATCATCATTCTGTGGTGAAAGATCACTGGGTGACTTTGATCCAGTCACACACTCTCAGAATAACCTACCTCTCAGTGTGAGGATAGTATGGAGGCAAGGAGAATGATGTAAGCAGCTCTTGGTCCCCACTGTGGAGAAAGTCAGCATATTAATGGAATAAATTAATAAAAATAGATGAACATAAGTTGTTCAGTGGGTTTGAAAGAGACAATACAGGGAAAGATGAGTTTATGAGGCTTGCCAGGAGGAGGGAAAGAGGAAATAGTCAGGGGAAGGGGATACGGGGGAAAGTGACGTACCCTTTACAAATCCTTTCAGGTTTACCACCATGCAACTGTGCCAGGCTCAGCCGTCACCACACAGCTATGCCACAGGGGAGAGACTGCCAGGTGCAAGGGGGTCAAGTGAAGAGAGGAGGCAGACAAAGGTAGGTGGGAAATAGAAAAGTAAGCAGGAAAAGGGGGAGAGGCTATGGGGAAGGTATAGAGTGCATGGTAGGGGAGGGGAAATGAGATGTCCTCACAATTCCTTTTGGGTGCCCCACTTGATGAGTTAGGCTGGCCAACCATCTTGCCTTCCATTCTTCTCTTCATTCTGTTGTTTTCCTTGCCTTTGATCAATTTAGACTGTCAGTTCCTTAGTGTAGGGACTCTATATAGCATCACTATGGTTGCCATCTAAGGGTGTGCGCCCCCCCCTAAAAAGGTGATCTAGATTTGGTATCCCTGAAATCCAGGTCAGATTCTGTAATCCATTAAAGAATCCTGAATTTATCAGGCCATTATTCAATCAAATTTGCAGGGAACCTACTCCTTCATGTCCACTACAGACCCTTTCCCCCATATTTTAGGAAGATTAGATTTTGGGATCCAATTCTATGGGCCCCTGAACAATCTGCCCCCAGCCACTCTCTATTGTTTCCTATACGGGAAACATTTCCAAGGCTTTCCAAAGGAAAACCTTAAGTAAAGCCAACCTCTGGCTAAAAGCTAGTCCCAAATGCAAATCCAACTCCCAGCAAGTGGAACCAACAATGCCCAACAGAACCAACCATTGAATCCCAATGTCAAACCAATGTAAAAGCAGAGAATCCTGAGTTGAAGCAAGATGGGAGTGAGGCTTGCTGGAGCCACAGCACCTTTCTGGAGATTTAAAGGTTCTTTGGGAGCTCAGGAGGGATGGGATGGGAATCCACTCTACCTCCTGTCTCTGCCAGTCTTGCACTGCCTCCTGCCACTGTTAGCAATCAAGCCATACCCTTATGCTAATAGGGAAGTTCATGAATATGGTTGTATCATAATTCTTTCTGCTCATGTGCTCCAAGCGCATGTCTCATTGCATGGCTTGGCAGAACACTTCCTGATCCAGTTGGAAGGGGAAATTACTGAAATGTGAGTCATGAGGCAGGACTGGCTAGGTCTTCTTGGAGTTCCTGAATTAATTATCCAATCTTAATTATCCAATTATCCAATTAATTATCCAATCTGCCAATCTTCCCCCTCCCTCCTTCCTAATCAGAGTTAATCAAGGACCTAATAAACTCCTTTCTGCTAATTGCAGGTCATCAATCATTTTTCTTACCTTTAGTTATACCCAGGAAGGTTTAATCAAACCTTCCCATTTTATTGTCTCACCTACAGAGACAGCCATTAAACTATTGTTTTGGTGCAGAAAATGAGATCCTGCCCCAGGTTACATTCTCAGTATAATTGGACTACCTTGCCATGTGCTCACTGTGTGTGTGTCCGTAGGACCCTAGGTACACCCTCAGATGTGTGTCTGAGCCTCCTTCCTCTTGTCGTGAAGTGCTAGTCACTCAGCTACTACTCTCTATGGATGTCCTCTATCTTCTAGACTGGTAAATATCACCCAACCCTGCATCTTTCTCCCTTTTCCTATTTTCTCCTTAGCTCTGTGCAATTTCCTGTGTTTTCTTTTGCTGCCCCTTTAATAAACCACTCCTATTGATCAACTGACTGGTTCTTTCAGAGAGGCCGCTAAGGGAATGATCCTCATATACATTGGTGGAGATCCTGCTAATTACCCCCTCTTGCTGTGTCTCCTTGTATGCTAATTCCCCCAAATCACAAGAAGACTCTCCCCCATTTGGGTAGCTCCATGGTGCACAGCTTACCTCTGCTTCACACTATTTCCCTCTTGCTTGTACTGCTGGCTGCCACCTTGCTCACTGTTGCTCCACCTCTGCTGCTGTGGCTTCCTGCAGCCAAATAAATCTCACCCAGCAGAGTTCTCCAATTCTCCAGGATTCTCCAATGCGATCAGCATAAATCCCAGGTCACACACTCCTAGTGCCATCATTACCATAGCACAAATAAATAATATCAAACTTCATAAACATACCTAATTTTATTCGATCTCTTTATGTGTGACATTTAGAATTAGAGTATTTGCATATTGAATCATCTGTCGTAAAAGAAAATCCATGTGTATTTGATTTCACTGAATGACCATCAATAGACCCCTGATGTTTCCTTTGCTTCAAGGTTATGAAACCAGAAAAACAATATTATATTCTCCATGATGTTCCATCTGGACCTCAACTGACATTCAGATGTTAACCCCAAGGCATGAATTTATCAATACTTCATTGTAATCGGTAACACAACACAATTTATTTATATTTTTATTTAGATATTTATGCTTTTAAGTCACTTTACTCTTCAATTGGGACCCAAAGCAACTGATAAATCATTCTTCCCTCCTCCATTTATCCTCATGAAAAAACCCTGCAAGGTTGGTTAGGTAGAAAGAAAGTGACTGATCCAAGGTCACCCAGAAAAATGACAAATGGCAAACAAATAAAGGATCCAGATTTGGATCCCAATTCAGTTTCCATTAACAGGAGTCACTTCTGCCCCTCTCCTCCCTGCAGCATGCTATTGAGCCCCCCCCCCAAAAAAAAACAAATAATCCCCAAAAGCAGCATTTTGGGGAGGTCAGTGAGCTGCATTGGGGGTGGGGGTGCAAATCTCTTCCATTAATGGAAAATTTCATTTGAATTCAACCCCCAGTATGATGACGTGGTTTGACTATTACACTGAGAGACCTTGGTTCAGGTCTCCACCCAGCCATGAAGCTCATTGGGTGACCAGTCCCTCTCTTTTAGTATACATTTCCCCACAAGGTATTAAGGAATGAAGGAGCCATCTATGCCAACCTGTGTTGCTCGGAGGAAGGCTAGAATAAAATATGATCGATGAAATATTCTCATAATATGGCCATACAGTTGAACAGTAAATGAATGTGCCAACTGCTTGCACCATACATGACAATCATTGAACAATCATTGAACTTCTCAAGGTCAGCAAGAAAAAATGATTTTCTAGCAGAAAATAAACAAGACAAAGTTAATAGAAAAGGCTGAAGGTTTACACAATTTTTGATTGACATAGGACTAGAAACATTTTGTTTCTGTAGATTGAGGTCTGTCCAGATCATCTGGTTTCCACTCAATTTGACATTGACAGCAGTGTAAGGAAGGCAACAGATGCCACACCTCATCTCTCTTTACATCTCTGAACATTCTCTACTTTGTTCCCTGGAAGTTTATGCCTCCTGAAAGTGAGGATTATCTCCCCATGCTTGTTGTTATTCCCGAATATTAACTTGCCCCTCCACTTTCATGAAACAAACTTTTTAAAAAGAATTAAAAGACATTTAAGTAACTTGTTTCCACAGAGATTTTTCTGTTCTTCTATTATAGATGCTTTGATTCTGCTAATTTCTCCTTTGGGGCAATTTCATCATACTCCACAAAACATTGAGTTTTACTTATTTGAAAAAGCTTGCACATGCAAATCCATCTGCTGGTTCAGAGAAGAAAACCAGATGTCGAGGTTCTACACCCATGTGGAAATAAACATGGATAGCCTACTTATACTGCCCTAGGAACACCAGGATATTCCTAACAAGTGCACCTGAATGCATTGCAAAAGTCACCAGAAGGGATTACTGTGAGATTTGCCCTAACCTAAATGGCCCAGGCTAACCCAGTCTCATCAGATCTTGGAAGCTAAGCAGGGTTGGCCCTGGTTAGTTCTTGGATAGGAGACCACCAAGAAAATCCAAGGTCACTATGCAGAGGCAGGCAATGGCAAACCACCTCTGTTAATTCCCTGCCTTGAAATCCCCAGCACGGGTTTCCATAAATCAGCAACTATGCAACAGCATTTTATACACAAACACAGTGCCAGAGAGAGACTGGGGAGAATAAGAGACGGTAGGACTGAGGAGTGCTGTGTCCAGTTTCCACTCTGCAGTGAAGCTTACTGAATAATTTTGGGCCTAGTGCATCTCACAAGGCTATTATGAGAGGAAGGTGAAAGGAACCCTGAACATCTTAAGATGAGATAAAAATGAGACAGAAACAATCCCAGAGCCACATCTTAGAATTTCAAGTTAAAGATCTTCAATTAACGTTGTTTGGGGAAGACCTTTTCCTTCCTGATATCTTAGAAAATTGTGCCTAGTCAGTAGACCATACTGAGTTGCAAACTGAGTGAGACAGTTTGATACACTATGGGACAGTATAGTACATTCATTTATGTTCATATTTGCAACCAAACTCTACATTTCATGCAAGAATGACTACATCTACTTTTAATTTCATGCAAAAGAATGGCATTGACATCTTCCCTAGGTACAAAAACAGTGTCTGGTAACAAAGACCAAATCAAGAGGGCAACGATGATTGCTCGTATGGGAAGGCGTAATAAAGTTTGCAGTGAGTTTTCCAGTGACTGATGTTGGAATATTTTTTACCATTTTTAATTATCTCTGTTAAAGCTTTACATATCCTTTGCAAAAGCAAATATTCCTTCCTGTACAAAGTATCAGCTGCGAGGAAGTTCCTGTCCTTCTGCAGACTTCAGTGGGCTGGTAGGGTATCAGTGCAAGCAAAATCACGTCTGGACTGTAGGCATTTAAATCACTGAAACAGCACGCCCTAAAATGGAAATAATTTGGGCAAGCCACAAGATAAGTAGGATTGCCAATTAGCCAGAAGAAAACTGCCTAAATGATTCTGCCCCAAAGCCACTTACCAGAATCGTTAGATTAAAAGCTATGTTTTTTTAAAAAAAAAATGGTGTGCATGCTTGAATTGTGTATCCACCTTATGTGCACTAAGACACAAAGTCATTGAACTGAGCCCTTGAGCACTATTTAGAAACTCTGTATGGGAGAGTGTCTGTGTGCAGCTCTTCAGAGGGAGCTAGGGCAGCACAAGAGCAGAAGGATACAAACAGGGAATGATCTCATAGCAACACAGTAGTGTTGTAGCAGCCAGGGCTTTTTTTTTCTGGGGAAACAAGTGAGGGAACTCTCATCCAGGGCAACTCCCAGGAGGAGGTGGTGCCCCTGTTACTACATGCACGTGCACGCAGTGCGTGCAGTCTTCTGGGACTGTGTGATGATGTCACTTCCAGGAAGTGACATCATCACACAGGCTGAGGCCGCCCTGGGAGTGTTCCTGTGCTCCACAGGGGGGGGGGATTTGACTGGATCAGGCCAAATTCGGCCCGGAATAAGACTGATTCGGCCAGGAATGGACTGCTACCGCACAGAAAAGCACCCCCTCCCCCAGGAGCAGCCCAATCCTAGCTGTTTAGGGTCCAAATTAGGCCTAAACGGGCCCAAAATGGCCAGGATTGGGGCCAAATCAGCCTGGGAGAGGCTGCTGCCACATAGGAGAGCACTTTCCCACCCAGCAGTGGCCTGATCCTAGCCATTTCAGGCCCAATCCTGGCTGTTTCAGGCCTGATCCTAGCCATTTAGGGCTGAAATTGGGCCAAAACGGGCACAATGGCCAGGATCCAGCCCAAATCAACCTGAAATAGGATGCTGCTACATGGGGAATGCTCCCCCATCTGGAAGTGGCCTGATCCTAACCATGTCAGGCCCAATCCTGGCCATCTCCAGCCAAAACTGGGCCAAAACGGGCCCCCAAAGTCCAGGATTGGGTCTGATTCAGCCTGGATTGGGCTGCTGCCAGACAGGGGAGTGCTCCCCTGCTTAGTAGTGGCCCGTTCCAGGCTGTTCCTCCACCCTCCCACCACGTGTACTCCCCCCCCCCCTCTGGAGCAGGCTTACCTTAATCCGTTTGCTCCAGGGGAACTGATCTCCATCTGGTGATCAGGGTATGGGACCACCACACACGAGAGGTGCCGGAATGCCATTCCGGCGCGTTCTGGCAGAAAAAAAGCCCTGGTAGCAGTTATTGAAGTCATTGTTCCTTTCCCTTTCACATGCAGCTTGCCTTCTCCTTCTTAGAACTCAATTTCAGGTTTCCTGTTTGCCAATAGCATCCATAGGAACATAGAGGAAATCGAGTCCTCCTGGCCCACTGGCGTGTCCCATCCAACTCCCCAAGTATGTGTGAGAGGCATTGAGTTACAGCAATCAGATTGTCCAGTTAGGATTAAGGACTTACGGTTTTACATCTCTTATCAGCCACACACAAATTTGTTGTGAGGATAAATGGGAGGAGGAGAGAACCCTGTATAGGCCCTTTCCACAGCCCTCAGATAGCAGACAATTTCAAATAAAGAAATGGTAACTCTCAAGACAGGTCTGGTTTGAACTATGAAATGAGTACGTGACTGCACAGAGGAAGCTTTGAAGAATCAAACTGTTCATGTGGGATACCTGTAAGGAGTGGGAATGATCCCACCTGCCCTCCTACCTCTGTTTACTGGGGCATCCTTAGGCCTCAGAATGAGAGGAAAAGGGGTTAGGTTGCTAGTCAGGTCCTCCTCCCTCCGTGTCCTCTTTCTTGCATTCAGGAGCAAGAGGTAGGGTTGCCAAATCTGGTAGGGTATGGTTAGAGATAGGGTAGTCAAGCATGGCCTAGCAGCCTGCAGGAAATAGAGGGCAGAGACTTCTGGATTATGAGGGGCATGATCAGTGTACTGGGCGCAATGCTGTCACTTCCAGTGCAACCCAGAAGTGACATCATTGCACCATGAGTGACTCTCTAGCATTTTCCCCAATGTGCCGGCATTTGCTCTGTAGAACATAGAGTCTTAGGGCAATGCTAAAGCATAACCCAATACAATAATGTCACTGCTGGATCATACTGGAAGCAACATTTTCATGCTGGAGAACCCTATTGTGCCCTCCTGCCACCAAGCTGAATGGCAGAGGACAATAAAC
The DNA here is from genome assembly GCF_028583425.1 of Eublepharis macularius. Taxonomy (NCBI): domain Eukaryota; kingdom Metazoa; phylum Chordata; class Lepidosauria; order Squamata; family Eublepharidae; genus Eublepharis; species Eublepharis macularius. Next base: position 38,981,726 of record NC_072791.1, read on the forward strand.
GCTGGGGGCGGGAGACACCCTGCGCCCAGCACCAAGATGGCAAGGTTAGTTGAAGATGTCTTTGGCTCTGACAATATTTATGCATCATAACAATTTCTGCAATCAAGTTTTGGTGGCAGCTGCATTCTCCAATGTGCCAGCTTTCTTCTCACATCTACCATCTAGGTATGTATATCCCTACACAGAGAGGTGGGGTTAAATATGAAGCCTACATTTGGTCCTTAGACAATTGACTTGATGGAAAGTAGTAGCTTTGCTGTAAAACGTAAACTCTGTTCTTTCTGAATTCCAGAACTGAAAAAAGGGCAGCAGGAGGAGAAAAGCAGTGGTGGCTTATTGTGATAAACTCCAAGCTCAAGGATGCAGAAAAAACAAACCCTGAAAAGGGAATTAGCTAAGGCTGGAAATCCTGTCTATCATCCTTTAGGTCTCTGAATCTTGACCTTGAAGCTGCCAAGCTGTCACTGAATTCTGTCTAATACACTCTATCCTGCTTTAGCTTTATCAGATACCATTTGAAATGATAACCTGTTATCTCTGAGATGCCAACATACATAAAAAGATGCTGGCCCTAGAGTCTTTGCCAAGTTGTTTTCCTCAGTGAGGGACTGAGAAGGAGAAGCAGCCAGTGTGAGTGTTGGTGAGCCTTCCTTATTCTGTTCTGTCTGAAATAGCAGATTGCTCTCCGGGCATCATAACAAGAGCTGGGCCTGAGGTGCCCTCACAGAAGGATAAATTAGTGGGACCCAGAGGTGGTAGAAAGTATTGTTGCAGTTCAAAGCACAAGCAAGAGTACAAGTTTTGAAGACATGGTAAAAAATAAAACCTATACAACATACAACAGCAGAGAGAAAGGTGTTGAACCTTATATTACCTACTGTGCCAGTTTCCTACTCAAAGGATTTTTTTTTTAGGAGAGCATTCAAAATGTTACCATCATTTGTTACTCATTCTATTATCTCAAGATTATAGTACTGCTTTCCCCCTTCATGCTTTTGTAGGCCAAAACTTAGTCAGGTCATATCTAGATGATTTATATGCTGCCTCTCCGTTGAGACTGTTCAAGGCAGCTCTACAACTGAATACACAACATTCAGAAGCCCCTTTAGCACAAAAAATGAAATATTAGCTTACTCAGAAGTAATTTTCATTGTGTTCAACAGGCTTACTTCCATATAAGCATGCACACACTGGTATTTTGCTGCTGCTGCACAGATGCAAAAAAAAGAGAGAGATTGCTTTCAAGTGATGAACAAAAAAGGACTCTTCATGTCAGCAGAATCCACAGGAGTTAGTTGGTTTAGCCCAATAAGGCAGAGGTGGAGTCTGAAACTGGAGTTGCAGGTCCCCTACTCTCTGAACAAGAGGGGGGACCCAGCACTCACCTTTACAAAGTCTTTGTGTGCAAGCTCCTGGTGCAAACATGATGATGTCACTTCCAGGAGTGATGTCATCACACAGGATGTGAGAGTTCTCCTGCACTTTGAGCCAGGTTGATTCTTAAAGAATCAATCCATTTGGGGCCTAAATCAGCCCTTTGCAAAGCACAGGAGCACTCCTGTGACCTGTATGATGATGATGGCATCACTTCTGGAAGTGATGTTGTTGTGCCACACTGGGAGCATGCCCTGAGATGCCTGTTCCCACCACTCCCACCCCCACTAGCCAGGTGAGTGGTAGCAGGGGGTGGAAGCTGGGAGCAGGGAATCCCCCGCCCCCACCAGAGGACCGGCAACCCTATCTGGAACTGAGCAGCTGAGGAAGAGGCTGGTTGCTGAGGAGCTTGATAAAATTTTCTGGGTTCTTATCCTTTTGAATAAGGTAACTGGAAAAACTTTTATGAGAAAATTAATTCGTAAAACGAGTGGAGTTAAGTTTACTTTGGCTGGTATTACTGGAATCATATTATTATTGCAGGGCTGCATTTTTCAAGTTGAAGGCAAAGCTTGGTTTCCAGTCTGTTCCTTTAATCAAGAGGACTGCATTGAAGGATTTTGGCACTTGGCATCAGAAAAGGAAGCTTGAACCTCTATTCCTCCTCCTGAAGGCCTCACTGACAACAGAAAATATTCCTATTTTTAATGAACACTTTTGCTTATCTGTTAAGTTAAAGTGTTCGTGGAAGGGATGGGTTTTGACCTGGGATGTGAAAGAAGGGGGCACAGTGTAAATTTTCTGAGGCTGTAGTGCAAAACCTTAGCCAATTTAGTTAATGTATCTGTAATAGTGAGTATGATTATCAATAAGATGCATGCCTTTCTATTTAACATAAGAAATTGCATAGGGTTGCCAGACAGCAGCCTGAAATCTGCAGGGGCAGGCAAAGTGGCATTGTGCAGGCATGCAATGTCACTTCTGGAGAAAACCAGAAGTGCTGTTGTGACATGGGGAGGGGACACTCTGTAATTTGCAAAAACTCTATGATAAAGCTGTGTAGGAGTTATATGCGATGCTGGCGCACCTCCTTCCAATTTGCCATTTTTCTCTCCAGGGTACATTGCTAGGAAGCCTAAAAGGCACTGAACGTGGTAGAAATACAGCCTCCAACTCCAGCCACCTTAAGAACATAAGAAGAGGTCACTGATGGTCAGAGGTCAGACTAGTGGTCCATCAAGTCCAGCATTCTGTTGCACGTCAATTAACCAACCAATTTCCCTGGAAATCAAACAGGGCAAAGAGGCTGAAGCCCTCCTCTGCTGCCTCCCAGCACTGATATTCAGCACTTTCCTGCTTCTGGATTTGAAGACTCCCTTTAGTTACCTTGACAAATAACCATTGATGGACCTCTCCTCCATGAATCTGTCTAGCCCCCTTTGAAAGCTACCTATGCTCGTGGCCTTCACTACTTCTCCTGCCAGTGTATCTCACAGTTTAATTATTTATTAAAGAAATACTTCCTTTTCTCTGTACTAAACCTAATTTCCAGGAATTTCATTGAGTGCCTCTGAGTTCCTGCTTGCGGGAAGGGCAGGGTATAAGTTGAATAAAATAAAATAAAATAAAATATTATGGGAGGGGTATAAAAAACTCCCTCTGCCTCCACACCATGCATAATTTTATAAATCTTTACTATGAGCAGAACCACAAGTGACAAAAGGCACAGATTGGACACTTGTCAACTTCCCTCAAGTTTTGATGGGAAATGTAGGCAGCTTGGCGGAATGTTGGACAAGTGACAGTTAAAAAGTCCATTGGACAGCAGTCAGAGAGCGAAGCTGCGAGACCAGGATGCCTACATTTCCCATCAAAACTTGAGGGAAGCAGACAAGTGTCCAATCTGTGCCTTTTGTCACTTGTGGTTCTGCTCCCAGTTGTTGATCATAGTAACTTGCACTGTGTAATGTGCCTTGAGTCTCAGTGAGAAAGGCAGACTATAAAACAACAAAGAAAACAAATGTGCAGACTAATATAAAGCCAGTTCCCATCACCTCTCTTAGTCTCTTGCCTTAAAAGATCCAGCAGAGGTCACCATAAATCAGCTATGACGACGCCAGTCATATATAAGCTTGTGCAGATATCCACCAATTCCCCCTCAGGCTTTGGGAGAACCCTGAAAAAGGTGCCAGTAGTCAGTACCAGTGAGCACCATCACAAAAAAGTCCTGATCCCGCCCTGACCCCCCAGCTGTCTTTTTCCTAAAATTAAACATCACAATGTGGGCCCATGAAATGTGGGAACATTTTCCTCAGAAGCATGGCCATGAGGACAAGTTGACAGTAGATTGGATAGGATAACACACATATTTGAGGTATTCGAGGCAACATATGAACAGAGGTGGTTTGCCATTGCCTCCCTCTGTGTATGACCCTGAACTTCTTTACTGGTCTCCCATCCAAGTGCTAACGAAGACTCTGAGCAGAACCACAAGTGACAAAAGGCACAGATTGGACACTTGTCAGCTTCCCTCAAGTTTTGATGGGAAATGTAGGCAGCTTGGCGGAATGTTGGACAAGTGACAGTTGAAAAGTCCATTGGACAGCAGTCAGAGAGTGAAGCTGCGAGACCAGGATGCCTACGTTTCCCATCAAAACTTGAGGGAAGCTGACAAGTGTCCAATCTGTGCCTTTTGTCACTTGTGGTTCTGCTCATTGTTTCCCCTTAGCAATTTTTTTCTTAGCCTGAATAGTTTCCAGCCCTTCCTCATAAGAAAGTTGCTCCAATCTCCAATCATCTTGGTTCCTTCCTTTTGTACTTTTTCCAGTTCTGCAAGGACCAGTTTGGTGTAGTGGTTAACAGTGGTGGGACCCTAATCTGAAGAACCGGGTTTGATTCCTCACTCTTCCGCTTGAAGCCAGCTGGGTGACTTTGGATCAGTCACAGTTCTCAGAGTCCTCTCAGCCCCACCAACTTCACAGGGTGATTGTTGTGGGGATAATAATAACATACTTTGCAAACCACTCTGAGTGGATATTAAGTTGTCCTGAAGGGCGGTATATAAATCAAACATCGTCGTCATCATTGTTGTTGTCGTTGTCGTTGTCATTGTTGTTGAGGTCCTTTCTGAGATATGTTAGCCAGAACTGCACACAGTATTTTGACGGAGGCCACATCACAGCTTTATACGATGGCATTATAATATTGACTCCTTTATTTTCAACTCCTGCCACATGCTGGGCTGACATTTTCATCAAGTTTTCCACAACAACCCCAAGATCTTTTTCAATAGCAGCATGGATTTAAAATTAGGATTTTTGTTCCAATATGCATCACCTGACACCCACACAGAATTTCATTTGCCACTCAGTTGCTCACTCACCCAGTTTAGAGAGATCCTCCCGTAGCTCTTCAGAATATGCCTTGGTTTTCATCTTCCGTAATAATTTGGAATCATCTGCAAACTTAGCAGCTGTACTGCTCAGCCCCAATTCCCACTCATTTATGAACAAATTAAAGAGGCAACTCAGTCAGTTTGGCTCAATTCTTGAGACACTCTTCCCCAAAACAGTGGCTCTGGAACAGCTACGTGGCCCACATTTTCTGCCGTGAAAACTCGATGTGTGCTTGCTGAGAAAGCAGTTTATGACAATACCAAAGTCATCTGGATGTTTTTCAGTTTCTTGTTTCAAGCAGCCGATCTGCACACTAACAATCATAAGTAGCTCTCCAAAATTCGGAATACTTCACGGTACCCTTTTACTTCAATGGCAGAATTCAGAATATGCTTAACTCTCAGATCAATGGAACTTGGAACAATAAAATTGGTTAGTCTTAAAGGTGCTACTGGACTCTTTTTGATGATGGAACTTGGAAGTGCTTACTGCCAAGCAGTGCTTTGCAGTTATTCTCTGATGACATGCAGTGCTATTTTTTCCTTTAAAAAAAAAGAAGTACTGGTACTCAGGATGTTCTCAACTCTCAGCCCAATTCCTGACTGCCCAAGAGGTGTCTGTACTTTGTAAAGAGTACCCCCTGAAAAAGCCTTTATATTTACACAGACATATTATTGACATTGGCACTCATTGGGGATTACGTCATATAACAAAACTTTATATTGTGTATCAATAGACATGGTTCCTTTGAAAAGGCAGCACCACTTTGCACATACTGTTCCACAACTAGTTAGAGATCTCTAGGCAGTAATCTACTTCCTAGCACACATTTACCCCTTAACTGGATTGTGATAGTTGACCTTCAGATTCTGACTGAGAGCCGAACCACACGATACAAATTACACGAGACCGAGCGAGTGTCAGGAGTCCTGTCTTACCCCAAATGCCCATGTCCAGCATTCTCTTGATGAGCGCGTGTTCTAGTCCAGGCACGGATTCTTAATGTTATGCTCCAGTGTGGCTGTGATGGTGCGTGTTCATGGTTGCAACCAGTAAGTTGACAATGCAGAGTGTCCTTTTTTCCTGGATCTTCTGCTTCCTATCTGCAGCTCACTCCACCATGCTCTCAGAACTGCGGGTAGATGGCACTCACGTCTATGCGCAGAGTGCAGATGCATGATGGGATATCCTTCCTGTGTCTTGGAGGAATGCAGAGAAAACCCGTGCCACCGTGAACATGAGTTCGATGGAGGTCCTGCATTCCTGGTGCGTGTAGTTGAAAACAACATTGGAACACGTGTAAGTGCATTTTCGTGTCATTCACGTGTAATTCGTATTGCGTGGTTCGGCTCTGAGTTGGGTAATTTGATCCGTTTTATTTGAAACACATGTTATGTTTTCATCCATCTGATTCTGTCTGTTCATCCCACTGCAAAAGCAAAACAGTGAGGGTGAATTTAAGTACAAATCTTTACTGCTCTATCTATTTTAAATATCCATCCATTAAAAAAAAGACATGTTCTTGGAGAAAGGAAATAAACTAGATTCAGACCTCACTATGTATCAGATAGAAACTTGTAGCTTAACAGCCACACTGTGACCTGTTCATCTGATACAAAATTATGAATATCAGGTCAATGAAGAATGAACTCAGACCATCTGCATGACACACATATTTTTGTAATCACAAGGAATTAAACATTGGGCAACCTCTTAAATAAAAATGCCAGTTTTTCACATGATATCTACAACAAAAAGGAACATGGTGTTAAATGTAGGACAAACAACAATGACAACCATGTAGTTGGAAAATTATAAACAATGTAAAGGGTAAGTAGTCATAAGTATCTTGTAACAATACTATCAATGACTCATAAAGGCATATGTAATCCACTGTTCACACAATCAGTGCAGCTGGTCATATGCAATCCAAAATAAATATCATTTACTGGCAAAATTCCCATCAAATATAAATTCTTATATCCAGTACAATACACAATAATGCATAATCAACGTGCTCCAAGTTATGAATCACACTTTGATGGAAACATCTTCTTCGGGTATGGATTAATCAAAGTTATGAACGTTACATGTGTTTCTTCGATTCACAGTTATAGCGACTGTGCTATGAAAGTGTAAAAAACAGCAGTAAGTAAACTGTTTACCTAGTCAATCCATACCTGAAGATGTTTCCATTGAAACATGGTTCATAACTGAGAACACATTGATTATATGTTTTTGTGTATTGTATTGGATATAAGAATTTATATTTGATGTGAATTTTGCCAGTAAATGATATTTAATTTGGATTGCAAATGACCAGCTGCATTGATTGTGTGAACAGTGGATTACATATGCTTTTATGACTTATTGTTCACATGAAGCTGCCTTATAATGAAACAAACCCTTGGTCTGTTATGGTAATTATTGTCTGCTGAGATGGGCAGTGGTTCTCCAGGGCCTTAGGCAGAGGTTTTTCACATCACCTCTTACCTGATGTTCTCTGGGGCTAGGGAATTTTATCCTAACCAGGTGATGATGCAGGCAGGTGAAAGTATTACTGAGAAATGCATTTCCCACTGAAAACAACAGAAACAATTATTTGTTTACTAATGCCTTACATTTATTCCAGTGTTAAAGAAACAGTTTCAAGGGATTCTTTTTTTAAAAAAAATGAGCTATGACTCAGTTCTGTCTTTGTCCTTAGTAAAACAATTGAAAGACAGTTGGAACAACAGATTAGACACCACAGAGGATTTCCACATCAGGAGTTGATGTTTACTGTACCCCCTCCAACTCACAATAAAACTCTATCCCTCCCCATATATATCATGTTTTTTCAAAATACTTCATGAGACAGAATTACAACCACATGATACAGACACAAGCTTTAAAAGAAGATTAGCCAAAGATATGACAACAGGCAGAACTGAAATTGTGGGACCTTCTTGTAGATTCAGGTGGATGGTGGACAGAGGCTGATCAATCATATGATTAATTCAGGATTAAACTATTTCTAAAATTATGTTTTTTTCTTACCATATTTAAGTCCTCCCGCCACAACCTTGAGAACTATATTTTAGAGGGAAGAGTTCTACAATAATAAAAGTGGAGAAAGTGCCAGACAGAATACAAATCCAGCCTCATTCCCCTTCATTCATTCTAAGTCCTTGAGAATGAAAATCCACCTTGAAATCTGCCTGCAACCAGTTAGACAGCTGATAGAACTTTTAACTGTGATTATGAAATTGGAATGAAATATCTAACAAGCTACTGAATATACAATTCTCGAGGGGTGGATAAAAAACACTTTCACTTCCTTCAAATGTTAGGAAAGACATTATCAAGCCAGCATATTCTTACTAAAGGCTCTGTGAAAGAGATCATTGCTGCAGACACACTGACCACCCATGGATTCTGCAGAGCAGAACTTTGTCATTGCAGGCAGTGCAGTGAGCCCCCCAGAGCTTTGTTCCTCGGGCTAACAGACCTTAGAGAACAGTTTAGGGGGCTGCAGTAGAAGTGGGAAATCTGTGAAAATTGTGCTCCCCTCTGCCACAACCAGAAAATGCCTTACTATAAGAGGAACTGTAGGATATGGTACATGCCAGTATTTCTTGTCCTGCTCCTACTGGGTAGTTTCCATGTTGTTTAATATGTCATATCAAATTACTTATGTTTTGTTCAGCATTGTTTCATATCTGTATTCCTGTATTCAAATTTATGCCACTTTTCAAATTTTTGCAATGCATATCCTATTGCATATTTTATTGAATGTCTCCACTCTTGATTGTACTGACTTATACTGTGTAATCTACCTTGAGTCTCAGGGAGAAAGGCAGACTGTAAATAACATAAATAAAATAAATAATCTCAATATGCATATGATTTCAAAAGCTGTAAGGTAAAGCATATTTGATATAATTATTTGTTAGATACTATTAGTAGCTATTATGTGATAGCTACTATTTCAACAGATCATGTGAAGTGGGCTCGGGATTGGACTAGATGGTCTGTAATGCTCCTTTCAACTCTATGATTCTATGACTCTATTAAGGTTCTTTTAAAAATAAATAATTAGCTCCAATAAATAATTAGCTCCACCCCAGGTACTGTTATTTGTGTAGTTTCTCAATAAATTTTTAACATCAGGTTGGCAAAATATATGTTCCACTCTGCAAGATTGATACAAAGATATATAATATTTTGAACACATACATGCAGCTGTGTTTTTTTATAATAATAAAAGGAAAAGATAGAAATGACAGTAGAAAGTGTATAAAAACTTATATAAAATACAAAGCACTACATTCGAGTTACATTTGAGCTACAACAGAAAAGTATATTCAAAATATGTAACAGCACATCTAGCTTATATAATAGTTCTCTTCCCCTCTCCTTGATTGCTTATATCCAAACTTTAATACCAATAATTTCTAATCAGTCATCTCTTCCATATTTTGTCTCTATATTATGATTACCTTAATTTATCTTAGTTTCAACCTAAGTAATCAAAGAAATCTTTTCCTTTTTTCCAGCATTCCGATATTGTTCTATTTTGCACATAGGAAGTTAATTTAGCCATTGATGCATATTCATACAGCTTGTCTAGACACTCAGGCATGTCAGGGAGAGAATCTGTTTTCCATTTTGCTGCATATAGTACTCTCACGGCTGTCGCCATATACCGGAAGAGATCTCCCTGTTCTTTTGTAATATTATTCAGTAAGATATTTAACAGCATATTTTCCAGGTTCAGCTCAACCTGGAACCTCAGGCAACCTGAGCCTGAAAATCTTCTTTATCTTTTCATGTGTTTTTATCCAATATCTTCATGCTTCCTTGCAATACATGCAGCTGTGTTATACAGAATCAGACTACTGGTCTTTTAAGAGTGTAGAGGAGAGCAACCAGGATGATCAAGGGCCTAGAGAACAAGCCCTACAAGGAAAGACTGAGGGACCTGTGAATGTTCAGTTTGGAGAAGAGGAGGTTATGGGGAGACATGATTTCTCTCTTTAAGTATTTAAAAGGCTGTCACTTAGAGGAGGGGAGGGAGCTGTTCCTATTGGCAGCAGATGATAGGACTCAAAACAATGGATTTAAACTACAAGAGGGAAGGTATCAACTGAACATTGGGAAAATCTTAAGAGTAGTCCAGCAGTGGAATTGGCTGCCTAGGGATATGGTGGGTTCTCCCTCACTGGCAGTCTTCAAGGAGCAGCTGGACAAATAATTGTTGGGGATGCTTTAGGCTGGTCCTGCATTGTGCAAAGGGTTGGAGTCTGTAAAGCCCCTTATAACTCTATGATTCTATGAATATTGGGGCAGAAAGATGGGATAAAAATCTTATTAATAAATAATAAATAAATAAAATATATATTCTAATTTACCTGTGATAGTCTTGGGGTGGGTTAGAAAACCTATTTTCTGAGTCAGAATGCAGAAGATATCAAAAGACTAAATAAATTAATGCATTAAATAACATTACTAGATGAAACTGAAATGTTGGGTTATCCTGAATAAAGTCTTTGAAATTCTTCTAGCTCACTCATCACTCCATTAATGTCAGGTCATACACCTTTTGTAATTTTCATTAACTGGCATGATTTTTTTCTTGCAGCTTTTTCCTCTTCTTTATCCAGCTCTTTCTCTCTTAGTCAGATGCTGCTGAATTATTAAAGACTATCTTCCTCATCCATCCTCCTGCAATGCCGTCAAAGAACACTAATGTCCAAGTGAATTAAACATGGTCAGCTTAATTCCAAAAGATTCCAGAGGCCTTTCTTCAACTCTATTTTAAGAACAAAGTGAAAGCTGCCTGATTCACAAAATGGGATTGCTATGCACAGAGAGCACAGAGCAGCCATGCCATGGGTTTTACTGCACAGTGAGCACCAGCCAGCAGAAACTGAAAAGCATTGTCAGTGTTCATCAAGGCCTTTCTTTAAAAGATTTGGGGCAGTAACCAATGACCAAAACCCATCTGATCATTGCTTCAAAATTTTCTGCCTGGCAGTAACTATGGCCATTTTCACACTTCTTTAAAATAGTGCGATACTCACAGAATGCTGCTGGTTTCCTCGTGTGATTTTTGATGCCACCCCTGATGATTTTGATGCCATTCATGGCTGCCTGCCTCCAATCTGCCTGCCTCCAGATTGTACAAGGAAGCCAACAGCCTTCTGTGAGTATCACACTATTTTAAAGACATATAGTACACTGTGTAGCAACAGAAGCTTTTTTCTGAAAGAATTATGTTATATGGTTGTTGTGGGTTTTCCGGTCTGTATTGCCGTGGTCTTGGCATTGTAGTTCCTGACGTTTCGCCAGCAGCTGTGGCTGGCATCTTCAGAGGTGTAGCACCAAAAGACAGAGATCTCTCAGTGTCACTGAGAGACACTGAGAGATCTCTGTCTTTTGGTGCTACACCTCTGAAGATGCCAGCCACAGCTGCTGGCGAAACGTCAGGAACTACAATGCCAAGACCACGGCAATACAGCCCGGAAAACCCCCAACAACCATTGTTCTCCGGCCGTGAAAGCCTTCGACAATACATCAATTATGTTATAAATAGCTATTCAATACAACAAGGGAACATCACCAAATTCACAAGTCTTCACATTATAACATACAACAGGCACTCTGAAAATATACTGCTTCTTGCAAACTTTCTTTCAATATATACAAGTTCGAACATTTAGACCTCCTGCATGTTGCTTATCCCACTATTAAAATCTGAAACAATAGTTAGGGTTGCCAGGTGTCCAGTTTTCACCCAGACAGTCTGGTATTTTGGGAGACAGTCTGGGGAAAACATTCCTCAAATACTGGACACCTGGCTTGGCCCCTCCCCTGTCGCCCAACCTAGCCTGTGGATGTGCTTCACCACCAGGCTGGGGAAGTGACCTGACAGCTTGAGCACCCACCTTGCCTCCTTTGGCTGCATGGTACACCTAGGAGTGGCCAGAGGCCAGCTTGGGTGCCTGGCCAGTGCACAGTGCCTCCCATGAGTGGCTGGCCATTCCAGGGGGAGCGGAATTTAGTGGATGACATCACTTCCAGTAGTGATGTCATTGCACTAGATATGAGTGTGCATGTCAGGCTATGGCATTCCAGACGCACGAGTCTGCCTTCCTCCCTTTTGCAAGAAGACAAGGTCTTTTGGTTTCAAAAGATTTTATTTGAAAGACAGCATTCAGGCCCAGGTGTCCATACTCCAGGACCAAGTAGATCCTGGCTGAGCAAAGCTTTGTTAGGAATGAGGTACAAAACAAAAGTTGTTACACATCAAACCCTCAGATCCCAGCCTCCCCCCAGAGTTCACATAGCAGGAACTTTCTCTGTGGGAACGCTGAATACCCAAGGTCGACTAAGAAGAACATAGATAAGACGCAGCATCCTCTCCCATGGAAAATGTGGTCCTGGCACTCGGGGGTACCTGGAGGGAGAGAAAGACTAAACAACTACAGAAATTAATATGGCGTTACTTAGGCTGCATTCTCCCAGGATAACAGACCCTGACAGTGCATGCACTGCATGCACAAATCTTAAACAAAAAATGTTGGTGCCACTCCCCCATAGTGTTTGGTATAATTGGTGCCACTCCCCCCCCCGGGTGTTTGGTATAATTCTGGACCCATCTGGCAACCCTAACAATAGTCCCGCCTCTCTACACTAAGCTCATCCATTTTGTTTTCACTTTGGGTTAGCTAATTCAGACTAGAAACAGCTTTAGTATTTAAAAGCAGGCTGATGTATATATCTTTAACGTCCCACTGTTTCAGGAGTCCCCCCCCCCCCATATTATGGAGTCCTGAATAAATATGTGACACACAAGCAAAAGAGTACTGCTAAAAGTCACCTATTCCCAGATTTTTAAAAAGTGGTATCAGTAAGAGAGATATTAGAGAAAACAGAAACTCCAGCATGTCTTGATCTTACTTTGGATTTGGTAGAAAATTTGACAAAGATTGGGCAACAATCTTGTGCCATGAGGGTCAGCTTCAAGACTAGCATTGGCAACAAATGAGTCTCTCTGTGGTGGACAATGTGTGTCATACTTTCTGCCACACTCACTGTTACCCACCTGTGGGATATCTGAATGTTTATATATCTGCCCAAATTCATGAAATCTTAACATTGCATAGCAAGAGGTTTTTTTAAAAAAAATGCAGTCACATTTGAGAGATAGTAGTGTTGCACTGAGACAGACTTAGGAAGGAAGGAATCCATGGGTCAAATGTTGCCTCCAGCATGAATCCACTAGGCTTGCTTAAGCAAAAACTTGTCCCCCATCTCACCTGCAATGTACTGATAATAAGAGTGACATACTTGATAATTTTAATAATAAAGATTATTGAAATAATATATGTAACACATTTGAACACTCTAAATGAATGCTAAATATGATCTCCCCCTTCTAAGTTATTATGTACTTAATTCTGCCTTGAAATCAGTGTAATTTAAAATATTTTTTGTTGCATTATGTGCTAATCTTCTAAATAGCACCTGCCTTTTTAACATACAAAATATTTAATCCCTAACGTTATTTTGGTATTTGGCAGAAAAAAGCATGGTACATTCATCGTTCTACATTATTAATATCAATTGTCATGCAAAATAACATGTTCTCTAATGTCTCATTAAAATCTGAATATTTATTGTTAGTTGACAAGTGAGAGGTATAATGTAATTGTTTTAAAGTAATTTAATTGCTTCTTACTTGCAATTCTGATTCTATGAGAGTGACTGGAAATGTGTCTTTATTTTCGGTAGATTTGTGATATTGGAAAACTAACAAATTTACAAAGTTTAATGGTACAGGGAAGTGTTCCTTCATCTTTATCCTTTAATACGGTATTGGCATTTTCACCGGAGGAAATGAGCTGTTAACTCCAGCAATTTTGATTTCTTCAGCCAAGAATAAAACATCCACAAACACCATCCACTGTAATGCTCTCATTTGTTTTGCAATTTATCTGCTGCTGCTGTTGTTGCTGCCGAATGCCATTTCATTTGTGATCAAACATTTGGTTCTCATAAAAGATTTATCTTTCTTATATGGCAAAGTACCATCAGGTTGGTAAATATTGCAAGGCATGAAACTAATATCCTAGTTGAATGCAAATTTCTATTTTATTGTCCTCGATCTGCACTAAACAATGTAAGCTCAGTAAAGAGCTATATTTAATTCCTCTGTATGTTATTGGATGTGAATCAAATCATTGTGGATATTGTAGCCACTCCATCATTCTAGTAGTGGGTCATCAGGATTGCCATACTTGCAAGGAAGAAGTAATAAAGATATATAAAGCAGTCCATAGTATACAGATTACCAGCTGGCTGTTCATATTTATAACATCTTATGTAAGGACAGTAAGCAAGTAATCAGTATCATAACAGGCACAGACAAGTTAGAACACTGCCAATGCATGTATCTCTTAGCACTGGTTTAGATCCCACCTAAAATGTCCATATATGGATGTATTTCCAGCCAGAATGTGTGACTTTATTTCCTTTCCTCTCTCACAGCAGTCCTGAAATGCTATTGGTGGAGGACTAGAAACACCCAGGGACAGCAATGGGGAGAGAGGTATTCCATGGCAAATAGTAATTGGAGAAAATGTCTCCCTCCCCTTGCATGCATGAATATGTTTTGTGGCTTAAAGAAGGCAAGGAGGCAATATCGGGCAGGATACACAACAAGAGGTTTTAATTTTTTGTTACTGGCCTTGGTTTACTTTCTCCTCCATCTTTCTTCTTTTTCTTTGCCCCCTAGGTCTAGAGGGCATAGTCTGCCCCGCAATCAACTACAGTCCCTTTATTGTTGAAGGCTTTCACGTCCAGAGAAAGTTAGTTGTTGTAGATTTTTCAAGCTGCATGGCTGTGGTCTTGGCATTGTAGTTCCTTCGCACTTCAAGAAAATGGCTACTCCACAAATGAAATCAGAAGAGCGATTAAACCAAGGATAAATCAAACAACTAAGGAAAAAGTCTCCCACAGGAAAAGTGTTTTTGCCATATATCAAAGGAATCACTGATCAGATGGGAAAGCTTATGAATAAGCACAACTTACAAACAGTATTTAGACCCACCAGAAAAATACAACAGATGATACGATCAGCAAAAGACAGTAGAGACCCCTTCACATCTGCAGGATTATACCACATACCCTGCAGCTGTGGACAAGTTTACATCGGGACCACACAGCATAGCATCCAGACAAGAATAAAAGAACATGAAAGACACTGCAGACTTGGCCAACCTGAAAAATCAGCAGTGGCAGAACATAGCCTAACAGTGGTCAAATCCACATTCACCCATTACCCGCATGTTTTTCGGATATCTTCCGTTTGCCTCCAATACACGATTTTTTCCTCTTCGTTCACATTCCTGCTTCCAATCCGTCTTTCTCGCGCGTCCCTCCGGTCACACGGCCGCTCGAAAACCGCTTTTTTGGGCAGGACCTTTTTTCCCGCCCATTTTTTTAAAAAAATTTTGAGCACACTTTTCCGTTATTTTGATCTTGCCTTATAAAGAAACATCATTGAAGATAATGATGCCTCTCTTTCCCCCACTGACAGCACTGATGGCTCTCTCCCGTTTCTTTTTTGGAAATTTGGAAGCATGTGGGAAGCTTTCGTGGGCATTTCCTATGCAGGACAGTTCAGTGCCTGAATTTTACTGAAGTTTCACTTCCTTGGAGTGTCATTATTTTGATATTTCATAATTTCTATATTACAGTAATATATATATTTAAAAAAAACAGTTAAAAAGGAAGTTTTGCAAGTCCATTCTGAGGATGGATTCACCCCAAAATGATTTTTCAAACTACCAGATTTGATTCAGAAACAGCATAATCAATAAATCCAATGCTATGAAGTCAAAAACAGTCTTTTGCAGACTACGGAGTACTTGCAAGTTGAATCAGCCAATAGGGACTCTCGGAACGGCCGGAGAGACAGGAAGGGGGGTGGTTTTAAAAAATCCACGTAAATTGCGCATTGGCCCGTTCACGGCCACTGTGAAACTCCTGTTGAAAACCTGTGACCACATATTTGGGAGAAATGTGAATGATATGTGTCTGTTTAATGAGGTAATGTGACCGGCGCTTGGGATTGCGTGGGGAATGCGGGGAACATGCGACTTAGAATGAGTAATGTAGATTCGACCAGTATCTTATTCCAAGATACTAAAATACTGGACAACACATCCAACTACTTTGTCAGGGCAGGGCAGGGAAGCCATTGAAATTCATAAGCATAAGCATAATTTCAACAGGAAAGAAGTGAGTTTAAGAATGAATAGAGCATGGTTTCCAGTCCTGAAAAACACGAGACTAACAAAATACTCTACATCTTACAATAGCCCTGCAGATAAGATTAGCATATCAACCAATAAATCCATATGCAAAAGAACCTCCTCAGGATACAATGAAGCTTCCCCCCATTAGCATTCCACACCCTGGGAAACTCTTACGGAATGACTCAGCCCAAATCCACCTTCCTGAGTAGATATAAATTACCTGCTAACATCTTCCCCACACATTGACACTGACAGATCTCTGTCTTTTGGTGCTACACCTCTGAAGATGCCAGTCACAGCTGCTGGCAAAACGTCAGGAACTACAATGCCAAGACCATGGCCATACAGCCTGGAAAATCTACAACTAACGTATTTATTTATTTATTTATTTATTTATTTATTTATTTATTTATTTATTTATTTATTTATTTATTTATTGTTCTCCCCATACACAAGCTCAGAAGGGATTAACAACATGTAAGCTCATGTCCTAGAAATCTAGTTTGTCTTTAAGATACTAGGAGACCCAAATCTAACTGAGGTCTGGAATCCTTAGCAATGTTGATTGAGCAGTTGCCTAGCAACACTGAAAATTGCTGCCAGTATCTCATAACATACTCATTATCTCAGTGGCACACTTTTTTTCAAAGAAGCAGACATTGCTTCTGTGACTTGGGAGTTTTTCTAACACCCAGTGCATTTTTTCATATTTTTGAACATCTGTGATTCCCCTCCACCCTTGCAGGAAAATCCTTTTTGTCTGTTCCAGGCCCCATCATGTGGCTTTTTTGATCCACACTTTATAGCCCAGTTCAGAATTAGATATAATGGTGATTTGTCATTGGACTGATAATAGTTTTAATTAGAGATGGGCACGATCCGCATTACGATCGAAAAAAAGCCCACGATAATGGTGATCGCGCAATCGTGACCCAGCAGATCGTTATCATCCACAGCCAACAATCCAGCAATCGGGAGGGGCCTGGATCAGGGCAATCGGGCTCGGATCGGGGATCCAGACACTCAGGCGCCAGCAATCTATTCCCCTGGCAACAGAGCCAGGGGAATGCCTGAGCTCTGTTTGTCCTCCTTCTGTCGCCCTGGAAACCTGAATGGAATCCCAGCTTTTCTTGATCAGCAGGGCTTCCTTCCAACCATGGAGCAGCAAAGCAGTCACCAGTTGGGAGAAGACACCCAGGGGAGGAAGGGGGAAGGGGGTGTTCTGTAGCCACGGGCACTCCAATCTCATCCCTGCAAACCCTGATAGGCAGCTCTGACGGCCAAACACAGACGGCCAAACACAAACACAGATGCTGCCAGCAGCACCCACCATTCCTATATTGCTGGGAACAGCAGGGCACCCCTCCGCTTTTGCCTCCACAATCCACAATCCACGATCCACGGATTGGGAACGGGAGATTCTCAGTGCGGGTCATTAAATTGGGATCGTCACCGGCGCTGATCCACGATCAACTTGATCGTTATTTTTTTTTGGATCGTGCCCATCTCTAGTTTTAATTACATTGCTGGTCTCAGTGATTGTATTTGCATTTTTGATGATAATTTCAGTGATGTTAATCAATAAATCAATTGTAATTAGTGAGTTTGTGTTAATAATACATCTATACAGAAGCAGTGGAACAATAATAAATAAATAATACTTGTAATTATCGCAGAATGTGGGGGGGATCATGCCTATCTGGTGAACATTGCCCATATTTCCTCAGCATCCATAAGAATAAACAGTATAGCATGGATTGTTTGCAACGTTGCCCATTTTTCATATGCAAATGAAAGATGAATCTTGCATCTTCTCCTGTTGAGATGGGTATGATCTGCAATGAATGTCACAGATCTGACGCATGCATTTATCCAACATACATCATGAAGACCATGTGGATAGATATGGCATTTCAAGGGTGTCCATTTTCATGTTTGAAGCAAGTACTGCACATCAGGTAAAGAATGCCTCTTTCCCCATAAATAATATGGAATTATTGGGACACGAACATAGCTTTATAACTAATGATTTTTTCTTGAGGGAGGGCAGGAAGAATTCAGTAGAACATGTCTCTCCCAATATATCATATTATATTCCTCACCTATGTAACTTTCAATTTAAAGGGGTAAAATTGTTTCAGAAAAGGGGACAGAGATTATTTCAGGCTTCTGCCTGAAAGATTTTCCTTTCTATATCTCTCTATTTGTATATGCCAAAAATAGTGTAAATATATCTCTAAATCTGCAATAGGACTCATGCTAAACAGCATAATGAAATAAGATGGATGGCAACAATTCAGCTCTGTCTCATAGCTCTTGCTCTTCATCATATACCTAAAACTGGAGACAAGATAATATTTTAAAGTGAAAGTGGTGCGGGACAAGCATCACTTCCCCTACTGTACAAATGTCCTGCTTACTTACTCTCTCTTCTGGCTGAAACAATGCAGAAACCTGCAAAATCCATTTCCCAGAGGCAACAGCTGGTGAAATTGAATCCAAACAAGATGGAATGATGCTAGCTGGGAAGGGTGTGGTTGTAGAATGAAGTGATTTAATTATAATTGACAAGAGCAGGTCAACCTATGAGATCAAGTGAAGAATTCAGGCACAATACCAAACCTGGGAAGGTAGGAGCTGCAGAATGCCTTATTATATACATGGAAAAGAGCAAGAGTCCAGCAGCAACTATAAGACTAACAAAATTAGTGGTAGAGTAGGGTATGAGATTTTGTGAGCTACAGCTCACTTCTTCAGATACCACACATGGCTATCGATTTTGATCTTATTCTATCCATACGTGGTAGTTAGGGGCTCATCCCTTCTAGATGGGTTTGACCTTGCTAAAAAGATCCGCGCCTTGGAAAAATCTGGGCTTGACTACAATGTGCTTATGTTGGGCTACTTTTATAGACAATTCAGATGCTTCAGCTAATTGAGAATGCAGCTACTTTATTTATTGTCTTCCCACCTAGCATTTCCATGGGTACAAGATGGGACAGTTTTCATTGATTTCCCCCTCATGTAGCAGCCAAAAACACACATTCTTCCTGAAATGCTTCTCATGGGTGGTGGGGATGGAAAGCAGGAATAGCTTAAGGGGAACCAGAGGTCTTCCACAGTATGGGGAAATTGGTGAAAATTGGCCCCTTTGACTCCATGGATATTCTAGGCAAGATTTAAGTCATTGTCTGGTGTCAGCTAGTATGTATATACACATATTCCTTTGCCTTCTCTGCTTGCCTAAATAGTAAGATTTGGGCCCAATAGCACCATAAAGACTAACTAGATATGAAATTTCCTTTAGCCAGCTGGAAGGAGGGAGACTTTGAAGGGAAGGAGGTTCCCCACACCATTTGCAAACAGCATGGGGAACCTTCCCTTCCCAAGGTATGAAATTTCAATACTCTACACTCTCTTCATCTATTTGTTTCCAAATTCAGTTCAAAATACAAGTTCTAGCCTTTGCTCTGGAAATCACATACTTGAAGGACCATCTTGCCTCGTATGTGTCATTTTGCTATGTTAAGATGGAGCAATACGGCTTGCGATTGGATCCATCAACACCCCACCACACCCCGGTCCCAATACATGTGACTGATTTGGGGCATTTCTTTGTGACCACTTCTTTTATGGAATCTTCTTCCAGACGAGGCAAGGAGTTCCACTTCTCTATCATCTTTTTGGAAGAGCGACAAGCCTTTTATTTCATTGGGCTACTTGGTTGGGGGAAAAAACACTTTTAAATATTTTACAATAATACAAGTGGTGAACCTATAAAGACTTGGGAGCATTTCATTTCCCCCTCTTCCTCTATATCCTCTTTCCCTGCCTTGATACCCCCATAGCTTTCCCCCCTTTCCTGCCTCTTTCTCTCCTTCCTGCACACCAGCCAATGTATCTTTATCTCCCCCAACCTCCATCTTCAGTTTTCCCTTCTTCTCTCCCCTTGGCAACTGCTCCCTGGGAAAACTATGATCCAGTTCTGCATTTGTTTTCCAGTAATTTGGCAGCCATTCAATAAACCCATATCATGACTAGAGGTGAGGATGAACAGGAAAAAAAATCGAACACAATGTTCATTGTTCATTGCTATCCATGAACAGGGAACCATAAACAACCACGAACATGACCCTGTTCACGAACATGTTCATGGTTGGCTGTTTGTGGGAGGGAGAGGGGAGACTTGGAAGGGAAGAAAGTTCCCTGTGCCATTTGAAAACGGAGAGGGAACCTCCTTCCCTTCAAAGTCTCCCTCCTTCCAGCCGGCTGGAGGGAGGGAGGGGAGACACCGAAGGGAAGGTTCCCCATGCTGTTTGCAAATGGTGTGGGGAACCTCCTTCCCTTCAAAGTCTCCCTCCTTCCAGCTGGCTAAAGGAAGGGAGACTATCAAGGGAAGAAGGTTCCCCATGCCGCATGGGGAACCTCCTTCCCTTCAAAGTCTCCTTCCTTCCAGCTGGTTGGAGGGAGGGAGGGGAGACTCTCAAGGGAAGAAGTTTCCCCATGCCATTTGCAAATGGCATGGGGAACCTCCTTCCCTTCAAAGTCTCCCTCATTCCAGCTGGCTGGAGGGAGGGGGGGGACTTTTGTCAGGAAACCCCTGACAAGTGGCTGAGTCGGGGGTGAAGTGCCCCTCTCTCTGCTGCTGTGCAGCAGCAGGGAGAAGGGCATTTCACCCCGGCAGGCTGCACTCAGCCGCTTATCAGGGGTTTCCCTGACAAGCAGCTGAGTGGAGGATTTAAATGTCCCTCTTCCTGTGCTGCGCAGCAGCAGGGAGAAGGAAATTTAAACTCCAGCAGGCTGCAATCATCCCTTGTCAAGGTTTTCCCTGAAAAGCGGCTGAGTCGGGTGGTGGGGGGGTGAAGTGCGCCTGGGCTTAGATTGGGGTTTCTAGGGCAACAGGAGTTCAAACAGAATTCAGAAAGTCCGTGCCTACTGTTGCCAAGGGAATTGATTGAAAGGCGCCAGGCTGTCTGGCCTGACGAACAGCTGATGAACACCACGAACAGGGCTTGGAACGAACACATGTTCATCGGGAACAGGGCTTCATGAACAGCTTGCTTGCGAACAGCTGATCGGGCTGTTCGTGGCTTTTTTTTGTTCATATTGCTGTTCGTGCCCACTTCTAATCATGACATCAAAGGAACGTTTCCCCACTTAAGGCAGGCTAAAGACAGAGCATGGGATTTCTGCAGGGGCCATTTTGGAAACTCTGCAAAACAAGAAATTCGGTTTGCTTTGTGTCATAATTCAAAAATAAACATATTGTTATTTTAAAATAATTCTCAAATTTCAAGTCCATATAATAAGTGTGTCTTAATATCCTCTACAATATTTACACTGTAGCTAGTCTATTTTTATAAATATGGCAGGCTTTCCCTACACCCATGGGAAAATGGTAGGAAATAAATATGAATGCATAAATAATAAATAATTTAAACAATAGCTACCCAGCCTACATAAAGTCCTATAAAAATGCATAGCTCAAATGTATTAAAATGAGATTATTGTACGCAAACTGAAGAATTACTTGTAGTACTACTGTTGTTATAGATAATTTACATAGCACTATAATTGTGCATGATTTTTTTCGAATACAGTCCAAGATCAGCACTAAAGTATGCTAAAACCCAACCCATGTCTTCTAGGAACTTTTTGTGGTTTTATCAGCCCTTACTCCTTCTTGGCTGTTTTCCTTCCTTTCAGGCACTTGTCTCATCCCTTCTCACATGCACCTGGAGCAAAATTATGTTTATAAGGGGTGTGCATTTTGCAATTTTATGATGCTTTTGAATCCGTGGCTGTTGAGTGAAATGTTTATTGTGACTGGTTAGTTTTCCAAACAGCGTTGCTGGGTTGGACTCAGAATTCATTAATTTTTTTTTCCCATTCTCATAATTTTTGTGGCCATTCTTTTGAATGGGGAAGGGGAGGGGGACAAATTGGAGGCTGTGGGGCCAGGGCCGGCGCGCCCATGGAGGCCAGGTAGGCGGTGGCCTCGGGCGCGTGTGCACGGGAGGGGCGCTGGAGGGGGTGTTGGGGGTGGAGGCGCGCGCAGCGAAGCTGGAGTGACTAGGCTGCCTTCAGCTACTGCTGCAGCCAGCCAGCCAGCCCCTTGCTGCCGCCGCCGCCGCCGCCACACACGCCAGCCGGGCACAGCCTCTGTGCGCCACTCAAGCAGCGGCTCGCGGCTTCTGCGCCCAGCTGGGGCATGCGGCGGCGGCACGGAGCTGGCTGGATGGCTGCAGCAGCAGCTGTAGCCAGCCCACGCCAGCTCCGCTGCGCGCTCCTCCACCCCAGCTGGGCGCAGAAACCGTGAGCTGCTGCTGGGGTGACGCACGGAGCAGCCTCCGCGCGCCTCCCCAGCCCCGGCTCGCAGCTTCTGCGCTCGGCTGGGGCATGTGGCGGCGGCGGCACGGGGCTGCCTGGCTGGCTGCACCTACTGCTGCAGCCAGCCACCTCAGCTCCGCTGCGCACTCCTCCGCCCCGGCCGAGCGCAGAAGCCATGAGCTGCTGCTGGGGCGGCGCGCGGAGCAGCCTCCGCGCGCCGCTCCAGCAGCAGCCCGCAGCTTCGGCGGTCGGCGTGCCGCCCAGCCCCCCTGCGGCGCGTGATGACGTCTGCGATGACGTCATCACGCCGCGCAGAGGCGCAAGGCACGCTGCCGCAGGCGCCAAAACCTCTGGCGCCGGCCCTGTGTGGGGCAGCTGTTTTTGCATGTAACAGCACCAAAATCACACAGAAGGGAGGACTGTCTTCACACATTAGAGGGAGGACTGTCTTCACTCAGAAGACAGTTCTCCCTCTAATCTAAAGAACCTCTAAGTCTCAAGCAGAGTGAATAAAAGAGGATGATTTTACAGACCCACAAATTTGGTCTTTCTCTGTTCAGCTGCACTACTAAAATGGCCATCAAGTAGCAGCCAGCCACCATAATTTAGAACAACAAAGCCTTGCCTGCATTCATTTCATTTCCCTACTCTTACAGTGTCTGAGAATTTTTTTCTGCTGGAAACTTTGCATTTACCTTCCTTTCTTGCTATGGTTTGTTGTTTCCTTTCAGAAAATGAGGAAGGCTTCTGTTGCAGGAACACAAACACACACACCCGCTACTGTTGCACTTATCCCTATGTTGGACTTCCAGGGGGGGCTGAAGTTCTTTTTCAACCAAATTTCTCCCAAATCACAGTGGAGTGTCTTTTGCTTGTCCTTGGAAGACACCCCCCTGCACAAGTTTCAAGCAAATTGGGCATAGCATTTGAATTCTATGTGCCCCTGAGCACCCATCCCACCGTTAGGCTTCTCAGAGCCAAGCTACAAGTGACTTTTTTCACGTGTAGCGCACTTGATCGTTTTTGCAAGTTTTCCTGGGAACTGAAGTCCCAGTGTCCTTCCCTCCTCTGTTAGAATCACTGCCTGAAGAGCCAGAGAAAGCCGGCTGCAGCAGCAGCTTTTGCAATTTGTTCGTCCAGTCACAAGCCTGCTCTCAATGATCTTTGGGGGCAGGCAGCTGCAGCTCTCACCCTGGGCGTCTTGCTCCCAGGGAGCTGCTCTGGAGAAAGCCGATGTGTCTGTGAAGCTGAGCAGGACGCCCAGGGAGAAAGTTTCAGCTGCCCACCCCCAAAGATTGTTGAGAGCAGGCTTGTGACTGGAGGAACAAATTGCAAAAGCTGCTGCTGCAGCTGGCTTTCTCTGGCTCTTCAGGCAGCGATTCTAACAGAGAGGGGAAGGACACTGGGACTTCAGTTCCCAGGAAAACTTGCAAAAACAATCAAGTGTTCTACATGTGCAAAAAGTCACTTGTAGCTTGGCTCTCACTTTCACAAGAAAAAAGTCTCTCTCCAGCCCACCAAGGAGGAGTGAAGGGGAGAAGGAGGGAGAAGGAGAATGGCAGCTCTCTTTAGAGAGCTGAGAGAGCTGGGAGTGCTCTTTGATCCTCGCCACAATCTGATTGGAAAAGTGAAATTCAGTATACAGATTCAAATGAAACGTAGACTCATGCCGCCTTGCTGGCAAATGCTGGAACTTGGAAAAAAACACAGAAACTAGTGCAAAGACTTGACATATATATATACAAAGCTTTTCTCCCTCCCATAATATTTGTGCTCAAACTCATCAGATGTGCTTGTTAATTTAATAGAGCTCAGTCTTGATTCAGTACAACAGCCATGTCTTTTACACATTCCAAAAAAGCAATACTCACTGGAAATAGCATCCTTAGTCCCTTATCTTTCTTAAAATTCATTGTCATGTGTTCTGGATTTAGAATTTATTTTAAAGCTGTTAGAATTTCTGCAAGGCCTGTAATATCCCAGCCTTTTAATTGTACTGCTAATTGCTGCAGACTCTGTCAAGATTTAATTTGAAAACTGCAAAACTGACAACTCTGTTGTGTTTATTGCAATCAAGGATAAGAGTAAATGCTGAGTTTTTAGTTTACTTTTGCTCAATGTAGTCCATGTGGGGGGAAAGTGATCCATCTGAGCATCGCTTGTACTAAAGGCTGAAAATACAGAGACAGTAAACTAGGGGTACCAGCCTCAAGGTGGAGCCTAGAGTTCTCCCGGAATTACTCTGATCTCCAGATTACAGAGACTAGTTCCCTGGAAAAAAAAATCACAGCTTTGGAGGGTGATCTCTATATGATACATCCCCACTTAGCTTCCTCCCTAAACTCTGCCCTTCCTAGACATTGCCCCAGGATTTTCTCAAGCCAATAAAAAGGACTTGTTAGATTAAAGCATGGAATTGTTTTTGGCAACATCAGCATTTGAAGAAGTTCCTTTTCTATGGCAAGACTGGAAAAGAAAATCGTTTTTAAGTTATTTCTTCCATAGTGCTTTGATCTCCAGTAAGTATGCCAGTTACCAAAGCGAGAGGTTGGTTATGCCTAAAAGGACAGATGCCAGAATAATATTACACAAGGAAAATATCTGGAGCTGTTTGAATTATTCCATTGTGGTTTCCTGGCTGTTTCAGGTGAGCTTATTCTTACTTGTGATGGTGAACCAGATTTTTTTCTTCATTCAGACATCCACACAAAACGCAACTGCAGTTCTGTTCAGTTGGGTATTTCTTATATTAATAACAATAATCATATTTTAACCCACCTATCAGCAACCTTATAAACTGAGAGGCAGTGTCCCCAAGCCTGCCCAAGTTATTTCCTGGCTAATCAGGACCAGAGTCCAGTTCTTTTTGGCCTCAGTCCATCATTATGTCATACTAACTGTGATCCATGATGTCTCTCTCAAAGGAAAGCCTTGTGCCCTTGAGTATGGAGAGGAATTAAATATAGGAAATGAAACTACCAGCATAGGTATGAGTGACACATTAATTTCTAGATCAAATGCACATCAACAATATTGTTTGAAAGAACACATCAGTGCTCTTAGGCATTAGAAGTCTTATATAGAAGATCCCTTGGCTTCTGCACTAAGCGTATTGTGCGGTGAAGATGGAGAGAAGGGCAATGGGAAATTCTGAGTGATTACATTGTAAAAACACTCAGGGAAATGTCCTCTTATCTTTAAAAAATTGCAGGAATAATTTTGTCATCTTCCTACTGTGCTCACTTAAATTGCTTACCATATCCTTAAATGCCTTTACATTTACTATATCAGGTCTCTGTGACTTTCCTTGTCAGCCTCTTGAGTCCAAGCTAATGCCCTATAAATGCTTCAGCTTTACTGCTTTATTTACTTACTAATAAAATGTAACCCATTTATCCTGCTAATGCAAATGCAGCTGCCTTTCAAAGGGGCTGGAATGACCCTGCTACAGTTGTGGGTGTCAGACAGCTTGAATAGTTCCCTCATGCATTTGGGAGGATGCCAGAGCCCTTCACTCACAACAATGCTTTTTTACTTCTTTCACACCACTTCTGTGTGCTCCAGTTTGGAGTACAAAAAATAAAGTAGCCAGTCTGTGCCAGCAACCTTTTCTGCAATGGGCAGAGGAAGGCTGAACAGAAAGAACTGTATCATCAGAACTTTGGTAAGCAATGTCTATGGAATAATAGTTTACAGGCTTAATTCAGCCCTCATAAAGTTTTACTTATATCCTAGTGATTGCATTAAATGTTCTTCCCTACCTCAAAGGAATTTGCAATCACAAACAAAAGAAGTTGAACATTCAGACCCTTGGACCTTTTCAGATCAAACAGGAGGAACTGCAATGTTTTCTGCTCGTTCACTCTATGATTAGTTAGGAAAAGGAATTTAGATAGAGCAATCCTTACAGAGAAACCCAAGCGAATATAGTTTAAAAGATTGAGTTGCTTTTTGTTTTTGTGTCTGAAATTTAAAAGATCTGTTGTCAAAGATAAGAGGCATCTTTCTTTGTCTAAGTCTTAACAATGGTTTTTGTTATGCTAGTAGGGAAATTATGTACAAATTGGACTGTGAGTCCATAGGAGGTCAGATTTATCAAGAACAACACCAGACTCCTTGTCCCAGTGTTAACCAAATTGTTGGAAAGATTATGGAATAAAACTTCCTCCTCATAAGTTAAATGCTTGTGTTCATTGAGTTACTGAGCTCCTAAGATTTTTGTTATATCACCTTACATTATGCTATGTCATGGCTATGTTTGTTCTATGTTTAGAAGACAGTAAACTTTAAGAATTTTTTGTCTTTTGAATCAAATTGATTAAATGTCAGTACAATGCTATCTTTCAGGACCCAGAGACCAGATATTTGTCTCTTAGCTTCAGCATGCAACTGGATCTAAGTAGCCTAGAAACTATGTTATAACTAGAGAACTTCACAGTAAGCCTATTTGACAAGCAAACTTACCACATTCAACAGTAACAATCACTTGTGAGCTAAACAGCAAACCTGTTCACCGGCCAACCATCTGCCTCAAATACCTCTCCATCTGTACAGTAGCTATAATGGTGGAGTTTCATTTTTTTGCCTTGCATGGGCTTTTGCATTTGCCCAATAGGTGAGTAGATTCTATCCAAGGCCCCAAATCCTGTGTTTATAACTACCACGAACACTAGCTAACATCTGACTCTTGTTGGTCTTTAAGGTGCTACAGAACTTGAATTTTTATGTTTTACTGTGGCCAATATGGCTACCCACCTGAAACTAGCTAACATCTAACTCTTGTTGGTCTTTAAGGTGCTACAGAACTTGAATTTTTATGTTTTACTGTGGCCAATATGGCTACCCACCTGAAACTAGCTAACATTGGTTTGCTCACTGCTGATTGTACTACTTTCATATGTGAAAAGTAATCTGCCCAACAGGATCAAACTGTTTGTGACCAGCTGAAATGTTTGATGAAAAATCAGTTTATGACTGACAAACAGAGTGGGAGTTCAAGCAGCCCTTGAAATAACTCATGAATTCTTCTAAATTGTTTGTTTTCTCTATGGAAGATTTTGATGTAATTATATGCATTTAATATCCCTCTTTTATTGTTACCAGATTTGAGGACCCCTCATAGAGGTGAAAGTGATGGAACACATTTATTACAATATTTCTATCTTGGCTTTCTCCATTCAAATCAAATATAGTTCAAAATTCAATAATTGTCCAAAATGTAATAAGAAAATACATGTATAATATACACATATATACAATTCGCTCAGATCTCCATTTCACTGTCATAGAGTTGCAGCTGATCTATTGATATCTTACTGCCCACGAAGCTCCTTTGTTATAAGGGGCCAGATAAAGATATCCTGATATGCAGGACTGCTACATATAACAAATCATTATCATGACTAGTATATTTGCAGGGAACTGTTCCTAAAATGTATCACATTTGGTTGTATGAATGGGGATCTGCTGGCTAAAAGTATTTATTTGGCTATGAATTAATTGAAAAACATTGCCCCTGAACTGAAATGCATCATATCATTGTGTTGCTATCCAGCTACAAAGCCACATCTTTCTACAAATAATTTTATGGCCTTGCTGGGTAAGTGTTGCATTTAGTACCTTTCAGGAATGCCTGATTTAAATGTTATGGCTCTGATCCAATGCCTTGAATACACGCACAAGGCTTGGTGCATACAGTGTTGATGGAAAAGAAAATATACAGTGTTTGAGCAAGGTATGTGTGAAATCTGTGGGGAGGAATTTCATCTTTCAGTTCTTTCCTAATCTTAAGCAGGAAATCCAGCTGCCCATTTGATATTTGGCAGGATTCAGTAGCACATCAGTGGTTTCAACATAATCCATTTCCCATTTCGAGGAAGGGTGGGTTCACTGCCTAAGCAGCCCAAGAAGCCACTTATGGTACCAACTCAGCAACGTGCAGAGGTGTCAGTGGAGGTAGGAGGTGAGGCTTGCTTCCTGTGTAAGTGCTCCAATTGATCTGAGGAGGCTGTTCTTCTGAAGCCATCCCTGGATCCTGCCAGGGCAGCATGACAGGAGGCCCGTGTCACCTCTTCTGTTGCTGCTACTTCAGACCTAACCTGTAAAGTTTGTATAGAGACAAAGAGGAATGATATATATGGAAAAGCCGAAAAGGTTGTAGTCATCAAGAAGAAAAGTGGCCAGATCACACTTCTATACTCTCCGTTGATCTCTTTACCAAGCCAGTACCTTATACAGAAGTACATGATGCAACCTATAATTTAATACAATCTAATTCTATTTTATTATATTTAACTGCAAGACTCCCAAATCTGAGTCTATGAAAACATAAACTGAGGATAGCAGTGATGTTTCATAGCACTGGCAGCTTCAAGAGCCGAGTCCCTTTTTAACTGTGTGGAAGGAATAAAAATATAATCCTCCCTCAGTCTTTGTTACTGAAAAACAGGAGGCTCTGTGCTAAGGTGATAACATATCTGCTAATGTAACAAAAATTGTCAGTGCATGGTAAAATACATTCTAATCTTCCTGTTAAGCTTTTAGGGCAGTATTTAACCCAGGATAGCAGCTCTGCAGGAAGTAAGAAAGCTGCTTCATGAGGCAGAAGAATAGGGCTCATCTCCTCCCCAATGAAACTCCATGAGATCAGTAAGAAAGAGATGCCTGCCAACAGCAAGAAGATTGGATCATCAGTTGCCCACCCAGTGCCCCTTTCTCATCAGCATTGGCAGGCTATCATACTCTAATTGCTACTCCAGAAATAAAGGGGACATGAAGAGACCAAATAGACTGGTTCACACAAACCAGATGAGACCACTCTAGGAATGAGCAAATGCTTCCTATTTTGTTTTTATATTCATTTATATTTTGCTACTAGCTTTGATTTTCCATTTTTTACTGCTGAGTTTGTGGATTCTGTTGCATTGTGTACATGTTGTATCATAGATATATACTATAGATATAAAATCTACATCATTTAAATGCATATGTAAAATGTGTAACATTGACGTACTGAAACAAAAGTAATATTGAAAAATATGCACATTTTATGGAGGGAAAATAGTAAACAAAAAATGGTGGGAAAATAAAGAATAACGTGTCCAATCTGCAAGAGAGAGATGCAAAACTGAAACAGGGAATTTGGAGTCAAAATATCAGGGATATGAAATTCGAAAGGTCACTTTTCAATTGTTTTCGTTTTCATGCATTGTGATTTATTTATGTCATTTATAGTCTGCCTTTCTCACTGAGACTCAAGGCAGATTACACAGTATGAGATTAGTACAACCAGTATCAAGGACATTTCAATACAGTATCAAGGACATTTCATAAACAATACCATAGGGTAAATAGGTACAAGTTTAAAAGACATAGTATTAGCAAGAATCCAATACCAAGTAGAACAAATACAGAAGCAGAACACAATCAATTCTAGGACTAGCATTAGACAACATGGAGCACTGGTGGTACATAGGAGTACATATTTAAAGCAGCAGATAATATGTAAGGTAGTATAGTGATGAAGTCTATGGTCCCTAACTCATTAGCAAAGCATCTTCCCTACAATACAGCCCTCCCATTTGAGTAAAATGCCTTTTTGAATAGTTCAGTTTTGCATTGTTTACAAAAAGCCAGAAGAGTGGGGGCTCTTCTGACTTCCTCAGGCAGGTCATTCCATAGGATAGGGGCGACCACAGAGAAAGCCCTTGTATGGGCTGCTGCTGACTTCACATGTGTGCAGCCTGGCACTTTCAGGAGACCCTGTACTGATGAGCGAAGCTGCCGTGAAGGAACATAGGGAAGGAGGCGGTCCCGTAGGTATGTCGGACCAAAGCCATGAAGAGCTTTGTATGTAATAACTAATACCTTGAACTGAGTTAACTTAGTTAACTTAGATGGGTAATCTACGTATAGAGCATTACAATAGTCAAGCCTTGATGTTACCATAGCATGGATACAAGTGGCCAGGTCAACCATGTCAAGATAAGAAGCAATCTTCCAGGCTAGAGTGAGGTTGCAGTAAGCATTTGCCACCCAAGGCGGAATGAAGAGACAACACATTAATTGGGTACTAAAGGTCAATTTTATTTTGACAACAGCATGAACATGAACATAATAATGGCAAGGGCCTAACTAAGCGGTACAGGTCAGGCCCTGGGGTCCCACCTGGGCCTCCGCCCTGACCTGTCTGGGCGAGCCCCACTGCCCCGAGAGCGAGCCATCCGAGGTATGGCTGGCCCCCGGCCGGCCAGGCGTGTGGAACCTCCACCAAGCCTAATGACCCCCCTGCCGTCAAACATGAGGGGCCGTACTTGTACAGGAGGTCCCACGCGGCAGTCTGCCCTCTCTACTGGCAGCCGTCAAACAATACCAGAGATCCTGACAGACCCCGCATCCCCTTCAACTGGGGATGTGCCAAGGGTGCTCACCATCCCGCTGATTTTTCAAACCTTATCCTGCCACCGCCAGGGCAAAGCCTCTGCTTATGCCCTAGCGCCCCACAGGTGGTCTACCACCAGCCGAAGCCCTTGCCGCAGGTCATTAAGAAAAATGCTGTTGCCTTTCACCGAAAGGTGCACCCCATCCCCTCGGTAGAGATCGACAAATTCAGCTCGAATTTGTGGATGGGGCAAATAAACCCCCAATCCACCCTCCATGGCTCTGAACAGGGCCCGATTGGCCTTCCGCCTCGCTCTTTCTATTGCCCGTGGATCCCAAGCCTCCCGCCAAACCCGGCGTGGAAGCATGGCAGACCACACGAGCAAAACCTCGGGCCAACGCTGGACCACCACGCGTAAATCGGCCTCAGCTTGAACAGAAAGGGCACGGCCCTCAACTAAACCAAGGTCATTCCCACCGAGATGAATGACTAAAACATGAGGAGGAAGTCCATACCTCCCCTCAAACAAAAGTGGCAACAAGCCTGGCCACCTAAGGCCACGGCGGCCCTGCCACTCAACAGTAGCCCGATCGCTCAGACCCAACTGGGTCCCCACCGATGTCCTTTTGGCCTGATGGGCAGCCCAGAACACCATGCTGTGCCCGACAATGAGGATCCTCAGCCTCCCGCAAGCTGGCACAGCACCTGGAAGAAAGACATGATACACATTAAATTTGCTTAATGGGGCGAACATAAGCCCGATAAGCAGAAGACCGCCATCTGCCCACCTTCTTAATGGCTGCCACCAGATAACCCATAGCAGCGGCCGTGGAGGCCGCCCCGATTCTAAAAGAATGGGTTCCAAACCTCACCCCCGACAAACCCAACTTAGCCAGTGCACGCGCGGTCACTGCCCAAAATTGGTATTTCGTGAGGGGCTTCCCGTCATGATGACGAAACAACAGCCCAGCATCACTTCCCCTAACAGACACGTACTGCTGCAAAGCAGCCACAGGGCAGATATCCTTGTTGCCACAACTCCCAAGGTGAATAGCTGTTCCCCTACTCAACTGATCGGTCTTTGAACAACGCACAGTAATAGTAACACTTCCTTCGAAAAACTGAATATCCTGAAACAACAATGCCCTCCCAGAATCATCCTTAAGGGATGCCGTCACTAACTCGCTTACACGGAGGGCGCCAAAAAAGGCAGTTAGCGATGCTGCATGAAACAGCTTTTCCTCAAAACCAGAGTGGCAAATATGGCCCCAAACTGAGCTCAAACCTAATAAAATCTCAGGGGAGATGGGCTGTCTGTCATCCCTCTGGCGGCCAGCTTCCCTAGACCAACCCTCCAGCATCTTACGAATCCTAAAATCGCCCGTGGCCTCACAAAGTCCACGGGCCTTGCTGGCAAACGCCACAGCTGACAACTGCGCCTTAATAGACTTAACTGCTAGGCCCTTACCTCGTCGGCTGACGCAAAACTGCATCAGATGTTCAACTGGAACTGGCCACTCCTGTTGCAGCCCCGCATTTTGCCTAAACTCAGCCAATTGGTGTACCGACCTGTCGTACGCCTTCCTTGTACTAGGTGCCATAGCTAGCTGAATAGCCCTGCATGCCTCCATCGTCCAAGATCCCAAAGCTCCTGGGGCATCTGGGCCGGTAATAAATCAGCCTCGGGGGCAAGCTGCCGAAAACGCTCCATATGCAAGCGAGACAGGGCATCTGCCACACCGTTGTCCAGACCAGGGACGTGCCTGGCCCTAAACACGATATTCAATTGCAAGCAGCGGAGTGTAAACGGCCTAACTAACCTCATAACCGCAGAGGACTTAGATGTAAGGGAATTCAACACCTGGACTACCGCCTGGTTATCACACCAGAAGTGAACTGTGTGATTTGCCAGATCTGCTCCCCACAAATAGACTGCCACCAAAATTGGGAATAACTCAAGAAATGTTAAATCCCTGTTTAGGCCGTGCTCCCGCCAGTCAGGAGGCCATTGCTCAGCGCACCAATGGCCCCTGAAGTAAGCACCAAAACCCAAGGACCCAGACGCGTCCGTGGTCACCTGCAGATCAGCCTCCAAAAGCAAATCCTGTCTCCAGAATGTAACCCCATTAAACGAACTGAGGAACTGCTCCCAAACCAGCAAGTCCTCCCGCATGCCTCTACTAATCCTCAACCTATGATGAGGCAACCGTAGGGTTCCCATAGCATCACAAAGGCGACGCAAAAAGGCACGCCCCGGTGCCACCACCCTGCATGCAAAATTCAAATGGCCCACGAGCCGCTGTAGTTCCAGAAGAGAAATTTTGCTCTGGCCCTTGACTGCAGCTAGGCGCGCCTTAAGATCCACAATCTTTTCCCCAGGCAAACGGGACGTCTGCTGAGTAGTGTCCAACTCTATGCCAAGGAATGTCAACCTGGTGGATGGGCCCTCCGTCTTTTCATGAGCTAATGGTACACCTAGCTCTCCTGTCAGTCTCACAAACCCAGCCAAGAGTCTGGCACACTGTCCAGACCCTGCAACCCCAGAAAAAATAAAGTCATCTAAATAATGAGCCATGTCCCGGCAACCCAGCTTATGAGACAAAGCCCACTCAAGAAATGAACTAAAGCGTTCAAAGGCAGCGCATGAGATAGAACAGCCCATAGGAAGAGCCCTATCCATATAATACTGCCCCTCAAAAGCGAACCCTAACAGTTCAAAATCATCTGGATGGACTGGGAGAAGGCGAAAGGCCGACTTGATATCGCATTTCGCCATCTCCGCTGAAATTCCACATCGCCTAACCATCAAAACTGCCTGATCAAAGGAAGTGTAACGGACGGAACACAAATGGTCGGGAATGGCATCGTTTACAGAGCCACCACGGGGGTAAGACAAATGATGAATGATCCTAAACTCACCAGGGGTCTTTTTAGGAACCACACCCAATGGTGAAACGCGTAAACATTGAGCAGGGGGAGAGGAGAAGGGTCCCAAAACCCTCCCCTCAGAACACTCTTTAGCAATCTTGTCCCTCACAACCTCCTCCATGCCGGCAACCGAACGCAGGTTAGCCGCCATGAAAGGGGTACGTGGACCCTGATAAGGAATACGAAACCCAAACGTGAAACCTTCCAACAGATAACGTGCATCCTCGCGCCTAGGGTAGGGTGCTAATAATTGCCTAAGCACTTTCAGATTTATGGGGCTGGGCCCCTTTACCAGCCGACGACTGCTGAAAGCTGCCCCCTCCCCTACCCCCACGTTTCCCCCCTGGCTTCTGACGCTTACAGGCCGTAAAGGCATGGGGGCCACCGCAGATTGGGCACTCATGCCCGAATTTACAGAACTTCCTATTACACACACCCTGGGAGGTGAACTCCCAACAGAGCAAGCGGGGTTGAACCGCCTGCCCCGCAGAAGTGCGGGCAGTGGGAGTAGCCATTGCTCGGTGCACTAGATGGCCACTGTCAGAACGATCCCCCATATTTGGCTTCGCTGGAGACATTACCTGAAGCCATAATTGCTGATGTATCCTGTCCCATGGCATCCCAGGATTAATCGCAGCCCGCATTCTAAATTCCTCATCGTACTGGAGCCAGGCAGGTCCAGTAAAGTCATTGTATCCTTTATAAATTATATCTAGATACTGAAACAGGGAGGCAGCCCTCCAAGACTGTGCCCTAGCAATAACCCCCGCATAAATGAGGAAACCCGGGAGCCAATTTGCCCAGGTCCTATCAACTCGACGACGCTTAAGCCTCTCCTTGTCCCTGTCGTCAAGATCATCCTTATCCTTCTTCTCCAGCTCTCTGAAGAGAAGGGTAAAGACGTCTACGTATTCTCCCCTAAGGATTTTATCCCTAGTGGCCTGTGTGAGGTGGTCGCCCAATGGAAGAGCCACATCTCCAAATGGTAAGGCACTAAAAGGAACAGTCCCATAAAATGCAGGCCCATACATTGAAGGCATCCAGTGGGAACCAGCCATAGGCTGCCATGGAGAGCCAGAACCGGCATGACCCAACCCAACATATTGATTCTGAGCCCCATGCTGCTGCCAAGAGGGCCAAGAGGCTGCCTGACCACTGCCCTGAGATGTGCTAGGTTGACAACCCAGCGCATATGGAGCTGCCCCGGCCGTAGATGTGGATACCTGTCCCCAAGGCCCCCATGGCCACGGATAAGTGTGCTGTGCAGTGGTGCCAAGCTTACCTTCCCCTTCAATCGGGTCGACAGCAACAGCTACAGGGCCGGCAACAGCACCAAGGCTACCTTCTGGCACACTGCTCAGCTCTTCAATTCCAGCTCCGGTGGTCTCGGACTCCGTTGCCTGTGCCAGGGCACTGCTGGAACTGCTCGCACCGCCTGCATCCTCCAAGGCAGAAAGACGAGTTAAAATATCACGCTCGAGAGTTGCTGCTGATGCATTCTTAACCGCCTTTTGCCTCTTGGCCCTACCAGCCCCCTGCAACTGAGACCCTTTGGCCTGCTCGAGTGCAGCTATACGTTCCAGAATCTCTTGCATGCCTGCCATGTCCTCCTCGTCCGAGGAAGAAGGCACTGGCTGTGGCTGAGCAGGCCGCTTGGCGGGCTGCTTGCCCTTAGATTTTCCACCCCCTTTTTTTGGTGGCATGGTCAATCAAAATGGCCGCCCTGAGTTAAGCAACCCCAAAATGGCCGCCAAAGCCCAAATGGTGGAAAAGGTCAAAATCCCAAAATAACAGACCCAGCAACTGAACTGCCCACTGGGGATAGGGGTGAATACGAGGCCAAAATAGGTAAACACCCCAGACGCCCCACTATCCTGTTTGACGGCAAAAAACAGGGGGGGGGGGAGAGAGCTTCGTTGGTCCAGACAAACAGACAGGCCACCCAAAATGCCCCCGGGCGCCTGCTCCCAACTCCCTCGCAAACACCCAGGGCCCTTTGTCCCGGCCCAATCCCAACTAATCCCCCCCCCACACACACACACGCAAACTGTGTGCTCTACCAGAAAGGCGAGACCACCCGCCCATGGCCAGACTACCACCCCGCCTCACGCGCTGGTACTCGAGCCCCAGGTGCAACACCCAGCAGGGCCAGCAAGGCCCGAATGCAGAGACGCTGCGGCGCGGCGGCAGCGCCGCTTGTCCAGCGACGCCGCTCGCCGCGATGTGCGTAGCTGCCTCGAAGCCCCCAACGCCTCAGCAGATCACAGCCGGGAAGAGAGCCTCGCCGCTCGATCAAGTGCCGCCGCTCGCCCACGCTCTTAAGAGCTCAGCGAGAACGCTCCTGCTTCTCGACTGAGCTGAGAGCGACTGCTGAAGGGGAAAGGCGGCGCCGGCTTGAAACACCTTGGCCCCGCCTCTCCCCAGATGCCCGGATGCCCGGGAAAGCTGGTGTTGCTCTCCTGCTCATCCGCCGGCGCGGCAAACCCCGGCCCCCAGTCTAAGGCAGCAAGCTGCCAACTGGGAATGCCGCATTTTTGCCACTGTCTTAACTTGTTTTTCTAGTAATAACACTGGATCCAGTATAACCCCTAGGCTCCTAACTGAGGGCCAAGCTACACATGACGAATGACACTTGAACGGCAAGTAGATTGAGTGGAGGGCAAGTGAACAGGGAGAAATACACTTGCTGTTCAAGTGTCATTCGTCATGTGTAGCTTGGCCCTGAGTCTGCAAGGGTCAGATGAACTCCATCGAAAGTGGGGAGCACAATGTTCTTCAAGATCTCGGCTTTCCCAACAAGCGTCACTTCGGTCTTGTCTGGGTTCAATTTCAATTTGTTGTTTTTCAACCATTTCACTATGGCTGTTAGGCAGCTATCTAAGATTTCCACTGCATCCTGTGGGGACCTGGATAGCGAGATATAGAGTTGGGTGTCATCTGCATATTGATGACATCCAACTCCATAGCTGTGAATGAGTTCTCCTAAAGGTTTTACGTAGAGGTTGAATAACATGGGAGATAAGATTGTGCCCTGCCAAACTCCGCAAGATAGTTCCCATTCTGGAGATAGTTGATCTCCAATGGCCACCCTTTGAGTCTGTTCCAAGAGAAATTATTTAAACCAGTCCAGGGCACAGCCTTTGATGCCCACTTCTGTTTCCAAATGCCTCAACAGGATGGCATGGTCTATAGTATCAAAGGCTGCAGATAGATCCAATAGAAGCAATAAGGAGGCATGGCCTTTGTGTATATTCAGATGGAGATCATCCACTAAATGCTACTAGTGCTGTCTCTGTCCCATGCCCTGGTCTTAAACCTGACTGGAAAGGGTCCAGAGTAGAGATGGGCACGATCCGCATTACGAACGTAAAAAACCTACGAAAATGGCGATTGTGCGATTGTGACCCAGCGGATCATGATCGTCCACGGCCAACGATCCAGCGGTCAGGAGAGGCCAGGATCGTGGCATTCGGGCTCAATTCGGGGATCCAGACACTCAGGCGCCAGCAATCTATTCCCCTGGCAACGGAGCCAGGGGAATGCCTGAGCTGTGTTTGCCCTTCTTCTGTCGCCCTGGAAACCAGAATGGAAGCCCAGTTTTCATTGATCAGCAGGGCTTCCTTCCAACCACGGAGCAGCAAAGCAGTCACAAGTTGGGAGAAGACACCCAGGGGAGGGAGGGGGAAGGGGGTGTTCTGTAGCCATGGGCACTCCAATCTCATCCCTGCAAACCCTGATAGGCAGCTCTGACGGCCAAACACAGACCTCCTGTGTTGCTGAATGGGACCCATGCTTATAATAGCCATGGGCTCCCAGGCTGGGTTTCAAGATCCACGATCCAGGTTCAGGAATGGGACATGTTCGTTGCTGTTTGGGAATTCGGGATCGTGGTCTGCACTGAATCCTCTGGTTCTGTAATATATTTTGGTTCGTGCCCATGTCTAGTCCAGAGCGCTAGAGTTATCCAAGAAGTTCTGGAGTTAGTCAGCTACTGCTCTCTCAATCACTTTGCCCAGAAAGGGCATATTAGAGACTGGGCGATAATTGGCCACATCGTTTTTGTCTAGAGATGGTTTTTAAAGTAGCAGACAGATAACTGCCCTGAGTTAGAGATTGATTTGCAATAGACCTCAGTGGCTCACCTATGTGGTCCTTAATTGATTTTAACAGCCAGGATGGGCAACGATCGAGCGCACAAGTATTGGTTTTCATAGACATCAAGATCCTGTTAAGATCTCTCATTGTGATTGTTTCAAAACAATCCAAATGTAAGCTGGATGGTGCATTTATCATCTTTTTCTATCTTGCTTGCATTACAGCTAGCAGCTAGATCAGAGCGTATTTGTGCTATTTTATCAACAAAAAAAACTTAGCAAAGGCCTCACAGCTAATTATCTGTTCTTGGGACTGTAAAAGTTCAGATTCAGGGGTTAGGAGGAGTCTAGATATCTTAAACAATTGGGATGGTCGTGAGCTAGCTGACGCAATAGTTGCCGAAAAATAACATTTCTTTGCCACATTCATTTCCTCTTCATAGGTCCTCCAGTGGGTTCTGTAGCATGTTCTATCTGCTTCCACACAAGTTTTTCACCAGCACCTTTCTAGACGTCTTCCAACCCTCTTTAAGTCAGCCAGCAACATGGTAAACCATGGGGCCGGTGTCCGTCCCAAGGGCCAGAGCGGTTGACAAGGAGCAATGGAATCAATAGCTTGAAGGAGCTTTGCATTCCACACTCCTACAGCAGCTACAATGGGCATGTGTCTGGGATACTAAAATCCCCCAAGGCATTTTGGAATCTAGATGGATCTATGAGCCTTTGTGGGCAAATCATTTTAACTGGATCCCAAATTTTGTGGGGAGTTGGGGCTAGATTCACTTTTGCCTTCAGCAGATGATGGTCTGACCATGGTTCAGGCTGAACTTCCAATGCTGAAACAAGATTTCCTCTTAAAGGCTCAGTGCAAAATATTAAGTCTAAGGTGTGGCCTCTTTCATGTGTAGGGCCTGACACAATTTGTGAGAGACCCAGGGTTGTCAGGGAAGCTATAAATTCCTGAGCCAGGCCTGACTTTGAACACTCAGCATGGATGTTGAAGTCTCCCAGAACAATAGGTCCAGATGTCTCCAATACCATGTCTGCTAGCAACTCTGCCAACTCAGAAAGGGTACTTATGGGGGAGCTAGGAGGTCTATACACAAGAAGGATACCCAATCTATCTTTATTTCCCAGAGTCAGGTACAAGCAGTCAATACCAGATATAGCTTGTACTGTAGATCTACGGAAATTGAAGGACTCACGGAGAATAATAGCAACCCCTCCTCCTTGGCTACTATAGCGAGGTTGGTGTAGGACCACGTAGCCAGGGAGAGTTAGTTGGGACAGGCACACTTTGTCATTTTCCTGTAGCCATGTCTCTGTTAGGCAAGCCACATCGATTTTCTCATCCTGTAATATCCCAGCAATGCATAAACCTTGTTCCTAACAGATCTTGTATTGCATAGGATTAGTGTAGCGGGGGTGGGGGATGGGAGCAGTCTCATTGTCAGCAGGTGGTATATTAGAGAGGTTGGATAAGCAGCAAGCATTACTGCTAGATGCTGGGTGCCTTTCCTAAGGCATGTCCCCATATCTACTAGCTCCCAACTGCACTTGAATAGTAAATTTGCCCGACATTTCTACCAAGCAAGTAAGTAGTAAGTAAGAAGCTCTTCTCAGTGTTAACTCTTTCAAAAACCCCTTGCTTTGAGAGCAGCTATCAAGCTGTTTTGCGCTCCTCTCCTGAGTTCGTTCAGTGCTGAAAGAGTTAACTGAAAAGAGACATCTCTCTCCTCCTGGCTTCTCAGCCCAGTGCCTGCTTTTTGCAAGAAGTTGGTATGTGATTTGA
The DNA here is from genome assembly GCF_028583425.1 of Eublepharis macularius. Classification (NCBI taxonomy): domain Eukaryota; kingdom Metazoa; phylum Chordata; class Lepidosauria; order Squamata; family Eublepharidae; genus Eublepharis; species Eublepharis macularius. Next base: position 39,021,325 of record NC_072791.1, read on the forward strand.
TGTTTCATTTGTGTTTTTCCTATTTAAAAAACCATAGGATCCGTGAGGATCTGTGTGGATCCTGGTTTTACTTTCTTCCTGTTTAAAATATGCTTTTGGAAGACTGGCTGCTTGCTTTTAAAATCGGGTGGGATGGAGGATTCTATCCCTGCTTTTTTTAAAAAGCTGGCTGAAACTTGTTGATGGGGTCTCTCTCTCTCTCTCTCTCTCTCTCTCTCTATTTGGAGAGGCAGGGACGGGTTATAAACTCCCCCCCCTGCTCTAAGTGCGTGCGTGTGTGTGTGTGTGTGAGAGAGAGAGAGAGAGAGAGAGAAAATGCCAGGTTAAAAACTTTCCCCGCCTCTGCTCTAAGTGCGTGTGTGTGTGTGAGAAAATTCTCCTCCCTGAGGGGAGGCGGCTCGTCGCTGGGTTAAAAACTCCCCCCCCCCATCTGTTCTAAATGTGTGTGGGGGAGGGGGCCACCCCTCTGATCCCAGATTCCAGATCGGAAACGGGACTTGATCGGAGTGAATTGGTGATCTGGACTCGTCACCAGCGTGGATCCATGATCAGCTTGATCGGTAATTTTTTGGGATCGTGCCCATGTCTACTCACCATCTCCCTGACACTGGAGGTCCTGAGGTCCTTCAAGCAATTCACTGTTGCAGTCTTATTTGACATAGATACCCTGGATTTGGCCATTCCTCTGGTGCATATGCTTCAGAGTGCTATGACCTCCTTCCTAGATCCAGACACAGGATGTGCAGACCTCATTCCAGGAGTGTGCACTCGTGGGAAGGCTGCAAAAGGCCATCATGTCATGGCTGCAGCCTTTCATACATGTTGGCAACAGTGCGTGACCCACACATCAAGGGCACCTTCACTAAGCAGGCCAAGAACCTTACCAGCCTGAGAGATGCCCTCTCTTTGTGGGTGCTGTAAAGGCAGGCCAAGAGGGGCTTCTTGCCAGCAGAAGGAGAAGGAGAGGGTCCAGCTTTGCTGTCCCCACCCCACTGCTTCTCAGGGCTGGTGTGACCTCTGTCCCCCTGGGAACATAAGCCAGGATTCAGCAGAGGCAATAGTCAATGACTTCCTTGCAGAACCCTTTGAGTTGCTTTCCATCAATCCTCTGAGCTACTGGGTCAAGAAAGAGGTGGTCTGATGGACCTCTCCATGGGCTTCCCATGGATGAGCTTGAGTTTGAGAGCATGCTTCAGCTGTGTCATCCTTGCCCTATGTGCTTGGAGAACCAACTTGGAAAATTTCCCATCATTGAGAAGAATGGAGAGTGGCTGTGAACAGCTTGTTCAAGGGCACTTGGGTAGTATGGGGTTCTGTTAGACTGTCTGGGTGTGGCTCTTGTATTTGGGAGTGTGTCTTTGTGGCTCAGAGGCACCTCTCATGTCCTCGGACAGCTTGGAGAGCTAGCACGTCTTTTCTCATGTGGGTGACACTATCAGCATGCATTGCACTTGCTTGTTCCCCTGGAGGGTTGAGCAGTTGGTCTTCCTGAAGGTCAGCATGTCACTCTTGATTTCCCAACTTTGAACACCCAGGGTGAATGAAGTAAGCTCACTTTGCAGCGTGCATCCCCTGTGAGTCTTGTTGGGGAGGTGGGGAAAAATGCTCTTCCCAAGACTTAAAAGTTAGGTAGAAAACTAGTAGGAGAGCAACAGTTGATCCAGTTGGCACAACAGATGCACACTCCAATTTGGACTCCCCCTCCCCCTCCACTGCAAAACCACCAGCCCATGTTAGCACAAATTTGTGCAAATAATTAAGAAAAGAGGTCCCAGAAACATTGTTCCATTGCCACTGTAAGAAGAAGAGTCAGAGAGAGATGTTAGAGAAAGTAGAGAAGACAGTAGAACACTTTGAAGAGTGTCATAGAGGAAAACCCACAGAAACATGCAAATGAAGCTACATGGTGCTGTTGTGTAATATAATGTATGTAATGTGTTGTTCTAATGTTTCAGTGATGAAAGGCTGCCACAGCCCAGTAAGGCCAGCTGCAGAGAGAGAGGATAACTTGGGTTTCCCAGAAGTACACTCACTCTCACCTTCAGCCTGAGGCCAAGTGGAATCCATTTTATGCAACTGTGCTTGCTTGCCATTGACTTACACTTGTGGCTAGGTACTGCTTGGTTTTCTTCTGTGGTGTTCCCCCCCCCCCACTGGCTGCACTCAGTGCCTGGCTGCTGTGAATGACATTGGTTCTGTTGGGCAAAGCTGAATGAGTGTCTGTTGCTTTAGTTTGGTTTGGGTGGAATAGATGTGATTCTCTGGTTTGATGTTGGTCTTCATAGGAAAGCAAGTGTGGCAGCTTGCTCAGGGGGTGCTAGGGTTTTGGAAGAGTGTCAGTTTGGTTCTTTTGGGATTCCCCAGGGATGAACTTGCATTTGGGAGCACACCTCGGCTGTGGCATTCTTGCCATGTGTATATGTGCTCTTAGAACCAGCATGTAAACTTTCTCAACTTTAGGAACAATAGAGTAGCTGGTCAGCCTGCTTAGGAGGCACATGGGTTGGGGGGGATCAGTTCTTTAGCTTTCCAGCTCTTCCAATCCACTTTTCAGTATAGTTTTATTGAATATCTTGACAATGACCAGTGATGCTCTTGCCAGCAAGAACAATTAATTAAGGTAAATCAAGAAACAAATGAGTCGTATCACAGCACTATCTGACTGTGGAAGAAAGTCCCTCACCCAAGTTTTTATTTTCCAATCCTGAATATAGTAACCAACTGCTTTCACGTAGATAGAGCTGAAAAGAGGCAACTGGGGGGCTTATTTCTTTATTTATATATTTATTCTATTTCTAGCCTGTCTGTCTCCTAGGGATTTGCCTCTTATCCTGCTGAGTTTTAACCATTTTTATAGTGAAGCTTTCACTTCCATTGTCCCTGTAAAACAGACAACCAGTTTATGGGTTAAGTTATTTTTATTAAAAACCAGTCTACATATTTAAGCATTTACTTGTGTGTGTGTGTGTGTGTGTGTATTACACTAGGGGCAGGATATCCGGCTACCAGTATTTCTGGGCAACACTACCTTGACTCCACATAGCGCCAATATGGTTTCCAGTCAGGAGAGCCCAAATGACCCAGGTATAGGCTCCAACTCCATTCTATTATGTCCCTCTCCTACCACACCCCATAATGGATGGAGGTCCAGCTGAGTGAGTCATGCCTTCCTTGGCCCTGGCATCACCACTTAGCTGGCCAGCCAGCCAGGCAAGGTGGCCAGTGCCACTGGGCATTTTGAATGGGGTCTAGTCCAGTCTAGAGATGGGCACAAAATGAACCACGGAAAAAAATTATGAATGTAATGGCTGGTTCGTTTTCAAAGAACTGTGTTCCATGGGTCGGCATTTTTACAGAACAAAAGACTTTTCCTACTGTTCCGTTCCATTTCGTTCTGTTGCTGCTTCAGGAAGCCAGACACTTTGTGCCATTCAATCCATTGCCCAGGCAATGGTGGCAATCTTTTGGTTGCCCCCAATCTGAGATTTCCATGCTTGATTAGCAGCTGTCCCTGTGAACTCAAGAGCCCCCACTCTGGCCCATCCAGCCAGGACAAGGGCCAGCCCCTCAAAGTAGCTGCCAGCAGACACTCCAGTTTTTGCCACTGCGAAGAGAATGACAGAAATGGGGGGGGGACCCATGGATCATGCCTTTCCCAAAGATCAATCTCTCTGAAACTGGGGGTGTCTTTAGAGGACAGTGATAACTATGTCTCCTGCAAATATGGTTGGTATTGGACATTAGAAAGATCAGTTTGTTGCCCCTCAAAGCCTTGAACCAGTTTGGAACTGGCTCAAGTTTGGCTAATTCGTGATTCATGTTCTGTGAAAATGAACAAGCCATGAACCATGTGGTTCATTTTTTTCCCATTTCATGCCCATGTCTATTCCAGGCCCAGCAGTAGCAAGACAACTTTGCTTGGCACTGGAAGCCATGAGAGTCTCCTCTATACCTTGCAGCCACATAGCCAATGATCAACAGGCCTGGGAAAACCTAGATTTGCCAAGCTGAGCCTGGCAACTGGCAAGAGGGTTGGAGGCATAGTAGGGAGGCTGGCGTTGCAAGTGTGATGTCCAAGGAAAACCTGGAGGTATTAGTGGTAAATCTAGGAATTTCAGGAAACTGTATGGTAAAAGCACATAATTTCCAGTGATTCCTGGAGCTACTGCCTTTGCTTATGGTTTTTCCCCAGAAGTGGTGTCATTGTGCATTGGATGCCAGTGAGTCCCACCCCACCCCCCATCACCATTTGGAACAGCAGGCAATGGGAGCTCAGGTTGGGGGATTCCCTATCCAAACTAGGTGTTTGACAGCCCTAGGAAAACCTTTCTTCATTTTCACATGTCCCAGAATGCTAGCCAATTGTCCCTATGTATATGGAAAGAGTCCACACTATTCCTTCCCACCTAGTTACAGCCTATTTTTTAAACAAATATGCTTTTTTTAAAAAAAATACAGAACAATAAATCATCACCACAGCAACATAAATATTTCTTACTACCTTCATACAGAAACTTAAATATCCCTGTCTCTATTTCACATGTACGCACGCACGTATTCTTCACACACAGATTGCATATGTATGCATACACACACATGAAGTTAGGTGGGCCAAAATGCATTGTGCTAACAAGGCTTCCTTTAAATTAGATAGATCATGTCCATCCCCTTTCCAGAGCAGGAAATGAAGGGCTCATATGAAATACCAGTTTGTACAAAAGTGAGCAATATTGCATTCATTTATTCCTTGAACAGGTTAACAGCTTGAAAAGGCTACTGTAATTTTAAGAACTAGCTGCTTCTCAGTCCTATTTGTGTTCAAAGTTTACCTCCCTGAGCTAGCTATTTTCTGTCATGAGGTTACTATGCATTCTATTTTTTAAGTGCCAGATATGATGTCTCTCTGATGGCAGATCTGAGTTCAGGGAGATTTTTCCAGATGAATAACAGTTCCTTCCAAACTATACATAAAGTTTCTGTGAACATCTCATGCTTCAGATTTGTTCCAAGTCTAAATCTACAGGCTCAGTTATATTAGTAATTCAAGATTAGAGTAAAGCAAAGGGAATTTTTTTTAAAAAAAATTATGCTGTCTCTCCAGAAAAACTGCTTAAGGTGGCTTACAAGTAAAATATAATACCAAACATTAACAAAATATTATTAGAGCAATTAAGAATACAAATCCAGAAAGTACAGAATAAAAAAAATTAACAGCTTTAGAAAAGTGTAATAAACAAGCCAGAGCAGACTATAAACACAATTTTAAAGACCAACCACGAATGTATAGCCTAGGTAAAAATGAATGTTTTAGACTGGCACATAAAAGACAGCAGTGTCGGTGCCAGGTTTACCTCAAAGGAAAGGATATTCCACAGATGAGGTGCCAGCAGTGAAAAAAGCTCTGTCTCTGGTCACACCACCCACTCTTCTAGTGTAGGAGGGGGCCCATAGAGCAAAGCTTGTGAGGTGATTCTTAACTGGTGGACTGAATAGCATGGAAGGAGGCAGTCCTTCAAATGCCCCAGGCACACATTATCTAGGGCCTTATAGATTCTTATCTTTAAGCATTTTGGATTGGGCCCAGAAACAAATGAGCAACCATTTCCGTTTTTTTCCTCAAATGGTTGATTGATATACTCCTTATATCCCACTCCCATCCACTGAATTTTGGACTGGCTGAAATTGGGAGGACTGACTGCAGTAATTTTTCCTTCTTTTCTGGCCAGTACAATAGCACATTTAGCTCCATCAGAACTTCAGTAGAATGTCTTTGCTTGAGAGAGCAACATTGGCATATGTACAAAGGCAACGCTTAAAATATATTTTATTTTATGCAGGGTATAAAAACATAAATAGATAATCCCATTTGTCTTCTTCATGAACTGTCTGGTAGCATTCATAATATTTTCATGTTATATGTATGGGACAGCAACCTTGTGACATTGTGAGATATGTTGGACTGAGAGTTTGAAGGTCCCAGTCACCAAGGTGTCATGTGTGCACACCCATGCCATTGAAGTATTTACTGTAGAACTCTATTGATCTCTCTCTGTCCTCATGTATTGATCTCATGCCATGAGCATATAGTTGTACTTAGTAATGTAGCCACATAGACACGCCATTATTGGCCTGCATGAAAACAAAAGTACTAAAGCTGATTTCCCAGGGCAAGTAACCAGCCTGTTATCTCTGAAAGTATGCATCACTGACCTTGAAACTACAACCAGAAATGTAACTGTTTCTCAGGGAAAGATTTTGATTTCTTTGTAATCTTCTGCCATTTCTATCCAGACTAAGCTATTGTGTTTTCATGGATTTTCGCCCCTAAATGCAAACTGCTCCAAGGGAGGGGGGAAAGTACTCCCTGGCCGTTTCCACACATGTTGAATAATGCACTTTCAATGCACTTTAATTACCCTTTAGAAGTGGATTTTTTGTTCCACACATGGAAAATCAGTTATAAATGTTCACTAAAGCGTATTGAAAGTGGATTATCCAACGTGTGTGGAAGCAGCCACTGTATCAATAGTACCTTTGCCTGTATAATCATTCCTGCCAACTTTCCCATCTATGGATATATCCATGAACTTAATGGATCTCTAAATAAAAGCCTTTCAACCAATACACTGGATTGCTTGCTGTGAGGGGCTTGGGGATCTATCTGCCATGGACTGCCGTCCCTAGAGCTGACACAAGGGAGCATCATGGCCCAGCAGGGATGGTGTTATCCATATTATAGCAAGAATTTAAACACAACTCTCCTTGGCCTAATCCCACCACGTCATCCACTAGAGCACACTAGTTACTGACAGACAATTAAGAATGAATGGCTCCGGCCCCTTTTTCTGGGAACTTGTGGTGGCTCTTGGTCAGCTGGCACCTTTGGATTTTGATAGCTTGTTCCAGTTCAAGTAGTCTTCTGCGTGTCTGCCTCAATATTATGAATTGGGGAAGATACACATAAGAATGAGGCAGTGAATTGGTCATACCAGTGGTGAACTTAAATTCTTAAAATGTCTGATCTGTTCTCCACTGTGCAAAAGATCATAACTTTATTGGCTCTCTTTGCCCTGCTTAGTTCTGACAGACAGCTCTATGTTCAACTACTTGGCAGCAGTTCCCATGACAACTGCATCATGTCTTCTCTGTGGGTGTCTGTTTTGGATTTTGATCTGAGGCAGTAACAGCAGGTGGTCATCCTGCAAGCTAAATTACATAAAGACTTCATTGATTTTACTGGCCTCATAAACTCCCTTTCTCCCTTGTTTTTGCTCTCAGTCACACACATACAACCTTCTGGCACATTGGCAACAAGTAACCCCAAACCATGACTATTCTAATAAGCACTGAAAGCAGGCTATACACAAGATAGGTACAATCACGTCCAAAACGTGTCTGCAGTTTAGGTGTCAGGAAAATCCATGTTTCTAAACTGTCATCCAAATATAACTACTGGATTTTAAGTAAAGAAAAATGAGAATTTTATAACAGCTGCTAAGACCATATTTTGAGCCTATTTCTATTAAAATGTTTTCCAAATGCAATTATAAAGTTCAGTGCACAGAGGAAACTTTAGATGTGAAACTTGGGAAAATGGAACCATGGATGCTGGGATGGATCAGGAACTAAGGGCCAAGCTACAAGTGACGAATGACACTTGAACAGCAAGTGTATTTCTCCCTGTTCACTTGCCCTCCACTCAATCCACTTGCCGTTCAAGTGTCATTCGTCATGTGTAGCTTGGCCCTCAGGTGGCAAAATTCTCAGGGCCTTGGTCACTGGGCAATCGGCAGACGAGGGGGCAAATCCTCAGGAGTTTGCCTGCCACTGGCAGGCACCCAGGAACCCTATTGGTCACCCTGATATAGAGTAGGACAGGTCATGTGATTTCATTTAATATAATATTGGGGTTGGGTATGAGTGGTGTGAGGAGTTCTCAGGGTGAATTTTTGTCTTGGGAGGAGACAGTGGCTCTTGGGAACTTTAAGGGCCCTGTGGTGGTGGTGTGGCCAGCTGGCATCCATGGAAGACAAAAAAGAGAGAACTGCAATATGATAAAGGATGAACTGGAATATAGAGAGGTCAGTACAGAATTTAGTAAACTGGAGGGTATGAAACAGAGAGACTAAACGGGGAACTGTATATTGTGCTAAATTTCACAACTAAAATAAAAAACATAGCAACCCCCCTGTGGCACTGAAGGAGGAGGGGCTCTTTTAACCCTTTCCTTCCCTGCCTTTTTCCTGATCTTTAAAAAAACACATCTAAAGCAGCTTAGCCGCTTAATGGGAAAAAACCTTAGACGTTTCCTTCAATGTAAGTAGAAACAAATCATGGCTAGCATGTTTTTGCAAGAAAATAGTAAGGGAGTAAATGTTCCTGTTTCCCACTGCAGTTCTCCCTGTTGGAATTCCAGAACAGGAGAGTTTCATTCCTTGCTGCTGCCCTTAAGAAGGCTAGCTGGCTGAAATTCTGCAGAATTTTGAAACTTACAAACCAAAGAATGCTTGAATATCTATAACTCCAAGCCACAGTCGATGAAATTGTTCTTTCATAGCACATGCGCCTTCATTCATGGAACACACAGGCCCATCGATATACCAAATGCCTTTAAGAATTGCTGGAACATGTTCAAATAAGCATATTTTTACAAACTTTGCATTTTAAGTATCTGTATCTCCCTTGTCCTCTCCCCTCAAACTCTCAAATGGAAAAATCATTCTCAGAGAATGAGAATGACCCACTGAGAATGACCTGGCTACTTTACTGTATATTTCTATTTATAGTGTCATCTTTTTTAAAAAAAAATCTCTTAATGTTCTTGTGGGCAAAGGGCTGGTTTACGGACACATTTTAGTCTGCTGTGTTCATTTGTAATATTTCTTTTATGGTTGATTTTATTTATATATATATATATTTACCTTATGAATCTCCTCAGCCAGGTCTGTAAAGAGACATATGTATATATTTGTGTGATTAGAGCATGGATAGCTATGTCCACTAACAAATCTTATGTATCTAGGAAAGGCTGCAGCTGGAACACAAACCAAACTGGGGAAAGGCTATATGGATCACAGAGGAAACTTGAGGCATGGATCTAATGTTACCACCAATATGTGAACCTCCCCTTTAAGCCCCTTTAAGGGCATGCAACCTTGGGATGAACAGGCTGAATCCTTAATTTGTGGTTGGCAGTTTGGTTAGCCAATAGAATTTTCTCTGGATTCCAACAGGTTCTTCCAAACTGTTATCACTTTCTGACACTGTTTCAGAACATCTGTTGTCTTGCCTGACTCAGCTGAAAATCAAAAATAGAACTGGAGCATACAGGTGTGAAAGATATAATCAAAACATATAGGATGGAAATAGGACCCTGCTCCTTATTTCCCATACTGTGCACATGCCATAGGACAATCCAATCCTGCCCTTGTTTTTACTCCATCTCCCAGCAATACCTCACAAAACAGGATAATTTTTCACAGCTCCTCCTTTGCCCCGTCAGTTGGAACAAAAGGCAGACACAAAACTTGGGTATTAAAGTAGGGCCACTTTATTAATTACAACATAAAATACAGCAAAGGCCTAACTAGTGGTTCAGGATTTCTACCTTGACCTGTTTGGGTGAGCCCCCACTGCCTCGGGGGTGTTCTATCCAATAGCCGTGGTGCCTGGGATCAGACTTGTAGAGGGGTCCCACCTGGCAATCTGCCCTTGCAACTGGCAGCCCTGAAGCCTACCAGGCACTCCTAACTGATCTCAATTCCCCACCAATGAGGATGTGCCAAGGGGGTCACCAGTATGCTCATTTCCCCATCCTATCTTGCTAGTAGCCAAAGTATTTACAGGTCCATCATAAGTTACATAACCTCTTTATACAAGGTAGGCGAAAAACACCCCTCCCTGAATGCCAACTGGGAAAGGAGAAAAAATCCTACCTTGCCCTGTTAAACAGTGGCTGGCTACTCCTGCACTGCTATAGGGAAAATGGATGAGTTTAGCACAAGGAAATGACTGCTGGCTGGGGAGGCAGAGCCGGCTTATAAAGCCTTTGGCTCTGCCCATGCCAGCTGGAACCCAGATGCTTTTCCCCCTGGTCTTCACTGGAGGCCTCCCATCCAATTATTAACCAAGGCCAACCCAGCTTAACTTCTGAGATCTGACAAGCTCAGGCTCACCTGGGCTATCCAGGTCAGCTGTTGTTCCTGGTTAATTTGACCCATGACTTCAGCAGGGTTTAGCTAGGGAGTTTGCAACACTAAGACGGGGTTCTGATATATGAAAAGAAAGTTCCTCTGAGAATGTATAGAATGCCTTTCTCTCACTCCTCACTAACTGCAGATTTCTGCTTCCTCACACACTTGGACTCAAAATGGAGAGGTTGCGTATGTGCAAAACTTAAGTATATTTTTCAAGTATACAAGTTTAGCCAACAGTACCTTCCCCCCACAAAAAAATCTACTCTTGGTTTCCTTTCTTCCCTCCTTTTACCTTGTTCTAACACCAAAGATATTTCAACATCTTATCAGTTCAATGGAAGAACACCTGCTATCCCTTAAAATAATCCCTATTTTTACTCAAAACTTTAGTGAACTCTTGTCATAAAGCATATTGGTGAAGACTGATTTGACATAAAGCCATAATTAAATATTGCATTAAATTATAATCTAAAAATTAAGAAGCTTTATTTCATGCAAGTATTAATCAGATTTGGTTTGTATAGAAGGGCTTATTCTACAATTCACTTTCATTGGCAGACTTTTTTTTTTAAATCATGGTAGCAAAAAATATGATTTAATTTTCCTGTGATAATTTATAACTCCATAAAAGATACAGGCCACAAATATTCTCAAGCTTTATAAGCTGCTCCTGCCCTTGTGCTTGATTTTTTAAAATTGTAAATATTAATATTAATACTTTAAAAAGGTGAAATGATTTTTAAACAAGCTTCATGATCATATTAGACACTTTGAGCTGATTTTTGTTTCATTTCCTTGGATGACAAATATTTCTAATCATACATAGTATATGATGGCAAAAAGGTCTGTTAAGTGCAGGACTATGACATACAAGAAGGAATTATATAAGTACCCCACTCCTAGCAAGGAAACTCAAAATCAGACCAGCAGATTTTACTCCATGTTGAAATTCTCTCAAACCCTTTGAGGAGTGATCTTTGCAGGCTCTATAGAGAGAGATGAAATGCAAACTATGCTTCCCGGCTAACATTGCATCTCCCTTCACTTGAACATCCTCGTGTAATTTATCTCGTGTGGTTTAGCTCTAAGAATCTCTACTGAGGCTATGACTGGACATGGACCTACTTCTTGTGCTATTGATTATGTTTGGGCCACTGGTTGGGACCCAAACACATTAAACATTCTTGTTCCTTATTGGATTTACAAAGAGAAACTAAGTAGGAATATAACCCCTTGGTGATTTTTTTGCACCTCCCTGGTGCTTCTTTTTTAGTATATAGGACTTCCTCCTGTGGAATGAGGACATTGTGGATTGTATCCTATTGCCCCCCTCCCATTCATAAAGTTTCACAACATTATACTATTCAATTCTCTGGCCAGGATTCCCTTCCAGGGGTTGGGTTTCAACCCTCATGTCTCACAACACTCTCATTTGTATTAGTCATTCATGTTCCGAGAGGGACCTGGCAGTATCCTCACACAACCCTTCCTTTGTGGGTTGGTAGAAGGTATCACATTCTGTCTTGAGTGCATGACTGTTCAATTCCATTTAATAGCATGGATGTCTCTACCACAGCACTGCTTTTTCTTGCCACATTCCTGCATATACTTCTGCAGGGATACTTGTAGAAAGTTCCCTGTTTCTGGGTGAAAGGTAATATGGGACACTAAGCATCTCTTGGAAAGGCTGTCTTCCGTGGTCTCTTACTTTTAGAGCTTCACATCCACCTCCTTTAGTAAGTGAGCTTGCTACTCTCCCATTATGGGACCACACAGAAGCTACAAAGATGAAAACAGGGCACACTTACCTGTAACCGTTGCTTGTTGAGTGTCTTCTGTGCAGGAACACATCCCTTCTTCCTGCCCTGCTGTGAACAATCTGGAACCTTCATTGCTGGGAGGATGACATGGAGAGAACTGAGAGAATAGCATCCCTTCTCCTACTCATGTGATAGTTTTGACAGGAAAGCACCAAGGAGGGGAAGGGTGAACCTAACCTTCAAGAAAGTTTTGGAGATCTTTTCTGTGGCTGGCTTGTGCATGCTTTGGGGGATGGGTTAAAATTATCTTTTTCCTAAAGGATTGCTGTGGGGTCTCTAAGAGAACATCCCCTTTAATGAAAGTCTGGGTGAAGATAACAACAAAGAGTATGACAAACTCTTTCCTTTAACCATCATGTTTGAAGGGAGCAAGCTACATGTGGGAGGGGACAATTGACAGTCAGACAGGAACAAATTGTGTTGGTGTAAGAAACCCAAGGTCTAAGATTCTGGCTTCAAGAGGCAGGCTAATAAAGTATGGTTGCTGAGAGAAGCTCACACTTAAAATTTATGTTAGTAGAAAATTTTATGTTTGTACAAAAACTAAATGGTCAGACTAAGTGCCTGGTAAAACATCACTAGGAGCCCTTCTAGGAACCTGGGGAATGAGTATCTCATGAAGAGTGAACCAGGATAACTTACCATTTAAGGGTTACAAGTGCACAGTATTACATCTGGGCCACAAAAATGGGAAGCACAAATACTGGATGAGGGATACACTTCTGGGCAGTAGTATATGTGAAAGGGATCTTGGGGTAAGAGTGGACAGTAAACTAAATATGAGCAGTCAGTGTGATGCAGTGGCAAAAAAGGCTAATTCAGTCTTGGGTTGTATCAAAGGGGCCATAGTGTCGAAATCGCAGGAGGTCATAGTCCCTCTCTATACTGCCTTGGTCAGGCCACACCTGGAGTATTGTGTGCAGTTCTGGAGGTCTCACTACAAAAAGGATGTGGACAAAATCGAGAGGGTGCAGAGGAGAGCGAAAAGAATGATCAGGGGTCTGGAGATTGAGCCCTACGAGGAAAGGCTTAGGGACTTGGGAATGTTTAGTTTGGAGAAGAGGAAGTTGAGGGGGGACATGATTTCTCTCTTTAAATATTTGAAAGGCTGTCATTTGGAGGAGGGCAAGGAGCTGTTCCAGTTGGCAGCAGAGGGTAGGACCCGAAGCAATGGGCTTAAATTACATGCACAAAGGTACCGGCTGGATATTAGGAAAAACTTTTTCACGGTCAGAGTAGTTCAAAAGTGGAATCAGCTGCCTAGGAAGGTGGTGAGCTCCCCCTCACTGGAAGTTTTCAAGAAGAGGCTGGATGAATACTTGTCAGAGATGCTTTAGGCTGATCCTGCACTGGGCACGGGGTTGGACTAGATGGTCTGTATGGCCCCTTCCAACTCTATGATTCTATGATTCTGTGACAATAAAAGCCCATCTGCTTCTAAATGCATACATTGTAATTGTATCCTTTTCCTACTGACTGTATCCAGCATAAGCTGTGTGATATAACTGTGAAGAGTTTCAAACCTCTTTTCAAAGCAATCATGTAACTAACTCCTTCCAAGTGAGGAAATACATTTTATTAGTAAATTGCATCAATCTCTTGATTTATGTCCGGTTGTAGGGCAGACAATATATTTTCTACAAACATAAGTAAGACAGTATAGGAGGAGATAAGAATTCTCATTCCAGTACACATTTGATACCCTGAAGAATCATTAAATAAACTTCTGAAGGTTTCCTCATGTGTACCAATATAACTAGTTACAGAAGCCACTTGATTTAGTCAGAAAAGGCAACAGTTACAACCACAAAACTCCATGCATAATTCCCAATACCCATCCTTCACAGCTGGCAAGACTTGAGATCCAGGGGGAAATAGAGGCAGAAGTCCAGCCCCATCCTTAGCTACTGACAGCCTATCAGCCTATCAGATTGGGAGTGACAAAGAAAGATTATTAATCCCCCACTTTTGATAGTAAAGATCAAACTCACACATTCACACACAATTCCTTAGAAGATACTAGAGAGATCAGGGATAACAAAGGATCAGATTATCACTCTGTCCAAGTGAGACATACTGGTTCAAGACCTGAGATCTCTCCAACACCTTGATGCATTTAAAAGCACTGCAACCAACAGGAGTTCTGATCCTTATCCATAAAGCAAGGAGGTCTAGTTTTAAAGAACTTCATATCACACAACCAAGGGGATCTCACCCCACTCCCACCTCACCTAACCTCAAAGGGTTCTACTGTCTATAATATATATTCTCCTGAATGTGGCTGAAAGTGGCTTCTGTCCTGTATAATATAACTGTCAAGTACATTGAATATAGCTATGAAGTATAATATAACTATCAAGTACATTTACATTGAATCCTCTAAGGAGCTCTGGGTGGTGCAAATGATTCTCAATTTCATTTCATGTTCACAACAACCCTGTGAGGAGAGTTAGACTGAGTGTGTGTGGATGGCCCAACATCACCCAATGAGTGTTATGGCTGTGCGAGGTGTTTAAACAACAACAACAACATTCGATTAATATACTGCCATTCAAGATAGCTTAACAACACCCACTCAGAGCAGTTTACAAAGTATGTTATTATTATTCTCACAACAACAAACACCCTGTGAGGTGGATGGAGCTGAGACAGTTCCTAGAAGCTGTGATTGACCGAAGGTCACCCATCTGGCTTCAAGTGGAGGAATGGGGAATCAAACCCAGTTCTCCAGATTAGAGTCCCGCACTCTTAACCATTACACCAAACTGGCTCTCTTTCTTTCTATCTGGTGTCATCATGAACTGTGTTCTTGTAAGCCCTTCAGTATTTTAAACATATTTGTGGACTTTTCCCCTCAATTTGTGCAACTTTCCTTCATCTCACAAGAGATGGAAAGGTGGGCCTTATTTGTAATTAGAAGCCTCCAAGGCCCACAGAATGAGGTATGATACCTTCACTAAATGCATCGTGTCAACATTTATTGCACATGAGGTGTGGGGGGGGGCACTGTGACAAAATAATTCATCTCAGAGGCAATCTTCAGTTGGATTTGCTTCACCGTTAAATCTCTTATTCCTTTAAATATCACTATCACCTTGGTCCCTGTGTGTGTTCCTTTCACTATCCATAAACCACAGCTGTGTAAACCAAATGTGAGAGGAACATGCTTTCAGAAATCTATGGCATAACCTTTAATGAATAGTAGCATTGTATTCAGAAATGTCATGGCCTGAGATTGATAGATAACTGTGTATTTATCTGGAGATGAGGGGGGGACCCTAAATATAGTAAATGCATTATTATGCACATTGAGCATGGATGGCTGTTTGGGAAAAAAGATGTGATATGTGTGCTATAAAGCTGAGTCTTTAGTGGCTAACAAAGGTTTTCATTGTAAGGAACTGCAACAGAGATTGGATTGCTCTATGATCACCTTTCCTCAAGTTTCAGATAAGTATTCCATTCTACTGCTCAAACAAGCAGCTTAAAAGGATGATATCACTGACTGGGAAAGGACTAATGGGAGTAGTACCAGGAAAAACATAAACACAGGTAGACCAAACTTGCTGGGCTAACTACCTCAGGGCTGTGAGAGTTGGGCAGTGTCCTATCAGATGGCTGATAATTCTGTCTATTGCAGCCTATGCTGTAACCAAACAGTTCCTAGATTTCAAGTGGGACAAGAGATGATATATATAGAGAAAAGGAATTGGTGTTAATGGTGGGAAGGAGAGAACGAGACCCTGCTGGAAATTAAAACAGACAAGTTGAGACGATGAAGGAAAGAGAAACTGTCAGGGCAGGGAGGGAGGAAGAAAGAGAATGAGAAACAGAGACTCCAAGGAGGACATGACAGAGGAAGGTTAGGAGAGAAAAAGGATCTCTGCCACATCATTGATTTCTCCACCACCATGATGGGATGTTTGGGTCTGAGGTTATTTCTCCTCCAACCCAATACCATTCAGGTAACCTGAAGCAGTAGCAGCTTGGAGCACAGATTGAGTAAGACACATTTTTCACTTCTCATCTTGCACACTCTATCCTAAGTCTCAGGCTGCTAAGAAAACAGCAGAGAGAGAGAGAGAGAGAGAGAGAGAGAGAGAGAGAGAGAGAGAAGCAATTAAAGGGTGGGGGTAAGGAATAGGAGAGAATGCCTTCTCCTCGATGAGTTCTTATAGGTTCCCCTCTTGTACATACATTCTAACAGAACATTTTGGAACACAAGACTGAAGAAGAGTCTAGTTAGCCTTTCTAACTCATATTTCAAGGAATGATTCCTTATTCAGTGTTAAAACAAAGTATTCCTAAGCTCATATAGTTTTATATGAGTGGGGAAATGTGGCTGGAAATCCCTTCCATTTGTGGAAATCTCTTGTGGATCCAAGCCACAATATATTATTTTCTTAAAATTTCACAATGGTTCATATACTATACTATGGCGCAGAGTGGTAAGCTGCAGTACTGCAAGCTCTGCTCACGACCTGAGTTCGATCTCGGCAGAAGCTGGGTTCAGGTAGCCAGCTCAGGGTTGACTCAGCCTTCCATCCTTCCGAGGTCGGTAAAATGAGTACCCAGTTTCCTGGGGGAAAAGTGTAGATGACTGGGGAAGGCAATGGCAAACCACCCCGTAAAAAGTCTGCCAAGAAAACGTCATGATGTGACGTCCCCCCATGGGTCAGTAATGACTCAGTGCTTGCACAAGGGACTACCTTTACCTTTACCTACTATACTATACTATACTATACTATACTATACTATACTATACTATACTATACTATACTATACTATACTATACTATACTATACTATACTATACTATACTATACTATACTATACTATACTATACTATACTATACTATACTATCAGCAGAGTTTGGGTTAATTTGTACACAAGTGGGACAACAATCCGCTCCAGCTCTTCAAGGTAGGTCTCAGGTGGCCTTCAGAGAAAATAGCCAAGTCAAAAATACTGGAATGATATCTTGAAGTCTGGATGATGGCATCTGACACTATATATGAAAGAGAAGGGAGAAGGCTATCTTCTGGAGGGCCATAGAAGAATACTGAAAGAACTGAACGTTGCTAGCTGAATTTCAAGACAAAAGGAAGTAGGCTAAATACATCATTACTTCTCATAAAGACTCTTTTACTGGATTGCCTGTTTTCTCCTTTTAGACCTGGTTAGCTACCTGATTGGCCCTGGGGCTGAATCTTAGAAAGCCTGCATTGGATGGAATGTTAGATTAGAGAGATCTGGAAATATGATACCTGTTCACTCATGAAACACACTAGATGATCTTAGCAAAAGAAAAAGGCAAGAGTCCAGTAGCAGATATCTGAAGCTGTGACTCATGAAAGTTCATACCCTACCACAAATTTCATTAGTCTTATAGGTGCTACTGGACTCTTGCTCTTTTCTACTGCTATAGACAGGCTACACATCTATATCATCTACCCATCTTAGATCACTAGCTTTGTCTCAGCCTAATCTACTTCACAAGGTTATTATGAAGGTAAAAGTGGTGGGTTAAAATTGGGGCAGCATGTGTGGTGAAGTAGTTAAAGTGTCAGACTAGTATTTGGGGACTCAGGTTCAAATCACTGTTCTGCTATGGAAGCTCACTAGGTGGCCTTGGACCAGACACAGTATCTCAGTTTAACTTCCCTCACAGGGTTGTTGTAAGGATAAGAGGGAGGAGAGGAGAATGATGTGAGCCAATTTGGGTCCCCACTGAGCTTCTTGAAGGAAAGGTAGGGTAAACAAACAATAATAATCCCCAAAAAACTCTTTGATGTTAGTATCTCTGGAAGGGAAAATAAAGCCCAGATGTTAACAAAGACATAATTCAGGCTTAGAGTATAAAAGGCATGCAGATATGACTTGGCCATAATACACTTTGAATGAAAAAGCAAAGTTCCTGAATTCCTGTTAAACATGTCCAACATCAACCATGCAAGATTTTCAAATGTATTGACATAGATGAAGACTTGGGGAGTGATGTAGAAAGATAATTTTACATTGTTTTGTTTGCCTGATTTCCCTAGTCGTGCTGATGTGCCATTTTACTTTTCAACCTTTCCAATCAGTGAGGTTATTTGAAATGTCATGTGAAAAAAGATCAACAAATAACTTCCTTTTCTCCACTAGGTTTTTGATTTTGGCCCAATTCTGCCTTTTATTTGCCTAGTCCAAAGCTTGCTCTGAGCTGTTGTATTTTAGTTCCCAAGATTTAGTTATGTTCTATGGTTAATTAGCCCCTTATTTGCATAATTCCCCCAATTGCATAATCAAATTCTGTCAACTTGATATCCCTGTAATAGCCTTACTGGCACTAAGCCTCCAAATAAATCTAGTTAGTAGATTTTTGCTGTGGTTTAGTACCATATAACTGTTCATTTGCAAGGCTGCTTAATTCAACTTCCTGTCATGTATTTACTGGCAAGAGATCTTCTTTGTTTTCATGCTGGATTCAAAGCTAAACTACAGCTACATTTCAGGTAGAAAATATTTGAAGAAAATAACTGTCAGGAACTGTACGCTGGAGTGACACAGAGAAGAAGATACACCTGGTTCAGAACCTAAACTTGGTCTTCTGGGGATGTGGGAAACATGTCTTTGCTCACCTCTTCCCAGGGAAAGGATATGGGGCTAAAAGGTAGAGTGTGTACTTTGTAGACAGAATCCTCCAGGTTTAGGCCTCCCTGGTTAAATGGTTTCAGGTATTGGGAAAGTCTTTTCCTGACTGCTGAGGTTCTGGAAAATTGTTGCTATTTATTTATTTATTTGATTTACAATCCACTCTCCCTGCTGGTGGCCTCAGAGTGGACAACATTGAGTTTGACGGACCAACATTCTTCATATAAGGGTACCTTACATTTTTATGTAGGAAATAACCAAGATCAAACAGTCCTGAATTGGTACACTTCCTTCAAGAGGAAAAACTTAAGATTTTTAGATTTTAAAAAATTACTTAGGGAATAGGGACATTAGACATTTATAAAATTAGAAATGTTTAGAAGATTGCAGATAGAGTGATTGTTGTCCTGCAACAGCAGCAACAGCAACAACAATAATCCCTTTGGATCTTTTAATTAAGTTGTTTTATGGTTCAAGAATGACAAAAAGACGCACAATGCCTAATCAACAGAGAATCAGCTGCAACAGAAAGTGGTTTACAAAAAGAGTTTGCCACATTCATAGAAGATAAGTCATTCTACCATGATAGCTGGAAGGCATCTCCATTTCAAGTGCCCAAGAAGCACACTCGTGACGTGAGCATCAGCTCCTAGGACAAGCAACAAATGATGGTTATCACTCTTTTCTCAGCTCCCAGAGGCAACTGGTTGATTGCTGTCCTCAACAAAATTATGGACAAGATGAACCTTGATCAGATTACTACAGAGTTTCCATTGACATTTTTTTCAGGAACTGCAAGATTCCTCCACGGAAACTGTCTCTAAATCTTGAAAGGAGGTGGTTATTTTGTAGCCTTCCACTATTTTGCTTCTGCTTCTACTTCTTCTCCTTCTACTGCATCATTATTGTAGTCATACCCCCAAATAAAGATACCAAGTATATGGTTAAACTATGTTCCTGATCTTGGGTAGCCTGCATCATTGAGGCATCAGTAAAGTATCACCAGCTTATATCTATGGGTTGCTTCTGACGACAAGTAGCATCTAACAGGTATCTGCATTGAGACTGAATTCACCTTGGTTTCAAGTCCAAGGGAGGTCCTTAGACTTGAAACCTACTGGCATTCTGCCATATGCCAAACATGGTCCTATTTATGTGGCCTTTGATCTGCACAATCTTTCTGGTTTAAGTGTGTTTTTATGGATGGAATTGTCATGATGCTGATTTTAATGATACTTTGAATGAGCTGAGTAACTGGCCTTTATTGCTAATGGGACCGTCTCACTTGGCCCTGGTTTTATACAGTGTTGCATAATCATTGTTGGTAACCTATTGTAACTCATCATAAATTTCTGTTTTAGGATGGAAGGGTGAACTCTAAATGATTTTAATAAATAATGTAAGACAAGAAAACTATCTATCTGCCGCCCTCCCTGCAAATATTATCCTTCTCTCTGTTAAAGCAGATGGAGTTTTTCACTACTGTTTCTGGATCAGGATGTGCAGGAATGTCATGCAGAAGTTAAAATGTGGGTATGCTTTGGCTGATGATGCAGAAAGGTCTGTGGAGCTGGCTGTGCGCGTTCTAAATCATCATGAAAAACGTTGCCCAGCATGAACATTATTTGTATCTGGCATTGTCAAAACACAGACTCATAGGTTATTTCTCTTAGGCTGTAATTGCAAATATATGTATCCGTATTGATTTAGGGAACAATTTTAATCCAAGAGAGTTATTAATATCTGCTGACTGCTGCTCTTAAATGTGTTTATTCCTGCATTATTTTTATGGGGTCGTTTTTATTTATGCTTTTTACTGCATCAAGATTCTTACCAAGGGAGAGAGTGAAAATCTTGAGACACGCAATAACTTATACTAACATAGAGGGCCATTTCATATATTATGTGGGGCAAAGCTGGTGTGGTTAGTAAGGATCAAACAAAGCATGATGCATGATGCATGATAAGTTACTACTGTAGTGCAATGGTTGGATGAGAAGATCTGGGTTCAAATGTCAATTTAGTCACGAGGCTCACTGGATCCAAGCACTTTCTCTCAGGCAACATCTAACAGAGTTTTTCTGAAGACAGACTAGAGATTAGACAGATTCATGTGTCTATGAGCTATCAGTGACTAAAGGGAAGTTCCACATCCAGAGGAAGTCAACCTCTGATTACTACTGCTAAAAGGCTAGATCAGGGAAAATGCTGGTCTCTGTACCTTGCATGGCAGAGCACTGGGGCAGCTGGTTGGCCACCATATGAAACAGGATGGTGAGGTGGCTGGAGCAGTGGTCTGATCCAATAAGGTTCTTCTTATGTCTGGTGCCCTGATTTCCTTAGAGAACAAATGAGAGAATAATTTATTTAAGACTTGTTGCTGTTTTCTGAGAGTTAATCAGCAGCCTATTCAACTGTTTGAATATCATGGAAGGGTTGGTGGGAGAGGGGGGATATTTAATCCTTTCTTCTCTTGCCTCTTCCACAATTTTCAAATTATAATTTTTATTTCCTCCATCACTGTTTCACCTAACTGCATCTGATGAACAAGTGAGACAAAGAGACCCTCTCAATGGACCAGCTTGGGATGAATTGTTATTTGCCCTGCCCTTCCCAGAACTATTTATTCTAGTAGCTATTCTATTTGGACATAAAGGAATTTGATAAATTACTTCATAATTAGTAATATAACTTACTTGTTGCATCTTCCCTTACCTTTCCCTTTTCCTGTTGTATTGCATGTTTTATATTGTGGGTATTAATTAGAATTATCAAGCACCTTGAATTCAGTGGCAGAAAGGTGGCATATAAATGTATTAAATGAAGTATAGGTATGGCATTTGTACATTGCATCTTGACTTTGTTTGGCCCAGAGTTAGCAAATGCCAGCTGCCTGCCAAGAGATAGATACAAATGTGTTTGTTACATATCCACTTCATATTTTTAGGGATACACACAAAAGATATAACATCTTTTACACCTACCAGCTATAACATCTACATAGTGTTGGTACATGCTATCAGAGGCATAGAAGAAACACAACTGATGCCCAGAGATTTACGCATATAGAATCAGAACAGGATGAGTGTGGGAAAAGGTCAAGGATTTAGTTTGTGGAAAGGAGAGTTAACTGCAGCAAAGAAGCTGGGAGAGTTGCCATTATGTTTTTCATAAAGTAAAACATTGAGGCCAGATTTGGAGCTTTCTAATTAGGCAAAATAAGACAGACTAAAGCAATTTGATAAAACTAGTGAAGTTCACACAGAAAGGTTCTGTCCTCTCTTAGGTTGCCACTGAATTCCAACAAAAGGAAAAATGGAGGGGGAGCTGAATATCCTTGTACTTAGGCAAACCCCTGAGGGATTTTGAGGGAAGCTCCTATGCTAACAATGTTCCCTGAAAGGATTATGCTGGTTTGGAAAACAGGATCTTTAGGAGGGAGTGCAAAGATGACAAGGCAGGTTAAGGAAGCTGCTCTAGGCATAAAAAGCTGCAGGAAGAAATGCATGGAGATGGGAACGAGAAACAAATTATGATCTCAACATGATACTAGCATACATTCATCCACTCTATATTGTAGCTTTCACAGGACTAAGGAACCAATGAAGACATCTTTTTTGCACTAGTTTTGTGCCTGACATTTGCCTCACTTTTGTGGATTCTTTACAACAGCTTCCTTTCCATGGGTATTCAGGTGTTAAGTACCTCTAAATACCACATTAAAAAGGACGCTAACATTTGCCTGAATAAGATTGAGCTGTGGCTGCATAGAGCATCCATCATTTTCTCAGTTGTGTGAATAGCTGTAATCAGTTGTGAAAAGCTATGTGTATGGCTTTCAGCTGCCTAGAAGCACCTCTGCAGGTAGAGAAATTGCTTTGTGTAATCTTCTGCCTTCATAGGAAAGACTATTTGCATAGGCTTTTACAGTATTTTAAAACCTCTCCTTGTGTTTTTGTCTTCAGGACTGTCAGGATGTAGACTGGAGAATGATGATGGTACTAGACTAAAGTAAGGATAAGCATAGACAAAAGGTCAAGCTGGGAGGGCAAAGCCAGAGAAGACATTATAATAGAAAGGAAGGTCCAAGTAAAACATGCATATCAGCCAAGGTTCAATCTAAAGAATACCTGGCAAGCATGCAACTAAAGCAAATCAGAGCAAACTAAAGCAAAACTAAAGCAAAAACTGAGAGCCAGTTTTGTTTAGTGGTTAAGAGTGCGGGACTCTAATCTGGAGAGCTGGGTTTGATTCCCCACTCCTCCACCTGAAGCCAGCTGGGTGACCTTGGGCTAGTCACATTCTCTGGAACTCTCTCAGCCCCACCCACCTCCCAGGGTGATGGTTGTGGAGATAATAACAACACACTTTGTAAACTGCTCTGAGGGGGAATTAAGTTGTCCTGAAGGGCAGTATATAAATCAAATGTTATTATTATTATAATTATTATAAACAAAGTTAGGCAAGTAATGCTGGACCACAACATTGTATTTACATTAGCATGTATTTGTGTATTCATTGCTTATCTAATGTGCTGTGTGGATCACACTTCAGGGTCAGCACTGTAATATTAGCTTATCCTGCTTTTTGGTACAAACATTTTCCAAGGTGGCTTACACGACATTAGATATGAGACGGTATGATAAAAACCACAATAAAATGATCTCAAAAACATATCATCAAGAAGGTAGCTGATAAAAGTTAAAACCATAAATTAGTTTGAGCCAGAGAGAACACAAAACAAAACAGAGGTGTTAATTGCCATTCTTAGAGCTGCCAAGGAGGGTGCCAATCTTATTTCATCAGTGCTAATATGAGTAGAAACAGATTTTTAAGAGAACTGAAGGTTGTTGGCAGTATCTTAGCACTCAGTGAACCCACAGTTTTCCTGCATTCATTTCTGTTCCTGCCTCTCCTTCTGACCACCAGAATGATCACTCCCAGGGATCATTTTCTATATAGAAAAATTGCTGAGTAGGTTGTGGGGGAGCAGGGTGGGTTAGGAAGCAGAAGGACATGAAATCCCTGCTACTCCTTTTCTGCAAGTGCAACTCCACTGAAGAAGTAGATCGATGTCATGCTTTGTTATTCCTTGCACCAGCCAACTAACTCACAGGACTGTTCCTCCTCATGGATTCCAGAACCTGAGAATAATATTTCCAGGTATTGGAAGGTGCTGCAGAAACACAAGAGAAAACTTCCATGCGTGGATGGCTGGATCCATGGCAGCAATATTTAGACAATGTTATCCTTTTTATTTTAATACTAATTTCCGTCATCCCACTGTCTCCTTTGTCCAACTATGTTTTGCAGGGTTGGGAGGATGAAGTTATCACCCAAACTTTGCAGAACAGCCAGAAAATATTGTTGGATTAATGACCATACTATGGGTCAAAATTGCTCTACACCATCATTTTCAACACTCTGAAAAAGCTATAATGTACCTTCAGACTAAACTCTTTAGCACTAGCATAGCCTACTTCTTCAATCAGCACCCCCCAGTTTAGATGTTTCTTTCTGCTGTTACCTAACCTCCTCATCCTCTTTTTGAGCTCCCATTTATCCCCACTATGACTCTTGCTGAGCATCCATCCTTCTACTTTCTGAACAGCTGCTCTTGGCTTAAAATAGAGGTTTCAGATACCTCATATTTAGTAAGCAATAAATTAGCCTCCATAATTTCATGACAGCAATAAAATACCAAAGACATAGACAGAAGTAAATGAATTATAGGTAAACAAGGGCTTTGAGTCATGTGTAATACCCTAGTGTAAATATTAAGAGTTCTGTCCACCTGCAAAATTGTGTAATATGGTGTCATATACAATATAATATATAGTCACAATAATCCCATTTAAGGATTTGCTAAATGAATATAATTACCCAGTGTAGGATGTCAAGATGAATGCTCATAACATATTTTATGATAGTTTATTATAGTTAGGTGCTATGTATTTTAAGCAGTCAAATCCATCAGGTTCATAGAATAAATAATGGCATAGGGCCAAAGCCAGCTCTTATAGACAAATTAAAAAATAGTTGACAATTTTAGGAACCAAATACTGAAGAGGCATGCAAGTTTTATATTATTCATCTTGTTATTGGTAGTCAAAATGAGGAAGACTGTAAATTTACCAAGCTAGTATATGTAGTGTTTGATTCTCTAATCTGGAGACATTTTAAGATGTATATTTTATTACTCCCTGAGATATTTTATATATGTATCTGGTGAATTTGTTTTTAACTGTCTTTAAACTAAAAAATATTTAAAGAGTGTATGGTGTAGAGTAAAATCCGCGAATCCAGAGTTAAAACATTAAAACAGTTTTAGCAACAGCATAACGAAAGCTTAAACTCCATAAAATTATAGGACAAAACCTACAAGTAATAGCAAAAATGATGATGATGATGGTGATGGCATTAAGAGAAACTACATTAAAAGCCTGAGGAAAAGGGAAAGTCTTTATATTCTTTTTTAAAAATATGAGTATTTAACTGCATGCGCCTACAGAGGAAGGGAATTAAAAAACACATGGTAAAAGCCATGGTTAAGCCAAAGTCTGTTTCTAATAGTATTCAATTTCTGATCAAGACCTCACTGAGAGATTTTAAGACTGGGAAGGTATTTATGGGAGAATTCTCAGTCTAGATTAGAGATGGGCATGAACAGAAGAAAAAACGAACATGATGTTTGTTGATCATTGCCTTTCACGAACAGGGACTCACAAACAACCACAAACGTGACCCTGTTCATGAACATGTTTGTGGTTGGATGTTCGTGGGGGCCAGCAGGCTCTCCTCCAGCCATCATACAAGTTTAGTCAAGATCCCTACTGCACCACTCCCAGAAACCTGACCTGAGCAGGCAGCAGGAAAGGTACCAATAATAAATAATAGCTTGGCCCCAGAGCCTGGCAGCAGCCCTGAAACTTGAAGGGCTAGATCCCTACTGCACCACTCCCAGAAACCTGACCTGAGCAGGCAGCAAGAAAGGTACCAATAATAAATAATAGCTTGGCCCAGAGCTTGGTAGCAGCCCTGGAACTTGAAGGGGTAGATCCCTATCCCACCACACACAGAGAAAATTCAAGCTCCAGTGCACTCTCTCTGTCAAAACACCAACAGCAACTGTCTCTCCACCGTCTGCAAAGGTAGAGCTGGGAGCCCCCTCTCCCCTGGTCTTTGCTCCCTTGTTGTAACAAATTTGGAGTGCCACACTTGAAAGGAAGACCTGCCTATCGAGCTAAATTGGGCTTAGATTGGGGTTTCCAGGGCAACAGAAGGAGTTCAGAAAGATGTATTGTCGAAGGCTTTCACGGCCGGAGAATGATGGTTGTTGTGGGTTTTCTGGGCTGTATTGCCGTGGTCTTGGCATTGTAGTTCCTGACGTTTCGCCAGCAGCTGTGACTGGCATCTTCAGAGGTGTAGCACTGCAGTCTGTCAAAGTAGTTGGAAGTGTTGTCCAGTATTTTGGTGTCCTGGAATAAGATACTGTGCCCTGTTTGGGTTAGGCTATGTTCAGCCTAACATGTTTTTCATGTTCTTTTGAACAAGTCTGCAGTGAAAGACACTGCAGACTTGGACAACCTGAAAAATCAGCAGTGGCTGAACATAGCCTAACCCAAACAGGGCACAGTATCTTATTCCAGGACACCAAAATACTGGACAACACTTCCAACTACTTTGTCAGACTGCCCAGGGAAGCCATTGAAATTCACAAGCATAAGCAAAACTTCAACAGGAAAGAAGAAACCTTAAGAATGAACAGAGCATGGTTTCCAGTTCTGAAAAACACCAGGCTAACAAAGCACTCTATACCCGACAATAGCCCTGCAGAGAAGATTAGCACATCAAGCACCAATCCATATGCAAAAGAACCTCTTCAGGATACAGTGAAGCCTCCCGCCATTAGCATTCCACACTTACAGGATGACTCAGCTCACCCCCACCCCTCCTGAGTAGATATAAATGACCTGCCAACATCTTTTCCACACTGTGACACTGAGAGATCTCTGTCTTTTGGTGCTACACCTCTGAAGATGCCAGCCACAGCTGCTGGCGAAACATCAGGAACTACAATGCCAAGACCACGGCAATACAGCCCGGAAAACCCACAACAACCATAGTTCAGAAAGAGTTCAGACAATCCCTGTCTAAGTTGCCAAGGGAATTGATTGCAGGTGCTAGACTGTCTGGCTTGACAAAGAGCAACAAAGAGCAAGAACGAGGCTTGCAATGAACACCTGTTCATTTAGAATGGGGCCTCGCAAACAGCTTGTTTGTGAACAGCAAATTGGGCTGTCTGTGGCTTTTTTTGGTTCGTATTGCTGTTGGTGCCCATCTCTAGTCTAGATTCATTTTTTTTTATGAGGACGGGAGGAAGCTCAGCAGGGATGTGATACCATAGTGTCTTCCCTCTCAAACTGCCTATTTCCTCCTGGAAAAGTAATCTCTGCTTTGGAGAGCAACTGTAATTTCAGGAGAATTCCAGGCCCCTTCTTGAGGTTGATACCCCTTCATTGAATTGGGCCTAAAAACAGGCTGGAGGCCTGTGAGGTACCTGGAGCAGTGGTAGTATATGCATTCCTCTTGCTTACACATGTAATAAATTAGCAGCTTGAATTTAACATTTCTAGATTGCCTCAAGAGTAGTACTATTTAATTTATATTTATGTTATTTAGAGTCTACCTTTCTCACTGAGACTCAAGGAGGATTACACAGCGTGAGTCAGTGCAATCAATTTCGAAGACATTTCAAAAAACAATGTAATAGGGTATATACATGCAAATTTGCAAGGATTTAAATCTGCAGGAACCAAATACGGAGTTGAAGAAATGCTGACACAGAGCATAAGCAATTCTAAGACTGACATGTTAAACGACACAGGAACTACCTAGTAGGATCATGCTTACAGCAATTGTAGTAAAGTCTATAATCCCTCCCTGTCCCTTTACTGATGCATCTCTTTGAGGTCCCTTCTTTACAGTACAGCCCTGCTATCTAAGTAAAAAGCCCTCTTGAACAATTCAGTTTTGCATAGTTTGTGGGAGCTTTCCTGACCTCTGCAGGTAGGCCATTCCACATTACAAAGACTGGAAACAATATGGATAAAAGTTGTTAATTTAAGAGTTTGGAAATGCATATGGACACAGCCTTGCTGTTTGAAAAGCAGGTTACTGTGGGGGCCAAGAATTCCTTTTGTAAACTGTGTTTGATTTGCCAGCTTTCTCCATTCCTAGACTCAGCCAACCTGGATGTACTAATCCATGTTTCTGTAATCTCATGATTGGATTACCATAACATGATCTACATTGGGCTGCCCTTGAAATTGTAGCTGGTTTGCAACTTGTCAGGGACTAGCTGGTAGGAATATATCTTGCCTATTTAAAGACAGCTACTTTGGCTGCCAATTTATTTTGCAGTTCAATTGAAGGAGCTGGTTGTGACCTTTAAAGCACTTCATGGCATAATACTGATGTATCTAAATGATTGGCTCAGATCCCACTTAGATTTATGGGGGGGGGGGGTTGGTCAATTCCTTTCTCCCTCATCAGCCCCTATCACACCCCAATCACAGCCAGTTTGGTATAGTGGTTAATAGAGATGGGCACAAACAGCAATACGAACAAAAAAAAGCCACAAACAGCCCAATCTGCTATTTGAGAACAAGCTGTTCATGAGGCCCCATTCTAAACGAACAGGTGGACATTGCAAGCCTCGTTCATTGCTGTTCATCAAGCCAGACAGTCCAGCACCTGCAATCAATTCCCTTGGCAACGTAGGCAGGGATTGTCCGAACTCTGACTGAACTCCTGCTGTTGCCCTGGAAACCCCAATCTAAGCCCAATTTAGCTTGATAGGCAGGCCTTCCTTCTAAGTGTGGAGCTCCAAATTTGTTACAAGAGGCAAAGACCATGGGGGATGGGGGGGGGCTTCGAGCTATGGCTAGTCTTTGCAGATGGTGGAGAGGAAGAGACAACTGCTGTTGGCATTTTGAGAGAGAGACAGGGAGATTGCATTGGAGCTTGAATTTTCTTTGTGTGTGGTGGGATAGGGATCTACCCCTTCAAGTTCCAGGGCTGCTGCCAGGCTCTGGGGCCAAACTATTATTTATTATTGGTACCTTTCCTGCTGCCTGCTCAGGTCAGGTTTCTGGGAGTGGTGCAGTAGGGATCTTGACCAAATTTGTATGATGGCTGGAGGAGAGCCTACTGGCCCCTATGAACAGCCAACCATGAACATGTTCGTGAACAGGGCCATGTTTGTGGTTGTTCATGAGTACCTGTTCATGGATGGCAATGAACAACGAACATCATGTTCGGGGGGTTTTCTGTTCGTGCCCGTCTCTAGTGGTTAAGAGCACGGGACTCTAATCTGGAGAACTGGGTTTGATTCCCCACTCCTCCACTTGAAGGCAGCTGGGTGACCTTGGGTCAGTCACAGGAGCTCTCTCAGCCCCACCCGCCTCACAGGGAGTTTTGTTGTGGGGATAATAATAACATACTTTGTAAACTGCTCTGAATGGGCGTTAAGTTGTCCTGAAGGGCAGTATATAAATCAAATTTTATCATATTATTATTATTAAAATGCTGTTCTGGGGAACTGGAGAACCCCAATAATACCTTGGGGGCATAAGAGGTCTCTCATGAGATAGAGGGGAATCAACAAATATCCTCCATTCTTGATAACATGGAAATCTAGGCAGGACCTAAGTTGTCTGTCTCTTTCCATACATCCCTCAGGCTGCCATCTGCTAGCTCCTCCCCAACTTGAGGTGCCTGGTATCAACCAGAACCCATCATCGCTCCCACCCTATTGAACAGGTTTCCTGAGGATGTGTAAGGTCAAGGTAAAGGTATTTCCCTTGTGCAAGTACCGAGTCATTTCTGACCCATGGGGGAATGTCACATCATGACATTTTCTTGGCAGACTTTTTGTTACGGCGTGGTTTGCCATTGCCTCCGCCAGTAATCTACACTTTACCCCCGTTTTACTGACCTCAGAAGGATGGAAGGCTGAGTCAACTTTGAGCTGGCTATCTAAACCTGGCTTCTGCCAGGATCAAACTCTACAGGAGTAGAGCTTCGGCTGCAGGACTGCAACTTACCACTCTGCACCATGGGGCTCCTATTCCTGAGGATGTGAATGAATGTCTTTTCTAGAAATGTTTTAGGAGGTAATGCATGGCCATTTTGTTTGCTAGGGTTTTTTGTGGGGTTTAGGCTACAGGCCTTTCGGAGGGAGGGAGGTTACGTGGGGTTTTATCATGTTTTGTCTATTTTAATTTTGAATTTGTAAGCTGCCATGGGGAAAGTCTGATTTTAATTTTTTAAATAAATAAATAAACTTCACTGCAACAAGGAAATGAAACTTCAGCATCAAAGCTATGGCACAGCTGAAAAACAGTCGGACATCCCATCAAAGTAGACATTGGACAGGCAGTCAACTTGGACATTCAGCTCATGGGTGAATGGGGATGTTGAACATAGTTAGATTCACCTGATGAATGTGAAGTTTGCAGGATCCATAATTGGAACCAGATGAGGTAACTATTGCCCAGTGTTAGTTATGACTAGTTGATATAAAAGTTCTGCTTGCAGTGACTTAGTCATGCTTTCCAAGAGATCACAACTAATGAGAGATGAACATGCATTTGTCAACTTACCCATAATCACAATTGAATATGTGGTTGCTAAGTGAAATTCTCTTAATTCCTCTTTACCCAATTTTGCTTTGAAATCCACATCTATTTCTTTTCCTCTTCTCTGGAATTTGGAGTCAGTTTCTAATCAATTCAATTTATATTAAAAAGAAATTTGAAGAGAAGAGGGGTATGAAGGGAGATTCTGTAAAATTTCAGAATTTCACTCTGTAGATACTCAGGGGCAGGCAATAACTTCCTAAACCTTCCTATCCTCCTATTAGTGTACCATCCAAGCTGGTTACAAAGTAATGAAAGAAAAATTCCTCTTTTTAAAGGGAAAAAAGAGCATAAGATAATCATTGCCTATTTTTTAAAAAGTGAATTTCAGAAAAAGAACTTTTCCTTCCCATAACAACACTAATGTGAATATGCAAAGTATGGGTAGATGACATAATTCTACCACTCTGTCTGTAGCAAGCTGCTCGTCTCCTTAACCTCCCAAACTGATCACCATGTTATAGTGAGTGGAAGAAAAAACTGACCAACCAAGAGAAACCCTGTGATTCAAATTAATCCTGAATTACATTCAACAAAGAAGAGAAAAGATTTTGGCAGGAGTCATAGGACAATGTCAGATGGAATTAGCTGCTTTTCTTGTCTTAACTCTCCCCTGTGTCCCACACACAATAAATAATACAAGGAGAATTAGTTGCAATTTCACTAGCATTCCTGCTTGAGCAATTTACCTTTGAATTGTAATTTACCCTGTAAATTTAATTTGCATTGAGATTAGCTCAGAGGCCTTTTATGTTCCTACCAGAAACACATTTAGTTTCCCATTTTCTATTGTTTTTGAGGGGGGGGGGGGGTTGCAGTGAAATTAGCATGTTTATGCAAAACATCATATAGGCTTTCAAATGAACTAAGATATGTGTTCTTCTAGAATCAAATAGGGCTTACCTGTAAAAGTCTGTAAGACAGAGGATTTCCCTTTCATAAAGTCCTGGAAAGTCTGCCAGAGAACTACAAGTGTGCACCACATGAGCCAGTAGAAATATTCTGGTGTGCAGTTTGATGACAGTTCATACTCATAATTCATTCATCCCAAGATGCCCCAGAGAGTCTTTTAAATATAGTATTTCACACTACGATATTGTAATAGAAAAGATCTTACAACATTTCCATTATAAACCAGCTTCATAACCAATGGCAAAAATTTACTTCACGTTGAAACCTGGCAAAGAGCATACAGTCTTGATTAAACCTATCAGGTTTTGACTTCCAGCTGGTAGCCAGACAGCAAACTAGACCTGAACAAAGAGAAGAATCCCTGCATTTCATGGAGATTGCTACAAACAGCAACAGTATCTTTCTCCTTTGTATGAACCAATCATACTCAGTCAGAGACTACATTGCTTTATACAGCTGGGTGATGGGAGTCGTTCTTCATTTTGAAATATCTTAATTCTTTCAGGAATGGCTCCAGTTGTGAAAAACTGGCTACATCAAGTTGTTTCACATCTTTAGAAAAGGAAACACCAGCATGAAAACCAGCTGAGATCATTGCTCTGTTATGTTCTACTTTATATGCTGCGCTTGAGAATACCCTTTGACAAATGTTGGTCCTAAGGATTTTTACTACTTAAAGGTGTCCAGGCTTGCTGGAATACATGTGGTACTACAGCAGAACTGAAACTTCAGTGACTACATCACTCTAGTTATTGACCAATGTCAGTATACAAATTTCATTTCTTGGCAACTCTCTATCTAGTTCTTGTCTAGTTCATAAATATGTGAAACCACCTATCTCGTAACTTCATTTGCCTCTTCAAAACCAGCAAAAGCACTAGAAATTTAATTTCTTGTTTATGTATATACTTCCCTATTTTATTACAAAAAACATGAGTTGCCAGGTAGGGAGACACTGTCACACTGAATATTTTATCAGTACTCTGAAAGCTCACAGAAAATCCTCCCCCCCCCCCGCCAATGGTATATCTATACTAAGTTATTAAAATGGAAATTTCTTTTCTCCATTGGAACAATTGGGATGACCTGCATCTTTCAAGCTACAAGTGCAAGAACAGATAGTTTAGCCACTGCAGAATGATGAAATCATAGGCAAAACCCGGGTTTTCAGTGAATAGAACATATATTATTTGCTGAGATTGTGGAAAGAGAGAATGCCCAGTTACACCAGGCAGGAGATTCATGTTGCAAGTGTGAGGTTGTGATTAAAGCTATGTAGTTGGGAGAGTTAGGGTCAAGAACCCCTCAGTTATAAAGCCCATTGGGTTGGATCCAGGCTAAATATTTCGTTAATGGAATGGGTGAAGTAATTTCCACAAATACTGTCTTCCTGCTGAAGACCTCCCATTTTCCATTCCTGCTGATTCTGAGGTCTCCCTGTCTCCCAGAAATCAGTGGGCTGCCGCAAGAGTTGGGAGAAAGGAACTTTCTGTCGCACTGACAAGTGCCTTATATGAGTGTAAAATATAATCTGAATCCAACACACTGTGTACCCTTAGGCCAGTCACTTTCTTTCAGCCTAACCTTCCTCACAGGGTTGTAGTGAAGATAAAAAGCAGAGAAGGAGCATGTGCAGTGAAATACCCTACACCGCAGAATATGCACATCCTCCGAAGTGTACAAACGTCTATTATAATGAGATCTGTTCTCTATAAAGGCCCAGAAGTTATAAAGTGCTTTTTTTCTGACTGAGTTGAGGGAAAGAGAAAGAGTGGGAATTACTCATCTGACAAGCATTCCTCATAAAACAAATGCAAATAGGCCTAGCCAGAGGAAGGAAAATAGGTGGTATTTTTACAGTCGGACTAGAATGACACCTAAGCTACAGAGCTTGGGAGGCCAAAAGGGATAGCAAATACCATCCTTTTGGGAGAGGAAAAGAAAGATGGCCCACAAGGGGTGGGCAAAAGGAGATTATATAACCCTGCCATGAGGGAAAAGCTCACATTACTCTTCACTCTCTTGGTCATTTTGATTTCAAGCCACTTCAGTCTCCAAGACTCCATTTTGAGCACATATGGCTAAGACCACCACAGAAGAATTCCAGGACACTGAATTGAGGTAATGGATGATTTTTAGATAGCTTGCAAGTCCAAGAATTAATAAACTCTACTAATTTCCTATCATTTAGTATATGTAAATAGTTACTCAGAGGATTCTTTTGGACATTGCTCAGTCTTGGATCTATTACTTTATTAAAAATTCTTTACATTTTGAATGTAGCAAATCTGATCTCTGTGATTCACATTAAGCCATATCCAGTCACACTTATCAAGGAGTAGTGAAGGGGGGAGTTGATCCCTTTATCACCAGAGTGAACAAGTGAATGCACTGGTCTCCATAAGCAGCAACACTGCAAAATGTGCCTGATTGCCAGCCCATAGGTAGGTTGGGTTGGGTCCTAAAAATTGACTAGCTGGTAGCAGCAGCTCCTGGGACCACGTGATGACATCACTTCTGAGAAGTGCCTTCATCATGCAGGCTGTGGCTGCCCCAGGAGTGCTCCCGTGCTCCACAGGGGGTCTGATTCAACCCGAATCAGCCAGGAACCCACCTCTGCCACATGGGAGAGCATTCCCCTGCCCAGAAGTGGCCTGATTCTGGCTGTTTCAGGCCTGCGGGGGCCCCTGATGAACCCAGCTTGGGATGAAGCCTTCCCTGCCTCCCCAAAGGAGCAGAGAGGGGAGGTGCCCAACATGGGCCAACATGCTATTCCCCCACCCTCCTACCACATGTATCCTCCCTCACAGTCTTACCAGGATCCAAAAGTGTCCTGTAATCCCCCTGGTCATTTCTTCCAGGGGAATAGATCTCTGTCTGGAGATCAGGGGGCGGGGCCACCAGTCACATGGGTATTTTTAAGAGATGCCGGAATGCCGTTCCACCATGTTCTGGCTGAAAAAGAGCCTTGGCTTATAACTTTTCCCTATATATACCAGGGTCCCATGGGTTGGGCTACCAGTCTTGTGATGAGGGTCAGAATTATATTAACTCATGATTTGTGGAATAGCTCAACAAATATTCAAGCACAATAATGGGATTTTATTACACGAGAAGATGCTGTCTACAGGGAGTTTTGCGCAACGTTATGGAGGCCAGTAAGCCATGTGAAAACAGCCTTCATTAAACATAATAAGACTTATTTTTATGGGATTGGGACTTGCACGTGGTACAGAGAGAGTATCAAGGAATAGAAGGTTGTATAGCGAAGAGTGTGTGAGGTCCAGCATGTAACTACTAGATAAAGCTAAAAGAAAAGGGTGAAGCATTCTTAGGTCTACTGAGAAATTTTGAAAGAGGTAAGCCCAGAACATTGACCAAGTTTTAAAAGGAGGTACAGCTTCAGAAAGTTTTGGAAATACTGGACTAACAATTCATGTACATTTGAATTCATCATATTACAGTTTCTTATGAGACACAGAAATCTCAGCTTGGGCTACATGTGGAATCCATCACATTAACTTTAGCGGGCTCTTGATTCAATCATAGTTCCTTCTCAAGCTTGAAGGGAGCTGGAGATGCTTTTTCTTCATGTGATTTATGGCATTTGTAACTATTAAGGAAGATCATAAAACACATTTAAAAAAAAAACCTGGAAATCTCCTAAAGGCAGCTGAAGAGTTACTTTCTAAGGAAATAAATAATACTAAGGTGTGTAAGTTATGCCTCAGTTGGGACTCTATGAAATCTGCATTCTATCTTTTGGGCATTTGTTATACATTTAGGAAATCAAATTGAAAGTTATTTAATGTCACTCTACTTCCTGAAGGGTGATATCTTACTTAAATACTAGCCAGCCTTAGAGTCCACCTTCAGCTCCTTTTGCTCCGTCCCTTCACAAGGGAAGAACATAGATTTTGTCATCAGCTGCTAGGGGCCAAAAGAGAACGCCATCCACACAACTGTATATCCTTATATTACACCTTTGTGATGAATTTTAATTGATGTAAGTCATTTGGGGAGGCAGTCATTGTTGAAGAACGTAGCATAAATAAAATGAAAGGAAGAAACAAATAAATGAAATAGCATTGCTTCTATTATTTTATTGTATTTTACTTGATTTATGTCCCACCATTCTCCCCAATGGGAACCCAAAGTGGCTTACATCATTCTCCTCTCCCCCATTTTTTTCCTCATAGCAATTCTGGGAGGTAGGTTAGGCTGACTGGCCCAAGGTCACCCAGCAAGTTTCCATGGCAGAACAGGGAATCAAACCTGGGTCACCCAGATACTAGTTCGTCATTCTACCACATCATACTTCATGGTATCTGACACTAGCCAGTCTACCATACCGTACTTCATTGTAATCTAACAAGTACATGTCTCAGCAGAAACCACATAGAGTAGGTGTATCTCTATCAACTATTCAACAGCTGTAGGGCAAACTACATATTACACTTGATTTGAATCCAATGATACCGTAGAAACCAACAAGATTTTAAGAATATAAGTTTTCAAGAGTCAAACCTCCCTTCTTCAGATATCTCTTGAGAGGTTTGACTCTTGAAAGCTTATACCCTGTTGGTCTCTAAGGTCC
The DNA here is from genome assembly GCF_028583425.1 of Eublepharis macularius. NCBI lineage: Eukaryota > Metazoa > Chordata > Lepidosauria > Squamata > Eublepharidae > Eublepharis > Eublepharis macularius. The sequence continues at coordinate 39,057,188 of NC_072791.1, forward strand.
TACTGGACTCAAATCCTGCTGTTCTACTGGAGATTAACACAGCTACCTGCCTGAAACTACACATTACACTGCATCTGTGTATAATAATAATAACATTCAATTTATATACTGCCCTTCAGGATGATTAACACCCACTCAGAGTGGTTTACATAGTATGCTATTATTATCCCCACAACAACAAACACCTTGTGAGGTGGGTGGGGCTGAGAGAGATTCGAGAGAGCAGTGACTGACTCAGCTGGCTTCAAGTAGAGGAGTGGGGAATCAAACCCGGTTCTCGAGATTAGAGTCCTGCACTCTTATCCACTACACTAAACTGGCTATCCCCCAATCCTTTTGCCTCTCAAAAGGGGCTGATTTGCAACATAAAAGTGATGGGAGAGGAGAAAATGCTAAACTTTCTCTCCACCAGTTGTTTTCTACCCAAAGTGTTGCCCAGGTGTTTTTACCTCTGTGTGATTCCATACCCAAGTTTCTGAATGAAAAGGCAGATGGAACAGCAAGGCTCAGTGATAAAACATCTGATTTGCATAAATAGGTTCTAGGATCAATCCACTGAAGGATCAATCTGCTGGCAACAGATGTTGATAAAGATTTTTTTCTACTTAACAATTCGGAAATCCATTTACAAGTAGGAGATGAGTAGGTCATTTTGAGCTTGATGGTCCAAACGTCTGACTTGGTATAAGGCAGCTTCATATATTCATATAATTTCAGTAAGATAGTCAGTGACTGAAGCTTATGTTTACTTGAAAGCCAATTGATCTAGAGCCTGTTGAAATGTTCACTTCTTATGTCGTATAGTACTTCATGCAACTGGTACATGTCAAAAAATATGTAGAGAATATTCAACCTGCTTAAAGCAACCTACACTAACATCTCCCTGGGTGTTAAAAGATCACTGAAGTGCAACTGATCTCATCAACATAGGGTTGTCAACTCTGGCTTTGGAAATTTCTGGAGATCTCAGGGTGGTTTCAGGAAAAGGTAGAATATGGAGAGGGGAGGGACCTCAGTGGGAAAATGATATCACCCTATGGTATATCATAGAGTTTGCCCTCTGGGGCAGCTATTTCCTCCATGGGAGCTGATCTCTGTATTCTGGAGATCAGTTGGAATTCTGAGAAGACTCCAGGTCTCATTTTGAGGATGGCAACCCTACATCAATATCTGATTCATATATTACCATGTTGCTCTGGCAGCATCTATGGAAATTAATCAAGAGAGCCAACTGAATGGCACAGATCTTTTCTATTCTAAAAGTTCCCCTTCATTATAGGCTAGAGACTAGAGATGGGCACAAACCTAAATACGAACCAAAAAAACCCACAAACCAGCCCGGTTCGAGGTTCGTGAACCAGGGTTCGTGGAAGCTTGTTTCCATGAAATTCCATGAACTTCACCATTGGTTCGCTTGGTTCCTATTAAAGGACCAGTTTAAATAGCCATTTCCCCAGAGGAAATGGCCATTTAAACTTTTCCTGCCACTTGCAAGTGGCAGGTCCCTTTAAACTATCAACTGGCAGGCAGCAGGGGGGATTTCCCCCCTCACCAACTGCCAGCTGATAGTTTAAAGGGAGTTGCTGCTTGCAAGCAGCAGGGCCCTTTAAACAGCTCAGTCCCCACCTCCCTAGCCCCAGCCCCACTTACAAGGCAGGGCCCTTTAAACACCCCAGCCCCCACTCCCCAGCCCTAACCCCCACCACCCCGGCCCCAGCCCCTCATTCCCCAAGCCCCAGCCCCAGCCCCCCACTTACCTTCCATCTGATGCTGGGGTTGTGGAGGCCTCCTCCACTGTCCTGCAGGCCCACGCAGCAGTAGAGGAGGCAGAAAAGGGCTCTCCCACCTCTCAAATGGCGGCCGCGGTTGCTACTTGAGGGGCGGGAGGGCCCTTTCCCGCCTTCTCCACTGCCCTGCAGGTGCACAGGACAGCAGAGGAAGCTGGAAAAGGCTGTTTTTTGGCCTCCTCCACTGTCCTGCACACCCACAGGGCAGCGGAGGAGGAAAAGGGCCCTCCCACCCCTCAAATGGCAGCCACGGCTGCCATTTGAGGGGCAGAAAGGGCATTTTTGGCTTTCTCCTCTGTTGCACAGGCCTGCAGGGCAGCGAAGGAGGCCTCCACCACCCCAGCATCAAAAGGAAGGTAATTGGGGGGCTGGGTGGGGATTGGGGCTGGAGCTGGGGGGTGGGGGTGTTTAAAGAGCCCTGCCTTGTAAGTGGCAGGTCCCTTTAAACTATTAGCTGGCAGGCAGCAGGGGGGATTCCCCCAACTGCCAGATGATAGTTTAAAGGTTCCTGTGCCTTGCAAGCGGCAGGAAAGGACCCTTTAAATGATTAAATACCCCTTTTCCTTCCAGAAAGGGGCATTTAAACCCCATGAACCATGAACCACGAACTGGTTCATAACTGAGCCAGTTCTGTGCCAGTTCGTGGTTCATGGTTCGTGGAAACTCCATGAACCATGAACCCCATGATTCATTTTTTTTCTGGTTTGTGCCCATGTCTACTAGAGACCAGGGTGAAGAAAGAACCCACATTGTTTTTTGGCTGACCCACATAGTTCCTCTTATAGAATTTTAATTAAGTTGGCAAAGGAGCAGAACTTGAAATGGGTCCCATGCCACTCTAGTACTTTGAGTCAGGCCTAGCTATAAGCAACAGAATATCTGCTGGTGGAGATACTTATGGAGGTCCTCAGTATTCCAAGGGCAAGCTAACACTTTAAATGTGTTTATTGCATTTGCAGCTCAACAAATTTCAGCAGAAGAAAGAACTGGGAGCCTACAATGGAGACAGATTTGCTGGCAGGTTTGCTTTCACCTTTAATCAACTACATGACCATAGTGAAATCGGTGCTTTGGATTCCTGTATCCTTTCCAATGTCCATGGTAATAAAGCCAAACTTAGAAAAAAAACCCTGATATTACGTGTTTTGGCTTTAATAGGCCCATCAGTGATGTGGATATCTAATGCTTTTTTTAAAAAAATCGACCCAGCTAGGAAACATATTGGAAAACAAACTGGACTTGGCTCATTTCTTCCTTTGTAGTCATGGTTTCTTCGTTCAAATAGCCAGAAATTCTCAATACTTCTGCTGCAGAATGTAAACCTATTTTTGACACTTACTTCATTACTAACATGCCGTTAATCACTTTTCATGCTGGGTGAGTCTCAAATTGATTATAAAATCTATTCTGTTCTCATAACTTTTTGTTGTTATTGTTGTTGATCTATAAACAAAAAAGAAAAATGCAGCTAAAATTTGGGAAACTTAAAAGAGAATAAAATTATTCTCTGTACACATTGCACATTTCTAAAACGTGTATATATCCCAGTTCACCTATCTTATATTTATGCTGAGGATATAAACACTCTTTCTGTAGCTTTTGATTTGTGATAGCTGTTTTGCACATCAAACATATTGCTTGGGTGTTATGGTAATTCAGAGATGAACATAGATGTATAAACTCATGTATAAAGCACACCCTACAACATGGAGTATCAGAACAATATATACGTTGGCACTGATTCAAAGCATTATAGAAGAGATTAATTTGTTTATTTACAGTCTTCCTTTCTCACTGAGACTCAAGGTGGCCTACAAAATTTAAAATAATGCAATAGGAATATTATAATAAACAGTGTAATAAAAATTGGTTATAAAATCTTAGAACACTATGCAATAAAAAGTATAGAACATGACACAAAAATGCAAAAACTGGATTATAGGGATTAGAAAACAATGGAGTAAAAACAAGATAAAACATACACTAAACTGTACCCTAAACTAAAGCACTTGTCCCTTTGTAAAAGCATCCTCCTGAACAATTCTATTTCACTTCATAAAAATGCCCTCCTGAACAATTCTGTTATACACATTCTGCACAATGGCAGAAGTGTGGGACCTTCTTGACCTCCTCAGGCAGGTTGTTCCACAAAAGAGGAAACTGCAACAAAGAATGCTCAGATGTGAGGTGCTGCTGACCTTATCCATTTGCAGGATGGCACCTTCAGTAGAATTTGCTCAGGGCCAAACTAGACATGATGGTGTCCACAGGTTCAACCCGTGGATGCACTGCAATTTTAAAGTGATTTAATGCCTTGAAGACCTGATCCTGATTAGGTCACAGCATTGTGGGCTGAAATGCTTTTTCCCCCACCTGTGCCTTTTCAAGTGCTAAAACAGCTACAAGCCTCCCTGCAGCTGTTTCAGAACTTGAAAAGTCATATGGGGAATAAGAGTATCTCAGCCCAGGATGCTGTGTTCATTTGTGACATTTTTAATCTCTTTAAAATGGCATTACGATCCAAAGGTTGGACTGACATCCAGTTTGGCCATCAGATGAGTGCAGCTGCTGCTATGCAGTGTACAGTGAGAGGACCTCCTTTAGATATTTGAGACCTGGATCATGAAGTCATCTCCTTGAAGTGTTGCCAGAAACTAATTGGTAACCAGTGCTGTGACAGAAGAGCAGGTGTAATATGCATTCTCGCCCTATCTCCTTTTTTATATATAATATACGTTTTTTTAAGTTTTCAAAAATACAAAGAAAGAAGAGAACTTTTTTGTCTCAGAATCGTGTACAAGATAGTCCATTATATGATCAATATTTCAGAAAAATTTCAGTATAGACATCAATCCATAGTAAAGGAAACTGAGTAACCACACACACCCTTCTTTCTCTCTTTATATAGTGCACAGTCCATTTAAAGCTCTCCAAGCACTTTTTAATTTTCTTGCTTTTTAACCCACCTATTCAGTTTCCTTTCTCATTTCTAACAATTATTTATATTTTAAGTGAGCATCATCTTAAGGCACATTTCAGTCCTTTAATTCTTGAGCCTAGGGTTCTAAGCCCTTAGTCTTTCCAGAAATAAAGCAGAGAGGAGAAAAACAAAACAGAGAATAGAAGTGAACATCCACATCATTACATTCTGTCGTTAGTCCCATTATTTGTATATGTCATTAACTAAATATTTTCTTAAAGAAGAGAAGTATACAATGAAGTTTTTATAACAGCCTACCCTCGATCTTTAATATATCAGATCTCAAGCCATCTAAGATTTACTACTTGTATTTTCATTATAAAAAGGCAGAAGAAAAACAAGGCAAATATATAGGCAGACTTAGCTTAACCTACAATTTAAATTTAAAAATTAACACACATTATAAGGTTCCCTCTAGCTCCCTAGTGTTTCCCCTGTTAAACCTACCAGCTATCTTATATCAAAATCATTCCAATAAAAAACATAAGAAATAAGAGGGGAACGAAGAGACCCCCAAGACCCGTTTACCGGGTCATACTTTGCATTTCATTTTTGTTCCTCTTATCCCTCCCTCCAAAACAGTATTATGGCTCCTTCTTTCCTACAATACTTTTATTTAAGGAAAAGAAAAGAGCTCCAACAGAAGGAAAGTAAAAAGAAAGATTAGAAGGGGAGCAGAGGACTCCAAGAACCCCTCTGCCCCACTCCCTCTAATCCAGTTATCAAAGCCCCAGGATCATGATTTAAATTCCATCTTCTAGAAATAAAAAGAATTCCAATAAAAAACTTAAGAAATAAGAGGGGAAATGAGAGACCCCCAAGACCCGTTTACCGGGTCATACTTTGAGTTTCATTTTTGTTCCTTTTCTCCCTCCAAGAACTCTTCTATCCCACCCCCTCTAATCTAGTTATCAAAGCCCCAGGATCATGATTTACGTTCCATTTTTCTTCTTCTTTCTCCCTCTAAAATAGTGTTGCAACTCTTTCTTTTCAACAATCAACCATAAGTGGCACTTCTTGCCTTCCAAGCATTTCTGCAAGGTGTCGATGGATACATTACTATGTCTCTGATTGTCTTTCTTCCTCTTTGTGATGTATTTCTTAGTTGAAGTACGTTGTGTGCTTTTTGCTTTGTACAGAGGCAATACACTAGATCTCTTCCTCACAGTTTTCCTTCCATGCTCCTCCCCCTTCTTCTCCAGCTTTCGTACTTTCACAGAAAAAGACTGGTTTTCTACTTGATTTTGTTGTCGTTTCTCCTCCAATTTCCTTTCAAATAAATCTGTCCCATCAAGGTTTTCTTCTGATTTGGCCTCTATCACATTGGCCTTATCCGATTTAAATCCAAGTGTCTCGTCTGCTTTTCTTAATACGTCATTCAACAGCTTAGAGATTTGCTGCAGCTTCAAAGAGCGCCATTTTATTCACTCACTTTCAGATGGTCACTCAAAGATCTCTTAAAACAGGTAAAAAGCTACTTTGCTCTTGCTGCTTATAGTTCAGAAGATTTTTGCTCCCCAGCTCTCTCCCAGGAAAACACTTTTTGCAATCACTCTTCAATGACAGTTCCCTGGATCATAAAGCAGCCGCTTCTCCAGAGGATAATGAAACCCCCCTCCTCAAGCTGGATAGCCCTCATAAAACCATAAACAATTCTCTTACTGGAAAGATGTCAAGTAGAATCACTCTTTTTCGCTCATTCAGTTGTCTTTACTTCTATCTTGTCAGGAATCTTCACTTTATTTTCGCTTATTCAAAATCCCGGAGTTCGCAGTTTGAGAGCAGTAAGGCTTCTTCCTCAGTTCTTGCCTTTTGAGTCAGTGTGAGGGCTGCACAGGGGGTTGCCAGTCCCCTTGAGCTCTTCCACCTTGCTCTGGCCTGCCCCCCACTCTGTGGGGGGGTCTTGGGGGCTTGAATCCTCGAGTCGCAAGAAGTCGGGAAGATCATGGCACTGAGCTCATAACTCAGCTGCCGTGACAGCACCACGCCATTCTGAAAGTCCATTCTCACCCTATCTCCTGCTAGTAATTGAACTGTCAAGCAAAAAACAAAGGGGTGCCTCCACTTGACAAACTAACCAACCACAACCATACGGAAGGCAATATGCAATGAACTGTGACATTAAAGAAACATAGTACAAAACTGAATTATATCGAACAATGTATAAAGTGCAATGTGCCCAGTGTAAATGCAGTCAATATAAAGTCAAGTAAATATTACAATGAATGAACCATCAGTAATGCATATGAACAAACCAACTGGTAAGCAATATAGGTAAATAAGAGTTTCTCTGTGTGTAGACCATGTTACAATCAAACATCCCAGTAGAACAGCCACTGCAAACCATTCCTGCAGAGTAGCCACTGCAAACCGTTCCTGCAGAGTAGCCAACAGGTCTATGCCAGGCATTTGTCAATTCCCGTTTCGCTACAACCACTTCCTCACGGGCAAGGTGTTAATACTATAATAAATAAGAAGTCATAACATAGCAATATCCCATTACATCAGAATAAAAAGCATGAAAAGCATGTAAGGAGTACATTTCTCATACTTACAGGTCTCACAATACACAGTCATTCTAGCCAGTCAATAACCAGTCGATGCAAAGTGATGGGACAATGCCGCTCTACCCGTTAATCAACATCAAATTTATACATAAGTATGTTAAAGGTACACAACCCCAATATGTTACATACATTTTTAAAGTTACAATGACTCAGCAAGGTTACAGAAAACAAGAGTAATCTAGCTCCTGATTCAAGCCCCCTGGGGACAAGCTCCCAAATTTGTATATACATTCCATCTCAAGTTGTAACAATCTACGTGTGTAATTAACATTGGATTTAACATCCAGGGAATGTAGAACAGACACCTTCATGTCCCTGGGTCTATGATGTTTTTCATTAAAGTGAACTACCAGAGGAGCCTCAGTTATCTCATTCCTGATTCGTGACAGATGTTCTTGCACCCTGATCCGCAAAGGTCGTGTTGTGCTGCCAATGTATATTAGATCACACTTGCATTGAAGTATATACACAACGTTGGCAGTCTTGCAAGTAGAGAAACCACACTGATATTTCCAGTGCCCTGCCATCATGTGGGTGATCTCATTCAACTTAACCATCAAACTACAAACATTACAGTCTCCACGTGGGTAATGTCCCTGTGGAGCTGTACTTAAAGGGGCATTGCTCTTAAACTCAGATTTTACAAGCATATCTCTAAGGCTCCTGGTTCTATGATATCCTATGGCAGGAAGCACCCCACATCCAGGGATCCCTGCTACCAGGTGCCAATGCCTTCTTATAATTTGACAAATCTTAGGAGCCACCCCCGTGTAGTCCAATGCCCATTTTATTCTGGTGTCTGGTTCCTGGAAGCGAGTTGTCAGGAGCCTATTTTGATCCGTGGTTCTGGCCCTTTCATGGGCCACTACTATCGTTGCCTTAGGGTAACCCCTGGACAGGAATGCAAGATCTAAACTTTTAGAATCCCTCATGAAATCAGCCGCACTGGTAGAGTTGCATTTGATCCACAAATACTGACTAATAGGTACATTCCTCTTCAAATGGCCCGGATGAAAAGAGTCATAATGCAAATAAGAGGATCTATCTGTAGCCTTTTTGTGCAATCTCACACCTAGTGCCCTATGGTGGTGTTTATATATTATTATGTCCAAATAACTAATGCACTGTCTGCTGCCCTGCCACGTGAACCAGGTGTTAGGTTCATTCATTGTAATATTTACTTGACTTTATATTGACTGCATTTACACTGGGCACATTGCACTTTATAAATTGTTTGATATAATTCAGTTTTGTACTATGTTTCTTTAATGTTACAGTTCATTGCATATTGCCGTCCGTATGGTTGTGGTTGGTTAGTAATTGAACTGTGGCATTCTGTACCAGCTAGCCTTTCCAAATTTTCTGCAAAGGCAGGCCCATGCAGAGTACATTACAGCAATCTATCTTGGAGGTTAGTGCAGAATGGATCCCAGAAGGGAGCCAGCTTTTGGTTGAAAAGCACCCTCTCCCCTTGAATTAACTTCTCTGGCAATAATTCTAGGTCCACCATAGCCCCTGGACTCTTAAATGAGTTACTGAAAATAAGCTGAACCTCATCAAATGTGAGAAGCCCTCCAAGCTTCCTAGAGACATTGAAAACTATGTGACTATGTTCATTTGAACAGAAAAAGATGAAAATGTATTTAAAACTCTTCAGAAATTTTCTACATAAATGAAGAATGAATGGCATTGAACGACAAGTAGAGAGAATGGTGATGCAGGGAAATACTTCACTTTTTTTTTAAGAACTAGGCGCTTCAAAATATGGTTCTATGAATCCATTTTTATCCTTTTCCTTCAAGGAGCTTTGAGTTGCATACCTGTTTCCATCCCCATTTTATCCCCACAACCATCTGTAAAGTACATGCAACTGACAGAGAGTAATTGTACCAAGATTAGGTTCATGACAAAAAGAGGATTTGAACCTGGGTGTCCCAGGTCTTAGTCTAATGCTTTAACCACTACACCCATTCTGCTGAATGGATTCAAACAGTTCAAATAAACTGTGTGAGTAAAACCTACAACACTATGTGTAGAGGGTAATAATAAATCTACCTATCTGTTATCTTCTCAGTGAATAGCTATCTCCATTCTTTTCTTTTGGCTTCAATCCTGCAACCACTTGCTTTGAGAAAAAAAATCTGGATTATTTATGAGAAACATAAACTCATACTGAGAATAGGCTACTACTGATCTTTCAAAGCACTTCCAGATGTCCTGTGGAGTGTTGTTGTATTAGCATCCCTCAGTGTTCAAGGAAATATGCTTCCTGCCAGCAGGAACTCAATCTAGAATAATTCACATTTAAGGAATTAATTTTCAAGGATTTATCCCAAGCCTGTTCCTGCCACCTGCATTAGAAAATCTTCTAATTACTTCTTTTTGGATACTCAAAATTCAATGGACAATAAAAATGATATGATCAAAGAAAATAAGTACTGTACAAAGAAAGCAAGGAAAAACTAACATGCCCAACAACGCCCAGTATATAATCCTGGACCCCTAAGAACTGATTCACTCAAACTCCCTTCCCCAGCCACTCTAGAGTTTGCTATGGCACTTAGACATTATATTCTTCATTTAAATGGGACTCACATATGTGTAATAATGTAGAGGACTGCATCCAAAAGAAAATAATGCATTGCTTTAAGTCTCCTTTATCCTGGCTACTCTTATCCAGCTCATGGGGGAGGGGAACTTGAAGGTGAAAGCAGGGCTGGTATGCTTTCTCCTCCAAACCTGGCTCCACCCCCATTACATGTCCAGCAGTAACAGGATTGGGAATTGGGGAGCACTTCATGTGTACTTTCTACCTCCAGCTGCCGCTTATCACAGCAGGTACCCCGGTAGGGTAGAAAGGAGTGCCCTCTCCCCTGTGAGTTTTCAGAGATCCCCCATACTTGTTTCTCTTTGAGAGGTAGAGTCCAGTAGCACCTATAAGACTAACACAATATGTGGTAGGCGATGAACTTTTGTGAGCCACTGCTCACGAAAGAAGTGAGCTATGGCTCACAAAAGATCATACCCTACCACAAATGTTATTAGTCTTATAGGTGCTACTGGACTTTTGCTCTTTTCTACTGCTATAGACAGACTAACACAGCTATCCATCTTGATCTATTTGAAAGGTGTCAGCATGCCTTGAATTGAAGTTCTTTTTAAAAAAAAAATATTTTTATTCAATTTTAGAACTGTAACAATAATCAAAAAACAAACCAATATAATACATTGCATTTACAAATATTAACACAGTGCTTCAACTTTAATACATTAACGATGAGTGGTGTGAAGAGGGAGGTTGCAGATCTCTTGCTTCTATGAATTCGTAAAATGGGATCCATTTTTCCCAGAAGTTTGATCCCGAAGATTGATATTCCGTCTGATGTAGATTGTCAGTTATTTTTTCCATTATCAAATGGTTCCAGATTTTTGTAAACCAAAGTTCTGTAGTAGGTGGAGATTGGTCTTTCCATTTGGTTGCTATTGCACTCCTAGCTGCCACCAGGAGAAAGTTGATAAGGTCTCTTTAAACATTTGGGATTGATTTCTGATCCCACAGTCCAAAGATTACTTTTGGTGACATAGGGACACTACCCTGTTATTTCCTTAATAATATTTAGTATTTCTGACCAAAATCGAGATATCAAGGGACAGTCCCACCAACAGTGAGCAAAATTACCCTCATTATTGCATTTCTTCCAACAAGAGGGTGATGCTGAAGAATAAATTAAGGAGATTTTTTTGGGTGTTAGGTACCACCTATGTATAATTTTATAACTTTGTATTTTAGTTAATATAGTTGAGGATTTATTTAATTTTGATGCCCATACTTTTTCCCAGTTGTCTAATGTCAGTACTTCATTAAGATCTTTATGCCATTTAGTTTGATAATTAAAATTGTTAGGGACCTTGAATTGAAGTTTTAACAAACTGGGCTCACATCAGATAAACTGTTAACAGATCATGGTGAGTCCAGGGGCCTGAAGCAGTTGAGAAGACCTCATCTTCATTGGGCATGTTTATTATGAATGCTAGCTAAGCAAGTCAAGCTTGAGAGTGAAACAACTGTCCTGGGTCACTTATATTCTTCATCTGCCTCCCTGCTGCTTTATTCAGCCTCAGCAAGCATATTTATGCTTGAACACAGCTTGCTACAGAATCAAAGTATTGTACACTCTGACGGGTGCAGCTCCCCCTGGGAGCTCAGTCAGAAGTCCTTCCCATCATCTACCACCTGATCCCTTTTAACTGGAGATGCCCAGGACTGAACCCTTTCGGCATGAAAAGCAGATGTTCTACAACTGGGCCGTGGCCCCTCCCTCTGTTTATTTCACAGTAAGAGGACAGACAAAGTTTGATCTTTAACACACAAACCTCAGATCCAAAGCCAGATAGAAAATGTTCACTTTTAAATTATTAGCAGAAGAGAACTTGTGTGTCAGCGCTCCCCTTGTAATTTTTCCAGGTTTGAGGAACATGACAGAGTTTATTTCTAAGCTCCAAATTGGTGTGTGTGTGTGTGTGTGTGTGTGTATGGTTTCTTCAGCAGTTCTAGTTTCTATTATGTTCGGTGATTCATATTGTAGTCCTAAATAAAGTTACTCCTGTCTCAGTCCATTAACTTCAGTTGGCTTAGATTGGAGTAACTGCATAGGATTGCACTGTAAATGAATCAGTCTTGAAGCTAGTAGGTTTTTATCTATTTCCTAGGCCATCATTTCCTCTGATGCTAAAGTTGAAGTCTTTAGAAAAATTCATTTCCACTAATCTGGCAGATGATTAGATGGGCCGTTGGACAAAGACTAAGCCTGTTGAATCATCAGTCAAATGCATGTCTTCTGCTATGGAGAAATCTGCAACAAAAGTAATTTGGAAAGTCTTCTTAGAGTTGTGCATAATGAAATCACAAGCTGTAAAAATCACAAAAATTACTGTTTCCAGATCTTACTTATGATACCCTGGAATGGTAAAACTAATCCAAGTTGCTTGGGAATCATGAAACCCCCTCTTTGGAAAAAAACATTTTCCCCTGCAAGTTCTAGCACTTACTAGAACTTGCTCTTACTATTTTGTACTGATTTCCAGGACAATTTCATCCTTCCAATCAGATGTTTACAAAAGAAGACCCCAGAGCACTCCTAGCAAATCCCAAGCTGCAGAAAGCTGTTATTCTTCTTCCCCTTTTCTTCTGCTTCATTCTTCGTGGACTGGAGAAAAACCTCCAGGCTTGTTCAGGGGCCCCTTCACTAGGCTTGTTTAGGGACCCACAGAATTCAAACACTTTGCCAATTTGCTTCACACTTGGGGGTTCTTTGATTGACAGGCAGAAGATGTTCTGCTGCAATTTTGGTAACATTTGGTTGAAAAACAATGATTTTATTCCCCCAAAGTCCCCCATAGGTAGTAATGGAACTGCAACAATGGAAGGGGGGCTGCAATGGAAACCTTCCTCACTTTCTGAAGGGAAAGAAACAACCATTACAAGGAAGAAAGGCAAATACAGAATTTCACTGGAAAGTTATATTTTTTTTTATTGGCAGTGACTGTAAAAGTAGGGAAATTGGTAGAGTAGGGCTTTGGGTTTTTTTATTGCTGATGGCCAGCTGAAGTTCTCCTGCAGGCTGCTGCTGTATGGTCATTTTAGGAATTAATATAGAGAACTAGTTTAGAGAATAAAACCTGTGCTAAGATTTCTGCCTAATGTTGTCTCCTTGCCTGCTTTTAACCTTCAAAGCTGCTCCTCTACCAGCATTGCAAGCTGGTTAGTCAGCAGCTTACCTATTTAACAATAGTTGAAGCTGTATTGTCGAAGGCTTTCACGGCCGGAGAACGATGGTTGTTATGGGTTTTCCGGGCTGATCAGCTGATCAGCTGATCTCTGTCTTTTGGTGCTACACCTCTGAAGATGCCAGCCACAGCTGCTGGCGAAACGTCAGGAACTACAATGCCAAGACCACAGCAAGACAGCCCGGAAAACCCACAACAACCAATAGTTGAAGCTGTAGGGAAATGTGTATGCCTCAGACATTTCTTTTTTGACTTTTTTGTTTCCTTTGAAAACTAATCATACAGCCTACCCTTTTCTCTCTACGGCTGTGGCTCAGATTTCACTTCAGCTTGAAAGACTTTGTTGTTGGCGGAAATCCGGAAGAATTAAGGAAATATGCAGTCACAGATAAGGGAATGATTTTGGAAACATACTTCAGGGAACATATTAAGTAACCAACCTTTGTTTTATAAAGGAAGCTCTATTCTCCATCCTTCCTATCCATGCAGCCTTCGCCTTCCTGGCTGCTAGCCGGTAAACATTTACTTTCATTGTAAATAGCAGTGGAATGTTCTGGAGATCTTCTGGGCCAGGATGTCCAGATTGCGGGGCCCAGCCTGATTGGCCAAGGGTCTTCTGCGCAGGGAATAAAACACAGACACTTTGGCTGGAGAAAATGGGCCACAACATTATTGGTTATAGACACTAAAGGAGCGATGGCTGTGTAGGGCACGAATCCCAGCATCAGCTGACCTGCCTGCCAGCCAATGACCCCCTCACCCCTACAGCCCACCTGCCGAAGGGGGGAAAACCCACAGGAATTATGGTTGATGGAGCCACCCTGGGTGATGGCCTCTGTGTGGCTTCTCCATCACCTGAAAGCAGACATGCTCCATCAGCTCCCTGAGCTGGGCTTACCATTGCCACGCCTGGTCCAAGATCCCTTATGGGGATCCCCATCTATGAGAAAACAGTGCTTGCAGGCCCTGTTTTCCCCCAGAGGATTGGTGCCCAACATCCAAACCACCACTGGAGCCACAAAACGACTCCCCGCCAAAGCTTTGATCACTGCACCCAATAAAGCAAACCATCCCGGATGTCCTGCAGCCATATATCCTGTCCCCAGCTGGACAGGTGCACCCCATCCAGGCAATATAGAGCTACTGAACAACAGGGAGCCAAAGGGCTCGAGGAAGTACAGCAAGGAACACCAATTAGTGAACTGTGCAAAATATATTAACAATAATTTAACAAGTGCTACACAAATAATCCTTGGACATATAGTTCTGAAGTGTTTGCACGGAAACAGTTCCAAAGCAAGTTCGTATTAGCAGACAGTTCCAAAGTACGTTCGTATTAGCAGAATTCCGCCCTGCTAAATATAGAGCTGCCAACTGGAAAGAAATATCCGGATGACATATAACCAGGCCTCCAGCATCTTAAACCGATCTACCAACCACTTTTGATAGCTGCCGCCAAGCCAGAACCTCCCTGCATTATGTCGTGCTGTTACCGGAAGTGGTCTCCTTGCAATAAATATGATTTATGGGGGAATTAGCAAGCAAGGAAGACAGCTGTACGAGAGGCAGTAACTGGGATCTGTCTCCTTTGTATACTAGCTCCCTTCCTCTGATAGAACAGCGAGTCTAGAGCTTAATATCAAACAATAACTTTTATTGAACACACAAACTTCATGTACATACACAGAAATTACTGGGAAAATAATTACAGAGAGAGAGAGAGTTCTAGGAAATATAGCCAGAGATTGGGAATAGAGAGGGAGGGAGTAAGTATATCTACCTATCCTGGAGAATAGTCCAGTCTGTGGTGAAGAGAGAGAGAGAGAAGCTTCTTTTTTTAAATTTTTATTTATTTATTTATTTTAAATAGATTTTATTGGATGAGGTGATATAAAATAGTTGGTTAATACATACAACTTATCCAAATTAAACCTTTCTAAATATATAACCCCACCCCTCCCCTCCCCTTTTTCTCTATTGACTTCCAACAACACTAGAACCCCCCGTTTATTCATAGAGATTATTATTTCACTATAATACAATTATATTGTTACCCATGGTAGAGATCTTATATATATTCCCTTCGTTAAAATCTTACTTAATAAAATTTAAAATCCCTCCAAAGACCACAATTGTCCTTTAACATCGCATTTCTTTTCCAAGTATTTCTTAAACTTCTTCCAGTCTTCCAAAAAAATTTCTGGATCTTGCTCTTTCAGATTTCTAGTTAATTTGTCCATTTCGGCCATGTACAACAGCTTCCTTGTCCATTCTTCAATATTCGGTACTTCTTCTTTTCCCCAATATTGAGCATATAAAATTCTTGCTGCTACTATCATATAATACAACAATATCTTATCATTTCTATTAACATCTTCTAAATGTAAAGATAGTAATAACATTTCTGGATTTTTAGCAACATTATATTGTAATATCAAAGACATCTCAGCACATATTCTAGACCAGAAGTCTCTAGCCTTTTGGCGAGTCCACCACATATGAAATAGAGAACCTTCATGCTCCTTACATTTCCAACATTTATTTGATAACTGTTTGTTAGCTATAGCTAATTTTTTCGGTGTTAAGTGCCATCAATACAGCATTTTATAACCATTCTCTTTAATACTGGTACAAGTTGATATTTTTAAGGTATTTTTCCATAGTTGTTCCCATGCTTCCATCGCTATTTCCTTATTACAATTTATGGCCCACTTTACCATTTGCACCTTGACTGTTTCCTTTTCTGTAAACCACTTCAATAACAACTTATACATTTTAGATATTGCTTTACTATTATCCCCCAATAATAGTTCCTCTAGTTCTGAATTTTTAATTCTAAAACCATTCATTCTATGTTCTGAATCAAATAAATCTTTAATTTGTCTATATTGTAACCAACCATATTTAAATGGCAACTCCTCATTTCGCTTAAGTCTCAACCCATCATTTTCTAATACTGTTAATTCTTTGAGGGTAAGCCATTCCTTTTCCTGATATTCCATATTTGGGTTGATTACTTCAGCTGGAACAATCCAAAGTGGTTTCTTTAGCTCTATAAATTTCTTGTACTTGAGCCAGGCTGACAGTAGATTTCTTTTCAGGTAGTGGTGCTGAAACATTGCATCCATATTATGCTTCCCGTACCACATATATGCGTGCCATCCAAATAGTTTATTATGTCCTTCCAATGTTAATAACTTATGATTGGTCAAAGACACCCATTCTTTTAGCCACACCGAACATATCGCTTCATGATAAAGTCTTAGATCAGGTAACTGCATTCCTCCTCTTTCCTTAGCGTCACAAAGAACTTTCATCTTGACTCTTGGTTTCTTTCCTGCCCAGACAAATTCTGATATCTTCCTCTGCCATTTTTCAAATTGTTTCTTATCTTTCACAATTGGAATTGTTTGCATTAAAAACATCATTCTGGGCAGTACATTCATTTTAATTGTGGCAATTCGACCTAATCACGACAAATTTAATTTATTCCATTTTGTCATGTCTCTTTCAATTTGAGTCCAGAGCTTTTCATAGTTATTCTTAAACAAGTCTATATTCTTAGCTGTCAGCTCTATCCCCAAATATTTAGTTCTGTGTACCACTTCGCAGTTTGTTAATTCACTTAATTCTTGTTGTTTCTTCTTAGTCATATTTTTAGTTATTATTTTTGACTTCTTTTTGTTTATGTAGAAACCCGCCAAATCTGCATACTCCTTTATTTTGTCTAGTAGACTTGGCAAGGTTTGTAGAGGGTCTTCCACTATAAACATCACATCATCTGCAAATGCTCTCAATTTATAGGAGGATCCTTTTATTTTTATTCCTTTTATACTATCATCTTCTCTAATCCTCCTCAATAATACTGCTAAGACCATCACAAACAAAAGCGGCGATAGTGGACATCCTTGTCTGGTTCCTTTCCTTATTTCCAACTTCTCTGTCAGGTTGTTATTAACACATATTGTTGCCCTTTGTAAGTTATAAATTGTTTTCACTGCTTGTATAAATTCATTACCTATATCCATCTTCTCCATAACTGCAAACATAAAATCCTAGTTCAAATTGTCAAAGGCCTTCTCTGCATCCGCAAAGAAAAGGCCAACTTCCTTATCAGGTTGCTTATCATAGTATTCAATAGCATTTATCACTACTCTCAAATTGTCTTTTAACTGCCTGTTTGGTAAAAATCCGGCCTGATCTTCATCTATAAAGGCCATTAACCATATTTTGAGGCTATCCGCCAGTATTCTTGCCAGTATTTTGTAATCATTGTTTATAAGCGATATGGGTCTATAATTTTTCAACTCTGTCAAATCTTGGCTTTCTTTTGGGATCAATGCAATACTAGCTTCATTCCATGTATCTTGGAGACCCTTTCCTTGAAGCATATCGTTCATTATATTTTTTAAAATCGGTACTAGGTTCTCTTTCATTACTTTATAAAATTTAGCTGTGATCCCATCAGGTCCTGGTGCTTTCCCAATATTAGCTGCTTCAATTGCCTGTATGACTTCTTCTTCTGTTATTGGAGCATTCAGTCTCTGTTTCATCTCTTCTGGTACCTTTGGTAAGTGGACATTCCTTAAATACCCATCTATCTCTTGTACATTCACAGATTTCTTTTGAAATAATTTAGCATAGTATTTAAAGAACACACGCTTAATTAGTTGATGATCTTTCAATTCTTTACCTTCCTCCATTATTGTATTAATAATTTTCATTTCCTTCCTTTTTTTCAGTTGCCAGGCTAAATACTTTCCTGGTTTATTTGCTCCTTCAAATAACTTCTGCTTTACTGTCTTTAATTTCCACTCTAGCTCTTTATTACTAATGGCTGTTATTTGCTCCTGCAATATTTTAATTTCCTGTATAATTGCCTTTTTTCCTGGTCTTTTCTTCAATTGCTGTTCTTTTTTATATATTTTTTCTTGAATTTCTTGCCATTTCTCTTGCTTTCTTTTCTTATCCTTACTGTTAAGTAAGGTTAAATTTCCTCTCATTACAGCCTTATAGGTATCCCATACCATCTGTGTTGAGACGTCATTGTTGTTATTTGTTACAAAAAATTGCTTCGTTTCTTCTTTCAAATACTTCAAATTTTCCTGATTTTGTAATAAATCCTCATTTATTCTCCATCTAAATTTTCTTCAACCCATTGTCCATTTCCATAACATTGGATTGTGGCCCCACGATGGCCGGGGGAAAAGGAGCAGATAAGGAATGGCAAATTTCGGTGGATGCTGCGATCGAAGGACTGGGGGGAAAAAGTGGCAGAGAATCACAAAGAGTTTTACAGAAGATGCAAGAAATGTTGGCAAACGATTTTAAAGAGATGAGAGATGTTATTCAAGCTGATGTAGCTGCACTGGCAAAAAAGATAGAGGGAGTAAAGGAAGATTTGCAAGTGACAACTAAAAAAGTGGAGCAGGTGGAACAAAAGACAAATGACATAAAAGCAGAAATGAAACATGAAAATCAAGTGATTCAGACAAGAGTGGCAATGATGGAGTGTAAGGCGACAGAAAAGCAGTTAAGATTTCGTGGCATTCAAGAATCTGAGTGAAGCCTCCTGCCATTAGCATTCCACACCCTGGGAAACTCTTACAGGATGACTCAGCTCAACCCCACCCCTCCTGAGTAGATATAAATGACCTGCCAACATCTTTTCCACACTGTGACACTGAGAGATCTCTGTCTTTTGGTGCTACACCTCTGAAGATGCCAGCCACAGCTGCTGGCGAAACATCAGGAACTACAATGCCAAGACCACGGCAATACAGCCCGGAAAACCCACAACAACCATCATTCTCCAGCCGTGAAAGCCTTCGACAATACATTCTTGCAAGAGTTTAGTTTTCCAACTGGTATCTAGAACTTTCTGTCTCAACCTGCGGCTTTGTTTCTGGCTCTTGTTCTCCTCATTGTTTGCTCAGTGCTAACTGGTTTTCTGTGGGGGAAAAAAGAACGAGAACACTGGATTGGATCTAGGCAACTTTTTCACTCAATCTCACCGAATTCCCTGCTTTGCTACAGCCCCAGTCCCACATTACTTCTGTCCATGCAGATCTCATAAATCCCATTGTACCATTTTGGTGGTCAGGCAGGACCTCCTCTTTCCTTTTTACCCAGAGAAAGAGTAAAAGGGCTTTCACAACCAGAAAACAATGGTTGTTGTGGATTTTCTGGGCTGTATAGCCATGGTCTTGGCATTGTTGTTCCTGATGTATCGCCAGCAGTTGTCGTGACACTGAGAGGAAGACTCACCCTGCAGCTGCTCGCAGCCTCGGCAGGGAGTCTGAATTTGCCGCCCCGCCCAGTGGAAAGGAGGCAGGCTCCCTTCCTTCCTGGGCATCCAGGGCATTGGCCAGGGGGTGGAGCCAAGGGCCGTTTTTTGGCGGCTCTGTTTTCCCCTGGCCACAGTTTGCAAAGAGCTCGGCCCACCCACCTCTCCCTGTTTTAATGCAGGACTAGCTGGCTGCTGTTCCAGAGCTGGGTAGGAATTTTTTACCTTTCCCCCCAGATTGGCTGTGGGAAGGGAAGTTTTTTTTGCCTACCTTGCACTAATGGCAGTGTTCGAGGCATTTGAGGTGGTGCTGTAGGGGGTTTTGTGTCATTGGCAGGAGATTTTGGGAATAGGGTGCGGGCTGGTGAGCACCCTGTGGCACTTCCCCTTGAGTGGGGACAGGGCTGCCATTAAGGGCAGTATGCATGCTTGCGGCTACTGTACACTGGCAGAAACCTGCAGGGATCCTCAATACAAGGCCTCCCCTCATGCCGTGTGGCTGGGGCGTAACAGGTGCTTCAATGGGGATCCATGGCCTGGCAGCCCAGGTTGCAGCCATTCAAAGGATGGCCTACACCCGGGGGCATGGGGCTCGCCCAGACAAGTCAAGGCGGAGGTCCGGAGTTGACCCCAGGGATTGACCTGTACTGCTTAGTTGGCCCTTGCCTTGTTTATGTTATGGTCACTTAATAAACGGCCCTTTAATTCCAAGCCTGTGTCTGTCTCTTCCTTCCAGCTGGGGTGGCAAATCTCTGTCTTTTGGTGCTACACCTCTGAAGATGCCAGTCTCAGCTGCTGGCAAAACATCAGAACCTACAATGCCAAGACCACAGCTATACAGCCCGGAGAATCCACAACGACCATCGATGTAAATATTATCCAGTTTCTGGGGAAAGTGACATTGACATTGGCAGGAGTTGTGGTGTATGTTCCTGGTTTTGCCATTTTAGGAAGAAGCCACACTTCAAATGCTGGGCTCCTAGACCTCCAGTGTAATATATGTAGGGTCCTCAAAAGATATGAAGAACATATATGAAACTGCCTTTACCAATCAGACTATGGTTCTGTCTAGATTACTACTGTCTGCTCTGACTGGCAATTACAGTAAGGGTGGTGGAGTTTCTGCTTTGAATGCAGAAAGTCTTGTTTCAATCAATGTCATGTCCTGTTAAAGGTACTAAGTAATGTGACAAACTAGTACCTGAGAATCTGGATAGCTGCTGCCAATCAGAGCAGACAATACTGAACTCAATGGACCAGTGGTCTAATTCAGTATAAGGCAGATGCTAGTTGAGAGCCGTTTTTAACTGGAAATACTAGGAATTGAACTGGGAACCTCAGCACACAAAGCACCTGCACTACCATGTAGCCAGGGACCCTAAGTACAGAGCTCCAGAGAAATAAAACTATTGTTTACTTTCATATACTAGTTGATGCAAATATAAGCCTTCGTAAACTACAGAAGCTGAGAAAAAAAGTGTCACCCAGGTAACAATTCTCTCTGCATATAATTTCATTACCCTGTGATATTCCTAGAAATAATGTGTGTGCTTTGTAATATATCTTTGAGAAGTAGAGCAATTAAGGTTATATTGTATGTAAAGCACTGGAATTAGACATGACTCTTTAGTGGTTGAGAAAATATGAGACATAAGAAAATGAATCCTTCCCATATTACTCGACACTAATAGATAAATAATTTGCTTCAGGAATTTCTCCAGGGATGAAAATCCATTTTTACTTTTACATTTTTATAACATACTCCCCCACCTCTACTACTTAAATGTTATGACTACCTGAGGAATTAGCTTCACAAATTGCTATGGATTGAGTTCTACTATTTCACCACTAAAATGAATATAACAACACCTAATCTTGAGGCATTCTGCTCAAATATATCACTTAATTACCCACTTTTATTGAGCATTTTATTGGTTATTTTTTGTTCCAAGTGACTGAATCTGTTGCATGGGGTGGATCTTACACAAGCACAAGTGTGACTGTGGACAGCAAATCTGTCCTGCTTAGTAATATAATTTATGCAGTATCTATTGCTCTATTTAATACACATAGTAAAATCAGTTAGAAATTATTAGGGGTGTGCACAGAGAAAATTTTCCATTTCAGTTTTGGTTTCAGGAGTTCTGGAATAATTCTATTCCATTACTGCTTTGTTCTTACAGAGGTGGTGCCTGCTCAGATCTGATCCGTTTGTTCTCTTTTTTCTTTAAATTCATTTTCTTGAGTTTCAGCCTGTTGAGCATGCAGTGGCCACACATGCATAAACACATACTTTGGGGGTGGGAAAATGAGACTCTGGGGCAGCGGTTTTTGCATGCAATGGCACCAAAATTGCACAGAACACAGCACTCCCTTGAAACCATCAACCCAGCAAATTTGAGAGCATGAAACAATGGGGTTCCATATTTATGGACCCTGAGGAATGCTTGGGGCAGGTGCATATCAATGCAAGTGTTGCTCAGGGCAGTTGCACACAAACACACACCTTCATACTCTGTTCTTTTCGGGCAGGGGGCAGGGTGGAGTTGGGGGACTGCATTGTACAAAACTACATTGTACAAAAACCCATTGATCCAAAGAGTTTCTCCTCAAGCACATGAAAACTCACAGAACAAAGGACCTCAAAGGAGTGAGTGTTGGAGGGTGCACAAAATGGTGGGAAACTTGCAGGCAAAGAGGCACAGGCATGGCATGCAAGCAGGAGAGTGTGCCATTGCCAACTGGCACAGCACAGCAATTTTTACTTTTTATTTTTTAAAAAAAAATTAAATGCTTCTTCATGATAACAAAGCCAATACATTATCTTTAAGTCCTGCTGTTATTCCATGTTTCCCTGGGTCTTGTAGTTTCATTTCCACGATGATAAGGTGGGTGAATCCTCCTCACCCTAGTCTTTGCAGCAGCTAGGAAGCCCATTTTTAAGCCCACCTGCCACTGGCCTGCCCTTGCACTGTGTATAAAAACGCACAGAAAGGGAGGTCTAGAGGTTGGTTTTTCCTTCACAGGAAGGAAAGTAGAGGGAGAATTGACTTCTTTTTTTCCTATTTTTTACCAGTAAAAGTGGGAGACTGAATAGGTGACTGACTGCCAGACACCCTTTCTGACTAAAACTTAACTCGGAGTTGAATGAAAAGGGGGGGGGGGAAGAGAAATCACCGGAAGACAAGCAGAAAGAAAAAAAATCTGACCAGATAGGTCCTTCCATGTGAAATACTATTCTGGAAATACTTGAGGATGTGTGCATGTGTGAGTGTGCAATGCATGTGCCTGCTACCTCCCTATCATTTAACACTGGGTTAACAGTTTTAAGCAGAAAAGCCCCCAAAGCTAGAAGGCTTCCTGGGCAAGATGAAATTCCTCCTGGTGCTTCTCAACTCACGATCTTTGGAGGACTTCTTTAGTCACAGTGCTTGGCCCTGCCACTATGGCACCTAAGCAAAGGACAGCAGCAGCAGAAAGCTACTGAATGGGCATAAACCAGCTCCAAGGACCTCCTCAGTGCAGAACTCCTTAAATAATTGCTTTTTCTTTCCAATTTTCACCCTAATCTGCATAATATGAGCCTTTGCAGCAGCTGGAGGCTCAGAAGCTGAAGGGGACTCCTCCCTCCTCAAATCCACTTGTACACGCCCATGTGGATGTTGCCTGTCTTTACTTGCATTATGCATACAAATACACAGAAAGGGATGGTGATTAGACATGGGCACGAACCAAAAAAAATTAACAAACCTGCGGTTCATGGTTCAGTGCCAACGAAGAACCCAAACAAATGAACTGAAACGAACATTTCCCGTTACCAAACTGGTTCGCAGTTTGTGGTTCATGGGGCTCAGAATGGCCCCCATTGCACTTAGAGAGCCCATATTCACAGGGAGTGTTTAGCAGGCTCTCCTCCAGCAAACAACCAAGTTTGGTCAAGATTGCAATAGGGATCTTGGAGTTATACCCTCTCCAATCCAAGGCCCCCAGGAAACTCCCACTCGATACAATTAGAGCCACCAGTTGACGTTGGCCCAGTGTACAAGGGGTTGGTCATCAGAACTGCCTATCAGGGTTTGCAGGGATGAGATTGGAGTGCCCATGGCTACAGAACACCCCCCTTCCCCCCCGGGTGTCTTTTCTCATGTAAGCAATAGTAACCAATTTGCAACTCCATGGTTGGAAAGAAGACCTGCCGATCAAGGTAAGCTGGGCTTCCATTCAGGTTTCCAGGGCGACAAAAGGAGTGCAGAGAGAGTTCAGGCATTCCCCCAGCTCCGTTTCCAAGGGAATTGATTAATGGTGCCTGACTGTCTGGCTTCACGAACTGTGGGCGAACGCAACGAACCGGGCTTCCAACGAACACTGGTTCTTTTGTCATGGACCTTCATGAACCGCCGGATCGTGAACAGACGATCAGGCAGTTCATGGTTTTTTTTTGGTTTGTGATGTGGTTCATGCCCATGTCTAATGGTGATGGCAATGCTGGCACCAACAGCTTCTTTCCATCTGCTGTTCCCCAGTGCAAAGAAAACCTTTTGCAATTTGATCCTTATGATCCTACCCAATGCCCATGCTATTGTTTAGGAAGTACCGAAGAAAAGCTGTACTCATGCATGCCATGCACATCCCCTTCGACCAACAGACTTAACACTAAGGACTCAGTCTCTCTCCTTCAGATCCAATTGGTTGCATGATGAGTACAGACAGACTTGCTGTTAAGGCAAGCAGGATGCTGCTAGACTGTCCACTACTGCATGGACTGCCTGCACAGCCTCTGCAGGACTGAAATGAAACACATAAACCAAAATGAAACACAGGGCTCATTACAAATATGTTCTTCTGTTCTGGAAGTTGCTTTAACGAGCTGAACTAGCAATTTCTGTGTGTATTTTTGGCTTGTTTTTTTCTTTTATGCACACTCCTAGAAATTTCGCTACTTTTTATTGTTTTTTCCCTGTGGTCCTTAATGTCCCTACTTCCTGTTATTTAATACACAGATAGATACAATACTAGGGATGTAACTCACCTCCTCTGCCCACCTCAATTTGCTCAAAAAAGTTTTACTGCCTCAGCTTTCTTTGAGTTTTGTGACAACAGTTAGAACAGTCCCCCACAGTGGAACAGGCTTCCAAGGGAGATGGAGGGCTCTAATTCCTTGGAGGTATTGAAGAAGAGGCTAGATGGTCACATGATAGCAATGATGATTCTATGACTCAATATGAATGTATGCAGATTGGGATAGGAAGAGCACAAATGATGCGCCGTTGCTAGGCTCTCATAGTCCTTTCTTACATGGCCAGGATAATGCAACTTTGGGATCAGGAAGGAATTTTCCTCCAGGCCATATTAGCTGGGGATATGGCATGTTTTTTGCCTTCCTCTGGGCATAGAACAGGAGAAGTAGCTGTGAATTTCCTGCATTGTGCAGGGGATTGAACTAGATGGCCCTTGGGGACCTTTCCAGCTTTATGTTCCTATGTTTCCAGTATCCATTTTAGGTACTTCATTGACTTGGGATGGATCCACAAATCACGAGGATTTGCACTATTGCTCCATTATTGTAGTCCTTCACTTCCAGATTGTTTTGTCCAAATAGGAAAAGCCAAACAGTGAATATATGATTATGTGTGGCCAGCCTTCCATCCTATCTGAGATACTGTTTCCAACTCCAATTTCTACTCAGTTTGAGGGTTCTCTGAATAACTATGACCAGGGCTTTTTTTCTTGGAAAAGAGGTGGTGGAACTCACTAGGTTGCCCTCGGAGAAAATGGTCACATGGTTGGTGGCCCCGCCCCCTGATCTCTAGACAGAGGGGAGTTGAGATTGCCCTCCATGCTGCCGAGTGGCACGGAGGGCAACCTAAACTCCCATCTGTCTGGAGATCTGGGGGCGGGGCCACCAGCCATGTGACCATTTTCAAGAAGTTCCTGAACTCCGTTCCGCCGCATTCCAGCTGAAAAAAGCCCTGACTCTGACAAAAATCCAACAATCTTTAGAGATATCAAACAATGTAGCCTGACATCATCCCCTCTAATAACGTTATAGGGTTGTGAACCTTCAGGTGATCTCTAGATGACAGAGATAAATTCCCCTGCAGAAAATGGCTTCTTTGGAGGTTGGATTTGTGGCATTAGACCCTGTTGAGATCACTCCTTTCCCAAAAACACATTGTGCTCAGACCCCATCCCCAAATCTCCCAGAATTTCTCAACCTGGAGTTGGCAATTCTAAATAACAAATGTCATGGTCAAGTGCCTATCAGACAGGACATCAACACAGGACTGCCTACAAGCAAGGTAGGTGTTTTTGTATATTTGGAGTACTCCCTAGGTATGCAGAATTTTAATTATTTTATTATATTTTATTTTATTTATAGTCTGCTCTCCCCACAAGCAGGCTCAGAGCTGATCACATCATTAAAAGACATAAAACAGATATAACTGGTAGCATAAAAAGCATAAATCCACCCTCAGCAGCATTTTGGGTCCACAAGGGTCACTGGCAGTCAGCCGATGCAAGAAACAAAACCAGGGAGGGGACATGCCCCCCCCTCGGTTGAAAGGAATTGAAGGGGGGAACCCAAAATAGGCTGATGAGAACTGAGCTCATTATTGGACCTTTGAGAGCAGTTGAGAATCAGTTTAAGAGAAAGAGATATGAGAATTGTCCCATTGAAGCATGTAAGAATTAGGAGCATTCTGGGCAGGGAGATCTGGGTTGGAAGAGGGAAACTATGAGCGGAACTACAAGTGACAAAAGGCACAGGTTGGACACTTGTCAGCTTCCCTCAAGTTTTGATGGGAAATGTAGGCATCCTAGTCTTGCAGCTTGGCTCTCTGATTGCTGTCCAATGGACTTTTCAACTGTCACTTGTCCAAGATTCCACCAAGCTGCCTACATTTCCCATCAAAACTTAAGGGAAGCTGACAAGTGTCCAACCTGTGCCTTTTGTCACTTGTAGTTCCGCTCTATCTGTCTGTCTAGAAAAGAGTCCAGTAGTACCTTTAAGACTAACCGAGAATCTCTTCATCAGCTGCATGGAGGGTAAGAAGAAACTGGTCAGATATATAGGTGGAGAGGGGAGGGGGAGGTAGATGCAATCAGTGGCTTCTGATCAATTTTGATCGGACTTTCTGAGCAGTCATGCCGCGGTGGAGTCCCATGAATCCACTTCTCCCCGATTCCACATTAGGCTTTTGTTTCGCACATTTCATCGGCTCAAAGTCCATCATGCGGAATTTTTGACAGGATAAAAATCGATTCCTCATAGCTTTTTCCGGGGGAAGTGTTGAATGATGCACATCTTCATTTTTTTTTATTATTCCCCCCCCCTCAAAAAAAAATGCTACACATAAACGTTGCATCAAACCAACACATTAGAAAAAAAATTGCTCACAAAAAACATTGCTACACATAAATGTTGCATCAAACCAACACATTAGAAAAAAAAAATTCTCACAAAAAAACGTTGCTACACATAAACGTTACATCAAATAAACATATTGGATAGGCCAGAGCACTTCCCGCCGATATTGTGGAAGAGTATTGGCTATTGACATTTGGAGGGAAAACTGTTACCAATGACCCCGTGTCTATCTTTCCCGCTTTCTTCGTGAGCGGTGTGGTTTAGTGATAGGTGTTGTGTTGAGGACGGTCTCTTTCTCCCTTCATGAAATGCCTAGACCACTAGTTGAACGCTGAAGTCCCTCCATCACACTTCCACTCTACCTCAGAAGCTGTCAGCGAGCAACAAGTAACAAATTTGGCACGTTGTTAAATGGACCCGTTATTGGTCAGCTGTTGTCATGTGACACAGGATATGTTTCTGCATAGATCTGTAGAAATGTTGCAACGTTTTTTTACATTTTTTTTTAAAGGGAAAGGGTAGTGGGTGATTGGCCAATTAAATTAAGTTGATTTGAAGGGCAAGAGAAAAGGGCAAGGGTGGGGAGAACATCAGATAAAAAATTCCACGTGATTAAAATCCCTAATCTGCTGCACATGGACAAATAAATCCAGGGAAAGCAGGATGGGAAAAAAACGGACAAAACGTGCAGTGACTTCGAATCTGCTGCTAGGATTGCCTTCCCACATGTGGAAACACAAGAAAAAATCGAGGTCATTTAGAAGCTGAAGCAGGGGAAACCATTCGTGCGGAATCACCCCACTGGGATCAGTTTGCTTCTGATAAAGAAATCAGTTACTTCTGATAATGAGATAATCATTCATAGCCTCTGTCTGTCTATCCATCTTCCTGCAATTCCTCATGGATTTCTGGTTCTCCTGTAAATTGTTTGTTGTTAGCTGGCTACTTCATACATTTTGGAGATAGTTTCTTATACAGTACAGGATTATGATTTACTTCGACTTCAAAAACATTCCTCCTTTGATAAAGACAGGGTTTACATGAAACTGTCTTTCATCTCCTTCATTGGCTATGACTTTATGAATAACTGCTGCTGACATCTTTGTTCAGCTAAGATCAAGACAAAAATGTGCTTTCTAAAAGTGTCCATGCTATAAGTGTGGGAGATGTGTAACTCTGATACATTCACATATTCATTTTCCTGGACAGTCTATATGCTATCAAAGTGTAGGATTTTGCATCCTCCTACTACTGAAAATATTGTGTAACAAGCAGTGTGGGCAGATCTAGAAATGCTACAAACAGATTTATCAAAGTATAAGCAGTCATAGGCTAGAGCCCTTCATCATCTATCTGTTATTAAGGTGTCACAAGACCCTTGCTGTTGTCTTGCTGCCACAGGCTAACATGGCTACAACTTTGTAATCTAAATCCCCACCAAAAACTAACAGGAATGAAATGTGCACAATCCTTTTTCATCCTGGTAACATTTCCGAAGGCGTAATTCTTTTTAGAAAAGGATAGTATTTGACCATGTAAATGCACATGCCAGAAGTTAAATGAATACAGCTGCAAAGTGCAGGCCCAAGTTACCAACTATGGAATTCAAACCATGGAGCTTTTCAGCATATGTTTCAACATCTCACAACTTGTTATTTACAGAACAATTCACTTCACTTTATTCCTATCATAAAGATGGTTGTAAAATAGAAATGTATAAATCATTCATCCTTCTAGATTCTTAGCTGTAAACCTTGAAACATCTGGGGCTTAGGGGGTTGACTTGTAAGTTTTAGAGTGGTCAGTTCATTAAGCTTTCTGCTAGAAACATACTTGTGTTTTTCCTTTAATGAAATAACTCCATTTTGCTAAAGACGGTTACACTGGGTTTTTTCCCTCAGTGAAATGTATAAAATTTAAGAAAAAGTGGTAGATATTACTGATGGACTAATGCCTTACTTCCAGAGCTAAGATAGTGCATCACTTGTTGAGAGAAGCGTGAGGGGATCAGCAGTTGTATGAAGCTCACCTTGCTTGCTTCCAGACTATAGAATAGTGGGAAGTTGTCAGCAGCCTACCTGGGAGTTCAGTTACAGATGGTTCAAATTTTGCATGCTGAAAAGAAAGAGGAAGTGAGAGTTCACCTACTTCTTTTCCCCCCAACTGCTTTAGGGTTGTTAAGTGGAATTCTCTTAATTCCTCTCTGGTGAATTTCTCTCTGAAATCCGGGGATCTGTTTCTATTCCTCTCTTTAGGAATTTGTGTCAGTTTTGAATCAATTCCTCTTTCATGAAGAGGAAGATTCCAGTTTGCTCTCTAGGAAGTAGTGTATTTATATACTATGTGCATAGCTGAAAAATTAAGAACAAGGTGACCCATTAAAGAAACCATTATATACAAGACTCAGGACTAGAGATGAGCATGAACAGCAATACGAACTAAAAAAAGCCACGAACAGCCCAATCAGCTGTTTGCAAACAAGCTGTTCCTTTTTTTTAAAAAAAATAAATTTTATTGGATGGTTAACATACATATACATAATGTTATTACATCTTACTTATTTCCCATATACCTACTTTATGCTTCCCACCCCTCCCCTCCCCCTTTCCTTTATTGACTTCCAACAGCACTACAACCTCCCCGTTACTTATCACTAATTCTGTCTCCTAGTTGTCATTTTAATGTTATTGGTAAAGATTTAAATTATACCTTATCTTATTTAATAACTTTCAAAAGACCATAATTGTCCTTTAACATCCCATCTTTTCTCTAAATATTTTCTCAATTTCCCCCAATCCTCAAAAAATTCCGTTGGATCCTGATCTCTCAATTTTCTTGTTAATTTGTCCATTTCCGCCATATACAGCAATTTTTGTATCCACTCTTCAGTCTCTGGTATTTCTTCTTTCTTCCAATATTGTGCATACAGAGTTCTTGTCGCTGTTATCATATAATACAATAATACTCTGTCTTTTCTATTAATGTCCTCTAAGTGCAAAGACAACAATAACACTTCTGGATTCTTAACAACATTATTTTGGAGTATTAAAGACATTTCAGCACACATTTTAGACTAGAAATATCTAGCCTTGCCGCAAGTCCACCACATATGAAAAAGAGAACCTTCATGCTCCTTACATTTCCAACACTTGTTGGATAGCTGTTTATTAGCATTGGCTAGCTTTTTCGGTGTTAAATACCATCTATATATAATTTTATAGCCATTCTCTTTAATACTGGTACATGTTGAAATTTTTAAGGTATTTTTCCACAATTGCACCCATGCTTCCATCGTTATCTCATTATTATAATTTATTGCCCATTTTACGCAAACAAGCTGTTCCTGAGGCCCCGTTCTAAATGAACAGGTGGTCACTGCAAGCCTCGTTCGTTTCTGTTCATTGCTGTTCGTCAAGCCAGACAATCTGGCACCTGCAATCAATTCCCTTGGCAACCATAGGCAGGGACTGCCTGAACTCTGTCTGAATTCCTGCTGTTGCCCTGGAAACCCCAATCTAAGCCCAATTTAGCTTGATAGGCAGCATGTAGCTCCAAATTGGTTACAAGGAAGCAAAGAGCAGGGGGGAGGGGGGCTCCCAGCTCTGGTTTTGCAGACAGTGAGGGAAAGGGACTGTTGGCATTTTGAGAGAGAGACAGGGAGAGTGCATTGGAGCTTGAATTTTCTTTGTGTGTGGTGGGATAGGGATCTACCTCTTCAAGTTCCAGGGCTGCTGCCAGGCTCTGGGCCAAGCTATTATTTATTACTGGTACTTTTCCTGCTGCCTGCTCAGGTAAGGTTTCTGGGAGTGGCGCAGTAGGGATCTACCCCTTCAGGTTCCAGGCCTGATGTCAGGCGCTGGGGCCAAGCTATTATTTGTTATTGGTACATTTCCTGCTGCCTGCTCAGGTAGGGTTTCTGGGAGTGGTGTGGTAGGGATCTTGATGGCTGGAGGAGGGCCTGCTGGCCCCTCGGAACAACGAACATGTTTGTGAACAGGTCATATTCGTCAATGTTCATTGTTTATTGTTCATGGATGGCAATGAACAACGAACAACATGTTTTTTTCTGTTCGTGCCCATGTCTACTCATGACTTGTCTGAACATATCCTTACCTGCTTCAGACTTCTTTTTACCATATTTATTATATTACAGTGGCTCAACAACAGGCAGAAATTCATAGGTGAGGAAATCTATTTTTTTAAATAAAATTTTATTAGTGAGTGGAAAAACAAAAGAAAATTTTCCAAATTTAACACATATATTCCCATTTTTCCCCTTGCTCTATCCCCCACCCTTTTCCTCCCCCCTCCCTATTGACTTCCAACAGCTTTCCAACCCTTAACCCTTCTTATTACTTAAATCTATTTCATTTATATTTTCCTGCCAACTTTAAATCATAATATCTCTTATTCTAAGCACATTCTTATTTTTTACATAACCTCTATCAAATCTACTATCAATACAGTATATCTCATATCAATATAACATACCAATATAATATAATATGTAGCAGGGATCGCCCTATCTCTTACTTTAAACTTATTCTATTTCTTTTCTTCAAATACACTATCAATATAGTATATATCACAATAATATATTATATATATGTTGTATGCTATATGTTGTATGCTATGCCACCGATGTAGCACAGCACACAACGCCACATAGCACAACCACATATTATGTTATAATATAGAATCTGATCCACTAACCCGTTATTTTATATTATATATCATATATAGTGTACCTCATTGAGATATCTATTTACCCCTTCTCGTTATGCCATATACTCAAATCCCCTTAAATATTATATTAGCTTAGATTATAATTACATTCCCCCTAAATGGTAAGATCCCTTCTCTCTTCTCATTGCAACATTGTTCTTTAAAAATTTTCAAACTGCCACAGTTCTGTGGTTGTTGTGGGTTTTCCGGGCTGTATTGCCGTGGTCTTGTCATTGTAGTTCCTGATGTTTCGCCAGCAGCTGTGGCTGGCATCTTCAGAGGTGTAGCACCAAAAGACAGAGATCTCTCAGTGTCACAGTGTGGAAAAGATGGACAACACTTCCAACTACTTTGTCAGACTGCACAGGGAAGCCATTGAAATTCACAAGCATAAGCAAAACTTCAACAGGAAAGAAGTAACCTTAAGAATGAACAGAGCATGGTTTCCAGTTCTGAAAAACACCAGGCTAACAAAACATTCTATCCCCGACAATAGCCCTGCAGAGAAGATTAGCACATCAAGTACCAATCCATATGCAAAAGAACCTCCTCAGGATACAGTGAAGCCTCCCGCCATTAGCATTCCACACCCTGGGAAACTCTTACAGGATGACTCAGTTCAACCCCACCCCTCCTGAGTAGATACAAATGACCTACATCTTTTCCACACTGTGACACTGAGAGATCTCTGTCTTTTGGTGCTACACCTCTGAAGATGCCAGCCACAGCTGCTGGCGAAACGTCAGGAACTACAATGACAAGACCACGGCAATACAGCCCGGAAAACCCACAACAACCATCGTTCTCCGGCCGTGAAAGCCTTCGACAATGCTACAGTTCTCCTTTTACATCCCACTTTTCCCCCCAAAATTGTTTCAGTTTCCCCCAATCAACAATATATTGTCCTAGGTCAAGATCTTTGAGTTTCCTTGTCATTTTGTCCATTTCTGCCATGTACAGCAATTTGTAAATCCAGTCTTCTACAGTTGGTATTTCTTGTGTCTTCCATTTCTGCGCATACAAAAGTCTTGCTGCTGCTGTCATATAAAATAACAATGTTCTGTGCTGCACTGGAACTGTCTCCATTCCCAAGCTCAGTAGCAACAATTCTGGGTTCTTATTTATTTGTATTTGTAAAATCTCATTTATTGCTTCAATTATTTCTCCCCAGTACTGTTTAGCTACTTCACATGTCCACCACATATGATATAGTGATCCTTCATGCTTTTAACATTTCCAGCACTTGTCTGACATGTTAGTATTTCCTAGCGCAATTTTCTTTGGTGTTAAATACCATCTGTAAATCATTTTGTACACATTCTCTTTAATGTTTGTACAAGTTGAAATCTTCACTGTATTTTTCCATAGGTACTCCCATGCTTCCATTGTTATTTCTTTATGAAAATTTATTGCCCACTTCACCATCTGGACTTTTACTGTTTTGTCCACCGTAAACCATTTTAAAAGTAATTTGTAAATCTTGGATATTTCTTTCTTGCCTTCTTGTAGTATCACTTCCTCTAACTCCGAATTTTCCAATCTTATTCCTCCTCTCTGGCAGTCCGTATTATAAAGGTCTCTGATCTGTCTGTACTGGAACCATCCATAACAAGGAGACAATTCTTCTTCTGTCTTTATTCTCAGCTTTGAATATTGTATTTGTGTAATCTCCTTGTAAGTTAGACATTGTTGTTCATTATCGACAGTTCTCGGATCTATTACTTCATACGGAACCACCCATGAAGGAATTCCATCTTCCATATACAACTTGTATTTCTTCCAGACCGTGAAGAGGCTTCTCCGAATATAGTGATGCAAAAACAAAGAGTCCGCTTTTACTTTGTCATACCACATGTATGCATGCCATCCAAATATTTTTTTATGTCCCTCCAGGGCCAGCAACTTATGTTTTTTTAAAGTTATCCAGTCTTTCAACCATACAAGACATACTGCCTCATGATACAGTCTTATGTTGGGCAGTTGCAAGCCACCTCTTTCCTTCACATCTTGTAAAACCTTCATTTTCACTCGTGGTTTCTTGCCTGCCCACACAAAATCTGAGATTTTCCTTTGCCATTTATCAAATTGTTTGGAGTCTCGGATAATTGGTATAGTTTGCAACAAGAACATCACACGTGGTAAGACGTTCATTTTTACTGCTGCAATTCTTCCCAGCCATGATAAATTCAGTTTGTTCCATTTTATTAAATCTCTCTCTATTTGTATCCACAGTTTCTCATAATTGTTTTTGAACAAATCTATGTTTTTCACAGTCAGTTCAATGCCAAGATATTTTACTTTATTAGTCACCTCACAGTCTGTTATCTCCATTAGCTCTTGCTGCTTCTGTTTAGTCATATTCTTACACAGAATCTTTGACTTCTTTTTGTTCATGTAAAATCCAGCCAAATCTCCAAACTCTTTTATTTTCTCTATTACCTTTGGCATATTTTCAATTGGATATAGGTGAGGAAATCTAGATGACCCTAGAGGTCTCTTTCAACCATATGATTATATGATTCTGTGATTCTATCGAAAGATAAATCAATGAAAAATCAAAGGTCATTCCTCTTTTGAAAGAGGAAAAGCGACTAAGAGGAACCAATAGCTATATCTAAAAAAAAATCAGAAAAAGAAACCCCCTACCCCCATAACAACTGTGAAGGGGATAGTCTTACAATGATTCATCTGAGAAAGATAAGCTGGGTGCCTTTTTTAATTATAAATTTTACTTTAAAAGGAGAGAAATAACAATTGGAAGTGCTTAGAACCTTATAGAAAGTACATTAGGCTTCATTAATAGATTGAGCTACATGAAAGATATAATCAGCATATATAAGATAACTGAACATCATACTTTTACTCCTCTCCTTCACTTTCATTATAAAAAAAAGGAAAGAAAGAATGAGCTATAATACTGCTAAATGTGTTGGATAATTTATTTAGGGGTTTTTTTTAGGGGGGATTCAGCATCGGTGGAACATTAAACGTTTTATCTTCAGCATTATATTCTATCACATATTTGGTATATTTAGTTATTAGTTTCACTTTTTAACTTAACTGTTAGTCTATTTTTATATTAATTGTACATTCTAAATTTGATAGATCAACTTGTTATACGTGTAATAAATCGATCCAATCATGCAAACACAACAATAATAAGAACATAATAATAAGAATATAATATGAAAAATATTTAAAAATAATATTTAAAATTGACAATTTCTATGGCTTAATTATATAAATCAGATTAATTATAAGTAACAAAGTATATGAGCTTCAGAATAAATTTTCCCCTCCATTACCACTGTGATAATCTAAATAAGATATTTGAAAGATATCTCTAAAATTTGTCCCAAAGTGAAACTCCAAACATTTTGCTTTCAATATTTTCTCAACCTGATAAAATTTAGTATCTTAGATTATTAGTTTAATTATTTTATTTACATATTAATCTATTTTAATATTACTTCAACATATAAAAAAAGTTAAGTAACAACATTCACAGAAATAAGAATGGTGTTGAAAAAGTTAAGAGAGAGAATTCCATAGCATAATTATTTAGATCAGCAATAACTTTAAATAACAGAGTGTATAAACTCAGAGTATATCTTTACTTCAATGATCATTAAGTCATCTCAATAAAGAGATCCTCCTGGGTCAAAGTCAGCTTGAACCTTCATGTAGTCTCCACAAAAGTCCAAATTGTTGCTTCTAAATTCGATTTTCAAGATTCGTTTTCTTCCATCTGCTCTTGATACTGGATCTACTTGTGATGCTTGTGCTAACTCCATTTTTCTTTGTAACTCCCCAAATTTCTTCAGCTGTTTCTTAAGTTCTTGAATAGCTTGATTGGTTCTTTGAGTTCCCTGATTTGTTTTTTGCAGTACAAAATGTAATTCTGATCTGAGCTCCTGATAATCAGAAAGTCCTTTCATGGTCTGGTCCCTTTGTTGTAGATGAGTTGATGATTCCTTATCCTCCAGCCCTGGTTCTTGAGTCTTCTAATCCACTTGGTGCATCTGGGTTAAAATGTTTCCATACTCTTGCTTTAATTCTATAAACAAAATTTCAATTTTGGTTAATAGAGAAAAATATTTTTGAGGTATTATATCTGTAATATCTTCTGAGGCTAATTCAGCTTTAGTTTTTTTCATAGCTGCAACCATTTTTTTCAATTTATTTCCTTCTTCACCTAAAAAGTCAGTTTATTCTTCAGATGGTGATTGTGTAACAAAAATGTCTTTCTCAGTCAGCCTGTAACATCTGAGTGTAGACTATGCAGTTGAGAAACTATCAATATTCAGCCATGTTTTCAACCATCTCTCAAAATAAAGTTATAAAGCATATAACTTTAAATCCTTTAAGTCCTTCCTTTCAGGTAATTTATAATCCAAAATTGACCCCATAATCAAAACTATTTGGAATCAGTTGTCTCATTTCTTCTTAGGAAGAAAGTGAAATAAAGCAGTCAATGAAAGTAGGGAAAAAAGAAAAACAGAGATAATGTCCAAAGCTGGCTGCATTCCCAGATGCAATTTAAAAAGTTCCTTAATTATCTGTTAAAATGCCAAAGTGAAACAACGTCCCGGTGATTTTTATATCCCCAAAACTTAACGTAAATAAATGCCTCTTACTTTGGTATAGCAGTACTGAGTTTTTAAACGCATGCCCTTCGTCCTTCTTCCCTCATCCAGAGAACAAAAATAAAGCACACTTCACAGTTTTCTTCTTTTTGAAAAAAGAGAGAGAAAAGAAAAGAGGTCCTAGCACAATTAGAAAGATAAATGTATATTTACAAGAGATCCAGGCAGTCTTAATTGCTTTGCAGCCGCTCAGTCCTGTTTTGCTACAGCTGTTGTGTGACTCGGAGTTCAGGGGAATTCAGCTCCCTCGTTAAAGAGAGCCAAATTAACCCCCTGCCCCCGATTCAACCGATGCACTTAGCTGGGTGTCCCTTATCACTAAGGAACAGGTTCCAGGTTGTTAGACACAATCCTACCTGGCTTAAGCCCCCAAACAGGAAACTAACAGAAGAGCTCCGTAGTCAGACGCCATCTTGGATCATCAGGAAGCTGATGATCCTGATGAAGCTGGCTGCCTTTGAAAACAAGTAAAGTCATACCAAAATAGCACATGTATATATCTGCTTCACATATTATGCTGCATCTGTGATAGAGGCTCTCCAATGTGCACTCTGATCTCTGTTATGCAGACAGCATTTCCCTACGGACAAACAAATGAACTGTTTGAAGGCTTTCACCACAAGAGAATTTGAGGCAGACCCTTCGCTATAGAGAACTTTCAAGTATCAGTTATGTGACTGATGTTATATACTCAGAGTTGATACCATATCATGATACCATACAGTCAATATGGTTGTTGCTCCCATTGGTTCCAGTGAATCTCAGCAAACATGCAAGCAAGCAAACAAACTATGCTCACCTTGCTTTCTGCCACACTGCCATTAGCTTCAATTAGCTTCAATCAAGGCATTTGTCTATTTCTATGATTAGGCTCATGCACAACAGCTGGAATGGCTTAGACAAGCAATGGCCTTGGCTACATAGAACAAGAGCACTTCTCAAAGGGCAATGTGATTGTGGCAAATGTTGTACACTGCAATCAAGGATAACACAGTTTGGTATGAATATTGGTTAAATATTCTGGTTGGGCACTGCAGTTATCACAGACATAGCTCCCATGTAACTGGCCCTCTGCTACCCCAAGAAAACTGAAAATTAAAGACCGAACATGGAAATGGAAATGGAAAGCAAACTTTAGCTGCCGACATTGTCTTATACCAGAAAAAAGACTTAATCAGTTCAGGTTGAAAAATCAGGGGAAATTTTATTCAGATTAGTTACTGCTGAGTGTAAGGAAGAGTTGTAGTTGCCTCTTTTTTTTTTAATTAGTTACTTTCCAACAGCTCAGGAGAGTGCCTCAACATTTATATGTGCTTTTTTTGATGGGAAGGGATGTGAAAAGGTTATGGGCTGAATTTAGAATAATTTAATTAAAATAAACGTTTCCATGAATGTTCACGGCTTCTGTTGGGCTAAGTTGTTACATATTTCAGGACCAATTACATACCTAAAACCCACTGTATTGAATCCCTCACTTCAACAACATCTTGACTGATCTTTCCTCTACACTTTTTGCCAACGATACCATATAATTTTATCATCATTCTTTTATACCTTAGCATTAAGAGGAGGGGAAACATACATTCTTTTGTCTAATGACTGACCTCGTTTTATGGCACTGAGTTTTACATTGCAACCAGAGTTCAATTTCATTTTGGATAGGAAATCTTAGTATATAACATGCAGTTTATATCTGTACATCACTAACTTAATGTACATCCCATTCTCAATAACAGCTATTGATTTTAAATGTATAGCACAGCAACAGCTGCCAGCACACAATTATATCAAGCTTACTTCTGAAAAATGGACATTCCCTATAGACTGACATTGTTACCTTAGATCAAGAAGCAGAAGATACCCAAGAAGAAGCACGAAATCCACACTACAATATTTTTCTCATTAATGTCCAATTATTTTATTTATAACACAGCCTTTAGACTTGGTACACTTAATTGCTTAACATGATACACATAAACTGCCTTATACTGCATTGGTCCATCATAGTTAGTATTGTCTACTCTTTCACATTGTCTTTCACATCACCTGCAACATGATTCTTTTGTTTTTAAATGAAAATGTTAGAAATTGAACCAGAGACCTTCTGAAGGCAAAACAGTTGCTTCTCACTGAACTGCACTGAAATGTGCAATAACACATCACAAAGCATAATGTCTATGACATTTGAGGGGGCCCATGACATCTGAGGACCTCACCTGCAGCTGCCTAACATGTTCTTTTCAAGAATTAGCAAATTTGTTAGCAGTTCCCCTTCTTACCTCTAAGCAACTGCAGGGCTGAAAATATTTTCTGCATTTAAAAAAACATGAATCTAGAGACAGATATGCATGATTTTAAGACATCATATTTGAGTTAGCGGCTCTTGTTCTCAACCACTTGTTGGATCTTTTAAGCCATTATGCAAAGATGACCCTGGATTTCCCAGAGAATTCATTTCAGGATTGTATGAATATCTAACAACCATTTTCCACATTTTTAGTTAGTATGAAGATCATATATTCTATTCAGATAATATAAACATTCATATAATTTCTTTTTAACTGTTGTCCTGATTAAAATAGCAATTGAAAAACAAACATGCATGGCTAGTTCTGGGAATAGGAAAAGTAAGGCATTTCTGCACAGAAATGAACTGCAAATTTGTTTGTGCTTCTTGCAGCCTTCTATGAATGTTCTAGAGACTTACTAGAACTAGAAAGGATGGCTGTTTGGGTCCTCTTTCAGATCCTTCTCTTTTATAAAGTTGGAGTGGCTGAATTGCCATTTAAGGCACTGACATCCCCATCAGAATTATGATCATTGGAAAGGACTGGTTCATCACAAATTATCTCCCCAGCTCTTTTATGTTATTACAATTAAATGGGACGGAGGCTGAATAGGGGAAAAAATAAAGTTCTTTCTTTTATTATTTATTTATTTATTTATTTAAATTTTCTATTCTGCCCACCCCGCGAGCGGGCTCAGGGAAGATAACAACATATTCAAATACAATAAAAATTCATCTACATTCAAACAACAGTGTATTATTATACATTTAAAACAGGATGGTGCACAGCCTTCACAGGGAGGGTTAAGATTTTATACACCCCTTTTTTCAGGCCGGCGGAGGCTCAGCCTCAGCCATATACCTGGTGTAACAACTCTGCCTTGAAGGCCCAGCAAAAGGATAGTAGGTCCTGCTGGGCCCTAATTTCAGCAGACAGAGCTTTCCACCAGGTGGGAGCCAGGACTGAAAAGGCCCTGGCTCTAGTCGAGGCTAGGAGGGCATCCTTGGGGCCAGGGGCCACCAACAGCTGTTTGTCCCCTGATCGGAGTATCCTCCGGGGAATATATGGGGAGAGACGATCCTGTAGATATGCTGGTCCCAATCCGCACAGGGCCTTATTGGTCAATACCAGAACCTTGAAT
Source organism: Eublepharis macularius (assembly GCF_028583425.1). Taxonomy (NCBI): domain Eukaryota; kingdom Metazoa; phylum Chordata; class Lepidosauria; order Squamata; family Eublepharidae; genus Eublepharis; species Eublepharis macularius. The sequence continues at coordinate 39,096,764 of NC_072791.1, forward strand.
CTGATCCGGTACTCCACTGGCAACCAATGCAGCTTGCATAAGAATGGTGTTATATGTGCCTTATTTGGCATTCTCGTAATAACATGCACCACTGCATTTTGTACCAGATGTAATCTCCGGGTCAGGTTCAAGGGCAGCCCTGCATAGTGCGAGTTACAGTAATCTAGCCCAGAGATGACCATTGCTTGGATCACTATAGTTAAATCACAGGTTGACAGGTAAGAGATAAGTTGCCTGGTCTGCCGCAGATGGAAAAAAGAGGACCTGACAACTGCTGTGACCTGTGCCTCCATTTTCAGGTAGGCATCCAAGATCACCCCCAGGCTCTTAACCCTCAGAACTGGCACTAACAGTGCCCCATCGAGGGCCGGAAGCCAGAGTCCCGAAACTAATCCCCCGTGGCTCAAGTACAGGACCTCCATCTTCGTCGGGTTCAGTTTCAGCTGACTCTGCTTCAACCAACCAGTCATGACTGCAAAAGCATGTTCCAGGACATCTGGGGCTGAGTTGGGCTGGCCGTCCATCATCAGATACAACTGGGTGTCATCTGCATATTGATGACACCCAAGTCCAAAACTTCGCACCAACTGGGCAAGGGGGCGCATATAGATTTTAAACAATAATGAGGAGAGTATTGCTCCCTGTGGGACCCGGCACACCAAAGGGTGGCGGGATGACAATTTCTCCCCAAGTGCCACCCTCTGTCCCCAACCATGGAGAAAAGAGACAAGCCAGTGTAAGGCAGTCCCTCATATCCCCACATTGGCGAGGCAGTGAGTCAGAAGATCATAATCGACTGTATCAAACACTGCTGACAGATCCAATAATATCAGTAGCAGCGAGCCGCCTCGATCCAGATGTCTACAAAGATCTTCTGTGAGGGCAACCAGCAACGTCTCCGTCCCATGTCCCAGACAGAACCCAGACTGGAAGGGGTCTAGGGCCGAGACATCCTTCAGGAAGCCCTGCAGCTGTTCCACCACTGCCTGCTCAATCACCTTTCCCAGAAATGGGCGGTAATTGACCAGGTTGGTGGGGTCCAGCAATGGTTTCTTTAAAAGAGGCCTCACCACAGTTTCCTTTAATGGCCCAGGAAAACCCCTGGAGACTAAGGATAGGTTAACAATGGCCTCCAGCAAGGACTGCTTCCCCTCGGCACTGGCCTTTACCAGCCACGATGGGCATGGGTCCAAGGGACATGTGGTGAGCCTAACTGATCACAGGGTCCTGTCAATCTCCTCCCCAGCAAGTGGGCTGAAATGATCAAATATTGTCCTCGAAGACAGTCAAGGGGTCTCTAGTTCATTCACTGAATCAACTGTGGCTGGCAAGTCACGGTGGAGAGACAAAATTTTATCAGCAAAAAAGCTTCCAAAAGCCTCACAGTTAATATCTGAATTCAAAATTTGATGGCCTCCCTCTGGCAAGGAGACCAATGACTGAACCACATTAAACAATTTTGCCAGGTGCGAGCTAGTTGATGTGATGGAGGCTGCATAAAACTCTTCATAGCCTTCACCACCACCTCATAGGCTTTTGTAAACATCCTATAAGATGATCTTGCCTCTTCGTCCCAAGATCATCGCCACACTCACTCAAGCCGTCTTAGCTCCTGCTTCTTCCGTCGGAGCTTCTCTGTATACCAGGGAGCCTGTCTTGCATGGGGGCAAAAAGGGTGATGGGGGGCAATTTCGTCAATGGCTTCAGTGAGCCGGCACTGCCAGTCCTCCACCAGCTCATCTAATGAACCACCATAGAGCATTGGATCATGCAAAGCGTCCCAATCGGGTCCATAAGTCTCCGCAGGAGAGCATAAATCAGCTCACCGCCCTTGCAAGGGGGGGGCAGTATCCCCAGCCAAGCCTTCAGGACTGAGTGGTCTGACCATGACACCAGTTCTACCACTTCTAGATCCACATTTAACCCCATCCCAAAGATCAAATCTAGTGTGTGGCCTGCTTGATGTGTAGGGGTTGCTACAAATTGGGAGTGTCGCAGTGCTGCCATGGAAGACACCAGGTCCACTGCCTGCACAGAGGAGGCATCATCGACATGGATGTTCGTCCCCCAGCACCATCAGTCTGGAGTACTCCAAGGCCCACCCCACTACCATCTCTAGCAGGTGCGACAGGGTATCTGTTGGTGTGCTAGGCGGTTGGTGCACCAGACAGATAGCTAAACTGGTGTGTTGGTGTGCTAGGCAGTTGGTGCACCAGACAGATAGCTAAACTCTCCTCGGCACCCCACACCAGGCCTACACATTCAATGCCAGAGATCTCAGGGGCAGGGAGAGGCCTGAAGGAGAAAAACTCTCGGGCAAGGATTGCCACCCCTCCCCCCCCAGCTTCCTATTTGGGACTCGTGGAGGACAAAATACCCTGAGGGGGTCAGTTCTCCCAGGGCAACTGTTTCACCCTCCCTCACCTAGGTTTCGGTCACGCATACCAGGTCCACATCACTCACTGCAAAGAGATTTTTATTAATAATGTTAGCAACATTTGAACAACACTTGTAGCATTTAGCAGGAGATATTTATTGTTTATATGGCATTAAAGAAATTTCATTAAGAGATGCTTGAACGCCCATCATTTGGGTTTGCATTCTGTTTACTGGTTGCAAGCAGGTAGCCCATTTTTTTCAGTTGAACTGTTCAGTTTTTTGTGAACAACCAAACTCATTTGATGGGTTACTTTTGCATATTCAAACAGTATAGTACAGTGCAATTGGCAGCATTTCATGCTTCTCACACAGCCAAAAAGGAGTCTTAGTTCTCACCCCCTAACAGGTCTACTGATCATTACTGCACACTGCTCAGCAGCACTCAGCAGCCAAAAAATTTAAATAAAGAGTGAGAAAATCAGTCAGTCAATTATTATAAATGTTGTGGGTTTAAGCCTTACCATTTGATATGTATATTATCAAAATTTATTTTGTCCACGTGCATTTTGGCACAATTTTATGGGAGGTTTAGTACCCTCTGTGCCATTTAATTACCTGACTTGACCATCTATGACCAATCTCATCTACTGCACAAATGCAAAAGTGATTGCAAGGCAGAATTAAAATGAACTAAATGAAACTCTGCCACCACAGCTATTGTGTAGCTGCTTGAGCTGGATGGCAGTGAGGGGAAAAGATTGTAGCTTTGGCTCACAAGCCATTGTGGCTGTCAAGAATGGTATGTTTGCCCGCTGAATTTGGTTGCTGAAAACCTTCTGGCACCTCTGATTTCATGTGGCTAAGTTATGTGCAACTAAGCTGTGCTGATAATACAACACCAACCAAATGAATGTTATTCTAAAGTTTAACTCAAAATCCAGATTTACTTTTAAATATTTCAATTTTTTCACAATTTAGTAATGCCTTTTCCACAAAATATTTTCCCTCAGGACTTCAAAGTTCCTAGAAGCTTAAAATCTTGACTCCTGAATGTGAACACCAGTCACCATTTCCTCAGAACTGACCAACTGACATTTTGAACTGAAAACCTTTCCCTCCCCCCAAGGCACTGAGAATATCATGGTAAACATTTTATTAAAATATATTTAATTCAGATTTAAGATTAAACCAAAAAAACTTCATGTTTGACTCAATGAATCGCATTGCCTCATCTGCAGGTGTTTGTAGTTTTGGCACTTCTGAAATCACAGGAAATGTTTTAACAATTAGAGTGAGCAAATTGCTAAGGGAAATAAGGTAGTAAGTTACCAACCAAGTCCTTAAATAAAACATTCCATCTCTAATGGAGTCCCGATGCTGTTCATCAGCCTTGTGTGAGCAGTGAGTGCTGCATAGCCATAGGCAAACTTGATCTGCAATGGCAATAAATTCAGCAAAAACAACCGAGGAATGGAACAAAAAAATAACAGGCTAATTTCATCTTTGGGCACCAAATTATACCCAAGATTTCGTTGATGATATGGATATTCCTCTGCTTCTTTTTCCTGCCTTTCCTTTGGAGTCTATAATCAGATGTTGGCTTATCTGATCCATGCAGTCGCGCATTATAAAGTATTAATGATGTTTGCTGCAAAAAGAGCACAGAACTCTTTTTGGGGAAAAAAATAAATGCATGTGAATATGCCTGAAGGAAACGAAGGGGAAATTACCAGGTAGTACAGACCCCAGTTGAGTGCTGAGTGTGATGCAGCCAAGATGTATGTTATGAATAAGGCAGGACTGGATTTTGTTTGTACTGTTTTATTAATTCTTGAGCAGAAAAAAAACATTCTAAAAAATGTGCAGAATTTTTTTCCCTTTTGGGATTCCTAAGTAAGCAAGCCAAGCTAGTCAAACTTTAGATCCATTTTCCTTTTATCCTGCTTTTAACCTGATCATTATCTGTATGGACTGAGATCCAAACAACATTGGTTTTCCAATCTCTTAAATAAACAAATCTCTCCTTTTGACTGCATTCCCTAGCACATGCTGAGTCCCAGTCTGGATGATCCCATGACCTTCAGGATTGATGTTTCGTTTCAGAAGGCACGAAGAGTTGCGGTCAGAAAATATCTTGACAAAAAAAGCGCCTCTGTGTGCCTGCGGTATTGCTTGTATGGTCTTTTGGATCACAGCCAAATGGCATGCTCCGTTTGCTGAAACATTCAGTCTCTTCATTCATGCTTTCCCTTCCTCTATATTACAGATTTAAATGTTAATATTGATAAATATGGGGGGAGGGTAGTTGGTGCCATTGTATCAAGCTAAAGAATGTTTTTGTTTACCTGAATCCCTAGAAAGCCACTGCCAGTTAGAGTAGACAATACTAAGCTAGATGGACCAATGGCCAGATTCAGTATAAGGATCACACTAGATGTTATTATGACTTCTAAGAAGTTAGATCCAGGTTCCCCAGATCCGACTTCTGTTCTTCGCAGTCACAGAGGAGATGTGGGGAACTTTCTTTTAATGACATTTTTGGGGCTGATTCAGATGAGGACTGTAATGTGATAGGAGGAGGGTGTGCACTGAGGAAATGTCCGTTTCAATCTTGGATCCAGGGCTTCCGAATGAATTTCTTTCCATTATTGGTTTGTTCTAGGCAGGCCATTGCCAGTTTGGATCTAATCTGTTTAGGTTTCTTCATTATTGTGTTTTGGTCCATTGCACAAGGTGGGTGGTGGCATATGCATGCTGTTCTTTTCAAGGGGCATTGGGGAAACAAGACTCTAGGGCAGTTGTTTTTGCACTTAATGGCACCAAAATTGCACAAATCACAGTCCTCCCTCAAAAACATTGACTTACTGAGTTTGAGCACACATACAACAATAGGATTTGTCATTTATGTACCCCAAAATACTCGGGGAAAGGCATCAAAACTAGTGCTGGGCAGATGCTGATACAAACACTTTCCTTTTCAGGGGGTAGGGAAACAAGGTTTGATTCACACTTAACCAAAAACCACAAATTTGTTAGCAACCCCTCCTAGTCTAAAAGCCCCTTTGATCCAACAAGCTTCTCTTCAAGCACAAAATGCACACACAACAATGGACCCCAAAGAAGGTGAGTGTCAGCAGGCACACAATGACAAGAAACAGCCTGACAAAGCAGTGGTGGCAAGCCGGCACCCAAGCAGGAGAGTACTCCAACGCCAACCAGTGCCATGTATGAAAAAAAAAATCCTGCTTTATGATAGTGCCAATAAATTATCTTTGAGTCCTGCTGTTGCCAGTTGATGCCATGTTTCCCTTCTCTTTGTAGTTGCATTTCTACAATGAGTAGTGAATCCTTCCTTGGAACGCTAAGGAGGAGGCACTTGCCACAGCTGAATTGAAAGACGTGAACTTTTTTTGGAGGGGGGGGGAGTCATTATACAGCTTCATTTCCTGAATTTGTTTCACCATTCTGGAAGCCACTTTAACAAGCTGAACCTGTGATTTCTGAATGTATTTTCTGCTTGTTTGTTCCATTTTGCACATGGAGCTTCATAATGAAACAAGCAACACCCCTGCCCAAGGCTGTTTCGGCATCAGAAAGTGGGGCAGGGCAAAGCATGAGCCCCTCCTCTCCCCATGCTGCAGTTTCAAGTAAAATTGGATCCGTGCAGCTTTTTAAAAGGCCGCAAGTCTCCCAGGCTCAACTCATTAAAAGTCTTAACATCTGTTTTGAGCCTAAGCTGCTTCTGATGTTCCAAATGTTCATTGTCAGCAGGGAGAGAGATGTTTGGGAAAAGGACAATTTGTTCAAAAGGCATAGAACCGTACATTTGTGTCCACGCTTCTAGCCTCTCTCCTAGAGAAGATACACTGGCAATGATAATATTGATGCATACCTGTGAGCTCCAGGCCAACAGCAAATGCTCTCCTTCCCCCACAAACTCTTCAGTTTGGGATACAACTTTCTGGGTATGTGGAGCTGCATGATTCTTCACAATAATAGGGAGAAACAGCAGAACATCAAAGAGTAATTGGCACATGCCAGCATTGTCAAAGGGATTGCTCTTACATTTTGCATTCATGAAAGCAACGGCAACACTCAGCTTACTAGTACTAAATGGGTTAAACATAAATACAATATATGTCCGGTTTACCAGAAAGGAAAGTGTGAATTGTTCTTCTGGTGCCAAATCCAAGCCAGGAAATTAAAGGGAGGCCAAAAGCAAATAGAAACAGGGAAAGTACACACACCTAGCAGGGTTTTTTTTTTGAGGGGTAGAGGTTTTTTTAAACCATTACTGGGATTTTCAGTGTGGCCTTCTTTGTGCTCTTTAATCCAATGACTAACCTGCGATGAACTCTTTGAGTTCCTCATAAATGAGGCAAGACTAGCAATTTCAAAGCAATATAAGAGGAGGCGTTTTCAATGCAGCGACTTTTCCAGCGGGACCTATTACATAACAGGAGAAATGAGGTCCACAGTCAAGCAATTTCTGTTAACTGCAAACAACTTGGGCTTCAGGACTCCTTCCAAAGACAGGAAGATCAGGCCAAGTTCACACAAGCAAATTCATTGCCCAATGACTGCAGCTTCAAGCAAGTGATGTGTACTATATCAGAGTATTCAGTGCCAGCACTACTTATACATTACCTGATTAGGACCTCAAGGACTATACTGTTGTGTGTTCCTCTCTTTCCCAGATAGTGAGAAGTTCTATAGGAAGTTCTATGGCTGATTTCTTTTAAATGAGATAGCACTGGAAGCTTACGGTGTCCCATTTGCCACAATAGGCATAAACACGGTATATGCCTTTCTCTCCTTTCTCAGGCAGAAAGGCAAACAAACTCCCAAATGTAAAAGGAACTCCAGTTGCCTGTGTTATCTAAATACAGTGCTTGTTTGCCTACCCCATCCAGTCAGAATTCAATCCTGCCTTAGAATCCAATAAATAAAGGGCATCCAGACTCCACACAGGCAACTAAAACATCACAGTGGGGTTGTTTTTTCTGTACAAGGGAGGAAAGAGGAGGAAGAGTCCAAGTGGGCACAACAAGGAAACTGTGTTTGTGTCTGTTGTGGCAAAGTGGAGTTTAATTGCATCTTAGCATGATTTGAATGTGACCTTAGTTGTTTCTATAATAATGCAGAACAGCTGTGTTAGCTCACAGAAGATACCTAGATGCAGACCCAGCAATCGAGTAACTTCTCTTTCAGCAATCTCTCTCTCTCTCTCTCTCTCTCTCTCTCTCTCTCTCTCTCTCTCTCTCTCTCTCTCTCTCTCTCTCTCTGGTCATTTTCACATGACCTTAATGGGACAGCCTGTTAATGGAACTTTGGTGGGTTATTTATTCCTGTTTACTATGCACACATGAGGATAAGGAGTGAGTGGTCAGTTACACGGTTTGCCTTTTATATAGTAGGATATGGAATCGTGTGATTGCGCTACTCTACTATTTGCATATTTATGAAACACTTTTGCATTTAACACTTTGAGTGGGAAATCAATGCTAGAGAATGCTGTACTATGCATGTCCAGTTTCTATTTATATACTGCTTTTCTGACATGTACTTAAAGTGAGTTCAAATTAGAAATGTAAAGCTGCATCCATTAAGGTTTTTGACCTCTTTATATAAACTTTATCCTAGGTAATGTTTGATAATGGAATGTAACAATTTCAAAGTGTAACTACTTAATTAAAACTAATTGTTTAAGCAGCGGTTATATACCTTAAGATGGTGAGTGGAGCGCATGCTAAATTGAGCATGACATAATTTGAAATGGAACCATCCCACTTCCTTTTGTCTCCCACTATCCACAGCCATTAAAGAACATTATCATTCTTTGTCAAAGTTCCTGGCTCCCATCAGGAGCCACTTTAGGTCATATGATAATGATACCCATTCACGGTATTAAGACAGCCAAGTCATGCCTATAGTTTCCAATATAACTACAATGACAATAATAATAGTAGCAAGAACTAAAAGATGTTGGCTTATGTTTACAGAGAAGGGATAATGAAAGTTTAGGGTACAAAAGATCAATGTAGGAAAGATAGATTGAAAAACCTCATTGAGGCATGGCAAAGTAAATCACTGCATAGCCAATACACGAAGATTCAGAATACTGAGGGTAAAGTTGACAAGAATAAAAACTGGAAATAGCTAATGGAAGGGATTGATGATGTTGCAAAAATTGCCTAGTGGGTGCAGCAAAGCTTGTGCAAGAGTGCACATTCTGAGGATTGAATATCGATACAGAGCTGGGCTTTATCCTGTGTTAAAGGAATATAAGTCCTTTATGAAAAGAATACCACTCAGGAGTCATGATAGGAAAGAAGTAGAGATAGCATTTTATGCTATCTAGGTTAGGATGCTGCACTTGAGTCGCGGGTGTTTAGGCTCTGGACTCTGGCTCCCAGCCCTTGAAGAGGCGCCACTTGCACCAATTCCAAGAGTTAGGAGCTTGGGGGTGATCTTGGATGCATCTCTGAAAATGGAGGCACAGGTCACCGTGGTTGCCAGGTCCTCTTTTTTTCACCTAAGATGGACCAGGCAGCTTGTCCCTTACCTTTCAACCCACGATTTAACTACAATGATCCAGGCAATGCTCACCTCTAACTTGGATTACTGTAACTCACTTTATGCAGGGCATCCCTTGATTCTGATCCAGAGATTACAGCTGGTTCAAAATGCAGTGGCGTGTTTTATTGTGGGAGTACCAAGTGGAGCACATATAACACCTATACTGCGCCAGCTGCATTGGCTGCTAGTGGCTGCTAGTGGAGTGCTGAATCAGATTCAAGGTTTTGGTACTAACCTATAAAGCCCTATGTGGACTGGGACCAGCGTACATGCGGAACCGCCTCTCCCCATATGATCCCCGGAGGATGCTTCGATCAAGTGAAAAACAACTATTTGTGGTCCCTGGCTCCAGAGACGCCCGCCTGGCCTCAACCAGAGCCAGAGCTTTTTCAGTCTTGGCTCCAACCTGGTGGAACTCTATCTACTGAGACCAGGGTCCAGCAGGATCTACTATCTTTCTGCCAGGCATGTAAGACAGAGATGTTCCACCAGGCATATGGTTGCGGCTGGGCCAGGCCTCCACCGGCCTGGAAAGAAGAGAAGAGAAAGATCTGAACCCTCCCCATTAGGGCTATCCACCATTCGGCCTTTTAAATTAGTGAATACTGACTGCTGCCATTTTGTCATTTATTGTATTATACTGTGTGATGTGCTGTTTGGAATTTTTAAAATGTTTTAAAAATTGTATGATGTGTAATCCACCCTGACCCCGCTTGTGAGGAGGGCGGAATAAAAGTCCAAAGTAAATAAATAAAAATAAATAAAATTAAACTAGGGTTTCTTAACTACAATACTAACTGTGCAAATCAATAAACTCCCCCACCGCAATTGTGCAGGTTCCCTAAAGTATACCCCTTTTCATTTGCCAGCACTTCAGCAACCTGCTCTGGCTCCAAGCTAAACATGAGAACAGCTGCCACCTTGCTTTTCTTTGCCTACACCAAATTGTCCATCACCCCACACGGTACACTGCAAAAGTCCAAATGCTGATGCACAGCACAGTGATTGCCTTGCCTCCTCTCAGCCCTCCAGGAACTATTTAGCTGCACATGGCTCACTGGGGTGCACTGCTGACCCTTTCTTCTGATGACACACAGTGTTTGCTAATCTAATTAAATAAGCAGAATCTAACCTGTACAAATCCTGACAGTCAAAGTTAGGGTCTTACCAATCCCTCAGGATCAGGCCTATTTATATAACACAACCACATCACAACAAAAATGAAGTTAAAAAAAGGATCCATTATTGCAAACAATAAAATAGGGATCCAATATATTCCTGCTTGATTCCAAAGCCAAAAGCTAATTCCACATGAGCTCCACAGCAAAAAAAAAACAACCAAATGCAGAATGGCTTTTCTTCTCAGCCACTTCATTGGCAGAACCATGTAAGGCAGCTGTTATTCCCCCCCACACACACACACACAAGTATCTGAGGGTGATGTGATGCGAAATCATCTCTGCCATTATTTTTTTTCTTTCAAATATACGTACATGCCATACAATGTATAAAAAAGGCATTAAAATAGCCAGAAAGGGAATGGCTGGAGTGGATCGTCCCTAATTGCTAATGCTATGTCTTATGATTTTACCCCTTGCCTTCTCTTTGTGTGTCTTCACATGTTGATCTGAAATAAAAAAGCTGAGAAGAGTACTTCTGATAGGAAATCTTTCTCAAAGTAATAAATGTATGGGAGTGTTCCCTATTATGCCTTGATCCCATCCACTTAGCTGTTTTATTGCTTTCTCTTTCCTCAAAGAGTGAGAAAAGAGCACCAAGGGAGTGACCCTGCATGATACAAAGGGGTAATCAGGAACATTATTCTTTTATATCCTCTGTAAACCATAGCCTCTTCAGAAAGTAACCGTTTCCTTTTAGCACAAGTGTTTGCTTATTTTCAGATATCCTACCACCCCTTGATGAGGGAGACACTAATGGACCCCAGAGTGTTCTCCATTCACAGACACTGTTATTTTTGCATTATGACTTGTCTTATAATTGATGTCTTTGACACAGTTTCTGGCACAGAGACTAGTGGTGGCAGAACTAGTGGTGGGTATGGCTGATCAAATGCCAACCTTAATCAGAAGACACACAAAGCGATCTCAGGGTCTTGTTTATTAAGGGGAGTACAGATGGCAGAGACCTGAGAATTTAGGGAACTGGATAAATAGATCCTGCAGAGATGAGCTTGGTTTATTTTCCAGGATAATAACTTTCCTTACGTACTGCTGGATCATTCATAAGGTCAAAGGCCCTCCCCAGTGTGGCTGATTCTTGTTTGTTTGAATGTATTTCTGTAAAGGAAAAAGGGATGAACACCGGTCTAGAAAAGTCCCAGGTTTCATTGCCAGCAGTTGAACTAGTGGAAGCAGTATTTGTATCCCATTTTTTTTCCTTCGAAGGAGTTCAAGTTATCATACAGTGAGTGTTTTAGGTGGGTAGCCATATTGATCTGCAATAGAACAGCAGGATTTGAGTCCACTGACACATTAAAGTAACCTTTCAAGAGCCAAAGCTCCCTTCTTCAGATATATGGCATCTGAAGAAGGGATGTCTGACTCTGGAAAGCTGTCACTCTGAAAATCTTGTGTGTCTCTAAGGTGCCACTGTACTCAAATCATGCTGTCATACAGTGGGTGAAGCCCGTTTTCACCAAACACAACAGTCCTGTGAGGTATGCTAAACTAAGCTATGACATGATTATGAAATAGGGTTTATATAGAGAGTTTATATAGAATGCAACACTCTAGCCATGATACCAAGCTGACTGTCATTGGAGAATCACTCAATTAGAATTGCCTTTGGGGCTCTTCACACAAACTTATCAGCACTCCACCTATGTGTTTGCATTATTTGCTCACATATAGTAGCTAGGAAGCAGAAGGGAGACTGAAAACTATCCTTGGGGGACTAGGCTTGCACTGAAGTCTTACAAAAGGACAGAAAGCAAAGACTCCCCCCCCAACAGAAACTGGTGTTAAGCTTTTTTGAACTCATGAAATTATATTTAATGGCATAATAAAACATCCGCATGATGAAGTTTTTGGATGAAGAGAGAAGGAATTAGTTGTGCCTGCTCATGGTCTTCATTTTTTTCTCTAAAAAGAAAAGATTATCACTGCTGTAAGGGTTATTTGTCACTTCAAATTATATTAGTTCAAATAGGCTGCATGGGGGTGGGGTGGGGAGTGATTAAAAAGGCAACTCAGTTACTTTCCAAAGGTTCCAACTGATTATCCAACTTAAAAGTCAAGGAAACTAGGGCATTTCCAAATAATGTTTTCATACTCATTTAACCTTTACAATAGATTGTTTTAAAGCAGAACACAATCCTGAGGGGCCGAATGAACTTCCACAGGCTAACTTCCTGAAAAATGTATGTCTTTTTATTGCTTTTAATTAAATTTGAAACTAGATTGGATAAAGCAAGTTCAACTCTATCTTTGTTACAGAAAAACTAATGGTCAGAATCAGGTTCAGGATCAAAAAGGGCCATATTTTTAACAATATGAGGAACCTTCAACCCAAATAAATAACATAGATTACCGGATACAAAGGGAGTTGTGGGAAATCTGTAGTATTGCACTGTCAAAATCAAAGTTAATATGAAACCCTGGCACAAGACTGAAGATAGAGATGGGCTGTTTTCACACGTCTTTAAAATAGTGCAAGACTTACCAAACGCTAGTGGCTTTGTCGTGTGATTTCTGACGTCACCCCGTCCTGATGCTATTTTCATGGTGCCCTCCTAACTGCCTGCATCCGGGTGACGTCAGACGTCCAGGTGGCTTACAACTAAGATAATAAAACAATCATTAAAAACAAAGCCATTAAAAACCAGACAAGGAAAAAAAGGCAGTTCCATTCAAACAAGGCATAAAATACACAAACAGCTGCCAAAAATGATGTAGTTAAAATGGCCAGAAGCAGACCACAGATTGTTCAGAAGATAAAACCCCTTAGTTAAAAACCTGGGTTAAAAGGATTTTTTTAAGAATGGTATCTAAAATAAAGTATGGGGGGAGGGAATTCCAAAGTCAAATTTTGAATTTCTCAACAGTGCTCTTTCAACCTACACATCCCTTGTTTTGATTTCACTTATCCTTTGGGCAAATTGAACCTGATTCTTTATTGCCCTTCCATGTTCTGTTTCCTAAAACTGAATTGTCCCTTAAAAACCTATACATTTTCTGGTATCATTTCTGTGTGAATAAATGTATTTATTTATTTGTTTGTTTATTTATGAGCCACTTCTCTTCAATTAAGGGCTTGAAGTGGTTCACAACAATTTCCTCAGTTAAAACCAATACAAAGCGCAAGTTATAAAATAAAATCATAATAAAACAATGGTGTACTATAAATACTTAAAATCACTCAGCATAATACATTATAATGGCTGGGTCTTGCTTTCAATTAACTTGTTTTTGTAGCTTAATTTGTTTTCATTGGCTGAGATTTAATGGTTGTGTTATACTCTTTTAATTCAGAGGAGTTAGCCGTGTTAGTCTGTAGTAGCAAAATAGCAAAGAGTCCAGTAGCACCTTTAAGACTAACCAGTTTTATTGTAGCATAAGCTTTTGAAAATCATGTTCTCTTCATCAGATGCATGAACGTGATTCTCGAAAGCTTATGCTACAATAAAATTGGTTAGTCTTAAAAGTGCAACTGGACTCTTTTTTATTTTACTCTTTTAATTATAAGATTCCTTGTGCAAGTTTCTGGAGATGTGGCATGCATCCTTCAGATAAATAAATAAATAAATAAATAAATTGACCGATAGATCGATCGATGGATTGATTGATTAATAAAAGTTATGCAAATGGTTCATATAAAAATCTTTTAACTTCTTAAAAATGTCCAACATGGATATTCAGTATAAGCAATGACTCCCAGACTCATCTAGGGGGCCAGATTGCTGGCAATGCTGGGGAGGCAGGCGGGGAGACAGAATGGCAGCAGCCATGTTGCAGATGGGCGGGGGAGTGACCAGGGGCCTGGGGAGACACACCCAGGCACACTGGTGCAGGCCCCTAATCTGGGAGGCTTGTCCCTACCCCTCCACACTTGGCCCATGGTGGCATCTCGCCCAACCCTCCCTTCTGTCACAACTTTGGGGTTAATAGGCGGTGTATTGGCATTGGGCACCAATCCGTTTGGGGGAAAACAGGGCACTCAGGCTCAGTTTCTGTATAATGGTAATCTCCATAAGGGGTCTGGAGAGTGAGGAATGCTGGTGCATGCCCAGTCGGGGCTGTCAGTCAGCTTCACTCCCAGGTGGCAGGGGATATTTCACACAGGTGTGTATACCCACGTGGCATCCCACTGACTGTCATCCCATGGTTCCCCCCCTCAGCAGGGGTCTAAGGGGTCATGTGGGTCATCGGCTTGGCAGGTGGGTCAGCCAATGCTCAGATCCATGCCTTATGCACGCCTTTGCTCTCTGAGCTGTAATCTCAATAAAGTTGTGGCCTGCTTTACCTCCAGCACTGTGTCCATGTGTTTTTGTTGCCATCTCCCTCCCCACTCTCCTCCCCCACTTAGCACGCGCCTGCAAATCAATCTATGAAACCAATGGTAAAAAATGGTGTATGGAAACAAATTAGGAACATTTTTTAAAAACTTTCTGAAAGATAAGATCCCTCTCAGAGAAAAATCCACTGGCAGCAGGAATGGTCCAGACCCATGTCCCTGGATCACAATTTAAGAGCGTGCTTAATATCTTCGGGCTCACTCGCATGAATGTTTGAGCACAAGAACGCCTCAGATTTTGATCAGTGCATTCCATCTGTTTCCTAAAATTTGGTTGTTCCATGTAGGGATGCTTCTAGATTTCATGACCATTTTGGTTGTTATTCTATAGTGGTTCTGCTCCTGGGATGAAACAGTGGAAATTATTCTCCCCAATCATGTTGATGAAATGTGATACAAATACTGTTGTCAATCTTGGTCCTGTTTATGTATCAGTGGTGGATAAATGACATAAGAATGACATAAAAAGAAACAAATAAAATGGGAATTATGCCAAAGAAAATAGTTGGGGCAAACCAGTCATCTCAACCACATACAAAAAAAGAAAAACAAATATATCTATATATCTTTACTTCCAGTTATTATTGACAAGCCTAGCCTTTCTATTCCTCTACTTCCTAACATATTTTAAAAGGTCTAACTTTCTTCTGTACTTGATCTCACTTACTGGCTTGTGATAATTAACTCTTCCTGACATTTGGGTACAGAGCAATGGATAGCTTTGAATAAAATAAAATAAAAAATGTTCCGAAAAGCATTATATCATAATCTAGGTGAGGAATCTATCTCCTTGGAAAGGTTAAGCACTTTGCAATATGGTCTGTGAAATTCAATCTTCACTTACTCTTGGGTAACCCCATGAATTAGGTCCAGCAGGAATATTTTCCAAAGGGCAGACCCTTCTAAAAAGGTTATTGCTCTAAAGAAAGAGGAAGACTTGGGAAGAAGGCAGAATATGAGTTTTTTAAAATGTCTTCTTGCATCTGAAAGGATACAACAAAAATTATTCCTGAAAATGAGCTCCAACTGAAACGTGCCCCACCACCATCAACAAACTTAAAAACCTGGACTAGGAAGAGTGGGGGAAATTGAAAGCAAGCTTTCCAGAAATTAGACAGCAGTACAAAACTAACAAGCAGCCTTGTAGGAGGCGGAAGTCATTCACACTTCTAGCTGAGGCCTTTATAATCTCTAGCCTGTGACTACATTAAGAAACTAATTTCCTGCTTCCACAGAAGCATGATTATATGGAAGTAAGTGTAAATGAGCAGTGACACCCAGTGGTCCTTCATGGAGCATTGAAGAGGGGGGGGGGAAGTGTGCACCAGGCAATCTACACCAGCTGGATGCAAAATTAGCTCTGGCCTTAACGTGATCACACTGTCCAGTTTGAAACAACTATTGACGTTATATACATTTAGGAGTAATTTTGTGAGCTGGTTCCTAATGGAAAAGGCATGAACAGATGCTTCTGCTCTTTGTTGCCCTTGATGGTTGATCGCTGAATGAACTGATACAATTTAAAATAATCATGTCAGTCATTATGAACATTCAGTTTATAGTGACAGTTCCGGGATGACGCATTAAGAGACACAAATATTCACTACTTGTTGCAGCAATCATATGATGAGTATGCACACATGTGAATCAACCGGGTATTTCTTCAAATTGTGATTCCTCTCCCCGCCCTTGCAAAAGAGACAATAGATGTTCATCTTGGTTGAAGAACTTTCCATGGGAAATACTGATGACTTGTCATTGAATAAACTCTAATTGGGCACAAATTATGCATCAAATTGGACTTCTTTATGCCATCTATATCTTGAAAGTCATTAATAAGAAAACTATATCATGCTCTTCATACTGGATTAGTTTTAAAACACTGTAATACCCTTTTGCTCAGGGGGGAAATCTCTTGCATATGTGGGGACATTTGCATGTGTCATCTGGGGTCTGTGGGTTACAGCCCTTAATATCCTTTCTAAATATAAATTCAGATTAAAGCCAACTATCTTGCTTTTTATTATCTTGCTATCTTGGTATTTATGGTTTTCTATTTATTGCAAGCTGAGTTTGCTGGGCACAAGCCACTGAGAAATTCTCCTGCACAGACCCCACTGAAATAAATGAGAGCTGTACAGTGCTGAAGCATAAATGACAATTGAATTTCACAATCATAATGTGAAGTGTTTAACCTTTCCAAGGAGATGAATTCCTCAACTAAATTATGATATAATGCTTTTTTGGTCTTTGTTCTATTCCCAATCATTTCTATATGCATATTGCTCTAATGGCATAACTGGAAATCATGAAAAAGCAAAGTTCCTAATAGTGATGCTCCCATAATTCGACATTTTGAGGCTCAGAATACGAAACCCAGAGGCTAATAATGCTCGAGTTCAATACTAAAGTATTACAGCCCTGAGTGCTTCTTCTGCTTAGATTGTATATCTGAGCTGCAGAACTCCTCATTTTCTTCTGCCTCACAATTTCCTGGCTCATTTCAACACCATTAGTTAATTGCATTTATTTTAATCTTCTTTTTGATTTGTTCTTGGAATTCAAGTTGCCTTGTCTATCCTAACTAGGGGTGTGCAATTCGGGTATATGATACCCGAAAAAAAACCCGAAACAACAACAGCGATTTCCGAAACGTTTCGGGTTGTTTTGGGTTGTTTCGGGTTTCTTTTCGATGGGAAAATGCCTCCGTATTCCCGGACGCCTGGGGGAGACATTTTCTCATTGAATCAAGCCAAAATTGGTGAAGATCTTCCTCTAACTCCTCTCTAACAAGCCCCCAAGTTTCAGACCGATTGGACTTTGGGGGGCCATGCTATGACCCCCCAAACCAGGTCCCCCTATCCTCACCTAAAAGGGAAAGGTTTTTGCTTGCTGCTGCTGATCTCTTACGTTGTGGATGCTGCTGCTGATCTCCATGTTTCCTATGGGGCGAAAATGAAGAGGCAGGCTTGTCTTTCTAGGACCCTCAAGGGCCCTTATCCTACCTTTCCTCCCACCCCCCTCCAAGGCTCAGCCCCAAGGCTCAGCCTGCTCCCTCTTGGGGGGCATTTCATGGCCTC
Source organism: Eublepharis macularius (assembly GCF_028583425.1). Taxonomy (NCBI): domain Eukaryota; kingdom Metazoa; phylum Chordata; class Lepidosauria; order Squamata; family Eublepharidae; genus Eublepharis; species Eublepharis macularius. Next base: position 39,114,334 of record NC_072791.1, read on the forward strand.
CCAAAGTAGGTGCTCTCAGCCCCCAAAGTCCACCCCCTACAGCCCCACACATACCCAATTCTCCCCCAGCTGCCACACACAGATCCAAATCCCCACAGTAGCTCCTCACAGGCCCAAATCCAGCCCCAGCAGCCCCACACAATCCCAGGAACAGGCTGTCCAGCCTTCTCCCTTTGTTTCCTATGCTGTGAACTCTAACACTCTGTTTTCCAGAGCAAATGTGCACAGCCCAGGGATGCCACAATGGTGGACACACTTCTGAGTGCCAGCTTGTCCCTGTGAAAAAGCACCTGAACCACAGACACCCTCCCTCAAATTCCCCCACCACCTACAGAAATGGCTGGCCAGCCAGCCCCATTGTTCTCTATGATGGGAACCAACTGGACAACAAAGAATAAAACACGAACAACACAAAGTTTTTTAAAAAAACATTTCTCACTTTCAAAGTACAAGTAGGCAAAGCATTGTGACACATTACACCAGCAGTCCCCCACACAGAAAAAAAACATGACTCACTTAAGATCAGAGAATCACAAAAACACAATTCCTGTCAAAAACACTTTATTTCTTGAACAGCTTTATGTTACACAGCAGGGGGGCACACCAAAGGGCATTCCAGCATTCCACCTCACAAAAATAACACAACTCGCTTAACATCAGAGAATCACAAAAACACAATTCCTATCAAAAACACTTTATTTCTTGAACAGCTTTAGGTTACACAGCAGGGGGGCACACCAAAGGGCATGGCAGCAGTATCTTACACAAAAATAACCCAACTCATTTCACATTAAAGAAACACCCCAAAAAATTGCTGTCAAAAGCACTTTATTTCTGTAACTGCTTTAGGTTACACAGTAGGAAGTCAAAACAGGGCGTAAAAGCAGTCTACTACACAGAAATAACACAACTCACTTCACATCAGAGAATCACTCAAACACAATTGCTGTCAAAAAAGGTGAAGTGGGCTGTATTATTTTGTGTAGTATGCTGCTTTCATGTCCTGTTGTGCCCTCCTACTGTGTAACCTAAAACAGTTAAAGAAATAAAGTGTTTTTGAAAGCAATTGTGTTTTCAGGTGATTCTTTAATGTGAAGTGAGTTGTGTTATTTTTGTGTAAGATACTTCTGGCATACCCTTTGGTGTGCTCCCCTGCTGTGTAACATAAAGCTGTTCAAGAAATTAAGTGTTTTTGACAGGAATTGTGTTTTTGTGATTCTCTGATGTTAAGTGAGTCGTGTTATTTTTCTGTGTGGGGGACTGCTGGTATAATGTGTCATAACACTTTGCCTACTTGTACTTTGAAAGGGAGAAAATAATTTTTTTAAAAAAAATTGTGTCGTTCGTGTTTTATTCTTTGATGTGCAGTTGGTTCCCATCATAGGAAACAGTACGGCAGGCTGGCCAGGCTTCTCTGTAGGTGGGGGGGGGGGGTGTTAGGGGGTGGTTGTCTGTGTGTCAGGTCAGGTGCTCTTTCCCAGGGACAAGTTGGCACTCAGAAGTTTTCCCACCATTGTGGCACCCCTGGGATGTGTGGAATTGCCCTGGGAAAGAGAGTTTAGAAGTTCTCAGCATAGGGAACAAAGGGGGAGGGCTGGCCTTTGCCAGCCTGTTCCTGGGGTTATGGGTGTGGGGCTGCTGGGGGTGGATTTGGGTCTGTGAGGGGCTAATGTGGGGAATCGGGATTTGAGTCTGTGTGTGGCTGCTGGGGGGGAATTGGGTTTGTGTGGGGCTGTGGGGGGTGGACTTTTGGGGCTGAGAGCACCTACTTGGGGAGGCCATGAAATGCCTACCCAAGTGGGAGCAGGCTGAGCCTTGGTGGGGGGGTGGGAGGAAAGGTGGGAGAAGGGCCCCTGAGGGTTGGGGGGCATTTTGCATGCAAAATGCCACCCCTGGCAAGACAAGCCTGCCTCTTCATTTTTTCCCCATAGGAAATAATGAATAAGATTAGCAGCAGCAAGCTAAAAATACGTTCACGTTTCTTTTTTAGGCGAGGATAGGGGGCCTGGTTTGGGGGGCCATAACATGGCCCCACAAAGTCCAATCGGTCTGAAACGTGGGGGATTGTTAGGGAGGAGTTAGAGGAAGGTCTCCACCAATTTTGGCTTGATTCAGTGGGAAAATGCCTCCCCCAGGCGTCCGGGAAGACGGAGGCATTTTCCCATCGAAAAGAAACCTGAAACAACCCGAAACGATACCCGAACCACTAAACCCGAAATGGCTTGCCGTTTCGGATTTAGCTGTTGCCGTAACAGATTCTCGTTTCGGGTATACCCGAAACGAGAATCCCGAAACAGTGTGCCTTTGCACACCCCTAATCCTAACTGACACCTGGGTCCTTCTGAGCAAGGTGGCTGAGATGAGGTATCAGGAGGATCACTGTGCGTTGATGGTCCTGGCTGGTTGACTGATGACAGAATTGTTTCAGTTTTAGATAAAAGAAAAAAATGTATCCAGGCACGTCCTGGAGGCCTACCTACTGTGTGCATTGGGAGTGTGACCTATCTGTGCCCCCCTTGATATGCATTATTTCCATAGTCTATGAACAGTGGCTATGTGTGCATTTACCATGCGGGTTCAACTTTGGCAGATGTGAATGTGAATCCTGACAAATCCAGAGGTCAGTTCTAGTTTAGCAGATCTGTAAATGCAAGCATTGCCCAATTTACAACATGACCACGGCACATATCAGAAGGATCTATGTGTAGTTGGTAGACTTGTACATGAGAGTTTGTTTTCTTTGTTTCATATGGGTTTGTTTAGTTACAGTTTCTTTCATTATGGTATTATTGTTTTGTTTTCATAATTCTACTTTGTTATTATTTCCCATGGGTTTCAATGGAAGTACCCTCCCTGCTCATCATCTTGGGTCTGTACCTTCCTGGTTTTCTGCCTGAATTGGATAATGCTCAGACGGGCTACAGTATTCCACTAGGACATATACACTGCCAAATATCAGACAGATAGAATAAAGGGGTCCTTCTTTTTGAGGCAATGAAAGGTGCCCAGGTTAAATATTAAAGTGTATGGGAGAATTAATAGAAATAGGCAACACTAATACATAAAGCAGCTTGAGGAAATGGCACTGCAGCTAAATCGATTGAAGCTTGAGCTTGCAGGGGGGACTTCCAGTGCCAGATAGACTGCTACTACTGTTGGCTGCTGTTTCTTTTTCAAAATCATCCTTTCCTCTTCCTCTTCCTCTCCCTCTGCCAGATCTGCCTCCACCATGCTGCATATTCCCACCAGAGCCAGAAGATCCCCTGCTAGTCATGATTAGAGATGGGCACGAACAGCGATACGAACCAAAAAAAGCCACAAACAGCCCAATCTGCTGTTCACACAAGCTGTTTGTGAGGCCCCATTCTAAATGAACAGGTGGTCATTGCAAGCCTCATTCGTTGCTGTTCGTCAAGCTGTTCGTCCTACCTGGACCTGACAAACAGTGACTGGATAAGCCTGTACTGTAATATGGAGGGTGGGCGGGCCAAGCAACCCAGCGTCTCTGCAACGGGGAAGGGGGCAGAGCAGACCTATATGCCTTTAGCTCCGCTCCCCCAATACCCATATGCCCGGGAGAAGGGAAAACTGCCTTCCCTTCTTCCGTGGTGGCGAAAGCGGCCCCTGCTCTAGCCGCTGCGCTTTCGGCCCGGAAGGGGCTGACTTAGCTTGTAGGCAGGTCTTCTTTTCAAGTGTGGAGCTCCAAATTTGTTACAACAAGGGAGCAAAGAGCAGGGCTGGGGGCTCCCAGCTCTGGCTTTGCAGACAGTGGAGAGGGAGAGATACAACTGCTGTTGGCATTTTGATACAGAGTGCATTGGAGCTTGAATTTTCTTTGTGTGTGGTGGGATAGGGATCTACCCCTTCAAGTTCTAGGGCTGCTGCCAGGCTCTGGGCCAAGCTATTATTTATTATTGATACCTTTCCTGCTGCCTGCTCAGGTAAGGTTTCTGGGAGTGGTGTGGTAGGGATGTTGACCAAACTTGGATTGTGGGTGGAGGAGAACCTGCTGGCCCCCACAAACAGCCAACCATGAACGTGTTCGTGAAAAGGGCCAAGTTTGTGGTTGTTCGTGAGTCCCTGTTCATGGATGGCAATGAAGAACAAACATATGTTCATTTTTTTCTGTTCATGCCCATCTCTAGTCATGATGTGCTCTGTTTGTTCACAAATTCAGATAAGATATTGCAATGTCTGAATGGACTGTGTGTGATAAAACAAACAAATAAAATTATTTATTTTATCACACACAGTCCCAGTGCTTTGGTTGCACTTGGAACAGCCAAACATACAAGACAAACAAATCAAGATTTAATTATAATTCTCAAAGAATCACAACAGCTTCACCAGTGTTGGGCAGGGTGGGGGCAGTTAAAAATCAAAAGGGTTTGGTAGGAGGAGGACACTGAGGCAACACACAATCACAGCAAGTCACACACTGAAACAAAGAACTTATGAAGCAAATAAGGCTAGGGAGGGGAGTAAAATAAAAAAAATGAGCTCCAAAGAGCCAGAAGTGACAGAAGCAAACCAGAAGGCAAGACTCCAATCATATAATAAAGCAAGGAAGAAGGGGGAGGAGGCAAACCCCAATTTAAAAAAATGCTTCAGAAATATTTTTTTAAATACCCACATAGAAACTATATTCAAGAAGAAAGCTAAGAAAGTAAGAAAATAATAATATAGTATAAAATAATACAAGAAAACTTGCAACTGGAGAGCCAGTTTGGTTAAGCGCATGGGACTCTAATCTGGAAACTCCCGACTCCTCTACATGAAGCCAGCTGGGTGACCTTGGGCTAATCACAGCTCTCTGGAGCTCTCTCAGCCCCACCCACCTCTCAGGGTGTTTGTTGTGGGGATGATGGCACACCCAGCTGCATGTGAAACATGCTTAGGCTGGGTGCCACTTTTGCCTCACTGCACGGATGGAAAGACAGCCTTACATTCCTGGGCATCCAGGCTTTGGGAGGTGGGGCCTGGCCCTGTAAAGGGCGGCTCCGCCTCTGTAGGGCTCGGTCAGCTTTGAAAGCTCGGCCTGAGCAGAGCATATATCAAGCTCTCTTGGCCGAGCTCCTCTGAGGCCAGTTTTACTGCAGGCCCTCAGGGCTAGGTGGCTATAGCTACCTTCTTGGGGAAAGCTGTGATAGCCCCCTGCTTGATATCTTCAAACAACAGGAGGAGAGCCAGGGCCCAGCGCCAGGTTCTGTGGTTTGGCAGAGTTTTTATCATCATCATCATCATCATCATCATCATCATCATCATCATTAATTATTATTATTATTATTATTATTATTATCCTCTTCTTATTTACACTTGGGGACTGTTGGTTATCAGTCAGGAGGGCTAAAGCAGGGTTATATCCAGTCCTTGCAGGCCTCTAGCCTAATTAGGCTCTTCTTCCACGAAGCTGAAGTTGGTTCCCAGTTCCCAGTTCCTTATTCGCAGTTCCTTATTCCTTATTCGTTATTCGCAAAGCGGCAAAGCCAAAGAAAAATATTGTGGGAAAACTGAAAAGCTCTACACTCCAAAATGAAGTTTGCAGTGGCACATATTATACACCATATTAATAAGACTCAGCACTCTAAGGGGACCTATACTGGGTCGTCCTACAAAACCCAGATCTTGAGTAAACAGCTTCAAAATAGGATGTCCCCAGAACAATTCAATAAGAAGAAAGGGGCGGCAGCTGCAGCAGAAAAAAACTTTTGATCACCCCAAATCACACAGATCTGAACTCCAGAGACTGTCCCCTACAAGAGGACATGTGCTGGTGCTGATCCAGTCTCTGGTTCTGGACCTAAGCCCTACTATGCGGCCTGTCTCCAAGCACCCTGTATTAGACATGGCTTTGAATAAGAAAGTGGTGAAAATATAAGCACTCTGAAACCCAAAACGATCTTAGGTTCTGGACCTAAGTCCTCGAATGTGGCCTCTCTCCAACCACCCTGTATTAGATATGGCTTTGAATAAGGAAGTGGTGAAAATATGAGCCCTCTGAAACCCAAAACAATCTTTGGATCACCCCAAATCACACACTCCCGAACTCCAGAGACTGTCCCCTACAAGAGGACATGTGCTGGTGCTAATCCAGTCTCTGGTTCTGGACCTAAGTCCTCGAATGAGGCCTCTCTCCAAGCACCCAGTATTAGACATGGCTTTGAATAAGGAAGTGGTGAAAATATAAGCCCTCTGAAACCCAAAACAATCTTTGGATCACCCCAAATCACACACCCCTGAACTGCAGAGACTGTCCCCTACAAGAGGACATGTGCTGGTGCTGATCCAGTCTCTGGTTCTGGACCTAAGTCCTCGAATGAGGCCTCTCTCCAACCACCCTGTATTAGAAATGGCTTTGAATAAGGAAGTGGTGAAAATATGAGCCCTCTGAAACCCAAAAGAATCTTTGGATCACCCCAAATCACACACTCCCGAACTCCAGAGACTATCCCCTACAAGAGGACATGTGCTGGTGCTGATCCAGTCTCTAGTTCTGGACCTAAGCCCTCGAATGTGGCCCCCCTCCAAGCACCCTGTATTAGACATGGCTTTGAATAAGGAAGTGGTGAAAATATAAGCACTCTGAAACCCAAAACGATCTTTGGATCACTCCAAATCATGCACAACTGAACTGCAGAGACTGTCCCCTACAAGAGGACATGTGCTGGTGCTGATCCAGTCTCTGGTTCTGGACCTAAGTCCTCGAATGAGGCCTCTCTCCAAGCACCCAGTATTAGACATGGCTTTGAATAAGGAAGTGGTGAAAATATAAGCACTCTGAAACCCAAAACAATCTTTGGATCACCCCAAATCACACACCCCTGAACTGCAGAGACTGTCCCCTACAAGAGGACATGTGCTGGTGCTGATCCAGTCTCTGGTTCTGGACCTAAGGCCTCGAATGAGGCCTCTCTCCAAGCACCCAGTATTAGACATGGCTTTGAATAAGGAAGTGGTGAAAATATGAGCCCTCTGAAACCCAAAACAATCTTTGGATCACCCCAAATCACACACTCCCGAACTCCAGAGACTGTACCCTACAAGAGGACATGTGCTGGTGCTGATCCAGTCTCTGGTTCTGGACCTAAGCCCTCGAATGTGGCCCCCCTCCAAGTACCCTGTATTAGACATGGCTTTGAATAAAGAAGTGGTGGTAATATAAGCTCTCTAAAACCCAAAACAATCTTTGGATCACCCCAAATCACACACCCCTGAACTCCAGAGATTGTCCCCTACAAGAGGACATGTGCTGGTGCTGATACAGTCTCTGGTTCTGGACCTAAGGCCTCAAATGTGGCCTCTTTCCAAGCACCCTATAATAGACATGGCTTTGAATATGGAAGTGGGGAAAATATAAGCCCTCTGAAACCCAAAAGAATCTTTGGATCAGCCCAAATCACACACCCCTGAACTCCAGAAACTCTCCCCTACAAGAGGACATGTGCTGGTGCTGAGCCAGTCTCTGGTTCTGGACCTAAGCCCTCGAATGTGGCCTCTCTCCAACCACCCTGTATTAGACATGGCTTTGAATAAGGAAGTGGTGAAAATATAAGCCCTCTGAAACCCAAAACAATCTTTGGATCACCCAAAATCACACACCCCTGAACTCCAGAGACTCTCCCCTACAAGAGGACATGTGCTGGTGCTGATCCAGTCTCTGGTTCTGGACCTAAGTCCTTGAATGAGGCCTCTCTCCAACCACCCTGTATTAGACATGGCTTTGAATAAGAAAGTGGTGAAAATATGAGCCCTCTGAAACCCAAAACGATCTTAGGTTCTGGACCTAAGTCCTCGAATGTGGCCTCTCTCCAACCACCCTGTATTAGATATGGCTTTGAATAAGGAAGTGGTGAAAATATGAGCCCTCTGAAACCCAAAACAATCTTTGGATCACCCCAAATCACACACTCCCGAACTCCAGAGACTGTCCCCTACAAGAGGACATGTGCTGGTGCTAATCCAGTCTCTGGTTCTGGACCTAAGTCCTCGAATGAGGCCTCTCTCCAAGCACCCAGTATTAGACATGGCTTTGAATAAGGAAGTGGTGAAAATATAAGCCCTCTGAAACCCAAAACAATCTTTGGATCACCCCAAATCACACACCCCTGAACTGCAGAGACTGTCCCCTACAAGAGGACATGTGCTGGTGCTGATCCAGTCTATGGTTCTGGACCTAAGTCCTCGAATGAGGCCTCTCTCCAACCACCCTGTATTAGAAATGGCTTTGAATAAGGAAGTGGTGAAAATATGAGCCCTCTGAAACCCAAAAGAATCTTTGGATCACCCCAAATCACACACTCCCGAACTCCAGAGACTATCCCCTACAAGAGGACATGTGCTGGTGCTGATCCAGTCTCTAGTTCTGGACCTAAGCCCTCGAATGTGGCCCCCCTCCAAGCACCCTGTATTAGACATGGCTTTGAATAAGGAAGTGGTGAAAATATAAGCACTCTGAAACCCAAAACGATCTTTGGATCACTCCAAATCATGCACCCCTGAACTGCAGAGACTGTCCCCTACAAGAGGACATGTGCTGGTGCTGATCCAGTCTCTGGTTCTGGACCTAAGTCCTCGAATGAGGCCTCTCTCCAAGCACCCAGTATTAGACATGGCTTTGAATAAGGAAGTGGTGAAAATATAAGCACTCTGAAACCCAAAACAATCTTTGGATCACCCCAAATCACACACCCCTGAACTGCAGAGACTGTCCCCTACAAGAGGACATGTGCTGGTGCTGATCCAGTCTCTGGTTCTGGACCTAAGGCCTCGAATGAGGCCTCTCTCCAAGCACCCAGTATTAGACATGGCTTTGAATAAGGAAGTGGTGAAAATATGAGCCCTCTGAAACCCAAAACAATCTTTGGATCACCCCAAATCACACACTCCCGAACTCCAGAGACTGTACCCTACAAGAGGACATGTGCTGGTGCTGATCCAGTCTCTGGTTCTGGACCTAAGCCCTCGAATGTGGCCCCCCTCCAAGTACCCTGTATTAGACATGGCTTTGAATAAAGAAGTGGTGGTAATATAAGCTCTCTAAAACCCAAAACAATCTTTGGATCACCCCAAATCACTCACCCCTGAACTCCAGAGATTGTCCCCTACAAGAGGACATGTGCTGGTGCTGATACAGTCTCTGGTTCTGGACCTAAGGCCTCAAATGTGGCCTCTTTCCAAGCACCCTATAATAGACATGGCTTTGAATATGGAAGTGGGGAAAATATAAGCCCTCTGAAACCCAAAAGAATCTTTGGATCAGCCCAAATCACACACCCCTGAACTCCAGAAACTCTCCCCTACAAGAGGACATGTGCTGGTGCTGAGCCAGTCTCTGGTTCTGGACCTAAGCCCTCGAATGTGGCCTCTCTCCAACCACCCTGTATTAGACATGGCTTTGAATAAGGAAGTGGTGAAAATATAAGCCCTCTGAAACCCAAAACAATCTTTGGATCACCCCAAATCACACACCCCTGAACTCCAGAGACTCTCCCCTACAAGAGGACATGTGCTGGTGCTGATCCAGTCTCTGGTTCTGGACCTAAGTCCTTGAATGAGGCCTCTCTCCAACCACCCTGTATTAGACATGGCTTTGAATAAGAAAGTGGTGAAAATATGAGCCCTCTGAAACCCAAAATAATCTTTGGATCACCCCAAATCACACACTCCCGAACTCCAGAGACTATCCCCTACAGGAGGACATGTGCTGGTGCTGATCCAGTCTCTGGTTCTGGACCTAAGCCCTCGAATGTGGCCCCCCTCCAAGCACCCTGTATTAGACATGGCTTTGAATAAGGAAGTGGTGAAAATATAAGCACTCTGAAACCCAAAATGATCTTTGGATCACTCCAAATCATGCACCCCTGAACTGCAGAGACTGTCCCCTACAAGAGGACATGTGCTGGTGCTGATCCAGTCTCTGGTTCTGGACCTAAGTCCTCGAATGAGGCCTCTCTCCAAGCACCCAGTATTAGACATGGCTTTGAATAAGGAAGTGGTGAAAATATAAGCACTCTGAAACCCAAAACAATCTTTGGATCACCCCAAATCACACACCCCTGAACTGCACAGACTGTCCCCTACAAGAGGACATGTGCTGGTGCTGATCCAGTCTCTGGTTCTGGACCTAAGGCCTCGAATGAGGCCTCTCTCCAAGCACCCAGTATTAGACATGGCTTTGAATAAGGAAGTGGTGAAAATATAAGCCCTCTGAAACCCAAAACAATCTTTGGATCACCCCAAATCACACACCCCTGAACTGCAGAGACTGTCCCCTACAAGAGGACATGTGCTGGTGCTGATCCAGTCTCTGGTTCTGGAACTAAGGCCTCGAATGAGGCCTCTCTCCAAGCACCCAGTATTAGACATGGCTTTGAATAAGGAAGTGGTGAAAATATGAGCCCTCTGAAACCCAAAACAATCTTTGGATCACCCCAAATCACACACTCCCGAACTCCAGAGACTGTACCCTACAAGAGGACATGTGCTGGTGCTGATCCAGTCTCTGGTTCTGGACCTAAGCCCTCGAATGTGGCCCCCCTCCAAGTACCCTGTATTAGACATGGCTTTGAATAAGGAAGTGGTGGTAATATAAGCTCTCTAAAACCCAAAACAATCTTTGGATCACCCCAAATCACACACCCCTGAACTCCAGAGATTGTCCCCTACAAGAGGACATGTGCTGGTGCTGATACAGTCTCTGGTTCTGGACCTAAGGCCTCAAATGTGGCCTCTTTCCAAGCACCCTATATTAGACATGGCTTTGAATATGGAAGTGGGGAAAATATAAGCCCTCTGAAACCCAAAAGAATCTTTGGATCACCCCAAATCACACACCCCTGAACTCCAGAGACTCTCCCCTACAAGAGGACATGTGCTGGTGCTGAGCCAGTCTCTGGTTCTGGACCTAAGCCCTCGAATGTGGCCTCTCTCCAACCACCCTGTATTAGACATGGCTTTGAATAAGGAAGTGGTGAAAATATAAGCCCTCTGAAACCCAAAACAATCTTTGGATCACCACAAATCACACACCCCTGAACTGCAGAGACTGTCCCCTACAAGAGGACATGTGCTGGTGCTGATCCAGTCTCTGGTTCTGGACCTAAGTCCTCGAATGTGGCCTCCCTCCAAGCACCCTGTATTAGGCATGGCTTTGAATAAGGAAGTGGTGAAAAATATAAGCCCTCTGAAACCCAAAACAATCTTTGGATCACCCCAAATTACACACCCCTGAACTGCAGAGACTGTCCCCTACAAGAGAACATGTGCTGGTGCTGATCCAGTCTCTGGTTCTGGACCTAAGTCCTCGAATGTGGCCTCCCTCCAAGCACCCTGTATTAGACATGGCTTTGAATAAGGAAGCGGTGAAAATATAAGCCCCCCGTAACCCCAAGTTGGCAACTACTGTAAGGAGGTGCTTCAGACACCCCAGTTGCCAATACCCAATACCACCATTGTCTCCAATTTAGGTAAAATAGGACATATGAAGTTCAGCTGAAATGGAGGGAGATCTCCAGGTACGGCAATCATAATATGGAGGGTCCTCAGTGGGGTATAATTCCACAGAAGCCACACTCCAAAGCCACCATTCTGTTTGAGATAATTTAAACTTGTCATTTGAAAGTCATTTGTAACTCTCAGAGTTCTCTAGGTTGGTTGACATCAATTGTCAGGTAGTACCTATGTGGGGTATAATTCCACATAGGCCAGCCTAAGAAGCCTCCATGTCTTGGAGAATGTTAAAAGCTGTCATTTGGAGATCAGTTGTAATTTGTGGGGATCTCCAGGAGGGTTGGCAACCACAGTGTCATCAAGACAGGTGGCCTTAGCATGGACCTGCCTGCTGCCAGACCTGCCACTGTCTCCCAAAGAACCCCAGGATCAGCAAAGGCTGAGGGTAAGGGCAGAGGCATGGACCAAGCACAGGAGTGCATGCCTGGCAGCCCACGGCCTTCCCCCTGCTGAGGAAATGTCAGGAGAGCCAGTACAGGATCTGATCTACTCCTCCTGAGTAGCAAAGATGATCCAGCTTGGAGAAAGAAGCTTAATGAACCCAGCCTCACCTGTAGGAGAAACTCCCTTTATAAGGCCGCAGCTAGCATGGGATTAGCTAGTCACAATTGTGGTATTCTAGACTCGGCTGTTGGTGAGCTCTTAGGTTCTGGCTGCCTGAGCCTTGGTGAGTCACAGTCTTTGATTTTGGAATCTGTTACTTGACCATGGAGTTTGACCTGAGAATCTTTGTTGTTGGCCCTGTTGTTGTCAGAACTTGCCTCCAACCTAGTGAGCAAGATACTTATATGGCTGTTGTGGGTTTTCCGGGCTGTATTGCCGTGGTCTTGGCATTGTAGTTCCTGACGTTTCGCCAGCAGCTGTGGCTGGCATCTTCAGAGGTGTAGCACCAAAAGACAGAAGTCTCTCAGTGTCACATGATAGCAATGTACTACAAAAAATAATACAACCCACTTCACCGTTTTTGACAGCAATTGTGTTTGTGTGATTCTCTGATGTGAAGTGAGTTGTGTTATTTTTGTGTAGTACACTGCTTTCCTGCTCTGTTGTGCCTTCCTACTGTGTAACCTAAAGCAGTTACAGAAATAAAGTGCTTTTGACAGCAATTTTTGGGGTGATTCTTTAATGTGAAGTGAGTTGTGTTATTTTTGTGTAAGATACTGCTTCCATGCCCTTTGGTGTCCCCCCCCCCGCTGTGTAACCTAAAGCTGTTCAAGAAATAAAGTGTTTTGACAGGAATTGTGCTTTTGTGATTCTCTGATGTTAAGTGAGTTGTGTTATTTTTGTGTAAGATAGTGCTGCCATGCCCTTTGGTGTTCCCCCCTGCTGTGTAACCTAAAGCTGTTCAAGAAATAAAGTTTTTTTGACAGGAATCGTGCTTTGTGATTCTCTGATGTTAAGTGAGTTGTGTTATTTTTCTGTGTGGGGGACTGCTGGTGTAATGTGTCATTATGCTTTGCCTACTTGTACTTTGGAAGGGAGAAAATAATTTTTTAAAAACTTTATTTTGTGTTGTTCTTGTTTTATTCTTTGTTGTGCAGTTGGTTCCCATCATAGGGAACAATGGGGCTGGCTGGCCAGCCATCTCTGTAGGTGGTGGGGGAATTTGAGGGAGGGTGTCTGTGGTTCAGGTGCTCTTTCACAGGGACCAGCTGGCACTCAGAAGTGTGCCCACCATTGTGGCACCCCTGGGCTGTGCAGAATTGCCCAGGGAAAGAGAGTTTAGAAGTTCCCAGCATAGGGAACAAAGGGAGAGGGCTGGCCTTTGCCAGCCTGTTCCTGGGGTTATGGGTGTGGGGCTGCTGGGGGTGGATTTGGGTCTGTGAGGGGCTAATGTGGGGATTTGGGTCTGTATGTGGCAGCTGGGGGGAATTGGGTTTGTGTGGGGCTGTAGGGGGTGGACTTTGGGGGCTGAGAGCACCTACTTGGGGAGGCCATGAAATGCCCCCCCAAGTGGGAGCAGTCTGAACGTTGGTGGGGGGTGGGAGGAAGGGTGGGAGAAGGGCCCCAGAGGGCTGGGGGGCATTTTGCATGCAAAATGCCACCCCTGGCAAGACAAGCCTCCCCCAGCTGTCAGTGGTAGGGATGAGAGCACCTACTTGGGGAGGCCATGAAATGCCCCCCCCAAGTGGGAGCAGTCTGAGCCTTGGTGGGGGTGGGAGGAGGGGTGGGAGAAGGGCCCCTGAGGGTGAGGGGGCATTTTGCATGCAAAATGCCACCCCTGGCAAAGGAAGCCTGCTTCTTCATAGGAAATAATGAAGAAGATGAGCAGCAGCATGCTAACAATATGCTGCTCCTTCGCTTTCTTATGGGAGGATAGGGGGGCCTGCTTTGGGGGGCCATAACATGGCCCCCCAAAGTCCAATCGGTCTGAAACTTGGGGGGTTTGTAGAGAGGGGTTAGGGGAAGGTCCCCACCAATTTTGGGCTGATTAGGTGGGAAAATGCCTCCCCCAGATGTCCGGGAAGACGCCGGAGGCATTTTCCCATTGAAAAAGCCGAAAGCCGAAACGTTTCGGCTTTTTTTCTTTCGGCTAGCCGAAACGTTTCGGCTTAGCCCGAAACGTTTCGGCTAACCTGAAAGAAGCCGAAACACTTTTGTTTCGGCTTTCTTTCGGCTTTCAGAAAGCCAAAATGCACATCCCTACTGTGAAGATTTAGTGTTTTCCACTCTGCCGCTTCTTTTGGTGTTGCTGGGATACAGTTTGCTCTATGAAGTGGGTTTTTTTCTTAGCTCTGGAGGCAGTTTCCCACCTTTTCCCTTTTGTTTTCCTTCTCACTTCTTGCTTGGCTTCCTCAAGTTGCTGAAAAGTTTCTTTTTGTAGCATTGGAAGCTATTTCCCCACCTTTTTCCTGGCTGGCACAACAGAGTGTCTTCTACTCCCACCCCCTTCTCATGTTTGCTGTGAGACAATGAGAGAGAGAATTATGTTGTACTTGAAAAGGAGATATTTTGGCTGCAGTTACTTTGTTTGTTTGCTTTCTTCTTTTTAGCTGGCTCTCTGGAGAGCTAAAAAGGAGTAGTTTCAGTAAGGATTGTTCCTCTCAAGTTGACTGAGACTTCTGAGATAACTTTTAGTCTCCTAGACTATTTTGAGATGCAGCAATGACTGGCAGTATTATCTGAAAGCAGGATGATATAACTCATAAGGTTTGCCTTTTTTGAGAGTTAATGATCTCATATTGCCTATCCAAAGCCATACCATACTGCTGTTATTCAAAGAACAATATACACGAATCGCTAGCATCTTTTTCACCTTAATAATTACTTCAACTGGTCCACTTGGTTGGGGAAAAAGGTTAAAAAATAGCTTTTCTTCAGAGGTGCAATGGATCTTGAATCAATAGAGAGTCAGCACACGAGTTTAGCTTTTAAAATCATTTACTTCTAAAGGAAAAAGGTTAACAGGATTGCCTACAAAATAACAAATGCCTGGAGCTACATTCTCACTACTGGTTACAAACAAAGAGCTGGGATAACTGAATGGAGAATCTTATTCCTCTGTCTTCTTGACCCTGAAAGAAAATCACCTGACCTGTTGACCAATAACAGTTTGCAAACACTCTCAAGTTTTCCGGGCTTGCAGATTATTGGCTTTGAGCCAGGTTCCCCTTCCAGGTCAATCTAAACGATAGCATGGTAGGTAAACACATTAACCCCATAATGACTGAATCTCAGACCTTGCAACCCACATATATTCCAACACATTTATGGTACAGGTTTCTCATATTTGTTTTACATATTGGGAAATGTCTTGTTGGGGTAGTGGTGCTCATTTGAGAGTCTTTCTCCATCAGGCTGCTCTTCTTGCCAAAGAATGCTGGCATTGATTGTGTGGGCCTGGTGTGGGATGCCGAGGAGAGTATAGCCATCTGTCTGGCGTACCGATCGCCCAGCGCACCAGCAGATGCTGTGCCAGGCCTGTTAGAGGCGGTGGCTGGCTGGGCCTTGGAGTACCCCAGGCTTCTGGTCTTAAGGGACATCAGTGTCTATGCTGATGATGCTACCTTCTCACAGGCCATGGACATGATAGCCTCCATGGCAGCATTAGGACTCTCCCAGTTTGTATCAATGCCCACACATCGAGCAGGACACACACTGGATTTGATCTTTGGGTTCGGGATACAGGTGGATCTGGATGAAGCTATAGCAGTGCCATGGTCAGACCATCTCATCCTGAGGGCTTGTCTGGGCACCATGACCCCCTCCTGCTTGGGCAACGAGCTGATTTATACTCGCCCGTGGAGTCAAATGGATCCAATTGAATTGCAGAACGCTCTGCAGGATCCGATGCCCCCTGGTGGCTCATTGGATGAGCTGATAGAGGACTGGAATGCTCGTTTCTCTGAAGCTATTGATGAGATCGCTCCCCGTCGCTCTCTCCGCCCCCGAACTAGAGTAGCTCCTTGGTATACTGATGAGGTACAACAAATCAAATGGGAGCTGAGACGGCTAGAGCGAGTGTGGCAGCGACTTCATGATGAAATGACAAGAACATTTTATAGGACGTTTATGAAGGCCTATGAGATGGCACTGAAAGCTGCAAAGAGAGACTACTATGCAGCTTCCACTGCGTCCACTAGTTCTCGCCCGGCACAACTCTTCAGAGTGATTTGGTCTTTAACGTCCCTCACGCATGGGACAAATAAAAATGTAAATTCGGTAATAAGCTGTGAGGCTTTTGGAGACTATTTTGCGGATAAGATCTTGTCACTCCGCCGGGATCTGTCCACCACAGTTGATGCAGTATATGTACTGGAGGCCCCTTGGTTGTCCTCAGGGTTGATATTAGATCAATTCAGGCCACTCTCCCAGGAGGAGGTGGGCAGGGTCCTGCATGCTGTGAAACCTACCATGTGCCCACTGGACCCATGCCCATCATGGCTGGTGAAAAGTGGTGGTGATGGGATTTGGGCACCATTAGCTGACATCATTAATCTTTCTCTGAGTTCTGAGTTTTTTCCAGACTCACTGAAAGAGGCAGTGGTGCAGTCCTTATTAAAGAACCCATCACTGGATCCTGCTGATCCAGCCAATTATCACCCAGTTTCGAATATTCCATTCCTGGGTAAGGTAATTGAGAGGGCGGTAGCGGAACAGCTGCAGGTATACCTGGGTGATGCCTCTATCCTGGATCCATTCCAGTCCAGCTTCAGGCCTGGCCATGGTACAGAGACGGCTCTGGTTGCCCTCACAGATGATCTGCGGCGACACCTGGACCGGAGTGGGTCAGCACTGCTGATACTTTTAGATCTTACAGCAGCATTTGACATGGTCAATTATAATCTTCTGACCCACTGCCTTGCCGATGTGGGGATTCGTGGAACAGCCCTGCAATGGCTGAACTCCTTCCTTCACAATCTAGGACAGAGGGTGGCACTCGGGAAACAGATGTCTGCTTGCCATTCTTTGGTATGTGGCATCCCTCAGGGGGCGATTCTTTCCCCGATGCTATTTAACATCTATATGTGCCCCCTTGCCCGGTTAGCCCGCAGCTTTGGGCTAGGTTGTCACCGGTATGCGGATGACACTCAGCTCTATCTGCGGATGGATGGTGTTATGACTTTTACTTTCTTTAGGGTAGATTTTTCTTTTAATCTATCCCTTAACCCTCTGGGTAGTCTGCTGCCACCAGGAATATTTTATTCCAAGATATTTTATTTAAATTTTCCCTTTGGTAACGCTCCTAAGCGTCAGGCTCCTTTGTGGTTCTATGTGGCCCTGAAGATAGGAATGGGATATAGCAATAACAGCTACACAGGGATATACCAAAACAAAAATAAACTTTTATTTAGTCAAGAAGCGTATCGGTTTCATAAACGTAGTTCTCGGTTCTTAAAGTTACTTCATTTACTCTCATTCACACAGCTGGCCTCTCTTTCCCTGACTGAGTGTCCTTTCACAAACATGCTCAGTTCAGGTTCCACACAGGTTATATTTCTCTCATAAACACTTCAACATATTCAGGCAGCACACAGCTAGCCTGTTTTCTTCTGACTAAAAATTTTCTCTCTACTCTCAGTCTCAAACTGCATTCACTCCGCCCACCCTCTCAGTCCTCAACCAATCATATCACTCACTCATCCATCTCCTTCACCCCCCACTCTTCACCTATCTCATCAAGCATTTAAAGATACATTTACTTGGAATCATTACAGATGGCCAGTCCGATCTTGCTTTGGATTCCTTGGTCAAGGGTCTTGAGGCTGTGACGGTATGGTTACATCAGAGTCACCTGAAATTGAATCCCCTGAAGACAGAGGTTCTGTGTCTGGATCATGGGGCAATCGAGCTGGGAACCGGCTCCCAGCCCTCAATGGGGTAGAATTGAAACCTTCACTGATGGTGAGGAGTCTGGGTGTGACCTTGGATGCCACACTTTCAATGGAGGCCCAGGTCATGACTGTTGCCAGGTCTGCCTTTTTTCATCTTTGACAGGGCAGGCAACTGGCGCCCTATGTTTCACCCCAGGACCTAGCCACAGTAATTCATGCAATGGTCACCTCCAGGCTAGACTACTCCAACTCACTCTATCCTGGACCGCCCTTGGGCCTGACTCGGAAGTTACAGCTGATCCAGAATGCAGCAGCACGCATTCTTACTGGAACGTCCATCCAAGCGCACATTCATCATGTGCTGTGCCAGCTGCACTGGCTTCCAGTGGAGTTCCAGATCCAGTTCAAGGTGTTAACCTTGGTATTTAAAGCCCTTCATGGACTGGGACCTCCATACCTGCGGGACCGCCTCCTCCATTACGTCCCCTGCAGGGTGTTGTGCTCTGCAGACAAGCAACTCCTGGTGGTCCCTGGCCCAAAGGACATCCATCTGGCCTCAACCAGGGTGAGGGCTTTTTCTGCCCTGGCCCTGGCCTGGTGGAATGCTCTCCCGCTGGAGATCTGGGCCCTGTGGGACCTGTTACAGTTTTGCAGGGCTTGTAAAATGGAGATGTTCTGCTGGGCCTTTGGCTGAGTGCCAGTGAGTGTCCTTCTTCTTCCATCTAAGACCACCATTTCTTCCGGAGCTGCCCTCAGCCATCTGCCATGCTTGTATAAGGACTCCCAATATTTGTTTAAATAGCCTGCTCCTGGGCTATTTTAATCATTTAAAAAAATATTATTGATTTTATGTTTCTGTGATTTTAATGTATTTTTTAATGTTAGCCACCCTTAGGCCATCTGTGGGGAGGGGAGGGTATAAAATAAATAAATAAATAAATACATAAAAATGTTACCGTGAGCTTTTGAGCTGCTTGATGTCTGTGGACAGGACCATTTAGGGGGTGCTTAATAGGTTTTCTCAGTTGCATTTTTTTTCAAGGAAGTAATTTGTATAAAACTATGCCCCTCTTGAGGTCTGTGCCCAAGGCGGCTGCCTAGTTGGTCTAATGGTAGCACCGGCCCTGTCTATAGCTATGACAAAAAGAAATGGGGAAAGGGGACAGTGATGGTTGTTGTGGGTTTTCCGGGCTGTATTGCCGTGGTCTTGGCATTGTAGTTCCTGATGTTTCACCAGCAGCTATGGCTGGCATCTTCAGAGGTGTAGCACCAAAAGACAGAGATCTCTCAGTGTCACCACTGATCTCTATCCTTTGGTGCTACACCTCTAAAGATGCCAGCCACAGCTGCTGGC
Source organism: Eublepharis macularius (assembly GCF_028583425.1). Lineage (NCBI taxonomy): Eukaryota > Metazoa > Chordata > Lepidosauria > Squamata > Eublepharidae > Eublepharis > Eublepharis macularius. The sequence continues at coordinate 39,133,471 of NC_072791.1, forward strand.
GAAACGTCAGGAACTACAATGCCAAGACCACGGCAATACAGCCCGGAAAACCCACAACAACCATCATTCTCCGGCCGTGAAAGCCTTCGACAATACAAAGGGGACAGCCTTGTCTAGTTCCCCTTGCTATATGGATATCTATCAAATGTACATTGCTGGTCCTAACTGTAGCTTTTGTAGAAAGATAAAGAGCATTAATGGCATTTTAGAATTGGTCGCCAAAACCCATTTTTGAAGTAAAAGTTTTAGATATGGTATTTCCACTTAATTGAATGCCTTCTCTATATCAAAGGCCAGAAGTAATGCAGGGATTTTGTATGCTTCACAGAAATTAATTATAGTTAAAGTGTTACGTGTATTGTCAATAAGATTCCTTATTGGCATAAAGCCAGTCTGGTCAAGGTGAATGTAGTTGGTTATTTAAATTTAGACAATCTTTTGGCAAATATGCTGGTAAAGATCTTTTGGTCTTGATTCAGTAAGGGTATTGGTTGCGAAGATTTACTATTTGTAATATTGTTGTCCTTTTTTGGAGTAACTACTATTTCAGCCTCTGACCCAGATAGAGGGATGTTACCTCCTATCATAACAGAGTTGCATGTGGCAGTTAGTGGAGTTGAAAGTAGGTGAATGTATTTTTTTGTAAAAATTTGGCAGGGAATCCATCCCTGTCTGAAGCTTTGTTATTTTTTTCAAGGATTTGATAGTGACTGTAACATCTTCTGTTGTGATTGGTTGGTCAAGATATTGTTTATGTTCTTGTGAGTTTTGTTGCAAATAATTTTCTGTGACGATAAATAAGGGGGCGTGGCGTCGGCTCTGAACGGGATGGACGCGTTGTGCTGAAGCTCCGTATCGATTCCACCCCAGACCCCTAATAAAACACATTCTACTTCGTTCTGCTGAAATTGACATGAAGGGTAAGCAAGACCAGACATTCAAGAAACAAAATACCAAGGCAGTTAAAAGCCTACAAAATTATTTCCCGAGCTCTCAGGCGGAGAGTACTGAGGGAGAAGCGGAGGGGGTGAGGGCTAATATGGCGGCCGCGGGAAAGTCGGCTGAGGCGCGAAAGCCACCGGCCGTAGCTTATGACCCAGCCCTGAAAGCGTTGCTAAAAGAGGTCGAAGCTAGCTTTGCTGATCGACTCTCACTCGTGATGGAACCAATCTCTAAACAAATTAACAAAATTAAACTGGTAATGGAGGCTGTAGCTCAGAGGATGGACCAAGCCCTGACGGCAGCTTTAAAAGACGACGTTAAGCTCCTCCAGTCTGAGAACAGCAAAGTCCAAAGCAAAATCCTTGACATTGAATTCCAGCTACGGAGCTCTAATTTGAAATTCAGAGGGCTGGAGGAGGATTTTACAAATGGCATGGATCTTTCTCTCTGACTGGCTGGCAAATGAGCTTCAGTTGCAGGAAGACTCACCCATAGCCATTACTAAAGCATATAGAATTGGCGCCAAAAATAACGAGAGGAGGAAGGGGCCGAGGGATGTGGTGGCGATGTTTGCTGACTGGAAAATAGGGAAAAAAATCCTAGAAACGGCCAGAATGAAAAGATTTCTGACATGCAAAGGAGCAAAGATCAATGTCTTTACTGATCTTCCCTCTGAAATACTGGAAAAAAGACGGCAATTTAAAAGTGTAACAGAAGGTCTCAGAGCTGCCCAAATTGATTACAGCTGGACCCGCCTCTCCACGCTTCGAGTTAGTATCAATGGACAAATTCACTTCATCTCCACACCTGACGAGGGTCGCCGCTTCATGCAGGAACTAGGAATCGAAATCGCCATGGAAACTGAAGTGGGCACACAGAGGAGGAAGCGCAGCATGCCCTTATCGCCACAGAAGACCAGCAAGATTGCCGCCCGTGATACTTAACCGAGAAAAAAAAAGCTGTTCTGAACGTCATTTTTGCTTGGAGTGGAATGTTTAAAGCACTTAGTAACCATTCACAGTTAAAAGGGGGTGGGGTGGGATTGAATAAGGGGCTTTTTGTTTTATTCGGCTCCTCCACACAGGCAGTCCTTTCTATTGGTCTGTAACCGAGGCTCAGAGGAGCTCTCTTTTCTCTGAGCTTCTGAAGACTGCCTAGCAACGGGATAAATTTTACTTCTTTAGTGAAGTTTTATTTGCTTTTACCTCTATTATCCCATCAATCAAATAGTCCAGTTGGTATTATAGTGATTGATCGTCTGGGAGGGGAGCTTCTTCTGTGGTTGCAAGCCTAGCTGAGATTTTCCCTTTCCTAACTGATTAATCCCACTCTTTCTATATCAATTACCCCTGATATAAAATCCTTTACTTATATAAGGTATCTGATTAATTTATTAAATATATATCAAAATAGAAGAAGGGAGGAGGAAATAGGAAGTCTTCTTAGTAATAATTAAAATTTGTGGGATTGACTTTTATTGATGAACATATGGGGCACTAGAGACACATAATTAAGTATTCAGAGTTCCTGTAGGGAAAAGCCAATAGTTTCTCCAACTGATTAATTATATCCTAAGTGATTGACTACCTTCTAGATATTTGCAGGGCATCTCAAAATTAGTAGAAGGAAAAAATTGGGGGTTTTATCAACTATTTTAGTATTTATTTCCAATCAACTTGAACTATCCTGATTAAACAAGGGGAGGGGGGTGGGGGGTGTCTGTTCTTGAACGGGTTTAATTCATTGTGTATTGTCTCTGAATGATTTGGGAAAAAAGGAGCACTAACACTAATTGATTTCTGAGTGACCATCACTTATTGATTATCATTGAAGGCACTATATACATATATACACGTATTAACTTAATCTCATAAGGAATCACTCACGGGCCCTTCTATCAATTTTCTAGTACACATCAGACTGAATATTCAATAGGGAATATAAAGCTTTACATATAGATACAGGAAAAGAAATTTGGTGTTGCATTAATTAATCCAATATTTATTTTAAATCAATTTTAATTATCCTGATTGACAGAGGGGGGTGGGATTGTCTTATATTGAGGGAGTTTACTTTACAATCTGCAGTCTATGAATTGTTTTGTGATTCCTATTGCGTGAACGGGTTGGGAGGGTGCTTGTCTAACGATAGCTGTTTGGTGTGTTACCTGACAATTGGAACGATCTACTACTGTTTTCTCAAGTTATGATGCTATATAGTAGAGCTTAAGGTATAATAGTTTCTCCTTATATTTAAATTGTTAAGTGAAACCTGATTGTCACAACGGTATTCTGCACTGGTGTTGGCAACGTATTGCTTTACCTACTTTCCCTTCTTTTGCTACATTGAACTACTTGGGTCAATAAGCGCGTCCTAATAGCTTGTAATACTCCGATAGTATCACTTTGGCCTACACAACCTCACACTTCTCCAAAGGGGTACCAAAGCTAATTGGCAATGGCTGCGCAAACCGGACTACATATTGTCACCCAAAACTTAAGAGGGCTCAACAATCTTGTAAAAAGGAAACGGGTGCTGTCAAAATTGGCAAAACGCAATGCTGATGTTGTTATGATTCAGGAAACTCATCTACATGCGTTGTACGATGACGAACTCAAAGCCCCCTGGATTAAAATGCAGTTTCATGCGAAGGGCTCCTCGAAGGCTCGAGGGGTGGCGATACTGCTATCTAAACAAAATCAGTTTGTGCACAGAGCTAGTCTAAAAGATCCAAGGGGAAGATACATATTCATCAAAGGCTTGCTGAATGATCAGATGGTTACCTTAGCCTCACTTTACGCACCCAACGCAAGCCAGATAGATTTCTTAACGGACACTTTACAGAAATTACAAGACTTTCAGGAGGGACCAGTGATAATCGGTGGGGAACTAAACTATATAGTGAACTATAAACTGGATAAATCATCATTTAACCGCACCACCACTAAGCCCAAACAGAAACTTAACGCTGAGTCTTCTGACTCGAAACTATTATCACTCTTCAATCACTTCCACCTAACTGATATCTGGCGGGAGAAAAATAGATTGCTTAGGGATTACACCTATTACTCCTCCCGACACGATGTATACACGAGAATCGATTACATTCTTATGTCAACAGACCTTGCTGATAAGGTGAGTCACTCGGAGATTGGTAGCATAGAATATTCAGATCATGCTTGGGTGGACTGTAGGGTATGCCTAGCTTCTGAATATCCTAAGGAAAAGTACTGGACCTTTAATAAAAACCTCTTACTTAGCGATAAAACCACTGAAACAATAGAACAATATATTAAACAATATTTAGAGGATAACCAAACAGGACAAACTTCAGCCCAAATGGTGTGGGATGCATTCAAAGCTGTGCTGCGAGGGAGATTGATAGCGCTTTCAGCGTCTCTATATAAGGTTAAATCACAGCAGAAACAATCCCTGATGGACAAAATTAGCAATCTAGAATGTTTACATAAAAGAAATGGTAGTAAACGAGTTTATAAACAGCTACTGCCTGAGCGCAAATCACTAGAGGCACTAGAAACGCAGCAAGTCCAGAAAAATCTTTTATACTTAAAGCAAAAATACTGGTACCACTCTTCTAAATCTTTAAGGTACCTATCATGGAAAGTAAAAGACAAAAAGATTAACAGGCATATCAGGCTTATCAAAGACTCTAGTAATCGGATACTCACTAGTCCTACTGAAATAGTAAAAGTATTTAGAGATTTTTACGCCAAATTGTACTCATCAACCAAACCAGACAAAGAGAAAATCAAACTTTATCTCTCCAAACGCGAGAACATTAAAAAATTAGTGGAGGCCCACAAAGTGATAATGGACAGTCCTGTCTCCAACGTTGAACTCCTCGAAGCCATCAAAGGCTTGAAACGTAATAAGGCCTTGGGGCCTGATGGCTTCCCAGTAGAATTCTATCAGAAATTCGCGGCTTTATTGCATCAGCCCTTGCTTTTAGCTTGTAATGACATCTTTATGTTAGGCACCTTACCCGGGACGTGGTCAGAAGCAAACATCACCTTAATCCCCAAGGAGGGCAAGGATCTTTCAAACCCTGGCTCATATCGGCCGATATCACTTTTAAATGTGGACTACAAAATCTTCACTTCGATTCTGGCAAAAAGGCTAAATTCCTTTGTAGGGCACTATATTGGTAGAGATCAAATTGGCTTTATCCCCGATAGGGATATTTCAGAAAACATTTATAAAGCCCTAAATATCTTATCTTATAGTAAGCATTACAATCAACAACTACTGTTCCTATCCCTAGATGTAGAAAAGGCATTTGACTCTCTTGAGATCACCTACCTACAAGAGCTTCTGTCCCTCATGAATTTTGGTTCTGACTTTAAACAGGTAATTCAAGCCATTTACGACTGTCCTCGGGCAAAAATTAAAACCAATGGTGTCTCCTCACATTCGCTCACCCTTTACAGGGGCACTCGCCAAGGCTGTCCTCTATCCCCCATCCTCTTTGCTCTAGCGGTCAAGCCCCTAGCTGAAGCTATACGATCCAATGAGCACATCCACGATATAAAAATCAATAACAACACTTTTAAATTATGTCTCTTCGCGGATGACATCTTGCTGTTTCTCTCTCATCCTTTGAACTCTCTAAAGCACCTCCATGAAGAACTAGATCAATTTGAGCTAATCTCAGGGCTACAGGTTAACAAGAACAAGTCGAGCCTACTCCCCATAAATCTGCCCGATCCGATGAGTAGCAAGATCAGACGGCTCTTCCCGTACCATTGGGCTCCATCTCACCTACATTACTTAGGCATCAATATCCCCCAGAACCCAGATCACCTGCTCCGAATGAATCACCAACTGATAATGAAAGACATTAAGAGCGTAATATTCAAATGGAACAAACAAATGTTATCTTGGTTTGAGACATACAATTTGATTAAATCCTTCATCCTTCCAAAACTAATATTCCTTTTCCGAATGATCCCAATAGATATCCCCCATCACGTACTGGGACAATGGCAAGCATCTCTTAATAGGTTTCTTTGGGATCATAAGCGTCCCAGAATAGCTTTCAAGATCTTGAGGACCAAATGCTGTACTGGGGGATTCAACTTCCCTGACATTGGTATGTACTACACGGCAGCTAGGCTGACGGATATAGCTCAAATCCTGCATCACAACACACACTTTGACTGGATGGATGTTATGCAACTGCAACATCAAACCCTCACGATTAGCGAGCTGTTCTGGACCCGTACCGCCCACCGCCCCGCCTCATCGAGTGGGAACATCTTCCTCAAGGCGCTTTTGAAGCTATGGGACAAGCATAAGTCTGAACTGATCCCTAAAATTTCTAGATTCTCACTAGTGACCTCGCATGACGGGATACCGCCTCGAGATACTAGCACTGTCTCAGCATCCTGGGAGAGCCTTCGGAACAAAAGGTTGATAGATATAGCATCTAATTCTGGCATCTTAAACAGGGTAGAGCTAGCCCGCAAATTAGGTAGGGAAGTTCCTTGGTACCTCTATTTTCAGTTAACCTACTTTGTGCGAAGCCTGGAGATAAGGCAAGTCTTTTCCAAGTCTAGGACGGAGTTTGAGATGATTCTTGAACCCGACTCACTCACCCGCAAAGGACTTCTGTCCAAAATCTACAACTTGCTGATAAACTCCCATACTAAACAGAATGTGACACTGAAAGATAAATGGCAACTAGATTGTGGGGCTGACATCTCCCAATCTGATTGGGAGCGAGTTTGGTCCTCGAAATTATTAAGCACCCCGGTCATCAATACCAAATTGCAAAATTACAAAATTCTTCACAGATGGTATCTTACCCTTCATCAGTTGGCGAGAATATATCCCAGACGGTCCCCTCTTTGCTGGAAAGGTTGCGGTGAACAGGGGACCTTTATACATGTATGGTGGGGATGCCAGTCAATTCAAGGATTTTGGCGCACGGTTCTCAATGAAATCACAATTATCACCTCCCACGTTATCCCACCTAGCCCTGTACTAATCTTTCTGGATATCTGGACTGATTCCACTATACCGCACCACAGGAGGGACTTAATACGCACACTCCTGAACGCTGCCAAGAATGCGATTGCAATCAAATGGAAGTCACCTGTCCCCCCGGGCCTGCACATGTGGTACAGGATGGTGTGGGACCATCTTATAATGGAAAAAAATAACTGACAGAGTACAACTTATTACAAACCCAATGAAATCTTCTGACTTTGCTTCCAAGTGGTTCCCTTTCTTGGATCATCTAGCCAAAAATGAGTTGTTAACATCGCAGCTGCCTTTTCAGGAAATCATATAATCAGAAGTGTGAGGTTGGGGGGCCATTGTGATACTAGAGTAGTCGTGTTAGCTTGCTCATGAGATGTAGTTCAACTAATACCCTTTCCTGTGCTTTCGCAGACAGTGTAATGTATGTTAGAAAGAATATATGTACCGGAAATAGTTTCTTCTGTCCCGGTTGTACTATGGAAATAGTTTTGTGTATTGTGATCTGGTATGTTCTCCTGCAGTTGATATTGTTATGACTCGTTGTTAATAATAAAAATCTTTATTAAAAAAAAACGATAAATAATTTAAAATATGATTAGTGTCAGGATTGTCTGATGTGCAAATGGTTTGGTAGTATTTACAGAATTAGTTTGAGTTTTTCCTGGGTGCCTTTAATAGCTTGTATAGAATGTGAGGAGGTTTTTTTCCTTTAATTTTCAAGCAAGTAAGTTTATAGATAGGGTGGCCTTTTTTGTGTTCATCTTCTAGTTTTCTTATTCTAGATATCATTTCATTTCTAATGTTTTCTTTTTGCTCTTCATGACAGGAGGCAATGGAGATGAATTTCCCTCTAAGTACCACTTCCATAGCATCCTACACGTGGATTTGAGGAATGCCACATAGTTTGTTTCTATTGTTTAATTTCTAAAGAGACTTCAGAAGAAATTTATTTGTTAAATAAAAGTGATTTATTTAGTTTCCAATTTGTTTGATGTCATTTATTCTCAGTGTACATTCTGTCCAAGCATAGTCTGTCCACAACTTGTCACCAATCCTTGATGTAAGAGTTTGACTAATTAATTTAGGAGATAAGAATATGTCATTTAAATATGTAATTTAGAAGATAAGAATATGTAATTAATCCTTGTGTATATATTGTGGATAGAAGAGAAGTATGTATAGTCTGTTACCAGTGGGTTTTGAAGATGTCACTAGATCAATAGATAAAGCCTAAGAGCCATTAATTGATCTTAGCAGCTTAGTAACTGTATTGTTAATTTTAATTGCTTCGACACAATAGGAAGTAAAATTTAAAAGTTCATTCAGAGAGGAGTGATACAAATGTTTACTGCTGCTGACACATTGATTTACCCGTGCTGAATGAAAGCAGAATTGAAAGCCAAGAGAATCGTGCACTCTGCATGAAGACAGCTCGCCAGGTTGTTTTGATCTACAAGCAGCTCTCCACACTGAAAGCAGTGAAAGCAGCTTTCTCAGTAATCATGCTTTGTGGTATTATCCAATAAATTTTTTAAAGTTTGTATATGTACACTCACACATTATGCAATGCATTTATATTTTGTATCACTTTCATATTTATCAAAATACTTAATTTCACAGGTCAAGGGATGGCATCATGGAAATATAAATAATAATAATAACTGTGCTTATATACCGCTCTTCTACACATATTAGTGCCTCACCCAGAGCAGTGAACAAGTTAGTGTTATTCTTATCCCCACAATGGAGCTGGGGCTGAGAGGAGTGGCTGACCCAAGGCCACCTACTGAGCTCATGCCAGTAGTGGGATTCAAACCAGTAGACTGCTGATTATGGTTTAGAACACATACTTAGTGAAACATATGCATTCTAAATAACGCTGTATGAACTTCACTGTAGTTCTTTTTCTAGTACGGTGTATAACTGGTGCTTCTTTATCTTTGACAGCCAATTAAAAATAGTGAACAGTATCAGATAAATGTTCTGTAATTGTTAGCAGAGACCAAGGATGACCTGGTTATGTAACTTTTCCTGTCATTTTTACTATCCATATCTCTTACCTTGCAGCTCGGCATAGTGGTACTTTCGGCTAGGTAGAATGTCACATGATTGGAAATAGTAAAAAAGAATTAAATTATGATTGGTTTGATATTTATCTATGTTATCATATGAAAAGATCTTAGATTTCCGCATAAGATAATATATAAAAATGGTAATCCAAATAGCAGATCAGGGTTTTGGCCAAAAGAAATGACATGAAGATCTAGGCAGGAAACTTATCCTTGTAATATGTGCTACGGTAACTTGAATGCATTTCATCGTTAATCTGACTGAGTTAGATTTCATTAAAAATGTTAGGAAACTTAATTCTTGTGTTCATCTGTTCTATTTTTCTATGTTTTGTTTAAATAATCATTTATATTTTGATACCTCACTTAATGAAAAAGACTAGTGTTTGTTAATGAAAGAAGCAATTAAACTCTTAGGAGAAGTCTGTCTCCTGGTTGGGAGAGTGCAACAAAAACATCCATCCTGTTTATTTTGTACTGACAAATAGTTTCTCTAAAACAGAGAAACGTGTTTTCAGTTCTCACTTGAAGGTTTCAAGCTGCTCAAGATTTAAGATAAAACTACCGAGTATTTAATACTTTTTATTTAATGATTAAAAGTTATGTTTAATATTTATGCCTAGTATGATTATAGAAGCAATACTGTTTGAATTATATATATACTTAATTGAGTTGTTAGTAAAATTACAATTTTATGAAATGTTTACCTTTTTATAACATTACAACATTGTATCACAAAAGATTTAAGTTTTGCATGAAGAGGTTGCCAAAAATAAACATCCCCACCCCCACCCCCACCCCCGCGGCGGGCGGCGGGCGGCGGGCGGCGGGCGGCGGGCGGCGGGCGGCGGGCGGCGGGCGGCGGGCGGCGGGCGGCGGGCGGCGGGCGGCGGGCGGCGAAGACGAGGGGACGAGGGGACGAGGGGACGAGGGGACGAGGGGACGAAGACGGGGACGAAGACGAAGACGAAGACGAAGACGGGGACGAAGACGAAGACGAAGACGAAGACGAAGACGAAGACGAAGACGAAGACGAAGACGAAGACGAAGACGAAGACAGCCAGGCCCCCGGGGGTCGTGGCTGCGCCGCTCCCCCCGACGCCCCCCGCCCCGCCTCCGGCGGGCCGGGGGCCCCCGGGGGTCGCGGCTGCGCCGCTCCCCCCGACGCCCCCCGCCCCGCCTCCGGCGGGCCGGGGGCCCCCGGGGGTCGCGGCTGCGCTGCTCCCCCCGACGCCCCCCGCCCCGCCTCCGGCGGGCCGGGGGCCCCCGGGGGTCGCGGCTGCGCCGCTCCCCCCGACGCCCCCCGCCCCGCCTCCGGCGGGCCGGGGGCCCCCGGGGGTCGCGGCTGCGCCGCTCCCCCCGACGCTGCGCCGCTCCCCCCGACGCCCCCCGCCCCGCCTCCGGCGGGCCGGGGGCCCCCGGGGGTCGCGGCTGCGCCGCTCCCCCCGACGCTGCGCCGCTCCCCCCGACGCCCCCCGCCCCGCCTCCGGCGGGCCGGGGGCCCCCGGGGGTCGCGGCTGCGCCGCTCCCCCCGACGCCGCTCCCCCCGACGCCCTATTCATGTATAAATATTCATGTAAAATATATTGTCTCCAACCCCTAGAAAGCACACCTTTCTACATTTAGATACCAGTTCTTCAGTCAAAAACATTATTAAGTGTTTAACCATAGGCCACTGTTCATTAAAATACTGAACAACAGAAAATGGAGAAATTCATGGGGGGGGGACCCTAGAGGGCCTGCAGGAGACATCTCTACTTTGCATTATTTCCCCTTTCCTTACATTGAAAGTCTTTATATCCTCTCTCCTTGTAGAGAGATCTGTCTTTTCTGTTTATGCTTCCAATCTCTGGATTTAAGAATCCACAGATTTGGCCATGTTAAGAATTATATTCACTCACTATGATGATTTTTTTTCCCCTCGCCCATGCTCAGGCCCTAAAAACTACTTTGCTAGATCAGAAGAAGGATCTATCCACTCTACCATTCTATCTAGAATGGTACCTGACCAGATACCTCGGAGGAGCGCAGGGTGGCTTACAGTGCCCCTCCCAGTAATAGCCCATGAAACACATTAGGCTGAGAGACATTGACCGGCCCAAGATCACCAAGGAGGCTTCATCTTAGTGGACCTAGCAACTAGTGGTCAAAAGGGTATTGTTTATAGGAAGGTTCCACTTACGATCGTGACTGATAGCTATTGATAGATCTATCTTCCATGAATGTGATGGCTATTGTTAAAAGCTATCTAAATTAGTGACCATCATCATATTTTGCTTTAATGAGCTCCATATGATACGTTTTGTGAAGTACTTTCTTTTGATTGTCCTGAATCACTGCAAATCAAGCTGTGTGAGCCAATGGCCTTTTATTGTATGTGAGAGTGAAAATGTATTTACTTCTTCCATGCCATTCATTGCTTTATGAACTTAGAGACAGTACTCAAACATTATTTCTCTAGACTCAGTAAAAACTTGTAACATTCCTCTTCATATACATGCAGTTCCATGGTATACATGCAGTCACAACCTGCAAAAGGGAAAAAAAGTTCTCAAATTATATGAAGGGTAATGAACTTTCTCCTCGGCTATGCAACCTAGATAAGGCATTCTAATGGGGATGCGCACTTCGGGTTTCCGATTCTGGTTTTTAACCTGAATTGGGCCCAATTTGTATATATTCGGAGTTCCAGAAGCGGCCCCAGCATTGCTGAGCCACTTAGGGAATCCCAAAGCAAAGCTTTCTGAAGCATTTCAGAACACTCCAGGAAGCTTTGTGTAGAGCAGCAGCAGCACTTTCCTTGCTGTTTGCAAACAGCAAGAAAATTGCTGCTGCTGCTTTCAAAGCTCCCCACCCTCTTTTTCACCCGATGAGAGGGGGGAAGAGGGAGTTCCCTCTTCTCCCCTCCCACTGGATGAAAAAGCCAGCCTGGAAACTTTGAAAGCTCAAACCAGCACTTTTTCAGCACTTTTCCCTCTCCCTCGCTCCCATTGGATGAAAAAGCCAGCCTGGAAGTTTAAAAGCTCAAATCAGCTCTTTTCAGGACTGCTTTGAGTTTTCAAAACTCCACGCAGGCTTTTTCACCCAATGGGAAGAAGAGGGAGTTCCCTCTTCCTCCCTCCCATCGGATGAAAAAGCCTGCGGAAAGTGCTGCTTTGATCTTCGGTATGCTCTGAATATTTACAGAGCATACCGAAGCAGCTTAGGGTTACTCCGGATTTTTTCCCTGCTTCGGGTTTACCTAACTGATATTCCAAGTGGCTCATAAAACATTTCTTTTGAAATTCCCCAGTTATTTTATCCTTGATTCCTCTTTTCTCCCACTAAACACATTCATCAACTATTGGTTACTCAGGCTCCTGCCCAGAGTCCTCATTTGTCCCATTTCTATTATCCATCCTGTCACATGACTGGCTACTTTAGCATTGATCTCTCCTCTCCTCCCCATTCCACAATTTTACTGACCTTAAACACCACAATGCCCTCCCCAGTCCCTGCCCCGCCATTTCTTCCTCTTGCTCATTTCTGTTTCTCTTCTCAGACCTTTCCCTCCACTGTCTCTGCTTTTTCCTCACTTCAGGTTTCTCCTTCTCAGTTCACTGCTTTTCTCCTTGCTTTCGGGGCTTTCTTGCCATTCAGCTTCCCAACAGCATGACCTCTTCCTAGTCCTCAGCCTGTGAAGTTTTGAATGGCTAATTTGCATTATCATTTCTAAAGCAGAAAAGTCACATTGAGGTAACTTTTTGACCTCAGTTTTCACGTCTATAAGGGCACCTGGTGGTAATAGTACAAGTTGCTCACATTCAGAAGATCACTTTAAAAAAAAACCAGCTTTCTTCACATAAAAAAATAGTTCTGTGAATAGTCCATAAGGATGTATTAAACTCAGTGTAAAGATATGCAAACTAGCTCTGGATATGTTCCCATTAGTTGGAATAAATAGGGCAGGTGAGAATTTCATCTACCCAGGACATCCTGTCTCTGAATACAAGAATATCTTCAAATACATACTTAAGAACTGTGTGGGAGGATCTGTTTGCCATTGGGTGCTACTCAGTTCAGATATATATCTTTTCTTGACACTCCAGTACTGATCAAATGTTTTGAAAGAGAATTCAGTCAATCTTCTTTTCCTCTTTATCGTCTGAATAAAACATAAGAAATAATGGTCTTCTCCAAAGGCCCGTACAATTCCAATTAACATTAATGGGAGTTATGAATGCACATGACAGACAATTGGGCTCCACAGTGTAGTAAGGGAAACATCACATGTAGATTTGCAAAGTGGCATTTCAATTAACATTTGCTTCAAAAGTGCCAGCTGCCTGCCTTTTGGCTTAATGGGAAACCTTGCATTGGAGGCAGAATTATTTTAAAATACGCTTCCGCTCAAGAAATGGGTGAGTAAAACTGCAATCCCAATGAATATGCTAAACATGGCACTGCTATTTGTAGAATAACTATTGATGAACCTCTTTGCTCTGGTTTAGATAACACTCTACAACATAATTTTCCTCTGCAAACTCATTACAATAGATTGAATTTATGAACCATCAAGTGATCCATATTGCACAATCAGAAAATATTGCTTTTCAGACTCCAACATGTATTATCATGCTGGAGCTTGGCTCCCTGGCTGATGAGGCTTCATTTGATAAAGGCCATTTTATCTCCCCCCACACCCTTCTGCATTATTTCAAGTAAAAGCCAGTCCAATAGTTTATAGATGCAGAGAAGTTAGCCGTGTTAGTCTAATTGCCTCTTCCCTCTGCTCTTCTGTGTTTGTCCAGTCTCTGTATCAGGCATCTGACGAAGAGAACTTGATTCTCGAAAGCTTATGCTAAAATAAAATTGGTTAGTCTTAAAGGTGCTACTGGACTCTTTTTGATTCCAATAGTTTATGTAGTTTACTTTTAGATAGCATTGCATAGGAGCTCACCAGAGAAAGAGCTGCGAGCAACCATCCCGTAAAACTCCTAAGAATAATCCACAATGGATCTAGAACAATTCTACAGAAGTTCAACAAAGAGAATGTTATTCAGGCAAATTAGAGAATTTCCTTCCAGCCTATTACTAAACCACATACTACCATAGATTGGCATTTTTGGATGTATCTTGAATGATGGGAAATATGTCTATAGATATGTGAAGTGCCTCTCTCACTAGTGCCCCCACCTGAATCCTCTGCCATCCTGCCTGCTTCCTCAGGCAGGCATCCCTTGGCAGGCAGGGAAGGGGGTTGCACCACCTTGTTCCTTCTTCTGCCTTGAAAGTGACAGCACAATCCAGCTGCCTCTCCCTGTGATTTCTCCTCAGCCCTCACAGGAACCTGTTTTAGTAAGAGTTTTTGTGAAATAGAGAGTTCCTTCATGTTTTACAATCAATGAGGGTAAGTTAAAAGAATGGAGGGAAGTGTGGCTCTAGAGATTTCTAAACTGGTAAGACTTTAAAAACAGAAATTGCATATCAGTTACACTATAGATATCTTTCATGTCCTAACCAGCCTATGTTCTGCTTGAATGTAGGAAGTTCTTCTTTCTTTTTCCAGTTTACAGTTTGTGCTGCTGTATTCTCCTTGAACTGTGGCTTTGCGTCTCTACCTTGTAGGCTCAGCTAAAAATCATGTTTCAGAATAAAACACATCTACAGTTGCCAATAGGCTGGGGTGGGAATGTCTTGTCCCTTTAACAGAGCCTTAACGTGTAGAATTTCTCAGCTGAAGCTGTTAATGACATGGACATAAATACCAAAATCTAGACAATCCTATTAAGCCTCCATAAATGAACAAGACATCCCCCCCCTCCAGGCAGTTTGGCAACCCTACAGAGAATATAACCACTCTATAATCCTTATAAGCATAAAATCTCAGAAATCCCTCTTTATTCCATACTGACCTGTATCTAGGTGTACAGAGCCTAAGAAATATCCTGAGGGCTTTCTGTTGTCTGCCTCAGAAGCTCCCAAAGCAGCTTCTTTCTGCTCCTTCCCATATTGAAGTCTTAGGGCTGAACTAGAAGTGATGTTTGTCATGTTTTCTCATCAGAGACTGGCAGCCATACACCAGCTAACAGTCCTCTAAAAGTACCATGGAGCCCTGATTCTGGTTGGTACTGTAGCTTGGAGAGAAGGGTTTCTGTCTCCACATGCACTGTTTTTCCCAACCTGAAATAGCACTGGGTGGGTTCTGTTTATCTTGTTGAGCTGCTACATGTGGAAATGTCATGAGGGGAGACAGCCCTTCCTCCCCTCTTCCTATTCCCAACCCAAATCAGGGCCCCACAGCACTTTTAGAGGGAGTTCTCCACAGGGACCAGCACCTGGTGAATGGCTGACAGTCCCCATGGAGAACACATGACAAATATGTCTCATTTGGCCCTTAAAGATCAAGAAACACTGCTGGTTGCTGGTTCAAGGGTTACACTAGTACATTGGGTCTGACCATTAGCAGGGCCTCAACCCTCAAGAAGAACTAGCATGGCTGCTTGAAATAAATCTCATCTTCAGGAATGTTTGTGCTTAGTAGGGATTGTTGTTTCAATGTCTGTTAATCAGCTTTCTGTCTTGAAATGATACTGTAGAAATAAACTCAAGCCTCAGCAGGCTATGATAGCACTCTTGAGGTGGGAGCTGGTGAGCTGACTCCTCCAGCTTCAGAAAGGCAAAGGACACAGCAGGGTACATTCCTGTGCTTCAGGATCTATTTAATTGGTTCAGCATAGACATACCAATCAAACAAAAGCAAACACCAGATTTTTAGTATGCTGGGGACACAAGCTGCTTCCATCTTCCATTAGCGAGGCCAAATAATGAATTCTCCTTTTTTCCAGGTCAAAAATCTCATATAACCCCCAGCCCAATTTTTATTCATCTCAACTGTGGCTGCACCTAGATTCTTAAGCCTGTGGTCCAGAAGTGGAATGCAAGTGTATACCTCCAAGTAGGGTGTCCATCCTAGAATCTGATAAATCTTGTTATTTTCAAGAAGTGGCAAAGGCCTACAAATTAAGAAAAGGCACAGATTTTTTTTAAAGGCTAAGTTGATCAGACTGTGGCATCTCTGCTGGAGACTGTGAAATATTTCTCATAAAAGAGCTTCTGTTAAAAGTCAGATGTTTTTTGCAGTTTGTTACTTAAGTGTATTGATTTGCAAATGATTTGCTGTCATCCCCCAACTTGAGTTCCAAGTCACACTCTTGCTGCTCCCTTATTTGCCGTGATCGATAAGAACTGTTTTCCCAAGGCACTGCTAGACAATTTATTTATCTTGTTTTCTCAGCAGAGAATTCATTAGGGATGCAATGAATATCCAGAAAGGGACCCCCTCTCTATACCACATTGGCATGGACCATAGCCAAAAGTGAATACCTGGAGCAAATGGATGCTGTGTATCTCCTGTTTGTTTCCTGTATAATCTTACAACCTCCTCCTCACTTTTTAGCTGACTCATTTATGTCATTAGAATAGTACAATTTTGCTCCAGTACAGCAAAAAGCCATGCATGTCCCTTTGATAACAGAGCAAAAGTAGTATGCATTAACTTCTTGAAATATCAAAATTGTTATCATAAAAGAACTCCAAGCAGAACTAAACATATGAATGTATGTTTTTGCATCCTGCAGAAAGGCAAAAGGATATGGAAAGCTGTGTTAAATATAGCCATATCTGCATATACTACAAAATTACATGCAATGAGTGGAACCAGCACTCACAACTTTTCATTGTAAAAGAGTAAGATTCTACATCTTAGTATTTTGAGGATATGCTTAATAATGCCTAGTTAACAGTATCATCCTAAACCCAATATGTTCAATGAACTTGAAATTGAGTCATTCTGTTTGGGATGGCATTACAGATCTCTGAAGCCAGAGAGGTGGCTGAATAATATTTCCACTGTCCAAAGAGTAGATCATAAGGGGACTGATATTTGCTGGAATGCTGAAAGAGTTGAGAGGGCCACCATCCTTCCTGCTGGAGACTATATATGATTTATCATCTATGGCAGGAATCTTTGGTTTGATGTACAAATGTAGATTTCAACAATATATGAAATCAAAGGTAACAGTCATTGTTTCTTATAAAGCTGCATAAGAGGGGCTGTGGCTCAAAGGCAGAGCATCTGCTTGGCATGCTGAAGGTCCCCGGTTCAATCTCTTGCATCTCCAGTGGAAAGAATCAGGTAGGAGATAATAAGAAAGACCATTGCCTGGAATCCTGGACAGCCACTACTAATCTGAGTAGGCAATACTAACCTTGATGGACCAACTGTATGAGTCAGTACAAGGCAGCTTTATGTGTTCTTGTGTGCCTGTGGATATGCAGAAGGAATGCAGTATGTCTTTTCATGTTTTCATATGAAGCTGAATTATACCAAGTCTGGCCATTGCTTCATCTACTCTAACATTATGGTAATTGATAGTGGCTCTTCAGGGTCTGAGATCTTTCCCAGCACTGCAACCTGAAACCCTTTAACTGGAGACATCCAGGATTAAACGTGAGGCCTTCTGGATGCAAAGTGATTCATCTGCTACTCGGCTACAGCCTCTTTAAAATGAGAAGAGAAGACCCATTGTTTTTTTTTAAAAAAATATTTTTATTCAATTTTAGAACTGTAAGGAAGACCCATTGTTAACCTGTTACCCAAATGCTCATACAAACCTGGAACCATCTCTGTTCAAGGCTTTCCATGTGGATCATTTTAATCACACGGGCATGTTCAGGAAGCTGTGCTGGTATGGATCTCATTGTCCTGCCCCATGTGAGAACCATTTTGCACAGTTATAGAACTCCCTGTTGAGTGAAACTTCTGACCTTACCTTAATCCAACGTCTTACCTACACAGTCTAACTACAATGGTAACATTAAAAGCTACTTTTGGAATCAGCCTATGCTGGAATGAGCTGCAGGGGTTGGTGTTACCAAAAACAGCAGGTTTGTAGCTTGGGAGTGGAGCTGGGTCTTGACTTATGGTTGGAGGCTCAGGTCTTCTCTGGGCATGAACAGACTGGGGAATGAAAATGGCCCTGGAAGAAGCCAAACTGAAAGGCCCTTGCGGCACTGCAAGCCAGGCCTACAGGGGCCACTCAGGCCAACAGTTCCAGCAATGGGCATTAGCTCGTCCACTGTTTCATCTTTAGGTGAGTATCCATGTTGGTCTGCAGTAGAACAGAAGGTCTTTCTTGAGCCCAGTGGCATTCTAGTCCTAATGGAGCTCTGACTCTTGAAAGTGACTGTAAGGTGTCACTGGATTCAAATCCTGCTGCTTCCTCTTTCAAACTGATAGCAGTGCAGCAGGAGACCTTGAGTGAGCTGAAACAGTGAGTATGGCTGATGATCTGAGTCAAGTGGCCGTTGAGGATCTGCCAGAGTTACTGGGGCTTAGCTCTGTTTATATCTGATTACCAGTGGCTCTCTAGTTCAGTGGCCCATCTGGAAATGTCCCTGTAAGTTGAATGGCCAATGTGTTCCTGCCTCTGTGGAATGTAATACCTTTACTCATCTTGTTCAAATGCACCAGCTATGGCTATTCCTCAGTGAACATGACCTGGCTATGGAAATCCATTCAGTGGTCAAATTCAGATTAGATGACCTCAGTGTTCTTTTGTGGGTTTGTCTTTGAAATGTGTTCAGAAATTTCCATGGATCCAAAATGTGGCAGCCAGGCTTTTCTCGGGCGCTGGATATTCAGAACTTATCACCCCTGTGCTGAATGGGCACAATTCAAAGTGCTGCTTGTTACTTTTAAGGCTCTACATGGTGTTAAAGTCCATCCCACCAGTTAACACCTGCCTCAGTTCCTAAGCAAACTAAGGAGAAATATGTCTACTTAATATCACACTGGGATTTTGTCTTGAATTTTTGAAAATCTTGCCAATTGTTGCAGTGGCTTTAACAGCCATTTCAAACATGAACCATTGATCTGCTCAGCTATTAGTATGTTATACCTGCTTACCAAGCAATACATTTTGCCATGGCTTAGGGTATACTCAGTCATTGTAATGAACTGCATGCAAATAGGCTTCCCCATGAAGCTTTGTAGCAAATGGCCTCTGTCTTATTAGTTACAATAATTTGATTGCATCTTCTGTTTGTAATTGCGATTATGTCTGATGCATTGTGCTTGCAGAAGATAAATGTTCACTATGCTAAAGGGTGAAGAGAGAAAATAAAGAATCTCTCTCTCTCATCCATTAATTATGGAGTAAAGGTTTTTTAAAAAATCTGAAATGTAGCACAACAGAACACAAGCATGTTCAAAAGACTTTTGGATCAGCAGTAATTGAATGAAACAGTAGGAAATGCAGATGCAGAACCATGAGCCTACTACTATCAAGGGGACTGTGGACCATCTCAACAATATTGTAACAGTGCCAACAGCACCTGTTGAGAACCAATGCCTTGAAGCATGTTGCACATTGTGCTACAGCTCAATGATCAATTGGAGTCCAATTTCCTTCTGGACCACCTTTTTCTGACTTGGTCTTCATTTCCAACATTAAACATATGAGCTCATTTGAAGCCCATTGTGAGGGTTTTGCGGAAATTTGAACTGAGCCTGGCTTCCAGAACGTTTATATTCATTTGTAAGATCAAGGTCACGTAGTATAGAAACAACCTCACATGTACTTTGGATTCAATTCACCGTCTTCTGCTTACCTTGACAGTTAATATTCCCATGCCTCTGCTATATTGCCAGGGATAGCTGACCTATAAACAGAAAAAGATATGCATAACTGAGTTGTAAAAGTGCCTGATCATAATTAAACTGTCTACTGGCTATAAGCTTAGCATTTCAGATTTTGTATGTGATTCAAACAAGCAACAAATCAGGTCACAAGAACCAACATAATGAAAGACTTCAAAAAAAAAACCTTTACTTGGCAACTTCTTGCTATGTAAACATCTACATAAATTTTAATCACCCATTCATAAGCAGACATTGAACAACCACTTTCCCCTAGCGTAACCTGCTTGTCCCCTTCATTTGTTTGTTGCATTTTTTCTTTACCCCTGTTTGTGTTCAAAACCAACCTCTGAAAGTACAATTGGCCACCAACTTGACATAATAGAGGAAAGCTGCAGCACAGCCAAGAAAGCTGTACGCATTTACACTGCCTGGAGACTCAGTTAATGTTGTTTAATAATTTAAGGCTTCAAGTTAATATACAATTATACTTAGCTTCAAAATATTTTCATCTCAACCCCACCCTCCACATGACAAAAACTATGTAATACCAAACATCGGCATTCCAATGAGATCAAACCAGGAGATGTGCATCACAACTGCACACCAGAAATAGAAGACTTTTGTCCTATCGGTGGGGGTGGGGGTGGGAGTGAAACTCATCATATCACTACTAGGGATGGGCATGAACAGCAATATGAACTAAAAAAAGCCACAAACAACCCAATCTGCTGTTTGCGAACAAGCTGTTCATGAGGCCCCATTCTAAATGAACAAGTGGTCATTGCAAGCCTCGTTCGTTGCTGTTTGTTGCTGTTCGTCAAGCCAGACAGTCTGGCACCTGCAATCAATTCCCTTGGCAACTTAGGCAGGGATTGTCTGACCTCTGTCTGAACTCCTGCTGTTGCCCTGGAAACCCCAAACTAAACCGAATTTAGCTTGATAGGCAGGTCTTCCTTTCAAGTGTGGAGCTCCAAATTTGTTACAAGGGAGCAAAGAGCAGGGGGGAGGGGGGCTCCCAGCTCTGGCTTAGTTTGCAGAAAGTAGAGAGGGAGAGAGTTGCTGTTGGCATTTTGATAGAGTGCACTGGAGCTTGAATTTTCTCTGTGTGTGGTGGAATAGGGATCTACCCCTTCAAGTTCCAGGGCTGCTGCCAGGCTCTGGGCCAAGCTATTATTCATTATTGGTATCTTTCCTGCTGCCTGCTCAGGTAAGGTTTCTAGGAATGATGCAGTAGGGATCTACCCCTTCAAGTTCCAGGGCTGCTGCCAGGCTCTGGGACCAAGCTATTATTTATTATTGGTAATTTTCCTGGTGCCTGCTCTGGTCAGGTTTCTGGGAATGGTGCAGTAGGGCTCTTGACTTGGATGATGGCTGGAGGAGAGCCTGCTGGCCCCTATGAACAGCCAACCATGAACATGTTCATGAATAGGGCCATGCTCATGGATAGCAATGAACAATGAACATCATGTTAGTTTTTTTTCTGTTCATGCTCATCTCTAATCACTTCCACACAGTTGTCATCCAAGCAGTCTGGGGATAGGCTACGTTAAGGTTATGGAATTGTCCCAGTCATTCTGATGAGTTTCATGGCTTAGTGGACATTTGGTCCAAAACTTTTTTGGCCCTGATCCAACACAATGTTTACTTCAGTGCAATGACTTTCTTATTGAGATGGGAGTTCATATATATCATACATTACAGGTATTATAAGTTGTTTAATTTTTAATTAATTTAATTTATTGTATTTATATTCCACCCTCCCTGCTTTCACAGGCTCAGGGCGGATAACAGATGTTGGAATTTGCTGTCATGACAGGTTTAAGCCAGGGCCGGATCAAAGGGGGGGCAGGGGGGTAGTCTGCCTCCAGCACCACCATCCGACATCCGGCATCCACCAATGCCGACTTTATTGAATTGCCAAATGTGAAGGAGATATCTGGACATAGGTTGCCAACTCCCTACGTCAAATGTGGCAACTGTGCCTGTGTGCATTGCTCACAGGAACATTTTGGAGGTAGGTTGAGCCATCTTCTGTGCTGGTTGCCTGCAAGGGAGGCAGACTTGCAGGTTGAATGGCTACCTGAGGGAGAATGTTCCTGGAGCCAGGCAAGAAATTCAGTCTGAGAGGATTGCTGTGATGGCCATGCTCCCACATCTCTCTTTTGGATTGCTACCTGCCTGAAGAAAAATAGAGACAAACACAGCGATAGCAAGACCAGGTCTGCTGCAGCTCAGAAGGGCCTCTTCTGCCCCCCACATGTGAAGCAGTTCTGTCAAGTACACTTCCCTGGGAGCTTCCCCTTTATTAGATGTGGGCGATGGTGGCTAGAGGGCCAGGGTCAGGCCATTCTCCAACAACAACAACATGCCACCGGCCTTGGAAGTGGAGGCCAGCATTTTTGAGGTGGCTCTAAGCCTTGTGTGAGGGCAACAGGGGAGGTGGATGAGGATAAATGACCTGGGGCAGCCAGTTCCTTCTTACTTGTCAGTCCTGAGACTCTGGAGAAGGGGTCTGGGATAGGAATTGTTAAGACATTCTGGACTACAGCTCTCCCTCCAGGGTGTGAGTGCAAAGTGCTTGTCCAATTTCACAAAATGCCCACTCTGTGCTCTCCCACCACCAAGGTGCCCTGTGCTCTAAGTCCCCATGACAGGGGGCTCACACAGAGCCCCATGCCACACCCCCTAGTTACCCAATTAATGAGTACCCTGGCTGGGATTTATGTCGGTTGGGGGGGAGCATGAATTGGAGCCAGGGAGGGGGTTGGCAGCCACTGAGGTGCAAGCAGATTGGTTGTGGCTTTAGTCAGCATCCTGTGCTCCTCCATGCCATTTAGCCAAGGCCAGGCATGGGGAATTGACTTTTCTCATTGCATGGGCACCTATGGGCTATGCCATCTTTTTCATGGTGCAACTTTCACCATCTATTTTGGGTGTTCCCCAACTGAGAGTAGCTTAGGGATCTGACTAACTTCAGACCCACACCCTCACCCACCCACTCTCACACCAATACAGAGGGTTACACTCTAGGTCCACCAGCAGCTGGCCATGGCGGCCCCCCACCAATGTGTCAACCGGGCAGAGTGGCATCAGAGAGAAGTGCTAGTGTGACTTGGGTTTTCAATAACCAGATGCGTCAGCATACGCATATGTGAGCACTTTCGGGCATCCCACTTACGGGATGTGTCAGCATAGGCATATGTGAGCACTTTCGGGCATCCCACTTAGGGGATGTACCATAGTTAAGACTAACTATGGTTCCACATTTGTAGTTACATAGATACCCTGGCTTAATCCTAGGTTAGTTCTTGGTAATGCTATTCTTGACAAGGCAACAAAATCAATAGTTATTGAGCCACACCGCAATTTAAGTCATGTGAACTGAAGTCTGTTTTCACAAATGTTGCTAAAATAAGCAATAGTTTAATATAATCTCTCTATATTGAATTCCATATGTAAGTTTTGTTTACACATCTTTGGACTGAGGTGCATAGGAATTGCCAGACTGGGAAAAATTCAGGTCAATTTATGGGACACAATTTTATAGGTGGAGGGGAAAGTTTAGGTTAAGAGGATCACAAAGACAATTTTGTGTCCGGTGTAGAAGTTGCTTTACTTTAGCATCTTCTCTTGATGATATCTGAGAAGATAATTTTGTAGTGTACCATTTCTACAAGGGCTGCAGTAAATGAATTATCCAGTGTGGTTATGCACACACTGGCTGTTTTAAAATCATCTCAAAATGGCAAGGTGCCCAGAAACATGTCTATGGATAATGGGTTAGCTACTGTGGCCCTTGACCAATTTGTGGGTGCTGTGATCAACTTGGCAATAAATAATCATTAATAAGTATATATATCTAATGTAATCCCTTATTATCCCTAATAGTGGTTTCTTCAGTGGCATTTATAAAAGAGGAAGTAGGAAAAGCTATTATTAATATAGCTTATGATACTGAGGCTATCATACTTTGGTCACATCATGAGAAAACAAGATTATCTGGAAAAGTTAATAATGCTAGGAAAAGCAGAAGGCAGTAGGAAAAGGGGAAGACCTAAAATGAGAAGCCACATCCTCCAGTTTGCAGGATCTGAGCAAGTCTGTTAATGATAGGACATTTTGGAAGTCTCTCATTCATAGGGTCACCTGTCAGAGGCGACTTGATGGCACATAACACATACACACATTTTACCTTAAAATAGTAATCAAAATTTAAATTCTGTCCTTCCTTCAAGAAGCTTAGAGCTGAATGTGTGGTTCTTTTGTCACCCATTTTTTTCTCATAAAGCCTCTAAAGCAGGTTTGGATAAGAGAGAGAGATTGGCCTAGGCTCCGTACGGATGTGATCCATGGATTGGCTCACATCCTGCTTGCCAGCTGCTAACAAGGAGCCAATTTTTTGATGATTGGTTCGACAGTTCATCAATTCATATGCGGCCATTCAGCAAGCTGCTTCACTTTATTCCATCCAAATTGTGCAATGTACCACAATTGGCTTTCCTTGTAGCCATCGCCATCATTTCCTCAGCTGCACTACCAGAGGGCTTTTTGAGATTTTTCTTTTTTTTAAATGGCATTTCAGTGCTAAATGAAAGCTTCTGGGAGAGTGACATCCAATAATAAGCCCTGCTCAAGAAAGGGCCACTAAGGATAATTATAACAAAATCAGAGTAATTCATACCTGACAGCACACAAAGAGAGGTTTTTCATGAAAATATGACAACAGGGTATTTCAAATTGAACACGAACTTGAGCAATAGATTTAGATGATAGAAAAGTGAATGCAAAGTACACATTAGGAAAGTATTCTCATCAAAAAAGGGATTGTGCAATAGACCATGATGATTAGGGACCTTCTTCGAGGTTTACGAAGAGAAGAGAGACAAAATGTTCATTCAGGAAAGCTGATCCATTAGCATTCTTTCAGCCCTGTTATATTAGAATATTATTGATTTCCCAGTTGCAGTTGCCTGGGTTTTGTCCCTTCTGGAAAAGAATGATCAGGCACCTAAGCCAGTGTAACCCAAATACAAAGCATGTCCACTTTGCATAGGCTCTAAACGGTGGGTACACATCTAAATCAGTAGCTTTCCTGTTGGAAATACTCAGTTACTTGATGTGTGTTTTGCCAAGAAAATTCAGATTAAAATATGAGCATACCATTCAACACTGACAACATCAGAAGAACCCTGCTGGATCAGAATAATGGTCCATCTAGTCCAACATCCTGTTTCACACTGTGGACGACTAGATGCCCCCACAAGGACAACAAACAGGACATGGAGGTGATACCCCTCCCCCAGTAATAGTTTTTCATGTTTGGAGGTATGCTGCATCTCCATATGGAGGTTCAATTTTGCCAACATCATTTAACCTTTGACAAACTTAACCTCCCTGAACTTGCTTCCATGAAAAGTATTCATTTTGAACTCCTATTCTCTGTATATGAATACAAGTACTGTATGAGGCGGTGTTGTAGTAGTACTCAAAGGTGAACTCCGCTTTCAACCATGTTTACACAACACTTTCAAAGGGACCAGGTGAACAAGGGGGCTACTGCCTACAAAATTGTCTGTTACTTATTAGGGTATGTTTATACTTCAGGCTTTTAAAAATCTAAACGAATGCATCTTTGCTGAAAGAATGACTGCAAAATATCAACATTAAATCAATTGGAAAACAAAGCAAACAGTAATAAAATTTGCTTCAAAAACTGAATGCTTTGTCTTCATTGATCAGTATTCCTCTGCCACAAATGCTAACAAGTGCAAATCGGTGGGAAATTAGACACATCAATATGATACCAAGGCTTAAATATTGAAAGACTGCATTAGAGATATATTGAGTTTCTCACAAATTTTCTTCCTCTATTTTCATAGTAAATAAAACAACTGAAATCTATGTTATTGATTAGGCATTAACATCAGCAGCAGATGTACAACCTATGATTTATTAGACTTGCATAAACCATATTATTCAGTATCAATTCCTGCTTCATATTGTTCTTATTTTCTTTCCACCTTGATAGTCATCTCACATTTGGTACACAGCGTGTTTCTGCAAAAATCTCTCACAAACAAATCCGGTTATTGAACAAAGAAGTGTGGTTTATATTGAATTCTGATACCTCTACACATGGCAAGATGTCAGTTTGATGTAGTGGTTAAAAGCAGCAGGACTCTAATCTGGAGAACCAGGTTTGATTCTCCACATGAAGCCAGCTAAGTGGCCTTGGGTCAATCACAGCTTCTTAAAGCTCTCTCAGCTCCACTCACCTCACAGGGTGATTGTTGTGAGGATAATAATAACACCCTTCGTATACTGCTCTGAGTGGGCATGAAGTTGTTCTGAAGGGCAGTATATAAATCAAATGTTGTTGTTGTTGTTGTCGTTGTTATAAAACTGTTCCAACTGAGTTTATACAGTTACACACTCATGTTGCATGCCCAGATCCCACATTTTTGGTACACATATTAGGATATGGTCACAATATGTTTGGACACCCACCAGTTCAGTTCATGGTCCATTCACCAGACACAAACAGGGAGCTGATTTTTCATCAAAGAGTTTGGATGTTTGCAAACAGTTTGGACCTGCTTAATGGGTTGCTTTTCAAACAGAATAGTACAGGATGGTGCAATCAGCATCATTTTACATGTGCAGATTCTCAGCACAATGGGAGTCCTACTTTCCTGTTTCCTCCCCAAACCTGTTGTCTCTGCACCCTCATTTCTCCACAATGCATTGTCATCTTTTCTCCAAGGAACTCAGAGCAGCATGCATCACTTACATCCCCTTTATATCCTCCTCGTGCCAATCTTGTAAGTAAGATGAGAGAGAGCCCAGATCTAGTTCAAAACTCTAAATATTGCACCACATTAGTTTTCTGGCTTATTAGCCAGCGGAGCCCTGTGCTTGCATTGTGATCTAGCCATATTCTCTCCTTCTGCCACCACTGCCAATAAGGTTACAGTAACCCTTAGCAATGGTGACTGAATACTCCCTGCTGCATTACCTAATGGACAGCATTTGAATCACCCAAATCAATCAACATATTTATGTATGTGAATTCAGGATTATGTGAATAGGCTGCCAGTGATGAAGTGACATTCACCCACCTTGCATAATAACCATGTAACTGGAGAATCATTCTCCTTTGTAATCTACCTTTTTGCTTGGAAAATAAAGGTTATTCTTCACACAGTGTTAGCCTACTGAAATCAATGAGACTTAAGAGCATAGCTGAGGTTTTAAATCCCATTGATTTAATTATCCATAGTTTTTTCTGGATTTTGCTTCCCAAAGTCTACTATAATGAGACACCGAAAAAAGATAAAGTCAAGATATTAGGAGGAATTGGAAGAAAAGTATGTCTCCAATCTTTGGAAGTGAGTTAGCTACCCCATTTGTTTTTGGCTGAAAGCAGGAAAAAGTGGCTCTGAAATCTTTTCCTCTTAGGACATTGACACCTGTGTAATAGCCATTTACCAATTACAGTTTTCTTTCTGTTAAAAAAAAATCACATGGAATAAAAAAAATCCCCAGAAATCAATTTGATTTACTATTGGGGGAGTTTTTAATTGCCATTTCATATAATGAATTGGAAAGGGGAGATACCCCAAGAATTCTTTCATAAAACACTGCTCCAGGAAAGCCTTGTAAGGAGCTCAGCAAAGATACAACCCTCCATGACAAATTGATGACCCTTCCTCATAAATAGTTATCTCCTAACAGAGAGATATGTTGCCATCATCATCATCATCACCATCATCATCATCATCATCATCATCATCATCATCATTATTATGCTTTATCAAGGCAGATTACAAAATGTGAGTAAAAATACAATATAATCAACAGCTAGGACATTCACTGAGCAAAATACAATAATGAACAACAGTTAGGACATTCAGAGATACAATAGGGTAGGGTGGCAGAAAATTAAAAAAAAAACAAGCATAAAGCCAAGCACAGAGTTGAAATCTTTCTGAAACAAAGCATAACTGATTTACATGGCGTGTTTGGCAATGTGGACATTTCCTAGTAGGTGCATATCTACATCAGCAGGCAGTAGCAAACAGAATATAGTCTCTGACCCTATCAATGGATCTCTCTGAGCTACTTCTCATGACATAGCCCTATAATATGGATAGAAAGCCCACCTGAATATCTCAGTTTTTCATAGTTTGCAGAAATCAGGAGAGTGGAAGCTTTCCTGACCTCCACAGACAGGTCATTTCATAAGGTGGGGGCCACCACAGAGAAAATGTGTGTGGGCAGTTGTTGATTTTGCCCAACTGCAGGGCAGTATCTGCAGAAGGCCCTGTCTAGATGAACAAAGCTGCAATTATGGAACAGGGGGAGAGGCAGTTCCACTGATACGAGGGGCTCAGGCATATCCATTATTCAGTTCAA
Organism: Eublepharis macularius; assembly: GCF_028583425.1. Lineage (NCBI taxonomy): Eukaryota > Metazoa > Chordata > Lepidosauria > Squamata > Eublepharidae > Eublepharis > Eublepharis macularius. The sequence goes on from NC_072791.1 coordinate 39,161,584, forward strand.
GTCAAAAGCCTGGTAACTGATTGGAAGCCATGCTCTGTCTAGCTCCTGAAAGTAAATGAGCAGCAGCATTCTGCACCAGCTGGAGTCTCCAAGGCAACTTTAAGTGGAGGCCTATGTAGAGTGCATGACGGTAATCTAGTCGTAATGTTACTATGCCATAAATTCAAGTGACTAGATTGGCTGTGTCAAGGTAGGGGGCCATCTTCCAGGCTAGTCTGAGTTGTGAGAAGCCCTTTTTTGCAGCTGCATTTACTGGCTTCTCTAGCAGTAGTGCTGTGTCTAGTATAACCTATGCTCTTCATTGAGTCAGCCAGGGTCAAGTGAATCCCATCAAAAGCTGAATGCACAATGTTCTTCAAGATCTCTGCTTTTCCAACCAGAATCATTTCCATCTTGTCTGGGTTAATTCAATTTGATTCCTTTCAACTAATTGACAACAGCTGTCAAGCAGTGACTCAGTATCTCTACTGTATTACCAGGGGATTGGGATAATGTGATATAGAGATGGTTGTCATCTGCATATTGATGGCATCCAACTCCATATCTATGAATGAGTTCTCCTAAAGGCTTTACATAGAGGTTGAATAACACGGGGGATAAGATTGTGCCTTGTGGAACTCCACAAGATAACTCCCACACCAGGGATGCTCAAACACCTGCTTTTGTCTTGTTCATGAGTCACAAACATGGAGCCCATTTTTGATGGACTGTTTGTAGACCTATTCATGGCTGTTCATCAGGCTGATTCACTGCATTGCTTCCTAACAGTGAAGTGCAGTTGGCTTTTCACACATATACATTCTCACCCAATCTGATGGAGTTCTCTCCCCTCCCCTTCTTGCTCTGCCAATGATGTACTCAGAAAGCAATTGTTTAATTCACTAAATCAATCACAGATCATATAAATTAGTAATTGACTTTGTATTTAAATAAAAATCCACCAAACAAGAGGCATGCTAGGAAGATACAACTGAAATAGACAAGGTGGGGGGGGGGGTTCTACCTACTATAATAAAAATATTTCAACCTATACACACAATGATTATAAACAATTTGTATATATATAAAGTGCTACCAGTGAACAATGTGAAAAGTGCTCCCAATAAATACATTCAATGTAGAAAATACAATACAAGCAGTCAATATATGAATCCTCCAATCAGTCAATAAATAATCCAATCAATAGATAACAACCAGATACCCAATGATTCTTTCATAAAAAGCCCAAAAGTTCAGAAAGGTATGCCAGGTCCTTGGGGAATGGCATGCTGGAAACTCTTTAGGATGATGCAAATTAGTTAACAGAGCAAAAATGGTAGCTGTTAGCTCAATATGAAAGAAAAATGTTTACTCTTACAAGTACTTCCCCTGAAATCAATGGGACTTTGCAAACACTAATTTGTTTGCTAAGCTGCTAAATTGTGAGCTTCTAAATCAAGGCCTTATTGGCAAATTTTATGTCCTGATACCCAGCTACATCCTTGCTGAGAGAGTCTCAAATATTTCCCATGATACTAATGGTAAGTGGCAACATAAATAATCAAATGTATGATAATTTTACACAGCTCAGCCATAAAATCAATCCATTTTTATGCTTCTATCCATCACCTCTGCACTTTACAGTCCTTGTTCTAATTCCCCACATGGAAATGAGGAATTAATGATTGACTGAGGAGTTTATTCATGTAAAATGCTGAGATGGAAAAAAATATCAAACCATATGTGGATAAAGCATCTCTTAAAATCAAAGGGTTGGATCCAGCACAGCATTTCTGCAAGTGCAAGTACTACTGCCTCTAGGGCATGGCTTTCTCAGCTTTCCCCTCCCATGATAGCCTGAAATGACCCCTGAAATTCTGCTCCTGGAGAGAGAGGCCCCAGGAAACAGGATTTCAGGAAGCTTTTCAGGCTGCTGTGAGAAAGGAAAGCTGAGGGCCAAGCTAGAAGTGACGAATTACACTTGAATGGCAAGTGAACAGACTCACATGTATTCCTCCCTGTTCACTTGCACTCCACTTGCGCTCCACTCAAAGCACAAGTAGAGCGCAAGTGAACAGGGAGGAATACATGTGGGTCTGTTCACGTGCCATTCAAGTATAATTCATCACTTCTAGCTTGGCTCTGAGAAAGGTCTTCTGCCCAGGAAGAATCCGCAGAAACCTGCAGAAACACTGCACTGAACATAACCCAAAGAGTGGTGCCTGGGAACTGGCAGACCACATAAAGACCAAACTAGACATAATGAAGATGCAAAAGATCCAGGATGAGTATTTCTAGGCTTTTAAACAAGCAGCCACAGGCAACTGCTTTGAAGATCTGGGAACAGTAACTGGGGAAGATTTGTTTAAACACTTCTTTATCGTACCTCTTCCAAGATTTAACTAGCCCCTCCAAACCTACAATTAGTTCAGCACAGGGGAAAAGACAGATCCCAGCCTTAACCATCCCTCCCCCCCCCAACCTATGGAGCTTCAGTGGGGCTATTTAATCATAGCAGAGGACAGAAGTGTACCAAACCAGATGTGTGCAACTTTAAACATACTTTAGGAAACACCAAATAGTCTCTAAAGGCTGGAGTTTTAAGTAGAGGAATGGAGAGAGGGAGAACTATACAACCATTTCCTTTCTGGGCATTTGCTTGCTCAAAACCCCTCCCCAAAGCTCCTTTTCTTCCCTCACTCATGGGAGGAAAAGGTGTGGGTACTCATATTTGCTAGTAGAATATGAGTAGAATAGAGAGCTGCTGTAGCACAGTGGTTAAGTGGTTTGGCTGTGAATCAGTACTCTACTGGTTGAAATCCCTCCACTGTCATGAGCTCAGTAGGTGGCCTTGGGTAAGCCATTCCTCCCAGCCCCAGCTCCCCAGCTGTATTGTAGGGATAATCATAACACTAACTTGTTCACTGCTCTGGGTGAGGCACTAATCTGTCTATGAGAATAGTATATACATGCAGTTATTGTTGTTGTTGTTGTTAATACAAAAGCTTTCTCATGTTCAATGAGGTGACTCTCAAGTCAGGATTTACAGTTTAAAATAATGAAAAAATCTTGTCTTTCCAAGGGTATGTGTGGAGGTAAAAATAAGCAGAGAATACAAAAGCAATGTGGGAGGAGAGTTTATTTTTCAATGAAAATGTAAATAGAAAGGGAACTGTCAAGGCACCATTCTCTTATCATTCTTCTACCCAAAGGTGAAGATTCCTTAGGCTGCTCTCTGTAAAAAGAAATACTCATTGGGGAAAGATACTTATGGCCATGGGTCATCTCTTATTTATGTCAGATTGAATATCCAGACAGAGTTTTGTAAAGGGAACAAACAGCAGTATGGTTATTCCTTGGCAGCTGTCCCGTTCTACTATTGCTTTGACATCCCCCACCAACTGCTTCTTCGTCCTTCCTGAAGTATTCTTATGGATTCTACCCAGTCAGAGATCATGTACTATGTTGACATCACTGAGGATAAATGAGGGCAAATGAGGAAAAATGGGACAACACAAGTGGAAATGAAAACATGTTCATATGGACTGATGAAAAAATTGCCAAAAATGGGGGAGTGGGCATTCTTTGGCACTGCTGAAAATGTTCATGAAAAATTGAAAGTAGACATGGCTCAGATCTAGTAGAAATGATAATTTACGCAGGGATGTATTGTCATGGAAATAGAGTGGTTTCAAAGAAGTTGGAATTTGGGATAACCAGTGTTCAGATATGAAGAGTTCTACTGACTTTACAGTGATTACATTTACATATACAGGCTTGCACTGCTCCAGGGTATGATCTGTTTTCCCACTATTAAATTCTATTCTCTTCATTTTGTCTGTTTAAAAAAAAAAAAACCTGTTCAATGCATTTTTAAGATAGTCTGACTTCTTTTTAAAAAATGAGTTCTGATTTGCCAAAACATCAAATTTCTGGAGTAGATTGTTTCAAGACATGTACCCCTTTCCGTGAACTTAAAAATGATCCATAATATGATTAGACACTGCACATTATTATGGGCATTTAATGGAATTTTATGATTTACTGCAGACTGATTCTGCCAGCTCCTTCCCTTGAGCAAAGTCAGAAGAACATCATGAATCAAGGGCAAGAGAAGAACTCACTATGCAGATACCTAGTAGAACTTTAAAACTTGCTGATAGATCAAATAATTTATTTAATGACAGGTGCACATTTCTTCAAACACTAACCACCACCACCTGGCTTAAATTCTCTTAGATTGGGTGTTTCTCTATAACAAAAGCATTTGTAATAGCAGAGTTTGGGGTTCAGAGTGGTCTAGATCCTAACTCGGTTTTCCAGTGGAAGGCAAGTCTGCCAGAAGAAAAGTGGGTTAACTTCTGAATATTCCTGCTGCAAACAACTCTTTGCTCTTCTTGCTGTTCCCCAACCTACCTGACGGCAGCAGTCCTGGGAAGAGGAGACGTCTGCAAAGGTATGTCAGGATGCAGTTGGGAGGACAGAAAGTTCATCTCCAGAAGAGACATTCTACTTGTCCTAAATAGGATCTATACCATTATTCACTTAGTACTTATAACGTGTTTTTTATTTGGGTAAAATGAGCAGTTCATTAGGGCTTCGGAACTCAGACATATTCTTGTTAATAGAGCAAATCTGTTAAAATAATTATAACTGTTTTCATTTTCAAGGCCATCAATAGTTCAGAATGCTCCTGAAATAATTCTTGAAGTCCCCCTGTGAGCACAGAGTAGCCATCTTTCTTTATTGGAGGCCACCCTATGCTTCTCCTCTGGCAAACTACTTCCAAATGATAGAGGTGGCTGTGAAGAGGGCCATAGTTTGCATGGAAGTCCAATATACTTCTCCAGCAGAGGAGACCTTCAGCAGAAGATGTTGTGCAGACCTCATCACCATTGCCATAATTTCTTTCAGAAAGAGAATAAAAAACAAATGGGTTATCATCACTTTCTTCTATGGTGCCAGCCTATGAGTTTCCATACAAAATATATGAATCAAACATTAAAAATTGAAACACCTAATGCTGTACATTCAGTTGATATTTCTTTTTAGGCACTCTTGATATTTATGGTTCAACAAAAATCTTTTTCTCCTTGGTGATTATGTGAAGCCAAAGCTCTGCATCAATGAAATAGTGTGAAACTTACCAAAATACATTTTCAAGTACATGTAAGGATGAAGGCTACACACTGTTCATGAACTTTATGAACTTTTTGCTTTGTTTGTATGAATGTTCAAATGTCTCTATTCACAAGCACTGCTGGCCCTGACCAATAGCACATGCAATACTTCCTATACAGCAGAGTCACATGCACATATTTGGGTGATGACTTTCTGTTGAAGTCTGTCAGGCTCTGCCATGGGTGCTGTTAAATCAGGCGCCAGCGTGCCTGACCTCAGTTCTGGGGAGCCATCAGGGACCATGCACATTCTCCCTCTCAGTCCACTCGCTGCCCTGTGGGTGGGCTTCCCTTATATCCCTTCACCCATTCCCGGCTCCACCTGCCAGCCACACACCCCAGCACTCTAGCCACAGCCCTGACTGTCCTAGGGAGCCACACCTGGGGCTGCTCTGCTGGCTACTCTGGGCAGCCACACCTGTGCTTTCTCTTTTGGCTGTTGGCCTTTCTTTGCTGCTTGCCTCAGGCAGCCCCACCTGTGGTTGCTTTGCTCCCAGCCTCACCTGGTCCTTGCTAACCTCTTCTAACCTGCCTGCAGGTTGGGGCATGGCCCTGTGCTGCCTTTCCTCCACTGCTGGTAAGGTTGCTGGCTGGCTTTCTGATGGCTGGCTGTCCCCTCTTCCTGTGCCTTCTCCCTCTGGTCTGTTCTCCTCCTGGTTGTCCTCACTCTCCCAGCATGGGCTCCTGGCCTTCCACTGGAGGGTGGGACTAGCTGGCTCCCACCTGTCCCATCTGACCCTCTGTGGCTTGGGTGCTTCTTTCCCCCCTCTGTTGCCGGCCCGTTTGGGACCTGGGTGTCTGTCGGGGTGGCTGGGTAGCTGTCCCCCAGCTGCCTCCCATCCCCTCCTCCTGGTAAGTTTGGGGGCTGCACCTCAGACCCCAGACAAAGTCCACACAAGTTTCACATTTTCTGTATAGCAACTGCATTATTAAATGTTCTGGCACACCTTAAAATGGGTATTAGCTTTTGAGTCAAACTTGGAATTGATCTTTCAAATGGAGTGGGCTCACAATTTTAAAATATATATTTCTCTTACACACACAAAAAGGGAGAGACCCATCCCAAAATATATTTTACATCTTACATGTTACTACTGGAATTGATGTCCCTGTCATTATCCTTTCACTGGAGTATTCCTTAAAACAGAACTAAGTAAAACAATAGTTTCAAGAGATCATGGTTTTCTTAGTAAGTCATACTCTTTATTATTTATTTACTAAATGTAAAAGCCACCTCTCCAGAGATTTGGTTATAACGTATTTCAGTTTACTCAAGTATATGGAGCCAACCAGATGATTTTGCTTTAGAAAACATACCTAGTAACAACTATGAAAGCCATTATCTTTGGACCCTGTTTCTGAGCTCCTTAGAAGCATCTAACTGGCCACTCCTAAATAGTGTTGATTTTTAATTTCTTATTCTACTTTCAACTGAAAACATCCATATTTCATTTGCCCTGTACAAAACAAGCCTGTGATTATTTAGCAGCATTTTCTGTTTCCCTTGCACTGAATATCTCCAATAAATTTTCCAATTTTGAACATTACCTGAACATCAGTAAAACAAAACACATTATATCCATACTATATACCTAAATGACATCCACTACACTGCACATTTTAAATAATATATGTATGTAAAAGTCATAGAATATCCATATAAACAAAAGCTACAAATCAGAGGAAGGAGAATCAAAACAACTAACAACAATATAAATGAGTATACAACAAAACAACATCTGCTCATCTGTACCACGGGATATAAAATGCAGAACTAGAAGACTCTTGGTCTGACCCTTCTGACGTCTAAAGATTGTTATGGTGAACATTTGAATTGCTTATTGCCTCTGAGGCAGTCTTGGATTAGATCCACAGCAGTGCAATCCCTGCTCCCGTCATGGAATGGAACTTCTCTACCTAATGCTGCATTCCACTGCATTCCAAAACATGCCCCTTGTGGTTAGATGCCCCAATATCATTCCTGGCTGCAATGTGTGTGGGGGTCAGCAGTGAAAGCTACAACCAGTAAAAGTCCCCTTCTCTGACAACTGAAGTGTACTCCCACTGGTAGAAAAGATTTGGACCCAACTTTATAAAGATAACTGTTTCCATATTTAAACTGGAAAAGTAACAAAAATCTGCTTCCTTCCAATAGCAAACTTGCCATGTTCTTATGTGCCTGAAAGACTATTGTATCGTGGCAAGCAGCAGAGAAGTATGTAATCTCAATTCCGATACCTCCACTTTGTCCTGATTATGGAGACTTATTCAATGAGAAACTGCCCTGATTAGCTATAATCAGATACGTGCACAATGTCGCTAATGAAGCTCATACCTCTCAAAGGAACTGTCAGCATTCAGATTTGGGAAAATTCAAAGTTACCCACAAATGTTATGAATCTGAAGAGCTGTCAGTCTTATGTGTTGTTCTTATAGACAAGCTACACACTTGTCTACATGTGAGTAGCCTAAGGTCACCCAGCAAACTTCCATGGCAGAGGTAGGATTGGAACTTGAGTCTCCTAGATCCTAGTTGCATGCTCTTAACATTTCACCACACTGGCTGTGATAGCTCAGAGAGGTTCCTGAATCTGTTTTCTTTTATGAAAGAGGGGATATTTTCCAACCTTTTGCCTTCTGCTGCTGTTCTCCCAAATTGTTCTCCTCTCCTAAATTTTATCTTAACAACAACCCTGTGAAGTAGGTCTGGCTGAGAGTGTGTGACTCGCTCAAGGTCAGACAGCAACCTTCAGTGGCAGAGCTGGGATCCCAACCTGGATGTACTTGATCCAAGTTCTACTTTCTAACCACTATACCACACTGGCTTAAATAACTCAGGGAGGATCTTAAACCAATTTGCCATTCACCCACTGGCTGCAGGAGAGCCCTTGTTTCTAGCAGGTGCTTTCTGCTGCTGCTTAGCTGGTCAGTGAGAGACAAAATGGTGGAAAACGGGGGGAATGTCAGCAACATCCTGACATGTTTACTCCACATGTGTCCATAGAGTTTTGTCCAAATGCCAGAGGGTCCCTACGGGTATGCAAAAAAAGAAATTTGGGTTTCCCGCTTTGGGAAACCTGAAGCAGAAAAAAAGAGTTGGAAATAAGGGATTCCTGAATCAGCAAGCTGCTTCAGGAATCCCTTGTTTGACCCACTTTAGTGTGCTCCATAAAGATTTGGAGCACACTGACAGACTACCCATTGCTTATTTCACCCAATTGGGGGGGGGGAGAAGGGAACTCCCTCCTTCCCCTCCCATCAGGTGAAATAAGTTATGAGGGGGGGGAGTTCAAACCCCACCGGAGCAGATCAGCTGCTTGGCAAGGTATGTGGCGGGCCCTTTAAATGCCAACTGGGTTGCTAGGGAACCACCCCCTGCAACCCAGTTGAAGCGTGTAAGGGCCCTTTCACCACTGCTTGCAATCCAAGTGGCAAAGAAAGGGCCCTTTAAACTCCATCTGGTTCACAGAGGAACGCCCCCCCCCCCCGTCGTGACCCAGGTGAAGCGCGGAAGGGCCCTTTCCAGCTGGCTGGATGGAGGGGGGGGAGTGTTTAAAGGGGAAAAAGCGACTTGGATCACTTCAGGAAGCTTAAGCAACTTGGATCACTTCAGGAAGCTTTGATTTGGGTGTTCCAAATCGATGCCAGCATGCTAGCCCCAATTCGGTAAACCCGAATCTTTACAGATCGGGTCCAATTTGGGCATTTTCCCCAAATCGAAAAACCCAAAGCACACACCCTTAGTCCCTAGCATTCCTTGGTGATGTGAAAAGAGTCCAGTAGCACCTTTAAGCCTAACCAACTTTACTGTAGGATAAGTTTTCGAGAATCACAGTTCTCAAAAGAAACCTTTCAAAAACAGAATCCAACAGGAAGTTGCTGAATTGGAATTCATATGTAAATTTGATTCAGTCAGGCTTGGATTGAATAGGGACTATGAATGGTTATCTCATTATAAGAAGTAACTGATTTCATTATCAGAAGCAAACTGATCCCATTATCAGAAGCTGATGATTGCATCTACTCCCCCTCCCCTCTCCACCTATACATCTAACCAGTTGCTTCTTACCCTCCATGCATCTGATGAAGAGAACTGGGATTCTCAAAAGCTTATGCTACAGTAAAGTTGGTTAGTCTTAAAGGTGCTACTGGATTCTTTTCTATTTTGCTACTACAGACTAACACGGCTAACTCCTCTGGATCTATTGCAAATAATATGGGGGTCGGGGTGGGGGGTTCTTCACATAAGATGAGCCAGACTGCAACTCCTATAATCTGCTTGGGACTGCAACTCTTATCATCATCCTGAAGCTGGTGGCCAACTTTGAGACTTCTGGCTTTATTTTCTGATGAGTTGTCTGCTACAGACAGAATACATTTGTTTCCATTGCAAATAGAATTCCCTTCAATTTTGATACTGCAGCTTTTGTCATTATCCTGAACTTGGTGGCCAATTTTCAAAATGCCTAGCTTTATTTTCTGATGAATTATTTCCGTCACAGACAACCATAGCATTTGGGAGGTTCCAGAAATTACATGGGCCAAGATGTTCTGAGTCTCTTCACTGGTGACTGATTTTGAGACTCCTACCTTCATGTTATTGGGAGTTATGCCTGAACAGATGCATGGATGGATGGATGGACAGACGGACGGACAGATGGATGGACGGACAGATGGATTCTTTTATCATTGTAAATTATTTAACAACCACAGCAACACGCCCCCCCCCCGCCCAATGTCTATATTCTCAACTTTTTCTCATCTCCTGTTTTTTCAGTAGCTACGTATAACCAGAATTGCTAATGTAGGGCATGATTTCTTCATCAGCCATTAACATAATTTATTATTTCACTCATCTTTCAATTGCTTTTAACAGAGACAAAAACTGATACCTCTGACTGTCACCAGGGTGCCCATTCATTATAAATTTCACTTACAGGGAGAATTGTGTCTAATCACAGTGATTCGTCTCTTGCAATTCTATTTGCATATGAGCTGGGCAAGCGGGCCCAATAAATAATGGACTCCAGTTAATGTTATTGATTGGGAAGATCTAACCCCTTTACATACTTTCATTAATTATCTAAGATTCCTTTATGAAAAACAGAGGGGAAAAAATAGCTGTCTTGATATGTCAAGCTTGTTCATAGTGCTTATGCTATCATCTCATGCTTGACAAAGCATTGATAAAGTTAATGCTTAATTCAGCGTGCAGTTTGCCATAGCTTCTTAGATGACAGAACAGTGATGTTAATAAAGCCCTGGTAATGAGTTTACAGTTGAGAGAAAGCAAAGAACAATGTGGATCAGATGATATTTTCAGTTTCTGAATTTCTCATAAGAATAGTAAAATTCCTGAAAGTCTACCTGAAACAAGTCAAGTTGAGCTACATTTACTTTATATGTATGTATGTATGAGAGGGTCAGGAGATTAATTTTCACTGCAAATTGTGTGTGTTAATTTTCATGAGAGTTAACATGCCCTGTGTTAAGGGAAGTATCAAAATCCATCACAGGTCTCCAAGCACATTTTCCACAAAAATTTCAGTTATGTTGTACCACCCAGTTCAGTTCAAGGCCATGCTAGAAATAGTGAGATTGTTTCTGCATGTTTTGCATGTTTTTTCTATCAAAGATGTCTCCTCCACATTTCTATAAGGCTGAGAAGAAAAAGATGCTGGTGGAAAGTACCTTCAAGTCAGGCAAAATGGGTACTCAAGCACCCACAGCCCCTGCCAATGTTGTCATTTTCAGCATGATTGGAAATAACCCAGAAGTGATGATGTCACTTCTAAGATGACTCGGAAGTGGACACTATGTCAGTCATAGTGGAAGTGACATAATCAACAGGGCCCATGGTTGCGCACAAAGGCTCACGTGGGTGTGATGTCCATGTATGAACCTGTACACCTTCCCACCCCCACCTCCTGCTGGTTGCCAGGGGCCCTGGCAACTCTGGGCCTAGACCATGAGTGACCAAATGTTTTGAACCTGCAGGCACCTTAGGAATTCTGACACAGCATGAGGGCACACAGCCACAAAATGACTGCCTCAGGAGGCAAGAGCCAGCCACAAAATGGCTGCTGCAACTTACCTTCAGTCACACAGTGAGAGTCTTTGTACTGTGGTAGCAGCTACTGCCAAAGCAATGTCTTTAAAAATCTGCATAGCCAATCAGATCTCTAACGGTCAATCAGAAGCCTTGCTGGGCAAAAGCCCCACCTAGACCTACCTACTTTCTATATACACTTGAGGGGCAGCAGAAAAGCATCAGCAGGCACCATGGTACCCACAAGCACCACACTGGGGACTCCTGGCCTAGACCTATGTCTACAAAGGAGGCTCTCATTTGGAAATTATCTGGATTTTCATAAAAATTACCCCATAGGTGCCAGTAATTTCTAGACAATTAACCTGTCATTCCTTTACCTGATGTGACCTGTGCCATGATATTTCCAAGATAGTACGCTTTTCTAAGCATAGTTAAATGAAGATATTCATGACAGGAGCTGGGAATTTATGTCCCTCGCATTTTAATATTGACAGAGCCTCATCTCATGCAGCTCATAATCTATACAAAAAGCAAAACCATTAGCCCCCTCAGCGTATATCATCTTCATGCAAGATCACATTTTCCTACAAACAGAGAGGAAGTGATCAGCCTTACCCAAAGAGCAATTGGTTCCATATTTTTCAAATGAGTGAAACAGAAATGCAGGCCTGTTGGACCAATTAGGGCTGCTTTTGAGGAAGAAGACAGTTGATCTGCAACTGCTTGCTAAATGCCTCCCTCTAGCCAACATTGTTAATCACTCTCTCAAGTTCCAAATCAACATAACTGGCTTAGGGAAGGAAAGAGAGAGAGGGAGTAGAAAGCTGGAGACCAAACTGTTGAGCATAGTTATAATAAGGCCTGTTCACAAGGTAATGCCTCAGGAGAAGTTGCACTTTTATGGAAAGCCAAGAGAACATCTTTGTTTTCTCCATGTTCCCCATGCCAAGAAATCAACAAAAGCTTAGCTCAAAAAAACCCAGCCAGAATGTCATTCTCCACTGTGACTCGGGGAGGAAGGAAGGTTTGCACTTTGAATAGCAATAAGCTACAGACGCCTTTCCTAATTGAGGACATCGGTTCCTTCAAATGCCAAGATTTTGTTCATTAAACAGGAGAGAACCTTACACCTTTGCTTTGGTGATTATGCATTTCAAAAGGCAGGGAGGTCGTAGGCAAAGAGGATGTAAAATCCACCCCCCCCCCCACCAGCAGCACCACTTTCAGAGAGCTTTTAAAATCTTAACACCATAGAAATGTTTCCTGTTTAGTCTGCCTCCTGATGAACCTAAGATCATTTTAATCCCCATATATTGGCGCTGATGTTGATTAAAGGAACAAGATCATTGATAACAACATTAAACAAGTCAGTGAACTGTCTGCAAGCGCCAAACCTCTGAGCAGCTTGGTTTCTTACTGATTCTTACTAAGTCAATTGGATTTGTTGAGCCAAAATGCAGACCTGAAGACTTCAGACAGCCTCGGGGAATCAAGTTGCCCCAGGATACTTGGTGGTGGCTTACGAAGAGTAGGGCTTAAATATGGCACAGATTGCTAAAACCTGCCCCAGGGAAGTGTGCCTGCCATAAACCCTTCTGGTTAGTGGAGTTATGCGGAGAATTAATTTAGTTCACTGTGAGACACACTATTAATGTTCCTGTTTTACATGTGAATGAATGCAGTGCATTAGATCCATTCCAATGGCAGTTATCTCACATCAGCATCACAAAAAAATCTATTGCTAATGTCATTCGATTTAAATACAAGTTTGCATGCAAGAATCAACTGGAAGAAAGTATTCTTTTGGAGAAAATGCCAGTGTAAGACACAGTGGGAAAATTCAAAGCAGAACCTCAGTGTCACTTTTCAAGTTATTCTTGAAAATCTATTGGAAAGGTGAATGATGGTGGGGGTAGATATTTTGAGGCACCAGTTCTTAAATTGCAGATCATGGATCACAGCAGTTTATGGCACATTTGTAGACGTCTATCAAGTACTGAGATTTTAGCTCATAGTAACAGCTTTATTGAAAACTGAAAGCAGACAGACTGAAGACAGGCTCAACAGGAGCCAACTATATACACACAAGCCACACCCCTTTTTCAAGCAACAACCAATAGGCCGTTATAACTAGAATCCTTAGTTTGCATTAATTATATACAAAGTAACTTATTTACAGTACAGTGATTGGTCTTTATTATACAGCACTGATTGGCTGCTGCCAGCAGGAAACAACCAATAGTAATGAAGACTTGAGGAGCCTTCTCTTAGACAGAAGCTAAGTCAATACATAACATGTCTACTTTACAGGATCACAAACAATGGGAAAAGATACTTTTAAAAAACTAATTATAAAGAATGTGTTCCTTTATCAGACCAATCTTGCTCTATTGAACATGCATTCCAAAAGAAAGAAGGCAATTCATACATGCATGCTCTCTGAGATGATAACTGACTGCCAAATAGCAATAAGGCATGTTCTTTAACCACTTCCAAGTCTGCCAGGAGAAGGAGGCAGCATGACTGGATCTACAAATATGTACCAAATGATCATATTCTTGGGTGATGGCCTGAGATTGCAATAGCATTTCCGCAATGTAGTCTAGATACTGGAAAACGTAGGGAGGGAGGGAGGGAGGGGGGTAGCAAAAGAGAGGCAGGCGGGCGGGTGGAAAATTCCTTCCTGACTCCAAAGTGGTGATCAGCATTACCCTGGGCATATAAGAAAGGGCCATGAGAGCCTAGCACTGGCTCATCCCTTCATGCCCTCCCTCTTCTAATCTGCAGGCATTCATATTGAGTTAGAGAATCATCATAGCTGTTAGGTGGCCATTTAGCCACTGAGAAACTGCTGTAATTGTCAGGAAGTTCTTCCTAATTTTCAGCCAAAAACTTTTTTGCTTTCATTTTAATCCGTTGTTTCTGGTCCAATCTGCTGAGCAACAGAAAACAACTCTGCTCCATCCTCTATGTGACAGCCTTTCAAATACTTGAAGAGAGAGTATTTTGCAAACAGAGGCCCAGTTGCATGCACATTACTAGTTGTAATTAGCCTCAAAGAATTATGCTGCCCTGCTTTTTCAATCTCCCCCCCCCCACCAAGAGCTCTTGGCGATCCAATGGGAAAACAACTCTGCTTTGATTAGTCTGGATCACCAAGACTGCAGAAGTTCCTATGTTTAAGGGCCAAGCTACACATGACGAATGACACTTGAACGGCAAGTGGATTGAGTGGAGGGCAAGTGAACAGGGAGAAATACACTTGCCGTTCAAGTGTCATTCGTCATGTGTAGCTTGGCCCTGAGTTAATGTCAAGATAACCACTTGATTTGATTGCTTCCATCTTTCTCATCAAGTACTAGAAGAATGACCAGACTTGTAGTACAACTGAGATCCAGTGTGGTATAGTGATTAGAGTGTCAGACTAGGATCTGGAGATCCAGATTTGAGTTCCTATCGTGCTGTGAAAACTCACTGGGTAACCTTGAGCCACTCACTCTCTCAGTTTAACTTCTCTCACAAGGTTGTTGTGAGGAGAAGAGGACAATGTAAGCTGCTTTGGGTTCCCATTGGGACCTTAAAACAACAAACAAACAAACAAATTCTAAGCATGTCTTCGATTCTTAAAGCACTAGAATTGCTGTATAAGCAGTTCTCGGATTCATGAATTTCATAATCACATGCTGAGGCCACAATCTGGTACATGAACTATATGGGGGAAATCTCTTCCTCATTCTATTCTAGAATTTCACCCATTGTTCTAATCCCCCTCCCCCATTTGCCCATCAGAGAATCTTATGATAGGAACAGAAGAATCCTGCAATAAATGGGCAATGGATTGGGATATTATCTTATTCTCTGCATCAAACCTCACAAATATTTATTCAAATAGATTCTAAAACATTTTTGGAACAGCTAGTTTCAAGCTGTTTTCCCCAGACTAACACAGCTTCTTACAGTAGTTTAAATGATTCATTCTTTCTTATGCTGTGCTTGTAACTTCTATCTCAAAGGTTATAGGACAGGGCCTGCTGAAGCTTCAGAAACAAAGTTAAAATGCACAGACACAAAGGGTTGAACTGCATGGATTTCCAGTGGATACTGCTAGTGATATCGGTCTGGGTTCCTTTTTTTTTCCTTTTGAAGAAAACTGGTAAATGGCTTGATGGCTTCTACTTTCCATTGTCTACAACACATAAATGACATTTCTTAATATTTCTTTCTCTCATTTTTTTAAGGCAAAATGGCCATTTCTTCCCTTCTTATGTGTGTGTAAAGTGCAACCCCATGGGATTTCCAAGGCAAGAGATGAGCAGAGGTGGTTTGCATTGCCTGCTCTGTGTAGCAACCCTGGACTTCCTTGATGGTCTCCCATCCACGTGCTCACCAAGATCAGCCCTGTGTAGCTTTTGAGGTCTGATGAGACTAGGCTAGCCTGGACCATCCAGGTCAGGGTCTCTTCTTATGTACCAAAAGGAAAACCCAAGATGATTCGGCAAGAAAAATGTCATCCAAAGTCACTAACAATACTTCAGAAATACTATTTAAAAGATAAACTGGAATTACTGCTATCCTTTGCATTATGTGATATATAAACAGGAGTGAGCTGGAGCATGAACATCACTCCCATGCTACAGTTGCTCCACTGGCTACCCATCGTTTACCATGCTCAGTTCAAAGTATTAGTTATTATATTCAAAGTTCTTCACGGCTTTAGTCCAGCATACCTACAGGACCGCCTCCCTCCATATGTTCCTCCACGGCACCTTCGCTCATCTGAACAGGGTCTCCTGCAGGTACCAGGCTGCACACAGGTGAAATCAGCAGCAGCCCATACACGGGCTTTCTCTATGGTGGCCCCTATCCTGTGGAATGACCTGCCTGAGGAAGTCAGAAGAGCCCCCACTCTCCTGGCTTTCCATAAACGATACAAAACCAAACTATTCAAAAAGGTTTTTTACTCAAATGGGAGGGCTGTATCGTAGGGATGGGGTCTCAGGTGCTTCACTAACAAGTTGGGGATCATAGACTTCATCACCATTTTTGCCTCATATATTATCTGCTGCTTTAAATATGTACTCCTATGTACAACCATCACTCCATGCTGTCTAATATTAGTCCTAGAATTGATTATGTTTTGCTTCAGTATCTCTACTATGTCTTGGATCCTTGCTAATGCTATATCTTTAAACTTGTATATGTTTACCTTATGGTATTGTATTGAAATGTACTTACTTGATACTGATTGTATTAACCCCATACTGTGTAATCTGCCTTGAGTCTCAGTGAGAAAGACGGACTATAAATGACATAAATAAATAAATGACAAATATTCTTGGTCATTTTTAAGAACTTCAGGTTGTCTCAACCAGTCTGATCCCATAGATACACTAACACAGAAATAATACAAATAGAGATGAGAAACTTTTTTTCTCTCAAAACAGATCTGCTAGAGTCACATTGAAAGTTTATTATGAGCTGGAGGGCTACCAACCATTTGCATGTTTTATTAGCATAATTAGAAACCTGGATGATTAACGTATTAAAGGTGCTGAAAAGATGGCTTTGGCTAAATGTGCCTTCAGTTGGGGGCGGGGGGTAATGTTCACAAGAGGACAAGAGAAGCAAGGATGTTTGACCAGTGTGATTCGGGGATCTGTTTTCCTAGTTCACAACAATTTATTTATTTATTTATTTATTTATTCAATTTATATACCGCCCATCCCAGGGGCTCAAAAGTTGGCAGTTTGGCAAGCCCCCAGAAATGGGAAGTAGAGAGATTCCAAGGGCTGTAACAAAAAAGTATTCCTAAGCAATGGTCTGAGAATGCGGCCCTTTCCTGGCACGCTGCAAGCAGCTTAGCCAGGGGCCGTTGATTGCCGCTCCGGAGGATGGGAGACAGCACCTCCCCCACCTCCATATATGGAGTGGCTGGAAGGGCGGAGCAGGAGCCATTTGCGGCTGCTCTGCCCTTCCCAGCCTCAGTTGGGTTTGTCGCTCGGACTGGAGAGGACGTGCTCCAGCCGAGCTTCCCAACAGGCCGGGCCAAGCGGGAGCGCGGCGGTCGCGCTGTTCCGGGGCGGCGGGAGCGGTCCGACGGCAGCGATCTCGGAGCTCCTGGCTGCCCGGCGTTCGGAGGAGCGGTTTGCGCGGGCCGGGCTGTGGCCCTGTGGGCGTCGCGCGGTCGGGTCTTTTTCCCGGCTGCTTCCCCTGGGGCGGGTTGCCAACCCCGGGGGGGGGGAAAGGGTGACGTGCCGCGTGACTGGGCTGCGGCGGCTGCAGCGGGCTCCCAGGTGTCTGTGCCGGGTGGTGGGGTTGCCAACTGCTGCAACGGGGCCTAATTTCGTCCACCGCCGGCTTTGACTGGGCAGCGCTTGAGGCGGCTGGCCGTAGTTGGGTCTTTTGCCGGTGCCGCCCCCCCCTTTTTTGCTGGGTGTTCCCCCCCCTTTTCATATTCAGGGTTTGGGCCCTGGCATTTAATTGGGGTGGTTTGCTGCTGCAATTAGGTGGCAGCCATTTTGTGTGCGGCCTGGGGTTTGAGTTCCCGGTGGCCATTTTGTGGTGGCGGCCATTTTGAATTGGGCTGTGTTGCCTATTGGGCGGATCGCAATTAACCCTGGTCTGTGGCTGCATTGACAGTGCCTTTGTGTGTTTTTGGGGCATAGAGGCAGGTTACCCTATAGTTACTAACTTAAACAGTAATTAAAAAAAAAAAAGGAAAGACAGGGAGGCCCGAAAGGAAATAGGGAGAAGGCTTGTCTTTCATTAGGGATACAATGCCTCCCAAAAAGGGCAAGGGTTTATCCAAAGGGAAACAGCCTGCTAAGAAGGCTCCTAATAAGCGGCCACCCCCCCAGGTATCCTCTTCAGACGACGAGGATGTGGGTGGGGATCAGTTGGATATTTTGAAACGTTTAGAGGCTTTGGAGCAAGCTAGAGGGGGCGGTGGTTCAGTACAGCATGCGACTTCTGCTACTAGGCCACTTCGTAGTGCTTCCAGGGATGCAGTCAATCGTAGCATCTTACGTCGTTTGTCTGCCTTAGAAGGGGCTGCTGGATCCTCGATGGCTGGTGGCAGCGGTGGACGCGAGACTGCTGTTACAGAATCCCAGGAGCCGGTGGTGGATCTAGAGCGTGATTGGCAGGACGACCCGCCTCCGGTGGCTGTGGCTGTTGACCCGGTGGATGTTCCTGGTAAGGATGCTGCACCACACTACGGATATCATTGGCCTTGGGGGCCTTGGGCACAAGGGGCCACTGCAGGTGCGGCTGGAGCTCACCCAGAGCCTTCCCCTGCACAGTTGTCTGTTCATCCTCAGCAGGCGGTGACCCCCCCCCTCATGGGGGAATGCCAGTATGGCAGCATATTTGGGCGCAATGGGTTGGCCTGGGTATCCTGCCACGCATTGGGGTTTTTATCCTTCTACTCCCTTGGCCTACAGACAGGTTCCTTTTAACGCAATGCCGTTTGGGGACACAGCCTTGCCCCTAGGGGACCATTTGACACAGTCCACACGGGACAAGATACTGCGGGGAGAGTATGTTGACATCTTTTCCCTTCTTTTTCGTGAATTGGAAAAGAAGGATAAAGATGACATGGATGAAAGGGATAAGGAGAGGCTTAAGAGGAGGAAGGTTGAGAAGACGTGGAACAATTGGCTTCCAGGCTTCCTAGTCTATGCTGGCGTGATTGCTAGGGCCCAGCCCGCTCGGGCTGCGTCCCTCTTTCAGTATTTAGATATTATTTTAAAGGGTTACACGGGCTTCTCAGGGGCTGCATGGATGCAGTACGATGAGGAGTTCCGGATGCGGGCAGCCATGCATCCGAGCTTGCCGTGGGATCGCATTCACCAGCAGCTCTGGTTGCAGGTGATGTCTCCGGCTAAGCCAAATTTAGGAGACCGGTCGGATAGCGGCCATGTGGTTCATCGCAGTTCCCAATCAACCGGTGCTCGCGTAGGAGCGGGGCAGCAGGTTCAACCCCGGCTGCTCTGCTGGGAATTTGCGTATAAGGGCACTTGTCTTAGAAAGCCCTGCCGTTACAAACACGAGTGTCCCTCTTGTGCGGGTCCACACTCCTACAATGCCTGTGGCAAGGCGCGACAGGGATGGAGTGGTAAAAGGCCTGGCGGAAGTGGTTCAGGGGGGCAACAGCCCCCTGGAAAAGGGCCCCAGCCCGGTAAGGCTGAGGGTCCTTGAGCGTCTGCAGCGAGCTTACCCTAAAAGAGATGAGGCTGTTTATTTGTTTGAAGGTTTTCATGTTGGGTTTAGGATCCCAGTTCAGGGACCTAGGGCACCGTTTATGGCTGATAATCTACGTTCGGTTCAGGGTATGGAGGACGTGGTTAGGCGGAAGATTGAGAAGGAATGTGCTGAAGGGAGGGTTCTTGGTCCATTTGTGGCTCCACCAACTCCCAACTTCAGGGTGTCCCCGTTAGGGGTGGTGCCAAAGAAGGCGGAGGGCGAATTCCGCCTTATTCACCACCTTTCCTACCCTAAGGGGGATTCGGTTAATGACGCTATTCCAGAACACTTGTGTTCTGTTAGGTATACCTCTTTTGACCAAGCAGTCAAGGTGGTACGCGGGTGTGGAGTGGGTGCGGAGATGGCGAAATGTGATATCAAGTCGGCATTTCGTCTTCTCCCTGTCCACCCCGGAGATTTTGAACTTTTAGGTTTTGCCTTTGAAGGCAAATATTACATGGACCGTGCCTTACCGATGGGCTGTTCTATTTCCTGTGCGGCCTTTGAGCGTTTCAGCTCCTTTTTGGAGTGGGAATTGAGGAGGCGTGCAGGTAGTCGTGACTCCGCCCATTATTTAGATGACTTCCTTTTTGTTGGGCGGGCGGGGTCATCTGAGTGTGCCAGGTTGCTGGACACTTTTCTTAGATTGGCTGAGGAGCTGGGGGTCCCTTTGGCTCATGAGAAGACCGAGGGGCCTTCCACTGTGCTCACCTTTTTGGGGATCGAGTTAGACACGGTCCAGCAATCCATGAGATTGACGTTGAATAAGGTGGACGATCTTCGAGCTCGTCTGCAGGAGTTTAAGGTTAAGCGCAAGGCTTCCTTGATTGAGTTACAGCAGCTGGTGGGGCATCTCAATTTTGCCTGTAAGGCCATTGCTCCTGGTAGGGCCTTTTTACGTCGGCTATGCGATGCTATGGCCCCTTTGCGTGCACCCCATCACCGCTTGAGGGTGACGAGTGGCATGCGCAAGGATCTGGATGTTTGGTCTGAATTTGTTGAAGGGTTTAATGGTGTGACACTTTGGCGAGAGGAGTTATTGCTTGAAGCCGAGTTGCAGGTTACGTCAGACGCCTCAGGGTCTACTGGCTTTGGCGTTTATTTTCGGAGGCACTGGTGTGCGGAGCAGTGGCCGCCTGATTGGTTGGCATCTGATTTAGTGAGGGACCTTACTTTTCTGGAGTTCTTTCCCATTCTGGTGGCTGTACACCTGTGGGGTGACGAGTTAGCCAACCACTCTGTCCACTTTTGGTGCGACAATCAGGCAGTAGTTCACGTGGTTAACTCCTTGACCTCCAGGTCCCCTAGGGTCATGAGGTTGGTTAGGTCCTTTACCTTGCAGTGTCTTCGGTGCAATATTTTGTTTAAAGCTAGACACGTTCCTGGAACTAACAACGGAGTGGCAGACGCTTTGTCTCGCCAACAGATGGAGCGTTTCTGGCAGCTTGCACCAGCAGCCGACCCGCAGCCGGCTGTGATGCCCGCAGTCCTATGGCGGCTTGGGAAGCCGAAGCCTGCCGGGCCATCCAGCTCGCCATCGCGCCTAGTACACGAAGAGCGTATTGGAGAGCGGTAGGCCAGTTGGAAGAGTTTCGACGTGAAGCTGGTATTGGTTGTATATGGCCCGTCCCCGTGGAGCATGTTATTCGGTTTTGTGTTAGACAGAAGGGCCGTGGGTTGGCGGTTAAGTCCATTCGGGGGCAGCTTGCGGCCTTAGCTTTTGTTAGTAAGGCTCGGGGATTGTCTGAGGCCACGGGCGATTTCCGGGTGCGAAAGATGCTCGAGGGTTGGTCCAGGGAGAGTGGGGCTCGCGCAGATCCCCGCGTTCCCATCTCACCCTCTGTGTTGAAGGGCTTACGGGTTGCTTGGAAAGCTATTTGTGCCTCAGGATATGAGGTGCGGCTCTTTCATGCAGCTGCTTTAACTGCCTTTTTCGGGGCGTTGAGGGTGAGTGAGCTTGTAGCGGCGTCCGCCAGGGATCGGTCTGGTCGTGCCCTTATGGCAGGTGATCTTCAGTTCGTTGGAGACGTCGTATCTTTGACTATTCGTAGGTCCAAAACGGACCAGAAGCAAAGAGGGGTAAGTGTGCGGTTGGGTTCTTGCACTGACCTTGAGTTGTGTCCGGTTAGGGCCTTGAGGAAATATTGGCGGGTGCGGGGGGATGGGCATGGTTGCCTTTTTCAGCACCAGGATGGTTCCCCACTGACCCGCTACCAGTTTTGGGCGGTGACAAAAAAGGCCTTGGCCAGGTTGGGCCTGCAAGGGGAGAGTTTTGGTACCCACTCTTTTAGAATCGGGGCTGCGTCAACGGCTGCGGCCATGGGGTACTCTGGTCAAGTTATTCAGAGGGTTGGCAGGTGGCGGTCTAATGCCTATCGTTCTTATGTGCGTCCCTTGTCCAAGTTCTAAGAGTTTTGATTGTTTTTGTTTCCTAGGTGTGTTTCGCAGGGGACGGCAGCGTATCCTGATATGTGGGCACAGCTACGTTTTTTGGGCGGCTCACCAAGCGCGAAGGACGCCTGTTGGGTCTCAGCTTGGGCTGAGTGAGCGGGCCGAAATTGAGTGGCGGGGCCGACGGGGCCTCCGGTGGTCTGGCTTGTTGTCAGTGTTGTTTGGTATGGGGAGTGGTGATCCACCTCACATACTAGTAGTTCATTTGGGTGCCAACGATTTGGGCCTTTTACAAGGCAAGGCTTTGTCTTCTCAGGCGCTGTCTGACATGCGCCTCATTGTCTCTCGGTGGCCGGGGGTGCTGATTATGTGGTCAGCAATGATTCCTCGGCGGGTTTGGAGGGAGGCAGAGGATCGCACTGCCATTGAGCGGGCGAGGATGAAAGCCAATAGAGCCATCCAAAAGGGTTTGGGGGAAGGGTTGGGCGTATATTTGCCCCACCCTCGGATCAGGGCCGAGTTCCCCGACCTCTACAGAGGTGATGGGGTGCATTTGTCCCAAGCGGGCAATGTGATTTTTCTAACTGATTTGCGGCAAGGGCTTGAGTTGGCCTTGGGCTATCAGTGGGGCGCCAGGGCCTAAGCAGAGGCTTGGCCTGGGCGTTGGCTGGTTTGAGTTGGAGTAGGGTGCGGGCCGGTGAGCACCCTTGGCGCTTCTCTATTGATGGGAAGAGGGGCCTGCCTAGAGGCTGGTACTGCTTTGACGGCTGCCAGATCCAGAGGCAGGCTGCCTTCGGGAACCACAGCCTGCAAGTCCTTCCCTCACTGCTATACGGCTGAGGTGCTTAGGAGCTTAAAGGGGGGTGACCAAATTGCCTGGCCGGCCGGGTCCGCTCCATCCATCGGATGGATCCCACCCGGGGCTTTGGGGCTCGCCCAGACAGGTCAAGGCGGTGGTCTAAGGGACCCCGTGGCTTGATCTGTACCGCTTTAGGTCCTTGCCGCTGTTTGGCTTGTTTATAGTTGTATTAAGTTAATAAAGTGGCCCTTAGATCCAGCATGGTGTCTGTCTATTTATTCCGACTGGGGGGGCAATGCGGCCCTTTCCTGGCACGCTGCAAGCAGCTTAGCCAGGGGCCGTTGATTGCCGCTCCGGAGGATGGGAGACAGCACCTCCCCCACCTCCATATATGGAGTGGCTGGAAGGGCGGAGCAGGAGCCGTTTGCGGCTGCTCTGCCCTTCCCAGCCTCAGTTGGGTTTGTCGCTCGGCCCACCCTCCTCTCCCTGTTTTGGTGTGGGATTAGCCGGCTGCAGTATTCTGAGCCAGGTAGGAATTTTTTCCACCTTTGTCTGTATTGGCTTTGGATGAAGGGGGTTTTTCGCCTACCTTGCACCAATTTTGGGGTAGAGGTGATTGGCTAGGGTGAGGCCTGTTAGTTTTGCCTGGCTGGTTTGAGTTGGAGTAGGGTGCGGGCCAGTGAGCACCCTTGGCGCTTCTCTATTGATGGGAAGAGGGGCCTGCCTAGAGGCTGGTACTGCTTTGACGGCTGCCAGATCCAGAGGCAGGCTGCCTTCGGGAACCCCAGCCTGCAAGTCCTTCCCTCACTGCTATACGGCTGAGGTGCTTAGGAGCTTAAAGGGGGGTGACCAAATTGCCTGGCCGGCCGGGTCCGCTCCATCCATCGGATAGATCCCACCCAGGGCTTCGGGGCTCGCCCAGACAGGTCAAGGCGGTGGTCTAAGGGACCCCGTGGCTTGATCTGTACCGCTTTAGGTCCTTGCCGCTGTTTGGCTTGTTTATAGTTGTATTAAGTTAATAAAGTGGCCCTTAGATCCAGCATGGTGTCTGTCTATTTATTCCGACTGGGGGGGCAATGCGGCCCTTTCCTGGCACGCTGCAAGCAGCTTAGCCAGGGGCCGTTGATTGCCGCTCCGGAGGATGGGAGACAGCACCTCCCTCACCTCCATATATGGAGTGGCTGGAAGGGCGGAGCAGGAGCCGTTTGCGGCTGCTCTGCCCTTCCCAGCCTCAGTTGGGTTTGTCGCTCGGCCCACCCTCCTCTCCCTGTTTTGGTGTGGGATTAGCCGGCTGCAGTATTCTGAGCCAGGTAGGAATTTTTTCCACCTATGTCTGTATTGGCTTTGGATGAAGGGGGTTTTTCGCCTACCTTGCACCAATTTTGGGGTAGAGGTGATTGGCTAGGGTGAGGCCTGTTAGTTTTGCCTGGCTGGTTTGAGTTGGAGTAGGGTGCGGGCCGGTGAGCACCCTTGGCGCTTCTCTATTGATGGGAAGAGGGGCCTGCCTAGAGGCTGGTACTGCTTTGACGGCTGCCAGATCCAGAGGCAGGCTGCCTTCGGGAACCCCAGCCTGCAAGTCCTTCCCTCACTGCTATACGGCTGAGGTGCTTAGGAGCTTAAAGGGGGGTGACCAAATTGCCTGGCCGGCCGGGTCCGCTCCATCCATCGGATGGATCCCACCCGGGGCTTCGGGGCTCGCCCAGACAGGTCAAGGCGGTGGTCTAAGGGACCCCGTGGCTTGATCTGTACCGCTTTAGGTCCTTGCCGCTGTTTGGCTTGTTTATAGTTGTATTAAGTTAATAAAGTGGCCCTTAGATCCAGCATGGTGTCTGTCTATTTATTCCGACTGGGGGGGCAATTCTCTCTTTGCAAAATGACGGGATAGAAAATAATCTGGAGTCATGCAAGGCTATTGCAGGGATACTGCATTGTTCCTGGGATATCCAGAAGCAGTAGGAGAACATTAAGGCTGTAATCTAAAGAGGAGAAGATTGACCATTTACTTCACTGGGTAAGCCTCTACATTAAGCCCCGCCCGCCCACCCCACAGTGGGGATGGGAAGGAGAATAATAAATGTGCTCAGCTTGGCCCTGCTGGCCTGACATGGTGTGGCTAGTGAGAAAGAGCAGAGCAAGGCTTCCTTTCTTTTCATCTGGCTCTGTGACCCTCCATCAGGTATAAGATTGGACCTGAGGCTGCCAGATTCCTACTCATTTATTTATTTATTTATTCAATTTATATACCGCCCATCCCAGGGGCTCTGGGCGGTGAACAGTTAAAATTGATAAAAACAAAACTAAAATCAATATACAAATAATAAAACAAATTAACAAGGTGCAGTGGTGGGGAGAACCTTCCCCACCCCAAAGGTGGGAGGCCGACATGGCACCGCCCCCTTCAATCACCAAACGCCTGGCGGAACAGCTCTGTCTTACAGGCCCGGCAGAACGATAATATGTCCCGCTGGGCCCGGGTTTCCATTGACAGAGCGTTCCACCAGGCTGGGGCCAGGACTGAAAAAGCCCTGGCCCTGGTTGAAGCGAGGCGGGCTTCCTTACGGCCGGGGACCACAAGTAAATATTTATTCGCTGATCGGAGCGATCTCCGGGGAACGTACAGGGAGAGGCGGTCCCGAAGATATGCCGGTCCCAACCCACTCAGGGCTTTAAAGGTAAGAACCAACACTTTGAACCTGATTCGGAATTCAACTGGAAGCCAGTGCAGCTGGCGCAGGACAGGTGTGATGTGTGACTGGTAAGGTATACCAGTCAGGACCCGTGCCGCCGCATTCTGGACCAGTTGTAGTTTCCGGATCAGGCCCAGGGGTAGCCCAGCGTAGAGTGAGTTACAGTAATCTAGCCTGGAGGTGACCGTTGCATGGATCACTGTAGCCAGGTCCTGGGGCGTCAGGTAGGGGGCAAGTTGCCTGATCTGACGAAGATGGAAAAATGCAGACTTGGCAACCGCCGTGACCTGGGCCTCCATCGATAGGGAGGCATCCAGGAGCACACCCAGACTCTTTACCACTGGCAAAGTTGCCAGTGGTGTCCCATCGAGGGCAGGGAGCTGGATCCCAACATCTGGCAGCCCCCGTCCCAGCTGCAGGACCTCCGTCTTCACTGGGTTCAATTTCAGCCTGCTCTGTTTCAACCATGCCGTCACAGCCTCCAAAGCTCTGGCCAGATTGTCTGGGGCCGTGTCTGGCCGGCCGTCCATCAACAGAAAAAGTTGGGTGTCATCCGCGTATTGATGACAACCCAGCCCAAACCTCCACACCAACTGGGCGAGGGGGCGCATATAGATGTTAAATAACATTGGGGAGAGTATCGCCCCTTGGGGAACCCCGCACACCAAAGGGTGACGGGCCGATAGATCTCCCCCGAGCGCCACCCTCTGTCCCCGACCCTGGAGAAAGGAGACCAGCCACTGTAAGACTGTCCCCCTAATCCCCACGTCGGCAAGGCGGCTGGCCAACAAATCATAGTCAACCGTGTCAAACGCTGCTGTGAGATCAAGTAACACAAGCAGCGCTGACCCGCCTCGGTCCAGATGCCTGCGAAGGTCGTCTGTGAGGGCAACCAAGGCTGTCTCCGTCCCATGGCCAGGACGGAAGCCAGACTGGAATGGGTCCAGGACTAGAGCATCATTCAGGAATTCCTGCAGTTGTACCGCCACCGCCCGCTCAATCACCTTGCCCAGGAACGGGAGGTTCGACACTGGGCGGTAACTGGACGGGTCAGTGGGGTCCAAAGATGGTTTTTTCAGGAGGGGCCGCACTACCGCCTCCTTTAACACTCCTGGAAAAACCCCAGAGCTCAGGGAGATGTTAACAATGGCCTCCAGATGATCCCGTAGCCCCTCCGAGCTGGCCTTCACCAGCCAGGATGGGCAGGGGTCCAGAGGACAGGTGGTTGGCCTCATCCCCTGCAGGATCCTGTCCACATCGTCCTGAGAGAGCAGGCTGAAATGGTCTAATACGGACCCAGAAGACGGCCAAGGGGTCTCCAGTTCCCTTACTGTATCAACAGTGGGTGGCAGGCCACGGCGAAGGGACAAGATTTTACCCGCAAAATAGCTCGCAAAAGCCTCGCAGCCAATAGTTGAATTAAGAATTTGGTGGTCTCCCTGAGAGAGGGAGACCAAGGACCGAACTGTTTGAAATAATTGAGCCGGGCGTGAGCTAGCGGATGCAATGGAAGCAGCAAAGAAATCCCTCTTTGCTGCTTTCACTGCCACCTCATAGGCTTTCATAAACGTCCTATAAGATGTTCTTGCCTCTTCGTCGCGCCCCCGCCTCCACACTCGCTCTAGTCGTCTCAGAGACCGCTTCATCTGGCGAAGCTCCTCGGTAAACCAAGGAGCTACCCGTTTGCGGGCTCGGAGAGGACGGCAGGGGGCAATAGCGTCGATGGCTTCGGAAAGACGGCCATGCCAATCATCCACCAGCTCATCTAACGTACTGCCAGGGGGCATCGGATCCCGCAGAGCCGCCTGGAAACCAATTGGATCCATAAGCCTCCGCGGGCGAGCGTAAATCCGCTCACCGCCCACCCGGGAAAGGAGCGGCATGCTCAGACGAGCCTTCAGAACAAAGTGATCTGACCATGGCACTGCATCATAGGCATCCAAGACCACCATCATCCCTGCCCCCAAAATCAAATCCAGCGTGTGACCTGCTTGATGTGTGGGAGCCGAAACAAACTGGGAGAGTCCTAGGGCCGCCATGGAGGACACCAGGTCAATGGCCTGCATGGAGGCATCGTCGTCAGCATGGACGTTGAAATCCCCGAGAACCAAAAGTTTCGGGAATTCCAAGGCCCAGCTGGCCACCGCCTCCAAGAGACCAGACAGGGAAGATGCAGGTGCAGTAGGCGGTCGGTACACCACGCATATTGCCAACCTCTCCTCGGCGTCCAACACTAGGCCCACACAATCAATGCCAGTAATTTTTGGGGTGGGGAGTGGTCTGAAGGAGAAAGACTCCCGAATGAACAAAGCCACGCCTCCCCCCCGACCACTTGTCCGGGACTGGTGGAGGACCGTATAACCTGGGGGGGCTAGTTCTTTCAAAGCGACCGTCTCGCCCTCCCTCACCCATGTCTCGGTCACGCAAGCCAGGTCCACATTCAATGCTGCAAGATAATCTTGCAGCGTTTTGGTCTTATTATTTATGGACCTGGCATTGCACAGCGCCAGTGTCGGAGAGTGGTTTAATATCCTAGCCCCACAACAAGTATATCTTGGGATGGGACGCAGATTGGAAGGGCACCGAGCCCTACCATGTCTCAATGCCCTTCCCTTCCATAATCTGCTCCCACCACCATACCTCCCGCGTCCCCGGATCACTGGGATCCCCGACCCCAAGCCGGCCTCCTCACCAATGAACATAGTGCTAACCCACCACCCTCACAAAATCAACAGCCCACCAACTATCACAGACTAAGCTATCAAACATACACAAAACCCCAATACCCTACCAAATTAACAACATAGACTACAGTAACTAACACACATAGTATAAAAACAATAAACAGTAACAAGGCGAGCAGTCCCTTAGCAGCAGTCTTATAGGCTGGAGCAACAAGGGGCGGGGCCGGGCAGATGGAAAGCCCAGCCCTTGATGGAAGCAGCTCCCTTGGCAGCAACGGCAGCAGCAGCAGTGCAGGCTACAACAGCCTTTGTAGGCTGGAGCAGCAAGGGGCGGGGCCGGGCAGATGGAAAGCCCAGACCTTGATGGAAGCAGCTCCCTTGGCAGCAGCAGCAGCAGCAGTGCAGGCTACAACAGCCTTTGTAGGCTGGAGCAACAAGGGGCGGGGCCGGGCAGATGGAAAGCCCAGCCCTTGATGGAAGCAGCTCCCTTGGCAGCAGCAGCAGCAGCAGTGCGGGCTACAACAACCTTTGTAGGCTGGAGCAGCAAGGGGTGGGGCCAGGCAGATGGAAAGCCCAGCCCTTGATGGAAGCAGCTCCCTTGGCAGCAGCAGCAGCAGCAGTGCAGGCTACAACAGCCTTTGTAGGCTGGAGCAACAAGGGGCGGGGCCAGGCAGATGGAAAGCCCAGCCCTTGATGGAAGCAGCTCCCTTGGCAGCAGCAGCAGCGGCAGCAGTGCAGGCTACAACAACCTTTGTAGGCTGGAGCAGCAAGGGGTGGGGCCAGGCAGATGGAAAGCCCAGCCCTTGATGGAAGCAGCTCCCTTGGCAGCAGCAGCAGCAGCAGTGCAGGCTACAACAGCCTTTGTAGGCTGGAGCAACAAGGGGCGGGGCCAGGCAGATGGAAAGCCCAGCCCTTGATGGAAGCAGCTCCCTTGGCAGCAGCAGCAGCAGCAGTGCAGGCTACAACAACCTTTGTAGGCTGGAGCAACAAGGGGCGGGGCCGGGCAGATGGAAAGCCCAGCCCTTGATGGAAGCAGCTCCCTTGGCAGCAGCAGCAGCGGCAGCAGTGCAGGCTACAACAACCTTTGTAGGCTGGAGCAGCAAGGGGTGGGGCCAGGCAGATGGAAAGCCCAGCCCTTGATGGAAGCAGCTCCCTTGGCAGCAGCAGCAGCAGCAGTGCAGGCTACAACAGCCTTTGTAGGCTGGAGCAACAAGGGGCGGGGCCAGGCAGATGGAAAGCCCAGCCCTTGATGGAAGCAGCTCCCTTGGCAGCAGCAGCAGCGGCAGCAGTGCAGGCTACAACAACCTTTGTAGGCTGGAGCAACAAGGGGCGGGGCCGGGCAGATGGAAAGCCCAGCCCTTGATGGAAGCAGCTCCCTTGGCAGCAGCAGCAGCGGCAGCAGTGCAGGCTACAACAACCTTTGTAGGCTGGAGCAGCAAGGGGTGGGGCCAGGCAGATGGAAAGCCCAGCCCTTGATGGAAGCAGCTCCCTTGGCAGCAGCAGCAGCGGCAGCAGTGCAGGCTACAACAACCTTTGTAGGCTGGAGCAGCAAGGGGTGGGGCCAGGCAGATGGAAAGCCCAGCCCTTGATGGAAGCAGCTCCCTTGGCAGCAGCAGCAGCAGCAGTGCAGGCTACAACAGCCTTTGTAGGCTGGAGCAACAAGGGGCGGGGCCAGGCAGATGGAAAGCCCAGCCCTTGATGGAAGCAGCTCCCTTGGCTTCTCACTACTGCTCAGTGGGAAAAGGGGGGGGGGTGATGGGCAGCATCCTGAAAGCTGGTGACACTCCCTGTGCACCCAGAAGTAACATTAGCAAGCCACCATGGTATTCCGGTGAGTCTCTCTGCTAGAGTATTCCGAGTGACATGGTAATGTCACTTCTGAGTGCATGGGGAGTATGTCAACACATTGCTGGCAATGGCATTACATTGCCAGTCAGGGTTCCCCCACCTGGGTAAGTCACCAGCTGGTTGCTAGCCTTGTGCTGGCAACCCTAACTGGACCAATGGGAAGTGGTGTGCTGCTTTTTCCAGGGGCATTTTGGCCTCCCAGCCAACCCTCAGTCCTAAACCCTTCAGTACTGAGATGCTCAGGAGAAAGGTGGTCATGTAAATAATTTAAATAAAATAAGGCAAACCAATATACTTGCTAAGGGTAAGCCTTCTGGAAAATAGTAGGACTTAATCTTGAAACAATAGCCCTGAGGTGGAGTGGTGTGAGGTGCAATTAAATTATGGCATCACTCTGCTGTTTCAAGAGGAAGATGGCTGAGCATTTTAGCTGGATGTGATCTGGTGTATCATGTAGATTTGCTCCCTAGCTTAGAAATGATCTGAGAAGAGGTAAGACAGAGACAACACGGAAGGATTGCTTAGGTGCATTATCGAGGGATCCTTCTGAAAAGTTCTCTCTGTGTTTTAAAAGTTCTGAATTGTTTCATTTTGGTTTTTACCCTGAATTTTACACAGATCATTGTGCATGCCATACTTTCCAGTGCCTTTATTCATGTCTTTTACTTCCTGCACATTACCAATGTACACATGTGTGTGTCTTATGTGCCGTGAAGTAGCTACCAACCTACGGCGACCCAATGAATGAGAGACCTCCAAAAAGTCCTATCATTAACAAACTTGCTCAGATCCTGCAAACTGCAAGACGTGGTCACGTGGCCTCTTTTATTGAGTCATCTCATTTTGGGTCTTTGTCTTTTCCTACAGCCTTTTACTTTTCCTAGCATTATTGACTTTTCCAGAGAATCTTGTCTTCTCATGATGTGACCAAAGTACGATAGCCTGTTTTGTCATTTTAGCTTCTAGGGAGAATTCAGGCTTGATTTGATCTAGTACCCATGTGCAATGATTAAAACATTGCCAAAAAAACAACCTTAGTATGATCATATCAAGATAATTTGGGAGCAATGTTTTACTAATGCTGTTGTGTGTATACTTCTTAAAATCAATGTTGCCAAGTAGGCCCCCTCCCCTGCTTTAAGGCCTGCCATGAACTATGTTAAAGTTTCCTGCATTACTGTTTCACTGCTACACAAAGATTTGCCTTGCACGTGTGTGTCCTGATACACGTGTCAGTTTCCTGCCTGCGTGTCAATTACCTTGCTGCTGCAATAGACTGTGTAGTTTACTGACTCCATGTTTGGGTAACTGCACAAAAGGACTCTCTTTCTGGGCAACCCTGCCCTGACCTGTATCTGGAATTCCCAGTGTGTGTTTGGACTCTGTTACAAGTGTGCCCCGTGCCTGCATTGCCATCTGCCACGGACCGTGCCTGTTCCCTGCTTTGGACTGTGTTTTAAAGTGTTGTTCCCGCTGCCTCCATGGAAGCCTGCCTCATATGGGCCCAAGCCGCTGCTAGCAGCTGGGCGCCTGCCGGGGAAACCTCCAGCGAGCCTGGCTAGGCGCTCCCTGGTCAGTTCCCGCCTGGAGCCTCCCGCGGGTAGGTCGCCGAGCTTGCCCTCGCTACCGGGCAGCCTGCTATCCAGCCCCAGCTATGCCCAGCCGGCATCCATGTTCTTAGGCAGCCAGAAGACCCTGGGAAGAAGACTGCTTTGAGAAGCCATTTCGGCGAAGCGGGCACACCACGTCCGCAGCGAGAGCCCCTCGCCCCGCTCTGCATATCTTAGGAGCCGCCCCGGAGAAGGAACTAAGTGCCGACCATCCCAAGCACTTAAAGAATGCATCTCAAAGAAACCTCCGCATTCCAAAGCTGATGACATCAGGACAAGCCCTGTCCGCTGGAACATCCTTTCAGCCCACTTGGATTTCCCCCTCCCTCTTTTGTCCCCTCTTCCTGAGGTGTCACTTATCACAATCTGATTACCAAAGTGGCCCATCCAAGCCATTCAGTAGCCCATTAGACCCTTTGTTTTAATCTGTGAGAACCACCAAGTACAGCACCAGCCCCAGGGTACGTTTTGGGGTATTTAAGCTGGTCTCCCAGACCACTCGGTGCTCAGGCCATTCCTATCCAGACTTCCTTGCTGTCCGTCTGTGGTCCCAGTGCTGGCATTGGGCCACCTCGCTGTTGTGTCTCTGCTTCGCTTCAGGATAAGTGAGTATTCCCCCTATCATCGTTGGGAACCAGCTAATGTGAACGTCTCTGTATTTCCTACTCTGTATTTCTTAGACCTTGTATGTTCTTTGTACGATTGTGCAAGCTAGGCTTACGCTACACTCAATACACGTGTTTGTACCTTACTCCTTTGTCTGCCTCTTTTTCACTAGAGTGTCTGGGATCGGGACCTCCGTAAACATAGGTTATGATCCTCGCTTAATATTAATAGTTACAGACTGCTGCAGCTAATTCCCCATTATAATAAAAGAGCAGTTCTGGTAACAGTTTACTGGTGGAGAATGCGGGCATAACCCGGTTCGTGTGAATACACGTGAGTCGACACGCGTGTCTTCAGCGAACTGACTTAGAGGAAAATTTTCCAGACCTCAGTGTAAAGAGCGCAATTTAGCTCAGGGAATTTAAAGTGTGAGTGTGTGTGGCTCTAGCGAGCATTTCTATCTTGTGGGTTGGCTTTTCCCCATTTCCTCCTTCAGCCAGCTTTGGACTACTTGCCTTTTGTGGTGCACCGCGAGGCCCTCCAGCCGTTATAACCGGTGTACTGTGGGTGAGGACCTCTGAACTGGTGAAGTTCCTGGCCACCTTCCGGGCCGCCTAAACGCGTCTATGTGGGTGGGATCCCAGAAGTAGGCTCTATAGATTTATATATATCCTGAAGCAGCACATATAAAATTCTTTTCCGCCCTCCCCCGTCTCTCCTAAGCCCGTCCAAACCCCGTTCCTGCCAGCACTTAGGCTTCAATCCCCGCTCCGGAGGAAACGGGAAGGGATCGATAGTCCGTTTGGTTGTTCAGTCAGTTTAGCTTTGGGAATCTAAAGCCAGGTTCCTGAAGCCCCGCGGCAGCCGGCCGCACCGTGCTTAAGAGTTTTAAGTTAGACTCTTGGGCGCCTTTCCGCTTGCGAGTTTTAAGTCAGACTCGTGGGCGCACCTCGCTTGGGAGTCAGTGGGACTCTTGGGTGCATTTTTGCTTGGGAGTTGTTAGAACTCTTGAGCACACCTCGCTTGGGAGTACAGTAAGCTTTACTCCTAGGCACTTTCGCTTGGGGACTTGCAGAGGCAGTCCTTGAGCGCATTTAGTCTTTTGGTCGAGGCTTGGAGACAGTTTAACCGTTTGTCTCTGAGCACGAGGCCTGGGGACACTTTGAGTATAGTTCTTGAGTAGAGAGCTTGAGAGCATTTTGGCTTCTGAGCAGAGGCTTGGGAGACCCCCTTAATTGCAGTTCCTGAGCAGAGGCTTGGGAACACTTTCTGGTTTTCCGAGTATAGGCTTGGGAGACCCCTGAGCTTTGGCTTCTGAGCAGAGGCTTAGGAGCACTGAGCGTTTTTGGTTCTTGGGCTTAGAGAGCTTGAGAGCACCCTCTGAGCCAGTAAACTTTTCCTGGTCCCGTGGCTTGTAGGCAAGCTTGAAACGGGAATAGGAATTTTCCCTTCTCCCCCGGTGGAGAAGAGCCGAGTGTAGGACCCTTAAAAATCCCCTTGTGAACCTAAAAGTAGAACCTTAAAACCCCCTGGTAAAAACCCTTGAGGACCTGAGGGAAGGATAAACCTCCCAAAAGGAACATAGAGAGGAAGAAGTTGTTAAAACCCTTGAGCAGCTTTAATTGCCCCACCCCTGGTGTCGCTGATCCACTCTTTAACCTCCCCCGAGATCAGCCTTAAACTAAAAAGGAAAATGTACCGGGCAAACCCCACCGTGCCCCGCCTGGAGAAGTGGCTAGTGAAGAAGGGAGATTGCCCTTGGGAAGCCGGTTCCTTCAAGGGACCCGACCCGCTCCAGATAGTCAGAAGCGCCTTCTAAGATTTTTGCGAAAAAGAGAAACCTAGGTCCAGTAAGAAGGATAGGTATGGAGCCTGGGCACTTTTCACCGCCCTACAGGACAGCGTGTCCCTAATTAATAAGCTCCAAGTAGCTCAGGAAGAACAGGAACAGGAGATAGAAAAGCTAAGGAGAGAAAAGAAGGAACATGAGGAAAAAGCAGCCGAGTGGCGTTCAGAACGCGTTAACTTCATGTTAGAGAAGGAAGGACTAACTACCACCCTCCAGGACGCTCAGCACAAGGCTGAAGCGGCCACCGCTCGTGCCGATATGGCTGAGCACGCATTAACGGAGGGACGAGAAGAGATTACCAAACTCACCCATGCCGCCCGGTTCATGGCGGACCACAACCAGTCTAAAACCGCAGCCGCGGACCATTCAGCTTGTAAGAGGGAGCTAGAGGCCCTAAAGCGACACTTGGGGATGCAACAGGCCGTAATTTCCACCGTGCACCCCTCAGCCCTCTTGGCCCTCCCAGAAGATAGTAAGGATAGCTGGGCATCTCAATCGCCCCAACCCGAGGAAGCCCCACAGCCCCTCCATCCAATAGCTACTAAGGAAATAGTATCCATGGACGAGGATGGCAGGAAGACAGACCGGGTCGTTAAGGATACCCGCAATTGGAGGCCCGATGAGCTCCAAGCCATAGCCGACCGTATGGGACCCCTAAACCGAGACACGGCCATCCAGTGGTTCACCCATGTGACCACCTCTCAGCCCTCCGCTAGTGGTTCCGATGTAGCCCAACTGGCTCGCCAATGCGCTGCCCCTGAAATAGTCTCGGCCCTGAATGCCTGTATCTCTAACCGAAGGCTAGCCACACGCAGCCAGTATGGAGCAATCAAAGAGATCTGTGCATTCCTGTGGCCCACCAAAAGCTTGAAAGCCCTGTACATTGCGGAGTCCCAGAAACCTGGGGAGGACCCAGAGGCATATTTAGCCAGAAAGCAGCTTCTTGCTGAGCTAGCAGATGAAGTAGATTTAGATGCGAGCGATGTACCCGACTTTGACGAATTAGAGTTCAGGAGAGCAGTCTTAGATGGACTCAATAGCACCACCCGCCTAGCACTAGCAGGAGTAGAGCCCGGGAGCATCTCATGGGGAGACCTGGAAGCTCGCATCAGAAGCATTGCTGGCCTGTTGCGAGAAACCGGCGCCATCCGCCATGTGAAGCCCCCGGCCTCTCGTAGGAAGGAGAGCGAGCCGATAAGTGCAGTCACCTATGCCAATCATGGCCCCCACTCTCAGTACCGACCACAGGGACGCAGCCCGTATCCGGAGGCAAGGGGAGGAATCCTGAGGGGAAGGAGCAGTAGCTTTAACCGGGGGAGGGGACCGAGGGACTACCGCCCGGGAGTCTCCTTTGCGCCCGCCCCGAGTTACAGTTCCTCCTCCCAGCAAGGACCCCACGAGCCCCGACTACAGGATGCACCCATAGCCCCTTCCCACTCGCGAGCATCGCACCCGTACCACCATCAGGTCTACCCGCCCCCAGATCAGTCTAACGCTTGGGGAGCATCGCAGGGCGACCACGAGGGCTACCGGGACCGAGGCAGCACACCCCAGTCCAGGGACTCCCTCCGTTGGGAACTTTGGATGCGCCTCAAAAACATTGGAGCGAACATGGAGCTCTTCGACGGAAAGCCCACGTCCGTTCTAATGAAGGCGATCATGGAGTGGGAAGACCAGCAGCAGCCCCCAGTACCTCCGTCGGCGCCCCCTTTGCCGCCAGACCCTCCCTTCTCGAGTCCCCCGATAGCTGCGGTCCGGGAACGCCCGAGCCCCAACAACCCCTTTAGAGGAAGCGCCGCTTCCACCGATCAGGGTGCAGGATCAGAATAGGGTTGCCCCGAGTCCCAGTCTCCCTCCGTGGGCATAGTTGCCAAACTAAAGCCGGACACATGGGGGAGACCAACAGTGAAGGCAGGGATCGGGACTCCCGGGGAAAAGAAGAAGCCTGCCACCCTCCTCATAGATACCGGAGCTTCACTTAATATACTCCGGCCCACCTTAGTCACAAAGGGAACTCAGACCCCCACAACCATGCAGCTCGCCGGTTTTGGAGGCGGCACGCAGGAATCCCCAGTCTGGCAGGATATCCCCCTCTCCGTTGGGAACCTGGCCACCCGGATTTCGGCATGCGCAAACCGGGGAGAAGACGATGGACTTTTGGGTATGCCGTTCTTCCGAGCCGAGGGACTGACCATTGACTTAGTGAACGGGCTCCTGTGGCGCATCCCGGGAGGCCCAGACTTTGTTAATGCAGTCCATCGATGCGCAGCCCTCAAGGCCCCCCTTCCTCTCGCCCCCATCACAGGAGACCCCTGGGTTCAGGACTTTCCTGAAGTATGGGTGACAGACAAGGCCGAGTGTGGGATAGTGAAGGGCGCCTGCGTCCTGATAGAAGGAAAGGACCCCCCTCCCCAACGACAGTACAAGTACCCAGCAGAAGCTGAGGCAGGGATAGCCAAGACCATAGAAGGACTCCTCGAGTGGGACGTCATACTCCCGATGCAGTCCATCTGCAACGCCCCATTGTGGCCAGTTCTGAAGGCAGATGGAGTGACCTGGAGAATGACGGTCGACTTCCGTGCCCTGAATGCCACCACCCCTCCAGTTGCCCCGGTTGTGGCCAAGTACAATGAGATCCTGACGGCCATTGCCGCTGGGTCCCGGTTCTACTCGGTCATAGACCTGGCCAACGCTTTCCACTCCATCCGGTTGCACGAGTCCTGCTGGTACAAGTTCGCGTTCACTTTCCGCGGCCAGCAGTACGCGTTCAAGCGGACACCCCAGGGGTTCCACTCCAGCCCCAGTATTTGTCATGCCCATGTAGTTCAGATGTGGGAACGCCTCCAACCCTCCTCGAGGCCCCATGTACTGAGCTACGTGGATGACATTTTAGTCCACGCCCCCACGGAAGAATTAGCCCGCCAGATCACTAGGGAAGTCCTGGAACTCCTCCGCGAGACTGGGT
The DNA here is from genome assembly GCF_028583425.1 of Eublepharis macularius. Taxonomy (NCBI): domain Eukaryota; kingdom Metazoa; phylum Chordata; class Lepidosauria; order Squamata; family Eublepharidae; genus Eublepharis; species Eublepharis macularius. The sequence goes on from NC_072791.1 coordinate 39,198,478, forward strand.
TCAAGGCAAGCAGGGAAAAGGCCCAATTGGTTCAGACCAGTGTCAAGTACCTGGGTCTGACCCTGGGACCCGAGGGTCGCACCCCGGACGCCCAGCAAATGGAGGTCATTTCCAAGCTGCCTGCACCCACCGATGTCCCCTCCCTCAGAGCCCTTCTAGGAACTTTTAACTTTTCCCGAGACTTCATCGAGTCCTTTGCAGACAAAGCTCGCCCCCTTTATGCTCTCCTCAAGAAGAACACTCCCTGGGAGTGGGGACCGGAGCAACAGACAGCCTTAGCCGAGCTAAAGCGCAGCCTGGCCGCAGCCCCGGCCCTAGCCCATCCAGATGTCACCCAGCCATTCTTTATCCAGTTGGCAGTATCAGACAAGAGCATAGGAGCCACGCTCACCCAGCAGCAAGCGGGAACCGCTAGAGTAGTAGCCTATGCCTCTCGCAACCTAACCGCAGTAGAAACTAAGTTTAGCCCATGCGAGAAGACATGCCTTGCTCTAGTTTGGAGTCTGACCCATTGGGAATTTATCATAGGAGGTTCACATACAATAGTTCAAACCACTCATACGCCCCTCAAATATATCCTGTCGGGAAAAATACAAGACGGACAAGTCTCAAACGCCCGCATAGCACAGTGGACCCTGGCCCTGGTCAACCGCGGAGTAGAATTTAAAAAGGAGACCACCGAGCCACCAGCCCCCTATGGCCTATTAGTGACCGGGACCGAGCACGAGTGCCCCCTGGACCCGCCACCGCAGGTTGTCTGGCCAGTCACTTGGGGAGTCCCGCTAGAGGAAGCCCGACAGAACGGCTTCACATGCTGGTTCTGTGACGGCTCCTCCTTTCACGTTGGAGGCTCCCCTCGGACAGGCTACGGCGCCGTGCGAGTGAGCGACGCCCATACTCTCAAAGGTCCAGCCCGCCCCCATTCCAGCCAAGCGGCTGAGGTGCAAGCGCTTCTGGCAGTGCTTGAGTTTGAGCCCCCAGAAAGCCCACTTGCCATTTATACAGACTCGGATTGGACGGCCAAAGCCGCCACGGTCTGGCTCCCGGTGTGGCAGAATCAGGGGTGGAGAGCTCGCGATGGGAAACCCGTAGCCCACCTACAGCTATGGCAGCAAGTAGCAGCACTCCTTCAGTCCCGCTCAGGCCCAACGCAGGTGACCCATGTCAAGGGACACCAGAAGACAAATTCAGAGACCGCTTATTGGAATGACCAGGCAGACCTTGCAGCCAAGGCAGCCGCCACTGAAACTGCTCCCCTACCGGAACCAGCCACCGATTGTCCCCTCCGCCCTGTCACCACTCGGGCACAAGCCCGCAGCCAAGTCCAGGGAACCGCAGGAACACTAGACCTAGCACAACTGCAGCAATCTGACCCAGAAATAACTGACCTCCTAGCCGCAGGAAGGGATCAGACAGGGAGACTCATGGTCAGGGAAGAGGAAGGCATAGTTTGGGCAGTAGATGCAGCCGGCGAACGCCATTGGGTAGTGCCATTGGAAGTTAGGGCTGACTTAATTCAGTTTGTCCACGAGCAGGGACACCGAGGCAAGGATCTGACTCTGGAAAGGGTAAAAGAGGTTGGTTGGTGGCCTGGCATGCGCACCGAAGTAGCGCAATGGGTAGACAACTGCCTGTCCTGCGCTATGGTCAATGCAGACCCCACCGGACCTAAAGCCCCCCTCCAGCATCAGAGAATTGATGGACCCTGGGCTCGCATACAGATTGACTTTATCGGCCCCCTTCCCCCCACTGCTCGCGGCAATCGCTACTGCCTCACTGTCATAGACCCCTTTAGCAAATGGGTCGAAGCGTTTCCGTGCAAGCGCAACAATGCAGCCACCACAGCCAAACTACTATTCAACAATGTCTTTTCAAGATGGGGCATTGTGCGAGTCATGGACTCCGATTTAGGCTCACACTTTATCGGAGAAGTTACACAGGAGCTTTGTAAAGCACTGGGCATCCAGCAACGGTTCCACATAGCCGGCCACCCTCAGGCTTCAGGCGCCATAGAAAGGACCAACCGGACCCTCAAGGAGGCTCTCCGCAAGATGGTTCGCTCCTCCGGGAGAGACTGGGATGAAAAACTCCCCATAATCCTAATGGCCATTAGAGGCACTACCGCAGTTCACGGGCTCACACCCCATATGGTAATGACAGGGCGAAGAATGCAGCTCCCGGAAGCCTTCTGGCTAGATACGCAGCTCCCTTCCGATATGCAGCCTGTAGTGATTAATGACGCCTGGGTCCAAGACCTGCTCTCATCCATACACGCCGTCCACATGCAAGTGGCCCAGAAGTTGGGCACAGCTCAGAAAGATATGGACCGCAAATTAGGATGGGTCAGGAACCCCAGGCAGTGGGAAGAAGGACAGCTCGTTCTGTACAGGAAGTTTTCGCAAAAGGCGCACTCACTAGCAGCCAAATGGCAAGGCCCAGTCCCTATCACAAAAAGAGTCTCCCCAGCTGTCTATCAGGTAGCCATCCAGAGAAAGACAGGAGGAACGTGGCTAAAATACTTTCACGCCTCTCAATTAAAAGAATGGAAAGGGAAGCCGCTGCAAACCGCCCCTCCTGTGTATGACCCTGGGGGAACCGCCACCAGCCCAGCCCCCCTCTGCCCAGTGATTCGCCAGATATCCCTTCACCCTGGGCCAGAGATACCCTGTGTCCCCTTAGACCAGACCTTTGTAGCTTTAGTATAAAAGAAACAGTAGAATATGTAGATGTAAGCGTGAGTGTCAAGAGTTTTTCCAATTCTATTCTTTAACTTCATTAGGCGGGCCCCACAGTTGGGACCCTTGGGGAAGACACGGCAACGAAAGCCAAATAGGACCACCACCGAAAGTGATTCTTAATTGGATTTTAAGCCGCATGTTCGGAAAAAAAATTGCACAGGCAAAAGAGATTTGCTGTGTGTGAAGGTGGTTGGAGAGGCGTTAGCCCAAAGGTGCATACATTCTTTCGAACATAGTGGAACCACCAAAAAAGGTGATCCCTGTATTCGAAAATATATCACCCGCCGTGCTGGTGAAGATCCCGCATCTACGTAGATTCGGGGTCTCACCTGCCAGACCCACGCTTTCGCATGATGGTCGGCTTTGGCTTTGAGGGCCGTGCCTCCCCTGGAAAAGGTCCCCCAGATAGCCCAACATCCCTCTTTTACTAATGTTCATATTCGTCATGGTGAGTTGCTATACGGCGCCACCACTTAGTACGCTTTAGTGCAAAAGTAAAAGACCCGCCAGTATTTTGTAAATATGTGACCTCTGGAATATGTTATTGAGGTGCGTTCGCTACGCACAAGGGGCAGCGTGCCTCATTTACATAGCCAGGATCCCCCGCGCCAAGATGACCCCCGAATAACCCAGACCCAGTGGCGCCGACAGATCTCGGCCGCCTCCGCCGCTTTTCGATAAACGCCGCCGAGTGCCTTCGGCTCCACTTCGGGCCTTTCCGCCAGCAGCCGCCTGCCCCGTCCGATGTAATCTTTTCCCTTGCCCGTACCGTATAAGGGAAAAGAAGGGGGGGAGACATATTGAAGATATAATAAAGCCCTGCCAGGCACCCCAAGTAAGGGCAACCTAAAAGCACCCCATACCCGTGTGCTTCTTGCTCCGTGTATTTTTCTTTTGGCTCAGTGCATCCTTCTTTTGCTCAGTGTATTTTTTCCTTTTTGCCCGGTGTATCGTCTTTTCCTTAACTAGAAGATGGGGCCTCCCGAGGGAGTCCCTCCAAAAATTGCTAGTCCTGCAAACATATGACGAAAGCCCATTTTTAGGAAATTAAAGCGAGGGCCCCCGTCTGCAGCAACCCTTATAGTTAATGGAAACCGCTCTTTAGTTTTTTCTTTTTAAAACGGCAAGGCCAGGCCAAGCCGGACCGACAGCTCTCAGCCCGCAAAATAAAAACAGCCCGCCACCGAGCAAGGGGCACCTGGAGGCCACATAGTCCAGGCACCCAGGGACCCCTGGGGCGAGTTTGCATAATCCCGCCTAACGCACAGCCGACCCTTGCTCGACGCAAAGACGTCTACCCTCTGAAATATACATGCTTTAGGAAGAAGCCCCCGCACAGGAGTCCCCCAGAGCAACAAGCTGGAAGGCTCGCTTAGTGCTCTGGGACTTCTCGTTCGAGCCCCACCTAATAGACAGTGCTGGCAGAAAAACGCTCTCCCTTTTTCTTTGTCCCCCTTTACTTCATTTATTTTGCTGCAAGAAACTCAGGGAACCTGTACTTATATCCGCAGGTCTCCCCAGGATATTTTCACCACAAAAGGAAAAGGAAGGCCAGGAGATGAGGCACCTGGCTACTCTGTGTTTGCTCATGCTGGCAGGCACCCTAACAGAGGGACGCCCGTCTAAATTAATGCCCTACCCCCACTGGAGATGTATCAATACACTAGCAGAAAATGAAATGATGGTCTGCAAAGTTGTACAGCAGAGCAATATGACCACCCCCACGGATCGCACAAACTTCCGCAGTTGTGAAGAGCAGTGGATCCGGCCCCCAGAGCTTGTTATTTTATGTGTGGGAGTAAAAACTATGTCCCAGGAACTAGTATGCTACTCGCCTACTGACACAGTGTCACCACTTGCTCCGATTCCTTGTATGTTTCTTCCCCGTATCAGGCCAGCCCCCACCGCAGTCCCGGTGGTAGACAAATATACCACCCCTGCCAACTTCGAAACCTCGCCATTTGTCACTGAGGCTTCCGGACCATACTGTGAAGTTATTTTAGTGTCGGCCGCAGTATGGAAGGCAGGAGACCCCTTTAGAATGACCATCCTACTAGGCACCACTGCCACTGAATCTGCATCAGTCACTATCACGCCCCCTTCAGGCACGGCTCTCTTCTTTGCTATAGAGCGCTGGGAGAACCTGACCTGGATTGTAAAGGAGGAAGACCTAGCCAAACACGGCCCACCCGATTGGATTCTGGTTCAACAGACGCCCGAATGCCAAACCAAGCCCCTAGTAGAGAAATTTCACCGGCTTGGGCTGCTCTTTGTAAATTTGACTCATGAACCAGGCAATTATTCCCTGCTGATCCGGACCCAGGAGACCCACACCATCCAAATTGACCCTTTGATTGCCAGCAATGAACAATTAAGCCAAGGTGGCACGCATATAGTGGGCTCCCATGTTTTGAAAACTGACATTCGAGAGAGAGTTCTAGTCCGCCCGCAAATGTCTTTAAAAGAGATCCGCATAGACTTAGCTGAACTAAATATAACCCAGAGGCTGCCGCAGTGCGCTCCCTATCTGGAGGCCGGTAGCAAGGGTTGGAATGCATGGCTACAACTGTGGATCGATCCCTCCCCCTCTCTCTCGCGTGCCAGACGAAGCATTGCCGACTGGACTGCTCCTGCAGCCGGAGGCTTAGCAATCATGGATTCGGTCAACATTGAGACTCTCACTAATAAGTTTGCCCATGTCACGACTAGCATCTCTGACTTAGGTAAACCGGTGGTGCAGTCCCTAAATTCCATTTCGAATGGGCAACACGAGATCAGCTCCATTTTAGTTAACTGGGAGAGTCAAATTGAAAGAGATTTTTCTCTGCTGCTCAAAGGGACACAGTCTTTTGAACGCAACGTGTCAATAGCCATGGCATGTATGCAAGCCCAACAATTAAATCAGGCTGTGGCCATGGGGCTAATTCGGCAAGCCACGGACGGGCATCTGCCCCTGGAAATTAAAAGATTGATTATGCCCAAATTGTCACCCATAGAACTGGAGCTTGAATCCTGGTGGTCTCTTGTAAATTCCTCATTCTCACCGACCACCCAGGAGCTTAAATTATTTTTATTAACGGCCAGTGCGCACGAGTCATTCCATGTGTACCCAGTCGTGCCTCTGGGACTCCAAGTCAGCGATACCGAGGTCCTCTACGCCCGCCACCCCGACCATTGGGCCCGCTTCACCCCGACCGGATGGCAGCTCGTCAGCCTCCAAGGGTGCCAGCATCGAGACCAGACCGGCTTCATCTGCCAAGACCAAGCCTTTGCACCGCATCACCCCTGTGTAGCCCCGCAAGTCGACGCCCTCAATGAGTGCTCTTTTGAGGTCGTCCGGGAGAACAGCTCCGCTGTGGTCTACCTTGGGAGAGGATGTGCCTGCGTGCGAACGGCCTGCGACTTTGTGATCCTGAACTTGTTCCAGCTCAAGCCCGTGATCCCGGGAGTCAATCGCTGCTTTTGCAACCTGTCCTCGGTGGCAGCCTGCGACTTCACCTACACGGTACCGGTCTGGACCCAAGAAGAGATCCTGGTGGCACCCTCCATCTATCGTTATGTGAAGCCCATCTCCCTTGGCATCGGTCTGGAGCTAATCCACGAGCTCCTGGCCCACCCGCAGCTCCACCGCACCCTCCAGAGCATCCAGAGGGACGGGGACACCACTGCTTTGGTTGTGTCCCACAACGGGAAGGAGATTTTGGATCTTGTCCAGCGGATTAAGACCACCGGCGAGCACTCGTGGTGGGAAACCCTCTTTGGCTGGAGCCCCACTGCCACTGGAATTTACAATTTGGCTCTGCACCCGATCGTTGTTATTTTGGCCTTCCAAGTTTTGTTGTGTGCCTCACTGCTTTATTTGGGCTGTTGGAGCCGCCGACAGCTCCAGCAACTCCAACTATCCTACCGTCTGGACCATTACAATCCAGACCCACTCTTGCCCTAATGGTGATTCTTGGCGCCCTCCTTTAACCCTTGTTTGTTTTATTGCTTGTGCTGGTATGAACTATGCTTGTATTTTACTATGTGTACAGATCCTGCACCGGCCCCATGGACGCTCTGCTGCCGGACGCCGCTCCAAGGCCCTCTTGTGGACTAGGGGGGGACATATTTCTCTGCCTCCCAGCCCACGGCCCTTCTCCAAACGACCGCCAGCAACGCCACCGCCATGAGGACTAGAACTGTGTGCCTGAAGCCCTTCTCGCCGCCTGCCGACCCTGCTCTGCGGATTGACACAGACAGCAAGGGGGGGTGGAAGTGTGTTTTGGAACACATGGACTAAGTTTGCTTGTTCCTGTATATATGCAACCCAGTCCAGCAGCTGTACTGCGGACTGAGCCGTCTGTGATCTTTGTTACTCTATGGTTTTATGAATTTCCTTCCATTGCTTTTATGAATTTTACTCCCAGGAATTTAGCCCCGAACTAGTCCCTCCCTCTATCTACTGCAAGTGCGCCCATGAACTTTATCCCGATGAATTTGATTTTAACCTTTTGAATTGCCTTCTTAACCCAACTCCCTCCGCCGAGGCAGTTCTAGTCTATGAATTTGATTTTAATCCAGCCATATTGATTTGGTTTTTAATTGCAGAGTGTATTTTTCTGCCCCCATGAGCCCTTCCGCCGCCTACCCCTCATGAATTGTTTCCACGCACTTGCTTTTATTCTTGCTGCTTTTGACTTCATGAACTATTGCTTTTAATCACATATATGTATTTATGATTTTAGCCATTTATGAATTACTCTACCCTTGATGAATTATGCCATGCTTGCACATTTCACTTTACCCTGTATGAATTGCTTTTAATTGTCCCTGCTTTTAATCCTATGTATCTATTTATGATTTTAACTATCCATGAATTGATCCATGTATATTAATTGCTCCTGGTTTTTAGTGCTTTTAACCCATCATGAATTCCGTATGAATTACCTTCAATCATGAATTGATCAATGTACCCAAACATGAATTGTTGTTGTTTATATGCATGAATTGATCATTGCTGCCTATTACTATGAATTACTATTGCTATGAATTATTGCTATTTATTCTGACGATTGCACTTAGCACACCCCCTGGTGTGAACCCAGAGACCTGCAGCCCATTGGCTGATCTAAATTGCACTTATTCGGTTAGGTGGTTCTCCAAACTAAATTTTTGAGTGACGCCTCCTCCCCCTTCCCTTCCCACTCCTTCTTCGCTCGAAGCTCGACCACCGGACATTGCTGACCACCTCGCCTTTGAAGCCAAGTTCGGAGACCCGCGCGCCTGACGTCCCGGGGTCTCCGAGGGGGGGAATTGTTGCCAAGTAGGCCCCCTCCCCTGCTTTAAGGCCTGCCATGAACTATGTTAAAGTTTCCTGCATTACTGTTTCACTGCTACACAAAGATTTGCCTTGCACGTGTGTGTCCTGATACATGTGTCAGTTTCCTGCCTGCGTGTCAATTACCTTGCTGCTGCAATAGACTGTGTAGTTTACTGACTCCATGTTTGGGTAACTGCACAAAAGGACTCTCTTTCTGGGCAACCCTGCCCTGACCTGTATCTGGAATTCCCAGTGTGTGTTTGGACTCTGTTACAAGTGTGCCCCGTGCCTGCATTGCCATCTGCCACGGACCGTGCCTGTTCCCTGCTTTGGACTGTGTTTTAAAGTGTTGTTCCCGCTGCCTCCATGGAAGCCTGCCTCATATGGGCCCAAGCCGCTGCTAGCAGCTGGGCGCCTGCCGGGGAAACCTCCAGCGAGCCTGGCTAGGCGCTCCCTGGTCAGTTCCCGCCTGGAGCCTCCCGCGGGTAGGTCGCCGAGCTTGCCCTCGCTACCGGGCAGCCTGCTATCCAGCCCCAGCTATGCCCAGCCGGCATCCATGTTCTTAGGCAGCCAGAAGACCCTGGGAAGAAGACTGCTTTGAGAAGCCATTTCGGCGAAGCGGGCACACCACGTCCGCAGCGAGAGCCCCTCGCCCCGCTCTGCATATCTTAGGAGCCGCCCCGGAGAAGGAACTAAGTGCCGACCATCCCAAGCACTTAAAGAATGCATCTCAAAGAAACCTCCGCATTCCAAAGCTGATGACATCAGGACAAGCCCTGTCCGCTGGAACATCCTTTCAGCCCACTTGGATTTCCCCCTCCCTCTTTTGTCCCCTCTTCCTGAGGTGTCACTTATCACAATCTGATTACCAAAGTGGCCCATCCAAGCCATTCAGTAGCCCATTAGACCCTTTGTTTTAATCTGTGAGAACCACCAAGTACAGCACCAGCCCCAGGGTACGTTTTGGGGTATTTAAGCTGGTCTCCCAGACCACTCGGTGCTCAGGCCATTCCTATCCAGACTTCCTTGCTGTCCGTCTGTGGTCCCAGTGCTGGCATTGGGCCACCTCGCTGTTGTGTCTCTGCTTCGCTTCAGGATAAGTGAGTATTCCCCCTATCATCGTTGGGAACCAGCTAATGCGAACGTCTCTGTATTTCCTACTCTGTATTTCTTAGACCTTGTATGTTCTTTGTACGATTGTGCAAGCTAGGCTTACGCTACACTCAATACACGTGTTTGTACCTTACTCCTTTGTCTGCCTCTTTTTCACTAGAGTGTCTGGGACCTCCGTAAACATAGGTTATGATCCTCGCTTAATATTAATAGTTACAGACTGCTGCAGCTAATTCCCCATTATAATAAAAGAGCAGTTCTGGTAACATCAATGTTGATGTGATTATTAATTTTGTGTGGTATTTTAGCAGTATATAGAAGCATCTGTATTTATCAGTAAAGTACTACCCCCAAAATAACCTTAATGTAACTTTATGTACAATAATATCAAAACAGCATATCTTTCTCAGTCATTAAACGACCAACTATACAGGCACAAGGCTATATGCCTTATTTTTGATTGGGTCCACTAATAACAGAACAGCTTATGATTGACAGTGGTGGGACAGCTGAGTAGATCTGCCATGTTTCCCTTGCATATTGCACCATAGCTATTTCAGCACAAACTGCTCTACATACAATTACCGCAACACATCTTTAGGCCTATGGTGTTAATCATTTATGCACAGAACGATTAAGTTGCAACCATGCATACACAGACACTGGCCAGTCTTCCCAATCCTCCAATTTAATGTTAATATCCTACAAGTGCTTTGAAAGTCTCGAAGCACTTTGAAGTCTGCTCGCTATATATATATTTTTTTCCAAAGGGAAATTGTGATCATTACAGCTATTGGACTTAGTTAAAACAGAGAGCTATGCAAAGTTCTCTCTTCTCTTGGGATCCCAGAGGCTGAAATGAATGCAGCAGTGAAGAAATGTGTCCCTAGCGCAGTCATGCAGAGGCAATGCACAATTTGCTTTCATTATGATAGCTGTCCCTACTTTGCAATTTCAAGGGCGGTCTATCTGGCACAGTCTGGCCAACTCGCAATTAATGACACTGGAGTCTGCTAAGGACATCATCAAACTGTTTCGCATCACAAACAGCACATCAATATGAAACCTCTGCTCTGTCTGTTATATGGTGATTCATGCCCCCTACCCAGTATAATGCTCATGATGACACATGCACCTTAAGGAAGTTCAAATACCTGCCCATAATCTAAGGGTATGTCACAGATCTAGACAAAAAAACTGGCTTTTGAGAATAGCTGGATGGTGGGGATGGTGGAGAGAGAGAAGCTGAAATTTCATCCAAAGTAGATGAAAGTCCTGTGTGTTGAAAACAAAACTGAGTTGGGAATGTTTCCGGTTGCAAAAACCAGGTTTGTAGCATTGGAGTTCTACTGAATCAACTGCTCCATCTGGGTGATCAAGTGGTGGCAGTGGCTAGGTATGCTGTACGCTGTCTGAAGGCAAGTTTGAACAGAAGTGTATTTCTGTCATCTGTTTTCCCTACTGTTTATCTCTTTTTTATATTCCTTTGCTATCTGTGTTTCTTTCTTTGGTGACTTAGTGTATCCTTATGGTTCCTGCTGGTTGTGTTCCCTCAGGGTCTCATACCAAGTGTCCCATTGTAATCCATAACAGCATCATTGTTAATATTGACTGACTGCTGCTTTCTTTGGTTAATGGCTCAGAATGGTTGGCTGACATTTTCTCAATGTGTGCTAATTATTCAGAGATAGGCCTATGATAGTTCTATTAAATATCCATGGGGACTTGGAAAAAGTGAACCCCCCCCCACTAAAGAAAATTGAAGAGAAAGAACAGCTGTAGCTGCTGATTAAAACAAAGTTATGATGATCAATTTAACATCGTTAGTGCTTAAAAATAAAATCAGTTGATTCTTTTAAAAGAGAAGAATGGAATGCAAATATTCGTTTTCAGTGGGGAAATAAGACAGTTGCAATAATATCCACTGGAACTGAGAGGAGAGCATCTTTTCAAGCTTCATTGACTTCCAAAGGAGAGATTCCTTCCTAAACCGAAGCAATAGAGGATAATGCCAGTCTATTCATAACTCTGGAAAGCAGAATTAAATTTTCACATACAGGAATACATTTTAATTGATTACAAAGCAGACGTTTTAAAAAAATCAAGTGACTTAAAAAGTCTTTAAAAAAGTAAGCATGAAGCAAATGAAGGAATAAAAAAATTCAGATTCAGATTTCAGGAAAAAGAATTAGCAAGGGATCAAACAAGGCTCCTCAAACATTAAAGAAACGTTACAATCAAAACTTCACAGTTTCATGCATCCTCAGTCCCTCTATATAGAGACTCCCCAGGTGTTCAGAAAATACTACTGTTTTGAGCAGTTGAATTAATTAAAAGTGGAAAAGAGAAGAGAAATTGGCTTGGTCAAACCCATGAGAAAACCTATGAGGGGCTATTTGAAGACAGGATTTGCCAGGTCACCTCCCCCCCCCCCCACACACTGCAATTCTTCCTTGGCACCCAACTTGTTGTTCCCATTATTCAAATGTTTGAATACATGCCATATGTTGCTTCTAAAGAACCATATCAAAAACTGAGTAAAATATACAGCAGAATACCAGTATCAAGATATGAACACAACATAACTACCCAAAAAACTTAACAACATTCTTCTTGCAGTTTATGCCAAACCAAAGTCAAACTCTGGGAGCAGCTAAAAAATCAAGCATCCAGCAAATCTGGCATCCCTTTTTGTTTGTGAAATTATCTATAAATAAATCACATTCTCTCAAATGTATTAAAAATGTTTGCTTTATAGTTTCTGGCCATACTTCCTGGCCCTTAGTTTTTATTTTTCCCAAATGGACAGGTTTTCCAAATGTTCAAAATTCAGTATTTGCACAAATATGCGGTTTCGCACCAGCTGTGATTCACTGCTTGGTCAAATTGTTGTGCAACAGGATGGGTAAAGCTGGTATGTCAGTGAAATTCTGCTGCATTCTGCTGTGAATGTAAAAAGAAGAAACAAATGTTTGCTCTTTTCATCAGTCAACATTTCTGTACGAATTTGGATTGCTATAAAGGTTTTGAGTGGGGTGGGGAGAAAAATTGGGCCAAAGAAAAAGAGAGTGAAAACATCTGTTTAGAATTTGCTTACAGGGAGGGGGAAGGAAGAGTGTGGTTATTTGTCCAAACAGAAGCCTTTAATATTTTTCCATATTACATCCTCCTCCCCATCCAGTTCCAAAGTTCTTGAGTAAATTGTGTAGTTTTGGACACAGATGGGTTATATGGGAGCTTGTAGGCTGAGGGGTAGCCTGGGCTCTAAGCTGCATACGCTCTCTAGGAGGAAATTTCAGCAAGCTTTTTCAATGCCATGCGCTTTCATGGGGAACAGGTAGGCAGCATGAGTAGAATCCAAGAGGAAGGTGTTCAGACTTTGTCAGCTGGAGGGATTTGGAACATTTAGAGGGTCTACTATAACGTTTCATCACTTTCTGTGCTTCCTGCTTGGGTTGAAACATCTCTATGCCAAGCCAATTTTCACCAGTTGATCATTGAGCTGGGTGGAGTGGCACAGCAGCTTTTCTCCCCCATCCTCTTTTTTTGTTGAGCTTTCCTGGAACTGACCATGGCATTTAGGACCTTTGAGCCTTATTTGCTTGAATTACTTGTTGAAACAAGCCCAGAGTTGTTTAAAAACATACAATAAAGACTGCTATAACCATATCTATCTATCTATCTATCTATCTATCTATCTATCTATCTATCTATCTATCTATCTATCTATCTATCTATCTATCTATCTATCTATCTATCTATCTATCTATCTATCTATCTATCTATCTATCTATCAACAAATTTATCGTGTGTGGCCATAGGCCTTGCTTAAAAGCAAGAAGGCTGCTCATGCCAAGCAATCATGGAATGAGCTGGCTCAGGCTGTTGCTGAAAAGAAAGAATCCCAGTTTTGGGAGTTAGTCTCATTTGGTATGGGTAGATCTCTTTTCCAAATAGAAGCCCAAATTCCTGGGAATATTTGGTATGAACACTTTATGAAATTATACCAATCTCCACCACTCTCAGCTAAACATAAATTAAGGAACTGCTCATTTGCCATAGAAGCGTAGATGCTACCGGAATGGCCCGTTGTATCGGCAGCTGAAGCTGGTAGTCTAATAGCTTCTTTAGCCTCAGGAAAATCTCCAGGGGAAGATCTGGTCCCAGCAGACCTGATAAAAACATTTTCCAGCTGGTAGTCCCCGATACTTGCTAAACTGTTTTCCCACTTGAACAACACAGGTGTTTTTCCAACAGGATGGAAGACGAGCACAGTGGTCCCTATCTACAAAAAGGGAGATAAGTCAGACTCAAACAACTACTGGCCTATTAGTCTTTTAGACACAGTCTCTAAATTATATGGTAAATATCTTCTCCAAAAATTGGAAGATTGGATAAGGGACAGTAACATACTACACCCCAATCAAGCAGGCTTCAGAAGAGGCCATTGCACGACAGATCACTGTCAAACACTTCTCCACCTGGCTTATGCAGGTATAAATGGCCCAACCAAAGCCTTATATGTGGCACTCGTTGATCTGGCCACAGCTTTCGATTCAATAGATAGGGGATGGCTTTGGGAGAAGCTTGCACAGACTAACCTAGATAAGAGACTGTTGCTTCTTATACGTGAGCTGTATTCAGATACATGCACAAGAATCAGGGTCAGTATATCAGGTTCCCTAACTAAGGAAATCCCAACAGAAAAGGGAGTAAAGCAATGGTGTGTCCTAGCCCCTCTACTCTTTAATCTATTCTTAAATGATATTGTCACAAAACTATCTGGACCAGAATTTGTTGTGCCAACCTTAGGCCACTAGAAAGTGTCAGTTTTGTTGTATGCTGATGATATGGTCCTAATTTCTCTAACTAGGATTGGATTAAAGAGACTGTTAGACCATCTGGGTGAATACCGTAAAGAGGAACATCTAACAATTAATTATACAAAAACAAAAACAATGGCATTTAGTAAGAGACCCAAAAATATCATTGGAGTATACAGGACACCCCAATTGAACCATGTAGGACCTACAAACATCTAGGTCTAACTTTTAGTGAGACCTTGAAATGGGATGCCCATATAAAGCTTATAAAAGCCTCAGTGCTCAAGAAGACCATAGGAGCAATAATGAGATTTTACTACTCTAAGGGGGTTTCTTGGTAGCACCATCCATAAAGCTTTTTGTTTCTAAAGCCATTACTCATTTACTATATGGAATTGAGATCTGGGGGTGGAAGGAATCAACACTTGGCAATTTGGAAATAATTCAAAAAGATTTCATGAGACGTGTTCTAGCCCTGCCAAAAGGGACACCAGCTGCCTTGCTATGGGCAGAACTCGGTCTCCCCTCGATCAGAGCACGTGCCCATTTAGTGATTCTCAAATTGCAGAAAAAATACCAACTAACGAACCCTGTTTCCTTCAGTAATTTGAGTTATTTGAGCTATTACCAGCTGCAAAACAAGGATAAAACCCGGCCGGCCTTCCTTAATGGCATTGCATCTCGATATACCATCCCAGACGAATTACTCCAACCTTTGGGAAACAATGTTGACTTAAGGGAATGGGTATACAAAGAGGATGCCCTAACTGACAAATTTTTAATCAGTAAAACAAAACTTGCCCCATGGTATAAAACCATCAAAAAAGACCACATTAGAGCACGATATCTGACTGATATCACAGTCTATAAGCTTAGGGTAGCATTTACGTCATTACGCTTCCAGTCTATGCCAACTGAGATGCTACTCAGGCGATTCCAAAAAAACTCCATAGATCAGCGAATATGAATCTGTGGAACCTCAATTGAGGACTTACCACACTATGTTTTAAATTGTCCCTTATACCAGGAACCAAGGGGGAAATTTCTCGCGAATATTTTATCTAGTCTCCATCTTCTGTCTGATCTATCTATCTATCTATCTATCTATCTATCTATCTATCTATCTATCTATCATCAGCTAGTTAGCTGAACGACCAACTGATTGACCAACTGACCAACCAACCGACCAACAAAGGCCTGAGAAAAGATATGTTATGGCTGCAGCCATAATTCCTGGAGCCTATGTCCCTTAGGATCATGTGTGTGTGTATATTTCCCATCTCCCTTCCTCTTGTGCCTGTATGTGTGCTTGGTTACACCTCATGGGGCAGCGATTTTGTGCTTAGCACCATTCTTGTGGTAGCCATTTTGTGCTGCCGCCCACCACCTTTGGTCAAAATTCCAAAGGTGTCCGCAGGATCAAAAAGGCTGGGAACCCTAGAACCAGAGGATTTATTGAAGCTGCCCTCATTTATAATGTTAGTCCTAGAATTGATTATGTTTTGCTTCAGTATTTTCAGTATTTTCTACTATGTCTTGGATCCTTTAAATTTGTATATGTTTACCTTATGGTATTGTATTGAAATGTACTTACTTGATACTGATTGTATTAACCTCATACTGTGTAATCCGCCTTGAGTCTCAGTGGGAAAGGGGGACTATAAATGACGTAAATAAATAAATTTAAAAATAAACTATCCTGCTGCTTTCCCCCTTCCCCTTCCCACTAAGCACTGTTTTGTGTGATTTATTTCTTAAGTCCAGTTCGACCTCAACTATTGTTAAGAATATTTTTTCCCTGCAAGAAGAGTCCTAAGCAGGTCTACTCAGAATCCTACTTAGGTCTATTCAATAGTGCTTACACCCAGGAAAGTGTTCTTAGGATTGTGCTGTTACTGTGCTGAAATCACTTCACCTGTATTATTTGTATAATTATTGCAACAGCTATGTGAAATAGGCTGCGATGATTATATACAATGATTTTGCAGAAGCCCCCAGCCCTGCTTTTACTGGGGCCAGCATTTGTGGGCTCGCAGGCAAGGGAAGAGATGAGCGGGAGCAGCCCCTTCCTTGGCAGCCCCAACTCCATTATGTGCGGCTCTAAGCCAAGCCGTGTGGAAATTCTAGGTGGAATCCAAGCTAAAATGTTCATCTGTGTAATCACATGATCATTTATCTATAGTAACTAGTTAACTTAACCAGATTTGAGTGCGTTGAATTGTGCACCAGAATTATTGTGATTCATTATGCTGGTTTATGCTATGGAGAATGACATGTTTGCCCCTGAAGAAACGAAAAAGTGTGAAACAAGCTGAGTATTTTTACACCGGCCGCTTGTAGGGCTGTGAGGAGGAAGACCCCCTCAGGCCCTACTCCAACGTGTTTCTCTCTCCTTTATTAAAGGTATTTGGAGACATAAACCACAACATTGCAATCTGTTACTTTGGAGTCTGCTTAGGAATGATTTGGATATGTGAAAACAACTGCTGAAGAAAGACAAGACCACAAGTGGATTTCACAGGACTTTATTGATACACGTGCTTGGATTCTGACAGCACTTATGGACTATAGATAAATGATCATGGTCTATTAACCATTGAATATACAGGTGAATGGTTATATTGGGAGTCAATGTATACTGTTAATAGCAATTTATTGCTTATGTATGTATTTTGAAATTATATTACCTTGGTGAATGTTTATATATTGACTGGATATTGTGTTTTGTACTGGGGGACTTGTTGTCACGCTATTACTTGTTCTTTTCCCCAGAAGAGCCTCTTTTTTGTGATATCATCTGTGTAATCAGGCATGTTAATTTTCAAGGATTCCTCATTACAGTGTGAGTACATATGCTCACACATTATGTGTTGAAGTAAGGCTAAAGGTGTAGGGCTATCTGGCGAAATCACAGTCCTCCCTCTGTGCATTTTCTGTTTGAAGCTGTGTTGTGTGTACATAACAAGCCAGCTCCTTCTTCAGAAATATGAATAAGGGCATTACTTCCCTGTAAATAGCTCAAAAGTCCAAAGAAAGTTGGGTGCATGATTTATATACTCCGGTCTCTTATATATTTATATACTCCTCTCTCTTTCTTTAGGGGCAAACCTGCCCCTAAAACTAGTTAAAAGCTATAAAATGGAAGCATCTAACTCACAGTAGAAGGAGACAGCGCTGACTTTACAGCCAGCAGTTAGCCTCAGGGTTTCAGGCTTTCCTTCCCATCCATTTCTGTTAAACTCACAGCATACTTCCGAAAGAATGTTTGGAAGGGGGAGAAAGGTCTTGGCTGAATTATGCCACCCTACAAGTACCACTGGGAGACTGGCTTCATTCACTTCTGCCTGATTTATTTATGGCTTTTCATATAATTATTACACTGTTGAATATTTGCAATAGATTTAGCAATGGGTGAAGTGGCTGAATCCAGGGGGAATGACCAAACTGGTATACCTGCTTGTTATATCTATTAATGTCTAGCACTCTTGTTTTTGTTTCTTTCTGCATGTAAGAGCATTTTAACATTTTAGGAAAGCTATACTGCAATGTAAACTGTGTTTCCAAGATATGCAAGCCAAAGAGTTAAATAGATCACACAGAATTCTAACATGAACCACCAGTATGGCATGGTGGTTCAAATGTCAGACTACACTGGTTGTTGTGGGTTTTCCGGGCTGTATTGCCGTGGTCTTGGCATTGTAGTTCCTGACGTTTCGCCAGCAGCTGTGGCTGGCATCTTCAGAAGTGTAGCGCCTCTGAAGATGCCAGCCACAGCTGCTGGCGAAACGTCAGGAACTACAATGCCAAGACCACGGCAATACAGCCCGGAAAACCCACAACAACCATCGTTCTCCGGCCGTGAAAGCCTTCGACAATACATCAGACTACACTCTTGAAGAAAAAGAAGTGTGCTTATATACTGCTCTTGGGGACAAATTAGTGCCACCCTCAAGAGAAGTAAAGCAAGTAATGTTATTATTATCACCACAATACAGCTGAGGCTGAGACGAACAGCTTATCCAAGGCCACCTGCAGAGTTCATGGCAGCAGTGGGACTAGCAGAGTGTTGATTCATAGCCCATCCACTTAACCCCTGTGCTACAGCAGCTCTCATGGAGACCCGGGTTCAAATCTTCAATCTGCCATGTAAGCTCACTGGGTGACCTTGGACTAGTCTCTCTTTCAGTCTGCCTAACTCTCTGGATGGCTGTTTTGGGGATTAAGTGGAGGACAGTAGAATGAATAAGCCTCTTTAGGGAGCAAGTGATAAATAGATAAAAACAATGACTTTATAAAAAAATAATTTGGGAGCCAAAAGGCTCACTAGGATTTTGTTATACATGTTAAAGACTTACTATATAGCATATATAAAATGATCACTTACCTAACATTATTTATCACACTAGCAATAGCTAAGCTATTTATATCTATGTATTTAATGCCTAGAAATAGTTCCCGGCTTTTTTGTATATGTATGTGATCTTTGATTAACCTAAACTTTCAGTCTGGGCCTCTTATGATGATTTCCTTGTCTTACCCAAATGGTAAGAGGGGAAGGTGCCAACTCCAGCAAACAAGGATCCTTAGGGGGTTCACCCATACTGGTCTTTACTGGAAGCTTATATGTTGGGCAACAAGAATTACTTGGGAATTTGGTAACATCCCTAGAAAAGTACAACCACATCCAGCACAGGCATTCCAGGATCAGACAGATTCCAAGACAACAGTCTGAGTCTCATCTTGTCTGCTAGTAAGTTTAACCTTGTTGGCCTTCATCCAGTCTCTCACTGAGCTAAAATAGCTGAGCAGACATTCCACCAGCAGAATCCTCTACATTAGGGATGTGCGTTTCGGCATTCAGAATGCCGAAAGAATGCCGAAACAAAAGTGTTTCGGCTTCTTTCAGGGAATGCCGAAACGTTTCGGGGAATCCCGAAACGTTTCGGGTAGCCGAAAGAAAAAAGCCGAAACGTTTCGGGATTCTTTCGTCTTTCATTCGGCTTTTCAATGGGAAAATGCCTCCGTCTTCCCGGACGTCTGGGGGAGGCATCTTCCCACCGAATAAGCCCAAAATTGGTGGGGACCTTCCTCTAACCCTTCTCTAACAACCACCCAAGTTTCAGACAGATTGGACTTTGGGGGGCCATGTTATGGCCCCCCAAAGCAGGTCCCCCTATCCTCCCATAAAGGAGCATCTTCTTCATTATTTCCTATGGGGAAAAAATGAAGAAGCAGACTTCCTTTGCCAGGGGTGGCATTTTGCATGCAAAATGCCCCCTTACCCTCAGGGGCCCTTCTTCCACCCCTCCTCCCACCCCCCACCAAGGCTCAGCCTGCTCCCACTTGGGGGGGCCATTTCATGGCCTCCCCAAGTAGGTGCTCTAATCTCTACCACTGACAGCTGGGGGAGGCTTGTGTTGCCAGGGGTGGCATTTTGCATGCAAAATGCCCCCCAACCCTCTGGGGCCCTTCTCCCACCCCTCCTCCCACCCCCCACCAAGGCTCAGCCTGCTCCCACTTGGGGGGGCCATTTCATGGCCTCCCCAAGTAGGTCCTCTCAGCCCCTAAATTCCACCCCTTACAGCTCCACACAAACCCAATTCCCCCCAGCTGCCACACACAGACCCAAATCCCCACATTAGCCCCTCACAGACCCAAATCCACCCCCACCTGCCCCACACCCATAACCCCAGGAACAGGCTGGCAAAGGCCAGCCCTCTCCCTTTGTTCCCTATGCTGGGAACTTCTAAACTCTCTTTCCCTGGGCAATTCTGCACAGCCCAGGGGTGCCACAATGGTGGGCACACTTCTGAGTGCCAGCTGGTCCCTGTGAAAGAGCACCTGAACCACAGACACCCTCCCTCAAATTCCCCCACCACCTACAGAGATGGCTGGCCAGCCAGCCCCATTGTTCCCTATGATGGGAACCAACTGCACAACAAAGAATAAAACAAGAACAACACAAAATAAAGTTTTTTAAAAATTATTTTCTCCCTTCCAAAGTACAAGTAGGCAAAGCATTATGACACATAACACCAGCAGTCCCCCACACAGAAAAATAACACAACTCACTTAACATCAGAGAATCACAAAGCACGATTCCTGTCAAAAACACTTTATTTCTTGAACAGCTTTAGGCTACACAGCAGGGGGGGAACACCAAAGGGCATGGCAGCAGTATCTTACACAAAAATAACACAACTCACTTAACATCAGAGAATCACAAAAGCACAATTCCTGTCAAAAACACTTTATTTCTTGAACAGCTTTAGGCTACACAGCAGGGGGGGAACACCAAAGGGCATGGAAGCAGTATCTTACACAAAAATAACACAACTCACTTAACATCAGAGAATCACAAAAACACAATTCCTGGCAAAAACACTTTATTTCTTGAACAGCTTTAGGCTACACAGCAGGGGGGGAACACCAAAGGGCATGGAAGCAGTATCTTACACAAAAATAACACAACTCACTTAACATCAGAGAATCACAAAAACACAATTCCTGGCAAAAACACTTTATTTCTTGAACAGCTTTAGGTTACACAGTAGGAGGGCACAAAAGGGCATGATAGCAATGTACTACAAAAAATAATACAACCCACTTCACCGTTTTTGACAGCAATTGTGTTTGTGTGATTCTCTGATGTGAAGTGAGTTGTGTTATTTTTGTGTAGTACACTGCTTTCCTGCTCTGTGGTGCCTTCCTACTGTGTAACCTAAAGCAGTTACAGAAATAAAGTGCTTTTGACAGCAATTTTTTGGGGTGATTCTTTAATGTGAAGTGAGTTGTGTTATTTTTGTGTAAGATACTGCTTCCATGCCCTTTGGTGTCCCCCCCCCTGCTGTGTAGCCTAAAGCTGTTCAAGAAATAAAGTGTTTTTGACAGGAATTGTGCTTTTGTGATTCTCTGATGTTAAGTGAGTTGTGTTATTTTTGTGTAAGATACTGCTGCCAAGCCCTTTGGTGTTCCCCCCTGCTGTGTAACCTAAAGCTGTTCAAGAAATAAAGTGTTTTTGACAGGAATCGTGCTTTGTGATTCTCTGATGTTAAGTGAGTTGTGTTATTTTTCTGTGTGGGGGACTGCTGGTGTAATGTGTCATAATGCTTTGCCTACTTGTACTTTGGAAGGGAGAAAATAATTTTTTAAAAACTTTATTTTGTGTTGTTCTTGTTTTATTCTTTGTTGTGCAGTTGGTTCCCATCATAGGGAACAATGGGGCTGGCTGGCCAGCCATCTCTGTAGGTGGTGGGGGAATTTGAGGGAGGGTGTCTGTGGTTCAGGTGTTCTTTCACAGGGACCAGCTGGCACTCAGAAGTGTGCCCACCATTGTGGCACCCCTGGGCTGTGCAGAATTGCCCAGGGAAAGAGAGTTTAGAAGTTCCCAGCATAGGGAACAAAGGGAGAGGGCTGGCCTTTGCCAGCCTGTTCCTGGGGTTATGGGTGTGGGGCAGGTGGGGGTGGATTTGGGTCTGTGAGGGGCTAATGTGGGGATTTGGGTCTGTGTGCGGCAGCTGGGGGGGAATTGGGTTTGTGTGGGGCTGTAAGGGGTGGACTTTAGGGGCTGAGAGGACCTACTTGGGGAGGCCATGAAATGGCCCCCCCAAGTGGGAGCAGTCTGAGCCTTGGTGTGGGGTGGGAGGAAGGGTGGGAGAAGGGCCCCAGAGGGCTGGGGGGCATTTTGCATGCAAAATGCCACCCCTGGCAACACAAGCCTCCCCCAGCTGTCAGTGGTAGAGATTAGAGCACCTACTTGGGGAGGCCATGAAATGGCCCCCCCAAGTGGGAGCAGGCTGAGCCTTGGTGGGGGGTGGGAGGAGGGGTGGGAGAAGGGCCCCAGAGGGTTGGGGGGCATTTTGCATGCAAAATGCCACCCCTGGCAACACAAGCCTCCCCCAGCTGTCAGTGGTAGAGATTAGAGCACCTACTTGGGGAGGCCATGAAATGGCCCCCCCAAGTGGGAGCAGGCTGAGCCTTGGTGGGGGGTGGGAGGAGGGGTGGGAGAAGGGCCCCTGAGGGTAAGGGGGCATTTTGCATGCAAAATGCCACCCCTGGCAAAGGAAGCCTGCTTCTTCATTTTTTCCCCATAGGAAATAATGAAGAAGATGCTCCTTTATGGGAGGATGGGGGGACCTGCTTTGGGGGGCCATAACATGGCCCCCCAAAGTCCAATCTGTCTGAAACTTGGGTGGTTGTTAGAGAAGGGTTAGAGGAAGGTCCCCACCAATTTTGGGCTTATTCGGTGGGAAAATGCCTCCTCCAGGCGTCCTGGAAGACGGAGGCATTTTCCCATAGAAAAAAGCCGAAAGAATGCCGAAATAATGCCGAAAGAATCCCGAATCCCGAATCCCGAAAGAGATTCTTGTTTCGGCTTTCAGCTTTAACGATAGAGAATTTTCTTTCGGCTTTCTACTTTCGGCTATAGCCGAAAATTTTTGGCTTGCACACCCCTACTCTACATGATAGGGGGAGGAGAGTAAAGGGTCAGTGAGGCTGGAAGCCACAATACCATATGTTATATAATTTTGGAACATTGTACACCTTGAATTAAGGTGTTTACGTTTGTTATGGAATCCTAACTCATGCAAAAGATTCTTGTGTATGTTCTAGGGACTCTCACTCTGTTCACATAAAGCATTTATTTGCCCTCATTACTGACGTGCATCAAATAAAAATGCCTCCCTCAACATATATCTTACTCTGTTTTTGTATTTGTTCTTGCAAGTAGTCTTTTTCTAATGAGCCTTTCCCCCAAAAACATCACTTGTTTCTCATACAGTTTTCTTTAATGAATCTCAGATAATATTTTTAAAGGGGGAAATGCAAAGAATATGCACGTAAGAATTGTTGATTTCTCAGTCCACTATACAAAGTTCTCATTACTGTACGTAGGGATTCCTCCTAAATTGTGTTTATTGCATCCCGTCTCATGTTCCTTGTGATGCAGCACTTGCTTTTTGAATTGTTTGCTGCTTGTAAGTTGTCTTCAAGCAGAGCGCACTAGATGATTTTTTACTAATCTGCAAATACTAGATGATTGGGGGGGGGTCAAAATCCATGGTATTTTCTGAGATATAGCATACCTAAGTTTGTCTTGCACAGCAAAAAGTAGAAGAACGTATAGGTATGGATCCTATGAACTGTAGGTGGAAGGTGTTCACAGCCATAGACCTTTGTGATCACCCAAAAGCTCATGCTGGGAATCAGTTGAGCCTTGAGGCTAAATGCAGGAAGAGGAGCTGAAAGAGAAGGAGGGGAAATTCAGTCAAAAGTTGCTCTTCCTAGCTTATGTACCATGACCTGGATAGCCCAGGCAAGCCCAATCTTGTCAGATCTCGGCCGCTAAGCAGGGACAACCATGGTTAGTGATTGGATGGGGAACCTCCAAGAAAGACCAGGCTGGCTATGCAGAGGCAGGCAAGCACTGGCAAACCACCTCTGTTAGTCTCTTGCCTTAAAACCCCATCAGGGGTCGCCATAAGTCAGCTATGACTTGACGATATTCTCCACCACCATCACCTTGTTTATGAATGAAAGGCATGCTCCTCCACATATTCTCTGCTAGTAGAAGAGGGGGATGCACCTCATGGGATTCAGGCCAAATGTCTTGGATGAAATTCTACAGATAGGAAAGCATGGCACTTAAACTGAGTTGCTGGGGGAGTTTCAACTATTCTTGCCCTTGGAAAAATTCAAAAGCATCTGGTACTAACATCTACGGAGGGGAGAGAGTGAAACTTGGACTGATTTACTGAGGAGTTTCAGCTATGCTTGACTAGTTTTGTGTTGTCCTTTTTTACTAACTTTTTTTTTGCATAAAACACAGTATTTGCTTGCTTGCAGTAAATACAATAAAACACTGTATTAATATTCAAATTGTATTTGACTGATTTTTTTATTAGTACATCTGTGTTCTGTAGATTCAAACATCTCTGCGCAATAACTTATCACACTGCATATTTTAGGGATTTCTGTTGAATCTGGTGGTATTTGGAATAAATTAGTTCATTTCATAAGATTTGTACTCTCATGCCATTAGTAAAGGGAGAAACAATTAAATGACCAATGTACCATCTGGCCAGCTGCAACAATATTCAATCTGGGCTACATGTTGGTTTGCAATTGTAGTCCATAGTTGCTCCTTTCATTTGTATGTACCAGGCTTTCTTTGACAGCTGATGCTGAAGCAGGTTGCTCTATTAAATGAATAGCAGCCTGTGTCATTAGCTGTTAGAGTTACAGAAGTAACAACTGCAAAGAAAATCCTGATTGTGCATATGTATGTGAACAAGTTCTGTTAAGACCTGGATATATATTACGCTAGCATCTCAAAGTATCCGGGCTTGGTGCATTAGAAGCACTTGTTCATTGTGTTATGGGATGTAGCAAGTACAGTAATGGTGTATTACTTGCAAAATGTGCCAACCCTACACAAGAGTGTACCTCAGGGCTGATCAGAATCTGACCTCAGCCTGCCAGAAGCAGCAAAGTCTTTTCCTAAGAAGTGAGGTAAGAAGGGAATGTCTACCCCACCCATCAATCAAAGTGAATACACATCAAAGTGAATACAAATCAAATCGAACTCTACTGTCCATTCACATAAATGCATATATATTGGTGGGTTGGCCACACTCATAGAAGTGCTTTTTGACATCTCAGTACAGGGAGTGTGTTGATACAAAAAAAGACTCTGCCCAATATTCTGCCCCTCGCCCCTCCATTTGTCTTTTACAGACCATGGCACATCATGTCATTTTTTGACCTAATTCCTCCTTTCTTGGGGAGTTGGAGGTGGGTCTTGTCACTGGTTGTTGAACCTTCCAGATGGTTGTGAAAGGTAAAATCCTTCCTGACATGGCAGTCACTTTCCCCCTCAATTTGAGTAACTTCTTCCTTATCTCAGCGTTGTAGCCTTCTTGGGATTCCTTAGCTGCCTCTCCCCATGGTATCTCCTTTGAGGTGGGAGCCAAGGGCGACTATTTACAAACTGGAGTAGTGGTTGCCATAGGAACAAAGGGGGGGGGACAAAAGAAGTGGACTGCAATTTAGCTAGATCTCCTTTGCTCTGGAATCTACAATAAGAACATTCTTCAGAGCCTTCAGTCAGATTAACTTTCATTCTCTCTAACACTAACATTTGTGCATAAGGGTTACAGATGCACAGTAATGCACAGTGCAATAAAGATTATATATATATTACATCAAATAATTTTTACAAGACCCAATCATAAAGCATATACAATTCATCTCATTACTTAGATTCTAATGAGATACTGCAAGATGGGAGGGGAATAAACGGGGAATAAATGCAATTCCCAATTTTATCTCTCATAAGCCTACCTCAGAACAACAATGTGATTATGAAGTCTTGTTGGCTTGAGGGTATGTGTCTTTCACAGAACGTCAACAATATATAATAAAGACTTAAGTACCATTTTCTGAGCACACTGGACTGCCTTTAGTTGGGAATTATAGCCCGCTAAACCACATCCAAGTGAAGGCTGCATTATGAGATTGTGGGCCAAAGGCACGTCTTTCGTGTTCTTCTTGCTGTTGCCACTGGCCGGGATGGCTGAATTGCCCCCTCAGTCGGAATGAAAGGCAGACACAGTATTTGGATTCTAAAATGGGCCGCTTTATTAAAATTACAACAATTAAATATAAACTACGGCAAGGGCCTAACTAGCGGTACAGGTCAGGCCCTGGGGTCACTCCTGGACCCCGCCCTGACCTGTCTGGGCGAGCACCCGCTGCCCCGGGTGCGAGCCATCCACAAAATGGCTGGGACCCGGCCTGGCCAGGCGGAGGCGGAATGGTTCACCCCTGTAAAGCTCCCCCACCCGGCCGTACGGCAGCGGGGGGAGACTGGCTTGTCCAGGGTTTCCCCACCCAGGGCGTCTGACCTCGCAGCTGGGCCGTACGGCAGCCATCCGCTCCTGAAAGACCCCAATTCCCCACCAATGGGGAGGTGCCAAGGGTGCTCACCGGCCCGCTACAGATTTTCCCTAACTAAAATCCTGCCACCAGGGGAATTACCTCAGTCCCACCAAGCCAATTACCTTCCTCTTCTCACAGTGCAAGGTAGGCGAAAAAACTCCATTCCCAAGTGCCAATCAGGGACAAGGAGAGAAAAATTCCTACCTGGCCCAAAAGGCGACCGGCTAATCCTGCACTGCAATAGGGTGAGGTGGGTGGGCCGAGCATGAGGCACAACTGAATGCAATGGGGCGGAGAAGCCAGCTAAGGCTACAGGCTCCGCCCCCAATGCTAAGCCCTGGATGCCAGGGTGTGCCTTCTGCTTTCCTCCTTCCGAGGAGGCAAAAGCAGCCACCGGCCTGAGTGGCTGTTGCCACTGGCCGGGATGGCTGAATTGCCCCCTCAGTCGGAATGAAAGGCAGACACAGTATTTGGATTCTAAAATGGGCCGCTTTATTAAAATTACAACAATTAAATATAAACTACGGCAAGGGCCTAACTAGCGGTACAGGTCAGGCCCTGGGGTCACTCCTGGACCCCGCCCTGACCTGTCTGGGCGAGCACCCGCTGCCCCGGGTGCGAGCCATCCACAAAATGGCTGGGACCCGGCCTGGCCAGGCGGAGGCGGAATGGTTCACCCCTGTAAAGCTCCCCCACCCGGCCGTACGGCAGCGGGGGGAGACTGGCTTGTCCAGGGGTTCCCCACCCAGGGCGTCTGACCTCGCAGCTGGGCCGTACGGCAGCCATCCGCTCCTGAAAGACCCCAATTCCCCACCAATGGGGAGGTGCCAAGGGTGCTCACCGGCCCGCTACAGATTTTCCCTAACTAAAATCCTGCCACCGCAGAGGCCAAGCCTCTGCTTAGGCCTCAGCGCCCCACAAATGGCTTAAAGCCAGCCTAAGCCCTTGCCGCAGATCGTTCAGAAAAATGCTGTTACCTCTGGAAGAGAGGTGCACACCATCCCCTCGGTAGAGGTCTGCAAACTTGGCCCGAATTTGCGGATGGAGCAAATAAAACCCCAACCCCTCTGTCCTAGCCTTGAATAGGGCTCTGTTGGCCATTCGCCTAGCCCGTTCTAAAGCGTTCTGGTCCCATGCATCCTGCCACATCTGGCACAGAAGCATTGCAGACCAACAAATCAGGATGCTGGGTCAACGCTTGCTATTCTCCAGCAAGTCATCCCGCACCTGCCAAGACAGGGCCATGCCCTTCATCAAACCCAGGTCATCATCTCCCAAATGAACAACCAGGATGTGTGAGCCAAGGTCATTACCACGCGATAAATGACCAACGTGAGGTGGAGGTCCGCACCTCCCATCAAACCATCAGGCCACTACTTGCCTGGGCGGTGCAAGCCTGAGTGCGCCTGTAAGGAAGCGGCCATGCTCCATGAGCCAAGGTCATTACCACGCGGTGAATGACCAACTTGAAGTGGAGGTCTGCACCTCCCATCAAACAGTAGGTCACTACTTGCCTGGGCGGTGCAAGCCTGTGTGAGCCTGTAAGGAAAGGGCCATGCCCTGAAAGCCAAGGTCATTACCACGCGGTGAATGACCAATGTGAGGTGGAGGTCCGCACCTCCTATCAAACCATCAGGTCACTTGCCTGGGCGGTGCAAGCCTGTGTGAGCCTGTAAGGAAAGCGCCATGCCCTGTAAGCCAAGGTCATTACCACGCGGTGAATGACCAACGTGAGGTGGAGGTCCGCACCTCCCATCAAACCATCAGGCCACTACTTGCCTGGGCACTGCAAGCCTGTGTGATCCTGTAAGGAAAGAGCATGCCCTATGAGACAAGGTCAACACCACGCGGCGAATGACCAGCATGTGAGGTGGAGGCACGCACCTCCCCTCTACCATCAGGCCACTACTTGCCTGGGTGCTGCAAGCCTGTGTGAGCCTGTAAGGAAAGGGCCATGCCCTGTGAGACAAGGTCAACACCACGCGGCGAATGACCAGCATGTGAGGTGGAGGCACGCACCTCCCCTCTACCATTAGGCCACTACTTGCCTGGGTGCTGCAAGCCTGTGTGAGCCTGTAAGGAAAGGGCCATGCCCTGTGAGACAAGGTCAACACCACGCGGTGAATGACCAGCATATGAGGTGGAGGCACGCACCTCCCCTCTACCATCAGGCCACTACTTGCCTGGGTGCTGCAAGCCTGTGTGAACCTGTAAGGAAAGGGCCATGCCCTGTGAGACAAGGTCAACACCACGCGGCGAATGACCAGCATGTGAGGTGGAGGCACACACCTCCCCTCTACCATCAGGCCACTACTTGCCTGGGCGCTGCTAGCCTGTGCGAGCCTGTAAGGAAAAATTCCTGCCCTGTGAGCCAGGTCAACACCACATGGTGAATGACCAGGACATGAGGTGGAGGATGGAACCTCCCCTCAAACCCTCAGGCCACTACTCGCCTGGGTGCTGCAAGCCTGTGTGAGCCTGTAAGGAAAGAGCCATGCCCTGTGAGACAAGGTCATTACCACAAAGTGAATGACCAACATGAGGTGGAGGACCACACCTATATGACCAGGAGGTGAGGCAGAGAACTACATCTCCCTTCCAGCCACCAGGCCACTCGGGATCTGAGATGGGGGTGTGCCATGCATGTCAGAACAGTTGCATCTTATCGCTGGACCTCCATGTACAGGCCAAGGGGATCCCTGGGCATAGCTCCCAGCCACCCTGGGGCCCAATAGCCTCCTAAGCCCCATTGCCGTTGGCTTGTTTGCAAACTTGACACCTGTAAGATTTGTGTCATGAGCCATAAAGGCTCCTCATGACCCATCCTTAAGGGATTAGGCCACAACAAGGCAGAACAGCTGAAAGAAGTGTCACATCAAAGCTGGGGGGCACGCTAAACCAAAGTTGCCATGCCTCCCCTCGACCTAAACAGGTGTTCAGCAGTATTGAAAGCCCATTGAGTGCTGAGTAAAATGGCAAACTAGACTGCCCTGTACACCTCTGCTTTCCAAGCTGGGGAAGGGGGAAATCCTGAGGAATCCAGGCCAGGGATCCATCGGCCTCAAGGGCAAACTAACTAGGGCCGCCATCAAAGACCTTCAAGCAGACATCGGAGAAGGCCTGAAGCACACCAACTAACAACAGGCCTCACTCTATAAAGTGACTCAGGTAAAGGAGTTGATCACCCCCCATACTTAGAGGTCCTCCCACATGCCTGCTGTAATCCTAAAACTGAGATATGGAAACCGTGGGATAATCATGGCCGTGTTAAAGCTGCGGGTAAGCATTACATGCCCCCTCAAGAAAAGAGCTGAAGCAGCCAAAAGTCACACCTGAGACAGAGCACCCGGTTGGCAGAGCCTTGCCCGTGTAGGGATGGTCCTTGAATGACAACCCAAAAGCAAAGAGTCCGCAGGCAGGCCCCGGAGGAGGCAAAATGCCAACTCATTTTCACCTTTCTGTGCAACTGTGCACCGCTGATAACCTGATGGCCAGTCAAAGCATGTGTCCGCACAGGCATCATTTACTGGGCTTCTTTGGGTGGGAAGGGTGATGAATGGAATGAACTACAGCAGGCTGTCTGGTACCTGACCAAAAAGTGGGGGAGACCAGCCAGAAAGGAGGGAGTTTCCCATCCCTAGGAACATTCTTCCCCAAAACAAGGCATTGGCACGTTTGGGAGATGCTCCATGCTGCCGAGGTACCCTCAGTTGTATAGGGCTGGGTCCTCATACCAGACTACTGCTGGGCTTCCCACAGATCCACCAGCACCTGGCACCCACACTTAGCCACCCAGGGCAGGACATGGTGGACTGAAGCCATCCCTGAGGGACCTGGATAGCCATGACATAGCCAGTCCGTGCTCCAATGAAGGGTGTGTGTGTGTGTGTGTGCTGATAGGAACTTGAGTGGACAGCACCTAAGCTACCCCACCATATAAGCCCATTCACATAACCAGTCGGGACTAACCCTGGAATGTGCTAGCCAGGCCATGTTAGGTGGAAAGAGCCATGAGGTAAGGAGGCAGGGACTGACCCACAAGGCCCCCAATGGCCAAGCATACCCCAGCAAGGGGCCAAATGGACCTACCATCACTGACCACTGGATACCTGCCAAGATACCACCTCACAGCCATGCACTCTACAGTCTGGAATCCGCTTCCCTCACTGCCAGTATGGCAGATGCTCCCATTACCTCCTTATTAGGTGGCTGCACTGCCACTGCTACCAGCCTCCTTCAGCCATATCCATGTTGTTTTTCACATTTCGCCAGATTCATCGCTGCCGGGGGTGCTGAACAATCCTCCTAGGCCATATGGACCCAGCTTTGTCACTCGGTTCACTGCCATGCAACCGGATTGGGTTAAGGCAGGCTAGCCCAGATCAGCTACCGTCCATCAGTTGCACTAAACTGTCAGAAAGGACAGATAAAATCTCAGACTTCTGTGCCCCACATGACAACTTTGCAGTTTTCTGCACCCCCCACCCTCCAGAAGATTCCCCACCTAGCTTCCTCTTCTGGGCCCGGGCCTTTCCTGGCATCTAGATGTGCCACTAGGTCCCCGATGCCACTAGTACTCAGCAGAGGAAGAAACTTGCCTCCGGGGTCTCCTGGTTGTGGAGCACATACTGCTTCCCCTTTCTTTGGAGAAGCTTTGGATAGCGTTCTTTGGTGGCAGTCCACCATGCTCTTACAGCAACCTGCAAAGCCTGACAACCATGATGATTGTTCTCCAACATCAATTTGTTCTGTTTCTTATAAATGAAATGTTATTAATCAAATCCCACACACTGCCAATCAAATGGTTAACCTCCTCTCACCCTTCAGTGCCTCTTTCTTTGCATAAAACCCAGTACTTGCTAAAACAGATGCAATAACACAATATGCCATTGGTGGCATGAGTGAAAAAGTAATAATGTGTGCCAGCAGCCCAGGTGTGAAGCAATCTGCCCCTCAGATGGCTGCAATCCACCTTTGTTGCTGTAAGTACTCTCACCAATATAGTAAAACAATTGAGTGGAGGAGCCTAGATAGGCTGGAGGCCTGAGGGGGGCTGGGCCTACCCTGCCTCAGGCCTCCTGACTGATGGACACTGATAGCCCAGTATTTCCCTATTCCCTTTGGTCTCTTAATCATTCTCAAAGGATGAGTCTGCAGGCAGCTGCACAAGCCCCACCAAAATGACTGCAACTGCTAGTAAGCAGGAGGCAAATCAGGCCACACAAATGCCACACTCAAAATGGCCACTCTTGGAGCTGTGCATATTGTAGATGCCTTCATAACATGGCTGCACTGCCAGGCTAAGAAGGTCACTGAGTGCCTCTCTCAAAATGGCTGCACCCACTGAATAAACTGCAAAATGGCTCCTGCTGCCTGCAGGCCAAGGCCGAGCTATTGCTGCTAGAAATACTCCCTCCCAAGTATGTGTAAATGGCGAGGGGGGATAAAGCCTAGGTGGAAGGAAGGGGGGGGGACTACTAGAATCCACCCTGCTAGGCCAGTAGCAATAAAGTATGAACTAATCCACCCCTTAAATGGCTGCAACTCTCCCCTGTGGCCTACAGCAAAGCCTATTGCTGCTGCTGCTGCAAGTATTCTCTCTCAACGAAGTAAAACAGTGTTGGGGGGAGGGGGAAGGAGCCTAGGTAGGCCAGAGGCCTCAAGGGCTGGGCATAATCTTGCTTTATCCCTCCTGACTGATAGACAACAGGCCCCAAATGTAAATAAGGAGAAAAAAGTCTCTGCCAAACCAGTGAGCCTGGCGCTGGGCCCTGGCTCTCCTCATGAAGTCCGATGGTAGCAAGCAGGGGAATAGTACAGTTTCTCTAAGGCAGCTGCTGCTGCCAAGCCCTGAGGCCCCTCAGTAAAACCAGCCTCAGAGGAGCTCGGCTGAGAGAGCTTGAAATGAGCTCTGCTCAGGCCGAGCATGAGGCACAACTGAATGCAATGGGGCGGAGAAGCCAGCTAAGGCTACAGGCTCCGCCCCCAATGCTAAGCCCTGGATGCCAGGGTGTGCCTTCTGCTTTCCTCCTTCCGAGGAGGCAAAAGCAGCCACCGGCCTGAGTGGCTGTTGCCACTGGCCGGGATGGCTGAATTCTCTCATGATGCCCGCCAGCATCTATCTACAAAACCACCTTCCTGGGGTCTCAGCCATTTGCACTGGGCACCTAAGAAATTTTATTGTATTCTTGCTAAATTCCTTCAGCATTGCTTGTGTTGGACCACTCATTTTTACCTCAACTCATTTTCTGTGATGATTGTTCTCTTCTCTCCTTTGAAAATCAATTCAGGCACAGAAGATGAGCTTTTAAATGTTTCAAATTCTCATCTGTATTCCACCGGACTCTGTGAGTGTCCTCTACAAGACTGAGTCTTCCTGATTGATACTTCCTGTGTGTCCACATGGCCCTATTTCCTTACTCAAGACATCTCTCCTCCAGCTCAGCAAAAGGAAAAGCGAGCCTTGATTTTATTTCCTCACCTATTGCCCATTTTCCTATCTCTAGCGAAAGATTGCTATCTCTTTCTTTACTGACCTTTTTCTCCTTGGGAACTTGATACATTTTTGTATTTATATTCACCTCTCCCACAATCTTTCTTTTCGTTCTCTATCTTTGCTTAGTCTGTTAGCTTTGGCTACAGTTCCCTAGTTACAATCTGAGTGCTTTCTGCTAGCACTCTGCTCAATATACGAGGTTTCATTCCTCATCTCTCTCTCTCTCTCTCTCTCTCTCTCTTTTGTTTTTGCTGCTTTGGGGTTGCCTTTTATAATGCTGAAATATGAATTCATATATTTCCCCCCACACATATGCTTCTTCTTTTTTCTTTTTTGATTTATCCTATCCAGTTCTGCAAGGGCAACACAGCATTTTCTCTGCACAGTTGTCTGCTATATCCCCTTTTTTCTAATTTTCGTTCTCATTTTTTTAATTTCGCTTCAGCATTATTTGAAAATCAAATTAATATGAAGTACAAAGCATAACAGATGAGGTTATCAATATTAGCTATGTTGGAAAGATTCTGTGGTTGCGAATTTAGATTGTGTGCCACCCAAAGTGGATTGAAGCATTGGATTGAAGCAAAGAGAATGCGGCCTCCAATTTATGCCATCCCAAGTGGCCACTGGAATGTTAGTGCTGCAGGCTAGCATTTGGGGCAAGAAATATATGATTTGTAGCAAAGCCTGATTGCCTATCTCTTCTCCTCTAAAAATCAGAGAATGTTATAAACATGTCTGTCCTTTATTGTAGTGTATGGAACCATCTGCCATGGACCTTTCAAGACTCTTCAGCAAGTACTTTTGGAGAAGTATGGGGGAGATCCCTCTAGCACTGTGCTGAGAATGTGTCCCCTTCCAAGTTGGCAGCTAAAGTTGCTAAGATTGGGGGCCAGGTTTGCCTCACTGGATAGGGAAAAGGCAATTGCTTTCCCAGACATCCGGGCATTGCCGGGGGGGGGGGCGGCGGAGCTGAAGGCTTATAAGCCTGCTCTGCCCTTCCTCGCCTTCAGTTGTTGCCTTGTGCTCGGCCCACCCACCTCTCCCTTTATGCAGTGCAGAATTAGCCGGTCGCTGTTTATCAGGGCCAGGTAGAATTTTTTTCTTCTTCCCTAACTGGCACACCAGGGGAGTTGTTTTTTGCCTGCCTTGCACTGTGGGAGTTGTTAACAAGGATGGTGTGGAGGTTGTAAATAGTTGGCCACTGGCAGGATAGGATAAAATGAGCGGGCCGGTGACCCCCTTGGCACATTCCCATTAGTCGGGAATTGGGGGTCTGTCAGGAGCAGCTGATGAGGCTGTACGGCTACCAGCTGTGAGGGCAGACTGCCTGGTGGGGAACCCTGGACAAGGCCGCCCCCAGGCTCCACGGTTGTGGGGGAACAGATCTTCAAAGGGGGACCACTTGCCTGGCTGCCGGGTCCCAGCCATCCATTGGATGGAACGCTCCTGGGGCAGCGGGGGCTCACCCAGACAGGTCAAGGCAGAGGTCCAGGGTGACCCCAGGGCTTGACCTGTACCGCAGTTAGATCCCTTGCCTCAATGACAAGTTATGTTATGTTGTAGTTAATAAAGTGGCCCTTATTATATCCCAACACAGTCTCTTTTATTCCGACTGGGGGGGCAGTCCCCATATAGACTGGTCGAGAAGAGTTGTGAAGACTCCATAGCCATCACTGTAATCACTCCAAGCAGGAATGTATACCAGATACACACAAACATGGCCTGAACCGCCAAATTCCTGTGTGTGGGTTGTGGCAATTAGAGCCTCTGGAGTCTGGACAACCTCTGATTCCTCAGATCATCATTGCATTTCTTATATAGTTTGTTCAGCAGTAGAAAACTTTCTAACTGCTCCCAGTTGCCACCATGAGAAAGAATTCCCAGTGTTCTCATGGATCAAGCCATATTTTCTGTATGATAGCTAATAATGGACTTTCCACTTCCAGAGACCATCCCTTCTGGGTAACAGATGCTGAGGACGGCCAATAAGAAATGGTCATCACTATCATACCCTCTTTGTGAACTTCTAAGAGGCATCTGGCTCACTGCTGTTCCGAACAGAGCGCTGAACTAGATAGACATTCAGAGAGGAAATTCTAAACTTTTAAAAGGTTTTTGGCTCAGATATCACTTCTTATTTTCATATGACAAATACCAGACTGTGCTTTCCACTTTGTCACCATCTAGATTTTAATAATCAGCCCCAGTTCACTTCACCAGCAGTCTAGAAACACAACAGCTCATGTCCTTTTCTTATGTATATCTAATAGGGATTGCACAGACATTCTTTTTCCAATTTAGGTCACCTTTTTTTATTACTATGCCCACATTTGTTTTAATTATTGTGATAATCAGATCACTCCAATCTTGTTCCATCTGTACTAGCTCTCAATTTGTTTCTAGTATTGACCTTTAAAGTTCTGTATGGTGCTGGTATTGACTTTTAAAGTCCTATATGGCTTGGGGCAGGCATACTTAAAGGACTGCCTACTCCCTTATCAACCTACCCAACTACCCTGGTCATCTTTGGCAGCGCTGCTTTAGGTGCCTGTGCCAGTTGAGGTTGGATAGGAGGAAACCCAAGGAAGAGCCTACTTGACATAGGGCCAAACTACAAGTGACGAATGACACTTGAACGGCAAGTGTATTCCTCCCTGTTCACTTGCCCTCCACTTGCTCTCCACTCAATCCACCTGTTGTTCAAGTGTCATTTGTCACTTGTAGCTTGGCCCTAAGGCACTGAAATTTTGGAACACTCTCCTTAGGAAGATTTATCTAGCACAGTCTTCTGCCAGTGGGTAAAGATTTTTTTTAATTTGTTTGGTGTTCCCTCACACTTTTATTAGCCTCCCCCCTCACTGTTTGTATGAATTTCATGTGTTATATTTTTATACGTTTATAATATGTTTATGTTCTCAGTAAATACACTGCAGTGCTTAGTCAAGTGGTTTTCCTAGTTTCAGGCAAATAAGAGAAAGCACTCCCATTTTTGAAGCAATTCAAATGCTTGGTTGCAGAGCAGGCAAAGGGAGGTGTCTTCTAAGTGCACAAGCCTGACAAAAGACTGGTATTGCTCAAGGGGCTCCTGGGAAGGGCTCCACTTAAGGCTTGCACATGCTGTTGTTCTCCGGACTAAGATGTAAAGAAGATGCAAGGTTGTTGTGCCTGGTTATTTATTTATTTATTTATTTATTTATTTATTTATTTATTTATTTATTTATTTATTTATTTATTTATTTATTTATTTATTTATTTATTTATGTAATATAATTTGTAATCTGATCTCCCCACACACAGGCTCAGAGCAGATTAACAACATATAAATATATATAATAAAAACAATTAAAACTCTGATAGCAGTCATATGGGTACAGCAATAAAAATATATTAAGACAGTCCACCTTGCAACCTAAATCTAACATTGTAAAGATCCACAGAGCAGGGTGGTTGAGATTTAATAAATATATATCAGGGCATATATTCCTCACCCCTCCACTGGGACTTGAGACTAGGGACTTTTGGAAGAGGCTAGACTTGTGTACAAAAATGACTCATGATGCTGAGAGATGGTGTCCAAACAAAGATCTAATTGTCATTTACATCCGGAGCAGATTCTCCCTAGGAATAAATACCTCATATTAGCACTGCTATGTTTATTTAGGGATAGGAGGAGGCACAGTAAGCAGCCTAGGCAAGGCCTGGGATGTACACAACACACACTGAACCCTCTTCACACCTCAACACTAGAGGTGGCCACGGACTGGGAAAAAAACACAGACCAATGGTCCATGAACTTTTCATGGACCCACCCCATTCATGGATCAGTTTGTCAATCCGTGGTCTGTCACTTCTGGGGGCCCTAGGATAGCCCTCTTCAAACTCAGAAATGCCAAACTTGCAGGGAGTTTTCACCAGGTTCTCTTCCAGCCACTCTCCAAGCTTGGTGAAGATTGGATTTCAAATGTCCAAGTTAGAGACACCCAAAGCAGCTGTCCCCAGGAAAGTTCCATTAGATATAATAGGAGCCACAAATGCCAATTGACTTGCATTGGCTCCATTGAGATATATTGCAGCACCAAAAAGTTGCAATGGAAATGTGGAATGGAGTTAGAGAATCTAACTCTGAGAATGGAAAGTGCTCTGCAGAGGCACTGTTCTCTGTTATTTCTGCACAAGCTTAGATGCACTGCTCTGCTTTCTTGGCCTAGGGTTGCCAGCCTCCAGGTGGCGGCTCCAGTTGGTGTCAGATCTCCAGGCCACAGAGATGAGTTCATCTGGAGAAAATGGCTGCTGTGGAGGGAGATCTCTATGGTATTATACCCTGCTGAAATTCCTCCCCTCCCCAAACCCTGCCTTCTTCAGGCTCAGTGGGGACACGTGCTCTAAATAATAATGATACTGTTAATAAGTAAAATATATAAAAGTACTCTGTGAGTCCTCACAGGCTTAGCCTCTGAGCCTTGCTGTAGAACAGAAGCAGCCAGAATCTCAAGCAAAAGCTTCAAATACCTCCCTCTGTGACTGAAAAATCCACCCTGCAGTTTCTCCAGGTCTTACTGTCTGCTGGGATTAGAAATCATTTGCCTGAGAGGTGGGGGGGGGGATTTACTCCTTCTGCTATCATAGAGAAGAACAGGAGCTCTCTGTTTGACAGCCAGAGAAGGTCTGCAGACGTCCCCTCCATTGCCTAGGGAATTGATTGCTTGGTGCCAACATGTCTGGTTTCATGGACCAACGGACTGGCCAATGACCCGCCGATTCACAAACACTGAACTGGGTCAGTCTGTGTCATATTTTGGTCCATTTTTCGGTCCGTACCCACCTCTACTCAACACAATTGGTTCCTCACACTGCCTCGCATGTCCTTTTTTACAACATTACTTTAAGCACCTGGTGCCGGCAGTCTTCTCAGTCTCCCACACCTTTATGTCAGATCATGATTCATCATGAAGGAATTACTACTAAAATCCATGGTTCACGTTAGAGAACACAAAGACTGATACCCAAATTTCTCCATATGGACAGTTCTAGATCACCTGAAGACAACTGAAGACAACATTTTCTAACACATGATGGATTTGCCCCACCACCCCCAAAATAAAAACGCCACTCACAAAATTGGGTTGAACTGGGATTAATTTATTCATCTGATCTGAGCCTTATTAATACTCAACCCTCTGTGCGGGCACCTACTAATAAGCCGACAGAGGCATGCTAGCATTATAGGACAAATCCACCCTGGCGGCCTTAATCCATCCATTGCTTTTCACAGCCTGCATATTACTGTATGTTGAGAAAGTATGTTCATCTACTACCCTTCCCTCATGCTGGCAAACAATAGGGTTCAAACAGGTAAAGCCCCCTGCTCTGAGGGGCCGTGTCCCAAACCTCCTGGCTGGTAAACCATGAGAGGGCAGTTCAAGACGCCTTCTACACATCATAAGATACCTCAGGTTGCTTGTCATAGTTCCTTAAATAGTTCCAGCCAATCCCAGTTGGATCTAGTCAGTCTTAACCAGGCCTATTTAGAAACACTAAAACCCGGCAAAGTGGCAAGGTAAAGCAGGCAATATCAGTCAATCTGAAAGAAGAGTCTCAAAAATTTCTGATTGGCCTTGAAGCAACCAGCTACTCTCTGCCAAAATATTGGGAAGGGAGGGTGGGCAGCTCCTAATGGCAAGTGCCATTACAGGGAAGGAGCAAGACTATAAGGTATGCTTGCTCTTCTCCCTTGATTGGCAGGGAGCCCAGCCTCCCAGCATGCCCACCCCTTCAAAGCAAGTTTAGCATCTTCCTCATTTGGAAATAAAGTGAGGCAAAATCATCACTCAAGCCACTGGGAGTGGGAGCTGATATGTTTATATTAGAAATGGCTGTGAAAAGTAGGAGGATTTTTTTCCCTGTTGCCTTGTAAAACTTCTGATTTCTGATTGCTGCTTCTTTATTTCAGCCTCTAAAATTCTTTCAAATTAGGATTTTAATTTCTTTTTTCCCTCCATTAGGCAGATGTTCTCTCTGTTAACTTTGAATAAACAGAACTCCTCACAGTGGCTCCTGTTAGTTCCTCATACATCAGAGAACAAAAAAGAGCGAAAATCAGACATTTTCCAAAATCCCCCTTTCTCTGCCTCCACTGAAGGAGGCTTTTATTTTTCTTAAAATGC
The DNA here is from genome assembly GCF_028583425.1 of Eublepharis macularius. Taxonomy (NCBI): domain Eukaryota; kingdom Metazoa; phylum Chordata; class Lepidosauria; order Squamata; family Eublepharidae; genus Eublepharis; species Eublepharis macularius. Next base: position 39,237,057 of record NC_072791.1, read on the forward strand.
CCTTACATTGTCCCCTCCCCACAAATAACATAAAATGTTTTGTTCTGCCCTGCAGGGCTGCCATGTCCCCAGAATCCTAGGGCAGTGTTGGAGCTGAGTTGGCACACTGTTGCAGAAATGTCATTTTTTAATTATGTGGTTCTGAGGGGAATCTATTATCTACTGCTGAGATGCTGAAATCAGACAATTTATCTCCAAGGCAGTTCTGTCTACAATACAGAATATATATCTCTTGTCACTGCAGGAAAAAAAAGAAGAAAAGGATGTTTTTATTTCTGGTGCCTTATGTTTATAAATTTATTCTTTTTAAGCTCTGCCAAACAAGAGAAGAATGAAGTTCTAATGAATCTCTAGGTGTGCTGTCCTCTCTCAGCATCTTTCCTTGAAGGTTGTCCAAGGACGGTGAAGAGGATCTCGCCTTTCATTCATACAAACCCCCAGAACTCTCAGATCCAACCAATAATAGGATAACACCTACTGATGAGGATACACCATGGTAGTGGCTGTAGAAGTGGGGAAAATCCTATCATTAATGGCACATTATACCAATGAACAGCATCAACATACTGGTAATTTGGCAACTGATCTCCTTACAGATCAAGATGGGTAGCTGTGTTAGTCTGTCTGTAGCAGTAGAAAAGAGCAAGAGTATGAGCTTTCATGAGTCACCGCTCACTTCTTCAGATACACCTAGAATGTGAGTCCATGTGTCCTTTTATCTGGGAGAGTGGAGCGATTGCAGATGCTGAATGACAATAGCTGGTGTGATTGGATGGGGTGGGGTATCAAATCACAACTGCTATCCAATCATGCCTTATCCAATCCACCTACTATCCAGTCACGCCTGCTATTGTCATTCATCGGCTATTGTCATTTGGCATCTAGACTCATTCCACTCTCCAAGATATAAGGACAGATGGACTCACATTTTAGCTGTATCTGAAGAAATGAGCTGCGACTCATGAAAGCTACCTACCACAAATTTTGTCAGTCTTATAGGTGCTTCTGGACTCTTGCTCATTTACTTACAGAAATAGAAAATGCCATTTGCTATTTCGGGCTTCATGTTAGCAGTAATTTTGAAAGCACCTTTCTGTTTCACACACCGGGTACTTTCATTTAAATGCAAACTAATATACTTAGCAGTTTATTCACAATGATTCTGAATTATTACTTATTCCCTCCCTCCAAGCTATTGAGGCAAATTAAAGCATTTTAGCCTGTGTCCACACAAGCTAATGTAATGATTATATATATATATATATATATATATATATATATATATATATATATATATATATATATATATATATATATATAAATTCATTACATGTGCCACACCATGTTGCGCTATCACAGCCTCAAGCGATTCGTATCTATTAACCAACAGGTACATTCCCAGTGCTTTTAAAAACAATTCTGTACCACTTCATTTTAATTTAAGCTGTATGTGGTTCCCCTCCCCCCCATATTTTACAAAAGTAGCAGGATAAAAAAATTGAACATTCTCAGTTCAAATTGCCATAACTGTACTGTCCTCTAGTGTGCATGTTAGGGAAGAACAAGCATCGACAGTTATCTGAAACTCACTCCTGTGGATTATTAAAACGAAGGGGTTTATCGTTCATTTGATGGTTTGCTGAGTTTTGTTTAAATGGAAACTGTAGGGACATTCGCATCACAGGCAGAAAATTTATTATTATTACTATTTATGATTTGTGCCGTCCCTCCGGCAAGATTTACTAAATGGGCATGAGCTTACTTTAGATTGCTGGCACTTTTTAAAGGAAAACCTATCTGGCAAAGTACCTACATTTTATTGTACTCAGTTGCTCCAGGACTTTTCCTTTTTTGAACTAACTCTGTTGGAATCAGTGGGAGCCATGCAGGACTGTTGCACATTGGACATGGCATGAACACTTACATTCCTCTTATCAAGAGATAGTTTTGTAGAAAATCTTGATAGACAGTTACATTGTATTGCAAGCTGAAAACCATGGCTGCATGGAGTCCATTCTCTTTCTTATTACATTCATTTATTAATGTGTTTATTAATTGCATTTTTTAGTCCACCCATAAGAGCTCAAGTACACAGAACCTCCCTACTCTGTGAGGCTGAGAGTTGATAACTAGACCAAGGTCACTCACTAAGCTTCATGGCTAAACGGGGATTTCGAGGCAATGCTCCTTCAGTCTAATCAAATTCTCTAAGCACTGTACATCACTGGCTCCCTGAATGCAAGAGTACACAGCCACTTGCCTAAGATTGCTTATAATTGCATACTACAATTTTTTGTAAATGAACAAAGGCAGTTATTTACGTGCTATTCTGAACCTCATCCAGGGCCGTTATTCCTAAAGATTTCCTATGGAGATACATTAGAGTTTGTTGCACTGCCCCTATCCAGTCATTAACCCTTGAATTAAAAGTGAACACCATTTAACCCTTTCAGTAGAATTCCTTCTATCTTGTTCCCAACCCATTGGAAATATAATTGGCTCCACCCATGTAGTTTCTTCACTGCCAAATTATCGGAGTGGGCAGAGGTATAGGAAGAATAATGACTCCCCTTACGCAGGGAGTAAGTATGTCCTTTGTCTCATCCAAGTCAATGGCACAAACTGGTTTACTTGAACTAATGTTTGAATGAATCAGCCTAACAATATATTCTATCTACTCACCACCAACTAATTACCATTTAATGCCCCTTAACAAATCTATTGTAGTGATAGTTGGAGGCCATGTTGGGAGTTCATGTATTCTAAAATAAATAATGAAATTTCAGCCCATTTTCATGGTAAAGTGGAAACTCCACTTCATGTGATTATGATTATGGAATGGAGGACTGTTGCTAGTTCTAGAATATTTAATGTGGGGAATAATTGGATCCTGTGTAAACACAATTATAAAACTGTATAAGATGCAGACATGGTTCAGTATCTAACCAACCAACTCAGCATATTTTGAAAAATGTGAATACATACATCTCTCTTCTACCTTTCCAGTTAAAATCCCTCACAGTATAGCAGATCCTAAAAGCTGGATACTATTTTTACTATTCTATTCTTTTTCTCAGACACAACCAATCCCTAAAACATTTTACAGGTCCCTTGTTTGATCGGCTGGGATTTGGCCTGAAACTTTAATGTGTCTGGCAAACAGCAAGAATCCTTATAAAGATAAGAAGTGGGGAAGGAAGGAGAGAGGTCATTTTCCAATGATCCTTCACTAAATGAAAACAACTTCATGCAGCAGGAATAAAACTAGTGGAATTTGCTTGATCTGCCTGAATCTGATCTTTCAGACTTTCCGTTTGGCTGAGGGAATGTGGTTTTCCCAGAGCACCACCATGTGTTCTGGAACAATAAACACAGCTCTGCTACATAACTTAGCTTTTGGTGTGAAGCCTGCTGTGTCCCTCCAGTTCTGAGCCCTGAACACTCCCTGTAACCAACAGTTACTTTGGTCCATACAAACTATAGATTGGTTTAATGTATTGTCGAAGGCTTTCCTGGCCGGAGAACGATGGTTGTTGTGGGTATAGATTGGTTTCCTATAGAACACGCAGCCATTTTACAAACTGCACAAGAAAATATACAGATTCTGATTTTTTTTCTCCTCACATTTTGTCGTTATTTGTACTCCAGCCTGATGAAGAGTTCTGGGAGTATGCAAAAGTCAGCTCACTAGTTTGTCGTATTTTGATTTGTCCTACTGTAAAGGTGTTACACTACTGTTGTTTTGGGAACTCTTCTGGAATTCCTTGTCTTTGGAAATAGTGGATTACATCCAACCAGCTAAAAACATGGTCAGCCCCTCGTTCCTTGTGCCACCCTGGGAGCCAGCTGGCTTGAGAATCTTTGGGAACCCTGGCCACCAATATCCTCAGGTCAGAAATAGAGATGGGCACGATCCAAAAAAAATTAACGATCCAGCTGATCGTGGATCGGCGCCGACGACGATCCCGCATTAACGATCCACACCTATCATCTCCCGTTCCCAAGCCGTGGATCGTGGATGCCAAAGCGGGGCACGCTGGAATTACCAGCTATGTGGGAAGGTGGGTGGTGGTGGCGGCCGCTGGGCCTGGCGGGCACCAGAAGGCGGCAACGAGCCGCCTCCACTCAGGTCCCATTCAGCAACACAGGAGGTCTGTGTTTGGCCATCAGAGCTGCCTATCAGGGTTTCCAGGGATGAGATTGGAGTGCCCATGGCTACAGAACACCCCCTTCCCCCTCCCTCCCCTGGGTGTCTTCTCCCAACTTGTGACTGCTTTGCTGCTCCATAGTTGGAAGAAAGCCCTGGACATCAAGGAAAGCTGGGCTTCCATTCGGGTTTCCAGGGCGACAGAAGGAGGGCAAACAGAGCTCAGGCTTTCCCCTGGCTCCGTTTCCAGGGGAATAGATTGCTGGCGCCTGTGTCTGGCTTCCCAATCTGAGCCCGAACGCAACGATCCAGGCCTCTTCCGATCGCTGGATAGTTGGCCGTGGATGATCACGATCCGCCGGGTCATGATCGCGCGATTGCCATTATCGTGGGTTTTTTTCGATCGTAATGCAGATCATGCCCATCTCTAGTCAGAAACTTCCTGGCACACCTGTAAGTGTGGGGTTGGAGGAGCTGGCATTGGACAACATAGTCAGGGGGACAGTTCTTCTGCAAAGCTTTCCCCTTGGCCTTTTTCCTTCTTCCTTCCCTTGCTGACACTTTCTGCTGTCAGCTGTGATCCTCTTCTCAGGCACTACCACAAGCCATCTTTGATTCTGGCAACAGAGTGGAACTGAGTGAAAGTGTGTGGGGGAGGGACACTGCTAGAAGGGAAGAGTGGGGAAAGAACTGGAGGGAAACAGCAGAGTGAAGGAGCAGGGGACAGAGGAGAGGAGCAGAGGTAGGAGGGAAGAACAGCAGGGAAGGAGGGATTTCAGTGGAACTTCTGAGGATATCCAATGGAACCGCAAGGTTCTACAGAACACTGGTTGGAAACCATGGAAGGACCCTAATTAAGTGCTTAGTAGCATGTCCAGTCAGTGCTATTCTAGCACTGTTACAACCTTTTAAGCCCATTGACCTCAATGGATTCAGAAGAGTGTAACTCTGGTTAGGATTGCACTGATCCTGTATTCTATTTTAAACATCTACAAAGTGAAGACTAGAGGCTCCTCTCTCACACTGTGAAAAATCTACATACCATGTATTTATTTAGTACACTTTCTTCCAAGGAGTTTCTTTAATTTTGTTTGTACTGAACATCGAGTCTGATGTAGATTTTGGTGGAACTCAAAAGCTGATTTTAAACATCCTAATAGGAAAATATTGCATTCTTTTTATTATTATTTTTTGTATGAACCCTAATATGGCTACTTACAACCTTTAGCCAGTCCACTGGCAACCTTGACTCCCAGTCACAAAGATTTGTTGTTTGTTTTTGTACTAACTTCTGCTGCTTACTAGTGACTAGGAGTGTGCAAAAAGGAATTCCTGAGCCAAAGATATACACATAAATCACCATTTCAAATCAATAACTTGATTCTCTGTAACAGTAACACAAATCCAAGATGCTGTTCCCCCAAAATTCCTCCCCCCTGCACAAATTCTGGTGCTTACCAGCCATACAGCATGAGCAGCACATCCACCCTCACCTCCCACCCCAGATTTCCCAGACAATGGTGTTTCTCCCTTCCAATCAGACCATTGCAAGGGAGGAGCACAGAGCACTCCCAGCCAATCTACTGCTTTCCTGGACAATGGCATCTCTCCTTTCCAATCAGATTCTTGCAAAGGACAAGCACAAAGCTGCCATTCTCCTTCCTTTCTCCCTTATGTGCTGGAGAGGGTTTTCTTTCCCTCAGAAAGTAGAAAGCTTGGGCTTGTTCAAGGGCCCATAGAATTCAAATCCTTTGTCCAATTTGCTGGGAACTTGGGGGGAAAGGTCAGGCAGAATTTTGATGACATTTGGTTGAAAAACAACTCCAGCCCTGCCTCCCCCCCCCCGCAGAAGAAGTCCCCCATAAGGAATAGTGGAAAAAATGTTGTTCTCCTTCCTTACATTTATTAATCAGAGCAGAACAAGGAAGCATGGCAAACTGAGAGTTTTCAGTGAAAAGCTAAACATTTTTTTTGTTGCCATTCAGTCACTCCAAAAGTAGAAAAACCAAACAAATGCAGACAGGGGAGGGGTGTGCCGGTCTGAGTTATCCTGCTAAGCTGCTGCCATTTTAGAAATCAGTAGGGGTAAGTGCAGCTGTGCAGAGAGGGACCTACTTTAGGGGTTTATAAAATTGCCCCCCTTTGTCCAATCTACTTGAAACTTAGGAGGTTTTTCAATGGAGGACAGTGTTCTTTGCAAATTTGGTGCCATTCGCTTTATAAACATTTGCCCTGGATCATTGAATATATTTCCCATTGAAAATAATGGTCCCAACGGAAAAACAACACCTATTTGACTCCCAAACCAGTATAATGAACATTTTTGCAATGCATACTTCTACTAGTGACCCTTAATTCCAGTGTGTATTACATTTACATTGAAGTTTTAAGCTTCCATCCCCTTGAGATCTCTCCCTCTCTCTCTCCGTCCCTGTATGTACATACATACAAAAAAAATGCTTGCACCATTAAACCACACAAAAAGTCTTATCAAAAATGATCCAGTTTGCTGATGGCTTGAATATCATCTCTCTCTCTCTCTCTCTCTCTCTCTCTCTCTCTCTCTCTCTCTCTCTCACACACACACACACACACACACACACACACACACTGCTGCCCTGTTGAAAATCTGAGTCATCCAGTAGTAAACAGAACAGCAGTGGGAAAAGGAAATTTAAACTGAAGGTTTTACTGCAGTGATTGATTCTAGCTTTGCTAACCAAAATCAAAAGGGCTTGGTAAAGGATTGACCTTAGGCAAGAATTTCCTTTTTATTCTGCCTGAATGAACACCAGTTTTGGAATGCATCAGAGGGTCTCTAAAGGCTCAGCCAAAATCACATTGTAAAATATGTCCCCAATGAGATCATGCTTGAGAAATCTAACAAAAGGAGAGGAGACATGGGAAAAAGGCAGTTCTGCAGGAGTTGAGGCTGAAATGGGCTGGTTTTCAATGAAGGTGACAAGCGACTGGTGATGAAATGCATAAAACAGTGATTTTCCTGAATTTTCTCTGACTATGGGTTTCAAATGTCACTAGGTCACCAGATAGCCTCAGATAGCAAAGTAAATGCTTAAATTCCACTCTGTGAATGCTCAGAAATAATTCCATTTATTTATTTAGAAAATTTCTAGGCTGCCTCTTCAGAGAACCTGCTCAAGGTTAATCTTGACTTACCTTCTGGGAAGACAAAAGTTTGCATATTAGAGGTGGGCATGATCTGAAATATGAATTGAAGTTTGTCACAAACTGGGCTAGTTCATAGTTCATGAACCAGCAGTTTGTGGAAGCTCATTTCTCATAAACCGTGATGAATTTTAGCCCAGTTTGTTTGGTTCGTATTTTGGTTCATCACTGCAGACAACCTGGTGCTGATCAATAAGTCTCCTAGGCAATGGGGTGGGGGATAGGCTCTCTACAGAACTTCTGCTGACCCAGAATTGGAGATGGGCACGAACCGCATTACGGACCAAAAAAACCCACGAAAATGGTGATCACGTGATCGTGACCCGGCGGTTCGTGATTGTCCATGGCCAACGAACCAGCGTTTGGAAGAAGCCTGGTTCGTTGCATTCGGGCGCGGTTTGGGAAGACAAACAGTCAGGCACCAGCAATCTATTCCCCTGGTAATGGAGCCAGGGGAATGCCTGAGCTCTGTCTGCCCTCCTTCTGTCGCCCTGGAAACCCAAATGGAAGCCCAGCTTTCCTTGATCAGCAGGGCTTCTTTCCAACCACAGAGCTGCAAAGCAGTTAGAAGTTGGGAGAAGAAACCCAGGGGAGGGAGGGGGAAGGGGGTGTTCTGTAGCCATGGGCACTCCAATCTCATCCCTGCACACCCTGATAGGCAGCTCTGACAGCCAAACATAGACCTCCTGTGTTGCTGAATTGGACCCATGCTTATAAATAGCCGTGGTCTCCCAGGCTGGGTTTCACTTTCTGCAAGCAGTGGGGTGGGACAGAGCTCTTGCTTGCCACTTGCTAGCCTTTTTGGAGAGAGACTGAGAGTACAATTGAGCTTGGCTTTGGGGGATAGGGATCTATCTCCTCTGGTTCCAGGGCTGCTGCCTGGCTCTGGGGCCAAGCTCAGTGGGCACCTCAGTTGAGGGCTCACATTATTATTTTTTTCTTTATAAATTTTTTTATTTTTCATAACTACAAAACACTACAGACTATCACAAGGAAAGGGAGGAGGGAAGGGACAAAGGGGGTGGAAAAAGAAAAAGGGGGGGAAATGAACTACAAACACTAAACACTACACTTCAATGTTTCCCTTCATACTGTCATAATACAAAAATAGCTCCATAGAATAATGATGGAGTGGTTAATCATACAGAGAATAAACATTTCAAAATCTGATTAAACTTTCCTCCCCCTTCTAGGTCCCGGACGCAATTCTCTCTGTGCAACTGCTGTTGCGATGCTCTCCTCCTCCTCCCCCCCCCCTCCGGCTCCTCCTTTTCTTCGTTCTTGGTGCAGCAGAGTTCTGGGTTTTTATTCTCAAAATCCTTTAGTTGATCTTCTGATAATATCTTATAGGCCTGATCTTTATATCTGAACCATATTCCTTCCGGGAATAACCATTTGTACTTTATTCCATGGTCCCTCAGAAGAGCTGCAAACTTTTTATATTTAAAACGCCGTTTCCGGACTAGAAATGGAACGTCCTTCAAAATCTTGACTTTCAAACCCATAAAGTCCAAATCCGCATTGTATGAGTTATATAGGATGGTGTCCCGAATCTTTTTAGATGAAAAGTCAATAATGATCTCACGAGGCAACTGTCGCTTTGTTGCATATTTTGAAGAAGCCCGACAGACCTCCAAAATGGCGCTTTTAACCTCTTCTTTAGTCGTCCTCGCGGGTGTCGCCAGTAGTTCCGAGACCAAATCCCACAGATCCTCATTTTCCTCCTCTTTCACGTTTTGGAGACGCAAAATTGTCTGCGTTCGTTCCACCTGTAGCCCGATCAGCTGGTTCTCCACCAACTTCAACTCCTTTTTTGTAGCCTTCACAAGTGACGCACTTTCCAGAGCAGACTTTTCTGCCCCCCCCCCGCTGCTGCCTTAATGGTTTTCACCTCGCTTTCAATTAAGCCCACCCTTTGATCAGTTTCGTTCAGCTTGTCAACAAAGGGTTTTATGGCTTCCACCACCGCCCTGCGCACCAACTCTTCGAGCGACTCCCCCTTCAAGGTAGCCGAGATTGACTTACCGAGAGCGGGACTTTGCTTCTTTGCTGCCATTTGGGGGGGGGGCGCCAACAAAATTCTGGAACTCAACGAAGGGGAAGAGCGAGTCTTCTTCAGATCAACCTCTCCTTCACAAACGCTTGTAGAACAGAAGGGATTCGCTTGTTTACAGGCTTCCGCCTGTTTCTTTTACTTGCCGTTTCTCGTTGCCCGGCGGCACTCGAGGCGCCGCGCACATCTGCCGGCCTCCATAGGGACAAACGGGCAATTCCCCCCCCCCCCCGCATTGGTTTCGGGGAGTTCTTCCCGCCGCGTCCCGGACTCTGGCTCCCTCCCTGGGAGTCCTGGGGGCTAATCCTTGCAGATCAGCCGCCCGGTCAGGGTGCCCGGTCGTTTCCTCCCGGACCAGCCGAGAGGAGCGTCCGGCATGGCTGAGAAAACGAAACCGAATCCGGGCTCACATTAATTATTGATCAGAGCCTGATCGGGTCAGGTCTGTGAGAGTGGTGGGCTAGGGCTCTAGTCCCTCCCTCCCTCTGGTGCTAGGGCTGCTGCCAGACCCTGGGGCCAAGCTCGGTGGGTACCTCGGCTGAGGGCTCACATTATTATTAATCAGTGCCTGATCTGTTCAGGTTTGTGGGAGTGGTGGGCTAGGGCTCTAGTCCCTCCCTCCCTCTGGTGCCAGGGCTGCTGCCAGGCCCTGTTGCCAAGCTCGGTGGGTACCTCAGCTGAGGGCTCACCAAATGATTCGTGTTATTATCACAATCCTAATCATTTTAATTGTGATTCTTATTATTACTATTATTATTCTTAGTCACTGCTCTATTTTTCCTACTCTTTATTTCCTAGTATCTCGTAGGTACCTTGTTTGTATGTGTTACTCTAGGCATACTCAACACTATTAGTAAAAACACGTTTTATCTTATTAGTCTCGCCTCTTTATTGCATGAGTATCTGGAAGAGGGACTCTGGTACAGCTGGTTAAGATTTGCAATAATTAAAACCCAGACTGCATGCTAATTTCCCCATAAATAGCAGTTCTGGTAACAAACACTTAGATTCCCCCCCATAGGAAATGATGGAGAGAAGCTGGGGGCACTGTTCAGGGGCCTGCAGCATTAGACCCTTTAGTCCAATTTGCTTAAAACTTTGGGAGTATTTAATTGACAGGCAGAAATAGGTTCCCTGCAATGTTGATATAGTTTTCTTAAAAAATGGCCCCTCCACCCCCCACTCCCAGAAATATCCCTCTAGGGAGTAATGGAGCCGAATATATTGAAAAATTCCAAATAAAACCCAGCTGGTATTTTTAGACCCGAATACTGGGGATAACAAACATATCTGGTATTTTGGATATCCAAATCTTTAAAAAATAATGATTTTTTGTTTGTTTGTGTGCACACTCCTAGTACAGGAAAGGGCTTTGCAAGGTGAATCTGGTCTCAGAGAAAAGTTTTATAGCTGCCTGACAAGAAGCAGTCCCGGGGGGGGGGGCAGGCTGTAAGGTAAGCAGGTGCTCTTTGGAAAAGGATTTTGTATCAGGGCTAGGATGGCAGGTAGGGATGCTTGCTTGCTCCCCATTGATCAACTTCTGTATTTGTAAATAAGCAGATGTCACAAAAACATTGTAAACTTCCAATACTCCCTTTCCTAAAACTCCCAATTTCTTATAGAAATGTAAGACAATATGTTTTTCTTCTCCCAGCCCCAACATTAAACCAGAAGTTACTCAGATGTATCTGCATGAGAAAATTTGGCATAGCTTTCTTGGGTGACCTGTTGAGAAAGAGTGGGGCCTGGAGTTTACATGGGAGGAAGGGAGTGTTTAATTCTTCCTGCTCATCTGACATTCTAGCTAGACTCCCTCTCTCTCCAGCTGTGGGGTAGTCTAGTTAATAAGAAGCTGAAGCATAAATCCCAGTAGGCCTAGTGCTGCAATGTCTAATTCAGTAGGAGTATTTCTGTGAAAGCCCTAACCATTACCCCATTAGATAATATGCTAGTACCGAATAGTTTGAATTTCTCATTTCTGCTCCTTTGACCCCAAAATCCTCATTTCATTTTTTCCCTTGTGTATGTTAATTCTGCGGTTCTTTATTTCTATATCATTTCTGTTCCTCGTACACTTTTCCAGTAAAATGTGTGTATTTTTCAGTATTTTGTGTAGCAATCATTAATTATTATACACCATACATATAATAAAATGTATCAATGATGTACACTGTATGATACATTGCACAGTTAAAATAAATAATATATGTACATAGCCTGAAAAAATATTCAGTCCCTTTAACAGAGGCATAATGTGTGGAAATAGGAAGGTGAAGCTCTTGATGGTATGGAGGGTTTTTTTTAAAAAAAAATCTAAGTAAGAATTTATTGAAGGGACAAGACAGTTTTCTCCAGGCTAGTTAACAACCCTAACATTAATAAACACAATTTTTAAAATATCAGCATTCAAATGCAGAAAGCCAAAACCATTGACAAACATATAAAAATTATAAAAGATACAACATAGGTAACATTTACTCTTCTTTACATGTTTGCTCTCAAACGTTTTCCTTCATGTGGTTTAAATTTTTTTTCTTGTGATAGCTATTTCCCAGTAAAGATTTCTCAAGCTAGAATGAGGCAGGGAATTCAAAGCTAACTCAAAGTTTGAATAGAGTCAAAGCCCTGGCAGCATGAGGTGATATTGTTCTACGGCTGTAGAATGGGCTGTACTGCTTCAGAATGTAGGTGGAGGAATCACATTTTTAATGTTCTCTCATGTAACAACTTCAGGCAAATAAAATTTTAGCACATAGGAGTGAAAGGCTATAGATTAGCTCTTTGTATGCTATGCTAGTTTTTCACTTACTGGAATTTACTAAAGTAGAGTAACTTTGAAAAATGTAAACCCTCACCTGTAGTCTGAAGTAATATCTAGCACCTCAGAACTTTGCCATTTCATTACTACCCAATTCCACTGTATGTATAGTCCAGGCTTCAAGAAGATGGGTGCTGTATACATAAATCATGGTGGCCTTCACTGCATGTGCTGCTATAAATATGAGCTTTTTTTTCTAACTTCAGGGCAGTCACCATTTAATGTCTGGTCATGTTAAATGGCTGAAGAGTGTCCTTAATTGACAAAGCAATTAATATTATCAGCCTCAGTAGTAAAACCAATGGATCCTTCAGAATATGGCACATAACAGCTTTTAAATGTCCCACAAATTAGTTATGATGATGGGTTAAACACTACCAGTCAGAATGTTAAATTGTTTTCCCCCGTAGCATCGTAATTAATGCAACAGTGATTAACTGCTGCATGCTTTACCACTGATTTTTCTCAACTTTTGTCCCAATTATTTGACCTTTTCCTCAGTCTTTCAGCAGGGATTGTTTGTTTGCTTCTAAAATGAAAATGAATTATTATATAAGAGATCAAATGTGGTATAACAATTTTTTGCACAAAAATTGCATAGAACACAGTCCCCCTCAAAACAACTGACCTACCAAGTTTGAACACACTCATAACACTGATATTCTGTGTTTAGGGACCCCGAAGAATACTTGGGGAGAGGTGTCGAGGTGAGTGTTGGGTGGCTGTGTGCGCGCGCGCGCGTGCACACGTGTGCACATGCATGCGTGCGTGCACACACAAAATTATTTTTAGGAATCCAGGATGAGCAAGAAAGACTTTCTTTGCACTTAACCAAAAACCACGTTGTTACCAACCATTAGTTCCCCTTCCTAGTCCAAATTAATCCAACAAGTTTCTCCTCAAGAACAAAACACACGCACAACAATGGACCTTGAAGAAGGTGAATGTCAGTGGGAAACTGGCTGAGCCGGTGCCCAAGCAGGAGAGTACTCCATTGCCAACCAGTGCTAGTCTGAAACTCTAATCATTATGCCATATTTGCTTCTGTGGAGTGGCTGCTGTTGAATAGTAGCAAGGTCTGAGTGAGTTGGGTGTTGCAAGCCATGCTGTGGTTGCTGCCAGGTGTGGCCCTGATGAGTCCTTCAAAGGCCAACGCAGCTCTGTTCCTTCTTCCTGCTTGTTACTAAAAGAATCCAAGGCCTCAACTGGGCAATATTGTTGTTGTTGTTGCCTAACAACAGCCACAGTAGTAGGGTTGCCAGCCTCCAGGTAGTGGCTGGAGATCTCCCGGAATTACAACTGGTCTCCAGACCACAGAGATCAGTTTCCCTGGGGAAAATGGCTACTTTTCCATGGAATTATGCCATGTCAAGGTCCTTTCCCTCCCCAAACCCCACTTTCTCCAGGTTTCACTCCCCAGATCCCCAGGAATTTCCTAAGTTGGAGCAGGCAACCCTACACAGTAGGCATTTGTTTCTTAAAGCTATACGTGCTGCTTCTATTGGGGGGGAGGGGTTAACCCCTCAGTGGTTTTTTGTTGTTGTTGTTCTGGATTTTTTTCTTTAGATTTCAGATTTTTCTGCAAACCTGGAATTTTTTTTAAGGTATGTAGAAAGATCTGCCTTGTCTGTTTATGCCTCCAGTCTCTGGGTTTAATTATCCACAGATTTGGCCATATTGAGAATTAGATATATGATAGATATAAAGTGATCTACATTCTGTATTGAATGTTGGCTCAATACAGTGGTTAAGCATTGAACTGAAAATTCAAAAAGCTTCTGGTTCAAATCTCAGCTTTGCCATTAGGAGGTCTTATGCAAGTCCATATTTCTTCCTTCCAATTGCATTGTCAAGATAGTAATAAGTAACAGAGTTGTTGTAAGAATTGAAATAATGCAGAAGGGATTTGAAGCACAGCATACAAACTTGTACTATTGTTTCAGATCATCATTTGTGTCAATTTAGAATTGTGTTGAAAATATTTTACTGTGGATGTGATGCAGAGCAAAGAGAAAGGAATCTGAATTCTGATCTTACATTTCATGTTGCAGTGTACATGCCAATGCAAATGGACAAAATGAACAACTGCCCACAAGCACACATTCTCTGTTATGGTCCCCACCAAGTGGAATGGCCTGCCTGAAAAAGCTAGGAAAGCTCCCACTCTCATGACCTTTCTACAACCTATGCAGCACTGAATTATTCAATAGGGCTTTTTTACACAGGTAGGAAGGCTATACTATACCAAAATGGTTCAGAGAGATGCTCTGGAAAAGGGATAGGAACTGCAGACTACACTACTGCATATTGGCTGTTGCTATAACCTATTCCATTATTAATGGGATGTTCCAGCTGTAATTCATATTGGCTTACACCATAAAATCCACCTCGAGTCTCACTGAGAAAGGCAGACTATAAATAACATTAAAAAATAAAAATGGACAAAAAAATCATGTGGAATGGGAACTATAGTGAGGAAGGGACCTGGGTGACATTAAGCAAAAAAGTTAGTTGGATCCAATCCATATTTTAGTTCAGGTACAGTAACAATGTGGTAAATATGGCTGTAATGCATAACCTAGGTACATAACAGAAAATTGAACAAAAACAATCTTGCCATCACGGCCAGTGGCAAAGCCCTCAGCCGGGTGGCAGCTTTTGGAAGGAGGAAGCCAGGAGGCACATCCTGCATATGGGGCTCAGCTCTGGGGGCGGAGTTTGGCACCTTAGTTGGCTTCTCCGCCCCCGTGGCTTCAGTTGCGCCTCATGCTCGGTCCACCCACCTCACCCTATTTCGGTGTGGGACTATCCGGTCGCCTTTTCAGGGGCCAGGTAGGAATTTTTTCTCTCCTTATCCCTGATTGGCATTTGGGAAGGGAGTTTTTTCACCTACCTCACACTGTGAGAAGAGGGAGGTAATTGGCTTGGTGGGTCCGAGATAATTCCCCTTGGGGCAGGATTTCAGTTAGGGGAAATTTGAGCGGGCCGGTGAGCACCCTTGGCACCTCCCCATTGGTGGGGAATTGGGGTCTGTCAGGAGTGGCTGGCTGCTGTAAGGCCCAGTTGCAAGGACAGACACCCTGGGTGGGGAACCCCTTGACAAGCCAGTCTCCCCCCGCTGCTGTACGGCCGGGTGGGGAAGCTTTACAGGGGTGAACCACTTTGCCTGGCCAGGCCGGGTCCCAGCCATTCGTTGGATGGCTCGCACCTGGGGCAGCGGGTGACTCACCCAGACAGGTCGGGGCGGGGTCCAGGTAGTGACCCCAGGGCCCGACCTGTACCGCTAGTTAGGCCCTTGCTGTAGTTGATGTTTAACTGTAAATATGTTAATAAAGCGGTCCATTTTATAACCCAAATACTGTGTCTGCCTTTCATTCTGACTGAGGGGGCAAATTCTGGAATATATATTTTGTAATCACTCAACCTCAACTGCATTATACCAGTGGTGCCTGAACAGGTTAACAGATTCTCTCCATGCTGTCCGCATAATTTCTGGAAACAGAAACCATTTGAGTGGGACTAATTGCACAGGCTCCTCCCACTCAATCAGACTGTTCACTCTCAGTTCTAGAATTCTTTTTTAAAATGGTGTTTTTCTTTTTTCTTTTTTTTTAAAGGATTGAGTGGGAAAATGTTTCAGACCATGATCTGCCTTTTGTCTGCATCCTGTCTCAAATGCCGACTTAATATGCACTGGGTGGAGTTGATATCAGGTTGTACTTTTGGCCTTCTGAGTCAAAGAAAGTAAGACAATGATAGTTTCCAATTCAACATATAAAAACAGTGGTTAATCAAATCTGTCTCTAAAAACATGCATAGTCTTCTAAAATATACTTATGCAAAAAGATGATATAGTAGATTTCACCTCCTGTTGCTGAGCTGAATAAGCCAATGTATAATTTATGATTTTCTTTATATTTGTCATCTGGAAATCATTAGCCATATTTCTACAAATTAATCTTTGCTCCTGCTTTGTTTGCCAGAAGTTTATGAACATTATCCAAAATTTAGCATGTGAGTTATGTTGACTATCAGTGATTGCAATCAAGCCCATTTGCCAATATTCACATTTAACATCCAACATTTGCTTTCTTGACTGTTCACTTGAAATCGACTGTTTCTATGTCTATTGCTGCCATCATGGCATCTCTTGTACTTTAGGAGGAGCTAATTGTTTTAAAAATTGCAATTTGCCTCCTGAATTTTGAACTAACCACAAAATAGTAAGAAAACATTTTTTTTAAATGACTGCTAATATCCCGGAATCATTCAAAGCAACCAGAACTTTTTTTTTACATTTTCCAGAAGCAGGAATGATAACAGAACATTTTTGCTACCTTTTCCTGGTACTCACTTATAATTATGGCCACTTGCGCAAAGGGTTTGGCTGGTATTGATTTAATAGCCTTAGATGGGGTTAAACTCTCTTTAGTAGATCAAATTAAAAGCTTGGGAGGGGTGCTCTTGGCCATGGCCTTGTTGATGGGTAAACAGGCCAGCGCTGTTGCTAAGAACAACTTATTTCAGTTACATCTAGCTCATTAGCTGACCTCTTATTTGGACTCTGCTGACCTAGCTATGCTGATTCACATTGCCATAACCTCCACATTGGATTACTATAAGGGGTCTTTGAAGATGTCCCAGAAGGTTTAGTTGGTACAAAATGTGGTAGCAAGGCTCCTGTCTGGTATCAGCCATTCAGTATGTATAATCCCAGTGCTGAGTCAATAGTTTTGGCTACTTATTTGTTTCTGAGTTCAATTAAAAGTGCTGGTTATTTATTTTAAAGCTCCTCAAGGCCTGGGGCCCTGTCAAGAAACCAGCCTCCTTTATGCCTATTTCTTGGCTGAATTCATGATAAGGCTACCAAGAGTGGGGGAGACAAACCCGGATAGTAGATAACACTGAATACAAAAAGCCGGGAATCCACCAATTAACCAAATCTTACTATTAAATATAAGTGCAAAGTGCAGGTGCAAACAGTGTAAACAGTGTAAAATAGCAATAAATAAATATAAATATGAATGCAATTTCAGTTCATCAAAGTCCGTATACAAAATCCATAAATAATCCACAATGGGAGATCCGGAGGTAGGAGAAAGCTGTGCCAGGGTACCAGGTAAGTACCAGGTAAGTAGACCACAGTCCACGCGGAGGTAGAAGATGAGTGTGCCGACGGGCAGATGCGTGCATAGATTTTCCAGTTCCCGTAAAAGACATGATCTAGGAGTGTTTGTGACCGGGAGAACTTTGCCCTTCCATGTTCATTGTGCCTAAGAAGTGTTTTCAACACAAAATGGGAACTGGAAAATCTATGCACGCATCTGCCTGTCGGTACACTCATCTTCTACCCCTGCGTGGACTGTGGTCTACTTACCTGGTACTTATCTGGTACCCTGGCACAGCTTTCTCCTACCTCTGGATCTCCCATTGTGGATTCTTTATGGATTTTGTATACGGACTTTGATGAACTGAAATTGCATTCATATTTATATTTATTTATTGCTATTGTACACTGTTTACATTGTTTGCACCTGCACTTTGCACTTATATTTAATAGTAAGATTTGGTTAATTGGTGGATTCACGGCTTTTTGTATTCAGTGCAAATTCATGATAAGGCAAATCTGCCTACAGCTGCCAGTCCCCCAATGAGGGCAGGGGATCCCCCACTCTCAGCTTTTGTTTCCTGCCACTACACACCTGGCCAGTGGGAGGAAAAGACCTGGGGAACGGGCCCAGGAGGCAAAAACCCTCCCAGGCCAGCACACAGTAGGCAAGCACCTACCAGGAGCAATGACATCACTGCTGGAAGTGATGTCATTGCTCCTGCCAGAAGTGTGCCCACTGTGTATATGCATGAGGAGATCACTACCCAGTGAATGCCAAGTTCCTCTCTTCCACTGGGAAGGTAAGGGAACCTGGCAACCCTAAATATGCCTGATTAGGCCTCAAAGAAGAGTTCTAGAAAACTTAGAAAGACTCAGAGTAAAGCAGTTCCCAGAGAGATACATCTGGATATGTTTTGCAGAATCCAGGCCTGTGAGATCATGGGAGCATCCAAAAAGGGAGGTTCATCCCCTGTTCTCCATCTTGTTAAGGAACATATCCCGGGTTGGGCCTAATTGATCTGATGGGTGATGTGACTGCTGCAGAGAGCCATGTTCACATGTATTTGCAAGGCCATGATTGGTTCTTAGAGTTGCCCCATGTTGCAAGTTCATATGAGATAAAAATGGAGTTTCTATGTTCTTAGCTTTTGGACCAGCAGTCAAACAAGGTTGTTGGCTCTTGGTCATCTCATTCTTGGACTAAGACTGGAAAGCTAGTCCCTTATTCTGTTTGGTCTTTGTGTCTTCTTTTTATAAGGTAACATCTGGTTTATCAGGCAGAGGATCCTGCTATGTAATTTACAGTGCAATCTTAAGAAGAATTACTCCAGTCTAAGCCCATTGGTCTTATACTGGAGTAACTCTTCTTAGGATTGCACTGTTAGGCATCTTAGTTAATTAATCTTTATTGGGAGAACTCATTCTCAGCTATGGAGTTGAATGTCATCAATATGCAGATGACACCCAACTCTATATCTCGCTATCCAGGCACACAAGATTCAGTAGAAATCTTGGATCATGGCCTGACAGCTGTGGTGAAATGGCTGAAAATAAAAAATTGAAATTAAACCCAGACAAGACAGAAGAGATGCTTGTTGGGAAGGCAGAGATCCTGAAGGACATTGTACTCCCCACTTTTGATGAAATTCATCTGACTCGGTTAAGAGATTAGGGATTATACTGGATGTAGCGCTATTACTAGACAAACAAGTTAAAGCAGCCTAAAAAAATAAACCCTCTCCCTAGCTTGGAAAACGTCTTCTTACCTCGACTTGGCCGACCTGGCCACCTGGATCCATGCTATGGTAACACGAAGACTTCACTATTGTAATCAGGGGCGGTGCCAGGGTTTCTGGTAGAGATGGGCATGATCTGAATTACGATTTCAACCCACCCACCCACCCACCCCCGATTTTGGTGTTTTCACCATTGTGACTCAGCTAATCGGTTCTGTCCATGGCAACCGATCCAGCCGTCGGGAGTTTGCTAGTTCGGGACTTGATTGGATGGGTCAGTTTCTGTTCAGAACTGCAGACACTCTGGCACTAGTAATTAATTCCAGGGGCAATGGAGTCAGGAAATGAACTGTGTTTGCCCTCCTTCTGTCGCCCTCAAAACACGAATGGAAGCCCAGCTTTCCTTGATTAGCAGGCTTCCTTCCAAACATGGAGCAGCAACCCAGGGGAGGGAGGGGGAAGGGGTGGGCACAAAGGAAAGGCAAAAGGCAGTGCTGGAGGCTGGGAGGCCACCTGCACCGTTCACCTTTCCCCAGGACAAGGGGCGTGCGGATAAGCCGGCTGCCCCTTGTCTTGTGGGGCAGGTGAACGGCGCGGGCAGCCTCCAAGTCACTTGTGCTGCTGCCAGCTCCACAGCACACCGGGACAGCCGGCTTGCTGTGTGGGCAGGGGCGACTCAGGACTTGGAGCACGCACGCGCATGCAACAGCCTGACTACGGTTGCTCTGGGCGCTGGCCTCCCCGATTCCCGATTTCGGACCGTAAATGAGACTTAATCGGTTAGAACTGGGAACCTACGTTCGGAGGCAGCCCAGATCCACAAACGCCTAGATCGGAATTTTTTTTGGGATCGTGCCCATGTCTAGTTTCTGGCACCAGAGGCTGGGGGCAGCGTCAGGTCCATTGCTGCCCCTACATGCATGCCCCGGGCTGCATGATAACGTCACTGCGTGCGATGTCATCACGCAGCAAGCCAGCCCCATTGGTGCAGTGGGCGACTGTAATGGCATGCGGAGGTTGCCCGCGCTCCCATTTGGGCATGGCAGGTGGCTGGGGAGGTGCACATGTGTCCTGCCAGCCCTCCTGCTCCATTTTTCTGCATGCCACCCTGGACGCCTGCTGCACTTGGCCCACGGCTGCTGCGCCTGGCCAGGGGCATGTGTTGGTGGCGACGGCAGCAGTGCGGGGCGGGAGGGCTGGCAGGCTGCAGCAGCTGCAGTCTAGGCTCAGCAGGCAGCAGGGGTGGCACATGGGCGGCTTCCCATCCCTCCCATTCGGCCGCCAGTGTTGCTGCCACCAACTCCGTAGCACGTGCCCCCACGTCTGGCGCCTCAGCACTCAAGGCAGGGGCTGGACCTGCCTCAATGGGTGTGCCAGCCCTGATTGTAATGCACTATACATAGGGCTTCCATCTAGACTAACTAGGAGACTCAAATTGGTGCAAATCACTGTGGCTCGACTGTTATCAGGAGTGATCGGGAGCATGAACATCACTCTAATAGAAGTGCTCCTATCCAATAGATAGGAGCACTGTATTGTAGGGAGGGGATCTCAGATGATCCGCTAATGAGTTAGGATCTATAGACTTCACTACTATATTGTACTGATTCCTACTAATGCTATGTCTTTGTGAACTTGTCTATTTGCCCTATGACATTGTTTATGGAAATGTTCCTGATATTGACTGCACTAATCTCATACTGTGTAATCTGCCTTGAGTCTCAGTGAGAAAGGTGGACTATAAATGACATAAATAATATATATATAAATAAATACAATTGTTTTACTTTGTGCCCTTTCTATAGATGTAATCTTTTTGCACAATTTTTAATAAATAAATTAATCTGTTTTCTTGTGTGGTGTCATTGGGTTTTGGGCTACATTCTAAATCCAGCACTTATGTCTATTGGCACAGCTGCCAATTAACTGTTTTAGTGGAACTCAGCAAGCAAGTGGTCTGCCTTGCAGGGCTGATTTCTTGATTAATACCTGGTATGACTGGAAATTTCCTCAGTCTCTGAGTTTAATCAGAGGAAGTCAGTAGTAGCGATCTACCCTGGGGTGCAAGATTCTCCCCCCCCCCGCCCCCCAAGCATGTTTGTTCTTGAAAAACCTACCCCTGGAGACCAGAAGTTGGGACAGGCCCTCATACTTATTGAATTGAATCTCCCAATATAGTCCCATAAGATAGCTGTGCTTCCCCTTATGGTGCTTCTCTGAAGACCATAGGACTGGCAATAGTTAGGCTTTATCTTGGGCAGGACTAGGTATTAATTTCACCACAAACACATTCAACAGTAGAACATACATTGTTGTGATCAGGGCGGCAACCAAGGTGAACTAATACATTTATTTGTTCAATTAGGCAGCAAATTGCTTGAACAAATTGCAAACTGGTTTGCAGCATAAGAACTGGTCATTGGTCGCAAAGTGCGTTTTTGAATTTAGTGGGGTCTTGTCCCCTTCAGTGGACAAGGGGACCTCATATGGGTCTGAAAAGGAAAGAAGGATCTTGTCAGGACAGGCTCAGAAACTCTGCTGTATGTTTCATTTGACCCTTATCTACTAGAAAGGCATGCTACAAAGAAAATTACTATAGATTTTGATTTGTTGTCAGGAGTCCTTTAGAGATATTATTAAATTCTTTTCTTCCAATTATACATAATATTCGTATGGGAAGACTTTTAGCTGCTTTCTTGATTACTGCGGCAAAATAGGTGAAAATATTTTACACAAATACAAGAAGCTCAGCTAATTTAATTCCTATCATCTCCCTTTATGAGGCATTTCTGCTGACTGGATCTGATCTCTTCCTGCCCTTTTCTAGTAACACAAGTTGGCAGTCTATTTTTCACACTGATTTGTGTTTGTGGAAAGATCAGCAGAATTTTTTTTTCAGAGCTAGAAGGAAGTTTGTTGTATAGATGCTTCCAAATGAATGGAAAAGAGAGAAGTGTAAAAGCAATACTGACTACATGGAAGCATTGAGTGAAGACCCCGTTCTTGGTCCATCCATCACCGACAGTTCCATCCTAAGTAGAATTACACCCTTCTATCCTCATTGACTTCAATTTACTTAGAAGTGTGTAACTTTTCTTAGGATTTCAGTAGCAGTGATTGGGGAGGGGGGTTGGCAGAAAATCTCAGTTTAGGAAACATCTCTGGCTTACTCCAGAAAAAAAAAACATTATCTACCATGGTAGATGATACTAAGTAAGAGGCTTTTAGTGCACAGAGCATCAGTGTCGTATGTTTATAGTCCATATGATATTTATTTAAAACACTCTTCATTAAGGCAGCTTCCAAAAGATAAAAAAACAAAATAATTAAAAACAACCAAAAAACAGTAGCAGAAAATCAAATATAAAGTAGCTATTGCATAACATCATGGGGATGTGGACTTCAATTACCCCTTATCGTGTAGAATCAAAGTTATGTGGGATTATTCATACTTTAAGGCTGCAGCCACTGGGTTTATGGCTGAGTCACACCTCTACAAAACTGAAAACAAAACAGCTGGAATGCAGTATCGCTATCATGAAGATTCTTCCATAAAGTACTTTTGCTGCTGAAAAGCTTTAAGCTACAACAGTCTGCACATTACTGTCATTGGATTTTTATCTTGGTGAAATTTGAATGAAATTTGGAAGTTTGGGTTAACAGTATGGTAAATGAAGTAGCAGGGGTACACTCATCTTTATTTTTAGATTTACACTAGAGGTAGGGCATATGAATGTGCCCTTCTCAATTTCTTATTGTTGTAGTTGTTGTCAACTTTTCATTCCATCTTTTTTGGTTGCTACCATTCCTGTTTTTTTTTTCTTTCATGCCATGTTGCTACCATTGTATGTCATTTTTTACATGCCATTTACATGTAATTTATGTAAAATTAATGCTGAAATGAGTTAATTTTAATGGGGAAAATTGAAACTAGGAATCAGAAAGTGTAATGAAATAAAGACTCTTGGTTCAGTTCACATAAGGGAAAAATGGGAGATTTTTGAATGGAATTAGTAGGGACAAGAAATTCTGTATCACCCTAATTGGGAGTTACCAGATAATATATACTACATTGCCATTCCGTTTCAATGGATGTGGTAATGTAGATTAAAATCCCACAAAACAACAAATGGAAATATTCAACTTCTATTCCCCAACATCTATTCATAATCATCATAGTTGAGGAGATATTTTCAGCAGCCTTTGGCAACAATGCAGTTTCCCCAACCCATGTGCTCCCAGCCATCTCCATTTCCAATTTTTAAAAAAATTTCCTCCGTCTCACCTGGGGAATCAGCCTGGGGCTGTCAATTAAACTAATTACCACCCCCCTTCTTTCAGCAGCCTAGGTCCCCTGTTCTCCAATTAGGCTTATGTAGATACCTATAACTGCAGATGTCTGCATGACTTTTGTAGTCGCAGAGCAGAAAGCTTCAGGCAGTACAAACTCTGCTTTTCATTGCAATGTGGCTACCTGGCCTTATGTGAACTTCATTCAGTGATTGGCATAAGGGCCATGAGTTAAACTAACACACACATTGAAAAAAAGAAAAGAACAATCTCTGCACACAAACTGGATTTTCAAGTGGCATTCCTGCCTATAATTACACAGAACAATTGAACACATTGATTAGGGATGCTACAAATTTTGAATACCCTTTGGTTCAACGAAAAACTTTCCATCATATTTTTGTGTCTCCGTTCTGCTAATCAAACTTGTGCATCTTTATTTGCATTCTCATATCTATTTTTGCCCATTCAGGGTAGGAAATGTTTTCTCATCAACTGTGGAAAATAAAATATATTGGGAACTGCAGCAATTAAAACAGGCAAAATGTAAAATGGGCTCCCATGGTTCAGTACAGAGATTCCTTGAATTCCCCTAGTTCCTCTACAGAAATGCTTGGAGCTGACAGCAGTATGGGGTTCTGGACAGAACTGAATGG
The DNA here is from genome assembly GCF_028583425.1 of Eublepharis macularius. Classification (NCBI taxonomy): domain Eukaryota; kingdom Metazoa; phylum Chordata; class Lepidosauria; order Squamata; family Eublepharidae; genus Eublepharis; species Eublepharis macularius. The sequence continues at coordinate 39,261,053 of NC_072791.1, forward strand.
AGGTAGCCAGGGCTTTTTTTCAGCAGGAACACAGGGGAACGAAGTTCCGGAACCTCTTGAAAATGGTCACATGGCAGGTGGCGCGGAGGGCAATCGAAACTCCCCTCTGTCTGGAGATCAGGGGGCGGGGCCACCTGCCATGTGATCATTTTCTCTGAGGGTGACCCACTGAGTTCCACCATGTCTTTTCCCAGAAAAAAAGCCGTGGAGGTAGCAGTGTTAAGTACTGGGGATGCACTTACAGTTGCTGCAATTGTACAGGCTTTTTTCAAGCTGCCATAATAATCCAGGCCATAGCCAATGCTGCCATCATGGTTAAGGATGCTGCAAACTTCATGGCAAATATGTTCAATAGGTGAACATGTTTGTCAGCCACTATCACTCACAAGCCAAACTTCCTATCGGACTCGAATGGCTGTCACAGCTGTGCAATAGCTGCAATAGTAGAGTGTCATTTCTTTACCTTGTGGGGATGTTTGCATCTGCACAGTAGCTGAGATGCTTCTACCCAGGGTCATAGTGGACAGGTCAGGTGATTAAATGACACGACAAAAGAAACTATGACTTGAATACAGCTGTGCAAAAATGTACATGCATGGAATAACGTTGATTAAACAAAAGTAATGTAAACAAACACCAAATGATAAGACTGTTTTTTTTTTTAAAAAAAATACAGTGTTTTAATCACCTTGCTGATTTTACACGGTTTGCCCGCCATGCAATATGCAGCAACAACAGGCATATCAAAAGATAAATAGTAACAGTAAGTCATGGAAGGGTGGAAACACTTTCATCCAGCTATCTGAGAGTGTGCATTCATGAAACACTTCCGATTGCACTGTTCTGTACTGCATTGTTTCAGTGCATAAAAAATAACCTGATGAATTGTGAACAGCAAAAATTATTGTTAAAAATAGCTTGCACATGGTTTGCAAACAGACTCTGAGATTATGTTTGAATGTCTCTTGTCAGTGAAAGTCCAAGGCCCCAGCTTCCTTGGCTCAGCAGCCCCTTCCCAATAATGCAGACTGTAGTTAGATAGGGAAACCTCTCTCAGCTTATCTCCATCTTAATTCTTCCATTTCCATTTTCCTCCCCTAATACATTCTGGGAACTGTAGTTTCCAGATCATCTGACATTAATGATGAAGTGCTTCCCCCAGATCCAGAATCTTAAAATATCGAATGCACACCTAATCATGGCAGTGGTAAGAAATCATGTGAGGGTCAAGAAGTAAATGAACAGGCTTGACCATATCAGGTAAACGATCAACCTTCTGGAAATTCAAAATGGCTCAGCTTTTTGGCTTTGCATTTCTTAAATTTGGCAGATCTCCCGATGATTATGTTGCCTATATTACTAGCTGCCACAAGAATTAAGCAATTGGAGAGTACAGCACTTTTATACTGGAGTACTAACTTAAAATTCAGCAATGGAATTACTACCCTTAAATTAAAGCAACTTTTCAAGCACTTGAAGGAAGTGATGAGGTAAATGATGAGGTAAATCACTGAGCTGAATTAATCAAATTCTCTGTTATAGAAGAGTCAGGTAAGAGGGGACATGATTGAAATATTTGAAATCAGGAGCTGATTGAAAATGAGGAACACGGATGTACCCTTATCATATAGTACTAGAAGTAGAGAGCAGCAAGTAAAATTGAAGTTGAGAAGATGAGAAAGGAGTGAAATAAATTTTCACATTGTGGTTTTTCAATACCAGTTGGTTGGTTTGAGGGTACAATTCAAAGTATTATTATCCAACACTTATAGTTTTCTGATTGACTGCTCCCTCAGAGACTGGAGAAGTATTTCTGTGAGAAAATAGGGTAGTTTTAAGAATGGCCCAGTAGGTTTAGCTATGACAAAGTAATGGTTGTGCTTAATTATAACTTTCCAGGACTCTTTCCTTCACATTTCTCTTTGCTATAGAATAACTCCCTGATTATGTTTTGTGTTACAAGTACAAAGAGATAAGGATTTAAGTTGAAATAGAGGCAGTGAAAATGAGTGTAAATGTAAAACTGGGAATATGAATGTCAATACAAAGTTTCATGAGAAAATTAAATACAAATCTTAAAAAAAAAGATTTTGAATGTAGAGTTTCGGCACAGACTTGGCATCAAATATTCTACTACCCAAACTTTAAAACTGCATTACTGTTTACAAACTAAGAACCCTAACTTCAGTCACCAAACCCATAAATCACTGCACTTGCAATACTGTATTACAAGGGTTTGATCTCTGTGCTCTCCGCAGGCTAAAGTGAAAAGCAGTCTAGGATAAGGGTGTGCATGACAAAATTCCTGCACTGAAGATGTACACAGAAATTGCTGTTTTGAATCATTACCTTGGTTTTCTGGAATGTTAACGCAAATTCAAGATCCCTGGGAATTATAAAACACCCTCTCTGAAAAAAAAATCTGTGGGTCCTTACCAGCCATGTAATATGAGGACATGTTTTTCTTTGATTCTATTGATTTCCTCAATAATGACATTTCTCCCTTCCAATTGGACCTTTGCAAGGGAGGAACACAGAGCACTCCCAGTCAATTCCAGCTAATCACAAGTTGCAGATATCTGGATTCTCCTCCCCGCCCCACTCCTTTGTGGAGATTTCACTTTGAAAGTAGAAAGAGTATAATATAATAACATAACATTCGATTTATATATCACCCTTCAGGATAACTTAACACCCACTCAGAGCGGTTTATAAAGTATGTTATTATTATCCTCTGCGGAGAGCTTTGACTGACTGCTATGATGAACAGAATTGATATGAATACACTACTTCCTTGACAAAGAGAATGAAACAGAATGAAACAGAACAAAACAGGATTTAAGCTAGCAGCCTGTCAGAATGGCCTTTCTCTGATTTTTTCCTCCCTTTGTGGGAGTGTGGATGGTTGGAGGTGCATTGTCGCTGGCTGTGTCTTCTGCATTCTGTTGCACCTTTAAAACAAACTCATAAAGAAGTCAACATAGAACAAACTCGGCACAGTTTACATTTACTATCTACCTACTTACCTGCCCACTTGCAATGAAGAATCAACATGTGACATTTATGAATGATCATTTCAGTGCATATAAGAGGGACACACCTGAACTTGCACACACCTTAGGGACAGCACTTCATACAGCTGTCCATGGAAAGACTTACCATCAGGTCAACTAGAGAGCCATGTTACCAGAAGTGGTCTCCTAATAATTTAGGGGGGAATTAGCAAGCAAGGAGGATGGCTATGCAAGAGGCCTGTAACCACGTCGATCAATCACCAATTTTAACGGAGTCCCTTCCCCAAAGTAGCAAACAAGGCTGGTTCTTAACATCAAACAATAACTTTATTAAAGAACAATGCTTCATGCACATACACACAAAATTACTGGGGGGAAATAATTACATATACATACACAGAGTCCTAGGAAACTTAGCCAGAAATTGAGAATAGAAAGAGGGAGCAATTATATCTACCTATCCTGAAGAGTAGTCCAGTGGGCGATGAAGAGAGAGAGAGAAGCTTCAAACGTCCAGCATCCTCGGCCAAGAGGGCAAGAGGCTCAGAGCAAACCTCAAGGGAACAGTGCTTGTGGATCCAGTAAACGTGTACAAATTGAATGGGGCCAGAACCTTACCTTTATAGGTAAAATGTGCCCTGAGGTGGGAGAGCCCACCTAGCAGTCAGAACAAATACTACAATGGTCAATTCCCGGGTTTAACAAAGGATTTGATTGCCTTGATGGGTAGCTGCCGGGTGTGTAAATGCAAATGTAAAACTACTTCTAACACTGCACAAAGAGGATAGTTTGCTGATGAAGTTCACCGGAGCTAAGTTAATGAATTTAGGTGGAGACTGTACTTTCCCAGGAACGACTGTATATACTTATGAATGTTATTTGATTCGCTCCTCAATCATGGACAGGAGAGCTTATCATGGGAGGAGGAAAAGGAATGTGCTAAGTGGGGATCACTCTGCGAGACTTTTGTTGCACTGGATCCCTTCAGGGCCGGAGGGATAGTAAATCCAATCGCCTCTTAATCACTCCACAATCCTGTGCAGCATTCCATGCATGCCATGTTCTCCAGGGCAGGACTTAGCAACTGTTGGAGGCTCTCTAGTGGCAATACAGCAGTCATTTTAACTCCAGAGGCCTGAACATCTTTAATATTACAAGCAGCCATATATAAAACTGCCATTAAAATGATGGAGGCCGGGCCAACCACTTACAATTCCCCCCTTTGAAAGTCGCACCGCTTCATGGGGTGGCTTTCGGGTGCTCCTGGGCAGAGCCAGGCTCAAGGCTCGGGTCTATATCAAGGAGAGAGGGAGCAGGACTGAGGATTAGGAGTGGAGCTATCAACTGTCATTATAAGCACAAAAGGACAATTTGGAAAGCCACATTATATAAGACTCTTTTAGTAGCCAAATGAAATGAGTTCCAATTAAAAGAGAGAGAGAAAGAGTGCTGAGAATGTGATCTTCCTCTGCCGACTGGAATCTGACTGTAAAGCTCAAAACAACTTGGAGGTACTAATATAACTGCAATATGAAATATGAAATATATTGAATTTAATAAAGTGCTAAGTGCAACCGTGTTGTGTCACAATCAATTAAAGCAATATTATAAATATTTCATATACCACATCTCATGAACTGGAACTCTTTTTTCAAGAACCACCAGGAGTTGGTCATACGGGTCTAAGCCAGCAATTTCCAATCCCCGTTTCGTGCTGGAACTTCCTCATGGGCACAGTGTGTAGTCTCTTCCAGCCTCTCACATTCACATCACACAGTTGGTAGGAGCTGACGGGACAATGCTGTCATTGACGGTCCATGAAACATGATGGGCCGTGGACCAACAGTCCATGGTTTTTTCCCTGTCTGTGCCCATTTCTACTCCACAGTATATGGTACTGCAGTGAGGAGAGAGTGAAATTCTCTCAGCAATAGAAGGGCATCTCTGGAATGTTCTTCCTCTAGAGATCTGTCTGAGGCTTTCACTTTGGCCATTCTTCTGTTTTGGTCTGCTTTGGTTTTCTGAATATTTTTGAGTTGGGCATTCCAGATTTTGATAATCATAAATTATTAGCTATGTTTTTTGCTGTTGTTGTTTAGCTGTTCTGAGAAGTATCTGCTGTCTTTTTTTCTTCCTCTGTTGTTTCTATTGAATGTTCAGATAACATGATATAAATAATTTTAGTAAATAAATCTCCACCCTCATGCAATGCTGTGTATGAGGCATGGGGTGGGGAAGACAAGGAACACTGGATTAAATAAAACCAACTTGTGTTTATTGCTAAGAGAAGTAGTTTATCTCCAGAAGCAGATAAAAAGAATTGCAGAGTTCAGATAGCTTTAGGTAAAGAGAAAACATATAGACTTCACATACATTAACATAAGTGAAAAAAGAAAGTTTAGAAGCCTCGTATATCTGCACTGCAGCCCATTAGCTGGGGTCATTAGAATGTGAATTCCAAGGTCAGCATAATCACCATTCTCTCATATGTCTTCACCATGTTTATTTTAATTTGGGACTCATAAATAAGGTTTTAATGTGATTTTAATGGTGTGTTGGACACACTTCAGTGTCCAGAGATGTGGCATCATATTCAGGAATATCATTATCTAGATTAATTACAAACAGTGGTCAGCTAAACCATTAGAGGTGTATGCAAATGAAATACATGGAATGTGACATTTCAGAGCTTAGATAACCCAGAATAAATACAAATTAAACACATATCTAGGGCACCTCAAAAACTTTCCTGTATCAACAATGTAATGTATCTCCTGTTGTTCTTGAAAAGACCTTGACTGAAAAATATCTATTGCAATGAAATCCTAAGCAATAATATTTCTCTGTGGCTATAACAAATAGTATAGCTTTTAAAGACTCAGATCCATATCAGAGATGGAATATGGAACTTAAGCTGCAAGAGATATAACTCACTTGACCCATTATTGTAACACATGGAGTTATGATCTAGCAGCTGTACAAGCATGCACATGTACACACAAAGCAGGTTTCCCAGTCTAGCTTACTGTCTTGCATCCCAGTGTACTAGGTTGTATCCCACAATTCAGCAGCAGAAAGTGTTGAGGATCATCAGTCTTCCTGCTGTCTTGTCTGCAGTCTTTTTCTGACTCTATGAAGGTTGATTTTCAGGGACAGGGACCCATATGAATTAATAACTATGTGGGACAGAAGGCTGACATGAGGAGGGGGAAGAGGGCATAAACAGTCCTCTTGTGTGTATGGATCTCCTCTGCTGGAGGAGGAAGAAGAGATCAATGTCACCCTTGCCACTGCAGCCTCCTAACCCACATGGCTGTTAGACTATATGGATACTTGGAATTGGGGGAATAAATTTTCCCTAGGTGGGAAAAGGCTACTGTGGGGAGGCAAAAGCTGGGAAGATGGTGAATACTTATGTGGGCCTCACAGGATCCTTACACAGGATCCAACTTATTGGGCAACATCAACTATCATCCGTATCCTGGGAACTTCCAGATTTGATTACAGCAATGTGTTTATATGGAGCGGTTCTTGAAGATTGTTTAAAACCTGCAACTAATTCAGCATGCAGCTACCTATCTGTTGGAGAGAAGTAATTACTGTGAAAATAAAAAATGATGTTCTTTTGACTACAGCGGTCACCCTTTAGTTTCAATTATTCTTCATATTATTTACAATAGAACCCAAAATGTAAATGTAAAGCTGTCCTACAACTTGTTTTTCAGTAAACGAATCATCCTATCAACCATAACTAGAGATGGGCACAATCTCCATTACGATCAAAACCCCCCACGATAACGGCAATCTCCCAATCGTGACCTGGTGGATCGTTGTCTTCCAGTGCAAACGATCCAGCAGTCGGGAGGGGGCTGGACCGGGGCAATCGTGATAGGACCGGGAGGCTAGACATTCAGGCGCCAACAATCTATTCCCCTGGCAACGGAGGCAGGGGAATGCCTGAGCTCTGTTTGAAACTGATAATATTTCCCCTAGCGAGGAAAAGTGAGTGAAAAGGTAGCTTCCTGAGAAAAATATAAGCAAAGTGATTGGGAGAGGAATGGGTTAAGAGAGAGAGAAAACATTGAGTGTGGCTATTGACAGAAGCTGTTTTGCGCTTCATTCAGTGCGTTGAAAGAGTTAAGAAGAGATCTCTTCTCAGTGTTAACTCTTTCAAAAACCCCTTGCTTTGAGAGCAGCTATCAAGCTGTTTTGCGCTCCTCTCCTGAGTTTGTTCAGTGCATTGAAAGAGTTAATTGAAAAGAGATATCTCTCTCCTCCTGGCTTCTCAGCCCAGTGCCTGCTTTTTGCAAGAAGTTGGTATGTGATTTGATGTTTCATTTGTGTTTTTCCTATTTAAAAAACCATAGGATCCGCGAGGATCCATGTGGATCCTGGTTTTACTTTCTTCCTGTTTAAAATATGCTTTTGGAAGACTGGCTGCTTGCTTTTAAAATCAGGTGGGATGGAGGATTCTATCCCTGTTTTTTTTTTTAAAGCTGGCTGAAACTTGTTGACGGGGTGTCTCTCTCTCTCTCTATTTGGAGAGGCAGGGACGGGTTAAAACTTTCCCCCCCTCTGCTCTAAGTGTGTGTGTGTGTGTGAGAGAGAGAGAGAGAAAACGTCCCCTCCCTGAGGGGAGGCGGCTCATCGCTGGGTTAAAAACTTTTTTCCCCATCTGCTCTAAGTGTGTGTGTGGGGGGGGGGGCTCTGATCCCAGATCGGAAACAGGACTTGATCAGAGTGAATCGGTGATCTGGTGTCATCACCAGAGAAGATCCATGAACAGCTTGATCAGTATTTTTTTTGGGATCGTGCCCATGTCTAACCATAACCCTCCCCCAAGCCTCTTGTAGACCACCTTATATGGCTAGTGGGCTGCATTCAGCTTTGATAGATCACGAAGCATTTAAACTTCTGCTAACGGATGCAAGTGAAGTTCTGTTCCAATGAGTTACTGGTGAAACTACTGAACTAACCAAATATTTGATAGCCATTATTGGGAGCTCTGTTGCCATAACACCGAAAGGAAATGGTCATTAATGGTACTATAAATGTCCTAGTTTGCCACCTAGACTCCTTACACTTAGACCATGAGAAAAGGAGCAAGCCTAAAGCTCGTATTTTCTACTTTTAAGTAGAAAATAATATTCTCATAAAAAGGAACATTATGCTTTTGTGTGCTTTGATAAAAGTCGTCATCAGGAATAATTTGATCTTTTTTTTTTAAGTGCAGGATCTTTTGGGGACCTTTCTGTAGAGGCTAGGTGATTTGCTGAGATGCAATCAAAGAGTAGATTTTTGTTAAACTGGGATTTTTTAAAAAATGACTTCTTTCTGCTGTGCATGGTTTGCCTGTACAACACTTTGATAAATTGCCCTTTAAAAACACACAAAGATAAGTTCAAGGCTACAGATCATAGAAAATTATGCCAAGAGAACAAAATGTGTGCCCAACTAGTAAAATGCGCCAAGTTTAAGGAAACTCTCAAGAATACCCAGTCAGCATTTTGTTTCTTGTTTTAGCTCTCCCCAGGGTGTCAGTACTCAAGTATCTTTGTATAAGAGGTTATTATTTTATTCTAGAATAAGAAAAGATACTTACCTGACCTGAATGATACAGTGCTGAGAAAATCAGTGTTCTTGCCATGGAAGCCATATATCCAGTCATTTTATTTTATCAAGGATAGAGCCAGTTTTCAATACGTGCCAAGTAACTTTGTTCTCATTTTGTATTTGGGGGATAGCCTTTCATTTTCTTTGTTCACATACAGACATATGTACTAGTCTTCTTCCCTGGACTATTAGAAGTTAAGTGCTTCCAAGACTGAGAGCATTAGGCATCTTGACTGTATTGTGCACATATGAATAGTAATATTCCAAATTTCATATCCCTGAGGCTTATAATAGGAACATTAGTGACTCACAATGCTGACTTTCATCCTGAGGTGAGGATTATGACATGAGAGTCCTTCTCTGGATCAGATTATGTATCCAGCTTGGGAACAACTCCTTCCACTTCTCCCCAACTGCACATTTCTGGCTATGGCAGCCATCCCTATGGCTGCAATGGCAGTAAGTGTGGCTATTTTTTTGCTCTTCCTGCTGCCATTTTGCCCACTAGTATGGTTGGCATTCTAATAGAAGAGTTGTGGGCATACAGTCTGGAGGTGAGAGGAATTTTTCCAAGTCTATGGCTCACTGGGCATACTCCGTGATTGCCCAAAGCTCAGAAATGGGCTCAGAAAAAAAGTTACTGATTTCTTTTGTCAAAAATACTTCAGTTTGTCATGCTCAATTCTGAATGAAGCCTATTAGATGTTTGCTCATCACTACTCTTGAGATCAAAGCACAGTTGAACGTGTTACACAGTGCAGTGAGTATGATTTATTCTATTTGTTTATGAATGAGAACAGTTATGTTTTGGAAGAGGGGCACCCAACCTTTTTGAGCCTGCAGGTGCATTTGGAATTGATATACTGTAGTGGGTACAACGACATAATGTCTGCCACAGGAGGTGAAGCCATACATATAAAGGAAGTCCAAAGGCAGGGTAGAAGAGGGATGATTAAAAAAAATACATTGGGAAAGAATGAGAATAAGAGCAACGCTGTGATGGCAGTTTCTGCTGAAACAATGTAATTTTCATCTACACAGCCGATCCGATCTCCAGTGGCCAATCAGTGGGCAACATATAGCAAAACCACATTATAAAAACACTTCTTGGGACCAGGAAAGGTGTTGGTGGGTGTCACGGCATCCATGGCACCATGCTGGGGACCCCTATTTTAGAATAACATCCTCTTTGTTTTTAACCTGCTGCGGGCTGTGGCTCTCTCTTGTTTTTCTAAATATAAAACACCAGAATGTGATACACGTCACCCACCCAATCAGTCAATGTTACTTAATGAGCTTAAACTGCAACTATTCTAATAAATACAACAAGACCCAGTGTAATATGAAACATTAACCATAGGTCAAAAGATTTAAGGAAGAAGATAGCGCAAGGAAGGGACTATAGGTTCTAGCAAAGCAACACTGATGATAGTTAAATGCTTCTTAACTTTTTCTGCTGTGGTGCGCTACAAGTTACAACCCTTGCATGCAGAAAGCTGAGAGGGGTGATGTTACTACACAAACTGGGATTTCTTCTTTCTAGTATTGAGTCAAATTACACCTAACAAGCCAAATACAAACCCTAGTTTGGAATCCTAGTTTAGCACCCACCAACAAACCACAGCCTAGATTCACCTGCATTTGTTGGGCATCTTTTCAATAAAGCCATAGGAACTGTAGATTATATTACTGTGCACTGGTTGTTACTGTTATTATGACATGTTAAATTGTTTATATTATGTTTTAACACTGTTTCAGCTCTGTATCAGATTTCTGCAATCTGTACCCTATTGAACTGTTTACTGAATGCCTCAGCTGTTTATCGTATTGAATTACATTTGAGAAAGGTGAACTATAAATAATATAAAATATAAAAAATAAAAAAGAACAGAATGATATGGCCCCTATGATCTTACCCCAGTCACCACTCTGGCTGCAAGATTCTGTTTCAACTGTAGCTTCTGGACACTCCACAAGAGCAGCTCCACATAGGCCGCCAAGTGACACCATGGGCCCCCGGACAAAAATCTCCCCCATATAAAGAATGTGCTGTCAAATAGCATCTGACTCACAGTGACCCCAGCCAATAAGCGTTCAAGGGAAAAGATGAGCAGAAGTGGTTTGGCATTGCCTTCCTCTGTGTAGCAAATCCCTCTTATCTAAAACAAATGTCATAACAAAACAAATAATTTGCTGAGAACAGAATAATAATTGCAATAAGAAATCCTGATTCCTGACCCCCCCCCCCCCAAATAAATAAACCAGGAACAAGCAGAATCAGGAAGATTCTCCAGCCCAGCCAGAACATTCAAGCACACTACTAATTAAATATAAGTAAGACAAGAGTTTCCTAGGAATAAACTCCATTAAATAAAATGAGACAGCAGCCTCTCAAAAAGTAATAAACAGGAAAAAATACTTTATAAATATTTCTACTAGCTCAAAACAAAAAAGCAAACTCAAAGCAAAATAAAGGTGTTTAATGGTTGTTGGGGGTTTTCCGGGCTGTATTGCCGTGGTCTTGGCATTGTAGTTCCTGACGTTTCGCCAGCAGCTGTGGCTGGCATCTTCAGAGGTGTAGCACCAAAAGACAGAGATCTCTCAGTGTCAACCATCGTTCTCCGGCCGTGAAAGCCTTCGACAATACAAAGGTGTTTAAACTGGGAAGAAAATTGGGGAAATGTGAAAAGATGATTTTATCTTGCAGGGAGAGGTGGCAGGTGAGTTGAATCTTTACATACTGTTATCTGACTGCCTTTGCCCTAAATGCAGAAAGACATTCTAGCCCCAGATTCTGAAATCCAACTAGCTACAGCTCTCCTCCTTTCTCCTTCTCCTGCTGCTGCTGCCTCCATAAAGAGAGAAAAAGAAAGAAGGGGCAGATTGGCCAACCGAAATGATCCTGGATAATTTCCTCTTTTATTGTATGAGTTAAAATAGACAGTACTGGGACAGAAATACCAGCAGTTTGACTCAATATAATACAGGTTTGTATGAACAATTGGCCCTAACCTGGTTAGCCTGGTCTCATCAGTTCTCAGAAGCTAAGCAGGGTCAGCCTTAGTTAGAACTTGGATGATGAGAGACTACCAACAAAGACCAGGGCTGCAGAGGCAGGCAATGGCAAACCACCTCTGTTAGTCTCTTGCCATGAACATCCCACTAGAAGTCACCATGTCAACTATGACTTGAGGGCACTCTCCACCACGTGGACAATTGAGGGTGTGGGTGGATGGTCACATTCTCTATTGCAGTGTAGTTAAACAGACAGGGCAGCCTTAGTATAAATAAACTCAACACTGATTCAAGTTTACAAGATATAAAATCTGTACTTTGATATATAATATCCTTTCATAAGGATTCTAAGATAAGGGGAACTAGCTTTTCTTTATTTTTAGTAAGCTTTTCTGTCACTGTTGAGTCATGGAACATATAGAGACCTTATTTTAAAACTGGATAGTGACTGTGTGTAAAGCCCATTTGCTTATCTTGAATGAAATCTCTTCAGGCCTCACTTTAAAACCTTCAGAATTGTTGAGTGAGTAGAAGAAAGCCCAATATCTGGGTAAAAGCTGGAAGACTATAGTCTCTGTCTCTCTTTAAAATCTACACCACAATAAGTCTTTAAGGAATCATAAGACTGTTTTGACTGATCTGTGTGAAGTGATACCAACTGAAGAAAGTCTTACAAATAACCACACGTAATTTAAAATCCCAGGAGCTATCTAAAGTTGTTCATTTTCATAAAATCTGAAGAAAGAAAAAAATGCACCAATCTAAAGAACAGGGGGAAAGAAGAAAGGGGAGGGAAACCCTCAAGCAGTTGAAGATGAATAGCAGCACCCGTACTTTTGGAGTGGTGGTGAAAGGAGGACTTCATAACAACTGGATTTCCAAGGTATAGGTTTTGAAGAGTCAAAGCTCCCTTTGAGTTCAGTGGGGCTTTTGCTTCCATGCAAAGAGGGCCGATTCCACACTACCTTAGCTCCCGCTTTTCTTGTGCAATGATTTCTTCATCTATTATTGCGTGTTCTTCGCTTGTTTGTCCAGATCACCCTTTGAATAGCGCTTCTCCTGCGCAATCCGTTGATCACATCCCCTTTCAAAAAGGGGTGGGAAAAACCCAAACGGCCCCGCAGTTTTTTTTTTTTTAAGGACAAATTGATGCTATATCGACGTGTAATCATCTTGAATCAACGAAGCTGCGTTCCCTCCCTTGCCTGTCATTGGTTAATTTTTGGACCAGCCTCTGAAATGGTCAGTTATTGGATCCCCGTGGAGGCGGCAAAATTTGAACTGCTTTAAAATTTTACTGACGGTCATTTCTGTCTCTGTGGGAGTTAGAGGTGATTTGGAGAGGGTAGGATGGCACCCAAGGAAACAATCATTTTCCTGATGGCTCATGTCCTTTTGATTATGCTCCGCTGCTCGACATTCATGTGCCTGTCCTATAAAAGGTACATATGCAGGAGGAGACGTGCGGCTGCCAAATTATTTTTTTTTCAGAAACCGGCGCTCCGCTTACCGCCGCTTACCACCAACGGTACCGATGAACGCAAGGAACTTCACAGCCTGCTTGCCAGGTGAAATCAGCATGGGATGGATGATCAGTCACGATGGCCTGCAGCAGCATCCCAAGGCAGAGCTTCATTTTGTCTTTGGAAACTTGACAGCTATGCCTAGCTCGGCGGCACAGTCTCAAGAACCATGATTGCAGTGTCACGAGGATTACTAAACATTACTGAATTTAATAAACATATTAAACTGTTCCTCTGATATTTGAGGTCTGTCTGCTAGATTGAAATGAAAGTAATATGATGAGATGTCGACATATTGACACGGTACTTTTTATTTTTTAAAAAAGGGGTGGGAACAAAGGCAGGGCAGGGAATTGCTCCTTAATTTGGAGGCAGGTCAAGAGAGGCTAGGAAATCAACGGAGGGCGGTTATTCGTCACAAGATAACCCGCAACAAAAGTGCAATGGGCTGTGGTGACACCATGCTGATTTAATGACGGCTTCAGAGACGACGTGTGTGAACAGATTAAGGAATGGCGCTGTGGAAGCGAAAAACTGCCGTGAGAACGAAGGTAGTGTGGATTCGGCCGAGGTTAACAGTCTTGTAAGGGATGATTTAGGAGAATGCCCCAGGGCCACTGAATTCAGGAGGAGGTGCTCCAATTAGGCATGCCTAAGGATAGAGCTGCATAGATTCCTCTAGCCCATAGCAGGCATAGTAAGTCCTGAATTGGACTTGCCTTAAAAAATAACATCCTTGTACCAATGCCTGCTTGGAAGTACCAAATCCAATAAGCACACATTCTTTAGGCTACAAAGCTACATGCTCAATGGTGCTGGTATCCCTGACCACAACTGTTTCTAGAAAGAAACCTCAAGAGACCCATAGGCTACTCATTGGGTACCTCATTTCCTGGATTTTGGCTGGATCTGGGAAATGGCACATTTGTAGATTAACATAATGAATCTGTACCCGGTACTCTCTTCTCTCTGAGCCTCCTGAACTTCCTTCTATCCAGGGGAAAGAGAAGCAAGATAGCTAGGAAAAAGGCTCTGATGACCAGCGAATTCTACCTTCTTGTGGCTCGGTGATAGTGGTTGTTAATCAGGAGTCTGCTTGCAACTCTTTATCTGCCTGGTTGAATTTACACCTTGTTTTATTGTGGAGATCAATCCCCCCTGATCCCAGCCCTGCAAAATCCTGACTGTAATTGGGGAGAAGAGGGCTGTAAATCAGGCAGGCACTTCCTCTGTCTCGAGGAGTGAAGCAGCTCCTCAGCTGAGCAGGAACGAGTGGGCACTTGTTCCTTCTGAATCTGGCCCAATTCAGGACTGAATAAACCTGGATTGGGCCCAAATGAGGCCAGATTGGACCACTGTGGAGTGTGGGAGTGCTCCCGTGCTCCACAGCGGCCCATTCCAGGTTGATCTTCACCCTATCTGGGCCGATCTGGGCCCAATCTGGGCCAATTCAGGACCAATCTAGGCCAATTCAGGCCCAAATCAGCCCAGATCAGGCCAGATCAGGCTACTGTGGAGCATGGGAGCACTCCCATGCTCTGTAGCAGACTGTTCCAGGCTAATTCAGGCCCAAATTGGGCCAGATCAGGCTGCTGTGGAGCCTGGGAGCACCCCCGTGATCTGCAGCAGCCTGATTCATGCTGAATCAGCCCAAATCTAGCCTGATTTAGGCCTGATTTGGCCCCCCACGGAGCATGAGAGTGCTCCCAGGGTCGGCTGTAGCCTGCACGATTATAACACTTCCAGGAAGTGATGTAATTGTGCGGGCCTTGGTGCATGTGTGTGCGTGGCTATCAACAGATAGGGTAGGTGCTAGGTCCCCCACCTCCCGCTTGGAGGACAGGGGGACCTGGCAACCATAGTAGGAATATTGGGAGAGACAAACATAGGGAGAATTAGAAAGGGATCTGGATTAAGGCATACCAGGTTGGGCCCATGTTAACCTCAAAAGAAAGAAAGAAAGAAAGAAAGAAAGAAAGAAAGAAAGAAAGAAAGAAAGAAAGAAAGAACAGGAAAGTTAGTAGCTCCTGTTTGCACCCCCTAGTGGCTGTCAGCAGAATTCCACTGAAATAAAAACTAAGAGCCAAAACACACGTTAAGAAATACCTAGGTTCAGCACGTGTTCTCTTACCTCAAGGTTTGCCGGGATCTGTAGGCGTCCTGGAAGCTTAAAGTTTAGCATTTACAGAGCAGCAAAAAGGGGAAGGGAAATACAGGCGCCTGTATTTTAAGCTTTAAGCTTCCAGGACACCTTTAAGCTTTCAGGACGCCTACAGATCCTTTAAGCTTCCAGGACTCTAAGCTTCCAGGACGCCTACAGATCTTTAAGCTTCCAGGACGCCTACAGATCTTTAAGCTTCCAGGACACCTACTTTAAGTTTCCAGGACGCCTACAGATCCCGGCAAACCTTGAGGTAAGAGAACACGTGCTGAACCTAGGTATTTCTTAACGTGTGTTTTGGCTCTAAATGTATTGGAATGTATGATTTATTCAGCTTCCAGGGCCCTCAAGAGCTGATGGGGCACTGGGAATTTTGTTCCCCTTGTCCCCATTTCTTGGTGGCCCTAGCCCCACATAGAGCACATTACAGCAACCCAATTTGTTGTTACCAGGGTATGCACCACAGTAGCAAGGTGTCCCCTCCCCACACCAGCAAGGCTGCAGCTGTCTCACTAAGCTAAACTGGTGAAAGGCACTTCTGTCCACTGCTACCTAGGATAGCCAGGTCCCTCTCACCTCCTGCCAGGAGGTAGGGAGAACCCCCCTGACTGACACAATGATGTCACTTCCAGTAGTGATGTCGTCGTACTGGCCATGCAAGTGCTCCTACATTCTGCATGAAGCCAATTCGGCCCATTTGGGGCCCAAATCAGCCCCAAATGAAGCACAGGAATTCTTCCATGGCTGGCGCATCTATGTCACTTCCATAAGTGACATCACCATGCTGGATGGGAGCACGCATGCAGCACACTTTCTTGAGGTGCATGCCCGTGGCAAACAACCTCTGGGAGCTTGTCCTCTCCCGCCGATCACTGGACAATCAGCAAATGAGGGGGCAAATCCCCGGGATTTTGCCCGCCACTGGTGGGCACCTGGGAACCCTACCACATGTTTATCCAACCACACTGGGTCCATCTGCACCCTTAAGCTCTTCACCTGCTCCTTTAAGGGGAGTGCAATCCCATCCAAAATAGGAGATGTCCCATTTCCTGGTCATATTCTCCCTCTACCTGCATTTTATCGACATTAAGTTTTAATCAAGTCTAAAACGGCATCCATGTACCTGTTCACAGTTTCTAGCTGTATTTACTTTGCCAAATGATGTGTGCCTTTTGGAGCAAGATAAATTCAATTGTTTACTCTTTTTTCTAGATTTTATTTCCATCTGTGTTCTGCAATGGAATGTTGTGGGGAGACTGAGCCTTCTTGGCCTCTCTGTAATAAATTCCACTCCCAATTATACTATGTGTAGCTCAGGGCTTATAGTTCTTTGTCAACTGAATGTAACGATTTGTGCATTTGATGGAGTTTGGTGTAGCAGTTAAGAGCTGCAGGACTGTAATCTGGAGAACCGGGTTTGATTCCCCGCTCCTTCACTTGAAGCCAGCTGGGTGACCTTGGGTCAGTCAAAGCTCTTCCAGAGCTCTCTGAGACCCACCCACCTCATAGGGTGATTGTTGTGGTGATAATAATAACATACTTTGTAAACCACTCTGAGTGGGCGTTAAGTTCTCCACTAGCCTCCTGTCTGGGGGTGGGGTATTGTGACCCCCTCCGAGCTTTCCATCAGAATGGCTGCTCTCTCCACCTCCCACCCCTTGAGTATTAATGGGGCAGGGCATATTTTGGGGGCCACCATCTTGAGTTATCATTGTATGATTTTATGTGTTTTAGGTATGTTTTAATGTGTTTTAACCTGGTTGCTTCTCCATTCTGAGCCCACCATGGGGAGAGCGGACAAAAAATCGAATAAATGAAATGAAATAAGTTGTCCTGAAGGGCTGTATATAAATTGAATGTTATTATTATATTATATTATATTATATTATATTATATTATATTATATTATATTATATTATATTATATTATATTATATTATATTATATTATATTATATTATATTATATTATATTATATTATATTATATTATATTATATTAGTAGGCTGTAGCCCATGAAAGTTTATGTCACAATGCACTTCTTAGTCTAAGGTGCCACTAATTGTTATTTTCCCTTACTTCTTGTTGCAGTGGTTCAGAGTGCTTTTGCCAGCTATGGTTACTGTGTCAGCTCCGTCCATTCCTGGTTCAGTCAGTTCTAGCCACGGTGATCTATGCCTTATGTACATCTAAATGGGACTACCACAATGTGTTCTACTTGGGACTACCCTTGAAGACAGTTTGGAAGCGTCAGCTAGTGTTGAATGCTGCAGCTAGACTGCTGGTTGGGGCCAGCTATTGGGAGCATGTGACCATGGTATTACAGCTTAGAAAGCCACGTGGCTGCAGTGACTCAGAGTGCTTTTGTCCAGCTTCAGTTAGTGTGTCAGCTGTGCTCATTCCTGGTTTTTCCCACTCTAGTCACAGTGATCCATGCTGGGCAGTTACATTTAGATTGAACTATTCTAATACACTCTGCTTGGGGCTACTCTTTTTAGTCGCAGTCCCACAATTACAGAACAGCATTCCCAAGGAGGTGCACCTGGCCCCCTCACTGCTGATCTTCAGGATGCAACTGAAGTTGTTTTTTAATTAGGACTGCTTTTAATTAACTTTGTATGTCTGTTCATTGGCAATCCTAAACTGTGTTTTTAAACTTTGCCTTTATTCATTTTATTATTGGTATTTTATTTATATTGTATTAAGTTCCTGCAAGGTAGAAAGGCAGCTAAGAAGTTTCAAATAAATAAATAAATAAATAAATAAATAAATAAATAAATAAATAAATAAATAAATAAATAAATAAATAAATAAATAAATGTAATATCTTAATTGATAGTTATAAATACATGTAAGCCTAAGTTTATGAAAATGTAAACATTGGAATCTGTATGCATATCTCATGTGATTCAACGACAGAGGTTTTTAATAAGTTGTTCCAAACTTTATACAAGACTGGATCAAACAGCCAGGGTATGACCTATCTGTGTGCAGCGTGTCTGATAATTCAGTTAGGTAAGCCTTTCAAGAATCTAGTCCATATATTATCCATGAAAATTGATAGACTATAGATAGATTCTTGGTTGCTTATTTTTGCCTTTGTAAAAAAAAGAAAGGTACTTGACCTGCCAGAAATTCTATATAAATGCAAAAAGAAGAAGAAAGGGAAGGGGTCTGATTTTATCTAGTGGCAGGGCACTGACATCCATGAGTTCAAAATTACTATGATCAAATGGCTATAAAAAGATTCAGAGATGAAAAGAGATTTCTTCCATGGAAGATCTACAAGTCATTTAAACTTCAAAGGAGAGGTCCACCATGTTTCTAAAGCTTGGAATTTAGATGAAAATAGTGCTTAATATTAAACTGAAGTAGTGGGGGGGGGGAAGACTGACATTGGTAGGAGGAGATAATTTGTACTTTTGCATATTTAACAAGATCTAAAAAGAGTCCAGTTCTATGGAGCTAATTCTCAGTGCCTGTATTCTGTAGAATTTGATATTCAGATTTTGTACAGTAACACAAAAAGCAATTGCAGCGCAGGTGGCACTCACTACCTCAAATGGTGTCTAGTGTGATTGGATGGCAATTCTCAGAGAAGCAATCAAACAGGCAATAAATCTATTTATATCGTGCCATAGTGGAACCTCTTCAGAAAAGTCACAGATGACAAAGCAATGATGGAAAAACCATCACTTTAAGTCTTCGTATGGCTATAGCCCGGATTTTTATTTCATCTAAATTATCCAGAGCACCTTACAATGATAATGTATGTGCCTTGTTTTCTCTTTATTGCATTATAATTTATATTACATTTTCTAATGTGCCTCTGACTTTTGTTTTTCTTTTTTTCCTCAGTAGAAAATAGAGAATTGGATGCTGCGGTCTGGATTGCACTAAGCGCTTATTATAACATTAGGGCATGTTAGAGTTGCCAGCCCTTAAAAGCAGGGGACAGGGGTCAGGAAAGTGGGGGGGGAGGTGACCTAACCCCCTTGCACACTTATGGAGGAGGCATGCATCCTGAATGATGTCACTTCCGGCCGAAAACTTCCAGGGGCCAAAATCTACCACAAACATGGCATTTTTGCTATATTTGAGGCCGATTTTGTCCGGCTGAAACCCTGCAGCTCCCAGTTTTCAATGAGAAGTCCACCACTGGGTTCTCTGGAGTGCATGCATGTGCCATTTTGCCAGGTGCTCCAGTTGGCTAGGTGAACAGATCCAGGATATGAAAAGTGGAGATGGGGGGCTGTGATTCCTAGGGCACATACACTGTATGACTTCTCTGAGGGGAGCTCTAAATAAACTCCATAAGTCAGATGTCCCATGTGAGATTTTCCTGGACCCAAGCAGATGCAGAGAAGTGTTTTAAGCTAGACCAGTATAGTGTAATGGTTTGGGCTTAGAGAGATCCAGGTTTACTTACTTTGAAGCTTACTAAATGATTCTGGGCTAGTTGTTCCCTCTCTCAGGCTAACTTTTCTCACAGTTCTTGTGAAAATGAAATACAGAAGGGGAAGACTGTGTGGATGGCACATCTAGAAAGACTGACACAATCACCACTAACTCTGAGGGCCAAGCTACACATGACAAAAGACACTTGCCTGGCAAGTGGATTGAGTGGAGGGCAAGTGAACAGGGAGAAATACACTTGCCATTCAAGTGTCATTCGTCATGTGTAGCTTGGCCCTGAGTGTTCTGATTGTATACAAGAGTTGGTGGATCCCACAGGACACCCTGAAAATGGTTTCTTTATACCTCTAGCTTGGCCTCACCAAGTGATGGGACAGGCTTCCCATTGGAAATCAAACAAATGGGCTGACTGGACCCCACGTTTCACATAATCTATAAAATCTATAATCTATAAAAGGAGACCCACCCAGAGTTGTTGCCTTTTGACTTGCTCCTCATGCTTGCTGGAAGATTGAGGAGGGCTGAATACCAGAGTCATCCCATAGTCAATATGGGTTTTGTTTTAGAATTCTAGGACTTTGACCTGGATAGCCCAGGCAAGCCTGATCTCATCAGATCTTGGAAGCTTAGCAGGGTTGACAGTGGTTAGTAATTGGATGAGAGACCTCCTACAAAGGCTAAAGTTGCAGATACAGGCAATGGCAAACCACTTCTGTTAGGTCTTGCCATAAGTCAGGGGTCGCATTTAGTCAGCTATGACTTGATGGTACTTTCCACTACAAGAATGCTAGGAGATGCAGGTAGCTGATGTGTTTCTGCTTTTATTTCTGCTTAAATGGGGGGATTTTACCTGAGTCCTTATTGATTCTCCAGTTAGACCTGTATTTATTCTACCACCACACCTTCATCTTTTCTTTTTTATAGCCAATAAACCTCTCTGTTTTTGCTGAAATAAGTTGTTGCTACTTTTTAAAACATTTTGCACATACCCAGGAAATCCCTTAGCATAACTATGATTCTGTTCGCCAAAAATGTGCTCCAAGTTTTTATCTTGCAATGAAGTTCAACTGTATGAGGAGAATATCTCTCTTACCCCCACCCCACCCCCACCTTAAGTGTGGCATGGCAGAACAAATTTGTGGTTATAGTGAATAATCAATAAAAACAACCTGTACTTCCAGAAATTCTAATTCGTAGATGAAAGCACATCATATTGTGCAATATTAGATATTCAATTTTGGGGTTTAAATATTTATGTGGTATAAGCTTCTTCAAATCACAGGTCATCCCCCCTCCCCCAAAAAGGTTCTCCAATAAAGAAGATGCTGCCTCTTGAGCCAACAGCCTTTTATTAGAAATAAAATCACTGCTAGTGTGTTCAGCAGTGAACACAAGCTGTCCAGAAGAGCACCCACAGTAAGCCAACATGTTCTGAATATTTATGCCATTGCAGGTTAATGCATTTTCAATTCAGCAGAAGTGTTTTCTGAGGAGAGGCTTTATAGAAGGCAACATGCAAAAGGGGGCGGGTTGTGATGTAAATGGCCCTTACTCTGATCCAAATCAGGAAGGGGTTTTTTTTGGTACATTTAGCTGAGCTCTAAGAAATGTGAGTAATTTGCATTTTAACGCTAGATAGGACGAGCAGGGAGTTATTTATTATCCTGTCTTTACGGAAATCTTTCCCAGTCCACGTTGCACAACACTGGCATTTGCTTTGAGGAAATCATCGGCAGAAAAACCTGCAAAGGCTTCTTCTCACTCATTTTCTCAGACAGTACCCCTCCCCTTTTGATTTATAGGATTCTGTCAAACATGTAACGATACCTATGCTCTTCGGCTTTAATAAAAAGCTATTTGCTCAGCTATAAACTTAATTTATTGTGATATAATCACTTTAGCAGTGCTATTAATATTTGCCATGCTTAGTGTCAGTGATTTTACTGCTACAAACTTAGTTTGCGATGAATAAAATGAGGTTGTCAGGTGTCAATACTCAGGCAGTGTTCCTGCTCAACTAGCATGCCACACAGTGTGATTATCAAAGTGTTAAAACAGTATGTGGGCTGAGGCCAGGGTATCTGACTGAACATCTTCTGTCAGATATAGCTTCTTTTTTATTTTTATTTATATCCTGCTTTTCCTCCTAATCAGGACAAAAGCAACTTATTGTATCATTGTCTCCCCCCCTTCTCTAACTCACACACACCCCTATGAGGTACATTAGATTTAATGGATCTAAGGTCACCTGATGTGCTTCCATGTCAGACTGGGGATTTAAACCCAGTTGTGTCAGGTCCTAGTCCCATACTCTAACCATTATGCAGTGCTGGCACTCAATCTTCTCTTCTTCCCTAAATTAAGATCAGGAGATGAGGCCCTTCTTTGATGCTGTGACTCCTGAGGTGGCGGTGACTGCTTGGTAGTGTTATCTGGCATTCCTGAACAAGAGCAAAGTTTAATTCATTTAGTATTATATATTGTTTCAGCTATTTTTTTCCCTTTAGTATTTGAAAAGTTAAGTCAACCTTAGCTAGGGTAGGATTGTCATCCCTTAGCTGGCCATCTCTAGGAGCATGGGGGAGATGGAGGAACTAAGAAAATCAGCATTGTACATTCTCTAAGAATTTCCCCAAACTCTATGATTTTTGTATTGTCGAAGGCTTTCACGGCCGGAGAACGATGGTTGTTGGGGGTTTTCCGGGCTGTATTGCCGTGGTCTTGGCATTGTAGTTCCTGACGTTTCGCCAGCAGCTGTGGCTGGCATCTTCAGAGGTGTAGCACCAAAAGACAGAGATCTCTCAGTGTCACAGTGTGGAAAAGATGTAGGTCATTTGTATCTACTCAGGAGGGGTGGGGTTGAGCTGAGTCATTCTGTAAGAGTTTCCCAGGGTGTGGAATGCTAATGGCGGGAGGCTTCACTGTAACCTGAGGAGGTTCTTTTGCATATGGATTGGTGCTTGATGTGCTAATCTTCTCTGCAGGGCTATTGTCGGGTGTGGAGTGTTTTGTTGGCCTGGTGTTTTTCAGAACTGGAGCCCATGCTCTGTTCATTCTTAAGGTTTCTTCTTTCCTGTTGAAGTTTTGCTTATGCTTGTGAATTTCAATGGCTTCCCTGTGCAGTCTGACAAAGTAGTTGGAAGTGTTGTCCAGTATTTTGGTGTCCTGGAATAAGATACTGTGCCCTGTTTGAGTTAGGCTATGTTCAGCCACAGCTGATTTTTCAGGCTGTCCAAGTCTGCAGTGTCTTTCATGTTCTTTTATTCTTGTCTGGATGCTACGCTTTGTGGTCCCGATGTAAACTTGTCCACAGCTGCAGGGTATACGGTATACTCCTGCAGAGGTGAGGGGGTCTCTGCTGTCTTTTGCTGATCGTAGCATCTGTTGTATTTTTCGGGTGGGTCTGAATACTGCTTGAAGGTTATGCTTTTCCATAAGCTTTCCCATCTGATCAGTAATTCCTTTGATATATGGCAAAAACACTTTTCCTGTAGGTGACTGTTTTTCCTTGGTTGTTTGATTCATCCTGGGTTTGATTGCTCTTCGGATTTCATTTCTGGAGTAGCCATTTGCCTGAAGTGCGTGGTTTAGATGATTAATTTCCTCATTGAGAAAGCGCGGCTCACATATCCGTCTTGCACGATCCACTAATGTTTTCATTATGCCTCTTTTCTGTCGGGGGTGGTGATTGGAGTTTTTGTGTAAGTACCGATCAGTGTGAGTTGGTTTCCTGTAGACCTTGTGACCTAACTGAAAGTTTGCTTTGCGGATGACCAAGGTATCCAGGAATGAGAGTTTTCCCTCACTTTCTTTCTCCATTGTGAATTGTATGTTCAGGTGGATGTTGTTGAGATGATTCAAAAACTCCCTCAATTCTTCCTCCCCATGGCTCCAAATGATGAATGTATCATCCACAAACCGGAACCATACACTGGGTTTGTGGGGTGCTGATTCTAGAGCTGTTTTTTCAAAATGTTCCATGTAGAAGTTTGCTATAACTGGGCTGAGTGGGCTCCCCATGGCCACCCCATCCATCTGTTCATAGAATTCGTTGTCCCATTGGAAGTAACTGGTTGTCAGACAATGGGACAACGAATTCTATGAACAGATGGATGGGGTGGCCATGGGGAGCCCACTCAGCCCAGTTATAGCAAACTTCTACATGGAACATTTTGAAAAAACAGCTCTAGAATCAGCACCCCACAAACCCAGTGTATGGTTCCGGTTTGTGGATGATACATTCATCATTTGGAGCCATGGGGAGGAAGAATTGAGGGAGTTTTTGAATCATCTCAACAACATCCACCTGAACATACAATTCACAATGGAGAAAGAAAGTGAGGGAAAACTCTCATTCCTGGATACCTTGGTCATCCGCAAAGCAAACTTTCAGTTAGGTCACAAGGTCTACAGGAAACCAACTCACACTGATCGGTACTTACACAAAAACTCCAATCACCACCCCCGACAGAAAAGAGGCATAATGAAAACATTAGTGGATCGTGCAAGACGGATATGTGAGCCGCGCTTTCTCAATGAGGAAATTAATCATCTAAACCACGCACTTCAGGCAAATGGCTACTCCAGAAATGAAATCCGAAGAGCAATCAAACCCAGGATGAATCAAACAACCAAGGAAAAACAGTCACCTACAGGAAAAGTGTTTTTGCCATATATCAAAGGAATTACTGATCAGATGGGAAAGCTTATGGAAAAGCATAACCTTCAAGCAGTATTCAGACCCACCCGAAAAATACAACAGATGCTACGATCAGCAAAAGACAGCAGAGACCCCCTCACCTCTGCAGGAGTATACCGTATACCCTGCAGCTGTGGACAAGTTTACATCGGGACCACAAAGCGTAGCATCCAGACAAGAATAAAAGAACATGAAAGACACTGCAGACTTGGACAGCCTGAAAAATCAGCTGTGGCTGAACATAGCCTAACTCAAACAGGGCACAGTATCTTATTCCAGGACACCAAAATACTGGACAACACTTCCAACTACTTTGTCAGACTGCACAGGGAAGCCATTGAAATTCACAAGCATAAGCAAAACTTCAACAGGAAAGAAGAAACCTTAAGAATGAACAGAGCATGGGCTCCAGTTCTGAAAAACACCAGGCCAACAAAACACTCCACACCCGACAATAGCCCTGCAGAGAAGATTAGCACATCAAGCACCAATCCATATGCAAAAGAACCTCCTCAGGTTACAGTGAAGCCTCCCGCCATTAGCATTCCACACCCTGGGAAACTCTTACAGAATGACTCAGCTCAACCCCACCCCTCCTGAGTAGATACAAATGACCTACATCTTTTCCACACTGTGACACTGAGAGATCTCTGTCTTTTGGTGCTACACCTCTGAAGATGCCAGCCACAGCTGCTGGCGAAACGTCAGGAACTACAATGCCAAGACCACGGCAATACAGCCCGGAAAACCCCCAACAACCATCTATGATTTTTACCATGGAGATAAGGGAAATTCCTAGAGCATTGCATGACACCATGATGTTTTTTTCAGGTACAGACCCAGAAATGACATGACAATGTAACTAATGCTGTCCCTTCCCTATTTGTTCCCATTGCTCCATTGAGCAGCAGGCAACCTGGTGGCAGCCTTTAGCTAACGTGGCTAACTTTTTATCTGGCTTGATCCTGTGACTTAATTTGCTGAGATGATAATGCCATGTGTTATATCTGTATGCCATAGCCAGCTTCTCCTATGGATTTCTAAGACCAAGGAAGGCCAGCCCTGCCCCTGCCTTCAATTAGCTGGAAACTCTAGGCCTGCAACAAGACTCAGTCTGCCTCCTAATCCACCATATTAAAATTACTTGCGTGGTTGGTTAAAATGTTTGATGGTGGATGCTTCTAGTAGGGAGCGTGTTCATCGGTTTTTGGCCAGTGAGAGCCCAGCTCAGCCTCAACCATATGCCTGGCAGAACAGCTCTGTCTTACAGGTGCAGCAGAAGGATAACAGATCCTGCCGGGCCTCGGTCTTGTTGGACAGAGCGTTCTACCAGGTTAGAGCCAGGACTGAAAAGGCCCTGGCTCTGGTCAAGGTTTAGCGGGCCTCTCTGGGGGCAGGGACCACTAACGTTTGTCACCTGATGTCAGTGTCCTCTGGGGCATATATAGGGAGAGATGGTTCCGCAGATACACTGGTCCCAATCTGCATAGGGCTTGAATCTAATTCAAGGTAGCATCCAATGGCATGTTAAAGACCAACAAGATTTTCAGAGTATAAGCTTCTGAGAGTCAAAGTTACCTTCTTCAGAAGGTCTTGAAAATCTCTGAAAATCTTGTTGGTCTCTAAAGTGCCACTGTACTCTAATCCTGCTAATCAGCTTGTTATCTTTCCTCTGGAAATAGACTCCCTGTGCTTATAATTACAAGTTAGAGAGAACTTGAAGTGGTCCACCTTTCCACTGAACTGAGATTTGTTTGCCTTACCTGCCTGATAACCATTAAAAGCTCAGCACCTCTCTCAGGAGAAACATGGTAGAAAGGAAAACACCCAGAATATTTTTCTGTCCCTTTGGAAAACTCAACCAGCACACACACGCACACATACACACACCACACCCTCTTTCATTGAATTAAACAAAGATGCAATCACTGAGCTTCCTTCTGCATCTCTTGATGTGTTAATAACTTGTTCAACATCCATTTGTGATGGTGATGTGAAGGCACAGGCAAAAACACAATCCATATTTGTACAAAGCTCAGTTCCTACTTCCAATAATAGCATAAAAAGGACATGAGCAAGCAACTGTACCTCAAAGATTTCTTGACTGTTGTCAAGAGTTTCTTTTTCTGTGTTTGTGTTGCAGGTTGAGGCGGGCAGAGAGTTAAGTGAGTTATTATATGATTTTTTTTAAAGTATGCTCATTTGGCATCAGTATTTTGGACCTTCAGCAACAATTGCCAAATTAATCTTTTGCCCATACAGCTAGGGTGTTGGTTTCAATGAAGTGAAACATGAGGTTCCTTAGGGGTTTAAACAAACATGAGGCTCCTGGGCACCACAATCTATTGAGAGACCTATTTAAACAATCTCTGCCTATTGTGCCATTAATACTGCTGCTGTGTCAGTCTGCTGACCTGGGCTGTGTGGGATTAGCTGGTTGCTTTAAGGCCAAGCAGGATTGTTTTGGATGCCACTCCAGACTGGCAAAGGTGTTCCTCCCATTTTTCATCTTTCACACTGCTGGCAAGGGGAAGGGAATAGAAATTAGGCCTGGTCATGGACTGGTAGGCCCTAACTAGGGTAAGCAATAAGGTTGCTAGCTGATAGCTGGCATATGACAGGAGATGGGGGTGTGGACATGGGGGTGACAGTGTTACATGCAATGTGATTTCACTTCCATGGAAAGTAGAAGTGACATCACATCAGTCTAGGAATGGCTGAAAATTCTATGGTAAAACTATAAAGTTTCTGGCAAGTCCCAGAGCAATAAAATGCTACTTCTGGTTTTCTCCCAGAAGTGACACCATGTCATGCACAGCACCAGCCAGCATTTTTTTAAAAAATTGCCAGCTGGTGTTCAATTTGTACATCCAGTAATTAAAAAAAAAATCTTCTGTTGCTCCAAGGAGCGGTGGCAGGAAGAGTGGGTTGCCTGGTGAGCAGGGACTGTGTAGGTTTAGGGCAAAAGCTTAAGAAACATTGGACCCTTTGAAGTATCAGCTGGAACTGGAAGACCCAAGAATAGATCTATTTAAGGTTGCTGCAAACTAACCATGTTCAAAGATGGAGATCAGACATAACCTGGTCACCCAACCTGTTTGGTTAATGCCAAAGTCATAAATGCAGGGCTAACAGGTTTGTTTTGGGTTTTAAACCATACATGCACAAAAGAATTGCTGATTCAAATCAACTGGCAACTTTTAGTGTCATTAGGGATTACTTAACAAACATTGAATAATAAGATTTTATTAAAATACAGCATTTATTTATGATTGATTTATAGGATTTGTGACTGATTTCATTGTCTATTTAAACAATTGCCTGGTAAGTTGAGCAGTTATACAGCAAGGATGGCTATAGAGGTGAAAACAGAACTTAATCAAGCTGTGTGAGAATGCATATTTGCAAAAAAAAAACCAATTGTGATGTACCTCATGGTTAGGAAAGTATACAATGAAGCAATCTGCCAAAGAGCCATGAATGGCAATTAAGAGTCAAACTGATCATCAAAAAATCAGCTCCCTATTGAGAATGAGCAAGCCAAGGGTGAGCTGAAATGGTGGGTGTTCAAACATTCCTAGAAATACTGAGACTCACCCAAAGGCCCTTTGGAATAATTTGGGATAAGACTATGATGCTTTGGGATCAAGTGAGATTTTTTTGCTTAAAATACTAGTCAGGCCTTAACTAAAGATGGCAATAGCCTGAGCTGCTTAAATATCAGTAGGGCTGATTGGAGAATACCCAGATCCACCCAAGGATATGAAAAGCCATTCCTGAGCCAGCCCATCACTCATCTGTAGACATGGGCACGATCCAAAAATAAATCCCGATTAAGCTGATCGTGGATCTGGGCTGCTGCCAAATGCAGGTTCCCGGTTCTAACCGATCAAGTCTCGTTTCCGGTCCAAAATCAGAAATCGGGGAGGCCAGCGCTCAGAGCAACCGTAGTCAGGCTGTTGCACGTGTGCACGCGCTCCTGAATTGCCCCTGCCCACACAGCAAGCCAGCTGTCCCAGTGTGCTGCGAAGCTGGCAGCAGTGCGAGTGGCTCAGAGGCTGCCTGCACCGTTCACCTGCCCCGCAAGACAAGGGCGGCCAGCTTGTCCGCACGCCCCTTGTCCTGGGGAAAGGCGAACGGCGCAGGTGGCCTCCCGCGCTGCCTTTTGCCCTTCCCCAGGACAAGGGGCGGCTGGCTTGCCCACACGCCCCTTGTCCTGGGGAACAACAAATGGTGCAGGTGGCCTCTCAGCCTCCCGCACTGCCTTTTGCCTTTCCCCAGGACAAGGGGCGGCTGGCTTGCCCACACGCCCCTTGTCCTGGGGAAAGGCAAACGGAGCGGGCGGCCTCCCAGCCTTCCGCACTGCCTTTTGCCTTTCCTTTGTGCCCACCCCCTTCCCCCTCCCTGCTCCGTGGTTGGAAGGAAGCCTGCTAATCAAGGAAAGCTGGGCTTCCATTCATGTTTCAAGGGCGACAGAAGGAGGGCAAACACAGCTCATTTCCCTGACTCCGTTGCCCCGGGAATTAATTACTAGCGCCAGAGTGTCTGCAATTCTGAACAGAAAATGACCCATCCGATCAAGATGGCTGGATCGGTTGCCATGGACAGAACTGATTAGCTGAGTCACGATGGCAAAAACACCAAAATCGGGTTTTTTTTTAAATCATAATTCAGATCGTGCCCATCTCTACTCATCTGTGAAGTCAGACACAATGAAATCACTATTAGGTAAAATATCTGACAAATTATTTGTCAGCTTCCTTTGTGAAGTTAATGGACGTGATGGAAATTTAAGTTAAAATCCTTGCAAATTCCCAATGTTCATCAAATACAAACATGCATGCAGATAAATGGGATTTCTTTGTTTCATCCTTCATTAGCAAGTGAGCTGTGACTCATGAAAGCTCATGCCCTACCACAAATTTTGTTTGTCTTATAGGTGCTATTGGACTCTTGCTCTTATCTACTGCTACAGACAGACTAACAGGGCTACTACCCATCTTGATCTAGCAACAACTGAGTTTGCGGACAATTTTTTGTAAACTCTCATCTCAAATCTTTCCATAGAGGCTGAAATGCTGCTTGAACAGCTGATAGCCTCAGTGAAAGGGACACAAGAACAACTCCCCCTCAACGTTTATACGTGTATCGGCTGCCTCTGAAAAAGATCAAATTATATATAATGTCCTTCTGAGCTGAAAAGGCCACAGAAAGTTGTAAATTGAAAGGTCATCCCTGATGGGACACAGAGATTGAAACTGGGTCTGCACCTCTAATTAAAATACCTCCTATCTCAAAATTACCCACTATCCATGCATTTCAATCAAGTATTCAATTGTTTACTGCTTATGCTAGAGCTGGAAGGAGCAGATGGGGAAAGAGCCGGAACATTTATGTGACTAGCCATATTACATGCTGTTATACTAGCTTGAAAAAAAATGTCAAACACCATCAATCTTCAGGATTCAAAGCATAAGCTCATGCCAGTAAGATCAGGAAAAAATTCCTGGTGTGAAATGGTATGGAAATTTTAGCTCCATTTGAGGAAAGTTATACAATCCTTAAAAAGTCTGGCATCTCATATTCATTCATTGATGTTGAAGATAGATGATAGCTTTTTAAAGGGAGTCAAAAGAAGTACAACAGAAGAATTGCTGCCTTATGTACATGTTTCTTCTGACCCACTGTAGTCTCTGATCAGACAAAGTTTGTTTTTGAATCTCTAGCTTGACAATCTATAACTGAGATGGTGGATGACTGTTTTAATGTCTAAGGACTATATAGACTGACATTCTGTTCTTTCACTTTCATCTCTTTCTGTATTAATGTACAGAATTTGATGGCCCAATCCAATAAAATTCTGATACTAATTCTAGAAAGCTTATTTACCATGGGCGACAGTAGGATGCGTATGTACATCACAGATGTCAATTCTTCCCCCAACTCCACCCACAGTATATTCAGTACTCTGAAAAAAAACCTCGTCCATCTGATGCCTTAGATGCAAACCTTACCTCATTCAAAGAACTGATGCCACCATCATTAACAAAATGTGGTGCTGAGGCCTATTTTGCTTCCTTACCATAGTCATATTTATAAATGTCAGCATATATTTGTGTCCCCCACTTTTGTACAGGAAAATTACCTCCATAGAAAATTAAGATGTACATTGCAGTCCAGAATCAATGAGAGAATTCTTTGTGGCACTTTCCTACAGATCCTGATATTTTTACCATTCTTCGGTGGCAACGCTCATGAATGCACAAAATACCATACCTAGGAAAATTGCTATACTCCTTGTTTATCTGCTCAGGTTCTCATCAAATAGTCTGCATGTGTGATTGACTGCTTACATACTCATACATGCTATATTCCATTAATACTCACTTATGCACATCAGTAAAACCGAAGGGGAAGGGGAAGGCAGAAACACATGGAAGGAAATTAATGCCAAGCTTTGCACGTGCCAGTTCTAGAATTAATTTTAGAAATTCTCCATGTTAAGCATGATGGAAGACAGAGTGAAAAATTGGCCTGAGGCAACCCACTGAGCAATAGTGGAATGGAACCAAAGAAATATGTTTGCCCCTACTGACAATGTTATACATATCCTGGACTATAATTGCTGTTGCTTAAACTTCAGATCTTTCTTGCAACTGACAAAGAGACTTGCCATAAAATTTCACTCCGCAGCATGGAAACTTGGAGGGTTCTATGCAGGCAAAATATTTTTGTAAGAATTTGGGGGAGATCAAAAGAATTCTGATGACAATTATAAAATATTAACTGTAACATCGTTAATATCTAAATTATCACTGAATTTTGGCTAAAGTGAAAATTGAGATAAGCATATAGGGCCATCACTTAAGGGTAGTGCATCTACTTGGCGTTCAGAAGAAGGTCCCAGGTACAATTCCTGATGTCTCCAGTTAAATAATCTGGCAATAGGAGAAGGGAAAGCTGTCGCGGTCTGCTTACGCTAGCACTGGCCTCAGTGGTGGGTTCAAGAGAAGACACGACACACCAAGCTTCAGTACAAATGGTGTATTATACAATTTACAGGTGGATACATTTACATACTTATTATGTTGGCTGACAAAGTGCTTCGCCAGCAACCCCCAGAGCTGGAGCTCTTTACAGTAAAAGACTCTGCATCCTTATATATTACTTAGTAGCCTATCCCAACACAGTGCTGACTCACTGTGCCAGCCCAAGTGTCCTTGACATTTACAGAGAAGTACATCACCTGGCTGGTATCACATGATAGCTACCTGTCATCACTTTGTAACTACTGATGACTCTGATCAGTCACTGCTAGCTGCCTCATCTCAGTGTTTATTTTATTACATTGACAAAAGCCTGAGAACCTGGAGAGCCAGACCCTGGAAACCCAATCTGAGTACCGACATTGATGGACCAAGGGTCTGGTTCAGTACAAGGCAGCTTCATGCGTTCAGTTACATACTTGAATCCTATGGTTCCCTTGCACCAAATGAGAAGGCTTGTTCCATTGAAGAAAGACTCATCAGTTAACAGAAGGGAGTCAAGCTACACATCTGTGACCATTTAATGGAAGAGAAAAGAAGTTCTGAGACTAGCCAAATTCCTGAAGGCAGCATTGCACATCTTGGTTGCTATCGTTTTCTGGGTTTTTTTCTCCCCCTGTGTAACCTCTTTATGGGTTCTACAGGGCTAAATTAGGAACCAAACTTGCAAGACAAATATAAATTAAGAAATTCCTCTCAATCAAAACCTTTCAATAATCAGACCAATGCAACTGGATTTTTACATCCAAGCACACAGGTGCAACAAAGAACAGAATCTTGCAGCCAATAATGTCTTTGAGTTAAGCCAAGTAACTTGTTGTCTCTTGGCACCACTTCAGGGTGAACAAAGTCCAACTTTTCCTATATTCCAAGTGCCAGACTCCTATGATTATGGAAACAAACTGGAACCCAGTCTTCTGTCTTCAGCTTAGGAATTACAGCCCTGAAATAATAATATTTATTTTATTTATTTATTATTTCAATTTATAAACCACCCATCCTCAGTGGCTCTGGGCAGTTATCCCAATAATATGATCCCAATAATAATACCAAACTAAATTTAACTCTCCCCCTTCTTTTTTTTACTTATTAGTTTTCACATACAATGTTTTTCAGTGACTTTATTCAAGGAGGTAAGAGCTCATAAAATGTTATCAACCTCCCCAGCCTTCTCCTCCACTGCTCAACTCTGGACACTGACTCCACTCTACTGGGCTAAACCAACTAGCTCATGGGGGTTACACTAGCTCAGAGTTGGCTTTGTCAGTGGCTTGCTAAATCACATTTCAATAATGTGACTCATCAAGCTACTAACAAAGGACGGGAGTAACTGCTTGAAAGATGGTAGACAAGCTGTCAGAGAGATTTTAGAGGGTCTCTAAAGCCATTTCAGAATACTTTGAAAGCATGATAATTGCCCTACTATATTATTCAAACAGGCTACTAGATCCACAACAGGGACAGGCTCTGGATCCTTGAAACTGGGCAGCTAACCAATAGCAACTGTGGATGTGATATATGCAAATATTGCCACCAGCTCCTACTCCAGTAATTGTCCCTTTCTTCTGAATACCACATTTTCTTCCTCCTCAGTGTCAACAGATACAGACATCCTCTACAGTGTCTTACATAAAGCAATCTGCTGACTGTGACAGCAGTTATTTTAAAGTTCTGTGTAGGAGAGGGACCTCAAACTCAAACTGAGGACGTGATGAAAGATGGCTTTTCTAAATCCAATCTCCATTTGACAAGCGTGCACTCCAAAGGAGTATTTACAGCATGGCTACACGACAGACTCTTGTCTTTATGAAATGGGAAGTAAGCATCAATCATGATGTCATTTGTTATGTGTCAGTCATCTGCCCAAACTCCAACAAGTGGAATAATTGAAGGAAAAGGGCAATGTAAGGAGACCAGCACTTATTTGATGGGTACCACAAGACAGAGAACAATTTGCAACTGTTCCATATGTACTTACATAAACAAGCGAAACCCAAGAGACTCCTCTGACTTTTGACAGCTTCTCTAATGGAGAGATGCCAAGAGCAATCACATTCCAACTAATCACATTTTGGAGTTGGAAACCGAAATTGTTGCATTTTGAAGGGAAAGCTTTAGCAACTGAAACAAAAATATGTTTTCCATGATATATAGTAAATATTCACCCTGCCAAGGTATGGTGAACATGCCCCATAATGTATGATTTCAGATGCTATCTGTGTACATTTTATGTACACATAGGCTTTCTTTGTGTAATTAATATGTCTAAGTCAATCTTGTCCAATTTCCTTCCTTAATACACCCCCATTCCACATGATTTTTGTTCATGATCCTCAGCCTAGCCCTCTTGGATGGTTAAGGAGAACCCTTCTACTCTTTTTATCCAGTAGAAAAGTTGGTTGAATCCAGACAAGTAACTGGTCCTGAGTCCTCCAAAATCTGAATTTCAGGAGCAGACTTTATTCTCATGGACTTGTTTACTCCTCTTTTTCTTAGTCTCAGCACTTTGGCATTTATGAATTCCATATAAATTTCTTGTGGCAGTTGAAAAAATACCTAGTACCAGTAGCCGAGAATTATCCTATGTGGAGAGGATTGTATAGATTGACTTCCTTCAGCCAGAACTGTTGGAGATTCTGGGAACTCTATTGCAAAAAAAACCAAACAAACGAAAGAACGAAAACAAAAGGACAAAAGAACGAAAGAAAGAAAAAGATGGAGTGCTGCTGCTGCAAAGTCCTAAGAATGGTTTCCATTTCGTCACTGCTGTGGATGTTCTCTGTCTGGAATAAACTGTCTCAAAATGTTTAATTCAACTCCCTCCTTCAAGCAAATCATTATTACATGACTTCTAACTCTCTTCTCACCCAGGCAAGCCCAATCTCATTAGATCTTAGAACCTAAACAGCATCAGGCTTGGTTAGTATTTGGATGGGAGACCTCCAACGAAGACCAGGGTTGCAGAGACAGGCAATGGCAAACCCCACTTAAGAGCACTCTCCACCATCAATTCTCTTCTAATTACTATTTTCATATATGCCAAAGTCACAAATTCAGAGTGATCATATTTCTAAAGGGTCGGAGTGTGTGTTCCCTCCTCCCTCTTTTTCTGTCCTGAAGCAGGTGTAGTGATCACAACAACTGACTGAAATAGTTGATGTTTTTGATCTTCTGTCTTTTCGGGGTTTTTCGAGTGTTATATCACCTTGTATATTCCTGTATTCCTTGTGAAGTTACACGGTTTGGTGCAGGGTGAGAGGGGTGCAGAAGAAAATCTCTAGAACTGGAAATGTCTGTCTGTTGCCCGGTAGGAGTGGGGACAAAAATGAGCAAATGTCAGAGCTATTTGGAGTCTTACTTTGCCCAATAATAATCCAGCTACAAAATTTGCAATTTCTTGTTTAAAAAAGAATGGTGTGCGTAGGGGGAGACTTCTGCACAACTCTGTCTGTAACACTCACTAAACAGCGATGGTGATTATATATAAAATTGTGTGTGTGTGTGTGTGTGTGTGTGTGAGAGAGAGAGAGAGAGAGAGAGAGAGAGAGAGAGAACATATTCTGGTTTATAATGCTTTCAAATGAGGCTTTGAGTACCAAGATTCTCCGAAGTCTGGGTATGATTTGAAATGGAATAAGGCTTTTTGAATTCAAGAGGTTTCCAGTTTGGACTTCATTGGCATTACTACTTCCAATTCCACTCTTGTAACCTTTCAGATCCAAGGGCACATGCATTCATTTTGTAACCTACATAAGCACTCCAAATGAAATGTGAGTCTCATTTTATAGGTGAATGAACAGTTAAAGGCTTGCCAAAGAGGCAAGATAATCTTTGAAAAACTGTGACAGAACAGTAAGTTAAAGAATGGCCTCCTACATCACTGGTTAGGGCTCTATACATGTTTATGGACTCAACCACAGATATATTGTTAAACTGCTGTTAATTTATTTGTCACTCTGCATTACTGAAATATTAACATTTGTTCAAGCATATTTACAGAGATTTCAGGATGGTATAATAATAATCTCTGCAAATTTTATATGCGGTAGTTGTTATACCTCATTAAGCAAGCCGGCAAATGATCCATTTGCTATACAATTAATATGCAGTGAGTGCATTATTAAATCTCACATGTAAATTAACTCTTGATTCATGTCATTTACTTTAAAAGTGTGATTAAAAACTTTGTCAGACTTTAAACGTCTGAGCATTTTTTAGTTAGTTTTAGCTTCTTCCGTGTCTCACCACTCCAGATTGTCTTACTGAGATCAGATTATCACAGTGGGGAGGGGAGGCTTTTTGTGCTTCCGAAGGAGCATGACTGAGATGCATTACCAGTAAGGCGGTGTCTGTTATTATTAATAAGAAACCCCTCCCAGCCTCAGCAGCAAACCACAGCCTATCATTGTCCATGTTTACAGCGCCATCCTAAGCAAAGTTACACCTTTCTCAGTCCATTAAAATCAATGGGCTTGGAATGGCATGAGTTTGCTTAGGATGACATTCTTAGGAAAAATAGGACAACTAGCCATCCAAACGGTGTTCAAACATTGCCTTATTATGATAGCAATTACGCGAGTCAGTGCGGTGTAGCAGCTGATATATTGAATAGGACTGGGGATTCCCTGGTTCAAATCCATGCTCATCTATGAAGTTCACTGGGTGCCTTTGGACCAGTCACTCTCTCAGCCTAGCTTACCTCATGGGGTTGCTCAGAGGATAAAAAGGAGAGAGTGGTCCATGTACGCTCCTTGGAAGGAGGACAGTATATACATGTAATAAATACTAAATGAGTATCCAATATGAGACCCTGACCTGGATAGCCCTGGTGAGCTGGATCTTGTCAGATCTCAGAAGCTAA
Organism: Eublepharis macularius; assembly: GCF_028583425.1. Lineage (NCBI taxonomy): Eukaryota > Metazoa > Chordata > Lepidosauria > Squamata > Eublepharidae > Eublepharis > Eublepharis macularius. The sequence goes on from NC_072791.1 coordinate 39,297,398, forward strand.
GCTGGATCGACCTTGGTTAGTAATTGGACGGGAGACCTACAACAAAGACCTGGGTTGCAGAGGCAGGCAATGGCAAACCACCTCTGATACTCTCTTGCCATGAAAACCCTGCCAGGGGTTGCCATAAGTCAGTTATGACTTGAGGGCACCACACACACACACACACACACACACACACGTCCAATATGAGATGCTCTGGTGCTCAACCTTACCTGTAAGAGAAGAGAAACATGCATATTACTGCAGAGAATCTTCCACTGCTCAGGATTTGGGTGTCAGACAGCATTGCTGTAGGGAGCAAATGGGAGTCATACAAAAAAAAGCTTTATGTGATTGTTTCTCTGTCTCTCTCACCCCCCTCCCTTCTCCCCTACTCTGTGTGTGTGTGTATGTGTGTGTGTGTGTGAGAGAGAGAGAGAGAGAGAGGGAGGGAGGGAGGGAGGGAGGGAGGGAGGGAATTTGCAGTAAAGATCTTTTTCTCACATATTGTTGTATTAAGATGCGCTGTGATTACTGGAGGAAGACTTGTATAGAATAGTTAGGAATATGTGTGAAACCTGTCACTTGATGAGTGTGAAGTTTTTCACTTTTCAGCCCTGTGGTTTGCATACCTATGGAAATGGGATAGAAAGATGATTGCAGACACCCATAGATCTGTAATATACATATCAGACATCTATTACAGCATCCATAAATATAATCATTTTTTGGATTAATTGAATAGATGGAACAGTTACAACAATTAATATTATCCTGTATTGATATATAGCCCAATATGCCGAACAATTTGTCACAATTACAGGCTACACTAGAAACATATATTTAAATATCATAGCTCCTCACAAAGAAAAATGGAAATTGTGATTTGGTAATGTAGTAAGTAGGGATGTGCATCAAAATACCTTGTCAGTTCTGCTGGGCATGCCACAATGGGGCTGAGTTCTGTTTGGCTACCATGGTTTGATACTGGTTCTGCTGGCATTGCAAAAGTGTCTCTTGCATAAGTTGGTTTGGCATGGAGTCTTTACTTTGATGTTGGTTGTGCAGGGCTTGTGGTTCTGTTTGTGGGGTATTGGCTTCTTTGCCCTGGAGAAACCATGGGATTTTTTCCCCATAGAAAACAAGTAAGATGGCTGGAGACACCCATAAAATTGAAGCTTTTCCTCCAAATTGTTTGATGTGTTTTAGTGAACAGACAGTACTAGGATATTTGCACTTTTAGGGTCATTTGCTTGAAAAACAGCCACTCCAACCACCCAGGAAGAGTTCCCAATTGGAAAAAATGGACCCAAAAAATCTTGGTGGGAAAAAATGCCAACCCAAATTCTGAAATTATTTTGCATCCAGGGTTTGGGGAATTCCCCCCCCTGCAATTGCTTATGTTTGTGAAGAACAGCGCCGGTTCAGGATTCAAATCCATGTGGTTTTCCAGATTCCCATGCTTCAGGACCATTAACTTCAATGGAGAATCTATTGGAAGGTCTGGGCCAGCTGTTCATAAAGATAATGGCACTGAATCTGCACAGAACATAGCCTCCCTGTAATCTAAAGACCCTCAGACCCAATTTCCAGTGAATTGGACCAAGGAGTTCAATTTTACAGATCCTTGTAAGGATCACATTGGAAGATTGCCGAAAACTGTCTGCCATCCTTCCTTGTTGAAGTCTGTTGTTTGTTTCACCAAGTGAGGAAGGAGAATGACAACTTTGCAATTAGTCCTGGGTGTGTTTGTGGACTGTCTATTTGCCAACCAAATGATACCAAAATTGCCATGGAGCTAGTGTTGCCTGTCCATTAAAGAATACACAAATTCCAAGCAAATTGGACCAAGATTTCCAATTCTATAGGCCAGCTGCTACTTACGGAGAAAAAAGGGACTCTTCCCTGGCAAAAGAGGGAGGTAAGGAGAATAGCAGCTCTCTGCTACTTGTCTCTAATAGTGATTGGTTGGAAAAGCTCTGTGTCCCTCCCTTGTAAGGATCAGATTGGAAGGGAGAAATGTCATTGTCCAGGACATGTGTAGAATCAAAGAAACACAAGCTCATGCAGCATTGGTTGTAAGCTCCTGAACACATGAAAAAAGAAATCCCTCAGATTGTTCAGGGGAGGGTTTTTTGTAATTCCCAAGTATTTTAGATTTGTGTTACTGTTCCAGAAGATCACAGTGATGATCTGAAGTGGCAATATCTATGTAATCAGCTGGGGAATTTCATAAAGAACACTGCTCGTATGGTCCCTCCACTAGAGGTTCAAAGCCATCCTCACATAGGGAGACTAAATGTTTGTTAAGCATTCAATCTGCAATGCAGATTTCTCAGGAGTGTCAAGCTGTAGTTAAGATAGCCTACAGACAGATATATGAGTTTCTACAGAATCTTCTTACTTCTGTGGTAAACCCTTGGCAGATCACAGTTTTGTTAACATGAACATTTTACATACACATATAAAATTTACAGACAGGCTCTGGTAGTTTAGCATCAAGCAAATTATTTGAAAGAAGTAGACCAATCTCAGGAGTGCCCTGAGGGGACCGGCTTCCATGCCTTTGGTCTTCACGAAATAGATTCAGTGAACAGAAAGTCATGGAAAAGTCCCAGTATATTTTCAGCTCCTGAGGACCCCTCTGCTGCCAGATAAACATATTTTTACCAAGGGAAGATATAATTTACTTACTTACTTTCTTAATTTATACCCCACTTTTCTCCCCAATGAGAACCCAGAATAGCTTACAACATTCTCTCCTCCTCCACTTCTGGAAAAAAGGACCAAATTAATATCCTCAATGTTTACTGGTTATTGTTATTTGTCATCCATTTGTAGAAGGGTTCCCATGGTACAGAAAAATCTTCTTCCACTTGTCCTTTCATTAACAATGAACAAGTTTCAAAGATGTGTAGGAAAATGTGATCCATGTATTGCACCTCAAACTTTCCTGGCTACTGAAAATTAGTTACTTTGTTTAAAAATAATAAATTTGTGGTTTTTTTTTAAAAAAATGGAGGGTCACTAATATATTGGTTAACCTCCTTCTCTGCTTAAAAATTAAAGTGCTAAACCCATTTCTCAGAATGAATTATTCTAAAACTGGTGCAAATGCTAGCAAAACAGAAAACTTTCTTTTAAAATTCAGCATTACTTTTCATTAGATGAATGTTGGCAACTTGCCCCGCATGACTCCATGATCAAAATGAACTACACATGCATCAGTAATGTGGTATAAGACCTTATTTGAGCATATGCAGCTTCAAATGTATATAGGCCAAGGCTAGGGAGAAAAAAGGATTCAGGGATTCTTAATGGCTCATCAGAGCACAATTCTCAAGATTATTAAGAACGCATTAAATCCATCATTCCAACCCTTTCTTAAATGAATATATGACAGATTTAGGAGAGGAAACCCCACCCCCCATCCCCTGTGAGGGCTGATGGTCTGTCCACAGTAAGTTGTGCTGTGTGTAGATGGGCTATCAGTTGCATGTCATCCACTACCGTCCTCAAAGCAGCTAGCCCAAAGACACCCAGTCAGTTTCATAGCAGAATGGGGATTTGAACCACATTTCCCTATTTCTAGTCAAAAATTCTAATAATCACATCATGCTGGCTTCCTCCTCTACTGATTCATATTGGGGCAGGAAAAGTTGCAACTAAATGGCAAGGGGACAGGAAGGGAGAAATCCATAAGCTTTACAAAATGTTTCTCTGTGTGTGTGTTTGTTCAGGCATATATACACTTATTTCTAAGAGGTCACAAACATTGTCTAAAGGTAAATGCAAGATTCATATAGAGGTCTGTGTTCCAACAAGTCACCTTTTGAAACTCCTAGAAGAATTTTGGTGCGTACAAGCACATGCATGCAAGTTTCAAAAGAAGGGGAGCATTAAGAGGAAAGCATTGTTAATAACATTTCAATTATCATGAATTATCATGAATACCCAATATGGTTTGTATGGGTGCCAACAAGAGAGGGAATGGTTTTAAAGTCATTATTCCCTATAATATAGAGCAAGCACTAGACTGATAATTTCCTTAAAAAGCTGCTTCCATGTTCTCACTTATCGCCCTTCAACTCCAGTAAATTTGTCAGTCTTTTCCTGAGGGCAGTGGGCAAGCTCTCTCCCCAGGTTCCAGGCCTCACCAGTCTCTTCACTCCAGAGGGGGCAAAAAAACCGGGTTGGAGTGCGATGTCTGCAATGCCACTTCCTGTTTCTACCTGGAAGTGATGTCACAATGCTCTAGGACTTCTCAATCTCTGTGGTAAAAATCATGCAACATTGCTCTCCACCAAAATGCTTCCATTGGTTGCCAGCATTCTGCAGGCAACCCTAAATATACCTTACTAATACAAGTCCCTTGAGGTGCACCACATAGGCTGATGATTGCTGGAGCCAAGACTGAAACGTCAATGTCAGCTTGCTTCTCTGACATCTCAGTTTTGCAAAGCATAATTTCATCAAGTGGGATTTGTTGTCTCTTTTGCTGATGGAAAACATGGGTAGAAAATAGAGGTTGAAAAATACCTTCCAAGGTCAGCTCTGCATGTAGCATGTGTTCTTTGCATTTGTTCATTTGATGAACTTTTAGCAAATCGGCTAAATACTTCCATACACACCACAGCTTGATAAACTTCCTTCTATTAATATTTGCATTTCCACGCAGCTAAATATTATTTGGAAGTCATAAAACCACACTGTTAATGGACTCAGAATGATTGATTGTTTCTTTCCTCCTGTGAAACAGTTGCCTTCCGAGAAAAAAAGTCAAATGCCTATCTGCTCCAATCATAAATATCCAGATGCGGCATGTAGAATAACATTCCAGAAGTTTTGAAGGTGACTGAATTATGATCAAAGTGACATAAAGAAACAGGGGGGGGGGGGAATGTATCCCATTGATTTACTCTTTTTGGTCACTGTTGCCTGTCCAACATATTAAAAAATCAGAGTTAAAAGGGTGGGGGGGGGGGGTAACATACCAATGTTTTCAATGGACTGAAATTAAGAATGCTTAACCTTGTTTGTTAGGGCATTTCTAAACTATTTTTTCTTTTCAAAGGGTCTCAAATTGCCTTACAGAAATTTCCAAGGCAACCAATTTAAACAAAATAATAAAAACAAATCAAAGAAATAAAACAACCACATCATTGGTTGTTGGGGGTTTTCCGGGCTGTATTGCCGTGGTCTTGGCATTGTAGTTCCTGACGTTTCACCAGCAGCTGTGGCTGGCATCTTCAGAGGTGTAGCACCAAAAGACAGAGATCTCTCAGTGTCATCTCTCAGTGACACTGAGAGATCTCTGTCTTTTGGTGCTACACCTCTGAAGATGCCAGCCACAGCTGCTGGCGAAACGTCAGGAACTACAATGCCAAGACCACGGCAATACAGCCCGGAAAACCCCCAACAACCATCGTTCTCCGGCCGTGAAAGCCTTCGACAATACAACCACATCATTGTTGGATCTTGATTCATTGGGCTGATTCTCTAGTACCAGGCTATAACCCAAAAGCACGTTGGTGCTTGCCCTTTGGCTCACATCTCTCGCTGCAACCAGGCTTAAGCAGGCTTAACTACCTGCAAGCAGAGGGGAAAACAAAGCCCAGAGAGATTTATTTTCTAGCCAGCTAGCAGGCTCTTCACAACTTCCTTCCCTGCCTTTTGTCAATTGTTCTTGGTTCAGGAATCTCATTCCAGTATATCTGCTAGAGTTAAGGTAGCCCCCTACAGGTTCTTTAACAGCGGAGTTCCTGATTACTTGTGGGGCGGTCAAATAGAGGTGAGTTTTGGCTTCTTCACTCTTAAATCTGTATTTAGACAACAGAATTCCAAGTCTGTCAGACCCTGAGTTCTTTCCACCATCCTTGCAGGGTTGGAAATTATGGATTCTCCTATACGTAGATAACATGGTGTTGGTGCCTTATCTTTGATCAGTTTAAGAAGGATGTTGTACAAACAGGGCAATTTCTGTAATGGAGAGGCCTTAAACATCAAGTTTGGTACATTTTGAAGTTTTGAAGATTTAAGTGGTCAATAGATGGCAATCCCATCAAAAAATGTAGAACCACTAAGTGAAACCCTCTCATGGAAAGCCTATTTGGTGATAACAAAAGCCTCAGTATTGAGAACTACCGGGGCCATATTTAAATTTTACACTTTGAAAGGCAGATTTTTAGTTGAGCTGGTCTTGAAACTGTTCCAGTGTAAGACTGCAAGGGTGGTGAGCAAATTTATGCTTGCCTGAAGAGACGTATGGATACGATTAGTTTCCAGAATGCTCTGCGGGAACTGATGCTCGACAGCGGTTCATTGGATGAGCTGGTGGAAGACTGGCAGGTCCGGCTCTCCGAGGCCATCGATGAAATCACTCCCCGTCATCCTCTTTGTCCCCGAAATTGCCATGCCCCCTGGTATACAGAGGAGCTGCGGCAACAGAAACGGGAACTAAGGCGACTTGAGCGCATGTGGCAGCGATCTCACGATGAGGAAGCAAGAACATCTTATAGGCTGCTTATGAAATCCTATGAGATGGCAATGAAAGCTGTGAAGAAGGAATTTTACACAGCTTCCATTGCATCAGCTAGCTCATGCCCGGCTAAATTTTTTAGTGTGGTGCATTCACTGCCCTCCCTTTCAGGTGGAGACTACCGAAATTTGAATTCGACTATAAGCTGCGAGGCTTTTGCGAGCTTTTTTGCTGATAAAATCTTGTCTCTCTGCTGCAATTTACCAGCCACAGTTGATACAGTATGTGAACTAGAGGCCCCTTGGCCATCTTCGGGTCGGATATTCATTTGTTTCAGCCCTCTTTCCAAGGAAGAGATGGACAGGATTCTGTGGGTGGTAAGGCCTACCACATGCCCCCCGGACCCGTGTCCGTTGTGGCTGGTGAAAGCCAGTGTTGACAAATTATGGGATTCCCTGGAGGCTATTGTTAACTTGTCCCTGGGCTCTGGGGTTTTTCCCAAGGCATTAAATGAGGCTGTGGTGAGGCCCCTTCTAAAGAAACCATCATTAGATCCTGCCAACCCGCTCAGTTACTGCCCGGTCTTGAACCTCCTGTTTCTGGGTAAAGTGATTGAGCGGATGGCAGAGAAACAGCTGCAGAGTTTCCTGAAGGAGACCTTGGCCCTAGACCCTTTCCAGTCCAGTTTTCACCCAGGACTTTGTTGCCTATGACCCCCTGCCTGCCATCAAGAATGCTAAACTGTGCCAAGTGCTTTGCCACACCGTTATTACACACGCAGGCCAGGAACTCTGTGTGGAACTGTACTGTCATGTTTGCTGCTGTACCATGAACTGCGCTTGATGCTGTTACCTTCTTCCCTGGACCTCTGCTCCATTTGGGCCCAGTATCACACTAAGTCTGCCCAGATACCGAGCAGCCTGCCAACTAGCCCGGAAGAAATTCCCAGAGAGAAGCCATGCCTCTAACAGCAGAAGCAGTTTGCAGACAAGAAGCCATTTCGTGAACCTGCACACAGCACGTCCGCAATGCCCAGCCTTGCCCTGCTCTGCATATCAATGGAGGCCGCCTCAGCAATGGACATCAGGAGCCGGCAATCCAAACACACTTAATGACACCAGAACCATGCAGCCGCGGCATTCCTGGCATAAATCAACCTGACATCCCCTTTCCTCCTCCCCCCCCCACCCAGGTGTTACTATAGGATATCCTGACTCTAAAAGTGGCCCATTTGTCTTAGAGATAGGAGCAATAAAAAACTTTTGTTTTTATTCCTGAGAGCCCTTAGGAACACGCATGCTTCAAAGCCCATTTTTTGGGTATTTAAGCAGGCTTCCCTTGCTCTCGAGTGCGCGGGCACCTTCCCTATCCACATCCTTGCCTATCTGTCTGCTAGTCGTTAGACTAACTCTCTGTTGCTGACCGCTATCTTCCCTCCATGACAGGTTCGTATGATTATCCCAGTCTCATCGTACCCTGGTGGGAACCTGCTTAGGCAAATGGCTCTATTCTTTCCTTGATCTATTTTTTTAGTACTTGTGTATTCTTGATTGAATGTGTATTGATACAGGCACACGCAACATTATTGCATTAAAACAACATTTTATTTGACGCAATCGCCTCCCTTTCTTGCTGCATTGGAAGTGGACCTTGGTATACATTGGGTAAGATCCGTGCTTAATTTAGTCCCAGACTGCTAGCTAATTTCCCCATAAAAATAGCAGTTCTGGTAACAAGTTGGAGTGGAGACATTGCTGGTTGCTCTCACGGACAATCTTTGCAGGCATTGTCAGGATCAGAATGCTCTTTTGTATACCTATGCTTAACCGACTCCATATTTAATCCTTTCAGTGTTCAGTGCTTTCTTTCCCAGGTGCAGAGGTTCCCAGGCAGCTATCTCACAGACCAGCATTGTTTTGGCTACCGACGCTCCACCAAGAACCGGCCTTGGGGAAGCTTTCGCTTTTGCAGCTTCAAAGGGAATATTTTGAGAACTCTGGGGGGAGGAAATAGTCAGCTATGATATTTAATATGTATCTCTTGCTTTGCCTGGCATTGGTAACAATGCATATGTACCAACCTGGATATTGCATTCAGGCCAGTGGACTATAATAATCTTTTTCTTCATTAAATGCTTTTTGGAAACAATGGACTTTTGTCTAATTGCAGAAGGCAGACTGGAGTAAGGATTTTATCTAGCCACAGTTCTGACAGGCATCTGGATTGGGGCGGATTGGCACTGCTGATTTTATTAGACCTTTCAGCAGCATTCAATATGGTCGATTATGATCTTTTGACCCACTGCCTCAATGATGTGGGAATTCAAGGGACAGCACTACAGTGGCTAGTCTCTTTTCTTCACGGTCGGGGACAAAGGGTGGCACTGGGGGAGACGTTATCATCCCATAGGCCACTAATATGTGATATGCCACAGGGGGCGATACTCTCCCCATTGTTGTTTAACTTCTACATGCTCCCCCTTGCCCAGCTGGTGCAAAGTTTTGGGCTTGGGTGTCACCAATATGCAGATGACACCCAGCTGTATCTGTTGATGGACGGCCAGCCTGGATGGGCCCCAGATGTCCTGGAGCATACTTTTGAAGCCGTGGCTAGATGGTTGAGGCAAAGCCAGCTGAAACTAAACCCTGCAAAGACGGAGATCCTGTACTTGAGCCATGGAAATGTGGATTTGGGACCCCGGCTCCCTACACTCAATGAGGCAGTGCTTACACCGGCTTTGAGAGTTAGGAGCCTGGGGGTGATCCTGGATGCCTCCCTGACAATGGAGGCCCAGGTCACTGTGGTTGCCAGGTATTCCTTTTTCTATCTTTGACAGACCAGGCAGCTTGCCCCTTATCTTTCATCCCACAACTTGTCTACAGCGTTCCAGGCAATGATCACCTCTAGTTTAGACTACTGCAACACACTCTACAGCTTCCCCTGAACCTGATCTGGCAGTTAAAGCTGGTGCAGAATGCAGCGGCACATGTCATCATCGGCAAGCCAAGGTGTGTGCATATAACGCCGGTATTGCATCCCACAACTTGACTACAGTGTTCCAGGCAATGATCACCTCTAGGTTAGACTACTGTAACACACTCTACTCTGGGCTTCCCTTGAACCTGATCCGGCGGTTAAAGCTGGTGCAGAATGCAGCGGCACATGTCATCATCGGCATGCCAATATGTGTGCATATAATGCCGATATTGCATCAGCTGCACTGGTTACTGGTGGAGTACCGAGTCAGGTTCAAGGTTTTGGTGTTAACCTATAAAGCCCTATGAGGACTGGGACCGGTGTATCTGTGGGACCGCCTCTCCCCATATGAACCCCAGAGGACTCTTCATTCTAATGATAAGCATCTGTTAAAGGTCCCTGGCCCCAGGGAGGCCCGCCTGGTGTTGACCAGGGCCAGGGCTTTCTCAGTCCTGGGCCAAGCCTGATAGAATGAGGCCAGGGCCTGGCAGGATCTGTTATCTTTCTGCCAGGCTTGCAAGATAGAGTTGTTCCACCAGGCATATGGCTGATGCTAGGCAGAGCCCCCATTCAGTTGAGTATAGGACATGTCCTCCCTACCAGTGACACCCTCCATCTATTGAATATTCCCTATTACAATGCTCTGGGGATGGCTAAAGGGTGATGGCACTGTGTATATGTATATTGTATTTTATTATGCCACTGTGTATATGTATAGAACTGTATATTATTATGCCACTGTGTATAGGACCAATCCAAAATCTCTTTTTAAAGAGAATTTTAGCTTTGCCTCATGAAACTCCCGCTGTTACCCAAATAGGAGGTTTCCTTATTATTTGAGGGAATTATCATTAAAAGTGACATGTGAGAGGGTTAACTGGGATTCTCCTCCTATGTATATGGGTATTGTTCCCTTAGAGAACTCTCAAATAAACAGGCAAATGTTCAACAGGAAGGGTTTTTTTATTAAAAGAGAAAATTAAGACAAGTATACAGAAAACATACACAGCATATATGTAGAGCTAACTAAGAAGACAGTGAGTAAATGGGAAAGCACTTTTGGGGAAGGGAGATAATTACCAGTCTCAGAGAGAAGAGGAGATCCATGGAGGAGCAGAAAAATGACCAGTTTTTCATAGAGGGAAGGAGCCCAAACAGATTGGGGGTGCATGACGCACATATACTAAGTACATGGCTGGGCAGCCCAATTATAGGGCAAAACATATCCTGGGGCAAAACTGACATCTTTGCAATGACTTAATGGCTTGTACAGAGGTACGATAATAACTTGGGAAAGGTCTGTTATGATTATCTGGGAAGGACTATAGGTAAAAATATTGCTTGATGACCTGGTAAGTACCAGACAGGAAGGCTATCAGATATGCTGAATAGCTTTGATTAGGTAAGTGGGAGAGGAGACATGGAGGAAGCCATTAATGGGATTAGGCAGGGAGTTTTCTCAGGAAGCCTTGTTATCTCTGCTGTTCTCTGAGGCATGGAGGGCCGTCAGTTAGTCATCCTCCCTATGACTCATGGCTTGGTATCTTTCCAGTCTCCAGGCTGACTGGCATCTGTTCTGCCTGGGGCCAGGCAGTATCTAGGACTTATTGCAAGGGGTTTATGATATTCCATATCCATAAACTGCCCTTTTAGCATGAGGATGGGGTCTGACTGCGAACACAGCAGCTTTAATATGGGTTACCTTTCATCAGAGCCTGTTTATACTTGTCCTTCCTTAGATTCTGGAGAAAACAAAGGAATCTTTCCACTTGCCCACTCTAAAGGCAAAGCATTACATTACTGCATTCAGATACCATTTGTACAACAGACTTTAACAATATCCTTCATTGTTATTCTCTGGTGGATGACTTTTGGGGTGTCCCCTTGCCCAATTTCAATATACGAGACTGGATCTTTAAGATTAACGCTTTGCTGGACAGAAGCACAACTCTCTTCTCCGAATTTTCTCCCTGGTTCAAGTTGTTCAAGAGGGACCATGGCAGAGCCTCTTATTTCCCAAAGTCACCTTCCATAGTCTTAGAATGGCTTTAACTTCTTTGAGGTTTCAAACCATGCCCGCAGCCATTCTAGACGGTCATTACACACAAATACTGATTGCTGCCTGCTTTTGTATTTGTGAAGTCTCAGTCCCCAAAGACCTTCCATAATATATTTTGTTCTGCCCTTTGTATACAGAGCCCAGAAACAAATTTATTTGAGAAACCCTTAAAGGCATTGATTCCTCTCCTGTGGTAGAAAAACTAACTCTCCTTTCCAATTTGGATCTCTTATAGAATAGTACAGTTCACCCTGGCAGCTAAGAAAATTTGAGCTCATGCTGTGCTGAACGGCTGAGGCTCCTTCACCTGTGTATAGCAAAGCTGCTAATGTGTTTTAATGTACTTTTATGTGTTTTTAACGTTATATTTTGGTCATTTTACTTATGTGCTTTATCTGCTCAAATGTGATGGCCTTTGGCCACACACAATAAACATTTTTCTAAGTTCTGATTTCTACAACTCCTGGTGACTACTTTTTTTCAGGAAAGAGAGGCTTTGTAAGAAAATAAATTTGGAATGAGAAATGGCAGAGAGAAAAGGTAAGGGATGTGGAACCCTTTCCCCTCCTGACATTTCTCTGCTCCAAAGCACTCCCTGAACTGCTATTTCATGAAAACAAGAAGTATGAGACTCTTCATATGTCTAGTCCAGTATTGTCTACCCTGACTGGGAGGAGCTCTTCTAAATTTCAGACAGAAAAAGGATTTTTTCCCTCTCAGCATCTGTTACTTGAAATATTTTTAACTGGAAAGGCATGGGACTGAACCAGGAATTTTCTTCATGCAAAAATATGTTATCTGCCACTGATCTAGGCCCTGTTCAGCATATTTGCAGGCTCCCCTCAATGTCCAGGGCTTGTTATGGAGGCAACTTAGACCCTTTCAAACTTGAGGCAAGAAGTCATGAATGAGACATTTGACATTTGCTAAGTGGAACTCCTGAATTTTTCACATCGTTTTCCCTTTCTTTTTTTCCTTTTAGGAATTTAAGGTGGCTTAAAGGTTCTCTCTTCCTCCTAAGGGTGCCAACCTCCAAGGCCCGAAGATCTCTCTGAATTGCAAATGATCTCTATACTACAATTATAATTTCTCCGGGAGAAAATGGCAGCCCCACTCCTCCTCAAACCCCACCATCTCCAGCCTCCGCTCCCAAATCTCCAGGAAGTTCCCAATCTGGTGTTGGCAACCCTGCTTTCTCTCTTTTATCCTCTCAATGAACCTGTGAGGTCAGTTAACCTGAGAGAAAGTTACTGGACCAAGGTCAACTGGCAAGGTCACAACTGAGAGGGAATTTGCTCTGGGTCAAAGAGCAAATCAACAATGATCCCCTACAACATGCACACACATCCTTTTTAAAAAAAATCCTGACTTATTTTCAGTATTCAGTCATTTCTTGTTACACCTTTTCATTATTCTGCTGCAGTGGAATACAAAATATTGACATGGAAAAGATCTTTCCTGAGAATCCACTGTCTTTTTTCTCATTAGTTAAATTAGAAATTTCTTCGAGCACCGTTGGGTCCAGAGAGACTAGAGCCAGACCAACCGGGATATGTTTACAAATGACTGAACTCCAGAAGGTCAGCTATCTAATGCCATCAATAATTAAAGAACAGCAAGACTTCAAATTAGCATCATTAATTTTGTTGCAATGTTTTAACCTTTCCTCTGCGATCTCCCTTTTGTTTTCCAGAAGGTGTCTGACCCCACTGGAAACAAGGAACTCTCTCACTATTAATTAGTCAGTGAGAGGAAATGTCTCTTCTTGCCTGCCCCATGCAAAAGCACTTGTACAAAAACAAACCCAACACAATACCAGACAAGAGACTCTTGAGTTCATAACTTTCACACTGCTGAATATTTTCTTTTTGGCTCCCTGCAACTAAAAGCCTGGGATTTTTTTTGGAACAAACGTGGGTTTCCCATGACCGCTGATGGGCTTCCTAGGGAGAATAGGCCCATGATAACCTTACAATCCTAGCTTTGCTGTAACTTCAACAACAAATGGCATGTAATGATTTCAGCCTGTGATCCTTGTTACCAGCTCAGACAGTGGGAGTTGGTCCTTTATCCTCCATTCAGCACAGCAACAGCAAAATGCAGCTGGTGTTTATTTCATTCTGGGGGGGAAATTCAGTCTCCTCCTAAGATCACAAAGAAGGAAACAAGACAAGCCACAATAAAGAAAGCAAGCAGATTAGTGATTATCTTTTTAATGTGATTCCAAAAGGGTTTTTTTTTCAAATAAAGGGACCACCAATATACTGGAACATGTATCATGGCAATATGGTATTGATTACCTCCATATTTTCAGTGTGATAAAGATCAACTTGGTATCCAGATGTGCAGATAGCTCTACAGTGACCAAATGGAACTGGAGAATAAATGGAGATTCAAACCTCACCAACCACACTCACAACCACTTCAACCACCAATCTAGCATCACAGGCTAAAATGCTGGGAAAACCAAGGGTCCAACTCATTCAGCTACAGCAGAAACATGTCTGGAAGAAAGAAGGCACAGTGAACTTAAATAGCTTCCTTCAGCTCTATCCGAATTGGTTGAAACCCTGAACTCACCAATGATGCTTCAAGCCATATGTGATTAATAATGAGGGCCAGGGAAAACTGATCCATGGCTTGATGCCATGAATGTCCCTTCTGTTCATTCAAGATAAAAAGTGTTTGCACCCATGCTGGTCCAAAAGCAAAACTCCCCCAAAAGCACAACCCTCATAATACCTTTTAACTGGGATCAACATAAATGACACTAACAACAACAACAACATTCGATTTATATACCGCCCTTCAGGACAACTTAATGCCCACTCAGAGTGGTTTACAAAGTATGTCATTATTATCCATGCAAGAAAACACCCTGTGGGGTGGGTGGGGCTGAGAGAGCTCCAGAGAGCTGTGACTAGCCCAAGGTCACCAAGCTGGCTTTAAGTGGAGGAGTAGCGAGTCAAACCTGGCTCCCCAGATTAGAGTCCCGTGCTCTTAACCACTACACCAAACTGGCTTTTGAGTTCACTAGAACTCTTCATCAGACTACATATTACAAAAGAAAAAAGAAGTGGGGTGAGAAGAAATTGTTTTAAGGCCTGTTCTTGCCAACAGAGAGATACCTTCATAAGGGTCTGGGACTATAGACTATGCCATTAGGTACTGTCTGTTTAGGTAGATATATTCCTACTGGGTAGTTTCTATGTTGCTAAAGATGTCATGTTAATTAGTTACACTCTGTTTTAGAAGGTTTCATCGCTGTGTTCAGCTTTATGCTTGTTTTCAAAATTTCTGCTACCATATCATGTTATATCTGTTCACTGAATGTCCTATTGATCCTATTGCATTTTGCTCAGTAAATGTCTTAGATGTTGATTATATTGGATTCACTTGCACTGTGTAATGTACCTTGGGTCTAAGTGAGAAAGGCAGACAATAAAATAAAATAAAAATAAAAATATTCCTGTGCTTAATGTTGGCAGGTAAGCAGATATAAAGTGATACAGTTGGAGTCAGGTTGCAATCTAGTTTCTATGAGCAAGAAAAAACAAATGGTATATCTCCACTGAAATTACAAACGCCAGCAATTTTCTTTGTACCTCTCTGACACCAAGCAAGATTCACTGATCTCTTGTAGGGTGAGAGCAAAAGTATTGTTTGGGAGCCATTGTATCAACAATTGTGGCAATAAATTTAAGGTGATGTATGAGGTACAAAGTCAACTGAAGCAAAATTGGGTAGTTTTACCTTGTGTTGTGGGTAAAGTCCCATACACACAGTCTCTTGTTAGTTCCAGTATCCTCCAGTTTACACATTCCTTTTGGCTAAAGTAAGGTATTTCTAAAATAAATAAAAGTTGTTTTCTATTTTTTCCCCTACTTCTCAAATGGCAAAACCCACGATATGGTAAGGTAGCAGTTTGCATCCCACCCCCCGCCACTCCCCATGGAGTGTGTTTGCAATGGTACTTGTAGAAAACTAAGGAAGTCATACTTTTAGCATTCATAAATATGCTGAATAGTATGATTTTATACGTTAGGGTATAAATGATACAGTTTAGCTAGTTAAAACAGTAAAACAAGCATAAATTTGAAGTGTAGAAATGTGGCCCTTTAAAAAGAAAAATCTATCCCCCCCCAAGAGACCATTTCTCCCTATGCCTCACTATAGTAGCTTTGCTCATCTGAACAGGATACACACCTTAACGTGGTGAGGGGGTTTGAGTGTGTCAGTGAAGCTGAAAGCAACACCACCAGGAGCGCAGGCTTGGTCAAGAGTCTAAACTTCAAGAAGAGTCACTCAAGGTGGAATGGTCAAAGCTGAGATACCAGACTAAGATGCATCCACCCCCTTCAAGATTCAACAGTCACATCAACAGAAGAGAATTGAATATTCCCATGGTGATGGGAGCAGAGGAATTCTTGAAGGTTAGCTACTGGGCAGCAGCAGTAGTGGAAGGTGACACTGGTGGAGGTTCTCTCACAGACAACAACAGTGTCACTTCAACTAACCCTGGTTAGTACTGCAAAGCAGAAGAAGGCAATGGTAAACCACTTCTGCTAATCTCTTACCTTGAAAACCCTATGACAAGACAGTCCAAAATGAAAAAAAGACATAGTGCTAGAAGACAGGACCCCCAGGTCAGATGGCACTCAATTGGCTACTGGGGAAGAGCCGAGGACAAGTACGAATAGCATTATTCTTAATGATGGGACTGGATTAAAGCCGAAAGGACGTCCAGTTGCAGACGTGAATAGATGCAAAAGGAACATCCAAAGCTATGCGACACACATAATAGGAACATGGAACATGAGAAGTATGAAAACAGGTAAGCTAGAAATTGTAAAACAAGAAATGAAACGTTTAAACATTGCAGTCCTGGGTGTGAGTGAACTAATGTGGAACAACTCAGGACATTTTCAGTCAGAAAATCACACAGTGTTTTACTGCTGAAATGAACTCAAAAGAAATGGTGTTGCTCTAATAGTGAGGCAAGACATAGCACAAGTAGTCAAGAGCTACAACACGAAGTCTGACTGAGTAACATCACTCAGACTTCAGGGAAAGACTGTTAACATAACCATAATTCAAGTTTATGCTCCAACTACAGCTGCTGAAGAGGAAGAAATAGAAAACTTTTACGCAAGAGTCCAAGAAGAAATTGACTACACACCTAAACAAGATATGCTGATAATCATAGGCGACTGGAATGCAAAAGTAGGTGATAAAGCAGAATCAAACATAGTTGGATAATTTGGATTAGGATCACAAAATGAACCAGGAATGCGGCTCATAGAATTTTTTGAAGCCAACAACCTCTTCATTGCTAATACATGCTTTACAACCAAAAAGTTGATTGTATACGTAGAAATCACCAAGTGACCAATACAGGAACCAAATAGATGCAGTATAATTGGAAGCAGTATATAGAGAAGCTCTATTCTCTCAGCTAAAACAAGACCAGGAGCTGATTGTGATACAGATCATGAGTTGTTAATATCAAAAATTAGAATGAAGCTGAAGAGAAATACTAAAAAAATCATAGTGCCAAAATACAATCTAAATAATATTCCTGAAGAATTTAAAGACCAGGTAAGGAACAGATTTGCAATACTAAGTTTAATTGATCATGAGCCAGAAAAATTATGGGCTGAAACTAGAGATATTATCAAGGAAGAATGTGCAAAGACTATCCCTGTAGCCAAAAGAAAGGAGAAGCCTAAATGGATGTCTGAGGAAACTCTTAAAATTGCTAAAGATAGATGAGAAGCAAAAACAAAAGGCAACAGAAATAGGGTCAAAACTCTAAGTGCAGTTCTTCAGCGACTTGCACTCAGAGACAAAGAAATCTATTAAAATAACCAGTGCAAAGAAATCAAAGAGAACAACAAAAAAGGAAGAACAAGAGATTTGTTCCAAAAGATCTGAGAAATCAAAGGGAAATTCAAGCCATGGCTTGGGATGCTAAAAGATCGACATGAAAATACAGTATCTAATCAGGACAAAATAAAGGAAAGATGGAAACAATACACTGAGGAACTATACAAAAGAGATGGAAGGATGACAGATACTTTTGACGAAGAATCTTTTGATGAAGAACCTGAAATCCTAGAAAGTGAGGTAAAAGCTGCACTCAAAGCAATTGAGAGAAACAAAGCACCTGGAGTAGATGGAATACCAATAGAGCTATTTCAAGCCACAGAAATGGAGTCCATCAGAATCTTAACAAGAATATGTCAACAAATATGGAAAACAAAACAATGGTCTACCGACTGGAAATGCTCAGTCTACGTTCCAATCCCCAAAAAAGGGGATGCCAAGGAGTGCAGCAACTATCGGACAATTGCGTTAATTTCCCATGCAAGCAAAGTGATGCTCAAAATTATACAGCAAAGACTCTTACCATATATGGAACGAGAAATGCCAGATGTTCAAGCTGGATTCAGAAAAGGAAGAGGCACCAGAGATCACATTGCAAATTTACGATGGCTATTGGAACATACCAGGGAATTTCAGAAGAAAATCAGCCTATGTTTTATAGATTATAGCAAAGCTTTTGACTGTGTGGATCATGAAACGCTATGAAGAGTCTCAAAAGAAATGGGGGTGCCACAACATTTGATTGTTTTGATGCGCAACTTGTACTCTGGACAAGAGGCTACTGTCAGGACAGAATATGGGGAAACAGAATGGTTTCCAATTGGCAAGGGTGTCAGACAAGGATGCATATTACCTGTTCAAACTCTATGCAGAGTATATCACAAGGAAAGCTGGATTAGATCTAGAAGAAGGTGGAGTGAAAATTGGTGGGAGGAACATTAACAATTTGAGATATGCAGATGACACCACATTACTAGCAGAAAATAGTGAAGACTTGAAACGACTACTGATGAAGGTTAAAGGGGAAAGCGCCAAACCAGGATTACAACTGAACATCAAGAAGAAAAAAAGTAATGACTGCCGAGGAACTACACAATTTTAAAGTTGACAATGAGGAAATTGAAGTTGTTCAAGATTTTCTATTCTTTGGCTTAATCATCAACCAACAGGGAGACTGCAATGAAGAAATCAGAAGATTGAGACTTGGAAGAGCAGCTTTGAGGGAGCTAGATAAGATCCTTAAAGATAAAGATGCCTCTCTGGGAACCAAGATCAAAATAATCCAAACTATGGTATTCCCCATTGCCATGTATGTGTGTGAAAGTTGGACGGTAAAGAAAGCTGACAGGAAAAAAAATGATTCATTTGAAATGTGGTGCTGGAGGAGAGTTTTGCAGATACCATGGACAGCCAAAAAGACAAATAAGTGGGTACTAGATCAAATCAAGCCAGAATTCTCCTTAGAAGCTAAAATGACAAGACTAAAGCTATCGTACTTTGGTCACATTATGAGAAGACAAGATTCTCTGGAAAAGTCAATAATGCTAGGAAAAGTGGAAGGCAGCAGGAAAAGCGGAAGACCTAAAACAAGGTGGCTTGACTCAATAAAAGAAGCCACATCCTCCAGTTTGCAGGATCTGAGTAGGTCTGTTAGAGATAGAATGTTTTGGAGGTCTTTCATTCATAGGGTCACCATAGGTTGGAAATGACTTGATGGCACATAACACACACACACACACACACACTAGTATTGATTTGATTTATACCCCGCGATCCCCACGAATGGGCTCAAGGCGGCTCACAGTCACAACGTCCATAAATACAATAAATTTATCATAAAACCATAAAATCAGTAACAATCTTAAAACAGTCATTAAAATAGTCCAGGCGCCTTATCCATAGGCTATTTAAATAAACAGTCAGGAGTCCGTATATAGGCATACATATGGGCATAGCATATGGCCAAGGGCAGTCCGAGAAAAAGTGGTGGTCTTAGGTGGAAGAGGACACCCACTGGTCCTCAGCCAAAGGCCTGGTGGAACATCTCCATTTTACAGGCCCTGCAGAACTGTAACAGGTCCTGCAGGGCCCAGATCTCCAGTGGGAGAACTTTTCATCAGGCCAGGGCCAGAGCAGAAAAAGCCCTGGCCCTGGTTGAGGCCAGATGGATATCCTTCAGGCTGGGGACCATCAGGAGTTGCTTGTCTGCAGAGCGCAACACCCTGCAGGGATGAGGTGGTTCCATAGCTATGAGGAACCAAGGCCATGAAGGGCTTCATATGTGATAGCCAAAAGCTTGAATTGAGCCCAGTAACTATTGGGCAGCCAATGGAGTGACTGCAGAATGGGAATAATATGTACACTCTGCCTAGCTCCTGATAATAATCAAGCTGCCAGCATTCTGCACCAACTGGAGCCTCTGAGTTGACATCAGTGGAAGACCTATGTAGAGTGCATTACAGTTATCTAGAGCGGGACCACAAGTGACACCTGACACAGGTTGGACACTTGCCAGCTTCCCTCAAGTTTTGATGGGAAATGTAGGCAGCTTGGTGGAATGTTGGACAAGTGACAGTTGAAAAGTCCATTGGACAGCAGTCAGAGAGCGAAGCTTCAAGACGAGGATGCCTACATTTCCCATCAAAACTTGAGGGAAGCTGACTAGTGTCCAACCTGTGTCAGGCGTCACTTGTGGTCCCACTCCTAGTCTCAAAGTCACAATGACATGGATCTAGGTGGCGAGATTTGCCATAACAAGGTAGAGGGCCATCTTTCAGGCTAAACTGAGTTTGAAGATTTTTTTGCAGCTGCATTAACTTACTTTTCTAATAGTTATGCTAGATCCAGTCTAACCCCAGAGCTCCTAACCAAGTCTGCAACGGTCAACTTTGAAAGTGGCAAGCACAGTATCCTTCAATATCTCTGCATTCCCAACCAGCATCACTTCTGTCTTGTCTGGGATCCAATTCAATTTGTCCACTTTCAGACATTTGACCACTGCTGTTGGGCAGTGGCTTAAGACTTCTCCTGCACCACCAGGGAATTTAGATAGCAAGAGCTGGGTGTATTCTGCATTTTGATGACATCCAACTCCAAAGCTATGAATGATTTCTCCTAAAGGCTTTATATAGAAATTGGATAACATGAGGGATAAGATTGTACCCAGTGGAACTCACAAGATAGTTCCCACATTGAAGACAGCTGGTTTCCCACAGCAACCCTTTCAGTCTGTTCCATGAGGAACAATTATACATATAATGTATAATGCTGATTTATTGATGAAAAATAATGTTGAAAAATGTATAACCGTTTGTGGGAAATGTTCAGTGAATGGAGAACAGAAAATGACATGGTAATACTCGCCAGCTCAATTTGCACAAAGGGAGAGGAAAAATTGAAACAAATGGTCATGTTGAAACAGCAGGGATGAGAAATTTGGAATCGTCTTTAAACTAAACCGCCATGACCTAAATAAGCCCATGGCACTTCTGAGCTTTTATTTTATTTTAAATTTGTTTCAGTCCTTCCAGTCACAACAACAATGTGCCCTTTAAAACCGGAAGAGGCTAATGATTGTGGTGTACAAGGAAAAGGCACTACCCTGCACTTTCAGAAATCAAGCCTTCCAGTCACTCTCCTAAGCAAGGGATTATCTTTATCACCGTGACTGAAGTAAAGACTCTTGAACCTAAGCCTAAGTAGAACCACCAGGAGGCTAAAGTGATAAGAAGTCTGAAATTCCAAGAAGGGAAATGTTCCACTGAGAACAAATTTCCATTGCTATCCTATAGATTCTACCTGTGGGATATTGCATGTCAACTCATCATTTCTTGCCAGAGATAATGCAAGCTAGCTGAGATTTTTTGCTTTCTTAGGAGGAGGGAAGAACTCTTCACTAAGGCAAATGAGACATCACCAGCTCACAGCTGCCAAAGCCAATTGCTTCTGGTTCATCATTATGGCTTACAATACTTGCACAAACCTCATGATCCCCACAGTCCTTTCTCACTGAAGTGGCAAACTGATGTTTTTTTTAAAAAAAACTTTTTAAAAATTTTTTTATTCCGCCCTCCCCACATTTCCAGCAGATTCAGGGTTGTACTATTTTAGGCTGCTGTTATAGGCAGGTGTACATCACTAAATGCTATTCTTCATACTACATTCCTTCTAGAAAGCAAGGTGTTCAGGAGAAGTGTTCTTCTAGTCTAGTCTTCTAGACTCATGTCTGAAATACCAGGGTGGGGAGAGTTAGGTACAGAGAATATTCTCTCTGGAAGAGCATTCCGTCATGTGATTTCCCCACACAAGGTCTGGAGCAGTACAGCCCAGGTACTAGTTTGGGAGCCAGTTTGGTGTAGTGGTTAAGAGCACAGGACTCTAATCTGGAGAGCCGGGTTTGATTCCCCACTCCTCCTCTTGAAGCCAGCTGGGTGACCTTGGGCTAGTCACGACTCTCTGGAGCTCTCTCAGCCCCACCCACCTCACAGGGTGTTTTGTTGTGGGGATAATGATAACATACTTTGTAAACTGCTCTGAGTGGGCATTAAGTTGTAATAAAGTGGGCATTAAGAGGTAATAAAGGGAATGGAAAACTGTCGGAAGTCAACAGAAAAGGGTGGGGGAAAGGGTGGGGGGTATTACAATATGATGGAAAGTTAACTGTGTATGTTTTTATATTTGTATAATGACCCATCCAATAAAAATTTGTAAAAAAAAAAAAAGTTGTCCTGAAGAGCGGTATATAAATGAATGTTGTTGTTGTTGTTGTTGCTGTTGTTGTTGTTAGTTTGGTGGATAGGATACTCTGAGATAATCATTTCAGAAAATCAAATTATCATCATATACCAGTTACAGTTGGTTAATCTGGACATGTATGAACCATTTATCATCTCTCTAATGTGGAGAGCCAGAAATTTGTGTTAAGTATGTGCATTTACTGCTCTGTCATAACACAGTCACAGTTTAAATTCATATAGAAGGGAATATGAAATTTTCTCCAGTCCCTCTTAATGGCTGGGAAAGAGTCCAGAATTTTATGCGAAGAAAATGCATGAAGTGAAAAGTGTTGTTTTTTTTTTAAAAAAAAATCTGTCTTGGTTTTTGAGCCTGTCTATTTATTCCATTTTATCACATCCTTCATCTCAGGAACTCAGCATGGCAAATATGGTTTGCTTTTCTTTAATTTCATCTGTACGATGACCCTGTGAGGTGGGTTAGAATGAGGAAGAATGACTGACCAGTAAGGGCCAAATTACAAAACATTTTTCCTGCGGTCACACTACAGCTGTGGGAAATATCATTTCTAAATCAGAAAAGAAGCCAAACTTGGCATCCGCCAATGGAGGTTGTCTTTTTTCCTGAGCCCAGATGACCCTGGTGGGGAGTTACTTGCAAAACTTTGGAGGATTCCATGTGCAGCTCCAAAGTTATGCAAAAACCTGCCCACACTGAGTTCAGCACAGGAAAAAAGTGGGAGGGGGCAAAAGCCCCTCCTCCCTATTGTATTGTCCTGAGCCAACCTGGGCTTGTGCAGGCTTTAAAAGTGATTTTTCCTGCAGCTTCTGTTTGATTGTGTGTAAAGTAAGTTGGGCCTGGGGATAGGACTGCTACCCAGGAACCCCCTGGGGTAGGGACAGGTGTGCTGGCATCACTTCACAGGGCAGTTGGGGGAAATGGTGCTGTGCACTGGCGTTGTGCCAGTCACATTCGGCAAAAAAAAAACAACCCACAGCAGAAGTGATATCACTACATCAGGGTGTTTCTCTAGGATTTGCCTCAAACCATAGAGTTTGTAGTAAATGCTAGAGAGTCACCCTGTTCTAGTGACATTATTTCTGGTTTTCCACATGGGTACAACAGTGACAGAACCCCCATTCCTCCCTCTTGCTGACCTATGAAGTGCCTGCAGGGAGCTGGGGTGGGGAGATCAGGAGGACAGGGCCCCCTACCTAGGGAACTCAGATCCAACTCAGTAAAATAAAATTGTGTAGTTTGGCTCTAAATTTCATAACGGGAAAATCTCTCTACATGAGAAGCCAGGGCACATGTCTGTCAAGTGTCACAAGACAAAATGTTAGCTGGAAAGCATAGTTTTAAAAGACAGAGCTGGTGGAGATCACTCCAGAGGGGACAAATTCTCTCACAGCCCTCTGTTGCATCTGGCGTGCTGGACTGTCTCCCCTTCTGGAGCTTTTACCTTGCTGACCTTGCTGCTTAAAACTTTGAATTAACTGAACTTCGGCAAGGCAAAGGCTCTGGAAGAGGAGACTCCAGAGGTGGTGGAGGGCTGTGAGAGAATCCATCCCCTCCAGAGCGATCTCCGCCTGCTCTGTAATTTGAAATTATGTTTTCTAGCTAATATTGAGTCTCCCATTACATGAAGAACACGTGTTAAAAGTATTGTGTAGAGAGACTCTGAGTAAGGATTTGACTCTAGGTTTTCCCAATCCTTGCTAACACACTAACTACTGCCCTGTCTGATATTACTGTATCTATGATATATCAATCTTTAAATACAAATTCACAACCCAGCTAATCTTTCTGGGTTCAAATATTATGCTAGCATTTTCTCTAAAGCCTTGTCTATGCGTTCGTTGTTGTTCTGACTTTACTGGACTCTTTATTTTCTGAACTGCACATTTAATTGCCTAACATGCCACATCTTGAGAGTATACTTTTCAGTTTCCCCCACTTCACTGAGTAATTTACCAATATCAAGTGTCATGTCCTTCTCTGCCCTTGCTGATGGGCCACAAGGTGAAACCTCACACTAATTACTCTCTGTACTCAATTTACCACAGCAAATGTGGGCATGTTTATAGTACTGCTAAAAATTAGTCACTCTTCAGTGACCTCAGTGAGCATTGCCCTGGCTGCTTTCATGCCAGCATGTGGCTTTGTTTCCTAAATTCCTTCTCATTAAAATTCATTAAGGCACATAATCCCTATCCAAAAATTCAGATCAGCCACTAGCCATAAAAGATGCCTCAAGACAATAAGGATTTTCAGTTTCCTTGATGCTTTGCATCAAACAATGGCGTTTCTCTTTCCTCTGTCATGTTCTCTCTCTGTCTCTTTCTCTGTCTCTCTCTCTCTCACATACACACAGAAAAAGAGAGAGGGAGGGAAATTTCATACTGTGCAGATAAATGGGACTATTATGTTCAGAGCCCCATGGACCAGACTTAGGGGGGGGGGGAGATTGAAAGAAGTTCAGCCATGTGAGTTGTCAACTGTCCTCTGATGAATTATAATTAATGCCAAATTGCAAGTAGCATTCTTGAACATTCAGGGAGAACAGCTCACTTTTATCACATGCTCTATATTAGATTGCAAACATTTTACACATTTTTGCATTGCCCGTTGGCAACTGTGGTTCGTGTGCAGAAGGCGGCATTCCAGCACATAGGCAACCATACAATGCTGTGTACTTCACTTGCCACAGTGCCTTGCATCATGATTCTGAGCATGAAATAACAATGGCAACTGGCGAATTATGAGTGCCACCAACTGCACATGTGCAAAATCAGCACATACGTGTCAAATGCATGTCTTCCTCATACCCCTGGCACATCCATGACTGTAGCCGGAATCAGTCTTGAGCATGTGTCATTGCCTAGCTGCCAACATGCTGAATGACCTGCAGTCAATTATGCAAACATAAAGGTAGCCCACCAGCATAGCTCTCAGCCTCATCTGAGCACACAAGGTGATACCCTTAGTGAGGGGAAGACATGCAAGAAAGCCAATCAATGATAACATGATCTTTATTTATTATTGGTTGTCTTGCATGTAATTTGAATAATAATAACTGGACTTATATACTGTTCTTCTAGACAGATTAGTGCCTCATCCAGAATGGTGAACAAGTTAGTGTTATTATTGTCCCCACAATACATCTGGGGAGCTGAGTCTGAGAGGAGTGGCTTACCCAAGGCTACCTACTGAGCTCATGGCAGTAGTGGGATTCGAACCAGCAGAGTGTTGATTCACAGCTGAGCCATTTAACCACTGAGCTAAAGAAAAAAGGCAATGAATTCTCAACCCCAGAAGCCAAAGTTATTATTGCTAACATTATTACTCAGGATCAAGTTACAAAAGTTTGTGTGTGCACACATACATGCACACTTAACAGAATTCATTTCCTGCTGGAATCACTTAAAAAGAGAAAAATTGTTGCGTGTGGGGAGGGGGTGAGACAGAAGTGATCTGGTTAAAGTCAGTCGTTACTAACTACCCCCCACCCAAATTGACTGTAACCAGAATAATCCCTTCCAATATTTACACCATGATTCAAAATAGAATTAATAATTGAAATGGATATAAAATCTCCAGAGCATGATCAATTTGTAGTATGCAGAGGAGAGCTGGAAGGTGGGTGTGCATAAACCTGTTAATACTCTTAATGACCAATTGCATTATTTGCATACATGCTGAAGGAAGGGGACAGGTGGTGGGAAATACTGAGTCCTTGGGAATCTTCCACATGCGGACACTCAGCCCATGGTAAACCAGATTGTGCCCTTTAAGATAATTCTAAGGGAAAGCCAAAGGCTGATTCTAACTTTGTATCAAAGAATTTTTTTCTCTAAAATGAAATAATATGAACAAAGAAAATGTTCATTTCAAAAAGCTGTCCTTATTTTCCTCAGTAAGTGCACTGGTGATGATGGGGTGGAGGTGGTGGCTCTTCATATCTGAACTGTGGAAACTCTTTCATCCTTTCGCATCCAGGTCACTAATGGAAAACATGATGATGGATGGGTGCAGACAGCTGATTTCACTTGAGAATTAGCTTGTTTTGCCAGCCTAAATGAAAAAGGAGATGACCTTCCCTTTGTTCCTCTTTGGCCTACTATTTCGCTAAGTATCCTTGATGTCTATAATAGTAAACAATTTGAATTCTACCCAGTGGAGAGTTTGGTTCACCTCAAAGGCTCGCTTACATTAACTTCAACAGAACTTTAACAGAAGTTGGTTCAGAAAAGGACCCATCTTACCCACAGCATGAGCTCCAGGAAACTGAATACAACCTTCCACTGGGGTCCCAATAATCCTTCTGTTTTTGTTATCTACCTGGGACTGGGAAAAAATGGGACATTATCAAGCAGCCATTCGAACAAACCTTTGGCAAGCCTGGTGTTACTTATTTAGAATCACTTATACGACTTCTCTTGTTCCAGGGCCGTTTCCAGACGGCCCCCCGCCTCGCGAAACGTCGCGCGTCGTCGCGCGTCGTCGCGCAGAAAACGCGAAATATCGCGTTTTCTCGCGCGAGTTTTGCGCGACGTCGCGCAAAACTCGCGCGAGAAAACGCGATATTTCGCGTTTTCTGCGCGACGACGCGCGACGACGCGCGACGTTTCGCGAGGCGGGGGGCCGTCTGGAAACGGCCCAGGTTTCAACCACTGCAAGACAATTATGTATCACCCAGTTAAGGATACTATCAAGATATTTTCAGGTAAGTAGCTGCGTTGGTCTACAGTAGAGCAGCAGGATTTGACTCCACTGGCACCTTAAATTTAAATGTGGTTGGTCTCTAAGATGCCATTGAACTCAACTCCTGCTAAGCAAGATACCATCAAGTAGAATAGAGAAACTAAATCCATTTTGACCAATGAAACACATCTGGTGCTTTCTTAATAAGCTCTTCTTTAACAGTTCTCCTATACTGGGAAAGAAATTTTCAAACTCTGCCCTCTTTCATTAAGCAGTTTTGAAATTATGACTCATTTCAATTATTCTTGGCAATGGCAGAAGGGCAAGAATCTAAACGAACAAGCCTCACTTACATACTTTTAACTTTGTCTGGCCTTAACTAACCCACCAACGTCTCAAAAAGCTTAGTGGCCTTTCTAACAATACATCATAGTATGGGGGGTTGGGGGTACAATTAGTTCAAGTTGCAAATTTACAAGTCATTATAGATAAGCAGTCCCTGGAATAGCATCAGTACTTATAGCCACTAACATAGACTGGCTAAAGGAGGGGAGTGCCATGAAAAGAGTTTTCTCAGTTATTCTGATAAGACTGAAATAATAATTGCACAGATTTCACAGTGAATCTATTTCTGTAACTCAGTGTTAGCTAAGGGTACAAAGTGATAGCCATATATAGGTCACAGCAATTTCCAACTGGAAAGGCATTACAAAGAACAGAAAGGCATTGTGGGTAGCAGTATGCAAATCACCAAATCAGTAACCCTAATTAAATGTAGGCAAACTTGTAGAAGGAGAAAGAAGGAGAAAAAAGTTCTTCCTTTGAATTGGTCTCATTTGAGGCAAGTCCTTTTCATAGTATGCTCTTGGTTGGATGTACTGTTTGAGCTACAAGTTAACTCCAATCAAGACTGAGGCAAATGCAGAACCCAGGGACCTGTCAGACACATACGGCAATAATAGGCAGTCATTATCCTATTGGGTAGTAGATATAAGGCCGAAACAAAAAGTTCAGCTCTCAGATGGGTGGTCTACTGTATCTACAACAGCTTCCAAGGCACAATTCAGAGTCCGAATTTTGACCTATAATATTCATAAACAGGATTGACCTCCAAATACATGCATTGCTGTTTCTTCTATTTATTGTGTTTGCAAACACAGCTGAACTAAGCCATAATATAAATAAGAAACAGGCAGGGGGAAAGAACTTTGACTCATGCCCTTTGACTCTGAACATGCCCAGGCATATCTGAACATAGAACAAATTCAGTGTGATGCTGTTCAGCTGCTGCCGCCTAGCAGGATCTTCTCCAAATCCTCCCCTGCCACTACATCAATGATGTTATTTATTTATTTTGGTGCTGGCCCTTCTTCCCTGGCAAACTGGCTAAGGTCACTCATTGGTGGAATAGCTACAATAGCTCTTGCATGCCACACAGTTCAATTCTCCACATTTCAACAGGAGCAGTGTGTCCAGTCTTTTAGACATCACTTCAAAGACAGCATCTCTACAAAAGTGTGATTTAGGTTCACCTCTGCACAACAAGATATTCATGCTCGACCTTAATATTGTGAACTTGGGTGGGGACATCTTAAGTGTCTGGTCCTGTTCATATTGTATCTTTTCTGTTTTTCATTAAATGTACTAGTTTCTTAACCAAGATGTGTGAGTGGACAGTGATAACACTCAGGCATTTACATGTAAATAAGGCTGCAATTTGCAGGGCTGCTTGAAGAAAGAAGGATAAGATAACCTAGACACTTGAACTTGGCCCTTAGTTTGAATATGAGGGCCAAGCTACACATGACGAATGACACTTGAACAGCAAGTGGATTGAATGGAGGGCAAGTGAACAGGGAGAAATACACTTGCCGTTCAAGTGTCATTTGTTATGCGTAGCTTGGCCCTAAGGATAATACATGTCCAAAACACAGGACTTGGGTCTGCAACGATTCCTATTTCTCAGGTAAAACCCCAAATTTATCCACATTTGGCCTTTGAAATACTGTTTTTAAACACTGTTGGTAGTGTGAGTTTCTAATGCTGCTATTATTAATTTTTTGTTCCCTCTCCTTTTTGGTCTCAAGCAAACTGGACCAAAGCGTCCAATTCTACAGTCCCCTGAACAAGGTGCTCCCCAGGGCTCAAACTGGGGGATGGGGGTACTGGGAGGGGTGAGCCAGGAAAACCAACTAGGGACCCAATCTAGCGTTGGGGAGCAATTTTTATTCAATTGGTCCCTGACGCGACCCGGAGTGATGCAGAAGTGATCTGGAGAGCACAGAAGTGTGCTCCAAGAAGCTTTCAACCCATTCCTATGCCCTTTCCCCATTGGCCAGCTGAGAAATGGCAGAAGCAGAAGCTGGGAGATGGGGATCTCCTACCCCCACTGGGAAAATGGGATCCCTATAAGCACCCAAACATAAAAATCTACATGGTTTTTTTCAGGAGGCTGTTTTTCTATAATGCTTAAGAATCCCAGATTTGTGTAACTATTCCGGAAAATCATGGTATCAGCCCAAAACAGCAATTTTCAGGTGTATTTTCAACTCAAGAATTCTGGAATGCACACCTCAGCTCTCCTTTCAGTGAAATAAAGTCTTTAAACAGATACAGGTAATTGGGCACAGGCTTTACCCAGATGTCCTTAATCCAACTGTTTGGTCTCCCTCAAAGAGTCTTGTCTGTGACAAACCTCACCACTAGAGATGGGCACGAACTGCATTACGAACTTAAAAAAAACCCACAAAATTGGAGATCACACGATCGCGATCCAGCGGTTCGTGATTGTCCTCGTCCAACGAACCAGCGTTTGGAAGAAGGCTGGTTTGGTTGTTTCGGCTGTGGTTCGGGAAGCCAGACAGTCAGGCGCCAGCAATCAATTCCCCTGGAAACGGAGGGAGTTTCCTGGGGGCCTTAGATTGTAGAGGGTATAACTCCAAGATCCCTTTTGCAATCTTGTCCAAACTTGGGTGATGGTTGTAGGAGAGCTTGCAAAACACTCTCTGGGAATATGGGCTCTCTAAGTGCCATAGGGGCTGTTCCGCGCCCCACGAACTGCAAACTGGTTCAGCAACAGAAAATGTTCGTTGCGGTTCGCGACCTTGAAATTGTCATCGGCACTGAACCACGAACCTCAGAGTCATTAATTTTTTTTGGTTCATGCCCATGTCTACTCACCAGTTCTCATTTCATCCCTTTTGGAATGTAGGGCCAAACCCCTCCTTTGTATCTAACTAGAGTAGTGAGTGGGCTTCTTAGATTGTTTTTTAATTGAACTTGTTTTGGAAGCTGAATAAGCAAATACAGCCTTCAGTGGATGGAAAAGAGCCTCCCAGCAATGTGTATCTGTTTGTGTTAGAGTCAGGCAATGATCCTTGATGTGAGAAAATAAAACGTTACAAATTTTCTTGAGCAAAACAAGTGATTTGGGGGATTCTGTCCCCAATTCATTAAAATTTTGAACATTTGTGAGTAGTATGCACAGATGAAAGATGGTAAAGGAACAAGCTGCATAATATCCCTATTTATTCATTATTAAGAGCTTACAGAAAACTAGATGCTGTGCAACTGATGACAGGGACACAGCTCGGCCTTTAGGCTAATACTAGTTGCTGCCTAGTTTTCAATGTAGCATTTGGGAACTCCATCATTCTTTCAGTTCTGATAAACAGAATTACTCCATCTGCAAAACTAAGACAATTGCACTCATCTGCAGCAAAGGGGCATTATCAAGAGTAATTCATTAATGTCTTTAAAATGTTTTCTTAATGAGGATGGATGCATAATTGCAAGCTATTATTGTAATTATTCCTTGTTTCAGGCAGGAATATGGCAAGGAAGACTCTTTTCATGGCAAAGATCCCAAGGATTAATTTGAAAACATGGATGGGAAGAGATCACACTGCATTTTATGCAGCTTTTTCTCACACCTCTTACTTCTCAGCTTTAGTTTGTTCATGTCTACAAAACACTGTTCTACTAAACAAAGCCATTATGTATATAACAGTAAATAATCAAGACTGAAACAGTGCATGAGAAGTCTTAAGAAAAGACAGATTCCCATCAGGTCATGAATAAGTAGTTTAAAGAGGTAAAGGCAGATCCAAGTCTGGGAGTATATCTTAAAAGCTGAAGGTACATTCTGCAACAACCCAAACCAAATAGAACTCTGGCCTTCTGGATATGAACAAAAATGCATGAATTACTATAAAAATAGGGTCTGGATTAAGTGGGATGGTACGTATTGTCAGGTTCAGACTGCTTCCTTGTATGCCTTTGCTTAACCGACTCCATTTTTAATCCTTTCAGTGTATAAGTGCTCTCTTCCCAGGTGCCAAGGTTCTCAGGCAGCTATCTCACAGAAAAGGATTGTTTTGGCTACCGACGTTCCACCAAGAACTGGCCTTGGGAAATGTTCGCTCTCCTGACTTCAAAGGAGTTGTTTTGAGAACTATGGGGGGAGGTTGGACCTGCTGTGATCTGTTACTTTGTAGCTCATGCTTTGCCTCTCATTGGTAACAATGCATATGTACCATCCTGAATATTGCATTCAGGCTAGTGGACTATAATGAACTATTTTTCCAGTAAAAGCCTTTTGGAAACAATGGACTGTTGTCTGATTGCAGGAGGTAGTCTGGAGTAAGGACATTATCTGGCCACAGTTCTGACATTTTGTTACCAATCAACTTTTCCAATGCCTAAGCCGGATCAGACGGACTCCAAAGCTGTCCCAGTCAGGGATCCTTTGTTTGACCCGTATGCCTCTCCCGGCTCTCAAGGTTTGGAATCCCAAGCACCTGTACCGCGAGGACACGGCTCCTTGGTTACAACGATTTATACCCTCGCTCCCAGCAGTGCTGATACTCGGCCTAGAGCCACAGCCGCACCACTTTTCTCCGTGCCCACCCCGACGCACTGGGGTGCGAGACCAAGAGAAACGAGGGACCGGAGGGCCAGCGCGATGTTCACGCAACTACAGCTGGATAGTCGGCGCAGTTTGGAATCCATACCCGAGCAAACCAGTGGCCGACTGTGGCTGTTCTGGAACAGGGCGACCGAACAAACGGAATGGGAAACGTCCCGCCATGGCGCCCTGAGTTGGGATTATGCGGAAGTCACCCCGTGGTCAGGGCAGCAAGATGTAAGTGAGCACCAATGGGTGCAGCTCCAGAGCAGAATGATTCCCATTGACTCAGGAATATCAGCAATCACTGGTCTGACAAAAGGAGTTTTAGCTGCGAGGTCTCAAGAGGAGCAAGGAGTAGAGACACCCTTGCCGTGGCAACAGACGCTAACCACGGGGCTGCAGACCGAAACTATGCAGACCTCACAGACTGCCGAAGCTGTGGGATATACGGAACAGGAGGAAGAAACCACGGATAGAGTGCAACTGTTGGAGAACAGACTCATAAATATGGAAGAAAGTTTGGCAATTGCTGTCCACCTGCTTTCAGTGCTAGTGGCGGGGGATAGAGGTCGCGATCCGCCAGCTGGTCTACCAGAAATCAGCCAAAGTTTGTCCAACCTGCAAACTCTTTTACCCCGGCCGGGGGGTCCTATCCAACCATGGCCACAACAGCCACCAGAAACGGGAGACGACGATTCTGCCACCGGGAAAGGACCTGGCCCAGAAGACCCATGTCCTGATGAACCCCGTCCTGAACAACCAGTTACACCAGATGACGACGGGGCCGACGGGGGAGGTGGAGAACCGTGTCCGGAAGACCCTCGTCCCAATCGCCCCATTACTCCCGCTGGAGGAGGAGGAGAACGACCGCTGGAGCCGGCTTCTCCGCTAGTCCCTCCACCCACGACACAAGCGAACCAGCCTCCAAGCCTACTGGGAGGGACCACACTGCAAGTAGTCCCAGGAGCGGACAGGCCTCTCCCAACACCGGGGCCGCAAGGGGATATGGTTCCTCTCCAACCCATCTCTCCTCATCCATCTCCGTTGCGGCCGGCTCCCACTCCCCGTCAACCAGTGCCCCGAGGCCCACCGCGAGGGGGGCTGGCGCCTTTACGGCCAATGCAACCAGCACCGAGAGGACCTCCCCAGCCGATTCCGGGAGCGCCTTCACCGCACCAACCTCAACCCTACCCTCAGCGACCTCCGCCACAGCTACCGCCAACTCCGCGACAGCCTCCTTTACAACTCGACCCGCTCGATGTCTACCCGATGCCAGCACCGGCTCCCAGACAAGATCTTCCCATGGGATGGGTCAAGCTGGACGCTACGTTTGATGGAGACCCCTCCAAATTGGGATTCTTCCTGGTGCAAGTCGTACAATTTTTCAATCGTTGGGGGCATCTTTTCGGGAGTGAAGCCAGTCAAATCGAGCATCTGGGATCACGTCTCCAAGGTAAAGCAGCCGACTGGTATGTGGGACTCTATAACGTGGGGGCCCCGGAGTTAGATTCACTCCAAGGGCTAGTGGATGCAATTCGAGCCCAATATGAAGACCCCCTGGAAGAAACTAGAGCCCGAACGGAATTGCAGGCTATTAGGCAGGGCAGCATGTCGGCTAGAGACTATGCCACAAAATTCCGACAACTCGCTGCCAAATGCCCAAGGTGCGAAGAATCCACCAAGATCATTTTATTCAAACAGGGCTTAAACCCTAAATTTTTGGACAGAGCCCTCATGCAAGATAACCCTCCTACGCTGTTAGGGTGGATACAATTGACCTGCGAAGTAGAAAACTGCCTGCTAGAAGTTCGTCTAGTGGAACAACACCAACAACCTCCGGGCCAAAGACGCTCCTCCACTCCTATCCGAGGGAGCCGGGGGTCTGGATATGCTACTCGTGGAGCAAGAGATGCTAGATGGCAACAAGGGCTATGTTTGCAATGTGGCCAAGGTGGTCATTTTGCAGCGCAATGCCCATATCGGCCTGTGCAAAGGCCTCTGCTCCAACTAAGACGCCCAGCCCCCGCAGCCTACCCGGTGCCACCGCGCCCCACTCCAGCTCCAAGAACCGCTCCAAGAGGTAGGGGAGCGTCGAGGAGGAACCCCCCCGAAAGAGGACTAGAATTGGAAGAAGTTATGGAATACGATCCAACAGCCCTAACGGGGGGAGAGAATCCAGAGAGCCCCGCCTCGGGAAACGAAATGGATCTGTCGTAAAAGGACCCAAACGGCAGATCAAACCTCCGTCAGTTCCGGTTCCGAACCGACCCCATGGGTCCATACTCTTCATATCAGTAACTTTGGTGAATCCTGACAAGAAAATGCACATTCGCATACAAGCCCTAATTGACTCGGGCTGCTCCAGAGACATTATCGCACCAGCTCTAGTAAACGGACTAGTACTTCCTGTGAAAGATTTGGAAATACCTGTAATTTTCGAGCAAATGGATGGCACTAACATGAATCCAGTCACTACCGAAACCACTCCGATCATAACAGGCATGGGGCAACATTGGGAAGTAAGATCATTCGTCATTAGTGCCACAGCGAAATACCCCTTGATCCTGGGAAGCCGGTGGTTATGCGATCATAACCCTTATATCAACTGGGCAGAGGGAAGCATCACGTTCACCCATGAATCGTGCAAAAACCATCGTTGGAATCAAAACTGGGGTAATAACCCTACTGTAACTGAGCCTGCTCTCCTCACCCAAGAAGAAATTAACCAAATACCCAAGCAATACAGAGCGTACACCCAAGCCTTCACAGAGGAAGAAGCTAATACCTTACCTCCTCACAGGAGGACGGACTGTGCTGTGGAAATTTTACCGGGCGCCTCGCTGCCCAAGGGCCGTCTATATCCCATGAGTCCTAACGAAAGAGAAGAGCTCCGCAAGTTCATAGACCTGAATCTTCAAAGAGGATTCATTCGCCCGGCTAATAGCCCCCACGCAGCGCCAGTACTTTTCGTCAAAAAGAAGGACGGGGGCCTAAGACTGTGCATGGACTTTCGAGGACTCAACGCGGTCTCCTCCAGCAACACCTACCCCATCCCGCTCATCAGAGATCTACTCAACGTCGTGGCGCAAGGTAAGGTCTTTACGAAATTAGATTTAAAAGACGCTTACTTCCATGTCCGTATCCGAGAGGGGGATGAATCGAAAACCGCTTTTAACACACCCCTCGGCCAATATGAATATTTGGTTATGCCATTTGGTCTGGCCAGGGCACCCTCGGTTTTCATGTCCATGATCAATGAAGTGCTGCATGAATTTCTATACAAAGGCGTTGTAGTGTACCTAGATGATGTGTTAATCTATTCGGAGACTGAAGAGGAACACGTGGACCTTGTAAAAAGAGTCTTAACCACTCTCATGAATAACAAACTGCCCATAAAGCTCTCCAAGTGTGAGTTCCACAAAACAGAACTCACTTATTTAGGCTACTGTATTTCCCAAGAGGGCTTGAAAATGGATCCAGGCAAAATACAAGCAGTATTAAATTGGCAAACCCCCGCGACCCGCAAAGAACTACAATCCTTCTTGGGCTTTGCCAACTTCTATAGAGAGTTCATTGCGAATTTTGCTCAAATCACACTCCCCCTAACCGAACTGTTAAAAACCAAAGACAAGGGGGACCAAGCCAAAAAGCCAAGTGCAAAATTGTCTTGGACACCAGAATGCCAAACAGCGTTCAATCACCTTAAAACACAGTTTGTTTCCGAGCCCGTTCTACAACACCCCGATGAAAACCGCCCCTTCATAGTGCAGGTCGATGCCAGCGACGCTGCAATTGGGGGCGTGCTGCTACAGCGGGGGGCGGATGAGAAACTCAAACCTTGCGCATTCCTTTCCAGAAAGTTTTCAGAGGCGGAAAGGAATTGGAATGTGTGGGAAAAGGAGGCCTTTGCTGTAAAAGCGGCTCTCACTACCTGGAGACATTGGTTAGAAGGAGCCCGTCATCCGTTCGAGGTCTGGACGGACCACAAAAATTTAGAGGCCCTACGCAGCCCTCGCAGGTTAAACGCCAAGCAACTGAGATGGGCGGAATACTTCTCCAAGTTCAATTTCACCTTAAACTTTCTCCCAGGCAAAAACAATTTTCTGGCTGACGCTCTATCACGCATGCCCCAGCACAAAAGCAAAAGGGAGGAGACAATTGACACAGTCTTTTCGCCTACGCAATTAGGGGGCGTAGTGACCACACACAGCCGCACAACCCTATCCCCTTAACCCGATCAGGGGTGGAGGCAAAAACTGAAAGCGGAAGTGGAAAAGGAGGGGGGGATGTGCCCAAAGACAAACTGCAACGTTCCGATCAAGGGGAATGGCTTTGGGGAGATCGCTTCTATGTACCCAAAAGTTTAAGAAAAGAAGTTTTACAACGCTGTCATGATGCTCCCACGGCAGGGCACTATGGGTACTTAAAGACGCTTCACTTAGTGCAACGCCAATTTTGGTGGCTGGGCATGCGCAAAGACATCTCCCAATATGTGGCGTCTTGCCCCATTTGTCTCAGCGCCAAATCCCGAAAGGGCAAGCCTCCAGGACTATTACAGCCTTTGGAAACGCCAAATAGACCGTGGGAAATAAACTCTATGGACTTTATCACTGATTTACCCCCCTCAAAGGGGCACAACTGTATTTTAGTCGTGGTTGATTTGTTCTCCAAGCAAGCTCATTTTATACCTTGCACCACAATTCCCTCTGCTAGAAAACTAGCTGACATTTTTATGAAAAACATTGTAAAAATACATTCTTTTCCATCGAAGGTGATCTCAGATCACGGCGGACAATTCGTTGCCATCTTCTGGCGGGAGCTTTTACAACTGCTGGGCATTGAACAAGATTTAAGTTCAAGCCATCACCCGGAAACAGACAGACAGTCGGAAAAAACTAATCAGATATTAGAACAATTTCTACGCTGTTACATTAATTTCCAACAGGATAATTGGTTCGACTTGCTCCCCTTGGCAGAGTTTTCGTATAATAACAGTGTACACGCTTCCACAGGAGAAACTCCCTTCAAAGTCGTCTATGGCTTCCATTTCAAGCCATTCCCGTTTGAAGTGCTTCCCCCTCCTACTACCGCTTCCAAAGACGTCACCGAATGGTGGGGGGAAGCAGCCCAGCAATGGACTCAAATTAGAAAGCACCTCATCAAAGCCAAACAGGATTACAAAAAGTACGCTGACCGCCACCGTGCGGCGGAATGGGAATTACAACCTGGTGATCTAGTCTATCTTTCTACAAAGAATCTGAAAGTAACTCAAACCAGCCGCAAGCTAGCGTTAAAATACCTAGGACCTTTTCCTGTTCGCAAAGTAATCAACAAAGTGACTGTTGCCTTGGATTTACCAAAGAATTTACGCCACGTACATGATACTTTCCATGTTAGTTTATTGAAAAAAGGCCCCTCTGCAGACCAGTGGCACACCCGTGCCCCTCCAATCCCTACTTTAATTGATGATCAAACCCACTATGAAGTTCAACAAATATTGGACTCTAAAATAAAAAGAAATCAGCTATTTTACCTCATCAGATGGAAAGACTTTGACTCTGGGTTCGATGAGTGGGTGAATTCTGTACATGTTCATGCTCCTAGATTAGTTAAGGCATTCCACTCTCGTTACCCACATAAACCTGGGGGGGGGCATCTTAGAGGGGGCAGAATGTCAGGTTCAGACTGCTTTCTTGTATGCCTTTGCTTAACCGACTCCATTTTTAATCCTTTCAGTGTATAAGTGCTCTCTTCCCAGGTGCCAAGGTTCTCAGGCAGCTATCTCACAGAAAAGGATTGTTTTGGCTACCGACGTTCCACCAAGAACTGGCCTTGGGAAATGTTCGCTCTCCTGACTTCAAAGGAGTTGTTTTGAGAACTATGGGGGGAGGTTGGGCCTGCTGTGATCTGTTACTTTGTACCTCATGCTTTGCCTCTCATTGGTAACAATGCATATGTACCATCCTGAATATTGCATTCAGGCTAGTGGACTATAATGAACTATTTTTCCAGTAAAAGCCTTTTGGAAACAATGGACTGTTGTCTGATTGCAGGAGGTAGTCTGGAGTAAGGACATTATCTAGCCACAGTTCTGACACGTATGAACACATAAAGCTACCTCATACTGATTGAGAGCTTCTGTAGCATAGTGGTTAAGAGGCTGGGTTATAAATCACCACTCTGCTGGTTCAAATCCCTCTACTGCTCAGCAGGTAATCTCAGATAAGCTATTCTTCTCAGCCCCAGGGAGCTGAGAAGCTATTCTTCTCAGCACCAGCTCCCTAGCTGTATTGTGAGGATAATAATAACACTGACTATGTTCACCACTCTTGAGTGGAGCACTAATCTGCATCGAAGAGTTATATAAGCCCACTTTTATTATTCAGACTTTTGTTGTGTCAAGGCCAGTATTATTTACTCTGACTGACAGTGGTTCTCCATGGTCTCAGAGAGAGATCTTTCACATCACATACAACCGGAGATGCCGGGGATTTAATCTGGGACTCTTCTATTAAGTCACAGCCCCCTCCCTGAGGGTACTAAGCATTTGGGTCCATGATATGGGTTACTACAGCTTAGTGACTTCAAGATCAGGAAGTTCCTTGTTGAAACCTGGGCTCAGCCACCGGCTCAGTGGTGGCCTTAGGCAAGGACAATTCCTATGCATTTTTCTTTGCCCGTTGACATAGGCAGGATTTTGAGGCCCTGGTATGAGGCATATTATTGGGGATGGGGGGGGTGCTGAATCAATTCTCACATGGGCAAAGCAAGCAATTTCAAAAATGAGTCATTGCATATAAGCTGGCATGCAAATGTTTTAAGAAAATAAATAAAACACCAACTCTTCCTTCTTTCTCCCGTTTCATTTTTCTTCACTTTTGTTTCTTGTACCCAGTTTGCAGCCAAGTAGCGCTACCCAGATATTGTGCAAACTTCCAAAGAATGTCTCATTGCCTTCTTTACTACATAGTTTACAAAATCCATGTAAGTATGCATAGCTGAAATACTAAAATTCTATGATGAGGCAATATATGGATGCCTTATGGCTCTGGAGGAGGAAAGACAGCATGGAATAGCCCAATCTCATTAGATCTTGGAGGTAAGCAGGGTCAGAACTTGGATGGGAGACTACCAAGGAAGACTCTGCAGAGGATGGCCATGGCAAACCACCTCGGCTTCTCACTTGCCTTGAAAGTTCCTTGCAGTCAAGTAACAACAGTAAGTTGGCTGTTACTTGTCTGCATATACATATATGTATATGGCACTGGAGATGGTAGCAGCTTGCTAAATGGGCAAGAAGTTGCATTCTTCCCTTTCCATGTTCATTTCCACATGTAAAGGGCTTGTTTCATACAAACTGGATCATTAATAGCTGTACTACAAAGCATGTACTGCATGCAGGATGCCAACCATCCATCTTTTTGCTGCTGCATGTTCTGGCGTCACTCTCTAAGATGCCTGCTGGTTTCTTGGCCCTACCAAGAATACTTCCTGCTTCCCTCTATTTACACCTGTCTTATCATTGTTTTAACAGCCTGGCCTTTCTGACTTAGAGTGTCTGTGGTTTTGCAACCACAGAGATGGAAAGAAAAAGAAAAGTCTGTTGTCCAGCCTTGGCTATATACCAGTACAAACATGATTGCCATGAGAAAAAAAAATTAAGTAACCTATCCTTTTCTGGTCACATTTGATGTTAAAATGCACCATTCTCTTTGATCTGCAGGACACTTCTGTATTCTAAATCCTTCATCCCTAACTCTCAGTGGTTATTAATAGGTTTTAGTCAAACTGAGGCTTTGGCAGGCTATGCAGTAAAGTCACCTAAATCCTTCAAAAGCTGTACTTCATGGAAATCACTGAGAACACAGAGGTCATTGCTTCAGCTCTCTCTCCAATCATAGTGTGTAAATAAGTCTTCAAACTTCACTGCATGCACAATAACTGTCCACAAGAAACCATTTTTTTCTGCTTACATGGTAGGTTTGGGGGTAATAATTTATAAACAAAGAGTATCCCTGAACTGTCACCTACAAGATAGGAGTTGGAGAGTCGTATCTCAATAGCACCAGAGCAAATCCAGAGTAACTGGTGAAGGTGAGCTGTCTGGAAAAAAGAGGACTTCACTTAATTTTTGTTTAAGGTCTGGAGGAGTTTTCGTTGGAGCTCTGTAAAAGGAGCTGAGTGGTAGAT
Organism: Eublepharis macularius; assembly: GCF_028583425.1. Taxonomy (NCBI): domain Eukaryota; kingdom Metazoa; phylum Chordata; class Lepidosauria; order Squamata; family Eublepharidae; genus Eublepharis; species Eublepharis macularius. The sequence goes on from NC_072791.1 coordinate 39,337,313, forward strand.
CATCTGCTTTGCGTGCAAAAGGTCCCGGATGCATTCCCCAGCATCTCCCTCTTTTCTCCAAAAAGGACTCAAAGTGGCTTAACGGATCCTCTTCTCATCATCACATAAGCCTCCTTTTACAGCTGGGACTCTTCCTTTTCCCCTCATCCCTAAACTGTTAGTTTATAGTACACCTTAATGAGACTCAATGGGTTAGTCAATACAATCAATGGCTGGGAGATTCAATAAACAATACAATAGGGAATAGATTGCAGAAATTTAAAAATAAGCATAAATCCGAATACAAAGATGTAAAAAAAACCCATAAGAAATGGCATATTAAATGAAAAAGAAACTACGCAGTAGGACCATACTTACAGCAATAGCCAAAACACAGCAGTAAAGTCTACAGTCCTTATCTCTTTATCAGAGCATTTCTCTTATTTATGATAGACATTAAGGGCATGTTTATTTGGTATTTGCATGACTTTAGCAGCCAAGATGGGCAAGGATCCAGTGCACAAATACTGGCCCTCACAGGTGCCAGTATCCTGTCAATATTCATTATTATAACTAGAGATGGGCATGAACTGCATTACGAACTTCAAAAACCCACGAAATTGGCGATCATGCGATCGCGATCTGGCGGTTCGTGATTGTCCACGGCAAATGAACCAGCGTTCGGAAGAGGCCTAGTTCGATGCGTTTGGCCGCGGTTCGGGAAGCCAGACTGTCAGGCGCCATCAATCAATTCCCCTGGCAACGGAGCTGGGGGAATGCCTGAACTCTGTCTGCGCTCCTGTCACCCTGGAAACCTGAATGGAAGCTCAGCTTACCTTGATTGGCAGGTCTTCCTTCCAACCATGGAGCTGTAAAGCAGTTACAAGTTGGGAGAAGACACCCAGGGGAGGGAGGGGGAAGGGGGTGTTCTGTAGCCATGGGTACTCCAATCTCATCCCTGCAAACCCTGATAGGCAGGGTTTGGCAGCTCTGATGGCCAAACACAGACCTCCTGCATTTCTCAATGAGTCCTCAGCTTATAAATAGCCATGGGCTTCCAGGCTGAGTTTTGCTTTCAGCAAGCAGTGGAGTGGGATAGAGCTCTTGCTTGCCACTTGCTAGCCTTTGGGGAGAGAGACTGAGAGTATAATTCAGCTTGGATTTTTGTGGGAGTTTCCTGGGGGCCTTGGATTGGAGAGGGTATAACTCCAAGATCCCTTTTGCAATCTTGTCCAAACTTGGGTGATGGCTGTAGGAGAGCCTGCAAAACACTCCCCGGGGATATGGGCTCTCTAAGTGCCATGGGGGCTGTTCTGAGCCCCATGAACCACGAACCGGTTCAGCAATGGAAAATGTTCATTGCGGTTCACGACCTCGGGATCATTGTTGGCACCGAACCACGAACCACAGAGTCATTAATTTTTTTTGGTTCGTGCCCATGTCTAATTATAACCAAGTCAAAAAGGACCATAAGAGGACCAGATGGAGCTTTAAGTGTTTCTTCCAAATCCAAATCAGTGTGTATTTCTGTTATTTTACCCAGTTGTAGCAAATTGTCAGCTCCTGAGCCATAAAAAGTTCAGATTTAGGAGTCAGATAATGTCAAGATATCTTAAATAATTGGGATGGTCATGAACCAGCTGTTGCAATGCCTGCAGAGAAATAATGTTTCTTTGCTGCGATCACCACCAGTTCATAGGTTTTCCAATGTGCTCCACAGTAGATTCAGTGTAAGTTTTCCCTCATATGTCTTCCAGCCCTGCCCTTAGGGTAGGAGACATAGATGAGAAACAATCTTGTTAATAGATGCAGAGGAGTTAGCCGTGTTAGTCTGTGGTAGCAAAATCAAAAAGAGTCCAGTAGCACCTTTAAGACTAACCAATTTTATTGTAGCATAAGCGTTCGAGAATCAAGTTCTCTTCGTCAGATGCATGATACAGAGACTGTCTGTATCATGAGACTGTCTGTATCATGAGACAGAGACTGTCTCTGTATCATGCATCTGACAAAGAGAACTTGATTCTCGAAAGCTTATGCTACAATAAAATTGGTTAGTCTTAAAGGTGCTACTGGACTCTTTTTAATCTTGTTAATAGTTTCAAGGAGTTGTGTGACCATTTCATTATTTAGCTAGGTTTTGACTTGGTTATGGGGTGGGGGTTCTTGAACTACAAAATTATGGGATTCCTGTGTAACATCGTATTCCTTTCCTTATTGTATTCTCTGTGTGGGCAGGGAGAGAATGACATGGAGACAGGTTCACATTGGTGTCCATCAGCTGGCTACTTCTGTATATGGCTGACACGGAGACACCAACATGATAGTGTGTGATTGGTGATAACAACAACAACAACATTCAATATATATACAGCCCTTCAAGACAACCACTCAGAGTGGTTTACAAAGTGTGTTATTATTATCCTCATGACAATCACTCTATGAGGCGGGTGGGGCTGAGAGAGCTCCAAGAAGCTATGACTGATCCAAGGTCATTGAGCTGGCTTCAAGCAGAAGAATGGAGAATCAAACCCGGTTCTCCAGATTAGAGTCCCAAAATCCTTAACCACTATACCAGACTGAAGTGGGCAGTATCACTATGGACTCCAGTGAATTTTCTGTGATCTTCTCATCTTCTTGGAGTTGGATATTTTGACCATTTCTTTTCTCTACTGACAGAGTTTGGCACCATGTATGCATCAGTAAAGTCCAGGGCTTGGGACTGAGGTGCCTCTTTATGATGCACAACATGAAGAAGCAAACAAAACAAAACCCCAGATCTTCTAGTGTGATTTTCAGCCCAGTGGTGGCTATGTTCAAGATGACCACCTGAAGCATACAAAATAGGCAACTCTGTCCTTTAAAAAAGATCTGATCAAAGTGCATAAATTAAACCAGTATACAATGCATCCTGACTGATTAAATTATCAGCCCTGTGTGTGATAAGGAGAGCATGAACAAATCTTTCACATTACTTCCTCTGCCTCTGTCCTCTCAGTAGGTAGCATAAGTCAATCCACTTGCCTGTGACAGCAACCTTTAAAGTAGTGATTCTATGGGAATTAACTTAAGAGAAAATAATTCCATTACTTAGATATCACAGCTTCCTGCATCAATCATCATTTAGAAAAGTGGTTGAAATGTTACCTGGAAGAAGGGACCATAAGGAGCTGAACAAATGCTAAATTGGTTCTGCAGCTCCTTCTCATGGTGGGCAGTAGAAGGCGGTAGGTCTTTTTCCCTCCTCTGTTGCTATATTCAACATTTATCCATTATTATAGAAACAACTCAATTAGTGACTCTACCGGGACCAAGGCACAGCCATGCTATCTACAATTTAATAGCTACCATATATCATAGAAATCCAATTCCCAAGTACAGTGGGATGTAAATGGCAGCAGCCCATAGATAAAATGAAATAAAAATCTTTAAATCATTGAATCTTAGCTTAGCTCTTGTAATCTGCTCATGTTTTGCAACTTGAAATTCACATATAATTCATTGCAATCATCTTGCAAATTAATAATGCTGGTTGCATTGGCGGTAAGACTGCTTAATTTTCTGAGGCATCATGAAATGAAAGGAATTGTTTGCCAATCTGAACATGAATGGGTGATTAAGCAATAAATGTGATGATGTATTGTCCTATATGATTTGGACATTCTCCCTCAAATAATGAGCAATAGTGCAGTGATAATCTAGAACTAAGTTCAACTCTTCTAAATAATAGAAACATGGCTGGTACCTGCAGTGTTGGCTATTAAAGACTGATGCAGAAGGAAGCCTAATGAAACATTATGCAAGATAATATCAGTGCATTCCTAAGTACAGTTAGGCCTTTCTAAATTCATTGAAGTCAGTGGAAGTCAGGAAAAGAGATGGGCACAAACAGCAATACGAACTAAAATAAGCCACGAGCAAGCTGTTCATGAGGCCCCATTCTAAACGAATAGGTGTTTGTTGCAAGCCTCGTTAGTTGCTGTTCGTCAAGCCAGACAATCTGGCAGCTGCAATCAATTCCCTTGGCAACCAGAGGCAGGGATTGCCTGAACTCTGCCTGAACTCCTGCTGTTGCCCTGGAAACCCCAATCTAAGCCCAATTTAGCCTGATAGTCAGGTCTTCCTTTCAAGTGTGGAGCTCCAAATTTGTTACAAGGAAGCAAAGAGCAGGGGGGAGGGGGGCTCCCAGCTCTGGTTTTGCAGACAGTGAGAGGAAGACAGTTGCTGTTGGCATTTTGAAAGAGAGACAGGGAGAGTGCATTGGAGCTTGAATTTTCTTTGTGTGGTGGAATAGGGATCTACCTCTTCAAGTTCCAGGGCTGCTGCCAGGCTCTGGGCCAAGCTATTATTTATTACTGGTACCTTTCCTGCTGCCTGCTCAGGTAAGGTTTCTGGGAGTGGTGCGGTAGGGATCTTGATGGCTGGAGGAGAGCCTGCTGGCCCCAACGAACAACAAACATGTTCATGACAGGATCATGTTCGTCAGTGTCCATTGTTCATGGACGGCAACGAACAACAAACACCATGTTCATTTTTTTTCTGTTCGTGCCCATGTCTAGTCAGAAAGCAATTTTCTTCCAAGTCAGATTGATGAGGGATTCTGGAGATTTTTGGGCTTCTTCTGGGCATAGAGCAGGGGTTCACTGGGGGAGTGGGGGGGAGATAGCTATGAATTGAGCAGGGGATTGGACTAGATGATCCTTTGGGTCCCTTCCAGGTCTGTGCTGCTATGTTTCTCCTTAGGATTGCATTGTAAATGTCTTCATGAAGGAAGGGTGAGAAGGAAGACTTGAGCAGCTTAGGTGAACATGCACCTGCACAACTCCTGAGACAATGGAAATATATATAGAAAGAGAGAACTGCACACATGATCAAATACCTCTGGAAGACAGTGTTTTTTCAGAAGTCTTTGAGGAAAGGTCAGTTTATATTTAATGCTGGGGTTTTGGTTTTTGCTTTTCTGGGGTTTATTATGTGCCTGACTAATTTTTATCCTGGTTTCTTAATTTGATGGGTTCAATATTTTATACTTTTAGGCTATTTGTGGTTTTGTAACAGTCCATGGTATCTCTAATCAAAGGATCTCACCTAGCTGAACTGGGAGAGATCTCTGCCTCAGAAACTGGCTAACTGTTGCCAGTCTGAATAGGCAGTACTGTGCCATATGGACAAATAATTTGCCTCAGTATAAGACAGTTTGATATATTGAGAATATTAACTTTGCTTAATTGATTATGTGAAAAACCTCCAGTGAGCTGTTTGTTATGGGGAAATGTTTGACTATGCCTGTGGTTGACCAAAAACCACTTACATTTTATGGGCATCCCTGTGGAATTCTCTAAAATGCTTGACATCCATTTGCAGTACTTCAGTCAGGTACTTACACAGGGATGCCAGGCTTTCAAGCTCATTGCCTGCCAGTGCCTGCAGTGCTGGTGGGAGTAAATGCTTGTGCATTTATTTCTCTTCCAGTAAAAACCATAAGTGGCATAATGGACGCTCTAGCATTTTACAAAAAACTCTATAGTAAAAATCACTTCTTTTTTTTTACTGGAAGTGATGTCAGTGGCCACTAGCATACCAGCACCCTCCCCCATTCCTCTCAGGGGGTATTGACTGTGCTTGCAATATGCAGTTGTACACATGCACACATAGCAGCTACAGTCCCCTACTAGTTCCACCCCTTCTCAAACCACAAATGTTACCTTTCCAAAGGGGCAAATGACTACTTTCTGTGGAGGATTATATCGATGATAGGTCTCTAAGGGTCATGCTAAATGTTGCTTCCTTCACAAGTTTGCCACAGACTCAACCTGGGCTTGCACAGACACACAGCAGCTCTAGAGAATAGTTTGCATAAAAAAGCTGCCACCAGGGAAGGGAAGTCAGCCCTCCTGTCTGGCAGTCCAAAGCTACTGGGGCCAGGGACCGCATTTGCAGCCCTGGATGAGGAAAAGGCAGTAGGCCCCTTCCCAGGTATTTTGCTGGGTGGGTGAAGCCAAAGGCATATAAGGTCTGTCCCTCCACTGGCAGCAGCTTTACGAGCCTCTCCTTTTTATGCAAGCCAATCCCCAGAGCTGCTATATGTCTGCATGAGCCCGGATTGGCTCCATGGCAAACTTGTGAAGGAAGTAATATTTCCAATGCAATCCTAAGAAGAGTTACTCCAGCCTAAGCCCAGTGATTTCAATGATCTTAGACTGGAGTAACTCTACTTAGGAATCCACTACTAGAGTGACCCAAACAGGGCCTTTCTTTCCTATATAGTATCCAGTCTTTGTCAGCATGACTTGGTGTTGGGGTTGTTGGCCTGCCAAAGTGAATAGGAATGCCAAGAAAACAACAATTCCCATCACCCCCAGCAATCCATTAAGTTCCGTGCATGTGCCAACATCATTTACTAGTTTACGGGATAACAGATGCCACCAACTCATTGAAATACTGCTCCTTTTAAATTGCAAACAAGTCATCGATAAGACTGAACTCTTTTCAGAGCAGGGGCATTGTGAGTGTAATTTCTGAAGACACAATTTGCAAGGATCACAGCATCACTAGAATCCATGCCTTGGTTTTTGCTTCATAAAAGGTATGTGAACTCTTCACTCTCTCATTGGGAACCTCTCAAGAACTAGGCACAAAAACTTTTTTGTTCAGTATATTTATAGTAAAAAAGCACACGTTGAATAATTCATTGTATATGTTTTCCTCTGAATACATTCCAGTTCTTTCTGCCTGTTGTTTTGTTCCTAACATCAGGAAATTCTGAGGCATCGTGTTTTTCTTTAGCTCCTTTCCTGAGATGAAAGACTATTTTTATGATTTGCCTTTCCTGATAGCTTTGGCAAGTGCATATAAACATCTACTCCCTTTCCAAAATATTTTAACCACAGATTAACCACAGAACAGATTAATTTCAAGCCTGTATACTTTGATGCATTCAACATTTTCAAAGCGTTTAAGTAATAGACCAAGACACTCCTGGAGAATGGCAGCTGTTTGGGAACATGCTAGGAAAAACAGGCCCAAGATGTTTGCTTGGCCTCAGACTCTTGGAACGTGTGTTTGGGGAACAGTTAACTAAACATGCTAATGGAGTTGAAGGGCTCAGAGTCAGAACAGTAATCCTTAAACTATGGGAGCTCTTTGAGTTCTTTCAGGTGGTCACCAACATCATGATGGAAACAACAGGAGGAAAATCATGAAGATCTTCCATACGCATATCCTACAAGAGTATTCAATGACAAACATCTCAGCAACACACGGCATGCACATCAGTGCTCGCCCTTTGTTTTCACCCCTCATGTTGTACATGATCAGAACGTACAGCAAGCTAAAAATTTAGTTGAGAGAGATTTCAGCAGTTTCCTGCATTGTAACTGTGATATGACGAACTATGATAGTTAACAAACCAGGAACCAAGAAAACTAGGCTCATGTGCCACAGTGCAACTATTTAAAGATCATGAGGTCAAAGGGTTTATGTATTCTTCTCCTTAATGCTGCAGAAGTTCATCTTTGAACCATCCTCTTCTCCTCATGCCCCTGTCCTTGTGGCTTCTGACAAACATCTCACTATGGGTGCAGGGAGGATGGATCCCATAGTCTATCAGCCAAAGGTGCTGATGGTCACTAACCTTCCCCACTTTTCCCTGCCTCAAACAGTCCTTTTCCTCATTCTGTTGTTTCTTTGTTATACTCTCCCTTCTATGATCACCACAACATATTCATCTTCATAAAATTATTATTGTTGTTGTTACTTAGTAAAATGTTCATTGTTAGAAGCGATGATGATTGTGCAGATGGAGGAACTTACCTATTGCAGTGGCTCCTAAATGTTATGATAGCTGGATCTATTGAGAGGGATGAGCCATCATGAACTATCAGGCATGGAGAGAAAGTTTGCTTTCATTGTCCTTAGTGTATTCAACTGGGATGCTTTACTCTCCCCTTTTATTTTACTTAGCAACAATTCATGGATATTGGAAGAATTAAGGGGATGCTAAAAGAATTGCTATCTGGGTGAGGGCTAAAGTTCTCTCTGGCCCTGGTAACTATAGCCATTGAGAATCAAGGTTCCGATCTATGTATTTCCAGAGTAGCAGGTGTGTTAGTTTCTAGCAGTAAACAATGAGGCTTTTACTGGATATTAAGGAGTCAGATATTTGCAGTGGAAATGCCTTCACTGGCTTCAGCTTATTAATTTATTTTTCAGATGTATTGGATGAAGTGGGACCTGGCCCACAAAAGTCTGTGCCATGCGTTTGTTAAGGTGCCTCAGGCTCTTTGTTGTTATAACTTGGTTACTGATGTTTGGTAGCACTGGGCATGCCAAAAACTTTAAACTTAGTGCAATCAATAGACATACATACTACGTTTGACCACTGCATCCTACATATGATTCATGCCTCAGATTGGTTCCCCCCATTCTTACTGCTCCCTACTCAACTTAGCAGGGCAGTTTTGGTAATTAATGTCATTCCACGACTTTTGCATCTGCAGGGAAAGGCAGTCAATCAGAGTTGCTCTGGATCATGATGACCAAATTAAATGCTTAGATGGGAGCTAGAGCTTCCTCAGAGTGTTGTCAGGAGGTGGTGATTGTGGGAGAATTCATACTTTTACATCAGTTGTATTGAGTTGCCAGCCTCCAGGTGGGGCCCAGAGATTTCCTGGAACTACAACTGATCTCCAGATCAGTACTTTTGGAGAAAATGCAGAATTAGAGGGTAGACTCTATAGCATCACTTCCTCAGTGAGTTTCCTCCCCTCCTCAAACTCCACTCTTCACAAACTCTTCCCACAATCACTAGTTGTCATAGTGGGCTTCTTGTAAAATATATCCCTTTATTGTTTTTGCAGTCAAAAGGCCTTTCTTTTTAAACTTATGACAAGACAGGGGAACAAACTACAACACCCGTGAGGCTGTGTGTGAATACACGTCTGAACATTTTGGATGCAGACTAGTAAGGCAGATAATAGCCTTCAAGCAGCTAGTCTTCAAATCAGATGGACACCCAGGCAGGGGGTATAAAAGGCTTTTCTCCCATAAAATTCTTATTTTCCAATGTGACTTTTACAGTTCTTTATTTAAATCACTGGTGGTGCCACCTGGTGATTGTACAAATGTGTATAAGTGGCAGTTCCCCACCAGACAGGTTTGATCTGTTCACACCCATACCCAATATCCAAGGGAACTTTCAGCTCATGTGATCATAACCGGTAATCACAACATGAGCTGAACCGGCAGATGCTGAAACACCTTTAGGTCACACTAGAATGTGACAAAATGTGGAGAGCTGTTTTTGTTGTTGCAGCTGTTTAGGGTTGCTGCCGTGTTGTATTTCAGTTCTCCTTTGAAACACAGAAGTGTGCCAGGTCTTACAGCATCTCTTCCAATTTGTTACACTAAGAACTAGTTTATTCTGCTTGTCTTCCAAGGCTCTATCAACTAACCAATACTGAAAGTAAAGCCAATAAGACTAAGAAAATTGATACCTGATTCAAGGGCTGCTGGAACAAGGTTTTTTTTTTTTTAAAGTGTACATATACCGAGCCTGAATCAGATTCACAGGTGGAGTAAAGTGATGCATTGTTTGACTTTAATTTTTCTTATCTGGGAACACTAAAAGGGTGTTCACTGTTGATGCCTCCTAAACAAAATTTACAGGCATAAATATCTGTACAACAGAACGCCAGGCTGTGCTCCTACATCTCCCTTCTTGCTTTTATTCTGAATTCAGGACACAGCAAAACAAGCTTTCCTTACATTTTAAGGGATAATTGCTACCAAATAATTTATGGGTGTAAAACGCTTCACACAGGGCACAGAATACAGCTACTTATAACTCAGTAAATTAAAACCAGCCTGTCTGCTGGCCTGGTATCTTGCTTCAGATTAATTGGATCATATCAGCATGCTCACATTATAAAGATCAAATGCAAGGAGGAAAGACATAAACTTTGGGTATGCATCAATGTATCCCCAACTCAGCAGTTGCTGGTTATTTATTGGACGTGTAAACAGATGCTCTTTCTAATGTGGAGATGGCAATCTGGAGAGAGAAAAGTACCTGCCATACGCTACAGGTATATTTGCTATTTTCGGCATGGTGCTGAGTATTCTAAAACCCAGGTGACTTCATGAGGAGCCTAATCACTATGCATGAACAGACTGAAATACAGAAAACAGATGAGAATAAAAGCTGGTTTCTTTATTATTATTAAGTGAGACTTGCAGTTAACACCATGCCATCTTGAAACTCACATATGTTTCTCTTGCTAAAACTTGACAAACACTAACTCCCATTCACCCCCAACTCATTTCTCATTGCAACATCTCTCATGCACGTGAAGTTTATGCTTCACTGCAGCTGATTAACTCCTTTAATTTGATTTGATTACTAATTTGGATTTGGGGAGCCTTATCCCTGAAGACAACCAAGGAGTAATGACATTTACAACAACCTTTACAACATATAGGCAGCACCATAAAAGTATGATATCCCGTCGAGACGCAGAGGACACCCATCATTGATTCCAGTGTTGTTTGCAGAGTTTTCTTAAGGAAATGGGGTTGCAAGCAAAAATGTTTTACCCTTTTGTGTTGTAGGATTAGATCATGCTCTGGATTGGGATGAACACATATCACACCACTGGCCAATCAAAGTCAATATTGTGTCCTCTGACCAGGTTTACAAGGTCCCAAGTAAGATGTCCTTCACATGACCTAGTACCTCATCCTTTCAACTGGAGTCGCCAGACAGTGAAACTGGGACCTTCTGCATGAGCCATATCTCCATGATGACCTACTAGACCATAGAAAATCACTTCCTCATCTACTACCAGAGATACGAGAGGAAAAGACTATATGCAGTAAAATACGAGAAGAAAAAGAGATACCAAATGGCAACAACTTTTTATTTGTAATTCCTGCTGTTTTAATATTTTTTAAAAAAAATCATGTTTTGTTCTCTCCCATGCAAATTCAACCCATCTTTATTTGCTGTTTCCTTGCATTCATGTGTAAATTGTACACATGAATTATAAACCATAATATTGATTTGTGCATCAATAAATTAGCATGATACATTATATGTGCACAAAACGTATAAATAAGGAACATTGTATGTATAAATGCAGTCTGGATTATACATACATCCATGCACATATATGCAGAACAAACAAATCTTTATAACCAACAGTGAAAAGCGAAGAACTAAAACTGTTGCCAAAATAAAATAGCCATAAAAAAAGAAATATTGAATATTCATTCATCCCTACCACTGAAGTTTGTTGTAAAGATAAAAATGCAGTCCGGAAGAGCCTTCCTCCAGTTAAAAGGGGTTTCCTCCTACTTAGGTGAAGTAAGAAATAAGCTATTTAAAATGGAGGAATGTTATTCAGCAATAATGGTCTCCTTATGCTGGAGGATCTTTCATGATACTTAATTCCAAATTAGTCTGCATAGATTTCTTTTTAGACATGAGTAATAAATGTACAGATTTATAGTTAACTGGCTTTATGCTGAAAATAGGTGTCATATGGTATTAGAATGTCCTTGTCCTGTATGAACCAAACTGTGTCTCATTTCCTAAGCACAAGCTCCTGAATAAACTATTAATTAGCGCAGTACAATATAGAATGTGAATTGCAAACTAATTTCATACATCATGCCTCTAGTTTTTATGAGATCATCTTTCTAATGTTACTGTGACATATTGTATATTTAACTGAGCTTGATTGTAGAAGCTGTCATTTTCAAATAAATATGGCTATGCCTGTATACTTGTGTGCTATAATGGAATTATGCCTTGATGCCATTGTATGAATGGTTGTATCAATGTTCTGTTTAAGTAGTGTTCCAACAATATGTAAGAATGCATATATGCATGAGTGAAGCATCACATAAAAGTTGTTTCCAGAAAAGGAGATATCCCGTTTCCTGGGCCAGACCTTTCTCCCATCTGTAGCATCTTCATTCTAGCTGGATTAAGTTTCAGTTTGTGAGCTGTCATCCATTCCAAAACTGCCTCCAAGCACCTGTTCACAGTTTCTACAGCTTCCCTGGGATCTGCTGGGAGATCGATATAGAACTGAGTGTCACCTGCAGCCCAAATCTCCAGGTGACCCAGTTGCTTTACATAGGTGTTGAAAAGCATAGAGGACAAGTTGGAACCTGCAGAACCCTATAGGCCAGAGGCCAAGGGTCAGAACAGCAGTCTCCTTAGCAGGCCCCAAGGCCATTTGTCCTGAGTCTTTCTCCACTGTCACTCTAGATGTCTTTCTTGTCTTTTCATTGTTTGCAACCCTTCAGTAAATCAAGGGGCTGCTGGGGGTCTTAGATCTGAGAGAGGGTGCTTAGGTGCAATCTTGCCAATTGCCCAAGTCATTTCCTCATTCCAAAGATCAACCAAGGCATCAACAGCAGTGTCAACCATACCAGCAGGAACATCCCGTAATGCCATCTGAGAACCAATCGGATCTATCAAGCTATAGGAACAGATCATCCACTCCTGTGGAATCTTGGCCCACCAAGTGTTGATGTGTCCATGACAAGGGGACTGTCTTCAGTCCCTCCACCTTCAGATCACCTTCTTCCAGCCCAGAGCAAAATACCAGATCAAGAGTGTGACTGGCACAATGTGTGGGGCCTGCTGTTACCTGAGACAAGCCCATGGTTGTCATGGAGGCCATAGAATCCTGCGCTGCTTGTCTGTCGCAGCCCCTTTTGTTGGGCAGAGAATTTTCCACTTCACTGTTCCGTTCATGGCCCATCCCATACTTCCACTTCGCCATTAAGAGAAAAAAATACCCAAGGGTATTAATTGAAACATAGACTGATGAAGCTTTGAATTTATTCTTCATTCCCCCTATCCTTTGCTGCAGCTGGAATAGCCTCTCTCTTTTCTTTGAATCCCTTTTAAAATAGTAGGTGTGATAAGAAAACCAAAGCAAACCTCACATTTGATTGCTTTGCTCTGTCAAAGCCGTTTGACATGTTATTCATTAATTTTAATTACTACTTTTGTAAATACTTTATGGGCTTCTGGTAGGAAGCCAAGTTTCTGTTCTCAGTCAGCGGTGCTGGAGAGATGATATTGGTATCTGTTCCCTACGGCACAAGACACAAAAGAAGCTATTCTGCTAATCTGATCAATTCCGCTTTAACATTCCTGGTTTTATGATTAGGATTTACAAGCTATTCATGGTCTTTTATGCCCTTTTCTTTCTGTAGTATGTCAAATAAACACCACAATAATTTCCTCAGCTTCAGAAAAGAGTAAAGTGGAACAAGAAGGCCAAATAAAAAGAACAGTGAATACCAAAATAAGTATCGCTTTAACATCCATTGTGTTAAGAAACCTAGACTCCATTGTTCCCAGGGGACTCTGCTGAAGGCAGCACATGTATAAGATTAGCCTTGAGTAGCAATAAGAGATTAATTTACTTGATTGATTTAAACCTGGATGGATTATCAATTCACACAAGAAGAAAACACTAGTGTGGACCAATCAACAACTGCTGAGTCACTTTAGATCAGTTGGAGGAATTTATTTATTCATTAATTCATTCCCCGCCTTTTCTCCCCAAGGGAACCCAAAACAGCTTACATCATTCTCCTCTTCCTCCATTTTGTCCTCACAAAAACTCTGTGAGGTATTTAGGCTGACAGAGTGTGACTGACCAGTGAGCTTCCATGGCAGAACAGGGATTCGAACCTGATTCTCCCAGATCCTAGTCTGACATCTCCTGAAATGGAAATGGTCTTGCCCCACTGATTAAAAGCTCTTCTCTTAGTCTGGAGGACATCACATCCCAACATTTTGCAGGACATTGTACTTCCCACCTTTGGTGGGGTTCCCTTGACCTGAGCTGACTCAGTAACAGCCTATGGGTTATACTGGATCCAGCACTGCTGCTAGACAAGCAAGTAAAAGCAGTTGCAAAAAAGGCATTCTTTCAACTCAGACTAGCCTGAAAGATGGCCACCTGCCTTGACACAGCCAGTCTGGCCACCTGGATTCATACTATGGTAACACTGAAACACAACTACTGTACTAGACTTTGAAGGGAAACCAACTCTACATAGGTTTCCCCTCTTAGGGCCAAGCTACACATGACAAATGACACTTGAACGGCAAGTGGATTGAGTGGAGGGCAAGTGAACAGGGAGAAATACACTTGTTGTTCAAGTGTCATTCGTCATGTGTAGCTTGGCCCTTAGTCAGCTCAGAGACTCCAGCTGGTGCAGAATGCCATAGCTCATTTATTTTCATGGATTAGGTGGAATATGCATATTCCTTCCATTCTGCAGTTGTGTCACTGGCTATTCATCAGTTACCAGGCTCAGTTCAAGATTTTGACTATCATATACAAACCCCTTCATAGTCTTTGCCCCTCATATCTGTGCAACTGCCTCTCTCCCTTTGTTCCACCATGGCAGGTTTGCTAATCTGAACAGGGTCTTCTACAGATACCGCTCTTCAGTTGGGCAAAATCTACAACTGGCCATACATGCCCCATCCTATGGAATGATCTACCTGAGGAGGCCAGGAAAGCTCCCTCTCCTGGCTTTCCACAAATTATGCAAAACTGAATTATTCAGAAGAGCTTTTTTACTCAAGTAATAGAGCTGTACTATAAGAAATGTTTCAGAGAGATGCCTTGGGAAGGGACAGAAACTGTAGACTGCTCTATTGGTTACTGACTGCTAATGTAGATATACTCCTACTGGGTAGTTTTCACATAATTAATGATGCCATGTTTAATTACTTATGCTTCGTTTCAGAAATGTTTCGTCCCTGTGTTCAGATTTATGCTTATTTTCACATTTCTGCAACCCATACACTATTGTATTTATTCATTGTATGTCCGAGCTGTTGATCATCTTGTATTTTGTTCATTGAATATCCTAGCTGTTGATTATATTGACTTGTTCTGTGTAATCCACATTGAGTGAGAAAAGCAAACTATGAATGAATGAATGAATGAATGAATGAATGAATGAATGAATGAATGAATGAATGGAACTACTTTATACAGAGTCAGATCATTGGTCTATCAAGGTCAATATTATCTACTCTGACTGGCAACAAGTCTCCAGGGTCTCAGGTAGTGGTCTTTCATATCACCTACCATATTCTCTGAACCCCTTAACTAAGAAAGGCTTGAACCTGGGGCCATCTACCAACAAAGCACAAGACACTGGACCCCAAAGTCCTGCAGTCCTCACAATAAAATTATTTGTAGCACACTGTGAAATTGACAGATGTTAGCTGAGTATGAATTGAGAATCTGTGAGCTCAGAAATGTATGTGGGTGGTCAGTTCAATCATATGGATGACCAAACACATGCCCTGCCCCACCTTACTTGTAACGTAATGTGTCGTTCAGGCTAGCTGTACATGTGACTACCCAGTGAACATGATCATTCCACCTTTCTGAAGGTAAGCAATCATATGAATCAAGGTGTCAAATGTATAGGCCTCTGTATGGATGGGCCATATCACATAGTACTTTAAGAAGTGTCTACTGGATGGGTGTGTTCATGTTCCTCTGCAATATGAAAGGACTGAACAATTGGTTGTACACACACCACTCTGCCATATCAAAGCAGAGAAGCTCTTGACACATAACACAAGGATCTGTTTTATATGGGATCAGACTCTTGGTCCATGAAGGTCAGTATTGTCTAGTACTCAGACTGGTAGCAGCTGCCCAGGATTACAGGCAAAGATCTTTCGCATCACCTACTACCTGGTCCTTTCAACTGGAGATGTTGGGGATTGAACTTGAAACCTTTTGCATGCCAAGAATGCCACTGATTAATGGCCCCTCTTGACTGCCAAAATTCTCCTCACCAGTAACTTCTAGGCATTGGCAAATGTTGTTTCCAAAAAAGGTAAGTTGGACCCTAAAAAGGCTCTTGAGTGCAATCCATATTATTTATTTAAGTAGTGATGCTTTTAACAATTTGCACTAATGTTAATGAGATTTAATATATGCAAAGAAGCAGCACTTCGATGGTATATGTTCCCACAACTATTAGGAAAGAAATAAGTACATACAGTGCTGGGAGATCCATGTTGAGATCTTCTCAATACATTAAAAATACAATAAAAAAACATATGGAGTAATGATACAGAGGGGGCCACATGACAGAAGTGGAAGTGAAGGGTGTTCTTTCTTGATCACACAGTTTCTCCTCTAAACTAACATCAACTCTGTGCTGTTACTATCCTTGGGGGGGGGGGAATGTTTTTTAAAAAATCCCTCCATCTTCCACCTAAAGCTTGTGGCAAAAAATTACTAATGCGGTCACACTTCCCTGTGCTTGCTCTATAACTAAGACCAAAACTGCACTGGGGATCACATATGAACCATAATAGTTTGTGCTTTAATTGGCTATGAGGATCTTTTCTCCTCCTAAATTCTTGAAGTTTGACAGAAAGGATTCCAGGAGGAAAACGTGTTTCCTGTTGAATGAATGAATAATTAAATTAAGAGCAAGATTGGGGTCCAGTAGCACCTTATAAACCAACTAGATTTTCAGAGTATAAGCTTTCAAGAGTCAAAGCTCCCTTCGTCAGACATCATATCTGAGGAAGGGAGCACTGACTCTCAAAAGCTCATACCCTGTAAATCTAGTTAATCTTTAATGTGCTACTAGACCCAAAATTTGCACTTCTACTACAGACCAACATGGCTACCCACCTGAAACTAGTCAGATTAAGAATTAGAAGAGGTGTATTAATTTCAATAAAAATAGATAAAGAACATCACAAAATGAAACCAAATAACATTTCTATATATGTCCAGAGTGGGTTGAACAAAATGAAGCTCCTCGCACCATGCTGTTGGTCACTAGCCATGGCCAGCATCTGACTGCTACGATTGTGTGTATAAACTCTTTTTAGTGCATAGACATGTTTTGATTTGTAATAATGAACTGAGATAATACATTTTCTTCCCGGACTTTTCCTGACCTTTCCCCAATAGATTTCTGTCAGAACACATCACATCACTCATCATTCACTGTGTTTGCTGAATAGCAAGTCTGCCTTTCAAGTATTCCACTCACAATGGTTACAGAGAAGGCTTCAGCATGTCAACAAGCAAACTGTAAAGTACAGTGGAAGGATGCATTTCTATATTGGTAATCCTTTTCTTTATTTCTTGAGGATGTAAACCCAAGAGCATCTTGCATCACAGAAAAGTTTATTGGGCTGGCAGAAGCTGCCACTGTTAGTGGAGCAGAAAAATACAGCCCAACCCCAATAATATGAAATGCCATCATCCAGTTCTCCATTTTGAGTCTTCAAATCATTCAAAGTATTCAAATCATATAATGAAAACATAGAAAAGGAGAGAGTGGAAATCATCCAGTGGAGACATTTACTGATCAAAAATCCTTAGGAATGGCACAAAACAGTTGTGAGTACTGAGGGCAATCCATGCATCCTCCAAGGAGCCTTCTTCTGACTTAAGGAGCTTACCTCCACCTTAAATGGTCTTCTGTCAGTGGAAATTTTTTTAAGTTGGAAGATGGCTCCTTTGGCTGGAAGAAGGCCTCTAACTTTAACCAAAAGGAAAGGCAGGGTATAATTTTTTAAAAAATATAAATAAACAAACTGCTCAGTTGAATGCTATCATCCAGCCCGCTGTTTTGAAGAATTTTTAGATGGCCCAAGGTCTCACTATAATCATCCTTCCTGAATTTAAAAGAACAATGGATCAGGCAAGGAACTCAAAAAGGTGAAAAGAGTTCACCATCTTCCTTTTTCCTCCTTATATTGAAAACAGAGATTCCTGGCTGTTAGAATGGTGAGTGTGGGTGGGGGGTAGGACTGCTTGCTGAGTATGACTCACATTTAAATAGGAGCATCAACCTTCCTTCCTTTCAGACACAGATTTATTGTGGATGAAGGAACATAAACCCAGAAAAGTAACAGTCTCTTTGACGTAAATGCATAATAGATTTATAACCAGATTAACCAGTATTAAGCTGATTTTGGGGACATGTAGAGCTCTCATTTGGTCCAAAGAAACAACTGACATCTTGTCCAATGAGATGAATGTCTCTGATTGACACTAAAGAATACCTAATAACATCCCTAAGATATTCATTTATATAATACATGTTATAATTTTCTACATGTGAAAAAGAGAATGAGAATAGATATATAGCATGGCATTTGCTGAAGAAAGCAGGGCTTTTTTTTCAGCAGGAACACAGTAGAACAGAGTTCCAGCACCTCTTAAAAATGATCACATGACCATTGGCCCCACCCCCTGATCTCCAGACAGAGGGGAGTTTAGATTGCCCTCCGGAGGGCAATCTAAACTCCCCTCTGTCTGGAAATCAGGGGGCGGGGCCACTGGCCATGTGATTTAAACTTTAAAAAACTCCCCCGTTGTTCCAGCTGACCCAAAGTGATGTCATTGTGTGGTTCTGCATTCCACCACTGAGTTCCACCACCTCTTTTCCCAGAATAAAAGCCCTGGAAGAAAGGAAACCTTATCAGGTGCTATGGAACAGGCTGAAGCAGAGAACCAACTTGGACTTTCATGCATTCTGAGCTAAGGAACCATTGCCTCGCCTCGTCTCTGTCCTAAATGACAGCCATGATATCTCACTCTCCGTCTCTCTGTCTTTATCTGCCTGTCTCTCTCTCACACACTCACTCACATACACACACACTGTGCTGTTTCACTAATTTCCAATTGTCTCTGTATACTTCTTACCCACATGAATGACATCTAGATTAGAAAGATGAAGACTGTGCCATGAGATGCTACATCTACAAAGACCAAAGATATGCAGTCATCTGCTTGGATTGTAATTTGATGCCAAACAAGCAGTATTTTTGAACACTCAGAAATGTTCACTTGCTATGTATCACTTTAAATTTGCCCAGGTGCATCCTTGCAAAGCTTTCCTGTCGCTGCCTCTGTCCCCCTTCCTCTGGCCACCTTCTGTCTAACCCACTAACAGAAAACAATACTAATTTGCTTAGCTGATGAGCCTGCTGAGGTGATGGGAAGCGGAACTGTGCGGCTTGTCCATCTAATCTTTCCAGGCTTGTCCCCTTTGCCTTCTTGTCTCTCCAAGAGGAGTATATTAATCTGTTTATAAACTTGACCACAAATATTTTCTGCAATAATTAATGGGCAAGCTGTAGTTCAACAAGAATGAAACATTCACTAATATAATGAATGCCATTAACTGAATCACAACACTAAATGCACATGCAGAAAAGCAGTGCATGCATAAATCATTCATGACCCTGAGGAACCATTAATTAATTATTTATTTTATTTTTTTAAATAATCCCCCCCTTTTATCTCTTATGGTTCAAGACTAGAAATGGGAACGAACCAAAAAAATTAACGAACCAGCGGATCATGGTTCGATGCAGACCATAATCCCGAATTCCCGAAATGCAATGAACATCTCCCGTTGCTGACCCAGATCATGGTTTGTGGTTCGTGGAGGACAGAGGGCGGCGCACCGCTATTCCCAGCGATACAGGAACAGTGGCTGAGGCCGGCGGCCGCTGGGCCTGGTGGGCACAGGGAGGAGGCAGGGGGTCTGGCCACTTGCTGGTGACACCCGCCATGTGCCTGCCCACCAGGCCAAAGTGGAGTGCCTTGGTATTCCCAGCGAGGTATTCCCTTGGTATTCCCAGTGAGGGCAGGAATGTGGTTGAGGCTGGCGGCCACTGAGCCTGGCGGGCACGGGGAGACAGCGATGAGCCACCTCCCCTCTAGGGTCCCACTGAGGGACAGTGCAGCAGCAGCCAACAGCACACACCTTCCTGTCTTGCCGGAAAGGACGGGAGGGAGAGGAGATGTCATTTGAAGGGGAAGTGGGAAGATCCACCAACAGCCGCGAGGCCTCCTCCGAAGCTCCCACTGAGCTACTCTTTGGCGGCAGCCGACAGTACCCACCTTCCTGCCTTGCCAGAAAAGATGGAAGGGAGAGGACCTGTCATGTGGGGGGTAAGTGGGAAGATCCCCCTGCAACCACCAGTCCAAAGTGGAGCGCGCTGGTATTCCCGGCACAGGCTGGAAGGAGGGTAATGACGGCGGCCACCAGGCCTGGCAGGCAAGGGGAGGCGGCGATGAACCACCTCCCCTTTAGGGGGCGGGAAGTCTGCCTGCTCACTGGCAGCACCTTCCATGTGCCCGCCCGCCAGGACAAAGAGGAGCGCGCTGGTATTCCCGGTGTGGGTGAGAGAGGACATGTCATTCGGATGGGGGCCTGATCCCCTAGCAAGCGAGGGTCCTCACCCGAGGGTCCCACTGAGGAACAGGGTGGCAGCAGCCGACAGCACCCACCTTCCTGCCTTGCCGGAAAGGACGGGAGGGAGAGGAGATGTCATTTGGAGGGGAAGTGGGAAGATCCACCAACAGCCATGAGGCCTCCTCTGAAGTTCCCACTGAGCTACTCTGTGGCGGCAGCCGACAGTACCCACCTTCCTGCCTTGCCAGAAAGGACAGAAGGGAGAGGAGATGTCATTTCGAGGGGTCGGAGTGCTCCAGAGAGGGACAGGTCGAAAGAGGGTGAAGTCGGAAGATCCTAACAGCCGTGAAGCCTCCTCTGAGGATCCCACTGAGGAACTCTGCGGCGGCAGCCAGCATCAACCACCTACTTGCCTTTGCTGAAAGGATGGAATAGGACAGGACCGGAGAGGTTGTTGGGAGGGGACTCAGTGTTCCGCAGAGGGCGAGGTGAGAAGAGGGACCATGTACTTGTGTGGGAGAGGAGGGCTGAGCCCGAGGCTTCCTGGCCGCATTGCGCAGCAGGACCGGGACGGAGGGATCCCACATCCACTCTGAAGGAGTGCACAGCCTGCTGTGGCAGAGGCTTGCCCACTCCCCCTGTGTCACAGTGGAGGCTGTCACCAGCATCACTCACCTTCCTGCCTTCGCGGAAAGGACGTGACTGGTCGTGGCGGCATTACCCATTCACCCCTGCCCAGAGGGGACCACTGCTGCTGTTGGCAGGGGCCACCGTGACGTGCAATTTTATGCGCAACAGCAGTTGATCTGTCCCTCATGGACCAAAGCTGAAGCATCATACAGCACCCACCATCTGGCCTGCATGAAAAGAGTGTGAGGGCAAGGGACCCATTCCCCCCTGCTCAGAGGGGGCAGCAGGTGCCCATGGAAAGGGGGGTACCATGCAGTGCTATGCTAACACCAGCAACAGCAGCAGAGCTGTTCCTCATGGCAGAAAGCGGCATCAGCTCACAGCACAACACCTTCCTGCCTTCGCGGAAAGGACATGTCTGGTCATGGCAGCATTACCCATTCACCCCTGCCCAGAGGGGACAGCCACTGCTGTTGGCAGGGGCCACCATGATGTACAATCTTATGTGCAACAGTAGTTGATCTGTCCCTTGTGGCCCAAAGTTGAAGCATCATACAGCACCCACCATCCAGCCTTCACGGAAAGGGTGTGAGGGCAAGGGACCCATTCCCCCCTGCTCAGAGGGGGCACCAGGTGCCCATGGAAAGGGGGGTACTGTGCGGCGACACTCTAACACCAGCAACAGCTCCTGAGCCTCCCCTCGTGCCCAAAAGCAGCAGCGACAGACCTCAACCACCTTCCTGCCTTCACAGAAAGGACACGTGACTGGTCGTGGGTCCCATTCCCCCATGCACAGAGAGGACAGCAGGTACATATGGATAGGGGTGCACCGTGCAGCTCAAACCTGTCAAGCTCAGCGCGAGCTGCTGAGCCGCCCCTGATGGTCCAAACCGGCAGAAGCAGACAACACCCACCTTGTTGCCCTCATGGAAAGGGTGGGAGACACACACTCCCCCTTGCTCAGAGGTGACACCAGGTACCCATGGAAAGGGTGGTTCCTCACAGTACCACTCTTACATCGGCAACAGCGGCCGAGCTGTTCCTCTTGGCCAGAAGCAGCATCAGATAGCAGCACGGCACCTTCCTGCCCTTGCGGAAAGGACGGGATGGAAAGAAAGGAGAGGTTGGGAGGCATCTGAGAAGATCGAGAGAGGGAAAGGTATGAAGAGGGAACGGGAACTTGACAGGGAGAGGAGGGCAAAGGGTCACCATCCATGGAAGCAGCCCTGAGAACTGAGGGAGGCTTGAGCCTGCTGTGGACGAGCTGGGCCGGCTACCACCCCAGGGTGGCTCAGACCCCGGGTAGGTCCAGGTCCACAGGAGGGTGCCCCAGTAGGTTGAGGTTCACCTTGATGAAAGTCAACATGTCCACCAGGTCCAGGTGCAGATGTGCGCGGCAGGGATGGAGGAGATCTCCCAGGTGGGAGAACACCCACTCGCTCTGCACGCTGGTGGGAGGGCAGGAAAGGATGTTGGTGGCGACAATGGACAGTTCCAGCCATTGGTCTGATTTCCTCGCCCAATACCTCCACTGGGTGGAACACGCCTGCCATTCAGCAGCCAACCACGCTGCCCACCGACAAGGCCCCTAGATCGAATGTGTCCACTGGGGTGGCTCTTCCCTGGTGCGAATCTCTTCCCACCTCCTGCCCCTCGCCCTCACCCTCCTCCTCTACCGCCTGCCACTTGCTGCGGCCTCTGTAAACGGAGCACCACTCTGTGGAGCTCCTTTTTCCAGTGCTGCATCTGACCCGCCTGCATGGCGATGCTGCCCTTGATGCTGGGGTCACAAAGGGAGGCAAGTTGGTAGGGCACCTTGCGGAGGAGAGGATGCAGGCATTCAGGACTGAAAGAGAATCGCCCTGTAGCCCGGGCTCAAGCTGGGCACCTTTTTACGGCTGCCAGATCTTGGCCTGGGGAGGCAGAGGTCCTCTGGTTGCCAACAGTGGGCGGTGATGGCGAGGTATCCATGAGGGCAGCTGCTCCACAGGTCGGCCGTGAAGTGCACTGTTCTGACTTGGGCGGCTGACAGGTCTCTGCGGACCATGTCTTGCACTGCCTCATACAGGGCAGGCACGACTCGACGCCCAACGGTGCGGCTCGACGCCCAACTGGAGCAGCAGTTGGAAACCCACACCCTCCATGACCAATAGGGGGAAGCCTTGCAGGGCGATAGCCTGCGCCATCACACTAATGCCCGCCTCCAGAGCCCTTGACCTCACCCTTTTCAGCAGCACCACCCCCAACCCCGATGGAACAACTTCCCCCAGGGAGGCCTGCCTGACCCTTCCACTCCCACCAACCGCACCCTAGGGGCAAGGCTTCTTGCTTGGGGTGCATTCTGGAGAACCTCCCACCGATCCTGGATCAGACGAGCTGGCAGCCCATGGTCTCTTCCCAACAGATGTTTCACTGCCCGAGGACAGAGAACAAAGGCTTGGGTGGTGCCTCTTCAGGTGCCGAGTCAGGGCCGAAGATGACAGGTGCTGCAGGTCATTGCCCCTGTGCACCAGGCCCTCACACACACAGCACCGCACCACATGGAGGTCATTAGGAAGGGCCTGAAAGTGCCTCCAAACATTGTGGTTGAACCGTGTCCCACTTACGGTTCCAGGGGAGGGAGGATGATGGGTTGCTGCTGGCTGTGCCATGGTGCTGGCAATGAAAGATGGAGTGGTGGGTGGACTGCAGGCAGGGACAGCACCACTGGTAGTTTGGGATGGGGATGGGCTGGAGGTTTCCTTGAACCCAAACCATTCCACCAAGGATCCCTCGGCCTCCTCCTCCCCAAAAATTTTTAGGAGTTCCTCTTCCACCACGGGCAAGACCTCTTCGGCCTCCTCCACAGCCTCAACTGGTGATTTTGGGGGAGCGGAAGTCTCTGCTGCTCCAGAGCCCTGCACAGCACTGCTTCCCATGCTGCAACCGGGACAATTTCTGCACTTCCCACCACGACCACTCGTGTCCCCCACCTAGAGCCTCATAATGCCAGGAAAAAACAACTGAGGAGAAGGAGATGACACCGCGAGCCCTCAGCGGAGGTACCCACCGAGCTTGGCCCCAGGGCCTGGCAGCAGCCCTGGCACCAGAGGGAGGGAGGGACTAGAGCCCTAGCCCACCACTCCCACAGACCTGAACAGATTAGGCACTAATGTGAGCCCTCAGCCGAGGTACCCACTGAGCTTGGCCCCAGGGCCTGGCAGCAGCCCTGGCACCCGAGGGAAGGAGGGATGAGAGCCCTAGCCCACCACTCCCACAGACCTGAACAGATCAGGCACTGATTAATAATCAATGTGAGCCCTCAGCCCAGGTACCCACCGAGCTTGGCCCCAGGGACTGGCAGAAGCCCTGGCACCAGAGGGAGGGAGGGACTAGAGCCCTAGCCCACCACTCCCACAGACCTGAACAGATCAGGCACTGATTAATAATCAATGTGAGCCCTCAGCCCAGGTACCCACTGAGCTTGGCCCCAGGGCCTGGCAGCAGCCCTGGCACCAGAGGGAGGGAGGGACTAGAGCCCTAGCCCACCACTCCCACAGACCTGAACAGATTAGGCACTAATGTGAGCCCTCAGCCCAGGTACCCACCGAGCTTGGCCCCAGGGCCTGGCAGCAGCCCTGGCACCAGAGGGAAGGAGGGACTAGAGCCCTAGCCCACCACTCCCACAGACGTGACCCGATCAGGCTCTGATCAATAATCAATGTGAGCCCTCAGCTGAGGTGCCCACTGAGCTTGGCCCCAGAGCCAGGCAGCAGCCCTGGAACCAGAGGAGATAGATCCCTATCCCCCAAAGCCAAGCTCAATTTTACTCTCTCAATCTCTCTGTCCAAAGGCTAGCAAGTGGCAAGCAAGAGCTCTGTCCCACTCCATTGCTTGCAGAAAGTGAAACCCAGCCTGGGAGCCCATGGCTATTTATAAGCATGGGTCCCATTCAGCAACACAGGAGGTCTGTGTTTGGCCATCAGAGCTGCCTATCAGGGTTTGCAGAGATGAGATTGGAGTGCCCATGGCTACAGAGCACCCCCTTCCCCCTCCCTCCCCTGGGTGTCTTCTCCCAACTTGTAACTGCTTTGCAGCTCCGTGGTTGGAAGGAAGCCCTGCTGATCAAGGAAAGCTGGGCTTCCATTCAGGTTTCCAGGGTGACAGAAGGAGGGCAGACAGAGCTCAGGCATTCCCCTGGCTCCATTGCCAGGGGAATAGATTGCTGGCGCCTGAATGTCTGGCTTCCCGAACCACGCCCGAATGCCCCGAACTAGGCCTCTCCTGACCACTCGTTTGTTAGCCATGGCCAATCATGATCCACCGGGTCATGATCGCGTGATCACCATTTTTGTGGGGTTTTGAGGTTCGTAATGCGGTTTGTGCCTATCTCTATTCAAGACTGCTTACAATTCTAAAAATAAAACAATAAACAAATACAGTAAAATCTCATCAATCCTACTCTCCAAGGAAATGTCTACGGGTCAAGTAGTCCCTTTAAAAGTCCTAGCAAAGGAAATATCTTTACAGCTTCTCCTAAAAACTTCCAGGGGCAATGCCACTCTTTCCTTCTCAGTAAGCCTGAGACTCAAGGTGGGATCCACTGTTGAAAAGGACCTGGCTTTAAGGGTAACCTTAAGGAGGCATAGTAATCAGACAGTGGTAGCCAGAGGATTGCCATTGATCCTGGGAATAAAAACAACAACAACAACTGTATTTATATACAACTCTTCTAGATAGATTAGTACCCTACTCAGAGCTGTGAATGAAGTCAATGTATTATTCCCACAATACAGCTGGGAAGCTGAGGACGAGAGGAATGGCTTACACAAGGCCACCTGCTGAGCTCATAACAGTAGTGGGATTTGAACCAGCAGAGTTTGGATTTGCCTTCCAACCACTTAACAATATACATTGTGAATATGCACCAAGAATGGTTACAGCTGCCATACTGAATGGCATCAGATGTGGAGATGCAACAAAACCACTTGAACTACTTAACAATTTAACAGTTCAGTCCTAAGAAGAGTTACTCCAGTCTAAGTCCATAGATTTCAGTGGGCTTAGGCTGGAGTATCTCTTCTTAGGAATTGCACTGTAAATTGCAAACAAATCCATGACGTGATGGGGGAAGAGTTGATTTAAGAGAAAATGGATATTGCAGGCTAGGGAAGTTGGATTTCTGATTGTGGAATCCTAAACCAAAAGACTCAGAACGGTGTAAACTCTGCTTTGCACAGTGAATGTTTTACTTCTGAAGATGAAACTATCACTTAAGTAGACAGAGTGATGATCCCTTTTCTGGGACAGTGCAGTTCGCTCCACAAAATGAAACCTGCATATTAGCTACATTCTCAAAGGACTGTTTCAGAAATCTCCTTAAAGAGCTGGCATATCTCAGAGACCACATGACCTCTATTGCCTCCAGCTGTCGCTAGGGACAAGCACAGTGACAGAAGATATGCTAGGTTTTGATACAACGATGTTACATGCAAATAGATGAAATGCTAATTGGCTTATTGTACTGCTTTGGTGGAAGTAATTGTCCCCTTTGATCTGTGGTATAATGAGATTTATTTCAAAACATCAAAGTTCTCTCTCTTAAAAAAACTGAATGAGGAGCTTAGAAGCACCATGTTTTCAAGTCCTTTGAGGAACAGGCGTAGGCAGTCAGCCCTACAAATCTTAAGCAGAAGCTTGCTACAGTGTTAGAAGGAAGGGATAAAAATCCATAAGAATTGGACTTTGTCCTCTCTGTTCATTAAAATATGCACAACTGGTTTCCAAATATATCTTCTTGATACAGGTACATACCTTTTACTTGCACAGCAGTTAAGGTGGTTATATTGTAACAAGCAGGGGACATGCAAGGACTCATTAATTCTTCTTCCCCTTCCCTAAAAGTCCCTGTAGCCTTTCTGATTCCCTTCTTCCCACCTACCAGCCAATCTGTCTTCAGATTTCACTCCTTCCCTCCTGCTGGATACCTCTCTCTGGGAAAAGTCTGTCTGAATTGTGTGGTGCTCACCACTAGACATGGGCACAAACGGGGGAAAAAAACCGAACACCATGTTCATCGTTCAGTGCCATCCACGAACAATGAAGGATGAACATGGACGAACATGAACTGTTCCCAGACATGTTTGTTGTTCGTGGGGGCCAGAACCCCCCCACCCCCCAACCACCCCCACTTAGCCCCCTCCCCTCAAACCCACTTACCAGGTCCTTTAAAGATCCCTTTAAACTATCAGCTGGCAGGTGGCAGGGTGGGATTTCCCCCTGCCGCCTGCCAGCTGATAGTTTAAAGGGCCCTTTCCTGCCACATACAAGGGGCAGGGCCCTTTAAACACCCCCACAAACTGACCTTCCCAATGTCCAATACCCACCAAATTTGCAGGGAACATAGTCCCCACTGTCCTCTGAAGACCCTCCCTCCAAATTTCAGAGAGATTGCACCCTGGGAAAGGCATGATCCACTGGTCTCCCCATTGGCTGTAATTTTCTCTTCGAAGTACTTTGAAGGGTTAAAGCCAGAAGGAAAGCCAGAAGGAGTTCAGACAGAGTTCAGTCCCTCCTTGCCTCTGGTTGCCAAGGGGATTGATTGCAGCAGGTGCCAGACTGCCTGGCTTGCCGAAGGGCTGCCGAAGGCAACAAACGAGGATTTTAACGACCACCTGTTCGTTTAGGATGGGGCCTCATGAACAGCTTTTTCAAGAACAGCAGATTAGGCTGTTCGTGGTTTTTTTTTTTCTGTTTGTAATGCTGTTCGTGCCCATGTCTAGTCACCACTACCACACCAGGACAGGTTGCCACTACTGGGCCATGCCAAGTTGTGTAGATAATAATGAGTCTCCCATGGTCATCGCCAGGCCTGTCCTTGGGAACTCCTCCATCAAGTGACATGAGAGTGGAGGGGGACAGGATATTTCCCAGGGCTGTTTTGGTCTCCAATTCTATTCCTGCTTCCCTGCCACATCTTTGCTTTACTGAAACCAAAGCTTGGAATGCCAGGCTATATTATTGTGGCTGCCTAATAGCCCTTATGGTGATTGAGAGTGTCCTCGTGTTGTAGCTGACTTATGGCAACCCTTGGTGGGGGTTTCATGGCATGAGACTAACAGAGGTGGTTTGCCATTGCCTGCCTTTGCAACCCTGGTCTTCGCTGGAGTGGCCCTGAAATCTCAGAAGATAATATCAGTGTGCATTCTTTTCTTAAAGCTACACTGCTATTTCTATTATTTTGGTAGATTCTATCCCCAAACATCTTTTTTTATTATTTCAGACTTTTTTGGAACCCTAGGCTGCCTTCAGATTTCTAAAAAATCTCCCCCCCCGACTCCCATTTGTCCCTGGCTCCATTTTGCAGATGTTTTATTCCACACTCTGACCCAGTTAGAGCTATCTTCAGTATTGGAGTTGTCTTACGGAGTTCCACAGGGTGCAATCTTATCCCCCATGTTATTCAACCTCTATGCAAAGATGTTAGGAGAAATAATTTGTTGCTATGGAGTTAGATGTCACCAATATGTGGATGACACCCAGCTCTATATCTCTCTATCCAAATCCCCTGGTGACACAATAGAAGTCTTGAGTTGCTGCCTGACAGTAATGGACAAATGGCTGAAAGCAAACAAATTGAAACTAAACACAGACAAGACTGAAGTGAATTTGATAGAGAGGGTGGAAGATACTGAAGGATATTATGCTCCCCTCTTTTGATGGGGTTCAGCTGAACTTTGCAGACTCAATTAATAGCCTAGGGGTTATACTGTGTCTGGCAAGTTAATGCAACTGTAAAAATTTCCTTCTTCAAACTCAGTCTACACCAGAATTTGCCCCTCTACCTCAAAATGGTTAATCTGGCCACTTGGATCCACACCATGGTAATCTTAAGACTAGATTACTTTGATGTTCTCTACATAGATCTGGCTCAAGATCAACTCAGAGAATCCAATCGGTGCAGCTGAGTTATTATTGGAAGCTAGGCAGAGCACAGATATTACTCCCATTCTGCAGTCGCTCAATTAGTTACCCATCAGTTACTGGGCTCAGTTCAAGGTTTTGGCTGTCACATATGGTCAACATGTGGTTCCTCATATCTACTGGACCACCTCTCTCCCTATGCTCCACAACAGCAGCTTTGCTCATCTGAACAGAGTCTTTTGTAGGTGTCACCTTGACCGTGGCAAAAGCTTCCTCCCATAATGCATCCCAAATACAAACTGAAGCCAACTTGTCACTATGGTTGATGGGAGTGAATAAGTGTTGCCAGTCCTCCTGCTATGGTGGGATGCCTCTTTCTGGCAACCATTGTTGCCCACCAATGTTCCAATAGGCAGCAGGAGTTTTTTTGTTTTGTTTTAAAAGTGCCAGTGTTGTAAACAAGGTGATTTCACTTCTGAGGGAAACCTAGAAGTGATGCCACATCACACTAGGAATTGCTGGAAACTCTATGGTTTTACCATGAAGTTTCTGGTGATTCATAGAGAGACATGACATCATTTTTGGTTTTCCAGGCACATGCACCACCATGTGCACCCCTATGTCTCTGCCCCCTCCCCCAAGCTCACAACCTACAGTGTATGCTACCTTATACAGCAAGTGTGCAGGCCAGGTACACCAACCTTACATGAGCAAACCAACTAAAAATGGTCATCACACAAGTTTATGTGGTCCAAGAGTGCCTCCTTGTCACCTTTAGAAAGTAGCTGTGTACCTAGTTATCCTCCAGTCTTGCAGTGCAGGATTAGCTGATCCATCTCAGTGCCCAGTTGAATTTTCCAATTGATGCATATTGGCCTATGGTAAATGGGTTGTTTTGCCTGCTTTGGATTGAGAGGAGGTTGAAGTGATTTCATTGATGGACACCCTAACTAGACATTTCAATAGATCAATAGGACACAAATGACATAGACAGACTGGGCAAAAAAGTGATTAATGAAATAGCTAATCTTTGTGATTACCATGAGGCATCACTCAGAGGGCAGAGAAAACTTCTGAAGAGCAGCCACTCAAGGCTATTGGATCAAATGACAACTGGGACTGCTAGATTGATTTGGATTGAGTCAGCTTCTTCATCTACTGAGAACTCAAAGGCTTAAATGTCTGTAAATGCATTTAAACTTGGCTATGAGGATGGAGGATCATTAATTTTTCTGGGCTCAAAAGAATGAGCTCACACATAACTGGGAACCAAGTAAGGAGATGACATTACAAATGCTACATGTAAGTCTGTTTTGCCATCTTCTGGGCATAGAGGAAGGGTCACTGGCTGTGTGTTGGAGGGGTATTTGTGAATTTCCTGCACTGTGCAGGGGGTTGGACTCTAGAGATCCCTTCCAGCCCTATGATTCTATGAATCTGATCATACTACCACCAAAGCAAATGGAGGCAGGGATGTAGGCACTGAATGGAGCTTTGCGTTGGGTTATGAGAAAAGAATTTGATTTGTGCGATATGTACTTTTGTTCAGTGTAGTGACTTCTTATAGTGTCTTCATTGCAAATAACACATTCTTCTACTGCATGTTCCAAGTATATTTTCCATCACATGGAATAATAATGATAACAATAATATTAATAATAACTAGTAACAAAGCTCGTTGTGGAAATAAATACAACAAACTCTAGAAAGGTGAGGGTGGGCCGGCGGGCATTGCCTCCTCTTTCGTGACTGATCCCGGAAGGGTAAAGGCAATAGTCAGACATTGCCACCTGCTCTGCTCCTGATCCCAGCTGGGTGAAGGCATGAGGCAGGCATTGCCACCTGCTCCATGCCTGACCTTGGCCTGGCTTCCCACTGTGGCGTGCTCTTGGAGGGACAGGCTGCCTCTTCTGGGCTTCCCTCCACAGCAGCCTGGAGACACATCAGGGTAGGAAGTGAGTTGTCTGGAACATGGTTAGCCTTTTATATAGTAGGATAATAACATTTAATTTATATACTGCCCTTCAGGACAAGTTAACACCTATTTAGAGGTGTTTACAAAGTGTGTTATTACGACAATCATCCTGTGAGGTGGGTGGGACTGAGAGAGCTCTGAAAGAGCTGTGACTGACCTAAGGTCACCCAGCTGGTTTCAAGCGGAGGAGTGGGGAATCAAACCCGGTTCTCCAGTTTAGAGTCCTGCCGCTCTAAACCATTACACTAAACCCCATTCTGGAAGTAGACTGAAAAAAATCGTTCTTCCCACCCTTTCAGAAAGTGTGCAAGGCGATTTTATTTGTGACATCTTTTTGTTGAAGTTCTTTATGCTGATTCTGTATAATTATTTACTGACAGTGTTTCTGTCTAGTTGATATCTAAATATGTCAGATTCTTTCTAAATCTGTTGTACATTTACTGTGTAAACTTGAATTTATTTCGTGTTCTATTATAAACCAACCTGAACTCTCTACAAACAAACAGAAGAAGTTATCACAGGTTCAGTTCTCACAGGGAATAAGTGAAATCGCAACAGAAATTTTCAGGTCAAAACTATATGGACAAGGAATTGGAAATAATCCTTAACTCTAAATTGAATGGTCTGTGAAGATTGCATTTTTGATAGTCCTTCATTTATTTCTAAATTAAGCTTCACAGTGGGTGCTTGCAGTTATTTACTTTTAATAAAAAATAAACCACATCTTGATTATTTTTCCTGCAACTAAGAAAAAATCTGTTGATCCATGTTTCAATGATCACTCATGCCAAATGTTTAAATCTTTTCAACATCCCACCCTACTTGTATTTTTCACACAAACATCTAGAAGATGAGCACAAAAGGCGAGTTTCAAACGAAATTATTCTTCTAAAATGAAGTTTGTTCTTTTGCTTAATCTTCACACAAAGGCCAAATGAGAAAAAAAATGTTGACATTCTCTTTTGATTCATGGAGGGATTGAAGAAATATATGACATTCTCTAAGGTGACTACAGGAAAATACATATAGACACCAGGTCACCTTTTGTGTTGTAAGAGCTAAATGTCCTGAATGTAGGAAAATGTTGACCAGTTTTTGAACAGATAAGCAACTGTTCATAGTAAACATTATCGTGATCCATACAATATCATGACAGAGCTATAGGCTTGAGTATTTAAAAATCTTTCACTGGAAAATTGCACTTCCCGTTATGAATCGACATCTGCAATAGCTAGCAATAGAATCTTCTCATGGTTCCAGATTGGATCCAGTGATCTACAACCAGAAACATAAATGGACTTAGTGAAACTTTGCTTGCACAACATCTTGTGCAATACATAGCGATTTCCTCCCTATGTATTATAGTGCCCAGAAATTAGTTGCTCAAGATCTTGCACAAGCAGAAATGCAGGTGAGGATACAATACATTTGATTTAAGGTTACTTCTGGTTTTTGTGTTTGTGTTACAGCTTGCACTAAAGCTTTTGCAGAAGCTTTAGTCCCTATCTTGCAGAGCTTTGTACATTTATTGGGGCTTTCTTGTTAGAGAAAAATATCCAAACCCTTCTATTTAACAAATAATACAGCAAACAAGACAAAAAAAAAACCCTGCATACATCCTGAGTTGATCATGATGGAAAACTGTTCCAAACGCAAGCCATAGTGTGAGCACCCCAGTCTAAGAGCCAAGATACCTTTGACTTATGCCCTTTGGTTCATGCTTAAGGATTCTCACATCTGCCCCTACTTAGTCTTTTAATACCTACAGGAAGGTGAGAACAAACTTAGCTTTCATGTTATGCAGCTGATGCTTGCTTGCGATCAGCAAAATCTTCCTTCCTTTGAATCTTATAGGAAACAATGAGAGCCACTTCAAGCATTCCCAGTGCTAATATGGACTTCTGTTAGGTATGCAGTGAACACACTACCTACAGAACACAAAGACACCCTGCAGCTGCACCAACAGGTCTTGTCTGCTCTACTCCTGCTGCATCACAAGTATGCTATCCAAGTGATCAGACAGAGAGAAAGAAATGGACTATGGAAGATGTATGGGATTTGTGGTGGGTGTGACCTCTTGATAGACAAACCGTGAAATCCTATGCAGTTATTCCAACCTAAATCCATTGGGTTTAGACTGGAACAAACACTGCATAGGATTTAATGGAAAGTGAATGAGAAAAGAAATCTTGCTTTTTCAAAGCGAGGGGTAGTATGGGGGAGCGGCAATCCTGGACGATCTACTTGGATTGCTAAAATATTGCTGGGGTAGGGAAGGTGACATTTTAGAAATAGTAGTTCAAGCCATTATTCATGCTGTTGGAGCAAGAGGGAATTTATAAGATTAAGTTATAACAGATATGTTTCACATGTCTCCCCAGGAGTAGGCTTGCATGAGGTGGAGATATGTGCTCATATGACTTCTCCTACCACATTGGAACTTGCACTGTGGCCTTCTTCAGATAGCATATGTGCTTTGTAATCAATATATATGGGGGAAACGGGGATGGCAGTGATGACCTCATCTTCAGCCTACACATCCTACTATATAAAAGGCTAAAATATTCAAGACAACTCACTTCCTACCCTAGTGAGCCTCCAGAGGGCACTGCTGTGGAGGGAAGACAGATGAGGCAGCCTGACCTCCAGAGAGCGCACCACAGTGGGAAGCCCAGGCCGGGATCAAGTGCAGAGCAGGCGGCAATGCCCATCTCCCGCCTTTACCCAGCTGGGATCAGGAGCAAAGCAGGTAGCAATGCCCATCTACTGCCTTCACCCAGCTGAGATCAGGAGCAAAGCAGGTGGCAATGCCTTTCTCCCACCTTCACCCAGCTGGGATCAGGAGTGGAGCAAATGACAATGCCCGTTCACCCTTTACCCAGCTGGGATCAGGCACGAAGCAGGTGGTAATGCCTGCCCATGTTCACTCAGCCGGGATCAAGCACAGAGCAGGTGGCAATGCCTTCCCCCCCCCGCACCATCCAGCTGGGATGAGGAGCAAAGCAGGTGGCAATGCCCACTTCCCGTCTTCACCCAGCTGGGATCAGGAGCAGAAAGGGGGCAATACTTTCCCCCTGCCTTCACCTATCCAGGATCAGGAGCGGAGCAGGAGGCAATGCCCACCCACCCCCTTCACTCAGCCAGGATCAAGTGCAGAGGAGGTGGCCATGCCCGCCCCCCCCCCCGCCTTTGTCTGACTAGGATCAGTGACAGAGGAGGAGGGAATGCCTGCCTGCCTGCCCTCCCCTTTCTAGAGCCCATTGTATTTTTCCCCACAATGGGCTTTGTTGCTAGTATACCCAGTGTACACGTGATTTTTCTTTTTAAAGCATTTTTGGGGGGATTCTATGTTTGATGAAAATTATTGAAGATATTGAAATGAGTCATACCCAAGAACTCATCTCATTCTACTCACATTGTGGTTTGTTCTGTATATTTGCTATACAAGTGGTTGTATTTGTGCCTGTATTTGTGTTTACTCTTAGCATAATGCTACTCGTGGCAGCTAATCTTGTGATACCATGGATGGTCTGGCTTGGCACCCTTCTAGCTCTAGGACAGACTGGCACTCTAGGTGATTGCCTAGGTATATGTACTGGAAAGTCCATCTTTGGGAAAACATTTGTATGTTGTGTCCCTTCCTATAACGTAGCGCTCAAGGTACTCACATGCTGATAATTCTATAATAGATAGGTTGTGTACAGGGACTTGTTCCCATACTCCCAGGAAACAGAAAAATAAATCTATGTATACATGCATATTATCATTTGTTACAATCTGTGAAACTTAAAAAAAGAAGCTTCTAGAGCTGCAGAAAGAAATCTATGTTTTCATATTTCCAAATAAGTACAATTTTCATGAGGCGCACTGAGAATACACATGCATGACTTGTTCAAGTTTTGGCCGATTTACCAGACTTTGCCATTAACATATACTGAGACTAGGCAGCCATGGGGGACAAAGCAAGACACTTCACCAGTGCAAGCTGCTAACTGTGCTATCTTAATGTTTTGTGCACTTAAACGATGTGGTGAACAGCAGATGGAGAGGGGCGGTGACACAAATTTTCTCAGTTGAGTATCTGTGACCCTGAAAAATTAGAGGGCATTTTGAAAAACATGTCAGAATGTTGCTATAATTATATTTAAATATTGTCAAAGAGTAGCACAAGATAAAACTTCTTTTGTATTTCGCTTTCCCTCTCATTAATATTAATTTTTAGATAGCTACATCAAGTCCTTCTGAAAGACCTTGTTTTTTTAAAAAAAACTTGCGCGAGATGAAAATGTTACGGTTACGAGTGTGCCTCCACTCAACATGTCAAACTGGACATTTCAAATTACATTTTAGCAGCCAAGATAAAGATGTCCTCCTAAGAGTGCTAATATCTCAGAATTATATTTAGCAGAGGGCTGATATAATAGAAACATAATCGTAATTGAGACATTTAAGCTGCCCCTGTACAAGAAATCCTTTTTGTACATCTGGTGCTTCCTGGAAACTTAAACACCAGGGACTTTATTTTAATTTGCCTAATGCCATGTTCCTGTCAGTAATGATGGCTATGAACTATCCGACTAATCTCTCCAATGCCAATTTCACAGAGAGATGGTAGTCATAAGGTGGTGATTAGATTTCTCCAGGTAAATTCACTTTCCAGGCAAATAGACATTACTTCAAGCAGGACCAGAGCACAGTTAAAAAGAAAGCACATCCTTTTTGGCAAATGCCTGGGCATTACTTGAAGATTGGCTTGTGTTGACAAATGGAAGTAAATTATAGTAAGTCCAAAATACTTTTTGAGCAAAAAAAAGGTGTTGCTTAGCATAATGTTTTGCCATGTAAATAGGTTGTGTTTTGTTTTTTGCTGGTCAGTGTGGAAATTTGAATGTATGTTGCTATGGTTTAAAATGCAGGCCTCTAAAGAAAGGAGGAGGAGGCTGGATGGGCAAGTGAAGCCTGTTGTGATTGGATGGTAGGTGTAACCTAGTGGACAGTGCAAACTGCAGTTTAGTCAGAGAGGATCAGAAAGACAGTTCAGTTAGTCTGTGTGGAAGTCTGTGTGGGTAAGAGAAGAGAGTTATTCTGTGAGTCTGTTACCTGAATCAGTACCCTTGCGAGTAAGAGAATGTGGGGGAATTAGCAGCAAGGAAGATGGCTAGATGAGAGGGGTAACTGCGGGAAATCTCCACCAATGTTTACGGGGCCCTTTCCCCAAGATAGCAAACAAGTCTGGTGCTTTTAGGTTAAAAGAGCAATCTTTTATTAAAAGAGGAAAACACACACACAGAGGAGTAAATAATAAAATGGTTGCACACACACAGAGTCCTAGGAAATGAGGCAGAAGATGGAATAGAGTGAGGGAGGGGAAGTATATTTACTGATCCTGGAGAGGAGAGTAGTCCGCAGAGGAAGAGAGCTTCAAGTGTCCAGCGTTCTTGGCAAGGAGAGAAAGAGAGAGGCTTAGAACAGTGACTTCAAGGGTATGACGCTTAGATCTGAAGGTGCAGCATGTACACCTAAATGGGGCTAGAGCCCTGGTTCTTATTGGGAAAAATGTGCCCTGAGGCTGTAGGAGTCCCTTCAGCCATTGGGACAAAGATCGTAAAGGTCTGTCTCTGGGAATAACAAAGTTTTGATTACCTTGATTACTTGCTGCCAGGGTGTGTAAAAGGAAATGCAAAGTCTCTCCTGGAGCTACACAAAAGGGTTAGTTTGCTAATGAATCTACCAGAGCTGAATTGATGAATTTATATAGGAGAAAATATAGGTTCCCAGAGAGAGAAATTAACTTATGGATGCTGATTGATTGCTCCAAATCTTGGGGTAGGAAATGTAATCATGGGAAGAGGGCATTGGAATGTACTAATGGGGTGACACAGCACAGCCCGCTATTGTCGTGGTCTCAAGCCAGTTGCTGAGGAGATAGTAAATTCAATCACCCGTGTCCTTTGCATTTGCATGCACATTCCAGGCATACCTGATTCTCTTGGGCTGGGTCCAGCAACATTCTGCCTAGCCAGCTTGGAATTTCCCCTGATGCAGACCATGCTACATTAATCCAGGGGTCCTGTGACCTTTTATATCACAGGCTCATATTAAAGGTGTATGAAATATGGTGAAGGCCAGGGCCAATCCCTTACAAGTGAGGTTCTGAGGGAAGAAGTCTGTGGTTTTTTACTTTGTGAATGAAATCAGCCTAGTTTGGCGTAGTGATTAAGAGTGCTGGGACTCTAATCTGGAGAACTGGGTTTGTTTCTCCACTCCTCCACTTGTAGCCAGCTGGGTGACCTTGGGTCAGTCACAGCTTCTAGGAGCTCTCTCAGTCCCACTCACCTCACAAGGTGATTGTTGTGGGCATAATAATAGCATACTTTGTAAACCGCTCTGAGTGGGCATTAAATTGTCCTGAAGGTTGAGGTATATAAATCAAATGTTATTATCATCATCATCATCATTATTATTTCTATGTGGCAAGTGAGCTTCTGGCAACTCAATGAATTCCATGCAATTCACTTTTCAAGAGGAATGTTGTTTAAAGCCTGCTCGAGTTTTCCTCCAGGGGTGGGGTGGAGCAGAGCAGAGCGGAGATCTTTCTCCCAAACTGGGATGCAGGTCTCCCCTCACTTCCATATTTACAAGCCAACTTGATGCTGCAGCCATCTGCTTGACTCCTAGATGGTAAACAATTTTACTTAAACAGGAATGTTTAAAGCTCGCTTGAGTTTCCCTTCAGGAGCTTGAAGGCAGGGCCAGACTACACTTCCCAAGGAAACATGCAAGAATCAGACATGTGTACAACACGTGTCAGGTGTCTTGTGTAGTTTGGCTCTGAGGGCCAAGCTACACATGATGAATGACACTTGAACGGCAAGTGGATTTAGTGGAGGGCAAGTGAACAGGGAGAAATACACTTGCTGTTCAAGTGTCATTCGTCATGTGTAGCTTGGCCCTGAGTGGGCTCAACGTGGGTGCAGGGATCAGATTACTAGCATTCAAAGATGTTTAAGAAGTTAGAGCACAGACATGATCTACAGACACAGCAACCTGAGCAAGGATCAGACAAAAGTGATACAAAAGTGATACAACGACAGTCTTCTGACTGTGATTCTAGACTCCTCTAGCAATTTTTAAAATAAGAATTGATTATATATTCTTGACATTGAAAGTTTTGGAAATCATCCTTGACCTTAGTTTTATAGTGTAGGATTTCTCCTCTTTGTTCAGCAACACTTGATCATGGCTGCTATTGCAATGGCATTCCAGGATGAGTTAGCTTCTCATATGAAGACAAGATGGCTAAGAGAGTTAAGTAAGATAAAAGAGCTTCCTTGTGGTTAGGTTTTTTTTATTTCTGCACTTCCCACTCTATGTAGATCATCTTTGTTTTCCTGTCTTTTCCTTTTGGCTTCTCAGGCTCAATGGCTTAGGTAAGCTTTTCCATCCTTTGTTATTCCTTGGCTAGGTCATTGACATATCTATGGAGCTAGAAGGCTCTGATGCTGAGAGATTGGTCATATCCATCCTGTTTTATCCTTGTGTACTGTTAGCCTGTAAAGGGTGCTTAGCAGAGCACAGACCCTAGTATTGTAACTTTGACATAAATTCTGGGATGCAAGGATGCAATTGCACCACTTTCACTAAAAAGGAGATCAGTACTTACAGTCAAAGGGTTGTATTGTCAGTAACATATAAGTCCCTCAGGGCTATATTTGTTGTAAAGTACTGTATTATTCGCTGGATTATTTGGCCTTTTCTTTTACATTCTACCCAATTACTGTGTCATTGAAAAAAATGTCCATACATATACAGATATGGAAGGGGGGCAATATTTATGTGGCAGGTTAGATAGTTGTATCACTGCAAACTGGCACCCAGAGTTCTGTGGCCACAACCAGTAGGTAATGAAGAGAGGGCTACAAGGTGGGAAAACTGAGAAGAAAAAGTAGCAGCCAACAATTGGGAGGGAGTTGGATCAAATGGGGAAACAAGACCAAGGAGATAGCAAGAGAAGGGGGTAGGAAGGGTTTCTCTTTCCACACAAGTTCTCACAGATGCTTTCTTGTACTCAGAATAGTAGACTACCTGAAGCCCCCTCCCTAATGCTAATCATAAAAGTAATAACAGAGCCAGACACAAAGACAACAAAGAGACCTGAGAAAAGCCCCAATGTTGCATGTCAAGATGATATTAATCCTGCATCTACTTATAGTTATGGGTATGCTTGAAGCCAGAACTGGATCACCTGACTACACCATTCCCTATTCCTTCTCAGAGATTCTTCTGCAATGGCACTATAGAGCCCAAACTGTCTCAGAACTCCACTGAAAGAAGGATTCCTGCCTCCCCCCCAAAAAAACTGTTTCATAAAAGAGCAAGCAGGGGGCCCTCTGTTTTTGCTGCTCCATGTGGCGTATTCTGTGCACACAAAGCAGTAAAAACAGGGAAATACCCTCCCTCTATGCTATTTTGGCATGGGGAAACTGCATGAGATGGGAGGCAGGAGCTCTTCCTTCCCCCACAGTGGTGTTATGAGGCCATTTGGGCTATCTATTATTTTATAACAACCATTCCCCACAGCCGCTGTGTGGCTGCAATGTATCTGAGTTGGGTCTGGGGAACCTGGACCCAAAATGTGCATGTCTAGAGAGATGCTTAGTCGAGGGAATTTGACTCCCAGGTGAGAGTATTTCATCTCACCTGCATGATTCCTCATGGTTCACCAACTTGTACCATGTGAATTTTGGAACTCCCTCTCCAGGGAAATTCACCTGTCTCTCTGTCATTGGCCGTTTCCAGACGGCCCCCCGCCTCGCGAAACGTCGCGCGTCGTCGCGCGTCGTTGCGCAGAAAACGCGAAATATCGCGTTTTCTCGCGCGAGTTTTGCGCGACGTCGCGCAAAACTCGCGCGAGAAAACGCGATATTTCGCGTTTTCTGCGCAACGACGCGCGACGACGCGCGACGTTTCGCGAGGCGGGGGGCCGTCTGGAAACGGCCATTGTCTTTCACCAGCAGGTAAAGGCTTTTGTTTTGTTTGGCATATCCTCCTGTAAACTCTTATTGGCATTCCTCCATGGTTATGTGTGGGCATTTGTTTGTCTGTTTGTATGCCTATATGTTCCAGTTGTATTTATAAATGCATGTTAAATGCTACTTTTAATGTTTTAAATGTTTTAATGACTGATGTTTGCTACCTTGGGGACCCTATTGGGGTGAAAAGGCAGTGTAAATGTTTCAAACAAATAAATAATCAACATGCTTACATAATTCAAGGGAATAGCAAAAAGCAGAAAAAAGTAAAATAAACACACACACCTCAAACCCTAAACCCTAGCAAGGACTGCTTCTTTTAAAAAGAGAATACACTAGAATAGAAAATACTTTGTGTAAAATATGAAGGACAAATTCTTATCCCAGTATTAAAGAAGCAGCTGTTTATCCACTGGGAAAACAATACAGCCTTATTTAAAGTTTCAGGATCTTTTATCAATGAATGAAATTTATTTTTCCTTAGGTTTCCTTAGGTTTTCTTAATTTCTACAGAACATAGAGTACTAGACTGTCTTCAGACACATACTCAAGCTTTATAAATATACAATTTCTCTAATATATCAAGTCAAAACATATGTTCATATATTTAAGGGAAAACACAGAACAGTTTTAATTTGAATTTAGGAAAATATGTGGTTAGGGCTGTAACATTAAAATTTATTGGCTCCTCTGATGAAGCAGTAATAAAATATTTACAGAGCAACCCTTTTATGTTTTAATCAATACTTTCAAAAGTGGGGTGTGTGAGTGTTTGCCAAAGAACAACATTGTTCAAACCCACTAAGAAACTGTTTGGGTTTAAACCTTCCATATGTTTAAATAATTATGGATGGGAAAATAGTCCATTTTGGAACAAATCTCCTGTGGCAGCAATGAATTTGCCTCCACGTTTCCCTGTCCATTGGAACTTCCTGAGACTATATTTGGCCCTTGCTTGGGAGGTCTATCATAGCTCTAGAAACATGTATCATAAAGCCAGGTTGCTTGTGGCTGCAACAGGCAGTCACTTCTGGCTTGGCATTGTCGTTTTCTGGTCAGTCTGGTTGTGATGTAGACATATCATCAATGGCACAGCTTCCAACATTAGGATTATTGCTTAGTATCACTTCTGCATGTGTTTGGACATGAGGCAAATGCCAGCCACTCCAGCCTACTCTATATTAGACATCTGATACACAATGCCCCATGGCGCAAAGTGGTAAGCTGCAGTACTGCAGCCCAAACTCTGCTCACAACCTGAGTTCGATCCTGGCAGAAGCCAGGTTCAAGTAGCCAGCTCAAGGTTGACTCAGCCTTCCATCCTTCCGAGGTCAGTAAAATGAGTACCCAGGTTCCTGGGGGTAAAGTGGAGGTGACTGGGGAAGGCAATGGCAAACCATAACAAAAAGCTGCCACGAAAATGTTGTGATGTGACATCCCCCCCATGGGTCAGTAATGACTTGGTGCTTGCACAATGGCTTGGTGCTTTTACACAATGGCAAAAGCCAATGGGGGGGGGGTGAATGAGGTCAATGCCATGGCAAAGCATGTGCTGGTCACATGCTCATGGGCTGATACAAATGAAAGCTGAATGAGGGCCCCCTATCACAATGTTTTATCATGAGAATTGATCAGAAAAAAATCTATAAAATAAAATGTATTGGATGCACTCCTTGTTGGTGAACTTCCACTTCCTGCAAGAATTTGGAATTTGGGGATGGAATAAATGAAATTTTAAAGCAACCTAGGAATTAATGGACAGGTCCCAGAGAGTCACCAGACATGGAATTTAATTTAATTTTATCCCATTTTCTTCCTAGCCATCTTGAAAAATAAGTGTTTTTCTTATTTTATTGGTAAAGGACTTTTTTTTTAACATACATCCAAGTTCTGTGTGACACTTCCAACCTGACTTCAGTTCAGCAGGGAGTATGATGATAGCCAACCTATCTTCCAGCTCACAGACAGAAGCTGGCCTCAACCTCCACTTATATTTTCCCCCAGACTATAAACTTTCAGGGTATCACTCACAATGTCCTTGTTCAAATGCCCTTGTTAAAATTATTAAGGAGACTTCTCTGCTCTGAAAACAGCTTAATTGCCTCTCCCAGATGAGAGATTTTCTAAAGCTGGTCAGTTGCTGCATACAGAACTAGAAAGGGGGGTTTAAAATAGAAAAATGTTGGATTTTTTAAAAAAAAATGAGAAAATGAGATGCAGAATTGCTTCAGATGTAGCAGAGAGGCAAAGGATGTATTCTATACCCTGCTTTATAAAATAAAGTTTAATTAGATAAGAGCCAGTTTGGTGTAGTGGTTAAGAGCACGAGACTCTAATCTGGAGAGCTGGGTTTGATTACTCACCCCTCCACTTGAGGCCAGCTGGGTGACCTTGGGCTAGTCATGGCTCTCTGGAGCTCTCTCAGCCCCACCCACTTCACAGGGTGTTTTGTTGTGGGGATAATAATGACATACTTTGTAAACCACTCTGAGTGGGCATTAAGTTGTCCTGAAGGGCGGTATATAAATCGAATGTTGTCGTTATGTTGTTGTAGATATGTTAATTTCTTTATTTTGACAAAGCAAGTGAAATGCTATTAGTCATTATAATACATCTATTTTTTTAATAAAAAAAAATACTGCTGGTCTCCAGTACACCAAAGATTGGCACACACCGGATCTATGCTCATTCTCATCTGTAGCTAATGAAAAACGTATCATTAGAGCTACATAGGAGCTGCTTACACAATCAAACTGCAAATATAGGCTTGTTATTAGTTATTAAGTGTTTATCAGTGCATTCTTAAGAAGTAACTTCAGTGGGCTTAGATTGGTGTGTCTGTGCTTGCAATTGTACTATTAACCTCACCTTTTCATCCAAAGTGGCCTCTCACATTGCCGCTTACAACAAGTTGAGAACAACATACACAATGAAAGGCCAGAAAATGCTTCAGAACAAAGTCTCACAGTGAGCCAAGGAGGGAGATGATCTAGCCAAACATTATCTCAAGGTGATCAGATGCAATGAAATTGTGGACCACACCAGAGGCTGATGCAACATGACCACTACTGAATTTTGTTAAATCCACTTCAGATGGGGGCACACTCAGGAGGGAGGCAATGAAAAGTAAGGAACCAATGCCCAGACAAAGGCAGCTCCAGACAAACTTCCAGTTAGAAGTTGCAGCAG
This sequence comes from Eublepharis macularius, assembly GCF_028583425.1. Lineage (NCBI taxonomy): Eukaryota > Metazoa > Chordata > Lepidosauria > Squamata > Eublepharidae > Eublepharis > Eublepharis macularius. Next base: position 39,380,261 of record NC_072791.1, read on the forward strand.
TGGAGGTAGGGTTTTATTCTCACTGTCTATAGAGACCCCTGAATAAACCAGCTGTCTTTTCTTTTTGCAAAGGGGTAGCCATGTCAGTCTGTCACAGAAAATAAAACAAACGTCCAGTGGCACCTTAAAACCTGTCTTATGCCAGAGTTTCTTACTGAGTGCAGCAAAAGTATGCGTATGTGTCAGGTTTTATCCTTAGCAAAGAAGGAGTCTGGTTTTATCTTTAGCAAAGAAATATGAGTCCTTTATTTAAGGAATTCTACTGGGGATAGGAAAGGAGTAGAGATAGCATTCTATTCTATCTATCTAGGCTAGGATGCTGAGAGATGCGGGCTGTAAGATGGAGAAGAGAGAGGGGAGAGGAAGGTGAAGGAAGGAAGTCCCTAAGAATACCAATCTGTACTTCAAAGGATTAGCTCCAGACCAAAGAGAGAAAAGATGGACAGGCCCTGAGCCTCCTATCTCCCTGACTCTATATAGCCCCCTCTGTAACCTGAGAGCCAAGCTACAAGTGATGGATTACACTTGCCTGGCAAGTGAACAGACTCACATGTATTCTTCCCTATTCACTTGCCATTCAGGGCCAAGCTACACATGACGAATGACACTTGAATGGCAAGTGTATTTCTCCCTGTTCACTTGCCCTCCACTCAATCCACTTGCCGTTCAAGTGTCATTCGTCATGTGTAGCTTGGCCCTCACTTGTGCTCCAAGTGGAGACTACTAGACAGCGTAAAGGCCTTCACGTCCTACACTAACAACATTTTGGGAGCAGTGACACAACTGCTGAAGCCCTTCTAGACTTATCCTCATGACAAGGCATTGATATTTATACTGATTCCCTCTTGACCTGCAGCCCTCTGAGCCTCATCCCACTCTGTTCCCAATAGTCCCTGATGCCTTAGGAGCACTACTTCAGGAAGGACAAGGGGAAGCCTGAGGGGAAGGCTGACTTGCAACGAATAGAAGACTTAATGGAGGGGGGGACTTGCCAGTGACATTGTGACATGGCCAGTGGTGTGGTGACATCACTTTGGCATGACCTGGAAGTGATGTCGTCATATAGGGGCAACACTTTACCATTTGGCCAATGTGATGATAGCACTTACAGGTCATGCCTGAAGTGGTCATGAATGACATTGATGCTGACCACCTCCCCATTTCCCTCAGCATTTTTCTCCTGGCACTGAGCTGAGCAGTAGTGGGGTGGGAGACCTCCCATCAAAGCAGGAGACCCGCCCTCCATAGACTTGTTATGTAAGGCAAGTTAAATTATTCATTTTGAAATTTATTTAGAAAGTTATACCCCACTTTTCTGCTCAAAGTGGCTTATAACTAGACATGGGCATGAACTGCATTGTGAACTTCAAAAACCCACTAAACTGGCGATCGCGCGATCGCGATCCAGCAGATTGTGATTGTCCACGGCAAATGAACCAGCATTCGGAAGAAGCCTGGTTCAGTGCATTTGGCTGCAGTTCGGGAAGCCAGACAGTCAGGCGCCATCAATTAATTCCCCTGGAAATGGAGCCAGGGGAATGCCTGAACTCTGTCTGCACTACTTCTGTCACCCTGGAAACCCGAATGGAAGCCCAGCTTACCTTGATCGGCAGGTCTTCCTTCCAACCATGGAGCTGCAAAGCAGTTACAAGTTGAGAGAAGACACCTGGGGGAGGGAGGGGGAGGGGGTGTTCTGACTCACGGGCACTCCAATCTCATCCCTGCAAACCCTGATAGGCAGCTCTGATGGCCAAACACAGACCTCCTGCGTTGCTCTATGGGACCTCAGCTTATAAAAAGCACTGCGCTCCCAGTTCTGGTTTCACTTTCAGCGAGCAGTGGAGTGGGACAGAGCTCTTCTTTGCCACTTGCTAGCCTTTGGGGAGAGAGACAGAGAGTATAATTGAGATGGGATTTTTGGGATAGGTATCTATCTCCTCTGGTTCCAGGGCTGGCTGGAGGAGAGTCTGCTACACACTCCCTGTGAATATGGACTCTCTGTGCAATGGGGGCCGTTCTGGCGCCCACGAACTGCGAACTGCGAACCATTTCGGCTACAGAAAATGTTCATTGCGGTTTGTGACATCAGGATCATCGTCGGCACCAAACCACGAACTGCTGATTCGTTAAAATTGTTTGGTTTGTGCCCATGTCTACTTATAACAAGTAGACTTGTCCCCTCCTCCATTTTATCCTCACTACACCAACCCTGTAAGGTAAGTGAGGCTGAGAGTAACAGGCCCAAGGTCACTCAGCAAGTTTCATAGGATTTGGATCTGAGAGTAGCAGACCCTGGACCAACACTCCAACCACTACACCATGCTGCCTCTATAAGACTGTCTCAATATATTTCTCCAGTATTTTCACATAGACCATATTCTAATTCTTTTCCTTTTAGATGGGATTTTGTTATTGTTGTTGTTTCTAAAGAGCAACATGAAATTCAGACTGCAGGTCCTACTCCATCTTTATCTAACAATGCCATTAGAAAGTCTAACATTGGTCATTTTTAAAATATATCTGGTATATTTGGTTAACGGCAGATTTTATTGTGGGATTTAAAGTTACGCACAACAAATGAAAGGTAATTTTATACTCTCCTATATTAATGGCTAACTCATATTAACGATTGAATTATAATTGCTTTTTTGTAAGTGCTGACTATAAATGAATTGTAATTTCATGTGTTTCTATATTAAGAATGGCTTTGTTTCCCATTTTGAACTCCTTTTATCCACTGGGGAAAAAGATAAATACAAAATTACATTTAATTAATTTTAGAAATCACTTCTGCTTTCAGATATAAAGGAAGCAAGGCCGTTTTCAAACAGCTAAAAACTGACATCATCACGCCATTAAACAGGAAATTGCGCTATGAAGACGTGTCATGCCACAAGTTTTGCACAATTTTCCAGAGGCATTAACAGGCATGTGAAAACAGCCAATGTCTTAGATATTGCAGACTGCGATCATGTCCTCTTTGCACCAGGAATGGGACATGAGGATCCGTTGTGTGGAGTCATGGTAGGCACTTTGCATGCCACAGCCAACAGGCCTCAGGATGTGCAGCAGGAAATGCCTCTACCTCTTTGGTGGTAGAGAGTGCCATCAAGTCATAACTGACTTATGGCAACCCCTACCTCTTTGCTGAAGGCATTTATCACTGTATTGGCCTGTTCAACTCCCCCCTCCCACACCCAACTGGTAGTATAGGATTAGCTGGTCACTTTAGGGCAGAGCAGGAATTTGGGGGACTCACTCTCAGATTGAGCTGATTGAGAGAGGGGGAATCTTTAGATCAGAGGAATATTATGTGCAAATTTGGTTCCATTATATTTATATTTCCCCCTTATCCCACACCGGCTCAAAGTGCCAAGGGGGTGGCAACGTATGACTTACCATCATACGGCTAAGGGCCAAGCTACACAGGACGAATGACACTTGAACAGCAAGTGTATTTCTCCCTGTTCACTTGCCCTCCACTCAATCCACTTGCTGTTCAAGTGTCATTCGTCATGTGTAGCTTGGGGAAAGCAATGGTGAACTACCCTGTAAAAACTTCACTGCAAGACTGCGGATCTCTCTCAACGCGCTATAGGACAGAAAGGCCTGGTGGGGGACGATCTACGGAGTAGCCAAGGGTCGGACGCAACTGTGTGGCTTGGATCGGATCAGATATTTATATTTATAAACAGCTGCCCCAGATCCTTGAATAAATTCTCAATTGAAAATAATGGTCCTAGAATTCTGGAAAAGAATCCAGGAATGGTTGCAGATTTGAATTCTGAACAGAGTATCTTACCCAAAAATCAGCAATCACATTAAAGATCCTCCACTCCCAACCACCACCAAATCCTGGATCTGAAATCATAACATTTTTTTAAAAAATCAGAGCACACTCCAAGGCTGTAGCATAGTGGTTAAGTGATAAGATTGCAAATCAGCATTCTGCTGGTTCAATTCCTATGATTGCCGTGAGCTCAGCAGGTGCCTTGGGTAATCCACTCCTCTCACCCCCAGCTCACCTGCTGTACTGTGGGGATAATAATGACACTGACCTTGTTCACTGCTCTGAATGGGGCACTCATTTGCCTAGAAGAACTGTACTTAAGAGCAGTTATTGTTATTAAAGTTTACTGGAGGAGGGAAACCAAGTGCAAGGTATATGCTATTAGACATGATCTGGATTGTGTATATAGAATGCTCCAGTGTCACCAAGAATCTATGTGTGTGTGCATGCATGTGAGTGTGTGTTTTCAGGCTAACCCCCACAGATTGTAACCCCACAGATTTAACAATGCAAGCCCTACTGGAGGTGCAGTATTAAAAAATGTCTCTGTGCATCTGCAAGCAATGTAAGTATAACACCTCAGCACACATCCTGTTTTAGAGCTTAATACAATATTTGAGTATAAACTAGGAGTATAAACTAGCAGATGACTTGGCAAGCAACTGAAAAAAGGCTGGATGTATATTTTTGCATTGAACATGGAGCTGGACTAGTTGACCTTGAAGGTCCTTCCAATTCTAACAGTCTATAACCATAAGAATACATGTGACTGTTGTGGGGCCTTACCTCTGTGCATGGAAACATTTCTTGCCTACACTTAACTTGCTAATAGTGACGCAGGAAGACTGATATATATATGCCTTATTCAAGCACAAAAGCTGGAAAACATCTCATGGCATTGCCTGTTGTTCAGCCATTCTATGGTCACTGCTATAAAAACACCTTAATAAACTTTACATCTATGTATTGTCGAAGGCTTTACATCTATTGGTATATTTACATCTTTTGGTACAACTTTACATCTATTGGTATATTTTCCAAATACTATACAGGATCAGAGATAAATAATTCACTTGATTGCTGTAACATTAAAGTAGATTAGATTTCTGACACACTCTTCTGAATTAACCCAGAATTGAAACATTGGCCGTTTCCACACTACTCACCTTCAATCATAACGCCGTGGAACATTGCAAACAAAACCTGGAAGATAGCATTTTCTCACACGAGTTTTGTGCAATGTCGCACAAAATTCACGCGAGAAAATGCTATCTTCTGCAGGTTTTTTGCAACATTCCACGGTGTTCCAATTGAAGGTGAGTAGTGTAGAAACAGCTATTGTATTCCCTCCTTCTTCCATCTCTCACAACAAGACCCCGAAGAAGTATTAGCATGAAGGCTCTGCATATGATCATCAAGTGCTGCAGTTCTTTGCTATGAAACACTGGTGTGTGAGCAATATTTACCAGCAACCCATACCGAGAGGTGTAACGTTTAAGTTCTACTCATGTCAGATTATAAGATATCTGTGGCCACATACATCAGAGGAAGAAAGACTTTATTTTTCTGGGAGCTGTTTAATTGTTTTCCCCAAGCGCCTTGAGAGCTACCAGTCACAAAATGGCAGCTCAGTGGGAAGAGATAATCACAAAATTGTGGCTTGTACAAAAATTGCAGTGTTTCAGAGCAGATGCTGTAGCATAATGATGAAGTGGTTGGACTGTGAATCAGCCTTCTGCTGGTTCAAATTGTATTATTGCCATGAGCGCAGAAAGTGGCCTTGGGTGGGCCACTCCTCTCAGCCCCAGCTCCCCAGCTGTATTGTAAGGATTTTAATAATAACACTGATCTTGTTCACTGCTCTGAATGGGGCACTAATCTGTCTAAAAGAGCAGTATATAAGCACCGTCGTTGCCATCATCATCGTCTGTGGTGCTTGGATGGAGAAATCTTTCCTGTGCTGTTTTCCCAAAGCTAATAATCACTGCTAACCCAAATTGTAACTGGTATTGCTGGAGGAAACATATACAGTTACCTCTCTGTTTTCCCAGAGTAGTACATTACTACTGCAGGGGGAAAGAGTCAATAGCATCCTCCTTTCCCATCTAGAGCAATGAATGGAGTAGAAGGAGAGGAGGAAGGTGGGAAAGGGAGTTGCTGCTGCCATTTTCCCATCCAAAGCAAAGGGGCATACAAGCATAAGCTTCCTTCATCTCACAAAAGGTAAAAAGGGGAGAAGCTGCTGTGTAAGCTTTAAAGAAAATGATTACAGCAGCACTGGAGGAGTGGCAGAGAGCTGCTTTAATTTGCTTGGAGAGTGGTTGGTCACTCTTCAGTGTCCTTCTGCCTGCTCCCAATTTCATTATATTCAAGTTCCCCTTAAAAGTACAAGAAAAAGGCAGGCCCAAGTTACCAGGCCCACTGTTGTCTTGTGTCTTCTTCAACTTCCCCAAAACAATCAACATTGGAGAATATTCTAGTCGCATTTTACATTAATACCACATAGAAGTGCCCTACAGCTGATCTCTTGCCACTGTGGCTCCTAAAAGATTATTATAGCATTTAAAAAGATTATAAGTTTCATAAATTATGATTAGGCACTTATATTTCTTTTTATTGATCCTTTAGGGGAGACTAACTTAATAACCTAGATGAAGCAAGTTTCCACATTTGTTACAAAAATTTGTTCAGTTTTGAAAATGACACTCTCAAATGGCTCAGTGGGTCCATTGCCAACAGGTTTCCTGCAGAAACCATTTCCAAATCAACATCATAATATTGCTCTGCAATGCTCAAACAGCAGGTATCAATGTTTCATGCCTCCTCCAATTTAAATGCACCAGTATTTCTCAACAATTGCTCTTATTTTGGAAATAATCTTTATCATTTGCCCTATTCCAGCTAAAAAAGGTAGGAAGTCCTGTGCAATCATATAGACATTCTAGATTAATCTTAAGCAGGTCTACTCGGAATCCAACTTGATCTATTCAGTTGAACTTACTCCTAGAAATGTGTTCTTGGGATTGCATTGTTATTTCCCTACATAATTTATTTAGGCAACCTGTAGTGTGTCCCTACTTTTATGGTTCCTTCTCAAACCAGAATTGCCTGTCTCTTGGGAAATGGACAGGAAGTTAGGAATCATGGGTTGGGTTTGATCACCTAGAAATGGTAGTTAATGAGATATAACGCATGATCTTTTACATGCTCTTTGACTAATGCGGCTCTCCCAGCGCGGCAGAACGCCGCTTAAGCTGGGAGCCGTCCTTTGGAGCCCCGCCCGGTGGAAAGGAGACAGTCTCCCTTCCCGGGCATACGGGGCTTTGCTGGGGGGCGGAGCCTTGAGCCGTTTACTGGCTGCTCCGCCCTTACCCAGCGTTAGTCACTTCGATCGCTCGGAGAGGCAGGATCATTTTTCTTGGCCTCCCCCGAGCGTCGAAGGCAGGGCTTCTGGCCTCCGCCTGAGCAGGGCGGCTAGGCCGTTTGCAGCTGCGGCGGAGCGGCGGCGGCTACTGGACTCAGGAGCGCTTGGCGGAGTTGGCCGGCCACAGGAGCCGCTTGGCTTGCAGCCCTCGGCCGCAATTTCGGTGGCGCGCGGACGCGCCTTTTTTCGGAGCCGCTTCCCGGGGTGTGCGGTCCTTTCACCCGCGGTTGCGGCGCGGCCTCGGTCAAGCGGCCGCTTGAGGGCCGCATTTTCGGCGGCGCGCCAACGCGCCTTTTCACTGCCACCTTTGTAAGGGGTGGCAAGTCAAGCAAGAACATACACACGCCCCCGGGTTTCGCATAGCCCCCCTTGTTAAGCCCCTCGTTCAGCGTTATAAATTCACCTGGAAAGGTGGGGGTCGGGTGGGGGGCCGTGCAGGGAGCCTGTCCCCAGGCCCAGGAGGCCATTTTGGGGGGGGGGTTGACTGCCCTTGTAGCCATTTTGTGCCTCTTCAGGGGCTTTGGCACCATCTGGTGGTGGGTTATTTAAATAACTGCTGTGTGCTTGGTGACACACGACGCCACCAAGTGGTGCAATTGGATAGCAGTCAAATATTGTGCTGCGGGCTCACGACGCCACCAAATGGTGCAAGGTTCTCAACTTGGAATCAATTATGCCGCCCAAGAAGGGAGGGGGTCTGCCTAAAGGTAAGCAGCCTGTTAAAAGGCCAGCTCCTAAGAACCCACCCCCAACTCTGTCTTCTTCTGACGAAGAGGAAGGACCGAGCCGGCAGGAACTTATGGAGCGCCTGTTGGCACTCGAGAGGGCAAAAGGGGGCATGGTGGCGGTGGCGGAGCCCACTCAGCCGCGTAAGGGGCCCAAACGGGTAGCAAAGGTAGGATTTAATAAGGACTTTGCTTCTCGCCTTTCTGCCCTCGAACGAATGTCAGGTGCGGTGGCAAGCGAGGGTGCCGGAGCCCTGGAGCAACCGACCACTTCTGCGGGGGTTACTGACAGCGGCCAGGACTGGCAGCCGGATGGTGGGCAAGTTGCCATTGCAGTGGACCCACCTATACTTGAGGGTAAGGATCCCCTGCCCCAACAGAGTGCCGCTTGGCCTTGGGGGCCCTGGGGACAGGCTGCTGCCTTGGGAGGGTCTCCCCCTTCTATGGTGAGTGCTTACCCCCCACAGGGTTGGCCTCTGGCGGGTCCAGTGGGGTTGCCCTCCTACCACCAACAGGCTTCAGTTCTGCCTTCTACAAGCGGTGCAGCCAGTTGGGATGGCCAGTCCATGCTGCCTCCGGCATCGGGATGGCCTTATGGGCACGGCAGTGCTCTGGGTTTGACCCCTTATGCTGCTCAGGGTTACGGCATGGTCCCCTACAGGGCTTTCCCCCGGGTGATACTGGTTTACCGCTCGGAGATCATCTGACGCAGGCCACCCGGGAGAAAATCATAAGGGGCGAGTATGTGGACGTCTTCACCCTTCTCTTCAGGGAACTGGAGAAGAAGGATAAGGACGATCTGGAGGACAGAGATAAGGAAAAGATCCACAGGCGGCGGATTGACAGGACCTGGGCTCATTGGCTGCCCGGGTTCCTGGTTTATGCCGGGGTTCTGGCCAGGGCACAGCCACATAGAGCCCTCCCCCTTTTTCAATACATGAATATAATATACAGGGGGTATACAGATTTTGAGGGAGGGGCCTGGCTTCGCTACGATGAGGAATTTCGTATGCGTGCAGCTTTGACCCCAAGCTTGCCCTGGGATCAAATTTGGGTCCAGCTTTGGGTCCAGATTATGACCCCCTCCAAGTCCACAACTGGAGATAGGACAGACAGTGGGCATATGATTATTAGGCCCGCTCAGGGCTCAGGTTCCCGCACCCTAGCGGGGCAGCAGGTTCAATCACGGCTGCTCTGCTGGGACTTTACGTCCAAGGGTGTGTGCCAGAGAAGGGCGTGCAAATTTAGGCACGAGTGCCCTACCTGTGCAGGTCCCCATGCACATTCCGCCTGTCCCAGAGGGCGTCAGGGAGGACAAGGTGGAAGACGTTTTGGGGGCGCTGGGGGCCAGCAAGGGCCTGGTAAAGGGGCCCAGTCCAGTAAGGCTGAGGGTACTTGAGCGGTTGCTTCAAGCATACCCACGGCGCGTGGACGCTGAGTATTTACGTTTAGGTTTTGAGTTCGGCTTTAGGATCCCGTTCCAGGGTCCCAGGACGCCTTTCATGGCAGCCAACCTTAGGTCAGTGGCTGGCATGGAGGATGTTGTCCGCCTTAAGATTTTAAAAGAGTGTGCGGAGGGCAGGGTCTTAGGCCCCTTTGATGCCCCTCCGGTCCCATCCCTGCGTGTCTCTCCTTTAGGGGTGGTGCCAAAAAAGGCCCCAGGAGAGTTCCGCCTCATTCACCACCTGTCTTTCCCCAAAGGAGGGTCGGTTAATGATGGCATCCCTGATGAACTATGCACGGTGCACTACACTTCCTTTGACCAAGCGGTCAAGGTTGTGCGGCGGTGCGGGGTGGGAGCTGAGATGGCGAAGTGCGATATTAAGTCTGCCTTTCGCCTGCTCCCTGTTCACCCAGAAGACTTTGATCTTCTGGGTTTTGCATTTGAGGGCAAGTTTTATATGGACAGGGCCCTTCCTATGGGATGTTCCATATCTTGCTCTGCCTCTGAGCGCTTCAGTTCCTTTCTGGAATGGGAGCTGCGTCGCCACTGTGCGTGTACGGACACCTGTCACTATTTAGATGATTTCATGGTGTCTGGGCCAGCTGGCACGGGGCAGTGTGCCAGGCTGCTGACGGGGTTCATGGAGCTAGCTGAGGAGCTGGGGGTTCCTTTGGCCCATGAGAAAACGGAGGGGCCAGCTGTGGTCCTGACGTTTTTGGGTATTGAACTAGACACGGTTCACCAGACATTGAGGTTGCCACTGGAGAAGGTGGTTGACCTTAGAGCCAGGTTGGAGGACTGCTTGGGCGGGGACAAGGTGTCCCTCCTGGAGTTGCAACAATTAGTTGGCCATTTAAACTTTGCCTGTAAGGCAGTTGCGCCTGGGAGGGCTTTCCTCAGGCGGCTGTGCGATGCTATGGGGACCTTGCGGTTGCCCCATCATCGCTTGCGAATTAACAAGGGGATGCGGGAAGATTTATTAGTGTGGAAGGAATTCCTTACCACCTTTAATGGGGTAACTTTCTGGAGGGAGGATCTGCTGTTAGAAGCAGAACTCCAGGTCACCTCTGATGCCTCCGGGTCCACAGGCTTTGGAGTCTTTTTCAGGGGGCATTGGTGTGCTGACCAATGGCCCACAGATTGGGTTGCCCAGGGATTGTCCAAAGACCTTACGTTTTTGGAGTTCTTTCCCTTGTTAGTTGCTGTGTGGCTTTGGGGATCAGAATTAGCGAACCAGGCTGTCCACTTTTGGTGTGACAATTTGGCGGTAGTGCACGTGGTTAACACCATGGCATCTAGATCCCCCAGGGTGATGGGGCTGGTAAGAGCCTTCACATTGAAATGTTTACAGATGAACATTTTGTTTAGGGCCAGACACGTTCCAGGTGTTAACAATGGTGTGGCAGATGCTTTGTCTCGCCAACAGATGGAACGATTCTGGCAGCTTGCCCCCTGGGCCGACAGGCAGCCAGCACGGATGCCCCAGGAGCTGTGGGAGCTTGGACGGAGGAAGTAGATAGGGCGATCCAGCTGTCCATTGCCCCCAGTACTCGCCGGGCCTACGACCGTGCGGTAGGGCAGCTGTTCCAGTTCAGGGCGTCAATGGGGCTTCAGCAGTCATGGCCCATCCCGCCGGAGCACCTGATGCACTTTTGTGTAGTGCAACGGAGGCGGGGAATTGCTGTCAAGTCTATCAGGGGACAGCTGGCCGCTTTGGCCTTTGCCAGCAAAGCACGAGGCTTTCCTGATTTCACAGGCGCTTTCAGGATCCGTAAGATGCTGGAGGGCTGGGCCAGGGAAGTAAAAATGCCAAGTGACCCGAGGCAGCCCATCTCCCCAGCGGTGCTGATGGGGCTGGGGTCAGTGTGGGCGGGGGTATGCTCATCCGTGTTTGAGCGGAAGCTTTTCCACGCTGCTGCCTTAACGGCATTTTTTGGGGCCCTGCGAGTGAGTGAGCTGGTGGCCTCATCGCGTACAGACGCGTCTGGCCGGGCTTTGAATGCCCAGGACATTAAATTTGTTGGGGACAAAGTCTCCATTGGAATCAGAAGGTCCAAGAGAGACCAGCGGCAGCGGGGGAGCACCTTGCTCTTGGGCCCCTGCTCTGAGCAGGAATTGTGCCCGGTTAAGGCCCTCAGGGAATATGTCACGCTTCGTGGGGATGCCCAAGGGGTCTTATTCCGCCACGAAGATCAGGCCCCACTGACTAAATATCAGTTTTGGGCAGTGACAGAGAGGGCTCTTAAGGAAATCGGCTTGTCGGGGGTCAAATTCGGAACCCACTCCTTCCGGATTGGGGCGGCCTCGACAGCAGCTGCTTTGGGATACCCTCAGCAGGCGATTCAAAGAGTGGGCAGGTGGCGGTCAAGGGCATTTCGGTCCTATGTTCGCCCCCTGCCTCAGTTTTAAATGGCAAACTACTTGTTCTTTCCTCAGGTGCCGTGTCGGGCCAGGCGAGGAAGAGAATCCTGATTTGTGGCCACAGCATGGTGTTCTGGGCGGCCAGCCAAGCCAAGAGAACACAGTTTGGATCCCAGCTGGGCCTGAGCGCTGTGGCCACCGTGGAGTGGCAGGGCAGGCGTGGGCTTAGATGGCCTGGCCTGCTGCCTCTCCTGTTTAGGGGACGGAAAGGTCCTCCCCCACACATTGTGGTCATTCACCTGGGTGGTAATGACCTTGGGCTGGTGCGGGGCAAGGCCCTGTCGGCACAGGTAGCGGAGGACCTTGAATACATAAGCAGCCGATGGCCGGGTGTGCTTATAGTATGGTCGGAGATGCTACAGCGAAGGGTTTGGCGGGAGGCCTTTGACACCAGGGCAATAGATAGGGCCCGACGCAAGGCTAACCACGCCATTAAGAGGTCTTTGGGGCAAGGCTTGGGTATTTATTTGCCACACCCTAAGATTAGGGCCGAGTTTGCCCACCTCTACAGAGGAGATGGTGTCCACCTAGCACCTGAGGGCAATGATATTTTCCTAGATGACCTGCGGCAAGGGCTTCGGGTGGCTCTAGGCCACCTGTGGGGCGCGAGGGTCTAAGCAGAGGCTTGACCCTTGCGGTGGCAGGAGATTTTGGGAATAGGGTGCGGGCGGTGAGCCCCTCTGGCATTTCCCCATGCGTGGGGTTCAGGGTCTGCCAGGACGGCGGGATGCTTTTGACGGCTCCTTGCTAGGAGGGCAGGCGCCTGAGGGGATCCCCAGGAGCAAGGCCCAACCTCATGCTAGATGGCTGGGGCGTAAAGGGTGCTTGAGGGGGGATCCTAGGCCTGGCTGCTGGGTTCCAGCCATTCATGGGATGGCCTATACCCGGGGCAGGGGGGCTCGCCCAGACAGGCAAGGCGGTGGTCAGTGGTATGACCCCAGGGCTTGACCTGTACCGCTTAGTTAGCTCTTGCCGTTCATTACGTTATGGTCATTTAATAAACGGCCCTTTATTCCAAGCCTGTGTCTGTCTCTTCCTTCCGGCTGGGGTTACAATTTATAAAAATACGCTAATGAAAAGAAAAACAATCTATTCACAAAAGCTTGTTTCACACATCAAGTCCACACTTCAAATCATACAGGACAATATTTCTACTTTAACACTTTCTTTAGGTTTAATCTTATTCCCTTTTAAGAGAAATAGTTGCTAATTCTTTGCAAATTGATTCTGAGAATGTTTCCTTTGTTGCAGATATTTATATGCTGTAAATTTTGTGAACTACCTTTCATGTAGCCATCTATCTATACAATCTCATATAAATGTGGATTCTCATTTCACACTCAGGGCGGATTAGCAACACACGGTTTGGAGATTACAGTATTTGCTAGTGCATGGTGTATCTGGAGACATGTTACTGACAACAGCTGCATTTAAGTCCTGTGTATGTGTGCCTGTCTATGTAGTAAAGAGCAGATGCAAACAAATCCAAAACAGAAACTACAGATTTTCAAGTAAAAATTAACATTATTTCTACAATTGGAAAAATCCGGGGGTGAGGCAGAGGGTATTCTCAATGGAAGGGCTGCACAACTGGTGATCCACCAAGATGAATCTAATCCACCCAGCACATCTGACACTAGGGTTTGGGTTTTTTTTAGTTCATTTATTCCCTGTCTTTTTCCTCAGTGGAGAAAGCGGTTTATATCATTCTCCTTTGCTCCATTTTTTTCATCACTGAGAATTTGTGACTGGCCCAAAGTCACCCAGGGAGCTTCCATGGCAAAGTGGGGAACAGAACCTGGGTCACCCAGATCCTAGTCTGTCACTCCAGCCACTTTACCACACTGGCTCCCACTAGTGACTTAAAGGCACTCCCGGAGCGTGCATGAACGCTTACCCGGGTGCCTGGCTTTGCCCTCATGCACGGAGGGAGAGCAGCAGGATTTCCCGGGCATCCGGGTGCCTGTTGTGGGCGGGGTTTAGGAGCCGTTATTGGCTCAGCCCGCCTTTCCCTCCGTGCAGTCTCGGGCTGGTTCGTCCCGCCCTCCTCGCGCTTAGGAAGGCAGTACAGGTATAGCCGGTCGCTGTTTTGGGGCCAGGTAGGAATTTTTTCACCCCTCACTGGATTGGCTGTTTGTGAGGGGTGTTTTTCGCCTACCTTGTACTGCCTGGTTTAGGTGCAGTTTGGTTGTTGGCAGGTTAGCTGGGGTAGGCAGAGTGGGCTGGTGAGCACCCGGTGGCACATCCCCATTGGTGGGGAATGGGGGTCTGTCTCGGATCGGCTGGCGGGCCTTATGGCTGCCAGCTGAGAGGGCAGACTGCCCTTGGGACCCCCCGGAAAAGGCATTACCTCGGGCCTTACGGCTGGGGTGTATGGCGCTTTAAAGGGGGGAACCATTAGCCTGGCCGGCTGGGTTATAGCCATGCAGTGGATGGCTTGCGCCTAGGGCAGGGGGTGCTCGCCCATGCAGTACGAGGAGCTGGTCACAGTGACCCCCTTGCTCGAACTGTACCGCTAGTTTCACCCTTGCCGTCAGTTAAGTCTTACTCAAGTTTTCATGTTTAATGGTCAATAAAAGGCCCTGTTTCTCCCAAGCCTTTGTGTCCATCTCTTCTTTCCGAATATGGGGGCAAAATGAATTTCCTGGTTTGGACCGATTGCCTTGAAGTGAAAGCAGGAGGTCATTTAAGTACTTGGAAAACTTCAATTCATAGTAGGTGAGCTGCAATTGGCTGTTTTGGGTGACCAGAGCTGGCAAACCTGGAATCCATATTATACTACATGTCTCCAAGAATAACAGATTTTCTAACACTAGCTCAACAAAACCATCTATCATTTTTCCGTTTCCTTGCTACATGAAGAAGTTAATATTAGAAACTTCTGAAAATTACACTGTAAAACCTTAAGGCCAGAACCTCCACCACCCCCATCCCCAAGCATTTTTTATTTGGATTATAACAAACAATATGAAGAAAAAATAGGAAAACAGTCAGCTCAAAATAAATCTCCATGGAATACCTAAGGCATTAACAAACCTAATAATCAATAGTGGTGAAAAAGAGCCTTTTATTCCTGCCAAGTTTATGATTGAAAATGGTGTCTCAGAGTGATGGGAGACTCTTGAGAGGTTTAGGCTGTATCAGCACCAGTTGTTTGTACTATTCAATTTAGGGTTCCCAGGTGCTCACCAGGTGCCCACCAGTGGTGGGCAAACTCCTGGTAGTTTGCCCCTTGGCCTGCCACTCATTGGCCAGAGGCAGGAGATGGCAAGCTGCCATCCTTCTGCACATGCTTCTGGCTGAGTGTGACAACATCACTTTGAAAAGTGATGCTATTGTGCTGCTTATGGCAGTGCTGCCAAGCTTCACACAGGGCCATTTTCGGTCCCAAACAGGTTGTTTCTTTAAAAAATCAGCACCACGTGAAGTGCAGGCAGGGGGGTTAGTCTGCCCCTGGTGCTGCCAAAGAGGGGGTGCCGGGCGCAGCTGCTCAGGAGCTCACAATCAGCAGGACAGGGGGCACGCTTGTCACGTGCCCCATCCTGCAGGGCAGGCAAAAGGCAGCGTGGGTGGTGGGGCAGGAGAATGGCGCAGGTGGCCTCCCAGCCACTTGCACTGCCACCGCCAGCTCCATGGCGCGCCAGGACAGTCAGCTTGCAGCGGGGTGGCATGCACTGCCCTGCGTGATGATGTCATGGAAGTAATGTCATCACGCAGTGCCAGGAGCACATGTGCACTGCGCGCGCATGTGAGTGGCCAGTCTTCGGTTGCCCTGGACACCGGCAACTGTAGATTTGGCCCTGAGTGCAGGAGCACTCTTACAGGCAGCATGCTGATGTCACTGCTGGAAGTGACTTCGTTGTGTGCAGGCTGGGAGTATGTACTCACTTCATGCGCACAAGAAGGATAAGAAGACCAGTAAGTACTGCCCCGCTTCTGCTGGTTGCCAAGGAGACCTGGCAACTCTTTCAATAGCCAGTGCTATCTGCACTAGTCCTTTAGAATTCTGCCAGCCAGCCAATGGCATAGCCTTTTAGGCTGGTGGCAGCAATTTGCCGTGCTGGAGGAGGGAGGCAGTCCGTTAGCCTACTCTCCCGGGGCTTTGCCTTGGGGGGGCGGAGTTAGGCAGCATTTGCTGATCCTCCGCCCCTCTCCGGCGTCAGTCTTGCTTCGTGCTCAGTGCAGGCAGGATCACAGGATCACAGTCTGCATCCTCAGCACGAGGCCGGAGGGCGAGGCTGCTCCGGAGCGCGGGATTGGTGTCTCGGGGGAGAGCTTTGGGGGTGGCTTCCACGTTGCTTGTCTTGCCCCCTCTCCCCCGATCGGATTTTCAGGGTTTCCAGGGGTGTCGGGGTGGTCGCGGCGCTGTTCGGGCGTCCTGCCGCCGTGCGGCGCGCTTTTTAGCGGCCGCTTTTTTGCCGGTGCGAGCCTTTCGCTCCGCAGCGGCATTTCGGCTGGGGGAAGCCCCTCGGTCCACCCTTGCAGCGCCAGGGGCCCTATTCCAGAGGCCGCAGTAGTGGTGTGTGCCTGGTGCGGCGGCCCGCGTGGCGGCCCCAGTGGCCTGCGCTTTGTGTGCGCCTATTGGTGGGCCTGCAAGCCGGCATTCCCCGCGCGCGGTATTCAACCGCCCCTAGACGGGCCTGACCGTGTGCGCCCAGTGGGTGGGGTGGCTTAACAATCGTGCCTTGGGGCCGCCTGGGTTTCTGGGTGCATTTTCCGCCCCCCCTTCTTTAGGCTTGATCCCACATTACACTCAGCAACAGCAGGGGGCGCCCTCCAAGCCTGCTCTGGGTCTCCATTACACTCAGCAACAGCAGGGGGCGCAGTTACATCATTTGGCTAGGCCTTGTTTTAATCAGTTAGCAAATTACTAAGTGCGGTGGGACAACCAGCAGGGGGTGCAGTTCCATCATCTGCTGCAGGGCCTCGGGTTTTTGCCCACGGTGGTTTGCTGAGTGCGGTGGGGCAGGGGTAACTCCACACGTAATAGTTGTTGCATCATGGGTCCCAAGAAGGGAGGGGGTGTATCTAAGGGCAAGCAGCCGGCTAAGCGCCCTCAGCCTGCTAAGCGCCCACCCAAACGGCCAGCAATTGCCCTGTCTTCTGATGAGGAAGAGGGGGGATCAGTGCAGCAAGACATAATTGCGAGGATTGCGGCCTTGGAAAAGGCGGGGTCGGCTGTTCCTCCCCGTGGGCTTGCGAGCAAGAGACCTGTGAGGTTTGCATCAAAGGCGGCCTCCTTTTCTAACATTCTTTCTCATTTGGCTGCTTTGGAAGGCAACGCCGCAGAGGGTACTTGCGTCCCATCAACTTCAGGGGCATCGCAAGCTGTTGAAGAAGAGCCAGTGGAACCAGCAATGATGGAAGGGGAAGCGAACAGGGCTGGAGAGGCAGGTCAAGTGGCTCTGGTAGTGCAGCCACCCGAGGTGGATGGTAAGTGTCACGGCCCCCACCAGTGGGGAACCTGGCCATGGGGCCAGGCAGGTCAGGACACACAACACAGTGCGTATGCACAAGGGGGGGGGCGTTCCTGGCTCCTCAGGATCTGGGTTGGGGCCGGGCTGGGGTCATTGTTGTCAGGCGCCAGCGCATGGCCAGGTGCACGGCTCCTCTGGTTGGACACCCCCCCCCCGGCACAGTTGCAGGCAGGAACGGGCTGCACACAGCCGTGGGGTTCATTTTGTGGGGCGCCATGGCATAATTATGGATCGGTGCCTTATAGGGCCCTTCCAGTAGGCGATACGGCAATGCCGCTGGGAGACCATCTCACCCCGGCCACGAGGGAGAGGATCCTTCGGGGTGAATACGTCAATGTCTTTACCCTTCTCTTCAGGGACCTGGAGAAGAAGGATAAAGAGGACCTGGAGGATCGCGATAAGGAGCGCCTTAGGCGCCGCAAGATTGATAGATCCTGGGCCAACTGGCTGCCGGGGTTCTTGATTTACGCCGGGGTCATAGCTAGAGTGCAGCCTTGGAGAGTGGCCCCGCTCTTCCAGTACTTGGACATTGTTTATAGGGCCCATTTGGAATTTGCTGCCCCGGCGTGGCTTCAATACGACGAGGAATTCCGGATGAGGGCTGCTTTGAACCCATCATTGCCATGGGATCAGGTGCACCAGCACCTGTGGCTACAGCTAATGACTCCGGCTAAATCCTCTGTAGGTGACAGGTCAGATAGTGGCCACATTGTTCAAAGATCATTTCAGGCTGTGGGGGGAGCAGCACAAGTTTCCTATGGCGTCCGCACCCCTGTGGGGCAGTCGGTTCAGCCCCGGCTGCTTTGCTTTGAGTTTACCTCAAAGGGGGTATGCAACCGAAAGAACTGTCGCTTTGGCCATGAGTGCCCGAGCTGTAGAGGACCCCACCCCCTTAATGCCTGCAAAAAACAGCGTCCATTTGGGAGAAAAGTTGGTGGCTCAGGTGGGACACAGGGGCCTGGTAAAGGGCCCCAGCCCAATAAAAGTGAGGGTACTTGAGGCTGTGCTGGCCGACTACCCTAACAGGGCTGATGCCCAATTTTTGTTACAGGGTTTTTTGTTGGGTTTTAGGATACCCTTTCAAGGACCGCGTAGGTCCTTTATGGCGCCTAATTTGCGTTCCATAGTAGGTATGGAAGATGTAGTTAGGGCAAAGATTGCTAAGGAGTGCGCGGAGGGCAGGGTTTTAGGCCCTTTTCCCTTCCCTCCGGTACCTCATTTGCGGGTCTCCCCCCTTGGGGTAGTACCCAAGAAGGCTCCTGGTGAATTTCGTTTGATTCACCACCTGTCTTACCCCAGGGGTGGGTCTGTCAACGATGCGATTCCTGAGCACTTATGCTCGGTGCGTTACACGTCCTTTGACCAAGCAGTCAAAGTTGTGCGGCGTTGTGGCCCGAGAGCGGAGATGGCAAAATGCGACATTAAGTCGGCGTTTCGCCTTCTTCCGGTGCATCCTGAGGACTTCGAGCTCCTTGGATTTGCATTCGAGGGCCAGTATTATATGGATAGGGCTCTCCCGATGGGGTGCTCCATTTCCTGTGCTGTCTTTGAGCGGTTCAGCACATTTCTTGAGTGGGCCTTGCGTCACAGGCAGCGCTGCCGTGACTCCGCCCACTATTTAGATGATTTTATTCTGGTTGGGCCCCCCAATTCGGGTCAATGTGCCAGGCTTTTGGGTGATTTCATGCGGTTAGCTGAGGAACTGGGTGTTCCCATGGCGCATGAAAAGACTGAAGGCCCTTCGACGGTACTTACCTTCCTGGGTATTGAACTCAATACCGTGCGCCAAACATCCAGGCTGCCAGAAGATAAGCTGGTAGAGCTGAGGGCGCGGATTGGGGCCCTTTTGGATAAACGGAAGATTTCCCTACTGGAATTACAGCAGGTAGTAGGCCACCTGAACTTTGCCTGCAAGGTGGTGGCCCCAGGTAGAGCCTTTCTCAGGCGTCTTTGTGAGGTGATGGGGACGCTTAGGCTTCCGCATCACAGGACGCGTATATCCCCGGGGATGAGGGAGGATCTGGAAGTTTGGAGCCAGTTCTTGGAGGGTTTTAATGGGGTCTCCTTCTGGAGACAAGAACTGCTGCTAGAGGGGGAAATGCAAGTTTCCTCTGATGCATCCGGCTCAATAGGGTTTGGTATTTACTTTAGGGGCCATTGGAGCTCGGGCCTATGGCCCGATGAGTGGGTTGAAAGAGGCATTACCAGGGATTTAACATTCCTGGAATTTTTCCCAATCTTGGGGGCGGTGTACTTGTGGGGTGACGAGCTATCCAACCACTCAGCGCACTTTTGATGCGATAATATGGCAGTGGTTCAGGTAGTGAACTCGCTCTCTTCTAAGTCACCCAGGGTTATGAGACTGGTCCGAGCCTTTACGTTAAGGTGCTTGCACCTCAACATTTTATTTCTAGCAAAGCATATACCAGGGCTAAACAATGAGGTTGCAGACGCCCTATCTCGTCTGCAGATGGACCGGTTTCGACAGCTTGCCCCAGAGGCGGATTTGCTGCCTACCCAGGTTCCTCAGGAGCTTTGGAGGATTGGGAATCCAAAGCCTCCAGGGCCATCCAGTTAGCATTAGCCCCTAGTACCAGGAGAGCCTACGACAGGGCGGTGAGGCACTTCGTGGGGTTCAGGCATGAAGTTGGCCTTCCCCAGCAGTGGCCTATTCCGGCAGGGCACCTAGCACGTTTTTGTGTCCAGCAAAAAGGTAAGGGGCATGGGGTTAAGTATATCCGTAGCCAAATGGCGGCTTTGGCCTTCTCCTTAAAAGCACACGGTTTTACTGACACCACTGTGGACTTCTGCATCAGGAAAATGCTGGAAGGGTGGTCCAGGGAGGCTGCCAAGCCAAGTGACAACAGGCAGCCTATTTCGCCAAGTATTTTACTAGGTTTAAAGGCCACGTGGCCTAGGATTTGCAGTTCACCCTTTGAGCAGTTACTGTTTCACGCAGCATCATTGACTGCGTTTTTTGGGGCCCTGAGAGTTAGCGAGTTGGTAACCCAATCCCTTAAGGATGATTCTGGTCGCGCCATAGCGGTGACAGATGTTAAGTTTCAAGGGGACCAAGTAGTGATTAGGATTAGACGCTCTAAGACCGACCAAATGCAGAGGGGGGCAGAGTTGAAGATTGGTAAGTGTGCTATCACGGATTTGTGCCCAGTGGTGGCTTTGGAAGCATACGTGAAGGCGCGTGGTTCTGCGCCTGGAGCGTTGTTTTGTCATGCTAATGGTACCCCATTGACCAAATACCAGTTTTGGACAGTCACGGGTAGGGCACTTGTTAAATTGGGTCTGGGTGGGGTCAAATTTGGAACCCACTCTTTCCGGATTGGTGCAGCTTCCACAGCTGCAGCCATGGGATATTCGGGGACAGTGATTCAGAAAGTAGGGAGGTGGCGATCTGCGGCTTATAAGTCGTACGTGAGGCCCCTACTTGGGGGACAATCTTGTTGATATTGTCTTTCTTTCAGGTGCTGCTGCGTGGCGGGATCGGGTTCGGATCCTTATTTGTGGCCATAGCATGGTCTTTTGGGCGGTGCACCAAGCGAAGAGGACGCGAGTGGGGTCCCAGCTGGGACTCAGCAGATGGGCCACAGTGGAATGGCAAGGCAGAAGAGGCCTCCGTTGGGCTGGTTTGCTGCCTTTGTTGTTTCAAGGGCGGAGCGCCCCTCCGCCTCACATCCTGGTTGTCCACTTAGGTGGCAATGATCTGGGCCTCACGAAGAGCGTTGCTCTGTCGTGGCAGGCTCGCGATGACTTCCTTGAGATTCAGAGGAGGTGGCCCGGCGTCCTGATCTTTTGGTCGGCGATGCTTCCACGCCGGGTGTGGCGGGAAGCATTGGACCACAGGGCTGTGGATAGGGCAAGGCGAATGGCCAATAGTGCCCTATTTAACGCTATGACAAGTGGGTTGGGGATCTACTTGCCCCATCCGCGGATCCGGGCCGCGTCTGCTGACCTCTACAGAGGGGATGGGGTCCACCTCTCTTTTAGAGGGAACAGCATTTTCCTGAATGACCTGCGGCAAGGGCTGAGGTTGGCCTTAAGCCATGTGTGGGGCACGGAGGCCTAAGCAGAGGCTTGGCCTCTGCGGTGGCAGGATGTTTTAGTTAGGAAAGAATCTATTGCGGGCCGGCGAGCACCCTTGGCACCTCCCCATTGGGGGGGGGGAATTGGGGTCTATCAGATGTGGCTGGCTGCCGTACAGTACGGCTACGTGGTTGGACGGCCTGGGTGGGGAACCCAGGCACAAGCTAGTCTCCCCCCGCTGCCGTGCGGCCGGGTGGGGGAGCTTTGCTGGGGTGAACCACTTTGCCTGGCCAGACTGGGTCGCAGCCACTGGACTGATGGCTCGCACCCGGGGCAGCGGGTGTCTTGCCCAGACAGGTCAGGGCGGGGTACGGAGCGACCCCAGAGCCTGACCTGTACCGCCAGTTAGGCCCTTGCCGTAGTTGAGTTTGTTGTTGGTTAATTCAAATAAAGCAGCCCATTTTTATAACCCAAATACTGTGTCTGTCTCTCATTCCGACTAGCGGGGCAATTCTGCCAGCCAGCCAATGGCATAGCCTTTTAGGCTGGTGGCAGCAATTTGCCGTGCTGGAGGAGGGAGGCAGTCCGTTAGCCTACTCTCCCGGGGCTTTGCCTTGGGGGGGCGGAGTTAGGCAGCATTTGCTGATCCTCTGCCCCTCTCCGGCGTCAGTCTTGCTTCGTGCTCGGCCCACCCACCTCACCCTATTTCAGTGCGGGATTAGCCGGTTGCCATTTAATTGGGGCCAGGTAGGAATTTTTTGTCTCTCCACCCGGATTGGCCTTGGGTGGGAGTTTTTTTCGCCTACCTCGCACTGGGAGAACGGTGGGATATTTGGCCTGGTGGGGCCTGAGTTACTGTCACGGGTGGCAGGATGTTTTAGTTAGGAAAGAATCTATTGCGGGCTGGCGAGCACCCTTGGCATCTCCCCATTGGGGGGGGAATTGGGGTCTATCAGATGTGGCTGGCTGCCGTACAGTACGGCTACGTGGTTGGACGCCCTGGGTGGGGAACCCAGGCACAAGCTAGTCTCCCCCCGCTGCCGTGCGGCCGGGTGGGGGAGCTTTGCTGGGGTGAACCACTTTGCCTGGCCAGACTGGGTCGCAGCCACTGGACTGATGGCTCGCACCCGGGGCAGCGGGTGTCTCGCCCAGACAGGTCAGGGCGGGGTACGGAGCGACCCCA
The DNA here is from genome assembly GCF_028583425.1 of Eublepharis macularius. NCBI lineage: Eukaryota > Metazoa > Chordata > Lepidosauria > Squamata > Eublepharidae > Eublepharis > Eublepharis macularius. The sequence continues at coordinate 39,402,763 of NC_072791.1, forward strand.
GAGCCTGACCTGTACCGCCAGTTAGGCCCTTGCCGTAGTTGAGTTTGTTGTTGGTTAATTCAAATAAAGCAGCCCATTTTTATAACCCAAATACTGTGTCTGTCTCTCATTCCGACTAGCGGGGCAATTACAGTGCATTCACTTTTCATCTCCCTGGTGTCGGTTGGCTGTCACTGCATCTTTGTGAAAAAAGCAGACTACAAATGAGAAGCTACTGGGCATCTACTCTGGGGTGGTGCAGGGTTTTTCATGCACTGCTTAGTTGCGTGTAACATGCTGACGGGATTAAATTTCCCACGTTTCACTTTCCACATTTTGGCTAAAATTAACCACATTGTCACTGGATGTGGACCTGATTCTAATGTTCATCGTGTGATTATTCTACATTTTGTGTATTTGTAGAACATAGGATAAACAGTCATATTTTGGGGGAAAATGAATGAAAGCCTATGTTTTTCTTTATACCTTTCTTTATACCTTTTTTGAAAAATCCAGCCTTTGACGAATATTCTCTTCCTCTGCACAGGCTTATCTGTTGAGAAGCTTCTATGTATCTGGCCTTGGAATGCCTGCAGATTGCATAAGATTTCACAGCATGGTCAAGAATGTACCAGCTGGGCACACATTCTGTTTGCCACTTGTGAGCTCAAACCTGTTTGGTGGGTTACTTGCTGTGTATTGAAACAGGTCAACTGGAAAAAAAATCTCTCTCTCTCTCTGTCTCTCTCTCTCTCTCATACACACACACACACAATTTTTAAACTAAAGAGTAAACTATCTACTCAGCACAACATTGGGCTTTTTAAAAAAGTTATGTACGCTTATGTTATTAATGTTAATTTGTGCATGCACATTTTCACACAATCTTATGTTTTCTGTTCTTGTCGGTGTATAATTTATTTATAAAGAATTGAAATAAGTCCTTGTCTTTAGGACAGTTATTTAACCCAGAACAAACAATCTTCAATTTAGTTGTTACTTTCCAGTTCTTTCTAAAACTTATTTGTAAATTTGGGTTATTGCTGCTGTTTTTAGTCTCTCTTGTATCACTGCTGAAAATATAATTAAGAAACATGTGAAAAACAAGTTAACTCTCATTCTTCATGCAGTAAGAATATTCAGGTTTAGCATTTGCAGACATCGCCCATGTTCACAAGTGTTTTTTTGGTTTTTTTATATTACTTGCTTGCTTGACTTTTTAGAATAAGAAACAACTCACAATGTAATCCTAAAAATGGTTACTGCAGTCTAAGTCTATTGATTTCAATAGGCTTAGAGTGGTTTAACTCTGCATAGGGTTGCACTGTTCATTTCACTTTTTAAAAAAACATGCTGAACTCTGAAGTATGGTTTTTCCATCTTATCAGCACTTAAATCCTTGTTAGGGATCATGCTCAAAGTGACAAAGGTCACACTTGATGCAAATCTTCAATGTTAAATTCACAGTTCCACTTGTGTGAATATTCCATTTCAACTTGCTTGGATATTGTTATTCAAAACTCCTTGGAAAGCAACTGCCTCTAACAGCATTTTAGAATGTGATTCCATATTTATATATGGGATATATTTATATATAGGGATGGGGCAGGAAAAGAAAGGAAAAGAACTTTCTTCTTGGGCCGTCGTCACACGGGCACCTCTTCCGTTAAATTTACAGCATATAGCGTCCTACCTGTTATCGGCACAGTAACGTTTCTTTGGGTCACCTAACGGCTCTTTGCGCCACCAGCTGTCCACACCGAAGCACTCTGTTCTGTTCTCTCTAACCGCGCAGAAGCAGCTCCTCCCCGTTTTTTTTTAATATTCTGGCGTTTAATTTCGCTATAACGGAATAACAGCATATAAACATTCCGTTAGAGCAAAACATTATGACCCTTTTGTTTTACCAACTTTGAAATTATATAAATAGCCCTTTGCCCGCAGAAAACTCCCTGTCTGACGTGATCCCCATCGCTGACGACTCTGCCATGGCGATTGAGTCATTTTTACTTCAGCAGAAAGTTTGCATTGTGTTATGTCGTTATGGCGTTATAAGGACATAATAAAATAAAAAAAGGGGAGTCGCAGGAAGAAATGGATTCTGGGATTGAAGGGAGGGCATAGGACGTTGCGAGGCGAAATACATCGATGTGAGGCATTCACACTGAGGCACAAAATAGCGCGACTATCAAGCACAAAGCAGAAGAGAGAAAATCGCTACAGTGTTGGAATAAGTTGGGTGTTTGCCGGGAAATAGCGCCATTTTAGCGCTAAATAAAAGCCCGTGTGATGACGGCCTTGTAGTATTTGTTATACATTGTACAGAAAAGCACTACATCTGACCTTGCTATATTTTCTGTCCAATAGGGATAAACCCTCACAGCAGTCCTCACATTTATTAGGTGCCTTTCCTCCAAAGGTGCTCAAGACAGCTTACAATGTAAAATATAAGCAACATAAACTATTTCATGTATATTATGTATTTTGCATTGTGTTGTATGTTCTGTTTGGATTTTTTTGGATGTTTAAGCTTTGTTAATTTTAACAGATGTAATTGATTATTCATGTGAACCACTTCAAGCTCTTAACCAAAGAGAAGCGGTATAAAAATCAAATAAATAAAAATAAACAGCAGTTAAAAATACAGTTTAAAAACACATTTATAATATTTTAAAAAGCAGCCCTAAAAAATAATAACAACAAGGTTCAATTTATATACTGTCCTTCAGGACAAGTTAACGCCACACTCAGAGTGGTTTTCAAAGTGTGTTATTATTATCCTCACGCAATCACCCCGTGAGGTGGGTGGGGCTGAGAGAACTCTGAGAAAGCTGTGACTGACCCAAGGTCACCCAGCTGGCTTCAAGAGGAGAAGCGGGGAATCAAATCCAGTTCTCCAGATTAGAGTCCTGCTGCTCTTCTTAACCACTACACCAGACTGGCTCTCTCAATAAAACAGTCTTCAACTGTCTCCTGGAGCTACAGAGTGAGGGAGGCAGGCACACCTCCCTGAGAAGATTCATGAGACTCCCACTGAAAAGGCCTTCTCCTGTGTACCCACCAACCAATCTTATTTTGCAGACTGGCCTGGGAAAGAGAAGGAAGAAGGAGAAGATGACGATGATTTTAGGGGCATTCCCTAACCCACTTGTGTATTTCTGCTGGAAAGCAGTTTAGCAGTCTGCACTGCTGAAAAGCCCAGCATTTATGTAGAGGCACGAGCCTCTTGGCATGAGCCAAAGCGTGAGAGCACAAGGGCTCTCAGTAAGATGGGGAGGAGGGAGGTATGGCAGTGAGAGGAGTGTTATTGTATGAAGGAGGATGAGATGTAGATATGCTTGTACACCTTCTAATCTCTGACCCATCCCTACGGTGCATGGGTCCAGAGAAATAAGACCCAAACCTTTTAGGATACTATCCAAGAAGGTAGTTTTGACATGGCATGCTTGCTGAGATCTGGTTGGCTGAAGAGGAGGTAATGCCCCTTACACAGTTGCCCCCCCCCAGGTTACTCGGTTGGTTCTTCATCAACTCAAATAGGGGGACAGGGGTTAGTAATTCTTCTCCATGATTTCCCCCCCTTTTGGAGGGTTCCTGTGCCACAGATCGCTGGCGTTCAGTATGTGGGTCTAGTATGGGATCCCAGGGAGAAGGTGGGTGTCCTGCTGGTGTACTGTCCACCTAGCACTCCAGTACACTACTGGTGTACTATCACTCCAGTACACCTAACACTCCAGTACACTGCTGGTGTACTGTCCACCTAGTACTCCAATAGACACCCTGCTGTGACTGAAAGAGGTTCTGGCCAACTTGGTGTTGTGCCCTCCAGGCTAATAGTTCTGAAGGAGTTCAACATCCATGAGGAGACTAATCTGTCCAAAGTGCCATGGCAACATTGGGATGCTCCCAGGTTGTATCAGCCACCATACATGAAACAAGCCACATGCTGGATTTGAACTTTTGTGCGAGGGTGGATCTGAATAATAAGGTATGTTGTGAGCCAGTGCCATGGTCAGATCATTTTCTTCTGAGGGCTGGTTTGAAGATTCCTACTCTCCCCTTCAAGGGCAGTGAGCATATTTTTGCTTGCTGGCAGAGATTTATGGATCCAAATGGATTCCACAATGCTCTGTGGGATTCCCCAGGGCCTAGTAGCAATTACCTCAATGAGTTCACTGAGTTCTGGAAAAGAGGTCTTCAAGAGGCCACCAATCTGACGCCCTCTTCGCCCTCATCTCTCTTTAGCTGCTTGATTTAATGAGGAGCTGAGAAAGTTTAAGAGGACTCTTAGACCGCTAGAGGAGACTGGCATCAGATCCATGGTGAAGTTATGAGAACACACTATAGAGCCCATTTGAAGGCCTATGAGGTAGTGGTGAAGGAGGTGAAGGAAGAAGTCTTACTTCTCTGCCTTCTTTATGTCTGCAAGTTCACTTCTAGAATAATAGTTTATTTTGATTTGTCAATTGACTACTCTTTCTATGAAGTCTACAGTAAAGGATGATTTGGCCCCTAGCTATGATTTATTTGCAACTTTTTTGTGGACAAAGTCTCTAAGCTCTACCTGCACCTGGAAACCAAAATTAGAACTAGTAGTATACCAGAGGTTCTGCAGTTCCTATTTTGGACTCTTTCAACTCACTCTTCAAGATGTTGATAGGATCCTAGATGCTGTGAGGCCCACCACCACCTCATTAGACTGCTGCCCGTCCTGCTTGGTAAAGCCTTGCTAGAATGTGGTGACAAGTCCCTTGTGGGAGACAAGACTAGTCAGTTTCTTGAGGATAGGTGAGTGGGGCTGGATGCATGTGTGTTACTCATCACAGGCAGGCAAGTGGGAAGTCTATTTGTGCATATGGAAAGGTATGTTTGGAAACAGAGCGATTCTGCCTAGGCTGTAATGTTAAACATTATTGTGTTTTATATAGTTTTCCAGATTTTGCATACAGAGCTTACAGTTCAGTGAGCCCTCAAACCCATTCCCGGAACAATATCAGACAATGATGCAATTTGCTGGGATATTAGCTAATTTCTTCTGGTAACTTACAAAATTAAAGTTGGATAGCCCTACCGTGTTTACAAATCAGCAGTAAACAACCATTAAATAATTCTTTAATATCTTCCCGTGCACACTATAAGTGATTCATTTTTTTTCTTTGCAAAATGGACCATTTATAACGTTAATCCAATGTATTCCTTCTGTAGTTTGCTATAAAATGGGAAGTAATGCAATAATATCTAATCAACTGCAACAAGGGGTGGTATTGATAACAATATTAGCCCAGGCCTTTTTTATTACAGTTATTGCTTGCAAGCTGAGATCAAGAACTTACTTTTTCAACATGTTCTGCCATGATTCACAATTTGAGCTTTATTGACTAAACTCTAGATTCAGGCAGAAGGTTTGACTTGAGCTAAAAGCAGAGCAACCCATTTCTTATTTCTTCCTTGTTGATTACCACAAGGGTGAAATTAACATTTAGCAGTTGTATTGTTCAAGTACATGTACATTGTGACCTCCTTGTTAAAATAAGCAGGTACTTAAAACGCCACCATCAACATTATTATAAGTCTAAAGAAGCAACTATTTAAGTAGGAGAAAATGTACGTTCATTATCTAACACATAATTAGTTTTCTTTAAAGAATCTTTGCAGGAATGGCTTCTGCGTTGATGCAAATGCATCTTGTTCTTTCTCTCCCACCCACCCCCACCCCCCGTCTTGTAGCATGTGTTTCAAAGCGTCCCTTGATACATGGAAAAGAAAACAAACTAAAATCTGCTTGTAAATATGGAAAAGAGTAGGCTGGGCTTGATGTTTATGCAGCAGTGCATATTTCCATTTAAGTGTCTCTTTGGACCAGAAGCAGCTGCATTCTGCTTTTGTCTTTTCTGGGTTTCAAACACAATTAAATGGGTGATCTTCAGCACCTGGCCTCCAATCTACAAGATGGCAAGCGTAGCAGAGATTAGCATCATTTTCCACAGCTGAGTCCCTGTGTATATAAAGAAGTGTCTCCTTGGGAAAGGGCCTGTGATATTTATCTTCTCATGTTATTTACCTTGCTACTGATAGGCACCTAGCCAGATATATTAGGTGGGTGTGGAGGACACTGAGGAAGGTTTTTGTGATTTAAAGCTCTAGGTACATATAGTTTCCAAAGACATCTGTTTAACAATTACTTTAAGATGTCAGAAGATATCAAGGAAGATTTGGCAAATAAAAATAAGATGGCATGGAGAGCAGAGTGAGATTATATACTTCACTGTGACCTTTATACAGTAAGTCAAATATAGGGAGCTTGAAAATTGCATTTATGATTTGTCAGGTTCTGTAGATTTCAAACATGTGATGTGTTTGTGTGTAAAAGAGAGTCCTCAGAACTAGTTTCTGTTTCCTCTTCAAGGCCTATATAGGATGGACACTTAGGCCTTGTTCTTGGGTGTTGGCTGCAGTTACCCTGTTGCTTGCTTTACTATGTCCTGGCTATAAAGAAGTACTGAAGGGTGATCTAAAGTAGGATAGGTAAGCTCATCTCTACACACCACATCTCAGAGGATACTACAAGCCACACCATTGAATTGGGAGATAAAAAAGCTGTGACTTTTTTCACTTATTTCTCCCCAATCTTTTCATTCCAACTACATTACTATGCACCACAGGGTGGGTTCAGCAAGTAGAGTCCAGAGGGAGGCAGGGAATGTAGACCACAGCAGCTTATGCATTGCTCAGACCAGTGGTCCTCAATCTTTTTGAGCCTATGGGCACATCTGAATTCTGACACAGTGTGTTGGGTGCAGCAACAAAATGGGTGCCACAAAATGGCTGCTGCAGGAGCCAACCACAAAATGGCTGCTGTAGCTTACCTTCTGTTACACCGCAAAGATCTTTGTGCTATTGAAGCAACTTCTGCCAAAGCAATTTTTTCAAAAAAAAAATCTGCACAGCCAACCCCTGGTTCTGACAGAACATGGTTTCATCCTGATTTGCAGGCAGCAACAGACCAAATGCAGATTTGTTATTTCATTTGATTTGGATGTCATGACCGCTTACTGAGAGACAAGAAGTGTTCAATAGCCAAGCTGTTCATGAGGGAAGAGGTAGTCCGGATTAGACATGGGCATGAACAGAAAAAAAACCCGGAACATGGTGTTTGTTGTTCATTGCCATCCACGAACAATGAACAACGAACATTGATGGACATGATCCTGTTCACGAACATGTTCATTGTTCGTGGGGGTCAGCAGGCTCTCCTCCAGCCATCAAGATCCCTACTGCACTACTCCCAGAAACCCTACCTGAGCAGGCAGCAGGAAATGTACCAAGCAAATGTAAATATTTTCCTGCTATTCCTTGCCCTACAGAAGAAATCAGGCTTATGTCAGACTACCTAGAACTTCCCAGAGGCAGCCAAAAGCAACCCCAGCAAGATGTCATAGCCTCTCTACTTTCACTGTGATTTCCAAATAATGCTTTTATGGGTCTGTAATTATATCTGCATGTTTATTTATGCTTACATAATAGATTCTCAATTGCAAGTTATGCAATTTTCTTTCGTTACGATAGAACAATGCCAGCCAAAGTGTAAAGCAGTATTTTTGTTGTCATGATATCACAATGTAGCCAATGGCTTGTGTGTCATATTCTGTCATCATGCATATCAGTGCATTTTATACCAGTCCTCATCATTCCCTGATTTTATTCCACAGAACTTTATCAGTTGGCCCTATTGTCAGACTCTGGATGATATACTACAGCAGACAGATCCCTGGTTCATTGTAGCAAGACACAGGTTCCTGGTTAAATGACTTTTATTCAGAAATCAGTTCTTTACATAATCAGATCCAAAGGTCTACTTAGGAATAAGGTAAGCACCTAAGCAGTTCTAGTAGAAAGTTGACTAGAATGGCTACATAGGAAAATTACATCCCTTTTCTACCCTGGTTCCTTCCTCCTCCTAACTTTCAAACAACCTAGTGCTGTTTTTTTCTGTGTGAGAACAGTATGCATATTTGTGCTATCAGGCTACATGGAGAGAAGACATATCACATTTAGGAAGAAGGCCCCAAACTGGTAAACACCCGGCCATCTGGGAATGTGTGAGAACTTATTGGAATGTTAGCAACAAGAATATTTTAGCAATACAAAATGGAGTCACCCTTGACAGAATAAAGCAGAATAAAGCATACACTTAACAGCAACAATATTGGCATGAATGAATGGGCACAGTCAGACATGACACCTATATAAGTTCTGACCAATCAAACAAGAAAAAAATCCTGATTATTTCAAGCCCTAATGTCTTGAGATTAGACTTATTAAAGGACATACTTCTGGGATTGGCAAGCCAGTTTTCCATCCACACTAGTTTTTTTCCATTAAAATTGCATTAAAGCAAGTGTTGCTGTTTATATAAATAAGCCAGAATTTAAAATTAGTGATACTTTAATAGATCCAAGATATAGTAATGGCTTAATTGTTCTTTTGATTGTTCCTTTAAGTGATATGTGCCACATATAAATGAGTATAGTCTTTTGTGAAAGGATTGCTAATTCGTCATATATCCATTCATTTAAGAAATTTAAAGCCTTTTTTAAAAAAAACAAATGGATTAAAGTCCTTTCATTATTTGCTTGTTTTGCAGATACATCCAAAAAGTTATTCATTATGACATTGAAGTCCTTTCCTAGAATTACTTCCCTGGAAGCAAAACTCTCTAAAAAGAGAGTTTTGATTGAGATTTGGGGCATATGTATTACTAATAGTAAGAAGATATCCTTTAACTGTTCCTTAAATGCTTCACAGTGTTGTCCCCTGGGCCAGGCCCAGTTGCATGGGGGGGGGACTCACGAGGACTTCCAGGGGGCACCTTATGTTCCTTTTTATCCCACTCCCCACACTGTTTCCCCTTTTCCTTCTCCTGGCAACCCCATATCATCACACGTCCTTGCTTCCTTTACTGTTTCCCACTCACCAATCAACCAGACTTGTACCTGTCTCCCATCTTCAGCTATGTTTCCTACATATTTCCTTCATTTATACCCCACTTTACTCTACAATGAGGACCTAAAATAGCTTACATCACTCTCCTCCATTTTATTCTCACAACCCTGTAAGATACCTTACGCTTAGAATGTATAACTGACCCCACGTTATCCAGTGAGCTTCCATGACAGAATGGGCTTCAATTATAGTCCAAAACACATTGGCTTTTGTGGAATGGCTGCTGTTGAACCATAGCCAGCAGCCAGGCCTGAGTAAATCGTGCAAGTCATGTGTCACTCAGTAGTTGCCACATGGCCTGGCCCCAATCAGTCATCCATCAAAGGCTAAAACATCTCTGGAAAGGGCCCTGCCCCTCCACCAGCCTTTTTACTAATAGAAGCCAAGGTTGCCAGTACTGTTATGGTTGCCTTGCAATGGCCTCTGAGAGTATTTGTTTCTTAAAACTATGGGTAATGTTTCTATTATTGGGAGGGGGATTCATTTCTCCCATTTAAAAAAACAAAGATTTTAGATTTTTCTGCAAACCTGGGGCTTTTCTCAGATTTGTAGAAAGATCTGTCCTGTTTGTACTTGGCTCCAGTCTCCAGATTTAGGTATTCACTTTAGCCATGTTGGAAAGTAAATATATAGATACTCTTCTCAAGAACCAAAGAGGTTTGAGATAAATAAGTTCTTAGCTAAACATCAAATTCCTAAACTTTCAGAATAAAATTGTTGGACAAGGCTATTGCTTTACAAGAAGTATTATATGCAATTAAAAACTTTAAGAGAAACAAACTGCCATGTTTTGATGGTCTAGCTCCAGGCTTCAACTAAATTTTTCTACAGATTGTTGCATTCCCATTACTGACAGCAATTAACACAATTTTTAAAGAAAAGCAGCTTTTGCAATCTTGGACAGAATCAAAGAAGGTTATAATACCAAAACTTTGGGAATATGCAACAAGTGCTATGTCCAAGTGCTCAATGTGTTTATTAAATCATTAACCTAGCCAACAAGTTAAAAAGCATTGCTAGCAGTTATATCTCCCTTGATCAGACAGGATGTATTCCAAATCACCTAGCTTTTTCCAAGCGTATATAGGTTGTATTGTCGAAGGCTTTCACGGCTGGAGAACGATAGTTGTTGTGGGTTTTCCGGGCTGTATTGCCGTGGTCTTGGCATTGTAGTTCCTGACATTTCGCCAGCAGCTGTGGCTGGCATCTTCAGAGGTGTAGCACCAAAAGACAGAGATCTCTCAGTGTCACAGTGTGGAAAAGATGTTGGCAGGCCCAAATGGCTACTCCAGAAATGAAATCCAAAGAGCAATCAAACCCAGGATGAATCAAACAACCAAGGAAAAACAGTCTCCTACAGGAAAAGTGTTTTTGTCATATATCAAAGGAATTACTGATCAGATGGGAAAGCTTATGAAAAAGCATAACCTTCAAGCAGTATTCAGACCCACCCGAAAAATACAACAGATGCTATGATCAGCAAAAGACAGTAGAGACCCCCTCACCTCTGCAGGAGTATACCGTATACCCTGCAGCTGTGGACAAGTTTACATCGGGAACACAAAGCATAGCATCCAGACAAGAATAAAAGAACATGAAAGACACTGCAGACTTGGACAACCTGAAAAATCAGCAGTGGCTGAACATAGCCTAACTCAAACAGGGCACAGTATCTTATTCCAGGACACCAAAATACTGGACAACACTTCCAACTACTTTGTCAGACTGCACAGGGAAGCCATTGAAATTCACAAGCATAAGCAAAACTTCAACAGGAAAGAAGAAACCTTAAGAATGAACACAGCATGGTTTCCAGTTCTGAAAAACACCGGGCTAACAAAACACTCTATACCCGACAATAGCCCTGGAGAGAAGATTAGCACATCAAGCACCAATCCATATGCAAAAGAACCTCCTCAGGATACAGTGAAGCCTCCCTCCATTAGCATTCCACACCCTGGGAAACTCTTACAGGATGACTCAGCTCAACCCCACCCCTCCTGAGTAGATATAAATGACCTGCCAACATCTTTTCCACACTGTGACACTGAGAGATCTCTGTCTTTTGGTGTTACACCTCTGAAGATGCCAGCCACAGCTGCTGGCGAAACATCAGGAACTACAATGCCAAGACCACGGCAATACAGCCCGGAAAACCCACAACAACCACCTTATAGAGGTTATTAATCAAATAAAATTTGTGAAGGGAAAATATGCAAATCCATAGTCTTGGTTGTAGATCGAAAAAAGGCTTTTGATAGAGTTGAACATTAATGTTTTCTAAATGTTTCAAGGCTTTGAAGTTAACAGATGGGGCTAAAATAATACATTCTAGGTCTTCTGTGAAATAAGGTTTGCATGACACATTACCTACAGTAGCCGATGTTAATAGAGGCATAAAACAAGGCTGCTCCCCTATCAGCAATACTATTCAATATATCAATAGAAGTTTTGACAATTGCAATATGTGAGTCAGAAGATGACTTCTAGAAATAGGATCATATCATTACAAAATAAATTTGTTTGCAGATGATATCATGATGTTTCTGACAGATTTGGAAAATTTTAGTAGTAAAGAGGCAATTATACTAAAGTTGCAGGTTATAAATTGAATATTGCAAAAAAACTGCAGCTCTCTCTTTAATATGAACCTAAATTTGAACTCCATATAACCAGATAACAAAAAGGAATGTATACAGCAAACAAATTACATAGTAAAAATCAATTTCAAGGCAAAATCATGGACATTTACAGTAAATTGGCTTTATCTTTATCTTTACTTGGCCACATATATGTGGTCAAGATGACGGTCCTACTTAAAATAAGTTATTTAACAGCTAATCTTCCAGTGGTAACTCCAGATAAATACTTAAGAAACTGACAAAATATGATTAACAAATGTATATGGGAATTTTTTTAAAAAAAAACAGGATAAGATGGTCCACTGCAAAAAATGGGTAGAACAGAGGAGACCTAGGAATCCCAAGTGCCAAACTATATTGAGGTGCTGCCAGATTAACATGGCTCACCACATGGGTCATGAATAATATAGATTTTTCTGAACTTGCAGTTGAGAAAGCTTATATTAATATGCCTCTAAAGATCTTCCAGTGACATTACAAATCTGAGACAAAAAATGTCTACAATTGCAATAGCCATGTAATAAATTGTTTGCTACATATCTGAGAGTAACACATAGAGGGAGATATGCAGATCTCTCCAATGTCCAAGGCATGCTGAGTCGCCTATTGCAATAAGAGATAGGATGATGAAATAGAAGAGGTGTTGGTGGAAGAGATGGACACCTCAACATACACACACACACACATATACACACATTTTGACTCCTTAATCCACCCCCTCAATTGGTCTCATGATCACATTAATTCTTTCATTGAATGTCAATTAGAAATCTGGTTATTGAAATTTTTGAATCCTTCTTAGCTGAAAGGTACATATTAAAATTGTTAATACTACACTTTGATTTCAACTTTGCCAAGAGATGCACCAACAGTCACATACGGTCAGGGCTGGATGAGAAACAGTAACAACCAGTGCTGCTTGGCAGCACTTTTCCTGACAAAACTATTTTTCCCTGTGCCCATTGCAGACATCATAAGCCCTGTCACAGCAATGACAGGAACATTAGAGAAGCCATGTGATATTGTAAGGATTAGTCCATTAGACTCATGGGAATCTTTTCCAGTTCCTGCTTAAACTTCTCAGAAATGCTTATTACATTTTGGCAGCATCTTTGTCTCTAGAAATAGCATTTTGTGTAATGGAGGAAGACAGTGTTTTGTTTTGGAGGTGACAAACCTCCACCCTGCTTCTTCTTCAGTTCTGATCACTAAAAAAATTGATGTTTTCTCCCTCAAATGGGAAATATCAGGAGCCCATCAATGTGCCCCCCAAAATCTCGGATGAGGACTGTGAGCTCTACCAGCTCTTTTAAAATCCCAGAACATGGAAACTTCTGCAGAAATTTTCACATGAACCTTGGGAAAGGGCACAGAGTGTCTGCAAAAATCTGTCTCATTAGAATTTCCAGAAGTAATGTGAGTGGAACACTAGGAGAAAGTGTAAGCTAGCTTTTTGTTAGGATCCTCTTTGAGAACTGTGTTGCATTCCCATCTTTCCGGTGTTGGTGTTTTTGGTGTTTTCTGAATGGTCAATTTACAGCTTTTCAGAATCTATTCTGCTTCCCATGTTCTCTCGAGTTCTGCACCTGTAAGGGAGTCATGGGAAGCAGAAACTTTTTCCTGTCTTTTCCCCTATGCACATTCTGTGATTTTTTTTGAAGTTGCTGGCCAGTTGCTGCTGGCTTGCATTCTGTCCATGAAGAATCAAAAATTCAGCTCTGCTTCTCTCTCCCCCCTTCCTTTCTCTAGGAGTTGATTGGTCTGTCCACTGGCAACCACTCCCACCCTTCTCAGCTGCCTTAACTCCCTTTTTGCCATTTGTATCTGTAACGTGAGGTAAGGGTCATAAGGTTGCCTCCATTCTCTTCCTTCCTCCCGGGTATGCACACACGCTTTTTTTGTTTCTTTCAAAGCCAGGGACGAGTCCTAATGTTGCTGCTTGTTCCCTGCTGGCTTTAAAAGTCAGGAAAGGGTTAAATGGCTACTTTTCCCTTCCTCTTTTGGTAGTATGGGCACACTCTCAATTTTTTTTTTTAAAGACAGGAATGTGTAGTGACGTTACTGGTCATTCCTCTTGGCTTTAAAAGTCAGGGAAGGATTAAATGGCTTCTTTTCCCTCCCTCCCAGCATGTTTCAGGCTTCTACTAATGTCAAAGAGAGAAAAAAAACCCAAGCAGTTTGTACTGCCGTTCGTGAAACAAAGCACCAGGGAAGCAGCCGGAAGGGAATGAAGCAGCAGCAGTTTAACCCTTTCTTGGCTTGGGTTTAAAACAATAAATGAGAGTGGAACAAGCACAAAAAGTACATGTTTTCTCCCAGAACTCTGCCACCAATTGCCTCTCCAGTGGGCATGGGACAGCCTAGTCAGCAAATACAGGGGGGGATGGCTCCCAACAATGCAAGTTACCACATATGAGAATTTTTTTTAAAAAAATGACATCAGCTCCAGCCCCCACAAAATGCAACTCCAAGCAGACACATCTCAACTTGTCAGCAGACACCAAATTGCCTCGTGGTCGTGCAGTGCAGAACAATGGGACCCCAAGCTGTTCCAGTACTGATCGGCATGAATGATAAGCATCATTGGCTTAAAGTGTGCTGTGCAGAATGGTCCTTTGTTTTTCTCCTCTGACCTGCTCCCTACCTCCAGTTCAATGATAATTTCAATACAAGATCAGCTTTGGAAAGTAAAATAATAATAATAAGAAATAAATAAAATAAAATAGAAATAGAAATAGAGAAAGCATGTATGGTGTAACAAGCACAAAACAGGGGACACAGATTATAGCGTAGACAGAGAGATACCTTCCTTTGGCAAAGAAGTAAATTTATTGAGGCTCTATTTGTGTATCCTACTTGTTCAAAGGCAAAATTTAGCAACTTTATTAGTTATCTCCTGGGAAGAGTCTGCAGGGAGGAGGGAGGCATATAATTGTTCCAATCTTCCTGGTAAAGTTGAAAATACTGGAGCTATATATTGAGATTGGGTGTCATTATAGAATGTGCAGCACAGCAGAACATGTTCAATAGATTCTATTTTCCCTGTACGGCATGGGCAGATCCATTGAGGGAGTGGTACAGAATGGTATCTGCCTTCCAAGAGAGCTGAAGGTAGAACACTGAAGCATGCAAAGGTAAAGATTCTCCAATATGTGGAGATCTCAAGGGATCTAAGATAATCTGCTGGTTGAAAACATTTAGCGTGCTGGGTATTTCTGTATCTGTGCCCTATCTTTGTAGGGCATGTATCCCAGAGCTGCTATTTAACTGTTTCTCTTGCCTTTTGGTACCCAAGATGCCGTAAGACTTGAGGGGAGAGGCCATGCTCCTGGAGTTTCTCATCAATTGCTCTTTGCTAGGTTGAGCGGTGACTAATGGCAACAATCAGAGGTACTAGACCCACTGGAGTAAAGATGAGTTTTAATCAATAGGTGGATGCACATAGCCACATACGAGCCTCCAAGGGGATCAACCCAGTCTCAAGTCTAAGGAGGACATTTGAGAAACACTGAGGAACTCCAAAGATCTTTCATAGAAACTTGGATTGTTCTGCTTCCAATAAATGCCTTTCTTTGTAGATTCAGAGCTGAGAACTGTGTAAAAGCTGAGACACAACCTTTCCTTGGAAAACCTTTATTGCTGCAGGGATGTGAAATAAAATCTTAGAATAGCGGAGGATGCTCAGAGGGCATTCTCTGCAGTGTGCAATGCCTCAGCTCTCCAACGTCCAGATGACTAGAAGACCATTTCAAGTTATTTAATGTTTTTTGCTTGTTCGATGTTATGGCCCTCTATTTGCCATCTCTGGATCTCATGTTTTTTGGTAAAGATGAAGACTTTTGTTTTTTGATAGTTTATTGCAAGCTGCTCTTCTTTATGGTATATAGTGAAGGCACAAAGTACTCTGGTAAGGCACATTTGTGAATAAGATAAGATGACTGTATCATCTGCATATAGTATGCGGTACTCCCGGCTGCCACACAGTGGCTTGAGCTGGGGACCGTACTTTGCCACTTTGGAAGGAGAAGCAGGCAGAGACATCTCCCAGGCATATGGGGATATAGCTGGGGGGGCGGAGACAAAGCCTTCAGAAGACGGCTCCGCCCTCCCTGCTGGCAGTTGCTCTGCGTGCTCGGCCTGAGCAGAGCACATCTCAAGCTCTCTCAGCCGAGCTCCTCTGAGGCTGGTTTTACTAAAGGCCCTCAGGGCTAGGCAGCAGTAGCTGCCTTGGAGAGCTGTGAATTTCTCATGCTTGCTACCTTCAGACTTCAAGAGGAGAGCCAGGGCCCAGCGCCAGGCTCACTGGTTTGGCAGAGTCTTTTTTCTTATTTACATTTGGGGCCTGTTGTCTATCAGTCAGGAGGGCTAAAGCAGGGTGAGGCCCAGCCCTTGCATGCCTCTGGCCTACCTAGGCTCCTTTCCCCCCACCACTGTTTTACTTTGTTGGGAGAGAGTACTTCAGCAGCAGCAATAGATAGGCTTTGCTGTAGGCCAGAAGGGTGAGTTGCAGCCCCCTGAGGGATAGATTAATTCATACTTTATTACTACTGGCCTAGCAGGGTGGATGCTGGTAGCCCCCCCTTCCTCCCATCTAGGCTTTTCCCTCCCTTGCCATTTACACTTACTTGGGAGGGAGTAATTCTAGCAGCAATAGCTTGGCCTAAGGCCTTCAGGCAGCAGTGGCCATTTTGCAGTTTATTCAGTTGGGTTCAGCCATTTTGTGAGTGGCACCCAGTGACCTTAGTTTCCTGGCAGTGCAGCCATGTTGTGAAGGCATCTACATCATGCACAGCTCCAAGAGCGGCCATTTTGAGTGTGGCATTTGTGTGGCCTGATTTGCCTCCTACTTACTGGCATTAGCAGTCATTTTGGTGGGGCTTGTGCAGCTACCTGCAGACTCATTCTTTGAGGATGATGATGAGGCCAAAGGGATGAAGAAAATATTGGGTTATCACTGTCTATCAGTCAGGAGGGCTGAAGCAGGCTTAGGCCCAGCCCCCGCAGGCCTCCATCCTGCCTAGACTTCCCCCACCCCATTGTTCTACTTTGTCTGGAGACAGTACTTACAGCAACAGCAGAGAAGGCTTGTCTGAGGCTAGTGGGGGCGGGGGAGGAGGCTTGCAGTCATCTGAATGGTGAATTGCCTTACATATTATTTCTGCCAGCTTAGCAAGGTTCTACAATCCCAGGGTCGTGGCTAGTTAAACCACCTGCTGCCCCACCTTCCCCTGCTCAATTTTGCAGCCTTTGTAGGCCTAAAGGGTTGTTTTTAGGTTTTGTCATTCATGTCACTCATGCCACCTAAAGGCATGCTGTGTTGTTGCATCTGCAGAGCTGTCATGCAGAGCACAGTAGTCTAAGATGTGGTCTGATCTTTCTACCAGATTTGCACAATTGACAGCCAGTAGTGGATCTGGCCTAGGCTGCTGTAATCCAGTCATGCAGAGGAGACAGTGGATCTGATTGACAAGATTACTGTAAGTGATGGGCAGCAGCTGAGATGCGCTAGTCTGCCATAAGCCGGTCCTGGGACTGTTGCAGTGGATTGATGAAGTCAAGTCTATCTGGCAGAAGGGGATTGTCCAGCGCCCTCGGTGGCAACCAGTCTGGCACACAGCCTCTTGTGAGATGATGGGGGAAGATGACATTGATATGGCTGAAGGAGATTTATAGTTGGAACTTGTGCTGGTAACAGTAGAGTGCAACCGCCAGTTAAGGAGATAATGGGGGCATTTGTTATGTTTTGCATGGGAAGTGTATCCCAGACCATAGGGTGTGGGACTGCCGTGCGAATGTGCTGTTAGGTACCGAGTTTGTGGAGTAAACTGGGCTGGTATCTGTAGCAGGGAGCCTGTGGGCAACGAGGGTGGGCCCATGGGCCCTGGCTGGGGTATGTCTTGCCATGCAGCCTTGCTGATCAGGCCTGGTCCCCTCACCCCTGGCACGTTATGCCCAGTTACACTTTTTAAACTCTCTCAGTGGGCAGTGTGTGTCCTGGAGGGCAGTATATGAATCAACTGTTAATTTTGTGACATTATTAACATGTTTAGGCTATACATGCCAGGGCTTCCTACCCATTGGTGAGGCATCTGAGCCTATGTGGTCAGAAGCTCAAGTGCTGTCCTCTCATGGGACAGAAGCATGATCCCCAAAAGGCCTGTTTGGCATAGGAACCTCCCAGGGCAGTCTTGCCCTACACGCACACAGTCTTGACTGGCCATGAGGTCTGGGTGGGTACAGCGGTTGGTAAGGCCTCCAGCAGCTCTGGGTTGGCATTTTGCCTCCTCCTAGCCCCGCCTGGGGCTCTTTGCTGTGGGGTTTTCATTCAGGGGCCAATCTAATACAGTCTGGGCTCTTCCAACTGGGCACCCTGCCTCTGGTTTTGCCTTGATCTGAATCAGATCTTTTCCTCAATGAGCAAGTAACACCCGACTTTCATACATCTCTACTTCCATTGTCTGCTCAGTTTTCCTATGGCTAATCCCTTATGGAGTGGTCAGGGGTTGCCTTTCTGGCGCATGGCGTGAAGTTGGCAGGTCTCAGTGACAACTGGGTCAAACCCAAAGGGTGGTCCATGAAGGCCAGGGGGGCTAGGGCCATGTCCCCCATGGGTAGCAAAGGGAGACCCTGCAACAGGGTGTGGCCACTTCCCTGACATGTAGGACACTCCCTCACCACCCCTGACTGGTGTTTCAGAGATAGTGATACCCCACATGGCCTGGCAGCTCTCTCTCAGTACCCAGTTTGTATGGGGCAGCCTCTAGGGCCACAGCCATGGACCTCAGGCTGTTATTCAGCAGGTTGTCTGGTGCCAGCCAACAGTGATTGTTCAGAGTTAGGCTGAGGCTGGTGGTGTAGAATGTCTTATCATGTCTTTTTTGGTGGGTGCGGTGTATTGCCACAGGAGGGTGAAGTCCCTCATCTGCTGGCCCAGCATGGGGTTGTTCGGGCAGTCATTCGAGCCTAGAGGATGCCAGTTGGGAATTAGCTTGGTTTTGTTAATGGCAGTTATCAAGTCACGGGACCAACTAGAACTGTGTTGGCCAGGCTGCTGCCACTGTGGTGAGATAACTGCTCCCCTCTGCATATCTAGTCATGCACCTGAGGAGGTGTAGGCTACGGCAGATGATGGCCTGGCCCCTCTTTCTTTACTGGATCCCACAGACTTGCAGTGCCCGGACAAGTAGTGGTCTGTTGGCTCGAGGGGAGGTGTGGTCCTCCACCTTACTCCTGGTCATTCACCTGCAGGGTAATGACCTCGTCTCACTGGGTCTGCCATTTTCCTTACAGGCTTACAGACTTCTAGCACCCAGGCAGGGTGATGGCTCGAGGGGAGGTGCGGTCCTCCAACTCACGTCTGGGTCATTCACCTGGTGGATGATAACTTTCACTCACAGGGTGTGCTGTTTTCCTTACAGGTATACAGATTTGCAGCGCCCAGACAAGGAGTGGCCTGATGGCTCGAGGGGAGGTGTGGTCCTCCACCTCACGTCAATGTCAGTCACTTAGTGAGTGATGACCGTGTCTCACAGGGCTTACCATTTTCCTTACAGGCTCACAGGGTTGCAGCACCCAAGCAAGGAGTGGCATGAGGGGAGGTGCGGTCCTCTGCCTCACGTCCAGGTCAGTCACCTGGTGAGTGATGACCGTGGCTCACAGGGCATACCGTTTTCCTTACAGGCTCACAGACTTGCAGCGCCCAGGCAAGGAGTGGCCTAATGGCTCGAGGGGAGGTGTGGTCCTCTGCCTCATGTCCAGGTCAGTCACCTGGTGAGTGATGACCGTGGCTCACAGGGCATACCGTTTTCCTTACAGGCTCACAGACTTGCAGCGCCCAGGCAAGGAGTGGCCTAATGGCTCGAGGGGAGGTGTGGTCCTCTGCCTCACGTCCAGGTCAGTCACCTGGTGAGTGATGACCATGGCTCACAGGGCATACCGTTTTCCTTACAGGCTCACAGACTTGCAGCGCCCAGGCAAGGAGTGGCCTAATGGCTCGAGGGGAGGTGTGGTCCTCTGCCTCACGTCCAGGTCAGTCACCTGGTGAGTGATGACTGTGGCTCACAGGGCATACCGTTTTCCTTACAGGCTCACAGACTTGCAGCGCCCAGGCAAGGAGTGGCCTAATGGCTCGAGGGGAGGTGTGGTCCTCTGCCTCACGTCCAGGTCAGTCACCTGGTGAGTGATGACCGTGGCTCAAAGGGCATACCGTTTTCCTTACAGGCTCACAGACTTGCAGCGCCCAGGCAAGGAGTGGCCTAATGGCTCGAGGAGAGGTGTGGTCCTCTGCCTCACGTCCAGGTCAGTCACCTGGTGAGTGATGACCATGGCTCACAGGGCATACCGTTTTCCTTACAGGCTCACAGACTTGCAGCGCCCAGGCAAGGAGTGGCCTGATGGTTCGAGGGGAGGTCGGCCTCCGCCTCACGTACCGGTCATTCACCCTGGGTAATGACCTTGGCTCACAGGGCATGGCCCTTTCCTTTCAGGCTCACATGGACTTGCAACGCACAGGCAAGTAGTGGTCTGATGGTTTGAGGGGAGGTCGGCCTCCGCCTCATTTTAGTCATTTACTGCATGGTGGTGATCTGACTGGGCAGTATGCTCCCCTTTTGTTACAGGCTTGTGTGGGCAAGTGGGGGCCTGGCGGGTTGATGTTTGGTCTGCAGTGCTCCCACAGCTGGGAAGGGTCTGTGCATTTATTTGTCACGCCTCCACATAAGGCTGAATTTGCCAACCTCTACAGAGGTGTGGGGGTTCACTAGTCAAATTACTTCATCTTAGGATAAGGGCTGGATTTCCCAACCTCTACAGAGGTGACAGGGTTCACTGGCAAAGACATCATCATAAACCAGCGGCAAGGGCTCTGGTGGGCACTAGGCCACCTGTGGGGCGCTTGGGCCTAAGCAGAGGCTTGGCCCCAGCGGTGGCAGGAGAGAGTTTGGGGATAGGGAGCGGGCCGGTGAGCACCCCTTGGCAATTCCCCATTGGTGGGGAAATGGGGTCTACCAGGAGCGGATGGTATGCTTGTGACGGCTACCACCACCTGGAGACTGCCTGCAGTGAACCCCATGTGTAAGTCCTTCCCTCATGCTGTACGGCTGAGGCTTTAGGAGCTTGAAGGGGGGAACCATTTTGCCTGGCTGGCCGGGGAAAAGCCATTGCATGGATGGCTCCTACCCGGGGCTGTGGGGCTCGCCCAGACAGGTCAAGGCGGTGGTCCAGGGGTGACCCCGTGGCTTGACCTGTACCGCTAGTTTGCCCTTGCCGTATTTAATGGTTGATGTTATATTAATAAAGTGGCACTTTAGTTCCAACTCCTGTGTCTGCCTCTTCATTCCGACTGGGGTGGCAATGCGGTACTCCCGGCTGCCACACAGTGGCTTGAGCTGGGGACCGTACTTTGCCACTTTGGAAGGAGAAGCAGGCAGAGACATCTCCCAGGCATATGGGGATATAGCTGGGGGGGCGGAGACAAAGCCTTCAGAAGACGGCTCCGCCCTCCCTGCTGGCAGTTGCTCTGCGTGCTCGGCCCACCCACCTCACCCTGTAGTAGTGCAGGATTAGCCGGCTGCTGTTCCCAGAGCCAGGTAGGAATTTTTTCTCCTCTCCCCATATTGGCAAGGTGGGAGAGGTGGTTTTTCGCCTACCTTGCACTGCAGGCAGAGGTTTGAGGTAATTGGCAGTGGTGGTGCATCGTTGTAAGTCACTGGCAGGAGAGAGTTTGGGGATAGGGAGCGGGCCGGTGAGCACCCCTTGGCAATTCCCCATTGGTGGGGAAATGGGGTCTACCAGGAGCGGATGGTATGCTTGTGACGGCTACCACCACCTGGAGACTGCCTGCAGTGAACCCCATGTGTAAGTCCTTCCCTCATGCTGTACGGCTGAGGCTTTAGGAGCTTGAAGGGGGGAACCATTTTGCCTGGCTGGCCGGGGAAAAGCCATTGCATGGATGGCTCCTACCCGGGGCTGTGGGGCTCGCCCAGACAGGTCAAGGCGGTGGTCCAGGGGTGACCCCGTGGCTTGACCTGTACCGCTAGTTTGCCCTTGCCGTATTTAATGGTTGATGTTATATTAATAAAGTGGCACTTTAGTTCCAACTCCTGTGTCTGCCTCTTCATTCCGACTGGGGTGGCAAAGATAGGAATTGTTTTGTCAGCAAACTTTGGTAAATGGAAGCTTGGATTTCTTAAATGTTGCACCAAGGAGTTGATGAAGTAGTTAAAAAGTAAAGGGGCCAGAATACAACCCTGCTTGACTCTTTTGTCAATTGGGATCTTGTTAGAAAAATAGAACTGTATCTTGCTTTTAGGAAGTTTCTTTCATGGAGTGAGTGAATAACTATGTAGAGTCTGATCTATTGAGGAATTCTCAAGCTTTGCCCAGAGTCTGTTCCTGGGGATGCTGTCAAATGCTGCTTTAAAATCCACAAAGGCAGCATAAAGTGCTCTATTTGTCTTAGAACTGTACTTCTCCACCAGATGGTACAAAATGAGACACTGGATTATAGCAGAGCAGCCAGTTCTAGAGCCTGCTCCACCAGCATATTTCCTCGATCTAGCCAATCAAGAAGTTTCCTCTATAAATATCTTGAATATAGTTTACTAACAACATTAAGGAGACTAATTGGAGATCCAGTTTGGTGTAGTAGTTAAGAGCGTGGGACTCTAATCTGAAGAACCGGGTTTGATTCCTCACTCCTCCACTTGAAGCCAGCTGGGTGACCTTGGGTCAGTC
Organism: Eublepharis macularius; assembly: GCF_028583425.1. Classification (NCBI taxonomy): domain Eukaryota; kingdom Metazoa; phylum Chordata; class Lepidosauria; order Squamata; family Eublepharidae; genus Eublepharis; species Eublepharis macularius. The sequence continues at coordinate 39,425,121 of NC_072791.1, forward strand.
ACAGCTTCTAGGAGCTCTCTCAGCCTCACCCACCTCACAGGGTGATTATTGTTGTGCGGATAATAGTGACATACTTTGTAAACCACTCTGAGTGGGCATTAAGGGCAGTATATAAATTGGATGTTGTTATTATTGTTGTTGTTATTATTAATTGGTTGGTAGTTGGTAAGATTCGATTTTTCTCCTTTCTTATATACTGGGATGATAATTGCAAGGCCCCAATCTGAGGGGATATGGGCCAACAGATTAATATGAGTAAAAAGTGGATCAAGCATCTGGGCCTGCCAATTAATGCTGCATTTTATCATCTCTGGAGTTATATCATTTCCAGGAGCCTTGCCAGATCTCAGTTAATTTATTAGGTTCCCCCCCCCCTTCATTTGCCATACCTGGTGGCTCCTCCACTCTACCTTCCATGCAGCAATGCTTCTTTCCCATTTTCTCTCCTGGATTTTTAAAGCAGCCTTTAACATCACTTTTCTCTCATTCCCTTTTGAATATACTTTTGTTTTCCTGGAGCTACGTAATGATAACAACAGTGTGCTTATATACTGCTCTTCTAGACAGATCAGTGCTCCACTCAGAGCAGGAAACAAAGTCAGTGTTATTATTATTGTGGGGATCTGCGCCTGAGAGGAGTGGCTTATCCTCTGAGCTCATGGCAGAAGTGAGATTTGAACCAGCAGAGTGCTGACTCCCAGCCCAACCACTTAACTACTATGCTACAGCAGCTCTGGCATTTTGCTCAATATATTTGAATAATTTATTCACGTCTAACTTATATGTAAGATCCTGAGGAAGAGGACCAGGAGGTAACTCTGTATTACCTCTGAAGGGTAACCAATTTTTAGAGTGATGGCAGCTATCAGAAGAGCTTTGAGTAGCCAGGAAGTTAGTCCTTTCCTTATTCTGTCTTCATCCCTTCCCTATTTGTTACCAATGTTTTCTAATTCATCTTGCATCTATCTCAACAGAGTTAAAGAAGGTTCCTTTGAATTAATATTTTACAGGTTAGAAGAGAGAAAGTTACAATTTACTCACCTTCTGAGGAGTCTGAACCTTGGCATCTCTAACTCCCTATTCCTGTTATATTAATTTGGGAAGTCTGAGAGTGTTAAAATGGGAGTAAATGTCTCTTGTAAATGTTTAACTCCTAAAAACAAATATAAATATCCCACGGCTCATTATATATAATGCAATTTCTGATATGCAAAACTAGTTAGAATTCATATGTCTTGCCCTAGAACTCTTTAATCTCAAATGTTTGCAGCTTGGGCTAACGTAAAATGCACTTTGCACATGTTCTTATTACATTTCACCCATCCCAGTGTCTCACATGTTAAAGTTCTTGGTAACAGCTGTGAAAGGGAAATAAGAATCCTGCTGCGGCATAAGAGATCATCAGATGGGACTGTGCAAAATTAATAAAAAATCAAGAGAGATGATATATGTCTATCCTCTGGGAATGAATTCAGTCAGAAAGCCAAATTTTGTTTTAAACTAAGGCAGTGCTGAATATTCAGTGGCAAATGCTTGCAGCATAACAATAGCATAGGTAGCAAAAAAAAAACCCTGAACAGCAAAACAAAAGTCTCTCCATTCTTTTATTTAAGTCTCTTCATGGCTGTTTACAATCACCTGTCCTTTTCTCTACTCTTCCACGACTTCCCTTTTTGCTGCTTCCATCATTGCATGCGCCAGCCAATCAGGTTTCATAACATGAGCATGGTGATGCCACAATACTTTACAACTAATCAAATCTGGCTAGATGTCACTGAAGGAAAATTGTGATGCATTGTCCTCACTGGGAAGTGAGAGAATGTGAGCATGTCGCCAAGGCCACTCGGTCAGTAAATCGATCAGACAAGTATCACCTCTGTTCCTCTAAATCCAGGATATTTATTATTTACTTCATTTATAGTTTGCCTTTCTCTCTGAGACTCAAGATGGATTACAATGTATTAAAACCATCCAGTCAGAAAGCATAAAACAGCATCCAATAAACCATGCAATAGGACTAGGATTACAGAGTTAGATAACAATGCAAACAAAAAACTGGCACTGGTTTACAATATGCATTGCAGTAGACTACAATCCTGTTCCCTTTTAAAAGCATGTGTCTTGAAAAATATCACTCAACCTTTAGAACAGATTGAAATTGGATAGTTTATTACAAGAAGGGGCATTCTAATATCTGAACTCAACTCCTAAATATATTTCTAAAAAATCATGGGTTTTTGAATATGTGTAATGCAGGTTAATCTAATATCATTGTACAAACCCATGAAATTATGCATTTGGTACTGCTGATACTGACAGTCTTTATTATTATGATCAACTTTTTTTTACTGTATACAATGTGCTTGCCAAAGAAGTGCAGCTTGTAATTTCAGTAATAACTATGAAGACACATCCAATTCATCTCATTACAATGGTTCACAATGAGTAATCTATAGAAAGCAACAGGTCAGGCTTATGTTCACAAATCCCTTGTGAAAGAACGAAAGATAACTAGGAAATAGAGTCTGCCACAAATTCGACAGTAGGAACAAAATGCTGAAATCAAATGGAAAGCAATTCACTAAAATGTCAAAGCAAAGTATCAGCTAGGTCTCTGCTATGCAAATTAAGAGACTATAAGAAGAGAAAAGATTATGGACAAACACAGTGCGAATGAAGAGTAAACACACTCTTACCAACACCAGCTGAGGAAAGCAATTATGGAAACTGGGTTAATTAATGGAAGGGAAGATAACAAGAAGGAAGTAGCAGTGCCTTCAGCCCACTGGCTTCCACTGCTCCAAACAAGAGGGTAATTGCCAGTAATTAAAATAAAGAAAAATTGGCATAGTGGTTAGTATCAGACTAGGATCTGGGAGATTCAGGCTTGAGTCTCTGCACTTGGATGGAAGCTCACTGGATATAACCCTGGGCCAGTCACCCACTCTCAGACCAGCCTACATCACAAGGTTGTTGTGAGAATTAAAATGAGAAGAAAATGATGTAAGCCACTTAAATAAATAAGCAAAATAAACTCCCTGGACCTTCTAAACAACTTTTACCCTTCACAAGTCAAACTTAAAAAACAAACAGGGTTTATTTGACAAGAAGAGATGAGCAAGTAACGTACAACACACACGTATAAAAACTCAAACTAAGAACCACAGAGGTAATACAGTCTCTCTCTCCCTCTGGCTTTCTGCAAGTCTTTCACAGTCAATCTTTGGCCAGCTCTCTGTGGGCGAAGCTATAAGTGACGAATGACACTTGAACGGCAAGTGTATTTCTCCCTGTTCACTTGCACTCCACTCAATCCACTTGCTGTTCAAGTGTCATTTGTCACTTGTAGCTTGGCCCTGTGATATGGCTGCTCATCATGGGGATTTTGCTGGGGATGGAGATGCAGGTGGGGATTTTGCTGCTTTAGGCTACAGAGTTCTTTCCACAGGATGTGCGTTCTCCTTAGATGGCTTCCTTCTCTTTTTCTCCTCAGATTTCTCCCTAAGAAATCTCTTTTTCTTTCCTCAGACTCCTCCTACCACTAACCAACAGGGATTATTATTATTATCATTTATTGTCTGCCTTTCTCCTTGAGACTCAAGGTGGATTACACAGTGTAAGTCAATACAATCAATGGCTGGGGCACAGAGGTGGGCATGAACCGAAATACGAACCAAAAATTGTCACTAACCAGGCCTGTTCATAGTTCATGAACTGGTGGTTCATCAAAGCCCATTTCTGATGAACTGCCACAAACTTCAGGCTGGTTCATTTGGTTTGTTTTTTGGTTCATTACTGCAGACAACCTGGCGCCAATCAATCAGTTTCCTAGGCAATGGAGTTACGGGCTTTCTGCAGCCCCAGAAGAGACCTTCTGTTGCCCCAAAAGTAACGTTATCACAAACTGATCAATCAGTTTTCTAGGCAATGGGGGGGATGGGCTTTCTGCTGCCCCAGAAGTGACCATCTGCTGCCCCGGAAGTGATGTTTTCACAAACAAACCGGTTCATGAACGGGGGCAAGTTCATGAAAGTTTGTGGTTTGTGAAATGCAACAAACTATGAACTGCACAGTTCAGTATTTTCTCATTTCATGCCCACCCCTACTGGGGCATTCAAAAAACAATACAATAGGGTATGGATTGCAGAAATTTAAAAACAAGCAGAAATCCAACACAGAGCTGATATAATGCTGAAACAAAACATAAGTAATTTGACATGACATACTAAATGATGTGGAAATTACTTAGGACTGGAGGAACATCCTTATAGGAACAGACAGTACACAGTAGTATAGTCTACCCCTTTATCAAAGCATCTCTCTAAACCATTTTCTTACTGCACAGCTTTATTACTCATGTAAAAAAGCCCTCCTGAGAAACCTTTCTCCTCTCATATTCCACCAGAGGCCAAACCCCACAAGATTAAGGATATTAATTCTATGTAATGTTATATTCTTGGTTTGAGTTTAAACATTTTAATATTTTGACATCAGAGAGCAGATACTAGATCCTTTTATGTGGAGTTACCCCTATGTAGATATAGTAAAACCACGTCTGCAAGTATAATTTCTGAACAGTATTTCATTCAAACATTCTAGGTAAAATGGGCTGTCACATGAATGCATGAGGGTGGCAGGCAATGTCCCACTCTTAGTTGCCCATTGCTTGATTGAGCGGCAGGAGAAAATAGTGAGGAAGAAAGTGTGTTGCATAATATGGTGACATATCTTTGAGGTTTTCAACCAGAAATGATGTTGTCATGTTGCCATTTACACCATTATCCAACACACCACCACCACCACCACACACACCTGTTCCCACAAGTTGCCAAGGAGCAGCTGAATATACGACTGGCTGTTTTATTGATTTCACCACTTAATTTGTTTCCCTTTTCCATGCATTTATTTTCAAACCTAAGCTTCTCAGTTTGGATAAAAAGGCTGTTGTCAAATTGTAAGAAGTTTATGAGAAACCTATTGGAAAAGAATGCGCATTTTACAGAACTTCACTCAATGTTCCTTTAAGTCAGGTTTAATTAATTTATTTCAATATTATAATTCAGTTTCTGCTATAAAATATCCCCAAATGGTTCATAATAAAAAGCTAATAACAAAATACAATTACGATATTATTAAACTGCATATCACTGCAACAGCAAACATGTCAGAACAGCAACAGGACAGAACAAATGCCTCAAAATAACTAGCCCAAACAAAATTCATTGCAGGCAGGGCAACAAAAATATAATCTCATAACCACTGCAATTTAAAATACAAATTAAATTAAAGACACAAAACCTTACCAGAAAAGGTTTTTAAATTATCCCAAATCTGAGAGAGGCGGGACTAAATGTGCCTTATTGGGGAAGAAATTACATCATCTTGCTGATGCCACTGAAAAGCATGGCTTTTCTCCTACTGAACCTCTGATGACGGTAGCAAATAAAGCTGGCCCTTACCAGAAGACCTCAGGGTCCAACCAAATGAGATAGTTGGAATTCTGTGCCCAGTGCTCCTAATTTTAAAAACCACAATTAACAAGTCACATGTCATTGTAGTGTGAGGGCAGCAGGGCTTACGGCTTTCCCAGCCTAAAATGGTACTATGGTGCAAATACCAGGTTCTCAGAGCCATTTTATACAAGAGGTCAGACTTTCCCAATCACACAACAGCAGTATTTTCAGGGAGACTAAGGGAGTGATCCTAAGCATGTCTACTCAAACGTACGGCCCATTTTTCAATAGGGTTTACTCCCAGGAAAGTGCTTTTAGGATTGCACTGTAAAACTTCTGTAGACCACACAAGGCAGTACTGAGTATAGCAAGACATGGCAAACAGCATATTCAGAAGACGGTGCAAGATGAACATAATATGTGCACAGATTCTGATTTCACTTATAGGGACTGGAACTTGAGTTTAAAAAACAAAGATTATTTTCTTTGCAGAATTGGAAAGTGAGATGAGGGCAAGGAGAGCTTGTGGCAGGCGCTTCCTGCCACCACTCAGCTGGCAGGCAGAGGGAAAATGGCAGGAAACTTAGGGGAACATCAGCAGCATCCCAACCCAGTGACATTGCTCCCTATGCACCTGGAAGTGACGTCAGCATTGCCAAGGGACTCAGTACATTCTGGCATTCTGGCAAAACTCTATGGCTTTGCCCAAGTGCTAGATCATCCCCCGAGATGCGATGTTGTCACTTCCAGGCACATGGGGAGTGATGTGCAACATCAGCACATCACCAGTTAGCACCCCCCCCCCCCCAGCAAGGTAAATCTGGTTGCCAAGGGTGAGAATTCCATGTTCTTGGAAATGTTGGGAATGTTTTGAAACTAGGAAAGAGCAGGGAGTAATCATATTGGAAGCAGTCTTAGCTACTACATTGAGCTAGGCTTTCAGTGGGAAATTAAAACCAATATAAATTGAATCAGTTTGCACAAAGAACCTTTCGTTAGGAAATGTTAATGTGGGCAGAATTCTTTATTGGCAGGAACACTAATGCAGCGGGATCTTTTGTGTCTAGGTGAACTATGATTAATAGTATGAGAGGTCATGATTGTCCTATACCAGGAAAGGCTCCTCTTTCTCTCTGGAACAGTCTTTCCCAGTAAGAGCAATGAGATCAAATTAGGCCTCACTCAATTTGCCCTTTGAAGTGAAATAGTCAGAAACTCTGCTGCTTGGCCCACATATACTTAGCAGAGGAGCAGATCCCAGCTTCAGCAGGGAGGGCGAAGAGAAAAGCCAGGGTAACAGGATAAGACACTTGGGGAATAAGTGCATTAAGAACATGAAAGTGCTGGAAAAGATGTTGTTGCAAAAAGACATCCTAATAACTTGCTTTTTCTTATCATTTGCAGGCTAGGGATGCTAACATCTGCTTCCCTCCTAAGGTTTGTTTGTTTCTGTTGAAGTATTTTATTAATTACTTAATGTTTGCAATGTACTCGAAAAGTGTTAAGTATTATGCACAGTAATTTACAGGTGCAATCTGGTGTTTGTTAGAAGATTATTCCTTCCTGCATAAGCTGAGATTTACTTTAAAATTGCATGCTTCCTGATTCTTTTATAACTGTTACAAGGGGAAGAAAAGTTCTAAAAAATTTTGGGCAACCCTTAATTTGATAAAAGAGTCTCTACTACAGGTGGGCATGAACCGGGGAAAATACTGAACCACGTGGTTTGTGGTTTGTTGTGTTTCATGAACCATGGACCACAAACTTGCCCCGGTTCGCAAACCAGTTCTTTTGGTTCATGAAAACGTCACTTCCGGTGCAGCAGGAGGTCACTTCTGGGGCTGCAGAAAGTCCATCCTGCCTGTTGCCTAGGAAACTGATTGATCAGTGTCATGAGGTCTGCAGTGATGAACCAAAAAACGAACCAAACAAACCAGCCTGAAGTTCATGGCGGTTCATCAGAAATAGGCTCTGATGAACTGCTGGTGCACGAACCATAAACCGGCCCGGTACATGATGAATTTTGGTTTGTATTTTAGTTTGTGCCCACCTCTAGTGTTTACTAGGGGTGTGCAAAGCCAAAAGATTCGGGTTTCCTTCTTCGGGTTTACCCAAAGTGGGGAAAAAATTCAGGAACCCTGAATCCTGAAGCGGCAAGCCACTTCGGGAGTCGAGTATTTAAATCACTTCGGTATGCTCCATAAAGATTCGGAGCATACTGAAGTGAGGGGAGAAACTTTGTAGCCATTCAAGGAGCTGGAAGGGCCTCCGCCCTTGGCAGGAGCGGGACAGCTTCGGGAAGCTATGATTTGGGATTTTCACATCAGAGCCAGCATGCTGGGTCCTATTTGTAAATCCAGAATCTTTACAGATTGGGTGCGATTTGGGTATTTTTCCAAAATCAGAAACCTGATGAGCACCCCCCTCTACCCATAGCCCACTATAAGCTGAGAGATGATTAGCCAACGTAGGGTCAGCGATATTTCTAAACAGCCTGTGCAGGATGCACACTGTGAAGAGTTCTTTCTCAGACATTACTTTTGAGAGCATCCAGCTTCACATACCAGAAATATACTGTGATCCTTCTGATATATGTGGTCACCATCAAGTGCACCATACATATTTCATCTCTGAAAATGTGTATGGTTCTCTATTCAGATGAAAAGAAAAATTATGAGGATCACAACTCAAGTGTGTACTTGAGGTTGGATATACCTAAACTGAAGTTAGAAAAAGGTTTAGTGGCTTGTGCAAAGCAATCATGTAATTGTATCATTTACATGCTTGGTACACATTTTCTTTTCTTTTCTTTTTTTGATGTTGCCACTACTAGCCCACTTCCAAAAACTGTGAAGGACTGAACTATTTATTACAAAAAATATTTTCTGAATTTGTATCTCCATTTCAGGTTCTCCTCCTTTTCCTTTTTTCAGGTTCTCCTCCTTTTCCTTTCAATATGCAATAAATCATACCTTGTATTCTGATGTCATGATGATGTTGTGACTCTGCTCCTACCAATGACAGTGTGTAGCAGGGAGCATCAGAATTTGGGGTCTGTCATATGAAATAGGAGCGTATTTATTTTATTTACAGAATGCATTTGCCAAATGTATTACCTTTCAGCATCAATTTTCAAAGTCCCTTAAAACTTAGATAATAAGTTAAAACTAGCATTAAAATCAGTAAAGGAAAGAAAATAATGAATGAATAATTGAGCAAACAACCAGTCTAAAACCAGATTTCAAAGAACTCCCATTCAAGAACCTGGCCTATGGAAACTACTGAAAAGGATGGACTCTGACATCCATAAATGATGATATCTGGTGTAGAGCTTTGTTGCTAGATCCTAAAACAGTTTCTTGGAGGTGAGGGGTGGGGAAATGAGAGGAGTTCACAAAGGAGAAGGTACTCCCTGAGATACTTCAGTTAAGTCTTTAAGGTCCCTGACTTGTATATTACATTTACATTTCTACCAAACTACTCATGGCTAACGCTCCTGACACACAAAAAAAGATAATGGGACAGGGAGGAAAGAAAAGTCATCACATGAGGGCAACTAACCATTTGCATCAGCTCTTAATTCACCCAATGTTGATGCAGGTCTTTGAGGTGAGACTGTTAAATGAATTTTGATCAGAAAATTTATGAAGTGTATATTGCTTTTTTGCAACACATCCCTTCTTAGTCTGAACATGTTCTGACTTAAATACCAACTATAGCTTTGCACAATTGTTGTTCCTGATGTTTATGCTATCATGTTGTTATATATCTTATGTGCTGACAAGCAGACCACCCTCCTGGGAATACACTAACTACCAAATTAAATTTCATCACCTCGGTTTCTTTATTATCAGTTTACATGATTTGCCATTCTGCATCGCTTGAGATAAATGCACTCATTCTGTTTTTATGGTAGCTTAAGTATTTCACCTCTAATATGTTTGCATTGTTGTCAGAAGGCATCACTTGTTAGAAGCCACTGCATCTCTATCTATTCATTCTTAACTTGTATACAACATGGGGGCCTTGACCTGGATAGCCCAGGTGAGCCTGGCCGTGGTTAATAATTGGATTGGAGACCAACAACGAAGACCACAGTTGCAGAGACAGGCAATGGCAAACAACCTCTGTTTGTCTCTTTCCATGAAACTCCACCCAGGGGTCACCATACGTCAGCTATGACTTGAAGGCACTCTCTAGCACCATACAACATGTAGGCTTTTCTAGGCCACCCCTACTTCCAGCTGAAGTATGTTAACAACTGTGCTTCCTCACATTAGCTTCCCTTCACTTCTTCTGTATTTTGTCTTAAACCTTTTCACACAGACTGTGTAAACCATTTTGGCCGCTGATTGCTAGTGGACTTTTGGTGCCATTTCAGACACAACTGGCTGCAGGTTGCTAATACTTTTAAAAACTTTTTCACACAAACCCGTTTGCATACTGTTTGCAATGCAGGGTTGAGTGAGGATTTTTACAAAGCCCTTCCTCTCATTCTGATGTGTTTTGTGTGCTTCTGATTCACTGCAGTTCACTTTTTGATATGTCTGCAGCACTTCTACCAGTGACAGCTTTTTATTTCCCTGGCCATTTCTAGCATGCCCCCCCCCGCCCATTTCTGAATGGATAGTGATTTTTGTTATAGTGCTACAGCGGCATCCCATATGGTATCACCATATTAGTGCATTGACACTACAGCACTACAGCTACAGTCAACCATTTTTTAAAAAATGCACGGTATTGTCAAAAAAAGCAGCTCTGTTTGAAATGGCCACAGCAATTCACATATAGTTCACATATGGCTCATAGATGTAAATGCTGTTTGAAATCGCTGTCCCCATATTGCTTCACACTGCACTTTTCTACATGAGCAATTAACTCTTCTCTTTTTGAGCATTCATTCCTTCAAGGATCAGATTTGGTTTGACCACCTACCTTTCTGTACAGCACTTTTAATCCCAGCATGCAGTTGGTGTGGTGTCAGCTTTTTTGGTCTACACCATCAAGAAACAAAGATTATGTGGTGAGGTATAGATGTCATCATTGGTATCACTGTTGGCATCATTGACGGTGTTACATCAACCCCCCCCCCTTTTATTTTTGTATATGCCCAGTTGTGTTATGATAACAACTAGAGGCAGAGATTCTCTATTGTGACCATTTCTTTGGTAGCCATTTTCTTGTGGCTTGGGCACCGCTTTGTGGTCACTCATTTCAGGTTTTGTGGTTTCTGCTGTGTGCCATGGAGCTGCATAACAGGGTTTTGTGCCTCATGCCAAGAGCCCCCAAGCCCCCTACAGAGGTGTTCTAGGCAGACATTGCAAAATACATAGTGAAAAATAGTATGAACTAGAAATGGCGCTGCTCTGCCTCTTGGAGAGCAAAATAGGAAATAGTGCTGGTCTGTCTCTTGGAGAAAGTGGTTCAAGGTAGCCACTGCCACTTGATTAGTTCAGCCCTATTTGGAACACCACTTTGAAGTTTCTAAAGAAAGCAGAGAGAAACCAATGGAACAATAAATGAACAAGAAACATACAGCTCACTGATAGGGGAAATCATTGTATATGTATGGACTCTGTACATAATGGAGACCTGGGTGATGCCTTTGGAGGGGTCCTTATATCGTGAAAATACATACACAGGGAATTAATTTTTATTTGCACTTAGCAGTCCCTGAAGAGACACCTGGATGCATTTCTAGTAACCCCAGAATCAGGGAATCCAATAAGTATGCACCTGTAGTGCTCCGGCGAAATTGTCATTGCTATGTACACTGGTCTGAAAGATAAAAATAAAAAATAGGACAAATTTTTAAAAATAGGAAAATGCAAACTTGGTCAGACTGCCTACCAGAAATTCCATATACCATATTTGATATGATAAGTAGTTTGGAGTTGGAAGGGGTAGGGTGCTGATTCAGCCACAGAATCTGATCTTCATAGTCATCTATAGTTTTAAAAAAGAGTATTTTCCCCTTTTTCCAAGTACTGGAAGATGTCACTTATAATTATGATTCAATTGAAGGAGAATTTGCCTATCACTAATTATTAGACATGGGCACAAACCAAAAACCCGAACCACATGATTTGTCATGTGTAGCATTTCACGGAACCTTGAACCATGAACTTCCAACCTTTTCCCAGTTTGGGAATTGGTTCGTGGCATTGGTTCGGGAATTGGTTCATGGCCAGAGCGGCAGGAGAAAGGGGCTGTCAGTTTTACAGCCCCCGCACTGGGTTCAGCCACGGGGTCTGTGAAACTGACCTCTTTTCCTGCGGCCCGGGCTGTCAGTTTCATAGACCCCATACCAGTTCCACACGGGGTCTGTGAAACTGACAGCCCAGACAGCAGGAAAAGAGGCTGTCTGTTTTACAGACTCCATGCTGGGTTCAGCCGATGGGCTGAAACCGGCGTGGGGTCTGTGAAACTCCGAACTGGCCACGGAATGGCTGGAAAAATTCCTTTGGTCCAGAAAAACGCGGTCCCATGGAACGTATGTTTCTCTTCAAACAAACCGGCTGTTCCGTACAGAATTTTGTTCCATGGTTTGTTTCATGCCCATCTCTACTAACTATATCAAAACAAAACAAAATGTATTAATTCACAAATATGCGTATGAGACACTTGTAACCACAATTTTAGACATTTCTGAAGGTATCATTTGACTCAGTTCACGTCTCTAGCACAGAGGTTCAGGGTTTCTCTTCCTTCAAATGTATTTGTTATTATTACATACTCCTGCTTCTACCTTGAATTAGGCTGCCATGGAAATGAGGAGAGCTATTTGTATGCTTCCTCAGTTAATTTGCGTTTTCTTCCATTTATCCCAATGCATTTTTGATTGTTTGCTATTCCACCAAGACTAAAATTCAATATGTAAAAATGCTTCTTAAGAGATTATTCAGCTGTTAATGTCAAATTCAATAAAGCCAGTCACCACCTTGTTTATAAAAGGAAAGAAGGAAATTATGCTCTGAGTTTCAAGTATTTTCAGAGATGAGCAGAGTTGAAAATTAAAGGTGAATTATTAAAGTGTTTAGAAGTTGCTACTGTGAACATGAAACTAACTTGTTTATTCTGAATCTATTCAATAATTCTAGACCAAGAGCAACTAGAGACACAAGTGGGAACTTAACTTTTCTATAGAACATCATAAAAATGTAGTCAATTGCAATGACTAAGACAGACAGATATAAACCATATTCTAGAATAAGGTAAATACTTGCCCATGCAGGGTCCTTTGAATATCATATTTTCTCTGGTTTGTAGATACCAAATAGAGGGTTTTCTTAAGGGTCTTTATGTTTGTTCCCAGGCATGGACAAATGGCTGCATGCTGCTCAGGTAAGTCTGGCTGGAAAGTGGAATAGAAACATTCCGGTCTGCCAAACTCCAGCATGTACTGGAGAAACCAGAATGCATTTGGCAGTAGAAAGGTCACTGATGTTAGAAAACCCATTATCCATCTGAGTTGGTATAAAGACAGGGGGCATCTCTGGACTTTGCTCCTTCACCACATGGCCAGTGGTTTCTGTGGTGGTAAGGGTGATGAATAAATATGTCTCGTTTCATTTTTCTTTACTATTCATAGATTTTTTCCAAGTCTTTCAATTCTCTTTATTATTGGTTGTATAGATACATATCTGTATTCTATGGCGGGTGGTGATTTATACAGAGTTTATATAATGTTTTCACTATATAACATCTAGATTGTGTGTGTTATGTGCTGTTAAGTCATCTCCGACCTATGACATTCCTATGAATGAAAGACCTCCAAAACATCCTATTATTAACAGACTTGCTCAGATCTTGCAAACTGGAGGGTGTCACTTCTTTTATTGAGTCAAGCCATCTTCTTCTAGTTCTTCCTCTTTTCCTACTGCCTTCTACTTTTCCTAGCATTATTGACTTTTCCAGAGAATCTTGTCATAATGTGACCTAAGTACGATAGCCTCAGTTTTGTCATTTTAACTTCTAGGGAGAATTCAGGCTCGATTTCATCTAGTGCCCACTTATTTGTCTTTTTGGCCTTCCATGGTATCCACAAAACTCTCCTCCAGTACCACATTCCAAATGAATCAATTTTCTTCCTGTCAGCTTTCTTCACTGTCCAATGTTCACATCCATACATTGTAATGGGGAATATTATAGTTTGGATTATCTTGATCTTGGTCCTCAGAGAGATATCTTTATCTTTAAGGATCTTACCTAGCTCCCTCACAGCTGCTCTTCCAAGTCTCAATCTCCTTCTGATTTCTTCGTTGCAGTCTCCCTGTTGGTTGATAATTGAGCCAAGGAATAGAAAATCTTGGACAATTTCAATTTCTTCATTGTCAACTTTAAAATTGTCTAACTCCTCAGTAGTCATTACTTTTGTCTTCTTGATGTTTAAATGTAATCCTGCTTTGGTGCTTTCTTCTTTAACCTTCATCAGTAGTTGTTTCAAGTCTTCGCTATTTATTCCCCTCTTGGATACACACCTTAATGCAGTGAGGGGGGTTGAGTGTGTCAGTGAAGCTGAGAGCAACACTATCAGGTGCACAAGCTTAGTCAAGAGTCTAAACTCCTGGAAGAGTCATTCAAGGTGGAATGGTCAAAGCTGAGACTCCAGACTAAGATGTATCCACCCCCTTCAGGAATTGTTACCAGAACTGCTCTATTTGAATGGGGAATTAGCTGGCAATCTGGAACTAAATTTAGTGCGGATATTTTAACCAATATATACCGGGGTCCCTCTCCAGACGCTCATGTAATAAAGAGGCAGACTAAATAAAGATACAACGTGTTTTACTAAATAATGTGGCGTATGCCTGAACTAGCACAAGCATACAAGATTACACACAAGAGCTAGGAAAACAGAGTAGGAAAATAGAGACGGTTGCATTAGCGGGATAGCCCACTTGAGAGTGATGAAGTTGGGTATACTCACAATCCTGACGTGGAGCAAAGACATAGCAGAGAGATGAGGTGGTCTAATGCCTGCACTAGATCCGAGATAGAGTGACAGCAAGGAGTCTGGATAGGAATGGCATGCGCACCATGTGGCCTGGGAGACCAGTTTAAATACCCCAAAACGTACCCTGGGGCTGGTGCAGTTTCTAGTGGTTCTCATGGGTGAAACAAAGGTTTTAATGGTTCTACAACTACCCTAGGTGGGCCACTTTAGGAATCTGATTATATTATTGTGACACCTTGGGAAGAGGGGACAAAGGAGGGAGGGGGAGATCCGGGCATGTTGAATGGTTGTTCCAGCGGACAGGGCTTGTCCCGACGTCATCATCTCTGGAATGCGGAGGCTGCTCTGAGATGCATTCTCTAAGTGCTTGGGATGGTCAGCACTTAGCTTCTTCTCCAGGGCAGCTATTAAGATATGCAGAGCAAGGCGAGGCTCGCCGCTGCAGACATGGTCTGCTCGCTTCTCCGAAATGGCTTCTCTCGGCAGGCTGTTCAGGCTGGTCTTCTGGCTGCCTGGGAGCATGGCTGCTGGCCGGGCATGGCTGTGGCTTGCTAGTAGGTTGCCCGGTAGCGAGGGCAAGCTGGGTCACCAGCCCGCGGGAGTCTCCAGGCGGGGACTGGCCAGGGGGTGCCTGGTCAGGTTCGCTGGAGGTCTCCCTGGCTGGCACCTGGCTGCTAACAGCGCGGCTTGGGCCCAGGTGAGGCAGGCTTCCATGGAGGCAGGGAACAGCAGGTATAACACAGTCCATAGCAGGAATAGGATACAGGCACAGTCCATGGTAGGCAGTGAACAGGCAGGAAGTGGACACGTGTATTGGAGTTCAGACACGCAGGAAAGTCAGGATACTGGCATGGGCAGTGCTGCCCAGAAAGAGAGTCTCTAGTGTAGCTTTACTCCATAGCTTTAGTCCCTGGCAGAGACAGGAATAGGCTTAGTCCATAGCAGATAACGATGCAGGCAGGAGACAGACACGTGTATTAAGGTGCACACGTGCAAGGCAGTCTGTGGTGTAGCAGTAAAACAGCAATGCAGGAAACCCAAACACAGTTCATGGCAGGCCTTAGTGCAGGAGAGAGGGGCTCCTTGGCAACAGAATCAACAGTCACATCAGCAGAATTGACTGTTCCATTGGTGATGGGAGTGGAAGAATTCTTAAAGGTGGGCAGCAGCAGTAGTGGAAGGTGACACTGGCGGAGGATCTTTCACAGACAATGGTAGTGTTACTTGAACTAATTTTGATTAGTACTGTGAAGCAGAAGAAGGTAATGGTAAATCACTTCTGCTAATCTCTTACCTTGAAAACCCTATGATGAGATAATCCAAAATGAAAAAGATATAGTGCTGGAAGATAGGACCCCCAGCCTGTGGCAGCACTCCTCCTCCCAGAAATTTCCAGGATGAAGACATGAGATGCAAGCATCTGGATTAAACTATTATGTATTAATGGCTGATCTACATCAACAGGAATGCTGCCCTATCATTTGCGATCAGGTTGCTGGGTAACAAGCAGCCTACTGTGGCTACTGCCATTGGGATAACTTACCCTAATTCCAAAATTGACTTGTGTTCCCCCTGGCTTTATTTATCCTAAAGTAGTGCCAAGAGGCACTGAGTCTCATCCTCCTCCCCCAACTTGCTGCTCTCCAGTAACTAAGGGTTTGGTTGATTCATCTCAGCACCAAGTGTGTCCACTCCCTAATCCACCCAACCACTGTCAATGATAGGCTGGTTCATGAACAGCATTAATTATTAGATACCTCAGGATGTTTGCCAATTGCCTTGTCTATACTGTCACAATTTGCACTATTACTGCCTGTTAGGTTTGGGCATGACAAGTCCTCCCCTGAAGATGAGGGGTTTGTGGTGGCTGGCCTTGCAGAGATCAAGATGCTGGAAAACTCTGCAATTCCTGGGCCCTGTGATAGCCAGGACTCAGAGAGACCACGCTCCAAGGCCAAAAGGACGAGAAAACTAAAGGGCTCAGGGAAGGGACATGGGGGCCAATGAGGAGCCCAACAGTGAAACCCTTCCTTTGCCAGGGAGTCCACCCACACACACCCAAGCCCCTGGAGTGGAGGAGATGGAGAGCCTGGGTAGAGGTTCAGCTCCAATGGTGGAGTTTCCAGTTGGCTTCTCAGGACTTCTCTTCCACCAATAAGCCTTGTAACGATAATAATAATAGTAACAACAACATTCAATTTATATACCACCCTTCCGGACAACTTAATGCCACACTCAGAGTGGTTTACAAAGTGTGTTATTATTATACTCAGAACAATCACCCTGTGCGGTGGGTGGGGCTGAGAGAGCTCTGAGAGAGCTGTGACTGACCCAAGGTCACCCGAGCTGGCTTCAAGCGGAGGAGTGGGGAATCAAACCCAGTTCTCTAGATTACAGTCCTACCCCTCTTAAACCACTACACCAAACTGGCTCTCCTACACCAATCAAGATCCATCATAAGATGGGATTCGGTTTCGTTTTCTCAGCCATGCCGGACGCTCCTCTCGGCTGGTCCGGGAGGAAACGACCGGGCACCCTGACCGGGCGGCTGACCCGCAAGGATTAGCCCCCAGGACTCCCAGGGAGGGAGCCAGGGTCCGGGACGCGGCGGGAAGAACTCCCCGAAATCAATGCGGGGGGGAATTGCCCGTTTGTCCCTATGGAGGCCGGCAGATGTGCGCGGCGCCTCGAGTGCCGCCGGGCAACGAGAAACGGCAAGTAAAAGAAACAGGCGGAAGCCTGTAAACAAGCGAATCCCTTCTGTTCTACAAGCGTTTGTGAAGGAGAGGTTGATCTGAAGAAGACTCGCTCTTCCCCTTCGTTGAGTTCCAGAATTTTGTTGGCGCCCCCCCCCAAAAAAATGGCAGCAAAGAAGCAAAGTCCCGCTCTCGGTAAGTCAATCTCGGCTACCTTGCAGAAGGGGGAGTCGCTCGAAGAGTTGGTACGCAGGGCGGTGGTGGAAGCTATAAAACCCTTTGTTGACAAGCTGAACGAAACTGATCAAAGGGTGGGCTTAATTGAAAGCGAGGTGAAAACCATTAAGGCAGCAGCGGGGGGGGCAGAAAAGTCTGCTCTGGAAAGTGCGTCACTTGTGAAGGCTACAAAAAAGGAGCTGAAGTTGGTGGAGAACCAGCTGATTGGGCTACAGGTGGAACGAACGCAGACAATTTTGCGTCTCCAAAACGTGAAAGAGGAGGAAAATGAGGATCTGTGGATTTGGTCTCGGAATTACTGGCGACACCCGCGAGGACGACTAAAGAAGAGGTCAAAAGCGCCATTTTGGAGGTCCGTCGGGCTTCTTCAAAATATGCAACAAAGCGACAGTTGCCTCGTGAGATCATTATTGACTTTTCATCTAAAAAGATTCGGGACACCATCCTATATAACTCATATAATGCGGATTTGGACTTTATGGGTTTGAAAGTCAAGATTTTGAAGGACGTTCCATTTCTAGTCCGGAAACGGCGTTTCAAATATAAAAAGTTTGCAGCACTTCTGAGGGACCATGGAATAAAGTACAAATGGTTATTCCCGGAAGGAATATGGTTCAGATATAAAGATCAGGCCTATAAGATATTATCAGAAGATCAACTAAAGGATTTTGAGAATAAAAACCCAGAACTCTGCTGCACCAAGAACGAAGAAAAGGAGGAGCCGGAGGGGGGGGGGGGAGGAGAGCATTGCAACAGCAGTTGCACAGAGAGAATTGCGTCCGGGACCTAGAAGGGGGAGGAAAGTTTAATCAGAATTTGAAATGTTTATTCTCTGTATGATTAACCACTCCATCATTATTTTATGGAGCTATTTTTGTATTATGACAGTATGAAGGGAAACATTGAAGTGTAGTGTTTAGTGTTTGTAGTTCATTCCCCCCCTTTTCTTTTTCCACCCCCCCTTTGTCCCTTCCCTCTCCCCTTTCCTTGTGATAGTTTTGTGTAGTGTTTTGTAGCTATGAAAAAAAAAATAAAAAAAAAAAAAAGATCCATCATAAGATTTTGCAGGATGCTGGACTAAGTAGAGTTGTGTATCTACAAGATTCTGGTCCTGATGACAGCTATATGAACTCATCTTCATAAATTACCTCCAGTCCTTCATGGTTGCTCATGGGATTATCAGCTTTACTACAACCTGCCAGCAACTAGAGCAGACCAAAAATATGTAAATAAAATAATCCCCCCAAATTCCCACTCAGTCCGTTAAAATGCAACCAACCATCCCCACATTATGCTATAGGGAAGAGTAAGCCAGTTAACTTGCAGAAAGCTGCTGAGAGGAAGCAACACCTGCTTCAGTAGCCAACTCAAACCATTTTCACCTGTTCTGTACTCCACATGAGTCAAAATATTCCAGCACTTTGCTAAATAGGGGACTTGGCTGTCATTCCAAAAATGAGGGAAGCCTTGAAAGCATACCTCAGCCTCAACTTTGAACTGGTTCCCCCTAAAAATACAAGCCCTGTAAATGCAAAACAAAACTGCCATGGGAGAGACAGGACTATTTTGCAAAAACACACTGTGGAAGTCTCCAACAAGATATAAAATGGGCTAAAGACCAAGAAGGGCAAGCACAACCAAAGCAGATCCATACTCAAAAAGGTGTAGATGAGAACTGTTAAGCACTACTTATGGGAGGCACTGAAATGCAACAGCTTGTGGATCCAAGAGCAATGATCAATATTCTGTTCCATGTTTGTAGAACCACTATAACATCTAATGAAGCAAAATGAGAAATGAGAACTCAGGAAAGAAATAGATAAACATTTTTGCAAGCTAATGAGGAAAAAGCATTGACAGATAAAACCACATATTTTGACCACCATCACTCTCTCTGAAATAAAACACTGGAGCAATTTTGGTACATCAAGGCAACATAAAGTTGCTAGGTAAAATAGATGGCAGCACTCAGCAAATTGGGGTTCAAGATGACTAAGGAAACTAAATACTGATATGAACTGATTAATTCCAATGAAGGTAATAGATGTATCTGCACCAAGAACCTATGAATCTGCATCCTTTACTAGATTAAATAAGAAGTCAAAAGTGCTCTGGACATGCATTGGTGCTTCCATGCATGGAGCAGATGATTGTTGGGTCCTGCTGCTCATGTGCTTGAGTTGTAACAAATCACTAAGAGATGAAAAGAAGTGATTTCCACAGCTACAGCTGGACCGAGCTGCTATCTCAGCAAGGCAGTGTGGTGTTTCCTGGCTGGTACAAGCAGCCATCTTTCTTCACACTTGTCTCCTTTGTTTTTATTATCTGGCATTCACACAGCTTTACTTCAGATGGGGAAAATCACAGCCTTTATTCTGTGGTTCTCTGGCTTCCCCCTTTTCTGGCAACATGGAGAGAAAATTATGTCTATTTTCCTCTTTTTCTGCCTTCTGTGAGACATTAAAAAAGAAAAGAAAAGATCTAACGTTTCTTTCTTGGATTAAAGGACCTTTTAATAAAATGCCTCCTCATGCTGTGGGCAACCATTGTAAAATTCACATATATTGTGGAAAATTTGTACTGTTTATGTCAAGAGGTTAGCATGAAACTACCTCTCCGGGTAGGACTAACTGTTATGAAAGCAGCTTTTCAAAGATGGATATCAACTCTGCAGGAAAAAAGGTGCCGCTATGTAGACTGCCCAGGTCTCTGTGACACCAAAGAGTTTTCCTTTTCTCCCTGTTCCTGCCCACTCTAAGCGGATTACAGCAGTATAAAACACTGACCTGGATCAGAGGAACAGATCTGGCAAAAACACCACAAAGATTTCAACTGATCACAGTCTCATTGAATAGCCACAATTATGCCACTGGCTTTCCCTCAAAATCAGTCTTCCATAGGATGGGAAGAGCAATCATAGCCATCTTAACGGGAAAGGAAATTAGAAGTGTTAATGCCTTTCCATGCTTATGATACATGCTGTTTAATCCTATTCATATCTCACATCTCTCTACACAAGACATCTTTCACAGGGATGCTCAAGTGTAAAGAAATGCAATGTTACCCGGAAAGCATTGTTTAAAAAGACAGAGCAGGCAGAGATCGCTCCTCAGAGGGTTTGTTAATTTCATCTTCGCCTCCCCAAAGGGGAGGTGAAATTGACAGGATAACCTGTCATATTCAATCCTCCCCTGCAGCTGATGCTATTGGGGGGGGGGTTCTTTTATTTGAACCTGGAGTGAGAAACGGAGAACAAAAGGTGTTTGTTCCCGTTGTAATCTCTCCTGAGCCTGGGAGCCTGCTTGACCTTGAGCAATCCAGCCTGTTTCCTTGAATGCAAAGTTAGAGAACTGTTAGGACTTGTTGCCTGGGACCCCCCTCCTCCTGTTATAGGGCCTGCCATGAACTGTGTCAGTTTCCTGCATTGCTGTTTTAAGGATCCATCAAAGACTCTGTTTAAGGGCAGCATTGCCCATGCCTGTTTCCTGTTCTCTCTGCTGCAATGAACTGTGCCACCTATGCCTGTTTCCTGCCTCCTTGGGCACCTATCTCACCTGGGCCCAGAGCCATGCCAGCAGAACAGTGCCAGCCGGAGGGAATCTCCATGAACCTGGCCAGACACCCCCTGGTCAGTTCCTGCGGGGAGCCCCTTGCAGGACGGTCACTGGGTCTGCCCTCACCACTGGGCAGCCTGCTAGCAAGCCCAGGCCATGCCAAGGAAGAAGCCATGTTCCCAGGCAGCAAAGAACCAGCTTGGACAGTTTACTCTAAGGTTGCCATTTTGTGAATGCATGCCTGTCACGTCTGCAGCGGCCAGCCTCGCCCTGCTATGCATATCTTGGAAGCTGCCCCGGAATGGAAGCTACATGCCGGCTGTCCAGAACACCTAATGGACGTATCTCAATACAACCACCGCATTCCAGAGCTGATGCCATCAAGACAACTCCAGCTTCCTGACAAGATTCAATCAACCCGCCTGGTACTCCCCTCCCCTCCTTTGTCCCCTCTTCCCAAGCTGTCACTATCACACAATTAGACACTAAAGTGGCCCATTAGGGATAGTTGTAAACCCATTAAACCTTTGTTTCCCTTTTGTAAACCACATGGACGGCACCTGCCTCAGGGTACATTTTGGGGTATTTAAGCAGGCTTCCCCTGCCATGAGGTGCACGTGCCATTCCTATCCTGAACCTCAACCATCACTCTGTGTGTCTAGTGCAGGCGTTAGATATCGCCACGCTTCGCTGCTACATCTTTATTCCTCACCGTGACCAGGTGCGTATCGCCCCGTTCCATCGATCTCAAGTGGGTTCTCCTGCTAATGCAAATGGCTCTATTTTTCCTACTCTTTATTTCCTAGTTCTTGTATGTACCTTGCTTGTGTGTGTTATTGTAGGCTTACACAACACTATTAGTAAAAGCACGTTTTATCTTTATTAGTCTTGCCTCTTTATTAGTCTTGCAGTAATCTGGAAGAAGGACTCTGGTATAGCTGGTTAAGATCCGCATTAATTAAACCCAGACTGCAGCTAATTTCCCCATAAAATAGCAGTTCTGGTAACAGACTTGGGGTGGGGGAGAGGAATTAAGAGTAGCCTTGGGGGACCTATATCTGCATGATACTTGTCTATAGTCACCAGTCCTAGCAAAGATGGTGTAAGTGTATGATACTGGCGTCTTATTAATAAAGAACTTTTACTCATGAGGTGAACTCTCTTGAGAGTTGCCCGACATCCTTACAGATAGAGCATTGGGGAGGCGAAGATGAAATTAATAAACCCTCTAAGGAGTGATCTCCATGGGCTTCCTGGCTAACATTGTGTCTCCCTATGCTTGAGCATCCCCGTGTAAGATGTCTCGTGTAGAGAGACTCTAAATTCCATAGAGTTTACTCCCAAGTAGGCATGTATAGGATTGTGAACTTCTATTTCGTCCTCTATTTAATGTTAATTCTGTTATATTTGCACATAAAAATGTACATAGTTTATAAATGAGTATGCTCCTTTACTTTAGCAATAATTTCATTACCACTTTCCACAACATTTAGCAAGCTTCATTCATGCTCAGATGTGTCAAGATGCATTCTAGCCAATGGTGGGGGGTGTACCTTGTTTAAAGAAAACCAAGAGTAAGAATTAATAATTGTAACCCCCCCCCAAAAAAAAAGATAAATCATCTTGGTCATGTAATTAACTCAAAATTACAATGGCAATAAAGGTACAGTTAAATTCTTATTGACACATTAAAATTGTGGGAAATGTTAATATATTTAATTGGCATTTAACAAGATAGCGGCAGCTAGTTAATTAGATATCAATTTACATACTTAATAAATGTCAGAACATTTAACGATTATGCCCACACCCATCAGAAAATGCATATATATGATTTGGTCTCTGCTATTATTACGTTTCAGAGATTATCTATGAGCTGCATAGATTTTGTAGCCAAATTATATAGCCAGTGCAGAGGTCTAAAAGAGGTGTCATACCTTTAATATGCCAATGTGTTCTTGGACAAAAGACTGGCACTACACAGACATTTGAGGGATAGGATAGAAAAGAAACTAGAGTACATTGTGCTTAAGTCTTCATCCAGGGATTCAAAACTGGTTTTGTCCACAGTGCTGGACTAGTTTGGTATAAGAGCAGCAGGACTCTAATCTGGAGAACTGGGTTTGATTCCCCACTCCTCCACTTGTAGCTAGCTGGGTGACCTTGAGTCAGTCACAGCTCTCCGAAACACTCTCAGCCCCACCCACCTCACAGGGTGATTGTTCTGACTATAAACAAAACCGTTTTTGTGTGTAAACAAAACCTGTAATTCCCACAAGACTGAGTGAGAATGCAGAAGTATGAATTGTTCCATTAACAAACACAGCCATGAGGAGCACAGGGAGATACCACACATCTGTCAGTCACTAACCATGAACTGTTAATGTTTTGTGTGCATGAAGAATGAGATGCACAGTGGATGAGGAGATAGTGAAGGTGGTCACTGGAAGAAGCTGCCCTAGAACAAATGCCCCTGGTTTGGATCCTAAAAATCACAGATGAAGTACTGAAAGGGAAACGGAGATTTTCCCATCCTGCTCACAGTTTCCATTGCTTCTACAAAAGCTGCTGCTGAAAACTGAGACACTACCAAATGCCATAGTGTGGGAATATAGCTGGACAAAGAAATCAACAGATATAAAGGCACATTCTTGGCCTGAACAAACATGCCTTCTGCTTATGTTTAATGCTGTTTAGATTCTAAGCGTTCCTTTCTGAATGACCACATTTCTAGAAAGATACCAGGAGAAAAATATATTACTTTAAAATGGATTAGGCATGGGTTTTTCCCCTCTAGCTATAGCCAGCACAGTGTAATGGTTAGAGACTCATGCTAGGATCCAGGAGACACAGGTTTGAATTCCCAGTCTGTCATAGAAACTTGATTGGTTACTTTGAACCATCCACTCTCTCTCAACCTAACCTACCTGGCAGGATTGTTCTTCTGATAATAAAATTGAGGAGGGGAGAATTATGTTGTAAACCATTTTGGGTATCCATTGAGGAGAAAAGCAGGAAATACATAAATAATGAATTGAGAAAATCTAATTTACTGTCTGATAGTACTGTTTCATTATTTGAATATTAAGATACATTTTTGTAATCTTTTTCATTTTGCTTGTAAGTTATTGGAGCAACATAAAAGAAGTGGAATTGAAAGTACTATGACAACACTGGGATAGGTGACAGTCTATGTCATTAACAGCAGGTGCCACTTGGTGGCAGTAGAAATGAGGTAGCTGACAACTGATTTGTCCAATTAGATGATTTTTTCCTATGTGGTAACTTTTTGTGACCAGATCCATGTTGAATGAAGTTACTTGATGAAAGTTCCCGATTTAATTGATTCTGATGTCCTCACACATGGTGATATAATACACAACTGATCCCTTCAAACAGTTCATTGTCACTTCAGTCCCATTTAGTGGTGACTGCAGGAGCCATCAAAAATTGATGAAAAATAATTAGGTGAACCTATCCATCCATGTGCCTTTGTCTCCATACAACAAGATCTGCGATTCTCCATATCCTGGACAAATGTAGTTTTCAGAAAGGATGCCATAAATAAGGTGTTTGGCAATCGAACTTGCCAGAACATGTTTGAATTCCCAGTCTGCCATAGAAAGTTGGTTGGTTACTTTGAACCATCCACTCTCTATCAACTAGAGATGGGCACGAACCGGGAAAATTCCGAACCATATGGTTTGTGGTTCATCTTGTTTCACGAACCATGAACCACAAACTTTCATGAACCTGCCCCGGTTCGTGAACCGATTCATTTGTTTCATTTCTAAGTCAGCAGAAGGTCTGCAGAGAGCCCCCCCCCCATTGCCTAGGAAACTGATTGATCGGTGCCAGGCTGTCTCCAGTGATGAACTGAAATATAAACCAAAGAAAGTGGCTAAAATTCATCACGGTTTGTGAGAAAAGAGCTCCCTCAAACCACTGGTTTGTAAACCACGAACCGTCCCAGTTCATGATGAACTTCAGTTTGTATTTCCGTTCATGGCTGCCTCTATTCTCAACCTAACCTAACTTACCTTGCAGGTTTTTGTTTCGTTTCAAAATGGCACATGTGTGAAAATGCTGCATATTGGCAAGTATTAATGTTACTAGTATGAACATTTAGACCAAATGTGAACAGTAGGATTTTTTTTAAAAAATCACTGTATTTATTGATGACTGATTTATATGATTTGTGACAGTTTTGATTATCTATTAAAACAATTGACTACTCAGCAGAGTAGTCTGCTTCAGAGGGGAAAGGACCTAATACTCAACGGGACTCTGTGAGATTGTGCATATGTGAAAAGTTTATTGCGCTGTACTACAATCTTAGGGAAGAATATGATTTGTGTGCCAAGAAAAAAACTGTTATAGTTTTATATCTAGGAAACAAGGGATTTCCCCCCACCCCTGTAATTGCATATGTTTGTGTAGGACATTATCAGTTTGTGCAGGACATTGCCAGTTTGAGATTCACATCTCTATGGGGTTTTTTGGGTTCCAGATCATTCTTTTCAATGGGGAATCTATTGGAGAGTCTGGGACAGCTGTTTATAAAGATAATGTCCCCAAATTACCACAGAACATTCCTTCTTCTAAAGACCCCACCCCCCAATTCAAGTGAATTGGACCAAGGGTTTCAGTTTTACAGATCCCAAAATTAGATGTATTTTGGCAAAGGCACAGTTCTCTCCACTGATTCCTATCAAGAGGGTGGGGATGGCACCGGGCCCCAGATTTTTTTAAAAGCCTTCATCCATTTCCTTTTCCTACTCTTACGGCAACTGAGAAACTTTTTTTTTTTTTACCTATCTGCTGAAAAATCTGTGTTTGCCATTCTGCCTTATGGTGGTCTGTTGTTTGTTTTACAAAGTGAGGAAGAATGGCAACTTTGAAATTTGGGAGGTTTTTTTTTCAGGGGAAAGAGCTAGAGCGGCTGTTTTTCAACCAAATGACACCAAAATTGCAATGGAGGTAGTATTTCTTGTCTACTAAAGAACTCCTGACTTTCGAGCAAATTAGACCAAGGGGTCCAATTGTATGAGCCACTGAACAAGTTGCCCCAACTGCTACCGCAAAGAAAAAAAGAGCTCCACCCCAAGAAAGGAAGACATGAAGGAAAATGACAGCTCTCTGCAACTTGTCTCTAAAGGTGATTGGCTGGGAGAACTCTGTGCTCCTTTTATTTATTATTTATTTAAAAATTTTATTAGCAGCCTTTCTACACCGTAGGAACCCAAGATAGCTTACAATATAAAAACCAATCATAAAATGAATACAACAAAATTTAAAAACAAAATTTAGGACTACCAATAAATATAAACATAAACACAAATTTGATTGAAAACAGTCCTATATGAATACTACTGTGTCAAACAGTACTCCTAAGCTGTGACCCTGACTTTTCAGGGGTGTATAACCCCATCCAAGACAGATATGATCTCACATCATTGGTCAGCCTTTCTACTAACCCAGATAACCTCTGTCTTGTTAGGATTAAGTTACAGCTTCTTCACCCTTATCCAGCTCATTAGGATCCGATTGAAAGGGAGAAATTCCATTGCCCAAGAAATCAGTAAAATCAAAGGAAAGTGTGAGCTCATGTATTGCTGTTAAACACCCAAACAGAAAGGGGGGGGGATTATTCAAAGGAAGGGGGTTTCATAATTCCCAAACACTTGGATTTTATTTTATTTATTTATTTTATTTTATCGTATTTGTATTCCGCCCTCCCTGCAAGCAGGCTCAGGGCGGATAACAGCATTAAAACTTTTAAAATATTCCATATAAAACATTTAAAAGCATTGTACAAAAATATAAAAAAATAGCACTCTTTTTCTTGATGGCGGCAATACAGTTAATTACAAATAGTGCAACAGTACAGTTGAACATAGCAGCAGCTTAAGAACAGTGGTGGGCAGCTGTTCCAGAAAATCACGCAAAGGGCAATTAACAGTCCATCAAAAAAATCAACTCCTTTTTCATGAGTCATGACTAGTGAAGAGGGCATGAGCCAAACGGGTGGGTGTCTGAGCACCCTCGTTTTCAGTGATCTCAAAGGGGAGATAAATCTCAGGTCCCACACATTCATGAGAAGGTTTCACCATGTAAAAGAATGCCGAAGCCCACGCTGAATAGGAATTTACTTTGCATACTGTGGCAGATAGGTATGGCAGAACTTGGTATTTGGTTACTGACTCTTTGTGTACACAGGGCATCAATGCCCCGTGATTCACACTTTATTCTAAGCAAATCTAGATTTTTTAAAAAAAACAGAATGCCATCCCCTTAATTTCAGGAGAAGTGGTATTAAAGTAATTAAATTTGTAATTGATTTTTGCATTTTCCCCCCTGCTTACTCATCGATATTCATTTTCCAAATGAGGTGGCAATGACTTTTGAAAGATTGCCAGCTTGTAAAAAAAAAAAAAAAAAGGTCAATATTAATTCATTAGCAAATTAATGAGACTGGATTTTATTGTAAATATCAGATAAGTATGTAGCTGTCAAAAACAAACAAGCTGCCACTCAAGGCATCCAATGTGGATTCCAAAAGTCATAGAAAAACTGAAGGAAGGGAATTTTTCATGCTCTGGTTTCCTGATGTTCTAGGCTGAATATTCTGCAAATAAGGCTTCTTTACCAACATAATTCCAGCAGTAAGATTTTCACTGAAAGGTTTACGTAAGACAGTCTACAGTCCTAACATTCTATAAGAGAAGAAGGTGGAACATTGTAAGCTTCTCTCCTCTAGGCTAGGTAACTACATGATACACAGCCCTCAGGTTGGGTTCAGGTCTGCCATGAGAACAGGCAGATGTTTGCTTGCAAGTTCCTCACTGGGAATTCAGTTCCCAGGTATGTGAGGCTTCGTTCAGACTGGGAGCATTGCTCATGATGAGAGGGTGCATATTCATTCCCCTCTGTGACTTATTTCAACCTGAATGGGCCCTGGAGCTATGCTATTTGCCCCATTGAGGAAAGAACTCCAACCAGGACAAAGCAACTGGACTAGAGCAGGCAGAACATTGCCTTTTCTAAGATTTCCACAGTCATGCCAAATGGCTGGAAAGCAGCAGCCTGTCCCACCTACTCAACAATTTGTTAATGGCACAATTAATGGCACACTTAATACCTTTTCCTCAACACAAGTAAACATGAGGCTGATGATTATGGTCTTTTCCACTCTGGAGTTTTTGCTGAAGTTCTTCTTCTTAGCTACATCAGTCCCCCCACCTCACCCACTCCTTACACTCAGTACCAGTCATTAATCTCCCATTTTTTCTTTGAGTTTTTCATATTGAGAGCTGCTGTACACAAAGGTTAAGTGGCTCGGCTGCAAATTGGCACTCTACTGGTTCGAATCCCACTACTGCCGTGAGCTCAGTAGGTGGCCCTGGGGAAGCCATTCCTCTCAGCCCTAGCCCCCCAGCTGTATTGTGGAGATAATAATAACACTAACTTGTTCTCCACTCTGGGTGAGGCACTAATCTGTCTAGAAGAGCGGTATATAAGCGCAGTTATAATTATTATATTTTTCAGACCAAAAACTTGCAGGGGACAAGGTAGAGCACTGAGTGGCAAATGATACTGTGTGTAAGGGAAGAACGAAAGTGATGCAGTTGAGCTTCAGCAAAAACTCGATATAAAAAAACACAGCCTGATTCTATGCAGTCAGAGTCAATGGTTTTAATGTACATAGATGCATTTAATTCTGCTAGTCAGTAAGACCAGAGAAACTGAAAAATACCCAGTCTGGAAGTAGGGAACCTAGAGGACTTTCTGCTGCTATAAGTCTGTCCACAAATAAGATGCTTTCTGCATCTTTTTTCCATGCTCCTGAAAGTGAGGCAAGTTGCTACCAAGAACAGAGTTTCATATGATCTCTCATGTCATTTGTGTAATGGCTTGGCTGTTACGAAATGTTGTAACAAATGTTTTATTAGAAAGTAGGGCTTCCTTTTATGGAGTCTTGGCAATCAGGATAAAACTGTGGCCATTTTTCCCCACACAAAAGAACAAAATTCAATAGGAAACTGACATTAAAATTGATGTCTGTTTTCGCTTTAAAATGCTGTGAAAATAGAGTACAGTGAAAATGCTGTAAATGCTATAAAACGTGTCAGAATGCTGTAAAAATATGGATGAAATAGGAAAGCTCACAAGGAAAATAGGGGGACAAATATGTTCACAACAAATATGCACATGGCACATGTGCATATTGCAAGGATAACGTCTCTGTAACTAGCTTCCTAACAGTGTTTGATTACTGTTTTTTTTCTCCCATTCTGATGTGTAATATCTAAAAACTTTTAGCAAGTGTAATGATTTGCTGTTTTTATTTAACCTTTTAAAACTTTATAAATCTTTGCCTTTGGGCCTTCAATTCAGCTTCTCCTTATGTGACTTTAAACTTACACTTCAGGGTGGCTGTAGTCACAACTAGAGATGGGCATGAACCGCATTACGAACGTCAAAACCCCACGAATTTGGTGATCGCGCGATCGCGATCCGGTGGTTCATGATTGTCCACGGCAAACGAACCAGCGTTCGGGAGAGGCCTGGTTCAGTGCGTTTGGCCACAGTTCAGGAAGCCGGACAGTCAGGTGCCATCAATCAGTTCCCCTGGCAACGGAGCTGGGGGAATGCCTGAACTCTGTCTGCGCTCCTTCTGTCGCCCTGGAAACTCGAATGGAAGCCCAGCTTACCTTGATCGGCAGGTCTTCCTTCCAACCATGGAGCTGCAAAGCAGTTACAAGTTGGGAGAAGACACCCGGGGGAGGGAGGGGGGAGGAGGTGTTCTGTAGCCATAGGCACTCCAATCTCATCCCTGCAGACCCTGATAGGCAGCTCTGACAGCCAAACACAGACCTCCTGCATTTCTCAATGAGTCCTCAGCTTATAAATAGCAGTGGGTTCCCAGGCTGGGTTTCACTTTCAGCTAGCAGTGGAGCATGACAGAACTTCTGCTTGCTACTTGCTAGCCTTTGAGGAGAGACAGAGAGAGTATAATTGAGCTTGGATTTTTGTGGGAGTTTCCTGGGGGCCTCAGATTGGAGAGGGTTTAACTCCAAGATCCCTATTGCAAACTTGACCAAACTTGGCTACTGGCTGGAGGAGAGCCTGCTACACACTCCCTGTGAATATGGGCTCTCTAAGTGCAACGGGGGCCATTCTGAGCACCACGAACTGCGAACAGGTTCAGCAACGGGAAATGTCCGTTGCGGTTCGCGACTTCAGGATCGTCATCGGCACTGAACCATGAACCACAGAGTTGTTAATTTTTTTTGGTTTGTGCCCATGTCTAGTCACAACCAACACTCTTATTTCCATGCACAGAGAGTCTCAGGTGTTCTCTACTTTCCCTAAGCTTTTACCTGGAAAACACCTTCCCTTTTGTGTTTATGTGACCTTTATGTTGTTGCTTCCCCGACTCTCTCAAAAGATTTTTGCTGCCACCAAGGGTTGTCGCCTTAGACCTCCTCCGTTTAACTAACAATATAGGAAGGTTTATTATAGATGGTAGTTTTACACAATGATCAGCACATGAGAGTGGCTGCGAGGTAAAAAAAAAAGGTTAGTTTTGCTTAAAATAAGAACTTATTTACAAGTACATAAGCATGATGGCTACAGAGTTTTACGAAGCATATTGGTTCCAAAATAGTTCTTAAGCTTGCGACTTTCAAAAATAATGCTATCTTCTTGAAAGTATATCCACAGACTCAGTCACACAGTCTAATTTTCCACACAGATCTTCACTAGCAGATTAAACTCTCATCTCATCCACACAGACATAGATTCATTCAGGCATTTCCACACAGTCTCTCTCATCAAGATAGAATAATCTCAGATATACACAAACTGACCCCAAAAGCTCTCAAGATTCCACCCAGGTTGCATGATTCATCCAGAATCCATTCTCCAAGACCCCCCCCCCTAAAAAAGAATGACTTAGGTGCACACACAGTTTGCCTGACTTAGATAGAAGAGATACTTCCACTGAGATTCAGACAGACTCTTTCAGGCTCCACAGTTTGCCTAATTTTCCCAGAACGAACACCTTTCTGTCAGCGCACGGACTAAAGTTTAGATCATTCCACCGCCTAGGGTACAGCTTCCATCATATCATGCTCCATTCACCCATCCAGCCTCCTCTTTCTTTCCTCAGAGGCCTGCTTTTAAACCCACAGTAACAAATATTTAAAAACTCTAATTAACCAGCAAAAATAAAATCCAAATGAAGTACATTACATGCAAAACATTGCTGTCAGTTTTATTAGACTCTTCTTGGCTCCAGTTTTATGTTGCCATATTGGTTATGTCTTTGTTCAGCTTTACATTTGCTCTCTTGCTGGCTGTATACATTGTTTTCTAAATCATCATTGTGAGAATATTTTGACAGAGTAGGATATAAATATCCTAAATAAATAAAAGCCACATAAATTATATAAAATGCATTAAAATGTTTACAATGCCAGATTAGGAACCGAAAGATTTAGAATCAGATTAGAGATGCTGTGAACATAAAAAAAAATATGACCAAACAATCTTGTCTTGCTTTACTCCCTCAAACAAGTGTAAGGTGTTATCCAGATTGTATCACTTCAAAGATCCTTGTCAAATTTCATGTTGAATAGTTCTGAGTAGAGATGGGCACAAATAGAAAAAAAACCGAACACCATGTTTGTTGTTCGTTGCCATCCACAAACAAGGATTCACGAACATCGATGGACATGACATGTTGCAACCACGGTCGTAGTTGGAGATTCATGAGAGCCAGAATGGCCCCCTTGGGACTTAGCTGAACTTGAGTCGGGGAAAGGAGAGTCCATGGGTCTCCCCCTTTCATGACATTTTCTCTTCACAGTGGCAAAAACTAGACTGTCTGCTGGAAGCTAATTGAGGAGTTACAAACTGATCTTCCCAATGTCCAATACCCACCAAATTTGCAGGAGAAATAGTCCTCACTGTCCTCTGAAGACCCCCCAAGTTTCAGAGAGATTGCATCCCGGGAAAGGCATAATCCATGGGTCTCCCCCTTTCATGTCATTTTCTCTTCACAGTGGCAAAAACTGGACTGTCTGCTTGAAGCTACTTTGAGGGGTTACAAACTGACCTTCCCAATGTCCAATACCCACCAAATTTGCAGGAGACATAGTCCCCGCTGTCCTCTGAAGACCACCCCCCCCCCAAGTTTCCGAGATAGGACCCTGGGAAAGCCATGATCCATGGGTCCCTCCCTTTTCTGTCATTTTCTTTTCACAGTGGCAAAAACTGGACTCTCTGCTGGAAGCTACTTTGAGGGGTTACAAGCCAGAAGGAAAGCCAGGAATTCAGACAGAGTTCAGACAGTCCATGCCTATGTTGCCAGGGGAATTGATTGAAAGGCACCAGACTGTCTGGCTTTACGAACGGCTGATGAACGCCATGAAGAGGGCTTGGAACGAACACATGTTCGCCGGGAAATGGGGCCTCACAAACAGCTAGCTCGCAAACAGTGGATTGGGCTGTTTGTGGCTTTTTTTTGTTTGTATTGCTGTTCATGCTCATCTCTAATTCTGAGCCAGTACAGTAGCTGCTTATGTGCCAGTTTGTTGCCTCTTAGATTCCCACAATTCTTTTAAATTGCTGCTTTTACACCAGTTAAGCCATTTAATTCTATTTCCTTAAATGACCATCTAGTCCAACCCCCTGTCCAATGCCCATTCAAGTATCAATTGGCACTGACCTTGCTTAGCTTCAGAGAATGGGCTATACCATGCTACCTTACCACCTCTGATACACTATTCCACCAGAATTATTGCCTAACAGTAGAAATAGTGTAGAATTGATGTAACAGCAAAACGGAGACCACAACAAACAGCTCAGCTGGAGGTTGCCATGCAACACTATGCTTTGCAGCACTTGCGAGATAGCAGTGAAATCATGTGAAATAGACATATCTGAATTTGTTCAGATGTGTCTGCTGCTTTCCAAACAATCAGTTCCCTGGTTGCAACTGGTGAGCAGGATGTGAGCCAAACCAGCAAGCGCTCATACATCCCTACTCAATCCTGTAGCTTGATTTCTTTCAGCCTAATCTGCTAAACAAGATTGTGTAAGAATAAAGTCAATGAAGGGAGAAGAATGTAAACTAAGCTCCTCAGAGCTCATACAGATGCAGGAAAAAATGGGGGAAAGGTATATTCATTTCCTATAAGAGTCTAGCTGAGTTTTGGGCTGGGGGATCTGTGAAGTATCTTCCAAAAGGAAATGATTCCATTTATGGTCTCCCATATGTTCAAAGATATCAAAGGTATCTTCCCAAACTAAATTATTCCATTCACAGTCTCCTACATGATCAAAGATCTTGCCATCAACAGGGAAATCCCTGAACTGCACATATCAGCTTGATTGATATGCTGGAAATGGTGAAGAGTGGTGAAGGAGTTCAAGCAATTCAGCCTTATTCATTCCGAACAGCCTGTACAAGTTCATAAAGGACTCAGATTCACCAAGAACAGTCTCTGGGTCACGGCAGAACAGCCCTCCTGACACCAGCCTAAGCAAATGACTGGAAGAAGAGGATGAAAAGCCTGATTACTGATTAGCTTCAGTGTTATTTCAATCAATCCTTTGAAAGAAGTTAGCAATCAGCCAGGCAGTGAACAATGAAGTCGTATTAAAGAGCCATTGTGGGGTGGGGGAGGAGGCAATACGCAAGATTCTGTCCTTTTTAAAATTTCATTATTTCCTTTTCTAAAAGTCAGTAAGAGCAAGAGTCATTGGAGGGCTCTTTATACATCAAGTGTCAATTGCTTTAATGACCCCTACATCGATTGCAGTATCCTAGATGGCTTCTACATTGCTTTCATTGCCACTGCAAATGCAGAGGAATGAATGTTGGTGATGGAGCTTCCTTGGGTGGGGCTTTCTGCATATTCCCCTCTATTTTTTTCTGACTTTTCCCTTCTATACGTGCTCTGCAGAAACTTCACGTTAGCTCCCATGGACATAGTAATCGTGGCAGCAGTAATGATTTACTGTACTTTTTTCACACATGTACTATAGTACTGTTATGGCTGTATTAAGAAAGAAATAGATAAGTGGCAATAGTTGATTATGAACTTATGAACATAAGCAGAGCTGCTGGCACCACTGGTCCATCTGGTCCAGCGTACCGTTTCACACAGTAGCTAAAGGTTATCCTGGATGGCCAAAAAACAAGACACACAGACCAAGGCCCTCCCCTGCTGCTTCCTCCCAGCTCTGGTATCCGGAGGTTTGCTGACTCTGTAGATGGAGGCTCCCTTCAGTCACCATGGCTAGTAGCCATTGTTGGACCTCTTTTCCATTAATCTATATCACCATCTTTTAAAACCATCTACACTCATAGTAATCTGTCAGTGAATTCCATAATTGAGTTACTCATTGAGTAAAGAAGCATTTCAATTTGCCTGTCCTGAACCTCTTTCCCAACAATTTCATTGGATGCCCCGAATTCTAGAATTTTGGGAAAGAGAGATTTAGCTCCACTTTCTCCACCCCATGCATAATTTTATATATCGCTATCATGTCTCCCCTTTGCCATCTTTTTCTAGACTGAAAAGTATCAAACTTTCCAGCCTTTCCTGGTTAACGTTCTACATTGAGAGTGCTATAGCAATTACCTATTTTGTTTTTCTCAAAAAGCTTTCTAGAGATGCAGGTGGGGGAATTTCACTGGTGTAAGAGAGACCAAGACTGTTCCAAACAACATGCTAAAATGTTTTGATTGCATTCCTTGAAAAAGATCAGAATGAAGCGAGTTATCTTCTATATAGGTCCCATGATCCAGCATATCCTTTTGGGTGTGCTGTAGTTTTTAGTGTGTCAGACTAGGATCTAGGATATCCAAGTTTGAGTCCCTACTCTGCCATGAAAAGTTGCTGGGTGACTTTGAGCCAGTCACACATACTTAGCCTAAACTACCTCAGATAGTTGCTGTGAGGATAAAATGGAGAATAGGAGGAGGAAGTAAGCTGCTTTGGGTCCTCTTTGGGGGGAAAGAAAGGATATAAATTAAGTAAATAAAATAAAAAATAGGGGCTCCACTCCTCAAGCTGGTTGAATCCAACTCATTGTTTGTTTGCTTAAAATAATGAATATACTGCTTTCCCCTATCTCAATAAAAATACGTATGAGGCATCTGATCATGTTGAAGGGCTGCCATATAGAGGATGGTGCGGAGTTGTTTTCCACTGCCCCAGAAAGTCTGACCAGAACCAATGGGTTGAAATTAAATCAAAAGAGTTTTCAGCTAAGCATTAGGAAGAACCTCCTGACAGTTAGAGTGGTCTCTCAGTGGAACAGGCTTCCTCGGGAGGTGGTGGGCTCTCCTCCTTTTGTGGTTTTTAAGCAGAAGTTAGATGGCCATCTGATTCTGTGAACCTAGGCAGATCACGAGAGAGAGAATAGCAAGGGTTATATCAGTGCTTATTTCTCATGGCCCCTTCTTACATGCCCAGGGTAAGGCCGATTGCCACCGTGGGGTCAGGTAATTTTCCCCAGGCCATTTTTGCTAGGGATCCTGATGGTGTTTTGCCATCTTCGGGGCATGGAGCAAGGGTCACTGGGAATGTGTGTGTGGGGGGGAGAGGTAGTTGTGAATTTCCTGCATTGTGCAGGAAGTTGAACTAGATGACCCTAGAGGTCCATTCCAATCCTATGATACTATGATTCTATGATTCTATAATGAAGTGAATTAATCATTGTTAATTTTTATTAAAAAGTTCAATTTTAATTAGTTCTAGGAGCATTGGCAGTATGAGCCAGTTTGCTGCAGTTGGTCATATAGTGATGACAGAACCAGTGAAAAATGCAGGAAGAAATACTTTGGGGGCCTCAGGAAAATAAATTATTGGTGGTGTCCATGAGAATCATGGTGAGAAAAAGTGCTATAAAATGTTTTTGCCATCCCTGCTTAACCAAACTAACAAATAAAAAGCTACCCAAAAGTACAGCAGCCAAAACATTTATATTTGTTTACATTATTTATAGTTTGCCTTTCTCGCTAGGACTCTGGGTAGACTACACAGAGTAAATCAATACAATCAACAGGATGGGACAGCCAATAAACAATGCAATAGGATTATGTATTGTAGAAATCTGGTATCAACCAGTAATTTGAAAATAGAATTGAAGCAATAACATAAGTATTAACATGATGTACTAAATCATGCAAAAATTACATAGAAGGGTCCTCACAACAACAGGCAGTATGAGCTACATACAATAGTACAGACCATTTGATAAAGTGGGAGCCACAAGGAAGTATGTGTACAGGCAGTTGCTGATTTTGGCCATTTGCAGGTTGGCACCTACAGAAGGTCCAGATGAGCAAAATTATTGTGGTAGAGCATAAGGGGCAGGCAGTCCTGCAGATATGAGGGACCAAGACCATGAAGGGCTTTGCATGTGATAACTAAAACGACAGTCCTTAAATGACAGCTACAATCAAAATTGGTTGTCAGAAGTTTAGGGACATGGATAAGTAGTACCTAAAATATCCACATTGCCAAGGTGAGAAACGGAAATCAAAAAGACCACTGGCAAATGATTGTGTCACTCATAAAAAATGTACGAGACCTTTCAGTGGCTTTCTGCACCCCCTACAAAGAGAAACCAAGAAGTATTCAATGACTTCATTTTCAGATAGTTCCATTGAGAGACCAGCTTTAATGGAGGTAAGCACGTTGAGTATCACTGAAGGTTAATTGTCAATTATCCAGAGAATTATGTAGAAATGAGAATAAAAACACAGTTTAAAATATAATTGTCCTTTCCTCATTTGTGCCCAAGTGTTTGATTTAACAATGCTAAATTGGTTTAGTTGCTGTCAGTAATGTTTAATTTTAGAAAGTTTTTTTAAAAAAAGGAGGAAACAATTACAGGGGCAATGGAATGTGTTCAAGGATCAAAAGAATTGCATTTGCAGTGGGCACAGAGGGGGAAAACCACATAATTTTGTACAAACCTCCCCCCCCCCCAATACCTTGTGCCGGCAGAGAATTAAACTGTTTGATTTTCTTTAATACCCAACAAACCATAATGATGTGTGATAATCATTGTGGAAGAAAAGAATAAAAACAAAATAAAAAACAATGATTGGAGCATATCCTGAGAATGAAAATGAGCTCTTAATGCTAAAGAGAAAGCAGCAAGAAATTGCTTCTTCCTTCACTTCAGGGAGAGGACCGATTTGCTTTGTTCATCCTTAAATACACGGATTACAAAAGTGTTATCTTGTGCAAGAGACTACCTCTAAGGAGCTGAGGAACAGACAATGCTACAGTGGGGATTTTAATTTTTTTTCTCATCTAATTCCCCCCCCCCACACACACACCTTTTTCTGGTTCTTCACATTTTCTGTACTTACCTATTTCCAAAGTAGAACTGAATTTTTCCCTGTTCTGGATTTTAATGGATATTTTACAGACTGTGCAGTTTATTATGCCTTTGAAATCCTATATTTCTTCCCCATTCTAAGTTATCAATATATGTGTATTCATAACATAACTTCCTTTCACTAAGTGAGAGGCTTTAAAAGGTGGCTTTCTCCAGCCGAAGGTCAACAGAAGAAGCTAGGGTTGTTCCAGGAAGTGTGTGTGTGTGTGGGGGGGGGGAAGTGAAATTCTTTTCCCAAAATTTCGTTTCGTTCCTATTATTCTCTTTTCCTCTTTCAAAAGAAGGATTCCCTTTGATTTTTCATTAATTTATCTTTGAGTTTTATGAACCATAGGATAGGGCAGATTTCTTCACCTGTGGATTACTGTTTGTTGTTGTGCCACTGTAATATAATACAAAGGGTAAAAAGCAGTCTGAAACAGCAAAGATATGTTCAGACACGTCTTAGCTTGTTTCTTTAATGCTTTGCTTTGTTTTTAATTTTTTAGTTTTTAGTTTTTAATTTATAGAATAAATTTATAGAATAGTTTTTAGTTTTTAATTTATAGAATAAATAAATAATAAATAAATAAATTCATTACTTCTTAGAGAGGGCTTAATTCAGAACTGGCTCAAATGCCTAAACAGAGGGATAGAAACGGACTATGGGATTTCCGGGAGAAATTCAGCAAAGAAGAATTAAGAGAATTCCATTTAACAACCCGTGTTGAAGCTTCTTCTGTCAGAACAATATTTCTGCCTGTTCAGTTAGAGTCCTGGTGGAGCAAAACCCAGGAAATGTGCTTTGAATGAAATTCTCAGGGATTATAATTCTTTCCCAAGAGCTCCTTTCTGCTGAATCTCAGGCAGCAATTAAGTCAGACTATCACTTCGGGAAGAAGGGGACTGAAGTTCTAAGAAACAACTGAAGTGTGTGTGGGGGAAAGAATAGTAAAATAGGCACCAAGCAAGCCTGAAGGAGGAGGGGATTCCAAATGTGAGATGCAACCACTGTAAATGCCCTTTCTTTAGTTGCCACTGGTCTGACTTCTGCAATTGGGGCACAAGAAGCAGCAGGATT
Organism: Eublepharis macularius; assembly: GCF_028583425.1. Lineage (NCBI taxonomy): Eukaryota > Metazoa > Chordata > Lepidosauria > Squamata > Eublepharidae > Eublepharis > Eublepharis macularius. The sequence continues at coordinate 39,463,508 of NC_072791.1, forward strand.
GGGAGGCAGATCTTAATTGTTGGGCTGGACAATACAGAGAGAGGCAGTCCCTCTCTTTGGGGCCTTGAGGATAAGAAACAGTACTTTCAATTGCATGCAGAAACATATGGGAACTTAAAATTAAGTTTTATTGTTTGACCTCTTAGTATTCTTATGAGAAATTTTCTTAACTTTTTATCCAGTTTCTCCTTGAGATCTAACAATGCATTTCTTTTTTCTCTTTTTAGGAATTTGGAGTCTGTTTCAAATCAATTCTATTTTGATCAAAGGGAAATTTAAAGAGAGGAGGGGCAGGAAGGGAATTTCTGCAAAATTTCAGAATTTTGCTCCATTGTTGCTCAGAAGAAGGCAATGTCTTCCCAAACATTCTTACAGTGCAATCCTAAGCAGAGTTACTCCAGTCTAAGCCCATTGAAATAAATGGGCTTAGACTGGCGTAACTCTGCGTAGGATTGCACTGTTAATCTCCCGTTATGGCACCACCCTGCAGCGTGCGACATAAAACAACTGCAAGGACTGAAGTTACGAAAGAGTGCCTTGATTTCTCTACAAAGAGAAATGAAAGAGAAAGCTCACTTTTAAAAAAGGAAAAAAACAAAAGAGAAATTACTATCTATATCTTAAAAAGTGAATTTTGGAACACAAAATTCCTGTCCCCATAACAACATGGAAATCTAGTAACTGAGCCTACTAATTTCATTTTGTGCTGGTGAATTTTATTCATTCTAATATTAGGATGACAAAATCACAAAATGCCTCTTTGAGCATTTTTAACTACGCTCCAAATAGAAACTTAGTAACCTACAAGGTATTCAAAGAAACAGGAAAGCAACAAAACTCACCTTTGACTGAAGAAATTGGCATCGACAGGGTCATATTTTGCAACAGTACCAGACTTCAGGTTACTTTCCTTAAAGCAGCAAAGAAAGATGCCATGGGCAGCTAAAACTACAGGGTGCATTTAGAGAAGCACTATATAATCAACCATGTAGTAAACTCAATGTTAACCTTCTTCCACTGAGAAAATAGCAGTGGGATTTTAACAAGCACAGGTTAAGAACCTGTTTTTTTTCTCTTACACCATGTAGCATTTCATCTGGGCTATGTGCCTGGTATTAACTCTGTGGGGATAAATGTATTATCTGCTGAAAGACCTCCTTATTATCTGCAGCAACATTCGATTTTCAGGGTGGAATTCCACTTGAAGTATTGACTGGCCGCATCAACTTCAGTTTGTGAGGTCAAAATGACAGCCCCCCCCCCACTAAGTTGCACTACTCTGTTGAAGAAATATATATTCTCTTTTTCTGGGGCTGCACATTAAAGCAGCTATACTTTTTAAAGTAATGCACTATTCAGTGGAATATAATCAAAGAGAAGAAAGTGGTTAACTTCAGGTGTTTATCTTTAGAAGTTATTGTTACAGTTTTAGAGATGTGACATTGAAGAAAAGAACTGCTGTGTACATGCAACCATACTGAAAACTAAGGGACGGAACCTACCAGACTATGTTTCAATGCCTAGCCTTCCCTTCCCTCCAAAAAAGAACCCCTTTAAAAACTTATATCGCACCCACAATGAGGTAAGAGGCTTTTCTTTATTCACATTATTTGTTTTTAAGTGGATTTGCTCTGCCGTGAATTCCTCAAGTCTAGTTTCACAAGGAAAATTGTGAACATTATTTCTGGAACTGGCATATGAGAGAGCCAGTTTAATACAGCAGCTAGAATGTTGGACTAGGACCTATAAGGCCTGAATTCATGGGATGCTCAAGAATTCAACTGAAACTCTATGGTTTTGACCATAGAGTTTTGGGGAAATCCTAGAGCATCCAGCAGTACTGTGATGTCACTTATGATTACTTAACTGGAAGTGATGTTGCAGCATTGGAAGATAACCATTCTATTAAGTCCAACTCCTGCCAGTCTCCAAGGGGTTGCCACACCCTAGTGCACCTTGATAAAACATTGCTAAAAAGCAGTTTTGATGCATTTACATAAATAATTATTTAGAATTTCTTTTATGTGATGTTCTTTTTACCAGTGTTGATATGTGCTCCTACACACTGGTAAAATATCACACAGAAAATGTATTAATGCAAATAGAAATCTCATCATGCTGATTTTTTTCGTTTTTTTTTTAAAATCACTGCACAAGTGCACATTGGTATGTGGGGATGTCAATAACTGAAATTTGCTGCAAGAGGTGTATACTTTATACTTACTATAGCCTTTCTAGAATCCAACTTGTGGACTTTGTTTTTAGTTATTTCTGTAAATGAATGTCGTTGGGGGGCAGAAGGGTGGTGTACAAAATGAGTATGTTTTTATAAATCCTAGCTTTCTGATGGCATTTGATGTAACAGTCTCACTCAAGCCTCAAGGGCCTTGCCTGGAATCTGAAGGCACTTCAAATGAATAGGGTCCACAGCCACAACATAATAAGAAGTTACAGTGGTTGTGGCCTTCAAAGGCAGCTCAGAGGGTAATGGAAAGAACAAGAGGAAAGAACAAATAGCCGAGACTAGAGAAGGCAATAAAAGGATCCCCTCCTGAGCAGCATTCCACAGGTGTTTAGATTAGAATTACCTGGAGTGGTTTAATTGTCCCTTTTACTTGTAAGTCAGAATTAGGGTACACTCAGGTTCCTTCTTTCAGGTTCATACAGCAGAGATGGGTATACTCAATACAACATCTATTTATTAAACAATTGATACAGGGATGTGAACAAGTGGTTTCAGAACAAGGACACTCATGTGGTCTACGTTTCTAGCTAACAAACAGAACTAAGCAGGACTCCACCCCATGAGACTAAACCAACTGTCATAAATATCAAGGGGGAAGCAGAACATTCCTCTGTAGATAATAAATATATCACAGCGGCGGCTGATTTGAACTTGGATTTATTTCTTCTATTCCATGTTCTCTTTTACAGATTCTAATACACTAGAAGCTTTGTTATCTAGCAGTCATGAGGAATGAGGGATGCTGTTTAATCAAATGTGTCAGACTCATGCATAGTCTTTATCACATCCCATACTCAAAGGAATATGCAGCAACCAAACCTCAAAGCACTGGGAAAACTATGGTGATAGCCCCTGGCAGGACCCTTCTGCCTGAGCCATCGAGCTTTCTTACATAGGAGGCTCATGCACAGGCCAGCTGTCCAGGAGGAGCCCTCCAGAAGAGGTGGTTCCACATCTTGAGGCAGGCTGAGAAGGCAGCAAAGATGGCATCAGACAGCAGCATCAGCTGCCAGAAGCTCAGTAGTCAGTGGGGGCATCAAGCTGACTGATAGAGAGGCAGGAGTGAGACATGGACATACCTGAAGGAGCAGAAATATGGTAGCTGAGGGTGAGGAACTTGCTTCTGGGCAATGCCAGTTAACTGAGTGTTCTGGATAATCAAATTCTGAATAACAAAGCTTTTACTGTACAAAAGCTTTTTTTTAAAAAAACACTAAAAAGAAGCACACACTGACACACACCCATTCCCTGTAGCAACTGGCCACAATAGACTTAAGTGACAATCGTAAGCTGCTTGGGTCCCTGAACAGGGAGAAATGCAAGATATAAGCATCATTTCCTAACTAAAGCATCTAAGCATCATTTCTGACTAAAGGGTTGTGCCCTTGCGTATGTATAGTACATTTTATTGTGCTGCTCTGTGTGTGTGTGTGTTTGTATTTTAATCTTTGGAGCTTTTATAATTTATAGTTTTAAACTGTATGAATTATTTGATGTAATTTTAAATTTGTGTGCAAATTGTGATCTGCCCTGAGCCTGCTGGCATGGGGAGGGAAGAATATAAATCTAATAAATTAAATTAAATTAAATTCTCTCTCTCTTTCTCTCCATAAGAGAGGATGGTATCCACCATCCACATCCCTCCCAGATGTACAGCAGATAATTGTCTTGGTTTTTTACCTATTGCAGGCAAGTGGCTCCAACACAATCGCATGACATTTTAGTCCACCAGCTTTGTTCTGCCCAGGCATGGCTTCTACAGATGTACCAAGTGATCTTGTCAGAGGTCTTCATGTACTAAAGGAATCTCCATTTGAGAAGCCTTCTCATCCCTACCTCCAGCCTGTTTTTTTTTTCCTCTGTAACATACGTCAGCTTTAATCACATGTATTAAGAAGACCTTGCATTTTTAAATTGTTTAAAGTTTAAAGATAAACTTTCCTGACATCTCAAAGAAGGGGGCAAGCAGACTACAAATGAAGCATTTAATTATCTTAATTTCTCTCGATTGAAGCTACTGCAATAGGCAGAGATTGGGGACCCGCAAAGGACATTGCTTCCCCTTGACTCAGGACCTTGACTTTGGGATGTATCTTTTATATCCATTAAATAAGTCCTCAAGCATTATGCTGTTTTAAAATTTCACAGTGGGATCTACACAAAATCAAATTGCACTGACCCCAAATTAATAGGATTGGAAAAAAATCATATTCTTTATTTAGTACGAAGGAGAAATTGTTGGATTCATGCAAACTGGGTTCCTACACTCCCCCCTCCCAGCCACCCCTTTTCTTTTAACAAGACTTTTGCATAATTGGCAATTAACCTCTATACCCTTTTCCAGTCCTGCACCCAGAGTCCAGTGACGGTCTTTTAAAAAGAGGTTAATCACATGAGAGGGGGAGATTTGCCTTATTCTACATCAGACTTCTGAAAATGTTCTCAGTGTAAGTAATTAGAAATGATGCTGGCAAAGCAGGAAAAGGGCTAGGTCAATGGAACATGTCCAAGAGGCAGCAGGGTGCAAAGGTGTCTCCTGGTGGAATTATTGGTGATTTAGCTGGGAATCATACAGGAGGTCACTGACTTATGCCATTATTCCCATTACTGTGTGAGGAAGGAGGGAGTTTGTTAAGGAGTCAACCAAGTTCATTAAATTGTATGAGGAGACAAATCGAGTACTACCAAAAAAAGGCTGAGCTGCCTTAGACAAAGGAAGGTAACAACTGAGCAGAGTGACCTGATTTTAAAATTCTAATTTGATGGCAATTGGCAAACACAACAGTCAATTAACTTAAGAACTTGTCTCTCTTAAGAATGATCAAAGGCAAGTGATTAAATGAAACTAGCTGTGATTGGTTGGAACCTTAGGCCCCAACTCTTTGCTCTTGTTTCCTGCCAGAGAAAAATATTAAAATGTAGCCTGTGGGCTGATGGAGTGATGTCACTTTCAGGGGAAATTCTCAAGTGATGTTGGTCCTCTCTAGGAATTGCTGGAAAAGCTATGGTAAAAACCGGAAATCATGTCATTCTGTCAGTGATGGCTACCCTCGATTTCTTCCTATCTCCCACTCCCACCCTAGGCCACCCTCTGAGAAATCCCTGAGCCTCAGACAGGAAAGGGAGGAGGTTCCACATTTCAACCTGATCCTCCTTTTCCTACCAATGTATGAATACACTGAGACTGAGCTGGCATGAATGGGAAAAATTCACAACTCAGGACCAGAAAGAGAAGGTTATCAGTATATAGCCTTTGAGACTTCTATAATCTTGGGCTAGGATGACTAATATCTATTTTTATTTATTTATTTTATTTCTCTCAAATAGGGAACCCAAAGTGGCTTATATCATTTTCCTTTTCTTCAGTTTATCCTCACAATGACTCTGTGGGGTAGGTAAGTGTGAGAGTGGTCCAAGGTCACTCAGCAAGCTTCCATGGCAGAGAGGGAAGTCGAACCCAGGTTTCTTAGATCCTAGAACATCACCACACTGGGCTAGAGTATTGGATGTCCAGGTTTGTCCTGCCAAGTATGCTGCAACAGGCCAAATACCAGCATTGTGTCCTGCCAGGACTATGATCTCCCACCACTTCCATTTTTGTGGTCCCAGATAGAAAGGAAAAAAGGAGGGCTCATTGAGCCCCCTAAAGATCTGTTGTGAATGAATGCAGTATTATGTTATGTTCACCTTGATAGAACACAAATTTTGTAGGCTGTCTCAAGAGAATGACATTTAGAAAGTACAAGGGGTGAGCATTTTTGATCCACTGCTAGGCTGAAGATCAAAAGCAAACAGAAGTGTTCCCTAGAGAGATATAATGACCCAACAGTGAGTTTGTTTCCATACGTCTTAGGGAAAACAATTGATCTTGTCCAAACCAGCTATGTGAGTTGGCATTAATCAACACAAAGTTACCACCAGCTCATGTCCAGCTGAGAAACTTTCCAGCACAATTGTGCCTAATGTCCACTTTTGCTATATCTCCTTCTCGAGATGGCAATTGCCTTGACGTAACCAAACCATGAGTGAAATGTCGCTAAAATGGATTAGTAGCTGCAAAAACACATCTTGGGAATCATACTTATTAATCTTCTGGCAAATATTTACTGAACCTATTTGGCTTACCTTGACAAACATTTGACTGTGTTCTACTGGAAAAGGTAACCTCTTTGACATGAAAATGGGATCTCTTGAATTAATTAAACAAAAAATATGTACAGCCACAAATTATTTATAATTATCTAAATCTATTACAGTGTTATGCTCCCTGAAAAATCTACACAGGTGAAGAAGAAGAGTGGTTTAGAGGCTTCATGTTGAGTGGCAACCCTCACACCACTGCTGCTTGCTAATTGGGCTCGTGAAAAGTTCAGAGCAATGATCGTTCCTGCCAGGATGCATCTGGCAAGTGACAATTATGTATCCTAGCGGGGAATAAAAAAGATACCCAAAATAGCAACCCATACACACAGATATGCACACACACACACAGGCACAGCTAAAAGAAAAATACAGTGAGAGTGAAATGCTCAAAATGAATAGATTCAGGAGAATACCTGCATTAGAAGGAACAGTTTCAGTTCATCAACATCAACACTGATTTACAAAGTGTTTGGAAAGTCTGAAAGGGTTGGCAAAGGACCTTAGTTGCAAACCAGAGACTTAAACTATAGGGTTTATTTATACTATACAGGCTGCATTCAGATGTGGGAAAGTGGGTGCATCAGTCACACGTAGCAAATGCTTGCATAAGTAAGCCAGAGTCTACTTCAGCTTCTCTTAGAAGTCCTGCCCCGTGGGCTGATCATCAGCCTGTTTGGTGTAGTGGTTAAGAGTGGCAGGACTCTAATTTGGAGAACCGGGTTTGATTCTCAACTCTTCCACTTGAAGCCAACTGGGTGACCTTGGGACAATCACAGCTCTTCTAGAGCTCCCTCAGCCCCACCGACCTCGCAGGGTGATTGTTGTGGGGATAATAATAACATACTTTGTAAACAGCTCTGAGTGTAGTAGGGCAATATATAAATCAAAGGTTGTTGTTAATCTAGCTTGATTTGGCCGCAGTTAGCCTGAGTTATAGAATCTATCTTCAAGGAGTGATGAGAATGCTATTAAACAGTGTTTCCTAAAAAAGGGGGGGGGTAATTAACAGAGTTCAGCTCAGCCAGTGATTACTTGTTTTACATTTAAAGAGCGAGCACCATAAAATCCACAGCTCAAGCATAAATCTATTTCCTTAAAATTATTTAGATGTTTTGCATGAGACCGAACCCCCAATTCCTCTCACAATTCTACTTTAGATAGAATTTGTTCACAGGTTTCTTGTTTATGGAATTGTTCTCCCATCACCAAATTCTTCCTGACTTATAAGGCATTCTTTTTGCTTCCCTCAAAATATTTTGCATGCAGAAAGTTTCATATTTGCTTCCAGTGAAATATTTAGGTGAAATATGATGACTGCTTGATTGTATGACATTTACCAGAGTAGGAGACCCTTGCCAGTCTTGGGGCCCAGGAGAATACCTGGAAACTTTCACTATCTGGATCTGGTCATGGCCAAACCTTGGGGAATCTGCTTAACATGATACATTTCCACATTTTATTCGAGAGATTGGACTTTTAGCTTGTTTCAGCTTCAAGTACTAGCCTCAAAACTTCCAACTTTGATTTCTGTGCAAAGAAAGAGAATGTAATAGTCTGACAGACGGTTCCACTGAGAGCTTTTCTCATCATTCCCAAGACATATAGAAAAAGTGTTGATGTTCAGTGTATCTTATGCTGCTCTGCTAAAATACTGATAGATGGCCTTCAGGGCTTTTCTCAGGGCTGCTATCTGAGAGTCACCCTAAATGCCAAGACCAAACCTTAGCATACATGATATACCTCCAATGCAATCCTAAGCAGAGTTACTCCAGTCTAAGGCCATTGATTTCAAAGGGCTTAGACTGGAGTAACTATGTTTATGATTGCACTGTTTATCCGTCAACTGCACCCTTCCTAAGAGTCAAGTAGCATTTTCTTGATTTGATTAGTGGTGGTTGGGATTCCTGCCCAATGGACTGAATGGAAGTATTCATTTGTGTCAGAGCCACAATATATTTTCTTAGAAGATTAGAGCCAAGTGTGCAAATGACTGCCTTTTTTATTTTACATACTTGTTATGAGTCTCATTATCAGAAAACAACATGCTGAAGCTAGGGCACTAGCAAGCCACCAGCAACCCCCTTTTTCCTCCTCTTCCTGTCAGCTGTCTCCTTTGTCCCTTTGACCTGTTGCACACGGGAGATGAGACAGTATGATAGCCTCCTTCTCAGCCTTTGACTGAGGAAGTTTAAACAGCTCTCTGCAGTCCCTGTAGTCCCTGTCCTCTCTCTCCTGGTCCCAAAAGAATGGTCTGTAGCCTTAGGACACTGCCTCACAGATGAGAGAGGGGGGATAACAGGAGACCTCTTAGCAATTTCACCTGTTCTCTTCCAGCTCTTCAAAGGGTGATGGTGGAAAAAAAATGGGGGGAAATAGGAGGTCATACTGGAGCACAATATCCCTTCCAGTGAAAAAACAGAAGTGATAGCATGAGGCTAGGGCGATGTTCTAGGATTTGTCCAAAACTCTATCGTTTAACCATAGAGTTTTGGATGAACCCTACAACATCACCCCACCATCAAGCTGCCACTTCCAGTTTTGCTTTGGAAGTGATGTTGTTCACCTGCATGATGCTGGTGCATCTGTCCCCATCCCCAAGTTCATCCAAAATTCCTCCTTACTCACAGACCTACCTCAATCTTCTGGTGGGTCAAGAGCCCATGGTCTGACCATGACAGAGTCCATGGTCTGACCTTCTTTGTCACTGCCACCTGGCAGGGCTGTGGCCATGCCACACAGCTGAGTGGTGGCAGCCTGGTTGGGACCAGAGGCACAGAGGTCCAACAATTCTGGACATTTCTCTACACTGAGATGTAGGATTTCCAAATAGGAAACTCTTGAATCACATTACCTGAAAGAACAGAAGACAAAAGCAAAAGTCCCTTGCACAAATTTGCTTCATTTTTGCTTTTCATAGTGTTCTGAGCCACCCTCATAATACCAACACCTATCAATCATAGTGTTCCCATAGGCACTGGAAGAGTAGGTGTGTCATCACTAGAGATGGGCACAAACAGCAATACAAACAAAAAAAAGCCACGAACAGCCCAATCTGCTGTTTGAGAACAAGCTGTTCGTGAGGCCCCATTCTAAACGAGCAGGTGGTCGTTGCAAGCCTCGTTCATTGCTGTTCGTCAAGCCAGACAGTCTGGCACCTGCAATCAGTTCCCTTAGCAAGGTAGGCAGGGATTGTCTGAATCGTGTCTGAACTCCTGCTGTTGCCCTGGAAACCCCAATCTAAGCCCAATTTAGCTTGATAGGCAGGTCTTCCTTTCAAGTGTGGAGCTCCAAATTTGTTACAACAAGGGAGCAAAGAGCAGGGGGGGAGGGGGGCTCCCAGCTCTGGCTTAGTTTGCAGACAGTGGAGAGGGAGAGAGTTGCTGTTGGCATTTTGATAGAGCGCATTGCAGCTTGAATTTTCTTTGTGTGTGGTGGGAAAGGGTTCTGCCCCTTCAAGTTCTAGGGCTGCTGTCAGGCTCTGGGCCAAGCTATTATTTATTATTGGTACCTTTCTTGCTGCCTGCTCAGGTCAGGTTTCTGGGAGTGGTGCGGTAGGGATCTACCCCTTCAAGTTCCAGGGCTGCTGCCAGGCTCTGGGACCAAGCTATTATTTATTATTGGTACCTTTCCTGGTGCCTGCTCAGGTCACATTTCTGGGAGTGGTGCAGTAGGGATCTTGACTTGTATGATAGCTGGAAGAGAGCCTGCTGGCCCCACGAACAGCCAACCATGAACATGTTCGTGAACAGGGCCATGTTTGTGGTTGTTTGTGAGTCCCTGTTCATGGATGGCAACAAACAATGAACATCATGTTCATTTTTTTTCCTGTTCGTGCCCATCTCTAGTCATCGCCCTTTGTAGATGAACTGTCCATACTTAAATGTTTTCCTGTAATTCAGATAATTTCTTCCAGGGCTCTGATATTGTTCATCCTAATGGTGGCTTGTTGAATAAAAGAGTCTGAAGAGAGTTATAAAACTGCCTCATTTCTGTCTCTTTAAGCATTTTATGATGGATGCATTATCCATTAACATGTAAGTGCAATAGCTATCCTGTCTAAGCTGCATTCTTTATGTAGGTAATTTTAAGAGTGCTCACACACTTCTGCTTTTCCTCAAGAGTCTCAATGCTCTCTTTCTGTGGTTGTGTCAGAGACAGAACAATTAAAAAAGAAAACATCTTGAAATACTTGGGCATTTGAGTTTCCTAGATTTACAATGCTAAATGTGCTTACACAAATCACAAGATGCATGAGAATGTTCACATTCATGGGGAATGTGGGAAGAGGGGAGGGAGGAGGAGGACATTTTCTGTTCCCTGCCATTGCTAATGGCCCACCCAGGAGGATGCAGAGTTGTCGGCTATTGGGAGTACAGAATATTTTAGCACAGACAACATGCCAAGATGGTATAGATTGCTGTAATTCTCTGTGGGTCACGTTGTTTAAAGAAAGTAGAACTTTTCTCACCACTGCTGTAAGAATTTGTTGCTGTTGCAAGGCTCTCCTAGGAAAAGAATAGCAACAGAGCAGATGACAGAGAAAAAAATAGCCCAAACCAGAAGTAGGATAGTGTTACAATAGAAAAGTAGAGGACAAAAAAAGCAGACAAGGAAGGGAATTTGGTCTTTTCAGCAATGGATGAAAAATAAATCCCTTTTGACTTAGAGAAGTATATTTCAAGTGTCCAATCTATTAGACATGCCCAGACCTTATGTATTCGTAATGCTTCCTTGAATATGCAGTATTTCTGGACAATGCACCAAGAAAGCAGCCACTGTCTCAATATTGTCTGGCAAAGTTCACCTCACAGCAGCATGCAGCGCAGCTTTGAACATCCCAGTAGCAGCCTGTGATGTACTGGCAGACCATTGTAACTTGCAGTTGCCTTTTCCCAGTCAAAGAACACAACACACATCCCAAAATCTGGGTCATTAAATTGATAGTCTTGTATTGTAAAGTTTAGGCTCCTTTGCATTTAATTTCATCTTTGTGCCATGCAGTCTACATCCTTTAAATGACCAATTTTGTGCATAGATTGCACTGCCTGCTTTTTATGCTTGTGCAGTCAGTCGCATCTATGCACAAAATGATTGAGAGAATTGGTCTCAAGATTTATTGGGTACATGGACAAAGGCACACTTAAATAGTAAGTCTCAATTCATTGGAACTTATTGACTAGTTGACTCATTAACTCTCAACTACATTGTAAGCCATCTTGAGTTCCTTCGGTAGAAAGGCGGCTAAAAAATCCCGGTTTAAAGTAAATAAATGAAAATCTCAAACTTTTTTTTTCTTTTTTACTATGTGTGTTTAAAAATTAAAAGTGATGTCAGGGGGCAGCTGCTGCAAGAGAACAATCCAATAATGTGATAAAGCAGTGTATTATGAAAATCAGATGCACCCTAATTCATCAAACTTACCTAAACATCTTTTCAAATAATCAGCTTCCTGCTTGTGACCAGTGAGTACAAGTGAGCCAAATGGGCAGGTGATCAAGCATGACTATTTGTGGGCACAATTCAAAGTGTTGTTTTTGACCTGAAAAGCAAAACACTGTCTAGAGCTAGAGTTCCTGAAAGACTGTTTTCAACCTGTCTCCAGTTGAGGTTATCATCATAGGCCCTTCTTAATGTTCTCATACTAGATGGTTGAGCACCAGAGATGGGGTCTTTTCAGTGGTTCTACATAGACTTTGAATCTTTCTCCACACAGAGATTTACCTGGTGCCAAAGCTATGCTCCTTTACTTGCCAAGGACCTTTTATTCTCAGATACCTTTTAGAGCCCCTCCAGTTGGTTTTAGCTATTCTGTTCTGTTACTATTGTTTGTAGGTCATGGTTTTAGATGCTTTTTAGTGGAGATATTTAAAATTTAAGATCTTATTCTTATCCTATTTTAATTGTTTTATTTCTTTATTGTTTTACTTGCATTATTTATTGCTTTATTGCTGTATTGTTGAAGGCTTTCACAGCTGGAGAACGATGTTGTGGATTTTCTGGGCTGTATAGCCGTGGTCTTGGCATTGTAGTTCCTGACGTTTCGCCAGCAGCTGTGACTGGCATCTTCAGAGGTGTAGCACCAAAAGACAGAGATCTCTCAGTGTCACTCTGACACTGAGAAATCTCTGTCTTTTGGTGCTACACGTCTGAAGATGCCAGTCACAGCTGCTGGTGAAACGTCAGGAACTACAATACCAAGACCACGGCTATACAGCCTGGAAAATCCACAACAACCAACTATTGCTTTATTATTTTACTTGCTATTATTCTCTATTTATTTATCCAATGTTTTACTGTTTTGAGATATTATTGCTTTTCTCTGATCATTATTTGATTGCTTCCATATTTTAAGCTGCCTTGAATGCCTTATATTTGAACAAATTAACAAACTAATCTAGTAGAATGCCAATATCTGTCATTTTTTATGGGTTCGTAGGAAGACTACCTGGACCCAAGAATAGTTTACAGAGATGTCATACAGCTGAAAGGGATTGCATTGCTGAGCCTTAGCAGCAACCACTTAAGATTTTAGGGGAAAGGGGGATCCCCAAGGGGGCTATCATTTCTCCAAAGGGGTAAAAAGCAAAATTCAAAAACTGGCAAGTGCATAGGGTTGCCAGGTCCCTATACCCCCAGCTGGAGGGGGGACCTGGCACTTACTGGGAAGCTTAATCCCCCATGTGTGCAAAACATACACACTCCTGGTGCTGACATGATGATGTCACTTCCAGGAAATGACATCATTGCACTAGCAGTGGGTATGCTTCCGTGCTTTGCATGGGGCCAGTTCAGTCCATTGGGAGCCAAAATTGGCCCCTGCAAAGCACAGGAGCATGTCTGCCACTGGGAGCAATGATGTCACTTGAGGAAGTGATGCTGTCATGCCTGCCAGGAGCACACCTACTGCACACATGCCCTGGAGGTTCCTTCCCTTCAGGCCTGTTTTCCACATCTTTTAATAATAACACTGACTTGTTAACCACTCTGTGTGTGGCACTAATCTGTCCTGAAGAATGGTATATAAGCACAAGGTTATTAGGTTATTATTTTCCTCTCACTAGTCAGGTGAGAGAGGCAGGGAGCAGAGGCTGGGAGTGGGGTATCCTCACCCCCACTGATGTCTACAAATGAATCCTCACTGGCCAGCGTAGAATGCCACCACCAGCCTCTTAACTAACCCCCAGCACAAGACCAAAAGGCAAGCCTCGAGCCCTCTGGGTACTAACATACAGAAACCAACCTTGCAAGGTAGGCACATTGCAGGTTGAGTTCAGAAAACAATTACTTATGTCAAATTGGCCAAGGGACTAGGTTCAGATTGCAGCAGTAACAACTCAATAACTCCACACGTATAATTAAGGTTTATTAAAGGAACTGCAAAATGCAAAAAAAAAAAAAGTATAGTAGTGTGCAATCAGGAGAAGCAAAATAAAAACAGGGTTAATAGCTAAGCTAACATACAATTGAAATTTACAACCCTATTATTGATGTTATCTTTCAAGCAGGCCCCAAAATCCAAATGGGAGCTTTAGACTCTTAGGTCCAGAGAACAAAACAAAAGCAAGATGAATGTTAGCTACAGGACTCCACCTGTGACATAGTATTCAGAAGAAAGAGATTGATCCTTCGGGCAGAACTTCTGCCGCAGAAGAGATGCCAAGGACATAAGTTAGACTAAGACACAACTTTTTAAGGTCAACCACCAGCAATATGGCCTCAGCAGCCAAACCAATCAAAAAAAGAGCCTATCCTGTGACAACATGCTCTACAGTAGCCTGCCTTCACAGGTAGGGAAAAAACTAATCACTCTACTTCCATAATGCCATGCCTTAATGAGATAGAATGCTGCTGCCAGCCTCCCTAACATTTGGGAGTTGTTAAGATTTAGCACTTGTAGAGCCAGCTTGTTCTCTTATCTGGCTGGGAACTAACCATACCAACCCTCCTCCGGCCTCCCAAAAAACATTTTCTTTCCCCAGGGCTAATAAATCTATCTGAATCTTAGCTAGGCACAAAAAGCCTGAGCCAAAGTGTTAAAGAACCAAGAAATGAGCTGGGCAAGTAAGTTTCTTGGAATCAATGAGCTTAGACTGGAGTCATTCTGTTTAGGATTTCACTGTAAGTGTATAATATGATCTAACCCCAATGGGAAGTAGAGAAAAAAGGGGGTTATTTAGGAACAGGCCCAAACATTAGTCTCCTGGGCCTAGTAAAAACTTATAACACACACCAGTCCCCCTGATCCCATCCGGTCTAGTCTCATAAAATCTTCTTCCTACCAATGTACTCATGACATTATTTGAAATCTCTTACTGCTATGAGTCATTAAAGAATAATCTATATTTTATTTTTGCTAATGAGCTTGGAGTCCAAGATTGGCCTCCCTTTTGCAACTCATTTTGCCAGTCCAATGTTTGAACCTTGCCAAAGAGCACAAATCCCACAGACTCCACATACAACCAGCTGACCAAGGGAAAGCAGCAAGAGAAAGTAAATGTGGCTGATCTCTGCCCTAAATAATATAAAAAGTCTACAGTAAGCAGAACCGAATCTTTGGATCCAATCCAAATTCATAGATTTGAAAGAAGCCATTAAAACAGATTCGGTACAAGTTGTAGGAATCCAGTAATGGTCGTTGCCTTGTTGACTGTATGGTTACATTTCTGATTGCCTGCATAACTTTCCTGAACAATATTGCAGTCATCAATCTTCCTTCTTTGTAACTACTAGAGACATCTACAGTGCATTTCTTTGATCTTGGCAGGAAGACAGACAGATACTGGAGACAGCAGATCCATGAATCTTGAACACTGAAAACCAAAGGTTCTTGATGCAATAGCTGGCCTAATCCAGAGTCATTTGCTGGGCAGAGTTTGTGTGTATGTTTTATCCTTACTTGGCTTGGCTACTGTCCATGTGGGAATTCAGTCTCACATTCTGAAAACCCTTCCTCCAAACTGAATGACTCTCACGTCCTAAGGAGCTGCTGCTTTAATATCTAGCTGTTTTGTAGATTCATGCCCTGGATGATTATATTTTAGAGAATGCTATTGGAAAGGTCCTAAAGCTACTGTCGCTGTTTTATATGGGCCAAAAAAATATGAAACTAATGCTGATCATAACTCCTGCTATTATTGCTGATAGAGTCATTTGCGTCTCTGCAAGCTCTGTCAGTTCATGTAGTTTATTAACCTAGTGCTCAAATTTTAATTGCCCCTTTGGAGGGGAACTGTTGACTTGAAGAGCAATGGTTTGGAGCTAGCAGCTAAATATATAACAAAACACCAGTGGGCTTTTGTGAACAGGGGAGAGGTGAAACAGCCAGATCTGTCATTCGATACACTGGTTCTTGTTTATCGGCTTAAATTTTTAAACACAGCTGTACTAATACGAGGCATTGAAGAAGAACTCGGAAGAAAACAGAGAAGTGAATTGAGAGGTCAGGAAACAGAAGGTGTTCCAGCACGCTTGGATGGGCAGATTGAAATAATTCAACATTTGTGAAACCTAAGTCAGGAGCTAAGTCAGGGAGCTTGGGATCTATAATTTACTGCTGGGTGGTGTGACATCCATGCGTGTGGGTTGTGCTGCTGCTGCACATAGATTTACAGGGCTGGAAGTAAGGGAAGTAACAGAAGGCCATATGAACCAACACCTGGCCATAAAGCAGAATCTCTATGCATTTAAATTACCACATTGACACCTTAATCCTCACAAAAGATTAATTACCTTACAGGTTTGCACACATCCAACAATAAACTGAAAGCAGGAGGTTCCAACAGATTCCCAAGTCCAGAAGTCCTGCAGAATATATGTCATATCATCCTACAGTAAATTATAGATGCTAATAAATTAGAGGTAAATGTTCTTTTCAGATGGGGCGCCATGTTGGTCTCCAATAGATGAGCACGTTTCAGGTCCAGTGCTACTAGATTCAAACCTTGATTATATTTTCAAATTTTCAAAGCTGACATGTTTCTCTCTCTCTTTTTAGTATGATACATTCTTTTCAACTTTGCTTTTGAAACTGAAATCACAGAGATACTTTAAATAAATAAGTAAATCTGGATGATGAACTTTAACAAGAATTATTTGACGAAGTAGTCTCTGGCTTAAAGACTAACATATTTTACTCTAGTATGAGCTTTTGTAGACTTAGAGTACTCTCTCTTAGATTCATGTAGTGGGGCCTAATTCATTCTGTCCCATCCCCCTCCCTCACACATACATGTACACATGTAAAGAAAAAAAAACTGTAAAGGACAGAATCAAAGGGCCATGAAATGTTGAAAATGCAAGGTAAGATGTAATTGGGCAAAATTCTAATGTAGTCAAGGGCCATATGCCACAGCAGTAACTGGGAACCTCCCCAGTTTGGCTAAGTTATAATGGGCGAAGCATCCCAAGTCCGCATTAAGTCCTTGGAAGATGGTTTCAGGCATCTTGACTAATTCTAATTCATCCGCTTTTGGAAAATAATAATAATATATTCTTATAGAGCCAGTGTGGTGTAGTGGCTAGAATGATAAACTAGGAGCTGGGTGAGCCAGGTTCGACTACCTTCTCTGCTGGGCGACCTTGGGCCATTTACATGCTCTCAGCAGGGTAGTTGTGAGGGAAAAAATGAGAAAAGAAGAATGATGTAAGCTGCTTTGGGTCTCATGGTTTGGTTTCATGAATGAGGGTAGATGAGTAATGATATTTATGAAGCTTTGAGGGGACACCGGGGCTGAGAAGACATCCTGCTGGATAGACATAGTTTTATAGCCAGGAGTGAATGGAGTGCTAACACCTCTCTGTCAGCTGAGTGGATTGTGGAAGGCTGTGTACTTTCAGAAACTGAGGCCCAGATTTGTTAAAGCCTTTTTACGCGTATGGGAGGGAGACCTGAAGAGGAGCTGTCCCCCATCGCCCAGGTGTGTCATTGTAGGGGAAAAGTAGGGTTGCGAGGTATCCAGTATCCAGTCAATTATTTCCATGGAACATCCAGAAAAAAACCCTGACAAAATACCAGACATTTAAATGTCTGGTATTTTACTGGTGTCAACAGTAAAAAACAGCAAAAAGCAGAAGCAGTCAGCAGAGAAGCATGGGGCTCCACCTCCCACTTCCATTGGCAAGTTGTGATTTACAGAAGAAGAGCTGTTGGAACCTATACTTGTTGCTGTGCGCTAGGAAGCATGTGAGTGATCACTTTATGTTATGCAGGCAAGTGGCTGGTGGTAGCTTTAGTTATATCGCCTGACCATCGTCCTTTCTGTGGCCCCTGGAGTTCCTGGATACAGCAGTAAGTAACTGCTTCTGCTTTTCACACATATTAACTGTTCCCCTCAGCCAGCAGGGGGAACTGTTTATAAGAAGCCATCTGCAGAGTTCCTGGGAAATGCTTGTAAGGGGGAGGCAAACTGACTGGGAACTGGGGGTGTAAGCAGTCAGCCCGGCCTCCGCCAGTTGTACAGCAGTTTTTAGATAGATGCATGTAATATTAAAAGTGCACAAGCCTCTGGAGTTTAAAATGGCTATGGTTTAGCCAGCCAGAGAGCCCCTGCCATTGCTACATCCCGTACGGGAGAACCAGGCATGCAAGGAATGCTGCTCTGGAATGCGGAATGACTGCAGCTTGATTGGATTTACTGCCATCGCCCGCCCCGCTGGTGCCCAGAGCAACAAAGGACTTGCAGCGTCAACCCCACTTAGCACATTCCTCTCCATCCTTCCATGATGAGCTCTCCTGTCTATGATTGAGGAGCTAATCAAATGGCATTCATAAGCATGTACAGTCATTCCTGGCACAACGTATCCCCTCCCTAAATACACTTAACCTAGCTCTGGTGTACTTCATCAGGAGAACTGTCCCTTTTTGTGCAGCGCTAGAACTAGTTTTGCATCTTCATTCACACACCCTGGCAGCTATCAATCAAAGTATTCAAGCCTTTTGTCTAACCCAGGAACTGACCATTGGAGTCTTTGTCCTAACTGCTAGGAGGCCTCTCCTCCACCTCAGGGCACATTTTACCTATAAAGGTAGAGCTCTAGCCCCATTCAAATCATGCAAGCTCTCTGGCTTCTCTCTTAGGGTCACTTCCCTAAGCCTCTTGCTCTCTTGGCTGAGGATGCTGGCGTTCGAAGATACTCTCTTCCTCCATGGACTGGACTACTCTCCAGGATCGGTAGATATATTTATTCCCTCTCTCTCTATTCCCAATCTCTGGCTAAGTTTCTTAGGACTCTCTGTGTATGTGTAATTATTTTCCACCAAGCAACTTTGTGTGTATGTGCATGAAGCCTTGTTCTTAACAAAAGTTATTGTTTGATATTAAGCACCAGACTCACTTGTTCTATTGGGGAGGGGACTCAGTTAAAGCTGGCAATAAGGTCCATGCGGTTACCGCCTCTCGTATACCTGCCTTCCTTGCTTGCTAATTCCCGCACAAATCATATTTATTGCAAGGAGACCATTTCCGGTAACAGGGGAGGAAGGGCTCCTGCCTCTCCCTCCAGCAGTTTTCTCACACAATACCTATATGTGGGGGAAAGTACTTTTTTTTAACCAAAAAGCACTACTTTTTGCACTGAGGGAAGTGTGGTTTCTCTTTTCCCAAAGGCTGTGGTGATTTAAAGACAAACTGAACTAAAAAGAACTTTCTTTTGTCTAACCCAGGAACTGACCATTGGAACTAACCGAACAAACTGAACTAAAAAGAACTGAAAGAAATTTCTAGAGAACTTGCAGAACCCCTGTCCATCATCTTCAAGGCCTCCTGGAGGACTGGGGATATGCCACAAGATAGGAGAAGAGCAAATGTCATCCCAATCTTTAAGAAAGGGAAGGATGACCCGGGAAACTACAGGCCGGTCAGTCTGACTTCTGTTGCTGGGAAGATATTTGAACAGATTTTAAAGGGATCGATCTGTAAGCATCTGCAGGACCGCTCAGAGATCCGAGGAAGTCAGCATGGTCTTGTTCCTAACAGATCTTGCCAAACCAATCTGGTTTCCTTCTTTAATCGAGTGACCAGCTTACTGGATCGGGGGAACTCTGTTGACGTGATTTATCTGTATTTCAGTAAAGCTTTTGATAAGGTCCCCCATGACATTTTGATGGGCAAACTGGAAGACTGTGGAGTGGACTATAGGACAGTTCGGTGGATAGGGAACTGGTTGGAGGACTGCACTCAAAGAGTAGTGGTCAACGGCATTTCATCAGATTGGAGGGAGGTGTCCAGTGGGGTGCCGCAGGGCTCGGTTTTGGGCCCGGTACTTTTCAATATTTTTATCAATGATCTGGATGAAGGAGTGGAAGGGCTGCTCATTAAATTTGCTGATGATACCAAATTGGGAGGAGTAGCAAACACCCAAGAAGATAGAATTAAAATTCAACAAGACCTGAATACTCTGGAGAAGTAGGCAGCTGTGAATAGGATGCAATTCAACAAAGACAAGTGCACAGTATTACATCTGGGCCACAAAAATGGGAAGCACAAATACTGGATGGGGGATACACTTCTGGGCAGTAGTATATGTGAAAGGGATCTTGGGGTAAGAGTGGACTGTAAACTAAATATGAGCAGTCAGTGTGATGCGGTGGCAAAAAAAGGCTAATTCAATCTTGGGTTGTATCAAAGGGGCCATAGCGTCAAAATCGCAGGAGGTCATAGCCCCTCTCTATACTGCCTTGGTCAGGCCACACCTGGAGTATTGTGTGCAGTTCTGGAGGCCTCACTTCAAAAAGGATGTGGACAAAATCGAAAGGGTGCAGAGGAGAGCAACGAGAATGATCAGGGGTCTGGAGACTGAGCCCTACGAGGAAAGGCTGAGGGCCTTGGGAATGTTTAGTTTGGAGAAGAGGAGGTTGAGGGGGGACATGATTGCTCTCTTTAAATATTTGAAAGGCTGTCATTTGGAGGAGGGCAAGGAGCTGTTCCAGTTGGCAGCAGAGGGTAGGACGCGAAGCAATGGGCTAAAACTACATGCACAAAGGTACCGTCTGGATATTAGGAAAAACTTTTTCACGGTCAGAGAAGTTCAAAAGTGGAATCAACTGCCTAGGGAGGTGGTGAGCTCCCCCTCACTGGCAGTTTTCAAGAAGAGGCTGGATGAATACTTGTCAGAGATGCTTTAGGCTGATCCTGCACTAGGCAGGGGGTTGGACTAGATGGTCTGTATGGCCCCTTCTAACTCTATGATTCTATGATTCTATGAAAATGCCTCACCACAATTAAAAGCACCCGAGCACCCAGAACAGCCAGGCATTGCTCCCTTTTGGGAAATTTTGATCTGACACTTTCAGAAATGGGTGCTTTTCTTGAAAAGAGGAAAAAAACTGAATCTACATAGACCTTCTGCTTTTTTGCACAGCTCAGTTCTGGTTTCCCTCTTGCCTTGTTGCAACATTGACTCATCTTTTCCACTTCCCTTGCTTTGTGATCATCTCTCACAAGGGGCATCCTCAATCAACCAGATGCAATAGCAGCCCAAGAGGTTACATGCCTCCGTGCAGTGCCAGGTACCCCACGGAAAAAAAATATCTCCTCTCCTATGCTTTTCTCTTTGCTGATCAGCTCTTCTCTAGTTGGGGAAGGAATAAGAAATAACACTGGGGTTTTTTGCCCAAACCTGTGCATATATACTCAGAAGTAAGCCCTGCAGAGTCCAATTGGGCTTGCTTGCAAAAAAAAAAAAAGTGCACAAGCTTGCAACCCTCCTTGGTAGAATTTGCATTTTCCCTGTCTGGTGGCAGCAGCTTCAATGGGGTCTTTGCAGCAGCCCCTTGATGAAGCTGTTACTTCCCTGGCTTTGCAGACCTTTGTAAGGCATGATTTAGTGAGAAGAGGGAGAGCTGAGGATGGAAAGATATGTGGGGACCAGTCTGAGACCACAAAGTATGCTTCTTTGATAGAGTAAAAGATGCCTCTGCTGTGGTCAGACAGCATCACTTTCTTCCACCCTTTCTATGCTGTGTTTTCTTTCTTTTTTAAAAGCCATGTCTGCGTTTCCTTAAAGAAATCACAGATAGAGTTACTGCTCCTACAGACTTATCCATAGGCAGAAGAGATATTTCTCTTAATTACATGCTGTAATTAATTACATGCTTCATATATTAGGGCAACTGGTGCCTGGAAACAGCAGCAATCTGTTTCTTTAGGAGTCATTCAGTTGCCTTCCCTCTCCACCACTGCAATCTTCCTTTTCGTAAACGGTTGAAAATCTGGATCAGTCCTTTTTGGGGGGTATTTTCTTTATTTAAACTATAAACTACACACTACAACACAATAAACAACAAACATAGAGAACAAGAAAAAACACACAATTCTAAACATAACACACTAACAATACATATATCTATAAAATTAAGAGGAAAAGAAAAAAGAAAACAAAAAACACCCCGAAATTACACTACAAGTTGAGTTCCAATTTTCTCTGCAACAAGTATATATCATTTCTAGAGTCCCACTTATTCTAACTTAGTCACAAAACCCCTCTTTTTTCTGTTGTTCCTATTTCTTAATGCATAAATCCAGATGCCATCAAATCCTTGTTATCCATTTCATGCAAAAAGTCTATTAACGGTTTCCATTCAGTCAAGAAGTTAACTAATGTCCTTTCTCTAATTAATGCAGTAAGTTTTGCCATTAACGCAAACTCCAAAACTTTTGTCAACCAGTCCTAAGTAGATATGGGTACGAACAGAAAAAAACCCAAACATGGTGTTCGTTGTTCGTTGCCATTCACGAACAACGAACAACAAAACATTGACGAACATGACCTGTTAATGAACATGTTCATGGTTTGTTGTTCATGGGGCCAGCAGGCTCTCCTCCAGCCATCAAGATCCCTACCACACCACTCCCAGAAACCCTACCTGAGCAGGCAGCAGGAAATGTACCGATAATAAATAATAGCTTTGTCCAGAGCCTGGCAGCAGCCTTGAAACTTGAAGAGGTTCCTATCCTACCACACACAAAGAAAATTCAAGCTCCAATGCATTCTCCTTGTCTCTCTCTCAAAATGCCAACAACAACTGTCTCCCTCTCACTGTCTGCAAAACCAGAGCTGGAAGCCCCCCTCCTCTTTGCTTCCTTGTAATAAATTTGGAGCTCCACACTTGAAAGGAAGACCTGCCCATGAAGCTAAATTGGGCTTAGATTGGGGTTTCCAGGGCAACAGCAGGAGTTCAGACAGAGTTCAGGCAGTCCCTGCCTCCAGTTGCCAAGGGAATTGATTGCATGTGCCAGATTGTCTGGCTTGACGAACAGCAACAGACGAAGCTTGCAATGACCACCTGTTCGTTTAGAATGGGGCCTCATGAGCAACTTGTTTGCGAACAGCTGATTGGGCTGTTTGTGGCTTTTTTTAGTTCGTATTGCTCGTGCCCATCTCTAGTCCTAAGTATATTTATAATCTGCTTATCTCGCTGGATTTTGGCGGATAATAACTTTTTATTTGTAGTCTACTTATCCTACTGAACTCATTTGTTAGGTTCTAAAGTAAACAGCCCAGGTATAGTAAAAAAAATAGGACCAGTTTTATTTGCATTTGTTTACTTGTAATGGTTTATTGTATAGACAGTATTTTATTCAGTAATAAAGAAAACATATAAGATGTAATGTAGAATGTTGTCAATAAACTTCCCATATTGCATGGGGGGGGTCGATATAATTTTTTATCAAATGTGTCTAGTATTTTTGTTGAAACTCTCTGGCAACCCTAGGGGAAAGTAAGTTCAAGTAAATTAGCAACCTTTCCATATTTCATTTCTTTTTTTAGTCTGTACTGTAGTCTTGCAGGCTGTATTTATGCTAGAGTTGTGCCTGTAAAAATAAAACTGTATTCATTAACATACTGCCTGGATTCCTACTCACATGCCTTGCAGCTGGCTTACTCTACAAATGCAGCCTCAGTTGGCTTGCTCCTGCTGGCAGCCAAAACATAGAGAAGGAAGGGAACAGGAAGTGATGACAGCTACTGAATTAAAGTGCTCTGAACCCTACTTAACAGGGTGTTGGGGAGTGTGAGGGATTTCTGCTGAGATGAATGGATGTCCCTCACAACACCCACTGACCTCCCATCCTAGTTTCTGAGCAGGGCTGTGTCTTTTTGCT
The DNA here is from genome assembly GCF_028583425.1 of Eublepharis macularius. Classification (NCBI taxonomy): domain Eukaryota; kingdom Metazoa; phylum Chordata; class Lepidosauria; order Squamata; family Eublepharidae; genus Eublepharis; species Eublepharis macularius. The sequence goes on from NC_072791.1 coordinate 39,486,998, forward strand.
TGATCAAGGGCTGTTTGGCTGAGTGGAGAGTGAGGATGGCCTGCTAAGGCACTGAGGTAGAGCATCACATTCGGTTGTGGATAACATCTATCGGCCTCAATTCAAGTAGGCAGCTGTGCTTGGTAGTCCTTTTTTTGACAGGAAATTATGATTCCCAGTATAGGAACATTTATTCATCCTTTGGCCACGAGACTAGCCTCTGCACTGCATGTTGCACTACTTTAAAGCTAACATTACGACAGCACAGGAAACCTTGACTGTCTCATCCATAGTAATAGTTTCACAAAAATTAAGTGTCAGGAAACGAACATGAGCAAGCCTTGCCTAGGCTGTTATTCTCTGTGTGCATCTAGTGAAATCTTCCAAATTTATGTGGCAAATTGCCAATGTAATAGGTATCTGTTATGATGCACAGTGAGATAAGCCATGGCAAATGCTTTGCTGTAATGAATGAGACAAGGCAAGGCAGTGCATAATTGTCTTTCTTTTCACACTAATGAGTGACTGGTTTGCTGAGGTGGAAACGAACAGTACCAGGGTTTTTCTAAAAGGGATAGCAGAAAGAACTCCAGTCAACTTTGATAGCATTCATTTTGTTTATTAACCATTTTGGTGGATTGCTGCCATTGTTCTTATAAAAAGAAAGACAGAGAGATAAAGAGATTAGGAAACAGGAGAAGGCACATCAAGATGAAATGGATAAAATATAATTTTTGAAAATACAGAAGTATGGTACGCAAGATAAAGCATGGGGGACAAGAAAGAAGCTGAATGGGTAGAGGCAAGTATGAGGTCTGCTGTTTGAGGACTGCAAAGGTGACTATAATAAAAATAAGATTAGGAAAAGCAAATATGGCCATTGGAGGATGAGTAACATCCTGGCAAATAGAAAGTTCCATATTAATCTGAAGGTTAGATTGTATCATGGCACTATATTGAGTCTCTTATCAAATGGAACAGAGACATGGCAAGTTGACAGTAGCAAAATATGAAAGGAAGGCTTCCTATTACAGATGACTGAGAGAGAGAAAAAAGCTATGCATTTTATAGAAGGTCAAATTTGAGGGGTAGGAATTATTTCTCTCCAGATACTTACTCTTGAATAGTCAGGCGCAAAATGCACACATGGTGCATTGGTGATGAAAGAGCACATATTTCTGTTTATGGACCTTCCTCAATTAATGTTCTAAGAAATAACATGTCTTCCATTTTCCAGTCTAGAAGATTCCCATAACCTTCCCATAATGCACCATCTATAGTAGTATATAAGTGGGCATTAGTCAAATGATCCTGCTGACTAAGCTGGTGTAAGGGCATGGAATGTTCATGAAGATCCCGAGTGCTCAGGAAACAAATCTACCTGTATGTTTACTCTGTAGCTTCTGCAAGTGTCTTGCATCACCTTAATGACTAAGGACCAAGCTACACATGACGAATGACACTTGAACGGCAAGTGGATTGAGTGGAGGGCAAGTGAACAGGGAGAAATACACTTGCTGTTCAAGTGTCATTCGCCATGTGTAGCTTGGCCCTCATTTGGACTAGGATCTGAAAGACCCAGGTTCAAGTCTCCACTTCTCCATGGAAGCTTTGCTGCATGAGCTTGGGCCAGTCACATACTTTCAGTCTAACCTAATTACAGGGTTGTTGTGAGGATAAAATTGAGGAGAGGGGAATATGTAAGCAGCTTTGGGTACCTATTGAGGTGTAAGGCAGGGTGTAATTGAAATAAATAAAATAAATAATCAAGCAAAACACACAGACTATTCACTAATGATGCTACACTAGTTAATATCCACAACGGATGCCCTCTTAAGGTTAGATCAAGTCTAAACTGGCAATTTCCTCCAATTCCTCCTCCCTGTTGCAGACTCTTCTCGCGTTACTCCTCAGAGTCCCCTGTCCTCCAAGAGCAATGCTTCACAGGGATCAGTGGGCTGCAATGGGAAGGACAAAGACAGGAAAGTTCCATTCTGCTGATGGAAAATTAGTCAGGATCCAGCCTTCGTATGACTTATGGAAACAGCTATGGTGGTCATGGGTATAAGCCCCAGGCCAGCAAAGCAACATTGTGCTATATGAATAAATTGTGTATTATGAATTATGTAAAATGGATAGTAATTATGAACAGAAGTGTACACAATGGTGAAGATTGTAAAGGAGCTCTGATACCCCCAAACATTATTCCTGCTCCCACACTGTCCCACTGCCAGCTGTAGCCACATTTATTATCAAACGCTGTTTTAAATTTAACATCCAACCTGTTAAATCTCCTTTTATTCCTTTCCATGCAAGCCCTCCCCCTCTATGCTCAGCTGTAAGGTGTGGAGCACTCTCCTTATCATCTGAAAAGTTTTGTGCATTTATTTTGTCACTGTTTAAAGCTGTCCATTTCCCTCTAAGCCCATTTATACTGTGCGACAACTTTCAGTTACATATTTTCCTACCCAGCAATCATACTGACTCATGATGCCTGATGTTCGTTTTATGCCTTTATTTCTATTACAAAGACAAAAACAGCAACGTTTTTTAGTGAGTAGGTTGTAGAGGATACACAGTTTGCATTTTCCTTTCATAATAAGAAAGACAGTACTTCTCATGGTGTACATTAATCCCAGGCTGGCAAGAAACAGGTTAGCAAGCATAGAAATAAGAGACGTATATACAGCAAAATGGAATGCAGAATGCTTTCCGGATTTGATAGAATGGATGAATAAGCTATTCGAATATGCATCAATGGCAGAATTAACATCTTACATACTTAATAGGCCAATCCTAGAATTTCAGGAAAAATTGAAAGCTTTTTTTGATCACATAGCTGGAAATTAAAAATAAAACTAAGAACAATTATCAGTAAAATAGATTAATTCTCAATGTTGTAATTAAAATGTTGAATATAAATGTATCTTAATATAAGTAAGTATTATTGTATTTCATACAAAGTGTCTTAAGAAATTTAATGAAGGGGATGGTGGGGAGAAATACTCTGTGTTTTATATTCTTCTGTTATAAATAACCACACACAACTATGGTATATAATTCCCTTTTTCTTTCTGTATCCCCTTTTATTAACAGTTTAGAGCCTTCAAGTTTTTTTTTTTAAATGCTTCTTCCTTTCCAAGTTGAAACAAAAAACCGATCCTTTGAACAACCAGAAATAAATTAGAGACCACTGTCAGAGACCCCCTGACGGACATCAAGACTTGGTAAATATTAGTGATTGGTAAGTATTAGTGATTGGTATATGTCAGAGATCACAGAGACTAGAAGAGATTTCAGCAGACTATAGCGTTTTTCATTCAGGACAGTTTTGGAAACTCAACTACATGTAAGGGAAGATTGTGCCGTGCATATTCTCAATATGCATGGCCACCATTTTGTCTCAATAGGACAACACACATACTTTTCCCACTTTGGTACACACAATCAGAAGCTCAGATTACTCCCAAGCATGGGCTCACATAATGAAGCTGAAAAACACACACATTGGTGTAATCACACAAAATGGTGACCATGAGTATGAGGAGAATCATGAAGAAGCACACTCTCCTGGTCTGCGAGTTTGGGTGCACCAAAACGATCATGACCAAAATGAATTTGTGTTGTGTCGAACACTACCATATCTTAGAAGAGGCTCATTCACAAAGTCCTCCTTACTCATTTCAGTGGAGGCAACACATCCCCATGCTCATTCCACTGCATGCCCAGATCAGCTGCCCCCATTATGGAGCTTTCTTTTTGCATATGATCTTGGAAAATAGTCTGGAAATCAGTTAATATAATAAAACATGCAATTTCTGCTTCAATGGGGACACTACAGGTGTATGCGAGGATCAGATTTCTTCAGGTCAAAATACGTATTCGCAGAATATTCAGATAGGAAATAAATATGTATTGTCGAAGGCTTTCACGGCTGGAGAACGATGGTTGTTGTGGGTTTTCCGGGCTGTATTGCCGTGGTCTTGGCATTGTAGTTCCTGATGTTTCGCCAGCAGCTGTGGCTGGCATCTTCAGAGGTGTAGCACCAAAAGATAGAGATCTCTCAGTGTCACAGTGTGGAAAAGATGTTGGCAGGTCATTTATATCTACTCAGGAGGGGTGGGGTTGAGCTGAGTCATCCTGTAAGAGTTTCCCAGGGTGTGGAATGCTAATGGCGGGAGGCTTCACTGTATCCTGAGGAGGTTCTTTTGCATATGGATTGGTGCTTGATGTGCTAATCTTCTCTGCAGGGCTATTGTCAGGTATAGAGTGTTTTGTTAGCCTGGTGTTTTTCAGAACTGGAAACCATGCTCTGTTCATTCTTAAGGTTTCTTCTTTCCTGTTGAAGTTTTGCTTATGCTTGTGAATTTCAATGGCTTCCCCGTGCAGTCTGACAAAGTAGTTGGAAGTGTTGTCCAGTATTTTGGTGTCCTGGAATAAGATACTGTGCCCTGTTTGAGTTAGGCTATGTTCAGCCTATAGGAAATAAATACTTGATTCTCATCATTTTTCAGGAATTTGGCCAGAACCATGCCATCTTTTTTGCATTTTCCTTGAGGGGAGCAAAGGAAGCAGGAAAAAAAGGGGTCCCTATGTAAATGCATGTTTAGATGTAAATGCAGGCTTATGGGGGTTGAGACAGGCAAATTATCCAACTGACTCCTCCCAGCGGGCAGATATGTGCCCAACCCTACACTGGCTGAGCTTTAACCACCCTTCCCTGTGGCCTCAAGATGCTATGTAGGGTGCAAATATGAGCTACCTTGTTTCTGTTTAAATGCTGTACTTTTATGATTGCTACCAATGTTTTTAATTGTTTTAATGGTTTTTTTGTATCTATGTATTTATGATGTAAATTCACTCTGAGCCCACTCACAGGGAGAGCAGACTATAAATTAAATAAATAAATAAACAGAACAGAATTTATATATATATATAATTATATATAATTTATATATAGTCACTATGTATGTGCAATAATTCCAGAGCTGCCTTAGTTTAAATGTATTGCTAGTGACAGTTCCCCCCCCCAAATACCAGCAAAACCTATGGCTGAATAGTATATGAATAGTTTCATTTATATCACCATTTAAATAAAGAGACAGTATCTATCGTATTTGTATTTCACCTTGTTTACAAGAAGCTGCAATTCTATAAGGTGAGTTAGGATGGAAGAGAGTGGGTCAGATCCAGTAATGTAAGTGTGATTGGCTTGGAAAGTGTACTGAGATCAGTTCTACTTGGCATAATCAGTAGCACAATGAATACAACAACATTTTTAGCAGTTTAATATAATTGTAATGAAATAACAATGTGCACATTAATGTACAACAGTTGTTCACATAACTGCATGCAATTTAGTGTTGAAACTGTATCATCAGAAATAATTTGTGTTGTGACTTGCACACCTGGAGAAGATAGTAGGGGCTCCTTCACTATCACTTAACTCAAGCAAACAGTGATGAGCATTTTAGTGCTTTCATTTTTGCCAGGATTATTGCACATACAGAAATCTTCCATGGAATCCAGTGACTGGCCCATGGCAGAGTGGGGATTTAAACCTTGATTTCTCTGCCTCTAGTAGAGTACTACGACCACTGCACCACTTAGCACTACCTTCAATGCACAAGAGAACAATCATTTAAAAAATAGGTTGCAAATCCTAAAATAGATTTAAAATGTCTATAAGAACCCCCATTTCTTCTGAGCTGTGGTGCTAGGTTCAGTCAGTTAAGGGAGGGAACAGTCAGTCTTTGATCAGCTCACTTTCCTTCACTGCACATTTCTGTATGTTTTCTGGGTTACCTAGAAACTCCACAGTTCTCTTGTGTATAAAAGTTCTCTCCACTGTATAAAAGGACAGATTTCATAAATACTGAAAAATACTGAATTCTGATTTGTTTTGTCTAGCCCTTTTTTTCAGTTGTACTAAATTTTCTTTAATTAACTGAAAAACTGAGCATGGGAGAAGAGAGAAAAAAGTAAATTCAGCAAGTTACATGACTGATTGACATCAAATCACTATTGTTTAATAATTAGTTTCTCAATCCACCTTCCACCTATACAAGATCACCCTAAGATAGGCAGTTATAGCCAAATAACATAAATAAAGGAGTCTAATTCATAATGTGATTTCTCCTCCAAGATACATTGCCAGCTATTTAAATTTGGTCTGTTAGCTAGCAAAAAAAAAAAAAGTATTGATGCTTTAGAAAGTGAATGTAGGAGCGTAATAAAACTGTCAAGAACTATATAGATGAAAAACACAGATCACTGATAGGAGGGGATGGAAGCTGATTCTATATTAAGGTGTTAGATATATTTCTGCAAAGGAAAGACCTAAAGGAGACAAATCTTCATGTTATATTAAAAATGGCAACGTGTCTGCATATACTTATATGATGTGAAGACTTCTCTTGCTTTCCTAGAAGATATTCTTGGTGTGCATCTGCTAGCAAATTTAAGGAACAAAGAATTATCATGTCTGAGTAGAACTACTGTTAGCTGGTGGCTTTCTGTTGCATAATATCTCACTGGCACATATTGACGTGCTGTCTAACCTGCCTCACAGGGCTGTGGTGAGGATAAAATGGAGGAGACAGAAAACCACCTATGGTACCCTGAGCTCCTTGAGGGTAGAACAGGGTAAGAAAAGCAGACAAATGCAGACTTATGCCTTTAATTTAAAAAATCAGAACAAAAAATCAGAAAATCAGAAGTTCAGAACAAATTTAAAATATCGTTTTTTGTTGTTGAGGAAGTCAATGCATAAGTTAGCTTCATTTATGGTGGACTTGACTGTAACCTCCAATACACTACTAAATCATGGCTGAATTAGATTTAAGGGACTAGAAAAGAGAGATGAAAGGCACTGTTATCTCATTGATTATTCTCTTCCCACCAGAACCATCTAATTCCTGCTGGTTAAAGACTTTATTAAATTTTTAGAACTGTGGCTTCTTAAGTATAGATTCAGGTGCAAACACCATTATATTTAATAGCCATCGTTGGTACTTTCAGCTCCCTCAGCTTGGACATTTACATTTCAAAGTGTTCTTTAGTCTCCCAAAAAGGAAACGTTTCTTTTCAACTAGCATTTTGCTCCCATTTGGAAATCATTTGCCTTTATTCATGTTGAATACTAAAAGTGGAACTTTGTTCCTAAACCGGCAGAAATTACTTGTATTTGGATAACATCCCAAGCAGAATGGACACTCACAAAGTAGCTTTCTCTTCAGATAGCAGATTTATTAACATGGAGCGTGGCTAGGAGACTGAACATTTTTAACAGGTTCTTTGTTTTCATTCTATAGAATAACAGTGCAGTACACAGTGTTTCAGGTAGCTAGATGTGTTGGTCTGCAGTATCTGAAAGAAGGGAGCTTTGACTCTTGAAAGCTCATACTCTTAAAATCTTCTTGGTCTCTAAGATGTCACTGGACCCAAATCCTGAAATACATAGATATGCACAGGCACCACCACTGTGCAGTTCTACTTTAAGTTAAAGAGTGCAGCCTGTCTCCCCCATCTATTCAGTTCAAATTGACTTCAGGGCTGGTCTGCACAAACATCATACTTGGACTGTACCACTGAGGGCCAAGCTAGAAGTGACAGCTTCCCTGGGATTAAACCCATGTCTGTTGACACCATTTTAAATTGATTTGTAGGGTTTTTTTTAAACATAGAGCAGTGACCCCCCCTCCCCCAGAACAGATGTGCAAGCAGCTTAGCCTCCTCTGCAGAGCTTGTGCCGGACCCCAGCTCTCTCTCTCTCTCTCTCTCTCTCTCTCTCTCTCTCTCTCACACACACACACACACACACACACACAAATGGGAAAAAAGCAGAATGAACTCAAAGCAGCTAAACCTCCTCTGCACAGCTCATGTTGGGCCCCAGCTCTCTCTCTCTCACACACACACGAATGGGAAAAAAGGAGAATGAACTCAAAACAGCGAAACCTCCTCTGCAGAGCCCACAGAGCCAAAGAAGGAAGGAATCACGTGGGCAGATTCTAGAGCTGCCGGAATGGCGTTTTGGAGTGTTCCCCCTCAAAAAAAGCTCTGGCGACATACAGTCTCTCAAAGGAGTACAAATGTTCTCTAATGTAAAAATGACATAAAATAGCATTAGATGATCCAAAAGTGCCATCAAATGGTTTAACCAGGGAATTTTTTTAGTATGACGTTTTCCATGTTATTTATTTTATGCAATTTATTATAGGAAATAGGCTGGATGAAAATGGACTTCTCAAGCATACAGAAAAAGTAAAATGGGCAACCAAAATACGTGCAGTGAGATAATATTGAGAAAGTTAGCAAATCCACCACAGAGATGATTGTTCTTCAGGTACAAATAATATCCCCACCACTTCACATTCAGTACAATAAACTGATAATTCTGTTTGCCACCCCATTCAGAAAAGAGACGGACACCAAGTTGGATCTAAGGGCCACTTTATTAACTTAATACAAACAAAAACAAGCCAAACAGCGGCAAGGACCTAAAGCGGTACAGGTCAAGCCACGGTGTCCCACCTGGACCACCGCCTTGACCTGTCTGGGCGAGCCCCGAAGCCCCAGGTGGGACCCATCCGGAGGATGGGGCGGACCCAGCCGGCCAGGCAAATTTGGTCACCCCCCCTTTAAGCTCCTGACACCTCAGCCGTATAGCAGTGAGGGAAAGGACTCGCAGGCAGGGGTTCCCGAAGGCAGCCTGCCTGTGGGCCTGGCAGCCGTCACAGCAGTACCAGCCCTTTAGGCAGGCCCCTCTTCCCACACAGGGAAGCGCCAAGGGTGCTCACCGTCCCGCACCCTACTCCTACAAACCAGCCATGACTCACCTAACAGGCACCACCTCGCACCAAATTTCTCAATCCCCATACATCGATGCAAGGTAGGCGAAAAACCCCCCTTTACCCAAGCCAATACGGAAAAGGGGGGGGAAAATTCCTACCTGGCTCCGAACGGCAGCCGGCTACTCCTGCACCAATAAATTAGGGAGAGGCGGGTGGGCCGAGCGACTGAGCTGCAATGAGCTGGGAAGGGCAGAGCTGCGTCACAAGGCTCGCTCTGCCCTCCCAGCCACTCCTTATATGGAATGGAGGGGGTGGTGCCGTCCATCCCTCAGGAGCGGCAATAAACGGCCCCTGGCTGAGCAGCATAGCTGCTTGCCAGGAAGGGGCCGAATTGCCACCCCATTCAGAAAAGAGACGGACACCAAGTTGGATCTAAGGGCCACTTTATTAACTTAATACAAACAAAAACAAGCCAAACAGCGGCAAGGACCTAAAGCGGTACAGGTCAAGCCACGGTGTCCCACCTGGACCACCGCCTTGACCTGTCTGGGCGAGCCCCGAAGCCCCAGGTGGGACCCATCCGGAGGATGGGGCGGACCCAGCCGGCCAGGCAAATTTGGTCACCCCCCCTTTAAGCTCCTGACACCTCAGCCGTATAGCAGTGAGGGAAAGGACTCGCAGGCAGGGGTTCCCGAAGGCAGCCTGCCTGTGGGCCTGGCAGCCGTCACAGCAGTACCAGCCCTTTAGGCAGGCCCCTCTTCCCACACAGGGAAGCGCCAAGGGTGCTCACCGTCCCGCACCCTACTCCTACAAACCAGCCAACGCCCGGGCCAAGCCTCTGCTTAGGCCCAGGCGCCCCACTGATGGCCTAAGGCCAACTGAAGTCCTTGCCGCAGATCATCCAGAAAGATCTGGTTGCCTGTCTGAGACAAGTGCACCCCATCACCCCTGTAAAGGTTGGGGAATTCGGCCCTGATCCTGGGGTGAGGCAAATAAACGCCTAACCCCCTCCCTAAACCCTTTTGGATAGCCCGATTGGCTTTCATCCTGGCCCGCTCGATGGCCTGGCGATTTTCAGCCTCCCTCCAGACCCGCCGGGGGACCATAGCTGACCACATGATCAGCACCCCCGGCCAACGCGCTGCAATAAGGCGCATATCAGATAGCGCCTGGGAAGATAATGCCTTACCCTGCAGTAATCCCAAATCGTTCCCCCCTAAATGTATCACGAGGATGTGGGGTGGCGTGTCACACCCAACTCCAAACAACAATGGCAACAGGCCCGGCCACCGAAGGCCCCGCCGGCCACGCCATTCAACCGTAGCCCGGTCGCTAAGCCCCAGCTGGGACCCTACCGGCATCCTGCGTGCTTGATGGGCAGCCCAGAATACAAAACTGTGCCCACATATCAAGATGCGCTGACGTCCAACCCGCGACGCAGGACCTAAGAAAAAACCACAATTAGTAACGCTTAAACATGCTTTAACGGACGCACATAAGAGCGGTAAGCCGCAGACCGCCACCTGCCAACCTTCTGGATAACCTGACCAGAATACCCCATAGCAGCAGCTGTCGAAGCCGCTCCAATTCTAAAGGAGTGAGTTCCAAAACTCACCCCCTGCAGTCCAAGCGCCGCCAGAGCTCGCTTAGTCACTGCCCAGAACTGGTAACGAGTCAAGGGGAAGCCATCCAGGTGCCGAAAAAGGCATCCCTGCCCACTGCCCCTCACTTGCCAGTACCTCTTCAATGCACGGACTGGGCACAGCTCCGCTTCGGAGCAAGATCCCAATCGAATGCACGCCCCTTTACGCATCTGGTCTGTTTTAGACCAACGTATTGTCAGAGAAACCGAATCCCCTTTAAAGGTCAGGTCGCTAGCCATAAGAGCGCGGCCAGAGGTATCCTTACAAGATGAAGCTACCAGCTCCCCCACCCGGAGGGCCCCAAAAAAGGCAGTCAACGCCGCCGCGTGAAAGAGCCTCGCCTCATAACCAGAGGTACAAACTGTTTTCCAAACCGCACTAAGGCCCCTAAGCACAGACGGAGAAATGGGTTGACGCGGATCCTTATGGACCACACCCTCCCTGGCCCAACCTTCGAGCATCTTCCGTACCCGGAAATCGCCCGTGGCCTCAGGCAATCCCCGAGCCTTGCTAACAAAGGCCAGGGCGGCCAGTTGCCCCTTAATGGACTTCACTGCCAGCCCCCGAGCCTTCTGGTGTACACAGAACTGAAGAATGTGCTCCACCGGAATGGGCCAAGTATCCTCGATCCCAGCTTCCCGCCTGAACCCCTCCAACTGGCCTACCGCTCTCCAATACGCCCTCCGAGTACTGGGCGCGATGGCTAGCTGGATGGCGCGGCACGCCTCGACCTCCCAAGCAGCCAAAGCTCTGGAGGCATCACTGCCGGACGAGAATCCGCCTCCGGGGCAAGCTGCCAAAAACGCTCCATCTGTTGGCGAGACAAAGCGTCCGCCACGCCGTTGCACACGCCAGGAACGTGCCTAGCCTTAAACAAAATATTGCGCCGGAGGCACAATAACGTAAACGCCCTCACCAACCGCATAACCCTGGGGGACTTTGAGGACAAGGAATTGACAACGTGAACCACAGCCAAATTGTCACACCAAAAGTGGACAGTGTGGTTCGCCAGCTCTTCACCCCATAAATGGACTGCTACCAGAATGGGAAAAAACTCCAAAAAGGTCAAGTCTTTAACCACATCTGATGCCAGCCAATCTGCAGGCCACTGCTCAGCGCACCAGTGCCTCCGGAAGTAAACCCCGAAGCCAGTGGAGCCCGAGGCGTCAGACGTGACCTGCAGCTCAGCCTCCAGCAACAAATCATCCCGCCAAAAGGTAATACCATTAAAGTTGCTCAAAAATTCCGACCAAACCTCTAAGTCAGCATGCATGCCACCCGTCAAACGCAACCTGTGATGGGGTGCACGCAGGCCAGCCATGGCGTCACAAAAGCGACGCAAAAACGGCCTACCAGGCGCAACAGCTTTGCACGCAAAATTAAGGTGCCCAACGAGCTGCTGCAACTCAACCAAGGAAGCCTTGCGCTTACCCTTGAAGTCCCTCAGACGGGCCCTAAGGTCCTCAACCTTATCCAGAGGCAATCGTAAAGATTGCCGAACAGTGTCCAACTCAATACCCAAGAAAGTGAGAACCGTAGAGGGGCCCTCCGTCTTCTCGTGAGCCAATGGGACCCCCAGCTCATCAGCCAACTCAATAAAGGTGGCCAACAGCCTGGCACATTGAGACGACTGTGCCCGCCCAACGAATAAAAAATCATCTAAATAGTGGGCGGAGTCACTGCAAGCGGCACGCCTCCTCAATTCCCACTCCAGGAACGAGCTGAAGCGCTCAAAGGCTGCACAAGACACGGAGCAACCCATCGGTAGGGCACGGTCCATGTAATACTCACCTTCAAAGGCAAACCCCAAAAGCTCAAAGTCCAGCGGGTGGACCGGGAGAAGACGAAATGCAGACTTAATATCGCATTTTGCCAGCTCCGCGCCCACCCCACACCTGCGCACTACCTGCACCGCCTGATCAAAAGAGGTGTACCGGACAGAGCATAAATGCTCTGGAATGGCATCATTAACTGAAGCCCCTTTAGGATAAGAAAGGTGATGGATGAGGCGGTACTCACCCGCCACCTTCTTGGGGACCACCCCCAAAGGAGACACCCTAAAATTGGGGGTTGGAGGGGTTGTAAACGGCCCCAAAACTCTGCCCTCCGCACATTCCTTCTGGATTTTATGCCTGACAATTTCCTCCATGCCGCAAACTGAACGTAAATTCTCGGCCATAAATGGAGCCCGAGAACCCTGAACGGGGATTCTGAAACCATCCCTAAAACCTTTCAACAAATAAACTGCATCATCCTTAATAGGGTAATAACGTAACAGGCGTTCAAGGACCCTCAGCTTTACCGGGCTGGGGCCCTTTTCCAGGCGGCTGCTGGCCGCCGGAACCGCCAGCACCTTGCTTTTTGCCTCCCCACCCTTGCCGGGCTTTACCGCATGCATTGTAGGGGTGCTGGCCCCCACATGATGGGCATTCATGCCGGAATCGGCAAGGCTTTCTAGGGCAGGTTCCTTTATAAGCATACTCCCAGCAGAGCAGCCGGGGTTGAACCTGCTGCCCCGCTCCGCCGCGGGTATTGGACGATTGGGTGTTACGAGAAACCACATGGCCGCTGTCCGAACGATCCCCCAGGTTAGGCTTAGCAGGGGACATCACCGACAACCACAGCTGTTGGTGAATGCGGTCCCACGGTAGGCTGGGGTTCATAGCCGCACGCATACGGAACTCCTCATCGTACTGCATCCATGCAGCACCTGAGAAGCCCGTATAACCCTTCAAAATGATATCAAGGTACTGGAACAGAGACGCAGCCCGACTGGGCTGCGCCCTGGCAATTACCCCAGCGTAAATCAAGAAGCCAGGCAGCCAATTGTTCCAGGTCCTATCGACCCTCCTCCTTTTCAAACGTTCCTTGTCTCTATCATCCATTTCGTCCTTGTCCTTCTTCTCTAACTCACGATAGAGAAGGGAAAAGACGTCCACATACTCCCCACGAAGGATTTTCTCCCTCGTGGCCTGCGCCAGATGGTCGCCTAATGGAAGGGCCGTATCACCAAAAGGCAGGGCATGAAAAGGGACCTGGCCATAGTTCAGTGCCGGGTAAGGATAATATCCCCAAGGGCCGGCCGAAAAGCCAGGCCAAGCGAAAGGAGGACCCCCCCAAACCGGAAGGGGAACCGCCTGCTGTTGCTGCGCACCTTGAGGAATGCTCTGATTGAAAGCGAGCTGCCCCCCACCCGCAAGAGCGGCTGCGGCAGTGGATGGGGCATCCTGTACTCCGCTGATGGACCCGCTGGCTGTTCCCTGCGCCCACGGGCCCCAAGGCCACGGGTAAGTGTGGTGAGGTGCATGATCCTTACCAGCAGCCTCCACTGGGTCCACGGCCACTGCCACAGGTGGTAACTCCTCCGGCACATCCACAACTTCAGCCACCGGTACCTGGTCCTCAGACGCCATTGCTGCATGGCCACCGCTGACTCCAGCCGCCGGGGATCCAGTAGCGCCCTCCAAAGCAGCTAAACGACGCAAAATATCACGATTAGTTGCGTCCCTAGCTGCCCGCCGCACAGGCCGTACCGCACGCCCACCTTGCTGCGCAGAGGCCTTGTCCCCTTTGGACTGCTCAAGAGCCTCTAGGCGCCTCAAAATATCCTGCTGGTCCCCCAAGGAATCATCCTCATCAGATGACGAAAGAGCTGGGGGAGGGGGCCGCTTAGACGGTGCCCTCCTAGCAGGCTGCTTCCCCTTGGACGTTCCCTTGCCTTTCTTGGGAGCCATACTCCAGGCACGCCCGCTCATATGATACCAAGCACCCAACACAACTTCCACCAGGCCAAAGGCCGGGTCCAACCCCCCAACCCACTAAGCAAGACTAACCCTGCTTAGCTTCCAAGATCTGATGGGACAGATGAGACACCTATGAGGCAACAGGGAACCCAGATGTCCTTGCTCCTGTTCCGCTAACCCCTAGGCGATGCTCCCTGGCCACGTGCTATACCCAAGGAAGGCACAGCCAAGGAGGGCAAGCAAGAAAACACCAACCCAGTAGAATAGCCCAATGCCCTTTAAGTAAGCCGCCCTACCCACTAGGCCACACCGCCTTGCCTTGCAATATCAGCCTAAAAGGCCAACCAAACAGGGCAACGCACAAAATGGCCGCCGGCAAATAACAGGCCCAAAATGGCGACTAGCAACAGAGGGCTATCTAACGGGTCCGCCCTCGAACGCCCCGTACGGACCCCAATTAATATCGCTCTCCCAAGGCCAGCTGTGCGGCCGCGTTAAGGGGGACCCCAGGGGCAACTAAATGGTAGCCGCCCCAGCCGCGCCGCGCCTCAAATGGCCGGCAAACTGCCGCGCTACGGAACGGCCTGCCCAGCCTCCCAAACCGTCCCGAGGCCGCTGCAGCCCTAAACACTTCGGCCAGGGAGCACCCTCACGCGTGCACCCAGCCAACAAAATGAAGCAGCCGCGCGGCCGCGCCGCGCCTCCGCCGGCCCGGCGCACTTCCAAGATCCGGAGCGACCCTCGGGCCTCGCCAGCCGCTCCGGGACGATAAGCCTCGCCTCCGCTGCTCTCCCCGTGCAGAGGCAAGCCCCTAGGCCAAAGCCTATGCACAGGGCCCTCAGTCGCTCTCAGGAGACGTCCTCCTCCTCCGAGCGACTGAGCTGCAATGAGCTGGGAAGGGCAGAGCTGCGTCACAAGGCTCGCTCTGCCCTCCCAGCCACTCCTTATATGGAATGGAGGGGGTGGTGCCGTCCATCCCTCAGGAGCGGCAATAAACGGCCCCTGGCTGAGCAGCATAGCTGCTTGCCAGGAAGGGGCCGAATTTTGGCTGTACCACTTTTGGCTGCACAATGAGATTATCTATTTAAATGCTTCTCATAAAATTCCCTTCCTATTAATAAAAAAGCAGTACATCAAGGAGAAGGCAAAGCTGAATGGATATTCTAGTTTTCTAGATAGAGGAATATTTTTTCTTCCCTATGGAGTAATTGCTCCATGGCACAGAGTGGTAAGCTGCAGTACTGCAGTCCAAGCTCTGCTCACAACCTGAGTTCGATCCTGGTGGAAGCCGGGTTCAGGTAGCCGGCTCAAGGTTGACTCAGCCTTCCATCCTTCTGAGGTCTGTAAAATGAGTACCCAGGTTCCTGGGGGTAAAGTGTAGATGACTGGGGAAGGCAATGGCAAACTACCCTGTAAAAAGTCTGCCAAGAAAATGTCATGATGTGACATCCCCCTATGGGTCAGTAATAACTCGATGCTTGAACAGGGAACTATATTTACCATTTTTACCTATAGGGTAACAGTCAAATTGTAGCCTGAAGTTGTTTAGCCCAGAAAAAGTTTATGCCAAATATATACACTGGCTCTAAGGCCTACACCAGATGGAAAGGAAATTGATGCAGCTATTCCTCACTTCTGAGACCTATTAAACTATTTCCTTCAGCTACAACTGCCATAATAAATAATGAAATAATAATAAGGATTGTAATCACAAATTTCCTGAGCTGACTCCCAGCTCCTGCTCATTTCTTGTTTTGGTCTAAATGATATAGTTCATATTCATTCAACAGATCTGCAAACAGATGGCATGGAGGTACATTAAATGTATACAAAAAGCTTCAAAACGGCTTTTTATAGACAGGTTACAAAGAGTGCTTTATTAGTCTCTCCAGTCAAATAGTTTCCAATATAAATATAAGGAGGGGGGCTTATAGGCCCAAATCTTCTTGGATCGTAGGTCTTTGATAATATGCTGTTTTATAGTCACTTTCTCAATTTGTACCAGCCTCCAGCCCCTAAAACATAAAAGTTTCCCTTGAACTGGATTGAAATAATCTTTCTGCAAAGTTCCTTAAATGGGGGGAGTGCTACTGTCGGCAAAAGAATCAGGCAAGCCTTTGGATCTTTGGAATTTTGCAGAGAGAGGCAAATTATTTGCATAGATCAAATATCGCCTGTCACCATTTGTTGGATGTGGAGAATAGGAGTCACTTTGCAAGCAACTGTCAGAGCAAATCTATAGCTTTTGTGATAACTGATAGCCTTAATAACAGAGATGATATCTTTTTTTAAAAAAATCCTCATTCAGACAGCCAGTTATATAGGCAGCCCATTTTTTAAAATAAAGTGTACTGCATTTATGTATGCAGAAGCTCCATGAGCAGCCATCCTGCATATCAGCTGTTCAGTCTGTTGCACAGCTTATTAAATACAATAACTTGAATGTAATGCTATCCCATTGAAACGCTGTAATGCAGATGGAGTTTGGGTGCTCTTTGTTTTTATTGCAAAGCTCCATATGCACAGAACAATCATGTCTTTATAAGATTCAAAAACAAAGCAGACTTGAAATGAACATTATGCTTATAAAAATGATTAGTTTGACGGGAAAGGGGGAGCTGGAGTCATAATTAATTCTCAAACAATGAAGGATAGAACTATTGATGCTTCCTCATGCTGTACTATCTGCATTCAGGAGGCACTGGAAATATTCATCATCTGAATTTCTCCCCGGATTTTGGAGATCCAAATTACCTGCTGTTTTTTTCTGAAGTGGGACTGATGTGCTCAGAATTTCCTATTGTTTTTGTTTTGTTTCAGGAATCTGAACAGAGCACTCTTAGCTGTAGTTTTCACAGCCTTCAATCCATTCTTTATCTAGACTATGCATTAAAAGCATTTTCATCCTGCCATTCCATCCATAAAATGGTATTTCGGGGTGGCTTACAAGATGCTCGAGTATCTGCCAGCTTGGCTTGCCATTCACAAAGTCAAATGCTTGACAAATGGCTTGCCTGTGCTCACACAGCCGTAACATTTCATTTTTTGCTAAAACTCCAGTTGAACATGTATGATCTCATGCTGCTTTCTCACAATTTTCCTACCCTTGGCTGCTGCTGCTGCCACTGCTGCCACCACCACCTTCTACCTCTTTGTCTGCTAATCACAGGTGCAAGGTGCCTTCTTCCTTGGGTCTCTTTTGGCTGTCTGACTTGGTGTTTGCTAGTGAGAAAGGCAAGTGAAATGTCTGGATCTGGACCAGTTTGCATTGTATCAGTGTCTGCCAAATTGTATTTAAATCGGCACTCCCGGGGCGCGCTCGCGCGCTTACCCGGGTGCCGTAGTTTGCTCTCCTGCATGGAGCAAAGGGACGGCTTTTCCCGGGCATCCGGGTGCTTCTTGGGGGCGTGGCCGGCCATTATAGGCCGGCCCCTGCCCTCCTTTGTGGCGCAGTTCACCTTGCAAGCTCGGAGTGGTAGGAGCTGTGTGCTCTACCTCCAGCTTGCAAGGGTGGAGGAAGGCTCCAGCGGGCGAGAGCCTTTCCCTGTCGGCGGCGTTCTGCAGGACCGAGTTGGGCGAGCCGGAGGGCACACGGACTCGGTTTGATCGGGCGGTATTGGGGCCAGGGCCGCACCGTGGTGGCCTCTCTGGCCCGGGGGCCGGGGGCGACAGCGCACCTTTAGTGGCGTTTCGCACCCCCCCCCTCATTGTCCTTCGGGTGGGGGTCAGGACCGCAGCAGGGTGCCTTAGCGGCGGCCGTGCCCCCCCCTCGTCCTTTGGGTGGTTTTCTTGCCGCCTTTTTTTCCGCCGGCCTCGAAGCTTGCGGCTGTTTTGCGCCGACTGCAGCGGCGCGGCGTCGCCCCAGCGCTCTGGGGGCTGGCTGGCCTGAGCATTTTTTCCCGCCCTGCTTTGGGCATTGGGCTTAGGCGCGGCCTTTGCCACGTTTTGGTGCTCCCCTTCCCTGGCAGTGGGAACTTGAGCCACCCCCCCCCCTCCAGGTGTGAGCGAAGGGGGTAGTGGGTCTGGCCTTCTGGCTATTGTATATAGCCCTATGATATTAATGGGATAAGTAATTCATACAAAAGGATTTAGAGAGTCAGGTGGTGTGTTGCCTGTGGCTTGGGGTTTTGATTTTGCTCTGAACTGGGGGTGGCATATTTGGGGCATTGCTCTCAGTTTTGCTTGGCTTTTAGCGACATTGTCCATAGGCATGCCTCCTAAAAAGGGCGGGGGGGCAAGCAAAGGCAAGCAGCCAGCCAAGCGACCCCCTGCTAGTCAATCTGTGCCTCTTTCCTCCTCGGACGATGAGGAGGGGGATACTGCGCGTCAGGAAATCCTCGCTAAGCTGGCATCTCTGGAAAGGAGTAGGGGAGTGACCTCTGGGCAACCTGCTGGAGCTAGGGGTCAGCGGGCATCTAAGAAGGTGTCTGCTGCTACTTTCCAGCGTGAGGTCTTATCTCGTTTGTCTTTCCTTGAAGGTTCCTCAGGCGCGGCAGCTGTTCAGCCTGGAAACATTGCGCAGGGTAGTATGGCCACTCAGGAGGAGCAGGAAGCCCATGAGTCAGTAGAAGGGCCTCCCGTTGCTGTGGTCGTTGATCAGCCAGAGGGTGATGGTAAGTCAGATGCACCGCACAGTACATACACGTGGCCTTGGGGGCCAGTTGCTGGACCTGGTTCTTCAGGTTGGGGGCCACCAACACAGGGACTGGCAGCACCAGCTCTTCCATATGGGGCTCCGCAGCCTTGGATGGGATCTCCATACCAGGGTGGACAAGGTAGCGCGGGCCCTTGGCCGTATTGGGCCTCTCAGCCTTTACAGCTTCAGGCTGCGGCTTCGCCTTCAGTCCCCATGCTGGCTCAGGCGAGCGGGTCTGGTACGGCGGTAGGCAACCAGTCTTTTGGGCAGCCGCAGTTTATCTGGCCCTCATTTATGGCCGGTTCTTATTATCCGACCCTTGGAGTCATGCCCTACAGGGCTTTGCCTTTTGGCGACACTGCTTTGCCATTGGGTGACCACTTGACACCCGCCACTAGGGATAAGATCCTGTGTGGCGAGTTTGTGGATGTCTTTACCCTTCTTTTCCGTGAGCTGGAAAAGAAGGATAAGGAAGAGCTAGAGGATCGCGATAAGGAGCGCCTCAAACGGCGGAAGGTGGATCGCACCTGGGCAAATTGGTTGCCCGGTATGCTCATTTATGCAGGAGTCATTGCTCGGGCTCAGCCGCAAAGGGCGGCCCCGTTGTTTCAGTACATCGATATCGTGTACAGGGCTCATACGGAATTCGTCGGTGCTGCGTGGATGCAGTATGACGAGGAATTCCGTATGCGTGCGGCGGTCGACCCCACTTTGCCCTGGGACCGTATCCACCAACAACTTTGGCTTCAGCTTATGGCGCCCGCCAAGCCAAACCTGGGTGATAGGTCAGACAGTGGGCATTTGGTGCAGCGTCTTGCCACCCCTCCTGGTCCCCGCGCTCCTGCGGGGCAGTCGGTTCAGCCCCGGCTGCTTTGCTGGGACTTTGCTTACCAAGGGGTGTGCGCCAGGAGGGGGTGCGGGTTTCGGCATGAATGCCCACGGTGCAAGGGCCCCCATGCCTTTTCAGCCTGCCCACGTCCCCGTCCGCATGGAGGGGGTCATCGGCCAGGAGGGGGCCAGGGAAAGCCCCCAGCTGACAAGGGGTCCAACACCCATAAAGCTGAAGGTGCTTTCTAATATGCTGCAGGGATACCCGGACCGGGCGGCTGCTGAATTTCTGTTTAATGGGTTTTGTTTTGGTTTTCGTATTCCATTCCAGGGCCCAAGGGCCCCCTTCATGTCTTCCAACCTGCGTTCGGTGGTTGGCATGGAGGAGGTAGTGAGGCAGAAAATAAAGAAGGAATGTGAGGAGGGGCGAGTTCTGGGTCCCTTCCCTGCCCCTCCGGTGCCCAATTTGAGGGTCTCCCCATTGGGAGTTGTGCCTAAAAAGGCGGTGGGTGAATATCGTTTGATTCACCACTTGTCATTCCCCAGGGGGGGGTCCGTTAATGACGCCATACCGGAGCATCTGTGTTCCGTGCGGTACACATCATTTGATGAGGCTGTGTCAATGGTGAAGGGTAATGGCTTAGGAGCGGAAATGGCGAAATGCGACATTAAGTCTGCCTTTCGCCTTTTACCGGTTCACCCCTTGGATTTTGAGTTGCTGGGTTTCTCTTTCGATGGCCAGTTTTATATGGACAGAGCACTCCCTATGGGGTGTTCTGTTTCTTGTGCTGCTTTCGAGAAATTCAGTACCTTTCTTGAGTGGGCTTTGCGTCAGCGGCAAGGGTGCCGGGACTCCGCCCACTATCTGGATGACTTTATTTTCTGTGGGCCCAAGGGGTCTGGGCAATGTGCAAGACTTTTGGCTGGATTTATTGATCTTGCAGGGGAGCTGGGGGTGCCCCTGGCCCACGAGAAGACCGAGGGGCCCTCTCAGGTTTTAACATATTTAGGTATCGAAATCGATACTGTGCAGCAGACGTTCCGCTTACCTCAGGACAAGGTGTCCGATCTGAGGGAGCGCCTGGCAGCTCTTCGAGGCAAGGGGAAGGTTTCCCTGCTGGAATTACAACAGCTGGTAGGCCACCTCAATTTTGCCTGCAAAGCGGTGGCGCCTGGTCGCCCCTTCCTGCGGAGGCTTTGTGATGTGATGGCCGGCCTCAGGTTGCCGCATCACAGGGCTAGGTTGACTCGGGGGATTAGAGACGACCTGAGGGTTTGGGAGGATTTTCTCTCATCCTTTAACGGAGTCACGTTTTGGCGTGAGGAGCTTTTGCTCGAAGCGGAGTTGCGCGTGGCGTCAGATGCGTCAGGATCTGTAGGCTTTGGGGTGTACTTCCGTGGGCATTGGTGTGCGGAGCCCTGGCCTGGGGCATGGCTCAATGGCGACATTAATAAAGACTTGACATTTTTGGAATTTTTCCCGATTTTGGTAGCTGTATGTCTGTGGGGTGACGAGCTGGCCAACCATGCTGTCCACTTTTGGTGCGACAATATGGCGGTGGTACAGGTCATTAACTCTTTGTCATCTCGGTCGCCTAGGGTCATGCAGCTAGTCAGGGCATTTACGCTACGGTGCCTTCGGCTGAACATACTGTTCAGGGCTAAGCACGTTCCAGGCCTTGACAATGGTGTGGCGGACGCTTTGTCTCGCCGGCAGATGGAACGGTTTCGCCAACTGGCGCCCGAAGCCGACGTCCTTCCTGTCCAGATGCCCACGGAGCTATGGAATCTTGGAGGGCCGAGGCGCTCAGGGCCATTCGCCTAGCCATCGCGCCTAGCACCAGAAGGTCGTATGATCGCACGGTGCAGCAATTCGCTAGCTTCCGTTCGGAAGCTGGCTTGGAGCAAAGCTGGCCTATTCCCGCGGAACACCTGATGTGGTTCTGTGTGGAAAGGAGGAAGTCCGGCTTGTCTGTAAAATCCCTCCGGGGGCTTTTGGCTGCCCTGGCATTCGCTAGCAAGGCCCGGGGTTTCCAAGAGGTTACGGGGGACTTTAGGGTCCGCAAGATGTTGGAGGGGTGGTCCAGGGAGGCTGGCTCAAGGCCTGATGCCAGACAACCCATTTCCCCGTCCATTCTGAAGGGTCTGGGGGCCATGTGGGGCTCGATATGTTCCTCAGTTTATGAGGCCGTGCTCTTTCATGCGGCTTCCCTTACGGCCTTTTTTTGGGGCCTTTAGAGTTGGGGAGCTGGTGGCTCAGTCGCGCTCTGATCGGTCCGGTCGGGCCCTTCAGGCGCATGACGTCCGGTTTGTTGGGGATGGGGTTTCCATCCATTTGCGGCGCTCTAAGACCGACCAGCGCCAAAAGGGGTTGGTGATACGGTTGGGTTCATGTGCTGAACGTGAACTTTGCCCGGTGAGGGCGCTGCGTGCCTATCTGGATCAGAGGGGCTCTGCAGAGGGAGTTCTTTTCTGTCACTGCGATGGGTCTCCCCTTACACGGTACCAGTTCTGGTCCGTCACGGACAGAGCTTTGGGCAAGCTCGGCCTGAAGGGGTTCAAGTTTTGTTCTCATTCATTTAGAATCGGTGCGGCTTCTATGGCAGCCGCAATGGGATATCCAGAGGTGGCCATCCGCAGTGTGGGGCGGTGGCGATCGGCGGCTTACCGTGGTTATGTCCGCCCTCTGCCGCCCCCTTTGTAAATTATGGTTAATTGTTCTTTTCTTCTTCAGGTGCTGTGGTTCGCCGTGGGAGGTGTCGGATCCTCATATGCGGACACAGTATGGTTTTTTGGGCAGCTCATCAGGCCAAGAGGACTCCGTTTGGGTCCCAGCTTGGCCTTAGTCGTTGGGCCCAGATTGAGTGGCAGGGCCGTCGGGGCCTGCGTTGGCCGGGCCTGTTGCCGCTCCTGTTTGAAGGGAGGTCTGCTCCTCCTCCACACTTCTTAGTTATCCACTTAGGTGGAAATGATTTGGGCTGGGTTAAGGGTAAGGCCCTTACTTTACAGGCACAGGCTGATTTAAAGTTCATTGCTCAGCAATGGCCTGGTGTCCTTATCATCTGGTCTTCCATCCTCCCACGCCGTGTTTGGCGGGAGGCGCTGGACCACGACGCAGTTGAGCGCGCTAGGCGTAAGGCTAATAAAGCCATGTTCAAGGCATTGGGTGCAGGATTGGGGATTTATTTGCCCCACCCGCGGATTCGGGACACGTATGCCGACCTTTACAGAAGGGATGGTATTCACCTGTCCGCGCGGGGTAATGAGATATTTTTGACCGATTTGTGGCAAGGGTTGTTGCTTTCCCTGCAGGAGATGTGGGGCGTCAGGGCCTAAGCAGAGGCTTGGCCCTGGCGGTGGCAGGTTAGTTGGGGTAGGCAGAGCAGGCCGGTGAGCACCCGGTGGCACAGCCCCATTGGTGGGGAATGGGGGCCTGTCTCGGATCGGCTGGCGGGCTTTACGGTTGCCAGCTGAGAGGGCAGGCTGCCCTGGGACCCCCTGGAAAAGGCCTTCCCTCGGGCTTTATGGCTGAGGGTATGGTGCTTTAAAGGGGGGAACCATTCGCCTGGCCGGCCGGGTTACAGCCATGCAGTGGATGGCTCGCGCCTGGGGCAGGGGGTGCTCGCCCATGCAGATCGGGGAGCAGGTCTTGTTGACCCCTCGCTCGAACTGTTCCGCTAGTTCACCCTTGCCGTTATTAAGTCATCAGGTTATTTAATTATTAATAAATTGGTCATTTATTTGGCCCTGTTTCACCCAAGCCTTTGTGTCCGTCTCTTTATTCCAAATAGGGGGGCAAATCGGCACTCCCGGGGCGCGCTCGCGCGCTTACCCGGGTGCCGTAGTTTGCTCTCCTGCATGGAGCAAAGGGACGGCTTTTCCCGGGCATCCGGGTGCTTCTTGGGGGCGTGGCCGGCCATTATAGGCCGGCCCCTGCCCTCCTTTGTGGCGCAGTTCGCCTTGCAAGCTCGCCCTCCCTCCCTTCCCTTCTTTCAGCAGTACAGGATTAGCCGGTCGCTGGCTTCAGGGCCAGGTAGGAATTTTTTCACCTTTCACCTGTTTGGCTTTGGTGAAGGGTGTTTTTTCGCCTACCTTGTACTGCTGTTAGTTTTAGGTTGTTGTTTGTGTTGGCAGGTTAGTTGGGGTAGGCAGAGCGGGCCGGTGAGCACCCGGTGGCACAGCCCCATTGGTGGGGAATGGGGGCCTGTCTCGGATCGGCTGGCGGGCTTTACGGTTGCCAGCTGAGAGGGCAGGCTGCCCTGGGACCCCCTGGAAAAGGCCTTCCCTCGGGCTTTACGGCTGGGGGTATGCTGCTTTAAAGGGGGGAACCATTCGCCTGGCCGGCCGGGTTACAGCCATGCAGTGGATGGCTCGCGCCTGGGGCAGGGGGTGCTCGCCCATGCAGATCGGGGAGCAGGTCTTGTTGACCCCTCGCTTGAACTGTTCCGCTAGTTCACCCTTGCCGTTATTAAGTCATCAGGTTATTTAATTATTAATAAATTGGTCATTTATTTGGCCCTGTTTCACCCAAGCCTTTGTGTCCGTCTCTTTATTCCAAATAGGGGGGCAAAATGTATTCTATCCACAAAAGAGGAGTCTCAGGGTTATGTCACGCAGATATGTCATGTATATCTGCATAACGGAAAAGGCAAATGGCCTGATTAGATCATGCTATTTGCAAAATTTGCATTCTCACACTGCCTCATGGGAACTGTATTAACTATTGGAAGTTCTTTAATTCCCTAGGAAACCCAGAAACTCTCGTCTGGAGTCATGACAAAGAGCTGCTCTACTTTGCTGCATCGGCTGACCTCATACCATGCAACTTGTGCAGCAAAGTCTGTAGAAATGGCTACAGAGCAGGAGCAGGTTACATGACATTTGAGTCAAACTCCATGTAAAACATTGGGATGATAAGGGCCCAGTTCGTGTAAATGAGCAGTTCAGTTACAGTAGGTTTGAATTTTGATTGCATTAATGTACAATTTTGCACTGCAGTGTGGCTGCTAAAAACAGAAATAATGAAATTACAGGTTATCAATCCCTAACTCTTGACTTTTCCCTCCTTCGTGTTATCCAGTTCCGTTGATAAAGCACTGTGAAAGAAAAGCAGCTTTGATGTAATTGTTCATCTGAGCACACTGTGATTATTTTGGCGGTGTACATGTGCTAATTAGGAGTACCATGTATGTTCCCATAAACTCCCTGGAGGAAGAGCAAGGTAAACCTTTTGATTATTATTGTGGCTGTCATTGTGATCATCATCATCATCATCATCATCATCATCATCGTTGTGAGCATTGATAAAACACTGCACCCACAAGAATCTTGATGCTATTTTATTTACAGTTGTATCAAGATTCTTTCTGTGTGACATTTTACCAATGCATAGGAGAACATATTTGTATCTGTAAAACACTACACAAATCTTAATGCAACCAACCACATCAAAAATGCTTTTTACTGTTTTATCAGTGCTGAGGTAGGATAGTGAGAAGGAGATGGAAACAGCTCAAGGATCCGAAAGCTGCTGCAAAGTACACGTTTCAATTCTGGGGGGAAATATTAGAAATACTTCTAGTTAAAATTAGGATGCCACAATTTTCTCAGCAAACCAGTTTGGCTGTTGAACTTACTCACAATCACACTATGAGCCAATCAGGGATAGGTTTGGATTGCACTGAACAGCTCAAACACAGCCAGTTTGGTGTAGCAGTTAAGAGCGGTAGGACTCTAATCTGGAGAACTAGGTTTGATTCCAGCTACTTTGCCTGAAGCCAGCTGGGTGACCTTGGGTCAGTCACTGCTCTTGCAGAGCTCTCTCAGCCCCACCCACTTCACAGGGTGATTGTTGTGGGAATAATTATAACATACTTTGTAAACCTCTCTGAGCGGGTGTTAAGTTGTCCTGAAGGGTGGTATATAAGTCAAATGTTATTATTTATTATTATTATTTAAAACTTTGCAGTTTCATGTTGGTAACTTTAAAAATGACTCTGAGCAGATAAGGGGATCCACTCCTCTCTCATCAAAATAGCTACAAAGTGAATTTGCAAAAAGAGAAAGAGCTACCCCGCTCCCTGAAAAAAACTAAGGAGGACAGAAGAAAATCTTGATTTCATTCCTGTTCCATTATCCCTTGGAAGTGTTTCATGTTTAGGTCTCAGATTTATCTGTCATAGGCCCCTCTCACCTGAAAGTTCAGGAAGCTCATTACTAGATGTGTGTCACTATTTTAAATCTGAATTTGCTTTTGGAAAAGATGTCCTGAGGTACAATCTCTCCCATTACATCGGGCAGTATTTTATTTGGGCTTTTTAATCCACTGGAGTGGAAAGTAAATTGCTTGTCAATAATTCTTCACTGTCACCGAAGCAATTGTTTCAGAGGTGAGCACTTACAAATTGTTTCTGAAATTACCACGAAATAAAACAAAACAAATGGTTGGAAATGTGGATTTGGCTGAAATGTGCTCTTACTTTCCCTACCCCTCATTAGCTTAAAGAGAAAAAAACCAAAATAATCCTTTGGAAGAAATTGTTATTTCATATAGGATTATTGAGTTTTCCTTATTATTGTTTTAGCGATCCTCCCCGAAAGGATCAAATGAAAATTTCTCTCAGGCACACAAGAATATGACTTCCTACAAGCAGTTTAAACATACAGCAAATAACAGAGTGAATCTGTCAGAAAGTCCACTAATTGAAGGAAGAGGAATGGACTGACGGATGGATCCAATCCTACCTCAAGTAAAACCCAATGTTCATGTTACTTTTCATAATGAGAAAGTCACCACAAGTTTTTTTTTTAAAAAAACATTAATTTAAATCAATTTTAAACACCTGGTGACCATTTCATTTAGCTACACTCCATCCCGGCTGGGGGAGGGGGGGGCGCTCTATTTTTCAATTATGTTGGAAATTAGGTCTCATCACATTAATTGATTGATAAAATTGATTGAATCTTACCAAAACCTCAACACTGGCACCCTTTGAAGACCGTTTGAGGGATATTGAAGGAAGGACATTATAAGAGAAAAATGCAGTTTAAAAAAGGGAAATTGCTAATCTTTATTAGAATAAATTATCAATTTTAATATGTTCTTGTTGCTCAGTTTGGAATTTGAAACAAAAAAAATCTGTTACAGCACCACATTAGATCCAAAATGGCATTTCAGTAACCAGTAATTTCAAATCCAATTACTATTGTGAAACCAATACCAGCTTCTGGGATATGAATATCTGCTATGAAGCCAAAGAGGCTTGGGCACAGATGGAGAAAAGCCTTTGACCACCATTGGCTGAGCTGCTTGGGGCTCCAAGAGGGCAAAGAAGGGAGGAGGACCTATGCAAAGAGGATAGAATGTCCTGTTAGAAGCTAAAGCGAGCTCCTCAGAAATTAGCATAAGAGTTTGAACACTATTTGCTCTGATGAAATGCAAGTGTAACTCCTATGATATAATTAGTTTAGCCCAGTAGGGTGGAGTCAGTAGCTACGGGACGGCAGCTGAGGAAGAAGCTGGTTGCTGGGGAGTTTGACAATTAATGTTCCCTTATCACTTTGACTAATGTAATCAGAAATACTGTATGTGAACAATAGTGACTAAAAGTAGTGTATGCGCATAGTGTTTGTTTGGTGTTATTACGGGGATTGTATTGTTCTTGCAAGACTGTAATTCCCCAAGAAGAGGACAGAAGCATGGGTTCCAGTTGCTTCATAATTGGAAGGATTGTGGCAAAGGACTCTCATCACTTGGTGGGATCTGACAAGTTGAACTTGCTTACCTTTAATGGTTTTCAAAGACATAATTGGCTGGGAATTTGTTTTTGTACCACTTATTGTTCTAATTGTTAAAAAGTTTGGTGAAAAAAGAAAAGAATTCTTAACATAAAATGTATGAAACTTTCCTTCCTTAATTAGCCCCATAGAACTCATACAATAGAAGTTGCACAAGCAAAACCTGGAACATCTAGGCAAGTTAAAAAAGATGGTGGACAAAGTGGAGGAGTCTAATGGCCACAAGGAATTAGGAATGCTGATATTCATAAAATGAAATAACCAGCCACATTTGGGATGTCAGAAATTTTACATTTTATTGGGTTGCAAAGAAAGAATTAGCTGATTAATCTATTAATTAATTCAAATGGTGATTTTCTTGCAACCTTGGTTAGAAAATTAATTTCATGTAATTACTCAAGGAACAACCCTACTTTCAGCTTCCAACTGGAATTTTAGATCTGTTCCCAGACTGTTCTTGGGAAAATAAATTTGATAAACACCAAATATTACATGGGAAAACATGACCAGAAGAAAAATGCCATTTTCCAAAGATCTGCATTTGCTGTATGGGACAGTGTGCAAATAAAAAGAGCCGGTGGTAAAACTTCAGCTCCAATCTCGTAAGAATTTCTTCCTTGTCAGAGTTATTGCCCAACCACTCACTTTATTGCTTACAAGCAAACATTAGTGCATTATGAAACCAGCTTATTGGCTCAAAACCTACATAAATAAGGAAACACTGCAGCTTTTATGGTGAGAAGGGTGTTATTATGTGTCAATCATACAAATGCTCAACACACTCACGAGCAATAAAAAGTGAGTGTTCCCCCTACCATTAGGCCATTTCTCACATATTGTCATACCCTGGCTGTCAGGATTAAGGATATTAGAGTTGAAAATGACAAAATGTTGCCATTTTACATTCATACAAGTTTACAATGTTTCTGTTTCTAATTTTTTTAGGTTTGCTGTGCATCTATCAAATTTTACTTGGTTTTTGGAGCTGAAGTTTGATATTTTACATCCTTCAAATTTATCTTCTGGGCTTTTGACCAGACCTACCTGAGACAGAAAGTGAGGCTGCAAGCCATGTAGTAGCCATTTAAAATTTTATGAGTCAGTGCTGAACTATGGCTACTATCATCCCTATATTTGAGATTTACTGATTGATTTATTTAGTATATTTTTATCCCACTTTTCTTTCCAGAGGGGATCCAAAGTGGCTTACAAAACACTTTAAACAGATTTACAAACAATATTAAAAAAGAAAAAAAAAGAGTACACAGGATATCCTGAACTGATGTTCACTAATTAAATCCAACTGGCCAAGGCCATGGGCTAACAGCCGTAGACCACACAAAGCCCTTAGTTTCTTGCCAGAGGGCTCATATCACTAGGCATGTCCAGGCTACAAATATCTGCAGCAGGGGAGAAAGAGAGAGAGAAATACTCATCTTAGTTGTTTCAAGCTGGCAGCCATCTTCCCTCAATTCCCCCTCCTGCTGAAATTAGGTTACTGTAACACACTCTACATGATGCTGCCCTTAAAGACTCTTTAGAAATTGTAATTGATTCAAAATACTACTGCACATCTTTTGTTTGTCATGGGATGGACAACACATAACACCTTATGCCTAACAACTCCATAGGTTACCAATATGTTTCCATCTGAAACTCAAGGTGCTGATTTTAACGTTTGCAGCTCTAAATATACTGGGTCCAGAATATTTTAGGGAATATATGCTCTCATGTTAACCACCCCATTCCTTAAGATCTGTCAGTAAGGCCCTGCTCAGCCTACCATCACGGGCTGATGTGAGTTGGCATCAACCAGGGCCTTTCCTGTAGTTGCCCCACTGCTGTGGAATGCTCTGTCTTCAGAGGCTAATCTCTACTTCACCTGCCTCATTATTCAAGTTTGCTCTGGTAGAGTTTAGCAGTCAGAAGAATTCATATACTTCTCTTTAAGGATTGTTACAGGTTTTTTTAAATATTGCCAAACTGCTTTGAGCCCAGTTTTATAATTGGTTTATAAAAGTTTAGTCAACCAAGGCAGTCAGGAGGAGGCAGACAGCTATAGACTCCAACCAATTAAGTCTGGTCTTACACCCCACCACATACACATGACACAAGCACATCTCAAGAAACAAAAGGTTTATCAGGGTCTACCAAATGGTTAGAGACTAGCAATGACTATCTTCCCATGAATGTATAGAATCCAAGAAATACATTTTAAAGCAACTATCTTGAAGCAGAATAAGATATTCAGAGACGCCCCAAGCAGACCCCAATTTAAAAGTAGCTCTTATAAATACTACAAAGACTTTTACTTCTTTTCTGGTTTCCCCAGGAATTCCCTTCTGGAATTTAGGTACATGGACACAAGTAACTTCTAAAACACCAAAATGTCCGCCATGTATGTGGTTTAGAAAGTTCCTAATCATCTTTAGCAAGTTCTGCTCCTCTGAATTCCCACAATTTGGACTTCATACAGGCTGTTTAATTTGGGCACTTTCCATTATACCAGACATGTAGGAATACTTTTAAATAATTTTTTTTAAGTATTGAAAAATCCCCTGTATCTTCAGAGCAGGGATGTGTTTTTAAATAGCTTTATAAAAATAGGTTGCTCAGGTACATCATAATAAAAGCTTCTTTTTCTTAAATGTGTCAGCATTTAAGTCAAAATTGGAGCCTAAGAACATTTTCGTTTTGTTGTGCTCAAAACCCACCTTGTGTGGACACTGCATAACAGAGAAAAAATCCAGCCTTAGTTTTCAGCATAATGCAAATTTTAAAGTGTGCAAATTAAAGAAAAGCTGGCACATTTCTCATATCAGAGATTCCAAGAAAGGAATGGGGCCAACCAATATGCAAATATCGTCTTGGTTTTTAAATTACCTTTTGTCGCCTACTGCAAAGAGTGAATAAAATCTGGTAATTATGTTGTATTGATAGGCACACTCGAATAGCAAGAGTTATTTTCAAAGGTTAATTATTTACATAACCTCTTTCTCTGCAGCTCATCTTACCCTAACTCTGTCTGTGCAGATAATATAGCTTTATCTTTTACATACTCCCCGCCCCCCAAAACAAGAAGATCACTTCTTAACCCAAAGATTGGTATGAGGGCAAGTTGCTCTCATCCAATTTATCCACATGGCATGTCTGTGAATGCTGTTTCAGTTTCTATAGTTTAACT
Organism: Eublepharis macularius; assembly: GCF_028583425.1. NCBI lineage: Eukaryota > Metazoa > Chordata > Lepidosauria > Squamata > Eublepharidae > Eublepharis > Eublepharis macularius. The sequence continues at coordinate 39,517,603 of NC_072791.1, forward strand.
TCTTTTAAAAAACTACTTTTAATTTGTAATATAACAACAACACAAGTTAATTGTATGTTATATCCTACCATATCCCGAACCAAGTCTGATTCAATCATGTAAGAAGCAACAGAGCGGTCTTGATTTGCTAGCTCTGGGCAAGCAGTGACAGGAAACGTGGTACAATGCTTAAATTTTCAGAATGGGGAGACCTGTTCCAGACCCCTTCTGACACAAATCTCACTAGTTTACCTTGAGCCAATCATAGTTTAATCTACCTCACAGGTAGGGTTGCCATCAATGTCTCAGCAAATGCTGAGTGATTTTGAGGGTGGTGCCTGGGGACAATGGAATTTGGGCAGGATTTATTGTGAGGGGAATTCTCCCACAAAGTCCCAATTTAGGGAGTCCCCAGCCAAGACTTTAGCCTTGTTTATTAGCTTCATTTATCATTTGTACTTCATTTTTCTCCCTGATCTGAATGGCCCAGGCTAGCCTGCACTTGTTTGCTCTCAGAAGCTAAATAAATAAAATTAATAAGCAGGCTTGGTTCTGGTTAGTATTTGGATGGGAGACCATCAAGGAAGTTCAGGGTCAGTATGCAGAGGCAGGCAATGGTAAACCATCTGTGTCCATCTCTTATCTTGAAAACATTACTAGGTTGCCAGAAGTTGGCTGAGGCTTGGCAGCACTTTACACACTTACTACTTTTTTCACCAATGGGGATCCAAAGCAGTTTACAAGATCTTTCCTCTTTCCTCTATTTTATCTTTACAACAACCCTGTGAGGTAGGTTAGGATGAGAGTTTGTGACTACCCCAAGGTTACCTAGCAAGCTTCCATTGAAAAGTGGGGATCTGAATCTGGATCTCTCATATCCTAGTCCAAATCTCTAACACTGTGATGTCACTTCAAGCTGATGCTCTAGGAATTTATATAATCTTTATAGTAAGTAATATAGAGACACAGGGAAATTTCTAGAGAACCACTATGCAAGGAGCCCATTTTTCTGGGATTTTTTTCTCCTGCTCCTCAGTTTCTTGAATGTGGATGATAAGGGCCAAAGATGGAAGGCTGCTCATTGTTTGAGCAAATGGCAAACCTACTCACAGGATCGAGTTGAGGATAAAACAGGAAGGAATGAGCCATTTATATGACATAGTACTGCTTAGGTGGAGAAAATGTAATAAACTCCTTTAAAAGGAATTTTCTCATAATAGCTTTTAGATAGAAACAGATGTTGTTTTAATTCTTTCATAGTAATCAATGTGAATTGACCCAAGTGCTGAAATACTTTGACCTTTGAGGTACGCTACTTGCTTCTCATTTTGAGAGTGAGATGTAGTAATGTCCCATGTCCAAATGCTTGTCCTAATCAGAGCCTTTTGGGCTATATGCATACTAGATTACAGCTTTCTAGCTAGTGTAGAAGTACCTTAACATGTTTTGTTTACAATTCCTGTCCCCCATTTCTAAGCAGAGATGTAAAATTGCCTCCCCCCTTTCCAACGTTTTCTAGTAATTGGTGTTTTGAAATGTTTTGGTTCTCCTGCCATTGACTCCATAAATCAATCAGTTTCAAATTACTTTAAAATAATTCAAGTAAATGAAGCTTGCCTTCTGCAAGCATTGACACAGGTTGCTACAAGAAGTGTGATCTCCCCAGATCATAATCAGATTTTAAGTGCATGAATAGGCAACAGAACTCTTGGTGCCCAACATTTTGTCCTGCATTTGGCTTGGCTTGCTTAATACTGGCCTCAGTTCATATTCTGCCTGTTGGGAAATAAATATCAAAACTTCAAACTTTCCTAGTAATTAGTATGCCTTGAGCTTTCTGGGTGGCCTGGAAGAACCATAACCATTTAGGGGCATACGTCTTTCCCTCTATGTCTATGAAGAGTATTTACATTTTTTTCTCTTTCCAGTAATCAGAGCACCTTAGACCATGCATGTGCCAAATTTCAGCTTTCTGGGTGGTTTGAGAGTATCTTATTCAAATGAGTTCCTTGGTATCAGTGAAAGATCTATAAATGTTGTTCTCTTACTATTAGCCAAAGAGTCTTATATGTCTTCAAACCAGAGAGACTTATATATCTCCAACCAGACAGCCTTATGTCTTTCCTGGCTAGTGAGGGAGAAGGTTATCCTTTTGGGGCAACAACTGGGATTTTTTTTAAAAAAATGACCTCACCCCAGTTTTATAGAAATGAATACTGAGGAATTACACAATTTTAAAGCTGACAATGAAGAAATTGAAATTGTATTGTCGAACCACAAATCCACAACAACCATCGAAATTGAAGTTGTTCAAAATTTTCTATTCCTTGGCTCAATTATCAACCAAAAGGGAGACTGCAATGAAAAAATCGGAAGAAGATTGAGACTCTGGAAAAGTCAATAATGCTTGGAAAAGGGTAAGGCAGTAGGAAAAGAGAAAGACCTAAAATGAGATGGCTTGACTCTATAAAAGAAGTCATGTCCTCCAGTTTGCAGGACCTGAGCAAATCTGTTGATAGGACATTTTGGAGGTCTTTCTTTCATAGCATCACCATAGGTTGGAGGCGAATTGGTGGCACATAACACACACACGCATTTTTGTGTATCTATTCTAGCTTATCTTGATCTTGTTTCTTCCAGCTTCAGATTTATCTTAATTTTTAAAGGCTAATCAAATCTTTAATCATTTTATTGACTTTTAGAAAACTGTGCATATTTACATCAAACAAGTACACATGTTGGTAACAGTATGGGTGTTAGATCCTCTAGTTTTCATTTAGAAGCAAACCTGATCTTTGTGAAAGAGTGTGGCATCCTGCTAGATACTGAATTATCGTATCCATCAATGTCTAGTATGAACCTATCTGATTGATTCCAAAGTCAGCCATATATAGGTAAATCTTTGATCTAATTTTTTAAATATTTTGGAAACAAAAGGCAATCTATGAAGAAGCATTTTATCAAAAAAAATGCGTATGGACATGTCAAAGCAAGTGACATAAAAGAAGCAAATATAGGGAACGGCGGAAGTATTTGTGAGATTTCCTGAACTCTCCAATAATTCAAGATTGTAGTTAGCAAACTGTGGCAAGCCCTCCACCCTACATATTGAACCACCAGGCCTAGGAACAGTGTGCTATAAATACATGCTATTCAAGATTTTGCATACCTAGCAGCATTGTGCACGCATACATGTTTTTAGAAAAGGTGGACAGAGACATGCTAGAAAAAGTGAAGCACTTCTGTATTTATTTAGTTCCTTTTTATCCTGCCCTTCTTCCAAGAAAGCTCATAGAGGTTTGTGTCATTCGTCCTCCATTTTATCCTCACAATAATCCGATGACATAGGTTAGGCTGTGAGAGAGAGAGAGCGAGGAGCGCAAGGGCATCTAGAATGCTTATTGACAGATTAGGGATTTGAACCTGAATCTCCCAGATCCTAGTTAGACTCTCAAACCACTACACCATACTGGCTCTGCATGCCAAATGTTGCTTGGTATTTTGTCCTGATCAGCTTCCTCATTTTCCTTAAGCCCATTTAAGTGCAGCTAATGGAGACATTGTTGAAAATTTTAAGGCAATTAAATGCAATGAATTTGCATGATCTGAATCAGGCACGGCACAAATTCTTTGTGCATTTTAATGTTGATTCTTTGGGTTTACTTATCCCCTACTGTAGTTTTCAGTGTACCTCATCAATCTCACCTTCCATTTAAAATACGGAACCTTCCTTATAAGTCTGAGATCAGTAGAAAAGAGCAATTATATTCTGCAATATGAGCTGCACTTGTACATGAAAGAAAGCAGGGAGAATCCTGAGCTGAAGTCTGAAGCCTCTCCAATTCAAGATGTTTACATGTATTGCTTGAAAAAAATTATAAATCTCAATAACACATACATTTTAAAAACTTACCGTAAAAATGAACCATTGTTTGTAATTTGTTGATGAAGAAGAGGAATGACTTCTATGAAACTTCTGACAGCCAATTCAGACCATTTCTGTCAATAAGTTAAGACTTGGAATAGATTAATTATGTAGATGGCTTTCTCTGGTTCTGGGTTGGCTTTCTCTTCTCCCCTGGCCTCAGTAGGCTAGCCTAAAAGTCTCTAGGACCTCATCTTTAATAATGAATTCAGTGGCAAGTTCCATGATCTAAGCATCTACAAACCTGGCCTGGGTTTAATGGTTGAACCTGGACTTCTGCAGGGTCTCCAGAAAATTCTGAGTCAGTGTTGCATTGGCAATCTGTGCAGGCTGCAGCATGTGTTGTTTGTTTGTTTATAGCATGCCTTCCTCATTCAGACTGAAGGAGGATTACATAGTGTAAGATTTGTTGAGTCAATATCAAGGACATTTCAATAAACAATGTAAGTGCAAATTTGCCAAGGCATAGTATCTGCAAAAATCCAATACAGAGTTGAAGAAATGCTGAAACAGAGCATAAGCAAGTCTAAGACTGACATTAAACAACAGAGAACTACCCTGTAGGATCATGCTGAAAGCAACAGATAGTACATAACAGCACATATTTAAAGCAACAGATACAACATAAGGCAACAGATAGTACATAGTAGCACATAGTAGTGAAGTCTATGGTTGCTATCTATTTAGTGAAGCATCTGTTTGAGACCACCTCCTTACAGAGCCCTCTTGGATAATTCAGTTTTGTGGAAAGACAGGAGAGTGGGGGCTTTCTTGAACTCTTCATGTAGGCTGTTCCATAGGATGGGGGCAACCACAGAGAATGCACATGTATGAGCAGCTGTTGATTTTGCTCATGTGCAGGGTGGCACCTGCAGGAAACCCTGTTCAGATGAGCGAAGCGGCTGTGGAGGAACATAGGGAGGGAGGCAGTCCCATAGGTATGCTGGACCAAGGCTGTGAAGAGCTTTGTGATAACCAATACCTTGAACTGAGCACATTAACTAATGGGTAGCCAATGGAGTGACTGCAGGATGGGAGTGATATTCATGCTCCTGCTCACTCCCAATAATAACCGAGCTGCAGAGTTCTGCACCAACTGGAGTCTCCTAGTTGAATTAGACAAGAGACCTAAGTACAGCGCATTACAATAGTCAAGTCTTGATGTTACCACAGCATGGATCCAGGTGGACAGATTGGCTATGTTGAGTTAGGAAGCCATCTTCTAGGCTAGAGTGAGTTTATGGAAAGCATTTTTCGCAGATGCCTTAACTTGCCTTTCTAGCAGTAGTGCTGAATCCAGTATAACCCCTAGGCTTTTAACTGAGTCTGCAAGGCCATTGAAAGTGCAATACCCTTCAAGATCTCTGCCTTCCCAACAAGAATCGTTTCCATCTTTTTTGGGTTCAATTTCAGTTTGTTAGTTTTCAGACATTTGACCACAGCTGAGAGGCAGCAAGCAACCCAAGATTTCTACTGCATCCTGTGGTGATTTGGATAGTAAGGTATAGAGTTGGATGTCATCCACATATTGATGGCATCCCACACCATAGATGAGAACGAGTTCTCCTAATGGCTTTACATAGACGTTGAATAATATGGGAGATAAGATTGCGCCCTGTGGAACCTCGCAAGAGAATTCCCATCCTGGAGACAGCTAATCGACACCAACCCCTTGAGTCCATTCCATGAGAAACAAACCAGTCCAAGGCACATCCTTTGATGCCAATCTGTATCCAAATGCCTGAACAGGATGGCATGGTCTATTTTGCCAAAGTCTGCAGATAAATCCAGGAGGAGCAATAACAAGGCACGGCCTTTCTCTATATTCAGACAAGAGATCATCCACTAAAGCTACTAGAACCATCTCTGTCCCGTGATCAGGTCTGAATCTGGACTGAAAAGTCCAGAGCACTAGAGTTATCCAAGAAGGCTTGGAGTTGGTCAGCTACTGCTCTCTCAATCACTTTGCCCAGAAAGGGCAGATTAGAGACTGGGAGTTAATTGGCCACATTGTCTTTGTCCAGGGATTTTTTAAAAATAAGCAGATGGATAACAGCCTGTTAGAGCAGTTGAATTAGTAACTGATTTACAATAGATCTGAGTGGTCATTTATACAGTCCTTACTTGATTTTAACAGCAAAGACGGACAAGGTTCCAGTGCACAAGTAGTGGCTTTCACAGATGTCAGGATCCTTTTAAGATCTCTCATTGTAACAGGTTCAAAGTGGTCCATATGTAAGCCAGACAATGTGTTAAGTTAAGTCCAGATCAAAGCGTATTTGTGCTATCTGATCCAACACGGTAGGAGAACTACAGTGCCATCCTAAACAGACTTACTCCTTTTTAACTAAACTGGAGTCAAGGGGGCTAGAAGGGTGTTACTCTGCTTAGGATGGCATTGCTAATATATACCAAGTGCCCTTGAACTCCATGGAACAGTCAATTTTTATTTTCCCCCAGTCATGAACAGTGAGCTTCTGTAGAAAATCTATCCATCTATTTTAAATTGTGTCTGGCTTCCTTTATGACAGTGTTGTCCATTGCTCACTTAAAGAAAAAAAAAGACACTAGGTTAAAGCATCACTGTCATGTTTCAGACTGCAGGGCATTAAAGAATTTATAGAGTGAAGAAACAGTGGCTCTCGACAGTTCACATGTTTTGCCATTGAAAGGTGAATGTATTACAAGAATGCATGATTTGGTCCACAAAGTTTGAAATAGGGTTGCCAGGTCTCCTTACTCTCCCAGTATGGGAGGGGGGCAGCTGAAACTCACCTTCTCTTTGCTTCTTGCATGACCCCATTGCATTGCCCCAGGAGAGTACCCAGGAGGCCTGTTCCCCTGCCTCCCCCCCCACACACACACACATGCTGGGGGACCTGAGATCCCCAGAAAACACGATAATTGCAAAGATGCATAAAGCTTGATTCTTCAGTAGATTTGTCAAAAGCCTAGCAAATTTTGGAATGGTTGCCAGAGTTTTTAGATCAGGATTCAAAGGTGATGGAACCATATTATTCAACCTTTTTTTGCATAAACTTTGGCCAAAGTGTGTGTGTGTTTCTCTGTGTGTATGCATGAAAGAGAGAGAGAGAGAGAGCAGTCTTTTGTTTATCTCATGAAAATTCTTCAGGCTCTCTGATCTTGTAAAAGCTGTTCTTTCTTATTGATTTCCCACAGTCAACACAGAGACAAATTGTGTGATTCCTAATAATATATACACTCAGGAAACTTGGGTAATAAAAGTGTTTATTACGTGGCAGCATGAGAAATGAATGTAAAAGGATCTCAATTCAATCATAACTTTATTCCCAGTTGAACTGCTACGGTAAATCCAGAGATGAAATGAAAGATTAATTCACCGCGATTGCAGGTTGGCAGCCACACGTTACTGACAATTTGCTATACTTTCAATGGTGTTTGTTCTTTATGTATTTTATGCATACAACCACACACATCTATGTGATCTAGGGAAATTGCACAGCATTTTCCACCAAGGAAACAATTATGCAAGTTAAGCTAATTAATGGAACATATGTTAATGTAATAAGATATAAAGTTACCCAAATGGCTTAGAAGCAGACTATACCAACTTCCGCCTTTATACTGCACCCATAGTTGCATAGGAACCATTTCTGTATAGCTTAATCCCAAACAACATTTGTGGCATGTATGTAAACATGAGAGGTACATGGATACAGTCATCTGTGGCATTTCCACTTTATCACAGGCCTCCTTACTGGCTAATAATTGAATGGAAAAGAGCCTCACAATTGGTGTAATGGTTAGAGAGTTAGACTATGATTTGGGAGAGCCAGGATCAAATCCCCAGATTGACATGAAAGTTTATGCAAAAAAAAGTTGAATGATATGGTTCCATCACCTTTGAATCCTGATCTAAAAACTCTGGCAACCATTCAAAATTCACTAGGCTTTTGGCCAGCCATTCAATCTTATCCTAATCTATTATTATTATTATTATTATTATTATTATTATTATTATTATTATTATTATTATTATTTACTACTACTACTTCTACCACTACTACTACTACTAATACTACTACTACTACTAGCAACCAAGCCCGTTGTGTAAAACACAGGCTCTAGAAAACAGCCTCCAGAGGGCCGTACCACCATGCCTTCCCAGGCTCCTGGAGGGCTGTGCCATCGTGTCAGGCCTTCCCACCACAGGGGTGGCTTCTCAGGTTCTCTGGAGGGACACATCATCATGTCAGGAGGAGTTTCCCCTGCCGCAGCTGCCTCCTTGGGACCTCTGAGACAAGCCATGTTGCCAATGACTAATTTTTTATTCACACTGAGCGGCCTGCAAGTGCACCTGCATGGGGATACAAAATGATTCATCACCAATACAGCTTGTCTTTTATATAGTAGGATTGTTGCTGTTATTTCTATTAAGCTCTCCCTGTGAACGGGCTCAGAGCAGAATACAACATATATAACATAAACATGTTAGTTTACCAACCAGATAAAAACATCAATAGATACAACAACATAGCAATACCTCACAGGGCTGTTGTTGTGAAGAAAAAATAGAGGAGGAAATAACAGTTCTGTAAGCCATTTAGTGCATCCCTTGAGGAGAAGAGCAGGGCATAAATATTTTATTAAATTAAAGTGCTTCAAGGATTCATGTTTATGCTATGGCCACATCAGATTATACCACATGGAAGCGCCTACTGTGTTACTGCTGGTCCATGTGACTTTGGTCATGTTGTTGAGCAGAAAGTAACAAGACTAACCAGAGTCAGCTTAGCTAGTCCCACTGTCTCTCCTTTTCTTTGAAGATAATATTACCAAATGGTAATTGCATGCCAAACACACACAGTGAAGCATCCTGGAAAATGTCCTTTTACTCCAAAATGCTTTTCTGCTGCCACCTCTCCGAGGGTCTGTCTGCATCATGATATGTGCCGTGCTGATAAACAGCTAGAGGTGAAAAGCATAATAACAATATGCAGAGTTAAAGGTTAGAGTTAAAGGTACTGGGATTCCTGCTGGCTGAGGAGATTATGAGAATCGTACAGAATATTTCCGAAGTTTTCAATAGGGAGATTAGCTGGGGCACTTGGCTTGCTGCCTTTCAGTTTATTGAGTGGCATACAATTGGCAGTTCTTTTTCTTTAACAGGTTGCTCCCAATGTCAGTGACACCCAGCTCTGCAGCCCTGTTATTCAGTATTCACCATGAATGTATTGTACTTCATTTGATCTTTACAGGGTTTTTTTCTCCTCCTGTCTCAGAGGGAGAGATTTGACAGATCTTTTAATACTGGGTTTCCTTACCTTCTAGCAGTAACACTGGGAACAGCCGCTTGTGAAGGCCTTCCTTCCATTTTCAAGCCCTTCTTTCTGTCCTCAAGGGATCTGTCATGGCAGGTTGACTGATTAAAATCCGGTAAGATAAATCGTGAAAAGCGTTCATTTTAGCAAAGCAAAAAAAAAAGGGGGGGGGAGTATTTCCACTGTGACATCTTTAGGGCAGTGCTTTGAATGCTGGCCTATTTACAAAGCCAGAGGCAATAAATTATTTGACATCTCCACCACGTTTTATAATGGATCTGTGGCACTCGTTCATCAATCCAAGAGGGAGATAAAAATCAACTGATTTCCAGGCATCAAAAGCTTCACTATTCTTTTGTTAAAAGCACTCAAAATCATGACGTTTCATAACTTGCTCTGCTTGCCTGTTGGAATCATATTGGTTTAGCCTGGCTTATCTTTAAGCAAGCTGACGGCAATGCTTCCCTTCAGATGATGCTGTCACAAACAAAGGCGCCCATTTTTCTTGAGCTCATTGACAAAAAAGAAGCACGTTTGATGTGAAAGAGATTTTTACAAAACTTTGAAAGAAAACCAATTTACGCCTTGCCTCTCAAAGTTCCCATATTTACTTTCTTTGTTCTTTCAAGTTTCTCTAACTTCGTTGTTTTTTATTATTATTATTATTATTTGGGAAAGCATCGCTTATTCATCTCTTCTCAACTCACACTTTCAGAATGTAGCAAACATTGTGATTTTACCAAACTTAGTGTGCTTCTAGGGCACTTGCTATGGTGGCAGGCCCTGTGCCAGCAGCCATCCTTGTACGGCTGCCAGGTCTCAACTGGGGCCTGAGGATCTCCCAGAATTACAACTGATCTCTGGACACAGAGAACAGTTCCCCTGGAGAACATGGCTGCTTTGGAGGGTGGACCTTATGGCATGTAGCCCTCCCATGCCCCCACCCCCAGCCTATGTGCTTCTCATAGGAGGTCAAATAATTACTTCTTGCAATAACCAGGTCTAATGTAGAATCTGGCTGTGGTCATCATGATAAGGCTCAGAAACACCATAGCAGATAGGAATGAAGCATAGACAGATGAGAATGAGAGGAAGGAAGGACCAGCAGCAGGCTCTAGAACAGGTCAAAGAGTATACAACAAGCAATAAAAGTATTGTCCTGATGTCACAACAAACCAGTTTCTCAATATGCAGTTGACCGTGAGAGGTCCACAGGTTTATTTATTTACTCACTTTATACCATGCCTTTCTCCACATTGGGGACCCCAAACAGCTTACATCATCCTTCTCACGTCCATATCACCCCCTCAAAGCTCCCATGAGGGAGGTTAGGCTGAGAGTGCATGACGTCATCACACAGGGCTGGAGGCAGTGTGCGGGGCTAGGAAGCCGCCCACGCCATTTGCCTCCCCGCAAGCAAATGGCGCAGGTGGCCTCGCAGCCCCCCATGCTGCTTTCGCCTGCCCCGCAGGACAGGGGGTGGCCGCCCGCCCCCTGTCCTGCGGGGCAGGTGAATGGCGTGGGTGGCCGCACTGCCTTTTGCCTGCCCTGTAGGGCAGGGAGTGTGCAGCAAGCCGGCTGCCCCCTGTCCTGCAGGGCAGGCAAATGGTGCAGGCAGCCTCGCAGCCCCCCGCACTGCTTTTGCCTGCCCTGCAGGGCAGGGGGTGCACGGCAAGCCGGGGGACCGCGCTGGGGGGCCGAGCTGGGGGCCACGCTGCCCGGCAAGCCGGCTGCCCCCTGTCCTGCAGGGCAGGCGAAAGCAGTGCAGGGGGCTGCGAGGCCGCCCATGCTGCCCAGCAAGCTGGCCGCCCCCTGTCCTGCGGGGCAGGCAAAAGCAGCATGGGGGGCTGCGAGACCACCTGCACCATTTGCTTGCGGGGAGGCAAATGGCGTGGGCGGCTTCCCAGCCCCGCACACTGCCTCCAGCCCTGTGTGATGACGTCACTGAAGTGACATCATCACGCAGTGCAGGGAGCACACGTGCGTGCTGTGCGCGCGCATAGTGGCCAGCCAAGGGTTGCCCCGGGTGTGGGCAACCCTAGATCTGGCGCTGGTGACTGCATAGAAAGTTGGAGGGGGGACACATGAAATGAGGTTCACTTGAGCATCCCTAGGTATTTCATAATGGGTAGAGAGACTGTCAGTGAGGAAAGGAACTCTTTCGTAATTGGATGGGATACCGTCAACGGAGACCAGGGTTGCAGAAGTAGGCGATGGTAATCCACCTCTGTTAGTCTCTTGCCATGAAATCCCTGCCAGGGGTCGCCATAACTTAGCAACCCCAATTGTATTTCCTGGGTAGAGCTGGCATCTGGGTCTGTTGCAGGGTCTGGTACCTGTGTTCGACAGGGCCAGACTAGTACCCAGAAACAGCCTGCTCCAGGACAAACCTAAAGGAACCAACAACAGAACACCACTGGTTGTCACCTACAGTTCCCAGCTCAAACCCATCCAATGTACCATCAGTGACCTACAACCCGTCCTGGAAAATGATGCCTCTCTCTCACAAGCCCGGGGTGGAAGACCTCTCCTTGCCTACAGACAGCCCCCCAACCTAAAACGACTTCTCACCTACAACCATGAATCGGCTAGCAGAGTCATCAACACAGGTACCAGACCCTGCAACAAACTCTGCCCTCATATCTACCCAGGGAATACAATTACAGTACCCAACGGTGTCAACTACACTATCTCTGGCTCTTACAGCTGTTTATCCTCCAATGTGATATATGCCCTCATGTGCCTATAACGTCCATCTGCTCTGTACATTGGACAAACCAGCCAACCTCTGTGCAAAAGAATAAATGGACACAAATCTGATATTAAAAATGGCAACATCCAGAAGCCAGTGGGAGAACACTTCAATCTATCAGGACATTCTATCAAGGACTTAAAGGTCACTATAGTTCAACAGAAACCTTTCAAAAACAGAATCCAACAGGAAGCTGTTGAATTGGCATTCATATGTAAATTTGACTCAGTCAGGCTTGGATTGAATAGGGACTATGAACGGTTATCTCATTATCGGAAGTAACTGATCCCATTATCAGAAGCTACTGATTGCATCTACTCCCCCCTCCCCTCTCCACCTATATATCTGACCAGTTTCTTCTTACCCTCCATGCATCTGATGAAGAGAACTATGATTTGCGAAAGCTTATGCTACAGATTGGAGAAGAGCGAATGTTATCCCAATCTTTAAGAAAGGGAGGAAGGATGACCCGGGAAACTACAGGCTGGTCAGTCTGACTTCTGTTGCTGGGAAGATATTTGAACAGATTTTAAAGGGATCAATCAGTAAGCATCTGAAGGACCACTCAGTGATCCGGGGAAGTCAGCATGGTTTTGTTCCTAACAGATCTTGCCAGACCAACCTGGTTTCTTTCTTTGATCGAGTGACTAGCTTACTGGATCGGGGGAACTCTGTTGACGTGATTTATCTGGATTTCAGTAAAGCTTTTGATAAGGTCCCCCATGACATTCTGATGGGCAAACTGGAAGACTGTGGAGTAGACTATAGGACAGTTCGGTGGATAGGGAACTGGTTGGAGGACCGCACTCAAAGAGTGGTGGTCAACGGCGTTTCATCAGATTGGAGGGAGGTGTCCAGTGGGGTGCCGCAGGGCTCGGTTTGGGCCCGGTACTTTTCAACCGGTACCCGGTACATTTTTATCAATGATCTGGATGAAGGAGTGGAAGGGCTGCTCATTAAATTTGCTGATGATACCAAATTGGGAGCGGTAGCAAACACCCAAGAAGACAGAATTAAAATTCAACAAGACCTGAATACTCTGGAGAAGTGGGCACCTGTGAATAGGATGCAATTCAGCAAAGACAAGTGCACAGTATTACATCTGGGCCACAAAAATGGGAAGCACAAATACTGGATGGGGGATACACTTCTGGGCAGTAGTATATGTGAAAGGGATCTTGGGGTAAGAGTGGACTGTAAACTGAATATGAGCAGTCAGTGTGATGCGGTGGCAAAAAAGGGCTAATTCAATCCTGGGTTGTATCAAAGGGTCCATAGCATCGAAATCGCAGGAGGTCATAGCCCCTCTCTATACTGCCTTGGTCAGGCCACACCTGGAGTATTGTGTGCAGTTCTGGAGGCCTCACTTCAAAAAGGATGTGGACAAAATCGAGAGGGTGCAGAGGAGAGCGACGAGAATGATCAGGGGTCTGGAGACTGAGCCCTACGAAGAAAGGCTGAGGGCCTTGGGAATGTTTAGTTTGGAGAAGAGGAGGTTGAGGGGGGACATGATTGCTCTCTTTAAATATTTGAAAGGCTGTCATTTGGAGGAGGGCAAAGAGCTGTTCCAGTTGGCAGCAGAGGGTAGGACGCGAAGCAATGGGCTAAAACTACATGCACAAAGGTACTGGCTGGATATTAGGAAAAACTTTTTCACGGTCAGAGTAGTTCAAAAGTGGAATCAGCTGCCTAGGGAGGTGGTGAGCTCCCCTTCACTGGCAGTTTTCAAAAAGAGGCTGGATGAATACTTGACAGAGATGTTTTAGGCTGATCCTGCACTGGGCAGGGGGTTTGACTAGATGGTCTGTATGGCCCCTTCCAACTCTATGATTCTATGATTCTATGAGTAAAGTTGGTTAGTCTTAGAGGTGCAATCCTCTAAATGCAATCCTAAACAGAGTTAACCCAGTCTAAGTTTATTGACTTCAATGGGCTTAGACTGTAGTAACTCTTTTTAGGATTAGACTGTGTATGTTATAAGGGGCAACACACACACACCCTTTATATAACAATGTTATGTACTTTTTAAAACAGCCTTGTGACATCCTGTTTTTGTGGTTTTTTAACAGTGGTTGATTTCTGTGTCTCATTCCCACTTAAACAGTGGAAATTGATGAGGAACTGATTAGGAACCAAAGCAATACTGCTTGTTTCCTGTTATATCAAGTTCTTAATTCACTGTTTCCAAACTATTTGCATTACAATCATGGCTGGGAGTTCTTTTGTTTGTTTAACAAAACCGTTTCATTTGGATTATTATTTTTTTAAAATGCCATTTTTTAAAATGCTGGGCTAAATCAATCCCTTGTTTACCCAACACTGCATAACACTTCGGGTGAAAATAAATGTTTATAAGGAAACCACTGGCTCATTGTTCATATCCTGTGGCTTTGTTCCTGCACCGATAGCCTACTCATAATAATTATAGTGTTTATATAATGATTTATGCTTGCAAACTGAGTGTATATATATTATTTACATTCTAAAGGTATTTAAGATATCTAAATGCAAATACTAATGCTACATGTTAGAGAAAAATGAGTCATGAAGAACCTGCCCGATGCTGAACACAACAGCAGTTCATGATGCCACCAGTTACAGGATAATGAAGTGTGGAATTTGTCTTCACTAGGAGGTTACCTTCTTCTTTCTGTGCAGTGAGTCCTCCAATCACTCCTGACTCATGGTGACCCTATGAATGAATTCCCTCCAGAATGTCCTGTCATTGACAGTCTTGCTCAGGTCTTGTAAACTGAAGGCCATGGCTTCCTTTATTGAGTCAATTCAGCCCACGCTAGGTCTTCGTCTTTTCCTACTGCCTTCAACTTATCCTAGCATTATTATCATTTCTAGTGAGTCTTCTCTTCGGATGGTGTGACCAAAGTACAATAGCCTCAGTTTTGCTATTTAAGCTTCTAGGGAGAATTCAGGCTTGATTTGATCTAGAACCCATTTATTGTCTTTTTGGCCATCTGTGGTATCTGTAAAACTCTTCTCCAATACCACATTTCAAATGAATCAGTTTTCTTTCTGTCACCTAGCTTTCTTTATTGTCCAACTTTCACATCCATATTTGGTCATGGGGAATACCATAGTATGAATTACCTTTGTAATGTATTTATATTTTTTGGAACTTATTTAAAGATAAGAACAAAAAAGGGAGGAAAGTAAACCTGCAACCAAAACAAACCAAACTAAACCAGAAAAGGTTGAAGATCAAATATATAAGTAAAAATCAAATCTACTAATCAAAACCAGTACATTTCAAACAAATTAAATATCCTTTAATAAATGAAGAAAAAAAACTCTCTATAACCTATGGAATGTTCCTGTTATAAACCATAAAAGACTGAACATGTTTTAATGTAACTTCTTCAACAGTGGTCCCTTTACAAAATCTTATTAATACAACTGCCCCTTATCAAAGATAAGCAAAGACTATGGATACAATACTTAATTTAAAATGTCATATGTGCAGATGAATTGTCAATATCCCAGCCCATCATGCTTTATAGACATATTTCCAAAGATCACAGTGAAATAATTACACCAAATGTCAGTGGATAAAATATCTTAGTTTGCAGTCTCCATTTGATAGTGACTTGGTTCAGTTATTGGTAAAGTGATATATTTCCACATTTACCAGAATCTCATGAGTATATCCCAAGTTTCTAAAAGCCTCTTAAAAGTCAGCTTATGCCTAAAAAGTCTTATACAAGCCAATCAAGACATGGTCCCTGAGAAAATCCCAATGCAAAATGATGGATTCGTCTTTGTAAAGCCTGTAAAGAAGGAAAGGGTGTGACCCTCCCCCAGTCCCACTGCCACCCACCTTAAACCTCTCTTCTCAGGTTCTGAACTACACAAGCATTTCAAGGCAGTCACAATTCGCCACCTGTCTAGTCCTTAATTATCAGGCAGAAAGCCCTGACCCCAGCCAGTTCCCTCAATTCACTAGTACCCCTCATACAGCTAAGTGTCCATGGCTGTTGGCTTTTGGAGTCAAGGAACTCTTGTTTCTTTCCCTTATATACTGACACCTAGTTAATTAGATACATTGGCCATGGCAAGGAAGGTTGGGGTGTGTGTGGTTTTCTTTCCTTGAGATACTAGACATCCAGTCAGCAGGATTTAAATAGAGAAATTAAATAACATTTGTTTACAAGATGAACAATGTAAGAGTGAGTGATTCAAATGTTGATGGTTACAATATAACAAAACAGGTGTCAGCAGTCAGCTATCTAACTGCTGCCCTTCAGCAGCCTCAAATCCACCTCTAACTTCTAATGGATCTCAACAGCCCCCAGCCCCAGTATCCCATTAGCTCTCATTGGTTGTTTTTTCTTGGAGGTGAAACTTAACATGTTGATCAGTGAAAAAATCATGCCTGCAAACATGGCAACAAGCCATGTATAAGCACATCCCATCTTAACATCAGGTTGTTGTGATGTCTGAATTCAGCCTTGGGATCACCTTGGCTTAATTCTGGCCAGGCTTATGGAGAACCACCGCCTCCTTTTGAGAAAGGAAAATTGGTCATCTCTTTGCCAGGACAATTCTAACTACCCTAGGTGGCTCTGGGGCATCAACCTACCATAAATTGTCCCAATCACTTAAAGGACCAATAATGTGGTTGTTGTGAAGTCCTTTGGCAATGCTGAAGACGTTATAAACTGGCCCAAAGCATTTCTAGTTAATGGGTGTGAACAACTATATCTGCCACATGATTCTAGATCTTCCAGGCAGATCTTCTGAGTTGCCAAAGCCAGTCTCCACCAGAAGCAAGAAACGGAGAGGACATTAGTTAGAATTCCCTCACCTCACTCCTTCTGGTTAAAGTCAAGAATGCATTTAGGGGGAAAGTATTAACTCCCTTCTTATTCCTGTCATGGCAACTTTCTCTCTCCCCCCCCTCCCTGCCCCCAGCTGTTATTAAAGCTGGAAAATATTATGGTAGGGCCGTTCATGATTCTCCTGACATCACATTTAATTATATCCTGAGGCAGATCTTTGATGTCTGTCATTCAAAGAACATATAGTTTACTAACTTGCTTCAGTATATCATTGATCACCATGTTATGTTGCAGCTGCAGATAGGTAATATTTCCCAGTTTTGCAACAATTTCAGTTTCCTGTCACCAGCTACATTGCATGCATATCTGATGATGGCCCACTTTTATTTTCTAACACTGCGCTGTGAAGTATAAGTGGTATCACACATATACTCTATTTTGTTTTTAAATTGTATGCTTAAAATTCTACTCTAATTATACCTGAACACACAAAGCTGCCACAAGTCAGACCCTTGACCCATCAAGATTAGTATTGTCTAACTGGCAGTGCCTGTCCAAGGCAAAAGTCTTTCATATCTCCTACTACCTAGGTGTTTTTTGGCTGGAGAAACTGAGGATTGAACCTGGAACCAGATGCATATGAAGCAGATGTTCTACTAATGAGCCACAATCCCCTCTGTTGATTATATGTGTTATATTTGACCTTGTATATAGAATTAAAAAGTGGTGGCGGAAGAAATAGATTATTCAAAGATGATGCCTACAGCAGTGGCTCTTTCTCATGCCATATCTCCTTGCTTCACATCTCCTTTTAACCCAATACTCAGTAGGATGGGAATTTTTAAAAAGAAAGAAGTGTCCTCACAACCTTACCTTTCCACTTTATGGTATTATTTTTTATGAATAACCTTATTTGTTTTAGCTCCCTCTTGTAAAAACGTAAAAACAAATAAGTTAGTCTATTGCTTTTTGTCAGCTTGGCAATAATCCTCTCAGCACTTCATGTACAAATTCATATCCCTTTATGAGGAGAGAAAAATAAGAATAATGAGAAAAATAAATCATGCTGCATCTCCATTTTATTTCATGTTTTCCTCCTTCCTTTAATGTTGTGTTGAACTATTTCTCACATTAGAGGTTTGCAATATCTATGAACATTTCTGCTGTTGTAGGAGGAGGTCAAGTGGATATACAGAAGATGAACTTGGTAGGAATACAGGAGAAAACATGGGAAAGGAAATTTAAAATATATTTTCAGTTGCTGGGGTCTAGCATGCTGCATGGCTTGTCACCTTCAGTGAAGATACCTCAATACAGTCAGGATTTCTGATGCCAAAGATGCAGGAAGAATGCACTAGGGGTGTGCATAATGGGGGGAAAGCTGAAAATACACCCAGAAATCACTGTTTTTTGTTAAAACTGCTTTCAGAACATTGAACCAAATCTGAGAAACTCAATTGTAACAAGTCCCTCTCTCCAAAAAGTTTGTGTGTTTCATTTTGTACATTGCAGCAACAGGCAGGCACTGGGCTTGCCTTTCAGGGCAGCATCTTGTTTCCCCTGCCAATTTGGTCCTCACAAGGGGAGACCTCTTTTCTCTCCCCGTCAGTTGTGGAAATGTTTGGAAGAAAGACTTCAATCATAGGTTGCAATTCAAAAGACAGTTCCCTGGGAGTAAGCACTATTGAATAACATGGGACTTGCATCTGCGTAGACCTGCAGGGGATGGCTACCCAGGCACTGGTTTGTCTCTTCCATCCGCTATCAGAGCACTTGGGATTGCTGTGAGGAAAAGTGCCAAGTAGGGTGGGCAATGGTCTGTTCAAACAATTAAACAATAAAAGACCTGGAATACTTCAATTATTCACTGCAGTTCTAAAAACACTTCTCTGGGAGTAAGCACAAGGAAACATGGTACCAAAGAAAATGTGTGAGTGTGTGTGTCTGTGGAATACACCACAACATCTTATGGTCTATAGATACTTTAAATGACTGAAGAAGCATCTCGTGTGATCTTAAAGATAGGTCCCTTGATCAAGGAATGAACTATGGAAGGCACACCCAGCAGGGTGCCATGAAAACCCTGCAGGGGTTGCTAAGTTATGGTGACCCTTGGCAGGGTTTTCATGGCAAGAGACTAACAGAGGTGGATTGCCATTGCCTGCTTCTGCAACCCTGGTCTCCGTTGGAGTTATCCCACCCAATTACTAACTAAGGCCGACCCTGCTTAGCTTCTGAGATCAGACAAGATCAGGCTCACCTGAACTATCCAGGTCACGGCACTCCCAGCATGAGCAGTCTGATTTCCTGAATACTCTGGATAATATCAATAAGGCTCTTTTGAACCTCCAGAGCTCCTCACACACTTTTGTTACAAACAGTGACTTGGATTTACAGGATAATAAACATGGATCTCCCTCCATAAACACAATTCCTTGATGATACAACTATAAATCTAGGAAGGACCATTTACCCATCTCCAGGTTTCTATCAATACATCTATGTCAAGAATTCCATCCTGTCTAAATCAATCATCCTCCATCAAATCTATTTTAGGCATGCTTATCCAGGTGCCACTTTCTATCATAGGCTAGCTGCCCCACTTCTATCACAGCCCTGATCCTAGACTTGCACCAATGGGATCCCAGATCCTTAAAAAGGCACCTATCAGAACTTGATTAAAAGCCCAGCAATGGGCAAGTAGGTTCTGAAACTTTGGCTCAATGCTATCATGGATTTTGGTTCTGCACTAAATCTGCGAATAGTAGATTTCCTCCATTGGAATCCAGATAAATGTAGGTGTACTTGAAGGGCTACCCCAACCCTCCATCGCTGTAGTTGTTCACCTTCAAAACATGCTTCCACCACCATGAACATGAAGTCCTCAGACCTTTCCTTGTCAAAACCTGGAATGAGCTCACATCTAAGCTTCTTTTTGTGCTTTAAGGTCATCAGAGAATTTGTGTTTCCTGTAGATAGAGGTTCTATCTTCAAGAAATTCTCTGTGGAACACAGAAGTTGTATTCTACTGAGACAGACTATTAGCATCAGGATCAGTGCTATCTAATTTGAATAGCAGTGACTCTTTAGAATTTTGGTCTTTCATATCATCCAGTCTTTGTTTTGTTTTTTGTTATGTTTTGATTTACATTGAAGATGCTAGGGATTGAATTTGGGACTTTATGTGTGTAACTTAGATGCTGTACCACTGACCCATGGCTCCCTGTCTAAGGAAGCCTATTATGCCACTTAACTCCTGGCTTGCAGTTAAAACTTTTAATCAGGAAGGCATTTGTTTCACTGGAAAGCAAGGGAGTTGGCTTTACTTTAGTTCTCTTCTTCTTTGATTCTTTGTTTTATTTTAAATCGTAATGCTTTATGTTGTGGTTTTAATGGTATGACTATTGCATTTTTATGGTTGCTAGCCCTTTTAAGTGCCTGATGGGTGATCAATCAATGCTTACTCCGCATCTTCTTGAATCATTCCACTGACAAAACAGATAAAGTAGCAATCGTCAATTTAAAAGAGTGGTAAACAGGCACAACAAAGTCATCCACTAGACAGTAATGTTACTAGATTAATTAAGGCCAGTGATAGAATATTCAGCTGATGGAACAGCTAAAGCACATTTCTTTAATTAACAAAATTCATTATTTGCAATTAACTGCCTTTCTTCATCTTTAATAAGTTTCCTTTTGCCTTAATTGTTTCTGATCTTTCTCTCTCACACACACACACAGATATACACATGCCAATTCTGTCAAGGGTCTGAAGCATTTCTTTCTGGCACCTGTGACCAGCCCAAATGCTATTTCCTTTCTCCTCTCAGGTGATCTTCAATTTATGAATGATACAATTTCTCATGCCAAGCTGCCCAAGCAGTAATTTGGACAATGAATTCAAAGTCAGGGATGATCAAGCAATTTCACTCCAGATTAATTTTCTCCTTTGCAAGAAGCACAGAAGGCTCACAGGCGTGACCATGGAGCTACATTCTATCTGGTCCATCTCAACCCAGGATGAAAAGAAAATCTTATCTACATACTATTTTAATTCCCACACTGCGATTTAATTTAATTTTTTTTGCTTGCAAAGCCACCTGTGACCTTCTGCTGACTAATACAATTCTGCCTAGAAGAATATTCTTCTGAAGAGAGGATACACTATTCCTGGGAACTTGCAGCAAAAGACATGGTGCTGGCAACTCTAGGTTCTGAGATGCTCATGAGAATGGTGAGCATACAGATATCTTAAATAAAATCAATACTAACCAATGCCAACACTGGTTAGCTTCAGAGATCTGATGAGATCAGGCTTGATGGGGCTATCTAAACCAAGGCCGCTGTACATATAGCCCCCACTAAGGTATGTCATGTGTACAAAGTTAGAGCCTTTTATCTAGAGCTGCGCTTATGAGTAAACATCGTAATTTATTTATGTTCTTTATTTTCCACCTTCCTTACTGACACTCAAGGTGGATTACACAGTTTACGGCAATACAATCAACCTAATGGGTCATCCAAAAAGTAATGCAATAGTATTCAGATTGCAGAAATCTGAAACCAAGCCAAAGTCTGAAAAAGAGTTGTGTAAGTAATAACATGACATGTTAAACAATGCAGAAATTACATAGTAAGTTCATACATACAGCAACATATAGTACTTACACAGTAGTATAGTCCACAATCCCTTTCCCTTTAGTAAAGCATCTTTTTGAACCATTTCATTATAGCATAAGCCCGTTACTAGTGCAAAAAAGCTCTCCTGAGATGAAGAACCAAGGTCATGAAGATCTTTGTGTGTGACAGCCAATATTTTGAACTGAATTTGATGACTGATGGGCAGGCAATGGAGTGACTGCAAAATGGGAGTAATATGTATGCCCCACCTACCTCCTGATAATAACCAAGCTGTGGCATTCTGCACCAACATGGAGGTGACTGTTGCATGGATCACTGTCATTAGGTCATGAGATGAAAGGTAGAGGCAAGCTGCCTGTCCTGTCGAAGATGGAAAAAAGAAGACTGGGCAACTGCCATGACCTGGACCTCCATTGATAAAGAAGTATCCAGCACTTGTGTTCTGAAGGCCTCTCTGTTGCATTAATAATGGCCGGCAGTCATTGTCTTCTGCAAAAAACCCCCTGTTGCACTAAATTCATTGAAAGCAATTTCCAAAGTGTGGAATGGATTATTTCCTGAACTCTGCCAACAATACCAGAGTATCTGGAGGACTGAAGTGTATCCACTCAGGTTTTGTTGATTTTAGCTACATATTCATGTGTATAAATTAAATGAGAGTAATTAAGTTCCTTAAATGACTAAACTAACATTTATGCACTCCATCTTCACTAGTTTCCCTAATGATAAGAATAGATCTAGAGAAGTTAGCCGTGTTAGTCTGTAGTAGCAAAATTGAGGAGTCCAGTAGCACCTTTAAGACTAACCAACTTTACTGTAGCATAAGCTTTCGAGAATCACAGTTCTGCATCTGACGAAGCATCTGACGAAGAGAACTCTGATTCTCAAAAGCTTATGCTACAGTAAAGTTGGTTAGTCTTAAAGGCGCTACTGGACTCGTTTTGATAATGATAAGATGACTTTATGTCTCTTCTGTTTAGACTAACAGGAGTGTGAACTGAAGGGCTCTTCATGGTGGAACTCCGCCCCCCCCCCAAGCCTATCTGAGTTACTCTTTGCCTGGTCTTTAGCAAGCAGCTACAAATTGTCTACTCTTACACAGGTTTTTAGACACTGAACTTGTTCATAACTTTTACTGCATTCCCTACTCTGTATTCTTTACCTGGTCTTATGATATTTGATTGAATTGGTTTTAGCAGTTGTTGTGTATTGGGCTGAGTTAGGCCAAACAAGGCCTCTAAGGTAATTACTGTATTGAATGTTATGCACTGTTAGCTTCAGGTTATGTCAAGGTTCCTAACACACTTCATTCTCATTGGATACATTGCCTGCACTTAACCCTCATTGGGTACATTCATATGCATGTTCATTGGTTACTTTCCAGGGGCAGCAGCCAATCGGTCCTCTCAAATAAAGACCAATCAGTGGCCTGCCTGCACACTACATTGTATATAGTTTATACAAATGATGGCATTCTAACATACACGTTCTTATTGGTTGCTGGCTATTATTGGGGGCGGGGTTTCTGTGTATATAATGAGAGTTTCTGTTCAGCTTGTCAGTGTGTGTCTAGTGAGTAGTGTCTGCTGTCATCTGTCTGTTCTGGCTTGCAATAAAGAACCTTGTTTTGGCTGAAATCACTCTGGGCTGCAATCATTCTGAGCTCCAGGCTCAGTACACAATAGCAGTGATTTTAAATTTCTCATCCTTGCTGTTTTGACTCCGAATTCTGTTTAGATTTTGCTTCTCTCTTGTACAAATTAAATCCATCAGTCTTTTAAAAATGTTGTTTCATATTCTCTATTCCTCATACAGAACATTTCCCATAAATTGTCTTCATTTATCATTTTTTTCCCTCGGACCTCATTTTCTGTTTGCATGAGCCCCTAGTATCTGCCAGTGTAAACCACTGGAGTTGGGGCAAGTTAAGATGTTTCAACCTATAGATATTCCAAGGAGCCCTTCCTACTGTTTCCCCCCCAACCCTACCAGAAAAAGGGGAGGGAGCAACTTAATGGATTCCTGGAAACTGCTGTAATAAGACTATCGATTCTGTTCCTTATTTTTCATACAATTGCTCATGCAATTGCACATATAACTCCGTTGCTCATATAACTGAAAATGTAGACAATAGATATCTATGTTAAACTGGGTTTGTGTAATGAATAGTCAATCTGTACAAAACTTATCACTGCACTCCTCACTGGGGGTTACTTATCTACTTGGCAAAGCAGCAGGGACCAACTATCCTGCTCACACCCTCAAGCATATACCATCAAAGCTACTGATCCCACAACAATCAGACCTGAGTGAGAGCCTGCTGCTGAAGCAGTGGCCTGGAGTCTGCAGGCCCTTGCAGCTGAACCTTGTTCAGCTTCCAGGAAAGCCTTACAGTGGATCTAGATCTCCAAATGCCTTGAGGTCAGCAGAGAGACCCCAGGCAGCTAGTTGTGCACTCTGCCATCTGAGCTGTGCTTTTGCCCAGGCTTTCTGTCTTCTCTACTCTCGTGCTCCTGGGGGCTACCATAAGGTCTTTGGCAATTGGCTGCTCTATTTCACAGGTCCT
The DNA here is from genome assembly GCF_028583425.1 of Eublepharis macularius. Taxonomy (NCBI): domain Eukaryota; kingdom Metazoa; phylum Chordata; class Lepidosauria; order Squamata; family Eublepharidae; genus Eublepharis; species Eublepharis macularius. The sequence goes on from NC_072791.1 coordinate 39,541,562, forward strand.
TCAGCACTCTCAGGTTCTGGTGGTGTCTCCTGCTCTAGAGCCTCCTGGGTTTCTGGTCTAGTAGTTGCAATTGACTGGTAATTTCCTGACAAGCCTGGGAGGTCAGAGGGTCCAGGCACCTCAGGGTCTGTCATGTTTTTGTCTTCCATGGGATCTATCACCATGGTGTCCTCCTATTCTGACGAGGAATTGTCACACACAATTCTAACACCAACAGTATGGACTCCTGTTGGAGTTTGTCTCAAGCCATCCATCCAGCTGTGCCGCATTTTTCCTAGCATTCTCCCACCCCCTGATGATGGACAGCAGAAGAGTTCATCCACTGAATGCATAAGAATGACAGTGTCCCCTCCCCAATTGCCCTGGACTAGTCAGCTATGAGATATTGCTTTGGGAATCCTCTCTTCGTCATTCAATGCTTCAGGGTGCCACTGAGCCACTATGGTATAGTTAAAATGTCAGACCAGGATCTGGGAGACCCAAGTTTGAATCCCCACTCTGTCATGAAATATTGCTGGGTGACCTTGGGCCAGTCACACATCCTCAGCCTAACCAACCTCACAGAGTAGTTATGAGAATAAAATGGAGGAGGGGAGAATGAGGTAAGCTGTTTGGGGGGGTCCCCACTGGGGAGAATGGCAGGGTATAAATGAAGTAAGTATGCAAGTAAGTAAGCAAATGAGGATGTTTGCCAGTCTCCTTACCTTAAGTAAATTACGCAGACTATTCCTGAAGACCTTATTATAGCACAACCAACCCTATGACCATTTCCATAATCACACCCAAAGGAAGTGACAGTTTGAAGCAAGTCAAAACAGTCCTTCTTCTAGACATCCTACTAAAAAACTGAACAGTTCCAGCTAATCCTACATTATATCATGCAAAGATGGGAGGGGCTCAATCCCAAAGTGCCTGCTCTAAAAGGGTAGAGCACATTTAAATGAGCCCAACTACCACTATTAATTGGGCCGGGTAGCATAAGCTCCCTACCATGCCACCTCCTATAGAGTGGCCATTTTTATAAGGGAGAGAGGGCAAAATCAGCTCTCACTCAGTACAGCAGGAACTGAACCTCTGCTGATCAACCAGGGCTTAAAGGACACCAAGGGAGTGCTCCTCATCATCCCTTCTTCCTTAAATCCAAGAGGATTTAAATAAGAAAAATCCAAGGCCTTTCTGGATATCCCCCCCTTATTGTGATATAAATAATCCCTTCAGTATTCCCTTTATGAAATATGCAAACATTAATTAAACAAAAGATTACAGTTCAGTATATGTACTTGTTTGCCCTTATGTGCACGCGCTTTCTCTCACCCATAAGCAAGGTAACTTGGTCAGCATTAAATTTTGTAGAGGAAAAAATTAATAGTTGTGGCAACCTGTTGTACCAGGTTGTACCACAAATCAGTGGAGCCATATACAACAAAATGATTTGCAATAGTGATACATCATAAAACTCGCTAAGAAATTAATAATGGGTAGAAAAAAGATGGTTAAATACTTTAGAAAGAAAAGATAGAGGAAAATTCTTGTCAGTGGTGTTCATTCCAGAATTCCCAAACCAAAAATATACATAAAAATCACTCTTTTGGGTCATTAACATTTTTCAGAATGGTTACACAAATCCAGCATTTATGACCACCACCCACCCCCACCCCCATACGTACACACAAAACTCTGTGTAGTTTTTCATGTTCACCATCAGCAGCAAACGTCTTGTTTTAACATGCTCCTCCAAATACCCCATGAACTAGCTTTCTGAGTCAATTTATCCTCCAAGTTCGCACTGATCAGACAAGATATCTAGAGGGCTTAAATATTCTTGTCCCATTGTCTACTCAGTCGTAAGTTGGAGGATAGATTGACTTGGGGAGCTGGTTCATGGTTTTGCAATGAAAAGGTCCATAAAAATAATACTCTTTGCAGACCCTGTTGGTCCATCAGGTTTTTTTTTAAAAAGGCATTGATGGGATAATCCCTTTTTAGTGACCAAAAAGTTAGAAAATATTCAGCAAATTTGTACCCCTCTCAGGATGGGTTTTATTAAAGTTGGATATGACCTAAGATCTATCTAGTCTAACTTTCGGTTTCCTTTGGGAGAATCGAGATGTTACTGCAAATTCATAAGCAAGCTACGGAGGCCGAAGCTGTTGTCGTTCCCCAGTAACTGAGAGCCAAGCTACAAGTGACGCTGGCCTGACACAGGTTGGACACTTGTCAGCTTCCCTCAAGTTTTGATGGGAAATGTAGGCATCCTGGTCTTGCAGCTGTAATGGAGAGCCAAGCTGTAAAACCAGGACGCCTACATTTCCCATCAAAACTTGAGGGAAGCTGACAAGTGTCCAACTTGTGTAAGGCGTCACTTGTAGCTTGGCTCTGAAATTCAGATACACATTACCTCTTTGGAAAGTAGCAAGCAGGAATCCTGCCCTCCCTCCTTTTTCCAAGCAGTAAAACAGTGCCAGCACCAATACTTTGAGCAGGGCTAACATGCAGCAACGTCAGCTGAACTGGGACACGAATTGCACATGCTGCATCCTTTCCCACATGCTGTTTCTTATTTTGCTAGGGGAAAAAATGGTCCCCTTCTCCAAGCTGGACTGCTTGGAGAAGCAGTCTTTTTTTCTTCTGATTTTTATTTTACACTAGATCATCAGAGCAATTCCTGGCATCAAGAATGTCCTCTAACCTTCAGGGATGCCTGGTTGCTACCAGCCTGGGGTAGGAGAAAAGAAAGGCAAGTTTTAAAATGCATATGTTGTCCTTTCTGTGCCATAACAAGCTTGGCATGTTACCAGGAATGGTTGAATCTCTCTCCAAGGATGACTCAGACAGTTGAACCAGCTGCACTCAAATCGCACTGAAAATGGATACTCTGCAAATGCTCCCCTAGAATGAAAGTTTAAATTGCAAAAACAAAAACAGAAGTTCTCTCACCAGTTATCTCTTACTAAAGTGCTGTACAATTTGCATATAAACTTCATTTCTTTTTCTAATTACACAGAGTAAAAATGCATTCATTTTCCCTTTGATTATGCCAAACACCTGTGACTGCCACAAATTCTAATTTGTTATTTATTTACTTCAAAGCAATCTTATTATCTAAATGATTCAAAGCATCAAAGGCCTTAATTATTGATAGTCAATTTGATAGGTTACGCTTTCCATGTCCTTGGGATGATGAAGATGTCTCTCGGTTTCCTTTACCTCAAGTACACCCTTGATAGAGAAAAGAAGACATAAAATTTTGTGACTAAGAGCAGTAGAAATTAAAATCCCATTTAATTGCATCTAGATTTAGGCTGTATTACAAAGTCAAGATTGATATCTGCACTGCAGTTTTCTGCCATATAGAATACATTTAAAAACAAAACAAAACCAGGTATTAGTTTTAACATTAAGAGACAAAAGAATAAGGAAGGTATATTTTTGAAGTTTACTTCAATAAAAACTATTTAATACATATAAAGTGCAATCCCAAAGAGAATTATTCCAGTCTAAGCCTGTTGAAATCTTAGACTGGAATAACTTTTTTTAGGATTGCATCAATCTATTCTTATCTTTCAACAAGGGATTCAGAATAGGAAGGTCTGATGACCCCTCTGCTTGATTTGTGGTTTGATCATAATCTGTAATCAGCACCCTTCAACATTCAAGAAAAGTTTGTTTATTCAAAATAGCTTAGAATTGCTTTGCATATGCAAACCTTGTATGGGTTCTATGGGGCTTAGGAATAGAGATGGGCACGATCCGCATTACGAACGAAAAAAACCCACGATAATAGCAATCGTGCGATCGTGACCAGGTGGATCGTGATCGTCCACAGCCAACGATCCAGCAGTAGGGAGAGGCCTGGATCGGGGCATTCAGGCTCGGTTCAGGGATCCAGACACTCAGGCGCCAGCAATCTATTCCCCTAGCAACGGAGCCAGGGGAATGCCTGAGCTCTGTTTGCCCTCCTTCTGTTGCCCTGGAAACCCAAATGGAAGCCCAGCTTTCCTTGATCAGCAGGGCTTCCTTCCAACCACGGAGCAGCAAAGCAGTCACAAGTTGGGAGAAGACACCCAGGGGAGGGAGGGGGAAGGGGGTGTTCTGTAGCCATGGGCACTCCAATCTCATCCCTGCACACCCTGATAGGCAGCTCTGACAGCCAAACATAGACCTCCTGTGTTGCTGAATGGGACCCATACTTATAAATAGCCGTGGTCTCCCAGGCTGGGTTTCACTTTCTGCGAGCAGTGGAGTGGGACAGAGCTGTTGCTTGCTACTTGCTAGCCTTTGAAGAGAGAGAGAGAGAGACTGAGAGAGACGGCTGCTGCCACAACCCACCTTCCCACATAGCTGGGAATACCAGCGTGCCCCACTTTGGCATCCATGATCCACGATCCATGGTTCGGGAACAGGAGATGATCGGTGTGGATCGTTAATTCGGGATCAGCACTGGCGCCAAACCACGATCCACTGGCTCATTAATTTTTGGGGGATTGTGCCCATCTCTATTTAGGAAGCAAACTTTCACACAAATTTAAGAGAAAAAAAATCTTTTAAAAACCTTTTAACAATTAATATAATACAACTATTTTTTTTAACTAAACTCATAACTGCAACCATACAGAAACTTTAAATTAACAATGTCTTTGAAAGGTCAATAGTTCAACTTGTCTGATTCCACTAAGTAATAGAGTCCTTTTTCACTATCCTTCCAATTCGAAGCATCTGTAGCCCAGGCTTCTGTCTTCTTCTTGAGGAATTACAGCCCTGCAAAAAAATACAATTTCAGTAACACAATACACAAACACAACTTTTAGTCATATTGTCCACATACAACATTTCTGATTACGTTATTCAAAGTGATAAGAGCATATTAATTATTATTAAGCACCCCAGCAACCAGCTTCTTCTCGGCTGCCTGGCTCTAGCTGCTGACTCCGCCCTACTGGGCTAAACCAATTACCTCATAGGGGTTACAATAGCGCTGGAAGCAGGTGTGCTCCTGAGCTTCACGAGGGGCCAGTTCAGCCTGTTGGGGGCTAAAATTGACCCCTCTGAAGTACAGGAGTGTGCCCGCTGCTGGTGCAATGATGTAATTTGAAGAAGTGATGTTGTCACACCCTAGCACACCTGCTAAACTCTTGGCAATGCACCTGCTGGCAGCACACCTGCTACATTTTTGCCCTTTTGCATTCCAGGCCTGTTCCCTGCACCTTTTCTCCCTGCTGGCGACAAAAGGTGCGAGAGGTGATGGGGGCAGAGGCTGGGAGTGGAGGATCCCCTGCCGCCACCGGGGGAAGGGATCACTAGGTCATGATCAATGGGCCAGTATATGGTTGCAGTATATGAATGGTTGCAGCATATATGTGGAAAATAATGTATAAGTTCCTTTTCCCCAATTGCACTGGGCAGTAGCTGGGTGAAGGGAGGTAGATACAGGGAACAGGCTGCCTTTCTGGTGGAGCCTCTGGAAGAAGAGAGAGGGGGCCCTGTGAGGATTTGGATCAGGGCTCTCTGACTGCTAATTTGGAGGCTAGACAGGTGGTGTGTGGTGACCAGCCTTACCTGCCTGGAAGCCTCAAACATGTGGAGTGAGGTTTAGGGTGGATGGCAGGATGTGAGAAAGGAAAAGGGGGTCAACCATATACACTAACCCCAAACCAAACAATACAATCTGAAATAAAATTCACTGCATTGATTGGTTTATGTTAGCAATGGAAGAAGGATAAAATAAATCACACTGACATTCAGAGGATAATGATCACCATATCAGAACACAGATAGCCTTGACAGATGCCATAACCCTAGCAAAGAGCATACTGAGTGATTGCCTCTTAAGTTTGCTGCCCAGACCGCTAATATGGCAACTAACATTTAGAAACATCATACAAAGACAGCCAAAAATATGAGTGGATGTTCAGGTTTCCGAGTTTAATAGATGTGTGTCACCCAAACAACATAGGAAAAATCAATCCAATCTGATGAGGGATCAACATTACCTGACCAACCACAAAGAAGCCACCGAGCCAGTGCCTTTAATTAAGGTAAAAAGGATTTACTAAGGTAAGAAGAATAGCAATAAATGCAGTGTCTAATGCCTAGACACAACAATTACTGAACAGCAACAGGAACATTCAGGCTTCCATCTTCTCATCTGCTAGGCAGATGTAAATGCCAGCTTTAACCTCTAAGATCTCTAACACAAAGTTTTGTTAAAATTACATACAAGAGTAAAAGAACAGATACTAATGCAATTACTAGAAAGGCTACAAAAATAAACATATGCAAAGAGAGGAATATTGACCGTCACACATTCTATAAGAGAGATATATTTATTTCTGCCATGTATCGGTGATGCGAAGTTAAAATGAGACTATGAATCGGGGGGTATCCTGAATTTTTAATTTCTCTAATTTTTCTGTACATTATACAACCTGCCCTGAAGAAAGAGTGGAGACACTCTCCCCTATACGCTGCGAGAAAAGATCTTTGAATGTAGAGGTTTCCATGCAGAGTGAATAAGGCAACCAATAAGGCAAAAACTACTTATTTTGGCGTTACCATTATACCCAGGCAACCCATGTTACAAGTAAATGAGGTGGATTAATATGGACCCTTTGTATGAGTCTCTGTGTCAATTGGATCTCCTGAGTTAAATTGAGCTGAGATTGGAAATTGGGGTGGGGAAATGTGGCGGGAAAATGAGGAGAACCTGATTGCTGAATCTTAAAGAATTACACGAAGACAGACATCTGCATATCTGTGGTTCAGAGTTTGATGTCTCCCTTTCTCTAATACCTTAGATGCTAGCACTGTGGTGCTGAGGAGATGCTATATCTTTATGAGAAGAAAGTGTTCATCCTGACAGCTTTGACGTACAGGTAAAATTAGAGAAATACAGCATTCCTCAATGCAAATCACTATAAATTATTACGTTAACATGCCTGTGTTGACACTTTTCCATCAGGTATGTTTACAAGAACTGAGGATGTAAATACAAAGATCCTTTCTTTCTCTTGTAGCCCTTTTATGTAAGTATATTGGCAAATTATAAAGAACTGTGATTTGTGTGAATCAAGCAGGAATCACTGGTTTATTTTAGGGATTTGGCATGGAGGAGACCCTTGAGTCTTACAAAAATAACAACTATAGCTATCCATTTCTAAAAGATTAATCTTCAGGCCTTGGCATAGGAAGAAGAGCTGTTGATGACAAAAGGGTGGTGCTGGTGTATGTGAGTGACTGACCATGTCTCCAGTGAAGTATTCTTTCCTCTGTGCATGTGAGATGAAGGGGTGGTTGGATGGTTCCCTACTCTCTGCTGCCAGACAATAGAATTCCTCCATTCTATGAGTCCATTTTTGAGGGGTTGGTTGGGGTCGTTCAACGCACGCCATGTTTTTCCTATATCCTTATGATTGCCTTGTGGACTGGGTTATTCACTGGGAGTATTAGCTCCTTTATGGCATTTCTTGACTTCCATTTGAGACATCTAAACATTTGTATAAGATGGACGCAGTCACATCACAATACTCATGATTGGTGGCATGGATATCTGCTGCACGATCTAAGAGAGTCACCAGGAGCATACAGTAGAGACCATCCATCAAATCACCAAGACAGTTTCTGGGCACAGCACACCTTTGTCATGGTGCATCCATGAGAGTCTCTGTAGCAGAACTATTTTCATTCATTTCTTGAGCTGGATCTATATGGGATGCTGTTCATGGGGTTCATTAAAAATCCTGCTTTAATGCCACTGGTCTACAATAAATATAGATTATTGGGGCCGTTTTCACAAGATCCTCTGAAGAACTGCATTCACTTTACAAACCAGATACAATCCAGCTTCAGCTGATACAAACTAGTTAAACAGCAAGCAATCCCAAACGAGCTCTTAAAAGTGAACAAGTGTTAAAATAATTTGGGGGAGTCATTGTGAATGACAGCAAAATGAATTGCATTGCTGATTTGTTTGGCAATGGCTTGCAGGGTGATGTGCTTCAGGTTCCACCAGCAATCATCTGTGGATCAATGAAACACTTTATTTATGCTCACACAGTGCTTTTGCTTGTCAATGATGATATCTTGGCATATGGCTTGGAAAGGAGATAACATGAACGCAACGTGGCACTCAATTATCCACCCATGCCAGTCAAGAGACATTGCCAGACAGCATGCTGTCAACTGCACTGCTTTTAACCTTAGACAGAGGCCTTGTATTTGAAGCTGTTTATCGTATGCTGGCTGTTTCCGAGAAGTCCTTCCACTAATCCCCTAGGTACGAACTAAAGGAGTGAGCAGAGAAACTCCAGCCTTCATTTTCTGCAGTCTCAAATCTTCACATTTTCCAGCCTCCCATTAGCACACATCCCACTTCCCATTCTGCCTGGTGACTTAAAGTAAATGGTATGTAACTGAGATCTCAAATCAGTTCATAGGGTAGGGGGGAAAGGGATATGATGCCAACATTTTATTGAACAATTGCACGAGGGTTTACGATTACTTGAGTCTCTGAGAGCTCAACTGAGGTATGACAGTTTATTGCACCCATATATTGTCAGGATCTAATTAGTCCCACTGCTGAGCATTGCAGCAGAAAGTTTTAGGGATGTGCAGCTTTGATGCTTGCATTACTGATATGGTATGGTTGGCACCAAAAAACCCTGAGCATATCCATGCAGCAGTGCAAACCATGTGGGAATCTTCCTGGAAGGGAAGTCACTGACAATGGGCTGGGAAATCCATCATGATATTCCAAATAATGTATGTTCTTTAACTAGAAATAGGCAAGTTTCCCTGAATTTGAATCAGAAAAGGCTCTCCAGTGACAATAGTTACTGGAATATGCCTTTTAAAAAAATAATCATTTTCTCCTCTGAGTATTCTGAATTGGTTGGAAATTGCCTGTTTTGTCCTTTGTGCATCCATAATTCTGGGAGGCACTCCCCTCCTCTTCAGAATATTCCACATTGTGGCTTACCTCTGCAATTCACTGCTGTTCTGTAAGCAAACAACAAAATGTGAAACCCCACATAGCACCTGGAGAAAGACTAACAGCGGCATTAGATCAGTCAGTGGTCAGATGGGTAGGCTTTTGGGAAGAGGTACCTGTGCCCACAACTAGAATAAGGCATCAGCCCCCATGTTCTCTCTGAGAAACTACGGCTCCCCAGACTTACCTGGGTGGAGGGGTGTGGGGCATGGTGGCTGCCATGATCACAGGCTCACCCAGCTTTCCCAGATGAGCCTGGAGCCAATTAATTCAAACTTCCCAGTCACCCAATCAGGATGGCCAAGGGGTTGGGAGCAGGAAGGGCCTGGCACTAGACTGGAGGGATGCAGTTATCCCTCTGGTCCTTCACTTCATTCTTGACGGGCAATTCCCACCCAGCCCTCCCTACATTTTTGGGTTTGTTTGGCTTTATGTTTAAAGTTCCTTGCTGTTTCTTGTGAATTCCTTTCAGTCACAACTTTCTCTGGTGGTCTGGCATTGGGATTGGATCCTGTTGGGGAGAGGCAGAGCCTACATGCCCAGTCTCGCCATTAAGGGGTTTCCCATAAGGAATCTTGGGAGTGAGTTATGGTGGTGCATGCCCAGCTCAGGGGCAGCCAGGGCATACTCCCAGGAGGCAGGGGAGTCACACAGAGGTATACACCCACGTGATCTCCCACTTACTGTCAGTCTTTGGTCCCCCCCCCCTCAGAGACCATCTGATGGGGCTGAAGGATATTGGCTAGCAGGCGGGTCAACCTATGTGTGGGATCCAACCTCTATGCATCACCAATGCTCCTCTTAGCTGGAATTTTAATAAAGTTATGGCCGTTTTCATGCCAGCCAATTATCTGGTGTGTGTTTTGTCACTGTGCCCCTCTCCCTTCCTCTGCCATCATTGTTGGGCTGCAACTGAATTCAGATAAGGAAATCTGGCTAATGAATGGAAGAGTCTCTTATTGTAGATAATAATTCTATCGTACTACCTATTCCAACACATTCTTTCCTTCCCCCTCCATAAATAATAATGGTTTAAGGCTGACCTAGCTATTTGCATGAGACACATTTGCATGCTAGGTGAGAACTTGATGAACAGGTGAGGTCATGAGGACACAGGGTATTGTTCTTCGAATTACATGATGAAACAACCAAGCTGTGTTAAGTGTCAAGTGGCTGAGCACTTACTTGTGGGAAACACATTGCTCAGCAGCACATTTGCATGAACTCGCCCGCCAGAAGAGTCCAGCTCATGATCATGAGAAGACACAAATGACAAATTTAGTCCAAGGAATGCATACCTAGCAAGTGCCATGGATAGCAACAGCAGCTGTTGCTGAAAACAACAGTGACTAGTCCCAGGAATACTGCATACCTGGCAGGTGCAAAGGCTCAGAAAGAGATTGCTTTATAATCAGAAGAACTGGGGACAACTGGAATTCTTCTCATAATACTCCTGTGAATTACAAAGTGGTCAGGCTTCTATTCCAAGTATATTTGTGGTTAACTTCAACCGAATCTCGAGTTTAGCCATAGAGACCTAATTTTCATGTGGCCTGAGATCATGCATTTGTCCCCATTTTTAAAATATTGCCTTCGACAATATATTAAAAATTTTAATTTATTTTTTTTACTGCTAGGAAGCTTTCCTGATGGCATACACAGAACACATGTGCATACAATTTATGTATGCAGATGTTGTGTTCAACAAGTGTTCTGGCAGTGGGAACAGGGTCATCCACTCCCTCCCCATATGTAAGTTCAGTCTACATGACCCCCAGAATCATTGCCATCCCACTGGCAGCCCACCTGCTGGGGCTAAGCAAAGGATGGCTCGCACCCTTTGTGGAGTGTGTGGAAACAGCAACTGCCACTGTTTCCTCCTCCTCCTCTTCTTTCTCCCCTTAGAAGGGTAGAGTTGTGGGTTTTCAGGCCACTCCTGATATCAGGCTCAACAGCAGCTGCCCCTTTTGCTAAGATAGGTTAGGCATACTGCTTGTTTACCGGCTACCTAGTTCCCCGATACGCACTTTATCTGAGGTGGTGGAGGTTCTCTTGGGCATGATGCCGGAGACACCTAGAGTGATTGTCATGCAAAAGATACCTTTTCAGGGCTGTCCCAGGATTGTATAGCTTCTTTGACTGCCACAGGCCTCTCTCAAATTGTGATGGGCCCAGCACTTGAAAGAGGCCATACCTTGGACTTAATCTTTGGCCTTTGAGGGAAGTTCTAATTTCAGGAATGGAGGTTTGGCCTGAACCACTATCTATTCAAACCACAGGGAAGGGGGACAATTAAAATGGTCTAACAAATGGAGGCTCATGGATCCTACTGTAGGATGCTCTTTGGGGGTCTTAGGATTTCAAACACATGCTCTATTGAGGCTGTGGTGGGAACTTGGAATGTGAAGCTCCTTGAAGCTATCAACAAGATTGTCCCTTGTCAACCTCTTCCAGTACCCTGCTCCCTGGTTTTCCACAGAGCTGGCGACAGTGGCAAAGAAATGCTACTTCTCTACTACCAATGCATCAGCTACTTCACAACCCTCTCAATGGTTTAACCATCTTGGTATCTGCTTAGTCCTAAATTGAGCATTTAATGTTTGGGTCATGCAATATGTGTGCTTCTGTCTTTTAAAAACTGTATTGTTATATTCATTGACATTTTAATCTGGTTTTAAATTAACATGTTTATGTATTTTATACATGTTGTATTCCGCTCTAGGCCTGTTCATGGGAAAAGTGGATTAGAAATGATGATGAACAAAAATTAACTATGATACTTTTTGCAAAGTTTTTTTATTATAAAATATTGGGATTACGTGCTGATCTGGATGTTAGTCATAACATAGGTAAGTCTGAAGAAATGTCTAATACATCCTTTGGTCTGTTTATGGACAATTTTGACCCAGTTACCATGATATATTGACAGAATTCTGGGATCTGTGAAGGCCACTATTTGTGCCCTGGACCCTTGTCCATGCTGGCTACTAAAATCATATGAGGACTATATTATTGAGCCCTTGATATCCATCATTAATCAATTACTCAGAGCACCTTCTCTAAGCCACTCAAAAAGGTAGTTATCCATCCACTACTTAAAGAAACCATCCCTACTGAAAAATGATGTCTCCTATTATCACGCAAGATCTAATCTACACTTTCAGGGCAAAGTGATTAAGATAAAAGTAGCTGACTAAATCCAGATCTTCTTGGGTAACTCATCTGCTCTGGACCCTTTTCAGTGAGGTTTAGGGGTGTGCAAGCCAAAAAATTTCGGCTAAAGCCAAAAGCCGAAAGAAGAATCTCTTTCGAATAAGCCGAAAGCCGAAACGGCCAGCCGTTTCGGCTTTCGGCTTTCTTTCGGCTTTCGGCTTTCGGCTTTTTCAATGGGAAAATGCCTCCGTCTTCCCGGACGTCTGGGGGAGGCATTTTCCCACCGAATCAGCCCAAAATTGGTGGGGACCTTCCTCTAACCCCTCTCTAAAAAAACCCCAAGTTTCAGACCGATTAGACTTTGGGGGGCCATGTTATGGCCCCCCCAAAGCAGGTCCCCCTATCCTCCCATAAGAAAGCGAAGGAGCAGCATATTGTTAGCATGCTGCTGCTCATCTTCTTCATTATTTCCTATGGGGAAAAATGAAGAAGCAGGCTTCCTTTGCCAGGGGTGGCATTTTGCATGCAAAATGCCCCCTTACCCTCAGGGGCCCTTCTCCCGCCCTTCCTCCCACCAAGGCTCAGCCTGCTTCCACTTGGGGGGGCCATTTCATGGCCTCCCCAAGTAGGTGCTCTGCTCTCATCTCTACCACTGACAGCTGGGGGAGGCTTGTCTTGCCAGGGGTGGCATTCTGCATGCAAAATGCCCCCCAGCCCTCAGGGGCCCTTCTCCCACCCCTCCTCCCACCCCCCACCAAGGCTCAGACTGCTCCCACTTGGGGGGGCCATTTCATGGCCTCCCCAAGTAGGCGCTCTTTTCTCTACCACTGACAGCTGGGGGAGGCTTGTCTTGCCAGGGGTGGCATTTTGCATGCAAAATGCCCCCCAACCCTCTGGGGCCCTTCTCCCACCCTTCCTCCCACCCCCCACCAAGGCTCAGACTGCTCCCACTTGGGGGGGGGCATTTCAGGGCCTCCCCAAGTAGGTGCTCTTTTCTCTACCACTGACAGCTGGAGGAGGCTTGTCTTGCCAGGGGTGGCATTTTGCATGCAAAATGCCCCCCAGCCCTCAGGGGCCCTTCTCCCACCCCTCCTCCCACCCCCCACCAAGGCTCAGCCTGCTCCCACTTGGGGGGGGCATTTCATGGCCTCCCCAAGTAGGTCCTCTCAGCCCCTAAAGTCCACCCCTTACAGCCCCACACAAACCCAATTCCCCCCCAGCTGCCACACACAGACCCAAATCCCCACATTAGCCCCTCACAGACCCAAATCCACCCCCACCTGCCCCACACCCATAACCCCAGGAACAGGCTGGCAAAGGCCAGCCCTCTCCCTTTGTTCCTTATGCTGGGAACTTCTAAACTCTCTTTCCCTGGGCAATTCTGCACAGCCCAGGGGTGCCACAATGGTGGGCACACTTCTGAGTGCCAGCTGGTCCCTGTGAAAGAGCACCTGAACCACAGACACCCTCCCTCAAATTCCCCCACCACCTACAGAGATGGCTGGCCAGCCAGCCCCATTGTTCCCTATGATGGGAACCAACTGCACAACAAAGAATAAAACACGAACAACACAAAATAAAGTTTTTAAAAAATTATTTTCTCCCTTTCAAAGTACAAGTAGGCAAAGCATTATGACACATTACACCAGCAGTCCCCCACACAGAAAAATTAACACAACTCACTTAACATCAGAGAATCACAAAACACGATTCCTGTCAAAAACACTTTATTTCTTGAACAGCTTTAGGTTACACAGCAGGGGGGCATACCAAAGGGCATGGCAGCAGTATCTTACACAAAAATAACACAACTCACTGACATCAGAGAATCACAAAAGCACAATTCCTGTCAAAAACACTTTATTTCTTGAACAGCTTTAGGATACACAGCAGGGGGGCGCACCAAAGGGCATGGCAGCAGTATCTTACACAAAAATAACACAACTCACTTAACATCAGAGAATCACCCCAAAATATTGTTGTCAAAAGCACTTTATTTCCTTAACTGCTTTAGGTTACACAGTAGGAAGGCACAACAGGGCATGAAAGCAGTGTACTACATAAAAATAACACAACTCACTTCACATCAGAGAATCACACAAACACAACTGCTGTCAAAAACGGTGAAGTGGGTTGTATTATTTTGTGTAGTACACTTCTATCATGCCCTTTGGTGCGCCCCCCTGCTGTGTATCCTAAAGCTGTTCAAGAAATAAAGTGTTTTTGACAGGAATCGTGTTTTGTGATTCTCTGATGTTAATTTTTCTGCAGATACTGGCCTTATCTGCAGCCTTTGACATACTGGATCATGCCATCTTGTGGAGGCATTTGAACACAGAAGTAGATATCAGGGGATATGCTCTGGACTGGTTCAAATCATTCCTCACAGACCAGACTCAAAGGGTTGCTGTCAGAAACAATTTGTCATCAGTGTGGGTCCTGTACTGTGGGGTTCCACTATTTGTTTAATTATGTTATTTATAGTTTGCCTTTCTCACTGAAACTCAAGGCACATTACATAGTATAAGTCAATAAGAATTTTGAGACATTCAATAAACAATAGGGTAAGGGGAAGAGAAATTTGAAAACAAGCACAACTCCAATGTAAAGCCGAAGAAAACAAAAGCAAAACAAAAACCAGTGCTGAAACAAAACATAAAACAGCACAGAACTATCTGGTAGGAGTATAGTACGGCAACAAATAATACACAGTACTATAGTCTACAGTGCTATTTCCTTACAGCATAGCCCTATCACTTGTGTAACAAAGCCCTCCTGTATAAGATTGTGTAAGAAAGCACAGTCCTGTCCCCCATTCTCTTCATCCTCTATGCAAAGCCCTTAAGACAAATCATAATTCTGGACTTGCTTATCATTAATATGCTGATGATACCCCACTCTCATCTCTTTATCCAAATCTCCTGCTGATTTTATTTATTTATGTTATTTATAGTCTGCCTTTCTCACTGAAACAAAAGGCAGATTACACAGTGTGAGTCAATACAATCAGGTGCTGGTACATCCAACAAACAATGCAATAGGATAAGAAGTACAGAAAACAAGCATAGGACCAAATACCGATATGAAACATTGCAGAAACAAAAGTAATTTGACATTAACATTAAATGAGGCAGAAACTCTCAATAGGAGCATATCTACACCAACAGATAGTACCCAATAATATAGTTTACACGTCTTATCCCTTTATCAAGACATCGGTCTGACCCATTTCTTAGAGGATGGACTTATTTCCAGAGTTAGAACCCTCCTGAATAATTCTGTTTTTGCATAGCTCCTCTGAAGAGGTCCTTCTGCAGGCATTGCCCTGCAAATGGGCAAGATCAACAACTGCCCATACATGTGCATTCTTTGTTGTGGTCCCGAGTTTATGGAATGGCCTGACTGATTTGGACAGGAAAGCTTCCAATCCCTAGGCATTCTGCAAACTATGCCAAACTGAATTATTCAGGAGGGCATTTTTGCAAAGGTAACAGCTCTTTATTATAACAGAATGGTTGAGGAAGAAGTTTCAATAAAGGAAAACGGACTGTGGACTATTATACTGTGCATAGTACATACTACCTGTTGTTGTATGTAATGTATTATGCTATTGTCTAGTTTCTGAATTGGTTAATATATTGAATCAATAAGTATGCTTTGTTTCAGCTTTGTTCCAGATTTGGACTTTGATTTTTATTTCTGAAATCCTAATCCCATCACATTGCTTATTGGATGTCCCATCCTGTTGCCAGTCGCTCGCTGGGGATCCCCTGGTTTGAGCCCCCTCCCCCTTGCTTCCAAAGTATTTGGCAGTGGGGGAAAAATGGCTGTCACCATGGGGATGCTCTAGGATTCTTCCCTTCTAGTCTCTATGGAAGGAAGACAAGTTTTGGCTAGAGTGTGCCGTCTCAGTAAAAGCTGGGGCACACAGTAGGCGAGGAGGAGAGGTTGGTTAAGCTGAGTTTTTCTTCTAATGAGGCTGAAGGCCAACAGTAGCTTCAATCAATTCAGGGCTTTCTTATGGGCACTCTGTTCTTAAGGTTGTTTATTTGTACGTGCGTTATAGCTATGGCTGGGGGATGAGGTAGAAACCCGC
Source organism: Eublepharis macularius (assembly GCF_028583425.1). NCBI lineage: Eukaryota > Metazoa > Chordata > Lepidosauria > Squamata > Eublepharidae > Eublepharis > Eublepharis macularius. Next base: position 39,557,797 of record NC_072791.1, read on the forward strand.
ACCGCTTGCGCACAGCCTTCCGAGTCTCTTCCAGTCCTTCACTCTCCTACCTCCAGCAGTTCTGTAGCCAGAGGTCCTTGCCTTGCTCCATTTCATGCTGCCGGCTGCCTTTCCTAAATCTTACTTGTGTGCCTGGTGTAGCAGGGAAGGGGAAGAAGGCTGCCCGTGAGCTAGTGTTAGCTGCTTAGTTCCAATCTTCAGACAGTTTTGCAAAACAATACAGAAACTCCGCTTCCTCCTTCAGACTCTTTTTGTCCTCTCCCTCCTTCAGATTTTTTTTTTGTCCCAGGCAGCTGGTGGTGTAAGTGGATGCAAGCTCTCCTCTTGCAGTTGCCTCTCTGCAATTCTTGCCTCTCACCTGCAGCACACTCTGCTACGAAGATGAAGTTGGTTACTTATTCCCAGTTCCTTATTCGCACTTCTTTATTCCTTATTCGTTATTCGCAAAGCCAAAGAAAAATATTGTGGGAAAACTGAAAAGCTCTACGCTCCAAAATGAAGTTTGCAGGGGCACATATTATACACCTCCATATTCAGAAGACTCAGCACTCTAAGTGGACCTATACTGGGTCAGCCAACAAAACCCAGATCTTGAGTAAACAGCTTCAAAATAGGATGCCCCCAGAACAATTCAATAAGAAGAAACGGGCAGCAGCTGCAGCAGGAAAAAAACTGTGGATCACCCCAAATCACACAGATCTGAACTCCAGAGACTGTCCCCCACAAGAGGACATGAGCTGGTGCTGATCCAGTCTGGTTCTGGACCTCAGGCCTCACATGTGGCCTGCGTCCAAGCACGCATTATTACACATGGCTTTGACTATGGAACTGGTGAAAATATAAGCCCCCTGCAACCCCAAATAATCTTTGGATCACCCCAAATCACACACCCCTGAACTCCAGAGACTGTCCCCCACAAGAGGACATGGGCTGGTGCTGATCCAGTCTCTGGTTCTGGACCTCAGGCCTCACATGTGGCCTGCTTCCAAGCACCCATTAATACACATGGCTTTGACGATGGAACTGGTGAAAATATAAGCCCCCTGCAACCCCAAATAATCTTTGGATCACCCCAAATCACACACCCCTGAACTCCAGAGACTGTCCCCCACAAGAGGACATCTGCTGGTGCTGATCCAGTCTCTGGTTCTGGACCTCAGGCCTCGCATGTGGCCTGCCACCAAGCACCCAGTATTAGACCTTTTTTTGAATAAGGAACTGGTGAAAATATAAGCCCCCTGAAACCCCAAATAATCTTTGGATCACCCCAAATCACACACCCCTGAACTCCAGAGCCTGTCCTCCACAAGCGGACATGTGCTGGTGCTGATCCAGTCTCTGGTTCTGGACCTCAGGCCTCACATGTGGCCTGCTTCCAAGCACGCATTATTACACATGGCTTTGACTATGGAACTGGTGAAAATATAAGCCCCCTGCAACCCCAAATAATCTTTGGATCACCCCAAATCACACAGATCTGAACTGCAGAGACTGTCCCCCACAACAAGACATGTGCTGGTGCTGATCCAGTCTCTGGTTCTGGACCTAAGGCCTCGCATGTGGCCTGCCACCAAGCACCCAGTGTTAGACATTTTTTTGAATAAGGAAATGGTGAAAATATAAGTCTCCTGCAACCCCAAATAATCTTTGGATCACCCCAAATCACACACCCCTGAACTCCAGAGCCTGTCCCCCACAAGAGGACATGTGCTGGTGCTGATCCAGTCTCTGGTTCCGGAGCGTTGATATTTTATTTACTCTACCTCCCAGAAACCTGTATCAGGAACTGCTTCTGTTTTAAAGCAGGCCATGTTTTGGGCCTGCTCATCTTTGCAGCCTGGTCTGGAGTGTTAACTTATCCATTTGAGTGCCTGATTGTAAGTGGTCACACTTGCTCTCATAAGCCACTTCTTCCTCTTCTTGCCGTGAAGGAGCTGCTGTCCCTTCAACATCCTCTTCCCTTTGGACCTGGTAACTATAATCCCAATTGTGACATAAGTGAAAAAGTTACTCCTCCTCTTGCAAGCTTCTCCTTCTACTAATTCCCTCCAGCTTGCTAGGAGACCATTGCTGGTGGCAGGCCACATGCGAGGCCTTAGGTCCAGAACCAGAGACTGGATCAGCACCAGCACATGTCCTCTTGTGGGGGAGAGTCTCTGGAGTTCAGATCTCTGTGATTTGGGGTGATCCAAAGATTATTTGGGGTTGCAGGAGGCTTATATTTTCACCATTTCCTTATTCAAAAAAAGTTCTAATACTGGGTGCTTGGTGGCAGGCCACATGCGAGGCCTTAGGTCCAGAACCAGAGACTGGATCAGCACCAGCAGATGTCCTCTTGTGGGGGACAGTCTCTAGAGTTCAGGGGTGTGTGATTTGGGGTGATCCAAAGATTATTTGGGGTTGCAGGGGATTTATATTTTCACCAGTTCCATAGTCAAAGCCATGTGTAATAATGGGTGCTTGGAAGCAAGCCACATGCGAGGCCTGAGATCCAGAACCAGAGACTGGATCAGCACCAGCACATGTCCTCTCATGGAGGACAGTCTCTGGAGTTCAGGGGTGTGTGATTTGGGGTGATCCAAAGATTATTTGGGGTTGCAGGAGGCTTATATTTTCACCATTTCCTTATTCAAAAAAAGGTCTAATACTGGGTGCTTGGTGGCAGGCCACATGAAAGGCCTGAGGTCCAGATCCAGAGACTGGATCAGCACCAGCTCATGTCCTCTTGTGGGGGACAGTCTCTGGAGTTCAGATCTGTGTGATTTGGGGTGATCCAAAGTTTTTTTCCTGCTGCAGCTGCTGCCCGTTTCTTCTTATTGAATTGTTCTGGGGGCATCCTATTTTGAAGCTGTTTACTCAAGATCTGGGTTTTGTAGGCTGACCCAGTATAGGTCCACTTAGAGTGCTGAGTCTTCTGAATATGGAGGTATATAATATGTGCCACTGCAAACTTCATTTTGGAGTGTAGAGCTTTTCAGTTTTCCCACAATATTTTTCTTTGGCTTTGCGAATAACGAATAAGGAATAAGGAAGTGCAAATAAGGAACTGGGAATAAGTAACCAACTTCATCTTCGTCACTCTGCTGCAGAATGAGCTTGATAACGCTCCCTGCAGGAATAGCCAAAATGGGTCAAGACTGGAGGGAGGGAATGCAAGACCTCTTCAAACAGCCTGAGCTTCGGTGCTTGCTTGTATTTGCTTTGCATTTGCTTTCTTGCTGCCTTCCCTGCCTTTCTGCCTGGAGAGGAGGGCAGAGGATCTTTCCTCTTGGCAACAAAACCAGAGGGACAAGCAGGATATTAACCCAGTGACACCTTAGAGAGCAAAAAGTTCTTCAAAGTGTAAGCTTTCAAAGAGTCAGAGCTCTCTTCTTAAGACGCAAGGGACAAAGAGTGAGGGATGAGTACCTGAGTCTTTAGCTGCCTGACTCCTCCCTGTGCAGGCAGCCTGAAGCGTTGATGTCTCCTTCCCCCCAGGTCCCCAGTCCTGTCCTCGGTTCTCTGCCAGAATACTGAGTGTGCACCTGCACGCTGCATAGAGCCATTGTTTTCTACTTCCTGCCAGCATGCTAAGAGAATTTAAGAACTCCAGAGGAGGAGGGAACCATTGCTGCCCAAAATGGCTAATACTGCTGCCTTCCCTCTGCCTGTCACCCAAAGACATTCTTCCCAAGGAATAGGATTGGAAAGGTTTGGCACATTTTGGGAAGCCTGAACTTGGTGTTGAATGCAGCTATTCCCTCGTTCCTTTGTGGACAGTTCAGGAAGGGTCGCTGTGATTGAGATAGAGGGAGGGTGTGTGTGTCTGAGAGAGAGTGTATGACTATGAAGATGCAGAAAGGAGGGAAGATATGGGTGAGTCACAGGTGTGTGTGTATGTGTGATAGACTTATGTTTGAAGGAGCTTTTCCCCATGCCCATCCATTTGCACTCTCACTTGAAAAGAAGTTCAGAATCTCTTAGGAGCATCTCAAATTATTTAGAATAGAGATACTCTTCCCTCCCCTCCGCCCCACAACACACACACACATACAGTTTGAAGAACTTCAGAGCATAATGTGCCAAAACACGAAACATTACGAGATTGACGTGGAAATAGAGGTTCCAAAAGCATATACTTCAGAACATAGCAAGGGCTTTAACACAGCGTTCTTGCTACATTACATAATGGATTTGAAAATAACTGACCATCATAAAAGCTACTGAGCATTCTCTGAAGGTTAATTTCCTTTCCATTCCCTCAGTGTAAAATTGAGGCAATCACTTTACTCACAAGTCTGTTCAAAGAATCCGGCACTCCAGGCAGCAGCCTCGCTGCGTTCAGCCTGGGGCCGTAATTTGCAGGCTTGTGGGAGGGAGACAGACCCCCTCCCTCATCCGGGCATTCTGGCCGGGGGCGGAGCCAGACGCCTCAGAGGCTGCTCTGCCGTCCCGGCCAGCAGTCGCGATCTTTTCTCGGAAGGGGAAGCATCGTGCTTTCCCTGAGCAGGGCCATCGGGCCTGCCTTCCGAGCGTGGGACGGAGGGCGGCTGGCGCGGCGGCGGCAGACGACGGTCCGGCAAGAAGCGGCTGCGTGGGCGTGCGCTCGCGCCGCGTGGGGCCGCGTCCGGCCGAGGAGAAGCGGCGCGGAGTCGGCGGCCGCCAGCGAGTGCGCGGCAGCGGCAGCGTTGCAGCCAGAGGCTTCTGGCTGCGGGTTGAGTCCCTGGGTCGGGGGTTGGGGCGACTGCCGCGCTGCATAGGGCAGCCACTTTGGGCGGTTGTTTGGAGCGGCGCGGTTGGTTGGGCTCGCCTTACGGCTTTTCCTGGGCCTTTTCCTTCTCCTGCCCCCCCCCCTTGGCCTCGGCTGAGTCAGCCCGTTTGGCCGATTAAGGGGTTGCTGCCTGCCTTGGGCTACTGGCCCCTCGTTGGCTTTGGCTGGCGCCGCTTGGACTGAGGGCGGTGGCCATTTGGCGGCCATTTTGATTGGGTGGTTGGGCGGCCATTTTGTGCCTGTACAGGGCGGCTAGGGCCCTCGGGCCTAGGCTCATTGGCTGCTGCTGGCCTTGGCATAAGGGGTCCTTTGCAGGGCCGTGGGGGTCTTTCTGCCCCCATTCAAGGTAAGAGAGCCTATAGCTCTCTGGTATAGTGCCTGCCTTGGGTGCAGCCGGTCTTTGGCTTAATCCTGGGTATCTCCCGGTAAAGATTTCAGAGGGCAGCAGTTGCAAAGCATTTATTGCGGGGTCTTGTTGTGGGGAGAATAATAACATATTTCCTTTTGTTGGCAGCAGGTTGGTTGGGAATGCCGCCCAAGAAAGGAAGTGGCCCATCTAAGGGCAAGCAGCCTGCTAAGCGGGCAGCTCCCAAACGGCCTCATCCCCCGGCTCTGTCTTCCGAGGATGAGGATGGTGGGCCTAGCCGGCAAGAGATTTTGGACAGGCTGGCGGCTCTTGAAGGAGCACGGGGTGGTGCGCCGGCTGGGGGATCAGGGGCCAGGGCTCGGCGGCCTACCGAGAAGGCATCCGCTGCCGCCTTCCAGAGGGAAGTTATGATGCGTCTTTCTGCTCTTGAGTCCAGGGCTGTTCTGGAAGAAGGTGTGCCTAGCGGTGCTCCCGCAGAGCCCAGGGCATCCGAGGAGGTTCCCCCAGAAGAAGAGAGCGACGCAGTCGAACCAGGGCCGGTTGCCATTGCTGTGGACCCTAACACCCAGGAGGGTAAGTCTGCCTTGCCTTCGCAAGGGTGCACCTGGCCTTGGGGGCCCTGGGGTCAGTTGGCTGCCTCCGGACCTCCCGGCTCTACACCTACACCGGCTCTGCATACACCACAGGTCTGGGTTCCTCCTGTCGCGGCCAGTTGGCAAGGCTATGCTAGCCCTTCAACCAGTCAGCAGCAGCCCCCTGTGGCTGATCCATTTGGGAGCCTTCAGGCTGCAGGTTGGCCTTATGGGCACGGCCAACAGTGGGTTTTCCCCCCCTATGGCTCCTCTCCTTACGGCTTTGTCCCGTATAGAGCCTTGCCATTTGGTGACACCGCTCTCCCCTTGGGTGATCACCTGACACAGGCCACTCGGGATAAGATTATAAAGGGGGAGTATGTCGATGTCTTCACCCTTCTCTTCAGGGAACTGGAGAAAAAGGACAAGGAAGACTTAGACGAACGGGATAAAGAAAAGATCAGGCGTAGGCGCGTTGATAGGTGTTGGTCTAATTGGTTGCCTGGATTCCTCATATACGCGGGCGTGTTGGCCAGGGCGCACCCTTGGAGGGCAGCACCACTGTTCCAATACCTGAATATTATTTATCGCGGGTACACGGACTTTGTGGGGCCAGCTTGGCTCCAATACGATGAGGAATTTAGAATGCGGGCCGCATTGAACCCCAGTTTGCCGTGGGACCAAATTCAGCAGCAGCTCTGGCTGCAAGTGATGTCCCCTGCTAAGCCTAATGCTGGGGACCGTTCTGATAGCGGCCATTTGATTCAGCGCCCCCAGGCTACGCCCAGCACCCGCGGTTCCGCGGGGCAGCAGGTTCAATTCCGGCTGCTCTGCTGGGATTTCACTTCTAAGGGTGTGTGCAGTAGGAAGGCCTGCAAGTACAGGCATGAGTGCCCCGCTTGCGGGGGACCTCATTCATACGCAGCCTGTCCTAAGGCTAGGCAAGGGGGCGGTGGTAAGCGCTTTGGGGGAGGCAACGCCCAGCATACTGTTGGAAAAGGGCCCCAGCCCGGTAAACCTGAAAGTTCTTGAGCGCTTGTTGCGGCTCTACCCCAGGCGTCAGGACGCCGAATTTTTGGTTTCTGGTTTCCGTTTTGGTTTCCGTATTCCCTTTCAGGGCCAACGGGCACCTTTCATGTCTGCCAACTTACGTTCTGTGGCGGGCATGGAAGAGGTGGTCCGTGTTAAGATTGCCAAAGAGTGCACGGAGGGACGGGTCCTTGGGCCATTTGATTCTCCCCCTGTTCCATGTTTGAGAGTCTCGCCATTAGGTGTTGTTCCCAAAAAGGCGGCTGGTGAGTTTCGCCTTATTCATCATTTGTCATTCCCCAGGGGTGGATCGGTGAATGATGCCATCCCTGAGGGACTTTGTACCGTGCATTATACGTCCTTTGACCAGGCGGTCAAGGTGGTTCGACGGTGCGGCGTTGGGGCGGAGCTCGCGAAGTGCGATATTAAATCGGCATTCCGTTTGCTCCCTGTTCACCCTGAAGACTTCGAGCTTCTGGGGTTTTCTTTTGAGGGCAAGTACTATATGGACAGGGCCCTCCCCATGGGATGCTCGATTTCCTGTGCGGCATTTGAGCGCTTCAGTTCCTTTTTGGAATGGGAGTTGCGGCGCCGATTCTCTTGCCCAAACACCTGTCATTATTTAGATGATTTTTTATTCGTTGGGCCAGCGGGCACCGGGCAGTGCGCCCAGCTGTTAGAGGGTTTTGTTTCTCTGGCAGGGGAGCTGGGCGTTCCCCTGGCACATGAGAAAACTGAGGGCCCTTTACAGGTGTTGACCTTTTTGGGCATTGAGTTGGATACCGTCCAGCAATCTCTAAGGCTCCCCATGGCTAAGGTTGAAGATTTGCGACGCAGGCTTGCGGACTTTCGTGGGAAGAGCAAGGTTTCCCTTCTCGAGTTACAGCAGTTGCTGGGACACTTGAACTTTGCCTGCAAGGCAGTTGCCCCCGGTAGGGCGTTTTTGCGTCGCCTGTGTGATGCTATGGGTTCCTTGCGGTTACCCCATCACAAAATGAGGGTCAGTAAGGGCTTACGCGATGACCTTGAGGTATGGCAGGCGTTTTTGGCCTCCTTTAATGGAGTGTCCTTTTGGAGGGAAGACCTCTTGTTGGAAGCAGAACTTCAGATTGCCTCGGATGCTGCTGGAACCTTGGGCTTTGGTGTATATTTTCGCGGACATTGGTGCGCGGAACAATGGCCGGCTGACTGGTTAGATCAAGGTTTGTCTAAGGACTTAACATTTCTAGAGTTTTTTCCTTTATTGGTGGCAGTGTGGATCTGGGGTAAGGAGTTAGCAAACCACACGGTCCACTTCTGGTGTGACAACCAGGCGGTGGTACATGTGGTAAACTCCTTGTCATCGAGGTCTCCAAGGGTCATGGGGCTGGTGCGCCCCTTCACCTTGAAATGCTTGCAGTTGAATATCTTATTTCGGGCTAAGCATGTTCCTGGAATTTTGAATGGGGTGGCAGACGCTCTGTCTCGCCAACAGATGGGGCGTTTCTGGCTCCTCGCTCCGGAAGCGGATCGGTGTCCTGTGCAGATGCCCAAGGAGCTCTGGGAGCTTGGAAGGCGGAAGCGGAACGGGCGATCCAGCTAGCCATCGCCCCTAGCACTCGGCGGGCTTATCAACGTGCGGTAGGGCAGTTTACTGGTTTTCGGCAGTCAGCTGGTCTACAGGAGCTCTGGCCTGTTCCCGTGGAGCATTTGATGCACTTTTGCGTGGTGCAGCGGGGCAGGGGGCTTTCCGTTAAGTCCATTAGGGGTCAGCTGTCGGCGTTGGCATTCATCTGCAAGGCCCGTGGTTTGCCGGAAGTCACTGGGGATTTCCGCATACGCAAAATGTTAGAAGGTTGGTCGAGGGAGACCAGTGGGCCTAGGGACCTGCGCCAGCCCATTTCCCCATCGGTGCTGAAGGGGCTTGGGGCAGCTTGGGAGACAGTGTGCTCCTCCGATTATGAGCGGCTGCTTTTCCATGCTGCTGCGCTGGTGGCTTTCTTCGGGGCCCTGAGGGTCAGCGAGTTAGTAGCCCAATCGCGTAAGGACTTGTCCGGTAGGGCATTGTTGGCATCTGACATTGCTTTTGTGGGGGATAAAGTGTCCATCAGGATTCGGAGGTCTAAGACTGATCAGCGGCAGAAGGGGACTTCACTGTCGTTGGGTCCTTGTGCTGATTCTGACCTTTGCCCGGTCCAGGCACTCAGGGACTATCTTTGCATACGCGGCACATGTGAGGGTTTTCTTTTTCGGCATGCTGATCAGTCCCCTTTGACGCGGTATCAATTTTGGGCTGTCACGGAGCGGGCCCTCGGAAAGATAGGGCTTTCTGGGGTCAAATTCGGAACCCATTCGTTTAGAATTGGGGCGGCCTCTATGGCAGCTGCGATGGGTTACTCCTCAGGTGCTATTCGTAGGGTTGGCAGGTGGCGGTCCAGGGCTTTTAAGAGTTATATTCGGCCCCTCATGCAATTTTAACTGGTTACTAACTGTTCTTTCCGTAGGTGCGGCACCGGGCACTGGAAAGCGCAGGATCCTGATATGCGGGCACAGCATGATTTTCTGGGCTGCCCATCAAGCCAGGAGAACTGAAATCGGATCTCAGCTGGGGCTCAGTGCTGTGGCCGTTGTTGAGTGGCAGGGTCGGCGCGGCCTTCGTTGGCCTGGCCTACTACCACTGTTGTTTGGGGGCAGGACGGGTCCTCCTCCGGATATTTTGGTAGTCCACCTCGGTGGAAACGACCTGGGATTAGTACAGGGGAAGGCCCTGTCCCTGCAGGCGACCGATGACCTCCGGCTGATAGCTAGCCGTTGGCCTGGGGTCCTGATTTTTTGGTCTGAAATTCTTCAACGTCGGGTCTGGAGGGAAGCTTTAGACCCCCGGGCCATCGAGGGAGCGCGTCGCAAGGCGAATAGGGCTATGAAAAAGCCTCTGGGGACTGGCTTGGGAATTTATTTGCCCCATCCACGAATTAAGGCCGAATTTGCCCATCTTTACCGAGATGATGGAGTTCATTTGTCTCCTGAAGGCAATGAAATTTTCTTAGATGACTTCCGGCAAGGGCTTAGGTTGGCCTTAAGCCACCTGTGGGGTGCGAGGGTCTAAGCAGAGGCTTGACCCTTGCAGTGGCAGGAGTTTTGGGTAATAGGGAGCGGGCCGGTGAGCACCCAGAGGCATTTCCCCATAGGGGAAACAGGGTCTGCCAACAGTGTGGTATGCTTGTGACGGCTACCATTGCACAGGCAGACGCCTGCGGGGATCCCCAGGCACAAGTCCTTCCCTCATGCTGTACGGCTGGGGCGTTAGGAGCTTGATGGGGGGATCCAGTAGCCTAGCTGGCCGGGAGGCAGCCATTCCTTGGATGGCCTAATCCTGGGGCTGTGGGGCTCGCCCAGGCAGGTCAAGGCGGAGGTCCAGAGTGGACCCCGTGGCTTGACCTGTACCGCTTAGTTTGCCCTTGCCGTTGTTCATGTTATGTTATTCAATAAACGGCCATTTAGTTCCAAGCCTGTGTCTGTCTCTTTATTCCCACTAAGTCTGCAATCCGGCACTCCAGGCAGCAGCCTCGCTGCGTTCAGCCTGGGGCCGTAATTTGCAGGCTTGTGGGAGGGAGACAGACCCCCTCCCTCATCCGGGCATTCTGGCCGGGGGCGGAGCCAGACGCCTCAGAGGCTGCTCTGCCGTCCCGGCCAGCAGTCGCGATCTTTTCTCGGCCCACCCGCCTCACCCTGTAGCAGGGCAGGATTAGCCGGCTGCCGTTTCCGGAGCCAGGTAGGAATTTTTTGCCCCCTGCCGGAATTGGCAATTGTGCGGGGGGTTTTTTCGCCTACCTTGCACTGTTGGCAGTGGTATGAGGCTTTGGCCGGGGTGGGCTGTTGGGGTTGCCCCTGGCAGGAGTTTTGGGTAATAGGGAGCGGGCCGGTGAGCACCCAGAGGCATTTCCCCATAGGGGAAACAGGGTCTGCCAACAGTGTGGTATGCTTGTGACGGCTACCATTGCACAGGCAGACGCCTGCGGGGATCCCCAGGCACAAGTCCTTCCCTCATGCTGTACGGCTGGGGCGTTAGGAGCTTGATGGGGGGATCCAGTAGCCTAGCTGGCCGGGAGGCAGCCATTCCTTGGATGGCCTAATCCTGGGGCTGTGGGGCTCGCCCAGGCAGGTCAAGGCGGAGGTCCAGAGTGGACCCCGTGGCTTGACCTGTACCGCTTAGTTTGCCCTTGCCGTTGTTCATGTTATGTTATTCAATAAACGGCCATTTAGTTCCAAGCCTGTGTCTGTCTCTTTATTCCCACTAAGTCTGCAAATTATTTTTCTGCAGCTACTTTTGGTTACTGTTCCTAGTATATCCAAAAACAAAACAAAACCTATGTAGAGTATTTTATTAACAGTTATGAAACTAACAACACAGCATGGACATTTTTAATTTATACAGCACTCTTCATCAGGCTGGATATTAGAAAAATTGGATGGGAAAGAGACAATATATCTGACTTATGGTGGCTCCAGCAAGGGAGCTTCTAAGACAGGTGAGGGGCACAGGTGATTTGCCATTTCCTTCCTCTACCAAGCTCTCAGCTTTTTAAGGAATCTGTGAGAAATATGTGCTTAACTACCCATATTTGTTTTTTCTTTTTAAAAGATTTTTTAAAAGTTTTTTTTAAAAAAATATTCTTTAAAGTATCCTTGATTCCCACACCATTTGATCTTTGCATATCTGCTCAGCACCCAACACAGGATGAGGTTGGTGAAGGGACCTACAAATTATGGCCTGGAACATCTTTCCTCTCCCTACTTTAACAGCCATCCTAATGAAGAATTCTGGAGAACTTGAAATGATGTCATCACGCTGGCCATAGACGTGCTCCCACACTTCGTGCGGAGCTAATTCTGGCCTGTTTGGGGCCAAAATTGGCCACAATGAAGCACAGGAACATGCCCGCAGCCAGCATAATAATGTCACTTCAGGAAGTGATGTCATTGCACCCCCCAGGAGTGCATGCGCTGCACATATTCCAAAGGTGCCTGCCAGCGGGGACCCCAAAATTCCTGCCAGTTGCCAGCAACCTGCAGGCAAGAAGATAAACTGCTGGGAGATTTCTCACCACTGGCGGGCACCTGGGGTCCCTAGTGGTAAGTGATATAAGAGGGAGAATTTTAATTTTAATTTTGAAAGCAGGAAGTGATAACTGGAATAGGCAGGTGAGGAGGCTGTACCCTGGAAGTGACATCAGAGGAAGGGGTGAAGTTTCAGTGTGGCATCCTGGAAGTGATGTCACACAAAGGGTGGGGTTTGGAAATGACCTGAAAGTGACACCACAGGACATGATGTCACAAAGTGACATCACATCCTTGCTAAGCACCACCCCCAAAATCTCCAGGTATTTACAGAGTTGGACCTGGCAACTCTATATTCATTGCACTTACTTACACTGGGTAATCTACCTTGAGTCTCATTGAGAAAGGCATAAAATAATGTAAACAGATGGATAAGCCATGAAGGGTTTGGGGTCAGAAGCAAATTGCTGTTAATAGAACACTGGAGATACAATCCAAGCAGCTGACTTCAGACAAGAGTCTCCATGACGTGTTTGGTACCAATAAAATTTGCTACTGTGTCTTCAAAGTCAGTCCCACACAATGTCATAGTAATAACACTGTGAAAGAATTACATCTAACTATATAGTTAATAAATATAGAGTGCGGGTTGGGATTTGATGAGTCCAAAGAGACATATCTGTTCCTTTCCCTCTGAAGATGGAAGTCGATTTGAAAAAAAGGGATACTTTACAATGGAGACTTACCACTGGTCTTTTTCAGAGGGAGATGTATGAACATTTACAGCCAAGTGCTGGTGGGTGCCTCTTTATTTTCTTTGACATTAAGGATTCTGCAAGCATTTTCTGTCTCCTTTTACATCTGTGTGATTATTCTCCAAAGCTTCTAACCTCATATGCTTCAGGGGCTTTTGCTTCTATCGTTGTAGATTTGCTTCAGAAGAAGCCCGTGGTTTCATTTGTTTGGAGCTTTTAAGCAAAAACGAGTTTACAATTAATTAGTCGGAGCATTCCAGTGTCCAATATAATAAGGGAATTTTTTTTTAACTTTAATCATACGACTTGTGAGAGGTACAAGGAAAAAGGTCTGTATATTAATGAAGACACTACTCTCTTTACACGATGGGTGAACTTTGAGCTGAATCCTTTTTTCTTGTTCCTGGTAGCAATTTTCATACAAAATTAAAATTTGCTCAGCTTCATTTGTAGGGAAAATACGCTTTCAAATTGTAACAACAAGAAACAATCCACACCTTAAAAACTGGGTCACTCCATTTAAATGTGTACATGTATGTAACATGCATCTACATCTGTGTAAGATGTGAACATGTGTGTAACATGTAAATGCCATAATTTCCGTTGGGCTTATAAGTTAACAACTAGGCCAGTTCTCCTTACTAGAGGTTGGCTGCATTGATAAAACTTTTCCCAGCTGGTTTTTCCTCTTTGTCCTCTTTAAAAATAGTGCAACAACCAAGCACATGTCTAGTAGGTTTCCTTGCTATAAGCAAAATGGCTGAACACTCAGAAAAACAAGGCATCTCTGAGAAACCTTAATGCTACTAGGTATGTGCAGGGATACTTATCACCTTATAGGGTGGGCTCTATGTTATACTTTAGAGTCTAGGGGAAATCGAAGTCCTAAAGTGACATCACATCCCTGTTCACCTCCTTCCTCTCCCAAAACTCCATCCTCCCCAGGCACCCCCCCAAAAAGATATCCAGGAATTTCCCAAGCCAGAGGTGGCAATTCCAGATATGTGGTGTACAGTAATACTTGTACAGAAACACAGGGACAGTGAGACCAAAGAGAGAAGAAGGGAGTTTGATGTGTATGGGAGAGTTTTGAATGAATTAGAGGTGCTTTTAGTGAATCTGGGTATTTGCATTGAGTTTGAAATGACCTGGAAGTTTGGGGGGAGGGTCAGTTTGAGGAGGCTTGGGATGCTTGTGGTGAGTTAGGAGTCAGTTTGATGGTGTTATCTTGGAGATTGGGCTTTGGGACAAGGAGGAAAAGGCCTAACTCTGCCTCGGATGGCATTGCCACCCTCTGCTTTTATAGGAGATTGGGGATTTAAACAAAAATCTAGTCACAGTCCAGCACTTTAAGCAATACACCCAAATGGCTCTTTTTATAGGTTAAAAACACACATGCAAGCACACCATGACCTATCTTAACTAGCTTCTAAACACCAGTCAGAAGACTGCTACTTTTATACAGGAATCCATCTCCTAGATATCCATTATTATTTGTTTGAAATAATTATATCAACTTTCTGTGGCATTCAAAGCAGCTTACAAACCTATTAAAGCAATGTCACCAAGTACAGTTGTTAAAATAGATGATCACGGAAGCCAAGGACAGTAGATATAACATCAAACATTATATACATTTGTAGGAAAAGCCTCTTCTTTCACAGGGTGGTTCTTCTGTTGGAGGTTAGAAACAAGAAAACAAAATCTGGGAAGTGAATCCTCCCTTTCTAGAGTAGCAATACCACCACCAACCTCTTTAACTAACCCTCAACTTGAGACCGGTGACCAGAAAAAAGCCCACAGTCATAAATGCTCACAGGAAAAATGCCCACATGGAAATAAGCCCGCATGGAATGATACCATTTTTCTTTAATGACACCTTTTTAAATTGAATTTCAGAGCTTTTGGGATATATGCTGTTGGGTGCCGCAACCGTTTGATTTGCACACATGGAAAAATGCCCACATATTGTAATTTTCATGCAAAGCACCATAGATATTTATATTTGTGATTTGTGGATAGCCATTCATTTCCATTTATGAGAATGAACAGGTATTACCTATGTTTTACATTGTTATTTTAGGATTAAAATATGTCATATTCACATGAAACAAAATATAAGTGACCATTTTGTTAATGATGAACTTTATTAAGAAGGAAAAACAATAATAACAAAAATTAAACTCTACATAGAAGTATTTTAAAATAAAAATAAATGCTTTAAATGTATTAATTTACAATTTATCAGCCTGATATGTATGAAGTAATTTCTAAAGTAAAGACAGAAAGATGTTAAATTATGTATATGGCTAGTATAGACAGCTTTTTAAGAACTATATGGCTTTAAAATCTTCAAATAATATTATTTACTTATTTTGTTAGTAAAAAATTAATACCATAAGATAACAAAACCATAAGGTAACATTAAAATAAGTCGATTTTCTATCTCGATTTCCCTTTACTTGCATTTTAACAAACACATTATGGTGCTCCCAGTGACCACGCCAAAAGACTACCTATACCTAATAATCAAAGCAACAACTATTTAACAACAATAACAGCAATAATAATAACTTAGATATAATTTTTCATTGCAAATTAGCCCATCTCCTTAAGTAATTAAGTTTATCTTTTACCTGCCAATATTGCTACAAAGAAGTGGCAACCATGTCATGTAGTGCCTCATATTTTCTCTTTTTCACCTCTAAGCGACCTACCTGTGCGTTAGCCAGTGTTAGTTTGTGGCAAGCCAGGTCCCTCTGCAGTCCATCAAATAGACCACACACTGGGATGACTGCAGTGGAATAGGGAATTAAGAGCATTGTGAAATCCCTCACTGTTCCAGGGCTGCATCATGATGATTCCACATTCTTACAGGAAACTGAGGATCTCTACCTGCTGCACACTCAATATATGTCGAAAAGGAATATGTGAGCACCTCATTGTGGCTGTCTTCATCTGGAAATGTGGCAGCAAGCTCATCAAAAACAGTTCTCACGTCATCGATTGGAACAGAGGCTAATGCAGCAAGAGATTTCAGTGTAATTTTTATGTTCATATTAGTTTCATATTCAGTCTTCAAGCCAATACTGTTGATTTTCCTAATGAGACTCTGACACAGGTGAAGATAACACCCTTTGTCCTCAGCGTGTGGAAAGGCAATCCTCACGGCATTCACACAAGCCTTCTCAAAATCAACCAAAACCTTTTGAAGTGCCAGATCTGGAATCAATAGCTTCATTATTTCAAACATTCTATTACAGGTGTCCATGTTCTTTTTTTGAAGTAAAATGTAAATACATGGTGGATACAAATTACCCACTTTGGCATGCCATGTGTACAGTTGGTAAAACATTTGGCACTTTATCAAAGGTGCCCTCGCCATAGATGGTATCTTTGTTTAATTCAAGCATAAGATCTCTATCGCCTAAAACCAGAATTCTGTCTGGATTTTCCACACTGGAATCATGAAGTATCAGTTGCCTATACTTTTCAGGAATGTCAAAATGTATGTAATTAATAAAAAAATGGTATTTGTAATTAAAGAAAACAGGTATCGTTCCATGTGGGCTTCTTTCCATGTGGGTTTTTTCTGTGTGGGCTTTTTCCTGTATGGGCTTTTTTCCATGTGGGCTTATTTCCACGTGGACATTTTTCTTGTGGGCATTTATGACCGTGGGTTTTTTCCTGTGGGCTTTTTCCCCTAGAACCCTTGAGACCAAGAAGCAAATCTCAAGTCCTATAGGGTTTAAGCAAGCAGAAGTCAGCCATGCAAAGTAAGACATTTTACAGACCGAGTCTAGAAAACAATTCCTTGGGAAGCTATGGTAAATTGGCAAGATGCTGGATTCCAATTGAAGCAAACCCAAATAACTCCACACAAATATAACTGATAAAGTTTATTAAAAGAAGTACAAGTAAATATAAATTATAGAAGTGCAAGTAAATACAAATTATAGAAGTATGCAAAACAGGAGAAGAAAATAATAAGCTAAATAGCTAAGCTAGCAAACACAGTAAAGGCTTTAAACTGGATGTTACCTTTCAATTAGGTCTCAACATCCAAAAGGAGCTTCCCAGTCTCAAGCCCAGAGAACGAAGATGATGAATAGCTACAGGCCCTAAGGAGGACAAAAGCTAGAATGGTTTAAGCTTTAAGGCTACCTGCCTGCAGTGTGGCTTAACCAGCTTGACTAATCAAAAGGCAATGTGCTTCTGCACCTAGACTGCCTTCAATGGCGGGGAGCTCACTCCCAGAATGCCATGCATTAATGCCATGGAATGCAAGTGCTAAACTCCATCCAATGTTCTGGCCTTGGGAGCTTCTCTGATCTTGCACCTGTGATACAACTCGTCTCCTTATCTAGCTGGGAACTTACAGTGCCACCTTGACTGCACTTTTCCACAGAAGGCTTCCACAGAAGGGCTTCTAATTATCTTCCAATGGCTTCTAACTAGGCCGAAAAGCCTGAATCAAATTGTGAATAGGCAAAGAAATATATAATCGGTTTCTTGACAGCATTTTCTAAGCAAACAAATACCAATGTGAGGAAACTGAACAATAGTCTGACTCAGTGTAAGGCAGTTTCATATAAACATGCATATTTACTAGGGTTGTTAAGAGAAATTCTCTTCATTCCTCTTTACCCAGTCTCTCTCTGAAATCCAACAATCCTTTTCCTCTTTTAGGAATTTGGTGAGTTTCTAATCAAGTCCTTTTAGATCAAATCGAAATTTGAAGAGAGGAGGAGCAGCATGGGAGGTTCTGCCAAAATTTTAGAATTTCACTGTATAGATGCTCAGAGGCACGCAATGTCTTCCCAAACCTTCCCATCTTCCTGCTACGTTACCACCCTGCCAAACTACCACCCTGGGATGTATAGCATAAAACAGCTGCAAGGGGTGAAGTTACAAAAGGGTGCCTTGATTTCTCTTTGAAGAGAAATGAAAGAAAAAGGAAAGAGAAATCCTGTTTTTAAAGGGGGGGTGGAATTAAAGGAATCAATGGCTGTCTCTAAAACAGTGAATTTTGGAACAAGAAATTCCCCACCACATAACAACCCTAATATTTACTTCAGTGCTTTGTATTTTGTGCCATTTTTGCCATCTGAAACTCGCCTTTCATTCATATTATGAGTTTGCAATGCAAATCTTAATTTGCATCTTTGACAGCAAAGGAGAGGCTGATGGATCGAAACAATGCTTTGTTTGAATAATGTCAGCTGCCATGACACTGACAGTAATGCAGAGCCCTAAATAATCAGTCCTCCTTGATATAGTTTTAAAATATGCAAGCTATTGTCTGAGCCATCAATGTGCTGGTGTGCCTGTTCCGCCATCTAATTTCATCCATCTCATTGACAGCTGACTACAGGAGACTAATTTCTCTTTAAAGCACTTCCCAATCGCATGTTGTTGTAATTAAATCAACACAGGAAAGTGTCGGTTCACAGCGAAGTGAACATGAGAAACCTCTCTTATGTCATTTTGGCAGAAACAATATTTTTACCTCAAATCTGCAAGTCACCTCAGAAACTGGTTGAAATTAAAGCTCCATGCCTACACATAGGTTCTCAAGTGCCAAATACTGGCATCTCCAGTCTTCTCAGTTTCAGGCCTATACTAACAACTTTCTTTTTTAATGAAGATGGCAGCGGCCATATAGTTGATGATTGCCACCAACTTGGATATATAATGTTAGTCCACTTCACAATCCCAGATAAGAGTCCTAATGAGGGACTCTTGTTGGATAAATAGGTGGCAGCAGTTGCTAGGAATGCCCTTCACCAGCTTCAGCTGTGGCCCTTCCTGGGCAGGAAAAAACTTGCCCTGGTAACATCTAGATTAGATTACAGCAATGAGCTCTACATTGAGCTGCCCTTGAAGATTGTCTGGAAGCTGTGTGGTGAAAGTGCAGCTGCCATCTACCAAACCAGCCTCTGGCTTGGATAGTGACAGGACTCACAAGTTCCTCTTTGAGGAAGAGGCTGCAGGAGTGTCACCCCCCACAGCTGGGTGACCTTGAGTCAGTCACAACTCTTCGGAGCTCTTTCAGCTCCACCCACTTCACAGGGTGACTCTCGTGAAGATAATAATAACAAACTTTGTAAACCGCTCTGAGTGGGCATTAAGTTGTCCTGAAGGGTAGTATATAAATTGAAGAGGAGGAGGAGGAGGCGGCGGCTGCGGCAGGAGTTTGCAGGGCTCCTGAGGCTCCCTTTCCTCCAGCTGTTGAGACTCAGCAATAGGAGGAGGAGAACCATGAGGTGTCCTTTGAGGTGGACTTGGAGGATGTTTTACAGTCCCCCCAGGGACTCATAGAATACTGGAGGAACTGGGGGATGAGCCTTCCTTGGTTTCCTCTGAGACCAGCAGCAGGCCTTTCAAGGGGAGGCAGGAGGAAGGGATGATGGAAGAAGAGGAAGAGTTGAAGGAAGTACCCACCCCCCAGGGGGCTGCCATCTCATCCCCTTTGCCCTCAGCCATCTCTTTCTGCCCCTCACTCAGACACTGTGTGACTGCTCTGAGCACCTGTCCTGATGCAGACTCACACTGGCAGCAGGCAAGGGTTAACTCCCAAGTTGTCCGAGCAGGGCAGCGCCCAGTTCCAAGGTTCAGGCACCAACTGGGCACACTCACGGCTTCAAGTCCAAAGGGGGATTCCAAAAACACATCCACAGGAACAGGCCAAGGTCAGGGACAAGAGAATCAATTCCAAACACAGCAGCAAGGTCAGTAGTGAGCGGACTCGTTGCTTCCACGCAGCCACTCCCTCTTCGGCTGCTTTTAAGCCTCACAGTGCTCAGCACCTGCCAGCTATCTCAGTCCTGCTCCTGCGAGCACTCATCATCACTAATGATGCCGGGCCGGTGCTGTGCTGCTAGCCTGGCACTGCGCCTTCTGGCTTGGAGGGCTCTTCTAGCCCTCCTCTGGCAGCGCTCCCGAGGCTCTGGTGATGAAGGGGGAGAGCTGGCCTGCACCTGGCTTTCTGTTGCCAGCCCAGGGCTGGGAAGCTGAGGAACCGATGTGCTGGGACCTGGCTGTGGATCAGTATCTGAGCCTTCAGAGCCTGCCTCCTCCTGCAGTGCCTCTGCCACTGGCTGTGGATCTGGGTCAGGTTCACCAGCTGCCTCTTCCTCAGAAGAGTCCTCTGAGTCTCTCTGCTCCACTGGGCCAGGTTGGTCCATGACAGCACCCCACAGGACGTGACTCCTGTGGTACCTGCAGCTCCAGAGTGGTTTGCATGCCCTTATACTTCCAATGTCTAGTAGCACTTCCAGAGGATGGAGGACCCTTAGTATACACAGTGCATACTGTAGGGCTCGGGTCAGTCAAGGGAAAGGCATCAATCAGCTGTCGACTACTAGCTTCAGGAACCACTTAAGGAAGCACCATGAGACAGTGCTTCTTTAGGAGGAGAGAGAGGCTGATGCTGCATGGCCTTCAGCAAGCCAGAAAGGGGATCATCCTGCAACCACCTTTGGCGTTCCCCTCTACTTCTTCTGTAGGGAAGGGACACCAAGCATTTTTGATGGAGATGTTTGGTGGGAGTGGCCATAGCGTGCCAAGAGGGGGGATTGCGAGGGCAACAAAATGAGTCACTTGGAATATTGCTGAGATAATTTTCATAGATGGACATCACTTGTCCATGGTCGATGATATTGGCTTCAGCGGGCTGCTCCAAGAAGTCTGTCCTTGGTACACACCCCCTGCTCTGAGCAGGACCGAGGTGCCCTTCCTTTACAGGGCTTCCAAGGAATATGTGAAGGGACAGTTGCCTCACACTGTTGGGAGAAGTATGTACTTCACATCCGACATCTGGACCTGGCCTCAGTCCCAGCATGCATACCCCTTGCTGACTGTGCACTGGTGGCAACCCAGTGACCTTCTGGGTGGGGGTGAAATGAACAGTGTCAGGCATGGGTGGATGAGGGGTGGATGGGCTGCCAGGTCTGCTACTGCAAGGTTTTGCTCCATGCCAAGGTTCTTGACGAGGAGCGCATGATAGGCTTTTGAGGGGGAGTGGAATTTCTTTTCAGAGGTGTTCTCCCACTGTCCCTGGGTTGTGCCTAGCTCTTAGGACTGACACTGGTAATGTGGAGCTAACTTGCAACTCAGTTTGGTTTGGGTGGAATTTGCTGGTTTGACGTGACGTTGGTCCCTTTGCTTCCCTTTGGTTCTGGGAGGATTCCATTCCCTTGCTTCAGTTTGGTTATGTTGGTGTTTCTCTGGGTTGAACTTGCATTTGGCCAGTGGCAGCCTTGCCCCTTTGTGTTTTTGCTTGTGAGTATCAGAGACTGCCAGCTTAGGCATTTCAAGTAACATCACTGCACAAATCCAAGGATGCATGATTTAAAGATTTATTGACAGTCTAAGAGCTCAGTACAGTAGACATTTCATTGACAGGAATAACCGTTCCTTCCCCCTGCTAAGCATTAAACTCATCAAGCCCAACCCATTCTACTCCCCCCTTAGTTACGCTCTAAGCTAAGTTCTAATTAGCTGAAGAAGGTAAAGTGAAAGTAAACAAAGGCTGGTCTTCTTTGGCCAACTAGGTGCATCTCCCTGGTAACTGGCTGCATCTCTCTGGTAACGTTGATAACATTCTCACTGATAACATTCCTTCTCACAGCTTCTCTGACATGTAGCACTCAATAACACTCTTAAAGCAGGGCACAGGAGATCAGGCCTGCAGCCCAAAATTGAACCTGCCCAAACTCTCCAAAGTATGGCAGGGGCCACCCTGACAGAGAGCCAGCTTGGGAATTTTCCCACCACAGGAAACAATAGAGAATGGCTGGGGCATCTTGTTTGGGAGGCACGTGGGTTCTTGGGGAGTTCAATTTAGTACTTTTGGGCTTCCTCTGGATTGAGTTTGCATTTAGTAGTGTGCCTTTGGCCAATGGCTGCCTTGCTCCTGTGATTTTTTGCCTGAGAGCTAGCTTGGAAAATATTCCCATCATAGGAAATAATGGAGAGTGGCTGGGGGCACCTTGTTCAGGGGCCCACGGAATTGATCTTGTGGTCCAGTCTTTCTGAAACTTGGGGGAGCTCTAGTAGACAGTCAGGAGTAGCTCCCTTGCAAATGTGGTGGGGTTTGCTTGAAAAAAAGCTTCTCCTCCAGCCACCCCCCCCCCCCCCGGATATTTTTCCTCATAGGGAATAATGTCAATGTCAACTTTCTGACATTGCCTAGTACTAGGATGAATTCCTAAATGTGAATCATCTTGTTGGGAAAAGCCTGAATATATTTTGTCCTTGTTCTTAGAAGCATTGGAAATTGCTAAATATTAAATTATCTTTGTGAGATAATGCACAGACTTTTCATGGGAAAATCATCTTAGTCCAACTAGCCTATTATTTGGCATTCTTAAATCATCTCCTGCCCCAGAATAGAGGGACGTCAGTTTTGAGAACTACAACTTCTTGGTATGGAGCTCCTATAATGAAGCAAGTACTAAACTACTAGTCAAAGGTGCCAACATGGACAAGTATTAGAAACAGTTCTTTTCTCTATAAGTCTTTAAGTGCATCTTCAACTATCGTATTTTTCATCTCCAGGGAGCTTGTGATAATGTGCATTGTTCTCCCTCTACCATTTTAGTCTGATACTGCTATACAGCAGCATCTCATATTCATGTTCTTTTCCAGTAAATCAGTATTTTTCTTTCTTTTCTTTTTAACATGGGATGGAGGGATTCTACTGGAATTACTTCATCCCATATTAATGGCATTGCCACTTTGGCCAGAAAATAATGCAATAATCTTTTGAAATGAGGAATAGGGTGATTAGGAACTGGAGGCTGGTGAACTTTTTTTCCCCCTGTGGCCAAGTAGACTATTAAAATGAAATAGTTACTCCTCACAGTTATTACTGGCACACTGCTATATAAGTCATTAAGTGGATTACTAGTTTACAGGCTCTTTTGGAATAGTTTTAGTCCCAGTGGTAAAACTGGGTATCTAGAACACCCATTTACCAAGTGACCACTGGAGTGCTGTGGTGAAAAGAGGGGTAATAATTCACAAGACCCCATGGGCATCATAAGGTGCTATAAGATTGTATTTGATAGTTGGTCCAGGTATATAGCTTTGTACCTTGATGTACTTGCAGATATAAGAAGCCTTGCATTCAAGGAAACAAAAGAGTGGCAGACAGGGCATAAGTTCAAATGAGTATTAAAAAGCAGTTTAAAAAATCAAGGCTATCCCCATGTTACTATTTTAAAATGTCCAAACTGGTTTTACAAAATCAGAGTTAAATAGTGTAAAGAGTTGAATCAGATCAATTTGATGGAAATATTGGGGAAAGGAACAAAACAAATACACAATGCAAACGAGTCTTCCACGTTGAACTATCTGTAGCCCTTCATCTAGAGATCCCAATGACTTGATCTTGGGCTGCTTTATCAGTCACTTTTTAATTCATTTTTCTCTAACAAACAACTCAAGATCCAAGTAAGAAAACCACCCCTGACCACCTCCCCCAGCTAAGGCTCCTGTGAGAATATACAGTATGTGCTATATTGGGTGCTAACTATGGATGTGCAAAATGAAAAAAGAGCTGGAAATACACCCAGAAATCACACTCTCATTTTGCTAAAGCAGCTTCTAGAACAGTAAACCAAAATAAGTTGTAACAAGTACCTACTACCCAAAGTGTTTCATCTCAGTTCGTACCTTGCAGTACCACCAGCAGCAGCAGGCAGACACTGGGCTCACCTTGGAGGATGCGAGAAAAGGAAAAAAGTGAACATGAAGCAAGATTGTTTTTAATGTTGCTGCACAGCACTGGTTGGTGAGGTTTCCTGCTTGGTTGCCACCCTGCTGCTGCTGCATCTTTGCCAGTCAGTTTCCCTCTATAGCTCAGGAGGGACTTAGGAATGTTCAGTTTGGAGAAGGGGAGGTTGAGACATAATTGTTCTTTTTAAGTATTTAAAAGGCTATCACTTAGGGGAGGGGAGGGAGCTGTTCTAGTTGCCAACAGAGGACAGGAGTCAAAACAACGGGTTTAAACTAGGGGGATGTGCAATTCGGATTTGGTATTCAGTAAAAATTACCAAATTTTACTTGATTCAGTAAAATTCAGTATTACCGAACTTAAATCTGTATTACTGATGAAGTCAGTATACCAAATTTATTGAGTAAAATTTGAGAAGCACAGCAGCACTGCTCCTTGCTGTTCCTTTACTAAGGAACAGCAAAGAAACAATGACCAGATTTACTGAATTTGCTCTGTATTACTGAACCAGAAAATGATTTGGTATTCCCCGAATTCTAGATTTTTTCTTGTTTGGTATTACCAAACTGAATCAATCATTTTTTTTCCTGTGCACACCCCTAGTTTAAACTACAGGTGGGAGGGTACCAGCTGGACAGTTGAAAAAACTTCTTCATATTAAAATTACTCCAGCAGTGGAATCAGCTGTCTAGGAATGTGGTGGGTTCCACCTTACTGGCAGTTTTCAAGGAGCGGCTAGATGAATACTTGTCGGGGATACTTTAAGCTATTCCTGCTTTGGGCAGGGGGTTGAACTAGATGTTCTATAAAACCCTTCCCAACTTTATGATTCTATGATCTGTTTAGTGTACACCTCTAGTGCTAACTGCCTGTCTATCCAGGATGTCAACCATTGTGATGGTTCAGTTTCAAGCCGTTGGAAAGCAGAACAGCACGGGATAAGTGAAGATTGAGTATCGAGCCCCCTCGCCTTTGGAAACTTTGAAGAAGCTTAAAGGAATAGCAAGACTTATGTTATATACAGTCCAAAAAGAATCAGGAAGATGAGGAAGGAACAGCTGGTAGAGTGATGGTTGTTGTGGGTTTTCCGGGCTGTATTGCCGTGGTCTTGGCATTGTAGTTCCTGATGTTTTGCCAGCAGCTGTGGCTGGCATCTTCAGAGGTGTAGCACCAAAAGACAGAGATCTCTCAGTGTCACAGTGTGGAAAAGATGTAGGTCATTTGTATCTACTCAGGAGGGGTGGGGTTGAGCTGAGTCATCCTGTAAGAGTTTCCCAGGGTGTGGAATGCTAATGGCGGGAGGCTTCACTGTGTCCTGAGGAGGTTCTTTTGCATATGGATTGGTACTTGATGTGCTAATCTTCTCTGCAGGGCTATTGTCGGGGATAGAATGTTTTGTTAGCCTGGTGTTTTTCAGAACTGGAAACCATGCTCTGTTCATTCTTAAGGTTTCTTCTTTCCTGTTGAAAAGGTCTTTTGGTGCTACACCTCTGAAGATGCCAGCCACAGCTGCTGGCGAAATGTCAGGAACTACAATGCCAAGACCACGGCAATACAGCCCGGAAAACCCACAACAACCATCGTTCTCCGGCCGTGAAAGCCTTCGACAATACAGCTGGTAGAGTCTTGAAGACTTCCAAGAGATAGTAGAGGAGAGATGAAAAGGAAGGAAGAAACTGTCAAAGTACTTGCTCTGATCTTCTATAGGATAGGAAGGCAAGCAGCCTGACTTTGAGAACGATGAAGGAATTGTGTTTGGGGCAGGACACTGTGGCTATCATAACATTTTATGCCAATTGTGATTGATTGAATAAACATAGCTGATTATACATCAAAGGTGTCTCTTCATTCAGCAGTCTCTGTGGCTCGAATGAGCAAGCATCCTGATTCTAAACACATTGAGCACAAAATAGTCTACCTTGGGCACATGAACACAATGGCCATATCCAGAGGAGTCATGAGGACTTAATGTAACCCTTTTTTCCCACATTCTGTGATTGCCTACATGGGTCCTCTAGGCTTGGGTCCCCCATTGCACTTGAACATCCACTTTAAATGAAAAAGTCTCATTCTTCAGTATGGAAGTGAAGAAGTGCGTTTACTGGATAAAGTAGCTGAACTGTGATAACAGTTCGTATTCTAAAGAACTTGGTGCTAACTTTCCAGAATTCAATATAGAGTCCTTTCTTTACCTCAGGACTACCTGGAAGAAAAGTGTGAGTCAAAGTTCAGATGATAATTATTGAACTCCTTCTTAATAGTGTGGTATTGCTTTCTAATATTCCCTGTATGAGGAACCGAGAGATGTGAGACTATATGCCAAAGGTAATTCATAGTTTTCTTTGTTGCCTATGGAAAAACAGTAGACAAAGTAACATCCTATTCTAAACAGATGATCAACATTAGAATATCCCCACAGGAATGGAGATAAAGGGAGATTATGAATTTCTTGTAGGGCTACATCAAATGAACTTATAAAACATAAATGGTTATCATTCCTATTGATTCAAGAAACACTGTAAACATCTGGCAAGCAGCATCCAACACCATCTGCCTCTCAGAAGAATAACTGTAGTGTTAAAAAATTAAACAGCCTTGACAAGAAGAACACACATGTACCATAATGTTATGACCTTACCATTAAGGCAGGAGAAAAATCTATTTTCCATTAAGAAAAATAAAAAAGCCACAAGCATGCACATCTGCACCTGATTTTCCTCTGCTTATTTAATTCAAACATGCATAGCATACTCAAGTGGGCCCAACAGATGTTTGATAACATATGCACTTTGAAACTTATTCAGAGAACTACAGTCTATAGAGGTAAGCCAACTCGTGCATAAAGAAGGCAGTTGAAGTTGGAGATCAACATATAGTAAATACAGTATCTCCTAACTAGGAAGCTTCACTCTCGTTACTCTAGAGGAGTTAGCCGTGTTAGTCTGTTGTAGCAAAATCAAAAAAGAGTCCAGTAGCACCTTTAAGACTAACCAACTTTACTGTAGCATAAACTTTCGAGAATCACAGTTCTCTTCGTCAGATGCGATGCATCTCATGGACTCTTTTAGATTTTTCTCATTACTCTGTCCTTAAAAGTGAAGCCAAGAAAAGTACAAGTAGGGGTGTGTGATTTGGGTTCAGTATTCGGTTAAAAATACTGAATTTAACCTGATTCAGTAAAATTTGGTATTACCAAACTTTAAAAAGGATTACTGAAACAGATTTGGTAATACTGAATTTAAGTTTTCCAAATGTATTAAATAAACTTGTATGATTTGCATTCTTTTGACAGTATGATTAGAGACACACTGCATTCAAGGAAGGCCTCTTTTTGCCACAGAGAAATTGGCAATTGATCCTCTGTGGGGATCATCCCCCCAAAACTCTCACTCCTTAGCTAGAGTTCTGAATCAATCTTTGTGATTATCGCCTCAGGCAAATACAAATGTTTGTCAACCAATCCAAGATCATAAAAAAGACTGCATAGGAGGAGCTGAGTAGTCTTCAGTTTAAATCATATCCAATTTGTTTAACGTCTATATGTGTCCCCTCACCCAGCAGGTGTGGAGTTTCAGATTGAGCTGTTATCAATATGCTGATGACACCCAACTTTATCTGTTGATGGACGACTGGTTGGACTCTGGCCAGTGCTTTGGAAGCTGTGACTGGCTGGTTAAAACAGAGCTGACTGAAATTGAATCCCACGAAGGTGGAGGTCCTGCACCTGAGTTGTGGGCTGACAAGTCTTGGGATCCACCTCTCAACCTTTGATGGGATGCTGCTGGTGCCTGTGGTGTGGTCCTGGATGCCTTTTTGACAATGGAGGCTCAGTTCTGTGTTCTTTCATCTTTTCCAGGCCAGGCAACTTGCTCCCTACCTCTTGACCAACTTCCTAGATGCAGTGATCCATGCAAGGTCACCTGTAGGTTGGACTACTACAACTTACTCTATGCTGAGCTGCCCTTGGGCCTGCTCTGGAAGTTGCAACTGGTCCAGAACACAGCGGTGCATATCCTGACCGGGACTTCATTCCGGTCCCATATAACATTGGTTTTGCACCAGCTGCTTTGGCTCCCAGTAGAATTTCAGATCAGGTTCAAAGTTCTGGTTCTAACCTTTAAGGCCCTTAATGGACTGGGACCAGCATACATATGGTACTGCTTCTCACCATATGTTCCCTGGAGGCTGCTTCATTCGGCAGACAAATGTCCACTGGTGATCCCTGCCTCCAAGGAGGTTCACCTTTCCTCAACTAGGGCCCAGGCTTTCTTGGCCCAGGCACCAACTTGGTGGGATTCTCTGTGTGTAGCAACCCAAGCTCCTTTGGATTTCCACTGGGCCTGCAAGACAGACATGTTCTGCCAGCCATGTGGTGATTGAGGAAGGCAAGCCATCCAAATTATCCAAACCAGCTTCCTGCCATAGTGTAAGGCGTATGTCTTCCTGATTCTGTATCCATCTGTAATTCGCCACCCTGCCCCACGGGCTTGTTTAGGCTGAACTGGTGGTGCAACACATGCACAGCTTTTAAATAATATTGTTGTTTGTTGTTTTCCTATTTTCTGCTGCCAAATTTTATTATTGTATACTTTTATATTGTTGTAATCCGCTCTGAGCCTGCATGTGGAGAGAACACTAAATTCAATTAAATAAATAAATAAATATAAATGGGAAAACTTTTCTCCTCAGATAGGGCTTTGGAGGCTTTGATTAAGAGGGTTAGATTAGCCAGGGTTTTTATTTTGATGTTTTAAGTTAGGGTGACTTAGGGGGGGGAAAGCTTACTTTTAGGTGATAAATAAGCACCCCAGTAAAAGCCAAAAGCACCAAATATTGAGAGCCAGGGACTGTGAGGAGAAAGGGGAAACCCACACCTTTGAGAGAACCTGCATTTTTCTAACCAGGTCCACTAAACCTCCTAACCTAAGATAAACTTTCTGAGGAAAGGAAGCAAGAATCTCCTTAGTATTTATATACTGCACATGTGCCCAGTTACAAAAGTATTCACTCATGTGAGAGAATGCTTGCACTCCTGGGTTGCAGTGGGGAGTGACTTTATCCTGAAACATTCCTCACCTAATACTCTGTTGAATAACTTATTGTTTTCTGTTAAATAAAATGAGTTGTTTTGCATTCACCCGTCTTTTATCTGTCCAACAGAATATCTAGTAAAAGGGAAACACTAAATTTAGCTCATAAATACATCCAATATAATAATAACAATTGTAACAACATCTGAATAAGAAGAGCTGTAGAGTTATGCAGATTACTCATTATCAACATTTCAACAGAAACTCATGTCACCCATTCTTATGATTGCAGGTGGTTGTTGGGTCAAAGATAAAGAGAGGCTAAAGAGAGGTAGCGGAGGGACCATTTTAGAAACTTTCCAGGCAACTGCAGAGGACCTTGAGTTGTTTCTGCACAATGTAATCCTAAATGTATTAGAGCCTTGAGCCTAGAGTAGAGTTGCCTCAGAGCTTCATCCTACTCCTACTCCTCCTATAGGTGCCACACACACACACACCCCTTGTGGCATGCCACATAGATATATTTGCTCTACTTGCTACTCTCCATTAGTCATCAACCTTGCTGGCATTTCTATTTTAATAGCAAATGATTATTCCAGTTCTTATCTTCCTGAAGACACATCTTTTTTGTTTGAACATCAGTGATGTGTAACCTCCCACTCCATATATGGAACATAGATTTTTTTCCTGTGTTCCTCTCTATTCCTGCAGCCTTTTTGAATCCCCAGAAAAGTAATTCCCAGGTTTTTGAGATCTGCATGGAGCAATAGTTGTGCAGTCTGGGGGAACAGGAATGAGGAAGGAC
The DNA here is from genome assembly GCF_028583425.1 of Eublepharis macularius. Taxonomy (NCBI): domain Eukaryota; kingdom Metazoa; phylum Chordata; class Lepidosauria; order Squamata; family Eublepharidae; genus Eublepharis; species Eublepharis macularius. Next base: position 39,586,883 of record NC_072791.1, read on the forward strand.
AAGTAGGTGAAATCACACCTCCTTCCACTTCCACAAGCACAACTCTACTAAAGAAAAGGGTTAATTTCATCCCCGTGTCACTCCAGCCCACCAATCCACGCAGTTGTTCCTCCACATAGTTCCTGCAACCCCAGATCTGAGCTTTCTGGGCGTCAAAAGGGGCTGCAGGAACACAGAACATCACAGGAAAACTCCATGTGTCTCTTGGGCATGGATGATTAGATACATGCCAATATTTTTGAGAAAACATGACAAGGTCCTCTTGGATAAAACAGTGAGAATGGATTTATATCTCAGATACAAATTTATCAAACTGTCCTATGCAGTTCCTCTTTCAAAATCCTTTGTGCGTCTCTTACCCCTATGAGAGTGTCCTTAAATGTAACTATATTGTTTCAGTTAACGGAAACACAGAAGATACCAAGGAACAAAATGCTGGGGAAGACACAGATCTGAGTAAAAGACTGCTAAACATGGTGCATACCAAAGAGTACAAGAGGGAGAAAATGTGTGTGAGAGAAAGCGCACAGTGAGCATACATTCTGAACATTTTTTTTACTGATCATATATACTGTCTTCTTTTTTTCCCCACTTGTTCCACAGCGTTGATGCATTTTGACAGGATATTTTGTTCTGCCTCCAAGGCTTTTAGGGAAAATGGACTCATGGGTTATTACTGTTCCAATGAAGAGTGTGACTGAAATGATTTCACTCATTTCCTGGAGCTATGCATTAGCCAGACGACTTGTGGTGTGTTCCTTGATACCAAGTTTGGTTTTACTTTCTGACTTCTACTCTTGTTCTGTTCTTGAAATGGGGGCAAAAAAGAGACTGCTAGATATGTTTGGATTTTTAAAAATTGCATTTAATCACTGTGCTTTTTGGTGACAGAAAGAACAGGTTGAACCCAGTTTCCCTAGCATATTATTTATCATATTGTAATATAAATTATCAGTTAAAAAAAAAGAATTGCATTATAAAGGTGTGATAAAACAGAAAGTTATCTGGATTCATTTTCCCAGGTAGTGAGCAGTGGAAGGATCTGAAGCAGAAAAGAAAGTTGATTTGCCATCAGGAGATATATATGGGACAGAGAAACCACCCCACCAGGAGATCTGTCACCAATCAGGATCATGTTGACTGGCATTTCTGTTCCCACTATTTCCACTCAGTGGCTTGGGGAGGTCTTTCTGATTGCCCCCACATCCCAGAATGAAGACATGAGACAAAGGCTGACTCCGCACACGTTGGATAATGCACTTTCAATGAACTTTATCAATCGTTTGAGGTGGATTTTTTGTTCAGCACACAAAAAAATCTGTTCCAAATGATTTATAAAGAGGATTGGAAGTGCATTATCCAACATGTGCAGAATCACTCAACATATGTATGGGTTAATCCAGGTTTTATTTTCGGCTGCTCTGCAAGAACTTACGCAACATTGACTATAACTAACTGTCCACTACATGAGGAGTCAGATTCTTAGTATCAGAATTAGGAAATCAGCCCAATGTCTTATCTCCATTGGGATTACTGAGATAAACAGTGCCAGGTATATTTACCACTCCTCACACACCAGCTCAGTAGGTTGAATGTCTATCTGAGAGATCCTCCCTCCAGAGAAACCATCATAGTTTCAGAGCGAGCATCGGGAGGATCGAAGAGTGGCAGCTATTGGATAGATGGCCCATCCTGATGCTAGCCAGTAATGTCATCAACTATAGACATGCCAGATTATAATATCTGCTCAGCATCCATGTGCTTGCTTAGTGCTGCTATACCTTCCCTACTGCCTCCCTTGACATCTAGAACCTCCATTACCCCATGAGTGGCACTGACTAGAGCCCACTCTAGAGTGGCACTCATTAGAGTCCTCCCTGAGGACACATGAGCTACCCCTGAATCTGACTCAGAGCCTCGCTACAAGTGACATCTTTCACGTGAAGGGCACTTGATCATTTTCGCAAGTCTTTCTGGGTACTGAAGTTCCTCTCCCACACCCCTTTTCCTTCTGTTCCTTCCCCTCTCTGTTAGCACGGCTGCCTGAAGAGACGGAGAAAGCCTACGACAGCAGCTTTTGCAAATCGTCTTTCCGGGGGGTGGGGAATGCTCTAGAGAAAGCTGACATGTCGGTGAAGTCCTCCCCTCTCTGTTAGAACTGTTAGGATCGCTGCCTTAAAAGTCAGAGAAAGCCTGCGTTTGCAAATCGTTTCTCTAGTCACAAGCCTGCTCTCAATGATCTTTGGGGGCGGGCAGCTGCAACTTTGCAAATCGTCTTGCTCGGGGAGGGGGGGGATGCTCTGGAGAAAGCTAAGAAAGTTGCAGCTGCCCATCCCCAAAGATCATTGAGAGCAGGCTTGTGACTGGAGAAACGATTTGCAAACGCAGGCTTTCTCTGACTTTTAAGGCAGCAATCCTAACAGTTCTAACAGAGAGGGGAGGACTTCATCGACATGTCAGCTTTCTCTAGAGCATTCTCCACCCCCCAGCAAGACGATTTGCAAAAGCTGCTGTCATAGGCTTTCTCCGTCTCTTCAGGCAGCCGTGCTAACAGAGAGGGGAAGGAACAGAAGGAAAAGGGGTGTGGAAGAGGGACTTCAGTACCCAGAAAGACTTGCGAAAATGACCAAGTGCCCTTCGCGTGAAAGATGTCACTTGTAGCGAGGCTCTCAGTTATCTGAAAATGTTGCTGTCTGTCTATCTTCTGAAAAAGTTCTTACATTTAAGTGTTAAGTAAATCAATGGTTAAATCTTTAATTTTGTGTGTGGTGTGGAGGGTTACGGATGAAAGAGAAGCTTCAGAATTGGTGTAAACAGAAAACCAGGCTTAACTTTCCTAGGGTTGATCAAACAAAGCATTAAAGATTGTAGAGTATTTCATGCAGGCTGTGATACCAGAAGATATAAAAAAGATTCTTGTATTTGTTTATTTTCTGTTTGCAATGAGCTCTGAGAATTGGCATCTTTCCAATCAGCCACATTGAGGCAGAAGGACAACAAGGTGTTTTCTGTTAATAATAGGTAATTTATTAATCATGTTCAAATCTAAGTTTAGCTTCCTACGGCTTTCCACATGCATTTTCATCTATAATCCACAGATTAACCTTGAGCACTGAAATAATCTTTTCATTATCCTGTATCAAAGACCTCTCCAATCATCAAGCTTAATTAAAAAAAAATAATAAAGGCCCACCCACTTCAGTGGGCACATGATAGCCCTGATTATAGAATCTTCACAAATTAAAGGACTATTGAGATTTTGTCCTTCAGCCTTGCCTTTTGTACTTAATATTCTATGGGGGAAGCTCGACAACAAGGCTATTTGTTTCCTCATTGCCTATACTGTGCTTGCTGAAAAGAATTATTGAAAATTGATGAGATGAAGGCCATTTTCCTTGATATTTCATCATTAGTGTAAATGGGCTAGGGTTGAATTCTTGTTTACACAGCAAGAAGACATGATGGAACTGAGGGGGATGTGCTTATAATATGTGCCTTGTCTGAAATAGGCCAGCACAACACACCAAAGGGTTGTTAGACATCTCAAGAGAAAAAAAAAACCTCTCAAAGAAAGAAATTTGACTTTTCTTATTCTATATTCTTTATGGTCAGTTGTGCAGAAAATGAGATAAGTAGAATTAAACTGAAGATGACAACAAAGAGGCAAATAACGAGGGAAGTGGCCCTGGTTCAGTGGCAGAGCATACGCTTTGCATGCGGAAGGTATTAGCTTCAATTTCTGGCAACTCCAGTTAAACGATATCAGGTTGTGGATATCGGGAAAGAGCTTACTCAGCCTGAGGCTTGCTGATGACTGGAGCCATGGCACATGGGAGCAAAGAAAACATTTATAGCAGTAAAAGTCCCAGTGGATCATATTATGCAGGATAGACCAGTAGTATTGTCAGCCCATATCCCCTCTCACAAAGTCAGAGGATTAGATGAATATATCTTTCTAATGTCAAATCCAAGGCTCTTGCTGAAGAGATGTCTACCTCCCAGAACTTTCAAAAGGACGTAGTTTGGCTGCCATGAGAAATCTGGGGAACACTGAGAAATGATCTTTTGAGTTATCGTATAAGACTATTCACATCCTGGCAGTAAGTAACAACCCATGTTTGCAGGACAATAATCTACCCACCCAGGATCTCCCTTACAATACAGACTTTGCTGGAAATCTGGTCAGATCCTTAGGAAGAACATCCATTAATCTCTTGACCATTGTCAACAAGCATGAGTCATACCAGCTATCCAAGTAACTGTAAGGGTCTCCAGCCAATAACATCAGTCTGTAGTTGCCCTTGGGATCTGAGACCCTCTCCCCTAACCACCCACCTTCTAGAAGACAGATAGAAAGTCCATTAAAAGGGCTCCCTGAGCCCCCCCCCCACTTCGTAGATTCTGCACCTGAACCTTCTTAACTGCTGACATGAAACTACAAGATCCTTCTGTTGAGAACAAGCAGAATGTGATCTGTCTCTTGTTGCCTCCAGTTTCACCTCTGAAGGTATGAGCACAGGGAGCAGAGCTTGAGAGACAGATCTTAACTGCCTGATTGGACAATATGGGAGAAGGTGGTCCTTCAAGTTTAAAGTAAGTAGTATTAGAAACTAGTATTCTGTAAAATAAATCATTTAACTGATTGCCATATGTAAACTGCTACTGTATTTTAGCACTGAAGTCAGAAGATTAGATGAATATATCTCATATTGCTATCATTTTGCTTTCCATTGCTATTCCGTATCTAGGCTAAGAGAATAAAATTCTTCTCGTTTTAAGTATCTGTCTCTTCCCTTCTTCCCCTACCCATTCTGGCGGAATAGTAAGCTCTGTGTACACTATTAAAAATCCTCTAAGACTCAGGGTTGGGTCTTGTATGCATCCAGACACTCATATGTGCATGCCCTAACATGGGCTCTGGTTTGGGCAACAGCAGTATCTTAATGACGCTTAATGACACAAACAAATGAATCCAGAAACAAAAGGGACTGCCAGGTGACTGTGCACATCCTAGGGGAGTGGAAGCTTAAGTGAATTATGTGGAATGGAAAAACACTTTAGGTGGTGGCACCCTTTCTCCATTACCCATTCAGCCAGCACCCAGTGAAAAGTGTTTTCTGTTACAGCTACTCACCATTGCACATCCCTACCCCATGATACTCTTGCTTGTCGACAGAAGAAGGGTATTCCACACCAAGTCTGATAAAGAACACAAGCAAGGGCCTACAGCAGCACGGTGATCAGTGAGAAGGCAGTACTCTCAGAGAGTTCCTGTGCTTTTGAATGATACTTGACAGATTTTATTTATGTATGTATTTAATTAATTTATTGATTACAGTATGCCTTTCTCACTGAGATCCAAGGCAAATTATACCGTATAAATCAATATGATCAACAGCTGGGACTTTCAACAAACACTGCAAAAGAGTATGCAAATACAAATTTGTAGCGATTTGAAATCCGCTACAGAGCTGAAGCGGAAGCCATATATCAGTTGCCCTCCAGATTTCTGTGCAAGATACAGGAATTAGTGATAGACTAACAACCCTCCTAGCTCCTCTTCAGTCTTCTGCTACTCTTATCATTGAAGAAGTGTCACTGTCATGATGCACAGGAAGATTGGTTGATAACAACCTCCGCTGGGACAACACCCAGCAACTAAAAAATCAACCTAATCACATATGAGAGGTGTGGCTGGCTAGAATGAAGAACCTGAGCAAACTGAAGACATCATGTGACATGAATGAGTCAGAAAATTATCAGAATAAAATCAATGGTCCATAGGCCAATCAGTCTAATGGGCTGTAGTTTGTACTCACTCATGACAAAGACTAAACCTGGGACCTCTTGTACAGTCCTGGGACCTGGGACCTTATGCTTTTATACCAAGCAATACTACCACCTATATCTTCTTTAATACTGTCTGGAGGACAGCATGTGGTCATGTGGTCCCATAATGAGTCGCTCTTGTTTCATGACTGAGTGGTTTAGATATTATCCTATGGAGTGGGAGGCCTGGATTCTTCTCAATGGATCTATCAGCCAGATTGCAGCATTGTTTATCTCCTGGTCCATGAGGCCTCCATCCTATAACCTGGCAAAAAGCTTGTTTCTTTCAAACAGATGCCAATATAAATATACTGTGGATGCTTTCCTAATGGGAGCTTGGGAAATATTCTTGGTTTTGTAGTGGAATGTGAACTTTTTTTTAAAGTAGCCTTTGCCTATGAAGTTGGCTGACTGTTAAAATTGGAATAGCAATCTTTCATTTATTCCCTATCAAGCCCTGACTTTTTTTCCTGTCAAAAAGGTTGCTTTGAGGCTGCTACTGGCAGTGCATAGACTCCCAAACTTGCTTTGGGGATGAAAACTGCAGCTTAGAGATTTGGGTATTAGTTGGTGCACTCTAGGGATCCCATTCTCCCAGTGGGGTCGGGATTCCTCGCTCCCACCTTTTGCCCCCCCCCAACTGTGTTCCTGCACTTTGCTAAGGGGCTGATTTAGGCCCCAAATCAGCCCACAGAAAAGCATGTGCATGCTCCCCAGTCTTGTGTGATGATGTCACTTCCCAAAAGTGATGTAATCATGATGGCGTGTGCCCGTGCATGTGCTTTGCGCACAAGGAGCATCCTGAAGCACCAGGATGATAGCCCCCCCCCCCCTGCTGGGATGGTAAGGAGACCTGGAAACCCTGCTGCACTCCTATATACTGGATTATGAAGATCTGAGAAAGGAGGTGCTGTAGGCCATTCTTGACAGTCCAGTTATATATAGTATGTGGTGAGAAACTTCAATGATTGCAAAGACAAGGTCTGGCTAATGGCATTGATTTCACTGATCGCAAAGATACTAACCTATGTATTTTTTGTATCCAGTCTAAAGGGACAAGACTTATCTTTTCCCAAGCTGAATGAAAGGAAGACCACAGAATGCCTCTTGCTCATTCTGTGAGTCTTCCTCATAACTAAGTCATAGAGACTGGGTGACCAAATGGGAAAGAGCAGACCTTCCTCCTGGGATAGGAAAAAGAAGCTGAGCCACAAGGGATGGACAAAAAGGAAAAGTTATAGAGCCCCTGAAAATGGGAGAGACGGTCTCTTCTTCTCTGGTCTCCCTTGGCTCTTATCTCTCAGAATTTGTGTAACTGTCTTGCCAAAGCTCCATTAGAATGGCAGCCATGACCATGAGGTGCTGAACCAAGGGGAGAAACCCCTCACTTAGAAACTGAGGTCATGGGAGGGGCAGGAAGGGGGAGGGAAGCAGCTGGGGCAGGCAGACTTTGTACAGCTCCATCACTCAGCGACAGGGGATTACGGGGCAAGCCTGGCTTCCCCAGCCGCTGAGGGTAGAGGGAGAAAGACAAGAAACAGCTGCCAAGCTAACCAGTGGCAAGAGAACAGAAGGAAGGAGAGCCCATGACAAGCAATTTAAATGAAATTGGTGGGCAAAATAACAGCCTATCACAGGTTTCCTTTGGGCAGAGCTGGTTCCAAGCTTGCGTATTGAAACAGCAATATAACACAAATCTGAATACAGGTTTTAAAAAAAAAAAACAGAAATGGATGTGAATATGCTTTCATCAGCTGTGACGCGAGCTCATCCAATGCCCATTATCACACTTTTTCTGTGGCAAGTGAACTTCTGAAACTACAAGGCAGCCACAAAAGTCAAGACATTTGACCCAGCATGTGAACGCTGCATCATGAAAGCAAGATCAGAAACGACGCAATACAAGCGCAAAAATAAGGCAGTGAGGAAATGGCCCTAGTTTTGTCACGTTGCAGATGTACAGTTTTAGGGGTCGAGGACTGCATTTAAATCATTTTCTTTTTATCTTTGCTCATTCCACTGTGATTTCAAAATGGTGTATGCTTGTTATTTCTTTATTAAATTTCTTAATATTTTGAATGGTGGTAGACTGATCTCTGTACCAACATCGAGCCTTATTCAGTCCTGTTTATTGAGGAGAAGAAGAGGGGAGGAGGCAGCAGCTGATCTCTTCATCCCTACCGTGTGCAAGTCCATTTGGTTTTCCCTGCATTAACTGGTGAGAGGGAAGTGGGAGATGAAAAACCAAGGCAAAGCCTTTAAGCGGTAATATGGCAAGGAGTGCTAGAGTGCTGCAAAGCCTTTATTTATTTACTGTGTTTATCATCTGCCTTTCTCACTCAGAAACTTTGCTTCTGGGCTTCAGTAGAACTGCGATTATTTTACATTGGTATGTTGGCTGCCCAGTGTGGCCAGAGCATAGAATCCCAATGTATCATGCAGTGCTGCTGTGGCCCTACATTCCATTTAAAGGTAACCAGTACTTTTTGTTTGTTTTTAAAAAAGTGCCTGCACTTATCTATATAGTTCCACCCATCCCCACCTCACGTCTTGGGAGATCCTTTCAAAAAGTTCCAGTGCTCATTACCGCTGAATATCACCAGAAAAAAAGCCCTGAAGGTAACTTTTTGGCCATCATCAAACTCGCAGAATTTGCCTAGTAGCAGCAGATTCTTGATTGTGTCCCAAAGCTTCAGGCTGTAACATCTGTTGCCTTTTAAACTTGAACAGCCAAAGTTAAAAACCAGCTTTCAAATAAATCAAGAAAAAGATTCCATTAACAAAATGGGACTCAAAATGTGGGATATATTATTTATTGTCACTGCGCAGCTGAAATAGAAAAATTATGAATGATTTGTTTGTGTCTTTATTCCTCCTTTCAATTAGAATCTTTTGCCACTTCAAGCATAACTGTAACTCAAAAGCAAGTCTTCCCAAACTTCATTACTCAGCTGGAGCAAAAAAAAAAAAATCAGCTCAGAATTTTAACTAATGATAAAGTATAAGCCAAAACTCGAAACAACAAGTTAATAAAACTACAGTTATTCATCTCAGATTGTTGACTATGTTATATTTGGTTTAATTTTCCTGTGCAAAATGCAACTCATTCTTCAAAATAAGACATTTTGTACCTTGTCACGTTATTGTAATTGAAGCAACCATTTGATTTTTAAATATTTAGTTGGATGTTGATTTATTACAGAATTGATTTCCACATGTAATTTGCCCCCATATCCCTAAATGAAGACACTAGACATAATTCATAGGTTAAACTAGGATTTAGTTAATTAAATTCTGAACTGCACAACTGATTAAATTCTATTTCTCCCTTAATGTGGGTTTTACCAAAAAGGCTGCCCAATTGGTTTTGTTGATGTTTGGGCAATCCCACCATCATGTGGTTGAAAGCTCAACATGGCCTCAGGTCATGCCGTGCACTTCCTTACCCAAAGTAAAGTTGTTCTGATACATGCTAATCAATTTTATCATCACACACTATACTGTTTAAGGGTTCAAGTGATGATGTGCTTAGCTGGGACAGTTCAGCCATGAGTGTTTAGTTTGGGTGCCTTCCCATATCCTCAGGTGGCTCAAAGTGCTGTGCCAATAATGGCCACCAAGCCCAGAGTAATTCTACTGTAGGAAAGGGATAGTGGCAATTAGCTCCCCGCACCTACCCACAAACCAAGAAGTCATAATACCCATCACGGGACAAATAACCTCTGTCCTTCTTGAAAAGATACAAAAGGAAAACCAAAATACCAGAATGGTGGGTTAACCTCCCCTACACATACCAACACCACCATCACCATTAATAATTTTCAATATCTATTTTGTTAGGTTTTACACCCCCTTGCCCGGCCCTTTGCAACATTTCCAACCATAAAACAGGCACCCCAATAGGACTGGTCTGGTGCAACATTTTGTATTAATGAAACCTAGCAAGTATGTATTCTTGCAGTGCTCTTCTTTGGTGAACTACATGAAAGTCACAATTTAAAATGCCACTGAGGCAGATCTGCTTAGCATCTCCCCATCCAGTTAATGGGTCAGACTCAGACCCAATGACTCCTATCCACTAAATCTTGCTGCGATAAGGAAATCTTTCTTTTATGGGGAAGCCGTTCTTCATAGTAAAAGGGAATCCTTAGATCCAGCTTAGCAGAAGAGAGTCACTGGATCGAACTTAATGTTTAAATCCAAAGCTGATTTGAAAAATACATTTAAGGCAGCTGTATGTGTTTGGCTCAATTGGAACTAACTGGGCTATGTTGTGAAAGAATGTCATCACCAGACCCCATGGAATGAAACTGTCACATGAATTTCAGGATATGTGATGCTAGGGGATTTGGCCAAATAGATGAGGTAAAAACTACAGTCCTGTTCTACAGATAAATTGTAATGACAGGCTCATCAAATGTCAGTTGGTCTTAGAGTTGTGCATGAAAGGGAAGCAGGTTAAGCTTTCAACCTCTACTCATTTTCATGACCCAAAAGCTGACTTCCTTCTTTGTTAGCATTTTACAGGAGGGAAATGACACAGAAGGTAGAAATTCCAGACAGCTTCACTCAGCTTTGCTGCTCATCTCTTGAGGAACTGCTTCATTGGTGCCCAGTTGCCCTGACACTGCTAAGTAAGGATCGCATTCCCCTGGCGGGGGCAGGGGACCTTCCACTTTCACTCTCCTCCCCCTGCCACCAATTACCTGGTCAGCAGAGGGCGGGGTACGAGAACAGGCCTCCCAAGTGTGCTCCCAGGGTGGTTCAACCACATCTCTATCCAGGAACAACATCATTGTGCCGCCCCAAGAGTGCTCCTGCGCTTCACAGCAGGTTGATTTCAGCACCAAATGGGTGAATTGGGCCCGTTTGAGGCTCAAATCAGCCTGCTGCGTTCACGCGCACACCTACACCTGCATAATGAGGTCACTTCCCAGAAGCTGATGTAACTTCCTGGAAGAGCATGTTGAAAGCGGCAAAACGTTCAGTGCTAGGTCCCTTCTCTCGCCGGGAGAGTAAGGCTACCTGACAACCCTACTGCTAAGTTGGCCTCAGAGCTGCAGCCAATTGAGCCATGGAGTCCAGAAATACCTGTTATATCACAAAATTAGTAGTGGTTCCCAAACATGATCTCTGAACTCTGAAGAAGTCTAGCCTGATTATTTTGAAGAACCTCGAGTTTGGCATGTTACAGACCTAGCTATGACAAGTAAAAACAATAAACATCCTAACCATGTGCTCTCAGGACCTTGTAAGAGCGGTAACTGCAATGGAAAGATGATAATTCAGTAGTCTGTTTACTGTGCAGTCAGAGGCATCATGTCCTGGCTGTATAATTGATGAAACAACTGTAATAAAATTGACGAGCAGTACTGCTGTGTGTATGATAAACTTTTCCTTTTCTCCTTGATTTTTCCCTGCCAGGATATTTTTTTAGTCTCCCCTGCTGGAAGGACTCCACCTAGGAATTCCAGACAAAGAAAAGATAGTGATGCAGACTACTTTAGAACAAGGTACAGACATAGGGTAACATAAACAGCTTAAATAGCTTTAAACTAGATGGTCTGGAGGTGATTAGGAGGTTAGGCTATTGCACATATTATTGCTTTGGAATAATTTCTTATTCTATATGATTTCATTTTAGTGCCTATATTTGTGATTTCCATTTATGTGTGTCATCTATCTTTGGTTTTAATTGCTTTGCCTGAAATGCATTAGATGTTTGTACATTTTTCTATTTGCCCCCTCCCCCCCAGTCAGGAATAAAGAGGCAGACAGAGGACTTGGGTATTAAAGGGACACTTTTTATATAACACACAACACAGCTGTCAATATGGCAAGGAATCTAACTGGCATACAAGTCAAGCCCAGGTGTCTGCACCAGGACTGCCGCCTTGACCTGTCTGATTGAGCCCTGCTGCCCCAGGTGTGAGCCATCTAAGTGCATGGTTATAACCCAGCTAGCCAAGCAAATGGTCCCCCCTTTAAAGCTCCAACAACTCCGCCATGAAGCCTGAGGAAAGGGCTTGTACAGGGGGTCCCAGTGGAAGTCTGCCCTCTCAGCAGATTGCCATAAAGCCCACCAGCTGAAACTGCCAGACCCCAATCCCTCTAGTGGGGATGTGCCAAGGGTGCTCACCAGTTTGCTTACTGTTTCCAACTCTATCCCGCCAGAGGCAGGGCCAAGCCTCTGCTTAGACCTTAGCACCCCACAGGTGGCTTATGGCCAACCTGAGCCCTTGCTGTAAATCATAGAATATGTTGTTCCCATCCACAGAAAGGTGGACACCGTTGTCCATGCAGAAGATGGCAGATGAGGTGCAAATTCTAGGATGGGGCAAACATATACCAAGGCCATCCCCCAGGGCCTTTTGGAGAGCTTTGTTATCGCTATGCCTAGCCACATTCATCACCCTAGAGTCCAAGCCTTCCCACCATTTTCGGCATGGAAAGATTGCCGGCCACATAATCAATATGCCAGGCCATAGCTTGCCTATCAACTGCAAGTCTGCCTGATCCTGTAATGACAGGGCCTAATCCAAGGTGATTGCCACCCAGGTGGATAATCAGGATGTGGGGTAGAGGTCAAATACACCCCTTGAACAATAGTGGCAGCAGCCTTGGTTACCTAAGGCCACGGCCTTGCCACTCAACTGTGGCCCACTCACTGAAACTGAGTTGGGACCCAGTCAGCATCTTCTTGGCTTGGTGGGCCCCCTAAAAAACCATGCTGTGTCCGCAGATGAGGATCCTCAGCCTCTAGCGGTGACACACAGCACCTGAAAAGAGAACAGAATTACAAGGTGTTCAGTTCTAACAAAGGATGCACATAAGCATGGTAGGCAGAAGACCACCACCAGCCAATCTTCTGGATTAGAGGTCCTGGGTATCCTATGACTGTCACCATTGAGGTGGCCCCAATCCTAAAGGAATGAATGCCAAATTTGATACCCTCCAAACCCAATTTGGAAAGTGCCCTCCCAGTGACAGTCCAGAATTGATATTTAGTTAGGGTTGCTCCATCACTATGCTGAAACAACACCCCTTACCATCCCATTGGGCCTGCAAGTACTGCCTCAAGCACTTAACTTAGCAAAGATCTAGATCCTCACAGGGGCCAACCCTTATTTCAATCCCTTTTCTCCTTTGATCCATCTTGGAGTGATGGACCTTGAGGATAACTGCATCACCAATAAATTTAAGGTCCTAGGCCATCAAAGCTCTGCCTGATTCGTCCCTAAGAGTCAGCAACACCAACTCGCTGAACCTCAGTGCTCCCAAAACTGCAGTAAGAGCCACCGCATGAAAGATGACTTCAAAGCTTGAATGGCACACTGTTGCCCAAACTTATTCCAGGCTATGGATCATGAATGGGGAAATGGGTTGCCTCTCATCCCTCCAGGCCTCCAACTCATGGGACCAACACTCTACCATTTTTCTCACCCCAAAATCTCCTGTGGCCTCAGTGAAACCTTGAACTTTACTGGCAAAAGCCAATATAGCCAACTGGATTCTAATGAATTTAATGGCTAGCCGCTTACATTTGCGGTTAATGCAGAACTGAATAAGGTGCTCTGCTGGAATAGGCCATACCTGTAGTAGTCCTTCTTCATGCCTAAAACTGGCAAATTGATGCACTGCATGATCATAGGACCACTGAGTGCTCGGAGCAATTTCTAGCTGGATTGCCCTGTGTGCCTCTGTGTAGTCCAATCTGCCATAAGAACTGTGGCATTCAGGCCAGCAGCAAGACAGCTTTGGGGGCAAGTTGATGAAACTGCAAGCAAGACAAAGCGTCTGCCATGCAGTTGTTTACACCCTGAATGTGTTTAGCCAGGAACAATATATTCAGTCGAAGGCACTAGAATGTGAAGGCCCTGACTAGCCGCATAACCCGGTGGAATCTGGATGAAAGGGAGTTAAGAACCTGCCACTGCTGTTGTCACATCAAAAGTGCACAGAGTGGTTAGCAAGCTCTCTCACCCACAAAATTACAGCCACCAGACTAGGAAAGAACTCCCAAAAAGCGAGGTCCTTCGTCATCCCCTTTGTCGACCAATCAGCTGGCCACTACTCTGCACACCAATGCCCCCCAAAATATAAACCAAAGCCAGTGGACCCCAAGGCATCTGATGTGATCTGAAGGTCAGCCTCGAGCAATAAATCCTCCTGCCAAAAGGTAATCAAAAGGTAATACCACTGAAGGAGACAAGGAAGTCTTCCCACATCTGGAGGTCTGCACGCATGCCCCTATTAACATGCAGTTTGCAGTGCAGCCTACAAAGGGTACTCATAGCGTCACACAGGCATCTAAGAAACATCCTCCCTGGAGCCACCACCCTGCATGCAAAATTTAAATACCCCACTAACTGCTGGAGCTCCAAGAGAGAAACCTTGTGCTTCTCCTTAAAGTTGCCCAGCCTAGCTCAAAGGTCCCTGATTTTTTCCCACTGGTAAGCATGATACTTGCTGCACTGTGTCCAGCTCAATGCCCAAGACGCTCAAGACTGAGGAAGGACCCTCAGTCTTCTCATGCACCAGGGGGACATCCAATTCACCAGCAAGGCTGACAAAGCCAGCCAAAAAGTGAGCACATCGCCTGGTACCAGAAGGGCCCACAATAAGAAAATCATCGAGGTAGTGGGCCATGTCACTGCATTGAAACTGGTGCCACAAAGCCCACTCAAGCAAAGAGCTGAAATGTTCAAAGACGCCACAGGAAATAGAGCACCCCATAGGAAGCACCTATCCATATAGTACTGACCTTCAAATGAAAATCCGAGCAGCTCAAAATCCTCAGAATGAACTGGAAGAAAGCAAAATACTGACTGTCACATTTAGTCATTTCCATGCTACCCCACAGTGCCTTACAACCTTAACCTCTTGGTCAAAGGATGAGTAGTGCACTGAGCATAAGTGCTCCGGAATGCTGTCATTCACCAAGCCCCTCTGGGGTATGACAGGTGGTGAATCAAACGAAACTCACTCACTGCCTTCTAGGGCACCACACCTAGAGGGAAGACCTGCAAGCAGGGCACGGGGGGGGGGGGCAGCACAGCCTATTGGGAGGGCACTCACAAAAGCACCCAGGCCCTTATTAAGAAGGGAAAGGGGGTGGGCAGAAGCTGATGCAGCTCTTGCCATGGCCTCTGAGGTGATGTAAGAGCTACAGACGCACCACCAAACTTAGTGGGCAAACCGCTCACTGTGACGACGCCTCCCTTGCTGCCTGGGATGGGAGGCTGGCTGCCTCATGGCCAAAATTGCCACAAACAGCCTCCATTGCAGCCACTAGTCTGTGGGCCTTAACAGCGCCACACTCACTGCTCGCCTCTGCTGGGGCGATGCTCAGCTGGCACCACTCCAATGTTGGCCAACAGACCGCTCGGTGCCGCACTCACTGCTCACCTTCTCTGCACTGCTTCCCTGCAAGCCGCTTGGCTCTGCGCTCCCTGCTCAGGAGGAGAAGGCAGAGTGGCAGAGTGTGTCCAGCCCCAGCCAAGCATGAGGTACCGAGTGAATGTTTCAGGAGGTGGAGCCACCTAATAAAGGCTCAGCTCTGCCCCCTATCAGCTGGCCGCACACCAGGAAGGAGGAAGCAGTACTGCTTTCTCCTTTTCACGGTGGCAAAAGCAGCCCCAGCCATAGCAGCCTTCATCCGCTGGCCAGGAAGGGCTGAAATCGCATGTTTTGGGTGCATTTTTGTATATTTTCTTGGTTTGAAGGGTTTATTGTTTTAGTATAATTTTACTTAAGAAATAATTTCCATTTATTTTGATTTGGGTTATGACTTTGTTTGTATTTCTAACTGGTTAATGTTGGCACACTAGGGCAACCGCTCTGAGCCTGCTCGTGGGGAGAGCGGACTATAAATTGAATAAATAACAGCAGCAGCAACAACAAACTAGGACCCATATTTTCAGTGGGGACTTCAGTCTGTATCACAGGTGTCGGAGGGATACATGCAGCCTCTAGGCGTATGTTGATCATCCCCTTTCTGAGGTTTAATTTTCCCCAAAGAAACTGAGAAGAGAATGAATAGGAAAATAAATACATTGTAGACATTGTTTTCCTTAAAACAGAATCACTACAGTCCAGTGAAATTTTAGTTTGCCTTCAAAATCTGTTTGGAGCACCTTTCCTAGTGATGTACAATCCCCTCCCTCAGCCCTGTTTCATCACTGTTCTTATTCTATGTAGATTAGCCAATCAAAGAGGGCCTACTCCAGGTAAAGTGCCTGTTTAACTAGCTTCAATGGCTTCACAAGAGTCTCCATTCTACTATTCAAAAGAACAACAGCACTCTCATTCAATGTGAAGCATCTGAAACGGTATGATTTTGCATGCCAACAGAACACAAAGACAATTGAGGCTTGATTCATGAAGATTCCTTAGCTGATTTTAGATGGGTGTTTTTAGATCTTGATTATTTAGCTAGCATGTGCTTTGCCAGAGTCATCAACAAGCAAGCAGCATGAGCAATGGGATGCATTAATAAAATCACAGCAGGCAGCTGTGCTATGTGTATGGTTCAGCAACCAGAAGTTATTACAGCTGCTTGACATTTAAAAAAACTGGGATAAAAGCTAGGCCAGACTGCAAGAAATGACGTGGTTCTAGTGAAATGGACATTACACCAGAATGTAAGAAAACCAATACTGGATTGTGCTCAAGGATCTATGTAATCTCATAGCCTGTTTTTGACAGTGGCAAGGTAAATGCCTGCAAGATACTTTCTTAACCTGACAGGTAGGCCAGGAAAGCAAGGGGGCCTTCATTGTTTTCTCTCTAGAAATCAAGTTCAGAGGCACTACACCACTAAAAACCAGTTTCTAGAGGGAAAAAAATAGTTTCTATCTTGCCTAACAGTGCCATTTTAAGCAGAGCTGCACCCTTCTAGACCCATTGATGTGAATGGATTTAGAAGGATGTTACTGTGTTTAGGATGGAGCTATAATAGTCATTAATGATCATATCCCCCATAAATGTATCTAATCCCCCTTTAAATTTATCTAAGACAATAGCAACTGCTACAACTGGGGACAGAAAATTCCATACATTAATTATGATAATCTTCTCCTTTCTCTTCTGAAACTACAGCCAATCGGTTCCATTGTGTGATTCTGAGACCAACTGTTATGAATGAGAGAGAACAATTGTCACTACAGTCATAATGGCACTTTCATGTCTTTCTTGGTTAATCGCCACCAGTTGAGGGCCATCGATATAGCCAGGGAATTTGAGATTGGATCTAGACTACATTTCCTATCAGCTGACCTTCTCCCTCTCACTGCAGCCCACAGATGTCCATGAAATGCTGCTCTTGGTAGAGGAGGCACAAATATTGGGTTCATCTGAAACTGTTGCATTCCAACTTGCAGAATTGACCCAATGATGTAAAGTGTAGAAAGAAATGTAAGGGAAATTAAGTACTCAACTTGCAAGTTATGTAATTAGTCTATAATGTACAGATTCAAAGACCAAAGTCTGAAATAAAAGTAAAGCATACAATAAACCATACTCAGGCCGTTTTCACATGTCTTACCGGCTCGAGTACATCGTGCACAGCTCCCAAAAGGACAGCGTCTTCCTGGCACAATTTCCCGGTTCTCATGCGAAATCACGCCAAGAAGACGCTGTCCTTGTGAGAGCTGTGCACGATGTACTCGAGCCGGTAAGACGTGTGAAAATGGCCTCCATCTGTCTTGGAGAGGAGGAGTTCAGTATCTTGGTGTTATGTAGCAAGTAAAAGACAATGGGAGAACTATCTACAAAGTAGATGGGCTTGTGTTGCCTTTCTTATATACCTGAATTTACCTAGATGGATATGGGAAAAGTGGTTATTGGTCCAGAACTCTGGATCTAAGTTGTGATTGATGAACTCCATGCCAGATAATGATTGGACAATTGTGGATCAAGGCAGCCATTGGTGCAAACTTTGAAGTACAGCCTGCAATAGGGTAGTAAAATTAACCTATAGAGAAGAGGCATCTTTGATGGTGCAGGAAGCATCATTGATTTGACAAGATATTCTTGACAGTGATGGACATATGGGCCGTTTCCAGATGGCTTACCTGAAGCCGCTCCATGCCGCAATGTTGTGGATCGTGCCAGGGAAAACGCGAAATAATCGCGTTTTCTCACGCAAGTTTTGCACGACGTCGCCCCGGTATGATCCACAACATTACAGCATGGAGCGGCTTCAGGTAAGCCATCTGGAAATGGCCATGGTCTTCCTTGTGTGGAAGCCTGTATTGTTCTGAGATTATTTATGCAAAGGAAATTCCTTGTATCTTTGGTTATTATTCTGGTCAAACCTGAGTCATATATTTTGATCAAAGTATTAAGTGAGCTCTGTTATTTGTTGTCATCTGCAAATTTGGGCACTTAACTGTTTAGCCCTAGTGCCTGATCTTATGAATAAGTTAAAGAGTACTGATAGTAAAACAAGATTATTTGTGGGACCACTCTGCTTATTTCCCACCATTGTGAAAACTTACAATTTATTCTTATTGCCTGCTTTCAGTTTTTTAACTACTTACAATACATAAGAAGACCTTTACTTACATTTTCCATGACTGCTGAATTGCCTCTGGCGCCTTAAAATTTTCCAGGAAATCCAAGTACGAAATGTCTGACAGATCACCCCTATATTTGTTGACATTCTCAAAGAATTCTAAATGGTTGATGAGGCAGGACATCCCGTTGTAGAAAACATGCTAATTTTTCCTAACCATGATTTGTTCCTCTATATGCTCAAAAAGTCTAGTTGTAGTAATGTTTTGCAGTAAATTAGCTGGGACAGTCATTAGGTTAATGGGCCTATAATTTCCTGGATCTCTTTCCCCTAATCATTAAAAAAATGGTGTCATACATATTATATTCCAATCCTCCAGTAAGGAGGCTGATTTACTGTCAAGTTTTTATTAGAAGATCAACAATATCACATTTGAGTTCATAAGAACTCTTGGGTGTATGCCATCTGGACCTGGCAATTTATTAGTCATTAATTTGTCCATTAGTCCTTGAACTTCATCTCTTGTCACCTCTATTTGAGTTAATTCTTCAGATGGCCTCCCAGAGTGTTTCAGACAAATCAAAAGGTTCCTTTAGTGTCTTTAAAAATTACCTTTTTTCCATAATCCTTTCGTTCCATTGCCATTTAACAGCTCGATCAAATGCATGGTTCATTCCTTGCTGCTGATTTGTTTAAAGTTTTTTAAAAATTGACCTGATGTAATTAGCAATATTTATTTATGTAAAATACTGATTTCCCACCTTTCTGACAATAACAGCTTACAAAAATTAATACACACTGACACTGTAACAAGTAATACACTCTTAATAACAGCTAGGGAAAACTACCTACAGCTCAGGCCATTAGAGTTTATCCATTCTCAAAAGGTCTTTTAGATAGGAGAAGCCAGTGTGAGTGCTCTCTTATCCTCTTCAGGATACAAGTTATGTCTTACCATGACCAATTAGTGATATCAATCAATTTTCTCAAACTTTGCACTACGTCTTTCTTAATTAATTTGTTATTTACCCTACTTCATTGCACTTTTGTTTGACCACATCTGGGAGGGTCCAGAATGTCTGACCTCACCCACATCCATTAAACCAGCCCTTTTTAAAAACGTTCTGGTAATCATATATAAGGTTGCACCAATTTCTATCAATTCCCCCCTCAGGACTTGGGAGAGGCCCACAAAAGACATCAGTAATACTAGTGAGTATCATCTCAAAAAAAGCCCTGCAATAAACTACCCAAGCAGTTCAACTCCCTACATAGATCATCACACCCGATTTATTATACCAGGCCTCTCTCTGCTCAACTCCATCCTCTTTCCTCCTCCTCTTCTGTAATTTTTTGCTTTTGTAATTTTTGAAATGAGGTAAATGAGTGTCTTTCTTCCAATTGCATCTGAAGAAATGAGCTCTATCTCCCAAAAGCTCACACTGGAATGAATGTTATTAATTTTTAAGGTGCCACTGGACTTCTGTTTTGATACAGTAGACTAAAATGGCTACCTCACTAGACTTTTCAGGAAGGCCATTCAGACTGGCTGAGCCAAGGCTAAAAAGACCAAGATCAGTCTGTGGCAGATCTAATAGACCTGAGAGAGAGGAGGAAACTCTGAAAAGAACAGAGATGGTACACTGGTGTATTCTAGGAGAGAAGGTCCTTCATTTATGTAGGTCCCAGGCCCCACAGAGTGATAGCCAGAACCTTGAATCAGGTCCAGATGCATACAGGTAACCAATGGAGTTGTCTTAAAATTGCAGAAATATGGGCACACCTCTCAGCTCTAGTCAGTAGACAGGCAGCTATATTCTATATCAATTCTAGCTTCCACTGGGTCTTCAGATATGCTTCTCAGATTCTTGTTTGGTTAACCATTAACTTACATTTGTTTCATCATCATTTATACTCCATTTTATTTTTTCTCATTTGGGTAAGATTTTTGCTCTTTGTAGGAAAACTTCTAGCCCTTTATATCTTCTTTGATTTTGCAATTTAATCATGTCATCATGCTCTTGGTAGTTTGTGTCTTTTTGTGTCTGTGGTATATATTTTATCTGAGCTTCTCCCAAGCAGTAGTGGAATTCTTTAAAGAGATGAAGATAGGGTCAGGTATCTAAGGAAGGAAGCTTTGTCTCTCAAAAGCTTACACCTTGGAAATCTTGTTATTCTTTAAAGTGCTACTATATTCAAATCTTGTTCTTCTACTGTAGACCAACCCACCTGAAACATCAAGATGGGGTCTGTTCTCCTGGAATTACAACTGATCTCTAGACTACAAAGATCACTATCTCTGATAGAAATAGCAACTTTGGAGGGTTAACTCTGTGACATCACACCTCACTGACCTTCCACCCCACTGACCTCCCACCATCCTGAAAATTTGCCCTCCCTGGGCACTGTCCCCAAATCTCTAGGAAATTTCCAAGATGAAATTGGCAAGTGGCAATCCTAAAAAAGGAGTAGAATCTTTCTCTTTTCACCTTCTTGTTGCCCCATTGACCTCTGTGCATAATCATTTTTTTTAATCTGTGCTTCCAGATTAGTGATTTTAGTAATACATGATATTACTTTAGTTTTTAACAAACCTGCAGAGAATAGGAGCTGCCGAGGATAGGAATCTTGTGTCATTTCATATTGGCGATTTTGCAAATATGTTAATAAAAAATGCCCTTGCTAATCAAAACATTTTTGTTACAGAATTACGTCTCATAGGGGCTAACCCAGCAAGAAAAGGAGTTGGACTTTACAAGCATTCAGGATAATTAATTATAGCATTGTTGCAAATGAGCTTATCTGGTTGATGCATAAATTCAGCTGACTTCTGGAATGCATTGGCTGAAAAAAAAATTAATAGATAAGAGATGGATTGTACGTATATGTATTTTTAATGTCATTTTGAATTAGGCTTTGGATTAGTCAGTATCTCTTGGGGCCTATCTACATTATCGACAAATTTACTTTCCTTGGGGAACCCTGGAAACTGCAGTAAAGATATCTAACAGAGAATTTTTAGTGCCTTCACTAAATTATAATTCTTAGGATACTTTGGGGACAGCTAGGAAGATGTAAGTAATTAGTATCCGGTTTCCTGTTTCTCTTCTATCCTGTTTTGAGCACTAGTTAGCACTTCTATTTTGAGTTGCGTTCCCATGACTTCATTTCAATCATAGATGTTTCTCCTCTGTTTCTATTGTACATACTTTTTGCACTAAGTTACATATATTAGATGTGTACAAATACATGAGTACAAATACACCAACCAAACCCCAAACAGTGAATCCCTCCTTACAACAACAATTTAAATATTAAACTTCACAAACAAATCCAGAAGAAGAAGAAGAAAACAGAAAGCAACTCTCACCCCAGGCAATAACATGTAAAAAAAGATTTGGGGGCGGGGTAGGGTTGCCAGTTTCCCTCACCCTCCCAGCGGGAGTGGGAGAGGCTTGGCTCTTATCTCCCTCTTGCCTTCTTTACTGTTTACTCATGTATGCACAGCACATGCAGTCTCACAGTTGTGCAGTGACGTCACTTCCGGTGATATCACTGCACAGGCACAGGGGGCATGCAAATAGGACCAATTCAGCCTGTTTGGGGCCTAAATCAGCCTGTAGTGAAATGCAGGAGTGCCTGGCCAACTTTTCCCCTCCCCCAAAAAAGGACAAATAAAAAAATTCTTAAATGAGCAACAGCTCCTCCAGTGGTCTGGGCAGGCAGCAGAGTAATCCAAAAGATGCAGGATCCAAAAGGCAGTGGTAGTCTAAAAGGCAGACCCCCCAGGGCAGCAGAATCTAACAGCACTCCACACACTCTCCAAAAATTACATTCTAAAATGGAGTCTGCTCTGAGCCAGGCCTGATTTTATGTTCTTGCAAGAATTCAGAAAAGGTTCTCCTATCAAAGACTTCCTATGATTGGCCAGACAACTAGGACTCCTCCAATGCTACATGCCATTGGTCACTCACACTCTCCCACCCCCATTCCCTACCCTGGAAAAACAACAAGCCAACCAGCTTTAAAATGGCCAGTGCAGTGATTCCTGGATAAACCTGAATAATTCCAGTTTATTCAGGAATCCAATATTCAGCTTATCTGAATATATGTGGATATATATGTGTGTGAATATACCTGAATAATACTAATAAGTAGGGTTACCAGGGCCCTTACCCTCCCAGTGGGAGGGCAATTACCCAGCACTCATTTTCTCTGTGTCCAGTGATGTCACATTCAGGTGAAGTCATCACATAAGCACAGAAACATGGTTGATTTGGGCCTCAAACGGGTCCAAATCAGCCTGCTGTGAAGTACAGGAGCGCTCTTGGGGTGCTGCAATGACATCACTCCCAGGAATCACAGTCCCAGGAAGTGCAGTGGATAGAGAGAGAAAAATTCTCTCTTTCCATTCCAGGAGCACAGGCGGGAGGACCGTTCCCACCCTTTTCCCCCTCCCACCAGCCAGGTGAGTGGTGGCAGGGGACAGTGGGTAGGAGTGTGGGATCTCCCCCTCCCACCGGGGGAGTACTGGTAAGGTATTATTTGGATATATATTTGGCTCAGGAATACTGAATCACACACATCTTTCCTTAGCTAGCCTAGGACCTTTTATAAGCTCGCATGGAATTCTTTCCCTCTCCCTCCAAAGAACATAAAAGAGTGCTACTGAATTAGACCAGTCCAGCAATCTGACCTGGAGAGCCCACAAAGGCCTTCCCCTGATGTTGCCTCCTATCACTGGGTTTCAGAGGTCTGCTGCCTATGTCTGTGCAGGCTCCCTTCTATCACCACGGCCTGTGGCTATTTATGACCTCTTCTCCATGCATCTGTCTAACCTCCTTTTTAAAGCCATCTATGCTAGTGGCCTTGACTGCATCCACTGCCATTTAATTCCACAATTTAATTACTCATTTTTCTGTCCTAAACCTATAGTCTATCAACTTTATTGGGTGCCCCCCATTTCCAGTATTATCAGAGAGGGAGAAAAAATTATCTCTATCCACTTTCTCTGCCCATGAATACCAGTATAAAGCTCTATCAGATCTCCCCTCACTTGTCTTTTTTCTAAACTGAAAATCATCCATTTTCCTCCAAAACATGATCAATGAAACCTTAGGAGTACATTGCACTGTGACCAATGTGGCTTATGTTGAGCAGACCATTCCCTGCAATGGAATCAAAATGCACATAATGTACTGCAACAAAACAAAACAAAGTAAAAATAATGTTAAAAATATGCCAAACGGTGAGAGGAAATTACAAAATACAATAAAATAAAGGAAAAATATTTTAAAAGCTGTAAATTCTCAAGAACCAAGGTCTAATAATGACAACAAACGATGGCAGAAAATCAGATGCAGCCACATTTATCCTATGTAAAATCAAGGCAGTGCAAAAATGACAATTTGGCTCAAATACAAAATGCCAATACAATTCTTAAACCCCCATGTGGGAAGTTTAAATTACTATAAATCTGATATAAGTGTGTAGTGCAGATAGATGCAAAGTAATCTAGCACAAAATCCCTTCCTTTCTTCCTTGTTTCCATCCTTCTTTATCCACATGTGCATATAGATTTCCAACACAAATAAAACACCTACCTATTTTCCTGTTTTGTTCCACACATTCAGTTTGCAAGGAGGAAAATAATGATGACTGCAGGCTTCTGAAAAGCTTTTACAGAGATCAAACCATTTCATCAATTCATCTGCACTTTAAAAGTAAGCCGAGAAAGGGGAGAAGCAGCTTCAGTAATAGTTTTTGTTTTGTTTTGTTTTGTTTCTTCTTTGCTTTTATATCAAGAGTCATGAGGTCACTCCAAGTTGGGGATATTCATTATATTCCTTCCCTTCGGTAATTCTAAAAAGGTCACAGAATGTCAGTAATCATCTCCTTTATGTCTTAGTGGCAACTTTATGATTGAAGGATTGCCTCGCTAATATGTGTTTAAATGAGGAGCTGGCAATGTTAGTGGTATTTAAAAAGAGTGCTGGCATTTGAAACAGTCGACAATGAGAGATCTTGCCGGTAAACAGGAACATTATTGATGTCAAGACTAGTTTTGAGAAGGTAAGCTTTAATTGCAACTGCAGTCTAACACTTTTCCAGGCCCCTAGAAGGCTATTTGCGGCTCTAGATGGAGCCACCTGAAACAGACACCAGTTTACAGATCAGATTAGGTGTCTATGGCCAATTGTTTAGCTCAGTTAAAACCTCAAGGTTGCATTTTTGCTCCATTACTTTTTAATTTATACATACATGATATGGTAGAATCACCTGTCAGGTTCCCACTTTTTTCCAGTAAAAGTAGGTGGTGGAATGGGCATTTCAGTTTTACTTTATGCAGATGACACACTGCTATTTCCCATACTCAAATTGGTCTTAGAACGTTGTTAAGACAGTTCAGCTTCTACTGTAAAACAAACCTACTAAATGTAAATTATGATGAAACCAAGATTATGGTTTTTAGTAGAAGAACACATCATTATACATGGGCAATAGATGAGAAGCCACTACAAAGTGGGTACTAGAAAGTGGGTACCAGCATTCCTAACTCCAGAGGAGAAAGTGAAAACTAAAAGAAAATATACTAGAGTGCAAGGGAACCATAGCATCAAAACATAAGCCTTTAAGAATCTGTGAAGAGTCAAAACGTTGGGCTGATTGTTAAAGAATTGGCCCTGCCATGCCATCACTTCTGGGTTGTGCCAGAAGTGGCATCTTTGATGGGGCCACAGGTTTGCATGCCCGTTTCCCCCAGCCTACCTCCTTCCACTGATCAACTGGTGATTGGCAGGCAGAGGCCCAAATTTCTGGGAGATTACTCGCCATTGGCAAGCACTTGGCAAGGTTAGAGATGTACCAAAATAAACAAATGAGAGGAAAAAATAACAGCACAATCTCTATCCGTATTAACCATGTGACATTTTTTTTAAAAAAATTGTGTATTTTCATTACTGTTCCATTGCTCTAGTATAAAGTACCGTCCCCAAACAGCTCAGGATCACACTTCCACTCTATGAGATTACATACTGGAGAAGGCATGGAAAGGTGCTAGCTTGCTAACTTTGTGCAGGGCACAAAAAACTGTCTTGTTTCGCATTGATTTGAGTTATTGGTAGAGATACATTTGAATTTTGCATCCCTGAAAATCCCTATTTCAGTCTCACTTCTCCCCTGTGAGAATCAAACCTGTAATTATTTATTTTTATGACATTTTCTGTTTCAGAATAGTATTTCAGCCAAATTATTTGTGTTCAATAATCTAAAGTGACAATCCTATATTATCTGAGAGCCTTTGGGCTGAGGAGTGTGATACAAATACAACAACAACAACAATCAGCAATAACAATAACAATGCCTTATTTTGTGGTAGATGGAAATGAAAAGTCCAACAGCTGCCATCATTCAGGGAGTGAGACCCAACAAAATGATCACCAGCTGTGTGAACTTGTTAAAGTCTGCAGTTTAAAAAATAGAGTGAGGGTAGGAAATGGCCTTGCCTCTTGCTTTTTGGAAAACTAATAGCAAAAACAAGAGGCATGGCTAGGACAAATTTTTATGGTCCATTGGCATCCCAACTGTGGGCCAGCAGATTAGGCCTGGCCAAACAGTCTGAAGACAATATGTATCTTACTGCTGGACTAGTGTTATCTAATGTCATCAGCTCTGTCCCGTTAAGCTTAATGTATATCAGGGGTGGCCAAACTTGCTTAATGTAAGAGCCACATAGAATAAATGTCAGATGTTTGAGAGCCGCAAGACATGATGCATTGCAGTGACTTCAGAGGAAGAGGTGAGTTTGGGGGAGTCTCTTGAAAGTGGCATCACAGGAAGGGGTGGAGTTTGGGAGCAGTATGCTGGAAGTGACATAATCGAAAGGGGTGGAGCTTGGGAAGAGCCATCACATGACCTTTGACAAACGTGATATATCTTTGATAGGCTTTACCCCTAAAGTCCCCAGGTATTTTCTGAGTCGGACCTGACAACCCCAACGTTTTTACTGAAAATATGAAAGACATGGAAAGAAAGAAAGAAGGAAAGGGAGGGAATGACATGGAAAGAAAGGAGGAAATAAGGGAAGGGAGGGAAGGAAATAAACTAAACTAAAATAAATTGTACAGCCACGGTGATACTCAGAGACTTCAAAGAGCCGCATGCGGCTCCCAAGCCGCAGTTTGGCCACCCCTGATATATATCTTGGGGTGCCTCCAAACATCATTGAATATTGTGCTATTGCTCTTCTAAAGCCAGGGTTTACAAATGGTTTGGCTCATCCACACAGAGAAATCCAGTTGCAAGTGATGGAGTGGATCCTACCAGCTTTCCACTGATGGGAAAGGGAGGAAGAGTCCCTTCTTTTTTTTAGAGAATGTTTTATTGAGATTATTCACATACATTAGTTATAAAGATACACAGGAAAAAGAACATACGTCATAACAAACTTTACTATATTAACTATGTACATAGAATCCAATTTTCTAACATTGATGATGTTTACTATTATTTCTTTTATTTTCCTAATGTTTTAATTGTATTGATTTTGACATTGTGATACCTTCACATTTGTTTGGTTTTATGAGTTGAGAATTATTTGGTATAGCTGGTTTGGAGTTTATGCTTCAGTTTTGGTGACATATTCAAAAAGAGGTAACCATTTGTAATGGAATATTGTTATTTTAGGATATATGTTAGAGGAAGAGTCCCTTCTGACCACCCCCAAAAAGTTATGATTGGGGTCATTAGACCTGCATGGACAAAAGCCAACTGGGGCAGGGACTGCAGTAAGAAGGGGAATTGGGCAAGATTAATCAGAAAAGTTTGTTGGGTCCACCCTGACTATTATAGTGTAATATCCAACAAATGTGGATTCAGTATAAGATCACAGATACAAAAAGTCCCTAAAGGAGCAATTCTAAACTGATCTGCTCAGAAGTACCATGTTATTCAGTGGGGCTTACTCCTATGAAAATGCCCTAATGATTGCATGAAGCCTGAGAGCTACCCTTTATGTCTGGTTGTGTGTGTCCTCCACGTCATCAAAAAGTGAAAATGGGATTATGGGAAGTATTGTAAATATACATATTGAAATTGTTTAAAAGTTTTGTTTTTTTTTAATTGGAAATTCAGTACTATGACAGCAACTTGCTCATTTGGCATGCTCACTATTGTACAATGAACCCCCTCAGTACTTAATTAAAAACAAAGTTCCTCCATGGAAAATTGGAGGCTATGGTATAATATTTAACAATGCAGAGTCTACTGATGTGTTGCATTTTTTAAAATAAAAAGAAGAGAATGGTAACTTAATAGCTACTCTCTAATAGGAGCTCTGCAAATTAGACCAGTTTTTCATTGCAAATAATTGAGATGAACATCTTTGCAGTCTATTGCCTTTTGCTCTTGTCTTTGGTCTCGAGACTCCTTTCATTTTAATTGTTTCCCCCATATAGTTTGTTTCTTTTTACACTTTTGCTTTCATTTACAGCCAACTACATTTTTAATAGCATTAAGAGCACCCAGAGGCACAAGAGCATGAATGGCTCATTACCACTTGCTGGAGGCATTATGGATACTTGGCTCATCCTTCAGAGGTTGAAGGCCTATGGAAACTGCTTAACCTTTCCATATCCCCATGTTCAGTCTTTTGTAATTCCTTTCCAAAAAAACAAAAGGCCTCCAGTCCTGTAAAACAAAGACAAAAGAAGGATTAGAGAACCTTCATAATGCCATCCATTCTTTCCCCCCCTTCATCGAGACAAAATTAGCTTTGTTTGATGGACTTCGCAGATTTTATTGCTTCAAGATGAAAAGGAATGGGTGTCTTAAAATTAGGACAATAATTAAAACCTGGAAAATTATTCAGGAATGTTATCTGAACAGCATCTCACTGTTTACTTTGTGGTTCTCTGAGCCCATGGAAATGACCAACTAGCCTAGAGATAGCCTTTTCACCTCAGAGTAGCTGAGTCATTGATATCACACTGGCTGTTTTCACATGTCTTTCCCCCTCTCACAAAATCACGCAAAACTCATGGAATGACGGCGTCTTCATGGCACAATTTCCCATCATGACTCCGTTTCAGAAATCGCACCATGAAATTGAACCATAACGGAAAATCGTTCCATGAAGATGCCATCATTCTGTGAGTTTTGCTCGGCCCCTGACAAGGAGTTTTACCATCAGGTTACAATTCAGGGGAGAATGGTGAGATAAAATGGTCACATATCATCTATCATTGTTTTGCTTGTTCATCTGTCTGAATTCTTTTCAATGTACTGTTTCAATAAGGTAGAGGAAGTGGAAAGAAAAGGAATTGTTTGCAACCTGTAAATGATGCTCTTTGATGCCTTCTACATTTTTTAAAGAGAGAAATAGAAGACTTTTCAAAAGACGTGACTGATTAGGCATTTAACCTAGATCCAGACTTGGCTGAAAGGCTGATATATTTCAAATAGGATATGGTTCTCTGTGAAATGGCAGTGAAACAACTGAGCTGTGCATATTGTAAGGCTTTAGCTCTAGTGTAACACTTTGCATTTAAATAGTTTGGATTTTTTTTCCCTTGCTAATTTTTTTTTTTTTAAGTTGCTGTTGTTAGTTAAAATGCAGGCCTCTGAGGAAAGAAGGGGGACTGGATGGGTGAATGGAGTGCAATCAGAGTGCAATCTTTAGCTGTACCCTAGGGGGTGGAGTTAACTGAAATTTTGAGAAAATGTGATGGGAGAAAGAGTGAATTCTGATCTAGACAGGCAAGCTGCATGCAGCATGTGTGTGTCAGTGTTTCTCAGAGAAAATGTTGATTCTGGGCAAAGCAGGGAACCTGTGTGGAAGGTTGAAAGGATTTTCATTCTAGTTCAGTCAGGCAATCTGTGTGAAGCCTGAACTGTCTATGTGATTCTGGGCAAAACAGGCCAGCTATGTGCAGCCTGACAGTTTCTGTGTGTTCCTGACAGAAATTTATTCTGGCAAGTCAAAAAAACCTGTATGTTTCTGAGTGAGTCTGTATCTGTGTGGTATTCTTGCCAACTGTGTGTGTGCCTGCAACAGTCTCTCTAAATGAGAGATAAATCTATCTAAGTCGAGCAAACTGTGTGGAAAGGCCTGAGTGGATCTAAGTCTCAGTGAAATTTATTCTGTTAGGAAAGACCTGTGTGGAAAAGTACTTTATGTGACTGAGTCTGTATAAATATCTTAAGAATAGATAACTCCATTTAAACCACACAGCTTAAGAACTATTCTGAAACTGATACACTTATCGAAACTCTGCAACCATCAAACCTATATACCTACAAATAAAAATCTGTTTAAGAAAAAAGGATCCTTTTTTAATCTCATAACTAGGGATGTGCGTTTCGGCATTCTGAATGCCGAAAGAAAGCCGAAACAAAAGTGTTTCGGCTTCTTTCGGGTTAGCCGAAACGTTTCGGAGAAAGCCGAAACGTTTCGGCTTAGCCGAAAGAAAAAAAGCCGAAACGTTTCGGCTTCTTTCGGCTTTCTTTCGGCATTCGAGAATCGCCATTTTGTTTTGCTAGCCGTTTGCCTTAGCAAGCGTCTAGCAAAATCCTGCTGGAAGCAAAGGCTGGAAGCAAAGGCTGGAAGCAAAGGCAAAGGGAATCCTGCTTTGCCTTGCAAATGCAAGGTGCAAGCATTGCATTGCACTTTGCATTTGCAAAGCAGCAGAGATTCCCGCCAAAATTAACAGGTAGGGGAGGGGGAGCAGGAGGAGGGTGACTCTTGGAGTGTGGGTGGGGAAAGGCAGGGGAGGGGGGACTTTAGGAGTCACCAATCCCACTGCTGCATTCTTATGCCAGCCAATAGATTTAAATCTTTGGCTGAGGCTGCAGCAGGGGATTTAAATTTGGAGCAAGACTGGTCTGGAACAATTCTGTTGCTGCTGCTGCCTGAGAGAGGAGGAGAGAGACTGCATCTGGAGGACATCTGCCTGGAGGATCATCTGTGCTGGACGTCCTGAGAGGAGACCTGGTAGGCCTTTTTAAAATTTTTGTAAATTTTTTTGATGCTGGGCAATGTGCTGCTGTGGCCTGCCTTTGCAAAAAGGTGTTTAAGTTTAGTCTTGGCATGGCCTGGGGGGACAGGTTGGGCAGACAATGTTTGGTGGTGGGGGGGTTCAGCATTGGTTGTTGTGCTTGCCTTCTTTAAGCTTGATCTTGTTTAACATTAAAAAATGAGTGTGCTAGCTTTGGGCCTACACAGGCCAGAAACTGTGCTGGGTGTCTTTGTTGCCTTTCTTCTGGCTGGCTCTCACAGTTTTGCTTCACATACTGGAATGGTGTGTGTTTGGTGGTGGGGGGGTTCAGCATTGGTTGTTGTGCTTGCCTTCTTTAAGCTTGAACTTGTTTAACATTAAAAAATGAGTGTGCCAGCTTTGGGCCTACACAGGCCAGAAACTGTGCTGGGTGTCTTTGTTGCCTTTCTTCTGGCTGGCTCTCACAGTTTTGCTTCACATACTGGAATGGTGTGTGTGTGGCCTTGTTTTTCTGTGTCTGCTTCCCTGCTTCCAAGGCTTCCCAACAGGCTCCTGAACAACTGTGCCAGCCTGTGGCCCACACACAGGCCTGCTGCTCCGGCTTGGGTTACCCTTCTGGTAGCTGGCCTGGCACTCACATTTATGCTTCACAAACAGGTTGTTTATCGTTGGTGGACCTCTTCTGGACTGGACTGCACTTGGTGGACATCGGCCTGCAGATCTCTGTGTGGAGGATCAACATTTCTGGACATCTGTAGTGGAGGACTGGTAGGGTTGTTGAAAAATTTGTTTTTTGAGGTTATGTCTGCTGCTGTGGCAATCTGCTAGCATATGCTTTAGCTTGGTCTTTATGGCTTGGTCAAGGGGGGACATTTTCTAGTTGGGCAAGAGGACATTGTTTGGGGGTTGGGGGGTCAGCATTGATTGCTGTGCCTGCTTTCTTGGATGTTTCCTTTGTCATGTTTGAGTGCGGGGTGGGTTTGATCTAATGTTTCACGGGACTAAAAAATGAGTGTGTCAGCTTTGGGCCTACACAGGCCAGAAGCTCTGCTGGGTGGATGTGTTTTATTTTACCACTGGTTGGCCCTAGCCTTTCGGGTGGGGGGGGCTTGACTTGACTTGTCCAACGGGGCCTTGAGTATTGGGGATTGTGTGTGCGGCGTGCGTTATTGACTCTGTTAACATTCCAACTTTCTTGACAGCATCGCGGAGGAGAGGAGGACCAGCTGCAAGACCGCCTGAACATCGCTGGACTGCAGGACTGGTGGTGTTGTGTGAGTCCAGGTTTATATTTGGGTGGGCTTAGGGGTGGGTTCTTGCTAGCTTGGGAGGGGGGAGGCTCATCTTCAGACCACCACATCCACACCCCACACCGACACACCACAGAAACATTTTTCCCACTAAATAGTGTCTTAGGTAGGTAGGCCAGTTGGTAGGTATTCAGTGGTTAATTGCCCTCAACATAATCGTTAGGGAGACCAAGCCTAGTTTTTTTCAAAAAACTAAATAGGGACTCAGCAGGAAAAGCAGTAGTGAGTGAGCGTTAGGTTTGAATTCTATATATATATATATATATATATATATATATATATATATATATATATATATATATATATATATATATATATATATAAATTTGGAATAGCTGTCAATAGGCTTCCCATTAGTGCCCCCATAACTAGGGTTCCACTGCCCATCTCTGGCACCCGTGGTGGTGCCAGGCCGGCCCGGGCATACTAGTGTGTGAGTGTCTAAGGCTTTATCACCTGTTATTGGGGTTTAGGGCCCGCTCAATTCCGGAGGAATTCAGCTGATTGGCAGGCTCAGGTTCCCCGACATAAATAGGGTTGCTTAAAAAGGCACTTGATTGTTCATCTCCAAGTCACAGAGCCACTAGAAGCACAGATTTAGAGCAGGTGAGTTAGGTCTCGAAAACAAAGTTGACCTTTGTTTTCCCAAGGTTTTCTGATTAGTTAGGGTAGATTTCAGGAGGGGAAAGCATGTCAGAGAGGAAAGCAGAGAGGGGCCCCGGGGGAAAGGTTAGGGAGAAATCTAGACGGGAGGAGGGGAGGGAGAGGGGGACTGCTGCAGCAGCCCCCCCATCTGAGCGGAGGAGGCCCTCCCCTGCGCTGCTGCCGTTCACCAGCCTGGCTTCTGGTGACAGGAAGAGGGTTCGCAAGACTCTGTTTCCTGAGGCAGCTGCTGGAGGGCCACCCCCAACCCGGGTGCGTGAGGCAGGGGCTGGCACTGGACGGGGGCCTGCTGCTGAGGCTCCTCCTCCTCCAGTGGTTGCGAGCCAGCTGCTGGAGGAGGGGCAGCATGTGGTGTCTCCTGGGATGGACGTGGGGCATGTGACTTTTCCATCCCTTACGATCACCCCAGGAACCCGGAGGATGTTGGAGGAACTGCCCATGAGACCCCCCCTGGGGCGGTCCACCCCAGTTTCCTCTGAGGCCAGCAGCAGGCCTCTCGCGGCTGTGCAGGAGGAGAGGATGCGGGAGGAAGAGGCAGAGACTGTGGTGGAAGAGCCCACATCTCTGCCCCTTCAGCCTCGTCCATCCCCACCTGCCCGGCTGAGAGTGGGACACGGTGTGTCCGGCCAGAGCACCTCACAGGAGGTGCCTCAGGGTGGTCCCGGAAGCGCTTCTCCTGTGAAGCGTGGGATGCCCTTTTCCTCCGAAATCTGGAAGCACTTCCAGACAACGGAGGATCCCCAAGCAGCCCAGTGCCTGCATTGTAGGCAGCGCGTCGGCCGTGGCAAAGATGTGCAGCATCTCTCCACGTCTGGGATGAGGTACCATATGAAGAGGCACCACCAGGCGGTGCTTCTTCGGGAGGAGGGTTCAAGTGGCGCCGCACGGCCGCCAGCTAGCAAGAAGGAGGCAGGCTCCTCTGGTGCTCTCCCCCCAAGGGTACCTGCAGGGAAGGGACGCCAAGCCTCTCACCCGGAGATGCTTGGTATGCAGGGCGCTAGTGTGCCCAGAGAGGGGATCCGGAGGGCGAGCCGGCGCATCACGCGCCACATCGTCAACATGGTAGCGGTGGATGGACAACCGTATTCCGTAGTTGAAGACTTCGGCTTCTCAGGGCTGCTCCAAGATTGCTTTCCCTGGTACGCCGTCCCTGCTCGCACGACGTTGAGCAGATCGGTGGTGCCCTCGTTTTACAGGGCTGCCAGGGATCATGTGAAGGCACAGCTGTCCCGGATTGCCGGGAGAACTGTGCACTTCACATCAGACATCTGGACCTGCCCAAGTGTGCAGCAAGCGTACCTCTCGCTTACTGCTCACTGGTGGGAACCCAAGGTGGTTCTGGGTGGGGGCCGGGGGGAGGTGCCTAGCACAGCTAGCCAGGGAAGGATGGGAGACTGCCGGGCCGGCTACTGCAAGGCCTTGCTTCACGCCGAGGTGCTCGACGTGTCCCACACGGCGGAGAACATCGCTGCCACCTTAAGGAGACCGTTGGAGGAGTGGATAGGCCAGGGACCCACCACCGTGGGATGCATGGTGACGGACGGTGGCAATAACATGAGGGCGGCAGCGCGTCTAGTGAGCCGAGAGTGCGTCTACTGTGCAGCTCACAAGCTTCACCTAGTGGTGAGAGACGCGCTGGGGTTGGGCTCCTCGAAGGAACCCCTTGATACCTGGACTCGTGAACTCCAGTTACTGATCCAGAAATGTTGGAGGCTCACGGGTCACTTCTCGCGCAGCGTGAAGGCCACGCACGAACTGCGCCAGACACAAGTCAGGACAGGTGTGCCAGAGCACGCTCTGATCACTGACGTTAGCACTCGCTGGAACTCCACCTGCGCCATGCTTGAGCGCTTGGTG
Source organism: Eublepharis macularius (assembly GCF_028583425.1). Taxonomy (NCBI): domain Eukaryota; kingdom Metazoa; phylum Chordata; class Lepidosauria; order Squamata; family Eublepharidae; genus Eublepharis; species Eublepharis macularius. The sequence continues at coordinate 39,621,052 of NC_072791.1, forward strand.
GAGCAGCAGGCCGCACTCCACGCGTGGCTCTCCGAGAGCCGCAGTGCGAGTCAGGTGGGTGAGTTCATCCGGGAGGAATGGCTCACCGTCACCCAGACAGTGGAGGTCCTGAAGCCCTTCAAGGACTTCACTGTGGCGGTCTCGTCAGACACGGCGACCCTCGGTCTGGTCATTCCCCTGGTGCACACGCTCCAGAGGAATCTGGCCACCCTTGCAGACCGGGTCGCGCCCCGTGCTGACCTTGTTCCAGCGGTGCGCGCATTAGTGAGAAGGCTGCAGCAGGGCATAGCTGCCAGGCTAACTCCTCTCACTAAGGAAGAGTCATACATGTTGGCGACCATGTGTGACCCGCACATAAAGGGCACTTTCGCCGAGCGGGACGGGAACCTCACCCAAGCCAGAGACGGGCTCTGCTCTTGGGTGAGGCGCAGGCAGGCCAAGAGGGGCCAAGAGGGGGGCCCTGCTTTGCAGGTCCCTCTGATGCCCCCTCTGCGCAGGTCCCCCCCCGCGGCCACCACCGGAGTACCGATGGAGATGGAGCTGCTCCGGTGGGCCGTCATCCCCTCTGGGGTCGTGAGGACCGTGAGAGAGGATCCGGCGGAGGCAATGGTCAGGGACTACCTCGCGGAGCCCTGCAAGTCGCTCTCCACCGATCCGCTCAGCTACTGGGCCAGGAAGGAGTCGGTCTGGCTGGACCTCTCCCTCGAGGCGCAGCGGCTGCTCTCATGCCCTCCGACGAGCGTGGAGAGCGAGCACGTCTTTTCACATGCGGGCGACATTGTCGGCCCACATCACACTCGCCTTCTCCCATGGAGAGTCGAGCAGTTGACCTTCCTGAAGGTCAACTCTCGCCTCTTCGATTTCTCAGGACTGGACTTCCAGAGTGACTGAGGTGAGCCCAACTTGTGGCCTGCATCCTCTGTGAGTCCAATCCTTTGGAATCGCGCTCTCCCCTGCATAAAACACTGTAGACGCAGTTAAAACCGGCCAGTAGAGGGAGGGTGGTTAGGAACCAGTGGCAAGGGGAATCCCCCCAGCAATTCGAACCCCCCCCCAAGGGAATTAAAAACCTCTCCCAGCACCGAGACAGACCCTGTGGGACCAAATTTATTCAGAAAAATAATGCCCCAGAAACATGGATTGCCACTGGCAGGAGAAATAGGTTAGATAGGGATTGCTTAGGTGGGGATTAGGGAATGGGAAAAAATCAGATGTTTTTCACTGTTTTTCACTGTTGAAATCTTTGTAAAAAAAAAAAAACCCAAAAAAGTTGTGGTTATGTTTTTTCAAAGTTGATGAAATGTTCATGTTAAAAAAAAAAAAAATGTTGTGGTTACGGTTTTTCAAAGTTGATGAAATGTTCATGTTTAGAAAAAAACCAAAAAAAAATTGTTGTAATGTTAATGTTTGGTTTCCTGGGGCGGGGGATGCGGGAAGAGTTGTGGATGGACACCAGCCAATGATGATCTCTTGCAGATGTTTCCAGGTAAATGCTGAGGCTGGTGTGGGGGTGGGGGGAGACCTCTGCAACACTGCTCCAGAAATACCAGTGTCCAGTGCCTTGGCAGTGCCCAGTTTGGCTTTTTCTGCCTGAACTGAAAGCATAGCCGCAGGAGACATAGGTTCTGCTGGACCCTGTTGCAGTGGTTTCCCCCCCATCAAGTTGGGTTATGGAGGGAGAGTGGTTTTAAGCTGGTAGTTATGATAATCTTGTCTAGTGTGGGCTTTCTTTTCCATGCCCAGTTGTGCCCTCCTACTATGTAACCCGTGAATATGTTCAAAAATTTAGAGTTTGTCCATTTAAAAAAAAAAAAAATTGTTTTTGAGATTCTCTGGTGTGTAGTTAATTGTGTTGTGCTGTTGTGTCGGGGGACAATAAGTGTGATATGTTGTGATTTGTTGACCTATTGTAATTTGACAGTGATAAAATAAAGTTTTTTCTAACTTGAATCTTTGAGTGTCTGTGTTCCCTTCTTTGATGGGAGGTTGGTTCGCAGCATAGGGAACAATGGGGCAGGCTGGCCAGCCTTCTAAATGGGTGGGGGGGGGGTCAGGGGGGGTTGTGTGTGTGTGTCCCAGGGACAAGTCAGCACTCTGGCATGTGCCCACCATTGCGGCACCCTTAGGCTGTGCGGAATTGCCCTGGGAAATGAAGTTTAGAAGTTCCCAGCATAGGGAATAAAGGGGGAGGGCTGGCCAGCCTGTTCCAGGGGTTATGGTGGGTGTGGGGCAGGTGGGAGTGGATTTAGGTCTGTGAGGGGCTACTAGGGGGATTTGGGTCTGTGTTTGGCAGATGGGGGGGAGTTGGGTTTGTGTGGGGCTGTTAGGAGTGGACTATGGGGGATGAGAGCACCAACTTGGGGACTTTATTCCCTGGTAGTCCTCTGTTCCCAAGTAGGCCCCAGCCAATGTCCTGGTGAGGGCTTCCATGCCTCTATCAGTTGCTGGCCCTCCTTTGCCATCTTTATCAGAAATTGGCCTAGGGCTGCCCAACTCCTGGTTGGCCCTGGAGTTCAGGTTACAGAGAGTAGTTCCCTAGAGAAAATGGCAGCTTCCAAGGGCAAACTCTTTAGAGGGCAAATGTGGACCATGGATTCTAGGGGAAATCCCTACTCAGATTTCCCTTCCCACAAGTCCCACCCCCAAATTGCCAGGAACTTCCAAGGCCAGAGTTTGCAACCCCACAGATATCCCATTTCCACACTCTTAGCCTTGGCACGGAAGTTGCAGCCCCCATGGAACACTTCCAGGTTCCTGATTCCAAGTTCAATGATGCCAATGCAAGTCAATCCAGACCATCATTAAAAATGGGATTTGAACAGCAGTGGCATTGGGCTGCATTTTACTCATTCACATGTCTAGTTGTACCCAAATCTACGTATTTTAACTGTGGCACTTAAAGACATTTTTAAATGGTTTTCAAAATAAATTTTTATTTTGAAGTATTTGATGTAGCATTGCTCAAGGCCTTTTGGCCAAATGAGCAGTTGCATTAAAGTACAAGTTAGACAAAGCTTACAGGAAGAGAATGCATTCAAACTGTAATGTAGGAAGAAAATTTAGAATTTACATATACCATGGTGGACCCCTAAAAAGACATGTAATTGGCTTCCTGACCCAGTCAAGCCTGGTTTCTCCCTCGAAGATATAATGATTGTGGTTTGGTCACATGACATCAAGAGAAGAAAAGGCTCACTAGAAAAGACAATAATGCCAGGAAAAATTGAAGGCAGTAGGGAAAAGAAGAATACCCTAATTGTGGTAGATTGACTTCAGTTTGCAATACATGGACAAGGATTTTGGGATATTTTGGAGCTCTATAATTCTTAAGTTCACCATAAGTGATTTGAATGCATAAAACATACACACATACACATAAAATATATATCTCAGTACATATAATACCCCCTCCCCACCCATTTAATAGTTTATCTTATGACCTGGTTTTCTCCCCCCTGGAAACCTATAGTGGTTTACACAGTGTTGTTCTCCCTTGCTTTATCTTACCCTCATCATAACAAACAGGCCATAACAATAGACAGCTGCTCCATGCCCCACATTGGGAGTGACTTCATCCACCGATGGCCTTCTTAGTAGTTGAAGGGGGTGGAGGGGAGGAGAGGGAGACAACACACTCCAGCCTACTCTATCTGGGGCCTAGGTAACAAAATGGAAAATGTCGGCAGCAGGAGCTCCTTCCCACTCCACATAGGGCAAGGGCCACCCATTGCTTGGCCTTGGAAAGGAGCCAGTGGTGGGGCGGCACTGATTCTGGGGCCCCGTCCTGAACATTTGTCCAGGGCCCCAAAATCACTAAGACTGCCTCTGGAAAACACAACTCAATTGTTTACATTGGCTGAGTCAAGAACATCCATCAAGCCTCAAAGGCACAGAATCAGAGTCTCCCAGATTCTAGTCCAACACTCTAACCATTGCACTGCACTGGATATCTTAAAATTGTTTATACCCCACCACCAACTTAACCATTCCACTCCAAAAGGCACACAACTTGGATGGGTCTCAAAAATGAGTATGATGCATGGGCCAGTCAATGCAAACTGGTTCTAAGGCTCAGGCCGGGGGGAGGGGGGCATTGTGCCAATGCTACCCTGGCTTTGGAAGGGGACAGTAAAATAGATGAAATAATCTAGGTTCAGTGCCTCCCTCCTTCTCTGTCTCTCTCTCTCTCTCTCTATAATGTGTGTGAAAACATTGCTGACATTAATACACCATCACTGAAGCCTAGAGGATACCTAGGGACTGTTCACACATGCATGATCATTTCATGGCACTGCACTGGCATGATGATGTCTCTTCTAGGAAATGATGTCATCATCACACAAGGCTGGGGAGCACACATACTTCACAACAGGCTGATTTGGGCCACAAGTGATCCTGCTTCGGACTGTTTAGGGCCCAAATCAGCCCACTGCAAACAGGAATACTCTCAGGGCAGCCAGATGACATCAGTGACATTACTGCAGCAGCCCCAGGAGCGTACCCCGAAGGCTCATTCCCTAACTTTCCCCCTTCCAGCAAGGTAAGCAGTGACAGGGGGCGAGAGGTGGGAGTGGGGGATCCCCCACCGGGGGAAACGGATCCCTAATTGTGTCTGAGGATGTAGAAATCAAATGGGTTGTTAACTCCATAGTGCTTCGGTCTTCAAGGGACTGACATGCACATTATAGTTAACTCCAGATTTCTTGATTGTTAAGGAATGCATGTGGTGGGGGGTGGTAGGAAGAGTGGGAGAAGGGCCCCTGAGGGTAGGGGTGCACGCAAAATGCCAGCCCTGGCAAGACAGGCCTCTCCCAGCTGTTGGTAGTTGAGAGAAGAGCACCTGCTTGGGGAGGCCATGCAAGCCCCCCCCCAAATGGGAGCAGGCTGTGTCTTGGTGGGGGGTGGGAGGAAGGGTGGGAGAAGAGACCCAGAGGGTTGGGGGGCATTTTGTTGCAGTGGTTTCCCCCCATTAAGTTTGGGTTATGGAGGGAGAATTGTATTAAGCTGGTAGTTATGATCATCTTGTCTAGTGTGGGCTTCTTTTTCCATGCCCTGTTGTGCCCTCCTACAATGTAACCTGTGAATATATTCAAAAATTTGGAGTTTGTCCATTTCAAAAAAAAAATTGTTTTTGAGATTCTCTGATGTGTAGTTAATTGTGTTGTGCTGTTGTGTCGGGGGACAATAAGTGTGATATGTTGTGATTTGTTGACCTATTGTAATTTGACAGTGATAAAATAAAGTTTTTTCTAACTTGAATCTTTGAGTGTCAGTGTTCCCTTCTTTGATGTGAGGTTGGTTCCCATCATTGGGAACAATGGGGCAGGCTAGCAAGCCTTCTCTGTAGGTGGTGGGGGGGTCGGGGGGTGGTTGTCTGTGTGCCAGGGCAGGTGCTCTTTCCCAGAGACGATTTGGCACTCAGGAGGAGTGTTCCCATTGTGGCACCCCTGGGCTGTGCGGAATTGCCCTGGGAAAGAGAGTTTAGTTCCCAAAGGGGGAGGGCTGGCCAGCCTGTTCCAGGGGTTATGGTGGGTGTGGGGCAGGTGGGGGTGGATTTAGGTCTGTGAGGGGCTACTGGGGGGATTTGGGTCTGTGTTTGGCAGATGGGGGGGAGTTGGGTTTGTGTGGGGCTGTTAGGAGTGGACTATGGGGGATGAGAGCACCAACTTGGGGACTTTATTCCCTGGTAGTCCTCTGTTCCCAAGTAGGCCCCAGCCAATGTCCTGGTGAGGGCTTCCATGCCTCTATCAGGGAATTGGGTTTGTGTGGGGCTGTAAGGGGTGGACTTTAGGGGCTGAGAGCACCTACTTGGGGAGGCCATGAAATGGCCCCCCCAAGTGGGAGCTGGCTGAGCCTTGGTGGGGGGTGGGAGGAAAGGTGGGCGAAGGGCCCCTGAGGGTTGGGGGGCATTTTGCATGCAAAATGCCGCCCCTGGGAAGACAAGCCTCCCCCAGCTGTCAGTGGTAGAGATAAGAGAGCACCTACTTGGGGAGGCCATGAAATGGCCCCCCCAAGTGGGAGCAGGCTGAGCCTTGGTGGGGGGTGGGAGTAGAGGTGGGAGAAGGGCCCCTGAGGGTTGGGGGGCATTTTGCATGCAAAATGCCACCCCTGGCAAGACAAGCCTCCCCCAGCTGTAAGTAGTAGAGAAAAGAGCACCTACTTGGGGAGGCCATGAAATGCCCCCCCCCAAGTGGGAGCAGGCTGAGCCTTGGTGGGGGGTGGGAGGAAGGGTGGGAGAAGGGCCCCAGAGGGTTAGGGAGCATTTTGCATGCAAAATGCCACCCCTGGCAAAGGAAGCCTGCTTCTTCATTTTTTCCCCATAGGAAATAATGAAGAAGATGAGCAGCAGCATGCTAACAATATGCTGCTCCTTCGCTTTCTTATGGGAGGATAGGGGGACCTGCTTTGGGGGGCCATAACATGGCCCCCCAAAGTCCAATCGGTCTGAAACTTGGGGGTTTTTTAGAGAGGGGTTAGAGGAAGGTCCCCACCAATTTTGGGCTGATTCGGTGGGAAAATGCCTCCCCCAGACGTCCGGGAAGACGGAGGCATTTTCCCATTGAAAAAGCCAAAAGCCGAAAGCCGAAAGAAAGCCGAAAGCCGAAACGGCTGGCCGTTTCGGCTTTCGGCTTATTCGAAAGAGAGTCTTCTTTCGGCTTTCGGCTTTAGCCGAAATTTTTTGCCTTGCACACCCCTACTCATAACCACATTCATGTGTTGACCGTTCTGTCAATCTACTAGCTGCCACAAACCCTTCCTATATTACAAGTTACAACAAGCAGATTTAAAGCGAATGCCTTTGGTGGAAGAGAAAACCTTTTGTGGAAGTTAGGGAGGCAGCAATATAAAAGTCACACAAACACAAAAGAGAGGATGTTCTTTAGGTAACTGCTTGGGGTAAAGCAGAGAATTTCAAAGCTGAGTGTGAGTAGAAATATAAGGAGTGTGTATTAGTACCAGAGCCCTACTGACATATAAGTTTAAAGTAAAGTAAGGAGGAGCTGGATTTAAATCCAAAACCAAAGAAGCAAGATATAAAAGGTTGTAAACTTTCAAACTTGCAAACCATTGCAGGGTGGATATAAGATAAGTAAAAATATTACAAGGGGGTTCAAAAGAAAAGTGAAAATGTTACATCTATCATGCGTTTTCTGGTGTTCAAGCTACAGAGCTTGACTTGAATCAGTAGAGAGCAAGGGTGAACAATCAGAGAAGCTGGGAAGTAGACAATTGCTGCCTCTTTAATTTGATCTAGAGGAGCTTACTTACTAGTAAATTTCCCTGGTGCGATTACTAAAGAACTTTTGAAAGGTTATATACACACTGCAAATGGCAATGCTCTTGCTACTATAATCCTTGCTCCACTAGAGGGGGTTAAAGAGTTGGGGTATTCCTTATAAGGAAAAAAAGGCGTAATTTTCCCTGAGAGACTGGAGGGCCTGAACCTGCAGGGAGAAGCACTCTCACCTCAGAAGCACTCCTTTCTATGAATAATCTCTATTAATGTTTTAGGTATGAGAATTTCTTATACTTATTACTGGAAGGGAGGATTGTGTTTATATTAATTGTCTGTTAGTTTGTATTTTGATTATTGTTGGGACTATTTGAAATTGATGTTATATGTATATATTTTCCCTGAGAGACAGGAGGGCCTGAAACTGCAGGGAGAACAGTTACCGGAATTCATCTCCTTGCGAGTAAAAAAATTGGGGGGGGGGGCGATTAGCAAGCAAGGAAGGCAGCTGTGCAAGAGGCCAGTAACCGCAGGAATCTATCACCGATTTTTACAGGGTCCCTTCTGTTGTAACAAATGAGGCTGGTGCTTAGAGTCAAATAACAACTTTTATTAAAGAACAAGATTTCATACACAGAGAGAATTACAGGGTAAAATGGTTACAGAGAGAGAGAGAGAGAGAGAGAGAGAGAGTCCTAGGAAACTTAGCCAGAAATTGGGAATAGAGAGGGAATAAGTATATCTACCTATCCGAAGAGTAGTCCAGTCTGTGCGAGAAGAGAGTAGCTTCAAATGTCCAGTGTTCTCGGCCAGGAGAGCAAGAGGTTTAGGACAAACCTCAAGGGAACAACGCTTTGGATCTGGTAAACGTGTACGAAGAGAGAGAGGCTTAGGGAAGTGACTCTACGGGAGCAGCCAGGAAGCATACATGATTTGAATAGGGCCAGGGTTCCTTCTTTATAGGGTAGAATGTGCCCTGAGGTGGGAGAACCCACCTAGCTGTTAGAACAAAGACTCCACTGGTCAGTTCCTGGGATTGACAAAAGGTTTGATTACCTTGATTGGTAGCTGCCGGGGCATGTGAAGGCAAATGCAAAATCTGTTTTAGTGCTGCACAAAGTGATAATATGTTAATGAAGTCCACCGGAGCTAAGTTGATGAATTTAGTTTGGGAATGTACTTTCCCAGGAACAACTGTAAATTCTTATGAATGCCATTTGATTAGCTCCTCAATCAAGGACAGGAGATCTCATCACAGAAGGAAGGAAAGGAATGTGTTAAGTGGGGATGACTCAGCGAGACCTTTGTTGCACTGGATTCCTTAGGGGTTGGAGGGACTGCAAATCCAATCACCTCTAATCACTCCGTATTCCTATGCGGCATTCCATTCATGCCTGGATCTCCCGGGCGGGATTCAGCAACTGTTAGCTGGAGGCCCTCTGGTTGCAATACTAACTGCCATTTTAAATCCAGAGGCCTGGTGATTTTTAATATCACAAACAGCCATGTTAAAATGGCTATTAAAGATGGCAGAGGTGGGGCCAACTGCTTACAGAAGCACTCTCACCTCAGAAGCACTCCTTTCTATGAATAATCTCTATTAATGTTTTAGAAACTCCTGTGAAGAACAGAAGGCATCCCAGTGCAGAGCACAGCTACAAGTTGGTGCATGTCAAGGGACTGGCCAGACAGAAGTCAGAAAGACTGAGACCCAGATCTGCTTGAGTAAAACAGGCCTGATTTGTCACATTATTGTTGTTGTATATGCTTATTATTGTATTGTTCCAAATAAGATGTTTTCTTTTTCCAAGTTTGTTCATTGTTATTTTTATAAATGCAAGTGTCACAAGGTGGGATCACACTGTCATAGACATGAACTCTCTCATTTCTTAAGTTAGATACATCTATTTATTTGATGTTGCTCCTTGAACTAAACAGGTTACACTACCACCATTCCTACCAGAAGGTGATGAAGTCAGACATATGCCATAGCATTAACACTGGCATAGAGTTCATTGTACTGCTCTTACTCTGCATGGAACATCCAAGAAAGTGAGAGGGTAGAATGTCAGATAAAGACTAAGGAGACCTGAGTTCAAATCCCATTTTGTCTATGAAGCTCACTGGGTGATCCTAGGCCAGTTGCTCACTCTCAGTCTAAACTAACATTTAAACCCTAGAGGAAGTACAGAATAAGAATCAAATTAAATAGACAGAACAATTGACCAGCAAACAGACAGACAGATATATGCATTTTGTGAAGATTCCCAGTGTACCGCCCGCTCTTCCAAATTAAAATGGCCTACTGAGGGCATCTTTCCAGAGCCAGGGCTAGCCACAGCCATCCCCTTCATTCCTCTACACCATGGAGATTTCTCTTGGCATCATATACAAGCATTATCCTTTCTTTCCAGTTTACAATTGCAGTTTCCTATTTAAAAGATGTTGAAAAGTAACAAATCCCTAGGCAAACAGCTCATCACTGATATATTTTTGTAAGAATAACTTGATTATGAGTCAGTAATACTCTTAAAATAGATCCTGTTTTTATATTCACCACCATCATTGGATTAATCATATTAGCCAAGAGAAAGGTGACTATATCAAAAATGGCTGTTCATTTAAATGATTCTCATTAATTCCACTTAGAGGAAAAAGTCTAATCTGCTTTATGTTCATACAATTTTATTGTTTCATTGTTCATTAGTGCTGTTCATTAGGGCATCAGCATAAACAGGAAAAAAGTTGACTAGGACAGGGAGTCCTTACGAGTATGCATGTGAAAATGTATGTGAAAATATATATTTACAATTATAATAAAAGGCAAAATCAGCACTGAGTGGAGTGTTTGTGTGTATGTGTGTGTGCACTGTGGAAATTATAACATTCTAGCATTAGAGCAAGAGATCAGTCAAGGGGGAAAACACTTCCCATAAGAATTTCATTACTATGTTAGAACAATTTCTATCTAATTCAGTATTCTATTTTCCAGAATGTCTAGCATTTGGGAAGCTCCTAAGACAATCCGATGTTCCTGTGGTTGTCCCCAGAGCCTGATATCTGGAACTATACTGCCTCTAGGCAAGAATAAGGTTCTATTTAGCTATTGTGGCAAACTCTCCTCAATAAGTATCTCATCCACAAAGATATCTTAGACAACAATCCTAAAGGCACTTTTCTGGGAGTAAGCCAAACTGAATAAATGACATGGGTGTAATTCTGAGTAAAACTGTTTAGGATTGTTCTTTTAATCCTTTTCAAAGCCATCTAAGCTAGTGGTGATCACCTTTTCTCACTCTAATGAATTCCATAATTTTATTAAGAAGCCTTGAAACTATTTCTAGTTAAAGTTTACTAGGTGAATCTGAAGAGGAAGAACATTTTCCCTGTACATTTTCCTGCTCTTTCCTTACTTTATATAATGGTATTAAAGTTTATCATTCACCTGGCATATACCTCCATCTGTGAGTCAATATTACAAAGGGTATATTTATATCAAATCTCTGTTTATGACATTTAAAAGTGAACTAGAACTACTGAAGGTGCACAGCTCTTTGCGTACACAGCATTAACAAAAAATGCAATTTCTGTCTTGTTTCCAATACCCATCAATTGTTGACCACACATTACAACTTGCTAGCCTTTATTAGAGGAGATGATAACAGATAACTTTATGTGAGTCAATGTAATGGCTCAGAATAAGAACTAATCGAAATATTCTGGTTTTGATGTGGAACTCTTTCTTCAAAATTCATGGTGGAGGGATTTCCTTGTCTGAAAGGATCCCCTTATCAGAATTGTTGTAGAACTTACCTAAGATCCATCTTACATATGGAAATGTACTTCTAGTCTATCCATGTCCTTCATGTATACACTTCTTACCATCAGGGATATTTTAGCACGGGGCCCTTTCAAACAAGGTCCCTCACTATAATTTTGTATGTTTGATTCATCTCTAAAGGAAAGTGTCCAACTCAGAGCATATTTGTAAACCAAACAGGAAATACTCTTAATATTCTCTCCCTCACCTGCACTTTCAACCTAAATATGTCCAAAGGATGCTTTGAGAACCTTGATGTGAATCTTGCTTCCATCTAAATGAAATCTGTGTTCCCCTCCTCTCACCACAATATGAAATTGTGTTCAGAAATTGTGTTCTGGTGCAACCCAGAAGTGATGGCATCATGGCAGGACCACTCATGAAGTGGAAGCATGATCCTAATTTTTGCCATATGGATTAGCAAAACAGGGGGCACCAGTTTGGTGTAGTAGTTAAGATAGAGCAGCAAGACTATAATCTGGAGAACTGGGTTTGATTCCCCACTCTTCCACTTGAAGCCAGCTGGGTGACCTTGGTTGGGTCAGTCACAGCTCTCTGGAGTTCTCTCTGACCCACCCACCTGACAGAGTGAGTGGGGCAGGATAATAGTGACATACTTTGTAAACCACTCTGAGTGAGTGTTAAGTTGTCCTGAAGGGCGGTATATAAATAGAATGTTGTTGGACGTAGTGGTGGTATATAAATAGAATGTTGTTGTTGTTATATAGACTATTTCCAAGCAAAAGAGAGAGAGGGCTCTTGCTTTTCCCCATCAAGTTCTTGGGCTGGGCTAAAAGCCAAAATTATATCTGTGTGTCAGGGTGACACAAAAGACTTTCTAAACCACAAATATTAACATGCTACTTGGGGTGGCTCAGTCAAAGCAGGGAGACTGAATTTTGGCGGGAAAATCTGCCTCACAGCAGGGAGAGTAAAGGGGGGGTCCATCAAACCATGTAAGTGATGACTAGGATAGTTTGGGTTCTAATCTGTATTTATTAATCAAATGATATACAGACATTTTCTACTTGGTTATCTGTACCAAAGTAGAGAGCATCTCATAAGAAATAGACCGGTTTCTCTTCAGTTCCATTACAATTTTTCCTTACAAAATCAAGAGATCAGAGTAATTCTATTCCCCTATTTTTCACATACAAATTCTTTGCAAATCACTTCATCTAAACTCACATTTTTATGTGAAGCAACATGCAAAGCAGACCTCTGTGATTTAACCATAATTATATACATCAAATGTTGGTGATTCAATTCAAGTCCTAAAAATTGTTTATGGAAGTTCTCATTTCACCATTTAGCTCACTAAAAACGATCTGCTATAGCAAAATGACCCAGCATCACAAAATCATGAGTCAAATTAGTCGTCTTTTCCTTCCCAATGTCTTTTATAATAGCCACTCATTAATAAAAGGGTTTGGTGAAAAGCCTTCCATCATTACTAGATGCTGCCAAGAAAAGCCTCCCTTTTCCTTGCCAAGACCACATGTGGTGAATGGATGAAAGAGACAGAAAGGCTGTGTTTCCGTTCATATGTTCTTCCGTCACGGCTTTGGCAATGGATCTTTTTTTTTTTTTGATGAGTGATATCTCCAGCTGCCATTATGAAGGCAGCAATATCTGAATGTGTCAAATTGCAAAGAATATAACAGGGGGAAGTATTAAACTCCTAATATTCTTATAAAATACTCTTTTATGAAGTTTTCTTGTCTCAAGTTATTCCAGCATTTCTCTCTCCTTCACCAAATCTTCAGATTTCATGTAAAAAAATTTTTAAAAAACCATGAATCAATTTGAGACTCTGCTAACATGAAATTATTTTATAAAACTGGGTGTCAGAGCTGCTGAATACATATTGCTTTCATTAGATCCATTTTGCATTTGTTAATATGTGCAGTATAATTTGTGTGGTCTACAAAACGTATAGTGCACTGTAGTAGTCAGTGAAATATGAATGCATTTTCTATACATTCAGCTGTAAGCTTAAAAAAACCATAACACAATGTGACAAAGATCATAGTATATATGCAGGGGAAAATCCAGAGCCTGTCATTTCCATGGGTAATATGATCAACGGCGTCCTCTTAACTCCTCTACTCATCACAGGACTTGATGCATACAGATCCGATGATGAATCCACCCCTGATATTATCAGTAACAATCAAAAGTTCCTCCACAGCTTGTTGGATAAAGAAGGTCTTTGCCACAACCTTGTAAGAACAGCCTGTGGCAAAGCCCATTGGGGAAGTCAAAGAAGAAATATTCCTGGTGTGTGACCACTTGAGGTGTTGGTGGGGAACATAGCCTCGACACATTCTGTGCTCCGCTATCACCTTGCCAGACAAGGCTTCCCATCCTGTTCCTTGATCTGGCATGGCTTCTATTCAGGTGTGTATGCACCTTTGCAGTTCCACCTTTCCAGCACAAAGAGCAGGAAGGCCAACTGGGATTGCAGTGTTGTAAATTACACTGGGGCTGATTGACCATGAAACTGTGTCCACACTTTAGTTCTTTAATAAAAAGTATACCTTGATTACGGCCTACACTTGTGCATCACATTGTCTTTTCAGGGATCCAGTGTGTAGTCTTTCCTAGAAGTGCCCTATATCTTTGTACAGCAAATATGGTGGGGGGGGATCACATCTACATTATTATGATACAAATCTTCTATCACACTTTCAACGGATCTTACTGCAGCATTACAAATTCAGAACACTTTAATAGTCTGTTTTTGTGGCACTCATAGAGCCAGAAAGAAAGACCATCTATAACCTTGCTTTATACATTCTCCCCAGGTTTCCTTAGCAAAGGTCACTAACTATAGAAGGAGTCCAACCTCCCTAGTTTAGAGAATCCACTGAGGAGGAATTACCCCTTGTTTTGAATCTGAACCTGTTAACGCTACAGAAAGAAATCATGTAAGATTATCCAGAGCTACTCATTTCCTAAATCTGAGGGCAAACAACTATTTATAAAGAATGCTTGAGACAGATAAAATCTCCATACATGAACTCAGACAGTGTTGAAAACTAGAGAATGAGCTTTACAAATGTTGGACATCTGTATGGTTTCCTTTGCAGGGGATTTACTGTTGTCTAATGGAATGAAGGGTTGTAAGGACTTGATGCAGATTAATGTTTAGGTTTGAGTAGCCTTGTCTGACTGAAAAGCTATGTGGACAGTTCCGGAAGTCCTCGATTAGACAAATTTCAATTAAACTTGTACTGAAGGGAAATGAGAGAAACAGATTAAAAAGAAATCACATGCCACACCCACAAATCAGTGTCATTCTACCCAGAAACATAAAACCATAAAATTTGCCCATCTGATTTTACTTAATAAAAACATAAATAAGTTAGACAAATCTAGTTTACTATCTGGACAGAGATTATTATAGTAGAAATGTGGAGTATGTTGCAAGTTTGATCTTGACTCACTTTCCTCAGAGCAATGAATTGGAAAATATATGACACGTATGGACACCAAAGGGCATACAAACAGGGATTCCACATGTTTTCTTGGGCTTTCTATGGTAGAAGCAGAAGAATATACTGCAATGAACTGAGTGGCAATGAACTCATGGCAACCCCAACCCTGAGGTGTTCAAGAAAAGAGATGAATAGAGGTGGTTCGCCACTGCCTTCCTCAGCACAGCAACAACAGTCTTCCTTTGTGTCTGGTCACCCATCCAAGTACTGTACATGGTTGACCCTGCTTAACTCTGATGAGTTCAGGATGAACTGGGCTGTTTGAAGCTAGAAGTTATACTACTCTCATATTCTCTGTACCCACAATACAGGATTTGGCTGCTCATAATGCTTGTTTTCATTATTTATTTGGTTGTTTCTTTATTTTACTTCATTTATATCTGCATTTCTCCTCAATGGAGATCCAAAGCAGCTTACATCATTCTCCTTTCCTCCAGTTTGTCCTCAGAACAACCCTGTGAGGTAGGTTAGGCTGAGAGTATGTGGCCCAAGATCACCCAGCAAGCTTTCATGACAGAGGATTCAAACCCAGATCTCACAGATCTTAGTCAGACACTCTAACCACAACACCTACATGTACACATACATACAACTTGTGACCCACTAAGGTGAATGTCACCTAGCCACAAAGGCTAACAGGCTGTATTCTACCTACTAGGGTCAACTACTAGGGTCAACAATAACCTTGCAGCTGTATACACAATGACAGAGCTTTCATGACAGAGTGAGGATTCAAACCCAGGTCTCTCAGATCTTAGTCAGACACTCTAACCACAACACCTACATGTACATATACATACAACTTGTGACCCACTAAGGTGAATGTCACCTAGCCACAAAGGCTAACAGGCTGTATTCTACCTACTAGGGTCAACTACTAGGGTCAACAATAACCTTGCAACTGTATACACAATGAGCGAGACTGGTGCAGTAGACAAAGAACACACCACACAGAGGATCTTGGGTGAAAATAGGCCACAACTTTATTGATTACAGCCATTAGAGCATTGAGGTGGCATAGGGCACAGATCCACAGCATCAAACAATCCACCTGCCATTCAGTGGCATGTCTTCCCCAGCCTGGGCATCATTGGATTGCAGGAGGTGTAGCACTCGTCTAGGTGCAACCCCAGCAGCCTGCGCCTCCCAAGGTGAAGCCTGCAATGGTCAGATCTGGTGTGTACCCTTTGGCTTCCCCCAGATTCCTTAAGGGAGGAGGTGAACCACCCAGCCAGAACAACTCACCCCAGTGGATCAGGCCCAATGTTCCCAAACCACCAAGTTGTGACAGGCATCCCCAGCTGCAGCTGGCCCCTTAGAGAAGGAGGGAGACCATCTATCAGTCTCCTCTGCTACCAGGGAATGGCGTCAAGGACCCCAAGGGCTACTGGCATGAAGCCAAGCCCCTCCTTTGCTCCTCCCAACTCCATCCCCTCAGCATTGAATGAGCAACCAGCCACTGGACTCAAATTCTGCTGGTCTACTGCAGACCAACATGGCTACCCACCTAAAACTTGTATATTTATATATATATACATTACTTTAAAATATTTCTTTCAAAATGTCTAGTTTACAATGTAAAATGTTACAGGTCTTCTCCTCCCCACACAAAATTTGCATCTGTTGGCCCTTTGCCTCAGCTGTTTTCAGTTGTTCTCTGTTTCCTGACTTTTGACCGTGCCCAACACCTTGGGATCTTTACCTAAGCCTCTAGATCAGGGGTGGCCAAACTGTGGCTCAGGAGCCACATGTGGCTCTTCTAGACATATTGTGTGACTCCCTGATGTCTCTGAGTATCGCCATGGCTGTACAGTTTAGTTTAGTTTAGTTTATTTCCTTCCCTCCCTTCCCTTCTTTCTTTCCATGTCTTTCCCTCCCTTTCCTTCTTCTTTCTTTGCATTCTTTAATATTTTCAATAAAAATGTTGAGGTTGCCAGGTCCGACTCAGAAAATACCTGGGGACTTTGGGGGGTGGAGCCTATCAAGGATGTGATATCACTTTTGTCAAAGGTCAGGTGATGGCTCTTCCCAAGCGCCACCCCTCCCAATTATGTCACTTCCAGCATACTGCTCCAAAACCCCACCCCTTCCTGTGATGCCACTTTCAAGACACTCCCCCAAACTCGCCTCTTCCTCTGAAGTCACTTCAATGCATCATGTCTTGCAGCTCTCAAACATTTGACGTTCATTCTACGTGGCTCTTACATTAAGCAAGTTTGGCCACCCCTGCTCTAGACAAACATTCTCTCATTCTGAGTCTTTGTCCAAACGAATATGACAGGTTACTGTCAGGTAAAAGACAAAAATCTCATCTGAGCTAGGCCTTTTGAAAAGAGACTGAAATTCCATATATTAAGGTGGTCTTGAGAGGCCTATAATACTGGCACTTTTAAGCATTCATAGAGCTTAGCTCGTGCCTCAGAAATCACAGCGTATGGAAGTCAAACAAATACCGTAGTTCGTTGCACATGATTCTAAGCTACATTGGGTGGCTCTTGAGATAAAGTTTTTCCCTGTCAATTTCCCTGTGATCCTCAGCCCTGTTAGATGGAAGGAAGAGGCCAGAGCCAAAAATCAATTTGAGCTTATGGTGTTGACAGTAACAAGGTGACTTGTAACTGCCCATAATGGGGAACAGGAGTGGCAGCTAAGGTTTCTGCGTAAAGTGCTGGGCTTTGAAAATCCAGAGTTCAAAAACCATTGAATTTCTTATACAACATTGATATTATCAGTAGCAGGCTGAAACACCGAAAATAACTCTGGAACAGCAAAACGTAATCTCTGCGGTGACAATTTAATTTGTGCTGAATGGATATGTTACAATGGAATCGAGCAAGATAGCTCTTGGTCTCCAAGAGCTTAGGACCAGCCAATGAGCACAAAGTACATTAATCTGCCTTCCCCTCACAGAATCACTCCATCTGTTTCTTGGATAATATAAAAACACTGTGGTTTCCACCCCCAAATCTGCCTGCTATCCTGGGTGTATTCTAATACTGTGTGTCCTCCTGAAATCAAATCAAAATATTTATTTTAAGGTTTAGTTTACCCCCACCTTTCCACTAGAATGTCCAAAGCAGCCGCCATTATACAATACAATGAAACAGCATTATAAATATCTTCATAATATATCAAATATTAAAAATATTAAAAGCAGCATATTATAGATAGCTGTAACAGTATAATAATAAAAATACCTCACTAAAACATAATATAATGTAGCAGTGGTTAAAAATCTACTTGCATCCTATTTACATCATAAAACAGCAACAGCTGTCTAGCAGCAAACTTCCAATTGATTCTAGACTAACCAAAAGTCAATGGAAATATTTTTTTCAAAAAACTTTGCCTAGAATAAGAATGACATCAATATTTGTGGTACTTCCAGGGAGAGTTTTCCACAATTGTGCCATCATTGAGAAACCCATGCCCTAAAGGTCCTTCCTTCTTCATTCAGTCAGGGGGGCCATCTGAACCAATGTTGCTGCTGAAGATGTGATACAACGCTAATATAGGCATATATCTAATTTTGTTTATCCTAGCCTGCTCTGAAATCTGTGCTGAGAGATGCCAAGCACCATCTCTTCCCCCTATATGCTGCAGCACAACTAAGGGGGTGCTTAATGCTGCCCAGCACCAAGCAAGTCTCCTTGGCATGTACAAAATTGCACCAGTGGTCCCTTGTCTACTAATCCTAGGGCTGATCAAACCGTAGAGAAGGACTGGGCCCATGGGATCCTGATTCAACAGTGGACCGACAAAAAGCCCCAGGCAAGGATCCTTCAGATGAAATAAAGCTTTATTAAAAATAGTTATGCATCCTACACTAATCTCATTCACTCTTCTCCTTCACCTAAGGCTGGCCAAACCCGTTAGTTGCATGCAAGGTCTGCATAAATAGGAGAGCTTCATTGATGATAGAAAGTAGAACTCTGCCCGTTAGTTGCATGCAAGGTCTGCATAAATAGGAGAGCTTCATTGATGATAGAAAGTAGAACTCTGCCCGGCTCATCCTCCTGAGTTGATGACCCCCTGGTGTCTCTGGCCCTTCTTTGCTCTTTCTTTGCCTCTTTTGCCCTTCCCTCTTACTCTCCCAAATGCAGGTGCATTGGTCCTCGTGAATATCTTTGTTGCCCTTTTGTCAGGCTCCTCCGCTCCAGCTGTCTCTTCTATTCCTCTTATTTTGCTGCTGTTTGGGGGTTGCTTCCCCTTATCACACAATACCAGTTTCGGGGAGGGGTGTAAGGAGAGCCTTGGCTTACATGGAGAGATTCCAGAACTTCACTTGTGCCATGTCAGAATGCAACAATCTGTTCCAGGGCCAGGGGATAAAACCTTTGCTCTTTAGCCTATATGCTGCATGCACACACACACACACACACATTCCTCACACACACTTGCAAACATTCTCTGCCTCTAAACATGGCTCAGGAAATTTCAGGCAAAAGTTGCTGAATACTCAGAAAGTTTCAGGGAGAATTGCAATTGCCAGTTCTTGATCCTGCAGACATAGAAGCAAACATGTAAGCATCTAATGAGGCATCATCTGTGAACAACCAGTATTAGATATGGAATCTATATCCCTTATCTGACACCCCCTCATCCTTCCTGACCACCCAGTCAATGATCATCTGGCACAGGAAAATTTCTTCAGTTGCCTCAGAGAGTTCACCTATTATCCATACTTATAGGGTAGTAACCCACACTATTCCGGTCAACCAAGTTAGAATCTAGCCAGTCAAAGAACAAGCTTTACCAATATGACCCCCACCCACTCATACAATGAAGCAGGTAGTAATTCATTTATTTATGCATGCACACATGCATTCATTCAGTTTTAGCTTGCCCTTCTCCAAAACCAGACTCTAGGCAGTTGTCTCTAATACACTGTCTCTAATGGCTCTTGGTCCTGTTGCAGAAATTAGTTGTTTTATGAATCCTGGGTTAATTTGACTGCTATATATTTTGCATTATAAGTAGTTCATAAATCCTTTGGCATAATACAAAGAATGTGATGAGGAAGAGAAACACGCTTATTCTGCTAAAGCACATAGTAAAGATCAATCACTTAAGATGAGGATAAAACATCCCATTCCGCAAAATCCTTCCATCAAAACATATTCAGTAGCTGTCACTCTATAAAGTTCACTAGATGGATTTGCTTTTATTTCTGAGATTGAGCAGTCAAACACATGCACATTTATATACATGAGACCACTTCAATAAATACACTCTGTACATCCATTTCATTGCTGTCTTAAATGTTCTAGAAAGCACATTTTCAATTTCTATATATAACCCATATCTCTTCTCTTTCCCTTTCTGTCCTTTTTTGTTCACTTTCATCTTTAAGCTGTAACCTCTACTGAATGAAAACCTGCTCTTGGAACACATTAATACGGCTCAAAAATGTGATCTTCAACTTCTAGCAAAACTCTTGAGATATGGGTGTGCACATTCGGTTTGCACTGATGATCCCTGTTATCTGTACAGATCACTGTTCAGGTCTGGCTGATGGATTTTATGGATCTTTGGGGAAAAGGTGGCCATTGGCATCTCCACTGGACTTTCACAATCACAGTCACACAGTGTATTTTCTCTCCCAATCGCAGATCCTCTTTTCCTCCATTTATGGCTCCCTTTACCCCCGCACCCCTGGCCAATTGAAACCATGCTGGAGGGAAGAAAATACAATGTTTTTCATGCTCCTTTTAGTTCCCGCAATGTCACTGGATGTAAAAGGTGCATGAAAAGATCATTGGTGTTGCAATAGCATCTGTGCCCATTCCACCTACCTTTAGATACTTTTCCCATTAGGAAATAAGAAATCAGCCCAGCATCTCCTATTGAGGAAGGGCTCTCTGCCAGGCTGTGAATGTTACTATATGAAGGCACCAATTGGTTTATGATTAATAACTGCTTTGAATGGGAGTTTTGACTTTACTTTTTGAGAAAGATGGAATTTGAAATGAGATTAAATAATCTGAAACGGGCTTAAATATGATCTAGACTATCTGTCAGAGGATAATAAGAGGATGATAATCAACACTTTGGAACTTGTCACAGCCACTTGGAGTGGTCTCTGTTGGAGTAAACATTTCTTGGACTCTTTTCCCTTTTGGATACATAGTGCATATGACCCGTGTATTTAATGTTTTCGTCGTGCTAGCTTGCATTTGCACTTTATAAGGGGTGTACATTAGCATATATATAGCACTTTAGCACTAGCACTTTATGTAATGTAATTATTGAATGTTTTAGGGTCTGTTGTCTTGTAGCACTTGTAAGAATGATTACTCCAATTGTGTATTTGAGTACCTGAAGACATTTCTTGTATACTAAAAAGTTCTACTGTGAATTTAAAATTCTTTGTGAATTATGATTAAAATACCTTGTATATGTACTTAAATTGATATAGTAGTCATATTAGTAAGTTTATGCGAGATTTTTTGCTTTTGAGGCTGTAGAAGACAGCAGGTGCTTACCCATGGTGATACCTGATATAGAATTGCCAGGTTCCCTTACCCTGGGGCAACCTCCTTGGGCACATGCGCTCCCAGCAGGTGTGATGACATCACTTCTGGTAGTGATGTCATTGTGCCCAGCAGGAGTGTGCCAGTGTGCACTGGCCCTGGGCAGGTTTTTGCCTCCTGGACCTGTTCCCTGAGCCTTCCCCCCCACCCCTGCCAACCAGGTGAATGGCAGTGGGGGGCAGAGCCTGGGAGCAGGGGATCTCTTGTCCACACTGGGGGACCTGGCGGCCCTACTCTGATACCTCCCCTTCTTACTTTTATTGAGGTGTAAGATCAGATTTTCCTGGTGTTACAGTGTCTGGGGAGAGGACGCTTCACACATACTTATCCTAACACTCTCTGTAAGGACCTTTTCCCCCTTACACAGTAAAGAAAACATGGAAACCTAAAATAATCTGACACATTTTGAGCCGCATGAAAGCGCCCTGTAGTTTGTAATAAAAATGGCTTCTCAAATCAACCTTTGCCTATGCCTCCTTGCAGAGAAGCAATGGTGATTGTTACATTTTCTCCATTTGTTTCTTTTAGGTGCTCCAAATTGATGAGATATCTCATGTGTCTTGAAGTCTAAATCCTGCTATTAAGAAAAGAGGTTTGCAAAAAAGCCCAAAAATGCTTGCTTGAACAGAGCCAAGATGTTTAAGACTACAAATGTCTGTCTGGGAAGCAAAAGAAAAGGTGTCCTTCTGAGCAGCGTCAACAGACAATAAAAATGGAAAGCAAGCAGCAATCACGACAAAGAAGCTGGGAAAAGTTCATGTGAGATGAGGCTTTTTAAAAGTCAGGGCAGCTGAGGTAGAACGATCTGACCCTGAGCACTTTGGAGTAATCAGGATTCCCACTGGCTTGGTTTCATGGTGGACCGGTACATGGTTGTCCTCTGAAAAAGATCTGAATGGAGCCTGGAGTCATTAAATGGGACAAAAGAGGTGAAAAGAAAGAGCAAATTATAAAAAATGACAGAATATTGGCAGCTGTAAACCAGACTAGAGGCTGAATGGGGAATTTCAAACAACCTATAAACAGGTGGTTTTTAAAGACCTAGATTTTTATATATGCACACAAGCATCTTGGGTTGTCCCACTGTAATTTATATTTTCACTGTGACTCATTGCTGATTACTGGCTGAAGGGTTTGACAGCCTCTACATGCAAAAAAGCACTCAGTGGCAATCCAATCCAGGGCTTTTCATGTTCAGTGCTCATTGCCTGGGAGACTACAGGCAAGGCCTGTATGGATCGAGTCCAAAGGCATGGTTTCATTCTTATAGACAGTTCTCTATAAATGTGTGAGGAGATTTATAGACAAATAAAAAGGAACCTTTGGTTTCCCCTAAAATGGATGAACTTGGAAGTAATAACACATGCTTTTTAGTTGTAAGGTAACTATGGGCGAAGCTACAAGTGACGAATGACACTTGAATGGCAAGTGTATTTCTCCCTGTTCACTTGCGCTCCACTTAATACACTTGCCGTTCAAGTGTCATTCGTCACTTGTAGCTTGGCCCTAAGACTGATAAGTGAAAGTTCACCATGAATCTGGTTCTGGCCCATTCTATCACCTATTTATGCAAGAAACAAACAAAAAATGTAATTTGGTCAAAGCAACAACTATCGAAACCCAACCATCACTGGTACTGAAGAGGCTGAGCCTAGTGGCCCCTGAGGCACTGACAGAGTTGGTTGGGGCTTGCCTCTGCATTCTTCTAGCAATCAGTCACCATATAGAGCAATGGCCCACTGGGAAATTCCCCTGTAAATTGAATGGCCAGTCTCGCTCTACACGTGCACGGAACTGACCAGATCAAACTAGTTTCCCAGTTGGAAGTAAGAGAATGTTTAATTCCAATCTGGGTTCAAACAGAGGGAAAATATGCAAAGATGGATCATTAGAGAACAAGCCAACTTCCTCAGCTTCTCATCTAAGAGATGGCGAAGAAAACCACCTCCTTTGTATGTTGAGATATTTTTCCTGTTGGGTGTATGGGGAAATAGATGGGAGGGAAAACAATATGAAACAAATATTTGAAATCCAGACTGTATGAACACTGAATTAGACAACATGCGCATGCAACATATTTGTAATTTGGAGCTGGTGGAACATTGGAAAAATGGACCAGTCTAGACAAGAGAGTCAAGGCACTGTGCTCCATTCACCCAAACTGGACTGAAGACTGTCTTTTTAAAAACTGATTTTTAAAGACATGTAGCAAAGATGATGAAGGAAAAAAACGGACAGGAAAGCAGGGTGAGAATATGCATGTGCAGAACATTTTCTATCAAATTCAGCTGGTGAAAAACAATCTTTTTTGAGGCTTCTGCTTGCAATTTGCAAACAAATTGTAATTTAAAAACGGAGATTATCAAGGACTCCTGGGTAGCCTGCCACCATATAACATCTCTATCTTTCATCTTCTAGTCTTCCTCAACCCAAACACTCCCAGAAAGCCCTATGTCTTCCTCTGTCCTTCATTCCATCTGATGCAGAAGAAGCACTTATATCAAGGTGACATAAGAAGGAAAGTTCTTCCCTTCTGCTGCAGTAGCAAAAGTGCTGCCTTTGGTGTCCTAGGTCACGTAAAATGTCTTACAGTGTGACACAAAGCTGCTGTGTTTTCTTTTCCACTCCAGTCTGAGATAGAAAGAGTTCTGTTTCCCAACAGGAGATCCACAGTGACATTAGAGGTGAAAGGGTGCTGGGTTCGGTCTATAATTAGAGCCCAGCTTTGTGCACACTGGAATTTTGCTGGAACAGACTGCATCTCTGTCAACGGAACCAGGGTCTCAGCATTTTTTCCTGATTATTAATGTGCTTTGGAAGTCCGCTGTGGCTGGTTATGTATAACCGATGAAATACTGTTGACTTACTCAGCTTTCTGTTTCTTGTGAGACCGGACATCCTCCTGGAGCTATCCACATTTTAGTAATGAAGGGAAGCAAAACAAAGACGGTATACACACATCTGCAGCCACATTAAATAGACCTTCCTTGGGTAATGAACACACATCAGCTGTTTTGCGTGCCACCAACCTTAGCATCAGTTAAATGCCAGAAGACTGCTTTGTAAGGTTTGTTTAACCTCAAGGTTGTAGGAGCCGGAAAAACAATTAGAGGAAACATTCTATTCAGTTCCATTACTGTACCTTGTAGTTGTGTGACTTCTCTTCTGCACTGTTCAGAAAGAATAGCTGGATCAGGAATCTCTTATTTGATTGCAACTGAGAAGTCCAGTTTGGATTGTCTCATCATAGGGTTTTCAAGATAAGAGATTAACAGAAAATGTTTACCATTGCCTTCTTCTGTGCAGTACCAACCAGGGTTAGGTGAAGTGACACAGCCGTTGTCTGTGAAACATCCTCTGCCAGTGTCACCTTCCAGTACTGCTGCTGCCCAGTAGCTAGCCTTCAAGACTTTTTCCACTCCCATCACCATTGAAACAGTCAATTTTTTTCTGCTGATGTGACCATTGATTCCTGAAGGGGATAGGTCTGGTGTCTCAGCTTTGACCACTCCGCCTTGAGTGACTCTTCCAGGAGTTTAGATTCTTAACCAAGTCTGCGCTCCTGATGGTTTTGCTCTCAGCTTCACTGACACACTCAAACTCCCTCAGCGTGTTAAGGTGTGTATTCAAGAGGGGGAATAAAAACATAAAGCTCTATAAACAAACACATACACACATGACCAGGAAGGAGGGCCAATCAGCGTTTCCCGGGGATACACCAAGCGAAACTAAAAAGTTTTTCCCCCCGGTGGAGAACAAAGACAGTGAAAGATAGGCAAATCTTCCAGAGGAAGGAGTTCCAGTTTCGGCTCTGCCATTATGACCAAAGTAACCCAAAAGTGCCTTCTCCTCCTCCTTCTTTCTGCTTGCTGGAATGTCCTCAGGCTGCCATCCACTAAAGCTTCTTTTTGATTTCCTTTGTAGATGGAAGACTACTCCAGCAACTGTGGATTATGAGGAGCCAGCTTGCTCCCTCATTTCAAGAACTTTTTTCGTGGTATGGGTGGTGCTTCCAATGTATAGTAACTCACTTGTACATTCAATCACGTAGAATACAGCATGGGTGCTACAAGTCAAAAAAGATTTTAGACTAATGCTCCTCTTGCAGTTGGTTGCATAGAATTCCCTCCCTTCTTCAACTGAGGGACAGATTTTACTGCATCCACAGCGATAGTGCCCTATGGGGCTATTCTGTGGCCCTGAGGTATCCTTAAAATTGAGACGCTACAAGGATGTCCCTGATGCTCCTAGTCTTCCTAATTCCAGTCAAAGGGGGAATGCTACAGCCTGGGATATATGATACAAGATGCCACTTCTTCGTTACAACCTTTCTGATTTTGTCAGACAAAGGAGAGAATTCTATTGCACACCATGTTCCTGCTTCTTCTCCCTAGGGGCAAATAAATCCTGTCTACTCATCCTTGAAGCCTGATCTCTAGCCCTTTCCACTATGTGGCTGGGATACCCCCTCCTCAAAAAATCATGACCTAAAAAAAGACTATGTACCAAATAGTTGCCCAGGGAAGTGGAGCTTCTTTTAATCCTTAAAAATTGACCATAGGGGAGATTGTGCCTCAAATGCACTGGATGGAAAGATGAAAAATGTAAGTAAGAATTTTTATCCTCCTGCAATAGGATTAGCTAAGATCTTTTCCTACTTGCAGCACCCATGCTGTAGTCTACATGATTGAATGTACATGCAAGTTAGTATACATTGGAAGCACCACCCATACTGTGAGACAGGTTTTTGTAACACCTTTCCCATATCAGACATAGCGTCAGTGAAGCACCACTTGTTCCCCACTTCTTAAAGCATCATAGGGACGAGAGTGAGTTTAGATTCTCTGTTCATTACGTAGCCAACCCAGGAAATGCTAGTAAAGTAATAAAGGAGATCCTAC
This sequence comes from Eublepharis macularius, assembly GCF_028583425.1. NCBI lineage: Eukaryota > Metazoa > Chordata > Lepidosauria > Squamata > Eublepharidae > Eublepharis > Eublepharis macularius. Next base: position 39,647,040 of record NC_072791.1, read on the forward strand.
AGAAAGAGGCATACAGGATGTTGGAACTTCAGACCCTTGCCCCGTCTGGTTTCAATGCCCGTATACATTTTTCCTGTTCTACAAGAGGAATGTTAGTCTATGCTGTCATCTGTAAGCATGCCCTGAATGAGTTACAACTATAGGCATAATGACATTTTCAGTCTCTGCCCTATCCAGTATAAACACTGAGAATTGTTTCCTCAGATATTAGTATCCCTTTAAGGAGTTTCATTAGTTCAAAACCTAGTAGCAGGCATATAATGCATCAAATGAGGATAGGTGTTACCAAGGTGGACTTAGTGAAGATTTTCTGTGAAGAAACTATACTAAGGAATACACGAGTCCATTTAAAATCTTGGAATTGTATTATCATTGCAGTAGTGAATAACAGAAGATGCAATCATCCCTTTTGCTTTGAATATTTTGTAGTTTTGGATGAGTAGAGTCTGCCGGGCACATTCTTGAAAAAGTTCTCGAAATGAGGGACCAAGCCAGCGCCTTGTAGAGTACAGCTGCAGGAGCAGTCTTCCTTCATCTAAAAAGGAAATCAAAAAGAAACGACAAAGTTTATGACATTTTGATGTACTTTGGCACTACATCACTTCTTGGACTTACCTATGACTTTCGACTTATTTATGAAGCTCGCCACGATGGCATGATACTTATGACTCCTTTTTCATATTTATTGTATTTATGACCTTGTATTCTATCTTTATTGTCTTTGCAGTTTGCACTTTAACACTTACGTAACTGTATTGAGGTATACCTTGTAAGATACTGTGTTTGATATCAAGGCAGAGGTGCCAGCTGTTTAAAGTGACAAAGGACAGCCTTTGTTTTCAAGTGGAGCCCTTGGAAACACAGAACAGGCTTGGGCAATGAAATGAGCATTGGGGCCTTCCAAACATGGTCCCTGTTTCCACAGAAGCTGGCAGGGTCCCCATCCAGGTAACAAGGCCCCCTTTGCTGAGCTGGAATTGTTATGTCAGAAGAGCTTACAGAAAGGCAGAGAAAATGGGCCTCTCCTCATCACCCATCTGATCTCCCCTCCCCACAAAATTCCAGGGCCTCTCCATCCATTTCTGCCTGTAAGATGCTGCGTTTGATATCAAGGCAGAGGTGCCAGCTGTTTAAAGTGACCAAGGACAGCCTTTGTTTTCTGGCCCTGGATCCGAGGTCAACTGCTCCCCTCGACCTAGCATAAGACAAACTTGGTTGATCAAACATTCCATTCATCGAAGGAAGAAATCAACCTTCCGATTGCTCAATGGACAGCTTAGAAGCTGTTCCACAGAAACATCCAGCACTTCGAGTGGAGCCCTTGGAAACACGGAACAGGCTTGGGCAATGAAATGAGCATTGGGGCCTTCCACACATGTCTTCACCTCTCCAACCTCAGGGGTAGGGATGTGCGTTTCGGCATTCAGAATGCCGAAAGAATGCCGAAACAAAAGTGTTTCGGCTTCTTTCAGGGAATGCCGAAACGTTTCGGGGAATGCCGAAACGTTTCGGGTAGCCGAAAGAAAAAAGCCGAAACGTTTCGGGATTCTTTCGGCTTTCTTTCGGCTTTTCAATGGGAAAATGCCTCCGTCTTCCCGGACGTCTGGGGGAGGCATTTTCCCACCGAATAAGCCCAAAATTGGTGGGGACCTTCCTCTCCCTTCTCTAACAACCACCCACGTTTCAGACAGATTGGACTTTGGGGGGCCATGTTATGGCCCCCCAAAGCAGGTCCCCCATCCTCCCATAAGAAAGCGAAGGAGCAGCATATTGTTAGCATGCTGCTACTCATCTTCTTCATTATTTCCTATGGGGAAAAAATGAAGAAGCAGGCTTCCTTTGCCAGGGGTGGCATTTTGCATGCAAAATGCCCCCTCACCCTCAGGGGCCCTTCTCCCACCCCTCCTCCCACCCCCCACCAAGGCTCAGCCTGCTCCCACTTGGGGGGGGCATTTCATGGCCTCCCCAAGTAGGTGCTCTAATCTCTACCACTGACAGCTGGGGGAGGCTTGTGTTGCCAGGGGTGGCATTTTGCATGCAAAATGCCCCCCAGCCCTCAGGGGCCCTTCTCCCACCCTTCCCCCCACCCCCCACCCAGGCTCAGACTGCTCCCACTTGGGGGGGCATTTCATGGCCTCCCCAAGTAGGTCCTCTCAGCCCCTAAAGTCCACCCCTTACAGCCCCACACAAACCCAATTCCCCCCCAGCTGCCACACACAGACCCAAATCCCCACATTAGCCCCTCACAGACCCAAATCCACCCCCACCTGCCCCACACCCATAACCCCAGGAACAGGCTGGCAAAGGCCAGCCCTCTCCCTTTGTTCCCTATGCTGGGAACTTCTAAACTCTCTTTCCCTGGGCAATTCTGCACAGCCCAGGGGTGCCACAATGGTGGGCACACTTCTGAGTGCCAGCTGGTCCCTGTGAAAGAGCACCTAAACCACAGACACCCTCCCTCAAATTCCCCCACCACCTACAGAGATGGCTGGCCAGCCAGCCCCATTGTTCCCTATGATGGGAACCAACTGCACAACAAAGAATAAAACAAGAACAACACAAAATAAAGTTTTAAATTTTTTTTCTCCCTTCCAAAGTACAAGTAGGCAAAGCATTATGACACATTACACCAGCAGTCCCCCACACAGAAAAATAACACAACTCACTTAATATCAGAGAATCACAAAGCACGATTCCTGTCAAAAACACTTTATTTCTTGAACAGCTTTAGGTTACACAGCAGGGGGGAACACCAAAGGGCATGGCAGCACTATCTTACACAAAAATAACACAACTCACTTAACATCAGAGAATCACAAAAACACAATTCCTGGCAAAAACACTTTATTTCTTGAACAGCTTTAGGTTACACAGCAGGGGGGAACACCAAAGGGCATGGCAGCACTATCTTACACAAAAATAACACAACTCACTTAACATCAGAGAATCACAAAAACACAATTCCTGGCAAAAACATTTTATTTCTTGAACAGCTTTAGGTTACACAGTAGGAGGGCACAACAGGGCATGATAGCAATGTACTACAAAAAATAATACAACCCACTTCACCATTTTTGACAGCAATTGTGTTTGTGTGATTCTCTGATGTGAAGTGAGTTGTGTTATTTTTGTGTAGTACACTGCTTTCCTGCTCTGTGGTGCCTTCCTACTGTGTAACCTAAAGCAGTTACAGAAATAAAGTGCTTTTGACAGCAATTTTTTGGGGTGATTCTTTAATGTGAAGTGAGTTGTGTTATTTTTGTGTAAGATAGTGCTGCCATGCCCTTTGGTGTTCCCCCCTGCTGTGTAACCTAAAGCTGTTCAAGAAATAAAGTGTTTTTGACAGGAATCGTGTTTTGTGATTCTCTGATGTTAAGTGAGTTTTGTTTTAATTTTTCTGTGTGGGGGACTGCTGGTGTAATGTGTCATAATGCTTTGCCTACTTGTACTTTGGAAGGGAGAAAATATTTTTTTTAAAACTTTATTTTGTGTTGTTCTTGTTTTATTCTTTGTTGTGCAGTTGGTTCCCATCATAGGGAACAATGGGGCTGGCTGGCCAGCCATCTCTGTAGGTGGTGGGGGAATTTGAGGGAGGGTGTCTGTGGTTCAGGTGCTCTTTCACAGGGACCAGCTGGCACTCAGAAGTGTGCCCACCATTGTGGCACCCCTGGGCTGTGCAGAATTGCCCAGGGAAAGAGAGTTTAGAAGTTCCCAGCATAGGGAACAAAGGGAGAGGGCTGGCCTTTGCCAGCCTGTTCCTGGGGTTATGGGTGTGGGGCAGGTGGGGGTGGATTTGGGTCTGTGAGGGGCTAATGTGGGGATTTGGGTCTGTGTGTGGCAGCTGGGGGGGAATTGGGTTTGTGTGGGGCTGTAAGGGGTGGACTTTAGGGGCTGAGAGGACCTACTTGGGGAGGCCATGAAATGGCCCCCCCAAGTGGGAGCAGTCTGAGCCTTGGTGGGGGGTGGGAGGAAGGGTGGGAGAAGGGCCCCAGAGGGCTGGGGGGCATTTTGCATGCAAAATGCCACCCCTGGCAAGACAAGCCTCCCCCAGCTGTCAGTGGTAGAGATGAGAGCACCTACTTGGGGAGGCCATGAAATGGCCCCCCCCAAGTGGGAGCAGGCTGAGCCTTGGTGGGGGGTGGGAGGAGGGGTGTGAGAAGGGCCCCTGAGGGTAAGGGGGCATTTTGCATGCAAAATGCCACCCCTGGCAAAGGAAGCCTGCCTCTTCATTTTTCCCCCATAGGAAATAATGAAGAAAGATGAGCAGCAGCATGCTAACAATATGCTGCTCCTTCGCTTTCTTATGGGAGGATGGGGGGACCTGCTTTGGGGGGCCATAACATGGCCCCCCAAAGTTCAATCTGTCTGAAACTTGGGTGGTTGTTAGAGAAGGGTTAGAGGAAGGTCCCCACCAATTTTGGGCTTATTCGGTGGGAAAATGCCTCCTCCAGGCGTCCTGGAAGACGGAGGCATTTTCCCATAGAAAAAAGCCGAAAGAATGCCGAAAGAATGCCGAAAGAATCCCGAAAGCCGAAAGAGATTCTTGTTTCGGCTTTCGGCTTTAACGATAGAGAATCTTCTTTCGGCTTTCTACTTTCGGCTATAGCCGAAAATTTTTGGCTTGCACACCCCTACTCAGGGGGAACGAAGGAGAGACTAAAAGTATCACACGAAACTCAGAAGGTTTGTTGGTGTCAAGGATGCTTGGGGAATAGAAAAATGGGAACTGGGAAGGTAAGAAAGAGGGGAAAGGGGTTGGGAAATTTGGCTCACCAGGCTTGAGAATCACGGCCATTTTGATGGCTTGCGGGCTCACCTCACCAAAACTCCCGCCTGAGATGTCCCTGTAAGGAAAAAACCGTATGGTAAGAAGGCAGCTTCTGCACATCCATCCACCGACATCGTCCAGGTCTCTTTCACCCCTTCATTACACCAACATCCACCAACTTCTGTCTGCCCACATCCACTGGCTTCCATCCAGAAATAGCCGCTGGCTCTCATTCATCCATCATCATTCATCCATCAACCACACATGCCAGTGCCCATGTTGACAGCGCAGGGCACGTGCCTGCATGGGACACCCCCATTCACACCTCATTCAGCCCAGCCCATTCACTCCCTTCCATACACAGACACTCAGTGAGCACCGACCAGCTTAATGGATCGGGCTCCTCATTCACTCACACTCTCACTCTCCATCCATACCCATTCATACACAAGCACTCCCCAGCTTCCATCCATGAATATCCACCCGCTTCCGCTAGCCAACTTCCGCCAGCTTCCGTCAGCTCACTCATCAGGAGCTTCAGGCCGTGGAACTCCGCCAGGCTTCAAGCCGCACATCATCAATGCCGCTTACACTACAAGTCCGCCTGCTTTCGCAGGAGAACTTGCCTTCTCGATCCTCTGCCATCCACAGGATCCCCCTCCTCTCTGCATCAACTCTCCTCCTCTGCTGACGGCCTTGAATTTCCTGCTTGCCCCTCTCTGGGGGAGAAACACAGAGGCAGGACTTAAGGGGTGTCTGTCTGAGAACTCTGCCCTCTGGGTTGCTCCCTCCCAAGGGACAATTGGCGATCCATGTGACCGCGGATAACCAGAGACATCCCTCCAGCTTTGTGGTTCCTTATTGTCTGTCTGCCCGTAAGATTGGCATTCACTGAAGCTTACACTGTCTCCAAGGCAACAAGTGCTGTGCTGTGCTGGTACTGTCATGTCACAATAGCCCAGAGGTCGCCATTGCAAAATGTCAAGTATATGAGCCCCTCTCCACAGCTGCTGTCATCTCTATGATTCAGTTTCAATGAGTTCAATGAGAACCTTTGGGGAGCATCCCATTTTCCATTGTGTCTTCCTCCCTTACAGTTTCCTCTTTCCCATCTTGGACTACTCCTTCAGCCTTTTCCCTTCCTTCCTTCCTTCCTTCCTTCCTTCCTTCCTTCCTTCCTTCCTTCCTTCCTTCCTTCCTTCCTTCCTTCCTTCCCCTTCCCACTTGACATTCATCCTCCCTTTATTTGCTCCCCTCTTTTCAGCTTCCCCTCCTTGCCTGCCACTCAGTGTCTCCCTGTGAAAAATCCAGCTAAGCTGTGTGGTGGCTCGCAGCTCGGGGCCAGACCTACTTGCGTGGTGCCTACTGCTAGCCCTATGAAGTGGGGTCATCTTGTGAGGGTGGTGAGGCTCCAGAGGTTTTCCTTTCACTGGCAAATCTCCCACGGGGGAAAGTTCCAAAGTTCTGGCTCTGCCATATTGACCAAAGCCACCCACAAAAACCTAACCCTACCCCTCTCCTTGTCCTGCTTGCCGGAGTGGCCTTCAGGCTGCCATCCACAGAAGCTGGCAGGGCCCCCATCCAGGTAACAAGGCCCCCTTTGCTGAGCTGGGATTATGTCAGAAGAGCTTACAGAAGGGCATAGAAAATGGGCCTCATCACCCATCTGATCTCCCCTCCCCATAAAATTTCAGGGCCTCTCCATCCATTTCTGCCTGTAAGATGCTGCGTTTGATATCAAGGCAGAGGTGCCAGCTGTTTAAAGTGACCAAGGACAGCCTTTGTTTTCTGGCCCTGGATCCGAGGTCAACTGCTCCCCTCAACCTAGCATAGGACAAACTTGGTTGATCTAACATTCCATTCACTGAAGGAAGAAATCAACCTTCCAATTGCTCAATGGACAACTTAGAAGCTGTTCCACAGAAACTCCAGCACTTCGAGTGGAGCCCTTGGAAACAAGGAACAGGCTTGGGCAATGAAATGAGCATTGGGGCCTTCCACACATGGTCCCTGTTTTCACCTCTCCAACCTCAGGGGAAACGAAGGGGAGACTAAAAGTATCACATGAAACTCAGAAGGTTTGTTGGTGTCAAGGATGCTTGGGGAATAGAAAAATGGGAACCAGGAAGGTAAGAAAGAGGGGAAAGGGGTTGGGAAATTTGGCTCACCGGGCTTAAGCATCACAGCCATCTTGATGGCTTGCAGGCTCATCTCACCAAAACTCCCGCCTGAGATGTCCCTGTAAGGAAAAAAACGTATGGTAAGCAGGCAGCTCGTGCGCATCCATCCACCAGCATCGTCCAGGTCTCTTCCACCCCTTCGTTACACCAACATCCACCGACTTCTGTCTGCCCACATCCACTGGCTTCCATCCAGAAATAGCCGCCGGCTCCCATTCATCCATCATCATTCATCCATCAACCACACATGCCAGTGCCCATGTTGACAGCGCAGGGCGCGTGCCTGCATGGGACACCCCCATTCACACCACATTCAGCCCAGCCCATTCACTCCCTTCCATACACAGACACTCAGTGAGCACCGACCAGCTTAATGGATCGGGCTCCTCATTCACTCACACTCTCACTCTCCATCCATACCCATTCATACACAAGCACTCCCCAGCTTCCATCCATGAATATCCACCCGCTTCCGCTAGCCAACTTCCGCCAGCTTCCGTCAGCTCACTCATCAGGAGCTTCAGGCCATGGAACTCCGCCAGGCTTCAAGCCGCACATCATCAATGCCGCTTACACTACAAGTCCGCCCGCTTTCGCAGGAGAACTTGCCTTCTCGATCCTCTGCTATCCACAGGATCCCCCTCCTCTCTGCATCAACTCTCCTCCTCTGCTGATGGCCTTGAATTTCCTGCTTTCCCCTCTCTGGGGGAGAAACACAGAGGCAGGACTTAAGGGGTGTCTGTCTGAGAACTCCGCCCTCTGGGTTGCTCCCTCCCAAGGGACAACTGGCGATCCATGTGACCGCGGATAACCAGAGACATCCCTCCAGCTTTGAGGTTCCTAATTGTCTGTCTGCCCGTAAGATTGGCATTCACTGAAGCTTACACTGTCCCCAAGGCAACAAGTGCTTTGCTGTGCTGGTACTGTCATGTCACAATAGCCCAGAGGTCGCCATTGCAAAATGTCAAGTATATGAGCCCCTCTCCACAGCTGCTGTCATCTCTATGATTCAGTTTCAATGAGTTTAATGAGAACCTTTGGGGAGCATCCCATTTTCCATTGTGTCTTCCTCCCTTACAGTTTCCTCTTTCCCATCTTGGACTACTCCTTCAGCCTTTTCCCTTCCTTCCTTCTTCTCCTTCCCACTTGATAGCCATCCTCCCTTTATTTGCTCCCCTCTTTTCAGCTTCCTCTCTTTTCCTGTCGCTCAATGTATCTCCATGAAAAATCTGGCTGTGTTGTGGCTCCCAGCTCTGAGCCTGTCCCACTTGTGTAGTGGCTACTGCTAGCACTGCCAAGCTGGGTCATTTTTTGGCGTTAGTGATGCTCTTACGATTTTTTTATTGGTAGGGTACTTTGAAACATATGAGGTTTATTTCCTGCATTGTGCAGGAGGTTGGACTAGATGTCCCTGGTACTCCCTTTCAACTCTTAAGATTTTTTAAGCAGAAAAATGCCAGTCAGACTTCTTCACATGGTCATGAGTTTGGATCCAGTGACATATAAGCGGAAACATAAATGAACGTAGTGTAGTTTAGCTTGTGCAAGTTTTTGTGCAAACACCTAGCGCTTTCATCCCTATATATTATAGTGTCCAGTAACTGGTTGCACAAGATCTTGCACAAGCGGAAATGCAAGTGAGAGGAACAATAAATTTGACTTTGCAGAAATGGTTGCTGAAGTCTTTTTCTTATGTTTCTGTATGAGAAAGGGCTTTAACCCAAACAATTTTTGTGCTGGATTCAACCCATGATCTCGACTTCTTCTCACTAGGCATTTTTTCAACTTCCCATTTGTTCATGACAGGATATGACCGTCTAGCTGGCTCCTTTTCACCAGCAGTACATTATTTAAATATAAATGAAAGTCCCTGAGAGCTCTACAAAAGCATTTATTTCTGTAGTTTGGCTTGTTTAGTTTCCTGACATCATTCTCCCATTATTGGAAGAATATAGGAAAGAAATCCCAGGCTTCTCAACTACACTTCAACTCGGAGCCCTACATCTCAGCCAGTCGGCCAGCATCATCATATTGTGGCCAGACCATGGCAGAGAATCCACAGATTGAAGAATATAAGCCAGAATTTAGTGACTGGGCAGTGGTGGGTGGATGCCGGAGGGAGACCAAATAAATCCTGCAAGTAAATTGCTGCTGGGAGCCAGCTGCCAAGAATATTTCATTGCAGGAGAGGCACAACATTTGGGGAAGCCAATTGAACAAGTCATTAGAATCTGGGAATTTGAGCAGGATGATGAGTGGAGTTTTAAAACACTGGCTGATCCAGACCCAATACCGGCAGTACGGCTATTTGATAGAGGAATGAAAACGTCATTGAAAATGGAAATGTGATGTGGCTGACCAAAGAGCAAACCAAGATTGTGGGTGCTTCTTGATAACACACTTATGCTGAACTATTTTCATCTCCAGACACCTAATCAGTATCATCACACCTCCAAAATCATGGTGGTCTTTAATATGGCAACTCGTTTATTTGTGACATTGCTATAATATGTATATTCTTCCTATTTTTTGCCATCAGAGCCACTGAAAAAATCAGGGAAGTGCTGAGTAGAGGTGGGCACAATCTAAAAAAAAATACCGATCAAGCTGATCATGGATCGGCACCGGAAACGATCCTGAATTAACAATCCACACCAATCATCTCCCGTTTCCGATCCGTGGATCGTGGATTGTGGAGGCAAAAGCGGAGGGGCGCCCTGCTTTTCCCAGCAATACAGGAACGGTGGCTGATGCCGGCGGCATCTGTGTTTGTGTTTGGCTGTCTGTGTTTTGCCATCAGAGCTGCCTATCAGGGTTTGCAGGGATGAGATTGGAGTGCCCATGGCTACAGAACACCCCCTCCCCCCTCCCTCCCTTGGGTGTCTTCTCCCAGCTGGTGACTGCTTTGCTGCTCCGTGGTTGGAAGGAAGCCCTGCTGATCAAGGCAAGCTGGGCTTCCATTCGCGTTTCCAGGGCGACAGAAGGAGGGCAAACACAGCTCAGGCATTCCCCTGGCTCTGTTGCCAGGGCAATAGATTGCTGGCGCCTGAGTGTCTGGCTTCCTGATCCAAGCACGATTGCCCCGATCAAGCCTTGATCCAGCCCCCCTCCCAACCGCTGGATCGTTGGCCATGCACGAGCACGATCCGCTGGGTCCTGATCACGCGATTGCCATTATCGTGTTTTTTTTTCGATTGTAATGCGGATCGTGCCCATCTCTAGTGCTGAGGATTTGAAGATAAATTTATCTTGAGCACATGAAGTTGTCTTATACTGAATCAGTCCATCAAAGTCAATATTGTCTACTCTGATGTGCAGCAGTTTTGCATGGCCTCAGGCAGAGGTCTTTCACTACCTGATCTCTTCTTTAACAGGAGATTCCAGGAATCAAACCACAGATAGGCATGCAAAGCAGATGTTCAACTACTGAATACAGACACTATCTGAAGGGAGAGTAGCCACAAAACTGGCATCATTTGTGCCCCTTCTGAAATAATTCAGTAGGAAGAAAGGAAGTGGAGAGGGGCAGTATGGAGCCTACCAGATGGTGCCATTGGGGTGTTTTATCACACAGGCATAAATCATTCAAGCTGAACCCTTTCATTCTCCTGCTACATCTAATGAAACAGAACTGGTAGAAGCTACAGATGGGAAGGCATGATTAAAGCAATAGACAAAGGAGTATGAGGCTTTTATGGGTCCCAAGAATGAACATATCTAAGAGACTTCTATCTGACCCACTCTATCTGTTCAAAGAGGCTAACAACATAAAAACAGTAGCACAACTCAAAATTATCTTTATTTTTATTCAACCATTAAAAAAAGTAAACTAACTGCATCCTTCAGATTCATTTTTAAAGAACAACCATTATGACCAGCATGCCTTGACCTGGATAGCGCAGGCAAGTACTATCTTGTAGTATCTTGGAAACTAAGCAAGGTTGGCCTTGGCTAGTAATTGGATGATTCCAATTCCAAAAAAGACTAGGCACAAAAAAGGCCATGCCCCACAGCCAAGGTCATTACCCCCAGGTGAATGACCAGAATGTGAGGTGGAGGACTGCACCTCCCCTCCGGCACACCAGGCTACCATGCCCATGCATGCAAGTCCGTGTGAGCCTGTATTGGAAGGGCCATGCCCCACAGCCAAGGTCATTACCCCCTGGTGAATGACCAGAATGTGAGGTGGAGGACCATACCTCCCCTCCAGCACACCAGGCTACCTTGCCTATGCATGCAAGTCCATGTGAGCCTGTATTGGAAGGGCCATGCCGCACAGCCAAGGTCACTACCCCCTGGTGAATGACCAGAACATGAGATGGAGGACTGCACCTCCCCTCCAGCACACCAGGCTACCTTGCCTATGCATGCAAGTCCATGTGAGCCTGTATTGGAAGGGCCATGCCGCACAGCCAAGGTCACTACCCCCTGGTGAATGACCAGAACATGAGATGGAGGACTGCACCTCCCCTCCAGCACACCAGGCTACCTTGCTTATGCATGCAAGTCCGTGTGAGCCTGTATTGAAAGGGCCATGCCCCACAGCCAAGGTCATTACCCCCTGGTGAATGACCAGAATGTGAGATGGAGGACCATACCTCCCCTCCAGCACACCAGGCTACCTTGCCTATGCATGCAAGTCCATGTGAGCCTGTATTGGAAGGGCCATGCCGCACAGCCAAGGTCACTACCCCCTGGTGAATGACCAGAACATGAGATGGAGGACTGCACCTCCCCTCCAGCACACCAGGCTACCTTGCCTATGCATGCAAGTCCATGTGAGCCTGTATTGGAAGGGCCATGCCGCACAGCCAAGGTCACTACCCCCTGGTGAATGACCAGAACATGAGGTGGAGGACCGCTCCTCTCCTCCAGCACACCAAGACACATTGAAATGTCATTATCTCCCAGGTGAATGATCAAACATGAGGCGGAGGACTGTTCCTCCCCTTCAGCAAAGCAGGCCACCTTGCCTATGCCTGCAAGTCTGTGTGAGCCTGTAATGAAAAGGTCATGTCCTGCAGCCAAGGACATAACCTCCCTGGTGAATGGCCAGAATATGAGGCAGAGGACAGCCCTCAATTGATTGTCACCACTCTGTGTCAGCAGGTGACAGTCCTCAGGCTCCTGTAGCAATGCAGCACCTACAGAAAAAACATGATCAGTAAGACATTTCCCTGAGCTGCAGGTTTGATCAAGCACTCCTGGCCGGCACCAGCCAACCCGTTGGATAAATGGCCCAAGGGTCCATGACTGTAGCCCTAGAAGTTACCCAGTCCTAAGAACTGGGTGCCAAAAGAGACTTGCCAGGCCAACTTGGGCAGCGCTGTCTCTGAACCATCCAGCCAGGGATGTGATGAGAGTGTGCCATGCATGTCAGAACAGCAGCCATACCCCATCACTGGTTCTCCACGTACTGCCCGAGGGGGACCCTGGGCATACCTCCCAACCTCTCTGGGGCCCAATAGCCTCCTAAGCCCCACTGCCTTTGGCCGATTTGCCACCATGTCACCTATAAGACTCACATTGCGAGCCATATAGCTCCTCATGACCCATCCTTAAAGGATTAGACCATACGAAAGCAGGGTAGCTGAAAGAAACTGTGGCGCAACAAAGCTGGGAGGCATGCTAAACCCAAGCCAAAATGTACCCCCCCTCCATAAATCGGCATACAGCATGATCAAAGGCCCATTGAGTGCTGTGTGAAATGGCAAACTAGATTGCCCTGTACACCTCTGCTTTCCAAGCTGGCAAAATCCTGAGGAATCAGGGCTAGCAACCAGCCGGCCTCAAGGGCAAGCTAACCAGTGCCACCATCAAAAGACTTTAAAGCAGTGTATACAGAGGCATTGTAGAAGGCCTAAAGCTCGCCAACCTGAAACAGCCTCCCCTCCACAAGGTGGCTCTGTTAAAGGAGAAACCCCCATACGTGGAGGTGCCAAAAGAGACTTGGAAGGCCATACTAGACTTAATATTAACCAGCAGGGAAGAATTGGTAGATGGGGTGAAGGTGGTGGGGACCTTAGGGGAAGTGACCATGTCCTCCTTGAAGTCCAGTTGCTGAGGGGGGCAAAAGAAGTTCGTAGCCAGACTCATAGGTCAGATTTTCATAGGTCCGACTTCAATGAACTCAGAGGCTTGATAAGAGTCATTCCGTGGGGGAGTGTGCTGGAAGGGAAAGGAGTGAGTGAAGGGTGGGCTCTTCTCAAACATGAGCTTTTGCAAGCTGAAGCCCTCACTAATCCAGCAAGATGGAAACATGGTAAGGTCTCCAAGAAACCGATGTGGATGAACAGAGAGCTCCAGAATAACCTAAGGGAGAAAAAGGAAACGTTCAGGAAATAGAGAGAAGGACACACTTCTAAAGAGGAATATCAGAGAAGCCAAAGCTCAGTATGGGCTGGGTCAGGCCAGGGGGGCTCGCTACAATAAGAAAAACTTCTATGGATATGTGAGAAGCAAACAAAAGGTAAAAGAGGCAATTGGGTTGCTGTTGGGAAACTCTGATGGAAGATAGAGAAAAATCAAACAGGCTTAATTACTTTTTTGCCTCTGTTTTCTCCCTGAAGAACTTGAGCCCATCTAGAGATGGTAGGAGACACGGCAGGATACCTGGGGGGCTAGATGACATTGACAGAGAGGTTGCGGAGAGGCACCTGGCTGCACTGGATGAATACAAATCCCCTGGGCCGGAGGGTGTGCACCCAAGAGTGCTCAAAGAGCCTCTGTCCATCATCTTCAAGGCCTCCTGGAGGACTGGGGATGTGCCACAAGATTGGAGAAGAGCAAATGTTATCTCAATCTTTAAAAAAGGGAAGAAGGATGACCCTGGAAACTACAGGCTGGTCAATCTGACTTCTGTTTCTGGGAAGATATTAGAGCCAATTTTAAAGGGATCGATCTGTAAGCATCTGAAGGACGACTTCGTGATCCAGGGAAGTCAACTTGGTTTTGTCCCCAACAGATCTTTTCAGACCAACCTGGTTTCCTTCTTTGATTGAGTGACAAGCTTACTGGATCATGGGAACTCTGTCAACATGATTTACCTGGATTTCAGTAAAGCTTTTGATAAAGTTCCCCATGAAATTCTAATGGGTAAACTGGAAAACTGCGGACTGGACTATAGGACAGTTTGGTAAATAGGGAACTGGTTAAAGGACCGCACCCAAAGAGTGGTGGTTAATGGCATTTCATCAGATTGGAGGGAGGTGTCCAGTGAGGTGTCACAGGACTCGGTTTTGGCCCAGTACTTTTCAATATTTTTATCAATGATCTGGATGAAGGGGTAAATGGGCTACTCATTAAATTTGCTGATGATACCAAATTGGGAGGAGTGGCAAATACCCAAGATAGAGTTAAAAATTCAACAAGACCTGAATACTCTGGAGAAGTGAGCAGTTGTGAACATGATGCAATTCAACATAGATAAGTGCACAGTATTACATCTGGGTCACAAAAATGGGAAGCACAAATACAGAATTGGGGATAGACTTCTGGGTAGTACTGTATGTGAAAGAGATCTTGGGGTAAAAGTGGACTGTAAACTAAATATGAGCAGTCAGTGTGATGCTGTGGCAAAAAAGGCAAACTCAGTCTTGGGTTGTATCAAAAGGGCCATTGCATCAAAATCGCAGGTCATAGTCCCTCTCTATACTGCCTTGGTCAGGCCGCACCTGGAGTACTGTATGCAGTTCTGGAGGCCCCACTTCAAAAAGGATGTGGACAAAATCGAGCGGGTGCAGAAGAGAGCGACGAGAATGATCAGGGGTCTGGAGACTGAGCCCTATGAGGAAAGGCTGAGGGCCTTGGGAATGTTTAGTTTGGAGAAGAGGAGATTGAGGGGGGACATGATTGCTCTCTTTAAATATCTGAAAGGCTGTCATTTGGAGGAGGGCAAGGAGCTGTTCCAGTTAGCAGCAGAGGATAGGACTCGAAGGAACTGGTTTAAATTACATGCAGAAAGATACTGGCTGGATATTAGCAAAAGCTTTTTCACGGTCAGAGTAGTTCATAGGTGGAATCAGCTGCCTAGGGAAGTGTCAGTTTTCCTGACACTGTTAGTTTTCAAGAAGAGGCTGGATGAATATTTGTCAGGGATGTTTTAGGCTCATCCTGCATTGGGCAGGGGGTTGGACTAGAAGGTCTGTATGGCCCCTTCTAATTCTGTGATTCTGTGCGGTCCTCCCACATGCCTGCTGTAATCCGAAGACTGAGATGCGGAAAATACAGGGTAATCATGGCCTTCTTACCACCATGGACAGGTGATACATTCCCCTGTTGACATAATGAGCCAAGAAGCATGTGTGCATCTTGCTCTTTAGGTCTGTCTGTCATAACTGATGTAAAAGATCTATTTGACAGGTCCTTGGATGATGCAAGAGTGAAGAAACAGCCTTTGACACCTCACCTGAAGTGCTGGGATTGGACACTGGGGGGTGCTATGGATGTATATAAGCCAGCTGTGTCTGGTGTAAGTGTGGAGCTTGTTCCATTAAGTGCTTGGCGAAGCACTTTGACACTGAGAACAAAGTCCTGTATATAAGTCACTGTAAAATAAATGTACATACACTTTTACTACTATAAGTGTGTGAAAGCCTTATTTATAGCTCAGCTACAGTTCAAACCACGCTGCGCCAACAGGGTTATGGGCCCAGAACCGTGTGGCGGGCGTTGAAGGTTCAAGGAACCATGAGCGGTGAAGTCCCGAGAGGCTTGGAGCTGAAGGCTGTCGACAGTGAAGTCCAGGAGTGACTGTTCTGCGCTGGTGAGGAAAAACAGCAGCTGGAAAGCTGTCCTCGCAGGGAAGCAGTGCGGAGGAGGAGGAGAAGCAAGACGTTCTCCTGAGGCCAGTCCAGATACCAGAGATGGCACAAATCCAAACAGCCCTGCCGGTGGAGAAGCTCACGAATGAGAACTACCAGGTATGGTCCATCCGAATGCAGCATTACCTTAAGAGGGAAAGTCTTTGGGTCTGTGTTGATAACCCTCCAGATGACCCCACGCCAGCAGAGGTGGCAAAAGATGAAAGGGCACTGGCTGTAATTGTGTTAAGCATAGCCGACAGCCAGCTAAACTATGTAGCTAATGAAAACACAGCTCAGGCAGCTTGGAAGGCACTCAAGGCCGTGCACCTGCGTGAGTCAGCAGGAGTCTTGATAGCCTTAACGAGAGCCCTGTACCAAAGGATTCAGAAGCCTGGAGAACCAGTGCAAGAACACATAGCTGCATTGACACAGAGCTTCAGGGACCTGGAGCTAAGAGGAAAGACTTTCTCAGAGCCGGACCGGGTATATATTTTGCTCTCCAGCTTAGCACCTGAGTATGAAATCCTCCTGACAACATTAGAAATGGTGCAAGCTACGATTTAACATGGAGCTTTGTTGTAGCTAAACTGCTGGATTATGAAAGGAGGCAAAGAGACAAGCTGTTATCTGAGTCCGAAAGATACAAACAGAGAGAGGCATGGAAAGAATCCACAGCAAACTATATATATGACCGTGCCCGACTAACTATGTAAATAAAGTACTATAATGGTTATGCTGAATCTTCAAAATCAATTTGAAAAAGCTTTAAATACCATTCAAAAGCACAAATGGCAATATCACACTCTTCTGTACATGCATAAGATAGTTTCATTCAAATATTCAAATGTGTCATTCATATACAGTTAGTAACATTTCTTATACCAAAACATATTTTCTATTGCAAATGCCACTGAGAATTTTCAATGCAATAAATACAATACAATGAGTGTAACTGCTGACGGGATCGCCAGCAAGAGGTGCCCGTTCCGGATTCCCCTTTCTCAAAGCAGTTACTCCTATAAAATACAAACATGAAATATACAAAGTCATTTTTCATACCTGTACATACAAAATTCATAGACCATTCATTGGAATATGTTTATACTCACAATTACCAATTTGATAGGTGTTAATTCTCAATAATTACTGTAAGGCAGAAACATATCAAATTCATGTGTTGTCATCTCCACTCTTATTAAAATACATCTTTTTTTATAAAAATTCTCATACTTACAATCACCAAGTCAAAAAGCTTTTTAGGTTCAAAGTGCATAGCAATGGTCTGCTTAGTGGCATTAGCAATTCAATCTCACAACATACAGCTGTTAAGTGTTACATCCAATTAAGGGTACATTAAAACTACCACAACTTTTAAAGTGCTAGTGCTCCTAGAATGTCTCATAAGAATGCTGCTAGATCAAATGAATTATTCAAACCCTTTGGTTCCATCGTACGTAATTTAAATGTCCACCATGCCTCCTGCTGAAGTAAGTCCTGTTGCGACATAGCTGGTTCCTTATGACGACTCACATACAATACAGTATACACGAAATCATTTTCACTATGTCCCATGCTCTTAAAGTGTGCTACCAACGGTGCATCCTCCACATTCCTCCGTAGTCTAGATCGGTGTTCCTGGATTCTTATCTTTATGGAGCGTCCTGTGCATCCCACATACATTTTCTTACAGGGGCACATTATCAAATATACCACATTTTGGCTGTTACAATTAGAGAACTCCTTCCAGTATAATCCCAGATCCTTCATTTGATGTGGTGACATAACAAAATCACACATATTGCACTTGCCACATTTATAATGCCCCTTCGGTAATCCTCCACCCACAGTCCTCCCTGTCATATCTGTGTGTACTAGTTTATCCCTAATATTCTGTGTCCTACGAAGGGCAATGAGGGGTTTATCCTTGCAGGCTGGCAAGTTTTCCACTAAGGGCCAGTACTTCCAAATTATACTCCTAATCTGTTTCGTCAATGGTGTATAATCCAAAGCAAAACAAAATCTATCTTTCTGCCCCTTTCCGGTGCCCTTGCTAACGCCACTAAGCGGACCATTGCTATGCACTTTGAACCTAAAAAGCTTTTTGACTTGGTGATTGTAAGTATGAGAATTTTTTATATAAAAAGATGTAAAATAAATGTACATACACTTTTACTACTATAAGTGTGTGAAAGCCTTATTTATAGCTCAGCTACAGTTCAAACCACGCTGCACCAACATCCCCCTCAAGAAAAAGGCTGAGGTGGCCAAAGGCCACACTGGAGACAGAGCACCCAGTTAGCAGAGTCCTGGCCACATAGGATTGGCCCTTGAATGACAACCCAACAGCAAAGCATCCTCTGGCAGGAGCGAAAGGCAAAAACCCAATTCAGTGTCATAATAGGCCCTTCTGTGCCAACCCCACACCACTGAACAACCTGATGGCCCAGTCGAAGTGCATAGTGCACAGAGCAGGAATGCTCTGGTATGGCATCATTTACCAGGCCCCGATGGGTGGTAGGGTAATGAATGGAATGAGCTACTGCAGGCTTGCTGGTACCTAACCAAAAGGGGGGAGACTAGCCCAAAAAAAGGATGGGCTTCGGATGGGTGGAGCAGTGATACATGAGCAAGGCTGTCCATCAGACATTCTTATGCGAAACAAAGCTTCAGCATGCTTGGGGGATGCTCTGTGCCGCCAAAGTGCCTTCAGCCTTATAGGACTGGGTCCCTATACCAGACCCTGCTGGGCATACCCCCAGAGGCACGACACCTGACTCACACTCTGCCACCTAGGGCAGAATATGGTGGCGTGAGGCCATCCCTAAGGGCCCTGAATAGGCATGACGCAGCCAGTCCGGCCTGCAAAGAATGGAAAGGGGGTGCCGATAGGTGCCTGTGTGGACGGCACTCCAACAACCCCACCATATAGGCTCATCCACCTTATATCCTAGCTTGGTCATGTTGGGCATAAAGAGCCAGAGGGTGAGGAGGCAGGCCCCCATGGCCAAGCTTACTCGTCAGGGCCAAATGGACTATCATCACTGACCACTTGATATCTGCCACAGATACTGGCCTGGACTCCAACGACCAAATCCGATACTTTGTCACCACTTTCACCTCACAGCCATGCACTCCATAGTCGGGAATCCACTTCCCTTGCCACCAGGATGGCAAATGCTCCCATTACCACATTATCAGGTGGTTGCACCGCCACTGCTACTGGCACAGGCTCTGACGACCAGCCTCTTTCAGCCATATCCATGTTAGTTTCCACTGTCACACCCTTTGGAGGTTGTTTGCCAGATTTGTTGCTGCCGGGGGCACTGAACGATCCTCAGGACAGATGGATCCGACTTTGTTAATCAGTTCCACTGTCACTGCAACAGGACTGGATTAAGGCAGACTAGCCCAGATCGGCTACTGCTTATCAGTTGCACTTATCTGTCAGAAAGGTCAGATAACATCTTAGACTTCTGTGCCCTTCATGACAGATTTTCAGGTTTCTGCACTCCCCCCAGAAGATTCTCCACATAGCCTACTCTTCTGGGCCCCAGCCTTTCCTGGCATCTAAATGTGCCACTAGGTCCCTGATGCCCCTCATACTCAGATGAGGAAACTTGCCTCAGGGGTCTCCTGGTTATGGGGCACATACATGCTCCCCCTTTCTTTGGGGTGGCTTTTGGACGACTTTCTTTGGTGGCATTCCACCATGTTGTTACAGCAACTCCATGAAGCCTGACACCTAATAACTGTGATGATCATACATCAATATCAATTTGTTCTGTTTGTTGTAAATTAAATACTATACACCAAATCCCACACACTGCCAATCAAATGGTTAACTTCTGCTCTCCTCTTCTGCCCCTCTTTTTGCATAATAACCTAGTTCTTGCTAAAGCAGATGCAGTAACACAATATGCCAGTTGGCATGAGTGAAAAAGCTTAATAGCAGTTCTTTAGGCCTTAAAAGACAGCAAAATTGAGCAGGAAAAATAAAATGGGGGTGGGAGCTTACCAGCATCTACCCTGGGAATGCAGATCCCTACTAGGCCAGTGGCAATAATGTGTGAAGGAATCCACCTCTCAGATGGCTGCAATCTACCCCTGCGACCTAGAGCAAGGCCTTTACTATTGCTGCTGGAAGTATTTCTTCCCGTCAAACAAAGTGAAAACAGTGAGGGAGGGGGAGAGAAGCCCCCGTAGGCCAGAGGCCCTGCAGGGGCTAGGCTTAACTCAGCTTTAGCCCTCCCAACTGATAGATAACAGGCTCCAAATGTAAATAAGTCTCTGCCAAACCACTGAACCTGGCGCTGGGCCCTGGCTCTCATCCTGGAGTTTGAAGGTAGCAAGCAGGGGAATAGTACAGCTTCTCCAAGGCAGCTACTGCTGCCTATCCCTGAGGGCCTTCAATAAAACCAGCCTCAGAGAAGCTTGGCTGAGAGAGCTTGAGGTGTATTCTGCTCAGGCTCAGCACGAGGCAAGGGCAGAGCAGCCCTATAAGGCCTCTTGCTCCACCCCCTCCAGCATTCCCATGTGGCTGGGGAAGCACTGCTCCCTCCTCCTTCAGGGAAGAACATTGCAGCCCCCAGCCATAGCAGCTGTTGCTGCTGGCTGGGAGTGCCATATTCCTTTCCTTTGAATCTGAAGAAGTAAGCATTCACTCATGAAAGTGTTAGACTTTCAAGTGCCACCATTTTCCAATCTGGAAAATGAAGGGATGAAGTGAGAAGTAGTGGTGGAAGAGGGAGAGTCAATGAATAAATCACATTCATTCAATTTTCCCCTTACATTTTTAATTCATTTTAAATTCCTTTGCTAACGAATCCCCGCTTGTGAACAAGAAAGCATAAAACACACCCTCGGTAGTTATATGTTGCTGTTGTGATTTTTGATTGCAACAGGAAATGTTGTACCTTTGCTGCCATTTTTACACATTTTCCTTGCCTTCCACTCATTTCATCTACACAAGCCAGTAATAAAATATTCAAAAGAGAGGGAAAGCGCTTGCATTGCAACAGCTGAAAGAAACAGGAGGCAAGAAATGGAGAGATAAACATGTTTCTTATCTCAATGGCCGCCCAGAGTTGTCTGTCCACAAGGATACATGGAGACTGGAGGGAGAGATTAAAAATCTGCTAAGTGCGAGCAAATTCTCTACTGTGGAATAATTGATGGTACTATAAAAAATACAGGAGGTGTGCAGATCTACAAGATTTTTACACACACACGCACAGAGGACTCGTGTTTTATAAATGCCGATGGCAAATCTGAACATTCTTAACAGGCCTTACTGAGGGCTGATTAGATTATTCAGTTTCAAAAAGACTTTTTTTTGTTGTTTTTAGAGATGTGTAAGTCACCCACCCATTTGAAACAAATGTAACGTGGGAGATACATCACACAGATTTCATGTGTAGTCAAAAATGATTACCAAATCTCTTGGATACGGTAGTAAGATGAATTGCATTAAACATCACATTTTACAATTTTCTTGTATGTTCTTGAAATAAGAGGATGATTCAAGTATTATTTATTATTTATTTATTCAATTTATATACCGCCCATCCCAGGGGCTCTGGGCGGTGAACAGTTAAAATTGATAAAAACAAAAACTAAAATCAATATACAAATAATAAAACAAATTAACAAGGTGCAGTGGTGGGGAGAACCTTCCCCACTCCAAAGGTGGGAGGCCGACATGGCCCGCCCCCTTCAATCACCAAACGCCTGGCGGAACAGCTCTGTCTTACAGGCCCGGCGGAACGATAATATGTCCCGCTGGGCCCGGGTTTCCATTGACAGAGCGTTCCACCAGGCTGGGGCCAGGACTGAAAAAGCCCTGGCCCTGGTTGAAGCAAGGCGGGCTTCCTTAGGGCCGGGGACCACAAGTAAATATTTATTCGCTGATCGGAGCGATCTCCGGGGAACGTACAGGGAGAGGCGGTCCCGAAGATATGCCGGTCCCAACCCACTCAGGGCTTTAAAGGTAAGAACCAACACTTTGAACCTGATTCGGAATTCAACTGGAAGCCAGTGCAGCTGGCGCAGGACAGGTGTGATGTGTGACTGGTAAGGTATACCAGTCAGGACCCGTGCCGCCGCATTCTGGACCAGTTGTAGTTTCCGGATCAGGCCCAGGGGTAGCCCAGCGTAGAGTGAGTTACAGTAATCTAGCCTGGAGGTGACCGTTGCATGGATCACTGTAGCCCGGTCCTGGGGCGTCAGGTAGGGGGCAAGTTGCCTGATCTGACGAAGATGGAAAAATGCAGACTTGGCAACCGCCGTGACCTGGGCCTCCATCGATAGGGAGGCATCCAGGAACACACCCAGACTCTTTACCACTGGCAAAGTTGCCAGTGGTGTCCCATCCAGGGCAGGGAGCTGGATCCCAACATCTGGCAGCCCCCGTCCCAGCTGCAGGACCTCCGTCTTCACTGGGTTCAATTTCAGCCTGCTCTGTTTCAACCATGCCGTCACAGCCTCCAAAGCTCTGGCCAGATTGTCTGGGGCCGTGTCTGGCCGGCCGTCCATCAACAGAAAAAGTTGGGTGTCATCCGCGTATTGATGACAACCCAGCCCAAACCTCCGCACCAACTGGGCGAGGGGGCGCATATAGATGTTAAATAACATTGGGGAGAGTATCGCCCCTTGGGGAACCCCGCACACCAAAGGGTGACGGGCCGATAGATCTCCCCCGAGCGCCACCCTCTGTCCCCGACCCTGGAGAAAGGAGACCAGCCACTGTAAGACTGTCCCCCTAATCCCCACGTCGGCAAGGCGGCTGGCCAACAAATCATAGTCAACCGTGTCAAACGCTGCTGTGAGATCAAGTAACACAAGCAGCGCTGACCCGCCTCGATCCAGATGCCTGCGAAGGTCGTCTGTGAGGGCAACCAAGGCTGTCTCCGTCCCATGGCCAGGACGGAAGCCAGACTGGAATGGGTCCAGGACTAGAGCATCATTCAGGAATTCCTGCAGTTGTACCGCCACCGCCCGCTCAATCACCTTGCCCAGGAACGGGAGGTTCGACACTGGGCGGTAACTGGACGGGTCGGTGGGGTCCAAAGATGGTTTTTTCAGGAGGGGCCGCACTACCGCCTCCTTTAACACTCCTGGAAAAACCCCAGAGCTCAGGGAGATGTTAACAATGGCCTCCAGATGGTCCCGTAGCCCCTCTGAGCTGGCCTTCACCAGCCAGGATGGGCAGGGGTCCAGAGGACAGGTGGTTGGCCTCATCCCCTGCAGGATCCTGTCAACATCGTCCTGAGAGAGCAGGCTGAAATGGTCTAATACGGACCCAGAAGACGGCCAAGGGGTCTCCAGTTCCCTTACTGTATCAACAGTGGGTGGCAGGCCACGGCGAAGGGACAAGATTTTACCCGCAAAATAGCTCGCAAAAGCCTCGCAGCCGATAGTCGAATTAAGAATTTGGTGGTCTCCCTGAGAGAGGGAGACCAAGGACCGAACTGTTCGAAATAATTGAGCTGGGCGTGAGCTAGCAGACGCAATGGAAGTAGCAAAGAAATCCCTCTTTGCTGCTTTCACTGCCACCTCATAGGCTTTCATAAACGTCCTATAAGATGTTCTTGCCTCTTCGTCGCGCCCCCCGCCTCCACACTCGCTCTAGTCGTCTCAGAGACCGCTTCATCTGGCGAAGCTCCTCGGTAAACCAAGGAGCTACCCGTTTGCGGGCTCGGAGAGGACGGCAGGGGGCAATAGCGTTGATGGCTTCGGAAAGACGGCCATGCCAATCATCCACCAGCTCATCTAACGTACTGCCAGGGGGCATCGGATCCCGCAGAGCTGCCTGGAAACCAATTGGATCCATAAGCCTCCGCGGGCGAGCGTAAATCCGCTCACCGCCCACCCGGGAAAGGAGCGGCATGCTCAGACGAGCCTTCAGAACAAAGTGATCTGACCATGGCACTGCATCATAGGCATCCAGGACCACCATCATCCCTGCCCCAAAAATCAAATCCAGCGTGTGACCTGCTTGATGCGTGGGAGCCGAAACAAACTGGGAGAGTCCTAGGGCTGCCATGGAGGACACCAGGTCAATGGCCTGCATGGAGGCATCGTCGTCAGCATGGACGTTGAAATCCCCGAGAACCAAAAGTTTCGGGAATTCCAAGGCCCAGCTGGCCACCGCCTCCAAGAGACCAGACAGGGAAGATGCAGGTGCAGTAGGCGGTCGGTACACCACGCATATTGCCAACCTCTCCTCGGCGTCCAACACTAGGCCCACACAATCAATGCCAGTAATTTTTGGGGTGGGGAGTGGTCTGAAGGAGAAAGACTCCCGAATGAGCAAAGCCACGCCTCCCCCCCGACCACTTGTCCGAGACTGGTGGAGGACCGTATAACCTGGGGGGGCTAGTTCTTTCAAAGCGACCGTCTCGCCCTCCCTCACCCATGTCTCGGTCACGCAAGCCAGGTCCACATTCAATGCTGCAAGATAATCTTGCAGCGTTTTGGTCTTATTATTTATGGACCTGGCATTGCACAGCGCCAGTGTCGGAGAGTGGTTTAATATCCTAGCCCCACAACAGGTATATCTTGGGATGGGATGGGATGGGTAAGTAAAAAACGTGGGAAAATGCTACCAGCTTTAATAATTGTTTAAATGGCATTATAGCAGTATTGGTGGTTCATGTGTATGTTGCCCCTGAGTAATTGATTTGCAGCATTTATACCCTGCCTTTCTCCTAGAATGGTTCCAAAGTGAATCATCTAAGGGTTACTCTACACATTACTTCTTTTACGAGAAACAGTTTTCCCCTTTCTGCTGCCACACGTGCTCACAATACTCCATGTAGAGCAGCAGAAATGGGGAAATATCTCCATATTTTTGCACAGGGAAAAAAGCTTGGGAGAAAGACAAAAGCTTTCCTTCCCCTGGGGACAACTCTTCAAGCCCAATTGTACTCTCTTTTTTTTATAGAAGCCATTCCCCAGAGCTGACATGTGACTGCGGGTGCACAAGTTGGTTCCATGGAGATCTTGTAAAAGAAGTAATGTGTGGAGTGTCCCTTTAAGATGCATGTTGTTTATTTATACTTCGTCTGGTCTAGAAAAACAGAGGTGATGGTACCTCCAAAAATGTAAATAAGGGGCTCTGGTTCTTTGATAGTGCATATTGTTTGCATGTAGAAGGTTCAGTGCTTTCAATGTTCAGTCCCTGGCATTTCCAGTTATAGGATATCATGTTAAGAGGTTTAGGGAAGTGTCTGAGACCTGGAAAGCCACTGCTAGTCAGAGTACTGAACTAGGATTGAGTTGGCTTAATACAGTTTCACATATGAGTTATAGTAGAGTAGAGGTGTTTGGGAAATTTGCATGGTTCTTTTGAACTAGGAAATGTCCTCACATCATGACTTTCTTGCATTCATTCTCCTCGTATGAAGCTTCTTCTGAATATACTCCTACATACTGAAATGTGTTGGCACCTGTTTGAAATGCAAAACTGGGGCCTTTAGGAACTAATTAGGTTATGGTGACATGAGATTTTGGTGGCAAGTCACAACCAACCAAAGCAGAGACGTTGGACCCAATCATCTTTTCTGCTGGTAAAAAAGAAAGGAGAGGTCTCTTTTAATGCAGTCAGTTTAGTGTAGTAGTTAAGAGTGTGGGACTCTAATCTGGGGAACTGGGTTTGATTCCTCACTCCTCCACTCGAAGCCAGCTGGGTGACCTTGGGTCAGTCACAGCTTCTAGGAGCTCTCTCATCCCCACCCACCTCCCAGGGTGATTATTGTTGTGGGGATAATAATGACATACTTTGTAAACTGCTCTGAGTGGGTGTTCAATTGTCCTGAAGGGCAGTATATAAATTGAATGTTATTGTTGTTGTTATTTTGACCACTGAAAAGGCTATGCTGAGAATTATGGGCAAAAACTTCTGTAATATGAAGGTGAATTGAGTGAGAATGAGTGAAAAGGATGATTGGCTCCAACCCATGTGTTTTCTCTAAGTTTTGCCACAATCACTGGTAGTGATAATATTGTTCCATCCTCATTCTAATGACAAAAGTTACAAGAAGGGAACTTTTTTCTTTCTTAATCAGTAGATGTGAATTAATAGCAACAACTCCATTAATGTTAGTAAATCATTATAAGACGGAGTGGCCACAAGGCATTATTATACATAAGGTGATGGTTAATCTGTTTGTATCAACTTTACATTAATACATTAGACTTTTAAATCATTGGTAAATGAATGCAGATCATTATCTTTAAACACAGGTCTAATTTACAGGATGTTGAAATGTTTAAACTGGGACCTCGGTCACCATACATTTCAGAAATGTACTGTACAAGTTTAAAGTCTAAAGAAGAGCCATAGTAGAGTGTAGAATAAGATGCTACTTCCCCATCCTTGGTTCAAGGGTACATTGTGCCCTTGAAATCCTCATGAGTTGATTATACGGGTCAGGTGTACAGGATGAATAGAAGAGATCCCTATAAAGCCCCATAGCTACATGTCATCCAATTCAACTCAGTTACCATCAGCTTCAGCTTCCCATGTGAATTATTTTTGTAAAATCTTTCTAATTTACAGGATAATTATAAAGCTTAAAAGGGAGATATTTTAAATCAATATGTGTAATAAAAGTGCTGAAAGAAAGAAAAATAACAGACCAATAGGGAAAATACCAAAAAGGGCCCAGACTAGCATCTCACTGCTTAATTGATGATTTCTCTCTCTCTCTCTCTCTCTCTCTCTCTCTCTCTCTCTCTCTCTCTCACACACACACACACACACACACGCACACAAAGTTGTATTAATTTAAAGTTGATACAAACACACACACACACACACACACACAGAGCCCCTCTGGATGATTCTTTCATGTGAACTTTATTCATAGTCCTCTGTAGCTAAAACTGGCTTTGAGTTTTGTCAATCCTCTGCTTGGTCAATGACATCTGAAAATGTCACAGTTTCAGTCTTATGCAATGAAGACACCAATGGGAATGTGCACAGCACACACATCAAATCAAAGCCAGCAGACAATCCAAGCGACAAGAGGTGGGTTGGGTCCAGACAGGATCAAATTATACCAGAAAGCTGCTGGTTGTCAGTGGGGAAAATGTTACATAGCATTCCCACTGTATATAGTTACACACATACACAGTCTCAGCCCCCGTTTCCTATTCCCTTGGTTGACCTGCATTTCATCAAGGCTCATTTGGATACATCCAAAAATCGCTAGCCACAAACTCCACATGCTCTCAGAATGCAAAGGTCCACAGCTGATCTTTGCATTACGTTAACTAATCAAGATCTTGAGCCCACCTTCCCTCCACCCTTCCTTGATTTTTTGGTTTTGGCTCACTTCACGGTCCCTTGTGCTCTAAAGTAAACCACATCCTCAGGCCTACCGAGCCATAACCTGAGCTGATTGAAAAACCCATTTAATACAGTTGCATTTCTTCCCCACGCCCTCCATAATAACTTCCTTTCCTGTATGATTTCTAGATCATAGAGACCAGATGTGTGCTTAAATCTGTTAGAGCCTTTGGAATGTCTCTCTCATGACAGTTACCTCTTGGTAGATAGCTACTGTTTACAGTAAGATAGTTAAATCATGATGGAGGTCTAACCCAAAGGTTCTCGATGAGGGGCAACTGACTAATCTGTGTTGGCAGTTACTTAGCCATACTCTCTGGCTAGCAGGCAAGGCTCAGGCAAGGGACAATACTTATACGACCATCCTATACTAAGAGATATTTCAAAGGCCAACTCCAATTTTCAGTCTCTACATGTCAGAGTTTTACACCGATACTGAAGAGGCTTTTTAAAATGTGGCACAGAGTGGTAAGCGGTAGTACTGCAGCCCAAGCTCTGCTCACAACCTGAGTTCGATCCCAGCGGAAGCTGGGTTCAAATAGTTGGCTCAAGGTTGACTCAGCCTTCCATCCTTTCCAGGTCGGTAAAATGAGTACCCAGTTTCCTGGGGGTAAAGTGTAGATGACTGGAGAAGACAATGGCAAACCACCCCGTAAAAAGTCTGCCAAGAAAACGTCGTGATGCGACATCCCGCCATGGGGGGTCAGTAATGACTCGGTGCTTGCACTTTTACCTTTTTACATGTCAGAGTTTTACACCGATACTGAAGAGGCTTTTTAAAACAATCCTATCATCAGAAAGAAAATATCTAATACAATTATGCCAAGCATAAAATTATCAGTTTTTCACATTCTGAGTATCATTTTAAAGAAGGCTTTTGTGTAGGGCTGTGATAGGTCAGATTTCATCATACTGAAAAAGAAGTCCCTCACAATCCAGAAACAGATGATAGTGAACTTCGGGAGGTGGAGCGGGGCTGGACATCACACGGCATTATTCAGTGTGCCATGTGACACTGTGACATAATTTTCCTGTCATGTAATTGAAGATAACATCATGTTTCATTGGGATGCTATAGTAATCCCTCCAAACTCTGTAACATTGCCACAATGTCACTTTTTGGTCCAAATTTCTCTATCTGCTGCACCAAGGAGCAGTGGGAGATTGGAGAATAGGAGGGGGCTTGCACCTCCATGTTATCCTCACAACAACCCTGTGAGGTAGCTTAGGCTGAGAGAGTGTGACTAGCTCAAGGTCACCTAGTGAGGTTCCATGGAAAAGTGGGGATTTGAACCTCTAATGACTATGCTATGCTGGGTCCCTGAAGTTGGCAGTTCCAAAGGGACAGTGTGCTGAGAGGGAGATCAAGGGTTAAAAAAGAAAGCAAGTGAGAAAATAAAAGAGCAAACCAAAAAGAAATCAAAAAGTAAGGTTTGACTATGGGGGATGGGCTGATGGACAGCAAACCTTAGCTGGTGTTAGCATTTTCATCATTCCCCACCTGGGAGAAGGAGGAGATGAAGCAGGCTGTTTTTGTCCAATTAATAAAGAATTAGTTCTGGCATGATGCCATTGCTATGGGGCTTTGCTGGAAGTGACATCATCATGCAGCAACAATGGGCCAATCATCTGGCGATCATCTGGTAGAGGCATAAATTTCCAAGAGATTGTCTGCCATAATCTGACACCTAGAAAGGCTATTCATAGCCCAGTTTTCTCCCTAATGGGGACCCAAATCAACTTCCCACATTCTCTCCTACTCCACTTTATCTTCACAATAACCATATAACGTAGGTTAAGATCAGTGAGTTGGGTGAGAATAAAAGAGTATGTGTGTGTGTGTGTGTGTGATGTTTGAGCACCCCTAGGTAAAATATCCACAGAGTTCTACCAAAGTCAAATGACATGTGCCACCACTATTTAACTGGAATAGACTTATTTCTGTAAAGCTTTTTGATAATTTTATTTTAATCGTAAGCTGCCTCAGGAAGGACTCTGGATGGGGTGGCATAGACATCTCAATAAATCAATAAAATGAATAGGTATCTTCAATAATAATAAATATGCTTTCCTACAAGTGGCCAAGCAATGTGTTGTGCCGTTCCACTTCATAAAAATGATCAGTCATGCCAGGTATAAAGACTGCCTGGTTCGTTGTTGTTTACTTGTGTGGGAAAGCTTAACATTCACTTCCCCTTTGCTTTGATACCTCACACAAAGCAGAAAAAGTCACTTTCCCAAAAGACACAATTGCTTTGTCAGCTTAGGCTGTGACCCTGCAAGTATCTTCATCTCACCAGCAACCTCCCTGCCAGATAAGTCAGCCCCGATGATCAGTCCGCTTTCCACAGTTTGCCGCCTGCTCTATTGTGTGATCTGTGCAGGTGACCTTCAGCTTCCTAAGGCTGTCAACAGAAAGGGGTGATGCTGCTTGCTATAAATTAATCCTCAGCTGCAGGCTCCATGAAACAGCCTTTTTTCTTTGCTTTAGGTTTCTTCTATGGTAGCCATCACTTAGCATAGCAACAGGGGGTAAAGAGGGAGAGCTCAAAGGATTTTTTTTTCATCTTACATGCTATATTACCAGCTGGGGGCATTAATATGAGTTTCCCTGCTGGTAATTCTCTGCATGAGAAGCAAAGTCCTTCCATCTGGCTTCATATATGATCCTCTTCAATATAGCTGAAGCAGAATACCATTTTCCCTCCATGAAATTACACAACAAAGTCATATTTATGCAAATTGAGAATAGAAGAAGCGCTTCTCAAATGATACAAGCATACTGAGCATGTACTACCCAAGTTTCTCCCGATTTGGTCACCATTTTGTGTGAAAAAGGCAACCAACCATCGGTACTGGGAACATCACAGGTGACATGTACTCCCATTAGTGTGCTTCCAATACACTTCTGAAAATATCTACAGTCTGTGACATATCCTCTCCCTATCTGAATGGGCATGGGACACTATTTCTGCTTCCATCCCTTTCAGGAGTGGAGCATGAAACTCTATTGGGTGGAATTGAAGCCTGCTGCCTCATACGCCATAGGAATCCAATAAAGTCTCCAAAGCTGGCTTAGGTACATCTGCCTTTTCAGAGCTGGCATGACTGCTGTATCTCCTGAGATGAGAGTTCAGTGCTGGAGACTTCCTGTCCCAGTCCAGCTCTGAATTCCAGCCTTGCCTTTGAGCCAGATAGGAATGATGACTTTCATCAAGATGCTGGGCTATGCTGGGAGGGCTGTTTGAAATCCTGGGTGCTAGGGAAGCATTGGGTTGGTCGTGGAACCCACAGTGGAAGCTGTAGTCCTTGTGGAATGGAGCCAGATCACAGCAATAGAGCAGAAGGCAAGGAGCAATTGCGGATGATGCACAACCTCACACAAGGAGCAGGGTCTGAGAATTTTTCAGTGGTCAAGGGAGGGAAGACCTCTCTACTCCATCAGCCACAGAAATGTGAGGGATGTGGGGGGGAGGGTGTTTGCCTGTACTATCACCCCTTTTTTAGGGTTACTGGGTAAGGGCGATAATGTCTACAGTTGCCACTTTGGCAGCTCTGTTTGGATAGAAAGGCAGCACACAAATGGTTTAAAATAAAATAAATAATTACTAGGGTCTGTTTGTGAGGAGAGCTGCCCAAAGTTCTGGGACTCCAGTAGGGTTGGCAACCCCCATCCCCACTGAACTCCCCATTGCCCACCACTGCTCCAAGTTGCAGTGTGGGGGATTTTAAAAAACCTCACTGGCAACTGATGCATTATGACATATCTTCTGGGGAAAATCTGAAAATGATGGCAGTAGCTCTAGGAATCACTGTACACTCTATGGTAAAACCATAGCATTTTTGCCAATTCCTAGAGATGCCACCATCACTTCTGGGTTTTCCCAGGAAAAGACATCATCATGCTTGTGACACCACAAGCATGATTCCTGCTTGTATGTGTTGGGATCTGAAAAGAAGTCCCCCAGGTTGCAAATTTAAGATTGTATCTAAACAAATAACACTTTGTTTTTTAATAATAACTTTTTCATATGTCCACGCAAGTCATTATGTCTGTAAGATATACTGAAATAAGTACGGCTGACAAACGATAGGAAAGAATCCTAAATAGGGACAGTGACAGGGCAGAAATCTTTAATAGCGACTAGACCCGGAACTCTATGGAATATGTTGTGGACTTCCAAGGGCAAAAAGGAAGGTTCAAATTGTGTTCTGTGAAAAGCCTTTCACCATTTATAGTCTGGAGAGCTAGTCTACTGATCATAGGAAAAGGTCCAGATCCTACTCAGCTGCATGCAGTAATCCTGGTCAATATTTTTCTCTAAAGACATAAGATGTTCAACTTACAAACTACAGAATTTTTTTTCTTAACTTTCATTCAGTATTTTAAAATTCAGAATCAGCGAGGTCCCCCGTGGCTTTGGTGTATTGCTTCTTTGGCACTTGCAAATAGAGTACCAAGGAAACAAATTATATATCTGTTTGCATGTACAAGCCACAGCCCTGTTTAGTCTAGTCAAGAAGAAGAATAAAAATTATATTTGAAATGCAACTCATCCAGTACTCTGCAATGAGATATATTAAATACAGTATTTGGAATAATTGGCTTTGAATAATAAATAGATGGGGTGTAATCTTAAAGTTTGGTTTTCTAATCTTCAGTATATTGATCAAAATTACTCCAGCAACCCAACACTATGCATATTTCCTTGGATGTAAGTCTAACTGTGACTGGCAGGGGTTACTCTCAAATAAGGGTGCATGGGATTAAAAGCCAAGACTGCTTTATAAATACTTGATTTATGGATGGTGCAAACAAACTTGCCTGAAGCAAGGATGGTTGTTCAAAAACTGAAGGTTTTTTCCCCTCTCCAAATTCTTTATTCAAGGAAATTTGTGTGTGATTGGTTGGAGGACATTGCTTTATTAACTAATTGTCTGAAAGAAGTATTTGTTTTTTTGGATTGCATTATCTCTGTTCCTCTTCATGAAACTTTCAGTATTTGTGGAAAAACTTCATCATAAATAAGCCATTGGTTTACCAATGAA
This sequence comes from Eublepharis macularius, assembly GCF_028583425.1. Taxonomy (NCBI): domain Eukaryota; kingdom Metazoa; phylum Chordata; class Lepidosauria; order Squamata; family Eublepharidae; genus Eublepharis; species Eublepharis macularius. Next base: position 39,679,191 of record NC_072791.1, read on the forward strand.
TACTTTAAAATGGTGAATGTTATCTAAAATAACACACTGAAGTAGTATGTATACAACAATAAATATACATAAAACCTATGGATTATAGCATTCCAATAATTGTACATCAGTAACCTTGAGATCCAGTCTAAACCATGCCAGGGAGTTATCAATGGGAAGTAGTCACTGAGATAAACACATCGCTACTACCAAAACTGGCAGACTTGTGTCAAGTTTACCCATTCTCTTCACCAAGAAAGGAAAAGTACATGTTGCTCTTTTCACTTTTGTAACTTATAGTTAGACTCACTTATATCTTGATTTCTGACATCATTGTGTTGTGTGTTTCCCATCCTTCTGCATATCATTTGCTGGTAAGATTGTGGAAATATTTGGGGTAATGATATCATGACATGGATAAGGTTTGCTGCACATTATAGAGATAAAGTGAATGAACTCAACATGGAGTAGCTGTTTTTGGCAGTAGTCCTGTGTTTATTATAACACTTAGCTCCATGCTCATATGAGACCATTAAATACGTTAAGCGCTTATGAGCAGTTCCAAGACACCTGAAAACAGTCTATAATGTTGCTTAAAACACAGTAGTATTATCAGACATTTTATTGCTATTTTCAGTTACTAGCTGCTTGCTTTATCTTGGATAGTTATGCCTTTTTCCAAGACTGTATGCTCCAGTTCACAATGATTTTCTGCATTGGGCTGAACCAAACAGGATTATTTAGGCATGCAAAACATTTCAAAATCCAAGAAGTCAAAATGGTATTTTCTCCAGAGAAACTGATCTCTGTAGTATGGAGAGCATTTGTAATTCTGGAACGCCTCTAGGCCCCAGCTGGAGCACGGCAACCCGAGGCAGAGCTGCTCAGTCAGTATGCAAGCTACTCTTAAATATCACAAGTAGATAAAGCAGGCACACCTCTTGTCTATAACAAAAATAAAATCTAAATTAAAACATGCAACTAAAAATTAATTTTTTGAAGAGAATCATTTAAAAGATTGACAATTAGGTAACAAGAATAAACAAAATCAAATAAAGCTGAGTAAAATATCCTTTCGGGTTGGATCCCATGAGCTATAGGTGCAAGGATCTTGGGATCTTTTCTGCCTTCTCCTCCCGCTAGAACTCTTTCCACCCTGAAAACGTTTATTCCCAGGACTGAGGAAGCTGTGTAGACTAACAGGCATGCTGGTCAGGTGGCTACAGAGAGGAACAGGAAAGAAGCGAAATCACTTCTTTCCTCCTCTTCCATGAATGGAGCTCCATGCAAGCAAGAGGCAGAAAGGACAGTCCTGTTCTCTTCCCCCTCCCCACTGCAGCTGCTCAATCAATTCTGGGGGGAAAATTCCCAAGGGTTGGAAGTGACTCCAGGAGGTGGGTGATTAAGATAACATCAGTGTTCCTCTGGCAGTTTATAGGATATACCCTTTATTTTTTTCTGGTAAAGTTAATACTCCCTTAAATAAATAGGAACTATTGCTAAGCCTAACTGTGGGGGCAGATTTCACCAATATTTTCTACCCCTCAAAATGTGCTCATCCTCATCTTTACATTGGAGGGTACTCAACAAGACACAAAAAGACTGATGGAGACATCCTGCTTTGTTTTTGTTTTCAATCTAGGATTGTATATGCATTGGTCAATCTCTGCTCTCCAGGCTGCTCTTGCCTGCACTTTTGCTCAAGAGAGATTCTGTAGCATATTAAAAAGAGTCCAGTAGCACCTTTAAGACTAACCAATTTTATTTTAGCATAAGCTTTCGAGAATCAAGTTCTCTTCGTCAGATGCCTGACGAAGAGAACTTGATTCTCGAAAGCTTATGCTAAAATAAAATTGGTTAGTCTTAAAGGTGCTACTGGACTCTTTTTGATTTTGCTACCACAGACTAACACGGCTAACTTCTCTGCATCTATGTAGCATATTAGATTTCAAACTTCCCCTGGTCACCTGGGCATGCTCCCCCTTGGGAGCTGCTTTCTTGTGGCCTTAGCCTTCTCCATAACCCCATGAGGGGCTAATATTATGGTCCTAATCCTCATATGAGGATATGGAACCAAAAGCCCTCTGAGAGGGGAAAGACTTACCTATTCTCATTTTTTTCTGCTTGGCCATTTGATGCACCTTTTAAAGCACAAGACTTTCCCTAACCACAACTATATTTTATAGGCATAACATACCCATGAAGCCACAAAGCCACACATGTGCATATTGTATATTTGTAGGGGGAATTACAAGCACAGGACTGAGAGCCAAGCTACAAGTGACGCCTTACACAGGTTGGACATTTGTCAGCTTCCCTCAAGTTTTGATGGGAAATGTAGGCATCCTGATTTTACAGCTTGGCCCTCCATTACAGCTGCAAGACCAGGATACCTACATTTCCCATCAAAACTTGAGGGAAGCTGACAAGTGTCCAACCTGTGTCAGGTGTCACTTGTAGCTTGGCTCTGAGTCTCATGCCACCAAGAGCCCTCCCTCCCGCCCAATGATGAGTCAAGAAAGTCTACCTGTCACCACCTGCCACCTAATGACAGGAATCACTAAGTGGCAGGTTTGGAAATTATGGACATCGACATTCAAACAGCGGCTGACAATTTAACCTTGTACATGGTTTTCCTTACTTGATCAACTTTGCTTCTGCCTACAGTTTCTACTGTACTCTTTCACTGCTATAAGTTTCTTCCACCTTGTACTATACATGTTTTTGAATGGATTGTGGCCACAGTGAGATGTCTGAATACGTTTAAACAAAAATGTTTGCATGTTGGAAGGGGGTTGCACAGGCATTGTATTTGGAAGCATCACTTAAAGGATTTGCAAAATGTGTCCTAGTTTTTTTTTTTAATGAAGCTGCCAGAAATCTTAAAACATTCCTCCATCCCCAGCTGGGCCATCTGTTGCTTTTAATGCTAGCAAGTATACCTGGAAGTGATGACTGACAGGAGGGCAGTGATCTTTGGAGGGGAGGACTAGAGGGACCTCTCTAGTCAGCAATTACTAAGAGAAAGTCATATGTAGCTAGCTCCCAAAGATAACTCCAGAAGCTCATCATCACTTCCATTTTGTACAGCCACCTGGCTGAGACTCAAGCAATATATACATACTTACTGAGCGGGTGTTTATGTCTCCTTTGTTTGAATGTCGAGGAAATCCATTACTCCGAACCTCAGTCATCTCATACTTCTAAATCACACTTGAGGGAACAATGAACACTGTGTCTACTTAATAAATATATGTTGATATTTCTTATCTAATTGCTTCCAGTGGGATCTTAAATATATCCCATGGAGCAAAAGGAACACATAAGTCAGGAAAGGTAGAGAACAACTGAATGATGTATATGTTTTTTTATAAGTGACGGACAAAACTCTAGGGGTACATTTCTTTCTTTAGTTCTGTTGCCTCAGTGAGATGGATGGGGCGGGGGGAGGGGTGACAGCAAAAAGACAAGCCACTAGCAAAAGCACCTCCCATGGTTCTTCATCCTTATACAATTATCCCTATACTGACATATCCAAACCAATACATATGTGAGTATTTGAATCTATATACATTCCTTCCTTTAGGGCTGCAGACTGTAATCATGTTAATCAGAAGATTAATCAATCAAAAGTTTTGTTGATTAGTTGATTAGAGTGATTTTAATGACCTCAGCACCCCAGAATGATGTGGGACACCGGAATGTGGACTTGATTGTCAGCATTGTTAATTAAACATCTCCTGTTATCCTTTGGTCAGTGCCTCCCTGGCTCCAAAATCAGTCCGTGCTACCACTGGCTTGCGTTAAGTCTGCCTCAAGATGCCACCTAAGCAACTGAAGGTTAAGCTGATGCTTCTCAGCACCTAAGGGCTCCCCACCCCACCCCACCCTCAGAAGTCCTTGAAGGGCTGGTTTTGGAAACCAACCTTCATCCTTAGATATCTCAGGGTGCTTACCGTTTATCAACTCATAGTAAGGTTGAGTTAGGACCAGGCCAAATTATTATTAATAACACAACCCCTCAGCCAAACAGTATGGGACAGGTGTGGGGGTCTCCTTCCTAAGCCAGTCTTAAAGGCCAAAGATATCACACTTGATTCCAGAGGTGATCAGATAACCCCACTTATATAAGGTGGGCCAGCAACAAATGTCTGCAAACGAAAGGTTTACACAGATACATCTTTTTTTGGTTTTGCCACACAAGGCTCTCAGCTCACTTCTAACTCTACTGGAGTTGCCCTAGCCAATCAAGAATCAGTAAATGTTTGGACACCCTGATGCTATGTAGGCAATCATATCTGACTATATGATGATGTCACTGATGACAACCAAATGCAATTTAGAAAGAAGACAAAACTTTCTGCACTGCATATGGATATTTCAACCAAATCTAGAAGCTGAGAACAAATAAATCCTGTCAAGTATACCACTCCCAAAACAGGCAATACATTGACAGAAAGAATACTGGAAGAGGGTGAAGGCTAAAAGAAATCTTTGTCAAAATTTGATGCTGATTAACATGATTGCAAAAATTGTCCCTCCCTGTTTTGGAATCCAAAGTATGCTCAAATTACAGATCAACAATAAGACAGAAAGGAACCATTTATTTATTTAAAACATTTGTTTGCCACATTTCTACCCAAATAGGATCCCCAAGGTGGCAAACACTGAAACATTTAAAAATTCAAAAAAACATTTTAAACAATTTAAATTTAAGACAACAGTTAAAATATAAAAACAATTCAATAAAAACACACAAACAAGCACACAACACCAAGAACTGGGAGGAGGGCCAATAAGAGTTATTGGGGGTATGCTAAAAGAAATCAAAATCCTTACCTGCTGGCAGAAGACATCAATAGAGGAGAATAAACAAATCTCTGTGAGGAGGGAGGTCCAAAGTTTTGGTGCCACAACTGAGAAGGCCCTTTGTTGTGTTGCTACTTGTCTAGCCTCAGATGGCAGGGGCACATGAATCAGGGCTCCAAAGATGACTGCAGTGAATGGGTAGGTTTATATCTGAATCAGCCTGAACTGGGCCCGATTTGCGGGGCCCCCCCATGGAACACAGGAGCGCTCCCAGTGTGGCCACAACCTGTGTGATGATGTCATTTCCTGGAAGTGACATTGTCACGTTGTCACAAAGTGTGCACGCGAAGGGCTCCAAAACAGGTAGGTGCCAGGGCCTTCAACTCCCACTGGGAGGACAGGGGGACCAGGCAACCCTACCCACTCCAGTCAGTGTTCTGGCTACAGCACTCTGTACCAACTGTAGCTTCTGGATGGTCTTCAAGGTAAGTCCCACATAAAATGTATTGCAGTAATCTAATCCAGATGTTACCAAGGCATGTATTACAGTGGCAAGAACTTTCCTGTGCAGGAAGGGTTACAGCTGGCTCACCTGAACACCATAGCTATCTGTTTATCCAACAAGTTTCCCGGGTCCAACAGCACCTCCAAACTATGAACTTGCTCCTTTAGAAGGAGTGCAACCCCTTTCCTTGGTCAGACATTCCCCCCGCACCTCCATTTTTTCAGGATTAAGTTTCAACTTGTTAGCTCTGCTTATTAAGGAGGTGGACCGTTGTCCCAACCAGGTATGAGGACACAAGCGTTTATTTCTCATGAGTATCTGCTAGTTCATTAGTTCTACTACTGCTTTTATTATGGTAAATGTATAAAGGCCCTCACCTGGATGGCCCTGGCTAGCCTGATCTTGTCAGATCTTGGAAGCTAAGTAGGGTTGGCGCTGGTTAGTACTTGGATAGGAAACCATCAAGGAAAGCCAGGGTTGCTATGCAGAGGCAAGCAATGGCTAACCACCTTTGTTAGTTTCTTGCCTTGAAAATCCCAGCAGGGGCTGCTGTGTCAACTGTCACTTGAAATCATGCAAATAACTGTTTCCGGGTCTTACTTGTGATATTCCAGAACAGCAGTACTAATCCAGGTTGCTTGGGAATAAGTAAAATTACAAACCCCCTCCCTGCAAAAATCTGTAGGTTTTTTCGCATTCCAGTGCTTATCAGCAATGCAGCATGAGTTTGCATTTCACTTTGAATCTGTACTGACTTCCTGGACAATTTCTCCTTTCCAGATTGTTGCAAGGGAGGAGCAAAGAGCACTCCCAGCCATTCTCCTTCCTCCAGTTCCCTCTCCTTCCCCTTTCACCCCTCCATGTGGGCTGGAAAGATACTTTTTTTCCCTTGTGAAAGTAGAAAGGCCTTTTTAGAAATATGTAGAGAGAACTTAGAGCAGCTGCAGAGAGAGAGACCTACTTTGGGTAGTCTATAAAATCATCACCCCTTGTTCAATCTGCTGTAAATTTATGGGGTACGTAGATTAGAGGGAGGCTTGTGTTCTGTGCAATTTTGGCTCTGTTAGTGCAAAATGCCTGCCTCAGAACCTCCAATTCATCCCTCTCCCCTTCCCCTTTGAAAAGAACAGCCACAAAAATCACAAGAACTGGGGGCGGGAGGGGGGAACTAATGTATTTTTACCATGAACCAGCAATACCTCATCAGAAAGCTACCCATCACATCAAACATTTAATTCAACAGCCCTGGATGCGAAACCACAATGAAAATTTTCTAGACGACTGCCCCTATCACCTACTAACCCAATCTTTTCTTTGTGGGCATGCCAAGGGTTGAACTTGGGACCATATGTATGCCAAGCAAATGTTCTACCACTGCCTATCCCTATATAAACCAAAGACACAAATTCTTTTCCTTTAAAAAAGAAGAATGCCTAATGTTGATAATGTTATTAACATTGCTGTCAGGTACAACGTTGCTATAGTTACTTGCAGGTATAAAATGAAAAAAAACCTGCAAATGCTTTAAAAACCCCTGCTACTTCTGCCGTTTAACCTTGAATATGTACACGATATGGCATTTCAATATTGCTAAATCTTGTCATCCCTAATAAAATCTCTTCTTTCCCTAACTCTGGTTAAATTTGAAATCGTAATACTGAGGAGAATCTAGCTCACTTGGAGTATAGCATTAGGCTAGAAATTGATTGATGTACTTTTGGGGTCATCTTTGCATCTATAAGCACTGGAGTTTTGTCCAGTGGGCCTGGTTCCATACTTGTCTATGAGCTTGGAAAAGAACCAAGACAAGTAGCAAAAAAATGTAATGAAAGACCCAGAAAACTCTGGTCCATATAATGCAGTGGGCTGTTATCTTGGTAGGATCACAAGCTTGAAACAAGATACTCTGAATTTGTATTATGCCAATTAATGCTCAGTCAATAACTGCTCTCTGATGCTGTGCTTTGCCTTCTTTTTTAATTTCTGAGAGAACAAACTATCTTTTTTCCAAAATCTTTTCTCAGTCAGCCCGTTTCCTTGTGAACATCACAAAAGAATGTTCTTAATCAGCTGATTTAGTTCCTAAGATCTCCCTTTTGTTGGATAAACATTTCATTTGGTAATTTATCTTCGTTTGATTGTATTCATATCCCAGACAAGACATACAGTATCTCACTAATCAGGAAGAATGATGCTCTCATTATGTTGTTCCAGTGGCAACAAGATAATTAATGCCTATTGATAGACACATTCAAAATGTCATTAATTATGTTATTAATTATTTTAATTAACTTCAAATGCTGCATGTTCTCCAATGTGATCATCGTATTTAAGAAGGAAACTGGCTACACATTTACAGACTTCATTCACTCCCTGGTGTTTGTTTACCACAAAGATTTATCTACGAACTGAGAACACAACTTCAAAAATTAACTTCAATTCTGTTTTATTAGCTACTTACTTCTTCAGTGCTTACTGACAATAAAAACTTAATAACATGGCAATTGGATACATTTATTTCTAGTTGTCTCACCTTTTGTCTGGTCTTTGGTACAAAGTCCCTTTCGTACTGAGTGGTTCCAGTAAAAGAAGGAACTAAATGCTGTTAACCAGTAGGTCTGAAAAACTATGTAATATTCCCCAGGTTTTAAGTAGTGTGTGGGTGTGATTGTTGCAGTAATAATGATGAAATTATAATGGTCCTGAAATTGTGTTTGGGGAAAGGGTTTTTTTTTTGTTGCTGTTGTTTTCCTTCCAGATATCTAATATCCTTCTCCATTAAAAGTGAATTCAGACTAATGAAAGTTGCCTTACCTACCCCACCAGGAATCTAAAAGGATTAGGCTTGGGTTCCTATATCTACTACTTGTGCATGGTTTATGCCAATACAGCGTTCCATTGTAGAAGGCCAGAAGATTCCCCCCTATTATTCCTGAGGGGTTGCTAACTCCCAGATGTAGGATTTCAGGGAGCAAAGTATGTTGCAGTAAGAAGGAAGAGGTGGTCATGATTGCTTCTTATCTCATGGTGCATAGAATGCAACCTTTTTCTCCTCAGGTGCACAAATATAGGCACTGCTACTGTGAAACATCCTCCACTACAAGCTGCCTGATAATATCACTCAAGATTAAGAACAGGAAATAGAGCTGATGTGATAATTTTGTGGATGGGGTGTGGAAGGTCCTATTTTTAGGTTCATTATGGTGCCCGAGCAGTGAAGTATGCGACCAGATATAAACATCTTCTGCACATTTAATGACCATGTAGAAGAGGACATTTCAGCAGATGTTTTTCTCAGGCCTGTATTTAAAGTTGGAACTGTTCTTGTTAAGCTTTTAAAGGTGCAGGAACCCCAAATTACCATGCATCTTGTCACTCTATGGAAGAGACACTGCAAGCTCATATTCAGAGTGGAACCTTTGGAACACCAATATTTGAAAAGGGGAAATGTATGGAGTCCCTTTCTATGAGAAGCTTATTGGAACGTCATAGTGGAAAACTGGACCTTCATGGGGAAAATGGTGGCAATGAGAGTTGTCTTTTCCAGGGTCCCAGATTTCTCTCAGGAACCTGTAATGAGCTCCTGCGCTGTGTAATCTCCCATGAATCTCAGGAAGAAATGGACTTTAAATAAATAAATAAATAAATAAATAAATAAATAAATAAATAAATAAATAAATAAATAAATGTCCTTGCAATTCCTGAGAGGCTTGACAAATTGCATTCATTGATTAGCTTGCATGTTTCTTCGTTCAGTGCTGATCTGGTTGAGATATCTTACTTAGGATAATGTTTTTAGGTTTTGCTCAATATCCTCCAAGGAACAGAGTTTCTATGAGAACCAAAAAAACTTTTCAGACTTTAAGGTGCTTGTTATGCCGCTGGGTATGATAATTCCATTGCTCTAACCTCTGATTCAATTATTTCCAACAGTACCTTTTCAGCAAATGGCTTCAGTCCATTAGTTCAGCAAATGGCTTCTAGTAAAAGAGACAATATTCAAAATGTCGAAGTTAACAAGTTCCCCTCTTTTTTTTCTTCTTCTTCTTTTCTTTTTTTCAGCAATCTTGGTCACCAGGTTTCATCCTACCAGCTTTTCCACAGATGAAAGAGGGAGGAGGGGACCATTTTAATGACTGAAAATTCTATGCCAGGGATGGTGACAAAACTCATGACAAAATACACATGGTGCAGAGACTGCAGGGAGGAGGAGAATCATGTGAAATCAAGTGGAAATGATAGCAGGATCCAACCCACTGAATGCAGAATGAAGGATCTCACGTGTATTCCAGAAGGATACATTAAATTACCAACAGATGATTTTCTTTTCAGATGTCATTAATGAGAAAGTTACAGATCAAAATTTTGGCTTCCACAGTTCTGCCCTGAAGGGTAAAACATATTTTAGATGCAGTTTTAAGGTTAGATGCCATATGGTATTTACCATTCTCTATTGCTATCTACTAACTTGAAGTATTCACTTGTTCAAAAAATATATGGTTTCTCTCTACTGAATAAATGATAACCACAAACAATCTGTGAAGCTGAACCACCAGCTGGCAGAAGCTATCATTGATGTCATATGGGAACGCTACCCAAAATGTGGAGTTCCTTTTGAAAGACAGTAATACCTCCTATAAAGCTGTTTCATTTAGTACTTTTCACCCAGAGTGTAATTTTTCAAAAAATGTAGGGGGAGGGGGACAGATTATGGCTCTGTGACATGATTGGTCCAGCCAGAAGTAAACATGGTTGGACTGGAAGTGGTGTGGCACTGCAGAGGGCATGACAGCCACCTCCCTACTATGTTGGATATCTATAAAAGACCTGCAGAGCTGAAGTTTGGGGACTTGGTAGGAGCTGACAAGAGAAGGCAGCTACAGCTCTACCAAAAGGAAGCTGTGATGGACAGGACTGGCTCCAACTCCACCTCTCCTGAGGGGCAGCCAATGGGAGCAAGTGGATTGCTGGTCCAATCAGAGTCCATTGGAGGCAAACATGGGTTGAGAGAGGTAGAAGGGCTTGAGATACTGCTCAAAGAGGCAGCAGAAAAATAGCTCGCTCTTAATCTGTTCTTTTATTTTGAAATCTTTCCTGTTTAACTCCAGTATGTTATTAGTTTAAAATCTATTCTCTCCTATGTTCCTTATCATAAATAAAGTTTCTTTTTGTTTGGTTTAACCCTGGCTGGCCTGAAGTTGTAAGCTGAGGGGAAATAAAACACACACACATAAACGCTCTGGTCATGTGGAAATGGCCGAGTGCATTAAATGGTAGCAGCATATGTATACAGCCCAGGGCTACTGGGGAAAAGGGAACTTACAAGTTACTTTCCTTTATATCTATAAATATATCTATATATATCTATATATATCTATATATATAGATATATATAGATATATAGATAGATATAGATAGATAGATAGATAGATAGATAGATAGATAGATAGATAGATAGATAGATAGATAGATAGATAGATAGAGATAGAGATAGAGATAGAGATAGAGATAGAGATAGATAGATATAGATATATAGATATAAAAAAGGAAAGTAACTTGTAAGTTCCCTTTTCCCCAGTAGCCCTGGGCTGTAGCTGGGTGAGGGGAGGCAAATACAGGAAACTGGCTACCTGTCTGGTGGAGTCTCTGGAAGAGGAGAGAGAGAACCCTTTGAGGATTTGGATCAGGGCTCTCTGCATGCAGTAGTGAAGGGTAGACAGGTGGTGGGTGGTGGACTCCTGGCCTCTACCTGCCTGGGGGGTGGGGTTCAACCGTCCTACTTATCCCTGCCATAGAAGCCTTGACATAGAAAGTCTTCCTGGGATGCTCCAGCACAGGAGCTTAACAGAGATAGTCAGCGTCTAATTGGGATGCATTCACAGTATTGCCATTTTCTTATGTATGTGTGACATGTGAGCTGGGAAATGTAGGAGGCAGCAATCACCAGCCAGATCTTGGGTGCTACCTCCTCTGGTTGCCAAGTCATAAGTCACTCATAGGTAAGAAAATGGCAGTAGTATGAATGTGTCTCCATTAGAAGCAATGTTATCAATGATTCTTGTGTTATTATCAATACTTGTTTGGGCCAAAGTAAATGGAACAGCAGGGAGGGGAGGCAGCACGGTGGGAAAGTGGCTCTATGCTACCCATGTGGCGTTTTAAAAACACTTTAAAATGGTGACGGCAAACCTGTGGAGAGAGGCCACAAGTTTGCCATCACATTGAATTTGGCTGTCACTTAGCTCTCTGTTTTCAGAAATAATCATATGACTACAAATGTCACAAATACAATAAGTGACCAAACCCTTAAAGTGATATATTCTAATCAACTGAAATATTTTAAGTGTGATCATATGTCCTTTATTTTGTATCTTTTTATATTTGCCTAATAGATTTTTAAATTTGATTTCGGGCTTCATAGATTGGTGTGTTTTATATATGCATATGCAATGTCTATGATATTTATATACTAGCAATAGAGCCCATTGTAAAAATAAATACAACGGCCTCTAGTAGCAGTACCTTGGGAGGGCCGGCCAGCGTGGAACTCCCAAGGCCCTACAGCCGCTGCAGAGGAGCAAGAAGGCCGTACAGGGGGGCTTCCCTGCGCTGCGCCTCCCCACCGGCTGTGCAGCCCCTCAGAGGCCACAGCATGAAGGCCCAACGTGGAGCTCCCAAGGCCCTGCAGCAGCCATAGAGAGCCCTGCCACCCCTGGCATGGCCTTTCTACCACCTCTGTGGCTGCGGGGCTACACTAGGCTTCTCTGCCGGCTCCACAAGCAGGCCTCTGAGGGACTGCACAGCCGGTGGGGAGACGCAGCATGGCCCTGCAGCCACCACCGAGGCAGTGGGAAGGCCACACGAGGAGGCTCCCCCACACTATGCCTCCCTGCTGACTCCACAGGCAGGCCTCTGGTGGGCCGCAGAACCAACAGGGAGGCACAGCACATTCCCACAACTGCCACGGAGGCAGAGGGCTCCCCCACGCTGTGCCTTCCTGCCGGCTCCATGGCCCCTCAGAGGCCTGCTGCCGACAACTCTCCTTTTATCCTGGAGCAGGCACCAGGATAAAAAGTGAGTCATCCCCAGTACAGCTCGGCTTTTATGTTTAGAATACTTACTCTTACAAAATGCATATAGTGTATGCTGCTGATTTATTGAGTCACAAACAACTTGCAAAATTCTTTTTATAGCACAAGGAAACAGAAAACAATGTGAAAGTAAACAATCACATCTTATTTTGCAGAAGAAAGAAATGAAATACAAATGGAAATGTTTAGGTCAAAACAGCAGGGATGAGAAATTTAATATCATCCCTATTTCCAAGTAACTGTTTCAAGGAGCACACTATATTATTATCACCATTACTTGGTTAAAAAAAAGCATCTCAGACCCAGGGGACAAGTGATTGAAAACTATAGTGTCATTTTTTTTAATTCATCACCTTAATTAGATCATGATTTATTGTTTACAAAGCCTAAAGGTATTGCTCAAACATGGAATCAACTGTGTGTATTACAAGAATGTTACTTGCATCCTTCACTCATCCTTCTCTTCCATTTGTTGACTCCCCACTCATCTTTATATATTGACCAAGATCCTGAATAGTCCAAGCAGCTAGTTCCATGCTCTTGGACTTGGATCTCTTACCAGCCACGCCACATGACAAACTAGTTTTGAAGCAGAGAAAATTTTAAAAACTGCTTGGGATATGGCATGAATTCCTTCTCATCCTTTTCCTCCTCCTCCTCCTCCTCCTCTCAGTTCTGATCCTAGGAGAGGTGCCTTGGCTTAGTAGCTTTGCTTGTAGAATATACAGCTTTGCTTGTAGAATATACAAATTCAGCCCTTGGCATATCTAGTTAAAGGTAGTAGGTGATATGAAAAACTCTGCCTAAGGCTTTGGAGAACTACCAGCCAGAATAGACAGTACTCACCTTGATAGACCAATGGTCTGTTAAGTAGATGTGTATGAATGCTGTAGCATCTTCCTTATTATAGGATTATATGGTCATCAATGACTCCTAAAAACATTTTTGCATTTACTTTTCTATTATTTGAATCTGAAACAGTGGCTGGAATATGTGGTCAGTTTAAAAATTTCTCCTATTTTCTTCATAAATAGCATCACAAGTGACCTATCCAAGACCAAGAGACATTTTTCTCAACAACATCTGTTGAAGTGTCCAGCAGGTCAGAAAAGATCATGAGAGTATCTTGTTCAAAAAGGTGAAATGTTATCATCACGTCTATTCCTTGCTATTTTTTTTAAGAAAGTTAATGTGTTAAAAAGCATAAAGTTTTTAAGAGGAATGGACTTTCCACTCTAGGTTCATGTTACAGTATCCTCTGAGCTGGTTGGCTCTCAAGCTGTTGAAGAACAACCTCACAATTTATTTCACTAACTCAAGAGAAGGGGAGGGGAGCTAATACTGGAGTTATAGCAAGGCAATCCTATGGAAACCAGTTGCAGAACTGCTCCGATGATGAAACTGTAACAAATAGAGATGGGCACGATCTGCATTACGATCGGAAAAACCCCACGATAATAGCGATCATGTGATTGTGAACCAGCGGATCGTGATCGGCCACGGTCAACGATCCAGCGATCGGGAGGGGCCTGGATTGGGACGATTGGGCTCAGATCGGGGATCCAGACACTCAGGCACCAGCAATCTATTGCCCTGGCAACGGAGCCAGGGGAATGCCTGAGCTCTGTTTGCCCTCCTTCTGTCGCCCTGGAAACCCGAATGGAAGCCCAGCTTTCCTTGATCAGCAGGGCTTCCTTCCAACCACGGAGCAGCAAAGCAGTCACCAGTTAGGAGAAGACACCCAGGGGAGGGAGGGGGAAGGGGGTGTTCTGTAGCCACGGGCACTCCAATCTCATCCCTGCAAACCCTGATAGGCAGTTCTGACTGCCAAACACAGACCTCCTGTGTTGCTGAATGGGACCCATGCCATGGGCTCCCAGGCTGGGTTTCACTTTCTGCGAGCAGTGGAGTGGGACAGAGCTCTTGCTTGCTACTTGCTAGCCTTTGGAGAGAGAGAGAGAGACTGAGAGAGTCAGCCGCTGCCACCACCCACCTTCCCACATAGCTGGGAATAGCAGTGCGCCCCGCTTTGGCCTCCACGATCCACAGCTCGGGAACGGGAGATGATCAGTGAAGATCGTTAATTCGGGATCATCGCCGGTACTGATCCACAATCAGCTGGATCGTTTATTTTTTTTGGATCGTACCCTTCTCTAGTAACAAACGCATGACAGCATTAAACTACTGTTTACTTTGATAGTGGCCAATAGCTATGCTAAAATATCGCCAGTTCTTTCACATCATCCTTCGTAAACACCTCAATGCTCCATTAAATATTTTTAGTTTCCCAACATGCTCCACTCTCTCCTTCATAATGGAGCTTCATGCTAATCTTCCTGAGTCTCAGCCACTATTCATCCTGAGTGTTTCTTGAAAAGAAGCTCTCAGTCATGCCAACAGAAGTCATCTGGGTATACAAATGCTACTGTGTTTTCTCTAATGGTCCCATCAGCTTTTAAACCCACGCTTGCAACATATACACATACACACAGCTGTCATTATGACACCCACCAACTACAGGTCTTTGACATTTTTTCCCCCTCATCAATGTTGTCAGTGTTTTCCCTGTCTTGTGCCTCTCTGCTTATAATAAAATCCCCATTTGCTCTGTAAAACACGACGTCAGTTGCACAGAGTGATATGCCACCTACAAGAGGTAAATGCACGTTTATGATTCTTTCCATCCAATAAGGATTTCCCCATCACAAAGCGAACCAACTCCCCTTGCTTTTATTAAGAACCTCAACTTGACTTGCAAATTCATTAATTCTAATTAAATGAATGTGTGTGCGTATAAATACACACACATATATAGCACATTATTCACAACATATTTCCCTTAAGCCTTTAGCTGGGAAACAAGGGTCTCTCCTGGGAAGCTCAACCAACAGGAATGGAACCTAGCTAATAAAAGTTTAATTATGATCAGTGATTATAGTATTTAATAATTGTGATCTCAGTGGAAACAATTTCCAAGAGGGAGTCACTCAGGCTGCATTACAACATGTGAATGATGATGCTAATAAACTCCACATGAGAAACTCATGGTGGCTTCCCCAAAGAAACATCCCTTTCACCTCCATGAGCTGCTAAAGCCGGGAAGCCAGCAAGAAAGCTTTTAAGTTGCATTTGGCAGAATTAATCAGCCCATGTAATACATTCATAAGTCAGAATGCTGGAGCTTATTAAATCCTGCAAATTACTCTGGGAAAGGATGATTATGAGCCCATGATTTCTGCTCCGTGGCAAAAAAGTAAGGGGAGGGGCACAGATCAGCCATTAGGCCGTAATCAGACCTACACTGTTTAGTAGTGGTGCTCAAGAAGCAGATGAAACATAATTAGTCTCAAAAGCTATCTCCCCATATCTACTACAACTAAACCGAAGGGCTGAGGGAGGTTAATGGGTATGAAAGGGGAGGACTTGCAGTGGGAGACTTTCACACAGTATTGCTAGACTCCCTAAAGACTCTTAATGAGATTCAGGGAAAGGACCTTTAACAATTCAGTTTTCACTGTGTCCACTTGTCAATCAGGGCAAGCAGGGACACAGACCACGGTTGTAAAAACATGGCCACCACGGTTGTTCACTTTTTGCGAAGAACATGAAGACGTTTTTCTAGTGCTAACTCTGATTTTTAAAAAAATTCCCTTCCTTGAAGTCTTTTATCTCCATTTGTTCTTTAATGTTTTATCTGGTTGACTTTGACTGTTTGACTAATTTTGTTTTTCTGTTCTTTTATTGCAGCTAAAGTCCAGTAGCACCTTTAAGACTAACCAACTTTATTGTAGCATAAGCTTTCGAGAACCATAGTTCTCTTCATCATATGCAGCTGGAGCCAAAGGACCAGGGAAGATGTTGAACAACATCAGAGGTAAGGGGGAACATGGGAAGATACAAAGAATCTCTTTCCTAATAAGCCCCAACATGGAGTTTCCTGGCAGTGGTGAAAGAGGCAAACTTTGATTGTTGGGCTTTTCCAATTGAATCTCTCTTGTGTCCAAAAAAGTAGAGAGTTGGAGCTTCGCTCAATTGTTCTACTTGTTATAATGAATTTATTAGGAGTGCTATTGTAGTGTTTGTAGTGCCTAGAATATTTGCTGCTGAAGCTTGTCTTCTTATCTATTGCTTTTGTTGTTTAAACTTGATTAACCACCTTTACAGTATGTCAGTCCATCTATCTGCTTTTGTTAATTTGGACTAAACGATCAATATGCATAAACAGATTTGCCAGACACAAATAAATGGCAAATAGAGTGGATCTTGCACATCACCAAGTCAATGTACACAATCCTCCAATGACACTTGGGAATGTGTTGAATTTGCCATTATGGACAGGGTATTCCATATCTAGTCACTATTGATATTTTCCACTTAAATATTTTGCATACTTACCAGTCAATGGGTTGGATCCAAACTAAAAAGGCCATTTCCACTGATTCACTCTTCCTTCTGCAGACAATCCTCATGCCATTCTTCATGGTTCCCTCTCCCCCCAGGAGTAGCATTTCATGGAGATCAGTTAGCTGCAGTGGAAAAAATGCTCTGTTCTGCTGGTGGAAAATTTAGTCCATATCCAGCCCAATGTGTGAAATCCTCCTAGGTCTGACATCACTTGGAAGTTATGCATATTGTCCAGAAAATGCATACAGTTCCATATGCATAGTGTTGACAGTTCTATATCTCCCACCACTTTGGGTGAAAGTGCACATATTCCAGTGTGTTTTTGCACATAATTAGTCAATTCATGTAAATCCTAATGTAGATTTATTTACCAATTTGTACCCATACAACATTCCAAGCCACACCACTTTAGTCCATGCAGGTCCTATAATCCTGGGAATAAACTTTCCGACTGTAGGAGAGGAAGGGGATGCAGGCGTTGATGGGAATTGTAGTTTTCACAGCTTTTAAATTCTATCTGGGAGGCACCAAAATCTACAATAATTATCAATACCAAGAGGAAGTCAAGCTAGAGACAATTGGGAAGAATAATTTATTGGGAGGGGGAGGTCTTCCAAGTTACTTCTGCCTTTTGAAATGGGTAGGGTCCATAGCTTGGGGGGAGAAGAAACTGTTAAGAAATTGGCTGGGAAGGAAGTGGGCACTTGTGTGTGCAGGTGTATTTTGTTAGCATCCCAAATACCTACAAATACCTCTTGAGCCCCATGGTGCAGAGTGGTAAAAGCTGCAGTACTGCAGCCCAAGCTCTGCTCATGACCTGAGTTCAATCCTGGCAGAAGCTGGATTCAGGTAGCCAGCTCAAGGATGACTCAGCCTTCTATCCTTCCAAGGTTGGTAAAATGAGTACCCAGTTTCCTGGGGGTAAAGTGTAGATGACTGGGGAAGGCAATGGCAAACCATCCCGCAAAAAGTCTGCCAAGAAAACGTTGTGATGCGACATCCCCCCATGGGTCAGTAATCACTCAGTGCTTGCACAGGGGACTACGAGCAGAACCACAAGTGACAAAAGGCACAGATTGGACACTTGTCAGCTTCCCTCAAGTTTTGATGGGAAATGTAGGCAGCTTGGCGGAATGTTGGACAAGTGACAGTTGAAAAGTCCATTGGACAGCAGTCAGAGAGCCAAGCTGCAAGACTAGGATGCCTACATTTCCCATCAAAACTTGAGGGAAGCTGACAAGTGTCCAATCTGTGCCTTTTGTCACTTGTGGTTCTGCTCTACCTTTACCTTTTTTACCTTACCTCTTGAGCATTTTAAAGTGATCAACAGATACCCATAAAAGCCCTAGTAATTTCAGGTTGCGAATAGGGGTGTTCACCTATCACTCAATCAAAATAAGGTAAGAAAATAAATCCAGTGTGTTCTTGGCAATGCAAGGACCTGACCCTTGTCTCACACATCTAAGACATCCATTGCAGGACACTGGTTCAGTAAAAGGCTCTCCTGTCCCCTAACCCGCTCTAAGTTAAAAGAAAGTAAATGCAGATCTCTGGGGAAATCTGATGTTTGGGGTTTCAGAATTCTTTTTTTTAGTTTTTAATGAAGCTGAGATGATGTGTGACTGATGCTGCTTTCTCTCCAGTCAGACAGGCGAATGAATATGTGAGCCTATCCAGCTTACAATGTTTTGAAATTAAATCCTGCTGTTGGGAGCTCCGGAGGCTGGGCAAGTTGCCAAGTAGGAACAAATTGCAGCCCGAACCTGCTTCTCAGGCTCTTTCCAAAGCCTTGTTCAGGTGGGAGGATGACGGGAACAACCTGTTTCCTCATCTTGTTTCCAAGTAAATTCTTCTTTCACTGTCTCTCTCTTACCATGACAACGTTAAGCTGTGATTATTTTGATTCAAAATATATAGTTATTGTGGGATTTCAAAAAATATAATAGAAAGGAAAGGTTCATTGTTTTCAGAGACACTTGGCCTCTCTTCTGCATACTTTTCAAAACTCCATTGTGTAATATGGATAATGCAGAAAGCGCAGCCAAGGCATATGCACAAGGCAAACAACATTTTGCTCGCAGGCTGTCGCTGATTAAAATGTAGGAAGTGAAGTAGTTTTGATATGAAGAGAAACAACCATTCTGATGCATTTAGAGGTCCCATATCTTGGCTAGTTCAGTACAACAACGAAGGCATAATTAGGGGTTATTTACTTTGCTTAGCATGCACATTGCATCCATTGTAATGTAAGCAAATTTGTAATTCCAGCAACTTCATTTGGCGCTTTCATTGGAGGCCTTCTGGAGACTGGTGAAGATGATATTGTTCCGTAGGGCCTGTAGTGGCAGCTGAATCCAGCTCTTTTTATTGACTTTCACAACTGACTGCTGGATTTGATTTCTAGAACGGCTCAGGTGAGCATTTTCATAAAGGGAATAGGGTTATAGTTTTAAGGTCTGACATTTTTTAAGCAGTTTAATTTATTGTATGCATGGTAATATCTTTGCATTTTTTTCATCTTTGAAATGCACCTTGAGTCTCAGTGAGAAAGGTAAACTACAAATGAAGTAAATAAATACCTTTAGTGCCTCGATAATGGTATTTGTAATAGTCTGTTCACATGTTACATGTATTGCTTTGCTAATGTCACATGTATCGCTTCGCTAACTTTCTCTTCTTCAACTGAATATTCCCAGGTCCCTCAGTCTTTCCTCGTAGGGCTTGGTCTCCAGGCCCCTGATCATCCTGGTTGTTCTCTGCACCCGTTCCAATTTGTCCACATCCTTTTTGAAATGAGGCTTTCAGAACTGCACACAATACTCCAGGTGGAGCCTGACCAAACGGTATATAGCGGAACAATGACATCCTATGACTTGGATGTTATGCTTTGTTGATACATCCCAAGATTGTGTTTGCCTTTTTTGCTGCTGCTTCACACTGACTGCTCATATTTAGCTTCCTATCCACCTGTATCCCAAGATCATGTTCTCACACACACTGCTACCCAGAAGTATATCCCTTATCCTGTATGCGTGCTTTGCATTTTTGTTACCAGAAGAAGAACCCGGCACTTATCCATGTTAAATTGCATCTTATTGCAATCTGTCCACTTTTCCAGTGTTCAAATCTTGTTGAATTCTATCCCTATCTTCAAGGGTGTTTGCTACTCCTCCCAGTTTGGTGCCATCAGCAAATTTAATGAGGAATCCCTTCACACTGTCATCCAGATCATTTACAAAAATATTGAAAAGCACTGGGCCTAGGGCTGAGCACTGTGACACTCCACTGGACACCTCCGTCCAATCAGACATGATGCCATTGACAACTACTCTTTGGGTGAGATCATGCAGCCAGTTCCTTATCCACCTAACCATCCTAGAGTCCAGTCCACAGTCCACCAGTTTATCCATCAGAACATCATGAGGAACCTTGTCAAAAGCTTTACTGAAATCCAGATAAATTATATCAACAGCATTCCCGTGATCCAGTAAGCCTGTCATTTGATCATAGAAGGAGATGAGGTTAGTCTGGCAGGACATGTTGAGGACAAATCCATGCTGTATCATCATGTTGTCCATCAGATGCGTGTGGACTGATGCCTTTACAGGATCGCCTCCCTATGTTCCTCCGCGGCAGCTTCGCTCATCTGAACAGGGTCTCTTGCAGGTGCCAGCCTGCACATGGGTGAAATCAATAGCAGCCCGTACACAGGGTTCCTCTGTGGCGGCCCCTACCCTGTAGAATGGCCTGCCTGAGGAGGTCAGGAGAGCCGCCACCTTCCTGGCTTTCCATAAATGATGCAAAACCAAACTATTTAAAAAGGCTTTTTACTCAAATGGCTGTATTGTAGGGATGGGGTCTCAGATGCTTTGCTAATGAGTTAGGGACCATAGACTTCATCACTATATTGCCTTACATATTATCTGTTGCTTTAAAATTGTACTCCTATATACTATCTGTGCTTCACATTATCTAATGTCAGTACTAAAATTGTGTTCTGTTTCAGCAATTCTTCAACTTTGTATTGGATCCTTGCTAATGCTATATCTTTGTAAAATCCTATGACATTTTTTATGGAAATGTCCTTGATGCTGTATGGAAATGGCCTGATACTGATTGTACTAATTTCATACTATGTAATCCACCTTGAGTCTCAGTGAGAAAGGTGGACTATAAATGACATAAATAAATAAATAAATATCTGTTCCAGTATCTCCCCTGGGACAGAGATCAGGCTGATTGGCCTGCAGTTAATTCCCAGGATCATCATTTTTCCCTTTTGTGAAGATTGGGATGACATTTTCCCTCCTCCAGTCTCCAGTTGGTGCAGTTGGTACAGTCTCTTGTTGGTGCAGAGTGCTGCAGCTTGGTTATTATTGGAAACTAGGTAGAGTATGCATATTACACCCATTCTGCAGACACTCTGTTGGCTGATCATCAGTTACCAAGCTCAGCACAAGGTATTGGCTATCATATACAAAGCCCTTCATTGCTTTGAACGCTCATATCTACAGGACCACCTTTCCATCTCTGTCCTGCCATGACAACTAAGCATATCTGAATATGGCCTTCTGCAGGTGCCATCCTACAGATGGCCAAGATAAAAAATGGCCCATACACATGCCTTTTCTTTTAGTGGCCCCTACTATGTGGAATGGCATGCCTGAAGAGCGTCAGAAAGGCTCTCATGATACTGGCATTTCACAGAACTGTTGAGGAGGGCTTTTTGTAATGGAAATAGGGCTACATCATAACAGGCTGGTCCAGAAAAATATGATGCTTTTCTCATTGTCCTTTATGTTACCTGACTCCCTGGTTATCAATAACAAAGGCAGATGAACTCTCTTAATCTAGAGAAATGCATGTTCTCCCACTACCTTCTGAGAACTGTAGTTACTTTATTTTCCTTTCCTTTTTTTAATATATAAAGAATCTGCTCAGAATTGTAGTTACTTTGTAAGAGGAGGTGGATGGACGTAGACACCATTTGACTCTTGTTAGGTGTCATGATGAAGAGTGTCTCTGATTGGCTGAATAAATACAAATATAATTTGTTTCCCAAGGCATGATTTGCCCATGACCCTCCAGCATACAAAACAACCAATGCAGGGAAACCTTTAGAAGAGATTCCTTTCAGAATCAAACCTTCCTGACATGGTTTTTCTTCAGAACCTTAAGCAAAAACATCAAAGCAATTTCATCAAGGGCTCTACTTACATATAAACAGGCAGGTCAATAATGGTAAGTTCTAATGTTGATCACATCTGGATCCAAGGTTGCAGAATCCTTATTTAAAATGGATATTTTGTGTGTGTGTGTGTGTGCTTGTGTGCATGTTCATGAAAATTTTCAATCCAAGCCTCTCTCACAATAGCATTAGCCTAACAAAAGCATTTTTCTGTTTGAATGTTGGGACTCTGCAATCTCGTTTCTGCCAAAGTACTAGAGGGGAGAAGTGTTTGCTCTGTCTGGTCTTTCCTCTTGACCATGACAGCTGTATCTCAACCTCTGCATTAATGCAGCATATTCTTTAGTACAAGAAACCTTTATTTAAAAGTGCCTTTTCCTGCAGCTAAAATCACATAAAATAGCTTTTTAAATGGAGATACTTTGCCTGTTAGAGTTGGTTGTGAATTCTGTGTTCTAGGGGGGGAAAAATATTTAGCTACTAATATTTATGTACTATTTTCCATTTTGTAAAGCCAAACACCGGCATTGAACAACCTAAATTAACTAAAGTTAGAGAGTGAAGGAAACAAATGTAAAATAATATACTTGTGATTATAAAGTAACTTGCCACCTAAGGGCTATGTCGGACTGCGCTGCAGCTGAATAAACACACCAGACACTTGTGTGGGTTATAAATGGCCACAACTTTATTGATTACAGCTATATGGAGCATTGGCCTGGCATCTGGGCTGGATCCCCGTTGGCATCGTAGGCCTCACTGCCGAACCGATGCATCACCCGCCAGCCTGCCGCTGGCCATCACGGCACCTCTGCTCTGTCGCCGGCCCCGCCTGGCGACCCGTGCCTCCAGATCCGTCGGGGTGAGCAGCTCGCAGGCCCGCTCACCCTGCTGGGATCCAGCCCAATGCCTCCAAAACCGCCAACACCTAAAGTTGTGACAGAGCCCCCTCAAAAGCTCTGAAAATGCGGAGGGTGGGAGGGTGCATGTTGTTCCTGCAGATGCTCGAGCAACAATGGCGCTGACCATGCGGTTGCTCCTTGCGGGATGGATGCTCCGCCTCCGTTCTTCGTCCCGCCTCCACTCCGTCCGGCCCCAGGTGGCAACTCAGCTTGCTGGTGAGTCAGCCGCTTCCTTTTATACGTGTACGCAAAACTAAACAAACAAGCTGGAAATGTACCTGGAAGTTGCTGTTTCTTTTATTCAAAGCAGCTTCTAGGACAGTGAACAAAATCCAGGGAACCAAGTTATAACAACACACTCCCACCATTTTGTTTCAGTTCTTCACTGCAGCAGCAGGCGGGCAGGCACTGGGCTCGCCTCACAGGGCAGCATCTTATTGTCCTTAAGGGCATTTTGCAATCAGATTCAAAGGGGAGAAAGCCCTTACGTTGTTAACTAACTCTGTTGGCAGGAAGGGGGAATGTGTGCAATGCTCACGAGTGCATCTTTTTTCCCTATCACTACCCCAGCAATGGCATTGTCTCTCTGCCAATCCTGTCTTCTCAGGGAGAGACCTCTCCCTACCTATTGGCTTTGGAAACATTTGGAAGGGGGAATGTGCAGGCTTCAGTCATAAGCTGAAATTCTAAAGACGCTTCCCTGGGAGTAAGCACTATTGAATAACATGGAACTCACATCTGAGTATACCTGGTAGGGGTTGTATCTACCCAGGCACTAGTCTGTCTCTCTCATCCCTATCAGGGCACTTGGAAGGTCACTGTGAGGAAAAGGGCAGTGTGTGTGTGTGTGTGTTTGCGTGTGCACATGCACAAGCAGTCTGTTCAATCAATCAAGCTTGATATAAGCCCTGGAAGGCTTCAGTCATAGGCTGCAGTTCTAAAGTTCCAAAGACACTTCCGTGGGAGTAAGCAAGCACAAGGAAACATGGCACCAAAGGTGGAGGTGCATTTATTAGCACTATAGACTGAATTAAGGTACTTGCTAGTTTCAGGATTCAAGAAACTTATTTCCTTTGCTAATATTTGTTCGGGGCAAAATCTCAATGTGACAAGTGGATGTCTAAATGATTAACTCAATACATAATGTCTGGGAATTTGCTTACAGATGTGTTGGGGATGCAGTTTTGTCATTAACCCAGGAAGGAGACTAGACTGCTCTCTTTAGTGTGTGTTAGACATTGGCTTAAAAGTTCTTCAAAGTCTCCTGTAATATTTGTCCTTTTCTGTTACAAACGCTAACCATTCTTTGTGGCTGGAATCTAAAATAATCTCAGCTTTTCAAGATGTTTGTTTTTAGGATGAACCTTCTTACATAGGTTGCCTTATTTTAACTAATTTTAGTTGATGTTTTATTTACGCTTAGTATGATTGAGCTGCTTCTTCCCGTGCCCTTTTGGCATCTGTAATTTGGGTGTGAGCTGTGGGTGTTGGGGGAGTGCATTTACATGACTCTTTTCCTATTTTCTAGGGCATCATGAGTTAGAAGAAGGGACTGGTGATGTCTCTTGCTCAGGCCTTTAGGACAGCCAGCCGAGAAGAAGGAAGACAACAACCATAGAGTCAGATAGATAGGCTGCTATCAGTCTCCTTCCTGCCAGGGGAACTTCCTTCCTTCTCTTCTCTCCCCCTCCTCTCTCTCTTCCTCTTCTTTCCTGTATGCACCAGGAGAGGCAGCATGGTGTCTCCTCCTGTGAGAGATGGCCTACTTTCAATCTAAAGCCATCCTAGCTAGTTAGATCAGTTACTAGTTCTTTCTCTCCACTAAACTTATGTAAATATATCTCTTTAGATAAATAAACAGTTATTGGTTCCCTAACTTAGATGAGAGCTTTTTGAATGCAGTTTGTTTAGTTAATGTGCCTTAACTAAAATCCAATATCATGAGGTGCTAGATAACTGTAGGGATTCTGGGCTATAAATCAATAATTCTAGAATCTAAAATTACCTAAATGCTCCACTAGTTAGAATAAAAATCCACTGAAGAAGGGTCAGATGGCTATTCCATGGACATTTTTAGCTTCACCTGCATAACGATTTAAAAAATAAAACAAATTATAGAAAGAATTTGCAGAATGAAGGGGAGGATATTATAAGTTTAGCCAACTGCAGATGCATGAAAGGCAAAGTTAACATAAAAGGACTGTAGCAACTGGGTAGCTTTTGTCCCACCATTCATCTGAAACACAAACTGAATGTGGGGAAATAGCTTTGATGAAAGATTAACACAGTCTTGAAAGTACTGGGTTGGATCCTTCAAGCTGTGAATGGGAAAAGAACAGATCTTTCCTGCTCCCACTGCAAAACTGGTTCTAGGGGTCAGGGGGCCTTCAGGGACAGAGTAGGATGTGGTCCAGAGGCTTGCAGAAAGAAGCAGTAGAAACTACTTAGTTTTTTACTTGTGGAAGTCACTGCCAGAATGATGCCCCAGTGGAGCTGCCTGGAGTTTCCCAACTCTACTTTTGTAAATTAAAATAAAAGCAAAATGTAACAATTTCAATAATTTCTCAGCCATTTAGGAACAGGAAGGATAGTAAAATATCAGAAAAACAGAATTATCTATATTTTTAGTTGTAGGGCACCTAAAGGGGGAGGGCATCACTGACTGTAACGCAATGAAAACCAGTTTCTTCAAACAAATTATCTCATCCAACTTAGTTTAGGGTATTACATCTGAGATTGCCTTTGACCTTTAAAAGTATAGCTGCTTATTAAATACTGAAATGCACAGTCAAACTTTATGTCAAGTTAGGTCACCTAGATCATGAACAGGTTTGACAGGCACGTCAATCACACAAATTGCAAAGATGGGTATTTCTAATTCTCGCTTCCAGTGGCTGACAGCTGAAAAGAGAAATCAGTGTTTGCAGTGATGCATGAGAATTGAAAAGATCTACATTTTTGGAAGTTACAGAATAAATGACAAGGTGCTACTTTATATTAAAAAGACAATAACGTCAGTGCACAAAGCTACAAGGTTGTGCATACAGCATAGCATTTGACTCTTATTTTAATTTCTTACCAACATACATGTTACAAAATCCCATAAAAGAAGTGTTGGCGGGTGAGAAATTAAAAGGAAGAAAAAGTTGCAGAGTTTAATATTAGCACATTGGAAATAAGTAGACAGACTTCTGTGGTTTTAGCTCTAGAAAAATACTTTTACTACATATCAGGGGGAAAGGGTACATTTAGTAGGAAAATAAAGAATATCTAATTAACTAGCTACATCTTGATGGTTAGAGAGAAAGACTGAGATAGACTTAGAACTGAACAAAAAGCAATACAACCTTAGTATGTATTGCTAGCTAATTGCCCCCAATAAACTGGTTCATCCAATAGACAATCCTCGATTCCTTCATTAAGAACAAAGATTCCCCTTTCTATGACGGGAACTTTTACTCGAGGTCTAAGTGGTCCTATGCTAACTAGCTATCTGACTAGACAAACAGAATAACAATTTAAGTATTTCATAACTGAACGTTGGACACTTGCAAAAATCCCAACAACCTCTTCTCAAGTGTCAGAAGCTGAAGTCATGAAGGTTCATCTTCTTGCGTAGCTGTTCAAATGTCTCCTTCTCAGGAGGTTTGATAAGGGTGTCTTCAAATAGAGAAATTTGTTTAAGTTTGTCTATGCCAAAGTCTTTGAGTAGATGGATAATCCATTCAAGCTCACTGCAGGCTTGTACATCAGAGATGCATTCAGATTCAGTGGCAGACTTGGTGGGTAGAGATTGCCTTTGGTTTGTCCAGCTGATCAGGTCGCTTTCAAGTTGTATTCCAACAGTGAGGCTGAGATAAGCTTCTTCCATTGGTGTGTCTATTCCTGTGGCATTCTGCATTCCCAGAGATTGTACAAGGTTCAAGATTTCATCTTTCTGGCTTAAGAGAAAACTTCCATCTTCTGTTCTATCAATTTGTAACCCAAGGTAATTACTCAGTTTTCCCAGAGGTAAACTGGTCCCCCCCGCCAGGCTCACCTGTATTGGTCCTGGGAGAAGATCCCCACAGTCCCGGGAGAAGCCGTAAACCCAATGGGTACAGCCAGCATGGCAGCAAGGCCCGGCACAGCCCAGAAAGCAGTGGGGGACACTCCCAAGGCCACTGGGACAGTGGTCCAGCCCACAGTGGCCTGAGCCAGGGAATAAGGGACCTCAGCAGCTGCAAAACAGATGATGGAACCAGCAGCAGGCAGACATGGTAACAGTACAGAGAGTATCACGAGAAGCAATAATGTATCAAAGTATCAAGTTGTTCTAACGAAATAAAGTACTAATACAACAATTACAAAATAATTGACTTGTTCTTATTTCATCTGTGCACAATTTACCATCAACATAACAGTAGACACAATCTTCCCAACTTCAGACCTATACATAAAGTGCTAGTGCATTCAATACAATTGATGAACAGTCATTTAACAACATTCCATATTGCTTTTATAAACAATTCTTGATATAAGGTGCATAAAGTCCATCAATGCCAATTGTAGGTCAAGGTGTGCAGGATGGAAAGGAAACCATCTAATGGGCTGACCGGTTCGCTATAGGTCCCGTTTCAGTTCTTTGTCAAAGATGGTCAAAGAGCCAATGTCAATTTCACCATTCCTGAAACCATCCTAAGCCAGACATCAGGTAATGCTCCTAACCTGACGTCTGGCTTACTAGTGGTTGAATAAGGGTCATTAATAATAATAATAAGGGTAATAAGGGTCATTAGCTAAAACTTTAAAAGGGGGCAAGATAAATTAATGGAAGATAGATCTAACAATGGTTATTAGATATGAATGAACCTCCAAGTTCAGAGGCAAGTCAGTTGGACTTCCTGGAGTCCTCTGGTTGATCATCCTAGAAAAAAGGATGCTGGATTAACAGTGCAATCCTAAGCAGTTTTTCCAGTCTAAGCCCACTGAAATCAATGCACTGTAAATGAACTTTTGGTCTCATCCAACAGCAACCTAGACAGACAAGCAGGCAGGCAGGCAGATGTAGATAAAATATTGAACAGGTTTTAATCTAATCGTCTAATTTGGGGCTTGGAATAGGAAGACCTGCATTCAGTCATGCAACTGCTCAGTTCAATAGGAAGCTTCAGACAAGCCACTGCCATTCAACCAAATGTCTGCTTTCATCCACTGTGTGGTGGAGTATTACTTTTATAGAATTATTGTAAGGATTACTTAGATGAGTTATGTGAAACATTCACACATATAAATGCAAAGTATTGTTTCAAAACTGCCTTGGCATAATTTCCCTCATTTCTGTGCTTATTGTAAACAGCAGTTATGAAAAGATTACATTACTTGCTTCACAGATCTCTCTCTCTCCCTCTCATAGACACACACAACCCCATACAATGTGCATTCTGATCAAATCCTGGTGCTTCAGAAATCAGTATAAAATCAAATGTGCAGTTCCCAAAATCATACACCATCATCTGAAACAATGGCTGTTACATCATAGATCTCTTTTAACAGATTTTCTTTACTAAGACCCCTTCCTAAGTGAACGTGAGCATTTAATTTGCAGGGATACGCAATTCCAAATATTCCATTTTGAATATTAACCATAAAATCTGAAGTTTATTTCTGCACTGGAAAGGATGCATGCCACTCTGATTTGGCATCTAGCAAGAGGATGTTAATAAGCATAATTTAGCTGTTCACATGGAAATGTGGGTGATATGCTAGAACGAAGAGGGAAAAAATGCTAGGATATTTTTAAGGCTATGTCTGCTTTCTCTTCTAAAAACAGAATATGAAGAAGTAATGTATCATCTTAACCAAAAGGAAGATTGCAACCAAGAAATCAGAAGAAGATTGAGACTTGAAAGAGTAGCCATGAAATGAACTAGAAAAGTTCCTTAAGTGTAAGGGAGTGTTGCTGGAGACCAAAATCAAGATAATTTATACTAAGGTATTCCCCATTTCTATGTATGGATGTGAGACAATGGAGAAAGCTGAGAGAAAAAAACCCTGATTCATTCAAAATGTAGGTTTGGAGGACAGTTTTAGTGATGCCATAGACCACCAAAAAGACAAATAAATGGGTTCTAGATCAAATCAAGCCTGTATTCTCCTTAAAAGCTAAAATGACTAAATTGGGTCTATGATACTATGGTCACATCATGAAAATACAAGACTTACTGGAAAAGACAGCAATGCTAAGAGAACTTGAAGGGAGCAGGAAAAGAGGAAGACCCAACATGAGATGGCTTGTCGCAGTCAAGGAAGTCATGGGCTTCAGTCTGCAAGACCTCAGCAAGACTACTAATGATAGACCATTTGAGACGTCATTGATGCATAGGGTTGCCATAAGTCAGAATTCACTTGTTGATACATAACATACATCCAATATATATCATCAAGTCTCAAAACACTGTGCAACCAATTTCTTTCAAATTTGAGAGGACTTGCATTTTGTGATTCTCCTTCCTGACCTTCAGCATCAGAGTTTTGCAAAAAAAAATTCTCGATGCCAATTTAGATGATAGTTGCTAAATATAAATATTACCAATTCTTCACTAGAAGTAAAATTCCAAGAGGTGTGTGCGTGTGTGTGTGTGTGCGCGTGCGCACACACACACGCATACTATTTTCTCCGACGGCTGCACTGCAATATGGGTTTTGTTGTTTCTTATGGAAATAATTGTTCATAGAGTATCATCTAGATAGACCTTGAGCTAGACCAACCAATGGTCTAAGTCCAGCTTCATACTTCAGTCAAGTGCAGCAAGTTCTTATATTTCTTGGGGGGAGGGGAGGAATTTTTGTTCATGAAATTTTTAATTATTTTTATAAGTTTTATTTATTATATTTTATTGCTTGTGTTTTATTAGTATTCTTTTCTTTCATTGCTAGCTACTTTGAATTATTGGAAATGTGGTTTTAAAAAATCTATAACAAAATCCATCCATCTGTGGCAGGCACAACCCATAAGAAAATGAAGCTAGGAGTCTCGATATCGGCCATTGGCTTTTTTTATTTTTGTTTAATTTATGTTACT
The DNA here is from genome assembly GCF_028583425.1 of Eublepharis macularius. Classification (NCBI taxonomy): domain Eukaryota; kingdom Metazoa; phylum Chordata; class Lepidosauria; order Squamata; family Eublepharidae; genus Eublepharis; species Eublepharis macularius. The sequence continues at coordinate 39,709,132 of NC_072791.1, forward strand.
TATAGTCTGCCTTTCTCACTGAGACTCAAGATGGATTACGTAGTATAATATGCTTCAGTCTGATCATGGGCATTGCTCTGTCAAATATGAAGGAAATTGGAACCAGTGCCAGCATCAGCACTGGGTGGGATGGGGCCGATGTCAAGCTCCAGTCCTGCTGTGAAATTATTGTGCTCCTTTTCTCGCATTGCAAACTTCACTGGGAAATGGCAACTATATTATTTTATGGTGTGGGATGCTAAACTGTCACCAAGGCGCCAAGGGATAATTTGCCCTCTCTATTCACACATACTCCCGTTGCCTTTGTTAACAGCAAATCCATAGACATCACGGAGATATTTTTGGAATTTCTGTACGTCCCAGATACAACAGGAAAAGGTCTTGCAAGCACTATGTTGGGCAGAGTGACATAAAAGTGTGGTATGCTGGTGTCCAATGTTTGTCACCAATGCTATGATATGGGTGCCAAAGAAGCGCAAGTCATTGTTCTAGCAAAAAAGAAATCTTCAGGCATTCTTTGTACACTGCTCTCACCACAACTGGTATCTTGTGTTGATGCATGCTGTTTGTGAGTCTGTTCTGGCAAAGAAGCTCCCAGTCAATTCAGCTTCTCATATTTATAGGGTTTCACAACATCCCCTAACAATAACCAATTATCCCACTACAGAGGGTTCAATTCTTGGCTAAACTTCAAACATTAGACAAGGTTATCTATATTTAAAAGTATATAAAAATTGTTAGTTCATTCTTGTTACATTTTTTTCTTAATAGAGTCTATGTAAAATTAGAGACTGCAAGTTTCTCATACATATGAGGCTCAACACATTATAGATATTGATATGACTTAGATAGCTCTTCTGATCTTCGCAAGGACATTCAGCTGTGTTCCTCCTGTTTTGTGCCCCTTTCCAAGGATATTCTATTTTAGGTCTCTAAAGTTCCTTTGTGGCATGTTTAGCTATGGGGCCAGATTAGCCCTGTGTCCGTGTGCATCCATTATGACTTTCTTGCTCAAATTCAGCAACTGTTCTCCTATATCCATCACACCATGTAATCTTCAGAAACCCCATCCTCTTTTTTCTGGCACTGAAAGCTACAATTGTCTCTGGCAGGCATAACTCATGCAAAAATAAAGCTAGGTATTTGAAAATTCGCCACCGAGTTCAGGATGATAATGGGAGTTGCTGTGATAAAAGTAAACATCTTGTCCCAGGTTAATTCAGGAAATTCCCCACTCCCACTATATTAACAATGGAAGCTACAGTTCTTGGTTTGTTGCAAGTAGACATGGGCATGAATTGAAACACAAATCAAATTTCATGACAAATCGAGCCGATTCATGTATCACAGACATTTTTCACGAACTTTTTCACTTTTTGGCCTGATTCATTCAATTCATGAATGCTTCGTGATGTCAGACAGGCTGGCACCAATCCACTGATTTCCCTAGGCAACATAGGCCCGGAATATCTGCAGATCTTTCATTGCCATGAAAATCCTCAATCTTAGCCCACGTAACCTTGATAGGCAGCTCTCCCTGCCAACCTGAGAGCTGAGCAATGCGGGTCTGCACAAGTTTACCTAGGAACTGTAGTCAGAGACTCCTTCCCCTTCTCCATTTTTAAGAAAGGGATGGTGGAGTAGCAGCGGTGGCCACTGCTCGCTGCTTGCCAGCTTCAGGAACCCTTCCCTGACTCTCTACCTCCCGTCCTCCTGCTGCTCTGACATGACTTCCCACCCCCCTGCCCCCAAGCTCCCCAGAGTGGATCCTGAGAAAAACTCAAGTAGATCCGCTCTGCTTGACTTTTCTTGCAGCAGTGGCAGGAGGACGGAAGGGAAAAGTCAGCAAAGAGAGCCTGAAGAGAGCTTCTTGGAGGATGGCTGGAGGAGAGCCTGCTGAAGTCTCCCTGTGAGTCTGGCATGTCTGGATATGAAGGAGGCCATTTTAGGGCCCCAGGATCTGACAAATCACAAACCTAACAAATCATTTTGTGAAGTGGGACAATTTTGCGAAACAGGACAATTTTGTGAAAGTTTGTGGTTCGTGGAACGTGATGAACCATGAAACTCAGGGTTCTTTTTTTCTCATTTCATGCCCATCTCTAGTTGCAGGGACAGCACATCTTAAAATAAAGGTGAGAGTCCCAAAATTGGCCACCAGCTTTAGAATGATGATGGGACTTACAGGGCCAAAAATGTGGAGTATTGGAACAGTCTGGGCAGATTAGCTCCCAAAACATCCCTCTGGTAGTTACAATGGAAACAACTGTTTGCCAACGAGAAACTAGCAAAGGCGAGCAGTACGGACAGGGAGAGTGGGGGGGAAATCTCCTCTATTACAAAATAATGGGGGTTTAACAACTTCCCTGACCGTTCAGAATCTGTGTGGTGTAATGTTTAGACTGTCTGACTAGCATCTAAGAGATCCAGGTTTGAATCTCCAATCTGTTGTTGTTATGAAGCTAAAGTGGAAGACAGGGAATGACATGAGCCACTTCAGGTCTATATTGGGGAGAAAGATAGAACAGGATGGAAGAACAGAAAACACCCCCTCCTTTAGAAAAGAAAGGGGGTTAAGAACCTCCCTGAGCTATCACAGCTAGTGTGTAGTGGTGAGAGTGTCAAGGAGTCCCAAGTTCAAATCCCACCTCTTCCACAGATGCTTGCTGGGTAACTTTAGGCCAGTCATACACTCAGCCTTCTTCCTTACAGAATTGTTGTGAGTGTACAATAGAGGTATAATAGAGCAGAGGAGAACAATGTTACTAGCTTTATGTCACTAATGGGAAGAAAGGTGGGGTATAACACTTGTTCAAGATCTAATTTTGGATCTTCACACACACAAAAAAAGGATGGTCGCTCTGGTTGTTGCTTCATCCAATATTGCTGCAGCTCTTTCAGCAAGAGGCACAACCGCTGATTCAGAATTCAAACTATTGCTAATTATCGTGATAGCAAGAGGAATGAGTGTGCACATTTCAATAAGTAATGCCATCTCAAGTTGAACAAGCACACACAACAAAAAGAGCAGGGAACATTAATTAAATTAAAGCATTGCATTGCACATGTCCCTACAAGCTTCTGCCTTTGCAGTTTCTGGCTTTGGGCACCTGGCAGTATGTTGAATAATGTTCTAGGATGACCCCTCACCCTTCAGCAGTGCTCTGCTGGAGATTAATATTGTGAAACAAAACACACAAGCAGGTATTCTACTTCTGTACCAACAAAAGCTGGATTGCTATCCTCTGGGGAACATTACAACCAAGAGGAATATCTGCGTTTCAACAACATTTTAGATATATAGATCTCTTGGAAGACAGAAAACCAATAACTTTGTAGTTCCTGATTCTGTATACGAATATGACCATATGGTAATGGTCACCTGCATTACAAATGGAGCAGGATTTCCCCCCAGAACTTCTTCCATGGCTCGCAATGTTAAATGAGGTTCTGTGCAGGCACTGTCAGCATTCAGCAATACCACCAGGTGCCCAAAGCCAGGTACTTTGCAGCTCTTTAATGTCCAAACCTCACCTGCAGTGAAACTCTAATTCACTGCTGTGAAATTCAAGGAGGCAGAGGTTTGTTGGCACATGCACAGAAGTCCTTTAATGTTAAGCCTTTACTCTAACAAACTGTTGTTAATTGCTGTGAGGTATAGGTCAAAATCAAAGGAAATTTTCTACCAGGAGTATGAACTTTTTTTCTACAGTAAGAGGGGGGAATCAGAACAAGCAACAACCTTGGGATTGGTGGGAAACTTCAGTATCTGGGTCAATAGCTGGTTTTACAAGCATTTTGTGTAGTCTTCCATTCAAGTCTCTCACATTTTAGTTTGGGGAAGAACTGCATTTCCAAGTGGCTCTCCACGACTCTCCAAGTGGATCTTTACCATGAAGGGCACTATGAGCTGAATACACATATATCTAGTGGAAGTAAATTACTGTTCCCAGCATGCAACACAATGATGTGCATACACATAGCACCATCAGCACACTTGTGTCAACATTTATTTATTTATTTATTTCAGGCCCCTTTTTTTTTAGCTTGTCTTTCTCTGAAAATGGACTGCTAGTGAGGATTTTTCAAAATACCTGCAGAAAAAGCTTGGGGTTAATTTCAGACTGAGCACAGGGGAGCAAACTACACACCAGGCAAAACATTATAGTTCTTAAAATATCAAAACAGAAGATGCATTATGAATAGGAATGCCAATAACTATTTATTTAATTACATGCTTCATTTATAGTCCAGCTTTCTCATTGAGCCTCAAGGTGGATCACAGAATTGGAAGATAATGCAATACAAACAGTATAGTACACACAAGAATCTGCGTAAAATGCCATCAAGACACAGTTGACTTCTGGTGACCCCATAGTTTTTTCAAGGCAAAGGATGAACAGAGGTGGTTTGCCATTTTCTACCTCTGCACAGTGACCCTGGACTTCCTTGGTGGTTTCCCATCCAAATACTAACTAGGACCGACCCTAACTTCCAAGAGCTGACAAGATTGGGCTAACCTGAACCGGGTCAGGACACCATAAACAATACAGGAGGAGGAAAATAACTGCGTAAATATTTTTACAGCTATTACAGTTAGAATCCTATTGCCTTTATTAAAATATCCTCTGGATCAATTCAATTTTATGTATTCAGTGGAACAATAAAAGTATAGGACCGTTGTGCTATGTACAATAGAAAACGGAAATGCTTTGGTACAGGCTGCTGCTGATCTTACCTGTTTCTTTTTGGGATTCCCTCAGAAGGCTTTGCTCACACCAGTAAAGCTGCCACAGAAAGGAGAGGTGGCTGAGCAGATATGTGAGTCTTAAGCAATAAAGGGCTTTATAAATAATAACCAACATCTTGAATTGAATCTAGAAACTAATTTGTAACCAAGTCACTGCAGAATTGGTGAAATATGCATAATATGATCCATGCAGCCAGATCAGCTGGTCAAAGCACAGAGTCATCTCCCAGGCTAGATGAACACAGCTGCATTTACTTGCTTCTCCAGCAGTTACGCTGGGTCATGTATAACACCTAGACTTCTACCTGTGTCAGCAAGGGTCAACTGAACTGCATCAACTGTGGGAAGTGCAATGCTCTCCAAGACCCAAGCCTTTCCCAGCAATATCACCTCAGTCTTACCAAGATTCATTCTCAACTTGCTCATCTTTAGTTGTTTAATCACAGCAGCCAGATACTGGCTCAGGACAGATCTAGCAGCATCAGCCAGTCTAGACAAAGAAATATAGACCATGGAGCCACCTGCTCATTGATGATGCATAAGTCCAGAACTATAAATGATCCCTCCCAGGGCTTTAAATAAAGCTTCAACAGCATGGGAGATAAAGGTGAGACTTATAGAACTCCATAGGCAGGGATGGATTGGCCATTAAGGTCCCAGAGAGCGAATGGCCTGGGGGGGGGGCATTCCCCACCTGCTGCATCCCAGCCCCAAGTGAGGACTGGCCTTCATCCTGTGCCAGATGGTAGCCTGAGCCCCATGCCAAGCAGGAGGCATGCAGCCAAGCCGCATCAGCTAGTGAGCTCCCTCTTTCTCTCTCCTTCTATTTGGGGTAGGGGTGGGTAGTCCATTTTTAACTCCCAATGTGCCCCTGCCCACAGGACACTGATGGCAATGTGTCCCTCACAGCAACCCTCTGAGCGCTAATCATAAGGGATGATTGAAACCATTCAAAAAGTCACTATCTTCTTCTGCCTCCAGACATCTCTCAGCAGGATGGTACGGCCCACCATATCAAATAACAACAGGATGTACAGCTTCTTCTACATTCATATGACAATCATCAGCTAAAGCCACCAATTCCATCTCCATCCCGTAGCCTGGCCTGAAACATACCTGAAAGGGGTCTAGAACAGATGACTCATCCAGGAAGACCTATAATTGTTTTTCTACCATTCTCTCAATTATCGTGTCCAGAAACATTGCAACCAGCATGTTTGATTGGGCATATCATGCTTAACAGTTCCAGTTACCCATGATGTATATGTCTGTCCACCATATCTGATGTATATGTCTGTCCACCTTCCACCTCAAATAGCTGTCAAATAACTTTGCATTCAAAAAATAGTTGTAGTGGAGTTAAATTGCTTTACCTTGCTGGGACTTTGCACCTGCTCAGCTTAGGAGGTGATCCTACCCAGGATCATAATTCAGATAAATAAATGATGTGAGAGGAAAATTAAAATTTTCATAAGGCTGTACAAAAATGTGCATACTTGAAATAGCCTCAATAATACAGACAAAATTGTAAAACTCTTTAAAATATAGTGTTTATTTATAATAACTGGCTGACTGATTGGTGTGTTTACTGTTTGTTTGTACAATTGGCTGCCAAGCAGCAAGCAGTGACAACAGGTCTGGGGGAGAAGGGGAAAGTAAGACTCCCATTGAGCTGTGAATATACATGCAGGGAATACTGCCAGTTGCACTGTGCTGCACTATACTTTTTGAATATATGAAATGTAACTTGATGAACAGGTCTGAATAGTTTGAGAACAAAGTGTACACCAAATAACGATAACAATACATCGCCTGCCTGTTTGCAATAATCATACAGATTGTGAGCCAAAATGCTGAATGTTCAAGGACCTTTAACTGTGAATGCACATGAGCAAGACAGTACAGTAGAATTAGAATTCAATAGTATTATAGATTGCAGGGTTTTTGTAATTTTTCCCCTCTATATCTTCAACAACTGACTAGTATGTGGAATTAGGGAAAAGTTGCAGTACTGAATTGACTTTCTGCTTGTTAAAGAGGTGTTAAGGACTTTCAGTCTCCATACTTGGATGTAACCTGCCCTGAGCCCATTCACATGGAAATTAGAATAGCAAATTCATATTTATCCAGATTGTGAACATATTCAGTGGTGTTGTGTTTTCCTATGCAATATTATATACAATGCTAAACTGTAGCAGTGTAGTGATCTTGTCGTATTTTGTTACTACAAGAGCAACACAATCACCTTATTGTTATAACGGCATAACTGACGTTGATGTATACAAAGGTACGAATGAATGTTGGAAACCAAGTTTCACTGTTAATGTTTTGTCTGTTACTGTTATATTTGAAAAACTAAATAGATATTGTTTTGAAAAAGGAAAAGAAGAATCTCAGCGGAGTGTTTTGTAAGTTACTTTCCTTCCTTGTTGTTTGCGTGAAAAGCAGGGTGATTGTTGAGTGTTCTTCCTGTTCCCAACACATTTCCAAAAAAATTCCAGCTTCTGAAGGTGATAGACTTCTTCAGGCAAACACAGTCCAAACCCTTGCACAGAAATTGGTTTTCATTTCCACTCTCCCCCCCTCACCTGCTACAGAATCTCTGAAGTCACAGGGAAGGGATTAAGAAAAACTGGCAGGGCTTTGTCTGCACAGAGTCCCATTTCTGACACATTTCCACTGTGCATGCTTCCGTAGTGCATTACAAGTTCTTTTGATTCTGTCTTTTTTTGAACGTTTCCTCCCTCCCAGTTTAAGTTCTTTTCCTTTCTAAAGAACTGCTTTAACAGCTGCATCTCCAGCTGTCAAGTGAATAATTCAGGGGCAATTTCTCACCATTACGTGATTGGTCTACAAAACACATTAAACAGTCTTCAAAGAAAAAAAAAATAAGCTTCATATGACAGCTGTGTACACTTAAAGGAACAAGAAATATCTTTTATTAGAGAACAATGGCGCTTCATACAGTGAACATGTTCAAATGTTATCATCGTTTCAGCAAAGAACTTTGCTTATCATGAAGACATTCTCTTAGCTGACAAGGTCTCCCCTCTAGAAAGCAGGCTTTCAAAATCCCCCTTTTCACTTAGTCCTAGGAAATATTCTGACTACAGATGGACATCATCATATTGACGTAAAGGCAGTGAACTTCACTGAATCACTGTACAAACTGACTTCAAGTAAATACTGCAGTATGTCTTTTTTAAAATATAAGTACATATTTTTTAATTTGACTGTGACTTAGAGTTCATGTAGGATTGCATCAAGATTATATGGCAACAAATTATGGTGGAAAGCAACTGGTAAAGGATAACCCTGTCACCAGTGCACTATAAAGGTGAACAAATTAATAGCTGAGAAGTTTGAAACATAACTAGCAACATCTGAAAGTGGAAAATAAAAAATCATTGTTTGTGTCAGTTTGTAACAAAATCATTCTTTTATTTAGTAATCAGCGCATCATTAAGGCGTTGGGACAAGCATGTTCCATGGTTTATTTCATTGTACACTCTTAATGTGGTCAGTAGTTTTGGTTCTCTACTTTTGCTATGAGTTTTATATATTTATATTATATATACAGTTCTTATATTCAATATATACAATAGTTGGCATCTTACCACAAAATAACGACATGAGACCCAGGCTATGAATGCTGCAAGGTTAACTGATGGCTGTTTTGTATATTTAAGCATTGTTTATTTGTAGAAGGGGCAGCCTGGCTGACTCCAATTTGAGATGGTATTACCTCCAGCTCTGTACCAAGAGGTACAGTTTCCCTCACATGCCATAAAGTGATGAAGGACTGGGCTGATGCTACCCAGCACCAAAAGAGTCCCCTGCCCAATGTTCTAGTTATACAGCCAAGGACTGGGTGATTTGGGAAAACGCCCTTTTATCTTCAGATTCCACACTGTACTTGCCAATTATCCCTATCTATATTCTAATCACCCTATTCCTGCCAACCTAGTTAGATCCTTACCAACCCACAGTTCTATTTATTATTACCCATCCCTTACAATGTGAATAGATCGAGACGGGTAGGCATGTTAGTCTGTTTGTAGCAGTAGAAAAAAGTAAGAATCCAGTAACACCGATAAGACTAACAAAATTTGTGGTAGGGTATAAGCTTTCGTGAGTCACAGCTCACTTCTTCAGACTCACTTCTGATTCACAAAAGCTCATGCACTACCACAAATTTTGTTAGTCTTATAGGTGCTGCTGGACTCTTGTTCTTTTCTACTATCACAATGTGAAGCAGATGGGGAAAAAATCCCCCACCAGTAGCCAATTTGAAAGAAGCCCTTTGAAAAGTTCTGCTTGGCCCCCAAATATGTGTACATTTTATGGAGAAAAATGGAGAGAGGAAACAGAACATGGAATGAAAATTAAGACTCATGGTTTGATTTGTTCAGGTGATAAGCAACATTGAAGTAGGGATATGGGGGTCAAAACAGCAGGGATAAAAGAATTAGAAATCATCTCTATTAAGGATCGAGCTTAAGGATTCAATGGATTGCCTAAGAAGACTATAAGATGCTTGTGGTCTGTTTCCATATTCCTTGTATGATACTAATATGACTTCATTCTAAACAGTCTTATTAGTATCTCTGCAAGGAATGTGGAAATAGACCACAAGCAGCCTATTTGACAGCACTCAGAGAGGAATCGATATCAGGTATGGTTTTCTTTTTGTTGATGGCAGGAACAGATTTTTAGCAGAGCTCTGGGAGATGAACTAAAAGGACTCTACACCGATGGGCTCAAGGAACACAATAAAGTATGAATTAATGACTATACTTAGTCCTGTTAAATGACAAGCATCAGACTCATACGTTCCTGGATTAGTTTTATTTGAAAAGTAGACATTGATTGGCCTCTGGTTGAGTAAAGAATCTTAGGGATTAGATAATATTGAAGGCTGATTCTTTCTCTCAAAGATTTATAAATTTGTTGTGCTGGTTTTTATAATGCTTCTATCCTATATGTCATTAAGTGAACTTTGTACCTGCCCTCCCACACACCCCTCCACTTTATTTTAGGTGCATTTGTCAAGAGCAGCAGGACTCTAATCTGGAGAACCGGGTTTGATTCTCCACTCCTCCGTTTGAAGCCAGCTGGGTGGCCTTGGGTCAGTCACAGCATCTAGGAGCTCTCTCAGCCCCACCCACCTTACATGGTGATTGCTGTGAGGGTAATAATAATATACTTTGTAAACTGCTCTGAATGGATGTTAAGTTGTCCTAATGGGTGGTATATAAATAGAATGTTGTTGTTATTGTTATTATCACATATTGTTCTGATACTTAATGTGATGGGTTTTGGTTGTGATTATGAATGCTCCATGCATTGTTCCATTTTGATAATTAATATGACATATATACATAATGAACAATGGCCTGGATCCAAAGGTGCCATTTCAATGGTGCCAAAGCAGCTGCTCCGATGGATTCGCTTTCCTGTCTGCAAAGGACAAGGAGGAGATTTTTGCCAATTCCTCCTTCCTGCTGAATACCCAAAGTTTACTCCTCACACTGCTCCTTTGGGTCTACTGACCTACAAGATCATAATTTCAGAGGTCATAGAGGGCTTCAATGAGAGGGGGAGGTGGGGAAATTACCTTCCTCTTATTGGGAATATATATTTTGGTTTCAGTTTAGTTTAGAAACATAGCAGAGTAACATAGCAGAGTTATTTAGGCAGAAGCATTTAAACCCTTAAAATGTATTAATTATTAATACATTAATTAATTTTCAGACAAAATCATAGAATGATAGAACTTACAGTTTTATTGTAGCAGAGTTCTTCCATAGCAATATTTTGTAGTAAAAAGGGGGGAAATCCTAATCTAAAGAGTTACATTCCCTATTCTAATACCATGGCCTGAAAAAGAAGGCAAGGAGGTTGTAGGTGTGGGTCTTTGGACAAAGGTCCATGGAGGATTTACATCCTTCTCCTCGGAAGACCACGTGGGAAGAGAGAGATTTCCCAAGAGGCACAGAGACAAGAGGAGGATTCAGTAGGTGTTCCCACCTTAGACAAGAGAGTTGCAGCTTGCTAGAGTTATACATTACATTCAAGAGAGACATGCAGCGCCCCCCCAGTGTCCAAAGGCAGGCTGAGTCACCTATTCCAACATCTCTAGCTTAGCATCCAAGCCAGTATCTCCAACAGTTCTTTCACAGTCTGAGCACAATTTACTTCTGCATCATAAAACGTAGGGCTGGCAGGGACCCCAAGGGTAATCTAGTCGAACTCCTGGCACAATGCAGGAAATTCACAGCTATCCCCCCCTGCCCACTTCCCCCAGTAACCCCTGCTCTATGCCCAGAGAAAGGCAAAAATAAACCTCCATGATCCCTAGCCAATCTGACCTAGAGGAAAATTCCTTCCTGGCCCCAAAGCAGCAACCAGCACTACCCTGGGCGTTTAAGAAGGAGCCACAAGAGCATAGCACTGGGTCATCCCTTCATGCCCTTCCTCTCCTACTCTGCAAACATTTATATTGAATCATATAATCATAATTGCTGACAGGTGGCCATCTAGCCTTAAATACTTCCAAGGCAGGAGAGCCTGCCTCCTCCTGAGGAAGCATGGTCCGCTGATCTGGATATGTATGTCACAAGTTTGCACAGAATCACTGTGCAAAGTTTCCAGTCTTGATTGTAAAATGCTTTCCACAGCAATGAGATATTTCTGGGCCTACCTTGAACAGATAATTTTAATACAAGCCTTGGAAGTTCTATCCACACATCCCAAAGAACCAAGTCTCCCCCTGTCCTCTCCCCCCATGTATTACTCGTTTTTTGTGTTCCAGTTCCCTTTAACTGTGTAGTAGCAGCTGTCTATATCCTATTAGTGACAGTGACCTTGGCGTGAAGATGCAAATGAGCCGCTAGACTATGCATCCTGCCATTTAATTCTCCTTTCACATTTACGCAGGAAAGCCGTGGCACTCCCTTGGCACTTGTTTTAATGCCAGGTGACTCTATTTTCTCCACTGACCTCTCCAAGTTCTCATTATGTCTTAATGCTTATTATTTATTTTTCTCAGAAACTAACACTGCCAACCTATCTGCTATTCTGTCATATCAGAAATTAAGCTTTCTACATTACTTTAATAAGTAGCTAAAGCTGTCTGTCTTCTCATTCACAGACTTCGAGACCTGAAAGCACCATATGGTCAGATAAAGCACTCTTATTTATATTTCATGCATTTGTTTTCGTATATTTCATGTATACCTCATCTGCCTTTCACAGTGTGGGGAGGGACTGTGGCTCAGTGGTAGAACATTTGCTTGGCATCCAAGTTTAATCCCTGGCATCTCCAGGGAAAAGGGTCAGGTAATAGGGGACATGAAAGGATTCTATCTGAGACCCTGGAGTGCCACTGCCAGTCTCAGTACTGACTTTGAGGGACCAATGGTCTGGTTCAGTATAGGGCAGCTTCATGTGTTCATGTATGTGGCTTCCTGACTCTCACTGGATGACCTTCAACCAGTCACTCTCTGTTAGCTTAGCTTATCTCACAGGACTATTGAAAAGCTAAGCTAGCAGGGAAGATAATGATGTGTACACCCCGCCCCGCTCCCAAGTTACTTTGAAGAAGGGCTGGTTAAAATAGACAGCGGCATTCGCTGAATTTCCAGATGTGTTCTCACTTGTTTTGCTTCAGCAATGTGACAGCATCATGTGACTTTAGACCATGCCTTTTTAAATTTTAACTTCAAGGCAGTCTTTAAAAAGTATTTCTAGCTAGGGCGATTGTATGGTAGAGTTAGCTGGGGATTATCTGCATATACTTCCCATTCAGCTATAAAACTCACACAGCCGCCAATCACTGTAATCTCTGGCTGGAGTGATCTTGTGTCTTCCCTGACCATCATGGAGAAATGGTAGAATACGAATATAATAAATAAATAGAAAAGTAACCAAAGTCATTAAACGGAGCAAGGAGGCCAGATTGGGAGGGACACTGCTGCCAGCTGTGATAGCTGGACTAACCTTTTTTTTGTTGTTGTTGTTCCTATATTCTGGCATAAAATGTTGAGGGTGACTAGAGTCAAAGAGCTCTAGTCCCTTGGCTCGTTGTGGCTCATGCCCCAGGGCCTTGGATGAGCTGGCCCATTGGATCTAGGACCAGCCCAAGATATGGCTGGGCTTTGTTAATTTGTTTTGTTGTTGTTAGTTTTATGGTACTTTTCATATTATTGTAAACTGCTGTAGGTCCTTTGGGGGGGGGAGTGGGAAATAAGTGTTTTAAATAAATTAATTTCAGAATTTAAAAAAGACATAAAATGTTAATAAAATATTGGCTGCCATGGGTTGTCTTATGCTGTTGTCTTTTGTCCTCACTTGTGAAGATGACCTGCTTTTCTAAGCTTTTTCATCTTGTTCCAGAATTTCTTGGTTGTCCACAGCTGACACTGAAATCTATGGTTGGTGAAGAAAAATGGTTAGCAATATCTCCTTTCTTTCCCCACCTCTTTCTAACCCCAAGCTTCAGTAAAGAACAATCATTGTCTCATTGATTCCAGCCCTCAATGCTATAGAGTAAATCAAAAAAATCAGATAAACTTGCTTCCTAGACTTGGTAAACTAATTATATCTATTAATCACACAGACTTTGGAATTTGTCCTTCATGCTATAAGAGTTCCTGCAGCTACTAACATCTCCCTTGCTTTCTTTATAACTTTCAACAATTGCCTCACCTTAATATTTCACAATCTTTTCTTAGCAAATTAGAGCAACTAACCTGCTGCTCAGATTAATTATGCACCACAAGAGAAATGATATTTTTTTAAAAAAGCAAGAAATTCTCCCACTGATTTTATCAGTAGCTAACATTTATGAAGCATTTTAAAGTAAAACCATCCAAGAGCATGCAGGTAAGAAAGAAAATGATTGGTGAAAACCAAACTCTTTTGAATATGTTAGGTCCAGTTAATTCTGTGATTTTATTTCTGCCATGCTGCAAATATTTTATTTCTCTATACCACTGGTTCACCTTAAACCATGATTATAATATCAACACTTTCACCAAAAGCAAAATGAAATGCATTGTTTAAATTGCCCTTATTTACTATTGTTGCCATTAGAGAGAAAATGGATTCAGAAGATGTGGGTGGAATAGTTTCAGGCAGGGCTTTTTTCCAGCTGAAACGCAGTGGAACGGAGTTCCGGAACCTCTTGAAAATGGTCACATGGCTGGTGGCCCCGCCCCCTGATCTCCAGACAGAGGAGAGATTAGATTGCCCTCTGCACCACTGGAGCGGCGTGGAGGGCAATCTAAACTCCCCTCTGTCTGGAGATCAGGGGGTGGGTCCACCAGCCATGTGACCATTTTCTCTGAGGGCAACCCACTGAGTTCCACCACCTCTTTTCCCAGAAAAAAAGCCCTGGTTTCAGGTAAATAGCTGAGTTGGTCTGCAGTAGAACAGTAGGGCTTGAGTCCAGCGGCACCTTAGAGACCAACAAGATTTTCAGGATATAAGCTTTCAAAAATCAAGACTCTCAGAGGAGCTGAGACTCTCGAAAGCCTATACCTGAAAATCTTATGTTTTATAAGTTGCTACTAGATTCAAATCCAGTATATTTCAAGTTGTTTGGGAGATGTAGAAAATGGAAGCTTTCTCCATTGGTTCCCATTATTGAAGCATAGATGTGGGACAGAAGCTTGGCTTGATAGATAAAGAATTTTATTGGATTGATCAGGTAAAACATTCTACTTGTCTAATCAAGACAAATCTTGGAATGTGTCAGGGAGGCATTATTTTTCCCATTCTCCACATGCCCTTAAGGTAACTAATGTCACATTACCAAACTCATTGCCCTAGAAAAGGAAAAGCCTACAGACTATAGCCAAAAGTATTTTCCTCTGCAGATACCATATCAATACCAATGGAATTCGGCAAACCAGAAAAAAAGCCTTTATTTGGTCAGATAGTATCCACACAGCCACCTGGTGACATCTCAGCTAAATTAGAGGCCACGTCAAATTTCCCAAGCTTTCTGATTCACTCCAAAGATCCCTATTTTGATTTCCCTTCATTTGTGCAAAGGAAATAAGTAAATATTTTTGAGATATTTTCTGTTTCTTCATACCATTTCCCCCCATCAAGGGTATACATTATTTCTTTGTGCATGAATTGATCAGTATTATACATATTCACTTTACTGAACCCAAAGGTCACAGGGAAAGCCAGAAGACAATATTAGAGAAGTAGAAGTCAAGAGTACACCAAATCACTAGACAGGAGCCAAGGAAAAGATCAAGATAGGAGAAATGAAATGAAATCACTTGGCAGCGAAAGCCACAGTCAGAAACCAGGAAGAAGTTTCAACATGACATGAGAAACCAGAAAAGCCCCAGAAAAATCTGAAATCTACCAAATAGATTTCAGTAATAGGCAGGTGAAGGGGCAGGGCCCATTCCAGGCCTGCTTTTGCCTTTGAGGGATGATTCACAAGGGCCAAGTCCGCCAGCAATCACTGGGTGACTCGCTGCTACCATGTGACTTTCATAATTCACCCAGGCCTGGCTGCTTGTGGTTATTCAACCACGCCTAGTAGAGAGAGTCATGTAAAGCAATAACAATCCAAAGGAAAATGTGACTAAACTAACTAAAGAAAAACTCACTTAAAGTATTACAAACACACTCACAGAAATTTACAAAAACAGTGAATTTATATTGAAAGGTGCATTAAAGAAATAAATTGAAACTCTAAATGGAAACCTAGGCAAAAGCCTAATGTCCCATAGCAACGTGAGCTCCTACAAGGAGGTAGCAACGTGCAAGAAAAAGGGAGGGGGCCAAAAGGAAACCACAGAGTTAAAGCTGTTGCTCTTAGCCAAAGGAACTTTAAATGTGAAAGCTGATTCCAAAATAAATTCAAACATCCATTCAACAAAGCATTATTCAGGAAACAAAGATGCTTGAATAACAATAACAAAGATTACAAGTTGCCAGAAAACTGGTCTATCTCACTGAATGGAATACATGAAACAGTAACATTCAAATATAACCGCAACGGGTTAGCTAGCAAATGACCGTCCCGTTTCCGGCTTCCCCTTCTTCCAAGCAGTTACAACTGAAAAAAATAATGAAAAATGAAATTACTTTTAGTATTGCACCAAGCCCTCAAGTTTTTTTATATATAATAAATACTTACAACAGATGAATCAGCTCTAATCTCAGTCAAGAAAACATGCATAACAGCGGCTCGCTCTCAGGCGTAAGCACAGCTAATTAGACGACTCATTCTTAAATATCTAAGTGCATAGATTTTCTTAAAGTGCCAGAGTTCCTGGTAGTCCTCAAAAAAATGCTGAAAAGTCACAGTTTATGTTTAGCCCATGTGGCTCAACCGTATATAGTCTGTGGATCCACCATGCTTCCCTTCTGTGAAGATCTCGTTGTGCTCGAAGAGGATCCTTGAAGTGACTTACATGTAGTACAGAATAAAGAAAGTCAGTGTCCTTGTGGCGCCTTTGGAAAATCATTTTTTTTCAGAAACCCATGCAAAACCTTTTTCTTTCACAAATTTTGTTTTACAGGAGATTTATTGATGATTTATTTTTGATAGTGTCCAATAATCATATTATTCCAGAATTGTGTAATTGGATGAATACTGTACACAGAAACATCCAGTTTACATGGTCGAGTGGTAATGATTCCATCAATTACCTAGATGTTACGGTCAACCGTGCCAAAGATAATTCGGCACACCCAGCTGCAGCAAAGCTGCTTAAGCTGGGTGCCGTTTATTGCTGCCTTGCCTGGAGGGAGGGGCAGACTCCCTTCCCGGGCATACGGGGTTTTTGGCTGAGGGCGGAGCCAATGCCCACAGGCGGCTCCGCTTTCCCAGCCAGCAGTCGCCTTCTGCTTCGGCCCACCCACCTCGCCCTGTCTCAGTGCAGGATTAGCCGGCTGCTGTTCCAGAGCCAGGTAGGAATTTTTTGCCTTTGCACTAGATTGGCTTTGGGTGCGGAGTTTTTTTCGCCTACCTTGCACTGATGGCCGGGGTAGAGGTTTTGGCCTGGGTGGTGCTGTGTAGGTCCCGTGGCAGGAGATTCTTGGGAATAGGGAGCGGGCCAGTGAGCACCCAGTGGCATTTCCCCATGTGGGAACAGGGTCTGCCATCAGTGCGGTATGCTTGTGACGGCTACCACAGCACAGGCAGACGCCTGCGGGGATCCCCAGGAGCAAGCCCTTCCCTCATGCTGTACGGCTGGGGCGTTAGGAGCTTGCAGGGGGGATCCACTCGCCTGGCTGGCCGGGTTGCAGTCATTCTATGGATGGCCTACACCCGGGGCTTTGGGGCTCGCCCAGACAGGTCAAGGCGGAGGTCCAGGGTTGACCCCGTGGCTTGACCTGTACCGCTTAGTTGGCCCTTGCCTTAGTTATAGTTATAATTATTGTTATATTAATAAACGGCCCTTTACTTCCAAGCCTGTGTCTGTCTCTTCATTCCGGCTAAGGTAGCAATGTGGTATGTGTGCGTCCTTTCCAAAAGCCTACCGACAGGAATGCATACCTGCACTATAATTCATTTCACCCGCCCCATTTACGTCAAAACTTACCATACAGTCAGTTTTTACGTTTGCAACAAAGCTCCACTGTGATACAAGATTTTTGCTCTAGTGGAGGGGAGTTGGGTGAGCAATTTTTGGCTAAAGGCTATCCCCAACATATTATTAAGGATTGTAGAAAGCAGGCTTTACAACGTGATAGGCAGAACGTGTTAAATCAGAAGTTTAAACAACGGGAGGAAAGGATCACCTTCGCCATGGATTACACCCCCTTGGCAAATAGCATCAAACGGGTTGTCCTAAAATATTGGCCGCTAATTGAGGACTTACCGGGATGCCAAGAAAAACCATTGGTAGTGCTCTGTAAGACTAGGAGTTTCCGAGACCATCTAATAAGGGCAGATATCTTGAGAAAAAAACCGTCTAGGGATCTACCTATAGGTCACTTTAAATGTGTTAGATGTAACACGTGATTTTGTGATGTCCCCCCTACAATTCAAAGGTATGGAAAGCATTTTCAACTTGTAACACGCATAATGTGGTGTATATGATTGTCTGTATCTGTAATCTAGTGTATATAGGCTGTACAAGTAGGCAAATTAAGACGCGAACACAGGAACATCGATCCAGGCTGCGTTGTGGAGTAGAGGATGCTCCGCTGGTTTCCCACTTTAAAGAAAAAAGCCACAAGGACACTGACTTTCTTTATTCTGTACTACATGTAAGCCACTTCAAGGATCCTCTTCGAGCACAACGAGATCTTCGCAGAAGAGAAGCGTGGTGGATCCACAGACTATATACTGTTGAGCCACATGGGCTAAACATAAACTGTGACTTTTCAGCATTTTTATGAGGATTACGAGGAACTCTGGCACTTTAAGAAAATCTATGCACTTAGATATTTAAGAATGAGTCATCTAATTAGCTGTGCTTACGCCTGAGAGCGAGCCGCTGTTATGCATGTTTTCTTGACTGAGATTAGAGCTGATTCATCTGTTGTATTTATTATATAAAAAAAAACTTGAGGGCTTGGTGCAATACTAAAAGTAATTTCATTTTTCATTATTTTTTCAGTTGTAACCGCTTGGAAGAAGGGGAAGCCGGAAACGGGACGGTCATTTGCTAGCTAACCCGTTGCGGTTATATTTGAATGTTACTGTTTCATGTATTCCATTCAGTGAGATAGACCAGTTTTCTGGCAGCTTGTAATCTTTGTTATTGTTATTCAAGCATCTTTGTTTCCTGAATAATGCTTTGTTGAATGGATGTTTGAATTTATTTTGGAATCAGCTTTCACATTTAAAGTTCCTTTGGCTATGAGCAACAGCTTTAACTCTGTGGTTTCCTTTTGGCCCCCTCCCTTTTTCTTGCTACCTCCTTGTAGGAGCTCACGTTGCTATGGGCCATTAGGCTTTTGCCTAGGTTTCCATTTAGAGTTTCAGTTTATTTCTTTAATGCACCTTTCAATATAAATTCACTGTTTTTGTAAATTTCTGTGAGTGTGTTTGTAATACTTTAAGTGAGTTTTTCTTTAGTTAGTTCATGCGGTTATTCAACAGCAGCCACTATATGAAAGTCTTATTTCAAAAATATCTGGTGTAAGGGGTACTCTGAATGGAGTAAATAGACACTCTGGTCATTATTCTTTCAATTACATTTTCCAGAGCTAAACCTTCATATCCAAAATTTCAGAGGCTGTGGACTGGACAGTATGTGTCTTTGTTACAGTCTAGCAATTGTAGGTAGAATATCAAAGCAGTAAACAAAAGGTACAGCTACAAACCAGTGTGGTATCATGGTTAAAGTGTCATATTAAAATCTGGGAACAGGTTCAGATTCCCCCTCTGCCATGGAAGGTTGCTGAGTGACCTTGGGCCAGTCCCTCTTTTGCAGTCTAACCTACTTGCAGGGTTGTTGTTGTGAGGAAAGAATGTCAGCTTACTTGGGTCCCTATTGGGAAGAAAAACAGGATATAGAGATCTACATTGAATTAAACTGATATTGTTAATGCAAAGCTTGTAAGTATATCCATTGTAATTGATCAATAATGCAAAGATAATTGATTTGGTTTGATTGGATTGCACAATAAAATAACCTGTCCAGCATGCTGGATTCGTCAAAGGTTTCCTCCATGAGGCCAAATCACGGTTCCTGTTCCAATATTTATTTATGTCCCAGATCCAAACTAATAATAATAATAATCCTTTAAAACAGCTTTTAAAGTGCAAAAAGGAAAACATTCTAATCTGTCAATTACAGTTTGACACACTAAGGTATTCTAGTATTGCCCTTTTTAGTCATTTGTCTTCCATTTTGATTGTTGGTGTCAAATCCTGGCAGGTTCAGAGCTGAGAATTATGAAAGAAAGTCACTTAACCTTAATTTTCCCATTTGTGAAATAGGAGATAACTCTTACCTGCCACAAAGGATATTGTGATGCTAATGCTCAGATTTTGAAATGCTGCACATTGCGATGGAAGGCATTTACATTGACATGCAAAAAATGATATTGCTATTATTAAATTGCAAAAGGCAAAAGTGTGCCCTCACACAGTTGGTGCTATTTTCTCTTCGTTTGCTATTGTTCAGCCAATATGCATGATTCTCACTGTTCTCAGCAAACCCAATAAAATACAGAAGATGAGATGAACGTGGAATGCTTATGACTATTGACTACTAGTATATACATTGTGGTTGCAGCATCAGTACTTAGGAGGACTGCATGTGGTAGTTCTCAGTCCATAAAAATCTAGTCATATATTGCCAGTAGACACCACCATGTTCAGAACTTGGCTTTCGACAGCTGAGAAAGGGTAGGAAAATGGTGAGCCCAAAACTTGCTTTAAACCAAATTGGGCATATGATGATGAGGGCACATGATCAGCTCAACATATAATTTAATTTAATTTATTGGATTTATACTCTGCCCTCCCCACATCAGTGGGCATAAACTGGGGCAAGATGTGCAAGATTTTCCTCCTCTCTCTAGACATGCCAAGTTGGCCCTTACTGTAGTTACCTACCAGAGGAGTTAGCTGTGTTAGTCTGTAGTTGCAAAATAGCAAAGAGTCCAGTAGCACCTTTAAGACTAACCAATTTTATTGTAGCATAAGCTTTCAAGAACCACAGCTCTCTTCGTCAGATGCATCTGATGAAGAGAGCTGTGGTTCTCGAAAGCTTATGCTACAATAAAATTGGTTAGTCTTAAAGGTGCTACTGGACTCTTTACTACCTTAATGTGGCAATTCTTGTAAATGCAGACCAATCAAAATGGCTTATTAGGGACTATACAACAGAACAACCAGAACATAGGAAGGTTTGCCATTTTCTGGAGGTAAATTAAAAAGATTTTAAAGATTTAAAGTGGTTATTTGTGACAATTTCAAATAAGAGAGGAAGAATTGTTTATAGCTTGCATCTCATAATCCATCAGGAGAAGACACTGACAGTCATAGATCTTTCCTGTGTCAAATTCTAACCCTAATCTTGGAGTTGTGGAACCTGTACAAACCAATAGCCATGCAGATTAAGAGGGTGCAGTGGTGATGAGAAAGGAGGTGAAATTGCCCTTCTTGCACAACTCAGCTGATGAAGAAAGGAGGAGAAAGTGATTTTGCCCCTTCCCTTTTCTTTCTCCAGTATCGCTGCTTGCATGGCTATTAGTTCAAAGATTGAGGAGGAGAACATGGGAAAGATCTGAGATCTTTGCATCTGCAGTATCCAGCCCAATATTTGAATGCAGTTTGTTTGGGAGATGGATGGAATGTGAGCTGAAGAATTAGCATTGCTTCTTTTTCTGGGACCCCAGTTTTCACTTAAGTGGGCTTTCAATGGTGCTGTTTTATTCCTTTAAACTCCATTTGTGGAGAGGATCGTCAAGAGAGTGCTCTCTTGCTTGAAATGTTCTTTATTGCCTCCCACATTCTGTCTCCAGTATCTATCACATGACTTTTACAGGAAGCATTCCTATTAGCAGGGATATTTACAGTAAAAGCCATTTTTCCTGTCTAATATCATTGAAGTGTATTTCAGTGTGTGTCTTTGCCATCCAAAAATAATTCAAATTCAGTGAAATATGAGATTTTTTTCCCCTCCCAAAAATCATTAAAGCAATTTTGAAAGAAAAACAAGGCGTCCTGTGGATATAAATCTGGTTATTTTGCAGTATGAAACCAATGAAGGTCATTGTGGCTTCTGATTAGGTTGCCTAATGCTGTAAAACTCAGCTCAGAGGAATAATGCAAGAAATCCAAATGATGGCTTATGGGATAACATTTCAAGTCACATTTTAGTCTGTGAAGATCAATGACAGGAATACTGAAGTAAATGCTAAAATGTCAGCATACTGAGGTTCTGTAAAGTGATGTATTAAAAATGTGCTGGTTCCCCACACACAGAAAATTACATAAAAACTCAGTGTAGGACTAATGGCAATCTTAATTACATTTCTTGAACAATACAGATTATATATATAAAGACAAGTGTCCTGACTGACTCATCAACGCCCAGCCCAACCCCCGGGACCTAGAAACATGAAATTTGGGGGGGACATTCCTTTTGTGATATAGAGGCTCGCTAAGAAGGGATTTTAAGAAATTCACTCCCTAAGGGAGTAAAAAGGGGTCAAATGTGTTTTCCCATAGGGATACAGCTTCCCTCTGTGGCTGGGAGGCTGCTCATCCCCCCCCCCCCGCGCCAACTGCCAACTCAGCCACTCTCCCCTGAGGTCATTTGCATATGCAGCCTTGATTGGCCATCAGCCGAACATTCTAAACAGTATGCAGGACACATGCAGTAATCAGGACACATTCAATGATTCCCAATCATTGAACGTGTCCTGAGGTAAAAATACACCTCCCTTCTAGGGTTGCCAATCTCCCTGTGGGGCCTAGCTTTCCTGTATGGCTGGCAGGCTGATGGGTCAGCTGTGGAACTGTGTTCTGAGGTAAAAATTAGGTCAAGGAAACTGCAGACAGTTGAAGAA
This sequence comes from Eublepharis macularius, assembly GCF_028583425.1. Lineage (NCBI taxonomy): Eukaryota > Metazoa > Chordata > Lepidosauria > Squamata > Eublepharidae > Eublepharis > Eublepharis macularius. The sequence continues at coordinate 39,731,396 of NC_072791.1, forward strand.
AGACAGTACAAGACTCCTGAAAAGGGATTTTATATAAAAGTCAGTATGGCAGCTGAGTTTTTAAATGTTCATGGGGAGATGATGCACAACCTTTCTAGGGGTCATTTCAATGTGAACCTCTCACATGAACCTGCCAAAGGGCCCAGTACACCACCCCTCCCTCAGTCCAACTCCACCTCACATCTCTTGCAGCCATCACCTATCACTGGCCCCAAGAAGCCTCCTGGCAGACATTGTACAAGATATACCAATGCTAAAAGGAGGAAGCAACTTAGAGATGTGCCAAAGAAATATGCACATTGTACTTCTGCAGTGCACTGAGCAGCAGTGGGCAAGTTCCAAGTCCAAAGGAAAGGTGATCATCCCTGCAGGCCTGGGCACAGTAGTGACGACCTCAGCAGATCTAACAGCCACAATATACCCTGATATCGTCACTATCAGAAAAAAGTCCATGGACAGGCTGTGCAAGCATGCCACTCTGACCCCCAAGAAAGACAAAGCTGCCATCATTAATGAAATATAACTTAACTCCCTTGAAGGAGAAGAAATAGAGTACAGATCTGTGGATTCAGTGGTGCAAATGGATGATGAGGTCCACTACCCTATAGAGTTCCTCAACATGCTTAACCCTCCTGGCTTCCAAGCTTACAAGCTTCTCCTCAAAGTGGGGGCTCCAGTGATGCTGCTCCAGAACCTCAGCCCACCCAAACTCTGTAATGGCACCGGACTGCAAGTGAAAGTCTCCACAGGAACATCATCGAGGCCACATTGTTCACTGGCGGGGGGGGGTGTCAGTGTTCATACCACGCATACCACTCATACCATCAGAGAACCCCTTCAAATTCAAGAGACTACAGTTCCCCCTCAAGGCCTGCTTTGCTATGACAATCAACAAGGCTCAGGGGCAGACACTGAAGGTGGCAAGAATTGACTTGAGGGAGAACTGCTTCTCACATGGGCAGTTCTCTGTGGCCTGCTCGAGAGAGAGAGCGCACCCAGCAGCCTGGTGATCCTAGCACCTGAGGGGAAAACCACCAATAAGGACTACAATGAGGTCCTTCAGTAGGAAAAAAAAAGTTGCACATATTTTTCACTTTATTTATTGCACTACAATCTTTTAAAAATCTCTTTGATAAATGTTACACTTCAAAATGCACTTCATCAGCTTTCAGCATCAACATGCTTCACTTTATTCAAACACCTTTGTGAAGCTTGGGTACTATGCTATTATACTACAAAACCAACTCACCCCCCGCCCCCAACCAAAAAATGTTACATACCCATAAGTATTATCTGGATTTAAAGTAGTTAAATACCATAGCGAAGCACAGGCATCAAGCTAGTCTATATATATAAAGACAAGTGTCCTGACTGACTCATCAACACCCAGCCCAAACCCCTGGACCTAGAAGCATGAAATTTGGGCAGGACGTTCCTTTTGTGATGTAGGGGCTCGCTAAGAAGGGATTTTAAGAAATTTGCCCCCTAAGGGGGTAAAAAGGAGTCAAACGTGTTTTCCCATAGGGATACAGCTTCCCTGTGCAGCTGGCAGGCTTCTCCTCCCCTGCCAACTGCCAACTCAGCCACTCTGCCCTGATTGGGCTAGCTTTCAAGGTCATTTGCATATGGGGCCAACATTCTAAACAGTTTCTAAGGGAGTCAGTGGCCATTTCCACACACGTTGAATAATGCACTTTCAATGCACTTTCGTAATCCTTTAGAAGTGGATTTTTTGTTCCACACATGGAAAATCAGTTTCAAATCTTCACTAAAGAGTATTGAAAGTGGATTATCCAACGTGTGTGGAAGCAGCCAGTGAATGTGTGCTGAGGTAAAATGCACATCACAGTCTTCCCCTAAAAGGTCACTAGGGTTGCCAATCTCCCTGTGATGTAGGGTTGCCAGCCTCCAGGTGGTGGCTGGAGATCTCCCAGAATTACAACTGATCTCCAGGTGACAGAGATCAGTTCCCCAGGAGAAAATGGCTGGTTTGGACAGTGGACTGTATGGTATTATACCAATCTGAGGCCCCTCCCATCTCCAAACCCCACTCTATCCAACCTGGACCTGGCAACCCTACTGTGAGACCTGCCTGCTTGCACCCCCCCTCTCTCTGATGGGTCAGCTGTGCAACTTTGTGTTCTGAGGTAAAAATAAGGTCAAGGATACAACAGACAGTTGAAAAAAGACAGTACAGTCCTGAATAGGGATTTTATATAAAAGTCAGTAAGGCAACTGAGTTTTTAAATGTTCATGGGGAGATGGTGCTCAGCCTTTCTATGGGCCATTTCAATGCAAACCTCTCACATGAACTTGCCGAAGTGCCCAACACACTACCCCTCCCTCAGTCAAACGCCAAGTCACACCTCTCATGGCCATCACCTCTTACTGCCGTCAATAAGCCTTCTGGCAGATTTCCTGCAAGATACACCAATGCTAAAAGGAGGAAGCAACTTAGAGATGTGGCAAAGAAATATGCACATCATACTCCTGTGATGCACCAAGCATCAGTGGCTAATTACCAGCAAGATCACCGCAAGGTGCACAAAGTGGCAGAGTCTCTCTATGAGCAAAGCAGTCCTGGAATACAAGTAGAGAGGCACTCACTTCCATGAAAGGTCAAGGCTCACTCAGGCATGGCCTATGGTCCTTTGCTAGCTTCAACCTGCCTCTTAACCTCATCCATGCAGAAACCCCCCTGTTCAGCATCTTAAAACAAAGAAAAATGGCCCAAGTCCTGTGGAACTGTAAGCTCATTGTTTGGGATGAGAACACCATGGCACACAAGGGGTGCTTTGAGGCACTGAAAATAACTCTAAAAGATGTCAGGGGAAACGAGAGAGTGATGGGGGGGAGTCACTGTGATGCTGGCTGGAGACTTCCGGCAGACTCTGCCAGTAGTCCCAAGGGGAACTCGAGTTTATGAGCTTACCGGGTGTGTCGAGGCATCATAACTGTGGCCACTCATCAGGAAACTCTCATTAAGAAAGAAGGTGAGGGTCCACTTGAGAGGGTCCACTTGACCACTGGGAAATTCTCTGAACTCCTATTAAAAATAGATGACAGAGTATCCCGAGTCCAAGGGAAAGGTGACCATCCTTGTAGACTTGGACACAGTATGATGACCCTAGCAGACCTAACAGCCACGATATACCCTGATATTGCCACTATTACGGAGAAGTCCATGGACTGGCTATGCAAGTGTGCCATTCTGACCCTCAAGAACGACAAGGCTGCCATCATTAATGAAACACAACTCCCTCAAACGGGCAGAAATGGAGTAAAGATCTGTGAACTCAGTGGTACAAATGGATGATGCGGTCCACTACCCATGTGGAGTTCCTCAACACGGTCAACCCTTCCGGCGGCCCAGTCCACAAGCTTCTCCTCAAAGTGGGGGCTCCAGCGATGCTGCTCTGGAACCTCAACCCACCCAAACTCTGCAATGGAACTAGACTGTGAGTGAAAGCCCTCCACAGGAACGTCGTCAAGGCAATATTGTTCACTGGTAATACTCGGAGGGAGTTGGTGTTCATACCACGCATACCATCAGAGAACTCCTTCGAATTCAAGAGACTGCAGTTCCCCCTCAAGGCCTGCTTTGCTATGATGATCAACAAATCCCAGGGCCAGACACTGAAGGTGGGAGGAATTGACTTGAAGGAGGATTACTTCTCACATGGTCAGTTCTATGTGGCCTGCTCATGAGCTCACCCAGCACCTGGTAATCCTAGCACCTGACGCGAAAACCACTAATATGGTCTACAAAGAGGTCCTTCAGTAGAAAAAAACAATTGTATGTATTTTTCACTTTATTTCTTGCACTATAATCTTTTCCTTTTAAAAATCTCTTCAACCAATGTTACATTTCGAAATTCACTTCATCAGTTTTAGGCATCAACACACTTTGCTTTATTCAAACACTTTTCTGAAGCTCAGGTACTATGCTATTATACTACAAAACCAACTAATAAAAAAAACTCTCCACAAACCAAAAAATATTACATACCCATAAGTATTATAACTGGATTTAAAGTAGTTAAATACCGTAGTGAAGCATGGGCATCAAATTAGTTTGTATATAAACCTGATAAACAAAACTGTTATATTTAGTTTCAGTATATGAGCTTTCCGTGTTACTATGGTGTTGTGAAAATAGCAAAGCAGTAGACTCCTGTGATAATAGAATATTTACTAAACAAAGAACTAGATAAAGATGAGAATATGTAAATTACAAATCGAAATATTTATCTTTGTCCAATTTGATTTGGACCAAACACACTCCTGAGTATTGCAGAAGGCCCAATCACTGAATGTTGGGAGGTTCCAAGCCAACTAGTGGGAGATGGAAGAAACTGGGATTCACATTTGAGGAGTGCAATTGATGTCCCTGGTGCAATAATATCACTTCTAGCATCACCTGGAAGTGATATTATCAACTGAAGGTGATGCTCTAGCATTTGTCCAAAACAATATGGTTTAACTGTATGGTTAAACTTTACAGTTTAGCCATGGAGATTTTGGTGAATACCAGAGAGTCAACCAGCATGATGGTGTCACTTTCAGTTTGTACTTTAAAAGACATCTTCATGTTGGGGGAGCTGATTGTCCCTCCCCTCCTCCTATTTGACCAGGAAATTTCATTCCAGCACCGAACTGAGCAGCAACAGACAATGGAAGATACGAATGGGAGCTCTCCCACTCTTTCAGGAGACCTGACCATCCTAATGGTAAGGAGACTGCCTGTCAACAGCTCCCCAACCCCTGCAAGGTTGGTGCGGGGAAAATATCCCCCAAAACCCAAAAACGCCATTGGTGAGACGGTGTGACATCTTTTCTGGGCGCAGGTTTTACCATACAGTTTTCCTCAAAATTCCTGGAGTGGAAAGACATCATTTCCAGGTTCAGCCCCACAAAGCCCTGGGGTTGCCGGGAATAATCCTGTTTACCATACTGAGGACTAGAAGGTTGTAGGAGCAGTCATGACAGACATGAACATGGTTCAATCCCCTCTCTACAAAAAAACAAATCACTAGGTGACAAAAGATCATTGTGATGATAAAATAAAGGAGGAAAGAACCATGGATCCCTCCTTGAGGTTTTCTGATTTTTGCAAACACAACAACACATTTCTGAACAGTTTTAATTCCATACTGAATATGTATGGAATTAAAACTGAATTCTGTAAGTATGCTTTTACTTGATCATTCTGTGCTATCTAATATGTCAAAACAATCTATTTTTTTTCAGCATTGTTTTTCAGCTGTGTCCTAGATTTCTGCTTTTTCAAATTTCTATTCTCCTTACGTATTGTATTATTTTTGAGTGCCCCAGTCAACCAGGGCCGGATCGAGGGGGAGCAGGGGGGTAGTATGCCCCCGGCACCACCAGGGAGGGGGCGCCAGGAGCAGCTGCCAGCGCTGGGAGTACGTGGGCGGCAGCGCAGGCAGCCTCCCTGCCCCCCACGCTGCCTTTCGCCTGCCCTGCAGGACAGGTGGAGGCTGGCTTGCTGCGCGCCCTCTCCTGCAGGGCAGGCAAAAGGCAGCGCAGGGGGCTGCAAGGCCGCCTGCGCCATTCACCTGCCCCACAGAACAGGGGGCGGCTGGCCACCCCCTGTCCTGCGGGGAGGCGTATGGCGCGGGCAGCTTCCCAGCCCCCCGCACTGCCCGAGCGTGCGGCATGCTCTGCCCTGCATGATGACATCACAGAAGTGACATCATCACGCAGCACCGGGAGCGCGTGTGTGCTGTGTGCACGCATGAGGGGTCAGACTAGGGTTGCCCTGGGCGCTGGCAACCCTAGATCCAGCCCTGCAGTCAATGTTTGTAATCCTAAGTAATCCTCGAGTCAGTGAGAGACTATAAATAATGTAAATAAAATAAATAATAGTGAGAAGGGGGGGTCATCCAACCCCACCTTCTTACTGTAGCCCCCTGAGACATATGCCACATTGTTCTCAAGAGTTCCTGAACTGGTGTTTCAGAGCCATGCTGGTGGAAAGGAAAGTGTGCAAGACCTCTTCTGTGATGCCCTTCAGTTTGTGAGAACTTGGATGAAATCGTTAGTAAGATCTAATGACCCAGGAAAGACTTGAATAACTTGAATGTTTTACAGAGAACCAAGGCCTAGTCTGATGGCATCCCTCCTTCCTGACAACCATTTCTGATTAAATGAATTTGATCTCAGCTTAAAGAAAGCTGCCTCACCATGCATACAAACTGGCTATAAAACTCCTTGCATGGCTCCCAAAACGACTACATGGAGACATGCACATTGTTTTGTCAGGTGTCCATTCAAGTTAGTGAGAAGTGTAATGATGGAGAGGTATCCTCATAGAAGGCATGAAGGCAGCTTCTGCGCACTGAAGGGTCCACTGGGGGTGTATAGACAAGGTGCTGTGGCATCTTCTAAATATATTTCTTAACATTACACTTGAGTAAGAGGCTATTTGCCCATATTAGAGCCGTACTGTATGAATTGGCTACCATTACACATTAAGCACACACTCTTAAGCATGCCTAGTAAGTCCCATTAAATCAATTACAAACAAACTACTCACTGTGAGGCTACAATACAATGTATGTTTGTTTGTATGATATTGTTCACTTCCGTCATCCATCATATTTCAGATCATATTTTTACCATCCTATTTTTTAGCAATCCAGCTACTGAATATTTTATACACTGTTCCTCATTTCCTTTCAACCTGGAGAGAACGGATATAATGGCACAAATTTGCCACAGGAGAAATTTAGTCGCTGCAACTAATCTTCCAGCTCATTAGACTTTAGTGAATACAGTGATCTTACTTCATTAAATATGTTTATTTGCTGGTACCGTTCTTCAATTTTGTAAACTTCCTTAAATATTAACCACGGTCCTTTTAAAGCTGCAATGTATACTGTCGTGAAGAATGAATGGAGTGGCGCTGCTGTGGGAAAATGGGATCATTACTGCTTTAATCTAAAAATGAGCAGCCCGGGGTCATTTGGATATTTCAGATTGAGAGATTAAAACTCCATTGCTTGCTGCGAAATGTAATGTAAAAGTTTCTGCCTGTGTCTTCCAGAGCTCATTTTCTGGGAAGTCTCATGGTACTTTCTGAACACAAGGTTCTTTTGCAGAATGTTAGTTTTTTTAAAAAACGGCTTGGCTTCTGATGGAAGATGAAAAATAGTTGACTTGATAGGTAGAGTAACAAAATTAAAACAGTCTTATTATGGAGGGCATTCTGTTCTTATGATTTGCCTTTTTCTGTAGAATTTTATTGTTACCTGTCTTGGCAAATTATCAATAAGAGGGCAGTCCAACTTTCCTCTGAGAGAGGGGCAGTGTCTCAGTAGTACTAGTGAGCACATGGTTTTGATGTATGATTGCTCCTATTAAACAATCTGGGCACTTCAGGTTGATAGGGGTGAACAGATTTAACAAAGAGATGGCATAGGCAGCACGGGGCAAGAAAGGCACCTGTTTCATCACCATGTTTCAGATAGAAAAGGTGAAAAAGAAAATATTTTCTGTTTGGGAAGATTGTAAGATGAGAAACAAAGACACACACACAGGGAAATCTACTTTACCATTTTTTTAGCCGTCCAGCTTTTTTCTCCACACAGCCCGCCCCAGGGGTACAATTTCAAACAAGGTACAGCTTGGCATGCAGTGATGAGAAACACATTTCTACCCATACAGTGGCAGGGTGGTGGTGGTTTTGCACCCATTTCCCTCAAAGAACTGGAAGCACCAAACATGGTGACTGAAGTAAAAGGAAGAGCTGCCTCATGCTGCGTACCCAACAAGATGGCTGAGAATGGGAGGCTATCTGAAGTGGTTTCCTCCCTGGTATATGGGTCCATACCTGAAAAGAGAAAGTCCGAGGATAACTAGAGAAACATAATTGAAATGACGTTCAAGATGAGACTTACCTAGGATCCTTGAGTTTCTTGTTTGAGAAAAAATATATTAAACCAAGTTTAATGAGTGCTTTAAAAGTGGGGGGACAGAAAAGTACCTCCTAGGGTCCACTGGGAAAATGATCTTATAATAGAACTATATTTATTTATTGTTGAGTGTGAACTATATGTATGTAGATATTCTATTTATTGCATATTTATTATTATAATTATTGATATTGAGCACTATGCACTTTACTTGTACATTGTATTAACTCACGGTAATTAGATTTTTGCATTGTATGCTTCAATTTTTCAAGAGTTGTTAATTGTCAATTTCCTCCACAGGAAGTCGTTGATCTTCCTTTGCTTTGTGAGTTCCTGCAAGCCAGCAGCCAACCACTCCTTCCACTACACAAAAATACCAAACATTTATAACTGCGTCCCAGACAGTCCAATAAAAAGCCAGACTGCCCTGGAGAAAACCAGACACCTGGCAACCTAGGTATCTCAATTCCCCAGTGAGGGCGGGGGATCCCCTGCTTCTACCCTCTGCCCGCCCACCACAACTTACCTGGCTGGCAAGGGTAAAAGGTACAGGAACAGGCCTTCTGGGTGCACTGTCAGAGTGGCACAACGATGTCACTTCTGGGAGTGACATCATCAATCCACCCCAAGAGCTCTCCCATGCTTCACAGCGGCCCAATTTGGTCCCAAAAACGAGCTTCTTCGGGGGCCCAAATTGGCCTGCTGTAAAGCCCGTGTGTGCCCCTCTACATGTAATAACATTTGATTTATATACCACCCTTCAGGAGAACTTAACACAGAGTGATTTAGAAAGTATGTCATTATTATCCTCACAACAATCACCCTGTGAGGTGGGTGGGGCTGAGAGAGCGCCAGAGAGCTATAACTGACCCAAAGTCACCCAGCTAGCTTCAAATGGAGGAGTGGGGAATAAAATCCAGTTCTCCATATTACAGTCCCGTCGCTCTTAACCACTACACTAAACTGGCTACACCAAACTCTACACAGTGATGCCACTTCCTGGGAAGTGACATCATCGTGTGGCCCCAAGAGCACTCCCGTGCTTCATAGCAAGCCTATTTGAGCCCCAAATAGGCTGAATGGGGCTCATTTGGGGCAAAATTGGCCTGCTGCAAAGCGTGCACATGCCCCTGCCCTTACACTACATCATTTCCCAGGAAGTGACGTCATTGTGCCACCCCAAGAGTGCTCCCGTGCTTCTCAGCAGAGGGAAGGCTATATGTCAGTAAGGGCTATTAAGATACATTTTTAAAAAATTCTTCTTTACACAATTTCTCCCTGAAATCCAACAATCAATTTCCTTTCCTCTTTTTGGTATCTGGAGTCATTTTCTAATCAATCCCTTTTTGATCAAAGAGAAGTTTGAAGAAAGGAAGGGCAGGATGGGAGATTCTGCAAAATTCCAGAATTTCACTCTGTAGATGCTCAGAGACAGGCAATGTCTTCACAACCCTTCCTATCCTCCTACTAGAGCAACCACTGTGGGGGAGTGTAATGTAAAACAGTTGCAAGCAGGGCCGGTGCACCCATAGAGGCCAGGTAGGCGGTGGCCTCAGGTGCAAGGGCACTGGAGAGGCGCCGGAGGGGGTGTCGGGGCGGAGGCACGCGCCACGGAGCTGGCGTGGCTGGCCTGCAGCCAGCCAGCCCCATGCCACCGCCGCCACACGCCCCCAGCCGGGTGGAGCAGCCACAAGCCGCTGCTGGGGCGGAGTGCGGAGCAGCCTCCGCCCACCACCCCAGCCATCCGCTGGCGAATGTCCCTGGCTTGCGCTGCGCGATGACATCATCGCGCAGTCTGTAGTGCGCGCATGCAGGAGGGTTGCCACAGGTGCCAGAAACCCTGGCGCCGGCAGTGGTTGCAAGGGCTGAAGTTACAAAAGGGCCCATTGATTTCTCTTCAAAGAGAAATGGAAGAAAAATACCTCTTTTAAAAGAGAAAAAAATTGAACAGCAGGAATCAGTGGCTGTATCTCAAAAAGTGAATTTCAGAAAAAATAAATTCCCCTCCCCGTAGCGACACTAAAGGCAGCTTAAGTCAGCCGTCTGCAAACATCACAAGGAAACTTCAAGGCCAATCTGAACATCTCTATCCTTTAGGATGTCAGTAAAATACTGGCTGGAGTGGAGGAGCAGAGAAATCTGAGTATTTAAGTAGGTATAGTGATTGTTAATATAGCTTCATCTTAGTGATATGCTGTTACTGAAGAAGGTGGTGTATATGTGTGTGTGTGTGTTCAGTATTCAGGGTTTGTTCAAGTGAATATTGATTTTTTTTTATTTGACTTTTTTAATTACTGAAGGACCTGACCAACAACCTGATGAGAGGTAACCCTCGCGGTGTTACTGGGCCATCACAAGCTTTATTTTGATGTCCATCAAAATAACACTGCCCTTTTAGTACGGGTTGCTGCTGCCAGCATTCTGGGCAAACCCACCCTGTTTGAAACATGGGCAACATTATGTGGGTTTTGTGTATCCAAACCTGGACATAAAACATTTCCAAGAAGTGTTAGGCTTCATCTTCCCCCCTCGGTATGCCGCTTGGTTAATGTTGCTTAGCACCAAAAGCTCAGTGCTCCATCTACAAAATCCCTTGAGGTTCCTAGTCAATTATATATATAGTCAATTATATATATATAATATTGGGGCCTAGGACCTAGGCCTGATTAATAGAGTGCAGATACATAGATAGACCAGATTAACAGATAACTTAGCTGTATCTAGGGTTGTTTAATTTGCATGTTTAGCAAAGGCCCATGGGGCATGTATATAAAAAAAAGACGTCACCATGACTAAGAGGAGTGGTGTTATACAGGACTAGGCTAGCTGGAAATAGTAGAGAAAGAAGAGTTGAAGCTGCTGCTTTTTGGAAGGCAAAGATTGTTTCCAAGCTTTGGAGCTAAGAAGATCACATAGCTGAATCTGCTAGCTGGAAGAGCTGAACCCTTCTCCTTGGGAGAATTGCAGTAACTGACAAGAGCTGAAGAAGCAAGGAAGAGCAAAGAACAGGAATTGCTGGCAGCTGAACTCCTTGACTCTTTGAGACCAGCATCCTAGTACAGAGCTGCCCCACTCCATCTTGCTAGGAGAAAAGGGGAACTGCTCCTAGGGCAACAAGCAAGCTCCAGGATTCAGACAGCATCTTTACAGAGTCCTGCTGTGGCAAGGCCTTTTGGATATTTCGGACTCTGTTCCAGGCACAGCCTCTGGCCAAATCCACACAACTGTCTGTGTACTTTACCAAGGGATTGTGAGTAGGACTTCGCACTGGGGTCACTGGTTACTGATCCAGTATTGATAACTTTGGGAATGTTTCTTAGTTGTGTTTAAATAAATTGCATTTATATTTTGAATTGGTAAATGGTGAACCTGGTCCTCTGGGGGTTACATATATATATAATTTTCATAAAAAAACAATGAACCCATAGAAACAAATGTTGTTGATAACGTTGCCTTTCTGTAACCATGTTAACACTAGACATATTTTCAGTTATTAGTTCAGGCAAATTTTGATACCTTCCACTCACCCTGCCACTGGCAAAAAAAAAAAAAAATCACTTTCCTGTTGTAGGATACATTTCTCTAGCTGCAGAATATTAAAGGGAAAATTGAACATATTGTCTGATTCTGCTTTCCTTCTCTTTATTTTAACTGCTATGATTTGTCCCAATTGAATGCATGCCTGGTGCAGGCTGAACTCTATTTGGACTAATTTTTATATTCTGCTGTTCTTTATTACTGTGCTAGGTCTAGAGACACTTCACTTCATTGACAATAAACCTCTGAGTTCCACTTTTGATGCAATTGGGAGGATTACATCATTTACAAAGGCATGACTTCCCATTTATCATAACAACGTCAAGCAGAATTTATGATCTTAACACTATGGCAGTGTCGACATCATGAAAAGAGGCTTAACATGAAGATCCCATTAGAAATTACACTGTTCTCACCAGAAAAGTTGACAAATTACCTGTTTACAACAAGGGCCACGTTCTAAAGAGCAAGGCCTGGAGGAAAAAGTAACTATTTTGCAATGATATACAACTTGGAACTTCATTAGAAAAGAGAAGGTGGAATGGTATGGTGGCTTGACTAAGGCTAAGTCAAGTCATAGCTAAGGTAAGATAGAATCAGATTACAGCAGGCTTTCAAAAAACTATACTATCTCTCACAAACACAAGAAGAAGAGCAGAAAAGGAGATTTTTTTCATACAGTGAGCTTTCATTGCCACTGCGAATGCAGATTCTTGTGCATTAGTGATGGAGCTTCTACATAACGGGAATTTACACTTTCATCTTTTTTCTGATTTTTCCTTCTGTACATGTTCCTCAGCAACGCTGCATTGGTTTTTAAGAGCACAATCCACATGGCTGTTTTGGTGACTTGTTGACTTTCAGGGAATGTTTTCTCCTGTTATTTTATTCTCTCCTTATTTTCACAGAATCACAGAAACACAGAGTTGGAAGGGGCCATACAGACCTTCTAGTCCAACCGCCTGCCCAATGCAGGATGAGCCTAAAGCATCTCTGACAAATATTCATCCAGCCTCTTCTTGAAAACTGTCAGTGAAGGGGAGCTCACCACCTCCCTAGGCAGCTTGATTGCACCTTTGAATTACTCTGATGGTGAAAAAGTTTTTCCTAATATCCAGCCGGTACCTTTGTGCATGTAACTTAAGCCCATTGCCTCGGGTCCTATCCTCTGCTGCCAACTGGAACAGTTCCTTGCCCTCCTCCAAATGACAGCCTTTCAAATATTTAAAGAGAGCAATCATGTCCCCCCTCAATCTCTTCTTCTCCAAACTAAATATTCCCAAGGCCCTCAGCCTTTCCTCGTATGGCTCAGTCTCCAGACCCCTGATCATCCTTGTCGCTCTCTTCTGCATCCTCTCAATTTTGTCCACATCCTTTTTGAAGTGAGGCCTCCAGTACTCCAGGTGCGGCCAGACCAGGGCAGTACAGAGAGGAACTGTGACCTCCTGCGATTTTGATGCAATGGCCCTTTTGATACAACCCAAGACTGAGTTTGCCTTTTTTGCCACCACATCACACTGACTGCTCATATTTAGTTTACAGTCCACTCTTACTCCAAGATCTCTTTCGCATACACTACTACCCAGAAGTATATCCCCCATCCTGTATTTGTGCTTCACATTTTTGTGGCCCAGATGTAATACTGTGCACTTACCTATGTTGAATTGCATCCTGTTCACAACCGCCCACTTCTCCAGAGTATTCAGGTCTTGTTGAATTTTTAACTCTATCTTCTTGGGTGTTTGCCACTCCTCCCAATTACCCCTTCATCCAGATCATTGATAAAAATATTGAAAAGTACTGGGCCCAAAACCGAACCCTGCGGCATCTCACTGGACACCTTCCTCCAATCTGATGAAACGCCATTGACCACCACTCTTTGGGTGTAGTTCTCTAACCAGTTCCCTATCCACCGAACTGTCCTATAGTCCAGTCCGCAGTCTTCCAATTTACCCATTAGAATGTCATGGGGAACATCAGAAGCTTTGTTGAAATCCAGGTAAATCACATCGACAGTGTTACCACAATCCAGTAAGCTCATCACTCCATCAAAGAAGGAAACCAGGTTGGTCTGACAAGATCTGTTGGGGACAAAACCATGTTGACTTCCCCGGCTCACTAAGCAGTTCTTCAGATGCTTACAGATCAATCCCTTTAAAATCTGCTCTAATATCTTCCCAGCAACAGAAGTCAGACTGACCAGCCTGTAGTTTCCCGGGTCATCCTTCTGTCAGGTCCAATGTATATGTAAACTGTACTGACTCCATTTTCTAATGCTTCTAGTGTTTAAGTGCTTTTCCCACAGGTGCACCACTTCCCAGGCAGATCTCTCACCGGAGGAGATTGTTTTGTCTAACGCCGTTCCACCAAGCATTGGCCTTGAGAGAGAGCAACTCCAAGCTAGGATTTTTTCTAGTGCAAGTGGTGCACCTGTGGGAAAAGCACTTAAACACTAGAAGCATTAGAAAATGGAGTCAGTACAGTTTACATATACATTGGACCTGACACCTTCTTCCCTTTCTTAAAGATTGGGATAACATTCGCTCTTCTCCAATCTTGTGGCACATCCCCAGTCCTCCAGGAGGCCTTGAAGATGATGGACAGAGGCTCTGCAAGTTCTCCAGAAAGTTATTTGAGCACTCTTGGGTACACACCCTCCAGCCCAGGGGATTTGTATTCATCTAGTGCAGCCAGGTGCCTCTCTACAACCTCTCTGTCAATGTCAACTAGCCACCCAGGTGTCCTGTCCTGTCTTCTACCATCTCTAGATGGGCTCAAGTTCTTCAGGGAGAAAACAGAGGCAAAAAAGTCATTAACCATGTCTGTTTTTTCTCTGTCTGCGGAGACGTCGTCTCCCCATGAGACGGGAGGGCAATCTCATGGTGCCACCAAAGTAGGGCCACCTCAGCAGGGGCCCCCTGCAAGTGTTGAGCGCTTGCAGGTATGCAATGGAAGCTGTGCCAACGCCAAAGGGAATGCACCAGTGGACAAGTATCTCACCTTCCGGACGCGTGCCCTCTCCTGCTGCCCTTTCCGATGCGTCCAGTATTCTCTGCATTGCATGGCGGTGAGGCACAGGATGGAGCGATCCCCCCTGCTGCCACCGCAAAAACGCCTCGTGGAGGGCGCAGACACACCGAGGCTATGTGAAATAGCGGACCAAGCATGCGGTGTGCGGCCCCGCGCACCGCGCATCAGCTCCTCCCGCGTAGCCCAGTCGGAGCATGGAGGAGAGGAGCAGCTCCACCTCCAGTCACCGCCAGGGGCTCTGCGCGTGCTGGCGAGGCAGCATGGCTGCTGATGCGAAGTGTGGGCTCGTGGGCATGGCCAAAAAAAACCCTAACGTCCAACGGCTACCATCCGAACTCAGTGGGCCCCCCACGGGCTGCGGAGTATGTCAATCATTACGAAGCGCCCCCATTCGGCAACCCCAATACCCACCACACCCCTGGACAGTGTCGATTGGACAAATCAGTTAATCAAATATTAACAAAGTGCTTCTTTCGTGTCACAGGCCCGCCAAGACACTGCAGGGGAGGGGCCGCAATCATGCAGACAGGGAGCTGGCCGTCAAGCATATTCAGCATGCATAGCATGTGTCCGCTGTTGTGTTTTAAAGGGGCACCCCAGCAAGCTTAAGTGTTGTGTCAACAAGCCCGCTCGGCCGCGCCTTGCTCGGAGCGTGCAGTGCACTGAGTGCATTGTCGGTTTTGTGGGCCCAGAACAAAACTTATGGTTCTCAAGCAATGGGCTTCGGACACCGCATGACACCACCTGCCGGCCACTGCAGGAACAACCGCTGACGGCTTATTTTTCAGCTGTGGGTTGTGAGCATGCGCCAAGGGAAGCGCGTCACAGAAGCACAGCCGAGAACCCGTGGACGCTCGACCGCGAACATGTGTAGGACGGGGTGCCGATTCTGCCGAAATACACGTACAGCACGTGAACAGCAAAACCCGCGGGAGACACGTGTAAGTACAATCGCGTGGAGAACGTGTGAGATTCGTATCGTCTGTTTCGGCTCATAGTTAACAGAATTGACCCGAATGAACCAATGCTTAGATTTAGCAAGGCAGATTCACATGATGACTAGGCTCATCCATAGTTATGTTTTGAATGGATGCTTATCTTGGTCACTGTCTTCTATTGATATCAGGGAAGTTAAGATTGTACTGATATTGCTCTCTGCTGATTGACCTCCCCCCACCCCATTACTGGGTTTCCTGTTTCATTCTTTATGTTAAAAATTTAGGTGGTTTTCCTGCTATCTTCAATGTGAAACACAAACTACTTAAGCAGCAAATCATTTCTTCACTGAAGTCCATAAAGCAGATTTAGACAAAACATGTTGAGTGGTTTGGTCTTATTAAATACAGCACATGGGACAAATATATTGAATAAAAGCTGCTGGAGAAAAAAAAAAAAGACTGTAATGTCATCAAATAAAATTCCCCAGTTGAATATTGGCAATTTTCATCTGGGTATATCAAATGCTGTTCCTCTTTCGCCCTTCCTTATCTCTTTGTCTCCTCTTAGAATCCTATTTTACACCAAGTTCTTCCTGAAGGATATTCACATATTGTGCTTTTTCACTGACTTTCTGACTTTGCACTTCTGTAACACCAAGGACTCTGTTATTTGTTTCATTTTAAAAGGGTTTCAAGTGGGTAGCCGTGTTGCTCTGCAGTAGCAGAGCAAGATTTCTTTAAAGAGCTACTTAGGGTTCCCAGCTGCCACTGGTGGCCACCAGAAGGCACCTCAGGAGCATGTGGCATGCACGTGCTCCCTACCTGTGCGGCAACATCACTTCATTGAGTGACATCATTGTGCTGCCCATGGGAGCGTTTCTGCACTTTGTCTGTGCCCTATTTGCGCTCCAAAGCAGCAGAATCGTCTCTGGGAAAAGCGCGGAAGCGCTTGCATGGCCGCCGCAAAGACATCACTCATGGAAATGACGTTGCCACGCAGCCGGTGTGGTGATGTCACTTATGGAAGTGACATCATCATGTCGCCACCGGAGTGCATGTGCAAAGTGCACATACGAGGATTCAAACCGGCTGGGGAGAAGGTTAGTGCCAGGTCCCAGGAAAAAGGGACCTGGCAAACCTAGAGCTAGTGGACCCAAATCTTGTTACTTTAATAAGGCACAAGCTTTTCAACAGAATGAGAGCGTAGGTATATGGAAAGGATTTGGAGGAAAGGGTGAAAATATCAACCAATGGAAATTTTAGGTGGGTAGCTATGTTGGTCTACAGTAGAAGAGCTGAATTTGAGTCCAGTAGCATCTTAGACACCAACAAGATTTTCAGGGACTCAGATCCTGCTGTTCACCCAATGGAAGAATTCTTTAAACACTGCTGATTTTTAAGGCTTAGGAAGGATAATAAGGTATCAGCAATTACTTCCTGATTCCAGCCACTCATTCAACAAAAAAGGGGGGCGGGAGAGATAAGCCTGAATGACTTATATATACATAAAAATAGAGGGCCTCTCCCAAGGTGGCCACTTTGAGGTATAATAACAACAACATCAACATTCATTTTATATACCACCTGTCAGGACAATTTAACACCCGCTCAGAGCAATTTACAAAGTATGTTATTATTATCCCCACAACAATCACACTGTGAGGTGATTGAGACTGAGAGAACTCCAGAGAGCTGTGACTGCCCCAAGGTCACCCAGCTGGCTTCAAGATGAGGAGCAGGGAATCAAACCTGGTAGTCCAGATTAGAGTCCCACTGTTCTTAACCATTACACTACACTAATAAGCTGTCGACAGTGATGACAGAGGTTTAAAATGATTAGTATTTTGTCAATTTCAGGATTAAAAAGGCAGCAACAAGGAGATGCTAAGAAGTCACATCTTCAAAATGAAAAAAAAGCCAAATCTAACAGTAAGAGGCCTTCCATGGCTAGCAAAGTAAAAACTAAGGAACAGCTTGAAGTAATCAAATGCATGCTTATAGATAGGCAGCCAATTAGCCAACTGAAAGGTAATTTAGGCAAATAGCTTGAAAGGTCTCCTAACAACTTAGGCATCTCACAGCTTTAATTAATGTTATGCTCACATCTCCAAGGCAGAGATGTGAGAGATGGATTCTACTTAGAAGGAAACAGACACATCAATATTTCAAATGAAGTTAAGAGCCACCAGTGAAATATAAGTACTGATGAAATGGGAACTTGCAAGTAACCCCCTGTAATATATTGCCAATGGCAGCCAACACCATAGAATGTCTGGATCTTGAGCCTGCTTGACAAACTAATACCTCAGCTAGTTTCTTTGTTATGTAGCTCCCCCCCCCCCCCCGGTAGGGTGACCTGATTAGTAGACAGTGTAGTCACTCCCTAGGAATATATAAAGTTACCTTATTAAGAAAGTTAAAATGAACATTTTGCACTTTTGAAGGAACAGCTGTGTAATTTGCTTAAAGCTGATTGATAAATTATATATGTTGCGTCTCATGCTTTTGCTTGGCTAATTCTGTGTTGTAAGTGCTAAATTACCATGAAGTAAATGACACAAAACAACTTGGGATAGATCTCTAATTAAATAGGATGAAATATATCTTTGGTTTGTGAACAATGAAACAGAAATGGCACTATAGACAGGAATAAAGTTCTTGATGCTGGCACAGAGAAAAATAAGCATTTCAAAGCCTTCATGTTAGACCTAGTGCAATAAACTTTGGCTTGGCTTACCTGCAAATCTTACTTTCCTCCAAAATTTCACTGGGTTGTATCCAATGACTTCTTTCCACTGATGGTGGAGCTTTTCAGTAGCATAAGGAGTCAGGAGAGAGTTCGCTGGAGGAAAGCATCACAGTCAGCAAAATGAAGTTGTTGGATGCAACCCACTGAGCTTCTGTACAACAGTGAACTTAATTTAAAATCCGAAAGTTTCGATACAAATGTTTAAAATTTGCCAGATATGAAATATGAGATCTAATTAAGCTAAGATGTATAATGATAAGAATAATGGTGACTATTTTCACATATTTAAGATATGCAAGATACTGTTAGTGAGGGAAAATGTCAGGTTTTTGCACCCTGTCTACTGACGATGGATCAAGACATAATGGCTTTAAATTAGTAGGAGATAGATAATGGCTAGCAACAGGGAGAATTTTGATCATTAATAAACAGCCCAGGAAATGGATACAATAGGCCTCCAGGGTGGAGAGGGGTGTCCTGTAATCTTATTTTGAAAATATATTCTCTTGCTGCAGTCCTAAGGTCATTTTCTTGGGAGCAAACCCCATTGAATAACATGGGACTTATTTCTGTGTAGACCTTCTTAGGCTTGTTCTAGCTATCTTCCCAAGGAGACAGTTTCCAAAAGATGTAATCTCAATTCCTTCCACAGCTTCAGTTTGGTTATACAAGCTACAGACACTCCTCTCTTTGTAACTAAAACAAACCTCCTCCTTTAGCTTATCCAATCCAATCACGGCTTATCCAGACTTCAGACAGGGGCTTTGTTGTGGAGAGCCTTTTCACTAATACAATGCTTCGAATGATACCAGTGCTTCAGATGATATCACTAAAGTTTTACTCTCACCCACCCCTTCCCTGGGAATCTCTCATTCCCCAGAGAACCACTTTCTGAAGCAAAAGAAGACACATCTGTGTCAAGGCTACCCAGTGCAGTCAACTTACAGGACTACAAGGCCAGTTCTTCTATTTTAAGATCTTCTCAAATAATATCTATTAATGGACTACAAGAATGTACAGCACTTCATCAGAGCTCAGGAAAGCTTTAAAATTTGATCCATGTTATCTGTGACCTGCTGCTTTCTGCTCCACTACCAATCAGAGTAAACCACTATGCACCCACTTCTACTATCCTATGGCTGAATCCACATGCCCTGGCATAGCACTAAACTGTCGGAATGTCAGAATGATAGCTTCTTCCTGGTGCTATTTCTGACATCATCGCGCCACAATCCCACTCTCGTGGCATGATGACATCAGAAATCGCACCAGGAAGACGCTGTTGTTCCAACAGTTTTGCGCTATGTCAGGATGTGTGGATTCAGCCAATGATTAGCAGTGCACTCCTAGGAATACTTTCCTGGGAGTAAGCCCCACTGAATAGAAAAGAGTTGGTTTCTGATTAAAAAGAGTCCAGTAGCACCTTTAAGACTAACCAACTTTATTGCAGCACAAGCTTTCGAGAATCACAGTTCTCTTCGTCAGATGCATCTGACGAAGAGAACTGTGATTCTTGAAAGCTTGTGCTACAATAAAGTTGGTTAGTCTTAAAGGTGCTACTGGACTCTTTTTGATTTTGCTACTACAGACTAACACAGCTAACTCCTCTGCATCTATGGTTTCTGATTAGATTTGCTTAGGATTGATATCTTAGAAATGGGCCGTTTCTGCACAGCTTACCTCAACCCGGAACGCCGCGCAACATGCCGAAAAAACCGCGGAAGATCGCGTTTTCTCACGCGAGTTTTGTGCGATGTTGCGCAACATTGCACGAGAAAACGCAATCTTCCATGGTTTTTTCAGCATGTTGCGCGGCATTCCGGGTTGAGGTAAGCTGTGCAGAAATGGCCATGGTGAACTTGCTCATAATCTCCACCATGACACATCCTGCTGGTTGCCTGGCTCCTATTTTACATTCAAAGCTTAGTTACCACTGAATTTTGAAAGGTATAAAAACTGAACTAAACCTTGGCAAATTCAATGACTTGATAGGCAGTTTCAAAAGGAAAAAAATGTATAAATTAGTGAAATTACCCAGTGGGCTTCTGCATATCTCTTGTTGTAAATTAACTTTACCAAAAGAGAAAATCAAAGAAAATTTGGAAATGCTTAACAGAACAAGACATCTGCAAAAATGATGAGGAGAGACCCCAATAAATGTCAGAAATGTTAGCAATTCTTTTCGGTGGTGTTATATGCATTTCTGTCCACACCAGGCCAACTTCACAAAAACTTTAGTAAGAATCCCTGTTCGAAAAGGAAGTTTTAGATCACCAATCTTGGTATTTCATCACAAATTCATGATCCAACAAGTTTGGTTACATGTGTATAATAATGTATGTAACAGTACTTGGTCATTTTGAAGATGCCCGCAAAATTTTATCATATCCCCATGTGTATGGATGTGTGTGTATGGTTTGTACACTTGGGCGAGGTGACATATACTGAACCAGAGTGATACTGTTTACAGTTTTAATTCTTGGGACTTTATCAAAGATTTTGGTACCTAGGAGGAGGCATTGCTTGGTCTTGGCACATATATGTAAGTATTTTTTTTCAACTATATTGGTTACCTAGTTAGTTTACATAAAGTAGGCCATGAAAGAAGGATAGTACAAACTACACTGTGCATACAGGAAGCTAACCTTGACTGCAGCTGTACCACTTCCAGTATTGTGATCCTGTTAGGGAATTTTGGGGTGCTCTATTATTTTCTATATGTGACTTTTTGTGGTCTAAACTGACTAAAGAACTTGAGAATAAAACTATTCTCTCTCTCTGCTTATCACCCCTCATTCCATCCTGTATTTTAGTTATAATAACACAAAGTCTTTACTCTTTGCCCTCTGAGAACAAATGAATGATACATATGTTTCCTTCCTGCACAGTTCTCAGCCTTGTTTTTGTTGTTGTTGTTGTTAATAATAATAATAATAATACTTCAAGAAGATTCTACTGCTTCCTCAGTTAAACCTCCTCAGGTTTCTCTCCCTCTAGCCTCCATCTTGTCAGTCCCATTGCCAGGGACAAAGCTCAAAGCCATACTAAACCACTGTTTGCATATTTCTACAAAACAGGCTAATTAAATTAATAAAGCAGTGTCAACAAAAAAATTCAGGACTCCCCCACATGCTACACTGTGTTGTGTTTATTGTGATTGGATCTGTGGAATGATTTAGCTTCCCAAACACACTGTGAAATAGTGTAATGCAGACAGCGTGGATATTAAATTTTTATGGCATTAAAGCAAGGTAGGGGAAATTAACAAAACAAAAACCTCTCTGTAAAAGTTTTATAGGCTATAAAAAGCTGCATGTTCTTTCTTTCAAATTTAAAGGTTCCCAAATAATTATAAAATAACTGGCTCCTATTCAGTTACTAAAATATCTGTCAGAAATGCTGCCCAATGAACTAAAGTGAGAAGAGAAAAAAAACCTTAAAAGCTATAGCACAGAAACACCATGTGTATTTGCCTTAGTAGTAATGTTAAGCAACATTAAATTATTTTAACATGGCTTCTATAAGCAAACTTTACACATATCACTAAATAAATATGGGTTACACAACAGCGATATTTGTTGGATTGTAAGCACGCTTATCAACATTATGTGTGTCTCAATAAATCAGCACTATACATTGTACAAGTAGGTGACTCACAAGAACTTGTGAGGAGCATCTCATTTTCTCTTCTGCCACTAATTTCCCCTCCCTGAAAGACCCCATAGCCTCTCCCTGTTTCCTTCTTCCTTCTCTCCTTCCCACCCACCACTCAAGAGTTTGTCTACACATTACTAAGTACCTAAGAATGCTCAAGTAAACTTCATTTCACATGTCTCCCCCTCCAACTTTCCATGCACTCGCTCACACAGTCACACTTCAATTTGCTTCCATGAGTACATTCACATGTTTCCTATCAGTTCCTCCTCAGCTGCTAAAAGAATCCCAGTTTCCCCCACATCGATTCATTCAAATGCAGATCTTGACACTTTCTCATGCCTTAGGTAAATGCAAATTGACAATTCAAAGGAGCCTACAGTACTTGTTCTCACAGCAAAAGCAGAGCTGAATTGGTGCTTTGCCCTTTGGAATCACTTACAGATGGAGCCACACAAAAAGGGAGCTCCCATGAAAGCAGCATTCTCATACACTGAGCAAGAACAGCCTGCATGTAGATTCCAATTGAGGTCTACATCTACAATCCTGCACTTGAGTGACCCTAGATACTTAGTAATGTGTAGAGAAACTCTCAGCCTACCTTTACTTATAGCCCATCTTCAGCTTTCCCTCCTTTCCCCCTGGCAGCCTTCCCCTGGGAAAACTGTGTGTGACTCTAGCCATCAGGCTGGGCCAGGCCCAGTTGCTCACTAGGAAACCCTCAAGGACTCGCATGGGGAAACTAAATTTTCCCTGTATATTCCTCCCCACACTATTCCTTTCTTTTCTCCTCCTGGCAGCCCCCATATACTCATCTTTCCTTGCTTCCTTTTCTCATTCCCACCCACCAATCTACCAAACTTTCATCTGCTCATCATCTTCAGCTATATTATTTATTATTTATTGATAACCCACCTTTCTCTAAAACAGGGTCCCAAATCAGCTTACAGATCCAAAAGAGTTAGACGTGGTAGTCTGTAGTAGCAAAATTGTAAAGAGTCCAGTAGCACCTTTAAGACTAACCAACTTTATTGTAGCATAAGCTTTGGAGAGCCACAACTTTGCATTTGACGAAGAGAGCTGTGGCTCTTGAAAGTTTATGCTACAATAAAGTTGGTTAGTCTTAAAGGTGCTACTGAACTCTTTACTATAAAGCAGCTTATGTAATTTTCCTCTTCTCCATTTTATTCTCACAACAAGCCTGTGAGGTAAGTTAGGTTAAGGATATGTGACTGTCCCAGCGTCATCCAGTGAACTTCCAGAGCAGAGTGAAGATTTGCAGCTGGGTCTCCTAGATCCTAGTCTGAAACACTAACCACTGTACCAACTGACTTTCATGGATGGCTGCTGTTCAACAGTGGAAAGTAGCTGGGCCTCTAGGTGAGTCATGCAAGTCACATGGTGGCAAGTTGCCCAGGGGTGTTGCCAGGCCAGATCCCAATGAATCCTCCCTCAAAGGCCAAAAGACCTCCGGGAAGAGCCTGCCTCCTCCCCAAGCCTTTTACTGATAGAAATGAAGAATTGAGGAGGACAATACTGTTGTGGTTGCCTAGCAACAACCACATAGGTCATTTTTAAAGCTAATGCACCATTTTAATTCCCCAGTGGATTTTTCTTTAGTTTTCATAATTTTCTACAAAACTGTTTTTTCCCCCTCCAGGTTTGTAGAATTATCAGTCTTGTCTGTTTGTGGTTCTAGTCTCCAGATTTAGATATCCATGAACTTGGGTACATTTAGAATTAGATATATATGCCCTGTATAAATTATGCCCTGTATTCACAATACAAATTGAGTCTGGACACAGAAAAAGCTGTCTAAAAATATTTCAGATCTATTAATTAATCTATAAAGCCAACAACAAAATCTTGAAAACTCAAACTGTTGACAAAAATAGATGCAAATGTTAAAAAGTGAACATTTTATCATATATTTTGATTTTGTACTTGACTTCAGAAAGTGAATTAAAAAATCCATACAATGGGGTTGTGTATGTACAGATAAAGAAACTATTCTACAAACATGCGGGAGCACCTAGGTTTTCAGAAAAATCTGTATAGTTTCTTTTTTTTAATGGCTATGTTGTGAGATCTTGGCCACCATTTTGTGGGTTTATATATTTACTTTATTTAAAGTCTACTTTCTTGTCGAGACTCAAAGTGGTTTACAATAGAAACAGTGCAAGACATACTGTACACTGTGTAAATCCACTTTAAAAAATGCCATTGTGTTTGGCAGCAGCAGTGGCAGCCATTTTCAGAGTGAAGGAGGCTAGAAGTGGGGTGAGAGAAGAAAGAGAAAGAGGGGCTTCAGCTGAGTAGGAGGCCAGCAGTGGGAGAGGGGCAGGCAGCAAGAGAGAGAGAAAGGCGGAAATGGTGGCAGAGAAGAGTAGGCCAATGGCATGAGAAAAAAGGAGGTGGTGACAGAATTGGGGAGAAAGAGAGGAGGGGGATAAAATGGAAGGAAGGAAGTTCCCCTGGCAGGAAGGAGACTGATAACAGCCTATCTATCTAACTGACTCTATGGTTGTTGCCTTCCTTCTTTGCTGGCAGTCTTAAGGGCCCGAGCAAAAGACATCGCTAGTTCCTTCTTCTAACATAAATCGCATCAAGTGATAGGGAGCTCTAGTCTAGCCTTCCAGGGTTCCCCCAATGCCATTAGGAATAGACATGGGCACGAACCAAAAAAATTTAACGAATCCACGGTTCGTGGTTCGGTGCCAATGACGATCCCGAAGTCGTGAACTGCAATGGACATTTCCCATTGCTGAACCAGTTCACGGTTCGTGGTGCTCAGAATGGCCCCTGTTGCACTTAGAGAGCCCATATTCACAGGGAGTGTGTAGCAGGCTCTCCTCCAGCCAGCACCCAAGTTTGGTCAAGATTGCAATAGGAATCTTGGAGTTATACCCTCTCCAATCCGAGGCCCCCAGGAAACTCCCACAAAAATCCAAGCTCAATTATACTCTCTCTGGCTCTCCCCAAAGGCTAGAAAGTAGCAAGCAATAGCTCTCACACTCCACTGCTCACTGAAAGTGAAAGCCAGCCTAGGAGTGCAGTGCTTTTTATAAGCTGAGGTCCCCTAGAGCACTGCAGGAAGTCTGTGTTTGACCATCAGAGCTGCCTATCAGGGTTTGCAGGAATGAGATTGGAGTGCCCGTGGCTACAGAGCACCCCCTCCCCCCTCCCTCCCCCCGGTGTCTTCCCCCAACTTGTAATTGCTTTGCAGCTCCATGGTTGGAAGGAAGACCTGCTGATCAAGGTAAGATGGGCTTCAATTCGGGTTTCCAGGGCGACAGAAGGAGTGCAGACAGAGTTCAGGCATTCCCCTGGCTCCATTTCCAGAGGATTTGATTGATGGCGCCTGACTGTCTGGCTTCCCGAACCATGGCCAAACACACCGAACCAGGCTTCTTCCAAAAACTGGTTCGTTTGCCATGGACAATCACGAACTGCCGGATCACTATCGCGCGATAGCCAATTTCGTAGGTTTTTGAAGTTCGTAATGCGGTTCGTGCCCATGTCTAATCAGGAACACCTTTCAAGGACAGACCATTTTCATAGGCTTTCCTCCCCACTGACAGTTGGCATGCTCTGCTAGCATGTCTGATGTTACTAGACCGTGTTATGACTAAGACAAAAGGATTACTAAAAAGCCACTCACTCCCAGACCATCCTGCATTTGTTCAGCCAGAATACCAGTGTAAGTCCTGTTTCATGTGTGGATCTAAAGATGTTTGAGGAGTGCCCCCAAGAGGGGAAAGCATTAATAAGGATGCTCTGCAGTACTCTGAAGGATTAACTCTCAGAGTGTTTACTCAGTATCTCCAATAGCCGCTTTTTGAGTATGATCTAACCAAAACAACTGAAACTACATAAATGCCCTTCCCTGCACCCTTTCCAAGCACCTTAATAACACTTACTATCTGTCTTTCTCATTGAGATACAAGGTATTATGATGACCAAGTACATCAAAGGCATTTGATAGAGCCAACAACACCAAAAGGGGGATATTATCTGTGTCCATGTGTAGGCACCTGCTCAATCTCTTTTCCTTGAAAAGGCAAATTGAAAACAGGTCTATAAATGGCCACATCTCTTTATCTAAAGAGAGCTTTTTTCAACAATGGTCTAATTGTGGAATTTGGGGATAATCCCTTTATCAGAGATAACCACCCTGAAGAAATGAACTAGATTGAGATGACGCAATGTTTTTTGGTCAAATTATTACATCAGCTGAATCTTATCCAGGCCAATTTCCTAAACCAGAAAATTGTCACTGTCAGCTCCGCAGGTGAGGTAAGCAGGTAGGAGGGAGGGAAGGAGAGGGAATGGGCAAGCACAATAACAAACTAGATTCAAGCTTGTCATAAACAAACTGTGATTTGTTTGTGGTGGTTGATTACAGCCTCAGATTACATAAATTACAGCCTCAGATTATACCAGGTGTGTTTAGAGCTCTTGTTTTCCCTGGTTGCAGCTTCTATTTCTTCAGCAATATTTTACCCTGGCTGCTACTGCTGCTGCTTCTTCCTCCTGGATTACGAGCAATTAATGGGAAAGATCCATGCCACAGTACACATGTTTGTATTTAATAAATCCCCAGTTCAATCGCTGGTGTCTCCAGTTAGAGAGCTTGAGGTTGCAGATATTCTCTGCCTGCATTCCTGGAGAGCTGCTACTAGTCAATGTAGACAATGCTATGCTAGGTGGATCAATAGTTCTGTATAAGGTACCATCATAAATTCATTTCAGATCTCTCCAGTAAGGGCTAAAATGGCAAATACTATAGTATTGCTCCATTATGTAGCCAATTAGATTTGGATACATGATCGTGGCAATGATGGCAATATAAATAAATAATGTATTATTTACTGCATTTATACCCCGCCTTTCTCCCCATCTTACAACAGCAACCATGTAAGGTATGTTCGGCTGAGAGTGAGTGACTGACCCAGCAACTTTCCATGGCAGAGTAAGTCTCCTAAATCCTAGCCTGACACTCTTAACATCCCGCCCGCCCTCCCCCCACCCCCAAGGAGTGCAAAAGATGCTGAAAGGGAGAAACGTATAAGGAAACTGCAGAAAATGTTTTTGGGTGGGGGGGGACCCTCAGGAAGTTACAGTTCTGTCAGCTGTGAACAGAACCATTTCTGTCTGTGTGTTTCTAACAGGATGCTTCTATTTCCCACCTTCCACCTTCCTTCCAAACCCTTTTGCACATTTTATTGATTTGTTTATTTATCTGGGTAGTATTGCCATTAAGCATGCTTTAAGGCTCAAGAATCTTCCACCTGGCAAAATCTTATCAGAGCAGTATTAGGATGCTTGGGAAATGAATCAAAGCCCGATGAATGTATTCTACAAATATATGAAAGGGAAAGTTATGTATAATCCCTCCTGGAATCACAGTCACATATAAGAAAACTGCCAAACAAAATCTTCTTGTTTTCTAAATGTAATGTGTATTGTATCCAGACTCTCAATTCATTTATATTTGATTAGGCTCATTCCATCTTGATTTATACTGAACAAAGTGTTTATGATTTCACACTCACTTCATCACGCTCCGCAAACCACACCACTCAATGTTTTATTCAAATCATTAAATAAAGCATGCATTTCACCTCATATGAAATCTGATGCATATTTTTTGCATTTCTTTCCCTCCCTCTTTGACATATCTGATACAGGCTTGGTGCAAGAAGACTTAAAAATCTTTCAGCAAAGCATATTTTTCCCCCCTTACCAATATTCATGATGGTGGTTTAAAACATGGGAAAATTCCCCCAAAGTTTGCACAATTCCTGGAAATCATTGTTCCATGATAGACATGATTGAGAAATTACTTGATTTAGCTGTTGAAACTTGATCTATATTACATTGGGGAACTAACATTCCCAAATGTTGCAAGGCTCAATTCAATTCAGGAGTATGGTGGGGGGAGAAGGGGCTTTGGCCCTGTCCTACAACATTATCCTGAGCTGAAAGGGCCCAAGGGACCCTATTTGTTTTGTTAGGTGGGTGGGATGCACATGGAGCCACACACTGGAGCAAATAGGGCTCCCATTAATTTTTTGGCTCAGGAAACCAATGCAGGGGGAGGGTGAAGGTCTTCCTCCTCTTGTGCCGTGCTGGGTCCCCAAGCACTTTGCACTGTTGGTTCCCATATGCAATATCTCTCTGTTAATTGGGTTGAAGAACCCTGACCAGGCTCATGAAAGACTTTATGTCTAGTTTGGCCCGAAGTTCACTGTGTGAACTCTTTTTTAAGCCATTGCATTACCTAGAACTGATAGGTACTACAAAACACTCAAAAATCAGTGGGAGAACATTTTAATCTTCCAGGACATTCCATCACTGACCTAAAATGTCTATCCTCTAACAAAGAAGCTCTAAGGGGAGATTACAATATGAGATTGCTGGACCTGAAATTAATTCACAAGTTCAGAACAATGAAACCCTCAGGGCTGAATAGAGACATAGGATTCTTACCTCCCTACAGATGCTAATTTCTGCTCTAATCAAGCTGCGTTGTACCTGACCCCTTCTCTGCTTCACCTCACCCACCCCTGACTGAGTTATAAGGGCACAGGGATCTATGCTCCTTCTTGTATCTGACAAAGAGAGCTTTGACTCACAAAAACTTATACTTTGAAAATCTTGTTGGTGTCTAAGGTGCCACTGAACTCAAATCCTACTGATCAGTAGTACTAGTAGATAATAATATTTGATTTAGGAATGTGCATTCTGCTAATAACTAATCAAAACCCAGCCAGTGAATTATATTTGAAATTTTCAGCTCTGACCAGTATTCTAGCACCTGGCTGTCTAGCTTAGAGTTCAAAAAACAATAAGGGAAGGTTGAAAGAGTGACTCAGCAGATATGTAAAAGGGGCATTTTCCAGCAATCAGAATTATACAGAAGACTATTGCATTGATCTAACTGCCTTCCAAAGTGAGCCTGCTAATCCCATTGCTGGCTCACTGGTCTGGGCAGCAATTTGTTTGCTATTGTGTTTCCTGGTGCTTGCCTGCTAAGCACAGAAGCAAATATGTTTCTGTGGCCTTACCTTAATTTTTACTGTTTTATAGGCTTCTCTTGTTTTTATTTACTTATTGATATCTTAGAGCCAAGCTACAAGTGATGCCTTACACAGGTTGGACACTTGTCAGCTTCCCTCAAGGTTTGATGGGAAATGTAGGCATCCTGGTTTTACAGCTTGGCTCTCGATTACAGCTGCAAGACCAGGATGCCTACATTTCCCATCAAAACTTGAGGGAAGCTGACAAGTGTCCAACCTGTGTAAGGCGTCACTTGTAGCTTGGCTCTTAGTGTTTTACCTTGACCTGGATAGCTCAGGCAAGACTGATCTTGTCAGATCTTATAAGCCAAGCAGGGTCAGTCTTGGTTATTAATTGGATGTGAGACCAAGGTTGGATGGGAGTCCAGCGAAAACCAAGGTTGCAGAGGCAGGTAATGGCAAACCACATCTGTTAGTTTCTTGCCATGAAAAACACCATCCGGGGGGGTCACCGTAAGTCAGCTATTACTTGATGGCCCTCTCCACCATCATCTTATTGTTTTAGTTGTAAGATGCCCCCTCAATCAGGTTCTGAAGATGGCACATAAATTATCTGCTTATATTAATAAATAAACTATTTTGTTTGTAACTCCTAGCAGTGCCACAGACTGGGAGGGATAGAGATAAATGCTATACTTGCCCTCTCCCAACAATTGGTAGCACAGCTGCTTGGGTGGATGAGAGGGAAAAGTTACAGACAGAAATGTTGTGCGTTGAATCCAGTAAAAATAAAAAAACAGATTGAGCAATGAAAACTAATTGCTTTAATAATGAATTTCATGAAAATGCCTCATGTAATAATCCAGTGTTAGCTGCCCATTTGAATAAACAAGGACCTTCTCTGGAATTAACTTTGTTACATAAAAGCACTTTCTTATTAATAAATGCAGATGGTTGGATTAAAAGTACCATGAGCAGAAGGAAAATAACTGTTTGTAGGAACGCACACAAATTTCTTTTCTTTTAGTTTTGTTTTCTTTTTTAAAAAGGTTTGGCATGCTACCAGAAATTTTTCTAAAGTACTTCACAGAGCAATCCTAAAAAGAATTGCACTCTTCTAAATGGGCTTAGAAGATAGGCAGTACTGGGGGGAAATAATAAAAGTAATGAGTGAGATTTTACAATTTCAAGTGAATAAGAACCCAGAACTCCTGCTACTGAACTTGGGAATGCAAGATATGCCAGTACAATACAGGACATTGTTATTCTATATGACAGCAGCAGCTAGACTTTTGTACGCGCAGAAGTGGAAAGTACAAGAGGTGCCAACCATTGAGGATTGGATCTACAAATTGCTGTACATGGCGGAGATGGATAAAATGACAAGAAAATTGAGAGACCTTGACCCAGGGCAGTTTAACAAGGACTGGGAGAAACTGAAACAATATCTGGTGAAAAAATGGGAGGTGGGTGGAGAACTGTGGCAGTTTGAAAATTACTGAAACATAATGGAAGAAGAGGGAAGTGACTATACCGAGGGGGGGAGAGTTGACTGAATAATTCTAAGCAAATACCATATTGGATTATTATTTAGAGTATTAGTAGTGCTATCATTATAAGAAATGTAAGGATAAAAGCTAAACTAAATATCTTTCTGATGTAAATAATAGTTGCAAAAGGGTGAATGGATACATATCAGTAGGTGAAATGTGGAAATAATAGATTGACTTATGTTAAACGAATATATGAATGGATTACTCTAGTTAAATAGCTCTATAACGGAGAAATTAGATAATTATATTGGATATGATATGTAAAAGGAAGTAAGAAGCAATATATATAGAATATAAGTCAAATTGATTGATTTATTATGAATATATGCAAAGTTTATAGAAGTACTAGAAAATATAAGGTGGGGCAAATTGCTTGACCCATATTGAAGAGGGTAGAAAAGAGTAAAATAGAGTATATTCAGAATGAATATTATTGAAAGGAATCAGAAATAGCACAAATATGATAGATAAGCTTAGAAGAATTTGAAAGTATATTATAATAAATATAGTAAAATTCATATGAGTAAAGGGAAAATAGATGAGGGGTTGGAAAACTGTTGGAAGTCAACAAAAGGGGGGGAATGGGAGGGGGTTAGAATTGGAAATTTAAAGGAATGTGAGTGTAAATGATATGATATGATATATTTCTAATCCAATAAAAATTTTTACTAAATGGGCTTAGAAGGATATAACTTTGTTTAGCATTGTATCCTTATTGCCACAGAGAGAGTGGATGGATTTAGATTATGAAAATCAGATGCCTTTTAATAATATAATATAATAATAACGACATTCGATTTATATACCACCCTTCAGGACAACTTGATGCCCACTCAGAGTGGTTTACAAAGTATGTTATTATTATCCCCACAACAAAACACCCTGTGAGGTGGACGGGGCTGAGAGAGCTCCAGAGAACTGTGACTAGCCCAAGGTCACCCAGCTAGCTTCAAGTGGAAGAGTGGGGAATCAAACCCGGCTTTCCAGATTAGAGTCCCACGCTCGTAACCACGACACAAAACTGGCTTTCTGTGAGGTAACTTCACTTTGAAATGCTTTCTTGCCAGACACCCACCATTATTTTAATTTTTAACCACTTATGTTCTGCACTCTCAGCCAATCCTTAGTTCTCAAGGCATCTTACAAAAATGGTTTAAAAAACAGAAACTATTTTTCTTGGTACAAAAAACCCCTTTGGGCTTACAGCCTCCAGGATAAAGCATCACCTACCACATTTTCATGCCCGTGGACATGAATGGCATCAAAATCAAAGTCTTGGAGCATGAGGCTCCGCCATAGTAATCTGTCACTTATTGTGGAGCCATACACATTGTGCCCCGTACACATAAGGTTTCATTTCCCTAGAGCCCACACAACGGTTAAACTCTTCTTCTCCATGGCTGAAAGGTGTTGTTCCCTATCAGCAGCTTCCAGCTCAGGAGTAACACTGGGTGTGTCTATCCATTGGGACCACACCAACTCAACACTGCCTCCAGACCTTCAGTGGAAGCATCTGTGGTTACATTGAATGGTTTTTTCAGTCAGGTGCCTGTACCACAACTTCAAATGATATTAGCTTGTTCAGCTTTTGGTGAGCAGCTCAACCTTCCTCTTCCTTTATCTGTTCCAAGCTCAATGTTGCTGCTCTTCAGAAATGGAACAGTCACTATAAGGATAATAAAAATGAAACCAGAGAACAATCCTGCATTAGCAGCAAAGCAAATAGTAAACACAGAGGAGTTAACACAGATTTAAAAAAAAAACTCAGCCTTTAAACAATACTATAATAATCAACTAAGAAAGCTTAAACTTCATGAGTGGGTTCTATGGCATCGTATATACAGCAAAACATTTTTAAAAATTTCAGCAGTGCATTTCAGACAAGCAATATCAAATGTTACCATCTTTAAAAACATCTTCATTAGTCAGCAAATGTGCAGGCAAAAATAGGAAGACAGATCTATTGACTTTGTAGGAAGTATGCAAAGACACATTCTGCTGGATATTGAGAAAATGTGAGGTTGGATTATGCTCTTCAGTGCCCTATTATTACAGAACAATCCCAAACAGAGTTACTCCAGTCTAAGTCCCTTGAAATCATTGGACTTAGACTGGAGGAACTTTGCTTAGGATTGTGCCGTTAGTTATTATAATAGTGCTTCCGAACAATTTGATATTGCAGTCTGGCTTTAAATGTATACAAGGGGGAAATATATTGGCATTAGCAGTAGATTAGTTATGTTTTGTAAACCACCCTGAGCCTTCAGGATAAAATAGAATTTAAAAAGCCAGGAAAAAAATATGAATGCATGACTTTAATATCCCTAGTCTATATGCATGGCTTTAAAATCGCGAGTCCACATATTAGACTATATTGCAGTATTTTAAAGTGAATATCAGACACAATTATTTCCACTACTCCAGGACTAATTAGACATCTTGACCGTGTTGTCTCTGCCTTGACAACTTGAAAAGTATAATTTCTAACTATTTATTTCTTCTTCATTTTGTGTCTGGATATGACACATGCAGTCAAAATGTATTTATATTTGAGAAAATAATCTTTCAGTAACAAATTGCAATAGTAGCATATAATGGAAACAGGGAAGTGATTTCAAGACAGGATACTCAAGAGCCTCAGTGGATTATAACATCATATGGCAAACAGACCATTTCCATGAATAAATAAATCAGAGGTATCAGCATGATGTTGTTGAGCAGTTTTCCGCAGGTGTTGTGGTTCAAATGTCATGAGGAAAATAGCTATGCACCCTCTCCATTCAAGCCAAATAATTAGCTTTGCTACCCTGAAGTAAGGAGCCCCGTGGCGCAGAGTGGTAAGCTGCAGTACTGCAGCCCAAGCTCTGCTTACGACCTGAGTTCGATCCTGGTGGAAGCTGGGTTCAAATAGCTGGGGGGGGGGAGAAATCCCCCACGGGAAACTGCAAACACTTCAGCCAATAAATTACTATGTCAAAGTGTACTTTAAAGTGCAAGTGCTACATTTCATTTCTCACAGTCCTACATAAATTCATATTTCATCGTAATACATAAATACAGAAATATTCATAAGAGTATTGTTCCCAGTAATTCATACATATAAGAGCATTCACAATAGTACTCTCTACAAATACAACACTCAAAGAAAATCGAGTGCTATAACAATCCGGGTGTAATAAAGTCCATTTTAACCAGAAATCCTTATAGTCATGTCTTTCTCCTTTGTTTCATTTATTTCCTCCGAATGAGCATGGGTGTAACAAAGCAGATGGAAGGCTCTCCGTCACGCCCGATCTGGGGCCGGCTACAACCAAGAGATTTCGTGCCCACTTCCTCAGGAGCATGCTCAACTACATTCAAGAGAAAAGTTCACAGCTCATACACTCCAGAACGGTGGCGGCTCTTTTTCTCGCGCCCTTCCGAGGTCGGTAATATGAGTACCCAGTTTCCTGGGGGTAAAGTGTAGATGACTGGGGAAGGCAATGGCAAATCACCCCGTAACAAAAAAAAGTCTGCCAAGAAAAGGTTGTGATGTGACATCCCCCCATGGGTCAGTAATGACTTGGTGCATGCACTGGGGACTACTTTTACCTGTACCCACCCTGAAGTACCTACAGCCCTGTTCTACTGCTCTGTTCTACATCTGTCTCATTTTTAGAGCCTGGACTAGCTAGATTCTGCTCTCAGCTTTGAAGACGGTCCCCAGTAAGAGACAAATTGCTTGTGCTAACAATGATGTTTACTGCAGATGAATCAGATGTTACAGGCAACATGCAGATTACATATGCAGCCAAGGTAAAAAAAAACACTGCACGATCTGTTTTCAGGCACACAGGACCTGAAGAAGTAGCTGTAGTGAAGAAATTCCATGGGCCATTGGTCTGAGGTATGCCTGGCTCATCTGCACATTCACATCACACTGAGAAGTCTGAAGAGGCAAGAGAAGCAACAAGATTTTATGTAGGCAAAAGCTCTGCTGTCTGAATAAGCAAGAAGGAAAACAGCCTGTTCCTGGCTGATTCCGCACACGTTGGATAATGCACTTTCAATGCACTTTATCAATCGTTTGAGGTGGATTTTTTGTTCTGCACTCAAAAAAACCCATTCCAAATGATCTATAAAGAGGATTGGAAGTGCATTATCCAACATGTGCAGAATCACTCCCTATCCCTCTCCCTTTAGTCATCTCAAAGATTTCCACTGGAAGAAGCTGGTCTATATAACTAGCTGAGACCATGTCTGTTCCTACCCAGCCCAGGCCACCAGGGACATAGAATTCTCAATTGGCGGGGAGGGGGGTAACAGGAAAGAGGGTGGTGCCACAGGCTAGCAACCAAAAAGACAGTTCAAAAATTAGTTATGTGAAACAGATCTTTTACATGACAATAAATGTATTAGAACTAACATACTAATTAGAACAAATACAGTCTATACATATATTGCTATGATGCTCAACACTGAATATATTTCTTATAATTGCTGCTTTTTTGAGGCAGCTCCATGTGATTGAGCCTGGCTGGCCCACAGAAAAGTCTTTATCTTACAAGGGCATGAGAATGACCTTTCCAATGTAAAGAATAAAACAGGTACAGTAAAGCCTATTTTAACCAGCTTTGTCAGTTCTGCTAGTAGCTAGCTATTGCAAATGGCTTCCATGTTTCCCACTCACCTGAAGAGCTGACAGTGTCCGGTTTTCCCCCTGACAGTCTGGTTTTTGCCAAATTGTCCAGAGGAAACAAAGTTGAAATACTGGACACCTGTGTATGCCCACTCGCCTTCCTGGCCTGCTTCTGAGCGGCACACACCACCGCTCACTTTTCCGGCCTGCAGCTGTGAGGCACACACTGTCTGGTCTGCTATGCACCTTGGAAGCAGCTGGCCCACCAGCTCGCCACCAGCTCTTGCACTCCAATGATGACATCATGGAAGTGACACTGGGCCCGAAGCGTGTGTGCGGAAAGCATGTGAGCAAACAGGAAAAAACACGTATCAGGGCCCCTGTCTGGTTTGGTGGGGAAACCTTCTGGCAACCCTAAGAGCCGAAAGTTTAACTTTCTGTTCCCTTCCAACATTATATCATGATGCAGCTGTACAAGTCCAAAGCCTGCAACTAGTCTTACCAGCCCCCTCCCCATGGCCATGTTGTTTACTGCTGCTGGGAGTGGTGGAGGAAGAAAAATAAAATGAAAAACAGCAGCATCACTGATGTTGCTATTTCACTTCCAGGTGATGTAGTGACAATGCTGACATCAGTCATACCCCCTTTTCTCCTCCTCCAAACCTCCAGCTGGTTGCAAGGCTCAGCTTGGCAACTTTGCTTGCAACGTATGTGCTATCATCTTCTCCTATGAGGAATTTTTTAATTTGTCTCATATGTTGGCATAAATCTGATGAAAAACAACTGTATAAACTGCTGCTGGTATTATCAGTGATTTGATTTAAAAGTTTTTCCAGTAGAATTCCTTAAGAGATTCAGAATTCTTTCCTTAAGAAAGGGTGACAAATTCAATGTGGAAAGAATAGCTGAGGAACCGAAGGGATGGTGGCTGAGAGGAAAAAGCACAGTGAGGGAAAAGGTCAGTCTTTCCCTCTTTTCTTCCTCCCCACGTGCCAGAAATCGCAGGAGAGGTGGTATTGTGAACAGATGTCTCCTTCTTCTTTCCTTAATTTGAACACAGGAACTCATGAAGCTGCCATATCATACCATTGGTCCATCGAGATCAGTATTGTCTACTTAGACTGGCAGCAATTCTCCAGGGTCTCATGCAGAGGTCTTTCACATCATCTACTGCCTGCTCCTTTTAACTGAAGGACTCAGGGATTGACTCTGGATTGAACCTGGGACCTTCTGTGTACCAAGCAGATGAACGACCACTAAGCCACAGCCCCTCCCCTACTTGTTATTACTTGCAGCAGCTTCTGAGCTTGAAGCAGCCTAGCAGACTTAAAGAAAGCCTGTCCAGCTCATCTCTGACCCTACAACGTCACCACTGCAGTTGCTTGCCACTGCAGGCCACTCAGTCCACCAGCTGCTCTCCATGAGGTCCCAGTGGCAGAGATCGTATCATAGGTGAAGCTGGGTAGTCAGGGCCCTCCAGCACAGCCCACAGGGCCAGTGCTGGCCTTCCCACTGTGGGCCCAGATACCCATGACTAAGACCACCCCTGGGCCTGGCCAGAAGAGGAAAATGTGCTGTGGTGATCAAATCTGGTGTGCTCTCAGGTTGCCCGAGCCAGGAGAAACCTGGGGTCTTGTTTGAGCCCCTCCACCCCCTGAAATCTGTACCCCTGAAAGCTGCAGCCTGCAAGAGTGAGACAGGAGCTGGAGGAATACAGGAAACATGGAGACTGTGAAGGCTCGCTAAGCCACTTTGTCATCTTCTGAATGTCCATCCATTACAACATCCTATGCACAGATCACAAAGTTGAAGTCAGATCAGTGTTATTTGCCTTGTTGGATTGCCATTGTTGTCTCATAGTAAATTCAAGGATATCAGAGAGTAGATAATAGAGCCCTCCATTCCAAAATAATGGATAAGTATGCATACACTTCCTACAGAGTAGGAAAACTCAGGGTTCAGGCAGATGAGATGAAGATCACACATATCACCCTGTCCATAAAATTCAGTCCAAACACACATGCTTTCCCCTTTAAAATACTAACAACAAAGTGGGGGACTAGTTTTCAAAACCAAGTGAAGAGTTAAACATGTTCTCCTGTCCCTACACATCACAAGGCTGCACATATCTGCAGTTTGCATTCTACAGAAGGAACAAAAAGTGTAATACTTATCTCAACTGTGTGGGCCCTAACAGGCCTCCTGTAGCGCTCAGGGGCTGGGCATTGATCCAAGCTGGCAGGAGATGCCCAGTGGGTGCAAGGGCTTATGAATGGTCAGGCAGTCCAAGGTCATACATTAGTGGGCAGTCCAAAACTAAGTCCAACGGTCTGAGTTCAAACAAGGGGAAGGCAGTCCGATGAGCAGCAGGCAGGTGCACT
Organism: Eublepharis macularius; assembly: GCF_028583425.1. Taxonomy (NCBI): domain Eukaryota; kingdom Metazoa; phylum Chordata; class Lepidosauria; order Squamata; family Eublepharidae; genus Eublepharis; species Eublepharis macularius. Next base: position 39,768,815 of record NC_072791.1, read on the forward strand.
GTCAGGAGTCAAGCCAAGGTCACAAGCCTGGAGTTCAGTTCCGGAAGGGGGAAGGTACAAGGCGAGGTCAAGGGCTTCCAGGCTCAAGGCTCCAGTCACAGGGAGTGGCGAGCTATGTTGCTTCCACGCTGAGCCTGTTGGCGCAGCGTGGTTTGAACTGTAGCTGAGCTATAAATAAGGCTTCCACACACTTATAGCATTCAAGTGTATGTACAGTTTATTTACAGTGACTTATATACAGAATCTTGTTCTCAGTGTCAAAGTGCTTCGCCAAGCACCTAATGGAACAAGCTTCACTCCAGCACAAGACACTGCTGGCTTATATCCTCCCATAGCACCCCCCAGTGTCCAATCACAGCACATCAGGTGAGGTGACGTAGGTTGTTTCTCTGCTCTTGCATCATCCAAGGACCTTTCAAATAGATCTTTTACATCAGTAGTGACATGACAGATACAAACAGCAAGACATAAACATGCTTCTTGGCTCACTATGTCAACACTCCTCCTTGAGACAAGAGGCATGTATACCCAACACTTCTCTGCATTTAACCAACATTTCCTGGCTTTGTCTTTTGGTTAACAAATCTGCAACATTCTCATTTGATTTACAATGAGACAAACATATCATACCTCTGTGAATGGCATCACACACATTTTGATAACAGATCACAATATGTTTGCTTCTGGCATGGATGCTTTGGTACTGTGCCAATTGCTCTGCAGCAGAACTGTCACATTTTATTTCCACTGGTAATGGACACTGCATATTAAGATCTTCCAACAACTTTATTACCCACTCCAGTTGTAATACACAGTCGCTTAGCGAGGCATATTCAGCTTCACACGAACTAGCTGCGACTAACGTTTGCCTCTGAGACTTCCAGAACACCAGTGCTCCCAGAACTTGGATAAGATAACCAGAGGTAGATCTCCCCTCATCGTCTCCCCAGGATGCATCACTAAAGGCTAACACTTCAGTACCTTTTGTAGTATCCAACACAAGCTTATAGTCTGAAGTACCCTTCAGATAGCACAGCACCCTCTTTGCTGCCTGCCAGTCTCTTTCACAGGGATCTGTACACTGCCTACACAGCCACTGCACCACATAGCCCAGATCAGGGCGGCTCCAGCAGGACAAGTTGTCTTCCTCCAAGTCTGCATGCAGAAAGGCAGTTTCAATATCGAAATGAAAGACAGACAAACCCTCTGCACTTGCTTTGCAAAGAGTTGCTCTAAAGGTTTCCCCCCTCATGGTTGGAGAAAACACCAGATCATAATCCTGCCCTTGTATTTGAGAGTATCCCTTGGCCACAAGGCGAGCCTTGCGCTTAAACTCTCCACTAGGACTGTATTTAACTTTATACAACCATTTGCAGCCCACTGGGCTCTTCCCCTCTGGCATTTCAGATAGAGAAAACACTTTATGATTTGTGAGAGACTCGTATTCCTGTTGCATAGCAGCAAACCAAGCCTCTCTCTCAGACCCATCAAGCCGCAAAACCTCTTGAAAGTCAGCCGGCTCTGGCACCCATACAAAATTCACTTGCGGCTGATTTGGCTCAAAGGCATATCTCACAGGAGGCACTCCTTTCGTGGAGCGTTCTGACACCCTTGGAACTCGAACACCAGGACTCTGAGACTGAGCTCCAGGAGACTTTACCTCGTTTTTAACCTCCTGTTCAGAAATCACACTGTGTGGCTGACTTGAGCCACTTTGAGCCTCTTTGTGCTCTTTTAGAGGCAAAAACACTTGTGAGTGCTCCTCCAAACCGTGGAATCTTGCCCAACTGCTGTTTTCATTAAATGTAGCAGACCTGCTGAAACAAACCTTCCAGTCAGATGTAACAAATCTGTAGGATTTCATACCAGACTGATAACCTACAAACACGTGCTGAACTGCTCTAGCAGATCCTTTTCTCCTTTGCTTGAGAGGCACATTTATCCATGCTTTAACCCCAAACACTCTTAGAAACCCGAGCTTTGGATCTTTCTTGTACAGCACTTTGTAGGGAATATTGTTTATTGCCCTACTCCAAACCCTGTTGCTGACATAACAGGCTGCCCCTAAAGCTTCAGCCAAATAAGTCACTGGCAAATTGGCATCTGTCAGCATGGCTTTCATGATTGTTTGCATTTTTCCACCACTGCGTTCCACCACACCATTCTCACTTGGGACCCCTGGGTTTGCCATTCTGTGAACAATGCCCTTTTTATTTAACCATGTAGAGAATTCATTTGTTTGGAACTCTCCACCCATGTCAGTTTGAATGGCATGTACCTTTTCACCTAGCTGTAATTCAGCTCTTTTGCACCAGTATTTTACTGTTTGAAACGTGTCTGATTTGTGCATCAGCACATATGCCCAGAGAAAACGGCTTTTATCATCACAGATAAGCAAAGCAAAACGTTTTCCTGAATGACTCTGAGGATATGGCCCTATCAGATCCATATGGACCAACTCTAAGGGCTTGTTTGACACACGGCTACTTGACTTAGCCACAGGATAAGCATGACTTTTCATTTGTTTGCAGACCTGACAGTCTAGAAAATGCTTACATGGTTTTACACTCTCCCCTGGTAACAGAGCCAATGTTTTTCTCAATGCTTCAAACCCAATGTGACCAAGCCGGTGATGTAAAAGATGCACATACCCCTCAAGGTCACACCTGTTGGACACAACTTGTGCTCCTGCCTGGCCATTCTCAACTGAATATACATTGTTATGCAATTTACCTTGCAGCAGATTCTTTCCCCCTTTAGAGACTGTACACCCATTCTGGGAAAAAGAAATGCTAAATCCTGCTTTTGTTAGAGCACACACATTTAAACAGGTTGCTTTCTAATGAAGGCGCACATAAAACGACTCTGAAGGTATAACCTAGGGAAGAAAAAGTTAGCTGCCCCTGGCAAGTCACCTTGGCACACCTTCCGTCAGCTAGCCTGACGTGAGGCAATGATGACTCATGGGCTTCCTCCAACATGGATTCCTCCCGACAAATGATTTGGGAAGCTCCGGAATCAAGAAGCCAGGAACCCCCGGCGACAGCTGACACCACAAGCCTTGCTTCACCGCTCCTGGTATCACCCCAGCTGTTGCTGGTTACTGGCTTTCTTCCTTTCCTTCGATGTGGGCATTCTCTGCGGAAATGGGATTCGCTTCCACAGGTCCAACATTTCCTTGTTGCCAACACGACTGGAGACGACTGTACAGCTTGCCTGTAGTCTGTTTGAAGCTTGCTGTCGGCCCCCTCAGAACACGCTATAGACTTGGCTGCATTCCCAGACTTGGCTGCATGCCCAGACTTGGCTGCATGCCCAGACTCAGATAACTGCTTGTCTTTTTGCCTCCTCTCTGTGTCCAGTAATTTTGCTATAACATAACTCCAAGTTAAATTATCAGTTTTCACCATCTCTAGTGTAGTTAGAAGAACCTTGTAATATGGCACAAGGCTAGAGAGCAAAATATACACAAGGTCTTGTTCAGAGAAAATCTTCCCTCGTAGCTCCAGGTCCCTGAAGCTCTGCGTCAATGCGGCTATGTGGTCTTGCACTGGTTCTCCAGGCTGCTGAACCCTCCGGTACAGGGCTCTCGTCAAGGCTATCAGGACTCCTGCCAAATCTTGCAGGTGCACAGCCTTGAGTGCACCTCAAGCTTGAGCTGTGGTTTCGTGTGCTATATGGTTTAGATGGCAGTCGGCTATACTCAACACGATTGCAGCCAGCGCTCTCTCATCTCTTGTCTCCTCTGCCAGCGTGGGGACGTCTGGAGGGTTGTCAACACAGACCCAAAGACCTTCCCTCTTCAAATAATGCTGCATGCGGAGGGACCACACCTGGTAATTCTCACCCGTGAGTTTCTCCACCGGCAGGGCTGTTTGGACTTGAGCCATCTCTGTTATCTGGACTGGCCCCGGGAGAATATCTTCCTTCTCCTCCTCCTCCACACTGCTTCCCTGCGAGGACAGCTTGCCGGGCACTCCTCCTCACTAACGCAGAACAGTCACTCCTGGACTTCACCGTCCACAGCCTCCAGCTCCAAGCCACAAAGGACTTCACAGCTCACAGTCCCTCGAACCTGCAACGCCCGCCACACGGTTCTGGGCCCATAACCCTGTTGGCGCAGCGTGGTGAGAACTGTAGCTGAGCTATAAATAAGGCTTCCACACACTTATAGCATTCAAGTGTATGTACAGTTTATTTACAGTGACTTATATACAGAATCTTGTTCTCAGTGTCAAAGTGCTTCGCCAAGCACCTAATGGAACAAGCTCCACTCCAGCACAAGACACTGCTGGCTTATATCCTCCCATAGCACCCCCCAGTGTCCAATCACAGCACATCAGGTGAGGTGACGTAGGTTTTTTCTCTGCTCTTGCATCATCCAAGGACCTGTCAAATAGATCTTTTACATCAGTAGTGACATGACAGATACAAACAGCAAGACATAAACATGCTTCTTGGCTCACTATGTCAACAGAGCCCTGCTCAGCATCTCCCTTTTGTCTTCTGCTCTGGCTAAGAGGCTAGGGCGCAGGTGCCTCCTCTGGGCCTGATTGCATTGCCTCGCTTTCAGAGTTCAATTTCACCCTGTGATGGGCTTGTAATCATGCACTCTGCCGCCATTCCCAAACCTCAACCCTCACCCAGTTCCTCTTTCTTGCAGCTGGCTCAGGCAGCTCAGTCCTCCCTGATGATGGTGTTGGACATGTATAACATACGTTCTGGTTGTTGTGGATTTTCCAGGCTGTATAGCCGTGGTCTTGGCATTGTAGTTCCTGACGTTTCGCCAGCAGCTATGGCTGGCATCTTCAGAGGTGTAGCACCAAAAGACACACTGTGTCACACTGTGGAACTTAGTCCAAAAATATTATTGTCTTTTTCAAAGAGGTATGTGCATTTCTAAAATGACTAATCTGGGTTGGCCTCACATATTCCTCATCTCATAGATGAAATGTGTGTCACAGGCATAGCTAGAACTATAAGCGAACAGTTGCTGGATATGATCAAGAAAGTCAGAGAAGATGCCTTTGCACGCAGAAAAGGGGCCAGACCAGCTCCATAACTAGACATGTCACAAAGAGAGTCTAGAGGCCTAGAAAAGAACAACCTTGGAGAGGAGTAGGAAACAGTTTAGATGTCCTTGTTTAAATTTAAAGAGCCGTCTAACTTGCATCACTATATAGAATGCATTAAGGCCCAGGTGCAGAGAGCATCTGAGAATGGCAGTAATGTCTAACTTGACAGAAATTGGCAATATTATTCAAGGATAGATGTTTTAGTTGAAGGCCAAAAGATACTCGTATGTATGAGAAACTTGTAATCACTAATTTTACATAGACTTTGTTAAGTTATAAGGAAACAAGAATGAACTAATTATTATTTTTATGTATTTTTAGAAGATGTTTCAAATATGGATAATTTTGTCTGGTGTTTGAAATTGTAAGATAATAAATTAGCCAAGAATGTGACCCTTTGAAGTGGGACAGACAGTTATTGTTAAGAGAAGGTTCTGAAAACCTGTAAATATGACAGGCTAAATTGATAGGGAGCGTCTTCCTAGAAGGGGCTTATTTACCTGTGACCTTCATATCTTTGGGTAAGATACTTTTTTGGATACGTCATCACTCTCCTTAAATGATCTGTGTAGTTATAATGGATGGCATGATTTTCTATTGAGTGAGCTCATATTAAGAATATTGAATAATTATGTTGTAATAATAAAGGCTTAGCATGAAAGCAGAGACTCCATAATTGTACTACTTGTGTACAATACCTGATAACGAACCTAAAATGTTATCTGTTGTCTACCTCTTGCCAGGAGTTAAATATAGGAAAGCTAACTAGACACTCCTATATCTGAATCAGGCCTGACCAGAGTCATCCAAGTTATGAGCACCCCATCCCTTCCAGTGGGTCTCAGAAGTGCAGAAGAGGAAGTGTGAGTTATTCTAGACACTTTTATGGGATGTCTAAGTACTGTCAAATTAGAGACTTGTGGGGTGGGGGACTTTGTACAAAGTCTACATGATCCTTTTCAGTGGTAAACCACTGATTTCAGTTAAGTAAATATGCTTAAGCTTGTAAATCAAGAATATTTTACATGGCACACCAAGTCATCTGAAGGGAAAGGGAGGCCTCCTAGCTCCAACTTCAAGCTAACTGTATTCAATAAATTGGCATTAAGGGAATAGTCAGTTGGTAGACAGGTGTGGAACTATCTAATTTGTTTACACCCAAAGAATCGCCTCAAATTCAATCTTTTTAATAGTCTAACAGTGCTATTTTTCATTTTTTAATCTAAAGGAAGGCAGATGGTTGTTAAATTATTGGTGGAGAGTCATTTCATTATTCAGAATAAAAATTGTTTGAAGGAATACATGAAGGGCAAAGGAACAGTTCTGTCAAGATGTTTATGTCTGCCTCTAATTTTACAAAATAGAACCAGCTAAATTTGAATTAAAAAAATGTTTCTACCTTTACGTGCAGAGCTAACAATCATTGGCACTGCATGGAATAGGGAAGTAGCAATTGAAACTTGACCCTGTATACCAACATTCTGAAAAATCCGTATGACAAAACTGTTTTTGTTAGTGTGAATTAATGAATTCTCGTGTAATGACAATATGCCTGTATGATACAAGAGACTTGTACATATAAAACTGCTTGAGAGCCCAGTTCACCTGTTGCAGTTAAAACACACACACTGTGCTTGTACACCCATAAGAACAAGCCAACGTGTTCATTTTTACAAATGAAATTGGGGGCCATTGCCTGGGTAAATATGGGGTTTGAGTCAAATGTTTATGTGATGAACGTAAAGAAGATGAAGTTCCCAGTTCCTTAGTCACAATTCCTAGTTCTTTATTCATAAATTCAAACACAAATATTGAGGAAAATTGAAAAAGCTCTGCACCCAAAAATAAGGTTTGGAGGAGCACGTATCATATGGCTCAATGTTCAGAGGACTCTGACCTCTAGGTGGATCTTTTCTGCTTCCTGCTTGAAAGCCCAGTTCTTGTGCTAGCGCCTTCGAAGTACCATTAGGACAAATGCACCATTAGGACAAATGCACAGGCAGAAATGGGGAGAAGGTGCACCCCCCAACAATCTTTGGATCATTCCCAGTCACACAGCCCTGCACTCCAGAGAATGTCCCCTACAAGAAGACATGCACTGGTATCCAATCCAAGTGCTAGTTCTGGTGCAAAGAGTTCTGGAACCGGAACATCTACATATCTTCTACATCCTGCCACATCTGAAGTCGTTGCTCTACCGCTGAGCCACAGCCCTCCCCTCCCCCGATCAAATTTCTATGAAACTTCTACTATAAATGGTTTCAAACAGAATGAATGGGGAAGCAAGAAACATTGTATGCTTGATTTGTATAGTCTGAAATAGAAGTTTTGTACCTTCTCCTATAATGAGACGGATAAATGACAACATGGAAGAGGATGCAGAGCGGTGTGAAGAACAAATACATCCAAGGTACTCGTACCTCATGTTTCCTCCACCCACCTGCAATTCACACCTTTCCTAGTGGTTCTAAGTGAAAAATGAAGTCTCTCCATTATGAATACATGTTATTTTAATGACTCATTCTAAAATTCAGATACACATAACCATACTTTGCATGTGGTGATTCCATGAAATTCCCATCATGTATTATGTGTGTCAGTGTTTTTTAAAAATGCATGTTTGGTGAAATTTAGTCCAAAAATGGTCTCTTCCAGGCCACTGGAAATTTCCTAATAGAGTTTCCCATAGGAAACAATGGCTGAATTTTACCAAATTTGCTCTGTATTACTGAACCGAATTGGAAAATGAATTTGGTATTTGGGGATTACTGATTTTTTTTTCCAGTTCATATTACTGAACCCAAATCAACCAATTTTTTTTTTCCTGTGCACACCCCTACACTGGACCGAATGCTGTCCAGGCACTTAATATATTTGTCCTAATTCATTGATTTCCATGGGAAACACATTTCTGATTGTAACTTCTTTTCTAATTTGGATGAAATTTTCAAGAACGGTGCCCTTTTCCCAGGGAATCTGTTCTGCTCAGTCTCAGACAGTTAGTTTTATAAACATTTCCAGGCAGAGGATGTGACAATAAAAGGCAAAACACAGATGAATGAAAGAAATGAATGGGATTTCTTCTATTTGTTTTTGTTCTTATCATTTTCATTTCCCTAACAAACAAATGAATGTTCCATGTTGTTCATTTTTTAATTGTTTGGAAAACAAATGTGCATCTTAAATCTTCACAACAAAACTTAAAATTGTTCAAATTCAGCTGGATCCTACCCCAATTACATATTGTAAAAATAGAGCAGTATCAAAAACAATTTTAAATCCCAATGTACAGTTGTTTCTCCCGTCTAGCTCCCTACCTGTAGGTATGACAAAAGTCAAGGACAATACCAGTGGGTAATTTCTAAAAGAAAAAGAGCTGAGTCAGAAAACAGTAAACACTAAAACCACTTATTTGAGGGCATGCTGTTATACAGTGGAGAAAGAAATAATCCGTACATACTCAGAGGTACACTTTCATTAGTTATTACCGCAGATAAAGTAAGGTTGTGTCTTCAATGGAATTTCAGTGGCTGCGTCTTAGTGATTCCTAAGGAATCAAAACAAGGTCTAAAATTAGAATTAATCTAATATGTACAGGAAGGAGGAAGGATCTTACTCTAAAATCTCAATACTAGTGCTTTTTGTGTGGGATTAGTTGGATGAATGACATTATTAGACAATATGATGGTATATTATTTTCTCTCTCAAGAGAGTTCATCACTTCATAAAACTGTCTTCCAAAGTAATTTACAAGACACTGTTTTCAACCCCCAGCCCCCTAATCCCACTTGAAGTTTAAAAAGAAAAGAAAATCTAGCAGTAACTTGACATTTCAGTGATTTATTGTCGAAGGCTTTCACGGCCAGAGAACGTTAGTTGTTGTAGATTTTCTGGGCTGTATGGCCGTCTTCTTGGCATTGTAGTTCCAGACGTTTCGCCAGCAGCTGTGACTGGCATCTTCAGAGGTGTAGCACCAAAAGACAGAAATCTCTCAGTGTCAATCTTTCAGTGACAATGCGAAGACCATGGCCGGAAAATCTACAACAACTAAAATTTCAGTGATTGTTTGAGAAGAAAAAGGATGGAACAAAAAAGATAAACTTGAATCAGTTGCTTCATTGTTGATGTGCATTAGACTAAGATGATAGCACAAACAGGTTGGCGGGGGGGAAGGATGTTCTCCCAGCCAATGTTCTGCTGATTGGGTGAAATTCTTATTCTAAAATAATCAACTAAAAATCTGAATCAGAACTTTAGCAACACAATATTTTTAGAGAGACAAAATTAGATTTAAAAAATCTAAATGAAAATCTTAATTTCCTTTCTACATTACCAAAAGCCAGATCAAAATTGCTTTGTTTTTTTTGGAAAGCGAAAACTTTATTGCATATGGCCAAATATTGTTACAGTAAAAAGGACTCTGTGTGTGTGTGTGTGTGTGTGAGTGAGTGTAAATACGGGAATTATCAGAGATTACCCCCTCTTGGGTGCACACCTTAACAGGGTGAGGAAACCATTAAAATATGAAAATATTAATAGAAAAGCCTAGCCCAAAGACACAAAACTATGATATACTACAATGTGAGGCCTTAAGCATGGCTCTAGCTCTAATTTTCATGATTGCCAGGGCATACCATTATACCCAGTAAGGAACAAACAGACTTACGTCAGCCTAGGAGAAAAGTAATTTTCTCCAACTCTGGACACAGGTTAAGACTAGGGTTGTTTTGGTGTGAAGAAATAATTTTTTTTGAAATTCACTTTATTAGATAAAGCCATTGATTCCTCTTATTCTTATTTTTCTCTTTTAAGAGCAAGATTTAACTTTGAAGAGAAATCAAGGTGCCCTTTTGTAGCTTCAGCCCTTGTAGTTGGTTTATGTTATACACTTCAGGGTATTGCTCTAGCAGGAAGACACAAAGGCTTGGGAAGATGTTGCCTGCTTACAGTGAAATTCTGAAATTTTCGCAGAACCCCTCCCCTCTTCAGATTTCTCTTTGATCAAAAGGAAATGATAACACACCTGAAAAAAAATCCCGGTGTGAGCAGAAAAATCTAAAATCGAGGGCGGGGGGGATTTTTTAAAAAATCCCAGATGATAAAAGGAGCACCAGTAGCTTTGACCCAATGCTTTCACTAACTGTTGCTACCCAACCATAACAGTTCACCCTGTATCCCAGGCTTGGTTGCTGTCAGGAAAAGGCAGATGGAGGGGGCAGGGCTCACCAGAACCAGGCCCACCAGCAACTACTGGGCGACTTCATACAATATGACACGTGTGACTCATCCAGCCCTGGCGGCATGCTATTGTTCAACAGCAGCCCCCCACACACACACACACACATACCCAAGCCAGTGTAGTGTAGTGGTTAGAGTTTCAGGCTAGAATGTTAGAGACCCAGGTTTGAATCACCAATCTGCTGTGGAAGCTCACTGGGTGACTTTGAACCAGTCACATACTCACTCCCTAACCTTCTTCTCAGGGTTGTGAGGATAATATGGAGGCAAGGAGAATGATGTAAGCTGTTATAGGTCCCTATCATGGAGAAGGATGATATATAAATGGAGTAAATTAAGAAATATATATGAAGATGAGCGGCAAATAAATGGTAAGTTGTTTGGTGAGTTTGAAGGAGAGAAGGATGTAGGGAAGGTTGGTCATATGGAGGGTGCCAGGAGGAGGGAAAGAGGACATAGTGTGAGGAAGGGGATACAGGGAAAAGTGCACCCCACACATGCCCTACGTGGCTCAGCTCAGCTGGCACCAGGCAACTGGGCCATAGAGGAGAGGCTGCCAGTGTGGTGGGAAAAGGGAGAAATGTGAAAATGGGTGCAAAGGTGAGTGGGGAGAAGAGAATGAAGCAGGAAAGGGGGGAGAGGCTATGGGAGCAAGGAAGAGGAAAAGGATGTGGTGGGGGGGAATGAGATGTCCCCTGCAAGAACTTGTGGGTCTCCACTTTTAGAATATAATGAGGAATGGCCTCAGGATCTAAGGCTCTACAGTGATACACATTGGGTCACAGGCTTGCAGAGGTAGCAGCCTATTAATATGGCCATTGGCATAGGTTGAAGGAAGTTAGCCGTGAAGGATATGTTTATGAAAGGTGCTGTTGGAGAGGTACAAAGCTCTATTGTGGTCCCTTTTAATTCAGCCAAACTATCAGGAGAAATTGGAGCTGGATATGATTCATGTGTCAAATACAGCATCAGAGTTGAAGACCCAGTCACAGAGTTTGAAGCTGACACCCGGGGATTGGCTGATTCTTATTCTTAATGTGCTGAAGGATTTAGTTATAAGCAGCAATTCAGGTAGTATTTCTCTACAGTATAGCTTTGCCTTGAGTGTTGACTAGATGGAAGATTCCTCAGCTTGCTCAAGTAATTGATCAAGGCAATGTGTGCAAGAGCGCCTCCCTGCTTTGATTTTTTGGTAGGGACGGCACTCCAAATTGCTCACAATATGATCTGCTGTTAGGGAAGGATTAAATTAATTTTCCAGACATTCAACCTGTGGAACATCTGAAAAAACAATTCATACTCTGAGCTATGTCTAGTTTGACCCCTGGCATTGGTAAGGCATATGCTGCAGCCTGTAAAGTAGATGCTGGTGTCCTGTTCTCAGACAGTAACATAGCCTTATGATCAGGATCTCAGGTGCCCACTGGTGGCAAGCAATCTCCCGGCAGTTTATCTGCTTGCCTGCTGGTCACTGGGACTGCATGTGCTCCCAGCGGATGCAATGATGTCACTTCCAGAAGTAGCAATATTGCACCATCCACAAGAGTGCATGTTCCTGTGCTTTGTTTGGCACTCGGAGCATACTCACGCAAAGTGCGTGCATGAAGAACACATCCCTGGTAAGTACCAAATCCTCTGCCCTTCCAGGAAGGTATAAACACCTGGAAACCCTACCTTACGAACACAAATTAAGCTATCCTGAGTTCCTGTCCTGACTTCCCCTTCAACAGGGTTGCCAACATCCATGTGGAACCTAGCATTTATCTAGAATTACAACTGATCTCTGGCTCAGATCATTTTCCTGTAGGAAATGGCAGTTTCAGAGGGCAAACTCTATAGCATCACATCCCCACTAAGCTTCCACCTGCCCCAAACCTCACTGCTCCTGCTGTTGCTCAGTGGAGCAGCAAAAGTCAAAGGGGGAATTGCCATTTCACAAATGGCACAATGGCCTCCATGGCATGAACCTGGAAATTATAGCACCTCATTGACAGGACTCTCTAGGATTCATCCTAAATTCCGTGATTTTACCAGGCCTATGTTGAAAGTAGTGTCACAGCACTGGCATGATACTATTGTCACAACTTTGCTCCACCCCCCATCTCTTCCAAGGGTTGCTAATGCTGGTTGTATTATTTTTCTTTTTTTAAAAAAATTTTTTTATTGGAATTAGAATAATATAATTTCACATTACAATCAATTCCCGTTTCCCAATTTCTAACCCCCTCCCTTTCCCCCCTTTTCTTTTGACTTCCAACAGTTTTCCAACCCTTTGCCCCTTTTCTCTTACTCATTTTAAATTCATCTATCTAACAAACATATACTTTCCCTTTAATCTAAGCAATAATTCTTTAACTATTTTTTATTACTCTATACCTTATCTTGGAATCCTTTTTTCCATATTAGACAAACAATTTGTCACTTTTTAACATAATTTCATAATTTCCTGGTTTCAAATATTTCTATAAACCATATACCATATAAACCCTATAACCCATACATTTATATAAGTCAACCAATTTAACTTATATTCCGTATATTACTTTGTATAACTATCCTCAAAGGTTATCAATCAATTTAATCCATATATTTCTTCACGTAGGTTCATTCAGTTTAACATATTACACGTTTATACCAGGAACGATGTTAATTAGTCGGTCCTTATAATTATTTTCTATCCATTTTCTATATATTTTTCTATATATAACATGCTGGTTGTATTATTTTTCATTGGTAAACTCTTAATATATTAAGGTAGACTCAGCATTTTCTGGGGTTTCAAGCCAAGAAAGATCTCTCCCAATTACTACGCAAGATCTTTTCCCCCAAGGGTTCAACCTAGGAACGTCTACTTGATCTATGGAATGTCCTTCATATTCCAGAGGTATAAGATGTTCTGTTATTAGCCTACTAGAGATGCATGCTTGCGATAATTTAGGAAGAAGAAGTGCAGTGAACCTTAGTTCCCCTGTGGGTGAACTTTGGGAGAGATGATCTCTGAGGTGACCAGACTTTGAACTGTTCAGGGCCTATGAAGAAGGATCTCTACTGTTCAGTTGAAAATGAAATACAATTCCTTACCATTAAGGCTACTGGATAGTTTTGCTTGAGCTCTACAAGTGGCCAATTATACAATACAAGTCAGTATAAAAGATTATGGTAGATAAACTGTACTTGAAAATGATTTTGAAAAGGATAAATTATTTCCTCCCCAGTACTGAATACAGCAAGCTGACATACAGAAACCCTTGTTAACCATTTGTATACAATTAGGCAATCACCAAATGAGATGTCAAGGAGGAAGGGTTAGCTAATTTGTTTTCTCAAAAATATTTCAGTGTACTGCAAAGCCATAACTTAGTTCAGAACTGCTTTCTGTGTCTGGAAAAAAGAGAGAGAGGCTATTTTACTGGTGTCTTTAATTCTCTTGAGGAAATGAATTGCCAAAATGGTAATGTTATTCTAACAATACAAGAGAGCCTGTGTGACCCACAAGACAGATACAATTAACAGAATAGAATGCCTTATCTTCCGTAAAGCTAGCTTCAGGTAGAAAGCCATGTTGCTCTGCAGTAGAACAGCAGGATTTGAATCCAGTGGCACCTTAGAGACCAACAAGATTTTCAGAATATAAGCTTTTGAGAGTCAAAGCTCCTTACACCAGCATAATGGAATTAAGTATTATGTAAGCATCTGGCAGAGGTGGAAGTAGGGAAGATCCTACTAGATGGCTAGCAGGAACTGGGAAGGTTCTAGTTGAGTTTGTTCCTCCTCTGCCCATAGGAACTTCAGGATTCTGGCACATAAGGAAAAGGAGTGTCCATGGGGAACACGTGAACTTTATAACATGTGAATCGGCACAATATGTCAAAGTCTACAGGCATTTCCACCTGTGCTCTTTGCCCTTGCAAGGTGCATTCTGTACACATTTCTATTATGTGGCCAGTGAATTGACTGAGAACAGATGGCAAAGAGGTCTGTGATGGTATTGTGTTAGGTAATGAATTTATAGCATTTACTGGAAGGACACTCAGGCATACGGAAGATGCAGATGGCCAGCCATCATTTTTTAATCCAACTTTTTCCCCCCTCCCCAGGAAGTTGTACAATTACACACAGGCAATCATTTAGCAGTTTTCAATATTAGGTGGGGAGAAAGCATCCCAGACAAGACAAGCTGCAAATAAGTCAGCATGTCCTGAATGGTTCTGTCATGATTATCATTGTGTGAGTAGATAAATGATTAATAAGCAGGTCTAGGTGGTGGTGGGTGTTAATTACAGTCCTAGCATGTGATAATGAGATTCTAATATCATGCAGTGCCAAGATCCTATAGCCACTAAGCCGTGTGTCAAGATGAAACAGTGGACAAAACAAAGGGTCATCAAATTGTGGTTATTGTTGTTGATACTATTATTTTTAAAGAAAAACTTGTCTTTCTTGACTACATGGGCTGTCTGTGTGCACGAGAAGGGGGGTGACTTCTACCAGTTCTTCCTTCTACTTGCAACTCTTTCCAGCCACAGATCCTTTTTTATTACTTTGATTATGCCTTTTTAGGTATATATAATCCCTTATAGAGTAACATAAGCAAGACGGACAGATCCCTTCTGAGAAGCCTACAATTTAAACAGGAGAAAATTGGGGGACGGTATGTGGAGATTATGTAATATAAAGTGAGCTTGAGTTTACACCACAGAATCAAAAGGATTCTTTCTCTGGATTGTACTGTGTGTTGGATTGCTTGTTTCAATGTATCCCTTTTCACACACCATTCACCCATCCCCAACTGCACACAGAAGACCTATGTAAGAGCTAGTAGGTGAAGTTCATGCCTTCTTTCTCACATATTGATTTTGCCATTTATATGGGAGAAGATTGAAATATCCAATCCACCTACAACATGAAGTAGTACAGAACAGGGAAACTTTATGACTTGACATTGAACTCACCCTCAGCCTCCATTTTCAGCTGAGGTAAGAGTGAAAGAATATAGAGGGAGTCAAAGCTGTTCATGGAATTGGACAAGGGGAGGAACAGAGTTATATGGATTACTGAAATGAGGACTGAGCATCATATGAGCAGTTTTGCCCTTTTCTTGAATGCTTTTTAAAAATAAATAAATAATTCCTTCCCACTCTTCTAGGCAGCAGGCTGAAAGGTTTTTTTTTTATAATAAGAGAGAATACACACCCATTTTTCCCTAATTTTTGAAGTTATTTAACCATGAATAAGACAAGTATATCGCAAAAGTGAAGAAATCACTAGTATGGAAAATTAACCAAGAAATACAAGAGAATTGCCTTTCAGTCTCCACTGATCTCACCAACTTCATCTGGAGAGTTTCCTACCCAGCAACACTTTCTTATTCAATGAATCTTCATCTGCAATGTGATAACTTACCATAACCCTTGGGCTGCTTTAACTATTCACATTTATTCAGGTGTTTCTCAAAGCTGTAGAGTGTGGAAGTCAGTATCCTGGAAAAGTTCTCCTTGATAGGATAGTGATAGGTGTGGAATGTTAACTATTACTTAGCGGCATATCTTTCACTATGAATAACCACTAGGCATTTCTGTGACGGAAAGCCCAATGTAGTGCATTGGGCAATGTTGTTTAGTAGAAATTGCAACTGCTAATGAAGAACACAAGTTGGCCCAACCAGTTTTTTTTCTTTTTTAATCTCAGCACTAAACAAGATGATAGGAAGGAATGGCATTCATGTCACATATGTTTTAGCCATAAAAACAGAAAACTGAGAAATCACCACTGTCATTCACTCCTTGGTATCATTTTCCTTTGCTCTGACAGATCTGTTAATATGTGTCATTTTTGTGGCATATTTATTATGATATGTTAAAAATATTGGACTGACAAGTGAGTAGGAGGGAAAGTATTCAACTGGAAAGTGACGGCAAGGAAGTGTAGAAAACTAGAGATGTTGCTTTGTCTCAGACTCTCTTTCAGCCAAAATGGATAGGAGTTTCCTCTGGTCAGCATGTTAACGATGGTCAGTCAGATATTTGTGGAACCTCACAAGGAGATACTAAGGCAATGACCTCCCTCTTTTGCTTGTTTCCAGCAATCAGAGAGGTATACTGTATCAAGCTGGGACTTCTATTTCACTGCAATGGTAGGCCTGCCCTTCATGAATTGGTTAACTGATAGACTAGTGTAGGTTATTAGTATGAGTGTTATATAGTGGTAGCAATGTGCATGGCTCATATGTGAAGGCACATATCTACCATGAGGAACTTACTCTCTAAAATTAGACAGAGAAGCAATAACAAAAGGAGGAGGGGGTGATGGCAGTGAGGATAAAGAGGAAAAATATGCATCCAGTTCTGTTAGACTTAATTAGGCTGGTTTCAGTAGGGAATGGGACTGAGGTACTGTGCCAAAGCTTTCATGTAAAAGATCAGGTTTGGAGGCAGGTTTAAAGGAAGTGAGAAAGGCAGTGGTTCCGGGAAGTCATCCCAGACTTCAAGAGCAGGACAGGATTAATGATGTGATAATCTGAAGGACAGAAGACCTTTGGATGGCTGAGGGCAGTGCAGCTGGGGGAGGTAGGGTTGTTGAGTCGAATTCACTTAATTCTCCTGCCAAATGTCTTCCTGAAATTCAACAATCCATTTCTATTCCTCTTTGTAGGAATTTGAGTCAGTTTCTAATAAATTCTTCTTTTGTAAAAAGGAAGATTCGATCAGACCTCAAAAAAGTCATGCAATGGTATGACTACACCACAATGGTATGACTACACCACAATTTCTCTGATAGCTCAGGGAGTTCTTACCTCCCCCACCGATTTATGTAAAAGATGGGATATTTTTCATCCTCTTTCTCACTGCTGCCTTTCCCTCCAGCAGTTTATATCTGTCTTCTCCTTCATTTTATCCTCACAACAACCCTGTGAGGTCAGTTAGGCTGAAAGTGTGTTACTAGCCGAAGGTCACACAGGAAGCTTCCATGGCAGAGGTGGGAGTCAATCAGTTCAGCATCATAACCACTACATCATACTGTCTCCATTCCCTACAACAACCCTGTGAGGTAGGTAAGGCTGAAAGGGCTGAAGGGCACATAGAGCACCATTGTGTGCTATAAACAGAAACTAAACTATCATGTGCTAAAAAAAACACTCCAAAATTTAATGAGAAGTCTTTTGAAAGAGGGGGAAAAATAAAAGGGGCCAATTGGTATATCTAAAAAGAATTTTTGGAAAAGAAAATCCCACCCCCCAACCTAGGAGGACAAAAGATCACAGGCAGGAATTTGTATGGTGTATAAGTACAGAGGGGCAAAGCCTTGGAGAATTTTGAAGGTAAGGACAAGAAACTTGTGCTGAATTCAGCAAAACATCTAGCTGTCTCAATCTGGACTCTTGTTTGTACATTTTTATCCCACTTTTCTTTCAAGGAGACAGATGAAGTTAAGAAGGAGCAACTGGCCCAATATCACCTAGTAGGTTTTATTGTAAACAGGGATTTGAAACCAGGACTAGACAATCACACTAATCTCTATAACACACACTCTCTCTGTCCAGTTAGACTGTGATAGACAGGCAGACATGGGAGAAAAAGTGGGTCAGTCCTGAACACATTGATGCTGGGACAGCACTGCACCATCCTATAAAACAGTCAATTAGAGAGAATCAAGCAATCAGTTGGAGGAGTGGAATTGGATTAGGGTTGGATAAGGGAAATGCTTAGTGGTACAGAGGTCAGGGATGCTATCAACAACAGTAGAATTGAAAGTCATGTAGTTTGATAAGATCATCAGAGACAGCTTGCACAGAAATGACAGAAGATATTCAAGGAGAGTTTCATGGAGAAAACCTAAAGGAAGAAGGGAAACCTGAGGAAGAGATTCCTCAAATGGAAAGCAAAATGGAATTTTACTTAGAAAGAGCAATTCAAAACAGTAAAATAGGGTACCCCAGATAAATTATGGTAGTTCCAGTATGAAATGATGTCATAATGGAAGGATGAGCTTTGTGGTCAGATTATGGTCAGGTGGTTACTAAGCCTTATTCTTGAGAGTGAGGGCCAAGCTACACATGACGAATGACACTTGAACAGCAAGTGTATTTCTCCCTGTTCACTTGCCCTCCACTCAGTCCACTTGCCGTTCAAGTGTCATTCGTCATGTGTAGCTTGGCCCTAAGAGCAACTACAGTATTAAACTAAGATCCAGAGGAGTTAGCCGTGTTAGTCTGTAGTAGCAAAATCAAAAAGAGTCCAGTAGCACCTTTAAGACTAACCAATTTTATTGTAGCATAAGCTTTCAAGAATCAAGTTCTCTTCATCAGATGCCTGATCCAAACTGGCCACATACAGAAGAGGAGGGGAGAGAGGGAAAGAAGGGGACATATATCACAAGGGGACAGGATGCAATTAGCGTGGAGGCAACCCAAACATTCCTTTGCTAGTAAATGTAAACATCTCCTTTTGGTGTGAAGTCAGTTTGCCGTGTTTGTTTGGAAAGTATCCAATTCCTATGTAGTATAAGCCTTCGATAACCACAGCTCTCCCTGCCAGATGCATCTGACAAAGAGAACTGTGGTCCCCGAAAGCCCACACCAGGCGACACTGGGCTCCCCCAGACCACACCTCTGTAAAGGAAATCTGTTACCTGTGATAATGTGATAACCATTCATAGTCTCTATTCAGTCCCATCTTGACAGAGTCAAATTTGCATATGAATTCCAATTCAGCAGCCTCCCGTTGGATTTTGTTTTTGAAAGGTTTCTGTTGAACCACAGCGACCTTTAAGTCTTTGGTGGAATGTCCTGGTAGATTGAAGTGTTCTCCCACTGGTTTCTGGACGTTTCCATTTCTAATGTCAGATTTGTGTCCATTTATTCTTTTGCGTAGAGGTTGGCTGGTTTGTCCAATGTACAGAGCAGAAGGACATTGTTGGCACATGAGGGCATATATCAGATTGGAGGATGAGCAGCTGTAAGACCCAGAGACAGTGTAGTTGATGCCATTGGGTCCTGTAATTGTATTCCCTGGGTAGATATAGGGGCAGAGCTGGCATCTGGGTCTGTTGCAGGGCCTGGTACCTGTGCTGGTGACTCTGCTGGCTGATTCATGATGGTAAGTGAGAAGTCGTTTAAGATTGGGGGGCTGTCTGTAGGCAAGGAAAGGTCTTCCACCCCGGGCTTCTGAGAGAGAGGTATCATTTTCCAGGATGGGTTGTAGCTCACTGATGATACGTTGGATGGGTTTGAGCTGGGAGCTATAGTTGACAACCAGTGGTGTTCTGTTGTTAGTTCCTTTAGGTTTGTCCTGGAGCAGACTGTTTCTGGGTACTAAGACACACACTTTGAATGCTTGCATCCTTTTAGATTACTAGTTTGTCCTACAAGAGATATCAGTTCTTTGGCTCAATATATATTTTTCATTCAGTGTTGAGTCAAATCCTCTAATCTACAAAGTACATGATAATTATAGATGCCATAAGAAGAATATAAGAACCAGTATTTAAAACAGCAACCCTCCCAAGGTCATACAAAAAAACCAGCAATGGGAACAGGATCCATTTGGCCATCATCCTACCTAAGAACCAATCCTGCCTTGCCTTGAAGAGTGCTAAACTGTGGAGCAGGTTCCTAGCAAATGGAGAAAATTACACTGCAGAGATAAAGGGACTTTTCAGAGTTTGAATTGCAAAATAACGATCAAAGCAGAAAGCTTTACCTGGGAATTGATGACTAGTAGCTGGGAGACTTCATTGCCGGAAGCTTTGCCTCAGGCCATTAACCTCCTCCAGTCATTATTTCCCACAGGAAATGTCTTATGCCAAAAGATGTCATTGCTAGATCCCATTTGGGTCTGATTTTTTTCTCTATACAACAAAATTTTATTACAAGTGTTTCTGCCTTAGCAATATGAGTGACCCAAACTCCATTTCAAGATATGGAGCTTTTAACAAGAACGATTAGATGTTTCACGATGACTAAGAAAATATAATTTGCATTTGTTAAAAGAAAGGTAGACATGTACCATTGCAAACAGCACATGTTTAAAGCTTAACTGTGTTCCCAATTGCACCCGTTTATTGGAACAGAAGTTAAAGTAAAAACGGTTGGAACATAAATGTTGGTAATTTAGATGCAATTTACTAGGCGCTCCAGCTCCAACAGAAATGAATGGCAATTGTTGTGCAAGAGTTCATCCTGCTAGACTTGCTACCTTAGGGACAAAGTAGATGTATACTAAATATTCAGATTCTGGTGGAAAAGGTTCTGGTGGAAAAGGCACTTTAAGGTTCTGTCTCCCTCTAATAAAGCTTACATTGTCACAATGTTTGATGCTCCACTAGGGCTGTGCACCAAGAAAAAAATTCAGTATAATTTCAGATCTGGACTTCAAGGTGGTGTGTGTGTGACTGACTATTTCCAGGTAGAATATTACCTGTTTGGGAGCCAAATCCTTGTGATTTTTCGAGTTCCCGAGGACTGGAATTATTATTTTCAATGGGGAATCTATTCAAGGGTCAGGGACAGCTGTATATAAAGATAATAGCAACTAGCACCAAATTTGCACCAAACTCAGTCCTCCCTCTAATCTAAGGACCTCCTATATTTCAAGCAGATTGGACAAAGGGGGTTGATTTTACAAATCCCTAAATAAGGTCCATCTCTCTGCACCACACACTTTTCTCTCTCCTGCCTAACATGGCAGCAGCCTATTATGAGAGCTCAAGCCAGCCAGCATCGTTTTTTTAAAAAGCCTGTCTGAATTCATTCCATTTTCCTACTCTTACAGTGACTGACAATAACAAATTTTTACCTTTCTAGGGAAAACTGTGTTTGCTATGCTTCCTTGTTGTGTCTGTTTAACAAAATGACAAAGGAGATTGGCAGTTTTTAAATTATTCCCTTTGGGGAGTTCAAGGGGGAAGGGTCTGGAGATGCTGTTCTTCAATCATATGACACCAAACCTGTATGGGAGCAACTACTGCTTATCCACTAAAGATCAACCAATTTTCAAGTGAATTGGATGAAGTGTTTGAACAAGGTTCCCTCAAACTTTCTACTTTCAGAGGGAAAACCCCACAGCGGAGGGCAGGAAGGAGAAGATAGCTCTCTGCAGCTTGTAGTTGGCTGCAAGTGCTGTGTTCTCCTCCCTTGCAAAGATCTGACTAGAAGGGAGAAATGTTTTTCAGAAAATCAATTGAATAAAAGAAAAACGTAAGCTCATGCTGCATGGCTGGTGTTACCATTCTAAAAAATCATAACAAACCAAAACAGGCATTTCCATGTATATCTTCAACTCAAGTGTTCTTCTTGAGTTTGCCCTTGAAGACCATCCAGAAGCTACAGTTTGTGCAGAATACTGTGGCCAGAAAGTTGACCGCAGTGGGTTGTAAAGACCATACCACCCAGTCTTGTTCTATCTACACTGGCTCCCAAGTTGCTTTTGGGCTCAATCCAAGGCACTGGTGTTGATCTTTATATGACTTGGGGCCAACATATCTTAAGCATGCCTTCTCTCATATGAAGCTTATCTTTGCAGGTCCTGATTTGGGTGCCCCCCACCAACAGTTAGAAAAGGCCTTCCCAGTTGTGGCACCAAAATTTTGTAACTCCCACCCCAGGGAGATTCATCTGTTTTCCTCTATCATTGTCTTTGCGGCCAGCGACTGAAGACTTTTTTTATTTTGCTTGGCATACCCCCCAAACTGTTATTGGCCCTCCTCCCTGTTTGGGGTGTTATGTATCTTTATAAGTTTTATCATTTTTATTAATTTATTAATAATTTTTATTAATTTATATATATGTATGTGTGTGTATTGAAATGTTTTAATGTTGAATGTTTGAATATTTTGATGATCTCCACCTTGTTTGGGTGGAAAGGTGGCATAGAAATGTATTAAATAAATTAATAAATAATGACCTACAGCTCCTGGGAACACACCTGAGCCCCTATTTTCTCATGTGTTCAAAGATGTAAAATAGAGCAGATTGTTCATGTTCTTTGAAATAGCTTCTGAATCGGAAGACACTCTGGGTTAAACCAATATATATTTTAATTCCAGAGACTGTGTTTTGTGTAACTTTCTTCTATAGAAAATATATGGGGTGAGGGCAGAGTTCAGTGGAAGACCATCTGCTTGGCATACAGAAAGTCCTGTAGCCCCTGAAATCCTCACTTCATGGGGATCCCTATTTTGATCCCTCATCTTGGTTGTACTGGAGTCTGCATCCTGTTGAAGTTAAGCTAACAGTAGTGGCTCATTATGCAGCAGCCATGCCAAGGACAAGGTGGTGAGTTGTGAAACAGCAATGGAATGCAGACCTGGTCCTCTCTAAAGCCCACCTCAAGCTGATTAGACTGGATGGCCATTCTCCCCAAGGAAACCTCCTCCCTGAATAATCTGACCCTAATGAATGACCCAGGTCTCCAAGACAATGAGCAATGGACTGACCCCAGCAAGTTCCTCCCTTTATCTTAGTGACTGTACAGGAAGGTTTCTGCCCTTTCCTTAATCTTGTTATGCACCCAGCCTTAGGTGTTTCTCCAAACCTCTTCCAAGGAGTATTTTTAACTTTCATGCAAACAATGAAAACTCTCTTTTTCAATATCAGCTTCCTCCCCACTTTAGACAGAATTAGGGCCAAACTACAAGTGACGAATGACACTTGAACGGCAAGTGTATTCCTCCCTGTTCACTTGCCCTCCACTTGCTCTCCACTCGATCCACTTGCCGTTCAAGTGTCATTTGTCACTAGTAGCTTGGCCCTTAGGTTAATGCAAGGCAAGATCTATCACCTTATCATAGACGCATCATCCTCCCAGACACAGCCATTAGTCCCTCCCAGTCTTTTGTTCACTTATCATTGCCCCAACTTATGACAAGCACATTCCAGATCATGAACATTTGTATTTTAAGTATAGCCCACAAAATCCCCAATATTTCACAGCAGTTTTCCCACCTACTTTCCCTATGTGGCACAGGTTCCTTGGAGATATGAGCCAATTTCTGTCTCTACATTCTGTTTTTCTACTCTCCACATCAGGACTGTACAGGATTCCCACCATCTGTAGGATAGGTAATATGCTTTCATTTGCCCACATCCTTTGTTTATTGTTTAGGTGTTAAGTTTAGCCTTTTTACTTTGTGTGTGCATGTGTGTGTTTGCAGGAATGTTTGGATTCTTGTGTCTCTCTCGCTGTTCCCCTGCTTGATCAGTTTCTTAATACTTTTATTCTGTCTTCCACCTGCTTATATCTGGGAACCTCTCCACTCAGGTATGAGGCTCTGTCCAGATCTGAGACCCTGGTATACATAGACAAGATCCCATAATTTGCCCAGCTACACGTGTCTGTAATTGCCACACTAAAAAGGAGGACAATCCAGTAGTCAAGGAGCAGACATGTGTAGACTATTTGGGTAGCAGGTCCCAGATTTTATCCCTGGCATTTCCAGTTACAAGGATCAGATAACAGGTGATGTGAAAGACCTCTACATGAGACCCTGGAAAGCTGCTGCCAATCTGAGTAGACAGTACTGACCTTGATAGATTGATGGTTTGATTCAGTATAAGGCAACTTACAGTTCTTAGAGTTTCAAGCTGACCAGACCTTAGAAACTATGTTAACTATAGGCCCAGTTCATCACGTAAACATTCTCAGGGCCAAGCAACAAGTGATGAATGACACAGGTTGGACACTTGTCAGCTTCCCTCAACTGCATCCTGGTCTTGCAGTTTGGCTCTCCAACTGCTGTCCAATGGACTTTTCAACTGTCACTTGTCCAACATTCTGCCAAGCTGCCTACATTTCCATTCAAAACTTGAGGGAAGCTGACAAGTGTCCAACCTGTGTCATTCATCACTTGTAGTTTGGCCCTCAGTCCAATTACTGTAATACTGTTAAGGAGAAAAGTACATGTGTAGATAAAAATAATTCTTCCTCCTGTTTGCTCAGCCATCTTGGTATTCCTAAGATATGCAATAAATTCTACAGAACTTCTATTTGAATGTTTCCAGTAATAATCCACAAAAGTACAGTATAGATCACTTAAGGTTTTTATGCACTGAACACTTATATAAGTTTTTTATGCACTTATATAAGGTTTTTATGCACTGAACACTTATATAAGTTATATATTTAAAGTGCTATTCTGTAAGTGCATGTGTATGTGTGTGTGTAGCCTTTTAAATAGCAGTCTTGTCTAAAGCTCTTCTTTTAACATTTCTTGTCTTCATTTCCAACAACTCCTGTGACAGCAGTTATTTAGCAGTTAGCATTTTACAACTGACAACCATCTTTTCATTGGTTATGAGGTATAATTAGCTTTTTAGCAGTGCTCCATTTAAAGATCTTTGTCAAAGGGTATTATGCATCAATGGTATTTTCAAATTCAGTTCAGACCCTGACAGTGCCCAGCAAAGCAGAGTTATGCCCTTCTAAGTTTATTGAAATCAATGCATTTAGAAGACTGTAACTCTATTTATGCACTGGGAAGTGCTTGATATAGAGTGTTGGACCACTGTAACACAAGGCAAATTTAAAATCCGTATAACTATGTCACCTGTTAATTGTAAGTAGACATTTATTATCATGCTATATGATACTCTTATGAGGATGAAAATCGTTTCTAGCAAGTGTTTGGGCCAGTGAAAACCTTCAAAACATCTGTTGGCAAGAATGGCATTAGAACAAACCCCCTATAATAAGAGATGAGTAAGATCTCTTTACCCTGACCTGGATTGTAAGCAGTCAGCCCAGCCTTCGCCAGTTGTACAGCAGTTGTCATATAGCTGCATGCCATATTAAAAGTGTACAAGCCTCTGGAGTTTAAAATGGTTCCTGCATAGCCACCAGAGAGCCTCTGCCATTACTACATCCCGCCTGGGAGAACCAGGCATGCATGGAATGCTGCCTTGGAATGCGAAGTGACCGCAGCTTGATTGGATCTACTATCTCGCCGGCCCCACCGGTGCCCAGAGCAACAAAGGACTCGCAGAGTCACCCCCACTTAGCACATTCCTTTCCCTCCTTCCGTGAAGAGATCTCCTGTCCATGATTGAGGAGCGAATCAAATGACATTCATAAGTATAGACAGTCATTCCTGGCACAATGTATTCCCTCCCTAAAAACACTTAACCTAGCTCCGGTGTACCTCATCAGCAAACTATCCTTTTTGTGCAGCTCTAGAACTAGTTTTACATTTGTATTTGCACACCCCGGCAGCTATCAATCAAAGTACTCAAGCCTTTGTTTAACCCAGGAACTGACCATTGGAGTCTTTGTCCTAACTGCTAGGAGGACTCTCCTCCACCTCAGGGCACATTTTACCTATAAAGGTAGAGCCCTGGCTTCATTCAAATCATGCTAGCTTCCAGGATGCTGCTCCCTTAGGGTCTCTTCCCTAAGCCTCTGTTCCTTGGAACACATTTCCGGATCCACAAGCGCATGCCTTGAGGTTTGCTCTAAGCCACTTGCCTTGCTGAGGACGCTGGATGTTTGAAGCTTCTCTCTCTCTCCTCACCGTGGACTGGACCCCCTTCTCCAGGATAGGTAGATATATTTACCCCTTCTCACTATTCCCAATTTCTGGCTACATTTCCTAGGACTGTGTGTGTGTGTGTGTGTAATTATTTTCCCCAGTAATTTGTGTGTATGTGCATGAAATTCTTGCGTTCAATAAAAGTTACTGTTTTATATTAAGCACCAGACTCGCTGTTCCATTGTAGGAAGGGACCTGGTACACAAAGGTGACAGATCCCAGTTACCGCCTCTTGTATAGCCATCTTCCTTGCTTGCTAATTCCCCCATAAATCATATTTATTGCAAGGAGACCACTTCAGGTAACAGGACGGCCCAGGCTAGCCTGATTGCATCAGATCTCAGAAGCTAAGCAGGGATGGCCTTGGTTAGTACTTGGGGTGGGAGAGCATCAAGAGATCCCAAGTTGCTATGCTGAGGCAGGCAATGGCAAATCAACTTTGTTTGTCTCTTACCTTGAAAACCCTTTTGAGGTTGTCATGGGTTGGCTATTACTTGACAGCACTTCACAAACACACACAAGATCCCCTCAGCTTGCCTTGAATTCATACTCAGACAGACCATTTTTTTTAGTAGAAATCATCAAAAATGTTTTATTTGAGCTCTTTTTCCAGTTCACGGATTGCTTAGAATATTCTGGCAATCCGATGATGTCATCTGGAGTACCA
This sequence comes from Eublepharis macularius, assembly GCF_028583425.1. NCBI lineage: Eukaryota > Metazoa > Chordata > Lepidosauria > Squamata > Eublepharidae > Eublepharis > Eublepharis macularius. The sequence goes on from NC_072791.1 coordinate 39,795,314, forward strand.
CAGAATTCTAGTTGTAGCCCAGAGAACCTCATCTCTTCTTCCACTCCACTCAACTTATCTGCCCTTCTGATGCCGAGTGAGTTGGTGACAGCAAAGACAGCCAAGGGGAGGAAAAATTCTTCCAACATTCTAATTCTATCTCTTTTCCTTGCCCCTCTCCCAAAGGGCTGGAATAGATAGCACTGGAGGTGTCTGGTACCTTCTTGATTTCAGAAGTTCTAGGAACTACATTTTCCAGGAAACACAACCTACCTCAGATGGCTTGCATCCATAGTACCATGTTAATTCTGGAGGAAATGACTTGCAGAATGTACCAGGCTATATGGACACTATCCATTCCAGTCACTTTATGTAAAACAAGCAAAATGAGGACAGAAGAAGTAAGAAGGAACATTCTCACCCTCATTATTGGAACCTCAACAGAAAGGTTTAGAAAGCTACTTGGGTAAAAGCTTAGAGGCTATGGTCTATTTACTATTGTGTATAGCTTGTATTGCCTATGGCTGTAAATAGGATTCTACTGTGTAATTTTTGCATTATTTAACACGTTGTGTTAATACTTATGTTTTGCTTCAGTTCTGTTCTCAGATTCCTGGTTGGATCCAAATATCTACTATACAAATATTATTGTATAGTAGATACAATTGACTTACTTTGTGTGATCTGCACTTACTTTGTGTGATCTGCACTGAGTCCTAGTGAGAAAGATGACATATAAATAATGTAAATAATTAAAAACAGACTAAGACTAAAATATTGTGCATGAATTGTGAGGGGTCACAGTTGCATGATGATATTTTATTGATAAAAACATTTGGATCAGTTGGTCTTTATGGCTAGTTTGTTGTTGTTGTTGTTGTTGTTATGGATCTGCATCTTCTACATAGTTTTATGATTGCGAAATATTCCACAAATATGGATTATGATAACATTATAGCACATTATCTAAATCATTTCCTTGTATCACTAATAAAAAATACTGGACTTATTTGAGAGCTGAAGTTGGCAACTTTCAAAACTCCAAGAATGCTTGTTTAATTATTATTTGTTAATTCAAGTCAATCAACTAAGAAATGATCATGACATCTGTATAGAGCCATAAAGCCAACTACAGAAAGCCATCTAGATATCAAAACTTGACAGCTTGTATCCAAAATAATTTACTGGGTCATCCATCTCCCTTAACAATGTACTGATTCAGCTATTTCCTTTAGGTAAAACTCTTTCTGTTTCTCTTAGGAAAATGGAAGGAAGCCTGCCATTACAACAGCTTTTTGTCATACCTTTCTCTTTGTTTTCCTCCTGGTTAAATTGTGAAGATTAATAGCTGTACACCACCGACAGATCTTTTAAAGTGTTAAGCATCAGTGATAAGCTAGCCATCAGAGGATTAGAACAAGCTAGTGGGGGAAAAGTGTTCTCTTCTTGTCACAGACCAGTGATCCAGGAGATATGCAGATTGTGGTGCATGGCAGCTCCTCATACAGCTGCCAGGGCTGTCTCAGGAAAGAAAACGATCTGCAATAAATGACATCTTTACTTCTTAAGCTGTTTCAGTGGAAACCTGGAAATGGATCCTTAACCTAGCCAAAACAAACAGAAAATGATTGCTTGAGGATAATCAATGGCACCAAAAATGGCATGTTTTAGCTTTTGAAATACCCATCTTGGTAATTTCTATCTGTATTTCTCTATTTTGGACAAAATAACAGTGAGAAATTCTGCTCATAATAATTAACAATAGGCACATGAATAGTGATTTGTGAATTTGTAAATTTCAGGTGCTTTTAGGGTTTACCTGTGTTCAAGAAATCCCAATTCCTCCTGTCTAAATTCTTTTCTTAAATGAATGAGTTGGGTGGTGGCACAGAATTGGGCAACCCTATCCCACACATATTTTATACCGGCTATATATATGTCATTTTTAACATGTTCTAGCTAATTATAATGTTTCCTGAAGTGAAAATGGTAACAGTGATATTTGCAGATGACAATGGAAGACAGAAAATCCCAAACCAACTGGAAAAAAGCTCACTTTAATATTTCCAGTCTATGGTGCTCTTCTTTTTAGGGTTGCCAGGTTGGAAAATTCCTGGAGATTTCGGGGGTGGTGCTTGGAGAGGGTGAGGTTTGGGGAGGGGAGGGGCCTCAGAATGGTATAATGCCATAGAGTCCATCCTCCAAATCCACCATTTTCTCCAGGGGAATTGGTCTCTGTTGCCTGGAGATCAGTTGTAATTCTAGGAGATCTCCAGCTACCAGGCTGGCAACCCTACCTCCAGTTGGTACAGAATACCAGAGCTAGGTGGAGCATGCATGCCATACCAGTCACTCCATTGGCTACCAATCAGTTCCCAGGTTCAATCCATGGTGCCAGTTATCACCTATAAAGCCCTTCATGGCCTTGGACCTGCAGGAAAGAATGCCTCTCCCACCATGCTCCACCATGTCCGCTTCACTCATCTGAGCAAAGCCGATTTGATCTCTGTCACCTGGAGATCAGTTGTAATTCCGGGAGATCCCCAGCTACCACCTGGAGGTTGGTAACCCTACTTCTTTTGCTGAAACCTCTAGCAGTTTCCAACATGACTATAGAAACTTCACAGAAATTAGGAGTTTATCTCTGCTAATATTAATGGAAAAACATTACTAGAACATTTCTGAATAATCAGCACTACAAAAGAATGATCTGCCAGCAGCTGCAAGTTAGAAAAAAATGTAACCCCACCTCTTTAACAAGTATTAACATCGAGTTGACACTTCTGCCACCAATAATGTTCAAAGAGAAAGAACTCTGGGAAGCTTCTAAGTGTGGCAGAATAATGATAGCTATTTCTGGGTGTTTGCCTCCAGTTTCTGGCATTCTCTGAAGTCTGGAACTGATGACCTGCCTTCTGGCCTTCTATTAAAAAAAGAAAACATTTCTATTCTGGAAGGCTTTTCAATTGACTGATGGACTTTTACTGCGTTTTTATTGTTCTGCTTTTGACTATTTAAAACTGTTTTAAAAGTTTTGCAAGCCTCTAGTTAGGGCCAAAAGATGGCAGACCAAACAAGAAAAGGATTTATTGAGACACACAGAGCGGCCACTGCTTTGTATCTTTCTATCACTTCTCCCTCATATTGTCTGGGTAAACACAAAGCATCATATGACACTATCACATGGCACTCCATCCCCATATCATATCAGTGACTGTCAGCTGTGAGGGTGTAACAATGATTAAAGCAATGGTGTCATGTTGTGCATTGTGTTTATCTAGACATTAAAAAGGAAAGGGGGGCAGAGACACCTATCAATGACACATCTATGTGTCTAACAAGACTTTAGTCAAATCCTGCACATTCCTGTCTCGTATAATGTCTTTCAAAAGAAATGCTTATATCCTAGCTTTGTTGAAGAGAGAATTCCCTTTTTCTGGATGGCCTCCCTGTTTTCTTGAAAGATGCTTAGTGTATTTAATGAGGATTAGCAGGATCCCTGTATGGCATTTGCATGAAAAGTACAAATTTAACAGAAGCCCATAGGGTGTAAAAAGGACATTTTGGTAACTCCACGTGCTGGCGTTCATCACTAGTTCATTTTTCTGTTATTTCGATTACTATTCTTGTCACCTTTGACAAACTGTGGATTGCCCTGCTATGTTCTTCAAATGTTGCTACCTAGGACAAAGAACATACTAATCATTTGATGTGGGACTGAAGTATTGTTTTATGCTGAATACACAGATCCAGCAACTGATATGTGTAGACTTTCAGCTAACCTGGAAGAAATAATGGAGGCTTTTAAATAGAGGCATAATGCATAGAAAGGGGAAGCTGAAGCTTTTCATGGCATGGAGGTAAATAACATCACCTGGTATATCACATCCCATTAAGCATCTGTTAAAGGGATAGGACATATTTCCAAGCTAACTGACAACCCTAGATAAGCAATTTGAGCTGCCAAAGCAGTATCTTCACAGCAAAAAAGAACATTTCTGCTTCACTTCAAATCATTCAGATCCAAACTTGATGTGATGGAGACAAAGGCTCAGATCCAGATTAGTGTTTTCTCAGGCACAAGGATTTCTGTCTACTGAGCATGAACTTCCTACTTCCCTCTCTCATGGTAGTTCTCCACCCCCCTGACCCTGGGTCTCCAATAGGAACAGATTTTTGGGAGCATTTTGGGCTGCCCTGGGAGGGAGAAAGCAAGAATGCCATGTTCCACAGCTGAAAGACCTGTGGAAACGTTAGTCAGGATTCAAACTAAATTTCAGGTGCACAGGCCTGTTTCAGATAATGGATAACCTTTCTGCTCAAGTAAGTTTTCACTCATTGAATTTGGCCTTTAAAAGGAGAAAAAGTTGGGTACTTAGATTGTGTCCATTATTCTTTTAAGGGCACTAGCAGGGACATATGTCATTTACTTTCCCTGCTTCTGACCTAAATCCCTCCACCTCCACAGTGGGCCAGTAAGGAGGAGAAAGACAGTGTCTGGCTTTGCCCTGTTGGCCTGAGCATGGTGTAGCCAGCAGGGAGGAGAACAACAGCACCCATAGTGGTCTTGCAAGGAGGAGCATGGGCACAGTTGTTCCTGGCTTTGCCCTGCCAGCTCAGAAGTGGTGCAGCCAGCGAGGAGGAGCATAGGCACACTAGTGCCTGCTTTGTGCAGTGAGGAAGAGCACAGGCACAGCAGCTCCTGGGTTCACCCTGCAGGAGGGAGCAGGAGCATGGTAGTGCTTGATTTTGCTCTGGCAGTTCAGCGAGCAGCCAGTAGGCTTACTACTATTGCAGCCAGTAGGCTTACTACTATTGCCCCCTATTGCTGGCCAGTGTAGAAGCAGAAGAAAAATGGGGGATGTCATTGCAGTGATGCTGCATTAGATGATGCTCTAGCAATCCCCAAAATATCTATGGTAAAATGGCAACATGTGACATCATTTCCAGTGACTTGCTGTCTTGAGCAACACAACACGATACCTAGCCTCACCCCACAAAGCTCCCAGAGGTTACCATCAAGCTCTTTTTGTGGCCCTCCATCATATGAAGGTGATGTGGTGGCAGGAGCAGGCAGCACAGGCCTTCTAGTCTACCCCAGGAGACAGCTATGTAAGAAACCTTGTTTTGATGCCTGAAACTGTGCAGTCAGGAAAAAGTCAAAGCCCTACTACCCTTCCTATACAACCTCAGTCTAAATCAGGACCCCACATGGGTGTAACAGCTTTAAAAGATAATGAGAAGAACTAGTTATAGATCCACCAGGGTCTTGTCTGTTTTGTTAGATACATCTTTTTTCAGCCATGGAGACTCTTAACAGCCTTAAGAAGGTATAAACTGAAAACAGATTGGGAAAAATTCAGCTGGGTGGTCTGGCCAAAGGAGTGTGATTAAACTGGATCTTATGTCCAGTTATGAAGCACAAATCTCCAAAAATGAGGGAGGAATCTTTGGCTATAATGACCAAAATTGTTCAAAAAAAATTTTACATTAAGGTTTTTAATTAATTAATTAATCTGGAAAAACCTCAGATATACAGGCCTTTGTTTTTCCTTTTTCTCATCATTTTCTTCTTCTTTTTGCTTTTCTTCATGCAAATGTGAATTTCTTCAGAATTCAGTAAGCAATTTTAATCTTCTTTGTTCAAGAGATCATTCCTCAAAGGGATGGATTAGCAGACGTTTAGGTGGAGTGTGCAAGTTTTAAAAAACACTCAAACATATAATCCTGCTCTCTGGAGTCATCTGAGCTAATGGCAATGCAGGCAGCTTGTTGGGTGCAGCTCTTCTCCATTTTAGCCATGATAGCTGTGTTCATAGTATACCTCTGAAGACCAGATACTGGAAACAAACCATAGAGGACCTTCTTGTCTCACTTTCCAGGTTCCTAGAAGCATCTGGATTACTATTCTTGGGAAGAAAATACTGGGCTGGATGGATCCTTGGAATGGCTCTGTAATAAATCTCTTACAGTGCAATCCTACAAAGAGTTAGCCCAGTTTAAGCCCATTGAGTTCAGTGGGCTTAGATTGGAGTAACTCTGGTTAGGACTGCACTATTATGCTCTGACATTTGTTGTATCTTGAGGTTAGGAAGCTTTTTATATTAAATTTATTTATATCATACTGCCATTTTTTAAAAAAAAGCAATCTGCATATCCTTCTTAACTTTAAAAATACAAACCACCTCTGATCCAATCCCAGAATAGTTTCACCAATCAAAATGGAATCCAGTTCCATTGTTTTCATTAGGAATACTGTCTAATAAATCCTACAAAGACTGCAGACTAACAGTGAAATCCTAAGCAGAGTTACGCCAGTCCAAGCTCATTGAAATCAATGGGCTTAGACTGGAATGATTCTGCTTAGGATTGTACTGTAAGTCGAATTAAAGCTGCCCTTGTGGTCTCTCTGAGAATTAGCACCTTCTTCCCCACTCTGCCTGCATTCCAGGGAATTCATTTGCAAACAGACTGCTTTTTAAACATACGCCTCCATTTCTGACAAATACCATGATTAGAGCCACAGCTATTCCTTATTTATCTAGTTTTGAATTTTAATAAGCCAGAATGCCGTAAGTTCATGCATTTTTTAAAATGCACAAATGAATCATATTAATCCAATTCATAGGCCTGAGATAACTCTGGCAGGAGGTACATGCTAAATAACATTTAATTTAAGGCTCAATATTATGGGTCGCAGCCTTGCGGAATTAAGTATTTAGGAAGAGGCAATATTGTGCCAGCATCATGGTGCAGCCTATGGCGTTTGCCAGCTATCGCATAAATTGCACAACACTTGAACAGCATAATCCTAAGCATGCTTATGCAGAAATAGTTCAATGAGATAAGCAGCACTGTCCTAGCTATATCCATTTATACATGGATCCTGAACTTTGCTTCTGCTTGCACACCATTGCAGAGGGAGACCATGTTCCTCTGGGTTTTTCATCTTATTGAAAGGCACAGGTTATATGCATGTGAAAGTGCCAAGTTCTACTCATCAGCACGAGTTAATATCCTTCTCTCTTTGCCTCCACCTGCAGAGGTAAGGTAGGTGGTAACCAGAGACTGGACTTTTTCAGTGGTGGCACCTTGCCTTTGCATTGTCCTCCCACTTGACACTCACCTGCCACCTACCTTACCCTTCTTTATGCACCAGACCAAAACATTTATTTTACCCAACCTTTTAACTGAGGGGTTCCATCTTTTTAAAGTTGTTTTTACAGTGGGCTTCTAGACTGAGGTCTGCTTTATGGTTATCATTATAAACTGCTAAATGTTGTTTTAAGCTGTTTTTATGCTTCTGGTTTGCTTTTCTGCTTTTAATTAAACTAGTGCTCAAGGAGTGCTCTCTGCAATGGGAAAAGATGCACTGCAAGCAAAAGCAAGGCTCCTCGGAAGCAAGAACTACTTACTCTGGGATGCATTTTGTACAGGACTGCAAATCTTAGGGCTTCAACTTTCACCTCCCAAAACCCCCACTTGGCAGCCCTGGTCATGTAAGTGTGTTGATAATTTGTTGGCTTGATTGGCAGGTATTTAAGTATCACCTAAATCTCACAAGCATGGAAGATCTCAGGGGTGGTGAGACTTGGTAATATGACTGATCCACTAAGAGATATGACTGCCACATGGGATGTTCAAAGTGCCAATTAAATCATGGGTGTTTGCTGGTTTCCATCCATGCAGATGTATGAGACTAGGCAAGAATGCATTATTATCACTTCCAAATATCACTCAGTTGTTCTGAAAATAATCTATCTGGAGTTTTTTCTCTGAGCGCCCCTCCCAGTGGCATAGGTCCTATGGATGATCCTATGATCCTGAGATGTGTGTGAGAGTTCAGCAGCATGGACGGGAGTCATCATGTGAATCTTTCCAACACAATTAGGGCTATAGCTCCCCAGAACCACCCTGCTCATGTGATGGAAATTTTCACCCATGCTCTCCAGCAGACTGGGATTCAGGGAGATCTGCAGCCATCAGAGGTTGACAACCCTACTAACATACCCAATGTTGCCAAAGGCCAGAGATGACCAAATAGCAGTGATTTCTGGTCCATTCCCCCCCGTTCTGACCACAGGCTGCAACTTTTCAAAATATAACTGGCTATCAATTTTATCTTCACATATTTATAAATAACAACAACAACAACATTAGATTTATATAAGGACAACAACAACAACAACATTAGGTTTATATACCGCCCTTCAGGACAACTTAATGCCCACTCAGAGTGGTTTACAAAGTATGCCATTATTATCCCCACAACAAAACACCCTGTGAGGTGGGTGGGGCTGAGAGAGCTCCAGAGAATTGTGACTAGCCCAAGGTCACACAGCTGGCTTCAAGTGGAGGAGTGGGGAATCAAACCTGGCTCTCCAGATTAGAGTCCCGCGCTCTTAACCACTACACCAAACTGGCTGAATGTTAGCTTAGGGAAAAGGTTTACTTAGTAAAAGACATGTAAAATAGCTGATAAATGTTGATAGATCCAAGGACTATGCTGAGCAGGACTTTCCTCTGCCCCTACAGCCCATTGAGCCACCCTGAAATCTGGTTTCTGAAAAGCCAGTAGAACTTCAGAAATGGCATAGGGGGCAAAATGGAGATTTGTAATGGGAAGGCAGAACTGGTAGAAAATACAACCCTCTCTTCAAAGGATTTGAGTGCCCTTAGGTTTTCAAATATACCTGTCAGATATATGCTGTTATCTCTTTTATTGGGCATTCTGTCTGTTTTATTTTGTTTGTTTAGCTATTTATGTGCCAAAATTCTTCCCAACAATATGCTTATAACATTCTCCCCTCCTACATTTTATCCTCACAATAGCAACCCTGTGAGGTAAGTTAGGCTGAGAGACGGTCACTGGTCCAAAGTTACCCAGTGAGTTTCCTTGGCAGAACGGAGATTTGAACTTCTAGCACTTTTACAACTATGCCATGCTGGCTCTCTGCCTATCACATTTATATCCCAATCATTTCCCAATGAGTTAAGTGTACTTTCCCCCCTTCTTCTATTTTATCAACACAACAATCCTGTGAGAATGTGATAGACCTAGGCTTGCCAACTCTGAGTTGGGAAATCCCTGGAGATTTGGGGGTGGAGCCTGAGGAGGGCAGGGTTTGGCAGGGAAGGGACTTCTGGGGGGTACAATGACATACAGTCCATCCTCCGACACAGCCATTTTCTCCAGGGGAATTGATGTCTGTATCAGCTGTAATTCCAAGAGATCTCCAGGTCCCACCTGGAGATTGGCAACCCTACATTAACCTAAAGTCACCAAATGAGTTTCATGACTAAGTGGAAATTGAAATCTGATCTCCCCATCCCTAGTATGGCACTTTAACCACTATACTATTCTGGCTCTTTACAGAGTATTATAAAAAACTGATCCCTGTCTCTACAAGCAACATGTCAATATGTCCAAAAGGTGGGGGGGGAGAGAAAGAAAAACAAATATCAGTTTTATTTCAGTTGAGGATTAGGACTAAGGGATCAAGGGGCAGAAGAACCATCTCTGTTGCCACAATATTGTATCAACCAAGTACAATTGAAGCTCCAAATGCAAAACTGAATTATTCAAAAAGGCTTTTTTCTCAGATAGGAGGGTGGTGTTGTAGGGAGGGGGTCTCAGATGTTTCGCTAATGAGTTAGGAACCATAGACTTCATTATGCTGCCTTACATATTATCTGTTGTTTTAAATATGTACTCCTATATACTACCTGTGCTTCATGTTGTTAATGTCAGTACTAGAATTGATTATGTTCTGTTTCAGCAATTCTTCAACCCCATATTGGATCCTTCCTAATGCTATGTCTTTGTAAACTTGTATTCATTTAGCCTATGACATTATTTATGGAAATGTTCTTGACAGTGTATGAAAATGACTGCCCTTGTCCTTGGTACTGATTGTACTAATCTCACACTATGTAATCCGCCTTGAGTCTCAGTGAGAAAGATTGACTATAAATGACATAAATAAACAAACAAACGAAGTAGGTTTAATAATAATAATAACATTTGATTTATATACCACCCTTCAGGACAACTTAATGCCCACTCAGAGTGGTTTACAATGTATGCCATTATTATCCCCACAACAAACACCCTGTGAGGTGGGTGGGGCTGAGAGAGCTCCAGAGAACTGTGACTAGCCCAAGGTCACCCAGCTGGCTTCAAATGGAGGAGTGGGGAATCAAACCCAGCTCTCCAGATTAGAGTCCCGCGCTCTTAACCACTATACCAAACTGGCTGGCTGGTTTACAGATTTACTGTAAATCTTAAACAAGCACAACAGCTTCTGCCTCATAAACCATTCTAGAGTAGACCTATGCCAAACCTCCTCCCCTCTACTTCCTCTTTCTTGTCCTCCCATACATTCCAGCAGGCAGTGTTTCCAGCTCTGTTGTTTATAGCCACTACTGTATCTAAGATCTCCACAACTAGATAACAGGTTCAGGTGAAGTCTGAAAAACAGTGGTCTCAATGAAGAGAAGAAATTCTAGGAATAGAGGTCAACCATGGAGAATAGGCGGAGATATTTGAGAAAGTAGGTCATGTTGGAGTAGGTGAATGGGGTAGGAATGGAAGAGCAATTTTCATGGCTAAGGATATATTAGGCTTAACAAATATATTTGAAGGGAATTTAAAAACTGTTCCCAATAAGCCCATCAAAAATGAAAGGAATGGTAGGAAAGACAAGGTTGTGATTCTGATACAGTGAGTTAAAATTGAGAAGCAAAACATTTTCCAGCCTAAGTTTAAAACAACTTTTGTTTGAACTTGTATGCAAATTTCCTTGCATCTTGGTATTTTTAGGCTTCAAGTCGAGCGGCGCTTCTGTGCGAGAAAAGAAAGCAATTTGCGGTTCGGCGTTGAAACACCGCCACTTCCAGTTCATTTGTGTTTCATCTTGATTATCAACACATTTGTCTTCCTCTGTAATTTATTCATTATCTTTACCAGAGGAATAAGAAAAGGGAGGGAAAAGGTGTGGGGGGGAAAGGGTGGGGAAAGAAGTGTGCTTGTCAAAACGGGAAACAGATGCTCTTACAATGATTGGAGACAATTAATGTTTTCAATAAGTATCAACAGGCAAGGGCTGTGCTGAGCTGCCGATTTCAGCAGCAAAACAGATGTCTGAAGATGCAAATACAGATTTATTTTTGAAGGATGGGAGCCGGCTGTCTCTGGCTTGGAATGAGCTATCACGTTTCTTTTTTCAACCGTGGGTTGTTTTGCTTTTCTTTTGATCTAAACTGCAATGATACAATAGATCAGAGACCAAATAGCTGCCAATTTGCTTTTTAAAAATTGTGCATTTTCCCCCTGATCTACACATGCTGCAGAATGAGATAGTAGGACTTTATCATTATAGACTCTCTCTCTCTGTAGAGGGATGTTTGCTCTCCGGTATTTAAAAAAATGGCAGCATAAAGGGAGGCAGTTTCATGCAATGGTACAGTCCCTTCAGTCAACTCAAGATTCTGCCCTCTTATTCTCACCTAAATTTGCTGCATAGGCATCCAGGGCTTTGATCAATGACTTAGTACAGTGTCTGTATATGCACTTGTATAAATTCCATTAAATTAATTCTCTCTGTGCAGGTGGACAATCACCACACCTTCTGCAAGGGTAAATTTTTCAATCACCTTGCTACTGACACATGACTTGCATGGTGATATTGCATACCCACTGCTTGGTAATTGACCCTGTAAGCCATTGTTTCAATTAATTAATTTCAATGGAACAGGTTCTTACCCATGTTCTGCTTCTGTTCTTATACTATGCAAAGCTCAGAATTAATTTCTGTCACTTTTTTCTGCCTTTAGTTCAGTTCTGTGAAGTCTGGTAACTTACTTTTCTCCCCCCTCCCCCGCCAGCATACTTTGGTCTGGTAAGCATTCTGTTGATCCATCTAGTACATTTTTATCTTACCTACAAGTTAAATATAGTCCCCTGTGCAAGCACCAAGTCATTACTGACCCATGGGGGATGTTGCATCACGACATTTTCTTCACAGACTTTTTATAGGGTGGTTTGCCATTGCCTTCCCCAGTCATCTACACTTAGAGAGCCCCGTGGTGCAGAGTAGTAAGCTGCAGTACTGCAGCCCAAGTTCTGCTCATGACCTGAGTTCGATCCCAGCAGAAGCCAGGTTCAGGTAGCCAGCTCAAGGTTGACTCAGCCTTCCATCCTCCCAAGGTTCCTAAAATGAATACCCAGGTTCCTGGGGGTAAAGTGTAGATACAAGATGGATCTCCGAGCAGAAGAAGAAATTGTTGTGAGGTATGCACAAGGATGTAGAAGATACCGGATTCTTAACCCAAAGACTAAAACTATAAAAATCTGACACATTGTCTATGCTAATGAAAGGAAGATAGCAGACATTGGTGAAAGTGAAGTGGGTTGTATTATTTTGGGTAGTACACTGCTATCATGCCCTGTTGTGCCCTCCTACTGTGTAACCTAAAGCAGTTAAAGAAATAAAGTGTTTTTGACAGGAATTGTGTTTTTGTGATTCTCTGATGTTAAGTGAGAGTTGTGTTATTTTTCTGTGTGGGGGACTGCTGGTGTAATGTGTCATAATGTTTTGCCTACTTGTACTTTGAAAGGGAGAAAATAATTTTTAAAAAACTTTATTTTGTGTTGTTCGTGTTTTATTCTTTGTTGTGCAGTTGGTTCCCATCATAGGGAACAATGGGGAGGCTGGCCAGTCTTCTCTGTAGGTGGTGGGGGTGTCAGGGGATGGTTGTCTGTGTGTCAGGTCAGGTGCTCTTTCCCAGGGACAAGTTGGCACTCAGAAGTTTGCCCACCGTTGTGGCACGCCTGGGCTGTGCGGAATTGCCCTGGGAAAGAGAGTTTAGAAGTTCCCAGCATAGGGAACAAAGGGGGAGGGCTGGCCAGCCTGTTCCTGGGGTTATGGGTGTAGGGGTGCTGGGGGTGGATTTGGGTCTGTGAGGGGCTAATGTGGGGATCTGAGTCTGTGTGTGGCAGCTGGGGGAATTGGGTTTGTGTGGGGCTGTAGGGGATGGACTTTGGGGGCTGAGAGCACCTACTTGGGGAGGCCATGAAATGCCCCCCCAAGTGGGAGCTGGCTGAGCCTTGGTGGGGGGTGGGAGTAGAGGTGGGAGAAGGGACCCTGAGGGTTGGGGGGCATTTTGAATGCAAAATGCCACCCCTGGCAAGACAAGCCTCCCCCAGCTGTAAGTAGTAGAGAAAAGAGCACCTACTTGGGGAGGCCATGAAATGCCCCCCCCAAGTGGGAGCAGGCTGAGCCTTGGTGGGGGGTGGGAGGAAAGGTGGGAGAAGGGCCCCTGAGGGTTGGGGGCATTTTGCATGCAAAATGCCACCCCTGGCAAAGGAAGCCTGCCTCTTCATTTTTTCCCCATAGGGGGGTTGTTAGAGGGGAGTTAGAGGAAGGCCCCACCAATTTTGGCTTGATTCAGTGGGGAAATGCTTTTTCCCATTGAAAAGCAAGCAAAATGCTGCCGCGAATCGCCCCGAATTGATTCGGGGAATGCCAGGTCGGGTTCCCTGAATCAATTCGGGTTTCCCCAAATCAGGGTGATTTGGGGTGATTCGGGGTTTTTTCGGGTTTAATTAACCCGAACTGCACACCCCTATCAGCCACTGTCAGTACTTGGACAGGAGACCACCAAAAAAGACCAGAGGAAGGTGATGGCAAACCACATCTGTTCATCTCTTGGCCCGTGGATGGGGGTCACAAGTTTGTTGTGACTCGACAGCATGTTCATTTTCTTCCAAACCAAACATATTGATATGAAACAACATCTAGTGAGAAATATGCAAGAGGGTGGGCTTACTGAGTTGAAGTATTGACGCACAGAAGAGATGATCACTGATATACTCACTAAGCCACTTCCTAAAGATAAGTTTGAAAGTCTACACAAGAAATTAAACCTTGTGGACTCTGTACACTAGACCTTGAGAAGGGGTGTTGGAAATTAGACATGGGCACAAACCAAAAAAAAATAACAAACCAGCAGTTTGTGGTTCGGTGCCAACGACGATCCCGAAGTCGCGAACCGCAACAAACCTTTTCCATTGCTGAACTGGTTTGCAGTTCGTGGGACTCAGAATGGCCCCCGTTGCACTTAGAGCGCCCATATTCCTGGGGAGTGTTTTGCAGGCTCTCCTACAGCCATCATCCAAGTTTGGACAAGATTGCAAAAGGGATCTTGGAGTTATACCCTCTCCAATCCAAGGTCCCCAGGAAATTCCCACAAAAATTCAAGCTCAATTATACTCTCAGTCTCTCTCCCTAAAGGCTAGCAAGCGGCAAGCAAGAGCTCTGTCCCACTCCACTGCTCGCTGAAAGTGAAACCCAGCCTGGGAGCCCACGGCTATTTATAAGCACAGGTTCCATTGACCAACGCAGGAGGTCTGTGTTTGGCCGTCAGAGCTGCCTATCAGGGTTTGCAGGGATGAGATTGGAGTGCCCATGGTTACAGAACACCCCCTTCCTCCTCCCTCCCCTGGGTGTCTTCTTCCAACTTGTAACCGCTTTGCAGCTCCATGGTTGGAAGGAAGACCTGCCGATCAAGGTAAACTGGGCTTCCATTCGGGTTTCCAGGGTGACAGAAGGAGCGCAGACAGAGTTCAGGCATTCCCCTGGCTCCGTTGCTAGGGGAATTGATTGCTGGCACCTGACTGTCTGGCTTCCTGAACTGCGGCCGAACGCACCAAACCAGACCTCTCCCGAACGCTGGTTCATTTGCCGTGGACAATCATGAACCGCCGGATCGCAATCACCAATTTCGTGGGTTTTTGAAGTTCGTAATGCGGTTCGTGCCCATCTCTATTGGAAATACAATGTCTTGTGTACAGAAGGCAGAAGACAAAGAATACCTGCAAGGGACAGGGGTCTCACAGCTAGATAGATGGCAGAGTGGGATCCTTCTTTCCTCTCCTCTTCTGTCCTTCTTGCATGTCTCCAGATTGGTATTCTTAGGCTACTTCCTGCTTCCTGCTTCTTCCCGGAAATCCCCCCTCCCTTTTTACTGAGGTAGTTAGTATCTATTCTGTTTCTCTCCTTTCTGTCAAAGTTGTAGTTCCTGAATAAACTCTCTACATTCACTCCTTAATCAGACTCAAGATAATTCCTAAGATATACCAGAGCCTACAATTATTATCCCCACAACAATCACCCTGTGAGGTGGGTGGGGCTGAGAGAGCTCTGGAAGAGTTGTGAGTCTGACCCAAGGTCACCCAGCTGGCTTCAAGGAGAGGAGTGGGGAATCAAATCCAGTTCTCCAGATTAGAGTCCGGTCATTCTTAACCACTACACCAAACTTGTGGGAACAAAACAAATGGGAAAATTATGCCCACTCTGGGCCTCCAAGTGCCCCATACCTTCCCAGTTGGCAACCCTGTTCTGCTCCCAGGCCTTCCATCACCATTAATGTGAAATCACTGAACCCTCTTGTAAGTAAGTTGTGAGCTTGAAACTAGGCCTTTGAAGGAAAACAGTCTGGACTTAGGTTCAGAACTGTGTTGCTAGGTTGTGGCCTAGCTCAGATATGTGATTGTTATGCTGGTTAGTAATACTTCTGGAGCAGTCTCTAAGTTCCCCAGAGATTCAGCCTTGGAGAGAGTGTTCTCAGAAGGCTCTATGTTCACTCCCTAGATTTTTACAGCTGAAATGCTAATTAACAGCTCAGCCCTGACTGGCTCTTGAGTTGCTGGATGATTCACTGAGTCCTGAAAAAGATGGCTTCTCAGCTCACCCAGTTAGTCAGTTTTCTTTGATCAAGCCTCTCTATGCCAGAGAGAAGCTGAAAGCTGCATGGTTTTCATCACCTCAGCATGTTCCTATGCAGAACCAAGCAGGAAGGGGGCTCACATTCTAATGGACAGGTGAGATAAGGAGCAATGGATGCCATACAGAGATGCCTTGGTAGCTAGCTCTCAGGTTTTAGATGGGCAGTTTTTATTATGTAGCAACAGTAAGGTTTTCTTACTGAGCCTGTTCGTGGGAAGGGCAGGATAAAAATTGAATTAATAAAATAAATAAATAAATAAATTTAATTTTTGTTGCCTGTGTAAGAGTACCTTTTGCAAACACTAGTTAAGCTAAATAAAACTTAACTTTTATTTAAGATGAGTCTAGAATGCATGACTTGAATGTGGGTATACCCCAGACATGAACCCAGAGACTGGAAAGCCAGGCCTTTGGGAAAGGAAGTGCTTTCAATCTCACAAAACAAAAGAGAGCGGGTCCCACCTGCCTGATTGCTTGAGCGGCTGTGGTGAGTGCCCAGAATTAGGAGGAGAGGTGTTGCTTCCTGTATACCTCCTTGTCAAGAGAAAGTATTCTTTCTCATTCTCCCATTCTGCTTCCCTTCCCAGAACATACTTCTTTCTTCTTCCCTAAAGCAAAGAGCCAATAGTGGCTTTCATCCATGTCACAGGAACAGGAGGTGTTTCAAAAGAACCCAGGGAGGCATTGCCTTTTTCAAAGAGCACCCATTTGGAATCAGCTGTTGCCATCATAGGACAATACAATACTGGTTTTGGAATCTTCCAACATTTTGTGATTGACCCCTGTTCCCAAAGGAGCCATTTCATGATTATCTATGCACTCTGTGGCAGCCATTTTGTGATGGTGCCCACCAGTTGTTCTCCAAATTCCACAAATTCCACAAGCACTATTTCATATTACCTTTCATAGTAGTAGACATCCCATTGTGTGCACTGCAGACAGTAGAATCATTGCTATTAAACATTTTAAATGGCAGTGTCATCATACTGAGGGCCAAGCTACACATGACGAATGACACTTGAACGGCAAGTGTATTTCTCCCTGTTCACTTGCCCTCCACTCAATCCACTTGCCGTTCAAGTGTCATTCGTCATGTGTAGCTTGGCCCTGAGTCTCATCTTTATGTGCATGTAATATAACATCTGAAAGAAAAATGTGCCTGCAAATAAATATGTGTGCAAGCTTGCCTCACATGATCAGAATTTCTGAACAAGGCTACCCATGAGCAGCAAATGTCTCAGGCCCAGGTTGTTCTGAGAGCGTGAGAAGTCAGGCAGTCCACTTGCCTCAGTTTGCTCTCATTTATTTATTGCTATTTATTTATTTAATAATCTATATCCCACTTTTATCCTCAATGGGCCCCAAAGCAGCTTGCTATACAAAAACAAAATTACACCTGCGTGTAATGAATACACGGGTGTGAAAGGGAAGCAAATTTATTAAACAAAAGAAAGTGAAATACAAAAGAGAAACAGGTACATAAATTCAATAATCAAGACAGACGGTACATGCAAAGACATAATAATAGAGGAAACATACAGCACATAAGAACAACAACACAACAGAAGAAAGATACCACCTCAGTTGTTGGAGACCCCATATGACAACAGGCAGACTCCTCTGGCCAAGCTTGCACAGCATTCTACCAGTTTGAGTCTGTGCTGAAGTCCAACTAAAGTGGGGCCTACTGAGACTTATATAGGTTTAAACTACCTAGTTCCATCTGGCACCTTGATTCACTTCAAAAGGGGAAATGATTACACGGAAGATGATTAATTGTCAAAAACTGAGTTTCAATAATAATAATAATATTCAATTTATATACCGCCCTTCAGGATGACTTAACATCTACTCAAAGTATGTTACTATTATCCCCACAACAAAACACCCTGTGAGGTGGGTGGGACTGAGAGAGCTCCAGAGAGCCGTGACTAGCCCAAGGTCACCCAGCTGGCTTCAAGTGGAGGAGTGAGGAATCAAACCCGGCTCTCCAGATTAGAGTCCTGCGCTCTTAACCACTACACCAAACTGGCTAGAAATGCTTTTAATGAGGCTAGAAATGCTTTTAATGTCCAGGCCATCTTGATTGTCCAAAGCTAACTGATAAGCTAGGCGCCTGGCACTAGCCCAAGAGATGACTGCATGTAAGCATCCCTTCGTCAGGTGTTAATTTACTTACCGGGTGCCTAATCTAAATCCCTCCAGACATCGTGCCTGGGACAGGAGGATACTAACAAACAAGCAAGGTTAAAGTTTACATCAGCAGAAAAACAGTATAGCATAGCATGTATAGCAAGAAGGCATATTCAGGCTCTGGCATGAACTGGGCAAGATGGAAAGACTGTGGCACATCACTAGACTCCTTGAAATACAAAGGTCTTCTACAATTCCACTGCAAGCTGTGCAGGGGAGGCTTCTAAGTAACACTCCAGTGTCTCTGTCTCTGTTCAGGACCATGCTTCTGCATACTCATGAACCATGTTTGGGTAGTGTCTAATCTTAATGTGCAGAGGCTCCTGTACATGGGATCTGGCACTCTGCAAAATGGAAGGTTCCAAATTGCATGTAGAAGAGCCCCCATGTAAATAATTCATTTGAATATGTCAGTGATTCCACACACATTGGATAATGCACTTCCAATCCTCTTTATAGATCATTCAGAATGGCTTTTTTTGTGTGCAGAACAAAAAATCCACCACCAACGATTGATAAAGTGCTTTGAAAGTGCATTATCCAATGTGTGCGGAATCAGCCTGTGAGTGACAGGGGCACAAGCTGTAAAGTCCATCAGTTAGGCTTACCAACTTACCTGCTATAGTGAGTGATCTCCCTCTACAGCTCCTGCTCCCTGCTGCTAATTGAGTGAGCAGCTGAGAAAGAAATGGGGAGAAGAGGTATTCAACACAACATCATCACTTCTGACTAAAACCCAGAAGTGACGTCTCTGATGCTCTAGGATTTCACCCATCTCTACAATTTTACCATAGAGATCAACGAGCATTGTTGTTGACACATTGACATTATCTGTCTCCATGCCCCACAGCAAAAATCTACCATTGGCTCCCTTAACACATTATTTTATACTCACAGAAATGCCTTAATAGGGTACATGTGCATCAGGTTCCATAATCTTGACAGGAGTGATACGCTCTTCTTACTTACCTGCCTTTACCTAAAAATAATGATAAGATTATTATTGGGGGGGGGGGAATTCCTTTTTGTAAAACTCACTTCTTCAGATATAGCCATTGATTCCTCTTATTCTCTTTTTTCTCTTTTAAGAGCAGGATTCCTCTTTCATTTCTCTTCAAAGAGAAATCAAGGTGCCCTTTTGGAACTTCAGCCGTTGCAGTTGTTTTATGTTATACTAGCAACAGACCCTGTTGTAAAAATAAATACAAGGGGCTCTAGGGGCAGGGCCAAAGCCGCGCTGCCACCACGGAGGTGGCAGGAAGGCCACATGTGCAGGGGGGGCTCCTCCATACTGCATCTCAGTCCCTACCGGCTCTGCGGCCCTGCAGCCACTGCAGAGCCAGTGGGGAAGTGCAGTCCGGTCCCGCAGCCACCGCAGAGGTGGAGGGAAGGCCACGCAGAGGGGCTCCCCTGTGCTGTGCCTCCCCACCAGTTCTGCAGGCAGGCCTCTGAGGGGCAGCGGGGAGGCACAGCATGTCTCCCCCACACTGCGCCTCCCTGCCAGCTCCATGGCCCCTCCAAGGCCTGCTGCTAATAACTCTCCTTTTATCCTGGCACAGGCACACCGCAGGGTCCTCAGTGCGCCTGTGCCAGGATAAGAGGTGAGTTGTCAGGAATACAGATTTTCCAGAACCTCCCTTCCTGCCCCTCTTCTCTTCAAATTGCTCTTTGATCAAAAAGGAATTGATTAGAAACTGACTCCAAATTCCTAAAAAGAGGGAAACAAAAGGATTGTTGGTTTTCACGGCGAAACTAGGTAAAGAAAAATGAAGAGGATTTCTCTTAATAGCCCTAAACAAATCGTTGGGATTTTTGCAAGTGTCCTATGTTCAGTCATGAAAGAGTTAAATTGTTATTCTGTCTGTTTAGTCAGCTAGCTAGTTAGCATAGGACCATTTAAGCTTCAAATAAATGTTCCTGCCGTAGAAAGGAGAGTCTTTGGTCTTAATGAAGGAATCTAGGATTGTCTATTGGAAGAGCCAGTTTATTGGGGGCAATTAGCTAACAGTATATACTAAGGTTTTATTGCTTTTTGTTCACTCTCAGAGCCGAACTACAAGTGACGTCTTACACAGGTTGGACACTAGTCGGCTTCCCTCAAGTTTTGATGGGAAATGTAGGCTCCCTGGTTTTACAGCTTGGCTCTCCATTACAGCTGCAAGACCAGGATGCCTACATTTCCCATCAAAACTTGAGGGAAGCCGACTAGTGTCCAACCTGTGTAAGACGTCACTTTTAGTTTGGCTCTCAGTTCTGTTTGTGTGTTCAATATTTAGTCTCTACTTTTCTCTCTCTAAGCTCCTAGTCTAGCCATCAAGATGTAGTTAGTTAGCTATTCTTTATTTTTTTCCCAAATGTATCCTTTTCCCCCGTTATGTAGTAAAGTGTTTTTATAGAGCTAAAACCACAGAAGTCTGTCTACTTATTTCCAATGCTCTAATATCAAACTCTGCTACCTTATTTTTCTCTTTTTTAATTCCCTACCACCAACACAAATACATACATCCTACCACACCATTGAGCCTAAAGAGAGTTCCTTCAGCTTAAGTGGACTTTCCGCCAGTGGAAGAGTGATAATTTAGAGTATAACTCCTCTCCTTAGCCTGAAGAAACTTTCTATGGTAGAATGCATTCCCCTCCCTAAAGATTCTCCATCCCTAGTCGTTTTATTTTATTCTATTTTAGAATTATCTCCAGTATCCCTGATTATCAGCACAATAGGGGCTAGTTAGGTCCTTCGCCATTCATGAATCATCAAGATGATTTTTTTTAAAGGCAGGGAAATCAATAACAAATAGAAACACTCTAATTAGCAACAGTTGTAGCAGTGCTTTATTGCTCTGTGCCCCATGTAGCTTTCATCTTTCTGCTCTGCGCTCTGTCAATTTATTTTTTCCTTTCCCTGCATTTGTATTATCTAAAATGATCAAACTCCAAGTGTGCCCTGGAAAGTACACCAATTAAGAATCTCATTGAAGTCTGCTTAAGTATGTGTGTCTCCAGCGTAATTGGAATAACAAACACATTGTTGATAGGATACTATCTGGATTTCACTTTTTTTTAAAAAAGCTTTACCTTTTCACATACTTTTATTTTTTGTAATTGGTTTTATTCTTACTTCTTCACATAGCAAGAGCAGCAATGCTACAAACATCTGGGCTGACAGCTCTTCAAATCTATGGGGGAATTCTGCCTCCAGCTAAGACAATCAAAGCCTTACAATTAACTTCACAGAGGAAAGAATCTCACCCATCAAACAACTCCAACTTCCTTATGTCATTCTCTAAGAGATCAAGGCAATAATGCTCCAGTTGTTCACTTCAGATTCATCCCAGTGGAGTCAATGAAATTGTTCCAGAGAACATAAGTTGAGTCTGGAATCTGAAACTTGGTTCGCAAATGTGTGTGTATCAATTGATTTCTGTACATTAGTTGTTTATACTTTTAGAACCAAACTAGATAATGATGCAATGATCCATGTGCTTTCTACTCAGCTTTACTAGTTCCTATCTGCAGCAAACTGTTTTTTGTTTTTTTTTACAAATATGGACTGTGCTAGCATTTAATTATTTAGATATTTCTATTGTCAGATACGCCTCCAGCATATCTGTCATGGGTTATGGATTTCTTGCTGGAGTGTGTAGTGTGCCTCTGAGAACATGCCAAGGTAACCTGTTTTGCTGACTGGTTGCTAGCTGCTTATCTTGCAGGTGTTTGGGTTACCATTTCCTGGCCTGCCTGAGAACATGGCCTTGAAGTTGCAGCCGAGACCACACCAGCCTCCTAAGAGACTGAGCAGAGCTCATCCTTTCCCTCCTCCCCTCTCTCCTGGGTCCCTGGCTCAGCGCGCCAAAATCCTAATGGACTTTCTTTCCCAATGGGAGGGCGTGAACTTTGTCCTATAATTAACCTTGCTTTGCTACCTTGAGTCACTTCAGCCAATGATCCTGTCTGAACATCTTGATACTGGTATTCTTCTTTAATAAAGTATCTTTAACTCATACATCTGAGTGAGGCAGTGAAGTGTGTGGGGAAAATACCTGGCAAGACCTGACATCTATCCCAGTTTTCTCTTCAGTGGGGAACCAAAGCTGCTTACATCATTCTCCCCTCCTCCATTTTAACATCACAAGAAACATCCTTGAGGTTGGTTAGGCGGCCTCCACTATCTTGCCTCACCACACTGTAGCTTTCTTCCATCCACCTTAGTCCTCTATTAAATTCAAGTATAAATGAACACATATAGAGGGGAAATTGGTAAGACATATTGTGTGGGCTCCTGGACCTGGATAGCCTAGGCAAGGCTGATCTTGTCAGATTTTGGAAGCTAAGCAGTGTTGCCTTTGTTATTAATTGGTTGGGAGACCTCCAACAAAGACCAAGAGGCAGGAAATGGCAAACCACTTCTGTTAGTCTCTTGCCATGAAAACCCCACCAGGGGGTACCATAAGTCAGCTATGACTTGACAGCACTCTCCACCACTACACTGGTGGGCTAACCACAGCCCTCCACATGTTCAAGTTGCTATTTACACAGAAAACTACATGTTACACCAGAATGCATGCAACTGATACCTTACAAAAAGGGAGCGTATGGGTTGCACATAAGTCACTGTGCAAACTTGCAGAGGTTGGGGTGGGACCTGCAAATCAGAACCTCCCTAGATTCATTCACACAAAATAAATGTCTGCATAGTACCAATGTATAATGGTCAAATATAGATAACTCAAGTATTGTAGACTCAGTGTCTCGCTACACAAGAAGCATGGGTGCATATTTATCAAGTGCCAGGAGAAGCAATGTTAGCTGGGAAGTGTAGTTTTAAAAGACAGAGCCAGCGAAGATAGCTCTGGTGAGGACAGATTCTCTCACGGCCCTCCACTGCCTGTGGCATGCTGGACTGTCTCCCATTCCGGAGCCTTTGCTCTGCTTAAATCTTTGAATTAACGTCATCCAGCCCATTACTGACTCCATCATCAACAGCATCCTTGGAATTAGATGGAAAAGAAAGATAGAGGTAAGAGTGCAGGACTCTAATCTGGAGAGCCGGGGTTGATTCCGCACTCCTCCATTTGAAGCCAGCTGGGTGACCATGGGCTAGTCACAGCTCTCTGGAGCTCTCTCAGCCCCACCCAGCTCACAGGGTGTTTTATTGTGGGGATAATAATGGCATACTTTGTAAACTGCTCTAAGTGGGCATTAAGTTGTCCTGAAGGACAGTATATAAATTGAATGTTATTATTATTGTTGTTATTATATCATTTGCATATTAGATATACCACAGCCCAAATCTCCGGATGACCTCTCCTGGTACTTCATGTAAATATTAAACAACATGTGGGATAATATTGATCCCTCTGTGACTTCGTAGCTCAATGGCCATAAAGTAGAACAGGAGCCACTCAGTGCTACCTTCTGAGACTGGTCACCCATATAGGACTCAAACCACCATGACATGGTGCCTCTTAGTCCTAGGGTCAAGAGGCAACTTAGAAGGATATCATGGTTAATGGTACCAAAAGCCTCTGAGAGATCCAGCAGGACTAGCAGGGTCATACTGCCCAGTCTAGTTCTTGGTAGAGGTCATCAACCAAGGTAACAAATTCATTCTGTGTTCAAAATCCTGTCCTGAAGCCAGATTGAAATGGATTCAGAAAATCAGACTTTTCCAAGAACCCCTGGAGCTGAGAAGCAGCTACCCACTCCAACAGCTTGCTCAAAAATGGAAGAATGGAGATTGCTGCATGCCTTAAGTGACTAAACAGTAATTTATACTTTCTTTTGAATGACTGATTCATTATTTACAAGATTTAAAGGTTTTTTTTTTAATTGCACAAGTTTACACCTGTACAGCAAACATATTTAGGTCAGCTTATGTCTTTCAGGAAAAAATACATCTAAAGAAGTACACCTGAAAAGAAGATATTCATCAGACTGTAACATCTACATATTACTTTTAGACCCAGCTCATATAAGACATTTTCAGTATAATCCTATGGAATGTAATTGCATCATTGGCATGGCCTGTTTTGGACTGTTCTGTTTGCTTCTGTTTTGAACTGAGCCAAAATTGCCAATAAATTTTCATGAATATTTCTACAGTGCCAAAATCCTACCACCTTTCATAAAGATTGTGAGGACATCTTGTGAAAATGTTTACTTATTCCTTTGACTTACTTTCACTTGTAAGTGTCCTCATTTACCTTGACATCAGCACAATTACCTTGATATTGTTGTTGAAAGTTCAGTTTGAATGCTAGGCCTAGCAATTGCCATAGACCAGAGTTCTGACTCCGCCTCTTCAGCCACAGAAGCTGAAGACTCAGAGGAGGAGGAGGTTGAGTGCCTCCACTACAGGAGGTAGTTGACACACCTCCAGGAGACCATTTTCTTGTGCAACAGAAGCCCCAGGAGTCAGTGGCCATTTCCACACACATTGAATAATGCACTTTCAATGCACTTTAGCAATCCTTTAGACGTGGATTTTGTGTTTCACACATGAAAACCCAGTTCCAAATGATCATTAAAGAGCATTGAAAGTGCATTATCCAATGTGTGTGGAAGCAGCCAAGTATCAACCCCCTTACCTTTGGATACAGCACTACTTTTTGACTCCAACTTGGACCCCAAACCTTCTACCCCAGAGGCCACTACAGCACCTGACTTCTCTCCACAACTGACCCCTCAAGCCCCACAAAGTCAAGAAGTACTCAAACATGGAATGGTCAATTGTTAGCTGGTTTGACTCATAATATACTCATGGACTGTGATCACTGGAGTCAAATGCTCCATCAGAGTATTTCCATGGACAGAAGACAGAATATGGACAGCATATGATGAATCAGTCCAGCTGGTAATTGATCATCCCATGTTTAATACAAGAAAGGGAAGAAGCATAAACCTCTCTGTGTCATAATAACAGTGTAGAACATGGATAGAATTAAGAACTAAGCAGTCACAGTTAGGCCAAGAAAGATGGTCAAGAAAGGTGAATATGGACAAAGTTCACATAGCAATTGAAATTGCTACTTCGTATTGAAAAAAAAATCAAAACTAGACAATATTTCGTACAGAAAAAGTTCTGTTGTAGTGTATAAAGCACCATCCTATACATGACAAGCAAAAGAGAAGAGCAAGATCCAGGTCCAAAAGCATCTTAAAGACTAACTAGTTTTCCAGGGTATGAGTTTTCGAGAGTCAACACTCCCCTTGTCAGATACCTGATGATGGGAATTTTGATACATACCTTGGAAATCTAGTTGGTCTTTAAGGAGCTATTGGACCCGGATCTTGCTCTTCGATTGCAGATCAATACAGTTACCCACTTGAAGCTAAAAAGATCATTTGACAACTGTACTATTGTTCCTGGCTTATAAACTTAGAATTCCCAATAACATGAAGTTTAATGGTCCAAACACAAAATGCCTATTATAAAATACAAAATAACAATTATTGAATGTTAGTATTAGATGTTTGCCCTGTAACCAGGGACAGAATCATCCCTCATGTTATAAATTTGGAGGGCTTGCAAACCACCTATGATTATGCAACTCCCAAACTCACATTCACACGTGTCACTGCTTTGTCCCCTTTTGAATGTAGTTGCTGCCCAAATGCTTAGACTTCCTAATTAGTATGGGACTCTGGATCTTGAGAACAAACCTCTGGCTTTCTTTCCTCTTTCTCTCTGGACTCTTCCTTTCTCACCTGAGTGTGGCAACTTGATTAGAATTTAGGTAACTTGCTCTTTATTGGGTACTTAGTATTAGAAGGCACTTGCCCAAGTGTTAATGTTCCAAACTTTTTGTAGCACATCCCCACTTGGTCACAAAGGTCTTGTATCACGGTTATGTGGGTCTTTGGGGGAGGGAGCGCCTGCTTTGCATGCAGAAGGATCAGTCTCTAGCATCTCCAGTTAAAAGGATCAAGTAGTACGTGATGAGCCTGAGGGCCAAGCTACACATGACGAATGACACTTGAATGGCAAGTGTATTTCTCCCTATTCACTTGCCCTCCACTCAATCCACTTGCCGTTCAAGTGTCATTCGTCATGTGTAGCTTGGCCCACAGACCCTAGCGAGCAGTTGCCAATAGAAGTAGACAATCCTGACTTTAATACACCAAGGGACTGACTCAGTATAAAGCAGCTTCATGTGCTCTATGAAGTCTATGAAGCGTATACATTTCTACAGATGTGTAATATATATAAATATATGATGCAATTCTATGGAATTTTTTAACAAAATTCTTCTGACCTCATACACTGCTGGGCATCTGATCCCTTTTCTCTTCCTAGTGTAACTACAAACATAATTATTCCAGAATTATCCTGGATTACTACAGCCTTATCACATCTCTACCGATGATGATAAGAAAACAATAAAGCATTTTGAATCTTATACAATAGTCTGGAGGAATTAGATTTCAACGGCACGAGCTTGATTAAAAAAAAAATCAGAACATGCTCTCCGACTCTCAGATGTGCAGGCTGTAATAATTAATTACCTTTGATTTCCAGGAGATTATGTTGCTGGGTTTTTGTCAACAAGAGATTTACCTTTGGATGTGGTCTTGGCTTCTCTGATTACTTTTTAATTCAGAGAACCCAAGTTTTCGGCACATGCCCCAAAATGGGTCATTCTCTGTGATGTATCTCCCTCGGCTTGAAGTAATTAACAGCTACAAGCAGAGAAAGTGCCTGCTTTGCAATGGTTCTGAACCTTTTCAATTCCTCCCGTTGGCAGGGTTAGACACAATGCTGTCCAAGCACTATGCCACCTAGCTTGGACATGTCTTTTGAGATCATTGATACTAACTTGCAAATAATAGAGAACAGTATTCAGGTCGAGTTCTTAATTAGAATTCTTTGCAAAATCCATGAATAAAACTGAGTGTTTTGTTTGGCCAGTCCAGTGACTTTTGAAAACTTATACCATGAAAATCTTATTGGTCTCTCAGTGCCACTGGACTCAAATTCTGCTGTCCTTTTGTACCAGTTCACACTACCAGTGTTCTTATCATAATTAGAAACATATGGTTGAGATAGAGCTTATTCCAGCACACACTTGTAGTAACCCGATAGTGCCTTGCTTGAATTATGGCATCAGTGAACATGACAGTACCAAAAATGTGATGCAAATCCCCCACCCCCCCTTTCTTGTGGTGGATCACCATAAGCCATGCTACATCTCTCAGGGTAGTTCCTCTTTCACCAGGAAAAAGAGTTTAGCTATTTGGGTGCCATTGATACTTTTCTGTCCCCCTTTTAAATGAGCATAGTGATAGGGTCTCCATAATTAGAAACCATCTGCACAATACTCTCTTGTATTGATCTGTGGATTCAGGCATGCTGCACTACCATTTCAGAAACAAGGGACACTGGAAAGGTGATTGCACTGCAAGTTCTAAGTTCTTCATCTGATGACTGGGTTCTGGTTTTGCACACCAAATGATGCCTTGAAATCCTTCCCTTTATTCCAATATAACCAGATTGGCTCCCTACCTGATTGGCACAGGGAACTGTTTTGCCTCTGCCCTTTGCTAGGAGAACTCCTGAACATTGAAGAGAACACCTGAACATTGAAGTTGCCTTCGCCTTTGAACAGCCGACATTTGCTGCTGCACTAGCCCACCCATGCATCACTTTAAGATACTCCTGTGGAATTTGCTGGTCATATGGATCCAAGCAAGATCGGGGGGAGGGGCATATAAGATTGTACATTTCCCCCCTACTTCCTATTGCTGTAGAGCGGATTAAATGGTTGAATAGGCCAAGTCAAGAGAATGCTTAGTCTAGTGGTACTCATTCATGGAGAGCCACATTCATGATTATCATCAACCAAAGAGCCACATGACTTTTGCGTGCCCTGTGTGCCACCCCACTACATACACATGCAATCATATAAGATGTAACTATTAATATAATAGTAATATAATATTAATTTTTAATTACCACCACCGTTGAATCTTGTGTACCTGGAATGCCTCTCTGCCTTCCCCTCCACATGAGGCATAGCAGGTCAGGCAAGAGAGTAAGATTGCCAGGGCACCTGGAGGAGGGCCTGTTGGCCACGGAGAAAAGAGTAAAAGCACCACCACCCTACTGTGGCCAGATTGCTCTTTACTAAGGTGGCTGCTGTGATGGTGGGGGTGGATTTACTATCTCTTCTGTGCAGCCAGATTGCTTTCCTCCCAGAGCTCAGAGGGTGCTGAGAATGTAGTGGGCTGTAGAAGAGGACAGGCCCTTTAACTCCATCCCTGGCATTGGTCTCCTGGCTTGTAGAGGCTCACAGTTTGCTCATCCTCCAGTAGCTCCAGCAGCAGCTGTCTCAAGGTGGAAACCACCTGTCAAGCTCCATTGGTCAATGGCATTGCCCACTTCCCTGAAAGATGTGGTGTGTAGGTGCCACATTGGGGAACAATGCTCAAAAGACACGCGTGATTCCCAAGTCACTAATTATATTACTGGCTTAGGCTTAGACCCTAACTAAGAGAGCAGGGACAGTGTGGCATTTGCAGAAATGTATGAATAATTTGCAGGCACACTGGGACAGCCAAAGATGAAAGGCTGTTACCCAAGCCTAATACCTGATCAGCTAGAGGGATTTGGCAAAAGTACTCTCTTGGGGTTATGCAGTATTACTTGAACCCTATTGCCAACCAGCACTGGCAAATCTTGTGCCGAGGGCATGAGACAATCTAAAAGTTTGCATGTACCAATATTAAACAACCTTATTTGCATTTTGTATATAGGTAACCTCCAAAACAGATTCCCTTTGCCTTCTGTTAGGTTGCTTTTTCTCTCCCCTCTCCCCATCTTTCCTTGTTTCCTGTGGGCTTCATTCCACCCAGTTGCAGCTGCAGCTTCCTTTTACTGCTGGCTTCTTCAATCTCTACCCGCAACACTTTACTTTTCCTTGGGATCTTTTTGCTTTATCTGGGACAAATGTGATGTATCCCATTCAATGTATTCTGTCTGCCTCAGGACAGGTTGTATGATTTCTTTTCTGTATCTGGCTTAAACTTGCATTAGTACACTCAGTAAGTCCACACATTACTGTACCCGTTAAACTTTGAAATTTCTGGAGTATGGTGGGCTTAGATCTATAGCTGCTTGTGATACGGGATGCATGCAAGTGACTATTCCACTGTTTGCCTATGTGTTCTTCATTTTATCCTTTCTAGTTTGTGCTTTAGTCCCTTTAACTGAGCTTTATGACGTACCTTATAAAGGCTCAGGGCAGGAGACACTATGTCCTTTGAATTGCTTGTTTTCTAGGATGAGTTTTTCACAATTTGTGCCTTAGTCCCTTTGTGCCCTTTATTCTTTTTTCTTGCTTGTGATGAAACTCCATTCTAGTTCTTAAGCATTTTGTTTTTGATCTGCTGTTGTTTATGCTACGGGAAGTGGGAAGTCAAATATTTTATGGTGTTACTCTGTAGCACTTTTAGTATTTTTCCCCAGTGAGTGTTTTCATTGTCATTCCTGTGTGTGTTTATTGGTTTGTAGTAAAGCCTCAGTATAGTCCTTAATGGTCATGTCTCATTAATTCTTCGCTGTTAATGTTTTGTCTAGTTAATTCCCCACCATGTTTGTCAAGTCACTGGGAGGCAGTGAATCCAGGATTCTCCTTCCCCTCCACTCTAAAGTTGTTATGGGGGATGGAATTTCTTTTTCTGAAATTTCCATTTTTAGATATAGCAATTGGTTCCTCTTATTCTATTTTCATCTTTCAAAAGAGGAATTCTCTTAGGTTTCTCATTAATTTATCTTTGAGTTTTTTGAACCATGGGACAGTGTAGATTTTCTCACCTGTGGATTTCTGCTTGTTTTTTGGCCACCATAATATGACACAAAGGGAAAAAGCAGTCTGATGCAGCAAGGATATGTTCAGACATGTCTTGACTTGTGTTTAATCGTTTGTTTAATGACTCACCTTGTTTTTAATTTTTCCACTATGCTTGTAGGAAATAAAACAAATACATTACTCCTTAGAGATCTAAACTGAATTTTCCTCTACATGAAAGAGGAATTGATTTGAAACAGACTCAAATTCATTTTTTTTAAAAAGGAATAGAAATAGATTGATGGATTTCAGGGAGAAGTTCAGCAAAGAGGAATTAAGAGAATTCTACTTAACAACCCTACACCACTCCCACTGTCTTTTCCTAGTAGCAAGAAATAGCACCAGCCACAGGACCTCTGTATATATAAGAAGAGATTACTGCTTTGATATTAATCCTTTGGGTGCCATTCTGCACTCTAAGATGTACTCAGAGTACTGCCAATCAGGAAAGGAGTGCAGACATGTATAGCCATTTCAGCTCCTGCAGATTGGTGGCCATTTGTACAACAGAAAGAATCCTTTGGATACAAGTCCTTATTTACATGAAAGGAAGACATGTGCCATCGAGAAAAGGGGAGGTTGTCTTGAATTCACATACAAGTAAAACTTGCAGTATTTTTTTTAAAAAAACTTTTTTTAAGTGGGAATATCTTACATTCACGGCTGTCTTCCTTTTGCCTAAATCCTTTTTTCTGCCCTAAATGCCGCAAGGCAGAAAGACAGCTAACAAATGTTTTAAATAAATACATACATATATGTATAAAGTTTTGTAAATCATCTGCCAAAAAAGGGTTTAAGGCTTAAAAAATAACATGTATTAAATTTAATTTTGTTTTGATTAGTTTGTAAGGATTTCCTGACATCTTCTGATATAATTGATGACACCTAGGGTGTCACCAAAGTTGGGAATCATTGACCTATGAATTAAAAATTAGCATGTCACAGACAATGCAAGACTGGAACTCTTTTCTCTGACTCCTAGTTTTCTATGTGGCAAATGGATTTCCAGGAGAAGGAAGGGATTTTTAAGTATAGTGTATGGAAAGTGACTTCTGAACACTTGATGTACAAAAAGGAATGTTCCCCATCCTTACTCAAAAGTGGGAAAGTTTTTTAAAAATTTTTTGATTAAAATGACTTCTTACAAAGACATATTCCACTTCTCTTAAAAATCCAGATGCTGACAGATGAACAGCTATAGAGCTTTTGAAGGACTTTTCTGTCAAGTTAGAGCAGATATAGCTTGACCATCTGAACAGAATATGCTTTGACATTATGATTCCAGGTCAGAATGGACCCTAAAATTAAGATGACAGCCATACGAATCAGGAATAATTGTGAATATTAATTAAAACAAACATTTCAGACTCTTTGAAATCTGATGTAGAAAAAGTTTGAAGATTGCTGAACATTTCTTAATGAGGCAGAAAATAGCTCAAAATTCATTAACAGAATTGGAAACAAGCCAACTCCATGTGAAGTCTCAAAGGATGGTTTGGGAATATATAGCCATACTTGTTCTAAATTCAACTAATGTGCCTAATATTGTTCTCCACTGAATGAAATCCATATCCCCAAGGGCACAGAGTGAATTGGAGACTTTGGTAAAGAACAGATTGTAACCATAATATGCAAATTGTTTAAAAATCCTTAATAAAGATCTTGCAGTAAAGAACTGTATGGGAGCAGTGCTTTTTTGCTTTAAATCTCCAATTTGTAGTTTCTTCCATAGAAAAATGGCAGAAAACTGAGTCCTTCCTGTCCGTTGCAGACCCCCCGAGTTTGAAGAAGATTGGACCCTGTGAATTCAGTTCCATGGGCCCCTGACCAAAGTGCCCCCAGCCACTCTCCATTGTTTCCTATGGGGGGGGGATTCCAAGGCTTTCCAGGCCAAGGCAAACTTAACCAAACACAAAGGGCTAATGCATGGACAAAAACCGGTAGCAATGAAAGCTGAACTAACAAAGACCAACAGAACCAATGCCAAACCAGAGAATCCCAGCATCCAACCTGACAAACTAGTAATACCAAAGCAGCAAACCAGACCTGGCAATGGCATATGGCAATGAAGAAACACTTACACAGAGGCACACACAGTAATGCTGCCTCCTTCACCCCACCCTCTGTTGCTTGGGAAGCTTGCAAAGGGAGGGAAGGCAAGCTACTTTAAACTTTAAAATGCAATACTTTAAAATGCAATATTTCTGAATATATTCAGATTATTCATGACTGTAAATGCCTATTAATCTGAATATACCCAAATGAGCCAAATATATCCCGATATCCTCGAATAATAACAAAAAAGTTATTTTGGGATATATATTTGGCTCAGGAATGTCGAATTGTACACCGCTAGTAATATACATGCTTTCTTAGTTCCTGATAATAATTGAGCTGCAGCATTCTGCACCAACTGGAGCCTCCGAGTTGACTGGTAAGAAACTTATGTCAAGTGCATTACAGTAGTCAAGTGTCAATGTTACCATGGAGTGAATCCAGGTGGCCACATCAGCTGTGTTAAGGTAGGGGGACATCTTCCAGGCTAGACTGAGTTTATAAAGGCATTTTTTGCAGCTCCATTAACTTTCTTGTCTTGCAACAATGCTGGATCCAGTATAACCCCTAAGCTTTTAACCAAGTCTACAAGGATCAACTGAACCCCATCAAAAGTGGGAAGTGCAATGTCTTTCAACATCTCTGCCTTCTCAACCAGCATCACTTACATTTTGCATGGGCTCAGATTTAATTCATTTGCTTTCAGCCATTTGACTACAACATTCAGTCAATGACACAAGAATCCTATTGCAACACCATGGATTTGGATAGAGAGGCATAGGGCTGGGTATCATCCCTATATTGTTGACATCCAGTAGCTAACATCCATAACTATGAATGATTTATCCTAAAAGTTTTATATAGAAGTTGAATAACACTGGGGATAAGATTGCACCCTGTGAAACCCCACAAGCTAATTCCCACACTGAAGATAGCTGGTCTCCAACATCAACCCTTTGAATCTGTTCTAAGGGGCTGTATGTAACGAAAATCACAAGCTGTAAAAATCACAAAAATAACTGTTTCCGTGT
The DNA here is from genome assembly GCF_028583425.1 of Eublepharis macularius. NCBI lineage: Eukaryota > Metazoa > Chordata > Lepidosauria > Squamata > Eublepharidae > Eublepharis > Eublepharis macularius. Next base: position 39,828,206 of record NC_072791.1, read on the forward strand.
CTTACTTGTGACACTTCAGAACAGTAATGGTAGTCTTGGCTTCATGGTAGTCATGAAACTCCTCACAGAAATTAATCAGGGTTTTTTTTTAAGTTCCAGCATTTACCACCAATGCAGCATGCGCTTACATTTCACTTTGAATCTGTACCAATTTCCTGAACAATTTCTTCCTTCCGAACATTGTAAGGGAGGAGCAAAGAGCACTCCCGGCCAATTCCAAGAGAGCTGCCATTCTCCTTCCTCTCTTCCCCGCTCCTTCCCATTCATCCCCCTTGTGGGCCGGAGAGAGATGGGTTTTTTTCTTCTGATAGTAAAAAAGCCTTGGCTTGCTCAGCAGCTCATAGAATTGTAAAGTTTTGCTCAATTTGCCTGAAATTCGGGGGTTCTTTGAAGGACAGGCAGAAGACACTCCACTGCAATTTTCATGACATTTGGTTGAAAAATTACTCTGCCCCTCAAATCCTCCCTAGGTGATAACGGAAGTACAATGATGGTGGGGGTTAGTCTGGGGGAAGCCTTCCTCAGTTTCTGAAAGGAAAGAAACAACAAACTACAACAAGGAACTTAAATGCAGAGTTTTCAGTGGAAAAGTTTAAAAAAAATATATTGTCAGTCATTGTAAGAATAGAGAAATGAAATGAGTACAAACAGGACTTTTTTTTAAAAAAAATGCTGGTGGAGGGCCAAAGCTCTCCTGCTGGTTGGTTGCTGCTTGATGGCCATTTTAGGAATTAGTAGAGAAAATGTAGTGCAGCTGCATAGAGAGATCAATAGATGGACTGTGTTCTGTGCAATTTTGGTGCAAACACAGCTGCCCCAGAGCCTTCAATTGGTCCCCCTCCCCTTCCCCATTGAAAAGGACGGCCACAAAAATCATGTGAATGAAAAAAAAACAAACTGATGAATTTCTTCCCTGACCTGGCAACACCTCACTGGAAAACCATAGTAAGTTAAACATATCACTCATCAGCCCCACATATGAAACCCTACTCAATATCCAGGTCAGCCATCCCACTAGTAACAACTCCATCTTTTCAGGTTTTAGCTTGAGCGTAGACCCCCATCCATCCTCACACTACCTCCAGGTACCAATTCAAATATTTTTCTTGGAAGCATGAGATAGAGCAGTGTAACATCTGTATATTGGTAGCATCCTAGCCCAAACCACAGGTTGACCTCATCCAGGAGCTTCATGAAGATGTTAAAAAGAATTGGGGACAAGATGGAACCTTGTGGGAACCCATAGGCCAAGGTCAAGTTCTAAGCAGCAGTTTCCCAGCAGCACTTTCTTAATTCTACCTTACAGGTAGGACCGAAATCACCACAAATGTTGTCCAGAAGGATAACATGATCAATGAGATCAAAATTTGCAGAGAGGTCCAGGAAAAACAACAGGGTTACCCTCCTTCTATCCATCTCCTGGTATATGTGAGGTTCTGCCAAATAGATCCCCAGTTACTTCACTGAAGAAACTTCAAGAGTCCAGTAAAAGTTTCTTTATTAGAGATCCATCAGTATCAGTGCACTCAGACTGCAGCATTGGCAGAAGTGACAAAAATGGGCAAAGCAATGTTAGTTATAGTTAGGATTCCCACTTTGGGGTAAAGACCATTAGAATTTAGGCATGCAGGGCCTCGGCGGTTGGAGGAGGTAGGGAAGGGGAAGACAAGGATGAGCTCATTTCATGTCTCAGGCAGATACGGCTCCAGCTGGCATTTCAAGGACACTTTCCCATGCCAGTCGAGAAAGTGAAAGCAGCCACCTGCAAAGATAAGCTACTCTTGGCAACATAATCATACAGTTACACAGATAGTTCTTTACACATTCTCAGAGGTCCAGAGTCCAGAGTACAGAGAATAATAGACATACATGGCAGATAAGCAGGGCACATCTGACAGTGTTGTTCATCCACCAGGGCTACCAAGACCATTTAAGTCCCATAACCAAGCATGAAACCATAGACCTTATAAATTTAAAATGAAAAGCCGTCTCAGAACAGTACAATAAGCAACCTTCCTTAAAAAAATCCAGGGGAGGATTCTAAGTGTTTTTTGCGTCTCTCTCTCTCTCTCTCTCTCTCTCTGTTTTTTTTTTAATTTAATCATTTTGCTTCAGACAACACACAAGTAAGCAACCTTCTAATTCCATCCCTAAAGGAGATTAATTATTTTCCATTGTTAAGTAAAAGGCTTTGCTGTGATTAAAAGAAATTAAAAGGCATTCACTAGTGGAATCACTCTAGTCAATAAAGTAATTAGGGTCGTGGCAAATGGAGGAAGCGACAGGCAGTGATTTCAGGGCTGAGAGTCAGTAAACTTTAACAAACTGATTTTCTCACTTGGCCAAATATGAAACTTGCATTGGAGTTTATTTTAAGCAATTACTTTTAAATATCTATAAAGTATATTTTATATCCCACAGACAGTCGCATATGTATGCAGGCATAACATCTGAAGAAATGGGCTCTAGTGCACAAAAGCTTATGATGGAGTAAGATTTGGTTTGTTTTTAAGGTGCTAGAAGACTCTTTGTTTATTCACAGTTCCATAGAATTACACCCTTCAAAATCGATGTCAATGGGCATAGAAGGTTATAACTCTGTTTAGGATGGCCTTGCCAGTCTCCTAGGCTTGAATCCTAACTAGAGATGGGCACGAACAGCAATACAAACAAACTAAAAAGCCACAGACAGCCCAATCCACTGTTCGCAAGCAAGCTGTTCATGAAGCCCCATTCCCTGCGAACATGTGTTCGTTCCAAGCCCTCTTCGTGGCGTTCGTCAGCCATTCATAAAGCAAGACAGTCTGGAGCCTTTCAATCAATTCCCCTGGCAACATAGGCATGGACTGTCTGAACTCCTTCTGGCTTTCCTTTGGGCTTGTAACCCCTCAAAGTAGCTTCCAGCAGACAGTCCAGTTTTTGCGACTGTGAAGAGAAAACGACAGGAAAGGGGGAGACCCATGGATCATGTCTTTTCCAGGGTCCAATCTCTCTGAAACTTGGGGAATCTTCAGCGGACAGTGAGGACTATGGCCCTTGCAAATTTGGTGGGTATTGGACATTGGGAAGGTCAGTTTATAACTAGACATGGGCACGATCCCAAAAAAAAATACCGATCAAACTGATCGTGGATCTGCACTGGTGATGACCCCAGATCACTGATTCACTCCGATCAAGTCCCGTTTCCGATCTGGGATCTGGAATAGGAGGGGCGCCCCCTCCCACACACTTAGAGCAGATGGGGAAAAAAGTTTTTAACCCAGCGACGAGCTGCTTCCCCTCAGGGAGGGGATGTTTCACACACACACACACACACACACACACACACACACACACACTTAGAGCAGGGGGGAAAGTTTTTAACCCGGCGATGAGCCGCCTCCCCTCAGAGAGGGGATGTGTTCACACGCACACGCACACGCACACACACGCACTTAGAGCAGACAGAGGGGAAAGTTTTTAACCCGTCCCTGCCTCTCCAAATAGAGAGAGAGAGAGAGAGAGAGACACCCCATCAACAAGTTTCAATCAGCTTTTTAAAAAAAGCAGGGATAGAATCCTCCATTCCTCCCCACCCGATTTTAAAAGCAAGCAGCCAGTCTTCCAAAAGCATATTTTAAACAGGAAGAAAGTAAAACCAGGATCCACACGGATTCTCGCCGATCCTATGGTTTTTTAAATAGGAAAAACACAAATGAAACATCAAATCACATATCACAGCCAGGTCCACAGACTGAAATATAAAAAACACAGATCCAAAAATATTTGGCGCTGCCACGGTGAAAAAACATGAATCTGAGACACGGATCCTCATGAATTCATATGATTTTTACATTGAAACAAAACAAAAAGGCTGTCATATTTTAGATCTTTTGGTCCTGTTTGTGGCATTGGACATGATCTGGGACAGTATACACTCCCGCTCAGCTCCTCTGAGCCCTCTATTTACCATTGACCCACTGGGCTGAGAAGCCAGGAGGAGAGAGAGATCTCTTTTCAGTGTTAACTCTTTCAACGCACTGAATGAACTCAGGACGGAGAGCAAAACAGCTTCAGTTGATAGCTGCGCTCAAAGCCAGGGGTTTTTGTTTTCTCTCTCTCTTAACCCCTTCGTTTCCCAATCACTTTGCTTATATTTTTCTCAGGAAGCCACCTTTTCACTCACAGCTGTTTGCTTTTCCTTGCTAGGGGAAATATTATCAAGTTTCAAACAGAGCTCAGGCATTCCCCTGCCTCCGTTGCCAGGGGAATAGATTGTTGGTGCCTGAATGTCTAGCTTCCCGATCCTATCACTATCGCCCCGTCCAGCCCCGGTCCAGCCCCCTCCCAACCGCTGGATCGTTTGCCTGGGAAGACAATGATCCACCAGGTCCCAATTGCGTAAATGTCATTATTGTGGGGGGTTTTTTTTATCATAATGCAGATCATGCCCATCTCTATATATAACCCCTCAAAGTCGCTTCCAGCAGACAGTCCAGTTTTTGCCACTGTGAAGAGAAAATGACATGAAAGGGGGAGACCCATGGACTCTCCTTTCCCCGGCTCCAGTTCAGCTAAGTCCCAAGGAGGCTGTTCTGGCTCCCACGAACCTCCAACTACAAACATGTTTGTGAACATGCCATGTCTGTCGATGTTCGTGAATCCCTGTTTGTGGATGGCAACGAACAACGAACATCGTGTTTGTTTTTTTTCCTGTTCATGCCCATCTCTAATCCTAACCACAAGTTCCACGTGTGCTAGATCATTTCTGCAGCAGAATGTGCTTCCTCTTCCTCTAATTCCTGTTTGTGCAGAGGCCCATTGAAAGGCATTGATTTTGAGCAAACAGAAGCTTTAGAGGGAGGGAAATTGAGCTCTCTGGCAGAGACTATTGCTCATGGCTAGTGCTCATGGAACCGATTCCCAGGATCCAAACTGTACTGTTTTGTTTTTTAAAATATATGAACCTGTCTTTTACCAAGTCAGATGATTGGTTCATCTGCCTCAGTACTATCTTTTGTGATTAGCAACATCTCCCATGGGGTCAGGCAGGAAAAAAGTCTCTCTCAATACCTAATATATAAGATCCAAGGTCAGGGATTGAACTTGGGAAGCTGCTGAATGCAATCCTGCCATCCCAGCCAGTGGCATAAGCCACTTAGGCTGGTGGCAGCCATTTGCCTCCCTGGAAGGATGGAGGCAGGGGGATGAGCCCTTCATACGGGGCTTAGCTGCTGGGGGCGGAGTTTTGCAGTGTTAGCTTGCCTTTCCGCCCCCAGAGCTCAGTCTTGCCTCGTGTTCGGCCCACCCTCCTCACCCTATTTCAGTGTGGGATTAGCCGGTCGCCTTTGATGGGGCCAGGTAGGAATTTTTTATCTCTTCCTCCCTTATTGGCATTGGGAGGGGAGTTTTTTCGCCTACCTTGCACTGAGAGACAGGTGGGGTTAATTGGCCAGGTGGGTCTGAGTTAATATCCCGGGTGCAGGATTTTAGATAGGGAAAATCTGTAGCGGGCTGGTGAGCACCCTTGGCACCTCCCCATTGGTGGGGAATTGGGGTCTTTCAGGTGCGGCTGGCTGCCATATGGCCCAGCTGCAAGGTCAGACGCCCTGCGTGGGGAACCCCTGGACAAGCCAGTCTCCCCCCGCTGCCGTACGACCAGGTGGGGGAGCTTTACAGGGGTGAACCACTCCGCCTGGCCAGGCCGGGTCCCAGCCATTTGTGGATGGCTCGCACCCGGGGCAGCGGGTGCTCACCCAGACAGGTCAGGGTGGGGTCCAAGAGTGACCCCAGGGCCTGACCTGCACCGCTAGTTAGGCCCTTGCCATAGTTGATGTTTGCTGTTGTCATTTTAATAAAGTGGCCCATTTTTATAACCCAAAAACTTGGTGTCTGTCTCTCATTCCGACTAGGGTGGCAAAGCATTCCACCTCTCAGACACAGCTCCTACCACTTAGGTTTTTTAAAAAAAAAATTAAAACGCAGGTATGGCAAAATGAATTTAATTAGACCAGTGACACTGGGGGAGGAGGGAAGTAACCCTTACTGTAGTCCATTTTTCATATTGAAATTGCCATCCTCAGCTATATTTCCACCCATAGCAGAAAAAGTATGCATTTCCCATGGTAGATGAGAAAACAGTTTGTTACATCTAGCATTAAATTCTAATGTTAAAAGAAGTTTGTGGAGAACATAGTGTCAAGCGAACACTGATGACCACTAATTAACTAGGGGAAGTTGTTTTGCATGTTTTGCATGGGATGTACCTCTCTCTGAAGAATTTCGTTTGTGGCTTGTGATCTGCTACTGCTAGATGCTCCATGAGAAGCTGAAGCCAGATGCCCTTTTTTCAAGTACCTCCGATACAGTGATAGCACTTGCACATGGAGCGTATCTAACTGCCACCATCCACGGTCTTGTTACCCTCTCTAATTATTGTATTGATAATTATGGAGAGCTATCCTTAAAAACTGCTATGATGTTCCCTCCTCCTCTTTCCTTCTTCATTGTCTTTAAACAGCAGAAATGGCACCAGTGGCATTTTTTTAAACTTCAGAAGTAACTATTTTATTACAGAGGTATTGGGGCTCATGTCCAGGAGATGAGCTTTTGTCCTTGTAATTAACTCAGGAAGGAGGCCATTTCCCTAGCTTTGAGATGTTAAGAGCCCCTTTACATCCTCTGTAAAATTTGTTCTATGTTGTAACAAACACTGATCATTGTTTGCGGCTAGAAACTGAAATGTTGGCAAATCCAGGAATGTTTGCTCTTAAGATGAGCTTTCATGCAAACAGTACCTGGAAACCTTGTTTTGCCTTTCAACAGATTTTGGCAATTGTTTTCCCTGAGTCTCATCAAGCTGCTTCTTCCCCTTGGCCTTTTGGCATCTCTGAGTATGAAAGCAAGGGGGTTTTACTGCTCCCTTTTCTATTTTCTGGAGCAGACTGAGACTCTAGAGAACTATAGGAGCGCGGGTGTAACACAAGAGATCCAGCACAACAGATGGAATGGAGGAACTTTAATGATGCAAACTAATTTTTTTTAAAAAACTCAAAGTCACAAAGGATTTCAAGCTGTTTATCAGTGGAATAATATTTGACAACAACAAAAAACATGTTAGTAAATTTCCAGAGAAAGGAATAGTCATCCACAGACATCGTACTTTTAAGGCCAACAAAATCTAATAATTATAGAAAGCTATCAAATTGAATCTAAAATCAAATAGTTCTTTAAAGGGCAATTCTCATAGCTAAAAAAAAATCCCTTTGTCCTAAATCCTGTGCCTAGCAGGCCATTACTTTCCCACCACAGGTGTAAATCTCTCCTACCGAAAGGCATGGAGATTCCAATAGTTGATGCTTGTGCCACTAAAAGATCTGGGTTTTGTGTTGCTAGACACACGCACACAAAATGGAAACCTTGATCAGCAAAAATTTCCATTCAGCTCAGCTGTATTTATGAAGCAGTTTGTGGGCTGTATCATGGATATCTCTGATCAAGTTCATTGGACTGAAGAAGGACAATGTGCAAACCATGAAGTGAGAGAGATAAAATGGCCACCATTTTCTCAGTGAACCTGTTTTTCTGTGACAAGTCTGTGTCACAAATGATAACTTTCCATCATGTTCTATACTGAGTATTGCTGCCTATTTTTCAGCACTGAAAGTTTGAGCTATGCCTTTTTATTTCTGCTCTGAGAGATAAATAGTGCTTCCTTTGCTCAGGCAACAGTGGTATCTACCTCTACCTCCTTTGGTATAGATTATTTTAATTTCTTTAAAAATCAATAATATGTTTAATTACCAAAGTACCATCCTCAGAAGAATTTTAATAGGTGTCAGCAGCTCAGCTGTTTTAAAAGTAGCATCAGGCACATGATTGCTTCACCACCATAACCCTTTTCTCAGGCTATGTGAATGACGCTCTGATTCAGGATTGAGCCTGCAGTGATAATAAAACGGGATGTTTCAGCTCTGTCTGGCTGCTGAACAAAGATTATAGTAGTCTAAGTAGTCCTTAGTTTGGCATCACTTTACACATGTGCAGTTTGGACAAAAAAAAAAAAACCAAGCCTGTTCAGCAGGCATTCGAGTCATTTGCTGTCAGTCAATCAAATTGGGTGATTGGCTCAGATCAGATCATCTCATTCAAACATGGAAAACTCAGCTGTCAAACACATTCAACATGAAATGTGTAGCATCCCTAATGATCATTCAAGAGCAGAGCCTTGGATCTCCTTGTCTTGCTACCGAACAGTAGCTGTGGCGGTTAGGGTTTCTAACCTCCAGGCAGGCCTAGAGTTCTCCTGGAAGTACAACAGATCTCCAGACTACAGAGATCAGTTCCCCTGAAGAAAATGGTAGTTTCAGATGGCAAACTCTATGGTACACTATAGATTCTTGCTGAGGAATACTCTGTCATTATACAGTGCCATCTTAAGCAAAGTAACACCCTTCTAAGCCCATTGTCACTTAGGATGGCACTGTTAGTTACACTGAGCATAAGATGATTGCCCCCTCTATAGTATTTATATTTATTTATTTCTAGGGGGGTTGCATAATGTAAAAAACAAGCCGAAATTACTCATAGAACTTGCTGGTTTGGCTCGTTAAAGGAGCTTCTGGAAAACTGAACCAAATCAGGGAAACTAAATTGAAATGAGTCTCTCCCACTAAAAAGTTTGTGTTTTTCATTTCTTCCAGCAGCAGGGAGGCACTGGGCTCATTTCTTTTCCTGAACAATGCCAATCAGATCCCAAGGGGAGAAAGAAATTGTGTTATTAATTAACTTTGTTGGCTGAAAGGTGGTGTGAAACCAATGTACGGGGCATGAATACATTTCCCCACCCACTACCTACTCCATAGCTGCCCAGGAAATAGGTCTCCCTCCCTGCCAATTCAGTCCTCGCAAATGGAGACCCTTCCCCTCTCCTCCTATCAGCTTTGGAAATGTTTGGGAGGCATAGGCTGCAATTTGAAAGAAAGTTTTGTGGGAGTAAGTGCTATTGAATAACATTGAACTTACATTTGAGTAGACCGGTTTAGGATTGCTTCCATAGTCTTTCAGGACTCTCTCTCTTTCTGAGTTAATTAGCAAATGTGTAACTCCTCCCTTTCAAAAACAATCCTACTTGCTCCCACAGTAAAAGGAAAACTTAGATCTGTTTGGGAGGGGGCGAGGGAAGGAATTCAACCAACAGTTCTGTCTGCCTGCCTCCTGCGCCTGGCTGATGGAAAAGCCTGGCAGCAAGAACTCTCCATTTTGCAGCAGAATGCTGATCATCAAAAGGAAGGATTTGGATTCGCTCCTTATTGTGGGAGCAGAGCACAAGGAAACATGAAACCAACAGGCAACAGCAGAATGTAAAGGTAATAAGTTATGGACACTACAGAATTTTTTTTCTAAAAAAAACATGAAGCAGGATTATTCCAGCACTATCCTACTCAGGAACATACCCTTTCTCCACCCACTAACACTTGCCTTCTACATGTCCATTGTTGTTGCTATGTGTGTGTTATTGTGCTTAAAGAAAAACTCAGTCAATCAAATCCTTTAGACTCATGAGGGACTAATGGTTGATGCTGTTTTTGGTTAAGGGTGAAAACAGCTGCCCCAGAGCCTCATTTACCCACCCACCCCACTACAAAGAAGAGTGAGCATTTGTGCATGTGCACGTACAATGGACCAAAACAAAAACATATATGCATCAATTCTAGGGTTGCCAGTACCCCACTGGGGGCAGGGGATCCCCCCACTCCCACCCTCCACCCCCTGCCCCCACTTACCTGACTGGTGGGGGGAATGTGCTTCCTGGGGCATGCTCCTGGGCCACACAGTGCACACTTGGACTGCACGGCGCACTCCTGGGCTGTGCGGCACACTCCTACATGCTACAACTGCCAAATTTGGCCCAAATTGCCCTGGAGCAGGCTTGAATCAGCCTGGCTGGGGCTGAATTGGCCCAGATCAGGACCAAATTGGCCCAAATTGGGTGGCTGCAGAGCGCAGTAGTGCTCTCATACACTGTAGTGGCTTGATCTGGGCTGAATCGGCCCGAATCACGGCTGAATCAGCCTGAATTAGGGCTGGATAAGGCCCAAATCAGCCCAAATCAGGCTGCTGCTGAGCGCAGCAATGCCCCCTTGCTCCAAAATAGCCTGATCCAGGCCGAATCAACCCAATTTGGCCTGATTTGGACCTCTGTGGAGCACAGGAGCACTCCTAGCATGGTCCACGGACTGCACGATGATGTCACTTCCTGGAAATGATGTCGTTGCGCAGGCCAGGAGTGCGCACGTGACCTGGGAATGGAAAGTAGGTGCCTGGCCTCCCATCTCCCACCTGGGAAGTAGGGGGACCTGAAAATAATAATCAGTTCCAAGCCTGGACTGGCTGAACTAAAACAAACTAGTAATGAAATGGGATGATTCCAGAACCCCTAGAACCAAAACTGAAATGGAAAATTTCTTGGTGCACATCGCAAATTACGTCATTTATACTCAGCCTTTCCCCCTCTCTGCCATGTTATCATCACAATAACTATGTGAGGTTGATTAGTCTGACAGTGTGAGCGGCCCAAGTTCACCTAGCAAGGTTCCATGGCTGTGTGTGGAGTTGAACCTGCATCTCTCAGATCATTGTCACTCAAACCACTACACAACACTGACTCTCATGAATCATGACCACATATCACCATATTTTTCATCTGCTAAGCCCATCTTCATGCAGTTATAAACTAATCTACACAGGCTAATCTAATTCTGTTTACGAGATGTGGTAACAGTAAGACCTGTAAGGCAGGATTCTAATTACATAAACCAGAAACTCCTTTTCACAGTGGCACTCCAGGCCATGCCAAACACTTCACTGATATTGAACTTGGAGTGTGAGGATACTTTTATGATCGCTTCCATGATCTATGTTGTTATACCATCATTAATTCAACTATTTATTTGGAAGGTATGCCATACTGCCCCTGTCATCAAAGGAGAGATCACCAATCTATTTAAAATGTATGGCAACTGGCTACTATAATTTTTTTTTATTTTTTTTTATTTTAATTACTAACATGAAAACTACAAAACTACAAACTACAAACAGAAAAAGGAAAAAAGAAACAAGGGGGGAGGGAAAAAACAACATAAGAACACAGACTACAACTATAAGTATTGAATTCCCTTCATAATACAATTATTTAAAGTTAAACTTTCTAATAGGCTATTAGATTGGTAGATCTTATAAAATACGAACTACAGTCAGGATCAGGTCTTCTTCCTCCCCCTGCGTCTCGGTCTCAGTTCTCTTTGAACAGCTACAATAGCTGCGCTCACTCCCTCCTCCCCACTCCCCCTTCAGATTCTGGATCTTCTTCTTGCTCGAACTCTTGATGATTAAGCACAAAATCCCTCAGCTGTACTTCCGATATTATCTTGTAGGCTTGGTCTTTATATCTAAACCAGATACCTTCCGGAAATAACCATTTGTATTTTATAGCATGCTTTCTCAGAAGAGCTGCAAACCTTTTGTATTTGAATCTTCTTTTCCGAGCTAGAAATGGAACGCCCTTCAATATCTTAACCTTGTTGCCAAGAAAGCCCAAGTCCACGTTAGTCGAATTATATAAAATGGTGTCCCGAGTCTTCTTAGATGAAAAATCAATAATAATTTCGCGAGGCAGCTGACGCTTCGTTGCATATTTTGAAGATGTCCGACAGACTTCCAGAATATCGCTTTTTAACTCTTCTTTAGTTGCCTTTGCGAATGATGCCAAAAGTTCCGACACCAGATCCTTTAAATTTTCACTTTCCTCCTCCTTAACATTCTGTAAACGCAATACCATCTTCAACTGGCTGCTATAATTGTTGAATGGAGCAGCAAAGTAGTATATAACAAGATCTATATCCACATAAAGATATATGCACACACACACAATATTACTTTATAGGAACAGCATTTCAGTGCACAAGCCCCATATGTTTGCACAAGGGATTAACAGCACAAAATTAAAAAAAAAAAGTTTTCTGGGAGTAAGCATCATTGAATAGACCCAAGTAGGATTCTGCGAAGACTTGCTTAGGATTACCCTCTCTTTTAGTATATAGTTAAGAGACCATGAGCAAAGCTACAAGTGACTTTCTTCACGTGGAGAACACTAGATTTTTCTCACAAGGTTACCTGGGAAGTGAAGTCCGAGTGGTCCTTCTCCTCTCTGTTAGAATCGCTGCCTGAAGAGCCACAAGAGGGCTTCGTTTGGGAGCGGGCAGCTGCTTCTTTCTCCCAGGGCATCCTGTAGGCTGCCTGCTCCCAGAGAGCTGCTCTGGAGAAAGCAGCAGCATCGGTGAAGTTTCAGCCGCAGTGACAGTAGAAGGATCTGCTGCAGTGTTCTCCACGTGAAGAAAGTCACTTGAAGTCACACTCTATCTTTGTCTGTTCCCACCCCAAAGCCTGTAACAATTCCCCATTACCATTAGGACAACTGGCAATGACATCAACGATAGGAACACACACTCTTTAAACATATTGCCTTGTAGAAAATGTGACAAATCAGCCATATAGGAAATGTTACCACCTGATCAAAACTTCTCATGAGATAATGCAACCTAAACAGACAACCCAGGCACAATCAAAGTGCAAAAAAAAAACATTTGTCAGGTAAGGAAGTAATAGGTTAGACTTCTCATTGGAATCAGCCCTGGTGCTCACTGACTCCTTATTCTTATGAACAAATCCCATCATTTAGGAGCATTTAAAGTAAAATGCAAGCCAAAGTTCTCTTATTTGAAAACCTGAGTTTGGAAAGTAGCATTAATCGGTTCTTTTTGTGTAAGCTATTGAAGAACAGATTTTACTAAATGGTGTGACATGCTTATTCAAATGGAATTTATGAGCAATTCTTTCTGCAGTGAGTGAATTATTAACGCTTTTGGCATCTAGTCTTTTTGTCTCCTAATTCAGTTTTATTATTTATTCTTCTAGGGCTAGAGGGTAGATTCTGAAAGAGATTCTTGCCCCTAATCTGTTGCACTGTGTTCTCACAGTCGTTTATACCCTCAAAGCTTTTCTCATTATTCACATTACAGGACTTAACATTTTCACAGAAGAACGTTCAGTGAATAAAAACTGGGCAAGACTTGATCATTACCAAATAATAAATTACTTGCAATTGTAAAATAATATCTTTAAAAAGCAGTGGAAAAGAATAATTAAAGGTGGTGCCTTTTATGTTCTTCCTCTTTTTCTTCTGTTAAATATTCATCACTAAATATTATTGTTGGTTTAAAAGACTGCCTCTTTTTCAGTACAAAGCAGCATTTCAAAGGGGATAGACCTTTCAATGAAAGGCTGGAATTTAGAGTAATGACAGAATGGTCAAGATAATGGGAGCAGGGGAAAGATTTGGAAATAGCTTGCTAGCAGCAGCTGAATACTATTTGGGTTGAGTTCGCTTTTTCCTTTCCTTGTACTTAACCAGGGTGTGGCCAGAGGTGAAAGCATGATTGCAAGCTAAAGAGAAAGAGTCAAAGGGGTACTGGTCCTTAGCACTTAGCCCATGACTTGCATCTAAGGCCTATGTAGGGTTGTCAGGTCCCTTTACCCTCCCAGCAGGAGAGAGGGTACCCGGCACCCATCTCGAGCTGATCTTCACTCCCATGCTTTGTGTGCACTCCCAACTGCAATGCAATGATGTCACTTCCGAGAGTAGATCCAGAGGAGTTAGCCGTGTTAGTCTGTAGTAGCAAAATAGAAAAGAGTCCAGTAGCACCTTTAAGACTAACCAACTTTACTGTAGCATAAGCTTTCAAGAATCACAGTTCTCTTCTTCAGATGCATCTGACAAAGAAAACTGATTCTCAAAAGCTTATGCTACAGTAAAGTTGGTTAGTCTTAAAGGTGCTACTGGACTCTTTTCTACTTCCAAGAGTAATAGGGTTGCCAGGTCCAGGTTGGGAAATTCCTGGAGATTTTGGGGGTGGAGCCTGGAAAGAGTGGAGTTTGGGGAGGGGAGGGGCCTCAATGGGATCTAATGCAATAGAGTCTACCCTCCAAAGCAGCCATTTTCTCCAGGGGAACTGATCTCTGTGGCCTGGAGATCAGTTGTAATTCTGGGAGATCTCCAGCCATCTCCTGGAGGCTGGCAACCTTAGGAAGTGACATCATCGCACAGGCCCCAGGAGTGCTCCTGTACTTCACAAATTGGCCCCACACGAAGTGTTGGAGTACTCCCAGGGCCTATCAAGCCACACTGGGAGCACACCCTGGGAGGTCTGTTCCCCACCTTTTCCCGAGTTGAGTGATGGTGGGGGAGGTGGGAGCGGAGAATTCCTTGCCTCCATCAGGGGACCAGGGACCCTAAACCTACGATTGCCAGTCCAGTGAATGAGGATACCAGAGGATGTTTTCTTGTGTATTTAAATTATATATTTTTAAAATTTGTTCTGTTCAACATTTCTGGAAGCCACTTTAGGTTCCTTTAGGGAGAAAAGCAGCACAGAAATGCATGAATGAATGAATGGAGACCTTAAACCCAAAATAGTGTGGCACAAATGCATGCGCACACACACCAAAAAGGCCTCTAAGAGACTTTTCAGATATACTGTTGTGATGGACTGCACATTTTTAAAAACCCAGAAGTGCTACACACACAGCTGCAGGACTGTTAAGAAGTGTTACACAAACAGCTGCAGGACTGTAGCAAGTCCTGCAGGACTGCAGGACTCGCTACAATAAGAAAAACTTCTACAGATATGTGAGAAGCAAACCCAAGGTAAAAGAGGCAATTGGACTGCTGTTGGGAGTAGATGGAGAAACTCTGATGCAGGACAGAGAAAAAGCAGACAGGCTTAATGACTTTTTTGCCTCTGTTTGCTCCCTGAAGAACTCAGGCACATGTAGAGATAGTAGAAAATGTGACAGGACACCTAAGTGGCTAGTTGGCATTGACAGATTGTGGAGAGGCACCTGGCTGCACTGGATGAATACAAATCCCCTGGGCCAGATGGGGTGCACCCAAGAGTGTTGAGAGAACTTTCTAGAGAACTTACAGAACCCCTGTCCATCATCTTCAAGGCCTCCTGGAGGACTGGGGATGTGCCACAAGATTGGAGAAGAGCGAATGTTATCCCAATCTATAAGAAAGGGAAGAAGGATGACCCGGGAAACTACAGGCTGGTCAATCTGACTTCTGTTGCTGGGATGATATTAGAATAGATTTTAAAGGGACCGATCTGTAAGCATCTGAAGGACCGCTCAGTGATCCGGGGAAGTCAGCATGGTTTTGTTCCTAACAGATCTTGCCAGACCAACCTGGTTTCCTTCTTTGATTGAGTGACCAGCTCACTGGATCGGGGAAACTTTGTTGACGTGATTTATCTGGATTTCAGTAAAGCTTTTGATAAGGTCCCCCATGACATTCTGATGGGCAAACTGGAAGACTGTGGACTGGACTATAGGATAGTTCAGTGGATAGGGAACTGATTAGAGGACCGCATCCAAAGAGTGGTGGTCAACGGCCTTTCATCAGATTGGAGGGAGGTGTCCAGTGGGGTGCTGCAGGGCTCGGTTTTGGGCCCAGTACTTGTCAATATTTTTATCAATGATCTGGATGAAGGAGTGGAAGGGCTGCTCATTAAATTTGCTGATGATACCAAATTGGGAGGAGTAGCAAACACCCAAGAAGATAGAAATAAAATTCAACAAGACCTGAATACTCTGGAGAAGTGGGAAGCTGTGAATAGGATGCAATTCAACAAAGACAAGTGCACAGTATTACATCTGGGCCACAAAAATGGGAAGCACAAATACTGGATGGGGGATACACTTCTGGGCAGTAGTATATGTGAAAGAGATCTGGGGGTAAGAGTGGACTGTAAATTAAATATGAGCAGTCAGTGTGATGCGGTAGCAAAAAAGGCCAATTCAATCCTGGGTTTTATCAAAGGGGCCATAGCGTCGAAATCGCAGGAGGTCATAGCCCCTCTCTATACTGCCTTGGTCAGGCCGCACCTGGAGTATTGTGTGCAGTTCTGGAGGCCTCACTTCAAAAAGGATGTGGACAAAAGGGTGCAGAGGAGAGCGACGAGGATGATCAGGGGTCTGGAGACTGAGCCCTATGAGGAAAAGCTGAGGGCCTTGGGAATGTTTAGTTT
Source organism: Eublepharis macularius (assembly GCF_028583425.1). NCBI lineage: Eukaryota > Metazoa > Chordata > Lepidosauria > Squamata > Eublepharidae > Eublepharis > Eublepharis macularius. The sequence continues at coordinate 39,844,330 of NC_072791.1, forward strand.
GGAGAAGAGGAGATTGAGGGGGGACATGATTGCTCTCTTTAAGTATTTGAAAGGCTGTCATTTGGATGAGGGCAGGGAGCTGTTCCAGTTGGCAGCAGAGGGTAGGACCCGAAACAATGGGCTTAAATTACATGCACAAAGGTACTGGCTGGATATTGGGAAAAACTTTTTCCCGGTCAAAGTAGTTCAAAAGTGGAATCAGCTGCCTAGGGAGGTGGTGAGCTCCCCTTCACTGACAGTTTTCAAGAAGAGGCTGGATGAGTATTTGTCAGAGATGCTTTAGGCTGATCCTGCACTGGGCAGGGGGTTGGACTAGATGATCTGTATGGGTCCTTCCAACTCTCTGATTCTCTGATTCTATGAATTAACCTGTCACAGAATCAGAGAGCTTTGAGTGACAAGCTACTCCAATGGGTCTGATTGGGTATTATGAGCTGGAAAGAGGAGGATCTGTTTTCAGTCCTAGCAGAGAGAGATCACATGTGAAGAGTTGGGAAAAGGAGTCCTTAGAGAGAGCAGTACCGACAGGAGAACTGGGGAAAGTTGGCAAGGAAGTTTGGGAAGTAGGTGCAGATTCCCAAATGAGCCAAAGAAAGAAGATAGGTCATCCAAGGAGAGGAGATTTTCCCTACCCAGTCAAACAGGGAGGTAGCTGTGGAGAGTGAAGAGATCCCTAGTCAGATGTGGTTGGAAACTGCCTGTAGAGACTTTCAGATTCAGTGAACAACTGAAGGAAGCCATTGATGTGTGAAGACAAGGAGATTGGAATACTAGAAACTGGGTACCAGTTTCTTAACTCCAGAAGAGAAAGAATCCTAAAGTAAAGTATACTAAAGTACTTGGGGGAAAACAAGGGGATCAAAAGCCTCCAAACATAAGAATTTAAGTATTTGTGAACAGCAAAAGAACTGAAAATCTATGCATGTTCTGAGTTTATCTCTATGAGGTAAAATCAGAGCATGCATATATCCCCACAATACAGCTGGAAAGCTAAGACTAAGAGGAGTGGTTTACACAACACCAACTGCTGAGCTCATGTCAGTAGGGGGTGTTGAACCAGCAGAGTGCTGTTTGCAACCCACCCACTTAACCACTATGCTGCAGCAGCTCTATGCTGACCTGGATGCCTCTAGTAACAGAGGCGAGGCAAAAGAAATGTTTAATACAGCATCTGGTCCGCTTATAAAACATTTTGACCTAGTTACATTGATGGATATTAACAGGATCCTGGGATCTGTGAAGGCCACTGTTTTTGCACTGGTTCCTTGCCCATTTTGGCTGATAAAATCATGCAAAGACCACATAATTGAGCCCTTGATGTCTATCATAAATCAGTCACTAAGTCAAGACGCCTTTCTCAGCCACTGGGCAGTTATCTGCCAACTAATTAAAAAACCATTCCTAGGGGGAAAATGATGTGGCCAATTATTGCCCAGTCTCTAATCTGCTCTGTCTAGGCAAAGTGATTCAGAGAGCTGTAGCAAGCCATCTCAAGGTTTTCTTAGATAACTCTGGACCCCTTTCAGTTTGGTTTCAGATCAGGCTATGGAATAAAGATAGCTCTGAAGGCTTTAGTCTGAATGTAGACAAAGTCTGTGTTCCTTTGTTGCTCCTCTTGGATCTATCTGCAGCTTTTGATACAGTAAACCATGACATCCTGTTAAAGTGCTTGGAAGCTGATGTAGGTATCAGGTGCCTTGTACTGGTTTAAATTGACTGGTTTTCCCCCTCACCATGACATCCACACATAGTACAACATCATGTCTACCAAGTTTGGTGTGCTGGTTAAGAGCAGCAGGACTCTAATCTGAAGAACTAGGTTCGATTCCTCACTCCTCTTCTTGAAGCCAGATGGGTGACCTTGGGTCAGTTACACCTCTTTTAGAGCTCTCTCAGCCCCACCCACCTCACAGGGAGATTGTTGTTTATAAACCGCTCTCAGTGGATGTTAAGTTGCCCTGAAGGGTGGTATATAAATTGAATGTTACATTATTATTACCCCTTGCCCTGCCTGAATGCTCCCTGGAGGGGTAAGTAGTGTTTTGTTATCCTTATCTGAAATTTATTCCTGTTCTCTCAGGTGAGGGGGCGGGGTAGGGGAAGTTGCTGAGTTTGCAATAAGGTTGTTTAACTTTGATTTGAAGGGTTCTTCTGTTGAGTTGTAGGGTCCTTAGTAGACAGGGACAAATTTTGGTACCATTTATTGGAAAAATATTATTGGTGCCATTTATTGGAAAGCTTCTTTATATCCCCATAGGAGATCATGGGCAGACATCTGATATTAATGGAAATGGAAATTTTCCCCAACATGACTTTCTGATACAGTAAAATACTCCAGACAATGAATGAAAATGATAATCATGCCCTTTCCAAAATTATAATACAGTTAAAATGATAATTTTCCAAATGTTCACCCATACAGTCAGTGCTGAAGTTGATCTGTGAATACAAAATGCTCCAAGTTATAGTGTTTTATAGTTAATACCCTCTTTGAGTATACTTTTTTTTAAAGTGACCACAGCAGGGCAAAAAGGTCTATATCTACCCCAAAGATGCCTCTAAAACTTGCTTTCATTGCATAAACTTTTAAAATAGGGAATTCTTCCTTCTTCCTTGCTCAGCTATAAGCAGAAGGTCAGTGAACATATGCATTTAAATGAAAGAAACAGTATAGCTAAAACAGGGAGTTTCTCATAATTGGGAATTACTAGCCAGACAATACGGAGAGAATGATACAAAGCTGTTGTTGTTGATCTTAAAGGCAAGTGACCTGTTTGGTTACTTGATGTTGATTCAGTCAAGAGAAGTAAATAAAGCCTTTTAGTTATACATAACCTTTTAATCTTTTGACTGAACACACTGGAAAAGTGGTTAGATTTGAATAAGATGTGATTTAACATGGATAGATGACTAGGGAAGGCAACTGCAAACCACCCCGTAACAAAAGTCTGCCAAGAAAACATCATGATGTGATGTCCCCCCATGACTCCGTGCTTGCACAGGGGACTACCTTTACCTTTTTAACATGAATAAACCCTGACCTGGATAGCCCAGGTGTGCCTGATCTTGCCATATTTCAGAAACTAATTGGATGGGAGACCTCCAACGAAGACCAGGGTTGCAGAGTCAGGCAATGACAAACCACTTCTGTTAGTCTCTTGCAATGAAACCCCTGCCAGGAATTGCCATAAGTCAGCTATGATGTGAGGGCATTCTCCATTCCTAACATGAATAAGTGCCAGGTTCTTCAGTTCAGTAACAAAAATGCAAAGCATACACACTGGATGAGGGATACATTTCTGGGTAGCAGTGTATGTTAACATGATCTTCAGACATAGGTCAATAGGGAGCAAAATATGAGCAGTCAGTGTGATGCAGCAACAAAAAAAAGGCTAATGTGATTTGGGGGTGTATTAGCAAAGGCATAACATCCAAACCACAAGATGTCATTGTCCCACTAAATACTGCACTGGTCAGGCCCCACCTAGAGTACTGTGTGCAGTTCTGGAGGCCTCCCTTCAAAAAGGATGTGAACAAATTGGAATGGGGGCAGAGGAGAGCAACTGGGATGATCAGGGGTCTGGAGACCAAGACCTACACGGAAAGACTGCGGGTCCTGGGAATGTTCAGTTTGGAGGAGGGGTGGTCAAGGGGAGACATGATTACTCTCTTCAAGTATTTAAAAGGCTGTCACTTAAAGGAGGGAAGGGAGCTGTTCCTGTTGGCACTTGGCAGCAGAGGCTAGGACTCAAAACAATGGGTTTAAACTACAGGAGGGAAGGTACCAGCTGGACATTAGGAAAAACATTAAGAGCAGTTGAGCAGTGGAATCAGCTGCTCAAGGATGTGGTAGGTTCGCCCTCGTTAGCAGCCTTTAAGGAGCAGCTGGATGAATAACAACAACAATAACAGCAACATTTGATTTATATACCGCCCTTCCGGATGACTTAACACCCACTCAGAGCAGTTTACAAAGTATGTTATGATTATCCCCACAACAACAAACACCCTGTGAGGTGGCTGGGGCAGAGAGCTCCTAGAAGCTTGTGACTCAGGTCACTCAGCTGGTTTCAAGTGGAGGAGTGGGGAATCAAACCTGGTTCTCCAGATTAGAGTTCCACTCTCTTAACCATTATACCAAACTGGCTCTTAGGGATGCTTTAGGCTGTTCCTGTCCCCCCATGTGTGTACATGGACACTGGTGAAACAATCTGAAAGATCTATATGCAGTCACACTGATATTGCTTTTTTGCAGTGCTTTCTGGGTTGCTAGGTCACCCCTGGAAAATGGCAGGGGGCAGGAGGAGTTTTGCTTTTGTGCAGGCATCAGTGTGCACGTTCTAACAATGTGATGACATCACTTACAGCTGTGATGTCATCACACCAGAACCACTCCAGTATTTGGGCAAAAACTCTATGGGTATTGCTCAGATTCCTGGGCTTCCACCAGTGATGTGATGACATCACTTCTGGGCATACAGGAAGTTACATCCTCACACTGTGGGTGATGTCATGACATCATCCAGAAAAGCCTGCCATAACAGGACAAGTCTCCTGTATCTTCCCCTGCTGGCCAGCTGAGTGGTGGCAGAGATTGTAGTCTGGGGCAGAGGATCCCTGTCCTTGGTGGAGGGGGGATGGCAACCCTAAGTGTATACACATACCTCAGTAATGTTGAAGACTTTTTAAAAGAGGAATGTAGAAGAGAGCAAAAGAGTTGATGGAAGTGTGGCTAACTGCACATGTGCAGCACTCTGCACAAAATCTGGAAAAAGGCAAGTAGAACAAGGGAGGATTCCTAATGCATTGGTCTTTCTTTGATCCAGAGGAGTTAGCAGTGTTAGTCTGTAGTAGCAAAATCAAAAAGAGTCCAGTAGCACCTTTAAGACTAACCAATTTTATTGTAGCATAAGCTTTCGAGAATCACGTTCTCTTCGTCAGATGCATGGAGGGCAGAAGGAAACAGGTCCTGGTAGTTTGGAATTCCAAAATCTAGGAAGAAATTCCGATGAGGTGGAGCATCTCTTGGCCTGGTCTTTGATTTGGGGGTATGCATGCTTCCAAGGTTGCCAGTACAAAAGAACTGATTTTTAAAAAGCAACATTGTTGCAATATCTCTCAGCCAGATTTCAGCATCATTTATTAATAATCCCCTATTTAAATAGCAGATGAATAATCAAAGAGAGATCATATGCTGCAAGGCCGAGGGGGGAAGAGTGGCAGGGAGGGAGTCTCAAGGGGCCATGCCCTCAACCATCCGTCACCAGCTGCAGCCTCTGTGCAGGAGACAGGCTCTTAATAGAAGCCAGCTAATTTCTTTAGAAATATCTCATTAGTCCCTCCCTTCCCAGGCTGCCTCTCTATTAAAATGTGATAAATGAATTCTGCCATTGCCAATTCCAGCCCTGTCTCCTTAATGAAATGAAGATGCGTCATGCTGGCAAGCACTCAGGATAGAAATAATTATTCATGGGCCAGCAGAAGTATTTCAATCACTGAACCCATAAGTGCTTTGCAGATAATAGAGATTGGCTCTTTTTTTGGTTGTTGTTCCTGAGGAATCTGTAGAGAGGGACCCATTAGCTCCTTAATAAAAACGTCTTTCACACTCACTTATTTGAGGAATTTCCCCCCCCTCACCCCATCCTTTATTAGAAAATATTAGTAACAAAGTGGTGCTGATGGAAGCAGGTGTACAGTGTGACAAGCCTTTCCCAATATGGAGTTTTACCTTCAACGTTTCATTTTTTTAAAAAAAATCAGACCTCATTGGGTTTTGTTTATATAAAGCCCCATAGTTCAATGGCAGAGCACATGCTTTGCATATTTAAGGACGGGTTTCATCCATAGCAACTTGGTAAGAAAGAACGTTGAGTCCTTATCGTGCACAGGAGGCAATACTGGGCCAAATGAGCCACCGGTGTGCCTCAAGTAAGCCAAACTGTATCACAGAGACAATCAAATATACTCCTTATAATCTCTTTTTATATTAATTTCTACTTTTGTCAATGGTTTTAGTTCTCAATTGTTGCTCTTATAGATTGTATTGTATAATGAATGCATTTGTATGATTTTTATATGTAACTTATACGGTAATTATATGTAGAACATACATGATTTATAGATATGCCATTAATATTATGTATCATGTTAATTTATTGGTGCACAAACAATATTAATAGATGGGAGGAAACAGAACAAGGTATGAAAATAAAGCTTCATAGGTTCAGTTTTCACAAGGGAGGACTGAAATAAAAATGGGGATTTAGGAACTGAAATAGTAACCATCCCTAGTTCACAGCTTCAGGGCTTGTTTGCAAGAGTTCAGGGCTGGTGCATAAGAAGTCATAATGAATTAGATTTTTAAAATAATGGACAAGACAAGTCCCTTTCATTCACTATCAAATAACACAACAAGAGCACAGTGGCTATGTTTTACATAAGCTGTATATCTGAAATGTGTGTTACTTTTGAAACCCAATGGGGAGATATCCATACTGGCTCAGAAATAAAAATTAATGGTCAGATTTTGGAGAAGAGGTAGGAAACAGGAAAATAGATTTGGGATGGACAAAAAAGTTGGATTTGGAGAGGGGGTTATAAAACCACATTTTATTTATATACCACTTGTCTTCCACCATGGAACACAAGAAGCTGTGTGCAGGGCTTCTAGAAGTTCTCCCATTCAGGCATCAACAATACCTAGACCTGCTCAGCTTTAGCATCAGTGAAACATAGCACCCTCCCCTTCCTGCATTCTTAACACACAAATATGCATTCCTAAAACCCTAAAACAGTAACCTTGTGATTGTACATAGGACTGGAGCAATAGTGCTTTGGTACATTGCTTCGTTATGAATTAGTTATGAATTAGTGAAATACCACACACAAAAAATCTTCAGCTGCAGGTACAATAACAGCAAGATTGCTTGTTTGCACAGTTTTATCAAGAAGTCTCAATAACATAGAAAGGAGGAAAGTTTAAGGATTAGTAAATGTTTCTATTTCTTTAACTTTTGCATTCATTTATATTTTTGCCAGTGGTTTTGGTTCTTCACTTTTCACTGTTATTTTTGTAGACTGCTCCCTATGTTCCTCAGCAGCAGCTTCACCCATCCAAACAGGGTCTCCTGCAGGTGCCACCCTGCACATGGGCAAAATCAACAGCAGCCTATACATGCCTTTCTCTGTGGTGGCCTCTACCCTGTGGAATGGCCTACCTGATGAGGTCAGGAGAACCCCCACTCTCCTGGCTTTCCACAAATGATGCAAAACTGAATTATTCAAAAAGGCTTTTTACTCAGGTGGGCTGTATTGTAGGGCGGGTTGCCAGTCCCCGCTCCCACACGCCACCCCCTGCCTCTGCTTACCTGGCCGGGGAGGGGGGGAATGCACCACCTGGGGCACACTCCCAGGTGGCGTGGCATGCTCCCAGGCACTGCAGCTGCCTGAGTTGGGCCCAATTCAGCCAGATTTGGCCCAAATCAGGCAACTGTGGAGCACAGGAGCACTCCCAGGACAGCATGCAACCCATACAATGATGTCACTTCCCAGAAGTGACATCATCGCACAGGCCAGAAGCATACATACATGGAGCATGCACGCAAGGGGGGACATGAAAGGTAGGTGATGGGCCTCCAACCTCCCGCCTGGGAGTCAGGGAACCTGGTGACTCACACTGTGTCATACACCTTGAGTCTCAGTGAAAAAAGGCAGACTATAAATGACATACGTTATTTATACTTACAATGGCTGCTGTTCATATGCATAATATATAATGCTTCTTTATTGAGATACAGATTGTAATAATTCCACAAGCTCACTGTGCCAGAAGGATCAAAGGTTTTATTGGCACAAAAACAGGGCCTTCCCTGCCCTCTGCTTTAGTAAAAAACCAACAGTCAACTAACAGAAGGGGCAGTGAAACCAAGCTACAGCACATGCTTTTTGGCCCTAAGGGATCAGGGGAAAATAACTAAACAGTTCAATAAGGGAATGTCACCAAATTCACAACTTGCCACGATATAACACAAATAATGTTGAAACACAGGTCTGTTTCACAGGAAAAGGTTGGTGCAAAGAAACAAAAAATAAAGAATGATAATAATGATAATAATAACTGCACTTATAGATTAGTGCCCAACTCAGAGCAGTGAATAAAGTCAGTGTTATTATCCACACATGCTACAGCTGGAGAGCTGGGGCTGAGAAGAGTAGCTTACCCAAGGCCATGTACTGAGTTCATGGCAGTAGTGGGATTTGAACCAGCAAAGTTCTGATTTGCAGCCCAACCACTAAACCACTATGCTAATGAGTTCAGTTTATATATGGGAAATTTTTCAGGTTGAAACAAGAAGGACAAGAAATTCAAAATCCCTTTTAAAAATTGCCTATTCTTGAAAGAACAGACATCTGCGTTAATGTGCTTTATGGAAAAATTAGTAAATAAAAAACAGAACAATGGAAATTTCCTAATTTGTTGATTCTGTCTTAGAAATCGGATCAGCTCATATGGAACTAAAAAATCCAGAAAGAAAGGCAGAAGAGGAAAAAATTGAATTCTGGCTGTTTTGGCCATATATCAAAGGAATTACTGATCAGATGGGAAAGCTTATGAAAAAGCATAACCTTCAAGCAGTATTCAGACCCACCCGAAAAATACAACAGATGCTACGATCAGCAAAAGACAGTAGAGACCCACTCACCTCTGCAGGAGTATACCGTATACCCTGCAGCTGTGGACAAGATTACATTGGGACCACAAAGCGTAGCATCCAGACAAGAATAAAAGAACATGAAAGACACTGCAGACTTGGACAACCTGAAAAATCAGCAGTGGCTGAACATAGCCTAACTCAAACAGGGCACAGTATCTTATTCCAGGACACCAAAATACTGGACAACACTTCCAACTACTTTGTCAGACTGCACAGGGAAGCCATTGAAATTCACAAGCATAAGCAAAACTTCAACAGGAAAGAAGAAACCTTAAGAATGAACAGAGCATGGTTTCCAGTTCTGAAAAACACCAGGCTAACAAAACATTCTATCCCCGACAGTAGCCCTGCAGAGAAGATTAGCACATCAAGTACCAATCCATATGCAAAAGAACCTCCTCAGGATACAGTGAAGCCTCCCGCCATTAGCATTCCACACCCTGGGAAACTCTGACAGGATGACTCAGCTCAACCCCACCCCTCCTGAGTAGATACAAATGACCTACATCTTTTCCACACTGTGACACTGAGAGATCTCTGTCTTTTGGTGCTACACCTCTGAAGATGCCAGCCACAGCTGCTGGCGAAACGTCAGGAACTACAATGCCAAGACCACGGCAATACAGCCCGGAAAACCCACAACAGCCATCGTTCTCCGGCCGTGAAAGCCTTCGACAATACAACAATTGCATAGTTTAATAGCATCCTTTTTCTTGCTTCTGGCTGTCCTTCTCTGCTCCTGTGAACAAGCTTCTGAATTTGAGTTTATAATACATAAACACACAACTCAATGGTGCTAGGAATATGCACACAGCCAGGTTTTGCTACAAGCACATGCACACACAACATGACAGCAAGTGAGCCTGCTGAGTTCCACTGAACATTTCATCTGTGGCAGGCAGTTTGTGGGTCATAATGAACCTGAGGTTTGGCTGACTTTTTTCTTAGCTCTTTGGTCTCAAGATGCCTCAAGGGCATCTCAGCGTGTTTTTTTCCTCCCCAGTAACTAAGTTAGACACTGCTATGTCTCCAGTTGCATTTGCATTCAGAACCGTGTGAGGTGGTTGCAGCATTTCCCAGTATGGGTACTTTTCAGAGAGAATGATGAGGGGGAGAAGGCAGTAGACATGAACTAAGTGATACAGCAGACCAAATACATCATCATAACATATATTAAATATCAACGCATGAAAGACTAAATAAATAGTTATCACCCAACCAAAAGGAAAACCAGATCTCCTCATTTCTTATTCCCTAAGTCAAGTGAGATTGATCTAACTAATATATTTAGAAAGCAAGACAGAGCTTGCAGGAATTGCAACAAATCAAAATACAAACCATTACTCTTCCAATTGCAGTGCGCAAACGCATTCAACCTTAAGAAAGAACACACTATGTAGAGTGAAGCGATGTACTGTTTTTTTAAGTATAAAAATGGCTTTTCCTGCAGAAATTTGCCATTGAATTGAATCAGGGAAAGGGTTAGAATGGGAGAACATTGTCCCCTTTCTTTAATTCTAATAAGCCCAGTTAAATGAAGCTCACGTCACTTTCCAGGTAGCAATATAGCCTCCCACAGCAGAGGGAGAGGCTAAGAAAGTGCATCCTCCATTTTCTGTTATTTGCTGTGCTACAGAAGACCATCATTTGTAAGCTGCTGAAGAAGGGACCCATAGAGGTGGTGACAGCAGCATTTAATTACTTCCCCTTAACATCTGTAAGTCTGCGGGAGAACCGATTTCACAAATTATGCAGGTATGAAAGTGGTTGCAGGACAGGAGGGAATGAAACGCCTCCACCACAGTTACTGTGCAGCTGCAAAGCTGTCTGGCCTTCTGCTTGGATCCATGGCAAGGGGAGGGATCATTCATGGCTGTTGAAAACGGTTTGTCTGCCTGCTGAACATATTCACCATGAAATTCTCGGTACTGCCAGCAATATGATGGAACCATATTACTGACACTCCCCTCCATTTTTCACTTAAAAGAACTACATCTTTTTTCCAACCTATCTGCGGGATTTTTTTAAGAAGCAACATGAGACCCAGACATTTGGTATTGACTCCATTTTGCTCTGACAAGAGACGTTGGTAATCATTTTATGCGATCACTATAATAAATAGAAATGTTAACAGAGTTTTTGTCTATTCTGGTCGGTTTCAAAGCAAGGATTTTCCTTTATTGTTTCTCAGTGCTTGATGTGAAATTGCAGATATCTTTTTTCCAACCAAAATAATGACAATAAGTAGTAAAACTGACTTAAAATTGATGCCTGTTTTGCCTATAAATGATATAAACATTACACGGAAGTATATAACAATGATGCAAAACATATACATACAGTACAAATGCAGTGAAATGTTGTTAAAATGTTGCATACGAATAAATACCATTAACCAGCAAAGAAACAGACATGATAAAAATGCTCACAAGAAATATTTATTTACTGAAAGAACTACAAGAAATGAAAAATGACATGGTTGTACACTGTTAAGAATGAAGCTACTTAGGACTGGTTATCCCAGCAATGTGAGATACATCAAGTGTGAGTCAGTTTAATTAAATATTTAGCAGTTTACCTTCACTATTTGGTGAGAGTAACTCATCAGAAAAATGAAAACAGGCAAAAGCCAATGGTAGAAGTATGGATCTTCCGAGTAAAACTTCCCTATCCCCACATGTTTTCACTTGGATAATAAATACTCTTCTTCACTTGCACCAGTGACTTTTGCCTGAATTTTCATTCTCTTTCATTCACACAACAACCCTATGAAGTAGGTCATTATAATTCCTGGTCTACAGGTAAAGAACTGATACCAAGAGAAAGCAGTTTTCCCAAGGCCATGCAATAAAACTGTGGGAGAATGCTGAACAGCTTTGTGGCTGTGCAGTAGCTGTGGTGATGTAGTTTCATTTCCTTTTGCCTTTCAGCAGCTTTCCACCTGTCTAATAGGTGATATCAGTTTCCCCCCAGGGTCAAGGATAGTTGTTTTCTTAAGACCATGAAATAAAACCATGGGCGCAATGATAGTTGAACTTCTGCCCTGAGACAGCGAAAAGGGTCTTCTTTTCCTATCTTTTACACTGTTTGTTATACTTAACAAGAATGGAACCGTAATGAGAATAGTATAATTCTTAAAATAAAATGGCTTTATTCATCTTCAATGTACGGCTTGTGCACTCCAGAGCATTAATTGCAGATGTGGATGTGAAAAGTAAGCAGTCGTTTTCCAGGACACATTGCAGCTATTAGCAGCCTGAGAAATTACCATTGCCTCAATCACTAACATTTCTTCAATTAGTACTAAGGGGGAAATGAGACATTTTTCTTTGTTAATGCATCTGTCTCTTTGTCCCTTTGCCCATCCATTTTATTCTTCCTGTTCATGCTTCAGCCAGGAAGCTTCACCCAGCACACTTCCTGCTTCCATCCACTAAGGCTAAAAACATCAGTGCTTTACTTGACCTGTTTCTCAAGGAGATTGATTCATCCCAAATTGTACATAATTGTTGAATTTGATTCTTGGCTTCCTCCACTGGGATTCTTCTGTGTCAAACAGTTATTGAAATTGATTCTAATGGAGTTTGCCAAAGAAAACTTTGTTGGGAGGACATAGGAACACCAAAGCAGTTGATTTCCAATCCTGTAATGGGAGATGGGAAATCTAAATGTACAATGCAGACCACATAATGTAAAATAGCAAAATACTAGTAGGGCAAGCAGATACAAGGAATAGTTTTCCTTGCAAGGTTTTCCAGTCTGTCCCAACATATTTTGAATACCTACTTGGATTGCTTTAGGATGTATCTGGATTTGCTATACTTTGGGAAGCTGCTGTAATACACAGAATTCTAATCCCAACATGGATATTGTTGTCGTACTTGAACATGTGAAACTGCCTTATGCTGACTCAGACCCTTGGTAGATCAAAACCAGCATTGTCCCCAGCTGACAATGATTCTCCAAGGTCTTTGGTGGAAGTCTTTCTTGTCTTATTTGTTTGTTTGTGTTTGTTTATAGTCTACTTTTCTCACTGAGACTCAAGGCAGATTACACAGTGTAGGTCAATACCAGGTTTTGGGGGATGTTGGGCAGAGAGTGCCCAGAGGTTCTTCTATACCAATACTAGGCTCCTCTTCTTGCCCTCTGCCTGTGCATCCTTCCTTTACTACTTTGTCAGACTGCACAGGGAAGCCATTGAAATTCACAAGCATAAGCAAAACTTCAACAGGAAAGAAGAAACCTTAAGAATGAACAGAGCATGGTTTCCAGTTCTGAAAAACACCAGGCTAACAAAACAGTCTATACTCGACAATAGCCCTGCAGAGAAGATTAGCACATCAAGCACCAATCCATATGCAAAAGAACCTCTTCAGGATACAGTGAAGCCTCCCGCCATTAGCATTCCACACCCTGGGAAACTCTTACAGGATGACTCAGCTCAACCCCACCCCTCCTGAGTAGATACAAATGACCTGCCAACATCTTTTCCACACTGTGACACTGAGAGATCTCTGTCTTTTGGTGCTACACCTCTGAAGATGCCAGCCACAGCTGCTGGCGAAACGTCAGGAACTACAATGCCAAGACCACAGCAATACAGCCCGGAAAACCCACAACAACCATCATCCTTCCTTTGTTCACTTGCAGGATCTCCCACCACCTTCAGTCACAGCTGGCCACACAACCTCTCCCTGATGGAGTTGGTGTTGGAAATAGCAATGTGTGGTGTACAAGAAGGAAGAAGGGGGCAGCAAGGATAAGTTAGTTAGGATAGTGAGGGCAGCAACTCTCTTGTTGCCTAAATGTCATTTCCTTGTCTTGTCTCCTGTTGGGCTAAACAGGGTAATATCCTCCTCCTTCTCTCTCCTGCATCCACTCTCTCTACTATGTAGTCAGATAGATGGCATCTATCTCTGTCTCTCCTCTCTACTATCAGATATGTAGTTCCTAAATAAACTCTTTTAACCTTCAATCAGTACTGCATAACTACCGCTGTGTTATTGAGCATTCCTGCTACAGTTAGGTGACGGACACAGTGAGGAGTGCCACTGCCATGGCCGCCAGGAATGCTGATGCTTTGTGCTCCACCCACATGACCTTGTCCAGCAGCACTGGAGCATATGCTGCACATGCAGATGGGAGCAGAGATGATAAAGTGCTCACTAGCAGGCAATGGAAGGATGTGAGTGCAGGCATCAGAGGAAGATAAACCAACAGAGAGAATCACGGAAATAAATCTCAGAAGAAAAAAAAGCAAAGCACCATGAAAAACTAACTAGACTACAGGAATATAGAGAACCTTAAAGCCACTAAAGTGAAAATAATTTCAAATTATAGAATACATTAGACATACAATAGACTGCCGAACAGTAACTCCAGTAACTGATAGGTAGCCAGTGAAGTGACTGCAGAATGGGAGTGATATGCATGCTCTGTCTAGTTCCCAATAATAATCGAAGAGCAGCATTCTGCACCAACTGGAGTTTTTGAGTTTATTTCAAAGGAAGACATATGTAAAGTGCATTATAGTAGTCTAATCTTGACATTGCCATGCCGTGGGCCCAAGGGCCATATCAGCTACGTCAAGGTAAGGGGCATCTATTATTTATTTATTTATTTATTTATTCAATTTATATACCGCCCATCCCAGGGGCTCTGGGCGGTGAACAGTTAAAATTGATAAAAACAAAAACTAAAATCAATATACAAATAATAAAACAAATTAACAAGGTGCAGTGGTGGGGATCTGATCCTTTTAGCTGGATATTATCTGATCCTTTTAGCTGGAGATGCCGGGGACTGAACCGGGGGTTCCCAGATCTGACTTTGCAGACAGTGGAGAGACAGTTGCTGTTGGCATTTTGATAGAGACAGTGCATTGGAGCTTGAATTTTCTTTGTGTGTGGTGGGATAGGGATCTACCCCTTCAAGTTCCAGGGCTGCTGCCAGACTCTGGGCCAAGCTATTATTTATTATTGGTACCATTCCTGCTGCCTGCTCAGGTAAGGTTTCTGGGAGTGGTGCGGTAGGGATCTACCTCTTCAAGTTCCAGGGCTGCTGCCAGGCTCTGGGGCCAAGCTATTATTTATTATTGGTACATTTCCAGGTCAGGTCAGGGAGTGGTGCAGTAGGGACTTGACTTGGATGATGGCTGGAGGAGAACCTGCTGGCCCCCATGAACAGCCAACCACGAACATGTTCATGAACAAGTCCATGTTCGTGGTTGTTCGTGAGTTCCTGTTAGTGGAATGCAACGAACAACAAACATAGTGTTCTTTTCCCCCCGATTTGTGCCCTTCTCTATCCACAAGCAGTGCAACTAATCAACTTGCTTCTGATAACTCACTGCTATAAAATGCATTGCTTTGCACAAATGTGTTTGGAGGTGGTGACCACATCAACTATACGTGCACAGCAGATACTAAGAAAAATACGGATATCCAAGATACTCCACTGATTTTTCTGTAGATACTCAAGATTATGAGGAGGTATGAGTAATTGGGTTTTCCACATACCTGGTTGTGCTACCTTCTTTGCTCATGAACCAAGTAATCAATGAAAAGAGCAAATAGCTCTTTAGTGCATCTAAGATAGATAACTCTCCCAGGGCCAATTTACATTTCATACAGCAGACCCATTTTCCTTACATGTACCTGCATTAGCTACCGTGTGTAGAGTGGAAGATACATGATGCATGTCTAGGGATCTGGAGCTAATCATAGCTCGCCGGCACAAGTTCATTATATGCCCCCCTACACACCTCTTTGGGAGATTTAAAATGTTCATTAAGTACACACATTTGCCACATAAAATGTCAATCAGCTTTTAAATGCTCCTTGCCCCTCCCTTGCGAATGGTCTAATTGTTATCTGTTATGCTTTTTTCCAACTCCACTAACTCCATTAAGCATTTTAAATGAGGCATGATTAAAAAAAATTAAAGACTCCATAGGACCTGGGCTACACATCCCTTTCCCCACTGCTGCTTATTTTAAGTGTTACTTCTACTGGGGTTCTCTCTCTGTGGAAACACATGAATATCCACCAGCTCTCCTCTCAATAAACCCATTTTATTCTATGGCTAAAATAGTAAAGATTGCTTTGGGAGTGTTCCTTCCATAGTCTCAATTTGAGCCTCTGATCCATGTGTGCAAAGATTAGAAATTTCCACGAAGACTCTAGCAGAGAAGATCTAGTCAGGGGTTTATCATGGCTCCATTATGACATGTACAAAAGCAGTTGTGGAAAAGTGTAAGTCTTTCTGTGGCACAATTAGGGTTCTAAACAGAAGCTCAGAATTCAGAAGTAGAAGCTCCCCCTCCCTTTGGGGTGTCACTGTCATCTCTATGAAAGAGTTGGTGGTCATCTTTAGGCTCCAACACTTAAAAAGTTTAGCCCATTGGATCAATTGCTACCCCGACTTGGTTATTGGAACCACTAGTACATCACTTGCTCTCTACATATTGCCCTTCTCCCTTGCCAATTGGACCAGAATCAGCAGTGAAGGGATTATGGATGCAAGTGTTTCTGGAGAGAATGATACAGGGAAAAGATACATCTATCTGTCTATCTAATTTCTTAGTCTTGCTTGCTGAGCTCAACAAAAAGCCCACTTTTGATTTTGCTTCTCCTTCATGCCGTTTTATGTCATTTTCTATTTCCTCTCTCCAAATGTCTCCCATTAAAATTAGTGCCGTTTTCAATATTTTTGCATCCATTGCATATAATAACAAAATAAGGTGCACACACACACACATACAAACAAGCACAAAAATGGAAAGAATGGAAAGGCTTACAATGACAACACATGAAAACAAAAGGAAACATTCAACCATTCCTATGCACTACCTATGCAATATATTTTTAACACAGGATTACTGTTGCTTGCTGCTTTCTTAGAAACAATTTTCTTCTCTCTAGTTAAATCACAAGTCTGTTCCACAAATCCTACCTAAAAATACTCTGTTGTATCTGTGAAGAAGTCAAGGACCCTTCAGACAATGAGATTTTCATTCATATTTTACACTTAGATATAGAACCACAGAGTCACAAAGGTCCTTCTGTTCAACATCTTTTTTAGTGGGAAATGCAGCTGGAATGTAGTGTGATTAAAAGATGTTGGGGGCCTTCAGGATTGTCAAGTTGGCACTTTTCACAGGCATCTTATTTGTATCTCAGAGTATACTCATCTTATTGAAGTGGGCAGGGGCAAACGAAAGAGATAAGTACTGAACAACTGCCCTTCAAACTGACATCCATTCATTAGACATGATTGCTAGCATCACTGAGGATAATGTCGTAATAGCTGATAGACAGAGAGGATCAATGTCTCTTGCTGTAACAAAAAATGTGGCATGTTGTGTGGCAGTAGGAGGTAATCATCAGCCGATGATAAATGAATGTCCAAGGCCGCTCTCTCATTATCTTTCCTCTCAAGAGGCCACAAGTTAAAGCCCTTTAGTGAAATTTCTTGTGCGCTGACTCTAGGGACTCTATGTGAGGGCAAGAAAATTGTTGGTAGCACAGCAGGGGATGATTGATACCTATACATCAGTGATAACAGGATAAACAGGTACCTAGTGGTAGAAAGCCCTCCAAAATGTACAGCATGAAAGGCTGATGTTATAAGAGTGATAATACAATGGATAGATTTACAGCTACAATACAAATGAAGCCATATTGGAATCTCCACTATCATTCAAAGGGCATGTATATTATTGCAGCATTTACCCCAGGAAAAAAATGGCTTCAATCTCGCCTCACATTGAAATTAGGGATGTATGAATAGACCATATTTCAGTAGTTGGGGGTTTTCCGGGCTGTATTGCCGTGGTCTTGGCATTGTAGTTCCTGACGTTTCGCCAGCAGCTGTGGCTGGCATCTTCAGAGGTGTAGCACCAAAAGACAGAGATCTCTCAGTGTCACAGTGTGGAAAAGATGTAGGTCATTTGTATCTACTCAGGAGGGGTGGGGTTGAGCTGAGTCATTCTGTAAGAGTTTCCCAGGGTGTGGAATGCTAATGGCGGGGGGCTTCACTGTAACCTGAGGAGGTTCTTTTGCATATGGATTGGTGCTTGATGTGCTAATCTTCTCTGCAGGGCTATTGTCGGGTGTGGAGTGTTTTGTTGGCCTGGTGTTTTTCAGAACTGGAGCCCATGCTCTGTTCATTCTTAAGGTTTCTTCTTTCCTGTTGAAGTTTTGCTTATGCTTGTGAATTTCAATGGCTTCCCTGTGCAGTCTGACAAAGTAGTAAAGGAAGGATGCACAGGCAGAGGGCAAGAAGAGGAGCCTAGTATTGGTATAGAAGAACCTCTGGGCACTCTCTGCCCAACATCCCCCAAAACCTGGTATTGACCTACACTGTGTAATCTGCCTTGAGTCTCAGTGAGAAAAGTAGACTATAAACAAACAGATGCTACGATCAGCAAAAGACAGTAGAGACCCACTCACCTCTGCAGGAGTATACCGTATACCCTGCAGCTGTGGACAAGATTACATTGGGACCACAAAGCGTAGCATCCAGACAAGAATAAAAGAACATGAAAGACACTGCAGACTTGGACAACCTGAAAAATCAGCAGAGGCTGAACATAGCCTAACTCAAACAGGCACAGTATCTTATTCCAGGACACCAAAATACTGGACAACACTTCCAACTACTTTGTCAGACTGCACAGGGAAGCCATTGAAATTCACAAGCATAAGCAAAACTTCAACAGGAAAGAAGAAACCTTAAGAATGAACAGAGCATGGTTTCCAGTTCTGAAAAACACCAGGCTAACAAAACACTCTATACTCGACGGTACAGGTCAGGCCCTGGGGTCACTCCGTACCCCGCCCTGACCTGTCTGGGCGAGACACCCGCTGCCCCAGGTGCGAGCCATCAGACAATGGCTGGGACCCGGACTGGCCAGGCGAAGTGGTTCACCCCTGTAAAGCTCCCCCACCCGGCCGTACGGCAGCGGGGGGAGACTGGCTTGTCCAGGGGTTCCCCACCAGGGCGTCTAACCACGCAACTGGGCCGTACGGCAGCCAGCCACATCTGGCAGACCCCAATTCCCCACCAATGGAGAGGTGCCAAGGGTGCTCACCGGCCCGCTACAGATTCTTCCCTAACTAACACCCTGCCACCGCAGAGGCCAAGCCTCTGCTTAGGCCTCGGCGCCCCACAAGTGGCTTAAAGCCAGGCGCAGCCCTTGCCGCAGGTCGTTCAAGAAAATGGCATTACCACTGTTGGATAAGTGTACCCCATCCCCTCGGTAGAGGTCTGCAGATTCGGCCCGTATCTGCGGATGGGGCAAATAGACCCCAAGACCCTCCGACAGTGCTCTAAACAGAGCTCTATTGGCCATCCGCCTCGCCCGTTCCACAGCCCTATGGTCCAATGCTTCCCGCCACACACGACGCGGAAGCATCGCCGACCAAAAAATGAGAACACCGGGCCATCTTCTCGTAATCTCACGGAGGTCGTCCCGCGCTTGGCAAGACAGGGCCACGCCTTTCATGAGACCCAAATCGTTGCCACCCAAGTGGACAACAAGAATATGAGGGGGAGGGAGACTCCGACCCTCAAACAACAGCGGCAGCAAACCTGCCCAACGCAGGCCTCTTCTGCCTCGCCATTCCACTGTGGCCCAACGGCTGAGTCCAAGCTGGGACCCGATCCGCGTCCTCTTCGCTTGGTGCGCCGCCCAAAAGACCATACTATGGCCACATATGAGGATGCGTATCCTATCGCGCCACGCCACAGCACCTGAAAGAAAAACAATGTCAGCATGACTGCCCACCAGCCAGGGGGCCTCACATAAGACTTGTAAGCGGTGGAGCGCCACCGCCCCACCTTCTGAATCTCGGCTCCAGAATACCCCATCGCTGCAGCCGTGGAAGCCGCACCTATACGAAAAGAGTGGGTCCCAAATTTGACCCCTTCTAGCCCTAACTTTGAGAGAGCCCTGCCAGTGACAGCCCAAAACTGGTATTTTGTAAGCGGGGAGCTATTCTCATGGCAAAACAGTGCCCCAGGCGCTGAGCCCCGCGCTCTCAAATACTTCCCCAAAGCCGCCACCGGGCACAAATCCTTAATCGCGCATCGCCCTATTGACAAGTCCACCCCTTTATGCATCTGGTCGGTCTTAGAACGCCTAATGCGAATCTTCACCTGTTCTCCCTGAATTTCAACATCAGAAACGGAGATGGCGCGACCAGAAACATCCCTAAGGGACTGGGGAACGAGCTCGCTGACCCTAAGAGCTCCAAAAAACGCAATCAAGGAAGCGGCATGAAATAACAGCTCCTCAAAAGGGGAATTGCAGACCACCGGCCACATGGCCCTCAAACCCTGTAAAATACTAGGGGAAATAGGCTGCCTGGCGTCCCTCGTAACGGCAGCCTCCCTGGACCAACCCTCCAGCATTTTCCTAATGCGGAAGTCGCCCGTGGGGTCAACCAGGCCCCGAGCCTTCGAGGCAAAGCCCAAAGCCGCAAGCTGGCTACGAATGTATTTAACTCTGTGCCCCTTACCTTTCTGAGCAACACAAAATTGGGCTGCATGCTCAACTGGAATTGGCCAAATCTGCGGAAGACCAGACTCCCGCCTGAAATCCGCAAAGTACCTCACCGCCCTGTCGTAGGCTCTCCTGGTACTAGGGGCCAGAGCTAACTGGATAGCCCTGAATGCCTCGGATTCCCAATCCTCCATAGCTCCAAAGGAACCTGGGCGGGCAGCAAATCCGCCTCTGGGGCAAGCTGTCGAAACCGGTCCATCTGCAGACGAGATAAGGCGTCTGCCACTTCATTATTTAACCCGGGTACGTGTCTGGCCAAGAACAAAATATTAAGGCGGAGACACCTTAAGGTGAAGGCTCGGACCAGCTTCATTACCCTGGGGGATCTAGAAGAGAGGGAATTCACGACCTGCACCACTGCCATATTATCGCACCAAAAGTGCACGGAGTGGTTGGCCATTTCCCCACCCCACAGGTAAACAGCCCCTAGAATCAGGAAGAACTCAAGAAAAGTAAGATCCCTGCACAGGCCAGCTTCCCTCCAGCTAGCAGGCCATGGTGCAGAACACCAGTGCCCCCTGAAATAAATTCCCAAACCAATGGAGCCCGCTGCATCGGATGAAACCTGAAGGTCACCCTCTAACAACAGCTCTTGTCTCCAAAAAGAGACACCATTGAAATTGCCCAAAAATTGGGACCAAACTTCCAAGTCCTGTCTCATACCTGGAGAAACCCGAACCCTGTGATGCGGAAGCCGAAGTGACCTCATTGCATCACAAAGGCGTCTCAAAAAGGCTCTACCTGGAGCCACCACCTTGCATGCAAAGTTAAGATGGCCTACAACCTGTTGGAGCTCCACTAGGGAAACTTTCCGCTTGCCCAAGAGGGCCTGCAAACGAGACCGCAACTCCTGGAGCTTTACCAATGGCACCCGCGAAGTCTGCTGCACGGTATCCAATTCTATCCCTAGGAAGGTCAAAAGCGTCGTGGGACCCTCCGTCTTTTCATGTGCTAAGGGAACACCCAACTCGCCAGCTAAACGTACAAAATCGTCCAACAGACGAGCACACTGACCCGTGCATGGGGGCCCAACCAGGATAAAATCATCCAAATAGTGGGCGGAGTCACGGCAGCGTTGCCTGTGACGTAGCGCCCACTCAAGGAACGTACTAAAACGCTCAACACTGCGCAGGAAACGGAGCAACCCATGGGAAGGGCTCTATCCATGTAAAATTTGCCCTCAAAGGCAAACCCCAGCAGTTCAAAGTCATCAGGGTGCACAGGTGGAAGGCGAAATGCGGACTTGATGTCGCATTTCGCCATCTCTGCACCCCGACCGCAACGTCTAACCACTTTGACCGCCTGGTCAAAGGAAGTGTAACGCACCGAGCAAAAATGCTCAGGAATTGCGTCGTTAACCGACCCACCCCTAGGGTAAGACAGGTGGTGAATAAGCCGGAATTCACCTGCTGCCTTCTTAGGCACTACCCCCAAGGGAGAAACCCGCAGATGAGGAACAGGAGGGGAGGGGAAAGGGCCTAAAACCCTGCCCTCGGCACATTCCTTCTGGATCTTTGCCCGCACAACATCCTCCATGCCAATAACTGAACGCAAATTGGCTGACATGAAGGCTGTTCTGGGGCCTTGATAAGGAATACGGAAACCAAACAAAAAACCTTGCAACAGAAACTGGGCATCCACCTTGTTAGGGTAGTCAGCCAACATGGCCTCAAGGACCCTCACTTTTATTGGGCTGGGGCCCTTTACTAGGCCCCTGTTGCCCTGAGGGGCCACCCCCTTTCTTTCCGAATGGCCGCTGCCTCTTACAGGCATTGAGGGCATGCGGACCTCGGCAGGTCGGGCATTCATGTCCAAACCGACAGTTTTTACGGTTGCAGACCCCTTTTGAGGTAAACTCAAAGCAAAGCAGCCGGGGCTGAACCGACTGCCCCGCCGAGGCGCGGGAACCGTAAGAACCCTGGGCAAACCCCCCAGAAACCTGTGAAGAACGCTGCACAATATGACCGCTATCTGACCTATCCCCAACTGAAGACTTAACTGGGGTCATCAGCTGCAACCACAGGTGCTGGTGGACTTGATCCCAAGGCAGAGATGGGTTCAAGGCCGCCCGCATCCGGAATTCTTCGTCATATTGCAGCCAGGCTGCTCCTAAGAATTCCGTGTGAGCCCTATAAATAATGTCCATGTACTGGAACAGTGGCGCCGCTCTCCAAGGGTGTGCCCTGGCTATAACCCCCGCATAAATGAGAAAACCAGGGAGCCAATTGTGCCAAGTTCTATCTATTTTGCGCCTCTTGATGCGCTCTTTGTCCCGGTCCTCAAGGTCCTCTTTATCCTTCTTCTCCAGATCTCTGAAGAGAAGGGTAAAGACATCTACATAATCCCCGCGCAGGATCTTCTCCCTAGTAGCCGGGGTAAGATGATCGCCTAACGGCATGGCTGTGTCCCCAACCGGGAGGGCCTTATAAGGCACGGAACCATAATTGGACCAGGGAACTCCATAATAAGAGCCCCATGGCGGAACCATGCCCATGCCTTGAAACTGTGCCGGGGGGGGCGCCCAACTAGCCGCCCCAAGCGGCTGCCCAGTGACAGCCGGCTGGCACCAGTTGCCCCAATCCTGGAATAGACTGGAACCAGATGGACCCCCCGAGGAACCGGAGTGCGTACCCACCGCATGCGGTGCATTTTGCTGCGCCTGCCCCCAAGGCCAAGCGCCTGGCTGCTGTGGCCAAGAACACTTACCGTCACCCTCGGGCGGTTGCACCACCAGCGCCACTTGTCCAGGCTCCTGGGTCCAAGTCCCCTCTACCTCCGCGGCTGCCGACTCCACCACCTCGTCCTCAACGATATTACCAGCCGTAGAAGTCGATGGAGCCGAAGCACCACCAGCAGATGCCCCTTCTAAAGCCGCTAAACGAGAGAGAATATCGTTAAGCGATGCAGTCTTAGACGCAACCCTCACGGGTCTCTTACTCGCCGGTTCCGCTGACGGAGCGGAAGAAGCCCGTGCGTGCTCTAAAGCAGCAATCCTGGCTAAAATATCATGTCTCGCGGAAACATCGTCCTCCTCGTCAGATGATAAGGCGGCGGCCACGCGCTTAGGTGGGCGCTTTGCAGGCTGCTTGCCTTTAGCCACACCTGCACCCTTCTTGGGCGGCATCCTAAATCAAATGAAAGCCGTGGCAGTTAAAACAGGAAAGTTTGTTTACAGCTAAGCCACTTAAACACTGCGCTGAAGCGGTCTACAGGGGGGGGGACCCCGCCCCCTGACAAAATAGCTAAAAAGCTGGAACAGATAGGGAAGGCTCGGCAGGCCGCCTTCCAACCTACAACACAGTAGCGTTATTTGACCAGAAAACTGGTTCCCAGCCAGACCACTTAACCACCGTGCCCAACTGCTCAAACAAAGGCCCAGACACTAAAAATTCACCCCCCGGTACAGCGCACGGCCTTGCAAGAAACTCTCAGGTACCACCGGCAGCTATAGGGCCCAGAATGTCCGCTAGGGGCACCCACCCAAAATGGCCGCCAGGAGGCTAGACTAAATGGCCGCCGCAACAGCCGGGGAAAATTAGAGCCAGCTATTACTTAGGTACAGGGAAGCTTCCCCCAAATGCACACCCGCCTAACCTGATTGAGGAGGGGGGGGGGCTCCGAGAACCGCCTGCCGTCCCGTACCCGACGGCGAGCCGCGGCAGCAGAGGGCAGGAAAATGCACACCCACCCCAGAGCCCCCGGAGGCCCGGTAAACGGCAGGCGAGGAGCCCAGTCGCACTTAGGGGGCCGACGGGCGCCGCGTGAAGCGCGGCGCGCAGACGAGGCGCCGCAGCGCGGCCGCGCCGAAACGGCAGGCACGAGCGCTCCTTCCCTACGGTCCCTCGCTCCACTAACGCTCGCCCGCCTACCCCTTCACAACCCCAAGGGCGGGGGGGAAAGAAAGCCGCCCGCCGCGCCCACACCCGGCGCCCAAAGCACCGTAAGGCGGAGGCTGCAAACGCAGCACAAATGCCCCCACCCCAGAAAGACCCCGAGCCGGGCAGCAGCAGGCCACACGGCCAGTCGCTGTAAAGACGGAGGGGAGCAAGCACCACCCTTCCTCCCTAGCAAACCCTCCACCCAGCCGGGAAGAAAGCGCGACGATCCGCCAGGTCCTGCGTCGGCTAAGGCCTCGTGCCGGGGAGCAAACAGCAACGTGTTGCCTCCACCGAGCACGAGGCAAGACTGAAGCCACGGGGGCGGAGAGGCATAAAAACGCCGCGAGACTCCGCCCCCAGGCTGAATCCCCGGATGAGGCTGAAGCTGTCTGCCTCCATCCTTGCAGTGGGGCAAATGGCTGCCACCTGCTTAAAAGAGGGGCGAGCCCCAAGCAGGATTGGCAGTATTTTAGTGTTTATATGCCGTGTGCCATTTTATGCCACACAAACTGACATCAGCTTTAACAAAACATTACTAGGAAAATGTGTTGTTTTGTTTAGGGAAAAGCTGAATGCAATTTTCTCCAGACAACAATAATCTAAAAGAAAGAAAGAAAGAAAGAAAGAAAGAAAGAAAGAAAGAAAGAAAGAAAGAAAGAAAGAAAGAAAGAAAGAAAGAAAGAAAGAGACTCCAACTTTGCCATCAAACCAAGTTAGTTATGAAATTTGCTAATATTCCTAATTGAAAATATGGGTGGTTTGGGTTAGGTTGTTTGTATAACTCATTAATGACAGTAGTTCTTATGATATACTGAAGAATACCCTAGATGTAGGTAAAGGGGGCTTATTTGTTCTTGGGCCAGAGGATATGAAGAATGGTTTTGCCTTTAATTTATATTCATGACATTTAATGACCCATTTCCCCCTCAGCTGAGAACATTAGCTAAAGCTGTTCTTCAGACGTCCTTACATTTTGAGTCTAAATTGTTGGCTTCCAGAAATACTGTATTTTTAGTGGTAGTGCTACAGCGATGGAACTGAAACTCTAAGCATAATTGTCTGAAACTGTCCTTATTATCTTGCAAAAGCTAGATCAAGTTTGTCCAATAACTTTAAAGGAACAATATTGATAGTCTGTGAGGATCTGTTTATTTGGTTATTTTTCTGCTTTCTCCAAGGGATTGGGAGGTCGGAGTCTGAAGGCTAAGGTACATGATATGTTTACAATTTGTCTCTCAGTTCACCACGTTGATCAGAGCCACACATCAGTTCCAAGAATGTTGCTTTAAAAGCCGTGGAAGCTGATTTTGCTGACAAAGGGCAGCATAGGTGGAGGAGGGGTCTCTCACTTTCCCCTAAGATCATTCCCTGATCTTGAAAGAAAAAAAAAACAGTGGGTAGTTCTTTGCATAAATTTGGAGATGCACACAAAGTATTCTGAGCGTTCACAGCTTGACATAGACTCCTCCACGGAAATTCCTTCTCTGGAACTTGTCTTCAAAGGTGATTGGCTGGGAGCACTCACAGCCTGCGCCTTGGCAATGATTGAATTGGGAGAAATGCCATTGCCTGAGAAATCAGGAGAATTAAAAAAAAAAAGACACCTACTGCTGCTGATGGTAAACACTCAAAAACAACATAGAATTTTCATAGGTGCTTTTTTTTTCATAATGCCTAGTAAGAATCCTCACTTTGTGTTATCATTTTGAAAAACAGTAACAATCCCAAACAGTGGTTTTCATATATAGTTTTGGCTTGGGAATTTTGGAAATAACCAGCACTGCCTTTGAAAGGCCTTTACCAATATTCTCTCCTTGTCCTCCTGCCTATCCAGATAAGCAATCAAACCAATAAATCTGTTATTCAAGTATGGGTCACTTTATATGTTAAACAAACTAGAGTTTTGTTGGAGGAAAACCTCAAACCACCTCTTGTTTCACATGTGACTGGAAACTTACCTTTAAAATGGGGTGTGTGCGCAAATCATCTCCCGTATCCATGTGAAGGCAGGGGCCGTCTCTTCATCCCCTCCTTTCCACCCCATGCCCTTTAACTAGCAGAGACAGGCCATGAGGGGAGGGCTATTTGCCTCACTCCCTGGTTCCATGAGTCTGCCCAGATGTGATTAGATGATATGGGAAGATCCTTGGCAGATGTGTGGAAGAGACATTTAGGCAAATAGCTTTTCCCATACAGCCCTTCTCTGCTGCTAGTTGAAGAGCATGGGATGGAAGGAGGCACCTCCTGCCTCCGCATGCACACAGAAGATAATTTGCACACATACCCCATTTTAAAAGTAAGCTTCCGGTTACATGTTAAACACAAGGTGGGTTGGGGTTCCCCCCCCCCAACCAAACTTGAGTTTGTATAATGTGTAGAGAAGCCATAGATTATCAGCCAAGATTAAAATAAATGTGAACATCCAGCAGGAAAAGAGTGAAATGTGGAAGTTTGATAAGAAACCAGTTTTCAAAGTTATGATGTCTCCAACCTTGAAGCAAATGGATGACAGCTTAGCAGCTTTAGCTATATTCAAGTGTTCTTGACATTTGTCTTACACCTCAACCCACCCCAGTGTAATTCAAAATCAGTGTCACAAACATCAGAGGCCCAAGGCTAAAGCAGAAGGTTCATGTTGAGTTAAAATTGCCTTTCACAGCTCCTAGCTATAGCATTCAATATTCAGCCCTCCTAAACAGATACAGTACTACACTTCATCTCCAAAGTGTTAATGTACAGTGAAGGGTAAAGTCATCACATTATATTAACACTGTCTCTTAAACGAACAGCTCCTCTTGACAGACTCCATACAGCACATACAGCACTCATTTAGCAGCATCGGGACAAGAGCTTGCATTATATAAGAAAGCCTAGATTCCTATTTTATTACCAAGTATGAACATGAAAAGCAGTGGTATAACTTTGCGTACTATTTTAAAATGATCTTTGCCAAGGGCTTCATTTATGGTAATGGGTAATGGATGAAATCCCTTGAGCTTGATCTGTAAAATTGAAATTCTCCAAAATTTGTTTAAAAGCTCAGGTCTGAATTTTGGAAAGCTTGTTAATGCCAGGCATACAACAGAGTTTCTAAATGTCCCCTTTCACACATAGAATTCTCCAAATACTACCCACATTCCCCCTTCACTTACTTGATTTGGAGGGGGCAGTTTGTATCTGCGTCAGGGGAAGTAAAAAAGAGAAATCTGCAGGCCTGAGGAGTCTCTCTACCTCCCTGACCCCAGGAATGCTAAGAAGCTAAACCTCAAGACACTGAGAGATGTAGTATGTTCAGGATCCCTGTGTCCATATAGCATGTTGTATCTTTACCCAGTCCACTCATGATCTGCTGCTGGCAGATCTAGAAAAAATGGACAATGCCACTTTCTGGAAGCAAGTACACCAAGCACCCCGGACTTGCCACAGACCCCTTACCTGCAGACTGACAGCACCCCAGCAGCAGACGCAGAGAGCCTAGAGGAGTTGATGCAGCTCCAGCCAGTGGAGAGGGAGGGAGAAAAGGAGCCAGATGGAGAAGCCAGCCAGGCACCTGCTGCCCAGCCAAGCCTTAAAGGGCAAGAGGCACCTGGGACAGATGCCAGGACAAATGAGCTAGATGCCCCTGCCCAAGTCCTGGGGGGAACCAGCAGCCAAGTTTACCCCGGGGAACTGGTCAGAACCCAGGAGGTCAGGATGGCTCCTCATGAGCAGAGGCAGCCAAGCCGCATTGCCTGGAAAGACCCTGCCAGCCCCACCCTGCAGAAAAGGATAAGGGGGCAAGGAGGAATGAGAGGAGGAACACCTGAGGGTGCCACCACCTGGATTACATCTAGCCCTAGCCTGCAAGAAAGGAGAGCAAGGAGAGACTGGGAAGAGAGAGGAAACACATGAGGCCATACCCAGCTGGAGGACATCAGGGATAGGGCAGAGCCTGGGAGGAAGGGAGGGGCAAGTTGGGAGAAGCCCTATAAAGGCAGGCTCAGTAGGGAGCTTCTGGTGGGTTGTGTAGGAGTGGTGATAGAATGGTGAAGGGGAGGGGGGTTGGAAGCAAGAAGCAAGGGTGGAAGGGTTCTCAACAGGTTGAGCAGGCTTGCGAGTGGTAGAGAGGGAGCAAGGGTGATGTGTACCTCCCCTACGTCCACAGAGCTGGAACCTGTGCTGTCCCTGTCTGTGCCTGGGAGCTGTAGTTCAGGCCCACTGGCGCTCTGTGTAGCCATGCCTATGCTAAAGCCTGACTGCCACATTATAGTTTGAGATAAGAGTTACTAGTACTCAGGGGTCATTTCATAGAAAAGGAGCTGCAGGAACTCAATTAGCATATGCCACACCCCTTGATTGGGCCAAAATTGCTGGAATTTGGCTGCTGCAAGATGGGGGAGCATTCCCCCACCTGGCAGTGGCCTGATCAGGGCCCTTTTGCCCCCAATCCAGGCCGAAACAGGCTCAAAATGGCCATTTTTTGCACATTTCAGCCTGGATAAGGGTTGAAATGGCTGGGACTGGGTCAATGCCGGGAGAGGGAAGCTTCCCCCACCCAGCACTGACTGAATCCTAGCAGAAAATGGCCCAAAATGGCAGAAAATGGCCATTTTGGGCCTTTCAGGCCCAGATTAGGGCCAAAATGGCCTGGATCGGATCAGAGCAGGGTGGGGGGACACTTGCCTTCCTGGCACTGACCTGGTCCTGGCTGTTTTGGTCCTGATTTGGGCCCAAAATGGCCAAAATTTGCCATTTTGGGCCTGTTTCGGCCCGGATGATGGCCAAAATGGCTGGGATTGGGTCGTTCCCCGGCAACGACCCAATCCTGGCCATTTTGGCCCAGATTTGGGCCATTTTGGCCCCAATCGAGGCCTAAATGACTCTAAAGTCAGGTGGGCAGAGCCCACTTGGGGGAACTGCCAGAATGCTGTTCTGGTGCGTTCCCCCTCGAAATGATCCCTGCTGGTACTACTTATTATGGAGAAGGAGATATGAATATGGCAGCATCCCCTTTGTCTTATATCTAGCATGGTTCTACCTTAAGATTACGAAGAAAACAACATCAAAAATATTTAAGATTTTATGATTCTGCACCAACAGAAGCTGTACTATATATGACTGCTGTATGAAAACAATTTAGCTCTCTCGAATGAAAGTCACGTTTCATTAAAATTAGAACTATGACTTGCACAATTTGAGGGGGCAGGGTGATGCCTGATAATTAAAAATAGTTATGTTCATCATAGTCCAAACATTTAACCAGAACTGAATTTGGAGATAGGTTTAGTTTATAGTCAACACCTAGGGCACTTGACAAGCTATCTAGATGACGGATTACAGCATCTGAGCATGTCAAACTATGCAGTTTATGCTACTTAAGTACCATTTATGCCCAGATAACTGGGAAACTAGACTGATTTCACATGCATTTTGAAGCGAGCATGATACCAGTTAAGTCCACCTTAGGATATCTCCAGGTGGGGGTAAAAAGCAAGTAAAACAACCACATGAAGTGGTGCCTAGAATTTATTAGTGGCTGTGATTAGATGGTAACAATTCCCACCTCCGTTTATTTTGAATGGTTTCTTTTACATTATTTTACACATATTTTGATGCCATTTAGGCAGCACATATCATTTGTACACCATTTATACGCAATTGATGCAAACGTTACAATGAAAAATGCAAAAAAAATTAATGGGGAAAAACTGGGGTTCTGTAAGAGAAATTTGTATGAAAATAAAAATGTAGATTCTTTTCTCTCAAAATTAAAATGAGATCATTCAGATTGTATTATCAAAGTATAGGCCAGGCAAGCCCAATCTTGTCAGATGTCAGAAGCTAGTCAGCCTTGGTTAGTAATTGGATGGGAGACATCTAAAAAAGACAAGGGTTGCTATACAGAGTCAGGCAATGGCAAACCACTTCTGTTAGTCTCTTACCTTGAAAACCCCAGCAGGGGTCGCCATAAGTTGGCTAAGACTTGACGTTACTTTCCACCACAATCATCAAAGCGCCATAAGCATAAGAGGCTATAAAATATTGGTAAGAGTCTGCCTTTTTAAAATTTAGCATGTTTAGTTGGTACAGAATGTGGTAACTTGTTTCTGACAGGGGTAAAACCACCAAAGATCAAAGCAGACAAGAGATTGCAAGAGCTTTTAATGTATCTCTCAACAAGAACTCTTTCAGGTAAAGTAGCCACAGAGTAGAGGGATTCAATCAAAAGTTCATTGTGGGAAGTGGGCATTTAAACTTAACCCTTGTGCTATTTATCTGATCTCAAAGGACTTCCTCAGAATTTCTTTTTTGCTCTGCTGTGGGAACATGATGGTAATATGCAAGTACCTATATATTTTCTCCAGCAGGGCAAATAGCAATTCTGAGAGTTAGACACAAGATAACATCACAGATGGAAAAGGTTTACCCCATGCCACAACTCTGAACTAAATCACTCTTCAACTGTTATCTACAGATAAAAATTCTTCAAAGATCCATTCATGGGTGTCCATGCAAGTCATCTTATTTGGCCATAAAAGCACATCACACCAATGTTCTAACATCTTCTGGATATAGTTTTAGATACCAATTTTTAACAACAACAAAAAAACCCTCCAGAATTACTCTGGGATGGATCCAGCCAGATTTTTGACACAGTCTTAGCCCTCCTTACCACAGTCCCCATTCCACGTACTTTTTGTCCATGCAGTTCCCACGATCCCCAGAACACTCATCAAATGGTGATACTTTCTTCACCAGGAGAGAAGCTGGTTGGATTCAGCCCTTCCTCTTCCACGCCCATTGCAATCCCCAAGTCCTTATCAGCAACCAGTTTTATAAGAGAGACATTTTGAGCAGGGGAGGGAGAGCGGCAGGCCAGGAAGTCCCTGTCATCCTCCTAAACAGGCTTCTCACCAAGTCTCGTGGACAGAAACACCACTCTCACAATACACTTCTTTTGGGATGGCAACTGAGGGAAGAAATGGAAGCATATTTTCCTCAGTGATTATTACTTTTTCCTGCATCAGTAAAATATTGTTTATAGAAAAAATGGCAAGTGAGAATCCAAGTGACTAAAACAAAGATTTAATAAAAATGTATTTCATAGTCATACTCTTACTGTAAACTGGGATTTAGTGTCTGACTTCAAACATACACTACCATGGTAATTTGACTCTTTCAAACAAACATATGTCTCTATTATTTTTGCTTGCACAGCTGCTGAGAGAATAGGCCCCTTTATCATCCAGTGGAGCTGAAGCTGTTAATTATCTGACCAATATAGCAAAGTGTTCGCTGATCCCAATTTCTGAAAAATAATTGCTCAATCAACTTTTACTGCGATGGGTTGCTGTGATAGGCTTTGTACCACAGACCAACATTTCATAAAGCATGTTGCAGAAAATACACTGGGAAAGGAATCCTGCAGGGAATCCTTAGCAATTACAGTGAAAGACTGTTGCTCTGAGCTAAAATAAACAAAACTGTTCACAATAACTTCTAGCTACCTGGAATATTTCAAGATATCTCCAGCTCATGATAACAAAGTCTGGTAGAATAGCCATCCCCTACTGGAATAAAAATGGCTGAGATTTGGAAATCAATTAGCATGCATTCTGAAAAACTGTATGGAGAGCAGCATATTTGGAGAGAGCGAGGCAATATGAGATCACCTTTTCCATACAAGAGCAAATCAAGTAGGACCCAATGGGTCAGGTAATTGAAACAGCATATCATATCCATAAACATTGCCCAAACAGATGCATGTCCAAAATTTCCTTGATTAATCACAATAGAGATTTTGCAGTCAACTTGTGTTTTGTAAACAACTTGTGGAGTTGCACTTCCAGTTCAGAATTTGTTTTTAATTTGTATCAGAAATCTACTTCTCTGTTCTTTTTTTTTTATTATTGGATTAGAAACATATAATAACAATTATAATCACATTCTTTAATTTCTTCTAATTCTAACCCCCTCCCTTCCCCCCCCTATTTGTTGACTTCCAACAGTTTTCCAACCCCCTATCCACTTTCCCTCTACTCCCTTCATACCTATTTTATTTATTTATTATAAGATACTTTCAGATTCTTCTAAGCACTATTTCCACTTCCTTTCACATATAGATTGTCATATAAGTTGTCATATAAATAAAAACCTCTTAATCTATCTTCTTCATTAAAACTACTAATAATATTCATTTTGATAACCTGTGTTTTATCTTACTCCTTCTATTCTCTTCGATATGGGACAAACAATTTGCCCCCCTTTATACATCAATTCCAATACTGCTATACACATACTTATTATACACACTTATTGTCATTTGCTTAGGCTTCTATTCTATATATTGTTCTTTATCTATACATATACCATAAGTCTAACAATTAGACCTATCTTTAAATTTACGTATGTATGTATATATTCACTCTATGTTATACGGTTATCTTTCCAAAAAATATAGATTAGTTAATTTCTATCCCATTAATTCACATAGTATCAACACTATTGCTACTTAATATAATACTTAAAAATCATATAAAGTTGCTTAGAATTTTTCCATTAACTCTCCACCCCCTCGGTATAGTCACTTCTCTCCTCCTATGTACCTCAATAGTTTTCAAACTGCCACAGTTCTCCTCCCACCTCCCATTTTTTCACCAGATATTGTTTCAGCTTTCCCCAGTCTGTGTTAAACTGTCCTGGATCAAGGTCTCTCAGTTTTCTTGTCATCTCCACCATGTACAGCAATTTGTAAATCCAGTCCTCAATAGTTGGCACTTCTTGTACTTTCCACTTCTGCGCATACAAAAGTCTGGCTGCTGCCGTCATATAAAATATCAATGTCCTATGTTGTGCTGGAATGTCTTCCATTCCCAAGTTCAGTAGCAGGAGTTCTGGGTTCTTATTAACTTGAAATTGTAAAATCTCACTCATTACTCTTATTATTTCCCCCCAGTACTGCCTAGCTACCTCGCAAGTCCACCACATGTGATACATTGATCCCTCATGTTTTTTACATTTCCAGCATTTATTAGACATATTCGAGTTCCCTAGCGCAATCTTCTTTGGCGTCAGATACCAACGGTAGATCATTTTGTAAATATTCTCTTTAATATTGGTACATGTCGTGATTTTCAATGTATGTTTCCACAAGTATTCCCACGCCTCCATTGTTATTTCTTTGTTAAAGTTTATAGCCCACTTCACCATTTGCACTTTGACTATCTCATCTTCAGTATACCATTTTAACAACACTTTGTAAACCTTGGAAATTTCCTTTTGGTCTTCTTGTAAAATTACTTTCTCTAATTCTGAGTCCTCCATCCTTATCCCTCCCTTCGCACAGTCTGAGTAATAAAGATCTCTAACTTGTCTATATTGAAACCAGTCGTAATTTGGAGACAACTCTTGTTGCGTTCTTATTCTTATTTTAGAAGATTCTATTTGAGTTATCTCCTTGTACGTTAAACACTGTTGTTCATTGTCGACCGTTCTTGGATCTATTACTTCATATGGAACCACCCAGGAGGGAATTCCTTCTTGTAGGTATTCTTTATACTTCTTCCAAATTGTAAAGAGGCTTCTCCGAATGTAGTGATGCAGAAACATAGAATCTGCTTTTACTTTGTCATACCATAGGTATGCATGCCATCCAAATAATTTTTTGTATCCCTCTAAGGCCAGCAGTTTGCGATTTTTCAACATGGTCCAATCCTTCAACCATACCAGACAGGTTGCATCATAATAAAGTCTCAAGTTGGGCAGTTGCATTCCCCCTCTTTCTTTTGCATCCTGTAACACTTTCATTTTCACTTGAGGCTTCCTGCCTGCCCACACAAACTCTGATATTTTCCTCTGCCATTTATCAAATTGCTTGGAGTCCCTAATGATTGGTATCGTCTGTAACAGAAACATAACTCTTGGTAACACGTTCATCTTAATTACTGCAATTCTTCCCAGCCATGACAAGTTCAGTCTATTCCATTTAATCAAATCATGCTCTATTTGAGTCCATAATTTCTCATAATTATTCTTGAATAGATCTATATTTTTTGCAGTCAATTCAATTCCCAAGTACTTCACCTTACTTGTTACCTCACAATCTGTTATTTCCGTTAATAACTGTTGTTTTTGTTTGGTCATATTCTTACATAAAATCTTTGATTTCTTTTTGTTTACATAGAAACCTGCCAAGTCTCCAAACTCTTTAATTTTTTCTATTACCTTAGGCATGTTTTCAATTGGATCTTCCACAATTAACATTATATCATCTGCAAACGCTCTGACCTTATAGGAAAAGTCTTTTATCTTTATACCACGGATTGCATTGTCTTCTCGAATCTGCATCATCAAAATTTCAAGAACCAAAATAAACAACAATGGGGATAGCGGGCAACCTTGTCTTGTACCCTTTCCAATAATCAGTTTTTTAGTCAGCTCGTCATTCACCACAATTGCTGCACTCTGGTCTCTATAAATTTCTCTCACTGCTCTTATGAACCTTTCCCCCATTTGTAGCTGTTCCATGGTGGCAAACATAAAGTCCCAGTTCAAATTGTCAAATGCTTTTTCAGCGTCTACAAAGAAGAAACCAACCTCCTTATCACATCGCCTGTCATAATATTCTATAGCGTTTATAACTGTCCTTAGGTTGTCTCTAATTTGTCTATTTGGTAAGAAGCCTGCTTGTTCTTCTCCAATAACTTCGGCTAGCCATCCCTTTATTCTCTCCGCCAAGATCTTTGCAAAAATCTTATAGTCATTATTGAGTAAAGAGATAGGTCTGTAGTTTTTGACATTGGTCAAGTCCTGTCCTTCTTTGGGGATCAATGATATATTTGCTTCACTCCAGGTATCTGGGATCCTTTGGTCCCTCAAAACACCATTGATCACCTCTTTTAAAAACGGTACCAGTTCATTGGCCATTGCCTTGTAAAACTTAGCTGTAAGTCCATCAGGCCCTGGCGCTTTTCCTAAGTTTGTTGACTGTATTGCCTTCCTTATCTCTTCTTCTGTTACTTCGCTGTTTAGTTTAACTCTCCACTTCTCGGAAATTACTGGAAGCTTCATTTTCTCCAAATATGCGGCTATCGCATCTTTATTCACTTCTTTCTTATCATACAATTTAGTGTAGAATTTATAAAAGGCTCTGCTAATAGCGACCTGTTCCAAGTGTACTTTATTGTCATCACATATTTTATTTATTATCTTTTTCTCCTTTCTTTTCTTCAATTGCCATGCCAAAAATTTCCCAGGTTTATTCGCCCCTTCAAACGACTTTTGATTCAGTCTTTTAAGATTCCATTCCAGTTCTTTATTGTTCATAGCCGTCAACTGCTCCTGAAGGATTTTAATATCCTGATATATTTTCTTTTTCCCTGGTCTTTTCTTCAGCTGTATTTCTTTGGCTTTTATTTTTTCCATAATCTCCTGTCTCTTCTCCTCTTTTTTCCTTCGAAGTCTTCCATTTAAGTCCATTAATACACCTCTGATTACTGCTTTATACGTGTCCCATACCTTATTGGTTGGTACTTCTTGATTCATGTTGTACTGTATGAAGAATTTAGTCTCCCTTCTCAACATTTCCATATTTTCTCCCTCTTGCAACAAATCCTCATTTATTCTCCATCCTTTTCTCTTAATTCTTTTTCCAAACTTCCACATAATTGGGTTATGATCTGAGCCTACCATAGGGATTATTTCTGCTTCCTTAGTCCAAAGTACTAAGTCCTTTGAGGCCCAGATCATATCAATACGCGATAAGGTAGAATGTCTTGCAGAGAAAAAGGTATATTGTCTGCTTACGGGATTCTGCGTTCTCCACACATCTTCCAACGCTTCCTGTTGCATTAATCCAAAAAAAGTCTTTGGTAATAGTCCTCTTTTCTTTTGTGTAGTGGCTGATTTCTTATCCTGTTCCAAATTCGTAACTCCATTGAAGTCTCCTGCAAGTATTATCTGATCATATGAAAGTTCATCTAGTTGCTTCTTTAAATCCTCAAAAAAGCACTCTTTAGCTCCATTAGGTGCATATATTCCAATCACCAACACTTTCTTTAAATTCCAAATACATTCCACTGCTATAAATCTGGCTTCCCCATCTCTAATTATCACCTTTGGCTGCAGCTCTTCTTTTATATATAATACCACTCCCCTTTTTTTCTTTTTTGAGGCCGCTACAAATTCAATGCCCAATTTACTTACTTTAAGGTATTTTACGTCCTGATTTCTAATATGAGTCTCTTGTAAGCAAACTATATCACATTTCTGTTTTAATAGCCAGTGGAAAATACTTTTTCGCTTATTAGGTGAGTTGAGTCCATTTACATTCCACGATAAAACTTTGCACTCCATATTCAAAGCCTTGTTGTTGGTAAGTCTTTTTCATTGTCCGTCATGAACCTTTCCATTTCCAATTCAGATCTGATGCGCTTTCTTACTCCTCCAAATTCAAAAGATATCCCTTCCGGTAATTCCCATCTATATCTTACTTTCATGTCTTTCAAAGTCTGGACTAACACTTTGTATTTTTTCCGGTCCAAGAGCACCGATCTGGGTAACTCCTTCATAATGATAATTGTCTTGCCATCAACTATCAGTGGATCTTGAAATTGCTTGGTCACTATCATTTCCCTTACATTCCTTGTCGTAAATTGCACTATCACATCCCTTGGTACCTTTCTCTGGGTCGCAAATCTGGAATTTATTCGGTACACCACATCCAGGAAAGCCACAACCTCCTCCTCCTCCTTTTCCAGGTATTCAGCTAACACTTCAGTCACCTGTTCTTGTGCTGTCTTTCCTTCTACTTCCGGCAAACCTCGAAACCTCAGCTGCTTCTCCATGTATTTACTCTCCGCAACTGCCATTCTTCCCCTCATTACTCTCATATCCGTTCGCTGCGTCTCTGTAAGATTGTCCATCGCCTTCTCCACATCGTTAACTTTTTGCTGCGCTGCCTGCAAGTCGGTTTGTATCGTCTCCATTCCCTTTTTTACTTCTGCCAGCTCATTTTTAACTGTCTCTTTGACATCTTTAACTTCTTTCACCAACTCCAATTTTGTTTCTTTAAGCTCCTTTAGCATTTCACAGAATTTTTTGTCCAAGTTCTCTGTGGCTGCTTGCCACTCTTTCTTCGACATCGTGGGGCTTGATTTACCTCGCTCCCATGAGTCTGCACGTTTTCTTAGCTCCGTGGCATCCAAATTGATAATCCTTTTAACTAATTTAAAAGTCCCAGTCCTTTAAATAAACAAAAATCGCTCCGAAAATCCAAAATGTCGGGCGTCTTTTCTCTATGGTTTCTCTGTACCCTTTTGCAATCCAAGATGTCCTACTTCCGCCCTTGCTGAAGCCAAAGCCCTTCCCTGTTCAAAAATGGCGATGCCCTTCTTCCTGTCTTCCAGTAGGGGCCGTCTCCTTCTGACGACTCTATCACTATTACGTACTTCCTGTTTCCCGACTCTCCGCTGCAGCTCTCGCAATGGTAGAAATTTTCCCACGGCCTGCTATCGATTCTCAACCACAGGTATGATAAACAAATGTCCCTTTTCTTAAATTACTTCTTTTTACTTAGTCCTTTTTCCAATCTATTTCTTGCCGGGTTTCCCCCTCCTTATATTAAGTCTGTTGCAGTTTAAAAAGTCCTTTTAAAACTTCGTTACTCTTAACAGTCCATCCCAATTCAGGAGATAGTGATCTTTACCTTTTCAAACGTCTTTCTGGGTTGTAATCACTGCTTCAATCTTAAGTTCTCTTTCCGTTTGTCTTCCCCCTGTTGAAGCTTGGGCACAAAGGTCTTATGCCAGCCGCACTGGTCCCGGGTCTGCCGCAGAGATCTATGCCGACCTGTCGAAGGGTGGGACCTCAAGGGTCGAGAGAGAGTCCTTAGCACAGAACCCCCCCTCGCCCGAGATCGATGCACCCTGAGGTCTTTGAGCGTTCTTTGCCTGTTCTCCGCCTGAGAGCAGGTGGCCGGGGGCTATTTGTGCCCCTCCGGCCGCTGAAACGGCAGCCCGGTCAGCTCTGCACTTAGAGCTGCGTTAGACCTCCCTGGATCCCAAACCGGAAGTCCTCTACTTCTCTGTTCTTTGAAGTCATTGTCCCTTGGGCTATCTTAAGTGGAGATCATGAACCATTACTCTACTACACTTTCTTTCTTAAATATTTGAAAAAAGATAAAAATACTACTAATGCATACCCACCACCCTTCACCTAGAACATGCCCAGCCCTAAGGATTTGTCCTTGTGACAGAACCCTAAGATTCAAGATGGCTCAAGAGCACCACCTAGAGCATCTAGGTTCTGGGACCCTTAGGGCTTACATGAGAACAACACTTTATCTTCTATTCCACATTGGGGCTACCTGGCCAACTTAATCCTTTTTTGACAAAAAGTAACCAGTTTGGGTCAGAGTCCCTTCTTGTCATGTAAGTGCAGCACCATTAAAATGGCAGGGCCATCATGAAATAATTTTCTGATTGGTAAATAGTCTTTGACATCAGAGATGGAGCTTTTCTTGGGATTGGTTAGATCTGCTAAACAGTTTCACTAAGGAGGCTGGCATAGGTCAGACTCTATTGACTATAAATATCTGGATGCTCTGGACTTTTCTTTGTCCCCACTTTGGAACATCTGGACACCCCAAGGCCAGAAGGCCAGAGGTCAAGGACTCCTTCACTATCTTGGTATTGCAAGGGACTCTGTACATGCTCTAATGAGCCTGTTGCAACTTAGGTAAAGTGTATTTAGCAGAGTTAGTTCATTATTGTTTTATTTGAGAGACTGTGTGTTGTGTGATAGCATACTTTTCTCTTTATTTTGTATTTTTATATATATCAGATCTTTACAAATAAATTTTCCTAATGATAATTTAGCAGTAATTAAACTGCTCTCCTCACTGTCAACGTTTCCTGGCCTGTCAAATTTTTCATAGGCCGGGTACCTCAGGTTTTGAAAAATTAATTTAGGGCCTCCTCCACAGAAAATTTTTGGAAAACACTGCCTTAGACTATAAATCTACAGATAGAGAGTGTGTATTTTCATTTCTGTAAGATATGTAGATAAATAAAATTTTAAATCCTAAATCAGTACTTATGTTTAATGAGTAGAGCGGAATTACAATTTCTGAGTGCACAGATGACTTGTTAATGATTTCCATATACAAAAGGCGATGGGGGGGAGGGGGTGCGTTTAACGAGTGCTTCTCTTGATAAGAACTTATAACGGTTAGGATGTTTTACCTAGAGATCAAGCAATTATGAACTTCTCTCAAATCAAAGATAATGAAAGCTCACAGACTCACCACAGGCTGTTGGCACTGAGGGCCAGGCTGCGGTGGAAGCTTGGTCACCAACAGGAGGAGCACAGGAGGTCCTCTTCCAGGCTGGCAATGTGGTTGGCACCATTCCAGCATTGGATCAGCAGGAGGAGACGCTCTTTAAGGGCTGCCAGTGGGCTGTCACAACTTTAGGGGTTCAGCAGTTTTGAGGCATTGAGCTGGATCTGGGGGGGGGGGTAAGTAACGCATTTGGGCAGCTCACCCTTTGGACTGGGAAGCAAGGGCCAGCCAGCATGGCTGGAGGCAGGATGACACTTGCTGTCCGCGTGTCCAGCATGGGGCTGAAGAGTGATGCATCAGACAGCAAAGGGTCTTCTGAAGCCAATGGGGATCCGTGCCCATACCCTGGCCAGTGCTCCAATCTGGCTGTAATCAATAAAGTTGTGGCCATTCTAACCAAAGAGATGTGTCTGTGTATCATTTGCCGGAACCCAGACTGAGCATAGCACATAGGTGACAATGTAGTGTCTATATTTATTTTGTAAACCCAAAAAAGTTGAGGAACAGATGAAGTCTGTTTCAGAAACATATATAATCCAAATAAAGCAATTGTTCTTTAATAGATAATAGATGTATATCTATTAAAGAAGACAACTTTGTAAGTAGACATGGGCATGAATCGAAATACGAATCAAATTTTGTGACGAATCAAGCCGATTCATGTTTCACAAAATGTGTTTCTTGGGGCCGTAGTTTTCATAAAATTCATGACTTTTGGGGCCGATTCATTTGATTCGTGAATGATTCATGATGCCAGACAGGTTGGCGCCAATCCATTGATTCCCTAGGCAACGTAGACCCATAATATCTGCAGACCTTTTGTTGCCATTTGAAACCCCAATCTTAGTCCACATAACCTTGATAGGCAGCTCTCCCTGCCATCTGGAGAGCTTCCATTCTGCCCTATACAGCAAGGAGCAAGGGGGGTTAATCCCCTAGGTAACTGAGGAGATGGGCCTTCTGTAGCCATGGGAACCAATCTCTTCCCTCCAAACCCTGTTAGGCAGGTCTGTCTGCCAACCAGAGACCTCCTGTTCTGCTCTTTGTGAGCATTTCTTATAGAAGGCACAGCTCTGTGCCTTGTGCTTTTCAGTTCCAGTAGAAAGAGGGAGAGAGAGGACCTGTTGCTGGGATTTGGAGTGAGAATGGAATTGGGAGCTTTTGGCTGGATTTGCTGCTGCTTTAAAAGAGTCTGAAAAGCCTCTTTCTTATTTTCAGTTCTTGGCCTTGCTGGGAAGGTCATTGGGTGAGGGTGCCTTCTTTCCTCCACCCCACCCAGCCCGTGTCTCAGGGCATTGCCTGGCTCTGGGGCCTAGCTTGACTGAGGCCTTCCTTTCTTTTCTTTAATTTTCTTTGCTTATATTCTTATTTAGAGCATTTCTTCTTGCTGGCTTGTTGGGTGAGGGTGCATGGAGGAGAGCCTGCTCTGGGTATGAAGGGGGCCATTGAAGTGCCCTGGGTTCTGATGAATCACAAAAATAATTAATCATTTTGCGAAACGGGACAATTTCATGAAAGTTCGTGATTTGTGGAATGCGACAAAACATGAAACGCTCATTTTGTGCTGTATTTGTTCATTGAATGTCCTAGCTGTTGATCTTATTGATTTGCACTGTGTACACCACCTTGGTTCTCAGCAAGAAAGGTGGACTATAAATAAATAAAATAAACAAACTTGAAGATGGGTCTAGAAAAATAGGACTTGGGGGCAGATTCAAACCTGAATAAAGGCAGTAAGCAGAGTGGATTTATCTGATTGCAAATATGAGTGTAGATATTTGTAATAGTATCTTTATTTACAAATGTATAAATAGAAAATAAGGAAGGTAAAGAGGCAGTCCTATAAGACAGCAGATCCTGTATCATATCTCCAATATAGTCCAATGTTTCTCCTTTGGTCAACTCTTAGCTCTCTTTGGGCCAAAATATGGGGTTTTTTTCACTAGATAGGTCCCCACAACTCAACTCATTTTCCCTGCAGTCCCACATTAGTTACAGAAATGTTGTTTTAAATATCAACCTATTTAGGCTTGATCTCCTGTGTGGCATGGGGGTGGGTGGCAGGAGGGGCCCTTGATTCCCCCACACTCTGTTACTCTGTTTTCAGATACTGAAAGGAAGTTATCAAGGGTATCTTGATAACAGCAACTGAAACATATCTTTGAAACAGCACCTGAAATATTTGGAGCATGTGCCACTCCAAGTTACATAAATAATTCCCTGGGGAGTGGGGGTGAGGAGTTATTTCAGCATCTAAAAATGGAGGGGAAAGGCAACAGCTCTCCCACACAATGGTTCAAGCCTCAAAGGAGTCCCTCTGATCATTAAAACAACATTCCTGCAGCTAACTGCAGGGGAGACAAGTTTAATTGGGGGAACCGTCCCAGACTCATCTAGAGCAAAAATGTACCATGTATTTTGGCCCTTTGTCAGGCTTTCCTGTGCATTCCAAAAAGCTGATTAATTTTTCTCTGTCTCAGCCACATACATCCTTCTGTTCCCTCCACTCAAGGTTTGTTGCCTCTTCTGTTCCAAGAAACGTCTTGTTCAGAGTTATCAAGAGATCAGCTCCTAACAACCAGCTCTTATTGATGAAATAATAAGCTAATCATTTAGGTATTAGCCTAACAAAGGAATAGTCAGCTAGCTGCCTGAACAATATATGTTGTTTATCTTAATTTACTTTTCTCCAAATTTTCCTATTCAATTATTTATACATTCATTTGATGTACTTCTGCTTTCTCTTCTTGTCATTCAATATTGTTAGCACACTTGAAAGATTTTTTTAGATAAATAAATTCATCCTTTGTTCACCTTGTCTTTTATTCCAGTCAGATGTTGTAAGAAGTCATGTTACAAGACAAAAATCTAACAATTAAAAGTGAAATAATACTTGTCTAACTAAAATTACCCTCTGGCTATCTGGGGGTTATTAAAAAAGAAGGATAAGGAATAAAATATTATGAATAGCAATTACATACAATTTATTTGCAACTGAAAACAATTATTCAGATGAAGAAAAATCTTGCACCAAACATATGCTAATACAGCATTATGGGAATAATGTTTGAATAATTCACTTCATTTACAAAATTCATGATCAAGTTCCTTAAAAATCAAGTTAATAATAAAAAAATTGATGAAAAGGGATGAAAATAAACTGCTGTTTGTCTGGCAAGACTGCCATTTTATATGAGAGAATAGAGGACAGACATGTCTCAATGCTTTTGGGAGGGGCAATATTTCCAGGTTCCCAGAAAGATTGGACCACAATCAACGGGTTGAAATTAAATCAAAAGAGTTTTGGGCTAAACAGTAGGAACCACTTCCTGACAGTTAGAGAGGTCCATCAGTGGAACAGACTTCCTTGGGAGGAAGTGGGCTCTCCATCTTTGGAGGTTTTAAGCAGAGGCTAGATGGCCATCTGACAGCAATGCTGATTCTAGGCAGATCATGAGAGGGAGGGCAGGAAGGTTACATCAGTGCTTAGTTCTCATGGCCCCTTCTTACATGTACAGGGTAAGGCCATTCGCCACCTTGGGGTCAGGTAGCAGTTTTCTGCAGACCAGTTTGGCTAGGGATCCAGGAGGTGTTTTCTGGGCATAGAGCAGGGGTCATTGGGTGTGTGGGGGTGAGGTATTTGTGAATTTCCTGCATTGTGCAGGGGTTTGGACTAGATGACTCTAGAAGTCCCAACCCTATAATTATATGATTCTAAGGTTGAAAAGCTTCCTCCTTTTGGACATGATAAAAATTAAACTCTAAAATAATGGGAACTTTAACATAATTTGCTGTGGTGAACAGCTAGATAATGATGTGTCAAAATAATCACGTGGTCTAAACATGGTGGAGGGGGGTATCAGACACTACCACCCCCTTACCTTAATTACTCTTCTGAAGCTTAGCATATTTTTATTAATTAGTGGAACTTGCAAGTTAAGAACACAAGAGCAATAGCATAAGACCATTGCTG
This sequence comes from Eublepharis macularius, assembly GCF_028583425.1. Lineage (NCBI taxonomy): Eukaryota > Metazoa > Chordata > Lepidosauria > Squamata > Eublepharidae > Eublepharis > Eublepharis macularius. Next base: position 39,887,783 of record NC_072791.1, read on the forward strand.
GACCAGAGGAAAGGTCTATCTATTCCAATATCCTGTTTACCACAGTGGCCCCCAACCAGAGCATAAAGGCTGAAACTCTCCAGCAACAGATATTGCTGGAGGTTGTTCTTAGCTAATATGGCTAAGACCCATTGAAAAACTATGAATTTGTCTAAAGTCATCTAAAGGTGGATTTATATACAGAGAACGTAAACAACAGAAAGGACTATATAAGAACATAAGCAAAGCCATGTTGGATCAGGCCAGTGGCCCATCCAGTCCAACATTCTGTCACACACAGTGGCTAGAAATCCAGTGCCATCTAAAGGACTGTCAGTGAGGCCAGGACACCAGATGCCCTCCCACTGCCTTCCTTCCAGCACCAAGACAACAGAGCACCACCTCCCCACAAAGAGAATACCATCTATCTCCTGTGGCTAATAGCCACTGATGGACCTCTGCTCCATATATATGACTGTATCACTTCAAAGTGCAGTGAGGGACTACAATTTTAAAATGTCACCTTAATAATTCCCTGTAAATGAGGAACTAACAAAGCATACAAAATACTAAGTTTACAACCTTTCTCCTTGACGTTTTCTTTTCAATTTTCAGTGAGGGAGTATTAAAAAGTGACCTCTCCACTTACAGTCTTAAAGTGGTAACAGCCCATTCATCCACCTCAGAAACCTACTGCCTCATTCTGCATGTGGTTCTTAAGCAAACAGTGGGGGCAGGAGTGGGGGCAGCCACTGTGCACAAAGACTAGAAGGCCCCCTACTAAAAAAGGAGACCTACACCAGAAATGGTTCCTAGAGACCAGGAGAAGCAGGCATAGAACAACAATTGTTGGACAAAACTAACTTCAATACATCACAACTGTAGCCCTGGATTGTTGTATGGTTATCTGTGGACACTAGCATGTTGAATGTGAGGTATTTGGGGTTTATCTCTACTGTTGTGGGAGCCTATCTCCATCTGGAGCAGGATATAGGGTGAATACACTATTCCAGTACAGATCTGGAAGATATGGGGGTGGGTTTTAGGGTTTCTCTTAGGTCGCATAAATTGGTTTTATCAAAGATGGTCAGGAAGGATCAAGCAAGGTTGCTCATTGCCTACCCAATCTCCATAACATGCCTACAGTTGATGATCTAGAGCCCTCTTCCTCCCCCACTTTCTCTCTAATGCTATGCAATGCCAGATCAGTGAGACCCAAAACTGGCTACCTCTCATGCTGCTGCAACAGGAGGAAATTGACCTGCTTGCATAACCAAGACATCATTGGAAGAAAATGACATGTGTGTGTCCCAGACTCCCAGCTAATGCTTATCACACCATTTGGTCCACTTCTGAACCATTTTAACCTAGTTACAGTGATGGATATTGACAGTATCCTTCCATCTATGAAGACCATTACTTGTGCACTGGACCCTTTCCTTTTCTAACTGCTAAAATCTTGTAAAGACCACATAAATGAGTGTTTGATGTCTATCATAAATTAGTCACTAATTCAGGGCACTTTCCCTTGGCCACTCAAAAATGAGGCCATCTGCCCACTATTTTTTTTTAAAAAAAAAAACATCCCTAGACAACAACGATGTGGCCAATTATTTTCTAGTCTTCACTCTGCCCTTGAGAAGTAGCTGACCAATTCCAGGTCCTCATAGATAATTCTTGTGCTCTAGACCCTTTTCCATGAGGTTTTAGGCTGATCTATGGGAATCATATGGTTCTGGTGGCTTTAGTTGATGACCTGCATCTGGATATATACAAAAGCCATGTGTCTTTGTTGCTCCTCCTGGATCTATCTGCTGCTTTTGATACAGTGGACCATGCCATCCTGCTAAGGCATTCAAAGGCAGAAGTAAGTATCAGGGGATAATAATAACAACAACAACAACATTTGACTTATATATGGCCTTCAGGACAATTTAATGTCCACTCAACGCAGTTTACAAAGTATGTTATTATTATCGCCACAACAATCACCCTGTGAGGTGGATGGGGCTGAGAGAGCTCTGGAAGAGCTGTGACTGACCCAAGGTCACCCAGCTGGCTTCAAATGGAGGAGTGGGGAATCAAACCCAGTTCTCCAGATTAGAGTCCTGCCGCTCTTAACCACTATACCAAACTGGACTTTGACCAGTTTAAGTCATTCTTCATGGATTGGACTCAAAGGGTTACTGTTGGAGACCAGCTATCTTAAATGTGGAAATTATCTTCTAGGGTTCCAGGGAACACAATTTTATACTCCATGTTATTCAACTTCTGTATAAAGCCTTTAGAAGAAATCATCCATAGCTATGGAATTGGATGCCATCAATATGTAGATGACACTCAGCTCTATATCTCTCTATTCAGATCTCGTGGTGATGCAATAGCAATCCTGAGTCCCTGATGGACAGCTCTGGTCAAATGGTTGAAAGGAAGAAAATTGAAACTTAACCCAGACAAGATGAGAGTGATGCTAGTTGGGAAGGCAGAGATCTTGAAGAACATTGTGCTTCCCACTTTCAGTGGGGTTCGGTTGACCCTGGCTGACCTGGTTAAGAGGCTAGGGGTTAAACTGAATCCAGCACTGTTGCTAAAGAAGCAAGCAAATACAGGTGCAGCAATCCATACTAGCTTCAAAGCTGACCCCCCCCCCTCCTACCTTGACATGGCCGATCTGGCTACCTGGATCCATGGCATGGTAACATCAAGACTTGATTATTGTAATACACTCTATATAGGTCTCCCTTCAAAGTCAACTGAGAGACTCCAGCTAGTGCAGAACACTGCAGCTTGTTTACTATCAGGAGCTTGGTGGAGCATGCATATCACTTCCATTCTGCGGACACACCATTGCCTACCCATCTGTTACCATATTAAATTCAAGGTTTTGACCATCACATACAAAAGACCTTCATGACTTTAACTCCTCATATCTGCAGGACCTCCTCTCCCCATGCTCCATCACAGCAGCTTCACTCATCTAAACAGGGACTTCTGCAGATATCACCCTGCAGTTGGGCAAAATCTACAGCTGCCGGCACATGTGCTTTCTCTGTGGCAGTCCCCATCTAATGGAATGGTCTGCTTGAGGAGGTCAGGGACACTTATGCTTTCCTGGCTTCCTGTAATCTATGCAAAACTGAATTATTCAAGAGGATTTTTTTATGCAGGTAATATGGCTATGCTGTATGCAATTGTTCAGAGAGATTCCTTGGTAAAGGGATAAGGACAGTAGACTATTCTACTAGGTACTGCCTGTTGATATACATTTCCATGTTGTTTAAGATGTCATGCTAAATTACTTGGGCTTTGTTTTAGCTGTGTTTTCATCTATGTTTTATCTCCATGTTTGGATTTATGATTGTTTTCAAACTTCTGTAACCCATACCCTGTTGTATTTGTTCACTGAATGTCCCAGAGCAGAACCACAAGTGACAAAAGGCACAGACTGGACACTTGTCTGCTTCTCTCAAGTTTTGATGGGAAATATAGGCAGCTTGGCGGAATGTTGGACAAGTGACAGTTGAAAAGTCCATTGGACAGCAGTCAGAGAGCGAAGCTGCGAGACCAGGATGCCTACATTTCCCATCAAAACTTGAGGGAAGCGACAAGTGTCCAATCTGTGCCTTTTGTCACTTGTGGTTCTGCTCCCAGTTGTTGATCATAGTAACTTGCACTGTGTAATGTGCCTTGAGTCTCAGTGAGAAAGGCAGACTATAAAACAACAAAGAAAACAAATGTGCAGACTAATATAAAGCCAGTTCCCATCACCTCTCTTAGTCTCTTGCCTTAAAAGATCCAGCAGAGGTCACCATAAATCAGCTATGACGACGCCAGTCATATATAAGCTTGTGCAGATATCCACCAATTCCCCCTCAGGCTTTGGGAGAACCCTGAAAAAGGTGCCAGTAGTCAGTACCAGTGAGCACCATCACAAAAAAGTCCTGATCCCGCCCTGACCCCCCAGCTGTCTTTTTCCTAAAACTAAACATCACAATGTGGGCCCATGAAATGTGGGAACATTTTCCTCAGAAGCATGGCCATGAGGACAAGTTGACAGTAGATTGGATAGGATAACACACATAGCAATGCTTTGTTGCCATGTAGCCTGTCAGAAATATAGAAAGAACTACTCACTGGTAATTAATATTCCCTAGTCCTTGCTGAAGCCCAAACCCTTGGAACATGTAATTAGGAGCCAGCAGATAAGTCTGTTTCTGTAGTACCGCATGAAGATTCAGTTCTACATTACTGTGCATGAGTGGCACTGAGGCCAAGGAAGACTGAGAGATTAGATAAATAGACCTAATCCACTTTAGCTGCATTTATATATTGATGTGTTGTTGTTGGACGAGAAATATCAGAAGCCTACATCTATTTCATGTACACCATCACACAAATATTAGCAGAGGAATATATTCTAAATATCTTTTCCAACTGTACTGGAAACCTAAATGAATTAGCAGTACAAGGAAGCAGTGAAGCAGAAAGAATCCATGGATTTTAACTGTCAAACTGAATCTGCTTTTAAGGTGTGGAATAGATGTGGCTCAATTAGGCAGAGAGGCCTAACACAAATTTTTGGTTAAAAAGCAAACAAGCTGCCAAAAGACAGAAATAAACTGGAGGTGTACATGTAAATGTCCATTCCTCATGATGAAACCCAGAGTTCATTTTCTGTTTCCATTCCTTCTGACAAAGCACTCTATCTTATAGGATCTCTCTTCCATCACCAATCATTTTAACATTGCATTGAGTATGGTGCCTCTTCTGTGTGATGAACCCAATGAATGGACACTTGCTATAACCCCCACTAAATGGCAAGGCAGTACTATAAAAAGCTAATACAGCCTCATTTCTCTAGCTAACAGGCAGGTATTGTAATACTATTCAGTTACTCCAATCTAAACCCATTTCAGTCAGTAAGCTTGGACTGGAATAATTCTACGTAGAATTCCACTGTACATCAGTTTTTCCACAAAATTTTCTTTAATTACTCCAGAGTAATCTCATAGATTCCAAAAGATTTGCTTCTGTTTGCACACACACAAAACCCTCCTCAGTATGGATACAAGAAACAAAATTCTCACAAAGCACAAGACAAGACAACAGAATATAGCCTGTAGGTTGGTAAAGAAAATAATTTAACTGGTTTTCTCCTCTGGGATTTGTTAGTCAGTCTCTTCTTCATTGATACAACTTTGCTTTGGAGAGGACTGAGCTAACCATTAGCAGTAATACACTGATGATTAAAGTTGTATCCTTAGAAACATATTGGACTAACATCAACATCTGACTACTTTATTTGCCATTGTGGTCACATATCTGCCTCATTTCTGCTGTCTTCCAGGAGGTCAAAAGTCAACAAATAGTAACTAAACTAGATATTCCTGTTGTAACCAGCACTGACGCTCTAGCATTTATGACTGGTGCTTCTTCTAGCTTTGTTTTATTTTAAAAATATCATAAAAGACAATATAATGTTTGCTGAGAAACTGTTGAATGGATTTCACCCCCAAAAGACTGCTATTATTTGTGCACAATTACTACATATCTTTCTGTTGTCTCTGTGCATTGTGAATCTAGTCAAGTGAGTTATGAAACGTCAACTTGGTGTGGAGGGAGACAAGTGACACCACCACCAAATGGAAAAGGTATGTTTGATCTTTTGTATCAACTTGTCAACAAATATAAAAGCTTCTCTCTTTTTACTTGCGGATATTTTCTTTTCCTCTGCATCTTTGTTATCTAGCCTCTTGCCCTGTTTTCCCATCCTCTCCTGCCCTCTCTCTCCTCTTTTTGTTTAATAAAATTGTTACCAAAGCACACCAGCGTGATGTTTCAAATTGCAGGAACAGAAGAGGAGACAGAATTATAGGTTAATGGAAGAGCTTTACAAACACTTCAAAAGATTTCTAAGGGGAAAAAAATATTAACAAGATGCCAAAGGGAGGGAGATAGAAAGAGCCAAGCACAGCCATTTCTTGGAGGCCAAACAGATTAAGGAAGAGGTGTTCCAGAGAGGAGAAGCAGTGTGGAAATCAATTACTTCATTACATTTTCATTCCACTTTTTCTACACAGAGCTCATGGTGATATGTTATTTCCCCCTCATGAGGGGAACTTCACAACTAACTACACGAATTTGTGCAAATGAACAAACTTATACGCGTTTTTCCATTAACATTGAGTACTCGCTCACACAGTCACACACGTCTCTGTCCCAAAGGTAGATGGACACGGGTTTTATCCCAGGTCCTCTGAGACTGGGGGTTGTATCCCATGTCACACTTCATCTTTGCACATGCGAATGGGAAGAGGAAGGCAGCTTACTTGCTTTTCCCCACCAGGGCTTATTCTTTCAGGCACAGCCATGCCGGGGCTCCTTTGCTGGAGGGCATTGCAATGGGAAGACTGGCAAGGCACTGCAGCTTGCAGCTTCCTGCCTGCTTGCTCACTTTTTAGTTTCCTCAGTTGACTTGCATAGACTCCATTGAAATACCTTAAAACACAGAAAAGTTGCAATGAAAATGCATAAGAGCATTAGGGAATCTTGCTCTGGTGCTGGAATGACAGCCCCCAAAGTGGAATGACAGGCCCTGGGACCAGAAAAACTGCTCTGGGAGTAGAATGTCAGCACTTGCAGTGGCATGACGGTTCCTAGGACTGGATATACTGCCCTGGTGCTAGAATGACAGTCCCCAGAATGTAATAACAGTTCCCGTGACCAGCTATGACCAGGTGAACTGCTCTGGGGCCATCAGAGTGGAATGATAGTCCAGAGGCAGTCTAGGTGGTTCCAGGGACTGTTATTTCATCCCCAGAGCAGTTTAGCTGATCCCAGGAACTATCATTCCACTCCAGGACCATCATTTCATCCCCAGATTCAGCAAGATTCTCTAACTCTATTCTGTACTTTCATTGCAGCTTTTTCTGCACTGCAATGTATTTCAATGGAGCCAATGCAAGTCAATTGGCATTCATGGCTTCTATTATATTCAATAGACCTTCAAGTATCTCCAGTTGTTCTCAGTGGGCATTTTCGTCCTTTGTTTTAGTACCACCTCTCTGATGAAGGAAAGGGTTGCAGTGATTTCAACCAAGTAACTCAACATTTACAAAATTCATCCTGTCAAATAAAACGTTAAATCAAGCAGTATGATGCAGTCTTGGATCACACTCTCCATTTCATCACAACAGCCAAGTTAGGTGTAACAGATGAAAAGGTGGGAGATTGACAAGCAAGCTATCCCATGGAATAGCAAGGTTTTTAAAAATTGTGAAAAAGAAAATTCATGTTAGAAACAAAATGAAGTGGTTCGTGGTTGCTAGAACTTATAACAGAACGGGAGGAGATTTGAAATGCAGTATCCTCAGTCCTAGTCTAACATTGCAACCACACCACATTTGGAAGGGGGTGGTGATTAAACTTTCCCCCATTTATCTCTTTTCCACTGTCTACTCTTCCCTCCGGGCAATTGCCTCCCCCCCCCCCCGCCATTCTTCTGCTGCAAAGCACCTCATCTTGAGTTGCTCGGTCGACAGGAAATGGCTTCCAGGGCTTTCATTATTCACAATTTAATATGATGTGGAGTTTTAGTAACAATCTTAAGTGTCCATTTGACCACTCTGTTTATTCTGGGTTGTAAAGGCTTTCCTGCAAGCTACAGCAGGTGGAAAAGAAATGCAGGCTTTCTTTTTCTCACACCAACCAGAGGCTGCAGACTCTCACCTAATCCACTGTTGCACTTAAATTTACCTTTTTGTTTTTACATCAGTGGATATTGTACAGCAATAAATGATTAATAATTCATAATGCAACTGCCAGGTCAAACACAAATGGGTTCAAAAGCTTACTCATTGTGGACTTCTCTCAATTGTGTCTTCATGCTGACATTTAAAGAAGAGAGAATGGCTCATCGTTTATTTGATTATTTATTCAGCTTTCATAATGAATGTTCTCCCCTCCCTCTTTTTTTCTTAGCAATACTGCCTCAGCTTCATTAGGAGTATGGGGGTGGTGGGCCTATAAAGTGGTACAGTTGAGTGTGTCCTCCTTACTCCTGGAAAAGAGAGAGTTGCAAAAATATAAACCAGTGTTAAGTTCTTGCTTACTCAACCAGTTTCGGCTAGCAGGACTCTAGGCAGCACACGGCACAGTGAAAGGAAGTTATGCAGAATGTTTCTGAGTGAGGAATGAATGTTATAATAATAGTATAATATTAATAATAATAACAATAATGTGCTTATATATTGCTTCTCTAGACAGATTAGTGCCCACTCATAACAGTGAACATATTATTATTATCCGCACAATACAGCTGGGGAGCTGGGGCTGAGAGCAGTGGCTTACCCAAGGCCTCCTGCTGAGCTCATGGCAGTCATGGTTTCTAGCAGAGTGCTGTCTTGCAGCCCAATCACTTCACCACTATGCTGTTCTTTTCAATGAGATGTTCTTTTCAAAGAGAAACTGAATCATGTATCATAACCTCAGCTACTCCCCTCCTTTCATCTTTGAGGAAATATCTAATCTATAGGGTTCCCAAGTGCTTGTTGGTAGCAGGCAAACTCCTGGGGGTTTACCACCTTGCCTGCCAACCTGTCGGTGGGAGGTGGAAAGCTCCCAGAGGTTGTCTGCCACCAGCAGGCACCTCAGGAACATGTGCCGTGCACGTGCTCCCAACAGGCATGGCAACATCCCTTCCAGAAGTGATATCATTGCTCCAGCCACAGAAGCATTACTGCACTTTGTTGGGACCTATTTGGATCCTAAATGGGCCAAATGAGCCCCACATGGAGCATGGGAACACTCCTGTAGCCAGCGTGATGATGTTACCTCCAGTGGTGATGTCATCATGCAGGTGCCAGAGCACGCACGCTTTGCGCATGCACAAAGAGTACCTCGCTGCCATCACAAGGTAAGTGCCAGTCCCCCCCCACCCGGGGGGAGGGTACAGGGACCTGGCAACCCTACTAATTTAACAATCACTTAGAACTTTGAACTAATTCCACTGGGCCAGCTGAGAAACTGCTCTTGCTTAGAAACATTCATTGCTTCTTCTCTTCCCATTTCTCCTGGAAATAGGAGGAGGAGGCTCCAACTGTATAGAGAACAGAGAGAAGAACAAACAAACAAAGGGTAGCAAACTGTCATTTCCATGATAGGAATTCATGACTCTGTAAACTCTGGAAGGCTAATGGTTTCCAGGTGTGTAGCAATGAGAAACTCATTGCTAATTAATTGGCCACCTGGCCCAGTTTTTAAGCAACACTGTCTGTTGAAGAATGGAGCCTGAAGATTACAAGGTCCACTATACAAATGTCACAAGTAACAAGGTCAGCATCAATTAGCTGCCAATTGATAAGTAGAGATATCCAAGGCCAGCATCATGGTCAGCATTGCAATGCACTTTCCAAGGCCCATGCCCTGGCAGGAGCCCCTTTACATAACCTAGTCCATATCAGCTTCACGTTTGTAAACCCGTATCATACTAATGTTTGCAGTTCAGCATAGCCGCCTTAGCCTATGTGTTTTCTAAGTAAATGCAGTCCCAAGCAGTCCATCAACCATACTATTCAGTGTCAGATTACATAAAATGTTTCCACATGATTATCTACTTAGCTATATGATTAAAAGGACAGTGCAAAGATGAGTCACGTGATCACAGAGACCCCACCACTGGCTATGATTTAAGCAGTTTCTAAAGGATTCCAATTGTTTTATTTTATTTTTTAAGACAGTCGTGACTTGATGGCACTTTCAACCACCATCACCACCTCAAAAATACTTCTGCCAAAATTAATGGAGAAACCTAGTTGCTGGAATGTGGAACTGTGACACCACCATATCCAAAACATGCCTGGCCACTAATCTGTCATACATCTAAAATTCTATTCAAAGTCTGCCACATTTCTTTTGCTTAAACACTCTTCTGCTTAAACATTTCTTCTGTCAAACACTCTCAGCCTAACCTACCTTACAGGGTTGTTGTAAGGATAAAATAGAGGCAAATGATGCAAGCTGCTTTTGGTCCCCATTAGGAAATAAGGCAGGGTATAAATGAAGTAAATAAATAATGTTAGGTTATGGGGTAATAACTATTCATCACAGTTGTTGTGGAGGGAAATGGGAGAACCCATCATGGCCATCTCATGTTTGTTGGTAAGAAGTCAGTATATTATAGTGGTTAGAGTGTCAGACTAGGAGGTGAGACAAAGGTTCAGATCTTCACTCCACCATGGAAACTAACTGGCTGACCTTGGGTCTGTTGCTCTCTCTCAGCCTCATTTCCCAAACAGGATTATTGTGGCAATAATGGAGGAGGGGAGAACAATGTCATAATCTATTTTGAATCCCCATTGAGGAAAAAAGTGGGGTATAAAAATCTAACTAAATAAAATAAATAAGACAAGACTCATGTTGGGTATGAAAGTAGTCTTGATGGAAGCTACTGTGATAGAACTGAATGCCTGTATTTTATATGCCAATAACCAACTGGCCCTGATCTGAGGGTACTTAAATCTGAAGATTGGAGCCACGAATGGACAAGATAGATCTTCCTACAACCTGAAAGTGCCACATGTTTGCAGAAAATTCTGAAATCTTATACTCACACAAACACAGACACATGGGGGGTAAGAAAAAAAACAAAAAGATAAAAAGAGCATCTGTAGCTTTAAGAATCATAAGCCCTTTGTGGCTGTTGCTAGGCAACCATAATAGTTTAGCTAACCTTCCAACTTTGGTTTCTTCAGTAAAAGGCAGGGGGAGGGGCAGGTCTCTTCCCAGGGCTGTTTTAGACTTTGAGGGAGGACTGATTGGGGCCAGACCCAGAAGTAACCACCAAACAATTTGATACCACATGATTTGTATGACTCACCCAGGTAGGGTTGCCAGGTCCCTATACCCTCCTGGCAGGATGAGGGGGGAGACCTGGCACTTACCTCGTGTCTTGTGCTTCCATCTGACACTTGTGTGATGACATAACTTCCGGTAAGTGACATAATCACACTGGCCACAGGTGTGCTCCCATGCTTGGCGCAGGGCAAATTTAGTCCATTTGGGGCCAAAGTGCAGGAACATACCCACAGCCAGCACATGACTTCAGGAAGTGACATTGTCATACCCCACCACAAGTTCTCCTGCTGCATGATTTCCTGGGTTGCCTGTCAGTGGTGGGCGATCTCCAGGTGACTTGCCACCAAATCCCCAGGACATTGCCCCCCACCAGCAGGCAACTGAAAAGCTTACACTCAGGCCTACACCTAGGCCTGGCTGCTTGCTACTGTTCAACAGCAGCCCCCCACTCCAGCCACTGTAACATAGTGGTCAGAGGTTCAGAAGGATGTAGGGAAAGGTGAGCATATGGAGACTGCTAGTGTCATGTAAGCCTGCCTCCAGTACATGCCATGTGTACATTATATGCCACTTATCAATCCTCTAACTTTGTCCTAGCCTGCTCCTCCTCTAGGCCAGGAGTAGTGTAAACTGGATGTGCAGTTTGATGGGGACCCAGAGGAGCTGGGCTTCTTCATTGTGCAAGCCATGGAATTTTTCCAAGAGTGGGGCCACACCTTCCCAACTGAACATAGCCGGGTAAACCACCTAGGGTCCTGGCTGGGACGGGTTGTGGCCAAATGGTACGTTACTCTATATGAGGCCCAGGCCGCCAAATTGATGAACCTTGATGTGTTCATGAGAGCATTGAGAGCCTAGTTTGAAGATCCCCTAGAGGAGGAGTGGGCTAGGACAAAGTGAAAGAGGATTAATAAGTAGCGTATAACGTACACATGGCATGTACTGCAGGCAGGCATATATGACAGCTAGGAGGAGGGAAAGAGGAAATAGTGTGGAGATAGGTTTGCCAGGTCCCTTGAGGCCCCTGGCAAGGGACTGAGAACCTGGCGCTCACCCTCTGTGCTTTTCAGTGTCTCTTGTTGCACGCATGCATAGCATGTGCGCACACTCCCAGCATGCATGATGACATCACTTCTGGGAAGTGATGTCATCATGCGGGTCAAAGGGTGGCCTGGCATGCGCTCCTGCGCTCGCCAAAGGGCTGAATCCCCCTCCCCCCGTGGGCCGAATTCGGCCCTAAATGGGCCCAATGTGGGGCGTGGGAGCACACTGCGGTGGGATGTGGGGACACAATGTGCCTCCTGGGGGCACACCGTGCTGCTGGCCAGGGAAGTGGGGTCAGGGGGGAGGATGTGGGAACAGGGGATACAGGGAAAAGTGAAGTACCCCCACAAGTCCTTGCAGATCTTCCACTTGTTGGAATACAGTTAGCATGAGAGCTTAGACTGTCACAAAACCGCCACAAGAACTGGCACTGGAATCAACTCATTGCAATCTGGTAAACAGGGGAGACAATGAGAGGTCTTATTCAGGGCTTCAGGGCCAACTGAGACTGAATATTCATTAGCATTTGCTTCCACCTGCCACTGAACAGCTGCCTTCTAGCAACAATGGTCAATATAAGCACAGGAAGAAATTTGATTGCACCAATGAGTCTAGGAAGAACAAATAGGTAGGTATGTGACAAAATAAAATATCTCCTTAAGGGAAGTCAGAGCTGGGGTACCAAAAGTGTTTCTGTTCAAAATAAAGCATTTGTGCAGCTTTGCAGAATCTGCTGTAGAGCACCAGTTATTCTACCTCACAAGAATATATATGAAAATATATCCTTAGGTCTATGAAAAATTGACTTGACATCCATACAGATGATTGCCGATGTGCTTTTCCATGCAGAACAGTAGAAAAAGAGCCAAATGTCATGAAGCAATATTCTTCTGGCTTTCTTTACATCATCATATGCCCAGGTTATCACGCTGCTAACCTAAGGGAGCTGTTAGGAGCATTACTTGAAATCAATGCCCTACTTCAGCTGGCTTTCAGCAGTGATCACGTCTGAGAAGTTATGTCCCCTCCCCCCTTAAAATGTCTAGCCTTCAGAGTATCTGAAGGTTTTCTTGGCCATATTTGCTATATTGGAGTGTCATTCAAAAGGCTAACCCAATCATACTTGGTTTTTCACAGCAGGTGCAAGCTGCCATTCTTGCTAGACGGGGAAGGTGAAGATCCAGTCCCCAAATTCATATATTGTGTTGCCAACAACAGCAAAACAGCTGTGTGTATCTGTATAGAAGAGGGGACCTGTGAGAAACTCATAGGAAAATCCCCTCACTGGTCACTGCCTACTTCCTCTCATCCTCGGCTCTCAGCTCACCCTTTAGCCCCTCTCCCCAATTCCCACTACTCTGTCCAACACCCTCCCCATTTGTGGTGTTCTTCCCACCTCACCCCCTCCTCCATTCCAGGACTCTGCTCACTCATCCCCCTCATTCCTGGTTTTCCATCCACCCACTACCCAGCCGCCATTCTTGGCACTCTGCCCACCATTTGCCATTCCCATTCTGGCTAGAGGCAGAATGGGAGGGGCAGCAGTGAGTCTGGGAACCTTTCTCTTTTGCTGGCACTGTACCCTCCCATCTGCCCCTATACACTGCCCATCCTCCAGACCATAGACATTAGGCCAGCCACATGCCAGCCAGCCTGCCAAGCTGAACTGCTACCACTGCCTCCCTGCTATATTAGCTCCCCCCAACAGAGACATGTCTGCAAATGCACAGACAACACTTCTTTGCTTGAGGAAATTTAACTCCCCGCTCCATGCACATTTTAAAAGTTTTTTTTCTGCAGACCTGAGTGGTCTCCCAAGTTTGCAGAACTATCTGTTTAGTGCCAGTGTGGCCCCAATCTACATATTTAAGTATCTGCAGATGGGACTGCACTTGGCTACTGAAATATACAAAGGGATCTCCCCACAAAAATCAATGGGAGGAAGAGCTGCTACAGGCCTGGGTGGTAGTGGTGAGTTTTGGGAGTGCAGAGAACCTCAAAAAAGGAGGCATGTCATTCCCTCTGTCTTTGCTTCCCTCCCCCAACCACCCTTCCCTGTTAATCTGCCCCCCTCCCAACCACACTTCCCTGTTTATCTTTAACCTCTACCCCCCCACACACACACACACCATTCCCTGTTAATCTTTCCACCCTACTAACCCTCTTTCTGCCCTGACTTAGATAGCCCACGTAAGCTAATCTTGTGAGATCTCAGAAGCTGACCAACTGTTTTCAATCCGGCTGGGTTGTTTGCGGAGTGCCCTCACCTATTCTCCTCTCCCCCCATCCCCTCAGAGGTCATCTTCTGGTAGCTGTTGCTGTTCCACCCAGCAACACCATTTTACAGGTGATTTTAGCTGTTTAAAAATAGCCACAAGGCCCCGATCCTGATCATGTGCACAGTGATCTGTATTGGGGTCTTGTGACAATTTTTAAACAGTAAAAATCTCCTATAGGGTAGCATTTGGTTTGGAAAGGCCCACAAGGATTGCAAAGGGCTGGGATTCCCTCTGCCCCACCGTTGGCCTACTTTGCTGCTGCTGCTGTCAACAACAATGGAAGAAGTAAGTTGGGGTGTGTGTGTTAAACCTCCAACGTACTTTTTAAACCTCTGACATTTTTCTGCAACCCGTGGGAGGTTCCCCAAAATTGTAGAAACACTTGTCTCCAAGTGACCCCGATCTATAGGTGTAAGGATATAGATTTTTTAAAAATCTATAAAAATCTATAAAAAATCTAATGTTTATTTTATGTTAAATTTTTAAAAAGCCTCATACAGAATAGAAATAAACATACAACAAAAATAGTGAGAAATTTACACTCAAGCATCCATAACATGTTTCCAAATATCTAAAAAATAGTAACAAAGCCCATTGTGGGGAAAATCACAACGATCTCTAGAAATGGGAGGGCAGGCAGGTGGGCATTGCCTACTCCTCCATGACTGATCTCTGCCAGGTGAAGGCAGGGATGGGTGAATATTGCCTCCTCCTCTGCACCTGATCCCAGCCGAGCGAAGGAGGTGTGGGCATTGCCACCTGTGCCTAATCCTGGCCGGGTGAATGGGGTGGGTGAGCATTGCCTCCTGCTCTGCACATGATCCTGGCTGGGTGAAGGGGGGCAAGCTATTGTATTCTATATGCCATATGTTCAAATATAGATAAGGTGTTAAGGTCTTCCATCTATTGAGTTATGGGAGGTGGACATTTGTGTCCACTCTGAGACTCTCTTTCTCTTTTTGTTTGCAAGTCAGGCATTGGCCAATTCCAGATGGCCCTCCGCATCCCGAAACGTCGTGCGGAAAATGCGAAATATCGCGTTTTCTGTGTGACGACGCGCGACGATGCGCAACGTTTCGGGATGCGGAGGGCCGTCTGGAATCGGCCATGGTCTCACAACCAGTGGGAGATTGGGGGGTAGGAATATCCAGATTGCAGGGGGCATGATGGATGTCCATGGTAAAATGGTTGTTAATTTTGCTGTAAATTCAACCTGGAAGTGACATCATCACACCAGGGATGACACTCTAGTCTTTGCCCAACCCTCTATGGTTTAACCATAGAATTTTAAGTGAATGCTGGCATGATGATGAAATCACTTCCAGGTCACATTAACAGTGACATTAACACATCAGGGATGCCTATTGTACACATCCATTTTACAAGGCTTGTCCTCCCAGCACCCAGCTGGGTGCTATTTTTAAAATTGGAGCAAAAGGAATTCTAAGGGAGTGCTTAATTCTGCCTGTCTCTGAAAGTGATAACAACAGAAGAAAAGTCTGCTGAGTCAGAGCAGTAATCCATCTTGTTTCACACAGTGGCCAACCAGTTGGCCTGGAAAGCAGGCAAAGTATAGGGGCCAAGGTCTTCCCCGCTGCTACCTCCCACTACAAGTATTCACAGATTTGCTGCCTTGGGATATGGAGGCTCCCTTCAGTCACAATGGCTCATAACTATTGAGGGACTGCTTCTCCATGAATCTTTCTAACCCCCTTTTGAAAATCTATGCTTGTGGCCATCATTACCTGCCTTGGCAGTGAATTTCATAGTTTAATTATTCATTGAGTAAAGAAGTATTTCTTTTTGTGTACCTACTACTCAAGTATTTCATTGGGTGCCTCAAAGTTCTAGTATTATTCTATACCCCATGCATAATGTTATAAACGTCTATCACCTCTCCCCTTGCCATTTTTTCCCAGACTGAAAAGTCCCAAACTTTCCAGCCTTTCCTCATAATAAAGGTGTTCCAAGTCTCCAACCATATCGGTTGTTTCTTTTGCATTTTTTCCAATTCTTCAATGTCCTTTTTGTGATATAATGACTAGAATTGTTCACAGGATTCTAAATAAGGCCGTGGCTTAGCTATATTCAAGGGAATTACAATATCAGCCATTTTATTGTTAATCCCTTTCCTAATAATACCTAACATGGAGTTTGCTTTTTTTCACCTCTGCCATACACTGAGTGAACGTTTTTATTGAGCTTTTCACAACCTCAAGAACTTTTTGAATCTCAGTCTCATCCAGCTCAGACATGATCAACATATATTTAAAATTAGGAGGTTTTGTTCCAATATGCTTCATTTTACACTTACCCATGATGAAGTTCATTTACCACATGGTTGCCCACACAGCCAATTTTGAGAGATCATCCAATGGCTCTTCACAATTCACCTTGGTGTCAGATAAGCCTCCATCATATCTGCCATGGGTTGAATGTTCCAGCATATCTGTCAAGTGTTATGAGTTTCTTGCTGGAATAATTAATATACCTCTGAGAACATGCAGAGTAAAACCTGTTTTGCTGAATGGTTGCTAGCTGCTTATCTTGCAGGTATTTTGGTTACGACTTCCTGGCAAGCCTGGGAACTCGGCCTTGAAGTTACAGGAGAGACTGCATCAAGCTCCTAAGAGACTGAGTAGAGCGCATCCCTTCCCTCCTCCCAGGCTCTGTGCGCCAAAATCCTAATGGACTTTCTTTACCACGGGGGTAGGGGTGGGGGGGATTTTGACCTAATTAACCTTGCTTTGCTACCTTGGGCCATTCCAGCCAATATTCCTGTCCTAGCATCTTGATACTGGTATTTTTTCTTTAATAAAAACCACTTTAACTCATACACATCAGTGATACAGTGAAGTGTTTTGGGAAATACCTGGCAAGACCTGACACTTGGTTCTAAGGGAGTACTTAACTCTGCCTCCCTCTGAAAGCAATAGCAGACCTATCGGGGTTAATGTGAAATTTCTGTCCCCAATATAAGACACTACACTGTTATTGGGAAAAAAATAAAACCAAATGCTGAATAGTGTTTTTTTTAATGGAATTACTGAGTAGCTGCACCAATTCCTGGGAGAATGCAGTGCGGAAGCAACACATGTGATGTGGATTAAATAGGCCACTGTGCATGTGAAAACTGTTGCTCTAAATTGGAAGCATAAATTTTTTTTCAAAGTTCCTTTGAATAAATTACCTCTGCCCTACATTTTTCAAATGTGTAAGGTTTGGAGCAGAGGGGTTGACAAAAGTTTTGAGGATCTCTGTCTGCACTGTTTGCTGTTACCTGTGCTGTTACTGATGAGAGCCAAAGCTTCCCCCCCTTCTTAATCTGAGGCAACCTGCTATGAGTCAGTCTCCCCTCTCCCGTTTTCTCCTCCTTGCACTTAATATAATATTGAATTAGACAATTTGCCAGAAAATAGTCATTTTTGGTATTGGAAGATAACCTGCATTCAATTCTTGGCACTGAATACTTGACAGAGTCCATGAATGAAAGAGACTTGCCCTCGTCTAATGCTTCACAGACATGAAGCTTGTAGAGACCTGGGCCGTTTCCCCACATCTTAAAAATAATGCCCCACTCACGGAATGCTGGTGGCTCTTTCGCGCAATTTCGCACAAGTTATAACTGCTTGCCTCCGTTTTGGAAACGGTGATGTTAGAAATCATGCAAAAGGGGGTGCTATTTTTAAGACATGGGGAAATGGCCAGGATAAGAAATCTGCATCAGGGTGATCTTAATGCAAACTCTCTGTTTTGAGTAACTTATAGCTATCACAGAAATACCCTAGAAATATCACCCTATTTCTAGGGTGTGCAACTGCAGTCTGAAGATGGGGCTAACACGGTGAAACATTCCTTCATACAGAAAAATTCCTTGCATTCAAAAAGCCAGCATGTCACGGAGGAGGTTAGGCGACAAACCATTGCATGCCAGTTTTCTGCGTGTAGGGATTTTTCCTCTTAATATTCACTCAGAAAATCCTAGAGTGTTGAGTTTGGTTACTCTGTCCAAAAAAATTCCTCACATCCTGTCCTAATAAGCAGGGGTCTTGGCTCTCATGAGAGTCAAAACAGCAGCATTCAATGAAGCTGTTTAAATGTCATTCAATGGGGTGCCTGCTTTAAAATACCCTATGCCTGGCCAACTCCCCATTCTTTTCAATATCCGCACTGTGTGTATATTCACTACATGGATGGCATTGGTAAGTGCACATCGCAGATTGGCATTATTATTATTATTTTACCCTCCTACCTCCCAATTGACACAGCAAGCAATTCAGAGAAACAAACATTTCTGCAGTAGAGCAGCAATTGCCTGTATTTTGCTAGGAATTGTTCAAAACATACCTAACATACAACACACACACACCTCCAAAAAATTGTTTGTGCCCAGGGGAGTTTGATCAAAGTGAGAACTCAGATTGCTGAAAATAAGCCAAGAGTTTAGTAAAGTTGTTCAATATCTTGAGATTTCTTATTTTCCATAGGTGTTAAGTGTCTTAGCAAAACTGGGCCACTTCAGCACCCATTACAGATGTTAACGAGCTTAGCAAAGCTGAATTGTCCTGATTTTTAAAATTTTATTTATTGCTGTTCTGCCACTGCTAGTCTTTATATCTTTGTATTGTGCTTACTGGATATTCATATCTTTTTTAAAAAAATCTGTATAACATCTATGATATAAATGGCCTGTTGTCATTTGATAGCCTGAGTTCCTCTTAGCCAACTTCATAAAGGGGAGTGAGTATGCCATTGTTAAATGAGTGTTAAATAAGTGTCAAAGAAGAAAGACGCTGACCAACACTCACCTGCTGGAGCTAATAGGAATGAATGAGCACAGGAAATCAAATATACATAAAATGTAATCCAAATCTGAAGCTTATTCCAATTATGTTAAAGAGATATGAAGAAATATTGTAATGGTTCCATACTTGTTGTCCATGCTTTGTTTATGGGATTTTTACTTTCCTCCACCAATTTGCTGTTCATCTTTCAGACTATCTGAGTGAATGCTAGAGCATCACCTGGCATGATGAAATCACTTCCAGGTCACATTAACAGTGACATTAACACATCAGGGATGCCCATTGTACACTTCCATTTTACAAGGCTTGTCCTCCCAGCACCCAGCTGGGTGTTATTTTTAAAATTGGAGCAAAAGGAATTCTAAGGGAGTGCTTAATTCTGCCTGTCTCTGAAAGTGATAACAACAGAAGAAAAGTCTGCTGAGTCAGAGCAGTAATCCATCTTGTTTCACACAGTGGCCAACCAGTTGGCCTGGAAAGCAGGCAAAGTATAGGGGCCAAGGTCTTCCCCCGCTGCTACCTCCCACTACAGGTATTCACAGATTTGCTGCCTTGGGATATGGAGGCTCCCTTCAGTCACAATGGCTAATAACTATCCCCCATGTTATTCCCAGCAATCTTATCCCAAATGTTATTCAACCTCTATGTAAAGCCTTTAGGAGAAATCATTTGTAGTTATGGACCTGGATGTCATCAATATACAGATGGTATCCAGCTCCATATCTCATTATCCAAATCCCCTGGTGATGCAAGAAAGGCCTTAAACCACTACCTGACAGCTTCTCTTATCTGCCCCTCTGCAGTCAGGCAAAATCAACAGCTGCCCCTACATGCATTTCTAATGGTACCCTACCCTTATGGAATGATTAGCCTGAAGAGATCTGGAAAGCTCCCACTCTCTTCACTTTCCACAAACTATGCAAAACGGAATTACTGAGGAGGGTTTTTGTACTCAGACAATAGGCCTGTACTGTAAAGAAATGGTTCAGACTATCAGGTGCTTTGGTAAAGGAAACAGGAACTGTAGGCTATACTTCTATGTACTGCCTTTTGGTTTGGATATGCTGCTAATGGCTAGTTTTTGTGTCATTTAATAGGTCATCTCTGTATACCTACATTTGAATATATGCTTCTTTTCAAATTTCTGCTATGCATACCCAGTTGTATTGTTTATTGAATATCCTAGCTGTTGATTGACTTACACTGCATAATCCATCTTGAGTCTCAGTGAGAAAGGTGGACTACAGGCAGGCAGGCAGGCAGGCAGGCAGGCAGGCAGGCAGGCAGGCAGGCAGGCAGGCAGGCAGGCAGGCAGGCAGGCAGATAGATAGATAGATAGATAGATAGATAGATAGATAGATAGATAGATAGATAGATAGATAGATAGATAGATAGATAGATAGATAGATAGATAGATAGATAGATAGATAGATAGATAGATAGATAGATAGATAGATAGATAGATAGATAGATAGATAGATAGATAGATAGATAGTGTCAGGCGGGAGGGCGCCCCCTGGCGGCAGGTTGTAGGTCAGAGCAGCAGGGGGCACCCCCGGCGGGTCCGTGCTGGGGCCAGGCGCCTGTGTGGGCCGGCTTGGCCCTTGTCAGGACACCAAAGGGGGGGTGGATGAAGAGGGGTCCCCAGTAGGCCTCAGCTAGGCGGCCTCCGTCTGGTCTGGCTGGACCAGCCAGCACTTGGCTCCACCTGTCCCAGCACACTCCTTTTCTTCAGGACTGGCTGGCCTCGCCCCTGCAAACGCAGTCGCGAGCAATCCTCCTCGGCCTCTGGGCTTCCCTCGCCCTAAATACCCTCCCTTGTTAAGGCCACCTCCACCCTTCCCATCTGGTCCCCGCCCCTAGAGCCATCCCCACCACCTGCGCTAGGTGCGGCCACATCCGCTGGCCCCACCTGGCCTGGCCCCATTGGCCCTCCCGTCTCTGTTCCCGCCTGTCCTCCCCCTGGCCCTGCCCTCGGCTCAGAGCCAGCTCAGGGAGCTGACCGAGCAGGCTGCCCGTCAGCCCTCTGCTCCCGCCCCCTCCCGGTGCCTCCTGGGCATTGTAGGCCGGGTTGGCCTGCTGCGCTGGAGTGGGCGTCTGGCCGCGGCCCGCCTGCCTGGCCCGTGGGGCCGGCCTCCTCGCCTGGTCCCGGCACTCCTCTCGCGGCCCTCTCCTTGGCGGGCACCGCGGCCTCCGTCTCGCCGCTCCCCACCTCGCCTTCTGGCCGCCGTCGTCCGACCTCGGGGCCTCCGCGGGCAGCCCGGTAATGGCGGCCGCAGCCGTCGGCTCGGGTTGGGCGCTTTGCCTCGCCCCATGGTCGGGCGACTGCCCGCCGGGCTGGCTGGCCTCCTCTCCCTCGTCGCTCCTGGTGGCGCGGCCCCCGGCGCCCTCTCCGGGCCTCAGGTGGGTGCCAGTGGGTGCAGGGCTGCCGGCGGGGGTGGGGGGGCCCAGACTTAGGGCGCGGGGCCGTCGCCCTCAGACAGACAGACAGACAGACAGACAGACAGACAGACAGACAGACAGACAGACAGATAGATAGATAGATAGATAGATAGATAGATAGATAGATAGATAGATAGATAGATAGATAGATAGATAGATAGATAGTCTGACTTTCTCTGAGAAAAGCTGCCATAATAGGTTCTTCATGTAAACTAAAGGCTCACAGATTAATCACCAAAAGTCCTAGAGAACTGATGAACAGATACTGGAAGAGCTGTGGCTTCTGTGGATAGTGCTGTGGATAGTCATTCTGCTCCAGTCGCAGTGATGAAATTAGGCATGATGCTAATTCTCCATTGGCTTTTGCTTTGGTAATATATATATAGGTAAAGATAAAGGTAGTCCCCTGTGCAAGCACCGAGTCATTACTGACCCATAGGGGTGTTGGAATATATGTGTGTTGCAAGGTCTGACATTCAGTCATTATGGGGTTAATGTGTTTACCTACCATGCTATTGTTTAGATTGACCTGGAAGGGGAACCTGGCTCGAAGCCAGTAATCTGCAAGCCCGGGGAAACTGAAGAGTGTTTGTAAACTGTTATTGGTCAATAGGTCAGGTGACTTTCTTTCTAGGGTCAAGAAGATGGAGGAAGAAGAAGATACTTCATTCAGTAGTATCCCAGCTCTTTGTTTGTAACAGGCAGTAAAGATGTAGCTTTAGGCGTTTGTTATTTTGTAGACATCCTGTGAACCTTTTTCCTTTAGAAGTAAATGATTTTTAAAGGTAAACACGTGTGCCGACTCTCTATTGATCCAGTGATCCATCAAACCTGTAATTTAAGCGTATTTTAACCTTTTTCCCCAACAAGGGGGACATCACATCATGATGCTTTCTTGGCAGACTTTTTATGGGATGGTTTGCCATTGCCTTCCCTAGTCATCTATGCTTTACCCCCAGGAAACTGGGTACTCATTTTACCGACTTCAGAAGGATGGAAGGCTGAGTCAACCTTGAGCCGGCTATCTGAACCTGGCTTCTGCCAGGATCGAACTCAGGTCATAAGCAGAGCTTGGGCTGCAGTACTGCAGCTTACCATTCTGTGCCACAGGGCTCTTCAATATATATAAATATATAATATATATAATATATATACGTATAATAATAATGTAATATATAATATTTATAACATATAATATAATATATAAACTAATCCTTGGCCTCATGAGACATTCAGAAAGAACCTAGTCCTGGCACCAAATGGCAGGGAGAGAATTATGAACCAAAATGAAATCTTTTGGGCAACAATCTCTTTCCCCATTCTGTCACACCTAGCCAAAATGGTTTGACTGGAATGAGAACAAGGAACATTAGTCCAGATGTCTTTGCAATGAGAATGTGTTCCCTCTTCCTTCCAATCTCTTTTTAAATACTAACATTTCTGAAAGCGGGCACTTTTCATGGGGGTCTATGCAAAATATTACCCCAGTTTTGGTTCAGCAGCACTAGTTTTAATCCAAAGTGTATAAATCTTTTAAACATATCCTAGCTGCACCCTCTGCTGGCAAATGGAAATAAAGCTGAGCTATGCTCACTGAATATGTAATGCAAAAGCACAGGTGTGGTCTGCCCTTCAGAACTTGTGCAGATGTAGAAAGTTTAAAATGGAAACACACAATGAATGCAAAAATAAGCACATAAGCACATACTATAATACTGATATATCTTCCCGGATGTGATTTAAAAAATTACAACAACTTGTACACATACATTATTTGTGGCAATTTCCAAAAACCCTTTTGTTCCCTGCTTTGGTAACTGGACCAGTTCGGCAGGATACTTGTTTTGTCATAATGATAACCACAATTCTTATGTTGTGTTTTGATTCTGAGAAACAGTTATTACAAGTCAGCTATCATAGACAATTGTACCAGTTATCTCTGGAGAGCCCACCTCAACTGATATAAACTGGGGCGACTCTGTTCCCCAGCTCACTCTTCGTAGTGATATCGACCATATCCTCCATGCTGTAATATTTTTCACTTGTTATCGTGTGACTGTTCCTTGTTAAAGATAGACCGCATTCCAGTGCCCAATATCCTATTAATGGCAAAGAATCCTTTATGATAGGGGGAATGTACACAATAACAAGAACACATTGTTACAGCTGGAGATGGAAGTAGGCAGGTCCCCAAAAGAAAACTGACTGGAAAGAGGGGAATGTGATATATAGGCTGTGCTTTGATCCCAAGGAGGCCCTGCTTCATAGTATCTGTTTTCCACCTTACTGTAAGTTGTAGTTATAAGAAGGGAACAGGAATTATTTTAGGAAGCCTAACATAGCTGAATATTAGTAAACCTGGTCACTCCATTTTGGTCCCATATATAAGTATTTTGATTTCTCTTTCAGAAACAGAGATGAAATCAAGAGTTCCAATCCAAAATGCTTTTGGTTCCCCTCCCTCCACTAGAAACTACAAAAAAGCAGAAAAGTGCTACAAACTTTCTGAGCAACAAAGAAGCCTTTAATTAACTAGAAGATCACAATTAGAGATGGGCACGAACAGCAATATGAACAAAAAAAGCCACGAACAGCCCAATCTGCTGTTCACGAACAAGCTGTTTGTGAGGCCCCATTCTAAACGAACAGGTGGTCGTTGCAAGCCTCGTTCATTGCTGTTCGTTCATCAAGCCAGACAGTCTGGCACTTGCAATCAATTCCCTTGGCAACTTAGGCAGAGATTGTCTGAACTCTGTCTGAACTCCTGCTGTTGCCCTGGAAACCCCAATCTAAGCCGAATTTAACTCAATAGGCCGATCTTCCTTTCAAGTGTGGAGCTCCAAATTTGTTACAACAAGGGAGCAAAGACCAGGGGGGAGGGAGGCTCCCAGCTCTGACTTTGCAGACAGTGGTGAGACAGTTGCTGTTAGCATTTTGATAGAGAAGGTGCATTGGAGCTTGAATTTTCTTTGTGTGTGGTGGGATAGGGATCTACCCCTTAAAGTTCCAGGGTGGCTGCCAGGCTCTGGGCCAAGCTATTATTTATTATTGATACCTTTCCTGCTGCCTGCTCAGGTAAGGTTTCTGGGAGGGATGCAGTAGGGATCTACCTCTTCAAGTTCTAAGGCGGCTGCCAGGCTCTGGGGCCAAGCTATTATTTATTATTGGTACCTTTCCAGATGCCTGCTCAGGTCAGGTTTCTGGGAGTGGTGCAGTAGGGATCTTGACTTGGATGATGGCTGGAGGAGAGCCTGCTGGCCCCCACGAACAGCCAACCAAGAACATGTTCGTGAACGGGCCCATGTTCGTGATTGTTCGCGAGTCCCTGTTCGTGGATGACAATGAACAATGAACATCATGTTCGGGTTTTTTTCTGTTCGTGCCCATCTCTAATCACAATTATTAAAATCTCTCAATTGCACCAGTCCACATATATGGTCAATAGTTAAAGCAAAAATACATGATTTATTCATACTGCTTTGTCTTTTTCATCAGTTTCCCATTATTTTGTGGACAGTTGTGGGGATATTGTTCCCATTCAAAAGATTACAGATTAGCATTATTGCCTTTGATCTGGGATCACACTCACTGTCACATCACTTTCTACTGCTTTAGGTTTGGGGCCAGGGCTCAATGGTTGAGCATCTGCTATACTTGAAGAAAGATCCACGCTTAGTCCGTGCCATGTCTAGTTTGTTTTTAAAGAAACTGGGGTTAAAATTTGTTATTCCTCATATGAAGTACTGAATCAGACCATTTGTCCATCAAATTCAGTATTTTCATATCAGACTGGCAGTGGGTCTCTCCAGGGTCTTGGGCAGAGGACTTCCACATCACCTATTATTAGATATTTTAATTGGAGATTCTTGGGAATGAACCTGGGACCTTTTGCATGCCAAGCAGATGCTCTACCACTGACCCATGGCCCATCACTCATCCATCTCCAAATTTCTTCCAGATACCTGTTCATGGTTTCCACAGTCTCCCTGGGATCTTCTAGAAACACAAGATAGAGATGATAAAGTGCCAACCATACACTGGTGGCACATAAATATTTGTCATGCTGAACCCAGCTTTATAAAACTGGATAGAACACTGGAAATGGGCAGCTAGAAAACATCTGAAAGGGATTCTAGAATATCCAGACCTAGTCAGTTTTGTTATTATTTGACTATTATAATTTGCCTAAGACAACCATGGATTTCATTTAAAACACAAACACTGTATCAAAGTAGATTCATTCTTCTCAGTCCCATTCACACCCTCTGCATTTCCATACAGATCTTTCATTGTCATAATGTGTCATAGCATCACCCTAGCTGACTTCCAAAAGTGAGCATGAAAACAGTGATCTTTTCAGAGACTCTCAGACTCCACTACGAACAAAGCTCTAAGAGAGAAAGTAAAAACAGGAGATGCATCCTCATCAAAGTAGAATAAAAGTAAAAGTTGGTTCCACTATTTATTTAAAAGAGGATAGCCAGATCACAGGATTTAAAGCTTTTATGTTCAATGTATTAATGCCAAGTGGCTTGAAAGTCATTTTATCGACTTTGACAGCAGAGAGACCATTTTGGAACAAAGAAGGACCTGCTGTGAATGTACAGAGAGATTATAGCCTGTAGACATTAGGAAAAATGTTTAGGTTTGAAGACAGAATATAATTCTAAAACTATTCCATGCCTGTAAGATCTTTAAACAACAGCAATTTTTCCACCACTCCCAGATTCTATGGGTATACTATTCTGAGGCTGGCGCGGGGTGGGGGGGGGAGTTGACCAAATTTTGGCTACTGCAAATATATTCAAAGAGAAAGTGACTTGTGGCATCTGTAAAGTAGAATCTAGTAGACCTGTTTATGTACAGCAATTTCAGAGATAGGATGCCTATGTAACTGGCCCCTTAAACCTGAATTAGTGAATTAGAATTGGATTAACAAAGTTGGACACATGCATCTGAGAAACTGTGAAGGTCAGTAAGTTAGAGAAATTCATATAAGTTTCAATTCTCTGTGCTGGTACTAGACAGGTAAATGTACTGATTATCACTGTAAAGTATGTAGGAGATTTATGGGGAACCTTCACAAGCAGCAATTAATGGTCAACATTACAGTTCAAAATCTGATGTAGTGTACAGGGACTTTTGGTTTCTGTAATTTGTGTTTAATTCTCTGGGTATTAAAGGTTTGGGGGATTGAGGCGCTCCCTGTCTAATTAAAATGGCAGGCTTGGGGGGAGGGAAGTTAACTAGAAAAAGAAGCTAGAGCAATGGCAACATAGGGAGACATCAGCTGGTGTGTTGTGGTTTATGTGAATTTACAGATCACCATAAAAAGTTAAGGGACTCATATCCAACATCTGAACTGGTATGGTCAATATATGAGCACAATATTCTATCGTATATGGTGGACATGCAAGAAGGCAAGAAAAGATTGGACAAAAATGCAGTATATTAACTAGACATGAGAGTTTGAGGTACGTGCACGAGACTTGTGCATGGGAGGCAGATGGGCAAGGCGGGGTATTTGGTGGCCAAAGGATGGCAAAGGCAGGAGGAGGAGGAGGACTGTGAGGTAGATTTGCTTGGAGAAAGAATAAGGTTTGGAGAGTAGGGGACAAACAGGAGGACTGCGCACTGGCTTCAAGAGAAAATTTAGCACAGAAGGGCAGGCATTAGAAGGAAAGCAGAAGACAAAGTCCCAAATAGCATTGCCAGATCGCCTTACCCTTCTGGCTGGAGGGGGGAACCTGGCACTTATCTTGGGGGAACCACCTCGGGTGCATGCAAATAGTGTGCAAGCTCCTGGCAGGCACGATGATGTCACTTCCATGAGTGATATCATCACTAGGGCTGCCATTCCCTGCCCAGGGTGGGGGATACCCTGCTCTCACCTCTTCCACCCGACCCCACTTACCTAGCAAGCCGGGGGTGCCCCCTGGGGCACCCCCCAGCAGCACAGCGCACCCCCGTGCCCCACCATGGCACACTCTCATGTCCTGCAATGGGCCCATTTTCAGCTGAATCAGGCCCGCAAGGGGCAATTCAGCCCTTTGGCAAGCGCAGGAACGCACACCGGGCCACCATTTCACCCGCATGATGATGTCACTTCCCGGAAGTGCCATCATCATGAACGCTAGGAGCATGCACACACATGCAAAGAGCCACGATGAAGACTGCAGAGGGTGAGTGCCAGGCTCCCAATCCCCTGCCGGGGGACTCAAGGGACCTGGCAACCCTAGTCATCACACCCAGAGGTGAGCATGCTCCCACCCTTCACTGGGACTCCTGTGAACTGTGGGAGCATGCCCATCACTAGCCACAATGATGTCACTTCAGGATGTGACATTGTCATGCCCGGTGGGAGCATGCCCACTGCTTGCTAGCTCAGAAGTTTTTTAGCCTCCTAGGCCCATTCGCTGGGCCTTTCTCCCCTGCCAGTCAGGAGAATGTGCTGTTCAATGTGCTGTTCAAGTTCAATATTGAATAGAGACATCTAGGTGATCCAGCAAGGAAGCACAACCTGTGTGCAATCTGGCAATCATAGAATTGGAAGGAGCCTTACAGAGCATCTAGTCCAACCTCCTGCCCAATGCAAGAACAATCTAAAGCATCTTTGACAAGTATTCATCCTGCTACTCCTTGAAGACTGTTAATGAGGGGGAACCCACCACATCCCCAGGCAGCTGATTCCACTGTTGAATTACTCATAATGTGAAGAATTTTTCCCTAACATCTAGCCAGTACCTTTCTTATTGTAGTTTAAACCCATTGTTTCAAGCCCTATCCTCTGCTGCCAACAGGAATAGCTCTCTTCCCTCTCCTAAGTGATAGCCTTTTAAATATTTAAAAAGTGCAATCATCTCTCCCCTCAGCCTCCTCTTCTCAAACCGAACATTCCCAGGTCCCACAGTCTCTTCTCATAGGGCTTGGTCTCCAGGCCCCTAATCATCCTGGTTGCTCTCCTCTGCCCCCGTTTAATTTGTCCACATCCTTTTTGAAGTGAGGCCTCCAGAACTGTACATAATACTCCAGATGGGGCCTGGCCAACACAGTATATAGTAGGATAATGACATCCTATGATTTGGATGTTATGCCTTTGTTAATACACCCTAAGACTGTGTTCACCGTTTTTGCTGCTGCATCACACTGATGGCTCATATTTAGCTTCACATCCACCCATACCCCAGGATCTTGATCACATACACTGCTATCCAGAATGTATCTCTTATCCAGTATGCATGTTTTACATTTTTGTTACCCAAGTGGAGAACCATGTTAAATTGCATCTTATTCAAATCTGCATGTTCAGATCTCATTGAATTCTATCTCTGTCTTCAAGGGTGTTTGCTATTCCTCCCAGTTTGATATGATCTGCAAATGTAAAGAGGAATCACTTTACACCCTCATCCAGATTTATAATCATGTTCATAGGGAAGTTCTCAGCATACTTGTCGCTCCCTGGTCACTCAAGTTTGCTGAGCAATATGGAAAAGAGTGCTCTATCAGATCATGTTGGCAAATGTTGCTGCACATGCAATTGGACACATATTACTTCTGCAGAAGATATTGGATTGATAGATCTGCCCATTATATCAGCTACAGGACATATAAAATTTTCACAGAAGCACCAGGCATGTCAATTGTGTAAGGTCAGCAATATAGGTGAAGGTGAATCACCACAACCAAGAGGCCCTGCTTGTTTTTGCACAAATCAAGAGCATCCAAACTCCCTAGTCTGTCAAACTATCTTTGCCTTTCCTCTACATACGCTTGCATATGAGAAACTAGAGATTTCCTGGAAAGAATGAAATTAAGCAAACCCCTGTTGCTAAGTTTGCATTAGTAGATCTTTGTGGGAAGCAGCCTGTATAACCCCCATGAATTAAACACAGCAACAATCAAAGGCCTCTGGCACCAGCTGAGGATTAATGACCAAATGGAAACATGATGGCTTAAGGCAAAATTGAGCGATCATTAAGTCAATTCCCTAGGAAATGGACTGCGCCAAGGTTATTGCTATTATAGGGTTTCTTTAAACAAGCAGACGAACAAACAAAGAGGGAAAGTGCAACCATTAGACTACCTACACCAGTGGCACATGAGAAAAATCATCTGGAATTTTTCACTGTTCATACCTAAAACTGTCCTTTTAGTGGGAAATACTTAGACACTGTATAGTTTGGGTCAACACATGATTATAAGCTAGCATTATGTAAAAATATCAAATGTATATTCTCTCTATATATACATTGCACCACAATCTAGAATAACCAAAGCCAGGATTGTGTATGCAGGGGCAGATTCAATAGTTGTCATTGTATGGTATAGGACAAAGCGAATGGGCCATAAACTGGAATACAAGTGAAAAGGGATGAAATCTGCCTCTGGCCCCACATGCTGAGTCTTCCAAGGGTGTGGAGAACGATCTCTCTCTCTCAGTGCATCTTCTTCACATGATAAGCTTGGGGTACAACCACCTTGCTGTTGGAAAAAAGCATTGTTGCTGCCTTTTTTCTGGTTCCGTTACATGCAGAAATGACCCTTTCTAGACTCAGCTGATTGGGCCCTAGACACACAAATCTAGGCTGCTGTAACATGCTGTACATTGGGCTGCCTTAAAGATAATCTGGAAACTACAATTTGGGTCGCATGTGGCTGCTTGTCTTGTACTGAAGCACGCAACATTTCTCATCAGTTCTAAAACAGAGGAGTTCATTTCATGTCTATTCCTGGGTTTAATTTAAAGCACTTGGAAACCTGTAGCTGTCTTATACTGAATCAGGCCATTGATCTATTAAGGTCAGTCTTTTCTGAAAGGCAGCAGCTCTCCAGGGCCTCAGGTAGAGGTCTTTCATATCACCTACTACCCAAACCTTTTAACGGGAGATGCTAGGTGTTAATTAGGTCTCCTGAAGCAGGAGGTCTTTGCTACTACAGGTTCCTATTACCTAGTCAGTATGTGACTGCCAATAAGAAGACACAAATTCCAAAGTTTTACAGATATGAATCAAACAATTTATTGGAAGGCACTATTGAACAATCCACTATAGAAGCAAATGGCATAAAACCCAAATAAATGTTAATAGGCATGGATACAGAAACACCAGAAAGTTATATATGATTACAGCAAACAATTTGGGATACATACACAGGCAGTCAGTAAATAAGACATGAGTGTATATTGTTCTAAACCAATTCCCAAGAGAGGATATATCGAGTAATGGACAGATGAACCATTAACTACCACTATGCATTGCAACCACACTTGAAACAGTATTGTAACTTGCCATTGTTTGTGTATGTGTCCAGAACAGGCTCTGCCTGCCTCAGACTTGGCCCCCACTGACACATTTCCAAGCTCACAGAAGGGCTTCCCCCTCGGGGACAACCACCCCACTCAACAGTCGGAGGGCTGGCCAGGATGCAGAAGAAGAGCCGCAAGGCCATGAAACAGCTGGAGGAAACACTGGGGGACACACCGTGGCTGCAGCAGTGCCAGTGGGAAAGAGGGCCACAGCTGCCGCAGTGCCGGGCCGCGACCCAGCTGGCAGGGCCCACCAACCAACTGACCGATGCAAGGATACAGCTGCTGGCGGTGGAACCTGGCAGACAGCAGGACAGCCCGATGACAAGGCTGGCTGGGCAAACTGGGGAGCCCCCAGTACTGAAGATGCTGGAGCTGCACCCAAGCAGCTGGGAGCAGGCCACGGGGTGGGGCCCCATGAGGAAGAGCACCAAGCCAGATGGGGAAAGGGCCAGGAAGGCCCGAGAGGGGGCAGGAAGGTGAGGATGGCATGGCTCTGGCCTGACTGGCCGGGACACACAGGGGGAGGAACCCCCGTGTGAAAGGCAGGGGCTGAGCCAGTCTCAGGGAAGATCCTCAGGTGGAAAAAGGGTGGGAAATGGGCAGGTAATAAGGAAGGAGGGTAGACTGGCTGACCCTCAGGGGGAGGGCTGGAAAGGGGTTATAAAAGGGAGAGTTCCTCAGGAAGCTGGGGGTGAGAAGCTGGGCTAGAGGGAGTGCACAGGTTCATGATCCAGTGGGCAGGAGGGGGAACTTGGTGAAGCAACCAACACCCCTGCCCATTCTGAGGCTGAGGGAACTTTCCTGCTGTAACACCGAGAAGACGGTGGAGGGTGGCGAGCAAGTGGTGGGCAAAGCGTCAGCTCACAAGTTTTTGTAGGGTATAGTGTCACAGTGACTTCCAATAAGTTATTGGAGTCTGCAACTTCCTACTGGCAGTTGTGGACCCACTGGAGTGATACTTCGTAGCAACTGTTGTATTTTTCGGGTGGGTCTGAAAAATACTTCAAGCAGTATTCAGACCCACCCAAAAAATACAACAGTTGCTACGATCAGCAAAAGACAACAGAGACCCCCTCACCTCTGCAGGAGTATACTGTATACCCTGCAGCTGTGGACAAGTTTACATCGGGACCACAAAGCGTAGCATCCAGACAAGAATAAAAGGACATGAAAGACACTGCAGACTTGGACAACCTGAAAAATCAGCAGTGGCTGAACATAGCCTAACTCAAACAGGGCACAGTATCTTATTCCAGGACACCAAAATACTGGACAACACTTCCAACTACTTTGTCAGACTGCACAGGGAAGCCATTGAAATTCACAAGCATAAGCAAAACTTCAACAGGAAAGAAGAAACCTTACGAATGAACAGAGCATAGTTTCCAGTTCTGAAAAACACCAGGCTAACAAAACATTCTATCCCCGACAATAGCCCTGCAGAGAAGATTAGCACATCAAGTACCAATCCATATGCAAAAGAACCTCCTCAGGATACAGTGAAGCCTCCCGCCGTTAGCATTCCACACCCTGGGAAACTCTTACAGGATGACTCAGCTCAACCCCACCCCTCCTGAGTAGATACAAATGACCTACATCTTTTCCACACTTTGACACTGAGAGATCTCTGTCTTTTGGTGCTACACCTCTGAAGATGCCAGCCACAGCTGCTGGCGAAACGTCAGGAACGACAATGCCAAGACCACGGCAATACAGCCCGGAAAACCCACAACAACCAATATTCAATTTAATTACCCTCCCTTCAGGACAACTTAATGTCCACTTAGAGCAGTTTACAAAATATGTTATTATTATCCCCACAACAATCACCCTGTGAGGTGGGTGGGGCTGAAAGAACTCTGGAAGAGCTGTGACTCACCCAAGGTCACCCAGCTGACTTCAAGCAGAGGAGTGGGGAATCAAACCTGGTTCTCCAGATTAGAGTCCCACCACTCTTATCCACAACAGCACAAGCCTGTTATGATTTTGACAATTTCCCTCCAATACAATAGGAATGTTGCACTAATAATATTAAAAATATTGTGGACATTAGTTAATGTAAAGTTGTACATTCAGAAAAGTGTGGAATCAAGTGTGGCAAAACACTCTCCAAGCCAGTACATTGCAACTTATTATTGAAGCTGATTCACATTCAATTGCATTTTTGCAGAACAAATATAGAAACCTAATCTAAATAACACTATTACAAGTAGCCAGCTAATCCAGCTGCATGTGAGTGTGAGCATGGGTATGCCTCTTGCAAAACTGCATAGGACAGGTCTGCAGAAGCATTGTGCTTCTTGCAATACCACAAGGAGAGAGAGAACAAAGGCACAGAAAGAGAAGGAGGACTCAGAGAGAAGCTCCCAGATCAGACAAAGAGAAGCACCACACAAATACAGAGCCTCCTTCTGATGTAAAGGGGAAAATAGTGCCCCCAATAGCCAGGCATACTAAGTTGTCTTTATTCTAACAAAATAAAGAACATTTAGTAGTTCTCAACATGAAAGTACATGGTATCATTTTATTCCTTCTAGTTCATTGTGTTCTAACATGGAGGTAGAGCTAAGCAGCTATTGAGATTGTACTTGATTTGCAACCAAGGAAGACTCATTAAAGTCTTTGCTTTTTAAATTATTTTTAATCACTGCAGTAAGGCAGTGAGAAAAAGAGACTTCTTATCCATTGTGAAATTCAGCGTTAGATAATTGAAGAGCACAGTTACAGCTTTGATGTGACAGGAGTAAAAGATTTTATATGCTGTCTCATCTAGTTACAAAATGTGATTTCCTCCTTCTTTTGGACCTAATAGCAGTTTTTAATTGTTTCTGAAATGCTGAGTGCTTCACAGGGTATCCATATATTTCTGTCACAGCTTTTTCTGCCTTTATTGCCTTTTTCAGAAATAGAAATCTCACTGCGGCAGTTTTCTTGGCTTAGATATCAAGATATGGGGAGACTTCACCTGTTGAATTTCTGACTGCTGGATGGGACCTGGAGTACTCCCTGGGTTACAACTGATCTCCAAACTACAGAGATCACTTCCTCTGAAGAAAACAGCAGCTTTGAAGGAAGACTGTATGGCATTATATCCTTCCTGAGTTCCATCCCAAAACTCCACCATCCCCAGGCACTGCCACCAAATCTCCAGGGATTTCCCAAGACAGAGTTAGCAGCCCTACAGTGCACACAAGCATATGGATAAAACACTGAAAAAAACTCTTTGTTTATTTTATTAATGTGCTTTTATGCATCAGTAAACCACAATAGAACCTTGATGCAACTGGTCACAGGAAGGTTGCTTTTTTGCATTGTTTTTATCAATTCACTGGTAATCGAGAGAAGGTGCAAATGAACTAAAGGAACTGAAACATGCAGTAAACTACGTGTGATCCATTTTGAAGTTGGAAGCATCCCTAGCTAGTTAACACAGGGTTCTTCAAACTTGTTTATATTATACCTTGCTTTTCTTCTTGCATGGAAAAGTCTTCCTTCAGAAACTCATTTGAAAGGCTCAATTGCCAGGGGCTACTGAAATTGATGTATTGGTAAAAGCAACGAGGTATCAACTTGAACATTTCCAAGCGGCCCTTCAAAGATATTTTAAGAAAGATTGTGTGTAAAGTAAGGGAAATGAGCTCAGCTAGGAGTCTAACACCTGTGCATCCTTTCTATCTTGTGTTTCAGAGAATAATTTCGCTGGGGAAAAGTCAAGGAAAAAAATTGAAAGACTTTTAACTGAAACCGACAGCCAGATACCAACCTAATATCCAATTAGATTGGGATATAAGAAGAAATTATTAGTATGATATTTTAATTTAAACTGACCACTCTCTAGTGCAGGGCTAATGGTACTATGAAGTGAAATATAACACATTGTGTAGAATATATATGGTTTTTAACTTCAAGAGGGTGAGTATTGAGATGGGGGAAAATCTGTATTATAGCAGTAAAACTCTCCATTTGCTCTATAGCAGAAGGGATAAGAAATCTCCACAAATTTGCTCATTGTTGTTGTTGTTTTTAGTACCAAAATACTGAAAACCAACAACAAATCTATGAGTCCATATAGGCATTTTTATTATTTGGTGATCGTGCATATTGTCCTCTCCTCTTTTATTTTCATGACCTTGTGAGGTAGGTTAGGCTGAGAATATGTGACTGGCCCATGGTCAGCCAGCAAGCTTCCATGGCACAGAAGGGATTCAAACCCTCCTCCCCCCAATGGAGGCATTCTGAGGCTGTTTGGGCTCTCCTTTATTTTTTAACAGCCATTCTGCAAACCTGCTGTGTGGTTGCAGGGCATTCAAGTTAAGTCTAGGGAACCCAGACTCAACTCTAAAAACCTGCACATCTAGCTTGACCCCGAATTTCATAGCTGAACAGAGACTTGAGTCTGGTTTTTCACATTTGGATCCAACACAGCTGCTACAATACCATGGTGCAATTTTAGTCAGGGTTCATCACCTGCTTAAAATTTATCTTAACATTTCAACTAGTTAATTTTAGAATTTATTACATAGGAAGACTACTCAAATGCTTGAAAATTGGAGTGAGTGTGAGAAGAAGAGAATTAGAGAAGTTTAACTCTTCTGTCTAGCTATAGATAAAAGGTTGTGGTAGAAGATACAGAATTGGCAGATTATCTGAATCTTGTCCTGGAGAGTTCCTCAGACCTCTGTTATCTTTCATATTAATTAACATATATGTAAGACATTTCTGTGAGCCTGTCCATAGCTCTGGAGGCGGGTGCCATCTAAGCCTCCAAAAGCAGCCGTGGTCAGCAGCTGTGGTCAGGTTGCTGAGGAAGAACAGGTTAAAGCTTAATCAAGAAAAGAAGCTGATGCTTATTTTTAAAAAGTTGGCGCCTGGGATGAGATTGTGCTGCACACTCTTTACAGGGTAATTTTGTTCCAGTTCAACTCAGTTGAGTGATTGAAAGTGTTTCTTTAATTTGAAAAACAGGGTGAGGAGGGTATCAAAAAGTGCCTTCTGTTAGGTTCATTGATACTGCCCCCTTCTTGAATCCAAAAAAATGTAGTTTTGTTCCCACAATGAAGGACTGTTCTCCCGTTAATCACCGCTAGAGATGGGCACAAACTGGGGAAAAAACGAACCATGCGGTTCGTGGTTTATCAAATTTCATGAACCATGAACCACGAACTTTCACGAACCTGCCTTGGTTCATGAACCGGTTCATTTGGTTCGTGAAAATGTCACATTCAGGTCAGAAAATAATCACTTCTGGGTCAGCAGAAGGTCACTTCTGGGCCAGCAGAAGGTCACTTCCCGGTCAGCAGAAGGTCTGCAGGAAGTCCATCCCCTGTTGCCTAGGAAACTGATGGATGGGCACCACGCTGTCTGCAGGCATGAACCAAAAAACAAACCAAATGAACCAGCATAAAGTTCTTGGCAGTTCGTCAGAAATGGGATCTGATGAGGGACTTCCGGTTTGGGATTCATGGAGGTCTGAAGCAGCTCCAGTTGCGGAGCTGACCGGACTGCCGTTTTAAGCGGCCGGCGGGGTGAAAATAGCCCGCGGCCAACTGCTCTCAGGCGGAGAGCAGGCAAAGAACGCTCAAGACCCTAGGGTGAGTTAGATCTCGGACGAGGGGGGGCTCTGCGCAACGGGTCCCCTCCCGATCCTTGAGGTCCCACCCTGCGACAGGTCGGCTACAATCTCTGCGGCAGTTTTGGGGCCAATTCGGCTGGCATAAGACCTACATACCCAAGCTTCGATTGGGGGAAGAAGTGGAGAGGAGAAGTTAAAATCGAAACAGTGATTACAACCCGAGAAAAGCGAAGGAGAAGGTAAAGATCACTATCTTCCGATACGGGACAGATTGATAAAAACAGAGAGGAAAAAAAGTAGATTTTTAAACTGCAACAGATTAATGAAAAGGAGGGGAAGATTCGGCAAGAGTTGTATTTGAAAAGAGACTAAGTTTAAAGAAGTTATTAAAGAAATTGGACTATTGTTTTGAATACTTGCGGTTATGGAGCTGTGAGAAAAAGACACCATCGCGAGATCTGCTGTGGGAAGACGGGAGACAGGAAGTGCGTAACAACAATAGAGTGGCTGGAGAGAAGCGGCCCTTGCTGGAGGGCAGGCAGAAGGGAATCGCCATTTTTGAAAGGGGAAGGGTCGCGGCTTCAGCGGAAAAGGAAGTAGGCCATTTTGGATTACAAAATCATAGAGAGACCATAGAGAAAAGACGCCCGACATTTTGGACTCTTTAAAAATTAATTTATGCAAGAAGACCGGGACATTTGAAATAAAAAAGGTACTAAAATCAACGCCACGGAGTTAAGGAAGAGAGCGGACTCGTGGGAGCGAGCTAAAGCAAGCCCCACGATGTCGAAAAAAGAGTGGCAATCGGCAATAGAAAACCTGGATAAAAAACTTTTAGAGGTGATAAAAGAATTTAAAGACATGAAATTGGAGCTGATCAAAGAGGTTAAACAGACAGTAAAATCGGAGCTGTCAGAAGTAAAATCGGAGCTGTCAGAAGTGAAGAAAGGTATGGAAACAATACAAAATGAATTACAAGGAACGCAGCAGAGAGTTAAAACAGTAGAAGGAGCGATGGAGAACTTAGCAGACACGCAACAAACAGAGATGAGACTGATGAGGGGAAGGATGGCGGTTGCGGAAAGTAAACACATGGAGAAGCAGCTCAGATTTCGCGGTTTGCCGGAGATAGAAGGAAAGACAGCGCAAGAACAGATGACTGAGGTGTTAGCTGAATACCTGGGGAAGGAGGAGGAGGAAGTTGTGGCTATCCTTGATGTGGCATATCGTGTGAATTCGAGAATTGCAACCCAGAGGAAAGTACCAAGAGATGTGATTGTGCAATTTACAACACGAAACATGAAAGAGAAGATTGTGACTAAACAGTTTCAAGATCCATTGGAGATCGATGGCAAGACAATTATCATAATGAAGGAATTACCCAGATCAGTGTTACTAGATCGGAAAAAATATAAAGCGCTAATCCAGATGTTGAAGGACATGAAAATCAGATACAGATGGGAGCTTCCAGAAGGTTTGTCCTTTGAATTTGGAGGTGCCAAAAAGCGCATTAGATCTGAGCGGGAGATGGAGCGATTTATAAGGGACAATGAAAAAGACTTACCAACAAGATTATGAGTATGGAGTGTAAAGTATTATCTTGGAATGTAAATGGACTAAACTCACCGAATAAGAGGAAAAATATCTTCCACTGGCTATTAAAACAAAAATGTGACATTGTTTGCTTGCAAGAGACTCATATTCGAAAGCAGGATGTAAAATATTTAAAACTGGGAAAATTGGGCAAGGAATTTGTAGCGGCCTCAAGCAAGAAAAAAAGAGGAGTGGTGTTGTATATAAAAGAGGAGCTACAGCCAAAATTTGTAATGAAAGATGTGGAAGCCAGATTTGTAGCAGTGGAATGTACTTGGAATTTAAAGAGAGTGTTGGTAGTCGGAGTTTATGCACCTAACGGTGCAAAAGAAAGCTTCTTTGAGGATTTGAGGAAGCATTTAGACGATCTTTCATATGACCAGATAATTCTTGCTGGAGACTTCAATGGAGTGACAGACTTGGAATTAGATAAAAAGACAATAACGGCACAAAAGAAAAGAGGATTATTACCAAAGCTCTTTTTTGAGTTGATTCAACAAGAGACTCTCGAAGATGTATGGAGGAGAGAATATCCCAAAAGCAGACAGTTTACTTTTTATTCTGCAAGGCACTCTACATTATCAAGAATTGATATGATCTGGGCCTCAAAAGACTTAGCGTTATGGACTAAGGAGGTAGAAATAATGCCGATGATAGGCTCAGATCACAACCCAATTATGTGGAAATTAGGGAAAAGGAGAAAAAGGAAAGCATGGAGAATAAATGAGGACTTGCTACAAGAAGGCGAGAACATGGAGATATTGAGAAGAGAGACAAAGTTTTTCATACAATACAACGTGAATAAAGAAGTACCAACTGATAAAGTTTGGGATGCTTATAAGGCGGTTATAAGGGGCATACTAATGGACTTAAATGGTAGAGCAAGAAAGAAGAAAGAGGAGAAAAGACAAGAGATTGAGGAGAAAATAAAAGCCAAA
Organism: Eublepharis macularius; assembly: GCF_028583425.1. Classification (NCBI taxonomy): domain Eukaryota; kingdom Metazoa; phylum Chordata; class Lepidosauria; order Squamata; family Eublepharidae; genus Eublepharis; species Eublepharis macularius. Next base: position 39,926,596 of record NC_072791.1, read on the forward strand.
GAAATACAGTTAAAAAAGAGACCAGGGAAAAAGAAATTATACCAGGAAATTAAAATACTTCAAGAACAGCTAACAGCAATGAGTAATAAAAAATTGGAGTGGAACCTTAAAAGATTGAATCAGAAAGCATTTGAAGGTGCAAATAAACCTGGGAAGTACCTGGCATGGCAATTGAAGAAGAGAAGGGAAAAGAAAGTAATAAATAAAATTTGTGAAGACAACAAAACGTATTTGGAACAGACTACCATTAGTAGAGCCTTTTATAAATTCTACGCTAAGCTGTACAATAAGAAAGAAGTTAATAAAGAATCAATAGCGTCATATTTGGAGAAAACGAAACTTCCAGAAATCTCGGAAGCTTGGAGAAATAAATTGAACAGTGAAGTAACGGACGAGGAAATAAGTAAGGCAATACAATCTGCAAATCTAGGAAAGGCGCCAGGGCCAGATGGACTTACGGCTAAATTTTATAAGACAATGGCCAATGAACTGGCACCATTCCTAAAAGAGGTGATCAATGGAGTTTTAAGGGATCAAAGGATTCCAGACACCTGGAGTGAAGCGAACATATCATTGATCCCAAAAGAGGGCCAAGACTTGACTAACGTGAAAAATTACAGACCTATATCGCTACTTAATAATGACTATAAAATTTTTGCGAAGATATTGGCGGAGAGACTGAAGGGGTGGCTCTCGGAGGTTATAGAGGAGGAACAAGCAGGTTTTTTGCCAGACAGACAAATAAGAGACAATTTAAGGACAGTGATTAATGCTATTGAATATTATGATAAGCGTTGTGACAAAGAGGTTGGTTTCTTCTTTGTTGACGCTGAAAAGGCATTTGACAATTTAAACTGGGACTTTATGTTTGCCACTATGGAAAAGCTACAATTGGGAGAAAGATTCATCAGAGCAATTAAGGAAATCTACAGAGACCAGACTGCAGCAATTGTGGTGAATGATGAAGCAACCAAGAAATTGACTATAAGTAAAGGAACAAGACAAGGTTGCCCGTTGTCTCCACTGTTGTTCATTTTAGTATTGGAGATCCTGATGATACAAATACGACAAGATGAAGAAATTCGAGGAATAAAAATAAAGGACTATTCATACAAGGTCAGAGCATTTGCGGATGATATAATGTTAATTGTAGAGGACCCATTGGAGAACATGCCAAAAGTGATAGATAAGATTAAGGAGTTTGGAGATTTGGCAGGTTTCTATATTAATAAAAAGAAGTCAAAGATACTATGCAAAAATATGACTAAGCAGAAACAACAATTGTTAATGGAAATAACGGACTGTGAAGTAACAAGCAAGGTGAAATATTTGGGAATTGAACTGACTGCAAAGAATATAGATTTATTTAAAAATAATTATGAGAAATTATGGACTCAGATAGAGAGAGACCTGATTAAATGGAACAGGTTGAATCTGTCATGGTTGGGTAGGATTGCAGCAGTTAAGATGAATGTGTTACCAAGAGTAATGTTTTTGCTACAGACAATACCAATCATCAGAGACTCTAAACAATTTGAAAAATGGCAGAGGAAAATATCAGATTTTGTATGGGCAGGCAAGAAGCCTCGAGTGAAAATGAAAGTTTTACAAGACGCAAAAGAAAGAGGCGGAATGCAACTGCCCAACCTGAGACTTTACCACGATGCAATCTGCCTAGTGTGGTTGAAAGAGTGGATGACGCTAAAGAACAAGAAATTATTAGCCCTAGAGGGATATAAAAAAATATTTGGATGGCATGCATACCTATGGCATGATAAAGTAAAGGTGAACTCGATGTTCCTGCATCATTATATACGGAGAAGTTTATATACAATCTGGAAGAAGTACAGAATTTATCTACAAGAAGGAACTCCTTTGTGGGTAGTTCCATATGAGGTGATAGATCCGAGAGCTGTTGATAATGAGCAACAATGTTTAACTTACAAAGAAATAACTAGAACTGAAGTATCCAAACTCAGAATGAAGACGCAGGAGGAACTATCACCTTATTATGACTGGTTCCAGTACAGACAGATCAGAGATTTATATAACTCGGACTCTGTAAAGGGAGGTATACGAATAGAGAACTCGGAACTAGAGCAGACCCTTTTTAAAGAGGACAAGAAAAGAATATCTAAGGTATACCAAGTACTGTTGAAATGGTATACTGAGGATGAGACAGTAAAAACACAAATGGTGAAATGGGCTATAAATTTTAATAAAGAAATAACAATGGAGGCATGGGAATACTTGTGGAAGACTACAATGAAGACAACGACATGTATTAGCATTAAAGAGAACATTTACAAAATGATCTATCGTTGGTACATGACACCAAAGAAGGTTGCGCTAGGGAATTTGAATACTTCTAATAAATGCTGGAAATGTAGGAAACATGAGGGCTCCCTCTATCATATGTGGTGGTCGTGTGAGGTAGCTAGGCAGTACTGGGGGGAAATAATAAGGGAAATGAGTGAAATTTTACAATTTCAAATTAATAAGAACCCAGAACTCCTGCTACTAAACCTGGGAATGGAGGGAATCCCAGCCCATCATAGGACGTTGATATTTTACATGACAGCAGCAGCCAGACTTTTGTACGCGCAAAAATGGAAAGTACAAGAAGTGCCAACTATAGAAGATTGGATCTACAAATTGCTGTACATGGCAGAAATGGACAAGATGACAAGAAAACTGAGAAATCTGGACTCAGGGCAGTTTAACACAGACTGGGAGAAGCTGAAACAATACTTGGAGAAGAAATGGGAGGTGGGAGGAGAACTGTGGCAGTTTAAGAACTACTGAAGTATAAATGCAGAGGGGGGGTGACTTTACCGGGGGGGAGAAGAGACAAACGTGAATCTCTAAGCAGTTAGATTAATAGATTGATATATATATGGATACATACTGATTAATAAATAGAATACCGATAGAAAATAACTAACTATAAGGGCTAATTATAAGGATTGATTAACTAATAATATTTTCTTTCTGGTAAGACTGGTATAATGCACCAAACTGAATATGTTTATTTGAAGATATATATGCGTCAAATTGATTGATTATGTGATGATAGTTATATAGAACTATTATTGAAGGGAAATAGAAATATTAAAGTAATTAAATATAACTAAAATAGAAAGAAGAAGATAGAATGAGTAATATATAGAGCATAAGTCAAATTGTTTGATTTAAATGAATGTATGATTTATATGGTATATGATTTATAGAAATATTTGAAATCGGAATTATGGAAAATGGGATAAATTGTTTATCCAATATGGAAATAATGACTCATAGTTTGGGTATAGAGTATTAAAAATAGTTAAGAACGTATTGCTTAGAATAAATGGGAGATTATATATTTGTTAGATAGAGGAATTTAAAAAGAGTAAGGGAAAAGGGACAGAGGGTTGGAAAACTGTTGGAAGTCAACAAAAAGGGGGGGAAAGGGAGGGGGTTAGAAATGGAAAATGGGAGAATTGATTGAAATGTATAAATAATTGATCCTAACCCAATAAAAATTTTTTCAAAAAAAAAAAAGAAATGGGATCTGATGAGCCGTGGTTCGCGACCACGAACCGGCCTGGTTCGTGCTTAATTTTGGTTCGTATTTTGGTTCGTGCCCATCTCTATTCATGATAATAAAAAAATCAAACAGATCAGATCCAAGTTGGTAATGCCCCATCCAGAAAAAAAAACCCAATAATGGTACATAGTTCCTTCAGAAGCCCAGGATATGAAAGTGAAATGGATTTTTTTCAGTGCACAACTTTATTGGGTATAACTTGTATTTTTTGTTTGCTTACTGAATGCAAGACATTTTCTCATCTTTCAGGATTCTCCCCCAGCCTCTCACCTGACGTCATTTTTAATGTTGCATTGAAAGCCTCATAAATGAGCTGACTCATCGGCGATTCATTTTACAGGTTAATTTAACAGAAAAGATTATACTACCTTTGATCTGGAAAAGACTTTCTGATCATGGAAAGAACTCAATGTTAACTTGAAGGCATTTCCATTCACTCTTCACATACACATCCAACAGTGTCAAGAATGTAAAGGATATAAGATGTCACTCAGACACGATTTATAAGGATTATCAGACCATGTCTTCTGATGTTTGAAATAACCAATAAAGTGGATGATCTGTTCTCATGCCACAAAGATTTTACACTACCTAAATGACATGGGAGGTATAGCATTACCATTCCTTCCTGGGGAGAATGCTGGTCTGGAGAGGCATCACATAACAATGTGGGCTTCTGCTGGATGGTCTTATGTTTCTCTCGATACCCTGGCAGAATGGGGAGCAGAGGCTCTACTGTAGCTCCCATACATCCAAGAACATCTTCCAGATTAATGCATATAGATTTCAAGAGGAAGGGAACTCCTATTCCTCCACTAGCTTACTCTCTTGGTCTATTTCTGCTTCTTCCCCTATCCTGTCTCCAGCTCTTCCTTCCTCATGCTTCACTTCTTCCTACGTCTCCTGGAATTTGAGGTTGCTACTGCAATGTCAGTTGTGATTGTTGCCTGAATTTGGAAAGGCAGGGGGTGTCTTGGTGCTTGTACAGATTTCACTTGTAATGGTTGGGGATTTTAACTTCCCTTTTGCAGTACTCTGCAAAACAGAGATAGAGGCTGAAATGTGATCCCCACTGGGAAGTTTAAGGTCAGACTCTAGGCCTGTTTTAAAACCTGTGGGAAAGGATCGTTTCACGACGAGCTGATTAAGGCGGCTAGCTTTTGTTGGGAAAACCATCACAAATGCTAGCTTATTTCTTTTTCAGTGTTTAATTATGTCCTCTCTTCCTCATGGTTACAATCAATATAATCAGCAACTCATTACTTTTATTAGTATTATTAAATAAAATGATCTTCTGAGTTGGTTCTCCATAACTGATTTAGGAACCTTAAATAGCAACTGTGACCATTAATGACTGATTGGGATGATAATATGGCACTTGTATTTGTTATCACTTTATGGAAGTTATTATTGTAATAAACCCACATGGTTTCCAAGTGATTCCTTTTAATCTCCTAGAGAAAACATATAACTCATCGTGTACAGTACTTTACATTATTAATCCACTGCTGATGAAATGCCTGGAAAGGCATAATTGTTGTTTCTCATTTGATTTGCTATGTAGCCCAGTTGGAACAAGTAGCTGATAATGGACTTGTAGGGCAAGCTTATGAACCAGTTAAAAATGTTTACTGCCAATGTAACCTCCTTGTATGGGTTCTATGGGGCTTAGGAAGCAAACTTTCACAGAACTTTAAGTTGAGGAAAAAAAAGTCTTTTAAAACCCTTTTAACAATTAATACAACTGTTTTTTCTTTAACTAAACTCATAAGTGCAACCATGCAGAAACTTTAAACCAACAATGTCTTTGAAAGGGTAAACAGTTCAACTTAGTGGAATCAGACAAGTGATAGAGTTTTTCTTTTCTTTTTTACCAATTCAAAGCAACTGTCGCCCAGGCTTCTGTTCTCTTCTTGGGAAATTACAGCCCTGCAAAAATAATATTATTCCAGTAACACCATCCAAAGACAATACACAAAACCACTTTAATTCATATCGTTCACATACAACAGTTGATTACCTTATTCAAGGTGATAAGAGCATATTCATTATTATTCAGTGCCCCAGCAACCAGCTTCTTCTCAGCTGCCTGGCTGTAGCTACTGACTCAGCCCTGCTGGGCTAAACCAATTACCTCATAGGGGTTACACTAAATCTGAACATCCTCTGGTGCAAAGTCTCACGATCCTATTTTCCTTCAGCAGCAAAATTAAAAGAAAGCCCAGACCTTAGCAATTCTGTCGCCATTCACCAACCACAATGTCACTCATGCTGATACTGTTCATATATGGAGGATGTCTATCAGCAAGTGGCAATGTCCTGTCACATCATTCTTCTCTTCCCCCCCACCCGCAAACAGTGCAAATTTGCTACTTTAAAGTCAGGCCACCCTACTGAGACAGACCCAGGAACCATACCCTGCCCCAAACCTAGATGCCAACTTTGTCCCCATATGTGCTCTGGCAATACTGTTATAGGAACTAAGAACATCAGCTACTCTATCTTGGGCTCATCTCTAATATATGCCATTATGTACCAACAATGCCTTTTCAGCTATCTGTATCGGACAAAGGGTTTAGTCCCTACAAGAGAGCATCAATGAACACAAATTTGGTATAAGAACTGTAACATTCAGAAACCAGCGAGAGAGCATTTTAATCTTCCTGGACACACTGTTGCAGATCTGAAAATCAATGTGTGGCAACAACAACAAAAAAGTCAAAACGAATACAGGACATGAAAGTGGTAAATTAGAATTCATCAAGAAATTAAATACTGTCGAAGGCTTTCACGGCCGGAGAACGATGGTTGTTGGGGGTTTTCCGGGCTGTATTGCCGTGGTCTTGGCATTGTAGTTCCTGACGTTTCGCCAGCAGCTGTGGCTGGCATCTTCAGAGGTGTAGCACCAAAAGACAGAGATCTCTCAGTGTCGACACTGAGAGATCTCTGTCTTTTGGTGCTACACCTCTGAAGATGCCAGCCACAGCTGCTGGCGAAACGTCAGGAACTACAATGCCAAGACCACGGCAATACAGCCCGGAAAACCCCCAACAACCAAATTAAATACTACTTCTCACCCAGGCCTAAGGGGAGACGAACTCTATTCCAAAGACCAACTGCATAGTCACAGAAGCTGACAGATGAGCTGTTCATGATAAGGTCTTTGTAGGGGAGGGCCTGACCCCTTTATAGATATACCCAGCACCATGCCTGAGGTGGTTGTAGAATACCTGATTAAAAGGTCTACTGGAGTTTAAATTGAATGAGTTGTTGTAAGAGTATTCATCAGTTGTCAAATATTGTCTCGTGATTCTATTGGTATGGTTTTGTTTTCGCCTTTGCTGATAGGAATGCATAGGATCTCATCTATGTTATATCAGCATAACAGCAAAATAGCCAGTGGCATACTAGATGCCAGTGTAGCTGGACCATAAAATCAGAAAGAAGTAGAAGAAAGGGAGAAATAAAAATGCATATGATTTAATTTTTTTCCTTCTTCCATATCTTTTTTGTGTTTGTGATTTATTTATGTAAACATAGGGCTTTCCCCCTGGCAATTAGAATGCATTTGAAATGTTTAAATGTCAAAAGTCTTAACAATATTTTTTAAAGCAAGAAATTCTAAAAATACAATTCCAATACAATTTTTTCTTCAGTATTGTTCATATACTAAACATTGATGGAGCCAATAACATTCTAACCCACATAGCTGGAGTCAATAACATCCTAAACAACATGGCTGGAGTCAAGTTTATAACTGAAATTTATGAGTTGTGTATCCTATTTTTAACACATTTCTAAAGACTCATTAAATCTCTTTTATGTATAGTTTTCCCAGTCATGCTACCATTAACTCGAAAAAGAGAGAGAATAAAGCCTCCTTTACTTCCTCGCTACAATCAGATACTGATTCTCGCTTGACTGATATTCTTCGTATGAATTATATGTATTGTAAACAAGCCTGACAAACCATCCTAAGGTCTTCTGTATTAAATCCTATTAATGAAATGCACCACTTAGCTCATTTGACATTGAAGCAACTCCCATCAATTTCAAATAGAGGGTGCTATAAAAGCAAGTGTTTGGAGGTGTCATTGAGGAAACAAGCTTATGAACTTTTTGCACTCCTCCCCAAATAATCTTTTTTAATGGAATCATCTGTGGTGAGATTGGAAAACCAGGAATTCTTCCCCACAAAAGTGCTAAGATTCAGTCTGAAGATAAGCATAAGAATAAGCAATGATCCTTTTTGGTCAAGACTCTCCTATATAAGAGACTAAAAAGGTAAAGGTAATCCCCTGTGCAAGCACCGAGTCATCACTGACCCATGGGGGGACATCACATCACATTTTCTTGGAAGACTTTTTGTTACGAGGTGGTTTGCCATTGCCTTCCCCAGTCATCTACACTTTACCCCCCAGGAAACTGGGTACTCATTTTACCAACCTCGGAAGGATGGAAGGCTGAATTAACCTTGAGCTGACTAGCTGAACCCAGCTTCCGCCAGGATCAAACTTAGGTCGTGACAGAGCTTGGACTGCAGTACTGCAGCTTACCACTCTGTGTGACTAGGAATTGCGTATATTGTTGTCTAATATGTATACCTATGTTTAAGATGACAGAGAAACAGACAGACACATATGTATCACTTTTTCATTTAAAATTTAAAAAATAGTAGTTTTTAACCTGTTTTCCTTTTTTAAAAAAATTACAAAGATGTCAGGCACAACTCCTTAGGGTATTGTAATTGGCACTGTTGTCAGGATCACCAGGCCACCTACACAGGGACCGGCCACCAGCCCCAGGCTATACCTTACAGCCCCATTTAAGTCTTGCCCTAGCATGTGTCATCATAATTCTTCCCAGTACTGAATCTGTGGCCATATTCCTCATCTCAGCTTTGTCCTCGCCTCTAAGATATTAAAGAATGCACTTGTGGAAATTCCCCATATTAACCAGTCACTCCCTAGTAGAGATGGGCACGAACCTAAATACGAACAAAAATTAAGCATGAACCAGGCTGGTTTGTGGTTTATGAACCACAGTTCGTCAGATCCCATTTCTGATGAACCACCACGAACTTTTAGGCTGGTTTGTTTGGTTCTTTTTTCATTTGTGACTGCAGACAGCCTGGTGCCAATCAATCAGTTTCCTAGGCAACAGGGCATGGACTTCCTGCAGACCTTCTGCTGACCCGGAAGTGAACTTATGTTGGCCCAGAAGTGACCTTCTGCTGACCTGGAAGTGATGATTTTCTGACCCAGATGTGAAGTTTTCATGAATCAAACGAACCAGTTTGTGAACCAGGGGCAGGTTCATGAAAGTTCGTGGTTTGTGGTTCATGAAATTTGACGAACCATGAACCACATGGTTCGGTTTTTTTCTGGTCCGTGCCCATCTCTACTCCCTAGCCTGCTGGTACAGGGCCAAACATGCCCAACAGGCATCCTTGGGTGGCAACCATGCTTCTCCCTTCTGTCCTGCCCTTGGATCAGTGGCTGTCCCTGCTCCACTTCTGTCAAGTAGACTTTCACAGTTTTGAGCCCTAAGACAACCACTGCTACTGCCAGTTGGACTGATGAAGGTCTACCACAGCACCCCATAAACAAGCAGCCACAATAGAAAAGGCCCTGTCTCCTGTAGGTATCAACTGGATTTTTGAAGAAGGAGATGCTGGTACATTTAAAAACTCACTAAATTTTTTTTTTTAAAAGCACACCAGGTAGAAATATTATATGAGACCAGTTATTATCTGACATAGGCCCATAGTTGTCATGGAGGCTATGAAATACTGAGCCAGACCCAACAATGCAGCCTCAGCATAAATGTTGAAGTCCCTCAAGACAACCAGCTGAGGGAGCCTCAAAACCACCACTGTCAGCTCAGGCAGGGATACTGTTAGGAAGTATGGTGGGCAATGCACCAGCACAATCTCAATCCTGTTTTGCAATTGCAATATCTGTTCACAGCCTCAAAACTGGAAGCGTCCTGGATGGAACACCATGCTAGGGGGATAGAAATTATCCTCCCTTTTCTATGAGGTAAATCTCTCTCTCTCTCTCTCTCTCTCTCTCTCACACACACACACACACACACACACACACACACACACACACACTCACTCACTCACACACAAACAAAGACCTTCAAATGTTTTTAACAAGATTTATGAACAATGCAAAATACCTGGGGGGCATTGTATGTGCTCACATTAAAGATAAAGTTACAGGGGTAGAAGTTGAAATGGGTATGCAAAAATACACATACCCATACATATTCTTGCTGATGATACTTCAAAGAACCTCACAGTACTGTAAGAGGAAGCTAAAGGGATTATTCTTCCTACTTGAAAGCAACATATCTAGTTCACTAGAAAGAGGGAAGGGAGCACTGAGAACTGAAAGATCTGGGTGGAAACACACAATGCATCAGCCTGTAGCTTTCCGTGAAAGAAAGCCCTCCACAAGAAATGAAAGGCACACAGGAAAGAATGCTTTATCAGAATGAAAGGCAGAATATACATTTTAATGGAATTCAATTCTCTCACTAATTGGGTCACATCAGTTTAAATGTATGCAAATTTATGAGCTTACAATGAGTTTGGCAGTAATGAATGCCTAATAAATCATTAGTCCAAAGCAGCAGTTTTGGTATTTTCCCTTCCTTAATCCTGTCATTATACAACACTACAGCCACCTCACTGAGGCTCACAAAGATCACACACATATACACACACATCATCACACACAAACCAGGTTGTAATACAAGAAAGAATATCTTAAAGATATATTGTCGAAGGCTTAAAGAGGTTACGGAACAGACTAACAATGAAAACAGGAAACAATGCTAGCGAGATTTGTGTTTTTAAAATTGTTTTTAGACACAGGCAGAAAACCCCATTGTAGTTACAGAGTTGGCTGGCTTATTTTGTAAAGAAAAATGTCACGGAGGTGAAAAAAGTGTTATTCTAAATGTGATGTTAAGAGCACAAACAGAGGAAATTGCTCCAAATCCTTTAAAAAGAACCATTTTCCACCAGTTGGTCACATCCATAGTAGAGACCTCAACTGTGCTGTGCTGATTAGAATATATAAGGAACAGGGGAAGTTAGAAGACAATTCGTTCATTAAAAAATAAATAAATGTTGCTTTTCAAAGAGCTAAACACCTTAATTTGGAAAGCGTCTTTTATGCATGTGTTTAAATAGAACCTAAATTGCCTCTGCTCTAATGTACCTCATTACACATGGCATAGCATGCAGACACTGGGGTGTAAACTGATTCCACTCGCACAGCACTTCTTATATTTCTGAAAAACCAAATAAAAATAGTTTTTTTCCTTTGCATACATTAAATGGTAACAAATGCATTAAACAGAAACAAACACAGCACATACTCTCCAAATAAGCAGTGGATGATCCTAGCTCTCTTATGGGTGCATTTTAATACACTTTTCCAAACATACATGTTTACTTCATATGTTAAATGTTTGTTTAAAATGTTAAATCTTAGCTAAAAGATAAAAAGCTGTTCATATTTTTCAAACTTCTTTTTCATGAATTTTTGTTTTATTGTTTGTCCTGCTGAGCCATTCAAAAAGATGCAGTAAAAACTGAAAAGAAAGTTGTCCAAAATAATTAAAGTAAACATCCGTCTTACCCAATGGTTAGTGCCCCTTATGTATCAGTTTTCTATGGAACTTGGTGTGGTTGTTTGTTTAGATACTTTTGCCCTTCCATCTTTCCCCAATGGTTCTGTTCTGTTCCATCCTTTTCTCCTGTCTATCAGTCCATTTACTCTTTCAAATGTTTTCAGATATTTTAACACTTTCTTAGAACCACATGCTTTTCTTTCTTTCCCTTTCAGATATAGTGAAGTCTATGCCTCCTTAAAGGCAGTGATCAGCGGACAGTAGTCTTTCTGTGGTTCACCAGAAACACTGAACATTAAAGAATATACAATGAAAAAAACCCAAATGAATCAAATCACTCCATGCATTGTGTCCCAGAGAGAGTACTTGTGGAGGTGAATAATTTAGTCACTTTAAAATAAATACCATACACACATGGGAAAACATTTATACAAACACCCTTACTTAAGAGCCAGTTTTGTGTAGTGGTTAGTGAGAGCCAGTTTGGAATAGTGGTTAAGAGCAAAGGACTCTAATCTGGAGAACCAGGTTTGATTCCACACTCCTCCACTTGAAGCCAGCCAGGTGACCTTGGGTCAGTCACAGCTTCTAAGAACTTTGCCACCCTAGTCAGAATAAGGAGACAGACACAAGGCTTGGAACTAAAGGGCCACTATTAAACATAACATCAACCATTAATATGGCAAGGACCAACTAGCAGTACAGGTCAAGCCACAGGGTCACCCCTGGACCTCCACCTTGACCTGTCTGGGTGAGCCCCAAAGCCCCAGGTGTGAGCCATCCATGTGTATGGCTGCGACCTGGCTGGCCAGGCAAATCTGGGTCCCCCCTTTCAAGCTCCTAATGCCTCAGCCGTACAGCAGTGAGGGAAGGACTTGCACGCAGGGTTCCCACAGGCAGTCTGCCTATGCAGCTGGCAGCCATCACAAGCAGTACCAGCCACTCCTGGCATACCCCATTTCCCCGCCAATGGGGAAATGCCAGGGGTGCTCACTGGCCTGCTCCCTATCCTCAAACTCTATCCTGCCACCGCCAGGGCCAAGTCTCTGCTTAGGCCCTAGTGCCCCACAGGTGACCTAGTGCCAAGCTCAGCCCTTGTTGTTGGTTATTGAGGAAGATGTCCTTACCTTCAGTGGCCAGGTGAACCCCAATTACCTCGGTAGAGGTTGGCAAATTCAGCCTAGTATGTAGGAATGTGGCAAATAAATGCCCAGACCCTCCCCCAAAGCTTTCTCTATGGCTCTGTTAGCCTTTCACTTAGCCCTCTCAGGGGCTAATGAGTCCCAAGCTTCCCGCCACACTGACACGGAAGCATTGCGGACCAATCATCAACACTCCAGGCCACTACTTGCCTATGCACTGCAAGTGTGTGTGAGCCTGTAACAGAAGGGCCATGCCTTGTAGCCAAGGTCATGCCGAGTGAGCCAAGTCATTACCACACAGTGAATGACCAGAACGTGAGGCGGAGACCGCACCTCCCCTCAAACCATCAGGCCACTACTTGCCCGGGTGCTGCAAGCCTGTGCGAGCCTGTAAGGAAAGGGCCATGCCCTGTGAGACAAGATCATACTATTCAACATAAAATGGAGGTCGCTCCTCCCCTCCAGCTCATGAGGCCACCATGCTTATTGTGCAAATCTGCATGAGCTTATACTAGAACGGCCATGGCCCGCAGCCAAGGTCATTACTGCCCAAGTGAATGACCAGTACATGAGGCAGAGGGCTGCTCCTCCCTTTGAGGGCACTGGACCATCTTGACTATGCGTGCACATCTGTGGGGCCTGTAACGGAAGAGCCGTGCCTTTGGGAAGCCCAGCTCATTACCCCCAGGTGAATGACCAGGAGTGAGGCAAATGACCCCATGTCCCATCAAGCAGAAGTAGCAGCTTGGCGACTTCCGGTTTGGGATTCATGGAGGTCTGACGCAGCTCCAACTGTGGAGCTGACCGGACTGCCGTTTTAAGCGGCCGGCGGGGGCAAAATAGCCCGCGGCCGACTGCTCTCAGGCGGAGAGCAGGCAAAGAACGCTCAAGACCTCAGGGCGCGTTGATCTCGGGCGAGGGGGGGCTCTACGCGACGGGCCCCCTCACGACCCTTGAGGTCCGACCCTGTGACAGGTCGGCTATGATCTCTGCGGCAGTTTCGGGGCCAATGCGGTTGGCATAAGACCTACGTACCCAAGCTTCAACAGGGGAAAGAGGAGTAGAGGAGAAACGAAGATTGAAACAGTGATTACAACCCATGGAAAGTGAATGGGAAGGTAAAGATCACTATCTTCTGATACGGGACAGATTGTTAAAAGTAAAGAAGATTAAAAGTAGATTTTAAAACTGCAACAGGCTAACTATAAGGAGGAGAAGACTCGGCAAGAGTCGAAATAGAAAAAAGACTAAGTTTAAAGAAGTTATTAAAGAATTTGGACTATTGTTTTGAATACTTGCGGTTATGGAGCTGTGAGAAAATTTTACCATCGCGAGAGCTACTGCGGGAAGTCGGGAGACAGGAAGTACGTAATAACAATAGAGTTGCTGGAGAGAAGCGGCCCCTGCCGGAGGGCAGGAAGAAGGGAATCGCCATCTTTGAAAGGGGAAAAGCCGCGGCTTCAGCGGAAGAGGAAGTAAGCCATTTTGGATTACAAAAACCATAGAAGAACCATAGAGAAAAGACGCCCGACATTTTGGATTTTCTAAAAGTTTTTTCTTTGCAAAAAGACCGGGACATTTAAATTAAAAATTAAAAAGACACTAAATTTTACGCCACGGAGTTAAGGAAGAGGGCGGACTTGTGGGAGCGAGCTAAGGCAAGCCCCACGAAGTCGAAAAAAGAGTGGCAATCGGCAATAGAGAACCTAGACAAAAAACTCCTAGAAGTGATTAAAGAACTTAAGGACATGAAACCGGAGCTGATCAAAGAGGTTAAACAGACAGTGAAAAGTGAGCTGTCAGAAGTAAAGAAAGGTATGGAAACAATGCAAAATGAACTGCAAGGAACACAGCAGAGAGTTAAAGTAGTAGAAGGCGCGGTGGAGAATCTAGCTGACACGCAACAAACAGAGATGAGACTGATGAGGGGGAGAATGGCGGTTGCGGAAAGTAAACACATGGAGAAGCAGCTAAGATTTCGCAGCTTGCCGGAAGTGGAAGGAAAGACAGCGCAAGAACAGATGACTGAGGTGTTAGCTGAATACCTGGGGAAGGAGGAGGAGGAAGTTGTGGCTATCCTGGACGTGGTATATCGTGACCCAGAATTGCGACCCAGAGGAAATTACCAAGAGATGTGATTGTGCAATTTACGACCCGAAATATGAAAGAGAAGATTGTGACTAAACAGTTTCAAGATCCATTGGAGATTGACGGCAAGACGATTATCATTATGAAGGAATTACCCAGATCGGTGTTATTGGACCGGAAAAAATATAAGGCGCTAATTCAGATTTTGAAGGACATGAAAATCAGGTACAGATGGGAATTACCAGAAGGAGTGTCCTTTGAATTTGGAGGGGCCAAAAAACGCATCAGATCCGAACGAGAGATGGAGCGATTTATAAGAGACAATGAAAAGGACTTACCAGCAACAAGATTATGATTATGGAGTGTAAAGTTTTATCTTGGAATGTAAATGGACTTAATTCACCGAATAAGAGAAAAAGCATTTTTCACTGGCTATTAAAACAAAAATGTGATATTGTATGTTTGCAAGAGACTCATATTCGAAAACAAGATGTAAAGTATCTAAAATCAAAAAAATTGGGCAATGATTTTGCAGCGGCCTCTAATAAGAAAAAAAGGGGAGTAGTGCTTTATATTAAAGAGGAGCTGCAGCCAAAGTTTGTAATGAAAGATGTGGAAGCCAGATTTATAGCAGTGGAATGCGTATGGAATTCAAAGAGAGTGCTGGTAGTTGGAATTTATGCACCTAATGGAGCAAAAGAAAGCTTCTTTGAGGATTTAAGGAAGCAACTAGATGAACTTTCATATGACCAGATAATACTTGCTGGAGACTTCAATGGAGTGACAAATTTGGATTTAGACAAAAAATCATCAACTGCACAAAAGAAGAGAGGACTGCTACCAAAGTTGTTTTTTGAATTGATACAACAGGAAACCTTAGAAGATGTATGGAGAAGACAAAACCCGAAAAGCAGTCAATTCACGTTTTACTCCGCAAGACACTTTACACTATCGAGAATTGATATGATCTGGGCCTCAAAAGACTTAGCGTTATGGACTGAGGAAGTGGAAATAATGCCGATGGTAGGCTCGGATCATAATCCAATTATGTGGAAATTGGGGAGAAGGAGCAAAAGGAAAGGATGGAGAATAAACGAGGACCTACTTCAAGAGGGAGAGAATATGGAGATGCTGAGAAGAGAGACAAAGTTCTTCATACAATACAACTTGAATAAAGAAGTACCAACCAACAAGGTTTGGGACACTTATAAGGCGGTAATTAGGGGCATACTAATGGACTTAAATGGAAGAGCCAGAAAAAAGAAAGAGGAGAAGAGACAGGAGATTATGGAGAAAATAAAAGCCAAAGAAATACAGTTAAAGAAGAGACCAGGGAAAAAGAAAATTTATCAGGACATTAAAATATTACAAGAACAGCTGACAGCAATGAATAATAAAGAATTGGAGTGGAATCTTAAAAGACTGAATCAAAAAGGGTTTGAAGGTGCAAACAAACCTGGGAAATATTTGGCATGGCAATTGAAAAAGAGAAAGGAAAAGAAAATAATAAATAAAATATGTGAAGATAACAAAACGTATTTGGAACAGACATCCATTAGTAGAGCCTTCTATAAATTTTATGCTAAATTGTATAATAAGAAAGAGGTGAATAAAGAATCAATAGCGACATATTTGGAGAAAATGAAGCTCCCAGTAATCTCGGAAGCGTGGAGAGGTAGACTGAACAACGAAGTAACGGATGAGGAAATAAAAATGGCAATACAATCAACAAATTTGGGAAAGGCGCCAGGGCCAGATGGACTTACAGCCAAATTTTATAAGACAATGGCCAACGAACTGGTACCATTCCTAAAAGAAGTGATCAATGGAGTATTAAAGGATCAACGGATTCCAGATACCTGGAAGGAAGCTAATATTTCATTGATCCCCAAAGAGGGCCAAGATCTGACTAATATGAAAAATTACAGACCCATATCCTTACTTAACAATGACTATAAAATCTTTGCGAAGATACTGGCAGAGAGAGTGAAGGGATGGCTTTCGGAAGTTATTGAGGAGGAACAAGCAGGTTTTTTACCTGGTAGACAAATTAGAGACAATTTAAGGACAGTGATCAATGCTATTGAGTATTATGATAAGCGTTGTGACAAAGAGGTTGGTTTCTTCTTTGTTGATGCTGAAAAAGCGTTTGACAATTTGAACTGGGACTTTATGTTTGCCACTATGGAAAAGCTACAAATGGGAGAAAGATTCATAAGAGCAGTTAAAGAAATCTACAGAGACCAGAATGCAGCAATTGTGGTGAATGATGAGACTACTAAGAAATTGACTATAAGTAAAGGAACAAGACAAGGTTGCCCGTTGTCTCCGCTATTATTCATTTTGGTATTGGAGATACTGATGACACAAATACGACAAGATGAAGAAATCCGCGGAATAAAAATAAAAGACTTTTCTTATGTCAGAGCATTTGCGGACGATATAATGTTAATTGTGGAAGACCCAATGGAGAATATGCCAAAAGTGATAGAGAAGATTAAGGAGTTTGGAGATTTGGCAGGGTTTTATATTAACAAAAAGAAGTCAAAGATACTATGCAAAAATATGACTAAGCAAAAACAACAACTGTTAATGGAAATAACGGACTGTGAAGTAACAACTAAGGTGAAATATTTGGGAATTGAACTGACTGCAAAGAATATAGATCTATTCAAAAATAACTACGAAAAATTATGGACTCAGATTGAGCAAGATTTGATCAAATGGAATAGATTGAATTTGTCATGGTTGGGAAGGATTGCAGCAGTTAAGATGAACGTGTTACCAAGAGTAATGTTTTTGTTACAGACAATACCAATTATCCGAGACTCTAAGCAGTTTGAACAATGGCAGAGGAAAATATCAGACTTTGTTTGGGCAGGCAAGAAGCCTCGAGTGAAAATGAAAGTTTTACAAGATGCAAAGGAAAGAGGCGGAATGCAACTGCCCAATCTAAGACTTTATTATGATGCAATCTGCCTAGTGTGGCTGAAAGACTGGATGACACTGAAGAATAAGAAATTATTGGCCCTAGAGGGATATAAAAAAATATTCGGATGGCATGCATACCTATGGTACGATAAAGTGAAAGTGAACTCTATGTTCTTACATCATTACATACGGAAAAGCCTATTTGCAACTTGGAAGAAGTACAGAGACTTTCTACAAGAAGGAACCCCCATGTGGGTGGTTCCATATGAAGTAATAGATCCGAGAGCTGTCGATACTGAGCAACAGTGTTTAACATATAAGGAGATAACCTGAATAGAATCTTCCAAACTTAAAATAAAGACACAGGACGAGTTATCACCCAACTATGACTGGTTTCAGTATAGGCAGATCAGAGATCTCTACAACTCGGACTGTGCAAAGGGAGGCATAAGAACAGAGAATTCGGAACTAGAGCAGACACTTTTAAAAGAGGATAAGAAGGAAATTTCCAAGGTATACCAAGTACTGTTGAAATGGTATACTGAAGATGAAATAGTTAAAGTACAAATGGTGAAGTGGGCCATAAATTTTAACAAAGAAATAACAATGGAGGCATGGGAACACTTGTGGAAAAACACAATGAAGACTACAACGTGTACTAATATTAAAGAGAACATTTACAAAATGATCTATCGTTGGTACATGACACCAAAGAAGATTGCGCTAGGGAATTCGAACACTTCTAATAAATGCTGGAAATGTAAAAAACATGAGGGCTCTCTGTACCATATGTGGTGGACGTGTGAGGTAGCTAGGCAGTACTGGGGAGAAATAATAAAAGTAATAAGTGAGATTTTACAATTTCAAATTAATAAGAACCCAGAACTCCTGCTACTGAACTTGGGAATGGAGAACATTCCAGCCCAATATAGAACATTGCTATTTTACATGACAGCAGCGGCCAGACTTTTGTATGCGCAAAAATGGAAAGTACAAGAAGTGCCAACTATTGAGGACTGGACTTACAAATTGCTGTATATGGCCGAAATGGACAAAATGACAAGAAAATTGAGAAATCTGGACCCAGGACAGTTCAACACAGACTGGAAGAAGCTGAAGCAATATATGTTGAAGAAATGGGAGGTGAGAGGAGAACTGTGGCAGTTTGAGAACTATTGAAACATGACAAAAGGTAGAGGGGGGTGACTTTACCGGAGGGTAGAGAGAGAAACGAAAATGTCTAAGCAGTTATCTTGTTAGATTGTTATATATAGAAAAATATATAGAATATGGATAGAAAATAACTAACTATAAGGACCGACTAATTAATACTGTTTCTGGTATAAACGTGTAATATGTTAAACTGAATAAGTCTACCTGAAGAAACATATGGATCAAATTGATTGATAACTTTTGACGATAGTTATATAGATGTATAATTAAAGAAAGAGGAAATTAATAATATAATTAAATATAACTAAAGTAGAATGAAGACAAGATATGTAGAAAGTAATATACAGAATATAAGTTAAATTGGTTGACTTATATGAACGCATGGATTATATGGTTTATATGGCATATGGTTTATAGAAACATTTGAAACCAGGAAATTATGAAATTATGGAAAAAGGGACAAATTGTTTGTCTAATACGGAAGAAGGGACTTAAAGATAGGGTACAGAGTGTTAAAAATAGTTAAAGAATTATTGCTTAGATTAAAGGGAAAGTATATGTTTGTTAGATAGATGAATTTAAAATGAGTAAGGGAAAAGGGACAAAGGGTTGGAAAACTGTTGGAAGTCTACAAAAAAGGGGGGAAAGGGAGGGGGTTAGAAATTGGGAAACGGGAATTGATTGTAATGTGAAATCAAATGATTCTAATTCCAATAAAAAATTTATTAAAAAAAAAAAGAAGTAGCAGCTTGGCCATCACTTTCCCCATGGCTAATGCAGAGTCAACCAGAGGGCTTGGGTCATCACTTAAGGGCTTCGGTCATCACTGCGCTAATGCTGAGGATCTAACTCTTGTGCCCAACATTAATGTCGTGCAACCCCGGAAACTGCCCGGGCTTACATCAAACTGGGAGGTTTACTGGTGAACCTAAATGTGCCTAAGCAGCCTGATGGTTGCCACTGGATATGAGGCAAGCCCCTTAATAGTCCACTCCCCCATAATTGTGGGAAAGATCCACCAGCTCAGCCATAACACCTACAGACCAACTGGTACCCCAGCGTAGAGACTGCCAGCCACTTTGTCATAGGTTCGCCACATGCTGGAAGTGATGCCACCCAGTTGCCAAGCAACAACAGCCCTCCCTGGAGGATTAGCTCAGAGGAAATCCAAGGGACAAGCTGCACCATTCCATCTGCAGTCAAGACCAGGTGCTGCCTTATAACATAAACACAAGGACCGGTCTCCAAAACCCTCCTCAAAATCCTATGCCACTTGGATGAAAAAGGGTTAGGTATGCCTAATTGTCCACATGAAGTGGTCTGAGGAGTTATCTAGTTCCCTCTCCCACAATCCAACTTCCATGAGGATTGGATAATTCCAATCATATATGGTTTATAGTAAGACTCCCTTACTGACTGGTCAATGGGCCACTGCTCAGCCCACCAGTGCCCCTGAACAAAACCCAGAATCCACTGGGCCCCAAGGCAGCAGAAACTCCAAGGAAATGCCACTGATCAGCCCACCAGTGCCCCTGAACTAAACCCAGAAGCCATTGGGTTCCAAGGCAGCGGAAGCCCCATGGAAACTCCACTTCTAGGTGGCAACACCCTGGAGACAAGGCTTGGTGCCCCGCCAGCTGCTGGAGCTCCCATAAAGAAGGCCAGCTAGCAGCCGACTGGCCCAGGTGCAGTAAACCTTCTTAAGTCTCATTTACTTGTCCCCTCCTCAGGTCCACCTCATCCTTCTCCTCTGCTTCCTGAAGAGGAAAGTTAACCCCCAACATGCTTCTCCCTTTATGACTGGCCCCTTAGGACTGAGTCAAGTAACAATCCAGTGGCCAAACTGTGAAACTCAAAGGCAAGACCCAAGATGATACAACCCAGGAGCCTAAACATGGGAGTTGAGAGACTGTTGCCTGACCCCCTGGAGCACCCACAGCCAGGCACTAGAGACCAGTGGACTTACTTACCTTGTCAATCAGGTCCACTGTCACCTCAAAATGACTGGATTACAGCAGCCGAGGCCAGATCCGCTACTGTCTGTCAATTGTGCTAATCTGGTAGAAAGATCAGATCACATCTTAGACTTCGATGCCCTGCATGACAGCTTTTCCAATTTCAGCAGATGCAATAACACAGCATGCCATTAGGTGGCCTGAGTGACAAAACCTAAAAAAACAGTTATCTAGGCCCAGAAAGGCTGCAAATTGAGCAGGGAAAAGGGGGAGAGGTTTAACCAGCCACCACCCTGGATCTGTAGATCCTTGCTAATCCAGTAAAAATAATGCGTGCAGCAAACTACCCTTCAGATGACTGCAAGCCTCCCCCACCCAAGCCTCAGTCACGCCTGCACTGCTGCTGCTGCTGCTGTCAATACTCTCTCCAAATGAAGTGAAAACAGTGAGGGTTGCCTAGATAGGCTGGAGGCCTGCAGGGGCTGACCCTAACCCTGATTCAGCCCTCCTGACAGAGAGATATTGATAGTAGTGTTTCCTTCCTTCCCTTGGCCACTTCATCATCCTCAAAGGAAGAGTCTGTTGGCAACTTCACAGGAGGCCTATTCACTGGCTGCTTGCCCTTAGCAGGGCTATTGCCCTTTCTGGGTGGCATGATCAAAACGTACACTAATGTAATGTAATGTAAAATGACTGCTTTTAGAGCTTCAAAGTCCAATAGGAACACAGCACCCATAAAATGGAAGCCCAAACACTGCATAGGCCGCACAGGCCTCTATAAAATGGCTGTCAGTGCAAGGAGGCTAAGCAGGCCACCATGAGACACACTCAAAATGGTCACTCCCAACACAGGATAAGCTGCAAAAGCCCCACTAAAATGGCTGCTACTGCCAGTAAGCAGGACGTAAATCAGGTCACACAAATTCCACACTCAAAATGGCCACCCCCAGAGCTGAGCATATTGTAGATGCCTTCACAATATGGCCGCTACTGCCAGGAGGCTATGCAGGCCACCAGGTGCTACTCTCAAAATGGCCATACACAACTGAATAAACTGCCAAGCCCTCCCACAAAATGGCCCCTGCTGTCTGAAGCCCTTAGACCAAGCTAGGCCGGTAGCAATAAAGTATGAATCAATCCACCCCTCAGATGGCTGCAACTCACCCATGAGGCCTATAGCAAAGCCTATTGCTGCTGCTGCTGCTTCTGGAAGTAGTCTTTCCCAATGAAGTAAAATGTGGGGGAGGGGAGGGGAGAGGAGAGGATCCTAGGTAGGCCAAAGGCCTGCAAGGGCTGGGTATAATCCTGCTTTAGCCCTCCTGACTGATAGACAACAAGTCCCAAATGTAAATAAGAAAAAAGTCTCTGCCAAACCAATGAGCCTGGCGCTGGGCCCCAGCTCTCCTCCTGGAGTTTGAAGGTAGAAAGCAGGGGAATATCACAGCTTCTCCAGGGCAGCTATCACTGCATAACCATGATAGCCTTTGGTAAAACAGCCTCAGAGGAGCTTGGCTGAGAGAGCTTGAGATGTGCTCTGCTCAGGCCGATCACGCAGAGCAACTGCCAGCCAGCTGGGTGGAGCTGCCTCATAAGGCTCCTGTCTCCGCTCTCCAGCTTGAGACCCAGATACCATGAAAATGCTCTGTCTCCTCCTCCTTCCAGGGAGGCAAAGAGCAGCCCCCAGCCTTATCAGTAGAGGCTGCTGGCCTGGAGGGCCATACTCTCAATACAACGCACCTCACAGGGTGATTGTTGTTGTGGGGATAACATACTTTGTGGGTGTTAAGTTATCCTGAAGGGTAGTATATAAATCAAATATTGTTGTTGTTAATGAAAATGATCGGACCCACAAATTAGGCTGAATGTGTAAAGTTGCTCTTAGCCTAATGGAGAAAAAGAGAATGGAATACACAGTGCATTCAATTTTTATCTCTGGAGGTTGCATTTCTGAGAGTCTTCTGAAAAGGACTTTACAATAAAAGACACGGCAGTCCTGTTATTAATTTGACTTACTTCATTTTGTGACCCATCAAAACGTCCATCCATATTTCTTCTGCTGAAGGTATAGATAAATATACATTAATTTCAGAGCTCTGTTTTCTATCCCTTGGTCTCATGCATGGATCATATAATTTTATTCAGTGCAGTAAACAACCCTGTAAGAACAAAGAATATTAAAGGACATAAAATAAGGTCATTAACTATGGAGAACTACTTTGGCGGGTTACCCATCTAATGAATGAATATGTGGCCAAAAGTTTTACTAGGGTATATTAATAAAAATTTAGCTTACTGGTTGCAGAAAGTATTTTGCATTGCCATCCATAAACAGAGACATTTTAAAATACCCAGGTTTAATATAATGTGTTAGTGAATATGTCAAGTGAAAAAATGGAGAAAGATCTGTGACACGCTTTATTTTATTTACTTTACAAAGCTTATACTCCACCATTCTGTCCTCACAAGAGCCACCAAAGCAGCTAACAAATTAAAAACATACATAATAAAATCAAATCTTAAAAACCATTAAAATCAACAAAAACATATCATTAAAACAGTTAAAACAAGAAATAAAACACATACCAACACATAAAAACAGCAACTAAAACATTTTTACATACTTCTTACATATATATATATATGTACTATTTCACACTAGAAGGTTAAAATCTCTGATTCTCTACGGTTATGCTACAATCACAATTGTACTCTTATAAGGATCTCTCTTTACTTATTTTCATGAGCAATCTCATGATGCTGTCTTATACGCAGTGGCTAGACATTAGTCTAGGCAGAGCAGTATTGTCCTTTCTGACTAGCAGTGGCTCTCCAGGGTCTCAGGTCAAGGTCTTTTATATCACTGACTACTGATCCTTTCATCTGGACATGCCAGAGATTGAACCTGGAACTTTCTGCATGCAAAGCAGGCGCTCTGCCAATGAGCATGTCCCTTCCTATTAAAATCATGCTTTAACTCCATGTAGAACAATAAGAAAAGTTACCTGAGCAGACACTGAGCTAGATTTAGAATGATATCATCCTAAAGATAAGATAAGATAAGATAAGATAAGATAAGATAAGATAAGATAAGATAAGATAAGATAAGATAAGATAAGATAAGAGCAAACTAGGTGGGATTAAGCACCAAGCGGTGATTTAATTTGCTGGCAGAATTTGCTGGCAGAGGATGTAGTCATGGCCACAGACATAGAAAATTATTAAAGGAGATTAGACAGAGGCTGTAATTCTAAAGACACATTCCTGGGAGTAAGCCCTATTGAATAACATGAGACTTACATCTTAGTAAATCTGTCTAGGATTGCTTCACAAGTCATGGAAGATAGGTCTATCAGAGGCTGCTGGCCATGGTGACTGAAGGGAGCTTCCACATTCAAAGGCAGTGGACCTCTGAACACCAGTGCCAGGAGGCAACTTCATGGGAAGATCTCAGCCTCTATGCCCTGTTCTTGGCTCTCCGTACCAACTGGTTGGCCAATGTGTGAGAAGGGATGCTGAACCACTGGTCTGATCCAGCAGGGTTCTTCAAAGGTATGAGAAATTTCAGCGCACAGGGTTGACTGAAGTGGACAAGTTCTGCTTCCTAATCAGAGAATACTATTCTGTTGCATTAGCCATCTCAGTGGATATTTTGGATTGTCAACATTATGTTCTGTTAAACTGCGTAGTAACTCGAGGGAATCCATGAGCTTCCCCAGCCTACATATACTGTTAGCATCTTCAGAAAATCATCAATGATCCAACATCTGCTGCTGGGCAAGCATTCCTTTAAAAAAAATGCTCACAAATGAGTAGGATTTAGTGATGGTGCTGTTCTTTTAGATGTATGAATTTTAATGTTTGTACCACTGATTGTACTACCGATTTTAATGTTTGTATTTATATTATTTTAGTAGTGTTGTTATATATATGCTGTAAACTGCCTTAAGCACTAAATATGGTGGAGAGGTGATATATAAGTTAAATAAATAAAATTTAAAAATAGCACATACCTAATGATCTAGGGACATTTATTCCAATTCTTTAGGCAGACACTTTGTAAAGCAGTACTTCAAGTGCCACCTATCTCACTAGTCCTTTAAAGAGTTTTAAAATTTAGACATATTCAGCATGAATTTATGCATCAGTTTTTAAGTCAAGGGTTGGCACTAAATAGATAACACATAAATGTGTCGATTGATGTGACATTTATTTCACATCAGAAGCTAGACCTTTACATTAATCTAAAGCACAGTTATCAGAATGCTGTTCTACCATAATATCATACAGCATACTTTTAGACATAGTAAAAGGGATGTTCCTAACACAGAGTATCAAGAAGCAGCTTCAGAGTCCCAGCCTGATGTTTAATTGCTCTGCAAGAGCACTTATACTGCTGCTGTGAGCTGCAGGCTAACCAGCGTGCAAGGTGAACTTTCTGAATGGATGATCTGCATGCCTGTCAAACTATGTAGAAGGCAAGAAGCATTGACTCAGTGATCCACAAATTGATCTAATCAAAATGCAACTTTATGCCATTCTACAATGGATTGATCATCCCTTGCTGTCAAGTTTTTAGAGCTGCCTCAACACATTTTGTTTTAATAACGTGGAAGCTTGTTTAACAAGCCCAGTCCAGGACGAATGGCACAATAATTGTTTATTGTTACCTCACCACTTTGTTTCTAAAACAGATTTGGATGATAAGCCAGCTCTGGCTGTTCCTGCTCTGGAAATATGTTGCCACTGTGGTGCATGTCCTGGTAACATCTAGATTAGATTTCTGCAATGAACTCTACATGGGGCTGCTCTTGAAAACTGTCTAGAAACTAAAGTTTACAGAATGCTGTGGCCAGAGTGTTGACCAGAGTGAGTCATCATTAGACATGGGCACGAACAGCATTACGAACGGAAAAAACCCACGAACAGCCTGTTCGTCTGTTCACAAACAACTCATTCGTGAGGCTCCATTCCTAATGAACAAGTGGATGTTGCAAGCCTCGTTGGTTGCCTTCGTCAGCTGTTCATCAAGCCAGAAAGTCTGAGGCCTTTCAATCAATTCCCCTGGCAACGGCAGAGACTGAACTCTGTTTGAACTCCTTCTGGCTTTCCTTGCTTAACCTTTCAAAGTACTTCCAGCAGAGAGTCCTGTTTTTGCCACTGTGAACAGAAAATGAAAACAAAGCACCATGCATCATGCCTTTCCTGGGGTGCAATCTCTCTGAAACTTGGGGGGTCTTCGGAGGACAGTGAGGACTATGTCCCCTGCAAATCTGATGGGTATTGGACATTGGGAAGAACAGTTTGTAACCCCTTAAAGTAGCTTCTACCAGAGAGTCCTGTTTTTGCCACTGTGAAGAGAAAATGACAACAAAGGGAATGACTCATGGATCATGCCTTTCCCGGGGTGCAATCTTTCTGAAACTTGGGGGGGGGGGTCTTCGGAGGGAAGTGAGGACTATGTCCCTTGCAAATTTGGTGGGTATTGGACATTGGGAAGGTCAGTTTGTAACCCCTCAACCCCTTCCAACAGGCAGTTCTGTTTTTGCCACTGTGAACAGAAAATGACAGTAAAGGGGGAACACATGGATCATGCCTTTCCCGGGGTGCAATCTTTCTGAAACTTGGGGGGTCTTCGGAGGACAGTGAGGACTATGTCCCCTGCAAATCTGATGGGTATTGGACATTGGGAAGAACAGTTTGTAACCCCTTAAAGTAGCTTCTACCAGAGAGTCCTGTTTTTGCCACTGTGAAGAGAAAATGACAACAAAGGGAATGACTCATGGATCATGTCTTTCCCGGGGTGCAATCTCTCTGAAACTTGGGGGGCCTTCAGAGGCCAGTAAGGACTATGTCCCCTGCAAATCTGGTGGTTATAGGGCATTGGGAAGGTCAGTCTATGGGGTGTTTAATGGGCCCTGCCCCTTGCATGTGGCAGGAAAGGGCCCTTTAAACTATCAGCTGGCAGGCAGCTGGGGGGGGGAATTCCCCCTGCCACCTGCCAGCTGATAGTTTAAAGGGATCTTTAAAGGGCCAGGAACAAAAAACATGTTTGTGAACAGGGTCACGTTAATTACTGTTCGTTGTTCATTGTTTGTGGATGCCAATGAACAACAAACAGCTTGTTCATTTTTTCCCCATTCATGCCCATGTCTAGTCATCATAAGGACCACATCACTCCAGCCTTGTTCCATTTACATTGGCTTGTTCCATCACATGGGCTGGGAACACGCGCACGAAAGGGGAATGTAAGTGCTGAGTCCCCCACCTTCTGCTGGGAGGACAGAGGGACCTGGCAACCCTAGTAGCTGCCCAACAGTCACCTTGCTGCCTTTCCCCAAGCATTCTTTGGGCTCTATAAACATTGAGCCCCATTGTAGTGTGTGTGTTGAAACTTGGAGGGTTAATGATGTGTTCTGTGTAGGGTTGCCAGGTTCCCTTACACCGCTGAGCCATGGTCCTGTCCTCCATCTGTGACTGGCTTAACAAGTCCATACCTACTTCCTACTGCAGAAGGGATGCTTTTGTATTCCCCTCTAGTTTTTATTATTTAGAAAGTGTATATGCCTCCCCACCTGGGACCTGTTCAAGGTGTTTATGAACCACAATGAAAACAGCAATAAGAATGATCAATAATAAAACAAGCCATTAAAAACAAGCTAGGTCATAAAAACACCATAAATCAACATTTAGTGGCCTAAAATGATATTTATAAAACAATCCTCAGGCTAAAGGCAGACCATAAAAACAATATAAGAGTGGAAAGTCCTATGTCTGCAAAATTTGTAAACCACACCAGGATAGCAACAGCGTAACTCTATTTCTTAATGTCAGAGTATACAAGGCCTCAGCCAGGTGTATATTTTAGAAACAAACTTTACTAGCCCCGCCTCTCCAGAAACTTGCCTAGTCTGTTCTCTAAACAAATGTATCTGCAACTTGGCCAGTAGGTGGCAACAGAAATGAATATATATACTACAATGAAAAGCCTGGATGAAAGAAATAGGCATTTTGCCTGGATTATACCATTCTGATGTGAGTTCTCCGTGTCATGGAACTGAATTGCATGCATATTCTTTTTGGGCCACTATCAGTATGCCCTGGATTCTGGAGTGCAGTATGCATTGGGATTCACCTATTGTTTTGCACATTTCCATAATGAAAGTTCTGTGGAAGTTCAGATTGTAACATGCATTGAATATGTATAAAAATTTATTTAAATGTACAGCAAAATGTGCATCCACACATCCACTGTTCACATACATTCTCAGTGGATTATCTGAAGGATTTAAAATGCTATGATTGTCACAGCAAAACTGTGAGACCCCTACAGAATGGAATGGAACTGGTGACATTTGTC
Source organism: Eublepharis macularius (assembly GCF_028583425.1). Lineage (NCBI taxonomy): Eukaryota > Metazoa > Chordata > Lepidosauria > Squamata > Eublepharidae > Eublepharis > Eublepharis macularius. The sequence continues at coordinate 39,954,481 of NC_072791.1, forward strand.
AAACCCAACTTCCTAGGGAATAAGAGCCAAACCTTTCATTTCTCAGGTAACTTCACATCACTCCTGAGAATACAATCTGCTGCAGCTATTGTGTAAAAAAACCCAAAAAACTGGTTTATACCTGCATGCATCTTTGTGCTTCCTGACTGGGAATTATCATTTTACAGGAATCAGGATCATTATTGTTTGAAGATGTTCAAAATCTGCCTTTCTGGTATTGTTTGATTAGGTGAACACATATCTTGTTTCCCTACCAGCCCATCATTCGCCACTATTGTGTGCATTTTTTTATCCTTGGCTTATGGGTCCTTATTCTTTCCTACAATGCTACTATCAAAGGGCTTAGTCCTCTCACAAGGAGAATTTATTGTTACAATAAAAAATAAAACCCCTTTCTCCCCCAACGTTCACTGTTTTGAAGACAGAGTGAATAAGCTTGGGGAATTGACAGTAGTATACCACTGGGTCATTGTACCAAGCTGAAAAGTTGGCTCAGCAGACAGCTGTAGACAGTAATAAAGAAAAGACTGCCTAAGGGAGAAAACAGGGCTGTTTGATTTGTTGGGGGGAAATGTACATTATTTCGGAGCGTGACAGAGAACCATTAGGCTGCGTTTGAATTTTGACCAGCCAGAGAGTTTGTGAGTGGAGTTTTATTCATGTACTCATAAATTACTAGCTGGAAGAGAGTTCATAAGAAATTGCATGTTTATCTATCACTTTGGGGAGTTTGGCCATTTGGTAGAGACTTTTGTTAAATGACTGCGCCAACCTTGTTTTTTAAAAGCAAAACAACTGGCAAAATTTGTTTTCCTGTGTGAATGAATGCTCAATGGCCAGGAAAGACATTTCAGCTGAACAATATCAAGAGAGTTGGTCATTGGCATAGTGATGGTTTATGTGACAAGTGAATTCCTGCCCATTCAACTGCTGTAACCCAGCAGCTTCATAGGTTAGAAAACTGATTATCTTCCAAAGGAAGAGGCCATGTCAGGCCTGCTACCATTGATTGAATTGTGTGTCATGCTGGCTCGTAATAAGCCAGAAGGCCAAAGAAACCCCATTATTTTTAACTTCTGTAAGGTGAAGCCAATCTCTTACTTGAAAGGCATGTCTTTGGGGGGGAAGCCTATCAAATTCAATTGGCCTGCAATTTGTGGCATTCGTGAGAGTTGGATAAACGAAACTGTGTGCTGCATGGGGAGGTGCCATGGCTTAGTAGGAGAGTATCTGCATTGCATGTACAGGTCAATCTCTGACATTTTTTTTTTTTTTAGATTTTAAGGATCAGGTCACAAGTGATGAGAAAGACTTCTTCACCCTGGACACTGGAGAGTTTCTGCCAGTCAGTAGGCAGTAATGATTGGACCAAAAGTCTGACTCAGTATAAAGCAGATTCATGTTTTCAGGAAAGGATAAAGCACTTTGGACTAGTAAGCAGAGCTCTTCCTCTTGTGCTGTGAAAGCATTTTTGTCACTGTTTCTGTGGACTTTAAATATAGCTTTAGACTGTAATTTATTGCTGTCTTCTTGACATGTTTTGTGATTTTATCGTTATCTACGCTTTCTCTGTACCTCTACCTTGGGCCCACTTTCTGGGAAAGGAAGGAAGGAAGGAGGCTGAGTAGATAATTATTATATATGGGATTATATTTATGTGCAGTTGTAGCAATTTACTGGTTGAGGTATCCTTAACATGTTACAGTGATGCCATGAGTTCATAAAAGAAATGATATATATTTCAAGTTATATGAGCAGGGTCAATTCTGCTGCTTTCTCCATTAAATCATCTCCAACTCGGATCAGGACCCCATCCCACATGCCATGCTATTTACAATGGAACCTAAAGTTGCCCATTTGTGGCAGGCATAACCCACCAGAAAATAAAGCTAGAAGTCCCAAACTGGCTTCAAGATGATGATGGGACTTGCCGCCTATGGTTGAAGGCCGTGGGGAGAGCGTGCGGCACGGCAACAAAGCAGATATACACAGAACTGGAGCAAACAAAGCCACAACTTTATTAAAACAGCAAGTAAGGAGTATTGGCGTAGCATCTGGATCAGATCCACAGCGTCGGGTGACCCGCCTGTCAGCCGATGAACCCCATCCCCCTCAGGCCAGGCTGAGGGAGGAAACCAGGAGTGGCATGAAGGGAGGAGATCACCCAGTGTACACCCCTTGGTGACTCCCATGCCACCTGGGAGTGGCGTGCTCTGGCAGCCCCCTGAGCTGGGCGTGCCCCTCACCACTCACCCCCAAGACTCCATAAGGGAATCCCCTTAATGGGGAGCCTGTGTGCGCAGGCCCCAGCCTCCCCAAAATGGGATCTGATCCAATGCCCACCGCCTAAAAAGTTGTGACAAAACTAAGTAAATTAGGGAGAGGAGGGAGGGTGACAGTCCGAGGGCGAAAGGGAGCCGGCGCAGACTGGAGGAGAGGTGGGGAGGCAGCGTAATTTATACCCCCCCCCCTGCTGGACCAGAGGGGAGACCGCAGGACTGCGGTCTAATGCCGGCCTTGCCTCCTGCGCAGAATCCGGGCGCCCGCGATTGGGCGCCCAAGATTCAAAGTGATTGGCCGCGGGCCCCACCGGGGATCCTGGGATGGCCCATGGCCGAGATGCCCACCACAAGTCTCCTGCCCAGCCCCGCCAGTGGCAAAACAGGCCCCCGGTAAGTCGGGAGGGCCTCACCTTCACAAAGGAGATCAGAACATCATGAGCAATGATCTCTCACCGCTGCCATGATATTTGCAATGAAAGCTACGATGTGCAGTTTGTGATGGAGATAATGCATCAGAAAATAAAGGTAGCCATTAGAGGCGGGCACGGACCATGGAAAAGACACAGACCATTGGTCCATGGTCTGTCATGTTTCACAGACCATGGACCACGAATTTTTCACAGACCTGCCACTGTTTGCAGACCGGTTCATTGGTCTGCGGTCTGTCACTTCCATGGGCCCTAGGATGGCTCCCTTCACATTCAGAGATGCCAAACTCACAGGGAGTCTTCAGCAGGCTCTCCTCCAGCCACTAACCAAGTTTGGTGAAGATTGGATTTTAGATGTCCGAGTTATAGACACCCAAAGCAGCTGCCCCCAGGAAAGTTCCATTAGCTATAATAGGAGTCGCAAGTGCCAATTGACTTGCATTGGCTCCATTGAGATACACTGCAGCCCCAAAAATTTGCAATGAAAACATGGAATGGAGTTAAAAAATCTTCCTCTGAGAACGGCAAGTGCTCTGCAGAGGTGCTGTTCTCTGTTATTTCTGCACAAGCTTAGATGCACTCCTCTGCTCTCAGCCTAGGGTTGCCAGCCTCCAAGTGGTGGCTGGAGATCTCCCTTAACTGATCTCCAGGCCACAGAGATGAGTTCATCTGGAGAAAATGGCTGCTTTGCAGGGAGATCTCTATTGCATTATACCCTGCTGAGGTTCCTCCTCTCCCCAAACCCTGCCTTCTTCAGCATCCACCCCAAATTCTCCAGGAATTTCCCAACCTGGAGCTGGCAACCCTATCTGGACCTGGAATGAAGGTCCCTCAGAGTGGAATGACAGTCCCTGGGAGCAGCTTAACTGCTCTGGGGCTTGAATGACGGTCTCTGGGAAGAGATCAAAGGGAGTGGGTAAAATTATTTTAAATGGATCCTCATGAATTCATATGATTTTTAGATTGAAACAAAATAAAAAGGCCATCATGTCATAGATCATGTCCTAATCTACAGACAGCACTGAAACAATCATGCACCCACTGATCTGTGGCACTGCCATGGCACAAAAACATGCTTCAAAAGCACAGCTCCCCATGGATCCTCTTGATTTTTACATGGGGCCACCCCAAATCCACTGCATAATCCCATATCATGTCTATTGCCACAATTTGCACCCCAAAAAAACAGGCATTCACTGCTTCATTGCAACACCACAGCGCAAAAACATGCTTCAAAACCATGGATCTTGATGGTCTAATGCAGGGCTTTTTTTTCAGCGGGAACTTGGTGGAATGGGGTTCCGGCACCTCTTGAAAATACTCGACAATAGCACGTAAAAATAATATTATTTCAAAGAATCCCATGTGTTTCTCCCTCATTTCCCTCTTGAGAATTCCGCCACCTCTTTTCCCAGAAAAAGACCCCTGGTCTAATGTCAAGGAATTCCCAAAGAGGGGTTAAGATCCTCCTGGAACAAACCCAGCTATGGGCAACGATTTCCTCTGCGGGGATGCAGCCAGAGGGCGGCAAACACTGGTGGACTAGGGGACAGGAAGACCTCTGGGGATGGAGGTTAAAATTACCATTGTGTGTGTGGGGGGGGGGGTACATTCACACTTTGCAAGGACAGAGGGTGGTCCAGAGCCCTGACTCGCCCAGGCACCTTTCCAGCAGGGACAAGTGCTCTAAATAATAATGATACTGTTAATAAGTATAATATATAAGAGTATTCTGCGAGTCCTCATAGGCTTAGCCCCTGAGCCTGGCTGCAGAACAGAAGCAGCCAGAATCTGAAGCAAAAGCTTCAAATATCTCCCTATGTGACTGAAAAATCCACCCTGCAGTTTCTCCTAGTCTTACTGCCTGCTGGAAACTGAGAAGTGGGGGGATTTACTCCTTCTGCTCTCATAGAGAAGAACAGGAGCTCTCTGTTTGACAGCCAGAGAAGGTCTGCGGACATCCCCTCCATTACCTAGGGAACTGATTGCTTGGTGCTGAGATGTCTGGTTTCATGGACCAATGGACTGGCTCAAAAGTTGTTGCGTCAGTGAACAAAACACATTCCACAACCTGCCTATTCACAAATGCTAAACCGGGCCAGTCCATGTCAAATTTTGGTCCATTTTTTGGTCCATACCCACCTCTAGTAGCCATTTTAAGATTAACCACCAGCTTCAGGATGATGGTGGGAGTTGCAATGCCAAACATGAAGGGAATGTGAACACCCTGGCCCACATTATCTGGAGAAACCCAGAACCCCCATGCTGTTTTCAATAGAAAGAACTTTCTTTGTTTGCAGCAGGCATAACTCACCAGAAAATGAAGCTAGAATTCCCAAAATTGGCCACTAGCTTCAGGATGATGATGAAACTTGCAATGCCAAAAATGGGAAGACTTAGAACATCCTGGCAGATTAGCTCTGAAACATCCCTCTGGTATTTGAAATAGAAGCAAAGATTTACTCATGAGAAGCCAGGAAAGGCAGATAGCACAGATGGGAAGGGTAGAATATATGTTCTCTGTTACAAAACAGAGGGTTTAACAACTCTCCTGACCTATCAGAATCTGAGTGGTGAAGTGGTTAGTGTCTGACTTTGATCTAAAGATCCAGGTAAGAATCTCCACTTTGCCACAGAAGCTTACTGAATCACCTTGCGCCTGTCACATCCTAGCAGCCTAACCTACCTCACAGGATTGCTGCTGTGAGGATAAAATGGAGAACAAGAAAATAACATGTGCCACTTTGGGTCCATTTTGGGGACACAGGTAGCAAATAGGGTGAGCTGAAAATATCCCCTCCTTTACAACAGAAAGGGTTTAAGAACCAACCTCAGCTATCAAAGCCAGTGTGGTGTACTGGTTAGAATGTCAGACTACGATCAAGGAAATCCAGGGCCATTTCCAGACGGCTCCCCGCTGCTCGGAAGAAGCCGGAAGATCACGAAAAAAACGCGGAAGATCACATTTTCTCGCGCGAGATTTGCGCAACGTCACATGACGTCGCGCAAATCTCACGCAAGAAAACACGATCTTCCGCGTTTTTTTCAGGATCTTCCAGCTTCTTCCGAGCAGCGGGGAGCCGTCTGGAAACGGCCCTGGTTTGAATCCCTGCTTGGGCCAATCAACATACTTTCAGCCAGACTACCTCACAGGGCTATTGTGAGTATAAAATGGAGAAGAGAACATGTAAGCCACTTTGGGACCCAAATGAGGAGAAAGGCAGGGTATGACATTTGTTATAAATCTAATTTTGGCTACAGTTCACAACAAAGGATGAACATTGTTGCTCTTGCTTCATCTAGCATTGCTACAGCTTCTTTTGGCAGGATGCAGAACTGCTCGTGCAGTACTCAAACTATCTTAAATACTGTGAGTGCTGCAAGCTTCAGAGTTGGCGAGTGGGCACATGTAGTAGATAAATAAATGAGCAGGCTGTTAAGATGAGAGTTGAATATTTTTATATTCCATTTCCTAAGTCCTTGAGCATAGTTCAGGGAATGGTAAAAATAAAGGAGTCTGCAGACGCAACTACATACTACAGTAACAAGTATAACATATTTTTTAAAAATACGTTCCACACTGGAGGCACCTGTGAGGTTAAATAAGACCATGAGAGGAATAAAGGGAAAGAATTAAGAGAAGAACAAAGGATCTGAAAAATAGGATGTTGTTAATGGAAAGAAATGTAAAACACAAAGGGGAGAGGTGATCACCAGCAACACAGAAATTAGATCAAGCAGCTCAGATCTTTCCAAGGACCACTGAATGTTTGAAGTCCAGGAAGATAACACATCTTGTGCAATCTTCTTCGAAGATCAGAGTACAGAATAAAAACCAGACATGAATAAAGAGAGGGGGGGAGCAGGTAGAGGAGGACCAGTGTGGAGTTATTACCTTACAAACAAAAAACATGGAGAGAGGCTTACCCTGACAAAAAGGCATGTGTCTGTGCGTGACAGAGAAAGAAGAATTAAAAACCCACCCTCCATCGTATTCTTTGGTGGAAAAAGGGGTGGTCAGTTTGATGAGGAAGCCCCGTAGAATATCTAAAGAGGTGTAGTGTCAAACTAAGAACTGGGAGGCCCAGATTCAGTCCCCCACTCTGCCTTACCGTCACTGAGTGACCTGAGCTAGTTACTTTTCCATCTAAATTATCCCACAGGGCTATTATTAGGATAAAAAGTGGAAGAAAGACCCTGAGGTCCTTGAAAAAAGGGCAAAACAAAATACACAAATCTTTTAGAAAACACAGGACTGATTATGAATTGCTTTTCCATTGGGTGCTCTTCCTTTCACATTTCATGCTGCCTTTTGTCAAAGGAGCTCCGGCAATATTACTTGGTTCTCCCATTCCCCATTTTATCCTCACAATAACCCGGGGAGGCTGAAGGTCACTCAGTAAGCTTCTGGGCCGAGAAGGAATTTGACTCCATATCCTAGTCTGATGTTGTAATCATGATGGCAAAATGTTAATTATAGGAATGGATGAGGCTCAGAGTGGATTACAACTAGAGTTGGGCACGAAATGGGAAAAAATGAAATGAGTGTTTTGTGCTTTGTCGCATTCCACGAATCACAAACTTTCACGAAATTGTCCTGTTCAGGGTTCATTTGGAGGGAGAACGCACCGGAATGCTGTTCTGGCAGCTCCCTCAACAGTCAGGTGGCCCCGCCCACCAGACTTTTGGTCATTTGGGGCCTTTTCAGCCTTGATTGGGGCTAAAACCCCCAAACAAATGCCGAAACCCCGAACAAATGCCATTTTGGGCCCATTTTTGCCTGGATTGGGGCCAAAACAGCCCAGATTGGGTCAGTGCCGGGTGGGGGACTCCTCCCCCACCTGGCACCAACCCGATCCCAGCAGCTTTGGCCCTAATCCGTGCCAAAAAAGGCCCCAAATGGCATTTTTCAGCCACTTTGGGCCTGTTTTGGCCTGGATTGGGACTGAAATGGCATGAATTTGGGCCAAAATGGCCTGGATCAGGTCAGTGCTGGGTGGGGGAAGCCTTCTCCACCTGGCACCGACCCAGACCCAGCCTTTTCGACCCCGATCTGGGCCCATTTCCACAGGGTTCAGGGCCAGAATGGCCAGGATTGAGTCGGTGCCGGGCAGGGGAACGGATCTGGACCGAAATGGGCCCAAAATGGCTGTTTTGGGCCTATTTCCACAGAGATCAGGGCCAGAACAGCCAGGATCTGGTTGGTGCCAGGGGCCCAAATGGGCCCCATATGGCCATTTTTGGCCTTTGGGGGCCCGTTTTGGCCGGAGTCAGGGCCAAAACCACTAGGATGGGGTTGATGTCTAGCAGGGGACGCTTCTCCTGCCCAGCACTGACCCAATCTGGGCCATTTTGAGCCTAATCTAGGCCAAAACATGCTCAAAGTGGCCATTTTGAGCCGTTTGGGGCCTGTTTCTGCCTGGATTGGGGCAAAAACAGCCCTGATCAGGCCACTGCCTGGTGGGGGAACATTCCCCCCTCTGGCAGCAGCTGAATCCTGGCCATTTCAGCCTGATCAAGGGGCATGGCATATGCTAATTATTTATAGTAATGAGTCCATGCAGCTCTTTTTCTATGATTCATTGGTTTCGTGATTCATCAGAACCTAGGGCATATCAATGGCCCCCTTCATACCAAGAGATGCCAAACTCACATGGAGACTTCAGCAGGCTCTCCTACACCCACCCTCACCCAACAATCCAGCAAGGACAAATGCTCTAAATAAGAATATAAGCAATGAAAATTAAAGAAAAAAAAGGTAGGCCTCAGTCAAGCTAGGCCCCAGAGCCAGGCAATGGGTGGAGTGGAGGAAAGAAAGCACCCTTACCCAACGACATTCCCAGCAAGGCCAAGAGCTGAAAATAAGAAAGAGGCTTTTCAGTCTTTTTAAAGCAACAGCAAATCCAGCGAAAAGCTCCCAATTCCACTCTCTCACTCCAAATCCCAGCAACAGGTACTCTCTCTCCCTCTGTCTACTGGAACTGAAAAGCACGAGGCAGAGAGCTGTGCCTTCTATAAGAAATGCTCACATAGAGCAGAACAGGAGGTCTCTGGTTGGCAGACAGACCTGCCTAACAGGGTTTGGAGGGAAGAGATTGGTGTTCCCATGGCTACAGAAGGCTCATCTCCTCAGTTGCCTAGGAGATTAACCCTTCTGCTCCTTGCTGTATGGCAGAATGGAAGCTCTCCAGTTAAGCAGGGAGAGCTGCCTATCAAGGTTATGTGGGCTAAGATTGGGGTTTCCAATGGCAACAAAAGGTCTGCAGACATTCCGGGCCTATGTTGCCTAGGGAATCAATGGATCGGCGCCGGCATGTCTGGCATCACGAATCATTCACAAATCGAATGACTCGGCCCCAAAAGTCATGAATTTCATGAAAACCATGTGTCATGCTCAGCGCTGGCCATGACAGGCAGGTAGCTCACTGGTACTGCAGATGGTCCCAAGGTTAGTAGGCAGAAGGGAAGTCAGAAGGCAGCCCGAGGTCAGAGTCCGATCAATCAAGAAGCAGAGCAGGGCACACAAGGCAAGTGGTCACAGAGAGTGGTGAGCTGAGTTACTTCCGCACTTGGCTTTTTCAGCTTCTCTCTTTTATACTGTCCTAACGAGGAACAGGTGTTGTCTCTTTGCCTAATAGCCCCAGCTGGTGCTGTGCCTGCAAACGAATACTTTTTCTCTTCTCCAACAGAGCTGTCTTTGCTTTATTTTTCCTCTTCTCAGCTGGCCCAGGGTGCCCAGGTTTCTCTATTGCTCTGGGGGAGTCTTTGTCTCCAACAGCCTCTGCAGAGGTTTCTGGCTGCTCCTCATCTCCAACAGCCTCTGCAGAGGCTTCTGGCTGCTCCTGCTGAGTTTCCTTCAGAGCAGCAGCTGTCAAGGCTGAGGCTGACTCATGACACCATGGCCCCATGAAACACATTTCACGAAACACAAATCGGCCCAATTCGTCACAAAATTTGATTCATATATCAATTCCTGCCCATGTCTAATTACAACATTATAAAATATACAATAAAATATAGAATAAAATTTAGCAGCATAATAGAATCATCAATAATAACCTAATATTTGAAAACAGCCACGCATTTATTGCAGCACCCACTCGGCCTCAATTCATAGATGGCCTTTAGTTGCATCTAACATCTTGACATGTTTACTGTGCACCATCAGAAGAGGATTAGCAGCTCTCTGCAATGCGATCTGCACCTTAAGAGAACAACTTTTTTATAACTATTAGATTGAGGAACACACACGACCTCTTTCACAACAGTTCTGAAGAGTGAGTCATCACATGTCTTCTCAGAAGAAGAGTGAGCTAAAGCTAAAGTAATAAGAGGTAGGCACACAATGGCAGTAAGGTCATATAGAAACATCACCGGACTACTCTGATATCTTTAGTTAAAAGGACCTCAGGTGCTAAGGCCAAGAAAGCCCTCTCCTTAAATCTTGAAAAGCTGCTGCCAGGCATAGAAAGGCATCATCCCTTACGGTTAACACAAGCATTAGGACAGTTAGCCTGTATGAAGCCATGCACATGCACACACACAAATACACACACATTTTCTTCTTTGACAGTATTTGAAATATTTCACGAGTCTGCAAGAATAAACTCACATTTAGAACCATTGGGGGAGGAGATAAACCTGTGAGGTGATCCAGAGCCAGTTTTGTGTAGTGGTTAAGAGTGGTGGGAGAACCAGGTTTGATTCCCCACTCCTCTGCTTGAAGCCAGCTGGGTGACCTTGGGTCAGTCACAGCTTCTTGGAGCTCTCTCAGCTACACCCACCTCACAGGATGATTGTCGTGAAGATAGTAATAATAACACTTTGTAAACCACTCTGAGTGGGTGTTAAGTTGTCCAGATGGGCGGTATATAAATAAAATGTTATTATGTTAAGGTGGCTGGGGAGAGGGTTAGGCAACCTTACAGATTCACTGCAAATCCTTCCCAAATAATTTTTTCTAGTCCTTTTTTCTTTTGTCAATCGTAGGGGTGCCATTCCCCTGCCCGGGCTGGGGGATCTCCTGCTCCCAGCCTTTCCCCCCATGCCCACTTCCTTGGCCAGCGGTGGGTGCACTCCCCGGGGTTCCAGAGCCCACAGCGGCTCGATTCGGGCCAAAATGCACCCATAGTGAGCCCATTTCAGGCCAAATTGTGCCCACAATGGGCCGATCCAGCCCCTTGGTGAGCACAGGAGCACTCCCAGGCACTCTTTGACCTGTGCAATGACATCACTTCCTGGAAGTGACATCATTGCACAAGCCAGGAAATCAAGACCCAGGGTGCAACGAGGTAGGTGCCAAGCTCCCAGTCTTCCACCGGAGAAGTCAAGGGACCGGGCAACTCGAGTTAACCAAGATTTTGATACAAGTATTTGCATTATGTAGTTATTTAGGCCCTAAGTGAGAGCTTCAGCTCAGAATTAAGCCCCATTTTATTTAATGGGGCCTCCTTTCAGGAAAGTGTTCTCAGAATTGCTATGTAACAATGTTATCCTAAGCAGAGTTACAGCCCTCTAAGCCCATTGACTTCAGAACTGAATTCAGGATTGCATTGTAATGTTTTATTGGAAACGTGTTTTAATACCTGGTGGGCTGCTCAATGCATACCCACAGACTTTATCAGGGTAAGTGCATGCCTTATTTTGAATGGCTTTGCTTAAAAGATGAGAAGGAACATTTGTGCTTTGACATGAATCTAGCAATGATTATCATCACTCCATCACTCATTATGTCTTTTGGCTTTCAGAAGAATTGCCATTAAGTGTTTCTAAAGAAAAGTCACACACTTATCTGAAATTTGAAAATCGCAGGCATTGGAGTCTACTCTCCAGTGGCTAAATGAACAATTCCACACACTGGTATTTGGGATAATGTTGAATGGGAGTCACACAAAAGAAAACCTATAGCATCCTGAGAAGTCACAGATGATGCCATGGTGGCAGAATATGTTGCAAGGGTTTGTGAAATAATACTACCAAGGGAGGGATTTCTTTTATAATATAGTGTATGTATTACATTTCCCTTCTTCTGCTTCAGTGTTGGTTATAGTCCACCTTTCTCACTGAGATCCAAGGCAGATTGTATAATGCAAGTGGAAATACAATATAATCAACAGCTAGGACATTCACTGAGCAAAGTACAATAAAGAACAGTTAGGACATTCAGAAAAACAGATACAATAGGATATGGTAGCAGAATAATTTTAAAGCATGAAGCCAAATACAGAGATGAAATCTTTCTAAAATAAAGCATAACTGCTTTCCGTGGCATGTTTAGCAATGTGGAACCCCCCTAGTAGGCACAGATCTACATCAGCAGACAGTACCCAACAGCGTAGCATTTAATCCCCATCCCCACCAAGGCATCTCTCTGAACTATTTCTTATAACCTGTAATCTGGGCAGAAAGCCCTCATGACTAATTCAGTTTGCAGAAATCTAGGAGAGTGAGAGCTTTCCTGACCTCCTCAGGTCAGCCATTCCATAATGTGAGGGCTACCACAGAGAAAGCATGTGTGCGGGCAGCTATTGATTTTGAACTGGAGGGTGGTATCTCCAGAAAATTCAGTTCAGATGATTGAAGCTTCTGTGACAGGACATAGGGGGAGAGGCGGTTGCCCAGATATGAGGGGCCAAGGCCATGAAGGGCTTTCAATGTGATAGCCATGACCTTTATTAGAGCCTGGTAACTGATGGGAAGCCAACGGAGTAACTGCAGAATGGGAGTGATATGCATGATCCATCTCGCTCCTAAGAGTAAACGAGCTGCAGTGTTCTTCACCAGCTGGTATCTCTGAGTCGACTTTGAGGGGAGACCTATGTAGAGTGCATTACAGTAGTCTAGTCTAGTGGTGCTGGGGGGGGGCTGCTGTTCAGCCTTGTAACATTCATGCTGCAGGGTCCTGCAGGTTTCTCTCTTGTTCCTCAAGTTATTTAATATCTACATGAAACCAGTGGAAAATATTGTCTGGGGATATGGAGTAAGATGCCACCAATATGAGACCCACTTCTGTTTCTCTTTAGCAGCTGAGTTGGATCTGTGGAAGTCCTGAACATGTCTCTGGAGAAGGTAATGTCATGAATGAGGGCCAGAAATGCAATCCAGACAAGACTATTGGTCAGTAACAAAGTCACTCAAGGACTGAGGAATTGTTCTGTCCTAGAGGTGGTTGCATTCCTCCTGAAGGGGGAGGTTCATATCTCAGGGTAATGTTTGGAGGCTCAGATCTCCTCTCTGATGCATAGCATCTTTTGTCAGTTTCAGATGATACGTCAGTTACAGCTGTTTCTCAAAAGGCGTGATTTGGCCATAGCAATCCTTGCTCTTATCATATCCAGGTTAGATCATGGTAATGCGTTTCTGATACAGAAAACTCTTCAGAAAGTTCAATTGGTCCAGAACAACCTAATTATTGGCAGGGTCTGCATCCATTCATGTGTGAAAGATCTACATTGGCTGCCTTCCTATTTTTAGGCACTATTTTTTAGTGCTGGTCCTTACCTATAAGCAGGGCTTTTTTTCTAGGAAAAGAGGTGGTGGAACTCAGTGGGTTGACCTCAGAGAAAATAGTCACATGGCTGGTGGCCCCGCCCCCTGATCTCCAGACAGAGGGGAGTTTAGATTGCCCTCCGCACCGCTCAGGAGATCAGGGGGCGGGGCCACCAGCCATGTGACCATTTTCAAGAGGTTCCGGAACTCCGTTCCCCCGCGTTCCAGCTGAAAAAAAGCCCTGACTATAACGCCCTAAATGGCTTGGGGCCATGATAGTGACCCATCTTTGGAATGCCCTTCCCCTTGAGGCACCATGCCCAAAAGAAGGTTCTTTTAACTAATTGTTTTCTTTTTAGTTGTTTTATGGTCTTCTCCTAACCTGAATCCTATTTTATTAAAATTATTTTAGACTGCTCTACTTGTTTTTTGTGTTTGTATGCTCTGGCTGTTGTAATTAGCTTGGCTTGGCTTGTTTTATTGGCATGTTTATTAATTTGTTTTTATTTTTTTATTCTACTAGGTTGGCTGTTTTATTGATTTATTTTATTGCATGATTTGTTTTTACTGATTTGTTTCATTATATTGATTGGTTTTGTTTCATTGTTGTGAGCTGCCTCAATCCTGTCTGGCAGATGACATTTAAATTTCCCAAATAAATATTAGGGATTGTTTAAAGATTGGGATCCTGTTGTTTAAACAAGGCCAACAAGGTCAAATTCCACCCCACATGAGAAATGTCCTATAGGGGTTTATAGGGGTGGGTGAGGAGCAAGCCCAGTTCCTCATCTCCACCTTTATAGGGCAGTTTTCCTTTGGAGCCAATTTTGTGATTTTTGGAATCTGAGTTACCCTCTTTTTCGACTATAAATTGAAGATTTTAAATTGTACATTTGGACTCATGGAGAAACTACCCTATGGGACTGAGTTTAGAGGGAAGAAAAGGGGTAGAGAGTCTGACATTTATTGAAAGCTCAGCAAGTGCCAGAGCCTTCGATAAGAACCAGCTTGGCTGCTGGATGCTCAATTGTAGGCTCCAAGAATAATTTTTAAGCATCATAGGAGTGCACTTGTGCAATCTCACGGCTTAAATGAGACTCTTTTAATCACAAGTTTGATTCATAGAAAGGAGAAAGAAAATTGAAATAGAGAGATGGGGGTGGGGGTTAAAACAGATGGAATGAAACAGAAGCAACACTGACAGACAACTCCCACAGTATATTTGGTAATTCCATCATCATCCACTAAATATGATGTTCCACACTGAAAATGCACCCATGTCAGTCATGTGACAGAAGCACCCACTAACCAGACTAATGATCTGCATACTATGCATAGCTGTGTAGGAAAGGGAAAGGCACCAGGGGTCAAGAGATCTGGATATCTGAGAACTAGTTAGGTGACCACCATATGGAAGGCTTTAGTTTAGAATGTCTGCAAGCAACATTAATCTGGGAAACAGAAGAGAGAAATCACAAAATTAAAGCCAAGGATTCAAACCTATACCCTCAACACATTGTCATAGATAAAAGGGAGATTTACAGTTAGACCATTGTAGTTTATTGGATGTAAAGCCTCCAACATATCCCATTCTCCCCTCCCCAGCTCCGTACTGAACCAGTTTTGCAGTTTAGGATGGGAGGGGCTTATGTGAAGCTTTATTCAGTAGATGGCACAGATTTAACACACAGGAAGCTCTAACCTTAAGCTACCCAAAGCAGCACAGGGCAGTTCAATAATCAGTCAGAGGAGATGGTGGAAGGGCCGGTGGCCTTGCCTTAGAGGCAACCTTCAGCCTCTAAAAAGTTCCAGGACTGGCTGCCAGTCTAGTATATTTCCCACATCTGGGAATGTACTGGAGTATTTTAAATTTGCCAGGTCTACAAGTAAGTTCAATCTATGAATTTCAAGCAATGGCATTAGTAGCACTGCTGGGCTCAGTGGTAGAGCACATGTTTTGCATACAGAAGGTCCCAGTTTCAGTCCTGAATTAAAGGATCAGGTGATGTGAAAGACCTCTACCCGAGACCCTGGAGAGCCACTGCTGGAGAAAAGAACACTGAGCATGCTAGACAGTCTGACCTGGTCATTGGGATGCAGCAATCCAAAGTTCAAACACCTCCTTGCCCATGAAGCTCATTCAATGGTCTTGGGCAAGTTATTTCTGCCCCACCTACTCTATTTCAAATACGTGTGAAGATATATATAAGAACTGTGTGGCTCTAAATGAAAAAAGATAAAGCAATAACAAATAAAAGTTAGATCTTCAGTACAGACCAAACAAGTTCTTTCTCATTCTGCAACCGATCCTTGTTCATCTTCCTTTCAAATAAAACGCAGCCTCATTGTAGTCACTGGAAACGATACGGAATTTGTATGCTACAGAAGGACATCCAAAATGGATGGGCACATAAAGCATGCAGCTATAGAGCAATGGGAATGTAAAATACGTCCCCTTTTTTTTGAAATGGATCCATATTGAGGAGATCTAGATAAATGAGGCTTTATTGTGTTCAAGGTGACAGAACACAGAGAGCTGGCTATCGGTGTGCATCCGAAAACAATTCTGAATATACTGGGTGCAATCCAACAAGTGCTGCTATTGTAAAATCATAGTCATTTTGAGCTTGTTGAAATAAATCGAAGTCATGCTTTAGAAAACTGCCATTGCATTAGTTGAGCTTCATTGTTAGCAAGGGCTTCAAAGCTAGTTCTGGGAGAGTGGTGATTTCTACCTAAAAATATTTATCGATTTAAGGCACGACCCTTCTTCCTGTTTGCACACGACTCTGCTTCCTTGGAAGCAATCTCCACTAGCTTCTCCCCTCCCCATCAGATCTGAGCCAGGTGTGATGTGACTCTGCCAGATGTGAAGCTATTCTTGCTGTTAGGATCTCAGCTGAGTCACTCAGAGCAGCTTTGAAGGGGGCTCAGGAAAGTCAGAAGAACTTACTTGTGAGCTTTACCAAACACCAAGCATCTCATTTCAACTTAGCTCTGAGGGCCAAGCTACAAGTCACGAATGACACTTGAACGGCAAGTGGATTGAGTGGAGGGCAAGTGAACAGGGAGAAATACACTTGCTGTTCAAGTGTCATTCGTCACTTGTAGCTTCACCCTCAGTTGCTTTGCATCCAGAATGACCCTGAATGCACCATACAGACAAGGAAGCATTCCTGGCACATATGAAGACTTCATCTTGGCAAGAGAAGAAGACTCAGCATGGAGAGGTTCAATCATGTGGGAATGAGTTCAAATCTTTCTGAAAGACTTCTCATATGGGTTTAATTATCAAGGAGAGACTGTTAGTACACCAATATCTAGCAGTATCCCTTATTCAGTGGCTGGGAATTGTGGCAAAAATTCTTTTCCAGCAGACTACCTCTGTATATTAGAATTCCCTAAATACCATCAAGCCTTGGCCCACTTTAACATGTTACCATCAACCCTCCTCATACTCTATACTCCCAGTGTACCTTTCCCTGTCAATTAGGCATGGTGGAAACAGTTAGCCCTTGGGGGAGGATGTAATTACCCATATTAATTTTGTATTAGCATACTAATTTATTTAGTATCTGAAGAAGTGAGCTGTGGCTCACGAAAGTTCATACCCTACCACAATTTTTTTTAGTCTTAACGGTGCTACTGGACTCTTGCTCTTTTCTACTACTACAGACAGACTAACATGGCTACACATCTTAATTTATTTTTGAGATGTTAATGTATTTTTAAACTATTTGCTGTTCTCTTGGAAACTAAATGATGCTCAATGGAAATGGACCGTCCATCCCTTTATAGTTGCTAAAAGATCTATACTATAAAACTAGAAAGACAAACGTCATTTCCTGTAACTTATTGGATAGAGGATCTTACAGACTTGTCAACATTTGAATGTATTGCATATAGACAGCAATTGCATATGGACTTATTTTTAGATATCTGGAAAACTTATAGAAGCATATATAGAGATTTATAGTGTTTTTGTTGCCAGCATTGGTTTTTTTTCTTGTTTCTTGTTTCTTTTTTGTTTTTGTTTTGTACCAATAAATAATTTTAAAAAATAAAAATAAAAGAAAAGCATAGTTGAAACAGTCAAACATGTCCTTTTGCACGGTTCATTTTACAAGGACATTAGGAAAATATGTATTGCCCCAGTTTTGTCCAAGTACCTGGATGGATCAGATCATTTTAATACCTCTCTTCTTCTTGTTGATTATTTCGATGAAACCACCCTTAAGGTGGCAAAATTTTGCTCCTTGGCATGCTCAACAAGGATGCAATTGGTCTAGAGTTTGAACAATGTCTTCATTATTAACAGCAATAGTAATGCTTTATAGAATGTATTATTCTTTTTATGTATTACTTTTTATTTATTGTTGACCCTCTTGTACTGTATGGCTGATTGAGGATCGCAACAAATAAAACAGAACTGAACTGAAAATGATAAAATAGCATTATCCCTTATTCATACTGTCCATTATTCTACTGTACTTATTATCAGAAGTATTACTCCCTTTAAGCGTACAAAGACATCTCAATATTCTTCACAACTCAGCAGAGATTATGTGCACCTCACCACATTTTAGCCACAATTTTTTCAAGAGGAGGAAATACCAAGAATGACATTAGGATACCATCCAAGAGATGGCACATAGGCATACAGAGAACTATCCCAGGCATTTAAGTTTCATTCACAACATCTTGTTCTATTGAGCAGATGAAATGGACTAAGTATGACTATATAACAGTCTGTGTAAAGAAAGTAAACAAGGTGAGGAGGACTAAATACTGTAAAATCCATACTAGTCACTGGACAACATTTCACACACATACTATAATGCACAGGAAACTGAAAGCTGGCATAATTTTTGTAGGAGTGAAAAAACCTCCCATGATCCTTATTAAAACAAGTAGGGGACCTGTGTGAGGACTCTCATTTACCCACTCATCTTTTTCAGTTCCCCTCCCTTATTTTAAGATTTCCATTTAGCTCCTCCCCTTCCAGCTTTACCTTCTCTTCCCCCATATTCTTTTAAAGTCTGTTCCTCTCCACCCTCCCCGATGCTGACACTAACTTAGTGCAATTATGAGCAGCCTTGTTTATATCAAATGCTGTACTTTACGATCGCTAGTCGCTACTGATGTTTGTTGCCAGAATTTTGTTAGTGGGTTGGAACCAGGCGTTTTTGGCTCGTGTTAGAAATAGGGAACCAACTATAGTTTGGGAAAAAGAAATCTTCCAAAGGCTCTCCCTCCCTCTCTGCAGAATAAAGTTGCACTTCCTGGGAAGATCTCACCCTCTGCGACAGCAAAATCAAAAAGAGTCCAGTAGCACCTTTAAGACTAACCAATTTTATTTTAGCATAAGCTTTCGAGAATCAAGTTCTCTTCGTCAGATGCCTGATACAGAGACTGGTCAAACACAGAAGAGCAGAGGGCTCTGCACCTCTGCGACAGGAAACAGATAAGGCCATAAAAGTTAATTGTTTGGGACCTTTTTGAGTCCTCTGGCCTTTTTCATATAAATCACCGGAAGAGCAAAGGTAATGAGGACTAGGGCAAACAGCAAACAGCTTATCTCTGGGGAGAACAGGATATCCTAAACCACTAGTGTGGTGTGAACATTCCTTTGCAAATTACAAATGCATATCAAAGATGCAGTCTATCACAGAGGTACAAGATGTGTACACTTGTGTTTACATGAAGGACCCTCAACGGAACTGTCTTTCAAGAACAAAGACAATTGTAATTGATTAAGATGTTAATGAGGCAAGTCTTTGATATTTCCCTATAAAAGAGGGACGAAACAAGAACTCGGTACCCTTCACTTGCCAACACGCAAAGTCTAGCTTTAGCTTTGCTGCTGTGCAACGGAGGGGTCCCAGAGCTCTGGAATGGGAGGAGGGAAGTTTTTTTTTCTGTAGTTATCTTATAATATTGTTGTATCTTGCATGCTAACTTGTATTCTGTATCTATCTCTATAGTGCTCTAGTGGTCAGTGAGCTGGGCCCAGATCTGGTGCCTTGCCCAACTGTTTTTTGTTTTGTTTTGCCTTTATGAATAAAAACTTCCAGTTTTGCTTAAAGACCTTCTTGCTGCTGGCATATTATTCTTAGCAGAGACATCAGTTTAGTACTAGGGAAAGATCAAGTGAGGTTGCACTCTTTACATGCCTATGGTAAGAGGCAAACCCAAGCAGCAAACCGACAGCAACTAGTGGACTGGTCCCTGGTTGCAGAGTGACAATTTCCACAACAATGTTTTTAATTGTTTTTAAACTGTTTCTTGTATCCATGTATTTATGATGTAAATCTGCTCTAAGACCACTTGCGGGGAAAGCAGGCTACAAATAAATAAATAAATAAACAAGTTTGGGCAGTCTTGCCCGTGGCTCCTGAGATCTCACAATGTGATCTCTGTGGCATCGCTACTAGTTTTTTAAAGTCCCCAATGGTTTTTTAAAAAATCATATATGTTTCACAAACCTGGGGATTCCTCCAGAGTTGTAGAAAAACATTTCCTATCTGTACATGGTGCCATTGTGTGGATTTTTTTATTCAAAAGGCCATTGTTCAGAACTGGATATAATGCTGTGTCAGTGAATTCCAACTCTGACACTTTCCACTCTGTCCTTTGAAGTCCCTATGTTTAATTACAGCCATCCAGGATTAGAGATGGAGCCTTTCCAGTGCCAGTAGAATCTCCATGCATTTTCTCCCCACTTACAGGCTTTTTAGACATATTATTAATACTCGCAAAGCCCCAGGAGATTTTATCCATGGATGGTCACAGTGAACCAACTGAAAGTAATTGACACGTGACCCATATTCCCTGGTGGGAGCATCAGAGTTAGAGACTAGAGTAAGTGCTTCTTAAATCTAACCAGAGAGTCTTTAAGGACAGCCTGAACATTTAACCAAGGTCGACATAAGTGAGATTACTGTAGTAGATGTCTATAAAATAATGTATGGATGTATTTTAATGTTTTTTCCACCGGATTCATTTGTTCAGGTTTTGTTTATTTTTTTTATGCTTTTGAGTGGAGTAATAAAAAAGAAGCAAGACAATGGGAGCCTGGGGGAAGGTGTTAGAATAATAAAGCTGCAGTTATTAATGATCTGTCCTGCTTGGTGCAATAAGACCCTGACAGCTGTCAGGTTTCAGACACATCAGACATCTCTTGTGAAATGTAGTGAGAATATCACAGGGCTGTTATAATTCTCAGGCCGCTGCAAAGGTCCAACCTTGGAAGTCTGACAAGCCCTGTAGAATTATGAATTGTTCAATAATATGACAGAGAACTTTTATTTGACAAAGGAGAAAGAAATTGACTCTTTGGGATAGATGTCCTTCCAGTCTACATGATGTTGTAGCAATCAGCTGTTTGCACAGTTTGTTACAGTGGGCCACAAGGGCTGACCAGGACTAGACTTGCTACCAAAGTTTTGCAAAAAGCAGCAAATTTGGGAGATCCTCCTCAGCTGTCTATGTGACGAATTTCAAAAGGAGCCACAAAAGTGTAGAAGGAAAAATTCTTTAAGGGTTGGGGTTCAAAAACATCCCAGTCTTATAAAAAACAGAATATTATCTCCCTAACTCATTCAGTTGTCTAAGAAGGAAGCTATCTATTGGCTTAGGCTAGAAGTCAGTATTTCGCATTTGATTAAATGGCAAGAGGAAGGGGAACAACTTAGTTTCTATTTGTTTCTTGATTTCTCATTGGTACTGCCAGCCAAATAAGAGGAAAGAAATAACTTTCTCAAAACACTTTAGCACATGTTTATCACCAGACCATGCTTTCTATACACGTCAAGCATTTTTTTTGTCAATTCATCAATTCAAATTAAATATCTGCATATTATCACAGCCTCACCACAAGCACCTGTTGAGATGCAGAAGGCAGAGTGAGAGAAATAAAACTCCTTATTAGGTGGAAAAGTTATCTTTCATATACTCAGAAAGACCCCTGGACCAAAATAGTCTTCTAAAAATAACAATAAACATCTCCCCTTCCCTCTCAGCTTCATTAAATAAAAATTGCTCTCTCCGATTAAAATATCACAACAGAATTTTCAGACAACCACACATTACTTCAAATGCAGTACTGAGGCAAATCACACATTCTGTTGTGAATTGCATAATGATATATTCAGTGGATATGTTATTAAGCGATATTAGTTTGAGTGAATCATCTCAGAATGAATTGCCTAAAGGCCACCCACTCTGAAATGTAATGCTCCATGCAGAGAGAGACAGACAGCACGCCTATGAAAAAGTGTAGCCCTCTCATCTATTGTGGTAGCAGCAGTATTGTAAAGAGAAGAACCATGTTTCATGAAATAAGAGCAATTTGGCCATGATAGTGGAACACAGAGGGACAGTACTGTACAGTGGTTCAAGCATTCAACTAGGACATAGGAAACCAGAGTTCAAATTGGCCACAATGCCCACTCGGCCAGTTGCTTTCTCTCAGTATAACATACCTTATAGGGCTGTTATTAGGAAAAAAGATGAGGGGGAAAGATGTTTGTTGCTGTAAGCTCCTTGGGTGAAAGACCCGATGCATAGATTTATTCATTTGAGCACATATATGTGAGGGAAAAGAGTGCTTCATTTCACTCCTCTTCACTGGACATGCACAGCAAAAGAACACCTTAGTCTTTAAATTTCAGATTCAGAGGGCTCCTCCCCCTCCCCCTTTAGGTACTTAAAAAACAACAGCCACAGCTTTGAAAAGAAATAAACAGTGTTAGGATGCAGAGCAGCGGTGGTTCTGCACATTTAATAAGAGGAGCCGTAACTTCTCTCAGCTCTGATATCCCTCACTGGTTTGTGGTTTTATCTTTTCTGGCACTCTGCTCTACAATTCCATTTTCTATTGACCTTCAACGCTTTCCAGTGTCTGTCAACCTGCTTCTGCTGACACCAGCACCGCTCCTACCTTTCTGCTATGCATAACAAGGAGCTTTCACGTCTCAGTAGATTGTTATGATTACAGGCAATCTGTTCTTCTCTGGATCTCTGGAAAGCATATAGTAGGGGAACCGGCTTTAATAGCATTTATGGAAAATACAGGAAATATAGACAACATAGTCTTCATTCAGGACTCAAGCCACAGCCTCTTCAAGCCTCCACAGCTGAACCCAGAGGACTGCTTTCCTGCAGGATTCCTAAATACTAACAGGATCTAAAACACCAGCACATTCTATTATATATTTCTTTCAGTTGTCCTGGAATCCATTTGTCAGAAAGTGACTTCCCTCAAATCTAGAAACACAGACAGAGAGCAAACTAAAGGCAGTTTTGTGTTTTGAAGGACAACTCAACAAGGAGAATATGGACCTGGAATTTGCCTGAAGTCAAAGCATCTTCAGATACAGTGCAGAAGTGACTCATGATGAGTAGACTAAAGCACCACCATGACACACTACATAAAGGGAATAGTATTGGACACTTTTACTAGAGGAAATTAAGATATATATGGCCAAGGAAGGAGGAGCTGAGAGTAACCAGTGCAGGTGTGGGTGATGATATCCTTGGTCATGTGCAGGTACCTGCTTTGCAGCTATGCCCCTGTAGGAAGAGCTCCTGTGTGTATGCCAAAACCTTGCCCCCCTTTTAGAAGTATTCAGGGGTGATAGTTCTCCAAGAAAATCTCTCGAGATGGCTCTTTCTGTCTGGGGATCTGCAACCTATTTTCAAGAATCTGCTCCTGATAGGTTCTTCTTGAATATTTATAAATAAAGCAAATAAAAGAAAGATTCCAGTGCTATCTAAGGAAAATTATACTGCTAGCACTGAGGGAGTGGAGGATACACCAATGTCTAGATGACTAGATATAAAATAGAAATGATCTTGCCATGATTCATGAAATTGAATAGGATGGAATTGTAAAGAGAGGGTGTCTGGCCTTGATGTTGTCTTTTGAGCAGTTCATTGCTCGGGTGAGTAAGGAACATGCAACAATCTAAACAAGTCTTGACCCTGAACATTGTAAATTAATGAAAAGTCTATTAAATGTTTCATGTTCTCTCTCTTTTGGTAAAAGGGTATTAGGTAAAGCAATGTCTTCTTTAAATATTTATGACATTAAGCTAATGTTCTTTTATGTGTGCAATCTCACAACCGCCAATTCAGTTTCACTGTGAAATACCAGGAGAGGGAGGCATATTGGTGTTTTGTTTGCCATGTATACATGAAAAATAAGTTAGAAATGGTTCACACTGGCATGAAAGTCAAACTAAATCTGCATTGTAAAACAGGAGATAAGTTAACAAGTTTTGTCTGCTTGAAAATGCCTTCAAGCATAACTAAAAACAGCAGAGTACAAACATGAATAAAATAAAAATAAAAACAATGTTGAAAAAATCAGGGTGAAGTGATTGTGCATTTCCAATATCTGAAGTACTGTTACATGGAAAATAGTATAGACCTATTCTCTGCTGTGCTAGAAGCTTGGATGTAACAGGCTTACGTTACAGCAAGGTAGATTTCAATTGAATGTTAGCAGAAACTTCTTAATGGTGAGAGCAGCAGAACAAGTTCTAGTTCATAGGTTCACCAAGTAATGGAGTTCTCTGAAGGTATATGGAAAAATCCATACCTGTGACCATCAAGACAGGTAGCTCTGGTTCACCTCCCACATAACGAATTTATGTGGATAGCGTATATAAGGAACATGGAATATACAACACACCTTGTAATGTTTTGCATTTAAACAGTTTAGATTTTATTTCTGCTTGCTAATGTGGGTTTTTTAGAGTTGTTGTTGCTATTAGTTAAAATCAAGCCTCTGAGGAAAGAAGGGCCTTTTTCACACTACATACCTGCTTCCAGAACATTGCGAAAAGCAGCGCAAAAACCGTGGAAGATAGCGTCTTCTTGCAAGAGTTTTGCACGATGTTGCCCCAAACTCTCGCGAGAAGACGCTATCTTCCGCGTTTTTTGCGCTGCATTTCATGATGTTCTGGAAGTAGGCATGTAGTGTGAAAAGGGCCAAGGAGGGGGGCTGGATGTATGAATGGAGTACAATCTGATTGGGCACTAGCTGTACCCTAAGGGGCAGAGTAAACTGCAGTTTTTGGTCAGAGTGCTGAAAAAAAGTGTTCATTCTGGTCACAACAGGCAAGCTGCGTGGAACCTGAGAGAGTTTGTGTGTTTTTGAGAGCAAATATTTATTCTGGGCAAAGCAGGCAACCTGAGTGGAAGCCTGAAAGGAGTCTTATTCTGCCAAGTTCTGTAAATCTGTGTGACAAGAAATCTTGTCTAAGTCTGGCAAAATCCTGAGATAAAAATCTGTGTATATCTGAATGAGAGATTTCTTCCCAAACCCTTTTTAGTTCAGGCAATACCTTTAAGAAGATATAATTATATTTGAAACTGCCAAGCTTAAGAACAATTTTGAATACAAAACACTTATCAAAACTCTGCAACCAACACACTTACGTACCTATACATAAATTCTACTTTTAAGAAAAAAGGTATTTTTTTTACCTCACAACTATGAGGTTTAAATCCATCTATTTGTGTTGCCAGGCCACTCATTTTTATTAGTGATACTGATGATTTTTTTTCTTTAAAGCATTTTATATAGTTTATTCACAACTTATACACACCACATAATACCATAATTCCAGATGGGTGTCTATAACAGAAAAATCAAATAGGAGTCCAGTGACACCTAAAATGCTAACAAAATTTATTACAGCAAAACTTTAATGAGGCGGAACTCACTTCACCAGATTACATTCTTATGCATCTGAGGAAGTGAGCTCTGACTCACATATACTGGAACACATTTTTTAAATCATTTTGTGCCACTGGACTCCTGTTTCCTACCATGTATTGTGTTCATATGTATAACAGCAGAGGGATCTGAAAGGATTTACAGGAGGTTGGCCTCCACTTTTTTCCTTCTGCTCCTTCTAGGAATTTGCCCAGTTTATATGATGAAGACAATAGAGATTTGGGGAAATTCCTAGCATGTTGTGGCTGAGGAAATCAGAAGGGGTATTACAGCATCCATGATGTAATTTCCCTCTGCAGACAGGCAATCTAGTAAGCCTGTAAATGTTATTTCACATGTTTAGGTAAGTCCTCCAAGCTCTTCAAAAATAATTGAGAATGTTCTAACTGAAGCATGGCAATTGAAACCTTGGCAATATTGCATGGGTTTACATGATGGCAACCCCCAATGGGAATTGAGATTTCATTTCATTCAGCACCTGAAAAATGCCAGCATGGGAAGAGCAGAGCTTGCTTTTAACCTGTTTTTTGAAGTCCCCCCATTGATTGGGCACGAGCCCACCTTATCTAGTAATGCTCTGTGCATGCTTATGGCAGGCAATCGCTCAGCAATTGTTGCCATTGCCCACCATCTCTTTGAGCTATGGCAGAAGAAAAATAAAGAAAAAATTTCCCTGGCTTCTGCACCAGTATATCATTTATGGATACATCCCCAAAGTGACAATGGGTAGCTCTAGGAATTTAAACAAACTCTAAGATAAAAGCATAAAGTTTTACTGTAGAGTTTCAGTGATTCCTAGAACTACCCATTGTCACTTCTGGGCTGTCCCTAGAAGTGACGTAGTGAAATGAGCACAGTCATTGACATCACATGCCCCCCAACGTCCATGCTCATCATTTTGTTGGTGATCAGGCTCTGCCTGGCAACCCTACTTTGCTACATTTGAATCTAAGAGCCCTAGCATATTGACATACATGGGTCAAGCACAGACTGTCCTGCCTTGATGAATTAATAAAGAAGTTGAAGACTCAGTATTCTAGACTTCCGTATACAATACACACAAACATTTAAATTTAGCCCAAATGTATTTCTAACCACCAAAAAAACCCAAAATGAAATTCCAAATGCTAGTTTGGCATATTTGAATCCAACATTTTCTTGATTGTTTTTGTTGCCTGGTTAATGTTAGATCTTATTTTCAGCCACCTCTTCATTGCTCAGAAAGCTCCAACATGAACATAAGTGCAGCCCCTTCATTTCTGCCTGGAGACACCTAGACAAAAGCAGCAATCTTAATTAATCAAATTAAATCAGCAAGACACTTCCGATTATCCCCGTTTAGTCCAAACCAGCTTCTATAATGACAACTGATGCAAAAATAATTAAACCAAGACAGAGTTGAGTGGGGAAGGGTGGAATAATATATTTAGGGTTTGAAGAGAAGTAATTAGTTTTGGCAGGTTATTTATGTATATTTATATATGTAAATTGAAAAATTAGCTGTTCTAAGCAGAAGCAACACATTCCAGTGTTTGCCTTGTCACATGGTCATGGTGAGGGTTGAGGGAGAGAATTAAGGAACAGCAGCAATTTGCTCTTGAAAGAGTGCGGTACTTACTCAGTTACAACTATGTATAATGGCGGATAGCATATTCTTATACGTGGATGTGTGTTCTGGGAAAGTAATAGATGAAGAGCTGCCAAGTGCTTCATAGTGAGGTTCTTAAACCATACAGTATGTTTGGAACATCAGTGTTTCTCTAGGGAAGACTTATTTCATGAAGAATTACCAATGTTGGATATGTTCACCCATTTGATAAAGTATGGGTTCCTTCATATATACTTGGATTCTTGCCTCATTTAGTAATATGGTTACTCAAATGGGTTATAGAGTGTCACTGACACAGTCTTCTTAGGTTTTCTCTTGAGAAACACTGGTGTTTGAAACATGAGAAATTAGGTAATATTTTTTCTATATTTAAGATTGGACCCTGTCATTCTATATAAACAGTGGAAGGTTTGGGAACAGAAGGTTCGGGAGAGGAATCAACTACAAAAATGGTGAGGTTCAGAGAGTCCCTCTTGAATCTTTTTTTAATGCATTCTAAAGATAGGTGTGTCTGGGAGGTCTCACAGAGGGTACCTACAAATAAATGCTACTCGTTGAGACTGCTCGTGAGCTTCATGTGACTAATGGCTAGCCTGGGGAAATCTGAATCAGTCGGGAGGAGATGAGCCATCCTGCCTGATTGTTTGGTTTAAAGTTCCAGAGCTGAAAACAATGGAGAGTGGCCAGGCAGCTTATCCAAAGGGCACTTGGGTTTGGGAAGAAATCAGTTTGGTTCTGTTGGGCTTTCTCTGGGTTGAGGTGGCATTTGTGAGTGTGTCTTTGGCCACTGGCAGCATTGCTTCTGTGTGTTTCTGCCTGAGAGTCTGCTTGGAAATGTTTCCCCAATAGGAAACAATCAAGTGTGGCTGGGATCACCTTTTTCAGGAGCCCATAGAATTGGAGCCTGGGGTCCAATCTTCCTGAAACTTTGCTCATCTTTAGAGAACAGTCAGGAGTAGGTTCCCAACAAATTCAGTAGAGTTTTATTTAAAATTGACACCCAACCCCCTGTATAGTCCTCAGATAGTTTTCCCCATAGGAAATAACAGCCTAATAAATCCAGGATTCTCTGATCTGTCTTACAGCGCAGAATCATTTCCTTACATTTCAAGGGCTTTTGCATGTGCAAAGTCAGATAGATGATTCTACACAGGGTCATGGATTGTTGTCAAGTAATTAAATGATTTGATGGATGCATTACATCATTCCTAAGGCTGTGCAAAAATGTGTGTGTGAAATAACATCAATAACACAGATGTAAGCAAACATCAAATGGTAAGACTTTATTTTTTTTAAAGTATTTGTTTATAGTTACTGACTGATTGATTGAGAACTGGACCAGTTAAGGTTGGTGGTGCATATCTCCATATTTGCAGTTCAAGAAGACTAATACATGGAGGTGGCGCTGCTGCATAACAGCAAAAAGAGAGAGGCTGCCCTGACATGGATGAAGAAAAAACCTCTCTAGGAATCAAGAATCACTACCACTTCTCTTGGTGGGATAGTAAAAGAGAAAATGAGACAGGTAGGATGCTTGGTTTCCCAGGCCCTTGAAGTAAAACAGCCCCCAGGAATTTGAACTACTTGGTGAACCTGAGTAGCACAATGTGTATTCACAATTGAAGAAAGAACATAGATGAGACACCATTACAAACATTATATAAGTACAACATGAGACACCATTACAAACATTATATAAGTACAACATATTTTTTTAAAAAAATTAAAGGTCAACATAATTCAAGGTGTAGTTCAAAGGAGAGATTTCATGAAGAAAAAATGTGGAGCTTGATCCAATCAAAGTTATGAACTTTGAAATCTAATTTATTTCAGAGGGTAAATTTAGCACAATCTATGGGATTTCAAAGCTCAGGATTTGGCAGGATTGAGACAGTTCATAGCTGTTTGGGAAACAATTCAAATCAATCTTATTTGATTGAGATGTCCTTGATTTTGAGCACTGTTTGGAGGAAAGGAGGGAAATATGAACAAATTACACTGAGATCTACAGGTAAATGGCCTTACACAGTTACAGATATCTTTCATATTTTCTAGGTTGACCAGGCAAGCCTCCCAGCCAGTTGTTTACTCATTCAGCACAGCTTCCCAAAAATAACAGGCACCAGTTGAGTGAAAATTGATTGATGCCTGTTATAAGATCAAACAACCTTTGCCTATGAAGTTTCAATGGCATTAGAAAGGTCAAATCAGCTGTCTATATCAATCTATAGCTTGCGTACCTAGCTCTGGGTGACCTTTGTCAGAGGAATTCTGTATTTATAACTCTAAAAGTGCTTTTAACCTAGATCACTCTTTAGGGAGAAATATACAATACCTGTGGCAACAAACGTTTGATTCACAAGGTGCAACTTAACTGCACTTCCTAGAAAACAGACTTGTCCAGCAACAGGCACTGTGTTTCTTTCAATGCTATATGCAGGATGATGTATTACCATGGCAACAGAGAACAAGCTCCAGAGTGAAGTTAGTACTTTGTTTTTCCACAGTCTGAAGTAGAGAGCTATATTTGCTCCAAGCAATGCCCTTTGGTTCCAAGAATATCTTTCCCTCAAATCATAGTTGCTTCCCTCACCCAGGGGTGAAACAAAGGGTTCTTTTATTCTTCCCCACCCAAAAAGTTACAGAGGCTTTCTTGGAGTTCTCCTTTCATATACATGAATGGCTTATTCTGAGCCAAGGCACAGGCAAAGGAGAGAGTTCTGCCCAGGCCACTGATGGTGTTCATACTGGGGAAGAAGCAAATCTTGGAACTGGCACCCTACAGGGAGGAAATGCATTGTAATTCTCTAGGAAAGAAGATCCAAGTGATCAGTTTTGAGTCCAGTAGCACCTTAAAGACCAACAAGATTTCCAGGGTATAAGCTTTTGTGAGTCTAAGTTCCTTTTTTCACATACCACTGATGAAGTTTTGACTCTCAGAAGCTTATACCTGGAAATCTTGTTGGAATCTTGCTCTTCTACAGGAGAGCAATATGGCTACCCACCTGAAACTACGCCAGGCAGTGGACATTGCAATCCTAAAAAGACTTTCCTGGGAGTAAACCCCACTGAATAGACCTCAGCAGAATTCTGAGTAGAATTACTTAAGCTTAGTCTCTGAGTCAATTAGACCTTGTCAGACGGAAGCCTCAAAGAGAAACGCTACTCCCATAAAACTAGAATTACATGTAAGAGGTCCCTAAATCAAGACCCCAAGTTTGGAGAACTAGGGAATGCCCAGCACTCTTTTGGATTTATCTGACCTTAAATCTTTGCAACATCTTTCCACATTTCTTTAAAAAGTTGCTCCACCTTCAAACGGAAGAGGCAGATTATTTTGCAGAATCCTAAAGAGCTAAACCTTGAAGGATTTCTAATTTCAGCAGTTCCATTCACCAACTGGTAAAAATAAATTGTATTAGGATTATAAACAATAATTCGGACATCATTGTGAATTCTAGTCCTTAGTTCAATATTATTATACTTCTGTCTTAATCAATCATCTGTAAATTAAACCAAATAAAGTACATTTCTGCTTTCTCACTTAAACTGGCCCATTTCAATTTGTGAAGATAATTCAAGTCACTCTTGATTTTTTTAATTCCCCAAGTGAGTTAAATTTTGTTCCTTACCTATCTGCCTTGGTTAGTATGAAAACTATTGTGGAAATTGCATGCCTCCCAGTCCTCTCAGCTGAATATAAAATCCTCAAGCGGAACTAATATGACAGCAAAATGAATTTCATTTAAATGCACAATACATCCCTTGGCCTCCTTGGGTCAAGGTTTTAGCAGGAGAAAACTGTCTTGTTTACTGTTATTTCTTATCTTCTCCTGAGAGCCAAGATGCCTCACCTTCCTACTGGCTTAGAGTCTAGTCTTTAACAGTCTTCTACAGAAGAAGCATGATGCCATCTCAGGCAGAATTAAATAGAGGTCATGGTCTAAGGCTTAGGAAAACCCTCATCATTTTGAGTGCTAAGTGGAATGCATACTAATAATTTCAACCTATGTAAGTTGGTCTCCTGCATTACTTTTATAGATCTATTGGTACATCGCTAATGGTCAATATCAAGGCACTTTAGATGTTTACCTGAGATCAGAGTGGTAAAGTGATTCATCTATCAGAGTGGAAAAACCCATATTCAAATCTCTACTCAACCACTGGGCTTGCCAAACACTCTCATCCTAAGCTACCTAAAAGCTTTGATGTGAGGAGAACATGGAGGAGGGGAGTGTGTCACCCTTGAAGAAAGTCCAGGATAGAAAAATATTAAATGGCAGAACTTGAAAATTATTTTGTGATACTAAAAAGGCATGAGTTCCAACAGCCTCTATTTACCAGAGTGTCAATCTTTTTCTGTTATCTTTCTCTGGGAAATAATTATTTCCTTTGTCCCTATTTTTTGATTTTGGAGTATACCTTGTTAGTATTTTGTAAGTGGGAATGGTCATATTAACACATAAATATAATTGCATGTGCTTGAACATTAGCGTGTTTTACATTTCACATGCTACGAAGGTTAAATCCAGTTTCGAACTATGATCATATATTGTCATTCCGCTGCTTTCCTAACATATCTTCAACAAAAAGAGCAAACACTATCTTCAAGTTGAGGCTGTTGTTGAGCAAAGGAATTCAATGCATGACAGACAGATGAGAGACTTCAGTTATGCACAATAATAGGAAGGGCAGCTTCAGCAGTGATTTTTGGTATGAGAGGAGAGTGTTACAAGCATCACTATATTTTCACCTATGGAATGTTGAAAGGATTTTGCTAGACTATCCATCAAACAAACAGGGCATGAAAGTAGCAGCAGCCCCTCAACATCCCTCCCCCTTCAACTGGTGTTCGGAAATATGCTGTGCCTGAACCTGGAGGCCAGACTTTACTTGTCTTCTTCTGTAGAAACATGATGAAAAAGACACATAATGGGCATGAAGTGTGGCAACCTTTGATCATCATGGCTAAAAGACACTGATAGACCAATCCTCCATAATTTTTTCTAATCCTCTTTCAAAGCTAACTAAGGTTACAACTGCATGCAGCATTGGGAGCACTACCGGTGGTCCTTAATATTAATTTCAAGTTAGTTCAAATGGAGCCCTTCCACGAAACATGCATGTGTGCTGTCACCAAGAGAGAGGGGGAGAAGGAAAAGGGATGAAACTATTGTGGGTAAGATGTGGAGAGGTAGGACAGGGCACTAGATCTCCATTAAGCAGGACTTAGAAGAAGGAGCTGCAAGAGTGGAGATTCTGATGATGACAACAACAACAATGATAGCGATAATGATGATGATAACAACTATGCTTATATACCATTCTTCTAAACAGATTAGTGTTCCACTGAGAACAGGTGAACAAAGTCAGTGTTATCATTATCCCCACAATATAGCTGGGGAGTGGGGCTGAGTGATGTGGCTTACCGAAGGCCATTTGCTGTGTTCATGGCAGTAGTGGGATTTGAAACAACAGAATGTTGATTCGCAACCCAACCACTTAACCACTAATACTACAGTAGATTGTGGTGTTCTTGGAGATCCAGAGCAGCAAGGGAATGATCCAGACAGAAGATAATCTTTTCTAGGTGTGTGGTGGAGGCACAAACTGGGAGTATGACTGAACCTAAAATACCAGCCCAAAGTAGTTCCTTATGTACTAAAAGTATGGGCTCTATTCTGACAGTGGCAGGCAATCACTCAAGATACTGATTCTCCTCTGAGGTAGATGCTAATAGGGCAAGATATGAAGTTATCCTACTTGATTAGGTTACCAAATTGATCTGTATTTAGGATTGTGAGCCTTCACTGGCACCCCAATGGGAGAATTTGGGGGCAAAAACAATTCGCAAAGTGCAAAGCTGAAAGTGATGTCATCCCATCAGGTCAATGCTCTAGGATTCACCCAAAACTCTATGGTCAGAGCACAGAGTTTTTGGTGAATTCTGGAGTGTTGCATTGATACTTAAATTGCAACAGGGAACAGGGGTCTATACCTGGAGATCTGGCATCCTTGTCTGTATTGTAAGGGATGCTTTTGATGGAAAAAGAACATAAGCTTATTGTCCTGCAAACATTGGTAGTTCACTTTGGCCAAAGTGTGAGGCTATCCCAGAGAGTCAAATAAAAAGGCCTTGATTGTGACAGGAAACAATTTTTTCTATGGAAAGCTGCTGTCTCATAGGAGATGCACTTAACTGTATATACACTTTATCATGATTCACTGGTTTGATACAAGTTGGAGTCTTTTTGTACCTCTGGTTGCATAGAGCTTGGATTCTTATGGATGACTGGATAGCATTGTTTTCAGCAAAGAGGGTTCTGAAGGTAACAGGCCCCATTCAAATTGAAGCCATAGTGCAAGGGGAGGAGGCTTAAGCCTCTTCCAACACTGTTTTCCCTATTTGAAATGCCCCTGGCCTTTGTTATTTGCCCTCAAGGGAAATATACATAAACTGAATATGGGAAATGGCTCCCTAGACCATTTCAGATGGACCAAATATGGCAGAGGGGAGGTTTAATCCGCTTCCCCTCATACCACAATCCTGATCTCAATCAGCCCCAAAATTAAAAAGTTAAAAACTGCGTGCTGGGAGTTCTGTTCCTGGAAGTCCTAGCATCACATGTAGTTGTGCCCTGAACCAGAGGCCATCATCAGCATCAGAGATGATATTGTTTTGCAGCCGGGTGGTATAAGCTGCAATCCTAAGGACACTTTCCTGGAAGTAAGCCCCATTGAATAACATGGCACTTACTTCTAAGCAGACTTGCTTAGCAGTGGAGCCATAAGCATTCAAAGTTACTGAAATCATAGGATACTTTTAGAATTTAAGAGATCCTCTTAGTAGCATCAAAGATAGTGGTAACACTATATATCAATGATATATTATGTTGTGTTTTACATTGCTGCCTCTGAAACATCTCTGAATTGTGCAGGAATAGAGGGGCCATTGTTCTAGTTCAGTGTGGCAGCCCTTATGTGTGCCAAAGAATAATGATCAGTCATCTATGTTGTCTTTGTTAATGTTATAAGAAATATTCATGTGAAAGGGGTTCTCACTGTGTCACAGTTTAGAGAACTCCTATTTGACAGTATAATTTTCAATTTCCAGTGAATCCATTCTCAGTAAGAAACACTTCTACCTTACAGATATCAATCAGTAAAACCTTTTTAATATGAATAAGGTACACAGTTAAAGAACAATGCTGCGCGACAGAACGATTCAGAAAGTGATCAGAATGAGAAAGCAGCAGAGCAAACACCTTTTCACAGTGACTAAATCAAAAAACCATGAGCAAATATTTGCAACGAACTGGAAACCTAAATCCCAATAGATACAGGGGAATGATATGTAATATGTCTCCCTCCTATTAAGACGAAGTTCCATAAGGCAGCAGTGATAAGAATTGATGAGTAAAGACTTGATCTTCAAGAATTAATAGCATCTCCAAGTTTGAAGAGATGATTAATGTCTCCTCAAACATGATATGTTGTGCCAGGTATCACATCATTCTGGAACTTGACGTAGAGACAGTCCTAAACAGCATTGTCGTTTCCAAGAATCTGTTGATGCTGAAGTTCTTCATATCAGGTGCCAAAATGATCAGAAGGGGCATTCACTGCATTACCAGCCCTGAATTCATATATCCCTCCCAAGCAAATACTTGCTGTGTGCAGCTGACCCACCCACCCTCCAATGGGATTACCTGATTGTTTGTAAACAGCCAAGCAGGAATGTTTTTGGTCTCCCTGATTGGAAATCTTTTATCACCTGCTTCATGATGTCACTAAAAGGGAATGTTAAAATTAATTAGGTCTTTGACTAGTTAGATCCAGCTGGTTTGCAGGAATAGGGCGGGCTGCTCTGTCTCATGATAGGTAGGAATAATTGGCAAGCACCCTGAGGTATCAAGTATGATAGAAGGTCATGTCCTAAACAATCCATCACACACCTCACAGGTGCATATATTGGGATGGAGTGCCCTTGGTGCTGAGTAGCATTGGTCCAAATAGGGTTGCCAGGCTGGCAATTGCTGGGAGTCCGGGGTGTGCGGAGGACAAGCGATATGAGGATGTTATTAGATGACAGTGTGATGTCACTTCTGGCGAAACCCCAGAAGTTTTGCATGCCCTTCTAGGAATCACCAGAAAACCTCAGCAAGTAATAGAATGGTTTAGGGGTGTGCAAAACAAAACAAATGAGCCCAAAACACACCCTGAATTTGCTGTTTCATTTAATTAAAGTGGCTTCCAGAACAGTGAACCAAATTTGGGAAACCAGGTTTTAACGGCACCCTCCCAACAAAAAGTTTGTGTGTTTCATTTTGGTTCTTACTGTGCAGCAGCAGGAGAAGGCAGGCGGGTGGGCACTGGGCTGGCAACATCTTTTCCTTAACCAATTGGAACCCAAGGGGAGAGAGAGCCCTTACATTATTAAACTCCATTGGCGGGAAGGGGGAACTGTTCAATGTGCATGAGTGCATCTTTTTTTCCATTGCTACCAGGACAATGGCATGGTCTTCCTGCCAATCAAGTCCTTGCAAGGGGAGACCCTTCCTTGTCTATCAGCTTTGGAAATGTTTTTGTTTAACCCCATTAGAGGGAAGGAATTTTTGGTTCAAAGCCTGAATCTTGTATTGCCCCAGTCAATAACTAATTTTTAACAAGGAGGTGGCTTGAATTCAGAAAGTGCTGAAGGGCTATTAACATTTGATCTTCCTCAAGACATGTTTCTTGCCCCATGAACTTAGACACAGGTAAAGGGCGCTTTAACCTTCTCCTTCCCAGCATGAATAGCAGCATAACCCTTCTCTGATGCCTCTAAGCTGCTCCCTGCCATTCACCTTTGAGTCACCCATGACAGTGAGAAGCTGAGATGCGTGAGGGGAGAAACCATTCCAGTTCTGTCCACTCTGAGGAAGACAGGGCTATAAAATTGCATGAACTAAGGGGGGAGGCCTTGGGATCCAGGATTCCATTGTATGCCAGACAGAAAGCTTCTGGGGATCAGCTTGTGTTCCTGCAAACTGACTCCCTCTCTTGCACAGAGGAGGACAATCAAAATAATTGTTTTAAGAAGCAATGGTGACAGTATGACAATGAAATTCATAGACAATACCATTGCCCAAATCTTCAGGGATATTACCTGCTAGCATGTTGTTGCCATTTTTTAAAAAAAGGGCTCCTCCACACACCAAAGCCATTTTGTCTGGTGTTGCTTGTCTTTAAGCCTGCTGAAAGTGAAACTACAGCCTCTTTTAGCAGGGGATTATTTTCTACAGCTTGTGCCTTGCTAAGTTCACAGCTGGAACTTAACAATGTCATTATGGTTACCAAAGGGAAAAATTCCAAGACCACTTTGATTTCCATGTAAGATGCTTCAGTACTGCTCCCCAAGGAAAACAATCTGTCAGGAGCTTTTAGATACAGGCCATGGTTCTGAGGAGTGTGTGAAAGAGATACATCTGCACACTCTCAAGGCAGGCTGCTGAGTCTTCTTTGGCACCAGTTTCAACTTGGATAGCTTGTGGCTTTGTTCTCTGCTGCTCCACTTGTCTAAATTAGCCAAAGGGGAGCTGCTGTGAAAACCCTCAAATATGTCACGGATCTCTTCAGACTCAAGATTGCAGGCATGGAGCCTGTTGTTAACTGGGGGGGGGGGAAAGTCCACTCGCTACGATCCGTAAGAACCGTAAGATGAAAATGAGAACAGCTCTGCTGGATCAGATCAGATCAGCGGACCAGCCAGTCCAGCATCTAGTTCCATACAGCCACCAACCAGTTGCCTGGGAGGGCAAATGAACAGGGCCTCTAATGTTGCCTCCTAGCACTGGTATTCAGAGGTTTGCTGCTTCTGGATGGGGAGGTTCCCTTTACTCACTATATTTAATCATGCCATTTCAATAGCCATTGAGGTTCCCTTTACTCACCATATTTAATCATGCCATTTCAATAGCCATTGAGGTTCCCTTTACTCACTATATTTAATAATGCCATTTCAATAGCCATTGATGGACCTGTCTCCTGTGACTTTTACCTAATCCCCTGATCAAGATATAATGTTGAATGACGGATTCACAAAGAGCATTAAAAAGCATTTATTTGTGGTGGGCATAGGGCAACAGGAAACAGAAAAAGGTATAAAATGCATCCAGAAATCCCCAGGCCGAAAAAAGTCCCCAAAACATCTTTTCGGGATGGTTCCATGGTTTTCTAAACATTTAACACAAATCAGGAATTATTTAGGATTAATGAAATGCATTCTGTTCAAAAAGGGAGAATGTGTCTGGATCTGCTCACCAGTAGCTTCTTGGTTGCTTTCTTTTGAGTGTCCTGATTTCCCAGGCAAAAGGAAGGATATTTTTGTTCCTTCCATTGGGATCCCTGGGAGGCACCAGGAGAGCTTTTCCTGGCTAATAATCACAACTTTCTCAAGTAAAGGATCCTGGAGTAATCACCCCCTCCAAAGTGCAAAAGCAAACCACTGTTATTTTATGTGCAGCTTCTCCCCCTCCTCTAATAATTCTACCATGTCCTGGTGCAAAACTTGGCAGACCTTTCACAGCAGTGATGGGTTCATGGGTTCCCACGGACAGTACTATTGGCAGCCTCAGAAGAGGATAATAATAGCACACTTTGTAAACCACTCTGAATGGGTGTTAAGTTGTCCTGAAGGTATATCAATCGAATGTTATTATTATTATGTTATTATTAGTCCATTTCCATTTTTAACATTCTATATGTGCTAATAGAAATTGTGCCAGTCATGAAGTTGGAACAATGGCAAAAATGGTATCTAGTTGGCAGTTGTAACAAAACCTACATCAGGACAGCACAGAAATGTGTTTTGCACCTTTGAAGAAAGTCCTGGACTAAAATAACAGGTGACTAAAACAGGCCTCCAAGGAAACTTGCCCAGAATTCCTTTCCCCACAAAGGGGTAATAATTTTTTTCTTAACATCTGTCCATGACTTCAACCCATAAAACACTCATTAAGAAAAATTTCAACAAACTCCAAAAGCTATTATGAGGGGACTGTATAATGCACTAAACAGGGCTTAGGAATACAAGGCTCCTAACAGATAGTAGCATTTGTTTGGGAATGTCTGCCTGAAAACATTAGAAGATCTTTTAATAAATGTACTAAATGAGATGCATAATTTAGCTTCTATGCTGCAGAGCATTGGCTGGCTGCCAAACCAGTCTGTCTCTGGCCTAACTCTACATCAAGGCTACCCGCTGGCCCAGTACAAATAGTCTCATTAAAAAGTGGTTCATGTAGTGTGTTCAAGTTCCATTTCTCTTGTTAATGACTCAATTTATGCTTTTCCTCTGAGAATGAGCATCAGGAGAAGATGGTGTTCACCCATACATACATTTCATGTGCTTAACGGTAGGCCACATACTAAAAGATAAAAGGGATGGATTAAGCTGCTTTGCTGTATTCAGAGAAGGGGCAGGATTTGAGGTACTGGCGAGAGTGTTGGGTTAAAACTGGAGACACTCCGCATGGTCATGAAGCTTACTGGATTATCTTGAGCCATCGCAGTCTCCACAACTAACCTCTCTGGCAGTGTTAATGCAAGGATAAAATGGAAGTGGGAGGAATAAGCCTCCCATTTAACCATCTTGGGTGGAAAATTATCAGTTGTTGGCCCCAATTTCCCACCCCCAAGAAACTGAGGAATAAGAGAAAAAATAGCCTCCATATAACAACATAATGGAGGCAGACTAGGTCATTGCCCAGAAATGACATCACAGCCTCTCTGAACTCCATCCTCCCCAGGTTCCACCCCTGAAAACTCCTAACATTTGGTGAAGCAGTGTTGGGAACCCTAGGACAGAACCATATGTGATGCCCTGAAGTCCTTAACAGCCTGTGCAGTACCATCCAAACACATCTCTATTGAAGCATAGACCAGTAAGAAAAGTGTAAGTGGTAGAGGCAAGCTGATTCATTGGGGCACTGTTGGATGATGGGCAGCTCCTGTCTGGGCCTGCTCTTTACCTTACATCTGGTGCCTTTGTTCTTTAAAATGGAAGAAACTGAAGGTCCTCTGTTTTACTCTACTCCTAGGATATGGTTGGAAACAGCTGCCAGTCCTATGGTGGGAGTGGGGAATTCTCCAATCCCTGCCTCTCATTTCCCACCAATGCACAATGCAGTGGCAATAGAAAAAATGTTTTAAGATGACCATTAGGCCAATGGTGTGATGTTACTTCTGAGAGAAACCAGAAGTTCCTGAGAATCTGAGTTCCTATCAATTCCTAGAGAGGAGTGACATCATTTCCAGGGTTTAAATGGAAGTGATGTCATGCTGTTGCTGATGCCTCCTGCCTCCCTGGTCTCCTGCTGGCAGCCTGACCAGGCCTGGCAGCCCTACTTGGAAAGAGCATGATATAATAAACTTGCTTGAGCTAATCAGGTACTTGTCTGCTCAATGCTTGGATAGGAGATCTATCAGGAACCAGTTATAGTGCATTGAGTACCATGATGGAAGATTGGTGAAATATTGTTTTCATGAATGAATGAGAAGGACATTTGATGATGGAATATAAGGAGTTTGGGATGGCTTAATTCAAAGGAAGATACAACAAGACTACCTTAGGTGGGTTGTACCTAAATTACCCTTGTTTTGTGAAGTACTACCTACTTTTGTCCTGGTAGTGGTGAAAAGCTCCATCAAGTCATAGCTGACTTAATGTGACTCCTGCAGGAGTTGTCAAGGCAAGAGACTAACAACGGTGATTTGCCATTGCCTGCCTCTGCACAGTAATCCTGGGCTTCTTGGAGATCTCCTGTCCAATTAGTAACCAACCTAGTTAGCTTCCGAGATCAGATGAGATCAGGCTTGCCTGGGCCACCCAAGACAGACCCCTATCCTACTCTTCTTCATACATGAAAGGAGTGGATAAGAAAGATTCTCTTTCACAAACCCTCACACATTGACCCCTTTCAGTGTCTCCCAATGTCAATTAGATGTGAATGCAGTGATCTGGCAAGGAAGTCATATGAGAAGAAAAGAAGGAACAAAGGTAGGAGATGCTCCTTTCTTATTCTAATTATGTGTATGTTATGTGTCGTCAAGTCACCTCCAACCTATTTATTTATTATTTTATTTATTTATTTAATCACATTTCTAGACCACCCTCCCCGTCAGATGGCAACCCTATGAAGGAAAGACCTCCAAGACATCCTATCATTAACAGACTTGCTTAGATCCTGCAAATTGGAGAATGTGGCTTCTTTGATTGAATCAAGCCATCTCATTTTAGGTCTTCCTCTTTTCCTACTGCCTTCCACTTTTCCTAGTATTATTAACTTTTCCAGGGAATCTTGTCTTCTCATGATGTGACCAAAGTATGATAGCCTTAATTTTGTCATTTTAGCTTCTAGGGAGAATTCAGGCTTGATTTGATCTAGTACCTACGTATTTGTCTTTTTAGCTGTCCACGGTATCTTTAAAACTCTCCTCCAGCACCACATTTCAAATGAATCAATTTTCTTCCCTCCCTCTTGGATACACACCTTAACGTGGTGAGGGGGTTTGAGTATGTCAATGAAGCTGAGAGCAACACAGTCAGAAGAACAGGCTTGGTCAAGACAGAGTCTAAACCCCTGGAAGAGTGACTTAAGGTGGAATGGTTGGAAACAGCTGGTCAAAGCTGAGACACCAGACTAAGATGTATCCACCCCTTTTGGGAATCAACGTTCACATCAGCAGAAGATAATTGAATGTTCCAATGTTGATGGGAGCGGAGGGATTCTTGAAGGTTAGCTACTGGAAAGCAGCAGTAGCGGAAAGTGACACTGGCGAATGATCTTTCACAGACAATGGCAGTGTCACTTCAACTAACCCCAGTTAGTACTGCAAAGCAGAAGAAGGCAATGGTAAACCACTTCTGCTAATCTCTTACCTTGAAAACCCTATGATGAGACAATCCAAAATGATTCTAATTTATGTTGCTATTTGTTCAGTATGTCTACTGGCAAAGATGTTAGAATTGGTACCAATACCGCAATCCCCCCAAAAGGCATTCCATCAACTGAGGATTCTTTAACCTGTTACAGCCCGATATTAGTAAGTACATTCACATTAGTAACTGCTAATGTGTAACTGGGGTTTGATTCACAGCATATAGCATGTCTGCAAAATGAGAGACCCACTAAGCCACATATAGGCAATCAATCTTGTACAGCAGCTTCCTGGTTATGCTGTTTCCCCAGGAACAGAAAAATAGGGAGGTTGTCAAGCAACTGGCAGGCACCAGGATGTGGTGTTCAGTTTGGTGGATTACAAATTGTTCAGATTTTCATCTGAATAGTTCAAATCTCCATGCACCATTCTGCTGCTCCGGTTATAGGAAATCTATAACTCTGGAAAACTAGATGATCTCAGAGGTAAATTACCTTTATTAGCAAGTCCCCTGGAAATCCTGACTTCAAAATTGTCAAATCCATGGTGACTGGAGCGGGAGCAGGAACAGAGTGCAAAATAAGATAATCTGGAGGTGTTTTCTTACAGTTTGTCTTCCACACATTTATGTTCCTCAAAGTGAGACAAACAGGATTCCAGATAATCAGCCTGCTTATTAATCACTAATAAATAATGGGGCTCATATTTCCACTCTTCAAAGAAGATTAGCCATTTAAATGTGGATTTCTCTTGAAGCCACATCTGTACCTTTTCAGCATAAAACAGTCATGCCCCAACTTTTCGCTTTTCAACTTTACAACATGAAAGAAAGCATACATCTGCTAGGCATTTAGTCATTAGCTCACACACTCTCACTTTCTGGCCTGGGAAGAGCTGTGCTTCCTGTCTAAAAGAACTGTATTCAGGTTACTACATGTTATCACTCATGCTACATGCAATCACGTGTAAAGTAACTATGAAGGATCATATTTTTTAGTGCAAAAAACAACATTAGGTAGGGGTGATTTATAGCAGATTAGTGACAAGGGAAGGATGCTAATGTTTTCTTCACCCGCTGCAATTTGTCCCCCTTCCCCAGGAGCTGTTCTTCCTTCAGGGATTCAGAGGTCTGGTTACCATCGCTGACCAGTGTGCAAAATTCCTGGGAGGAGAAAGTAGATGGG
Source organism: Eublepharis macularius (assembly GCF_028583425.1). Lineage (NCBI taxonomy): Eukaryota > Metazoa > Chordata > Lepidosauria > Squamata > Eublepharidae > Eublepharis > Eublepharis macularius. The sequence continues at coordinate 39,996,138 of NC_072791.1, forward strand.
GATTGAGGTAGAAAAGCTGCAGGCAGGAAAAGAACCAGACAGCCTTCTCCCCTGTTATTTCTGTACTGAAAAGTACCCCTGCATGAAGCTAATTTCAGTAAACAAGTAGGCAGACATACAAACAATTATACGTCACATGTCAGCCAGAGTGATGTATGGTTAGAGTGTTGGACTAGGATCTGGGAAACCCAGGTTCAAATCCCTACTCTGCCATGAAAGCTCACCAGGTGATCTTGGGCCAGTGACATACTCAGCCTCACCTACCTCACAGGGTTATTGTGAGGATAAATGGAGGAAAAGAGAATGATGTAAGCTTTGAATCCCCATTGGGGAGAAAGGCAGAGTATAAACAAACAAATACATAAATAAACAACTGAATAAAGTAGTTTGGCATTTTACACAGTATTTAGAGAGCTGTGGCATTCGTCGCATTTATTGATGCTTGGTGGTACTAATGTAACGGTGTTAAACTTTGGGCTTTGGTGCATGATAAAGAAAATCCTATTCCCATTTCAAATCAATGCCTTGATCATCATATGTTGCGTACTGTGGTTAGGTTGTTGTTTTATTGTGATTTTATCGAATATATTATATTTTTGTATTGATTTTTAACTGTTGTAATTGTTGTGAACCACTTTGAGATCTTAATTGAAGAGAAGCAGTATAAAAATCGAATAAATAAATAAATAAAATACACAGGACGCGCCCATGGTTTCCATGACAGTCTCAGGTTGTAGATTGTCTTCAATGGTCTTCAACAAATGGTTCTTGATGCAGATCATGATGACTATGGTCCACGTGGAGAAGAGGCTTCAGTCTCCTCCCCCTCTCACATGATTTTCCCAACCTGCCATGACCCTGGGTGGCAGGGTGCTCTTTGGTTGTGTGTGAATGTGGGGTTTCCCCAGCAAGTCGAGCAGCACACCCCTCACAGACTCTCAGGTCAGAAAAATGGGGCAGGGAGGGGGAGACTGAAACCCCTTCACCATGGGCACCACAGTTATGATCTGAATAAGGACCCATGTAGGTGGAAACTGAAGAGAACCCACAACTTACATGTGACTTTGAACTAGGTTAGAGAGACCCCCACATTGCACAGAGCAACAGCATTGCTGTTTGGGACCTGGAAAATGGCGTTCATCTAGACAGCATCCAAGGTCCAAAGTGCCATGGCTTGCATGCTCAGAAAATGTGATGTATCTCCATCACAGATGCACAACCTCAAGAAAAGACATCTGGATGATATCAACATATAATTGCCTATCAACAAATAATTGCATATTTATTGTGTTAAAACAGTGGTTGTTTGAGTACATTCCTCTCGCCTTTCTGTTTCTTCCAGACCCACATGGAGGTTAACAAATGAATAACAGCTATTATAACACAATAAACCATTTAAACAATTATAACTTCCATAAAACAGTAAAATAAACAAAGCAGTAGTAGGGATTTTCGAACACCTGCCTGTGTGGCTCACTTCCCATTTACCAAGGGTGATCAGGCGGCCAGTTAATATATAAGCTGCTTGCCTGCTCGCAACTTGTTCTTGGCCATTTCCACATGTCCTTATAGGCAAGGCGGAACTCTGGCAACTTTTCCTCAGGCTTCCTCATGTCTGTGTTTGCAAAATGTATGCATACTGTTTCATTACTGCCTTTTCCGCATGTTTACTGGAATGCAGTTTCTCTAGTGTTTTCTTCTGTTGTGGATTGACAGAGTAGCTTTTTGCCATTCTTTGGCATATGAACACTTAAAGCCCTCGGAAGAATCCTCCCATCTCCACCCAGTTCCTCCCACAAACTTGTTTCCCTTTCAGTTCAGTCGTGGAAGCCTCCTTGCAAAATGAGCTGAATCTAATTGCACATGTGCCAAGTTAAAAAAAAAAATGAAAGGGAGGTGGGTGATTTCAGGCTACGATGACGAAACTGCCCGACCTCCCCTCCAAAACTGTCTTTTGTATGTGGATACAGCTTCAGTACGCTTTAACCAGTAAGTGGATTTCCCATTATTCTTGTTTGCTTGTACCAAAGCTATACATGCATACAAAATACACACATTGCTCCTGTTCAAACAACACAGTGACTGCACATATCAGGAGGATCACAGGTAGCACATACTCACAATATGCACAGTTGCTGGAACATGTGGGTGTAACTCCCCCCCCCCAAAAAAACTAGTATGGGGAAGACTTGTTAGAAAGTCCTCAGGTCCTCAAGCTGCTTGATTCACATCTCCTTATAGAAACTCCTTTATGTCCATCCCCCTCCAAAATGGAGGGAAAGCAAATTCATGCCCACCAGCCCCACCACTGGCTTCATCTGAGGGCCAAGCTATAAGTGACAAATGACACTTGAACGGCAAGTGGATTGAGTGGAGTGCAAGTGAACAGGGAGAAATACACTTGCCGTTCAAGTGTCATTCGTCACTTGTAGCTTCGCCCTGAGTCTCTGAACAGGGCCTACGGGCCAAGCTACACATGACGAATGACACTTGAAAGGCAAGTGGATTGAGTGGAGGGCAAGTGAACAGGGAGAAATACACTTGCCGTTCAAGTGTCATTCGTCATGTGTAGCTTGGCCCTACATGTATAAGGTCAGTTCACAGATTCAGATGAATGGATGGAGATCAGAAGACGGGGCCACCAGGCATAATGCCCCCTCGTCGTGTTCATCCTACACAGATTGCCACATGAACAGACTTAGCAATTATCAGTCATTCAGTTGTAGCCTGGTTAGCTTTACTCAAAGTGTTTTAATACAGAGAACGATACCAGTTTATTTTTCTGATTTTGAATATATATGTCAGCATTCCTATGGCATATTAAAATTACATAAATGAGCTCACAGAGAACAATACACTTAAAGAGTACTGACTGGCAAGCAACAGGAAGTATTTTTTCTTCGCTTTCTGCTGACCAGCATCTGTCCATATTAACTGAAGAATAGAGTGAAAGAATCCTCAACTCCTTAACAGTCCAGGAAAAAAATGGCTTTAGGGGAACAGTCCAGTTTCATGTTATCTTTCCTCAAATACACCTTTGATCAGTGCATGACCTAAGGGCAGGAGGTTTTTACTTCTTCACAACAACAGCTTCTGAAAGATCCTCTGCCTAAAGCAAAACTATACCAAAGCAAACTTTGATTATCCCAACAACAGAGTCTTGTGTGCTTGATAGAATCTGCAAGCCTCCTGTAACTACTTTCTGACAAGCTTGGCTTTCAGATCAGACCCAGGAAGGGCAGCCAATGGAAGAAGTTAATGGCATTTAGTATCAAATGTAATGTGAATATAATGACAAAGAACTATTAATATGATCCATATATGTGCCCCATACCGAGGGACAGGTATCATGTAGTGGTCCTTAGATTCCACATCTTCCAACTGTACCTATTTAATTTAGTTGAAATCCCCACTTACCCATACGTTTCATGGAATGACCTTGAACCAGTCAATCTCTCTCAGACTAACCAATTTCACAGAGGAGTTGTGAGTAGACATGGGCACGAACAGAAAAAAAAACCCGAACATGATGTTCATTGTTCATTGCCATCCACGAACAGGGACTCATGAACAGCCACGAACATGGCCCTGTTCACGAACATGTTCATAGTTGGCTGTTTGTGGGGGCCAGCAGGCTCTCCTCCAGCCATCATCCAAGTTTGGTCAAGATCCCTACTGCTCCGCTCCCAGAAACCTGACCTGAGCAGGCACCAGGAAAGGTACCAATAATAAATAATAGCTTGGCCCCAGGGCCTGGCAGCAGCCCTGGAACTTGAAGGGGTAGGTCCCTACCACACCACTCCCAGAAATCTTACCTGAACAGGCAGCAGGAAAGGTACCAATAATAAATAATAGCTTCGCCCAGAGCCTGGCAGCAACCCTGGAACTTGAAGGGCTTCCTATCCCACCACACACAAAGAAAATTCAAGCTCCAGTGCACTCTATCAAAATGCCAACAGCAACTGTCTCTCCCTTTCCACTGTCTGCAAACTAAGCCAGAGCTGGGAGCCCCCCTCCCCCCTGCTCTTTCCTCCCTTGTAACAAATTTGGAGCTCCACACTTGAAAGGACCTGCCTATCAAGCTAAACTGGACTTTGATAGAGGTTTCCAGGGCAACAGCAGGAGTTCAGACAGAGTTCAGACAATCCCTGCCTAAGTTGCCAAGGGAATTGATTGCAGGTGCCAGACTGTCTTGCTTGTCGAACAGCAACAAACAATGCTTGCAATGACCACCTGTTCATTTAGAATGGGGCCTCACGACCAGCTTGTTCGCGAACAGCAGATTGGGCTGTTTGTGGCTTTTTTTGGTTTGTATTGCTATTCATGCCCATCTCTAGGTGTGAGGATAAAATGGGGGGGGGGGCAATATGGCAAGATGTATGCATGCCCTGAGCTCCTTGGAGGAAACAGAATAAAAGTGTAGCATTATTTTTATACGTACCTTGGCCTTCCTCCAAGGATCTCAGGGCAACATAGATGCAGTATTTATCTAGAGGGTGCCATTGTGCATGGAACCTGGATACAGAAGCTCATTTTCCACCTGCACCAGTTTAAGTTGGCACAAGGTTATTTTCTTTACTAGCCCTTCCTCAAGCCTGGATTGGGAAAGTCTAAAAAGTGACATGTTGTGTAATAATCTGTTAATCTGCCACAATTCCCCCCCTCCATGCTGATTGGGGTGACTTTTCTTTTTGCCACCCCCTACCCCCACAGGGAATGGAACAAAGGCCACAAAAGGGGCTGGGCTGGGGCAGGGCCTCATGGCCCAGGCAACCAGAAGACACACAGGCATGGCCTTAAGAGCTGACTTGACCTCCCAGCCACAGGCTTTCCACTGCTGAATCTGCTGCTCACCCACTCTGCACTGAGATAATGTGGGAGTATCTCTTGATGAATGTTTGCATCAAAACCATAATGACATATTCATAAACTAAGTGCTAATGTAGGCAGTCATCTCTCCTTCAAACTTCTGCCCACTCTCACCAACTCGGTGTAGCTCCAATTTTGTCTAGCTTGCATTCAAAACAGTATTTATCAGCTTTGATGAAAATAAAGGTCCTCTGTACAACAGGGCTCTGCTGAGTTCCACTGATGGCCCACTGACAATGACTAGACTTCACAAATTAACAAGCAAGCAACTAGAGAGAATAAAGAAACTAGAAATGATGTTTCCTAATGTTACATCTGTCTTTGGGGAGGAAGCCATGTTTCTCTTCATACCTGCAGAACACATGCACTGGGAAACAGCCTGATAACTTGCTTTTTATTATTGCTTCCACTGGTGAGATGCATTCGGCCTGATTTATACATGCAAGGTGTGGATTCTTCTCAGACTCTGTCTAAGGTCAGTTACTCTGCAGTTTTATAGAACAAAACTGAGAGAGAATCCCTTTCCATACGTTACATCTGTGAATACCAGTAGCCCAGCAACAGCATATAAATCCTCCCAATACTAGCAGTCACCATGTTATATGAACAGGGGTGATGTGCATCTTTTGCAAGAGCTTTGGTACACAGGAGGACCCAACCACTGATTGATATTTCATGATGTTTTTGGTTCATTGTAAGGTGTCTTGTGTAGGTTTTAGTAGGAAGGGGTAAAAAAATCAAGCCCTGACATGAGTAGCCCAGGATAGCCTGAGCTCACTCAATCTTGGAAGCTAAGCAGGGTCAGTCCTAGTTAGTATTTGGATGGGATACCACCAAGGAAGCCCAGGGTTGCCATGCAGAAGCAGGCAATGTCTCTTGCATTGAAAACCCCACAGGGTTGCCATAAATCAGCTGTGACTTGATGGCAAAAAAATAAAAAATAAAAGTCTCTCAAATAAAAAAATACTTGAGATAGTGGCTTTTAAGAGAGTTGAAAATTGTTTCAGATAAGTATCACTTCCCATAGCATGTATATGTAGTTCTTTTTGTCCTCCACATGTTACCGAATATTGCCCTATCATTGTTCTATAGAAATTTGCAACTAATCTGTCTTGACCATCAAGGAAAATCCAGGTGTGAATTATTTCTATAGTGCAATAGTAGCTCAGTATCTCCAACATGTGGATGCAACTGTTTTTAGGCTGGGAGGAAGCTTTCAGGTACCCACCCGCAGCCCAAACACTGCTGGCACTGAGAGCCCACCTCCTCCTGCCAATGACTTCTCCCCACAGCAGTGCCTGTTGAACCAGGGGAAGGCTGAGCACAAGTCTCACCACAGGATCCCTGTGTCAAATACTGCCGGTGCTCACAGCCCACCTCTTCCAGGCACTACGTGGAAGTCTGACAACAGGATCTGACGAGTCTGACCACAAGATCCCTGTGTCAAACACTGCCAGTGCTCACAGGCCACCTCTTCTAGGCATCACCTTCTTTCTCTTCCAGAAGCCCTCACCCCACCAATGCAGTTTGAAGGGTGCCGCACAGCTTCTAAGATGGCGGCTGATCTATTTGTTCTTTAAGTTTAGGACTTTGTAAAATCCCTTTTTTCACATTTTAGATTTTTCTACAAACCTGGAGGATTGTACAGGAATCATACTTCTCTGTGCATGGCCCAGGTCTGTCTATTTTTCCATCCACCTTTTTGGCCATGTATAGCATTAGATACAAAGATAAATGAATAAATGCAAATACATTGAAGTCGATGGGCTTAAAAGGGGGTAACTCTGATTAGAATGGTGCTGTTCTTTAAAACATCAACTATACTAGCCCTTGCTAGTATGCCTTATGTATAACAATAAACACATACAGGCCTGGCAGTTCTTGGAGCTGCAATCCTTCTCCTTTTTAACTTATGTTGTTTGTCCAGTCTCAGAATTAGACATGGGCACGAACAGCAATACGAATGAAAAAAACCCGACAAAAAGCCCATTCATCTGTTCGCGAACAAGCCGTTCGTGAATCCCCATTCCAAACGAACAGGCAGTTGCAAGCCTCGTTCGTTGCGTTCAGTAGCCGTTCATCCAGCCAGACAATCTGGCGCTTTTCAATCAATTCCCCTGGCAATGGCAGGGACTGAACTCTGTCTGAACTCCTTCTGGCTTTCCTTCTGTCTGTAACCCTTCAGCTTCCAGCAGACAGTCCAGTTTTTGCCACTCAGAAGAGAAATAGACAACAAAGGGGGGGGAACCCATGGATCATACCTTTCCAGGGGTGTGATCTCTCTGAAATTTAGGGGTTCTTCAGAGGACACTGAGGACTATGTCTCCTGCAAATTTGATGGGTATTGGACATTGGAAAGGTCAGTTTTGTAACCTCTCAAAGTAGCTTCCAACAGGCAGTACAGTTTTTGCCACTGTGAAGAGAAAATGACAGCAAAGGGGGCAGTGCCAGCTCTCCTGGTGTGAGAAGGACAGAGAGAATCTCTCTGTCCTGTTGGCACCAGGAAGGAGCAGCCCCACGGTGCCAGTTCTGCCCACTGTCAGAGGGACAAGGGGAGTCTCTCCTCATCCCTCTGACAGTGGGCAGAAGTGGCCCCGTGGCAGCACCACCTCTCCCTGCTGTCAGAAGGACGACATGAGCCTCCTCGTTCCTCTGACAGTGGGCAGAAGCGACCTCGTGGCAGCACCAGCTCTGCCCATTGTCAGAGGGACAATGCAAGCCTCCTTGTCCTTCTGACAGTGGGCAGAAGCAGCCCTGCAGTGCCAGCTCTGCTCACTGTCAGAGGGACAGAGAGAATCGCTCTGTCCCTCTCGCACCTGGCAGCAGCAATCCAGCAGCACTGGAGTGGGGCAGGGGGTGGGGGCTGGGGGTTATGGGGTGTTTAAAGGGCCTTGCCCCTTGCACGTGGCAGGAAAGGGCCCTTTAAACTATCAGCTGGCAGGTGGCAAGGGGGAATCCCCCCCTGCCACTTGCCAGCTGATAGTTTAAAGGGATCTTTAAAGAGCCACGAACACGAACACAGAACATGTTCATTAAGGGGACATGTTCGCTTCTGTTCATTGTTTGTTGTTCATGGATGGCAACGAATAATGAACAGGGTGTTCATAATTTTTTTTCCCATTCGTGCCCATGTCTACTCAGAATGTCTAATAAGGGCTAATGTTGTCTTCCAGGTTGGTGATTTCTAGATCATGTACATGTCTTTATCTACAGTCCTTTATTTCCTGATAGCCTCACAGTCAACCCACAATTCTGTGGAGGGTGGGGGGAGATTTACCTCACTCAATAAAAAATGTTTTGTCGCTACTTCAGGAAAGCCATTTCATTGCAAACATCATCTGAAAAGTGAACATATTCTAATGTTCACATATACCAAGGATTTGACAAAACTTAAAAAAACCACATTCCGCCCAAACAAGAAAAGCATGACAGAATACCAATTATATTTCTGTTAGTCATTTGCTACATTTTGAGCATCCCATCTATCATACTCACATTTACTATGTATTCAATATATATTCAATCACTTATTGTATTTCTTTTTAACATGTCAGTAAAATTCATTGGATGCTTATCCTCTTAAATGCCTTAGCATAGCAATAAGAACCTGGCTGGAAAAAAAACCCTAAGTTAATCATTGGTGGTAGTGGTGGAAAGTACCATCAAGTCACAGCCAATTTATGGCTACACCTACAGGAGTTTTTAAGGCAAGAGACTAACAGAGGTGGTTCCCCATCGCATGCCTCTGCATAGCAACCCCATCTTCCTTGGAAGTCTCCCATCTAATTACTAACCAAGGCCAACCCTAATTAGCAGCAGGGATCTAAAGAGATTGGCTATCACAAGCCACTTCAAAATGAAGTCTGGATTACAGATAGGCATTTACCAACAATACAAGGGAGGTTTAGTTTTCAGTACCTGCCAGGCCCTGAAAAGTAGATTCCTATGAAAAATCCATGTATCTAGAAGCTGTTTTTGCCTGATTCCATTTTACTACCATTCTTTCAATGTTTTGCAGGTGTGTTTTGGTTGTGGTCATTCTGCATCATGGATTCTGTAGTATTATGGTTGCAAGTACATTTCACTGGTTCAAATGAAGAGGTTTTCATTATGAGTCTGCAAAAAAGTCAGAGCCAGGTTTTGGTTGTTTGCTATCTTAAAATGTGACTCACATTAATAAAAGGATTAAAATTAGTTGTGTTCAGATGCAATAGTAATTTCAGCTGGTTTAAATGGGAAATAGAATGCCAAGTATCACTTTTCTCCCCACCCAATTTGAATCAAATCCTCCGGGACTGTACACACCATCCAAAGGATCCTCCTCCTCAAATTTCAGGTGGATAGGAAGAAGCTTCTCTGTTTTGTAGACAATTAATCCTAAACAGGAATCAATGGAATTAGGAGCATGGAACTGTCCTTAGGCCTCGTTGTAAAGGTCTCATTCACAGAGCTGAACAGGGAAGTGCAAATGTTCAGAATCTCTTCTTTTGCCACCCCCTGAATTGAATGTAGAATCAAAGTCTTTGCCCTTGATTAGAAGGTAGAGTTCTGGAGAACAAATGTGCTAAAGCAAACATATAGAACTGGAATATCCTTCCAGAATCAGTGAGATACTAGTTACTGGAGTGGAAAGTGTAGCTCTTTTCACATGACTCCACAAGTTAACCGGACATGTGGGGAGGGAAAGTGGGCAGAAGCGTGCTGGCCCCACCGGTCACAGTGCAAATGCATACAAGAAGTGGCCATGTACACACTCCCTCCATGTGACTGGGGATGCAGTTTTTCAAACATTGCCAGTCACGGGAAGGGAACATACACATGGACACTTCCTCTGTGCATAGGCACCATGCACAACTCATCCTAAACAGGAATCAATGAAATTAGGAGCATGGAACTGTCCTTAGGCCTCGTTGTAAAGGTCTCATCCACAGAGTTGAACAGGGAAGTACACATTTTCAGAATCTCTTCTTTTGTCACCATAGCGGCAGAGGTGGGGCCAGTGCACTTATACCCATTTGCCTTTTGTGAGTGTACAGTCAACACACAGAAAGGTGGGGCTTGTGAAACACTATACACAGGAACACCAATCCAGATTATTCTTTCTGATCCTTTCAGGGGTATTGAGTCACTCTGCCCCCATGCTGTCCCTCATCTCCCCTGTCCAGTTTTAGTGAAGCACCCAAGCACCAAAATGATTGTCAGATTGGAAACATTACAATCACTTCCTTGCGTCAGAAAGAGTTATGTTCATATTCAGAACATTTATGATATTTCCAAATCAGTGTTGTTCAGGCCAGATATTGCTTAATAAATTTTCAATATCAACGTGAAAGTTATCGGCAGGAATACAGGTGGCTTAGCAGTTAAAATGTCACTTGAATAAAACTAAATTATATCCTGAGAAAACATCATTCTTCCTTATGTACGCTCTGACTTACCCAATGGATTCACAGAAAGCATGGGAAGCTTTCATAACTGTCAGAAATTTTAAATCAGATTTTGATATGACAAAAACAAAATATTCAATTCATTTTTATATTATATTATATTATATTATATTATATTATATTATATTATATTATATTATATTATATTATATTATATTATATTATATTATATTATATTATATTGTTCAGAACCAACAGGAGTATAGGGAAGATCTTACTTCAATGGAGAAAGGTAATAAATGATTTCTAAAATCTGTCTGTATCTCTCTCTGTGTGCATGATATAAAGCGGCAGTTATTTATTTGTTTCTTTAGTTCATTTATACCCCACCTTTCTCCTCAATGGTGATCCAAAGTGGCTTACATCTTTTTCCTCTATTCTGTTTATCCTTACAGCAACCCATCTCTGCATTGGCACTTTCATGGCACAATCCATCAATATCCTCCCTTCAACTATGTCTCAACTGTTATGTTACATCTTATATACTAATAGCCGAATGGCCTGGATCTGAGGATACTTAAGTCTGCAGCCATGAACAGACAAGACAGATCTTCCTGCACACCTGAAAAATGCCCCAGATTTGCAGAAAAATCTGAAATCTAAAAAAAAACCCGCCTGAATTTAAAAAAAATATACATTGGGGGTTTAAAACCCCCAAACAATAAAGGAGCGCTTGTAGCTTTAATCAGATGCCCTCAGTGGCTGTTGCTAGGCAACGTTAATCGTTTCTGCCCTTATTCCATGCCTGGTTTCTGTCAGTAAAAGGCAAGGGCAGAAAGCAGTGCCCTTTCCAGAGTTGTTTTGACCTTTGACAAAGAATATGTTGGGGCCAGGCCCAGAAGAAACCACTGGACAACTTGATACTCCATGACTTACATGACTCATCCAGGCCTGGCTGGTTACTATTAAACAGCTGCCCCACCACCACAAAAACCAGTGTACTGTAGTGGTTGAAGACCCAGGTTCAAATCATCACTCTGCTGTGAAAGTTCACTGGGTGCCTTTGATCCGGTTACTCGCTCCCAGCCTACCTCTCATGGTTATTATGAGGATAGTATAGAGGCAAGAAGAATGATATAAGCTGCTTTGGGTCCTCATTGTGGAGAAAGGCAGTTTACAAATGAAGTAAATTAAGAATTATAGATGAAGATGGGGGCAGTTGATTGGTCAATTTGAAGGAGAGAACGTAGGGAAAGGTAAGCCTGTGGAGGCTGTCAAGAGGAGAGAAAGAGGAAATAGTATGGAGAAGAGAATACAGGGGAAAGTGCCCCCAGCAAGTCCTTGCATGTTCCCCACCATGCAACTGGACCTGGCTCAGCTGGCACCATGCAACTGGGCCATAGGGGAGAGGCTGCCAGAGGGAGAGGAAAATGTGAAGATAAGGGTGGGAAGGAGAGAAAGAAGCAGGAAAAAGGGGAGAGGCTATGGGAGGCAAGGAAAGGAAAGATGACATAGTGGGGGAGGGGAAATTTGATGCCCCCCACAAATCATTGTGGGTCCCCCACTTGTAAAACCTATTCCAGACAATGAGTTGGATCCAGGCCACTTTTTCTTTCCCTCTCATTCAATTTTTCCCCTTACTACAGTCACTATTTCACATAGGTTTTTTTTCTTATGCATGTCCCATGACTGCTAGCATAACTCTTTTAGAGGTCAAAGGAGACCCCTCTTCTCCCTTTTTCATCCTTCGAAAAGCTTTCTGGATCCAATCCATGAAGTCTACAGAGAGCCATCTAAACTTTATGGGTCATTAGATTTTTACTCTAAACATTAGTCCTCTTCTCTAGTTTGGGACATTAAAATTATTGGTTACGCTCTGGCCATTCTCAATTCTAAAATATACAGTGTTCTGTGATTATGGTTCTATAGTTTCACAAGGAAAATTGTCTAAATTTGAGTATGAGCTATTTCTCTCTTGCATCCAAACTGTACTAGATCTATTTTAAAGGATCTGTGTTTTCTGAGAACAAAGGTAGAACCAAGTCTCAACAAATTAGTCATTGCAACTCTGAAGAGGAAAAGCTGCTTTTGGTACTCCAGTTTCTGGAATACAGCCTGATTAACCATCTGGGGGTTATTTGTGTGTGGCAAGAGAGGGGGCTGTTATCACTAATCACATATGACCTTAACTTTGCCATTCCACACAGAAGAATTATTATTTGAAATGGGGGGGAGGGTAATTCCCCCGGCAAGAAATAACAGGCAAAATATCCATTAGTAAAGGATGTAATGTGTAAACATCAGAACTGCAAATCCTAGAAGGCTGGGATCAGGCATCAGGTATACACAGATAAAAATCACAACGCTGAACAGATTATTTAATAGAGAAGTTTGTACTGATTAGACCAGCTCAGTATACATGATATTAGCTGTATGGAAAGAACCTACAGTCACAATACCAATTACATATTTTGGAAGGACTCCAAAATACAATAGAAAGGGTAGGGCAGATGATAATGTGTGCGCATGCACATGCGCTACTTTGCATCAGAGAAATGATCGATTCTGATTTAAGCATAAAATTACTCCATGACAATGATTACTCTAGTTATTACCTTGCTTTTACTTTGTAACTTAGGTAAAGTAAAGGTAGTCCCCTGTGCAAGCACTGAGTCATTACTGACCCATGTGGGGACGTCGCATCACGACGTTTTCTTGGCAGACTTTTTACGGGGTGGTTTGCCATTGCCTTCCCCAGTCATCTACACTTTACCCCCAGGAAACTGGGTACTCATTTTACCAACCTTGGAAGGATGGAAGGCTGAGTCAACCTTGAGCCAGCTACCTGAACCCAGCTTCCACCAGGATCGAACTTAGGTCATGAGCAGAGCTTGGACTGAAGTACTGCAGCTTACCACTCTGCATTTTTATATTTTCTTAGTCAGTTTGTTGTTTGCACTGTTCAGCTCCAGTCTTCTATGCACTAACCCAGGACCGCCATGGAGGAGAATTTTCTAGCCTAGGAGCATTAGAAGCCTACAAATTCTCTGGGTGTTACTTCTTGACAGCCTCAGACTTACAAACACCGTTATTTTCCCAGACGTCAATACCAACTAGCACATCAATGCGATCAGAAGTATTACCCACCTCAATATCTCACCTAAAGACCTTTTGTCCAACCTCAATCACAGAGTAGGAGAAGGGCCTAAATACAGGTCTAAACAACTGCCACAATCTCCAAAACAATCCCAGGAACACAAAAAGGCCTATTCTGAATATCTTCCCTTTTGCATAAGAGACCTGCTGCTTTCCTAGATAGGTTAACGCTCTACCTTTCAGAGCTAAACTACACAAGACGAATTACATGAGGACACTCAAGTGAAGGGAGACGCAATGTTAATGGGGATGCGTAGTTTGAATTTCACCTCCCTCTACAGAGCCGGCAAAGATAGCTCCACAAAGGGTTTGTTAATTTCTTCTTTGCCTCTCCGAAGGCTCTGTCAATTATTAACATTGTCTCTCCCTTCACTTGAGTGTCCTCATGTTATTCATCTCCTGTAGTTCAGCTCTCAGAGTGGCAATCTATCACTTCTGATAACCGGGTTCTAGAAATTATCCAATATGGTTATCAGTTGGTGTTCCAAACACTTCTCTCTTGTCAACCCTATAATGCCTGTTTTTAATTTTCCAGTGCAGTTAGTGAAAGGTTTATACAAACTTCTTCTTAATTTATTATTTAAATTTATTATAAATTAATTTTCCTGCTCCCTGTACCACATAGACTTCCAGACAATCATACACACTATTAGAAATGGATGCCAGGAGAAGGGGGGTAGTCTATTGGCAAACTGGTAATCCCTCAGTGGTACAAAGGTGCAGCAAGCAGTCTCTGTAGTAACTAGATGCTGGGTAGCAGGAGACAAGGGCACAGGGCAATGCAGAGAAGGGGAGCTGCGAGTCCTGGTCCTCTCAGTGAGTAATTCCTACAAAGGCCAGATAGTGGCAGTGGTGTACCAAAAGAAGAAATGAAAAACCCCTCAGAGGGTTGAGGAAGCTGGGTGAGTGGCACATTACCAGGTAGATGGTGTTGCGCTTAGGCTGGGGGCACGTGTTCCAGACGTCGGCCAGGCAGGTAAACTCACCAGTTGGCCAGGCAGGTTAACAGCAAGGCAATTCATTAGAGCAAGAATTGGCAGTCCAGGTCAAGTCCAAAGAAGTCAGTCCACATGAGGGGTAGGCAGGCGAGAGGTCCAATGCAAAGCTGAGGTTGGAATCTAGGAGGTCAGTCCAATGGGGAGCAAGGCTCAAGGTGGGGTGCAAGGATTCCCTTTATACTTCTCCTTGGTTTGGAGGGTGAGGGGAAGGTGTTCCTTCTTCCTCTGATTGACTTGCCTCACTCTTCAGGGTCAGTTCTGCCCGACACTGACTGTGCTTGCAGGTGCATGCCCCTGCGTCTCTCCCACACAGCTGCCTTAGCCTGGGTCTTCTGTCTTGTGGCTGGCTTGGGAGACTCGGCCCTTCCTGATGCCAGTGTCCCTTTTCCCTGCACTTGTCCTCACCTCTGGTGGCTTCTCTCAAGGTTCCTGGCTGTGCCTCCTGCTGCTCCGCCCCAAGAGAGCTTGGCGTCACAGCTGGCTCTGGCATTGGCTCCTCTGCCCTCAGGGCTGGCTCTGCTGGCTCCTTGGCCTCTGAAGAGGACTCACTGGCAAGTAGCAACATACCAGACCAACGCTGGCCAGGCTGGCTCACGACAGATGGCAAGATTTAGCAGGTCCCATGGATCAGTGCAGGGAGCTTTAACACTTGAAAGCTGATACTTTAAGGTGCTACTGGAGTCAAATCTTGCTCCTACTGCAGACCAACATGGCTGTTCACCTGAAAGTATCCTCTTAATTTAGGTATTTATTTAGAATATTTCTATGCCGCTTCTTCAGGGTCCTGTTCAAGGCAGCTTACAATTAAAAATAATAATGGTGTTTTTTTTAAATTAAAAACAAGTGATTAAAAAATAAACCATTGGACATAAGCAGAATAAAACAGAAGTAGACCATTAAAAAGTTTTTAAGATTAAGAAAAAAACCTATATAAAAGCCTAAATAAAAACAGATATGTTTTTGCCTGGTGCCTAAAAGAAAGTAAAGTAGATTCCATCTGAGCTTTAAGGGGGAGGGCATTCCAAAGGCTAGGTGCCATCACAGAATATGCCATCTCTAGTTACCACCAGCCTCACCTGAGAAGCAAATTTTAACTGGCAGGCTGGATAGTGTGGGAGGAAACAGTCCTTCAGGTTCTTAAAGTTGCTGTTCAATTCATTCTCTACCATGATGTTTGCTATGATTTTTACTCTAGAAATGTTCTTGTTGACAAAAAAGATAGTGGAAACAGGCCTATCTTAAATTTATGTGATCTTAACAAGTAATTGAAAATTAATATTTTTTGTGGTTTCTTTATCTACTGTTGTCCAAATGTTAGAAATAAATTCATAGTTTTCTGTTCTTCATCTCCAAGATACATACTTTCACATTTCCATCCATCCAGTTTACAGGAAATATCTTCATTTCAAATGTGCACATTTTGTTTTCCAGTGTACTGTTTTGTCCTTTGGCTTGGCTATGGCTCCATGAGTTTTTATTAAATGCATGGCTGTTGTGGTAGCCTTCATATGGTCTAAAAGTTGTCCTGTGTATCCCTGTTAGGACAACAGGCTCATTGTAGCATCATCACAGTCTGATAAGCCTTCACATCCTTAAAGCTGTCCCTCCATATTGTGCAGTAACTGGGCTTAGTAATTAATTGGGGGGGGGAATCCATTTTGTCCTACTCAGTAAATCCAATTTATTAGTTTTTTTTTTATTATTCCATGTTAGAGTGAGCTGCTATTCCTCTAGAAATACTTCACATGCAACCCATTCAAAATTGTTTTTAAGGGTATGTGACCCATCAATTCATTCAGAGAATGCTACAATTTCCATATAATGCAAAATAATAAAGCCCCTATCGTGGTGGTCCAGTGATATCAATCTGTTCACTGGTTTTCAGCTGGAACTCAACTGCCAGAACTACCACTGTCACTTCTGGTGCTTCATTATTGGACTGGGAGGGCACACTATAAGGAAGCATCTGCAAATGATATTTGGTCCCTTACTGAAAGGAATTTGCATATGCATAGATTAGAATGTAGAGCTATCTGTTATGCCATTGTTCCTTTTCAAATCTGCTGTATAGCATCCAAAACCAAATAGACAATACAACAGCCTGAATACTGCCTCCTAGTTCTATGTACAGAAGCAATGTCCATATGGAAAAGGGCAATTCAGCACAAGGCCACCTTGCAAGCTACACGCATCTCTGGCATAAACAACACCACAGTGGACATTTTGAGCAGAGTTTCGTACTCTCACCACACATGGGCAATTTATATTCAACCAATTTTCCATCAGTGGGGGTTCCCACCTGTGGACCTTTTTGAGTGAAAAGGCAAAGGCACACATTTTTTTTCTCCATAGGTGGAAGCAATCCAAATTTCATTGCTTTTCAAACACCTTGGCAGAATACTCTTTTTTATACCACCCCACACCCATGCCCTTGAGTTGCAAGGTTCTTTGCAAGACTCGTGCAGAGAATGCCCATTGGCTTCTGGTGGCTCCATTTTGGCCTTGACTAGTATGGTTATCAACCCTCATGCAACTGGCTAACGGGTGCTATATACATTTTCTATATGCCACCAACCTCCTCCACAAGGTTGAACTTTTCTCCACAAGTTACTAAGATGTTACTTAACACACAAAAACCTTCCACTCATACTTCCTATGCTAACAAGTAGAAAAGTTTCTCCACACAGATGACTGGCTAGGGCTTTCCCCCTTCTTCCTATCCCTTGCCATTGATTTTTAATTACACTAACACCTTTTGGCTTGACCTCATCTTCCCTATAGGTACATATCAGCTTCTTATGTTGTTGGGGGGTAAAACAGTTTTCTCACATCACGCTTGTAAACAGTTTTTCCACTATGAACTATACAGACTGTAGATGGAAAATGGTTACGCATCTGTGTTCAGATCTCATATTTGCATTTGTGTGGCATGTGCTTTCAGCCTCAGGTGGTGAGACATTTGGACCTGTAGCTAAAAGAATCATTCACTCATTGAGACTGTTTACATTGGGACATCATAAAGAACCATGGTTAGTTAGTCCTTTAGACTGAAAAGAAATGTTCATCGTTATGCTATATGGAGGGAGGGAGGGTGAGTTTGAATATTTGAAACATCCTAGGGCTAAAGTATGCACATTGAATCTCTATAAACTGTGTCAATGAGAGCTAGGCCATGTGATATTGGGTGTGGAGGGCAGATATGTTTTTGTGCATCGCAACTTTGCATCATAGGCAAATCTGAGAAAAAGTAAAGAGATCCAATTGGAGGTAGAAGCCAAACATGCTTGCTAACTTTGAGATCTTTCAAATAATCCTGCTCCAGATAGAACATGTACCTGCCTGAATAACTTCATACTACGTGCTATTTCTTGGTACAATCATTGAGTGTGCAGAACTGGATGCTGCTGCTGCTGCTGTAGTTAGATGACAGAAAGAAACTTCTATACCTGATACCAGTTCTGCCTCTCCCCCACCTTTTCATTTTTTATATTTTATTAATAAACTATAAGAATTAAGAATGCGGCATAAAAGCAGTGCAGTTGTCACAGGGGCCTTGGACAGATGGGAGTCCTGGATCATTAAACTACAAACCAGTTAATGACTCCTAACGCTGGCTAATTTCTTCATGATAATTGCTTAAATGCTTAAATGCTTTATGGTAGAAGTGATAAGAACAAGAACAGGAAGATGTTATGAGCAGATTCCAAGACTTATCAGGGTGGGTGATGGGTGCTCAGATGACTGATGACTTCAAGAGTATTTTATTATCCTTGGCATATTATAAAAGATCAATGAAGTGAGAGGATGATAGGTTCAAGTTTTATATGGAGTTGTCAAATGCTTTGGTGCTGAACAGAGACTTAAAGACTTCCTTCTGTTTTTTTTTAAAGGCCTCTCAATTTCACATTTCTTAATAATAATAATAAATAATAAATATAATATATTCAAAAATAGTTCAGCCTGCAGCTGATGCTATGATCTTCCAAGGGAAAAATCATGAAAAAAGAACAGCTTGATACCAGTGATGATGAAATTACTATACCCAGTAAGATCTCTCAGTTGGCCCTAAAAAAGAAGGGAACAGCAGTTTCTATAAGGAATTAAAAAACTGAAACCTTGCTGAACACCAAACACCTTCTCACATATGGCAAAGATATGGTCCCTTGTTTTGTGATATTTACAGTGCAATCCTAAATGAGGTTACTCCCGTCTAAACTCATTGATTTCATTGAAATCAATTGGCTTAAACTGGAGTAACTCTGATTAGGGTTTCACTGTAAGTGTATTTTTATTTCATCTTACTTCCAAGGGGTTCAGCAGCACTGCATACATGATTCTCCCTAGTCCCTACTGCCCTTTTCCCACACAAAAAACAACAGCGTAAGTGAGGCTAAGCAAAAGGACTAGTCCAAGATCACCCAGCAACCTTCATAGCACAGTGGAAATTCAAACCATAAACTCCCATATCCCAGTCCAATGCTAATTTTTACATTCTTCTAGGGTTGTTAAGAGAAATTCTCTCTCCTTTTGACTTAGTTTCTCCTTGAAATCCAATAATCCTTTTCTTCTTTTTAGGAATTTGGAGTCAATTTCTAATCAATTCCTTTTTGATCAAACAAATTTAGAGGGGCAGGAAGGGAGGTTCGACAGAATTTCAGCTCTGTAGATGCTCAGAGGCAGGCAATGTCTTCCCAAGCATTCCTATCTTCCTGCTAGGATACCACCCTGGGGTGTATAACATAACACCACTACAAGGGCTGAAGTTCCATAAGGGCACCTTGCTTTCACTTTGAAGAGAAATGAAAGAGAAATCCTACTCTTAAAAGAGAATAAGAGGTATTGATGGCTATATCTAAAGAAGGGAATTTTGGAAAAAGTAATTACCCACCCAATAACAACTCTACATTCTGCCTATGAAGATATCTGCTTGCCAAAAGTATCACATGGCCTACTTTGAAATCAGAATATTTTTATTACATAGACTTCCTTTTTTAGTGTTATTGTTGGAGAGCTGGATTGACAGCTAGACATCTGAAGCATCGTGTGAATGATGTGTTCTTTGATTGTTCAGAATGCCCCCTCTTTGATTATTTATTGGTCTTGGAAAGTTTATATGATTCTCATGTAATGTCTTTGTACAACAGGCAAACATGTTTCTAAAGACTATACAGGACAACTTTGGAAGAAACTAAATGAGCAGAGAAGGGAACTTTACGATGCTTTTTTCCCACTCTGACCCTAAGCCCCTCAAACACCTGTCCCCATCTTAGCCAAAAACCTAGAGATCTCCATCAAATATAACTTAATTTCTTTTTTATAGGATAGCAGCTGTCATTCATTTCAAAGTGTGTAATTCCCAGATAAGAGCCTTGAGAAGCCTTAAAAAGAGTAGGTATAGTAGCTCCATTATAATAGAGCTGAAACATGCTTAGTCATGTAAGAAAAGTCACATTCCTAGGATTGCCAACTATGGGGTGGAAACATTCTGGAGATTTAGAGATGCAGCCTGAGGAGGGAAGAGTTTGGGAAGGGGAGGGATTTCAGCAAGGTATAACACCATGAAGTCCACCCTCAAAAGCAGTCATTTTCTCCTAGGGAACTGATCTCAGTAGTATGGAGGTTGTCCGGGGTCTGAGACACAGCCCCCGAACTTGCCAAGAAGCGATGGCAGGCAGCCAGGAGACAGCTGTCCAGCCACCCCAGCCGGCATCCAGGGCCAGAACCTGCCTCCACCAGGGGGAACAGATGAAGCTCCCAAGCCTCAGAGGGCTAGAAGGGGCAGGGGGAGGCCAGCTAGCTCCACCCTCCAGTGGGAAGATAGGGGGCTAAGCAGAGCAGAGGGGGAGGGCAAAGGCAGGAAGAATAGGGACCCAGCAGCTGCCCAAGCAGAGCCCTTACCAGACAAGGAGGAGAAGCAGCCACAGCAGCTCAGAGCCATGCCTCAGCCTATACACCAGCTAGAAGGCAATAACCTGGCTCAGGAGACACCAGGAACCAAGCAACTCCAGGTGGAGCTGCCACAGGCTTTCTGTTGGAGAAACTGGGCAGCCAGCCAAGGGGCCACAGCTGGGCCTGCCTTCAGCAATCAGCTTAGCCAGAGAAGCTTGACAGCCAGCCAGCAAGACACAGCTGTTGCTGACCAACACAGCTAAATCAGCTTGAGGCAGCCCAGGACAATGCTGGAAGGCAAAGGAGGGGTGTGGTCTGACAGGTGGAGCTTGGCCTGGCAGCAGCCCTGGCATCAGAGGGAGGGAGGGAGGGAGGGACTAGAGCCCTAACCCACCACTCCCACAGACCTGACCCAATCAGGGACTAATAATACTGTGAGCCCTCAGCCAAGGTGCCCACTGAGCTTGGCCCCAGAGCCAGGCAGCAGCCCTGGAACCAGAGGAGATAGATGCCTATCCCCAAAATCCAAACTCAATTATACTCTCTCTATCTCTCTCCCCAAAGGCTAGCAAATAGCAAGCAACAGCTCTGTCACGCTCCATTGCTCGCTGAAAGTGAAACCCAGCCTGGGAGCCCAGTGCTTTTTATAAGCTGAGGTCCCATTGAGCAACACAGGAGGTCTGTGGTTGGCCATAAGAACTGCCTATCAGGGTTTGCAGGGATGAGATTGGAGCACCCATGGCTACAGTCTTGGGTGTCTTCTCTCAAGTTGTAACCACTTTGCAGCTCCATGGTTGGAAGGAAGACTTGCCGATCAAGGTAAGCTGGGCTTCCATTTGGGTTTTCAGGGTGACAGAAGGAGTGCAGACAGAGTTCAGGCATTCCCCCGGCTCTGTTTCCAAGGGAATTGATTGATGGTGCCTGACTGTCTGGCTTCATGAACCATGGACGGGCGCAACGAACTGGGCTTCTTACGAATGCTGGTTTGTTGGACTTGGATGCTCATGAACTGCCAGATCGTGAACGGAATATCGGGCGGTTTGTGGGTTTTTTGCGTTCGTAATTCGGTTCATGCCCATGTCTAGTCATATACTGTGTTTGCTTGGGCTTTTGGATTTAGATTAGGGGCAGAAAGAGCAAGAAGCCACTGCAAATGACAAGACCATATTAAGCCTATACTTTGATCAGGGCAAGTATTAATCAAAACATAGGCTTAATATGGTCAAGGCACGGTATTAATACTGGGATCCTGGCCTTCAGGTTTTTTTCTGGTCAACACAATATTAACAGAGGACTTTGCAAATTAAAAAAAAAATCACTGATTTATGGGAAGAGGTTTATGGAAATATTTGCCAGAGATCTGGAGGGATAGTATCTCCATCCCCAGTGGTTATAAACATCTTTAATTTTGCTTCTTATTCACAAAATAAGAAACATTTTTTTTCCCTTGACTTGCTGCTGCTGACTTTTATACCAGGAAGTCTAAAGAAATCTAGCTGCAGTGTGGGCTATTATCTTTTCACAGATGTTCCAGCAAAATCACCCTGTGGGAGAAGACGAAGGAAGTTCAACGGGACCAATCACTTTACATCTCTGACCTAAAGTGGATTTGACGGTAACACAGAAAAGAAGGCTAATGTGGCTGTCACCACAACATCTGTCAACTGCAGTGGCAGTTGAGTAGAGCTATAGAAATGTGTACTGACAAGTCAAAAGCCCTTGCAAGCAAATGAGAAACTGAGCTTTTTCTGGTTTACATGCTGGGAGTGAAGAAGCTGAGAAATGCAGGTCTGTGTGGCATGGAAGAATTTTTGTTTTATTTTATTTTGTTTTATTCTTGTGTTTCTTCAAAAGATTTGACTTGACTAGTGAAAAGAGGGGCTTGATTAATCTATTTTCCTAAACCAAAAAATTCACACACACACCCAATTTGGACAGTGTCTGTATTTTTGACAAATCCAAGCGAATATTCCCTCCTTTCAGAAGGGTGAGAATTAGGAACACTTCTTATGGTACAGGAGAAGCACTATTATTATTCTCCAGTGACTATAATTCAGTCCTGGAAATCATGTGGGAGGGGTTGATTATTGTGTGATTACTTCCTACACAGCTGTCACCCACTCCACCAGGAGCACTGGAGACATTTTTTAAAATACTTTATTTATTTTTAAAATTATTTTATCACACCTTTCTCCCTAATAAGAATGTAGAGCAACTTATCATATCATTCTTCCCTTCTCCATTTTATTATCACAACAACACTGTGAGCTAGATTAGGCTGAAAGATTGTGACATGCTCAAGGTCACCCAGTGATTTTCCATAGCAGAGTGGGGATATAAACCTAATTGTCTCAGGTGCTAGTCCAACACACTAGCCGATACGCAATGCCAGCTCTCCTGTCGAAGATGCTTTTTATATGTATTCTTTAACATACTTTAGCTTCTGGAGGCAAACAGGATTTTTAAAGGTTTCACACACCTGAAGGATAAAATGTTGTCCCCCCCCCCCCATAGTTAATGAAGCCTTAATCTGGGTTTCCAAAACCTGTTGTGTTGTTATTGGTGTTGTGCCAACAACCTTAAGGTGGTTGAAATCTTTAAACAAGATCTTCAGGAATCAAAGCAGGTTACAGCCCATATAAAAGAAACCATGGGTCCTGTCTGAGACCTTTTTATAATGCTATTTTAATGTTGTCTTTTCTTTTTATGTTAGAAATTAGTAGGGAAGGGATAACATTTTTCAGTATAGCTGCTTTATGATGACGTTATATTGACTGCCATGCTGCCCCAAAATGATGTTTTGTACTCTATTGATATTGATTGTGCTGCTGTGTTACTCTGTTTAATGATGTGCTGCTATTTTAAGTTGTGAGCTGAATCATATGGTTTTACTGTGTGATACAATGCGTTTACAATATTTTAGAGTACAAATGTTTTAGGGAAATATTAAAGAAGCAGACACAAACACCTTTTCTCACTTGATTCTTGTAGATGTGATACCAAGAGTAAGAAGCCACTTTCAGAGTGAAATGCAGACCCCTGCCAGTCCATACAGTCACAAATTGAGGAAAGTTTTCTGGTGGTTGAGAATCACAGAGATAGCAAGGTCAGAGCCTGTGCATCTTTTCTATCCACTACTCTGACTATGAGCTAAACTAGACAAGACGAATTATACAAGGCTATGTGATTGTCTAAAATCATGTTGGTTCCTACCTGCCTGTGTCCATTTTACCCCAGGTGAACATGTGTCCTGTAACCCTAGTCCTTGGACATGTCAGGGAACTGGTGTAGTCACGGTTGCAAGTGTCCATGGTCACAATCAGCAAGTCACCATTGCACAGTGTTGATTTGGGTGGCTTCCACTTCCCTCTCCCCTCTTTTTGCCCTTAGATTCAGCTTATACCTAAATTTTTTTGCTTTTTATCTGAAATATTTTAAATACTCCTGTTTTCTAGCTGATGCCAGTGCCTCTCTACTTCTACTTCCTGCACCCTCCTCCCCCCTTAACTTCCTCCTCCTCCTCTCAGTGCAGCATCTTCGGTCGGGATAAGGAGGAGGTGGGAAGAAAGATTGTAGCAACACAATTAAGCATCTGAGCAAAAGTTCAGAAACATGGCTGATACATGAACCTGAAAAGGATGGGATGGGGGATATTCATTCTGAAGTTCAGCTCGGCAATACAGAGCAAATTGGGTAAAATTTGGCCATTGTTTCCAATGGGAAATGTGATTTGGGGCTTCCTGGGAGTCTGGGGAGGGGCCTTTTAGAACCAAATCTGGTAATTTTCTGGGGACCTACTCCTAGCTCTTCTCTAAAGACCCCCCCCCCCAAGTTTCATGAATATTGGACTTCAAGGGAGCATTTTATGGTACCCCAAAGAAGGTGCCCCCAGCCACCTCCAATCTCCATTATTCCCTATGAGAAAAACTAGGGAAGCTATCTAGGGGGCTGAGGTGGTATTTTGCAAGCAAAATATGCCAAATTTGCAGGGGACCTACTCCTCACTGTCCACTAAAGACCTCCCAAGTTTCAGGGAGATTGGACCCCAGGAAAGGTATGATCTATGGGTTTCCCCAGTTGCTGTTAGTTTCTTCCGTGCAGTAGGAACAAATGGGGTGGCTAAGGGCACCTTCTTTGTGGGGGGCATAAAATGGCACCCCAAAGTCCAATCTTCCTGAAACTTGTGGGGGGGGGGTCTTTAGAGGACAGTTAGCAGTAGGTCCTTTGAAATTTTTGTAGATTTATTTTGCAAAATGCCACCCCCATCCCCATGGATAGCCCCCATAGTTTTCCCCATAGGTAATAATGGAGATCACAGGTGGCTGGGGACAAACAGGCAGGAAAGAGTTGATTCTGGCTGACAGCAAGAAACGGTGCTGTGGCTCCCAGAGTGGGAATTGCCCACCCTTCGCATAGATGTCCCACTTGCTGGTGGGCCGAGCTGCAAGATCTCAGCAGCAGTGTGGAACCCCCATTTTTAGCTCCCCTTACCTTGTGTATCAGATACAATAGTTATAGAAATCCATTTAAAGTGTAGTTATTAGAATCTCAGCATAGGATCTGGGAGCCCAAAGTGTTCAACTCCACTCTGCCATGGGAGCCCCAAGTGTTCAACTCCACTCCGCCATGGAAGTTTGCTGAGTGATATTGGGCCAGTCACACACTTTCAGTCTAACCTACTTCCTAATATTAAAATGCAGAATGATGTAATGGACAAAATGACAAGAAAATTGAGAAACCTTGACCCAGGACAGTTCAACACAGACTGGGAGAAGCTGAAACAATATTTGGTGAAGAAATGGGAGGTGGGAGGAGAACTGTGGCAGTTCGAGAACTATTGAAACATAATAAAATGCAGAGGGGGGTGACTTTACCGGGGGTTGAAGTAGTAAATGAGAATTTTCTAAGCAGTTATTTTGTTAGATTATTATATATAGAATAATATATAGAATATTGATAGAAAGTAACTAATTATATGGACTGATTAACTAATATTACTTTTGGTAAAAATTGTATGATGTACTAAATTGAATAAGTCTACCTGAAGATATATATGGGTCAAATTGATTGATAACTTTTGATGATAGTTATATAGATGTATAATCAAAGTAGAATAAAAATAATAATATAATTAAATATAACTAAAGCAGAATGAAGATAAGATATGCAGAAAAAGTAACATATAGAGTATAAGTTAAATTGGTTGACCTATATGAATGTATGGTTTATATGGTTTATGGTTTATAGAAATATTTGAAATTATGAAAAACGAGACAAATTGTTTGTCTAATATGGAAGAAGGGACTTAAAGATAGGGTACAGAGTATTAAAAATAGTTAAAGAATTATTGCTTAGAATAAAGGGAAAGTATATATTTGTTAGATAGATGAATTTAAAATGAGTAAGGGAAAAGGGACAAAGGGTTGGAAAACTGTTGGAAGTCTACAAAAGGGGGGGGGAGGGAGGGGGTTAGAAATTGGGAAACGGGGGAATTGATTGTAATGTGAAATTAAATGATTCTAATCCAATAAAAATTTTATTAAAAAAAAATGCAGAATGATGTAGTAAGCTGCTTTGGGTTCCATTGGGATATAAAGTGGAGTATAAATACATAAAAAATAAATAAGTAAATTTCATGTGAACCAGCTCTAAATTATTTATATTACTATTCTCTATCAAGAGTCCAAAGTGGTATACAAAATCTGTATGAGCTATTGGGAAAAAAATCCTCACAGTCTATTTTCCCCCCAAACTCTGCTTTCAAGAGGGTGACCAGATAAACATTTATGGGCTTTATTTTCACAGCCCTTCTCCCCTCTGATTATTGAGAGGAAGGGTGTTTGAATAAGGACAGCATGCATAGATGACTTCAAGCTCATCTCCATTTAGAATGACTTTTTAAATGCTGACTTGACCTCCAGATGTATTTGGTACAAGATAATATATGTAAAACTGCTGTCAAAAATGAATCTAAATCAGAAGTTGAAATGGACATATTGTGTTGCTTTTTCTCCCCAATGGGAGACAATGAGAAGAAGGATAATCAATGCAAAGACAATGGAAGAGAACCATTTGATGCAGAGCAGTAGTGACAAGACAGCTTGATTTTCCTTTCATTGTCATTTTAAAAAAATATATTTTATATTTTATAATTGCCCTCTTGGGATTCTAGCTATTTGATAGCTAGAAGCTGAATGGGTGAGCATGATGGAATGAATGTCTAGCCCAACACAATAGACTGTCAAGAAGCTTAGACCCAAATTAAGTTTTGTTGGGGAAATAGAACAGAAACATCACAGTTCCTCATTCCAGTTACTAGGATAATGGTTCATTGGTTGACTGGTTGATTGAATTCATTCAGTACTGAAACCCACAGGATTCAGGAAGCTTTTATTAATAGGAAGTGAAAATGATCTAGTGCCACGGGGTGACAAAAAGTAAACAAAGAGAGAAGGAAATAAGCATTTTTACCAATGAATAATAAGTTTTCCAGGTTGCATTTCTGTTCCTACAAATAGACAGTAGCAAAGAGTCATGTAAATATTGGCTGCAGTTCAGGAATGATGTATACAAACTGATCTTCGTTTGATAGCAAAAGCAAGAAAAGTACCCTATGCATTTGTAGTGTTGCTAAGAGAATCTATAAAGAAAAACATGCAACCAGAAACAGATTTTGACTAATGAACCTTCCATCCAACCAATACAAAAGGCTGCTTCTGAACCATATCGTGACGTAAGCCTCACTCACTCCAACACTGTGAGGCAGATTTTCCCTCCAAAACTGTTAAGATTGCTTGCTGTTGCTGGGCAACCTTTCGTACTGTTACTCTACGTTTTGTCCCATACTTTAAACTTATGTATTTATGGCTCATATCCTGTCACAAACCCTCGTCTCACTCATGGGCTGACCTTCCTCTACCCTGAGGTGAAACTTCTTCACTCTAAGCCTATGAAGCTGAATACTGGGCTGGGAAGCCTTTAGTAGCTTGGTGGATGTTTAACTTCAACTTTCTTTCTTGTTCTACCCTTAGGAACATATAAATAGAATGGTTACCCAGCCAAGTCCAAGTAGGGAAAAGATCAGGGGTTTGCACTTCCCATAGAAACTGGCACACAAGGCTTGGGGAGATTCAAAGTGCAACAGAAGGTTTATTTACAAGTAGGTAATGTAAGAAGGCAGGTAGGCAGGTGTTTGAACTGAAGTAATGGAAAGGTTTTTCTACAGAAACTTCACTGGTGTGAGGCACAAAACACTTGGTATGATTCTAAGGGCCAAGCTACACATGACGAATGACACTTGAACGGCAAGTGTACTTCTCCCTGTTCACTTGCCCTCTACTCAATCCACTTGCCGTTCAAGTGTCATTCGTCATGTGTAGCTTGGCCCTAAGTTGCTGGCTTCTTTGAATGTTGCTATTATTAGGCTTAAAAGACTTAAATGAGTTCTTTCACAGGTTGGCACTGCTTCACAAATGCTCCACTTTTAACACACAGACACAGCACGACTTCCTCTCCTCTCCAGACCTTAGGGTACTCCACTGAGTCAAACCCTTACAAGATACTAGGCAGGCATTATAGTTATGACTGCTATAACCCTATTCCTGGTGCTGAAGGGGAGACTCCATTCTACCGACTTCTGTGGCCCACTATAATTCCCAGATCTATATGCAGGAGTTAGTGCTGTCTTTCCCACTTTAGTCCAAGGACTAAAAGTGCTTCAGGAACATACTGATTTCACTTTTAAGAGAACTCCTTCCCTTCCTTCCTCACACAGAGGACTCTCTGGCTGTCCCTCTCTGGTCAGAAGCCACACTCCAACTCCCTTCACTAGTCAGTTTACTGCAACTGTCAGCCCCTCAACATTCTATCACCAACTGCCATTTCAGTCTAGCCAAAAAGGGGAGAGGGAACCATGTCAATCATCCTCTTTACT
This sequence comes from Eublepharis macularius, assembly GCF_028583425.1. NCBI lineage: Eukaryota > Metazoa > Chordata > Lepidosauria > Squamata > Eublepharidae > Eublepharis > Eublepharis macularius. Next base: position 40,024,370 of record NC_072791.1, read on the forward strand.
GTCCGGCAATCTCAGCATTTGAAGCTGAGTCTGTCACATATCCCAGCCCAAATATTTGATCAGTGAGAAGCAAGAGCCCATGTCTTCTTCAAATGAAAGGGCACTAGAGGCTGAGTAAAGTTCAAAAGGAAACAGCAGGTTTATTAAACAGGCTGGTATATAGGTAGGCAGGAAAACTTTAATTATAGAACAGAATACTTTATAAGCTTTAGGCACAATAATCTTCTCAAAGCTTAGTTTCAGTAGTCACATCTTAAAAAGTGAGAGGTTGGTAGTTTCAGACTTAGGGAACTTTAACAAGGTTTCTTCATAGATTTCACTTTACAGCTTAGGTGTTCTGACTTCAACACAGCACTCTTTAACCTTCACATCAGACCCAGGGTCCTCCTCAGAGCCCAAATCCCCTTTTTAGACACAGAGAAGGAATTATTCTTCACCAAAAGTCATAGCCCTGATCATTTGGCTGAAGGGGAGTCTCCTTTCACTACCTACTTCCTCTGCCAACAATACACCCCTAGGTCTATCTTGTCTATGTACATTAGTGCTGGCTTTCACACTTAAGTACTTTAACTAAAATTATTCCATAAACCTAAAGCTGTCCCACTTAGAGAAAACATGCTCTTTTCCTCACACAGAGGATTACTAGACTGATCTTCCTTGTCAGACTCCAAACTTCAACTTCTCTAACAATTCTGTCAGCACCAATTGTTATCTTCTCACTGGCCAATCACAGAGAGGGGGGAGCAGCCTGTTAATCATTCTCCCAGCAGGAAGTTCTTTTAACCCTTTCACTTCTGCTCTCTGGGTGCTGCACTTAGTAAACCTTTCATTTAAAAGCACATTCTGTCACAGATGTCTTTGTCATGTAACATTTGATGTGTGCAGTGTAGAATAATCAGGTTCTAGGTGACCCTTCATCCAAGTCAACTACTAATTGTTGACTAGACCTAAAAAGCCTATCATCTTTTAGTCAGTAATGCTCCATCAGCAGAGCAGCACTTCTGGTTCCCTGAATGGATAATGGTCCCTATTATCTCTGTCATTCTGTTTCAGTGTGCATAAGAAATTTTGCCCAATGTACTTTTAGGGTTGGCATGGTAGCCAACTGACCAATGAAATATTGTCAATTGACCATGGTCCATTATTCCACAGAGCAAAGAATACCACTGTAGACAGCTATTCCTCATTTGATCATTTGACCATTATTTGACCATTATTTAACAATAGTCAACTTATATTTGAAAGGGGTCAATTGACTGATTGTTCTATCTAATCAAATGTTCAGTCTTATACCATATGAGTCTTTGGTAGGGTAATCTGAAGCAGAATCATACCCTTCTAAGCCCACTGACTTTTAAAATGTCCATGCGTACCCAATGAACAAAAGCCTATTTTGTAAAGCCCTATTTTGTATAGTTAGGGTTGCCAGCTCTGGGTTGGGAAATTCCTGGAAGTTTGTGGATAGGGACTAGGGAGAGTAGGATTTAGAGAGAGGAAGAACCTCATCAAGAGATAATGCTATAGATTCTACGCTCCAAAACAGCCGTTTTCTCCAGGGGAAACTGATCTCTGTCATACAAATATCAGTATAATTCCAGGAGAAATCCAGACCCCTCCTCAAGGTAGGCAATGGATAAGCAGATCAGTGCTGTTGCTAAGAACATCATCTTTCAATTACATCCAGCTCACAATCTGGCCAGTTACCTAGATCCTGCTGACCTGGCTATGCTGATCCATGCTACTATAACCTCCATATTAGATCATTGTAACTTGCTCTATATGGAGTTGCCTTTGAAAATGTTTGGAAATTCCAGTTAGTAGAATATGTGGCAGTAAGTCTCCTTCCTGGGGACAGCCACTCAAAACACACAACTCCAGTGCTATGTCAACAGCACTGGCTTCCTATGTGTTCCTGGGGCCTATTCAAAGTTCTGATTACTGTGATTAAAGCTGTTCATGGCCCACGGCCCTCAAATTGCACCTCTCACTTTATTCTCTTGAACCAGTTACATTCTTTAGGCAGCCTCCTCCTTAAAGTGCACTCCCTTAGGACTGTCTGTATAGCCTCAATGAGAACATGGGCCTTTTCTATGATAGGCCCAGTCCTTTGGCATGGCCAGCCACAATGGGTGAGAAGGGCACCTTCCCTTGCTGCATTAGGAAGTCATGATGTAAGGCAGTCCTTACATTGGCTGATACAGTGAGTTTTTACTCTGAATGCTTTTAAATTGGTAAATTGTGTATTTTAAGCTATTTTAATTTTGTTAATTGGATTATGATTTCTGTCTTTGCAATTCGGTTGCTCCATTGTTTGTTCCTTGCACATTCTATTCTGCAAAAAATGTCTGCTTTCCTCCTTTGTGACTTCATCTTCAGGATCACACTTCTAATTAAGCCTACATTTATAAATAATGAAGAGAAAATTAATGCATTATTAATAGATGCTTCTACAATGGTTAATCAGTTATCACAGGGTGCAGATTTCAATAAATGTCTTTTTAAAAATAACAAATAGCTAAAAGACTTTTGTCCATTTTTAGGGCAACCCATGCTCTGCAGCAGCCCATTCCAGGGCAATTTGGGCCTGATGTGGGCTGTTCCAGGCCCGAATCATCCTGAATTGGACTGGTGCAGAGCATGGAAGTGCTCCAGTGCTCCGCAGCATCCAGAATCCAGCCTGATTTGGGTGAGATCTGGCCTAATTCAGGCTGGATCCACCCCAATTTGCCCCCCCACACACACACAGAGTGCAGGAATGCTCCCAGGGCAGCCGCAGTCTGTGCGATGACATCACTTCCCAGAAGTGATCACTTCCCAGAAGTGATGTCATTGCACAGGCCTGGGAGCACATATATGCAAAACATGCGCAAAAGATACACAAGCAAGTAGGTTCTCCCACCGGGAGGACAAGGGGACCTGGCAACCCTAATGTGTGTAGATGTATAAGGTGGAAAATGCCAAATTGAACACAATCAAACATTTGAAAAATGTGGATTCCTTGTAACCTGGAGTTCTTATTATTGACTGTACAGTAGCTAATTATTCCGAGTCTTCAGCATAAAAAAATAATGAGCCAAGATAAAACAAAGCTATATGATCCCCAAACATTAAAAATGATAATTGAGATCTGTCCAGGAATGGGCATCCCCTCCCTCGGCGCGGGTGCCCCACACCACCCCAAAGGGCCCCCAACTCATCAGGAAGCCAGGGAGAGCCAGAGGCAAAGTGGCGCCGAGGAAGAGATGGGCACAGCCTGCAACACTCCGCCCGGAGCCCTGGTTGCTGCCACCACTGAGCCGTGACCGGAGACTCCTCGCCAGGGCAGAAAGGAGAGGGAGGCCCAGGGGACAGGGCGCCCAGCAGTGCGGTGGCAGGGGATGCCACGGTGAACGTGCAGGGCCGCTGGAGTGAGACACAAATGGCGCCGCGGCCATGGGGCCTCGACCCACCATCCCGCAGAGCCTGATGGAGCACACCCCACTCAGCTGCGCAAGGGGCGGAGGCCAGCAGAGACGCCAGCCTGTGATAGGCCAATGGGCCTGCCGGCTGGGCCGACCTCCAGGCAGGGCCAATTGGGGGATGAGGGGAAAGGTGCCACAGGAGGTGCCAGGTGTAGGGAGGCCCATGGGACTCAACCAGGGCAGGGGTGGGGCCAGGTAATAGGGCCGGCATTAGCCCAGGTAATTGGTATCACCTTGAGGGCTGGCGATTGGGGAGGGGGGGTTGAGCTTCCCTTAGGGGGTAGGGATAAAAGGGGCTCGAGACTTCCTGGCTGGGGAGGTGACCGGGGAGGCTGGCCCTGATGTAAGGGCAGCTCCCTGTGGCAGGATGCTGTGAGACTGGGCTCCTTCAACTGCCCTAACAGCCTCTGACCGTCTGAGGTCAATCAAGGGAAGCCAAGAGCCCCTGCCAGCACACGGGCCATGGGCATGGCCTTGGAGGGACCTCCCACCCGGGACCTGCTGACCACCAGGAACTGCCGTCAGGGCCACGATGGATCTGCCAGGCACCCGCATGGATAGCGGGCATCATCACAAGATCCTTATTTTTATTTATTTAGATATTGATACCCCACTTTTCTCCTCAGTGTGGCTCCAAAGCAGCTTACAACATTGTTCTTCTCCTCCATTTTATCCTTACACCACAGTTTTGTGAGGTAGGTTTGGTTGGCCCAAAGTCATCCAGGAAGCTTCCATGGCAAAGTGTGATTTTCCTGATGAAGTTCATCTGTAAATTGTGCTTGTTCAGCAGTTGTGATTTTGTGCCTCAGCTTAAAAGAGCCACTTGCAGCAGTTTGCATCAAACCGTCCCTACTTAAATCCCACTGAAATCAGTGGCACAAGATAGCCATGACTAAAGGCCAAAATTAATGAAACATTGGATATGCATGTTGGGGAGGAATATCTGGAGGGTATTTTGTTTTGTTTTTTATCTTTAAATTAACTGTAGGAGTAGACATATGGCTGAACATTAGAGATCCAAACTACCATTTTTCTTATTTTTTAAAAAACAAAAACAGCCATGGGAGTATTGGGAATATATATTTAGTTTGGTTTAGTTCAGTAACTTAGCAGAGTAACATAGCAGAGTTATTTAGTCAGAAGCATTTAAACCCTTAAAAACATTCATTAATTAATTAATCTTTAGACAAAATCATAGAAAGATAGAACTTATAGTTTATTGTAGCAGTTTTCTTCCATAGCAATATCTTCTGGTAATAAGAAGGGAAAGATCCTAATCTAAAGAGTTACATTCCCTGTTCTAATGCCACGGCCTGAAAAAGTAGGCAGCAAGGCTGGAAGTGGGTCTGTGGACAAAAAGAAGGGCTCCATAAGGAGCATGGAGGATTTACATCCTTCCTCTTTGGAAGACCATGTGGGGAGAGAAATTTCCCAAGAGGCACAGAGGCAAGAAAGGAGGAGTCAGTAGGCGTTCCCACCTTAGACAAGAGAGTGGCAGATTGCTAGACTTATACATTACATTCAAAGAGACATGCAGCACCCCCCAGTGTCTAAAGGCAGGCTGAGTCGCCTATTCCAACAGAGAGGACGGAAGATTAAACGAACCGTGACTCCAGGAGATGGGAATTTAACTTCCCCCAGCACTATTTTCTTCATGTAACTCAGAACTCACGTAACACTTAGAAAATAGTTATGCCTTTCCCTTTCCTATAGTTACTGCCATGATGCAAAACAGCTCAAGCTTCCTTCTGACTAAAGATAAGTGATTATCTCCACCCTTTTGAGTGGCATTTGCTTTCTCATAAGATCCTCACTAACTAGACTGATCACTTTCCCTGCACAAAAATCAACACTTTTATTTAGAATTAAATTATGTTTTTCTCTGCATAAGGCAAGACATTAACCTTTGCCTAATCATTACCTCTAGAGATAATTAAAACCAATGCTACTGAAATCTCAGTTAATATAGTAAGCTCTTGAAAAATAATACAGAGAAGAAAATGGTACTTGGCTACCCAGAGCAGCTTGATTTCCCCAAGGATTATAAATTTCTAGCAACTTTACAAACTCTTGCCTTGGAGCAAAATGTATTGGAGCAAAATGTGGCTTTGAAATGCACTTAGCATTAGCCTAGCAGCAACCTGGGGTATTCAAAAGTATTCATAATTTCAACCTTTAAAGACCATGAATGGTCTGGGTCCAGAATATTTAAAGGTCTCTGTTATGGATCAAGAAGAGCAGACTATATCGCATCTACATAATTGACAGGATCCTTTTTCCCAGCACAAGGGTACATCAGAAGGAACCTTGAACTGAACTGGCTGCCTGTAAGAGACAAACTGAACTGCAACTTGGAAGTGAAATTGCTCCTGCTAACAGGCTGGGTTCTAACACTTCCCAGTATAGCAAGTTGGGAAGGCACTGCATACCACTGACACAGTATAAGCCTGCATGCACATTATGATCTTCCTTAGAGGCCCTTTCCATGTGTCCCTACCCTCAAAAGGAGGGTGGTGGTGACTACACTGCCTGGGGCCTTGTCGCCAGTGATGCCAAGCATGTGGACCCCTCTCCCCAACTTTTCAGGGGATTAGAAAAAATCATGGTGAATAGGTCTATGGGAGGCTACTTGCCATGATGGCAGTATCAGTAGGGGTCTTCTTAAGGTCCAGTAATTACTTATCTTTACTTACTTATATAATTCATATGCCATCTTTCCAATTTCATGAAAAGTGCTATATACAGCACACCAGGGCTTTTTTTCCTGGGGAAAGAGGTGGGGGAACTGTCACTTGGGGCAACTCCTGGCAGGGGGATGCGCCCGTATAATTACATGCATGTGCGCAAAGTGTGCATGTACTCCTGGGACCACGCAATGACATCACTTCCGGGAAGTCACATCCTCATGCAGAGCGCGCTGGCTCCCCAGGAGAACAAAAGTGAAAGGAAGGAAAAGAAAGAAGGAAAGACGTGGAAAGCAGGAAAGAGAAAGGGAGGGAGGAAGAGAGGGAAAGAAAGAAAGAAAGAAGGAAAGACGTGGAAAGGAAAAAGAAAGGAAGAAATGGAAAGGAAGGAAGGAAAGAAAGACATGGAAGGAGAAAGGGAGAGAGTAAAAAGAAAAAGAAAGAATGAAAGAAAGAACAAAAGAAAGAACGAAAGAAAGAAAAGTTGTCCGGAGCAGACGCCACCTGTCCCGGACTTCAGGCAGATGCCGGAGATGCTACCCCTTCCCAACCCAACACCAGGAACAGCCCACCTATCCCTGGGACCCTGGATTACTTACCAGCCATGCCAGGCCTGGGGAAGGCTACACCTGACAGGAAGCAGGCTGGGGAAGCAAGCGACCCAGAAGTAGCCTCGCTGCCGCACCCACCAAACAGCTGAGAGGCGCGGCAGTGTGGCAGGAAGGAAGGGAAAGGAAGGAAGACATGAAAAAAGGGAGGGAGGAAAAGAAAGAAGGAAGGAAGGAAGGAAAGAAAGAAAGAAAGAAAGAAAGAAAGAAAGAAAGAAAGAAAGAAAGAGAAAGGAAGGGAGAGAGGAAGGAAGAGAAAAGCTGAAGAATAGGCCAGGGAAGCAGGTGGCCTGGGAGTAGCCTCACTGCTGCTGCCACCGCCGACGAGTCCGCCAAACTGACCTGCGGCAGAGCAGCAGCAGACATCACACTCTCCTTGACCCTTCAGGAGGCAGCCAGGTGCCCAGTGCAGCCAGCCAAGCCCAGGCTACACCCAGGGCAGAAGATCTACCCATGGAGGTGGGCCCACGGGTCTTTGGGTGCTGGGGGCAGGGCGTATGTGTATGTATGTGTGTTTAAATGTATATGTATATGTATATGTATATGTATATGTATATGTATATGTATATGTATATGTATATGTATATGTGTGTGTATACACGTATACACACATACATAAATACATACACACACACTTGACTGAAAGTACAAAACCAACCAACCTCAAAAAGAAGAGAACCAAAATTACTGACAAAAATATAAATAAATGAGCAGGAACCCACAAGAAGCACACAGAGGAAATAGAAGGAAGCCTCCTCCTCCTCCTCCTCCTCTTCCTTCTGGCCTCTGCTACTTGCCCACCTTTTCTCATTTGTGTGGACTGGGGTAGTGGTCCTGAATGGCCAGCACTCCTGCCACTTGCCTACTTTATCTCATGTGTGGGCAGAGAGATTGGAGAAGGAATAAAGGAAAAAGCTTCACTGGAGAACAGCACTTGTGCTGCCACTGCCTCCTCTTGGCCCCCACCCCCAGCAGAAGGAGGACAAAGAAGTGGTGGCTGAGGAATTGAGGAGGACACACTGTTCCTGACTGCCTTGTTACATAGCTAGCTTCTTCTGTGGCTGGCTGCAGATTCTGCCCCTATCTGTCTTCTTTGCCCCTCGTCTACTAATGGATCATTTAAAGTCCTCATACAGTTTCTTTCTACCTCTTCAACACTGGCCTTCTCTCCCTTTTTTCTGCTTCTCCTATTGCTTCTTTGCCTGCTCATTTACTTGCAGCACTGCCAAGGCTTCTTTTTGTATTTTTGTGCAATTGTGGGAGCTGTCCCAGTTTTATAGAAAGTCTCCTTTTCCTGTACATGGTTCTAAATTTCAGACTTACTTATCCACATTTAAGGCCCTGTTCAGAATTTATTATTCATTGTCTTCATTTATACTCTGCCTTTCTCCACAGCTGAGACCTAAATCAGCTTATATCATTATCCTTACTTCCATTTTATCCTCGCAACAATCTTAAGAGTGTGTGGCTGTCTTGTCTGTCAATGGCCCCAGGCTCCAAATTTAAATATCCACAGATGAGGCCATTTTGAGAATTCGATAAATTGATGATTAAAAGAATCAAAATATGGAACTCTTCTTTATGAATCTAGAGTACAGGAAACTTGAAAGAAACACACTGGTACTCATTAGGTCTCATCCTGGCTTCTCAACTCTGCATTGCTGTGAAAGCTACAGCATGTCCACTGTGCTTTTCCTCATTACTCCAAGCAGGGAGTGGGACAGATTGCCTAGCATTCCTTGTCTATGTGTAAATTTATTTCTTGTTGCACAGTAGATGTTATCGGGTGCCACGCTGGAGCTGTGTATCACTGTGGCCAATACCCATGGAGTTTGTCAGTTCTACTGTATGATTTTTATGAGGTTTGTATAAAGGTTTCGTGAAATAAATCACTCGCTTTTATCATTCCATGTAGTACTTGCCTGCATTATTTATGAGGGCTCAGCAATGCATCATGTTGGTTCATGCTAGAAACCTATAAATAATCTAATCTAATATAAAAATGTATGCATTGCAATCAAGCAAATATAAAAATATATTTGCTCCTTTGAAGAAAATCCAACCAAGTGATATTTGAAAATGCATCAAAATTAAAAAAAAAGCAATGTGATTGTATGTAAAGTTGAGAAATATATCTCTGGAACTCATATATACTTCTGAGCAGGAACACAGGATCTGTTGTAATAGCAGCCCTTAACATGAAAAATGCCTTACAAATGCCTCACACTTGACAATGCCACATATTGTGGGATAAGGAATGTGCAGTGGCAGCCAGGACCATAAGTGAGACTTCCCTTTTTGCATATATGAATAATCATTGGATTCAGAGGGGGAAGTTCTCAGTATCATTTTTAGAGTGACTGACTAGTACTCCACGTTGCCTAAAACAGTCTGAGAGCCAGTTTGGTGTGGCAGGACTCTAATCTGGAAAGTCAAGTTGGATTCCCCACTCCTCTGCCGGAAGCCAGCTGGGTGACCTTGGGTCAGTCACAACTTCTCGGAGCTCTCTCAGCCCCACTCTCCTCACAGGGTGATTGTCATGAGGATAACAATAATACACTTTGTAAACTGCTCTGAGTGGGCATTAAGTTGTTCTGAAGGGTAGTATATAAATTGAATGTTATGTTATTATTGGTCAAATGTATTTCATTTTCTTGGGCTGGGAGCTTTACTGCTTCAAAATAATGGGTTGTTCCAGACTAAAACTTTCACCAACAGAAGGAGAGATGGTAATTAAAGATGGGCAAGAACCGCATTACGAACTTCAAAAGCCCACGAAAATGGCGATCGGCTGCGGTTCAGGAAGCCAGACAGTCAGGTGCCAGCAATCAATTCCCCTGGCAACAGAGCTGGGGGAATGCCTGAACTCTGTCTGCGCTCCTTCTGTCGCCCTGGAAACCCGAATGGAAGCCCAGCTTACCTTGATCAGCAGGTCTTCCTTCCAACCAAGGAGCTGCAAAGCGGTTACAAGTTGGGAGAAGACAACCAGGGGAGGGAGGGGGAAGGGGGTGTCCTGTAGCCATGGGCACTCCAATCTCATCCTTGCAAACCCTGATAGGCAGCTCTGACAGCCAAACACAGACCTCCTGCATTGCTCAATGGGACCTGTGCTTATAAATAGCCGTGGGCTCCCAGGCTGGGTTTCACTTTCAGCGAGCAGTGGAGTGGGACAGAGCTCTTGCTTGCCACTTGCTAGCCTTTGGGGAGAGAGACTGAGAGTATAATTCAGCTTGGATTTGGGGGATAGGGATCTATCTCCTCTGGTTCCAGGGCTGCTGCCTGGCTCTGGGGCCAAGCTCAGTGGGCACCTTGGCTGAGGGCTCACATTGATTATTGATCAGAGCCTGATCAGGTCAGATCTGTGGGAGTGGTGGGCTAGGGCTCTAGTCCCTCCTTCTCTCTGCTGCCAGGCCCTGGGGCCAAGCTCGGTGGGCACCCTTGGCTGAGGGCTCACATAAGTGCCTGATCTGTTCAGGTCTGTGGGAGTGGTGGGCTAGGGCTCTAGTCCCTCCCCCCCTCTGGTGCCAGGGCTGCTGCCAGGCCCTGGGGCCAAGCTCGGTGGGTACCTCGGCCGAGGGCTCACATTAGTGCCTGATCTGTTCAGGTCTGTGGGATTGGTAGGCTAGGGCTCTAGTCCCTCCCTTCCTCTGGTGCCAGGGCTGCTGCTGGGCCCTGGGGCCAAGCTCAGTGTGCACCTCAGCTGAGGGCTCACATTGATTATTATCAGTGCCTGATTGGATCAGGTCTGTGGGAGTGGTGGGCTAGGGCTCTAGTACCTCCCTCCCTCTGGTGCTAGGGCTGCTGCCAGGCCCTGGGGCCAAGCTTGGTGGGTACCTCAGCTGAGGGCTCACATTAGTGCCTGATCGGGTCAGGTCTGTGGGAGTGGTGGGCTAGGGCTCTAGTCCCTCCCTCCCTCTGAGTCCTGAGTGTTCACAGTGTAATCTCCGTTCTTCTTCTCAATTGTTGTTTGCTGGCACGATGAGGCTTCGGGTGGGGGACAAGAGTGGTCGTGGGGGGAAGTGCAGAGATTATCCCGGTTGCAGCACAGGAAACAGTGCTGTGCAGGACTCTGGAGCAGCAGAGACTCTTGCTTCCCCAAAATCACCAGTTGCGGCTGTGGAGGAGGCTGAAGAGCTCTTGTGGGTGGTGGAAGAGGAACTCTTGAAAAATTTTGGGGAGGAGGAGGCGGAGGGATCCTTGGATGAATAGTTGGGGTTCGAGGAAGCATCCAGCCAGTCCCCATCCCAAACTACTGGTGGTGCTGTCCCTGCCTGTAGTCCATCTATCACTCTGTCTTCCATTGCCAGCTCCGTGGCACATCCAGCAGCAACCCTTCCTTCCCTGGAACCATTAGTGGGCCATGGTTCAACCTCAATGTTTGGAGGCACTTTCGGTCCCTACCTACTGACTCCCGCATGGTGCAGTGCTGTGAGTGTGTCCCCCTGCGCCTGGTGCGCAGGGGCAATGACCTAAAGCACCTATCATCGATAGCCCTGACTCAGTACCTGAAGAGGCACCACCCGAGCCTGTGGTCTCTGTCCTCGACCAGCATAACATCCGTCAGGGGGAGACCGAGGGCCACCAGCTTGTCTGATCTGGGATTGATGGGAGGGTCTCTGGAATGCACCCCGAGCAAGAAGCCTTGCCTCGAGGGTGCGGCTGGTGGGAGCAAAAGGGTCAGGCAGGCCGCCCTGGGAGAAGTCGTTCCATCAGGGTCAGAGGTGGCTCCGCTGAAAAGGGTGAGGTCAAGGGCTCAGGAGGTGGGTGTTCGTGTGGTGGCACAGACGATTGCCCTACAAGGCTTCCCTCTATCGGTCATGGAGGGCGTGGGCTTCCAACTGCTGCTCCAGCACTTCGCCCCATGGTTCTCCATGCCATCACAGTGCACCGTTGGGTGTCGAGTCATGCCCACCCTGTACAAGGCAGTGCGAGACATGGTGCGCAGAGACCTGTCAGCTGCCCAAGGCAGAACAGTGCACTTCATGTCCAACCTGTGGAGCGGCTGCCATCACGGATACCTTGCCATCACCGCCCACTGGTGGCAACCAGAGGACCTCCGCCTCCCCAGGCCAAGATCTGGCAGCCATAAAAAGGTGCCCAGCTTGACACTGGGCTACAGGGCAGTTCTTCTCCATGCCCGGGGGTTGGACAAGGTCCACACCAGGAAGAACATTGCCGCCACCATCAAGGTGGTTCTGAGGGAGTGGACGTCAGAGGTGGAAGGGTTTGTCAGTGGCTTCATGGTGACGGACGTGGGAGCCAACATGTTGGCAGCCCTGAAAGAGGCGTCCCTCCCAGGCCTGATGTGCATGGCGCACAAGCTGCACCTTGTGATGCTGGACGTGCTGGGGCTGGAGAGCAAGCCGAGGGACAGCTGGGATGAGGGAACCTTGCAGATGCGCAATCTGCTGGACAGCTGCTGTCGCATCGCTTCCCACTTCTCCCTCAGCAGGGGACCCCGAGCACCAACTCTTCCAGGACCTGCCCACTGGCTGGAGCTCCACCTACAACATGATATGTCATCTGGTGGAGCAGAAGGATGCGTTGGAAGACAGCCTGTCCTCTTTGGATGTGCTGAGGAGGGGAGACGAGTTGAGCCTCAGCTCCATGGACTGTAGAGTCCTTGCCCAGATGTCCCGGATCCTGAAACCCTTCAAGGATGCCACAGAGCTCTTGTGCTCCTTCCAGGCCAGCCTGGATCAGGTCCTCCCTCTGATCCACGGCCTTGACCAGTTTGTGGCACAGGAGCTCCAGCAAGGGCAAGAGCTGCTCCCCAGGGTCCAGGACTTTGTCCGGAGGATCCAAGCCTGCGTCGCTAAACGCTTGCATCCTCTATGCCATGAGGCACCATACCAACTGGCCTCCCTCTGTGACCCCCGCATCAAGGGCAGCATCACCACACAGGTGGGTCAGATGCAGCACTGGAAAAAGGAGCTCCGCAGCGCGGTGCTCCGTTTCCGGAGACAGAGGGCAGGAGAGAAGGAACTGGGCAGCAGCGTGGGGCAGATGGTGGTGGAGGGGGAGGGGGAGGGGGAGGGGTGGGAAGAGAGCCATGCGAGGGAAGAGCCACCCCAATGGCCACATTCGATCTCTGGGCCTCGTTGGTGGGCTGCGTGGTTGGCTGCTGCACGGCGGATGCGTCCCTCTCAGTGGAGGACTCAGCAGGGGCCATGGTGCGTGAATACCTTTCTGAGCCCACCGAGCCCCCCCATGCCAACCTGTTGCAGTATTGGATGAGGAAATCTGACCAATGGCTGGGCCTGTCCATTATCGCCACCAACATCCTGTCCTGCCCTCCCACCAGCGTTCAGAGTGAGCGGCTGTTCTCCCACCTGGGAGACCTCCTTCGTCCCTGCCGTGCACGTCTGCACCCAGACGTTGACCTTCATCAAGGTGAACCTCAATATACTGGGGCACCCTCCTGTGGACCTGGACCTACCCGGGCTCTGAGCCACCCTGGGGTTGTAGCCGGCCCAGCTCATCCACAGTGGGCTCAATTCTCCCTCAGTTCTCGGGGCTGCTTCCATGGCTGGTGACCATTTGCCCTCCTCTCCCAAACAAGTTCCCATTCCCTCTTCACACCTCTCCCTCTCTGGATCTGCTCAGATGCCTCCCAACCTCTCCTGTCTTTCCCATCCTGTCCTTTCCGCAAAGGCAGGAAGTTGTGGTGCTGCCAGCTGATGCTGCTTTTGGTCACAAGGAACAGCTCTGCTGCTGTTGCCGATCTGAGAGTGGCACTGCAAGGTACCCCCCCTTCCATGGCACCTGGTGTCCCCTCTGAGCAGGGGGGAATGGGTCCCTTCCACCCTTTCCACGAAGGCTGGAAGTTGGGTGCTGTCTGCTGCCGCCACTTTGGACCCCGAGGGGCAGCTTAGAAACTTTTGCTGAGCTTGACAGGTTTGAGCTGCATGGTGCACCCCTATCCATGTGCACCCGCTGTCCTCTCTGTGCATGGGGGGAATGGGACCCACGACCAGTCACGTGTCCTTTCTGCGAAGGCAGGAAGGTGGTTGAGGTCTGCCGCCGCTGCTTTTGGGCATGAGGGGCAGCTCAGGAGCTGTTGCTGGTGTTAGTGTGGCACTGCACGGTACCCCCCCTTTCCATGGGCACCTGCTGCCACCTCTGAGCAGGGGGGAATGGGTCCCTCACCCTCACACCCTTTCCGTGAAGGCTGGATGGTGGGTGCTGAATCATGCTTCGGCTTTGAGCCACAAGGGCCAGATCAACTACTGTTGCACATAAGATTGTACGTCATGGTGGCCCCTGCCAACAGCAGCAGCTGTCCCCTCTGGGCAGGGGTGAATGAGTAATGCCGCTATGACCAGACATGTCCTTTCCGCGAAGGCAGGAAGGTGTGATGCTGCGAGCTGATGCCACTTTCTGCCAAGAGGAGCAGCTCTGCTGCTGTTGCTGGTGTTAGTGTGGCACCGCACGGTACCCCCCCTTTCCATGGGCACCTGCTGCCCCCTCCGAGCAGGGGGGAATGGGTAATGCTGCCACGACCATTCACTTCCTTTCCACAAAGGCAGGAAGGTGAGTGATGCTGGCAACAGCCTCCATTGTGACACAGGGGGAGCGGACAAGCCTCTGCCACAGCAATCTGCACACTCCTTCAGGGTGGATGTGGGGTCCCTCCATCCTTGTCCTGCTGTGCAATGCGGCCAGGAAGCCTCAGGCTCGGCCCTCCTCTCCCACACAAGTACACAGTCCATCTTCTCACCTCGCCCTCTCCGGAACACTCAGTCCCCTCCCAACAACCTCTCCGGTCCTGTCCTAGTCCATCCTTTCCACAAAGGCAAGAAGGAGTTTGATGCTGGCTGCTGCTACAGAGTTCCTCAATGGGATCCTCGGAGGAGGCCTCACAGCTGTTGGGATCTTCCAACTTCACAGACCCTTTTTTGACCTGTCCCTCTCTGGAGCACTCTGACCCCTCCAAACGACATCTCCTCTCCCTCCTGTCCTTTCTGGCAAGGCAGGAAGGTGGGTACTGTCGGCTGCCGCCACAGAGTAGCTCAGTGGGAGCTTCGGAGGATGCCTTGCACCTGTTGGTGGATCTTTTGGGCATGAGGGGCAGCTCAGGAGCTGTTGCTGGTGTTAGTGTGGCACTGCACGGTACCCCCCCTTTCCATGGGCACCTGCTGCCACCTCTGAGCAGGGGGGAATGGGTCCCTCACCCTCACACCCTTTCCGTGAAGGCTGGATGGTGGGTGCTGAATCATGCTTCGGCTTTGAGCCACAAGGGCCAGATCAACTACTGTTGCACATAAGATTGTACGTCATGGTGGCCCCTGCCAACAGCAGCAGCTGTCCCCTCTGGGCAGGGGTGAATGAGTAATGCCGCTATGACCAGACATGTCCTTTCCGCGAAGGCAGGAAGGTGTGATGCTGCGAGCTGATGCCACTTTCTGCCAAGAGGAGCAGCTCTGCTGCTGTTGCTGGTGTTAGTGTGGCACCGCACGGTACCCCCCCTTTCCATGGGCACCTGCTGCCCCCTCCGAGCAGGGGGGAATGGGTAATGCTGCCACGACCATTCACTTCCTTTCCACAAAGGCAGGAAGGTGAGTGATGCTGGCAACAGCCTCCATTGTGACACAGGGGGAGCGGACAAGCCTCTGCCACAGCAATCTGCACACTCCTTCAGGGTGGATGTGGGGTCCCTCCATCCTAGTCCTGCTGTGCAATGCGGCCAGGAAGCCTCAGGCTCGGCCCTCCTCTCCCACACAAGTACACAGTCCATCTTCTCACCTCGCCCTCTCCGGAACACTCAGTCCCCTCCCAACAACCTCTCCGGTCCTGTCCTAGTCCATCCTTTCCACAAAGGCAAGAAGGAGTTTGATGCTGGCTGCTGCTACAGAGTTCCTCAATGGGATCCTCGGAGGAGGCCTCACAGCTGTTGGGATCTTCCAACTTCACAGACCCTTTTTTGACCTGTCCCTCTCTGGAGCACTCTGACCCCTCCAAACGACATCTCCTCTCCCTCCTGTCCTTTCTGGCAAGGCAGGAAGGTGGGTACTGTCGGCTGCCGCCACAGAGTAGCTCAGTGGGAGCTTCGGAGGATGCCTTGCACCTGTTGGTGGATCTTCCCACTTCCCCTCCAAATGACATCTCCTCTCCCTCCCATCCTTTCTGCAAAGGCAGGTGGGTGCTGTTGGCTGCTGCCGCACTGTTCCTCAGTGGGACCCTCAGGTGAGGACCCTCGCTTGCTGGGGGATCAGGCCCCTGTCCGAATGACATGTCCTCTCCCACCCACGCCGGGAATGCCAGCGCGCTCCTCTTTGGCCTGGCGGGTGGGCACATGGGGCGTGCCGCCGGTGAGCGGCCAGACCCCCCGCCCACTAAAGAGGAGGTGGCTCATTGTTGTTTCCCCGTGACCGCCAGGCCCGGTGGCCACCATCAACAGCCACTTTCAGTACACTGGACCAACATCAACCGGTGGCTCTAATTGTGTCGAGTGGGAGTTTCCTGGGGGCCTTGGATTGGAGAGGGTATAACTCCAAGATCCCTTTTGCAAACTTGTCCAAACTTGGTTGATGGCTGTAGGAGAGCCTGCAAAAGACTCCCCGGGAATATGGCCTCTCTAAGTGCCATGGGGGCCATTCCACACCCAACGAACAGCAAACAGCGAACCAGTTCAGCAACGGAAAATGTTCATTGCAGTTTGCGATCTCGGGATCGGCAGTGGCTCTGAACTGCAAACCGCGCCCATGTCTAATGGTAATGTCTGCTTATTCCCCCTACCTGTCACAGATCCCTTGATTTGGTCCTTAGGCCAGGAGCAGCATTTCAGGAAAAACCAATGGGCTGTAGAGGCAGAGGCAGACTGTTCCACTCTCGAAGTTGCCTTCTGTTAGCAGAAAACTTAGTCTGAAAACATATACTTTTGTAATACATCTTCAATGAAATCCTATGCATGTCTACTCAAAAGAAAGGCCCATTATATTCAGTGGTGCTTACTCCCAGGTCAATAAGCACAGGATTATAGCTTTAGAATGTTCATCCATGGTATTAAATCTCACTGATTAACAAAAGTGAGATTAACATTCTTTCCCATGTAGACATTGACAACAATAGAAACATAATGCCAGCCTATTTACAACTCTAAGAAGCAGAAGGGATGTTCTTAATACTTAGCAAAAAGATTAAATTAAAATTAGTTTTAAAGACCAGATGTCTTAAAACCAGATGGTGAAAAAAGCTGTTAAAAACAAACATAAAACAAAGGTTATATTGGCATATAAGAAGCCCCCAAATTTGGTTACGGTGGGGGGCAAAGTAGGACTCCTCAAACATTAAAGGACCCACAAATAATAAAAATTGTACCTGCTTTATGCATTCCTAATTTGGAAGTTCCATTGGGACAGGTATCTACCTTCTTTCCCTGTCATATTCTGTAAACTAGTGATGCTAAAAAAAATCCTTCTAGTAATTCTTCTACTTATAATAGTAATCTTGGTGGTGGTGGTGGTGGTGGTGGTGGTGGTGGTGGTAGTAGTAAATTGGTTTCCAGTGGGAAAATGTTGACTGAGGTCATTGAAGGTCTTTTGCTTTGCTACAGCTTAGAAGTAAAGCCAATATAAGTGAGCCAATTCATATGTTAAAACATTCTTTTCCTTGCAGTTTGTTTCTGTTTACTCCTAGGTTCACAGGGAAAATGTATCAAAAATGAAAGACAACAAGACCCAAAGTCTACAGATTTCCACCTAGTGTTTAAGATGTAAATCACTACTTTAATTAAAATTCCACTTAATGGAAATGTTTTCCAATGCTCTTTTCTGAGTATTGGGGGAATAATTAAAATAATCAATTAAATTTGCATTTGTGTTTCTAGGTTGCTGGCAACCCCTCCAAAACGGCCTTTTAAAAAAATAGTGTTGTAAAAGGAGAAAGGGAAATAAAAGCAATGATAAGATGAAATGGCCCTGGTGCTTAAACTATAAAATTTAACAAGAACTATTGATGACTGTGCCATGTGGGATTGAAAATGCAATGGATGTGAGCTGCATTTTACTGCTCAGCAGACAGAATAATGACCACGCATTAAAGGCTCCTTTCTCTTACTACTTTTCAGAAGCAGACCTGTCTATTCTCACATTGCTTGCTATCCTTCCATCACATGCAAAGTCTCAACTCAGTTTTGAAAAGAGGATCATGCAGTAATTGCACTGTGGCTACCTGTAGCTCACTCTCTCTTCTGAGTAGAAACGCTTTAAAAGAATCCAAACCATTGGCTCTCATAACAGTGTTTTTGTTTGCTTGCTTGCTTTTTGCTCCTTGCAGCCCTGGATGGTTGGGCATTTCTTGGCAGCCATTTACAAGATCAGCAAACCCTTTTATACAAGAGAAGGCAATGGGAGCACACAGGGAAGGAGACATATCGATGCTGAAAAACAATACCATGTCTCAGTGGCAGCATCCTCATATTGTTGAATATTGTGCAGTTGTTGTGCTACAACAGTCATTTACAACTGGACTGACTTATCAACAAAGGAAGATCTAGTTGTGATTGATTGTAGTATTGCCAGCCTGGTGCCCGCAAATAGCAGATTTTGGGGGCAGAACCCTTTAAAAAAAAACAGCATTCTGTGCATTATGACATCACTTTCAGCAAAAACCCTGAAGTGATGTTGCAGCCACCACAACACTCTAGGAGTTCCTAGAGCATCATGGGGCTGCTGTGATGTCACTTGCAGCCCCCCTCCCCCCCATTTTCTGCCTTGAAACTTAGTGAGACCATAAATAATGAAATAAATAACTAAACATAGCAGAGGAATGGGTGGCAGATGGCCCAGTGCCACCATAAAAACCTTAATTACACAACTGGGAAATCCCTGTTTCTGACCAAAGTCAGGTGGACTGCTCAAGAAGATTAAATTCTTACAGACAATGGTGGACAAAATTAAAGGATCAAAGTGGTTTAAACTAGGAAAGGCAATCCTTCAGCTATATGGACCTTAGGCATAAATAAGCTTAGATGCAAGCTCAGACTTATGAACTTCATCCTCCATTCCCACACCGTGAACTCCTGGGTTATAGCAAATCATAGTTTAGGTGGTTGACCAGCCCTAGACCTGGAGTTCTTCATCTAGTTTTTCTTTAGAAGAACTGAGCAGTCTTATGGGACAATTCTCTCATAGTTTCATTCCTTCTGAATGACTTGGATGGCAGAAGGAAACCCATGCTAAGTGAGGAGGTGGAATGCTATGAAAGAGGGATTATTCAACATGTAAAACTCCATTACACCCAGCAGTGCTATATTATTATTTCTGTTGTCATTTGTCTTTAGAATCTGTGACTAGAAGGAATGTACTCAGGGGATTTCTAATTGGTAAGGTCACATTCAAAACTCCCCTGAAATCATTACTTTACGCAAGGAACACTACACTGAGTTAATATTCATTTCACTGTCAGCTAAGAGTGAAATGTATTATTACCCAGTGGCACTGCCCTTCACATGCTGGGAAGATTCCATTTTGGGAGTTCCTAATGACAAATTATAACAACTCTAATCAAGGCTGTACTGCATGTTTCAATTTGAGATCCTCATGCATTTCAGAGAAAGTAAGGAAAGGCAGGGTACAATTCTTAACATTCGGACATGTGAACACAATGTAAGTCGGTAAAATGGTTAGAGTTGTTTGTTCATCATGAGCTCTTGCTGAGAGCTCAGATGGACTTTGTAAAGCTGCTTTCCCTTGTCCCTAGAGTTGCCAGCTCCAGCTTGAGACATTCCTGGAAATTTGGGGGCAGTGCCTGGGAAGGGCTGAGTTTGGAGAGGGAAGGGAGTTCAGCAGGGATGGGATGCCACAGAATTTACTCTGTGAAGCTGCCCTTTCCTTTAGCTGAACTGATCTCTGTAATCTGGAATTGGATAACTGCTGTAATTATGGGAGAATTCTATGTCATCTTGGGGTTACTAACCCAGCCCTAGTTGTCCCCTTTGCGGCTTCGGCTTCCTGTAGACGTTGATTAGCATGCTTGTGAAAGTCATTGCCCACTCCAGAGTGAGCCACACTTTGGAGAACAAGGCCACATTAGAAGCATAGACTTGGATTGCTTTGGTATTACAGTGGAGCAGCTGCCAATTATATCTGATCATGAGTTTATTATGGATTGGCACACTTACTTGCTATTTATTTCAATTTAATCATCCTCAACAAGGCATACAAACAAGAGATTATTTTTTTTAAACTCATACCACACCCTATTCAGGATTCCCTGGACTTCTGACTCCAGAATGTCCTTTTCCTGATGACTCTAGCCCTTGAACAGTTAGCAGATATGTAGAATTTATTTTTCTGGTAGATCCAGAGGAAGACAATCAGATACCAGTGACCGTGTCTCCACTAGCCAATGACTTGACCGTGGATAGTATTTTCCGATTCGGTTTCGTTTTCTCAGCCATGTTGGACGCTCCTCTTCGCAGGTCCGAGAGGAAGCGCCCGAGCACCCTGTCCGAGCGGCTGATCTGCGAAGATTAGCCCCCAAAACTCCCAGTGAGGGAGGCTGGGTCCGGAACGCTGCGGGAAGAGCCCCCCGGAATCAATGCGGGGGGTTAATTGCCTGTTTGTCCCTACGGAGGCCAGCAGACATGCGCAGCGCCTCAAGTGCTGCCGGGCCATGGAAAATGGCAAAGAGCAGAATTAGGCGAAAGCCTGCAAGTAAGCGAATCCCTTCTGTTACTACAAGCGCACGCGAAGGAGTGGTGGGATCTGAAGCTAAGAAGGCTCGTTCTTCCCCTTCGTTGAGTTTCAGAATCTGGTTGGCGGTTTCCCCCCCCCCCTAAAATGGCAACGAAAAAACAAAGTCCCGCTCTGGGCAAGTCAGTTTCGGCTGCCCTGAAGGGAGAGTCGTTGGAGGAAGTAGTGCGGAGGGCGGTTGGTGAAGCCATAAAACCCTTTGTTGACAAGCTGAACGAAACAGATCAAAGGGTGGGCTTAATTGAGAGCGAAGTGAAAACCATTAAGGAAGCAGCGGGGGGGGCAGAGAAGTCTGCTCGGGAAAGTGCATCACTCGTGAAGGCTACAAATAAAGAGCTTAAGCTGGTGGAGAACCAGCTGATCGGGCTACAAGTGGAACGAACACAGACAATTTTGCGCCTCCAGAATGTGAAAGAGGAGGAAAATGAGGATTTACGGGGTCTGGTCTCGGAACTACTGGCGACACCCGCGAGGGCAACTAAAGAAGAAGTAAAAAGCGCCATTTTGGAAGTCCGTCGGGCTACTTCAAAATATGCAATGAAGCGTCAGCTGCCTCGCGAGATCATCATTGATTTTTCATCTAAGAGGATCCGGGACACTATCCTATATAATTCATACAATGCAGATTTGGACTTTTTGGGTAATAAAGTTAAGATATTGAAAGACGTCCCATTTCTAGTTCGGAAAAGACGTTTTAAGTATAAAAAGTTTGCAGCTCTTCTGAGAGAACGTGGAATAAAGTACAAATGGTTATTTCCGGAAGGAATCTGGTTCAGCCACAAAGATCAAGCTTTCAAGATATTATCAGAAGATCAACTAAGGGATTTTGAGGATAAAAATCCGGAATTTCAGTGCACCAAGCAAGACGAAAAGGAGAAGTCTGGGGGGGGGGAGGAAACGAGCACTGCGGCTGCAGTTGCTCAGAGAGAATTGCGTCCGGGACCCAGGAGGGGAAGGAAAACTTAATTTGAATTTAAATTGTAATTTGCATTTAGTAAGGTCAACCACTCCATCAATATAACATAAAGCTTTAACTTTTGAATAATGGCAGTATGAAGGGAAAACATTTTGTGTAGCATAGTTGTTACATGTTGTAGTTGTTGTGTTTTTTTTTTCCTTCCTCCCCTTGTTCCCTTTCTTCCCTTTGTATTGTTAGTTAATGTAGTTAATAAAAAATAAATATATATATAAAAAAAGGATAGTATTTTCCTTCAGATGGTGTTCCCCTAAGAGGGTGGAAGTACAACCACCCAGTAGCTTTGGGAATGTGGCAACGATCAGGGGAAGATAGGCCATTAAGAGAAAAGTCCTGCTGGACCGAGGTCCTAGAAGGCTGCCACATAGAAACAAGGCCACCCCTGTCTCAAGTGAAGAGTAGTCCTTGCCTCCAAGCCGAGCTGTAGGTGGGCAGGCATGAGCGACAGCAACCATCATGTGCAGAAGGATGCACAGGCTGCAGTTAGAAAAGGGGCTGGTAGGTGAGTGCATGCAGCAACAACAGTAGCTGCCGCTGCTGCAAGTTATCCCAGTGGTGGGCAATCTTCTGGGAGTTTGCCCCATTGCCCACTGATTGTTGGTGATCAGTGGGAGATGGCAAGCCCCCTGGAGATCACCCGCCATGGGTAGGCAACCCAGGAAAATGCACATTGGGCACATTCCCGGCAGGGCACTTCCTGAAGTAAGATCATTATGCCAGCCCCTGGTGCACTCCCGTGCTTCACTGGGACCAATTTTTGTCCCAAGTGTGCCAGAATTATACACGTGCAAAGCGCAGGAGCACACCCATGGCTGGCATGATGATGTAACTTCCAGGACGTCATCACTGGATGTCACTTCCTGGACATCATAACTGAAGTGCCGGCATGCATGTGTGTGTTTTTGTGTGTTTGTGTATGTGTCTGTAAAGTGCCATCAAGTCACAACTGACTTATGGCAACCCCAGCCAGGGGCTTTCAGGGCAAGTGAGAAGCAGAGGTGGTTTGCCATTGCCTTCCTCTGCAGATTCTTCCTTGGTGGTCTCCCATCCAAGTACTGACCCTGCTTAGCTTCTGATATGATTCAGCTATACTATGCTGCCTTCCCTCCCCTATATGGTATAAAGCTATTATTCAGATCAGGATTAATATATTAGCTGATAACTGAGGCGGTTGTATACCTATGTCAGACACAAAAATCCTCTCCCTTGAAAATAACATCATGGTACACTTAATTCCAAGCATTTTTGTTTTCTTATTTCTCTTTTGCATTTATTTGAAGTCTTGATTACAGATTCATGGAGAGTTGCAGTGTTATCCTAACATAGCAAAACCAAAAAATTCTTGTGACACCTAAACTAACAGATTTATTGTTACACAAGTTTTTGTAGCTAGATGTGGCTGATGGACTTGGCTGTAGTCTATAAAAACTGATGGCACAATAAATCTGTTAGTCTTCAAGACTGCCACAAGATTTTTTTTTTTATTTAGAACACACATAGAAAATACTGTTTAGAGATAATGGCTACAAATGGCCTAGAAATTAAAGCTTCCTATACATGTTCATTTTTGAGCTGTCATCCATTTCTTATACCATTCTCTCTTCTATTGTGAAAAAATTTCTATTTTTGATGTTCAAAACTCTTTCATTTTGCTATTTTGAATACAATTGAAAGACCAGCAAAATCTAACTATGATTGGCAGAAATAAGCTTTCTTTCTTTCTTTCTTTCTTTCTTTCTTTCTTTCTTTCTTTCTTTCTTTCCAGTGCAATCCTAAGCAGAGTTGCTCCAGTCTAAGCCCATTTAAATCAGTGGGCTTAGACTGGGGTAACTCTGTTTAGGATTGCATTGTTAGCTTGGCAAAAATTGCAGCAAATCTCAGGAAATGCCAATATTTGACAAGCAAAGTTTGGGTCTAGATTTGATACCTAACAAAGGGAGCATGACTAAGATATTTAACAAAGGGAGCTTGACTCCTGAGAGCTTGTATCCTGGAAATCTTAGTGGTCTTTAAAGTGTAATTGGACTAGAATTCTTGCTCTTCAGACCAACAAAGCTACTCGCCTGAAACTAGCTTAGGTCTAGTACATCTGAAGAACCATCTCTTCTCAGTCCAGCAATCCTGGGCTTTTGAGATCCAGGTATAGTGTCTTTCCAAGGAAGCCATCCTTCCACAGCAGGGTTGGCTGGATTTCACTTGAAGGGCTTGTTTTCCCTGTAAATTTAAGATGGTACAGTTGCTGGTGTCCTCTTTCATTTAGAAAGAGGATTCATCCGTCCAGCTAATAGTCCGCATGCAGCGCCTGTACTATTCGTTAAAAAAAAAAGATGGAGGCTTAAGACTCTGCACAGATTTCAGAGGGATCAATGCAGTGTTGGCAACCAATGCTTATCCCATCCCCCTCATCAGAGATCTACTCAACGTCGTGGCGCAAGGTAAGATCTTTACTAAATTGGACTTAAAAGATGCATACTTCCATGTCAGAATTAAGGAAGGGGATGAATGGAAAACCACGTTCAACACGCCCTTAGGCCAATATGAATACCTGGTCATGCCTTTTGGCTTATCTGGCGCCCCATCAGTATACATGTCCATGATCAATGAAGTACTACATAAATTTTTATATAAGGGAGTGGTCGTGTACCTAGATGACGTCTTAATTTATTCAAAAATGAAGGAAGAGCATGTCAAATTGGTACGGGAAGTATTGACCACATTAATGTGCCACAAACTCCCTATTAAACTTTCCAAGTGTGAATTCCATAAATCAGAACTAGATTATCTGGGCTATCGTATCTCTGGGCAAGGACTAAAGATGGATCCTGCCAAAATTAAAGCGGTACAAGAATGGCAAACACCCCGTACTCGTAAGCAGCTTCAATCTTTTTTGGGGTTTACTAATTTCTATAGAGACTTTATAGAAAGATTTGCTCAAATAGCCGTACCGTTAACTGAACTCTTGAAAACCAAGGGAAAGGGGGATCAAGCAAAAAACCCACTACTAATTTAGAATGGGATCAAACTTGCCAAGCAGCCTTTGATAAACTCAAACTCAAATTTACCTCGGAGCCCGTCCTGCAACACCAAGACGAAACCCGCCCCTTCATAGTGCAGGTCAACGCCAGCGATGCAGCCATTGGGGGTGTACTTCTGCAAAAAGAGGAGGACAGGAAAGCCAGACCATGCGCGTATCTGTCTAGAAAGTTCACAGAAGCAGAACGGCATTAGAACGTATGAGGAAAGGAAGCCTTTGCTGTAAAAGTAGCTCTCACAGTGTGGCGCCACTGGCTTGAAGGGGCTCAGCACCCTTTCGAAGTATGGACAGATCACAAAAACTTAGAAGCCCTACGAAGTCCTAGGCGCCTTGATGCTAAACAAATTCGTTGGGCAGAATTCTTTTCCAAATTCAACTTCACTCTGAAGTTCTTGCCGGGCAAAACTAATTTCCTAGCGGATGCTCTCTCACGCATGCCCCAACATCAAAGTAGAAAGGAGGAGACCATTGATACTGTCTTCACCCCCCACCAACTAGGGGGAGTGGTAACCACTCGCAGCCAAACTGCGCAGAAGCAAGAGGCTGAGAAGGGTGGAGAGAAAAAGTGAAAAGCGAAGTGGAGAAAGAAGGGGAGGGTGCGCCCAAAGCAAAAATGTTTCAAATGGCGGAGGGAGACTGGGTAAAGGATGATAAACTATACATCCCAGCTAGCCTCCGGAAAGAAGTTTTACAGCATTGTCATGATGCTCGTACCGCCAGCCACTTCGGCTATTTAAAAACTCTCCATTTAGTACAAAGGCAATTTTGGTGGCCGGGTATCAGAAAAGATGTTTCCCAATACGTATCCTCCTGCCCTATTTGCATAAGTGCCAAAACCAGGAAGGGAAAGCCTCCGGGACACTTGCAGCCGCTCGAAACCCCAAGTAGACCTTGGGAAGTAATTTCTATGGACTTCATTACAGATCTCCCTACCTCCAGGGGCTGCTCCTGCATTTTAGTGGTTGTGGATCTATTTTCCAAACAAGCACATTTTGTACCTTGCACAACCATACCCACCGCCAAAAAACTAGCAGAAATATTTATGAAACACATTGTTAAAATACATTCCTTTCCCTCTTAGGTGATATCCAACCGCGGCGGACAGTTTATTGCCAATTTCTGGAAAGAACTACTTCAATTAACTGGAATGGAGCAAGGAATCAGTTCAGCATTCCACCCTCAAAGTGATGGACAGTCGGAAAAAACTAATCAAATATTAGAACAATTTCTCCGATGTTATATTAACTTCCAACAAGATAATTGGGTGGACCTTCTTCATTTTGCAGAGTACGCTTACAATAACGCTGTTCATAGTTCAACCGGGGAAACTCCCTTTAAAGTTGTGCATGGATTCAATGGAAAAGCTTTTCCCTTTGAGCTACCACAAGGCAAACAGCCCTCAGGGGACTTACAGCAATGGTGGACGTCCCTTAGCTTACAATGGACGGCTATACAAACAGCACTAAACAAAGCCAAAGCAGATTATTAAAAATACGCAGATCACCACCGTGCGAAAGAATGGGAATTACAACCAGGAGACAAAGTATACATTTCAACTAAAAATCTTCAGATGGATCAAACCAGCAAAAAATTGGCTTTGAAATATTTGGGACCATTTCCTGTTAAACGAGTAATCAACAAAGTAACTGTAGAAATCACTCTGCCAAAAAACCTTCACCATGTACACCCATCCTTCCATGTCAGTCTACTAAAAAAGGCCCCTGCACCTGATCAATGGCATCCTACACCCAATGCTCCCCTTCCAACCATGATCAATGATCAAGTACACTATGAAGTGGAAGTAACTGGACTCAAAAATTAGATATAATAAGCTTTTTTATTTAATCCGCTGGAAGGACTTTGAAGTGGGGTACAGAGAATGGGTGGAGTCAATTCATGTAGAAGCCCCCAGATTCCTTAAACAGTTTCATCAAACATACCCTCACAAACTGGGGGGAGGGAGGTCTTAAGGGTGGCAGAATGTCAGAGCCTGTTTAACCTGAGCGAAGCCATAATTAATATTGTAGTATTTAGTCTTTCTTTCCTCTAGGCCTCAACACCTGCAAGGAGATGAATTCATGGGAAAGGAAACTCTCTTATCTGTCTGCTCGACCTTGGCTGGCACATCATGCCTCTGAGAAACCTCACTGTGTGAACTCAGGGGGGGAGGCTGGGCTGAGGAGTGTGAAATGTAACCACTTTCTCTTTGTGAGTTATTCTTGTCAATCCTTTGGTCGGCCAGGATCTCTATCCTGGATTATGTATACTTGGAGAAGAATGCTGTCTTTCACAATAAACCTTTTGAAACCAAAAAGACCTTGTCTTCTTGCAGAAGGGAGTGAAACAGACTATCAACTCTGAAGTAGCATAGTCTGACAGCTGGCTTGGGTGATATATGTGTATTTTTGTATCCCAATGTAAAATATCTTAGAAGTCATCTTAAATGCTCTTACAGAAAGAGACTGTTTGCTTTTGAGATCTGGGAAGATCAGGATAGTCTGGGACATCCAGTATAGTAGTTACATTACTATAATAATATTGGATTGGATCCTTCCTGTAATCTCACCCTATTCTCTTCCAGTTTATAGGGGTTCCACGTTTGCCAGCATAGCTTTTACGGTGGTTAGCAGGGGGCCCTCCTCCCTTTTACCAATGCAAAAGCTGGAAGGAGCCATCCCATCATTGTTGTTATTAATATCAGCATATATCTTGAATCTTCAGAAAAGGGAGTGGCAATTTTCACCAGTTCCCCCTTCCCAAAGCAGATCCCCTTTGCGGTAGGGAGTGGGAAATTCCCATCCATGGATTTCATACATACACATCCATGGATTTTATACATATTCTGTATACACATCGGCATATGTATAATACATATGTAAAATAATACTTACATTTTTAAATCTGCTTTGAGAGTGTAAACTGATTTCCTTGTAAAATATGTGCGTACCTGTGTATATACACAGAAAGAGAATTGCCTTATATTGAGTCAGACCATTGGTTTAACTACTTCAGTATTGACTATGCTCTCTAAGATCTTTCCCCATACCTGCTACCTAAGACCCTTTAACTTCAAATTCTGGGGCAGCCACAGGATTCACAACTCTCCACCACCAATGTTTAAAGCAGCTATCAGAACAATTCACTCCCACCTACTTTAGGGAGCTTATCAGAAAAAGGAGTATTCCTGCTGCTATCATATGCTACATTTCTTGTTTGGCTTTTCATCATAATGGAACTCAAGGGACACACATAAGGTTCCTTGCAGGAATAAGACAATATATGCTCATAATCCATTCCTTTTACTAGGTTTTATTGATGGCTTATTTATGTAAATATCAATCATTCCCCTTTCCCCCACTGTTAAGTGCAGGTCACCAGGCAGCCTCTGATGGCAGCCTGCAGTTATACACAGCTCCACTCGAGCTCCAGCCTTGCATATACTAGCCTGCACGGAAAACTGTGTCAGGAGATGCCAAGCTCCACTGCCCTTCCTCCATGTGCTGTGCAGCTCCTCCGCATCAAGAGAGTCCCCTCCACAGATGCCCACCACACACCCAATACTCACCTGTCTGAGGAAGCCTCCTTTTATTTCAGAGGGTCCACCAATAATCCCTCTCTATACCCTCGCAATATTGCCCAGTTCCTGGAATCTCTGTTTAGACCTTAACTCATCCTCAAGATCTACTCCTAATTATTATACCCAAATCTTCTGAATAAAGCAAATCAGGAGGGGAAAAAAACCTCCCCTAGACCAATTTGAAGGAGACTACAAAAATTCCTGCTCAGGCCCTAAGAGTGAGCTGATAACAAATGAACTGATTCCTTGTTGTCCAGTTTAGGGTGGATGCACAGCTACAAAAGACTTTAAATGGGGAATGGAATTGACTTTAAAAGCTCCTTAACTGCATTCCAATGACTGGCTGATACACGAGGTTCTCTGCCCAAGACCCTGGAGAGCAACTGCCAATCAGAGCAGACAATACTGACTTTGATAGACCAATGGTCTGGCTCAGTAGAAGGCAGTTTCATGTTTACATACTTAACTTCAGACCACACTCTATTACCTAGTATTGCTGCCCAGCCACTTAATACAGTAGTTTAATATGTAAAGTTCTGCATTTGCCACCATGAGAGGGAAGGCAGGAAGGGTTACATCAGTGCTTAGTTCTTGTGGCCCTTTCTTACATGCCCAGGATAATGCCGATCGCCACCTTGGGGTCAGGTAGCAATTTTCCCCAGGGCAGTTCTAGGGATCTTGATGGTGTTTTGCCATCTTCTGGACATGGAGCAGGGGTCACTGGGTGTATGTGGGGGGAGGGAGGTAGTTGTGAATTTCCTGCATTGTACAGGGGGTTGAACTAGATGACCCTGGAGGTCCCTTCCAACCCTATGATTCTATGATTCAATAATGCATTAAGTTTAGGTGCCAGACCAAAACATTTTATTCACCTTTACTTATTATTAACACTGTTGTGTTTTGATGAAATAGTTTTATTGGTGGTATTTTTAATTCTTTGCTGAAATTGCCACAATATTTTTATGCTGCTCTTCTATTCTGCCATTTTATTAATATTTTGTATATTTTCTTTAATGGTTTTGCTGGTAGTACAGCAAGCTACTTTTTATGATGAAGAGGCTCTCCAAAGAAAGGAAATATGCAAGGCAGGTAGGCTTAATGAGTATGTAAAATGAATTTGTTCTCCAACATTCTCCACCCAGTTCTTGTCAGACAATTTGAATGTTTAATATTCTCCAAATACTAGAACACTCTCCTAATATTGTATTCTGTGTTTACAATTTTATGACACTTGATTTGAATATATAATATTCAGCAGTATTCAGTAGTTGACAAGAAGTGATATTTAGCATGTGGCAGCATCTGGTGGTTGGCATACAGTGGTGTTTAGTATTGGCTGACAGCCTATGAGATTTCATATTTTGATTCCTACCCAAGCAAGCAACACAAATTTCACATGCAACATGTGATGGGCTAATGTGAACAATCTAGAGAACCTCCAGTAGCTGCAAAGATTGGTTTCAGCTTCAAGGAAGAACCCCTGCTACACTCCAGCAGCTACGGCAACACCTATTAAGTGTTTCTTCATAGGCCAAGGAAGTGGTTAGGGGAAAGGAAAACAAATACTCACGGAGTCACTAGCTGAATCCTCCTTTGATGGCTCTTGCAGATGCTATTTTTATTGACAACATTGTGGGGAAATGTGATTATAGATCTCGCAGCCTCTCGTCTAGTGATTTCTACTTTTATTTATTTCTTGGATGTTGGGGTAGGGGTCAATTTTAACTAGCAAAACCATGCAGAGCTGGACATGTTAACCCCCCACCCCTGTTCCTTCTCCATATGATTCTGAAGATCTCACCACAGCGTTTCATCTACTTTAGCCTTTTAGATAAACATAAGGTAAAGATCCTTTGGGGAATCTTTGTTCACCAGTAGTTTAAATAGTAATCTGCTTTTTTCAAGGAGGATCAGGAGACCCAGTTTGGTGTAGTGGTTAAGAGAGTGGGACTTTAGAGAAACGGGTTTGATTTCCCACTCCTCCACTTGAAGGCAGCTGGGTGACCTTGGACGAGCCACAGCTCTCCCGAGCTCTCTCAGCCTCACCCACCTCACAGGGTGATTGTTGTGGAGATAATAACTTACTTTGTAAACTGCTCTGAACGGGCATTAAGTTGTCCTGAAGGATGGTATATAAATCAAATGTTATCATCATCAACAACATCATCATCATCATCATTCATGGCACTGATGCCAAGAATCATTTTGCCCTCTTTTTTCAAAGGAAATAGGCAGTATTGGCGAGGGCTGGAGAGTCACCAGCCAAGGGGCAGAGGGGTTCATGTCACTTTATAGGGGAGTGTCTCCCTCTCCCATGCAGCATTTTTTTCTCTGTGGCTGACCCACCCGCCCTCGCATGGATTAATCACTCATTACTATCGGGCCAAGCTGGAATTGGGGGAGAGGAGAGGTCACTTGAATGGCTTTTGGAGAAACCCTTTTTGGTTGCTTCATGATATCTCAATAGGAGGAGTGTCAGTTAATTAGGCCTGATCATAGACTGCTGGGGCCCCACCTGGTTGGCAAGAAAAAGGCAGGTTGCTTAAGTTAGGTAGGGAGACTTGGCAAACACCCTAAGGCATCTGACATGGTGGTTGATGTATCCAGAACAGGTTGTCACAGGTTTTACAGTGGGATGTCCTGGAAAGGAGTGCCTTTAATGCAGAAGAATATCATTCCAAACCTGGTAGGGGCCTTATGACACAGCAAGAGAGGGGATGAGGCTTGGCACATCTTAGCACATACTGCATGTGCAGATAAAGATAAACAAGGCCAGTAGAAGGGCTGGCCAAATGTGGAGTCAGGGTGGACCTCCCCATATAAAGGCAGCCATGGTAGTCTTCCTAGTACAGCCTGCCCTTAGAATAGTTAGCTTATAATAAGCAATGATGTAGGTCAGCCACTGAAATAAATAAAACTAGTTGAACACATACATCTGTCTTGGGTCTTCCTTTGGGGAGGAGGAGGTGTGCAGAGGCAATCCTTTGGATTCACAATTGGTTACCAACACTCCTATACAAACTGCATTTTCCTTTAATACATTAATAATTATGCTTACATATTTATTTGCTTTTTACTGCAAATTCAAAAAAAGTTCCCTTCTGTGCATTTGTCTGAGAAAAGGCATGATTTAAAGTGCACATCAATGGATGTGAAATGCACGGACTTTGTATTTAGCTATTTCTATCTGGGAGACAAATTGTCAAGAGAAAAAGGGGAAGCATTAAGGGACTAAATCCATGAAAACTGAATACAGCTGGTGGAGTTTAGTGGCTAACAGGATAAGCCAGGAAGTTCCAGGCTCATTTCTCCCCTCATGCAAGACTTTAGACAATTCCGTTATCTTCCTGTCTGTACAACTGGGATAATAATACCATTTTTCCATAAAGTTTGGTTGAGGTAACGTACGTGAAGTACTTTGAACACTCAAGAGGAGCACTGTAGAAATGTAAAGCATGTTTTATTAACACATTAGAGAATCAAACCCTTGAGCATCTTGATTTGGCCTCTTTCCTTTGGAAAAGCAGTGCTAACATGTAGCATTCATATTTGTCAAGTGACTGACACAAAAGTAGACAGACTGGAAATAAAGCAATCTATTCATGGATCTGAAAAAATATGGTGGGGGGGAGATGAAAATAATGAGCATGGAATTGAAAAGCTTCCCTTTAATGTGGTCTTTTTTTTAGAATATGAGTAAACCACAGCAATTTGCTATTTAGCCTGATGGGTCATGTCAGATCTGGAATCCTCTTGATTAACTATTGAGATGTCAACATGCACCACACTCTAGACTTCTGGCAACATGCATCGAATCAAGTGTTAAACATGTTTTCCTTAATGAGCCCACCAGCCTGAAGCACAAATTAAAAGGGGGGGGGGAGGTTCAGATTCTTATGTTTGTTGTGGTGCCCTGAGGTTTCTTGCTTTTTAATTCAACATTCGAACATCTTCTTGTGACTCAGAAGTATTATGCTTCATCCCACAGTGCCTGATGCTCAACAGGCACTGTGGCTTTTGTGAATACTAGCTTAATATCAGTCAAGTTTGGTAGTTTGGGGAGCTGAACAATGGAGAGTATTAATCGTTTTCGCAGCTCCACTTTTCCTCCATCCCCTTTCCCCTCCTGACCACCACTGAGGCCATTGCCTCAACAGACAAATGACTGGAATTAGCCCTGCTGCTTTCCACATCAGGACCTGTGCTCTCTTTCCCCAAGGCAAACATACAGCTGTAGCCATGAGAATAAAAAAGGAATTGTTTCTCTTCCTCACTCACAAGGTCCCCATTCTCAGTCCTCCACCCTTGATAAGAAGAATAAAAAATGTGGTGAATGACATTGATGGTGGAGGTTTGGAGAATGTGATGTCACTTCCAGGTGATGCTCTAGGAATCTGTACAATCTCTGTGGTCTTTACCATAGAGATTGTTGTTCTATGGTCTGTTAGGGATCTCGTGTGTCACCTAGAGTGTCACAATTTCTCCCATTCCTTAGAGTGGTAAGTAAATGGCAAGCTTACTCCTTGACTCCATCATCATAATTCTGTATGGACAGGGAGAGGGAATAGGAGGCAGAAGAGGAAGGGTGGCGCGGAAGGATCTACTGCAGCTCCAATCCTGTGCCACAGTTCTACTGGCTGAAATTTCACTTCCAAAAATCATCAAAAGTTGCCTGTGAATTTGGGGAGTTCTATTTTGGCGCAAGCATAATTAAGAGTAGAATAAAGAGAAGATTTCAGTGTTGTTCTGTTTTGTTTTGTTTTTTAAAAAACCTTATCCCTATGTAATCTAGTATCTTTCACATGTTTGTTTTAATAAAAGAAAATATACAACTTTTTTATTTCTGTTTAGCTAGATGAAGCTGTTAAATGGTTAATAAGTTTGATTGGGGCTACTTTTATGTATTCTATCACTCCAATGATTACTCTTCTTTCAAACTAAATGAGCACAGTTAATTCTAATATTCCTTTGTAGACTTGATTAACTTGTCAGGATCTGCTTAATTTACTTCCTGGAATTTAATCACTGAGCAAGTATAAAAATGTTCTTCATTAAAGGGACACATCACTTAGCTTAGCCAGAAAACTCTGACACAGGAAGGGAGATTACAAATGGCAATGGTCTTTAGGCTTCAAATATGCTGCGTTTTAGAATCATTATGTTTTGTTAACTATTGCATTATAAGAGGGTTGTGTTTTTTTCCAACTAACTTGGAAGCCATTGTGATGGTCTCTGTTTAGTGAATGTTGGTGTTTAGAATTTTCTGAATGAGTGGTTTTTCATTAGGAGTTCCAACGTAACAGATGAGTGTTTGTGGTGTACTGTGCCTTTAAATATTCCAGTGTGGTCAGAGGGCATCATTGAAGCTGTAAGAGAAGCTGTAAGAGAAGTATGTAATTGTATGGTGAAAGAAATCAGTGACTGCTGAGACTTCTCCCATAGTGCCCATAAACCCCTCCATCTTTTCCATACACTCCAAAGATTCCCCTAGAGGATTTTTCAGGCTCACAATCCATTTTTATAGTTTAAGTCATCCTTACTAAACAGTGTCTTACAAAATAAAAAAGCTCAAGTTCTTTAAAAACACAAAACCAATAAAAATCTCAGGATTGAAAAACACAGCAGCATAAGAGAACAGTAAAAACAAGAAGTACATGAAACAGCTGTAGTGACAAAGACCCTAAAACAGATTTTAAGCATTGGATAATATGGTCTACAGGGAGGGAAAGTGGCATGGTGTAGCCCAATCTCATCAGATCTCAGAAGCTAGCAGGGTCATACTTTCTCTGCAGAGGAAGGCAACTGCAAACCACCTCTCCTCACTTGCTTTGGAAGCCCCTTGTTGAGGTTGCCATAAGTCGACTATGACTTGATGGCGTATGCATACACACAATATGGTCTAACGAATAAGCAAGCAAACCAAAATGAGAGAGGTCCCCAAATGTCCCTAAATGATGCAAGACTTGGATGGTTTTGTAACTGGGCATGTTTGTGATTATTCATAATAATCTTCCTTTCTTGCACATATTTTTGTGTCTCTCTCTCTCAACCCTCTGTGGCATTCCATTGATGTATTAGCATTAGTTATTTCAGCCATTATATAATTTGTACACCATTTTGGAGGTCCCATTTTGTTGGGGAGGGGGGTAGTGAATAATAAAGAAGCAGGACACAAAATCCAGGGTAAAATACATGAGCATGGTTTCCCATGTGCTACACAGCTTTCCTCAAGTCACATCATAGTTGTTACTATGATTATACAAGCAAACTTGAGAACAATAAAAATTAACCACATCTCTCATATTTCAGACTTCATTAAAGGACCCCCCCCCCAATTCCAAAGAGGTTTTAAGAAGGCAAGCAATTAAAAGAGATCTCACAATGGAGACATGTTCATATAATTAAGAATGTTCATATGCTTTCGCACAGGCTGTCTCTGTTTTCTTAATAAGACAATTTGGACGTCGCTAGCTGAATCCTAGTAGCTTGTTTAGCTAAAACCAGTGGTGGCATGTAAAGAGAGCAGTTAAGTAGCAAATTCTCTCTGGTCTGCTTTTCCCCATATATTGCACATAAGAGATCAGTTTTAAAGGATGTTTTCCCAAGACAGAAATAAAAGGCAATGTTCTTAAATAGTTGGATGTTTTCACTCTAGCTTTGCATTTTCTAAAAGAAACAAAACTGGTTTTGATATATATTGTGGTACTTGAAACGGTCACATGAGCCTGTAGCACTTCACCAAATTCTATCCTGATCGCCTGATGGACACCACAATCATAAGGAAGGACTTCAAAATGTCAGGATCTAATATGTTCTGTGGTTTCTTGGTCAGAGTTATGCCATGTTTAATACTGTAGTCGTTAGCCTTTCTCTCCCTCCAGGTCCAGGTGTTATTTTGACTGCGCTTTCCATGGGAGAGAATACTCTTATCTGTTTCTACAGCCAAAGACCTTGACAGGCCGAGCCTTCCCACAACAAAGTTCTCATTGCTATGGAAGATGGGGGGGAGGCTGGGAGTGAAGGATTAGATGTACCACATGTTGTGCTTTCTTTTTCCATTCTCGACAATGACTGTGTTCAGCCAAGATCCTTTCTAGGCCTTGGAATATGGATACTTGTGTCAGAGCCTAGTCTTTCAATAAACCTTTTGAAATCAAGAAATTGTGCTTCTTGCAGAAGGGGGAGACGAGCTCTAGATAACAGGGATTCCATAGTCTGACACAAAATACATTGTCTTTCTTGCCGTACATAGAAAATGTACTATGCCAGCGCTGATCTTACTTAAAATCAGAATTTGAGTTCAAGGGACCACGCCTATCCAAAATAGCTAGATTCATTTTGAAAAGGATCTAGGGGAAAAACAGAATTAAGATGCATCTATTGGCACCCTTTGGAGATAGAAATAAGGATTGTCTGTATCCACTCAAGAGTTGAATCTTGCATAACATTTTCACCCACACAAGGAGGAGCAATTTTGGCCAACCCTCCTCTCAACCTCCCACAGCTATTCCTGGGGATCGCCACCCTCCAGGAGCAGCATTTCAGGGGAGCATTTCAGGTTTCCATCCATAGAACTTAAGTTGCCAAATGTAAGCCACCTCAGGAAACAATGGGCTGAGATTTCAGGATCAAAATATTTCAAATAAATAAATAAATAAATAAATAAATGTTCACTGTGATTGCCAAAAATTCACCGTGGGCCGGATAAGTACATCCCACAAATTATTTCTTCCCTAATTAAAGAACTTTCCCTACAATCACATACTTTGTCCACACAAAAGAATATGTAGTTGCAGAAACAGAAAGATTTTCTGTTCCTTAGAGAAATATCAATTGCTACTCAGCAATCAGGCATTAAGCGGGGGTGGGGGGCTGCAGCAACCGTCCTTTTGATGAGGAAAAAGGAAATCAGTGATGCCCCCCCCTTTAAAACTCTGTCTACAACAATAGAATGCCAGCCTGTTCTCCGTAAACTATGAATAATTCATAGGCAAGCTGCAGGCATATCCAATCAGCTGATTATATGCAAACAGTTTTCATAAGGATGTGGATACAATAGCTGGTGTCTGCAGCGGGACCCCTCTGACAGTGGTGCTTCTGAATTGATGGATTCTTGCCAGCTGGCTCCTCATCCTTCTATCTGCTCTTGGGCTTTAAAATAAAGAGGTTACACCCTTCTCTTGGTTGGCTTTCTTTGTCCTGCCTCAGTGCTAGAGGTTAAATGTGAATAAGAAAAGCAATTAAAATAGATCTGTCATCTCATTCAGAATGTGTTGTATGCTTTATTCTGTCTAAAAAGTGAGCTGACACTGGGATGGTAATTGAGATTCTTCTCTGTTGACAGCTTGTGACTAATATGGAAATTTTCTTTATACACAACCTTAAATGTGCCAAACATAGACACTTATTATAAATGAGGAAATGGAAGACACTTGGGACATGACATATCCAAAGCTTGGTGAAGTTGTCATTCTGTTGGCTACAAACCAGAAGGTTAACAGGAACAGAAGCGGCCAATTTTGCATGGTCAGTTTTACATGGAGAAGTTAGCCCAAGTTTATATGGAGCAGGGAGGTTTTGGCAGGCAGAATGGATCATGGCGTTAAGTAGACAGTATTAGCAATGAATGCTTGAACATTTATTGAATTTGCAACTGATTACTTCCTGGCTCTATGGTTTTTCCAGGGCATGGTCAACTGCAATCTTAACACACATGGGCCCACTGAATAGGAATGGTTTATTGTAGCAAATTAAGTCATGGTGACTTGAGCCAGTGAGACTGGAGTGTCAGATTACAATGTCCAAAGTCCTCACTCAGCCATGAAAGCTCACTGGGAGAACTTGGACCAGCCTAACCTACTTCTCAGGGTAGATAAAGTGGAAGAGGAGAGAACCATGTGACACTCTGAGCTCTTTGGATAAATAGTAAGTTTAAAATGTGCTAGATAATAAATAAAAGACCATGTTATTTGCACTTGGAAACAAATATTGTCCCACTGAATGCTAATCCACATGTATTCTTCATGATGACCTACTAGAATTTTCACAGCACAATCCTAAGAGGGAGGGAAGCAAAAGAATTTGTTAGAAGACTAGCTGTTACTCCAGCATACCTCAGATACGCTGGCATGAGCAGGAGTTGTGCTGACAGAGCGCCAAGTGTTGCCACACCAGGGCTGGCCACTGAAGCCACCTTGCTGTGGCCACTTGCTGGCAGGCTGCTGCATGAGCAAACATAGAAATAGGCAGGCTGGGGGCAGGGTGAGAGTTAGCTCCCTAAGCCACTCCAGCCCAGGAATGCCCCCCAATACTGACAGAAAGTAACATCAGCAAAAAAAAACATGGCATTGGTTGGTCTTTAAGGTGCCACTGGACTTCTGTTTTGTTCAGCTTCAAAACAGAGCAGCAGTCCAGTGGCATCTTGGAGGCAGTCCCCAGACTTAGCCCCCTCCCCATTTATATTCACACACAAACTGCTGGCTGCTGTGTGCAGTGTGCACAGAGAACAGGCTAGTGGATGATCTGATGTGTGTAGGGGAGGGAAGGAAGGGAGTCTCTAGGTTCCACATTCTTGCACGGCAGTGCTGGCAGATGCATGGGAGCTGTTCCCATGAATGCAACAGGGGAGGGGATGGAACAGCATCCCAGCCAAACTGATGAATTCTGGGTTGGTCTATCAGGTAGGCAATCCTGTTCCCTCTTTCGTTGTTTGTGGGACCAACACATCAGCTCTGACTGTTGGCCACCTTTTGTCCACTTCTTACCTCTCCCCATATGGGAATTAAATTAGGATCCCTGACTATACTATCCTGATGCCTTTCCTCTGAGCCTGAATGGGCAAAGGAAGGACACATAGGCAGATTGGGGCGTGTGAGTAGAGATGGGCACGAACAGCAATATGAACTAAAAAAACCCACAAACAGCCCAATCTGCTGTTCATGAACAAGCTGTTCATGAGGCCCCATTCTAAATGAACAGGTGGTTGTTGCAAGCCTCATTCATTGCTGTTCATCAAGCCAGAAAGTCTGGCACCTTCAATCAATTCCCTTGGCAACTTAGGCAGGGATTGTCTGAACTCTGTCTGAACTCCTGCTGTTGCCCTGGAAACCCCAATCTAAGCCCAATTTAGCTTGATAGGCAAGTCTTCCTTTCAAGTGTGGCGCTCCAAATTTGTCGCAACAAAGGAGCAAAGAGCAGGGGGGAGGGGGGCTCCCAGCTCTGGCTTTCAGGGAGAGACAGCTGCTGTTAGAGAGATAGGGTGAGTGCATTGGAGCTTGAATTTTCTTTGTGTGTGGTGGGATAGGGATCTACCCCTTCAGGTTCCAGGGCTGCTGCCAGGCTCTGGGCCAAGCTATTATTTATTATTGGTACCTTTCCTGCTGCCTGCTCAGGTAGGGTTTCTGGGAGTGGTGCGGTGGGGACCAACCCCTTCAAGTTCCAGGCCTGCTGCCAGGCTCTGGGGCCAAGCTATTATTTATTATTGGTACATTTCCTGCTGCCTGCTCAGATCAGGTTTCTGGGAGTGGTGCAGTAGGGATCTTGATGGCTGGAGGAGAGCCTGCTGGCCCCCACTAACAATGAACAGCTAACATGTTCGTGAATAGGATCATGTTCATCAATGTTCGGTATTTGTGGGTGGCAACGAACAACAAAAGCATGTTCGGGTTTTTTTCTGTTTGTGCCCATGTCTACATGTGAGTGGGAGGACAAGAAAGAGAGCCTAGTAGTAGGTATACTGGGCTCCTGAGCACTCTCTGTCCAGGGCTCCTCAAAACTGGAACTAGCCCTGAGTACCTGTATTGGTGGTAGAAATTGTTTGTAAGTTGCAATTGACTTATGGCAGTCATGGTTTTCAATGCAAGTGACTAACAGAGGTGCTTTGCCATTGTCTACCTCTGTGTAGCAACTCTGGCCTTCCTGCATGGTCTCCCATTCAAGTACTGAGGGCTGATCCTGATTATCTTCTAAGATCTGACAAGATTGGGCTAGTCTGGGCCATCCAGGTCACTGTGTGCCTGTCTTAAGCCTAACAAAATGATACTTCCAACAACAAATGTTTTGTTAATTCCAAGAACAAATGAGTTACCTGTTATGGTAAAAAAATGAAATCCACTATATATGAATCCATTTCTATTATCATTTTTTAACAAAAACAATGTTAAGTAAGGTTTCCATGTGAATGATCCAACAAACAATTCTTTTATTTGGTTGTTATCCTCGAACAGGATCAGCTTCCAGTTACAAAATATAATAAAATTAAACCTGAACTAAAACAAAAAGTAACTTTTTAAATATAAAACAATCACCCTTTCAAGTTGGCTATTACTAATGGATTGCAACCATAGCTTGGTGCTGGAAGGAAGGCAGTGGGAGGGCTTCTGGTGTCCTGGCCTCACTGACAGTCCTTTAGATGGCACTGGATTTCTAGCCACTGTGTGTGACAGAATGTTGGACTGGATGGGCCACTGGCCTGATCCAACATGGCTTTGCTTATGTTCTTATGTTCTTATAGCTTCTACAATCAGATAGAGTTCATAGAAGTAATGTTTACATTCCTCTTCTCATAGCAGATTCCTAAGACCCTCAAGCTGCTAGTTACTGATGCTCAAGCAACTCTCCAGGGCAGTAGAAAAGAGCAAGAGTCCAGTAGCTGTGACTCATGTAAGCTCATACCCTACCACAATTTTTGTTAGTTTTATAGGGACTACTGGACTTTTGCTCTTTTCTACTGCTACAGACAGACTAACGCAGCTACCCGTGATCTGTCTCCAGGGCAGTACATCATGTAGTACTGGTGCTGCAACTAGAAGAGGGAATCAGCTAAAATCTCCAGCCTCTTGAATAAACAGCTATGGATGTGTGCAGGGTCTCTAGGGGAAGGTGCTGAATATCACTTCTGATAAATTGCTGTTTCCAAAAGCTTGGATCTAACCAGCGATCATAAAATAAGCTGCCAATTACACAGTGGCAAGCTTGACTTCAAGAAACATTTTACAATATTTGACCACGTCTGCATCTCATCCAAGATTTATCCCAATTAGTCCTCCACTGTATGGAAAACCACATATATATCCAGTTCATTATGCATTCCACTGTTCAATTGCATCTTGCTGTTTGTTCTTGCACATGCAATGTCAGCTTCTGCTCATGGAACGTGAGCCGAGAAACCCACTGCTACGAACAAGTTTTCAGTTAAGGTGCTGCAAATTTTGTGGGGAACATGTTCAACAGTCAAACTTACCATGTTCCACTGTGTCAAACAGATGTGAGTGGGTTTGTTTGGTTTGGCGCCAAACCACTCCAATGCTTGCTGAACATGTTTGCAATGGGTCATTGCAAAAATGCACATGGATGAAAATGCTGCTGATCGAAACAGACTAGCAGCCATTAATGTTGATAAGAACTGCTTAAATGAGCAACAAATGGTAGGATTTTTTTAAAAAACTCAGTGTTCATTTATATGGTTTGTGACTCATTTAATTTTCATATTATACTGAGCACAGTAGTGGTGCAGCGGCGGGGAAAAGTAAAACTCCATTGAGCTACATGATAATGTGCACGTACAAAAAAAGCCAGTTGCACAGCACTGTACTGTTTAAAAGGAACAGACGAAGCAACCTGCTGAACAGCCGATGAACAGGCCATCAAAAATTGGCTTCCTGTTCA
This sequence comes from Eublepharis macularius, assembly GCF_028583425.1. Taxonomy (NCBI): domain Eukaryota; kingdom Metazoa; phylum Chordata; class Lepidosauria; order Squamata; family Eublepharidae; genus Eublepharis; species Eublepharis macularius. Next base: position 40,065,073 of record NC_072791.1, read on the forward strand.
TAATTGGCAAACAAGACATGAACTAAACTTGTTGCTATTTGAGCATCCCTTGTTATCACCATGGGTTGGAAACAGTGTGGTTCCAGGCCTCATCCCTTATCATAAAAAGATGAGATTTCTTGTGCACTGTCCTTTCATTTCCAAATAAATATTGAATATTTATGGAAATATATTCAGATCTTCACAGATTAATAATGCAATTGAAAAATGTCACTGCAACATCTCACACACTTATATCTTTGAAAATTATTATTTTTATCAATGTGCTACTTAAAGTGTATGCCAAAGACAGAAGTATAGAAATGTTACATAAGATTCCTGTGAATTTCAATTAGATAAGAGATAGTATTTTAAACATGCAAGCAATTACCACTTCCTGCATTTCCTTACATACTTAAATAGCCTATTAATTTAATTTTTTTTTGCTGCCTGTACTTCAGGATACTTAAGTTGAAAAAGAAACATTACCATTGCTAATGTTATTCTAAAAATGTCTTTAGAATGGTTTTTTGTTGTGTTATCTGGGCGACCCAGAAAGGAATTACTGCCCCCATGCTTTTTATTTTTCCTTTTAGAAATGGAGGTGAAACTAACTCAAAATATTTCCACACTTTAGATAGCAAAGTAGGTCAAAATGATTTTTCTTGAAACATAGTTCCCAGGTATGAGAAACACACACAGACACACACCATTGTTCAATTGACTAAAACTGTTACTAGTGACCGCACAAGAATTCCTGTTGGAGATTCAGCACTACGTTAGTCAGGCTGACCACTAGAGATGGCACGAACCGAAATATGAAGCAAAATTCATCACAAACTGGGCCAGTACGCGGTTCACAAACTGGCAGTTCCTCAGAGCCCATTTCTAATGAACCGTCATGAACTTTAGGGCAGTTCATTTGGTTCATTTTTCAGTTCGTCGCTGAAGACAGCTTGGCGCCGATCAATCAGTTTCCTAGGCAACGGGATATGGGCTTTCTGCAGACCTTCTGCTGACCCGGAAATGATCTTCTGCTGACCAGGAAGTGGTGATTTGCTGGCCTGAAAGTGCTGTTTTCATGAACTGGGGCAGGTTCATGAAAGTTCATGGTTCATGAAATGTGATGAACCACAAACTGCATGGTTCTTTTTTTTCTGGTTCATGCCCATCTCTACTGCCCACCAATTAGATTTTCCTGTAGTTGAGTCATCATCTGCTTTTTAACCAATCAATCAATAACATTGATTACATTTAAATGAATAAAATGTTGAAGGAAGAAAACTGTGAGATAACTTACAATGTAATAAACTAACAGCCCTAGGCTATGCTTGATTCCTCAGAAGTAAATTCTGTGGTGTTCAATGAAGCTTCCTTCCTAGTACATGAATATAAGATTACATTCTTATGCAAGGGGGAAGATAACCATCTTTCATTTTTGTTTCCATTATCTATATATGAAAAAAAGTAAATAGCTATACTATAATACTATAAAATACCAATGACCAAAACTTTTTCAATGCACAAATGGTGTGTGCACCTGTCTGATGTCTTCCTGGAGAGTATTCAAACCATTTTTAATTCAGGGCACTTGAAGGTCAAGAGCTGGTGCTGTGTTATAGTTACGGTTTTTTGGGTTTTTTTGTTTTTAACACTTGTTTTTAAATTAATTGTTAGACTTTTTATTGCTGCTTTAAACTTTTCAGAATTTGCAAAGAGTTGAAGGAAGAGGACATTTTTTAACAATTACGTGTTTCAAAAGCTTTACAAGAAATAAAGTGGCAGCCCAAATTTAGGAGATGGCTACTGGTCTTACATAGCTCAATGATATGTGAAAATGCCGTCGGAGTGGCTTGGCCTGGGCCTCAAGGCCATTACCATTATGTCATTTATTTATAAAATGCAAGCAACAAAATGTATAATTGTTCATTCCTCAGATTATAGAATATATAGGATGAGAGCACGGAGCAGGGCCCAGAGAAATCATGCTTAGGCCCTGTATACACACTGCATATTCTCAGTACTTCGTTTTGGGGCCTTGGAGCAATTTTGCCCATAAGAATTTGTGAAAATTCCTTCAGTACAAGCAACAGGGGAAAATACATCAAAGGCAAAAGAGCTAGCTTAATGGAAGGAACTCCATTATATGCTTGAACGGTCCCTGCTGTCTCCAAAAGCTTTCTAGGAGCGAGCAGGCACAAAGTTAGCAAAGCGTGTGATGCCTGGCCAGATGAGCAGTCAGCTAGTGGAACAGGACTGCTGGCTGGGTCTGCTTTTTCCTGCCCAGCTGAGACAAGAGCCTCAGGTGCTTAGTGTCACTGATGTATCTTTTACAGCAGGTACTCCAGCAAGTCAGGAGTCTCTAATCTCCGCAGTACCTATTGGAGAGGATTCCTAGAGCTATGTAGCAATTGCAAGGTGAGAAATGGGAATGTAAACATACTCTTCCATCAATCTGCTATCTTTTCAAAATCCATCCCCATGTCAAATGCCCAAACCCCTTCAACTCTCTTCACCAATTAAAGCAAACTATGATTTTCACTTCTCTGGACTAATTCTTTGGCAGAATAGCATTCTCCAGTGTGTTTTGAACTCCAGAGCTCCAGAGCTCTAAATTTACTGTCTCTCACTGTTCAGAGACTAAGAATGTGGAAACCTTCCACATGTATGGCATATATCACACATTGTGTGCATACAGTCCAGTGCCTCAGATTCATATGCTGCAATGAAGCAGTATTAACTTTTCAAAGTAAAACTACATTCCTCTTCCTCACTCACCTGCCAAGTGGCACCCAAAGTCCCGTTTGGGACAAAATAAGGCTGGCTAGCTTAGCAATGCCAGAGGAGGGTTAACCTTGCCTTGCCTAGAATACCCCCCCCCCAAAAAATTTGGAATAACCACAAAAAAAAAGTACCTGGCTCTATACGACAAAAGGGTTGGAGTAACAGAGGCTATCTCACCCCATTTATTCTCTCCTACAGAGTTTTGTGTTTTGAAGTTCAATAATCTATAGTGTTTTCAAAACAAATATTTTGGAGCAGAGAGGAACTGTACTGTTAGTGGGATGAATCTTTAGTAATGTAGAAAATACTTTTCTGTAATCATTTTAACTTCTTATAGCTGGATGAAAAGCAAACTTTGTGGAATCCATGGACCAGTATTTGAAGCACAGGAGAAAAAAAAATGAACACCAGCAAATCATAGTGGTGAGGCTTAACCACAGAAGAATTAAGAGAGGCATCCCGCAAGGCAGAAATGTGCTTATTTTAATGGGCAGGTAATACAATTGAAGACACTCTTTGTGTTCTGTGAGTAGCCGGGAAAGTGACAAATTAGGAACGCAGCATGAGACCTAAAGATTATTGTGAAGGAGGAAGATTTGGAGGGGGGGAGAACTGGGAAAGTGGCAGGATTAGGATTCAATGTTATTTTTATAGCAAACGTAGCTAGAAAGATAATGAATTCTGGAGCAGGCACTTGGGAATCCAGTTGCTGTATTCCTGGCAATGGAGAAATGAATAATTAATACCTGCCTTCCAAGTTCATAACTTTCTTCTCCTCCCCCAAGGTGATAATCAGAGAGGCAACAGCTTCCTAAAGGGGCAATTGCTTGCAACTCCTTATGCAAATTATTATCGTCCTGGCTTTAACGTGTTCATAGCAGCCTGGTAGGGAACTGACCTCACACATTATCCTATTTCACTCCAGCATGCTACACCTGCTTTTCATTCCAAGGCCTAGGAAGACATCCAGGGTGGCTAAGGTTGGGGTGCTTGTTAATTGATCTGTCTTTTGGAGCCAATAGAGTAAGATGGAAAGGAACAAAGAAGTATGTTTTAAAATATGCATTAAGGCCTTTGGTGATCTTTGGTGATAATTTGTCATCTACCCCAGTTACTAGCCTGAGCCTTTTATTTTATGTGCACCTCTACTTAGCTCCAGCCCCTTGTGCAGCTCCTGCTGCAAAGTCTGAAGATTTGTCTAAAAGGGCCGTCTCAGTTAACCCGTTCACATATGGTTATTTTTTAAAATCCTTGTCCAGGGCCACTTCCATATTTTGGAGTGCCCTCAGCTGAGAGTGCTCAGGGTGTTACCGGAATTGGTCTCCTTGCAAGTAAGAGAATTTGTGGGGGAATTAGCAAACAAGGAAGACAGCTATGCGAGAGGCCAGTAACTATGGGATCTTGTGCACCAATGTCTACGAGAGTCCATTCCTCTAGAGAACCCTTTCAATAAGCAGGCAGATATTCAATCAAAAAGGGTTTTTTATTTAAAATATTACAGATCAACTGCACACAAAACACACAGCACACACACACAGAGCTAACTAGAAAAAAACAGGGAGGAAAGTTGGAGAGAGTTGCAGAGTTGGTTTTATAGTTACCAGGTCCAGAAGACTGAGAGTGTCCAAGGGAGAGCAGCTTCAGTGACCAGTACTTCATGGCAAGAGGGAGAAGGGCTCAGACATGCCATCTGAGGGCGTGTGGAGGGTCCAGAACACACACACACTGAGCACATAGCAGGACAGTCATATATACTGTGTAACATGCCCTGAGGCAGGACTGAGAGTCTCTACCCTAAAACAATGCCTTAATGGTTCTTCCCAGGGTGGGACAAAGGACTGGGAAACTGTCTCCAGGGTGAGACAATAAGGCTGGTGAACTGTCTCCAAGGTGGGACAATGAACTAGGAAGGTTTGATTAGGTCTTCCTGGGAGGAACTATAGGTGTAAAAAGACTATTTGATGACCCATGGCTGGATGGGCGAGGCTATAATAGGAGAGTAGGTAAAAGGTAGAATTGGCAGGGTGAGTGAATAGATTCATCCAAGTACCTCTGGAGACCTTCATTATTCTATGGTTATGCACAAACTCCGGGGTCTGGAGCTAAGTTAGTCTTACTTCTCTTCTCACATTCCAGTACTTTTCCATCTCCTGCCTAGCCAGGCAGCTTGTCTGTGTTTTAAACACATGAGCAGAGGAGCTTATGATATTGCCATATTTATAAGCCTTAATATCATGAGGACAAGTATGACCACTTACAGGGTGCCCCCATACCCACTACTAGGATCCCCTTCTTTGTCATCCCACCCACATGACCCCACATTCCTGTGCGTCCTTTCTTTGCCCATTCACAAACTCTCACACCACCTGTAGTCACAGCTGCCCACATTTCCTGCATGCATTTTCCCTGGTGGTGCTGGGTGTTGAGTTCAGCAAGGAGTGTCACTGCCGTGGAACTGTAATGCTTTGGGCTCCACTCACACATTCTTCTCCAGAAGCACTAGGCAGTATATGCAGCTGGGAGCAGAGGTGACAAAGCACTCCCAAGCAGGCAGTGGAAGGGTGTCAGTACAGGCATCAGAGGAGATGTGTAAGTAGGGAGTCAGCAGCAGAGGCCCCACCAAAAGCTATGGGCCCTGGCAGCTGCCTCACCTTTCCATGTGCTTAAGCCCTGTCCTTGTCCATTATTTAACATTAGCAAGATGACAACATATGTTGGATATGTATATTAATGGTAGGAATGTCCGACTATGTCCATGTGTTTGAGCCATTTTTAATCTTCCCTTCTCCCATCAGGTACTGAAAGCACATTGCAATGAAAATTTAAAAACAACGTATCCAAAAAATAACCACTCTAAGCCAGACAGACAAATAGCTGGCCAAAACCCCAAAACAAAATACATATAATACCTTTCATTAGGACCAACCAAATCACACTTAACGGTGTGATTTCAGGTTTTCCAGAACTCTTCTTCAGGCTGAATGTTACCCCCCCCCCAAAAAAACCCTCCAATTTTGTTAAGGGAAAGAAAGATGCTAGGACATAATGTAACTTACCTAACCACTATAGTAATCTCTGGAGGTAGGTAGCAAGCAACCAGGGAGAAGTTCAGTTGTGGCACCAAAACTCTGCCTGGAACTCTCTTCCTACAGAGATCCACCTGTCCCTTTCTATTGCTGTCTTCCACCAAATAAAATACACAGATAACACCAAATGGGCCTTCTGCCTCCCTGCATAGTTGGCCAGTCAACTAAGGGCTAAGCTACACATGATGAATGACACTTGAACGGCAAGTGGATTGAGTGGAGGGCAAGTGAACAGGGAGAAATACACTTGCTGTTCAAGTGTCATTCGTCATGTGTAGCTTGGCCCTAAGTGATCCAGTTCTCAGTTAAAGATCCACCTCATAGCTTTTGTAAAAGTGCAACATCCTCCTCCTAACACCATTTCACTATATAGGTACCATTGCCCCAAACCCTCACATATAGGCCAGGGATGACTTGATGTATCTGCACAAAGGGACAAGCAATGAATTCAGGCTGGTTGAACATAGTTATTGCACTAGGAGAGAAGGCTCTGACGTTTTTGTTCCATTTTGGATTTGTGTATTTCCTTTGTGAGATTTTTTGCTTCGCCCCCTTTTTGTTGTGTCTGTTCCCAATTTTTTTTCTGTTATGAAATTCAGGGGCTGGGGCTGGCACCTCTAGACTACAACAGACCTCATTTTGTAGCCATTTGCCTTTTTCCCTTACCTTAGGCAAAAGTCTCTTTTCTCTCCATGTCCTCTCTTTACAGGCATACCCCAAACACAAAATGAGCTTCTGATCACCTGGGGTAAGGTCAGCAAGAGCATCCTTGCTGTCCCAGGTAGAATAATGAAGCTATCAATAACAATTAGATCATGGTTAATAAGTGGAAGATAATGAGAGGAAACACAAGGTCACATTGAAGCAAACTGTGAACACCTTGCTGCAAGAAGGACGTTGTTCTAAAAGATGAACAGCCAAGAATTTAATATTTACCTTCCGTTTAAAGGGACTGAGTCCCTGTCATTCGATTATTTTCTAGCATGCTTGGAGAGGTGATAGAGCTTAATGTGAGCCGTGGCTCACCAGGGGCAAGAGCCAGAACTACTTTTTAGTGTCAGCATTTAGCTCTGAATATATATTTTAGCCTGAAAAAACATGCAAGTGTCCTTCCTATTGTGCAGTTATAACCTGTAACAACATAAAAACCCTCATGTTTGGGGATCTGGGATTAAAGACTTCTGGGGCAAATAGCAGGATAACAGTAAGCTCCACCACTTCTTACCTTACGAACTGAGAACTAAGAACAGCTGTTAAGAAATGCTGAGGAACTGCAACTTCTCATGAAATAAACCTGAGTTATCCAAGTACAAAAGAGCATTTTTCTCGTTCTAGCAGCCACCAATTGTCTTGCAGGGGTGAAGAAATCTAGACCTGTTCAAACTCCCTTTTCTTCCCAGCTCGCTATCTTAGCAAGTTTAGCTAATTAGGGTGGCATCATTGAACATAGCAGGAGATGGTGTGTTTGTTGCCAACAGGAACAGCTCCCTTTCCTTCACTAAGTGGCAGCCTTTTAAATACTTAAAGAGAGCAATCATGTCTCCCCTCAGCCTCCTCTTCTCCAAACTGAACATTCCCAGGTGCCTCAGCCTTTCCTCATAGGGCTTGGTCTCCAGGCCCCTGATCATCTCGGTTGCTCTCCTCTGTGCCCATTCCAATTTATCCACATCCTTTTTGAAATAAAACCACCCAAACTGTGCACAATACTCCAGATGGGGCCTGACCATTGTGGTATATAGTGGGACAATGGCATCCTGTGATTTGGATGTTATGCATTTGTTGATACATCCCAAGATTGTGTTCACCTTTTTTGCTGAGGCATCACACTGACTGCTCATATTTAGCTTCCTATCTACCCATATCCCAAGACCTTGTTTACACACACTGCTGCCCAGAAGTGTATCTCTCATCCAGTATGCATGCTTTGCATTTGTGTTATCCAGGTGGAGATCCTAGCACTTATTCATATTAAATGACATTTTATTCAAATCTGCCCACTTTTCCAGTGTGTTCAGATCTCATTGAATTCTATCCCTGTCTTCAAAAGTGTTTGCTACTTTTCCTAGTTCGGTGTCATCTGCAAATTTAATGAAGAATCCCTTCACACTTTCATCCAGATCATTTATAAATTTAATTTAATTTAATTTAATTTATTATATTTATATTCCGCCCTCCCTGCTTTCGCAGGCTCAGGGCGGATAACAAATACAAACATGTTTAAAAACATTTAAAAACATTAAATAATACATTTAAAAACATTTAAAAACATTAAATATAACAATTCATGCTGCCCAGTGGTTCATACATGCCTCTGTGTTTGCATAGGGGTGATGGTTTAACCCCCCCTTCACGGGGGGGGGGGGCGGGCACTGCCCGGCGTTAGCCATATGCCTGGCGGAATAGCTCTGTCTTACAGGCCCGGCGAAATGCAAGCAAATCTTGCCGGGCCCTTGTCTCTTTTTAAAAATATTAAAAAGTACTGGGTGCAGGACTGAGCCCTATGACACTCCACTGGACACCACTTTCCAATCTGACTTGATGCCATTGACAACTACTCTTTGGGTGCAGTTATCCAGCCGGTTCCTATCCAACTAACCATCCTAGAATCCAGTCCACCAGTTTACCCATCAGAACGTCATGAAGAACCTTGTCAAAAGCTTTACTGAAAACCAGATAAACGACATCAACAGCATCCCCATGATCCACTAAGCCTGTCACTCAATCATAGAAGGAGGTAAGGGTGGTATGGCAGGACCTGTTGGGACAAATCCATGTTGACTTCCCCGCATCACCATGTTGTCCATCAGATGCTTGCAGATTGACTCCTTTAATATCTGTTACAATATCTTCCCTGGGACAGGGGTCAGACTGACTGGCCTGTAGTTCCCAGGATTGTCCTTTTCCCCCTTCTTGAAGATTGGGATGACATTTTCCCTCCTCCAGTCTTCCAGCACATCCCCTGTCCTCCAAAAGGCCTGCAAGATGATCAACAAAGGGCCTGCAAGCTCTTCTGAAATTTCTTTAAGCACTTTTGGGTGCACCCCATCTGGCCCAGGGGATTTGTACTCATCCAGTGCAGAAAGGTGTTTCTCCACAACTTCTCTGCCGATGTCAACCAGCAGCCAGGCCTTGCTTACTATGATGTCTAGGTGGGCCTTTTCTCTCCTTCAAGGAGAAAACTGAGGCAAAGTAGGCATTGAGCTTTCCTGTTTTCTCTCTGTTTTCTATCAGAGCTTCTCCATTTTCACCCAGCATTGGGGGTATCACACCCTCACCTTATGTTTTCTCCTCACATATCTGAAGAATGTCTTTTTGTTGTGGCGAGCCCCACTGGCTCGTTTCAGTGCATTCTGAACTTTGGCCTTTCTGACTGCTACCCTATAGTGCCCATTTTTGTTCTTGTTCTCCTGTCCAGTCTGTTGGAACTTAATTTCTTTTTGCAAGAGGAGTGCTCAAATTTACTATTTAGAGAAATTCCCTTACATTATACAGTGTTAAAGAGACCCGTCAAGCTTAAAAATCCTGCTGCACTTTAATATAGTCATCTGCACAGGCTATGTAAGTTTTGCAGGGAAGAGGAGAAATTGGAAGAGGAATGACAATCTTGGCAAAGAAGAGATGCTGTTTTGGTTGCTGTACTATTCCTGATAGCTTTTCGTCATCTTTAACAACTGGTACAGGCAAAAAATCAGCAGGTGACTTTTTTCTCCATGACTGCATGACGACAACAATGATATACGGAACCGCTGCTCTCACAGAAAGGCATAGATGTCACCTGCTTCAGACAAAAAGACGGATGCTTTATACGTCTTTCAGAGATTTCTTCCCAGGTCTATTATGTCCAAACTATCTTGCTTTGCTAGAAACTGAAGGAGTATAAAAGCACTTGAGTTTAGATCTGAACTTGAAACATTTCTGAGTGATGAAAACGTTGCTTGTGATCTTGGAGAGCAGAAAGAAGGGGAAGAATGAAGAATAATAGCATGTGGTTGCATTGCTAATATACTTATCTTTTTCCTGTGCATGACAAAGGATTTTCAACCCTACTTTTAGGATCCTAAGTATGCTGGTACCTAAACAATGGCTTCCATTTTTCAACCAAAATTATTTTATTTTTCCTCCCAGTGTCCTTTGTTTGACTCTACAAAACGAAGCGAAGAGTTAAGTAGTCCTTTGCTTGGTTGTTGACTCCTGAGGGAACAATTCAGTGGGTGAAGCCTAGTTGTTACTGAAGTAGTTAACATATGCTTAGACTGTACTACATTAAATTGCAGGCAGGGGCTCATATGACTGAGTGCTCCTCCATATTTAAAAAAAAACCCTTCATGTAGAAAAGTGGAATATTAGGAAAAAGAGCTCTAATATAGCATCCTCCCTGACATGCTAGCTTTCCATGTAGAAATAATTTTTCTATAGAGGAGCATTTAGCAATATGAGAACTCACCTGCAGTTTAATTACTTCCTAATTAATTGTATCTTAATTTTTGTATGAAATAATTGGCTACCTTGGTCAATGGGAGCCATTCCCAGAACCTGTCTGATTTCTTTTCTTCATGCTCTTCTTTAAACTTTAATAGAACAGCCCCAGGTAACTAAACATAATAACCCATACAAACAAATAGATGAAAAATACAAAAACATTAACTTACATTAAATTAGGATAATAAATATTAGAATAGCTTCATCGCTTCTATGCTCATTAAAACATTTCAGAATAATTATGGATCACACACAACAAATCTCATTCCTTCTCTACTTGAGTATTATGTTTATCTGTTATTCTTCATGCTAGCTCAACGTATTTAGATTAGCATGAATTTATTGTGTTGAAAGGGTTGATGATCCAGTCCTATTTTCACGTTTGCAGAACATACAATTAATATTTTCAACAATGTTTTCATCTCTTCCAGGACAACATGGCTCATCTTAAGCTGTATCCTAACATGTTTGGGATATAACACTACAGCAATGTCTCTTGGGCAGCTGATACTTTTCTATCCGGTATTTCATGTTGGTTGTGCCAGCAACTGCTGCTCAGGCTCACTTTTCCAGGATCAAATCAGAAAGGGTCCAGCAATGTACAAGTGATATTGGAGAACTCTGGAGAACACTTATTTATCCAGGAAACTCACTCATAAATGTGCTAGGCATTCTCTGTTAGCTATACCTTCTCCCAACCACGTTCTTGTTACTACCAACCCAATCCCACTTACCTGAGTAAGCAAAACCAGACTGGGGTCTACTTCCCAGGGTTCCCAACACCTTGAGTCTTGCAGAAATAGGTTTGCCAACTCTGGCTTGGAAAATTCCTGGAGATTTGGGGGTGGTGCTTGTGGAGAGGAGAGTTTGGAGAGGAGAGGGAGCTAGGCAGGAAACTGGCAGGAACATTTAGGTAGTAGGGACTTATCAGTTTTGGTGTCCCCAGTGTTGTCAGTTCCATTATGAACAGGAAAAAACCTCAACATGTTAGAGTGGCATTCTGGAGTGCACCTAAAACTCTATGGTTTAACCATAAAATTTGGGGCAAATGTGAGAGCACCATTCTGACACATTGACATCACTTCTCATTCATGTTGGCAATGATGTCACAATGCTGGAGAGATGGTGATTCCTCCCCCATCCCCTCAGCTTCTTGAGTGCAGGAGACCCACCCCCCCACAAGAGGGAACTCAGAAGGTATGTGATGCCAGAGTCCATCCTCCAAAGCTACCATTTCTTTCAGGGGTACCAATTTCTGTAGTCAGGAACTTAGCTGCAATTCCAAAACTCTATGCCCCACCTGGAAGTTTGCAACTCTTTGCAAGGCCCTGGATGGAGACCAGAGACAAAAAAAAAAAAAAGATGAAGAGGGAGTCTTCCTTCTAATCAACCATCTACAGCTGCTGCCACAGCCTCTGTATGTATGGACATATGTAAGTTGCAACCAACTTATGGCAACCCCAGCAAGGGTCTTTCACGGCAAGTGAAAAGTTGAGGTGGTTTGCCATTGCCTTCCCCTGCAGAGTCTTCCTTGGCAGTCCCCCATGCTTAGTTTCTGAGACCTGACCAAATCAGGCTATATTATGCCACCTTCCCTCCCACAGCCTCTATATATTACTTATATTAGGAGGAAGTAGAAGTTGAACTCAAAAGTGTTCACCCGTGCACTGAGGGAATATGAACTTTGCAGCAACACTATGAGACAGGTTCTGACTAGACATGGGCATGAACCGCATTATGAACGTAAAAAACCCACGAACCACCCGATCGTCCGTTCACGGTCTGGCAGTTCATGAGTGTCCATGGCCAATGAACCAGCGTTCTTTAGAAGCCCAGTTTGGTGCGTTCTTCCGCGGTTCGTGAAGCCAGACAGTCAGGCACCATCAATCAATTCCCTTGGAAATGGAGCTGGGGGGATGCCTGAACTCTGTCTTCACTCCTTCTGTCACCCTGGAAACCCGAATGGAAGCCCAGCTTACCTTGATCGGCAGGTCTTCCTTCCAACCATGGTTACAAAGTGGTTACAGCCTGGGAGAAGACACTCAGGGGAGGGAGGGGGAGGGGTGTTCTGTAGCTATGGGTACTCCAATCTCATCCCTGCAAACCCTGATAGGCAGCTCTGATGGCCAACCACAGACCTCCTGTGTTGCTCAATGGGACCTCAGCTTATAAAAATCACTGGGCTCCCAGGCTGGGTTTCACTTTCAGCGAGCAGTGGAGTGTGACAGAGCTGTTGCTTGCTACTTGCTAGCCTTTGGGGAGAGAGACAGAGAGAGTTTATTCAGCTTGGATTTTGGGGATAGGCATCTATCTCCTCTGGTTCCAGGGCTGCTGCCAGGCCCTGGGGCCAAGCTCAGTGGGCACCTTGGCTATAACTCCAAGATCCCTATTGCAATCTTGACCAAACTTGGGTAATGGCTGGAGGAGAGCTTGTTAAACACTCCCCGGGAATATGGGCTCTCTGATTCCAATGGGGGCTGTTCTGACGCCCACGAACCATGAACCTCGAACCGGTTCGGCAATAGGAAAAGTTCGTTGCAGTTTGCTGGTTCGGGTTCATCGTTGGCACTGAACCACAAACCGCTGGTTCGTTAAAATTTTTGGGTTCATGCCTATGTCTAGTTCTGACTGCATGTTACGGAAACACTATGACACACCTTAGCACAATCCTGTCACTTATTTGCAGCTATTACTTTTAAACCAGCAGACACACAATTAAAGACTGGGAAATCCTAGCAAGGTTAAGACAGTTATCAGTATGATCACATAAGGTTGCCAGGTTGCCTGGAGAACCACCTAGTCTCAGCAATCCCTGCTGGGATTTCTCATTCCTTGTTCCTTTCTATCACTCACTCTGTGTCCCAACCTGTTCTAGGGCAAAACCTGCTTGCTTAGGTTACAATGGACAGAAGGTGTGTCTGTGATTTTTGGCAGCCACAGACCTGTTACCAATTGTGGGTTTGCAGCATAGCTATCTTATGTATGCTTGACCTCACACAAACACAAAGGTAATCCCTACAGAGGGTTCCTTGTTTCCTTTTTTTTCCCCATGTCACACACTCTTGAACAGGCTTTCATGTAATTGTTGTTTCAAAGCCTTCTTGGCCCTATTCTTTTAGCTCATGAACATCTCTCTTCTTAAAATTCCTTTCTGTTCCAATGGAGCTGCTCAGCATTAATCTCTCCCTCTTTGGCTTCCTCTCCTTTAAGAATGCCTCCTTCTCCTCCTTTAGCTGTGTCGACACCAAATCACCCTTCTTCTTCGGCCACATGCGAAGTTTACATGGATAATCAATGAACCTTTCAAACAGTCAACTCCTTTCCTTCCTCCTACAAAGCTGCTTGCAGAAGAGTGACAGCTTGCCTGCCCTGAGGGAAATTAAACCGTCAATTCAAATCCCAGAGAGCTCTGAAAGGCCACCTCTCTCCCTGCCCTCTCCCTTCTGCTGTCTGCACAGCTGGAAACTCTCCTCAGAAGACAGCGAAGAGCAATCAATAGCATCTTTAAAGGAGATGCCATTGGCAGCCTGGAAGCTCTTAATGGCAGTGAACCACATGCTGTTGATTAAGATGCCTGGGTGGGGGCTGATTGATTTGTCTATCTGGGTAGCATGCTAACCAGCAGCTCTCTGTTCAGTGGCTCACACTCCCCACAAGTACCAACAGGAGAAAGCTCGCAAGAGAAATCTTGCACACTGATAAGACAAGAGTCGTAGAGATGACAGCTCCACTAGGTGAGAGGCTGGAACACTTGAATCTCTCTCCTTACTAAGAAACAAGCAAGGGTAGTTAGTTCTTAATAATAAAGTCATTCCTGACTCCTTGAGAATTTCTTCAGCAACTAGCAGATACAGCTCACTGTGTAGCTGTAATTTCACTGCCCACCCTTTCCTACTCTTGCTATAATAGGCAGACCAAGGCAAAAGTAGAGGTGTCCTTCAGACCCCAATACTATCCATGGTGGCACATGCTAGACTTCTTCCTGTCACAGACACCTGAAAGCCTCCTCTCTTGGAGGCAGCATTTTGTGGAGTAATCTGATTAAGCCAAAGTTCATTCAGTTCTGTAACCATATCAACCCAAACAGTGCCATCACTATCAATCCATCAAGGACTCCTTCACTTGCGTATCTTCTAATGTGCCAGTAGTACCTGCCTAGACACTTACAGTAAAATTCTAAGCAGAGTTACTCCAGTCTAAGCCCGTCGTGGGCTTAGACTAAAGTAACTCTGCTTAGAATTTCACTGTTAGTCAACGATTTGTAGAGCTTCCAAGAGAAGGGTTTGAAAGGAATACTCTGGCATAAAGCTACTAATTTGAAATTCATAGATGTTAAAAGTTATTTAATAGCATTAAATATTAGTGATTTTTTTTAAAAAAATTGCTTAAAATTTTCCCTCCACCCTTATCACTTCAGATTCAATCACAGTGCGACAACCAAGATGTGAGGACAAAAATATACCAGTCCAATTAACAAGTTTTTAAAATACCCAGATTAAAATGCACAAACTACAAATTAAAAAGCACTCAGAATGAAAACACACACACAGCCAAATCTGCTGAAACAGTTTACCCTTCACCCAATGATCTGTACAGTAGAACTGTCTGACACGCCTCCCTCCTTCGCAAGTGAAGGTGCCTTCGCATCCAGTCTGGCAATCCATTCCAGAAAACTATGGCAAAATCCCATAACCTCGCTGTAACACTGTGGACAGCCCAAATAAAATGTAATGTTAAATTATATTCAAAGAGCCTAGAGATTCTCAGTTGTGTATTTACACTCACTGGTCAGAATACTGGGTTGGATCTCGCAATCTGTAGAAGCTAGTATTGCAGATTTTTCCTGTGTTCTCCTTAACCCTCAACCTAATGATTTGCAAGCTTATGATCAGAGGACCCCCCAAATGAACTCTTAACATTCACAGAGGAATTCAGCACCTTTGGTCAGCTGTCATCGACAGCATCTGGGCCCAAAGATTAATCTTTTAGACTTAGATAGTTACATAACTTTATTTTTTACTAAACTTAAGAGGTTTCCAAGCTCACTTCCTAAAATAAACTGAGAACTCAACTGGAGTTAAGCTTAATGTTTGCTGGGCTCTTTCAGTATGCAGATATACAATGTAATGAACTCTTCCAGGGTCACACAGGATAGGAAGAGTCTTCTCTATTACTTGTTTGCAAAGCAAATGTAGTGGGAAAGTACAGCACCAAACTCTGTAACATTACAATTGATAGCAATAATGTATAATTCAGATTTCTTTTGATTTTTTTTATCCTTCAAAGATGTTGGAAAGTAAGACTTATACTCTAAATGCTTTCTCAGAATACTACATACTCTTTTCACATCTAAGCTGCTATGGACCTGGAAGTTCCAAACCCTGAGAAAGTATGCAGAGTTTCTCTCTCCTTGCAATTCTTTATCACTCATCCATCAAAATCACCCTTCTTTTCCACTGCAATTCTGATTTGAATTAACTCAGAACATCCAATTAACACTAAGACACATACCAAGTATCCATATTAATGAACCTCATGTACACTGATGACAGGAAACCTTAGTATATAGGGAAGCCCCAAAACTGATTTGGGAGAGAGCTCGCTAGGCTCAGTCTTATGTGCTCTCACTCTCTTAACTTTGCAAGTCCCTTCTTCTCTCATTTTATATCTTTCTGTACTGTATGTG
Source organism: Eublepharis macularius (assembly GCF_028583425.1). Classification (NCBI taxonomy): domain Eukaryota; kingdom Metazoa; phylum Chordata; class Lepidosauria; order Squamata; family Eublepharidae; genus Eublepharis; species Eublepharis macularius. The sequence goes on from NC_072791.1 coordinate 40,081,087, forward strand.
CTTTTTTGACACTATTTCACCATGCTGCAGCCTCGGAGTCTTTTAATTAAGGGCTCTTTCCTGCCCACTATCCTCTTTTCCCTTTCGGGATTCTTTCCCCCTGGGGAAACCCAAAATATTCTGTTGGAGTTCCAGTCAAGAGCATCTCATCCACTTCTGCTTCAAGACAGATTGCATGATTACTCTCTGCACCTACATCTAAATATATACCAGGAAAGTCACAGTTCATAACCTCTGCTGACCTCAAAATCACTGATGTATGTAGGAATGAAATCTCTAATTGCTTGTTCTCTACTGTTAGTTTTGGTAACTATCTGGTAGGCATGGAGTATGTCTGCGTATGCTTACCTTATTTCTCATTATATTGTCAAAGGCTTTCACGGCCAGAGAATGATGGTTGTTGTGGATTTTCCGGGCTGTATAGCCATGGTCTTGGCATTGTAGTTCCTGACGTTTTGCCAGCAGCTGTGGCTGGCATCTTCAGAGGTGTAGCACCAAAAGACAGAGATCTCTCAGTGTCACAGTGTCTCCAACAATCCGAATCATACAAATCCTTAATCTGTCTATATTGAAACCATCCATTTTGAAAGGATAACTCCTCATTCGTTTTGAGGTTAATCTTATTTTGTTCCACTTTCAACAATTCCTTGTAAGTCAAACATTCTTCTCTGTTGTAAATTGTTCTCAGATCGATAACTTCCAATGGCACCACCCTCATCGGCATACCTTCATCTAGATATTTTTTATATTTTATCTAAACAGTGAAGAGGCTTCTCCTTATATAGTGATACAAAAACATAGAGCAGAACCACAAGTGACAAAAGGCACAGATTGGACATTTGTCAGCTTCCCTCAAGTTTTGATGGGAAATGTAGGCAGCTTGGCGGAATGTTGGACAAGTGACAGTTGAAAAGTCCATTGGACAGCAGTCAGAGAGCCAAACTGCAAGACTAGGATGCCTACATTTCCCATCAAAACCTGAGGGAAGCTGACAAGTGTCCAGTCCGTGCCTTTTGTCACTTGTGGTTCTGCTCATAGAGTCAGCTTTAACTTTATCATGCCATAGATAAGCATGCCAACCAAAAAGCTTTTTGTAACCTTCCAGTGTTAGGAGCTTTAAATCCTTTAGTGACATCCATTCTCTAATCACACAAGACATATTGCTTCATGGTACAGTTGAATATTTGGTAGTTGTAGTCCCCCTCTTTCCTTAGCATCACATAACACTTTCATTTTCACTCGGGGGTTTCTTCCCCGCCCATACAAAATCTGATATTTTTCTTTGCCAATTATCAAATTCTTTATTGTCCCTTATTATTGGTATCGTTTGCAGTAAAAACATAATTCTTGCTGTTTTTGTTTAGTCATGTTCTTACACAAGATCTTTGATTTTCTTTTGTTAACATAAAATCCTGCAAGATCTCCAAACTCTTTTATCTTGGTCAACAATTTGGTCATATTCTGGATCGGATCTTCTATTATGACCATCACATCATCTGCAAACGCTCTTACTTTATATGTCAATCCTTTAATTTTCATACCTTTTATCTCATTGTCCTCTCGTATCTGCCTTAACAAAATTTCCAATACCATAACAAATAGTAATGGAGACAAAGGGCAACCTTGTCTTGTACCTTTCCATATTTTTAGTCTCTTGGTTAATTCATCATTTACTACAATTGCTGCACATTGTTCTTTGTATATTGATCTCACTGCTTGAATAAATCCTTTCCCCATCTGTAATTTCTCCATTGTGGCGAACATAAAATCCCAATTTAAATTATCAAACGCCTTCTCTGCGTCCACAAAAAAGAAACCAACTTCTTTTTCACAATGTTTGTCATAATATTCTATTGCATTTATCACTGTCCTTAAGTTGTCCTTAATCTGTCTATCCGGTAGAAATCCTGCTTGTTCTTCTGCTACAAATTCTGCCATCCATTCTTTCAATCTTTCTGCCAATATTTTAGCAAAAATTTTATAATCATTGTTCAGTAAAGATATGGGTCGATAATTTTTCACATTAGACAAATCCTGCTCTTCTTTCAGAATCAATGTTATATTAGCCTCATTCCAGGTTTCTGGTATATCCTGTCCCTTTATTATTCCATCCCTCACTATTTTCAGGAACGGTGCCAGTTCTTTGGCCATCACCTTATAGAATTTAGCCATTATTCCATCAGGCCCTGGTGCCTTCCCCAACTTTGTCGACTGTATTGCTTCTACAATCTCCATCTCTGTAATTTCCACATTTAGTTTTTCTCTTAATTTTCCCGGTATTACTGGTAAATTGATTTTATCCAAATACCGGTCAATAGCATTCACATCCACCATTTTACTCTGGTATAATTTAGCATAAAATTTATAAAACGCTCTGCTTATGGCTGATTGGTCCATTAACATTTTATTGTCCTCCACAATTTTGGTTACCATCCTCATTTCTCTCCTTTTTTTCAATTGCCATGCTAAATATTTTCCCGGTTTGTTGGCACCTTCAAATGTCCTTTGCTTTAGTTTTTTCAGTTCCCACTCCAATTCTTTATTCTCCATTGCTCTTATTTGCTCTTGTAGCATCCGTATCTCCTGATGTAGTTTCTTTTTGCCCGGCCTTTTCTTTAATTGCGTCTCTTTTACTTTTATTTTTTCTTGGATTTCTTTCTGTTTTTCCTCCTTTCTTTTCTTGTCTCTTGCATTTAAATCTGTTAAGATACCTCTTATGACAGCTTTATAAGTATCCCATACCCTTATTGTATAAAAAATCTGATTTCTTTCTGTATCAAATCCAAATTGCTTTGATGCTGTAGTAAATCTTCGTTAAGCCTCCATCTGAACTTTTTCACACATTTTCCAAATTTCCACATAATTGGATTATGATCTGAGCTCACTTTAGGCATTATTTCAACTTCTTTAGTCCATATTGTTAAATCCTTTGAACCCCAGATCATATCTATTCTTGATAGGGATAAATGTCTTGCAGAGTAGAAAGTATATTGTCTAGTCTTAGGATTAGTTCTTCTCCACACATCTTCTAAATTCTCCTGACTTTGTATTTCAAAAAACGATTTTGGCAATAATCCCCTTTTCTTTTGTTTTCCCTTCGTTTTTTTGTCTTCCTGCAAATTAACCACTCTGTTGAAATCACCCGCCAAAATTATTTGTGAATATGTCACTTGGTCTAGTTGTTTCAATATTTCCTTAAAGAAATTGTCCTTAGCGCCATTTGGCGCATAAATCCCCACTATCAATGTCTTTTGGGAGTTCCAAATACATTCCACCGCTACATATCTGCCTTCCAAATCGTTAAATATCATCTTGGGTTGCAGTTCATCTTTAATATATAAAACAACTCCTCTTTTCTTTTGCTTTGTTGCAGTCACAAATTCTCTACCCAATTTGCTATTCTTTAAGTACTTTAAATCTTGTTTTTTTACGTGGGTCTCTTGTAAGCAAATTATACTACACTGTTACTTAACTAACCAATGAAAAATAGCCTTATGTTTGGAAGGTGAATTTAGTCCATTTACATTCCATGATATTACTTTACACTCCATGATTATAATCTCGGTCTTTTGGGTAAATCTTTTTCATTGTCCAAGAAGAACATCTCCATCTCATGTTGTGATCTAACGGTTCTTTTGATTGTTTTAAATTCAAAGCTCAGACCCTCTGGAATCTCCCACCTGTATCTTATATCTAACTCCTTCAGGGTCTGAGTTAAATCTCTGTATTTCTTCCTTTCCATCAAAATTCTCTTGGGTAATTCTTTCATTATTCTCACCTTTTCCCCCTCCATTACCAAAGGAATTTGGAATTGCCTGCTGACAATTTCTTCTTTCATTCTTTTTGTAATGAACTGTACAATTATGTCTCTGGGCAGATTCTTTTGGGCTGCATATCTTGAATTAATTCTGTACGCCAAATCCACATTACTTACAATCTCCTCCATTGTTTTATTCAAAAATCCTGTTAATATTTCCAATATCTGCTCTTGGGCCGTTTTCCCCTCCTCTTCCGGGAAGCCATGAAATCTAAGTTGCTTATCCATACGTTTAAACTCCATCACAGCCATTCTGTCACTTAACACTGAAGTTTCCACTTTGAGGGAAGTAGCTAGTTTCTCTGTCTTTTCTTGAACTTCTTTAACATTTTGCTGCATCGTTTGTAGCTCCTTCTTAACCTCTTCCATGTTCTTCGCCAATTCTGCCACTTCAGATTTGATTGTTACCTTAAGATCTTTTAGCATCTCTTGCATAGTATCTTTTAACTCTTTATTGCCTTCCGCCATTTTTTTATCCAAATTGTCAAAAGCTGATTGCCAGTCTTTTTTCGACATCATGGGGCTTGATTTACTCCGCTCCCGCGAGTCCGCACTCTTCCGCAACTCCGTGGTTTAAACATTTTATCTCCGCTGTTTTATGTGTTAAAATCCAAACGCTTTCTTAAAATTTGCACTTTATATCATCCAAAATGTCGGGCATCTTTTCTCTCTCTCTTTTTTTTTAATTTAATTTTTTTATTTTTAATTACTAACCGCAAAAACTACAAAGAAGGGAAAACGGGAACAGGGGGAAAGGGAAGAAACAACATATAAAAAACACACACTACATCTACAAGTATTGCATTCCCTTCATAATACAATTATTTAAAGTTAAACTTTCTAATATGCTATTAGATTGGTAGATCTTATAAAGTACGAACTACAGTCAGGATCAGGTCTTCTCCCCCCCCCCCCCCCACGTCTCGGTCGCAGCTCTCTCTGAACAGCTACAGTAGCTGCGCTCACTCCCTCCTCCCCATTCCCCCCTCCAGATCCTAAATCTTCTCCTTGCTGAAACTCTTGATGATTAAACACAAAGTCCCTCAGCTGTGCTTCCGATGTTATCTTTTAGTCTTGGTCTTTATAACTGAACCAGATGCCTTCCGGAAATAACCATTTGTATTTTATTTCACGCTTCCTCAGAAGAGCTGCAAACCTTTTATATTTGAATCTTCTTTTCCGAGCTAAAAATGGAACGTCCTTCAATATCTTAACCTTGTTACCCAGAAAGTCCAAGTCCACATTGTACGAATTATATAAGATGGTGTCCCGAGTCTTCTTAGATAAAAAATCAATAATAATCTCGCGAGGCAGCTGACGCTTCGTTGCATATTTTGAAGATGTCCGGCGGACTTCCAGAATATCGCTTTTTAACTCTTCTTTAGTTGCCTTTGCGAATGACGCCAAAAGTTCCGACACCAAATCCTTTAAGTTTTCACTTTCCTCCTCCTTCACATTCTGAAGACGCAATACCGTCTGAGCACGATCCACTTGGAACCCTATCAATTGATTCTCCAAAAGCTTTACTTCTTTGTTTGTTGCTTTCATGAGTACTGCATTTTCCCGAGCAGACTGCTCTGCCCCAGACGCTACGTCTTTAATGGTTTTCACTTCGTTCTCAACTGAGCCAACCCTTTGACCGATTTCATTTAGCTTATCAACAAAGGGCTTCATAGCTTCGACGACCGACCATTTAACCACCTCTTCAAGAGACCCTCCTTTCCCCTGCAAAGCAGCCGAAACAGATTTGCCCACAGCAGGGCTCTGCTTTTTCGTCACCATCTGGGGGGGGGGAGTCCGCCAACTAAGTTCCAAAACTCAATGAAGGGGAAGATATCCGAACCTTCTTAGCTTCAACTCCCACCAATCCTTTGCATACGCTTAGAATAACAGAAGGGATTCGCTTACTTTCAGGTTTCCACCTTAAATCTGCTTGTTGCCGTTCTCCATGTCCTGGCAGCACACGATGTGCTGCGCAAGTCTGCCGGCCTCCATAGGAGCAAACGGGCAATTTACCCCCTGTGTCGACTTCAGGGGGCTCTTCCTGCAGTGTTCCAGACCCTGGCCCCCTCACAGGGAGTCCTGGGGGTTAACCCTCACAGGCCAACCACCCGGTCAGGCTGCTCGGGCGCTTCCTCCCGGACCTGCGCAGAGGAGCGTCCGACATGGCTGGGAAAACGAAACTAAAATCATGTCGGGCGTCTTTTCTTTATGGTTTTTAAACTGAAATTTTGCCCTTTCCCTACTTCAAAATGGAGCACTTCCGTTTTCTATGAAGCTTTGCCCTTTCCCTTTTCCACACAGGCACTCTTGCACTTCCTTCCCCGTCAACGATCCCTCTATCGTCGCAGCTCGATGGTTCCTGACGCACTTCCTGTTCCTTCTTTCTCTTCACACAGCTACCCTCTCGCGATGTTTCCTCCATTCCCACAGTTTGCTATCTCTCCAAACCGCAAGTACGTAAACAATAATCTTTTTTCACGTCTCGCTCTTTTAAAAAGTCTTGTTTTCATATAATTTTCCTTCCAGAGTGAACTTAATTAGTTTTTGCTTAATTTCAAAGTCTAATTTCCAATTCAACTTTATTCTTCCAATCCAAATTGAAGCTTACAGAAGAGATATTGATCTTTACCATGCCGGTTCTTTTCTGGGTTGTAATCACTGTTTCATATGTTCAAATTAGTCCAGATTTGTTACTGAGGCTTAGTTACGGTGGTCCTCAGCCAATTCGATGACTCCAAAGCTGCTGCAGAGATTTCAGCCACCCTTCTTTGAGCGGGACCTCAAGGCTGGAGGGGAGTCCTTGATTCAGAACGCCCCCTCAACTGAGATCAACTCACTCTCAGGGTCTCAAGCGTTCCTGCCTGCTCTCTGCCTGAAAGCCAGGGGCCGCAGGCGATCTAGCACCCCACCAGCCCCAAAAAACAACAGCTCAGACAGCCCAGCTCCCTGAGCTGCGTCAGACCACCATGAAACCAAACCGGAAGTCATGGAATGAGGGCATCTTCATGGTGCAATTTCTGACATCATCATGCCACGATTCTGTTTCTGTGGCACGATGATGTCAGAAATAGCAAGATGCCCTCATTCCATGAATGCTGAGATGTGTGAAAACGGCCACTGTCAGGTTTATTTTTTTGGTGAGCAATTGGAAGGAGTACTGCTTGCATCATTCTCCTTACATCTTACTTTGCCTCAATTTTTTGGAAAGAAAGGCAGTACTAATTTTTTTAAAAAAAAACAAAAGCTGAAAATTCTGAGAAGGGGGCTAGAATATCTAGGGAGAAGAAAGGTCAAGCTCCTACAAGTCCTATTGCTGGAAATCACCCTGATTATGACAAGCATAGCTCACTTCCTCCTTTACACCAGTCATTCTATCATTTGCAAATGTACCTTATGAAACGATTTTTATTTCTTTGTCCCTAACTCATTATGGATACCATTCCTGACTTAATACCGCACCATCTTGCAGGGCGTCTTGTTTCCTGCTACTTGCCACAGAGCTGTTCCTTTCATCCTGTGTTCATACTATCTTTTTCTAGCTGTGAACTGAGAATGTTGAACTCATACATATGGCTCAATTCCCCACTCCAATAGATATGACCACTTTGAACAATTAGCTGAAAGCAAAGAGGATTTTGCTTCTGATTTCTACTGATTTGTGTCTTTTAACAAAACTTCAGAGCAAAGCTCTAGTGGGTACACTTCCAGTAATAAGGATCAGTCTATATAATTACACCTTTGGGAACTTTCCTGTATCCTAGCCACCAGGTGGCAATTTTATCACATTATATGTTCCATTAGGTAGGCAATGGCCTTAAGTGGTATGGAAAGATGAATATATTTTCAGTCTATTAATTCTGCAAAAGGATGGGAACATTCTAGTGTTGTAAACTGGGAGAAAACCCATCTTTGATACAGCTGAGTGCTAATTCTCTGTATGTCTACATGAAATAATTATTGTCTATCTTTTCGTCTTTTTTTGTTCATTCATAAAATCAGGAAATAGGTTATAAATTCAGAGTAAAGCAGGTAGACAAGGTTTACCCAAATTCAATAGTTTTATGTTTCATTTTATAGATCAGGAAACCAACATTTTTGTGTTCACTGAAAATCTGAGGTAATTTCAAAATCAATTCTGTTCTGCAACATCCCTTATAATTTTGATCTTTTATAGAGCTTTTCCAGTTTCCAAATTATTTTCTCATTCACACTGTGATCACCCTTCTAACAACCTGAAGCAAAGATCTAAATACCTGGGTCATGAATTTGCCTAATTGTTCTCCCTCATGTCCATTTATGAGCCCTTCGACATACCAAGAAATCTTCATTATTCTGCCCATGTGCCAATGTCAGGCTGCAAGGACACACCGGAAAACGTTCTAGGTGACTGCCCACAACAGTCTCCTTTTTCTGGAGACTTGTCAAAGGCTACACCTGATCCTCCTTTGGAAGCATTGCAAGAACTTTCGTTAGTGAGAGCTATTCCTGGCTGGGATTAAGTTTAGCTGGGCATTTTATGGAAAAGTTTGGAGCAAAAAAGGATACCTTTTTTGCTAAATATATTTGAATCAGGCAACCTTTGCTACATTACCTTGCTGGCTTTCTTTTCATGATAGAGGAGTCTGTAAATAAAGAAACGGGAAACTGGAACTCAGTTCACTCTGATATGTTATTCTTCAGACCTGAACAGTGAAAAGGAAAAGTCCCAGGTAAGGTCCAACCATCCTTTCTGATTATGAAAAAGGAAGGAGGGATTGCCACTGGCCACTAAAAAAAGGCTACACTGGAGATCATGGGATCTGCATGTACAAATCTATGTGGAATGAAGGCAGGGGTTGACGGTGACCAAAAAACAGGACTGGAAAAGAGCCCTAGCTTGCCATTACCACACTCTCTCAAAGGAGAGAGAGAGAAAAGAAGAGGCAGCTTTCCTGCCAAACTGGCCTTCACACAGGTAGGGTGGGCCAGGCACTGCCTGACCCATGTGGGCAGAATACTGCCTCCCCCATGCAGGTTCGAGCTGGTGCAGCCTCTTCCAGGCCAGGCAGGCTGGGTGCCACAACCTCTAGGCTAGACACAGCCCTTCTGCCACCGGCATGCTTGCGTCCAGATTTGGGAGAGACCATTGGCCTGCTGAGAGAACTCTCAGGGCCAAGCTACAAGTGATGAACGGCACTTGAACAGCAAGTGGATTGAGTGGAGCGCAAGTGAACAAGGAGAAATACACTTGCTGTTCAAGCGTCATTCGTCACTTGTAGCTTCGCCCTCAGTTGCCATAATGCTAATTGCCCCTGGATAGGGGCTGTAGTAAAAAGCAAATTAGGTGAGATTGGATGGGGAAGCTGGCAGGATCCAACTCATTGAGACTCAAAATGATCTTTTTTTTTTCATTGCTTCCAGTCATGCATCCATTTGGAGTACAAAATAGTTACTGGTCTTTATTCAAATTGAGAACTATTGCTTTGGAATATTAAAAACCAATATTAGTGCCTATTGAGAATCAGACCACATCAAAGAAACATATTTTGCAGTTTGAATATTAGTTATTAGATCTGCATACTTGTAAGATAATTGAAGGACATTATTGCACTTGGCTAACAAAGTTTCCACACCATCCACAGCAAAATGAAAATGAACAGTAGTACTATGGAAATAATATCTAAAAATAATTCAATTCACTCACACACACACAGCCAAGGTACAGTGTGTAATCCATTACAGGGGGTTTAGATGCCTCAAGGATATGAGATTATTGATCTGACATAAATCCTGTGGTTTGCAACTAGTGAAAAGCTGAAAACTGGCATCTGGGTAATTCATGGGGCCAAATTCTTCTCTTTTATAACAGTTGAAGAGACCAAAGAAAGTCATAAGTTGCAGGAAAATGTCCTGTTCTTAAACACTTTTGGCTATTTGCTTGTAGCAGGTACAGGGTGGTTTTAAGCTTGAAGACAATAGAGTGGTCATATTAATAATAATAATAACATTCGATTTATATACTGCCCTTCAGGATGACTTAACACCCACTCAGAGCTGTTCACAAAGTATGTTACTATTATCCCCACAACAAAACACCCTGTGAGGTAGGTGGGGCTCAGAGATTATTGGTAATAATCAGTGGGTTAATTTGCATTTATTTTCCACTTTTCTTCCCACTTTGATCTTGGGGAAGTGTACAAAAGGAAGTCTCCTATCCAGACCCTGACCAGAGTCAGACCTGGTCCATCATGCATCTATAGACCATATCCCAGGCCCGGCCTTTTTTTTCTCTGGCAGTACACACTGATGCAAAGTACCAGCACCAGTTTCCACAATACTAGTACCTCTTTTGGCCAGTAGGCTTGGGCTCCCAAGCACCTTTTTTTCTAGGAAAAAAGCACTGCCCTTGGTTATCTCCATCTTGTTTTGGAACAAAGATACAGTTTGTTGACAGATGTGTTTGTTGACAAAAGGAGCTACATGCTAATGCCACCAGCAAGGGCAAAACCAAAAAAGAGACAGTACTTGCAGATATCTTTACTTTTACTTATTTATCTATATTTTATTGTATTTCATTTATATCCCTCCTTTCTCTTCAATTAGGACCCGAAGCAGCATACAGCATTCTCCTCTACTCCATTCTCTCCTCACAACAACCCTGTGAGGTAGGTTGAGCCTTCATCTTTTTTTAATTCTGAACTCCATAAAATTGAGCTGTAAAGTATGCTTTCTATCCCATTAATTGTAGGAAGGGTGTAGATAGAGAGGAATTCCATCATTGGCCTGAATAGTTGCATTTTTCTATCATGCAATATTCCTACTTCAATATTCTTAAATCACTATCATGTTGTCATTGCAGTTTTAAGTATACTGGTGAAAGGCTTTCTGTATTTGCTTAATTTTGATAATCTGTTCTATATAAAGCACAAAGACTTCAAAGTTCAAACCAACATGCTGCGACCTCTGTCCTTTTTCCTACCATGGGGTTATGAGCACAGCAACTTCAGTTATATTTAGAAGAGAGTATTTAGGAACATCAGATGAATAAATTGTTCACAAATTTGCAACAAAATAAGGAGAAATAGAGAAATTGTGGCCAGGTGCCCTTAAGTTAAAATGGCCATCATTTTTTTAAAAGTGCCAAAAAAAACTTCTTTGTAAACTGACAGAGGAGAAAACAATAGAAATAAACATAAGTGACATTTAAAGCAGACAAACATAATTATATCCCCCATAGAAGCTCCTATTTCTCCAAGAGGCAATTATGCTTCATGAAATTTTCATTCCTGCGGATGCACTAATTCCATAAGATTATTATCTTAATTACACAAGGACTAGCGAATGTTACACAGCACTTTAAACATCTACAAAAAGAGCAGGCACTTGGCGCGACTTTAACTATGGCGGAGAATTGTATGCCACCCCAGAAATGCATCACAATGGGAATATGACTTCCTTCAACCGATGCACAGTACTGTTGTGAGATGTTTCTGCACCAATATATTAACATTAGGGGTCATTTAGACCGTAGGATTTGTGCAGATATAAAGGCACAATCTTGTCAATGTTGAGCATGCCAATTTCATTCTTATTGCAAGTGAGATCAAAAGTATGCCATGTTACTGTCAAGTCTGCCGATTTATGTGCTGTCAAGTCGGCTGATTTAAAGTGCTGTCAAGTCGGCCGATTTATGGTGACCCCATAGGTTTTTAAAGGCAAGAGACTAACAGAGAAGGTTTGTCATTGTCTGCCTCTGCAAAGTGACCCTGGACTTCCTTGGGGGTCTATGGATAAAGCATGTTCACCCAAGTCAGATACCTGTTGGCTGTAAAGCCAGGGGTGTGTGAAGCAGGGGGTTCCCTTTCTACTGGGGAGCATCACAGAACCGCACCTACTGTGCATAAGGTTGCCAGCCCTGCACTGACAAATGTTGGGAATTTTTATCAGGTGGTACCTGAGGAAGGTAGAGTTTCAGAAGATATGATGCCACCTACTCCATGATGCTATAGGGATTCCCCCAATCTCTGTGGTAAAGACCATAGAGATTGTAGGGATTCCTAGCACATTACTTGGAAGTGATTGCATAGTCTCCAGCCCTCCACGCAGAAGTGATGTCACTTCCAGGTGATACCCTAGGAATCCCTACAATGGTTGTTGTGGGTTTTCCGGGCTGTATTGCCGTGGTCTTGGCATTGTAGTTCCTGACGTTTCGCCAGCAGCTATGGCTGGCATCTTCAGAGGTGTAGCACCAAAAGACAGAGATCTCTCAGTGTCACGACAGTACAATCCCTACAATCTCCAGGGTTTTTGCCCATAGAGATTGGGGAAATCCTTAAGAGCATGACCATCAACATTATTCTTCCTCCATTTTTCTCCTGCTACTCAGATAATTGAAGTAGCATATTGGAGCTAAGGGTGGGATTTATCCAACATGGATGGGCAAATGACAAGCCTAGCTATTTGGTCTGAGGGAAAAGGGGAAGAACCTTTGGGCACAGATTTTGTGCAGGCAACAAGATACAAGGCACAGCAGTATTAGTCAGGATAGAATTGCCATTGCACAGGCAGCTGCTTTAGATTAGACATGGGCACAAACCAAAAAAACCCTGAACCATGTGATTCGTGGTTTGAACCATGTGATTTGTTCGAACTTCTGACCTTTTCCCAGTTCGTGGTTCATGGTTCGTAGCATTTCAACCGTCCTGCACCGGCATTTGAAACAGACAGCCCCTTTCTTCTGCTGCCTGGGCTATCAGTTTCACGGGGCTATCATTTTCATAGACCCCACGCCGGTTTCAGCTGATGGGCTGAACCCAGTATGGGGTCTGTGAAACTGACAGTCTCTTTTCCTGCTGCCCAGGCTGTCAGTTTCACAGACCCCACGCTGGAACTGGTGCCAGTGGCCAGTTCCTTGGTCTCCCTCCTTGGTCACAAGGGACAACTTGGCTGCGATCATGCAGCTGATTGTATCTTATAGGGATACAGTCAGTTGCACAGCGTGGCAGCTCCCCTGTCAATGGGACTGATGGGACCCCTTTCAGCTGGGTGGGAATGTGTCCTGCAACTCCCGTCCTTTCCGTCAAGGCAGGAAGGTGGGTGATGCTGGCTGCCACCAGAGAAATCCTCAAGGGGACCCTCAGGTGAGGCCCTGTGGTTTCTGGGGGATCTTGCCACTTCCCCTCCAAATGACATGCGAACACAACACATTCATAGATAAAAGGATTGAAAATCAAAAACAGAGAAAGAGACAAATGTTAGAGAATATATAAGTATAATGAACGTACACTAGAATGTATGTACACACATTAGAGAATGTCTGTTAACAGTGAGAGAATGGTATATAGTTGGAGAATTGTATGTAGAAAACGATAGAGATAGAAATAGAAAGAAAGAGGACATCACCTGCCCTCCAGCCCTCGCCAGGAATAAATGCGTGCTCCTGTGAGGCCAGGCGGTTGTGGGGGGATCTTCCCACTCCCCCTGCACATGCCATTTCCTCTCCCTCCCATCCTTTCTGGCAAGGCAGGAAGGTGGGTGCTGTTGGCTGCCGCCGTATTATTCCTCAGTGGGACCGTCAGGTGAGGACACACGGTTGCTGGAGGATCTTGCCACTCCCAGACAAGCGAACACTACAAACAGATTCAGAGTTGGACAGAATAAGATAGAGAGACAGATAGAAAGATGGATTGAAAAACAAATACAAAAACATTGGGAAAAGATCGATACCCAAGCATACATAAAGACGAAGATAGAGAAAGGTGTGTAGAAAATGATATAGTTATAGAAAGAGAGAAAAAGACAGCTAGAGATAGAAAGAAATAGGAAAGGGCAGATATACGTAGAAAAATATAAATTCAGATAGCTAGTGGTGGAATCACATAGGAAGAAACAGAGAGATAGAAAGTTGTGAATAGACAGTGAGAGGGAGATACAGAGAAACAGACAGAAAGGGGCACACAGATATCAACTGTTCTAGAACTAGAAACAGAATGTGAATGCAACAAAGAGATATTGAATCTAACAGAACATGAAACATTCATAGATAAAAGGATTGAAAATCAAAAAAAGAGAAAGAGACAAACATTAGAGAATGTATAAGTAGAATGAACAATACACTAGAATGTATGTACATACAGTAGAGAATGTCTGTTAACAGTGAGAGAATGGTATATAGTTGGAGAATTGTACAGAGAAAAAGATAGAGATAGAAATAGAAAGTGGGAGGACATCACCCGCCCTCCGGCCCTCGCCGGGAATAAATGCACGCTCCTGTGAGGCCAGGCGGTTGCAGGGGATCTTCCCACTTCCCCCCCAAATGACATGTCCTCTCCCTCCCATCCTTTCCAGCAAGGCAGGAAGGTGGGTGCTGTTGTCTGCCACCGTATTATTCCTCAGTGGGACCCTTGGGTGAGGACAATTGAATGTAGAAAAAAATAGAGATAGAAATAGAAAAAGAGGGGACATCACCCGCCTCCCAGCCCTCGCTGGGAATAAATGCGTGCTCCTCTGAGGCCTGGCGGGTGGGCACATGGGGGGATCCACTGGCGAGCGGACAGATCTGCTGCCTCCCCGCTCCCACCAGGCCCAGCGGCCACCATCACCACCCACCTTCCAGCCTGCGCCGGGAATAAACACGTGCTCTTCGGAGGCCTGGCAGGCGGGCACATGGGGGGAGCTGCCAGCAAGCAGCCAGACCCCTCCCACCCCCCAAGGGGAGGCAGAACACCACCACCTCCCCATGCCCACCAGTCCCGGTGGCCACCGTCAACACCCACCTTCTGGCCTGCGCCAGGAATCAACACATGCTCCTCTGAGGCCTGGCGGGCAGGCACATGGCAGGTGCTGCCGGCAAGCAGCCAGACCCCCTGCCCCCTGAGGGGAGGCAGCATGCCGCCACCTCCCCGTGCCTGCCAGCCACCGCCGTCAACACCCACCTTCCGGCCTGTGCCGGAAATCAACACGCACTCCTCTGAGGCCTGGAGGATGGGCACATGGGGGGTTCCGCCGGCGAGCGGCCAGACCCCCCACCCCCTGAGGGGAGGAGGCACGCCACCACCTCCCCATGCCTGCCAGGCCCAGTGGCCGCCATAAGCACCCACCTTCCGGCCTGTGCCGGGAGTAAATGCATGCTCCTCTGACGCCTGGCGGGCAGGCATATGCGGGGTGCCACTGGTGAGTGGCCAGACCCCCTGCCCCCTGAGGGGAGGCAGCATGCCTTTGAATACACCCATTGTACACTGGGCCAACGTCAACCAGTGGCTCTAATTGTATAGAGTGGGAGTTTCCTGGGGGCCTTGGATTGGAAAGGGTATAACTCCAAGATCCCTATTGCAATCTTGACCAAACTTGGGTAATGACTGGAGGAGAGCTTGTTAAACACGCCCCAGGAATATGGGCTCTCTAATTCCAACGGGGCCATTGTGATGCCCACAAACCACGAACCTCAAACCAATTCGGCAACGGGAAAAGTTCGTTGCAGTTCGCTAGTTTGGGTTCATTGGCAGCACCAAACCACGAACTGCCGGTTCATTAATTTTTTTTGGTTCATGCCTATGTCTAGTTAAGAGCAGCAGGACTCTAATCTGGAGAGCCCGGTTTGATTACCCACTCCTCCACTTGAAACCAGCTGGATGACTTTAGGACAGTCACAGCTTCTTAGAGCTCTCTCAGCTCCACCCACCTCACAGAGTGATTGTTGTGAGGATATGTGGCAGTCTCGGCTGGCGGCAACAGCTGCTGCAGCTGGGGGGCATGTTTTTGCCCCTTCGGAAGGTGGAGGAGGCAGCAGTGGCGCTTTCCCCTGCATATGGAGACTCGCGCGAGGGGTGGAGCTTGGGTGGGCATTTTTCTGCTGCTCCGCTCCTCAGTGTTTCAGTGTGCCTCATGCTCGCGAGAAAGCAGAGACTTGGCCTTAGTGGTGGCAAGTAGGAGTTGGGAATTATCAGCAGGCCAGTGACCACCCTTGGCATATCCCCATTGGTGGGGATTGGGGTCTGTTAGGAGCAACTGGCTGCTGTACGTCCCAGTTGCAAGGTTAGACACCCTGGTGGGGAACCCCTGGACAAGCCAGTCCCCCTCTGCAGCTGTATGTCCAGGGGGGAGCTTTAAGGGGTGAACTGCTTAGCCAGGCCATCCGGGCCCCAGCCATACCACTGATGGCTCACACCCAGGGCTGTCAGAGGTCTCCCATACAGGTCGGCGCGGAGGTCCTGGAGTGACCCCAGGGCCTGACCTGTACCACTAGTTAGGCCCTTGCTGTGCTGACAAATATGTTGCTAACATTTAATAAAGCAGCCCTTTAATCCCCAACACTTGTGTCTGCCTCTTCATTCCGACTGGGGGTGCATATAATAATACACTTTGTAAACCACTCTGAGTGGGCATTAAGTTGTCCTGAAAGGCAGTATATAAATTGAATTGTGTTATTATAATACATTAATAAAATAATCAGACTGAGTTATGCTTAGCTGCTTTAACAATGTGACAATACGATGTACTTGCAAGCCACCCCCATAGAGCACAGGAGCTACGTTTTGCTTTATATGTAAAAAAAAAAGACTGAAAAGAAACCTTTAAGTTTTCTGCTCTAGGGAGACCAAAGAGTTCCCATTCCATAACTCTCAGTAGCCCTGGTGCTGCTTTCTGTTCTTGTAGTAAGTCAATTAAATTACGGTCAAAGAAGAACGGCTCCTGCCAAATTCAGACCGCTGTTTTGTTAGGATCCACATGTCACTATGGCACTGTTCAAAACAATCACTTCCTGGATGAAAGCCAGGAAGTGTTTAGAGTGTCAGACTAGCACCTGGAAACCTGGGTTAAAAACCCTACTCATCTGTGAAATTCACTAGGCGAACTTGAGCGGGATAAAAATATAGATATTTTCCACAGGAAGAAGTAGGAGGTGAATTATTATAATCATGCAATATTCAGCAACATGTGAATCAAAGATACGATATTTGTCCTAGAATTACTTATCTAGCAATGGTGCTTTGAATGGAAATAGCTAATTCTTTTTTGTTATTTGGGTCCAGGCTACTCAGCGGAGCTTCACCAGATATCACCTTTCTTTTTTATAAGCTTCTTCGCTAAATCAGGTATTAATGGACTTTGTCTCCTTTAAGTCCCAATAATGAGGACAGATAGAATGAGCAGTTAATAATGAAGGTCATTATGAGTAAGGAACTGCCCTGCATTTCAGCGGCATCGTGTGCTCTACAGAGGTCTTCACTGACCCTTTAATGTTGAAAAATGCTTTTTCACTCCTTCTCATGATTTTTTCAAAGTTGAAAACTTTACGCACTTGTGTGTCTACACACAATAGTGTAGATAGTGTATTGGTTAAGAGTACCATTCTTTACTCAGTCTGAGGTTGTTCATAAGCATCACATTTACTGACTAACCTAGGTGAGATTTGTACAATATCAGAACCGCCTTCTATTAATCTGCTGAGTCAAAAATGACCAGACACTGTAATTTTTTAAATCACATATAGGAATATTAATTTGACTCAGAAGTGGTCCACTCCTTCTTAAGGTGGAACACAGGAGTTAGTCTCTGGCACATATACCTGTGCACTGTGTGTGAAAACGTGATATAACATTCGATTTATATACTGCCCTTCAGGACAACTTAATGCTCACTCAGAGCGGTTTATAAAGTATGTTACATAGAGCCAGTTTGGTGTAGTGGTTAAGAAGAGCGGCAGGACTCTAACCTGGAGAACCAGGTTTGATTCCGAACTCCTCCACTTGAAGCCAGATGGGTGACCTTGGGTCAGTAACAGCTCTCTGGAGCTCTCTCAGCCCCATCCACTTCACAGGGTGATTGTTGTGGGGATAATAATAACATACTTTGTAAACTGCTCTGAGTGGGTGTTAAGTTGTCCTGAAGGGTAGTATATAAATCAAATGTTATTGTTATTATTATAATACCTGTGACTGAGTACACTATACCCATGTGATCTATCACCATAAAAAAGTAGACTTCTATATGGGTGTAGTATACTGATGTATATGCACATGCTAGGCTTGCCATTCCCCTGGTGGGGGCGAGGGATCCCCCACCCCCAGCCTCCACCCCACACCATTTCTCACCTGGCTAGCGGGGGAAAGAAAGATGTGGGAACGTAGTGCTGGGGATGATTTTCAGTCAATAGGTTCCCAGCACAATCCATCATTACTTCCACATCATGTTAGGGATGACATCATTCTTGGAGTGACATAGAGTGTTCTGGAGTGCACACATGCGTCACACTCTCATGAGGTAAGTTCCCCCCTCATGACTCCACCGTGCTCCCCCCCGCACCCCGGGATAGGATGGGGATAGGACAAAGTGTGTGTCTTAATGAACATAATGAATGAAAATGTGGAGTGTTATATTTCTTGAATGAAATCATTTTGGAGACTTTGTGTGTGTGTGTTTTGCTGATTCTCTTCCTCTTCTTTCTCCTTCTACCCCCTTTGGAATGAGAAGTAGAGGGAGTGTATTATTAATGGAGAAGTAATAAAACAAAATGGAGAACTGAAAGGGTTGGTGGATAGGCATTGTAGAAAATAAAGAGACACAGAAGATCTGGAACAACAAAATAATAAAATCTGGAGATCTGTCAGCAGAAGAAGGGGGAAAAAATTGAACAATAAACTCAGCTTTTGATATCTCTGAAAATCAGAACTTTGCTGCCATCTTCTGGTATATGCTGATTGTCAAGGGAAAAAAATAGAATACCTGCCCTGCTGAACATACAAGAGGGCAGGAAAGCAAGGAGTCACTGAATGGTAAAGTGAGTTTTGCAACAAGACATAGGATGTGAATGTAAATACATCAGTTAAGCTTTAAATTCAGGGCATAGCATTACATTGGCCAAGGGATTTGGACCCCAGGTGTATTGTTACCCTGCTCTGTCAGCCAAGCCTATGGCTAATGTATTCCCAAGAATGGAAAGGTAAGACAGAAGGCTTGCAAATGTGTGTGTGTGTGTGAGTTTAAAATGCCCTCAACTTGCTGCTGACATATCGTGACCCATGCTGGGATTTTCAAGGCAAGAGACTAACAGATGTCATTTGCCATTGCCTGCCTATGCATAGAGACCCGAGTCTTCCTTGGTTGATTCCCATCTAAATACTAACCAGAACTGACCCTACTAGGTTCCAAGATCTGGCTAACCTGGGCCATGCAGGTCAGGGATAAATAATTACATAGGGGTATGTTTTTCAGTCCATTATTAATGTGCACTTACTCAAATGTAAGCTCCAGTGAGTTTAAATGGATTCTTACATACTTCAAGTGGGGAATAAGTAGATAAGAATACAACCTTATGGAAACAACCAGAACTAAGGTAAATTCCAAATGCCGAAAAAGGGATGAGGGAAATGAGCAGATCTGAGAGTCTAGATTTTGGATTACGGAGATCAATAGCAAGGAAAACATGAGCTAGGGTGGGAGTTTAGAACAGGAACTGCCAGAGAAACTCAGCCTACATACGGAATTTGTGCTTTTCTCACTACTAGCAACTTTTGGGGTGAAGCTCGGTGGTACTGCATCTCTGTTGCATCCATAAGGTTCAGCTGTAAGGCTCAGGTAGTTGGTGATATGAACAAGGTCTGCTTTAGAAAGCCACCAGCGGTCAGAACAGAAAGTACAGGCTTGATATACCAAGGGACCAACTCAGTAAAAGGCAGTTCCTTATGTTTATTGACATTTCAACAAATGAGAAGCTAACCTTGTGAGTTTCGAGTCAGACTTTTGGTTCGTCAAGCAATATATCTGCTTCTATCTTGGAACCTTCCATACGTGAGAGAGATTTTGTGATATGCCATCCGGCTTTCTGATCCAGCCTTTATTGCTGGCTTTATGCTGATTCAGAAAAATCTAGCTACGCTGGATCAGATTGGAGACTCTTGGATCAGATCCAGGAAGCCCGATCAAAATAGATGAGTTAATCAGAGTTAATCCAGGAGACACAACTTCAGACTCTTGGCTGGCTCCTTCCCAGGCTTTCTGAATCTTCCCAAGCTTTCCAGCAATGGAGGCAGAGGAGGGAGGGGGTGTGAGCAGCCAATCGGTGCAGGCGCTCACCATGTCTAGCCAATGGAGATTCTTGAATAGAAAAGAGCCTTTTTCAAACTGCCTGCAAGGAGTATTGTCGAAGGCTTTCACGGCCGGAGAACGATGGTTGTTGTGGGTTTTCCGGGCTGTATTGCCGTGGTCTTGGCATTGTAGTTCCTGACGTTTCGCCAGCAGCTGTGGCTGGCATCTTCAGAGGTGTAGCACCTCTGCCTGGAGTTTAAAAAGTGGGCTTGGTTCAGAGCAGACTCCATTTCATGTGGATCTGAGACTATGCAAAGACTGTGGTTGCGGGCTGCTCTCGTTTGCTGTAGCCTACTGTCTTTGCCTTGGATTGCTGGATTTATCTGCCAGCCCTGCTGCCTAGACATGCCGCTGCTATGCTGCCTGCCTAAGGAGGGTCACCTGACTTCAGCCTAAGAATCTTGTTTTCTGCTTTGCGGGGAGGTGGGATGGCTGGCCTTGTGTTGGGTGGGGGAGGGGCTAAATAAAGAGGAAGGGGCAGTTTTTGAAGCTTCAAATTCAGTTATTGCTTTTAATTAATTGGTGTTGGGGGTGTTTTGCTTTAATGTGTTAACTTGTTAACAGCTGGCTGTATGCTGTCTGTCCTTGTGTGTAATGTTAACTTTCTTCATTGTAGGGATGGGATGGGACAGGATGACCAGTGATGAAGGGCTGCTGCAGCCTGCAGCAATCAAGGCTCCTCTGAGCCGGTGAGAGTGGAAGTGTAGGCTGCAGAACAGCAGACTGCAGAAATTAGAGAAAGGAGAAGTTGGATTTCCAAAAATTACTTCTCACTCACTTTCTGAGGCCAAGTGGGATCCATCTTATACTAAATTACAACTGTGTTTGCTTGGCATTGCCTTATGCTTGGTGCTTCTGGTGCTGTGCAGCTAATGATGTGGGTACTTGCTTAGTTCTCTTCTGTAATGTTCCCCCATTGGCTCTGGGTTCTGCCTAGCTTCTGTGAGTGACACTGGTTCTGTTGGGCTTGCAACAGTGTCCCTCACTTCAGTCTGGTTTGGAAGGAATTTGCTGTTTTGACCTGATTCTGTGGTTTTATGTTGGTCCCCTTGCTTCACTTTGGTTCTGGGGGGATTCCATTCCCTTGCTTCACTTTGGTTCCGTTGGGCTTTCTCTAGGTTAAGCTTGCATTTGGGTCTGTTCCTCTGGCTGATGGCCCCCTGCCCCTGTGTGTTTCTGCCTGAGAGCCAGCATGGAAATTTTCCCACCATAGGAAACAATGGAGAGTGGCTGGGCCCAGGGGGCACAGGTTCGGGGGGGGGGGTCTCTTCTTTCAGTTTGGTTCTGTTGGGCTTTCTGTTGATTCAGATTGCACTGAGACTGGGCCTTTGCCTCTGTGTGTTTTTGCTTGAAACCCTGCTTGAATTTTTTCCCTCCATAGGGAACAATGGAGAGTGGCTGGGAGCATCTTGTTCAGGGGCCCATAGAATTGGACTCCAGGGTCCAATCTTCCTGAAACTTGTGGAGTCTTTAATGGACAATCAGGAGTAGGTTCCCTGTAAATTTGGCTGATTCTTCTTGGAAAATCCTCCAGTTATCCCCCCGCCCCCGCCCCCGCAATATTTTCCCCATAGGGAATAATTGCCAGTTAATTCCGAATTTTCTAATTTTGCCCAAATCGGATTAGAGAATTTTACCAGTATTTCAGGGATACTTTTTTTTTTTTTGGTTTCCCTAAAACCCAGATCTGGATCAACCAATTTGGGGGGGGGGGTACACACCTCTAGAGGGATTATGACTCCAAGCATGCAGAAGGGTCCCACATTCAGTCCCTAGCATGTCCAGTTAGAAGGTTCTCAGGTGCTGGGAAAGAACCTTCCTTCTCTAACTCAGCTATTACAGAGTTAGAGAGATCCACAGTTGAAGGCAACTGGATGTCTATTTTTGCTGTGGCTCAGCAGTACATGTGCTTTGTATGCTGAAGATTCAGTTCCTGGCACATAGAGTAAAAGGATAGTGGGTACTGGGAAATACCTTTACTTCTCTCTCCTCTGAGAGCTGCTGCCAGTTTGAGTAGATAATACCGCACTAAATGGACAAATGGATCTGGTTCACTATAAGGCATCTTCATAAGACCATGACTGTAATGCACATTTTAGGGGAAGCCTAAGAGCTGGTCCTCTTGAGTGAACTGTATGACCATTCAGATTTAGTACATGGAGCTGCATCAAAATGGAACCTAGTTTCCTCCTTGGGGGCAGCAGGGGTCAATTTGTGCAATACCCTCTTACGTGGAGGTCAGCAACCTGATATGTCCCCAGCATTACTGAAAAGGAAGCTTAATCATTTGTGATGCTGACAGTAATGGTATTTTGCTTTGCCTAGAAATGTTTTTAGACCACCTAAACTTGAGGGAAAAGGCTACAGTACCATATTTCATGGGCCCTCAAAAAATCTTCACTGGGTTCCAGTTTGTTTTCATATACAATTTAAAGTGCTAGCATTGTTGACTTCTAAAGCCTGGGCCTTCTCCCGTATGAGATATTAATTGATTAAAGACATTTCTCCAGTTGTCCTCTACCTTCAGAAATTAAATGGGTGTAATATCACATTTCTATAGTTGTGTGATGCTTATGGAACTGCATCCCACAGATATCCTCCTGTTGCCATATTTGTCATCTTTTAGGAGCTGAGTGAGGCCTGTGTGTTCTCCTAGCTTTCCATTTTTTATTAATGCTAATCGTTGGAGCCAGTTTGGTATAGTAGTTAAGAGCGTGGGATTCTAATCTGGAGAGCCAGATTTGATTCCCCACCCCTCCACTTGAAGCCAGCTGGGTGACCTTGGGCTAGTCACAGCTCTCTGGAGCTCTCTCAGCCCTACCCACCTCACAGGGTGTTTTGTTGTGGGGATAATAATAACATACTTTGTAAACCGCTCTGACTGGGTATTAAGTTGTCCTGAAGGGCGGCATATAAATCTATTATTATTATTATTATTATTATTATTATTATTATTATTATTATTATTATTATTATTATTATTATTATTATTGCAGTGTTAATTGCTAGTGTTTTAATCAATGCTGCTTTTATTGCTGAAATTTAATATATTTTATATTATTTTTGTTTGTAGGAACTGCAAACAGGTTTGAATGCCTCCACTGTTCCAGAAAGCCTATATATATATATAACACACACACTTGAGTTCTCATTCATTCCCTCCCCCCAAAAACATCCAGAATAAGTTTGGGGTTACCAATTTTATCCCATGGAGGATTTTTTCCTTTTTAAAGCTTGATTCTTCTGGGTTACCCTTAACATTATTCCCCTCCCCGCCCTGCTCAAATCACAGCAATCTATTTTGTTGTCATGGAAGTCTGACAGATAACAAATGCAGAGGTAGGCACATTTGATGCAGACATTATTTTACATTGCTGCTTCAATGTACGACCATTATTAGACCAGCCATGAAAAACAAGGGCCATTGAGCATTGTAGGTTTTTGTACCAAATCAGTACATATAGATTCTACACGGGTGTTTCTGCAATTATTACTAGACAAGACAACTCTCAGAGCTCAGTGGCCCTTGGCTTCACACATCAGCAGGAGGGATATCTATAAGCAGGCTGAAGCCTGCAATAAACATCCCTGAGAACATTAATGGACTTCAGACCTGCAAATGGCTATCCATTACACTGTTTCTTCTACTGTGCATTGCCTTTTTAATGCTCCTTTCTTAGAGGACTTGCAGAAAGTGTAATGGAAAGTTAAAATCAGGAAACAGAGATGGAGTCATGTTGCCTGTTTGGAGTTAAGCATCTCCAGTATTCTACCAGTCTAGTACATTTTTATCCTGCTCTTCCTCTAGTGCTCAGGTTGGTGTACAAGGTTGTTCCAACCGCATTATTATCATCATCCCAGTGTGAGAGAGGCTGTGGGAGAACAACTGGCACAAGATGACCCACTGAACATTCATGGTGGGTTGGGGATATGGACCCCAGTCTCCCAGATCCTAGGCCTCTTCTGCATGGTGAACTTTACATCAGGCTTTCTATGTATTTAACTCGTGCAGATTGAATCCACTTTATTCATCGGTTCTGGCCCCATACTGCTTCAATTCTTTAATTCTACACTTTGAGGAAGTTGAACCAAAGTAGTGTCTGTTTTTTAGTTCTGCACTAGAACAACGTCTCTATTCTGCAGCAGGCTTTGAGGACTTGTTAATTTCCGCAGTTGGCTGAGGACTCCTCAGTTTCCTCAGTTGATTGCTAAGGAAACTTACAAAGGGGGCTGTGTGTTTTTAATGGCTCCAATGTTGCCATATATATTTTTTTAACCAATCAGGTTGCAGGGGAATAAAGGAGCAGGCAAAAGGCAGGACCAGGACCAGGCTTCACACTGAAGAAAGCTTCCTGCACTTCAGAAAAACCTCAGTTTGACAAAAACATCAGGGTATGTGCTCAGGGAAAAAAGCTGCAGAAAAGTCAGGGAAAGACTGATTCTGCGGTAGTTGCAGCCTTTCTCTGTGCAGAATGCAAAAAAGTCTGAGAAGCAATTTGGATACTGAATCAGAGTATTTTGACCACGCATGCAGAAGTCTGAAGAGAAATCGATGCAATGTGAGGCCAGAACTGATGGAAAAAACCCATGCAGAAAAGACTCTAGTCTGGTAATCTAATCACTACACCACACTATCTCTGTTCTGATCCATTCTGAATTTTGTTCAAGGCTTTTGCTAGCAAAGAGTGCAGATTCTCCAAAAGCACATGGCCATTGTCTTTGCATATGTTGGTTGTTTTGTTGAGTAATATGCTACTGGAGGTGCTAAGGACATGATAGAATTTTAAAATATCCTGATACTGTACAGAGAGCTAAATAGTGATTTCCGAGCCTAATTACATAAACTGTTATTGAGATAGATACTCTTTAAACAGCTTCGGTGTCTGATTTGGTCCCTGTGCATATTATCAGTCATCCTGCCTTAAAAGCCTTTGAATTTACTTCAGTCTCTCATTTTCTAGCAAGTCTAGCAAGTCCTAGGAGAAAATTAAAGAATGAATTAAATTTAAATGGAAGCAACAATTGCTGGTAAGATTAAGAGTTTTAATTTACCTCTCTTTGGTTGTAGGATAAGTTGTTAACATTAAGCAAGCGTTGCTATTCCATAAGGAAGCCCATTGACTTGGCAAGACTTAGGAATGACATATTTCAGAATTGGGAGAGAGGTTCAGCAATGAACTACCATGAGTTGGAAGAACTGTGTTAGTTATGAGCCACGAGCCAAAACTCTCCTCCAAAGTTTGACTTGGCTTATAATTAGAGATGAGCACGAACCAGAAAAAAACCGAACCATGTGGTTTCTGGTTCGTCAAACTTCACGAACCATGAACCATGAACTTTCATGAACCTGCCCCTGGTTCGCGAACCAGTTCGTTTGGTTTGTGAAAACGTCACATCCAGGTCAGAAAATCATCACTTCCGGGTCAGCAGAAGGTCTGCAGGAAGTCCATCCCCTGTTGCCTAGGAAACTGATTGATTGGCACCAGGCTGTCTGCAGTGACAAACCAAAAAACAAACCAAACAAACCAGCCTAAAAGTTCGTGGCGGTTCATCAGAAATGGGATCTGACAAACCGTGGTTCGTGAACCACAAACTGGCCTGGTTCATGCTTAATTTTGGTTCATATTTCGGTTCGTGCCCATCTCTACTTATAATTAGCCAGTTGCCTCCACCTTATCCTGCTACTAGTTCCCCTAGGTAGGAGGAGGAAACCAGAGAAAGGAAAGCCTGAGGACATCAGAAAGTCCATCTTTAATGTGCTACTGTGATCCTAGTAATGGATCTGTAGTTATAATTCTCCTGGATGAATGGATTGAATTCAATAAGTAAAGGCTCATGTGATCCCAAAGTACTCATTCAGCGAGGAGGAGCTGAATCTCTGAATGATTTATTGTTTTGATCTCCTCTTCCCCCCTCCCCTTCTAACAAGCCTCCACATGGGATAGCAAATTCTGCTATAATTCTCCATCAGGTGTCATTAGGAATTCTGCAAACTTTGTGATTAACATTCAAACTATGTTGAAAATCCCATTTTTCCAGTAGCATCCCTCTTTTGGTCACCTTGTTATCCACAACCAGGAACTTTTTATTTCCTTTCCCCCCCTCCCTCTGTTCCCGGAAGATTTGCATCTTACCAGCTGAGAAATACTTGATCAATTTTATTTCAGGTTCCTAGTCTAGAATCTAAGATGGCATACGTAGTAATATTTATTTCAAGAGCAGTGGTGCTAGCGAAGCCTTGGTATATGCCATTTCAGGAAATAGAGAACCAGACGTGCAAAGTTCAGGAACTATAGAGGGGGAAGCAAACGGTGGATCTTTTGGTTTTGGAGAGTTCATTCCTAATCTAGAGGCAAATTTTAATAAACTGAATTTTTTAAAGAGATTTTACCAAATGCAACAGTTACAGGCCTCAAAATGACTGTTATCTAGGCTTGTCAACTGGCCTGAAGAAAAATATCCTGTCCCATTAGCATGTGGAAATGGGAGGAGAAACCCTTGCATGCAATTACAGCTCAGGTAAATGCTGCTGTGCAGAAATATGTCAAGATCAGAACCATTTTATCCACTCTGGTTGTCTGAATGTTTGCATTCTTATAATATTACTTTCACTAAAGTCAGGTCAAGTTCTTGGCTATCACAAAGATGAGTAAATAAATATGAACTTGTTAAGCCATTAACAGTACACTCATACTCGACATCTTTCAAAGCTGTCACACAAAGTTAAAATATTTAAAATCCAAAATAAGTAATCCATTAACACTGGAAAACATTACAGTTAGAATTCATTTGTCATCATCAGTAGCCTAAAAGCTCACAATAGAAAACATTTGCATATCCATTAGTCTGGGGGAAAATGTGAACTTGTAATACAGTCTTTAATGCTTTTATGACAAAACAGGAAAAAGTAATAAAAGCTTGATGGCAGAAGCTTTGTTTTATTGCCCAAAAAATTATTGAACCTTGACGATGAGACCACTGGTTCAACAACATAAGGAATTCCATTTAAAATTTATATCCTGGTAAAGGGATTAGTCTACAACACAATAAACAAAGAAAAAAGTAAAATCATTAGCATACACTCATGCCTGAAAGTATCTTTTTGATAGAAGATGAATACATGTGAATAAACAAACAGTTGATCTCCAGGGGTTATATAAGAACATAAGAAGGGCCCTTTGTTCGATCTAGCCCAGAGTCCTGCATTACTGGTGGCCAACCAGTTGCCCTGCTGTTTCTTCCTAGGACTGGATTCAGAGGTTTAACAACCTCTGAATGTGAACATTACCTTTACTTACCATAGCTACTAGCCATGGATGGACATGTATTCCACGAACACGGGCTTTACAGTGCAAAGTTGTTTTCAGCATGTCTGAAATAAGACAAAGTTACTGTTCATAGAGATAAAGGAGTCAAATTTAGGCAGTAGGAACATGAAATCATATTTTCTGACAGCCCATTGGTTTTTTTGATCAGTCAACTACTACTTTACTTAGCTGATCAATAACAGCAGGATATTCTGAGTAAGTTGTATTGATTGCCTGAGCTATATTAGTACTAATCCAGATTTGCTGCCAGAATTTTGGGGAAAGCATTCAGACACTATCCATCTAAAACCTGATAAGATGATTTAAGCAGCCATTCTGAAATCTGCCAGGCTTTGATGAATCTTCTTATGAATCATGAGCAATATAAGTATTCAAATGCTATGTCTATTCTTGAAATAGTTGAATGCTTCAGTATTAAACCATCTGCATGCTTTATAATATTTTTACTTTATTATTCAAAATCACTTGCATTCCTAGGATATTTTAACTATTTGCCCAAGCCATCTGTATTTGCATGATATTTTAAGGTACCTTTTCTGTCTATGTATATGAGCATGCATAAGAACAGCTGCCACTTCTAAGACTACAAAATCCATAATACAGAGTGAATGCCACTTAAACATGCTCTGCCTGTCTATTAAGTAGAGTAACAAATAATGATGATGATAAATCCAAGGAACTGTGAACCGAATGAGTTAATTGAATGGATCTACTGTTCTTCCTGTACCCCCTCACCACACCTTTTGGAATGCTGTTCATCAGGGTCAAGGGATCCTCAAGAACAGCATGAGTTTCAGCAGAGAAGCCTGCAGCAACAGGTGGAATGAACAAAAGTCCCCTTAGACTTTCACTTGTGAAAGGTCTTGTGCTGTTTTTAGAAGACCTCATGCAAGAAGGAAGGGGTGATTTCTGTCCCTTTCCTCTTGAGCTGCTGCCTCTCATGCTGCATCCAACTTTGTTCTCCACGAGATCCATTACTCAAAAAGAAGAAGCAGTACTACAGAAGAGAAGTAGTTCTCCAGGAGATTTTGTATATGCTTAATCAATGTGCTATCAGGCATCTGGTGAAGAGTAGTGAACAAGCAGGAAATGAGTGGATGAAAAAGTACAAGCTGAATTGTTAGCAAGGCACACAAAGGTCTTTGTATTGCCTGTAAAACTGCACACTACTTATAGGTCATCAAACAGTCTTCTCAGTAAATCAGAGCAACTGTCCTGTACTGGAGCAAACAGTTAATCTTCTGAGCTCCTAGAGATCACTGTGTTGGATTGATTGGTGGTTTTATGAGGTCCCCGAAGCTTTACTGGGGATTAAATGAAAAAGTACCACAGTCTCTTAAATTTGTGGTCCATTCAAGATTGATCTGCTGACCTTCTTCAGTTCAGTGTTCAGAGGCCACAGAGATGTGTGGTATTTCTTTGTAAGAAACGCTGTGGGGGACTCTAGAAGCACATCGCTTCTTAAAGAAGGAGAAACAGTGTTACCTTTGCAGTTGTCCACACAACAAGTACTCTTCTCAATGAAATCTGCATATTTGTGTGAGTGAGAGTATGTATGCCACTTTGATTAAATGTTATCAAGCAGCCTGATTCCAGCTTCATCCTGGATAGCTCAGATATCAGTATTTTTCAGTCTTCAAGATTTGCATTACTATGGTTTCCTGATAACATAGCAAACCTTGGAAAGTGAAATTAATGTTGTTGACAGTGTTCTGTTATGTCAAGGTCACCATTATGCTGATAAAAAACTAAATGGAACTGACACAAGCAGTCCAGTGTAGTGGAATGGAGAGAATGTTGGATTGAGGAAAGTTAGGTTCAAACAGCAAGGTGAACTTAAGCCAATCACACTCTTCCAACCTAACCCATCTCATAGAGTTGTTGTGAAGATAAAATCCCACATCACACATTTATGCCATCCTGAGCTCCGTAGCGGGAAGAGAATACATATATTATTAATCCTTATATACTGTATAATAGTCAAAAACTGGCTGCTGTGCAGACTTTTAAAAAAATTCACACAATGGGGCCAGCCCTGGGTGAAATTTTAAGTTCTTCAAACCTTCCTACCTTTAGGGGAGTGGGAATCTGTTCTTTAAGGGGATAAATGCCCTCCAGTGATCGGCAAAATCTATACATCAGCAGACATTGCAAAAAAAAAAAACTTGCAGAGTTTGGGTGATATTTTTGTTTTCTGTAGCAACCCAGAATGCCATGAAAAAATATGGTGGCAACAGTCACCTGGGGCAGGCAAGCAGGAGATTCTAGAGCCAGTTCACTCTCACCTTTCCCACCCACCTGCCTCTTCCCCTCTTTTGCACTCTGGCATGAGTGAGGAACTGAATCAGCTGGCAGGAGACAGAAGACCACCAAAGAAGTAGGTGAGAGGATGAGCAGGAAGAAGGTGGAGCGGCGGGAGGGAAGGAAGGAAAGGCTGGTGGCTGGGGAAAGGAACAGTTAGAGATGGCAGAGGGAACAAAATACCTATAGAGCCGATTGGAATGGACCCAGAGTAGAGGAAAGTGGGGCCATCAAGAGGAAAGAAAATGGCAGGGAAGTGGGGAGCAGTAGTGGGGGTGAGATTTCCCCCCTTCCATAATCCCTCATGGATCTCCTGTAATAATAATATATCCCAAGTTATAATTCACAGTATTGCACATAGGTAAAGCAAACTGCAGTATATAATTAGTGATTTAATATTGATTGCTCTCATTCTCCAGGAGACTGTCATGTGAGAGAGATGCAAGAGTGTGGAAATGGCTGGAGTGAGATTCAGAAAAAGACTGCCATCCTAATCCTACAGAAATCAGTGAGACAGTACTCTTCAAAGTCAATCTTGTTAGGAACTGAAAGAAGGATTTGATATACTGGTGATTTGGGTGTTTCTATAGTACAGCAGATACCAAACAGAATGCAAGCAGAACCCAAATTACATTTCCCCCCCCCCTTAAATGGAAAAGGCATTATCTTCATTTCTGCTGGGAAATTCTGTTCTGTCGGATAGGTATGCTACAAAGTACAGTATTCTCTTATCAGATTTTCTGTTATCAGAAGATTTCTGCATTCCATGTTTCAAATATTCTTCATGTGTGCAAGACAGAAGTCGGGATTTATAATCTAACATTTGCAAGTAAGTGCCTTACTTCTGAAATTTTCAATAGGAAACGGGCTCCTTCCTCTCCTCATTTTATGGGTGGGAAGGTGGAAATGCATTGCTAAGGAACTTGAGCACCATTTGCCAGGAAGAGAGAATGGCCCAAGGCCAAACTAACTGAGGGCCAAGCTACAAGTGACAAATGACACTTGAACAGCAAGTGTATTTCTCCCTGTTCACTTGCCCTCCACTTGCGCTCCACTCAATCCACTTGCCGTTCAAGTGTCATTCATCACTTGTAGCTTGGCCCTGAGACAGCTTCTCTGAGACTGCTCAGGGACACCCCACCATTTTGTATCAGTGAGTGTTGACCAGGGATGCCCTTTTAATGCAGCCCAAAGGCCCAGTTCTGGTCAGGACTGGAGGAAGGGGGCTCTGCAAATCTCTGGCTTGCCCAGAAGGTGAGTGTGTGGATGTTGAGACCATTCCCAGACAGCAAATAATGTCTCACTGCACTGTTTTCAGTTGAAGAAATGGCACGGGGGAGACTGGTTCCCTTCCTTCCCATCCATACTAATGGTTCCAACCAGAATCAGGCCCAAACAGCACTGATAAAAGTTCTCCAATGGGAACTCACTTCTACAAAATGGTGGAGCATCGTGAGGCAGACTTGAGGATGCCATCTTGTTCCGCTCAGCCCTCAGCAAGGCCTCATCCATGCATTGGCCTGTGGTTGTGAGGGGCTTGGAACAGTTATACTGCTTCCTTGTGGACTGAGAGTAGGGTGAGTTTACCTGTTCATGACTGAGGCATAAGTGGGGAGATGATTCTCAGCTGCCTTATCTGAGGCATGCCCACTGTGGGTAAGGACTTAGGCAAGCTAATAGTTTTCCCTTTGTGGCTTCTTTATAAAGCTGTGTTTTCTTTTCTTTTCTGTGTGTGTGTAATGTTATGTGCATGTATTTTCTCAAAATGTGTCTTATAGTAGATATCCAGTGGAATTCATCTATCCAATCTTTAGGAAATTCACAAGCAAAATACAAAGTATAACTCAATGTGACAAACACTGAAGCAGCATATTTTAAGAAACATCACTATTAATGTCTCCACCATATTCCTGTGAGGGATGGCACGCTCTTCCCAATTTCCTAGGCGCCTGCAGTAAAACAGCCTCATCCCAAATTGTAAACTCTAGTTAAGTCTTGTCTGCCTGCATTATTGAGTGAAATTACTATTATTAAGTAAAAGATGCCTCAGGGCTTATATTCAAAAACTACATATGTTTAGAGAGATTTCACAGCACAAAATAGAATACCAGTGCCAATTTCTTCAGCGTGCACCCAAAGCAGGTGGCACTGAACAATGAGTGTGGTGGATTTTATAGTTGCATTGACTCCACAGGACAAAAAAAAGAAGAAGAAATCTTGTTTTTAATCAGCAGCTTTGCCCTGAAGCTAAAATGAAGAAGAAGCTGATAAGTTGAGTATGAAGGAGCCATTACAGCAATCACTTTCTTGAGTATGACTGCACTTCTAAGGGGAAAAGAAACAAGAAGTGAAGTTAATACTCAAAATTACCATGAAAAACCTATTCCACCCAAAGTAGCAGGCCAGCAAGGTTACTAGTTCCCACAAAGTGAATAGGGAAATTGCAGCAGGTAATGGGCGTAACAGATGATCTGAGTGCATTTAAGCAGATACATTAGACAGAGCATTAAAACTGATAGCCTACCTAAAACTGAGCTTCCTTAAAAAAGAGGTGGGGGGAAAAGACTGAAACCACATTTCCAAACTGCGAAGTAAATGAAGGGTGCAGAAGGGCTTGTTATGTCATAGCGCTAACTACTGGTTTGTGAGGGTCTGACACCAGTGCTTAATTGAGCCCACAATGTCTAGAAAGATGGGGCCTGTATTTATTACACATCTATTCACAGGGAGAGACTTGGTTTCTGCTCATTTCCAGCAGATGTGTCATGTGGTTTGACATCTGCTGTTTTTCTGGTGGAGCTGTCTCTCCAGCTTGGGCTGCCAGAAAGACAAATTGCATCAAGAATACCACCCTGTGTGTTTTTGAATCCTAAAAGAATAGGGTTACCATATCCAAGTCTCCCAAACTGGGGGGGTTGGAGTAATTTGCATAAAGGCTCATTATGCAAATCGAACACTTTAATTCATTGTTGTGATGTCTGCCAGTTGTTTTGCACCTTCTTGTGTTGACCACCACAAAAGAATCACAGTAAAATGTATCTTTGTAACTCTGTAGCACTCTTAGAGTAATTGCTTAAGTATTACACGTGGAGTATACAACCAGGATTTAGGACATATCACAGGAAAAGCCATTAATTCATTTAATCCTCTGGAATACTTCCAAGCACCCAACAGGAAGCCAGCCACAAGAATAGTATATCACATACTGGCATGATGTTTATCACTGTCAGTCATACAGGCTGTTTTGAAGGTGGGGGGGATTCCAGTGACACCTTAAATACTAACCACATTTATTTCGGTATGAGCTTTTAGGAGTCTGAGCTCAGACTTATGAAGAGAAGGAAGATCATACTGGTATCATACAGAAGCCGTGTGCTAGTGTGTATGGCAGGGATCATCTACACTTAAACAGCACACCTGATCTCCCACATTAGAGCCATTACATGAGTATTCCTTTTACAAGTGGAAAAGCAAATATCAAAGCAGCATAGGCCTCATAAACCACCAGCTTCTCGCATGCCTGCTCCACAGTCAACAGCAACGTAGGCAAGCTTTTAATTGGAGGTGTAAATCCATACCATCCTCTTGGTCCTTTGCAGTGCCACAGGCTCAAATAAATTGTCCAGATGGAGTCACATTCCACATCAATCCCCAATGCATTATTATAATCCACTGCTAAGAGGTAAGAAACCCAATGCTGAGAAAGGATGGAATCTGGCTGCGATCAAACTCATTTGCAATGCATCCCATAATTAGGAACTTTTAAAAGAAAAAAGAAGAGGTAGGTTTTGTCAAATGTATTATTAAAAGCATAATAGAGTCCCTTAGGTCCCAATTAGGGAACTAATTCAAAAGTGTTTGAGTTAAAAGAAACGGCAGGTAGGCAGCTCTATTCACTCAGCCGTCTTGAATTAGCATATGGATGGGACACCAATTCCAGCTGGGATGAAAGGCAAAGGTTGGCCCCATGGCTCAATGGGCTAATGCAGGGCAACTCTCAGGGCTCAGACCCCAGCTTCAATTAAGAAATATATGCAAAGTTGACCGTGATTATGAATAAATACCCCTCCCAAAATGAGTACATGAAGATTGTTTTACTGATCAGATTATCATTATGATATTATAGTCCTGAAAAGAAGTAAGGTTGCCGTCAGGCCTTTTTTCCTGGGAAAAGAGGTGGTGGAACTCAGTGGGTTGCCCTCGGAGAAAATGGTCACATGGTTGGTGGCCCCGCCCCCTGATCTCCAGACAGAGGGGAGTTTAGATTGCCCTCCATGCCGCTGGAGTGGCACAGAGGGCAATCTAAACCCCCCTCTGTCTGGAGATCAGGGGCAGGGCAACCAGCCATGTGAACATTTTCAAGAGGTTCCGGAACTCTGTTCCACCGCATTCCAGCTGAAAAAAAGCCCTGGTTGCCGTCAAGACTGAATGGATATTATTTATTTATTTACTTTTATTGTGCCACTGGCATTGGATGTGTGTGTATAAAACAGTATGCCATAATATATTTATATTATACCACATAACTGCCAAGTGTTTTCAGTAGGTAACCATTTTGCATTTGAACATTCTTTAAATTAATTAAGGTAAGCAAAGAAGTCAGGTATTTTTCACCAATTCTTTTTACTTGATTTGGTTTTTTATTATTTGTAAGTTGCTTGGAGAGCTAATATCGTTAGGCTAATATGCAGGGTGTATATTTTAGAAATGAATGAACAAGGTAATTTTAAGAGCTAACATGCTGATTAACAATAGTTTCCAAAGCTAGTAAAGAAACTGACAGGTTACCTTTTGCTGTCATCAAAAATGAACTCAGCTTTAATTTTGGATTTATTAGTTATTGGGATTTTTCCCCTCTTCTGAAATCACAGAATGATTTGCAATGTAAAAATACCCCACCCCAAAAGAAAGGATATAAGACAAGAGGCATACAAATGCTTAAGGTTAAGGATCATGGTGAAAAACCAGAGCTTCCAATATCTCATTAAATAAAAGCAGAAAGGAAAAACATTCCCAAGCCCTCTCCCTGGCTTCTCACCCAGGATCATTTTATAGCACTAGGGGGGCAGGGACACTGGAAAAGGTCACAAACCACTGTGCATAGATAAACAAATGTTCAATTCTTCACATTCACACCGTCCATTGATCTATTTTCTTCCCCCAAATAAAGCTTAACATGCTTGTGCGTTTGCAGTAGGATGTATTGCCAGTGGCGTAGCATGCGGAGGGCAAGAGGGGCGGTTGCCCCAGGTGCAAAATTTGCGGGGGCCACAAGAGACTGCGCCATGCCCTTGGGGATGCCACCCACACCCCCTGCATGCTGATGGAGTGGCCAGCTTGCTGGGCGCTGAGCCAGCTTTCCTGCAGTGGGCCGTGCACGATGCGGCCACCCTCCTCTGCAGCAGCCGCCTGCACTGCCGCACCGAGCTTGGCCCAATGCAGGAAAGTCGGCTCAGCGCCCAGCAAGCCAGCTGCCCCATCAGTGCACAGGCAGCACGGACAGCCTCTCGAAGGGTGCAGCACAGTCTCCACTCTACTGCAGCTGCCCATGCCCTTGGGGAGGCCATTTTTGCCACTTGCAGCTGATGGGGAAGCCGGCTCTCAGTGCCCAGTGAGCACCTAGCTAGCTGGCAGCCCCAGCAGCCACAAGCAGCGAAACTTGCCTCCCAAAGGGCACGGGCGGCTGCGGGCAGACAGGGTGGCCACTGAAAGTGACGTCATCACGTGAGCCTGGGAGCGTGCACATGGGCTTCCCTTGTCCCAAGTGCTTTACAGGCATGCTACGCCGCTGTGTATCACAGTGATGTGCAGAAAGCAACCAATGAATTCACAGTGGAAAGTGAGCAATGCATCTCATTAAGGACGAACGCAGCTGGTTCAAAGGGCAAGAAGTTGTCCAGTCAGCCAGAATCTTATGTCATGCATGAGCCTTCAAAAGCAGCCTGGTCATCTGGAAGACTTTTGGGTTTCCTGTTGACTCCGTCTGTGATAGTTGCAGTCACAGTATTCGTCTTCTGCTGCTGATCCCAGCTCTTGCTGTAGGCCTAAACAGCAGCCACTATCCCAAAGTACAACTACCTTCAGTTCTGCATTTGGATTTTTTTTTAAACTGTGAGCACCTGCACCAAGATCAATGACCCTGCTGTAAAACTTGTCATTTCCTTTTAACAACTTTTTAAAAAACTTCTACTGGGGCTAGGCTGCTAGGAAAGATTGCATTGTGATTGCAGCTTTCTAAGTTAAAGATTTGTTTCCTCTCAAAGGAGACTGTCCAAACAATAGGTTTGTAACACAACAAATGCAATACATCTGGCATGGTTCTTCATGGTAGATAAACCCACCAAGACATTCAGATTTCACCATCTTTACAGAGCAGGAACAAGGATAGGGCCTCATAAAGTGTAATAAATAGCCCAGCAAAAATGGTTAAACTGTGCCTAAATGCCCAAACAGGCTGTTGAAAAATCAGCTCCCTGCTTGCAATCAGCTAACTGAGCCCAGGCTAAACTAGTGAGTAATCAAGCATCCATAGTAGAATGCATTGCAGCAGCACCGGATCTAGGGTCGCCCGCGCCTGGGGCTCCCCGCGCTGCGTTATGACGTCACTTCGGTGATGTCATCATGCAGGGCGGAATGGCGGGAGCAGCGTGCAGGGCTGGGAAGCTGCCCGTGCCTTGCAGCCCCCCGCACTGCTTTCGCCTGCCCCACAGGACAGGGGGTGGCCGGCTTGCCGCGCACCCCCTGCCCTGCAGGGCAGGCAAAAGGCAGTGTGGCCACCTGCGCCATTCGCCTGCCCCATAGGACAGGGGGTGGCCAGCTGCCCCCTGTCCTGCAGGGCAGGCGAATGGCGTAGGTGGCCCCGCAGCTCCCCATGCTGCCTTTTGCCTACCTTGCAGGACAGGGGGTGTGCAGCAAGCTGGCCACCCCCTGTCCTGTGGGGCAGGAGAAAGGCAGCGCGGGGGGCTGTGAGGCTGCCTGCGCGGCTGCCTGCGCCCTCTCGCAGCTGGCAGCTGCTCCCAGCGCCCCCTCCCTGGTGGTGCCGGGGGCAGACTACCTCCCCTGCCTCCCCTCGATCTGACCTTGCATTGCAGTCACAAATTTCAATGCAGAATGATTTTTGATAGTTTGATATAGGCTTATTTTAATGTGCAACAGTGAAGCATGAAAGATATAAATGGAATATATTAGAATTCTATAGCAAACCTTGGATCCTGACTAGACATTTCCTCTCTCCCAGGAACAGGAATTTGGGGGAGGGGCACTTTAGGCTACCACAAAAGGGGGGGGATTGTGTTCCGTGGGCAGAAATGCTGTGGATCTGTCTAGATCCAGCACCAACGCTAGGTACAAAACTGAATAATAGGCCAATGGTCCCAACGTAGAAGTTGGCTACATCCCCTTGGAGTGAGATCACGCTGCATTAGCTACCTAGAGGATAGTGTTGCCAGCCTCCAAGTGGTGGCTGGAGATCTCCCAGAATTTCAATTGATCTCCAGGCCACAGAGGTCAGTTCACCTGGAGAAAATGGCTGCTTTAGAGGGTAGGCTCTATAGAGTTATACCTTGCTGAGGTTCTTCCCCTCCCCAAACCCCACTTTCTCCAGGCTCCACCCCACAAACCTCCAGGAATTTCCCAACATGGAGCTGGCAACCCTACTAGAGGAGATGTGCCAGGATTCTATCATTTGAGCAGCAGCATAGTTCTTATTTTTTCTTACTGGGAAGATCAATTGTTTGACTAACATAGCTGATAATGCAATTCCAAAGCATGAACCACAACATGCTGTTCCCTCCTTTAGACAAAGCAATTTTTTTGTCCTTGATTAGCTGCTGAGCTGGGAACAAGCAATTCAGAGCCAGCTAGAAATGAAGGCCTAAATTCTCTCCCTCGCAATGGATGGAGGTCTACCTAGTGAACCATTGGAAGCTCATTACACAGAGCAATAAAAGGACTGATCCCACCATAAAACTCCCTTGGAACTTCTAACAATTAACCCATGTTCAATTTAATGCCTGTAGCATAAAAAGCCAGACAATAAATCAAACTTTTTTTTAATTGCTGAAAGCAAAGGGGAATAAGAGCTGTAATAATACACAGCAGCATATGGAATTAATACAATTAGGAACTAATAAAACATGTCGCTCAGAGCAATTCTGCCTTTGCAAAATTTCAAACAACTGACACTGCATGCTAGCAGCCAGTTTGCAGCATCCAAACAGAGAGTGGAATCTTTGAAACATACGTAAATGATACATGCTTGAATTGATCTGTAGGAGAAAGCCACCAGATGAGACAAAAAAATGAGGTGGCAATGCAGAATATCCTTAGGTAACATATAGTTCTAAGTTCATTTCTTGTAAGTAGTGACTTTTTCCATGGATATGCCATATAGCTAGGGTTGTCAGGAGCCCCAGGGGTGCAGTGTGGAGCAGGGGGGGCATG
The DNA here is from genome assembly GCF_028583425.1 of Eublepharis macularius. Classification (NCBI taxonomy): domain Eukaryota; kingdom Metazoa; phylum Chordata; class Lepidosauria; order Squamata; family Eublepharidae; genus Eublepharis; species Eublepharis macularius. The sequence continues at coordinate 40,119,043 of NC_072791.1, forward strand.
TGGGGAGGGGACAGGGGGTACTTACCTCCTGGCAAGCATAATTTTCCAGTGCAATAGAGGAGCTGTGGGTCATGACTCACAATGAAGCCCAGTTCAGTAAAAAATTTCCTAACTAGGGGTGATTTTTTACTGAAATGGGTTTCAGCACAACCCACAGCGCCTCTGTTGCACTGGAAAATTACATCATTTCCAGCATGATAAGGGAGCATGAGAGCACATAAACACACTTCTCCCATCTGTGACTTTTCCATCTGACCAGCCAGGTTAACAAAACCAGGGGGTGGACAGGGGTATGGCAAGGCTACATATTACTAATGAACTTTCTGAGATTCTACAATTTACCAAACTGTGCAGTCCTAATTTGACATGAAAGGAGATTATCAGATTTTGAAGTTGGGAGATGCTGCTGTCCTTGCCGCAGTTTTGAACGAGGTAAGGACTAACCGAGTCGTTCAGTCTGAGTTGTTTCTTCATGGAGTCTAGCCAATAAAAGGGATGCTGTGGTGCAGTTACGCAGACAAATTCTACCTCCTCCATGAAGGTTTTTAATACAACTGATCTTCCCACCCTTGCTAATAAACAATGTGAGATTAGCTGATTGTTTTAAGGGGTTAGCAGGAATTTGGGGGAGGTCTTCAAATTGGCTGCAGGAGAGCCTTTCGTTGTCTGTCCCAATTGATCTTGGGGCTAAAGGGGCTTTAATATTAGGCCTGGTCTTGTTACTTCTAAGGCCATAATTAAGGCTTGGCAGGAAGAGTAACAGTTGCTAGAGTGCATCTGTAAAGTGCCATCAAGTTGCAGCTGTGTAATGAGCTTCCAATGGTTCACTAGGTAGAGTGCCATCAAGTTGCAGCCCCAGAGGGTTTTCAAAGCAAGATACGAACAGAGGTGATGTGCCAATTGCCTGCCTCTGTGTAGCAGGGCTTCCTAGGTGATCTCTCATCCAAATACTAACCAGGGCCAACCCTGCTCAGCTTTCAAGATCCAAAAATCAGGCTAGCCGGGACCCTTCAGGTCAAGGTTGCTACAGTGTAGGTAGGGACTGGCTCTCAGACAAACAAAGCCAGCAGTAATGCTTGCCAAATATGGAGTCAAGGTGATTTTGCCCAAAATGCTGCTACTCACCTGTTAGCAGCAGCAATCCACTATGTTAAATGGGGCTTATTTCCAAATACTTCCAAGTAAGTGTGCATAGGATATGGCTTTTGGGTTCCTGGCATAAGATTCACACAGGTATCCTGGCAAATGAATTAGAATCTAAGTTAATCAGGTCAGAAGAAGAGGCAATAGCCAAGCTCCATTCCACCATGCTTGGACAATGATCTTTCTGACAACCCCATCCCTGAGACCTTTCTAAGATATTATATTTGCAGTGAGTTTTATTATAATGTCACCTTGAGAGTCTTTTTTTGGAAAATAAAGGTATATATACAATAAATAAATGATAAATTATATTTAACTCAGGCCAGTTAGCTATCTATCAGAAAGATAAGCCTGAAGCCACAATGGTTAGCAGTCAGACCTCTCTGACACTAAAAGGGCAGTTTAATATCATAAACCCCTTCCTCATATGTCATAAGCACAAGGCACTGCCTTGCCCAGGGTGGATGCCAGTTTGACAGGAGTATGGAAAACTACCAGAAGGCTGAGTCAGGCAGCTGGCTAGCAGATGCCCCCCTGTGCCCTGGAGAATGACACATATCTAGAACAATGAAGCCTCCCAAGAACTCCTGGCTAATCCTGTCAATGCCCTTCTTCTCTTCCTCAACTCACCTACCTTAATCAAAGCTATTCAGCACACCTGATAGCCTTCCTGTCCAGTATTTACCAGGTCAACACGCACCATTCGCACCTTTAGTCCACCGCAGGTAGAGCCATTAAGGCTCTCCTAACTTATTGCCGAAACCTCCAGATAAGCAACACAAAAAAGGCTCTCCTGAAAAATGCAAGCAGAAGTCAGAAAACTAAATTGGGAGTATACAATGAATCCACCTCTAAATGTGCATTTTTTTTTACATTTACTCTTAAAGTGACTGCTTATACAGAGTGCTATATATTTTTTGAAACCAGAATAAATATAATTTCATCAAAATTACATAGAAAAATAGACATATACAAATACAAACAGCTGATAACTCGTGTGACATACAAAAATACAATCTATACAACCGACTGTGCAAATTTATATCTTCAGAGAAACAGTCTCTAAAATCTCTTCTCAGTGAAAATATCTTCTAACTCAAATTCAATGAGTCTGTTTATTCTCTCTGTAGAAAGCAGCGTGGATGGGGGAAGGAGTCCAAGCCTATCTGTGCCCTGCCCAAACTGGGGCCAGCTTGTGTGTCTCAACTTTCGTCAATGACCTTCCTCAGGGGCATGGAACCTATCCACACTTCAATTTATATTATTCCTCCTGATCATTCTCATTCATTCCTTAGGAGCAGCGTCACTTGGTGCAGACTCATTGAATTAACTTTACCTTGTTACTACTTACCTGCTCTGTTGCATCTTCTATGGAGCTTCTTGCCGACTGAGTTAGAAGAGATTTTAAAGATTGTTTCTCTGAAGATATAAATTTGCACAGTTGGTTGTATAGATTGTATTTTTGTATGTCACATGAGTTATCAGCTGTTTGTATTTGTGAATGGATGCTATTTATTGGTATATATGTCTATTTTTCTGAAACCTCCAGATAAGCCATCAAGCCATTGTCTTCAAGGCAAAGACGTACATTTTGGCAAAGGGTACATTTTGCCCTGTAATTAGACTCCTTAGATACCAGTTTGTGTGTGTGTGTGCTGGATGCATACATCCACCCTCAAGTTCACGCTTGAGCCTCCTCTTCTCTTCTGTGAAATGCTGGTTGTTTTGCTTCTCCTCCACGGACCTTACCCTTCTTCAAGATTGGTAATTATCACCCTATCCCAATTACTCTCTCCCATATTCCTCCCTATTTTCCTAGCTAGTCTCATATGCGTGTTGTGTGTGTTTTCAGCCTATTTGATTGCCTTTTACTTCCCTTCAAATAAAGAAACCTTTCCTGTTGAACATCTGCTGGTTTTATTTGAGAGTTCTCTAAAGGAATAATCCCCATATACATAGGTGGAGAATTCCCTCTTGCTTGTCTCCTTTAATGCTAATTCCCCCACTAATTAAGGAGACCTTCTATTTGGGTAACACTTTGAGCTCATAGAATTAATTCCAAAGATCTGTGGCACATTTAACCAAGTCATCATGGCATACACTTTTGTGAACTAGAGCCTACTTCATAATATGCATGAAAAATCATCCTAAATGACAGGTGTGTGGACATGTGTGTGGGCAACCATGTCCTATAGGAGCTGTCCTACCTTTGGTGTGATGAAATATGGGCATGTACAACTGCCTAGAATACTTTTCAAATCTATGTACTGTAATGATTGAACATGGTTCACTTTGGGAGAACAGAGGAAGATGGTGCTGAATGCTGATGAATTACTGACCATAGAAATGATATTCTAGCCCGAAGGCTTTCATCTGAAAAACAAGATAAAGGGTGGGGGAGGGGTCAGGAGGGAACAAAAGAATGAAGGACATTGTCTGTATAGGGAAGACCTGTGATGACAGAGGTTTTGTCAAAGAAGCACATCTGAGGAGAAACTTGAAGGAAAGCAAAGAACGGAACCTTTGATTAATGGGAAAGGAAGAAAGGGGATGGGGCCAGAACCATGGAAACGCATGAAGATGGACATGGTAAACAAATGAGGCTAACAGCTAACGGGGTTTTATGAAACAGAGGGATTATGTAGAGGTTGTGGATTTACAAACTGCTGCCTGAAAAAAACTTTTCATCAGGTGTTATCCTAAGAGGCTCTGGGAACCTGCCAGGTGGAACAAGAAATTTTGAACAGCAGATTCAGCAACCATAATACAGCTTTCCAGCAATTTCTCTCCATATTCTATAATGAGAAAGTGGATAAAAGCAGAACTAAACTTTTTGTACATATTTTCATGTTCAGTCTGTACATCTGGGCATTAATTTAGCAGCAAAGTCTGATGTACCAATACTGCATATTCACAAGGGGTTGAGTTATATCTGCTTTGGGAGCCATAAAGCTGAATTTTCTGGCTTCTGTGTAATTTGGGGGTGGTGGTGGTGAATTAAATAAATTTTAAAGAGAAAAACAAAACCACATTGAGAAGCATCAAACTAGAAGAATAAAGAAGCATTGGAGAACTATATAAGTTATTTGAATAAGAAGTATTCATTTCTTTGATAAAATATGATCTTGCTCCTGCAAATAAATCAGTTTGTTCTACAAATCGTTTAAGTTGCATCTCTTGTGGTTTCATAACAAGCACACACTAGCAGAGAACACATATTTATTAATGTGAGAAACCTGTTTTCTAAAAGTTTTTTCCTCTTTATCCAATAATCAGGTGGGTTTAAGAATTGAAGGACAGAATCCCATTGTCAGTTAGTAGGAAGCAGCCAAAAAGCCCACAACCAAGTAAAATGAAGAATTTATTTCCTGTTATTTGCCCCAGCATCTAATGATTTGATACATACACCTTTGAATATAGGCCCCGTTCTTAGATACCACAGATGGGTAAAACACTATTAAAAAGACCCTTGATACAGTCATATATACTATACCTGGGTGACTTTGGGCTAGTCACAGTTCTCTGGAGCTCTCTCAGCCCCACCCCACCTCACAGGGTGTTTGTTGTGGGGATGATGACATACTTTGTAAACTGCTCTGAGTGGGCATTAAGTTGTCCTGAAGGGTGGTATATGAATTGAATGTTGTTGTTGTTGTTGTTATATTACCTCCTTAGAGATGGTAGGGATTGAACCGGGGACCTTCTGCATGCCAAGCAGGTGCTCTGCCACAGAGCAATGGCCCTGCTTTGTGTTGCTTGACTCAAGTCATTTTTGTCAGATCAAACATTCATTCAGTAATTCTTTCCCTTTTTGTAGTTTGGATTAGGTATGAGAAGTTCAGATAACCAAGGCATTTAAGGGACATTTTATTTCTGTCATCTTCTCTTCCTTAGAAAAGAAACTTGCAACACTGGAGATTTGGGGGTAATGGCTGGGGATAACAGAGTTTGGGGATGAGAGGAACCTCATTGGTATATAATGCCATAGGGTCCAACCTCCAAAGCAGCTGTTTTCTTCAGAGGAACTGATATCTCTAGTCTGGAGCTCAGTTACAATTCCAGATCTCAAGGGCCCACCTGGAGGTTGGCAACCCTAGCAAAAGGATTTCTTCTTCCTGGGCATGATTTCTTGCCTATCCATCCTGCCACAGCCCAAAATCCCCTTGCATCTGGAGGCTACAGTGGGAGACGGAACCACGAAAGTCATGCTCAGAAGATTGAAATCCTTCTACCCAGGCCTTTTTTTCAGCTGGAACACAGTGGAATGGAGTTCTGGCACCTCTTGAAAATGGTCACATGGTTGGTGGCCCCGCCCCATGATCTCCAGACAGAGGGGAGTTTAGATTGCCCTCCACACCGCTGGAGCGGCACGGAGGGCAATCTAAACTCCCCTCTGTCTGGAGATCAGGGGGCAGGGCCACTGGCCATGTGACCATTTTCGCTGAGGGGAATTTAAACTTTAAAAAACTCCCCCCTTGTTCCAGCTGGCACAAAGTGATGTCATTGTGCGGTCCTGGGAGCATGTACAAACTTTGTGTGTGCGCATGTGGTGCCAGGGGCTCCACCTCCTGGAAAAGCTCTGGTGGATCAAAGCCATGACTTCCAACTACTAGAACAATAATTCAGGCTGCTATATTGACTAAGATCATATCTAGCTAGAACACAGCAGATCTCGTAGAAGGAAGCCTTCTTACCTTCCATAACATCCTGCTGTGCCCTCTGAAATCATGTCCCGGGAGATGTTGATAGACCCCTGGGAACAGCATGGGGGGGGGGGGTTAAAGCAGGAAAGAAATAGCATGGGGGGGTTAAAGCAGGAGTGGAGAATCAGCAAAATTCTACCCCATTTCCCACCAATGTCTTCTCCCAGCAATTTAAGCCATCCTTTGTTATAATGATAGGCTGAATCCACAAGTACCAGCATAGCGCTAAATTGCTGGAATGCCAGGGTCTTCCTGGCATGATTTCTGACGCCATTGCATCAGGAGAGCAGCATCGTGGCATGATGACATCAGAAATTGTGCCAGGAAGACACTGGCATTCCAGCAGTTTAGCACTATGCCGGTACATGTGGATTCAGCCCCTATCCGTGTTTCTCTAGTCAAATCATCATAATAAAGACCCAGCCTATCCTGAATTCTTTGCCGACACTATATCTCATCTATTTTATATGAGGATTGGTGTGTTTTTAAAACAGTAAATAAAGCTCTTTGATATGGGTGGCCCCAGGAAGCTTACATTAATCAATCATTTTCAAATAACCAACACCAGCTGCAAGGCACAATCCAGCCACACTGCTGAGAGGCCAAGCTAGTGTGACCATTTACAGTGAAAAAGGCCAATTTAGAATGTATGCTAATGGGAGATGAAGCCTCATTTGTAATCCAGGCCTATTAAACTAAGCTCCCATGAAGCCAATTTCATTAGTTAAACACACATAATGCAATGAAGAGATCTCAAGGTTCAAATCATGATTTAACCATAAGTCACAAGGGAAACGTGTCTGGCAAGTTTCATCCAAGTGCAGAGGAGAGAAATCGCTGCGCACACTTGCATGATTTGTAGTCTGCATTTGAAGACGAGTCAAAGAGAAAGTTAAGAAACAGCACTTTGAATTGTGCCTGAAATAGATGAGTAACCAGATCGGTTTTTTCCACACATGGATGATATGATCCCGGTTACAAACCCTTGACAATAGCCCACCTGCTGCATTTTGGTCCAATTTAGGGTTCCCAATACTGCCTCAGCAAATGCCAGGAGATTTGGGGGGCAGAGCCTGGGGAGGGCAGAGTTTGGGGAGAATGTGATGTCACTTCTGAGTGATGCTGCAGGCTGACTCCCTTAGTATCTATGGTACAGAGATTAGAGGAAATTTCTAGAGCATCGCTATTGTTTCTCCTGCTCCTCAGTTTCTCAGAGGCAGAAGACTGAGGATGGGGGTGGGCCAAGGCAAGTAACTGGGAGGCTTAATCCAAATGACGTTTCCAGGCAGTTTTCAAAGGCAGCCTCATGGAGAGCACATTACATTAATCTAATCTGGATGTGTTCAGAGCAGGGTTCACTGTGGCCAGATCTCACTTTCTGAGGAGCAGCTGTAGCTGGCTATGACGTAAGCCCCATGTTGCTGGCACCATCACCCCCCTTCCAGGTAAGCTCCCACCTAGGGCTGCCAGGTCCCTCTACACTCCCAGTGGGAGGACAGGACCTGGCACTTACTGGGAATTCTTTTCCTGCATGCATGTGTTCTGTGCATGCGCTCCTGATGCCAACATGATGTTGTCACTTCTGGGAAGTGACATCATCATGCCAGCAGTGGGCATGCTCCTGTACTTCATGCAGGGCCAATTCAGCCTGTTGGGGGCCAAAATTGACCCCTACAAAGCATGGGAGCATGCCTGCCACTGGGCATGATGACATCACTTGCGCAAGTGATGTCATTGCATGACCAGGAAGTACGCCCGCTGCATGCTTGTCTAGGAGGTTCCTTGCTTGCTAGGCTCATTCCCTGTGCCTTTATTTTCTCACTCCCACCATTGCCAGCCAGGTAAATACTGGCAGGGAACAAAGACTGGGAGCGGGAGATCCCCTGGCAGCCGTATTCCTACCAGTTGCTAGCCTTAGGCTGGCAACCCTGTGTTGATAACATACAAAACAGTGGCCTGGTTTGACCTCATTAGACTTACCATTTTTCCAGGGGGGGACGATTTCCTAATCCTAGTTCCTATTGCCTGTCATCCCTCAACTGGTGGTAGGAGGAAATATCCAGCAAAATGCTCAGTTTTGAAGGCCCTCAAATTTCCTTGTGACTGCTGTGCCAGAAAGATAAAGGCTGATTGAGGACAACAGCTTCATTAACCTAGCCTTGTAAACTAATGTATGGCACCAGCAGAATGATAGGTAGGGTTGCTATAAACCATAGAGTTCAGGTCAACTCAAGAGTGTAAGTCCTGGCACAATGGCATCATTTATGGGTTGTGCTGGAAGTGACATCATTGCACAGGGATAGCAATCATGCCCTAGGGTTGCTAGCTCCCCAGCTGCTGGACCCCACTACCAGTCACCTGGATGGCAGCGGGGAGGCACTGGAAAATAAGGAAGGAAGTTGGGAGGCAAGTGTATGAAGAGCGCACATGCTCACACATGGCACCCACAAATGCTGTCATTTTTGGCATGACACAGAAGCAAAAAATTGCACTGGGAGCCAATTCTCTAAAAGTCAGGAAGTGCCCCTTGCACCTCCCCCCCCCAGTTTGCCCTTGGGGAGACCTAGCACCTTGTCATGCCCCACACCAGTCTGGAAGTCCCTGCCCTCCCATCTCCCACCAGTTGCCAGATCTTGCCTAGCAATCCTGTCTGTCATTCTTCTTATCTTTCTGGCACATTAGACTCAAAGAAATTTGAGGGCTTTCAAGATCAAAGGAACAAGAAATTCTTTTACATGTACAATCTAATCATCACCTATACTTATTTCATAGGCAATTGAAAGCAACTGACACATCATCCATTTTGTGCTCCTATTGTGCAGCCCTCAGCCCTCAAAATGTCCTGTGTACCTGGTTGGAACGGGACATGGCTCCCAATCAGATGAGCTTTTTCCTCTCTTTTTTGCTCTCTTTCCTGGATATGTTGACAGGCTGCGCTGCAAGCATTAGTGCTGTATCTCTTATTAAGAATTGTATAATGACATCGAAACTATTACAGAAAAAAGACATACAGGCAGAAATAGAATTTTAATACTCTTCTGTTTAGCTTTGGGGGATAAAGTATGCAAATGAATGATAGGGGCTTAAGACATTCCAAATGTCCCTCCTGTGGGTGGAATATTTAATTGCACCCTGTCTCCCCATGAACGTTCATTCTTTTCAGTGAGGAATGCAGCCCATTTGGGATGGGGAGGAAGAAGGGGGGAAGAATTAACAGCTCCAGACACCTTTTCACTTCTAATCATAAGACATATGCGGCTGCTTCCATTAGCTCCGAATGCACAACCTCTGCTCGCTTCGGTGCACTTCATTATCATCAGCAGAAAACAACTCTTGCTCACTTGTACACACAGAGAACAGTGCATGGTGAAGATCATTTGCAGAGGGTGTGGGTTCTCCACAAAGAGCCATCACGTGAATTTTGCTGAAAAGTTAAGAAAGCGGGAGGCAAAAAGCAAAGGTCACCCAGTCACTTATGCTAATATTTGACCATAATTCTTTCCCAGCTGACACTAAATAACTAAGCTACTAAATTTTAATAGCAAAGTTAAGTCTCCTAGACAAGCACAATATGGGGCAGGAGTGGAAAGGATAAAACCATAGTTATTTAACCTATTTTAATTCTTTCAAAGGAGATGGGGAAAATCTCCATAGTTTAACATTTACAGACGGTGCTCTGAAATATTTTATTATAATATTTCTCCTTTGGGTTTGAATTAGAAGTTAGCAGTATATGATTAGGACCCCACAATTAAAGAAGTTTATATCAAGTTTTAGAATGATAGCATGTGTCTAGACAGAGTGTATGACTAGGATCTGGGAGACTCACATTTGAATCCCTGTTTTACCATGGAAGCTTGCTGGATGATCTTGGGCCAGCGATGCACTCTTAGAATAACCTACCTCACAGGATTGTTGTGAACATAAAATGGAGGCAAGAAGAAACTTGCTTTGGATACCCACCGAGGAGAAAGAAAGGGTATAAATGAAGTAAATAAACAAAATTAAAAATGTCCTGGCAGTAACTATTTTCCAGTTTTGCTAAGACCAGAGGCTCATTCTGAGTGTGTTGGCTCGCCCAGTGATCCGTGCAGTCCTATGTTCAGTTACATCCTTCTAAATCCATTAATGTCAATGAGTTTAAATGAATGTAGCTCTGCTGTGCATTGCACTGGATGCCTTTCACAATGCCAGATACACAGGTCAGCAACTGAGAAAATTTTCATTTCAGTTTTGAATCTGGGGATTTTGAATGAACTATTTACCTTTATTAGAGTTTTAGGGGAACCTTTAAGGGGAAGGCGTCGAGGCAAGTGTTGGCTGCACACGCGCACACTGTTCTTTTCAAGGGAGATTGGGGAAATGAGACTTTGAGGCAGCTGTTTTTGCACTTAATCAAAAACGCATTGACCATTAGGACCCCCCCCCCCAAACCATCAGTGTTGTTATATTGGGGGGGGGGATTAAAATTAAATTAAATTAAATAAAAATGTCTTTTCCTGTCTTTCACTATTGGCAATATTGAGAAAGAAGAGCAACCAACAGACACACACACATGATGGCAACTGTGTGCATCTCGTCAAGTCAGGCTCAGGCCTGTTTGCTAGAGAAATCATGGCTGACTGGAAAGAGAAGTGGATAGAGGTGGTATTTATTGCTTTATTGCTTTATTGATTTTAGTTATTTCAAATTTGTATTCCGCCCTCCCTGCGAGTGGGCTCAGGGTGGATAACGACATATTAAAAATACAATTAAAAATTCATGTCCATTAAAAACAACACATTTAAAACTGGATAGGTGGTGAAGGGTTGGTGCTCCTTCCCTTGGAGAATTGTTTGGCAGGGAGACAATGCCATAGCCTGGGCAATGCCCCCGCCAAAGATGCACTCATGTGTATTGCGCACATTCCCCCTCCCTGCCAACCGAGTTAGTTAGATGGAATAACATAACAGAAGGGCTCTCTATCCCTTTGTTGGGGGCAATGCACTGTGCACATTCCCCCTTCATGCCAATGGAGTTAGTTAGGTGGTATAGCATACCATAAGGGCTCTCTCTCCTTGGCATCTGATTAGTAGACAATGCTGATAAGGAACACAAGATGCTGCCAGCCCACAGTAAGCCCACTGCTGCTGCACAGTAAGAACCAAAACAAAACACACAAACTTTTTGGTGGGAGGGTGTTGTTATAACTTCGTTTCCCAGATTTTGTTCACCATTCCAGAAGCCAATTTAATGAAATTAAGCAGCAATTTCTAGTTTACACTGATGTGAGCCCGAGACCAGTTTTGCAGTACATGTACATATCATTGTGTAATTGTACTAAACAAAACTATTTATTTAGTTTTGCACATCTCTTGTCAACAATATTCGACTCAGATACATATTGGAACCCTCATTTTGTCTCTCTACAATGACAGCCAGTGATGCAGAATGAGACTAGGAAATGCACGGCTTGTTAAGATTTGGGCATGTTTTCATTATCCACTGCAGCAGGAGAGAGGGTGAACTTGACACACTGGTGCCACTTTTGGTAGCAATTTTGTATTTTTCTTAACATCTGATTCCACCCCCAGAACACTTCAATGGCTCATATGAATGAATTAGCAACCAAGAACTAGAAAACGGCCTTCGGAAGGCTGCACCACCATGCCGGGCCCTCCCTGTGCCACAGTGGCCTCCTCGGGGGCTCCAGAGAGCCACGGCACCATGCCAGGCCTTCCTGTTGCCACCACGGCCCCCTTGGGGCCACCAAGGCAAGCAGCATTGCCAATAACTCACTTTTTATACTTGCAGAGGGCCCTGCAAGTGCATCTGTGCGGGGATAAAAAGTGAGCCATTGCCAATACGGCTTGCTTTTTGTATAGTAGGATAAGATAACTGAAAGAAATGTTCTCCCCACAGGATCAAACCCACATTTTGGTGGCTTTCATGATCAAAATATAAAGTATCAAAACTGCATTTATTTATTTTGCATAGTTATGCACAAGCTTTTCTGCATTCAAAGTGATTTTATAATCAAATTCAAAGTATCTTGTTTCCATTCAATTTTATGTACATGTACTGCAAAACTGGTCTGGGGTTCACATCAGTGTAAACTAGATTGAGCCCATCCAGAAGATACTACCAACAACTGCGAACAGAACCAACATAACGTTGCAGTTCTGAATGTGGCTTCTGCCTTTCTGGCACAGAACATTCTATCACTCTAAAGCTCCCCACCCCACCCACCCCAGTCATCTACTTCTGGCAGTCCTAAAGTCCAATCATATCATTCCCAGTAGTGACTCCTTAACATTTCTCTGGGGTTTATGGATATAAAACTCAAGATGAAAATCCCTGATGTGGCATTGGAATTAGTAGGATGCTATGAAGAACACAACAAAATCATAACTTTAACCATGAAGAGATATGTCAATGAAATTAGAAGCTGAAATTGTACAAATTGAAATACAATTGTAGAAGTTGAAATACAACAGACCTAGAGTAAAACATCATTTGTATCGTGCTTTATATTTCATTTGTGAGCCAGCATGGTGTTGTGCTTAGAATGCTGAACTAGGTTTGAATCCCCACTCTGCCATGGAAACCTACTAGGTGACCATTGGCCATTACTCCCTCAGCCTAACCTACCTCACAAGGTAGTTGTAAAGATAAAATGGAGAAGAGGAGAATGTTATAAGCTACTTTGAGTTTCTCCTGAAGAGAAAAATGGGGTACAAATGAAGTGAACAAATAAATTGTATGTATATTAACCAACAGGGAAGAATTGGTAGATGAGATGAAGGTGATGGGGACCTTAGGGGGAAGTGACCATGTCCTTCTTGAATTCCCGTTGCTGTGGGGAGCCAAGGAAGTTCGTAGCCAGACTTGTAGGTTAGATTTTCGTAGGGCCAACTTCGATGAACTCAGAGGCTTGATGAGAGTCATTCCATGGGGGAGTGTGCTGGAAGGAAAAGGAGCGAGTGAAGGGTGGGCCATTCTCAAACATGAGCTTTTGCAAGCTCAAGCCTTCACTATCCCAGCAAGACGGAAACATGGTAAGGGCTCCAAGAAACTGATGTGGATGCACAGAGAGCTCCAGAATAAGCTAAGGGAGAAAAAGGAAATGTTCAGGAAATGGAGAGAAGGACAGACCTCTAAAGAGGAGTATATGAGGGTTACTAGGTACTGCAGATCAGCCATCAGAGAGGCCAAAGCTCAGTACGAGCTGGGTCTGGCCAGGAGGGCTCGCTACAACAAGAAAAACTTCTACAGATATGTGAGAAGCAAACGCAAGGTAAAAGAGGCAGTTGGATCACTGTTGGGAGTAGATGGAGAAACTCTAGTGCAGGACAGAGAAAAAGCAGACAGGCTTAATGACTTTTTTGCCTCTGTTTTCTCCCTGAAGAACTCAGGCACATCTAGAGATAGTAGAAAATGTGGCAGGACACTTGAGTGGCTAATTGACACTGACAGAGAGGTAGTGGAGAGGCATCTGGCTGCACTGGATGAATACAAATCCCCTGGGCCGGATGGGGTGCACCCAAGAGTGCTGAAAGAACTTTCCAGAGAACTTGCAGAACCCCTGTCCATCATCTTCAAGGCCTCCTGGAGGACTGGGGATGTGCCACAAGATTGGAGAAGAGCGAATGTTATCCCAATCTTTAAGAAAGGGAGGAAGGATGACCCGGGAAACTACAGGCCGGTCAGTCTGACTTCTGTTGCTGGGAAGATATTAGAACAGATTTTAAAGGGATCAATCTTTAAGCTTCTGAAGGACCGCTCAGTGATCCGGGGAAGTCAGCATGGTTTTGTTCCTAACAGATCCTGCCAGACCAACCTGGTTTCCTTCTTTGATCGAGTGACCAGCTTACTGGATCGGGGGAACTCTGTTGACGTGATTTATCTGGATTTCAGTAAAGCTTTTGATAAGGTCCCCCATGACATTCTGATGGGCAAACTGGAAGACTGTGAAGTAGACTATAGTGTTACCAGAACTGCTTTTTATTATAAGGGGGAAATTAGCTTTAGCAGTCTGTAACTAAAATTAGCGCGGATCTTAACCTATGTTTACGGAGGTCCCGATTCCAGACACTCTAGTGACAAAGAGGCAGACTGCAAATAGGTTCAAACACATGTATTTACTAATAATGTGGCGTAAGCCTGAACTTGCACATACACACAAGAAAGCATACAAGGACTAGGAAATACAGAGTAAGAAATATAGAGACTTTCGCATTAGCAGGTTCCCAACGTTGGTGGGGAATACTCACAATCCTGAAGCGAAGCGAGACACAACAGCGAGGTGGCCCAATGCCAGCACTGGGACCACAGACGGACAGCAAGGGATTCTGGATAGGGTGGCACGCGCCACAGACAGCAAGGGGGTTCTGGATAGGAATGGCCTAAGCACCGTGTGGTCTGAGAGACCAGCTTAAATACCCCAAAACGTACCCTGGGGCTGGTGCTGTACTTGGTGGTTCTCACAGTTTAAAACAAAGGCTCTAATGGGCTACTGAATGGCTTGGATGGGCCACTTTGGTAATCAGATTGTGATAAGTGACACCTCAGGAAGAGGGGACAAAAGAGGGAGGGGGAAATCCGAGTGGGCTGAAAGGATGTTCCAGCGGACAGGGCTTGTCCTGATGTCATCAGCTCTGGAATGCGGAGGTTTCTTTGAGATGCATTCTCTAAGTGCTTGGGATGGTCGGCACTTAGTTCCTTCTCCGGGGCGGCTCCTAAGATATGCAGAGCGGGGCGAGGTACTCTCGCTGCGGACGTGGTGTGCCCGCTTCGCCGAAATGGCTTCTCAAAGCAGTCTTCTTCCCTGGGTCTTCTGGCTGCCTGAGAACATGGATGCCAGCGGGGCATAGCTGGGGCTGGATAGCAGGCTGCCCGGTAGCGAGGGCAAGCTCGGGGACCGGCCCGCGGGAGTCTCCAGGCGGGAACTGACCAGGGAGCGCCTAGCCAGGCTCGCTGGAGGTTTCCCCAGCAGGTGCCCGGCTGCTAGCAGCGGCTTGGGCCCATATGAGGCAGGCTTCCATGGAAGCAGGGGGAACAGCACTTAAAACACAGTCCAAGGCAGGGAACAGGCACGGTCCGTGGCAGATGGCACTGCAGGCACGGGGCACACTTGTAACAGAGTCCAAACACACACTGGGAAGTCCAGATATAGGTCTGGGCAGGGTTGCCCAGGGAAAGAGTCCTTTGTGCAGTTAACCAAACATGGAGCCAGGGAACTACACAGTCTATTGCAGCAGCAAGGTAATTAACACGCAGGCAGGAAACTGACACGTGTATTAGAACACACACGTGCAGGGCAATCTTCGGTGTAGCAGTAAAACAGTAATGCAAGAAACTTTAACACAGTTCATGGCAGGCCTTAAAGCAGGAGAGGGGACCTACTTGGCAACAATTGGACAGTTCGGTGGATAGGGAACTGGTTGGAGGACCGCACTCAAAGAGTGGTGGTCAACGGCGTTTCATCAGATTGGAGGGAGGTGTCCAGTGGGGTGCCGCAGGGCTCGGTTTTGGGCCCGGTACTTTTCAATATTTTTGTCAATGATCTGGATGAAGGAGTGGAAGGGCTGCTCATTAAATTTGCTGATGATACCAAATTGGGAGGAGTAGCAAACACCCAAGAAGATAGAATTAAAATTCAACAAGACCTGAATACTCTGGAGAAGTGGGCAGCTGTGAATAGGATGCAATTCAACAAAGACAAGTGCACAGTATTACATCTGGGCCACAAAAATGAGAAGCGCAAATACTGGATGGGGGATACACTTCTGGGCAGTAGTATATGTGAAAGAGATCTGGGGGTAAGAGTGGACTGTAAACTAAATATGAGCAGTCAGTGTGATGCGGTGGCAAAAAAGGCTAATTCAATCCTGGGTTGTATCAAAGGGGCCACAGCATCGAAATCGCAGGAGGTCATAGCCCCTCTCTATACTGCCTTGGTCAGGCCACACCTGGAGTATTGTGTGCAGTTCTGGAGGCCTCACTTCAAAAAGGATGTGGACAAAATCGAGAGGGTGCAGAGGAGAGCGACGAGGATGATCAGGGGTCTGGAGACTGAGCCCTACGAGGAAAGGCTGAGGGCCTTGGGAATGTTTAGTTTGGAGAAGAGGAGGTTGAGGGGGGACATGATTGCTCTCTTTAAATATTTGAAAGGCTGTCATTTGGAGGAGGGCAGGGAGCTGTTCCAGTTGGCAGCAGAGGGTAGGACGCGAAGCAATGGGCTAAAACTACATGCACAAAGGTACCGACTGGATATTAGGAAAAACTTGTTCACCGTCAGAGTAGTTCAAAAGTGGAATCAGCTGCCTAGGTAGGTGGTGAGCTTCCCCTCACTGGCAGTTTTCAAGAAGAGGCTGGATGAATACTTGTCAGAGATGCTTTAGGCTGATCCTGCACTGGGCAGGGAGTTGGACTAGATGGTCTGTATGGCCCCTTCCAACTCTATGATTCTATGATTCTATGATTCTATATCTTTTAAAATGCCCCCTTTATATTCATACAAGGGTATCTTAGAAATATTCTTTGGAAGAACACCTTGTACCAGCTTCCAGAAAGAATACCTTACAATAAGGCAAAAAGAACAGTCCCAAAGTTAGACACCACATGAGGAAATTCACTATGGAGTCAGTTGAGAGGGCTGAAGCAAAAATTGAGAGATTATATAACAAGGCAGTATAGCATAAATGAAATCACAAAGGATCCAAAGAAAAGAAGGGTCACTATAATGGAAGTCTTATCTTGACAACAGAGGGTGCCAAGATGAAAGGGAAAGGGAACTTTATATGTTTCTTCCCTTCTTGTGTTTGGTCTCAGATGCAGTGGCATATTCTTACAAAATGTCAGCAAGTCAGAAAGCAAATCAAAAGGAAAATCTCTGAACTAAGATGGATTTGGGGAGGTGGAAAAAAAGAAAAAGGGCTTGAGGAGGTGAAACACAGCCATTAGGCCATATGTGTAATGAGGGAAAGGAGATGAGAAAGACAGAGGAAGAATTATGTTTGCTCTAAATGAAAAGGCTGATGGGAGAGATGTGTCCATTTTCTTGCTACAAGTACAGTTCAACATCATTTATGTAAGAACCCATTGAAATGCAGCTTTTGTTCTTCATTTTTTTTCCTAAAAAAGGTTTTTTAGGGGGCTTTTGATTTGTTGTGTTTAGAGCAGCAGGGACACGGCTAGCTCTGTAGCTATATTCAAAAGCTTTGATCAGATAAGGCTAAAAGCTGAACTTCCTGCACAGCCAACACGCAGAGCTGGAATAGGCAGCCATTTTGGTGTGCCAGCATGTAGGAGTCCATGTATGTGTTGCCAATTGAACTTGCTGTGAAGCAGTTATCTACAAATTTTAACTCAACTACACACTATGAGTGAGAGCCTATATTGAGTGAACACATAGGGAAGGACATTTCACCCATGCTAAACTTGCCAACCATCTATGAACTGGGTGAATCACTTTGACAATAGCTTCAACCAGAAATACAAGACCAACAACCTTATCCTGGTGCAACAAAATATACTATGAATCAACCCTATTTCAGGCCATTTCCACATGTCCTTAAAGGGATGGCCCACTCACCAAATGCTGGCAGCTTTTCCCCTTAACTCAGACGTCTCTGTTTTCAAAATGGTTGCAGGGTGTTTTCTGATCGTTTTTTAGGTGTTTCTTCTGCAACCACACTTTTGAAGGTCTTTTCTTTTGCCATGGCTTGATGGAGCACTTTTTCTTCATTCTTGGGCATGTGAATGGTCAAAGCACTCCAAGGAATCCTCCGATCACAGTCCAGCTCCTCCTCTGAAGCTCCCAGCATGCAATCTCACATGTGCAGAGCCAAAAAAATGTGAAAGGGAGGTGGGTGTTAGTGACAAAAGTGCCCAACCTCCCCTCCAAACACGCTTTTTATAGGAACTGCTAAGGCTGCCTGCAACCACAAAGCACAAGGTAAGTGCTTTTGGGGAGTGTGTGTGGAGGCTGAGTTTTCAGAGCAACTTAGCAAAAAACACACAATAAGCGGGACAAGGGAAGAATGCCCGGCTCTGTGGAAACAGCCTCAGTGGCAAATTGCTCAAGACCAGACTGGACATTTGTTCCAGGCCTTGTGCATAAGCACAGGTTAATGAGAGGCAGGCTGTGATAAACCATGTGACATCTTTTGCTAAATTCAAATTGAGTTTGCTGACTTTTTTTTCTTGCAAACATAAACAAAAGGAAGTTCAGGTTTCCATTTAACTGTCATATTCTTTGTAAAAAGAGATTTAGGTAGATGGTCTTCAGCCCTGCTGGGTCACATTAGAAGTGCCTTTAGAGCTGCCTTTTTGCTCATTGTTTATCTATTTAAAATGTAGTCCATCATCAAAAACATCTTCTTTGTGTCTCCCCTCAAGTTAACATTTGAAAGGCAACATGTTTTCCATGTACATTAGCTGTCCATACTCCAGAGGGCCCTAAGATGTTTCATTATTATTTTTTTCAGTAATAAGAAATTTGTTTAAGGAAACTGTTGAGCCTCCATGCACCTGGTAAGCTCAGAGAACCTCACTGGTTCCAGGGTGTACTTGGAATTCACACAGGCTTTAATCCTAAGTACACTTTCATGGAGGTACACGACATTGAATAAAATGGCATTTACTTCTAATTAGACTCTTTAGAATAGATCCCATAGTGTATCACTTAGTGAAGCTAAGCAGATTTGGTCATCGTCCAGATGAGCAATCTCTGGGAAACCTATTGTGTCCCAGTGAGCTCTTCAGAAGAAAGAAAATAGTTCTTTGCTCAATGAATAATTGATTTGTGGATTCATTTGCCATTTGACAGAGTGGTGGCCATGAGCATAGACAGAGGATAGATCAGAATTAGAGATGGGCACAAACCTAAATACGAACCAAAAAAACCCACGAACCAGCCCAGTTCGGGGTTCGTGAACCAGGGTTTGTGGAAGCTCGTTTCCATGAACTTCCATGAACTGGACTACTGGTTTGTTTGGTTCATATTAAAGGGACAGTTTAAATGGCCATTTCCCCAGGGGAAATGGCCATTTAAACTTTTCCTACCACTTGCAAGCGGCAGGTCCCTTTAAACTATCAGCTGGCAGGAGGCAGGGGGGATCCAACCCTCGCCAACTGCCAGCTGATAGTTTAAAGGGACCTGTCACTTGCAAGCAGCAGGGCCCTTTGAGGGCAGCTGCCATTTGAGGGGCAGGAGGGCCATTTTCCTCCTCCTTCGCTGCCCTGCAGGAGCACAGGCCAGCAGAGGAAGCTGAAAACAGCCTTTCTGCCCCTCAAATGGCAGCCATGGCTGCCATTTGAGGGGTATAAAGGGCATTTTTGGCCTTCTCCTCTGCTACATTGGCAGCAAAGGAGGCCTCCATCACCCCAGCATCAGAGGGAAGGGAAGTGGGGGGCTGGGGCTGGGGCTTGGGGGGTGAAGGGCTGGGGGTGGGGGTGGGATGGGGGTTGGAGGTTGGGCCATTTAAAGGGCCCTGCCACTTGCAAGCGGCAGGTGCCTTTAAACTATCAGCCAGCAGTCGGTGAGGGGGGATCCCCCCACCGCCTGCCAGCTGATAGTTTAAAGGGTCCTGCCCCTTGCAAGTGGACAGAAAGGGCCCTTTAAATGATTAAATGCCCCTTTCCCTGCTGGAAAGGGGCATTTAAACCTCACGAACCACGAACTGGTTCATAACTGGGCAATTTCCGTGCCAGTTCGTGGTTCATGGTTCGTGGAAACCCCACAAACCACGAATCCCATGGTTTGGTTTTTTTTCTGGTTCGCGCCCATGTCTTATCAGAATGCCTACTAGGGTGACTAAAGGAACCTCAACATTCAGAGGCAGCATGCTGGTGCTAGGAGGCAACAAAAAGGGAAAGGCTTTAGTCTTTATTCCCTGTTCATTGGCCCTTCAGGGATTCACCCTTTATGAAACAGTATGCTGAACTACATGGACCATCTATGTTTTTAAGGTGAGAAATGTAATTAATAAAAAGTTTACCACAGATCTCATATGTTACTGCAAGAGGCATGATAGAACATAAACCTTATGAACTTTGATGGTGTGGAGACCCTAGTCCAAATGAATTGAAGTCATAAATAATTCCCTAATTTTCTTTAAATTTCCCCATTTAATATATATTAATATATTAGGCCATATGAGGCCTAATAGTTGTCCAAAACACAGCTTTGATATAAACATAGGAAAAACATGAAATCACACAGCTGAAAGCAGACCACAATCAGAGCTTTGCATTTCACTATCTTTATCAGATATTTTGGAGTCAACATTTCAGCTGTACTTGTTACATTTTGCCACAAAAGCAAAGGATTTTTCTTTAACTTCTAATAAGTGAGAATGGAGATTCTGTTCACCTCACCAAGTGTCTTAACACCTGTTCAAAATGGAGCTGGGGCAGCCCCAGAGCTATCTGAGTAACAACAGTAACAAGAAAGCTCTTTCATGGGCCTGTGGGGGGAACTGAAGAATTTTTTTTTTAAAAGAAGTTTTGTGAGATGTGAAATTGCCAGCTGTCAAACACTGCAGCTTTGTACACCCATGTAAATGTGCACATTTCTGAGTCTTCTGTGCTTTGATCGTTTTTAGGATCTTTGCTCAAAAGGAAATAGGACAGTATGCAGGCATTTACCTATTTGGCAACTATATTAATTCTGGTCTCTCATAATGAGATGATAAGCCTACAAGCCATAGTTTCATTTGTGGACAATTAGAATTCTGGAAATGCTAAAAGAGCAATTAATTATTTTTTTCAGTCCAGTATTTTTGCATATTTTCTTTCTACAAACCATTGCTTCCTCCTGAAATGGTTGGGTGGCTTATATGTCCAAAAGCAAAACTGCAAAAAAACAACAACAGAATATTGCGTGTGTTGGTCCACAGGTGAGGGATGGGTGGCCAGAAGAGTCTAGGCTGTGGAGTGGGCAATATCAGTTGAAGCAAATCCGCAAAAGAGCATTGGGACCCCATTTAAGATCGGAATGTTAGATTATATAAAGCTGCTTCAGGCCTAATCAGATCTTGGCCCATCTAGCTCAGTAATGTCTACTGCGACTAGTGACTCTCCAGAAGAGAAGGTCTTTACCAACATCTGCTAGTTGAGTTCCTGTAAATGAAATGTCTGGGATTGAACTTGGGACCTTGTACATGCAAAGCATGGCTCTACCACAGTACCATGCCTTGTATTCTACCACTCTGCTAAATGAATTTTGATGCTTTCCTTCAGTTTAATGAACCTTCCTCAAACAGGAGCAGCTCTTCAGTAGAGGAGTCCCCCTCCAATTTCCTCCGGAGGAAGAGCCATTTAAGTTGGAGGAAGGCTCTTTAAGTTGGAGGAAGCCTTCAGATTTGCTCTGGGGTACAGAAGGATATGTGCCATTAATGGGAATCGATGAATGAGTTAAAAAAAAGATAGATCCTTGCTTTCAACAGTGGGAGAACTGAAAAAGAGGGGAGTAGAGGAGGAAAGGGACATACAAAGAAGAGAGCAGCAAAATGAAGAAGAAAAGTGAGCATCAGGTGCTGAGCTGCGTACTTAGACTTGGCTTTAGTTGGTGACAAGGACTAAGAGGTTAAGCCAGTAGCTTTGTGGAAAAGGTAGGTTTTGAGGAAGGATTTGAGAGAAGAGGTAACACCAGGTAGGTGTTTGGAAAAGGATTTCCAGATATAAAAGACAGCAAGGGATATAAACAACCAAGGTTTTTTTTTTTTAAGTGGTCCTTTAAAAGAGCATATAACTTTTTTTTTTCAGTAAGAATCAGAAAGGGTAGAGATGTTAGAGATCAGAGCATATCCTGTGGCTTTAATTAAAAGCTTAAAAGGTATTATCATACACTGATGGTTTATTCTGGGGCATAAAATCCAATCTGCTGAAAATAGTTTGCTGTTTATTGAGAAATGGGTATTTGAGGATATGATGAGAATTTCATGGTTTTCTCATTAAGAAAATGTCTTTGCGGTGAAAGAAGAAACCAAACTTGAATTACTGCTGCCTTTATCATTCAATTTCCGTTAGAGCCTGGAACCTTCATAAGTGAAGGTTCACTTCTCCTTAGAAAAGCTCCTTTATGAGATGAGATCTGGCCAACAGTCATTGGCTGCCATTCCACCTCTCTATTAATGCAAAT
The DNA here is from genome assembly GCF_028583425.1 of Eublepharis macularius. Classification (NCBI taxonomy): domain Eukaryota; kingdom Metazoa; phylum Chordata; class Lepidosauria; order Squamata; family Eublepharidae; genus Eublepharis; species Eublepharis macularius. The sequence continues at coordinate 40,141,015 of NC_072791.1, forward strand.
AAGCTCTGGAACCCTGAAGACATTAAAAATTGGCTCATCGTAATCAGGAAATGCTGCAAGATCTTTTTCAATAAGCATTTAACTGAGCTAGAACTTTGTTGGAGGTTATGTTTTTGTGTATTTTATCATTTATTTGTCCCTTGATCTTCCTGGCATGCTGCAAGTGTATTTAAGTAACACTACTTCTTTTTTCTATAAGCCAGTACTGAGGAGGAGCCCAAGCTCAGTGACACTGGATAGGCTTTGTATGCAGAAGGTCCCATATTCAGTTACAGATGGGTCCAGTTAAAGGAAATATGTAGAAGCAGGTGCTGGAAAAAGAGCCTATTTGCCTGAGACTCTGGTGAATTGCTTTTTGTTACATAGTGCTGAGCAAGGTGAATTAATGATAATGAATCAATATAAAGCCACTTTGTATGAGCTCCTTTTGTAAAAAGCAGTCCATAAACACAGTTTTTTTATTTTTAAACCATACTGGAGAATACATTTTGAAGGCAAGCATAAGGGGCAGGGACAGTTCTCTGGCAGCTGACTGCTAGATATTCTAGCATGCTGTAGTGAATGGTTTATAGAAAACACTTCTTTGCAGGGGACTATATCCCCTGCAAATTTGGTGGGTATTGGACATTGGGAAGGTCAGTTTATAACCCCTCAAAGTAGCTTCCAATAGACATTCCAGTATTTGCCACTGTGAAGAGAAAATGACAGGACAGGGAGGGACCCATGGATCATGTCTTTCCCAGGGTCCAATCTCTCTGAAACGTGGGGGGTCTTCAGAGGACAGTGAAAGGGGGAGACCCATGAACTCTCTTTTCCCCGGCTCAAGTTCAGCTAAGTCCCAAGGGGGCCGTTCTGGCTTCCATGAACCTCCAGCTACGAACATGTTAGTGAACAAGTCATGTCTGTAGATGTTTGTGAATCCTTGTTCGTGCATGGCAATGAACAACAAACATCATGTTAGTTTTTCCTGTTCGTGCCCATCTCTACTCCTGATCCCAGCTGGGAGAAGGCGAGGAAATAGGCATTGCCACCTGCTCAACTCCTGATCCCAGCTGGGTGAAGGCAGGGGTGCAGGCATTGGCCCCTGCTCACCTCCTGCTCCCAGCTGGTGAAGTGGGGCATGTATTGCCCCCTGCTCCACTCCTGATCACAGCTAGTTGAAGGCTGGGGGTGGGCATTGCCACCTTCTCTGCTCCTGATCCCAGCTGGGTGAAAGCAGGGGGTAGGCATTGCCACCGGCTCTGCTCCTGATCCCAGCTGGGTGAAGGCTGGGGGCAGGTCTTGCCACCTGCTCCGTGCCTGATCCCATCCTGGGCTTCCCTCCGTGGTGCACTCTCTGGAGGGATGGGCTGCCTCATCTGGGCTTCCCTCTACAGCAGCACCTTCTGGAGGTGCACCAGGGTAGGAGGTGAGTTGTCAGAAACACAGTTAGCCTTTTATAAATTAGGATTGTGTCACTTGTTGTAATCTGCTTTGGGTCTTTCTCAGAGAAAAGTAGGGTACAAATACTTAAGTAAATAAAACTTGGGAGGATAATATTGTTTTACTCGGTGCCTAAAAGGTAGTGCCACATATATGTTTTTGGAGAATGTATTCCTCAGGTGGGATACCATCTCTGAAATAGCCCTGTATTTGATTGCCATCCTCCTAAACATTAACAGGTACCCAGAGGAGGACTTCAGAAGCTAATCTTAAGAAATGGGTACATTCATATGTGAGCAGGCAGTCCTTCCAAAATGTTGAGGTAGGGAGCATACCCTTTGCCCCTTGGGGCAGAGTTCCATAGTCTAAGTGCCACTTTTGAGAAGGCCTGGCCCTCTCGTGGCCATCCACCACACAAACTGTTAGGGCACAGAGGGCAGGGACTCTGATGATGATTTCACTCTCTGAAGAGTTCAACATGTAGAGGAAAGCAGTCTCTATAATTTTCTTGCCTCAGACCATATAAGTCAATGAGAGCATTTCGAACTGGACTGAGAAATCAACTGGGCGCTTGTTAAAGATGATACAATATCCAATTAATAGCCTCTACATGGTCATCATCAATACATGGGGGCCATGGATTAGATTTTTTCCTTATAGCTGGGCATATGCCTCAAACTCATTAGGTATATTTGAGTTATCAGGAGGAAAGGTCTTATGAGCTTTTCCTCCTCATTCTAACCAACCATAAAGGCACCAACAGACGTATAATGAATTCCAACTTATCAATCTATGCAGAAGAAATCTCAATTGAAAGAAAGCATCAGTGTTTCTTTCAAGTTTAAATCTGAAATATATCCATTTCAAGCTAATTAGTTTTTTGGAGAGACTATTAATAAATCCTAATATTTCTCACAGAGAATTGAAGACATAATTTATTTGAGGGAGGGAGGAGGCTAAGCTGTTACCAAGCTTTGTGCTAATTAAAGCCAAGCACCAATAGCTATTTATCCAAAGTGAGTTCTGAAAATACAAATAATGAAGTAAAAGAAGCAAATATTTCCCAAGTAAAAAATACAGGATGTGCAGAGCCAGAAGAGCAAGGGAAAGTATCCAGGGCAAGAAAAGAAATAGGCAGAATTGTCTTTTCCTTCTCCAGTGCAAACAGTGAAGATTGAATCCTGCTGGGTTCTGATGTATTTTCTTCCAGAGAGTGGTTCTCCCTCTGTCTGTGTTAAAGACTGGCTGTTGAAGTGGTGGTGGTTTCTCTGTGTGTGGCTTTCTCTCAAAAAGCTGCTGCCTGGAGTAAATGTGGCAGTGATCAGGGGAGAGCATAGAAAAAACTATTGAAGGCCAATAATGGAGCCCAGGACAGACAGCGACGTATTTTCACTGTGTAAGCCTTTGTGTGTGGTTTGAGTAGGGCTTGAGTCCACCATGGATGAAGTCACTGGGAAACTGTTACTCCGGATATGGGCTGGATCCAGCCAGCTACTGTGCAGGTGAGAAAAGGAAGAGGCATCATCTTTGATCACCCAAAAAGACTATGCTGAGAATCATTGGACCAGACATGCACAAAAGCTATGGGGGACAAGGGCTGTAGTATGGAGAGGAACTGGATACGGTTGAGTGAAAAAACTGGCTGGATCCAACCCCATGTGTTTGATTCCCATCACTGCACTCGGCAAAGTTTGAAGTCTTCCTTCAGCTTTAGAAGCTCATGTGGTCAACAGCTGGGACAGTCAGTAAACAATATAATAAGGTATGCATTGCAGAAATTTGAAAAGAAGCATTAAAATTCAAATGCAGGAATACAGAGATGAAACACTGCTGAGACAAAAACATAAGTAATTTAATATAACCTATTAAATGATGTGAAAACTACCCAGTAGGGTTGTATCTACATTCAGAGACAGTATTCAGTAGTACACAATGCATAGTATATTGTGTAGCGTATATGCAGTGATAACCTATCATTTTCTCCTCCCTTCCTTCCCACACCATCAGACTCTCATGTGGTCAGAGTCCTCTCATCATATACCTAGCAGGTCATTGTTTGGCCATGGGTAAGACCAAGTTACAAGTAACACCTTCCCCTCTCCCAAACATTATCTTCGTAACATGAGCTCTGAGAAATGCACATCTGTCTCGGACACCAATGGGCACTTTAGCCACTTTATCTCTTGTATCTTTAGGAAAATTCTAGACATGTGGATGGGAGTTTGTTTCATTTCTTTCAGTTTTATTATTAATTCCCAAAAGAACTATTTTGTTATTCAGTTGTTTCATATGGTTTTGATTCATTGATGTTTCTTTTATTATTGTGGTTTTGTTTTCATAATTCTATTTCATTATTGTTTCCCATTGGCTTCAGTGGAAGATACACACATCTTCTTGGGTCTGTACCTTCCTAGTTTTCTATCTGAACTGGACAAAACTTAGGGGGAACTGCAGTACTCCAGTAGAACTTCTACACTGTTAAATATCAGACAGACTGGATCAATGGCCCCACTTTTTGAGGCAATGAAATGTGCCCATGTTTAACATTGAAGTCGAGTAGAGAATTGAAAGGAAATAGTAACACATAAAGCAGCTTGAGGAAATGGCACTGCAGCCATTTAGCTTGAAGAACAACAGTTTGAGCTAGCAGAGGAGACTGACAGCACCAGGCAAATTGCTACTATTGTTGGCTGATGTGGCTTTGTCTAAAATACCCGTCCTCTCCATCGCCCTCTGCCAAATCTGCCTCCACCATGCTCTACGTTCTTCCCACCAGAGCCAGAAGATCAAATCAAGCCTGAATTAAACTACACTTCCCGGCTAGCACTGCCTCTCCCTACACTTTAGCGTTCTCATGTAAGATGTCTTGTATAGAGAGACTATAAGAAAGGCCAGTTTATTGACAGTAAAAAAGAAGTAATATAGTATAAAATACTACACTGTACTTTAGCACAAGAAAGCCTACAAAAGATCTCTCTCCCTCCGAGATCCCTAGAAACAAGCTAGCTGCAGTACGTGAAAGATGTTCTTATCTGATTCAAAATCCCACCCCATATGCTTCAGGATTGGACTACTTCATGTTCCTAGTTACCATGTGCTGTTGGACCTCATATTCTTTGGTCTGAGCAGATAGGTGAAGCAACAGGACAAACAGCATTTTAAATTTTAAAAAAGGCTAAATCCCCAGTCTTTTAATTATTATATCTCTTTACCTAACACTCCTGTCAGTTGTGTGCTTCTAGCCAAACAGATCAACAACAATTATATCTTTTTTTGTAATAAAAGGATATGATTTTAATTGAAGAATATGAATTTTATTCTATTTCATGTTATGCAATGGAATGCTTTGAAGTCACCCACATTAGTCATGCTTGCTTCTTTCCCCATTCAAGTGTTTGTTCATTCAGTTGGTTTACTGTATAACGAGGCTGTTGGCAGCTTGAGGCTTTCTTCCTTGCTTGCATTTGTATTTAGCATCATTAGGTTTTATGATTCCTACAAGTTCTACACAACAGAACCTTCACCCTGATATAATTCTGTGTATTATAATAACTTCCAATTAAAGTCAGCTGTGAAAATGAATACACTGTGTGATATTTCTTTAATGAGAAAAACAGGTTCTCCACAACTGACCTTTCTATCTACTAAAAGGAGGAGAAATGTCTCCTTCCTTTTTCTTTCCATACTTGCTGGCTCACTGTGGTACAGGCACACACACACACAAACAAGATAATGAAAGGACTCCATCAAGTCCAAAATCCTTTTTCTGCCGGCACATTTTGTACCTACTGCAGGATCCAATAATAACTGAGACACCTTGCAAAGGGAACAGTTTAAACTTAAAACAAGAAGGCTTTTTTCCTCAGTTTGCTCCTATAACCTTTGAGCCTCTGGCAAATTATTGTGTTTTCTTGGACACTGAGAGTCACAATTTGGATATATGTTCAACTATTCCTAAGAAGGACTCAACCATGTACACAGCCACTGAAAAAGCATTTAGTCTTGTCCTGGTCCACTAGTGCCCAGTGCTTTGAGACATTTTCATGAGCGTGCACACCCTCCCCACCCATTGCCAATATGAATTTCAAAGAAAGTTGTGTCTCAGCAGGCCTCTAGTCCCTATTGTTGGCCCTGAAGCAACTGGTTGGCCCTCATATGAGACAGGATGTTGGACTAGATGGACCAACATTCTGATCCAGAAGAGTGCTTACGTTCTTATGATACTTAAAGGAAAGGACAGCTCCCTATGTAGAGTGGTATAGGCAGGGCTGGTGCCAGAGTTTCTGGTGCCTGAGGCCAGGGGCAGCTTCAGGGCTGTTGCTGCTCCCATGCACGCACGTGTGTGCACACACCCAGACTGCTCAGTTGCCCCACACCGCCCTGGCCACCTGCCGCGCCTGGCCCACAGCTGTGTGTTAGCAGCGGCGGCAGCAGCACAGGGCAACTTAGAGCTGGACCAAATGAGACGAGGGTCGCGCAAGTTTTCTTGGAGGGATGGGACAGAATAATGACAGAAGAAAGCAAAGGGGAAGGGAAAGGAGAAAGCAGGAAGGTCCTAGAGAAACAGCTGCACCTCAGGGTGTGCGCTTTGAATGAGCTGCTGAAGACACAAATCCTTCTTCCAGGCACAAGCCCCCATCTCCACCCCTGATGAGAGAGCATCCTGGGAGAGAGCAGCAGCAGCCCACCTCGGAATGGTCTTTGGGTACTCTCGCGTCCAGAGGCTTGTGCCTGGAAGAAGGACTCAATTTGTTAGCAGACCAGTCTGAGGAAGATGGCTGAACTTGTTACCCAGGTTTGTCCCTTGGCTTCTAGAGGCATTCCTCTGAACATGTCCAAAGCACAAACCAACACAACAATACTAGATGACCTTTTATAGTGCCATCATTTCTGTGTATACTGGGATCCAGAGAAAAGGCTATCCCTAGTTGTTGGGAGCAACACACCGCTTCCAGATGACCAAAAGACCTAATAACTCTCTCTAGTTGCAGCTTTCTTTTGGGGAATTACATCATCATTTCGACTTCAAAAGAACCACTTCGACAATTCATGAGCTTCTAGACACACAACAATGACAAGACCAATCTACAGTACAGTTTTCCATTATTAAACACCAGTAAAAGTTTCTCTTAACCTTTTAAGGTCTAACACAAGACTTGGTACAACATCAAAGGAATTGTCATTAAGGCAAAAATTAATAAAAATACAATCACAAAAAAAACAAAAAGAGAACAGTAACCTGCACACATTCCACAAACTAGAGTAGGAAGTTTCCCACCATATGCTAAACAAATGAGCCCAAATTTCTATTAAGTAATATTGGTGTGTTTATTTATTAAGTTGTTCTTAACAGTGTAAATCTGGGTGTAAAATAAAACCTTACGACCTGTCCTGATGGCACATGGGTAGGCTTTTCCCTCTATTCTGGCAGATATAATATTCCATAGACGGTGGAAAACAGTAAGAAGGAAAGTCCATTATTGCAGGTGTGCCCTACAGGGAAGGACTGCACCAGACATGGCAAAAGTGAGACCAAATGAGCACACACACAACACAGAGAAAGCCAAACGTTCAGAGCCTTTGAGAATGGCTGACAGTTGCATACACTCTTAAAGTAGAAGATAGTCAAAGAGCAAAGGGAGAAAAGGTGAGTTACTGAAGGAAAAGAAGTAAAATATTTCCAGAAAAGAAAGACTGAGAAAGTGGAGTGAAAGAGCACAAGAGTGGGCATGAAGAAGGGGAAACAAACATGTGGACCCTGAAGAGACCAGGGCTGTTTTCACGTCTTTAACATCATGCAAAACTCACAGAATGAGGGTGTCTTCATGGCATGATTTCTGACGTCATCATGCCACGAAAACAGAAGCATGATGGGGTGACGTCAGAAATCATGCCATGAAGACACCCTCGTTCCATGAGTTTTGTGCAATGTTAAAGACGTGAAAACGGCCTGGGCAATGGAAGACTGAGTCAGAGGAGCAGGATATTTAAAAAGGACTTTCAAGGTGATCTGAAAAGACAGGAAACCTTGATCCAAAAAGGACAAAATAGATCCACAGAAAAGCTGGGGCCATGATGGACATCATCTAAAAGAAGGATAAAAGGCAATTCAATCCAAATGAACAAGATCCAAGGAAGTGATCCACAAAGGGCAGTTCTTTAGGGTGACTTTATACCATTCGAGTTTATGTGCCATGTAAATGAGTTTGATTAATATTAGCATTTGGTACTATGATGTTCACTCATCGTTAAATGACAGAAATGACACCAGAGGCATTGTTAAAATTCCAGAAACAACTCACTAGTTTGTTTACTTTAGAGAGGAAAGATCAGGTGAAATCAGAAGTTGAAAATTTCTGAGACAATTCAATAGAGGCAATTCAAGAGACCCAGTTTGGTGTAGTGGTTAAGAGTGCAAGACTCTAATCTGGAGAACCGGGTTTGATTCCAGCTGGGTGACCTTGGGTCAGTCACAGCTTCCAGGAACTCTCTCAGCCCCACCCACCTCACAGGGTGTTTGTTGTTGTGGGGATAATAATAACGTACTTTGTAAACTGCTCTGAGTGGGTGTTAAGTCATCCCAAAGGGCAGTATATAAATCAAATGTTGTTGTTGTTACATATGTAAAAGGTAAAATCAGAAGATGCAGACTTTAGTTCTTATGCCCTTCACAAACACTTAAATGCTTCTGTTTTGATGTTTTTGTTTCCTTGGTTTCCTTGGTTTTCCTCAAACACTCTAGTATACTTACTTTTAGTATTTTCTTTCTCTTTCAGAGTTAGGAATGCCAAACTCCAGTGCTCTCATTCAGTTGTTAACTGAATCTGAAGGTCTCCCCAGGCAGTTTCCAACCGCACCCAACCAGGGATTTCTTCATTCTCCAGAGCTACCCCCCTGTTCGACTGAGTAGGGAAAATCTCCTCTCCTTAGAAGATCTATCCCCTTTCTTTACTCCTTTTGGAGCCTGCACTTACTTCCCAAACCTCCTTGCCATCCTTCCCCATTTCTCCTGTTGGTGTTAAAACTACTCTCCATTAGGGCTCCATCTCCCAACCCTTCATGTTGGATCTCTCTCAACTAGGACTGAAAACAGATCCTCCTCTTTCCAGCTCATGCTACCCAATCAGATTCCTTGGAGTAGCCAGTCACTCAAATCTCTCTGTGTCTGTGAGGGATTAACCCTTAACAGTCCTTCAGTTGTGTGTTTACAGCACTTGCAGGCTTTTTTTAAAAAAATACATTCAATCCATCACAGATACCTTTACTTAATTCAGAGTAGGTTTGGATATAGCCTTTGTTTAATAGAGGGAAATATTCATAAGCTCTGAGCTAAAACACCTGCTGTTTTGTTGGAGACAAGCAATCAGTATGTAGATGTAAGGTATTTGAAGTCCCTTATTCATAATGTCTTAACTAATAGCACTGAGGTGTTGAAAGGATCAAACTACTTCACAACCCTTTTAAATGCAAGATCTACCTTTTGATTTCTCTGAGAAGAGGAAGAACGATTGAACATATCATGCATATATTGAAATCTTTTGTGATGTTACTGAAGGTAGCCTCCGATAAGTATTATTACATTTTGATGTGCAAAAGACAGAATGGTGACTGTTTGTTTGAAGCTCATCCATTTCAGGAGAGGTGTAATCACCCGTTTTAAACAAAGCAGTAACCAGGGGCAACGCCAGGGTTTCTGGCACCCGAGAATGCCCCTACGCGTGCACACAGAATGTGTGCGTGCCCCAGACTGCATGATGGTATCACTGCATGTGACGTCATCATGCAGCAAGCCAGCGGAGACTGCCCATGCTCCCAGTCAGGCACAGCGGATGGCTGGGGAGGTGCATGTGCGTCCTCCCAGCCCTCCCACTCCATTGTTCCGCACACCACCCCAGACGCCTGCCACGCCTGGCCCATGGCTGCTGTGCCCAGCCAGGGGTGTGTATTGGCAGTGGCGGTGGTGTCGTGGGGCAGGAGGGCTGGCAGGCTGCAGCAACTGCAGGCCAGGCATGGCAGGTGACTGACGCAGTGAATGAGTGGCTTCCCATCCCTCCCACTCAGCCGCCACCACTGCCACCACCAGCTCCATGGCACATGCCCCCCCCCCCAGCACCGGTGCCTCAGCGCTCAAGGTGGGGGCCGGACCTGCCTCAATGGACGCACTGGTCCTGGCAGTGACCAAGCTTGATGAACTTTAAACTTAGAACAAAAACTCGCGTTCCCAGTTCACTCTTAGATGTAGTGGCATGAAACCACTTTTAATTACAAAGTAAAATGTCTAACTGTCTAAAATAGCCAGATTAATCTTTGTGTTCTTGTCACCAATACTCTTTCAGGGGGTTGGTTCAAATGTGTGGCTGCATCACCGTACAGGCTTCAGCTGCCGCTCACTTACCTCTCTCAGATGTGGTTTATTCTAGGAGGTGGGGTTCACTGCCTTGTGTTCCCCTTTTCCCTTGCACTTGAGTTGGACTACAGTACCCTTGGGGATGCCAGCTACTGAAGCAAGTATTAGAAGTGTTTTTCAGGCTTGAGAATACAAGACGGCAATGATGGTCTCACAAAGTCTTCCTCTTTCCAGTTGATATGAAGGGAATGGAGAATTGGGAGGACACCTTTGCCAGCCGAAACATCTTTCTGAGCATTTGCTTTTCCATTTCTGATGCAAATGTAAAACTGGATTGTGGCCCAGGTGCCCTTGGGCATGAGCCAAAGTGCAGGAAGGACAAGGACCCTTTTGCTGGTTGGCTTGCTGTCAGAGCATTCTTATGTGAGGTAGACTCTGAGTCCAGGATTGGTCCAAGATATAGTTTTGTTTGCCAATTTATTTATACTGCATTCTTCACTGTTGTAAGCTGCTTTGGGTCCCTTCAAGGAGAAAAGTGGAGTACAAATATGTAAATAAACAAATGAAAACTAGGTGCTTTTGAATGTTCAGCTTCCCTCTTCCTTTTTTAAAAAAATTCAATTTGTAAACTATTCAGAAGAACACAAAAGAAAGAAATTCAAAAAAAAGTTTTCCTTAATAATTCCTATTCATAAAGTGGAGCTCCGGGTATAATCACCTAACCTGGTCAATCCAAGTTTTCAGATGTTCAGGTACACTGGGATTGCATTTTATGCCCTTCTCCATACTCACAAGGATCAGAAATATACTCTGTCTGTTAACGTAATGTAATTTACATCACAGTCTATTAAATTCTACACGGCATAAGCACAACATCCCTTAGGGTCAAACCAAAAGAGACATAGGAGAATCTCTGAAATGTTTTATTGCTAAATAGCAGTTACAGGATAATGGCTGCAGTGGAAGGATGTTATATTGTGGATTTTTCTTTCCTTTTCCATGTGCTACCCACCCCAAGACTTTAGGATGGGGAAGGATGGCTAAAAATCTTGAGTCCAATGGCACCTTAGACACCAACAAGATTTTCAGAGTATAATCTTTAGAGAGTCAGAGCTCCCTTCTTCAGACATCCTTCTTCAGAAGGGAGCTCTATCACTCAAAAGCTGACACCGTGAAAATCTTGTTGGTCTCTAAGGTGCCACTGGACTCAAATCCTTCTGTTGTAGCACAGATAAACACAGCTACCCACCTAACTGTAAATCTCAGTCGGTAGATGCAAGTCTAATATTCTCACACATCCAAAGCATTAAATGATATCAAACTCCCCCACCCCCAACAGCTGCTATTTGTCCTGTTGAGGCAACATACAGGAACCTGTTTGTATTCCGTGATGGTGAGAATGTATTGGTGAGGAGAGGGAAGGAGGGAAAAATTGATTCCTCTGCCTCTTTGATTGGCGGAGGTCTGCTCACTCAAAAAGCAGAAGGCAATGGTTTTACCCTTCTGCACTACAATCTCCTGACAGGTGTGGCTGGCTATGATTCCACACGAGTCTCGCAAACCTGAAATAACCTTTGCTGAGATTGGGAATGGTTGCTGGTGGAAGGGGAGACTCAGGGCCTACAGCACTTTCCATAGTTGTATTGTAAGATCCAGCCATTTGTTTGAGGTGGTCTTTGGGGTTCAATGTTAAACTGGGACAATCCTTCCAAATTAAAGTTTTATTCTGTTTTACTGGGAGGTTTTCTTTCTTTTTTCATGTACTACCTACCTGACCTTTTTTAGGATGGAGGGATGACAGCTATGAATGTCAATACAAAGATACATGTGTCAGATACTCCCACACAACCAAAAAACAAAAAGATAACAGAGCCCAACATTTAGTGGTAACTAAAGGTAATGTGGTTGGGCACTTTATCCTTTGTCTTTCCTACCGACTAGAATAGTATTCAACAAATTATTTCAAAATGGGCCAGATGTCATTTTGGGCTTTGGGCTTGTTTGCTGCTGTTTCAAACTCCCCAAATAAGCTGATTTATTTTTCTCATATTTCTCATAAATAATTATGCAAACATCACTGGAAAACCCCAGAAGAGAAATTTAAATTTTACAAAGAAAACATAATGCCTCAAGGCCCAAATGTTGCATGTCTCCTTTTTTAAAAAAATCCTCTCCACTGCTTTCCCATTTGTTTTAATTATAAACTTTTAGTTGAGGAGGGGAGTAGTTTTGTAAGCTTTATAGTATCAACAGGATAAAGTTTCTTCTCCAGTTTGTTTGAATAGGCACTAGAGTCTCTTTTAAATCTTATTGCAAAGTAAACATATGAGTACTGGCACCTCTTTTTTAAGATAAAAGTTTCATCCAGTTCCTTGTTGCATATATCTGAGGCACTATTTTCTTGTTACAGGGCAAATGTTACTTGTGCTTCAGGTAGCATTAACATTTCTCATTATTTCTTCGTTCATTCCACAGAACAAATGCATTTATCCGCCAAAGACTTACCTGGCAGATTGTGTTAATGCCTCGTATGCAGTGAAATTCATTACGATGATTATCAGAACCAAGGAGACAGCTGTTTTGCCAGAAAATGGCAAGAAACTAAAATCTTTGAAAGTTCTGTCTTTTACTGGTGTGGCATAAGGGACAGAAGGGTGATCTGGGAAGTTCCCAGTTTGAAACTTATCTCTGACAGGCTCCCTGGGTCTCTTTCCACCCATCATGGGATATTATCCATTCATCATACTATGGCAAGCATTTGCATCTGGACTGTTTTGGATGCACAGGGAAATCCAGCTGCAAATTATTACCATAGCATAATGATAGAGAAATATCCAACGATGTGTGGTTGCAGCCTTGGAGGCCTTAGGTAAGCCTCCAAGGATAATAACATCGTTTTCCTGGCCTTCTTTGGAGAGATATTCTAAGAAGTAGCTACTGTGTGTGTAATGCATTGAACACAGAATACACATTATGAATGCAAAGTATTAAGTCATACAAGCTCATGCATAGCCCTTAGAGCCATGGATCCCTCTGTTTAAATGAGGCATGAGAGGCAATTGGCTGTGCTGGATAGAATCCAGCCAATCAGAAGGCTAGAAGAAATTCCTTTAAAGGGATTCCTTTAAAGGGCGCTTTGCCTTCCTCAAGTAAGCATTTGCTACATGCTGCTATTTTACATCTTCTGAGAATATTCAAGAGTAATTAGTTTTACTTACTCTCTAGAAGAGGGCTAGATCCACCTCTAGAAAAACGGCACTCCTGGGACGCGCTTGCGCGCTTACCCAGGTGCCGTAATTTGCCCTCCTGCCTGGAGAAAGAGCAGGAGCTTTCCCAGGCATCCGGGTGCTTGGGGGGGCATGGCCTGGCCGGTTATAGGCCAGCCCTGCCTCCTCTCCATTGCAGTTCACCTTGCAAGCTCGTCCCACCCTCCGCTCCCCAAGTTTATGCAGTACAGGACTAGCCGGTCACTGGTTTTCAGGGCCAGGTAGTAATTTTTTCGCTTCTCACCTGATTGGCCGTTGGTGAGGGGTGTTTTTCGCCTACCTTGTACTGCTGGTTTAGGTTGATGTGGTTTTAGGAATTTTTGAGTGCTGGCAGGTTAGTTTGGGTAGGCAGAGCGGGCCGGTGAGACCCGGTGGCACATCCCCATTGGTGGGGAATGGGGATCTGTCTCGGATTGGCTGGACGGCTTTACGGCTGCCAGCTGAGAGGGCAGGCTGCCCTGGGACCCCCTGGAAAAGGCCTTCCCTCGGGCTTTATGGCTGGGGCGTATGGCGCTTTAAAGGGGGGAACCATTTGCCTGGCTGGCCAGGTTACAGCCATGCAATGGATGGCTCGCGCCTGGGGCAGGGGGTGCTCACCCATGCAGGTCGAGGAGCAGGTCCAGGTGACCCCTTGGCTCGACCAGTACCTCTAGTTATACTCTTGCCGTTATTACGTTATTAGGTTATTATAAATAAATCGGTCAATAAAAGGCCCTGTTTCACCCAAGCCTTGTGTACGTCTCTTTATTCCAAATAGGGGGGCAAAGCTCTGTTTCTAGTCTCCAGTAGAAATGGGCATGAACCAGGAAAATTCCAAACCATGTGGTTCATGGTTCATTGCATTTTATGAACCATGAACTTTTGCGAATTTGCCCAAGTTGGAAATGTACTAAACAAGAAGGGAAGTTTTATCATATGTGGTGGACATGTAAGAAAGCAAAGAGTTTCTGGTTGCAGATATAACCATCAATTCAGAAGATTTTGAAGGACAAAATCCAGTTGAAACCAGAGACTTTTCTGTTGGGAATGATGGATAACCAGCTGGAAAGAACTCTTGGAACTTTGTTTGCACAAAAATGGAGAACTCCAACATTGCGTACAATGGAGGAATAGAGGATAAAAGTTTTGGAGTTTGCGTCAATGGCAAAACTTATGTCACTGATTAAAGACATTAGCTACATTTGTGGCTGAATGGAAACCGTTTATAGACTTTTTACATGAAATAGATAATAATGACTTGATGATACCTGGATTTATGGATTAAGAAACATGAACAATAGAAAAAGAGGCCTCTTATGTTTAACATAGAATAAGTGAGACTTTGAAGACAATGTATATTTGTTGCGGAGAAAATTGGAACTCAATTTGTAGTTTAGTTTTAGTCTTTTCCTTTCCCTATCTTTTAAAACTGTTTTTTTTCCTTTATTACTATTAGTTATTTGTTTAGTTTGTTATTATATGTCTATATGTATTATTAGTGTGTCATTAGAATGTTGTGTTTTTTATCTTTTAGGTTATTATTTATTGTTTATACCTTTTATGTTTACTGTTTACCGTTTAAATAAAGAAAATTTATACTGGAAAAAAAACTTGCCCCGGTTTACAAACCGGTTCATTATGTTCGTGAAAATGTCACTTCTGGATCAGCAGAAGGTCTGCAGAGAGCCCATCCCCCCCCAATTGCCTAGGAAACTGATTGATCAGCACCAGGCTGTCTGCAGTGACAAACCAAAATACAAAACAAATGAACCGGGCTAATATTCATCACAGTTCATGAGAAATGAGCTCCCATAAACCGCTGGTTCACAAACCATGAAGTAGCCTGGTTCGTGACAAACTTCAGTTTGTATTTTGGTTCATGCCTGCCTCTAGTCTCCAGTATACTCACTTTAAAAAGCAGGCACCACTAGTTTGTACTGACCAGATCTGAATTGGCATATAAGCTCCTAGGGAGAATGGCAGTCCTTGAGATGTATGCATTCCAGGCTTAAAAGTGAGCTGTAGATAGTGTCATTGTCTGTAGAGGACAGAAACATATAAGAATAGCCATGCTAGATCAGACCAAATGTCCATCTAGTCTACCATCTTGTTTCATACAGTGGCCCACCAGATGCCTCTAGAAGGCCTGCAAACAGGGTGAGGATGATACAGCATTCTCTTTTTCTGTATTCAGAGAGCTGCTTCCTCAGAACATAGAGATTCCATTGAATTGTTGTGCATAATAGTTGTTTATGGAACTGGAAACCATGAATTTGCCTATCCCCTGTTAAAGCAAACTAAGCAGTGGCCATTATTAGCTATAGAAAGCAGGTTAGGCATGACAAATTCCTGTCCCCCACCCCCACCCCAAATTCACCCTGAAGGGTAAAAGGGTAAAAAGACCACAGGAGTGAAGACACCACTTTCAAGATAATTAGATGTTTTTATTTCTGAGCAGTTTCTTCATAGGACTAATGCCCTGACCTGAATAGTCCAGAACAGCCTGATTTTGTCAGATCTTAGAAGCTAAGTAGGGTTGTCCTTAGTTAGTAATTGGATGGGAGACCTCCAATAAAGACCAGGGTCACAGAGCCAGGTGATGGCAAACCACCTTTCTTAGTCTCTTGCCATGAAAACCCCAGCAGGGGTCACCATAAGTCTATGACTTGAGGGCAGGATTTCATAGTCTGAAGAGGGCCCATGCTAACAAAATAGCTGCATCTAATCCTCCCCCCCCCCCCCCCGCCAACACCCCAAAACCTGACTTCTCCCTACTCTGGAAAAAACAGGTTGATTCTTTAGATAACCTCTATTTATATAATTCTCTTTACAAGGAAAAAGCAACTGATGTCGTTTTGTATTGAAAGGTCTATCAATGACAGTGATAAATGAACTATTTCTTTGCAGCTGTGTTGATCCAGAAGTAAAATCCAAAATGCCAAGAACTCTATCCATGTAATGCCTTTTACTGGCACTAACCCAAGACACATAGCAGTGTGCAAACTGTCAAGTTCTCCAGGCCAGATGTTACAAAATAAAAAGAGGAGGGAAGCATTGTACGAAACAGAATATTGTACTGCACGGACCGTTGATCTGATCTAGCACAGTTGGTCTTGTGTTCTAGTTGGAAGCCACAGGCAAATTAACATTGCAGTTGCATGATTTATGCACTAGGTGGAAATCTATTGCATTCCTCTTTTGTGTAATTAAAAGGCACAGAACTTTTGTGTTTTCAAAATGTATTTAAAAACAACAACCGGAACAGAGAGGTGAAAATGCAGACTGAAAAAAGGTAACGGGAGGAACAAGAATCACTGCTTGATTTCAACTCCTCTTAAATCTGCAGTTATTCAGTAGCTGTACTACTTGGAGGAAAAGAAAAGCCATTTTGCTTCCTCATAGCTCATCTGGGGGATATCATCTTAGTAAATATTGACTCAGTGCTGTCAGATGAATGCTTAATAGGAACATTGTTCATACACAATAAACCTGGTGAAATGACGTGAGTTGCATGCATTCAGAATTGAATCCAGCAGAATGCCTGGGCTTTCCTTATTCTCTTTTTAATGCTCTGATTTCAAATCAATGGGAACAGATAAAATGGGGTGATGTTTAGCAGACAGCAAAACTGGTAACTCACACTGAACTTCTGTCCATATGACTCCCCTAGTCTAAGTGTAAAAGGGGCAAACAACACTGGACTCAGTTGCTGCTGAATCTCATCTGAGATGGCTCTAACATCGCTGGTAGTTACCCACTGGTATTGTGCAACAGAAGGGCTGCTCTGGCCAACATATGGTAGTTCTGTGGATGTGTGGAGTACTGGATACATCTTTGCAAAGATGTTTTGAAGGAAATGAGTGAGATGGAGGGAGGAGGTGGGTTGTTGGTACACTTAACTGAATGCAGGGAGTGGTTTAGCTCTAGCAAGTGGCCCATGCTAGATGGTCCAAAAGTAGCTGTCTGGGTGGACTGTGTGGTGGGAAGTATACTTTCTGTAGTTGCTCAGCTTGCTAAAAGGTCTGAAATGGCAAGAGCCTGGGATACTCTGCACCAGGAATGGAATGCATTTAAAACAAAAACGCCCAAAAATGTTGTTTACTGGTTATTGTGTCAGAGTAAGGTCTAGGAGATCTGTGTTCAAATCCCCACTCTTCCATGAAAATTTTCTGGATAACCTTGGGCTAGTCATGATGGCTCTCACTCTAATCTAATTCACGTGGCTATTGTGAGGATTTAAAAAAGAGGAAGGAGAATGGTGTTGTAAGCCACTTTAGTAAAGACCGACTAACTTTATTGTAGCATAAGCTACAATACATGGCCCTCACTCCCTGCACCCTCCCCTCACCACCTATACATCTCTGGCCAGTTTCTTCATACCCTCCACGCGTCTGATGAAGAGAGCTGTGGTTCTCGAAAGCTTATGCTACAATAAAGTTGGTTCGTCTTAAAGGTGCTACTAGACTTTTTACTATTTTGCTACTACAGACTAACACGGCTAACTCCTCTGGATCTCATAAGCCACTTTGGCTCTCCTACTGGGGATAAAAGTAGGGTATAAATGATTTAATTGGGCTTAACTTGTTCTAGTGCTGCAGGGAAATTGTGACAGAACAGATGTTTAACATGCAGGAAGTCCCAAGATCAACCCCTGGTATTACCAGGTAAAAGTTCTTAAGGATCAGCTGGTGGGAAAGACCTTGTCTCTGCCAGCCAGATGCTGGTGGCCCGAATAGACAACACTGAGCTTGACGGACCTTGATGGGTCTGGTTTGGTATGAGGCAGCTTCATGCGTATTCAAAATCAGCCCTACCCACAGTGTCGGGTCACAGCTCCTGCAGTGCATCTCCTCTCTGTCCTGGCGACACTTTTATCCCGCTCTTCTTTCTACATACATGTTTTCTCGCAGTGTTTCCCTGCAACAATCCTTTGAGCTAAGTTAGGCTAAGAGACAAATTGATCCAAGGTCATCCCATGAGCACCATGCAGCCTGCACAGACTCCCACTTCATCTTGCTCCCTGAGTGTATTTTGAAAGGAACTTAGTAGCAGCTAAAATATTCTTTAGCCTGCCTTCAAAACTGGACAAATGTTCCCACTTTGATTTTTATTGTACTTTGATGAAGCCCTCCATTTATATTTTTAGTCATTTATACACCACCTTTCTAGATCCTTGAAAGCTTTCTTCTTCCCTGATTGTAGACCTGTAGGTAGTGCTTATGTCCCATTACATTGAAAAGGCTTGAATTGCAGTATTTCTGTCAATTTTTTTAAAAAAATCCAGTGGTAGGAAGCTATACTTGCCATTCTGTTGCCGAAAAACAACCTGGGCTCCCTGGAGGACTTGTGATTGGCTGCTATGTAGCTTCTGCATTCTTAATGCTCCGAGCTGTTCTTCAATAACTGGAAATCATTCACAGGGGAGCTGTCCAGCTGCTGCTTCACACAAATTTGTTTTTATTGTGGAGTTTAACTCAAGTACAGTTCTCCCTGTGCCAGTTTGGCACAGCCCCTCCACACTTCAATGTGCTTAGCAGGGTGTGCCCTTTGGCTGTGAGTTTATTGTATCACCAGTGTAACCACTAAGAAGTGTGTTCTTTTCAAGCTCTTATTCGTCTCTGTTTGACAGACTGTGCTGGAATCAGGTAAGGAACATGGCAGTGAAGTTAGATTAAGCATTCTGCAAATCACAGCTTGAAGACTTAGTGGGGAAATCCAAAGATTACAGAGGAACTTTCAGAAAGTGACATGAAAAAAGGCATGAGAGTCGAAGCACAAGCTTTTACGGTTAAAAGATGCTGCAGGAACTCAGCGTTGTAATCTCCATCACAAAATTAAGAGACTAAATGCAATTAAACAGTGTTGTATGTTAAGTAATTAAGTCATGTTCAGATCCTCCACACCAGGGAACTGATTGGATGGGAAACCCCTACACAATCAATGCCACCAATAATAACTGTAATATCTGCACACATAACACAGCTGTACAAGACAGCACCTTGGAGAAGTGGGTGTCATGTAAATTGGTGTATGTGTAATTTTGCGTAATTCAACTGTTTATTTTTCTAGTCCAGCATCCCCTTTCCAAGAATGGCCATCCAATTCTTCTGAGAAGCCCACAAGCAAGGCGTATAGGCAGCAGCCTGACTCTAGTGCTGTGTAGTGGTTAGAGCATTGGATTAGGATCTGGGAGACCCAGGTTCAAATCTGCCATGGAGTCTTGCTGGGTGACCTTGGGCCATCCCACGCTGTCAGCCTAACCTACTTCACTGGGTTGTTGTGAGAATAAAATACAGAAGAAGCGAGCTGCTTTGGGTGCCCATTGGGGAGGAAGGCATGATATAAATGAATAGATAAATAAATAGCCTGACTCCAATGGAAGTACCCCAGGTGGAAAAGCCAAAAGGGTGATTTTACACACTCACAGCAGCACCAACGTTCCCATGATTTTGAGAGGCCAATGGTCAGAGTCAGTATAAGACAGCTTCCAATGAGCATGTGAGTCACATTTATTTACACTGAATTTCATTTGCTGTAATGTTTCTATTTCATTTGGTTTGGAGAGTTATTTCTGGGGTTTATCATTGTCTGTTTTGGATTTCACCATCCTGAATAATTTGGTGTCATCTGTAAACTTCGCCACTACACTGCTCACTCCTTAGCTATTGTAAATCTCCTGTCCTACAGAATCAACAATTTAAACCATCATAGCAGCTTAAGAACTAAAGAGGATCAGTCTCAAGAGCTAAATCTGTCTGCACTCAAAATATGGCTTTTGATTAAGCTTATACCTCTTTAAACTTGTTTTATAATAAGGGGTCCTATAGTGTGGGCCAAAGCATTTTGTCTCAAAAAGAGATATTAAGAACACACAAAAATTCTTGGGATTTGGAATTAACCCTTCTGTTCTCATAAGGGGGTGTGAAACTGTTGCACTTTCCCTCTGGGATGCAGGTTCTTTCCTCTGGCCAACCACTCCTGGATCATAGCTCACCAGTTTCTGCCTTCCTTTAGCTCACGGGAAATCTTAGGTCAGTTGCACTCTCTCACTCTAACCTGCCTCACAGGGCTATTGTGAGGATAAAATAAGGAAGGGTGGATTACATATGAGAGGGAAGGCAGCATGGTATAGCCCAGTCTTGTCAGATGCTTTTATTTTATTTTCCAAACTTAATGGCAAAGAACTTCAGGAGTGAATCATAGGATTCTTCTGTAATTAAGACATGAATTGATTAAAATCCACACATTTTTTCATAGGAATGTTACATGATACATGGGAAGCCCTAATGCTTAACTTTAATGCACCTATGTAACCATCATGGGAATGAATCCAAGTCTATTCTAGATATTATAAATGCAAAATATAAATATTAGACATTTATATCTTTTTTTAAAAAAAATCTTTTACTCTTTTGACCCTTACCTAATTTTTATTTTCCCTAATTATTTTATTCCACATCACGCTGCTCCTTGAACCTCATCTTTTTTCTTCTTGTTTTCCCTTTTTTCCCTTTTTCTGATATCTGGATCACTTGCCTCTTCCCACTCATCAGACTGAGTCTTTCATCTGTTAATCACGGAAAGTAATTTAACCAAGTGTCGTATGTGTGTGTAAGGAGTGTGTGGATGTAAGCAATGGGTTGCCAGTGGCTGATAGGTTCCTTCCATAACCAGCCAGTCTGGTTGCTTTCAGTATTAGTAGATAGTGATGGAATGGCTAGACACTCTGTGGGCATGACCATCTTAACTCAATGATAATGTTGCATTCTTGCCCCAGGGAGGGGCAGAGGTAGATTAATGTCAGAAGCTAAGCAGGGTCAGTACTTGGATGAGCAACAACCAAGTGTAGTAGCACAAGAACATAGGTGAAACACTTGTACTTGTGACGAAGGAGGAGTTGAATCCTCTAGCAGTATGGGCAGAGGCAGCAGTCCTTCTGCCAAGGAAAAGCAGGGATGGAGATAACTCATCCGAGCCACCACACACACATGCACACATCCCTTCAAGCACAACCTTCCTTCCAGAAGCCCCCACTCACATAGCAAGATGTTGTGACTGGATGCCACTACCTGCTAGCAGGGATTTAAAATCCTACTAGCAACCCTTTTTAAAAAGCAGAGTGGGGCGGGGGGGGGGGTGAGATCCAGGAAAGAAAACCAGAGAGACACAAGGATGAAAGGAATACTCACATTCAGGGCTTTTTTTCAGCGGGAACACGGTGGAACAGAGTTCCAGAACCTCTTGAAAATGGTCACATGGCTGGTGTCCCCACCACCTGATCTCCAGACAGAGGGGAGTTTAAGTTGCCCTCCATGCCGCTTGTGGTGTGGAGGGCAATCTAAACTCCCCTCTGTCTGGAGATCAGGGGGTGGGGCCACCAGCCATGTGACCATTTTCTCCAAGGGCAACCCACTGAGTTCCACCACCTCTTTTCCAAGAAAAAAAGCCCTGCTCACATTACATGCTGTAGTGTATAATAGTCCTCTGATTTTTCAGGAAGCCTACACTATTGCAGAACAGGAGGTTCATGGCCTGTTCCTCCCCCTCAAAATCATTCCACTCAAGTTGTTGTTCTTTCCATGAAGAAAGGGTCCTACAGTGAGGAAAACAGCTTGGGAAGAGTGATCTTGAGCCAGAAAATCTCTTTGCCACCCAGCTGCTATTCTGTTCAAGATTTCAATTTTCTGTGGTTTTTTTCTCCCTAAATAAAAATAAGAAAGTTCCATGCAATTGCATGTTATGTGTACTTTGACCCTAACAAGAGTCCTGCCACAGCAATATTGCAAGGGTAAAAAAGGGCAGTGGCAAACCCCAGGAATGATGACCTTTTCAGCATTGTTAAATTACTTTCTATGCTCTGATGCTTTTATTTTCTTTTCCAAACTTTTTTTCTGTCTCAATTAGTTCTTTACTGGAGGCCTCTCTTCAGGCTGCAAAGACAAATTTGGATCATTTTAAGCAGTAAATATTTCATAACAAACAAACTGTTCATTCAAGAGAGTACGTACCACAGAGCAATTGGGAATGTGTTTTGAATTTTTTATGCCAGAGTTGAGCCAAATATGTTTCCAGTTTTATTCTTGGCACTGCAAACAGCGAAGCTGCTGACCTGAGAGTCATCTTGGCTCTTTCATTCTAATTAGTGGACCTTAGCCTAGATTTTGAATGTGCCCAGCACACCCACTGAAAGCAATGGTGTGCAAAGAATGCCCGATTCTTTGCCGTGCTGCCATTTCACTGGAGAATCTGAGAGTGTTTACTTTCTTTCTGTGGAGAGTATCTCAGCTGTTTCTAGTAAGAGATGCTAACAGCTTCTGAAATGAACTTCCTCTGTTTCTTTGCCAGTTCACAAGATCATTTCCTTGCTTAACTTCTCAGTGGGGGCTAGATTGGAAGAGAGAAAATGAGTTTCTGGACACCTGCCACTCATGTGGCTGCAGAGGTGATGAGCTTGAAAGGGATGCCGTAAATATAAAAATCACAACCCTTCTCCACCTCAGATGTGCAATATTCTCAAAGCAGTGAGAAATCCTTACTTTTTTTTTCAGTGACAAAGTCTCTCATGACAAAATGTGGACAACACATTTGCCTTTATTTTTTATTTCCTGCTCCAGTGAAGGCCGCTGCTGCCAATGGCTTCAAGCATATAGTACTGTAGATTACTATTGGATGGGCTACTTTTTTAGAATTTTTAATGACAGCCATTAACAGACAGCGACTTGCGTCATCATAATAAGACAGAGACACTAAAGGAGTAAGTCTCAACACAAAATGTAAAGCATTTCAAAAATGAGTGTCTTTTAAGTTGAAGGTGACAGCATCAACTGTGGTATCACAAGGCAGAAGGGGGACAGAATTTACTCATATATGCAGTCGTCATTTCCCAACTACTCAAGATGTTTGAGATATTGAGATACAGCTAAACAGTCCATTAGAGATTTGGCTTTCATTCTCACTGCCTGCAAGCAAGCCCAACTGGTGGGTTATAAAGTATCCCTGCTAGAAAGCTGAGTATTTGAGTTATCTGTCCAGTTTTAATCCCACCCTTTTTTGTGTCTTGGGCAGCACACATGACTGTCTCCTCTTTCATTATATTCTCCTAACAGCCATATGAAATATGTTCAGCTAAAAGAAAACAGCTGTCATCCATTTATGGCTGAGTGGGGGATCTGAAAGTATGACTTGCCAAACAGTTTAACCACTGTGCCACTGTGAGTTATTCCCCAAAGAAAGATTTACAGACAGTAAATATTATGGATGGCTTTAAAAGGGGGTTAGACAGATTCATGGAGGATAGTCCATCAGTGGTTACTTGCCATGGTATGGTGTAGTATAGTGCTTAAGTGGTTGGGCTGTAGATCAGCACTCCGTTGGTTCAAATTCCACTCAGTAGGTGGCCCCGAGTAAGCCACTCCTGTCAGCCCCAGCTCCACAGCAGCATTGTGAGAATTATGATAACATTTACTTTCTTCACCACTCTGAGTGAGGCACTAATCTGTCTAGAAGGGTGATATATAAGTACAGTTATTATTAAAGGGATCTTTCATATTCAGAGGCAGCAAGCCTGTGAATATCAGTTCTGGAACATCAAGGGAAGACCTTTGGATATCCAGGGAAGTGAGGGCCAAGCTACACATGACGAATGACACTTGAACGGCAAGTGGATTGAGTGGAGGGCAAGTGAACAGGGAGAAATACACTTGCTGTTCAAGTGTCATTCGTCATGTGTAGCTTGGCCCTGAGTGAAACAGGTTGTTGGACTTGCTGGACCACTGTTCTGATCCAGCAGAGCTCTTCTTATTTTCTTATCCTTGAAGGAAATTTTAGCAATCAACAGAAGCAGTAGAACCAGAGCAAAATAAATCCAGAGCAGTAGACATCCAATGAACCATTGCTGTGACTCTTGAGACTTGGAAATGTGGTCCAGAAGAAAAGTCATCAGCTTCTATTTGACACCAAATCATGAATGTGTCATTCAGTAAAGCTGAAATGGTTATGGGGGAGGGATCAAAAATTGTAATTTTTGGAAATAATATTTTGACTAAAATTTCAATTTCAATGCGAGGTGTCAGGATTCAGGGATGAAGAATGAATGGTCAAGCCCAATTTGAACTTTAGAAAAATGCAAAGCTTATTAGAATTTGGATTTTATTATCAATGTTACAGGAGAAAAGTTCACAATGAATTAGACTAACTTTTTTCAGCTCTAGTGAAACACAGAATACTTTTGCTACAAGAACCTGCCTTAGTGCAATTCCCACAAAATCTCCATACAGAATACTACAGGTACATCCTTATTCCATTCCCACACTGTATGTTTTGTGCCACATCAAATGCTACTCCAGAAGTCTTATACTTTCAGAAGCAGCTTTTCAGGGATAACAAGCCAGCGCTGGGATTTGCATGTGTGTGATCATTATGATCTTAAGCAGGGTTTCCATCCAACCACTATTCCCTCTCCGTGATTTCTCTCTCTCTCTCTCTCTCTCACACACACACACACACACACACAAACACACACTGCCCCATTCCTATCCTAAGCTCATCACAGAAATAAAAAATCCACAGAATTCAGTGGGAATCCAATCCAAAAAAGCTTGCTTTGAATAGGGAGTGTGTTCAGAATTACAGTTTCATCTGGAATGGTACGAGCCATTTTTTGTCTGGCATAGAGATGTGGGGAGGGGCGCAGCTGCATCTACTGAATTTCTGCTTGGCATGCAGCTCTCAAAGGCTTAAGAGTCCTGCCTGAAAAAATTCCTTATGGTTAGTGCTCTGAGTGCTCGTCTTGTAACTGGTGCTTATTTAGCAAACTGTGCACACGCTTAATTGTTTCTTCCACAACCGTGTCACTTTAAGCCTCTAGCTAGATCTTTCCAAATGAATGAAATTGATTCTTTAGTGTGTCATGTTAATTGGTTTCTTTTAGTGTCCAAGTTAAAAATTATAACAACATACACAAACTGAAATTTAAGAAAACTGTTTAAAAGAAGAGAATGAAGACTGAGTATGCTACTGAATTTTGCAAGTCCACCATTTTGATACAAAGATCCCGGATTCTGTTTTACTTCTCCTTTGTGGAAATGCAACCATAGGTCTGTATTTCTGTGCTATTTCTAGTTTCCTCACAATAAGTTTTACATAATTTTATCATTATTTTTCCATAGTTTGGGGGTTGGGAATTTCTTTTTTCTCAGATTCACTTTTCCAGCTATGGCCATTGATTCCTCCTCTTCTTTCTCTTGTAAAAGAGGGATTCTCTTGCTTCAGCCCTTGCAGTTGTTCTGTTAGAAACCACGGGAGTATGCTCCAGCAGGAGGACAGAAAGGCTTGGGAAGACATTGCCTGCCTCTGAGCATCTACAGAGTGAAATTCTGAATTTTTTTAGAACTTCCCTTTCTGCCCATCCTGTCTTTGAATTTCTCTTTGTTCAAAATAGAATTTATTAGAAACTGTCTTCAAATTCCTAAAAAGAGAAAAGGAAATGGGTTGTTGGATTTCAGGGAGAACCTGGGAATAAAGAGGAATAAAGAGGAATTAAAAAATTTCTTTTAACAACCCTATTTTTTCATCAACTGCATTGAAATGGCTTATAAGGCTGCAAACCTAAGGATGCTTCCTTGACAGTAAGCCCCAATGAATGATAGGGAACCTCATTATGAATAGACCTGCTTAGGGTCATTCCTTTTCTCAGTTAAAAATACTATATATAATAATGACATAAAGGAAACAAATTGAAAAATGCTCACAATGTCAAAATACAAAACCAAACAAATGAAAAGTGGTATATTTTGCCACCCCTAAGTGGTATATTTTCCCATCATGCATTTCTGTACAAAGAGGGGGAAAGAAGTTGCCCTTGTAGAGGTGTAAAACCTGCAACAGTCCAATCCCAACTCTAAAGCTGAAAAGTGGTTCCGCTTTACAATTTAATGTAGTTTAAGCTTCCCAGCTCTTCATGATGCAGAGCTCTGTTTGTATCACGCAGGTCCACCATGGGAGACTCAGACAAGCAGAAATGATTAGATTTTCCATCACTCTGCTAATGCCGTCAAGCCTGCTGAGCTTTTCATAAGGCTCCAACTTGTGAAAATCTTTTGTGTTGTGAGGGAGCATAGTTAAGCCTGATCGGTACATTGTCCCAGAAGGCACAGCTGTGTTAACATGAGCAGAAGAAAATCCCAAAATGCATTTGCTTCAGGTACAGTTGTTATCACCTGTATTGCTCTGGCTGTCTTTGTGGGATGACGTCATTCAATGGTGGTGTTATTCTAACCCACTATAAGCAAACTATTTTATCTACCTTTCTATCTGTCTGTCCCAGTTGTGTCCCATTCTCACTAGGGATGGATGAGCAACCCCTGCACAGCTCACCTAAGATTTCATCCCAACAAGCTAAGCTTTTCTGAGCCTAATAAAAGCTCCTTTTATTAAAGCTGAATTCCAAGCTCTCGGAGGCCAGAACGCCCTGGCACGTGCATGGCAGCAGGGGTGCCATGGGTTTCTAGGTACCCCCTCAATTAGTCCTCCCTTCTCTTATTTCCTTCCAACTTATTTGCCCTGAAGGGGAGCAACAGGCTATATGAGGCAAGTTAGAGAAGAAGGAAAATACCACACCATCTCCCTCCACGCTCCCTTACAGTATAGACTCTGAATTGTAATCCCCGAATACCTACTGGTTCATGCCATATGTAAAATCTATAGCAGTCCAACGAAAGTGCTATGCACTATTATTGACAGGGAAACATCAGTTCCCTATACAGGCACATGCCCTTTCACCACTGTAATAAATATGTACATGTTATATAAATTATTCCTAATGTCAATATATATTACAAGAGATTAAAAATAAAATGGATTGGGATGTAAAGACTTTTTCTTGGGACTACCAAGAGGTACATTTTGAACATTTGAACCGGACATACATGCTGAATGTGGAGTGTCAAAAGAGGGTGGGGAAGGGGGTTGTTTGCATTTTTGCAGACAGTTTGGCATCCCAAAAAGACGTGTGAGCATGAAAATATCAGAGTGAAAACATCATTGGTAGATGAATCATCATAGCCAAACCCCTTACTGGGTCTCCTCATACAAAGGAGCTACCTTGGGCATTGTGAAAAGGCAGGATATAAATATTTTAAATAAATAAATAAATAATAGGCATGGTGAGTCCTGAAAATCTGGCAAATATCCTAAATACTTGGCAAAGAATTACCCTTATTTTTCCACAATTTTCCCAAGGGGATTTGTTTGCTCCTCTGCTGACAGAACTATGCTTCATTGCCCCTTTAACAATCTCCTCAAATTGCAGAAGGAGAAGTACCCAGATCTATGATATCCTCCTTGTCTCCCAGGTAACTCCATCAAGCCAAGAAAACACAGTGGAAAACACATCTGGAAAGACTGCAAGCTTCAGGGCCAAGCTTCGTCTTTGCCTGGGAAACAGTCATTTGTCTAGGCAGCCGCTTAATCCTGCCTGCCTGATTCTGCTCAGTCTTGAAGTCTCATGTCTCCTGCTTCCCACTCCTTTGAATATTGAGGCTGCCTAGGGTTGCCAGCTCCAGATTGAGAAATTCCTGGAGATTTGTGGGGGTAGAGCTAGAAGCAGGTGGGATTTGGGGAAGTAAGAGACCTTAGCAAAGTATAATGCAACAGTGCCCATACTGCAAAGCAGCTATTTTCTCCAGAGGAAGTGATATTTGTGGCCTGGAGATCAGTTGTCATTCCAGGAGATCTCCAGCCACCACCACCTGGAGGTTGGCAACCCTAAGAATGCCTGTGGCCTAGAGTTGAAACTGGGGAAAATCTGGGAGGGGATGGAACCATGTCATTCACTACAATCAGTTCTTGTTAGGGATTAGAGATGGGCATGAACTAAAATACAAACCAAAATTAAGCACGAACCAGGCCGGTTCGTGGTTCACAAACCATGGTTCATCAGATCCCATTTCTGACAAACTGCTACGAACTTTAGACTGTTTCGTTTGGTTTGTTTTTTGGTTCATCATGACTGCAGACAGCCTGGTGCCAATCAATCAGTTTCCTAGGCAACAGGGGATGGACTTCCTGCAGACCTTCTGCTGACCTAGAAGTGACCTTCTTCTGGCCCAGAAGTGACCTTCTGCTGACCCAGAATTTTCTGAACCGGATGTGACATTTTCACGAACCAAGTGAACTGGTTCATGAACCAGGAGCAAGTTTGTGAAAGTTCATGGTTCGTGGTTTGTGGTTCATGAAATGTGATTAACCACAAACCGTGTAGTTTGGTTTTTTTCCAGTTCATGCCCATCTCTATTCGGGATCCCATTCCCCTAGTGGGGGTGGGGGAATCCCCCACTCCCACCTTTCTCCTTTCACCACCACTTGCCTGGCCAGTGGGGGTGAGTGGGGAACGGGCATACCAGGCACACTCCCAGAGCCAGTGTGACAGTGTTACTGACATCATCTCGCTGCCCCAAGGGTGCTCCTGCACTTTGCAGCGAGCCAATTTGAGCCCCAAATGGGCCAAATCAGGCCCGTTTGAGGACCAATTCAGCCCACTGTGAAGGGCATGCACCCTCCCCCACTTTGCACAATGGCATCACTTCCCAGAAGTGACATCATCATACAGGTGTGTTACTGTTAGGAAGAAGAGAAAGGTAAGTGCCGGGTCCCCTCTCTCCTGCTGGGAGTATAAGGGGACCTAGCAATCCTAGTTCTCATTCATAGAAATCAGAAGCGTCCAGTCCATCCTAGGAGCCACCACCAAGGAAAGGCCTTGGCCATCCAAGGTACTAGTTGGCCCCTGTGTGAAACAGGATGCTGGACTAAATGAATTGCTGATCTGATCCACCAGGGATATTTTTACATTCTTATATACTTGAATCATGAAACCTGGTACAAACCCTGTACTGGCCGTTCCTTACAGGAAATTTTATTTATTTAGATATTTTATATCCTTCTTTCTCCCCAATGGGAGGGAAAACAGTTACAATGTCATTCTTCTCACCTCCATTTTACCCTAACAGTAGCAACACTCTGAGGGTAGGCTGGGCAGAAAGAATAACTGGATCAAGGCCCAGTGAGCTTCCATGGCTAGGGATGCCAGACCCACACTCCCATCCCCCACACTCTGCCCCGCTTACCTGGCCAGCAGGAGGAGTGCACCTTCCCCTGTGGCGCTGCACACTCCCATGTGCTGCTGCCACCTGGATTGGGCCTGTCTTGGCCTGAATCAGGCCCAGATTGGGGCCGTTGCAGAGCACAGGAGTGCTCCTGCCCTCCACAGCAGCCCCAAATGCACTCATTTCATCCCAGATCTGGCTCAGGGGCCCGGATTTAGGATGCTCCGGGCAAAACAGGCCTGATCCAGGCAAAAACGGGCCCATTTTGGGCCGCTGCAGAGCACAGGAGCACTCCTGTGCTCCGCAGAGGCTCAAAACAGGCCTGATCCATGCCAAAATGGGCCCGTTTTTGCCTGGATCAGGCCCGTTTTGCCCGGAGCATCCTAAATCCGGGCCCCTGCACAGCGTGGGTGCACTCCCAGGGGCCGCATGATGATGTCACTTCCCAGATGATGTCACCCTCCCACATAGGTAAGTGCCAGGCCCCAATCCCCCACCAGGATGTTTAGAGGGCCTGGCAACCCTATCCATGGCGCAGTGGGAATTTGAACCTGGGCATCCCAGAGTCTGACACTCTAACCACTGCACCACACTGGTTCTCAAGTAAAGATGAGAGGTTCTCAAAGAGTCTAGCTTCACTTAGCAAGTGCTACATCCTGCTTTCATTGCAAAAACCATGGTTTAGGCCAACACAGATGTCATGGATAGCCACAACTGGACCACACAAAGTAAGAATGAGGCTTTTTTTCCTTGCAAATCAAAACATTTTCAGATTCCTAACATAGCTGAATCCTAATAAAGTCCTCCATGTGGTTTTCTCACATTTATTTTCCTTTACCATAAAATTAAATCTATAAATACCAAGCAGACAATCTATCAAACAGACAGATTGCGGTCAAAAAGAAAAATCAGCTACAGCTTCGCAAAAGAAATGGAGAAGAGAAATAGAAGGTCAGTCTCCAGATATACCCTGCTGGGTGTGATCAGAAAGGTGACGTTCTGCTCCCCCAGGGCAATCTTTTCTAACTAGCTGTTACCCTGTGCTTTATAAAGGGAAAAGAAAGAGCTGAGAAGAGACCTATTATAGACAGATTTAATCAGACACCACTCCTGTTGTCAGGCAACTTTGGGAGAGAGATTGCTTTGGCTCTTCAGCTTCCCTCAAATCAGATTATTAAGTGTGGGGGGATTTTAATTTAGAAAGATGCTGACCAGTCCCAGCATGCTCATAAATTTTTTTTGCCATTTTTCCCTTTGCTTCCATGTAGTTCCTGTTAAGTGATTGAAAACAAAATTGCATGAAGAAGGCGAGAGAGAGACTGAGAAAGATTTTTTTTTCCAATTTTGAAAGTCAAAAGCATGTCAAAGAACTTCATGGCCTGAGGTATGTAGAGGTGAGTATCACCAGAATTTCCAATATATAAGTTCAAAATGCACTTTCATTGCAGAAATGATTTTGTTTATGGCTTTCTTGGGAATGTAATGAAAACAGAGAAAACACTTCTGTGTGATCATCTTAGCCACACTCCATCCACACAGAGGTTTTTCTCCCCCTTGGCTTCCAAACTGCAGGAGATTTTTTTTTAGAGCATCCACATGATGTCATTCTCTAATCATCCACTTTCCAGGTTGTCCTTGGTATGTTCTTTCTCAAACTTCGTTTGACATAATCTTTCTGAGGGGGAACAGAGTCCAAGTGTGTTTGTACGTGTTACTCTCCAGATGAGCAAGCATTCTTTAAGGGTATTAGAAATAGTTATATTTCTTCTGGTAGGAGAGTTACCCAGTCAGAAGCATTTTCCTCAATGTGCAGTAATTATTCCTCTGGCAATTAAATTGTAGAAAAGATAGAACTTACATTTATTGAGGTAGATTCCATTCACAACAATTTCTTGGAGAAGAAAGAAGAAGGAATCCTAGTCTAAAAGTAAGCATTCCTTATTGGAGAGGGCCAACTAATTGTCATCATGCTTGCAGACAGGTAGGGGGACCAGGCCTTCATGAGAGGAGATCTGAAAAGGTGCATCCTTCCTTCTCGGAAAGCCATGAGGCAAGAGAGAAAAATTCTCTTAATGGAGACAGGGAGAGAGGAGTAAGAGGCTTTCCCACCTTAGACAAAGAGAAGTCACTTGCTTATCAGGAAAATAACACTTATACACACAGAGACATGCAGCCCTGCTCAGATCTTGCAGACTGGAGGCTGGAGACTGGAGTCTGTGGCTTCCTTTATTGAGTTAAGCCATCTCATTTGGGCCTTCCTTTTCTCCTACCACCTTCCATCTTTCCTAGCATTGTTGTTTTTTCCAGTGAGTCTTTTCTTCTCATGATGTGACAGATATACAACAGCCTTAGAGCCAAGCTACAAGTGACGCCTGACACAGGTTGGACACTTGTCAGCTTCCCTCAAGTTTTGGTGGGAAATGTAGGCATCCTGGTCTTGTGGCTGTAATGGAGAGCCAAGCTATAAAACCAGGATGCCTACATTTCCCATCAAAACTTGAGGTAAGCTGACAAGTATCCGATCTGTGTAGGCGTCACTTGTAGCTTGGCTCTCAGTTTAATCATTTTAGTTTCTAGGGGGAATTCTGACTTGATTTGACCTAGAACCCACTTATTTGTCTTTTTGGTCATTCATGGTATCCATAAAACTCTCCTCCGGCACCACATTTAAAATGATTCAACTTTCTTCCTGTCAGCTTTCTTCATTGTCCAACGTTCACATCCATACATAGTAATGGGGAATACTATCATTTGGGTTATTTTGATCTTGGTCCCCAGAGATGCATCCTTATCCTTAATCTTTTCTAATTCCTTCATAGCTGCCCGTCCAAGTCTCAATTTCCTTCTGCTTTCTTGGCTGCAGTTTCCCTTTTGGTTGTTGGTTACCAAAAAAACAAATCTTGCCAAATACTATGTTTCCAGTTTCCATTATCCAGGCTCTTTAACAGTCAGGATTTTTTGCAAGAAACATTCTGTTAGAATTCTGTCTCATACAACTTCCCACTGAAAAAGGGTTTCTTCAGAATAAATATCACTAATTGGCTTTTTATTAATTGTTGAGTCAAAGAAAGAGCCTTGAGGTCCTATTAAGAAACATTTCTAAGAGCCTGAACCATGAGTAACCTAAATTGGCTCTATAAAATGGAAGAGCAGAGAGCAGCATTCATTAACAATTACCTTTCACCTTGACATTAATTATGTTGCATAGCATTTTTTAAGTTAAATCTTGGCTATAAGTTGGAATGTTGGTATAATAAATGTGTCAGCGAGGCAGGACTGTGTGAAAATGAACGTTGCAGCCAACTCTTGGGATTTAGGGTTTTTCTTTTTATTTTGTTATTGCTGAAATAAAAATGCTTCTTCCTTTTTCAGGCTTTCAGTAACAGCGGGGGAGTACAGATCAAGCTCACACTCTCTGTGCATCTGACTTTCCATCAAGAAGTAGCTCCTAACATCAAAAAAGAAGAAAAACCAAAACCAGCCTTCTCAATACCAAACCTGACATTGTCTTTAAAAGGCTAACAGCAAGACACAGATGTGCTGATCTCACTCTTATAGGCTTGCTAGTTTAGAGGTCTGGCTTCTTAGTTTAGTGGTGCTGCCTATTTATTTATTTATTTATTTATTTATTAGCCGCCTTTCTACCTTGCAGGAACTCCAGCCAGCTTACAATATAAATAAATAAAACAACGGTCATAAAACAAAGTTTAAAAACACAGTTTAGGACTACCAATAAACATTTTAAAAGTTACTTAAAAACAGTTCTGAATAAAAATGTCTTCTGCTGCCTCCTAATAACAGTAAGGAGCTGCAAGAAATGGAAAACTTCTCCTCCATACAACTTCCCTTGCTCAACTAACCACTGGGAGTAACTATTGCTCTACTATCCATTCCTCCAAGTGCTAAGAAGTAGGGATATGCGTAATGAAAATAACGAGCCATAAAAATCATGAAAATAACTGTTTCCAGGTCTTACTTGTGAGTATCCAGAATGGAAATGCTAGTCCTGTCGGTTTAGTAGTCATGAAACCCCTCCCTAAAAAAATCCATGATTTTTCCCCCAAGTTCCAGCTTTTACCAGCAATGATGAATGAGCTCACAATTAATTTTGAGGATATCTTATTTCCAAACAGATCATTGCAAGGGAGGAGCAAAGAGTTCTCCCAGCCAATACCGAGCTGCAGACAGCTTCATTCTTCTTCCTCTCTCCTCCCCTTTCACACCTCCTTGTGAAAAAGCCTTGGCTTGATCAAGGACTGGTAGAATTCAAACACTTTGCCATATTTGCTTGAAGAACAGGCAGAAGACACTCCACTGCAATTTTGATGACATTAGGTTGAAAAACAAAGACTCCAGCCCTCCTTGAAAATCCCCCATAGGGAATAATGAAAGTGTGATGATGGTGAGGGATGCTGCAACAGATGCCTTCCCCAGTTTCTGAAAGGAAACAAGCAACAAACAACAACAAGGAAGTAGGGGAAATGCAGAGTTTTCAGTATAAAGTTTTTAAAAAATTAATGTCAATCACTGTAAGAGCAGAGAAATGAAATGAATGCAGACAGGGCTTTTTTTAAAAAAAATGCTGGCAGCTGGCTGAAGCTCTCCTGCTGGCCGCTGCTTGCCAGCCATTTTAAGAATTAGTAGAGTGAACTTAGTGCACCTGTGCAGAGAGAGACCTAATTTGAATGTCTATAAGATCATCTCCTTTTGTTCAATCTGATTGAAACTTAGAGGTTGTTTAGAATAGAGGAAGGACTCTGTTCTGAATGATTTTGGTCCCAATAAATGCAAAAACAACTGTCCCAGAGCCTCCAATTGATCTCCTCTCCCCTTTTCCATTAAAAAAATGGCCACAAAAATCATATGCAGCAATCCCCCCACCCCACCCAGAAAACTACCCAATCATGTTAAATGTTTCACTCAACAGCCCTGGATATGAAACCACAATGAAAAAAATTCTAGATGCACTCCCCTGCTAAGAAGTTCTGGAGGCCATGTTACCAGGTTTAGTTTTCTGTGGATGACAGAATGGCTAGGATTAGAGGAACTCAATGGAAGAGCTCATGTATTGCATGCAGAGGTCCTAGGTTGAATGTCTGGCATCTCAAGTTAAAGGATCTCAGGTAGCATGTGCTAGGAAGGTCCCTTCTCTGGCTGAGACCCTGGAGAGGAGACAATGGGCTTTTCCTCTCATCCGCACTCTTGATTTATTTCTGATTTCCTTAACAGTCGATCCCTTCCTTTGCATTTTTACAGTTGTAGACCCAGTTTATTTTGTTTTCCACATGCCTAAAATAATCAGGATTTTCAAGTGAGGTGCTGCCCTCATTGGTCATCATAAGTGACATCATAGCTCCCCTCCCCTTTTTATTTTTTGCACATCCTTATAACATTACATGAATATAAGGGCTGACTTAAAAAAAAAAGATTGAAAATGAACACATGGGCAAGTCTTTGCATGGGGAAGACTAAAAGAGAAGTAGCTCTGCCATCCATACTCAAGTGCTTCCTCTGTGGTTCAAATCTGAGAGCCCCACTCAGGCTGGCACAGAGCTAGGAGGTAATGGCTGGCACTGGCACAGCAAACCAAGAACAAGAATAACATCTCAGAAACTGAAGCATGAGAGTATAGCCAACTTGTGGCTCAAATGCCATAAGTGGAAAAAGAAGGAGAGTGACATTTGTAGACTGGAGCGGAAGGGCCTGATTGTGAAAGAGTAAAACCTGAGTCAGACACGTGCTTCTGCCTGTTTCTCTCAAATCTGTGTTCCTCTGTAAGTAAATGAGACGAGTCACAGCTGTCCCAGGGCATGAGAAAGGTTGCCTGTGTAGAGTACACACCAGAATGTCACATGCATATTTTGGACTATTTGTAGCAAAAAAAATTGATCACCACAGAGAACTTGATCACCTTTTGCTTCCTGATTCCAGAGGATCAGTCCATTTTGATCCAGCCTTTTCCCATTTGAATGTGAAACAACGTGTAGGGAACCTCATTTCCCTACATTCTTCAGTATGATGGCCTGTGTGTCATGGAAGCTAGTGTGGTATAATCTAATTCACAACATTGCTGCTGTGAGAATAAAATAGAAGTGGGGATAATGATTTTGTACTGTATGTTCCTTTGGGTCCCCATTGGGAGAGAAAGGGTATGTACTAATAAATGAACCAATGACAATGAACTAAGTGAAATCATGTAGACTGCATTCTGTACCCTGTCCGTATATTCAGGAGCTTTCTAGATGCAAAGCATAACTGGAAGTCACCAGGCCTGTCCCAGAAACAAGCCCAGTCCCATTGTTCATTTAAGGACAAGGATAATAACCATGAGAAGAATAAATGATATTGACATTGATTTAGTACAAGAGATAATCAAAAAAAGTACAAAGAAGGAAATGACAAGGACAGTGTCCTTCCCAGACTGTATTTTTCCATGAGACTTTTTCCCCCTGCCATTTATCTTTCCTGCAACAAAATACTTATTATACAATGTGACTCCTTGCCAAAGTCGCTCTGAAAAGAAAATCAGAGCTTTCCACTTTCTTCCTCAAAGTTTGCTTGATCTGGAGTGTGGGCTGAAAAAAAGACATTAAGATCATTTCAGGGAAGTTCCTTGAGAAAAATAAACATGAGTTTTCAAAGAATGTAATTTGTTATTCAGTTTAGGGATGAGCCTTAAGAACACACCAGGATCTCTACTGGACTGGACTAAAAGTCCACCCAATCTACCATCCTGTTTCCCACAGCAGCCAAGCAAAAGCCAGACAAATTCATGAAGTGTTCCATTTGTGTGTGTGTGTTTGCTTCAGCAACATAACATGCAAAAAATGGAATGCTAAAGAGAAGGTTAGCAGAGGACTCTGTGCAAATGCTCTTAGGAGACTGCAAGAAGGAAACAAAGTCTAATTTCATTTTAAAGCCTCTGTTAGCTGGTAGCCACACTATACCCCATGACAGTCAACTCCATGAATTAATTTTTATTTTATGTCCTTATTTGTCCTGAATCTCCTATCCATAAATGTCATTGGGAGCATTCAAGTTCTAGTATTATGGGAGAGGGATTGGGGGGGGGGAGTTATATACTTGCTGTGCACCATGAATCTTCATGAACATGTCCCTCCTTAGGTAACTTTCTTCTAAACTGAAAAGACCTAAATTCTTAGCCCTTGCTCATCTGTGTAGCATCTGACTCACTGGAGAGGTCTTTTCACTTGTTGCAAAGAAGCGAAAAGCAGAACTTTTTAAAAAGTGCTGTACATTGTATTCCACTATGCATTGCAGTATCTTCTGAAAAAAACGTGATGATTTTTCTCAGAGGCTCTGTTTTATTTGTCATAGCAACACTCCAAACACTTCATCTAGCACTCCTTCTATCATGCTTGAAACCTTCTTGGCAATCCATAGAGATGTCTCAATACAACTTCAGAGAGAGAAAGATCCTGAAAAGCTAGTGAGCATTAGGGGAGAAAACATAGATGCGATAATGCAGTAAAGAACCAGTGCAATATAATGGTTACAGTGTCAGAGCAGAACCACAAGTGACAAAAGGCACAGATTGGACACTTGTCAGCTTCCCTCAAGTTTTGATGGGAAATGTAGGCATCCTGGTCTCGCAGCTCCACTCTCTGACTGCTGTCCAATGGACTTTTCAACTGTCACTTGTCCAACATTCCGCCAAGCTGCCTACATTCCCCATCAAAACTTGAGGGAAGCTGACAAGTGTCCAATCTGTGCCTTTTGTCACTTGTGGTTCTGCTCTCAGTGTAGGACTTGGCAGGCCCAAGACTGAATCCCCGCTCTGCCATAGAAGCTTGCTGGGTGACCTAGCACCACTCACACACTCTCAGCCTAACCTACCTCATAGGGTTGCTGTAAGAATAAAATGAAAGAGAACAGTATAAAGTTTTTGGTCTCCACCAGAGAGAACAGTGGAATATAAATAAAGAAAATAATAAATAATACCCCTGTAAATGCATCTCAAATTTCACAGAAATGTTCTGCTTCATCTCATACATTTCCCATTCAGTTCAGAGAGGCTTAGAAAGAGAACTTGCCAGTGGATTGAATCCCAGCTGTTTTTACTAGTGTATGTCCTGGACATGTTGGAATGCCTGGCACATTCTTCTCTTCTCAGCAGTGTCTCTGCTTAAGGCTCTACTGCTGGATTTTACGATAAGAAACTAAACATTAAAAAGACTGAAACGTCCCCTCAGCACATGGGATAAGGAGCATTGTCCCCTCATCTTGCCATGGCAAAGTCTAGTACTAAAAGTAGTACAAAAGACCTGCTGCCTGAGACTGTGGGAGGAGAGGCTGATAAGCACCTTGGCCAGCAGACTTGCAGCTGCTTCTGTTCCACTCACAGAGCATCAATTGCTCCAACTCGATCCTTTACCTAGACATGAGGCTTGAAAAGAGAGAGGATGTTCACAACCTTGGCCTGCCTACCTCCAGCTTAAATTGTAGTTGCCTACCTGGGGGAGGCTTGCCTCCTGGATAGGGTTGTCAGGTACCCCTCACCTCCCATTGAGAGGGTGGAGTTCCTGGTACTTACCTTGTGCTGAGGATGAGGTCTTATTTCGCACATGCACAAAGTGCACATATGCCCTGGAGCTGGCGTGATGACAAATTTCTAGAAGTGACATCATCACACCGGCTGTGTGAGCACTCCTGTGCTCCTCACAGGGCCGATTTGGCCTGTTTGGGGCCCAAATTGGCCCCAAATGAAGTGCAGAAACATTCCCACAGGTGGTGTGTTGACATCACTTCAGGAACTGACATCACCACATTGGTTGGGAGTGCGTGCACAGCACGTGCACTTGATGTGTCTGCCAGTGGCAGGCAACATCCGGGAGCGTGCCCCCTCACTGGGCGATCAGCGGACAAGGGGACAAATTGCCGGGAGTTTGCCTGCCACTGGCTTGCACCTGGAAACCCTACTGGAGGAGGAGCATCCTAACTCCCTCCCCAAACTCAGCCACTCCACCTTTGCAGAGATTCAAAAGGTGCAGGGCTTTTTTTCTGCTGGAACGAGCTGGAACTCCATTCTGGGAGTTCTCCAAAGAGATCACATGATCTTGTGTTCTCTTCCCCTCCCTCTCAACCAGCCCTACCCTGAGTGTTCATGATGTTGTGCCTTAAGTTGCATATCATCCCTTCAAACTCTCCCTGGTAGTTATGTTAAATCTCCTGCAATTCTCCTCTTTTAATTTTGATACCTCTTTATTGACTTAACAATTAAAAAGGATCTATTGTTTTTAATCAGTCCCCACAGACCAGATGAAGGGGGGAGGGTTAAAATTTACAGAGCCCTTTCTGTGTATGATCTGAATTGATTGGAGCTATGCGGCACAAACTAGCACGTGGGCAATAAAGGAGTTAACAATGTAAATGGGCCCCTGCAGTATGGGAGTTGTAGGCAATAAGGATTCTGGGAGCTGTAGTAAAACACTGTGCAGCTACCTATAATGGCTGGGTCCAGGGACATGAGGGGAGATAGATCTTTCAGCACAGTCTGATTTTCTCCATAGTAAATGCAGCAAATGGCCCTGAATGAGGAGCTGCTTTTTAAAATGTATTTTTAGTTTGCCCTTCTTTTTTTCCCCTTTCCTATATTCACTTTCTTGAATTGTTGTACACTAGCCAATAGGCTTTCCAGCTGGGTGCAGTTCTTGTGTTCTTTATATTTTGCCGAAGTAATTGCATGTTTGTGACATTTTTACTATACTTTCCTTTACTCTTTACTTGTGTTGGTAGATTTATCATGACTCATTACCCATATGTGCACCAAGTGAAATTGCAAGTGCACACTTGAAAATTCATTGGGGTTTTATTTCTTGTTTAACTTTAAGCTTCAGTGAGGGACATTGAATTTTATTTTGTGGATAGTTCCAGATGCATTACATTTGCCTTTAAAAAAAAAACAATCTGTGCATGGTGTTTATTTCATTTCCATGGCCAGTCATTTTGCATATGCCCAAGTCTTGTTTTTGCACCTTTTTTGCACCATGAAAATGTTAATATAAATATTTTAAGGCAAGAGATGTGGTTTGCCATTGCCTGCCTCTGCGAAACAACCCTGGAGGGATCACTTACTTAGCTTCTGAGATCTAAGATCAGGCTAACCTTGGTTGTCCTGGTCTGGGCTCAGGTGGTATACTGCCCCAGTTAACTCTTATGGTCTCAAGCCTATGCTTGGTCTCACCTTGCTCATCCCTGATTTAGATTGGGGTTGTGCAAGGAGAGTTCTTGCCCTTCGAGTCCAGTTTGCTTTTGCTAATTGAAGCTGTGTTCCCTGTGCTGTGGTAGCGTTTTAAAAGAAAAAAGATGCTTCATTTTCCCTTTAAAATGTTTAAAACAATACAAGAAGCCCAGTTACAAGAAGTGTAAATATACCTTTCATCCACACATTTCTCTAATCGTTTGAAACTCCCTAACCCTCTAGCAGTTGCCACTTCATGTGGCAGTGAATTCCATATATTACAGATGCACTCTTTAATATCCAGAGGAGTTAGCTGTGTTAGTCTGTAGTTGCAAAATAGTAAAAAGTCCAGTTTCAGCTTTAAGACTAACCAACTGTATTGAGGCATAAGCTTTTGAGAACCACATACATGTGGGTGTCATCAAAATATTGATGGCACCCAATACCAATGCCTCAGACAATCTAATTCAAAAGTCTTTTTGTAATGATTTTAAGTAAATGTGTGCATGTGTCTTTAAATGCTTGGTGTGATATAGGTGAAGAGTGGGGGTGAAAGAGAGGGATGAGTGAGTGATATGATTGGTTGATGACTGAGAGTGTAGGCGGAGTGAATGCAGTTTTAGAGAAAGAACATTCAGTCAGGGAAAGAGAGGCTAGTTGTGTGCTGCCTGAGCAGGTTTAAGCATTTCTTTGAAGAATATTGAGTCAGGAGGAAGCAAGCAAGCTGTGTGCAGCCTGAGTAATTTTAAGCAGTTCTGAGATAAATATTGAGTGAGGAAAAGAGGCTAGCTGTGTGCTGCCTGAGCATGTTTAAGTAATACTGAGAGAAATATAACCTATGTGGAAACCTGAACTGAGTATGTTTGTGAACGAACATTCAGTCAGGGAAAAGCAGCAGCCAAACTGTGTGTGAAGCCTTAGAAAAGATCTGTGTGAATGAGTTTAAGAAAGTAACTTTAAGAATTGAGAACTACTCTTTGAAACCATCAAGTTTTAGAAATAACATGAAACCGATACACTTCTTAAAAAAATAAAAGTTTACTTTGTTCTTGTTATATCCCAGAGTATTTGTTATTGCAATATTCCATTCCTATCCTCAGGGCCACATAGAATCACGAAGGACCCTGACGCTTGGGCACGTTACTAAAGGAAAAATTTAAATAAAATATATTGGAATATAATATTCCTGGTGGCAGCAATCTACCCAGAGGGTGTAAGGGAAAAATTAAAGGCAAAATCTACCCAAGAGAAAGAAAGAGGTCATAACAAGAGAAAGGGTCATAACACTTTTAATCAAATGGATTCTGGTTTTGGAAAAGGCATGCTCAAAACTTGTAAGTTGCTGCTCACAGAGTAGATTTCCGGCTTACAACACCACATCGCTTAGAGGGAACACTGATGCCAGGTAAGGGGTGGGGAGGCGAGTGGGCCCAAATCACAGGAGTGCTCCCAAAGTAGCTCCGCCCTGCACGATGACATCACTTCCCAAAAGTGATGTCATCACATGGTCCTGGGAGCACGCGCGCATATGATCGCAGTGAGTTCTACCACCTCTTTTCCCAGAAAAAAAGCCTTGAAAGGGTCTAAATCTCACAAGGGCATTGTTGGTCCATGACAAAGGTAGAAAATTCCCCCATTACCAAGTCCTATACATTGTCCTCAGAGAAAACCAAATCAATTTTATATTCCCATATACAAGTAGGTATCAGAATGTTCTGAGAAAGTCCCATGGTTGTAATAGTAACCATGAGCTGCCCTCATCATTATTAAATCAATTTTTCTGTCACATTGCAGACAACTTACAGCGACCCCATGGGTTTTAAAGGCAAGAGTAGCAACTTTCCTTGTGGTCTCCCATCCAATTATTAACCAGGGCTGATCCTGCTTAGTTTCTGAGATCTGACAGGATTGGACTAGATCAAGCTATCTAGGTCAGGGCCAACTACCACTTTTTTAAATGCTATCTACCTTCACGATCCTTGATCAAAAAGGAAATTATAAATTTTTAAACTGGAAAATAAATATTTACTTGATAGTCAAATTTGTCATATGAATTCCATTGAAAAGTGTTTTTTTAAGATGATGGAAATAGGGAGGAGGTGCCTACCAGCAATACAGATAATTGTCATGAATACAGAGCAGCAATACAACAGTTTATTATTTCAAAGGAGCTATTTCTTCCTCTATACCTTTGCAATGCTCTAAATCCATCAACAGCAACAACCAAAAAGAGGCGGGGGGGGGGGGAGCCCCGCTCCAAAAGCTGCAAGATGCATTTCAAAGGAGATTGCAATGATGGATTGTAATATATTGTGCTTGTGTGCCAGCACAGACTTAGCTGAAGCTATGGGGGTGATCTGCCAGTTCTAACAAAGATAAATGCTGTTTCTGACTGTCCATATTTCATAATGCCAACTGCTAGATGTTGGTTTCCCAAGCTGATAAATGCTGTGGTCAGGCGTCGTGACATCGCCTGACCTAACAGTCTGTAGAATATGGTTGGTCTGTCTTTGATGAGGTTGATGATGACAAAGAACATTCCGGAACTTTCCATGAAATATGACACTTCAGGTACGCTGCCTTTCATAAGGTTGTTGATTGGGCTCCTAAATTTTCACCTTTCCTTGGTTGTCCTATAACATTTTTTTGCTATTTGGATTTTACCATGTCTTAAGACACACGCTATTTTTCAATAACACTTCACTGATCCTCATCCTGCAATGCCTTTCTCAAGCCACAATAACCAATACAATTTCCAGGATAGGCATCAGTCTGTCAAACATCCCTCCTTGGTTTAAAATCAGTCCTTTTTCTGAATCATAATTTCTGTGCAAAGATGAAACATTCAAACAAATCAAGATAGGCCTGGCTCCAAAAGCCCCAGCTCCTACGACAAAAAAAAAAGTATTAAAAATGGGGTGCCTACTAAAATCTTAGACACTTAGACACTTACATTGGACACAAAGCATAAGGCTGGAACTACTGAAGCGTTTCTGTAGATGGAAGGATTTCTACCTGTAGAGTATGATGTTGTCTCTCCACCCTTCCCCAAATGTAGCATTTCAGAAGGGGTTGGGTTGCCACAGGAGGGGGGACACTAGAAAGTCATGTTCTGCAAGTGGAAATGCTTCCATGTGCGGAAACACTCTGATGGAGCCCGGCCATAAGATATGCATCCATTTTCAAATCAAAGATACATTTCATGTCAATAAATCACACACATCTGTCATCAGGTTGCATCTGAGAACGCTGGCTAGAGACAATGTGCACATTGTTTCCAATAATATATCATAATGG
Organism: Eublepharis macularius; assembly: GCF_028583425.1. Lineage (NCBI taxonomy): Eukaryota > Metazoa > Chordata > Lepidosauria > Squamata > Eublepharidae > Eublepharis > Eublepharis macularius. The sequence goes on from NC_072791.1 coordinate 40,183,627, forward strand.
TATCTCTGTCAACATTTCAAAGACTGAAACAAGGACAGGACTGAAACACCTCTATTTTCTAACCAAAGATGACTCACTACCAGAGCCTTTGACCCACCATTACAGGCAATACTTATGCATTCTTCCATAGCTTGTTCTGCTCTGATTTTAAAGCTGCAAGTGTGTTTGTTCTGTAGGTTGAAGATATGCTAGAAGAGCATAATCCTAAAATATAAAAGGCAAACCATATTGCCGATGACTCACTTTTTATCCCTGCACAGTCACACTCTGCAGAGATAAGAAGTGAGTTGTCGGCAATGGACTTACCTGGCCACAAGAGCCCAGAGATGGAGTCTGCACCCACAGACTCAGCCAGGGTGCAAGGGGAAGACACCTGAGCAAGGACCACCACCAGAGCAGCCAGCAGAGCTGCACCAGCCCCTCCTGGGCTTCGACCGCCGGCCCAGGTGAGAGGAGATGTGCTGGCTCAAGCAGCCACCGGAGCAACCAGTGAAGCTGTGCTGGCCCCTCCTGGGCCTCAGTTGCTGGCCTATGCAGCACCAGGGGTGGCACAGGCCACCCCAAGGGCAGCAGTGGCCAAGGGAACAGTCCACGCCATGCTGTCACCCTCTGAGCTGCAGATGCTGACCCAAGTGGCAGCAGAGGCAGCTGGTGCCTTGGTGTGGAGGACCAAGTGTGCAGCCAGGGCACCAGGTTTTCTAGACCCCATTGTGTATACAATGGGCTTAGTGTTGCTAGTAGTTCTATTTCTTCAATATGAAACAGCAAGACAGAGGAGCACTGGGCAAGGGATTAAATCCTCAAATATGTCTATCATCAGGCATGGATACCAGAGACACAATGCATCAGTTCTTTGTTCAGAAATTCACCATATATTCCTAGGCAGAGTTATACCCCTTCTGAGTCCATTGAAGCCAACAGGCTTAGAAGGGTGTAATTCTGTCTGGGATTTCACTGTTAACTTCTACAGAGGCTAGTGAGGAAGCTAGATGTGACGGACTCAGCTTCAAATGCTGGAATTGCTGGGCAGTGGGCAGTAAAGAGGGGAGGATGATTGACATGTCCCCCCTACCTTCTGTGGCTAGCCTGAAATGGCAGTTGGAGCTGGAATGTTGAAGTCTGGTGCTACGAGAGGGAGGGGTTGACAGTTGGAATAAACTGAAAAGTGAAAGGAGTTGGAGCCAGAGAGAGTCAACCAGGGAGTCCTCAATGTGAGGAAGTAAAGGGAAGGTGTACCCTTACAGGAGAAATCATAATGTCTATGAAGCATTTCTAGTCCTTGGATTAATGTGGGACAGACAGCACTAACTTCTGTGTAGACACAAGAGATCTGGGAATTATAATGGGCCAAGGAAGTGGGTAGAAAGGAGTCTCCCCTTCGGCACCAGGAACAGAGTAATAGTTGAAGCATAACTATAACTCCTGCCCAGTATCTTAAAAGGGTTTTGACTCAATGGCGTACCCTGAAGTCTGCAGAAAAGGGGAAACAATGCTGTGTAGGTGTTAAACTTGGAGCACCTAACTTGTGAAGGAGTGCCAACCTCAGAAAGAACTCACTTTAACATCTTTAAGTCTGATAACACCAACATCTCTCATACAAGCCAGCAACTTAAGAACCACACCAAGTGTTTTGTGCCTTACACCCATGAAGTGTTCAGTCCAAAAACTTCTAAGGGCCAAGCTACAAGTGACGAATGACACTTGAACGGCAAGTGGATTGAGTGAAGTGCAAGTGAACAGGGAGAAATACACTTGCCGTTCAAGTGTCATTCGTCACTTGTAGCTTGGCCCTAAGTTACTTTAATTTTAAACACCTGCCTGCATGCCTACTTATTCATCCTACTTGTAAATGAACCTTCTGTTTCATTTTGAATCTTCCCAAGCCTCGTGTGCCAGTTCCTTTCTAAGGGAAGCGCAAACCTTGATCTTTCCCCTACTTAGACGATACCACTTATATGGTTCTTAAGGGTGGTTGAAAGAAGGTTGAAGCTAAACCTCAACCATGATACTAAAGGCTTCCCAGCCCAGTATTCAGCTTCATACACTTGGTGAGGAGAAGTTTTACCTGAGTGTAGAAGGTCAGCCCAAGCCTGAGTTAAACAAGGGTTTGTAACACTGGGCCTCAAAAAATGACAATGGTAGCATCACAGATTCTCTTACAAGATATAACTGGTGGAAGGCACTACTAGTAACAGTATCGATCTACTTTTCCATCAATGGAGTCAGGTTCAAAAATACCTCAAGGCTTTTTATAGATTCTGCCAATGAAAACATTACTCCATCCAGGGATGGCAGCACAACTCACTCTGTTCTCTCAGGTAAGAAACTACAGAATGGAGATTGGATGTGCAAAATAATAGTCAACAAATGGAACAATCCATTACAGACAATAAATGTTGGGGTCAATACTAATCAGATAGTACAAGTGCAATATTATCTGCTTCACTGAACATGTGACGTCTCCAACCTGATATACTAGTTTAAGGGACTCACTGAAACAGTCTAGGCTTCAAGCCAGACTCCAAGAAAATACGAATAAAACATGGTCAACATTCAGAGTAAAATAGAAAGTCTGACATTATTTATTTTTCAGAACTAGGAATTTCGCAAAAAGTGCTTCAGCTGAGGAATAACCCAGTAGATTCGAGCTGGATTTCTTGTTCATATGAAAAGAGTTTCATTTGAGGAGATAAAGATATTATTTGTTTTAATAAGCAAGGGAGAGAATTGTGTCCTGCATCCCTCTCTCCTGCTGCAGGGGAATAGGATACAAGAACTACTTGATGAAATAGTGGAGGGATATGTGGCAGAACAGCCTAGACACAGTGGGTGGTGGATAGTAGGAATGTGTATTCATTTATCAATCTGCAAGTATTTTCACTGAAAAGGGATAAATATCCAGAGATGCCTAACAAGAGAATCACAGCCCCTTTCCCAAGGGTCTCAAAATGTAAGCTTCTGTGTTCACTTTGCCTACCTTTATTGGGACACGATATTACTTCTTTCTGCCCTCTCTGCATCCTTGCCTGACTCAGTGCAGTGCCAAATGAAAGCATCAGTGCGCAGTTTGGCGCATTCTGCCTGTCTTTCTTGGGATGCCAAACATCTCCCTCCTCCCTTTCTGCCATACTACTTGCCTTCCTTGGGACAGCAAACTCTGGTGTGTAATGCGGCTTGCTTTCTTGAAGTGCCAAAACGGTGCCTGCTGTGTAACTCTGCTTGCTTTTCTTGGAGAACCTGGCTTCCCTGTGTCCATTCTGCCTTCTGGGCCTATCAAACATCTCCTGCTGACCTCTCTACAAATGCAAATTTTAATTACTATAAAACCAAGACCCTTTTTTCTTTGTGTTCTTTGATATCTGAAAGGGACCAGTGGAATAATCCCTACAAATATGATCAAAACTAGATGGAAAATGTCTTGTGCTTGATCGTCTGGACTCCTCAGGAGTCAGTCATTCACTTAGCCGGCTGGCCTCTGAAGCAGGAGCAGCTGGCACTGGGACACAGGGCTTGCACCTAGTGGACCAGTTGATCCAGCAATGCTTTGCTTTGACCACAATCTGGCAAGGAAGTATCTCATTCAGAATTCCGTTCTGCAGGGAAGTGATGCACTGCCAGCCTTGCAGTTCCCCTCCTTTGTGCCATCTCTGCCTGGGCCCCTCACCACCACCTTCCTTGTGGCATGGGTGGCAATCCAGAGGGACTGTGGACCCTGGTTCATGTCATTGTGATTTCTGAAGAGTCGGCAAAGACTTGCTTGCAGGCTCTGGTGCTGTTGGGGCATGGTTGGCCAGTGCCTCATTTGCAGGCTCTGGCAGAATGGTCTCTGGTGCTGCCAGCACATGGTCAGCCGGTGCCTCTGCAGCACCAGGGCCATCCTGACCCTGCCAGTCCTCAGGCTCTTCCTCTGAGCCTTCCAGTTCTGAGTCACTGGCCTTGGTCAGAGGGGATCGTGACAGAAAACAAGAACATTACAGCCATAAATGTATTTTGAACTTTCTGCTATCTGCCTTGCAGTATGTCAGGGAAGATCCTATGTTGAGTGATGTGGAAACATTAGCAGTACAGGGCATTTCCCAATCCCCACAGAGTTTTTGCTAAGCTCAGCTTCCTGACTGCATTATTCCTTCCCTCTCCAGCTTGTCTTATATACCAATAGCCAAGTGGCATGTCTCATCCAAGCCAGGCTGCTTGTTACTGTTCAACAGCAGCCCTTCCCCCCAAGCCAGTGTAATGTAGTGGTTGGAGTTCCAGGATCTGGGAGACCCAGATTTGAATCACCACTCTGCTGTAGAAACTCACTGGGTGACGAGTCACAAATTGTCAGCCTAACCTACCTCTCAGGGTTATTGAGAAGATAATGTGGAGGCAAGGAGAATGATGAAAGCTGCTTTGGGTCTTCACAGGGGAGAAAGGTATATAAATGAAATAAATGAATAAATTTGATGAAGATGGGGGGGGGCAGATAAAAGATAAGTTGTTTTGTGGGTTTAAAGAAAAGAAGGGCATTGGGGACAGTGAGCATATGGAGGCTGCCAGGAGGAGGGAAAGAGGAAATAATGTGGGAATGTAAGAGGAAATAAAGTACCTTCCACAAGTCCTTGCAGGTTCTCTACCAGTTGGTACCTTCAACTTAGTTGGTACCTTCAACTGAGCCACAGGGGAGAGGCTGCGGGGGGGGGGGCAGACAAAGGTGGGTGAGAAGGAAAGAAGGAAGTAGGAAAAGAGGGAGAGGCTATGGGGAGGCAGGAAAGGGAAAGAGGATATGGTAGGGGAGGGTAATTGGGTCGGTAGCCCGCAGTCAAGCGATACCTAAGAGACCAACAAGATTTTCAGAGTATAAATCAGAGTGGTGGAGGAGGGAAAAAAGAAATGCCTCCTGCAAGTACTTGTGGGGCCCCCACTTCAACATACTATTGTTTACTAGTCATTGCTCATCAGGCTTTTTTTGTTTTTTGTTTTCCACTGGTTTTTTTACTGCCTTTGTGGTAACATTTCCAGAAGGAACACACTAAAGAAGTTGTTGTAGAGTATGCCATGTTTACTGCACTTTTAAAGATGCTACTCACGACTATCCACTTCTCTGCCTCACTTTGTACCCACCTCCTCCTTTTTCTGATGTGCAGGATTAGAGTCCAGTGGCACCTTAGAGACCAACAAGATTTTCAGGGTATAAGCTTTTGAGAGTCAAAGACAACACTGACAGATTATTGACTGGAAACATGGTTTTCACTTTATACCTGGAATAAAAATAAACTTCTGATCCCTCCCAGTCAGAAGGCTATTACCCTGTAAGAGATAAACTGTGGGAGAGAACTGCTATCTTAAAGGCAGCTTTGTGGTTTAATGGTCAGATTCAGAACTTTGCTTTAAAGTAGACAAAGAGACTCTTTTGTTTCCATGGCCATTCTCACACTGCTTACTGGCCACAGAACAACGCTGGCACGATTTCTCGCGCGAAATCACGCCAGGAAGACACTGTCATTCCGGGAGCTTGTCATGATGTTCCGTGGCTGGTAAGCAGTGTGAAAAAGGTGCATTCAAGTAATGTCCACACCCCCTCCCCCATGAAGAGATGTTATGCTGCAACATAGAAAACCCACTGAATTCAATGCGGCTAACTTTCAAGTAAGCTACACAGGTTTGCAGCTTTGGGGAAAGGGCTGTGACCTTCACAAATGCAGAGTATGTTCAGAGAGACCATTAACCAAGAATCAACAGCCTGTGTTTCACCTTGCAGCTTTTTCTTTTCTGAGAGTGGTCGTGGCTCAGACAACAAATGCAAAAGACAGTTAAAGGGAAGGGACAGCCTGTGTCTGAGCTTTCCCCTGGAAGCGGCCACAGTTCCCCCTCCCCCATTTTAATAGCCCTTCTTCTGGGAGTATATCACACAAAAGCAAGTAGCCCCCACATTATTCCACTATATCGATATAACTCATATAGAAGAAAAAAAGGGGGCAGTGTGTCACCTCAGTCAGTGGGGATGAAAGCACCAGCTGAGTGATAAAGTGAATCTCCTTTGGAGAATGCATAAAAGAAAGCCCAAGACACAAACTAAGAAAAAGTAGAGGAAGGCTGCCATGTGGAAGCACAGTTGTTAGTGTGCTTCAGCTGGAAGCAGAGTAGAAACTGAGACAAGCCAAAGTAGTGTTTTTAGGTGGAAACAGCCACAGCTGAATTAATGGACAAAGCAGATAAAGTCAAATGAGATGTTTCCCATTCAAATTGATGGAAAATTGGCGGTAATCAATGTAATAAAATATGACATGGATATTTTAAAAAAAAATGAAAATGCGGAATGATTCCATCCTATTACTAGGTAGGCATGCAGGTAGATAGGAACCCTATGGGTCAGTCTTCCTCAAGAAGAGGAAACTTGTACGTCCAGATCCCTACGGTAGTTCCAGAATCCTTCAGAACATGTTTGAGTTTCCGCTGTTGTTAACTACTGAGTTAAGAAGTTGCAGTTTATAGGTCCTTTCTGCCAGCACTGAAATGGCTTCTGAAGCTGGAGAGAATGACTGGAATAAGCTCAGGAAATCCTTCACTTTTCACTCAGCTTCTAGGCACAGTAACGCCACAGACCTGTCCTTGTGGTAGATCAGATTTCTCCTTTGTACAGCTCTGTACTATGTCAGTTTGACCAAGGGCCTTTGCAAAGTCATTTTGGATCCCATCCCAATTTTACACTTTGGAAGTCTAGTTTGTAATTAGAAGAGTCTTCCTCAAAGGGCAGCAGACTCTCAACATATGTGCAACCAGTCGGCTTCAGCAAATCCCAACAGCTGTGAAATAAATGCTATATCCAGAGTTGTTTAGTGGAGGTCATACAGGGAAGGGAATGTAAAGTAAGAGCAGTTTTATATTTCCTTCATATGCAAGTTTATAAGGTCTTTTGTCTTCCGATTCTATGTTTGCCAGGATCGGTTAAGACTTCGAAGTGAAAATGTATCAAAGAAGCATACCAATTAAACAAGCAAGCTGAAGCAAAACAAGGTTTATTTAACAAGAGAAATAAACTAGCTGGATGAGGTCAGTGGTGAATTAAAACATCAAGACCAAAGATTGAGCAACACCAGAAGCCACAGAAAGGTTTCAAAATGCTTGTTGAATAACCACAAGTTGAACCCAAGTTACAATGCTACTATGTGTGTGTGTGTGTTGTATGCATAGACATGGGCACGAACAAAAAACCCAAACATAGTGTTCGTTGTTCGTTGCCATCCACGAACAGTGAACAACAAACATTGACGAACATGACCTGTTCACGAACATGTTCGTTGTTCATTGCTCGTGGGGGCTAGCAGGCTCTCTTCCAGCCATCAAGATCCCTACTGCACCACTCCAAGAAACCTTACCTGAGCAGGCAGCAGGAAAAGTACCAGTAATAAATAATAGCTTGGCCCAGAGCCTGACAGCAGCCCTAGAACTTGAAGAGGTAGATCCCTGTCCTGCCACACACAAAGAAAATTCAAGCTCCAATGCACTCTCCCTGTCTCTCTCTCAAAATACCAACAGCAACTGTCTCTCCCTCACTGTCTGCAAAACCAGAGCTGGGAGCCCCCCTCCCCCCTGCTCTTTGCTTCCTTGTAACAAATTTGGAGCTCCACACTTGAAAGGAAGACCTGCCTATCAAGCTAAATTGGGCTTAGATTGGGATTTCCAGGGCAACAGCAGGAGTTCAGACAGAGTTCAGACAATCCTTGTCTAAGTTGCCAAGGGAATTGATTGCAGGTGCCAGACTGTCTGGCTTGATGAACAACTAGGAACAGCAACAAACGAGGTTTGCAACGACCACCTGTTCATTTAGAATGGGGCCTCACGAACAGCTTGTTTGTGAACAGTTGGTTGGGCTGTTTGTGGCGTTTTTTACTTTGTATTGCTGTTCGTGCCCATCTCTAGTTATGTGCTGTCAAGTCACCTCCAACCTATGGTGACCCTATGAACGAAAGACCTCCAAAACATCCTATCATTAACAGACTTACTCAGATCCTGCAAACTGGAGGATGTGGCTTCTTTTATTGAGTCAAGCCATCTTGTTTTAGGTCTTCCTCTTTTCCTACTGCCTTCCACTTTTCCTCGCATTATTGACTTTTCCAGAGAATCTTGACTTCTCATAATGTAACCAAAGTACGATAGCCTTAATCTTGTCATTTTAGCTTCTAGGGAGAATTCAGGCTTGATTTGATCTAGTACCCACTTATTTGTCTTTTTGGCTGTCCATGGTATCTGCAAAACTCTTCTCCAGCACCACATTTCAAATGAATCAATTTTCTTTCTGTCAGTTTTCTTCACTGTCCAGCTTTCACATCCATATATAGCAATGGGGAATACCATAGTTTGGATTATCTTGATCTTGGTTCCCAGAGAGACGTCTTTAATTTATCTAGCTCCCACACAGCTGCTCTTCCAAGTCTCAATCTTCTTCTGATTTCTTCATTGCAGTCTCCCTTTTGGTTGGTGATTGAGCCAAGGAATAGGATATCTTGAACAATTTCAATTTCCTTACTGTCATCTTTAAAATTGTGTAATTCCTCAGTAGTCATTACTTTTGTCTTCTTGATGTTCAGCTGTAATCCTACTTTGGCGCTTTCTTCTTTAACCTTCATCAGTAGACATTCCAAGTCTTCACTATTTTCTGCTAGTAACGTGGTGTTATCTGCATATCTCAAATTGTTAATGTTCCTTCTGCCAATTTTTACTCCAACTTCTTCTAGATCTAATCCAGCTTTCCTTATGATATGCTCTGCATAGAGTTTGAACAGGTAGGGAGATAATATGCATCCTTGTCTGACACCTTTGCCAGTTGGAAACCATTCTGTTTCCCTATATTCTGTTCTGACAATAGCCTCTTATCCAGAGTAGAGGTTGCGCATCAAAAAAATCAGATGTTGTGGCACCCCCATTTCTTTTAAGACTCTTCATAGATTTTCATGATCCACACAGTCAAAAGCTTTGCTATAATCTATAAAACATAGGCTGATTTTCTTCTGAAATTCCCTAGTATGTTCCATTAGCCATCATAAATTTGCAGTGTGATCTCTGGTGCCTCTTCCTTTTCTGAATCAAATGCTACTGTCTATCACATTTTAATCCTGCTCTGTCTTTAAGTGGCTCAGATTCTTTCCTCCTGATTTTATTCTTATAACAATCCCATGAGGTAAGCTGAGTTGAGAGACCAAGAGAGGCTGGCCCAAGGTCACCCAGCTATCAGCATGACAGAGCAGAGATTTGAACCCAGATCTCTGAGATCTTCATCCAGATCTCTAACCACTGCATGACACTAGCTCTCACACCACACTGGCAGTAAGTAGTATACAGAAAGAATCAGCATCTGGAGTCTCAGGGTCAAATCTAGTCTCTTGAAAATTTCCAACTGGTCCCCTCATTGCTAGAGAGGTATGTGAAAGGAGGGACAGCAGCTATGACAACAGAAATTGCCGGCTGTCTACTTGAGTGTTTGAAGGTCTGGTCTACCACCTTCCTTATAATGGCCCTCCCATGAAACTCATTTCTGATCAAAGGACATTATTTCTGGCGATCAGAGCTCAAGGAGATACCTAGACAAAGCCATTGAAATCATTGGCAATGGCAACATCCAAAGCTGAATTCATTTAGATCTTATTTGTGTTCTGTTCATGAAAGGTACTTCAGTCACTATTATAGAAATGAAATTTGTGCGTTAACAATGAAAGCATCCTTCCAAACACTGTGTTTTGGTTTTGTATTATTCCTGTCATGGTTTAAAACTGGCCTTGAATCTATATATGGTATGGCTAGAAATCATAGCCATGTTATATAAAGGGAAAACAGAAGTGAGTCCTGTTCATATGTGAATCCACTGTTCATAGAAAGAAGACAATATGACCTGATGTCTCTTGGTTTGATTGGCATAGGGTTGGTTTCAACCTTCTCCTAAGTAGGGAATCTTCCTCCATAGAAAATATTCCTTCCATTAAGGAGTCCTGCTATTGGATGAAGATTCCTCACAATGGAAAAGAGTCAATGACTTCAACTTATAGAGTTTACGAAAAAAACATCCGTTATGAATTATAGGTAAGAATTCTCAAGGAAGAAAGTTGCATCTTCCAGAATGGAGTCACATGAGCCATCTAGAGCAAGAATAAAAAGACAGGAATTTCAATGTATTGGTGCAAGAAAAAATGGAGAGAAGTTGTTCGGGAACTATGTGGCACAGAATAATTACAATCGAGATAAAAGAATTGTAGATAAGAGCTTCCCCAAGCTATTAAAGACCACCTGAAGTGGTGAGCATCAACAGATATTTCAAGGTACTGCTGGGATACTGTGCTCATGTATAATTTAAATGTTCCCTAATGCTATTCGCAACAGCACTGTTTTGTAGGAAAGCAATTTTAAGCATGAGTTTGCACAGATAAAAGCAGCATGCCTGTGCATCCTGTGATGGGTGCAGTCAGGATGTTATGGAAACTTTCTGACAGCATCCATCACAGGATGCATAAGCATGCTGCTTTTATGTGTGCAAACTCAAAAGTTAAAATTGCTTTCCTGCAAAATAGGAATGCTGCGAAACAACATCCAAGAACTTAACTTTTAAATTATACATAAACACAGCATCCCAGCTGTGCCTTTTAATAAATGTAGCTAATGTAAATACAGACACTAATGGGGATTAATGATTTAAAAGTTTCCCTTGGTGAAAAAAAAAATCATTCACTGGTGCAGTGTATTTTTTGGCGAGGCAAATTCCTGTCCCCTTCCTCCTCCTTCAGCCCTCTGTCCCACCTCATTCTGTCTCACTCTCTTCTTGTCCCTCCTTAGAGATTAACAGCTATATTCCCTTCTCACCAGGAATGAGTTCATTCTTTGGCACACGTCCCCCACACCCGTTCTTGTTTGCCTCTCAAGGGTAAGTCTACATCACATCACCCTCTTTTCCCTGTGGCAAGTCTCCTTCCTGATACATTCTCCACATCAACTAAAAGCAGCTTTTCTATATTTCACTGGTGGTTTGTGTTGTTTTTGCAGAACGGTTCTGGCACTTGACTTTTGTGAACAAATATATACATTGATCTGTAGAAAGTCAACAGTTGGCACAAGCCAGCTGGTGTTGACTCGGCTCAGATGTTTTCTTGCCCTACAGGCTTCCAAAACAGCCTTGACCTGAGCTTGTCAGCCTCTTGCAGCTGTTGCTTAGAGTTGAACCCATGATACTGAATTCAAAACTAAAGTCTTCCTTTTATACATTACCTTCATACTTGCTTGTTTGGATCCTTCTGCACAGCAATGAGGCCAGGATACAAAGCCTTAAGCATGGCTTCGTCATCAGAAAACACCAGTAGGATTCCCTCCACAGACCTTATCACCCAAGAGCATTTGTCCACCCATTTTTAGCATAAGGTTTTCAAATTCAATTTCAATCTGTCTCTGTAATTGCTGTCACCTCACCAGGCTCCTATTTCTCCGGAATGGTAAAGATCGTATTCATAGGAAATGTTTAGATACTGATCCATGACATCCACATTATGTAGCGGGAGGGCTCTCCAATTTCACCCAGTACCCCCTCTCTTAATCTGACAATAGAGCCACAATGGGGCTTCCACCACATATGTTTAGTTGATTTTAAACAAAAAAGAATTTTATTCAGAGAGCATTAAATTCAGAGAAGTAAAAGAATCAAAAGATACAGGCAGTTTAGGAAGAAAATGTATTCTGCATTGGTGGTGATTTTGCTAAGCCAGCACTTCAAAACTTAAAAGTTACTAGGCTACAAATTAACTCTTACCTGCTCACATGTCAATAGGAACCAAATCAGCATGGGTGATTTCTGACATAATCACCAGTATCAATGAGAAAGCCTTCTCTTTCTTTTCCAAAAGGATGCTTTGGGAGGTGGGATGTTGCTTAATGGTTCAAAGCCACCCAAGGCTGAGAGCCTAGGGCTTAGTATAAATCACTTTCAGATTTGAAACCAGCCAGTGAGGAAATTAGCCTTAAAGCTGATTCCTCCAGGATTTTTTTTGTTAATTACAGAAAGTAAAGGGGACCAAAAAGGATTAACTGTCTCTGAGAATGAGATCACTTCTGTGTTTATAGCAGAACAGAAACCACAGATGACAAAGTAGATACCACAACATCCTACAATTTTGATATTTTCAGCGGAGAAAGATCATAGCATTTTCCCAAACGAGGGTGAGACCTCTGTAATCAGTAAATATAAAATGAAGGGAATTCATCTTGTCTGTGCCTCACACCAAGGCTAAATCTGTGACTGGAAGATCTATGATCAGGTCACCTGCATGATGCTCCTTCATAAAAAGCAGTTGCCAAAGACAGAGATCGCAATTTAGAATTAACTCCTTCCCCTGGCACTGTTTCTGAACCTCAAATCACCTCCCTTGCAGAATGATACTTGCAATGTTGGGGAAGGCTCACAGGCAGGCTTTCTGTTTTGTTTCCTCCAAAAGCAGCAAAGCTAAATAACAGCTCCAGGGGAGCACTTGAGGTTAGGAATAATGGCATGTGAGACAAAAACACAGCTGCACACTTCTAAAATTTTTGGTTTTGTTTCATTTCATAATTTCAGCAGGACATTATACTTATTTTCATGAAGTTTCAGGAGTGTGGATATTGCTTTGTCAGTTTGTTTTGGGAAAATCTAGGAGGTTCCAGAATATTGAATACAAGCAGGGCGGTGTCCCAGGGTAACACAGACAACCCCAGACTTATTGAGTGATAGGGAAGAGAGGAGAGCCAACTGGAGCCCTGTGGCAGCACGCATCCTCCTGTGGCCCTAAACTCCTCCACATATGCAGGAATGGCAGCAGGAGCACTGGGGTGGTGGGAGAAAAGGGATGAGCATTCCAGAGGTCAAGCCTACCCCTATTAGCACAAATGAGTGATAGACCTGGCATCTCAACAATCCGGGAGATAAATTTTGGGAATCCTGGAATTTCAGGAGTGCATTCCTTCCTTTTGGGTATTTCTGACTAGAAATGAGCATGGACAGCAATACGAACAAAAAAAGCCACGTACAGCCGAATCTGCTGTTCGTGAACAAGCTGTTCATGAGGCCCCATTCTAAATGAACAGGTGGTTGTTGCAAGCCTCATTCCTTGCTGTTTGTTGCTGTTCGTCAAGCCAGACAGTCTAGCACCTGCAATCAATTCCCTTGGCAACTTAGGAAGGGACTGCCTGAACTCTGTCTGAACTCCTGCTGTTGCCCTGGAAACACCAATCTAAGCCCAATTTAGCTTGATAGGCAGGTCTTCCCTTCAAGTGTGGAGCTCCAAATTTGTTACAAGGGAGCAAAGACCAGGGGGGAGGGGGGCTCCCAGCTCTGGTTTTGCAGACAGTGGAGAGGGAGAGAGACAGCTGCTGTTGGCATTTTGATAAAGAGAGTGCATTGGAGCTTGAATTTTCTTTGTGTGTGGTGGGATAGGAATCTACCCCTTCAAGTTCTAGGGCTGCTGCCAGACTCTGGGCCAAGCTATTATTTATTATTGGTACTTTTTCTGGTGCCTGCTCAGGTCAGGTTTCTAGGAGTGGTACAGTAGGGATCTTGACTTGGATGATGGCTGGAGGAGAGCCTGCTGGCTCCCACGAACAGCCAACCACAAACATGTTTGTGAACAGGGCCATGCTCGTGGTTGTTTGTGAGTCCCTGTTCGTGGATGGCAATGAACAATGCACATCATGTTCAGGTTTTTTTTTCTGTTCGTGCCCATCTCTATTTCTGACCCAAAACAAAACAAGAAACTTCAGGAATTGTTTCAGGTTGGGAATTTCTGATTACATATTCCTAGTTAAGAGTTAAAACCATCCATTTCCTTGTACCATGGTCACAATCTCAAAAAGGAACTTCGATCATCTTGTCTAGTGTGATTCAATGTGCAGCCAATAAGGGAGAGTTTATCTCACCAAGCAAGCTCAACTATGTTTCATTTATTTTCATTTCCAAAAAAAATTCCCCTATAAGTTTACCATTACTGGTGTGCCCTGACCTTTCCTTGGTTGCTCTTCAAATTAATTTCCATTGCCTCTGTCCCCCAGCTCCTCATGATGTTCACCCACCAACCTAGTAAACACCAGTGTTTCAACCACGAAATACTTCAGCAAAGCAGCATGATTCCATCAAGGCTTAATAACCGTTCTCCCAGCAAGAATAACAAAACAGTGGCCTTCCAGTGGCTGTTCCTATCAGTTGGTATTAAGGGTATCCCTTGAGGCTGTCAGGCAACTCATTTCTCCACTGGACTTGGAGGAAAGCTCTGAATTGTTGGTAGTTTAGAAGGGCCCCAGGCAAGAGGACATGCCCTGACAGGTTGACCTGGGTGCCCTGTCACGGTCACCAAAACCAAGCTTAATCTAAGGGAGTTTGTTAGAGGATACTGTACATGGTTAGGTTGCCTCTCACCACTTGCAAATATAACTGCTTTGTAGACTTCAATATCCCTGAAGAAAATTAGACTTTTCTACACCAAGGATTGAATTTTTTCCTTCCTCTTTTCTTTGCTTCATTGTACTCACTCCCCACCTCCATGCAAGCAGTTTTACTTTTGTAGTGTATTAGGGCATTGTGATACGTTTGCCAGAGGCTGAACAAGTTCTAATAGTTCTGATATTATTTATACCTTTAACCAAAGAAAGTATATCTTTTTAAAAACTTCACTTGTAAACCACTGGCTTTAAAACATTTCCACGAATAGACGTGGTTTTATTAGACTATTCAAAAAAAATTGAATGCTCACAGCTACAACTGAATATAAGAGTGCCAGCAGATATTATACTTGAGCCCATGACAGCCTGTTGGGTATTTTTATCTTTGACCGTGCTTTTCCAGGAGCCTTGGTGTTCCTCAGAATATTATCAGGTTTCTTCAATGAGGAGATCAGCAATGTAAGAGAAGCATAATTGAAGAGCAGCTTACCTACTCTTTCTCTATGATGTGCAAAGATGGGGGGGTCCTTGAGTTTTAGGGTACACACTCTGTTCAGGTGAGGCTCTGGTGAGGCCCTCTCAAATCTTACCTGGGCCCATGACTACTGGGAGGGGGGGCTAAAGGGAATAAAATTCTAGGAGGCGCAGGTGGTTCAGGAACTGGGCTGCTCAAGTAATTTGTTTTCATAAAGTATTTGGGTTGGATTTAGATGGCATAAGAGGGGTCCCTGAGGGAAATATTGTCTGGGAGACCATGGTGGCTTTAAGCAGCTTTGAACATCCCAGTGGACTGGGATTTCACAGCACATGAGCTGGTCTGCAGGTGTGGAAAGCATTCTCTGAAAGTAGTGTCTAAATACCTCAGACCTCTTGGTAGTAATTTAATCAGCTTTCAATACTTTCAAAGTATACCTGATACCTACCTGCATCTCCCGGTAACAAGGAATTCAAGCAGATATATGACAATCGTCTCACCTAGTATTTCTCCATCTCTTCTCCATTCCATAAGTGCCTGTGGGAACATCACTTTATGCACCTGCTTTAACTATCTGCTTTAACAGGAAGGTGCCAGGAGGGGACCCAGGTTATTATCTGCTATGGTGTTAAAGAAACATTTGGTTCTACCTTCTGAGAAGGGGAATTCTCCTACTGCTGAATTTCTCTCAAAACACTAAAATTCATGAATGGTATGAAGCAACAGAGGTGGAAAATGTGCCATGAAGGGCATTTTTTCACCCGTATCATTTAGTACTATAATTAATGAACAAACATGAACAACCACCTTAGCCAATGAAGATAAGAACAAGGAGTAATGGCTTCTAAATTAATGTTTGAATAATATTCCCTAGTGGGAATACTCTGAGAAGTTTGCATTGTCCCCTGAAATCTGGTATCAAGGTTTAGGGGTGTTATTATACTAACAGCAATCCCTCTGCAGGACCGTGCAATTCATTGCATTGCACTGCATGCATATGGGGATGTTCAATATTTAAATGCTCTCTCAGGTTTTTAAAAAAACTGCACAGCTGCCTAACATTCGCCTTGATGTGCACCTTCCCCAAGCATTCCTCAGGGTCCATAAACAAGGAATCCTGTTATTGCATGATCTCAGACTAGGTGGGTCGATAGTTTAGAGGGAGGACTGTGTCCTGTGCAGTTTTGGTGCTGTGGCATGCAAAAACAGCTGCCCCAGAGTCTTGTTTCCCCCACTCCTTGAAAAAAATAGCATGCGTTGGCACACGCATGACCAACATGTGAGCAATGGGCTGAAATTCATGAAAATGAAAAAAAAAGGTCAGTTCCAAGCCAACACCACCCCAGCTGGAACAAACAATAATGGAGCAGAATTATTCCAGAATTCACCGCCCGCCCCCCCACACACACACACACCGAGAACCAAAGCTGAAAAGGAAATGTTCTTGGTGCACATCTCTACAACTAGAGAGCTGCTGTAGTACAGTAGTTAAGTGGTTCGGCTGCAAATCAGCACTCGACTGGTTCAAATCCCACTACTGCCATGAGCTCAGTAGGTGGCCTAGGGTAAACCACTCCTCTCAGTTCTAGCTCCCCAGCTGCATTGTGGGGATAATAATAACATTAACTTGTTCACCGTTCTGGATGAAGCACTAATCTGTCTAGAAGAGCAGTATATAAGCGCAATTATTGTTGTTGTCGTCGTTGTTGTTGTTGTTAGATCCTAGGCTGCAGTCTTTTTTATGACATGCTACTTTTTTGTGTATAGGAAATCTTTTATGTTACTATTTTTATTATTTATTCATACCTCACTTTTAAGCCAACATGGCTTAAATAATTCTCCTCTCCTCCATGTTTTACCCCTAACCTACCCCTGTGAGGTACGTTAGGCTAAGTGTGTGTGTGTGTGAGAGAGAGAGATCCATGGCAGAATGGGGATTCAAGACAGAGTGGGGGTTCTCCCAGATCATAGTCCAACACTCTAACCACTCTAACAGCACATATTTTATCTCTCTTTTTTAATTTTTATTGGTGAGTTTATATTTCATGTTTAATACATACATTCCCATCATATCTAATTTACTCTAACCCCCACCCTTTCCTCCCCCCTCCTTATCGACTTCCAACAGCTTTCCAACCCTTAACCCTTCTTATTACTTAACTTAACTTCACTTATATTCTTCTATAACACATATATCGTAATATCTCTTACTCTAAGCATATTCAAATTGTTTTATATATATACTATATTAAAATCACTAATCCACCAATGTATCCATTTTACTCTTCCTTGATTAAACTCTATATTCTAAGTAAGATTTGCTTAAACATAATACTAGCTTAGATTATAATAATTAAATTCCCCCTTAATGGTAAAGTCACTTATCTCTTCTATTTACAACATCACATTTTAATAGTTCTCGAACTGCCACAGTTCTCCCTTTACATCCCATTTTTTTTCTAAATATTGTTTCAATTTCCCCCAATCAGCAATAAATTGTCCTGGATCAAGATCTTTAAGTTTTCTTGTCATTTTGTCCATCTCCGCCATGTACAGCAACTTATAAATCCAATCTTCTATAGTTGGTATTTCTTGTATTTTCCATTTCTGCGCGTACAAAAGTCTTGCTGCTGTGGTCATATAAAATAACAATGTTCTGTACTGCACTGGAACACCTTCCATTCCCAAGTTCAGTAGCAACAATTCTGGGTTCTTATTTATTTGGATTTGTAAAATTTCATTAATTGCTTCAATTATATCTCCCCAGTATTTCTTAGCTACCTCACAAGTCCACCACATATGATACAGTGACCCTTCGTGCTTTTTACATTTCCAACATTTGTCTGACATGTTAGTATTTCCTAACGCAATCTTCTTTGGTGTTAGATACCATCTATAGATCATTTTGTATACATTCTCTTTAATGTTCGTACAAGTTGAAATCTTCAATGTGTTTTTCCACAGGTGCTCCCACACCTCCATTGTTATTTCTTTATTGAAATTTACTGCCCACTTCACCATCTGGACTTTTACTATTTCATCCTCCGTATGCCATTTTAGAAGTACTTTATAAATCTTTGAAATTTCTTTTTTGCCTTCTTGTAATATCACTTCTTCTAATTCCATTCTTATTCCTCCTTTTAAACAGTCCGAATTGAAAAGATCTCTGATCTGTCTATATTGAAACCATCCATAACAAGGATACAGCTCTCCTTCTGTCTTTATTCTTATTGTTGAATATTGTATTTGTGTTATCTCCTTGTAGGTCAAACGTTGCTGTTCATTGTCGACAGTTCTCGGATCTATTACTTCATACGGAACCACCCATGAAGGAATTCCATCTTCCATATAAACCTTATACTTCTTCCAGATTGTGAAGAGGCTTCTTCGAATATAGTGGTACAAAAAAAATAGAGTCTGCTTTAACTTTATCGTACCACAAATAGGCATGCCATCCAAACAACTTTTTGTGTCCCTCCAAAGCCAGCAATTTACGGTTTTATAATGTGATCCAGTCTTTTAACCATGCCAGACAAATTGCTTCATAGTATAGTCTTATATTGGGCAGTTGCAAACCACCTCTTTCCTTCGCATCCTGTAATACTTTCATTTTCACACGTGGTTTTTTGCCTGCCCACACAAAGTCTGAAATTTTCCTTTGCCATTTGTCAAATTGTTTAGAGTCTCAGATAATTGGGATTGTTTGCAACAAGAACATCACACGCGGTAGAACATTCATCTTTACTGCTGCTATTCTTCCCAACCATGATAAATTCAGTTTGTTCCATTTTATCAAGTCTCTCTCTATTTGTATCCACAATTTCTCATATTTTTAAATAGATCTATGTTTTTTGCAGTCAGTTCAATACCAAGATATTTTACTTTATTAGTTACCTCACAATCCGTTATCGCCATTAGTTCTTGCTGCTTCTGCTTGGTCATGTTTTTACATAGTATCTTCGACTTCTTTTTATTCACATAAAATCCAGCCAAATCTTCAAACTCCTTTATTTTATCTATTATTTTAGGCATATTCTCAATTGGATCGTCTACTATTAACATTATATCATCCGCAAATGCTCTGACCTTGTAGGAAAATTCCTTTATTTTTATGCCTCGGATTGTATCATCCTCTCGTATTTGAATCATCAGTATTTCCAAGATCAAAATGAACAACAATGGAGACAGAGGGCAGCCCTGTCTTGTACCTTTGCTTATTTTCAACTTTTTAGTTAAGTCGTCATTTACTACAATCGCTGCACTTTGGTCTCTATAAATTTCTTTAACTGCTTGTATGAACTTTGCTCCCATTTGCAGCTTTTCCATAGTGGCAAACATAAAATCCCAGTTCAGATTGTCAAATGCTTTTTCTGCGTCCACGAAAAAGAAACCAACCTCCCTATCACAGTGCTTATCATAGTATTCAATAGCGTTTATTACTGTCCTTAAATTGTCTTTAATTTGTCTATTAGGTAAAAATCCAGACTGCTCTTCTGCAATAAATTCCAACAGCCATCCCTTTATCCTTTCCGCCAAAACTTTTGCAAATATTTTATAGTCATTGTTCAGCAACGAAATTGGTCAATAATTTTTAACATTGGTCAAATCCTGTCCATCTTTCGGAATCAGTGATATATTAGCTTCGTTCCACGAATCGGGAATCTTATGGCCTTGCATAACTTCATTCATTACCTCTCTCAAAAAAGGTGCCAATTCGCTAGCCATCATTTTGTAGAACTTTGCCGTCAGTCCATCCGGTCCCGGTACTTTCCCTAATTTCGTTGATTGGATGGCCTCTTTTATTTCTTCCTCTGTCACTTCCCTGTTTAATTTTTCTTTCCATTCCTCTGACATGGTTGGAAATTTCATTCTTTCCAAATACTCCGCTATTGAATCTCTATTCACTTCTTTTTTCTGGTACAGTTTTGCATAAATTTATAAAAAGCTTTACTAATAGCTGGTTGGTCCAATAATGTTCTGTCTTCCTCTTGTATTTTAATTATGGTTTTCTTCTCTTTTTTCTTTTTTAATTGCCAAGCTAAATATTTGCCAGGTTTATTTGCACCTTCAAATGTTTTTTGATTCATTTTTTTCAAGTTCCACTCCAACTCTTTGTTATTCATTGCCGTCAATTGCTCCTGCAATATATTTATATCCTGGTATATACGTTTCTTCCCTGGTCTTTTCTTAAGTTGTATCTCTTTGGCTTTAATTTTTTCAGTTATTTCCCTTCTTTTTTCTTCTTTTCTCCTTCTGTCCCTTGCATTCAAGTCCATCAATATTCCCCTTATTACAGCTTTGTAAGTGTCTCGTACCTTATAATTTGACACATCCTTATTTAAATTGTATTGTATAAAGAACTTGGTCTCCTTTCGTAGCAACGCCATATTATCTTCTATCTGCAGCAAGTCTTCATTTATTCTCCATCCTCTTCTTTTAGTATTTTTTCCAAATCTCCACATGATAGGATTGTGATCTGAGCCTACCTTAGGCATTATCTCCACATCTCTAGTCCACAACAGCAGGAGTTCAGACATAGTTCAGACAATCCCTGCCTAAGTTGCCAAGGGAATTGATTGCAGGTGCCAGACTGTCTGGCTTGACAAACAGCAACAAACAGCAATGAATGAGACTTGCAATGACAACCTGTTCATTTAGCCATGAACAACTTGTTCGCTAACAGCAGATTGGGCTATTTGTGGCTTTTTTTTGTTCATATTGCTGTTCATGCCCATCTCTAGTTACTATACAATAACTTATCTCCCTCTACATTCAGCCCAGTTGGACTCCCATTCCCACCCTCTGCTCTCCGCCACCACTCACCTGGTCAGCTGGAGGGAAAGATGGGAGAATGAGCCTCCCAGGCATATTCTGCAGCAGTGCAACCATGTCACTCCCAGGAGTGTCGTACCACCCAGAAGCACTTCCCACATTTTGCAGTGGGCCAATTGGGGCCCTAAACAGGCCCAATTCAGCCCACTTGGGGCCCAAATTGGCCCACTGCAAAGTGTAGGAGTTATTCTGACCCCTGCACAATTACATCACTAATAAATGAGTGAAGCATTTGTCACCCTTAATGTTTCATTATATTGTATGCAAACCCCAAACTTACAGCTTCAACAAACAAGCCTGTTTTTTCAGAACTTGTTAGGTTGGAATAAAGGGAGGTGGAGCACATCCTTAACTTTTGCCCAGGACCCCCGAATCACTGCCCCTGGGCACCAGTTAAAGAGAAACAAACAACTGAGAAGTGCAAAGCACATAGCATATTTGATTCTCTCCATCTATCTTATTACCACTAATTTAGACAGGGTGGTAAGTAGCGGTCATTGCGCAAAGGAAGCAGGCTGACACAACAACCACTGAGCACAGTTTGATGCTGGCTGATTAATTTTTCATCATGCCAACATTTATAAATCCTCTTCTTGCTGTGAGTTAGTTAAGTCTTAACTTTTCCCACAAGGAACTAAGTACGAATAAATGGCTACATGTCTAGCATTCCTTGCCTGAGGACAGAGACTCTTTGGTCATGGTTATTAGCTCCAAAAAGACTTTGAACCATGTTGGGTGCTCTGGCTGGTTTTGTGATGTCTGAATTAAATAGACAGCTAAAAATACATAATCAGGAACCAATACGCCAGCTAAATATAATCCTGATGCACAATGGGGCTTTAAAAGGTGTCTAAAATCCAATATTCCAGAGGCAATTCGGAAGCCAAGCCAGTGGTAAGATATCCTTCCTTTAATGAAGCTTTATGTTACCACAGGGACATCACAGTGACATCTCACAACAGCACTCTGAGCTGACAACTGAAGGAAACTGAGAAAGCCAATCTTGGCACCTTTGAGCTCAGTGCAACATGAGATATTTCTGGGGGATCTACAGTTAGTTTGAAGTAAATGTCTCCAAACACATTTCTCTAAACAGTTTCCTAAGCAAAGCACTAAATGTCATAGAGAAATGACAAAGATATTGTCTTGTGAGCAGAACCTGTTTAACACTGCATTGCAAGGAAGGATATGGCAGGCCAGACCAAGCAGTAAAGGAAAAGATTTTACTCAATCTTCAATCAAGCAAGAATTTTTCTAATGAGATACAGTAAAATGGCATCATCCAGCCTAGGATCCTTATTCAGACCAAAAGTTCCCAGGCATCTTTTCTTTTTAACAAATACTGTTGTTGTTGTTGTTGTTGTTGTTGTTGTTGTTGTTGTTGTTGATGATGATGATGATGATGATGATGATGATGATGATTTTTTTCAGAATAACAAGGGACTGTGAAACAAATAAAAAATAAAATAAAATCAACAAACTTAACAGAAAAGGGGGGGAAAGATGGAAGAAAGATACCAAGATAGAGAGAAAAAACAGACAATAAAATAATGTAAATTAAAACAGGTCATAAACATAAGCTTAGATTCTATGAATCATGAAAACAGCAGAGGTCGCAGAGGGATCTTTGACAACTCAAGGGCCCCCCGGGGGTAAAAGAATTCAGATGTCACATGGAATCCAAGCCAGAATAATATTTCAACTAGTCAAATAGGTCCTACTGAAACCATTACATGATTTGTATGAGTTATTTGCCATCAAGTCATTCCCGATATTTGGCGACCCTATGAATTAATGACCTCCAAAACATTCTCTCATTAACAGGCTTGCTCAGGCATTGCAGACTGAAGGCCACGGCTTCCTTTACTGGGTCAAGCCAATGCCATCTCATGTTGGGTCTTAGTATCCTACTGCCTCCAACTTTTCTTAGGTTGTCTTTTCCAGCGAGTCTTGTCTTCTCATGATGCGACCAAGTATCATAGACTGTTTTGTCATTTTAACTTCTAGGGAGAATACAGGCTTGATTTGACCTAGAACCGACATATTTGTCCTTTTGGCTGTCTGTGGTATCAGTAAAACTCTTTTTCTCCACTACATTTCAAATGAATCAATATTCTTCCTGTCACTTTCTTCATTTTCCTATGCCTACAGAGCATTGCCTTCCCGATAACCCGTTGAGGTTCTAATATCTGCCCACAGATCCAGGCCATGCACAGCAATCAGACATTAATTATGCTTGTTCTGCCATTTAACTTTTCACAATCTGTTTAATGCCATCCAGCTTTTCGCCCTAACTTATTGGTTCTGCAACTTTTCCTCCTTCTCCTATTTCAGTCCACACTTCTGATGCTCATCTTCTTTTCTTCTTCTTCTGAACATACATCACCTCTCTATTCCACTTGTCCTGTGCTTTATTTCCTTCTATAATCTCTGAAGACTTTATTGGTTTTGGTTCAAAATCTGTTTTTTAAAAAGATATACGTGATTCCTTGTCTCTCTCCCACCTTCCCCATCTGTTTTCTAACCCTTCGTACTGTGTCAATAAGTTTTGTGTCAGTGAGCCCAAAGGCAGGGAATTCTCTTTTTAAAAATCACATTGCAGTGACCAGTAGCTTTAGCGGCTTATAACTAAAATATGATGATGGGGCATGTAAGGTATCACTGGAAATATGTCAGCTGCCATTGAAGGCAATACCAAGATGAGCTGCAATATCAGTGAATGACGAAAAAGATGATTCGCATCATGAAGGATGTGAATTTGTGATTATTATGATATAGGTAGGATAAAGAAACCCAGTTCGGTGTAGTGGTTAAGAACAGCAGGACTTTCATCTGGAGAACTGGATTTGATTCCCATTCCTCTGCTTGAAGCCAGCTGGGTGACCTTGGGTCAGTCACAGTTCTCTTAGAGCTCTCTCAGCCCCACCCACCTCATAGGGCGATCGTCATGAGGATAATAATAACACATTTTGTAAACCTCTTTGAGTGGATGTTAAGTTGTCCTGAAGGTGTTAAGATGTCGAATGTTATTAAGTAAAAAGAAGACATGATATAGGATCAATGAATCAGCAAAGTGAGAAGTAGATCAAAGATCCACACCCGTGGTTCACAACCCCTGTAGTCTGGCCTAGCACTGAATTTTTCAGAGGGTGTGTGTGTTTTAATTGTTGCTATACCAGTTTATAGGAGATGGTTTTAGGCGGGGTTATGAGAACTCTGTATGAAGATCATTTGTTGAGGATCTACTTCACATTTCATAGTGTAGTATGGGAAACAGCAAAAAAAAATTCTTTTTTCCCAGACTTCAATTAGAGGGTGTAACTTTTTAATTGTTATATGGTCTAAAATCTGTTTTATGGATTTTTTTTCTGGTTTTATATCTGTGGTTTGTTTTTAATGGCTTGTTTTGCTTTTAATATTAATAATCTGGGATGATTTTATTTGTAATCCACCTTGAGCAGCACTCTGGAGAAATTGCATAAAATCTCCTTAATTAATTAATTAATTTTAAAAGTTGAATTGTCATTTGTTTTCACTTAGTCAAATTTTAAAAAGAAATTTGCCTATCACTAAATCACTAAAAAGAAACTTGCAGATCATTCATTTTTTTCAGTGTTGAAAAAATTAATGAATTTACATCTAATAAAAGTACTACTCATTCACTTATATTAGGGATGCTATTGAATGCATGCCCCCCACCTTTGCCTAGCTGGGATCAGGAGCAGAGCAGGTGGCAATGCCCACCCTCTGCCTTCACCCAGCTGGGATCCGGAGCAGAGTAGGTAGCAGTGCCCACCCACTGACTTTACCCAGCTGGGATCAGCAGCGGAGGAGATAGCAATGCCCACCCCCTGATTTCACACAGCTAGGATCTGGAGCGGAGCAGGTTGCAGTGGCCACCCCTACCTTCACCTAGCTGGAATCAGGAGCAGAGCAGGTGGCAATTCCTGTCCCTATCTTCACCCAGCTGGGATCAGGAGTGGAGCAGATGGCAACGCTCACTCCCCTTTAAACCCACCAAAATCAGGCACGAAGCAGGCAGTAATGCCCACCCCCCTTCACCAAGCCGGGATCAGATGCAGAGCAGGCAGCAATGCCCACCCCCCTTCACCCAGACAGAATCAGGCACAGAGCAGGAGGAAATGCCTGCCCTCTTCACCAGGCCGGGATCAGGCATGGAGCAGGTAGCCTGTACCCCACCTACACCTGACTGGATCAGGCATGGAACAGGAAGCAATGTGCAACCCCTCTTCACCTGGCCAGAATCAGTAGTGGAGCAGGCAAAAATGCACACACCCCTTCACCCCATAGGGATCAGACATGGAGCAGGCATCAAAGCCTGCCCCCTTCACCCAGACAGAATGAGGCTCAGAGAAGGAGGCAATGCCCTCCCCCCTTCACCTGGCCAGGATCAGGAGCAGAGAAGGTGGCAATGCCCACTCCCTCTTTTAACCCACTGGAATCAGTCACAGAGTAGGCAGCAATACTCACCCCCCCCTTCACCCAGACAGAATCAGGCTCAGAGCAGGCAACAATGCCCACCCCCTGCCTTCACCCGGATGAGATGAGGCACGGAGCAGAAAGTAATGTCCGCCCGCACTTCACCCACCCGGGTTCAGGCGTGGAGCAGGTTGCAATGCCTGTCCCCCTTCAGCTGGCCCGGTTCAGGCACAGAGCAGGTAGCAATGCCCACCCACCCCCTCCAGCTGGCCAGAATCAGGCGGATAGCAGGAGGCGATGACCCCCCTTCACCCAGCTGGGATCAAGAGAGGAGCAGGTGGCAACATCTGCCCTCCTGCCTTCACCCGGCCGGGATCAGTCACGGAGGAGGAGGCAAGCCTACCTGCCAGCCCTCCCCTTTCTAGAGCCCATTGTATTTTTTCCCACAACGGGCTTTGTTACTAGTCTACTACATAAAAGGCAAGCCGTATTGGCAATGACTCACTTTTTATCCCCACACAGGCACACTTGTAGTCCCCTCCGCGAGGATAAAAGGTGAATTGTCAGCAACACAGCTTGCCTCAGAGGCCTCAAGGAGGTCGCTGCAGCGGTGGAAAGTTCTGGTGCAGCAGTGCGGGCATCGGAGGCCCTGAAGAGGCTGTAGTGAGAAGGCCTAATGAAAGAGGATTGATTTTATAGTACTCTGCCTTTTAATTTGACCTGCCATTTCAGCTAATGATTCTACACAGAATCAAGACATCAAAGCAGTGATCTTCAAAGAAATATGAGTTTATTGTTTATTTAATAAACCCATGATAGATTGTCCATTTCAGGGAGACGTGTGAGGGCCAGTAACATTAGAGGGCTTTAAATACCCTTCAGCCCTGATTGTTTACAGAATAATTGCTATTTGTTTACAGAATAAAAGATCAAAGGTTGGGATAAAACTCTGTCATAATGACGCATACATCTTGTCAAAATGATGCAGAATGACACATTTTCCCAGAGAACATGACATCTGACAAGCTTGAGTGATGAATTATACAAACATTTGAGAAGCTGGAGCCATATTTCTAATATCCTCTTAAAGAAAGAATGCGTACAAGGTTGAAATATTACTTATCTAATTAGAATAACCAAAAAAAGAAAATGTTTATACTTTGCTCAGTGACCTTTCTCATCCACTGGTGATCTGCAGGATATCTTAGAGAAAGAATTTTAACACTTGGAGCAAGACTTTCTTACTTGCTTAAATACTTTGTATGCTCTTAGCTTTGAATGTATGTTCAGAACTAGATTTTATGAAATGAGGCCTAAAAATTCTTTAACACTGAGCACGGGGACAGAGGGAAGGCCCAGTGTGGCAGTGGGACTGCTGTGGGGCATTGGGAGGGCAATGCTGCACCAGGCCTCTGAGGGGCCATGGTAGGGAGGCCCGGTGTGGTGGCGTGGGTCTCCCAAGGCCCCGCAGCAGGGGCTCGCCATACCAGTTTTCTAGAGCCCATTATATTTTTCCATACAACAGGCTCTGTTGCTAGTTCTTACATATTTCATAATTGTAAACAGGGGGGGAATTTTAATATTTATTTTTTAATTCTCTTTACCCTTAGAGTAACATCCTAGAAACAAAATAATGTTACTTCCCACTACTCTGCCTTTATCTTGCAGCTACACTGGTTTGAAATTTGCTCTCACCAATTAAAGCTGACCCAATCCCATTAATCAACCAAAGCTCTAGTAGTGCAGCTTTCTGATTAAACTGATTGTAGGCTGCAGGGTTACTAAAAAGAGCAATGTTGGGCACACAAGATAGGTATCCTGGCTTTTATTTTCACTTTGTAAACTTCCATCGTTTAAAAAAAATTCTTCTTCACTAAGAGGAGTTCATTTTTGTATTAATGTTATGCTGAACTGACTAGTGGATTAAGTCTTCAGGTTGGTGGTATTATAGAAAAGCCCCGTGCCTCTGTGTTATTCTGTGTGAAGAAAACTTTGTCATCCTAAGCAGAATTATACCCTTCTTAGTGCTTTAGAAGGACATAACTCTCCTTAGGAGTAGGACAGCACTGTGAATCTAAAAAAATGGTGCTCATGATATTTAAGCTCAAGAGATACTGATAGCTTTGGCATCCTTCAGAAATGTAGGACCACCAGGAAATCAGTGAAAATATATGGACGTCAGAAAGCAATTATGATTTGAAATGAACAATTGCTTGTTTCTTACAGGCAGTATTCATTACACTTGTGTATTTCTTTTGTTGTTTTTTACAATATTTACAAAAGTGGGGTGTTTTGCAATTATAGTAATTACTTAATGAAATTAATAGTAATTAATATGAAAACAAAACAAATTCCCTAACTAAACAACCTATAATGTTCAGGAACTTCATTTTTGCACTTAGCTTCTTTCTGTTTCTGCTGTGTTTTCCTAATAGGAGCATAAAAAGCTGCGTTCCTTAGGAGAAGGGGGAGAGATCTTCTGGGTTTTCTTGATGGGTTGTGAACAGTAGTCACTAAGATGGCATGAACGTATCCAGTTCTGGGCTCCAAAGTCCAATTCTGAAGCATACGGGGTGGGACTTTGAATTTAGAAGCTGATTTCACATAATGCAGCTTGTGTCATATATGCCTGTCTGCATATCTGCCATGAACGTATTCTGTGTTATGTACTGGTCCTCTGAGGGCATGAAAGTTTCTTACTGATGTTAAGGCAGTAGGTTATCTTGCAAGTATTTACATTCTCTTTCGCCGCTGCCTCCAGCAAGTGTCCTTGAAGGCCGGCTGCGGCTGGCTCAAAACATATCTTTCTTGGGAACTGACATGATTTCATTCTTTGCTCTGTCTAACCTAAACCTAGCTTCTCCTCTTCACCCCACCTGGCTCCTTCACAGCCAAACTTTAATGGTCCCTAACCTGATGGTCCCTATAACTAACATTACCAACCCCATCCACATCACTTCTGCCAATTCAGTTGTCTGAGCACAACTGAGAGCAACTTGATGGATCTCTAATAAAGTTACTTCAACCAATACACCTGAGTGTTTGCTGTGGAGAACTTGGTGGATCTACCTGCCAAGGACTGACAGCTTTCCTGTTTCTAGGGATCTCAAAGGGAGAGAGGCCATTTGCAGGTTTTTCTTGTGACACAGTGGTGGTGAAGAGTGCTGTCAAGTCATAGCTGACATATAACGACCCATACTGGGGTTTTTAAGGCAAGAGACTAACAGAGGTGGTTTGCCATTGCCGTCCTCTACAACCCTGGTCTTCCATCCAATTACTAACCAAGGACAAGCCTGCTTAGCTTCTGTGATCGGATAAGATCAGACTTGCCTGGGCTATCCAGGTCAGTGTAGTAACTATAGTAGTTTCTACTATATTATTCCTATCTTATTAGCTTAGCTTTCTTCTTGAATATAGTTTCTGTTTTTGTGTGCTGTATTCTCTTAATTTTTTCTACTTCAGGCTCCCCCCCCCCCACATTCACACACACTTTTCCCACTGCATTATTATTTGATCTGTGGCTTGCTTTCTGCCTTTCTCTTGACCTTCTGGTTCTTTGGAGCCCAGTTTTTATTTAACCCACCTGCCCCCTCCATCTTATTTGCTTATTAGTTCTATGTTCCAATGTATGACTTGCTAGATTGTGTATTGCCTCTGTGTCTTTGTCCTACCAAACCCTTTTGATTTTTAAGTCCCCTCCCCTCCCAGTCACAGAAGCTGCAGAGATTCTTTGGTCACAGATCCAGAGGAGTTAACCACGTTAGTCTGTAGTAGCAAAATAGAAAAGAGTCTAGTAGCACCTTTAAGACTAACCAACTTTACTGTAGCATAAGCTTTCCAGAACCACAGTTCTCTTCGTCACAGACTGGCGCAGAGTCTGTGAAACTGACAGCCCCTTTTTCCTGCTGCCTGGGCTGTCAGTTTTACAGACCCCACATCAGTTCCAGTGTGGGGTCTGTGAAACTGACAGCCCGGGCAGCAGGAAAAGAGGCTGTCAGTTTCACAGACCCTGCGGCTAAACCCAGTGCGGGGTCTTTGAAACTGATAGCCCCTTTCTTCTGCCGCTCTGGCAGCAGAAGAAAGGGGATGTCTGTTTCAAATGCCCCGCACCAGCTTCAGCAGCTGGTGCAGGGCAGTTGAAATGCCATGAACCACGAACTGGGAAAAGGTTGGAAGTTCATGGTTTGAGGTTCCGTGGAATGCTACGAACCACAAATCATGTAGTTCGGGGTTTTTTGGTTCGTGCCCATGTCTACTCATATCTGACAGAGGGAGCTTGACTCTCAAAAGCTGGAAATGCTTGTTGGTTTTTAAGGTGCTATTGGACTTGAACCTTGACCATTTACTGCAGACTAACATAGCTACCCACCTGAAACTATATCCCACCCATTTCAATGGAAGTACCCCCCTTCTTGGGTCTGTACATTCCTGGTTTTCTATCTGAACTGGACAGAATTCAGAGGAACTGCAGTACTCCCATAGGCCATGTACACTGCCAAATATCAGACCAATAGAATAAAGAAGGTTTCTGCCCATTTCTATGATAACAGAAAGAAGAGTAACACTGTACCTGATCTCATCATACTAACTGGAGAAAGCAGCAATGTATCCAGTATCTGGTCATCAAGGACAATCAAGACTAACCAGTGTACCTTTAGCCTCAAAAGGAATTTGCCATCTGAGTATTTCTCCAGGAAAAGACTCCCTGACGCACACGTTCGCATTACCCACCAAAAGTTTTTCTCAGCAACAACTGATCTGATTTGGACTATTCATATTGTCCCCCAAAGCTCAAGTCTTTTAGCCTGACAGGAACTCCCTCCAAAATACCACATCTCTGTCCAGGTACCTCCTTTCTTGCCTTTTGTGTACATTTTGACATGACCCTGAACCATTCCTGCCTCTCTTTTGACCAGTCTTGTTGCACACCTGTTCAGCCACCTTGCCACCTCCCCTCTCTCCAAGCTTGGAAAGAAAATAATCTTGTGTTTTAAGACCTTGTCCCCTGTCGTATAACTGAATGCAGTTATATGACAAGGGACAGGACAGAAGCGTTTGGGGACTTGATGAACCAATTAGATGAGAACATCAAGTTTTCTTGGAAGGCAGATTCAGACCACATAAGCTTCTTAGACGTTGTCATCTATTGGGATGACAGAAATAAGATTTGGGTTAGACCCTTTAAGAAAACAACTGATAGAAACTCTTACGTACAGTATCAGTCATATCATCCTAAGCACATAAGGGACAATATACCTTATGGGCAACTGCTTAGACTAACACGAAACTCGACTTGCACAATGTTCAGATTCCTGGATCGACTGGCATTTGCAGTGGGCTTTCTAGTATTGACCATTGGATTCTTGGTATTATTTTGACTGCTTGAGTTTGCTAATTCCCTAGTACAGAGATTTATATTATTTCTCTCACTAACATATTACCATATTACATATGGTTCTCAGCATTCCTTCTAACTTTGCAGGGGCACATCACCAATTTGTCAACAACACCTCACAGCTTTGGCCAGGGGTGTGTGTGTGGCACTGACCAGATTGAGGGAGTTTTTTCAGCAAGATAGAATGCCTAAGCCAGTGGTCCCTTGTGTACCGGAGAAAGAGGTGGCAGAAGAAAGGTAGTTTGCTTATGGTCTGGCTATTTTAATGAGAATTTGGCCTTGAATTGCAAAGTAGGTCACATTCACACTGACATGTTTCTAGGGAGCACATCTTCTCACTACACACAGTTAAGATCTGAGCATGACACACTGTATGACTGTTTCCAGGGGGATGAAATCTTGAAAATATAGAAAGTCAAGGAACTATTCTGCTGATTGAATTGAGAAATTTAAAATGTTAATTGAAATCTTAAAGAGAGATTTTGTTTCTGTGGCTATAGAAAATTCTTGAATAATGCCATTTTTTCCTTTTCACTAGAGAATTTCAGATCAGTACTGACCAGCAGAAACCCTCCTTTACATGTAGATTAATTCAAAAAGTTTAAATAATGGAATTTTATAGATAGATGCAATGAATACATTGTGCATCACAACATCTTACACATTTCATAACTCTTCAGTTGCCTTGTATCCCTCATGTTGCTTTAGACTTTGGCATCTGATTTCATTCTGGACACCCTCCTTTCACAATGTGGGTTTGTATTGTGAAGTTCTGCTAGTCACTGAAATCTTAGTACCATGGCCTATAGACTATGGGAAACTCATTCTTCAACCATACTGTCTTAGACAAAGCTGGGAGAGAAGACAGAAATTAATGCTAATGGTAGTCTCCATCAGCATGCAGGGAGGATTTTTTACAGCAAAAAACTAAAGTCGAAATGCTACTTTGATAGAGGAGAAGGCAGTCCAATGCCATGTCAGTGTGAAAAATCACCAGCACCAAGGACAGTGGCTTTGGCATTACTTTCAAGTCAAATGTATTAGGTGTATTGATGAGGCTCACGGAGATCCTCATTTGAATCCAGACTGCAAGTCCTTGGAGGAAAATGCAAAGTCAAAGCAGTACGACTTCCAAGAGGATCTCATTCTAAGAAGAACACAATCAACCGTATTTATTAATCCTTCCATTAAGGAAGGAGGACATGGTGATGTTGCTGCTTTGGCTTCCAATCCCTTTCCCAACAAACATACCAATCAGACATCTTGGGTTTGCATCCATCAATTCTTTTTTTTTTTTTTTAAATTATTTTTAATATCTAAAACAGAAACCTACAGAAAAAAACTACAAAAGTACAAGGGAAGGGGGAAAGGGAAAGAAGAAAGAAAAAGGGAAGGAGGGCTGGAAAAGGGGGGGAGGTAACATACAAACAATAAACACTACACTACAATGTTTTCCCTTCATACTGCCATAGTTAAAAATTTAAACCTTCATAAAGTAATGATGGAGAGGTTGACCTTACAAAATACAAATTACAGCCCATATTAAATCTTCTCCCCCCCCCCCCGGGCCTCGGACGCAGTTCTCTCTGAGCAGCTGCAGCCACTGTGCTCGTTGCCTCCCCCCTCCCTTCAGGCTTCAGATCTTCTTCTTTTTGCTTGGTGTCTTGCCCAAATTCTTGATTTTTGTCCACAAAATCCCTTAGCTGATCTTCTGAATTTATCTTGTAAGCTTGATCTTTATAATTGAACCAAATTCCTTCCGGAAATAGCCATTTATACTTTATCCCTCGTTCCCTCAGGAGAGCTGCGAGCTTTTTATACTTAAATCTTCTTTTCCGAACTAGAAATGGAACGTCCTTCAGTATCTTGA
Organism: Eublepharis macularius; assembly: GCF_028583425.1. Lineage (NCBI taxonomy): Eukaryota > Metazoa > Chordata > Lepidosauria > Squamata > Eublepharidae > Eublepharis > Eublepharis macularius. The sequence continues at coordinate 40,216,060 of NC_072791.1, forward strand.
CTTTATTTCATAGAAAGTCCAAGTCCGCATTATATGAGTTAAATAGGATAGTATCCCGAACCCTCCTAGATGAAAACTCAATAAAAATCTCGTGAGGCAGCTGCCGCTTCATTGCATATTTTGAAGAAGCCCGACGGACTTCCAAAATGGCGCTTTTTACCTCTTCCTTAGTTGCCCTCGCGGGTGTCGCCAATAATTCCGAGGCAAGCTCCCTTAGATCCTCGTTTTCCTCCTCTTTAACATTCTGGAGACGCAAAATAGTCTGTGTTCGTTCCACTTGCAGCCCGATCAGCTGGTTTTCCACCAGCTTTAGCTCCTTGTTCGTTGCTCTCATGAGTGACGCATTTTCCCGAGCAGACTTCTCTGCCCCCCCCGCTACTTCCTTAATGGCTTTCACATCGCTCTCAATTAAGCCCACCCTTTGATCTGTTTCATTCAGCTTGTCAACAAAGGATTTTATGGCTTCGATGACCGACCTTTTCACCAAATCCTTGAGCGACTCCGCTTTTCCCTGCAGGGCAGCCGAGATTGACTTGCCCAAAGCGGGACTCTGCTTTTTCGCTGCCATTTTAGGGGGGGGACCGCCAACCTTCTGAAACTCAGCGAGGGGGAAGAAATCCGAGTCTTCTTAACTTCAGATCCCACCACTCCTTCGCATACGCTTGTAATAACAGAAGGGATTCACTTACTTACAGGCTTCCGCCTAGTCCTGTTCTTTGCCGTTTTCCGTGGCCCGGCAGCACGCAAGGTGCCGCGCACGTCTGCCGGCCTCCATGGGGACAAATGGGCAATTTACCCCCTGCATCGATTTGCCAGAGGGCTCTTCCCGCAGCGTCCCGGACCCTGACTCCCTCCCTGGGAGTCCTGGGGGCTAATCTTTGCAGATCAGCCGCCCGGTCAGGCTGCTCGGGCGCTTCCTCTCGGACCTGCGAAGAGGAGCGTCCGACATGGCCGAGAAAACAAAACCGAATCCCGGGTTTGCATCCATCAATTCTGATGCTAACCTTGTACTATACCAAAGAGTAGAATATAGATCCATTGAAATGGGTGTTCCACTATGGATGTCAAAGGGATGTCGATTTCATCCACAGCTTCTTCCACTGAAGTTCCCGATGCTGATATTACATTCCACTGGATTTTTCCTCATGTGCTTTTGCAGCTCAGTTTGCTGATGTGAGTTTAGAAAAATATCCTCCAGTCATTTCATTCTATCCTATCTGCATTCTAGCTCATCAAGCTTTCCAGCAGCTTCCCACTGTTTCTACCTTAGAGATACTTGTGTGTGAATGTCAGATGGCCACCTCTTTTTTAAGGCATATCTATGAAAAAAAACTAGCCTTGCATTTGAGTAAATACTGTAACAATATATATAAGTTCATTTTTGTGGCTATATAAAACTTGTGGTTTACTATGCAAAATTTCACTAATACAAACTGATCTGGGGTTTCAGGCTGAACAACAACAGAGAATTTACATAGTTCACAGAAACTTCCAGGAATGTAAATGGATTGCAGGAAAGTGCTAAGTGGGAGAGGAGAGTGGGGAGGGGGCACAGTGACAAAAACACATGGACACAGTGCTGGAGGTAAAAGAAGTGACAACTTTATTGAGATTACAGCTCAGAGAGCAAAGGCATACATAGGGCACGGATCTGAGCATCAGCTGACCTGCCTGCCAAGCCAATGACCCACATGCCCCTCAGACCCCTGCTGAGGGGGGGAACCATGGAATGATGGTCAGTGGGATGCCACGTGGGTGATGATTCACCCCTGTGTGACTCATCCCCTGCCACCTGGGAGTGAGGTGGACTGACAGCCCCTGACTGGGCGTGCACCAGCCATTCCTCACTCCCCAGACCCCTTATGGGTATCCCCATAATAGGGATACTGAGCCTGAGGGTCCTGTTTCCCCCTAAACAGATCAGTGCCCAATGCTAATACGCCACAAGAGCCACAAAATGATTCACTGCCAATGCTCCCAAGAGCTGCAAAACCAAGCCAAGTGGGCCCCTCCATATCCTATGACCACACATCCAGACCCCAGCTGGATGAACATCACCAGGCGAGAAACATTGCCATTCCACAAGAGCTGACCAGGGGAAGAATCACCCCACGGGATTCCACTGGCCATCTCACAGCCTCCGCCAATTGTCCAAAGGAGGCTTATCCTGAGCCATGAGCCCCCTGAGGAGCCTCTCCTCGCTGGTCCTGCATAACAGCAGGATACACACACGGCCACTGCTAGGATTCACCATGCCAGCGCACCCCTCCAGCTCCTGGCCAACTCACCACCACTGAACATGGCAGCCTCCAACGCTTCTGGTAGGATGAACCGGAACCAGCTTGACACCTGCAGCTAAAAGAGAGAATCAGAGGGAAACTTGGGCTCCAAAAATGTATCTTGGTGCCCCCAGCTGCGCAAATCCACCCGTCCACAGCAGGGAAAACCCCAGGCCATCTTGCCAGTGATCACCTCCCCAGGAAATGGGGAGGGGGGATGGACCAGACTAATAGCAAAACATGCGCTCCAAGGAGGGGGGGTCCTGAATAAATCTCCCCTTCCCATCCACGGTGACTTTTTGTCTCTGTTACGCCTCTATGCCCAGAGGAAGGCGAAAAACCTCCAGGATCCCAGAGTCAATCAGGCATGTAGGAAAATTCCTTCCTGACCCCAAATGGCAATCAGCATTACCCTGGACACATGAGAAGGAGCCACCTGACCTACCCGACACCTGGCCCAGCTAGGATTAAAGAATCTACTCAGTCAACTCTTAATAGCTATTGATTCTCTAGCGGATTCTCTAGCACTGATTCCCATTGTGTTCCAGTTAATGGGAAGTCTGTAGTGCAAAGTAATGAACTGCAAAACTGACGAATTGCCAATTAATGAGTAAATTGCAGGTGCAACTTGCAATACTGCAGTTTCTGTACAGCTAATTTGAAAAGAATTCTGGATTTCAATCGGCATCACACTGTTGAGATCAGTGAAAGAACATTTATACCTCCATCCTAATCTTGGGAACAAGTTTCACTAAATTCAGTAGACTTGCCTCCGGAAAAGTAGGCTAGTCTACTGAATTTGGCTTTTTCTCTTCTGCTTTTCACATACAAAGAAAGTGTGGTCATTTAGAGTCTTTGGAGGCTATCAATTTCTTTCTGTTTCTTTCACATTGCTTCCAGAAGTGTAACAGAGACAAAAAGTCTTTTCATGGGCACAACATTTACAGATGTTTCAGTAACTCTCCATTGCCCACCATCTGAGGCAATCCAAAGATCCTTTTTTGTCTCTGGAAAATTCTATGTTCTACTCAGTTCTGCATGTCACGGGCTGGGCCAGCCCAAGCAGGGTGGTGCAAGTCCAACAGTAGGCACAGGCAAGGTTCATGGAGCACAGAGTGGTTGCAGGCAGCAGACACATTGCTTCCACGCCTGGCTGTTGCTCCTGACTGGCTTTTATAGCCAGGCATGGTTTTCAGCCAGCTGCTGGGGCTCCATCCTGAAGCTACTCATCATCACTCTCCAGCAGCTGGCGTCGGCTCAGGAGACGAGCACTGCGCCGTCTCTCCTGCAGCTCCAGTCTCTGGCGCTGTCTGCGGCATTCTCTGGGTGTGGGTGAACCTGGGGGGGTGGAAGCCTCTGGCTGAGCTTCCCCTGTGGTGTTGGCAGTCCCTGGCTGAGTTTCTCCTGTGGAAGTCCCTGGCTGAGTTTCCCCTGTGGTGCTGGGGCTGGAGAGTACTGGTGGCTCTGCCTCAGCTGCTGGCTGTAGGCTCCGATTAGCCAACAGCTGTGGCTCCTGATTACCAGCCTCTGCTGAGTCAGGGCTGGCTGCATGGAGCTCCTCTTCTCCTGAGGAGTCCTGGCTGGCTACACAAAGCCCCTCTCCTCCTGAGGAGGAGTCCTTGCTCTCACTGAGCCCAGGCTGGGCCATGACACTGCATTCCATCCCGAATACCTTTACATGATGACATACATCTGAATGAAAAACAATGTTTACACCTTATAAATGATAAACTGGGTTATGTTAATATTCCCTTTTTGACTGACTTTATTTGACCATTTTGACGGTTTTCAATAAGAATATTCCAATATCTAATAAGCAATGGCTGGCCGCCATGGGAATGGACAACTCCATAAAACAGGGCCAGTTATAGCTGTGATTTAGGATTCTGGAAACCAGTTATGATTTAAGATTCTGGCTTTTCCCAACAATCACAAATATTCACCCTTACTGAAGGCCCAGCTTAAACACAATGCCAAGCATGTCAGTAAAATTTATGCATGTAGGTTTCCACATGAATGGAAACGCTGGGGTAATACACAGCTGAACCACAGCTCCCTAGCATGCCAACACTGCACAGGCAGGAGATGATTACCCACCATAAAAGTGATGCTTGGTGGATGGAACATGGCTCATGTCACATTCAAAGCAGGCTGATTAGGGCATTCCATATCTCTTTTCATTCAGTCTGAAATTTAGCCTGTGATGTCTTCCTTTGTTAACATATGTAGGTCAAAAGAGAAACTAATTTGACAGATTAGGAGGAAAAAGCTCATGAATTTCATGAAACTCCAGTCATGTCAAACTATACGTTTATGGTTCATTATATTACCCCAGAAAAAGTATATAAGCATATAACACTCAGCTGTTGGTTGACTTTTATGCTTTTGTGTAATTAGAAACTTTCCCTGAGCCTCATACACCTGTTTTCCTTCATCCCAAACAGTTCATATTTCCAGATGTTGATTTGCTTCTGAAGATTGATTGGACTCCAGATGCACAGCCAATAAGTGTTTCTCAGTCAGCCAAGGGATCTTCTGGAATAAGTTTGTTGCAAGCAACTGTTGCTGGACAGATCCAGCCCAGATGGTTTCCTGGAAGCTGTTTTCTTGATGTCAGTAAAAGAACCCTGTGAACAGCGTGCGCTGAATCCCTAAGTAATACAGAGTTTGCCTGCTTTCATGTTTAGTACAAAACCTCAAACCTCAGGCTATCATTGGCAGAACATCAGAGGCCTGGATCCGGATTGAAAAGGAACGTGGCTGTTTTGCTCAGCTCTTGTTAAACATTTGTCTAGCAAAAGAATTGCTTACTACCAGACATAGTTCAGAGCAAAGTGGGGATAGGCCTTGCAAACTAAGCCAAAATGATGCAAACGATAAATCCCCATTGAATTCTGCTTTTTCCTTACAGGTATGTTTGCAGCCAGCCTGAAGGACCTGCCTGTTAAAACTGATTTCAATTTGACTTTAACAATGTTATACTATGGGCTTAGGAGTAATGCAGTGTAGGATTGCACTGGCTGTCTCTGAATTGTGTCTTACTCATACAGGCTAACCTGGATGGTCCAGGCTAGCCTGATCTTACTATATAATTGAGTAAGCATGTTTCAGACAACTCATTTTATACCCTGGTGCACCACCAGAGGGCGATGCTGCAGAGGAAAGCCCAAGTAACTCATCATATCGCTCCAGAAAACATGCTGTGGTGGGAAGCCCAGGCAAGGAACAAGAGTGGAGCAGGTGGCAATGCCCTTCCCGTGCCTTAACCTGGCTGGTGTTAGGTGCGGAGAAGGTGGCAATGCCCACTCTGCTTCAGCCAGCTGGTATTAGGAGTGGAGCAGGTGGCAATGTCCACCCCTGCCTTACCCCAGCTGGTATTAGGAGCAAGTGGCAATGCACACACACACCGCCTTAATCCAGTTGGTATTAGGAGCAGAGCAGGTAGCAATGCCCACCCCCACTTTAACCCAGCTGGTATTAGGTGTGGAGAAGGTGGCAATGCCTGCCTCCCTTCAGCCAACTGGTATTAGGAGTAGAGCAGGTGGTAATGCCCGCCCCTGCCTTAACTCAGCTGGTATTAGGAGTGAAGCAGGTGGTGATGCTCATCCCTTGCCTTATCACAACTGGTATTAGGAATGGAGCAGGTGGCAATCCCTACTCCCCGCCTTAACCCAGCTGGTATTAGGAGCAGAGGTGATGGCAGTGCCCACCCCCACCTTAACCCATGTGGTTTAGGAGCAGAGGAGGTGGCAACACCCACCCCCTTTAAGCCAGCTGGGATAGGGAGCAAAACAGGTGGCAATGCCTACCCCTGCCTTAACCCAGCTGGTATTAGGAGCAGAGCAAGTGGCAATGTACACACACCCCACCTTAATCCAGTTGGTATTAGGAGTGGAACAGGTGGCAATGCCCACCCCCATTCACCTAGGTGGGATCAGGACCAGAGCAGATGGCAATGCCCGCCCCCTTCACCCAGCTGGGATCAGGAATGGAGTAGGTGCTAATGCCCGCCCAGCACCTTCACCTGGGTGGGATCAGGCACAGAGCAGAAGGCAATTCCCTTCTTTCCTTCACCCAGCCTGGATAAGAAGTGGAGCAGGTGGCAATGCCCACCCCCTTCAACCTACTGGAATAAGGCACTCAGCAGGCAGCAATGCCCACCCCATCTTTACCCTATCAGAATCAGATGCCAAGCAGGCAGCAATCTCCGCCCCTGTTCAACCTGCCAGAATCAGGAGCAGAGAAGGTGGCAATGCCCGCACCCTCTTCACCCAGTTGGGATCAGGAGCACGGTACATCGCAAAGCCCACCGCCCACTTTCACCTGTTGGGATCAGGTGAGGACCAGGAGGTAATGCCCAGTCCTTCCTTCACCCAGCCAGGGAACAGTTAGCAATGCCCACCCCCTTTCACCCAGCTGGGATCACGCTTGGAGCAGGCAGAAATGCCTGCCCCCCTTCACCCAGCTGTAATCAAGCACAGAACAGAAGGCAATGCCTGTTTTCCCTTCTCCTGGCTGGAATCAGGAGCGGAGCAGGTGGCAATGCCTGCCCCCCTTTACCTGGCCTGTATGAGGTGTGCGGCAGGTAGCAAAGCCCACCACCCCTTCACATTGCTGAGATCAGGTGTGTAGCAGGTGGCAATGCCCACCCCCCTCCTTCACTGGCCAGGATCAGTGATGGAGGAGGAGGGAATGCCTACCTGCCCCCTCTCCTCTTTCTAGAGCCCGTTGTATTTTTTCCCACAACGGGCTTTGTTTCTAGTCTCATCAGATCTCAGAAGCTAAGCGGGGCCAGCCCTAATCAGTACTCAGATGGGAGACCACCAAGGAAGTCCAGGGTCTCTGGCAATGGCAAACCACCTCTGCTCTTCTCTTGCCTTAAAACCCCAGCAGGGGACACCATAAGTTGGCTGCAACTTGACAGCACCTTACACACACACACACACACACAAACTCAAGATGATCACTGAGATAAAAAAGCTTCATCACTGGGGACCGCTCTGATCTGCTGAAGTGCTTATGTGCTACCAAGTATTCCACTGCTTGGTTTCTGATGTGAATTCTGCCCTGAGCTTGGTTCCTTTTAGACGATCTCCAAGCCATGTGAGACAAATCCATGTAGCTGGGGGCTGTGTCTGAACAATCAAGTCATATAGGGGAGAGGCAATTAAATGGGCAATTCCCATGACATCAGCACCCCACCAAGGCAAGCCATGCCAATTCCATGGGAAAGACCCATGTGACCAGCCCCAGCCATATGGTTAAATAATGTAGATGTTCTACTGTCTGTGTGTGATTCACTCATGAAGTAAGCAGCACCTCTCTGCACGGATGGAGATCATGACAGGACTCCCCATGTGCCAATATTATTAGACTATCTGAAGGATTGAATACTGCAGACAGCCTCTTCATACTTAACTAATCTACAGGTTGGGTCTGATAGTATTGGATCTACTGGAGAAATCCACATTATCCATGGGAATGTATGGGTTTCCCCTAATAGCACCATCCAGGGACTCTTCCAGTTGGGAAAATGGTGCAGGGGGTAATGCTGAAGCCCCTTCTCTGCATGCCATATATTTCTGATCTTAATCAGACACCACATTATAGGAATCAAGGAGAAACCACAGGTTGTATGGGACTGGGTCTCATCTGCCAAGACCCAACCTGGGACCCAGACCCAAACTGCATGAATGTGTGTGAAGAGGCATCCTAAGGCTCTTCCTCGCTAGATGGGGCTGCGGCACTTCCAGGAGGATTTCAAATGAATGGAAAATCGGCGATTCCCTCATATCCAACAGATACATCTATAACCCTGCTGTCAAATCTTGCCTAGGAACTGCTCATGTAAGAAATGTATGTGTTGAATGGGGGGAAAAAACAGTTTTTAAACTCAGAAGTATTTCTGAACATGAAAACTTTCCTTAATTTTTTTTTTAAAAACACCTTAATGCCATTTTAAATACCCTGCCATGCTTACAGTCAGTATAGCTAAAGGCAATTTTTTTCCAGGATAAATCAGGTACAAACCAGGAGCAATTCCGGGTGGGTGGACACTGGCTGGTCAGCCAGGAGCTGTTTGGAGTTCTGCCATTTTTAGAGGTACCAGTTCTTTTAAATCATATTTTTTTTGTCTATTCTAAAAAGATATTCTCTAAACATATTCTTCCATTTCACGTATTCAAAAGCTTGTATTGTCAAGTTAGTCCTCAAGATGGGGTAGTATACATTCTGACCCCGTAGGGCTACAGCCCTGTTTGAAGCCCATACAGTCTTTGTGACTATATTTAAATGCCAGTGAGGTGTAGTGTCGGACTGGGATCTGAGAGACCTGGATTCAAATTCCTATTCTGTCATGAATGCACATTTGGCGACCATGGGCAAGTTACTCTCTAAGCCTAACCTACCTCACAGGGTTGCTGTTGTGAGGATAAAATAAAAGAGGAGAGAATGTTGTAAGCCATTTCGGGTCTCCATTTGTGGGAAAAAATGGAGTATACTGTAAATGAAATAAATAAAACATATGAAGATTCCAGTGGCTTTAAAATGGGCCAGGTTCTCTGCTGCTTGAAGGGTAGTATACCTACTGACCCCATAGGGCTATAGTCCTGTTTGAAGCCCATACAGTCTTTGTGACTATATTTGTGACTATATATTTCTTCTCAGAAACCATCTAAAAAGAACATGAAAAGAATGTCCCATTCTTTCTTCATGTCTTGTGCTATCTGTTATGGGCATTAACCCCAACTTTCAGTTTCTGACATATTATTCATAGCCCTTCTAGACCTCTTTTAGGGTAACAAAAGGTAACATCTGTTTTCTGAAGAGTTCCTCTGAACTCAAAGGACCTCCTATTTGCTGGAACGCTGCTGCCCCTCTTAGCAAATAAGCCACGTTCTCAACATGCTTATAAACATGGGCAGCTGGAGATTTCAGTTTCTTCATAGCCACAGAAATATCCCTCTAATAAAGCATTCTGACAAATTCCAGGCTTCTCCAGGCTCATGTGATCCTGAAGAATTGGCTGCTGAGTAGGTGAACAGAATATAAAATGTCCCCTGTTAAGGTTGGAGAAGAGAGATCAGCACAAAGAAAATTGCAGTACATGATGTTCATTTCTGGCTAGCAAAAACTATGCATGAGCTATGAGGCAAATAGATTAATCTCACTGGAGGAGGAAAGAAAAAGGTGCACAGGCCACAGACGTGGCCTTTCTTCCTAGTTCATCAGTTTCTTGATAGCAATGAGATGAAAACACCTGGGGAACCAGGTGGTGTCTGTGAGCCAAATTTGACTGCTGCAGGTACCGGTGTAAAACCGCAAGCAAATCCCAAGGCTTCCACAGCCTTGCTATTCAAGATTATTTTAATCAGAGCTAATTTCAACAAATCAAAGTTATATGAAAAGACGTATGGTATCTATGTGAAGCTGGTTGTTCTGGCCACTGTCTTGCTCCTAGATATAAAACTTCACAAGAATCCATGCATGCTAACTGCTGCCCATGAAAATGTCTATGAGCTGAGAAAAGAGCTGTGATCGAATCCCCAGATGTGTAGTTCTGTTGCGAAGAGAAGCTATGGAGGGGACAAGGCAAGATAGGACTATGGTGGCCGTACTAGGGAAGGGTCCAGAAACAGAAATACAAAGACATGTGGTTACTTTAATCCGTAACTTGAGTATTTGTCTTTTTTCCCTTCCCGAGGCTTAAAGTAGCCTAAAATAGGAAGCCATTTCCTATACCAAAACAGCGCAAAGGGAAAGACACCTCCTTCCCCAGTGCCATGGCCCCCAAGTCCATATCTTTGCCTGCTTCAGCAGGTGCTCTTTGATAATGAAATCATAGATCACTTATAGTTACCTGTAGTTTGGTTCCATTTTTTTTTTGCCTCACATGGTCACCTGGTTCTGCTAGTTGGGTCAAGTCACTTTTAACCATTGATCTTGCCACATAAGAAATCACCCTTTATGGGTTTGCATCTGGATGGATGACCTTGGTGATATATCCCTTGACCTAGCCACTCTGGCCACATAGATTCAAGCCATGGTCACTTCAAGGCAAAGACAACTTGGAAACTCCAGCTGGTATAAAACACCACAGCTCAACAACTGTCAATAGCTAAGTGGAATAAGCATATTATTGGTCGCTTATTAGTTTGGAGGTTCAATTCATGGTGCCAGTTATTACCCACAAAGCCTGCATAGCCTAGGGTCCCTCATATCTACAGGACTGACTTTCTCAATATATTCTGCTGAGACAACTTCACACATTTGAGCAAAGCCTTCTGAAGTGCCAGTCTGGTTGCCAAACTACAGGTGGGGCCTGGAGTTCCCCTAGAGTTACAACTCAGCTCGATATGACAGACATCATTTCCCCTGGAGAAAATGGCAGCTTCAGAGGGAAGACTTTATAGAATCACAGCACTGTGGAACTCTCTGCCCTCTGTACACTCCATCCACACTTGGCACTGCCCCAACTCCAGGAATTTCCCAAGCTGGAGTTGGCAAATAGGTGCCACTCTACAAAAGGATAAGAACAATAGCTGCTCGTTCATGGTTGTGGGCCCTATTTGGTGGAATGGCCTGGCTGACAATGTTGGGAAGACTCCCATGCTTCTATTATTTTGCTCTATGTGTAAAATCAAACTGTTCAGCAGTAGAGGTGGGCACAAATCACAATATGAAGCAAAAAAACGCACAAACCAGGCTGATTCGTAGTTTGTGAAAACGCAGTTCGTGGGACCGCGTTTTCCATGAACTCCACAACTTTTTGGACCCGGTTCGTGTGAGTCGTCAGTGGTTTGTAAAGCCAGACAAGCTGGCACAGCTGATCGTGTGTGAAACTGACAGCTCCCCCTGTCAGCTGTCAGTTTGACAGACCCCGCACCAGCTTCAGCCCATTGGCTGAACCTAGCACGGGATGAGTGAAGCTGACAGCCCTGTTCTCCTGTCCCCCGAGTGGTAGGAGAATGAGAGCTGTCAGTTTGACAGATCCCGTGCCAGACAGTCCACATTTCTGGGGGTTTCACCCCATACATGAGCAAACTTTATTTTCTTTAGAGAGTTACATGAGGTCTGGAACACAGAAGCACAACTAAAGGATGGCCCAATTCAGCAGACTTTACTAAGATACTGGTTGCATGATGCCAGGAGAATTGGTTCTCTTATTCTCCCCTGACCTGCATTTCCACTTTCATTGGAGATGTGCTTCCCCTCACTCCTCTTTGGCTGGATGGCTTCACAATTTAGAAACCCTAAGTACAGAGGAATGACATTTGGGACTCTTCTAGCATCATTTGTCATTTTCCTGCCTCAACACTATTCTTTCCCCCAAGCACATAATTTGCTCATCTAAGCAGAGAGGATAAGTGTTTGTTTCCCCAAAGAAAGATTGTAGCAGTATCTTTCAGCTCTCACTTTTCCCCAGCAAAATAGCCAGCAAAAGAGTTCGATGCAGGTATATACGTTCAGGCCTAAATTCTGGAATTCCACATAGGATTGACAAACTTGTAGTTTGAGGTAATGACTGCTGACAGAGACCAAAGAGCTAGAAAACATGTATCCTGAGCCTGTTTGTGGATAAGTGAAGTCTGCAGGGCAGTAAATGAAACAGCTGCAGGGAGAATGGTTGTAGGGACTCCAAGAATAGGAGAGTGCTTCACATCTGCATGATTCTTCAATTTTGTTCCTCCGTCAATTTAGGCTTGTCAGACTGGATCACATCTAGGGATTTGCACTCAGATACTAAATTGCCCCCCCCCATACAGAATGAAGATATGGACACGTATGTTGGGAACTATGGGCCAAATTTTATTCTTGCAATGACAGAACATTAAACATAACACGGCAAGGGCCTAACTAGCAGTACAGGTCAAGCTTTGGGGTCCCTGGACCTCCGCCTTGACCTGTCTGGGTGAGCCCCTCTGCCCCGGGCACGAGCCATCCGAAGACATGGCTGGGACCTGGCCAGTCAGGCATGTGGGACCTCGACCAAGCCTATTAACCCCCCCCCCCCCGCTGTCAAACGTGAGGGGCTGTACTTGTACAGGAGGCCCCACATGGTAGTCTGCCCTCTCAGCTGGCAGCCGTCAAACAATACCAGTGATCCTGACAGACCCTGCATTCCTCCTCAAATGGGGACATGCCAAGGGTGCTCACCGGCCCGCTCATTTCTCCTAAACCCTATCCTGCCACCGCTAGGGCCAAGTCTCTGCTTAGGCCCTTGCACCCCACAGGTGGTCTACCACCAACCTGAGCCCTTGCCGAAAATCATTAAGAAAAATGTCGTTGCCCTTCACCAAAAGGTGAACCCCATTCCTTCTATAGACGTCAGCAAATTTGGCCTGTATTTGCAGATGGGGGAGGTAAATTCCAAGTCCGCCCTCCAAGGCTCGAAACAGAGCCCTATTGGCCTTGCGCCTAGCCCACTCCATGCCAGCTGGGTCCCTGCCTTCCCGCCACACCTGGCGCAGAAGCATCGCTGACCACACAATCAAAACTCCAGGCCACTGCTGGCTGATAAATTGTAAATCTGCCTGTGCTTGAATGGAAAGGGCCCTTCCTTGCACTAGGCCAAGATCATTACCTCCAAGGTGTATAACCAAAACCTGAAGTGGAGGACCAGTCCTCCCCTCAAACAAAAGTGGCAAAAGGCTAGGCCATCTGAGGCCTCTGCACCCCTGCCATTCAACCATAGCTCAATCACTTAAACCAAGCTGGGACCCGATCCATGTCCTCTTAGCTTGATGGGTGGCTCAGAAAACCATGCTGTGCCCACAGATGAGGATCTTCAACCTCTCCCAGTGAAATACAGGTCTTACAAGAAAAAACAGAATCAGAAGAGGTTACAAACCAGGCAAAGTGCGTATGTAGGAACGATATGCAGGCCCAGGGTAACCCATTGCCACTGCCGTAGAGGCAGCCCCAATCCAAAAGGAATGAGTTCCAAACTTTACTCCTGACAATCCCAGCTTTGCTTGCACACGGCTAGTCACTGCCCAAAACTGATATTTGGTAAATGGCAAGCCATCAGTTTGGCGAAAAAGCACCTCGACATCATCACCACGAACCTGTACATAGCACTTCAGTGCCTGCACGGGGCATAACTCCCCGTTCTCACATGGGCCAAGCTCAATTACCACCCTTTTCTGTTTCTGGTCAGTTTTTGAACATCGCAACTTAAGAACAACTTTATCCCCTACAAACTTTACATCCTGTGCCAGTAAGGCCCTCCCCTGATGCATCCCTGCGGGATTGGGTGACCAATTTGCTCACCCACAAGGCCCCAAAAAACGCAATCAAAGAAGCCGCATGAAAAAGAGTCTCTTTGAATGGGGAGCTGCAAACTTTGCTCCAGACAGCCTTTAGCCCACGAAGGACCGCTGGGGAAATGGGCTGCCACTCATCCTGATGAGGCACAGTCTCATGAGACCAGCCCTCCAGCATTTTCCAAATCCTGAAATCTCCAGTGAATTCAGGATATCCACGGGCTTTGCTGACAAATGCAATTGCTGCCAGTTGTCCTCTAATAAACTTAACTGCTAAACCCTTACCTCTCCGATTTACACAAAACTGCATTAGGTGTTCCACAGGAACTGGCCAAGCCTGCTGCAGTCCAGCCTCCTGCCTAAACCCAACAAACTGGCATACCAACCAGTCATATGCCGTCTGAGTGCTGGGTGCCATGGCCAGTTGAATAGCCCTGTATGCCTCCGCCTTCCAAGATCCCACAGCTCTGGAGGCATTTGGGCTGGCTGATAGCCCAGGGACAAGCTGCTGGAAACGCTCCATCTGCAAGCGAGACAGGCATCCGCCATGCTATTATCCATACCAGGTACATGCCTAGCCATGAACAAAATGTTCAATTTCAAACACCGGAGCATAAGCAGCTGAACAACTCGCATGACTAAGGGGGACTTGTATGAGAGGGAGTTAACAATGTGCACTACTGCCTGGTTGTCACAACAGAAATGTACTGTGTGATTAGCCAGGTCACCGCCCCACAGGTAAACTGCCACTAAGATTGGGAATAATTCCAAAAAAGTGAGGTCCCTATTCAGACCCCTTTCAACCCAATCAGGGGGCCATTGCTTAGCACACCAATGGCCTAGGAAATATGCTCCAAAACCAGTGGAACCTGAGGCATCAGTGGCAACCTGAAGCTCAGCTTCCAACAGCAGTTCCTCCCTCCAAAAGGTCACACCATTGAAGGAACCCAGGAAGCACTCCCAAATTTCCAAGTCCTCCTGCATGCCCCTATTGACCCTAAATCTGTGATGGGGAAGCCAAAGGGTCCCCATTGCATCACATAGGCATCGCAAAAATGCCCTCCTGGGCACCACCACTCAACATGCAAAGTTTAAGTACCCTACCAGCTGCTGAAGCTCCAAAAGGGAGACCTTACTCCGTCCCTGAAAGGATGCCAGACGAGCACACAGTTCCAGCAGCTTGTCATGCGGCAAACGCAACATTTGCCGCACAGTATCAAGTCCAATCCCCAAGATGGTCAAGATGGTCAAAAGACCCTCAGTCTTCTTGTCAACTAAAGGGACCCCCAACTCCCCTGCCAAACTGACAAACCCCTTTAGAAGCCTGGCACATTGGCCAGTGCCAGCAGGACCCACGAAAAGAAAGTCATCCAGGTAGTGCAGAGCATCCCGGCTGTGAAGCCGGTGACGCAAGGCCCACTCGAGGAAAGAGCTAAAGCGTTCAAAGGCGGCACAGGAAACGGAACTTCCCATGGGGACGGCCCTATCCATGTAAAACTGCCTTTCAAAAGAGAAACCCAACAGCTCAAAATCCTTGGGATGAACTGGAAGAAGGCGAAATGCTGACTTAATGTCGCATTTGGCCATCTCCACGCTGATCCCGCATCAATGCACCACCTTGACCGCCTGGTCAAAGGAGGTGTACCTTACAGAGCACAGATGTTCAGGGATAGCGTCATTGATGGATTCACCTCTTGGGTAAGAGAGGTGGTGAATAATTCTAAACTCACCCTCCGTCTTTTTGGGCACTACACCTAGTGGGGAGACCCACAAATTCGGCACAGGGGGAGCAGGGAAAGGGCCCAACACCCTGCCCTCTGCACAGTCCTTGGCCAACTTTTCCCTCACAATTCCTTCCTTGCCAACAACTGATCATAAGTTTGCTGACATGAAAGGAGACGTTGGACTCTGAAACGGGATTCAAAACCCTTCTGTAAATCCCTCTAAGAGATACTGGGCATCCTCACACCTAGTGTATGCAGCCAAAGGCCACCTAAGTGCCCTCAGATTTATGGGGCTGGGACCCTTTTCCAGCCTGCTGCTGCTGGCCGCCCCCGCCCCTACCACCGCACTTGCCACCTGGCCTCTGGCATTTACATGCCATGAAGGCATGGGAGCCCCCACAAAGTGGGCGCTCGTGGCCGAATTTACAAAATTTCCTGTTACAAACTCCCTGGTAAGTTAACTCCCAACAGAGCAGCCAGGGTTGAACTGGCTGCCCCGCATTGGTGCAACTGTTGGTGCTGACGATAGACTTATGCACTAGATGACTGCTGTCTGAACGGTCACCCATATTGGACTTGTCTGGAGACATCACCTGCAACCACAGTTGCTGGTGAATCCAATCCCAGGGCATATTGGGATTGAGGGCTGCCCTCATCTGAAATGCCTCATCATACTGGAGCCATGCAGCCCCAGAAAAGTCGTTATATCCCTTGTATATTATGCCTAGGTACTGAAACAATGAAGCTGTCCTCCACGACTGGGCCCTAGCAATGACCCCAGCATATATCAAGAAACTGGGCAGCCAATTAGCCCAGGTCCTGTCAACCTTTCTGCGTTTTAACCTTTCTTTATCCCTCTCATCCAGTTCGTCTTTATCCTTCTTCTCCGGGTCTCTGAAGAGAAGGGTAAAGACATCCACGTATTCACCCTGCCATTTGGGGATGTGGTCACCCAAAGGGAGTGCCACATCCCCAAATGGCAGGGCATTAAAAGGGACAGAACCATAAAAGGAAGGACCATACATCGAACCAGGCCAAAGGGCGCTTGGGAAGGCCTGCCAGGGAACTACAGGGCCAGCTGGAAACTGCCCATCACCACCCTGCCAAGCAGCTGCATTGTGAGGACTACTAAGTGCCCCCCCATACTGGCTGGGCAATGTTTGCTGAGGCCAAAAGGGCCATGAACTAGGCCGACCCCCGCCTTGAGACACGCTAGGCTGAGATGTACTAGGCTGTGCCCCAGCTGAATGAGAGGCTACCATGGGGCAGGAGCCACAGCTGGGCCCCATGGCCCCCAAGGCCACGCATATGTGTGCTGTGGTGCGGTGAGCTTACCATCTCCTTTAATTGGGGCCACAGCCACAGCTACCAGACAGGATTCAGCCATGACTTCTGGTATATCCGGCTCCATGGTCACCACGGTGCCCTGAACTGTCGAAACTGCACCCGTTTGACTGCCACCTGCACCAGAGCCTCCTTCTAAAACAGAGAGATGAGCAATAATTTCATGCTGAAATGTAGTCTTAGATGTTGTCTTAACTGCTCTTTGACTTTTTGTTCTAATGGGCCCAGGTCCCTGGGCCCCCCTGGCCTGCTCAAGTGCTGCTATGCGACAAAGGATTTCCTGCATACAAGCAACATCATCCTCAACCGATGATGAGGCAGAACACGCAGAAGTCTGCACTGCAGCCTGAGAAGCCAGCCTCTTTGCTGGCTGCTTCCCTTTGGACCTGCCCCCACCCTTCTTTGCAGGCATACTGACAAAATTGCACTTCAGAGTTCACAGGAATTAAACTGAAGCATCCCACACAAACAACCCTAAACCATGAGCAAAGTCCAATTCCCCCTGGAAAATGACCACCCTGAAGAAGACACAAAATTGGCTGCCCCGTGAAGGGACAAAATGGCCGCCACACTTAAGTGCAAGCCAGCAAGTAAAATGGCCGCTTAGCCAGGACCTTCCCTTGAGGTAGCAACAGGGAAGCAAGGCACAAGGCAAATTACGCCCCCCCCCAGTGGCCAAAGGCTCCACCAGGCTGCGGCTAAAAGAGGTGGGGTCCCTAACTCCTACTGGCCCCAGCACCTATTGTCCACAGAGCCTTCAATTAAACAACACCCTCTTAAAACCAGGCAAGCCCAGGTCCAACACAGGGTATGATAACGGCCCACAGAAGAGCAGCAAAGGAGGAAAATGGTGAGCAGGATGGGGCAGGAACCAAAGCCTCACCCACCCCCAACAGCGAGCCTGTACCCACAGGCCCACCAAAACCCTCCCCAAAGGTTTTACAAAATAAGAGGGAGCAGGGGCAAAACCCATGGCTTCCCCTAGCTCTGAGAGAGCTGACGGCTGCAAGCAACGAGCCCTCTAAAGAGAGCCCGGCTATCAGCCGCTGGCCCCACTTGCCACTTTTCCAGCCGCTGTGCCTCCTGCGCGCCGCACACACCGCTGCATGGCTCCACTCTGCGCCACCTCTTCACCTCACTCGCTCATCTGACTCTCTGCCCAAACACTGCTCACCGACACGCTGACCCAGGCCCCAGAGAATGCTCAGAAGAAAGCCGCGATTGCATCTCTCCTGACCGAGCACGAGGCCAGAACTGTATGAAATGCTGGTGCATGAGTCTGGTTAGAATTCTCCTGACCCAGCTCTTTCCCCACAACCAGATGGTAGGATACTATTTGGATCAGAACCATGGGATATGGGGAGAAAGAGCTTCAGCCTCCCCCTCGCACCATTCTCCTGAGCCAAAATGGCCTAAGGGGTGCATTATTTGCTGCTTTGCAGGATTTCACATGTACTGAATACAGTAAGACTATCTAAGGCATTGCTCCTGGGCTGCATTTTCTTTGGGTGAGAAAATCTTGGAGAGCTGTGTTTATGTTCACAATAGTTCGCTCAAAGGGAGGAAACATGGCATTCCTTCCTGCAAGGCATCAGCTCCACTTTTCTGCATTAGATCCCCAGAGAGAGACTGGCAGATGCTTCACTTTCAACCAACGCACAGGTCTATTTGTCTGCAATTTCAAGACTGCTGTTTCTCACTTGCAGTCTCATGGGCATTGGTTTCTGCTATGCTCTTGAAAAATGAATTGTCCATTCAGAAAACATCTGTTAATCTGGGCTCCAAACCGAAGGAAGTCCAGTCTGATTACTCTGAAGAATCCTGAGTTTGTCCTGTTACAGTCCTAGCTTTGATGGACCAAATGAAAAAATTTTGTAAGAGGAAGCAGCCTGCCCATGTGATCTCAGGTGCCTGGAGATGCACTGAAAGCCAGGTGAAGATGATAATTCAACAGTCCGCTTCATGAGAAGACAGAAGTGGCATGTGTTAGCAGTAGAACTGATCATTCAAAGTGGAAGAGCCACAAAGTTGCTTATATTATCAGCCAACAACCTTGAACCCCCCTGTGCCTAGTGATGAAGTCAGGATGGATAATTACAAGAGTTCGTATGAATGATGGACAAGAAATGATATCTTCTTGGAAGATACCAGTCAAGTTGAACCCTCCAAAGAAAATAATTGGATAATAAATTTGGATAATTGCATAAGCAGAAAAAGTTTTCACTCCTCAGGTCAACTGTCAATCTCCACTTGCCACTAGCCTTATGAACTGGCCAAATTGGACTATTATAGGGCTTTGGCACTATTTGATGACACCTTGCTTTTCCAAACCATTAACATTCACAGCCATTAAGAAATATTCATTTTTTTTGGTTAAATCCTGATTCTAATCAGGCATCCTTTGAGGCAAAACCATAGTGAGAGAGCAATTCAAGTCATGGTTGTTGTGGGTTTTCCGGGCTGTATTGCCGTGGTCTTGGCATTGTAGTTCCTGACGTTTCGCCAGCAGCTGTGGCTGGCATCTTCAGAGGTGTAGCACCAAAAGACAGAGATGCACTCTGTCTTTTGGTGCTACACCTCTGAAGATGCCAGCCACAGCTGCTGGCGAAACGTCAGGAACTACAATGCCAAGACCACGGCAATACAGCCTGGAAAACCCACAACAACCATCGTTCTCCGGCCGTGAAAGCCTTCAACAATAAATTCAAGTCATACTCGTAACATAACTTCCCAGTTTCAAAAACTGTCATGGTTAATCTTACTGAAGCTTAAGAACAATTATTATGCCTGCCTCTAGCATGGTAGCCACTGATCAGGGTGTTGTATAGCTACTATGGTTGTGCATAAAACCAGCAATGTTCATGCTGTCGTTATGGGTAACATTCTTTGAACACTGACTTTCTCATTAGGGATGTGCAAAACCAAACAAACAAGCTGGAAATAAATCCAGAAATTGCTGTTTCGTTTTGTTAAAGCACTTTCTAGAATGCTGAACCAAATCTGGGAAAATAAATTTTATTGAGACCCTCCTACCAAAAACTTTGTATGTTCCATTTTGTTTCATACCTTAGAGCAGCAGGCAGGCACTGGGCTCACCTCACAGAGCAGCATCTTGTTTTCCTGAATAGCATTCACCAATCAGATCCCAGTAGAAGAGAGCCCTTATGTTATTCATTAACTCTGTTGGTGGGAGGGGAGAATGTACACAATGCGTGTGAGTGCATCTCTTTTTTTTCATCGCTACCCAAGCAATGGCATTGCCTCCTTGTCTATTGAATCCTAAGGGGAGACCCCTCGCCACCTATCAGCTTTGGAAACATTTGGAAGGGGGAATGTGCAGGGTTCAATCATAGGCTGCAATTCTAAAGACACTTCCCTGGGAGTAAACACTATTGAATAACATGGGACTTACATCTGAGTAAACATTTAAGGGTGCATCTTGGTTTGTTTTGCAGTACTACATGGGCACTGGTGTGTCTCCCCCACACCTATCAGGGCACTTGGACAGTTGCTGTGAGGAAAAGTGCTGCAGGGGAGGGGGTGCAAGTGGTCTGTTCAATCAATCAAACTTGATAACAACCCTGGAAGACTTCAACTATAGGCTACGATTTTAAAGACACTTTCCTGGGAATATGCACAAGGAACCATTAAACCAACCAACAACAGCAGGATGCAAAGGTAATAATTTATTGGCCCTACAAGAAGAAAGTGAACATAACAGGATTATTTTTAATGTCACCATCGTCCCGCACTACCACCGCTACCCCTTTGCCATCTAATTTCTAGCCATAGTGTACGCCCAACTGTCAACACTCACCTTCTTCAGGATTTGTTGTTGCTGTTGTGCGTGCGTGTGTGTGTGTTAGGGTTGTCAACTCACATTTGGAAAATACCTGGAGATTTGGGGGTTTGGAAAAGGCAAGGGCCTCAGCAGGGTATAATGCCGTAGAGTCCACCCTCCAAAGCAGCCATTTTCTCCAGGGCAACTGAGCTCTATGGTCTGGAGATGTGTTATAATTCCAGGAGATCTCCTGCCACCACCTGAAGGCTGGCAACCGTTGTGTGTGTGTGCGTGCATGCATGCATGCATGCGTGTGCGCCTAGTGGCTCTGGGGAAGCCTGCACTAAAGTGATGGCAGGGCCTACATTTTCCACATTCCCTTTGGCTCCTGTGATTAGGTAAGAAGGGTTTCTGAGGGAAAATTGTAGCAACAGGAAAGTAGGGGAAATGGTGCCTGAGAGAAGGGATAAAAGGCCTCACCACAGTAGGAGGGTGTTCACTCCTAGGGAGCAGAGCTGAGGAGAGGCTGGTGCAGCCGAAGTAAGGTTGCCAGGTCTAGGTTGGGACATTCCTGGAGATTGGGGGGGGGTGGAGCCTGGAGAGAGCAGGGTTTGGGGAGGGGAGGGGTCTCAGAATGGTATAATGTCATAGAGTCCACCCTCCAAAGCAGCCATTTTCTCCAAGGGAACTGATCTCTGTCGCCTGGAGATCAGTTGTAATTCCAGGAGATCTCCAATCACCACCTGGAGGCTGGCAACCCTAAGATGGAGTGACCCCTCATCCAGAAGGGGTAAGACAGTTGGAAGTCAGTCGCCAAGAGACAGTTAAGGACAGTCTGGTTAGACGCGTTAGGGTGTATTAGTTTGTTTATTCACTAACCTTTACTATTCTCTTTATTTGATGAAGTTTTGAACCCCAGTTATTAATAAACCTTTTAAATAAAGTTCTTTATTATTCTTCCTGGGTCCTCCTCACACCTCATTCGGTCACATAATAAATCAAACCTACTGGGAAAGAGTTAACAGAAGGGGTCAGTTGAGTGCTCTGGGCCCTTCCAAGGAAACCTGTTCTAGAGTTAGGGTTGCCAGGTACCCCTCACCTTCCGCTGGGAGGGTGGAGTTCCTGGCACTTACCTTGTGCTGGGCATGAGGTCTTCTTTTGTGCGTGCACTCCTAACCAGCACAATGATGTGACTTCCTGAAGTGACATCACCATGCGAGCCGCACGAGTGCTCTCACGTTCTTCATGGGGCCGAGTCAGCCCATTTGTGGCCAAATCAGCCCCAAATCAAGCGTGGGGATGCTTCTGCGGGTGGCACAACTACATCACTTTCAGAAGTGACATCATCGCGCTGGTTGGGAGCATGTGCACAGTGCACGCTCCTGAGGTGCCTGCCAGCGGCAGGCAAGCTCCGGGAGCTTGCCCCCTCCCTCTGATCGCTGGGCGATTGGTGGACGAGGGGGCAAATCCCTGGGAGTCTGCCTGCCACTGGCAGGCACCTGGGAACCCTAACCAGAGTGGTGGCAGCCTTTAGAGAGTTTCCTTGGCTCCAGCCAGCTGTGCCAGGGACAACTATGTTCTGTGCAATTTTGGTGCCGTTAAGTGCACAAACAGCTGCCCTGAAGAGCCTGGAAGCCCTAGTTGCAAAGAGAGGGGGCAAAACTCAAAACTAAACAAATGGATTAGATCCAAACCCTGAAAAAACTAATAACATCACATAGTTGGTTCTGTACACCTGGATCCAAAACTGGAAGACTTTTTTTTTCAGCACACAACTCTAATTCTCATGCTTCAGCAGAGTTCTGTGCATCCTTTGCATATGACCATCTCTGCTCATGTCATTGGTGACTATAAGTCAGCGTGATTAGCAACTGCAAACTGGTTCTTAAAATGCACACGTTTATAGTGAGATTGTTCCTTCTGTTCCTTCACTGAGGACTTGTACTGGAATCTATATTTAAGATGTGGGGCATCATGGTTTCTCACCTCTTGGATGGGGTTTCAGTTACTGGGTCTGAGGGGCTCTGAAATTCTGGCTGACTCACCACCTGCTGCCTGTGGGATCCTCCTCTTCTTAGGTATGCATGGAGCCCATGCAACAAGGATGGAACCAGCAGGTTTAGGACAGCTAGGGATGTCCCAGTTCTGAAAATGGGATCAGCTTCTTCTGAACAAGACTGTAATGGATCTGGCAAGGGTACTAAAGGGGGAGGTTGATAAGGGGGATGGCAAAATCCTAACAGCCTCATATCTCATGAAAACCATGTTGTATAACACATTATCCGTTTATGTGCAGCTCTCCATTCTCAAGAGGCCCAGGGTAGCCCAATCTCATCAGATCTCAGAAGATAAACAGGGTCAGTCCCGGTTAGTACTTTGATGGGAGACTACCAAGGAAAACTAGAACAGAAGCCAGCAATGGCAAACCACCTCTGAACATCTCTTGCCTTTAAAACCCTACAGGGTCGCCATAAGTTGGCTATGACTTCATGGCACAGTTTCCACAGCCACTATTCTGGATGTTCTCTTACATTTCCCAATTGTTTGAACTGTAAACATTCAGCTGTTTGGGATAAGATACTGTTGTAGGGGGGGAAAGCCTCCCCTTTAAGGCTTATGCATACAGAGAAGTTAAAAGCAGAAAGTGGAGCTGGTAAAGAAATTGTGCATTCCTTGGAAACCCTTTAGGTTATAAAGAACCCGTATAAACATTAATACAAATGAGGTACAATTTGTTCAATAACACTGCAGTCCTTCCTATTGTAGCAATGCTTATGTGATGCTCTGAAAGGCCTTGTGGTACAGCAAGCAGTCGACAGAGTGTTAAATTTGGTTGTGGGAGGCCCTGATTCAAATCCCTGTTTAGCCATGAGCAACTGTAGGTTGCGTTTGCCTTAATCTCAGTCTTTCAAAAAAAACTAACAAGGTTGCTGGGTGGTTACGTAAATAGGCTAAGAGGCGAAGGATGCAATTTGCAGCATTCTTTCTAGAAAGTAAGCCCCATTAGGCACAGCAAGTCTTAGTTCCAAGAAAGGAGCATATTTAGCTTTGATGCAACTGTGTGTGCATGCATCAGCCGAGGCTCAGCGCACAAAACCTTATCAGAGAAGCTACAATCATCAATCAACTGTGGGTGGAAAGGAGAAACAAGGGGACTGAATCCACCACCACCAGCCTCCCAAGCACACGCATACACTCCACGTCCTGAGCAGCCTGCTGCAGATAGGTTGTGGCCCAGTGGTAGCGCATCTGCTTTGCATGCAGAAGGGCCCAGGTTCCCTCCCCAGCATCTCCATTTAAAAGGCTCAGTTAGTAGCTAATGGGAAAGACCTCAGCCTGAGACCCCAGAGAGCCTCTGCTAGTTAAAGGGGACAATACTGACCTTGAGAGATCAATGATCTGATTCAGTAAAAGGCAACTTCATGTGTTCATGTGGCTGTGCACATGCCCAGCTACACCTGCTGCATACAATTAAATATCATGCACATGGCACCTGTTTGTACACATGCTTCATGCTTCTGTGCCCATTTGGCCCTCAGCTGAATCAAGGTGATCATACCCCAAAAAGAGTTTATAAACATGAATCTGAATTATCTTAATGAGCTTCCAGGGATTCCCATCCCAGACACAAGGCCTTAGTATGACTGAAATTCCATTCCAGAACTCTACAGTAAAGTAGTCCAAGCAACAAAAAATTCAGGCTCAGGTTCTTGGATGGTGCCTATCCTCTTTTCCTTTTGTTTTTCTGCATCAAGGCACATTTCAAACACAACATTGTGGCTTTGTTTCCACACCAGGCTTGTTCAGGATGGGTCACTTTCCCCAGCCTGGGGACTCTGGGATACCATTTTTATTTCTTCAGGATTTTTGTTTGTTATACCAAGGTGCGATTGCTACAAAATCAGCCAAGGAGCCAAAAGGTTAGAAATTGTGCCGTCCAAGTCCAACAGGATGAAACCATTAGGAGAAATCCCATGAGAGGAACTGCAGAGGCAGAAATTACACCCCCGTGTATCTTGTTTAACTTGGCGATGTTATTGTGAATAAGTAGTTACGATAATTAATGCATTTTCACCATGGCTGTGAACGGCTTACGCCTCACTGGTGTAGGCAGCCTAGTCCCTAGCAGTGTTGCTACACTGCCACCTAGTGAAGAATAAGCATCAGAGGCAGGCATGATTGGGAAATGAATACGAACTTACAAGAAAGAGAGGATGGATTTTCAAACACTAAACTTCATATTTCAACTACCTATGCAGCCGAGTCATCATTTCATTGTGCTTTAAAATTTGGATTAAGACCTCAATGATCTGGAAGGTGTGCACTGCTCAACAAAGCATTAGCACTATCAGCTCTGCCAGCATTAATCATTCATTTTTGCCTGGCATTGGGAGGAGATTGAGTCTGACAGCTGCTAAATAAGGAGTTATTTTCCTCCTCAGAACCTTTTTGGATGAGTGAAAGATCACATCTCCAAGCTGAAGCCCATTTTACTAGACTGAGATTGGGATGAGGGGCCAGGGCTTCATAGGAATATAACTGTCAGCAGATTCATGATTTAATCCTCTCCAATTAAGTTGTCTCTGACCACAGAGCTGGGAAAGATTTCTACCTGAGAACAGGGAGAGCAGCCAGTAGAGTTTAAGATCTTCAGGCTAGGATATAGGAGACCCAGGTTCAAATTCCTATTCTGCCATGAGAGCTTACTGGGTGAAGTTGGGCCTGTCACATTCTCTCAATGTAATTTACCTCACAGGATTGTTGTGTGAGGCTAAATTGGAAGGGGTGGGGACATTGTAAGACATTTTGGGTCCCCTTTGGGAAGAAAAGTGTGGTATAGTTATCTAAATAAAATAAATAAGCAGATGTCTGTTGGAGTAAATAATACCAAGATAGATGGACCACTGGTATATCTCAGTTAAAATACAGCAGCTTCACAAACTCAGAACAAAATGTGTTTGTTATCTGAGAAGTTGGATGTTCGTTAGTGTGCATCACACAAACACAGCCTGTCAATTTCAGGAGTGCTAAATCTTCAACCAAGGAATTGGCTAGCTCAGTTCAAAACTGGAAGTAAAATTCAGTCCACCTCCCAGCCCCTGCTTTCAGAGCCTCTTTGAAGCTTTAATATCTGATACATTCATAACTTGCCCATCTCTAATGGAAGCTGGACTGCAAATATTCTGAAAATGTGGTCACCTGACATTGAATGCGAATAAGCATGCCTTATCACAATTCAGCCAATCACCTTCAAAGGTTTTACCACCCCAAACATAATACAGATGGGTGATGATAATATAATATGACCAGCCTTATTTGGAAATGAAACTCATTATTCTACCCACATGTAATAATGTGATGGCATAAGTAAGTCTCTGCAAAATTTCTTGTGTGCGGAGGGGGCTGGAGGGGGGGCGGTCTGTATATGAATTTCATTAACAAATTCTGTTGGGGTGAGAAAACCAATAGCTTTGACCAAGGGACAGTATAAAATATCAATGGGAGAAGGCTACAATAGTATGTGGGTTATTATCTTCTTTCCCACAAAAGTCTGTTCCAGACTTACTAAGCATTCAAACATATATTGCCTTCACAAGTCCATTCTTGCAACTACAAGGACTAGAAATTTGAAAGGTCACATTCTCAAGGATGACTAATACAGGTCAACTACTAGATTTCACACTTACAAAGTAAAGTTTCAGTTCTTAGAATGGTGGTTTTCAAATTTAGTGAATTCTTTCCATGTTAATGTCTACCAAGGAATCCCTAGCTGTACACCACAAATGACTTTTGGGTTGCAAAAGATTCTGGGCATAGGAATTTTTTCTTTGGAGCCAGCTCAGTTTATATGGAGTACTTGGGCAAGGTTGCTAACTATCAACCCATGTGAGTTGAAAATGTGCCCTGGAGTACACCCAATATTTCTTTGGGGCTACATATTGCATGGGGTGAAGGGGAGAAATAGATAGTGGCTGCCAAGCTATCTTTCAAAGAAGTTTGTCTGCTCTGACTTATTCAGGAAATGTTTCCAAGGAACCCCACTGCTTCCCCAGAACACAGTTTGAAAACCACAGGCTTATGATATGCTCACAGTATTGCATATGTCAATAAAATATAATACACATCTAGTGTCTATGTTTGTGCCAACTGTTGCTGAAAGACCTTTTTCCTTCTTCTTTTACCTTGTGTTTGTGGGTTTAGGTAATTATACTCCTCGACATTGCTGCAGTAGCTGTCTGGAAGTGGATAGAAACAAAGGTGAATAGAGAACCTCGCCTTTCAAAGAGGACAGAAATAAGAAGTTAAGCATATGAAGCCACCTCACACTGAGTCAGAATATTGGCCCATCTTCTTCCAGCTGGCTGCAGCTGTCCAAGGTTTTGAACAAAAAAGGGTCTTTCGCAGCATCTGCTATGAGAGACCCTTGATCTGGAGAGACCCATATTTGAACCTCAAATGTCTTACACATAACACATGTGCTCTACCACTGAGTTATAGCTTTTTCAGTTGATTTATTTTTTCTCTCTCCTTTTTTATTCTACGTTCCAGAGGAACGTTTGAATCCTTTTTTAGCAATAGGAACTGAGCTTCCTGAGGTAGATGTGGGTTCTGATTTCTTCTGTTTCAGTGGGCATGTACATGAAAAATGACATAGACAAGCAACTGTATATAAACTGTGAGGTGAGGCACAGCTAAATCACCCATTTTATTTAAAATTTCCACGGGGTCAGTTTTATCTACATATGTCATTTTCACTTAATACTCATTGAGCATGGAGTGAGTGACTGGAAGACATGTGACATCACAGGTATGTGACAGGAAGGAGGAGCCAGAGTTACAGCCTCACTAGAGTGTCAGGGCCAGAAACATGGGAAGCAGATCTAAAGAGCTGGGAACAGAAAAAACAAGCTAAGCACCAGAAAGTTTTCAATAATATCAGCTATGGTATCTTTCTGGACAGGCTGGGAGTGGGATGGTCCCATTTCATGCTGCTGTTCCATTTGCCAGGAGAAGGAAAAAAATTAAAATCACCACTGACCAATGGTGTGATTTCATGTCCAAGTAAAACCCAGAATTGACATCAAACCGCTCTAGGAATGGCTAGAAACTCTATGGTTTTAACACAGAGTTTTCAGTAATTCCTTTAGAGGTGTGATGACATTTCTGTTTTTTTCCAGAAATGATATGATGCTGTCATTCAGCAATGCTCTCCATGGCCCCACCAGTTGGCTGGCAACCTTAGTTGGCAGTAGGGGGCAACATACTTCAATGATTCCACTCTTACTTGGTTGACCACTTCCAAAAAGTAGCGCTCATAGACAGCTGCTCATCCTTGCTGTATTTATGCTATGGGGTTCCACAGGGATCCACCTTGTCCTCTGTGCCTTTTTTACATCTACATGAAACTGCTGGGAGAGATCATCAGGGAATTTTGAGTAAGTTATGGTGCGGCATGTCCACTCTATTAGTATTTCTGAAATAAATAAATACAGTTCCTTGAATTAAGCTCATTTTTAGGCATATTGCTCTGCTTGGCCATTTTCACACTGCTTACCGGCTACAGAACATCACACCAAGCTCCCGGAATGACAGCGTCTTCCTGGCGCAATTTCATGTGAGTTCTGGAAGCTTGCTGTGATGTTCCGTGGCCGGTAAGCAGTGTGAAAACGGCTCCTGAAACATCCTGCAAAAAAATCCCTCTTAAAATACGATTCGTCATCTTTTAAAAATGGATGTTTTAAGATTCTCTTCTTAAAATATTGTGGAAAGTGTGTCTAGTTAATATTTCTTATTAAACAGTTTTCATTTATATTGTTAAGATATGTTGATTTTATATTTAGATGTATTTCTTATAATAATACAAACTAATATTTTCATATTAGTGTGTATATATTCTGTTTTTTCACAAAAACCCTAATAATAATAACAACAACAACAACAACATTCAATTTATATATTTATAAGAAAGAGCAATGTGCTCAAAATTCACTGAGCCCTGTATTACATTTTTTCATCCCACCCTTTGTCCAAGAAGTTTCGAGAGGTATTTTGGCCTTTGCGTAACCAGAGGTTACGTAAATTGCAAATATCATTAACCTAGACTATCTTTTCTATATATTAGGAAGTCACACAGCATCCTAACAAAGGAATGGACCAAAAGCTCCCTCTAGTCCATCTCCTACCCACCATAGAGCCTCCCACACTCTAAACCAAATATAGCACTCCAAAGCAAATATAGCACAACAAGAAAGAAAGTACCTAAAGCTGATCAAATAACTTCTTGAAATAATTATGTCCAGTATCTTCTTGTTGTATGGAGAAAAGTTGAGCACCCTGGAAGAACTCCTTAGACCTTTCATAGAAGGCTAAAAAAGTACTCAGTCTTGGCTGTTGTGGGTTTTCCGGGCTGTATTGCCGTGGTCTTGGCATTGTAGTTCCTGACGTTTCGCCAGCAGCTGTGGCTGGCATCTTCAGAGGTGTAGCACCAAAAGACAGAGATCTCTCAGTGTCACAGTGTGGAAAAGATGTAGGTCATTTGTATCTACTCAGGAGGGGTGGGGTTGAGCTGAGTCATCCTGTAAGAGTTTCCCAGGGTGTGGAATGTTAATGGCGGGAGGCTTCACTGTATCCTGAGGAGGTTCTTCTGCATATGGATTGGTACTTGATGTGCTAATCTTCTCTGCAGGGCTATTGTCGGGGATAGAATGTTTTGTTAGCCTGGTGTTTTTCAGAACTGGAAACCATGCTCTGTTCATTCGTAAGGTTTCTTCTTTCCTGTTGAAGTTTTGCTTATGCTTGTGAATTTCAATGGCTTCCCTGTGCAGTCTGACAAAGTAGTTGGAAGTGTTGTCCAGTATTTTGGTGTCCTGGAATAAGATACTGTGCCCTGTTTGAGTTAGGCTATGTTCAGCCACTGCTGATTTTTCAGGTTGTCCAAGTCTGCAGTGTCTTTCATGTTCTTTTATTCTTGTCTGGATGCTACGCTTTGTGGTCCCGATGTAAACTTGTCCACAGCTGCAGGGTATACGGTATACTCCTGCAGAGGTGAGGGGGTCTCTACTGTCTTTTGCTGATCGTAGCATCTGTTGTATTTTTCGGGTGGGTCTGAATACTGCTTGAAGGTTATGCTTTTCCATAAGCTTTCCCATCTGATCAGTAATTCCTTTGATATATGGCAAAAACACTTTTCCTGTAGGAGACTGTTTTTCCTTGGTTGTTTGATTCATCCTGGGTTTGATTGCTCTTCGGATTTCATTTCTGGAGTAGCCATTTGCCTGAAGTGCGTGGTTTAGATGATTAATTTCCTCATTGAGAAAGTGCGGCTCACATATCCGTCTTGCACGATCCACTAATGTTTTCATTATGCCTCTTTTCTGTCGGGGGTGGTGATTGGAGTTTTTGTGTAAGTACCGATCAGTGTGAGTTGGTTTCCTGTAGACCCTGTGACCTAACTGAAAGTTTGCTTTGCGGATGACCAAGGTATCCAGGAATGGGAGTTTTCCCTCGATTTCTTTCTCCATTGTGAATTGTATGTTCAGGTGGATGTTGTTGAGATGATTCAAAAACCCCATCAATTCTTCCTCCCCATGACTCCAAATGATAAATGTATCATCCACAAACCGGAACCATACACTAGGTTTGTGGGGTGCTGATTCTAGAGCTGTTTTTTCAAAATGTTCCATGTAGAAGTTTGCTATAACTGGGCTGAGTGGGCTCCCCATGGCCACCCCATCCATCTGTTCATAGAATTCGTTGTCCCATTGGAAGTAACTGGTTGTCAGACAATGGTGGAATAAGGCTGTTACATCCTCTGGGAAAATCTGGTTAATAAGTGCAATAGTGTCTTTTACTGGAACCTTGGTAAACAGGGATACAACATCAAAACTGACAAGTATGTCTTGTGGATTGAGTTTCAGTACTCAGTCTTCCTCCTTAGTTTCAGTCTCAGCATTGCAGAAAGATTTAAGAAGAAATGGCTGTATAAACAAGAACACAAACCTGAGTGAAAAGCAAAACCAAACAACAATTACTACAGGGAGGGGGGATTTGTGTTTTTGCTAGACTCTATACAATGGAGAGTTCCCTGGAGTTATTTTTGTTGTGGCCGTGGTCTTGGACTGTGCCTTGCTCCCAATATGTTATACGGGGACATTGTCTTTGTTTGTTACCTTACCCGTATCAGCCCTTTGTTGTTTTGCTGTTTTCCCAATATGTTCTGGGCTGTTAGGCCTGGCTGCACGCATGTCAGGGATATGTAACATATGGTTGCTTATGTCCTGCTTAGCAGATGTCTCAGGCACAAGGAAGAAAATGTTGATTTCCCCTCCCCCTTTTTTGACTGGTGAATTGCTGTTTATTAAAGACTTGTTTATTTCTTGCCAATAACTTCAGTAAACTTCGTAGAGAACCCGACTCAGCAAAATTTTGCAAGATTGAAGCAGCTCTTCTGCAGCTGAGGCAAAGCTTTGGAAGCCATTTCAATTTTATATCAAATTAAGCCCCCATCTGGTAATCTGAATGCAAGGCTGTTGCCAGAATTAGGCAGCACAAGACATTATTAATCAAAAGCCATGCTGTTGGCCTGTAAATGGAACACTCTACAGGACAAGGAGGGGGGGACTGCTGGCAGGGAAGAGAAAGAGAGAACGAGAGGACAGGTTCTCTCATGGGGCAGAATGAGTCCGCCATCTCAAGCAGCCAGTTTCAAAAAGGCACCAAATGAGTAGTCGTTTAATTTATTATGACATCTTTACCTTGCGGGGATGGGAAGATTTTCTGTCTCAAGTGCCAACATATCTAGGGCTGGCCATAGATAACCATTTCTGTCTGGAAGGAGAGAAGAAATTTTATTTGGACCTGAGGACTTGGCAACATTACTTTGTTGGAGGGAAACAACAACAACAAAAAGCAATGTGTGTCTGTTTCTCTCATGTACATTCACAAGGTCCCATCCACTTCCATTTTGCATGGGCTTCTTTTACAAAAGTTTTCTGTTGCTGCTAGAGTTTCCATCTCCAGCTTGTGAAATTCCTGAAGATTTGGGAGATGTGCCCAGGGAAGGCAGAGTTCGGGGAAGGGACAGAGCTCAACGGGGATGTGATGCATTAGAGTCTGTCCTCTGAAGCTGCCACTTTCTCCAGGGGATCTCATTTCTGCTGTCTGGAGATCAGTTGTAATTCTAGGAGAACTCCAGGCCTCTGCCTGCAGATGGGTAACCCTAACTAGACATGGGCACAAACAGCAATACGAATGGGAAAAACCCACAAACAGTCCATTTGTCTGTTCACGAACGGGCCATTCGTGAGTCCCCGTTCCAAAGTTATCTAACACGATAACTTATATGTAGGCAGCTTGGCAGAATGTTGGACAAGTGACAGTTGAAAAGTCCATCGACAGCAGTCAGAGAGCCAAGCTGCAAGACCAGGATGCCTACATTTCCCATCAAAACTTAAGGGAAGCTGACAAGTGTCCAACCTATGTCATTCATCACTTTTAGCTTGGCCCTAACTCTCATTGGCTCAGCATTCCACCTGCTCCTATTGTTTCTCAAGAGAGGCAGAGCTGAAGCCAGTCCTGTCCATCACACGCCCTTCCTTCTAGACATTGTGAAAGGCAGTTTCACATGGGAGCAGATGGTCTTTCCAATACCCTGGTCCCAGTCCATTTATAACTGTATGTATTAGAAGAAAATCTTTGACGTATCCCTGATAGCCAATGAAGATCTTAATGTTCTTTGAACACTCAAAAGCACTGTATAAATTCTATGTATTATTACTATATTTATACCCTGATCATTAAAGGAAAGTATAGTTCTTAGAATTGAAATTTCAATGCTACTATTACTTCAAAGACTTTCTAAAGTAGTTACACAGAGAAATGTCTATATTGGATATAAAAAGTAATGGTGATGAGAAACCCTTAAAACATCTGGGATTAATGTAGGAGAAGAAGATACAAAAATCATGGCTTTTTATAACTATCCAAGGGGAGAAAAGCAGAAGCTAATATTTTTTTTAAGCTTCTGTTATAGTTATTGCATATTCTAATGTCATTGTAGTGTCTGAGGTGGTGACTTTGGGACAGGAAGAGAAAGAATTGTTAATATCTGGACTCAGTGCTTGCATTTTCCAGGGAGGAAAAAAAATGTGTTTTGGCAGGAGGTTTAATCGAAAATGGGAACAGAAGCTAAGAAGAAGCTTCAAGCTACTTGTTTGTTTTAGTCCCAGAAATGCTGATAAGTTTGTAGAAGGCCATATTGAGCAACTAACAATTTTTTTAAAGAAAAAAATTAAACATCAAATTTACACCCAGTCTAGCAAGGGGACATACAGGCTTGGAAGCACACTTCAGAACACACATTCCTAGTGAGATAAAGTACTGTGCAGAAAAAGGGGAGTACTTATTGTCCAGTCGAGAAACTGGGGATATGTTCTGCACATAGCTCAGATCAGAAAATTAGCAATAGCAGAAGACATCTGGCCAGATTAGATTCCCTGACCAACTGCCTGGTTCTTTTGGCAACTATCAGATTAGGGTATACATGGGGCTGGATCAGGGCCTTAGTCTTTCCTCAGTGATGGTTAGATCTCTCTGTACATGCTAGTATTAACAATTTGTTCTAAACAAAGCTCCAGGTACGTGAAGCTATCGTCATCCTCATAGCTGTTCAGTTTCTGTCTGATCTGCAGCTGCTCAAAAGATCCCGAACAGAAAAGTTTGCGATTCTCAGACAAACAAAAATGTTATTTAAAAGGTTGCCCATTTGTGTAACCGTGCCAAAGAACACAGATGAGCAATGCTACAATGCACTAAGTTATTCACACAATGTTCACAAAAATATTTTATGTGTAAACTTGAGAATAATGTACAAAAGTGAAATACAAAATGTGAAATTCTAAAGCATCATCACTGTAGTATCGTCACAATAAATCAAACACAGCAAGATATTACAACACTGAGTAGCGTGTGTATCCTCAAAAAGGGAATGATCCCTTTTTAGTGGAGAAGATAGTGGAGAGGAGCTGGAAGACTGGGAGGAGAAGATGGAATATGCAGGTGGAGAAAAGCAACCAGGAGTCCCCGACAGGGGACCTCCACGCCCGACAAGCTTCCGGATATTTCAAGCTTGTTTCATGAGCACTTCTTCGCGGGGCGTTATTTCTCCTACCACGATGTTAATTCTCCGACTCTCCCACAAATTCTTTCACGTGCTGAGTCTCTGCGCACTTCTCAAGTTTACACATAAAATATTTTTGTGAACATTGTGTGAATAACTTAGTGCATTGTAGCATTGCTCATCTGTGTTCTTTGGCATTTTTGGGTTGGTGAGCATTTTGATAGCCTGATTTGGGTCCATTTGTGTAACAGAGCAGCTGCATGCAGAAGGTCCTTCCTGGGTTCAATCTCTGGTATCTCCACTTAAAAGCATTTGGTAATAGGTGGATGTGAAAATCCTCTAACTAAGGCTGGCAGGTCCCCCCAGAATTTTAGCCCACTTTCTGCTTTGTGCACTGGATTACGTGCTACCAACTAACGCAGCTGGCAAAGTCCCTTTCCCCGCCCCCCCTTCTTTCTCCAATCCCCCCCCCAGCCTTCAGATGCTGAAACACTGGCCTTTCCTTCTGTTAGTTGCTTGTGGTTTCATCATCTCTCATTGCCTAATTCAATGCACAGAGTTTGGGAAATTTTCTCACTGTTGCTCACAAGTTTTTTCTTCCAGAGGGATTTTGCATTCTTTTGATGATTTCTCTCTCTCTCTGAACTGTGTATTTTTAGCTGTTTTAGACTGCACTACTGCTTTGTAATTTATCTTTTTTAAGTTGGTATCTGCCGAATCTTTGAATTTACATTAAAGATTTTTTTAAAAAAATCCTCTGCCTAAGGCCCAGGAGAACAGCTTAACCATAATAGACCAAGGGTCTGACACAGTATAAGGCGGCTTTATGCATTCCTTTGAGGGAGAGTGAAATAAAAACGTACTAGAGTTCTATGTATTGTCGAAGGCTTTCACGGCCGGAGAACAATGGTTGTTGGGGGTTTTCCGGGCTGTATTGCCGTGGTCTTGGCATTGTAGTTCCTGACGTTTCGCCAGCAGCTGTGGCTGGCATCTTCAGAGGTGTAGCACCAAAAGACAGAGATCTCTCAGTGTCACAGTGTGGAAAAGATGTAGGTCATTTGTATCTACTCAGCAGGGGTGGGGTTGAGCTGAGTCATTCTGTAAGAGTTTCCCAGGGTGTGGAATGCTAATGGCGGGAGGCTTCACTGTATCCTGAGGAGGTTCTTTTGCATATGGATTGGTGCTTGATGTGCTAATCTTCTCTGCAGGGCTATTGTCGGGTGTGGAGTGTTTTGTTGGCCTGGTGTTTTTCAGAACTGGAGCCCATGCTCTGTTCATTCTTAAGGTTTCTTCTTTCCTGTTGAAGTTTTGCTTATGCTTGTGAATTTCAATGGCTTCCCTGTGCAGTCTGACAAAGTAGTTGGAAGTGTTGTCCAGTATTTTGGTGTCCTGGAATACAGCTCTAGAATCAGCACCCCACAAACCCAGTGTATGGTTCCGGTTTGTGGATGATACATTCATCATTTGGAGCCATGGGGAGGAAGAATTGAGGGAGTTTTTGAATCATCTCAACAACATCCACCTGAACATACAATTCACAATGGAGAAAGAAAGTGAGGGAAAACTCTCATTCCTGGATACCTTGGTCATCCGCAAAGCAAACTTTCAGTTAGGTCACAAGGTCTACAGGAAACCAACTCACACTGATCGGTACTTACACAAAAACTCCAATCACCACCCCCGACAGAAAAGAGGCATAATGAAAACATTAGTGGATCGTGCAAGACGGATATGTGAGCCGCGCTTTCTCAATGAGGAAATTAATCATCTAAACCACGCACTTCAGGCAAATGGCTACTCCAGAAATGAAATCCGAAGAGCAATCAAACCCAGGATGAATCAAACAACCAAGGAAAAACAGTCACCTACAGGAAAAGTGTTTTTGCCATATATCAAAGGAATTACTGATCAGATGGGAAAGCTTATGGAAAAGCATAACCTTCAAGCAGTATTCAGACCCACCCGAAAAATACAACAGATGCTACGATCAGCAAAAGACAGCAGAGACCCCCTCACCTCTGCAGGAGTATACCGTATACCCTGCAGCTGTGGACAAGTTTACATCGGGACCACAAAGCGTAGCATCCAGACAAGAATAAAAGAACATGAAAGACACTGCAGACTTGGACAGCCTGAAAAATCAGCAGTGGCTGAACATAGCCTAACTCAAACAGGGCACAGTATCTTATTCCAGGACACCAAAATACTGGACAACACTTCCAACTACTTTGTCAGACTGCACAGGGAAGCCATTGAAATTCACAAGCATAAGCAAAACTTCAACAGGAAAGAAGAAACCTTAAGAATGAACAGAGCATGGGCTCCAGTTCTGAAAAACACCAGGCCAACAAAACACTCCACACCCGACAATAGCCCTGCAGAGAAGATTAGCACATCAAGCACCAATCCATATGCAAAAGAACCTCCTCAGGATACAGTGAAGCCTCCCGCCATTAGCATTCCACACTCTGGGAAACTCTTACAGAATGACTCAGCTCAACCCCACCCCTCCTGAGTAGATACAAATGACCTACATCTTTTCCACACTGTGACACTGAGAGATCTCTGTCTTTTGGTGCTACACCTCTGAAGATGCCAGCCACAGCTGCTGGCGAAACGTCAGGAACTACAATGCCAAGA
Source organism: Eublepharis macularius (assembly GCF_028583425.1). Lineage (NCBI taxonomy): Eukaryota > Metazoa > Chordata > Lepidosauria > Squamata > Eublepharidae > Eublepharis > Eublepharis macularius. The sequence continues at coordinate 40,252,209 of NC_072791.1, forward strand.
CCATGGCAATACAGCCCGGAAAACCCCCAACAACCATCGTACTAGAGTTCTCTGTTTCTAAACCATTGCAAGACCTCTTAAAAACATTATTTCCCTCCCCCACCCCAAGAAACAAAATGAGCACTCCTCAGTGCAGCCCACCCATTTGCAAGTCATGGCATAGAGCTGGCTTGCAGATCAGTCTGTTGGGGAAGCCGCCATGACTGAGACCAGTGCACATGTGGGCAATCCAATTCATTTACTTCCTTTTGCTTTTCTCAATGCATGCTCAAGGCAGGCAACTGCTGAAATTGTTATCTAATGTCCATAACACTTAAAACATACATCTTTTTTAAAAAAAATTGATCGTAAAATTATAGGGCAGTAAACAAATTGTTTCAGAATTCCCCCAGAGAAGTCCTACAGTGTCTCCAGAAAAGATCTTGAAAAGCTGGATCCAGGAATTACACAGTGCAATCTTCTGCCAAAAAATCAGTAGCTAACTTTGGAAAATATGTCATTTGGTAACTTACAGTCAAGAAACTTTCTGGCAGAGCTAAGACCCAACACACAATGGGTCTATTTAAAAATCAGCTCTCACATTTATTTTATTTTGCTTTTTTAAAAAAAAATATGTTGTGTTTAAAAACTGAAGCAATGAATAGTGCTGGTACACTGGTTCTTAAGGCAGCCCTTCTGTTGAGCTAGAGCCAAAGGTTTTCAGCTACACAGAGGAATTTTACTATTAATACTGCAATGCCATCTAGTGGGGAAAGTATAGCTTAAGCTTTTACGAGTGAGATTAGGGGACTTCAGGAATGAACCATATGATTTTTGTGATGGACTGAGCATTCTAAGAGATACTTTTCTCATTATATCATTTTAGATGTATACCTAAAAACATTTGTAAATGTCTTTAACACATTATGGACATCATGACAGTAACATTCACCTGTCTTGCAGGACTGTTTAAGGGGACCCAATAACTTAATGCTTGTAAAGTACTTTAAACACTTCCTAAGTTATATGTTAAGCTAAGTATTAGTAGTAGTATTATCCAGATTTCAAAACATTAGCTATGTTAAAGCAGAATTACAGGTCACAAGGAACACGGGGCTCGTGGAGAAAATGGCAGCTTCCTATTGAGTTCTACCCTTCCCTTCTGTTAGCATTCTTCATCTTCACCTGTGGCAGCAGCCAATAGAAAAGAGGAAGAGAAATACATTCCAATGGAAACAAGATACAAAATAAATTGAACCAGAACTAACTGATGGGGAAGGGGAAAACTTGATACCAAGCTGCCATTTTCAGCGACAGCCCTGCGTTCTTCATAAAGGGCAATACAACCTGGGTCTTGCATAGCAGAAAAACAAAAAAACGGAAAGGATATCATGTCAACTTAAATACTAAACTTTTGGGGGACATGGACTTTTGTTGGCAACCATCTGTTTTGAAGGGAACCTGCATGATGAGGTGATCAGAATCTCAGACTAGGATCTGAGAGATTCAGGCCATGAAACTCACTGGGTGATCTTGGGCTGGTCACTCTCTCTCTCAACCCAAGCTACTTTATGGGGTTATTGGGAAGATAAAGTGACCTGCCCTGAGATCCTTAGAAGAATGGTGTGAAATACATGCCAGAAATATAGGTCTAATGGTACATACATAGGCACCATTGTGCTAACTCTTTTAGGTGCTCCAGAGCTTTCTGATTCAGTATACTCTTATCTTGTGATCAACCAGCACAGCATGATGGAGACAGCCATCCCCTGTTATTTATTCGCAGCATCCAATATACCAAAATTCTACCTCGAAATATGAAGTTTCTGTTTTAAGCTTTTAGGGCTAACAAGATAAAGACGACTGGAGCACTTGGACAGTTCAAAATGCTATAAAAGCCAAGTAATAAATATTGATAGAGATAGGTCACTTAGGTGCAACTCTGTATTTGAATCCTGTTGGCTGTTTCTGTGAGACACCCCGGCATGAATCCCAGCATGGCTGAACCGTGGGTGGTAGCTACAAAATCCAATCTCTTTGTATAGGAAGATGGGTCGTACAGATGATAAGCATTTTCTTTTAAATCAGCGAAGTTGTTCGTTATACAGAACAAGAATAAATGAGGCAAAAGCGAGGCTCCCAGACTCTTTGCAATGATGGCCATCCCAATTATATCCCACCCTGCTGGTGCTCTGTTTAATCTCAGAGAGGTTATTCTTCAGAGTGACCCTGCAGACCGCTGGAATCCTCAGAGGGGCTCCTCCTTTTCTCTTCTTCTTTGAAAAGGCACTTAAAAGAAGAATACGTCCCCTGCTCCAGAGCAAACTTCCCGATCTGCACACAGCTTCTGCTTGCACCATCCCCTCTCCAGTACTACAGAAAACCAATGCCATGTTCAGGTTCGATAGACTGGCAATCTGTCTGCAGTACCGACTGTTTGGGATTGATTGAAAGAAGCATTTCCAACCCAGCAAATCATCATTTGTTTGTTCCCTTTCTTGGGAGTCAGACTCGAATCCTCACAGCTGCACACATTTACTGGGCTGCCAATTTTCAGGGTATTCAGGAAATTGGATCAGGATAATGGGGGAATGCCAAAGGGGTTAGTGGAGCATCTGTGCTCACTTCTGTACCTTTCCTGTTCCATGGTCTCGAAATACAATGGGACAATAGAGTTCAACAGCTGTGGGATCAACACATTTAGAGATCCCTACAGCAAAATGTGCAGGGGCTTTTTAGTATTCCATCATAAATTTTCACTTTCTCACTACACTGTTGATCTTTCCCTTCTTTCCTCATGGTGGCTGGTGCAGCCCTCTTGTTTTACTATCCAAATATAATGGGACAATAAAGTGATTTGATTGTGTGGACCAGGACTTTGCAGTGCAATCCTAAGCAGAGCTACACCCTTCTAAGGATATTAGAGTCAATCAGCTTATAGCAATAGCAATAGCAATAACAATAACAATGATACTTAGGTCTCTGGCGGAAACTTGTATCAGCTCAGCAAGGCCAATGATAATGTGATCTTCATTATTGACTGTATTGCATGTAATTTGAATAATAATGATGATGTTTGATTTATATACCATCCTTCAGGACAACTTAATGCCCATTCAGAATGGTTTACAAAGTGTGTTGTTATTATCCCCACAACAATCACCCTGTGAGTTGGGTGGGGCTGAGAGAGCTCCTAGAAGCTGTGACTAGCCCAAGGTCACCCAGCTGGCTTCAAGTGGAGGAGTGGGGAATCAAACCTAGTTCTCCAGATTAGAGTCCTGCCACTCTTAACCACTACACCAAGGTGGCTCCATTAGAAGGGTATAACTGTGCTTTGTATTGCTGTCCTGTGGCCTGGGCAGGATGAAGCAGGTTTGCTAACTGAAAATGATTTCCCCATCCTGAGCTTTCAAAGAGGAAATAATTGGAAATAACAGAAACAAAACAAGCAAATTGACATGACATATTAAATGATGTAGAGAAACTATCCAGTAGGAACATAATTACAGCAAAAGATAGTGCTCAGTAGTATAGTCAACAGTCCCTTTCCCTTTACCAACACATCTCTCTGAATCGTTTCCTTATAGCAATGTCCTACTACCTGTGTAAAAAGCCTTTCTTTTTTTTTAACATTTTTTATTCTTTTTATTAACTACATTAACTAACAATACAAAGGAAAAGAAGGGGAACAAGGGAAGGAAAGAGAAAAAAAACCCAAACAACAACATATAACATCTACACTACACAGAATGCTTTCCTTTCATACTGCCATTATTAAAAACTAAAGCTTTGTATAATATTGATGGAGTGGTCGACCTTACATAATGCAAATTACAATTCAAATTCAAATTAAGTTTTCCTCCCCCTCCTGGGTCCCGGACGCAGTTCTCTCTGAGCAACTGCAGCCGCAGTGCTCATTTCCTCCCCCCGGCCCTCAGACTTCTCGTTTTCTTCTTGCTTGGTGTCTCGCTGGAATTCCGGATTTTTATCCTCAAAATCCCTTAGTTGATCTTCTGATAATATCTTGTAAGCTTGATCTTTGTAACTAAACCAGATGCCTTCAGGAAATAACCATTTGTACTTTATTCCACGTTCCCTCAGAAGAGCTGCAAGCTTTTTATACTTGAAACGTCTTTTCCGAACTAAAAATGGGACGTCTTTCAGTATCTTGACCTTGTTACCCAAAAAGTCCAGATCCGCATTGTATGAGTTGTATAGGATGATGTCTCGGATCCTTTTAGATGAGAAATCGATGATGATCTCGCGAGGCAGCTGACGCTTCGTTGCATATTTTGAAGAAGCCCTACGGACCTCCAAAATGGCGCTTTTAACCTCTTCTTTAGTTGCCTTCGCGGGTGTCGCCAATAGTTCCGAGACCAAACCCCATAAATCCTCATTTTCCTCCTCTTTCACATTCTGGAGACGCAAAATTGTTTGTGTTCGTTCCACTTGTAGCCCGATCAGCTGGTTCTCCACCAGCTTTAACTCTTTATTCATAGCCTTCACGAGTGACGCACTTTCCTGAGCAGACTTCTCTGCCCCCCCCCCCCGCTGCTTCCTTAATGGTTTTCACTTCGCTCTCAATTAAGCCCACCCTTTGATCTGTTTCGTTCAGCTTGTCAACAAAGGGTTTTATGGCTTCGGTAACCGACCTCCACACCAGTTCTTCGAGCGACTCTCCCTTCCCCTACAGGGCAGCCGAGATTGACTTGCCCAGGGCGGGACTCTGTTTTTTCGCTGCCATTTTAGGGGGGAGGGACCGCCAGCCAAATTCTGAGACTCAGCGAGGGGGAAGAACTAGCCTTCTTAGCTTCAGATCCCACCACTCCTTCGCGTGCGCTTGTAATAACAGAAGGGATTCGCTTACTTGCAGGCTTCTGCCTAGTTCTGCTCTTTGCCGTTTTCCATGGCCCGGCAGCACACGAGGCGCCGCGCACATCTGCCGGCCTCCATAGGGACAAACGGGCAATTTACCCCCTGCATAGGTTTTCGGGGGGCTCTTCCCACAGCGTCCCGGACCCTGCCTCCCTCACTGGGAGTCCTGGGGGCTAATCTTCGCAGATCAGCCACCCGGTCAGAGTGCTCGGGCGCTTCCTCCCGGACCTGCGGAGAGGAGCGTCCGACATGGCCGAGAAAACGAAACCGAATCCTGTAAAAAGCCTTTCTGATAGTTTGTGGACAGCCAGGAGAATGGGAACTTTCCAGGCCTCTACAGGCAGGCCATTCCATAAAGTGGGGGCCACCACACAGGGGGCCATCTTCCAGGCTAAACTGAGTTTAAAGAAGGCTTTTTTTCCCAGCTGCATTCATGTGCTTAGTAGTCCACTATAACCCCAAGGCTCTTAACAGAGTCTGCAAAAATCAACTGAACCCCACTGAAAGTGGGGATCACAAAGTCCTTTAATATCTCCACCTTCTCAACCAGCACCAGTTCTGCCCTGTCTAGGTTCAGTTTCAATTTGTTTGCTTCAATTTGATGTACCAGTATATTCAACACCCAAATGATCTTTGCATGTAACCAAGTTTTACAGCTACAAGTTCTGAACAAAATTACAACAGAGAGCCATTGCTAGAGGTGAGGAAAGTTATTAACAGAGAAGATTACTATAGTCTGCTCTGTGCCTGAGAGTTAATGAAATGGCAAGAAATGTGGCCACTTGCTGATATAGGCTATGTCCATTAGGAAGATTGTGATAAGAGCAAATTGTATTTTTAATGAATTAGTAAGATCACAAGAAATCGTCTCTGCTGCCTAAAATCAAGGGAACATTTACCTGAAACTACTGTGTTAGACAACTCAATGTGTGTGTGTGTGTGTGTGCGTGCGTGCGTGCGTGTGTGGTCTCAACCAACTTAAGACAACTCTGGAAAGGGGCTTTCAAGGCAATTGAAAAGCAGAAGTGGTTTGCCATTGCCTTCCTCTGCAGAGTCTTCCTTAGTGGACATCCATCCAAGAACCAACCCTGCTTAGCTTCTGAAACCTGATGATTTCCCACTTCCCTCCAAGTCAACCCAATAGGAGAACAGTTGTCTTGTTAGTTTATAAAAGGCAGAGGCAGTGAGCTTTGGGGTGCATACAGGTGAACTATAAAAAGAAAAGCCAGCAGCACATTCACAACACTATGAGCCTTATATGTACTTCATGTGTTTGTAGCATATCTGTAAATCAAATGCTGGTATATAATATAATAATAGTAACTCAATATGCTCAATATAATAATAGTAACAGTGTGCTTATATACTGCTCTTCTAGATAGATCGGTGCTCCACTCAGAGCAGTGAACATAGACAGAGCTATTATTACCCCCACGATACAGCTGGAGAGCTGGGTCTAAGAGAAGTGGCTAACCCAAGACCATCTGCTGAGCTCATGCCAGTAGTGGGATTCAAACCAGCAGAGGGCTGGTTCACAGCCCACTGTGCTACAGCAGCGTTGCCTCCTTTCCCTGTTGGGGAATCAAGTGACCCACAGCAGGATGTCTACAATGGGAAGAGGGCTGCATTGCCTGCATCTCAGATCCTCAGTGGATCCTCAGGTGCTTTCTTGCTCACCTACCTGCATCCATGCCTACACAGCCTCCTCTCCCTTACACTTCTTCCTGTTAGGAAAGAACCTAGCAGTGACCAGGCCCTACAGCCATGCCTCAGGTGGAAACTGCACCTCTTCCCATCCCAAGCAGCCAGAAATGGGCTGATTCAAAGGAAGAGGAGGTGGCAGTGATCAGGCCAGCCAGTAGGAGGCGCAAGAAGATGCACTGCACTGGTATTTAGTTTAATGCTATATTATAGGCATATGAAAAGCATTTCACAGCGCTGTGGATGTATTTTGGATTCTCTTATTATATTTTGCCTATCGATGTGCTTTATGGCACGTCGCAAATCTGCCTTGCCAGAATCTGGGCTATTCTAAACATGTTATCTATTCTAACAGCAAGCAACAGAAATGACTTTTTAAAGGCAGAAAGGAAAGAAAACATATAAAGAGAAGAGATCTATAAAAGCCGCTAACAATGGTTAGTGGAAGTGCAAACTTCATTTTCAGAAACAGCAGAGTTTCAAGGACCAGAATGACAGGGAGTAGCTGCAGGGGATCAATTTTGTTGCCATCAAGTTCTTCTCAAGAGCTGCCCTAAGACACCTGCACAACTGTTATAAACAGAGAGAATACTAAAGCAGACAAATGGTTGGTCTCACCCAGTGCAACCCTTTTTATGTTCCAAAGCTTCCAAGTATTTCCATAAGCCTCCTAAATATACAAGATATGCACTGTTTAAAAAAAATCAAAAGCTGCCCTATGGTATTTCCCCAGGATTTTTCCAGCACTGAATAATGGTGGGTTGTGCTATTAGCAGGCTCGTTGCCATACCACACTAGCTCCCTTCGAGGGGTATAATTTATTGAACTTTTCTAACAGTTCGGCAAAAGAGCAAACAGGAGAGTTACCACAAACAAAGCCCTATGCTTTGGGTTCCTGCTTGCCAAGGTAAAAGATAGCTTACAAAACTGGGAAAGTTTTTGCTCCTTGTTAGGCAGACAGAGAGAGGGGGAGGATTCTGATGCTTGTAAAGGGAGTCTGGCTATTGTTGTCAACTCTGAGTTGGGGGATTCCTGGGGATTTGAGGGCAAAAGCTGGGGAGGGTGGAGTTTGCAGTGGACGGAAGCTCAGCAGCAATGCAATGTTGTACAGTCCACCTTCCAAAGCTGCCATGTTCTCCAGGAAACTGACCTCTGTAGTCTGGAGGCCAGTTGCAATTCCAGGAGAATGCCCCCCCCACACACCTGGAGGTTGGCAACCCTAAATCTTGCTTAGGCTGATAGGTTGTGATTCCATTAGAGGATTGCAACGAAGCAGAGGGCAAGGAGAAAGGGACTGAGTGGAAGAAAGGGTGGAGCGGAATCAACTTATTGAGGTCTAGCAGCTTTCAACCAGTGCCAGCAGGGGAAATCCCTCATTCACAGGGGTAAAAATAGGAGCCTAAGGAGTCATTTTACAACAAAGAGAACGACCAAATCCAGAGGCAGTAAACCTATGAATATCAGAGCTAGGAGGCAACATCTAGGGCAGGTCTTGGCCTCTATGCCCCGTTGTTGGCCCTCTCTGAGAAGGTGTTAGTGTGGTAGTGCACAGTACTTCTAGAGTTTTTGATTGACACATCTGCCCTTGACCCATTTCAATCTGGCTTCAGACCTTGGTTTGGAACTGACATGGCTTTTGCTGCACTGGTGTACAATCTCTGCTTGAAGATGGACAGGGGACAGCCATCCCTGTTGATGCTATTAGAGGTATCAGCATAAATGACACGATCAACCACTCTGTTCTGATCCACCAGTTGGAACATGGCAAGGGAGTATCCTTTTTGGAAGTTTTTTTAAAAAATCTGATCAGACACAAAGAATTTCCACTGGAGGAGCAGAAACAACTGGGTGGGATTTGTCTTGTGGAGCGACACAACATTCTATTTGCTCGCCCGTGCTCCTCAATAGCTATACCAGACTGCTGAATGAGATCATGCAGAGGTTCAGGGATGGGTATCATCAATATGTAGAGGGCACCCAGCTCTATATTTCAGCTCAATACTGGCTGTGATCTGATGCTTTGAGGTCAGGAGGCTAAGGGATAACATGCTGGAGCTGAATATAGCCAGAGGTAATGCTTGGCTGGGAAGGCTGGTGTTCTAGAAAGACTGGATCCACTTATCCTGGATGGAGGGGACTTGGGTTTTGCAGAGCTGGTTAAGATCTTAGAAGTGCTCATGGACCTAGCCTTGCTCTTTGAAAAGCTGGTTGGAGTAATGGCCTAGAGTGCTTTCTATCAGCTGAATTGGATCCACCAACTGTCTTCTTTCTTAGAGTCACTCAAGCCTGCCATGTTCTTGTAACCACACATTTGAATTACTGCAACGCACTCTACATTGGGCTGCAAACTTCAGTTGGTTCAGTATGCAGCAGCTTTATTATTGTCAGGGGTAACCAATGGGAACAGACCTTGCCAATTTTAAAACAGCTGGACGTCTGTTTCCCAGTGCAGTTCAAGGTGCTGGTTAGGTAAAGGTAGTCCCTTGTGCAAGCACCGAGTCATTACTGACCCATGGGGGGATATCGCATCACAACGTTTTCTTGGCAGAATTTTTGCAGGGTGGTTTGCCATTGCTTTCCCCAGTCATCTACACTTTACCCCCAGGAAACTGGGTACTCATTTTACCAACCTCGGAAGGATGGAAGGCTGAGTCAACCCTGAGCCAGTTACCTGAACCCAACTTCCGCCAGGATTAGGGCTGCCAATCCCCCGCCCAGGGCAGGGGAACCCCTGTTCCCACCTCCTCCTCCCCGACCCCACTTACCTGGCCAGTGGGGGTGCCCCTTGTGGCACCGCCTGGCAGCATGGTGCACCCCTGGGCAGTGAAGCGCACCCCCAAGTGGCACAGTGCGCCCCCATGCCCCACAACGGGCCTATTTGGGGCCAAAACGGGCCCATGGGGCCAATTCAGCCCTTCGGTGCAGGAGCACACACTGGGCCACCCTTTGACCTGCATGATGACATCACTTCCCGGAAGTAACATCATCATGCACGTTGGGAGCATGCGCGCGCGCGCGCGCGCATAGCACATGCACAAGAAGGGACACCAATCGCCACAGAGGGTGAGTGCCGGGTTCCCAGTCCCCTGCTAGGGGACTAAAGGGATCTGGCAACCCTAGCCAGGATCAAACTCAGGTCGTGAGCAAAGATTGGGCTGCCGTACTGCAGCTTACCACTCTGCACCACCGGCCTCTTTAAGGTGTTGGTTATGACCTTTAAATGCTTTCACAGCCTCTGACCTACATACAGGGATGCCATCCCTTGGCTAGCCATCCCTGGAGTTTGGTATTTGTGTGGAGGGGAGGGATCTAGGCATTCTGCAGTGTTGCATGATACTGCAACATCAATTCCAGACACATACCAGCAAGTGACATGCAGCATCGCAATGCTATAGATGTCTCCCATCTACAGGTAAGCCTTTGCATATATCCAAAGGACTATCTCCTCCCATGAGCCAACAAGTCTCCAGGCTGCCCCTTACTGGCTGTTCCCCCATTTAAGGTGTCCCATTTGGCACCAATCAGAGCCTGTCCCTTCTCCTTTGTGGCTCCCACAGCACCATCTTTTAAAATCTTTATGCATTTCTGCAAGGCCATTTTATTTGCCCCGACTATTAAACTGCGGACCATTGTAAGGACACTATGACTTTAAGTGGGAGGTGCTTAACAGGTTCTACACTTCCCAGAGGGCTTTGCAAGAAGGTGCCAAGAGATCTGGCTGGGGTAGCAAGTTATTTGTTCTCTCTCTAATACTGTTTTCTAAGTTAAGTAAATAGTTAATAAAAGTTCATCTTATGTTGTACTGCATCCTGGATCCAGAAAGATACTCATAAAGAATGTAACATGGTGCCAGAACAAAAGCTACTGATGAACAAAAGCTACTTATGTTTTTTAATGCAGCTGGATCAGAGACATTAGATTTAGTCAGGGCTTTTTTTCTGGGAAAAGAAGTGGTGGAACTCAGGACCGCACAATGACATCACTTTGGGTCAGCTGGAACAAGGGGGGAGTTTTTTAAAGTTTAAATTGCCCTTGGCGAAAATGGTCACAGGGCCGGTGGCCGGCGCAGAGGGCAATCCTCTGTCTGGAGCTCAGGGGCGGGGCCACTGGCCATGTGAACATTTTCAAGAGGTGCCGGAACCGCGTTCCTGCTAAAAAAAAGCCCTGGATTTAGTTAATAGTTTGCAAATTAGTGAAGAACAACAAACTAGTTATGAGACTGTCTTACAGAAATTTCAAGAATATTGCTCCTCTAAACTAAATGAAACCTTTGAGAGATACTAGTTTCATATGAGATTGCGGAAGGAAAGGGAAACGTCTTTTGAGGGAAGAGGAGTATGTTGAATCTTATTCTATTGATTTTAAATTTCAAAACAGCCCTGAAAGCAAAGGAAGGACAAAAATATTTAAATAAATAAACAAGCTAATTGGGCACTGTCAGTGCGATACTGAGGGACAGGGGCTGAAAGTGATCACGGAGCTAACCAGGAGTTATGCCAGCACATCACAAACTAACCCCAGCGTAACCCCCCATGATGCCTCAGGATCCTGATCCGCCCAAGCCTTCTGCCAGTGCCCAGCTGTGGCAGCCTGGCGTGACTGTAACCACAGTGCAAGTCCCTGCACCAGCAGGCCAAGGGGCAGGCTGGGGGTGGTGTACAAGTTAGCTCCCTAAGCCGTTTCAGGCCCAAGAATGCTCCCAGCAGTGGCAGAAAGTTATACCATGAAAAATGACAGCATAGCCCCATAGGCACCTACTGTACAGGAAAAGTCAGCTGCCCCATGCCCCACCCAAGCAGCCCAGCAGAACATAGGATGTTGACTACTGCAAGGACTAGGGTTGCCAGCTCCAAGTTGGGAAATTCCTGGAGATCTGGGGGGTGAAACCTGGAGAAACCTGGAAAAAGTGGTGTTTGGGGAGCGAAAGGACCTTGGCATGGCATAATTCCATAGGGTCCACCCCGCCAAAGTAGCCATTTTCTCCAGGTGAACTGACCTCTGTGGCCTGGAGACCAGATGTAATTCCAGGAGATCTCCAGCCACTACCTGGAAGCTGGCAACCCTAGGAAGCATGAATCTGCTTGCACCCCCGTGGCAGCCGAGCCCCTTCTCCCATGCCCACTCAGCTCCCTGGGCACCCTATATAATCTTTAACCAGGGTGCTAATAACTCCAGGTAAGTAGGGAGGCAGCCAGAGGCTCTGCCTGAGAGCCTCTTGCCATGGGAACCTAGAGTGCAAGGTGGTAGAGGGTGCTCACAGTGGCTGGGCAAGAGTGTGCAGGGGAAACTTTGTGAAATCTGGGGCATACCTCATGCTCACATATGGGAGGATAACCATGTCCAGTCCCCTTGCAGGTTACCTGTCACCTGAGTCCTGGCTTGGGGAAGGGCAAGGGTGCACAGACAGGTAAGAAGGAGCTCTGTGGATGAGGTGCACTGGGAGGGAACCCCTGCCCGTGAGACAGTGTTGCCCATGCCTGCCATAGAGGCAGTCAGGCAGGGAGCCCTGCTCAACCTGGCTGTTTTGGGGGAGAGGGCCGCAAGCAGCCCATGGCAGGGCTCTGCTTAGACACCCCCCCTTGGCCGACCCCACCCTCAGGCAGTGGAGAGGGCACTGCCACAGGCTCTGGTAACTAGGTACTCGCTTCAGCAACTCCTCAAAGTTGGCAGGTGCACAACCCTTTTTCTGTCTCCCTTACAGGATAAGAGCTCCAAGCAGCCACAGTAGCAGAACACCCACATGCAGATGATGAGCACCATCCCACCAGAAGGACATCCCCCATCTGACTGCTGGCAGAAACAGTGACAATGGTGCCACCGCTGCTGCTGTCCCCAGCCATGGACTCCTTCCCAGGATGTGGCGGACCTGCCCATGGCTTGCACAAGGCCCAGTTCCTCACCACACTTGCCCTCGCCATGGCCAGAGGCACCTCAGCATGATGAGTCACCATTGGGCCTTTTGGCTCATGGCAGCGGAGCAGGTGTCAGATGATTGGAGTGAGGGGGCGAGGATGACACAGGGCACATGCAGTGTACCCAGGGCCCAGACACCCAGCCTGACCACCTGGTTTCTGCCCCTCAGGGGCCTGCATGCTGTCAATTGTTACTGAAATGGAGGCAAATTTTTGAGCCATGACCCCCTCGTTACAGGCTGCAGTGGCAGAGGTGACTGTCCTCCAGACTCTCAGTATCAGTAGTCCCCAGAGCTGGAGGCTGCAGGGGATCCTGTACCATAAGCAGACTCCACATCCTCTGAGAGGGACAGAGCAACACTAGAGGGGAGTTTGGAGGAGAACCACAGGCTGATGGGATGGGCAGACCTGATGGGGAGGGTGTAGCAGGCTCCAGCCCGGAGGGGGGTGTTGGGGACATGGAGCCCAAGCCAGGGGCCTGGGCACGGGGCCATCAGCCTGTGCAGCACATCCCCCCTACTCTCTCCGTCATGTGTGCAGTGATCGAGAGGGAGCAGCTGGAGACATGCGGCGAGTGGAGAGAGACTGTGTCCCAAGGCCACAAGTGCATTGCTGGTGTGGCTGCATTGGCAGCAGCAACCACAGCCTGCCTCGGGGATCTGCTGGTTGGACAGCTCATGGTTGTGGCTCCTGCCCCCCATCCCATTATCTGTGGGAGTAGCCAGGGGACAATCCACGTCCATTTCCTCATCCTCCGGGGGGGGGGGGTGGCACAGGGCACCAAATCACTGTTTCTGCATGAGGTTCCCCAGTGGGACAACTGAGGTCAATTTGCACTGGAACAGCCCCCTCATCTGCATAAAGGGATCCTTTGCAGAGGCAGTGACAAACTACCCTCCTTGCACCCATATGGCCATGGCTGGACAAGGATGGCCAGCCCTATCCAGCAGGTCATGCAATGCTGGCGTGCAAGGGTGTCATGAGACTGCAGGAGCCGTGGTGGGACGGTGGTGGCAGCGGGCAGCAAGGATCATAGCCCACACATTGGCTGCACCTTTGCTGGCTGCTGACGCACCTGTTGGGGGGAGGGCAGGACAGCCATTGGGGGATGCTGGGGGATTTGCCAGAGGAAGAATGGGGCAGGCATTCTCGCCAGGGGCCTCACCGTGCCTTGGCATGCACAGCCGCCAGCACAGCTCTCCCACCAAAGTCCTTTGGGAGCAGACTAGCGGCACTGCAATCATGCAGCCTTGCGGGCCTCAGGATTGTGTTACCTGTAAAACAGGACGCTGGACTAGAGTGACCACTGGTCCAGTCCAGCAGGACTCAAGCAATGGCAGAAGAAAAATAAAAATAAAATAAAAATGCTGCTGGCAATACATCAGTTCCAGGGACAAACCTGAAGTGACATGGAGTAACTCCAGGAATCACTGGAAACACTATGGTAAAACCAATTATTCCTAGAGTTATCTATTCTTACTTCCAGGTTGTTCTCAGAACTGGCCTACTGATATTGGCAATGCTGCTGATGTCACACATCCCCATGCCCCTGACCCCACCCCACCCTCCTGTTAGTTTTCTGGCTCAGCCCAACAACTCTAAGCTGGGCTCTTCTCACATTCTTATTATCTCAGTCATCACGGCTGGAAAGCGTCCTACTTCAGACTTGGGAAAAGTACTACTCATCATAAAAGATCATACTAGACAAAAGATAATAAACTAATTATATCCTACCTTGTACTTCCAAAATTGGAAGAGGAGGCTTCCCTGCATTTATTGTTCTAATGCTTGCATTGTTATTATCTAAAAGATTTGTGTCAACACTTTTCCCTTGCTAGCTATATGAGGCAGCTGACTTTTGTGTTTTTTTCCAAAACGTTAATTCAACCCCATTTGATAATGTGTTTCAGTCCTATGGGCTAATTAATTTCACTCAATTTAATATACACATTTTATAGGCACCTAGTGTATTGAGAGGAAACAATAAAATTATCTGTGCACCAACTATAAAATTCCTGCTATTTTCTTAACAAATATCCTCCCTTGAAAGCTTAATGGATGGTTGTTTATTTTTCAGAGATGGTTTCCCCTTAAATAATTTCCATAATATGTAACCTGGAGCTTTGCCTTCCACAGGCAATTGCTGAAGAATTGGAGGCCAGAAACAGTACTATTTCATATCAAACAAACAGAAAAATGGCTCAAATAAAAGTTTAGAATAATAACTAGCAATTACTGAAAGCCTTAAATAAATGGAAGCCAAGCCAGGAATCAGACTATTACAGGCCACAGACAATAGATTACCAGTGTTCTGTCCTAGCTTCCACCTCTAATTGTACAGTTTTCCCATTTGTTATATTCGTGTCCCGACCTGGATAGCCAAAGAAACACTTTGCTCTAGCCCTCCTTCTGCCCTGCTGCCAGCAGCTGCAGGCAAGGCATCTGCCTGTATCTAAACTGAAATATCCCTGATTTGGATAGCTTAGGCAAGCCTGATCTTGTCAGATAACAGAAGCTAAGTGGAGTCAGCCTTGGTCAGTAATTGGATGGGAGACCTTCCAGGATTGCTATGTAAAGGCAGGCAATGGCAAACCACCTTCGTTAGTTTCTTGCCTTGAAAACTCCACTGGGGGGGAGGCAGTTGCTATAAATCAACTATGACATCAGGGCACTTTCCTCCTGCACCATGAGCAGAAGTGACCAGAACTCCTGGTGATGTTTTACCTTAATGGGGGGTGGGAGGTATCTCCTTGTGAGTTGGGGGAATTAGCATTCAAGGAGATGCAGCAAGAGGGGGTAACTTAGGGATCTCCACCAATGTATACCAGGATTGTTCTCTTAGAGAACTCTCAAATAAACAAGCAGATATTCTACAGGAAATGTTTCTTTTATTAACAGAGAAATAAAAGGGAAATGTACAGAGAAACACACAAACAACATACATACAGAGCTAGCTAAGAAAAAAATTGAGGAAACAGGGAGAGCACTTCAGGATAGGGTGATAATTACATTACCAGTCTTGGAGAGGGGGAAGGTCCGTGGGAACACCAACAAAATGACCAATGCTTCACAGAAGAGAAAGAAGAGCTCAGACATAATCTGAGGTTGCATAGTTGGGTCCCAGAACACACACCCATCATGTGCTTGAGGGCAGCCCAATTATAGGGCAAAATGTGTCCAAGGCAAAACTTGATGTCTTGTCTCAAGGATAATGGCTTGTCCAGGATTCGGTTTCGCTTTCTCAGCCATGCCGGACGCTCCTCTCGGCAGGTCCGGGAGGAAACGACCGGGCACCCTGACCGGGCGGCTGATCTGCAAGGATTAGCCCCCAGGACTCCCAGTTAGGGAGGCAGGATCCGGGACGCTGCGGGAAGAACCTCCCGGAATCAATGCGGGGGGGGGAATTGCCCGTTTGTCCCTATGGAGGCCGGCAGACGTGCGCGGCGCCTTGAGTGCCGCCGGGCAACGAGAAACGGCAAATAAAAGAAACAGGCGGAAGCCTGTAAACAAGCGAATCCCTTCTGTTCTACAAGCGTTTGTGAAGGAGAGGTTGATCTGAAGAAGACTTGCTCTTCCCCTTTGGTGAGTTCCAGGATCTGGCTGGCGCCCCCCCCCCCCAAATGGCAGCAAAGAAGCAAAGTCCCGCTCTCGGTAAGTCAATCTCGGCTACCTTGCAGAAGGGAGAGTCGCTCGAAGAGTTGGTGCGCAGGGCGGTGGTGGAAGCCATAAAACCCTTTGTTGACAAGCTGAACGAAACTGATCAAAGGGTGGGCTCAATTGAAAGCGAAGTGAAAACCATTAAGGAAGTAGCGGGGGGGGCAGAGAAGTCTGCTCTGGAAAGTGCGTCACTTGTGAAGGCTACGAAAAAAGAGCTGAAGTTGGTGGAGAACCAGCTGATCGGGCTACAGGTGGAACGAACGCAGACAACTTTGCGTCTCCAAAATGTGAAAGAGGAGGAAAATGAGGATCTGTGGGATTTGGTCTCGGAACTACTGGCGACACCCGCGAGGACAACTAAAGAAGAGGTTAAAAGCGCCATTTTGGAGGTCCGTCGGGCTTCTTCAAAATATGCAACAAAGCGACAGTTGCCTCGCGAGATCATTATTGACTTTTCATTTTAAAAGATTCGGGACACTATCCTATATAACTCATACAATGCGGATTTGGACTTTATGGGTCATAAAGTCAAGATTTTAAAGGACGTTCCATTTCTAGTCCGGAAAAGACGTTTTAAGTACAAAAAGTTCGCAGCTCTTCTGAGGGACCATGGAATAAAGTATAAATGGTTACTTCCGGAAGGAATATGGTTTAGACATAAAGATCAAGCCTATAAGATACTATCAGAAGATCAACTAAAGGATTTTGAGGATAAAAACCTGGAATTCCAGTGTACCAAGAACGAAAAAAAGGAGAAGCCTGAGGGGGGGGGGGAGGAGAGCACCGCAGCTGCGGTTGCACAGAGAGAATTGCGTCCGGGACCCAGAAGGGGGAGGAAAGTTTAATTAGAATTTGAAATGTGTAATCTGTATGATTAACCACCCCATCATCATTTTATTGAGCTATTTTTTTCTATTATGGCAGTATGAAGGGAAAACATTGAAGTGTAGTGTTGAATGTAGTTTATCCTTCCCTTTATGTCCCCTTTTCCCCGCCCCTTCCCTTTCTCTTCATCCTTTCCCTTTCCTTGTGATAGTCTTGTGTAGTGTTATTGTAGTGTTGTGTAGTATACTGAAAAATAAAAAATTTATATAAATAAAAAAAAGGATAATGGCTTGTCCAGAGGTTTGGACAATAAGGAGAAGCTTAATGGCTCTACCAGGGTAGACAAAAGGTGTGAATGGGGTTTCATGACCCAGTTATTGCTGGATGGGGAGAACTATCAGGTCTCTGAATAGCTCTGATTGGGAAGGTGGGCGAGAGAAGATATAGAAGGGCATTGATGAGATAAAACAGGAACTCCTGGAAGACTTCTTTGTGTCACTTAAGTGCTTCTCTGGGGCGTGAGGGGCAGCTAGTCGATCTGTCACATCTGGTAATTTTCCAACTCCAGCTGTGGTTGGCATCTGCTCTGCCTTTCCAGGCAGTGTTTTGTGCTTATGGGACAAGAGGAAGAAATTTATATTACATTCATAAACTGCTCTTTCAGTATGAGGAAGGGGTCTGACTGCTAACAATAAAGGATGCAACCTTCCAAAGTCAGTGAGCCAGCTGTGCAATTAGGGGACATACTACCCACAGAACAATGGTGGGTGATTGGACAGCATGCCTATCAAGAACATACCGGCTGAGTCTCTTATCTCCCCTCGCTGCCCCTGCCTACCAACTGCCACCCTGGGAAACAAAATAATTTGTAAACCTTCTGATGCCAATGAACTGTGCTCAACTCAAATTTTTATTAGTTACTTTCTGAATGCACACCCCTATTGATCTCTTAAAAGCAAAACCATGGATCTATTCACCCAACATAAAAATGTTTCGTTCCAACACTGCAACCTCAAGCTGGAATCATCACACTGTATATTGCTGAATTTTGCCTTGGGTTGCCATTCTTTGTTATAGGATAGGTGATGTTGTAGCGAAGGCCTGGGACAGGAAACGGCTTCTGCAATAGGTCTATATATGCATGAGAAGAGGCAGTTTGTTCCTTTAAAATTCAGCTTGCATAAAGGAGTGATTCTTGTACGAGTTACCTGTGCTACCAGCCAGTTAATGGTTCCAAGATTGCTTTCTGAACTAACCTCTCCAGGGAGTGAGATAAAACAAAGCTAATTAGTTCCTTTTTGAATTTCTCACTTCAGCTCTGCCTTTTTGGATAGCTCCTTAATAAACCGCTTAAAGTCGAGGCACCTGATGAGAATAAGATGGCTGAATAGACTTCAAATTCTTTTCCTATGTATGTGTCTTTCTGCAAGAATTTGAGATGGGGAATATGGTGAATGCCAAAGAATGTATCAAGAGGTTTCCGGGGGGGGTTTTGTTGCCGTCCCAGACAGATTTCTCTTGTTCTACCTAAAATCCTGCTGTTAATGTGGATGTGTGAAAGATGAAAAAGGCAGACTTTTAAATGTATTTGCTTCAGGTTTTTTAATCAGTTGGTGGTCCTCAGGAAAATGCATTGGTAATCAATCACATTTCAGCATTGTTGAATTTGTTGTGTCATCCACATTCCTTTACACAGCTGATCTGGCCACCTGGATTCATGCCACTGTAACATCGAGGCTAGACTACTGTAATGCACTCTACATAGGTCTCTCCTCAAAGTAGATTCAGAGACTCCCGCTGGTGCAGAACACTGCAGTTCACTTACTCTTAGGACCTAGATGGAGTATGCATATTACTCCCATTTTGCAGTCGCTCAATTGGCTTCCCATCAGTTACTGGCCTCAATTCAAGGTCATGACTGTCACATTTAAAGCCCCTCATGGCCTTGACCCCTCATATCTGTGTGAACGCCTCTCCTCCTATGTTCTGCCATGGCAGCTTTGCTTATCTGAACAGGGATTTCTGCAGATATTGCCCTGCAGTTGGGCAAAATCAACAGCTGTCCACACAGGTGCTCTCTGTGGTTGTCCCTATCTCATGGAATGGCCTGCCTGAGGAAGGCAGGAAAGCTCCCACTGCTGGCTTTCCATAAACTATGCAAAACTGAATTATTCAGGAGGGGTTTCTAGCCAGATTACAGGGCTATAGGGAGATGCTTTGGTTGGGACATGGGACTATATACTACACTGTCTGCTGATGTAGATAATCATCACCAGGGAGTGTCCACTTTGCTTAACAGTCCATGTAAATTAGTTACTCGTTGTTTCAAGATTTCATCTCTATGCTCGATTTCATGCTTGTTTTCAAATTTCCTGCCGCCATACCCTATTGTATCTGTTGACTGAATATCCTAACTGTTGTTCATTATGGTACTTGCTGCTCAGTGAACATCCTGACTGTTGTTTATATTGTATTTCACTTGCACAGTGTAATGCACCTTGGATCTCAGTGAGAAAGGCAGACTATAAATGAATAATAATTCTACTGGAAGCACATTTTCAATACTTCATCCACCTTTCATACCATCAAGTTGTGCCCATTTAACTTCCCCACATTTACCTTCCCCACCCCCCACCGTTGTTCGATTCTTCTTTTTCTAGGAACCTGGACATCTGGATCGTGGCTTTTAGCTTCTTCACCTCCACAACCATCACCACCAGCAGTAACTGCCTTTTGGTAGAACTTTAAAGGACAGAAGAAACCTTTGTCTATGACACTAGTGGGTATTTTCTTCTTCATACAGGTTATACTTCTTTTTTTTTAATTTAACACATTATTTCAACGTTCATTTAAAATATGAAAAATAAATACTGTTAGGGAATCTGTGAAATTTCTCAGGAACCAGCTATCTAAGGTGATTACTGCCTCTTTTTCGCAAGGTTTTATGTACCTCCACAGTCTGTGGAGCATTCCTCCAAGGTTCTGTTAGTTTATCATCAAGCGCTTCATACTCTAAAAAAAAACCTCTCTACCAGATAGGAACTTCCTGGCCAAGGCAGCTGATCCCTCAGCCTCTCTGGGGTGTAACCTACCTTATCTCCAATCTGATCTGATCTGTAACACTACACATCTAGGTATGCAACTTGCAGAATCAGAGCGGCTGCAATCCTAAGAACTTTCCCAGGCGTAAGCTCCATTGAATAAAAGGGGACTTACTTCTGGGTCGACCTGTTTTGGCTTGCTCTCTCAAGCACTTGAATATGATAAAGTGGTTTTAATGGGGGGGAGGGATAAAAAGACACATAATCTTAAGTCAAATTCTGTATCTACATAGACTGCAGAACAAACCAATCCTACAATCTTAACCAGTTACTAAAAAATTGTATTTATATCGCCAGATGGAGAGGGACTCCCCAGATGTGGAAAATCTGGAACCCAAGTCTTTTTTCAAGGAGATGCTAAGAAAGGAAATGTTTAGCTTCTGGGATGTTGGCCCAAGCTACTTCAAGAGGACTGAACTAATCTGAGATACTGATTTAGTCATAACCAGTGTTAACCCAATTCCCAACGGTCTAAAGCATTAGAAATACTTCCCTTGAAGCTAAAAGTAATTATCCACTCTGTGGTTCTTTCAAAGACCCGCAAAGTGTATTGTTTCAAAGATTCAAATGAGCCATTAATAAGGGGAAAGTTAAAGTTCTGGCTGGGGACATTTGCAACTGATTCCCCTGACAGGTGGGTTGGGGAGAGAAGCAATGGCCACAACTTCCTGGGATTCAAGGAAACTGCATTGATTTGATTTAAGACGTTATTTATCCTCTAGCAATACTAACCTCTCTGTCTCCCACCATTTGGAACAGTGAAAGCAGGCGTTAGGAAGCTAAAGTTCACTTAATGCGCTAAAAAGATTCAAGAGGTGGTTTAAATCTAGTCCAGATTTGCAGAAGTTTCACTTCAAAATGTATAGATGATTTCCTAGCATAGTATTTTCAAGACTCAACAATCACCTTTTCACGTACGGAACCTCAGATTAAATAAAAACATAAGCCTCTGCCTTGGCTGAACGATCATTGACCCGACAAAACTGTGCCTGCTTTACTTCATAAAAAGCAGTGTCCATGACACTCCTCTAATGAGTCAAATTCCATCCAATCGGAAACCTGAGCTAATTAATAATAATCTCTCACTTTATTCAAGGTTTCGAACCTAAGAAATGCAACTGGGGCGGGGAGGGAGGTTGAAGTTTCTTGGAAGGCGAACTGTGATTCTCGAAAGCTTATGCTACAATAAAATTGGTTAGTCTTAAAGGTACTACTGGACTCTTTTTGATTTTGGAAGGCGACAGAATCACAAGTCATTTGCTCCCGGCTCTTCGGCACAGTTGCTCAGAACGGACGCCTAGATTGGAACGCTAAGGGGGGGGGGGGACGGTCGCACTGCCTTTTGGTTATTGTAGTCCTTCCTGCTCAGTACTTTGCGCTCGACTCTGCGACGAGCCAAATGGCTACGGTTTTAATTAATTTTATTTACTTCCGGTTCTATGGCAATGCATAGAATCCGCCATATGCGGAACACGAATGCAAACTTACTGATAAAGTTATGTAAAATTTTCCTTAAAACGCTCCAAAATGCAATAACCCTCCATGCGGGGTGAAAAATTCACCCAAAGGGCTAGCTAATAATAACTCTTTTTTCTCCTTTTCTGTCGCCAGGGCCCCGCTTGGAAACACTCCGCAAGCTGCAATAATTAACCGGAAGAAATTTTCACCCATCCCTTTTTTTATTCTCTTTGGGCAAGCGTGCAAGGGCGGCGCTTCCACCCTCCTGATTGGCTGGAAGGAAGGCGTCGCCCATAATCATCAGTTTCAGGAATTGGCTGCTTTTACCCAATTCGAAGCAGCCATGTCAAGGAACGTCTGGGCCAATGAGCGCTCGGCGTCGACGACGTCCGGCGGCGATTGGAGGCTCCGGCGCAGCGGAGGCGGCCCAGGCGTTGCGGCGTGATTGGCTGCGGCGCCGTGGGTGGGCGGGGCGGAGGGGTGCCGGACTGAGGGCTCGGTCGGCGTTGCCTCTCAGGCAGGGACCGTCAGCGAGATGGAGCCGCGCAGGAGGGCGGGGGCCCCGTTTCTGCTGTGGGCCGTGGCGCTGTTGTTTGTCGGGGTCAGCCTGGCTGTGGCAGCTGGTCAGTGGAGACTCCGTTTCATATGGTGGGGCCCTGCATGAAGGGGAGGACCCTAGAAGGGAGTGGAAGTAGCTTGGAAGGGGGCTGCGGAAGAAGGGGGGCGACATGCAGTAGGGAGGCTGCCACCCACCTGTTCCCCCTCCAAGGAACTCATTGCAGTTCCCTCCTCATTTTGCCCTCACAACAGCCCTGTGAGGTAGGTTGATCCTTGAGAGAAATTGGTTGGCCTAACTTTTACTGCAGAGGAGGGATTTGCATCTAGGATCCCTAGCTCTAGCACATACGCTGATTGTAGGCTGGGTGCATCAAGAAGACCCCGGTGAGCCATAGTTCCCCCCGTTAGTTGTTTCTATGTTAATCACTGTAACATTTTTTTTAAATTTAAAATCTTGTCCCTGCTTCCTGTGTTTTCTGTGCTGAGCAATATGTAGAAAGCCTTGAGTTCGATTCACAGCAACTTCATTTAAAACGACCTGGTGGCAGGTGATGTGAAAAACCTCTGCTTGAGACCCTAATGGGCCGCTGTCTGTCCAATATAATAATACTGATGTTGAAAAGCTAGTGATCTGATTCAGTATAATGTCAGTTCACATATTCAGTAGTGTTAGGTGGGTAGCTGTGTTGATTTGCAGTCAAACTGCAGGATTTGAATCCAGTGGCCACTGTACTCCAATCCCACTTATTCAGTAGTAACACATTCAGTATTGAAGGACAGGCAGAAAGGATGTCTTCTTAATTTTCACTCTGAACACTTACCATAGCTGTACTCTCTTTTTGTCTTCTCCCATCTTTTGCATTTAAGTTTATGCTTTAACTAAGATTAGCATGGTCTGGATCCTATTCTGGTCATGATCAGTTGCTAAGCTGTCTCCATGTGTCTTTTCCAAAAGCACAGGCAACAACATTTTTTCTCCAAGATGCATATGTAACTGAGTTGGATGTCCCTGGAGTTTGGCACCCTGCAGGTTTCTTGATTGGCCTCTGATTGCACCTGCCCATGGAGCTAGATACCAGTAGGCTGAGCGGATTTGTGCATTTTGTGCATGTGGTAGCCTGAGTGAAATGGAATCAGTGGCTTTTGGAGGTTGGAATAGGAACTACTTGGGCATTGTTGAATGGAGAATGGCTGGTGCAAGAAAGAATGGGAATATGATTTAAAGGTGACGAGCGGATCTCTGAGAAGCTTCGGGCAATGTTCTAATTTGTTGAACTGAAAATGTATGTTTGGGTAAGTGGCTGTACAGTTGGAGGAAAAGTAGTTATGGGAGAGTAATGTTGGACCTCCAGCAGTTTACAGTTTAATTTATGTCCCACCCATAATTGAAAAACTGGGTAGGTACCACTAAAGGGTGGTATATAAATCGAATGTTGTTGTTGTTACTACATCGGAGTCATCACAAGTCAGCTGTACCTTAGCAGCACTCTCCACCACTACACCAAAACAAAAAAGCCTCACACATTACACAATTATTCTTTCTCATGATCATGTGTTCTCTGTTTGGCAGTTGTCAGAAATGAACAGGCAAGACCCTGATTGCAAGTCTGTGCCTAACTTAAGTAATTAATCCCTTGTTTCAAAGCTCTTTCCCATAATATATGCTGTTTGAAGAGGAAAAACATGCTAGTAATTTACTTAACCTGTGGTGGCAGATAAATCTTATTTGTAAACTAGTATGCAAAAAGCATTGATTGCAGTGTTTACCAGGAGAGTTGATTTTGTTGTACCATAGTGTCTGTATCTGGAATTGGCCAGCTTTATAAAGCTGTTGCTAAATTTTAAGTGTTAGGAAAGAGTTAAAGATGATTTGGGGTGAAACTCATTATATGCCAGTGGCGTTGCTGTTTTTGGCTGTTCAGCTGTTTGAAATGAGGTTATTGAAAAGGTTTTAAGTAGACTACTTTCTAAATAGCTCCAAGGTATCAAGCACTTGTCTAGGGCAGCAGTGATATTTTGTTGTGCCTTTAGGCAGGGGACACCAGCACTCAGCAGGTACATCCCCTGTTCTCATTATACTTTGAGCTGGTGAATGGACATTTGTCCATTCCCTAAGAGCAGGTCTCTGTGTGTCAAAGTGTTAAGTGGGACAGTTAGTCCTAAAGTTGGGCCCTCGGTTTTTTTTTCATGCAGCAGAAAGCCCTTGTATTGAGGGAAGTGTCTGGGCAGCAACAGTACTAAGGGTCCAAATTACAGCTACAAGATTTGAAGGAATGGAACTGGAACTGTAGCCATCACATAATAAGGCCAATACATATCTGTAACCTGTTTTACAGATAGGGAGCATCAGCATTATCATTTTAAGCCATCGCTAAGTTGTTATTCTGGTTTCAGGTTCACACATTTCACTAAAGCAGATAAACTTGTCCAACCTTTCGCCAAGGGCAAGTATCTGCCAGTATAAGCAGCTGAGGATCAATAAAGTATGTGGGCCCACAAGGAACAGTGGGCTTACTGTTTGAGATCAGTCGCTGTGTTCTATTACATGGCTCATTTCAACTTGATTTGTTTGTTCAGAGTTTCAGAGAGCAAACATTAAGTGAAGATGCATGAAAAATTTGTAGGGCCTTATCGCCTGTGCCAGGTAGTGTCCACCTTGTCTACTAAAAATCAGCACACCCATTTGCAGCATATTTTTGCACTGTTGACCTTGAAAGCCTAGTACAAATGGAAACTGGCTGCAGTCCAAAGTTCTTAAGGACCCCAAACTATGTTTTCATGATAACCATGAAGAACACGCGAAAGTACTATACAAATGGTGTTTAACAGGTAGTATATTATCTGTACAACAGCCCTGTACGCTAGGTGAATTCTCGCATGCGCTATCACCATATTAAAGACAGGGGACTGAAAGAGAACTGCTTGCCTAAGGCCACCCACCACTTAATTTCACAGTAGATCTGAACTGTGGGCTTTCCAGCTAGTAGCACAGCACAATGTGTCACTTACAGAGAAGTGGTTTTGTATCATGGCCCAACTGGTAATAGCTGGGCTCTGGAAAACAAAGCCCATTAAATCTTGGAGAAGATAAACAATCTAGCTGACTTCCTTGGAATAATATTGAGGTTGCTGATGTGGTTATCTCCAGATCTATACATTTCCTTTATTTATGTTTATTGAGATGGATGTAGTGATCTTGATATAATTTCTCAGAAATGGGGAGGGGTTTTAGGGAGGCTGGGCCTGCATTTTTGTTTCCTTCTCTGTTTTAATATCTTGTAAGACACACTAATGTCAGTGAGGGACCCTTAAGCACACGGTTAGTTCTCCCATTTAATTCATTGACATTTTGGCAAATGGAACATTAATCAGCTTCACTGCAAAGAGACTGTGCACCAAATGAAGGTTAGATTGGCAGGTGGGCAGTTTGGAGAGCAGGTTCCTTGCACACCTTGCACAGGTTCAACTGGGAATGCAGTGGCAGCTCTGTAAGGTAGATCACCTAACTGATTCAAATGACAGGCTGATGAAACATTGATTTCATCATGTTCCTGATGTCCTGTCATTGGTTTAAGTTCGTGAGAAAAAATGTCTCCTGAGAATCCACCATCTGTCCCTCCTGCAACTACAACACAGGGGTGTATGCCTTTCAGGGAAAATGTGCTGGACGAATTGGTGAATATGTTACCAACTACAGTCCTTTTTTTGATAGTGGGGCCCCAGTACTGTGCGTGGCACCTCATGCAAGAAGGCTGTTGGAAGGTTATCTCATTGACAGATATGATTGCTTTAAAACTCAAGCAGATTAACCACCTGTGCTTTTCCTCAGGTATTTTTTGGGAAAGCTAGATCTGGGGAACCAAAAAAGGAGTAGAAAATTTTCAGTGTCCATATGTTTCAGGGTTTGTCACTTTATAGATAATTATAGATAAGCAGATCATTAAACAGCATCATAGCATATGTTAAGTTTTTTTTTATGATGGCCAAGTCCCCTGATACAGCACTCTTAGTGACTGTTAAGGATTCAGTCAGCAGATAGAGGGTCATGGATAAAAAAATACCGTATCCCTTTTAGAGAGTCTTAATGTATAGAAATGGGCTTTTGAAGCTTTTCATGGCATGGAAGTAAATTATTTCAATTAAGTCTGTAATAGAAGTAGAACATTTTTCTGCAGGCAAGTTGGCATCCCTACACATAGCAACTAACTTTACCAGGAGGTATTTGTGGCTGATTTTGATATCCAGAAAGCATATTTAGAACTGCTTAATGCTGTGACCTTGTAGGAAAAGTTACATTTTCATGTGAAGACTAACACAATTAGTGGTAGGGTATGAGCTTTCGTGAGCCGCAGCTCACTTCTTCAAATACCGCAGCTCACCTCTTGATCTATTTTAATGTAAAGAACAACGTAGATTTTATGGTACCATCCTTCTGTTTTCCATAAGTTAAACAAAGTGTATAGCTCTGCTTAACATTGCACTGAAATTCTGATACTGCATTTGTCCTTAAGGTAGGAAATTGTATGGAAAAAATAGGGTTGATGATGAGTAAGTTTCAGTGAATTGAAATATATTGCACAGTTCTTCTACCCTGTATCAAATCAATCTTCTTATCTTTAGGGTCACTTAAGTACCAGAATTGCTTTTATATGTGTGTGCTGTCCATGAAGGGAATGGTCTTCAAGTTTTCCATGCCCAGGACTCACCTTTAACTCACCTTTAACTTCAGGGAGGTAGCATAGGACACCCTGAATTCATGTCCCTGCAAGCTGCATAACATCAGTCATCTAACAGGAAGAGGAGCCACAGTCTTTGAATCAGCCTGGGCTAAATCTATTTAGCCATTTTCCTCCGCCATGCATGTATAAAAAGGTGGGAGATGTGCCCTTGAATTCCACAAATGCACACTATCACATCAAGTGCTTACCAGAAAGCAGCAAATAAAATAGCAGCTCTATGGGAGCTTACGACCCAAGAGGTGGGCTACAGCAATCTACCACATGAGTTGAACAGCATTACATCAATGTATTCCAATGCCTGTTACGAGAACTGGACATGCAGTGTGCTTGGACACAGCAGAATTGTAGTACTTGGTCTTGAACAGGTTGCCCACAGGGTCTTAGTGTTAAGAACATAAGAACATAAGCAAAGCCATGTTGGATCAGGCCAGTGGCCCATCCAGTCCAACATTCTGTCACACACAGTGGCTAGAAATCCAGTGCCATCTAAAGGACTGTCAGTGAGGCCAGGACACCAGAAGCCCTCCCACTGCCTTCCTTCCAGCACCAAGACAACAGAGCACCACCTCCCCACAAAGAGAATACCATCTATCTCCTGTGGCTAATAGCCACTGATGGACCTCTGCTCCATATATTTGTCCAGTCCCCTCTTGAAGCTGGCAATGCTTGTAGCTGCCACCACCTCCTGTGGCAACGAATTCCATGTGTTACTGTTTTTAGAGATTTCGGTTTGCTTTCATGGATCAATTTGACCAGCCAGCTCTCACTTGATAATGTTGCAAAAATCTTAAATGATTGGATATTCTGCTTATCTGAAATAAAGATCTGGCATGTAGTTTTTTCCAGATATCTGTCCTGCAAAGTTTCTGCTGTTATAATTGTAATAATAAGAAAATTGGTAGACATGATATTTAGAATGCCATTATGAGTATCTTATTTGTGTTCTTAAACCATTAAAGTCAAAAAATAGGCTGGGAGAGAAGCAGTACTAAGGCGCATAGTCTTCACTGAAATTGTGCTTACCCAGTTCTCTTTCATATGTGCTGACTTGTTCTGTATTGATGTAAAGAGAAAGTAGCTTTGTAGAACTTTGTGGGGAAACGTTGTCATGTTAGATTTATTGAGTAGTATGTGAGCTTGCTAAAAAATCTTCTTTTAAGAGGTTTTGCCTAGACTTTTACTTAACTAGATAACTGACCATGATGGGCTGGTGATATTTCTCAGATGCCAGAAGTATACTATGCCAGCCAGTATGGGTTCCCAACTCCATGTATATCCTGAATGCGTGGATGAGGGGATCATTGCCGCGGAAGAATAGATAGGGTTATGTATATGTGCTTGTCTATAGCTTTATTTCTGCAACTTTCACCAGACTGTTCCCCCTCAGCCCCCACAGCTTCCTGGGAGTCTTCCTTGAGAACGGGAAGCGAGAAGCAGCTATTGAGGGTGTGTTAAGCATCCATTCTCCACTTCTCTTCTGCCAACCCTCTTCCCCCTCCCCTCTTATTCAGCAACAAGGGGTTAGGAACTTGTCTTTGCTAATATAACTCATCACTGACAGTTTGTAGTATTGCCCCTCCAACATATCTAAGTTTCCCCTGTCAAAGCTGATTCTCCTAGTGCTCCCTAGTAGCAAGAGCTAGTTGTGACAAGTATCTCCAATTCAGTAGGCTTGCAAGTTTAGCGTATCCTTTGGTTGGCTTGCTTTGTGCAAAGTAAGTGACTAACACATATCATCAAATCATTCATTCACAGATAGGATATATGGTTTGTCTTAACAGTTTGATTCCCATTTGGGGCAGCAGAAACTAGTAATTGGTAAATGTCTGGTAACTGAATTCCAATGTAAAATATGAAGGCTTGAAACTATGTATTTGCCAAATTTAGGCTGCAATCCTAAGAACACTTTCCTAGGAATAAGCCCCATCGAATAAAATTGGCCTGACTTCTGCTTTGCATTATTCTCATAGTTTTCTTTATAGCAGTAATTAAATGTTCCCCTAAATTGGTTTTTAAAAGCTGTTCACTTGAGTAGTCTGCTCAGAGAATATAACTTTGATTTTTGAAGCCATTTTGCATGCCTGCGGTTGGCTTCTGGTCCTAAATCAATAGGATCTGTTTTTTACCTTTTAAAGATTTTACACGGCTTTGACTAGGGTACTGGAAGGACTTCCTTCTCCTTTGTGAATCTTAGGATCATACGTGTGAATCTTACGAAGTCATCTTCAGTGGCCCTATTCCCTTTTTTCCTGTCAGATGTACAGAGTTTGGACAGGTACATATGGGACATGGCCTCTTCAGTGGCAACACCAAGTCTGTGAAATTAGTACTCCAAAGAGATATGATGAGTTTCTTCCAGTCCTTCTTGGCCTTAAGGTTTTGAGTCCAGAAAAGTTTTATTTCATGTGACTTTAGGGAACCGTTACTTCTTTTGAGTTTTACATATTGAAGTTTCTCTTTGCTTTATGCAGATGGAGTTCTTCTATCACACTAGTTGTTCTGTCACTTTAACTTTCTTTGGTTTGGTTTTGTATGCTGCTTTGCAGACCTGCCTGACTGAAAGTCAAGTTATAAACAGCTATGTAGTAACTTAAAAGTGAGAGGGTCAAACAGACAACTTGAGAAAAAGGAGTGTCTTTTTTAGTTATTAAGATTCACTACTCTACCTAACAGAGTTCCTAAGTCTTGCTTTGCTAAGCTTGCTCTTTTCATTTTGGAACATTAGTTCCAGTAATTAATTCTACCTCTTGTTAGTAATGCCTGTGATTGTTTTTTCTGAGTTGGTCCTTCATTAAGAGGGCTATTTATTTCACTGCCAGCTCTGGCTAAACATTTGAGTAGCCAAAATCTAATATTTTCAGCCCTCCTGGTATTTATTCATTAAAACAAATTTACTTATTCAGTTGCAGCTGAAATGCCTATCTATTATTCAGTAGTTTGCTGCCAAGAATAATAAAGCTGTAAATTATCCCATCTCCAATGACTCCCCTACAGTTCAGTCTGCCAAACTTAAAGGCAAAACTTTGTGAACACTAAAAGTAACTTAAACAAATCCTGTTATCTCCCCCCACCCCCCCATAGGACACAGCTTTGGAAAGAACATCTCTTTGCTGACAATCAGCTGTGTTTTGACTACAACCTAATGCAGAGCTTATTCCTTTAGAGAGATGTTAACATGATGCAATGAGAATGAAACACACTGCTGGCTTCACTGGATACAGATACTAATATGTTTGTCAGTTTCTGGTTCAGTTTAAAACAAGATACTCTTACACCCAGCATAGTGGTTATCTGGACTCAGGACTGCCTTGTTGACTGGCAGTTTCTGATTTAACATTTTATCTGACTTGGTCCTGGTTTCTTTTTTCAGAAAATCTTCTTCTGAGGTGTTAAATGTAGACTCGTAGTTAATGAGACAGGGGTCACTTCACCTTCGTAACTGTAAAGCAGATACCTTCTGAAAGAAAGCCAAACTTGTTTGGAAACCCTAAGTGGGTGCTTCACCACTGTATCAGGCCCTTTAAAATCTAATGAGAGTTTTCATAAAATCATACAGTTTAGGGCCATGAAGAAGAGAAGAAACAATTTTTTTTAAATGAACATTTGAGGGAAATTTGGAAAATGTAGGTCTTGTCAAACTTAATTGTTTTAACAGCATGAAATACATAAAATGTGAATAACTTGGTATATAAAAATTGTAATTTGACACATTTATGGAATTTAGTCGTATAAATGGCTTCTGAATACCTTAAATATACCAACTAGTACAGTCTTATATACTCAGTACGGATGCTTTGCACTGCAGCCAGCTGAGAGGTATGAAAAAAAATAAGAATTGAAAATAGGAATCAACTCTTGTAGTAAATAAAAAAGTGTATTTGGACAAATAAAATAGGATGAGTATGTATGGATACTAATACAACATTGAAAACAGTGAACAAGCATAGATCTGTGTTTTACATATTATAAAATAGCAGGATCAAAATTAGTAACATTTACGTACTGAAAATATCTTTGGAAAAATACATTCTATATGTTCACTTTATATACAATAATTATAATTACGTGATGCTGGAGACGCTTGCGTTAAAATCTTCACATTACACATTTTGATTAACACCTTGTTTTCAAAAACATTTCAGTCATTACCAAAAAAAAATTCATAGTAGTTTTTTTTCCAGCCCCCACCCCCACCCTTGGGGGTCTGATTATTTCCATCTGAAAAATTAAGGGAAAATCCTTGAGGTGCTGGTGGAGATTGTTTTCCCTGAAATCTTCTGGTTTATTTCCCTATCTTAACATCTCTAGTAATAACAAATGGCAGTGAAGTTTCAATGTTTGTCCGTGTATACATCTTCTACAAAGTATGAAAAGGACCCTCTACAAAGAGTGAAAAGAACCCCCTATAGAAGTTTGTCATCTTTTCTCCACTGCTACCCTGCAAAATTCATGCTAGTCTTTCATAAGTAGTTCATTAGTTTCTTAAAGCTGACCTAACAATTCTATGTCTCTGAATTTTGCCATCTTCACACGTCAGACTGTTTTTTCCTTGCTACCCACATTGAATTAGGATTCATGGCTTGAAACTTCATCTTTCATTTTCTTCATACTCCTTTTCTCTTCTACTTCCACAAAAAATTTCCCCTGTGCTTTTCACTTCCTGTGTTCCACTACAAAGGTAACCTTAAACAGCTTTTACCTTTCTAAGTGCCAGATTCTTGGCAGGCTTGCTTTTGGGAATTTGGGAAAAAAACACATCTTGCTATCAGTGGTTGTTTTACCCGTAACCTGTGGTATATTTGAAACTTTTTAAGCTTTAGAGGGAAGGGAGAATGAGAGAGGGACCAGTTTTGCGGTTCATGTTTCATATTAGGTGTGGAGTAGCATGTGCAGAGGTTTTGCATCCTTATTTGTATATTTGTTACATAAGAGGACCATGCTTAATATATAATTTATAGAGATTGTTGGTCAAGAAAAGAGCAGTAAAACAAATAAGAGCAGGAGCAAGCATATGTTTGAACTTCCATACCTGAAGAAACAAAGAGTTGGTATCTGTAAAGCTTATAGGTTTTGGAAGAGGAGAAGGGATTCCTCTTAGCAAGAGTAGAGTCTGGGTTTTTTTGTTTCTGAACAAATGGTCGACCAGAGCCTCAATTTTATTTAAGCATGGGATCAAGATGGTCTGTATTGCAACAGGTTCCAGTTCTGTTTTATTACAGCACACGACTAATTTCTGTATCCTTTTAAGGCAATACCCTACAGAGTTTTAAAATCTTGTGTTTATTCTGCAGATGAAGAAGGAACTCAGGATGAGTCTTTTGAGTCACAGGTGAGCTTTGAATCCCTTCATGGACATGTGTTATATCCTCTTCTTGCAATAAGTAAATGTGAACATTTAGAGTCTGTTGTCATTGACAGATGTATGAATCCTTTGGTCTAAGTAGTTTGGGGAAGGGAAATTATTCATGTGTTGAGATCAATACTTCTACATTCTGAATTTTTACAGTTCATTTTAAGTTGTGAATAAAATAGATTTGACATAAGGGAGAAATGGGTCTTTTAACTCAAAATTGAAATTACTAAGTATTTGTTTGGGGGCTGGAGTAAATTAATATGATGTGGGGTACATTTAGAAAAAAAGAGAACAGTTTGAAATTTAAAACAGAAGTAGCAGATGTGCTTTTACTCTTGGAGGTATGTTAGGAAGCTGAGAAAAGAATAATTGAATTTTCAAAGAAAAAATATCTTACGATTTGTAAAAATCAGTAATTGGACTATAGACCTTTGAAGCATCCACACTTAGAGATTTCTATCCCCTAAGAATAAAAACTCTAGTTTCTGTCTTTAAATTTTACACCCCAAATCTTATGCTTGTCAGAATTGGTGGTGTTGACTGGGTCACCCTGGGCATTATCGGAAGACAGAAATGTAAATATCTTAAATGAATAAATAAGTTTAATCTGACTCTCCTACTTCTTATTCTGTAGGCAACCTTGCCATCAGAAGAACAGGTGAAAGACCATCGAACTGGAGCCCATGTAGTAGCAGGGCAAATTTTTATTGACTCTGAGGAACCGGAGTCTCATGCTGAAGATGGAGACGATCTTAGGAGCCCAGAAGAGGAACAGGAAAGAACTTTAGAGGAGTTGAGCTCTCCTGAACTGTCAGGCTCCTTAAATAAGGACTTGGAAGAAGTTGAAGTGCAAAAACCAGGTAGTCTTTTGCATGCCATCTTTAATCTATATTTGCAAAATTCCACCATGTAATAGAAGCATGCATCTAGGATAAAATTGGTAGGAACTGCGGGAATCGCTCTTGTTGTCTGTGGCCAGAACAGACAGTGCAGTGGATATTCTCTTAATCAACTGACAATGATAGTTGTGTATTATTCCTTTCTTGTATTGCTCATATATATCCATAGTTACAGTTTTATAGTAGTTTTGACAGTGAAAGTAATGCTTTGTAACCTTCATCAGCATTATGTGCAGTTCTTAACTGCAACCAATCATTTGATAATAAGGTTCCAGCTTTTATCTGGGGTTGGTGAGGAAAGAAGTGGCACGTGAGCCTGTGGAAGCTTTTGAGGTCCTTGGTTGCAATGAACAAAGGGGGCGAGAGAAGTGCTAAAAGTGGGGAGGGGGCAAACACTATTCCATTCTCTTGCTTTGCAATAAAACTAGTAAGTGGCCATACACATCAAGAATAAAAACAGAAGTACAAGCATACCAAATGTCTGTGGGATTAGTGTCTTTTGAAGGGAGCACCCAGCATTTCTCTGCAACCAGCATTGCCCAGCATCTCAAGGCCCGTAAAGGTGACATATCTAGGGCTAAGCCAGAACATGGGGAGAGAAAACTGGCTCTGCTTGCAATGTCCGTCCTTATACACGTTTGCCAGAACACAGGCACACAGCTCTTTTGCGTGTACAAACTGTATGCACATAGTTACACCGCTGACTGGGAACTCTCCTTTAGCAATTTATCTGATCATGGGAACATGAGTGCAGGAGTGTAGTACTTTGCCCACTTTTTGGCAAATGCACATAGATCTTTTGGAAGGGCCGGTACACTCATTCGTACTCATCCTCTAGATACGTTGTCTGTTCAGGGCTGTGGTATTATGTATTGTGGCGCACTCTAGTATTGAGTTTGTTGGCCAGAGTTCACTTCTTCCAGGATAAAAGTAGTACAACTGGTCAGCAGTGTTTGTCTTCTATAAGTAGGTGCCCATTCGGAGAATGTAAAATGCAAGTATGGCTGTAGTGCCTTAGAAAGCATGTTGGACTCAACTTTCCAGTACTGTGGTGACGGAATGTACTAGGGTTAACATTGATGCTCGGGGGAGTGGGGGGGAAGAAAACAGTAGCAACATGATGAAACCTGTATTTATCTAATTATAACAGTTGAAGGACAGAAGATTTGTTTCATATAGACACAGCAGGTGCAGCCTTAACTTTTTCACTTCTCCTAATGCCACGTCAACAGCAATAGCAGTTTTTGTGTAAAGTCCAGAATAGCCTTACATCTGAAAACAGAACAAGTCTGCCAAGCCCCAGACTGCCTTGTTGTCAGATTAAATAATATAAGTTTAATAGTTTTCACAGAGAACTGCCAGATTCAGGTGGCTTAAAATAGTTAGGGGCTGGGGTGCTGTAAGAGTAGCTTTCTCTAAAATCTCATCAGATCCTGGACTCTAAAAGTTGCTGTCTAGGAATTTCTGCTCTCAGTGCTTACTCTGCCCTAGTTGAGTTACTGTGACCGTCTTACTCTTTTTCAGCTTTGTTATTGACGGAGAAACCAATACACTTTTATTTTGTGTGTCAGAGCTCAGCAGTGCATAATGTGATTCAATCACTGTGCAATAGCAGCTAGATGAAGCTAACAGTGATGCAAACAAAATTGCCCAACTGTATCAGTTGTTAACAGGATTTTTATTAAATAGTAAACTTCCAAACTGCTTATGTGATGGGGGGCTGGATCATGAACTCCGGAGTTTCTAATCTTGAATGTTTATTCTTATGGACTCCATCCAGATCACAGAAACAGGATTTCAGGGAGGATTTTAGGTGTGCTGTAGAAGGGGAGAGAACCGAGAATCACATTTCTTCCAACCAGAGAAACTTTAGTCTGGATCCATGCCTTTGTGAGTTAGAGGAAATGTTTGTACTGAAAGGAAAAGGCTTAAAGGTTCTACAGATAAAATGATGAAGAAAGAGCAACAATCAAGATCCTTCCTGTTGCTAACACTTGGGAGTTTTTGTTTGTGTTTTAGTTATAACAGCTATAGGAGGAACTGCAGATGGTGAGCTGTGCCGTTTCCCATTCCTTTTTCTGGAGAAGGAATATATGGAGTGTACTGCAGATGGAAGGGAAGATGGCAGACTGTGGTGTGCCACGACCTATGACTACAAGAGCGATCAGAAATGGGGTTTCTGTGAAAGTAAGCACCTCACTTTTGTTTTCTTCTAATGAGCTGCTGAGCAATGCAAGAGAAACACTAGTGAAAGTATAGGATTTTGCTTATCCAAATACATTCATTGGCCTTGTTGCTTGTGGAAGCTATCAAGAGAGATTCAGTTCTTGGATTGCATGCGATAAAAATTATGAGTGGGGTAAAAATAATGGAATGGGAGCAAAAAAGAGATCATGCAAGAACTCAGGCTTGCCAGCTAAAATGGGTTGGTAATGGATTTAGAACAATCAAAAGAGTGTTTCATAGGACATAATTTATAGGACAATGATTTTGAAGTTAGAAGTAACGTAATGAAGTCTGTATTTATCTAGTTATAACCCTTGGAAGCTAGAAAACTAATAAGATTAGTTTAGATTGTTTTAAGGGGGATTTGACAAATTCATGAGAGCAGTTAACTAGGACCAGCAGCAGTATATGTCTGAGTACCAGATGCTGGGTGACTAGTAACAGGGAGAACTATGGACTCTGTGCCCTGTGTTACGGGCTTCCCAGAGACACCTAGCTGGCAGTGTTGGAATTCAGGACTGGTTGCACCTTTGACCTGTTCCAGCAGAACTAAGGTGTGCATAGATTGTAAGTTTCTAATACAGCCTTCCACCCTGCAGTTGCCTAAAAATAAATTTCTCCATGATGCACTATGCTACCTCTCCAAAGGAAAAAAAAGTCAGAATAAAGTTGTATTGAACTACTTCTACATTTTTTAAAAAGAAAAAGTAGCTCTCCCTAACTCCTTTCATACCAGCAGAAGCAGGTACAGTAGCTAGACAAATCCCTGACAGAAAAAAGGTTTAGCATCCTCTTGTCCCTCACAGGTTGTATCCCAATTTGCAGCCTCTCATGGCTGCAGAAGGAAAAGTGAATTGCTCATCATGTTTGCCCAAGGGACCCAAAGTAGCTTTAAATTTCTTGTGATTGCATGAGCCAGCTATCCTAAATTAATTGAACTTCTGAAGCTCACACAGTCATGTGCAAAAGCAGGTATAAAGTTTCATTGTACTAAGCAGAATGAAATTTGTATGTCTTCTTTTCAGCACTCAAGCCTCTACTGTGGCTGGCAACTGATATCATTTATTTCAGCGGGAAAAAGGGATTTGGCTTGGCAAAGTGCAAGCAGGCATATTTCGCTCCTTAACGTGGCAGTTGCCACCAAACTGGAAGCTCAGTGTACTTTTGTGTCAGTTTGTAACTAGGTTTATCTCTGAGCTTTTCTTCTTTGAATGGCAACAAAGCATATCTATAAAGTGCTGTGGGCTACTTAGAACCCAGGAACCCAGGGTGAACCATAGTTTTGAGGTGGTCTGTAATGACCAAAACATCCCAAGTACTGTGTTTGAGCAATGCTTTAATGTCTGAAGTACTAATTTCTGTTCCTCCCCCCATAAGCTGAAGAACAGTCAAATAAGAGAAGACAAATGCAAGAGGCAGAGGATGTTTACCAAACTGGGATGAAGATCCTTAATGCGAGCACCAAAAAGGCCCAGAAGAAAGAGTAAGTTGACTTCTTTTCTTCCAGGATTACTGAGTAAACGTCATACTCCAAGTATTAGCCTAGTGTTCTAACTAAAAGGTAAAGAGGCTACAGTGATAACTGGGACTTACAAAGAAGTTGGTGACATATGACTGCTCATGTTATTAATGAGTGGCACATTTTCATGCTGCCGGTTTTTACTTTCTGTTAACTTCTGTGTCTCTTCACTGCACGCAGTGTTCAGAGTGGTATCCAAATGTGCGGCTTTCACCATGCTTCCTGTTGAAAAATTCACCTTTTTTCTTCCCTGGCTTTTGTGATTCCACCACTCATGCATAAATTGGCACTGGATGCAGAATTTAACATCCTGACAATCTCTTCCATTCAAAGAAAAAAAGCCTGTGTTCTGCCCTTTTACAACCTTGAATATGTCTGGGTGCTGCTTGCTGAAATCTCAGAAGCCAAAGTTCCAGGGCTGAGATGTCAGTTATCTCTTTCCTCTCCCTTATTAACAGAATAAATTTTGCAAATCATATACACAGATAATTAAGTCTGTATAAATTGTGCAGACTGATTTCTCTATTTTGGGAGAATAGAATTTTGAAGGAAGAAAACTTAATGGTAAACTATACAGATTCCTCTGAGAACCAGATGCTAAATATGTCCAGTGATAAATTACAGCAGTAAGTATTGCACCACATTTCTAGTAAACAATGTTTGCTATCACTTAAAGGGTTGTACTATTTTTTCCAGTTAATGTGTTGAGGCCTTTTATTTCATCTATTTTGCTAATGCATACAATGAAAGCTTCAAGTAACAGCAGGAAAACCTTTTTTTCCTACTTTCAGGGAGCAATTTTTGCTTTCTCTGAAGAGTAACTGAGCATATATGTGTGTTCTTTTTAAGAGCTTATCAATACCTTCTGAGAGCAGCCGACATGAACCATACCAAGGCAATGGAAAAAGTGTCTTACGCCTTGTTGTTCGGGGACTACTTGAAGCAAAATATCCAGTCGGCTAAAGAGCTGTTTGAGAAACTGACTGAAGAGGGGTCTCCTAAAGGGCAAACGGTACAGACTTCTTAAAGAGTTCTGATTTGTGAAAAGTATATGAAGCTGTGTTGAATTGAATATTATTTCCTCTAACTTGCATTGTGTTACTTGATTGAAGAAGGCTGCTTGTTCAGCAGTAGCCAGTCTTCAGAGGAACTACTGGAAAGAATGACCACACTGCAATTTCTGTTCCTGTATCTGGGTTAAGAGGTACATCAGGGTGGTTTCTAGGGCATTTCTCATCATGGCTTTCAGAAGGCTCATTTGCTGTTCAGAGTTAGCTGAAATAATTTTTCCTGAAGGTAAATCATAGATGGGGGGGGGGGTTGTCCTCTGCTTGTGGTCAGTTGTCAGGGACACTCCAAGTGGCTTCTGTTGGCACCACATCTCCTTATTTAGGCCCCACCCCCCTGGCATGCCTCAGGTTTTTCACAGAATGCACAACAGGCTCCTTCACCCAGCTTTGTGCAGCCAGGAAGAAAAGTGAGTGTGGTTTGCATGATGTCAAAGTACTTGACTAAATTACATATATAAACTTTTGAATCTCCTTATTAAAATCCAACCTTCTCATTGCATCTATGAGAACAGTTGCAGAAGCTTGAGTCTTCACGATTAAGTGACATAATAAAAATATGCTGTGTAACTTTCTTCTTTAAGGACAGCAAGGAATATATTTATGGGGGCTTCCTTCTGCTACCTCCCAGCCTATTTTTAGGTTGGTTCTTAATTAGCTCACATTCATCATTACTATGGAACCTTACCAAGCTTACCCTCATGTTCTAATAACAAGCTGCTGTCAAATTTAGAATGTGGTCATCAAGTCTACTTGCTGTGCAGTAGGCCGTACCACTTACTGTAGTTAAGTGTTTTGAGCATTTTGTCCAGCTATGCAAATTAGAGATAAGTTTAGAACTCAGCATTAGTTCAGATGTTGAATCATTTTATTTATACAGATTTTGGTCATAATTAAAATCTGACAAAGGAGCACACTGCTGCCTGAAGAAAGGTTGTAACAGAGTGGGCTGTTTGTTTTTTTTAAATTTTTTATTTTTCAGTATACTACACAACACTACAATAACACTACACAAGACTATCACAAGGAAAGGGAAAGGATGAAGAGAAAGGGAAGGGGCGGGGAAAAGGGGACATAAAGGGAAGGATAAACTACATTCAACACTACACTTCAATGTTTTCCCTTCATACTGCCATAATAGAAAAAAAATAGCTCAATAAAATGATGATGGGGTGGTTAATCATACAGATTACACATTTCAAATTCTAATTAAACTTTCCTCCCCCTTCTGGGTCCCGGACGCAATTCTCTCTGTGCAACCGCAGCTGCGGTGCTCTCCTCCTCCCCCCCCCCCTCAGGCTTCTCCTTTTCTTCATTCTTGGTACACTGGAATTCCGGGTTTTTATCCTCAAAATCCTTTAGTTGATCTTCTGATAGTATCTTATAGGCTTGATCTTTATGTCTAAACCATATTCCTTCCGGAAGTAACCATTTATACTTTATTCCATGGTCCCTCAGAAGAGCTGCGAACTTTTTGTACTTAAAACGTCTTTTCCGGACTAGAAATGGAACGTCCTTTAAAATCTTGACTTTATGACCCATAAAGTCCAAATCCGCATTGTATGAGTTATATAGGATAGTGTCCCGAATCTTTTTAAATGAAAAGTCAATAATGATCTCGCGAGGCAGCTGTCGCTTTGTTGCATATTTTGAAGAAGCCCGACGGACCTCCAAAATGGCGCTTTTAACCTCTTCTTTAGTTGTCCTCGCGGGTGTCGCCAGTAGTTCCGAGACCAAATCCCACAGATCCTCATTTTCCTCCTCTTTCACATTTTGGAGACGCAAAATTGTCTGCGTTCGTTCCACCTGTAGCCCGATCAGCTGGTTCTCCACCAACTTCAGCTCTTTTTTCGTAGCCTTCACAAGTGACGCACTTTCCAGAGCAGACTTCTCTGCCCCCCCCCCGCTACTTCCTTAATGGTTTTCACTTCGCTTTCAATTGAGCCCACCCTTTGATCGGTTTCGTTCAGCTTGTCAACAAAGGGTTTTATGGCTTCCACCACCGCCCTGCGCACCAACTCTTCGAGCGACTCTCCCTTCTGCAAGGTAGCCGAGATTGACTTACCGAGAGCGGGACTTTGCTTCTTTGCTGCCATTTGGGGGGGGGGGGGCGCCAGCCAAATCCTGGAACTCACCGAAGGGGAAGAGCGAGTCTTCTTCAGATCAACCTCTCCTTCACAAACGCTTGTAGAACAGAAGGGATTCGCTTGTTTACAGGCTTCCGCCTGTTTCTTTTATTTGCCGTTTCTCGTTGCCCGGCGGCACTCAAGGCGCCGCGCACGTCTGCCGGCCTCCATAGGGACAAACGGGCAATTCCCCCCCCCCCCGCATTGATTCCGGGAGGTTCTTCCCACAGCGTCCCGGACCCTGCCTCCCTGACTGGGAGTCCTGGGGGCTAATCCTTGCAGATCAGCCGCCCGGTCAGGGTGCCCGGTCGCTTCCTCCCAGACCTGCCGAGAGGAGCGTCCGGCATGGCTGAGAAAGCGAAACCGACACAGAGTGGGCTGTTTGTGACACTGGTGAGGCAGCTGTGCAAAATTCCCTTGGGCCCTGTCTTCAGCCTTTTCTCCATTTATTGTGAACACAGCATTACAAACATAACCTTGTGAAGTGGATTTAGTTTAACATATTTCCAAATTACTATTTCAGGCCCTTGGTTTCCTGTATGCTTCTGGCCTTGGTGTTGATTCCAACCAAGCTAAGGTATGGCAATTCTGTTGACTTTTTTCCTGCTCAGGTTTTTTAGTTCAATTTTTCAGCAAAATTATCTTCATTAACATTTGCCTCCCCCCCCCCCCCGCCCCCTCACAGGCACTGGTTTATTACACTTTTGGAGCTCTTGGAGGAAATCTGATAGCCCACATGATTTTAGTAAGTGTTCTTCTCCTTACTCCTTAAAGCATCTTTGTTTAGAGATGCATGTGTTTCATGTTTTAGGTATGGAGAGGAGTCCACATAACACTTTCTTTGTTTCCAGGGCTACCGCTATTGGGCTGGCATAGGAGTCCTTCAGAGCTGTGAGTCTGCTCTCACGCATTATCGTCTAGTAGCCAACCATGGTATGTATGTTTAGGTTTTTCCCCATTAGTTAACGAGCATATTCCAAATTATGTGCTTGTAAAGGTGGATGTCAAAACATAAGGAAGCATGAATACTTGATGAAGTACATTATTTTTAATTCTGCCTTCCTTCCAAGGAGATTAGGGCAGCATACATTCCCCTCACCCCATCACCACATTTTGTCCTCAAAACAACCCTATGAAGCTGAGAAGGAATGACTTGGCCATGATAACCAAGTGTGCTTCCATAGCAGAGTGGGGACTTGAACCTGAATTTCTCAGTGCCTAGTTGAGCACTGTGGCCACTAGCACCTCTGTTCTTAGACAGCCTATACAGAAATCAGGCAGACCTTTTATAGCCTTCCCTGGCTATAGGGTGGCTGCTGCTTGGTCTCCAGTATGCTTTAGCAGTTGTAAGATGGGGAAAAGGTCTTACAAGCATGGTCTTACAAACATCTCCTTGTACTGCAATTATTAAAGGGCTTATTAATCAAACACAGCTGTCTTTTCTATGTACAAATAGTTCTGATCATATTATGTTGGGTTGGATCTTTAGGTGCCCCTCTAAGCAGAAGGCATTTCTTTTCTCACAGGGGAGATTTGCAGTGTTTGGTTGTGCCTTCTTTACTGCATCCTACATATAGGTTCCATCGGGAGCAGCTTTTCATTGGCCCAAGGAGCTGCAGTAGATGTGGGGGGAGTGGGGAAAATCCATTCCACAAGTGGAGCAGATTCCCTGGAACTTAGTCAACCCAGTGTATTTTAAAGTCTAAACATCATGGAATGTATTGTCTGTTTTCACATTCTTTCTGGAATATTCAGCTAATCTGCTATCCATATATCCTCTTGTTTCATTTCTAACATTTTCCTGTATATTTTGAAGGCCACTGCCTGCACATTGACTGCTTGGTATGTGTTTAAATTGTCTTGCACACGCCAGAGAAATAAATGTGTATTGTCAGGGAATTTGGATTGACTGTAGCTCCCTGCTGAGTTAATTTGGTGGCAGATGTGACCTTGCTGTTGCAGAATGTGTGAAGTAGCCCTGAGTTTGTTTGGAATTATTCCTCTGGACCTTTTACATGAGCATTATTTTTTTTCTTTAAAATTTTATATTTGACTAACCGTTAAATGTTCTTGCGTGTTTTTCTCCATTCTAGTGGCAAGTGACATCTCTCTGACAGGAGGTACAGTAGTACAGAGAATTCGTCTGCCCGATGAAGTGGAAAATCCAGGAATGGCAAGTGGGATGCTGGAAGAAGATTTGATACAATATTACCAGTTTTTAGCTGAAAAAGGAGATGTACAGGCGCAAGTAAGATTGGTTTCCTACCTAAGATGGGAATTTGTTGTTCCTGAAGTAAATACCTGCATTAAAAGCTGTGGGACACGTTTCAGTACTACCCTCCTCTTCCAGGGAAGATGGGGAGAGACCTCTACGAAGCGTCACAAATGATTCTATACATTGGTAGAATTTTTAATATTCACGCTGGAAATCTTCCACAATGCCCAGAGATGTATGAGCACTTTGCTAAAATTGTAATGAAGGGTACATTTATCATCCTTTTTAAATGCTGGTGTTGGCCCACAGAGGCATAATCTTGCAGTTTATTCTTGCTATGAGTTTGCGAGTTCTCTGAGGTATATTCTGTGGCCTAATTCTCACTGATGTGGGAGCCTGAACCAGTAAAGGGCAAACAAAGACTTGCATGTAGGGACTTGCATAAAAAAATGCTCCTCCATATAAAACTGAATCACAGAGTTGGAAGGGTTCATACAGACTAGAGTCCAACCCCCTGCACAATGCAGGATGAGCCTAAAGCATCTCTGACAAATATTTGTCCAGCCTCTTCTTGAAAACTGCCAGTGAAGGGAAGCTCACCACCTCCCTAGGCAGCTGATTCCACCTTTGAACTACTCTGACTGTGAAAAAGTTTTTCCTAATATCCAACCAGTATCTTTCTGCATGTAATTTAAGCATGTTGCTTCGGGTCGTATCCTCTGCTGCCAACTGGAACAGCTCCTTGCCTTCCTCCAAATGACAGCCTTTCAAATATTTAAAGAGAGCAGTCAACTCCCCTGTCAGTTTCCTCTTCTCCAAACTAAACATTCCCAAGGCCCTCAGCCTTTCCTTGTAGGGCTTAGTCTCCAGACCGCTGATCATCTTCGTCGCTCTCTTCTGCACCCTCTCAATTTTGTCCACATCCTTTTTGTAGTGAGGCCTCCAGAATTACACACAGTACTCCAGATGTAGCCTGACCAAGGCAGTATAGAGAGGGACTATGACCTCCTGCGTTTTCGATGCAATGGCCCTTTTGATGCAACCCAAGACTGAGTTTCCCTTTTTGCCACTGCATCACACTGACTGCTCATATTTAGTTTACAGTCCACTCTTACCGCAAGATCTCTTTCACATACACTACTGCTCAGAAGTGTATCCCCCATCCAGTATTTGTGCTTCCCGTTTTTGTGGCCCAGATGTCATACTTTGCACTTACCTATATTGAATTGCATCCTGTTCACAACCGTCCACTTTGTCCAGAATCTGGGGCCCAGCCCCCGGACTTGCCAGAAGAAGTGGATGGGAGGCAGCTGGGGGACTGCTACCCAGACACACCAATGGACACCCAGGACCAGACCAGGCTGACAACAGAAGGAGAAAGAGAGACACTCCAGGCTCAGGAGGGTAGAGCAGCAACCAAGCCCCAGAAAGTCAGGCGGGGCAGGTGGAAGCCAGCTAGCCCCACCCTCCGGGGGAAGGCCCAAGGGTCAGGCCAGGAGAGTGAGAACCACCAGGGAGGGAACAGCCCCTAGGGAGAAGGCTCAGAAAGCAAGAGCAGTCAGCCAGCAAGCCAGCCAGCAACCTTACCAGCAGGGGAGGAAAAGCAACAGCAAAGACAGCTCAGGATCACACCCCAGGCTCCAAGCAAGCTAGAGGGGATTAGCCAGGACCAGGAAAAGCTGGGAGCAAAGCCATCCCAGGTGTGGTGACCTGAGGCAATCAGCAGGGAAAGCTTGATAGCCAGCCAGGAAAGCACAGCTGTGGCTGATCAAGGCTGCCAGCAGAGAAAACCCAGGTGTAGCTGCCTGAGACATCAAAGGCTGTGGCTAGAGTGCAGGGGAGGGTGTGGCTAGCAGGTGGAGCTGGGAATAGGAGAAAGGATATAAGAATCCACCCACAGAGCGTGGTGAGTTGTTGGGTAGGAGGATTGTGGAATTGGGGGCGGGGGAGAGAGGCGCTAAGAGGAGGAAGAGGATGGAAGATGAAGGAGAGAAAGGGACAGGAGTCCGGAGGTTGCAGAAGGCGAGGAGTGAGGGAAGGCAGCCAGGACTTGGTCAGGTGGAGCAGGCCTGCGAGGGAAATGAGAGGGAGCGAGGGTGATGTAGATCCCCCCTCCGTCCACAGCGTGGGAACCTGCATATTCCCTGACGGCATCCCTATCTCAAGGTCA
The DNA here is from genome assembly GCF_028583425.1 of Eublepharis macularius. Lineage (NCBI taxonomy): Eukaryota > Metazoa > Chordata > Lepidosauria > Squamata > Eublepharidae > Eublepharis > Eublepharis macularius. Next base: position 40,296,589 of record NC_072791.1, read on the forward strand.
GGCGGGCCGGCACCTCACAGGGTGATGCCCAAGACAGAACCTGACACACTTCACCAGAGTATTCAGGTCTTGTTGAATTTGAACTCTGTCTTCTTGGGTGTTTGCCACTCCTCCCAATTTGGTATCATCAGCAAATTTAATGAGTAGCCCATTTACCCCTTCATGTCATGTCAGTGTACTTATGTTTTGTTTCAGCGTTGTTTCTGCTCTGTTTCAAATATCTGCTTACACTGTGTAATATGCCTTGAGTCTCAGTGAGGAAGATAGACAATAAATGAATATTAAAATCATTTTTGCTGCAAAAAGCAGAATAACCTTTCAACCCTGCAGACACCTTTTTAGCGCAGGCAACTGCAGAATCCTGCGCCCCCCCCCATACACACACACAGGAGGAGCCAGAGTTATGACCTCACCCGTGGGGAGGTGGTCCCTATGCCACAAGCATGTGGAAAGCATTGGAAGACCAGCTGGCGGAGATGGCCAAGCAGTACTAGGTTGGGAGGAGTAAGAGAGAAAACAAGAGAGCTTTATCATTGAGGGGGAGGATGAGTGTGTTCATTAGGAACCTGCTCGTGCTAAAGAGAAATCCACTCCATCATTAAGTGACTTTGCCTTGCAATCTTTCTGCTCCCCTCACCGATTGTGCAAAGAAGAGTAGGAGGTACAGTGCCTTTCTTTTAAAAACTGGAAGGTTGGATTTTTTAATCAGAACAAAGATTCCCCACCTAGACAAAGTTTCTTGCTGGTTACTGGCTTCGTTTTGTTATACCTGTTAAAACAGAACAACAACTTTTCCCCAAAAACATTTCCTTGACCTCTTGATATCTAGCACACATGTTGGGTACACTTCATTCATTTTACACCTGTACGTCTTTTGAGTTGACTTGCTTGGTAGGAAAATACGTGACATTAACTTAATGTTCCAGGTTGGACTTGGGCAGTTGCATCTCCATGGAGGAAGAGGAGTAGAACAAAATCATCAGGTAGTATGCTATTTAACTGTTTTGGGAAAAGGAAAATGTCAGTGCTTATAAAAAGCTACTGGACTGAAATACTGTGGGCACAGCAGCTGTCTGTTGCTAGATATAGGTGTTGTGACTGTTACATACTAGAAGTCGGGTGGGGGATGTGTAAAACAGTAACCTTGAAGCTGGGAAAAATAAACTAGATGGAGCGAGATTCCATATAATGCCCAACAAAAGACTGTCTTTGATTTTCAAAGTAGTTCCAGCACTTAAGAGATTTTAGAACTTTCTACTTCTCACGATTTGATGAAACACAACAAATTTGCTCACTCAGCTGAGTAAGCAGTAAAGCTGATAGCTAGTGCTGTTAAGTATTCAGGATTCCCAGTTCATACAAGACCTATCCTATGCAGTGCTTAACTAGCAATGTTAGAGGGCTATGGCATTCTTAAGTAGCCAGATTTTGCTTCTGATAAAAGAAAGTAGCAGACAGGATGAACAAGGTGTCTAATATATTGTGGTATACATAGTCAGATTAGTACAAAAGGAAAAACTTGGTTTAAAAACGCATTTTTGGAGAGACCTCCAGTAAAGTAAGAGTGGATTAATTCTCAGGAAGAAAAATAGCATAGGAGTGTGGTCTAGATTAGAAGTAAAAAATCTCTTTTTAGTTGGTAAAAACTCCTGGGTCCAAAAAAAGCAAGTAGGATGAAGATAGTGATAGATCAGCCAACATGGTATAATGTTTAGCACTGGACTAAGATCTGGGAGGCCAAGGTTCAAATGCCCACTTGGATAACAAGCTTCCTGGGTGACTTTGGACCAGTCTTAGTTCAAGCTATTTTACAAGGTTATTGTGAAGGTACTATGGGAGAGGACAAACAGATGAAGGTGAAGGGCAATCTTGGCAAGTTGTAATCCAGTGCCATGTTTTTGATTAATGCAACATTATAGTAAAAGAACCAAGAAATGACATACTCATTCATTCAGCCTTGAATTTGAGATTTTTCTGCGTATAGTTAACTTAAACTCATAGAATCACAGGGTTGGAAGGGCCATCTAATAATAATAATAATAGTAACATTTGATTCATATACCGCCCTTCAGGACCACTTAATGCCCACTCAGAGTGGTTTACAAAGTATGTCATTATTATCCCCACAACAAAACACCCTGTGAGGTGGGTGGGGCTGAGAGAGCTCCAGAGAGCCGTGACTAGCTCAAGGTCACCCAGTTGGCTTCAAGTGGAGGAGTGGGGAATCAAACCCGGCTCTCCAGATTAGAGTCCCGCGCTCTTAACCACTACACGCATGCACGCACGCACACTGACCCTTACGCCTTGCCCAGAAGAAAGCAAGGCACCATCAAGACCCCTAGCCAACTGGCCTGAGGAAAATTGCTATTTGACCCCAAAGTTGCGATCTACCTAACCCTGGACATGTAAGAAGGGGCCACGAGAACTAAGCACTGATGTACCCTTCCTGTCCTCCCTCTCATGATCTGCCTAGCTTCACAGGATCAGCACGTGTGAGCATGTTGAATGTATAAGTGTCCATATTAGTTAGAATTGCTATTGTAGCTCTCAAGGTACTGTTTACTCTGTACTATTCATTTAAAAATGTGAGTGCTGTGGTGATGGTCAAATATTCTCTTAAGTCTGAAACTTACTTTTGTGATTTCTGTCTTCTCCCTGTTTTACTCCTCTCTTCAAACCAGAGAGCTTTTGAATATTTCAATCAAGCAGCCAATGCTGGTAACTCACACGCTATGGCGTTTTTGGGAAAGGTAAGTCTTCCATGTTGAGTATTTCAAGAAGAATATTGTAGATGAACTGAAATACCTTTGCCTGAGACCCTGGAGAGCCACTGGCAGTCAGCATATGTAGCAGCAACTTTGAAAAGATCAGGCAGCTTCATGTGTGTCAAGAGCCCACTTTTCAAGGAAATGGTTCTCTCTCTCTGCAATTATCTTGTTACATGAATTCTTTTTGTCTGTTGAATAACAAATGTTCCACAATTGTGGGAGATCCTGTGCTGTATCACTATTACAAATTGATTTTGATTCATTAAAATAGGAATACATCCCTGCCTGTTGAATTATCCAGTGCTGTGAAACACGGGATGCTGCCTTTATGACATATGAAGTTGAAAAATTGGTCTGTGGCATTGGCTCTCTGGAGTCCCAGGCAGACGTGTCTTCCAGAGCCTGTTATCTGAAGTCTTCTAACTGGAGGCACCAGGGATTGAACCGGGAATCTCTTGCATTAAAAAAAAAGTTACCTTCTCCATATATGTGATTTAGGCTTATTGGGTCAACAGGCACAGCAGGTTGTTCAGGAAGTTTGAGAGTGGTTTTATATCACACAGCACTACTAGCATGCTCCAACACAATTATTAGTAGCTTCTGTTCATCTCTTTTAGGAAAAACATTGATAAGATGCAAATATGATCTCCTCACTTAATAACAGTGGTATTTTCCAACAATCTGTTTGTCTGTATCTCTTCCAAATGTTGAGTTTACAGTGAGTAGATCTTTTTCCAAATTGCCTTTGACACATTGTATTAGAGCTATGGTTGTTGTGGGTTTTCCGGGCTGTATTGCCGTGGTCTTGGCATTGTAGTTCCTGACGTTTCGCCAGCAGCTGTGGCTGGCATCTTCAGAGGTGTAGCACCAAAAGACAAAGATCTCTCAGTGTCACAGTGTGGAAAAGATGTAGGTTATTTGTATCTACTCAGGAGGGGTGGGGTTGAGCTGAGTCACCCTGTAAGAGTTTCCCAGGGTGTGGAATACATTCAATACATGTATTAGAGCTGTTTGTAAAAATCAATGGCATAGTACATTATCTGCCCAATACCAGCTCAACAAGCATTGGCTAGGTTTTTTTATTGGTTGAGGAGGAGAGGGAGCGTTATGCAGTACATGGCCTAGAGTAAAAGGGATGAATTATATGTATTGGGTTTCCAATGTCATATTTGCTTACAAGCATGATACAGTCCATTTTTTTCCTGAACAATTTTGATTTGCTTGTTTTATTTCCAGATGTATTCAGAAGGAAGTGATATCGTACCCCAGAGCAATGAAACAGCACTTCAGTATTTTAAGAAAGCTGCTGATATGGTATGGCTCTGCTGAGCTATTGAAGTGGAGTATATTTTCATCTGCTCAAGAATACAGTGGGCCTTGTACTGAGGATATGTAGCTGAGCTTATTCTTACACTAATATAAAGGGGCCTAAGCTTAGGCTTGAGTAATTCATGCTTTTGTTGATCCTTTTTCCCATGCTGTGTCCTGCAGTTACAATGTGTTAATGTCATAGTTCTTCCACACTGCACCTTAATCGTAGCAGACTTTACCCTAGATTGCTGTTGAAGTAGAGCTATAGGTGCAAAAAGTAGGATGAAAGCTGAAATTATGACGCACTTTGCCCTGAATGTGTATTCCCCTCCCCCAAGCTCTGTCATTGTGAATGATAGAAGTACAATTGATTATCTAGATTCAAATGTTAACTTACATTTCCTTTGTTATCACACATTATTGATACCCTCTTGTTTTTCAGGGTAACCCAGTGGGACAAAGTGGTCTAGGAATGGCTTATCTGTATGGAAGAGGTGTTCCAGTGGTAAGTTTGCCCAGTACACTTGCTGTTTGTCTCCTTGGGATGGTTTCACAATACAGTGTAGTCGGATTTCCACATCAAATTGGATTCCTTCCATCTTGGTGTCTGCTTATGAGATCGCAGTCTATGGGAATTCCAGTGAGCCGTCTGAACTTGGCAGCATATTTTTTTTTTGACTAATAACACTGGAGCACGTTCCCCGTCTACTGAAAATGAAATCAAGGCATTGTTAGCGGCTAAAAGCCTTAGTTTCATTTCAGTACCCTGGGAGAGTAATAACAGTGCAGTCCTAAGCAGAGTTACATCCCTCCAAACCCATTGAAGTCCAAGGGGCTTTGGGTACAGTTGTGTTTAGGAGTGCACTGTCAGTGTGTTAGTTCTGCATGGGCACAGAACGGTGAAACTAGGGATGCCACTTGGCCTTCTTGGAGGTATGGTCCTCTGAGGAAAAGGGTGATTTTCCAAATTCTGGACTGCGGGAAGCAAAAGAAGGGGAGGATCTCTCCTGCCTCTCCTTTTTCCTGTTCCAGGGATTACACCCAGAATTGAAAAATTTCTACTGGAGAGAGATTTCTCTGAAGTAGGTTGGGTTTGAGCTGTTAATGGGACAAGAATTCAGTTGTCCCTATTTGTAAAATAACAAATGAAACTCAGGTTCAAGTTATACAAGATTGACACGGTCCACGTTTTGTCTGGCCTTTTCCTTTTTTTTTGTTAGTACCATTACCCATCTACATAATAGAGTCCCCATGAAAATGAAAAGTACACGAGTGGCTTCAGGACTGTACAGCCTTGTCTGCAAGCCAGCTCGTAAATGCAGAGCAGAGTGCCAATAAACCCATTGACTCGCATGATCACTGAAGAGGCTGTCTGGTACACCGTTCCTCCAGGGAGTTCTGAGCCCCCTAATGGGTTGGGTCCGCTGGAGCAGCTTCCACAGATGGAAGGATTTCTGCTCACTGAGTGAGCATGACTATCTCCACCCTCCTGTTCCCAGCCCCAAAGGTTGCTCCTGGATGATGAGGAAGTCCAGGGAACAGCATTTCAGGGCGCATGTCGGGCTACACCCAGGGAAGGCAAAAAAGCAACACTCTGCTCACAGAATCCGTGTCTTCAGAATCTCTCAGGGGGATTGAAGCCAATGGAATTCTCCCTTCCCTGTTTTTATTGTTGCAGCAATCCTCTGAGGTAGGTTAGGCTGAAAGTATGACCGGCTGCAGATCAACCAGTGATCTCCATGTCTGAGTTGAGATTTGAACGTAGGTCTTTCAGGTCCAAGTTGAACATTAACCACTGCTCCACTGGCTCTCCCTGCAGAATTACGATCTGGCACTGAAATATTTCCAGAAGGCAGCGGATCAGGGATGGGTAGACGGACAGCTTCAGTTGGGCTCGATGTATTACAGTAAGCAGCTTCATAATTTGTTGTACTGTCATCTAGTTTTACAATCCATCTTTATTTCATTATTTTTGTATGTATTCTCTTTTTTACATGGTTTTCCAATTTTGAGGTCTTAATGTATTTCGGGGGGGGTTTATGTTGTGAAATTTTGCAATCCAGTTTTATTGCATTGTTTGTATGTATTACAGTGTTTGTGACATTATTTTTAAATTGTATAATCTGCCTTGAATCTCAGCAAGAAATAATTATAATATTTGCGTGCTACCACTTCACAGCTGACTCATGGCGACCCCAGGACCATGGGGTTTTCAAGGCAAAAGGCAGAGGTGATTTGCCATCGCCTTCCTCTGCACAGTAACCCCCTTCTTCCTTGGTGCCCTCCTACTTAACCAACCCTGCTTCGCTTCCAGGCTCTGACAAGATTTGGCTAGTCAGGGCTATTCAGGCTGCTCTCAGCAAGAAAGGCAGATGAAATGAAGTAAATGTATATTAACAATGTGGGATTTGCTGTGCTACTTAATGCCTGTTAGGGGGCTATTCAGTTCATTTGAGTTCCTTTCCTTTTTTTTTTTTTAGAAGAGGATACTTGAGGGGTGTTAATTCATTTTTGCATACTTCATGGGACTTTTTTTGTCTAAAAGGTAGATATTGTGCCTGAAGTACATGTGGGAGGGAAGTACCCTGGTTGCTTCCAGGTTTTCCCTCCTTTTCTTGGTCAAATAAAATAAAAGGCCTGAGCACTTAATATGTTAAGTGACTAGAAAGAAAGTAAATCTGAGGCGGGGGGGGGGGGAGCATAAATTTTATAGATTTACAGTGCAATCCTAAACAGAGTTACGCCAGCCCAAGGCCATTGATTTCAATGGGCTTAGACTGGCGTGACTGTGTTTAGGATTGCGGTGTTAGTTTCTCATCACCAATTTAATGAAGATTGTGATGACTTACACTCTGCTGGTTTCCTAGAATTTGGGGGGAGGGGGGAGTTAACTTTTAAGGACGTAATCTAGAGTGTACTAAACCGGGAGCCAGGTCACTGATATTGACAGAATATGCTTCTGAGTGAACACTTAAGATTACCTGTCAATAGGGTTGGCCAAGGAAAGATAGAAGGAGACTTTTAAAAATACCGTTATGTACACAAGATTTTCCAATCTTTGTAGGAAGCTTACTTAAGATAAAGAACACCTAATAGTTCTTGGGCCCTTTCAGAACTCAACTTTCGCCATAATAACTCAATCTTGGTTGCCGTTTTATAGTGTTAATCTCACTCTGTGTTAACTAAGCTTTTGTACCTTTAAATCTACCATTGGTGGAGAGACTGTAGGTCAAGGGGCATTGGTTACATCAGTCCAAGTGACAAACAGCTAACCTTCTACTACCACTTCTCTGTTCATAGACGGCATCGGAGTCAAAAAGGATTATTCAAAGGCCTTGAAGTTTTTCAACCTGGCTTCTCAGGGAGGCCACATTCTGGCCTTCTATAACCTGGCACAGATGCATGCCACTGCCACGGGAGTGGATCGTTCCTGCCGTACTGCAGTCGAGGTGAGAATCTTGCACTTGCTCCTGTCTTCATTGGACCAAGATCTCTCCCGTTACAGCCAGGCAACATTTTGTACTCAGAATTCAGCTCTCTCCAATTTCATACTGATGAAACTTCTCTGACTCTGAGACTTTGTGTTGGGAGGAGAGGGACACGTGGATACTGGAGGTTACCAGAAGGCTTTGAATAAATTTGCTGTGGCTCTAATTCCAGGGCAGTCCATTAAATACTTCCACAGAGTTTCAAGGAATTAGTTCTTTGGAATAGTGTGACATCTAAATAAAGTTATCGTTACCATGTCATTATGCAGGCCATTGAATGTGTTATAGTTCTTTTATGTCATTGTTCTTTAATTATGTAATCCAGTTTTATTACATTGTATGAGTTATGCTGGACAATTATTGCATTGTTCTTAAAATTCTAACTGGCCTTGAGTATCAACAAGAAAAGCAGATGATAAAGTACATAAATGATATTGTGTCCTCCCACCCCCAAAGCTGTTCAGTAATTGGTGCCAAATCTAGCAACATAAACAGCTGCTTCTGTTCTCTGCCTTCTGTAATTGTGCAGGCATCTCAAAACAGGAATAATGTATTGATTTATTAAGTTTATATTCTACCTTTATATTCTGGCTAATCAGTGTTGAATACACACATTACTTAAAATCATTAGAATAGCAAATTGAAGAATGGGCTCCCCCTTCCACTGATGGAAGTTGCTCATATTGCTGCACAAGGGATGGCTTGATCTTTGACTGTTGCCTAATAAGCACAAGTTTAACACTTTTAAAACTCTTGGCTTTTGCATAGGTGTTGTTTGTGCCCTTATTTATCTGAAATATTTATATCCTGTATTTTAATTTCATTTTCTTTAAAGTGAAACTTATATGCTGACCTTGGTATGTCAAGATAAAAGCCAGAGAAGGGCTGTTCAGTAAATCGTTCAGATTTACAGAAACTTTATTTAGCATTACTCAAAATTTTTATTTCCATGTTTCATGATAACATGTGGTTAGTAAAAATATCAAACCTACTGGTTAAAATATGGGGTTTTGTGTATTGATATTTTAAAAATATTTGACCAGTACTTGATGAATCAGTTAGCCAGATCTTTTTTTGTGACTCATCATCATACATCAGCTACGAGGAGGGCAGCTCTCCTGTCCCTGGTAAGTGATCTGTTGTTCCTTTGGGTTGTGCTACTCAGTCCCCTCTGGCTACATCACACAGACCCACTGAAGCATCCTTTTTCTGAACCTTAACATAAAACAAGGTGAAAAGATTTCAACAAAACTATTATTTTACTGGGCAAATTGCTGAACAGTTTTTATAATCACTTCATTTTAGGAATTGTCATTCTTATTCCTTTTTGGATGGATTGTGGTCCATTTCAGTAATCCCTGTTAACTGCCTTATAAAGTAGGCTATTGAAAAAGCTTTGGGATACCTAAACTGAATGTCCTGAATGCATATTAACTCATTAGTTAAAGAAGTTACAACTGCCTAATGTTTGTTTCTCTGCAGCTATTTAAGAATGTCTGCGAGCGAGGCCGCTGGTCGGAAAGGCTTATGACTGCCTACAACAGCTACAAAGATGGCAATGCAAATTCTGCTGTGGTTCAGTATCTCCTATTGGCTGAGCAAGGCTATGAAGTGGCACAGAGCAATGCCGCCTTCATACTTGATCAAAGTAAGGGAACAGGTGACAATGAGTACAATCCTGGCTTGCTGCAGTTGAAAAGTGATCAGTTCCTCACATCCAAGGCTTTTTGTTTTTGATGACAGTAAGACAGCTGACATGAAATAGTGCAAGAGTTGCTACGAACTGCTGATATAACTTGATTCTGTTCCACTTGTAGCATTTTGCCAAACTGAAACTCTGGAACGTCAGAGATCTTTGGAGAATGTCGTATAAGCTGGACCAGTTTCAAGTTACCTACTCTTCCCCGTTAGACTTTAATGAATAGATTGTTGCAAGAGGATGTTTTTTATTTTATTAGGACTCTAGTCCTTTCCACAGCAAGTCTTCAAGGCAGCTTACCATCCAACGCTAACATAACTCATAAGACAGTAACAGAATCAGCAGCAGCAAAATAAGAGCAATCTTGGGACTTGCAGAACCAAGAGAGAATAAGATGGTTTTTAACTTGCTGCCTAAAAAATAAGAGGGGCAGAAGCTGAACGAGCATTTTTTGATATGCATCATTGGAGCACCACCACAGAGAAGGGCATCCGGAAAACCTCTGAAGGCAGTGACAGGTCTCAGATGCAGATCCCCTATAACAGTCTGCATTGATCTTGTGTGGTGTGATGGGGTATGTGGAAGGAAGCAAGGGGGGGTGGGTTGCTGGGGAGGGTGTTAAAGTGTAGAACCCAGATGTCTGAGCTGTCCAGTGCGGTCTCAATTAATCCCTTATGTTGATTATAAATACCGCTCAGACTTGCAACAGAAAATTATCATAGGCAAGCAGTTGGGAATAAACAGTGGCTTCTCAGTTAATTCACATAAGTTGTTGTGGATTTTCCGGGCTGTATTGCCGTGGTCTTGGCACTGTAGTTCCTGACGTTTCACCAGCAGCTGTGGCTGGCATCTTCAGAGGTGTAGCACCAAAAGACAGAGATCTCTCAATGTCCCAGTGTACACTGTGACACAGAGATCTCTGTCATAACCATCATTCTCCAGCCGTGAAAGCCTTCGACAATTCACATAAGTGTTTAGTCTTCATGTTTCTGCTACTCGGGTAACAGTGCACTCCAAAGCAGAATTATATCCATTAAAATCCACTAAAGTCAATGGCCTTAAAAGGGTGTAACTGTTTAGGATTGCACTGTGACAGTAAAGTGAGCCCCAAGGCTCACTCTCAATGTAGCTCTTCAGAGTAGCCTTTCAGTGGGCTTCGTGGGTATTGAGTCCTTCTGGAGTTAAATGTGGACTTGTCTTAATTCTCTCAAACTTTTGTTCAAACTGCAGAAGCTGCCACCATTATAGAAGAAAATGAAACGTATACCAGAGCCTTGCTGCACTGGAACAGGGCAGCCTCCCAAGGTTAGTTGCCATCGGAATGGGCATGGCTGTGGGCTGTAGGGCACAAGTCCCTTTTAAAGGTTTTTGTTTGTTCATTTGTTTCTGCAGAAAAAAGCAAAAGAAACCCTGTGCATCTTTTTAAAATTTCCTTGGAGGCTTCTCTTTCAAGTACTAACCAGTGCTGACCTGGCTCAGCTTCCAAAATCTGACAAGATTGCACTAGGCCGGACCATCCAGGTCAAGGCAAAAGTACATACAAACTACAAATACCACATTCTAAAATACGTTCCACTAAGAAATTTTGTTCTCTGGTAGTGTTGGTTGCTTTTTTCACCATCAAAATAAATTTAAAAAACTGAAAATGTTGCTCTTTCATGAGCGCAGTTTTCTCCTTTACTTATTCCATATGTGCCCTCACGCTTGGTTCAGAGCATATGCTCAAGAAATGTTACCAGCTTGCAGACTTTTTTCCTGCAATTGAGCGAGAGTGAACCAAGAACATTCATTCATTCATTTAGCCTGCCCTTCTCCCCAGCAGGGGCTTATATTGCGCTCCCCTCCTTGACTTTATCCTAACAGATCGTTAAAGGGAGAAATGAAACAATTTAGATTGTCAGTAACTGAAACTTCTTGAAAAGCTTCCTAGCTTTTTCCCAGTGTTTTTTTTTAAGAATGAGCCCCTTCCCCATGGGTTAAGCGCTCAAACTTTGTGTGCAAAGGCTTCCCCCCTTCCCCTTACCACACCAGCCCACGTGGCTCCCCGAAAGGTATTGTTATGGGACCGCTGTGAATATACTGCTGTGTGGCGTGGGGGAAAGGGGCTGCCGCAAGGAGAAGCTTCCATGCTACGTGCCTTTTGCTTACAGGAGTCGCCTAACCCTCAGTAGTTCCGTGTTAGGGGAGGGGGTCACTGGGAGCTGCTGCAGAAAAGGAAGCCGGGCAAGTTTTGCTTCCCTGAGCACTCTGCACTCCATTGTCTCTTTAGCTCAGCAATGCAGATCCAGACATTTCTGCTCACTGCTCCAAAACAAGCTCATTTTCAAATGCCATGTGGAATCTGCTTAGGGTACTGGAGTATCTTGCATTAGTTAAAGAGCTGATATATCACAGCTCATAAGGATTTTTTTCACAGACATTTTCTTTTCAATAATAGGTTACACCGTTGCTAGACTCAAACTTGGTGATTACCACTTCTATGGCTTTGGCACTGACGTTGATTATGAAACGGCATTTATTCACTACCACCTGGCAACAGAACATCAGCACAGTGCCCAAGCTATGTTCAACCTGGGATACATGCATGAGAAGGGACTCGGCATCAAGCAGGTAAGCACAGCTTGAGATGCATGAAGTTTGCTGAAGCACCAGTGACTTTCTATAGAAATGAGTTGTCTCCTGTCAAGAATGTACTTTGTGCCCTGTGCATAATGCCTTGTCATGAAAAAAATACTTCAGTGTAACAAAAGACTTTTAATAACGAAGAGCTGGAGTGCCAGCGGTGTAGTTGTTGAAGAGATGTAAAGGCATAATTGTTCAAACACTATATTAACTGTTTCCCATGCAACACTGAGAAACACTGGTTTTGTTTCTTCCTGTCTTAAGTAATACATCTTTGAGACCTAATTAACGACATCTTCATTGTTATGCGCAAATCAATACTAGTTAAATCTAATTTTTTTAAAAATTAAACATCCCCTATATTTTTCAGGATATACACCTTGCAAAACGCTTCTATGACATGGCAGCTGATGCCAGCCCTGATGCTCAAGTTCCAGTCTTCCTTGCGCTCTGCAAATTAGGAATCGTTTATGCTTTCCAGTATGTCCAAGAAACCAACGTAAGTAACTTAGTGAATTTAAAGGCAAAGAACAACACCTTCAGTGTCTCGACAGTGTTGCATTCCTTGTCCCAATGATCCTTCTTTACTATGTCTGGTGTGACCCATTGGGATAGCTTCAAGGTTAAATGATATTATATGGAACAGCTTTTGCCATATGAGTTGTAATAGTAATTTGTATTCTTGTTTCTTTGTTGCACCTAATGCTTGACATCCCATTCCCATTCAGCTGGTAGGTAAAGTTATGCTCAAAATGACAAGTAGCACTGTTTGTACTGGCTGATTCATTCGGCTACTCTGGTCATACAGGTTTTAGTGAGTAGCCAGACCAATTTGTTTTGCACGTGGCCCATCTGCACCATTGATAGTGGAGTTGTTCTGAAATTGTTGAAAGCTCATCTTTCACATCACTGAAAGCATCGCAGGGTCCAGAGCGTGCTCTGTGTGATCCAACATGCTTATTGCACTTGAAGCCACTTTGGAAGAATTGACACAAGTTCAATTAGGCCAATCAAAGCAGGGAAGGGGTTAGCTTGGCTTGTGGCCACTACCCATGCTCTTTCCGTACCCTGGCAGCATTTCTTAGGCAGTGAAACTCATAGTGGGAGAGGCTGGACCTACCCAGAGTAGAAATGCAAATGCTCTTTCTGGCTTCTTTCAGCAGCCAGCTCTCCAATGATATGAAAGCACTGGCTTAGCTATCATGAGTTTTGGCCATAGGGAGCTGCTTCCTTCCTCTTGAAGATGGTACATTTTTCTTTAGCCACTTACAGCCCAGGTTCTGGAAATTTACTTATTTTAAAAATGTATACCCCACCTCTTTCTTTCTCTTCATTCAGAGGGATTACAATAAAAAATAACAAGAATAAAATCAGAAACAGCAATGCAAACTATAATGCCTATGTATTTTAGTTCATCCATCTGCCAGTCACAGTTCAGCATTGCCTGATAATGCAGCAAGCCGTGAAACGAGAATGTACAGGAACAGCAAGCTGAAACAAGGAGGGTACTTTTGTCCAAACACCATTTGAGAACCATCACTTTAAATGTTTTCCGTCTTTAAAGAACAGTAAGACATAGGTGTAACAGAACAGAGCTGCTCTGTTGGGGAGAGGAAGCAGGTATCAAAACAGATCTGGTTGAGTAGAATGTTGCTTTTGCCCTTTTATTTGTGTGACAGAGATCAGAATACATCTTCACATAGTAGTACAGGTGGCTGAATTTGCTGTGCATAGCTCAGTAACAAGGGGTAAAAGTAACAAGGGGTAAAAGTCCATCTCTCCAGGATTCGCTCAGGTTGTAGACTGCCATGCGCTGAATGAAGTGTAATGGTAAAAATATCTATACTATGGCTTGGATCCCATGAATGAGTTCCATGAGTGCAAGTCTCTGCCATAGAGCATGCTTCCTCATCAGAAGGTCCTGCTGAGAACCACTGATCTTGCACAAGTGGAATTTTATTGGAAGGTGAAGCATGCTTCACAGCAGGGATTCGCATGTATGGAACTCGTTCATAAGATCTGGGCCTGAGCGTTCCATGGTAGCCAGAGTTGTACGTAGAGAGGCAGCGTGCAACAGTGGTTTTGTGTGTCAAGCTGCTACCTGGGAGGTCCAGATTCAGATCCCCGCTTAGCCAGGGAACCCGTTGAGTGGCCACCAGTTACTTTTCTCTTGGTGGAGGCAAAATGCTGGAGAGGGTAACCATGTACATTACAATAAGATCCTTGAAGGAAGGGTGGGATAAATGTAGATGTGCTGTTGCAAGGTTTCTATACATGACTTGAGTGTCTCATGTGCTAGAATTGCTGCTCGGGCAGAAGTTTTTCCAGTAAGCTGTTGTCACACTGGACAATCTTTTAAGTATCATGATCACATGCTTCTCTTTGTATGTTCTCTCTGTTGTTAAAAAAAAAAAACACTGTCACTTTTCTTCTTTCCTTGTTCAGATCAAAGAAGTGTTCTCCCATCTTGACATGGATCAGCTCTTGGGACCAGAGTGGGACCTTTACCTCATGACCATCATTGCTCTGCTCTTGGGCACGGTTATAGCTTACAGGCAGAGGCAGCATCAGGCAATCCCCAGACCTGCAGGGCCCCGGCCAGCCGTTCCTCCTCAAGAGCCTCCTCCAGAACATCAGCCACAGCAATAGCAAAAGCCAAGGATCTCCACGAGGTGAACTGGATTCGTCCAGCTGGGACTGCTCTTGTGATTTTTTTATGACGCCAGATTGATGGTCACTTCCACACCAGAGAGATAAAAGAAGTGTTGCATTCTGAAAGCTGCTGAGAACAATGCCTTTTTTCAGGAATATGCAACTTTCTTCAAGACTGAAATGAATGTTATTTCAGTGCCAATGGAATAACACAATGGCGGGAGGTGGTGAAACACAATTGTGCTACTGCAAAAGTGATACCTGCTGTATCCAGATGGTTACTCAGAGCCCTTTTTCCATCCTCCCATGAGTGTTCAGATGCCCTCCCTGGTGAAAGCTGCCCCTACCCAGAAGTTTTGTGGCTCAATACAACACGAGAATCAGATCTGCACCCTCCTAAGCAAATGGCAGCTCTGTTCTCAGAGTGCGTTTGACATTGTGATAAACACGAATGATGCTTTTATCTTCCTCCTTCTCCCAAGTGTGTATGTTAAAGCTGTCTTAATCCCTTGATGCTATTTGTTTGTCTGTTTTAACCTGGATGCACCAGTCATAAGAAGCAGATAAAGACAATCAGTTAATAGATTGAATATGTTATTTGTTCCCTGTGGTCTCTGCTTATCCCTCGCCTCTTGCACGTACCCTTTTGCTAGTAGCAAAAATGGCTTTAAAAGGTTTAGGGATATGGACTTACATTTATAACAGAAAAATGTAATTTAACAAAACCCTTGAGTGTGAAGAATTCAAATTTGTCCCTTTAGCCTGCTGGGGGAGGGGGGCTCACAAGACTAGCTTGTTCAGTTTTCCTTTAAAAGGAGGGAGGTCCACAAATATGCCAAGGTTGGCCCCAAGTGTTCAAAAATCCTTCTGAGTTCAATAATAGGTAAGCTTTAAAAAAAAAAACACTACCATCTTATATAGTAGTGGTAGTTTATTTTTCAGACTCACGATAGCGTTAATGAGCCAGATTTGTCTTAACCAAATACACTGCTTGTGCTGCACACTGCTTGTGCTGCAGTGGAGTTAGTATAATTGGAAACCTACATATCAGAATATGTGTCCTAAGTTTGTTGAAGGTGGCATCTAACGTTATTGGCTAGTAGCCTCACTGTTTAGACCAGACTATTCTTAACACCCCAAATTCCTCTGCCGGTCAGGATGTCAATAGAAAACATAACATGAGCTTTTTTTTCTGCACTTGGCAAAGATGCTTAAAAAATATTCAAAAGCTTGTTTCCACAAAGCAGCAGCTAAGACCCAACTTGTAGTAGGAAATTTCATCCCTTAAGTTTCTTTTGCAGTTTTGGTCTAGTTGCTTTTCCTGACTTCCCTGTTTAGGGTAACTTTTTCACAAAAGTGTATTATTTTTTCTACTTTGGTGGCAGATGCAAATGTCTGCTCCTAGAGTCACGCTAGATGAGCTGTCAGTACTGCTGGCAGTAGCGTGGTTGTATGTTGATCTCTTGGCTGGATCTCATACAGTGCATTTGAGAAGCACGTAATTTTACTTTTTGTGTATATCGGTAGTTTGGGGCATCTGGTTCATAGTTACCATTGGAAAACCTAGTGCCACCTCTGCCAAAGAAGATGCTGTATGGCTCTGAAGCAGAAGTATGTTGTTGAGCAAGACTGCCTGTTGTCTGGGAAACTGGTGAGAAGGGCTTCTAGCAGTAAGGCATATTATTGCAGCTTAACTACAGTGTTACGAAGGCAGGTTTAGCTGGTCTTCAAAAGGCACACATCAGAAGGATGAGATGGGGGGGTGGAATTTACCATGAGTAGAAAGTATCAAATGTCCAATTTTAGTTTACGTCTATGCCATGGTTCAAAAAAGCATTGTTTGTCGGGGTGAGGGGAGGTATGTATTTAACAGGTCAGTAGTTCTCAGAGCCCTAGAGGCAAGTTGCTGTGTGTGTGGCTTAGCAAGCGTTGTGGCGCTTGGCAACTAGAGCGGCCACTGAGAACTATCAGAGTTCCCATTGTAACTGGTGGTCTCCCATGTATGTCCATGATTTCCATTCATCATTGAGTGCAATCAATGCTTGATTTCAGTGAGATCCAAATATTGCACATAACCTGTGATCTTTAGGTCCTATTGGCTTGAGTCACATTGAACTGTACTTTCACTGGAATGACAACCAGTAACTGCTCATTGGCTCTTCAGAATATCCATCCATGCATAAAACCTCTTTCTGACATTAAATGTAATAGTTACTGTGGAGGTTCTTTAAGAATGGCTGTGCCCCTTAAAACCCTTTTTATTTGTTAAAAGGACGTAAATCTTGCTCTTTCATCTCCATTAAATGATGTAGCCATCATATTTACCTTCACTTACTAAACTAGGCTTTGGAGAAATAAGCAAATACTGCGTAATGTTTAGCTTTTTGAAAAAACAAAATGAGCAATAAGGTTCTCTTCCCCCACCCCACACATACTCCGGGCTTTTCCTCTTCTTTTCTTTTAATAGTATCTATTGGGATATGATTTTGTTGGCACTAGATACATGGAGAAACATCAAGCTAACTCAGGGATTTAAGAATAATGAATGGATCTTCTAGGTTTTCTGTGTAGCATGAGGTAACTTTATTTGACCATCTTCTGCTATCCTATTGTAAGCTTATCTTTTATTTTAAAACCTTCGTATCAAAACAAAACTGCTTTTATTTAATCTGTGCTAGGAAAGGAGGGTTTGACTTCAAAGATTTTTATGGAGTGTAATTTTGAAGAGCATCCTGTTTCTGCTGTTGGAGATGTGTCTTGCTAGAAGAACTAGATAGGTTAGATTTTCAATTATTCAATTTGAATGGATTGCTTAACCTAGAAGTAATATTCAATGGTGATTCTACTTCAGAAGCAATGCATAACTGGTGGTTGTGATGGAATGTCTTGGATCCTACCCCTTGCTCCCCATTTGTTCTTTGTGGTGGCAGTCTCTGCTACAGAGCACATTCCTCTTGTGTTAGACACTTTTCAGCTTCTTGAAAGTCATTGGTGTCTTGCATGAGCGGAAGTGCCTAGCACCAGAGGAATGTGCACTCCACAGTGGACAAAGGAACCACAGGTGGAAGGATTCAAGACTAGGTATTTAGAAGTCTCTTCTGAGAGTTCTTCGAAAAGTAGCAATGTTTAATCGAAGGGTTTTACTCAAGTTTTCAGTTACTAATCTGGAAGTATATGATTAAAATAACACGGATGTTCCCCCCCAAAGTCTGGCCAGGCTTCTGAGTTCTGCCACCCATATCTTGATAGCTTGTGGCAGCTCTCCAAATATATTACCCATAAAGTAGTTTTGTATATATGTGAAATACTTCCGCTAACTTCCCCAGAAGGAATGTAAAGGGGAGGGTGGGACTTGCCTTTAAAAACAAAAGTCATTAGTACCTCCCTTGAGGGACTGTTTCCTTTGAATGGGATGAGAAATTGTTTAATGCACGTACCAGCCTCAAGGCAACTAAAAGTGTTGGAGACTATATTAGGCTCTGGTTTTAACATCAGACGTCATATCCACTGAAACAACTGAGGCATAAAGATGCAGCACCTTGTAAATCAAATCATTGATGCTATGTGCACAACACAGGTACACCAGCATTGCTTAGTTGCAAGCCATGGGTTCCTGGCTCCACTAACTTGTTTCACTGGTACTTGGGTTACATTCGCAAATATGTACAATATGTATGTGGACGTCTGCCGCATTAAACATAATGGGACTAGCTTCCAAGTAAATATGTCTAGGGGCAAATGACAAACTAGGACTAATGTAAGCTGGATTGGTACCACAGTTTGCAATCTGTCAATGTGCTATTTCCAATGAGAGTTAAAAAATCTGGTCCGACAGCTGGATTCAAATGTATACATAATCGTTTTCACCACAAGCCTGGTTTTGTTTACCTTTTCTGGTTCTTATTATTTTAAACTGAATACATTTACACTCTCCCACTCCACCAGGGTTTTTTTTTTTCTTTTTCAGTGCTTGGTATGATTTGAGAGCTGCAATTGAATGAGTACACTTGGAAAGGGCTAGTGAGAAGTCCTTTTTTGTTTCATATTGGCCTGAGTCATTAAGTGTAAGAGGGATTTTGTAAATTCTCTTTTGTATTTAAGTGATGCAGTATAAAGGTTGGAAAAAGTGTAATATAACTATGTAAACAAATCCTGTTAATAGAAAGATGTACAGATTCATTTTTGTACTATATCTTGTTGAATAAAGATGCCACTTTTGTGATTGGCCTGTAATGCTGTAAGAACTTAGTTTCTTTCTTTTTCCCCCCCCGGCAGCTCTGAACTACGTGTTCATGTCTTTCAGATGTGGTACTCTTTGTATTCTTTAACAGTGCCATTCTGCACATCTGTACTAGGAAGTAAGTTCCATGGGGTTCGGTGTGTCTTCTTCTCAAGCAAGTGTGCTCAAGATCAAAACATTGGACTTCTAACTACTTTTTATGAAAAGTGGACACTTTTTCTGAATATATGTCTCTAGTAGGGATGATTCTCAGGATGGGATTCTTTACTTTTCTGAAATAATATTGGGAGGAAGTTGACAGCATAAGCAAGCTGCCTTCTCTTTCCTTACAGACAGTAGAAGGGCAAATGTACAATCATTATTGTAGTCAGTTGGTTTCCGGCCCAGTGCAGAACCACTGATACTGAAATGCTGTACAGAGCTATTGAGTTTGGTACAGAACCACTGAGATTTTGAAGACTTTGGTGCTTGCCTAAATATATTGAATTGTTTTAACAGTTTTAGACTATGTGAAGTTTTAGACTGCATGACAAAAATCAACATCATTCCTAGCTAGACGTACAGAACGAGGTAAATGCTGGGTCTCGTCTCCATACCCACTGTGATTGCAAAAATCTAACAGACATGATCATAATAACAGTTAATAGCACTTGAGAGGATTGAAAGTATTTTATATGTTGTTGTAAGGAGAACAGCCCTGTAAGGGAGGTCAGCATTCCTGACTTGGGGTGTTCATTTAGATAGTTCCTATCTGGAACAGAGCCTGAAATTCCCTTTTTGGTTTTAGATTGTGTCTTTCTGATCTGAAACAAAATGGAATTTCAGATAATGTTTTGGATCGGAAATACTCTGGCTCAATCAAAAGCCAAGAGTCTTGTCAAAAATACTTACTTTTAACTGAATATTTACAAGGCCCAAAGAAATGATGTTTTCTTAAGTACAAGACCAAAGAGTTCACTTGTCTTTTTATTAGTTCCCTTTTTATTAGCAGTTCTCTTGCAGTTTTAACATATGTAGTAATTTCTTAAGCCAGAAGAGGGTGCAGTTGTTCAGCCCTTCACTGGCAGAATACAGTAAAGATTAATTCTTGCTGGAAAGGAGGTCTCTGTGAAATCAAGATAGAGATCTATACCTAATGGAGAATCTCCTGCACTTACAACATATTATGCCCTGTTACATGCATACACATATATTCTTGAGTATACATGCATGCACAAATGTGTAAAATGTAGATAATATATATATAATGTAATTTTTATACATATCTACACACAAACCCTGGTTCAGGGAAATGGTGCTTTTGTTTCCTTCCAATACGTATAAAAGCATACTTATAAGAGCACCATGCATATACACACACATACAGAGCCCTGTTCCACCCATACCATGCATATGCATGTACATTTCTTGCATAGCACAGTCTTATTTGCCAATCACCATGGGAACCAGATTCCATACTTAGACCCCACCACCGGTAAATAGTACTGCCACCTAGCTTTGTTGAGATGTGTTTTTAAACTGGAGAGAAGGTTTATTCTAGCATATATACTTGGTGGCTCTCCTACCTACATGATAGTCAAATGCAACAACCACCAGTCAAATGCTCAGTCAAAAAAAAAACTGGGAGGGGACTATGAAAAAAGGTGTTTAAGATTGGCAGTAAGCATAGAGAGACAGCATGTGAGCTCTGATCTGGGCCTCATTCAGGTTTCAAATCAGCTGTGAATGAGCTGGGAGTCCTATGGATTAGTGCTGTCTCCACCTCATCTGTAATATGAAAAATGCTGCCTGCCTTTACAATCGTTCAAATTCACCTATTCACGGAGACGGGCTGTGGCTGAGTAGCATACAGAAGGCCCCAATTCAGTCTCCAACTAAAACAATCAGGTAGGAGTTCATGTGGAAGGCCACCACCTGAGATTCAGAGTAGACAATTCTGGCCTTGATAGACAAATGCCCCAATTCTATATGAGGCAGCTTGATTATGTGTTTGAAAGGATGAGATAATGTATATGAAACACTGACTTTTCTTTTGTAGCTACCGTGCAGGCACACAGGATTTGTATTTTCATGAAGCCTTGTTCAGAACCTTCTAGAGCCAAATCCACCTGAGCTTGTGGAGGACCGTGCAGCTTCACAAGGACAAGATCGCTGGCCCTCTATTTGATTTTTACCCTACCTTTCCTCCAAGGAAGTCATGGTGGTGTAAATGATCCCTTTCCGCAGTTTTGTTCTCACAGCAGCCCTGTGAGGGAGATTAGGCAGAGAGAGGCCAAAGGTCTTCCGGTAAGTTATAATGGCAGAGTGGGGAATTTGCGCCTAGATCTCCCCACAGTTCTACGCTCCAACCCCTGAGCCATAATAACTGTCCTATTACTTGGTTTTTCAACCAACGCAGCACTTAGTTGTTTTGGAGTGTTTTCCTGAGAGGCCATTCTGGTATAGGTCAGTGCGGGTGCGGGACTAGGAGCGGGGAGATCCAGATTCAAAAGGAGGGACCAGCTATGCTCTTGAGGGATTAACATTTGACAGTATTTTTGCATTTATATAGTACTTTTCTTACATACGAATAAGGCCCTGTACAAAACAAATCTACAAAACAGAACAGAAACAAAAGTTTCCCACATTCACACTGATGTCGAGTTTCTTTTTGGTACTGATGCTTCTCTAGTTGTAACAAACATTAAACAAAGATCTGCTTATCATATTTTGAAAGGAATAATGGAAAGGACAGAATTTTATTTCTATAGGCTAATTTTTATAACTAGGAATGCTGAAACTTTTTTTCCAAAGTTTATATTTGTGATTTGCATTCAGAATATACTTGGTAAACTTACCTGTGCAGGCTTGCACTCTGTTTACTGGACTGATTGTGTTGGTTTGAAGCGTTCAGTGTTGTTAAATTATATTCCTAACAAATGAATTTATGGGCATGAACACTAAAAAGTCAGTGAAATCAGTGTAATCCTATAGTTACTCCATTCTAAGATCATTGGATTGCACTGGGACACATTCAGTGCTTTAATTTTGCTGCTAGACTTAACAAAAAATCTTTAGGCTTAATCACTTTACAGTCCCATTTATTTCAAGAAAATTAAGGTATACTTAAATTCCGCCCCCCCTCCCCAATCAAACACTGTAAGACCAAGAAGCACTTATCTACAGACTGTGATGTATTGTTTTGTTTAGACTTTTGGAGATTAGTTGAGTTTGGTTCTTCCTGGGAAGAATCACACAGAAGGGAGTGGAACAAAATAAGAGAATGCTGAGCTGAATGACATCATATGATCTCACTCTACAGCTGTCTGTTCTTTTTTTTCCCCTATCAAGGTTCTTATGGGTCATCCAATATTCTGGATGATCCATTACTCAAAGACACTCCTAGGTAGTACTAATGGTCTTGCAGACTTGTTTAGAACAAATGGAAAGCAAATCCCAAAGCATTCCATCTTCCAGCATGAAGAAAGACTCTCTGAGCTAATGCTGTAATTGTGATTGCCTGAAAACCACTGGAGACAACATACAATTTGAGCCCATCCTTAGATTGGACTGAGAATGCCTGCCCTGGCATGCAAACAAAGATTTGATTAGTAATGGAAATGTATAGTCACTCCAGGTAAACAGGGAGATGCTGTTGAAGTGCTTTCACTATATCAAAGCAACTGTAAAGCAACAGGTTATACAGGCTTTAATTCTCTGGGTTTTCCCCCAGACTTACTATTCCAAACTCCTTTTCTTCACTGACTTGACTAACAAAGGCAGGGTCACTGAGAGGGGAGGCCTAGTTAGGACAAAATTCAGAGGGGGCAGCATGGTGCCAAGCAGGTCATGGTATTTGTTTTCCAAGAATGGCTGAGTTTGTGGTGGGGCAGCTGCACAGATCATTCTGGGCAATGCTTTTGGGTGCATACTCTATTTGAGCAAGCTACTAACTGGCCAGAACAATTAAGCTGGGCCTATGCATCAAATGTATGTACTATATAATCCAGTATATCCCTGTGGTTATATATTGCAGGGAAACATCAGCTGTCTTTCAGGGAGGCTTACATGTGATTACTGATCTTCTCATTGTGAGGGACCCTTCATCAGCTTCCAAAGGCTTCCAGAATGGGTTTTGGGGAAATGAGTACCAAGACCCAAAGCTACCTACACTTTTAAGTTTTCAGAGTCAAAGGAACTCTCAAGACAGATGTAGGAGGATCCTCTGGCCTCCATAGCTCTTAGGCTGCTCGCTGACATTTTTAGAATTGTTTTGCAAACATGTCTGCATGTTCAAAGCAGTAGCTATTTTTGAACCAGTACAATAACAAATCATGATAACAAATCATGGTAAATTTTTGACTTTTCCTTTTTGTGCTTTTGGTATTCATGATCATGACTGCAAATCTGCTTTCTATATTGAAATTAGTTCCCATTGTTATTCAGAAGTTGTAGGGGAAAGAGAGTTCATGTGCATAAGCTTTATCAGGGCATGGCATTTTCAATCATTTGTCTACATGCAAAATTGGTCTCAAACATTGGGTGTATGCATATAGCTACTCCTACATATTTGGGGCATTGTACTGGGTATGCATGTGCTCTGACTAATTTATGCCAGCCTATTCTGCAATAAGAACAGACCTTGTGGGCATTTGTGTAGGAGTGAGCATTTCACTGTTAAATAATCAAATCCCAAACCAAAAAAATTCAGTAGTATAGGTGTATAACCCAGATTGAAAATTAATGGCAGATATTTGGAAAACTTCAGATCTGAAATCCATTATTCTGCTCTCCAGATCTGGTCCAGGATCTCAGGCAGAGAACTTCCACATCACTACATGATCCTCTAACTGGGGATGTTGTAAGTTGTACCTGGTACCTTCTATGTGTGAAACAGATGCTCTACCCCTGAATCTTAAATCATATATACTGCCATTGCTGTTTTTTGCAAGCACTGTTTTGCGCATGCTACTAGCATAAGGAACTATACTACATAAACACCACATTGTCTGGAGTAAAAATTACAGGTGCTGTGAGCTGATGCAAGAAATCTTAGTTGCTTTAACTAAATAAATCTATGCTTGGATGTGTAAATGAATAAACCAATAATTCTGGGGTGGAGGGAGCCTTTCATTTTTGGCTGTGCATTCATATGACAGAAGATACCATTTTAAGATAATTTCACTCCTCTGAGAGGGAAGGGGGAAATAATCTTCTAAGATGGTGCTTGCTAATTAATGTTTTTCATTTTCATACCAGTACCAGCTGCTGGTAATGAATAGAAGGGAATCTTGTGCTGTGTTGATATTGCTGATATATAAATAAAAATAATCCTCTTTGCCCTATAATATTTAATGAGCCAGAGAGTGCTAAATGCAATAGCAGAGAGAGAATGATCTTGCAAGAGAAACCAGTATGTCTGTATGTGTTCCAAAGGGTACAATGCAAAAGGATTCTACAGGTTAATAGTGCTGAATCAATCACTTCTGGTGAGGGAGAAAATCCTACATTAGATGTTCAGAGGGAACAATAATCTTTGTCCATCTGTACATGCAAACCTATTACATATAAAGGCTCCTCTCCCCCTCCTAATAAGATTAAAAGCAGCCTCAGGCTGGGGGGGGGGGGTTGGCAGATGGGGAAGTGTTAACAAATCCTTCTTCAGCGTTGCAGCTCTGAGCTATATCAGTGGTCTCTCTGCAGATGCCTTTGGGGGCTAAATTATAAATTGAGAGCTCTGGTTACAGATTCCCAGGACAGATGGGCTTTTATGGCCACTGGCATTTTCCTGATGGGCTAATGACCTGCCTTACCCCAGACTTGGTTAGCCCAGTGGTGAGAAGAGATGCAACCTGGCTGTGCTATGTGTGAATGGTGGTACCCGGCTGAGTTGCGTGGTGTAGATGGCCTGACTATGCAAGCAGGGACACTTTCTCCTTCCTTATTGGGGGGGGGGGGGCTGGGGTGAGCCAAGGGGCAGAGCCCTTTTCCAGGGCTGGTTTTTCCTCCCAGCCCACCCCCTGCAGATTCTTAATGACCAGGGTATTAGGATGTTATTATACCTCCTATTAACTCTCACATCACAATGATGGTTTGCTATGGGTTCCAAGTCCTTTATCCCAAAGTGGAGCAAATATGGGTTAAGGAATCCCTGATTATACAATTGCCCTTTAATTTCAACCATTTTCCACCTTTGACATTCACTGCAGAGATGATGATACAAGCTTATCCTTTGGTGCTGGAATATGGGAACAGACTGTCACACTTGATGTATTTGCCTAAGTTGATTTTGTCATTGTGAAGCAACACAATAGACGGCATGTTTGCAGAACAATCCATACAGACAAACCTATGCACAGGAGCAGATGCAAGGTTTTGGTCACAGAAACGCTGCTTCTGCACTATGCACACATAAAAACACTGTTGCTTTCACTCCTGTGAAGACACATATACTTGTGCACTGAACCTTGATTGTCTCTTCTCATTTTTTTCTCATACCTTAGGTTATTCACTTTTTTCCTTCACGTGCCTGTCAAATGCAACCTCATACATAATGTAGAGGAGTTAGCCGTGTTAGTCTGTAGTAGCAAAATCAAAAAGAGTCCAGTAGGACCTTTAAGACTAACCAACTTTATTGTAGCATAAGCTTTCGAGAATCACAGTTCTCGAAAGCTCGAAATACAAATAATACATAATGTATTGTAGTAATATAGAAGTGTTATAACATTATGGGTAATTATGGCAGAAACAACTGTGGCACATACAGTCTATGGATGATGGACATTTCTAGTGCACGTAGGGTCTTCAACAACAAACTCACATTTTGGAAGATGTACAGAAGAAAGCACTGCAGTGCGTGAACAGAGTGAATATGCATGACTGATGCTGAGTCAGACCCTTTGTCTATGGAGGTCAGTATTGTCAACTCTGATAGGCAGCAGCTTCCAGCGTCTCAGGTAGAGTTCTTTCATTCCACCTGTGTTTGATCCTTTTAACTAGAGATGTTGGTCACCGAACCTGAGACCTTCTGCATACTAAGCAGATGCTCTACCACTGAGCGATAGCCCCTCCTGTTGGAGAAGTGTCTTTCCTTCACCAGTGAGTAGCTTTAACCAGGCCCAGTACAGCTGTGGTTAGGAGGACAGAAATAAAAAACAATCACACTCATTCCTAGCATTTCTTTTTGGAAGCTGGGGGTGGCCAAACCATGCATTCCACAAAAATGTACATGGCTTGTTTCTTTGCTGAAAAGTAGCAGTGAAAGGGGTCAATGTTCAGAAAAAAGAATTGTAGGAGGGGGAGCTGAACTGTTTTCCTGCTTGCCATTTTTCTACTGCAACTCTCTCCCCATTTAGGCTCCCTCTTCCTTGCATGATTCCAGATGCCTCTTGGGAAAGATAAACTTACGCCACGTATGAAACAGGTGGCAGGAGTTGCTGTGGGTGACTGGGGAAAAGGGTTGAGCACTCTCTGCCTCCTTTCCACATGACCAATTCTCCATTGGAACCTAGAGAAAACGGGCTGCATGCCTAGATGAGACCACTGGGGGGGGGGCATTATATGTCCTCTAGCTCGAGTTCTATGTCAAAAGGAGAAGGGGGGTAGAAATGTAAACAAATAAGTAATTGCATATAACTGCACTCACATAACCCCTATTCATTTGTCAAAATAACAGCATAATGTACAAGCTTTCAGTTCTGTAGAACTCTTGATTAGACAATGCTGGAGGGGGGAAACCGCTGTACAGAGTTACTCCAGTCGAGTCAGTTGATTTCAGTGGGCTATGACTTGAGTAACTGCAAAGGATTCTACTGCCTGACCTAGATCTTCTACTTGCTCCTTAGACCAGATATCTATTTTGTTTGCTGAATGGGGGGGGGGGGTAGGGCTACCAACTCTGGTTTGGGAAATTTCTGGAGATTTAGGGGTGGATCCTTAGAGCAGAGGGAGCTCAGTGGGTTATAATGCTGCAGAGTCCACCTTCCAAAGGAGCTATTTTCTCCAAGAAAACTAATATCCATAATCGAGATCAGTTGTTATTCCAGGAGATCACCAGGCCCCACCTGGAGGGTGGCAACCCTGGAAGTTGCGGTGGACAAACACACACGCTGCCCCACGCATCCTACAAATTAACACAATACTTTGTGAGAATTGAAGGAACTTGCCATTGTATTAATGATAAGGGGGAAAGAATTTAGGAGCTAACAGTTCCATCGGGAAGGGTCGGTGAGTGGGGGGGGGGCGAATACAGTGTTCACGTTCAAATCCTGAAGAAGGACTTGGGACGGGAGGAAGACCCTCTAGGCAGCGCCATGGGAGAAGCCGAGATGGGTCACTCCGTCCAGCCTCCAGCATCCCCGAGCGCGTCCGAGCCGGGGAAAGGCGGCAACACCCTTTGAAGGCCTGCCACACCCTCCCTGCTGCCCAGCCTATGCGCTTTCTCCCTGGCTTTCCTTAGGCTCCAGATAGCGCCCAATAGAGAGAGGCGCTGGCGTTGGTGCCTTCCTCCAAAGGGGAGGAGGACGAGGAGAGCGCCGGAGCGGTCCCCTCGCCGGGAGTGGGGGGCGGCTCTTCTGGGTTCCCCTTCGCCTTCTTCATCTGTGCTCAACTTTTCCTGCGGGGCTGATATCCCCCCATCTCCTCATCCCCCCATCTCCTGTGCCTAGAGAGAGGAAACCGCCTGGCGCTTCACAGGTAACCCGATCTCCCTTCCACCGCATTTACGGCTTTCTGCTTTTCGCGTGCAAGCCCAGCGAGGCAGGTGGAAAGTGCCCGAGGGAGAAACAGGGGGCGGGGGGAGGCAGTCGTGGAAGGCGAGTCTGCCTGCGCGCTCTAGGTAAAGCAACATGACCTTTCCCTCCATAAACAGACGCACGGACGGATCCCCTTGAGGGTTTCACGGGGGCTTTCGGCTGAAAGTATTCCGAGAGCCGGTCTGCGAAGCCGGCCAGAAAATTGGCCATGCTTCGCTCCTGGCAAATCAGAGCCAAGCGTGGGGTCTCCTCCCATCTAAACAAAGACCAGATATTAGCCTCCCGGCATTCTGTTGAAAGTCGCTGGATGTGACTGGGGGTTGCCCTGGCGAGGGTGGACGTGGAAGAGTACACTTGAGTGGTAGAGGGCTTTTATGGGGCGGGGGGGGGTCTTGTTTTTTTTTTTACAGTCATCTTAAAGTCAGTGAGAAACATAGGGAGTCCGTACTCTCCCAGTCCTGGGAGAACAGTGCTTTGTATACAAGCTGTGACTTGGATGCCAAGGTTTCATGGATCTGCAAGGTGACTGATTGTTCCCTGTTTGAATGACTAGATGATCACTTGTCTGATCTGATGGCACTGTTGTTGTTTTTTTAAAAGCCCTTGAGATGTGGCTCAAAGTGTGGTGATTGTTTCAGGTAGTTGGCAATGTCAGGTAGTGGCCTCTTCTTACATGCCCAGGGTAATGCCGATCACCACTTTGGGGTCAGGAAGCAATTTTCCCCAGGCCAGTTTAGCTAGGGATCCTGATGGTGTTTTGCTATCTTCTAGGCACGGAGCAGTGGTCACTGGGTGTGTGTGTGGGGGGGGGGGTAGTTGTGAATTTCCTGTACTGTGCAGGGGGTTGGACTAGATGACCCTGGAGATCCCTTCCAACCCTATGATTCTATGAATATTAGTCTGCTGTGGAACAGCAGGATTTGAGTCCAGAGCCACCTTAGAAACCAACAAGATTTTCAAGGTATAAGCTTTCAAGAGTCAAAGCTCCTTTTTCTGAAAATCTTATTGGTCTCTAATGTGCCCCTTGACTCAAATGCTGTTGCTCTGGTGCTGGGATGTCTTGCCTGTTTGCCCCACACAATAACTTGCTCCAATATTCCTACATCAGTTGCACTGTTGCTCCTAATTTATGACACCATCAGTCGCTCTTGGGTCTTTAAGCAACTTCTTCAGTCACTTGCTTAAAGGAGAAATGATTATTTCTTGCCCTGCTGACCTCCCAGTCTCACCCTCTTTTGCTTGTCTGTATTAAATTCCAAGCTGCTGGTAAAAGGGGAGGGGCAGCTTTGAAAAATCATTTACTGCCCAGTACATTCCTTCTCTTATTCTTAACCTGCCAGAGCAAGCCTAGGTACATGTTCGTGTTTTGGCGGTATTTCAGAGTTGAGAAAGGCCAATCATATGGTTATGTATCTTTTTGTGCCTGTAAGGAATTCATGGACAGAATGAAAATAAAATCCAGTGTGTATATGTATGTACCCATGTACATACATATACCTTCCCATGTGTGTAATAAAACTTCTGTTGCCTATATTAAGGCAGCCTTAAGCAGCTGGTTTGGGGGAAGGGGGACAGTAAGGGTAGCAGAGTAGGAGAGACTGTGACCTACAATCCACTCACAAGCCATCATTCCAGTTCACTTTGATGCGGGCCTATGCATGAGAATGCTCTCATAGACTGCGCCTCTGTGTTAGAGAGAAGAGGGCTTTCATGGATCTTCTTTACATAGTTATCAACTACATTGGACTAATGCTGTGCCTAGAATTCTGGGATCATTGGTTGTGTCACATGTACATTGCAAGAGTAATTTGTGTCCTTTCTGAAAAGAAACGAAAATCTGATTTGGAGAAAGGAAGATGTTTGTATGTTTCTGAGAGGGAAACATTACTGCCCTTCCTCCAGACTTTGTAAGTGTTGCCCTACCAGCTGTTGCACCTCTCATTTAATACTTGCTTGTAATCAAAATAAGGATTTAGAAACAAGCAATCTGTATTGTATCATGCTTATGGAAGAAAAGACCATGGCTCAAGGAATAAAGCTGAATGTTTGAAGTCTGGTTTGAAGTCTAGAGGGAAGGGGAAACTGTCATTGTGGCTGGGATTCAGGCCTTACACAGACTACAACAACAGTAGTTTTATGAGAGAAAAAGAGGACTGAAAAGAGATGTTAAGAAACCAAGGGGAGGGGAGAACAGATACATGCATGTTGGCTGAAGGAAGAGTACCTCTAATTCACTGAAGAAGTGAGCTGTGACTCATGAAAGGCCATATCTTACCACAGATTTTGTTAGTCTTATAGGTGCTACTGGACTCTTGCTCTTTTCTGCTGCTACAGATGGACTAACACTAACACAGCTACCCCTCTTGATATAATTAACTGAGAATCAAAAACTTAGGTGAACAAATCTTGAGAAAAATGGGAACTGGGGCAGAAAGAAGCTTAGTAAGAGAAGAAAAACAGTCTATGAAGTTCAGAAAGTTGAAAAAAATTCTACTGAGTAAGCAATGGGCCTAAGGCTAGTTTTAACATAGCGCGCGCACACACACACACACACACACACACACACACACACACACACACACCTTTTAAAGATATCTGTTACCTAAAAATGTCATCTGAGAAAGGTATCTTCAGAAATGGGTGTGTGCACGGGAGCCTTAATGCCAGAAACATTGACTGCTTTGTAGAAGAGCAACTGAAAATACTGATATGTCTCACCAGTTCCTGTAAAACTTCCACAAGTGATTCCATGAGCACTGTGGAATTCTAATTCTTTGGCTGCTGCTGTTGTTGAATCTTAGTCAGAATGTCCACCCTCTCTCTTGCTGGGATCCCTCCAAGTAGAATATGTTGTCTTGCTAGCCTGCTGATCATCTGGTGTGTGATGGTCTTTTTCTGCCAAGGAAATGTGGATATCAGCTGCCCTTCCCATTTAATGGAAGTTTCTGTAAGGCCTGAATTAAGTGTTGATGCTGGAATTTACCTGTCCAATGAGGCACACACCCAGCTTCTTGTTTAAACTGGGCTCTGTGTGTTTGTGTGTGTGTGAGTGATATTGGCATGCCCACGCAATGCCTGCCCATACTACAGACCTGCAGTGTGTCAATACTGTACACATAGCATCCAGAAGTGCTGCTTAAATGAGATGCAAGGTGTGTGTACAATATTGCGTGACTAAGTTCCATTTGCCTGCCAGCATTGTCTAAATTGGGCCCAAGATGCTGAGAAAGAGGGGCCCACTCTAGAATGAAGGTGCTACCTTGACAGTTCACACAAGTAGCAACTTATTAGAGAAGAGAACTGCTGGAAAGAAAGAGGCGGGAGAACTCTCAGCGGTTTTCTCATGGCTCCTTTCAGCACAACCTAAAAGGGAGCCAGCCAGGCCTACTCTTTTATGTTGCTAAGCAACAGCTCACAGAGACTCCCTCTCCCCTACACCATACAGCAACCTGTTGATGTTTGAATGCTCCCTAAATCACTTTAAAAAGTACCACAAAATAATACATAGAAAGATGCTCATGGAGTTTTGGCTGTGTTATTCCACAATTGTCAGTTGTATGGAACTCAGACATTTTGCCTCATAATAGTCCTGTTGTGAAGAGGTTGCTTTCCCCCCCTTCCACTCCTCAAAAACTGTAGTTTTGTTGCTGGGAAAATGCCCCTCCATCAGTTGTGAGTTCTGTAGCACCACCATCCTAGGGTTGCCAGCTCCAGGTTGGCAAATTCCTGGAGATTTGGGGGTTGAAGCCTGGAGAGGACAGGACTTAAGGAGGGGAGGAACCACAGCATGGTAGAATGCCACAGAATCCACTTTCCAAATCAACCTTTTTCTCCTGGGGAGTTGATCTCCATGGCCTGGAGATCAGTTGTAATTCCAGGAGATCTCCAGCCACCATCTGGAGGCTGGCAACTCTATGACCATCCCCCTCACACAAAGACATTATAGATTGCTTTATAAGCACTTTTGCTGGGACAGTTCAGTCATCTGCATCATCTTGCCAAGTGGTAAGGGACTTCACCACATGTCCAGCATAAGGTATGGTAAAATGGACCTCTGTAATCATCTGTTATTCGAGAGCTTTGGTTTGGATGCTATAAATGTACGCTATTATGATTATTTTTTCCATTCCTAACTAAGATAACAATTTAGATCAAGGCTTTTCAGAAGCCAGCTGATTATGTAAGTGTGAGCGAGATTTGTCGTTTGACAGACGGCTTGATTTGAAAACTTCCCCCAGACAGCGTGAGGCATCTTTCAGCTAGGCCAGATCTCACAGACTGCTGTGTTGCAAATCTGTATTTTATAACTGCATGATTGTACACTTTTCTCTTTGTTTTGTTTTGTGAAACTGAAGAAAATCTTTGGCATGTGGGATGAAATGGGCTGTTTCCCTTGTTTACTATTAGAGCTGACTTTTCACTTGCAGAAGAAACATTGGGTCCTGGTGTAAAGAGAGAAATTTGGTTAGAATTGTAAATTAAATAAAAAGAATGAGTCACTGGGAAAACATAAGGAGCACTGCCGTTTAGAAACAGAAATCATTAGCCTGGAAAGAACCCGTTTCTCTAATGACCGCCGTTACCTTTTCCTACACATTATGAATCTGTAATGTTTATGTGCACACACACACCCCCACCACTCCAGCCCAGATTTCCTAGCCATTGCAAATGAACTTATACCACTGCACAAGCCTCTGGATTTATTACCTCCAGATATTAGTGCTGCAACTCTGTGGTGAAGGTGGAAAACTGGGATATATTACTATCTATCATTAACCTCCCCAAACAACCAGGGTGGCAAAAATGAGGCTGGTTTCCTCAAAAGGTGAGTTTTTTTCTGCTAGGGAAGTAGGAACCTGGTTGTCCTTTTCGGCTATACGTGAGGGTGGGTGAACAAGCCCTTGTGTTCTACAGCTGGGATGACTTGCACACCCAAGTGCTTTGTGTAGGCTTAGAGCAGATGAAAAAACAAGGCTTGGGTTGTGGGTCTGCAGAATCTTCCTCTTGATCCCAGTAATGTGTGCTATAGAAAGGAAGCCTTGCTTGAGCCTGCGTAAACCTGCAGCATATTCACAGGTTAGGCAGCTACAAAAATCGTATTAATTTTTTGCTGAGCAGTTACATAATGGGCAAATATTTTGCACATGTAAATAATGCAGTATCAACAACATTAACCAAGACTGTAGACTGTATAACTAAATTTCCTTTAAAATGGTCCTTGCTGTAGAATTTACCAACAGGTCCCTGACATTTCAACAACAACAACAACAAGAGCTATTTGCAGTAGAATGATGTAGTGTGTTTCTCACTATCATATTTTATTTCCTGATTAAATCCCCTGTTATCTTATCTTGGTACACAGCTGGCCTAAATGGATTCACGACAAAGTCATATGGCACCTAAAAGAATGTATTGTGCTGTACGCTTTTTTGGTCATGTGCATTTGATGTTGCTGGCTAAGGTTGCCAACATCCAAGTGGGGCCTGGAGATCTCCTGAAATTACAACTGATCTCTAGACTGTAGAAATCAGGTTCCCTGGAGAAAATGGCTATTTTAGAAGCTAGACTCCGTTGTGTTATAATTTGCTAAGGCCCCTCCCCTCCACAAGCCCTGTCCTTCCCGGGCTCCACCCTCAAATCTGTTAACATTTCCCAACTCAGAGTTGACAACCATAGCTCTGCCTTCCCCCAAGCTTATGTTACGATATAATACCAGTGCTGTGCTGTGGTCAGAGTTTCAGACTAGGAGTTTTGAGACACCCAGGTTTGAATCCCTAGTCTGCCACAGAAGTTCAGCGGGTGACTTTAGGTTACACTCTCTCAGCTTAGCCTACCTCATAGGGTTGTCATTGAGAGGATAGAATGAAGGAGGAAAAACAAATTTTGCAAGCTGCTTTGGTTTCCCATTGGGTTGAAAACCAGGGCATAAATGTCAAGATTAAATCAAGAAATGTGGAAATGTCTTTGCCTTTAAGATGCCACAAAACCTTGGTCTTGCTGCAGCAGACTTACATAGCTATCATTGTTGTGCACTTCTCCACAACCCCTTTTTTCAGGCCCATGTTAAGGTCTTGAATCTCTGTGCTGGGGTGATATTGGACTGTCACCATCTACATTCCAATAGTGGCCGAGGATGTGTTCCATCTGTGTGGCAATGGTGCCCCTTATTTGAATATGTAATGGCTGGATGTTTAAAAACAAAATGGGGGGAGATAGAAAGATCTTTCAGGTTGTGGTCTTAAGGTCCTCTGTAGGATGCTCCTTTGACTTCACTGAGCTCAAGGTAGAGCTAGTATCAGTCTACACTCTTGTCCATCTCATCTGGGAAGAAAAAGCAAAAAATTGCAACCCTCCAGTTGAAACTATATAAACCAGTAGCTGATCATGTTTTCTGTAGGAAACATCAGGATAACATTTAAAGTGTGCAGGTCAACTATAAATACTGTCAACAATCATGGTTTTCTTCCACAGCCATGCCCATTTCATTAGCACCTCCTTTTCTCTCTCCCTGGTGTGTTTTGCCTTTGCTTCAGTATATCTCGTCCATCTAACCGGACAGTAGCTTGTTTTTCCTTAACTTTCCATATAGGTTCTAGCAACAGGAAGAGCAGTATGAATTTTTCTTCAGTGAAGCTGACCTTTTACTTGAACTTGGAGAAATATATTCTGTTGCTGACTATTTCTTTCAGCAGATAGAATGTTAATGAATATTCCAGGATATATCAGCTAAGCCAGTCGGTGCTAGATGCTTCACAACTGCTGCAAGGCCCCTAATCTCATTACAATACGGATTAACAGACACAAGTATTAACCATGAGGTGATTCTGAAATTCTTCCCCCAGCAGCTCCATCCAGGGAAAGATGGTTATTTATAGCCTTTGGCCACACACTGAGTTAAACATTCCCACAATCGAGGAGTGTGGCTTGGTCTGTTCAGTGGCACAGGCAATGAACCATAGCCTCATTGACCCCACCGACATGGCCTCATCTTCCATCCCAGCCAGCCCCCTCCCCAGCTATGGTGCTGGACCACCTTTAAAGCTCACCGAAGCCAGGGACCCCACACACTCCCCAAATCTCCCCCAACCCAGCCTCTCCAGCCCAGTGTCACACCCTCCCCAGTAAGTTCAGCCCCTGTAACCGCTGGCCATCCTCACAATGGAGTTGGTGTCCCAGGTGTAACCTGAACATCAAGGCATTCTGGCAAGCTCCTCACCTCCCACCTGAAGTATGCCCTCATGGTGGAGCCTGAGCGCTTGCTAGCCCTGCACCCCTGCTGGCTGGGGAAAGTACCAGTCATGGCTGAGCCTGGTCACGCCCATGTTGTTCCTCAGGATCCCCCATTCCATAGGAGTAGCATTTGGTGGAAATCCAAGGGCAAGGACAGGAAAGATCCATACTACTGATGGACATTTCAGTCTGGCTCCAACCCATTATTATTAATTAACAATTGGCTGCCCTTTAAAAGTGTACTCAAAATACATATCTTGAAACATGAGAAATGGCACCTCCATTGTGGTACATGACAATAATAATGTGTGTAAATTGCCATCAAGTCTCAGCCAATTTATAGCCACCCCACAAGATTTTCAAAGCAAGAGATAAACAGAGGTATTTGTGGTTGTTTGCCATTACCTTCCTCTGTGTAGCAACCCTGGACTTCCTTGGTGGTCTTCCACTGAAGTACTAACCAGGGCTTCCAGTATCCAACAAGATCGGGTTAGCCTGGGCCATGCAGGTCAGGTTGGAAATAATATTGTCCCACAATTAGAGAAGGCATTGTTTGGAATTTCGGGCACCCAGACTAGCACTGCTAGTGTTAGTGGCTGCTGCTTGGTGAGCCTTGAAGTTGGGCTGTATCCCGGTGATGGCAAAAGGGGAAGAGTTATCTTTAAATAGTAGTGCTGGCTGGGACTGTGTCACCCAACCCTGTGAATTGCTGAGCCAGAGTGATTCATAGGGTCAATAGGGTCTTGCTCACATATTATGAGCCGATTTTTGTGGTTGGGTGCTGTTCCATTCAACACAAAAGGATGCTTTCATGGTGCCAATGAGACACCCATTCCTTGTTCAGGCTTTCTAACCAGACATGAAGAGTACAATTGAAGTGCTATCTGTGCCATCAGGCAAGCCACTCACTACAGCATGAAAGCAAGTAGGAATGGTATCCCAGAACCCATTGAATACCATTTTTGTATCAAGACTGATGTGTGAAGTTTTGAGTTCTCCAGAACTTTTCATTAGGTTGGACGTGTTTCAGGCCATGATCTGTATCCTATAAGAACTCAATAAAAAGTAACCAACCAACCAAATTATGCAACAGATAATCTTTTTTTAACTCTCGGCCTCAGTCAGTTTTCTTTTGGTCGTGGGGGAGGAGTGTGTGCATGACATGAATGTCTTCTGGGAGTAGACTGGGGGTGATGTGAGGTAAATGCTGTCCAGCTAAAGGGAAAACAAGTTTATGTTGGCACCCATCTGTCTTCCCCTTTTCTTCCAGATGCTTTTTAAAAGCATTTGGTGTGTGTGTGTGTGGGGGGGGGGGGGTTCTTGAAGCATTATCCTGGTTTCACTGAGTGTTAAACTCTAAATGAAATGTTTTGATTCTTCATTTTCTGCCCCTTTTCAAATTTCCTTTAGGGCTTTCTTAGTGAGACCAAGAAAAGGTCAATGTCCTGCTATTGAAAAATGACTCAAGTTACAGATATTTAAGCATGCCAGACGTGAACAGTTCGTTTGGTCAGGTGGGAAAAACAACAAAATACTGAGGTCAGTCTATCCCTCCCTGCCTCAAGGGCAAAGACAAAAAGAATACACAAAATGCCTGTGACCTTAAATGTATTTTGGATGGAGGTCACTGTCTGAACTCTCTGTCTTGTTTCAATTATTGTCCCCGTCCCCCCCCCCCCGCAAAAAAAAAACCAATCAAATTACATTCTAAAGCAATATAAAACTTTAATGGGGAAAGGGTGTAAAAGTGACCGATTCAAACTTCTTAACTGTGAAGAAACCCTGCCAGTTTGCTTTCCTGCCAGGAACGAGGAAGCTGTATAAGGAAAGAGAATGTAGAGGGGGGAGGG
Source organism: Eublepharis macularius (assembly GCF_028583425.1). Classification (NCBI taxonomy): domain Eukaryota; kingdom Metazoa; phylum Chordata; class Lepidosauria; order Squamata; family Eublepharidae; genus Eublepharis; species Eublepharis macularius. Next base: position 40,333,181 of record NC_072791.1, read on the forward strand.
GGGAGTGGAAGATTACCAACAGGGCTTAATTTGAGCCAGAGTTCATCAGAGCCCTGCCCCAGAAGCTGTCTTCAATGCCAGGGCTTAAGGCCAAATTACACGTGATGTTAGGGAATCAGGATTGGATCCCTGATGTGTGACTTACCCTAACAAAACAGCTGCAAGAGTTGGGAGCGGGTGTTTGTTATGAATTGTGGCCATGGTGTTTTGTTTTCCTTTTGTCACGTTTTTATCCCATCCTGCCCAGGATAGCATACGTGAATCTTTCCTCCAGTTTATCATCCCAACAACTCTGTGGGGTAGGTTATGCTGGGAGAGAGTGACTGGGCTCAAGATCGCCCAGTGAGCATCATAGCTGAGTGGAGATTTGAACCCAGGAGCCCAGTTGGACACTAACCACTCCATTTCACTGCCTTCTGCCCCCCACATGCTGTTTTCTTGAATCAAAACGTGTCCCCTACCTGTTTTAGCCCTTTTTGAGGGGTGGGGAGAGGCATAGCATAAATACCCATGTTTTTTCCTTTCTGGGGTTTAGATCCAACCTGTGTGTATTTGTTTCATTTATATCCCACCTTTCTCCCCAAAGCAGCTTCCATCGTTCTCTTTCTTTGATTTTTTCCCACTGGTGGAAAAGGAGAAGAGTATAGGAGAGTATTCCTTTTGATCCCCTGATCATGGTTATGCTGGGGATCTTGGCACCTGCATGGACAAAAAATATGAGAAGTGAGAAGTGTAGTAAGGAATCAAGTAGGATCAAGTGGAAAAGATGGCTGGATTGAACACTATTTCTGAAAAACGTAGAAGAAGCGGGGAGGATTAATTTCAGCTGGGGAAATGCTGCGAGTTCTACCATGAACTCAGTCCCTGACACCATTAACCCAGTCCATATCCCGCTGTCAGGGCTACATTTTGAGGCTGAGTTAAACGTTGGAATGATCAATGACAGATTCTCAGTATCACACACAGTTTGGCCCTTATGCCCCGTAGTTTTTTCCTATGCTATTAACAGCTGTATGACAGAATTTCAGCACATTTCTATGCTTGGGAAACCTACAGCACAATCCTATGTAGAGTTGCGCCAGTCATTGAAATTAATGGCCTCCGACTGGCGCTGATATAGTTATTTCAACAGAATTTCATGGGGTGCAGGGGAGGTCCTGCACATTGCTGATTTTGAAAAACCGGTTTTAAATTCTGGCCCATTGATTCCAAAGGTATTTACTTCCTTTTTAAATTATTTATGGCGTACAAATTATAAATCTATGAAAAATATTTTAATTTATTCTGTATTCTTTAGTGCATTACAACATCTGTTTCCAGACTTTTATGAATTTTTTCAATTGCAATCATATAGCTAATCTACCAATAGCAACCATATCTTTAAAATACTCTGACTGCCCCCTCCTACAAAGGGCAGAAGTTTTTTCCCCTAAGGATAGGCATAAGCTAAATGAGCCACTGAAATAATGTAATGCCCATTCTTCTAATCTTTATTACTTAATTAAGTCAATTTAGTTCTGGTGTGCATGAAACTGAAGTTCTAGTCCAAGCAAAATTACTTCCATTTTGCCAATAATTATGTGCTTGAAGGCATTTCCACCACACATGGTAAAATGTTGCGTTTTTAGTCCAGTATTAACATTTCCCATCCAGGTGGGACAGAGTTGCCACATTCACCTGGGGTTGGGAAATTCCTGGACATTTGGAGGTGGAGTCTAGGGAGGGCAGGGTTTGTGTAGAAAACTCAGCAGGGAAACTGATCTCTATAGTTTGGAGATCAGTGGGAATTCTGGAATATCTCCAGGCCACACCTGGAAATAGGCAATCCTAGGTCCCCTTATTAAACACCCATGGGTGTGGTGAATAACATGCACAAAACATGCATGCCCAGGTCCTTTAGTGATCGAATAAGTTGAATAAATTAATGAAATGCCAAGCAATGGTCACTTCCAGACTAGATTACTGTAACTCACTCTATGCAGGGCTTCCCTTGGGTCTGTCTGGAAATTATAGCAGGTCCAGAATGCAGCTGCATGTGTCCTTGCGGGTATTCTGTTTAGGGCACATATGACTCCTGTCTTACAACGGTTGCACTGCCTCCCCGTAGAATTCCGCATCAGGTTCAAGGTCTTGGTTTTAACCTATAAGGCCCTTAGCAGACTGGGACCAGCATATCTATGGGAATGCCTCTCACCATATATGTCCTGAGGGGTGCTTTGATTAGCTGGAAAAAAAATCTGGTGATCCCTGGCCCTCGGGAGGCTTGCCTGGCCTTTTCGGTCCTGACACCGACCTAGTGGAACACTGTCTGCGGAATCTCGGGCCCAACCAGAGATATCCTTTCGTCGGGCCTGTAAGACAGAGTTGTTCTGCCAGGCATATGGTAGAGGCTAGGGTGTAGGTGTGCCTCCTCACCAGCCTCCTGTCCAGAGGTGGGGTATTGTGACCCTCTCCAAGCTTTCCATCAGAGTGGCTGCTCTCTCCACCTCCTGCCCTTGAATGTTAATGGGGCAGGGCATATTTCTATTTCTGCCCCCCTTTCCACTCCCTCTCCTTGGGACTTCCTTCATTTCTTTTTACTAGCCTTCTGAGATTCTTTTGTAAAGTAAGGCGGGAGGTGTTACGTTAGGCTCTGCCTTCTGCAGCAGCCATTTTTGGATTGCACTCTAAACGTTTCAAAGGTGCCTGAGCTTTCAAAAACATGGGGAACCTCTGCATTTATAATTTTCCACATACCATATTCCCTGACCAGAAATGGCCTGGGAAGAGCTATTTGTGCGCTTCCAGAAACACGACCTGTAGCTCATTCGTATGCATGCCCAAGGGGGCAAAGAATGCCCTCCAGTCCATTTCAGATGAGGAAAATGTTATGGAGAGCTAAGGTCTAAGCCCCTTCTCTCCATATACTGAATACCTGATGCACCTGGGTGGCCCATGCATATCTGGGAAAGAAGAGGGAATGTTTTGGGGTGTATACCACCTTCTTGGAACCTTGTCTTCCCATTGTAACACTCTAGTGTTGAATTTTTATTAATGTATAAAACAATGATGGATTAAGGATCTCTCAAGCAATTTCATCCATCACCTCTTCCCCTGTCACTGCCAGCCAGGTCTGAGCTAAGCCCCTGTTCTGTTACCTTGGCAAGGCTACATGGCCCTGGTTCAGATCCAGTCAGTGTTAATGCAAGTCCAGGAACCAATGCCTCCTGCATGGCCAGTAAGTAGGAGTTACCCGAGTCCCTGGAGTATACTGGCATTCTCTTCATTGTGCCACCCCACACGGTGGCTTGGGCACAGAACCAACCCTCTGTGAAAGCATTCTCAATCTGTGTTGAACATGCGCCAATAAAATCAGAATGGTCTAATGGTAATCCCTCCATCCGAGCAAGATATTAAATGCAGGTGTTGTATCCTTACAAGGGAGTTAGCTGTGCATATGCATTTCTAACAGCTATGAACCCTGCAAATTCCAAAGGAGCTGAAGTAGTAATATGTAGATAATGCAGATTTAGGGAAGGTTGCACAATATATGCTGTTTGCTGTCATTCTTTATGTGGAACCGATGTGTGCCAAATCAAATGTAATTCTAATCTTCTTTACAGCTGCTGGGTTTGAAGGGAAGTAAAGAGCTTTACAGCAAGCAAGATCATGTATTCGCTGCAGACTGTTATTCGGACTGCTGGGGCGTGAAGATGAATAGTGACCTGCAGAGAGCATGACATCGCTGGCCAACGCCATTGCTTCCCAGCAGTCTGAGTGGGTCTCCTTCAGTGATGGGCTGCTCCTCCCAGTTACCTCTCAGGGTAAATTCCTACTAACTGATGAAGTAGGCTGCTGCCACCAGTCTCTCTCTCTCTCTCTCTCTTTTTTTTGATGCAATCCCTGTATGGGCAGCCATGTGCCCCTGCAGAGACCTCCTTTACCATTTTATGCATCCCTTTGCATAAGGTGCATCCCTTTGCATAAGGTTAATATCAATGGCACACAGCCGTCGCCTTGCTATATTTACAGCATGCACCAGGAGTCAAGACCAGCCCCACCCATCATACTAGGCCACCACCATCTTTATTTCCTACTACTGGGAGCATGGTCAGACCTGCCCAGCACACAGTTTAAGCAAAGATCAATGTATTTTCCAAATCAAACTGGAAACCAATATTTTGATCTTTATGTCCAACTATAATATTTTGATCTTTATGTCCATCCCCACATTCTGCATCAAAACCCCTACTTTAACCTCAAAAGCCATCTTTTACTGTTAGAAGCCGAGTCAGTAGGCTGGACATCAGGACTTAATCCTAAGGAACTACATATCCCATGGTGTTTTGTTTGGATGTTTAATTTACGTAGCTGCTCAACCATGAAGCTCACTGGCCTTGGACCAGTCACTAAGGTTGCCAGGCATGGCTTGGCAATGAGCGCAAGACCAGGATGGTGGAGACAAGTGAACAGTTGTAGTTCAATGGTGCAATGTCACTTGCAGGGAAAAACTGAAAGTGATGCCACACCCTAGGAATTTCCAGGATCTCTATGGTAAAAACCATAGAGCTTCCATTGATTCCCAGGAGAGTGGTGTCATTTCCAGTTTTTCTCTAGAAGCAATGTCACACTGCCAGCCCAAAGTCCATTTTTCAATTTTTTCTTGGAGGTAAATGGGAGCTGGGAGTAGGGAATCCTGCACACCACGGGGCGCCTGGCAACCCTGCCAGTCACTCTCTCATAGCCTAACATTCTTCACCGGGTTTTTGCATTGATAAAATTGGGGAGAGAGCCCCCATGTAAGCTGCGCTGGGAAGGGCAACATACAATAATGTAATGCTTCAATAGTATGCCACATATTTAGTTAAAAAGGGAAGCATGACAAGAGGCTATATTTTCAGGTTCAGTGAAATAAAAATATTATTTATTTTATAGAATTGATTCCTAAGTTTCCTTCCAGCCCTACAGCTTTCTATTTCTATGAGAGAGCTGTATTTTATAAGAAATGCAGGACTGACACTAAAAAACAGCAGGACTCAATTTGAGTTCCACCACGACATGTAGTTCCGCTTACCCCTCCTTATTACAATGTTCATTTTCTGCCATAGCAACTCTGTATCATAGACTGACAGGGTTCAGAAAATGTTCACCATAAAGATACTGTAAGAAGACATATTAGAGAGGGGGAAGGGAAGATATTGATGTAGGGTTGCTATTTTCAGCAGCAAACTGCATTTTTCTTTATATAATGTAGCTCTGACCTTAAAATAACAAAGTTGTAGCTACATTGTCATTAAACCTTTACTAATAGTTACAAACGACAAAAAAACTTTTTTAAAAAAAAAGGTCAGTGTCATACTATATTATCCAAGAATTCTCTGTCTTTTGTTGCAGGCCATCCTGTGGAACCTCTTGAGCAATTTCTCTCCTCGTCTGATACATCCTCTGAAGGCATTCAAAACCTGGATGGAGAATTTCAGCCTGTTGCCCAAACTGAGTTGAGAGATGCAATGGGCAAAGCAACTGCAGACTTTGCATCAAAATGTTTGCTTGAAAATCATCAGTCTCCAAAACTTGATTTATCTTCATCCTTCAGCACCTGGGTCCAGTTTGAAGATGCCCCCTGGACCAGCACTTCACCAGAGCACACAGGTTGGAATGTTTTCCTATGTTCAGGTCTATTGACCGTAATAGAGACAAGAATGGGAACAAGTTATATTAACAGCAGTCTTCTTTCATAGTGAATGTATGTTTAGAACCTTGGTGGACAGCAAAATAGTAACCTCTACATTTCCTCCAACGACACAGCTGGAGACTCCTGGAATGTTTGATCTAGGGTCCCACAGCCAAACTTCATATGGCTTTCTCAAGAGGAAATGCCCTTACTGAAATTATTGATGGAAGAAACCATAGCCAAGGGGTTGGTTCATGACCTGCATTTTCAGTTTGGTTTTTCCCATCCTCCTGTTGAATCCAAAATAGTTCGTGCCATGGGAGAGGCATAGCAAATATGTCACAGAAATATCTTGTGCAAATAACAGCCTTGGGAAGAGGTGATGATGATGCAAGTAATAACCACATCAGTCATGCAACATGAAATCAGTGTACCATACGTATGTTAGCTGCAGGACAACATCAAGGTATTTTGTCACATACACATGAAGCTGCCTTATACCAAGTCAGACCTGTGGTCTGTCAAGACCAGTAGTATATTCTCTAATTGGCAACAGTTCTCCATGGCCTCAGAAAGAGGTCTTTCACGTCACCTTCTGATCCTTTTAACTGGTGATGCCAGGATTGAACTTGGAGCCTTGTGCATGCCAGATGTCCTACCGCTGAGCCATGGCCTCTCCCCTCCTCTCCCACTGCTATCCCAATCAACGTATACCCATTGTCTCTTCCCTGTGTGTCCAAGCTGAGACTCTGCGGCTTTGCTGGTACAGGTCCAGCTGTCTCTTCCCATGCTGCTGATGACCAGGGACAAGCTGAGCTCTTGTGGTGTGGCAACACCTTCTTCATGGTGGCTCCCCAAAAATTCTCTCAAGTAGCCAGGCCTAGATGAGTCATGCAAGTTGTGTGGTAGCAAGTTGCTTGGCAGTTGCTGCTGGGCCTGGCCCTAATGAACCCTCCTTCAAAGGCCAAAACAGCCCCCTGCTTTTACTGTCAGAAACCAAGGCTTGAAGAGTGGCAATACTGTTAATGGTTGTCTAGCAACTATCGCTGAGGGCATTCCTTTCTTAAAACTGTAGGTGCTACTTCCACCATTTTGGAGAATTTTAATCCCAAGTGACTTTTTCTTTTTAGATTTCTGATTTTTCTGCAAACCTGGGGATTTTCTCAGGTTCGTAGAGAGCGCTGTCTTGTCTGTCCATGGCCCCAGTGTCTGTATTTAAGTATCTATAGATGGGATCACGTAGAGAATTCAATATATTAATAAAATAAAACCTCAAATAACTCCCCACCCCCAAACCCTGCATTTTTAGATAATGTGCACATTCCCAAAAGGAAATAAGCGAAAAGACTTTGTTGGTAGCCTTGCATTAGTGCATATCAGAGTCTATGGACATTTAACACAGGAAGTGTCCCTAAGTGGGTGTTTCCATAGTTAAACCTGGGCCTCTGAGACTCATTGTGCGTGTGCATTCTGTCACTCCATAGCTGCTGGTTGGCTAGATGTGAGAAGTTATCTTTAAACAATTCCTTGTGCTTTTCTATCACAGCCTTGGCATTTTGTGGCAGGGTGTGCAAAGTATGGAAGCTGCCTCAAAGTAGTCCTGTGTTCTCCTAACTAAAGGCCTAATGTGGTCATGAAAAAGCTCCAAAATCACTGGGTGGGAGCTGCCAGCTTTGGGTTGGGAAATTCTTGGAGATTTGGGAGGGGGGCGGGTGGAGCCTGGGGAAGCCAGAGTTTGGCATAGGGAGGAACCTCGGTGGGGAATGCCATAAAGTCCACCCTCAAAAGCAGCCATTTTCTCCAAGGAAATGATCTTTGTAGTCTGGAAATCAGTTATATTTCTGGGAGATTTCCAGCCATCACCTGGAGGCTGGCACCTCTGTGGGAGGGCCAAAGAAGTCCAGTGAAGTCACAGATGGACTTGCATGAGAGGGAAAGCTTCAGACAGCAGAACATCCCCACAATAAATGCCAGTGTTTGCCTTATATGGAATTCACCACAATAAGATGTAGTAATGGTTACTACCTCAGATGAGGTTAAAGAAGGCTAGGCAAATTCATGGCATTCAGATCAACTGCTTTTAGCCATGATGACTAAGTTTCTTTTGGTTTGTGTGTCTTTCTCTTTAAACCCTTTCTCCAAAAACAGCTGGCTGGACATGCCCCTCCTCAGGGTCTTCTCAGAGACGGCCTGTTGCCTCAGACAGCAGTTGGACAACGTCTGAGAATACCAGCAGCCCAAGTATCACCCCTTCCTATACAGATCTACAGTCTATAAATACGGAGGACCTGACCAGTGGCGGAGTGTCTGCTGCAGATTTGACTGGTAAGGCAGACTTTGCACTTTGCTTGGTCAAATATCCCTGTTGGATAAATCATGGTGAATCTTGGAGCAGCTTTATACTCAAGATGTGTGCTTCAGAAAGAACAGGTGCCGACCACACAGCCAGAAGTTCTTTTGTAGCCATGGTCTGTGTGGATTTTTGGATCAATATGCGGTGCTTAGGAGCAAGAAGAGTAGGAGATATCTGATGTCCCATAGTAGCATATACATGCATTTATTATCCACAGATTTAAAAGGTCAGAATGGGGCCAGAGGGAATCAAATAGGCAGACATAATCTGGTTAAGAAAAAGTGGATCCCATGTTGCGTGATGGAGGGGGGTAAAGATACAGTCCGTCTCTTCACAGGTGATGTAAACAATGCAGGAATGTTGGCCCCTTTTTTGCTGTTCTTCATCAAATTATAGGCTAGACTCCTGGGAACCCAGGAATGGATTGCTGTTTGGACAGAAGTTGCAGGTGGGCGGCCATGTTGCTCTGCAGTAGATGAGCAAAGTTCAAGCCCAGTAGCACCTTAAGGACCAACAAAGAGTTTCTAGGTATAAGCTTCTGAGAGTCAAGCTCTCTTCATCAGATACACATAAGAATGGAGATCTGAGACTTTTATTGAAATCAGAAGATGGGTTTTGCAAAGAGCTAAGATAGGATGTAGAGGTACACTGTGAAATATAATTAACTTGATTAGCTAATTAGCTAATATGGTAAAATTAGCATATTTAGTGGAAGAAGAATCTGATGTCCCTATTCAACCCTGAGAGGTCCATTGTTCTGAATTTGTATTGTGTTTTGTTTGTACAATGTTATTAATCTGTGGCTAATGAACAGGGGCAGTGGTGTGATGCGAGGGACAACATTCAAGGGTTAGTTGTGACTTTCAGTTTCTGTGGAAGAAACCAAGCAAGCAGGGCTGTATGCCCATTGTGGGGAAGATATGCAAATAAATGATTTAATGGGGCTTGGCATGCTTATTTTGGCTCTTGATCCTCTGTAATGCAGTGTGGAAAATCAAATACTTTTGTGATGGGAGTTAAGCAAGAGATTTTGTAACAGAATAGAAAGTATTGGGCTTCTTTGTAAAATGGTTGATGGAAATTTTTGGTCTCCTGCAAATGCACGTAGAACATAGAAACATAAGAGCTAGAAGGTACCCCAAGGATCACTTGGTCCACCCCCTGCACCAAACCGGAAATTCACAGCTACCCCCCCCCCCATTCCCCCCATGACCCTGTTCTAAGCCCAGAGCTCCTTACCTGAAGTAAAATATTATAAAGGGCGACTGACTTTGCAGCCTTAACACGAAGCTGCCATCTTCTGGGCAAGCAGTAAGGATCACTGGGTGTGTGTAGGGGGGGGGAGCAAAGTAACTGAATTTCCTGCCTTGTGCTGGGGGTTGGACTAGATGACCCTAGAGATCCCTACTGAATTAGGCCATCTATGAAGTTCAGTACGGAGTGGCAGCCTTAACATGAAGCTGCCTTGTACTGAATCAGACAGTCTATCAGTACAGACTGGCAGCTGTTCTCTTGGATTGGAGGCAGAAGGTCTTTCACATCACCTCTTACCTGATCATTTCAGTTGGAGTTGGAACCTGGAACCTTCTGCATGCAACGCAAATTCTCTGCTGCTGAGCAACGCCCCCCTCCCCCCAGTTCTGTTTCTGGTGGGTGGATCAAACTGCTAGGTGGAAGTAGTTCAATGGCACCGCATTCTTTGGATCCAAGCCGTTGAGCTATCAAGTACCCTGCAAAACCCATTTAAGTAGCTGGCTCTGAGAGGAGCCTCCTTTAATTAACAGGATGAAGGCTTGGAAAATACGAGCAGTAATCAGTGAAAGGGTGGTCTGAAGTTCCTTTTTTTCATGAAGGCTTTTTTGGTCCTCAATAGCTCACCATTGTGACTGAGAGCAAGCTAGGACTGTGCAAAGCTCAATGCCATTCATGGAGGAAACGTACACTGCATGCTATGCAGGGCTCAAGTCTTTGGCTCCACAATGAGCTGGTTTCCCAGGGTGAATTAAATACAAGGCTGAGAAGCTTTCGTTCCCTTGATGTAGATTCCAAGTGGCAATAGATCAAATCGGTGAGGTTTTAGTGGTAGCACTAACTGCTATTCCTTGTATGCTCAGGCTACTGGAGTGTGTTTTGCCCATTGCACAAAGGTGGCATTTGCCGTAATCAAGCAGTGACCCTGCTCTGTCCTCAGAGACTGGCCGGACCACATAGCCAGTGGGGAAGAGGAAGAGGGGGATCCTCCATCTGAAACAGGAGGCTCAATTTCTTTGCAGCTTAAAACCGGCACATCTCAATCATGGGAAAAGATGAGATCACGCTGGTAAAAAACCCCCAAAAGAATGTGGTATGGCAGTGATGGGAAGCTGACAGGATCAATTTTAGACTTCTCTGCTCTTAAGCAAAGGGCACTAATTAGAAGCAGATTTCATGTCAAAGGAGAGAGAGGAAGTCTGAGGAAGAACACACAGGCCACAAAGTTGGTGGCCCTCGTGTGTAGCTTCATTCCTAGATGATGACAGAGGGGATGAAGATTGATTTGTATTTTCTGATTACTCTGTCGCTAAGATGATCAGGGGTTCAGTTCAGACAAGCCTCCCAATAGGGGCCACAAAGCGACTGACAACATTTTCCTCTCCTCCATTTTTCCCTCACAACAACCCTGTAAAGTAGGTTAGGCTGAATGCATGTGACTGGCCCAAGGTGCAGGGAATCAAGCCTGAGATGCCCATATCCTAGCCTGTCTCTCTAGCCACTACACCCCACTGGCTTCCCATGTGTCCTACCCCTTGTCTTCTGCAGTTTCAGTTTCCAGGTTAGCTCTAAGTATAATTTGCTGCAGTGTTCAAAGCCCTTTTCAGATGTTGCTTCCACTCAGAGTGAGAGCCCAGAATCTTCATGGAGATCTTCAAGGTAGTTGGAGTCACTTCATCTCATCGGGCACATATTTTGTGCATGTGTACTGGTTTGGTGCTCACAAACCGACCACTGGATTGTCCAGAGTTCCGGTTCATGCATACCAAAGCTTGTATGAGCATGCAAAATATGTGTTCCTCCTCTTCAGACAGCATGGTGACCACATGTATCAGGAATGTTGCAGGCTGGACATGCTCTCAAGACCCACTGCTGCTGAGCTCACAGTATGCGTGGATGTAATGTCTGAAAAGGGCTCTGACCAGCAAATCATGGTTAGCAGTGTCCCTCCAACCTAGAATCAGAAACAAACTTCAAATCATCACCACGAAGGAAAAGCACTCAGTCGAGCTTGTGTATTCGGACATCACAATAAACTGTTACAGTGTGTGCCGACAGCACAGTCTCTGTTCTGCAGTTCCAGCAGCCATATTCACCTGAGCATTTCAGTTATTTAAACCCCACGAACCACAAACTGGTTCGTGAACTTGCCCCAGTTCATGGGAGCTCGTGCTTCCTGGTTCGTGGAAACCCACAAACCACGAACTGCATGGTTCGGGATTTTTGTGGTTCGTGCCCATCTCTAGCTACAAGTAGCCCAATCTGATATTGCCAATGTAAGGTATTACAGGCTTGCTCACAGTAATGTAACCAGTTTGCTCACTGGTATTAATGCAAGGAGATTTTAGCTGAAGAAATTATATGCACATTTAGGTCCTGGACTCTGTTATTATTTGGCTTACATAGATTGTCTAGAATGCAAGCATTTCCAGAACCATTTTTATATCTGATTTAACACATCATGCACTTGGGAGGAGAACAAAGCATTGTATTTAGCTGGTGGGATACTGGCTTCCTTGGCTGAAATCATCAGTTGGACTGAAATTGGAGCTCCAGGTAGCATTTGAGTAGGTAGGCGCCTGCCCAGACACCTACTGGCTCCAGCCTTGAGGTTTGCTGATAGTTATCACAGAGCTCAGAAGTGGAGATGGAAATTAAAAAGTGCACTGCTATAATTTCCTGAAATGCCCTGAAGCGGATTTTAGAGCAAAGATATTATTTAATGGATGTTCTTGAAATGCCATAAATGCAAGCAATTTAACCCCTGCCTACCTTCAATGATGATGTGTAAAAGTTCAGAATGAAGAAGGTTGCTGAAACCATCCCAAGGAGCATTGATCACAGGGAAGAGAAGCAATTTCTACCAGAACCCAAATGTGCTTACTCATAAGTAAGGCCCCTGAATGCAAGGTGTGTTTAGGACTGCAATTTTAATACACAAGATCATTCCTCTCCACAAAAATAAAACCAATACCTCTGATTTTCTACAGTCCATTTCAGACATTACAATACTGCATGTAGATTCTCCCCATACATGTGATCACCATGTTGTCTGAACAGGTACAACTCACACATTTGGCACACATGTACAGCTTCTGTAAGTGTAAACTGAACACTGGATTTTTCGGGGTCCTGGTTCACACATACTGAAGCTATACACACATGCAAAATACACACATTGCCCCTGTTCAGATAACATGGCAACCATGTGTATTGGAAGCAATGAGAGTCACACTAACTCCAGAAATACATGGCTGCTAGGATCCCAGTATGCATGGGTATAATATCTGAAAAGAACTTCTCAGCTGTTCATTTGAATCTGCACACTGTGAGAACCAAACAGGAATTTGAGGAATTAGGGGCGGGAGCTGAAATAGACATCATGGCTTTAAATAGCATGAACAGGATAACAGGTAAAAAGAGAAGGGGTTTGGTGGAGAACAATGAATGCAGAGAGGGCAGGAGACATCATAGGAGCTGTGAGTCAATAGTGTCTAGAAAAGGGGGTGCAGAATGCATTTAGAAAATCCACAGTTAGAACTGTAGTGTTTCTCAAAGGAAAAACTGTCTTAACTTGCAGTAAGCGGTTTTCACATGTTTGTATTTCTTTGTTCTAAACAGATGTTGGATGGTGTTTTTTTTAAAAAAAAATCTATATCGATTGATTTCTAAAGAAGATATGTTACATGGGAGAGCCATTGTAGTAGACAAGGAGACGGAGCGTTGAGTTCCAATATTTCTTCAGCCACAGAATTGTTATGATACCTGGAACAACTTAATCTACCCCACAAGGTTCTTTCCCTGGGGAGAGGGGGGATGAAGATCATGAAGTTCTTTGAACATTGAAAGTGTTACAGGAAGTTATAGTGAATGTCTGAAATTTGCTGAATATCAACATTCATGTGTGAATGAATGTTGACAGTCCCCTCTACATGGAGCCACATCGAATGATCAAGAAATGTAATGCAGAAAGGTTCAAGGGTAAAACCACTCTCTTCTGCCTCTTTCATGGACAGAGCTGGGAAACTTGGGGATTCTTGTGAGGACCTCACAGTGTCCTTCCACTGGATCCAACCCAAAAATATGCTAAAGTATTCATTTGCAGATTTAAAAGCCCTCTATAGTCAGGAAGCCAAGTCCTCTCTGTACTCTACCAGGGCACTTTAGTAAACTTTGAACCATCATGCTGCAGAACTTTACAAGAATTGCAAAAGGAAGACGTTGATGTATAATTGTTCTCCATAGACAATAGCCATGCATCCCCGTTCTTCTTAAGGATGGAACTGCAGAGAACTCTGAATGAGCAAGAAAGCAAATACCATTTGTGTAAGGATTAAAGAGGCTGCATTGCAGGAAGAGTCAGGAAAATGTCTTTGTGGGCAGGAGGAGGTTGTTTGCCAGTTTTGTTGCTTCCAAGCAATGCAAAACAGAGGGTCTCCCGTAAAGTACAAGTACTGGCTCTGAAAGTGGGGCAGTTTGATTTCCCCCAGAGTGCCTTTCAACACTTCCTTTGTGGCAGGGTGTTCTCTAACCATGCAGAATTAGAATGTGGTTGGGAAACTGTGAACAAAAGAACATGGGGGGCTCTGGAGGCTTTGCGTTCATGAACTTATTTCTTCTCCTTGCCTGGGTTGATTTGTTTGCTGAGGCTCGGTTGCCTCCAGCAACGTAGTATCAATGTGAACTATGGGGTATCTGTGGAGATCTGCCAGACTCCCTGCAAACCTTTTTCAGTTTGTAGCTGCTTCTGCGGGTGAAACGGTCGGACATTTTCTTCTGCTGATGATATTGCTTGGCCTTTTCTCCTCCGCTTCTCTGAAGTACGTGAAAGCAGCGTGGTGTGTTACAGAAGCAGACCCTGTAAATGATCTCCTTGACCATCCCAGTATCCTCTTGTGGTCATAATGCCTTTGCTTAAAAATTTAGCCTTGGGGAGAAGCAACAGTTGAACTTGCACTGAGATTACACTCCCCCGCCTGTTCCTCTGTTGTATTCCTTCTGGTGTTCTATCTGTGACTGGCGAAGGGGCCATGCAGGGACAGCTCCAGTTGTTGGTCCTGCTACTTGAGCCTCCCCCATTTCAGGTGACAGGAGCAAAATAGCTGTAGGGTATGCGAAGGTCTATGGGTTATATGGGAGAGAGGGATGGGTCAGTGGGCATGTAGGATGGTGCCATGATACTAAGCTTCTATTACGTGCTTGCACGTTGAAGTGCAAACATAGGGTAATATTCACCACACCAACTGAAGCTTCCAAATTAACTTAAAAGGAAGCACCACATAAAGCGTATTACGATAATATAACCTATGTCATCATGACTAGTCTCTGTGCCTCAATTTTTTATTTGTAAAGCTATAAGAAGAAAATTTCTCTTCAGCCCAAGATGCTTGAAATTTGTTCTCTATGGTGAGATAAGAGATTGCCATAGATGTTCCTATTAGGGTGTGCAATCTGAGCCTCGAAACCAGCAAAAAAGACAGATCTATGCCGACCCAGCATAATCTGGCTATACAGGTTCTTCAGGGTGAACCCCGGATTGGATTCAGGCACCTGGATTCCCTGGGCCGGATTATCTGGCAGTAGGTAGCTGCCGCAGAGGAGGCAGAGCAGCAGCGATGGTGAGAGGGTAGCAGCAAAAGGTGTGCCAAGCTCTGTGCCACTCAGTGCGAGGGTGATGGGGCAAGGGAGGAGCCTCTTCAAGTCGCCATCACTGACTGCCTTTTAAACTCTGCATCTTGGCAAGCCTCACACACACAAACACACACCACCTGCTTCAGTAAAAGGATTCACTATGCGATTCTCTGGTTTGACAGCAATAAACTTGCAAAGGAGTTATGGTGAACTAGAGAATCCCAAGCAAGGAGAGGGGAGCCGCAAAGTTTAAAAGGTTTAGAAATATTTCCTCCATAGGAAACAATGGAGAGTGGTTGGGGGAAGCTTATTCAGGGGCCCATAGTATTGGATCTCAGGATCCTGCAATTTTGGGAGTCTTTAGTGGAGAGTCAGGAGTAGGTTTCCTGCAAATTTGGTGGTGATTGCTTTAAAAATGCACCTCCCCCCAGCCTCTCGGATATTTCCCATAGGGAATAATGGCCAATTCAGTATTCTCTAACCCAGATTAGAGACTCTGACCCAGATTTCAGGGAACCTGGATTTTATTTTTAAATCTCTGAAACCTGGATCTGGATTACGTGGAATTTTTTTTTTGGTGCACACCCTTAGTTCCTGTAATTCAAGCAAATACTATTATAGTCCACACCTTCTCCCAATAGAGATCCCATTTATCACAAGGAACTACAGGTGAGGAAAGAGGACAGGGCAAAGGTTCCTATTTCTTTTTTTTCTTGTCGTGTTCTCTCTCTCTCTCTCTCTCTCTCTCTCTCTCTCTCTCTCTCTCTCTCTCTCTCCCTCTCCCCCCCCCTCTGTCTCTTAACCAACAGCTGAACTCTGTGGTGCAGTTATGAATTTTAGAAGAGGTCCTGCAAAACAGTGCTTTGAAATGATCACCCACTGGAAAAGCAGCCAAGCAGTCCTTCTGCCTCCTAATCTTCCTTCATAAGGGTGACTGAGCACATCTTCATTAAACTGTTGGTGCTGCTGTGATGGGGGATTTATTTGGTCACGGCCTTCTTTCAGACTGTGACCTTGATGAATCAACAGTAATGCATGCACTCTGAATACCCGTTGTGTGGTTTCCGTGGTGCTGAGAGCAATTAGTATTTCTGCACATGTATCTTGGAAGGGGAGGACCCGAGGTCTCCATCCCCCCACCTTTTAATGAGCAGGCTAGCTGTCATATGCATTGAATTTCATTTGTGTAATTGAATAGCATGTGTTTAACTTAGCTTTTTCAGTAAAATTCATGAAAGACCCCAGGAACATGTGATGCTCCCTTTCATATCTGGATCCTCCTGTTTGCATACACAGATCTCTGTGTTATAGGTAAAGTGGAGTGGGCATCCTTGATTTTGTCGAATAAAATAAGCTTTCACAGCATGCAAACATGCCCTTTTGTAGGGACAGTTCTGACTCCAGGGAGATCAGCTTATATGATGTTCTATTGCATAGGTGCCTATTTCAATAGGAAAAAGAGTGGATTGATTTTTTTGGTCTATTTTTCAGAAAAGGGACTTCAAAAGAATAGTATATTTTTATGAGTGCTAGTTGTTACAACTTTGGTTCCATTTTAATAATGATAAATCTGGCAGTGTTGTGTAATAGCCACGAGTTGTGATCTTGGAGTTCCCCAGTTCATATTTCACAATGGCAGGCGGCATTGTTTGTAAATTGCTGTCAATTTGAAGCTGACTTACCGTGACCCTGTAGGGTTTTCCTGACAAGATACTATCAGAGGTGGTTTGCCATTGCTTACCTCTGCATAATGATCCTGGTCTTCCTTGGTGGCCTCCCATCCCAGTTCTAACCAGGGCCAAGACTGCTTAGCTTCTGAAATCTGGTGAGATCAGGCTAGCCTGGACTAAGCATCTTGTACTGTTAAATATTTAATTATTATATCAAATATTTAATATCAAGGACTCACCAGAATTTGTCTCTTTGGCTAACATGGTATGTAGACTGGTTTACTTCTCCAACAAAAGTAACTCATTATGTTGTAAGTTGGACAGAAATACAAGGTATAAGGGCTAAAATGTAAGCTAGGGGGCACTGCACTCCATTTTTAAGTGGAGCCCCTATCCCGCTGATTGTAACACAGTCATCAGAAATACTGCTTAGCTTCTGAAATCATAGTACCCTCTTCTGGCCACAAGGTAGTATTACCAAACACCAAACATCTTTGCTTCAGACTCTTGAGGATTTCAATCCATGGTGTCTGTTCTTTTCGCATTTGAAAGACTCTGCTATTCCCCTACAAAGCCGAATCTTTGTAGACAATCCCTCTCAGATTCTGTCATTCTGATCACATAAGCAAAATCACATCCCTTTATTCAGAATTAATTAAACCAAAACAAATGGCTTTCCCTTGTTCCATATACATAGCCGCTATGTATAGATAACTTGAAACAAAAAGTGGCAAGAAAAAATGGAAATTGTTGCCCTCGGGGAAAGAGGTGGACTTGGTTAATTATTAGTTTTTCTTTCCTTTCTCTGATGTATGTAAGTGGAACCCTTGGCATTTTGCAGATGGAGCACTACCTTTATTCTTCAGGGTGAGAAAAGGGAGTAAAGTTAAGAAACTAAATCAATTTAATCTGGGACTTCTTAGAGAGACAGCCCTGTGTTAAGTGTGTTGTGCTTGGCTGGTGACTACTCTTGGGGAATGAATTAAGTATGGACACTGATTGGCATCCAGAAACCAGGGAGCAAGGCTGTGGTAGACTGTCACATCCTTTTGGCTTCTCCAGCTTTGCCACCTCCATTGCCAGAAACCTCAAGCAGAAAATTGCTCTTGATAAGAGGTTTATACAGGCTGGGTAAAGTTGTAGAAAGGCAAAAGGAATGTTAAATAGAGCTGTCAGGTTTGCTAAGGCTATTGGGGCTTCTTCAGGGTTGCCATTTTATCCTTAATAATTACAGGATTAGTGCAAAGATTAGCTTCTCAAATTCTGCCATTAAATGCCTCCAAAGAAGCTTGGTCTGGTTCCAGTACAAAGCTGGAAATCATGTGAAAGTATCAGGTAGATAGAAGGGCCTGGTGATTTTTTTTCCCTTCAGGAACTGGAGGAATCTGTAATCTGTAAAAGGCAGGTTCATGTGAACTCCCCCTTTGAGGAACATGCATATGTGCTGTCTTTTATTGACTGATGTAGCCAATTGACTGATATATTGTGGATCCTCCATCAAGTTTTGCTGTGTCACCCAGCACGTACCAACTTTACCATGTTTTAAGCGTAGAATTCTTGGCTGCGAATGTTCAAAGTGCAGCTGTTCTAGCATCCCCTAGCTGGTAGGGCCAGTAGGGATTCCTGGAGCAGCATGCTGGCCTTCAAACAGTTTAGCCCAGGAAACTTACTTATCTCTCTGTACCTGTATAAAGATAGGTACATTTTATTGGCTCTAGCTAAGTTCTGAGTGGCTTATAAAAGTGAAGATCATAAAAAGGTTAGAAGAATGACCACTACCTTGGAAACTACCCTGCTTAGTGGCGTTGCAAATCTGAATACTTGGGGTTTGGGGAGCAACAGCAGGAGGAGGGGCTGTTGCTTTCACACCTTCTTTATGGACTCCTCAGAGGTATCTAATTGACCAACAAAGGAAATAAGATGTTGGACTAAATGAATCTTTGGTCTTTCCCAAAATGGCTCACAGGCATCTTAATTTAGGCCAATCCCTGGATGTCAAATACCTTTTAGGGCTTTATATCTCATAACCAGAACCCAGTAATAACCCCAAAATAAAACAGACAAGTATTTCCCAATAACATGAAGTAAAGTCACATACAAATAAGATAATGGTAAAAGCCAATAAGAACAGTATAATATGGTAACAAAAGGCCAGCATTGAAAAGCCTTCCAGAAACAGTAGCAATAAAAATACGCAAAAGTAAAACCAGCAGCAAAAAAAATATTCTAATGAAACGTGTGTGCGTTATGTGCCATCAAGTCATCTCCGACCTATGACAACCCTATGAAGGAAAAACCTCCAAAATGTCCTATCATTAACAGACTTGCTCATATCCTGAAAACTGGAGGACGTGGCTTCTTTTATTGAGTCAAGCCATCTCGTTTAGGTCTTCCTCTTTTCCTACTGCCTTACACTTTTCCTAGCATTATTGACTTTTCCAAAGAATCTTGTCTTCTCATGATGTGCCCAAAGTACAATAGCCTCAGTTTTGTCATTTTAGCTTCTAGGGAGGATTCAGGATTGATTTGATCCTATATCCTATATTTGGTTCCTATATACCAGTAATTTCCACGTATACAGTCTTTTTGGTTGCCTGAAGCATACATAAAACAATGAACAGGTTGTTTGCTTCGCAAAATTCTATGAGTCGCTCTCCTACTTCATTTCGTGATCCTAGTCCTAATTTTCCAACTATGTTTGATTCTGCTTTATCTCCTACTTTTGCATTCCAGTCACTATGATTATCAGCATATCTTGTTTAGGTGTACGATCAATTTCTTCTTGAACACTTGTGTAAAAGTTTTCAATTTCTTCCTCCTCAGCATCTGTAGTTGGAACATAAACTTGAATGATGGTTATGATAACAGGCTTTCTCTGAAGTCTGATTGATACTACTTGGTCAGACTTTGTGTTGTAGCTCTTGACTGCTTGTGCAATGTCTCGCCTCACTATTAGAGCAACATCGCTTCTTCTGAGTTCAATTCTGCACTGATAATGTCCTGAGTCAGTCCACATTAGTTCACTCATACCCAGGACTGCAATGTTTAAATGTTCCATTTCTTGTTTTACGAAATCTAGCGTACCTGTCTTCATACCTCTCACATTCCATGTTCCTATTATGTGCGTTGTACACCTTTGGACATTCCTTTTGCATCTATTCACGTCTGAAACTGGACATCCTTTCAGCTTTAATTTAGTCCCATTATTAAGAACAGCGCTATTCATACTTGTCCTCTGCTCTTCCCCAGCAGCCAATTGAGTGCTATCCGACCTGGGGGTCCTGTCTTTCAGCACTATATCTTTTTTCATTTTGGATTGTCTCATCATAGGGTTTTCAAGGTAAGAGATTAGCAGAAGTGGTTTACCATTGTCTTCTTCTGCGCAGTACCAACCAGGGTTAGTTGAAGTGACACAGCCGTTGTCTGTGAAACATCCTCTGCCAGTGTCACCTTCCAGTACTGCTGCTGCCCAGTACCAGCCTTCAAGACTTTTTCCACTCCCATCACTATCGAAACAGTCAATTTTTTTTCTGCTGATGTGACCATTGATTCCTGAAGGGGGTAGATAGTCGTCTGGTGTCTCAGCTTTGACCACTCCGCCTTGAGTGACTCTTCCAGGAGTTTAGATTCTTAACCACGCCTGCGCTTCTGACGGTGTTGCTCTTATCTTCACTGACACACTCAAACCCCCTCCCACATTAAGGTGTGTATCCAAGAGGGAGTCTAATGAAATAATGGGTCTAAAAAAAGTATTATTTATCAATAATAGAAGAAAAATCCCAGGAGGAGAGAAAAGGGTAACTGGTAAGCTGTATATGACAGAAGTATTTATTTTATTCATTTGGTGGAATTTGCTTGAAAAATGACACACACAACCAGATAGTTTTTCCTATTGTCCCCTATCCTACTATATAAAAGGCAAGCCGTATTGGCAATGACTCACTTTTTATCCCTGCGCAGGTGCACTGGCAGGCTCCTCCATGGGGATAAAAAGTGAGTTGTTGGCAACATGGCTTGCCTCAGAGGCCCTGAGGAGGCTATGGCAGCAGCAGGAAGGTCCCTGCCGCCTTCACCAGGCCTCTGAAGGGCCAGAATTAGAGCATACTCTGTTGTGGAGCTGATACTTTGGAATGGCTTGCTAGAATGTGTGAAAAGAGCACCTTCACTCCCAACTTTTTGGAAAGCATGTAAAAACATTATTATTTCTAAGAATTTTTTCTGGAGGATGAAGCAGCTTTTGAGAAAGTGTTGCCAGGAAGGCTTGGCTGCAATTTTATTTATTGTTTGGGCATTTCTATGCTACTTTTGTAGGGACCATATCACTCCAGTCTTGTTCCATCCACACGAGCTTCCAATTTACTTCAGAACCAGCATACTTTAAGTTCCCGCCTCCTCCCGTATGATCCTATCTGACCATATAGTCATGTTTGCAGCCTTTCTTCAGGTTCCCCTGTCATCTGAAGGGAATCAGGCGGCCCACCACATAGAAATTTGCCTATCTTCCTTGATAGTTTTCTTTCCAAAGAAGAAGACCTTTTTGTTTCATGTAGTGTTCCTTATTGACCCTCCTTCCTGATTGTTTTTAATTATTATATAATATGTTTGGTTTGAATGCTTTTTTAAACTGTTCATGTTCTTGAGGCCCAAGTTGGATGGAAATGTCTCCCTTATGGGACCCAAAGCAGCTAATAAGAATTTCCAAAACAATCCATTTTAAACAATATAACTTAAGTGTAACAAGAGAATTATTTTAAAAAACACATTCTGGGTAGGTCTTCATTCACTGGAGTGGCTATTTTAGACCCCAAGTTGTGAGCCTTTTGGCTCTTCTGCCTTTACTAGGAAGTCTTTACTAGGAAGAGGTAGGAACAAAGTGGTAGGGTTACCAGTCTCAAGGTGGAGCCTGGAGTTTTCTTGGAGTTACAGCTGATCTCCAGACTACAAAGATTAGTTCACCTGAAAAAAATGGCAACTTTGGAAGCAAACTCAGTGATATCATACATCCCTGCTGAGCTCCCTCCCATCCCCATATTTTGCCCTCCCGAGGAACTGCACCCAAATCTCCAGAAAGTTGCCATGCCGTAGTTGACAACCGTAAGAAGTAGTTTAGGGATTCCTCAAGAAGAGGAGGAGTCTACACAGCAGCTGGAAGCTGGATCTGCAGAGTAGCACTTGAGGGCAGGGTTGTCGCCTAGGAGTCTCTGGGTCCAGACTAAAGTTGCCAACTTCCGGGTGGGGCCTGGAGATCTCCCATAATTACTACCAATCTCCAGACTACAGAGATCAGTTCCCCTGGAGAAAATGGCTGCTTTAGAGGACAGACTGTATGGCATTATATGCTGTTGAGGTCCCTCCCCAAACCCTGACATTCCCAGGCTCCAGCTTCAAAATTTCCAGAAATTTCTCACCCAGAAGTTGGCAACTCTAGTCCAGACTCATAGTGCAGATGAAGTGGCCATGAAGACTGGTTGAACCAGAAAGGCTCTCCGCTTGACCCAGGGCTTAAATGTCCTGAAGAGGAAGAAGCTCCACCTGTTCCTGGGCAACATCTAGCCAGGGCTTGATTGAGCCCCGATATTGCAAAGAACAATATGCTCAACAATATGCTGGCTGGTAGCAGCAGGACAACAGGCCACCAGTAGGGCTTCAAGCATGAGCCTGCTTACTGACAGGTGACCCACTGATTAGGTGGGGGCTTTTACCAGCAGTGTAGTGATTTGGCTAGCAAGAAGATGACATTACTTCTGGCACAACTGGAAGTGATGTCATCACTTTGATGGAGACACTTTAACATTCAACCAAAACTCTAGAGTTTAACCATAGTGTTTTTGTGAGGTGCCAGAGCACTGCCAGCAATGCAGTGACATCACTTCTGGTCACCAGAAGTGATATTATCACATTGCCAGCAACACCAAACAACCTCATTACCTACCCACTCTCATTTTTATTTTTTTGCCCAGCTACACAGCAGTAGGAACAGTTAGCACGGGGTGGGAGGTCTCCCACTGAAGCAGGAGGCCTGGCACTCATAACCTCCAGCCTGGCGCTTTGTCATTTTTGTCCTCAGGGCTGCCGCCTGCTGCCTCCAATGCTCTCATTGGATGGGTAGTAGAGAACCTGGGTGCTGGTGGCCCATGGCCTGGCCGCTGAGGAAGGGGGCTGACTGCTGCAGTGTCTGGCACATGACAGCATTGTCTGGAGCTCAAACTTTAGGGACAGGCCCTTTGGCCAAGGGGCTGTAGGTCTGAGGAGGGTACAGTGGTGCCAGGTGTTCCCAGAACCCCCTGATATTGCCCCAGGGTGGTCCCTGGCTCATCCTGGTTGTTCCTCAGATGAGGAATTCATTCCTAGGCCTCAGTCTGGCTGAGGAGGAATTCTAACAGCTCTTGCCCTTCAGCTTATGCCCAGGGGCTTGCATGATTGGCCATGTCCAGGCTTAAGTTCCTGCAAGAAGAGGAAAAAACATAGTCAGCTGAGATGGTCCAGCTTATGCTAGCAAGCTAGCAGGATTCTAACAACTTCCTCTTCTGCCCCATATGTCCAGGCTTAAGCATCTGTAAGGAGAAGAAATAACACACTCAGCTAAGAGGATACTCAACGTCTGCAGGCAACTTCAGAGGCTCTTCCCAACTTCATCCTCTTCCCAAAATGCCTCTGGCAATGCCCAGGCTTAAGGACCTGCAAGGAGAGGACAAAAACATAGCTCACATGGTACTCAGTTTCTGCTAGCAAGCTAACAGGCTTTTTCCAATTTCCTCCCCTGCGTGTCTGTGTATGGTGTTCTAACTCTCTTATGGCGATATTTTTTTTTTAAAAAAATTACAACTTGATGTTGCCTGTGTGAGCCACCTGGAGTCTCAGGAGGAAGGAAGGCTCTAAATACTTTAATTAATTAAATTAACGTTCGTGCTGTTAATTAATATGCTGTGACGTTCACCAACATATTCTCCCCTCAGATCCAAATTTGCCTCAGTACAAGGCTAGCAGAGAAATTATTACTGCTTCTGTGACACACAATTCTATTGCACTGCTTGATAAAGAAAATTGTACTCCCCGGGGGACCTCTCATTAGGGAAGCGGAAAGGAAGGGAGGACTGTGGGTGTGCGTGAGCCGTGTTTTTCAGTACTGTCGGGTCGATCATTTGGAATTCTTGTGGGTGGGCTAGCAGGGTGTCATTAGTGGCTATTATATTAGGGACAATGCAGCACAAGGGCCAGAAGGGTTCATTTGTGGGTCAGTGATTAGAACCTACTGGTGGTTCTGCCAGAGCAAAGTTTTTAGGCTGCAATGCAGATGGGCTGAATTAGCCAGTGTCTCCTCTAATAGATTCATTCATTAGTCAGACCAAAAAATGGATTTTAAATTTAATTTTAATTGGAATTGTCTCCCAGAGGAATGAGGCAGTTGGCAATGATGCCATTGTTGTAAACAAAGCAGCCTTAAGATTCCTCCCCCCCTCCCATGCACGCACGCGCACACACACACACACACACACAAA
Source organism: Eublepharis macularius (assembly GCF_028583425.1). NCBI lineage: Eukaryota > Metazoa > Chordata > Lepidosauria > Squamata > Eublepharidae > Eublepharis > Eublepharis macularius. The sequence continues at coordinate 40,357,238 of NC_072791.1, forward strand.
ATGATTAGTGATCAGTCTGTGTTGTATTTGCAAAGGGTGATTGTTATCTCTCATCAGTCCTCATTATCATAATGTCACCCGCCACAACTTAAACACAAGGCAGCTGATGGAACTCACAGGATTTTTGTTTGCACGCCCAGGAAACAAGAGGGAACTTCATGTTTGCCTGGCATAGGTGAAAAATTTCAAAAGGTGGTTTAAACCTCTCATTTAAAAATGACATTCATAAAAAGCTGGCTTTTAGTACGATTGATGGCAAGGGAAGGGCACAATTTGAGGAATCCTCTGGGCATATACAGAGTGTACTTTCCTTACTACAACATCACCCAGGAGGAATAGCTTTGTTAGTCTCTGACAGCAGAAGGCAATGGGAGCCTGGTGGCACCTTAAAGACAAACAAACATTTATTTCACTGTGAGCTTTTGTGAATTAGAGCTTGCTTCAGCAGATACATGAGCAGTACATCCATCAGGCTGACACTAACACGTATATAAATTAACCTGATGGAAGTACACTTCATGCATCCATTGAAGTGAGCTCTGACTCACAAAAGCTTATGTTGGAATTAATCTAGTTAGTTGTTAAATGACCATTGCGCTCCTGTTTTATTCATGAGATAATCATATCCTGTCCTGATATGGCAGATTTTAAAAGGTAGCTTTTCCCTGTCAGGCAGTCTTTAAAAAAAAAAAGCAGCTAACCAACCTGGTACTCTTTCTTCCCACCCACTGCCTTCAGGATGTAGTTAACCCTCAAATCCCTGGACCTATTCCTATTCCGCCTACTCCCTCTTCTAGCCTTATCTGTCTGGGTGTGTCTTGTTTGATTTTAAAGCAACCTGCTGCATTTTTTCCCCCTGATATGCCCTGCCCACATCACACATCAGGCCAACTGACAGGCAAGGCAACGGCTATGAGTCCTGCTCAAGCATGCATAATGCATACTTCCTTGCACCACTCCCACAGACAGCCTCTCACACACACACCCGGCAACTCAAAAGAGAGCCCTGGCTCAGCAGTCATTCTGAAGGGACTTGCTGAACTGACAGGCGCAGCATACCTACTCTCCGGGGTAAGTGTCACCAAGTTGCCTGGCTTGCTTTGATTTAAGCAGAAGCGGGAGGCTGAGAGGTTTAGGCACAGTGTGGGAGGAGAGGGAAAGGAGTTGGGGAGTGTGCTGCCTACGATGCTTGAAAATGGCAAAGTCCTCCTAAGTGTAACCTGAGAGCACAGAGGTTGAAGGAAAGTCTGCTCTTCTCTAGAGAATGAGCTGGGATCCTCAAAAGATTTGCTTTTTGGACCCCTTTCAAAGCTGTTTCAAAAGAAAACTTTTGATATAGTTTTTTGGCCCATGAATGTTTAATATAGAATGAACTGGGGGTGGGGTGGGGGGAGTGACTCGATTACCCCAGTCCACCAGACGGAGAAACATTGATGCTCTTAGCATATATGCTGGAAGATGCAATTTGATGCACTTTGCAAGGGGTCTGTTCACTCCACTTTTTTAAAAAAGATGGCAAAGTATGAACTTGGCTCTTTGAAATATAAAATATCAGCAAAACTGATTGTGAGTGTGCTTGTACATAGACTTTTTTCCCCTTCAAAAGAGAATTAAGCATGTAGTGCTGTTTGGGAAAATTGTGCTTAAATATTGTTAGGGGATTTATTTTGACATTTCTCTGTGTCTAATTCAACTAGAAGCCCCACACTGACGAGAATGTACTTAGGATTTAAAGAGAATCTCCATATTTTATTCTTAACATTCACAAATGCCGTACTCCAAACTGAAAGGTGTTCTTGGTGTTGCTTGTGAAAACTGCCCTCTCTTTAAAGGACATTAGAGAGGCTAAGTTGCAGAGAATGGAATATTTCTAAGGGAATAATCTGATGAATGCTTAGCTAGTTGAATTCAGTGGGACTTACTTCTGAGTAAATAGGCAGGAGATTGGATTGCATGGTTGTTCCCTAAGTAATTCTTAAGTACCAACAGGAGCAGGGCTTTTTCTGTGCATGTGATAGTAGTCACCCGTACTGAGTACTGGTACTTTTTATGGGATTCTCCCAAGCCCTGAGTAGGGAACTGGTAGAAATTGATGCAACCTTATATATATAAGTACCGGCACCTTTTTACAACAACAACACAAAAATGCTGAATACAAGAAAGAAAACAGAAGGGAAGCGTTTTTTTAAAAAAGCTAAATTGACATTCAAGTCAAGTTTGCATTTAAATTATAGGTTTAACAAACTTTCTTTAATCATTACATTCAAAAAATGGTCTATAAATGGTTCTCTGTGATATTACAAACCAGAGTAGTAAGAAGGCAAGTGAAGGATTTGATTTAATCCAGTGACTGCATTGTTAAGAGATGTGATGTCTGACTTTTTCGCATTTGTGCAAAACTCATTGCCTCAGTGAAAACATTTGAAAGCTATGCCTTCCGTGAGGAAAGCAAGGTCCTTTGCTGGCAAGTCCATGAGAACCAAGAGGGGACGTTAAGTTGATACTGGCTTCCTTTTTGGAAAAAAAAAGTCATTCTCTGTTATTTTTAAACAGGCCTTTGAGCATCAAACTGATTACCACTAAAAGTATGGAAGTTCTGGCAATGCATTTCAAGACAGCCTAAGGAATCAAGAATATTATTTTTTTTTAAAAAAAGGCATTATTACTTTTGAAAACTCTGGCTGCATTTTCAAACAGAGCAATTTGTACAGAAACAGCAATAATCATGTTCAAGCCTGGAATTCAAATTGCTTTCCACACTGATTTGCTTATCGTTTCCCTCTTCCATACTGTTTGCCAAATTAATAATGCCATCTGTTGAGTAAGTTTGAATCCATCATTATTCTTATTTTCCCCTTAAAAATTATGCAATTGCAAAATTTTAAGATTGCGAAATTGTGCAATCTCAACAAAAAGTATTCTGAGGTTCCTTTTCATTGTTTGTAGCCGTTAAGCTTATTAAAAGACACCTCAGCAATTTAATCTGAAACAGGAGCTGTTTTAGTCCATTGTAGTGAAATCAAAAGTCCTGCTGTATCTTAAAGACTAATACATTTGTCAGGCTTTCAGAAAAGGTCTGTTTGCATGCATTTAATTATACGGACTCTGGCTTAGGAAAGTTGATGTTGCAATAAATGTTTTATGAATACAGTTAGTTATTTTTAATCATTAAGATACCATAGGATTCTTAGAAAGTATGTCTTATGCCTGTCCTTTTTTCAAGAGGGACTAGAAATAGCCTTATATTTCAGAATGAATATATATCAAAATTCTTATTGCTATATGGAAACTGATTTCTCCCCCCCCCAAAAAAGAGATATCAAAATACGTATATGATGCAATGTACTTGCAGTAAGTGCTTGTTATGCATAGCAGCTTGTAGACAACAATCATAGCATTCTACCCAGAAACATGCAAAGCAATAATATATTTCAGAGCATGGTCAAAGTGTATTTGTTGCCAGGTAAGCATAGCCCAGCCATGGCTAGCAGGGCTTATGAGGTCATCTTCAGAACAAATTACTGTAATGCTGTCTGCATGGAGCTGTCCTTGAAGGCATTTGGAGACTTCAATTAGTCCAGAATGCAGCAACAAGACTGCTAGCTGAAAATGGACTACAGGTAGTGTATAACAGGTAGATCTTATAAACATATGATCTGTACTTGTGATTGTGTAAAGTACTGTCATGTTGCAGCCAAGTTATGGTGACCCCATAGAGTTTTCAAGGCATAAGAGTAACAGAGGTGGTTTGCCATTGCTTGCCTCTGCACAGGGACCCTAGTCTTCCTTGGAGGTCTCCCATCCAATTATTAACCAAACCCAACTCTACTTACTTTTTGAGACCTGATGAGATTGAGTTAGGGAGCACCTTGCAATCCTAGAGGTGGCACATAAAAATGTTAATGTTGTATGTGGTGGTGGAGAGTGTCCTCAGGTCATAGGTGACGGATGGCAACCCTTGGCGGGGTTTTCATGGCAAGTGACTAACAGAGGTGGTTTGCCATTGCCTGCCTCTGCAACTCTGGTCTTTGTTGGAGGTCTCCAATCCAATTACTAACCAAGGCCAGCCCTGCTTAGCTTCTGTGATCTGGTAAGATCAAGGTCACCTGGGCTATCCAGGTTGAGGCAATTTGTCTGCCGGTACATGTATAAACTATTGTTCTATTATGATTGCAGTCATAGGGTGGCACTCAATAACAGTTCCACAATTTACCTTTATAAGTAGAGTTAAATTTTGCTGATGCTACCATCTACAAACTGACACTGTCTGCCCCCCAACTACACTGATGCATTTCCATAAAGAACAAAGAGTGTGGCCCTCTTTAGATTAAGGTTCTAGACTCTTAGAGGGGTTGATAAATATAGCTTATAAATACTGCTTTATTTCACACTGGTCAGGCAGAATGTGGAATCAGCCAGGCAGATGTGGGACTGTGTTTTGGGATTCCCCCTCCCCCCCCCCATTCTCTGTTATCGTTATCCTTCAAGGGAAAGAAAGCTTGGTTTCTTGTGGTTTTCAGTGAAGACAATACACTTACTCAACCCTCTTGTTTATGCACTTTCTCATTCAAGCTTTATTTTAGATCCTCATTTCTCATCCCCTAACGCTGTTTGCCTCAAAGCAGTTATTTTATTTATCAAGAGGTAAATATTAAAACATGTACACAATAGCTACATGATCTAATCATTTAATGTACAGTTAAGGTCGTTTATGAACTGTGTATAGTTATTGGTTAGCCTATTGCTTATCAAGAGATTTTAAAAGTGCAAGTGAATGAAACTAATAAAAAGTGTGGCAGATGAAAATGAAACAAATGAGAACTTTTGGTTCTCTTTCTTGGGGCGGGGGAAGGGTTCATTAAGGGTGTGGCAGTGGCAACTTGGTCCTGTCAAGACAGATTGCTTTGAGTGTTCAAGTGGCTGGCAGGATGTAGTGAAGTATTTGTTCAATACAAGATCTAATTTCAGCTTCCTTGCAAGATTCTCATACAGGATGTGATCCAGAAATCGCATTGTCTTCCTTCCTGAATCTTGCCATACTATTCCATGCTGCAGTAACCTGGAGAGCAGATTACTGCTTTGTGCTCTGTGTGGAGCTACCCTTGAAGACTGTTCAGAAGCTGCAGTTGGTACAGAAGAGGGTGGCTCACTTGTTGGTTAGAGCCCACCAGTAGGAGCCCATTAAACCTATCTTGGACAAAACTGATTGATCCTGTGCTTCTGGGTCCAGTTCAGGGTGCTGGTTAGGGCATTTCTATGGTGCTTTTCTTCCTTTAGAGGCCCCAAATGCCTTACAATAAAGGTGGCACTCAGCACACCTGTACACCATCTCAGACTGGGTTGCTGTGTCCCACCAAAGTAAAAGCAGAGAGAGGGGAGGTGCAGGAGATGGGGGCAACAGTTACTCACCCACATTCATGTCCCAGGTCAATTCCATCATTTTCAGTACTACCCAGAAGCAACAGGTCACACCAGGGCAGATGAAGTAAAAATTGCCCCCAAACATAGTGTTTGGGGGGCAGTTTTTACAAACTAAGGCCCTGGCATGACCTGTCTCTTCTGGGCTGCACCAGAAATGACATAATCAGCCTGGAAACAGGTATACAAGTGCCTCCAATTCCCCCTGCTGGCCAGGTGAACCATGGAAGGATGTGGAGGCTGGGGATGGGGCATCCCTTGCTATAGACGGGGACCTGGCAACCCTGATCTCAGATCTTCCCATATATTCTTTGTAGTAGAGCCCTCTGGTAAAGTTTTTCTATCAGCTACTTTCCTGGTTTTGACCTTGTGAAACGCTGTCCTTGAGGATAAGATATTTTGCCTCCTTTCACAAAATAGGCATGGCTGTATTTTTCAAACAAGCTTTCAGCAGATTACTCAGAGCTATATGGTGAAATGCTTTGGAGATATGGGATAGTTTATTGATTGATGTTGTTCTTTGAGCCTGACTTGTTTATGGTTTTAATTGTGTTGTTGTCTGCTGGTTTGGAGTTTCCAAAGTACGTTGAGGTAACATAATTGGTGGAAAAGTTATAGTTATATTGCCACCTTTAATACAGAATTACAGCTGATCTCCATACTACAGAGATCAGTTCTCTTGTAGAAAATGGCAACTTCAGAGGGCAGAGTCTATGGTACACCATAGATTCTAAGTGTAATCCCTCTCCAAATTCCTTCTTCCACAGGTACTACACCCAAATCTCCCAGAATTTCCCAGGTTGGAGCTGGTAACCCTAGCCAATAAATTATTTTAATAACCTCAAATATGATCAGCAAGAGGCAGAGGGTAAACTGGACATTTATGGGTTTACAGAACCTTACAAAAGTATAGCTGATACTTAAGAGGCTGTTGAAGCGCTCAGAGAAAGGGGCTGTCTGGATATAGAAGAGAACTTAAGGGATATCAAACCCCTCTCCAGGGGTTTGGCTAGGGAGAATGCTGACGCACTATGGGTGATACATAAAGCATTATCTCCAACTACACTGTATTCTGAGGTAAATATTGCACAATTACTTATCTATCAGTTGTTTGCTGGATTGTGAACTTGCTGACCATAGAGGAACAAGTGAGCAAAGATGGATTCCAGTTGCCATGGTATGGTGACAGGATAAAACTGCTACATCATGTGCTGGAATCACAGCCTGTGTTGTCCTAGAAAACCTTCAAAATATGGGTTAAGTCGTTTGTAGCCTATAAACATGAGACATCTAGACAAGTCAGCCCATGTAGAGTGTGGATGGGAAACAAACCTACATGTGATTGGCCCTGCCTTTTCCTGTGGTTGTCACAAGTGGGCACAGTAGGCATGGTGCCCATGTGAGATGAATGCATGTAGGCAAGAGGTGGGACCAACACATTCTGTCATGAGAGGGTAGGACAGCACCCCTGATTCTTGTCTATGTATACACTGGCAATGTACAGAATGGTGGTGATTTAGAACTGCTGTTTTCTGTGCATGTGCAGAAAATGTTATTATTTGATTATTTGGTGTGGGGGGGTTAAACACGCCAATGTTTTTGTCTTCACTTTTGACATTTTTTTTCCTGCAAGCCTGGAGGATGCCCCAGGTTTGGGCTATTTAAATACTGTCCCAGCTGTATGTAGTTTGTCATAAAAACACAGCTCCTAGAATAATTCTTAAGAGGTTCCCCATGATATGAAGAAGTTTTGGCCATGGTGAGGCAGCCACATGAGGTGAAAAGTGTGTGCATTTGCTCTGTCATTCCAGAATAATTCAATCAATATTATTCATTTAGTGATGCTGCCATTTACAGAATGGTGCACCTCTTGTTTGCTTTTCCTCTGTGGTGGTACATGAAGCATTCCTGCAATTCACAGAAAGTATCTCTAGAAAACACAACAGATCCTACATTAACTACCTGTTCAAAATTTAGCATTTTTTCTCTTCAGTGATGTCCTGCTAAGGAGCAGGAACAGAGAAAGAAACCCATCTTTCTCAAACATCGTGCTTAATTTTAGAGACTTCAGAAGCAGGATAAAGTTTGTTTCATCCCTTCTTCCATGTCTCTTTTACAACCGTCTCATTGCCTACAGGTCCAGTTGTGGCCAGACACACAAAGACTGAAATATTCTCAGGAATGCTGATCTAGCAGCATTTCTGTCTTGACTTGAAGAATTGGAACTTTTACAAAAGAGGCTAGCCCAGGCTTCCAAACTTTCAGAATCTGCAAATTGAATGAAAAGGTTATGCTAAACAGCATATATTAATGATCTATAACACAGTAACAGCATTTAGAAATGACACGTTCCAAACTAGAATGTGTTCTCAACATTATTTGGTGGAAAAGTAAAAACTCTTTGGTTATCTGGTTTAGCCCCAAGAATGTCAGCTGAAGTCAAAAAGCTTCAGTATGATTTTAAATAATGTGTAAATTACAGCTGTTGTCCCTTTCTCACTCCCTTGGTAAACATTTAAATTGGATGTTGTCTGAAGAAAAATAAAAACAGAACATAATGGGCGCAACCTTGGCAAAAGATAGTCATAACAAAGATGACGATCCTATGTACATTTATTTATTTGTGAGTAAGCCCACTGAACCACAGTGGGGCTTACATGTTTGTAAAGAGTGTGCTGTATATAGAGTGGTGTGGGACCACCTTATGATGGAAAAGATCACAGACAGAATTCGAGCATTGCATAACCCCTCCAAACCTACACAATTTTACGCACAATGGTACCCTTTCCTGGAATTTTTATCTCAGAATGAATGGCTGATCTCTAAGCTACCTCACTACGCGATTATAAACCCCGAAATTTGAAATATGGATTTACTCTGCGACATAATGGATGTGCCTGTACATGATTCTCCCGATGCTGTTATAATTAGCTTGCTTAACACTGTATTAGACTCCTGTTGATTATGTATAATATTTGCACACTTGAATATTGCCAACTGTTAGTGTTTTGATGTTTATGTATTGTTGTATCCGAACATTGTTACGTATGATGTCATCTTTTTTCTACGCATTTACTGTTGATCTTGTTACTTGTTACACTTTCAATAAAATTTTTTGAAACTAAAAAAAAAAAAAAAAAAAAAAAAAAAGAGTGTGCTGTAAGGCTGCACTTCTGTCTTGAGAATCTCGCTTAATTCAATTAACCTTGCTGGGATCCAAGCATCCCAGCTACATGGAAAACCAAATTCCACTTAAGAGCCATTTTTTTGCCTGACCTGCAGCAGGATGAGATGATGGTAGAATAGAATGAACCAGAGCAGAAGGGGGAAAAACCACTTTTGAATGCTGTCCATTGTGACAATTTAAGAAACAAAACAGAAAAAAACAGTACTCCAAAGGAAAGATTTTATCCCAGCCTGCTGTGCTAGTTTTATTCTTGCAGGGAGAATTTTCCATATGTGAGAACTTGGAAATGTGGTTCTCCAGCTGCAATCTGAAATGATATAGCCCATTCTACACTGCTGCCTCATTGTTGTGGCAGGTGTGGACCATGTCTCAGATCTAAATCATATTCTCTTTTCACTAAATAATGTCCTCCTCTCCTTGTTCAGAATTCTCAGGAACTCTGGAGGTGTGTGTGTGTGTCCCATCTGCAGTGTGAACAGCTGGCAAGGCAGGAGATGCTTCAGCACCTGGCAGGCTTACTACATCATGCATTCTCCAGAAGCAAAAAGGAAGCGGTGCAACAGCCTCGCACTAACCTGTCCTCAGCAGTTGTGGATAGGATTGTCAACACCTGGAAGGCACAAATCTGGCAAGGGTCAAGGGATGGAGCCCCTGTGTCCAGGAAAAGTAAGAAGGGGTCAAAGGGTGGAGCCAACAAAAAGTACTAATTCAGCCAAAAGTGTGCGCACACATGCACTCATGCACGCACACACACATACAACTTCTCCTTAGCCAAAGACAGCTGTAGTGTTTAGAGAAGCAACTTTTGAGGTACAAAATGGGGTAAAAACTGACTGCAAGCCTAGAACTGCAAAGATCTTATAGACACAGCATACCAAAGTCATTTGCCTTTAAAAAGCAACAAATCCAGCCCTCACCTCTATTCCCCCTATTACACGACAGGAAGGGGAGAGTCCCCATGTGGCAACTGGCCAGGAGAGGAAAAAATTGGTCATGGCTGTGGAAATCTGGTTAGCTGGCAACTCTAGTGGTGGCTACCTTTTTATAACTTGCTACAGTTGTTGAAGAAGCAGGGCTTGATGCAGGACCGCAACCAAAACTTCGCTTTTTTCTGTCAGAATTACTTATTAGTTCTTTACTGTTAATACTGAAGCAGGCTGTGTTTTACGATACATTAGTGCTAAGAGACCATCAGAGCTCCATTTGAAAGTGACAAGATTTTCAGAGTACAAGCTTTTGAGAGTCAAAGTTCCCTTCATTGGATACAACTAGGAATGGAGATCCCTGGGCCTTTATATCCCACTCAGTATACATCCCTCTTTTTTTGCTACACTCCTCCCACTTCCAAAGTGGGATATAAAGGTGCAGGATCTCCATTCCTACTGGCATCTGATTAAAGGAGTTATGACTCTCAATATACCATGAAAAACCTCTTGGTCTTTAAAGTGCCACTGGAGTCAAATCTTACTGTTCTAGTGCTGAGCAAGATTCCAGTCCCGTAGCACTTTAAAGACCAACAAAGAGTTTCCAGAGCCTAATCTTTCAAGAGCCAAGCTCCCTTGGTCAGATCTACTTTTCTAGTGTTGTTTGGGTGTCTTCGCTTCTCTGCTATTTTTTTGCTCCAGTTCACGAAAGTGTTAAGAAGTGTTGCTTCATTATGAGAGCCTGGCTGTGTGCTGGGCAGTGATATAGAACTGATAGGCTCATAGAACATGCAGTGTGATTCTGCCACTGATTCAAGTTTGCCTGGCTGCTATAGCAACAGGTTGAGGGTGTTTTCCCCCCATGGAGTTGTTCAGAAGAGCCTGCTTTGCAGACGGCTGTGTTGTCTGCAGTATAGTCATCCCCTCCCCCAAGTATGGATCTTTATCCTCTAGAGAAAGAGCTAATGCAAAAGAGAACACAGAGGGTGGGTTTCCAGAAAAGGGGACGGTGATGGAAAAGCTTCCCTAATGTATACCGTTAAGTCTCAAGGAATGTCTCCTCAATCAAGAAGATCAGGACAAAGGAGCAGCGCAGCATTTTCAGCACGTCATGGTGTGGATTATGAAGGGAAGCATGGCTAATCATCTTGGGCTGAAAGTTTATCACCTGCTAGGAAACAGAATGAGTCGTAGTTGTTACTATTATTATCTTCATTGATAATTGACCTTTGTTACTGAGACTTAAAAGCAGATTACGGAATTGGCCAGGTTATTTAGCTGTGAATGGCTCAACTACAGCCTTTCCATATGAGACCCAATGTATCTGTGCAACCTCATCTGTGCAGGCAGTTCCAAAATGTGCATCCCATGGAGATTGGGCTGCTTCAGCTACAACATTGCAACTCTTTTTGGACAGAATGTTATGCATCATAATGTGAAGATAGTGTAGCAGTTACTGTCTCATACGACTCCCAGTCTCCACCAGAGCCAGTTTGGTGTAGTGGTTAAGAGTGGCAGGACTCTGATCTGGAGAACTGGGTTTGAGTCCCCACTGCTCCGCTTGAAGCCAGCTGGGTGACCTTGGGTCAGTCGTAGCTCTCTCAGAGCTCTCTCAACTCCACCCACCTCATAGGGTGATTGTTGTGGGGATAATAATAACATACTTTTAAACTGCTCTGAGTGGACGTTAAGTTGTCCTAAAGGGTGGTATATAAATCTAATGTTATTATTATGTTGTTATTCCTCACTTTGCCATGAAGCTCACTAGCCCTCTCTCAGCTCAGCCTATCTCACAGAACTGCCTCCACACTTTGTTTGAATTGGATTTGAGCTGGTCAAAAATGATAATTTTGTTCTGGGCAACTCACTCTGGCACTGAAGGAAGCATTACTGGTACAGTAGAATAAAGCTCTTTAAATGTTCAAAGGTTTTTGCTGCTAAAAATGACCAAAAATCACTTGAAACTCAAATTGCATAAAGAACATGATAGCCAGGGACTTTTTAGACAAGTCACATCATGAGCTTGTAACCAAAAGCTGGAATTGCAACTCGAGAAGCAACTTGTCTTCAGGGCTGAAAAGGAAATGAGACATTGTTTGCAGTGTGAAATGGGGAAGGAAGCATAAATTTCCTGTCCTTTTCCCACCATGCAATCCTAGGATAATTACCAAATCTTGTTATACCATGAATTGCTTTGGATTGATCATGTGATTCTCTCCTGGAAATTGTAGGCTTAGAGCCTGCCTTTTTTAAAAAAAACAAAAAACAAATCAGTAAACTTCCTCCCCACCCCACTTCCACCCATCTGAGTGCCCGATAGGAGAAGGTGAGTGTGAAATGTTGGAGAGGAAACTGTGACCTCTTGGCTAATTCCGTTCTGTGAGTTTCTGTGATGTGACCCCTGGTAACCCCCTGAACGTAGATGCCCCCCTGTTCTTGCAAGTGGAGAGGAGCAAATAAAATCCAAGTGACAGCTGTAAGATAACAGCCCAGTATTGGCTTCTGTTGATTTCCTGTCATTGTGAGCAGTTGGGCTAGTGGCTGAGGCCTTATGATGAAAGTTAGTTTATCTGGTTGATGGGAATATCTGTCCTGCAGGGGTCCCAATCTAATGCGAGGATGTCCCCTTTGCTCTGGTGATGAAAGTGTAGTGCTTTTCAGTTTCACAGCAGTATTCCATGCAGTGCTAACAATCACAATTGATGCGCTAGCTGGGGAGAAACTATTTTTTTCCATCTGCAAAATATTTCTCTTTGAATGTTGAGCAAATGTGCATGATCCCCAACCCGACTCCTGCTTATAGAAAGGAGCCTTATTCCCTAAGAGCAAATGAGTAAACACTGTATATACAGTGTGGAAAGACCTTCATTTATAACAGTTTGCCCTCCCTTCTACTCTCATTAAGGGAAAAGACTGAGGCTCTAATCCAGCACAGTCAGTAGGTTTAAACCATGAATGGCTCTGTGTCAAATGAGGTCTGGCTCAACAATGAACATGCTGGTATTAAAATGGGAAGGTGGCAGGCTTGCCAAGTATCTGCTTATGGTGGGCAATCTCCCAGCAATTAAGGCCTCTGCCCACCGATCCTCACCCGATTGGTGGATGGAAGCAGGCAGGCCAAGAGGTGAGACGCATGATTGTCCACCACATGCTATAACATCACTTCCTGGATGACCCAGAAGCAATGGTGTCACGCCGGGGCCAATTCTTTAGCACTTGGCCAAAAAACGTAGTGTTTAAAATACTATGGTTTTGGCTGAGTGCTAAAAAATTGACCCTGGCATGTTGCCTTCGCTTCTGGGTCACACTGGGCTGCACAGGGACAATGATCACACACACTCTCCCAATAAGGTCCTACCAACTCCTCGCCCCCATTTCCCACCAGTTGCCAGGGGGACCTGCCAACCTTAGAAGGTGGTAGGAAACAAGTTGTATATTTATTAACTGATCTGGGCATTTCTGTGCAGCTTTTCTACTCAAATGGACCCATGGTGGCTTAAAGGAATTTCAATTTAAACACTGTTGTTTGCATCTAGCCATCTTCTGTTTCATTTTCCTCCTTACTGCAGCCCCTGTCCCACATGACTTCTGCCTGTGCAAGTCCCATGATTAGAGTTGCCAGCCAAGCCCTGGCAACTGGCAGGTGTTTTGGGTGCCAGGGGTATTAAAATTAATGCCACAGCTATGCTGCAATATTACTTCCAGCACAAACCTGGAAGCGACATCAGCTCATCACCGCAACATTCTAGGATTCAAGCAAAAATCTGTTTTGTACTGGAAGCATTGTCCTGCATTGCTGCGATGTCTAGGGTTGCCAGACTGGGTCTGGAAAAATACCAGACCTTGGGAAGAGGGAGAGGGCCAGCCCTCACCTTCGTAATGCTCCCAGCCCCTGGCACAATGACATCACTATTGGGGTGACATCATCACACTGCCACAAGGTGGGTAGGCTGGCCAGCCACTCCTGGGCACTGCTGCACAGGAGGCTGGGCAGCTGGGCTGGCCGCTCACTCCTCCAGTGGTGTGCAGGAGGCTGGGTGGGCTGGCCACACACTCCCACCCTCACCTCCCCAGTGGCAGTGCGCAGGATGCTGACCACGCTCCCCCAGTGTGTGCAGGAGGATGAGTGGGCTAGCTGGCCGCACACTTACATCCTCACCTCCTGGTGGCAGCACACAGGAGGCTGAGCAGGTTGGCTGGCCACACTCCCACCTATCCCTGCAGCAGTGCACAGGAGGGTGGGCTGGCTGACCACACATTCCCTGGCAGCTGTGGGAGTGGCACACTAGTGGGTGGACTGGACAGGCGAGATATCCAGTTTTTAAATTACGTTTTCCCCAGACAGTCCAAAAAACTGGACTGTCTGATGAAAACTAGACACCTGGCAACCCTAGCGACATTGGTGTGCCCACCATTTGTTTCCCACTGTTGCACTATGCAAGCAACAGGAGTGGGGGGGGGCAATCAGTCTCCCACTGTAGACAGAGACCTGGAATCCCTATCCATGATCCCAGCATAACCTTTTGGGATGACCAAAGGAGACCCCTCCTCCTCTTTTCCCCACAAAAAAATTGGTTGGCCCCAACCCTTATTTAAATTTTATGTTTGACACAATCCTTATTTGAATCATATAAGCAATTTAATTTAAATAAATAAATCACACAAACAAATCCTTGCTGGGTCCTGATTTATTGGGCTGGCTAGCATAGCTAAGAGCCATAAGCCCTTTGACTCTTGCCCTCAGGCTTGCGCTTCCGCCCACCTCTTGGCTTAATTATATCGTAGGACTCGGGCAGTATGCATCATCTAAAATGCATACCATCCATGTTACCTGGCAGAAGTCAGTAGTACTGTTGTGAAAGATTTCTAGAACTAGAAGAAGACGTCTCTAAACACAAGTAATTTTCTGCTGCAGAAAGGCACAGGAGGTCAGTGGCAACAAATTACTTTCCTATGTAATGTTTCTTTTACTAACTAATCAGGAATTAGAATACTTATTCAGGTTCCTGCTCTTTGTTTCACAGAGCAGAAACGAGTGTCTTCAAAACAACATCCATTTATTAGCAAGGTGATACAGGGAGGGGAGCAACGGGTTCCAGAACAAGGGAGCTGATGTAGTCTACTCCTCTCCGTGCACAAATATCGGAGAGGGGAACTGAGTGATCCATTGCAACATATAAAATAAATACACCAAAGTTTTGTCTATGTGACACCTGCCTCTAGTAAAACTGCTGACGGTTTGTTATGGGGGGCGGGGTTGCCTTTTTGTCTGTGTCTCAGTAAATAAATATTGTATAATACAAAGCTTACTGGAAATATTTTTAGCTAATGGAGAGAAAGGCAGCTATGATATAGTACTAAATCACATTGAGAGCTAGTGTAGTTTAGTGGCTAAACTAGGGCTGCTAGGTCCCCTTACCCTCCTGGTGGAAGAGATCCTGGCACTTGCCCTGTCTTTGCTCCACATCAGGGTAGCACGATTTCATCACTCCCAGAATGTGACATCATTGTGCCAGCCCAAATCAGCACAGGAATGCTCTCAGGGCGGCACGATGATATCACTCCGAAGAAGTGACATCACGCTGCCCCGGGAGCAAACCTGGGAGGTTTGTTCCCCCCACTCCTACCCACTGGTCAGGTGAGTGATGGTGGCGGGTGGCAGCAGGGGATCCCCCATTCCCACAGGGGAACTGGTAACCCTATGTTTAACTAACTGAGGTTGGATGAGGATCAAATCCTCACACAGGCCTGGCTAACTAAATGGCATGAATGTATAGGAGCCCTGAAAGGATTTTTAAAAAATAAATGCCATTTCCAAATGGGTAACTCAGAGTGTAGAAGAATCAGATGGGAAAAAACACAAAGCCTTTTCTTCTGCTGTTTTCCTGTTCCAAATGGTGCCTAACATTTGTCTGGAGGGCATCTTGACTGGAGGCAATTTGGAGTCTGAAAATGGAAGGTGAAGACAAAGAGTTAAGCATCTCCTCCACTGCCATTTACCCAGGGTACTGGGATATATTATAACCCCTGCCCTGCTAAGTATAGTTAGCTAGCTAGTCAAAACAAATAGTTTGGGTATCTATGGATTAACATATTTGGCTGCATTTTTCTGATATGCATATGGGTTATGGGAGTGGGTTATGTAGTGCCACTTCTCTGAGCAGTGAGAAGTTACATGGTATCATTTGTCCAAATTTGTTCCCTTTGGGTGTGAGAGCAGTGAAGACTTAAGTATTTTTCTAGGGTTTTTTTGTTTACAAATATACAGATAGAGCACAGAGGTTGGCAGACAGGCACCGTTATAGGAGCAGATCTGCACCCCCCGCCCATGTCACATCCCCAGAGAGAATCATAGAATCATAGAGTTGGAAGGGGCCATACAGACCATCTAGTCCAACCCCCTGACCGTCTAGTCCTGTATCCCCGAGGTGCTTCAGCCACCTCACAGCATTGATTTTTCTCTCTGTCTCTTCCAAATTATGAAGTGCTTTGTTTCTACACAGACATATACCTGCCCACTCCCTTCAGCTAGGAGGAGGGCTCACCTCTTCCAAGTCCAGATGGACACTTGACCAGAACCATTTCCTGACACTTAAAGCTCATTGAGGAGATATCTGTATTTATTAAGACATATTACATTCCTTGTGCAATAGAAGATATACTGTTCCACCATAATCAGGATCCAAGTCTGTAACACTACCTAGCAACGCTCTCGTCTCTTGACTAGTTATACAGACTATTTCCAAGGAAAAAATGACAAGTTAATAAGTAATCAAAAACATACAATATCACTCCAGGCATGGGATATTACTGAGCCCCAGATCAAACAGAAACCCAGCTGATCAAGGAAACTAACCATGTTGCAGTTTATATATTAATATGATCACAAACATCCACATATTACCAATTAACATGCTCCCAAGATATTTCCTCAACAGCATTCATGGTTTCTCCTGACTCAGAATTATTCTCATTTGCAATTTTAATTCTACTCTTCCTCATTAAATGCAAAAAATCCGCCCCTATCTTAAAGCCATTGTCTCACCCTCAAGCACATTCTTGGACTCATGAAGGTAATTACTCTAGCATTCCATCTTGCTATTCATCACGTTAGAATTATTTAAAGCTTGCTTTAAAAATAAAACCATTTAAAAAACAGTTTAAAAACTCTAATAATGATTTTCTTTTTCACATTCTCAGTAGTCAGACAAAAAAGACATCTCTTGGCACCCCTGAGAACTGCAGTCCAAAAAGATAAATTCTAGTTATCCATCGACTTTTATTCCCATTCTGCACCATCCCAACTTTTTCAATTGCTTTATGATATTCTACTTTATACCTGACCTGGGTAGCCCAGGCAAGCCTGATCTTGTCAAATTTCAGAAGTTAAGCAGGGTTGGCCTTGGTTAGTAATTGGATGGGAGACCTCCAACAAAGGCCAGGGTTGCAGAGGCAGGCACTGGCAAAACACTGTTAGTCTGTTGCCGTGAAAACCCCAGCAGGGATCACTATACATTGGCTCTGTCTTGACGGCACTTTCTACTACTACTGTACTCTGTACACATTCAAACATTTTGTTTTCCATTACAAATACAAGCACACAAAATAGAACAGTGTGTGTGATAAGGAACACAAATTCTTATCAATTACAATTCTCTGCAAAATCACTTATTTCTGGTTCTCCCAAATCTCCTATCCTCCTTGCTATATCGAAGATATCAATGCATTTAATTCCAAATTTACTCTTACCTCCAAAGCAGGCATGTTCCTTGTTGAACTGTGCTTCTTTTTGATCTGGGGCTGGTAAAATTCCATGGAGTCTGGAGTGATTCTTCCTAATTACAAGGAATATATCCAGGAACGTTTCCATAAAGAACAGGCAGAATTTCCAGTCAAAGGTTCTCTCTGTGGCAACTTGTAGAAAGAGCTGCCTTTCCCCTTGCTACTCCTGAAATGCTTCTCAGGCCAGGCTTAGCTGCAAGCTTCATATTTAGGTCGTGCCACAAGTCTTTATCTGGGCTTGTATCTTGCAGGATCATCAGGGCTGATCTACTCAAGCCAGTCCATAAGCCTCCTGTTTGTATAACAACAACAACAGCAACATTCAATTTATATACTGCCATTCAGGACAACTTAATGCCCACTCAGAGCGGTTTACAAAGTATGTTATTATTATCCCCATAACAAAACGCCCTGTGAGGTGGGTGGGGCTGAGAGAGCTCCAGAGAGCCGTGACTAACCCATGGGCACCCAGCTGGCTTCAAGTGGAGGAGTGGGGAATCAAACCCGGCTCTCCAGATTAGAGTCCCACGCTCCTAACCATTAAACCAGTCACTTAAACAGAGCAGGATTTCAAAATGAGAAAGATTGATGCCCCGATTTCTTTTGCCTACACAGCTCATAGGATTTTGGATAGTTCCCACTTGGAGGCCTGCCTCTGAGTTACACCAGCGAATGGTGCCTGATGCCACAAACTTAGGCCTTCATTTCCTCGCTGATAACTCCAGGTTATGGCTGGTCTCCTCCTGAGTCCTGGCTCAGCTTTTCTTCCTGCACATTCATTTCCATAGGTGCACATGGGGTGAAGGAGTCTATATAAAGCTCTTCCTCCGTGACAAGCCACTTGTAGCTCTTCCTCTCATAAAGGCATTCACTTTCAGGACAGGATGCACTTTGGGCAGTCTCAGTTCCTGCAGACTCTCCTTTCGTCTTTTCTTCCAGTCTCTCTGCTTTTCAGCTTAGAAACTGTGAATCTCCAGAATCCAAGCCCACCATTTCTTCACGCTCCTCTTGGATCTCCTGGGCTCACCCCAAACTGGGCTCGGTGCGGCTGAACTTGGTGTAAAGGATGCTTCTCTTCCTACCAAGTATGATGTTACTAAGTCTTCCATTTTCTGACATATTTTCTCCACGAGCGTTTCAAAGTTCATTCTTTACAGTAACTAACAGATCCTCTTCAAGGAAACAGTCCCACTACTTACACTAGTATTAAAGGCATAGCATTTAGTATTAAAGGCATAGCATAGCAT
Source organism: Eublepharis macularius (assembly GCF_028583425.1). Classification (NCBI taxonomy): domain Eukaryota; kingdom Metazoa; phylum Chordata; class Lepidosauria; order Squamata; family Eublepharidae; genus Eublepharis; species Eublepharis macularius. The sequence continues at coordinate 40,375,795 of NC_072791.1, forward strand.
AGCATAGACACTGCAGACTTGGACAACCTGAAAAATCAGCAGTGGCTGAACATAGCCTAACTCAAACAGGGCACAGTATCTTATTCCAGGACACCAAAATACTGGACAACCCTTCCAACTACTTTGTCAGACTGCACAGGGAAGCCATTGAAATTCACAAGCATAAGCAAAACTTCAACAGGAAAGAAGAAACCTTAAGAATGAACAGAGCATGGTTTCCAGTTCTGAAAAACACCAGGCTAACAAAACATTCTATCCCCGACAATAGCCCTGCAGAGAAGATTAGAAGATTAGAAGATTGGTACATCAAGTACCAATCCATATGCAAAAGAACCTCCTCAGGATACAGTGAAGCCTCCCTCCATTAGCATTCCACACCCTGGGAAACTCTTACAGGATGACTCAGCTCAACCCCACCCCTCCTGAGTAGATACAAATGACCCACATCTTTTCCACACTGTGACACTGAGAGATCTCTGTCTTTTGGTGCTACACCTCTGAAGATGTCAGCCACAGCTGCTGGCGAAACGTCAGGAACTACAATGCCAAGACCACGGCAATACAGCCCGGAAAACCCACAACAACCAGCATAGCATTTACTTTGGTTGGTTCCCTTTGGAGAAGACAGCACTGGGGACTTGTGGCTTTTTAAAAAAAATGCTTCATTTAGTAATATGCAGGTAGAGCACGGTTGAAGGCAAAGAGACACTGCAGTGTGGCAGCAGCAGATCTCTGCTCCGTCACACGTCCGCAGAGAGAAAGATGCACCTCCAAGATGCTTCGGCCAACTCACCAGAGTAGCTGCCTCCTTGTCTCTCTATCTCTTCCGGAATATATAAACTGTGCTTTTTTTTTCATATGCACACTTACCTGCCCCCTCCCTTCATCTTAAAGAAGGGCTCACTTCTTTCAAGCCCTGATAGGTACTTGGCTGAAACTGTTTCCTGATACTTGAGACCCATGGAGGAGATATTTACAATGGTTAAGACACATTACCATTCCTTTTGTCATATAGGATACATAGATCCAGGGTAATCGTAATCTGTAACATTACTGTATTCAGCAGTTTTTTAGTATTCATGGCTAGCATTTCTGCTCTCATCCTCGGTACTTCTCTGTATTGGAATGTGCCCCTTTTCACTTAGGTTTGCCAGCTATAGGAGAACTGCGGTGGGAGGGGACTGTCAGGGCTTGCCGCAGCTGCCGCTGGGCGTGGCACTGGGCGGTCTGCTCCTGACGTCACAGGGGGGCCAGGGACTCTGCAGGACCCTGCTCTGTGGAAGGAGGGGCGGTATACCTCACCCAGACTCCCTCTCAGTCCACTCGCTGGCCTGCTCAACCTGGCCTGCTTACCCTCTGTGTCCTCCATCTCCTCCTTCCAGAACTCTCCTCCAAGCCTCCACCCTTGCATCCTACTGCTCTCATTCCACATCATCACTCCTCACTCACACCCACCACCTCAGAGCTCTTCCCAGCCACCCTTTATAGGGCTTCCTATCTCCACCCCGCCCTCCTTCCAGGCTTGTTCCCTCTCCTGACCGGGCCCAGCTGTGCGTTCCCCCAGGTGTTTCCCTCCAACCACTAATCCCTTCTGGGCTCCTTTGCCTAGCTGGCAGGGTGGGGTTGAGTGTGAGCCATCCCCAGCTGAGGGCTCCTTGGCCTTGCTCACGAGGGGCTGCCCCAGCCAGCCTCTGAGCTACTGAGCTTGCCTGGCCTTGCTCACGAGGAGCTGCCTTAGCCAGCTTCCGTGCTGCCTGCTTGGCAATGCTGGGCGGGGCTACCCATCTCCTCCCGCAGAATGCCTGTGGCAGCCCCCCCTGTAGAGGCTTGGCTTCTAGCAACTCCTGAGCCAGGCTGCTGTCTTCTAGCCCTGGCGTGGCCATGGGCTGTCTCAAGCTGCTGCAGCAGGGGTAGCTGGCTGGGCTGCCGGGATCAGCCACAGCTGCACCATGTTGGCTGGCTACTGGGCTTCTCTGGCTGAGCTGATTAGGGAAGGTGGGCCCAGCTGCGGCCCCTTGGCTGGCTGCCCAGCTCTTCCCACAGAGTGCCCTCAGCAGCTCTACCCGGAGGGGCTGGCTTCTGAGCACCTCCTGAGTCAGGTTGCCATCTTCAAGCTGGGGTGGATGCTGGGGCGTGGCTCTGAGTTGCTGTGGCTGCTTCTCCCCCTTTGCAGGTAAGGGCCCTGTCTGGGCTGCTGCTGGGTCCCAATTCTTCCTGCCTCTGCCCTCTCCCTTTGGTGTAGGAAGGTTCTGGCCCTGGCTGCTGGCTGAGGTGGCAGGACTGCTGTCTCCTGGCTGCCTCCCCCTGCTTCCTCTTGTTGAGGCCGGGGGCTGTGCCTCAGACCCCGGACAGGGACAACTCTTCCAACTGAGTTAAGACACAGAGTCTGAACCCTAGAGCATTTTATTTATTTACTTAATTATACTTCTATTCCGCCCTCCCTGCGAACGGGCTCAGGGCAAATTACATCATTCAAAACTTAGTCATAACAATGTTACATGACGAATAAATACATTAAAACCCTAAAACAATTAAAATCTAAGTAATTTCATAACAAATAATTAAGACTCAAGAGGCAGCCACCACAGTGTAGTTCTTACGTGTCTTCGCTTAAATAAAAAAAACCCTAGCAATATTGCCATGCTTTTTGGGTATAACAGAGTGGTGGTAAACAAAGTGGTGGTAAAAAAAAAAACTGATCTAATGTCACTTCCAGATTTGCACCCAAAGTGACATTGTGCATTGGTGCAACGCTGGCCCGGTGAGTGGCAGCGGGAAACGGGGGGCCAGGCTGGGAGATGTCCCAGTACAGAGGTACTTCTGGAACTTCTATTTCCAGTCCATTTCATGAATCTAATGAAGTAGGTGGTTTCCTGTGGAAAATCATGCTGTAAGAAGTCAGTCAGTCTTTAAGTGGCCACACCACTTACTGACTCTCTTTCTGCTCATTCACACCAGGTTACATTCCAGAAAAAACTGGTAGTGTTGATGTTAATTCTAGATTGAGTTGCTGATTAGTGCCTTGATTCCAGATTTTTGGGGGAAGAGGTCCACTTTCGAGAGCAACATCCTCTACTTCCTTGCAATGTTCCCAGTGATTCATACTGATATTGTGGGAATACTGGATATGCGGGCTGAGAAAGGCTTTCTGCCAATGGATCTATCCATGAGTAGAGCAGGTTCCTTGTTTGTTAAACTTCTGTGTGTCCAGCTCTATACCCCTCTCTAATAGCATACACAAACAGCTTCCATTTTCTGATTTGTGAAGCATTTTAAACTGTGTACGTTCTCTGTGATGCTGTGAAGTTCCTTAGCAACTTATCTCCATCCTGAGCCTGCAGTGAAAGAATGTGCACCATGCTGGGGAGAATCACAAGCACAACCATGGCTTAATTTCTCCTGTCAAAGAGACAAGCCTCATCTTAATCTGCACAGTAGTTTATATCTTTAGCAGTGGGAACTGCTGAAGTGGAACCCCCCCCCCCCCAAACTCAGATATTATGTATAAGGATCATAGATCTTGTCCGCATTTTCCTCCCTTCAGCAGTCCTTTCTGACCATGGGAAAATACATTCCCAGGATGGTGAGATCCACATGGACTAATATCCATGCAGGTTGGGAGGCTGCAGTGGCAAGATGGAAGCAGGCGAAATGGCTCCCTTCCTCAACTTTGGTTAATAGAGCTGTGCTGATGGAAGAAGCCGAGAGGGCAGTTTTGCCCCCTTGCCCAAACAGTAGCGTCTCAGACCATGTGACTGTTAGGCTACATTGGTCCCATGACCGTGGACTGGCAGGCAGAGGGGGATGCAGGAAAGAACGCAACCTCCGGCACCTTCCACTCACTGATTACAGGATCCAACCACATGTCTTAGGGGTCCACATTCTGCACACATACACTGTAGCATAATTGGCATTCGTGTGTGTGTGTGTGTGTGTATGCATTTCCTTCATTTATAACCCCAACTTTCTCCCCAGTGGGAATGCCAAGTGGCTTACATCATTCTCCTTTTCTCCATTGATGTTTGCCAACCTCCAGGTTGGACCTGGAGATCTCCCAGAATTACAACCTGGATAAAGTGGCTGCTTTGGAGGGTGAAATCTATATCATTATACCCCACTGAGGGTATACCCCTCTCCTTCCCAAACCCCACCCTCCCCAGGATCCACCCCACAAATCTCCAGGAATTTCTTAACCTTGAGTTGGAAACTTTGTGTTTGTGTGCATACTAATGTGCATGTGTAAAGCACCATTGAGTCTCAGCCAACATATGGCAACCCCTGCTGGGTTTTTCAAGGCAAAAGACAAACAGAGGTGGTTTGCCATTGTCTGCCTCTGCATAGCGATCCTGAACTTCCTTGGTGGTCCCCCAGCCCAGTACTCACCAGGGCTGACCCTGCTTAGCTTCTGAGATCTGACAAGATCAGGCTAGCCTGGGCCATCCAGATCAGAGCAGGAAACTCCATTTTATCTTCTCAACAACCCTGTGAAGTAGACTAGGCTGAGAGTGTGTGAAAGTATTTTATGAAAGGGGAGCATGTGGCATGATTTTCATTCTGCATGAAGTATCCCTATTGTTATTGTAAACACAATTGCAAAAGTAGAGGTTACATTAGGTTGACTTCTGTATAGGTCTCAATGTTGTATTTTTGTACAATTGTATAAATGTTTCTGGAATGTCTTCTAAAGTCAGTTATCATCTTCTATGGGAGGAGGAGGGGGACAAAAATCAGAATTAGTTAGGTTTACTTACCATCAACCTCCTAGCCCCCCCCCCCCCCCGCAGCCTGAATGGGTACCAGCCGTCACTGGTATGCACAAGCCATTCTGTTCTGTGTTGTTGGGTTTTTTTTGGCAGAACTGTACGTCGTATGACATGCTCTCATCACTCTGTCTAATGATGTACTTTTCTGGATGTAAGACAGAGAGGTGGTAGTGTAAATAAGAGGCAAACAGAAAATGGCTTTTCAGGGGGAAAACTGACTTCATTGGAGCAGTAGAAATAAGAGCTTTATGTAGGGGGTCAAACGCCTCAGATAGCTGATCTCCGGAACTGTTTCTCAGTTCTCTCTTCTGCGACTTGTGCACCATACTCTGCTTCCCAGATCCCATCTAACCCAAAGTAATTTCCTTGCTGTTTGCCATTTTCTTTCAAGATGTTCGTGCTCGTGAGCATCGCTGTCCTGATTACCCTCTAAGCAATATGGAATCATCTGTTATGTTTGTCATGCTCTGCTTTGCTATAATGAAAAGTCTTCTGTTTGGCTGGTTCATAATTTATGGACGATGCAAGCAAACTAAACTAAAACTAAATTATCTCTCAATCAGACCAAAATTTCCATGGTAATAGCTTTGCTGTTTATAGCTGCCTGGGAGAGCCTGCTGCGCCATAAACTCTTCTCTAGTCTGTTGTTCTGCCTGTCATTTTGAAATTACCATTCATATTTATGCTGCCTGTATTTATGTCGCCACTATTCAGCCTGGCTGGGCATTGGCTTCACAATAACTTGACGAGTGAGAAATGTTGAAAAAATATTGCCTCCAGTTATCTATATGAATCTCCTAACCAGCAGATTGGAATGGCTGTTGTAAGGAAAACATGGGTGGCTGAAAAGCCTACGCAGAAAAGTCCAAAGGAAAAGTTTAGCTAACTTCCTTCAGGACTTGGCTTTCCTTCTTCAGTCACTTGTATGGCAGACTGCGGGCCAATCTATGTTCCAAGCGTGTTTTCCTGGGATTGAAACATGCTAGGATTGAAGGCTAGCTTGTGCTCAGACCCCTTCAAAGACATTGGAGCACAGGAAGGCCAGTAAACATGCATCAAACCATCTCGCCGAAGATGTCTGCTTATGTCCACTGCAAGGTGGCTGGGAAATATCAACTCATGGAGGACTAAAGAGTACAATTTAGTTGTGTGTAGCCATTCTGGAGTATGTAATGTTATTTCTGTAGCCTTCCAGCAGCAGCTTCCATCAAACTCGTAAGATTTCTTATAGCTAAGGCATTCGTGTTAACTCCATTGGGACATAATCACTTACCACTTCTCAGTTACCAAGTCATCACCTGCTTTTATTGGACAAAAAATGTTTCTGTTCACATTGAAGCTTTATTATGCACAGGTGTTATCTGGATTCCTACACACTTGTCCCCCGCCCCCAAAAATGAAACAGTATTGACTATAGACAGTTCATATCATCTAGCAATCTCTGTTTTGAACACATATACCATTAAGCAATTCCTTGCACAGAGAAAGCTAGCATGGCAGGGAGACAGCAGCTGACATTTCAGTATGCAGGAAATGACTTTATTTGTATTAGAGCATTTCTGTGCTGCTTTTTTCCCCCAAAGGGACCCCAGTTTAAACAATATAATTTAAAATTTAAAAGACAAAGAAAACAAACACATCATGGGCAGGTTTTCATTCACTGGGCTGACAATCACAGGCCCAGTCATATTGCGTTGTTTTAGTTGTGGGCTACTTTGAGCAGATCTCTGGAGAGGCAGCACATACATTTTCTGTATAAATGAACATAGCTGGGTTCCTCAATGACACTAATGAACTGGTTCCTACATTGATTGTTGGAAGGCCTGAAAACTTCTACGCCAACATCTGATAGGAAGAAACCAAGTTCAAAGCAGTAAAAAGCGAGGATGTCCAATTATAAATTACTTAGCAAAGAAATATACAAGATAACCTGGGATGTTTACTAGGCAGAAAATACAGCCATATATATGCAGTCCATGCCATAGAGGAGGGGGGAGGACTGTTACTCAGATTCCACATAGTATTTCAGCTTTAAAACTACATTTAATTCTAGCCAACGTATCAAACTGTGTGGACAAAATGTTAATTTTATAAAGGTGTGTTTTATAAACACATTTTGATTCTTCATCTAGAAAGACACAACATTTGGTATGTAGATTTCTTGAGAGACCCATTTTTTTTTCTTTTTTACGTGATGGTGCATGTGGCTTGTGGTGCCTATTTAAATTAAGATTTTCAAGGGCATCTGCTGATATTTATATTGTTAGGCTACGGTGTTATATAAGTAATGTTTGTACAATTGATCATTTCATTGATGTAGTATTATATCAGATTATATTCTGCTGTTGACAGAGTATTAGCAAGGGTTGCCAGCCTCCAGGTGGTGCCAGGAGATCTTTTGGAATTACAGCTGAACTCCCTATGACAGAGATCAGTTCCCCTGGAGAAAATGGCTGCTTTGGAGTGTGGACTCTGTGTCATCATATCCCGCTGCTCCGGGGCTCCACCCCCAAATCTCCAGGAATTTCTCAACCCAGACCAGGCATCCATATAATATACACATTGGAAAGTTCTAAACTTAAGTTTTCTGCTGCCTTGTGAATAGATCTTCAAAAGTTAATAACCCTTACAGATTTTTATTAGCCTTCTTACATATCCATGTTAGTAATTTGTGGCATTTTGATGGCTTGAAAAAAAACCCAACAGAACCAGTTTGTGTCTTTTTTAAGGCTTCCCTGCCAGTTAGTCTAGAGGCAATTTTAACTCTGGTAACTGGGCAAGTTCCTTTTGGCCGGATGACCTAATGAAACTTGCTAGTATATTTTCTTGCCGGTCCTCAAGGAGCTCAGGTGCATCGTTCTCTCCCTCCTCCGTTTTATCCTCACTAAAATCCTGTGAAGCAGATTGGGGCGGGTGGCCCAAAGTTACAGTAAGAGTTTGATGGCAGAGTGGGGATTTAAACCCAGAAGTCCCAAATCCTAGTCACTCTAACCACTACACCACACTAAGGACTTGTGATTCTTACATACTGCTAATGATGCTACAATGAGTACCCATTGGTTGGCTATGCAAGTTGCAGACACTGCCCAAATGTGACCCTTACACTGTTCTCCCTCCCTTCCATTTTTCTCTTCTTCTCTTTGTCATATTCAGGAAACAGAGGATATACTACTGCCCAAAGTAACATTTGATCCCTGGGTAATACTCTGGGCATAAGAAGCAGGAAGGCAGTGTTTCTATTTCTGAGTCCAGCAATAACTCCAGTCAGAGCAGGTCCAGATAGTGTTGTGAAAGCTTCAAGTTTGAAAATAGAAATGACTGTTATATTCCCCTCCGTGTGAAATTCTAGAAGTCACCTTATAAATCTATTCACACAAGCTGTATTCTTAGACAGGGATAAATCCTGGCTTTGAGCATCGTTCATCACTCATGACCAGACCTAAGTACTCCTGCAAAATGTTTCTCAGGCTGATATTATCAGTTTCCACCTGACAAAGCCGACGGCTAACAGACAGATGTAGCAAGGAAGTGACAGGTTTCCTTGGAATTCCCCCCACCCCCCCTATAACTAACATGCGTGTAGGAGTCCAGAAACAAAAGCCAGCTTATGTAGTCCTTGATCTCCCTGCCCTACAGTAATCTGGCAAAAACGATCCCACTGTGACTCGAATGTTCAGAACTCCCCTCCTTTATACCAGCCACTAGAATCTAACAGTAGCAAAATAGTTTCTATATGGGTGTAGATTAGAGTGGATAGTTAAAACCTTCCTCTGTTTTGGACTGACTGCGCTTTTCTTGGCAAGATTTTTGATGCAAATCAGTTCCTCTGTTAGAAGTAGAGCAAAAGGTGAGCTTGTCCAGACACGCTGTTGTTTTAATCCCTTAATGCATGGTGGATACATTCCCTGTATGGCTTTCTTTAAAACTTTGCTACTGGGAAGTGTGAGCTCTGAGAAGAAAGGAGGATTAACACTAATGATTCCTCCTTAAGAATCTAGCATCCCCTGAAAAGACATGCCTGCCTTTTCTCAGTCCTGTGCAAGGGTCTGATATTAACAGCCTGATACACTCCTCTCTCAGTAGGAAACCACCGAAGAATCAATCTCTGATAGAAATCAGAGAGGAGGCGGATATTAAGCCACTTGCTGATCTGAACCAAGTCTAAAGTCCTAGTAGGGAGACAGCGTGTTTCTCCAGAGCGTGCATGAAATCATACTTCTGGATTTGACTGGTCATGCTTTTTTTGTTTTTCCAAGTGCAACATTGGAGAGCCCTTCTCTCCTGGGTGCTTTTGGGAGCAATCCCAAGCAGGTCTACTCAAAAGTAAGCCCCATTTTAGTCAATAAGCTTATTCCCAAGAAAGTGTCCTGAACCTTTGGGAATTAGCACTTCATCATATGCTAGTAGCCTGTGTGGCTTAATGACTAGAGTGTTGGGCCTGAACGTGGGAAATACGGCTCCAGCCATTCTCTGCTGTGAAACTTCCTGGGTGGCCTTGGGCAACTCCCTTACCTCTCCACCTTATTTACCTCCCACATAGGGAGAATGCTGTGGAAAAAAAAGGCTTCCTGGGGGATGAAAGGTAGGGCACATGCAATAATACAATAGTTTACCTGTACATCATTAGAATGCAAGTCTAAGATTCCAAAAATTCTCTGCCGGCAAGATAAATTACGTAAGGGGAGGAGGGGGGAAAGGTCATATCTGAGGTCATATCAAAATAATGTGGATGAACAAATCACTCCTGATTTGGCCACATTGTTTTGAATACACTCTACCATCTCTTTCAAAGCTCATTCATGCTTTGAGAGCAGAATAGTGGATGGCCTGCCGAAATCTCCACCATGGTTTTCTTTTGTTGCAGGATCAGAGGAAGCTTCAGAGTCTGTGTTATCTTTTCCTTGTATTTAGTTCTTGGACTATAAGCTGAGCTAAGGTCAGCTGTATGTTTTCCCCACAGGGGCAAATAGCAGTCCTAAGAGAGGGGTCAATTTGTTACCAGGAAAACAGGCTGAGGGGAAACGGTAATGCCACAATGCAGCTCTGATCCATTTGGGGGTCTCCCGAAGCTGTTTTTAACTAAAAAGAAAAGAAACTGTGGTTAGATATAGTCACAAATCTCTCAGCATCCTGGCTGGTTTGGCCATGAGAGACCAGAAGAACATAAGATGCTGCTATACCGAAATGCCAGGGCAAGGGTGTGTGGCCCTCTGTGCAACCCCAAACTAATGCCTCTGGACAAGAAAGCATAAGCATCTCCATGGTGGCTTCATAGACAGCCCCACACAGAGACATTAATTCACCCCAATGGCTGTACTTCTGCCCCAGTCACTTGTTGGAGGCTACGCGCAAAACGTGAACCAACCCGGAGTGCACTCGGGTGCCTGTTGGCACCCTTGTTTCCCCCACATTCACAACAATATTGCTGTTATTACTATTACTACTACTATTATTAATAGTCTGCCTTACTCACTAAAATCCCAGGCAGATTATACATTGCAGCAGTCCTTTATTATTATTATTATTATTATTATTTATTCAATTTATATACCGCCCATCCCAGGGGCTCTGGGCGGTGAACAGTTAAAATTGATAAAAACAAAAACTAAAATCAATATACAAATAATAAAACAAATTAACAAAGTGCAGTGGTGGGGAGAACCTTCCCCACCCCAAAGGTGGGAGGCCGACATGGCACCGCCCCCTTCAATCACCAAACGCCTGGCGGAACAGCTCTGTCTTACAGGCCCGGCGGAACGATAATATGTCCCGCTGGGCCCGGGTTTCCATTGACAGAGCGTTCCACCAGGCTGGGGCCAGGACTGAAAAAGCCCTGGCCCTGGTTGAAGCGAGGCGGGCTTCCTTAGGGCCGGGGACCACAAGTAAATATTTATTCGCTGATCGGAGCGATCTCCGGGGAACGTACAGGGAGAGGCGGTCCCGAAGATATGCCGGTCCCAACCCACTCAGGGCTTTAAAGGTAAGAACCAACACTTTGAACCTGATTCGGAATTCAACCGGAAGCCAGTGCAGCTGGCGCAGGACAGGTGTGATGTGTGACTGGTAAGGTATACCAGTCAGGACCCGTGCCGCCGCATTCTGGACCAGTTGTAGTTTCCGGATCAGGCCCAGGGGTAGCCCAGCGTAGAATGAGTTACAGTAATCTAGCCTGGAGGTGACCGTTGCATGGATCACTGTAGCCAGGTCCTGGGGCGTCAGGTAGGGGGCAAGTTGCCTGATCTGACGAAGATGGAAAAATGCAGACTTGGCAACCGCCGTGACCTGGGCCTCCATCGATAGGGAGGCATCCAGGAACACACCCAGACTCTTTACCACTGGCAAAGTTTATCTTATATGAATGACTGCATGTTTTACCCCCCCCTCCCCCATCTCCAGTTTTGTGACTATAGAGTGATAGATATCCAAATACTAATTTTAAAAAAATCTGTTTGCTAGGCAGTGTAGATAAAGAGGGTGTGATATCTGGTTTTTATTTGCTTTCCTAATTTGCCTATGAATTCTCCTTGAGTTAACCCCCCGCCCCAAGTTTTTGCTACCCAGGCAGCCTGCAGTATCTGTGAAGTTACTTCTGCTTTATGATAAAGTGCAGAACATGTGTTTGCTAATGTCCTTGTGTGTCTCAAAGAGGCATTCTTTCCCAACAAAGAGTGTTCTCCTTTTCCTCAGCGCATTCAAGGCCACAGCTACTGTTGCTGAGGCGACTATATATTGCCACATTTTCTGTCTAAATGTTGTTAGATATTAGATAACATTGCAAGTTATGTATTAAATGTTACAGGATTTTTTTAAAGCCCACAATGAGTAAACAATCAGTTTTATATCATTCAGTTTCAGAGGGTTTTTTAGAAGCTTCTTCAGAACAACTGAAAGACAATTTGGCCTCTGCTGTTTCTTTACTTCTGCATTGCTCAGCCAGTGTGGCGTCTCCTCTTAGAATACATTCATGCCCGGAGAAGGTCAGGTCCAATAGTATGCATGCCCTGAGTGTTCATTCATCCTGCCCAACAATCCTTGTAATGACAACAGGATTTCTGTGGAACACAGAAGTTCCTTGGCAGGTACTGATATGCAGAAAGAATGAAGTTTGAAATTCACTGTGCTATACCATTAGGGGGAATAGGAGGTATGCACCAAGCTTCCATATCCCCATCCAGCCCTTCCTCTAAGACTGATGCACGTTTCTTGTGTTCAGACCACAGGTTGCAAGGTGTGGAGAGATGGGAGGAATGTGCAGATCTCCTTTTCCCCAACATCGATCATGCTGCCTGTGCATATTCCGTGTGTTATGCATATGTGTACGCAGGGACTAAGGGGAACAGTGCTCTTGTGAGCCCTACCAAGATCCTTTGTTCACAGGTGTTGGGTTGGATCCATCCAGCTTTTTAATTCAATGAAACTGCCTAATTACACTCCTTAGGACAGCATGCATTTAAGGTTGCCAGCCTCCAGGTGTGACCTGGAGATCCCATGGAATAAAACCTGAATTCCAGACTACAGAAATCAGTGGAGAAAATGGCTGCTTTGAATGGCAGGCTCAATTGTATTATTTGCTGCTGAGATCCCATCCCTCCCCAAAATCTCCAAGAATTTCCCAACTTGGAGTTGGCAACCTTAAAACCTTTGCCCATGGCTTATGTCCCTGCATTTCTCATAATCACAGGCATAGCCTTTTGTGGTCAAAGAGGGCTGCCTTTCTTCATTCAAGCAAAACCAAGGCAGTTCTTGCATTGCGGAAAAACGCAAGGTATAAATGATGTAAACAAATAAATGAAAAGAAGAATACAAAATAGAGAATACAAAAGGAACAAACAGACATCCAAACTGTACCTGGACAGAAGTCAACTGTCTAAATTTGATAAATTTACCACTATCAAACCAAGGGCATCAGTTAATTTAAATTAAAACCTCTCTTAAATCCATTTTGCCAAGGCTGTGAACAACAGAGAGACAGGACACTGCTCGAGCCTCTTTTGGAAGCCCTTTTCACAGCTCTAGATCAATTACAGAAAGAACTGTGGACCAGGCTGCCACAATCCTCTCTTCCCTGTATGATGAATATAGTTGGCTTAGGGAGAGGCTATCTTTTAGGCATGTGATGTACGAACAAGGATGGACACCCTGTCATAATCTTGGCTTGCTCCCAGCTTCTTCCCTGTCTATAGATATGTCTGTCCAGAGCAAAGGCAGTGAAACTAACATTTACCAAGGCAAGCCAGGATTTGAGAAATTGTGCGCAAACTGAATTCTGGTTTTAACAATGAACTGCAGTTGAAATAAATCATGTTTTCACATTTTGTCTGAACTGAAGCTAAGCCTAACCATGTATGTTCTTAGAATCACAACCATAGACTCTGTAATTAGTATTTCAGTGCATATTCTGCAGTGAGACACACACACACACACACACACACACCAAATCCACTACTTCTTTGGAAAAATGTATGTTGCTAAAGTGTATCGAAGTTAATAAGAATCTCAAGAGTCCCTGAAATTTAGTCTGGTTCTTTTGCTCCACCTGCCGGCCATATCATTAAATTACCTAACAAAGTTATGGGGCGCATGCAGAGAAGTGTGCCTTCCTGGATCACCCAATAAGAGAGGAGACTAATAATTCAATGAATCAAAGACTTTACTTAATAACTCTTAAGAATCATACATACACATTCAATGCAAGGCTAGGAAATAAAAGGGTGGAAAGCATATAGAGACAGTTGCATGAGCAGGAGTATCATAGCAGCAAGGAGGGAAAAATCTAACATAGTGTCTGGATTGGGGGGTGGGGGGTTGGCGCGTGCGCTGGGGCACTTTCACCTCTCCCTTAAATAGCCAATTATTTGTCTTGGGGCAAGGCTAGTGGAAATGGTCCATGCCCCTTGGATGGTTCTCAGGAAATTGAACAAAAGCAATAAATGTGTCAATTTAGCAAGACATATCCAAAAAAGATAATTTGGGATCTAATGTTTTCTATTGTGACACCTTGATAGAAGGAGGAAAGGGAAGGAGAGGGGAGGAAGCGATTGAGTTTATTGATGGCGCTTTGTGTCTCCTCTATGCAGAAGAAAAGAAACAAATGGGGCGTCATCTGCATTTTACTGCGCTCCGTTGTTTTGATAGTTGGAGGTGATATTTTCAGTGGGTGATTCCCAGAGTCAGAGGTGCCTCGTTTCCTGGTCTTCACTTCGTGTATCTGCACATCAAAGGTGCAACGTGTAAACAGTTCGTGCCAGCAGCCCTGGCTGGCAATGGCATCCACAGGAAAAGTTGTTGTCCCTTTTGAACCTGCTCTGGAATCATGGCTTCTCTCTCTCTCTCACTGCTAGCCTTAGAGCAGAACTACAAGTGACAAAAGGCACAGGTTGGACACTTGTCAGCTTCCCTCAAGTTTTGATGGGAAATGTAGGCATCCTAGTCTTGCAGCTTGGCTCTCTGACTGCTGCCCAATGGACTTTTAAACTGTCACTTGTCCAACATTCCACCAAGCTGCCTACATTTCCCATAAAAACTTGAGGGAAGCTGACAAGTGTCCAACCTGTGCCTTTTGTCACCTGTAGTTCCGCTCTCAGTTCCTACAGGCACATCAGCAGTGGCTGGCATCTTGGCATGCAAGCACATTCATCTAGTGCAGGGTGGCCATTTCAGCACTTTTGCAGAGGGGGACCACTTATGGATGCTGGCTCAGGAGCCGCTCTGCCAGTTCCTTGGCTCTCCCTTCTTCATGCATTGCATTGGCTTCAGTACCAAGTTATGCACAGACCATATATATATAAAGTCTATGTTCAGATTCTGGGAGGGGGCTCCAGGCAACATTATCACTGACTGAGAGTCTCTCTACACAAGATGCCTCGGCACGTGTTCGTCAAGTGTGTGAGCTGGGAAGTGTAGTTTAAAAAGACAGCCAGTGGAGATTGCTCCTCAGAGGGCTTGCTAATTTCATCTTCGCCTCCCCAAAGCCTCTGTCAATTTCACCTTTCCAGTCTAAAACTGTGCAGTTGCAATCAAAGGGCAGCAAGGAATGGAAATGGGTTGGAGCTGCCTTCCAGAGCTGGGCTTGGACCAGGAGAGGTTATAATGGGCTACAGTCTTCCTTCTGGCATTGCCTAACTCCAGTGTATAGTAAGGCCTTTGCCCTGCCCCCGGCTCTGTCTTTAAACTACCCTTCCCGGCTAACATTGCATTTCCCACTTATGTTCTTCACGTGTCAGATGTCTTGTGTAGAGAGACTCTGAATGGAACCACTTTAGCAGCATCCACACTGATGTGGCAACCCATGAAAAAGGTCTAGGTCTTCTAAATTAAAGGCTTTTGCCTAAATATACCCAAGGTCAAACAGCTTTATGAATAAAAAATGATGATCATATGTCTGTTGGTCATGATATTGAGTCTTTGTCAATTCTAGCCTGATCTTTGCAATTAACAATGAAACGTGAGCACTTAAGTTATCAAGCTCCACTGAGAGAAAGCAAATAAAATTGACTGAAGCTGGGCTGGTATTAACCCCAAAGCCTTTATACAGAGAATACTGGCTTGTGATGAATTTTGATTCACAAAAGCTATTGACTTCCGGCAGCAGTGGAGCTATGTGGAGCCTCAGGTAGGAGCTGAAGAAGGCTTCATATGAAGTCCCCGGAGTGTGTTTCGAATTTCTTACCACTAATCTAGGGCATAATAGAATTCAATAAACAGACAACTTTCCATTTTGATTAACAGTTCAATTGAAGCATAAAATATGTACTACCAAAACTATAAACAGGAAACCTCATGCAGCCACTCTCTGATACAGAAATAAAGACCTGAGAAATTACAGGCTGGGTGCACTATGGTGAAAATGCAAACTCTGCCGTTCACAAGGCATTTCAGTAAGGTTCCTAAACCCATGGCAGACATAACCTCCTCTTTATCCAAATCTTTAGCTCTCTTCTCTGATACAGAGGAAGGTAAAGACTCTACCCTAGCTGTTTCCTCTAGTCGATTCTTTTATTTGTCCCATGTATCAATCTTTTGTTATCCAGTTCTTCCTCCAAAGAGGACAAATTGGTGTTTGTGACTCATTTTATCCTCCTAAAAATCTAATGAGGTAGGCTGGGCTGAGAGGGTGATTGGCCCAATGTCACTCCATGAATTTCATAAGGGGAGGGGATTTAAATCCTAACTCTATGATGACTACACCACACTAGCCATTTGCTCCTAAAGAGAAAAGTAAATTGCTGTATTTGTGGATGCCTTGCAACATCTACCCATCCCTGGTGCTGGGGAGGAATCCACACAGTCCTCCTCAGAAAGGCCCCATGGAGAGGTGCAATTTGTATCTGTGTGGACTTCTGTCTCCCTTCCCTATGGCAAGCTCTGCAATACACAGGACAGGACTTTTCTCTTCCTTATGCTTCCATCCATCATAAAGACAGGTTCTTGGCTATTAAATGGTTATTTATGTCAACAGAGCAAACCGAAATATTACCTTTTGTGATGACCCTTTTTCTGGGTGGGGTGTGTGTGTGAAAGAAATCACCTTTGATGGTTTTTAAGGTAATGTGGCCCAGTTTCTGTTTTGATGGCTAAGCTAATGTGAGTTTGTTATGGTGAGGAATGATGAATTATTTGTAAACTTGACTGAGCACAGGAAACAATTATTTAGTTTCTTAGCAGGGCTCAACACTTGTGTTTAAAAACAGATACTGTTTGAATGTAATGGCAGCAACATAGTTTCACAGCTTTTTGGCCAAGGCAAATCTTTTCTTTTCCAGATGCATTACTGGAAAAATTGCAAGTGAGCTTAAATACAAGAAAACCCAAATCCTTTCAGAGCTTGAATGCACCATCAGCCATGACTGACAACCAACATATGACAACACCAATTTCAGGAGGTCTTCAAATCAGCCAGACCCCACAGTCACAGCAATACAAGTACACCCAGTCTGCTTCCTTCAGAAGACTTGCTCTTGATTAAGATTACCTTTCCTCATTAACATTAATCAAATAACCAGTTGGTTCTAACTGAACCAGACTTCCAAACCCACCAATCTCCGCAGCAATCAGACTTTCTGTCCTGAAGAAACACTGGAATTGTCAATTCACTTTCAGTTTTTCCCCTGCCACTCAGCATCCCAGCATTCTGTCCCTCTGGATTGGGTGTTGCTATGGCTCTGTACATTCAAACCTTGACAAAAGGGGATTGATACATGACTTGGAAAAGCAAGACAGCCACCTGTCCATCACACCTTTCTCATGGCATATCTGTTTTGTATGTGATATGACTCCTAGAACTATGGATAGCCATGAGAAGGGAAAACAACCTTAGATAATTTCATTTTTTCCTCCTAGCTGGTATTTTCCATTAAATATCTTAATTCAAAACATCTGCTCCAGTTTATTTAATAACTTTTCGATGTCTTTTTATAAATGCATCTAACATAGGGATGCTTAGAAATTAAGAGCATCATTTTTGATGAAATGTATTTCTCTGTATAAGAGAACTAAAGAGTTGCTAAATCATCACAAATCTGTTTTGTGAATGTGCGGAATGTTGGGGGGGGGGTTGCTACTAAAACTAATGAAGAGCTGTTGTGTACTGGCCAAAGGCAGATCGGTGTGGTTGATAGAAACTCTGGAGAATGCAGTGAAGTACAGCTGTATTTTTCACATTTTCTGCAGAGGAGAATTTTTGGGAGCCAGACGATGTATCTGAACAGGGCTTATCAGAGATGACCAATTAAAAGATTCTCTGTAAAGTGTGATACAATGATGACATCATCATCATTATAAGCAGAACCAAAATGTCCATCTCATTATGGACTCTTGCCTTCCTCTGTTTAAGCAGGATTTTATCTCTCTTGAAGCTAAATCTTCTTGGCTATTAAGAAATGAAGATAAACAAGTAACTGTGTGTGTGACAATTTTTGGCAGCTGTAGTAAAATCACATTGTAACTCTGGCAGTAAGCTCTAGGTTTCCCTTTTTAATAGGTGATGGTTTGCTGTTTATGATTTCGGTCATGGAAACAGTAATTAAGAAAAAGAATGATGGACTCTTGTGAAGAGTGTTATTTATTTCCATCAGCAACTGTATAATGGAGATGAGTGTAGAATCTTTTGCACTGCCATCAATGACTTTTTCCTCTGCAGGAACAATGTTCCAACTCGAGAACATTCTAGCCTGTTTTCATACATGTATTGCATTGTAGTCCTTACATGATAATGATAACATACTTTGTAAACCGTTCTGAGCGGGCATTAAGTTGTCCTGAAGGGCAGTATATAAATCGAATGTTGTTATTATTATTATTATGTACGGCAACAATATGATATATATTGCAGAGAGCCAGTTTGGTATAGTGGTTAAGAGCAGTAGGTCTCTAATCTGGAGAGGACTCTAATCCTCCACTTGAAGCCAGCTGGGTGACCTTGAGTCAGTCACAGCTCTCTCAGAGCTCTCTCAGCCCCACCCACCTCACAGGGTGATTATCGTGAGGATAATAATAACACACCTTAACCGCTCTGAGTAGGTGTCATCCTGAAGGGCAGTATATAAATCAAATGTTATTATGTTATTGTTATTATTATTCAGAATTTATCTTATAGTAATGTCTCTCTTTCCTCTTTTCCCTCTCCTTTAGACAATTCCTCATCCCTTCCAGAAGATGAAGAGCTAGGAATGGAGGCTTCCAGCTGGCAGCTGAATGGCACATCCTTTAATAGCTGCAGCGAAAACCTAACCCCAGCTCGTTTCCCTAGCTGGGTGACTTTTGATGACAATGAAGTCAACTGTATTTCTCCACAGACTTTATCCCCTGCAAAAGCAGACATCCCACCAGCAGTGACTCTGCCACTTGCAGTAACAGCAGCAACAGCAGCAGCACAGGCCCCAGATAGAAACTCCATCCTCCTCTCATCATCTTTTAAAAAGAGAGAACGTCCCAAAAGCACACTAGGTGACCTCTCCAAAGTTCAGAAACTAGACCTTTCCTCTATAACCAGGTTGCCTTCTGTTGGTGGTACACCCCCCTGGAGTGCTACTAACCCTTTCCTTGATGAATCTTTGAGGGATGTTCAACCTTCCCCAATCAACCCATTCAGCTCATTTTTTGAGGAACGGGACAGGCGCTCCCATTCTAGCTCTATCTCTGGCACCTCTGGTAAAAACCAGCGAGATTCCCTCATTGTCCTCCATCAGCAGCCTGACACCATCAGCTTCAATGATTCAAGTAAACACTTAAAGCACAGAGATGCTGTTGATCAACTCAAACAACTCCAGATTGGGGATCCAGATGAGCTGAGCAGTTCTGCTCTGCCTGACGATGACCCCACATTGCCGTCTGAGCTGGACGGCACTCTGTCCAGCTTGGGGCTACCTCAGCCGAAGGACGGCTGGCCAATGATGCTGAGGATACCAGAGAAGAAGAACATCATGTCTTCTAGACACTGGGGGCCAATTTATGTGAAGCTGACTGAGAGTGGGTATTTGCAGCTCTTTTATGAGAAGGGACTGGAGAAGCCCTTCAAGGAATTCAAGCTTGATATCAACCATGAGATTTCAGAACCCAGGCTCCAGAACTATGATGAGAATGGCAGGATACACAGTGTGAGGATAGACCGTACCACCTATAAGGAGAAAAAGAAGTACCAGCCAAAGCCAGCTGTTACCCACACAGCAGAAAGGGAACAGGTTATAAAGCTTGGCACCACTAGTTACGAAGATTTCCTCAGCTTCATCAGGGCAGTCCAGGATACACTAATGGATCTACCCACCTCATCGACAGATCTGAGTACGGTGGGATTAAACTACCAAGAAGAGGAAATCACTGTGGATGTAAAAGATGAGTTCTATGGCATCTTGGCCAAAGAGGACAACAGGATTTTGCAGCACAATGTGTTGACGCGAGTGCACATTCTCACTTTCCTGTCTGGCTTGGCAGAATGCAGGCTAGGTCTCAATGACATCCTGGTCAAAGGGAACGAAATTGTCTCACGGCAGGATATCATGCCCACCACCACCACCAAGTGGATTAAGTTGTATGACTGCCACTTCCACGCCTGTGTGGATGAGGAGATGTTCACCAACACCCGTGTCATTTTGTTTAACCCCTTGGATGCCTGCCGGTTTGAACTGATGCGCTTTAGGAGTCCGTTTCTGGAGAAGACATTGCCTTTCACCTTGAAGATTGCAGCCAGCATCAATGGGGCTGAGGTGGAACTCCAGAGCTGGCTGATGATGTCTCCAGGATTCTCCTCCAACCGAGACCCTCTAACTCAGGTTCCCTGTGAAAATGTGATGATTCGCTATCCAGTGCCGCAGGAGTGGGTGAAGAATTTCCGTAGAGAAAGTGTCCTTGGGGAGAAGTCTTTGAAAGCAAAAGTGAATAAATGTGCCAGCTTTGGATCAACCAGTGTTTCTGGTTCAGAGCCAGTAATGAGAGTAACACTAGGAACTGCCAAATATGAACATGCCTTTAATTCCATCGTATGGAGGATAAATCGACTGCCTGACAAAAACTCTGGTGGGTATTACTGCTTGAATTGGATGATTGTACAGAAAGTTGTATTTTATGCAGTATGCTGGGGGAGTAACATCCCAACAGATTAAAAGGTTTTTTTTTAAAAAAAATACATTATTTATAGTCTATCTCACTGAGACTCAAGGCAGATTACACAGTATAAGTTAATACAATCAATTGGTTGGGACATTCAATAAACAGTACAAAGGATTTAGATAGCATAAATTTGAAAAATAAGCATAGATCCAAATACAGAACTGAAAGAAATGCTGAAATAAAACGAACAATTGAACATGACATATTAAATGAAATGGAAACTTAAAGCAACAGAAAATATACAGTAGTAGAGTCCACTGTCCTTATTCCTTTCCCAAACCATTTCTGTAAGCCGTTTTCCTACAGCACAGCTCTATTTGAAAATAGCCCTCCTGAATAATTCAGTTTTACTTAGTTTGAGGACAGCTGGCAAAGAGTAGGAGCTTTCCTAACCACATCAGGCAGGCCATTCCATTAGGTGGGGCCACCACAGAGGTACAGGCAGTTGTAGATTTTGCCCAAGGTGGTACCTGCAGAAGACTCTACTCAGATAAGTGAAGCTGCCATAGTGGAGGATAGGGGCAGAGGCAGTCCTGCAGATATGAGGGACCAGACCATGAAGGGCTTTGTATGTGATAGCCAAAACCTTGAACTGAGCCCAGTAACTGATGAGTAGCCAATGGAATGACTGCAGCAGAATGGGAATAATATGCATGTTCTGCCTAGCTCCTGGTAATAATCGAGCTCTGGTGTTCTTCACCAACTGACTTGCGTTCATATAGAGTTCTTTACTGTAGTCCAGTCTAGATGTTATGTGGTGTGGATCCAGGTGGACAGATGGGCCATGTCAAGGTAGGGGGCCATCTTCCAGGCTAGACTGAGTTGAAAGAAGGCCTTTTTTGCAGCTGCATCAACTTGCTTCTGTAGCAGCAGTGCTGGATCCAGTATAACCCCCAAGCTCTTAACCAAGTCTGTAAGGGTTATGTTTAGCTGGAAAGCTCAAAAAGTGTACCTAGGTAAATTAAGTTAGCTACGTTTTCTGAACGTCTAAACAGTAAAAATAGTTAAAGCAATAGGCCTTAGTTGTACCAAATGTCATACCAAACACCCTTCTTGGTGCTGCTTGCCCCCATCCTACTGCCTTTGACCTCCTTGCTTATCTGCCTCTCTTGAGCCATTGTCTAATCTGCTCTGATGTCACAGGTAGGCTTTTGTCGGCAGAGAAGTTGTGGCCCTTTAGCAATGGGTCCCATTAGTCTATCTGTTCTGAAGTCATGGAAGATATGGCTAGGTTCCGGCAGGTGAGGGAGACTTCAGAGGTCTCAGAATTCCGAGGTCCATGTGCATCTTATGTAAAAGTAAACATTTAATGGGCAATCCATTGCATCATGGCTACAACAAAGCTATACAGCCCATACCATTCCAGGAAGATGGGAGATACTTCTCCCAGCAGTGCATCGTAACTAGTTTTACTTCAGCAATAAGGTTGAAAAGAAGAGGGGGAGCACTAATTCTTTTGTGATGTAGAAGTGCCCCCACATTACAGTTTACAGCCATCAAGACAACAGGAACAGAAGTTGGAGTAGGGTTGCCAGTTCTGGGCTGAGAAGTTCCTGATGATTTGGGGAGTGAACCCTGAGAAAGGTGGGGTTTGGGGAGAGAAGCGGAGGGGTGGGATCTCTGCAGGGCATAACGCCATAGAGATTACCATCCAAAGCAGCCTTTTTCTCTGTGGTCGGGAGAGCAGCTATAATTCCAAGACATCTCCTGGCCCCACCTGAGGGTTGGCGAGCCTAGGCTGGAGAAAAGCAAAGGAATAGTGAAAATGGGGCAGGTGTCAGATAACAGCAGAGCTGCTGATGAGATGAGATTTGGGTGCTCCAGGAAAGTCTTCTCAGAAGAAATGTGTTTTGAAGAGCTTTTCTAAGAAATATTGCTCAAGGAATGAACGGTCTAGTTAAACTAGGAGGCTGGACAGGGCTTAACTGTCCCATACAACCCACCCACCCACCCCCAAATATGGAACGGAAATATGGACAGTGTCAGGACTGGAAGAACCTGGAATCGGCCTTTTCTGTGCCTTGAAGCTTGCAGATGCTGTTGAGCTGATCACTTTCTCTCAGCCTAATTTGCCTCATCAAGTGTCATGAGGATGACACTTCCTTTTTCCTCTGCCTTAATGACAGGCCTTGTCAGCAATATTCAACATTCTTAGTCGCACATTAGAAGCAGCATAAACTATACAGAACATTATGCCAGGTCCACACTGAAACGATAAACATTCAGCTTCAAGTTGCAGGTGGGGGATCAGATGTCTGAAGCGTGTACGTATTTTAAAAAAATTGTCACATGTACAGAATTAGATGTTAGAAGGAAGGAACCCTTTTCCATGAAGTTTTTTTAATTATTATTTTTTACATGATGGAGTATTCAGTAATGTGAGTACCCACTTGCAGTGGTATAGCCCCAGTTAAAGGAAGTGGTATAGCCCCAGTCAAAGGAGAATAAGGCCTAACTGTGCTTAACTTACTATGAGTAAATGGGGACTTCTTCTTTAGAGAGTTTGGCGGTTTTGAAGCCATTGACACAGCCTGACTAATGTGTACTTTTGGCTTATTCTGAAACTGGCCCAAATTAGGTCTTGCTGGAGTGATTTTTGTGATGCTTGAAAGGCGCCAGTTGCCCTATACAAAACAGAAGGCAAGTGTGTGAGTTGTACAGCTGTCCCTTGTTATTTCAAGGGGCAGCTGTTTTCCAGTGGCACAGAACTCGTAGTGCAAAACCTGCACTGGGTCAGTTTAAAGCTGTAAGATCAGAATAGCAGAAGCGGTTTCCACGAAAAAGTACTGCTGTGTCTCTGTTCCAAGAACAGTTTGGTAACTTCTATTTCATTCCGCTGACTCAAAAGCAACATGTTGATTTTGGCTGATGAAAGGAGCCATGTTTACGGGCTGTGAGGATCCTCAGTCCCAAGCCAACGTGCTCTGATGATTCAATGTGAGAATCTGTTTGTAGGCAAACAGAACAGAGTGTGAAGAAAACATTAGCGCACACAATTCATTCCTGCTTTTTGTTGTGAGATAGCCAACATATATTGAAGGAGAACAGAACTTATTACAGCTTCAGAGCTGGATCTTGTGGGCAATTGGTATCTGATCAACGGATATCAGTACTGAATGTCTCTTTTTGGAAAGTGCATTGTACAAACCACATGAATCTAAAAATCTAAAATATGGGACAACTTTAAAGCAAGTCCCTTGACAAATCTCAAAGCAAGTCCCCTTACAAATCTTATTTAAACTTAATAAGTTTAATTTAAAAAAAAAACATTCTCATATTGCAGACAGGGGCTGAGACTGAGAGACTGGTTTGCCTAAGGCCATCTAGTGAGCTCATGGCCAAGGTGAGATTTGAACTGCGGCCCTCTCAGATTACTCCTCATTCTCTTAGCTACTATGCTGATTTCAACAGGGCCCATTTCCTAATTAGCAAGCTTGGGACCAAACTAGACATTGCTTTTTTAAAAAATGAGTCAGGCCTAGTTTCCCCCAGCCTGACTCACATTTCTCTTAATCAGGTGTGAGCTTCAGGAAACGAAGTTCCCAATTGATTCATGGGCCAGATTTGGATCAGAAGCATAACATGGGAAGAGAAGAAACTTCAGTCTTCCACCCCTTGCCATTTTCCCCATACAAAATGGCTACAATGGGGTATTATTTGCCCCATTGGGTGGTGCATATACAGTGAAGGGTTTCATAGAAAACATACAGTGGGGCAAATAATACACCTGGCACCATTTTGGTGGTGAAAATGTTGCAAGGGGGAAGGCTGAATCTCATTCTCCCCCCACACTACAGTCCCACAGTTTATCAGTGCATGCTTTCTCATGTTCCTGCTTATTAAAAGACAGTTTCCTGAGCTCTTGCTACTCATAAAGCCAAAGTAGAGACATAAAACAACCTCCACCCAGATGTTTCCTTATCATCTCTGACAAGTTCTTGGATGTCAGAGTTTAGATTCAGGTTGCGGCATCTGATACTGGGTAGGCGCCGCAGGCTAAAAAATAAAAGAGCATTTCAGATGTCATGTTTGCATCATTGGGAGTCATTCCAAAAGTCAACACTGGAATGTGACATCTGCACAATTTATTCTGTTGTGAATAACCTGTAAGGTGACTGCAAGCTTCTGTGTCTGGTTCCCCAGTCCTTCCCTTTTCAGCAGTGACATGAAAACAGCACTCTGAATTATGATAAGTGAATTGTCTTGCTTTCTTCTGTTTTAAGACATTGCTTCTGAATATTTTCATCATTAAATCTCTAGTGAGGTTTTAATCCCCATAGTTGTGTTCTGTTTGTTTATAGGTACTGGTCATCCTCACTGCTTCTTCTGCCACCTAGAGCTTGGCTCTGACCGGGAAGTGCCTTCCAATTTTGTCCGCTATGCGGATGTGGAGTATGACATGCCAACCACTTCAGCATCCAAGGCCGCCATTCGTTCCATCTCTGTGGAAGGCAAGACAGATGTCAGGAAGTGGGTCAACTATTCAGCACACTACAGTTACAAGGTACGATTGAGAAATTGACCAAAGATGGGAGGAGATATTACATTTACAGCACAATGTGAAGCCTATATAAATCGTGGGCATTCAAACTCCCCCAAACTATAGAAGCAATGTGTGTGCAAATGCAGACTTTGCATCACAAAATAGAATGCCAGCCATGATCTTGCAACACTGCGCCATGAGATCTGAGCTGCCATTTTTGGGTTGCTAGGCAATCACATGTAACATCAGTGGCCAGCTGATGGAAGGGGCTGGGAGGTCAGCTGCAAGCCTCCTCATCAGCTGGCTAGCCAGGAGGGAGGCTTGGAGCGGACAGACCCCTTGGTGTGCTTTCAGCTCTTAAGTTCACTGCTACCCATTGCTGGCCAGCTTATCAGAAGCTTGGAGCTTTACCACTTCATTTGGATGGCACAGGTGGATGGAGGCTTGGAACTGAAAGCACGTCCTGCACACTTCCTGCTACAAGCCCCTGATTCAGCTGGCCAGCAATAGAGTGCTGGAGCTGAAAGCACAGCCCCTTCCCCCCCCAACAGGTGACATGGGGCCCAGAAAGCAGGGGCAAGGCATGGGAGGGGACAGTGGGTTGGATCTATTAGTGATATGGATCTCTCCCACTTTCCCCTTCTTCCAGCAGCCCCCTTTCACCCTGAGAAATTTGCCTGTCATGCATTATCAGTTACGTGGTTCAGTGGGCTGCAGTGAGGAAGAGGGCAAATAGCTCTTCCTGTCTCTTCCATCATCAGAGCTACACTAACAGAAGAGGGAAGAGGGAGACTTTTCATGGACTATTACTCCATGTGGCTCTGAGAATCAGCTTTCTGGGGGATCTAGTGGGAAGGGACTACTGGGGAGAGGGAAAGTGGGGAAGATCTGTGATCTTTGCATGAGCAGATTTCTGGATCCAACCTGATAGGATTTCCCCTCCCCTGCAAGTCTTTGCAGCACCGCCCCCCCCCATAATTTAGATATAATGGTCATTGCAGTGAAATAAACTTTGCCCTTTTCATAGCAGACAATGTAACAAATTCACAGTGGAGAGCTAGTGTCATGATGAACACCCCAAATAAGGCACTGGATCTGATTTGCAGGGACACTCACAAGTTCTTTGTGCATATAATTAAATGGCATACAATAAATACATTTCATAAATACCATTCATAAATATATCAATAAATAATTCCATATTGCACTAGTCCATACACTGTTACAGTCCCAAAATCCAAAACTGCATGCTAGGAAATATATGTAATTAGAGATCCAGATTTCCTTCAGAATCTCCAGTGGATCATGTCAAAGTCCAGTTTCAGTTCCCAAGCTGCTGCTGTATATTTTTTGTCAGTTCTTTTGTTCTTTGTAGAGCCCAAAAGACAATCAGGTGTGACTAGCTAATGGGTCATCCGGTGCATTTGTCCCGTTACTTTGATTTTTTCAAAGCAGTCACAATATGGAATTTACATCAAAACACATATCAGTCAGGCTAAAAATATTTTTCCATATTCCAGTTGGGAACTAACTCCTCAATAAAATGTAAGTTACATACTTACAATATTCATGTAGCTCAAAATCTTAGAGAAACATTGTTGCAAAGCTTCTGCATGAGGCTGAGACTCAAGTGGAAGTCTGAAAGCTTTTTAACTGCTTTTGGCTGCAGCTGGTTTTCCTACTCAAAGTAGTTGTTAAAGGAACAAGCCCTTTGTCGACTGTCAACACATAATGGTTACAGGAAGCATGTCAAATCATTGTTTATATTCATACCCCCCCGAGTTAAACTATTCATTTTGTGGATCCATAAGGCTTACTTCCTGTGTAAATCCAATACTGCTGCCTTAGCGCAAGAAACCTGGAACACATAGAGAGTGTGTAGTGCTGCCCACATATCAGATGTATAGAGCTGCCCGCATATACCGAATCACATTTGCATTTTATTAAATAAACCACATTGGCAGTACTATATGTTGAGAATGCGACTTGATTAAAAAATCTTGTGGAACCATTGCTAGTGGGCATACTCTACATCGCCCGCATTTATGATGTCCAACAGGTAAGTCTGTTCTGTGTTGGCCAAAATCTGATTTGATGATCCTATCCTTAATATTGTGTGTTCTCTGGAAGGCAACAACTGGTGGGTTGTTGCATCCCGGGATGTCTTCCACTAAAGCCCAGTGTTTTAAAATTACTTTCTTCAAAGGGTAAGCTAGTGGTGTGTAATCCAGTATACACTTCATTTTATATGTCACATCCCTCTTTCTAGATTTAAGTAAGTCCTGCCTATTATGTTGTTCCTTAGCTTCCTTGAGTTTCCACGGTTTAGGGATGTTGTAGTTTAAAAAGCAAGCATTCAATTGTCCATGGGACGTGGGATGGGGAGACACGGAAAAAATCCTTTTCCTTCAATAATGTTCCATTTTTTGGAGAGATTAAAAACATTACACTTCCCCCTGCCTGAAAATAATATGGTCCCTAAGAATTCAGAAGTTGGCTATTTTTGCTTTAGAGCAAGTTACTGTTATCAGAGGATGTCAAAAAGCAGGAATTTGGTAAGCTTTCGTTGACTTTCCTTGACTCTTTCTTTCTCATCAGGTGGAAATAGAGCAGAAAAAGAGCTTAAATCCTGATGTGATGGGAGATGAAACTGGTAACGCCAAGGAATGTACTGTACACTGAAGGAAAAGTCCACCATCTGTGTTTAGATCAGTAAAATCTACAGGACTTGTGGAAGAGAAAATACAGAATCTCCTTCCTGCTGCTGGAAGAACAGGGAAATACTCGGAGTGTCTAAGTCTCTTTGCCTACTATAACCTTATTTAGAGTGGAAGCTCTTTTAAAATTTGTTTACAATACCCTGGTGACTTTGATGGAAGCTCACTTAAGTGTCTAGAGACTTAACATTCATTTAAGCCTGCCTTCATCTGTACTGCTAATCTTCCCACAGTGAATGAGATAATGGTGTTACTACGACTCAAACAAAAGGTGTACTCCAACAGTATCTTGACATTTCTTTGAAAACTGGCCATTCGTCCTTGAAAAAAGCTCTTCTGCAGCAGCACTGAGGAAGATGGAGGCATAGGAGATAAACTTTTCATTATGAGATGTTCACATGATAGGAAAAAGCTTACTGTGCTATGACAGCCTTCCCTCTCAGCTAATATGAGCTACTGAGAATAGACAGGATCTCTGAGAATTTCAGCAAGTAAACAATGACTGAATGGACAATAAGTGAGTTTCCCTACACCTAAGATGGAACTTTTAAATATCTCACATTTTCTTTGGGTTTTGGTGGGTCATCAGAAAGCTACCTGTAGTCACTTAGATGGATCTCAAGGGTTATTCTTTAAACTTGATATACTTTTAGCTGCCAGTAGAGGGGAACTTGAATGATGTTTGATCATTCCTGTCTGGGAAGGTACTTGGAGGAAACAGG
Source organism: Eublepharis macularius (assembly GCF_028583425.1). Lineage (NCBI taxonomy): Eukaryota > Metazoa > Chordata > Lepidosauria > Squamata > Eublepharidae > Eublepharis > Eublepharis macularius. The sequence goes on from NC_072791.1 coordinate 40,404,083, forward strand.
TTTTATTTGAAATTTTTCCTTTGATGATTTCAGAGGATTGGTTATGGCTTCAGGTGAGTAGCCATGTTGGTCTGCAGGAGAACAGGAAGATTTGAATACAGTGGCACCTTAGAGACCAATAAGATTTTCAGGCAATAAGCTCTGTCAGAACTTTAACTCTCAAAAGCTTATACCCGGAAAATCTTGTTGGTCTTCAAATTGCCATTGGACTCAAATCTTGCTGATTATGGCTTGTTAACCACATCAGTGTTTTATAGACAGATTACACCTTGTGTCCTTGATACTTTGGCAGGTATGATGGAAAGAAAATGTTCAGGATGGGGGGAGGTGTTGGAAGTTCTGAGAAGGCTACTTTCATGTTCTATTCAAACACTGCGACTTATTTTAATAAGGTGGTTCCACACTCCAGCCTTTTTTGTACTGCTTAGTTGATCCTTTTTCACATTTAAATATAAGCAGAACTGAAACTGTTCCACACAGCACTTAGTGAAGCATTACATAATTCAAATCCATCCCTGAAGAAAACACTAGTTAAGTTAGACTTCAGCAAAAAGTCCCTTGTTTGCCTCAAAATTTCCCTTTCATTCCTATGTTTTCAGACTAATTAATCATGTTTCTCAGAACTTGCCAGTTCTCTCCCACCCATAATGAACCGAAGGTTAATTATCAGTTTTTCGTCACCTGCAAGGGTGGGAAATTAAGTATAGTTTTTTTCTTTAGTGTAAGTCACAGCTCATACTTTAAAAAAAAAATTGTTCAGGACTGTAAATGTGCAGTTACAGAATTTTAAAAGAACTGTGGCTATGACAAACTACAAAAGAGTATACAAGTCTTTCCGCAAGGGACCAGGAGCAGATAATTTACAATCAGTTCATGAATGCAAAAAGAACTAGGCAGAAGGAGAAGGAAGGACTGAAAATTTTAAAGCACTGGAGCTCTGGGGAGTTTCAATTGCCCTGACTGTTCACATGGGACAGCCTAGTATTGAAGACATCTTTTAAGTTTTGGAAACTCACCACAAACCACTCTGGAAAAAAAAACAGAAAATGAATATGGAAAATAAATACTGGAATGGAAAGGGGTTAACTGGATGGTCCATAAAAACTGAGTAAATAAATGGTGGTAATTGCAGACTTGGGGATTAATGTGGAACCAGCCTTAGAAAGACTGCAGTGTGTTAAATGTGTATGCTACCAACATGAGTGGGCACAGAAAGAATCTATTGCATTCAAGGCTCTTTAATTCCCTCGGTGCATAGTTGCCGCACTACCGTGCAGACATTAACAGCCTGAGAATCTCAATTTTCGGGATATTTTTTAAATCCAAATTTCTAGCTCATATGGCTGTGAAGCTAATTTGGGCATACTTGAGCAATCATCTATTTAGTAACTTTATTTCAGACAGGACACTAGTCAATTAGAGTGAGGCTATAAACCCAGCAAAGCTTTGGTGCTCCTTGCCCCCCCCTAGAAAAAGAAGCAGCAAATCAGATTGGTTTGCATTGTTGATTCATAATATGGCTTTTTGTAGTGCAGAAATGAGTTACCTTTGAATGGATTCTGGAATTTTCTCTGTGTGTACTTTTCCCGTATCTCAACAAGCATCTCCGTCAGAGACATCATTATTCAGTACCTTTTACCCAAATACCAAAGAGAAATGTTAATATTTAACTATAACATTTTCTCATTTTTCATTCATTTTTAAAATACTGAGGTTCTTATTAACAAATCAGTTAATACCAGTTGGGTAGAACTGTCAGCTGACTTTGTTCTGGTTTTTTTTTTCACGTCTATCTAGGGTTATGAGCTCCAGGTTGAGATATTTCTGGAGATTTTGTGGGTGGAGCCTGGGGAGGGCAGAGTTTGGGAAACTGAGGGACCTCAATGGAGTATAATCTCATAGAGTCCATCTTCCAAAACAACCGTTTTCTACAGTTGAACTGATCTCTGTCACCTGGAGATCAGTTGTAATTCTAGGATATCTCCAGCCACCACCTGGAGTTTGGCAACCCTTGTGGATCAGGAAAAACAGAATTTTTTTACTATGCAAAAGCCAGAAACACATTATTGAGAAACTATGCTCTTGCACTTTCAGTACACACTTTGTGTAAACTGCCAGGCTGCAGAACAGAGGAACAAGCCTGCTTGGGAATTTGCTATACATGTTCTAGTCCTCTGTGAATTTGTGCAGGTCATCAGTATGACCTTGGTCTCCTGAGAAACACCCTTTGTTTGTTGTCTGTCCACACTGAGAACCAGTGCGAGCTGAAACACAATCCCTGTCTACAATTGTCCTTTTAAGATGTTTTAAGGAGGCAGAATAGGACAGCAGAAGCAAGATTTGCCCTGACTTATGCATGTTCATTGGTGCACACATATATACAGGCTACACATCTGTACACATATATTAATATCTTCATACACTGAAGAACCTTGCTTGTTTCCGGTTTTTGGATCTTACAGAGAAAGCCCTTGTGTGCATGCACCAATAAGTACAAAGGCCCTACAAATGTGTTACAGTGAACACGTGGAGGATGCTGAGGGGCAGAGTTTGTCACAGCAATCCCCCCACCCCCACCCCGGATCCCCATCACTGACTTGGAAATGCTCCACATAGATATCATTTGTGCAGACCCTAAAATGCCTGTAAATTTAATAGAATATTTGAGATGTGATGGCAAACAGTTGTCTTGCAGAACTATCTTCAAGGGTGCAACCTACACTACAGATCATGCATGCAAAATGGGCTTCGGTTCATGGTGTGCATGTTTACTCTGCATAGCATTTCCCACACTGGAGACTCCTAGCAACTTTAATCAATGGGCCAATAAAGACAACTCTTTCACAAGTCACTTAAGAATGTGGACGGGCGACGAACCTGTTCGGATTTTACTGGGCTTCGATCCTGCCTCTAGTTTAGGTTGCTGAAATCTCATTGACTTCAGTATGATTTTAATATCCTGTGCCCAGGATGACAGCCTTGCTCTGCAATGGAAACCTCCCTGGGCCCTAATGAAAAACATCTCTAGAAACAAAGATGAGTCTTCTACACTGTATAAGGGATTGCAGCCAAAGTGAAATTCAAACAATTGTCCCTGGTATTTAAAAATAACAGGCAGTTTTTGCAGACTTTGGGGATAATCCGAGCAAATTGAACCATTTATAAACCCTATTACTTTGGTGGGAGATTTACAATCCAATCCTATACATGTTTACTCAGAATTGTGTGTGGGGGGGGTGCACACGTGCGTGTGCGCATGCACATGAGAGAAAAAGAGTATGAATTTGCTTATAACTCTCCCATTAACATCAACAGGACAAAGTACTTAACTTTGGCTGGATTCTGCTCTTTGTATGCCTGTAGGAATTTGTTGTAATTTGGGAGTTGCAGCTGCTGGCTGGTTTTCTGTTTTGCGTTCCTCTCTGCATTAAGCCCTAATGAAATTCTAAACAGGATCATGGTGGAGATGCACTTACAATATTAAACTATTTGGAGTGCGGGGATATAATAGGGGAATTGCATTGATGTATAGGTCTTGCTGGGAAAGGTGGAAAGCAAATTGTAGAGAACAGATCCCTGTCATGCCTCTTTCCTCCTCTCACTGGTCTCACTCTGCTTGTCAAGGTGGGGAAATGGAGCCTATATATATCAACAAAGCTGCCTTCGGCTGATCAAGCCCACCGCTTGATCTGGAGCTACCAAGGGCCCTGATTACCAGTGGAATGAGCAAAGGTCTTTTTCCATTCTTCTCCCTGAGCTCTTTTTAACAGGAGATGCTAGAGATCAAATCCATGCCTCTGTCGCTGAGCCATTTGCAAAGTACGTTTCCTTTCCTAATACCACAGGGTCATAATCCTCAAAGGATTAATACCAAAGTATAATCCTATGCAGATTCCATTTGGTTTAGGCTGATTTCAATAGGCTTAGGTTGGAGTAAGCCTGCATAGAATTACACTGTAAGTAGGTTGACTCTGTCTGATTTCAAGAGTCACTTGTATGTGTGTGGAGTCTTCTTTTAAAAAGTTGTAATAGTGGGGTGGGAGATGCAGCAAGGGGAACTGAATCCAGGCTCCCCCACCACTTACCTTCCAGCAACCGTAGAAAAGAGCAAACATCCAGTAGCACCTATAAGACTAACAACATTTGTGGTAGGGTATGAGCTTTCATAAGTTGAGAACTCACTTCTTCACTTACAGCAATTGTTAGTACTATCAGTGTTTCTAAAGATGTCTCAGAGTGCAGCCCAAGCAGCCAGACCCTGCAGAGAAAATTCATGTATAGCAAAATCACCTGAAAAGAATTACCTCTGACAGAGCAGTTCCTTATCCAGACAGAGATACATGTACACATAGGCTTGAATCCATCCACTGGGAACAGGATTTCAGGTAGCATTTCAGGCTACTGTGGGAGGTAAGAAAGTCACAGTCCACATGCTGAAATCCTCGCACCCATGGAAAATCTTATGTTTTAACAGCTACCTCCAAAAAAGATACAAATGTTTTGCAGCTTTGGGGCTGCCCCTCTACTGATATCATGCACTCAGAATACATTCAAAAGGCCCCTTTTCAGCAAACTTTAGGGAATGCAATCATCAGCAAGGGAAACAGGGAAGAGGATTATGTCTTAGGTAAGTGAAGCCCAAGCTCTTAGCACTTGAAGGTTTAAGATGAGCACTTTTTGAAGTGTGTCCAAAAGATAACTCCATTCAGGCTCTAGTGCTTCCCTAATGTAATTCTAAGCAACCAGCTCCATAAAGGGCACACCCATAGTAGAATGCACTACAGTTGTTTTTCCCTTGTGATTACAAGGGCAAAACAAAACAAGTCATGGGTTTTAATTCAGAATGAAAGAACCTGGAGCCATTGTAAATCAAAATGCATGAAATGGATGAATGAAAAGGAACCAAGTAGGTCAGCATGAGGTGTGGCATCATTACTGACTGTTATTTCCATCTGTCTTGCGTGGAGTCACCTTTCATTGACATGAGGACCATACCCAGTCCTCTGTTCCAGAGCACTGGCAAACTGAAAAGAACCGTGCTGGATCCTGTGAATCTGTTTTGTCAGCAGAATATTTCCTTTAAAGAAAGGAGCCTTCTGTCAAAAAAAAAAAGAAAGACCTCTTGGCCTGAACCTCCCATTTACCACCTCCACTCGAGATAGGCCAGAAGGGGCAAAAATTTGGTTTTGCGCCAAATGCCGGAAACATTGTTCCTGCCCCCATTTTTTTTCTAGGTTACCAGCTACTAGTAAAATGGACCCACAGGACCCAGCCCACCATTAGGTTCTGATCATTGTTTATAGACAAAATAACTTCATGGTGTTGCTAGCTGTGGGGGCACTGATGGAGTCCCTTGTTAATTTATTGCGGAAGCAATTGCTCTCTCTTACTGTTTCACTTCAAGCAGCCTTAAAGCCTTGTGGGATGAACATGTGTTGTTTTCAGCCTGTTTTTTCACTGCCTCCATCCAGACAGACAGCCCATAACCTCTTGCACTATTGTGATTGAATGTTTTTTACATATTTTGTAACTGGTTTCTACCTTTTTGATGTATTATGAGAGAGTCGACACACTGGCTGAAACTTTAGGCATTTGTTGTGAGCCCCCCCCCCTTGCAGCTTCTCACTGAAATGTTGTTTTGGTTTTGAACTGTGGGAGAAACTGTTGAATAAATGCAAATGAACTTCTACCTTCACTGAAGTTATTTCTTTATTGTTATGTTGCTTTAATTTCCCTGTACAAAAAAACTTGCATACGGATCAAAGAAAGAGGCCATTTATAGCAGTATTCTAAAGAAAGAGGCCATTTATAGCAGTATTCTACAACCTGCGGGTTAGGTCATGGAGACCATTCTGGGTCACAAGCCTGATAAAATAGTGTCCCTCCTCCCCCCTCCCCACTTCATGAAAAGGCCTGTTGCTGGCATGCATGGAAAGGTGTAGAGTATCTCTTTTTAGCACAGGTGGGTTCAGAGACACCCAGCCACTGCTTCCCACAAATATTTTCTCTAACTGACTTCCCACCCATTGTAGTCTGGCTTGGGCCCCAGTCAGTCCTTCAGCACTTCTGCTCCCTTGTGGCAGGGGGCTTCCCACTGATGAAGTCATAACTCAACTGTCTCCTCTTAAGGGTTGCCAGCCCCCTGACATGGGTGTTGCATCCCCTCCTGCCCCCGCCTTTTGTTTCTGACTACTGCTCTGAGTGATATCAGAAGAAAAAAAATTTTTAAATAGCCTTCAGGCCAAAAGTATGACATCACTTTTAGAGAAAACCTAGGAATTGCCAAGATTACTATGGTAAAACCATATGATTTCAGGCAATTCCTAGAGAGGCATGATGTCACTTCCAGGTTTTCCCAGAAGGGATGTTATGCAATCGCCAATGGCTATCGCTCATGTCCTCCCTGGTCCTTGATAAGTTCCGTATTGCCAGTTGGGGGTTAAATGTGAGACCCAGGACTGGAAAGGTTGAGAACCACTGTGTTAGTGGATGTGGCTCCTCTTCACACTTGATACCTGCCACCAAATTTAACCAAGGCCTATGATTTGTGTGATTTTTTAAAAAAATAAAGAAAAAATTGTCAGGATTCCAGGCAGCTGCTGTCTTAGGATCTAACTGGATAAGAGACTAGATCAAATCTCTGGGATGCAGTGGAGAATTTCCTAGCAAGAGGCGTGAGAATGCCCAGCTGATCTACAGAACAGCTGAGAAGTGGCTTTCTTACTCCTCCCCCAAATAATTATCTGGGCCGTAATGGAGCCAGGTGACATCCTGAGGAAACTCACAACTCCAAGATGCTTTATGGCTCATGTAACTGTAGGAGTGAGCTATTGAAGAGGTTTCTGCAAAGCTTTCTGTGAATGTGCAGTTGTGTATTCCCTTGTGGCATGACTCTTGCCTTGCCAAAAGCTGCATGTAAAGTTATAACGCCCCCCCAACACACCCACACACACACACTGTACCTGAGCCCTTTTCCTCAGCCCAGTGACGTATGGAAGTGGCTCCATGATATGGTTGGTACGGCCATATTTCCTAGTTCACATGTTCATTTGTCAAAAGGGGATGTCAGAAGAGATTCAAAATATATATAGGAAGGACAAGGTGTTGGGGTGTCGATCCATTATTGGTGGATATGGGCAACATTATGGACTCTGGTGTAGTTTCTAATCTCCACAGACTTGGTAGTTCGGGGCATTTCTTTCCTCTGCTGAGAGAGTGCAGGATGATATCATCTGGTTATGCCTGTGCAATAGGCTGGCATCTGGGGATTAGAGCAGAGCTGCCCGAGACTTTGGTATGGTAGTGGTTTATAAGATGAAAAATATTGAAACAATTTCTAAATAGAAGTGCTTCTAAAATCATCCTTCATGTACATCACCCTCTTGACTTTTGTAGGTTCTATAGTTCTAGTTGAAAACTTTGGACAATTTAGGTTGAAATTATGACTGCATTTTAGAGCACTTTCATTATTTCCTGGGAATCTTCCTGCTTCAGTCCCCCACAAATCTCCACTGCTTGCTAGTCCACACTGCCTTGCACCATGATTAGACCCACAATAGTGTTTCATCCCACATTGTCTTTCACCCCCTGTGGCCCTAGCAAGGCAAAAGTATAAAACAATATTTCAATAAAGCAATGCATTTCTAGCAACGCTAGCTACCTTTGGTTGTTACATAATTGGGGTGCAAATGGGGAGTCTTTGGGAGAAATAAAAGGAGAAAGCCAACATAATGTGTCCTGGAGATAAGAGACTCGTGCTCTGGTTGGAAAAGACTAGTCCAGGGCAGGGAACTCCCAGAACAGAAGAAAATCCCAAAACAGAAAGAAACCAGCTATGAAGTTCAGAATCCAAGTGGGAGATAAAAGTCCAGCTGCAAGAGGAGGGATTCAGTAATTCAGCAAACCAACTGTAAAGCTGAGTAAGGAGGCGTGGGTACAGAACCCAGTACAAAGTTGGAGCGGGCTAAAATGCCCAATATGTAGCTTCAGAAGTGGCTAGACTTCAGTGGGAAAATCTGGAATTGGTCCAGCTCTGTGCAATTTTTAGGGTCTGCAGCAGGGCTGGATCAAAGGAGCAGGTTATTATTTCCTATTGGTGAATTTTAGGTGAGTAAAGCCAGATGAGTACTTGGGGTAGAAACCCACATATAGCCATGCCGATAGGGGATAGTGTAGTGGCTTAGTTACATGAGTGGTTGAGTGCTGAGCAGATGCAATTCAACAAAGACAAGTGCACAGTATTACATCTGGGCCACAAAAATGAGAAGCACAAATACTGGATGGGGGATACACTTCTGGGCAGTAGTATATGTGAAAGGGATCTTGGGGTAAGAGTGGACTGTAAACTGAATATGAGCAGTCAGTGTGATGCGGTGGCAAAAAAGGCTAATTCAATCCTGGCTTGTATCAAAGGGGCCATAGCATCGAAATCGCAGGAGGTCATAGCCCCTCTCTATACTGCCTTGGTCAGGCCGCACCTGGAGTACTGTGTGCAGTTCTGGAGGCCTCACTTCAAAAAGGATGTGGACAAAATCGAGAGGGTGCAGAGGAGAGTGACGAGGATGATCAGGGGTCTGGAGACTGAGCCCTACGAGGAAAGGCTGAGGGCCTTGGGAATGTTTAGTTTGGAGAAAAGGAGGTTGAGGGGGGACATGATTGCTCTCTTTAAATATTTGAAAGGCTGTCATTTGGAGGAGGGCAGGGAGCTGTTCCAGTTGGCAGCAGAGGGTAGGACGCGAAGCAATGGGCTAAAACTACATGCACAAAGGTACTGACTGGATATTAGGAAAAACTTTTTCACCGTCAGAGTAGTTCAAAAGTGGAATCAGCTGCCTAGGGAGGTGGTGAGCTCCCCCTCACTGGCAGTTTTCAAGAAGAGGCTGGATGAATACTTGTCAGAGATGCTTTAGGCTGATCCTGCACTGGGCAGGGGGTTGGACTAGATGGTCTGTATGGCCCCTTCCAACTCTATGGTTCTATGATTCTATGATTCTATGATACACTGACAGCAGCAATCAAGCAGGGACAAGGAACAAGAGAAGGAACAAAATGGCATCCGCCCTGTTTCACATTGGCATGGATATAGCTAGAACTATAGGGGAACGATTGCTGGATATGACCAAGACAGTTATTCAAGACACCTTTGCAAACATAATCAAGGCTAGCTTGGCCCCATAACTAGATAGGCCAGAAAAGGACTCCCCACTCCCACCCTCCATCCCCCAACACCACTCACCTGGCTGGTGGGGGGGGGGGAAGGCAGGGGAACAGGGCACTCTCCCAGTGTGGCATGATGACATCATTACCAGTAGTAGTGACATCATCACACTGGCCCTAGGATCCTTCCCATGCTTAACACTGGGCTGATTTTGGCCCCAAACAGGCCACATCAACCCTGTTTGGGGTCCAAATCAGCCTGCTGTGAAGCGCAGGAGCGCTCTTGGGGCTTGTGCAATGACAGCACTCCCTGAAGTGATGTCATCATGCCGCTCTGGAAGAGACAATAAAGGTAAGTGCTGGCACCCAACTCCTGCCAAGAGAGTAAGAGGACCAGGCAACCCTAAGTCTAAGAACTTGGAGAGGGGCAATAGAGTTACAATAAAGTTATGCTGTTGTATTGCCACTCGTAAATTAGAAGAGCCATCTAACTCATACTAATGCATGCAGTGTACCAAAGCCCAGGCGCAGAGAGTATCTGAGAATAGCAACAATGTCTAACTTAATAGAAGCTAACAATATTATATACATACTAGTAAAAGGTAAAAAAAATATTCAATGTATGAAAAACTGGAGATCACTAATTCTACATGGACTTTGTTAAGACCAAAGGTAGCAAGAATAAACTAGCTATTGGTTGTTGTGGGTTTTCTGGGCTGTATTGCCATGGTCTTGGCATTGTAGTTCCTGACGTTTCGCCAGCAGCTGTGGCTGGCATCTTCAGAGGTCGCTACACCTCTGAAGATGCCAGCCACAGCTGCTGGCGAAACGTCAGGGACTACAATGCCAAGACCATAGCAATACATCCCGGAAAACCCACAACAACCATCGTTCTCCGGCCGTGAAAGCCTTCGACAATACATAAAACTAGCTATTGTTATATGTTTAGGGTCACCAGGTCCCCTTACCCTCCCAGTGGGAGGAGGGACTTGACACTCACCTTTTCAGATGTATTCTTTCACGTGCTTCACATGTGCTTGCTCCCATCATGGCACAATAACATCACTTCCGGCAGTGATGTCATTGTGCAGGCCCCAGGGGTGCTCCCGGGCTTTGCACTGGGCTGATTTGGGTCCCCAAAAGGGCTGATTCGGTGCAGTGCAAAGCCCAGGAGCACTCCCAGGGCCTGTGCAATGACATCACTGCTGGGAGTGACGTTGTTGTGAAGCTTCAGGGGTGCACCCTGGAAAGCCCATTCCCATGCCTTTTCCCCAGCCAGCCAGGTGAGTGGTGGCGGGGGGGGGGGTGAGGCTGGGAGCAAGGGATCCCCCACCCCCACAGGGGGACTGGAAACCCAATATAGGTTTCAAGAAAATGTTTCAAATATAGCGATTCTTGCTTGGTGCATGAAATCATAAAATAATAAGTTAGTCAAAAATTTAAGTCTTTGAAGCAGCTATTGTTAAGAAAATGTTCTAAACCCCTATAAATATGACAAGTTAATCTCATCAAGAGTGTCTTCTTAAAATAGGCTCCTTGCCTGAAACCTCTGTAAAATATTTTTAAACTCATAATTCCTCTCCTTTAATAATCTGTATAATAACAAATAATATAATTTTCTGTTGTTTTAAATTAATATTAAAAATGCTAAATAATTATTATGTAATAATAAAAGCTTAAAATATAAGTCATAATTGTATTACTTGTGTACAATACCCAGTAACAAACATAAAACATTATCTGTAGTGTACCTCTTGCCAGAAGATAAATAATTTAATATAAGAAAGCTAACTAGATGCTCAGGGCTTCTTAATTGCATGTCTGTATCTAAATCAGGCCTGTCCAAAATCATCCAGAACAACATTTTCCAGCAGGCTTTTGTGCATCCCAAGGAGGGGGCACTAAGGTGCCATCTGTGACTATGAAGTTTAGTCTAGCCTCATGGGTTTAATTTTTTTCTTAGTTCTCCTCTCCTCCAGTTTTTCCTTACAACCAACCCTGTGAGGTGGGCTAGGCTGAATCTGTGTGTGACTGGCCCGAGGTCATCCACTGAGCTTCCGTGGCAGAGTGGGGAATCGAACCTGGGTCACCCAGATCCTAGTCTGTCATGCTAGCCATAATTTACTCTTCCACCTCAGAAATTTACTCCCTCATTTTGCTGCGTTTGCCAAGCCACACTTGAACATTCCAGGTTGTTTCAAAAATGAAGAGATGCCTATCAAAGTCTCCTCCCTGTGGGAGGAACTCTTTTGCCATCTTGTGGTCTGAAATGAATGCTGTAGCTTGAAAGGTGAAAAACATTAATCTCAACATCCGGCAGATGCATTTATTTAAGATATTTCTAACCTGTCTTTCTCTTTATGTAGATTACAAAATGAGAATAATATATTTTTCAAAATCTACAATGACTTTGTGGCACAGGACTGTTTGAAAGACTATGACGACTATGAAGTCACAAAATGTCTAGTGCAGCAAATTACAGTGATTCTTGCTATGAGTCTTGTCAGGATTAGAATTTACTCTGGATTGAATTTATATAAGAGCTGCTGTTCACCTGCAAGGTCTTAGCTGAGAAGTGCTTTAAGAAAGCTGTATGTCGGTGCTTGAGAAACTTTTCTACTGAAGGTAGTGCTTATTTTTATGTCTGATTTTTAAACCTTTAAAACTTCAGTCTCCTACATGATATTTAGACTGGTTAAAGCCAATGTGGTTCAGCTGTTAGAATAGGATTTACAGAGACCTGGATTTATACTCCCACTCTGCTATGTGAAGTAGTCACAACAACGTCTCAGCCTAATCTACCTCACAGGATATTGTAAGGATAAAATGAGAAGAACTTGTGTATGTTTTTCTGAACTCCTTAAAGGTATGAGAGGATTAAAAGGTAATAGATTTTTACATATCATGTTGTGGGTTCTACTGAACTTGGAAAAGTGTCTTTAGTGGAAGCTGCTTAGCTGTAAGAATTCTTAAAATCCTTGCTAACTTTGCAGTTTATGTTTTGACTGACTTTTATCCCACAATTGGCTTTCTACTGTTTTGCATATATTACAGATCTTGCTTATTACTACTTCAGGTGCTTGATAGTGTTACTAGCAATAAGAAACTGTAGGGCTGTTGCTGCATTTAACTATATAGTAATGTGGTTAATTTAACTAGATGACTTGCCTTACAACTGGGTCCTGATGGCTTAGTGAGTCCAGTCATTTTTGGGATCCATATTCATTAAGTGTTGTGGATTTCTACAGTATTCAGTTATCTGGTAGTGAGTATCCAATTACCCAGGAATTTCTCTTTGGCTATACTGCATTCAGTTGTCATGACAAACTGTGATTTTAAAATCATGGATTGAGCAAACTAGGGCTTGCACTGGAAGAGGTCTGAGAGTTAGTACCATGAGATGATAAGGAATAGATGCATTATAGGTTCAGAAAGCTGGTTTTAATTCTTGTCCTTACTGACCAAGACACAAAGCAAAGCTGCATTGAACCCAGTGTGTGACTAAGTAGTAAGAATGATTAGTATTTCTATATTGTTTTTCTTGAGTGCTCATCTGTGTTAACAACACTGTGAGATACTGCTATGTGGGCTTCCAAATGGAACTGAAAAGCATGAGAAGAAACCACATGGGAGTAGCGGAATGTATGAAGGGCCTTATTTCTTGCTTTAGAAGAGGGGACATCATATTTCTCCTCTTATTATCGTTTTATTGTGGGTAGCTGGTAGGGTTACCAACTCTGGGTTGGGGAATTTCTGAAGATTTGGGGGCAGGGCTTGTAGGTGGTGAAGTATGGAGATGGGAGGGAGCTCAGTAGGAATGCTATAGACCGTGCTCTCCAAAGTTGCTATTTCCTCTAGGGGAACTGATCTCTCGAGTCTGGAAACCAGTGATAACTCCAGGCCCCACTGGAGATTGGCATCCGTAACAGCAGATCGTGTGGGACCATTGCAGGAGGGAAGGACATAATTTCTGAATACCATTCACTCCCAGAATACAAATTCAATAACCATACAAAGAGCCAACCGTGGGGCTTTCTTTACTAAGCCTTTCAGTTCCTTTTCATGCAAGACAATAACCTCCTGCTATTTTTCTCTGGCAAGTCATCAAATAAAATAAAGTCAAGTTGGGCCCCGACATACTTGCCTATGTTTATATGCTACCTGGGGCTCGGGTGATGACAGATAAGGAAGCAGAGCTGCTAAAGTCTGAGACTAGATGTAACGTCTCAGGGGATGCAATTTTACCTGGGAACTGTAATTTTAAAATATAGAGCCACTTGGGATGGCTGGGGAGAGGAAGGATTCTCTCACTGCCCTCTGCTGGCTACTCAGCCCCTGCCCCGCTCTGGCTGCTATTATTGCTGAGACAATGATGAAAATTTGCAATTGTTTTCTTTAGCAATCTCAATGGGGAGAGGAATGACCACATCTCTCGCCTACCCCACTTTGGGTGGAATCTGCCAGGTCTTAAAATAAAAGTTTTCAAAGACAGGAAAGGTTTAAAGTTTCTCTCCAATCAAAGTTGCTTTAAAGGTTTTTTTTTAAAAAAATGAAGATATCTCAGATCCCCTGCATTATTGCTCTGATTCAGCCCCAAGCAAATTTTCAGCATTTTCCTCAGCGCTGGGAGGCAGGGGCGGGGAGGAGCTAGGCGTTCCTGTCTCTATTGAGATTGTTAAGGGAAACAATTGCAAAGCTCCTCTCCCCCAGTGATCCCGCATGGCTCTCTCTTTTGAAAACGTTTACTTTAAGACCTGGCAGATTTCCCCCAGAGTAGGGGTGGGGAAGGGTTAGAGCTGGTCCCTCCCTCCACTGAGATTGCTAAAGAAAACAATTGCAAAATTTCTATCATTGTCTCAGCAATAATAGCAGCCAGAGTGGGGCGGGGCTGAGTATCCAGCAGAGGCTGTGGAGGGCAGTAAGAAAATCCTTCTTCTCCCTAGCAATCCCAAGTGGCTCAGTCTTTTAAAACAAGTTCCCAGATGTATTGTCGAAGGCTTTCAGGCCGGAGACCGATGGTTGTTGTGGGTTTTCCGGGCTGTATTGCCGTGGTCTTGGCATTGTAGTTCCTGACGTTTCGCCAGCAGCTGTGGCTGGCATCTTCAGAGGTGTAGCAGAGGTGAAGATGCCAGCCACAGCTGCTGGTGAAACGTCAGGAACTACAATGCCAAGACCACGGCAATACAGCCCGGAAAACCCACAACAACCATCAAAGTTCCCAGATGTATAATATCTGTCAGCTCACCACCTGCCCCACAGGTTTTGGTGAGGGAGGAACAATATGAGTGCCACTGGGTTTTTAAAATTGAAATTGTTCTTATTGTGCTACCTGTTTTTAAACCTTGATGTAATCTGCTCTAAGCCTGCTCTGCAGGAAGAGTGGAATATAAATAAAGAAAGAAATAAAGAAATAAAATTGCATCATCAATGCATTAAAGAACATGTGCCTGGCGTCACGTCTAGCTTGCCTCTTAAATCTGCTATAGAAAGATAAATGCAGCCAACTGAGTTGTGGCAAGATAACATTTCAGAGATTTAATTGCAATCTAATCCCAAAGTGTGTACTAAATTATCATTTTTGTAATGCTGTGGGTTGCCTTTACATAGTTCAATACCTCAGTATGTCTTAATTCAGTCCAGCTCTGGACTAACCACAGCATTGAAAATCCAGAAGAATTTCTGACAAATAAAGCTGTAGTATTGAATTTCTAATCCAACAATTTGTCTAGTATAAGACCTAGAATATGTTTTGGGGATAGTCAAGCAGTATAGCACTATAGTGTAAGACCAAAGGTGACTTAAAGTGGACTAGAGTTGCTATGTTTATAATACATAACTGTGCTTATATACCACTCTTCTAGACAGATTAACATTCCACCCAGAGTGGTGAAAAGTTAGTGTTGTTATTATTCCCGCAATACAGCCAGGGAGCTGGGGCTGAGAGAAATGGCTTACTCAAGGCCACCTACTGAGCTCATGGCAGAAGTAAAATACAACCTTTAAGACTAACCAACTTTATTGTAGCATAAGCTTTCGAGTGCCACAGCTCTCTTCATCAGATGCAGCATGGGATTCAAACCAGTAGACTGGGATTTGAACCAGTAGATTGCTGATTCACAACTGAACTACTTAACCACTGTGCTACAGCAGCTCTCAAACTAGATGTCATCATCATGTTTTCAATACATGCATGCTGGCCCCAAAGAATCTTGCTTTTTTATATACACTCAACTATTGGCCTTGTGAAAAACCCTTTGTGGAACTGACTTGGCAACAAGTATATCCTTCTTCCAGGCACAAGCCTGCTGGACGTGAGAGCACCCAAAGACTGTTTCGGGGTGGGCTGCTGCTGCTCTCTCCCAGGATGCTCTCATATCGGGGGGGGGGGGCGGGGAGGGGGGCTTGTGCCTGGAAAAAGAATTTGAGTCTTCAGCAGCTCATTCAAAGCGCACACCCTGTGGTGCAGCTGTTTCTCTAGGTCCTTCCCGGTTTCTCCTTCCCCTTTGCTTTCGTCATTCTGTCCCATCCCTCCAAGAAAACTTGCGCGACCCTCGTCTCATTTGGTCCAGCTCTAAGTTGCCCTGTGCTGCTGCTGCCACCACTAGCACACAGCTGCGGGCCAGGCGCAGCAGGTGGCCAGGGCGGTGCGGGGCAACTGAGCAGTCTGGGTGTGCACGCGCATGTGCACACACAGGGGCGGCAACAGCCCTGAAGCTGCCCCTGGCCTCAGGCGCCAGAAAATCTGGCACCAGCCCTGGCCAAGGCATCTTGTGTAGAGAGTCTCTGACTTACTGTGCGGATAAGTAATAGTAGAGCTGGGAGTCATCTCCTTGTTGCTAGAGCTTCACCCCACATCTCTGGATAACTCTCCCACTGGTATTGTGCAGGTGCTAAACAGCATGGGGAATGAGATGGAACCCTGCAAGACTCCACAAGTTAGTGGGGCGTAACTTTACCTCTGATATTGACAAATTAGTTTTTTTTGTTATCTGATACTGATTCTTTTGTCACTAGTCCCTGTTTGCCTTAGCTGCAAAAAATATTAGGGCCAATATTGTTTCCTCAGAAACCTAACTTTTCTCATAACTATCTGTTATTTATTAAGGTTCCATTTTAATTGTATTTTATTTTTATTATTTTAATAACTGTATTTTATGCTCATAAGATAGATTTCTATTTTTACTGTTTTTAACTTTGTATTGTGACGGCTTTTGGCCATATACAATTAAACCTTCTTGACTTGACTCCACAGCACTAACGCTGAGCAGTTGTCCTCTAACACAGCTGTCTAGTGCAGGTCTGCCAGACAGCACTGGAGCCATTTAAAGTAGCGAAAGCCCCTAAAAACTTGTCGCATCCTGGGCTGGCATGTGGAAGGGGGAGAATTAGGGTAAATGAACCTCGTGGAATGTATCTCATCCTAATGTGTCTCTTCAGGATACTGTAAGGGACTCGTAGGCCAATTTTCTCTCCCCGACCCCATTTCCCTCTTGTTTAACTGATGATCAACTGCTCTCAACATTTCATGCCTCCTAGAGTATAATAAGCAGCACAGGAGGATGACTTGGGATCATGTAATGTTTTGTGGAAATTGCCAAGATTTTGTTATTAGACCCCCACGGCAGCTGTTTTGTTGAGGTGCCCTCTTCAGTACCCACATATTCAATGAGAAGGTGTAATTGAGGCTGCATTCACACTGAGGAGAGAAAATGTGTCTCTGCCATGGCAGCAGCTGAAAGTGGCACTGGAGCAGGCAGGAAAGGCACCCCCCTGCGCTACTTGCTGCTTCTCCCCCTTCCTCCCTTTTCCTGTTGCACCTGTGCAAAAACAGAGGTACAATAGCAACTTTTTTGGGACCACGTGCAGCCCAGAAATCCTCCTTTTCCTTCACTTTCTCTGTGGAACATTGCTTGGCAAGGAAAAACCCTTTAAAGGGAGATGAAATGATGTATAGTGGCAAAGTGCCTCATGCGACTCAGAAAGAGGATCTTAGCTCCACCTCTTCCCTGGACACTCCGCCTGCAGCCGCTCTGAGGATTCCCCTTTGAGCTGGATTATAACAGATTTATTTTTAATCCAGTTTAAAGGGGGAAAGCCTCAGGAATGGCACGAGTTATGCTGTGAATAAGCAGAAAGTCATGTGAACCATCTCTTTTAGCACTGGTGCTTCCTGCTTTGCCATGTGTGGATAAATCCCCATGTGGCATTAGCCTGAGATAAAGATGCAGGGAAACTTTTGGGATTGGTGAAAAGGAGATATCTGAGAGAGGGTTACAGATATCCTTTGTGGGGTAAGGGAACCTCATGCAGCAAACACACCTTCATACAGCTTCAGAGGAGAGTTGGCTGTAGAAGATGTTCGCTGCTGCTTAAACACACACACTATTCTTCTGAGGAGCAACCTCAGGGAGAGTTTGCAACTTGCTATTTAGTGCACAAGCTGGATTCTCACTGTGCTGTTTGGCTGACCAGTCACAGAGCTGCCTCCTCTATTAGGGACAAATTCGACATTAAAACAGTGTGGGAGAAATGTGTTTTAAAAAGAAAGTAAGGTGCCAAACATCAGTATGCTGAGCACCAGCAAAGAAGGGCACGAGACCGAGAAGTTGGGGAGAGCAGAGCTGGCACAGCTACAAAAAAAAAAACCCTGCTCATTTTAAATATACATGTTTCTTCACCACACATCACCCCCAAAAGACAGGAGTGTCTGAACAGATTGTCCATTTCTCACTATCCTTAATAATATTTGCAACACAACCCTAGCTTTAGGTTTTGCTACATGAAAACCTTGAGGTGACAGAGGAACTTCCACTGATGCTATCTGTGTTCCTAAAGTTTGTATGTTTAACAAAATGTAATTAGGTTTAAAATGTGTCTATTAGCTGTCCCATGGCTAATATAGTTGTGTTCTCTGAAGAAAAATGCTCTCCTGACTTAGTTCCAGGGTTGGATCAACGGGGGGGGGGCAGGGGGGTAGCCTGCCCCCGGCGCTGCCAAAGAGGGGGCACCGGGCGCTGCTGCCCGCCACCGGGACCATGCCAAAGCTGGCAGTGGCAGCGTGGGTGGCTGAGTGCAGGGTTGGGAGGCCCTCCGCCTGCCTCGCCAATGGGGCGGCTGGCTTGCTGCGCACGCAGGACAGGGAGTGTGCGGCAAGCCAGCTGCCCCATCAGCGGGGCAGGTGAACCGCGCAGATGGCCTCCCAGCCCAGCGCTCAGCCGCCTGCAAGCCAAGCTGGCTGCCCCAGCACACGCCTGCACCACTGCTGCCAGCTCCACGGCGGACCGTGTACTGGAGCAGCTGGCTTGCTGTGCGGGCGGCACGCCTCCCACCCCTGCATGAGGAAGTGACGTCATCATGCAGTGCTGGGAGCGTGTACGCACTGCACATGCACGCATGCAGAAGGCTGGCAACCCTAGATCCAGCACTGTTCAGTTCTTGTCACTCAGGTGACACACAGACTATATTTGTTTATATTATGACATGGATTGCCCAGGCTAGCCTGATCTTGATCACCCCTAGTTCCCAATTTGCAAAATGGGATCCTCCTGAGATGCATGGCTACTGTTTTATGTGAACAGAGCCACTACATAGTGACCAAATTAGGTATGCACCAGTGCATACCTGCCACAAACCTGCGTTTCCATGTTTATGTACCATGGCTGAAATTGCCATGTTCTTACAAAATGGTGACATACTGTATCACGAGGACCATGGTTAGTTCGTTGTCCCATTACATGAAGTTAAGGTTGCCAACCTTCAGGTAGGGTCTGGAGTTCTCCTGGAATTACAACTGATCTCCAGACTCAGCCCCCCTGGAGAAAATGGCTGCCTTAGAAGGTGGACTTTATGGGATCACATTTCTGCTGAGCTCCCTCCCCTAGCTCCACTCCTAAATCTCCAGGAATTTCCAAGCTTAGTTTTGACAACCCTACATAGGGTCACCAGTCCCCCAATAGGGGCAGGAGATCCCCCACTCCCACCCTCACCCCCCCCGGCTTACCTGGCCAGTGGGGGGTGGGGAACGTGCCTCCTGAGCAGTGCAGCATGCTCCCATACACAGCAGCCCAAATCGACATGGATCGGGCCGCTGCAGAGCATGGGAGCATTCCCATGCTCCGCAGTATCCTGATTCGCGCCACTGCAGAGTGCAGCAGCACTCCCACACTCCACAGTGGTCTGTTTAGAGTATGGGAGTGCTCCCAGGGCCGCACGTGGCCTGCACAATGACATCACTTCCTGGAAATGACATCATTGCACAGGCTGGGAGCACATGCGCACAGAGCGTAAACACAAGAGGGACTCCTAAAGGTAGGTGCCAGGCCTCCAACCTCCTGCCCAGGAGGCCTGGCACCTACCTTTAGTCAGATTGCTGGGGGGGAAACACTCATTCTAATTAAGTCAGGCAAACTCTGTAGAGCCTGAGAGAGTTAGGGATCCCATTCCCCGGTGGAGGTGAGGAATCCCCCGCTTTCATCCTCTACCCCGTCTTCACTTACCTGGCCAGTGGGGGAGGAAGGCAAAGGAACGGGTCACTGACATCATCATACCACCTTGAGAGCACTCCTGGGCTTTGCCACAAGCTGATTTGGACCCCAAACAGCCAAATTGGGCCCATTCAAGCCCCAAATTGGCCTGCTTAAAAGCGTGGAAGCACTCCTGCGCCTGCACGGTGAGGTCACCAGAAGTGATGTCGCTGGGAACACAGCTGGGGGAGAAGGAAGTAAGAGTGAGGTGTCAACCCCTCCCACTGGGAGGGTAAACGGACCAGCAACCCTGTAGAGTGTGTGTGTATTTCTGAGAGAATTAACCAGCTAAGTCAGCCTTTGTATATCTCTAGGATTGCCAGGTCCCCCCGAGTTTGCCTGACTTAATTAGAATGAGTGTTTCCCCCCCAGCAATCTGACTAAAAACTGCAGTTTAATCTCCCCCTATGGTATAGCTACCATCTAATCAGAGCAGCCTTCATTCACCCACCCAGCCCCCCTCCTTCTTTCCTCAGAGGCCTGCATTTAAACCCTCAGCAACAAATATTAAAACCTCCACACTGGCAAGCAGAAATAAAATCTGGATGAAATATATGCAAAACACTACATGGTGTAATATGGCCTAGATGATGCTGTGCCAAAATCCTACCTGAGTTTCTGAACTTGGTCCCTAATTAAAGTATCAGCCATTTCTGTTCATGCATTGAAACTGCCCCACCCTGGTGATGGAAGTGAATTTAATGTACTAGAATATTTTCATGTGCCTTTCCTGTCTCTATGCAATTTTTCTGTCCTTTCAGGTGCTTACACTGTATTATTACTATGCAAAGTAGAGAAGCAGAAAAGACATGCAAATGTATACCAGTCAATGTGAGAAATACTAGACATTTGTAGTATAGGCCACCAGTATAGGCACAAGAAGCAATAGATTTATTAGCAGAAGTAGACACCTGCATCATTAGGCACTACACAGCATGAACTATTCATAGGCTGATAAGAAAACCTATGCTAGAATTAAGCCAGCTGCAGATGGGGGCGAAGTAGAGAAAGGTTACTCTCAGAAGCAACCAGAAACAAAACTGGAACTTTAATCCAGAAAAAGCAGATAAAAGAAGAAGAGAAACAGTGGCAAAGAATAAGGAGAAAGGGGGGAGATCAAAGAAGTAGGCTATAGACCACTTGAAGGAGAAAAGTAACACCTCGACAAGACACAGAGCAGCTGCAACACATTCCAAAGGGAAAGGGGAGACTGCTCTCCCCCTCCCATCGAAGGGGCCAAGGAAACTAGCTTTCTCTGTATAGCGAAAAGTTGCCAATGCTGCAGTAAGTTGCCCTTGGCAATTGTAACAATGGCAACGAAGAGCCGGAACTGCTGTTAACGTATGGGAAAGTGAGAGATAAGAGTGAGATGTTCTTCTGAAAGATAAAAACAATGTTATAAGTTGATAAGAGATGCTAATTGGAAATATGAATATTATATTGTATCAGAATTGTTCTGCCAATAGGTGACCACTGAATTTTCAGGGGTGGCCACTAGAAGGGACCAATGGGGTCCAGAATAAAGTTTGAGCCAATGGGACCCCCAACATTGTAATGACAAAATGCCTTGCACAAGCTACTGTAGCTCTGACAAGCGTTGGGCACAAGGGACCTTTTTACTCTCTGTGTAACTGATGCTCCTCCACGTTCAATAAATGTAGTTGACTTGCTTTATTCACAGGACTCTGCATCTGACTCTTATTGAATTGGCTGAGGGACATTTAGATCACAGACTGTGTGGAACACGGGGGAAGTTCCTAGGTACAAATAACCAGATAAAAGCACAAGGCCTACCTTGTTCCTCAGTTTGTGAAGAAACCAATTTAAAAATTAAAAAGCATCCAGGCATGAGGGATGCTTAAAAACCTCTCTTTACTGAAATATGAAATTGAACAAAGTTTTATCAGAAAAAAATGAAAACTTTTAAACCAGAAAAACTAGTCAAAATTTTAATAGTATTTACAACAATAACAATTCTTATAGCAAATCAGATTTAGTCTTCTAAGGTTCAAAATGGATTCTGGGCTTGTTATGTACTTGCTAATCTGTGGGAATTTCAGCATGGCATGGGAAATCGGAAAAGTTCAACATTGCTTTGCGAATGCCACACTTTACCATTTCCTGCTTCCAGCAGAACAGTACATAGCAGCATCCAGATTTATTATATTTATATCCTGCCCTCCCCACAAGCGGGCTCAGGGCGGGTCACAACAGAAGATAAAATATACAAGATAAAATCACAATCAATTAACACAGCTTTCTAATAAAACACCTAAATATTTAGATGGGTGTAAGTGTTCTTAGGATGTTTGCCTCTGTATAGCAATCCTGGACTTCCTTGGTGATCTCCCATCCAAGTTCCAATCAGAAACAACCCTGCTTAGCTTCTGAGAGCTGATGAAATCAGGCTAGCTTGGGATATCCAGGTCACAGCAAATTTAATTAAAAGGAAATAAATCCCACTGAACTTTGGATTTACTTCTGAGTAAACGTGTGCAAAGTGTAAAAGCTCCTCTATATGCTAAAGAATGCTCCTATATATGTTAAAATAAATATGGTTTCCATTTGTATTCTTCAAAAAAAATTAATTCAGATTTTCAACCAGCTGAAATACTGTTGATCAAAATTGGGCAGTGTTGCAGCAGTGTATTTTTGTGGAGAAAATCAGTGACCATAAGAAAAATGTTGATGTATTTTCTGTCCCCAAGTCATTAATATTCTACTCTTAAACATCTGCTTGCATCCAACTACATTGTCTTGAGAATCCTTTAAGGTAACAGACATTGACCAACAAATGCTATGCCATGTTCCTTCTGTTGGTATTTTGCAACTGAACCACCTGAATTGTCAAGAAGTGGACAGTGAGACGATACATGCAAGGATGTGAACTGCAAACTATCAAACGCCTTGTTGCAGGGGGGGAACAGACATGTATCGTAATTGGAAGCCTTTTTTTAAAAAATCCAGCCTGATGAAGAGCTCTGGAGAACGTGGAATCTTGCATACTATTTTGTGTTATTCCAGTTGTCCCAAATAAAAGGTATTGCATGGTTTGTTTTTGGATTTCACTGTGCACCAACCATTACCTGCAACTTCTTTAGAAACACCTGTATTTAGATGACATAGGGTTCTTCAGCTAGAGGAAAGTGACCCAGGACAAGGTGCTGTTTCTCCTTCCCCCACCCCCTTAACACTGCCCAATTTGACTTCCATTGACACTTTACCTAAGGCATTGTCTAAAATTAATCTCCAGGTTTGCTCATATAGAAACTACCATGTTTTCCTTCCTTTTCCTGCCCTGTGACATGACTTGCACGTTTGGCCCCCGATAGGCTGTTTTTTATCTTGCTGGTTTCCCCTTCTTCCCAGGAGATCAGCGGTGCAACCAGATACCACCTCAGCCCAGCATCTGTTCAAACCTGCTTGGCCATTCCGCAAAAGGCTTCCAAGCGCTTTCGGGGCACTCAGCGGGCAGGGCTCTCTTCACCCAGCCCTTTTAGCAGCCATCCTGGCGAAGGGCACTGCGCAGTTGGAGAGTTTGCAGGCTACTTTATGTTATTTTGGCTGGTCCTAATAAAAGGTGCAGGCACGGCTTCTGTTTTCACATTTTGCTTCGGATTCATGTGGCTATCCGCAGCTTCTGGCAAGACACGTCTTGGAACGGAAAACAAAAGCGAATCCAGCTCATCTTGAAAGTGCTGTGGGGGCGAGCTTTTAAGTCACACGGAAGTCTTTCGAGAGAGAGAGCGGAACTACCGATCGTAGAAGCTAGTCAAGTCTAGCAGCAACCCGCCTTCAGAGCCGCAGCCTCCATCGCTGCGGTCGTTGGAACTGGCTGTACGAAATCTCACTGCCACGAAAGTGCGCCGGGGCGCCTAATAGAAACGGGCACAGAACGACCCAGAAACGAGGGTCGCCCCGTTAGTTCCTGGGGCCAGTCCCGCGTGTGGCGGCGTTCACGTGGAACTCGGAAGAGGAATCTGCGCCTGATTTAACCTCTCTCCATTTTTCTGGCAGCAGCAGCACCAAGAACGGTGTAAGAAAGGAGAGCCCCATGCACTAGCGGCCACGATTCTCCAGACGCCGAGCGGCGCCGCATCGGTAAAACGCCCTCGCTGCTGAGAGTGGGAACCGTTGTAGTGTGAGGATAGCCATGGTGTGTAACTCTTGAGCCTCTCCCCCTCAGGCCCCACCCCTTGCTTCAGCTCGCCTCGCTTCCGCCTCGGTAGGTGTCATGGCGGCCGTCTGACGTGACGCCGGGGAGGTGGGAGGAGGCCAAACGTCTCGCTCAATCTCGCGGTCCTTCGCGCTCCCTCCCTGCCTCGGCCTCCCCCTTTCGCTGGCCGCTCGCGCAGCAGCTCGCCACTCGCTATATAAAGGGGCGAAGTGAGCAGAGCTGGCGGCTGGCGGCTGCAGCCCAAGGGCCGCCGTGTAAGGCCGGGCCGCGGGGGAGGGCGGCTGTCGCGCTTTCCCCGTCAAGCGGTGGCGGGTTGGGCTGAGGGGGGAAGCCCGTGAGGCGAGACCAGGGGAAGGGGCGAGGGGAGAGCCAGCCTGAGCGCGGCCGTTGCCCATCGGGGGTGTCGCCGCCGCCCGCTCTGCCGCTGTTGGGGGTGTGTGTGAGGGAGAGTGTCCTGCCGGGGGGTGGCGCGGGACATGGCGAGCTCGGCTAATACAAACCCCGTGGTAAGGACCAGGGCCGGGCAGGGGCTCGTGAAGGGGAGGCGGGAGGCCGCTTGGGGCGGGCGGGACGGACGGGGTGGAGGGCGGCGGCGAGAGAGAGAGAGAGCGAGAAGGGCGGCGGGACGAGCTGCAGACCCTCCTGGGCGGCCCCGGAGCCTGGGGTGGGGGCTCTGAGCCCGTCTCTGCTTCGGCTGACGGGGGAGAAGTGGGGTTGGGGCGAGCGGGCGCCGCTCTTCGCCCGCCGCCTCTCTCTGTCTCTCAGCCTGGGGGACGGTGGTGGGTTGCTCTCTCGTTCCCTCCACAAAGAATGTTTGTGTGCCTTTTTAACGTTTCTTTCTCTCTTTTAACACGTCGGTGGTTGAAACCATCCGCGAAGCCTCCTCTTAGTGTAAATGTGACGGTGACGGAAGGTGGAAAAGCACTTTTATTGCCTCAGCCCGGCAGAATATTTCCTCTTTCCTCTCTTCCCCCTCCCCTTTCACTCTCACCCCCCCAAAAATACTACATTCAGAAGCCGCCTTGGGTCCGTCCGACTTTTTATTTTCGTTGGTCAAGAATTCTTAAAAAAAATTAGTAACGAGCCGCCCCTCTTCTTTTCCCGCCTCCTTTTTCTGCCTCCCGTATCGGCTCCTACCGAGGCTGGGTCTCGGTTTCACAGAGGTTTGCAACAAGCAGTCACACGAAAGCCAAAAAAAAAAAAAATTGCATCGCTTTCCCTCGCCCTTTTCCCATCACGATTTCTACATTAAAAAAAAAACACAAACTTGAATGTATTCAAATCCAGTCCCCCCCACCGCCATCACTGTAGACAAACCGGGAGGCTCCGCCGCAGATTTGGCCGCTTCTGTTTTGTGCTCTCGGATCCATCATGGCTTCCCCCTTGCTTTTCTCTCTCCTGCTCCTTGTGTTCCTCCTCCCTGTGGCTGCCCTGTTTATATAGAGCCATTCTCGCTCTCTAATATAGACTCTGCCAGGATGGGAAGGTGCTTTCCAGCCCCACGTCACCGCCTCTCTGTTTAAACACCACATCAGCCTTTAAATAGGGAGAGAGCCGCTGAGAGCAGCCTGGGAGGTGCCTGCGCTGTTCAGGCACAGATGAAAAGGCGCTCTCTTTGTCACTCTCTAGTCCACTCCTTGTTTCTAAAACAAAGTTGCTGTGGCTGCCGGATATCAAAGCGGATGGTTCGCTGCTAAGTTTTGTCTGTCCCTTTTATATGTTATGCAAAATTGATGGCAGATTTCCTTCCTCAATTTTTTTTAAAGTGTGCCCCATGTCTTCTAGCCTGCTCCTGTGCATGTTTACTTGGAAGTAATACCCACTCAGGTTGATAGGGCTTATTTCATGTAGGCATAGAACTGTAGACTTGCATTAAAAAACTAGGATTAACACCATTAAGTGTGTGCCTATGCATATTATGTGATAAATTTGATTATGTTTCATAAAATCTTAAATGCCTTTTGTGCAGAGGGATGATGGGGAAAATAGGCCTGTTGGTCTTGTTTTTAACTCCATCGGCAGCTTCATGCTGAAATACTTGGATATAATCTTATTTTGTGCTCTGATTCATAATTTAGTTACAATGATATAACTGGTTTTATGGCCCACTTTAATTTGGTGGTGTGAAACTATTCTGACAGTTTGATATTACAAACATTTATTTTAAAGCAAGTTCTAATGAGTAAAAGGAATTTACACACAAGTATGAGTAGAATTGTACCCTGAATCTTTTTGTTTGAGCTTTAAGGAAGCTATGAACTGAAGTTTTAGTCAATCTGACAGAAATTGGTGTGGATTAGATTAGTACTTTGGCTTGATTTAAATTTTGAGTCAAAGTTACTTGAGTGACAATTTAGATGTATAATCCTCTTAAAACAGATTGTACTTCAACTAAGAATACATACTTGAAATAGTAGAGTTTGACCCATTGTTGTAGAGTAGTTTCTGACACATGTATTTTTGCAGTAGAAGCACTGTTTTTCTGTAAAATCATCTGCAATACCAAACAAATACGATGGTACAATTGAGCTCTTGTTGCTAGACCTGTTTTAAATAGAGGCATTAAAATACAAATATGGGATTTATGAAAAGATAATCTGGAACCATGTTCTATGAAATAGTTTGTTAATACAATTTGGCAGAGTTAGACAAAATATTTCTTCAAAATATTCTGAAATGTTACTAAGATTGATTTTTGCTTAACAAGCAGTTCTTGTGACTTTTTAAAGCCTAAACTATATAGGTCTGTGATTGAAGATGTTATCAATGATGTCCGAGAAGTCTTTCTGGATGAGGGTGTTGATGAGCAAGTCCTTGTGGAACTGAAAACAGTAAGTTATGTTCACTTTAAGTTAACTTAAAATCTTGTAAAGCAGTTACCCTTAAACCGAGAGTTTCATTTAGGGAAAGGGCTTTATTTTTCTGTTTAATACTTTCATATCAAGTATTAAATGAGCTTCATGTACATATCCTCAGGAGTTAGCTGTATTAGTCTGTAGTAGCAAAAATAGAAAAGAGTCCAAAAATAGAAAAGGTGCTACTGGACTCTTTTTTATTTATGTACATATCCTCTAATCCTTACAAAATCAAACAAAGGAAGTCACTGATATTGCCGTATTGCAGGTGGAAGCAGTTGACTGCGCTTGCTTGTGGCTACCTAGTGAATTCGAGGCTTAAATGAAGTTTGAAATGGGGAAAGATAGCCATTGTGCTATACCAGCACTCCAGTACGACTTTGTCACTTAAGAAGACATGTATCTGTTTGAGATTCTTCACATTACTCTCCCCCAAAGCGATGTATCTTGTATTTAAAATGAAATTCAATTGCTGTAATATGACTGCATTACTGCCTTGTAAAGATAAAAAATGAGCTGATATTTACTTTCTAAATGAAGCAAAGATTGTGCTTTAGATTTTTTTCTTCACATACATTGAGATTTCATTGAGAAATTACTGCTTGCTTTTGCAAATTAAATTTTAGTAAAGTAATATATTTATAAGCTAATCAAAATTCTAAGATTTTAAAAATATCCCAGACCAAGCTAACATTCCCTGTTTTTATAAAGCAAAGCCATAAATATTAACTGAGAAAAGTGTTAAGCATTGCAGCATTACATGTCTGCTTTATTCACTCCAGTGTATTGTACTTTTTAAGCAGAACCTGCATCAGAAATTGGAATGAAAGGAACTTTGTTTCTGCTGGAAGCTGCCCTAAGTCCCTACCCATCAGCTTTAGAAACATTGTACCTGATTGACAATATAATTGGGTAGAAGAGTGTGTGTGAGTGAAATAAAAATGAGAACAAAATGTAGGATCTCAGATCCCCTCTCCTGGAAACTCAAAGATCTGTAAATAATGTAGTGTAAGTTGCTTGTATAATAATTTCTTGAATACACTTCCACACATTTTTCTTTTTAATCACAGCTGTGGGAGAACAAACTGCTTCAGTCCAAGGCTGTAGATGGATTTCATTCAGAGGAACAGCAGCTTTTATTGCAAGTGCAGCAACAGCAGCAACAGCAACAGCAGCACCACCACCACCATCACCCACAGCCACAGCCACAGCAGACAGTACAGCAGCAGTCCCAGACACAGCAAGTCCTTATTCCTGCAACACAGCAAGGTATGAGCAAAGTCCCTTACTGGCTTTCTTAGGATATGTGGGTGCAGCAGTTTTTCTATGCAACAGAAAACTTATAGGAACACAAAGTCTCTCAGTAGTCTCTTTCTCACATATTTTGTAACTCATCTAGCTTCAGTTTCTCACATCTAACACAATAGTTTGCATATGCAATACACTGGAGAAAGACTTCTTGAAGCAGCAACATGTTTGCCAAGTATCAGTTCTTTAAAATCGCCCTCAGGTTTTTTTTGTATATGAAGAAGTCACTGAAATTTAAGATTATGCAAGTAAGATATGCTGTATGAGGACTCTTGGTCTGGCTGTGAACTGGCTATTTTGCTGCATCTGATCTAGTATGTGAACGTAAACTTGTTTAGGACAAGGACAGATTTAGCCATGCATATGCATACTTACATCATAGGAATTTCTACAAAAATATCAGCTATTTATGCCAGAAAGACAATAAACTAATCAAGGGTGTTTTAAATGTTTAGATACCTTCAAAACTATATGTGGAAATTGTTTTTGGAATAATACATGAGAAGCCTTAAAGGCATGTACTTCCTTTACCTTGTTTAAGTTTAAGGGACTGAAAACTAACACACTAAATTTAACACACACCCCAAAATGTGTGCACACTGCAGACATAGATGTCAACGCATCTGATTTAATAGAATTTAACTCTTGTCTACAGGAGTCACTGGGGCACCTCATTGGTCACATTACATATTCAAAAGCCAGTTCGTGATTGCAAAATCCCTTTGCATCATGTGAGAGAAAAGACTTATAAGAACAAGTGGGGGACCTGCAAGGACTTTGCCCTGCTCCTTACACGCCCATAGCTTTGTTGCTTCTCCTGGTTCCTTGCTTCTGCCCTGCCTACCTGTCTCATCCCATCTGTCACTTTCCCTCCCATTTGTCCTTCCTTTTCTGGTGCATCTTTTCTGTTTTCAGTGCTTTCTTGGCTCCTTCCAGTCTCTATCCCCCCTCTGCCCAATTGTTTTTTCCTTATTCCGACCCATTCCTCTCTTCCTTATTTCGTCAATTCACCTCCAGTGTTGAAGTGAAGCTTCAGTGGCCATTTTGGATTACCAGAGTTGCCTAGACAGTCCGAAATGGCTGCAGGGATCTTGTAAAGAAATTTTTTGAGATCTTAGCATTTTAAAAACTTTAAAAATCTTCTCTCACATAACACTACTTTGTGGATTTAATCATCCTCATCTAGGGCCCTGTTCAGTATTAGATATGATTTTAGCTTTGGTTTTGATTTGATCTGTACAATTAATCTGGTGAATTCATAATTTGATTTTTTAATTTGGATTGTTATATGCAATTGTGGTGGCTCTGTCTCACTTGCAAATCAATAAAACATTTTCTAGGAATTGTCATCTGAAAACCATTGTTTACAACACTGAAACTGTGAAGCTTTCCTAACATTGTATTGGCAGTTGTATCCATTAATTGTTGTTAATTGTGTGCAACCATGAATCTTTAGAAATGGTAAGCTTTCTGTGGAAATATGAAGTACTGGAAAGTTTTCCACCTCACATCTGTGTACATATATGGCATTTCTTTTTACAGAGTCATTTGATGGTTCATGGAGTTTCATATCATTTACTCTATTTTGGGCAGAGAAATGTTCTTCCTAACATCTGCTGCTACAGAGCCTTTCAATGGAGGTGGCAGGGATTAAATCTGGAAGTCTTCTGAATGGGAAGTGTACATTGAGCAAGCTTTGTGCACAGAGTCAAACCAGAACACTTGGAATATTTTCCTGTTGTCAAAGTATTGCTGTTGAAATGTTGGATAGTTCCAGAGGAACAGAAATTCTGTCCCAAGGAAAGATGTCCGTACCTTGTGCAATACTGGAGTAACAACTGCGCATTTATTATGGTGTCAACAAATTGTCTGGAATTGAACCAAGGTTCTCAGTAGCCAGACTTCTATAGCCCCAGCATTTGCTTTTCATTGCAAACCTCACAGGTGCCATTTAGGCTGAGCCTACCCAAGCATGCAGCAAGATGGTTCCAATGACTAGTCCCCTCACTTGGCACTAGCCTTAAAGCTCGCTTCTTAGATTGTACAATTAAATCTCTTGATGGAAGTTATTGCTTGGAAAATTTTCCTTTGATTTCTGCCTGGATCTCAGTCTTTCATTAATTTTGTGTACCTTCTTCTGGCCTCATTGGTCCTGGATTGCTGCCTGGAACGTGACTGTGACCTGCTTTTGACTATGCATCTACTTCTGGCCAGTGGATTTTTAGCCAGCTGTTGCCTGGAACCTGAAACTTGCAGAGGGCTGATGGATTGATTGTTCCCATTTGATCCCATCTGGGTTTCTAGCTGAGGGATGATTTAAAAAGCCTCAGCTATGATACCATTGAAGGTATTACAGCAGAGTGCTGCTCCTTACAGTAAGAACTAACAATTTCAGAGGTAGAACCAATAACAAAGCAATCGGCTTTCCCCACCCAGGACACACACAGTAGTTCTGCTTCACTATGGGTCCTGTTGTCTAAACAGCTCCTTGTCACCTGTGGCAATTTTCATTGCTTCTGTCACATGTAAGTTGCTATTCCTGATTCAGATTTGGGGTTGCGCTATTTTGATGCTCAAGATCATTATGGTCCTGAGCTTGTTGAATGAAGAAGAGTTTCTTGTTCATCAGCTTGAATGCTTTCCAGACTCTAATTGCCAGAATATTCAGTGATGCATTGCTATGCTGACGCTGCAGCATCCTAAGATCAGCATTAATCCCAAAACCCAGTTTGAGTGCCTCAACAAGGACATGAGCTGCAATAGTGCTCTGCTATGTCAGTTTCACTAGGACCTATTGAAGAAAATTGAGGGTTATCTCCGACATGCACATCTGCCTGATGCTCTCAGAGTTTATCATGGACTCTGCATTAACATGATTCCATGAAAGAAATCATGAGTGATTCTGGGGAACCTTTGCCCTGTGGAATCTGAAACTACTCCATTGTTCAGTCCTGTGCAAACCTGTGTCAATCAACACAACTTTTGCCTCTATCTCAGTTTGCAACACGGTAGATAAATGTGGTCCATTATTTCATCTTGCCACCTGAATCTTCATAGCAACAAAAGTTAAGTACCACTGGAAGTGCATAAGGGAGCATTGGGAACTCCAGCTCAGTCTCATCTGTTGACTCACATTGCATTGATACTGGGCACGCTGAGTATATTGTATGCAATGGCAACTATAGTGTGTGGTCCTAGATCATGATATCATTTCCTTCCAACAACTGCAGGTTCTAATGGCTCCAGTATGGAGAATTCCTAGTAAGGAGTCCAGGACATTTATCCCATTAGGATTGCTTTCATTGCTTTGCTCCTCCCATCTTTCTAACCAAATAATGATTTCCAGAGCAACTACGAGACAGAGAATGCAAAGTACATTGTCCCATCAACCTACAACTTAGGGGCCAAGCTCTGTTTGATCATATACTGTCGGAACAGGAATTAGTTACACTTGCTTGTCCTACCTCCAAGAAAACCTGGACAAGGCGATTCATCCTGCACTTAATATCACGAGTGAGAATACTTGTTACATCTGTAGAAGTTCCAGAGGAGTTAGCTGTGTTAGTCTGTAGTAGCAAAAATAGAAAAGAGTCCAGTAGCACCTTTAAGACTAACCAACTTTACTGTAGCATAAGCTTTTGAGAATCAGTTTTCTTCTTCAGATGCATCTGAAGAAGAAAACTGTGATTCTCGAAAGCTTATGCTACAGTAACGTTGGTTAGTTTTAAAGGTGCTACTGGACTCTTTTCTATCTGTAGAAGAGATTACTATTCATCTCTGTATGTGCTGATGTGCACCATCTGAAAACATTTGCCCTTTTGCCTTTGATTCCTAAGTTTCTAGACAGGGTCTCAACTGCCAATGTATTTACTAGGTTTGATCTTCGTAGAGCATACTAGCTGGTCCAAATCCAGGAGGAGGATAAAGCAGTCTTTTGTATCTACTGTTGACATTTCAAGTGCAAGATCATGCCATGTGGCACAAATACCCTAGCTACTTTCTAGCACTTCTTCCATAATAACTTTGGTGACGTCTTCGATAACGATGGTAGTGTATGTGGCTCACATAATCTTTTTGATGGACCTGATCTCTAATGTGTAAATTCAACGAAGACTGAGTTCAATTCCTAGGATCCTTCTTGTCAGATATTAGGGTCAAGGCCTTTTCCAAAGGTGTATGTTAAATGATCACTGTTCCCCATGAGGTTCCCTATCCCTTCAGAGTTAGCTATTTATAATATTTATGCCCCCACTTTTCTGCCCAATCAGGGCCCCCAAGTTATCTGACAATTGAAATGCATAATAAAATACACCATAAAACCAATTAAAATTAAGCCATTAAAATATGAAGTCATCAAAATATGTAACTCTCAACCCAGCAAGATCTGCAGGGATACTTCAATCTGTAGACTGGAGCCAGAGACTGGCATCTGTAGCTTTAAATGAAGCTATGTCCTTGGTGGCCATTGCCACACATTTTTGCCAGCTTTTAAGCCTTAGCGCTTAGTCACTTTGCACCTTTAATAATATATTTATACTATATTTTATATACATCTTATCTGAGAATGTTTTGATTCCCCTGGTTGTGGGATTCCACCTTTAGTTCCAGCTTTCAGGCCTCGGCTTCTGTCAGTAAAAGGCAGGGAAGGGGGGGGCAGAGCCTTTTCCAGGCCTGTTTTGGCCTCTGAAGGAGGACCCACCAGGGTCAGGCCCCCCAGCAACCACTGGGTGGCTTGCTACCATGCAACTTGCATGATTCACCCAGGCCTGGTTACTTGCTACTGTTTAAAAGCAAGCACCTCACAAAAGCCGGTGTGTTGTAGTGGAAAGAGTTTCAGGCTAGGATTTGGGAGAAGCAGGTTTGAATTGCTGTTCTATCGTGCAAGGTCATGAGGTGACCTTGTGTCAATTACACATTCTTAGCATAGTTTTACCTCACAGGGTTGTGGGGATAAAATGGAGGAATGATATAAGCTGCATTGGGTCCCATTGGGGAGAAAGGCTTCTCTGCCTGGCTTCTGTGAGTGACTCTCTTTCAGTTCAGCTAAGTTGCAGCTGTGTCCCTTGCTTTGGTAGAGTTTGTCTGGAATTTCCTGCTTTGACATGTTTCTCTGGTTTGATGCTGGTTGTTGAGTCCACTTTGGCTCTGGGGGATTCTTCTTGCATTTGGGAGTATGCCTTTGGCTACTGGCAGCCTTGCCCTGTGTGTTTCTGCCTGACAGCTTGCTTGGAAATGTTTCCTCTATAGGGAACAAGGGGCCCATAGAATTGGACTTCAGGGTCCAATCTTCCTAAAACTTGGGTGGCCATTAGGAGACAGTCACGTGTAGGTTCCCTGCAATTTTGGAGGTGTTTGCTTGAAAAATGCCCCTTCCCCACCCCCTGGGTTGCTCCCAGATAGTTTTCCTCATAAGGAATAATGGCTGAATAAATCTAGGATTCTCTGATCTGTCCAAGCTGGATCAGAGAACCTTTCCTGGATTTTGGGCATCCTGAAAACCAGGATCTGGATTTCCTGGATTTGGGGGGGGGGGCACATCCCTAAAGATGTTCCTGCTTGCAGAGATATGATACAACAAAACGTACCAAATTAAAAAGCCAAGCTGGAGGGATCATTAAGGGAATGTCAGATGAAACAATTGGCCAACCACCATGTCTTTGCCTGGTGAAAGAGTTCTGTAGTTTTGGCACTGCGACCAAGAAGGCCTTCTCTCGGCTTGCTACCTGTCTAGCCCAAAACAGGGCCTCACAGGATGACCTTAGTGGCCAAGTAGGTTTGTATTGGAGTAGGCAGTCCTTAAGGTATGTTGGTTCCAAGCCACATAGGGTTTTATGGCCAGCATCTTGAATTGGGCTCAGAAACAAATTGGGAGCCAGTGTAGATGGGCCAAAACTGGAGTGATAATGATACTTACAACTCATTCCTGTTAGTATCCTGGTTGCAGCATTTTATACTAATTGAAGCTTCTGAACACTTTTCAAGGACAGCCCCACAGAGAGCACAGTATTACTAGACCATGCACCACAGTGTCCAGATCATTTCTACCTAGGAAAGGTTGCAGCTGGTTAACCAGTTGAAGTTGATCAAAGGCATCTCTGGAGACCATCACCACCTGCTTATCTTGCAGTAGGTCTAGGTCCAGCACCTGCAAGCTATGGACCTGCAACATCATCTAGAGCAGGTGACACTCCAAATCTCTGGTAGTTTTTGCTGTCCCACAGTAGCACTGGGATTAACTTTCAGGTATATAGGAGCAGGTGACACTCCAAATCTCTGGTAGTTTTTGCTGTCCCACAGTAGCACTGGGATTAACTTTCAGGTATATAGCAGTCATGCATCCAAAAACTACCTCCAGGCATTGGTTCACAGTTTCCTCCATCCTCCCTGAGATCAGCTGAAAACATGGTATAGTGCTGAGTGTCATCCACATATTGATGACAACCCACTCTAAATCTCTTTATGTTGATGGGAAAGAGAATGAGAAGAGAGAGTAAGATGCAACTCTGTGTAACCCTAAAGGTAATTCATTCAGGAAACCTTGAAGTTTTCTGGCTACTATCTGTTCAATCACCTTGCTAAAGAATGATAAATTTAAAACTGGTTAATAGTTACTCACATTTCTTGGGTCCGGGGTAGATTGCTAAGCACAGGCCTTTTTGTTGTCTTGTTTATGGTTTAGCTTTGGTTTGTGCTGTTTGATTTTTGTTCTAGATTTTCTTAGTTGAGAGCAAAGGGACTTCTTGTTGCTAATTATCTTGATGCAGGTTTTTTTTACTGTATTTGGTATTTTATTGCTTTGTATTTGATTTAAGAAGACATCTAAAGTAAATATTTTTATTTGGAGAAGGGGATAAAAATGAGATATTTATCTTCACAGTTGCTACTTTTTAATTATAACAAGAGGAAGTCTGTCTGGGCCCAGAGTCTTAAATCAAGACTAGGAGTGTGCATCCCAAAAAGATTTGGGTTTCCTGCTTCAGGTTTACCTGAAGTGGGGAAAAAATTTGGAAATACCAGAATTTTGAAGCGGTAAGCCCTCCACCCCCACCCACTTACCTGGCTAGCAGGGAGAGGGGGAGGGTGATTAGCTGGGTGCCACTGCCGCCTGCACGAGGCTGGGACAGCCTGGAGCCGGCTCCTCTGCCGCTGCGTCCCGTGCGAGGCCGGGATGGCCTGGAGCTGGCTCCTTTGCCACTGTACTGCCTCCTCTGGGCCTGCAGAGCGGCGGGGAAGGTTGTAGCCACTGCCTTCTGCCCTTCCTGCCCCTCAAATGGCCACTGCAGCAGCCATTTGAGGGGCAGGAAGGACTTTATCTGCCTCCTCCACAGCCCCGCAGGGCAGCGGGGAGGGCCAGAGCCACCGCTGCCGCTGACACCACCTCCACCATCAGTGGCAGGGCCAAGGTAAGTGGGGCTGGGGGTTGGGAAGATGTTTAAAGGGCAGGAAAGGGGCCCTTTAAACTCGGCCCCAAAGCAATTACGAATGCTTTGGAAAGCTTTGATTCGGGATTTCCGAATGCTGGCCCCTATTCGGAAATCCCAAATCTTTACCGATTTTTACCCAAATCGGAAACCCAAAGCACACGTCCCTAATCAGGACCACTGTGTTTCAGTCTTGTAATCCTGTTTAAGGGCATTAAGCAAATTCTGAGTCATTATTGATGCAAGAAGAAGGCCTTCTCTCTCTCTCTTTTTTTTTTTAAAGTAACCAAGTAATCTAGGCATTCCCTTGCATAAGATAGATGATATAATAGTAGACAATCTCATGGAATGAAATATTTGATTATAAAGACCAGAAAACAGTAAACTTTTCAACAATTTTTTAATCACGGTGGTTTATATGAAGTTCCATGTAGGGATATAAAGTTCTTGTTTCTAGAGTCTATATTAAATGCATTTAAGAATCCAATATGGCTTTCAGTGCATCATATCTCAGCCTTGCATGCCTTTGAGCAGCTGTTGGTAGCCTATTCCTCTCCTATGCAGTTATCAGGTAGAATCCGATGAGAGTTGGCTTTTTGCATAACCTATTCTGCTTCTTTTGTTAAACCTAAGAACTCCCATGTCGGTAAACAAAGTATACTTCCAGTGCTTTGGACCAATTAGAGCTGGGCAAGTCCTCAATGGCAACATGCACATCTGTCAAGTAAACAAGCCTGTTCGCATTTAAGTTGAGAATCCCTAGGAGAGCAGGCAGACTAAACAGCATACATAACTCACTTCCCAGTGGAGCTTGTCTGGAGAAAAGGTGTGATAAGCCATTCAGTCATGTGTCAGATGGAATTAATGAAAGAAAATACGCATTGCTTGGTATGGCGCCTCCCAAAATAGTTTTGCACTTTTAAAAGTCATGTCAACCTGTCCAGTCTCAGCAATCATAACCTGTATAGACCAAGTACACCACACACTCCTTATTACTGTCATTTTCCCCTCTGTTAGTGCTTGGTCTTCAGGTCTGGTCCTTGTTTGAAATACTAAACTGGATATATTGTGCCTTCTAATCTTAAAGTTTAATAGTTTTGTTTTAAACCTGCTATTAGACCTTTATTACAACTCCTCTTTATGTTACCCTAAACTTTTAGCTCATGAGGGCCCTGGTCACAACCAACACTCCTTTTTACTCCTCACACACACAACTTCATGTGTTACCAGCTTTAACCAGGCTTTTACCTTGGGATCACCTTTCCATTGGGATTTTAATCCCACTGCTAATACCATCTGTGGCATTTTGTTCCTTTGTGTGGCCTATAGCTGCTTCTAAAAAGGTTTTCACAGCCACCAAAGGCTTTTGCCTTAGATCTTTTCTGTTTGTCTGGTTTTATAGGAAGCTTTGTTATAGATAGTAGTATGACAGAATAGTCAGTGTGTGGGTTGGCTGTGAGGTAAAAATGGGATTTTTTTGTTGCTTAACCAGAAGTAGAATTTATTTATAAATACATAAGTGTGATGGTTGTAGAGTATTGATAAGTGTGTTGGTTTCAAAATAGTTCATAAGTTTGGTGATTTCAAAATAGTTATATGTTCTTAAAGATGTATATACAGACCCAATCATAAGCTTGCCAGGTGTCCTAGCAACTTGTGTGAGATTGGGAAGGCGGGGAGGGAGGTGCAGTACTTTCCTTCATACACCCCCATGTCTCTGCCTCCTGCCATGATGGTGTCTCTTCCAGAAATGATGTCATTGTAGAGGGGTGCATGCCTGCTAGCACAGGAAGTCTTCTGGTGGCGGGAGATTCCTGGGTGGCTTACCTCTTCCTGCTGTTCCCCAGCAACCACCACTGATGGGCACCTGGCACCCCTACCCAGTCACAAAGAATAATTTTCCACACAGATCTTCACTAACAAAATAAACACTCTTCTCATCCACACAGATACAGATTCCCCCAGGCTTGCCTGACCTAGATAGAATAACTTCTGTCTGAGATACACACAGACTGAACCCAGACTCACACACAGTTTGCCTGACTTAGATAGCATTTCTCAGAACTCCTCACAGATTCACTGAACTTGACAGAAAGAACACATTTTCTCAGTCCTTTAACTGAAAACTGCAGTTCATTTCGCCCCTAGGGTATAACTACCATCCAGTCACAGCACACTAGTTACCCACCCAACCAACCCCCTGCCTTCTCACCTCAGAGGCCTGTTTTTTAAACTACAGTAACAAATATTTAAAACCCCTGCATTAACCAGTAGAAATAAAACACAAAGTTATTTACATACAAAACATTACAGTTGGGTACTTAAACATTTCCTCACTTTAGAAAGCAGAGTGTAAAAAGGAACCTTGTTAGTCAGAGTGTTGGTTATCATTCAGCCTCACAGTACTTCTGAGCCAGGCCATGATAAATTCCCTTTGGATTTAGGAGCTAGACATTTTTCATTTTTAGGAATTTGTTTTAATGTCCATGTTTTCTAGTTATCACTACTTCCAAAACTAATCCTTAGTTCTTCACAGTTCCTCATAGTTTTATTAAAGATGTGAAAAAAATGTTGTAGTATATAAACAAATAGTTGTCATCTACACAACAGAACGCTAATTTGTAACCTTACCCAGACTTCTCTATAATTTCTTAGAATTTCATATTTGGTTTAAAATGCTCCATTTAATTGCATATTGGAGGTTGTATAGAAAACAAGTTAAGAAATGAATTCATCCATTACCACTGAATGATGTAAAATTAACATAAGTGATCAATGATTTTGGAAGTGCATTTTTATGTCACACAACAATATATTCTGATGTGAAATAATAAATAAGCTGTGTGCTTCGATTAACAATTGCTCAGACAATACAATAAAATCATTGCTGAAGATAATCAGCACTACAATGAAATTTGTAGGCACCATGCCTTCTGGCCACCTAGAATTTGCCAAACACTCTTCTGAGCTTTAGATATGACAGTGTTAAACAATCTTGTTTGACGAGAGATGTGTTACTAATAAGCTATGGCAAATTATTCTGTTTTGAATCTAACGATCACTGTTCCTTCTCTTGTTTGTTAGCACCTCAGCAGCAAGTTATTGTGCCAGACTCTAAGATGATACAGCACATGAATGCATCGAGTATGGTAAGATTATGTAGTGTATGACATCTGGAGGATATGCAGTGTCCTTGGGACAGTGGTTTATTAACAAGCTTAGCTGTTTAGTTTGCATAAAGAAAAACGGTTAACTTTTACTATGCAGATTAAAACTGCATCATATACACGATTATTTAACATATATTTGTAAAAAAAAAATTTTTAAAAATTGAGGCGGCCTGTTTTTTTCAATGATATTTAATACTTTTGAAACATAGCATAATCTAGACAATAGTTTTAGTCATTAAAATGAAATATTGCACAGAGAGTAAAAAAAATGGAATATCCTGGCTTTAAGAATCTAGGACTACTGCTGAGCTAACTGAGAATTCTGAACACCCTCAAAATAAAATTTTCTAGTTATTTTACTCTTACACTTTCCTGTTAAGATTAGAAGTTGCTCTCCTTTTCTTAAACTGATTGTATTAACTATATACCCTCATCTGGCCAAAAGTATGTATTTCTTTCATAGAGTCCGTGTGAATGGCAGAGTGAATAAATTTGCCTATCGTACACAGAAAAAACAGATTTTACAGCAGTGATACTTTGCATTATATGTGAAATATTTTTTTAAAAAAAAATCAGGTACAAAAAATTACACTTTTTACTGCTTTTATTTTTTAAAAAATAATACTGGCTTTAAAAAATGCTCCTTGAAAAATGCTCAAGATGGGAGAAGGAGATTAATGAGGGTTGAATGTAGAGAAATCTAATAAATAGAATACACAGATCTGTTCTGCTCTAACGAATAATTGATTTTTCACTTTAATTTTAGTGTATTTTATAATTATTTTGCTACTGAACTAGTTGCTTTCCTTTCAGAGTGCTGCTGCTACTGCAGCTACTTTAGCTTTGCCTGCTGGTGTTACTCCTGTCCAACAGATTATTACAAGTTCAGGTAATTTATTTACAGTATTTCCATACCACTTTTCAATATATGATTCCAAATTGGTATGCAATATAACAGGTAAAAAAGGAAAATAATTAAAAATTAGAAACCAAATCTAAAAATTAGAAAGTGAACTTGCAAATACCTAAGTAAACTGCTTAAAACAACCTTCCAATTGGTTCTCTCGTTAAGCACAATCCTGATGAAAATTGCATGATTGTCAAATACGTGTGCAATTAACAGCTGAAGATCAATGAATCACATCTGGAGTTTTTTATTAAATAATCCTGCAGTTCATTGGCTTTGCCTTTTGTATTTTTTCCTGTGTTTTGAGTTCAGCTTTGGTTGCTTTTGCTTGTACGTGTTTTTGGAGATAGTATGTGGTGCTAGGTGAACTTTAGGGCTGTGTCAGTTCCCCATCATATAAACTGCCTTGTTGCATTCAGATAATTGACTTAACAGAACAAAGGTTTGTTTGTGATGTATGTGAACCTGGCTTATTATGCTTGCCTACTTCATCCCTCCTCCTGCATGCAGAGTGCAGTTGAAGGCCTTGTTTCAGAAGCCTTCTGTCTACCTTGTTTGTTATAAATTTTGTATGTGGGTAGCTGATCATATTACAGTTTGCATCTTCTTGGATTGGAATTCTAAACTGTAGTTTAGTTTGGGTTTAGAAATCTGGTTTGTGGGAAAGAAACTCCATTCTTACCAGATGACTACATTTGAATGTTATGGCAAATTGAGCTGCTATAGTCCAGTGGTCACATAATTTGGCTATGAATCAGCACTCTACTGGTTCGAATCCCACTACTGCCATGAGCTCAGTAGGTGGCCTTGGGTAAGCCACTCCTCTCAGCCCCATCCCTAGCTGTATTGTGGGGATAATAATAACACTTAACTTGTTCACCGCTCTAGGTGAGGCACTAATCTGTCTGGAAGAGCGGTATATAAGCGCAATTATCATCATCATCATCTTTGAAGATTATTGAAATGAGGAAGCCTTCACTCATTCTGCATTGTAAGCAGGGAGAAGAAGAAGAAACGGCAACTGGCCTGGTGTCTTGCCTGCTGTCCTGCCCTTGTCTGATCCAGCAAGGCAGTTCATATGGTGGGAGACTATCACATGCTGCTAGAGAGTGATAGAAGTATTCAAGCAAAATTAGTAATCTAGTGTCCGCTATTTCAATTGATATCATTCAAGTCCTTGCAGAGTTTGTATATATGTCCTTGTGTTTAAACTACTTGAGTTCCTTTATGTCAAATAATGTAGCACTTTGTCATGTGATTCTTTTAGTCAAGGGAAGGACACAGGTTATTAACTGAAATACTCAAATAGACTGATCTTGTTACAGGCCAAATTCTGCAAGTGGTTAGAACTGCCAATGGAGCACAGTACATCATTCAGCCCCAACAGCAAGTGGTTCTACAGCAACAGGTTATACCACAGATGCAACCTGGTGGAGTACAGTCTCCTGTTATTCAGCAAGTAAGATGATTAGGGCTAAGTAAAGGAGATCTCTGAAACTAAATCTGCAAGTATATTTTACTTTGATGTCTGTATGCCAAGATTTGCATTGAGTTTAGTTTGTTTGCTGGTTTCTTCTTAATCAAAGTTGATAATTGACTTTTATCAAAGATTAAAACCCCGTGAATCCTCTAAGGTGAAAGAATATAGGGAAACAAGTAGCATGAAGCTTGTCATTCACTTGTTTTTGCCATTCTGAGTAATTAAACACAATGGTGATGACATGTAGTACTGAAGTGAAAACAAACATAATCTGCTGTACTTGCCCAAAAGGAAGACAACACTGAATGTAAGGCAACTCCCCCTCATGTTATATACAAAGGGGGGGGGGGTGTTACTGAACATACTTGTAACTTCTATGTGAAGACATGATAATCCCCTCCTCTTTTCCATGGCACACCTGCGGGTCTTTTTGGGTAAATACAGTATCTCTGCTTCCTTCCATTTCCCTTTTACCTTACATTGAGTATGGGATGGCTTCATCCTGAAAACTGTTAATCACTGCTGCCAGGAACGTTGTCTATAAAGTCTGTTGCTGTGTTCAGTACAGGAGACTCTCATAGTTAGTATTAATGATACTTGATGGTAAATATTAACTTGCAATGGTTATTTTTTTTAAAAAAACACTTGGAGCTATTTAATAGAACAATGGCATATTTCTCTATCCCTTTGTTATTATATCTGTCAAAAGTCTGCTGTTTGACAGACAAGGAACCTTTGGGAACAAAGTGGGAAACAGGACAATAGGGTGCAAAAGAAAGGGAGTCAGCAGAAATCTGTCTCAGATACTGGTTGTGCATGAAATATTATTCTATTGGGAGAAGCGTTAAGAAGAAAGGATGTTATTTCTGACAGTTTCTCCCTTGCGCTACAGCCCTCCATGTTGCATTTCACTCTGTTCTTGACATTCAGGAGTAGATTTTAGGGACAAAGAGATTCTGTAAACTCGT
Source organism: Eublepharis macularius (assembly GCF_028583425.1). NCBI lineage: Eukaryota > Metazoa > Chordata > Lepidosauria > Squamata > Eublepharidae > Eublepharis > Eublepharis macularius. Next base: position 40,446,048 of record NC_072791.1, read on the forward strand.
TCCACTTACTGTTCATTGAGTCGTATCCATGACTTGGTAGTATGTTACTAGTCTTTATAGTGTGTTTCTTAACAGATGAAATACTGACAGTAAAAAGTATGTTATATTTTCTTAGCCCCTAATTTAATATAAGGTTGAGTAAAGGATGTAATAAATACAAACTTTGATTTCAAGTGATTTTGTTGTTATAAACAATTTATTTTTTATCACTAGGTTTTGGCTCCCATTCCTGGAGGGATCTCGCAGCAAACAGGGGTAATTATTCAGCCCCAACAAATTTTATTTACTGGAAACAAGACCCAGGTAATACCTACAACAGTGGCTGCACCTACACCAGCACAAGCACAGATTCCTGCAGCAGGTCAGCAGCAACCTCCACAGCAACCAGCACAACCACAGGCACCTTTAGTGCTGCAGGTAGATGGAGCAGGTGACACATCATCTGAAGAAGATGAGGAGGAGGAAGAAGATTATGACGACGACGAAGAAGAGGACAAAGAGAAGGATGGAGGTGAAGATGGTCAGGTTGAAGAGGTAAGAGCAAATGAATATTGAGTGTGTCCTTCAAACTGCCTTTCATACTCTTACAAGATAATCTAATCAGCTCTAGCTTCAGTTCATCATTTGAAAACAAAAAATAATTGATCTTGATGAAGTCAACTTTCAGTGGACAAATAAGGGATTTGATTAATTAAATCCTCTTAATTGAGCTTTTTTCAGATAATTTAGTTGTGTGTAGCCATACAAAACAGCTATGTGGGTGAGGTACAGGGGGTGGGGGTGTGCATGTGCGCGCTCTTTACTGTAATCTGATAATACAGTCCATTACTCTCTTTTTAGGAACCTCTAAATAGTGAAGATGATGTGAGTGATGAAGAAGGACAGGAGTTATTTGATACTGAAAATGTTGTTGTGTGCCAGTATGATAAGGTAATAATTTGAACAGTGGGATTCCTAAAACCTTTGCTAGTGCTTGCTGTTAAGAATCCTTATGGTAAACACTGCCTTAACAAAGTTTTTGGTGAACCAAAAGAAATATGCCTAATATTCCTTCTGTTATATATTCTTGTTAGCAAAACTTGTGTTTCTCTAGTATAGCTTGCTTAATAATTAGGGATGCAACATTTTAATCAGATGAAATGCAAAATGTTGCCCCCAGTTAATCAGCCAACATACTTTAAAAAAATGTTATTTTTAATGCAATAGTGTGTAAAAACTGCAGATGGCTGTCTCCATCTTAGAAGCATTCCCTCCTGTGTGAGAGAGAAGGGAAGTACCTGGTATACATCCCATAAGTATGTCAGCTGAAACAAAATCGCTTTTTTGTCAAAGGTATTTTCAGCTTGAAATTTAATAAAAACTCACTTATTCCACTATGATTTTAAATTATGCAGCAGTCATGCTGATACTAAGTAGTGCACATGCATAGAAAGCAGACAGACGATGTGAAAATCTCTTTTTGAAAGAATTTGAAGGATCCTAGCCAATCAGTCTCTTAGAATGTTTTTCTTTGTCAGCTCAGCTTAGCCGTAGTGGCCATGCTCTAGATGTCATGATTGAGAATGAATCTGCCTAGTTAGAATACTTGCAAACAATTTATAAATAAAAAGGCACTTCTGTTAACTGCTGTTTGAGCTAGGACTGCAGATGCCTCAGTGGCACCGCACCCATTATACACAGCAGCATGTGTCTTCCATTATATTACAGTGTATAAGACGACTAGCTAGATAGGATTGAATATTGGTTTTTAAAGCAAGATCTGGGATGTTTCTCTTCAACTTTGCCTTTCACCCCCACAGATTCATAGAAGTAAGAACAAGTGGAAGTTTCATCTCAAAGATGGCATCATGAATCTTAATGGAAGAGATTATGTATTTTCCAAAGCCATTGGAGATGCAGAATGGTGAAGGTTTCTCATACAAACTCAGAGCAAAATGAAATAGCAGAAAAGGTTAAGACTCAGACAGATACTTCAACAGAAATTATTTCTGCACACCAGAGAGGAATAAGTAGAACCAAGACTACTAGAACAAAGAAATAACATGGCAATGTAGACACTACTTCAAATGGGAAAGCTGAGGCATTGGTGCAGCTAGCTATACCTGAAAGCTGGTTTTGTATGAATACCTTAATTAACCACTTCTACCTATAGATAAAGGTAACTAGCATGTGAGGCTTAATCTCCCCTTTCACTGATTTGAAGGAACTCTTCTTTTATGGTAATATGGAAAAGGCTTAGTGTGTCTTTGTGTAAACTGTGCAAACCATTTCCTCTGGGAGTGGGATTGGTGAGAATCTTGCTTAAACTATGTGCAGGCTTCTAACCAAATGGTAAGAACAGAAAAATTGAGTTCTAATTACCTTGTATGAGTAAACTATTTTTAAATCTCTTGTGCTGGGCCATGCATAACTTTATCTACAGTTTTAGGCATTTTATATAAAACTTTGATCCCAGTACCAAAAGATGTCATTTGTATTTTAAAGGCAATTTAATAATTCTGAATGTGTTGATGATTCAAAAGGGTGTTGTACTTTTAAGGACCTGCAGATGGCAACTGAGAGACAGATAACTGTTTCCCTGCTCTTGCAAAAGGTCATCTAAGAAAAGGCTGAACAAAGTGGGTCTGTATGCTGACGACTAGTTGAAGGACTTTTTTAAAAAGAATTCTCCCCATTAACTTAATGTATTCCCATTGCCAAGAGAAGATGCTGCTGGAGGCAAGTTCAAAAGTTCCAGGTGACTGTGCACTTTGGAAGAGGGTGAAATTTGGGGTGGGGGTGGCATCATAATAACTTGGTGAATACAATCACACTAGTTCTAATAATTCTATAAGTAATAATTGCAATAAATAGCAAGATGTTGGAAGGCTCTGTGACTGTGGCAATGGGTCTTTGAAAATCAGATGACCAAGAATACAGGTTCACTTCACTATTGGGGTGGGGCTGAAATTCAGCCATATTGAGGAAGACATGCACTCCCAGGTGATTTACTATTACAGGGTAGACCAATAGTACACACGGTGGTTTTCTGAAAAGTAGTGAAGAGAGGCCAGGAAGAGTGAGCTTACAAATGGGGAGAATGTCAGTAGTTAACCTTTCCAATCTAATTTCTAATATTTTTGCTCAAGAAAATTGCCAGTATGTTTAATCAGTACTACATACTAGTTCTATTCCTCATCTCCCAAACTCTCTTTTTTGCATTTCAATTTGAATGCATTGGTTGTTTCTGCTTGCAGGAAATCTATTGTATATTGCAATGAGCAATTAGGTTTTTCTATGCCCAGGATGTTACTAAAGCTGGCCAAATCTGTCTGTTCTGTTGTATAGTGACATATGTAAAACATCTGAATTTTTATAACATGTAAACATCATTGGGTTTTTGCTTTCCGGTCATCTTCACTGCCTGCTGAAACTGCAATTCTATTTGGCTGCAGTTTTGGCTCAGGACTTGAACCTATATGAGTGTGTAAGGAATTTGTTCCCACTGTGTAAAATAAGGTAGATTTTTGAAGAAAATATACCACTATGTAATGTCAAGATTATGTGACTATATTGAAACTAATTGTCATTTCCCCTGGCATCCTCCTGTATCTCATGGCCTGTTCACAGTATATTCTAGCCTTTTAATTTGAGAACACTGGCTTAAAACCAATCCCAGCACTGTGAAACACAACTTTGCAACAGTTTATTACTCATTACTGGAACCCAGATACTGTACAAATGTGTTAGCATTGTGTACATCATGGGCACTGAATAGCTGCTTGTTTCTAGCCTTTTTATTTATTTTAAAGGATACCACAGCTTTAAAAGTGACTTACAGATAGGTCGATATGGAGCAGGCATAGTGTCTTGCAAATTACCTATGGGTGTATGCTTTGGTTGATGAGGGTGTTTTAACAAGAGGATCTAAAGTTCTTCTGAAAGCCAGTCAAACGTACCAAACTTGTGCTCTTACTTGCTTCATCAAGTGTTCCTTTTTAAATCAAAAGGCATGTTTTAATTTCATTTTATTGTAGCAGCTTGCTGTAAGAATGTAGTTTGCTTACACTTACTATTGTACTTGAATTTTAATCATGGTTTTTACATTGTAAATTGAACAGACCATTTTGTTAGGTTTCCATTAAATCATCATTCCTTTTCTGAGTGCAAGGGATTCCCATGGCTAGTCCTTAAGCTTTACGTAGGTCAGGTTCTTTTGCATAGATCTGGAATTCATTTTAATTAAAATACTTATCAGTTCTACTTTTGAAGCAATTAACGGTTTGCAAGAAGGGCTTATGTTTAGATTTGCACAGATAACAGGAGCACCTTTTAACTTTTAAGATGTATGTGTGGAGGGAAATGGAATGAGAAGACAACTTGTTAATGCTATAATCAGGCTAATGGAGATTTACAGAGTAATTGCACCAAGGTCAGAGTCTTGTGCCTTTGCAATCTTCAGATATTCCTGCATTGTATTGACGTGATATTATAGGCCCATTGGATTCCTTTGGCAGTAAACTTCCTATAGAACTGCAATTGTAACTAAACATTTTGAAGATGTCATTGGCTTTCTGTATGTGCAATCATTTGACGCATCTACATTAAAAGTTGTCTTTTAAGGAGGTTTTTAGAGATACTGTCACAAAGAACTTTATATTGGACTATTTAAATTTAATGTGTAAAATGTCCCCCCCCCCCAGCTGTTCAGTGGCAAAGCAAGTTTGTCTCCCTTGCTCCTGTTCACAACCTGTTTTTTGTCATCAGTTGTTTCCCTGGAAATGGATCATGATTTCAGAAATACAAATATTGTGGCTACCTGTCTTCTCAAGGGGATGAAACTTGTGATTGAAGCACAGTTGCTAGAAAAAGCAAAGAACATGCAACATGTTATATAACCTGATTTGTAGAAATGTCTTTATTTTTAAATAGTATTAGCATCTCTCTGTGTTTATTTCTTTCCTGTCTACATCAAACAGCAATAATATCCCCATCAAATTACTGCTGGGCAAAACTCTGCAATTGCAGTGCAGGAGCGGGCGGGGGGGGGGGGAGCCCTTTAACTTGTTCACTCTGAAACTCCTGCTTAAAAATTCTCTTTTGGCTTTGTTTTGAAAATTCAGAAAAAAATAGTGATTTGATTCATTGTGTTGAAGCATGGCTGCCTTGCGCTAAACCAAAACTGTGTTGAGATGCAGAGTGTTCTTTGAATGGAGCTCCCAGCAGTTTTTATTAAAAATAAGTACATCTGGCATGCTGGGGGAAGGGGGAGTTCTGATCAGAACCACGATGGGTAGAAGAGTTAAGCCTGTAGGCCATTTCATGCAGGGAAAATGGAATGGAGGAGGGCTTAAATCCATCTCCTCTCACTCCACAGCCCCAGTTAGAATTGGACCTGCACAGACTTACTTTTGGAAGGAGGGTGGCTCAGTTCATGGAACTCCCACCATCTTCAGTGGTGTAAAATTAAAAGGCACTAAATAAAGTTTGGCTTGCGAGTTCTACTCTTTATTTTCAACAACTAGAAATTTGAACTTTCTGCCTCTCTCTATTCTAAAAGTAGGTCACTTATGTTCAGAAAGCAAGGGTTGGGTACTGCACCATCTGAAGGGATTTCTGAAAATGGAGTTGGATTTCTGCGTTTTCCATCCAGCCCCTTCTGCTGAAGCCAAAATGTTTGTTGAAATGCTGTTTGTGGGTGACAAGAGACTCCCAGGAGCAGAGAGGTTACACCTGCTGTAACTGACAAAAACTGTCACCAGCAAAAATGTTCAGTTGGATCCAACCCCAAGATTTTATTGTGCTTTTCTGAACTTCTCTTAATTTGTGTGCTAACAAAAGCAAAAGAGATTTTTCTTTAAGTGGAAGAACAGTTGCAGGCTAGCCACATATGAGATCATCACATCTTCACTTGCTCCTGTGTGCCTAGGGTACAACTACAATTTAGAGGGGTGGGAAATATCCTTAGTTGCTGTTCTGAGCTACTATCGTCAACTGCTGTTGTACATATACTGTTATGTGTAAGGGGGTAAATATATTTATTATGTTTGTAAAATTCAGTCTGTACAATTGAAGATCAAGGATGCTTTTCCTGGAATGTACAGGATGTGTTTCAAAGGCCATGCTTGGAATACAATTAGAATACTTAGTATTTTGATGTACTAAGACCTATTTTAAGTTTAATATTTTGCCTTTGCAAAAACTTTAATTAAAGATGTTATTTAAAATAAGCTTGCCACTTTTATTTACTATTTTATGTATTAAAATACTTTTTATGTGTAGTACAGTTGTGTTCACTTTATTTTGCAGATGATAGGATTCTGAACATTTTCAGTCAAGTCCAGCAAAGGAAGTGCCACTTCAGATACAAAATTTCTAGAAAACTTGGGAAAATAGATCAAACATTATCAAGCTTAATTTGGTTTTCAAATGTAAAAAGCCTGAAATAGTGGTTGGTCCATAGAATCCATAATTCTCACAATGTTTTCAGTAATTTCAAAATCGACAGCAACCTTCTTTCTGAGCTTTGCTGTTTTAAGCAGTTACGGGTTTGAAGGTTTTGCAACTTCTGTAGCAACCTTATTCCGTGGAATGTGGAAAGTAGGAAAGAATTCAATTAAGACAACTTGGAGATGCCATTAGAGTGATGCGTTGCTTCAAATCTGTGCTTAACTGGAAAGGGAGGCAGGCAGGCACAGATACCCTCACATGCCTGCTTCTGGTTCAGCCCTTCTGTTCTCCTCCCATGCTCTCTTGAGTTTTTTGCTTTCTTTTGGTGGGGGGCAAGGGGTGGGGGTTGAGTTCAGTATTTTAAGATTCTGTTTTTGATTCTGTCTGTCCTCACACAGCTCTTTTCAAGGGCCCACTTGTTAGACCGCTCTGAGCCTGCATTGCAGGGAGAGCAGACTATAAGTCAAATAAAAATGATTTTTAAATTGAATCCATTGCATTTTAAGAAGAGTAGGTTGAGTATCCCTCAGATGATTTCCATCCAGGGAGTGTCATTTCTTTACCCCTCCTCCTCAAATTTTGGAGCTCCTCTGTAATGCTGCTTTTGATGGAAGGGACCCCGAGGAACAGTGTGACAGGAGAACTGGAGGTCTGCTTTTGGAGGGAGAACCTGTGGAAATCCCGTCCCCAACTCTATCTGGGATTCAACCCACTATGAACCCGCTTTGGGGATTCTGGTCAGAAAGTAGGATATAGATCCAGTAAGCAAACAAAGATGTCTCGAGATGCAGTGCCCCATCAGGAGACCACTTCAGGTAACACTTTATCCTGTCCTTTACACTGAGTGGAATAGGGTATGATCACAGGAGGTACTACTATGCACCTTTCTTGAGAGCACGTCTTTTAAAAAAATGGAACACATTCTTGCTAGGTTGATGGGCATAAAGTCCAGCAATATCCATATGTGCTTAACTAGTAGGCACATTTGCAGGAGCAAAAAAAGAGCTGCATGAGCATGCCTTTCTCTGGAAGTATTTGCCTGCTCCCCTAAAATCTAATCTGGCATTCTGGAGCACAGAGAGATGGATTAAGATGGACAAGAATCCGTGTAAGAGAACCAACAACTACTTTGTATTGTAAGGTTACACTGTAGCTTGGTATAGCTTTATAATGGCTTTCATTTGAAGAGAAGATTATTATTAAGTACATTCATATACCATTTTTTTTGTTGGGCAGTGCAGTTTACAATGAACAACTTTCGTAGAAGGTTCGTGTCTGGAACTCGGGTAGCCAGTGAAAATGTAAGCATAATGAAAAATCTCCTTGGGTTCTTAGTTTATACCCAGGAGTGGAGCCCAAATGTTTGCAAAAAAAGCCTGTTCCAGAAATGACTCCCTCGGCCAAGGTACGCCCTTACAGTGAAACACTAACTGCACCATGTGATCTCTAGCAAGGTAATACTTTTTAATTATTTGCATTTATGTAGGATAGTGGTATAATCATTGGCTAGAGAACAATGAGGCAAGGCATATAGGCATTACTTACAAGGAATAGTTGATTTGTCCTTTCCTTGTGGATAAATTGTAATATAACATGCTTTCTCTCAGGGTCTCTCTAGACGTGCAGGTTTTTAAAGAGTTGGGACTGGGTTCCCCTGACCGGATTCGAGTTCCCTGAACCTAAACAGCAGCTTTGGGGGAACAGCTGTTAAAAATAAAGGAGAGCCCAAACACCTCAGAATGCCTCTGCAGGGGGAGGAGGGACTCCCCCCTCCCCCCTCAAGCCTTTTCCCCATGTCAAAATAGCAGGGGAGGGAGGTTTCCCCCTCTGTTTTTTTCTGCTCCATATGGAGATTCTGTGCATGTGGAACAATAAAAACGGGAAGAACTCCCCCTGTGCTGTTTTGACATGGGGAAAAGGCTTGAGGGGGGAGGGGGAGTCCCTCCTCCCCCTGCAGAGGCATTCTGAGGTGTTTGGGCTCTCCTTTATTTTTTAACAGCCATTTACTTTTTAACTGCTGTATGATTGCAGAAACCTAAGTTGGGTCTGGGGAACCCAGAACTCTTAAAAACCTGCACATCTAAAGAGACCCGCACTACTGATATTTGGATGGCTGAAATGCCTTCCTAGCTATTATGTAAGCAAGACATCCTGAATTGCCTTAGGTGGGGAGGTGATATCATGTTTATTTGGCATGGTACAGCTACTATAGTTTTCCTGGGTCTCCCACAGCCTTGTAAAACTGCAACCCTCCCTGACCCAATTATCTAGCCTCTGCTGTGATATGCTTATTCATCCAGCCGTGCTGCTCTACTTTCCAAGCAAGCCTAGTAAAAACAGTGTTGCACTTATCTGTAACTGTTGTTCATCTAGGTCTTCCGTAGGGGCACACATGGGGACTGCACACACGCAGGCCTGCCGATTTTGGAGATTTTAACAGTTCAATACCACTAGAGGGCATCCTCACCTCTCTGCGCGAGTGCGTAGCCGTCTTCCTGCCAAAATGGCCCTGGAGAGGCGGGGTGCCCCCGACATACCCTTAGTCCTCTTTCACCACCATACTGCAATGTAAGTTCCGAGAGTGTTAGCGGGGAAGGAGAGAGGGCATGTGTGCCTGCACGGAAGACCTAGATGAACAACAGTTGCAGGTATGTGCAACGCTATTTTTCATCGACAGTCTTCCTGTTCAGTCCCACATGGGAGATTATAAAGCTTAAATACCTGGGTGGAGGCAGAAGAAGCAATTACAAGAAGATCGATTGTAAGACCGCTGTGCCAACTGCCATCTCTTTCCTGTCTAGGACATCCAACGCATAGTGCTTGACAAACATGTCAGCTGAGGCCCACATCGCTGCCCTGCAGATGTGAAGTGGAACACCTTTCAGGAGAGCTGCTGATGACGCCTGGGACCTGGTAGAATGAGCGTGAACTCCTAGTGGACAAGGTAGGTTAGCAGTCTCATAGCACATTATAATTAGCACATTAGAACCCAGCGAGCTAGGGTTTGGGGGGTCGCCCTCTTTCCCTTCTTTTGGCCTGAAAAACATACAAATAGGTGAGAATGTACCCTGAAAGATATAACGTGATCTAAATAAAAAAGCGCCCTACACACATCTAATGAGTGCAGGGCCTTCTCAGCCTCTGAATCTTGTGTACGGAAAAATACTGGCATGGATATCTCCTGAGAAAGATGAAAACTGGAGACTACTTTAGGTGGAAATTCAATCTTGGTCCACAGGACTACCTTTTCTGCATGGATTTTCAAAAAAGGGGGCTCACAGGACAAAGCAGCTAATTCCCCCACCCTCCTGGCCGAAGTAATGGCTACTTTCATCGACAAAAAACGTAATGAGCACGTGGCCAAGGGCTCAAAAGGTTTAGACATAAGTTTGGTCAGCACCAAGGGCATTGAGGAACAACCGTTTTAACCGGAGGGAACAGATTATTTACACCCTTCAAAAACAACTTGGCAGTGTAGTGAGAAAACACTGTCTTACGATCTATAGGGAGGTGAAAAGCGGAGATAGCTGCCAAATACACTTTTATTGAAGAATTAGATAACCCCTGCTGTTTAAAACCCCACAGGATGTCTAAGACTTCCGGTAGAGAGGAGACAAAAGGATCTGAACCCCTCTCTCGACACCAGTGATTAAACTTTTCCCATTTAACAGCATAAGACTGGCGAGTGAACAACCATCTCACATTCTGCAAGATGTGAGCTACTCCAGAGGAAAACCCTTGTCTCGGTTGATCAGCCAGGCTATCAGTTTGAGTTTCTCTATCCTGTGGTGGAACAACCCCCTCCAGGACAATAGGTCCAGCTCCACTGGAAAGCTGTACATCCGAGTCTGTAATCTTAATAGGGTATGAAACCACGGTTGGCACAGCCAAAAGGGGGTTATCAGGATGACTGAGGGCCTATCCCTCAGTCAATTTTGCTGATCACCCTGGTTATTAGAGGGAATGGGGGAAACGCGTAGAAGAGGTGACCTGACCACTCGAGTTGAAATGCGTCCCCAAGACACCTGTGGCCTAAGCCGCCTCTGGAACAAAAGTTGAGAGCTTTGTGATTTTCCTCTGAGGCAAAAAGATCAACATCAGGAAAACCCCATTTGGAGAAGACAAGATTTAGATAAGCGTCTTGAATGGACCATTTGTGGTTGTCTCCTTGCAACCTGCTCAAATGGTCCACTAGTGAGTTGTCTATGCCGGGGATATGAACCGCTTGCAACCATGTCAAATGATCTGTAGCCAAATTCCAGATTCTCACTGCTTCATTGCACAGAGTCACAGAAGCCGTGCCTCCCTGTTTGTTTATATAAAACACTGAAAGATATGGTCACCATAGAAAATACGAAGGAACTTCTTATGTTCTGAAAAAATAGTAATATGAAAATAGACATCCTTTAGGTCCATAACTGCAAACCAATCATCAGAGGGCAATAAAGTCAGGACTGCCTGTAAGGTAACCATTTTGAACTTAGAATTCTAATAAATTTATTCAAACTACGAAGGTCCAGGATGGGCTGAAGGCCCCCATCCTTCTTTTCTACCATAAATAATTTAGAATAGAAGCCCAATAAATCGGCTTGGTCAGTGACTTCCTCAATGGCCCCTTTCTCTAAGAGGGTTGAGAGGTCAGTCAGTACCCCTGATTGAGATGTCTCAGAAGAAAACGCAGGAAGTCGTAGGTAAGGTAACTGTAAAAAATCAACTTTATAACCAACTTTATTTTTCGAACCCAAACATCAGAGGTAATGGAACACCACCCAGCGAAAAAACCACTCAACCTGACTCCAAAACATGGGTCAGGGGCCTGTAAATTGTCAAAATTGCTTATGTGGCTGAGGTTGGTCTTTGGCATGCTGTTGATGTGCGCCATGTTTGGTCTTCTGACTCAGTCTCCTTCTGGAAAAGGAGGGTTGTGGACTTTGAAAATCTCACTGGCTCCAGTAAGCGTACCTACCCTTGATAAGGCTGGAATCAGTGTTGTTGTCAGCCTCTTTGAAAGGATCTATAGTGTGATCTCAATGCACTCTGTTGTTGGTGCTGCAGAAGTACGCCATATGAACTGGTGGTGAGCCTATCTTTCCGCTTCTTCGAAAGATACCCCTCTGTCTTGTCAGAGAACAAGGTGGTGTCCTCAAAGGAGAGATCCTCCACTCTGTTCCTTGTATCTGTTGGTAGAGCTGTGGTTCTCAACCAAGCATAACGGCAGAGGACAACAACTGATAACAAGGATCTAGTCAAAGTGTCTGCCATATTTCTGCTGGCATTGATCTGGTGGCAGGAAAGGCGAACTGCTTCCTCTTGGATAACCCTCAGGAATATCTTTTGGTCTTCTGGTAGCTTGGGTATAAAGGTGGCCACCTTGTTCCAAAGGAGGAGCTGATAGGCAGGCATCATCGTGGAGTAGTTAGCGATCTTCACCCCAAACGCAGCAGAAGTATAGAACTTGCCCCATGGCATCCAGCCCTTTACTCTCTTTATCAGAGGGAACGAACAGAGACCCCTGTTTTGACTTGGCTTGCATCTCCTCAGTCACTAAGGACGAAGGCGGAGGATGGACAGAGAGGAAGGGACAGAGGTTGTCCTTTACCCTGTAAAGGTTCTTGACTTTCCTATTCATAGCAGGGGTGAAAGCCGGCTTCAGATTCAGGTCTTTTAACAGCTTCACAAATCCTTCGATTACAGGGAAGGAGATAGCCGGGGTAGACCCAGAATAGATATGTTGTAAGATTTTATCTGTGAACTTTGGTTCCACAAAAGTCACATCAATTTCTAGGGCCTTAGCCATACTTTGGAGGAGCTCATTATATGCCCTGAAATCATCTGTGGGGGATGCATCCTCCATAGGGCCAATCTTACCATCCCCAGAGAGACTGATACAGAAGAATCGCTGGATCTACGACGCTCAATACCAGCCTACAACTCAGGTTCTGATAGGTGCGGGGTCCATCTGGAACCTGCATAGGAGTGAGCCCTTCCAGAGGGAGATCTTGAGCCCCTTGAAGAAGGAAGGTCCAAGTAGCAAGAGCCTTCCCTGTAATGTCGATAAGGGACCTGTTCATCAGGCAGGTGATGCTATCTTGAATAGGTTCTGTAGGAATAAGGGCTCCTTCTGTGTCTAGAATGCCCTCTGCGGTTCCGAGAGGAATGAGAAGACCAGGAGCTGCGAGACAGCGATCTTGGATGCCCCAATGGAGGGGGGGGGGTGTCCACAAGAATCACATCGTCCTCATAGCTGCTTCTGGAATGAGGAGCACTGTGGGGTGATGAATGATCCCCTAATCTTTTGTTTCTTCCTGAGAGGTTTGGAACCGACATCTTCTGAACGTGCAGGAGGATCTGGAGCCAAGAGGACACTAATACAGCTTTATCATGTTTTGATGACTGATGTTTCCTCTTTCTCTTTTTCTTCTCTATTTCAGATCGGGCTCATTTCGGAACTGATGCCAGATCCAAGGGTGTTGGAACCGAGGTAGAGTCCCCATGCTGCGAAGGTCGGTCCGAGGCGGAAACTGAAGCTGAAGGCGTTCCACTTCGGGGAGGTTTTGAACCTGAGGCCCTTAAAGGAGCGTCATCCTGACAGACTCGAGGGGATGAAACAACCGTGGTCGACACCAAGGGTGTTCGACTTCAAGGAGTCTTCGAGCCCAATGGGGTTGTATCCGACACGGTAGGATTCGGTTCCAAGGCACTGAACCGAGGTTGGGGTTGAGGTCGGCGGTGGTCTAGGCTCCAAATGGGCCGGAGAAGAGCGGGAGCATGGCGTTTTCAAGCCGGTTGACACGGGACCAGGTTGGGTGGTTGAACCGGGTGAGGCAGAAGATTGTGCCTTAGCCAGTGCATCCATAGCCTCCATAACCTGTTTCCACAGGGAGGCTTGCAATCTACCCGCCCGCTCTGACCTAGCCTTTGAAGTGAAGGCTCTGCAATACTTACAAGCCTGTGTATTGTGGGTCTCGCCCAAACAGTAGAGGCAGCTTAAATGGCCATCAGATTTAGTCATTTTCCTATTGCAGGAGACACACCATTTGAAAAGCGTGGTTTCCGACATCGTTGAAGGACTTCAAACGAGCAGAAGAGCTAAGAACCTCTCTCATCAGTTCCTCTGAAGAGGAACTGAGGGTATGTTGGGGCGCCCTGCCTCTCCAGGGCCATTTTGGCGGGAAGACAGCTGCGCACATGCACAGAAAGGCAAAGATGCCCCCTAGTGGTATTGAGCTATAAAAATCTCCGAAATCGGCAGGCCTGCGCGTGCGCAGTCCCCATGTGGTACTGCACAGGAAGACCATCGATGAACTTTGGAGTACATGATGGATGGATGCTGCTTTCTCCAAGAGGGGTAAGTGCTACTCTTGTCTACATAAGGGAGTACTCCAAATAGGAAAAGAATGCCCATAAATCCTCAATCTGGCCAAATGTTCCATGGCATTGTCTGGCCATCTAGTGATTTTGATAGGATGAAGCAGGCACATTAAGGGCAGGCCATTGGCATTTCAGTGGTTGGGATGTGAACCAACACTTTGCTGGTTCAAATCTCACAATGGGCTTGATCTTAGTAGGTGGCTTTGGGTAAGCTACTCTTCTCGGCCCCAGTTCTCCAGCTGTATTTTGGGGATAATAATACTGACTTTGTTCACTGCTCTGAGTGAGGCACTAATCTGTTTAGAAAAGCAGTATATAAGCACAGTTGTTATCAGGTCAGGCAGACTGCAACAGCTCTTAATCGTCTATTACTGATGGACTAAAAGAGCTAATAATTCTATTTTGTTTAATATGTTAGTCTCAGAATTGCCTATACTCTGTTTCATTATTTCTTCAACTCTGTATTGGAATTCTGCTGGTTTTAAAGCTTTGTAAATTTGTGTTATATACTCTATTACATTGTTTATTGAAATGTCCTTGAAACTGACTGTACTAACTCACACTTTGTAATCTGCTTTGAGTCTCTTGAGAAAGGTGGAATATAAATAACAAATAATTTGTGCGATGTGAAAGGGCCAGAAGGAACAGTTTTTAGACATTTAATTTTTATCTACTGCCATTTCCCCTAGATGGCAGCATAAGTACAAAAACCAAAATCCATAAACACCCAGAAGAATTCAGAAAAACGAAAATGTGACAAACTTGACAGATGTTGAGTTTGCAGAAGGAAACAGTAAAGTCACAATGTGTGCAGAAATATTAGTCTGCACTAGTGTGGCATCCCCAAAGTTTTCTTAATAAGGCACCCATTTCATACATTGTACAATATTTAGGTCTTGATTGAATACCTAAGGAGAAAAGTTCCATAAAGTAACTTGTTTAACAAAGATCAGGAATGGGTTATCTGAATAGCATTTTCTGTGTTACACTTCTAATTGTTTGCCTGTTGTGGGGTTCCTAATGATTTTAGGAAGAGGGGGTAGAGTTTTTTTTCCCCCAATGGTAGTATCTATTTCATGAAATAAATAATAAATGTAAACATCAAATATGCATGTGTTCCCCCTTTCCTTTTAAAGTGCTTGGAGCAATGCACAAGATTTCCCCCTCTGCATTTTGTCTTCTTAACAATCCTATGAGGAGGTAAGGTTGCGTGTGTGGCTGATTCAAGTCCTGTGGTTTGCTTTTATGGCTGAGCAGGATTTGTACCCAGATCTTCATAGCCCTTGCTCGATTTGGTTTGCCTAGCTCTTCCCTTGCCATCAATTCTCATCAGCAAGTGAATCCCTTCCTTCCTTCCTTTTTTTTAAAAAAAAGGCATTTCCTTTTGGCTGTGTGTATACTGTGCAATTTTTCTAGCACTGTTCAAATTTAGCTGTGCCTTCTGTTTTTTAGGATTTTGCTTAGCTTGTAATATTTTTAATTGATGTTTTTTTTCCAAGCCACGAGAGACTTCCTGGGAGAGAGACCCCCCCTCCCTTTGGATTCCCTCCTCTGTCACAATCCTCTTTCCTGCCTACCTTCCTGCATCTGGGTGCCTAGCGGGAAATTTAAAAAAAAAAAAGTTGTGGGGGAAGCGATCTGGGCTTTTTAACCCACCCAAACCAGCCTGGATTGATAACTGAGGTAAAACTGACAGGCATAAGACAGTTACTTTTAAAAAGTGAGTAAGAACAAAGTTTATTTCAGAAAAAAAACCTGTTGTAAATATTAACATTTAACCAGGAGTTGTGGGATGATACATTTTACACAGTACATGAATCAGAACAACACACTTTCATGCAAGTTTATAACATTGACATAGCTGGTAGTTGGTCTGCTCTGCTTCAGCTTAAGAGTTTGTCTAAATAGGATGTGTTACACCTAGTCTGACTCGCAGTCACAGATGCCATCAAGAGATTCACTGGGGTCAGTGCTCCATTGCTCAATATGGATTGTAGCGCTGGTGAGTGGAAGGGCCTTCCTTCTTGCACTGTTTTCCAGAGCAGCAATAATGGAGGGTGGGGTGCATATGTCCTTATCTTGGGCTCCACGTATCCTGGAATCACATGACTGAGAAGGAGAACCCAAGATGGGGGTATACAGGGCCCTCCCACTGTCAATTCCAGTCTGGAAAATGGGGCTGGAGGGAAGGCAGAAGCCCCCGCCCTGTGCAGTGCTTCTGAGCTACATCAAGCAACAGAGTGCTTTTCTCAGGTGAGTCCTCCAATGGTACATGTGACTGCAAGTCAGGATGGGGTATTCCTCGTGTAGAGAAGCCCTACATTATATACTACATCCAGCAAAATGCTGGTGGCCTGCTGTAATACCTCAGTTCCCCATACAGGGAAACATAACCAAAGATCTGATATCCTTTCAGACCTTTAATCTGCACTCCTGTTAGACTAACACTTTGCTCTCCATCTTTAAAACCTAACTTCTCCCAGGGCACAGCTTCTATTGGCTCATGTAAAGCACTGCTCTGATTGGCTGCTGTTTCTCTGGAATACATTTCTGTTCTCTACCTATTTGCAGACAATATGGCTTACAAATGTAGAAATGTTTTATTTCCCAGATGTCAGAAATGTTTGCCCAGTGTAACCTGAAAGTCTGAAACACTGTTTCAGCTGCCATCAAGAAGCATTCCATCTGAAACTGAGTAATTCTACTTAGGGAAAATAGGCAGATAAAAACAAACAGCTTTGCACCAGACCTTTGGTCATACAATGAACACCTCCAACAAATGGTACGTAGATGCTTGAGAAAGAATATAGGGAAAGAGACGAGGAAGATGGGAGTGGTGCTCACTGAAAATACACTTGTCACCTTACCAAATACAACTTCATGCTTATTCAGTAGAAACATATCTACCTGGAAGAAAAGCATAACTTTGTTTCCTGTATGTTTATGTTCAAAAGTTATGCTAAGACTCTCATACAGCAACTGCAATAGATTCATTAAGTTCACTAAAATGAGTGAGAGCTTTGCAATTGACTTCAAGGGTAATTCAATGTACCTACCTGTGTCCATATGAATAAAAAATTGCCAAGGCATTGAGTTAGAACATCACCACCTGGAGAAGTGTTTTGCCACAGGGAATCTGGTATCCCAATGTCAACCCTGTCTCTTACTACCATAGGTTTAGGAGTATCCACTACATACACCACCTCCCCCAAGGATTAAATGTGGCCTGGGTCCACAGACCAAGACATCTGAAACATGAGGCCACAGAGGAATTCAGAGTTGTGGCAGCACAGCTTAGGGTTTCCCCCTCTCCCAAGCACTGAAAGAGTGCCTTGGCTTGGGAACAAATGGATGCAGCTGGTCTCACTCTTTCCCTACCCATATCAGAATTATATCGGCTGTTCCAGCAGATGAATCACTTTTAAGTTACTCAAAGGCTGCTTACTCAAATACCCCAACTTCCAATCCTAGCCCAAATTATACTGCCTAACCTGAATGTAGACATGTACCAAGCATTCATATTAATTAGTTCATTTACATCTTAGATAACGTTTAGTATAAAGATAGCACCCAATAGATGTTTTGTATCCAAACAGGTGCTGTTGGTGGGGTTTGACCTCCTATTCCTTTTTTTAGCCCTTTCCCCCATTAGCTGTTATTTTTATGCCAACTATTAGCCGAGTACCGTTTTGTACACTCTTCTTGGTGTATTTTAATACACTCCCACAGTGTTTCTAGCACCCAATATGCCTTACACCAGACATCTTGTTTGGCTTGGGAACATGTTTAATACATGATCCACTGCATTTACTGATTGGGATTTATTCTGGTGAATTTTCCATCTTGGACCTATCACTCTTCAGGACAGATCACATGTCTTATTATAGTATTTACACCTAGACATACACAGCACATTTGGGAACATCTAAAACATCATATCAGCTAGGAACTCTATAGCCTCTTGTAGGATATGGCTGCATGTGTTTTATAACTGTTTATGATATGGAGCATGTATAAGTGAATATCCCTTTGTTTTGTTATGTGTTTTTTGTTGTATTCTTTTGACTTTGTGCCTTTGTAGTTTTTCCGTTGTTTGTTTATCTAGTAGTAAAACCCCGTTATTGAACTTGAGCGGTGAGTCTTTAATTCCTCTTCCCCACAACTGAGAACAACAGGAAGACAGGCTAGTGCCAGTCTTTCCCTCCTTACCACTGTGTTGCGGTGAAGGTTGGTGCCGCCCATGGGACCCTGGTTTATATAGGAATAGACTCTGGTTTATATGTTAATCTTTGGCACTGGTCTGCACTCTGGATGCACTCAGAGAGATGTCTCCTAAGGACAGATAATAGGTACAGATAGTCATTCAGGTAACATACCTACTGACTTGCATTGCGAGAGAAAAGAGTTTGTTTATGTGGGCTGCTGTGCTAGAGGAATACTTATGCAGTGCCTTTTGATATTCAAGTCTCTCAGACTGGGTGTGTAAAGTGCTGGCAAGTCACAGCCAATTTATGGTGACCCCTTAGGGTTTTCAAGACAAGATACAAACAGCAGTGGTTTGCCATTGGCTGCCTCTGTGTGCTGATCCTAGATTTCCTTGGTGGTCTCCCATTTACCAGGGCCCAGCCTGCTTAACTTTCGAGATCTGGCTAGCCTGGGCCATCAAGGTAAGGGACAACCAAGCTGACTCTGGAAAGTTGTTGCCAACTGGAGTGGACTAGATGAACCAGTGGACTCTATATAAAGTAAGTAACACATATCATGTGGATGAGGTTGAAAACAGTCCTCAACTATCAGAAACAGAGATTTTAGAGTATTTTTCTTCCAGCAAAACTGTTTTGATAATTGAAAAGTTGTGTTCTTGTTCAGCTTCCGTAAGATATTTAATTACACAGATGTGCAAATGTGATTTGAAATCTCACCGACGTTTGGAAGGTACAAGAAACTCCATGTGTTTCCCAAACCGTTCTTCCGAATTGCAAGTTGCATACATTTTCCCACTATTTTCTTTGGTAGCTTATTGAAAGTGGGTGGCTGCATTCCAAATTTCTCAGATAGTCAGTGCTGTCATTCCAGTGGTCAGTCTGTGGTTGCATCCAAAACAATTCTCTGGCCCTCCTCTAATTAAGGGGATCCAACCTGTGAGCTGCTCTACCATCATTATACAGTCACAACGGGTTCAAAAAGCAACCTGGATGGACTCATTTGAGTTTCCCCAGAGATTTGCCAGTTTTTTCAAGCACCTTCAGGACTGAATCACTTTACCTTTCAATTAAAAAGCATCCTGTTGATTTCCAAGTAGCTATATCCCTTTCTAGGGACTTACCCAGTCAGTGAATGCATGTCCCCAATAACCGTAAAACGGCGCTTGAAGAGTGACCATCTTTTACTCATGTTTCTTAAAGACTGGAGGGCTTTCCAAATGTGATGAATGCATCCACGTGTCCTAGAAACACACAGATCATGAAAAATTGCCTTTCTGTGCGGATTTTGATTTTTGCTGCTTTGCCAAAATTCAGAAATGCTTCCATGATGCTTAATCTGCAGGGAATGAGTATTCTTCCACATAGTGTGGGCTACTGCTAGTGTAGATACTGCTATAGTATCTACACGTGGCTTTTGATTCTGTGCTAGTGCTGTGTTCAATGGATAGGTGTTGAGCACAAACCATCCAAAGTTAAGCACCTCCAAGTCCTGGCATCAGCTTCCAAGTGAAATCAACGAGGCTTAAGAGCACTTGGATTGTGTCCACTTCTTTTCTACTCAGGTGTACGAGGGAAGGATGGCCATGTTTTCCAATTTGGAAGTGTGTCTCTGTTCTTTCAGGTCTAAGGCGCCAAATTGGATATACTGGGAGAAGGAAAGATATTCTGCATAACACCAAGGGCAGGGCATTCTCTCTCCTGCTTCATGTCTCTCTACCCCACTTTCCCAACTGAAATAAAAATAAAATACTGAGATGTTGGACCAATTTTTCCCCCAGCCTCTGAGTATGGGTAATCTACCGTGTATCTACAGGACTAGGAGTTACATGGGGAGACTTACTATAGCCTGACTGAAGTGTATGAACAGGCCACTGCTAGAAAGAAGCACTAGAGATGGCTTTTTCCTTTATAAACTTAAGACGCTTCCCAGATATAGTCAGCTGGCTGTTGCTGGAAACAATGGTGACCTTGGACTGACCCAGCAGGGTTCTTTGTATCTTCTTAAGTGTCCTTATGCCAGCCATGTCTTGGACCCCACCCAGCCAGTCATCACAGCGTCCACATCACAGTAACAGCCACCTTTCTAAGTTTCCATTGCAGAGGCTGGAGGCAGCAGTTGGCAGCTTCTATTCTGAAAAGAATTAACCTGGATCCTCTGAAAGCCTGGTTTTGAAAAAAGGTTTTATAGCGTCACAGCACTTACCTCCTTGTTGTTGCAGAAGGCTGGTGATGGTCCTTGAAGGACAGTGATGCAATTGTTCTGGGAGAGGCCCTGTAAGTTATGAAGTAGCTGCCAGGCAGTACACAATACAGAGATGCAGCACTTCTTAACTTGTGCATGAAAGTGTGTACTGAAATGAACATTTTTGTCTTTTAAGATGCTGCTGGGCTTTAATTTTATTTTGCTACAGCAGACTAACATGGCTACTCCTCTAAGTAAGTCCTACTGAATGCAGAGGGGCTTATTTCTGAGTTAACAGACAAAGCCAGGGCACAGAGCACTTGTCTCTTGGGAAACAAGTTAATATTCATACATATTGGTGAGCAATCTCTCTCATAATGGTGGTAGAGTGCCCTCAAGTCAGAGTTGACTTATGGCGACTCCTAGTGACGTTTTCATGGCAAGAGACTAACAGAGGTGTTTTGCCATTGCCTGCCTCTGTCTCATAATGAGGAAGTTAATAATGAGATTATTCGATTATGAGTTAATAATGAGATTGAGATTGTTTGATACAGGTTCTTGCTTTTTGTACTGAACAGCCAATCTGACAAGGAGTTCTGGAGAATCTGAAAGCTTGTTTTGTTCGTTGGGTCCCAATAAAAAGTCTTACATTACTGCTGGCCATGGACGAAGTGTTATACCTTCTCCCTGGTTTTGGTGTTGTGTGATAATGTGTTTATATGCTTTTATTAATTTATTTTATATATTAATTTAATTGCTGTTTTAATGTTTTCATGTTTGTTGCCTTTGGGGGGAAAGGTGGCATAAAAATGTTTTTGAATAAAGAAATACAATATGCTGTGGCTGAGTGCTGGACTAGTTCTAATTCATTTGATGAGAGGCCGTGCATTATAAAGCGTTACCATGAGCTGGAGATGCAGATAAAATCCCCACTGCCATGAAATTCATTGGGTAAGTCACACTCTCTGAGCCTGACATCTCTCACGACTGCTGCAAGGATAAAATGAAGAAAGGAACACTGCCCTGAACGTCTTAGAGTACAAAAACGTACAAAATAGCTGGGTAATGATTTTGGCATTGTAGTTAGTAAAGTACAGTTTGTAAACTCCTTTTGTTCCTTTTGCATCCCCAAAGCAGCATATTAAATACAACTGTGTGTGAGGTGCAGGATCATACCGCCATCACCTATGTTGGGAAAGCAGAAGTACAGAAACTACATTACATTAAAAATTAAATTGGAAATGATGAAAGATGGACATTGCTGGCTAGGACAGCAAATCGTTTGAAATCCAGTGGGGCAATCCTATGCTGGAGCTAAAGGTACTGGGTATGAAGCTGGATGGTCCTCAGAGCATCTTCTGTGGCAGTTGCACATTATCTTGGAAGCTCCCACAGTGTGGGAGGTGTTTCTGAGAGTCATAGGGGATGGGTAAGCAGCAGCTAATGTTAGCAGTCAGAAGAACCTTCTCCTCCCTACGCTAAAAGGGCAGCTTAGGGATATAGAATATTGTAAACCCCTTGCAATAAGTCCTACACAGCCTGGCCCTAGGGGTAGTGGTTAGACTGGACTAAGGAGACCCAGCTTCTTTTTATGTTCCTGCCTGAAAATGGCAATATTTCTAATCCCTCTTTGTTGGCTTTCCAACTAGTTGGCTGTAGTGTGAACAGGATGTGAGATTAGATGAGTCACTTGGTCAGACCCAGCAGGCTCTTAAATTCTTAAATGGAGTCCCAAATCCAACATGGCCTCTCTTGAAACACTAAAATTTAGGAGCACCTGATGAAACTGATGGCCAGTAAATTCCAGACAGACCAAAGAAAGTATTTATTCCAACAATGCACAATTAACTTGTGGAATTCACTTTCACAGGGCCGGGCTGATTGGCACTAGAGACCTGTAAAAGGGATGGAGGATGGGTTCGTCACTAGCTATTAAGCAAGATGACTGAATGGGGCCTCTGCCATTGGGGGCAGTATGTCTCCAAATGCTAGTTGCCAACGGGTAGCAGTGGGGGTAGGACTTTTGGCCCTTAAAGGGCATCTGATCAGCTGCTGCAGGAAACTGGATGTTGGACTGGAGGAACTGCTGTTCCAATGCTGCAGTTTGCTTGTTATGTTCTTAAACCAATTTAATTTAAAAGCTGATCGCCTGTGGCTGGATTACATCCAGAAGTGGTTGATTCCGAATAGCAACAAAACAGCTCAAGTGAGCACTTGATGTACTGTAACATTGCATGTCCAAAGACATGAAATAGGAGAAAGGGAGAAAGAACAGCTCTTTATGCCAAAAGTGTGTATATTAGATTAAAGCCCATGAACTAACTAATGATGACACTGCTGGTCTGATCTGAGAACCATTTAAAAACAAAAATTATACAACCAGAAACAAATCAGAAAACATGACCCCTAAACTCATACATTCACAGCCAAGTCAACAGAAACAAAGTAAGCATCACAATTAAGACGTAGGCCTTGATCCAGCTGTAATCTAGCACAATTTATGTGAAACAAAGAAGGGCCACATCAAAAGTTGCGCTTAGCCTCTTCAAAAGGGCCCAGACCAGTATCTTTACTGGCTGTAAAAAAGGAAGCCTGCTTCCATAGAGGACCTATGGCTGGAGAGGTGTGATACTTTTTAGGTATATATTCTTCCACATTACAAAAGTATACAAAACTGAGTGCAAAAGGTGTTGGGATTAAGCATTTCTATTTCAGTCATGAAAGAGTTAAGCTGTTTGTGTTATTTAGTTAGTTAAACTTATTTGCATATAACCACTTAGGCCTCAAATAAGGATTCTCGCCATAGAAAGGGGAGTCACTAGTCTTAATGAAGTAGAATCAGGATTTTCTATTAGGCAACCTATTTATTGGGGGGGGGGAATTAAGTGAAGCTATATACTAAAGTTTTATTGCTCTTCTCAGTCAGTCTTGTGCCCTAAGTCTTAGGACTACCTTTTACTAGCAAGATGTAGTCAGCTAGCAATTTATTATTTTCATCCAATGTAACCCTATTTTTATCCTTTATGTCAGGGGTGGGGAACCTTTTTCCCACCAAGGGCCAACTTTATGTTGTCCCGCGCAGGGAGGGCCCTTTCTCCCGCGTGCATGATGGCGCTCCTGGAAATGATGTCATCATGCAGTGTGCGTGATGACATCACTTCCGGGAGCGAAGTCACACACACGGGAGAAACGGCGCTTGTGTCCCCTTTCTTCCTGCCACCACCACTGCAGCCTGCTTGTGGCAGTGGTAGTGGCAGCCGCAGCTCTGTTGCCAGTGGCAGTACCCTCCCCCCCGCTGCTGCTGCCACTTGCTCTTGCTGTGGCAACACAGGCTGCTTTTGCCAGTGCTGCGGGTCACTCTTGGCAGTGGCAGCGGCAGTGGGCAGCACTGGCAACAGCAGGCGGTGACAGCAAGAGCAGCCTGCTTTTGCTGCCACCACCTGCTCTCGCGGTGTGGAAGCGTGCCCTCTGGGGAGGGGGCGCCCCAGGGAGTGTACCCCCTGCCAAGTAGGTAAGTGGGAGCAGGGGGGAAGGGTGGGATCGGGTGGGGGGGATTTGCCTGCATTCCGCCGCTCTCTGTGGGTGAGTCCAAATGACTTTGCGGGCCTTATATGGCCTGCGGGCCAGATGTTCCTCACCCCTGCTTTATGTAGTAAAGTATTTTTGCAGAGCTAAACAGGAGTGTGTGTCTGGTCTCATTAATTCCAATGTGCAATCTCTGTCTTAAACTCTGCTAATTTCCAACGAAAGGAAGGTTATAATTTATTGTTGTCTAATTCATATTAACTATTTAACAATAGTATTAAAAATAACTGAAGTGTTGTTTTGACTGTTGCTGCAAAACTGTTTCTATATTGTATATAAAAGCAAGGGGAAGAAGGAAACGAAAGCATCACTCTACTAAAATAGACTGTAGCTTTCATTTTATACCCAACATCTCTGTATAAGAGGGGAAAACTCCTGTTTATCGCATATGTCACTTATGTACACTTCATGTAGCTGACAAAATGTCTCTACGGTTCCTCTGGACTCCTGCTTTATTTTGCTGCTGCATGTTAACCCATGTAGAATTATACTGCTTGTTTTTTTTAATGTAAAAAAACAAAGGAACTAGGAAGATATTGTGAACAGCACTTCTGAGGTTAATTCAGTACTCATGTCTGGAAGGTTAAAGAGTTACCACAAAGAGAAACTAAGATACCATAATGTAGCATAATCCTTTCCACCAGATTGGGCAGCAAAGGGCTAAACCTATCATATTCATTTAACAGCATTCTCATCTCTATTCCTCCTTTTAAGAACTATTATAAAATGTAGTCTGCAATCCAACCAAAATTAAAAACCTGTTTATTTCATTGAGAAAGCAGTTAGAATGTCCTTAACCTTTTCATTGAAAGCATGGAGTCTTAAAGTGCGCCACATTGATTTCAGTGTCCTCATGTTTTCTATGGCTTTTCCATTTGTTCTAGTTCTACCTTTTCCTATACGTAAGCTCTACAAAATCAGGATAATCCTGATTTCTCTGATTTCTATCATTATAGTCTTCCAGAATTTTGACCATGTGTATGTTCCTTTCCACTCTTCGTGCTGGGCAGGGCTGGATCAACGGGGGGGGGGGGGTAGTCTGCCCCCAGCGCCGCCAAAGAGGGGGCACCGGGCGCAGTTGCCAGCCCAAGGAGAGCGCTGCTAGCCCCGGGAGAACGCGTGGGGAAAGGCGAACGGCACGGGCGGCCTCCCAGCCACCCGCGCTGCCTTTTGCTTTTCCCGCAGGACAAGGGGTGGCTGGCTTGCGGGAAAGGCAAAAGGCCTTTCTCAGCCACCTGCGCCGCTCGCCTTTCCCCAGGATAAGGGGCGTGCGGCAAGCCGGCCGCCCCTTGTCCTGGGGAAAGGCAAAAGGCAGTGTGAGTGGCTCGGAGGATGCCCTGCGCCGTTCGCCTTTCCCCAGGACAAGGGGCAGCCGGCTTGCTGCGCACCCCTTGTCCTGGGGAAAGGCAAAAGGCAGCGCGAGTGGCTCAGAGGCTGCCCGTGCCATTCACCTTTCCCCAGGACAAGGAGCACACGGCAAGCCGGCCGCCCCTTGTCCTGGGGGGCAGGTGAACCGCGCAGGCAGCCTCTGAGCCACTCGTGCTGCCTTTTGCCTTTCCCCAGGATAAGGGGTGCGTGGCAAGCTGGCCACCCCTTATCCTGTGGGGCAGGTGAATGGCGCAGGCAGCCTCCGAGCCACTCGCCACTCGCGCTGCCGCGAGCTCCATGGCGTGCCGGGACAGCTGGCTTGCTGCGGGGGTGGGGGGCACCCCAGCGTGATGACGTCACGGGAGTGACGTCATCATGCAGCGCTAGGAGCGCGCGCACGCACACTCGCATAGAGCCTGACTACAGTTGCCCTGAGCGCTGGCAGCCGTAGATCCGGCCCTAGTGCTGGATCATGTCTTTTTGGGATGAAAAGCAGGACAGGGAAATTCACATATGGTGTTTAGTATAATGCTAAGTACTTAATGAATAAAAATGTGTAGTTATGAAACAAGAATAAAAAGTTTATCTATTTCTATTCTTTCTTCATGGTGACATTAATCAAGTGTTAAATTATCACTCCAGTGACCCTCCCCCCAGCAAATGAGCAACCTCTACCCATTGTGTAAATTATCATAATTGGATGATGGTCTTTAAATAATTTGAAGGGCATCACAGTCATGATACCACTGTTCCCTGTTGGGAGAAATCCCATTTGGATTATTTAAAAGATTAAATTTAATTTTATCTTTCAAATCATACATTTTCTAAAAAGAGACATGCAGTTCAAACAAATGTACTTTCTGTTAGAAGGATTTAACACTGACCCATTCCTCAGGTATTAGAGGGAGACAAACCAGAAAGTTAGAAAGATAGAGAGGTCAGGGCATCTGTCTATTCCTTACCGCCCTGAACTAACCTTGGATGCGTAGATTGCTAATCTCAGGACTGACATCCTTTTCTTCCTCTCTTTGTCACATAACTCTCTCTTCTCTCTATCTTGCACCATGGATGCAGGACTTGTCCTGCAATCCATGCCTATCCTTAGACTAGATAGGTCGGTATGAAGTTCTCTCTCTTTCCTATCAGAGTATAGAGTTCCTATAAAAAGAACTCTTATTTCTTTTCTAAACCTAAGTTTAAGTTTATTATTTTTCCTCTCACACTAATACCACCCAGCAAGCTCCAAACACTCATCACATTCTGTCTGTGAGTTGATTTGCCCCCTGACTGATGTAATTTAGAGAGGGCTAGAGAACAATAGGAAACAGCAGCTATATATAACAAAGGAGCTGGGGCTACCTCTGCTAGCAGCTCTCAGCAAAACTCTGCTCCCTCTAATCCACAGAGATTGAGTGAGAAAAATCTCCAGCCTGGAGACTGGCATCCTTTGGTCCACCTGAAGAATGGGAACTATTCAGCTTGGACAAAGTCTCTGGAACTCTCACCTCAACTTCACGGGATTTTGGAGGTAAGTACTCATGAACCCCCATCTCCCACAAATCCCTAATGGGAATTGCAGGATCGGAAGTATTTTATCTGCTGTGTAGTACTCTTAATGAGTAACAGATGGCGTTGATCCAGACTGTTTAAACTTGTAAAGAAAAATTTGACTTACTCGCATCACTTCATAAGAAATTGGGCTAGCTTCTGTTCAGTCAATCGAAACAGCAACTTGCTGGTATCCAATACAAAGAAGCAGAACCCTCTGAGAAGCATCTAGCTAAGCAAATGCATGTCTTTAAACTGCTATGTGTAGCAGACCAACCTCGACCTGAGGAAGACCAATTATCTACCCTTTACATTTCTCTGCCAAGCAGTTTTGCTAACATTATTGGCCATTTAGAGACAACCAATATTACATCATTTAATCAAGCAGGAAATACAACTTCTCTAGAAACTGAACACAGAACTTTTATGAGAAGGAGATATTGAGAACCTGTCTGTAGAGTTTGCAAATAAAGTTCATACAGGATGGAAAGGAAGGGGTTCAGACAAAGAACATGGAACATGTTTCAGGCAGGCAGTGTAACTTTACAAGGGACACTGTAGAAGCAAGGGAATTTGCATGGCAGGATGGGGCACACAGGGAAAACATGACTCACTGATTAATTTGCAAAGGAACAGGACATGAAGTGAGAATTTGTCCTTCAAAGTAGCCTCACTGTAAGCCTATAAGTGGCAGGGCTACTGAGAGACAGAGAGAAAGCATTTCAGAGAGAGAGCCCGTTTCTGAAGAAAGCAGATTTAAGAAGGGAAAGTTGTCTAAATCCCATTGTTCTCATCATATTGTGGTGAACAATGAATTTGGAAGTGACAGGTTCATTCTAGACTCTGCAGCAACCTCTCATTTTGTTTCTAATGTTTACTGAATTGAAAGATATTGCTTTAACAACTGTACAAACTGCTGAAGGAAAAGACAGCAGACAACAGGAACTGTTGTGTTAAACTGCAAATTACTAGATGGAGGAACACATGAACTCCTCTTAAAGGATATGCTTTATGCACCTGACTTCAAATCAAATTTAATATCTCAATCAAAACTGGATATGGAAGGCTATGAATTAAATGCCTGGATGGGGTTATGCATGCAATGGCCACACTAAGCAAAGGTCTCTATAATGTGGAAGGAGACAATAACAGCAATTTGGGGCCTACTCAAGAGCAAGAAAACCTTACTAAGTCATGTGCATACAAACACTGCTTGCATTTATGGCACAAAAGACTAGCTCATGCCAGTTATGAATGTATTCTGCAAATGCAAAAAGGCCTAGTTAATGGGATTGATCTAGAACATTGTGATGTAACTAACTCAAAGACATGAATGCTGCATTACTTCCAAAGCAACTGACCCTCCTTTTCCGAAGCACAGTGAACAAAAACAAAGAAGCCACTTGAATTAATCCGTTCAGATATCTGTGGCCCTCTACCAACAGTATCTGGGATAGCAATAAGTACTTTTGTCACATTCCTAGATGATTTTTCAAGATACACAGTATTATATCTTCTCAGTGAGAAATCTCAGATGATGGATCATCTTAAAGACTTTGTAGCTATAGTCCAGAATAAATTTGGAAGGAAACCACAGATCCTGCATTCAGACAATGGTGCAGAATACATGTCCAACACCATACAGCAATTCCTGAGAGAGGAAGGCATAGAACACCAGACCACAGTGGCCTATACTCCAGAACAAAATGGAACAGCAGAAAGAAAGAACAGAACACTGCAAGACATGGTGAGATGCATGTTGAGTGATGCCCAATTACCAAATCAGGTTTAGGGAGAAGCCATCATGGATGCCACACATACACAAAACAGGCTGCCAACAAAAGCTACTGAAGCCATACCATTTGAACTTTGGCACGGCTGTGTTCTAAGTGTGAAACACCTAAGAGTCTTTGGAGGCAAAGTCTACTCCTGCATTCCAAAGGAAAAGAGATACAAACTAGATGACAGAGCTTCACAAAGAGTTCTGGTTGGATACTCAGCAAAAGCAAAGGATACAGGAACTATGAACCACACACCAAAAGAACTATTGTGAAAAGAGCTGTATACTTAGATGAAAGTGAAAAGGCTACACCTGTAAAGGGGGCCAACACTGAAGAGAACAGCCAAATAACATATCCTGATCCAAAGGAAGAACCAGAAGAATTTCTAGTACACATCACTGCTATACCAAGTGCAGATATAGTACCAAGTGCTTCACCATCAGAAACACCTGACCAACCAGAGGTGCAGAGTGCAGAGATGGAACTAAGATGATCAACACATTCAACCAAAGGTACTCCAGCTCCATGTCTGTCTTACTTTGCAACAATGACAGATATACCCAAACCTACTTCATGAGATGAATTATCTGAGTTACCACCAGAAGAAGCAGAGAAATGGAAATAAGCTGCACAAGAAGAAACTGAAGCCGTATACAAGAACAAGACATGGTCACTCACAACGCTACCTTGGAAGAGGACGGCACTGGGGTGCAAATGGGCTTTCAAGGTTAAGCATGATGAACACAGCTCAGTCCAGAGATACTAAGCAAGACTAGTTGCTAAAGAATTCTCCTAGGAATACAGATAAGATTTTTATTAAACTTCTGCACCTGTTGTGGGACACATTATAGTAAGAACACTACTAAGCTTTGCTGTAAGCAAAAGCATGCATGTGGAAAATCTTGATCTAAAGACAGCATTTCTGCATGGAGATCTAGAAGAGGGTATTTACATGCAACAGCCTTCTGGATTTGAGAAACCAGGACAAGAACACTTTGCAAACAAACTATAGAAATGCATCTATGGACTCAAACAAGCTTCTTGAGTTTGGAATTTAAAACTGCATGATTTACTCATCCAAACATGATTCAAGAGAAATTAAAATGATCACTGTCAATATACCAAGAAGAAAAAATGGCAAATGGCCTTATATACTGATTTATGTTGATTATTTCATTCTAGCATCTGAAAAGCCAAATGACAGCAAAGAAGTTGTGCTACACCTGAGCAAATATGTTGAAATCAAGCAGCTAGGGAACATTACATACCACCTAGGCATGCAACTATATAGAGAAGACAGAAATTTCCTTATCAACAAAGAGCAAAAGGTAAAGGACCTTATATCCTTCATGAATACGGAAATTGCTACTAGGGCTGTGAGATTTGGGGTTCGGATTCGGATAAACTACTCAAATTGGACCCGATTCACAATGATTCGTATTGCTTTGGGAGCTTCGGGTCAGGGGATTTAAATAATCCTTTATATGCCGCTGCGAAGCAGCTCAGAAAGGGGCATTTAAACCCGTGGATCAGTTGTTTGGTGGGGAGCTCCCCCCCAAGCAGCTGATCTGGGCCTTCCCCACTGCCCAGCTGGCTGCTGCAGTGGTGGAGGAGGCAGCAGGGCACCCCCCAGGAGCCGGCTCCGAGCTTCCCACCATCCAGTTGACCACTGCGGCAGAGGAGGCAGTGGGGACCCCATAGGAGCTGGCTCCGGTCCTCCCTGCTGTCCAGCTGGCTGCTAAGGCAGCGGAGGAGGCTGTGGGGGCCCACAGGAGCTGGCTCTGGGCTTCCTCACCACCCAGATGGCCTCTAAGGCAGTGGAGGACATGGCGCAGGCCCCGCAGGAGCCGGCTCCGTGCCTCCCCGTCTCTCAGCTGATTGGCCTCTCCTCTCCCTGCTGGCCAGGTAAGTGGTGTGGGGGTAGGGGTGGGAGGATTTGCTCCCCTTCACTTCAGTATGCTCTGAATCTTACCAGAGTGAGCTAAATACCAAAGCAAGCTAAATACCAGAATCCCAAAGCAGCTTCCCACTTCGGGATTCTAGTAATTCTGGATTTTCCCCCTGCTTCAGGTAAACCCAAAGCAGGAAACTCAAATTTTGGTGGGGGGGGGGGTGCACTCCCCTAGTTGCTACTCCTATGGAACTAAGCTATGTAAAGGAACTAGACAACACTGAAAGGCTAACAACAGACGACAAATATTGTGCTGCTATAGGCAAGCTACTCTACATCAGTACACTGACAAGACCCAACATAAGTGCTGCAGTGGGTCTACTATGCAGAATTTCAGTTCCAACCTTCAAAGACTGGTATGCAGTCAAGAGACTTGTCAGATACCTGAAAGGTACAGCACATTTCAAGCTTAAGCTACCAGCCAACAACAACCTGAAATAATTGTGTACACAGATGCTAACTATGAAGAAGACTTGAAAACTGGATTATCTACCAGTGGACATACTTTCATCTATGGAGGTGAAATGATAAGTTGGTCAAGTGAGATGCAAGAAAGAATTGCCCAGTCTTCAACAGAAGCTGAATGTGTCTCAGCTGGAATATATTGTCAAGAAATAACATGGCTCCAGCAACTACTAGAAGATTTTGGAATAGAGATTCCACTACCCATAAAAATCTATGAATACAACCAAAGCTGTATCAAACTCTCACAGAGAGAAAACATAGACCAGTGTACTAGACACACTGACCCCAAGTACCACCTCATGAAAGAACCACTACAGAAAGATATTGCTAAGATGATCTGCTGTCCATTCACAGAGATGATTGCTGATGCCCTAACCAAGCCACAATCAAGAGTTCCCTTTCAGACTCTATGAGACAAGAGAAACCTGACAGACTGATACAAGTGACAGCGAGAGGGTGTGTTAGAAGAGGAGGATTTAATGCCGTCCCTTTCCTCAGGTTTTAGAGGGGGACAAACCAGGAAGTTAGAAAGGTCAGGGTATGTGTTTATTCCTTACTGCCCTGAACTATCCTTGGACATGTAGACTGCTAATCTCAGGACTTCCTCCTCGTGACATCCTTCTCTTCCTCTCTTTGTCACACAACTCTCTCTTCTCTCCATCTTGCACCACGGATGCAGGACTTGTCCTGCAATCCATGCCCATCCTTAGACTAGATAGGCAGGTAAGAATCTCTCTCTCTTTCCTACCAGAGTATGGAGTTCCTATAAAAGAACTCTTATTCCTTATCTAAGCTAAGTGTAAGTTTTTTCTCTCACACCAGCCAGCAAGCTCCAGACACCCATCACGTTCTCTCTGCAACTGATATACTCTGCCAAGATATATATATCTTTTAATAGGTTCATGGTCCAGTTTTTTATTTTTATGCTTTTCTGCTTTGTATCAGCCAGAAGTGTGAGACAAAGGGTGAGCAGGAAGGAAAGTACCTAGTCTTACTCCCCCATGACCTGAATGGAGCAGTGGGAGGGAAGTGTGCTTTTTTGTTTGTGCTCACACAGACACACAAACACATATTCGAGGCAACCTCGAGCATGAGGTGGTACAATCAACTGTGCATGGACCACAGATATTCTTTCTACCATGCTGTCATATACACTTCCAGTATCGTAAGTGGAACGGACTTTTGTACAAGATCCAACTCATGCACATGGTTCGTGAGAAACCAAATCACATCAAAATATCTGCAAAACCATTGAAGCAGCAAGAAACTTGTGTCCCCAACCTATCATTCTCACTCACCCAAGTCTCTACTGATGGCCTGTGGTTTAATCTTTAAGAGCTATAACACAGTGAGCTTACTGTCTTCCATGGTTCCTTGAGAATGTAGCATCACTGCTAGGTGGCAGTTTTCAGACAAGCTGGGATGACACTGTTGTAGGTTTGTGAGATTCTGACCCATCCCTCGACTGCCCTTCTGGCTGTAAGAGCTACTGTTGTTCTTGGGAGAGACTGTCTGGCCCCGGTAGAGTTGAGCCTGATGCTCACATAATCCGAACTTGCTGAGCAAGATGAAAACATCTCTTCTGAATGCTTTGGTGAAGATAGCATAAAGGAATGGGTTAGCACAGGAGTTGAGTGGATAGAAAAGAACCAGCAGGATTTTTGAATTGCTCACAGTTATTAAGGGCTTGTTCATGATAGCAGACAACGCATAGAATGAGATTGGAGCCATGCATAGGAAGTCCGTAAATACTAACACAGCCATCCTTTTGGCAATTATGGTATCCTTGTCCCCTGACTTGTACTGTGGATTCCTCACTGTGATATAGATTTTTATATAACAGGCACAAATAATGATAAAAGCAATGATGTTCAGTACTAAAACAATTACAATGTAGGCTTGATCCAAAGGTGTTTCAGTATCCATGGGAAGACAGATGCTGACTTTTCCATAACTGCTGACTCCAAGCAACGGTAGAAGGGCCAGAAGGAAACATATCAGCCAACCACCCAACATCGTTATAGAAGCATGCCAGAGACGAATTTTCTTGTCCAACCGCATGGCAAAGGTGATGGCGTACCAGCGCTCCAAGGTGATGGCAGTCAAGGTGAAAACGGACAGCTCACTAGCAAAGACAGTGAAGAAGCCGGCAGTATTACAACCTGACCCAGTTTGCCAATCAATGGCGTGGTTGTAGTACTCTGACTTAGTGTAAAGATCCACAGAAGCAATCAGGAGAAGGTATAATCCCATGCAGAAATCAGCAAAGGCCAAGTTGCACATTAGGAAGCGAGGGACTGTCAGCTTGTAATGGCTGGTGAGAAGAATAAAGAGAACAAAAGCATTGCCGAAAATTGCTAACAAGTTCACAAACCACACCACAATCCTTAGAAATCTGTATCCCATTATATCTTCACAGGGATTGAATTCATCAGGTTCCGGGGTGCACACTATATCATCACTCCCTCCACAGATAAAGTAATCATAATGGTTGTCGAATGCCGGGGTGTTCTCCTCTTGAAGGTTCTTGAGCTCTTCGCCAAACCCAACCCCTCTATAATCCTGCTCTTCAAAAAAGACATAATATTGAGGATTTCCATGAAAATCTCTAAATTTCATGTTCTCGTCGTATGCATCGTCAGTATGATCTGAATCATCTTCTGTGTAATCTTGGTAAAAAGGGACCCTGGAGGCACTGGCAGACCTTCTCTTGCGCAAGTTGGGATTGTTAGTTTGGTTGCAGAACAGGAATTCAAGAATGCTGAAAGAACACAGAATTACTAGTAGGATACAGAGTGTGTCTTCAAAAAATATATTCATCATATGAAGCTACCTCCAGACCATTGTCCATTTAGTTCAGTATTGTCTACTCACACTGGCAGCAGCTCTCCAGAATATCAGGCTGAAAGGGGTCTTTCCCAATACCTACTATGTGATATTTAACAGAGAATGGCCAAAGATTGAACCCGGGACCTTCTGCATGCAAAATATGTGCTCTAACACAGCCACGGTCCTTCAGTAACCAAAGGATTTATTTGAAATTTGAAGAATTCAGGTTCTGTCTCTAAGCTACAACTCTAGTCCTTTTCAAATGATAATATGACATTACCAGTTTAACTGGAAAGCTCTTTTTAAAAATTAACCCCTTTCTACCTTTATAAGTACAATCCTAAACAAAGTTACACTCTTCTAAATCCACTGAGTTTTATTGAAAAGGGTGCAATTATGTTTAGGATTGCACTTAAATCACTTAATAAGATTAAAATGGTAGTATTTTCCATTTAATCTAAATTAAGACTTACCCTTTGGCTTTTTTCCAGTTCTTGAACCCACAACAGTGGCTTGGGTACGACAGTTTCGCTCGAATAAGATAAGGAAAAGCTTTCATGGGAGGGAATTTCTTCAGTGACCATGTGTTTTGTGCCATCAGTTCTTTAAGGTTTTCAAGCCCTGTTGCTGGCAGGGTAACAATACCAGTCTGGGAGACATCACTGTGGATGTGCATAAAGAAAAATGGGGAATAATTTATTAGTTTGCATGTTCTTCATGAATCATGAGAGATGTTCTTCCTGAATCAGAACTCCACAGTTAAAATAAAATATGAAGACTACTGAAAGGAGGTTTTCTTTGGGTTAATTATAGGTCCTAAACTGGAAGTACCCATTCTAAAGCAATCCAGGCAGTGGGCAGAGTTCTGGATTGGGGGTAGAGAACTGTGGAACTCCAGGCACACAGAACCATCATCAGGCTTCAAACAACTACAGTGTTTAGATTTCTTAGGATGAAAAGCACTAGAAAATTACTATGCCTGTGTAATATTTGCTTTATTTACAAGTAAAGTATAGAAGAATCATGCAGACCCTTCTTTAAGAAGCAGCAGATCCCCAGAAACTGGCTTGTCCACACCTCCTTACAGTTAACTCCAGGTAGAAACTCTAGCCTAAGCTCTCCCAGTCGCTGTCCAATCAAACTTGCCATTACACGCTCTCTTTTTCGCTCACCTACACACGCCCTTGCCAAGTCCTTACTCAGACTCCACCTCTGCAACAAGGCAACAGCTGTTCACAGGACCATTCACATCCATTAAGAATGCAACAACTAAAATTATTCTCCATATAATAAATAGCATGACTATGACCCTTTCCCCACTCTGATCTCAGTCTGGGGTTGCCAACCAGTGGCTGGCAACCAGTGAGAGTCTAGGAGGTCATGGGGGGTGCTGTTGGGCAACAGTGTGATGTCACTTCTGGAGAAACCAGATGATGTCATGTTGTTGCCCTGTGGTGATTTTTTTAACATTATGTTTCTCCTGCTCATTGCAGGAGCAGCAGTGGGAAAGGGGAACCGGGGCAGGATCCCCTGCCCCAGTGGGAAACAGGCAAGTCCATCTCAGTCTTAAGAAATCTTTGTATTGATTGCTAGAACAATTTTCTTCAAAGTGTCTTTCAGAGTATACTTTGTAAGATCACAGAATGCCCTGATACATCAGATCAAATACCCATGTTGTCCAGCAAACTCTCTTCCTGGGTGCACTAACATATGCTTCTAGAATGTCTATTAGTCGGATATAGAAACCAGAGCACAACACCTCCCCCCACCCAGGTACTGTCCCCCATTTATTAGTTTTCAGAGGTATGTTGAACACAGAGATTCTATCTAGTTGTCATGGTTCATAACCAACAATTTGTTTGTCCTCCAGGCATTTGTTTAATTCCCCTTTAACACTTAGGTCTGGTCTACATGTATAGCAGAATAAAGTGGTAATGAGGTGGCAGAGTCCTGAAAGAGAATTGAATGTATTTCCATCTGCAGGAGATAGAAAACATTTCTCAAGGTTTCTTTGCTCAGTTTGATAATTCCCTGCAAGTGGAAAATTAACACAGCCTGTGAAGGATTGAGTTTTTCGAGACCCAAAATGGGCTCAGCCCCTTTTGCCACCTCTTCTTCATTCTCCTTCACATGTAGCCCTAACCTTAGATTGGGGGTCCCCAACTGTTTTGAGCCCAAAGACTCCTTTGGAATTCTGACACCCCAAAATAATGAAAAATAAAACTTTAAAAATATTTGCCTAGCCAATTAGATCCAATGTCCAATCGGAAACTCTGCTGGGCAAAAGCTCCACCCACTTTCTAAAAACACTTGGTCAGTGCCAGGAAACAGGTCAGAGGGGACTGTGCCTTAGATAATGGTGACACTACCTTTTGTGGCAGTGAATTGTGCTGTGTAAAGAAGTACTTCTTTAGGTTTGGCTAGAATCTACCGATTTTTTAAAAAATAAAATATGCTCTCAGTGGTTTAAAAACCAATGTATTAGGTTACAAGAATCAATTTATTTTAAAGGGTCATAAAGAGAATGGTAATAAAGAAGCCAGACCATTAGTTGTCACAAAATATTTTCTCAAATCCCAGCAATGCAATGTTCCTGAGAGAAGAGGTAAGCAGTTCAAAGTTGCTTCTATGCACTCTGCTAACACTCCACTTGAGTGCCTCTAGAAGAAATCAAGTTAAATCCCCCAACTCTTTTTAAAACAAGAGTTTAGTTCACCAGGTAAATTAACAGTTCAGAGCCAAATATCCCAGATGTTACCAGGCTCTACAGACAAACCAGGAGATTTCTAAAAGCTCTGGCAGGGAGAAAGTATTTCACAAAGGTTCTCGAAGTATTCACAAAGGAAACTATAAGAGACTTACTTACTTTCAGTCCTTTCAAACTCTTCAGAAAGACTGATGAAACTACATTATTTAAATACTTTGCTCTTGAAATATTTACCAAACTAGTATGATACTGTGGAAAGCAGGTTAAGGATATCCGAGTCCCAAATGCAGACTGAGAAACCAACCTAAGGTTGATGTGAAGAAGAAAAAAAATGAGGTTGTTGTGAAAGGAAATGTTTTCTGTGATGGAACTAAGGCTGGCAGGCTGAGCCTGGCAACCAGCAGGAGGGTTGGGGGATGGGGACATGGGGGGACATGGGGTGTCAGTGATGCCACTGTCATTCCTGTGCTGCTCCTAGGTACAACCCGGCAGTGTTCTAGGAATTGCGATTCTCCCAATGAAACTCTGTGGTAAAAGTATGGGAAAACACAGATCTATTGCAGAAAGTATTTGGAAACTTCTGTAAATAATAGCCCAGACCAGAAACAGGAAGGAAAACTTAAGTCTCATGAAAACTCATATGACCTGAACACTTGTATGGCATTGACATTTCTTGCTAATATTATTTCCTTGTATTCCTATTATTTGTAAACTATCTTCCCTTCTGGACTCAAATGACCTGGCTACAATAATTCGTGCTTCTGTAACTGCTAAACTAGACTAATATAACACATCCTATATGGGAATGCCATTGGAGACAACTAGGAAGCATCAGCTGCTTTAAAATGCAGAGTGTTGTTTATATTCATGGTTGCCAGTATCTTCTGGGTTCAATTCAAGGTGCAGGTTCTGCCCTTTAAAGCCTCTTTGGTGCGTGAACCACATACTTGAAGGACCACGAGTGGCAATGCTGCTCATCTCAGGAGGCTTCTTACAGTGCACTCACGGGAGTCTTTTGAATCCATGTGAGACTAATTTCCACATCATTTAGGTAATGTGGTTTTTAAGTAACACAAGATTAGTAGCCTGCAAAATTAAATGTGGAGTAGCTACCTGGAACTCTATAGCAGAACTCTGCTTAACTAATTATACTTACGGTTGAAAAGGCTGCAGAACTCTCAAATAACTCTCCTATAGTACTTTTGTTTAATGAGACAGTAAAATAATCCTGCTAGGATTAGTGATTAGATGAGCAAACCAGGTGATATAATATTAAAAGGATGGAGTCAGCTCTTGAATATCTTTTACAGATACTGCTAGACTGGCTTTAAGGATGCCAGGTGTCAATCAGAATTCAGAATGGGACTTCTAAAACACATGATTCTTTTTGAATTCCATGATTTCACAGTAGAGGAATGTGAAGGAGTACACCTTCCTGAATCTTAGTTTTCATTAAAAAAGTATAATCCATATCCACTTGCACTTTCTTTAAGACATACAGTTCTAACCACTGATATAGCCAGAACTGGTGAAACTGGCTCCACTCTGAATGTTCCTAAATCATGGGAAACCTTTCAATTTAAACAACAAAATGTTATTTTGCTTAAGCCAAATGGAGAGGCGGTTGATTCTCAAGACTTACATTGGTAGTTGATGGGGCATCATGGGAATCACATTCAGGAACATATGAAGCTGTCTATATTGAGGTCCCTTTTATACTGTGACTTTTATCCCAGTTTTTATTTATTGTTGTCTCATATTTGTTGAATGTAAGGTGGACATGATGATTTCAGACAGCATTTAAATCTATTTTTTAATTAGCTGTAAATCACTATTTCCTTTCAGACTGTAGCAAGGCTCAGAGTTCTTTCCGTTGCCCCATTCAACTTGCCATCTGAAGACATGGTCCTTTCCTTCTCAGGAGACAGACTGCAAGACATCCTCTGCGACTGAAATTTAGTTGCTGATTAGCCCAGGTTTTGACAAATTTTCTTCGAATCTAGATGCCAGGCCAAAATTTTATGGGTCAGACTCATCCATAATAAGTGCAATATTTTCAATGTTACGTTGCGTAATCTTGAGCAGGTCTCGAGAGAGAGAGCTTATAGCGTTTCTGGAATTTGATTCATTATGCACTTTTAAAGAAATCCTAACCACCCTTTTGGCTGCATTCATTTAAAGCAATAAAGTTAAATATCTACAAATACTTTTGTAAATGGTTGTTGTGGGTTTTCCGGGCTGTATTGCCGTGGTCTTGGCATTGTAGTTCCTGACGTTTCGCCAGCAGCTGTGGCTGGCATCTTCAGAGGTGTAGCACCAAAAGACAGAGATCTCTCAGTGTTACCACTGTCTTTTGGTGCTACACCTCTGAAGATGCCAGCCACAGCTGCTGGCGAAACGTCAGGAACTACAATGCCAAGACCAGGGCAATACAGCCCGGAAAACCCACAACAACCATCGTTCTCCGGCCATGAAAGCCTCCGACAATACATCTTACAGGATGACTCAGCCCAACCCCACCCCTCCTGAGTAGATATAAATGACCTACCAACATCTTTTCCACACTGTGACACTGAGAGATCTCTGTCTTTTGGTGCCACACCTCTGAAGATGCCAGCCACAGCTGCTGGCGAAACGTCAGGAACTACAATGCCAAGACCACGGCAATACAGCCCGGAAAACCCACAACAACCATCATTCTCCGGCCGTGAAAGCCTTCGACAATACACTTTTGTAAATATTTTAGTTGATTTGTAGAGAGATTTATTTTATTTTTATTTTATTTTATTTATGTCATTTATATTCTGCCTTTCTCACTGAGACTCAAGGCGGATTACGTAGTGTGAGATTAGTACAATCAGTGGCAAGGACAAGGGCAGGCATTTCCATACAGTGTCAATAACATTTCCATAAACAATGTCATAGGGTAAATGAATACAGTTTCAAGAATATTTCCATAAACAATGTCATGGGGTAAAAGAATAAGTTTACAAAGTTATAGTATCAGCAAGGATCCAGTATGGGGTTGAGGAATTGCTTAAACAGAACATAATCAGTTCTAGGACTTACACTGAACAACATAAAGCACAGGAGTACACAGGGGTCATTTCGTAGAAAAAGAGCTGGAGGAACTCATTAGCACAACTCATTAGCATATGCCACGCCCCTTGACATTACCGGAAGTGTGTCATTGGCATAACTGATTGCATATGCCACACCCCCTGACATCACCTATCCTGGCTGTTTTGGACCCAATCCTGGCCATTCAGGGCTGAAATTGAGCCCAAAATGGTAAATAAAGGGGGCTGAAATATGGTAAAAGGGGGCTGAAATATGGCCAAAAAAGGGTCCCAAAATGGTCAGGATCAGGCCGCTGCTGAGTGGGAGAGTGATCCACCACCTGGCAGAGGCCCAATCTGGGCCGTTTCAGCCCCAATCCAGGCTGAAACAGGTCCAAAATGGCTGAGAGTCAGGTGGGCGGGGCCACCTGACATGTGACCTCTTTGGGGAACTGCCGGAACTGCGTTCCTGCGTTCCCCCTTGAAATGAGCCCTGGGAGTACATATTTAAAGCAACAGATAATATGTAAGGCAACATATTGGTGAAATCTATGGTTTCCAACTCATTAGCAAAACATCTGGGATCCCTTTCCTACGATAGCACCCTCTTAGCTAAGAAAAAGGCCTTTTTGAATAATTCAGTTTTGCATGGTTTGTGGAAAGCCAGGAGGGTGAGGGTATGTTACAGTAGTTTAGTCTCCTTGCTACCATGGCATGGATTCAGGTGACCAGATAGGGCAAGTCCAGGTAGAAGGCATCTTCCAGGCTAAGCTAATTGGGTAAAAAGCATTTTTGAGGCTTAATTAACTTCTTTGTCTAGCAGTAATGTTGTTTCCATTATAGCCCCCAGGCTCTTAACTGGCGGGTTAACCCAGCAGGGTCCCCCCCCCCTCCCGATAGGTCCAATTGAGTAAACAAGTCTCCCCCTCAGAAAAGCTGCAGAGGAAGATTTGAGCATGCATGAAGAGAAGGTGCATTATGGGATACCATCTCTCATCTGGGAGGAATGGGGAAGAAACACATGCCAGTCCAAGCACAAGATCGAGTGCAGATCAAGGCAGTGTGGCCGCGGTGTGCAAGTGAACAGGAAAGCAACAGGGAAACACGGGTGTGTTCACATGTTGCACACATGTAATTCGTCTCATGTAGTTTGGCTCTGAGTCAGCAAAAGTCAGCTGGATCCCATCAGAAGAGGGAAGCACTATGCTGTTGAGATCTTTTGAAATGAATATCAAACATACGTTAAAATCTGTAAAAGAAAAGCTCTGAAAATCTAAGTAAAGGAAACAGCAGCATCACAAACCTAACAACAGGAGGAAAGCCAATTCAAATTTTATTAGCCTACAGTCAAATTAATCCAACAAGTTGAAAAAAGCCATAAGAAATATACAGAATTATCAATTACAAACTTTTTGAAGCTTTCTTGATTCTGGTGTGAAAGTGTAACAGGTAACAAGAAAATATCTTCACTTTTCTACCATTATTATCATTGATAATTTTGTGTATTTCCAAAGCAGGTTAGAAATCATAAAAAGTAAAATTCCAATTATTTTAATTAATCTAATAACCAGTTTTATTATACACACTTTCCAATTAACTGTAATATTAGCAGCATATTTAAAACAATACCATTCAAATTTTTTGCAAAACATGCCAAAAGATAAAAAGCAAAGGCATGCATAAAGCAGCATGCATGGAGCCCTGGCTGGGATTTTGGGATGGTGAGTATCTAGGGCAGGTCCTCAATTGCTGCAGAAGAGAAGACATTGAGAAGGGTAGGGTAAAGGAAAGGTAAAGGTAAAGGAAGTCCTGGAATGGATTGAAAGCAGCTCACATAGCTTTGATTCAAAGGCGTGAAAGGCCGAATCCAGTGTTACCACGCCTATTTCTATCCCACTTACAGGCTTTCCTTCCTACTCACCCCCTTTGATTCAAGCCAGGATGCTCTGAGTGGGAGGCCGAGCTGGCAGCTCCTATGGAGTTTCAGGGCTTTTAGAACATGGGAGCTGACTGGCTGTTTGAGCTTGGCTTGCATACTGGGTCCTGGAGAGAAATTTCCAGTGCAATAAATAATTACCAAATTGCCTTGGTGGCCTCCCTTGTTGGATACCTGGATTAGCCCGTTTGTCACTGTATAGAAATGTCTGTTTCTAGTGCTGAAGAAAAACAGCTGAAGAAAGGGAGACAGTGCCATTTAAAGTGTGACAGACCTTCAATGGACAAGCTCTTGCAACTCAGCAGTTGAAAAAAAAAAAGGGAAACGGTTGTTTCCACACCAAAGATTCCCCACATTTCAGCTGGGTGCGTTTTTTCCTCCCATGTTTCCACATGATATTGTCCTATAGTTGCACACAGACCATCAACAACCTGTTTTTTCCACAGAAAATTCTGCTTTCTTAAAAACCTGTAAAAAAACTGGTACTTCCTGGGCAGGATGCTATCAGCACGAGGAGTTTCTTGTGTCAGAAAACTGCAATTTCATTAGTTGACTGCAAGAAGCCAGACCTTGACAACAATTAGCAAACCGGAAAAGGATGGCCTGCACTTTAGACAGAGGGGAGGGGGTTGTTGGAGTCTTTGCAAATTTGAGTTTTTTTTAAAAAAGGTTGTTAAAGGTATTGTGTTATTCCTATACCATGGCAAGATCTGGGTCCAATAGCATCATAGAGACCTATTGGACCTGGATCTCGCTCATTAATGCAGACCCACACAGCTACCCACCTGATTCCTAGCCAATGTTACTCATGCTCATTAAAAAAAAAAAAAGATGAGGAGAATCTGTCACAGCTCAATCTGCCTTTTAGAGGGAGAGGGGATTGTTGGAGGTATCTGCAAACATGTGAAGGCTTTAAAAACATTTTTAAAAGGGATTGCTGCACAGAAATAATGTGCTGTGTTACCCATGCACCTCAAAATAAAAATAAAAATTAAATCATGGAGGGCAGAAAATCCTGAGGGTCATGTGAGAACACAGACGAATTTGCAGCAACGATGCAGCATCCGCATGGCACTTGCCCTGCAGTTGCTTTGCTTCAGACCAGCAGTGCACCCCATTCCTCCTTTCACGACTGGAGGGCTATTTTTGGTGTATTCTCATGAGAATCTTGGCGCTGAAATTTTTTTGGCTATAATCATAGAGGAGATTCTAAACTATCAAAAACAATTTTCATGTGGTCTGAGACTCAATAAACTAAATCCTAAGGTCTAGTCCGTATAACTAATAATGGGAGCAAGCTAGGTCTACGCAGAAGTTAAGTGCCATTAAATAAAATAGCACTTACTCCCAGGGAAGTGTTCTGAGGATGGGATGCTACGGTAAGTAATAGGGGCCCCAGACTGGTGATGTAAACAATATAATCCATACAAATCTATATAAATAGATCCAGCTGCGTGAATTTAGAGTACATTACAAGGGGCATCTGCTGGGGGATCAAAATGGGAAACGAAAGCAGGACAGCCGAGAGCCAAGAAAGTTAAGACAAACACAATTAAGCATGAAATGTTAGAATACCAAACTATGCGACATCTAATCATATAATAAAGGATCAACAAACATCATACCCCAAATCAAATTTATAAAGACTTTGGTTTAATAAAATAAATTAGAATTTAATTTTTTTCCCACGGGTGTTTTCATCTTGTTTGTGTAATGTATTTTTTTTTTTTTGCAGTGAACCCTGGGCATAACAATTTCTACAAATATTGAAGCATAGCCAGTA
The DNA here is from genome assembly GCF_028583425.1 of Eublepharis macularius. Taxonomy (NCBI): domain Eukaryota; kingdom Metazoa; phylum Chordata; class Lepidosauria; order Squamata; family Eublepharidae; genus Eublepharis; species Eublepharis macularius. The sequence continues at coordinate 40,489,247 of NC_072791.1, forward strand.
TAAAAACAATTATTTGTCTTCATAAAACCCAGCCAGACATGCATCCCATGGTAACTTATCTGTTCCCCAACCTCCCTCATAGTGTTATTGCATTTTGAGAAACTGATGACCTATATAACTTTAAGGCATTGAAATTTTTGTTTGCTTGGTTTTTTTTTTATCTTTCTGTTGAAGCTCAAAGAAGCAGTACTGAAACTAGCCACACAGAATTTGTTTTATCCTCTGCATGCATCTCTGCATACAGTTACTACTAGGTCCAGCGCATACATTTGTGCTCCAAAACTGTCATTCTTAAGAAACAACATTTTCCTGTGCTTCTAGGCTGGTCATTAACAGAGCATTACTATGCTGATCCATGTTTCTATAACCTTCTGGCCTGACTACTGTAAAGGGGGAAAATCCTTGAAGGCAACCCAGAAGATTCAACTGGTGTAGAATGTAGTGGCTGCTTTATATCCGGGGCTAACACACACACACATGACCTCATTTTGTGCCAGTTACACATGTTGCTACCTATGTGAAAAGCAATAAGAAGTTTTGAAATTGTCTTACTGAATTTATGCCTTTTTGAATTATCCATGCTTAAACGTATTCTTTTGAAATAAAACAAGCAATGCTAGCTTGCACCCAGTGCAACTGACCTTTGTTTTATGGAATGCTACACTGAAAGCATAAATGTGTGGATGTGTGTGTTTGTGTCCACTTGAAGGCTGTGCAAAGACAAGCTACAAGTATGCAGTGAACAGAGGCTACAAAAGCAGAAGAAATGTTTCCAGTTTGCAGAGAACTCAAAAGGTCACTGTGCACGACAGCCTCCTTCACCTCAGCCCCTCCATGTGGTATCTTAGCTATTGTGCTAGGTAACCTCTGGCCAAGATTCTGAAGATGCCCACAGATCAGGCCCCACCAAGTATCCAGAATAAGCCCAAGGAAACCTTCTGATAGGAGAGAGAGAAGATTTCACCAGGCTGTCCCAAACAGAAGATCATTCCCCCAAGAAAGCAGTGGCACCACCCACCTAGATTTGGCTGATTCCCACCCTGTTCCTAGGAAGCAGGAGGGTGTAAACCACGAGGGGGGCTGAGGCAGAAAGGAGCATAAAAGGGCAAGGGAGGGGCAGAATCTCCTTTACCACCTGATGAGATTCTCCCATTTCAACTGTATCAGCAGTATCTAAAGCCAACCTAGATATGTAGGGAGGTGAGTCTATGTATGAATACAGTGAGGTACTTTTGGATTTCCTGGGTGTGAGCTTAATAAATATGACTTCTCAATTCAAGAACGTCCTCTTTGTCTCTTTCCCTCCCCTCTGGGATCAAAGTCCTGCTGGATCAAGGTGGACTTGGGCAGAGCCCTGATCACTCTGTTTACTTATTTGCAATCATCCTCATCCTGCGATCTTTTTGCCCCCTGACATCTGTTTACTTTGAAGTTCTGATCACAGGTGCTGTTTTTAGTCTGTATATCTAAGAAGAGGTGGCATATATACACTTCCAAAATCAAATCAATAAATAAAGCACACATTTAAATGCTTGTGCTTTTCATAGTGTATCTGGTCATGCAGGAACTTAATAAGACAAAGGAGAAACCACCCCGGGTCTGAATTTCATTCACAGCTGTGTATCTAGGATCAGAATGTTTTTTGATGCTAATAGTGAGTTGTTTGCAGATGCCCTGGTGAAATTAACAGCAACAGGTATCAGTTGCTTGGTTTTGTTGTGGTTGGTTGAATTTAACTAGAGATGTGGCATCTTGATGAGCATAGCATGGTTATGCTATGCTGGTGTGGTGTAGTGTTGGACTAGGACTGGCAACCTTTTTTTTTTGCTGGCAGATACATTTGGAATTCTGACACAAAGTGGTGAGCGCAGCCACAAAATGGCTGTTTTTGGTGTAGTGGTTAAGAGCGCAGGACTCTAATCTGGAGAACCGGGTTTGATTCCCCACTCCTCCACTTGAAGTCAGCTTGGTGACCTTGGGTCAGTCACAGCTTCTAGGAGCTCTCTCAGCCTCACCCACCTCACAGGGTATTTTGTAGTGGAGATAATAACATACTTTGTAAACCACTCTGAGTGGGCATTAAGTTGTCCTGAAGGGCGGTATATAAATCAAATGTTGTTGTTGTTACTGTTGCAGGAAGCAGAGCCAGTGACAAAATGGCTGCTCAGCTTACCTTCAGTCACACAGTGAAGATCCTTGGGCTGTGGAAACAGCTTCTACCTAAGCAATGTTTTAAAATATGCACAGCTAATCAAATCTCCAATAGCTAATCAGAAGTCAGGGTGCCAGACCCCTGGTGGGGGTGGGGGATCCCCCGCCCTTGCCCCCCATTCCCCACCCCCACTTATCTGGCTAGGGGGGCGCGCACCCTCCGTACACGCTCCCCTGCGGAGCTGCGTGCTCCCGCGGATCGGGCCCATTTTGGGACGCTGCAGCACACAGGAGAACTCCCGCACTCTGCAGCGGTTCAAAATGGGCCCAATCCGGGCCAAAACAGGCCCGTTTTGAGGCGCTGTGGAGCGCAAGAGCGCTCCTGCGCTCCATAGCGCCTCAAAATGGGCCCAATCCATGGGCGCATTTTGGGCTGTTGTGGAGTGCAGGAGCATTTCTGTGCTCCACAGCAGCCCTCAACGCGAACCCCTGTGGAGCATGGGCAACTGGGGGGGGGGCGTGTGCAGCGTGATGACGTCACATCCCGGAAGTGACGTCATCGTGCTTTGTGGGAGCACTTCCCCCCCTCAGAGCAGAGGTAAGAGCCAGGCCCCGATCCCCCGCTGGGAGCTTGAGGGGGCCTGGCAACCCTAATCAGAAGCCATGCTTGGCAAAAACCTTACCTGGACCCATCCACTTTCTAAAAACACTTGGTGGGTACCAGGAGAGGTGTCAGTGGGTGCAATGGTGCCTATGGGCACCATGTTAGGAATCCCTGGACTAGGATTTGGGAGAGCCAGGTTCAAATTTCTACTCAGCCATAAAAGCTCACTAGGTGACCTTGGGCCTGGTGCTCTTGCTCAATTGAGAGCATGTGACCCCAATGTTAAAGCAATTACACTGGCTACCAATTAAAGGTGTTGTTTTTGGTTTTTATAGCCATTCATGACTTGGGACCAGGATATCTGAAGAACCGTCTTCTCCTATATGTTCCTGCCTGAGAACTAAGATCACAGGAAGAGGCCTTCATGACTCTCCTATCAGCTAAATAAGCTCATCTGGTGGGTGCATGTGAGAGGGCCTTTTTGGTGGTGATCTCACAATTATGGAACAGTATCCCCAGAGGGTGCAGCACCTGACTTCCTCACCACTGATTTGCAGGAGGCAGCCGAAGACATTTTTATTTAGGACTGCTTTCAATTAAGTTTGTTTTTATGTTTGTTGGTAGACCTAAACTATGTTTTTATACATTGTTTTATTCATTTTATGATTATTGTTATTTTATTTAAGCTGCCTTGAGTTCCTGCAAGGAAGAAAGGTGGCTGATAAAGGTTTTAAATAAACACATAAATAAAAGCTATCCTACTTCACCAGGATAAAGCGGAAGAGGGGGAAACAGCGGTGTTAGCTTCTTTGGGTCCTCGCTGGGGAGAAAAGAGGCTATAAATTTTATTAAAAATAATAATTAATAGTAAGAGGCCTAGCATTTTCAAAGCACTTATTTTTTAAAAACTCCCTTTACCAATGGACAAAAATATCTCCCTGGTGCCAAAGAGTTAACCTCTCTGCTGAATCTGGAACATCTGCTTTAAAAAAAGGTGATCAAATCATGAGTCTCATTCTGTTTTTTCCCAGCTTCCAGAACTTGGGCTCTTTTGTTTGGAATTTGGGCAGCTGTGCTGCTGGCTGACCCCCTAGTTGGTAAATTATGCCTATTGGGTCTCTGAATCCTTGCCAAGACCTCATTATGTAAAAGGACCACAAGTGTGTAAACATCAAAGGGAATTGTTGGTTTTGCTTCTCTACTGCACTTGTTGCCTCTGTTTGAGGGTGAAGCACAGTTACAAAAGAAGCAAAAAGTGACTGACAGCATTTGCTTTGCTCATGAAAGGTGGTGGGGAGGGTTGGTGAGCCTGCCTTTAGTACATGTGTCTTTTGCAATTAGTATTTCTGATATGACCCTCAGCTAACTTTATTTTTGCCTTTGTCTGGGGAAATGGTGGTTTCACATCTTCTGTAACAACACTGCAAACATACCGAAGTGCACTGTCTCAAGGGCTGCCTGGTACTCTAAAGAAAGCAGGCTTCTTCAGTCCTATTTTTCAACAGTGGAACTAGCTGCCTAGGGATGTGGTGGGTTCCTCTGCATTAACAGTCTTCAAGGAGCAACTGGGTGAATACTTATCAGGGATGCTTTAGGCTGTTCCTGCATAGAGATGGGCACGAACCGGGAAAAAAATGAACCGTGCAGTTCGTGGTTCATCACATTTCACCAACCACAAACTTTCACGAACCTGCCCTGGTTCACGAATAGGTTTGTTTGGGTTCGTGAAAATGAGACTTCCGGGCCAGCAAATCACCACTTCTGGGCCAGCAGAAAGCCACTTCCGGGTCAGCAGAAGGTCTGCAGGATGTCCATCCCTTGTTGCCTAGGAAACTGATTGATTGGCGCCAGGCTGTCTGCAGTGATGAACCAAAAAACAAACCAAACAAAACCAGCCTAAAGTTCGTGGTGGTTCATCAGAAATGGGCTCTGACAAACCGCTGGTTCATGAACCACAAACCGGCCTGGTTCGTGCTGAATTTTGGTTCATGCCCATCTCTATTCCTGCATTGGGTAGGGGGTTGGACTAGATGGTCTGTAGGACCCTTTCCAATGATATGATTCTATCTCTAGTGCAACTCAACAGTAGCACTGTCTGAAGGGTCTATATAAGGAAAGGGGGGCATCGGCCTGAAAGACCTGACACATGATTCAGTGGACCAGAACTAGCCAGGATTCTGCCTTACAAGTTCAATAATGGATGATGAAGGCAATACATAACATGATTATTATTACATCCTCTGCAAATCATTTATTTAAATTTTAATTACAATAATTGCCATTTAGGAGAATGACATCATTACATATGATGGAATCGTTTCTTTTTCTCAAATTCACAAACAGGGCAGACAGTCCTGCTGTGTTCTCAAGGGATGTTTCATATCAGGTTAAATTTTAGGCATGTGCAAAATCAAAATTTGTGAAATGCCAAGGAGACATGGTAAGTAGTCATCAGTTACCTAAATGTAACATGTTCTTCACCGTTTTCTTGGCTGCACATCTGAAGAAGTGAGCTCTGATTCATAAAATCTCATGCTGAGCTTAATGTTTGTCTTTCAGGTACCACTGGACTTCTGTTTTATTTTGCACAAGCTACACCTGACACTCAGCTGGGGTCATGAAATTTATGTTATTACACCCAGCAATATTCACCATGGACTATAATGTGTGCATATGCTGAGTATTTGTGCACAACAACTTTAAGGGCTCTTTCTTGGCATCTATTAGCCAATTAAGAGATCATTTTTCAGTAACATGCATGGGGACTTTAATTACTGTGCTGGTACCTTTTACCCCTGTGGGTGACCTTTTCTCTAACCATAATAACAATGTGGCTAACACTCCTACTCGATCTGCACTTAGAGAGAGAAAAAGCTTATAATAGGAAAACTGGACTACAGAGGGTGGCTCACATATGTATTCCTTCTCCACAGAGATAATCTTTGTGTAAGAAAAAGGGCTCATGGTTATACGAAGTAACTCTCTGAATGGTGTATGCCTCGAGTCTTCTAAATAAGTTTAACGATGGCAAAAAAGACACTGCTGTGCTTTTCATACATGCTGATGTTCGAGTATCCTATCTGACTGTTAATCATGGATGACAATGGTTCTCTTTCTCCATTTAATTTCTGGAGTAGGTTAGGCACACAGAGAGAGCAACAGGCCCAAGACTACCTAGTGAGGTTCATGACAGAGTGGGGAATTCCAGTCTCTCCAGTCCTAGTTCACCATTGTAGCTACTGCACCACATTGGATCCTTCACAGTTTATTCTTTTGTGGGTACAATGTTATGTGAAAAGTCACCATTATTTGGAAGTTTTACTTTAACAACTACACTGCAGCCTCCAAATATCAAATATTTCTTGAGAAGAGCTATAAAAGTAATAAAACCAGTGCTGCCCAACTTCAGACGTCTTTTTGCCCCCTGGAATTAAAACTGGAAACAAACGTGTCAATAACAGTGTCAAAATGTAAGAATGATTCTCTCTCAGAGGACTCCATTTGCTCATAGCAACAAGCATATCTCCTAAAGGCCAAGTTATTCTGCTATTCCTGTGTTAGGAGCGATACAGAGATGTGTAAGTATTATAGCACAGTTCTAAGCCCCATGTCCAGAATGGTTGTACCTCAGAGGAACCATCTGAAGAAATGTTGGTGCCACACCAGGGTTACCTCAGGCCTGTCATAGAATTGGATGGCATGTTGTGGGCAAAGCAGGGCTTAGTCTGCTTCCTATTCATTGTGCCTCTTTGGACTATTCACAGGCAGCAGAAAAAGAAGCCAGGAATGACCCTTTTCACAATACAGTGCCACCCACGACCAACTATGGCAGTGATTCCAGCTGTCCTACTAGGAAATGCAGGATTTCTTGTTCTAACTTCACTTTTGCACCATTGTGAGCTGTGTGACAGATCGCTGTATGATTAGCAGAACTGCCTCTCTCACAGGCATGTGACACAGGGACAACTCTAGCTGTGGCCCTGCAATCTGTCAGTTTGTGTAGACTAGCTTTAGATGATGCTATTTGACCGTATTGAATAGAGTTTTTAAAAATTAAAAATAGCTCATTACAATGGAAATGGATGTGATTCGGTTTCGGTTTCCTGGCCATGTCGGACGCTCCTCTCTGCAGGTCCGGGAGGAAGCGCCTGAGCAGCCTGACCGGGTGGTTGACCTGCAAGGGTTAACCCCCAGGACTCCCAGTGAGGGGGTCAGGGTCCGGAGCGCTGCGGGAAAAGCCCCCTGAAGTCGATGCAGGGGGTAAATTGCCTGTTTGCTCCTACGGAGGCCGGCAGACTTGCACAGCACATCGCATGCTGCCGGGCCATGGAGAACGGCAACAAGCAGATTTAAGGTGAAAACCTGTAAGTAGCGAATCCCTTCTGTCATTCCAAGCGTATGTGAAGGATTGATGGGAGTTGAAGCTAAGAAGGTTCGGATATCTTCCCCTTCATTGAGTTTTGGAACTTAGTTGGCGGACTCCCCCCGCCCTAAGATGGCGACAAAAAAGCAGAGCCCTGCTGTGGGCAAATCTGTTTCGGCTGCTTTGCAGGGGAAAGGAGAGTCTTTTGAAGAGGTGGTTAAACGGTTGGTCGTCGAAGCTATGAAGCCCTTTGTTGATAAGCTAAATGAAATCGGTCAAAGGGTTGGCTCAGTTGAGAATGAAGTGAAAACCATTAAAGACGCAGCATCTGGGGCAGAGCAGTCTGCTCGGGAAAACGCAGTACTCATGAAAGCAACAAACAAAGAAGTAAAGCTTTTGGAGAATCAATTGATAGGGTTACAAGTGGATCGTGCTCAGACGGTATTGCGTCTTCAGAATGTGAAGGAGGAGGAAAGTGAAAACTTAAAGGATTTGGTGCTGGAACTTTTGGTGTCATCCGCAAAGGCAACTAAAGAAGAGTTAAAAAGCGATATTCTGGAAGTCCGCCGGACATCTTCAAAATATGCAACGAAGCGTCAGCTGCCTCGCGAGATTATTATCGATTTTTCATCTAAGAAGACTCGGGACACCATCTTATATAATTCGTACAATGTGGACTTGGACTTTCTGGGCAACAAGGTTAAGATATTGAAGGACGTTCCATTTTTAGCTCGGAAAAGAAGATTCAAATATAAAAGGTTTGCAGCTCTTTTGAGGAAGCGTGAAATAAAATACAAATGGTTATTTCCGGAAGGTATCTGGTTCAGTTATAAAGACCAAGCCTACAAGATAACATCGGAAGTACAGCTGAGGGACTTTGTGTTTAATCATCAAGAGTTCCAGCAAGGAGAGGATTTAGAATCTGAAGGGGGGAATGGGGAGGAGGGAGTGAGCACAGCTACTGTAGCTGTTCAGAGAGAGCTGCGACCGAGACGCCGGGGGGGGGGGGGGAAGAAGACCTGATCCTGACTGTAGTTCGTATTTTATAAAATCTACCAATCTAATAGCATATTAGAAAGTTTAACTTTAAATAATTGTAGTATGAAGGGAATGCAATACTTGTAGATGTAGTGTGTGTTTTTTATATGTTGTTTCTTTCCTTTCCCCCTGTTCCCTTTTTCCCTTTTTTGTAGTGTTAGTAATTAAAAATAAAAAAAATTATTAAAAAAAACCCCAATGGAAACGGATGTATTGTGGAAGACAGGCAGGAGTGGAGTGTCTGTGTTTCCTTTGCTGTGTGTGCCCCTGGTTAAGGTTGCAGGAGGGGACTTGATCCCACATCTTATAACTCCCTGGAGTATCTTCACTCCAGGTCTCCTCCTGGTCATGCCACAGTACCTCTTGAAGCAGAGGATACTGTGTTCCCTTTGTCCCTTCCTTGGTGTGCTTTGTGTATAGGTAGAGGCGGCCTAACATAAGCGGGCTGCATCAGTGTGCCCTGGTTAGCTGTCTCCACCTCCCTGTCACCAAGGGGTGGGGTGGTAGGTGGTGCGCCTTTCAAGGATTGGTGGCTTGCAACTGCTATGCTCTCTGCATCTTGTTGGGAGTGTTTGTGTCACATATTTCTCCTCTGCCGAGCGGATACAACATACTGACTAGCAGAGCTGGCACCATACCAGTATCAGTGATGCACTGAAGGTCTTAGAACTGGGATGTGTGGATATCTTCACACATCCAGTGGTGGCTGATTGGTAGGAAGTAAATCACATCGCGATGCAGTCCAGTAGCCTCCTTTGCATTTATTTCTCATGACACGCTAGCAGCTCTCTCATGGATAATCCTTCCAGAACAGAGTTCAGGAGCTGCTACTTTGAGGGGGCACAGGACTGAGTTCTCAACACAGTGCCACATAACATCTCTGCCAGATTGATTCCAGAATCATGTATTAGCAGCACTTGACAAAACTTGGAAAGTTTTAACTTACATGTCTCTCTGTGTTATGTGCCATCAAGTGGCTCCTGACTCATGCCAACCCTATGTATCTGAAGAAGTGAGCTGTGGCTCATGAAAGCTCATGCCCTACCACTAATTTTGTTAGTCTTATAGGTGCTACTGGAGTCTTCCTCTTTTCCTATGAATGAAAGACCTCCCAAACATCCTAGCATTAAAAGACTTGTTATAAGAAAACAACTGGAAAGATGCAATGCCTGACCTCTGGAATTCAAGTCCAGTGAATAAATCTCTGAAGTTATATAAACAGGCACTTCATTCAAAAAAGTATTCATGTGCTAAAATAAATTTGTGCAAGCGAAGTACAGAATGGTTGTTCTGTCTCAGAGCTGCTAAGAGAAGTCTGGAAACAAATGAATCACTATAGTTTCTCATGAATACGAAAAGGAAATTTAGGTTTAATAGCTTCATGATTTAATAGCTTCAGATGGAGAGTCCCCAAGTGTCAGGTGCTTTGGATTCGCATATGTGATGCCTGCTAACTACGCAGGATCAGTGATCATTGTTGCTCATCCAAAACAGGCTCAGCACATGCATCACAGCAACTGCGGAGCGAAGCAAGGGGAGGCAGCTAGTTTTTCTACCGCTTCCCATTTGGCACAATTGTTACTATGACAAGCAGTCATCTGGAAGCGTCATTAAAAGACATTTGTAGTTTTAATAAATGATGTTATTTAAAATCTTTTTTTTTCTACTCACAGTAGTGATGGACCACTCTGCACGCCAATAAATGCTTCTTCATCAATAACTCGCAGATATTTATTCTTATGCAGGTACCTTTAGAAAACAAACGTGCCAATATTTATGTCATAACTATATATAAAGTAATTAAATAAAAATCAACATCCTATGGTCCATGTCCAGTGATAGAGGGGTACTTCCATTGGAGGTGAGGGGGTGGATTTCTACTGATTTCCCCTCTCACTGCAGATTCCCGCTTTGTGCCCTGTTCATGAAGGGCTTCTGGCTCCTAGGAACAGAATATTGTGGGATGCTCAGTGAGCAGTAGTGAGAGATGGGAAATTATCTTCCCTTTATGCCACTCACCATGCCTGGCCCCATGAGGCTAGTGGTGATGTCAAGGCTGCAGCGGAGTGCCTTGTGCCTCATAGCACTACCCTGAACCTACCCTGGTCTTGGTTTTAGGAACTGTGGGTTTGAGCCTGACCTCTCTCCTTGTCTTTCTTTTCTTTTTCATGCAAAGGGGGTGTGAAGCTCGGAGCAGAGATGGTTTTATGTGGACAACACTTTTGTTGGAAGGGTGAGCACTTGGGATGTGCTCTGTTGGGGCTGCACTCTGTTGTTGGGCTTTCTATCCATGTCTGCTGGCTCTCCATGGTGGGGGGAGGGTGGCATCAAGGGGCAGTAGCCAGATCAATGGCAGTGATTGGCTGTACCAGAGTGTGGATGTTGCAGGGGTTGCTATGGACTTCAGCATGCCATCTGTGCCTTACGGAGGAGTGCATGTTGTTATTTCCCCCTGCAGAATATCTATAGGGAATGGACTAGCAGCACTGTTTTTGGGTTGGTGGCTGGCCGCCCACTGCAGCAACAGCCGTCAGAATTGCGCTGCCTATGTCTGTGCAAAAGTTAGGCAGTTTTATTGCATTGTTTATTCTATGTATTATTACATGGTTTTTAATTTTTTGTAGGAGGGCTATAAATGAAACAAACACATAAAATCATGTTACTGTTTTTCTCCTTAATTATCTGTTTTAGATCTGATACTGTATCTTAAAAAACAGACAAACAAAGCATTTTACAGGTATCTTGGTTTCCACTGTATCTGAAGATAAAAATTAACTATGATAAACATTTGTTCAATTGTACAATATTTTCCTTTTGCATTGAACTCATTGCTGGAATAACTGGGCTGAATGTTAATTGTCTGCTCCTGCCAATAAAACAACACGGATTATCAACCTGGAATGCCAGCCAGAAACCAATGGCATGTTCATAACAATATCTTACCAAGGAAGGGCAGCAATGCTGCCAATTTCAACATACATGAGCACAGTTCATCAGAATGCAGGATTTCCTGGGATTAATGGATTTTACTTGTTTAAATGTTTTCTTTTAATAGGTACCCTCACTTATTGCAAAAGGACTCGTTCTATTAATTTATTCATCTTGCACTAATTATAAACAAAAAGAGGGGCATAATCTTTCTTTGGGGCAAAGTGATAGTTTGCAGGTAAAGGACAGTATCTTTAGGTATTTTTAACCTCATTGTCATTGCATCTTTAGCTCTGTACATCTTTTAGTTTTTGTAGTTTGACATTTAACTCTATAATTTGAAGTTTAACTCTATAATAGTTGGTCTCTCAAAGCGAGAAATATTGGAATGTATTAGATGGCATCTCTGGTTGTGAACACAAACCAATTATTTGTTTTAAAAGAACCCCTAATTTTAAGGACCAGCTGGTTCATACTGATACCTCTGTACATAACAGTATTCAACCCACCTTCTCAGCTATGAATCTACCACCCATGAGTCATTTTAAATGTGGGAATTGTTCATACTGCAGGTCATATTAAATCATCTATAAATCCTGTCGATGGAAAACAGTATGACCTAACAAGTTTTACAACCTATAATTTCAAGGGATTGATATATGCCATTAGATGCTCATGTGAAAAGTTATATATAGGAAAAATATCAGGATGTTTTAAAAAACCGTATCTCGGAACATAAAAGCAGTATTTCCCTTAGAGAAATGGGAACACCTTTGGTTTCTTATATCCTTGGACACAATCACTCTTCTATAGATATTGCTTTTTGGGCCATTCAAAAATATCAAGTCCTAACAATAAGGCATTAACAATAAAGGAGGTGGAGTAGATTTTCTGAGATCCTTGGCCTCTCATAAGTTACATGAAAGCCTGGACTTCCTATATCTGACCTGACTATGAATTACACTGAGGGCCAAGCTACAAGTGATGAATGACACTTGAACGGCAAGTGTATTTCTCCCTGTTCATTTGCACTCCACTCAATCTGCTTGCCGTTCAAGTGTCATTCGTCACTTGTAGCTTGGCCGTCAGCCCTGGACTATCTTTCTATCCAATCAAAGTGGGAGTTGGAGACGTTTTTGGCCAAAGTACAATTTATCATCTATGCATCCTTTTTAGGGACTTTTCATAAATACTTAGCCTTTTTTACTTTGTATATAATTTAGAATATATATCCAATAATTTGTTTTTACAAATTGCTCTTGGTTTTTCTATTTAATAACAAGAATATATTGTTTAATAACAGCAATATGTTCTTGTTATTATATTTAATATTATTATATATTATTGTATATAAAGGTTCCCTATATCATGCTCAGTATGTTATTTGGAAGGATTTTAAATGACTATCTGTAATTTGCTTTAAAGAATTTTGGAAATGTGAATGTTTTATTTTCTATTATTAATTTTACTTTATTAGATCTCCTTATGAAGCTAATTGGCCCTTTTCACACTGCTTACCTGCTCCCGGAACGTTGCAAAACATCGCGCAAAAGACGCAGAAGATAGCGTCTTCTCATGAGAGTTTTGCGCAATGTCGCGCAAAACTCTCGCGCGAAGACGCTATCTTCCGCGGTTTTTACGTGATATTTCGCAGTGTTCCGGGAGCAGGTAAGCAGTGTGAAAAGGGCCATTGTGAAATGGGTTGGGCTCTAAAGGATAAACAAACAACTCTCCATTTGCACCTTTATCTTCACTTTTCTCTTATTGGACTTTACTGGTGCAGCCCTCTTTTTTCTGAGTAACGTTATCATAGAAAGAGGAAATCAAGTGATTGCACAGCTGAGAGGAGTAGCAACTGGCAGATCTGTAATTCCATATATTGCTACTGCCTTTGCTAGGGATAGGATGCATTTGGAGGGGTTGGCTGTCACACTGCAGAATTTGCTGATCTCTGGAATTGGGAAACATGCAGATGTAAATCAATGCTTTCTTGTTTCTAGAGTTTACAGAACTGCACTGTTAATCACCATTCCAATTAATCAATTTAAAGACTGCTGCCTTCAGACACAATATGAACAAGATAAAAAAATATAATAATGACCTAAAATCTTGGGGTGGAGTAGAAAGAAATTCCCTACATAAAAGATTTTACCATCTTAACAGCTGAATTCTTTACTATCATTTACCGTCCCTTGCAGAAAGTTGTAAATTAAGAGCCATAATGCAGAGCCAAATGATGGAGAAACCTTTGCTAGGTTCCTTTGGAAGGAGCTGCATCAACTGCAGGGATGTAAGATGATAGAGATGTGGGAAATTTTATGCATGAACTTGCTGCTCCACCTGCCTGAGTGTATATGCATGCCACACATGTTATCCTCTTTTAGCTGGCATGAGATGGACTACCTTATATAAACTGTCAGACAACTACATAAATAAATTGAAAAAAAACCCAGCTCTGAAATGGATACAGTTGATCTTTTCTATTGGCACTGTAAATCTTGTAACAGGTGTTAATATTCTAAAGAGGATCTGATATTGTTCTGCACCTTTGATCTGAAATTCAAATATTTTTATTCTAAGGGAGAAATGGAGGGTTTAAAATAGCATTCTATTTTCCTTTGAGGTTACAAGTTCAAGTCCACTTTATTTTGGCGTAGAAGAGTATCACCTGCCCACACAGTCCACAACATTTGAAGGAATGCCCAAAATGTGCTATCAGATCACTTCCTGATTCCGCAAGAAAACACAACTGAATCATCTTCAATATTAGTATTTGAATAATGTTCTCAAGTGCCCATTTTTTTCATTGATATATTACCACATATCTAAATGTCTGTAAAGAAGTCAATAGAGGTTTTCACTGAAAAAATTCCATTTCAGTTTTGGATTCGGGGATTCCAAACTGCACCGTTACTATTTTTTTCCAGCTGGGGCACTGCTGGCTCAGATTAATCTGTTTAGGGGTTTTTGTTATCATGAGTTTTTGCCCTGTTCTTTGCAATACAGACTTCCAGGCTCTTTGGGGGCAGCTGTTTTTACACTTAATGGCACCAAAATTGCACAGAACACAGTTCCACCACCAAGTTTTTCCTCAGTTACACTACATACATATACAACAATGACCCTGAAGAAGATGAGTGTTAGTGAGTGCACACTTTGGCAAAAAAAATGGCTGGCTAAGGGAAAGTGGGGTGGAGGTGGTAGCTTTAAAAACAATCTTGCTTTATGTTCACTTTTTTTCTTTTTCTATTGTATCAATAAATTATTAGCTTTGCTGTCATGTTTCCTTGTGCTTACACCTATCTGCAGCCTATCATTAAAGTCTTCCCGGGCTTCTATCAAGTTTGATTGATTGAAGAGACCCTGCCCCCTGGCAGCACTTTTCCTCACAGCAGGATCCCCTGCTCCCAACTTCCCACCTCCGCCCCCACTTGCCTGGCCAGCGGGGGAGTGCACTCCCCAGAGCACCCCCCCTTGGGCGGAGTGCCCCTCAGGCAGCACGGCGCACCCCCAGCAGTGCAGCCCACCTCCATTTCAGGCTGCAGCAGATCTGTTTTGGGCTGAATCGTACCCCGTGGTGGGGCAATCCAGCCACTTGGGGTTTACAGCGCAGGTCAAAGGGTGCCCAGGACACCCTTTGACCCATGTAATGATGTCACTCCCAGAAGTGACGTCGTCATGCTAGCTGGGAGCGTGCGCGCATTGCTCACGAATTCAAAGAGGAAACACCATGCAAGAGCCAGGTAGAAAATGGCATCTCAGTCTCCCGCCAGGGGAGCGAAGAGACCTGGCAACCCTAGTTTGTACCCTTTTGCACTTCTGTTAGTAAACTCTTTTGCGTATAACCTTGTGCATTCTTTGAAAATTTGCAAGCTTCAATCAGAATCTAGTACTTTGGCTCATTTTGGTCACAGCTACCCAAATAATTGTTTGGAAAGTCAGTCTGCAAGTGTCTTACTCTCCAGGGCTGACTTCTTGCTTAAATCCTGGTATGGCTGGGAATTTGCCTCTTGGCTCCCCAGCTGAAGATTTAGTCAAGAGAGGCTGGTGGTAGCTTGTTACCCTGCAAGTAATGACTCACTCCCAGTTTTGAGTTATTTGCTCTGGACCTCTCACACAAGGTGGCTTGTAGATACAGCCGTCTTTGACAATATTAAGGAGCTCTGGCTTAGAATTTGCATGCAAACAGCTACCCTTGTTCTCACCCTCATTTGCACATAACAATAATAACTGCAGGTTCAGTCAAAATATGGACATGTTAGGTTAAACCCAAAATTTGGACATAGTGAAGTATGTCTGAGAGAACAAAGAAGGGAGGAGGAAAAGTCAACAGGGCAACTGCACAATAAGTACTGAACATCTCGTAATCCAAAATTCTTTCGGCTCTAGAAGTGGCATTTCCAGAATAAACAGTCTAGAAACTGTTTAATCTGTTGTAGTTGGAATTTGCAATCCATCTATCTTTTTCTATTCAATTTCTTATCATCTGGTACACAAACATAAGGAACCATCACATTGCAGTAGCAGAATCAGGGTCCAAATCAGAATCACAAGCCAGTTTAAGACCAAACTTTAGAGCTATTCTCAGGTTGGAGCTACTGAATCAGAAGCTGAAAAATATAAGCTACAGGCAAGACAGAAACATGGTCAGCTTTACTGGATCAGAGCTGAAATGTTATGCCAAAATGAAAGTGGATCATGATCATGATCATCATCATCATCTGGGAAGATTAAGACAACAAAAGAAGTTGTCCTAAAACCAGAACAAAACCTGGAGTCAAGACAAAGTATTAAGAAGCTGGAAGACATAGAAAGGCAGAGTTGATAAGCAAGCAGCAGAAATTAGAATGCATTTTGGTAATACAATATATGTTATGATAACAACTACAAGGGTCCTTCCATAAAGACAAATTTCAGATGGGTAGCAGTATTAGTCAGTTGCAGCCCAAACAACAATGCTTATTCAGATCTCATTTCTCCAGGTGCATATGATGAAGTGGGATCTAACCCAGGAAAGCTCATACCACAATAAGATTTGGATTCTGCCTAAAAATTCCATGAATAGGGTTTCTGACCAAGTAATCATGATTCCTCCCTCCACAATGCCCCCTGAAATGCTGCTAGTGGGGGAATAATAACATAATAACATTTGATTTATATACTGCCCTTTAGTACAACACACTCACAGCTGTTGTTATTATCCCCACAACAGTCACCTGTGAGGTGGGTGGGGCTGAGAGAGCTCCGAGAAGCTGTGACTGACCCAAGGTCACCCAGCTGGCTTCAAGCGGAGGAGTGGGGAATCAAACCCGGTTCTCCAGATTAGAGTCCCACGTTCTTAACCGCTACACCAAACTTGTTTGGGAAAAAACTAAAAGGCTGCTGCAGAAGGGGAAATCAGTGAAAATTATTCCCCCTTTCACAAGTTGAAATGTGGAGGGGTGTGTGTGTGTTCCAGCCATACATTCTAGTCAGTCTTTTAAGTTGCAGCAAAACCTTTTATTTTAAAAAGATCCTGACTATTTATTTTAAACATTTCCACCCAACCAAGGTGGAACCAAGGTGCTGATGAAAAAATGCAAGAGAAGAGAACAATATTGACTGAGACTAGAAAATGGGGTGTCATGAGATGATTTAAGAGTTTCTCACATGGAAGAGGCATAGGGTTTCCAACCTCCAGGAGGGGCCTGGAGTTCTCCTGGAATTACAACTGATCTCCAGACTACAGTTTCCCTGGAGAAAACTGCAACTTTGAAGGGTGAACCCCATGGCATTATACTCTGCTGAGGCCCCCTCCCCTCCTTAAACCTTGCCCTTTCCTGGCTGTACCCCCAAATCTTCAGGAATTTCCCTACCTAGAGTTGGCCATCCTAAAGAGGGGTGATGACACGTTTAAGAACAAAATGCACAAATACAGAGTACTGACATCTGACATGGAGTAGAGAAGGGCACAGTGCAGAATCAAGGGAAACTTTTGGAATAGTATGTCAGTGAAAACATCTCCCTTACAAAGTGAGCAATGCTTTCTGCTGTCCTGTCAGACCCCTTCTCAATCTTTTTTTCCACTGCACTTTAAAGCACTGGAAACTAAGCAAGAGCCAAGCAAACTGAGCTGCTTGCATTACACCTTTAAAAATAAATTTTGCTGTCAGGGAAAAGCTTAATTATCTTAGAACCTCTTACTAGAAACAATTTTAAAAGTTTGTTTTAGTTGGGTGTCTCCAAGTCAAGAAAGCTCATCGAAATTCACCCTGGAATTACATGGCATGGCCTTATTTTTAAAACATTTCTAGCAAATCAAGGAACTTGAAAGGCACATACTGTAGCTGTTGGCTGGGACTGTCATTTACTCTCTCCCCACAAAAATAATTAAAAATTAAAAATTATGGTAGTACTGTAATTTGTGTGTTTGACTGAAGTATCAAGTGCCCAACACAGTTTGTTTTTCTGAAAAGAAGGACAGGGTGTAATCCTATATGGTCTTTTTAGAGTCAATCATCTGTTAAGTGTTTCCATTCCAAGCAGGTGTCACTCACAAATCTTTTTATGGGAATGTATAATAAAGTGACAAAATGACAGCAGCTTATGGGGCTCAAGTTTTAAATGCTCATCTTTAGATAATATTGTAAGTTCCTAACATTGCAATCCAAGGGCCAGTTTGGTGTAGTGGTTAGGAGTGGTGGGACTCTAATTTGGAGAATAGGGTTTGACTTCCCACTCCTCCACTTGAAGACAGCTGGGTGACCTTGGATCAGTCACAGCTTCTTGGAGCTCTCTCAGCCCCACCCACCTCACAGGGCAATTGTTGTGGGGATAATAGCATATTTTGTAAACTACTCTGAGTGCATGTTAAGTTGTCCTGAAGGGCAGTATATAAATCAAATGTTGTTGTTATTGTTATATGTCCACTGAAATCAGGCTTAGAAAGATGTAATTCTTCATAGGATGACACTTTATGTTGTATATATCCACTGTTTCAAGTGGGAATTGTTTTATTTTTTAAAAATAAGAGTTTCATCCTTAGAAAAAACCCAACATGATGCCTTCTGAAGAAGTAAGCTGTGACTCTCAAAATCTCATACCCTACCACAAATTTTGTTAGTTTTATATATGCTACTGGACTCTTGCTCTTTTCTACTGCTACAGACAGACTAACATGGCTACCCATCTTGATCTATGACGGCTTTTGTTTGTGTTGGCAGATTCAACTTAGTTTAGTAAAACTTCATCACGACTAAATGAAGCTTTTATTTCAATGGCATTTAGGAACGACAATAATCTTGTTCAGAACAATTATCAACATAGAATTAATGTATGGAGTTTGGGGCAGGGTCGGTGGGCACAAATCAAATTGTCTTCCACACCTTCATTCTTCATAAAGTGTTGTCTGAACTGGGCTTAACTTTTGCTGGTTTCTATCCTTGAAACAGAAGAACTCCGAGGTGCTTTTTTATACACGGAGAGGCTGTGGTTCAGTGGTAGAGCATCTGGTTGGCACATGCAGAAGCATCAAGTTCAACCCCCAGCATCTCCAGTTAAAAGGGAACGGGTGATGTGATGTGAAAGATCTCCACCTGAGACCCTGAACAACAACTGCAAGTCAGAGTGGACAATAGTGACATAGGCCAATGTTCTGACTTTGAATAAGGCAGCTTCACGTATTTGCGTCTTTGATACACTTACCCAAGCTGTGTTACGGCCCCTCCAAGTGTAATCTTGCTTTAGCAAATTCAGAACTGTATTTTTATGCGTGGGCATGCACATGAAGAGCGCATCGTTACAGTGTGATTTATATTTTGAGATGATGAATTTCTCTTTCAGCAGAGAAAGGAGTGGATTAGATAAGCAAGCAGAATTTCATAGCTTATTTATCTGGTATAATTTGCTATGAGCTAGGGTACAATCAGCGAGAGTGTGTGGTATAACACATTAGCTAGGGAAAGACAGCAGGCAACCTGCTCAGGTTGAAAACCACAAGGATGACAAGGGCCTGAACGGTATTGAACTTCTGTTAAAGAAGATGATACTGTGTTTCTACAGGAGCCGGAAAAGAACAAACGTATACAAACATCAGTTCCTTTTTGAAAACACAGCTAACTCATGGCAAACAAAAAGTCAGATGTGCAGATGAGGTGTGGCAGTTTTGTTTTAAAGAGTATGAAATAAAATTCTAAGCCATTTAATTCCATAACTGCAGAAGTATTTAGAAGGCCTTGTGTGAATCCTGTATGTGGTCTGTTTTAGCAGAAAGTGTCACAGTACGCTCATGTATATCTTTCTGAAGAAGAGCGCTTCAACTGAAAATCTTGTTGGTCTCTAAGGTGCTACAAATCCTGCTGTTCGTGCGTACATGTATACCTTTATGGCATTATACAACTGCAGCCTAATTCAGAAACAAATATGAAATGTAATATTGCTATATAAGTATCTTCCACTAGAAGGCTCAGAAAAAACCATAACATTATAGTTAAAAACATTGTACAAACAATAAATATTGAGATAGGAGGTGTTTTGCCTGTTGGGACCAGAGTTTTTACAAAGAAGGCACATACTGAAATATGGCATTGACTGGCAATCCTGTCAGAGGGCACTGGAGTTCTTTTGAAGTATAATAATGGAGCCCACCAATCCTGAAGCAGATTTTATCCTTTCGACATGTAGGAACTTCGTTACTCCTCAGTCGGACGTTTGAAGTCCATCTTATTTGACTACATTTATACTGTTATTGGAATACATTTTCATTAATTCCCTTTCTTTCCATCTAGATACTGGCTTGGATCCACTGGAGCATTTTCATGGACAGAAGATTTATGCCAGCAGAGCATGAATTTCTTGCCTCCCCTGCCCTGCAGCAGCCCACCCTCAAAAGGAGGGGGTATTTTAGACTATAGGATGAGGGGGAGGCAAGAAAGCTGTGGTTCACAGAAGGAAATCTTTCCATCTTTGGAAATACTCCAGTGGATCCAAGCCATCAGTGATGTTTGGAGCCAGTTTGGTGTAGTGGTTAAGAGTGACGAGACTCTAATCTGGAGAACCAGGTTTGATTCCCCACTCCTCCACTTGAAGCCAGCTGGGTGACTTTGGGTCAGTCACAGTGTCTAGGAGCTCTCTCAGCCCCATCCACCTCACAAGGTGATTATTGTTGCGGGGATAATAATAACATACTTTGTAAACCACTCTGAGTGGGCATTAAGTTGTCCTGAAGAGCGGTATGTAAATCTAATATTATTATTATGTATTATTATTGTGTGCCTTCACTTCTTGTGTGTTTTAAACTGTATATCAATATGGAATATGTCCTTCAGTCAATTTTGATTCCATACAACACCAACCTAAGTACATGTGTGTCTTGAGTTATTCTTGGAGAATTCCAGTGCTACACAACCATAGAAAATTCTTCCCCTGATCCACCATTACTTACAATTAGAAAGCGCTTTCCAGTGCCTAGCCAAAGATTTTTTCAGCCCATTATTTCTTGTCTTTTCCATGGCAAGCATCTGAAGGAATTTATTAAGCTCCCCCTCAAGGTTTATTTACATGTTATCACAATATTTACATGTTATCACAAAATTCCCAATTCGTTTTGGGAATGAAGATGTATTACTAACGGTCATTAGATACGGAAATGGGCAACTGAAGCTTTTGGAGGTGACTAACATCACCTGGTAAATAACATCCAATTCAGCCTCTATTTATGGTACATGACATTTTTTCTCCAGGCTGCTGGCAACCCTATGGACACTTTTGCAACTACAGGAGCCCACCAGGGCATACTGCCATTCAAAAATGTAGAGGGAGTGAAGCCTTCACCCAGAGCCTTGAGATCCGCAACATCAGCATTGCAAGTTACTGATTCTTTTCTACTTCCACATCTTCTAATATGCTTTACCATAGAGCTACAAGGTGCTGTTCCACTCAAGATTACAAATATGTTTCTAATCAGCTTACTTACACAGAATCCAGCTTTGTCCCATTGAACGCATGGGCTGGTATCTTTGTGAAGCCATTATTGTAGAGTTTTCTGTAAAATAAACAAAAGTAAGTTAGCGGCTGATCTGATATAGGTATATCTTGTTTAGATCTTATGTGCGGGATCCAAGCCTCTGATGAAGACAGTAAGTTTGCAGAAGAAATTTTTACTACTGTCCCCCTTTTCTCTGGTATATGAAGAAGTGAGTGTGGCTCACAAAAGCTCATACCCTACCACAAACTTTGTTAGTTTTATAGGTGCTACTGGACTCTTGCTCTTTTCTATTGCTACAGACAGACTAACACGGCTACCCATCCTGATTTAACCCCTTTTTCTCTGCAATTCCTGTGTCCCCTTGTTGCGGAAGGAGCAGAGCCACATGGGGTTTTGTTGTGGAAGGGAATCCCTTCCAAGGAGCCCTCCAGCCCCTTTCATCCTGACTCATTCAGCTCCGAAGCAGACAAGGCTGCTCCCACTGGTTCTAGGACTTGACTGGGCAAGTCCCAGAGCACCCTACCTGTCATGCAGACAATTTCCTCTTTGGCCAGAGTATGTTCTGCTGCATGACCAAATATTAAGTTGGTACATAGACAGGAAACAGGATGGAAAGTAGTTACTCTCAAGCACCCCATTCTCATTAATGGCTCTCTCAAGCACCCAGTACCCAAGGCTTGCTTATACAAAAACTTCTAGCCAGCATAGATCAATCAAAAGGTCAACTCACACCCTGGCAGGAATGCGATATGTGGGAAGTGACAGACTTGGGGAGGCTAGGAAGGACTGGAAGAGAAGGACTCCCCCCCCCCCATCCAAGGAGTGGGAAGAGAGAAGTAATACATTCTTTGGACACAAGGTCTATTTTGTGGAAAGCTGATTCTGGAAAGCTTTTGGAAAGCTGATTCTGGGGATAAGAGGAAGGAGCTCTCACACTTCAGCTTCCATCCTGATGCCCACCATTACCACAGTGAGTTAACAAAGAGCCAGCAGCCCAGACTGACTCAAAGACTGACAGAATGCCTTAACTTTCAGAACAAGGAGCCTCCCCTAGAATAATAACTGTCGGGATATGTTTAGTTAAGGGGCAGAGGATTACTCCATACATTTATTGAAGGGGCAGCTTTCCTCCATAACCATGCTCAATCCATTGCTGTGCAGGATATGTGAGTGTGGACGTTTTCTTTGTATTACATGTCTTTTTATTTTGAATGTTGGAAGTTTGTTCTCCATAATCCCGACAAGCCCCACTTGAAAATGTTGCTAAATGTTGCTACATTCCCCAGGGGAATGTAGGTGGTTGGTTAATAGATTGTTAGAGTGTGCGAGTGCTATAAGCTGTCCCTGCAAAGTCGAGTTAGAGCAAAAGCAGGAGATGTGGACTCTAGGTGGAGCCTATAAACAACAATGCAGATGGAGTGCTAGGAGTGCTGCTGTGCTGAACCTCTTAGTGGGAAATACTCTAATTGGCCAGCTGGTGGCAGTGTAGGTGGATACTGAGAGAGAAGCAAGCAAGCCCTCTGGGAGTCAGATAGCCTCAGAAGAGCAGTGCACAGCTGGGTGTAAACCTGGGACAACCACCAGAGGACCTAAAAGGGAATGGCACTCGTGGGTCAGTGGAGACCAAAACACTGCATTTTGGGCAAAGCTTTAGAGCATCAGCCCTGGTGCGATGCCGTTGCTTCCGGGTTGCACCAGAAATTATGTCATCTGCTAGGGATGCAGGCGTGTTCGCACCCCTTTTGCCAGCCTGCCTCCTGCTGCCAATCAGCAGGCAGAAGCACAAATTGTCAAGAGTTTGCCTGCCAAAGGTAACCCTAACTATGAATCTCCTTTTAAAGCTATCCTTACATCCTTACATCTGTCAAGCTGGGACTGAATAGTGACTATGAATGGTTATCACATTACCACAGGTAACAGATTTCCTTTACAGAGGTGGGGTCTGGGGGAGCTCAGTGGCACCTGGCGTGGGCTTTCGGGAACCACAGATCTCTTTGTCAGATGCATCTGGCAGGGAGAGCTGTGGTTATCGAAGGCCCATACTGCATTGGAATTGGATGGTCTAGCTGTTTGGCTGCTACAAACTAACAGGGCAAACTCCTTTGAAGCCAACTGATACACACACTAAAAGGAGATGTTTACATATACTAGCAAAGGAATGTTTTGATTGCTCCCTCCCCCTTCCTCCCCCTAATTGCCTCTTCTCTCTCCTCCTCTTCTGTATTTGACCAGTCTCTGTATCAGGCATCTGACGAAGAGAACTTGATTCTCGAAAGCTTATGCTACAATAAAATTGGTTAGTCTTAAAGGTGCTACTGGACTTTTTGATTTTGCTACCACAGACTAACACGGCTAACTCCTCTGCATCTACTTACATCCACTGGCAGTGAATTCCTCAAATTGTTACTTGTTGAGTAAAGAAGCCCACTGAATCCACTACCCATCAAAAAACTACTGATGTAAACCACACCTGAAGGAATGGTGGAATAAAAAATGCACTTAAATAAATACAAATAAATATGGATCACTCTGGCTTCTGCTCCCACTCAAAACTCCAAGGGCCAGTGGAAAGTTGTACCTCTTCCCTGCAAGGAAAATCACTTGCCCCCCAACTGATTCTGGCAATGCCAGACTGACCGGTGCACTACATCCTTTCCCTTCCCCCCCCCCTTCCCTTGACTTTCATAAAGAGTCCAGTAGCACCTGTAAGTCTAACAAAACTTGTGTTAGGGTATGAGCTGTGACTCACTACATTTTTGTTAGTCTTATAGGTGCTACTGGACTCTTCCTTGTTTCTACTGCTACACGCAGACTAACACGGTTACCCGTCTTGATCTATCACCAAAGTCAGTGATACATGTTTAAGGAACCCTGAATTACAATGTTATCTCATTGATGGGTTTTTTTGCATCTGAACCCTGGTATGAAAATGATGATAGCCATCACCATTATTTTGTACTTAAGTACTCAAGGGTATTTTCTTGAGATGAGTGCACAGCAGCTGTTTTGACATTTTTGTCACCTTGTCCCTTATTTTCTTACATTACCATTGCCAATTTAGGTTAAACTATGGCTTTTGGATGCATGAAATCAAATGAAGCAGTGAGAAAAATGTTAAGAAGTATGGTAGACTGACATACAATGTAAGGGATTCATTACACAGCCCACGGAATCCATTGGAAGGCACTGAAGTCATGTGAGGATTATCAGCAATTTCACTGTGAAAAAGAAAAAAAAGACTCAACAATAAAATTCAGTTACACGATTGAAATCCGAATGCATCTCTAAAATTATGTATCAGCATAAATATACATGCTTTTTAGATTTATGTGCATTTGGACTACTGTAATCTACTGTGCATTGGGCTGCCCTTGATGACTGTTTTGAGATTTCAACTGGTTCTACAGACAGTATTGTATTTTGTTTCCTAATGGGGGAAGTTAACTAGGAGCATTCTACACTAGTGCTTTGGCACCCGTGCTAGCTTTCTGTTGTTTTCTAGAAACAATTCAAGGTGCTGGTTTGGTCACAAAGCCCTTAGCAGCCTCTAATGCAATGAAACTCCTGTCTTAAGTCTCCTCTCTTAAAACTGGCATGAGGTTAACAAGTCCAGCACATGTAGGGATGCTTGCTGTGAATCTCTGATTGGAACTGGAAGTTATGACAAATGGGGACTGCTGCCAAAACCCACCAGGCACTCCTTCTCCTCTCTCTCTGCAGCATATAGTGATACTAAGACATCATTATATTGAGAATTTTCACATCCCTCAAAGCACAATGGTGTCATATCATGTATTTTATATCACTAGATGTTACCTCAATTGGCAGCAACTGTCCAGGGTCTCAGGTCTTTTAATTGGAAATTGAACCTGGAACATTCTGCATGCAAAACTATGCTTTACTACCGAACTACATTCTCTCTTAATAAGCAGATCAAGAGCTAGAGTCCCTTCCATTTTTAGAGTCCTTTTTGAAGAATTAAGGTATTTTAATTCTGTTTGGGCTAGCTTTTCTTAGCAGCGTGTAAGAGATTTAATACTTGTATTCATCATTTTTTAATTTATTTTTATTATAACTAGCTATGTAAATGAAGTAAATAAATACAATTAAAATAATGTATTCTTCATTTATCCTTAGCCTTCATACTGAGACTAGTTAACAATTTGAATACAGGAAATAAAACAATTTATATTTGTATATTTAAATGCATTTAATTAATGGCAATACACTGGCAACTTGTGACTCTGATAAATCTATTATTAAAATAAATAAAACATTTATTCTGCTGAGCTCAAGTTGTTGCTGTATTATTGTTTTACATTAGGTTTTACTCTTTATTATTTTAAATTATCTTTGTAAGTCCTCCTGAACTGTATGAGATAGAAATTCTTAAAAGCAAATAAATAAATGTACTAGGATGGGAAAGAAAAATTACTAAAAAAAACAAAACCAAAAAACTTTCCCATCTGAAATTTAGGATTCTGTGTTGCCAGATCTAAATTAATCAGGGGGTTTGTCTCAGAAGATGATACTTCTGACATCTGTTCATTTTCTGATATATTTGGCATGGTAGATACTTACAGTAAAAAATTCACATCCATTGAGTAGATTTTCGTAAGTTCAGGAAAAATCCTGAGTCCTGTATTCAAGATCACACTGAAACAAATGACAAAACGGAAATACAGAATTAAAAACAAACGTCACACATATGATGCCTTTTAGGAACAACCAAAATGCACATTACGAAAACCTTTGAGTTCTCCAGCACTCTTTATAAGGCTGGATGTTAACAAACAAAACAAAATGGGGGTAAGGTAGCGGGGACATGATCTTAAGATCTGTGTAGGATGCTTAACTGATTTAAGTGTCCTAGCTGATATCAGACTACTCCTATCATATGCGGGGGGAAAGAAACAAATTGAAAGTCACCCAGTTGAAAATCTAACATACAGAGAAAAGTTGTGCACCTATGTACTCATTAGGAGAGTTCAATTTGGTATTCAATATATCGAATAATTGCTGATTCAATATTATACAGATATATTGTATTTCATTGAGAAGACTACTAATGGCAGCCTTCTTGTTCACAAAACGCTCAAGTTGCATTCTTCTTTAGAGAGCAAAAAAGTAGATAGTGGTCTGCAACCTATGGCTCTAGAGAAGGGTTGCCAATCTCCAGGTGGGGCCTGGATATACCCTGGAATTACAACTGATCTCCAGAGTTCAGTTCCCCTGGATAAAATGGCTGCTTTGGAGGATGGACTCCATGCCATGCCCAGCTGAGGTCCTTCCCCTTCCCAAGCCCCACACTCCCCAGGCTCCAGCTGCCAGTAATCCAAGTTACAACCATGTGCAGATTTATGCCAGCGCACTAAACCACCCATGCAAGTAGGGTTGCCAGCCTCCAGGTGGTAGCTGGAGATCTCCTGGAATTACAACTAATCTCCAGGTGATAGAGATCAGTTCCCCTGGAGAAAATGGCTGCTTTGGAGGGTGAACTCTATGGCATTATACCCTGCTGAGCTCCCTCCTCTCCCTAAACCCCACCCTCTCCAGGCTCCACCCCCAAATCTCCAGGAATTTCCCAACCTGGAACTGGCAACCCTACATGCAAGCCACTCCAGTGTATATTTGTTATTTGTTGTGAGACCTCATATGTGATATTCTCTAATAATGGATTCACAACAAGTGTTTGGGCTGCAGAAACGATATGGATTATTAAACATGTTAATTGTCAGTAATGTTAATGTGTATATTGTCAGTTATTCAAATATTATTTCTGAGCTCTTCATTGATACCTTGATCTGAATTTTGATATAGTCTGGCTCTTTAATGCTAAAAGAGTATTGACCCCTTACACAGGCCATTGTGTCTATAGAAATGGCTCGGGGGGGTGCAGGGGGGGAGAACACCATTGTAGAGCAAAACTTCTACTGGGATAAGAAGTACCAGATAGTTTTGGTTCATGTACTTACAGGTTTTTTAGCTGTGGGAGATTCTTAAAAGCATCAGGATCTATGTAACTTAGGTTTCTAGCATTTCGAATTTCTCTGTTCAAATATTAAAAACAAAATCAGGAAAGCATTAATATTTGTTTGTTCTCATTCTCATCAAAATAAAATAAACACACGTACAAATGTAAGCCACACAGTTCTAAGAAATACAAATAATTACATACAAGGGGGTCCCAACAGTCCTAAGGCCTGTGAGCAAATAATAAATGACACATAAACTTACCATAGTCAAAAGGACTGGTATGATGGCATTATTTTCTGACTGGATTTATTATATAATAAAGAAAAAATACAACTTTTCTCTGCTTACTCTTGTAAAAGGTTAGTAGCCCTTATGATAAAATCACAGTCATTTGAAGCTAGACACAAATGTTATCTAATCTGAATAGGAATTGGTTCTGAAGACTGAGCAAAAAGTTTTCGTATGAAAAGGAGGTCAGGAGGAAGTAGAATAAAATGAATTAACACAGACAGCAATAAAATATACTGAAGAGGGTTTGTTTAGGAGCACTGTGTGGCCTGGAATCTTTGTAGATGGCCTGAAGTTTTATCATTTAGATAATCAGCCAGTCCTAGAAAGAAGCCAAATGTTTTTGTGCATGTATGCAACTCAGGACTTTTATGAGGAGTTCATATAGCTAATGGATCCCATATAATCTCCCCTGGGAGGATGTGGAGACACCAGTGGTCTCATAGTCTGAGAGCAAACAACAGAAGATGGCCTCAATATGACCTTTCCAAAGTTTTTCTGTCTCCCCTAACCCCATACTTCCTTTCTCAGTTTTGGGAATGAGAAAAGAGCTAGGGCAAGCTGCCCCAGACATGGGCCAAATCCACACGCACTCACCATCCGCTTATCTTGTGCCGTCATGGCAGCTGGGTTCATTCCGCTACCATGCTGTGCATCATCACATTCACCCTCCCAGTGCGTCTTCGTGGTGCAATCAGTTCTCCACACACCACTGAGTAAAGTGTTATAGTGGGCAGTTCCCTCCTCCGTCATCAGCGTTAACGGCGCACGTCACTTCCCCCCCTTTTTAAAAAAAAAGTTAATTTTGCGCTATACCAATATTCCGACTCTTATGTAGGCAGAGCCAGGGAGAAGCCAGAATATTTATGGGGGGAACCAGGTTCCATTCAAAGCCGAGAGTGGAAAGTAATTGATGGTAAGATAAGGGATCATCATCTGTTTCTTTTCCCATGCAAACCGCTGCTCACTAAAGTAGGTTTTGCAGTATACTGACCTTTCTTTAATGTGCAAATGTGCTATGAAAGCCCATTTTTTTTTTAAAAAAAGGGCCGGGCAAAAACATTTCCGCCATTATCACGTGGTACGGAAAGGAGGTGCAATTGTGGCGCAGTGATGGTGGGGAACACGCGGAATGGGAAAGCATGTGAGTATCTGCTTGAACAGCGCTGCGGTTGTGAAAAAGGTGTGGAAACAAAAAGGAAGTGTGGATTCGGCAATGATCTCTTCAAGTTTTATTAGAAAAAGTTTGGAAATAATTGTCAGAGAGAGCTAAAAACAAACAGATAATACCCATAGGGAAAGTTCACTCTTTCCTTGTTCTATGAGAACAAAACTCTCACAGATTTGTTAAGAAAAAAATAAGTATTTTAAAAACACATTACCTCTGTGTTCACACACTGACTATACTTTACAAATAAAATTAAAAACAAACTTTAGGAATAAATAAAAAGATATAAAAACGGACTCATCCTCTGTTGTTTGACTTGATCCCAGCATCCCTGAAGGTCATTTAAATGAAATTTAAGATTGTTACTAATAAATACTATTTTAGAAGTAAGACTTCTAAAATATAATGTAACATAAATACACAGCAGGAAGTATGCAATTATTCCCCAGCCAAACTTGAACCCAGGAGAATAATTAAACAGACGCTAGCAGCATCCAACTAGCAGTAATGAGCTGAAAAAGTCTAAAGGGGATTCAGGAAAGCACTCGTATTTCTAAACACCTTTCCCTCATAATTATAATTAGAATAAGTTATAATTGGAATAAGCTAACTGGTGTGAAGTGTTAAAACCTTTTAACCTTTCCCCAATTAAGGTTAAGTTTTCATATCTCAGGTAAGCTAACCGCTATCCTAAATCCTAAACAGAGTTACATGCTTCTAAACCCACTGAAATCAACAGGCTTAGAACAGCATAACTATGCCTGTGATTGCACTACTAATTACTCATTGAGTGACATACTTCATTTGAATGCCCTGAGTTTATTGTCCAGCAGCCTCACTGTATAATTTAAAATACAATAAACAATAAAAGGAAAAAATTACTTCATTTAGCAAAGGATGGGTCACAGAAAATACAACAAAAATGGAAACAATAATAAATAATAAGCGGAATCCAGAGACGAGCATGGTTCTTGTTGTGCATGACCAGTGAATATGATAGTTCTGAAGCAATATAAGCTTATTGTCTGACAAACTTACCTTTATAATAAGAAAATGTGGTCCACGAGAACTGATTTACAAAAGCCAATTTACGTTATCAACTTGAATTTACAGTACTTGTACTTAAGCAGCTTACTCTGACCACTGCCTTGTACAAGCCAGTTTGGTGTAGTGGTTAAGAGCGGCAGGAGTCTAATCTGGAGAACCAGATTTGATTCCCCAGTCCTCCACCTGAAGCCAGCTGGGTGACTTTGGGTCAGTCACAGCTCTCTAGAGCTCTCTCAGACCCACTCACCTCACAGAGTGATTGTCATGAGGATAATAACACACTTTGTAAACCACTCTGAGTGTGGCAATAAGTTATCTGAAGGGTGGTATATAAATTGAATGTTGTTATTGTTATTACAAGACTGCATTCATTTGATTTTCATGTTGAATTACTGCATCATGGAAACTAGAAGACTCCAATACACAGCAGTAAGTGCTTACATACAGTATCACCATATGGCCTGACCATATTCTCCCAACAACATGACAGTCTCATCAATTCACTTGATGGCCAGAGTAAAGTAGAGTGAAGGAGAAACGGCACTGCATAGTGGTCACAGTGGTGGACAAAGACTTGGGACAACAGTTGGAGCGACTCCCGAGTCGCCAGGTGACCCTGGGCCTATCACAATCTCTTAGCTCACAGAGTTGTTGCTATGAGAATAAAGTGGAAGAGGGGAGAATGATGTTACAAGTTGCTCTGGACCCCAAAAGAGAAGAACTGGATATAAATAAGTAATAATAAGTATCAGCAGCCAGAATGGCTGAAAAAAGTTACAAATCATTTGAACAAGTTCAGGCAGCTGCAAAAAATGCTTTCTTTCTACAACCTTACTCTAGCCTAGAAGATGGCTTCCTACCTTGACTTGGCCTATTTGGCCACCTGGATCCATGCTATGGTAACATCAAGACTTGACTATTGTAATACAGGTGACTCTAGTTGGTGGAAAATGCTGCAGCTCAGCTGTAATCAGGAGCAAGCAGGAGCATGAATATCATTTCCATCCTGCAGTCACTCCATAGGCTACCTATCAGTTACCATGCTCAGTTCAAGGTATTGGCGATCACATACAAAGCTCTTTGTCTTTGGTCCAGCATACCTATGGGACTGCCTATGTCCCTCCATGACAGCTTCACTGATCTGAATAGGGTCTCCTACAGGTGCCACCCTGCATATGGGTGAAATCAACAATTGCCCGTACACGTGCATTCTCTGTGGTGGCCCATGCCCTATGGAACGGCCTACCTGAGGAGATTAGGAGAGCCCCCACTCTCCTGGCTTTCCATAAGTGATGTAAAATTCAATTACTCAAAAGGGCTTTTTACTCAGATAGGAGGGCTATATTGTAGGGAGGTGGTCTCAAAGAGATGCTTCACTAATGAGTTAGTGACCATAGACTTCTCCACTATGCTGCCTTACGTACTATCTGTTGCTTTAAGTATGTGCTCCTATGTACTACTTGTTGCTTTAAATATGACCTTATTGGGTAGTTATATGCTGTCTAATGTCAGTTCTAGAATTGCTTATGCTCTGTTTTAGCATTTCTTCAGCTCTATACTGAATTTTTGCTAATGTTATGTCTTTGTTTATATATATATGTATGTATTTTAAACTGTGTACATTTGGATGTTTTTATGGTTGCTAATAACTGTTTTATATATTTTAACCTTTATGTATCTGTAATCTGCCCTGAGACTGTTGGAAATGTGGGGAGGGCGGAATAAAAATAGAAAATAAATAAAATAAATACATTTTAAACTTGCATTTATTCATCCTGTGGCATTGTTTATTGAAATGTTCTTGATACTGACTGTACTAATCTCACACTATGTAATTCACCTTGAGTTTCAGTGAGAAAGGTCGACTATAAATGACACAAATAATTAAATAAATGAAACACATTTTTTTAAAAAATGAGAGATTTGCATATGTAATACATTATTTTTCAAAGGATTTAGTTCCATATACTTACATATGGATGACTTTGCTTAAATTGTTGAAAGAATCAGCCTCCAGCATCTGCAGAGCTGCATCTATGGAGATATAGCTGCATTTAAGAAAGAGAAAAGAGGGGGAAGGTCACACCCCATGGCAGGTGGCACAGCTGAAGTCATTGTATTTGTTCACTGTTTGTCTTCCTCTACATTTCCAACCTGTTGCTTACTGCTTCAGATATGACATTGACCCTGAGTATTTGCTGTTTTCTATATTGCCCATGCTTCGTTATCACCATATTGCTACCCCACTGGCTGTTATATGTATCTCCAAAATATTTGTGGTTCTTACTCTGTCTCATTTTTACTACACGGCAGCCATTAGCGGCATATACATTTGTGTAGGTTTTTACATATTTTCCCTTTGAGTTTCTGTAGCTGAAAATGTCTGCTGTGGTAGCAAACTAGCAGGATATCCCCACCATATTAAAAAGATTTAACAGTAAATTGATACAATAACCTCCCTCTCTTGGTATATGTGTATAATGTATACATTTCGACACACGTATACTAAAACAAAACATATAATGTCCAGGTCCCAACATTCTATCTCCCCTTCCACCAGAGCATCCAAGATGCCACCGCTCTCCCAGTTTTCTATTACACTCCAAGCATACTGAAGGGATGGGGCCGTGCACACAAAGAATGGCTCAGCTCTCACCGGTATTCATTGAGTTCACTGGGACAAAGTGAACAAGATGTAACCAGGAGATATCATTCAGAGAAGCCAAAAACTTCGTTCTCATGCCAGAAATCTGGGATCATAAGCGGATATCGGGGAGAGATTGTGATTTCCGCCATATGATATGCCTAAATACAGTCCTCTACTTTCTCCCATAAATGTGAATGACACTTATTCCTTCCTATGGGGGAAAAGGCCAAATCTGCACAGGGATACTTTGCATTGTGACCAAGATCTGTGCCCCAGCACTGACACCAGCTGCCACAGATGAATATCCTACGGCAGTCTTGTGGGCAATTGTCCCCTCCCGGAGAAGAGCAACGCGTTTCCAATACTTTCACCAGCAAGCTTGGTACTGAAGGTCAACTTAAAAGGCACATACAGCAGGGCATGCATTCATCCATAATATTCTGTCTATTGTACTGTGCGAGTTTGTTATGGAAAGTATAAGAAGAAAAAAATCTGGGAAATGCAAATCACTGAAAACTTATAAGAAGGAACTTATGAAGGTGCCTTCTACCGAGTCAGACAGACCCAGCAGCTGTCCAAAGTCTCGAGCCGAGAGGTCTTCCTGCCTTGCTACTTGGGATCCCGTTTACTGCACACAAAGCACCGTTGAGCTATGGGCCTTCCCTAAAATCTTTACAAAACTGTATTGTCTGGCTGCAATGCTCAGATAATAAATATAAATTTCATACTGCAATAAATGCAATCTCTTTGGATTATGTATAAGTGTAAACTTTCCCCCAATTCCCCCAATGTATAAGTATAAACTTTCCCCCAGTTTTAAGGCACAGGTATGAGAAAATACTAACTTCACTATTTATTTGAAGACTGATGCAGAAAGACAATTCATGCAATCACTGGGCAGGCAGTAGTTCCTACAAAATCATGAGAAAACGTTTCCCCATCCTATTGCTTTGCTGTGGCTAGCTTTGGGCATGCCATTATTAGTTGCAAAACTTATTTATGCAATGGACTAAAAACAGAAGGGGTGCATGCTGGGTCATTCATGCACAAGAAGCCAATAAACCCAAGCTTTTCAATTGACCAGATGGAAACTTTTCAATTAGTCTGGAATTAACATACCAAAAGCAATGGTGAGTCACTTTATGAAGTTACAGGCCGTTTTAACACGTCTTACTGGCTCCGGTACATTGCACAAAGCTCCCGCAAGGACAGCATCTTCCTGGCACGATTTCCCGGTTCTCGCACGAAATCGCGCCAGGAAGATGCTGTCCTTGCAGGAGCTCTATGCGACGTACCGGAGCCGGTAAGAGGTGTGAAAACGGCCTTAGTTTAAATTATGTAACTAAAAGTCCTTCATTGGCCTTCATAGAAAATGAGGGGGGGAAACTATTTAGAAGTGCATTGCTAAGAAAAAGACTGTTTTCTGTTTTTTTATTTTATATAAAGAGAAGTACTTAACCTAAAGAACTTGCAGGGGAGTCTAATTTTTTCCTGCATACCCCTATTTTTTTCTTTTCCTCTCCTGGAAGACCCCATATCCTCTCCTCTTTTCCTGCTTCTTTCTCTTCTTGCCACCCACCAGCCAACTGACCTTTCGCTTTCCCCTCCAGTCATGCAATGGCTGCTTGGCCCAATGAGTTCTGGTACATCATGGTACATGAGAGTGGAGTGGGGGAGGGTTGGACCTTTTCTAGGCCTTTTTTTGTCTCCCAGTCTACTACTGCCCCCCATCCCAGCTTTGGTTTACAGAAACAACCAAGGAATGGAATGCACAGCAATCGTTGTGACTGCCTAGCCACTGGTAGCATGACCACTGAGAAATTTGTGGGCATTCTTTCTTTAAAGCTAAAGGTGCTGTTTCTATTATTTTGGGGATTTTAATCCTCCCAATGTACTTTTTAAGGTTTCAGATGTTTCTGAAAACCTGGGGCTTCCTTCAGGTTTGCAGAGAAATCCTCCATCTGTCCCTTGCTCCATTTTGTACATCTGGTGATCATATAATATATAATTAGATAAATGAACAGTTGAGGACCCACAAAGACTTACTGGGGACATCATTTTCTCCTTCCCACTAGTTCCTCTTTCTCCTCCCTGAAAGCCCCCATACCCTCTCCCTGTTTCCTGCTTCCATCTCGCCTTCGCACCCACCAGTCTTTATCTCTCTTTAATCTTCAGCTTTTTCTTCGTCTCTCCCCTTGGCATTCTCTCTCTGGGAGAAAGGGTGCTTTATGCAACACACTGTAATACTATGCATGAAAAAAATGTATAGAATTGATCATTCAGATATAAGAATCTGTTTCCTGTGTTGGTCAAGGATATACTAGAACTCAAGACTGAATAGAGAATAAAAATTTTCCATTACTGGACAGAGATTCTGCAACCATCATTTTTAACATCTCATAGTAATAAAATGGATTATTAACAAAGTTGTTCTTCTGTTTCCCTTTTATTACAAGGTAGTAAATATAAAGAGGGGGAAACTTACATTCTTGAGATGTTGGGGAGATTGGAGAATGCTTCTCTAGGAATTTTTCTTAGATGGGTTTCCATAAACCTCCTGTAGGAACAAAAATCTTTTATTTTTATATTAAAAATGTATATCCCACTCCACTGTGCACAAAGTGGCTTCCAAAGATAAATAAATAAACAAACACAATCACAGTAGGGACAAAATCAAAAAGAGTCCAGTAGCACCTTTAAGACTAACCAATTTTATTGTAGTATAAGCTTTCGAGAATCATGTTTTCGAGTAGGGACAAAATTTCAGCAATTAAAAATTTCATTAGTTAAATATCCCCACAAAAGCATACTGTTAAATTTCCTGAAAATTGTTTCTTTGAACAGAGTGCAACGGGCAGCTCAGTCCTATGCCCCGAGGCAGCATCATCGCTCATGCATTGACGTAAATGGGGCGCCACTCCACGGCTCCCTATGGACTTTTGCAAAAGTCCTGCTGGCGCCCAAGCACGGCAAGGCAAGGTGCAGCTGCCGCCAGGAGCACCCGCCCACCATTCCCCTGACAACCCTGCTCACGTGAGCCAATGGCCACACCCCTCCTCTGATAGGCAAGCGAGGGGCAAGCAGCAGCACAGCCAATGGGGAGGCCACGATCACCGCTGCCACCAATAGGCCCCCCTCAGAAAGCAGGCATCCCTGCCAGGGAGGGGGGCAGAGGTGACAGTGAAGGTCTGAACTGAACACCCACCCTCGCCCATCCAGTCCCCATTTCCAATGAGGGCCAGGCCATGGATGCAGCTTGGTGCACCTGCAAATCCACGCCACTGCTGCCACCACCGCTGCCACGAGAAACAGGTTCCCCCTTCCTGAAAAGTGGGACCAGAAAGCCTGCAGCACTTGGGAGCAGCCCCCAGGATCTGGAGAAGCAGGTGGGGGGGGGTCAGGATCTACAATGAGTGACAGGAATGCCCATTGGAAACCACGTGAGAGACCAGCTCCCCGGGCCAGATTTTCCATCCCTGCTTCCACAAACAGTGAAATGGAGGGTGGTCCATCCTTCTGCAGGTGGAGGAGATCCGACAATGTTGCTTCACAGCCCCCACCTCCCTGCAGTAACTTCTGCCTTCCCCTCTGCCTGGCTTATCAGACGCTAGCAGCTCAGTCCATCACAGAATGAACGTCCTCAGTGGAGCATTCCGCCCCCCCCCCTGGTCTGCCAGATATTCATGGGCCACAGTTCAATTCCCACTCCACTGCCTGAAGTTACATTGAGGGGAGTAAGGGGGCAGGCAGGCTGGATGGGGCACCACTTGAAACATTTGCAGGGATGTGTGAGAGGACATTCCAACAGAGGACTGAGGGGGCAACTACAGGCAATGTCAAGCAAGCATGCAAACACAACAGTTTGTTGTTTTTCAACACGTTTTATTAAACTGAAAAAAGTGCCAATGTCCCTTGGCTGGAAAGGGAGCTAAGGCATTTTGCGCATCCCTCTTTCTGCGCTCCCAGGGGTGAGGCTGAGATGCGGACTGCCTTGGGATATTGCTCCCTGGGCTGGATCTGAATGGCACTTGTGGAGGATTGGGGGGGGGGGGGCTAAAGCAGACATGCTCTGTCATCTCCTGGATGAATCATGACATGCCTGCAAGGGAAAGAGACACATGTGCTGCAAGTAACCCAGCCTGGTCCATGGCCAAGGCAAAGCCCACACTCCAACATCTGGGAAGATGCACATAGTAGAGAGCAGAAGCGGCAGCCCCACAGGTGCAGATGATGCATGATCCTCTGGCGAGGAAGCACTCAGCCTTGGGGTGATTTTACCTTTAAGAAAGAACGTCAATAGGTAGTTACAAACACCTGGTCAAGAGTAATTTTCTGGGCAACTGCCTCTGGGGCAGGCAGGGGCTGCTGCCATTGTCTACTCCCCTGCCAAGCCTCACCTGAAAAGGATAGTGGTCAGGTGATTTTAGGTGATGGGGCAGCCAGCACAAATCAGTGAGCCGGGTTAGCCTCTGCCCCATCTCCTTCTCACCTGTAAGTGCTCCCTCGCTCTTTACTGAGCTGGAACTTCAGAGTCAGATAACCAGCAAGGAGACTAGAGTGGTTATTGTTAGTTAGCCAGACCTTCTGGACTTTGCCCTTCTTCCCTTGAGTGAGTGCAAAGCTCTTCCAGTTTTCCCGCTAAGTCCCCCCAGCGCACTCAGTGCCCGCCACCGTGAGTACCCTCTCTCCCACCTCGTGCACAAAGCACCCATGGCAGAAGGCTGATGAGCAGAGCCTTCAGCCATGTGCTCACCTACCTGAGGTCATGAGTAGTGCAGCTAGACATTTTGTAGGATGTGTGAGCAGGTGATTGGGTGCGGGGAGGGGGGCTCGCCCACCCCGGAAGCGGACGCAGATTGGCCTCCATGGTAGTTCCCATCCTATGCTCCTTCAGGCCACAGGGGCGGGGCTGAGTGGCGAGAGAGGGGCTCAAGTTTTCCCTTTCAATGGGCTACACCTCCTTTTTTTCCTGGAGTAACTTTCTGCCATGGGGGGCATTCCCAGGGCTGGAGTGGCTTTGGAAGTGGACTAACTCATGCCCCACCCCACCCCCTCCCACACCAGCATGGGGACTTGCACCAGATTTGCATCTCCGCCCAGCCGCCAAGACTGCCCACCGGCGACAACCCATCTATGGTAATGTGACTCGGGCAGGCACTGGTGGAGAGGGGTTTACGTCAACTTAAGTGCCATTTACGCCCATGCAAGGTTTCGTTCTCTCCCTATGTGGTTTCCACCCAGCTTCTTAGGATTTGCACTGTAAGTCTCTTGGATTTGCCCACAGATGCTATGAACCAAACGAACCAGTAGAGCTTCGCAAACCATGAACTGGGCTGGTTCGTGGGTTTTTTTGGTTCATATTTAGGTTCGTGCCCATCTCTAATCCCAATACTAATCAAGTGAAACACCAACAGTACACAAAATTACTTTTACCAGCAAAAGGTAGTAGATGGGTTTTCCATTAACTCCAACATTTCACATATGAAAATTGGGATCTTCTTGTGTATTTGTAACAACCCTATTCTCTTACCACAGATCACTGCCTGAGCTGTCCCTCACTTTTGTCTCCTGATACACATTTCTGAAGGTTCTTCCCTGCCTGCTGTATATTGTATTGGTTTATTTTGTAATTGTCTGTCCTGTATTGGCTGTTACCTGAATGGCTTACCAAATCTATACCCTGGCTTCTAGAGGTGTCCCTCTAAGCAAGGTTAAAATGCAAACCAACACAACATCTCCAGGTCAACCTTTATGTATACCAGGGTCCAGTGAGGAAGACACTACTTATGAGGGAAAGAAAGATCTCATAATGCTCCTGTTCTGCAGCTTTACTACTGGGCAATTAATATCACCTGACCAACTTCAAGAGAATCACTGAAACAACTCATGAGCTTCTGGTATAAAAAAGTTTACCAACTCAAGATAGACATATATAGGAATAATAATGAAGTCAATAATAAAAAATCACACTACAACAAACACACAGCAACAACAAGACCAGTCCAGAGTACTGGTCCCATTCACAAGGCAGATGTAAATGCCATTCTCAGATTTTATGATCTGACATGAGACTTGGTTAAAATAACATGCAGCATCAACAGAATGGTTACTAAAGCAAAGATTAATAAAAAATATTACAAGGAAAATGCAAGGAAAGGTAGGAATATTGACCAGCATACATTCCATCAGCTAGAGTAGGTAGTTTCCTCTATACATTAAACAAATGAGCCTAGATTATTATTAGGCAGTTTTGGTGTGATTTTTCCTTAATGTGTAGATGTGGGTGTGAAATAAGAACATATGACCTGTCCTGAAGATATGCCAGTTAGGTCTTTCTCCACTATTCCTGCTGATAATAGTGGAGAAATACATTCCAAATAATATTCCAAATCTGGTGGTGCACAATGAAAAGGAAAGTTCAATATCATAGGTGCCGGACCGGGAGAGACAGCACAGATGCTATGAAACGCATACGGAGTCACTAAAGGTGGCCAAAAGTTCCATGCACACTAGATCAAGAGCCAAAACAGGCAGGTAAGTTCAGAGAAGAATAAAAGTAATTCCCAGAAGAGAAAGATGGAGAAAAGCAGAGTGAAGAACTGCAAAGTGAGGATGCACATGGAGAAGAATGACAGGGGGACTTTGAGAGGCCCAGATAGTGAAACTGTTAGCTTAAGACAGAACAGATCGGGGCAGGGGGAGGAAAAGAATCAAATGGACTAATTTGATTCAAATAGACTTAAAGCCAGAAAACTTGATCTCATGGGACAGAGGGTTCTTTAAGGGTTACTTTTATACCTTTAGAGTAATTGTGCAATGTCAATGAGGCTAATCAATACGGGCACTCTGTATTGCTTCTTCTCCAGCTGGCACCTTTACTTAATTCGGAGTGAGATTGGCTATAGCCTTACTTAATATGTAGTGGGAAGGTTCATAGGCTTTGATTTATGACACCTACTGTTCGTGAAGAGAAGGAAGGATCACTCTTACAATATGAATACATCAATGTTCCTTTTTTTTTTTTGAAAAAAAATTTTATTGGGTTAGAATCCATTATTTTTTACATTACATTCAATTTTCCCCAAATTTTTTCACTTCTAACCCCCTCCCTTTCCCCCCCTTTTGTTGACTTCCAACAGCTTTCCCACCCTTTGTCCCTTTTCCCTTACTTCTATTAAATTCCTCTATCTAAAACAAGTATACATTCTCCATTATACTAAGCAGTACATCCTTAACTACTTTTCTTGTTATATACCCAAACTGTAAGTCTTTGGTTCTATCTTGGATAAACAATTTATCCCATTTCCAGTTTTAAATATTTCTATATATCATAAACCATAAAAATCTTACATTTAAGATCTTACATTTAAATCAAACAATTTAACTTATTCTCTATATATTACTCATTGTATCTTTTTATGGTAATTCTATATAACTCATATCATAGTCAATCAATTTGACTCTTCTGTACATTCAGTTTGGTGCATACAAATCTTATCAAAGAAAGAAAATATTGTTGGTTACCCAATACTTATATTTAAACCTTATCATTAATTATTTTCTATCAATATTCTATCTATTAACCTATATATATCTATATATATATCAATCTGTTATTCTAACTGCTTATAAATTCACATTTATCTCTTCCCCCCCCGGTAAAGTCACCCCCCTCTACATTTTATTATACTTCAGTAGTTCTCAAACTGCCACAGTTTTCCTCCCACCTCCCATTTCTTCTCCAGATATTGTTTCAGCTTCTCCCAATCTGTGTTAAACTGCCCTGAGTCCAGATTTCTCAGTTTTCTTGTCATCTTGTCCATTTCTGCCATGTACAGCAATTTGTAAATCCAATCTTCAATAGTTGGCACTTCTTGTACTTTCCATTTTTGCGCATACAAAAGTCTGGCTGCTGCTGTCATATAAAATATCAACGTCCTATGATGGGCTGGAATTCCCTCCATTCCCAAGTTTAGTAGCAGGAGTTCTGGGTTCTTATTTATTTGAAATTGTAAAATTTCGCTCATTTCTCTTATTATTTCCCCCCAGTACTGCCTAGCTACATCACACGACCACCACATGTGATAGAGGGAGCCCTCATGCTTCCTACATTTCCAGCATTTATTAGAAGTGTTCAAGTTCCCTAGCGCAATCTTCTTTGGTGTCATGTACCAACGATAGATCATTTTGTAAATATTCTCTTTAATATTTGTACATGTCGTTGTCTTCATTGTAGTCTTCCACAAGTATTCCCATGCCTCCATTGTTATCTCTTTATTAAAATTTATAGCCCATTTCACCATTTGTGTTTTAACTGTCTCATCCTCAGTATACCATTTCAACAGTACTTGGTATACCTTGGATATTCTTTTCTTGTCCTCTTTAAAAAGGGTCTGCTCTAGTTCCGAATTCTCTATTCGTATACCTCCCTTTACAGAGTCCGAGTTATACAAATCTCTGATCTGTCTATACTGGAACCAATCG
Organism: Eublepharis macularius; assembly: GCF_028583425.1. NCBI lineage: Eukaryota > Metazoa > Chordata > Lepidosauria > Squamata > Eublepharidae > Eublepharis > Eublepharis macularius. Next base: position 40,529,905 of record NC_072791.1, read on the forward strand.
TAGTTCGGTGATAGTTCCTCTTGCGTCTTTATTCTAAGTTTAGATGCTTCTATTTTAGTTATTTCTTTATATGTCAAACATTGTCGTTCGTTGTCAACAGCTCTCGGGTCTATCACCTCATATGGAACCACCCACCAAGGAGTTCCTTCTTGTAGGTAAATTCTGTACTTCTTCCAGATTGTGTATAGACTTCTCCGTACAAAATGGTGCAGGAACATCGAGTTGACCTTTACTTTGTCATGCCATAGGTATGCATGCCATCCAAATATTTTTTTATATCCCTCTAGGGCTAATAGTTTCTTGTTCTTTAATGTCATCCACTCTTTCAGCCAAACTAGGCAGATTGCATCGTGATAAAGTCTCAGATTGGGCAGTTGCATTCCGCCTCTTTCTTTTGCATCTTGTAAAACTTTCATTTTCACTCGAGGCTTCTTGCCTGCCCATACAAAATCTGATATTTTCCTCTGCCACTTTTCAAATTGTTTAGAGTCTCTGATGATTGGTATTGTCTGTAGCAAAAACATCACTCTTGGTAACACATTCATCTTAACCGCTGCAATCCTACCCAACCATGACAGATTGAGCCTATTCCATTTAATCAAGTCTCTCTCAATCTGAATCCACAATTTTTCATAATTATTCTTGAACAAATCTATATTCTTTGCAGTCAGTTCAATTCCCAAATATTTCACCTTACTTGTTACTTCACAATCCGTTGTTTCCATTAACAATTGTTGTTTCTGCTTAGTCATGTTTTTACATATTATCTTTGACTTCTTTTTGTTAATGAAGAAACCTGCCAAATCCCCAAACTCCTTGATCTTATCTATCACTTTTGGCATGTTCTCCAGTGGGTCCTCTACAATTAACATTATGTCATCCGCAAATGCTCTGACCTTGTATGAATAGTCCTTTATTTTTATTCCTCGAATTTCCTCATCTTGTCGTATTTGTATCATCAGAATCTCCAATACTAAAATGAACAACAGTGGAGACAACGGGCAACCTTGTCTTGTTCCTTTGCTTATAGTCAATTTCTTGGTCAGTTCATCATTTACCACAATTGCTGCAGTCTGGTCTCTATAAATTTCCTTAATTGCTCTGATGAATCTTTCTCCTAATTGTAGCTTTTCCATAGTGGCAAACATAAAGTCCCAGTTTAAATTGTCAAATGCCTTTTCAGCGTCAACAAAGAAGAAACCAACCTCTTTATCACAACGCTTATCATAATATTCAATAGCATCAATCACTGTCCTTAAATTGTCTCTTATTTGTCTGTCTGGCAGAAAGCCTGCTTGCTCCTCCTCTATAACTTCCGAAAGCCACCCCTTCAGTCTCTCCGCCAGTATCTTCGCAAAGATTTTATAGTCATTGTTGAGTAACGATATAGGTCTGTAGTTTTTCACACTAGTCAAGTCTTGGCCCTCTTTTGGGATCAATGATATGTTCGCTTCAGACCAAGTGTCTGGAATCCTTTGATCCCTTAAAACTCCATTGATCACCTCCTTTAGGAATGGTGCCAGCTCATTGGCCATAGTCTTATAAAATTTAGCTGTAAGTCCGTCTGGCCCTGGCGCCTTTCCTAGATTTGCAGATTGTATTGCCTTACTTATTTCCTCATCCGTTACTTCACTGTTCAATTTATTTCTCCAAGCGTCCGAGATTTCTGGAAGTGTCATTTTCTCCAAATATGACGCTATTGAGTCTTTATTTACTTCTTTCTTATTATACAATTTAGCGTAGAATTTATAAAAGGCTCTACTAATGGTATTCTGTTCCAAATACGTTTTGTCATCTTCACAAATTTTATTTATTGTTTTCTTTTCCCTTCTTTTCTTCAGTTGCCATGCCAGGTACTTCCCAGGTTTATTTGCACCCTCAAACACTTTCTGATTCAGCCTTTTGAGATTCCACTCCAATTCTTTATTACTCATTGCTGTTAGCTGTTCTTGCAATATCTTAATTTCCTGGTATAATTTCTTTTTCCCTGGTCTCTTTTTTAGCTGTATTTCCTTAGTTTTAATTTTCTCCTCAATCTCTTGTCTCTTCTCCTCTTTCTTCTTTCTTGCTCTACCATTTAAGTCCATTAGTATGCCCCTTATAACCGCCTTATAAGCATCCCAAACTTTATCAGTTGGTACTTCTTTATTCACGTTGTATTGAATGAAAAACTTTGTCTCTCTTCTCAATATTTCCATATTCTCTTTTTCCTGTAACAAATCCTCATTTATTCTCCATGCTTTCCTTTTCCTCCTTTTCCCCAGCTTCCACATAATTGGGTTGTGATCTGAGCCTACCATCGGCATTATTTCTACATCTTTAGTCCATAACGCCAAATCTTTTGAGGCCCAGATCATGTCAATTCTTGATAACGTGGAATGCCTTGCAGAATAAAAAGTAAACTGCCTACTTTTAGGATATTCTCTCCTCCATACATCTTCAAGAGTCTCTTGTTGAATCAACTCAAAAAAGAGCTTTGGTAATAGTCCTCTTTTCTTTTGTGTCATTGTAGTCTTTTTATCCAGTTCCAAGTCTGTCACTCCATTGAAGTCTCCAGCAAGAATTATTTGGTCATATGAAAGATCATCTAAATGCTTCCTCAAATCCTCAAAGAAGCTCTCTTTTGCACCGTTGGGTGCATAGATTCCGACTACCAACACTCTCTTTAAATTCCAAGTACATTCCACTGCTACAAATCTGGCTTCCACATCTTTCATTATAAATTTTGGTTGTAGCTCCTCTTTTACATACAACACCACTCCTCTTTTTTTTTTACTTGAGGCCGCTACAAAGTCTTTGCCCAATTTTCCCAGTTTTAGATATTTTACATCCTGTTTTCGAATATGAGTCTCTTGCAAACAAACAATATCACATTTTTGTTTTAATAGCCAGTGAAAAATATTTTTTCTCTTATTCGGTGAATTTAGTCCATTTACATTCCAAGATAATACTTTACACTCCATATTCATAATCTTGTTGGTAAGTCTTTTTCATTGTCCCTTATAAATCGCTCCATCTCCCGCTCAGATCTGATACGCTTTTTAGCGCCTCCAAATTCGAAGGACAAACCCTCTGGGAGCTCCCATCTGTACCTGATTTTCATGTCCTTCAGCATCTGGATTAGCCCTTTATATTTTTTCCGATCTAGTAGCACTGATCTGGGTAGTTCCTTCATTATGATAATTGTCTTGCCATCGATCTCCAATGGATCTTGAAACTGTTTAGTCACAATCTTCTCTTTCATGTTTCTTGTTGTAAATTGTACAATCACGTCTCTTGGTAGTTTCCTCTGGGTTGCAATTCTCGAATTCACACGATATGCCACATCTAGGATAGCCACAACATCCTCCTCCTCCTTCCCCAGGTATTCAGCTAACACCTCCGTCATCTGTTCTTGCGCTGTCTTTCCTTCCACTTCCGGCAGGCCGCGAAATCTGAGCTGCTTCTCCATATGTCTGCTTTCCGCAACCGCCATCCTTCCCCTCATCAGCCTCATCTCTGTTTGTTGCGTATCTGCTAAGTTCTCCATCGCTCCTTCTACTGTTTTAACTCTCTGCTGCGTCCCTTGTAATTCACTTTGTATTGTTTCCATACCTTTCTTCACTTCTGACAGCTCCGATTTTACTTCTGACAGCTCCGATTTTACTGTCTGTTTAACCTCTTTAATCAGCTCCAATTTCATGTCTTTAAATTCTTTAATCACCTCCAAAAGTTTTTTATCCAGGTTTTCTATTGCCGATTGCCACTCTTTCTTCGACATCGTGGGGCTTGCTTTAGCTCGCTCCCACGAGTCCGCTCTCTTCCTTAACTCCGTGGCGTTAAATTTAGTACCTTTTTTATTTCAAATGTCCCGGTCTTCTTGCATAAATTAATTTTAAAGGGTCCAAAATGTCGGGCGTCTTTTCTCTATGGTCTCTCTATGATTTTATAATCCAATATGGCCTACTTCCTTTTCTGCTGAGGCCGCGGCCCTTCCCCTCTCAAAGATGGCGATTCCCTTCTTCCTGCCCTCCAGCCAGGGCCGCTTCTCTCCAGCCGCTCTATTGTTGTTACGCACTTCCTGTCTCCCGTCTTCCCACAGCAGATCTCGCGATGGTGTCTTTTTCTCACAGCTCCAAAGCCACAGGTATTCAAAACAATAGTCCGATTTCTTTAATAACTTCTTTAAACTTAGTCTCTTTTCTAATACAACTCCTGCCGAAGCTTCCCCTCCTTTTCACTAGTCTGTTGCAGTTTAAAAGTCTACTTTTTTTCCTCTCTGTTTTTATCAATCTGTCCCGTATCGGAAGATAGTGATCTTTACCTTCCCTTCACTTTTCTCGGGTTGTAATCGCTGTTTCGATTTCAGATTCTCCTTTCCACTTCTTTCCCCCAATCGAAGCTTGGGTATGTAGGTCTTATGCCAGCCGAGTTGGCCCCAAAACTGCCGCAGAGATTGTAGCCGACCCGTCTCAGGGTGGGACCTCAAGGATCGGGAGGGGACCCGTTGTGTAGAGCCCCCCCTCGTCCGAGATCAACGCGCCCTAGGGTCTCGAGCGTTCTTTGCCTGCTCTCCGCCTGAGAGCAGTCGGCCGCGGGCTATTTTCACCCCGCCGGCCGCTTAAAACGGCAGTCCGGTCAGCTCCGCAAATGGAGCTGCGTTAGACCTCCATAAATCCCAAACCGGAAGTCCTCAATGTTCCTTTTTGATGTTATTGGGGTTGCTTCTGATATCTGCATTTATAGTTTGATGTGCAAAATTCTAGAATTGCAGCTAATGCTGGAGGCTGTTCCTCCGGGAAGAGTAGATTACCTTTTTAAATCAGTGGCTGTGAAACAGTGTGATAACCTTTAGATCTTCTGAATCAAAGCAGAGTTCCCAATTCAATTCAGGTGTAGTGGCATGAAAGTCTTTTGATTTTTATATATGAACAAGACATTTAGTTACCTAAACTTGCCAGATTAATCTTTGTGCTGTCATAAGTAATGTACTTTGATGATGAGTTGGGGACATTAGCTCCAGTGTGCATGTTTGCTGTGATGCCACCCATGATGCCAGCATATTCCCTTGAAAATCTGGATTATTTAAATCATGTGTTGAAGAAAATTAACCGACTTCCAGATCTAGAAAAATGGAGTGGAAGAGCAAGCATGCAGAAAAATTGTGACCAAACTGATTCCAATGCTTGTGGATTGACTGGCAAGAAAGTCAGGAGTAGACATGGGCACGAACCGCATTACGAACGCAAAAAACCCACAAACCGCCCGATCATCCGTTCGCAATCCGGCAGTTCGTGAGCATCCAAGTCCAACGAACCAGCGTTCGTAAGAAGCCTGGTTCGTTGTGCATGTCCACGGTTCATGAAGCCAGACAGTCAGGCTCCATCAATCAATTCTCTTGGAAACGGAGCTGGGGGAATGCCTGAACTCCGTCTGCACTCCTTCTGTCGCCCTGGAAACCCGAATCGAAGCCCAGCTTACCTTGATCGGCAGGTCTTCCTTCCAACCATGGAGCTGCAAAGTGGTTACAACTTGGGAGAAGACACCCAGGGGAGGGAGGGGGAGGGGGGTGTTCTGTAGTCATGGGTACTCCAATCTCATCCTTGCAAACCCTGATAGGGAGCTCTTAGGCCAACCACAGACCTCCTGTATTGCTCTAATTGTATCGAGTGGGAGTTTCCTGGGGGCCTCGGATCAGAGAGGGTATAACTCCAAGATCCCTATTGCAATCTTGACCAAACTTGGGTGCTGGCTGGAGGAGAGCCTGCTAAACACTCCCCGTGAATATGGGCTCTCTAATTCCAACGGGGGGCGTTCTGAGCCCCACGAACCCTGAACAGGTTTGGCAACGGGAAATGTTCATTGCAGTTCGTGAGTTCGGGTTCGTCGGCAGCACCGAACCACGAACTGTGGGTTTGTTTGTTTTTTGGTTCGTGCCCATGTCTAGTTAGGAGTAAGTTAAGCGTGCAGAAAAGCGCTACGACTATTAGCCAACTTTAAAGAGCTCTTTTATTGATTACTGGGATAAGTTCTGTGTATAACCAAGTCTATTACATGGAAAAGAAATTGAACAAGAAAATAATATAGTTTAATCAGTACATTTCTGAATACATTCACCAAGCATACATCCATTCATAAAAATGGATTTATTTAAAAAAGTTTATTATAGAATTTCCTCATATTGCAGCTGCTAGAAGGATTTTTGTCTTGGTATGTCAGCTTTTCCAAGTCTGCAAAATTAATTATACAAAACACTCAAACCACTAGGATTAGTAGCACAGGAAGACAGAAATGTGTCATATTAAATCCTATTAATTTTTCATAGAGGGATAGAGGGAGAAAATCTTTTTGAAAGTTTGTTCTCAGAATTTCCCTCAAAGTATCTATGAATCATCTAAAAGAAAGGAAAATAAATCAGAATGTTATTTTTAATCTTAATTTCAGTCTATGACAGAGAAACATTTTTTCACAGATAGAAGTAAGAGTCTTACTGTGCTATATTATAAGTTAACATTAAAACATGATAGTATATATCATGGTGGTGCCAGGGCTTATGATGATCTTGCAGTAGCTGACCTGTCTGATGGCACCTGAATTTTAATGTGTTAATATGTTAATAAATGGTAAATGTTATTGTATTTTAACAGTATATTCATTGGAAGCTGCCCTGAGCCCACTTGCGGGAAGGGTGGGGTATAAGTTGAATTAAATAAATAAATAAATAAATAAATAAATAAATAAATAAATAAATAAATAAATAGTATCCCAGTTCAGGCATTCCTTTGACCAGTCCCAGTACTCTAGGCAGACCTGTTCAATCAATGCTAACGGCAGTAAAATGAAAAGAGTCCTAGCCCAACATGCCTAAAAAGAAAGTCATAATTTTCTGGGAGAAGTTAAATGTAGAAAAACAATTTAAGGTTGTTGCATAGATATGCCACAAGCAGAAGACAAAATAAAGACTCTTCTTACAATGGTAAGGAACACTTGCCCTCCCCTCCTCCCCAAAGAAAGCCAGATGGTACTCTTAATTTGGGAATAAGACCACAAGAGTTTTCAGTATGGAAAAGGGTCACATATGAAGCCATCTATATATAAAATTCAAAGAAACAATTCTATAATGATCACTCAAAAAGTTGGAATTGTGTAGACCACAGATTGACAAACTGAGAATAACTTTGTCAGGCTACAGGAAGGTTTAATGTGCATATACACAGAAACTGCTTACACATCTTTCCATGGAAGGTTTGAAACCAGTGAGTAGCCGTGTCCCTCTCTCACATTAACAATTCAGGAACAAAAATGTTCATTCATGAAGAATCTGTGAAAATATTCCCACCCACTTGAAATATTTCTCCTTTTCCACAAACATCATTACCAGATTATCCCAATTAGAGCAGGTTAGCATGTGAAGCTTGAGAAATGAATAACGATTTATATTTTGCTCAACTGAGTTTTTGCATGTTGTTTTTCTCCCCCTGCACATCTGTGTGTCACAATTCTCCACGGAGTTCACTAAATGTCTGTTTCAAGAAGGCAAATATTTTGTTCTTCTCCAGGTTCTTTTCAAAATATGCTCTCTTTGCCCAGTGCCATTTATTTCTCAGACAATTGAGCCATTAATGAACCCTGCCTTAAGTTACTTTCATGACCTTTGCACTGCTGATCTTTCATGACTTTAAAGCAGGATTAGGCAACCAAGAACCCACATGCTAAAAGCAGCACACCTGACCATTTTTCATGGCACCCATGGACAGATTTCTGCCTGAGCAACCAAGGCACTGGCAGCACTGCTGGGGCCAGCAATGTGGGAGAAGGCAACAGGTATTGCTTATACCTGTCATTGCCTCCCAGATCTAGGTAGGCTTGCTATGTTCCCACTGGTGGTTGAGGACTCCATGCCACCAGTGCTTAGTTGGGCAGTGGAAATTAAGTGGCAGGAAAATGGGTGGTGACAGGCAGCATCCCAACATGCTGACATCATTCCCTATGAGCCAAGAAGTGAAATTTTGCACACTGATTTGAAGCAATCAGAAATCTTTGTCTGAAGGTTTCCAGCATATATTTTTAAAAATGTTCATCCCTTCTTCTGTCAACATTGGCAACCAAGGCTGTAAAGAAGTTTAAAACAAGATTCGGTTTCGTTTTCTCAGCCATGTCGGACGCTCCTCTTCGCAGGTCCGAGAGGAAGTGCCCGAGCACCCTGTCCGGGCGGCTGATCTGCGAAGATTAGCCCCCAAAACTCCCAGTGAGGGAGGCTGGGTCCGGGACGCTGCGGGAAGAGCCCCCCGGAATCAATGCGGGGGGTTAATTGCCCGTTTGTCCCTACGGAGGCCGGCAGACGTGCGCGGCGCCTCGAGTGCTGCCGGGCCATGGAAAACGGCAAAGAGCAGAATTAGGCGAAAGCCTGCAAGTAAGCGAATCCCTTCTGTTACTACAAGCGCACGCGAAGGAGTGGTGGGATCTGAAGCTAAGAAGGCTCGTTCTTCCCCTTCGCTGAGTTTCAGAATCTGGTTGGCGGTTTCCCCCCCCCTAAAATGGCAACGAAAAAACAAAGTCCCGCTCTGGGCAAGTCAGTTTCGGCTGCCCTGAAGGGAGAGTCGTTGGAGGAAGTAGTGCGGAGGGCGGTTGGTGAAGCCATAAAACCCTTTGTTGACAAGCTGAACGAAACAGATCAAAGGGTGGGCTTAATTGAGAGCGAAGTGAAAACCATTAAGGAAGCAGCGGGGGGGGCAGAGAAGTCTGCTCGGGAAAGTGCGTCACTCGTGAAGGCTACGAATAAAGAGCTTAAGCTGGTGGAGAACCAGCTGATCGGGCTACAAGTGGAACGAACACAGACAATTTTGCGCCTCCAGAATGTGAAAGAGGAGGAAAATGAGGATTTACGGGGTCTGGTCTCGGAACTACTGGCGACACCCGCGAGGGCAACTAAAGAAGAAGTAAAAAGCGCCATTTTGGAAGTCCGTCGGGCTACTTCAAAATATGCAATGAAGCGTCAGCTGCCTCACGAGATCATCATTGATTTTTCATCTAAGAGGATCCGGGACACTATCCTATATAATTCATACAATGCAGATTTGGACTTTTTGGGTAATAAAGTTAAGATATTGAAAGACGTCCCATTTCTAGTTCGGAAAAGACGTTTTAAGTATAAAAAGTTCGCAGCTCTTCTGAGAGAACGTGGAATAAAGTACAAATGGTTATTTCCGGAAGGAATCTGGTTCAGTCACAAAGATCAAGCTTTCAAGATATTATCAGAAGATCAACTAAGGGATTTTGAGGATAAAAATCCGGAATTTCAGTGCACCAAGCAAGACGAAAAGGAGAAGTCTGAGGGGGGGGGGGAGGAAACGAGCACTGCGGCTGCAGTTGCTCAGAGAGAATTGCGTCCGGGACCCAGGAGGGGAAGGAAAATTTAATTTGAATTTAAATTGTAATTTGCATTTAGTAAGGTCAACCACTCCATCAATATAACATAAAGCTTTAACTTTTGAATAATGGCAGTATGAAGGGAAAACATTTTGTGTAGCATAGTTGTTACATGTTGTAGTTGTTGTGTTTTTTTTTCCTTCCTCCCCTTGTTCCCTTTCTTCCCTTTGTATTGTTAGTTAATGTAGTTAATAAAAAAAAGAAGTTTAAAACAAGAGCAGAAGTGTGAAGGACTATGGCTGCAATCCTATGCATGCTTATTTGGAAGTAAACCCTATAGAACTCCATCAGACTTCTTTCCAAGTACACATGCACAGGATTAGTTGCTTGGCTGGACTTCTAAACACAGAGGAAGGAATAAATTTGATTAAACTGAACAGAACAGCAAGAGTCAAATCCAGTAGCACCTTAAAGACCAACAAGATTTCCAGGTTACACGATTTCAAGATTCAAATTCCCCTCATCAGATACCAGATGCTAGGGAAACTTCTTTAGGATTGTGTTGTAGAAGAGACTGACATTCAGCATCAAATATGGTTGATAACATCAGCTCCGCCAAAACCAAACTTTGTTTTAGAAAATATTCGAATGCAATGACACACGCTGCAGTCTCTTTAACCGTAGAACTAGAGATAGCCGTATGCAGCTCCTTCAGATGTGCCCTTGTCCATGCACTGAAGAATATCATTCAGACGGGGAAAAAAAGAGATTTCACATATGTTTAGTAAGATACAGGCCCCAAAATTAAATTTTGTAATAAGCCATATGAATGACCAGTTACCAGAATTACCAGTTACTCTGTTCGCTTTAAAGTTAGTCAAACCTCCGAGAGTCTGTAAAAAAATAGTTAAAAATGTAGGCAAACATATACTGCACAGCAAAATTTAAATCATCTAGCGTCTCAATTCATAAAGCTTTTAAATATCTTATAATAAGTACAGTTAGAAGAAAACTTTTGGGCACAGAATTATACAGAGAAATAGATACAGCTGGTTTTATACCATTTAAATTCAGGAACCTGCTGCCATCTACTGTCTAGACAGAGTAGTGCTCTATTTGACCAGTTTCTTCTTGCCCTCCATGCATCTGACGAAGAGAACTGTGATTCTCGAAAGCTTATGCTACAATAAAATTGGTTAGTCTTAAAGGTGCTGCTGGACTCTTTTTGATTTTGCTACTACAGACTAACACGGCTAACTCCTCTGGATCTATAACATACAGGGGCTTTTGTTTTTTGAAAAGGCATTTCCCCCTATAGTGTTTTATTCCCACTATTTCCTCTAGTGAGGAGCATCAACAGTGCCCTGTCCTATATTAATTGTTATTATTATTATATTAATGAATTGGAAAGGGAGCAGTGGGAAAGACTTACTGCTCAGAGCTATACTTCTGCTCACAACCTTTAAAAGGAAGGGGTGTACTCTTTAAGTGCTAGTGAAGGGAATGCCTCATTCCTTTTCTTTTTTTAAAAAGATCCTTTTCTGAGGGAAAAGGGAGAACACATTCATCACTTTTTAAAGGTCTAGATGTGTGTCACTAGTGTGCTTAGGTGGTGATTAGGAAAGAAACCTACCTCTGAAGAGTGTTTTTTTTACAAAAAATTAAACCAAATAATATAAATTAAACCAAGATAGCAGAATAGTTCATATATTTGGGGACCGGTATACAATAATAATAATAATATTTGATTTATATACTGCCCTTCAGGATGACTTAATACCCACTCAGAGCGGTTTACAAAGTATGCCATTATTATCCCCACAACCAAACACCCTGTGAGGTGGGTGGGGCTGAGAGAGCTCCAGAGAGCTGTGACTAGGCCAAGGTCACCCAGCTGGCTTCAAGTGGAGGAGTGGGGAATCAAACCCGGCTCTCCAGATCAGAGTCCCATGCTCTTAACCACTACACCAAACCGAACAATCCTAAATCTTAGACAAACAGTGCAATCCTAAGCAGAGTTACGCCAGTCTAAGCCCACTGAAATCAATGGGCTTAGACTGGAGTAGCTTTACTTAGGATTGTGCTGTATGTCATACTGTTCTAAATTCCTTCGACTTCAGTGGACTTAGAAGAGGGTAACTCTGTTTAGGATTGCACTTTAAATGTCTCCTCACTTAGTGATGTCACAGGTATGGTCCAAAAACCATAATGAGGCCACATGTTTCTCTTTTGATTTTAATACTTTTCAATGACCAGTCAGTCAAAATGCTACAGTTTGGTGATGTTCAATTCTTGCAAAGATATAATTTAAATAGACTGCAAAATCTTTTTTTCTCATGGCATAATGCTATCATTTCAAGAAATAGTATAGTGAATGGAGGATTATATGCCTTCTTTCTTTCAGTTTTTGCAAGTCCATCAAGTGGCATTTTATTTGGAAAAAAATAATAAGAGTTTGAAATACTGCTTTATAATACTGTCATCAAAGGAAGCATCTCAGGTTTTTACAAGTTTGACATTAAAAATCAGCTTTGACAATTAGCAAAAGCTGGAATAAGATACTGCCAACAGAAATGTGGAAATTGATATGGTCTCACGCAGGGCTTTTTTTCTGGGAAAAGAGGTGGTGGAATTCAGTGGTGGAACTTTGGGTCAGCTGGAACAAGGGCAAGTTTTTTAAAGTTTAAATCATCCTAGACAAAAATGGCCGGTGGCCCTGCCCCCTGATCTCCAGACAGAGGGGGAGTTTAGATTGTCCTCCGCGCCGCTGGAGTGGCGCAGAGGGCAATCTAAACTCCCCTCTGTCTGGAGATCAGGGGGCGGGGCCACTGGCCATGTGACCATTTTCAAGAGGTGCTGGAACTCCATTCCACCGCGTTCCAGCTGGAAAAAAGCCCTGGTCTCATGTTAGCTCAAATTTATTATCTTGTGATTCAAAGTAAATTTTTACAAAAGCTATGTACAACTCATATTTAACACCTTATAGGTTGGCACATATATATCTAGGGCCTACTAGCACTTGGAGGTGTTCTTCCAGCTGAGCATAACTCATGCATACATTTTGGACCCATGCTATTATCCAAGTTTTTTTGCAACAAATTCTGAAAATGATTTATGTTCTTTCAGGATACAATTTGCCGCTAGAATCAATGTTTACCTTGATCTGCAAAGAATGTATCTTATCCATAGACAAGGAAATAATAGTTTATTAACAGCTGATGATAATGTATCACTCGCTGACTGAAATCACAAGCATATTAAATAAATAAATGAACTTAGAGAATTTGGAAAATAGTATTTATTTCTAAATGAGTGTACCAATACAGAAGTCTTGAAGATGTTAAAGTATTTATTTATTTACTTCATGTATACCATGTCTTTCTCCCCAATGGAGACCTAAGATGGTTTACATAATTCTCCTCCCCGCCACTTTACCCTCACAACAGTCCTGTGAGGTAGGTTAAACTGAATGTGTATGATCAGCCGAAGGCCGCCCAGCAAGCTTCCATGACAGAGTGAGGATTTGAACCTGGGACTCCCAGAACCTAGTCCGACACTCTAAACACTACACACACTGGCTCTAGAATAATGCTATTGGATAAATTTTAAATATTTACATATGTAAATTTTATGTAAAAATAAAATAAAGATGTCTCAGATGTTGTTGCATTCATACAATTGCATGTCACACAGCATAGTTATTGTCAAAGCCTCTTACACAGCTTTGTCAGTTCTCTCAATAGCAGGTATATCCAGCTGTTTTAATTCAGGTAAATATATCAACAATAGACAAATTCAATTTCCTCTTTGCATGTCCAAATGTGTTTGTCCTAGAGTCACCTCTATTGCTATTTCCTATTGTTGAATACATTCGTTTGAAAACATGGATCCTCTGAGAGTACAATAAATGGCCACCCAGTTCATCTTAATCAAAGCAATGGAACCAGAGTGGATCACATCTGGTTCAATGTGTGCAACTGTGGGGTGACCATTTTCAGATAACCCATTACTTTCATCAATGTTCACTCTGGAAACTTGGTATCGGACTGCATCCTCCCACACTGCCCAGCCCGCCTCTCAATCTCTGCTCTCTGTGCCCCCCCTTCAGAGTTGAAATCGGAGTGGCAACCAGAGACAGGGCTTTTTCAGTGGCGGCACCTTGCTTCTAGGAATGCCTTTCCCCTCTGATGCTTGCCTGGAGTGTACCCTACTCTCTTTTAGGCAACAGGCCAAAACATTTCTCTTTATCCAGGTTTTTAATTAAGGAATTGATCTTTTAACATAATTTTTTTTGTCCACTGATAGCCTGAGAACTGTTTTATGAGTCTCGTTTTAACCTACTTAATTTTTATGCTCTTGTTAGAACAAATTTTGTTATGTTTTATGTAAGATTATGTTTTACATTGTGATCTTCCTTGAGCAGGTTCTAAATAAATACATTTTCTAAATAAATACAGAAAGGTACACAATGTGATGGTATATAGTAGGAGTACCCAGTGGGATAGCCCCCATGGGTTCTATCCTGCCACTTCACTTAGCTAGTAGAGGCACCTTCCTATGACACAAGAAGCTTTCTTTTAAAGAACGAGGCTCTGAAGAAGCTGTTGCATCAGAATCAGGTTCCTAGCATTGGAGGAAGGTGACATAGTAAGTTGAACGAAAGAATAAAACTCCATTTGTTTGGAGTAATGTCTTTTTTCCATTTTAATTTTTAGGTAAGTGCATTTACAGATAGATAGACAGAGAGATAGATATGTATCTCCCTGGCCTTTTTCTAAACAAGTCATCAATAAATCAAATGGTATTATCTTATTTTACGTGCCAGTTCCTCACTTGGAATTATCATTCAAATAATTTTGGCAAAAAATTCAGGTTTCCCTCCTCTGGCTTTCCCCCCATCTGTTTGGAATTTGTTTATTTCAGTTGCTTCAGTTTTTGCTTTTCATATGTTATTATTCACTGAACATTTTATAAAAGCCAAAAAAATTATTATTTGTATCCAATGAACAACACAGAATAGAATAAGTCTTGGAATATGGTAAAAAGGTCATATTTAAAAATGTGTGGAGGGGTAAGTAAAAGGGAGAATATCTGGCCAAAATGTGTACCTTTTAAATATAAAAATCAGTATCATTTTATTGCTTCACAAGTGAATTAGCAAAATATCAGATGACTTGGAAAAATGGCAGTTGTTTATAGATCCAGTCATGATCAGATCTCTGCTGCTTCCTGCTGCATTTAAATAGGCTATCACACGTTTTCAGAAATATTATCATCCATTTTCTATGAGTGGCTCCTGTACCACTAACAACTCTAACATACTGTACATTGAATAACACACGTGTGTCTGGTTTGTAGCACTTCAGACTGCAGTGGGGGCTCAGATAATTGAATGCTCCTTCATTAAAAAAACAACAACAAAAATTTGGGTTGCCAACCTCCAGGTGGTGGTTGGAGGTCTTCCTGAATTATAACTAATCTCCAGGTTACAGAAAATGGCTGCCTTGGAAGGTGGACTCTATGGCATTATACCCAGCTGAGGTCCTTCCTATTCCCAAATACCACCTTCCCTAGGCTCCACCACCCAAATCTCCAGGAATTTCCCTACCTGGAGCTGGCAACCATAATAAGAACAGCCCTGCTGTATCCTAGAAATCTAGAATGTCAGGCAGTATGAAGTCATGTGAATTCCAACACGCAGCCTCAATAAGATACCTCAGTAAAAGATAGGCCTTTGCTACCAATAGAAATTCAACAGGTGTAGTGTTTTCCTGGCATTACATACTGTGACATCTTGAATATCTGGCTTTTTGTTCAGTTGTTATGGATCCAGCCATGAATAAAAAGGGATGGCAGGCCTCAGTTTGGTAGAGGCAGCTTGTAGCAAGAATGGCTTGTAGCAAGCATCTTCAGTGTATGTGTGTGTAATCATCAGAAAATTCTACACAGATTTGTGTATCTTATTTCTGAGAACATATTGTAGCGTTCTTGGTCTGCTGATCTCCCAAGCACCTGCCCTGACCCTAAGTACAAGAACAAGAGGTTTATTTTGCTCTAGTTTCTTAGTTACTGAAGTCATACAGAAAGACTCAGATTCCCTATTAAGAACAAAGGGAAAAATACATTTCAACGTATTTTGGACAAGGCATGAAATTCAGGACAAGTTTTGGGGAGGAAAAAACCCCCAAACCTCCCTGACTACATATATCCTGAACCAGTAGTGACTAACCAAGACGGAGATCTTGGGGTTGTGTGTTTGTGTGTGTGTGTGTGTGGGAAGGGGGGCGGGGCTGAATGAAAACATCGACACAGTGTGCCGCAGTAGAGAAAAAGCCAGTGTGCCACCGAACACCAGCTGCCAAGGAATCACAGTGGGGAGGGGCTACAGGTTTCATGCTCTACTTGTGAGCTTTCTGGAAACAGCTGTCTAGCCGTTGTGCAAAATGGGATGCTGGCGCAGAGGGATGCTGGATGGCTTCTTAGGGAGAGTTATCATCAATCTCTCCATGAGCAAGGCTGGATCTATATTAGTGTCGTTACAGGGAAGGGAATTTCTTTTTCCAAAGTTCACTTTTTTAGATATACTCAACGATTCTCTTTGAGCTCTTTTTTCTCTTTTAAAAGACAGGGTTCTCTTACATTTCTTTTTGATTTCTCTTGGAAGTGAAATCTATGCACCCTTTTGTAACTTAATCCCACAGGATGGTGTTCTAGCAAGAAGACAGGAAGATCTGAGAAGACGCTGCCTGCCTCTGAGTATCTTCCGAGTGAAATTCCGAAATTTTACAGAACCTCCTTTCCTGCCCCACCTCTTTATGTTTTTTTTCTTTTTTCAAAACAGAATTGATTAGAAACAGACTCCAAATTCCTAAAAAGAGGACAAGAAATGTATGATTGTATTTCAGGGAGAAACTGGATAAAGAGTAATTAAGAGAATTTCTCTTAACAATGCTAATCTGCATGTCATTAGATACTGTGCACCTGTGATCCTCACCTCCTTGTCTGCACAGGAAAACCTAAGAGGTAAATGACTGCAATATCAGAATATCCAGCAACACATGGATCCTACTTAATCCATATGCTTGTCAACCTCCAGGGTGTAGCTGGAGAGTTCTCGGAACTACAACTGATCTCCAGGCCATAGAACTCAGTTCCCTGGAGAAAATGGCTACTTTGGGTCCCTCCCCTCCCAAACTCTGCCCTCTCCAGGCACCCCCCCCCCACATCTCCAGGCATGTTCCATCCTTGAGCTGGCAACCCTATTCATTCAGGTTACGAAATCAGCGGCCTTATAGGCCACCTAGCCCAACTCCTTCTTCAATGCAGGCTACTGAAAGCTAGAGTACTCAATGCAGTTGATTGTCCAGCCTCTGCTTGAAGACCTGCCGTAGGAACAGAAGGTGTGCATCATGATGTTAGCCTGGTTTAACAGAATTCAGCAAAGAATTTCAAAACACCAAAATTCAAAGGCATACATAATTTGAACAAGACTTCATTTTTAAAAGGAAAACCACTTGGTTTATTGCCATATCCCCAATTGTAAATGGCTCTCTGGGAGTCTCAGGAGGGAGACACAACACGAGAGCAAGATTCAAGTCCAGTAGCACCTTAAAGACCAACTAGATTTCCAGGATATGAGCTTTCCAGAGTCAAAGCTCCCTTTGTCATATACAAGGAATGGAAAAGGGTAGGAGTCTTTGTAGTCCAGGCAGAGGGGTATTGCAAATTAAGAGTGTCAGAAGTTGTCTATAATACATGCTGTCATTTGCTTGGTAGAGCATGGGTGTGAAGTGAAGAAAATCAGTCTCTGTAGTGTAAGAAAAAGCCTATGCCCCAATTCAACCCTGGGGAGGCCACTATTCCAAACCTGCAAGTAAACTCACTTTCAGCAATCTCATACTGTAATTTTCCTTTGAAGTTTTTCTGCTTGAGAACTGCAACTTTTAGGCCAGAGATGGAATGTCCTGGAAGATTAAAATGTTCTCCCACTTTTTGAATGTTGTGATTTTTGATGCCAGATCTATGTCCGTTTATTGTTTTGCCACTGGTCTTCTGTAAGAAGTCCCAAGCAATGTGCTCCACAGAAGTTACTACCCTTTAGTTAAAGAGGGTACAGTGCAAGCAGAAGCAAGGATTAAGATCCAAGCCAATATTATTTAAGGTAATCTAAATCTCTACAGACGTTGATATTTCTATTTTACTTCATCTCTATTTTCCTAGCTTTACTGCAGCTTTGCCGAAGCAATTATTTATAACCATACATAAGTATCAATCCAAACAAATTAGTGCTTTTAATGACACACGTCTGCAGAATTCATAGCTTCACACAAGGACAAGTTTCCTGTTTGCTGTAATGAAGGTTGTAAGTGCTTTAAAAAAAAACCCTGCAAATGAAATCTTTGTTCCTGGCAGAGTATCTGGTACAAACAAGTATGCCAATTAAATCTTAGAAGAGTAAAACTTTGCTTTGGAAGCTGCTCGTATTATCATTTATACTAAAAGAACTGAGAGATTTTAGGATAATTACATAATAGTGACTGATATTGTTAGGGACCCCAGAAAATAAAAGCATGGATATAGCCATTACCATGGATACACAAGGGGTGCCATTTGGTGTATAGATTGAACATCCTGTTCTGCTGTTGGGAAGTGATACTGAAATACATTGCACTGAGGGGAGGGCAATTTAAACTCCAAATGAGGATCATGTTGGGTAAAAGACCATACATCTATTCTTCAGCTGTAGAGCCACTGGCCATCTGGATACATTTAACACAAACTGTGAGATTTTTAAAAAATCCCCTTAATGTTTATGACAGCAAGATACAAGAAACTAAATGACAAATCACTTCAAACAAAGATAATGTCAAGTTTCTCTTTCTTATGAATATGTTCTTTCATATAACGTACATCAATGTGCTCTGATTTTATGCCACACAGTAATTTCTTAGCATTAAATGGCAATACATTAATGTGCATAAAAGAGCAGGATAAGAAAACAGAACTGCAACAGGAGAAAACCATTCATGTTATCTTGACAGTAATGGTGAAACAATGAACAGCCAGGTATGTAGGAAAAACAGGCAAGATCCAAGATTTCACTGTATGAAAATTTATGTATTTATTTGGATTTCATCCCACCCTTCTTCCAATGCGCTCAGGCCTGTGCAAATCTTTCTCTCCCGTTTCTATTTTTGTCTTTACAATAGATTTGCAAAGTAGGTTACATTGAGCAACAGTAACTGGCTCAAGCTCACCTGGTGAACTGCATGGCTGAGTGGGGATTAGAAACAGTGTTGTACAGTGGTTAGAGTGTTGGACTAAGACCTGGAACAAATGAGTTGGAATCCCAGGTACACCTGGTAACTTTCCTCTTCCCTCAGCCTCATAAGGTTGTTGTGAGGATAAATTAGAGGAGACACAAATGATGAAATCAGCTGCTTTGGGTCCCCACAAGAGAGAAAAGCAGGATATAAATAACTATTTTTTGAAGAACAGCGTGATGTAGCAGTTAGAATATTGGACTAGGATCTGGGATTCCCAAGTTCGAATCCCCACTCCACCATGGCAGCTCACTGGGTGACTCTGGGCCCAGTTGCTTATTCTCAGCCTAAGCTACCTCATATGATTGTTGTGAGGATGAAATGAAAGAGTGGGAAAGCTGGAAGCAACCTTGGGACCCCACTGGACAGAAAAGTGGGATATAAATATCCAACTAAATAAATAAAATCCTGGTGTCTCTGGTATGACAGAGGGCCAAACTACAAGTGACGAATGACACTTGAACAGCAAGTGGATTGAGTGGAGCGCAAGTGGAGGGCAAGTGAACAGGGAGGAATACACTTGCCGTTCAAGTGTCATTCATCACTTGTGGTTTGGCCCAGAGTCTGCCCAATAAAACACATCAGTGGATCCAAAGTATTAATAAGACTGAAAACTGTTTAACTAGGTTAACTGAGATTCTGGTAATACCTTTGTTGTAATGCTTAATTTTTCCCTGTAGGAACGAAAGGCAATTTATATGGGAGAAAGTTAAGCAGCTCTCAAGGACACCAAGGGTCAGTGCTAAATCTGCTCCTAAGCACCATACTGACCACAGCCTGCTCTTTTGGATGCAGCCTTACCATTTCATCCCTCTACTCCTTCCCTTCACCTGTGTTGAAGTACCTCAGTCTACATCCACTGCTTTCAATGGGCTTAGTCTGGAGAAACACTCCATCGGGTTGTGCTTTTGGCCTCATTTGGAGTGCAACAGAAACCTCACAACATTATTTCAATAATGCAGTATTATACTACATTAAGTAGTATACTAATTTCTTATTTATAAAAGTATAGTGGGGGCATAGGCAATCTGTGTTTCTCTTCATGACGCATCATTCAAATAGTATGTTGGGAAGGAGAGATGCTAATTAAAAGCTGTAGTTTCTGGAATGGAAAAAAAAACTAATTAGTGCTGCGGCATTGAAAAGGTAAAGTGCATGTCCCTCCATCCTTGAGCTTTGTGGTAGCTTTTAGAATTGTTTTACAGGCTGGAGCTGGAACACACACAAACAAACTGGACCTGAATGGTCTTCTTTTCAAACATCGTACAAAACACTACGACACAACTCCACAACCTTGGCAAACAAAAAAAAAATTAATTGAAAAACATCATTCTGCCTCTGGGCCCGTTGAACTATATCTTCAGCAGGAAAACAGAATCTTTTCTTCAAACCATAAAACTATCTGAAAACAGATTTATTCTTTCGCTATCACCGCAAAGATTGCTATATACATTAATACAGGAAACTTGCTTTCTTTTACCTGTTTTCTGGGATGAAATTCCTTTCTGGTTACACATTTTTGGGGGCAGAATAGAGAACTGAGCCTACATCTTTGTCCTTTTAAAACATTGTCCTATGCAAATTAGTTAACAATGTCCCCAAGCTGCAGCCATTTAATGCTTTTATTTCTGTAAATAATAAAAAAGCACCTAGGGCATAAAGCCACCACAGAAAAAATGAACTGATTTTACAACTGAGAGGGGTTTTTTTTGCCCCAGACAATTTTCCTCTTGGGGTTATTAGGGTAAAAAAAATGAGCACCCCCCCCCCAAAAAAAACACTGATTCAGGGAAGTTCTCTGAAGATCTATAGCCCCTTCCTCATTTCACAGAAATGTGACCTGATAACATTCCACAGAATTTTTTTTTTTAAAATTTTTATTGGAATTAGAAATATTTTGTCATTTATAACAATCAAATTACTTTAATATTCCAGTTCTAACCCCCTCCCTTCCCCCCCCCCCCCGTTTGTTGACTTCCAACAGTTTTCCAACCCTTTGTCTATTCTTCCCCTACTCATTTCAACTTATTTTGTCAATTAAACATATACTTTCACACTCTTCTAAGCTAGTCTATTATAACACAGTGCCAAGTCAATTTCCCTTCACTTATCAACTAACTAATACATTCCTGGCATGTTATTCAATAGTAATAATACTGGTAATATTCTCAATATCCTGTACTCTAACTTATTCATTCTAATGTCATCAATATGGGACAAACAATTTATCCCTCCCTATACATAACTTGAGTACTCATAAGTGATGAATACATTTATAAGTCAACCAATTTAACTTATACTCTATATGTTACTCTTTACTTCCTCTTATATCTCTTATCTTTATAACATAAAGTCAATCAATTTGACTCATATTCTACACATTTCTAAATATACCTATAAACACAATATACATTCGACATAAGTCAATCAATTTGACCCATGTTCTGCACATTTCTAAATATCGCTATAACCAAAAATACCTTCAGCATAAGTCAATCAATTTAACCTATATTCTATATGCTACTTCTCATTCCCCCCTTCTTGTATTCATGAATTTTAATTCTGTTAATTCTCAATTACACCCCTATCTGCCAGCAACATAATTAATTAATTAATTTCTATTCTTATATATCACATAATAACTATTACTTAATACTGTATAGAATAATCAAATAGAATAATTGCTTAGTAATTCTTCTTTAACTCTCCTCCCCCCGGTATAGTCACTTCTCTCTTCTTTTGTTTTTTTTCAATAATTTTCAAACTGCCACAGTTCTCCTCCCACCTCCCATTTTTTCACCAAATATTGTTTCAGCTTCTCCCAATCTGTGTTAAACTGTCCTGGATCAAGGTCTCTTAGTTTTCTTGTCAGTTTATCCATCTCCGCCATGTACAGCAATTTGTGAATCCAGTCCTCGATAGTTGGCACTTCTTGTACTTTCCACTTTTGCGCATACAAAAGTCTAGCCGCTGCTGTCATGTAAAAAAGCAATGTCCTATGTTGTGCTGGAATATCTTCCATTCCCAAGTTCAGTAGCAGGAGTTCTGGGTTCTTATTAACTTGAAACTGTAAAATCTCACTTATTACTCTTATTATTTCCCCCCAGTACTGCCTGACTACCTCACAAGTCCACCACATATGGTACAAAGATCCTTCATGCTTTTTACATTTCCAGCATTTATTAGACGTGTTCACATTCCCTAGCGCAATTTTCTTTGGTGTCAGGTACCAACGATAGATCATTTTATAGACATTCTCTTTAATGTTAGTGCATGTCGTAATCTTCAAAGTATTTTTCCACAAATATTCCCACGCCTCCATTGTTATTTCTTTATTAAAATTTATAGCCCACTTCACCATTTGCACCTTAACTACCTCTTCTTCAGTATACCATTTTAACAACACTTTATAGACCTTTGAAATTTCCTTTTTGTCTTCTTGTAAAATTACTTCCTCCAAGTCCGAGTTCTCCATTCTTATCCCTCCCTTGGCACAATCCGATTTATAAAGGTCTCTGAGCTGTCTATATTGAAACCAGTCATAATTTGGAGACAACTCTTGCGTCTTTATTCTTAATTTAGAAAATTCTATTTGTGTTATCTCCTTATACGTTAAACACTGTTGTTCATTATCAACAGTTCTCGGATCTATCGCTTCATAAGGAACCACCCAGGAGGGAATTCCTTCTTGTAGGTAATCTCTGTACTTTTTCCATATTGTGAAGAGGCTTCTCCGAATGTAATGGTGTAAAAACATAGAGTCCGCTTTTACTTTATCATACCATAAGTATGCATGCCATCCAAATATTTTTTTGTATCCCTCTAAGGCCAGCAATTTGCGATTTTTAAGCATCATCCAGTCCTTCAGCCAAACCAAGCAGATTGCCTCATAGTAAAGTCTTAGGTTGGGCAGTTGCATTCCGCCTCTCTCTTTCGTGTCCTGTAACACTTTCATTTTCACTCGAGGCTTTTTGCCTGCCCAAACAAAGTCCAATATCTTTCTCTGCCATTTCTCAAACTGCTTGGAATCCCGAATAACTGGTATTGTCTGTAACAAAAACATCACTCTTGGCAGCACATTCATCTTGACTGCTGCAATTCTTCCCAACCATGACAAATTCAATCTATTCCATTTAATCAAGTCTCGCTCTATTTGAGTCCACAATTTCTCATAATTGTTCTTGAATAGATCTATATTCTTTGCAGTCAGTTCAATTCCCAAATATTTCACCTTATTTGTTACTTCACAGTCTGTTATTTCCATAAATTGCTGTTGTTTTTGTTTAGTCATATTTTTACACAGTATCTTTGACTTCTTTTTGTTTACAAAAAAACCTGCCAAGTCTCCAAATTCTGTGATTTTTTCTATTACCCTTGGCATGTTTTCAATTGGATCTTCCACAATTAACATTATATCGTCTGCAAGTGCTCTGACCTTATAGGAAAAGTCTTTTATCTTTATTCCACGGATTGCATTATCTTCTCGGATCTGTATCATCAAAATTTCCAAAACCATTATAAACAACAGTGGAGACAACGGGCAACCTTGTCTTGTACCTTTGCCTATAGTCAATTTCTTAGTCACCTCGTCATTCACCACAATTGCTGCACTCTGGTCTCTGTAGATTTCTTTTACTGCTCTGATAAATCTTTCTCCCAACTGTAGCTGTTCCATAGTGGCGAACATAAAATCCCAGTTCAAATTGTCAAATGCTTTTTCAGCGTCCACAAAGAAGAACCCAACCTCCTTATCACAACGCCTATCATAATATTCAATAGCATTTATAACTGTCCTTAAATTGTCTCTGATTTGTCTATTCGGTAAAAAACCAGCTTGTTCTTCCCCAATAACTTCGGATAGCCATCCCTTTACTCTTCCCGCTAAGATCTTCGCAAAGATCTTATAGTCATTGTTAAGTAAGGAAATAGGTCTGTAATTTTTGACGTTAGTCAAGTCCTGTCCTTCTTTAGGGATCAATGAAATATTAGCTTAACTCCAAGTATCTGGAATTCTTTGGTCTCTCATAACACCATTGATCACTTCTTTTAGGAATGACACCAGTTCATTGACCATTACCTTATAAAATTTAGCTGTGAGTCCATCAGGCCCTGGCGCCTTACCCAGATTTGTTGACTGTATTGCCTTCCTTATCTCTTCCTCTGTCACTTCACTATTCAATTTATTTCTCCAATCTTCCGAGATCACTGGGAGCCTCATTTTCCCCAGATATGTCGCTATTGAATCTTTATTCACCTCTTTTTTATTATACAATTTAGCGTAAAATTTGTAGAAGGCTCTACTAATAGCAGTCTGTTCCAGATATACTTTATTATCCTCACATATTTTATTTATTGTCTTCTTCTCCTTTCTCTTCTTCAATTGCCATGCCAAATATTTCCCAGGTTCCTTCAAACGACTTCTGATTCATTCTCTTCAGATTCCATTCCAGTTCTTTATTATTCATTGCTGTCAACTGTTCTTGTAAAATTTTAATGTCTTGGTAAACTTTCTTCTTCCCTGGTCTTTTCTTTAGTAGTATTTCTTTGGCTTTTATTTTCTCTGTAATCTCCTGTCTCTTCTCCTCTTTTTTTTCCCTGGCTCTTCCGTTTAAGTCCATTAGTATGCCTCTAATTACTGCCTTATAGGTATCCCATACCTTGTTGGTTGGTACTTCTCGATTCATGTTGTATTGTATGAAGAACTTAGTTTCCCTTCTCAACATCTCCAAGTTTTCTCCCTCTTGCAACAAGTCCTCATTTATTCTCCATCCTTTCCTCTTAGTTCTTTCCCCAAACTTCCACATAATTGGATTGTGATCTGAGCCTACCATAGGCATTATTTCCACCTCTTTAGTCCATAACACTAAGTCCTTTGAGGCCCAGATCATGTCGATTCGTGATAAAGTAGAGTGTCTTGCGGAGAAAAATGTGAATTGTCTGCCCTTGGGATTCTGTATTCTCCATACATCTTCCAAAGTTTCCTGCTGCATTAATGCAAAAAAAGTTTTTGGTAGTAGTCCTCTTTTCTTTTGTGCAGTTGCTGATTTCTTGTCCTGCTCCAAATTTGTAACTCCATTGAAGTCTCCTGCAAGAATTATCTGGTCGTAAGAAAGTTCATCTAATTGCTTCCTCAAATCCTCAAAGAAGCTTTCTTTTGCTCCATTAGGTGCATAGATTCCAATCACCAGCACTTTCTTTAAATTCCATGTACATTCCACCGCTAAAAATCTGGCTTCTGGGTCCTTAAACACTAACTTTGGCTGCAGCTCCTCTCTAATATACAAGACCACTCCCCTTTTCTTCTTTTTTGTGGCCGCTGCAAAATGAGTGCCCAATTTGCTCAGTTTTAGATATTTTACATCCTGTTTTCTAATATGAGTCTCTTATAAACAATATCACATTTCTGTTTTAATAGCCAGTGAAAAGTACTTTTTCTCTTATTGGGTGAATTAAGTCCATTTACATTCCAAGATATAACCTTACATTCCATATTCATAGCCTTGTTGCTGGTAAGTCCTTTTCATTGTCCCTCATAAACTTTTCCATTTCAAATTCAGATCTGATGCGCTTTTTCACTCCTCCAAACTCAAATGCCAGTCCTTCCGGTAATTCCCATCTATACCTTATTTTCATGTCCTTCAAAATTTGGACTAAGGCTTTATATTTTTTCCGATCAAGCAACACCGATCTAGGTAACTCCTTCATAATAATCACCGTCTTGCCATCAACCTCCAATGGGTCTTGGAATTGCTTGCTCACAATAATTTCTTTCATATTTCTGGTTGTAAATTGCACAATCACGTCTCTTGGTAACTTCCTCTGGGTCGCAAATCTTGAGTTTATACGATACACCACATCTAGGATAGCCACGATTTCTTCTTCTTCCTTCCCCAGGTATCCAGCTAACACTTCAGCAACTTGCTCTTGAGCTGTCTTTCCCTCCATCTCCGGCAAACCGCGAAACCTTAGCTGCTTTTCCATATACTTGCTCTCCGCAATAGCCATTCTGCCCCTCATCGTCCTCATATCTGTCTGTTGCGTGTCTGAGAGATTCTCCATCGCCTTCTCCACCACGTTAACTTTTTGCTGTGTTGCTTCCATTCCCTTTTTCATTTCTGCCAATTCACTTTTAACTGTCTCTTTAACTTCTTTGATCTCTTTCACCAGCTCCTGCTGGACCTTTAACATTTCCGAAAATCTTTTGTCTAAATTTTCCATAGCCGTCTGCCACTCTTTTTTCGACATCGTGGGGCTTGACTTACCTCGCTCCCACGAGTCTGCTCGTTTCCTTAACTCCGTGGCACTTGGCTAAGTGTCCCTTTAATTTAATTTAATTCAAATGTCCTGGTTTCAAAAGGAAAAAAAAAAGCACTTACAAAATCCAAAATGCCGGGTGTCTTTTCTCTATGGTTTTTCTATATTTTTGTAATCCAATATGGCATACTTCCTCTTCTGCTGAAGCCCGTGCCCTTCCCTCTTTAAAGATGGCGATTGCCCTCTTCCTGTCTGCCTTAGGGCCGTCTCTCTCCAGCAGCTCTATCACAATTACGTACTTCCTGTTTCCCGTCTCCTCACAGCAGCTCTCGCGATGGTAGAAGCTTTCTCACAGTCTATTATCTCCTCACAACCACAGGTATGAACAACAATCCTCCAATTTCTCTAATTACTTCTTTTAGCTTAGTCCTTTTACTAATCTGTTTCTTGCCGAGTCTTCCTCTACTTTTAATCAAACTGTTGCAGTTTAAAAGTCCCCTTTAATGCTTCTTTACTTTAAGTAATTCGTCCCGTTTCAAGAGATAGTGATCTTTACCTTTTCAAACGTCTTTCTGGGTTGTAATCACTGCTTCAAACTCAGGTTCTCTTTCACCTTCTTTCCTCCTGTTGATGCTTGGGCATGTAGATCTTATGCCAGCCGTCACTGGCCCCAGAACTGCCGCAGAGATATAGGCCGACCTGTCTTAGGGTGGGACCTCAAGGGACGGGGGAGAGTCCGTTGCGCAGAACCCCCCCTCGCCCAAGATCAACGCGCCCTGAGGTACTTGAGCGTTCAAAGCCTGTTCTCCGCCTGAGAACAGGGGACCGCGGGCTTGTTTGCCCCCGCCGGTCACTAAAAACGGCAGCCCGGTCAGCTGTGCTCCCAGAGCTGTGTTAGACCTCCATGGATCCCAAACAGGAAGTCCTGTTCCACAGAATTGATGTGTTATTCAATATGGGGGGGGGGTCTACGCAAAAGAAAACCCCCACTGCATGTCAAAGTGGGTACCTGGGCTTTGGGGTTCTTGAAACAGGCTCTGGGAATTGTGAAACACGCTGACTTCTGCTTTTGTGGTTATTTGACTACCCCAAGATACAATGGGATTTCTCTTGGGGGATGTGCACCTCAAACACAATTATTTAAATTTCTTCACAGGGTTGTCATATTAATGTTTACATTTTGCTCATTTGAAGGCCCTCTTTCAAAAAACAGAAAACAGAAAATATATTAGCAATATTTGAACAAACTCTGACTGTGTTGAAGTTCATGCGGAATGTTATTTATTATTATTATTATTTTATTTTATCATATTAATATTCTGCCCTCCCCGCAAGTTCATGTTCAAGTTCATGCAGAATGTATGCCAATACTTTGAAGGATTTTTTAAAAAGATAAAATTCACCTCTGAGGATAGGAAGGAACAATTTCAATGACAAGAAATTGGAATTTAGGCTAAACGTTAGGAAAATGTATAGCAGTGATAGACAAGACATCACTGTGAGAAAAATGGACTATAAATATACTAAATAAAAATATAATGCAATAGAAGAGAGCTCTGTGTAAAGCAAGGTCTGTTTTTTCAACATATCTAAATTCTTTGATTGTGTAAATGGGTGATTTTTTTGTCCCATATCCATAGAAGACTTTTCAGACATGTGCACATTGTTCCTGAAGTTCCTAATACAATCTTTTTATTTACAAGAGCACAGATTTACAGGCACTGAGTGGTCAATAAGCAACACCAGCTGAGCCTGTTCTCCCCTCCCACCCAGCCAACTCAGGGCCAAGCTACATATGACGAATGACACTTGAACGGCAAGTGGATCGAGTGAAGGGCAAGTGAACAGGGAGAAATACACTTGCCGTTCAAATGTCATTCGTCATGTGTAGCTTGGCCCTGAGTCTCTGCACAGGAAGATCCAAAGCTTGCTCTATGCAGCTTCCCCAGTCAGACCAGGCAAAGATTTTTCAGCCACCAGCCGCTGAGGCCCGGTGCTATTCCCCGAGACATTCCCATTTGCTTGGGGCAAAAATTCATTGCCTAACTATCTTGAACACATGAAGTTGTCTTATAGTGAATCGGACTCTTTAGTCCACTGAAGTCAGTATTGTCTTCTTAGACTGGCAGTGACTCTCCAGGGTCTTAGACTGAGGTTTTTTGCATCATCTACCACCTGATCCATCCTGGGGAGGCTGGGGATTGAACCTGGGATCTTCTTCATGCAAAGTGAGCCACAGCCCCAATCCTTTATTAGGACCAACCACACTGTTATGTGTCATTAATTGGGTTGGCCTCAATATACCCTTGGCTTTTTGGACCCTTCTACACAGGCCTAGTGGGGGAAAGAGAAACTTGTTCTGGAGGGCTCACTTTATACATACTTGTATACAATACCCACATGCAATATGAATCTGAAGAAAAATGTTGAAATGGGTCAGTTCCACTGTTCTGTTCCCTACATGATTATTTTGACCACACAATTGGTCATTTACTTTGACAATACCCAAGCGCCGCTACCCACATTGTAAACTAGGGTGGCCAACATCCAGGTGGAGCCTGGAGGTCCCTCAGAATTTCAACTGATCTCCAGATGACAGAGATCAGTTTCCCTGAAGAAAATGGCTGCTTTGGAGGGTGGACTCTATGTCATTATACCCCTCTTAAGTCCCTCCCCTCTTATCTTTGCCAGGCTTCATTCCCTAATCTCCAGGAATTTCCCAACCTGGAGTTGGCAGCCTTATTGTAAACATATTTTTTATAATGAAAGAAGAAGAGTCAAGGCAATCACCACCATCTCCATCTTCCAATGATGCCAACTAACTGCTGAAGATCCCAATACGCACATGAGATTGATATCACAACACAAGACCACACATATTTGTGGAGGCATTCACAAGAATAGATAAAAATCTACTTACCAGTCAACATTTATGCTTCCTGTTTAGGAAAAACAACCACATATAGCTAAACATTTCTCTTTTTATACTTGCAATCGTTCTTAGACTAGGTTTGGATACACAAGTAGGGCAAACATGTGGGTCCTTCAGTATGATGTAACATGGGATTTTATTAAATGGATGCTAAGAATGAGTTTCATTTACAGTAGATGGTCTCTGCCATGGAGGGCATTTCTTCTTCTACTGAACATCTGTTTGCACAAGATCAATGCACAAACAGAAGAGGAAGCACACTCTGTGGCAGTAATGATCTAGCATGCAGAGAACTTGTTCATAGGGTCTAAGCCTATGATTGCGAAAGCTCAGGGCAAAGAAATAAATGAAAAAACAAACTGATTATAGCGTACAGCAACCGGGTCTACACAATCAGGTCATGATCAACTGCATTACAATAGGTTTTTTGGAGTGTACAAATAGATTTAAAAGCAAGAATAACCAAGTCATCTAGTGTATTTGAAATAAATTATGTGGGGCACATTTAGAGCACAGACTGCCTGAATAGAGTTTCTTCACATAAAACTCATTTAAAATAAAAAAATGAGACAGGAAAATAATATAATTAGTTTAATTTCTGAGAAGAAAGGAATTCATCATGAATCTGATTGATGGAGAAAGGATTAAGGAAAAGCACATGTTGGTATCAATGTCTTGTATTTTTAAAAGTATATCTCTGAAATTCTCTTTAAAAGAGTAACAATGTCTTGCTGGAATGGTAAAAGCAAGTGATTTCATAAACAGGAGCATGGGCAGAGAAAGGCAACATGCCTTTAAAAACTACTTTCTTTTAAAACCATACATAAAACATTTTCCTGACTAGATGTTGGTATAGTATCCCAAAACAACCTAGTCCTTCAAGTGGGAGACCTCTCAATCTGGCCGCTAGAAGAAATCATAATGTCCTGTTGTTAAAATGGTACAGGCAGATGAAGAAAAACAGGATCAAATAAGGATACTGAATAAAACAACAACAATGAAAACAAAAGTTTACATGAAGCTAAAACTCAACACTTAACTGATTGCAGGCTACACTTTATTGCTATGCGAGATCTCTCTCTCTCTCTTTGCTCAAGTTTATAGACTCTGCTCTGGCAAAGATGTTCTCCAGGACAGTACTGTCCTCTTTGTGCTTCTCTAAGACCACTGGGAAGCAAAGCATATAAGAGGCATTTTCCGTTTTGACATTTCTCCACCTTTCTTGGTTTGTCACCACTGGATAGGTTTGCCCGGTCTCCTGGGCCGAATCCACACGGCTCAAGTTTGCCACTATTTTCCCGCCATTTATGTGCTCCTCAGAGGGGCTGTTCACATACTCTCACCTCAATCCCGCCATTCTTTCGCATCTGTTGTGCTGCACCTCAGATGAGTTTGTCATGCTTTCCAATGCTTCTGTTGTGCAGTTCTCACCATGGATGTGAACAAATAGAAGCGGTTCACAGAGACTGCCCCCTCTTAACCACCCCCAATTCCTTGTTTCTTGCCTTTCCGGAACACCGTCCCTCTTTATCATTTTTATTACAGTACCAAGACGAATATACAAAACTTATGTTACCGAACCACTTATCAATAAAAAGAAAAATCATCGGTTATTTAAGAACTTTTAAAATACATTTCATGCCGTTTAAAAATTAATGTACAGAATCTGGCTACTTGCCATGTGATCATGTGGTTTTTACCGCCTAAGAGTCAGCAGAACTTTGCTTTATTTGTAGTTATATGACTGGGAATCCTATCTAATAGTGGAGTAATAATTTTTAAATGAACATCTCCATAGAATGGGCAACTGAAGAACATGTGCTCTGCAGACTCTACCTCTCCCAAAGGGCATAGACATAGCCTTTCTGCATAGGGGATTTTGTTGTACCTACCCTCAACAACCGCTGATGGAAAAGCAGAACACCTGGCCAAAGAAAATGCCCTTCTGAAATTATTTACTTCCACAGAGGCCAGATACTTGGTTGGCTCAAGAATACCTTTATCATTTATCAACACCCTCATTTTAGATGCACTAGAGATGTCAGATTGGCGCTTTATGTCTTCTATTCTTTAATTAACGCTTTGGCTCATTCAGCCCCCTGAGTTAGGACTGGAGCACCTGAGGAGAGAAACCTATTTTTGTAATATACCTATACACCACCTTAAGCCAGCTGGATTTAAATTCATCATGGAGAATCAGAGGGAGCAAACTTTGAGGATAGAAAAAAGCTTTCAGCCACATATGCATGGACTGGATACCCACCCTAGCTTCAAACCTCAGGTTTCCAGACTCCAGCCGAATCCAGATGTTTGATACACCCTTGGGAACTTGTAGCACAGCTCTCAAAAATCTGGACTATGCTCTTTCTTGAGGATTGAAACAAGAGAAGGGAGGACCTAAAAATGTTCCATATAGCATCTGCGCTAAAGTTTTGGCCTTATACAGCTTTAATGCTGCTGGAACAAAATAGCCGCCCTGGGTACGAAAATTTTTTAATATGGCATTTGCCGATCTTTCCCCTTGCTCAGCAACATATTGGCTGTGCTTAACCCTTGAGCCATTTGCTTGTACAATCACTCCCAAGTATTTAAAGCTATCTACTTGTTCAATCTGATGGCCATTGATAGCCCAGTATATTTGTTTCGATCTACTCCCGAATGCTATGATTTTGGTCTTCTGATAACTGATATCCAGGAGCTCAGTTTCGCAAAACACAGCCATTTTCCCAAGGGCTCTCCTTAAGCCAGCTGGGGTTCTAGATAAGAACACTGCATCATCAGCATACAGTAACACAGATACATGCCAGTTTGCGAGTTTAGGGGGGTGAAGATCTGGAGTATTGAGCCAGCCAGCCATATTATTGATGTAGAAACTAAGTAAGACTGGGGCTAGCAGGCAACCCTGCCTGACACCTCTTAGGGTTCTAATGGAGTCAGTGAGGTGACCAAGTCTACTACATCTCACTCTTAGGAAGGTATGTTCATGCAAGGCCCGCAATAAGAACAGAAGTCTTTTGTCTATATTGGCACATAGGAGCTTATTCCAAAGCCGAGGTCTAGATATTGAATTAAACGCTGCCTTAAGGTCAACAAAAGCAGCGTATAATGAAATTGTTCCCCTGGCTGAGTATTTTTCAATAAAATGCTGTAAAGTCAGACAGTGGTCAAGTGTGAACCTGCCTGACCTAAAGCCTGCCTGTTCATCAGCCAGTATATTTTCTTGTTCTAACCAATCCTGGAATTTTTCTGACAGATGACCTGCATAAAACTTGCTTATAATATTTAACAGGCTGATTGGTCTGTAATTGGAGGGATCCTCCTTCGTACCCTTCTTATATAGTGGAACCACTATGGCTGTACCCCAAGACTTGGGAATACGGCCTGTATTATCAATATATGTAAAAAGGGGAGCTAGAAAGGAGGCCCACCAGACTTGAACCATCCCTCTTTGCCAAGCAATTCTTATGGTCCCAACTCTGTCCGAGGCATGCCCGCATCCCTGTCCATTTTTTTTTAAAAAGGGTGCTTTCCTAGCGCTATTTCACAATCCCGTTTCAATTCCCAACCGGTTTGGGAAGTAGCGTTGTAAAAATCCTGTGGAGGCATGGGGGGGGGGGGCACCATTTTCATTACAGTGAATAATGTTTTACTGCCGAAGGACAGCCTAGGTAATTTCAGATAAGCGGACTGTGGCTGCAAAGGTTGACTCTTTCCAGTTTTTTAAAAAATTTAAATTATTGCTATAGTGAAAAATCGCTATCCTATAAATATAGTTGAGTGGTAACACAGTAGTTTGTGATAATTGGCCATGCAAACACCTGTGTCCCACCAATGTCCGCAATCTTTTTCAGTGACCCATTGTGCTCTCCTGGGGCTCTCTGATCAACAGAAAATGCTACTTCGGTCTTGCATGGCCTGAGCGTGCAATGCAGTGTGGTGTTTTCTATGAATCAAACGCATTTGCAATACAGCAGAAAATTGATATAGCAGAAATCTCTCATTAAATTTTTTAAAAAACATCATGTCATCATCCGCGGCTTGTAGAATCCGCAAGGAATGTGCAAAGTAACATCTGCTTTTATTTCTAACCCTGAAAGCCCACACTTTTGTATGTATATTGCCAAGTTTTTATATAATTATATATTTATATAATTATTTTTATAAAGTGGTGTATTTTGTGTATGATACTCACTTATGTTTTTTACAAGTCTGTACTGGTTTTTAACTGTAAATAAATCTGACTGACTTTCATGTCATCATCAGCGACAGTGGATCTAGACCCGGCCCCTTATGTGAACAAAGTACAGTGTGACGCTGACTTAGTAAGAAAGGGAATGTGAACACAGCCTGGGACATTGCAAGATAGAATCCAGCGCAATAAATGTGCAGGAAAACCGGAAGGTAGGGAAGTGTGGATTCGGCTCTGGTAATAGGAGGCACCTGCTGCTGCTTAGGGGCCCAACGGGAGTAAAAATAATTAAAGCCATAGTCTCTTAGTGGCCCAGAAAGAGTAAAAATAATTTTTAAATTGCCATCATGGTGACAGTGTGACTTCATTTCTAGGCTGAACCTGGAAGTGATATCACACCACTCTATGATTCAGCAGAAACTCGTATGGTTTTACCAAAGCATTTCTGCTGAATCTTAGAGCAGTGAGACATCACTTTTGAGTTTGGCTCAGAAATGCCATCATGGCTGCAATGGTGCCTCCACATGTCCCCGCCTCCTGCCAGTTGCCAGCTGGCAACTCTACCTCTTGAGAATAAGTGCCAAGTAATTCATTACCTATAGCTGAAGCAGGCAAGCTTAGGGTTGCCAGGTCCTCTTACCCTCCCAGTGGGAAGTGTGCGTGTGTGTGGGGCGGGGCGGGGCGGGGACGGGACTCAGCACTCACCTTTTTTGTTCTCTTCGTGCTCCTGGGACTGCATGATGATGTCACTTCTGGGAAGTGATGTCATTGTGCAGGCCCAGAAGCATGTGCAAGCTTTGCACAAGGCCAATTTGGGGCCAAACGGGTCTCATGTGAAGCGAGGGAGCACTCCGAGGGCAGCATGATGACATCACTCCCGGGAGTGCACCCAGGAGGCCTGTTCCCCTGCCTTCCCCCCCGCCCCTCCAGCCAGTTGAGTGGTGACAGGGGGCAGAGGCTGGGAGTGGGGGGGGGATCCTCCACTCTCACTGGGGGAACGGCAACCCTAGGTAAGATTAATCAAACCAATTGACCTGTACTTTCTTTGGGGTAGATTTTTCTTTTAATCTTCCCCTTACACCCTCTGGGTAGTTTGCTGCCACCAGAAATATATTATTCCAAAATATTTTATTCAAATTTCCCCTTTGGTAACGTGTTTAAGTGTCAGGCTCCTTCGTGGTTCTATGTGGCCCTGAGGATATGAATGGGATATAGCAAGGACAGCTACACTGGGATATAACAAAACAAAATAAATGTTTATTTTTCAAGAAGCGTATTGGTTTCATAAAAGTAGTTCTTAGTTCTTAAAGTTACTTCCTATAAACTCATTCACACAGATCTCTTCTAAGGCTTCACACACAGTTAGCCTCCTTCACTAGACTCAATAGTTCTCTCACAAATACTTCAAATATAGGCAGCACACAGCTAGCCTCTCTTTCTCTGACTCTCATTCACAGAAATATTAAACCTGCTCAGGCAGCACATAGCTGGCCTCTCTTTCCCTGACTGAGTGTCCTTTCACAAACATGCTCAGTTCAGGGGGAAGAGGCTGGGAGTGGGGGGGGGGGATCCTCCACTCTCACTGGGGGAACGGCAACCCTAGGTAAGATTAATCAAACCAATTAATGCTACAATGGAAAGTGTTTCCTCAACCTTCCTTTATTAACCCAGTACTGCTTTTTTTCTAACGTTCCAATTCAGCTTAAATCCACTGGTAGTTACAGCATAGGAGGGACATAAAGTTAACTTGTGGTCTATTAAAGACTTGCTTGTATGGTTCTCTATCAGAAACAAGAGTTTGTGTTTCAAGAAAACCAACTGTTTCGAAACCATTCATGAATCTTTATTGCCCCATCAGTACGAAACTGATACAGGAGAAAAAGGCACAAGCATTAACTGTCAGGCTAGAACAAACAGAACTACTTTTGGTACACCAAGAGGCTTGTTTGAAAATACATCATAGTTAGAATCACAAATAAGTGCAATATTTGTAGAGAGGAAAAATCTAGGCTTCTCCTCAAACAGCTGACAAAGTTTTGTGCCTCCAGGCAAAGCAACCAGTCTGTTTGTTTTTCTCCTGTAGTTTTCAAACAAGCCTCATTCAGACCTTCACCGACTGCATATGCTGTTCCCAGCCAACATGTGCTCATACAGATATCTGCATTGGGAGCCTGCAAAAGGCGGCATCTTGATATCAAGAAAAGCATCCGGCATAGATTAAATTATACACACATAACCTCTATGCAGTTCCTTCCAATTAATATGCTGTGGTCAGGAGTAGTGTGTGAAAAGGGCTACTACAGTCCAGAGAACCTTGGGGCTCCTTGGAACCTTTAACAAGGCTTCTTCAATGGTCAGCAGTGCTGGACAAGCTTCTCTGAAAGTCCACCATTACCCATCTTCCTCTGCAATGTGTAACTTCAAGGGAGTGCTGGATAGGGCCCATGCTATAGACAACATCGGAGTTTCATAATCACATGTAATTTGAGCCCCCTTGAAAACTTGGGAAACAAGACAGGCACGATACAGGTACCTGTCATTTTTCCCTACAGAGAAGGGAGTTAAGCTCTCCCTTCCCCATCTTTCCATATAAAACCACATTTGGAGCTCTAGTCATGGAATTCAAATATCATGTGTGGTTTGACCCTAGGTCATGCTGTGATGTCATAGCGGCCATTTTATTTGCACTCTTATGCCTTTGCACATACAATGTTTATATCAAATGCATTTGGAGCTGACACCTCCAGGGGATAGCACAGTCCACCTGCATGTACAAGGGAAAAGGAGAAGATAGGACATATTTGGAGAATAATGTTTTTCATGCCATTATACCAAAGTGAACATAGAACTCTGTTTTGACTTAAAGGAGCAAAGTTTGTCATGCTTTGTCACAACCACTGATTTAAGAAGGTAATTTACTCTTCCTGGATCAATCTGAGAGGAAAAGCCTCCAGCATTAGTTACAATTCTTGCTTTGCACATCAAACTATATGAACAAGTATCAATGACAAGTTCAACACCATCACAAAGGAATACTGATGTATGCATATTGTGTAGACCTAATCCTTCTTGCTTCCCAAGGAAGTCAGGATATAAACCCAGAGGAGTTAGCCGTGTTAGTCTGTAGTAGCAAAATCAAGAAGAGTCCAATAGCACCTTTAAGACTAACCAATTTTATTGTAGCATAAGCTTTCAAGAATCACAGTTCTCTTCGTCAGATGCATACCCTCCATGCATTTGATGAAGAGAACTGTGATTCTCGAAAGCTTATGCTACAATAAAATTGGTTAGTCTTAAAGGTGCTACTGGACTCTTTTTGATTTAGGATATAAACCATGCATTTAAAAGGCTTTTGTCACCTAGGGGCTATGTCGGACTGCGTTACAGCTCAATAAGCACACCAGTGTAGTGTGGTCTACTCTATGGCAGCGGCAGTGAAGGGGCGGGAAGGCGAGCAGCGAGGCAGTCCACTTCCCCGCTTGCCTCCCCACTTCCCCACCTGCCGCGGCATCATTATATACTGTAATAATAATAATAAAATAATAATAATGTAATAGAAATAAAGTGCGCAATTGCATTATCCTGAAACAACTCCCCCCCCCCCCCCACGCCGAAGTCCGTGGAAAAATTGTCTTCCATAAAACCGGTCCCTGGTGCTAAAAAGTTTGGGGACCACTGTCCTACATCCTACTCTGAAACTCTAACCACTACATTATGCAGGCTGGAGGGGGGGAGTTGCTGTTCAACCATAGCTAACAGCCAGGCCTGGATGAGTCATACAAATCATGTGGTACCAAGGCACTCGGTGGCTGCCTCTAGGCCTCACCCCAATGAGTCCCCTTAAAGGCCCAAACAGTCCTGGACAAGGCACAGCCCCCTCCCTAGGCTTGCCATTCCCCCGCACACCCCAGGCAGCGTGGTGCAGCCCTGTGCCCTCCTGCGGCGCACTTCTGCACCCTGCATTGGGCCCATTTTGGGGAGCGCGCATGTGCTCCCAGGCCACTCTTTGACCAGTGTGATGATGTCACTTCCTGGAAGTGACGTCATCGTGCACACCGTGAGTGCACAGCACATGCAATGGAGAACTCCAAAGCCAACTCAGGGTAAGTGCCAGTGTCCCAGTCTCCCACTGGGGGACTTAAGGGACCTGGCAACCCTCCCCCTCCCCCTGTCTTTTATTGACAGAAATCAAGCCTGGATATATTGGCTGACCTGTCATGGTTGACTAGCAACAGCTCTGAGGACATCTGGTTAAAGCTACAGAAAACTCTTTTTATCATTTTGGGTTTTTTTTAAACCCCCAATGTATTTTTTTTTTAGAATTCAGATTTTTCATCAAACTGCTGGAATTTTGCAGGTGTGCAGGAAGATCTATCTTGTTCGTTCATGGCTCTGGTCTCCAGATTTAAGTATCCTCAGATCAGGACCACTTGGCTATTAGTATATAAGATTGATATATACTATGTTTTACTATTATTTATTGTCAGCTTGTCTCACTGAGAAATTTAACATTATTACCCCATCCATGGATAATTATTTATAATTCATCTGACTCACTGAGAAACGTAATTTCATGATAGACAGTTGTTTATAGTCTGCTCGAATCACTGTGATACATAAAATTGTAGCAGAACATTTATGTAGGTAAAAAAACATAAAACAAAATTATAATAAAATATTAAATATTAAATGAAAGGGGTTCAGAGAGAGACACAAACAGGGAGGGCCAGTGAGATTTAATAAGGGAGTGTGAAACAAATCAAAAGTCTTCACCTGCTGGTGGAAGACAATGATAGAGGGAGACAGATGACTCTCCCTGGGGAGGGAATTCCAGTTCCGGAGTATTTAGTGCTGTGAATGAGAAGGCTCTTTTTCCGGTTGCCACCTGTCTAACCTCATATAGGAGTAGGTGGTCCTTACGGTATGCTGGTGCCAACTCATATAGGAGCTCTAAAGGTCTATACCAGCATCAATGTAAATGGTGTTGTTCCAAGGCAGGAGTGATATGGATCCTATGACTCCCCCTCCAGTCAATGTTCTGGAAGCAACATTCTGTGACAGCTTTAGCATTGCAGACCATTTTCAAGGGCAGCCCCATGTATATGCCATTCCATATGGGTGCTGAAAGACCTTGGCCTCTGGCCTGTGAGGTGCCACGAAGGTCCATCTTATCCCCTATGCTTTTGAACATCTACGTGAAACCACTGGGTGAGGTCAGCAGAGATATGGGCTGAGTAGTCACCAATATATAGA
Organism: Eublepharis macularius; assembly: GCF_028583425.1. Classification (NCBI taxonomy): domain Eukaryota; kingdom Metazoa; phylum Chordata; class Lepidosauria; order Squamata; family Eublepharidae; genus Eublepharis; species Eublepharis macularius. The sequence continues at coordinate 40,568,204 of NC_072791.1, forward strand.
TGACATTCAGCTCTATCTTGCACTTCTGATGGATCTCAGGGAGACTGTAGATACCCTAAACTGGAGTCTGGAGGTAGTTTTAGGGTAGATGAGGGGTAATAAACTGAAGTCTAAGCCCAAAAATTGCTACTGGTGAGCAGGACGTCTGCCTGATATTTATATATTCCTATATTATATGTCCCCTGTTCTGGATGGGGTTGTACTCCCCTTGAAAGAAAAAGCCTGTCGGTTCCTGGACCCAGAGTGACCGCTGGATAAGCAAGTGGCACATGGACAGGAGGACTTTTTACTGGCTTCAGGTGGTTAGCCAGCTGCAGCCTTTCTTGGTCAGAAAATATCTGCTTACTGTAGCGCATGCCCTGGTAACATCTAGATTAGATTACTGCAATGTGCTTTACAGGGGATGGCCCTTGAAATGTGTTTGGAAACTTCAGTTGTTATAGAATGCTGCAGCTGACTGGAGTAGGTTATAGAGTCCATATCATCCCAGTCTTGGTCCATCTATGCTTTCTCCCAATCTGTTTCCAGGCACAGTTCAAGGTGCTGGTTTTGACTTTTAAAGCCTTATACATGTAGGACTATAAATCTTGGACCTTTGACTATACAAATGTACCTGACTGCTAAAGTCATCTTCTAAGGCCCTGCTTTGTATGCCCCCACCTTCTGAGATTATGCAAGTGGCAACCTGACAAAAAGCCTTCTTTTCAGTTGAGGTACCAAAGCTATACAACTCTTTGTCTTTATGTGTTCCCTTTTGTTACTTTTTTGTTTCATCTGATTATCTCTCAGTGATCACTCCTTTCTGCCGTATGTTTTAATTATTATTCCTACATTGTACATATATATATATATATATGTTTTGATTTTAATTGTTTTTATGACAAGTTTTAATAACACTTTGTTTTAACTATTAGCCACAGTTGGTGGCCCTCATTGGGCAGAAAAGCGGAGTACAAATTTTATTTTATTTTTTTTTAAAATTGCATATACTCACAAAGTCTGTGTGCCTTGTGGTAGGCTGGGGATGAAATGAATCTCTGTGCAGGTAATTTTGAAGTGGTCCCAACTAGAACAGTCACAATGTGATGGACACACATCCACACCTTTAGTTACCAGTCCCATTTTGAGCAACAGCAGCAACTGAAGGAATTCTGGCAAGCACAGCATCTTCTTAAACCTAGCGTTGCAATTGCTTCATTTCCCTCTATGATCCTTCTCCAGACAGGGATCACAGGAAAACCTTGTATTTCTTCTGAAAACACACCTCCAATCGATCCTCTCTGAAGGGAAATGTAACCGTGTAAGAAGCAAAAATGCAAAGACATTGTTCCAAGCACACGCGCATGCACACACGCTTTAGCATACTCCAAGTCAGGGCTTTTTTTCTGGGAAAAGAGGTGGTGGAACTCAGTGGGTTGCCCTCGGAGAAAATGGTCACATGGCTGGTGGCCCCGCCCCCTGATCTCCAGACAGAGGGGAGTTTAGATGGCCCTCAGGGGGCGGGGCCACCAGCCATGTGACCATTTTCAAGAGGTTCCGGAACTCCGTCCCACCACATTCCTGCTGAAAAAAGCCCTGCTCCAAGTTAACTCTACAAAGTATATTTGTATGCATTTCATCATCACCTGCAGCACTTTTAGGACTGGCTCTATAAACCTCCTTCTATCCCAGGGAGATATGTGAAGCTCCATCCATCATTCTACTTCCATAAACAGGATCCTACAATCTTCCATCCTATGCTTTCCCATCCACAATTTTCTAGTAAACCTATTCCCCCTAGGTGCTGAATTGTGTAGAGGACTTTCTCATTTCCTGGCTTCTCGTGGGAGCTGCCTCCTACTAGTGCTGCTAACGCCATACTCACAAACCAATTTCCCTTAAAAATAGAAACCCTTATGCGGGCTGCTGAAATGAAATGAAAAGGGGTCGGGGTGCCTGATTTTATGTTATTAATATTCATTTCCATAATGTGTCCTATTTAAAGTAACTTTTAGTTGTATTGACTTTATGCCAAGCCTTGGAAATAAGAGAAAAGGTAACCTACAAATAATAGACTTTGGGAACTATGCATGAGGCAGCAGATTACAGACATGTTAACAAAGGGAGACAGAGACTGGACAGGTTTAAGTCAGGAAACCTTATCCATTTTATTCAGTTCACTAACAGGATCTACACATAGATGTTACCAGAAGAAATATTTAAAATGTTATAAATGCAGAGTATATGTTGTAAAGATATAATTATTAATAGTAGCAATATTACACGGGAAAATATTGACAGAATCATTCCAACCTCTGCATTACCTCACAGCCTGACTCCCCTAAACAGTAAATCCTAGAGGCACCCCTTTGTACTTAACCTCCCAATCCGTATTTGCTCACTTCACCAGCCCATTTGTCAACCATTTGTTATCTAGGAGACTCAGGTTCAGTTCCCTGTCTGGTTGGGTAGCCTTAGGCCAGTTGTTCCCTACATTGCAAGGTTGTTGTGAAGATATTAAGAGGGAAGACCAAGCCCACGTACCCCATCCTGAGAGCCCTCAAAAGTTACATCTCAGGATCGTCCCCCTAAGATACGCTCAACAGCATCTGTTTTCTGTTCACTGGTTTTGGTTGGGACCTTGGGAGGCTTGGAGGTAGGTGTGGCAGGCAAAAATTCAACCGGTGTGTCCAGGCGGTTAGGGAAGCAGTAAACTGTGCCCTGCTGAGGAGCAGTGGGGACGTCTTCCCCTGCCTGCCCCGCTGCCGTTACACGCGCCCTGCCATAGAAATACCTTCGGAGGATAGGAGGCGGCAGCAGCCCCCTGCCCACCTGCGGTCTTCCCTGCAGCGCTCTCCGCCGCAACGCCGCTCCTCACCTGGAGTCAAAAGTCTTCAGGAGTCGCCTGCAGCGGACGCCTCTGGCCTCTTCTCCCCGCTGCGGGCTGAAGAGAAGCGGGCGAGAGGCGGCAAAGCTCCTTCTCAAAGCCGCGCCGCGTTCTTCGGGCGCCACCATCCCACTTTGCTCACTTGCAAAAAGTCCACTTACTCCGAACGAGCCAATCCCGCCCCTCTCGGACTCCGGCGGCTTCCAGCGCTGGCTCTCGGTCGACACCTCGTGGCGGCGGCCCAGAACAGTCTAAGCAGAAACGCCGCCGCTCCAACTGTGGGCGGCTCTCGGGCTGAAAGGCGCGCAACTGAAGCCTGTCCAAAAGTGCTGTGGGACGGCCTTGGTCCTCAGCCGCCCTGAGCCTGCGTGCGGGGAGGGCGGGATTAATATAACTAACAAAACTCAACTAGGCTCTTGATAGGAAAGAGATGATAACAATAACAACAACAATATGAGTATATACCACTTCTCTGGACAGATTAGTGCAGCACTCAGAATAGTGAACAAAGTCAGTGTTATTATTATCCTCACAGTACACCTGGGGAGCTAGGCCTGAGAGGAGTGACATACTTCATGGCAGCAATGGGAGTCAAACCAGCAGAGTGCTGGCTCGGAGCCCAGCCACTTAATCACTGTGCTATAGAAACAGAAAAGAATAAGGATCCAGTAGAACCAATAAGACTAACAAAATTTGTGGTAGGGTATGAGCTTTCCACAGCGCACTTCTTCAGATACCTTCTGTGCTACAGAAGGATGCGTTGGAGCTGTCGTTACTGGGTGGCGACGCAAGCGAAATCAGCCCGTGTTCAGTGGGGCTCTTGATCCAAGGGCCAGGCAAGTTCAATTCTGCTTTGCCATGAAGGCTGAACTGAGTCATCTTAGGCCAGTCACTTTTCCCCTCAGCCTAATTTACTTATAGGTTGTGAGAGTAGGTGAGCTCCCCATTTGGGCACTTCTGGAATTCTGAGGATCAAGGAAAGGGCACGATCTCAAAATGGCTTTCCTGGGGCTGGGTTTACAAATAACAACATTCGATTTATATGCTGCCCTTCAGGACAACTTAATGCCCACTCAGAGCTGTTTATAAAGTATGTTGTTATTATCCCCACAACAAAACACCCTGTGAGGTGGGTGGGGCTGAGAGAGCTCCAGAGAGCTGTGACTAGCCCAAGGTCACCCACCTGGCTTCAAGTGGAGGAGTGGGGAATGAAACCCGGCTCTCCAGGTTAGAGTCCCACACTCTTAACCACTACTCCAAAATGGCTGTCCAGCCACAAGAGCAGTGTGCTCCTTATATGATGGAGGCAGCTTTTTGGGACTGGGACTGGGTGTTCCCTTCAGACAGAAAGATGAGTTTCCTGGGTTCTTTAGCACCTCATCCACCAGGAAGATGGAGGAAAGAAGGGACTGATTCTCTGCTCTGAGGAAGAGATGCTTCGTCAAAGAAGCTAATGAGTGCTTGGCCCTTTGGTGGGTGTCATGAAGGTATCCATGTTGATGTCTTGAGGATCGTCGATGTAATGGAATTGGAAAAACCATATATGTCACCTTAAACTCTTTGGAGGACAGGTGGGATAAATATGTGATGATTAGTAGGAGTTTATAATACTGATATAAAGGATGGACCAGGACTGGGGGAGACATGGACTCAAACTCTCATTTCTGGACGAATCAGCTTACTTCACAAGTCCTTCCTACTATTAAAACATTGATGAATGCTCACGAATGAGAGGTGAGAATCCCACTAGCAGCAGCAGGTCACCCCTTCCGTTTAAAATTAAAACTCTCTCCTGCCCCGTATAATATTGAATCTCTCACAGTTCCTGGATTCAGAGCTTTAAGATCAGACATCATCAAAGGAAATGCAACGTTTGCTCATCTGACTCATGCTGAAGCCATTGGAGTTCCATGAAAGAAAAAAAGGTGGCATTTGAATCAAAAGCTTAGGGACCAGGTCATACATTTTAAAATTTATATTTATTTATTTAGATATTTATACCCTGCTTTTCAAACCGGGGAGGGGGGGAAGCAGCTGACAGCATCATTCTACCCTTCTCCATTTTATGCATACTAATCTTGTGAGGTAGATTGGACTGAGGCACAGTGAGTGGCCAAAAGCGACCCAGCAAGCTTCCATGGCAGAGTCGGGATTTGAAAATTATGCCCAGATCCTAATCTGAGAATCTAACCACTACACCATGCTGGGTTCTGCCATTTGGCAGCAGACTGTCAGACGTATCCCACTCCGCACTGTGACTTTTCCAGTAGCCCCAGAACAGCACCAAAGGGTCTGTATTAACAGCCGCCAAATGTTATGCCAGTACAAATCTGCATTTGCCAGAAGGTTTGAGACGCATATCTACAATGCTCCAAAAGAGGTGTAAGAATGCAGCGTGGGTCATAAAAGATCTTACATTAACTTTAGTGGGGTTCAGATTTCACCACAAAAATGTGCTTTTAATTGCCAATTTTAAAGTTCCATAAGCATTAGTTTTAAAGCTCATGTCTTCCCTCTCCAAGCAAATAACCGGGTTTTATTATTGTCATATGTCAACTGTACCACCACCCCAGCTTTTCATAAATGCTGCGTTAAGATTAGGATGATTTATAATCCTGATTTAAATTCTAGTTGTGTGATTTTCTAAACCCAAGCAGTTGAGCAGCTTATCCTGCTAGCCTGAAATCTGACAGGGAAACTGAATCTGCTCAGGCAGTTACTGCTCTTACCTTCGTGGGGCAAAGGGTTTTGTTCTGCTTGCTCAGGACTGGGGTATGGGGGGGGGGTTGTTCTTTCCCTGTTAAACAAAGTGGCTCTGTACAGATGCAGGTCAGAAGAAGCCTGCTTCAGACCCTTTGCATTCTCCAGTTTGAAAAACTGGAGCACATCATAGGCCACCTGAAAAAAGCAGGGCAATTGAGAGCATCAGTTCCAGATGGGTTAGTCTGTAGCAGCAGAATAAAACAAGAGTCTGGGATACATGTTTCCAACGAAGTGAGCTCTGACTCATGAAAGTTTATGCTGGAATGATTTTTGTTAGGTTTCAGGATGCCACTGGACTGTTGAGAGCATTGTTGTTACACAAGGGTGTTTTTCTCTCTCCCTCAATTACAAAGGCAAGTGCAGTTCCATGAAAACTGTCTGTGGTTTGTGTTTACATTCAATGTAATGTGCACCCTGATACTCCTTTGTTGAACTACAGCAGTGATCCCCAATGCTGTGCCCATGTGTTTTCTAGCACCTATTTTGTTCTTCCCCAAAGTAAAGAGCCAATCATGGCTTTGCTACTGGAGCACTGTAGACCCCTACCTTGTGTCTGCAGGGCAATGCCCATTTGGAAACAGCTGTCTCCATCACAGAAGGATGCTTAGCTTGAATCCTCCCAACATTCTGAATTGCCACCAGCCCCCACACAGCAGCCATCTGTGGTGGCACCCATTACCTGTGCTCAACCTTCCCAAAATGCTCATAGGTGACACAGGTTGGGAATCTTTGCATTACAGAGTACACATTACACTACAGAGTGCACATTATTTTATTTGCAAAATGTATACCCTGCCTTTCTGCCTTCATGAGGGCCACCAAGGTGGCTAACAGATTAAAAACATACATAACACAACAGTGTTTAGTTCTTGTGGCCCCTTCTTACATGCCTAGGGTAATGCCAAGCCACCTTGGGGTCAGGTAGCAATTTTCCACAGGCCAGTTCGGCTAGGGATCCTGATAGTGTTTTGCCATCTTCTGGGCATGGAGCAAGGGTCACTGGGTGTGTGTGGCGGGAAGGGGAGATAGTTGTGAATTTCCTGCATTGTGCAGGGGGTTGGAATAGATGACCTTGGAGGTACCTTTCAACCCTATCATTTTATGTTTCTATGATCATAAAACAAAAATGTATCATTCAAACAACTAACAATGTTTTAAAATACACATGCAATTCAATAAAATATACATACATAAAAACAACAATTAAAAATGGCAGGAAGAAAGGATTACTGAGGAAACACCAGATGAAACAAAGAAGTCTTCACCCACTGGAGAGAGCAACAGAAGGGGACAGATGAGCCTCCCTAGCAAGACAGCTCAAGTTTGGGCACCACCACTAAGAAGGCCCTCTCCTGAGTTGCCACCCATCTAATCTCAAAAGATGGGGTACCTTAAGCAGGGCTTTGGATGATGACTGTAGTAGTCAGGTAAGCAGGTTCCTGATAGAGTTAGATCATGTGGTATAGCTGGTGGGTTACTAACCTCCAAGTGGGATCTGGTTGCCTTCTGGAATTACAACTACTCTCCAGAGTACCAAGAGCAGTTCCCCCGGAGAAAATGGCTGTTTTGGAAGGCAGAATCTATATGGAATTATACCTTGCTAATGTCCCTCATCTCCACCCAGGCTCCACCTCCAAATCTCCCAACCTGGAGATGGCAACGCTAGCTGCTGGAGCTCAGCTTTATCAGGAAATCATGCTTATGGTCTCTCACATGGAAGCAATTCCCTTTACCCTAGGGTTGCCAGTTCCAGGATAGGAAATTCCTGGAGATTTGGGGGATGGATCCTGGAGAGAGTGGGGTTGGAAGTGGGGAGGGAGCTCAGCAGGGTATAATGCCATAGAGTTCACCTTCCAAAGCTGCCATTTACTCCAGGGGAATTCATCTCTGTAACCCGGAGATCGGTTGTAATTCTTAAGAGATCTCCAGTCAGCGCCTGTAGGTTGGCATTAACCCTGTATGTGTGCGGGGGGGGGGGCTTTTTTGTGTCCGTCATGTCTAAATCCAGGTGTAGGGAAATGATTTTTAATTGTACTGCCAGAAGTTCAAAAAATGACAAGCCTCATCCTGATTCAATCAATATACGTGTTATGCGGAAGAGTCTTACAGGGTTCAACATTGCTGCTCCGCCGTGCACGGTTATTTGGGAATACCCGCCGTTAACTACAGCGGGATTTGTTTCAGAGGGCCAAGCTACACATGACAAATGACACTTGAACAGCAAGTGTATTTCTCCCTGTTCACTTGCCTTCCACTCAATCCACTTGCAGTTCAAGTGTCATTTGTCATGTGTAGCTTGGCCCTGAGTTACAAAACAGAGATACGAAGGAATGTATTCTCAGTTAAAAGACAATTTAATTTATATGTAATCATAACCTTTTCCAATAGCATCCAATCTATCACGTAGGTTAGTAAATTTTAACTTCTAGGCTTTCTCATCAGATAAGATCTTCCGCAGGCAACGGATCCGAACCTCTGTTTGCAGGAGGCGCGTCTATTAGGAGACTCCTGGCCCTTTAAGAAGTGGGCCTGGCCTGCAAGACAAACGCCTTGCTCTCACACTACCACCCCAGGGCGCGTGCGTAAAACGCTTCAGGCCGTTCGTCGAGCAGTTCTCGCGATTCATCCTGGGAGTTGTAGTTGCTCAGTCGCTTAAAGAAAAGGCCGCTGCGGGAGCTGTGAACTACGATTCCTATGATGCTGCGCGCAGGGGCCGCTGCCGCCGGTGAGGCCGCTTTCTCTCAGTGGCAGGGCGGCTAGTTCAAGTTGCCATAGCGGCGGGGTGGGGAAGGAGCTGGCTGGGTGCCGAACGGTTGGAGCCGGAGGCGGCAGCGAGGCATGATTCAGGAGTAAAGGGTAAGAGGGGGCGAGGTGGTGCTAGAATGCGCCCTCATCGGAAGAGCCTGCTTGGGTGAATCTGGCTCTGATGAACTGCAGGGGTGATTTGATGTCAAGATCGTGCGAATGTCCTTGTGGTTGGGGGTTTAGGGGTAGTTGCATTAGGACTAGGTAAAGGAAAATTGTGTTGCGGGTACAGCCTGCTATTGGATTCTTAACTCGCGCGTTAAGAATCTTTTTACTGGTAATGTTGCCATTGCATGCATTTTCTTTTCCGCTCCCGGTGTTGCAAATGTCACTCTCGCCTAGAGCATGTGGGATTCAATGCCAAAAACGCTTTGCAGGGATTGAGCAGACCCGAGTAGGATTCTGAATAGCGTTTGTTTAGGACTGGCCTCCTATAGTAACCTCCTTTACTCGGAAATAAGGTACTAATAACGTTAACAAGAATTTCTTATCGCGAAAACTGCAATTTGGAGAGTGCTTACTGGAGAGTAGGGCTCGTTAAGTGTAGTGAGATGTGCATGTTTAGTCGGAAATAAGTTTATTTAGGCTTGTCATTTTTCACTGTTACTAAATCTTGCGGGGCAAAATGCAAGCTGCTTAAAATGACAACTGCTGCTAGTTTTCTCCGATGTGGGTTTTGAGGAAGCTGCTGAAGCAATGAGGGAGTAGGTGGTTGTAGGGATTTCCAGCCCAGAGGTGATCGGTACACAGCTGTTCAGTAATGTATGTGTGAGAGTTTAAATGAATTGGCAAGTTTGTACATGTTGCACGAAGGGGGGCATTTACAGGTGAACCTGAAATCTTAATTGCATGGCATGGAAATATGTAATAGCCAGATGTTAAATGAAACCTCTACATCTAAAGACAGTAACCTTTTAGGAGTCAATATCTACAGGAAACGTTGGCATCTCTGCCCTGGCCCTCTAGGCACCTAATTGGCCTCTGTGTGAAACGGGGTGCTGGACTAGGTAGACCGCTGGTTTGATCCAGTAGGGCACCTCTTATGATAATACTTGAGTTGTGATTATGCAGCACTGATTTCCACTGAAGTAGTGCGGCCACAAGAATGCAGCTGATGAAAGTGGGCTTCAGCTTTGACAAGTCTTTAATAAGAGTCAAGTGCTACAAGACTCTCTTTTGATTTTATAGTACCGATCTGTCCGATTGTTCCTATGCTCCCCTTCCACCCATCAGCAGGACATCACTGTCAAATGGAGGGTTTAAATGCCATGCTGCACTACTAGGGATTTTTGAAGCAAGCCATGACATTTGATGTGTCATTCTATAGAAGCTTACAGTGTAAATATGTATATATGTCCAGGTACCTTACTTCTCTGATGAGAAGCAGTGCTCATTGTTCTTTTCCAAATTATGAAAAAAGGATAAAATAATGTCTAGGTCTTGCCTGGTTTGGAACTGATTCTTGCTGGTTAGTCTTGCTGGCAGTCTACATTTTAACACTCAGTGTAGCAGAGTGCTGAGAAAAGCTGGACCAGTGAAATGGTGTGGCACAATGTCTGGTGTTAGACTTCTTTGGTTGTGAGAGAGCTAGTCACGGTTCTGAGATTGTTTCGCCATGTCCTTTTGTTTCTCCTTCTGTGGCTGTGTTGGTGGTCTCTCTTGAGAAATCCTGCTTTGCATCCTAAGGCTGTCAATAAGGTTTAATTGCAACTGGTTTAAAAACTAAGCCACACCTTTTCAGTTTTCAAGAGATTAGCAAGGGATGTTGTTAGATGCGAATGCTTTCTGCAACATTCAGAAATCCTTTACTGCTCCAGAGATCACAATGGAGGCCTCATTTAAATATAACTTAGGTGAGGTAGAAGACTTGCAGGTGCTTTTTAGGGGGCTGCTATCCATGCAGAGTGGCAACACATGCTTAATTTTTGCACCAACACAACACCCACTTGGCCTGTGGACCTCTGGCATGCTAATGAAGGGTGTGCACAGTCCAGTGTAAACAAGACACTGTGCGAGGGGAGCGTTGTGCTGTTGAGGCCTTTGGTTTTGCCAGAACTGTATTTAAATCAGGCCTTTGTTTTGTAGCCAAGTGAGGCAACGGAGAGGCTCAGCTGACCATCCCAGGCCATAGCTGCCTGCTCTGTTGCATGGTGCAGGTTGTTACATTATGTCCTGGGTGTGGTCAAAATTGAGTGCTTTGCTAATGAGCACAGATGACTGTTTAAGAGTTGAGTTTTGATGCAAACTCTGTCCTTGTTTTATTTGTCATTGCATCCCAACGTATGACCGTTCATGGGTTGCTATGGCACAGTCTTGTTTGAGTCTGTTTTCCCCTTCCCCTTAAATTTATGATAGATATGTTTTGTTTAATTACATAGAATTGTTTCAGTATGGCGAAAACAAATAAAAATGCCTGACCAAGCTCTCAGTTTGACTCAACTTCCTTTTCCTGTCACTTGCAGGCTGGAGAAGTTGTGGCTCCCCACACCCCAGTTCACTATTGCACAACTGTTCTTCCTATATTTATTCAGAGCAGGGTTTTTAAAAAGTATCCTAGAAGAAGCTTAACAGAGGTAATAATAGCTAAGTTTCCCTGAAAGATCATGTTCACCTGATTTTCCCTATAATATACAAAAGCATGAATATGTTCTAGACTCTTGGCCCACCTGGATTGATGAAGAGGCATAACAGATGTGGCCAGTGTTCACATGTAAGCTGAGGGAGTACCTTACAGCATGCCCCAGAATCTTTTTGCAAAGTTCAGAGATTCCCTACGAGATGCCTAGGGGTTCCTCTGCTGGAAAGTTGATGTGGAAAGTATACCCTAAAGCTAGAAACGTTGCCTTGATGCTAGCTGGTGGCATGTTAACAAAAGGGGTGAATGTCAAGTTTTTTTGGGGGGGGGAAGGCTTTCCTGTATAGGCATTAAAAGAATTGATACAATGTACTGAAAGGCAGAAAAAATGTCTTTTTCTTTTGCTGAATAAGTTTTTAGGTTTGCTGCTTTGAAATGTATTTTGCTTTGTGCGAACGATTTCTTTTATTGTATTTAAGATTTGGCTTAGAGCAGATATCTAAAATCTAAGTAATGATGTATTTAGAGGGTCAGTATTAGTAGTCAGCTTTTGAGAAGCCATTGCGTGAGCTTGGTTAACATGTTCCTAAATGGCAAAGCAAAATAAAAATCTAACCCTATTCAGATGCCTTTCTGGTTTCTACAAAAAAATGGACTGTAACTGTGTTTGCAACTTGTTTAGGTAAATAAAAGAATGTCATCTTAGAGTTGCTTACATGGAAAACTGTCCTATTTTGGGATGAATTAGTCTGTTCAGCCAATTACATTCCCCCGTTTTTATTTGACCACTCTCTTTGCAGTGTTGCTGTTGGCAATGGCTTTGAGCAGAGCCTTTTATTTTTCTTGGTAACAATTATGTCTCAGTTTCAGTGATGCTACTAAAAATAGCTGTTTTAAGAAGCTCGGAGATATGGCTCAGTCCCATGGTTTGCTGTGCCTGCAAAGTAGTGTGAGGGGCCAGTGTGCTCGGTCCTGCCTTATAAGCTTGTCTCAACATGTGATGTTTTGTGTGCATATAAACTGGTGCAGCAGGTCAATTGTTTAAGTTCAAGATTCAGCAAAAAATAGAACCTATAACATCCATTCGTTTATTCATACCCTGGCTTTCTCCTCAATGGGGACCCAAAGCAGCTTACATCATTTTCCTCATTTCCATTTATCCTCACAACAGCCCTGTGAAGTAGGTTAGGCTAAGTATGTGACTGGCCCAAGGCAACCTTCCGTGGCAGAATGAGGATTTGAAACCAGGTCTCCCAGATTCTAGTCCCATACTGTGTTCCTGGAGGACAATCACCAAGCCCTGAAGGATGGCTACCAGTTTGGGAGCAATTGGTCAGCATTGTATTTCTTATTTTCTGAAACAAAATGAACATAACACATTGGAGCACTCTTCATACCATTGAATGGTTTTGGAAGCAGAGTGCAAAGTCCGCTATATGAAAACTCATGCCTGTTTATTATGATGCATCAAGGAGACTTCGGCCAAGTTCTCAATATTAATTTGTCCCCTGGTTCCTACTTCGAATTGTTGCTTCACCTCTGCAGTTTGGTATCAAGCTATGCATCAGTGGCTTCCACTATTGTGTTGTGAGAACAACCCAGTCAAACGCTATTGTGCTTAACTAGGAGCTATCTGGAAAAATCTAGGGCAACACTTGGGATGTGCAAATATATAACAAAACGTTTATTTCCAGCTTTGTCTCTGGGCTAGGCTCAGTCCAGAGTCCTTAGATGAAGTAGCAGATGACTGCTGTTGGGGGGAAAAGTTTAGCAGCTTGCTGAATCACGCTGCTGCAAAATCTGCAGGCTAGCAGAACGTATAACTCCTGTGCTGCTGTTGAAAAGTTTGAATGGAATTTACAGTGCAATCCTAAGATGTATTATACCCTTCTAAATCCACTGAAGTCAGAGGGCTTTGAAAGGTGTAACGAACTCTGTTTAGGGATACACTGTTAGGGGAACAGCTAGGAATGGGGCTTGGTCAGGTCCTAGTAGACGAGCAGCTGTTGATGCAGCTTGGAAGCAAAAAGCCCCTCTGTAGTTCTGCTCCATTTGTCTCTCTTTAGGATGCTGTTGCAGCAGAAGTATCTGCATGCACCAAATCAGCTGCTGCCAGAGATAAGAAAAAGTGGGATGCCAACTCCATAGCAGAATCAACAGGTGCTGTCTAAACTATAGCTTGCTCTCTCTACTGCGTCTTAACATTGCTTGATATTATTGGCTCTGATAATAAGCTCCGAGGAATGAATGATAACTTTCAAAGACAGAATTAGAGTATCCTCTCAGTAAGGCAATTCAGTGAAAAATAAACATACTTTAGATGTTAAAGAAAATAAATGAAAACGAGGTATTATGAAACAGTAAAGAGTCTTTACTACTGGACTCTTTACTATTTTGCTACTACAGACTAACACGGCTAACTCCTCTGGATCTATGAGGTATTATGAAGAACTTATACCCCAGGACTGCGGCATTCTTTGAAAGCAAGCACTCTTTTGTTTTTCATTTGATTAAGTTCCAAAGACTGGAGGAGTAATAGCGGAACAGTGGAGTAGGGATTTTTTGAAAAAATCTGATTCGTGCACTGGTGGTTCATCAAAAGAGGGGGCAGCTGGAGTTGGAGGCAAGTAATCTTGCACTTGCTGTGAGGGTGGATTTTTGGACCATTCATCCAAATGTTCCTATGTAAATATTCCTTCAGGCAATGGATTGTAGTGTGCTCAGAGAACTTTTGTTTCTTCATATACAATTTTGTGTCTATTATTACTTGTATAATCTACACACCACCCTATGACTCAGTGTATTCAGGTTGATCTTTATGATTTTCTGTCACAAACCTCGTTCACTTACACATTATGTGGGTGGGGATTATTTTATAAACTATGTTAGTGTTAATTTACTGCTATGTATAATATGCATATGATTGGGTATTCTAATGTTTTAAGTAAACGTCTGTTATAGTGGCAAGCGTGCACGCCCGTATGGAGAAAGAGAACCTTTATTGTGTGTGTTGAACATCAGATTTTGTTCTTTCTTAGTGGTGTCTTGTTGCATGCGGTTTACTTTGCTCCATAAAACTCATAGGGGTTGACTTGATAAGCTAAGGTTTCCAGTCAGCATATCCTTGTTGCAGGTTTTGTTTTTAGCTATGCTGCTAGAGTTTAGTAACTCCCTGGTAATTGAAATATTGTGACATTTCATGCTTTAAGAATTACTATTATTTTTTGTCTCTTAAGATATCAATGGCAGATTCGTCCAGTGACTCAGACACCTTCCGTCGTAGAGCTGGGAGACGTTGTCCAGTAAGGGCATCTTGCAGTAGAATCCAAAATCGTGGTGCTGAAGATGTTACTGAGAAGATCCATACTCTAGCAAGCACTTTACAGGTTGTTACATGCAGCACATTTTACGCATCTTGCACAGGTCAAAGGAAGGGGTGCAGTTCTGTCTGGTGAAGAAGCTGAAGTGTTTCCATTGTTGGGTCTTTAAAAGACTGATGTTGACTGGCTTTCAGAGTTCTGGTTGTAGCATCGCTGCAGATCAAAAAAGATATAGAGCTGGAGAAAATGGCAAATAAGGCATTGCATATACATTGCATTGGTTTCCAGGTAGCTGTGGTTAAAGATTTTAAGTATATTCCCTCCCATCTCAAGCACAGGTCCCTCTCTGGCCTTTCTCCATCTCCCTTTATTAATGGTTGAGTGTTAAGTCTACATCAGTGGTAGCTATCAGTTAACAAAAACCATCACAGTGGTGGGCCCAAATGCACTGAGAAAGACCTGAGTAGCTACGCTAACATGTGCTCACACACAGAAATAATGGTTCGGTGTGTGAGAATTAAGAGTAGGTAGATATAGAGGCTTGGCCATTAAGCACCTTTTGTTCTGAAGATGTATGAGTATTCAGCAACTTTGAATACTAAGCTGTCTTATTTTGCACTAAACCAAGTTCTAGGGTAGAGATTCTAGGGATGTAGTATTATTGGGATTTCAGTTTTAATTATGTTTGGTCTCAATTTCTGCCTAAAGGATACCAATCGGAACTTGAGGCATGTGGACCAGATGCTGGGCCAGTACCGTGAATACAACAGTGAACAGGCAGAAGCAATTGCAAATGTGAGCATCTTTTGGAACTACTTAAATTTTTGTCTGATGCAACAAGTTAATAGATGTGTTTCCGTGCCCACTTCCATGTTTTTTTCAAAAGAGGGCTAGTATTGTAGTCAACTTTGCTCCATTTGGGGCTAAAGCATGGGGGAAAGCTCTGGACTGTCTGTGTTGCACTTCTGTTTCTTCCTTGCTAACTTTTCTTCTGAGTAGAGTATGCTATACTTTGTCAGGCTGCTGTGTGGAGTGCACGGCTTTCCCCCCTTCTAATGTCCTCTTTTATGCTAGGATTGAAATGGTGGGGAAAAATGAATACAGGGTGGGGAAAAGTGATGCTCCACCAGACCACACTGTGGGGGAGCAGTTACTTCTGAGTGCCTCCCCCATGTTGAAAACTTTCTGTGGCATAGTCTTGAAACACCGAATCCCCATTCTGTGTTTGATACGATTTGATTGTGGAAGAACTGTGCCCTGTGATTTTTTCTGCTTGTTTGAACCAGATCTTAGAAGTACCACATCGATTGGTAAACAAATCTATGTGTATATCTGCTTCGGCATGTCTGGTATCAAGATTCAGAAGCAGTGCCACATACACACTGCCATGTGTTTTTAAAATCCAGTTGCAATGTAGTGGTTAGAGTGTCAGACTAGGATCTTGGAGACCAAGATTTGAATCCCTGCTCTGTCATGGAAGCTTGCTGTGTGACCTTGGGCCAGTCATACGCTCAGCCTAACCTACCTCACAGAGTGGTTGTGAGGATGAAATGGAGCAGAGAAGAATGATGTAAATCCTTTTTGGGGACAAAGCCAGGGTATAAACTGTGATCCAGCATAGATGAAATAAGACTAGAGTGATATGTCCCCTATGATCCACTCCAGTCAGCACTGGCCACAGAATTCTGTATGAACTGTAGCTTCCAACAGTCTTCAAGGTCAGCCCAAAGTTGGGTGCTTACAGTAATCTAATCAAGATTTTACCAGGGCATGCACCACAGACCACAGAGGCAAGATCTTTCCTGCCCAGGAACAGCTGAAGCTGGTGAAAGGCACCCCTGACAACCACTACCATTTTGCTCCTTCAAGGGGGAGTACACTCATTAGCTCCTGAGGGTGGCTCTTGAATGAAGCTTGCAAATTAGTAGCAGCAAGGAGGAAAAGGTTGGGTGGTAACCAGATGGGACAGCTGTCCCTTAACATGGCTGCCTGGTGCTACAGTGGCTTTGTTGTGCAATTGCAGTATTACCCATACTTGCCTACCTATTTATTCAGACTGCTTGCAAAGAGCTAGCCCTATAGAGTGGGTGTCGGGCAAACTGATTTAGCTTTCCTGCCATTTTCAAAAGATTGCTTGGAAGTGCCTATGTACCTATTCTCCTATAATCCATGTATTATCTACTGCTGCAATCAAACCTTCATTTGGATGGCTTTCCCCCACCTCCCCCTGGCACCTTGGTGACTGATACCAGCTCTTCTGTACTGGTTGCATGAAGTCCAGAAAATGAGTTTTGGACCGTCCATAGTACACAGATTGAGAGCAGAGAGGACAGGATTGGGTGTAATTCTGCATAATCAGCAAAGGCAGTCTCAGAGAGCAACATGCGTCCTTCTGTTATTTGGGAGTGCTCCCACAATGTGGGAATTCCTTCTTTCCCCCCCTTTGGTCAGTTGGAGAGCGTACCTGTTCACTTACCTAGATCCTCCTCCTCATTCACCAGGCAAAAATACAAACCCTATAACTGAAGCCAGAATTAGCTGCTAATAGTTATCGCTTTTGTCTTGAGTGTAGATATTTTGCTGTTCCTGACGCATGTTATATGCCTTGACGTCTTTGCTGCTCTTCCTCTTGGATTTACCTTTTGATTATTGACTGCACATACATTTGGGAACACCACCTGAGGATTTGGGTCTCAGTCTGGAACCTGCTTGGATAGTTAGCTGTGCCTGTGTCCTCCACTTCTTGAGTCATGCAATGTTGAACAGTGTGTATGAGTGTTTGGAATAGTTGTATTTTAACATAGACGTCCCAGTGTTGTTATTACTGAATGCTTAAGAGTGTGGTGGATGTTTGAGCATGCTAGTTATTCCCCTCAGTAAATGATCTCTGATTTCACTGTTTTCAAGGTCTCAATAATTCTTCCAAACCTGTGCTAAGAGCTTTGTCAAAACGTCTCTTTATAGCAATTTGTGTGTGTGGCTGTCCACACTGACAGGTAGGTGTAGAACCTATTACAGGAGCTATTTTAGCATAGGAGTGAGAGGCAACACAAGTTTTCTTCCTTATTCTTAAGTCTACTCTAGTTGGTGAAGTTGAGACCAGCATGGGAAATGGGCCCTATTCACATGCCATATCTATATAAGATAGTTGTGTCTTCTCAAGCACACATGGTATTTTTGCATCTTGAAGTCCCCCTTCTTCATTTTCCCCATACATTACCCACTCCAGTGAGGGTAGTAGTCTAGGAAATACAGTGCATAGTTTTTTTTTTCAAGCGTATATCAAAACTTATAATCTCTGTTGATCTGTACCGTTGCATGCTAAATCAGTGTTTCCTGGCCTGTGGGTTGGGACCAAAAAATGGGTTGCAAAGCCTCTGAAAGTGGGTCATAGGCCAGCCATTCCTAATGGTGTTTCCTGCCCTTTGTACCCTTCCCTTTCTCTCCTCTTCTTCCTTGCCAGTTTCTCCCATTCTTGCCTTGCCCTTCCATTTTGCGAGAATAATGGGGAGGAGAAGCTAGCTGGAAGAAGGGGACAACGACTGAAGAGTGGGTGGGAGCTGTTCTGCGCATGGAAAAGTGAGAGGAGAGAAATAGGTGTGTGTGTGTGTGTGTGTGTGTGTGTGTGTGTGTGAGAGAGAGAGAGAGTGAGTGAGTGTGAGTGCAGGTTCTGTCTTGCTGCTGTCCCTTTAGCATCCCAACTTCTTGCTTAGCCCCCAGCAGTGCTTCACTGCCTGCCTCTACCTGCTTGGGAGATGCATTGCTGTGAGCCAGTCTCTTTGCCAACATCTCCCATCTTCCCGCATCTCGCGTCTTTCCACCTTTCCTCAACCAGGCACATGCTCCCTCCACCCCAGCTCCTTCGCAATCTCTTGGACCAGCCCTGGATTGGGTCACCACCATACAAAGTAAATGTGGACTTGTGGATCACCATACTGAAAAATTTGGGAACCACTGCGTTAAGTGGTTCCATGCCCAGAGATCATGAAGCTTGCTTCATGCAATTCGAGGAAGAGAAGATTAAGAAACCAAAGCATTAAAGTTTTTAATCAAAAAGTCACACTATTTGGTGTACAACTACGAGTGATTCCGCACACGTTGGATAATGCACTTTCAATCCTCTTTATAGATCATTTGGAACAGATTTTTTCGTGTGCAGAACAAAAAATCCACCTCAAACGATTGATAAAGTGTATAATCCAACATATGCGAAATCAGCCTACATGGGGTTTTTGAAATAGTTGTGCATTGACTCCACTCCCCATACTTTTCAAAAGGTGTTATGTTGCTGTTCAGTTGGTTGTGTGTTACATAGTTTTTTGCATACATCATTTCACCATATCATGCATTTTGTTGCGTTTTAACACAGCTTAAAGAAACTCTGGAACAGTCTATAGGCCAACTAAGGAGTCAACGATTATCAAGAAACTCTGGAGTAAGAAGTGCATCTCTTTCTAGCTTATATGCAAGCGACTTAGATGGTGGAGCTCCGGGTATGTTTTAATGAACCGTTCTCTGTCTTCTCTTCTCCTGTTTCTCTAAGGAGCTTGGGGAAGTATCTGTGGGTTTCTTCCCATTTTATCCTTGCAACAGTGGAGTGGTTAGATTAAGTGACACTACAATCCTAAGCAAATATACCTTTGTAAGCCCACTGAAATCATTTGCTTTTTATGAATTATTGTGAACATTGTGTTTTTTTTAATGAATTATTATGAAATATATCTTGGATGAATAAAAAGGCCAAAGGGTGGGGGGAGGTGTTAACTGTGCTTAAGACTGCACTGCTAGAGACTGACTAGCCCAGGATCTTCCTGATATTCATAGCTGAGTATGGATTTGCATCTGGGTTTTAGTGACTCAAGTCTACCCATTATATTGCTTATCAAAATACTTAATATTTTTGCTCGGCAGCGATTGAATGACCTAATCAGTTGAATGATGCCACTCATACATGAAAGCTGGGAGGTGGAATATTGGGTTTTCTCAAAAGAAATTGCTTCTCAGATATGAGAAGTTTGTAACACAGCATTCAACTGAAATTATATTTATTCATTAGAATATTTCTATCTCACTGTTCCAATTAAAAATAAATATTCAAGGTGGATATAACGGTAAAATCCATACAAAATTAGTAGAATAGCTAGCAGACATTGAAACCAACACAGAGGAAAAGTCTAACAAAAAACATTTTCAGCTGGAAGAACTATCGGGAGCTCCAAGAGGAATGAATTTCAAAGGGCAGAGTTAGTTGTTGAGAGGGTCTTCATGAAGCTTTCCTCCAATCAGATCTCTTTGATGGTGTTTCTACAATAAGCCTTCCTTGTTTGATCTTGGAATGCAGTCCGGTACATACAGGCGGTGGTTGTCCACTTTGGACTCCACTGTTCAGAGGCATAAAGGTCAATGCCAGCACTTGGTATTGCACCTATATAATTTTACATTCTTTCTCCTGCTGCAGTTAAGGTTATTTGTTGTGTTGAGCCTCTTTGAGAAGCTGGACTGTAAATGCTGTAATGTTGAAAGTGAGCGTATGTCATATTTGATCTTTTTAGCTTGCTTAAAGCTTTTACTGTGTTTTATTGTATTTTTATTGTCTCTAAGCCTCTGTTAGTAATATAATGTAAATATATTCGTTGCTGGCTTTAGTTAGCCAACAATAGTTACTCCTTAGTATTCAGGGATAAAAATAAACTGAACCGTAGCAACTTGGCACTGTAGCTGAAAGTTCAGAAAGCTAAAGTAACTATGTGTTACTTTATTTGCTGGTTTGTTCAGTTTTGTCATTATGTAGCGTTGTTTTGTATTTTGGTAAATCTTCCTTATTAGCATCACTTTCCTTGTGCCATTTTGTTTCATTACTTGCCTGAAGTATGCCAGTAGGAATCAAATCACTAACTAACTAAACATAAGGTAGGCTTGTGATATTGCTGGCGGGCGACACATAACGGAGACTAAGAACCTGGCTTGCCTAAGGCCACCTAGAGAGCTTATGGCTGAAGCAAGCTTTCACCTGGAGGCTTCCTGTTATTAGCCATCACAAGTAGTAGAGATGTAACATTTCTAGAAATTTTGAAGTCATCAGGAAAAAGTCTAGTTTTTACATATTATGTAATGAATCGTTTTCTGATTTGTAGTGTTGAAATAGTGGGCTTGTGATAGGTAATAGGGCTAAAGGTGCCTAATGAGATACCTCAGCCTGTTATGTTTCATTTATTAACTATTTGTATGTATTTGTGTGTGTGAGTATGTCTGTAGCTCAGCTAGAAGCAGCTGCTTAGAGAACATTTTTCTAACAAGCTTCTGGCAGCTTGTTACATTATATAGAAGTTTTTAGTTTTTGTCAGTTTAAAATTGCACTCATGCAAACTAAAGCAAGTTACTTCCAAGCCATGCCAACATTAGATGACGAAATTCTTAATGTTCTAAAAGAAACAGTGTGGTGTGGTACTTGGAATGATGGACTAGGATCTGGGGCAACCAGGTTCTCACCCTCACTCTGCCGTAGCACCTCGCTTGATGACCTTGAACTAGTCAAACACTCTCAAACTAATCTTCCTCACAAGGTGTTTGGGAGGCTAAAAAGGAGTAAAGCAGAACAACGTAAGCCATTTGGGGTCCCTATGGGGGAGAAAGGTAGGACACGCAAAGTAAATAAAATAAATATTTTATTTATTTATTGGTTCTCCTCAGATTCTTTATTACAGATCACATTAGTCTATTTTTGCAAACTCTGTATAAGCAAATTGCTTATGGAAAAGCCATGCTGACTTACTTTTCTGTGTTTATCCTATGAAGAAAACTGCCAGTTCCAGCCTACCTCTCCTCACAGGGATTACAGTGAGACACTGGGGACACGATGCCGGAGGTCAAGGTCTGCTGTCCGTTTTATTGACCAGGCTGAAAATGTAGACCAGGTACTAATTCTCAACAAAAGATGTATTTGGGTCCCTTCTCTCTCTTCTATTCCCTCTACCTGTCATAGGGATATTTCCATTTGAAGTCTGAAGTGCCTTTTGGAGATGTACTGCTCGTCAAGATGATTTCTTTATATTTTCTGTTAGGTGTGATGGGTAGAAGAAAATGTAGCAGGATTAAATTGTGCCATATGCTTGGCTTTAGTATGAATTGTTAAAAACGTTGCAATGAATCCAGTTGTTAAAAGTGTGTTTTCCAGCTCTTATTTTCAAGGTAGGATTTAAAATCTTGCCTGCAATTGTTTCACTAATTTACTTTAAGCTTTATTTAAAAAAAACTTGGACTTAAAGAATTACACTGACTTATTTTGGTGGGAATGCATAAATGCCTCTCTTGGTCCAGTGTAAGTTATTAATCCTTCCATGTACTTTGTGTAACATTATGAACAGTCTCAAAGCCTGGATATTCTAGATTTTTTAAATTTTAGTCATGTCTCAGGTGTACCTAAAACGATTGTTTAAAATTTGGTAAAAATGTTGACTGGAGAGCAAATTCCAGAGTTGAGAAATTCCCTTTAGGGTAGTTCTTTTGTTTTAAATCAAGAGAACTTATTATCAGTCGAGGATGAAAATGGACATCTGCCATAAACAGCAAGTCTTGTCTGTCTCATAAAGAGGCTCTTGAATCTCTACTGATGTGTTGGAAGTCACTTTTGTTGCCTTCCCCTTCTTCCTGCAGATCTATTTCTCCACTCTGCCCCCCCCCCCAACTCTGTGCTTCTCCTAAAGGGGCCATGGCTCGGTGGCAGAGAACCTTTTTTGCATGAAGAAGGTCGTGGGTTCAATCATCAGCATCTCTACTTAAAAGAATCAGTTAGTAGATGGTGTGAATGACCTCTCCTTGAGGCCCTAGAGAGCCGCTGCCAGTCTGAGTAGACAATATTGGATTTGACCAAAGTTCCGTAAGGCAGTTTCATGTGAACTAACCTTCCCTGGGGAAAATGTGAGATCTGATGTTGGTGGAGATCTGATGTTTCCACTGAAACTCCTCTCCTCTTTTGGTGTTAACTGTTGAGCAAATCAAGCAGGAGCTGATTTTGACCCACCACTGCCCCCTCTTTTACATCTCCTCCTGTTCTTTTGGGAACACTTTCTCAAAAGGTGAAGGAGACCAAAGAAGGGCGTGGAAGACAGCAAAGATCCACATGCTGTGCTGGGGGTAGTTCAGATCCAGCCGAAAAAACTTCTATAAAGTGAAAATAGCCAGGCACTGTACAAAAATAAGTTTGACGCTGTCCTGTCTAAGAGCCAAAACACACGTTAAGAAAAACCTAGGTTCAGCACGTGTTCTCTTACCTCAAGGTTTGCTGGGATCTGTAGGCGTCCTGGAAGCTTAAAGTTTAGCATTTACAGAGCAGCAAAAAGGGAAAGGGAAATACAGGCGCCTGTATTTTAAGCTTTAAGCTTCCAGGACGCCTTTAAGCTTCCAGGACGCTTACAGATCCTTTAAGCTTCCAGGACTTTAAGCTTCCAGGACCCCTACAGATCTTTAAGCTTCCAGGACGCCTACTTTAAGCTTCCAGGACTCCTACAGATCCCGGCAAACCTTGAGGTAAGAGAACACGTGCTGAACCTAGGTTTTTCTTAACGTGTGTTTTGGCTCTTACAATCGGATAATAACGTTGAAGAGGACAAGGATAAAAAGGAGGAGTGTGGGATGATGAGTCTACAGGCTCCGTTATTTTGCTAACTGAAATAAGTGGGAATAGCTTAAGACGCTTCTGAACCACAAGAAGCCATTGAGTAGCTTGGATCTCATGTGGGAAGGCATTCCCAAGATAAGGAAGAGTAGTAGGGGGAAAAAAAGGTGGAGTTGCAAAGTACTGTGATAGTTCAGGATTTAGAAAATATAAAAGCAAATAAATGTAAAGAATCAACAGGAGAATAAAGAGAATGTTAAACCGAGAAGCGAGAAAACAGTAAAAGTGAATCAACCTAAATGTATTTCAAAGTGAGTGCCGAAATGTCTCCATTTAGGATTAGCCTGGATTTTAGCGGAGCTCCAGTTCTAAACGAACCTGGCGTGGGGTCGGGAGAAATCGTGTGCCTTGATCCCCACTGATTTTGGAGCCTGCTATTTAGTCTGGAGCTGAAGATCCTGGTACACGCCTTCCTGCCCATTCTCGCCCACTTAGCTTTGAAACATTGTTAAGTTATGTAGCATGAATAAAAGTATTAATGTGTGTGAGATGTTACTGAAGAAAATGGCCACTCTTAAAACACCAGCTTCTAGCCTGTGTCTGTTCATGCTGCAGTTACACACTCTGCACCAGTCGCTCAGAGATCTCAGCAGTGAACAAATCCGTTTGGAGGAAGATTTCAGCAGAGAGCTTTCAAGAAGAAATCGGTATGAACATAAAACAGTTTCTCATGGGAGGCTGTGGCAGACACGGTTGCTTGAAAAATAGTAGAAAATGGGTCCCCCTCAACTTGAGGATGGCAATAGGCAATGCTGCTTGGGGTAAGCATTGCATAATCTGAGTCTTATTTAGGACTGCTTACATGCAGTTTTGTTTTTTAAAAAAAATTGAAGCAGTTTTGATGCTAAGATAATGCATGTGTATTTGTTAGAATGGGTAATTGGATCCCCAGTGGCACTGAAAGGACGAGTGGCATTTTTTTGGGTGATGCATGACTTGGAATTCTCAATTTGTTGCTTCTGCTCTGGCGGAAGATCTTACTTTCTCCTTGGTGCCAAAGAGCCAGTTTGCTGAACCCCCAGACTGAGGGACATGCCCTCCCCCACCCGCTGTCAATTGTTCAAATACAAGGATGCTCAATTTGTCCGCAGTCTAAGATATACAGGTGTGCAGCACTATGCCCCTTGGTTTGTCTAGCCTTTTTCTGATCCTGAAACTTTGGGAGAATGAGCCTCAATAAGCTTATTCAGAGCGTGGGTAGAGATTGATCCTTTCCTCAACACAAGGAGGACGGGGGATCTTCAGCAGACTGTAAGCTAACTCTAGCTAGCACTGTTTTTTGTTTTTTCTCTAGCCAATCCTGCTTTGCTGTACAATACTTCCTAACTATCTGTGCTTCCTGCTTGACTGGATGTTTAGTAGAAAGAAACTCTTTTAGAAACCCAAGCACTTGACCTTGGAGAGGGAATTCCTTGCAGAATTGACTGCAGCCCATATAAGCCCATAGACTGTTAAGGCTATGTAAGGACACATGTTCGGATAGACAGCCTCATCTCTAGGGAGATAGAAACCCAGAAGGAAGGGAGGGGAAGGAGCAAAAGCCAGGAAAGGGGAGCTTGATGGCCTGTCTTACTCACATGCTCAGCTGAGGTAGACGAGAGACCATCTCTTCCAGTGTTAAACTGAGCAAGTTCTAATAACTGAATCCGCTCTCGTAGTGGCCCTGGTTCTGATCTTGCTGGGCATGAAGAGCACCCAGACTGAATAATGTTTTACCCATGAATCCTGTCTCTTCAGTGATTTTACTCAGGCACTAAGCCAATGGTGGCAGGTGAAAAGGAGAGGGTGCAGTACTGGGGAGACAAGAAGGTGACAGGGATAATCTCAGGAGGAACTGTGTTTGCTGTCATGTAGGAACTGCAGTGCAAGATTTCATTTTGCTTTTAG
The DNA here is from genome assembly GCF_028583425.1 of Eublepharis macularius. Lineage (NCBI taxonomy): Eukaryota > Metazoa > Chordata > Lepidosauria > Squamata > Eublepharidae > Eublepharis > Eublepharis macularius. Next base: position 40,593,094 of record NC_072791.1, read on the forward strand.
TACATGAGTTCAGCAGGTCTTGAATGGAATGAAAGTCACACATACACGTAAGCAGATGTCACTCTTCTGTAGGTAGTGCCAGTATGTGATGGGGTTGTGGGATCATGGTCATCCTGCCATTACCTGATGTTCTTGTGTTGAACACCATGTTCAACTATGGGCCTACTAGAAAAACAAAAGGTAGGAAATGACTATGGTCAGCGTCTGCTGCCATAAGCTTTTAAGTACTATCACATACAATGTGCCCACTGTAACCCAGACAACAGTGTGCAAAGTTTAATTGTAAGACTGTTTCATAATACTCTGAAGACATTACTCTTTATGGAGAGAGCCTGTGCATGGTGGGTGGTGGGTGGTCATCCAATGTGGCCCCCTGTTTGCACATTGTGCATAATGGTGGCCCACACATGTTTAGGACAGAATATATAGGTCCAATCATATTTGAATGCATGCCAGTCCCCATACAGATACCAGTATATGTAGTCAAGATCTGGTTATGTCCAGCTTGCCAACTCATCAATGGTCTCTCTCCATAAAGATCCACATCTTCACAGGGCTCTGAAATTCCTCTGTAGGGAGGTCTGCTACAGCTTTATTGTTTAGTTTTTCATTACTATTTGTTGCGTGAATGAAAATCAGGACCTGGCAACATTGACCAAACCAGTGCTTGTCTATTTTTAAAAAACTGATATACTGCTGTGATGTGATTGTCTTGTATCAGAAAAGCTGTGTTCTGAAATAATAATATAGTGAATAGTTGCTATGATTTCATAATAAAGCTGTTCTTGCTCCAAGAACTGATGCAGAGACAAAAAGGGTGTTGGAGGAGCTGTCTGAGAGACTTGGTGATTCCCAAAGGCAAGAAACGGTGAGTGCATTTTTAAAAAAATCTGTATTGCTTAATTGGGTTGTGGGGGAGGGAAGAGAGCTGTCTCTTTGCTTGGCAGCCGAACATACTTTTTGCAAGCTATATTACTAGTACTGGTATATGAAAGGACCCTTCGAATTATTACGAAGTCTGAAGTTTTTGGCTGCTACCAATCTGTTTGTGAAAATAGGTCTGTTCTGACCCTTCAGTTTGTGTTGTGTGTTCTTCATGAGCCAATATAGACAACTCCCATAAAATTTGCTAGTAAGCTGTTCAGGAAAGTGGCCTGAAATAGCATTTCCTTTTTTAAAAAGGTAGCCTTTAAAACGTAGTGGAAGCCAAAAGCCCTTATGACCTGTCCCAGGGCATTAATGGACCCTTGGGGTTCTCTCTGTTGTAAGCTCAAATGTTGTCCTCCCCTGGTTCTTGCACTCTCCCCACAAAAGGGGGGAAATAGATCTACAATCTGCACACCTAGCAGTAAACCAGAACATGGTGAGGAATAGGTAAAATCTAGTACAGAAATATGTATAATTCTAATAGAATAGTTTTCCTTTAATAGATACTCTATCCTGGCTTTCCACAAATGATGCAAAACCAAATGATTCAAAAAGGCTTTTTGCTCAGTTAGGAGGGCTGTGTTGTAGGGAGGGGATTTCAGATGATCAGCTAATGAGTTAGGAACCATAGACCTCACCACTATGTTGTATTGGATTATGCTGTCTTTGTGAACTTGTATCTATGTACCTTATGGCAAGAACATTTATGGAAATGTTCTTGATATTGACTGTACTAATTTCACACTGTGTAATCCGCCTTGAGTCTCAGTGAAAAAGGCAGACTATAAGTGACATAAATAAATAATTAATAAGAAAGCATTTGCATAAAGAATCAGGCAAGACTAAATTTGTTTTGTCTGAATAATGTTCTTCAGTGGTTTCTGTCGCTTTTAATTTTAATTTTTCTGTTAGGATTATGCAAGTGAGGAGACTCACAAGGACCTATGGGGGGCATCTCATTTCCCTCTGCCCCCACTACTTTCCTGAAACCCCCCATACCCTTTTCCCTTTACCTGCTTCCTTTTCTCCTTCCCACCCATCAGTCAACCTACTCTTATCTGTCCCCCTGCCTTCAGCTTACTTCCCCTGGCAGTCTCTCACTGGGAAAATTCTGGTCCAGTTGCTCAGTGCCCGATGAACTGGGTCCAGTTGCATAGTGGGGAACCTCCAAGGACTTAATTATTTATTTACATTATTTATAGTCCACTTTTCTTGCTGGGACTCAGGGCTGATTATGCAGAAAAGTCAATACAATGAAATAGGATGGGACATCACATAGACAATACTATAGGATTTGACTTGTAGAAATCTGGACCCAATGAGAGATCAAAAACAGAGGTGAAGCAAAGCATAAATATTAACATGACACATTAAACAATGCAAAAGTACATATTAAGAACCTACCTACAACAACAGATAGTATGAGCTATATATATACCACTAAATATATAGTGGAATAGTCTACAGTCCCTAAGCCTTTTACCCCAAACTTCTTTCTAAATCATTTTGTTATAATATATAGCCCTATTTCCTGTGCAAAAAGCCTTCTTGAATAATATAGGTGCATATGAGTCTAAGACAGAAAAGCTCAAGATAAGAAAGCCCAAGATAAGAAAACCTTCCTCTGGTTTCTTGAGATGCTTGGAAGCTTCTAATTTCAATTCTTTTTTTCTGCCCCCATGATGATTATTGTGATATACACCAAATGCTACTATAAGTAGACATGGGCATGAATCGAAATACGAAGTGAATTTCATCATGAAATGGGCTGTTTCATGTATCGCGAAACAGCGTTTTGGGAGGCCACAGTTATCAGGAAATTCATGACTTTTTGGCCTGTTTCATTAGCTTTGTGAATGATTCGCAATTGCAAACAGGCTGGCGCCAATCCATTGATTCCTTAGGCAACAATGGGCCTAGACCTTTTGTTACCATTGGAAACCCCAGTCATAGCCCACATACTCTTGATTGGCAGCTCTCCTAGCTATCTGGAGAGCTTCCATTTTGCCCTATACAGCCACGAGCTGGGGGGGGGGGGTCAATCCCATAGGCAACCAAGGAGATGGGCCTTCTGTAGCCATGGACACACCAATCTCACCCTTCCAAACCCTGTCAGGCAGGTCTGTCAGCCAACCACAGACCTCCTGTTCTTGGGATGAATGGTGGGGTTTTGGAGAAACATCCAGCTCGTCCTCGACATCCCAAACTCTTGGGACTGTCCCTGCCTGCTGCCCACCCCTCACTCTATCTTCCTGGCCAAGCTCCACACCATGGCCAGTCCTTCATCCTCCTCTGATCCAGCAACTCCCTGTCCCCGTTTCAGTCATGCACTCTGGCAGCACTTCCCTTCCCACCCTTCCTGATCAACCTATTGCAAACTGGGAGGGTGGGTGAAGGAGAGCCTGCTGAAGTCCCCCTGTGAGTTTGGCATCTCCGGGTATGAAGGGGGCCATTGAAATGCCCTGGGTTCTGACGAATCACGAAACTAACAAATTGTTTCAGCAAACGTGTCAATTTTGTGAAATTTCGTGATTTGCGATTTGTGATGAAATTCTCATTTTGGTTTTTTTTCCATTTCGTGCCCATGTCTAGCTATAAGCAAGCCACAGATAGCAGAGAAAAATAAATTAATGCACCGTTATATTAATCTGCCAGTCAATATAACTATATAACTTAGAGGTCTTAAACTCTGATCCAACCTTTTCTGGTTTACTGTTATGTACTTTCTCTCTCCTCACTTCTTATAGGAATCGAGATGAATCTGCACATAGAAGTTCTATATTTAAATAAACTCAGGAATCTCTTGTGTTGAGTTACTCATTCTTATCTGTGGCTAAGGGAGGGAGCGCATGAAGCTGAGGCCTGCTCTTGATTTTGCCATGAGTGGAATCCAAGCGAGCAGTCCCATAAGAGTCCTACTAAAAGTGCTCTTGCTTCTTGCTTCTTCTGTAATCTTCTCACTGACTTGCACATCTCCTTTTGATTTGTGTAATATGAACTTTTTGTTATTTTCTAAGCTAACAGGGAACAATAACATAGCTGAGGCCTTAATGTCAAAGCCTTGCTTTGTGCACAATAGTTTCCCCTCTTTTTAAAAAAATATTCAAAGCCATCACAAGAGTGTCAAGTGTTCTGTGATCTATTCTCATCTGTCGGCTGAGCTACTTTGGGGGGTCTTAGAGTTCTTTTGTTGTGTTGTTGAGTGTAGCCCTGAGGTTTTTCCATGGTTGATTTTCAAGGAAAACCCTGTAAAGCAGCTTTTTGGGCTGTGAAGGCTTTTTTGGTGATGCTCAGCTCACTCTGAAAAACGAAATTGAAACCTTAAGAATATTTGTTCGTTGAATTGTTTGAGTATTTAAACTTTTTTGTACCATAATTTAATGTAACTTAAAAAAAAAGATGAGGCTTCACATGTTTTTTTCCCATAGTGCAATGAATCGGATTCTTTAGACAGTTGGGAAATCACAGACATTTTTTATTACCTAGATGTGCCTAAGGCTGCTACTATTTGGCACGCTTAGCCAAATAATAGTAATTCAAATGTTTATAGTGTGTCAGCGTTCAAAGTACTTTTGCCCACTATTCTGAATGACTCTGGTCAGGTCTGGTTCAGATATTAGGCATGAACTTAAGAAGCCCTAGATATCCAGATAGCTTTCCTATATCAAGTCATTTAACTTCTGGCAGGAGGTTATACCTCAACAACTGTTTGTTACGAGTGTACTACACATGTTACTCTTAGAGACACTTTGCTTCTATTTTATCATTTTCTTAAAGCACAACTATATGCATCTATAATGTTGACTAACTCCACAGAAAATTATACCATTCATTACTGCTACATAAAGGAGTGCGAATGCATGAGTCCATAAAAATATCTTACCCAAATATAAGCATATTTGGTTTCCAGAAGGCTGGTGCTCTCTTTCCAGTACCCAAACCCCTTCTCTTGAAACACCAGTACTTGTCTTGAGTTTTTAACTGACTCTTAAGGTCTCCAAAGGCAGTTTCTAATCACTTCAGACCAGGGATCTTGTCACTCTTCAGAGCTAACTCCCTGTTTGACTGGGTAAGGAAGTTCTCTTCTCAATGGAAGATCTATCCCCTTTCTTTGGCCCAAATGGGAGTCTGCCTACTTCCCAAACTTCCTTGCCAACTTTCCCTCAGTTCTCCTATTTGTGTTAACTGCTCTCAGTCAGGGATGAATCTCCGAAATGTCAGTAACTGACTCCTCTCGGGCTGAAATCAGACTCTCCTCTCCCCAGCATCTAGTTCAGAAGTCTTTCTCTGTTCTGCTCATGCTACCCAACCAGATTCCTTGGAGTAGCCTGTCAATCAAGGTTCTCTGTCTCTATGAAGAATTAACTCTTCACAGTTCTTCAGCTGTTTGTACAGCCCTTCTAAGCTTTTAGAAAGTGTGATCCACCCCAGTCACTTATTCTCCCATTGTTCTATTGAAGAGCCTAGCCTTTTTCCTGTGTTTAAGAAACCTTTTTCTTTAATTTTCTTAGTGTTCTAGGGAACTACACTCCCATATGTGTGCATTTGTATCTTGGGATCCTTCTATAGTTTCCTCAGTGACAACAACAAAAACCACAACCCATGTGTCAGCTTGCCCTGATGTAATGGAATGACCTTCCCGGAGAAGAACATGTGTGCCCCTCATTAAAATGTAGGCATATGTAAGGTTCGACTTGTCTGTGAAACTCTTGAACTAGCTGGCTAGAAAGTGCTGTGGAAGTTTGGCTGTTACACTGCTGTTTAGTATTTGGTTCCATTGTGGGTATTTTCCCCAGTTTTGATTATTATGACTTGTATTTCATTATTCACAGAGTCTTAATCACTGGGAAAGGCAGACTAAAAATATTTTCAATATCAGCTTGTCTCATATTGCTGGTAATAATCCATTTAGGATTGGATCCCCGCTCCCTCCTTCCTTTATGGCATACACCTAGGCTATCCAGCATGGCACTCAGTGGAAGCTGGGTAACCAATTTGTACAGCACGTAAGGAGCTGTGATTTAAAGGAAATAGGAAATTCCCCATACATACCTGGAAGCCTTTGTGTGTGCTTAAAGAAGTTTTCTGAATCCAGCTAGTTTGTGGTGCAAATCTCAGTCCAAGATACAAAAATTGGTATCCATCAGTTGAATGCATGGACATGCAAAAAGCAGAACTTTCTGTTCATGCGTAGACTGTGGCCACATGTGAGGATCTATGGACCCACATCCTTAAATGTGTTTAAAATATACCCCCCCCCCCGCCCCTTTATTCAGGTTTTCACCTTCAGGGGCATTTTGAGATTTTCCTGTTCTGAATTCTTTGAATGAAATCCCCATTGATCGCACACTATGGATTGCAGTTTCAGTTCACACAAGCTCTGTTGCTTTGTTCCAGCTGCTTAGGCTTTTAACTGCCCTTGACTCTAGCATACAGGTTTTTAAGTACTTGTAATGATTTGTTTTTTTCCTGAGAATGTTACTTGCCAGCCTTACATCTAATGTTGTTTGAAAAGTAATTTGGCTCCAATAAATTGGAAATTAACCTTCAGTAATCGTAGATTAATCATCTATTCCTTGACACTTTTTAGCTCTCTTTTCCAAAAAGAAGAAAGTAGGGGAAATGACTTCCTCAATAATGCAATTTACGTCATTCTTGTAGGAAAAAATTCCACTTGAAATAAATAAGTGGTACTTAAGTAACTGTACCAGTTGCTTCAAGGTTACAGATGTCACATAAGCCTCTTCTGGTAAGTGATTCATTTGATTCTGATTTTTTAAAAAATCACCACTAAGAATCCTGATCAAGATTGAGTTTCAGGGTAGTAGCATTCTTGTTTGGAATCAGTGGGTTAGGTTAGCTGTAACCTCTTCTGGTAAGTGATTCATTTGATTCTGATTTTTTAAAAAATCACCACTAAGAATCCTGATCAAGATTGAGTTTCAGGGTAGTAGCATTCTTGTTTGGAATCAGTGGGTTAGGTTAGCTGTAACCAGGGCTTTTTTTTCAGCGGGAATGCGGTGGAACGGAGTTCCGGAACCTCTTGAAAATGGTCACATGGCTGGTGGCCCCGCCCCCTGATCTCCAGACAGAGGGAAGTTTAGATTGCCCTCCGTGTTGTAACATAAAGCCATCCCTGTTGTTAATCTGTGAAATCTGGATTCAGTTCACAGGCAAGCATTAAATCATGGTTCATGTTGGCAGATCCCAGTGTTGGGGGTTTTCTGTTTCTCTCGTCTCCCAGTTTGGTCTCCTTCCATCTTGCCTCACCTATTCAGATTCCCTCCATCCAATGCCCTGTCCTCAAATCAGTTGCCTCTGCAGAATAACTGTAAATTGGGTGCTTGTGAAAATCATTTTGTTGCTGGAATAGATTAAGAAAACCCAGGTTCCACTGCTGCTGCTTCCCCATGCCTCAGTTATATGTATAGAAGCAGGGCTTTTTTTCTGGGAAAAGAGGTGGTGGAACTCAGTGGGTTGTCCTCAGAGAAAATGCTCACATGGCTGGTGGCCCTGCCCCCTGATCTCCAGACAGAGGGGAGTTTAGATTGCCCTCCGCGGCGCGGAGGGCATTCTAAACTTCCCTCTGTCTGGAGATCAGGGGGCGGGGCCACCAGCCATGTGACCATTTTCAAGAGGTTCCGGAACTCCGTTCCCCCGCGTTCCCCCTGAAAAAAAGCCCTGTATAGAAGTAACTTGAATGGGTTGGAAGATTAGTTAGAAAGATCAGTACGTGCCAAACAGACTTAGAGCTGAGACTGGGGAGAGGAGCATTTTTTAAAAAAACTGTTCCCTCTAGGTATGTCTGTAGTTCGGGCAGGCACAGAACATCAGTGGGAAACACACCAGCATTAAGTTGGAGTACCATGTTCATAATGTGAAACCATGGTTAAGAATGTCTAAACTCTGGTTAGCAAGCCAAGTTCAGATCCTGGCTTCAGTTGGTCATTTCATTATTGAAACCAGCTAAGAGTCATTCCTTTTATCCACATAAACCTCTCCACCTGTTGTAATACAGTATTGGGATCCATTGTATGTTGCAGAAAGATCCAGCAGGATCTTTGATAAAGCAGTCTTCATCCAAAGTCATTGCAACACTTGGGATTTGAATGATTTTGAAATCCATTTTGTGTGTGTTGAATTAATCATTATGAAAAAGCATTGTGTATATTAGATGTTCTGGCGTTAACCCCAAACGGGAAGAGTTTATCAGCTTTTACCAAGACTTAGATGAAGGTGGAATAATACTGGAATGCAGCATGTGAACTTGGTGAACATAAGCTTTGGCATTCTGTGATCAGAATTACCTAGTCAATAATATCTATTGTGAAAGAAGTGAAGAAATGTCAATGTATGTATTTTACACACGCGCACAAAAAATTAGAAGAAGTTGAGTAGCTGCATGGCATGTTTAGATGATGCTGACCACTAGAGGGTAGTGTCTGCAAGTATTTGAAGCTAGAGGGAAGGGGGTTTTTTTTGCCTGTTTTCTATAAAGCAAAGATTATAGAAAATAATTCTTTTGATCATATTAGAGCACTCTCTCATTTATTCTGCCTTATCTTTGTTGTTTGAAACCAGAAATTTAAAAAACTGAACTCTGTGTAACTTTTCTAAAATGATGTGATAGAATCCTGGCAATGGTGTATGGGAGTATAACAAGTTTCCTAAAAATGTATTTGTCGTATAACTATTTCGACTCTAGTTTCACTTGTTGGTGGCTAGTGGCCCATCATGTCCTTATCATAAAGATGCATCCTCTCCTTCTGGTGAAGTCCAAATGAACACTGTTGGGTGGGTGGAGATGCCCAGCTGTACCTGCAACAAAGGCACATGTGTACATTTCTGTAGGTGGGTCTCCTTTAACGGAGTCGGCCAATAATGTGATAACCAAAGTTGTGCTAAAAGAAACCTGTTTCCTATGTCGTAAAATGTTGAACTCTAAAGGGTTTATTTTATGCATTTTATGCATTTCTTATTTTATGCATTTCTTAGCCTCCTTTCAATTAAAAGGGGTTTTCAAAGCAATTTATCAAGCAGAAAGAAGAATGTATTAACATGAATTAGTACTTAAAGCACGTTAACAATGTTGGGTGGAATGCTTGGGCTTGAACAGTTAAGTGTACTGTGGTTCCACCGGAAGGTAATAGACAGCCACCTGCAGAAGAAGAGGGAGCCACCACCCCATTTGCAACAGCAGAAGTGTCCTTCCATTCTCTCGTTCCAATCCCCTCTTCTCACTGTATCTCTTGCCCAGCCTCCCATGCCGTCTCTGAGGGTGCCCCGAGTCTTAGGAACAGATTTGTGTGTGTGTGTGTGTGTCAGCAGGTGAGCATATGCATAGTCACAACTGGGGTGGCAGAAAGAAAGGGTGGTGGTAAATATCTGTTTTGTGAGCAGAAATATTCACAGTACTCTGAGTTTAAGTTGTGTACATTTGTCTGACTTGTTTTGCTTCTGCTGGTTACAGGGGGGGAAAGTGCTGAAAAGGTAGAAAACTCCACTCCTTGATAGAAGTCTTTACTGATTTCTCTAGCCTTCATATTCTAAATTCTGCATATCCTCAGGAGGGTAACCTGTTTCTTAAAAAGAAAGTTGAGATTCTTTGCGCTGGTTACCAGACTGTGCTCTTGGAGAGTGTAGCAGCAGAATTTTTTAAAAAGGAAATAATCCTTCCCATTTTGTGTGACTTCTGTTGCAAACAGAGAATTCTGTTGTGAACTTTGGTTTTTATGTGGAATTGCCTTTTGTAAGAAACTGGTGATTTCCCTCCTCTGCCACCCATCTTTAAATAACATTTTAATCAGAATTCTCTTCTCTGGATTTTTCTTTTTCTTTTGCAAGGTGTCTGACCGAGTAGAGAGGAGGCTTCAGGCGATAGAACGAGAAATCCACGCAGAAAGGCAGATGGTAGAAAGACGCCAGGATCAGCTGGGACACATGTCAGTGCATCTGCAGGAGGTATGCAAAAAAGGGCCTTTCTTGTACTGTCGGAACTGAAGACCTGTCCCTTGTTAGCTGTCTTGCCTGAGCTAATTGCGTATACACAGATCGCCTTCCTTGGAAATGCATTTTTCTCCGGTTATCAAGCGAGGTGACATATAGTACCACAGAAAAAGGGAATCTCATCCCTGAGGTGGGAAGTCTTAAGCGATATTCTGGAAGTTTAAGGTTTTTTTTTGGGAAGAGAGCTGCCTTTTAAAACCATTTCTGTTACACTGAAGCTTGAAATGATTAACGGAGGAGTTAACTACCACTTTGTGAATACTGGTCTCTTGAAGCCTAAATATGATGAAATAAGTAGCCACTTTCTCACTGCTGTATAATCAGCTGTGCTTGAAGCCAAAGGCATCTGGCAGCGTACGAGAATTATGCTGTGGAGGCAAACGGAGCTATTGTTCACTTTAGAAAAGAAAATTAAGGCCCTTTTCACCCTCTCTTTATTAAAGACTGCATGAAATGCATAAAAGGAAGACAGTGATTTTGCTCCGCCCTAAGACTTGGGAAACCTAGGAGACCAAATACTTGCCTCATAATTCTAGATTTGATTTAAGTGCCAGGGCCATTATTTGGATTGCTGTCTCTGACTTTACTGTGGTCCCTCACAGAGTATATGAAAAGCTTAATTTTATATTTTCTTGCTTTTAATACATGTGGTGACCTATGTGCCTTTTCTAAAAAATGCAGTTGCAGATTATATGGTGTGGCATAAACTGGTAAGGATTAATTTAGATTGACACTTTTTGAAAGAATGGCTCTCCCTTAGAGGTCATCTTTTTTTTTTTTTTTAATAAATGATCGCACACACTTGCGTATGGGTGAAGATAATGCTTAGCTCTTTAAATTAATGTGCTCTTGGGTTAAAGAGGTTTGTATGCTCCCACTGTCTTTAAATTGCATAGGCTGGTGGTAGAAGCATGTGATCTATTAGAGTTTAGAGGTGACAAGAAGAGTATTTAAATTCTGTTGAATAAATTCTCAAATTGTTGGGCAATTGGCGATGGGGGGAATGTTTTTAGTTTTCCTGATTCAGGAACATAACGTGCAATTTGGTGTTACCTACAACCTACATATGAACATTTTGGCATCTTACTATTGACTTTTGAGACTCAGTTTTCAAGTTGACTCAAAGCTGATTGCAAAAGTTTTGTAACTATGCTTTCTTAATGTGGATCTTCCTCTGATATTACTTGTGCTGGAGCATTGTTTTCCTTTTTAAAAATTTGAATTGATCAGACTTCATAATCAGGCTAAAGATGATAATAGTGCTTATATTTTCTTGCTTAAAGCCTTTCACGTATAGTGTTGACTCCTACCATTTTTTTCCACTGGTGAAAGGACAAGGAAGGTTTCCTTCTTTGAGCACTGAAAAAGGTATCCCAGGGACTGAGAGACCCATGTGGACAAAACCCACGTGGAGTGGGGGCTGTAGCGAGGAGGGGGATATTGTGAGATCAGATGGGAAAACTGGTATGTTCCATTCCATTCTCAGTGTTTATGCTGGTGGTGTGGGAGCTGCTGCAGTACCATGTTTTCATGTGCCACTGACACAGCCATGCTGCAGTGGATAATACTTACTGAAAGGAAGTCCTGCAAGGAAGGCCAGTGTTAATATCCAAATGTCAAAGGCTGGTAGTGACTTATCTAGAGGCACTCAGTAAGTTCATACTAGAGGTCAGTTTCAGCTGGGTCTTTCCCAGGTCAAATTCTCAATATTCATAATTACACACACACACACACACCTGTAAATTAAACATTCATATGGGGGTGGGGGGCTTGTTTCCCTAAGTTCATCTCGGAATTGGGCTTGGAATGGCTGTGGTGTTCCTGAAGTGATTATTGAGAGAACTGTGGGCTTCTTGGAGACAAGCCAACTGTCAGATAAGAAGAGGAAAGCCCTTGTCCCCTCTCTTTTCCTCCCCCCCCCCCCAAAAAAAATTCATGGGATGCCTGATACATCATGTGTTTCCCAGGACACCAGCATCTTTGGGTGAAATTTCTTTCCCATTGACGCATCTGGGAGAAGCAGTCTGTGTGTTGGATCCCAACTCCTCTACCATTTGTACAAGCATAATTTTTACTCACTTGAGGGTAGAGATTTCCACCTCATGAGGTTTCTCTTGTCCCCTCACAAGATTCTCTTTTAGCACTGCATGTTATCCCAGAGGGTCCACCAGCCTTCTAGAACTACATTTTGGAGATCACTGCAGGCTGCCGTGGAAGAAGGGAACAATCTACTTAGAGTACTGTTGTGCATGTAGTGTCCAGGATCCAAGCCTGTGCAACGTAACGCAGTGTCTGGAAGCAGTGTTCAAATGGATTTGGGTGAATGGGCTAAAAGTAGAACTTCCAGGGGGAAGCCCTTTTTGCTTCTGTGAAGATGACATCAGGGGCCCAGTTCTCAAGTTCAGGTCAGCTCGTCACAGGAATGAAGTGTTGGGAAGTTTGAAGTTGATCTTTTGTCTCTCATCCACACCTACAATGCCAGAAGTAACAGGGTAACTATGGTGAAATGTGATACCAATTTATGGTGGGGTTCACTGGGATGGTGTGGGTGTGTGCCAGTGCAGAGCTCTGTGATGCCATGCTGTGAACTGGGGCTGAGGCTGGTTAATACAAGAGCCGCTTTTCCTTGTAGTCCATCAAGACACATAACGGAGGGGTGAAAGATGTTAAGCAAGAATTTTTTAAAAACCCTAATTTCTCAACTGAGATAATTTCATTAGTTGTGTTGTTGGGAGGGCAGCGTTCCTCTGAAATGGGAAGGTATATTTGCACAGCTTTGACTGAGTAACAGGCGTTTGACAGGTAACTTTTGAAGTGAAGGGATGCCACTGCCTAATCATGCGAGTGACTGGATTCACAGAACCATGTCACTCAAGTAAAGTGTTCATTTACTTCCACACGAATTGAATTAGACCAGATGAAATTTAATTTTTTTCCAGTTCATCTTAAATATGTGCTACCAATATATTTTGAGGGAAGCATGTCGTTGTATGGCCACTAGGTGTCAGTGTTTTGCCATTCTTGGGCTCCTGTAAGACTAAATAAATTCATTTGCATACTTTTTCTAGTCTTGATGAAACATGCAGGTTCTCCTCCACCCCATTTAGAGACAATTGTTATGGATTTACATATTTTTTTATTTATACCATTGTGGCAATGCTTATAGCGAAGTGTGTGATTTTTCCTTTCCTTTCCTTTTTGACATATGTGACATTCTAGAATCTTGGATAAATGCTGTTGAAAGCTTGCCACACTTTCTGGATTTGTGAAGTTGTGTTCTGGCATCATTTCTGTGAACCTTATCAGAAGAGAAACAGGCCCATGGAGAGGAGATACATGGAATATTTTCTTTTCCATTGAATTCTTAGAGAATGGGAACATCGCTTGAGGATCTGTTTAGGCCAGTTCCACCCAAGGATCCATCTAGCCAAGCCTTGATACAGTGCTAGAGCATCTGCTTTGTGTGCGGAAGGGGCCAAGTTCAAGTCCTGCCATCTCAAACTTAAAAGGATCAAGTGGCAGGTGACTAGGAAGACCCGAGACCTTGGAGAGCCCCTGCCAGTCTGAGTAGACACTAGATTAAGAGTCTGGCTGGGTATAAGACAGGTTCGTGTAGATGTGTTCAGAATAGCCTGCGTCTCCTGTAGCCTTTGGAGAAGGATGGCAGGTTTCTTTGATGCAGTGCTGGGCTCCGGTGGAGCTAAAAACAGTCTGCTTTCTCACAGTTTCCAGTTGCCTCTGAAGCTCAGCATGATAACAGTCCTTTTCCTCTCAGGTTATTTGCCCTGGGTTTAATGATGTTGGGAGGTAGGTTTTTTCCCTGCTTCCCCACAGTGTTGTGGTAACTTCATGTATCTCCCCGTTTTCCCTTGGTTTTTCGGAAACTTTTCTCAAGCTGTGAAAGCTCTTAACAAAGCAAGAGCTCATCGCTCGTACGTTACCATTGGTCATGCTACTAAAGATGTTAGGTGTATCCTCCAAAAGTATCAAGTAGTCCAAAAATGTGACATCATTACCTATCTTTAGTCTAGAGAGTAGCATCACCCAAGAATGAATTCTAGTTTCTGGTATGATGCTGCTCCATTTAAATGTATTCCAAGATGCTTTCTACTCTTAACTGGGGTGTGTTTAATCCACATCTGTCTCCTGCCTTCCTTTCCCCCCTACTACTTTAAAAAAAAAAAACCTGCATCCATCTAGTTCTCTAATCTGCAAAGTTGGTCCAGAAAATGTCCCTGGATTCAGACGACCCTTAAGGGAATCACCATTGCCTCAGTTGCCTGAGGTGCTTGGTTTTTATTATTAGATTTCGGAAGACTTGGGCGAGTGTCTTTGGGAATGTGAAGTGCTGTTTTAGACCACGCTTTGAACCTTTCAAATATGACCAGGTCAGAGTCAGCCCGTAGTGTGGTGGCTGCTCCCTGTTTGAATTGGTCAAACCATCTTCAAAGGCAGACTGCATTATAGTAACCTAAAAGTGATGAGAAAATCAATTGTATGTGCTGAATATCATTTTTTCAAGGAAAAGCCTCAGTTATCAAACCAGCTAAAGCTGGCTGAAGCTGTCATTTACTTACCACAGGAAATCACCATCCGTCTGTAGACCAGAACCCCCCAAACTGCAAATTTGCTCTTTCAGGTGGAGCGCAACCCAGTTTCTCAATCAGCTGTTCCACCAACCAGCAATATCTCATTCTTACCTGGAATGACTTTTAGTTAGTGTGTGAAGGTAGTTTCAAGTGGGTAGCCATGTTGATCTGCAGTAGATGAGCAAGGTTCGAGTCCAATAGTGCCTTAAAGACCAACAAGATTTTCCATGGTATAAGCTTTTCAGCGTCAAGATATGAGTAGGAATAGAGATCTCAGACTTTATATCCCAGTCAGAACGTGGGTGAAGATCTGCATTGTTTTGTTTGTCCTGAATCCAGTCAGTGCCTGTCGGCCTCATTGGCTGACCCTAAGTTCTAGTATTATGGTAGAAAATTTCTTGCATAATCTAAAACAAAAACTCTAAGCACCCTTCTTTCCACCTACCACTTTCCTCCTTAAAATTGCCCCATCCCAGTGCCAGAGATCAGGTGGAAGGGGCTTAAGGCAATAGGTTGGCACAATCCAGACTAAATTTTCTACTAATGGAAGGTGTTTCTGTCAGTGTAACAGAACTTTCTTGCTTCCCACTCTCCATTGCTGCCCACTCGTATCCCGGAAATGCTGCTCCTGGGGGACAGGACACTCCCAGGAATGGCCTGAGGTACAAATCAGGTTTTCTGCAGCAGGAAGAAGGAATTGGGGGAAATTACACCTTCTCTTCTGTTACTGGAAAACTGAGTTTGAATTCAGCCTTATACGCTCTTTTGTTTAAAATGACATTTTCGGCAAGTTATCTTTCACATCTTGAAGATCTATACCTAGGTTGTTTGTTGAGACCACATTTACAGCAGGTATATGACAGAACAAACAACGGAAAATTCAGGACCAAGGAAAGTTATTAGGATTTTTTTTGTTGCAATGCGCTCCACTTTTGCCCATTTTAAAAGCTCACCGGACATTTTGTTACACTTTTATCCAGTTTGGAGAGGTCTTTTTGAAGCTCCTCAAACTGTCTAGGATTTTGTAGGTCTGAGTGGTTTGGAATCTTCATTGTTCATTCCAATGCCAGCACTCCCAGTATAGATTACTTATGGTCTCCAGTATTGACGTCTTTCCATTTCTCCCTTTATTTCTCTACTTTCCTGTTTTAACCAGCTGCTGACTCGTAAGAGAATCTGCCCTCTTAAGAAGCTGTAATAGGTCAAGGGTTTGGGGGAAGTTTCACGTTACATACGAAATTTATGCTTGCAGAGAGTTTGGGAAGATTGGTGAAATTAAATTTTCTCATGCAGAAACCATGCTGCTTCTTCCTGAAAAAAGCTTGTTCTTCTGTATTCAATAACCTTAGACTTTCCATCAATTTTCCTGGGATATAATGAGTCTTTGATTTCCTGATGGGTTTTTGTTTTCTTGGATTTGTTGTTGGGGTTGACACTTAATCTTTAATATATGCACATATTGAGAATTAATAAGCACATATTGAGTAATTAAGAATTACTATAGATCTTTGTACACCTTTGCATGTATTCTTCCATGTTCCTGTTGTTTTAATTAGAGAGCTATACCAGTGAATACAGTCGTTCTTGATGCTCTACGACAATGACATTGTAATTACTGTGACTCTTATCTGAACTTGATTCAACACTCTACTTCATTATCAGTTTCTCTTATAAGAGTAGAGTTTATTTAGATAGCAGATTCTTTGGGGAGAAAGCGCTTGTCATTAACACTTGATTAAAAAAAACTCTGAAATATTACACCCTCTTTGACACTTTAATAATAAAGGACTGCTTTCCTTTCTCTAGCCAAATGATTATGTTCAACAAACGAATTCAAATTCCAAACAATGGGCAGGACAGATCCTGCTTTTCTTGTAAACATGGGCTGGAATCCAAAAAAGCTACTTTGGGCATGCCTGAGGACTTAGATATGTCCAGTGGGATTTTTGGCTTTTTTCTTCTTTAAAGTGTAGACCTCCATGCTTATATAGCAAGCTGCTTTTGAAAAGTCCCTTTGGCTTCAAAAGCAGTGTGGTGGCTATTGTTTGAATAGTTGTGGGCATTTTGGATCCTAGCCATGGTTCAGTAAAAGGCAGTCAGCACAATTCCTAAATGATTCAGCTTCG
The DNA here is from genome assembly GCF_028583425.1 of Eublepharis macularius. Lineage (NCBI taxonomy): Eukaryota > Metazoa > Chordata > Lepidosauria > Squamata > Eublepharidae > Eublepharis > Eublepharis macularius. The sequence goes on from NC_072791.1 coordinate 40,609,742, forward strand.
GTTGAATGGAGAGGACTGAGCAGTATGTTTTACTATGTGCCCTTCTGCAAGATCAGTTTTCCTAATGTTGTTGAGCCAACCTGCAGTCCAAGAGGGAGACTGTAGAGAACAAGATACATTTGATAGCTGTTTTTGTTAGACTGGTTTTGTACAGTGGCCACTTTCTCATTATTTTACTTGTCATCTTCAAAATGTGATTTGAAACATGCACCATCTTTTTTTCCCCTCTCCCAAAAGTGTCGTCTTAAAGTGGAAACAAATGGCTGCTTGCTGTGCGGTTGTCACTTTCAAAACTTCCTCCATGGTGGCTGCAACCACACTGAAAAACCAGTCCTTTGGAGTGTGTTGCTTCCTGTAGTTGGCCAAATAATTGCTTTCCCAAATAGCTGGGCATCTTTCTGTCTCTCTTTGCAAGATCCTCAAAAGCCCTGTAGCTAGCTGGGCATCTTTGAAGTCAAAGGAGATCCACCCGCTTACAAGGCTGGTCTGCTAGCCTGTATAGCTTGCTGACACTTAACCACTAAATAAACTGTGTGTACATGACAAAGTTTGAAAATAGCCAGCCTGATTAAAGCTTAGTTTCTCCTGTGGCTAGGCCAAGAAACTTAACAAGAACGTTCTCTCTCTCTCTCTCTCTCTCTCTCTCTCACACACTCTCTCTCTCTCTCTCTCTCTCAGACCCACTCTCTCTCACACACACAGATCTGATGTAGATATATGATCATCCTTAGCCTTGACAAGGGTTTGTGTGCTTATTTGCCAAGCCGGCATATGAGAGTGTCAAACTTTCCTTGGTCCTGAATTTTCCGTTGTTTGTTCTGTCATATACCTGCTTTTATTAAAACCAATACAGTTATGGACTATTTACTTTTATTGTGCCTGAAAAATAAAATGGAATGGCATATTTGAAATACCAGTGAGGTGAGAGATTGCTTTTTTTTATTTCATGTTATTGCTGCTTAATGGCCGAAATATCCTTTAGTGCTTCTTTGATAAGCTGAGGTGGCATATTGATTTCCAAGCCTGTGAGTTAACACGTCTTAATGACAAGATGCCCAATTCCTACTCTTCCACAGTTACCGGGCCTAGTTTTTCTGCACTGGCATAGGGTTATAAAACCAGCAAACGAGCAGCTCTCACAGAAGATGCAGACACGTCACAATGAGGCAAATAATTGCATAACTACTAATTTTAACTCTATTTATTTGGGTCAAATCTCTCTCCAAGGAGATCCTAGTACTATACATAGTTACTTCCTCACCTTTCATCCAATAATTCTGTGAGGTAGGTTAAGTTGAAAGATAGTGGCAACCCAAGACATAGTTGAATGATGGGGTGTCCCTGGTCCTAATCTAACCACTACACCATACTGGATACTGCAGAATTCTAGTAGTCAAATTGTAGTTTAAGCCATTCTGAACTAGTAAACTAGTGCCTGTCCCATGACTAGATATGTTTATATGTGCTGTCTTATAGGTATCAGTGAAGCTCCTTTTCTGTTTAAAAAGCTTTTGTAAGAAGCTGCCTTTAAAAGCTGCCTCCCTCATTTCCCATAATCAGGACTGAACCACCTGTTTCAAATTCCTAGGTGTCACCATCACATTGGCAAGTACTTGTGCAGCAGTCACCCAGAACGTTTTGTATCAGTTCACATTGTAATCTATGGTCTATTTATGAGGCTGATGATATTCACTCACGTATTTAATGAGTGTGTTGAGATTTTGGGTAGGTTAGGAGCCAGTAGGCATTGGGGCACATACATCCAAGAAGTTGTGATACACATAGCCTGCTGAAAGTACCACCCCAGTTCCATTCACCAAAGCGTCCCCTACCTGCTTGGTCCTTCAATTTCATTGGCTTGGATCAGTTGGTTCCTCCTGCCAAGTTCCTCCATGGAGAAAGACCTCCTTGGTGGGAGGAAGTCTCTGTGGGAGGCAGTCATTGGATTTTACCCACATCCAGTGTGAGAGCGGAGATAAAAAGTAAAATGTTCCTTGTAAGCGTATTTTCCTGTATAAGTGTTCAAGCTGTTGCTAGAAAATGTCAGCAAGAAAACATGTCTAATTATACTTTAATGAATCCATAGAGAAGTGCAATCACACCAATTCTCTTATTGTATGCAGATTCAGTCACAGATTAGACTTCCTGATCTGTAATAAAACCAAACCGTTTAGGTTCACGTTTTGTAGTAAAAACCCTCTCTCACTGAAAATGTACAAACAGTATGGGGATTGGTTATAGTAACATGTACCTAACGTGCAGGAGAAATGCATTAACTTGGGATTCATAACAATGAGTGCAGGGCTTTTTTTCAGGGGGAACGCAGGGGAACGGAGTTCCGGAACCTCTTGAAAATGGTCACATGGCTGGTGCCCCCGCCCCCTGATCTCCAGACAGAGGGGAGTTTAGGTTGCCCTTTGCACCACTGAGTGGCACGGAGGGCAATCTAAACTCCCCTCTGTCTGGAGATCAGGGGGCGGGGAGATCAGGGGGCGGGGCCACCGGCCATGTGACCATTTTCTGCAAGGGCAACCCACTGAGTTCTGCCACCTCTTTTCCCAGAAAAAAAGCCCTGAATTAGTGCAATTCTTTTTCCAGCTCTCCCACAAAAGTGAAGCAAGTGGAAGACAAAAATATAGGCATGCAGGAGAATTGGGGGAATTTGTTGTTCAACTTGGTCACTTGTACAGGTTGTTTTAAACTGTGACGCCTGTTGCTCAGCATATTAGGATTAAAGTAGTTTTTCCACTAATGCAAAGCTGTGCTCGTTTAACATTTCTTTGCTGTGGTAATGACTCAGAATAGTGCTGTGATGTTTTCTCATTGAGTATAAATTGTTAGCAGGGAATCCTTTGATTGTTGAGAGGTTTGAGTTCTTTGGGAAAGTGTCCGAGGCTCAAGGATGGGATTCAACAGTTTGGAAATGTTTGGTTTAAAGAAAAGCACTTGTAAGTCAGCTTGAGTTTTTCTAGCCATTGCAGCCAGCTTTAAACACTGCTACCTTGCTGTTTCATCTGATGGAAGATCATATACCAAAACAATAATGAGCTCTGCACCCAGTAGAAATAGCCGAATCCTCTTTCTTCTGTGAAAACTACCCATTTATTTATTTTCTCTGCTTCATGGTTTTTAGCCAGCTATGCAGTCTTGACACAGTAGCTGATTCTGAGGGTTAATTTGGTTGTAGTTAAATAAAAATGTACACACATCTAATTTGGACTGGGCTTATGCAGACATTTCGCTCCCCACCCCTCCTCTCATGGAGTTTGATGAAGGGATGATAGTTTAAGATAAACTCATGACATAAATACAGAACCAATTTTGTGTAGTAGTTAAAAGCAGCTGGACTGTAATCTGGAGAGTCAGGTTTGAGTCCCCCACTGCTGCTCCGCTTGAAGCCAGCTGGGTGACCTTGGGTCAGTCACAGCTCTCTCAGAGCTCTCTCAGCCCCACCCACCTCATGGGGTGATTATTGTAAGGATAACAATAACACACTTTGTAAACTGGTCTGAGTGGATGTTAAGTTGTCCTGAATCAAATGTTATTAATGTTACTATTACTCAGAGCTGTTTTTCTTTCTGCAGACATTTTAAACCAAGTTGTTAAAAACCCTGGCTTGTGGGCTGAAAATTAACTCTGTTTAAGCTTTGTGCCTGCATTTGTATGTCACAGATAACAAGAGTTAGGCTGAAACCATTGGGGAGAAGAGGGATGAGGCATTCGTGTGAACTTGGTACAAGCAGAGTTTACATGCACATAAATTATTTAACTGGGGTTAAACCGGACGCAGCAGGCTTTCTTCCTAGGAATTTGTGCAGCGATGCCACCTGCCTCCTCCATGTTTTTGATCATATTGGGCAGACTTATTGCAAGCATTGAATGACACTCTTCCCAAGCCTAATTTCCATTAGTCTCTGTAGGTGCCTTCAGGAGCTCTGCACTTCTTTTTTGTTGCTAATGAGAAGCTCAACAATGTGTGGAGGTTCTAATTCATGCAGGAGGTGATCATGCCAACTGCGCTTGGCTGACAGGAGCCCACACATGTACTGAAATGTCTATGCATGTGTAAGGATTTCAGAAAAGGTGGGAAATGGAAGATCTTGTGCTTAGTCAGAGTAATCTGTTCTTAATACTTAGAAAATATTACTTGTCCTCTTTTTCAAAGCAAGTATTAATGATGGATGTTTATAGATTAAGATTTCAAGTTTAACCTTTTCTATCAATAGGGTATGTTTTATTTTATACATTTATATGATCACAAGCAGGGGTCATGTCGTAGAAAATGAGCTGGAGGAACTCATTAGCATAACTCATTGGCATACACCACACCCCTTGACAGCACCAGAAACGTGTCATTAGCATAACTGATTTGCATATGCAACACAACCTGACATCACCCATCCTGGCTGTTTTGGACCCAATCCTGGCCATTCAGGACCAAAATTGGACCCAAAATGGCAAAAAGGGGCTGAAAATGGCCGAAAAGGGGCCCAAAATGGTCAGGATCGGGCCGCTGCTGAACAGGAGAGTGATCCACAACCTGTCAGAGGCCCAATCCGGGCTGTTTCGGCCCCAATCCAGGACGAAACGGGCCCAAATGGCCGAGAGTCAGGTGAGCAGGGCCACCTGACATGTGACCTCTTTGGGGAACTGCCAGAACTGCGTTCCTGTGCGTTCCCCCTTGAAATGAGCTCTGATCACAAGCAACAATATCTTCTCTATATGGCATAAAGGTATGGTCTTTCTCCTTCCATATTAACATGGCTTTCCATACAGATCTTCCAGAGAAGCCTTTCTTGGAGTGCCTCCACCTTCTAGGTGAATCAGGCTGTAATCACCACAGCTAGGGCCTTCTCAGTGGTGGCACTGCATCAATACTCTCCCTTTCTTAGGCTTTCTGGTCACATTTTCTGTGTTCACATTGGTGTTCCATTCTATTTTTTGATTTTCATCAGCCCCCCCTCCATTTATGGTCTCACCATGGTACCCTCCAGTTCAGTTCTTAATGCTACATTTTCTTATTATTCTAATGTATTTTGTGATGGCATTTTATAAGTTCTTGAGTTGCTTTGAATACTAGGAAAGCAGTGTGTAACTGTTTTAGACACACATTTTGTTATTGTTAAATATTTGCCAGACCTCAGCAAAGCCTTCAGCTCTAGTTAAAAAAAAAAAATCTGATCTATCCTTTCAGGCTTTAAAACAACAAGATGCTAAAGTGAATGAAGCAGAAATCCTCTTGAAAAATAAACTGCTGAAAACTGAAGATGAAAAAAGTAAAGTAAGAAAATTCATGGTTTATATATAACATTAATTATGGAAGGGTGTTTTTCCATCACGACTGATACTTGAGGATGCAAGTGGCGGCTTGCATTATGCATTATTCCTCTGTGGCAAATTCTTTGCATACTGAAGGTTAAATGTCAAAGAGAAGACTGGGATTTAACCCATCTTTTCACATGCCAGACTTCTGTATGGAGGGTTCAGAAAAGAGGAATGTCTCTTCATTTGAGGCCTTGACTACACCCTGAAGAGGTACAGTGCAGACATTGGGTCTCTGCTTCAGAGTGAACTAGCCATGGTTAAGTTCCCACAGCCAAAAAAAATGGTCATGCTTGGGGCTGTTTTCTCTAGTGCTTGAGCCAAGAGCCAGCGTGCTACAAGAGCCAAGAGTGTTCAGCTCGAGTACGGTGAAACCCAGGCCCAAAGTATTCCTCTATCATTAAGATTATTGCTTGATTCTGGGCAAATTGCTGTGGGTTGGCCCTTATCTACCTCACAAGATTATAAGTAAAAAAGAGAAAAAAGTGGATTCAGAAGAAGTGAGACAAAATATTAACATGTAGCATACTTTTAAATCCCTGTGGATTCTCATGCCCTTGTTAAGGAAAATTAGAAGGTATTTCCTTGTATTCCAGCCCTGAAAACTACAAAGGGTGGAATAAAAAATTGGTATCTTGCAGGGAGGGAAGGAGGGACAGAGGGAGGCCTTAAATTGGCTAAGTTAACTCTGGATTCTCACTGCTTCCTCTGGCAGCTATTCATGCCAACAAGGGAAGTCTGTTCCATTGTTGTGGGTCAGACCTTAAGGAACACTCTTAGGTGTCCTTGTCTTCAAAGCATGGTGTGCAGCCAGGATTAGCAAGAGGGTTTTCTGACCTTCATGGCTGCCATACTGCCCAACACATTTAGCTTTATAGTACAAAATCAGCATGTTGAGTGCACAAGTATGAGAGTATATCCTAGGATACCAAACATACACGTTTTTTGTGTATCTCATACATTTATACGACCAATAGACTTTTAGAATTGAATGTATTCTAGTTCTAGCCCTTCACAAATCTACAATGCCCTCTTTCATTTTGGCTTGTGATCTTGGCTATTTTTTATTTGCCTTGAGATAACATTTTACTTTTTCATTTTTCTTTTTTAGCAATAAGGAGTTTGGGGCTTTGAGGAGGAAAACAATTAACACCACATTGAAAGGAGAACATAGACAGAGTGTAATAGGGAGATACACTAAAAAGACCATTTTGTAAAAGGTATTTTTTGAGGAGAGAGTACCTGTAAATGGATCATTTGATCAAAGGTACCACTGGGATAATAGACATTTGGTTAGCTTAGCATAGTAGTGCATAAGAAATGGGCTTTCAGAGTACTTCTGGGGTGTATTAAGTATCGGTATCTAAATAATTCATAAAATTACCAGCAATGGAATGAATTTTTATCTTTGCTTCTAATCCAAATAAGCTTGAGCTGGAACTGGAGCACTCCCGGAGGAAACTGGATCAGTCGGAATACAGCCGAGAAGCCCTTCTCCACCAGGTAACCACTTTCTAGAGTGAAAATCTCTCTCCTTTCACAGTAGGGCCTCTTAAAGCTTGCTATCAAATATTCTTTGGTAATGTGAGGAAGAAAATGGAGGTGTGATAAGGAAAGCATTCAGAATCATGCATGCCATGTTTGATTACAGAATGACATTTGATATGAGGCTGTTGTGCCAAGGCAGCGCTGAGAAATGTAACAAACCGTTTTGTCTTAATGATTTTATGATAGAGTACCCATCTGACAAAGATTTAATCAATGAGTCTTTTTTGTTTTATCGTTTTACATTTTGTATCCTGCCCTTCCTAGGATATGGAAGGTTGAGGTAAAAAGTTGACTAGCTTAGAAGGTCTCACTTCAAGGATGAGATGAAGTAGGAACTTGCAAAAAGCAGCTGGGTGGGTGGTAGCATGTCCGGGAGACCCGGATCTCATAAATGTGAAAGTCAGGAGGCAGCACAGGTTTAAACATCTGCAGAGTTTACTGGTGAGGTTACTTCTCTGCATAGTTACCACAACAACTAAACTAAACTTGCTTCTAGAATTCTCTATTGCTCTTCATGGGTTGTTGTAAATCCTGGAGTGGATTATCTTGAGGTTAACTCATACTGAGCTGAATCAAGGAATGTAGTTTTCACAGAGACCTCTCAAGGCTGGTCTTACACTGTGGTTTTCATAGGCCAAACTTGTGCTCATTTCATGGACTGTTCCCCTTTTGTGTCTCACTCTGCTTTAACAGGTACACTTGGGACAAGTTATATTTATAAAGCAGTGGGTTGTCTCAAGCCATATAAGGCAGTCAGCACTCTGTATCAATAAAGGTCCCCCCCAGCTCATTACTACTTTCACCAATTACCTATTCCCAGTTAATTTTAAAAAAATTGGTTAAAACCCCATACATTGGGCGTACATATCTCTGTACAGCATGAGGCAAGTAAAATGTATGTTTATAGTTTACACCTGTTTGCTTCCCTTGTTGATGTTTGATAATATGATTTTTATGTTGTGATAGCACAAATATTTTGGCTTTCTGGCCTGCATTTTCTGATACCTTTGGAAATAGCAGAGAGAGATAAAAAGTCCCCTCCTAGGAAAGAAGTAAATTGAGTGATTGGAGTTTTTCTTTTTCCTCTCCTGGAGCTGTTTTCTCTACTTTTGCTTTGCACAAGCAAATTATAACTTGTGCAAATGAACTGCTTTTATATTGCTAATCTCCTTTCTGGCATCTAGCAATGTAATTTATTCAGCAGCAAAATCAGCCAGCCAAACCAAACCTCTTTGTGTTTCATAGCAAATTGGCTGGTCTTAGTTTTGCAGAATCCTTTTTTTTTTTTGCTTCGTGTTGCAGTACATATTTGAGATGTTTATTTGAAATATTTATTAAGCTACCATGCTGAAGGAGGGTGGGAAGAGGAAAGTCCTCAGTTTTGCATTTCCATGTGTTTAGATCCTAATTCTATGCTGCGTGTACATATAATAGCTGAATTTTGCCTTTACGTTTCTGTATTCTCATACTAATGATACCAATTCACACAATAAGCCCTGTGCTACTGCATTCCAAATCTCAGCCTGAAGTAGAAGAGCTGATGCACACTTTTCCCCATGATGAATCCTTTCCAGCCACTTGTTCTTACGCTCTTATCTTCACCTGTATGATGTCCCAGGTATTTTTTCACATGCAAGAGAATGAGGTAGATAAAGTGGAATGCTCCACATCAGACTGCGCTACAGCAAGACAAGGATCGTGTCTTGGAATGTTCCCTATGGTAAAACTCCCTGTAAGTAGAAAACTGGCATGGCAAACAAAGAGATGGGGAAAAAGCTCTCTCCGTGCTGTGCTGTCTGTCTGTTTGCATGGGAGGATATTTAAGGGAGCATTCAGAACTAGGATCCATCATCTGTGCTCTGTCCTACCTCCTCATCCTCTTGCATGTGTAAATTGGTCAAGTTGGTGGTGGCTGACAAGTGCTTCAGAGCTGAGAGGAGGAGGCAGCTCAGCCCTCAGCTCTCTATTGTTATCTTACTTGAAGAAAGACGGGACCTTCAGTTAGTAGAGAAGACAGCGAGGGGTGGGTTGTCCTCTCCACTTCTTTCAGAGTAGATGAGCCTATGCTCCAAACTACATGTCACGTGACTTAAAGTGTGAAGAGAGCTTGACTCTTGAATGCTTATATCCCGGAAGTCTTGTTGTCCTTTAAGGTAACACTGGGCTTGAATCTTTCTGTTCTACTGCAGACCAACAAGTCTACCCACCTGCAATTCTATTCTTGAAAATATTGATGTGTATACTATCAGCCCATGCATTGAATGTGGAGTCTTCCTGCCATCCCCTCTGTTCCCAACTGACACAAAACCACAAACTGGAGCTATCCCAAAATTACTAACACATTCATCAGTCATTTAAACATTAATTTATATTTTTCCTGAAAAGTGCTAAAGTGCTAGACATGAGTGTGTGTGTGTGTGTATAAGGTATAATATATACAAATCTAAACCAACATCCAAAATATCATTTTCTTATCAGTTAATAAATAGCACTTCTCATGTCATAAAATAAATAGCATACAAAAATACTTCAGGTCTTAATAGAAAATCTCAAGCAATGACACAATCCAGCTGGTGAAGAGAGTCCTGCATGAGGAGAACCATAAGAGGTAAGTTATGGAAGTTATAGGTAAGAGGTAAGTTATGGTAGTTATAGGCAGACGTCATTAAAGTTCCAAAAAATGTATCTCACAGTCCCTTTAATCTTTCAGATAGTGTATATTCCAAGGTGGGCAGATTCTCCAAGATGATAACAGCAGTCTAGAGATTCATGCTCAGAAAGGAGTTGAAGCTGAAGAGCCTAACGGGTTTTGCCAGCATATCTCACATCCCGTTTTGCATTAAACTTTTTCAAAGGCTCATATTCAACAAAATATCCACTGTAATAAAAATAACAATAAATTCAAAAACACCCTCTCCTAAAAGTGCTGCTCTTCTTCATTATGAACCTGCAGTCATTTATTTACAGCCCATAGGAACATTCTGTTACAATACCAAGTTGGTCTGAAGCTGACCAACATTTACAATACACATTTAGGCAGCCTTCAATTCGTTAACTCATGATGTTTAAAGAAACAGGCACAATGTCATAAAAAAGATGAATAAATACTCAATTTCATTATTTAAACCATGTGAAGCAAGAGAATTTGATCTAGATTTAGATTACTTCCTGTTTGTGGTTTGGTGTTAGTTGGTAGCTCTTTTGGTTCCGGAGGAGCCTTCCTGTATGTTTTTGTTACATCCCTTCTGTTCCTGCAGCCCTTTCTAACCAATAGAAGTATCATTTCCAAGGGTTGTGGGACCCATGTGGATGGGGCTGGAGTGAGAAGGGAGTGAGTTTACTCATCCTTCCTCTTCTGCAATCTCAGCTCTGCTGAGGCAAGAGGTCGATTTCACCCCCTTTTCTCTCCCTCCCCGCAGCCCACGGGGTTCTTCTGCGGCATGAATCCCACAACCTGCGTGCTGATCTTTCTGGGGCTCAGAAGGAGATGCATGTATGGAGAAGAACACGGGGAACGTCGTTGTGCCTTCTGTGCACTGATGGTTAGACCTATATCAGTGGTCATAAACTGGAATGACTTTGAATAGGATTGCAGTATGGATCTCCTGATGCAATTTTGTTTTTAACTGGTGCCGTTATTGGGAGCCGCCAACTCGTTTTGGGGTGTGAAGGTTACTCCCTTTCCTCCAGTTTTCCTGATCAAAATCCCCTCTTCTCCAGCTGTTGATTGCCCCTTGAGGGAAAAATTGCTGGTACCTGCAAACAGCAGCTGCGGTAGTAGTGGTATTTTTGTCATGGAAATGGCAGAGAGTGGATTAATTTGGCAGCAATCCAAAAACATCATTCAGAGTGTGAAGGATAATAATATTTTTATTATAAAGCTATATATGCAATAGTATGGATTTATTGCATAAATCACTTTATAATAATAATTATAACAACATTTGATTTATGTACTGCCCTTCAGGACAACTTAATGCCCACTCAGAGTGTTTTGTAAAGTATGTTATTATTATTCCCCACAACAATTAATCTGTGAAGTGGGTGGGGCTGAGAGAGCTCTGGAAGAGCTGCAACTCACCCATGGTCACCCAGCTGGCTTCAAGCAGAGTAGGGAATCAAACCTGGTTCTCCAGATTACAGTCCTGCTGCTCTTAACCACTACATCAAACTGGCTATTTCTGGGTATGTTCCATTTATCTTTATGGTCACATTTATGTTTGTGCCTTAGATCTTTCAAAGAATTGATATCATAAGTAAAGATTCCTCCACACCTTTCAGATCGCTTTCTCCTTTGTTTAAAAAGCTGGCACTTGTCTGTGTGTGTGTATGTGTGTGTGTTAGATTGAGGATCTCCGTTCCCAACTCCTTAGAGCAGAAGAGGAGCATCTGCGTTTACAGCACCAAATCTCTCAAGTTGCCACGCATCACCAGAGCCATCGCAATGAGCAGGAGGTTGACAGGAGGAAGCACAGAGGTAAGACTCTCCCCACTCTTTGTTCCCTCACCATTGTTACAGGACCAGGAAAGAAAAGTGTATAATAAGCAGGCCTTGGGCAGGACTCGAGGATTGGAATGGTAAGAGAGAGAAAATGGTGAGCCAGCTCACTGGGTCTCAAAATCATATCTGCCTAAAGCATCTTGCCCTCAGTATCAACCAACTAAAACCTTCTAATGACCCCAATCCATGATAATCCATGGTGATCCCCGGCCCGAGTGACATCCATTTGGCCTCGGCCAGGGCCAGGGCTTTTTGGTTCTGCCTGTGGCCTGGTGGAATGCACTCCTGATGGAGATCCTGGCCATGTAGGATTTGTTACAGTTCCACAGGGCCTGCAAAACAGAGATGTTTCACCGAGCATCTGGTTGAGTGCCAGTGACCTGTTCCCTTTCTGACCGTGACGCCTCATTACCTACCACTTTGAGCACTGTGTCATGTCCGGGCCTGTAGCTTTTATAGTAGTCTTTGTATCTGTTGGCGACGCCTGAGTTGCAGATGGTTTGTGATTGATTTTTGTGTTTTTATGCCGTTTTAAATCTGTATTTTATTGTGAGCCGCTCTGAGCCTGTTTGCAGGGAGGGTGAGATATAAACATAATAAAATAAATAAATAAACCCCAAATGGAATGCTACAAAAATATCACCTTGAGATAATAAAAATATTTAAAGTTTGTTTGAGAAGCTAAAATTTTAAAAATGGAAAATATATTATAGCGTTCTTTTGTATGATCAGTTGAAATTGGTGCAATCAGGTATTGGTATGCATATATGCATGCATATATATATATAATAATAACACTGCACTTATATTCCACTCTTCTAGGCAGATTCATGCTCAGTGAACAAAGTCAGTGTTGTTATCCTCACAATACTGCTGGGGCTGAGAGGAATGGCTGACCTAAGGCCACCTGTTGAGCTAATGGCAGTCGTGGGATTTGATTTGCAGCCCAGCCACTTAACCAGTATGCTACAGTATAGCTGTAGTTTTATATAAATATGAAACTTGTGTTACTATATTCAAAGGTTGACATTCTTGTCCTTCATCAATCTGTTATGCTGTATGTATAGCATGTATTTAGAGGTTCATGTTTAATTACTTGACCGTAAATTAACCAAAAATTAAGTGATACTTTGTCAGGCAGACTATCCCAACTCTTACAACCTGATTTCCTAGAGATACCTGAAGGATTCTGGTTTTGCAGTTTTGAAGCTCCAGCTAGGGCGGGCTGCCTTTGTGCACACTTGTCTCTGCCCTTAAAGTAACAAGTACAGTAGAAACAGAGATGCAGATCTGAAAGGTTCAGTGGGAGCTATTGCATCAGTAGGCTCTGGAACCAGGCCGCCAAAACCTGATGATGTTCATTTGCCATTCTTGTCAACGTGACTGCTGTGTGATCTATCATCAGAAGCAAATGAGGTTGCAAATCTGTCGTGCTTGGTAGATTGCGGCCTTTGTCCCATGTGGCACTGAACAAATCAATACAGGTTCATCTCTAAGTATGCCTTGCCACTATGCTTAAAATGGCTATCAATATCTATTTCCTTTTAGACCCTCTATATTACAGTAGGGCCTCTACAGCCAAACAGCTGGATGATTCAAGATGCTTCTAGATGAGTTCAGAAACTGGATTTCCTTGTTGAACATTCTATCATTTCTTTTTCTTGATCCTGGTCTCCCACTGTTATGGGAAACTCTGTCATGATTAACACTCTGTCATGCCTTAACACAATATGGGAGGGCTGTGGCTCACAGCTGCTTGGCACCCAAGTTCAGTCCTCAACATCTCCAGTTAAAAGGGATCAGGTAGTAAGATGATGTGGAAGGCTGAGATCCTGGAGAGTCGCTGCCAGTCACAGTAGACCACAGACCTTAATAGACTGATGGTCTGACTCAGTGTAAAATCATGTAAGGTCCACATCAACAAGCCCTTAGTGTCTATTGCATATCAACCACTAATGCAGGGCACCTTCCCTTGGCCAGTATTTCCTCCATCTACATAAACATTCCTACAGAAAAATGATACGGCCAATTACTGCCAAGTCTCTAATCTGCACTTTCTAGACATAGTGCTTGAAGGAACAGTAGCAGACCAACTCCAGGTCATCTTGGGCAATTCATCTTATCTGAAGTCCAGACCCTTTTCATTCTGGCCTTAGCATGGGCTATGAGATGGCGATGGTCCTGGTGGCTTTAGCTGACTGCCATCTGAGTGTAGGCAAAGGCGATGCTTCTTTGTGGCTCCAACTGGACTTATCTGCAGACTTTGGTCCAGCAGACCATGCCGTTTTGTTGAGGTGCTTGAAGGCAGAATTGGGACTCAGGATATGTGTTGTATCAGTTCAAATCATTCCTCATGAACTGGACTCAATGGGTTGCTGTTGAAGGCCAGTTATCAGTGTGGAACCTATCTTGTGGGGTTTCGCAGGATACAATCCTATTCCTCATGTTTTTAAATCTCTAGGTAAAGCCCTGAAGACTAATAATTTGTAGTGGTCTGTCATCAGTATGCTGATGACACCCAGCTCTAGATCTCCTTATCCAAGTTTCCTGGTGATGCAGTCAACATTCTGAGTTGCTGTCTGTCAGCTATGGTTAAATGGCTAAGAGTGAACATACTGAAACAAAATCCTGACAAGACTGCAGTAATGCTGGTTGGGAAGGTGGAGATCTTAAAGGATAGTGTGCTTCCCACTAGATAAGATCTAGCTAACCTTTGCTGACTTGATTTAGAGCCAGTTTGGTGTAGTAGTTAAGAGCAGGGGGACTGCCCCCGTACTTTGACAAGGCCAATCTGGCCTCCTGGATTCATGCCACAGTAACATTGAGATAAGAGTACATTAATATGCTGTACATACACTAGTGGCCAAAATTGTGGAAACCTTTTGGAAAATGTGTATTTTTGAGGTTTGATGGCTCATAACACCACTTTTTTTTGGGGAGTAATACTATAAAATTATATGTCAATGGAAAGATAATTTAATCAAGAATGTAATGCAATAACTTTTATGAAGGAAACTTTTTTTTTTAGAACAGTAGTTATAAAGAAGAAAATTGAAACACATAGAAAAAACGAGTTATACAACAATTCTCACCATGTCAGTTAATACTTAGTTGGGTAACCTTTTGCTTTTATTACGGCCTTACAATGCCTTCCCATGGAGTGAACCAAGTTTTTTAGTTCTGCAGCTGTTATAATGTGAAACCACAATTGAGTTATTGCTTCTATTAATTGTGGTTTATTGCTGGGTTGCTTCTCACTAACCAGTTTCTTTGGTCGGCTCCATAGATTTTTCAATGGGGTTAAGGTCTGGGCTATTCCCAGGCCATTCCAACAGTGGAATATGATTATCTTGAAACCACTTTTTGCACACAGCAGCAACATGCCATGGAGCTGAATCTTGTTGAAATATAAATGCTTCATTATCTTGGAAAAGATCACATGTGGAAGGCTTCAGTTTGGGCTCAAGTATTTCATTTATGTATTTGGGGGCATTTATATTGCCATTTATCACGCAAATTCTGCCCACACCTTTTGATATCATACAACCCCATATCATAAGACTAACTGGGTGTTTCACGGTAGGTGTAATGCAGTCAGGATGCAAATCCTCTCTGATTCTTCTTCTCACATATTTTATGCTATCACTACCAAACAGGGAGATTTTGGTCTCATCGCTCCAAATAACCCTGTTGCATTGTTCCGCTGTCCAGTTAACATGGGCATAAGCCCAGTTTAATCTTTTCAACCTTTGTTTGAGAGATAACAATGTTTTTCTTTGTGGAATTCTAGCATTAAGACCAAATTCCTCCAGTCTGCGCCAAACAGTCCTTGCACTCAACTTCACATTGAATTGCGCCATTTCGTTCTGTATGATTTTCGTTCTGTATAATTGTGCCATTTCATTCTGTATGATTTTCTTCTGTCACCTAGGCTCAGTCTCTCAATTCTTCTATCATCCCTTGCTTGTGTGCACTTTTTCCTGCCTTTACCAGTCTGGATTTGTAGTGACCGAGTTGCCTTATACCTCTTCAAAAATTTAGAAATGCCACCTTTGGTTAAGTTTCCACCAATTTTTCTTCTAATTTCTTCATAACTGTAGCCTTGTTCACTTAATAGTACTATTTTACATCGCTTTCTGGGTGACCAGTCAACTCTTTGTGCCATTTCTTTAATTTTATTACATTTTACAAGCTCACTAAATGAAAGAACACAAAACAAGCCAACCAACTTGATAGCAATCACATAACACACTGACAAATGACCTCCTCTCAGCTCCAATACATGACATCAATAGCTGAATCCTACTGTGACCTGATTGGCTCATTGCCAAAACAAGGTGACACCTGATTGGCTCTCTAAAGACTCATGCTCATTGGCTACATTCAAATGAAGGAAAGCTGCTTCATATCAACCTAAGCAAGTTGTGCTTCCTTTTCCTGGTTATTTGGCTATAACATTTGATAGAATACAGATAATTGAACAAAATTTGTTGCATTACATTCTTGATTAATTTAAATTATCTTTCCATTGATATATAATTTTATGGTATTACCAAATTGCCACTAGTGTAGGTCTCCCCTCAAAGGCAACTTGGTACAGAGTGCTGTACGAAGCACTCTGTACTCTAATCCAATATTGGATTAGATTGATTTACACTGTGTAGTCTGTCTGGAGTCTCAATGAGCGAGGCAGACTATAAATAACAGAAACAAATATTCCATCTTATCTTGTTAGCAAGATGGCTGCCATGTTTGACTACCTTAGGCTTTGTGTGAGCCTGTTTATTTTACAGGGCAGCTCCTCATACACTCCAAAGCAGTATTGTTTGCCTTCCTTTCCCTACTGTTTCCCAGTTTCTTGGTTTCTGACACACTGCAACAACTTCCATCATGCTGCATTGTATCCCATATTCTTCCATTCCCTTCTTTCAGTCTCCTCCCTGCCTTCCTTCAAAGCTAGTTCATAGTTTGCAAGGGAGAGGGATGAGTCCATCTCATCATCTCCTTTCTCTTGACCAAGTTACAGAAGGTAACCCATCTTTGCTGACCCAAACCAGTTCTCTGAGTCTTGTTTTTTTAATTGTCCTTAGAGTTTGACAAAACTCCAGCATTCCAAAGAAGCAAGAGTACAAAACAGGCTATATATATGTGTACATTTTTTAAAAAGTTGTTGTGTTATTTCTTACTACATATTTTGTCTTCTGTGTTCCAGTTGTTGATCAGGATAAACAAGATATGGAGAAACAGATCTGGGAGCTGAGAGCAAAGCTCAGTCATAGTGCTGTCATGTCAGAGATAGAGGAGTTAAAGCGATGCATTGAGCGCAAGGACAAAGAGAAGGCACAACTTGCAATGAAAATAGAGGTAACTTTTTTCTCATAACACTATATTTGAATTATCTTTCTTAGGAAGAGTGTTTGCTATGTTAAGGCCTACTTGTCACAATCAGCAGATCAAAAGTTAATCTCATATCAAGACTAGATCACTTCACAATTTTGATGAGGGCCTGCATGACTGAATGCTCCCCCAAAGGAAGAGATTCTTATACACAGAAAGCCAGAGTATTGAGAATATTAGTCTAGAAGCATTCTTCTTAGCATTTGATTTCCAATGTGCAGGGTACATTAATTTTTTTGAGGAGTATGCAGTCTTTCAAGTCCCACCTGCAGTCTGAAATTGTACATCTAGACACAGATTATGATGGAATCCCTGTTCACTCCCCTACTGTGAGGCGAATTTTCCCGCAAAAATTCAGTTTGCCTGCTTTGACTCAGCAGCCCCAAGTCGAGTGTTGATATTTGTGGTTTTGGAAGTCTGTTTGTCCCACACTGACAGGCAGATACAATTTTGGCTTTTAGCCCAGTCCAGGAACTTGATGGGGAAAAGCAGGAGCCCTCTTCCTTTTTGCTTGAAATGGAACTGGAGATAGTGTAACATTCAAAAAGACAATAACTTTATTTAACAGGCCGGGATTGAGTAGGTGTAATCAGGAGATGGGAGTGCTGAGGTAAAATTTGGTTGGTATTATGGAGTACACTTTTTGTAACAGGCAAAATAGTACCCTTGAAGTTTAGTTTCATATATTCTTAGTTCTTAATAGTGAGAGGTGTTTTACTTAGTACTTTAGTTACAGCAACAATGTTTCTTCACAAAGTTCCCTATGACAGTTCAGATTTCCTGGAGTTTGTTTAAAACTGTTCTCCCCTCACAACAGACCCAGGGTCCTCTTCAGAGCCAACCCCCTTTTAGAAACTGGGCAGGAATTAATCTTCCAGGAGGGAGCAGCATGTCACTCAAGCTATCCATTCCAGGCAATAGTTAACTCTTTCCCTCCCAACTCTCTGATTGTGCACCTGCTTTTAAGTGCAGTCTGTCACACAGGTCTACTCTTTAACTTGCTTCTGGTAAACTAACCCAAGGAATTTATGTTCTGCTAAATCATTAATGGTCACATCCCCTCTAATTCTTCCCCCAGCAAACATCTTACTGCAATTTCCAGTTCTGTAGTCAAACTGGTGATCCCCACATAATGCCGGAGGACATGATTCTGTTTGGAAAACTCATGTATCAGCCAGCTGATTTAGCTCACCAATGGCTGTATGCAGACACACCTCAGATTCAGCAAACCGTTCATGATCTGTCCATCATTTTTCCATTGTGTAAGCCATGTAAAATAGCTAAGGTCAAGTGTTGTTTGAACCAGTTGTGTACGCCCTGGCCTAGACATCCTTGTTGTATTGGCAGACTCCTAAATTGAAATTAAGTTAACATGTTTTTTTGGCACAAAAATTGCATTCAATAAAGCAGCAAAGCAGAGGGAGGACAGAATGCTACTGGCAGTGATCTGACATCACTTGTAACTTCTCAAGCATCGCCCGCCCCTGCCCCAGTTCTTTTTTAAACTGATATTTATGTCGCTCTGTTTTGATTCTGTTACATTACTTGAACATGGGAGGGCCAGAAATCTACATAATCGTCAAGGTGAATGTGTTAGATTCATTGGATTTTCTGTGTAGTGCAGCAAAAATTATGAACTCGGTGAGAATTGCCATTAGCTTCAATGCTAAAAAACAGATTTGCACAATGAATAATTTCACTTTAAAAAACCCAGCACACTAAAAAGGAGACGAACGTAGAAAGAATTGGTTTATTACAGTATCACCAAAGGACGACATCTGGATAAAACTGGCTTCTTTAAAGGCTGAAGAGGATGAGGCTGTCCTTTCTCTCAGGAATGTCATTCAACAAGGTGGGAACAATGATGGAGGAAGCTCATGAGCCAAGTAGTTACCAAAGGACCTCCCTGCAGTGAGGGCACAGACCAAAGGAACTGGCAGACTGGCCAATGTTAGCATATGGGAGCAGGAATGCTGAAGTTATGAACCTTTTATAAACTTGGTTAAAGTTTTTTAAAAAATAGGGTTTTTAAAAGGTATTCTTGAGTGCAGCTGTTCTTTGAAGCTCAGGAGAATCAAATATAGATAGTATAAATGGGCAATCGTTAGAACAAACGCTATTTAATTCAGCATAATAGTGCATCTAGAGGTAATGTTTAATTTCCTTTATAATTATGTGGTTAGATTTATATTGAGAGCTGCTGGCTGGCTCAGAGGGCTGTTCAGAATATGTCAAAGCTTGGCAATAGGGTTGTCAATTCTAGTTCCAGTAAGGACTTTTAAATGGTAGGATAACCTGGAATCCTCTTAGGGTACAAAATACTCATTGCTGTAAAACTAGTTTGAAAAATCTTTGTTTTTTGTTGGGTCGTTATTCATAGCTTTCATGCTTCTGATTAAAGAAATCAAATTAAATATAATGAAAAATTAATACATTTTTCCTGAAGATTTCACAACTTAATGTGCAAGAGAGTTACCTGCTGAAGTGCTGAAATCACCAATTGTATTTTGTTTATTTTACTGCTGTTGCTGTTGCCAAATAAAGTAATATATTAAGGAAATCAATGTTTGTTTTTAAAAGCTTAATTTTTGTGGCAAATCACTGTCTAGATGCTGCTTAGATGCTGTGCTCTTTCCAGTAGTATAACTGTTCTTTTTTATAAAAGACAAATTGATAGAAGATGGCTGAGAGATGGCCTGCTTTTTGTAAGTTTTTAAATCCACAGGCTTAGAGGTCTGTGCCACTGGAATGTATCTTTTAATACACATTTTGCTTCCCACTGTTACCCTCCAAGGGAGGCAGCAGCAGCTGCAGGAAGCAAAAAGGGAACGGATAATTTCCTTTTCGATGCAACATTAAGCTACAAAAGGCTGTGAACTCAAAACCTACAGGAGTACCACAGTATCTCATCAGAAGGGTTGTGTAGTACCACTTCCAGCTGCAACTCTGGTGTGTGTTCTGTCTAATGAAGCTGGGCAAGCTAGTTTCAGAAGAGCAAAGTTGCCTGATAATTATGACAAGAAATTAGGAGTTTTTTAAATTAACGAAGCATGTTAATTGGCTTAATATTTTAGATGCTAACTTAGAATGTCTTCAAGCTCTGTGATACAGTACATTAAATATTTCCTCTGTGATACGGAGCAATTAGAGGTTTCTGGAAACTTTTTCGTAGCAGCGTTTATGGATTTCTTCTTCATTTCCCCCTTCACTTCTCCATGGTACCTGTTAAGGAAAAACAGGCTTTCACTTCTTAAATTCTTTAAGTCTGAAAGTTAGAGATCAGATACTTTTAAAATGGGAGATGAGTGATACAGTGAGACTTTCCACTTTCTGAAGATGGAACACTAGTATGTCATCATCCTTGTTAGCTTCTTGTTAGTCTCCAACTTCAGTTTGGAGTTCTGATGTTAACTCTAAAGGAGATGCAGTTAGCACACACTTATGTGTTACCTCCTTTTATAATAGCAGGATTTGAGTCCAGTGGCATCTTAGACACCAGCAAGATTTTGTAGGTACAGTGTACAAGGCTATGAATGTGCAGTCATGATTTTATAATACAGCCTTATGAGAGGAAAAAAATAGAGTGTGGAGAGCTGAGGGGGGAGTAGTTTCCACTGGATGGGCAACTAATAATCACCCAGGGAATGGAAAAGGAAGCGAGGAGAAGCAGTTAGGGACTATAATTTCTGCATGCAAAAAGACGTACCAAGATGCAACTCAACAGCAGCTTCAGAAAAGAGTCACCTTATGTGTGCACAGAAAGAAGTTGGGGAAAAGCCTGGGAAAGTTGATTCTGCATCTCACACTTCCTTTCCTCATGTGAAAATCTGGAGATCAAGAGAAGCAGAATGGAATCTGAATTGCCCTGAACTGACCATGAGGAATGGGCCACTAGGGGTGGGCGATTCGGGTTTCTGATTCGGGATAAATACCCGAATCAGACCTGATTTGTAAAGATTCAGGATTTCTGAATTGGGGCCAGCATGCTGGCTCTGATTCAGAAATGCTGAATCAAAGCTTCCCAAAGTGATTTGAGCTGCTTCGGGAAGCTTCAGGGGCTTTCAAACCCTTTAAACTTCAGCTGGCAGGTGGGGGGGATGCTCCCCGTGCCTGCCTCTTGCAAGCACGGGAATGGCCCTTGCTGCTTGCAAGAGGCAGGGCAAGGGTCCTTTAAACTTCAGCTGGCAGGTGCAAGGAATCCCTCCATGCCTGCCAGCCGAAGCATGGGAAGCCCTCCTGCCACTTATTTCCTCCTCCTCCCATCAGGTGAAATAAGCTGTAGGACGGGAAGTTTCAGTGTGCTCTGAATCTTCATGGAGCATACTGAAGCAAGGCAATAAGCGGTTTCTGAAGCGGCTTGCTGCTTCAGAAATCACTTATTTCCCATTCTTTTTCCTGCTTCAGAAATTCAGCTGACAAGCATGGTAGGATCCCCCTGCGCCTGCCAGCTGAAATGCGAGAAGGGCCCTTTCCTGCCACTTACAGGTGGCAGGGAAAGGGCTCTAAACTTCAGCTGGCAGGTGGGAGAGATCCTCCTCATGCCTGCCAGCTGAAGCGCAGGAAGGGCCCTTTCCTGCTGCTTGCAAGAGGCAGGGAAAGGGCCCTTTATACTTCAGCTGGCAGGCGTGGGAAGGGAAATTCTGAAGCAGGAAAACCAAATCTTTCCTTGCACACTCCTATGGGCCACTGTGCAATCCACCTTGAGTCACAGTGAGAAAGTAAATTAATAAAGTAAATTAATAATAAAAATACAATCAATAAATTGTTTGCACATTTCTGTTTGTTTTAATCTCTAAATTTAAGATAGCAACCGCAGGATTTAAAAGCCAGCCGAAACACCAGTCAGCAACTAATTAAACCATCAAACAAATACTAATTGTTGCCAGTTGCCTAAACTAAAATGTCCCTGTTGTGTAACTCAAAAGACTGGGTCCTGAGAGAGAGTTCCACATGTAAAATCATAGTAAAGAAGCCTTACCTATTATGCCTATCCATTTCATTTCAAACAATAGGACCAGATTACTGCTGCTTGTTGAGGTGCTATAGAGACCGTAGTGATGGTTGTAATTTCCTGGAATAGATGGTTGGCACTGCCCCTTTCCAAAGACAGCTTCCAAAGATAGCTTAGCTAACCATAGGGAGGCATGCCCAGATCAAATCCATCAGTGTTTGCCATCTGTCATGTGCAACACTGAGTAGTGGATGCAAGATTTTCTTTTGATGATCTTTTACAGAATGACAGTTGTGCGTTTTGTTTACCTGTTTACTACATTTGTATTCCACTGTTTCGCTGAGGAGACAGGGTGGCATATATGCTTCATCCATCTTACGCTTTATCCTCACAACAGCCCTGTGATGGAGGATTGCCTGATGGAGTAACTTGTCCAGGGTCTCCCATGGCATAGTGGGGATTGTATCCTAATTTGAAACCTAGTCTTCCTGTGTCTAATCACAACATCCACTACACTATATTGACTCTGTTTTCTTTTCTTGCAAAAACAATCATTGATACTTTAGAGGACATACTAACTTTGTTTCACTTTATGTGTGAACTTTTTTTGAACTATCCAAAGCACTCTTGATGGGGGGGGGGAATAGATATTTTACAGTTGACAATAAAAAAGCTAATTTAGCTTGCGCTAATGTACCTTTCCAAAGTTACGTAGACCTGAAATTGGAAGATATACTGTACATACAAAGTACATTCATTCTGTTCTTTTAAACTCACATTGAACCTCATTAACCTTCATAGGTTATTTGCATTCATAAGAATTCCATGTATCCTCTAATCAATGACTGTTCCTGATTTAATTTGTTTTTTTCCTGCCATCATATAGAGTCATCTGAACTGATAATAAGCTCGTAGTTGAATTTTTACATAATTTGAAGAATAAGATGAAGTGTATAGTTTCAAATTAAATGAAGGAGGTGGTAATTGCATGACAGCTTGCATGACTGTGCATAGCTACAAAGTGTTTCCAAGGCACTAATTGATGTCTGGCTCATGTGTAATACTGTCTGCCATCATGGTGCAGTGGTTAGAGTGTCTGACTAGGATCTTGGAGACTTAGCTCTGAACCCCCATTCTACCATGGAAGCTTGCTCAATAACTCCGGGCCACTCTCAGCCTAAGCTGCTTCACAGAACTGTTATGTGAATAAAATGGAAGACAGGAGCCACTTGGGGTCTCAACTTGGGAGAAAAGCAGGGTATAAATATGGAAACAAACCATTATTTGCTATTCCTTCACCTATGCTAATTCCTCATCTTCCCAGGTTAGCATCAACTATAACAGTGTTTTATTGTTATCTGTAGTTAGTTTTAAAACTTTGATATCGAAACCAGGATTAGAAGTGGGTTTAAATCCTTTTTTTTTTTTAGAACTATAACTTTGGGTATACTGGAGCAAATATAATGCTTCATCACAGTTAACACTAAACAGGGAAGAGTGTAGGAAAGATGCATGTGAGTCCATGGAATGTTCCAGGTTGCCAATAACATGGAATTTACTTGTGAATAGACCCTCTTAGGGTTTCTCTCTAAATGTCTAAACAGGCTCAGTAGATAATAACCCGAAAGGCAAATATGATGGAAGCATTTGTATGAATTGTGTTGTGGATTCTAACAGACTTGAATTTTTAAACTCCTACTTGTTAAGCATTCCATTTTTTGGAGAATAGTAGCAGGTTATGTATGTTTGCTCCAACTTCAAGAACATCACAGCAAATAAACAATGTTCTGTATCCATCCATAGGTATATGGAAGGAGTGCGGGGATTTCCTGTGGTCCTTTCTGTTCCTGCAGGCCCTTCTGACTGCTAGAAAGATAATTCCTAGTGTTGTAGGGCCCTCTTGGAAGAATAGCCATGGGAGCTGGAGAGCTGCAGAGGGAAAGGGGGTGCCATTTCCCCCTCTCCTCTGTTCTGCCACTGCTTGTGAAAGACACAACAGGAGTGATTTCATCCCATTCCGTCTTGTCATTGTAGTACCCTGATTCCCCCCCACAGATTCTGAGACGCTAGGAATGATCTTTCTGGGGTTTAGGAGACGTTGGAATACAAAGGAATACTAGGAAATCAGTTTTCTATGCATTCATCATTGCATGTAGTCCAATGTATTATGTATGCATTACATGTATCAAATATATTTGAATTTTATTCTTAATATAAAAGATTTAGGGTGCAAGGAATACAACTAGCTAGGTCAATCTCTCTGTCATCAGAATTACTGGATTTTCCTGCATTTTTCCTGAATTTTTTAAAGTGGTCTTAAGAAATTGAAATTGCCCATCAAAACATGGCAAGATAGAATAGTTTAATTTCCATGAGGGTGAGATGGAACAGCTTTGTATTTGGTTGTTGTGGATTTTCTGGTCTGTATAGCTGTGGTCTTGGCATTGTAGTTCCTGACGTTTCGCCAGCAGCTATGGCTGGCATCTTCAGAGGTGTAGCACCAAAAGACAGAGATCTCTCAGTGTCATGGTGTGGAGAAGATGTTGGCAGGTAATTTATATCTACTCAGGAAGGTGGGTTTGGGCTGAGTCATCCTGTAAGAGTTTCCCAGGGTGTGGAATGCTAATGGAGCATTCCTGTATCCTCACTGTATCCTGAGGAGGTTCTTTTGCATATGGATTGGTGCTTGATATGCTAATCTTCTCTGCAGGGCTATTGTGGGATGTAGAGTATTTTGTTAGCCTGGTGTTTTGCAGGACTGGAAACCATGCTCTATTCATTCTTAAAGTCTCTTCTTTCCGGTTGAAATTGTGCTTATGCTTATGAATTTCAATGGCTTCCCTGTGCAATCTGACAAAGTAGTTGGAAGTGTCCAGTATTTTAGTATCCTGGAATAGGATACTGTGTCCTGTTTGAGTTAGGCTATGTTACCTGCCAACATCTTCTCCACACTGTGACACTGAGAGATCTCTGTCTTTTGGTGCTACACCTCTGAAGATGCCAGCCACAGCTGCTGGTGAAACGTCAGGAACTACAATGCCAAGACCATGGCTATATAGCCCGGAAAATCCACAACAACCATCGTTCTCCGGCCGTGAAAGCCTTCGACGATATAGCTTTGTATTTATTTGGGTTTGAAGCTTTCCTAGACTTCCTTTCTGTTAAGTACTGGAGACATTTTATATTCTCAGCAGGGGTATTTGTTCTCTGAAGAAACATTTTAAGCAGAGCTTGTCAGTTCAGCTAGTTGCCACAGTCCACACTGTTATCTTAACTGCATACAGTTAAACAAATAATTTAAATACATGCGATACCTATCCTTTCACATATCAGCACATTGCTTGATTTTGGGGGTATCTATTTCCCGTTTGACATCTTTTTTTGCATACTGCAGAAGATGGATGAATCTAAAGCCAGTGAGAAGATCTGAAAGTTGTGTTCTCTACAAAATATAAGAGCTGTATTTACCAGATATTGTAGATGCTCTTACATATGTATCAGAAAGTATCCTAAAGGCTAGCCCCAGACACTCACATCCATCGACTATTTTACAGAATTAAACATTATAGTTTAACTACCTACCAAAGTTATTGATGTTCATGATCTTTTAGTGTTATAGTCAACTTTACAATCAATAGGTAGTCACGTATCTGTCTAATCATTTGAAATTTTCCTTTGTTACAAATCAATATCAAATTATCATCAGTTCTGGCATAGAAATTGTTCTTAATCAATCATGCTGAATTCAAACTCATTCATAGTTTCTAGACATGGTCTTAACAAGATATCTGCCTTAGGTAGCTGATAAGTGATGGAGCACCATCTCTTATGGCATAACGCTTAGGCTGGAAAAATAGCACAATAATGGATAGGCAAAACTGGCCACGCCAATTCAGGTTCTTCCACTTTACCTAATAACTGGTAAGATGCTTCACTAAATGCTGTCATTATTTATTTAAATATTTTCATCCTGCTTTTCCAGTTATCCACTGAATAGGCATTATATAAAAATTTAAAGCAGTATGAACAACTAACCTAACAGCCCTATTTTACAAGTCTCCCGTAATAATCATCAAACAAACTTCAGCTTCTACCAATAACCCTCTTAAACAGAGTTGCTTTACTTTGCTTTTGAAGTCCTGATCCTATGTGTGATGGACAGCGGGCTGTCCTAACCCGAGAGGTAGAACAGCCACGCAGCTGTTTCATCCTTGAGCCTATGGGATTGCTGCCCCAGCATCAAATCTCCTTTCATAGGGGGGATGGAACGTGGGTGGCAAGGAAATGCAACATCAGTTCAGTTGGTGTCTGCCTCAGCAGGAGAACATACAGTATCGAGGATGGTAGAGTGGTTTAGCTCTACCTCTGGGACAGGGCATAGTTGTGAGGCCTGTCTTTGGTGATGAGCAGACCTGGTACCATTTGGTCTGATTTTTGGAAAAAGGTAGGCTGGTGGGGGTGGAATTGTGTGTGTGTGAGGCTCCTAACTAGATCAGTGAAATCCTTTAGACAGTGAAATTTAGACAGTGAAATCCTTTTTGCAACTGCAAACATTAAAAGGAATTTAAATCACAACCTGAAGCCATAACTAGCTTTAAGTGCCTCAGCCAGGCTTCCCTGTGATTATCTGGACTGGGCTGCTGTTCTGTTTTTAAAAAGCCACAAGTACATAAATATTTGTTTTGTTGAACCTCCTGATCTCTGTAACCTTCTGGCACAATACAAAAATTACTTAACAGCAGTGAACCCAAAGCCTTTATACTCGCTAGTCGCTACCATAAGAACACTTAGCATCTGAGGGGAAAGTTTGCATTTCAAAACAAACCGAATTCCCCAAAATTATAGGAGTCTGTGGGTTTGGATGAAAAAGCCTGTCATGCTAAGTTACAGTGAACATGTGTACATCCAGTATGAACACACACACATCTGTTTCTAAGAAAGAGCCAACATATGTTCACTTTATGCGGAAAACAACAGAGGAAAACATTTCCGTACCTGAGCACTGCAGACCTCCTCTAAAACTTTTTTTTTTGCTAACCTGCTGTTTTGTGAGAGGTTCCACTCATTGAGCCACTATTTTGTGACCAATAGTTCCCAAGGCTGTTAAAAAAACTTTTAAATGGCTTCCAGAAACGTAAAGGTGTTCCCTCTCCTTGTCTAAAGAGATATAGCGTTGGATGTTGTAACTGATGATACTCCCTTCTCCAAATCTGCACAATCTCAGTCAAAGAACTAACGTAGAGATTAAACAACTGACACAAAGTATCATATACTGTTATCTGGTTTCACCTGGAGAAAAAAGATTGAAATCACTTTAACGAGTGCCTATTAATACCCCCATTCTGGTGTCAAAATAGAGTGGTCCAATGTGGAAAAGATTGCAGAAAGGTTTGGAAAAATAAATAGGATACATTTTTTGCATCTGCAAAGAATTGTTATATCTAATCTTCGCTCGCATGCATGTGCTCACTATACCTTTAACAATGACTAATTTTAAAAAGTTATAAAAGTATCATCACCTACACAGACAATTCACAAAATAAGAGTTACATGAATCCAAAATTCCATTTACACATGTACTACACACATAATGCAAGGAGCTTAGTTATTGAGGAATCTGATTACAAGCACGAGAGCTCTGAATTAAATGTTCTCAAAAGGTTACTTTCTGTTAAAATAATCTCTGACATCACTTAGCTTCTCCACTTAATTGGGTTTACATTCTTAACTAATTGATTTTCTTCTAGACATCAAACACTTTACAAGGTGACCTGTACTCATGCTCGCAGATAATGCCACAAAATTTATATATAAACTTCAGTAATGCAGTTTAGCTACTTTCAGTCATAACACTAACAATGCCACATCCTTGTTTTCTATTGGGCACAAAATAATGAACCATGAGTTATACCTTTCTTCTGTCCTTAATTAGGCTATTTTCACCATTATTTGGACATTTCTTATACCTGGATCCAGCTTTCAATTAACATAATTCTCATATCTATTGATATAAATCAGACTTGCCTCTGAGCTACCTCAAGACTATACTAACCCGAGGCCTCGTTATTCTTGGTCTAACAAGCCTAAGTATTTACTGAAACCTGGTTTTGGCCTGCAGGAGTTCTCTCTGTGATGGTACCAGCCAGCTAGATCCATGAGATGGAGAACATTAAAGTTGCGCCATTACATTTCTTTCAGTCATTTTACTCAAAAAGTAAAGTGACCAAAGAAGTATTCTTCCAGCAGGTTTCTCACTCAGAGAAAAGGATCGAGCCCATTATTGATCCTCGATCAGCAGTTGTTTATAGTAATGGCATTTTTGTTAATATCAAATATAAAATGCATTAGGTATTTAATGATTAGCAAATCCTACTGCAAGTAGGAAAGTTGACATGCATTTTGTTCAGTGTATTTCTTTAAAAACATTTCTAATATTTTAAACTATTTGTTAACCTGAGAGATAACATGGAATATAAACATTTCAGTTACTATTCATGGAATAAACTACTTTGACTACAACAGCTTTCTGGACATTCATATTAGGTTCGACTTAAGGTTGTTTTGATAGGTTGACCATGGAAATTACCAGACATGTGTGGTCTTGTTAGACTACCAGAGTCCAATTTCATTTAATGCAATCTTATGACTCTCATACTTTCTTTTTATAAGATTTATTATTTAAAAGTGTTATAACCACTATGTTAGGTAGACAGTATTCTGTTTTTCATCCTTAAATCCTCTTGGTTTTGGAAGGTAATATGAATTTTCTTAACCTTAAAATACTTCTTTCTTTTAACTTTTAGCCTTGGAATACAAAAAACCCCAGTAATTAGTGGACAGTATTATTTTTGGGGTAACTGCAGGCACCAGATATATTCCCAGCAACATTGTAGAATATTCCAGCTGTGTGGTTTGTATATTGTAGGATAAGTGTAGCTGGAAACACAACCTGACTAAAAACATCCCAGAGAAGAAAAACAAATTATTCTAAAATTTACAACTGAAGCTTAAATTCTAAATATGAATCTAGTATTTTTCCTGATTTTACAATTTAGGAGCAATTTGACCACCACAGATCCCTTAAAATTATACTCAAAGAAAGGACAACACTGTTAGCAGCAAACATAGCCAAGCTGGCTATACCTGTGGTAATAAGTTTTAGTTACATGGCTCAAAACACTCCCAGACACGCAAATTCCCAGTGGCTGTGCTGGTTTGCTTAAAAAAAAATGAAGAGCAATGCAAGTGCCACACAAAAGTGTAGTAGTTTAAAGGTCTGAAGCTCACAGCGCTGCTGGGCTGGCTAAGTGCACGGTGGTCTTGGCAGGGGAGGGACAGATGAAGTGCTTGTCTTTTCTTTGCTGAGTTTAGTGCTTGGGAACTGCAGTGGCTTCGATTCAGTCCCTCACTTGTGGGGCTTCTTATGTTCATGTATGGAGGGGTGAGGGAGAATCAACTTTTTCCTCCGGGCTGCAGCCCCCTGAAAAGCTACTCCAGAGGGCTAAGGAACCTGATTGATTATAGAGTTAAGCCCGTTTGTTTAAAGTGTTTAAGCATAGTATTTATCTGTGATCAGGTACCATGTGCAACCTTTTAGTGACAAATACATCTTTATGGTAAAAGAAACATCTAGTAAAGAAGGGCCCTTCTAGTTCTGCTATTTGGTACTTTATTCGAAGCAAACAGAGGAAGATTTATTGTCGAAGGCTTTCACGGCCGGAGAACGATGGTTGTTGTGGGTTTTCCGGGTATTGCCGTGGTCTTGGCATTGTAGTTCCTGACGTTTCGCCAGCAGCTGTAGCTGGAGGAAGATTTATTTCACTTTATTAGGAGATTACATGTATCTTGTAGAATGCTAAGATATGTGAATACAGATTTTATATATATTTTTATCCTTATAGATCAGGTTGCTCTGATACTGAGCAGAATGATAGTTGATGCCTAGGAATTAATTACATACTCTTGTGCTTTATGGTAAATACTTGAGTAAAAGATTTTGGAGAGTGGGTAGGATGGAAAATATTAAGAGCTAGTAAAATTGAGTTTGATGTTTTTACATGATAAGATGAATGTCTTCAATTAATTCTACAATACCTTATCTACTTTGCTTAAGTCTTGAATCTTGTTTCATTAACCACTACATGGAAGTCACAGTTGTACGTACACAATCTTTTCTCATACAGTTTGTAGAGAAATAATTATTTTTAATGACCCAGAAAGGCTGAAGATGCCATTATATAGGGTTGGCATCTTTTAATATTATCACTAGATGGGAAGCAATTATAGCTGTTGTAAAGGAAATAATCTAGCAGAGGAGTTGAAAGGTGAGACATGTACAAAATTTGTGGAAGTCTAGATGTAGTAAGTTCCAATAATTTTTGACAATGGATCCTTGCATCATATAGGTTCAAAGTTTGAATAATAGTCCTTATAGATTATGATCAATTAACATGAATACTTATTTGGAACTGAGCCCTGCTAGACACTCTGAGAGACTGAGACACTAATCAAATACTTAAGACAGACTTTACACTTGATGATCTTTAAAAAAAAGCGTGCCAGAGCAACAAAGCATGCTTACTACAAGTTGGAAAGTTTCCCAATATGATAAAATGCCTAATTTTAGCTTCCGCTATAGTGAGCAATATCATCATGCATTGCTTATATTGTAAGCTATGTCTGTCAACCTTTCTGTTAAAAAGTCTTGTTTTCATCTATGTAGAGCATTGATCTTTAATGGCTTCGTCTGAATTTTTTAAACTTCTGCCTCTTGAAAACTTTGATACGGGGCAATACTTGAGTAAATCCAATGTCATCAATTCATAACTTATTGAAATGATTTGACGTTTGTCCTATAGCAAGTCATTTTCAAATTGTGCTTTGGAGAAGCTGTGTAGGAGTTCTTCATTAATGGCGGACACAGTTGCTTAAAAGAGTTACCCCCCCCCAAAAGAGTTAGTACATCCCTACTGTGTGCAGCCATAGTCTTGGTTGTGTTCTTGGGAACACTCTTGAGAACAAAGTAACTTGGCCTCCCACGGTGGTCACCACAGGAATTGAGGGCTGAAGTGTGTGTGGTGTCTCTAATTAGGATCTTTTTTTTCTCTTTAAGCTTGTAGCCATTTGACAAATAGCGGAG
This sequence comes from Eublepharis macularius, assembly GCF_028583425.1. NCBI lineage: Eukaryota > Metazoa > Chordata > Lepidosauria > Squamata > Eublepharidae > Eublepharis > Eublepharis macularius. The sequence continues at coordinate 40,640,600 of NC_072791.1, forward strand.
CTGAGCTCAGGAAAACAGTGCATAAAGGAGGATTAGACTGTGCCCACTACCAATCTTCCTGACCAAAATCACTGGAGATCCTAATCATTAATGCCTCATTTAATCTGGCTATTGAAGGCCAAGAAGCCTAGCATACCACATGGACTCCATGAGAAATGTTGCAACACACAGGAAGTTCTGTCAACTTAGCATCCTGCAACATACAGAAGGCTCTGTGATAAAGAGGTTCTTCACTGGGCTACCTGACATTCAGATAGTTTTCTGAAGGCTAGTTAGAACAGAATAGAGTAAATGTCAAGTTAAGCTATCCCATCTACTACTTTTGCTTTTGTGCATATGGAACAATGAAGATACCCAATTTTCACAGTTGGTACTAAAGCTTGCTGATGTAATTTAAGTGATGTGCATATGGCAGTATTCTTATCAGCTATTCTGTTAGAATACCATAGAAGTGTATCTTGACTGAGCTTATGAGCATCTGGGAAATCATGGTTGGACTTGGAGGCTGTTGGTTCCTACACACCCCTAAATTTGTCTATCATGGTGTATCCTTACAGGTCAGTCTCTTAATATATGCTGATGTTTTTTCAGGTTCTGACATCTGACTTGGAAAAGAGGGAGGACCAGCAGCAAAGGATGCTGAGCCAGCTGAAGGAGATTCAGAGTAACTACAAGGCCTGTGAAAACGATTGCAGAGCTGCTGAGCGCCAGGTTGCGGAGCTGGCTCAGCAACTAGATGAGTCGGTTAAGGAAGCTGAGAGGTATCTTGCTGAATTTAGACAATCTGAAGTACTCAGACTAGAGAATGAGAAGAAGAAGGAGGAGTTAAAACTGAAAGCGCAGGAATCTATTAAACATTGGAAGCTGAAATGTAAAAAACTGGAACATGAAATAGAAAAACAGACTGAAATTCACACCCAGTTGATGGAGAAGAACAATCTGGTATGGGATTTCTTTACCTGCCTTTTTTCCTTCAAGACAACAGTCTTAGCAACACCTGTGCATTTTTCCAAGATGCTTAAATGTATATGTTTAGAAAACTTAGTTGTTATTAAAAATGTTAATGGTAATGTTTGTGGAGAAGGATAAGGGAGAAGAGGTTATTTTTAATATGCTGATGTGTAGTTTTGTACTGCCATGATTTGCTTTGAATAAAAGTTTAGGTGGACCTCAAGCATTTTGGAATCAGTTGGAATGGAAATAGCAGCAGTGATGGCCAGGAGTTCATTTTACCACTGGAGGCCGGTTCACCGTTTTCATCCTTTCCTGCAGAAAAGCTGACCTAGCCACAATAATTCATGCTATTAGACTATACTCTCTATGTTGGGCTGCCTTAGAAGTGTGTCTAGAAACTATGGCTGCTTCAGAACCCAGCAGCCAGATGAAATGGGGCTAGTTGCATGGTACATCAGCTTCATTGGCTGCCAGTTGATTTTTGGACATGCTGGTTTTAATCTTTAAAGACATCAACAGTCTCAGGTGCAGGGTAAAGAATATCATTTGGTGCGTGGCTATATGAAATAAGGCTTTTTATCCGTGGGGCAGAGGATGGGATTGTTCTCTAGAAAAATCTGCCTTGCTGCTTCACAGATAGAGTTTTAGAATCAGGTTAAAGCCACATTCTTTGTTTTTTTACTGTTTTCTGCCTTATTTGGCTGATAATTTTGCAGATTTGACTTGATATGGCTTCTTTTGGATGATTTGTGTCCTTTGTAGGTTTTTTTAGCCAGTTATGGTATTTTTAAATTTTGTGTGTTAGCTGCTTTGCAGATTTGGACTGGTCTAAAACTGGGATATATAAGATATAAATTATATAATAGATATTGAATACCATCATTATTGATGGCATTCTACCTGTAAATGCTGTTTGCTGGGTAGTAAATGATATGGCAGGCTGTTCACCTTCATGCCGTTCTTGTGGGCCTCTTGGAAGTATCTTGTGTGGCTGTTGTCAGAAGCAGGAGGCTGGATTAGATGAGTCCTTGATTTGATCCTGTAGGGGTTTTTATCATCTTGTAGAAAAGTCTTAAACATGCTTTTTTAATAATGGTTGTTCAGATTTTGGACCTTCACGAGTTCCGAATTGTTCAGCTTTGATGTGGTGCCTTCCAGGTTCTGCCTAGACCTTGATGATATGGATCATTTGAATTCTCTTCATCTCCTTTTTAGAGAATGTGTAAAATGTCAAGCATGCACATTCATGGTTGTCTCTGTACATTCATCTGATTGGCCAGGATCTCCAGATGCAAGTTCATAGTTGTGTCGTCTGCACTTTAAGTACATACTTTTGGATCAGTCCAGACATATGTATAAGTCCTGCTTTTGAGAAGACGGCAGCTTCCTTATATATTTGCTGGTGTGTGTGTAGTAAGTAGTTTCCTATAATAATAGATGGCTAGAGTTAAAAAACATCAAATTCTTTGAATAGCATTATGAGCCCCTGTGGATCTAGGAAGAAAAGGTGGTATAGAAACGTTTTAAAAAAAACAAATAGGGCTTTGATTTGCATCTTGCCTAAATGCTGGGCTAGGTTTTTAATGCTCGATTTTAAGTTATACCTTTTACTGTTTTGCTTACATCATTCTTCTTTGTCAGCCTGGAGAGGTAGCAATATTTTTTCTAAATAAATAAATAAATGTAGGACTTTCCTTAATAGCAAAATGGCAGTTACTGGAACACTTGTTTCTAATGGAACGGCAGTGCAACATTTTGGATCCTTCTTATTTTTTAAAGATTCTTTTTTGTTCTTATTTCTGGGTTTTGTCCACAGTGCGTATTGCAGCGTAAGGTGATAATGCTTGGTAGGCTTAGGGCTCAACAATACAGTGAAATTTTCATTTTTGGTAATCATCTGAAAAATGAGCCTTGAAATAGCAATTAGCATTTCAGTTAAATGGTCCTGAACACTGCCCAGAAGTAGAGGGAACTTCTGAAGATTTTACAGAGGAAACACATTTTTGATGGAATAATAAATAAGGGAGCAAAAATGAACAGCGTGAAAAGAGCAGACGAGTGCTTCCACCCTAGAGGTAAAATCCTATGAGGAAGGTAGTCATGACAGATGGCCATCAAAAGATTGAAGGTTTTTTAAAGCAGTAATTAAGTATTTCATAGCAATCTGGAAATAATCAACCCAACATAGAAAACACAGTTTTGACAGTGAAAGGTTGTTTGCGTCCCTGAAAAGCTGAAGTGTGATGTATTCCTGGTCTGACAATGAGGAAGATTTTAGTTATAACTTAGAGGTGATTAATCATTTAACTTACTTTATCAGCAGTGTATCTGATTTACTAGGTGTTTCAAAGCTTGTTGTATAAATAAAAGAACAGAAAAGTATAGCTTGAAACAACAATACTCTCAAGCCCCTATGGGAGGAGGGTCAGTCTAGAACAGGGGTGGCCAAAGTTGCTTAATGTAAGAGCCACATAGAATAAATGTCAGATGTTTGAGAGCCGCAACATGCTGTATTGAAGACTTCAGATGAAGAGGTGAATTTGGGGGAGTGTCCTGAAGTGACATCACAGGAAGGGGTGGGGTTTTAGTGCAGTATACGGGAAGTGACATCATTGGAAGTGGTGGAGCTTGGGAGGAGCCATCACCTGACTTTTGACTTGGAACTGACATCATGAAAGTGATGTCACATCCTTGCTAGGCTTCACCCCCGAAGTCTCCCAGGTATTTTCTGAGTTAGACCTGGCAAACCCAACATTTTTATTGAAAATATGAAAGATATGGAAAGAAAGAAGGAAAAAGAAAAAGGGAGGGAAAGAAAGAGAAAGGAGGGAGGGAGGAAAAGACATGGAAAGAAAAGAAGAAAGAGAGGGAAGGGAGAGAGGGAAATAAACTAAACTAAACTAAAATGTATGGCCACAGCAATATTCAGAGACCTCCGGGAGCTGCACAATATGTCTAGAAGAGCCACATGTGGCTCCTGAGCCACAGTTTGGCCACCCCTGGTCTAGAGTATTGACGGTGAGTGTACGTCCTATGAGTAGGAAGGTCACATCAGTTGAACTGCAGGAATGATAGTTATTAACGAAAGGGCTAAGGGTTTGAGAAATGGAGAAGGGTCTGAAGCTATGTGGTAGAGCATACGTAAGGTCCAAGGTTCCTTCCCTGGGCTCAGGTGAGAAGAGTTGGAAAAGACTTCCCACAGAGGTTCAGAGCTGCAGCAACGTAAGAGTAGGCAATGTTCACCAATTAGATATGCCAGTGAGGTGATTTGGATTGTGTTGCTGCTGCTGGCAAGAAAGAATTTTGAAGAAGAAGGCCCAATGGAATTGAAACAGTAACTTGTAATGAAGAATGATCAGGGCAACGAAGCTGTGCAGAAAAGAAAAAAAATGCTGAGCTGTGTTGGTGAAAAGCCTTTATTTTGATATTACTTGATATAGACTGATCGGTGCAATCCTGAGCAGAGTGAGCAGTCTAAGCCCAAGTTTGGTGTAGAGTTCCAAATGAGATATAAATGATGTTTCAGAAATAGAATACATCTTTTTGTGCTCTTTCCCCCCTCAAACTATTCTTTTATTGTACATCTCTTTGGGTGTCTTCTGACAGACCAGTGATACATAACATCTAATAAATAAATAAATATAAAGACGCATACACTTCCGAGCAGCAGAAATTAGCAGTTGTGTGATGTGCACTTTATCGTGTGTGTGAACGGATTCCCTTGAGCCATACGTTGCATGAACAATTGGAGAACTGGTGGCTGTTCAGTTAAAAATATCCCATAAAGCCGTGTATGTTTGTTAATTAGTAGCATTCATCTTGTATTCCACTGTGTGGTGGTGGTCCTCCTTTCCGGTCATTCAGCTGGGAGACGGTGGTATGTCCCGATCAGTCTGTATCAAGTAATATCAAAATTAAGCAGTTGCTTAACTTTATGCCAAAATTACATAGCTGTTATTCTTTTAATGTAATATGTCAGTTCATCTTCAGTTAGTGTTGAACCATTTTTTTTTAAATAATATGATTTCAGATGACTCTGATTCTCTCCCAACCCCCAACCCCCTTTGAATTGTAGGCCCTTAAAGAAAAGGATGACTTGAAGGGTCAGCTTCTTTCAGCCATGCACCAAATGGAAAATCTTCAGAAGGAACTGAATGATGCACTTGAAAAGCGGGCCAAGCAAGAAGAGGAGCTGCATTGTAAAGAGAAGAAGCTGAATGAAGCCAGATCTCTGCAGATGGCTCTGGAACAAGAGATTGGGGAAGTTCGAGAAACTGCAGACAAACTGGACAGTGAGCTGCAAAAGCAGAGCCTAGCACAGAGCCAGATGAGAAGTGATAAACAGCATTTAGAAGACGAGCTTGCCACTATCAATATGATCCATGAAAAAGACCAGGGAAGACTCTTGGAGATGCAGGCTGTTATAAAAAATCTTAGTACCATTCGGGCCGAGCTGACCAACCGAATAGCGGAAGAGGAAAAAGCCAAGAAGGAGATGCGCAAGAGCCTGCTGGAGCTCCAGAAGCAGCAGGAATCTAATCAGGAGGAGATGACTGCACTCAGCAAGCAACTGAAGTTGGAGAGAGATGTTCACCAGCAGGAACTGGCAGAACTACAGTCAGAGTTGCAGTGGGCCAAAACCAAGCATGAGCAACAGGTCCAAGAGATGATGAAGCGTTTTAGTCAAGAAAAAGAGGACTCAGCTGCTCACATTGCAAAACTAAAGGTACCTATGTTGGATGATCAATTTAAGTGTTCTTTCTCCCACTGGTTAACATACCTTTTTATTCCAATGTTCCTACTGTGTCAATTTAAAATTTGCCTTGTGGCTCTACCTGCTTGCAGATACATATAATCATGAGCTTTAAATTAAATGCAGAAACAAAATAATCTGTGCTAAAGTATGTTTTCCTGAATAGCCAAAGTAGAATCATAAAATCACAGAGTTGGAAGGAGCTTTATAGACTATTTAGTCCAACCCCCTGCTCAGTGCAAGGACAGGCTGACAAGTATTCCCTGACAAACATACCTGACAAGTATTCATCCAGCTGCTCCTTGAAGACTACCAATGATGGGAACCCAACACATCCCTTTGCAGCTGATTACTCTTAACATGAAGCAGTTTTTCCTAATGTCTAGCTGGTACCTTCCCTCCTGTAGTTTAAACCCATTGTTTCGAGTCTTATCCTCTATTGCCAACAGGAACAGCGTCCCCCCCTCCTCTAAGTGACAGCCTTTTAAATACTTAAGGAGAGCAATCATATCTTCCCTCAACCTCCTCTTCTCCAAACTCAACATTACCAGGTCCCGCAGTCTTTCCTTGTAGGGCTTGGTCTCCCAGCCCCTAATCATCTTGGTTGTTGTCCTCTGCACCCATTCCAGTTCGTCCACATCCTTTTTGAAGTGAGGCCTGCAGAACTGCACACAATACTCCAGGTGGGGCTTGACCAATGTGGTATATAGTGGAACAGTGACATCCTGTGATTTGAACGTTATGCCGTTGTTGATACACCCCAAGATAGTGTTCACCTTTTTTGCTGCTGCATCACATTTACTGCTCATACTTAGTTTCCCATTCATCTGTATCCCAAGATCTTGTTCACACACATTGCTGCCCAAAAGTGTATCCCTCTTCCAGTATGCATGCTTTGCAGTTTTGTTATTCAGGTGGAGAATGTCCATGTTAAATTGCATCTTATTCAAATCTGCCCACTTTCCCCGTGTGTTCAGATCTTGTTGAGTTCTATCCCTACTCCTCCCAGCTTGGTGTCAGCTGCAAATTTAATGAATAATCCCTTCACACCCTCATCCAGATCATTTATAAAAATATTGAGAAGTACTGGGCTCAGAAACGAGCCCTCTGGCATTCCACTAGACACCTCCCTCCAATCAGATGTGATGCCATTGACAACTACTCTTTGGGTTCAGTAACCCAGCCAGGTCTCTATCCATCTAACCATCCTAGAGTCCTGTCCAAGGTCCAGCATTTTACCCATTAGAACATCATGAGAAACTTTGTCAAAAGCTTTACTGAAATCCAGATAAACTACATCAACAGCATTCCCACAATCCAGTAAGCCTGTCACTTGATCATACGAGATGAGGTTGGTCTGGCTGGCCTGTTGGAGACAAATCCATGCTGACTTCCTTGTATAACTATGTAGTCTGTCAGGTGCTTGCAGACTGATCCCTTTAATATCTGTTCCAGTATCTTCCCTGGGACGGAGGTCAGGCTGGCTGGTCTATAGTTCCTAGGATCATCCTTATTCCCTCCCTTGAAGATTGGGATGACATTTGCCCTCCTCCAGTCTTCCAGCACATCACCTGTGTCCTCCAAGAGACCTGGAAGATGATACCCCTTGTTCACTGTTTTTGTACCTGGCCATTCATGCCTTAATTATGTCATTTTCCTTGCTTTTTGTGATAAAGCATACTGTTCACAACTTGACTAGTTTTGATTTTGCTGCTTTGGGAGGTTTATACACTTGAATGTCTTTCTTTCATGTAAGCTGCCCCAAGTGCCATTTTGGTTGAATAGGTGAAATATTCACCTGGTATATAATAAAACCTTTCCCTTTCCCTTTGGAAATCTTATTCATCCATCCCTCTGACTTAAAAATCATCACTCATCCCTCCCTACATTATTTTGAGCATATCTTTACAGAAATAAGGGCTGGAAACTTTTAAAAATGGAAGCTGAGATTCCCAGGAAGCAGGCTTCTGTTTGCCCTCACACCACATTGGGGGATTCTGCATGATCAATTTTGATCGGACTTTCTGAGCAGTCATGCTGCGGTGGAGTCCTACGAATCCACTTCTCCCCGATTCCACATTAGGCTTTTGTTTCGCACATTTCATTGGCTCAAAGTCCATCATGCGGAATTTTTGACAGGATAAAAATCGATTCCTCATCGCTTTTTCCGGGGGAAGTGTCGAATGATGCACATCTTCATTTAAAAAAAAAAAATTCCCAAAAAAACCATTGCTACACATAAACGTTGCATCAGACCAACACATTAGAAAAAAATTTCTCACAAAAACGTTGCTACACATAAACGTTGCATCAAATAAACATATTGGATAGGCCAGAGCACTTCCCCCCGATATTGTGGAAGAGTATTGGCTATTGACATTTGGAGGGAAAATTGTTACCAATGACCCAGCATCTATCTTTCCCACTTTCTTCGTGAGCGGTGTGGTTTAGTGATAGGTGTTGTGTTGAGGACGGTCTCTTTCTCCCTCCATGAAATGCCTAGACCACTAGTTGAACGCTGAAGTCCCTACATCACACTTTCACTCTACCTCAGAAGCTGTCAGCTGTCAGTGAGCAACAAGTAACAAATTTGGCGTGTTGTAAAATGGACCAATTATTGGTCAGCTGTTGTCATGTGACACAGGATATGTTTCTGCATAGATATGTAGAAACGTTGCAACGTTTTTTTACATTTTTTTTTTTAAAAAAGAGGGGAAGGGAAAGGGTAGCGCTTAGAAAACATGATTGGCCAATCAAATTAAGTTGATTCGAAGGGCGAGAGAAAAGAGCAAGGGTGGGGAGAACATCAGATAAAGAATTCCACATGATTAAAATCCCTAATCTGCTGCGCATGTACAAATAAGTCGGGGGAAAGCAGGATGGAAAAAAAATGGACAAAACGTGCAGTGACTTCGAATCTGCTGCTAGGATTGCCTTCCCACGTGTGGAAACACAAGAAAAAATCGAGATCATTTAGAAGCTGAAGCAGGGAAAACCATTCGTGCGGAATCACCCATTGTTTTCTCCTACAGAAGTACGGTGTACACAGTCCTTCTCATGGGATAGCTAAAAAGACATTATTAGCATACATCTGTAATTGTTCCAGGAAGCATACCAGTACGTTTAGCATAAGTTGGACTTCCTTCCTTCCTCTGCTACCTGAATATTATGGTTCTTATATTCTTCCTATACTTTCTTTTCAGTCTCTGAAATTTACCAGGATTCTCAGTCTCTAGTACCTGCATCTCCTCATTGTCTGATACATGCTTAGGTATTAGGTAGATAGCTGCTCTAGCACAGTGGTTAAGTGATTGGGTTGCAAATCAGCAGCCTTCTGGTTTGAGTCCCACTACTGCCATGAGCCCAGTAGATGGCCTTAAGTAAACCACTCCTCTCAGCTCCAGCTTCCCAGCTGTATTGTGGGGATAATAATAATGCTGACTTTGATCACTGCTCTGAGTGGGGCACTAATCTGTCTAGAAGAGCATTATATAAGCAAGGTTATTATTAGGTGTATTAACAGAACACAGAAAACTAAACTTACCTTGGCTAGAGAATGGCTTCTTGGCCTCCTATATCTATAGAAGTATCTGTAGTCCATAGAAGTATCTGTAGTCCAATTAAGACCCATATTACACCTGCCGGGAAAATGTAATTAGATTCTTGCTTTTATTAATGGCAGTTTACTTTGAGTACCGTAGAAGACTTTTGGTTTGTTTAACAGAATTACAGATTGTATGTGTAAATATGCCAGCCCTGAAAGTGGAGAACCAGCAGGTAAATAATGTTATTTTCATGCAGACCTTGTGCAGTGAACTGCTTATTTTCCACAACATTTCCTCAAGTCTTTGGTGCCAGTTCAGTATTGCTACTGTTTGCATTTTTATATCCTACTATTGCCCTTCAGCTTTGTTTCTTAGTAGAAGAGTGAGGGCCCTTCTGGGCCCTTTTCCGCAACAAGTCTGCAAGATGGGAACTGAAGCTATCGTTGCACTTGCCACTATCAAGTATTAGTAGTGCAGCATCCTTTTTCTACAAAAAGACATTACAGGGAAGAATGTATTAATGTGTGTGTATGTCCGTGTTATGTGCTGTCAAGCTGACAACTCTATAACTTAATGCCCTCCAAAATGTCCTGTCATTAACAGGCTTGCTCAATGCTGCAGAGACCTCTCCTCCTTTCCTAGCATTATTGTCTTTTCCAGTGAGTCTTGTCTTCTCATGGTGTGAACAAAGTACAATAGCCTCAGTTTTATCATTTTATCTTCTAGGGAGAATTGAGGCTTGATTTGATCTAGAACCCACTTATTTGTCTTGGTGGTAGTCCATGATATCCATAAAACTCTCATCTAACACTACATTTGAAATGAATACGTTTTCCACCTGTCAGCTTTCTTCCTTATCCAACTTTCACATCCGTACATAGTAAAAGAGAATACAATCGTATGAATTATTTTGATCTTGAGCCTCAGCAACACATCCATATCCTTAAGGATCTTTTCTAGTTCATTCAGGGCTGCCTTTCCTAGTCTCAATCTCCTTCTGATTTCTTGGTTGAGTCTACCATTTGGTTGATGAATGTGTTATGAGGCAGGCAATGGCTTCCAGAGAGAGCTATGGTAGCTTTCTTCATTCTAAGGTGAGTTACCCTCAATAGCCACTTTTTTCCACCATGAGGGAAACAACTTCATTCCAACTACTTTCCTCCATCAAATGGACATCTAGATCCTACTCTCTTTGTTAGTCCAGTCTACCTACGAAGATTTTACCTGTTTGTAGGGTGGCACCTTCACAAGGCTTTGCTCTCATGAGCAAAGCTGTCTTGGTGGAACATAGCGGAAGAGGCAGGTCCAATGCCATTAGATAGTTAGAGCCTATGTTGCTTATTGAAGTCTATGTGAGTTAAAAATATGCTTCCTGCAGATGTCGAGTTAAGACTAATTGATAAGACTTATATCTCTTCTGAGGAAGAAGCTGTTGAAACAGAGTTGGCTGGCATTCCATCCATTTTGTATATCTTACGCCTTGGAAGTCATTGTTCAGATGTCATATTATTATGAATGGCAATTTTTAAATATTTTCTTTTCTGTGACTGAAAGTTGTAGGGCTGTTATTGTGCATTTCATTATTTGTATGTTTTATTAACACATTATTCAGTAGGGACATATCTTCATATATACCCCAAAGTGATTCTTGTTTTGGATTCTCACATTGTGTTCATTTTTTAAAAAAATTGAAACCTTTAGTACGTTTTTGTGGCTGTAGAAGTTTTATACTACTCTATTCCTCTTCAAGCCATCCCAGTGCTGCCATGTATGGGGGGAAGTTGACATATAACTGTTTAAATAAAACCATGCTTCAGGTAGGGTTTTGTGAGATTATCACCACCAGCATCACATAACCACGATTCTCAATAGTAGTCACATTTCACGCAGTTTAGAAATCATCAGTAGCTGTGTTGGTGAGGAAAGAAAGTGCAGTTGGGGATTTCTATGTAATAAAAGTGGGAAAGCATTGGCCTCAATCTGCGCCATGCTATCTGGATCTTTTGCAAGTAATCTGGTTTTTTCCTGTTTCAATAAAGAATTAATACACACAGTGCCTCACAACAACTCCAAAGATCCCTCCGTTTTCTGCAAGATTTTAGCAACATCCCAAAAGATTCGGCTCCAAATGCTGGCAATACTGGCTTTAAAAAGTGACTGGAAATCTGCCTTTGACACTGTTTTTGTGTTGCATGTGAATTGCCCTGCTGTATCAGACCAAAGATATATTACAGAGACTTTATAAGGCCCAGTTTTCAAGGACATGGGTATGTTACATTGCAGAGCACAGATGAAAAGATGCAGTCAAAAGAGTTAAAAATCCAGGGCTGGACATGGACAATTTCTTAACTGCTTTACAAACTGGAAAAGTAGGATGAATCTGAACAGTGTTCATAAGCCTAGAAGGAGAGACAATCACTTTTTATAGCAAGCTAGCTAACCATCCAAGTCACTACTGTGTCTAACTTGAAGTAGTGTTACGACTACATATGAATTCCAACTCAGCATCTTCTTTTCTGGAGTTTACTTTTGGAACTCGTCAGCCAGTGTTGTGTACTCTGGCTAGTTTTTCAGACTAGGACCTGGGAAAGTTGGGTGCCAATTCACAGTTAGTCATTAATCTTATTTAGGTTATCTTGGTCCTCAATCTCTCTCTCTCCCTCCCCCCTTAACTCATAAGGTGGTTGTGAGGACAAAAATGAGGGAGGATGTTGCATATTGTCTTGCGAAGGTGTGGATTTATTTATTTAAAACATGTATTGGCTGCCATTCTGCCTTGCAGGAACTCAAGGTGGCTTACAATATAAATAAAATAATTGTCATAAAATGAATAACACAATGTTTAAAAACACAGTTTAGGACTGCCAATAAACAAGATGTAACCAGAAGAAAGAGCCTCCTTGAAAAGATGCCTGATTTATCTTGGCTGTACCCATTTTAACCTCGCTTATAGAATGAGTACCATTCTCTGGTGAACTCTTGCTCTAACATATCAAACAAGTTCAGTGTGAGAGAAGCATTTTAGAATTTAATTACAAAAATGTACAGCGTTTAGCATCTCTGTCTCCTTTCCCAGTCTGTCCTTTCTCTCCATTCAGCTCAGTCCTTTATAAACAGTCGTCAACTAGGAAGTTAGTGTCCAGTTATAAATGCCTTAGTTGTGTATAAGAAAAATGGAATATACCCAATACTACAGAGAAAGCTGACAATTGCTGCACTCTGTTACCCTAGAACATCTTCCTTAGGGTTTTTACTGCTGTCTAAACAGTAGGAAACAAAGTTTGAAAATAGAAAACATATTTTTGTAAACAAAAATGTATTATTTTGAAAGAAACTTTCATGTAGGAACAATAGAACAAGCAGCATGTTAAGACAGAGATAAGCTTTATAACGCTAAAAACACTTAACTCTTCAGTGGTGTATTATCGTATGTGGTATAGCATATTAATTGTGTATAAAATTAGTCATATTTAAACAATAAATATGTCCTTAAATATTGTGTGACTACAGTATACCCTAGAATTATCATTCTTTATACTGCAGATAGTCTTGTGTAAAAATCTTCACACAATACAAGGTTTTAAGACAAAATTCATTCGATAAAAAAAACAAAACGATTTCAGTGGATCTTTTCCTCCGTGCTCTCCCAGATTCTCAACAGAAAAGTTGAAAAACATACTCAGGGCAGAGTAGCGATGGTAGAGATAGTTTTTTCCTAATTTTTTCTGGCTGTTTTCCAAACATTCTAGTAACAATTCTCTCTTTTATACAAGTGTAGCACTATCACTGTATATTTTAGGTAAACAATTTTATTTTACTTTATAATAAAGCAACCTAAACCTAAAGTAAACCTACAACCTAAAGTAAGCAGTTATGATGTAATCTGTCAGATAATATGGTGATAATTTTCCCCCCTGGAATCAATAAAATTGTTAAAGAATCTCACTCATGATAATAAATTGATTTTTATTTTATTTCATTTAGACCCTGCCTTTTCCCCAGTGGAGACCAAAAACAGCTTACATCATTCTTCTCCCCTCCATTTTTTCCTCACAACAAACTTTGTGAGGTAAATTAGGCTGAAAGGGTGTGACTGGCTGAATGTCACCCAGCAAGCTTCTGTCGCAGAGCAGGGAATTGAACCTGGGTCGCCTAGATCCTAGTCCATTCTTCTAGCTACGACACCACACTGGCTGTCCTAATCAAAGGAGATTAAATTCTAGTGTAGTGGTTAAGAGTGGCAGGACTCTAGTCTAGAGAACCAGGTTTGATTCCCTACACCTGTGCTTGAAGCCAGCTTGGGTCAGTCACAGTTGTCTCAGAGCTCTCTCAGCTACGCCCACCTCACAGAGTGCTTGTCATAAGGATAATAATAACACACTTTGAAAACCTCTCTGAAAGTGGCATTAAGTTGTCCTGAAGGGCAGTATATAAATTGAATGTTGTTGCTATTAAAGAGGCAGAAAATTTGAGTTAAATGTTTAAACAAACTTGTTTCATTCCCATCAGGCAGAACTTGTGGAAGAAAGAAATTTGATAAAAGCTCAGCGTCGACAGGTGGAGAAGATGAAAATAGAATGTGATAAATTAACAGAGGAACTAACGCATAAGGAAGAAGACAGTGTAAAATTTAGGCGAAAATATCAACTGATGAAACAGGAACTAGATGACAAGGTAAAACAAACATCTCATATCCTAGCAAAACTTTAGCAACCTGCAGTACTCCATTTTTATTTTAAATTTTTCACAGACCTCCCTCCCCAAACTCTCCCTGTGCACTGGACAGTTTTTCAAACTGCTAGTCCCACATATTCTGTGGAGGCCTCCATTCTCTTTAGGTTTGCCAGTTGCCCAGTGGGAGGGGGCGATCCCCAGCCTCTGCCCCTACAACCTCTCACCTGGCTGGCTGTGGGAAAAAGGTGCAGGAACATGGTGGGAGAGAGTGTGCCCCTCCATGCTGCAGAGCTCCCCCACAACATGCCCAAAATGACTTCATTCCCAGCACGATGCAGGGGTACTCCGGAGGAGAGTGCTTCCCTGTGTCACGTCTGTACCCATCGATGCCATTATTTTCAGCTGATGTATTGCTATGAACCATTGTTCTATGCTGTGTCTTGATGTCATATTGCTAATGCCATAACTTGCCTTGCATTCACAGGCTTGCTGTATCCAAAGTGTCTTATCTCTTGTGCTTTGAAGCTCTGTGTCTCTGACCTTGTAAACCTGCTAGTTCTCAGGGGGAAGAAGAATACCGTGTTTCATTCTTAATCTATTGCCTCTTTTATGTCTAGGCAAAGCATGTAAACTATTTATGGAGTTCTCAGGACTGCTTTGCGCCAAAAGTTATGTTTTCCTATTGGGGGGGCGGGAAGAGTGCTTGGAACCTATTTGAACAATAGTTATACAAATTTTGCCATCCCTGTCAACTGCTGATCAACCTGTGGACATATCTATGAACATGATTTGATTCCTGAATAAAGCCTTTTCAACCAAGACCATGGAGTGCTTGCTGTGAGGGTACGGGGAACTATCTGCCATAGCCTGTCATCCATTGAACTGACACCCTGCACTGTTCGCCCCCACCCACCCCTCATCCACCACAACCCTAATTCTCTAGCAACGTCAAAGCAGTACAATGAGGACTACATCAACTGCATTCTGAAAACAAGTTTAAATAAGATGTTTTTTTCCTTTGTATGGTCTAAAAAGTCAAGTCTCAAAGGGTAGCTAATTTTATAAGACCACATCTCAAGATTCTGACCCAAGTTTTGATGAAAGAGATGTTGTGCTGGAAAAATGAAGGACTTATACTCTATGCTCTGCTTGATGTTCTGAGAAAAATAGTTGTGTAGATGCTGGACCATTGATAATCTGGCAAACATAACAAGAACCCTGCTGAGGAAGGAGAAGATAGCAGTGTTCTGCGGGAAATGTTTTATCTTTTGAAAGAAAAATGCTGGGTGTAGTACTGGGTGGGATTCTTTAAAAAGTAAGAAAATGTTTATGCCTTAATGTGGATTTTTTTAAAAAAAAATTAAAAATGTAAAGAGTTTTGTAAAACTACTGTGGAGGAGAATGTTCTTTATTTCTATTGAGTTTATCGGTGTTAGTAAGTAAGCTCCCAAGAATAGCCACGTGCGTACATGTTAAAATGGCCACCTTCTTCTTTCTGAGAGGTTTTCTTGTTTAAACTTGAAGTGAGCCAAAACCTGTAAAAACAGTCATATATCTGTCCATAATAGAACAGACAAAATGTAGATCAATATTGTGGGAAACCCTGGTTTGATCAGAACATGTTAACCTGTACATCCCCAACAAAAAAAAATGATCTTTCTGGTTTCCTTTGACATTTCAGTACATATCAAAATTTTCCTCTAGCTTTTTTCCTATTGCATCTGCTTTTGGGCACTAAAAGCATTGTTCTTTTTTCCATTCATATGGGTTTTGCTCTTCCTTTTCTGAATTGCTTTCTTCCAATTTTTTTTTTTAAATTCGTGCCTTCCAAGTGCTCTACTCTACAGAACTTGTGCTTTGCCTGCTTATAATGCCAAATGTCTTTACTTTGCACCCCCAGTGTATTAGTGTTTCTGAACTTTCTTATGAAATATTCTGTGAGAGGTGGTGGGAAAAGGCGGTGGGACTTAACAGGTTCCAAGTATATTACCAGGACGTGACAAATTAATAATGTGATGTTCCAATGCAAGCTTTGAACAAAAACAGTCTGCCCTATTTTCATAAAATATAGGTTCATCCTGTAATTTGAAGGAGTCAAAGATAGCATCCTGAAGGAAATAGCTTATGGTTTCTATGTTCTCCAGCCTATTATCCAACTAAAATGATTCTTCAAAGTTTGGCTTAGAAATAAAGTCCTGCTGATGCATACCAGCCATTTCCAAAGACTGTCATGGCCAAGCTGTGTTTGGATTCGCTCTGTCTGATGACAGGTCTTCTTGATGACTCTTGTTCCTGCATGGACATAATTAAAGCGAGAACATGAGAGCAGATATCCCACGTTTACCAAATCACAATATTTCTCTGGGTTAAAAGAGATGGTTTGGATCCTTATTGCTGTGTTCTTTGGATTGGATCAGAGCAGCTGTTCAGGACTGACTCTTTTATAATGTCGAAAAATGAAATCTGACCGATGAGAAAATGTCAAATGAGAGTTCACTTGTGATCAGGGGACTATATACTGGTTTTATTTTATTTATGCACTCTTTATTTGATTATCAATGGAATCCTAAGCAAAGTTTGAGCCTTCTATGTCCATTGAAATCAATGGCTGCAACTGTGCTTACAATTGCACTGTAAGTGTATTTTCTCTTCATCTTTATAAAGTTGTAAGAAAAGATCCTTGTACGATGTCCTATGAGTAGGACGGAAAGCCCAGACGCTTCCATTCGCATTTGTGTGTGCAGTCAATTGTTTACATTCTCCCTCCCCCTTCTTTAAGGTTCCTAGAAGTTCTCCAGTCCACACTATGAGCAGGCAAGTGCCTGCCTTCACTTCTGCACAGTTGCTGCATCTTTTACCTTCTAATCATATCCTGGAAGCAAGGTCCACAATCATAGCCTGGATAGTCATATTGTGCAAGAATCTGCAGACGTTAGTGGATTTTACTAGCCAGTAATTTATAGTTGCCTCTAACTCCTCTCCTCCTTTAAATTCTCTGTGCATGCTGATAACTCCATACCAGTGCAAGGAGGGCTGCCTCATATCATGCAGATTTATGGAGGGGTGTTCTCATGTCATGTTCGTCTCCCCCTCCCGAGTGCCCCCCTACGCTTAACCACATTTAGTGCTTTATCTTCACTGTCCTCCACCCCACCCCACAGCTGCAATATCGGAGATCTCTGTTTCTGTTTTTGGAGTTCTGAGACAGCATATTTGTAAGGGTTCAGACAAGATGAAAGTTATCCATCTGCTCCTCTTATTTTATCACTGGTCGTAGCTATTATTTAATTTATTTTACGTTGCCTCTTTCCTCAATGGGGACTCAAAGTAGCTCACATCATTCTCCTCTCCTCCATTTATCCTCACAACAACCCTGTGAGGTAGATGAGGGTGAGAGGATGTGACTGGTCCAAGGTCACCCAGCGAGCTTCCATAACAAAGTGGGTTGGTCCTGGTCCTCCCAAATCCTAGTGCAACACACTAGCTGCTACACCACACTTACCTTTCCACTAGTCTTCTCAGTCTCTAACCCCCAGTTATATTCATGATTCTGGGGACAAGGGAGACAATCCACAGAACTGTGAGTGTACATGCTGCTAATCTTGATATGTAATTGGTGCTGCCATGTGCTGTCATGTTTACCACTATTAGTTGCTTGATTTGTCATAATCCTGTCCTCTGTGGAGAGGAAGTCATTGGTTATCCCCAGATGTGTCGTTGATTACCCCAGGGAGTGTGTTTACTTAAGCCATCAATTTCATAGGTGGTTACATTACAGTGGGTGGTGTGGGAGTGATACCTGAATGAACATAGATGATCTAGTTCTTTCCCATCACCCCCCCCCCCAAACTACCCCTTACACTGGCAGTATAGCAACAATAGCTAAACAACAGGGGTTCCTCCGGTATACACACTGTGTTAAACCAAAAAGCTCGGAGGTACTAATCCTTATTAAGTGTAAATTATGTGAAAATTAATAAAGTGCTAGGTGCAAAAAACAATTTGTGCCAATCAATATCATAAATACTTCATAAATAACAATTCATCTATAACAATTCATAAACAGCCAAATATTTACAGAACTAGCAACAGTGTAACAGTCCATATAGTTCATTCAAATGTCTAATTCGAAAATAATCCAACCGGTGAAAAGTCCATATCCAAAATTTCAGATGTTAATTCCAAAATACGAAATTAGGTGGAAAATGACCTGGAGCTGAATCTCTTCTTCCAAGAATAGCCAATTTATCAGTCAGGTGGAAACGACCTGGAGCTGAATATCTTCTTCCAAGAACAGCCTACGGGTCTAAGCCAGCAATTTTTCAATCCCCGTTTCGTACTGGGACTTCCTCATGGGCATTGTTTTTACGGGTCGTCTTCAACCACTCGCAATCACATCACTCAGTTGGTGAGAACTGACGGAACAATGCCCATGAGGAAGTCCCAGTACGAAACGGGGATTGAAAAATTGCTGGCTTAGACCCGTAGGTTGTTCTTGGAAGAAGAGATTCAGCTCCAGGTCGTTTTCTACCTAATTTTGTATTTTGGAATTAACATCTGAAATTTTGGATATGGACTTTTTACCAGTTGGATTATTTTTGAATTAGACATTTGAATGAACTATATGGACTGTTACACTTTTGCTAGTTCTGTAAATCTTTGGCTATTTATGAATTGTTATAGATGAATTGTTATTTATGAAGTATTTATGATATTGATTGGCACAAATTGTTTTTTGCACCTAGCACTTTATTAAATTTCACATAATTTATACTTAATAAGGATTAGTACCTCTGAGCTTTTTGGTTTAACACAGTATAGCAACAATAGGCATAACATAGGACCATGATTATTCTGTTAGAAATTCTCTTACGATCTCTTTCCCCATTATATGCTATCCTATCAAACAAAGCTGTTAGGTGATAGGACATCTGTTTTCTCAGATATCACTAACTGAAAATGTGCTTTGGCATTGAGCTGTAAAATTAAATCATTTTGCTTCTGGATAAATCTTCAGATATTGGTTATGATTTGCTCTCCTCTGGCTTGTCCTTATTTGTTGAGTAGAAAATCTCCTAGAGAGCTTTCCGGGGCTGGCCAGTTCTAAACAGAAGAAAGAAAAGCAACATATTAGCAATAAAAGCTTCCAACCTGTCCTCCCCAAGATAGTTCACATGCTGCTGCCTAAGGCTGACAAAGTGATGCTGGAACATCTTCAGATCATTTATTATTCTCTGATGTTGAGTTTACCACTTTGGCTCTGCTTTCCTCTGCACTCAAATGACTGCTTAACTTTTATCCCTTATAATGAATAATATATAGTGGTTCTAGTGGAAGAGGCTCTGACCCTTCCATTAGAATGTGCCTCCCTGTTGGGGTGTGTTAATTAGAATGGGGTGGGGGGTCTTCAGTAACATAGCTATTGTTTTCTGTTATCTACCCTACCTAATTGAGCCCCGTGGCGCAGAGTGGTAAGCTGCAGTACTGCAGCCCAAGCTCTGCTCACTATCTGAGTTCAATCCCGGCGAAAGCTGGGTTCAGGTAGCCGGCTCAAGGTTGACTCAGCCTTCCATCCTTCCAAGGTTGGTAAAATGAGTACCCAGTTTCCTGGGGGTAAAGTGTAGATGACTGGGGAAGGCAATGGCAAACCACCCCGTAAAAAGTCTTCCAAGAAAACGTCGTGGTGCGACATCCTCCATGGGTCAGTAATGACTCGGTGCTTGCACAGGGGACTACCTTTACCTTTACCTACCCTACCTAAAGTTATAGGGGGTTCTTTAAATCTGACTGACTCTGATTTCTCCCCCACTCGTTGCCCTAACAGTTGTTAAATATGACCTTTAACATAGGATGTGTATGTTGTAGTGGAATTTGGGTTTCCTGTTTTCCTGTATCCTGGAGATCGAAATATTTGTCACTAATGAGCCATCATTCACATCTCTATTTCCATTTAGCACATTCAATTTTATATTTCCATTTCTGAGCACAACTATGTCTCTGAAGTATGCTTGCCTACAGTTCTTTGTTTCCCTCTCAGTTTTTAAAAGAGTGAATAGAGTGCTTTCTTGGTTTTGTCCCAACATTTTGAGTTCTGCTTTTTAAACAGAGTAGATCTGGTAAACACTCACAATTTTCTGTTGCATTGGGACATTTTGAAATAGTCTGGATGCTAGTTCTTTCTGAGGCAGTTGCCAACAGAGTTAGTAAGAAAATGACTGCCGCCCCCGAACAGTGCTTAAGCCTCACACAGTAAGAATATTAAGTTTCTGGGAACCTAGGTGCATCCGAATAGCTAGGGACTTCTTATTTAGTGTCATTTTGAAATCCAAGTTTGCAAATAATAGTGCACGTGGGGCCAGCTCTGCTCCAGTGGTGTGATTTTCCACCCACTCTAACTCCTTATCACATCTTAAGCTAGAAGAGTTTGGGCAAGCCAGGGATGGGCAGATAGTTTAGTGTGTTGCTATATAGAGAGAGCACAAATGCACAAATGCACAGATAAAAACATTTTAGTTTCTGTATAGTATAGGGATGCCCAGGGTTGAACTATAACTTTCAATTGAGAAGGGAGCCATTTTGAGCTATCCCAGTGCTATTGTTGTTATGTCTGTACCAATAGGGACCATGCCTAGTTGCTTGGAGCCTGTTTTTACTCATTGCATATAACGAGACAAATAATTGTAAGCATGGTGCTTGCAGGTATTAGCCCCATCTTGAGCAGTTTCTTGTGGATTTGACAACTCCTTTTGTTGCTAGAATTTTTTTCCTGTGAAATTGTTTTTCAGAGTTGGGATTGTATATTGCCTTCACAGTGCAATATTACAGTCACATAGCATTTACCTTCATAGCAGACTAGAGCAGCTATTTCTAATAAGCTGTTTCTACCATTTAATAGAACATTTTAGCTAAAGGCTTGATAATTTCACTTAAAATGTTCTGCTTTATACACAGCCCTTTCTACACAGACCAAAGAAGCTGCGATGCCTATATCATTAAGTGGAGTGCAGCCAAAAACCACAGTAATTAGTATGGTACTTTTGCAGCTGTATACAAACATAAGACGAGTCCTGCTGGATCAGGCCACTGGTCCATCTAGTCCAGCATCCTGTTTCATATGCTGGTCAATCTGTTTGTTTAGAACGGCTCCCTTTAGTCATCTTCCGTTAATCTGTCTAATCCCTTTTTAAAGCCATCTGCTGCTGGCCATCGTTATATCCAACAGTAGTCATTTTCTCAATTTTGTTACTCATTGAAGAAGTACTCATTTCCGTTTTTTCTGTCCTGAATCAGTTGCCCATCAACTTCATTGGGCACCCCTGCATATTATGCCTCTTCCGTCTGTCAGCTGTCTGCTTTCCTACAGTGTAGTTCTGTGGTAATGCAGCTTCTGTCTGAAAAGGGAGGTAAAAAACCTTTGCTTCAGTGAACACAAGTCGTATTGCTGGAGGGTGGAGGCATGAATACTTTTAAGTTGCTAAAAATGGCAGCATAGTGAATGTCCAAAATCTGGTGAATGGGCATTCAAATGTGAATGCTGCTAAACCATGATGAATTTTAAATGGGTTAGAAAAGAGGTACTTACTCCCACAGTTCTTGAACATTATACTGGTGATGTATTGTCGAAGGCTTTCACGGCCGGAGAACGATGGTGGTTGTGGGTTTTCCGGGCTGTATTGCCGTGGTCTTGGCATTGTAGTTCCTGATGTTTCGCCAGCAGCTGTGGCTGGCAGCTGTGGCTGGCCGGAGAACGATGGTTGTTGTGGGTTTTCCGGGCTGTATTGCCGTGGTCTTGGCATTGTAGTTCCTGACGTTTCGCCAGCAGCTGTGGCTGGCATCTTCAGAGGTGTAGTACCAAAAGACAGAGATCTCTCAGTGTCAAAGTGTGGAAAAGATGTTGGCAGGTCATTATACTGGTGATTACTGGCAAATCATACTCTAGCTGTTGACATTCACATGGTGGAACAATGTCATTTGTTTTTTAGCTGTCTTCTGTAATACCTTTATGTGAGGCTTGCTTTCCATGTTGAAATTCACACATATCCACACAGGTGATTTAGAAGAGCCACATGTGAGTGGGAGGACAGGATGAGTCAGTGCTCAGCTCTCATGGCCCTTTCTTATGTGCCCAGGTTAATGCTGATCACTACTTTGGAGTCAGGAAGGAATTTCCCTCCAGGCCAGATTGACCAGGGATCCTGGAGGGTTTTTTTTCTTTTCTTTGGGCATCGAACAGGGATCACTAGTGGAGAGGAGGTAGCTGTGAATTTCCTGAATGGTGGAGGGGTTTGAACTAGATGACCTTTGGAGTCCCTGTGATTCCCTGCTTCTAGCCCCACAGCCCCTCTTTGGACATGTGTCTTCATGCGTATAGGTATCCATTATATAAGTATCATAATATCATAGAGCAACAAGAATAGCAAGTTTCTTTGGAATGTCTTGTGGATAAGCAGATGAAAATGGCCTTGCAGTTGAAGGGATCAATGGTAAAACGAATCTAGAGAAACTATGGGATGTGACTTTCCAGCAGCAGCCTTCTCCCCTCTCCCTGCCTATGCATGCTTATGTTGGGTTTCCCCCCCAATTCAAATACCTGAAGACGTGAGCTGTGACTTATATTGAAATAAATGATAGTCTTTAACATGCCACCAGATTTTGGCTTCAAGAGACCCTACAGGCATGGTGATAGTAGAGTGCTGGACTAGAATCTGGATGACACAGGTTTGATTCCCCACTCTGTCATGGAAGCTTGCTGAGTGATGTAGGCCCAGTCCCACAACTGTTCTCCCTCCAGTGCTGAGGTGAAATGGAGCTGCTGCTCAGGCTGTTGCTCTGTCTGTGTTCCTACCAGAGTCTCCAGTAGCAATTGGCACAGCAAAAGTTAACAGTAGTTGTGGCTGCCCAGTTTACCAGTGTCCAGTTAGGTAGGGGAGTGCTGGTTGGCCAGCATACAGCAATTCCTCCACCTTGCAGGGCTTTCTTGGGTAAGTGCAACTTTCTCTGAAGACCTCTCTCCTCCCTCTCCAATTCCTCTCCTTGGCATTTTTTTTGCCCCTCAGTATACCTACCAAGCATCATTATGCTAGGGTGCAGCAAGTTTTCCTCCTTTCCTTCCCCAAGACTTTTGGCACTTTAGCAACCTAAAATCTTCCTATACAAGGGGGAGAGGGAGGCTGGGTGAGCTCCCACTTGGCACCAATGTTTTTAAAAACACCCAATGTGCTCCAGAGGAAGGGGAGGGGTTGGCAAGCTCAAGAAGACAATGACAGGTGGGGACTAGGAGGTCAAAAATCCATATGTCCCCATCCACATGATGACCAAACCCAGGGGTCATTTTGTAGAAAAAGAGCTGCAGGAACTCATTAGCGTATGCCATGCCCCATGATTGGGCCAAAATGGCCAGGATTTGGCTGCTGCCAGATGAGGGAATGTTCCCCCACCTGGCAGTGGCCCAATCAGGGCCGTTTTGGCCCAATCCAGGCCGAAACAGGCCCAAAATGGCCCAGATTGGGTTGGTGCCTGGACAGGGGAGGGGTCCCCTGCTAGACACTGACCCAATCCTGGTGGTTTTGGCCCTGACCCTGACTGAAACAGGCCCCAAAAGGCCAAAAATGTCCATTTAGGGCCCTTGGGCCTGGATCAGGGCCAAAACAGCCTGAACCTGGTCAGTACTGGGCAGGGGAGGGTTCCCTTGCCCAGCACTGACCCGATCCTGGCCGTTCTGGCTCCTATCCCTGTGGAAAGGGGCCCCAAATGGCCAGAAATGGCCATTTTGGGCCTGTTTGGGCTCGGATCAGGGCCAAAATGGCCAGGATAGGATCAGTACCAGGTGGGGGAGGCTTCCCCCACCCAGCAACGACCTGATCCAGGCGTTTCTGCCCAGATCCTGGCAAAATGGCCAAATATTGCCATTTGGGGCCCTTTTGGGCCTGGATTCCTCCGCCTGGCACCAACCCTGTCTGTGCCATTTAGGTCCTGATCCATGCCATTTCGTCCCCGATCCAGGCTGAAACGGGCCCAAAATTGCTGAAAATGGCCATTTTGGGCCCGTTTTGGCTCAGATAAGGGCCAAAACATCTGGGATCTGGTTGGTGCCGGGCGGGGGAGGGTTCTGGGTTCCCCCACCCAGCACTGACCCAATCTGGGCTTTTTGGCCCTGTTCTGGGGCATTTCGGCCCAAATCGAGGCTAAAAAGGCCCCAAATGGCCAAAAGTCAGGTGGGTGGGGCCACCTGACTGTTGGGCGAACTGCCGGAACGGTGTTCCGGTGTGTTCTCCCTCCCAATGAGCCCTGACCAAACCTACTTTGAATATGATCTTTCAGGAAAGATTATACCAAAGCAAGTTTGGGAAAAAATGTGGCAAGATGGGAACATATGAAAAGGCTCTGCTATATTGTAATATTGTTCAGAAGCTCCTCGAAATCCACATTGTTTGGGAGGCAGAGCAGAGAAATCATTTGTGTGAAAACAGCCTGTGTGTTTTATTTTTCCTAAAATGCATAGATTTGACTATGGCAATGTTCTTTCTGTAGTGTTTAAAGAAAAACAGTAGTTTATTTGACAGTAAATAGATGTTTGGGATTTCTGTCTTTCTTCTTTACTTCAGGATAAAAGGATAAATAATGAAGAAGATAATCTAAGAGGGATGGAGGAGGAAAGATTGCGACTTCATGACCAACTGTGTTGTCTTCAAAACGAACAGGAATCCATCTTTTCTATGATTGGAAGTGAAATTGACGCTGCTTGTGAAATCTTCTCTAGGGACTCATTGGAGAAATTCAAAGTAATTATGACTTCTCAGTCCACTTCACACTTTATTCTTGTTAATTTACTCATGAACATGTGTTATGGAATTTTGAGCATGACTTCGGGGTAAAACTGATCTTGATGTAGGGAGGCGCTTTAGTTTGCTGCACAATATTTAATTTTTAAAAAACAAGGGTTTCCCATATTACACTTTTGTATGTATAATTCATTGCTTTACTTTGCCAAGAGGCTAAAAAAATGCCTTCTTGGGCCTGTCAGACAATATGAGATGGTAAAACTGTTCTTGGATCATGCTCCTTAAACTGGGAAATCTAATTGTGCTTCACCATGTGGGGGGAAAAAACTTTGCACATTCAGGAAGTTTTTCCTGTGGTTGAGAAATAAGTAGGATCTGGTAATTTTCCCTGCCTTCCCCTTCACCCAGCAGTATGGGAGCACAGTTCGCTGTTCTACATGCAGGGCTTTTTTCTGGGAAAAGAGGTGGTGGAACTCAGTGGGTTGCCCTCAGAGAAAATGGTCACATGGCTTGTGGCCCCACCCCCTGATCTCCAGACAGAGGGGAGTTTAGATTGTCCTCCATGCCGCATGGTGCGGAGGGCAATCTGAACTCCCCTCTGTCTGGAGATCATGGGGCGGGGCCACCAGCCATGTGACCATTTTCAAGAAGTTCCGGAACTCCGTTCCACTGCGTTCCAGCTGAAAAAAAGCCCTGTCTACATGACATACCTTATTATTTTCTTTATTAATTGTATTTGTGTCTAGAAATTAAGGACTATGGCTGTAATTGCTTTGGACAATTTATACACCACTTTTGTCTTGCATAGAGATGTAAGTTTTCTGGAGATTTTGAAGCTGATGTAGACATTTTTTCATATTTTATTTTAGTATAAATAAGGCAAAATTTGGGGAAAATTAAAATACAGGCAATACTTAGCATATAAAATTGTACTATCTTGCAGATTCATGGAATTTAAAAGGTGTAACCAACACTTGAAGATTTGCAAACTGCTGTACCCTGTTCTGCCATAGCATATGTGCTTTAATTTTTGCCATCTAAAAAGTTAGGAATAAGTTTAAGTTAGAAAACAAATCTTGTAGTAAGAAAAATAAAGTATTATTTAGTCAGAAAACCTCTCATGCATTCACAATATTTAAGACTGCCATCATATTTGGATATTGAGTTAAACTTTTGAAAACTTCTGTTAATTTGTTTTATAATATGAATGCTTCTTAATCGTCTATTAAATATAATTAATTAAAGGAATCTGCCAGGAAAATAGAATTCCATTATATTGCTGAAATTGGAAAGTTTACCCTTTAAATGAGACTTAGATTGAACTCAAAATTGGAAAGTAGTTTTTCTGCTTTCCCAGTAAAGTAATATCTCACCAATGGGAAGGAGCATTTTTCTCTTTCTGTGGGAAAAGATACTGCAGAGAAAAAAGTTCTAGTTTGAAGTGAAGTGGCCTATGTTCTCTAAGTAAGAGGTGTGGACTAAAAAAATGGTAAGAAGTTCTTTTTTTTTACTGAATCTGAGAAAAAAAATTGGAATTCTTCAATTCTCTAATTTGTTTCTGGTATTTCTGAAAAATTCAGCCATTGTTTTCTACGGGGAAGTCACTGTGAGAGATAATTTGCTGGGCTGCAGTGGTCATTTTTCAACCAAACTTCACTGTTCTGTAGCACTGTGGTTAAGTGGTTTGGCTGCAAATTAGAACTCTACTGGTTCGAATCCCGCTGAGCTCAGTAGGGTAGCCTTCGGTAAGCCACTCCTCTCAGCCCCAACTCCCCAGCTGCATTGTGGGGATAATAATAACATTAACTTGCTCACCGCTCTGGGTAAGGCACTACTCTGTCTAGAAGAGCGGTATATAAGCACAGTTATTATTGTTAAATTTGGAGGGAACCTGCTCCCGTCTGTCCTCTAAAGATCTCCCAAGTTTCATGAAGATTGGACCCCTGAAGCAACGAACACTGTTGCAACTTAGCCCAACACAAGCAAACAAGCAAGGGAATGCCTTGTGTTTATGATTGGGTACTACTTGGTTCTCTTCTACGGTGTTTCTCCACTGACTAAACCCAGTGTTTGGCTGCTGTGAATGACACTGGTTCTGTTGGACTAAGTTGCAACAGTGTTGCTTGCTTCTGTTTGGGTGAAATGATGTGATTCTCAGATGTGGTGCTGGTCCCCTTCCATTACGTTGGTTCTGGGGGGATTCCATTCCTGTGCTTCAGTTTAGTTCTATTGGGCTTTCTCTGGGATGAACTCAGCTTCGATTTGGAAGTGTGTCTTGGCCATGGTAGGCTTGCCCCAATGTGTTTCTACACTGGGAGTCAGCTTTGACTTTTTCCCCACAATGGAGTGGCTGCAGGCACTTTGTTCAGGGGCTCATAGAATTGGCCCCTAGGGTCCAATATTCATGAAACTTTGGGAGTCTTTAGAAGACAGTCAGGAGGAGGTTCTCTAAAAATTTGGTAGAGTTTTCAGGAAAAATGCCACCCCTAGCTTCTGGATAGCCCCCAGATTTTTCCTCATAGGGAATAAAGGAGAATGGGAAGGGGCACATTCTTTTGCAGGCCCATAAAATTGGTCCCCAGAGTTGAATCTTCACGAAACTTGGAATATCTTTAGAGGACAGTCAGGAGTAGGTTTCTACCAAATCCGGTGATGTTTGCTTGAAAAATAATTCCTGCAGCCCACCAGATACCTCCCTGAGTGATTTTCACATAGAATACAATGGCTGAATTTTACCAAACTTTTTTTTTTTAAAATTTGGTAAAAATTTGGGATACCTGATTTTTGTTTCAAATTTCCCAGATTTTACCGAATCAGCCAAGATTTGGTATTTTAATCTGAATTCTGAACTGAACTGTGAACCCCTTCTCCAAAGCACATTCATGCCTCCCTATACCTGGCATATGTGTGGTGGTGGCTACATACACCATTGTGAAACTTTTTGAAGCTATTGACTGAATCTCTCCCACCTCTTTAAATTTTTCTCCAGACCAGTGGATAACGTATAATGCCAACCAGATTTGGCTGTGTTCCAATGTCATTCAGGGCAAACAAAGCTATTTCTAAGGAAGGACAATGCTTCCTGAATAAGCATTGCCCTTATTCTAAATTAGCTTTGTTTCTCTTGACAGACGTCATCACATAGGCACCTTTAAGACTGAGCAACTTTATTGTAGCATAAGCTTTCAAGAACTACAGCTGTCTTCGTCAGATGCATCTGACGAAGAGAGCTATAGTTCTCGAAAGCTTATGCTACAGTACAGTTGGTTAGTTTTAAAGGTGCTACTGGGCTCTTTACTATTTTGCAACTACAGACTAACATGGCTAACTCCTCTGAATCTATCATCACATAGGGAAATCCAATTACTGTTAGTTGGATAAAAATTAACTAAAAAATGTAGCCAAGGCAGCAGCTAAAAGGGTATATAGATAATTATGAAAAAGAGTTTTCAGGAAACATTTCAGTCTCCCTAAAAGCCTTTTGTAATTTTAAAAATGCCCACTGAAAGCTGCTCAGTTCAGTTTTAAATCTGAGGCAAACAGCTACTTGGGTTAAAAATAGGCACCCATTTTTTTTAAAGTGGTCTTTGATTTTTCTGTAAAGAAAACCATTCCACTGTCTCTTGTGTATAATATGTGTCTTCTATGTGTTTATTTTTCAATTTATTTCAGGCAATATCACTTATGCCAGGGGTACAAAATGACCCTCATCGGTGGCTAGCAGAAACAAAGGTAACTATTTTTAATAGTGAAGCTAAGCCTTAGTTCAATTTCTGACTACAATTGTCTCATTAAGATTTTTAGTTAAGAAGAGATTAAACACATCTCTTATGTGTATTTTCTTTTGAAGTAGATAGGCAGACATCACTCTGTGTTTTGTTTCATGACATTTGTGTGCTGCTTTTCTCCGTGCACAGGCCTGAAGTGGCTCATAGAAAAAGTACCAGATACATTCAATTTGAACAAATAGTGCAATAAAACAAGCTAAATATACACAGCGTGATGGATGACATTGCCTAACACAGGCTCTAGGCTTCGAGTCCCAGGCCAAGAGCCCTTTGAGTAGTACCTTCGGCCCTACCCAGGCTTTTAGTACTTGCAAGATGTACTGGCCTGCAGGTTCCCAGTACTGGGGCCGGAAGGCGGATTGGGCTCCAATGCACAGTCCAAGGCTGGGATTCCAGGGGCTAGGCAAGGCATGGTTGTTCAGTCCTAGGACAGGGTTCCAGCAATCAGGTTAGGCAAAGTCAGGCAGTCCAAGATCAGGCTTTCAGGAAAAAGGCAAGACGGAGTGAATGGCTTCACAGCAATTGTACGCATTGCATCCACACCCAGCAGCCTCTCTTGGCTAGTTTTATAGCCCCAGAGCTAAGGGCCACGCATGCAACCCATTGCTTGGGAAAGGATCCTGCAACTCCTCCTCCTCCTCATCAGAGAGTAGCTGGCGCCGGCTCAGGAGGTGTGCACTTTGCCTCCTTGCCTGCAGTTCAGTTCTCGGCTTCTGTCTACGGCACTCTAAGGGTGGAGGTGAAGCTGGAGGGCTGGGGCCAGCTAACCTTCTCACCCGCTGGATCAGAGCTAGAGGGTGTTGGGTCTACTCTAGCTGTTGGTTGTGCCTGCTGATCTGCCGGCACCCCCTGCTGGTCAGCTTCTGTTAGCTTCCCTTCTCATGAGGAGTCGTTAGCTTCTGGTAGTTCAAGGCTCCTCTTCCCCTGAGGAGTCCTCACTGTCACTGGGCCCGGGCTGACTCATGACACAAGAAGAGGAGGACAAACTTAGCCCACATGTGACTCAGATGCTGCTAGCTGGAAAGATCTTCCTCATCTCCTCCTCCCCACTTGCTCTCTTTCAAGGGCACTGTTTGAGATAGGGCACCATTTGGTCACTCGCTGTCTGAAAATACATGTACAGAGTTGCTTATACATTTCACCAAAATTGCATAGTGACAGTTCACGCTTTTAGAAGCCAACATATTGGACTGTTACAGGGATGACTGGATTCTGGATCATCTGATATGAATGCAATGATAGGAAGTGTGTTGTCTCTCACATGTCAAGAATGATAAGGTCAATTTATGTTTTCTTCTGTTAGTATTAACACAGACATACCATGCTGCCCTACACGGGGTTATACCCTTCTAAGCCTATTGCCTAGGCTTAGAAGGCATCTGACAAAGAGAGCTCTGATTCTTGAAAGCTTATGCTACAAGTAAGTTGGTTAGTCTTAAAGGTGCTACTGGACTCTTTACTGTTTTGGAACTACAGACTAACACAGCTAACTCCTCTGGATCTATAGCCATTGTGCAATGTTAGGTCTGCTTTGGCATTTTTTCTAAACAAGTTCACGATCTGTGATTTGGCTACAGATGAATACTAAAGCATAGCACATAAATGAAGAAAAGGGGAAGGAATTCAGGTGTGTGTGCGGGGGAAGAGTGCATATGCCCACAAATCTACTTTTAATTTCCTAACCAGGCAGCATTATTTCTGTACCAGGCCAAATATATCAGGAATTTTTCAAGAAATCTTACTTATTCACTCCTGTTTTCTGAAGTCTTAAGTTTCCTTGTGCTTGAATTCACGTATGTTTGAAAGTCTTTTTATGAGGCTCTGGCTTCTTTATCTCTGCTTAATGGCTCAAAGAGATGACTGGTACATTCTAACCATTGTCTTTTACTTGAGTAACTTTTATAAACAGTTTTATCTCAGAGTCTTTTAATAGAATTAAATCTCTCATGATCTGAAAGCCATTTTACAGTTCACAAGACACGACTTACCCTCATTGTATATTTAGGATCACCATGAAGAAAGAAGTTGACCAATTGACTTGAGTGAAATTGCATTTATTTGCTCTCAATATTGCCTGAAGTTATTGATGGGCTAGTTTGTAATGCACACAGACCAAGAGTGAATATCCCTGTAAATAGTGGAGATAAGGGTTTGAATTGGAGGGCAAGGGCTGTCATGGAAACTAACTCACTATTCAGATGGTTGATGTTTAAATTTCAGGCAGTAACTATTAAGAGGACCTTTCAGAGTACATATTGTAATTGACTCATAAATTTGCCAGATGAATCTTTTTAGCTGTTAGTGGGTGAATCTTGAAATGAAGGGGACTTTGGAAATATATATATATATTTGTATTTGCATCCAGAAAACCAAACATCCTTAATGATTTGTTTGAAAGAAATACAGTTGCAACCACTGCTTGTGTTTTCTACATTTACTGGTAGATTCTGTAAAGAGTCCAAAGACATTGAATTTGATCCAAAGTTTCTGTGAACATAATAAGTTCACAAATGGTATTTTTACCTAGTACTCCACTCACAATCCCTGAAAAGCCAATGTGGTGTTGTGGAACCTTCTAGAACAATGTGTCATGCATTAGAGAATGGGGAACTTAGTTAGACGAGGGAATTGGCTGAAACTGTTGACCTTCCGTCTTACACAAGTGGAGCTCAGGTCTCACAGACACAGCATGTATGTGTCCGGAGAGTTTTCTCCGTGCTTCAGCTATGTATGCTATAAGACACATTGTTCTAGAGGGTCTCTCCAACTTTCAACGGTGGCATTTAAAATATGCATGGGGCTACTGTGGGAAAGGAGAGATGGTAAATATGAAACTTGCTCTCTTTATGAAAACCTTGGGTCCAACCTTTTGATTTCCATCACATGGGAAACTCCTCATATGATATTTTGAAAGCTCCTGCATAATTAAACAAGCTACTCCCAAATCTTAAGTCAATGTGAGAGCCTCTTCTAGTACAGCAAGAGCTGCTGCAACATGGAAGATACGGGGGGTGGGGTGGGGGATGTGGAAGACCCTAGTGGGCTTAAGAAAACACTTGTGCATGCATAAAAGTCGTCATCATGAGATCATGACATTGGCTTTGTTACTGTGTTCTAATCTCAGAAAAACATGCATGTCAAATAGAAGATTAATGGAAAATACAGCAGCATGGTAAACAAGTGCTGGCATTTATTGGTTGTCTTTAGGCACGCAGACAGACTGAAGAAATTAAGAGTCCATGGTAATTTCAGTGGAGCTTGTGATCTGTACCATCTGTATCCGTGCCTTTTCTGGTCTGTGTACATTGGGTTCATAGATAACCCCACGAAATAATTAATTGTACATTGTGCGCTCTGTGGTAAATCAAAAAGCATGCAGTGAGATCAGTCAAAAATCTTTGTGTGCTGGGATATGTCCATATTCATTTCACTTTGAAACAAAGAGTATGGGACAATTGCTGTAAGAGACACGTTAATTGCTTCAGAGGGAGATACGTGTTCCTTTCCTTACTAACAGTTGAAATGCTCAGTTGGACCCCTTCTGTCTGACTTGCTAGTATTGTGCGGGCTTATGCTCTCTGATGCTATTCAAGAATGCCATCTCCCACTTGCATTTGGAAGTCACACAGTCTCATGACTCTTCTCATCGTGAATATCAGTCCTTAATCCTTGCTGCTGGACTCTGAAGTTGGCCTAGGGTCTTGTTGGGTGACCTCGGGCCAGTCTTCTGCTTGCAGGCTAACCTACCTCAAAGGTTTAAGCCACTTCCATGCAATATCAAAAAGAAGTTATCTTGTTGCATTCAGGGCTCTTCAGGAACATAAAGCCACAGCCCCTTCAGTGCACAGAATGTAAATTCATTTATTAGGAATCAATTCCAGTGTCTGTTCCAGTGTCTTATAGTAGAAAACCAGTACAGTATGTGCAGAGAAGGCTGGACTTTTAGGGTATGGGACTTCGTCTTGAGCAAGGGAGTATAGAACAGAGGCCTTGTATCTTTATGGGAATGATTGTAAAATATTGTTTGAACAGCTGAAATCACTTTAACACATTGAAACAGTTATGGAAACTTTTTTTTCCGATTGCAAAAAAAAAGTACACAAGACTACAAAGATTAGGACCATATGTTAACTTTATCCCAATGCAGAGTAAACACTTTCCCCTGAACAGCTACCGATAACTTCCTTTGATGCAGGATACTTCTCTTTGCTCCCCCACCCACCCCCAATGTCTTGCTGTTTGGCAGTCACTGCTGCATTGCAAAGCTATAACTCATAAGCTTTGACCTCTCTTTGTCATGCCGCTGGTCCT
Source organism: Eublepharis macularius (assembly GCF_028583425.1). Classification (NCBI taxonomy): domain Eukaryota; kingdom Metazoa; phylum Chordata; class Lepidosauria; order Squamata; family Eublepharidae; genus Eublepharis; species Eublepharis macularius. The sequence goes on from NC_072791.1 coordinate 40,673,406, forward strand.
TTAGCTGATTAGCTCCTCTTAACATTTCAGACTCAACAAGCTTTTCAACCGGTAACATGAGCTGTCTTCATGGCTTTTCAGGGAAAGACAGCACTTTATTACGGGATTTATTGGCCGTTTGAAAACAGTCAGTTTTGGAAGCTAGATTGTCCGTATTCCATTGTGATTACAATACCGGCAGTGGAAGGTTTGCTTGTACTTGAGCTGGTGCACTTGTGGGCTGGTAGTTTTATGTGGATTTAGTTTTTTTCTGCAGAAAAGAAGAAAGATGACAGATGGTGCAGAAGTTATGCCCATGCCACACACCATCTTTCACCTTTTCAAAGTCTTTATTGCTAAAAGTTTTGGGCTGGGTGTGATTGAAAAATGGAGAATTTCTTAATTATTGGCTTTGGTTTCTTGCCAAGTGCCATGAGCATCGTGTACCAGTTGCATGCCTTGGAGATCCTAACACATCTTTTTTGAACTGTATGTTCTCTGTATGCGTTTTTGTTGCAGGAGTCTGCTGCTTGTTGGCAGACGACATTTGGGAACATCTTTGCTAGTTCTGAAGTGTGTATCTTAATAGGAAACATTTGCCTGCGGAGTAAGAAGCCATTTTCATTGCTTCCCCTTTAAAGCAAAACCCAGTAATCCTACTATATAAAAGGCTAAGACAACTCACTTCCTACCCTGGTATGTGACCAGAGAGCGCTGCTGTGCAGGGAAACCCAGATGAGGCAGGCAGAATTTGAGAGAGTGTGCCATGGGGAAGCCCAGGCTGGGATCAGGAGTGGAGCAGGTGGCAATGCCCACCCCCGCCTTCACCTAGCTGGGATCAGGAGCGAAGCAGGTGGCAATGCCCACTCCCCCCACCTTCACCCAGGTGGGATCAGGAGTGGAGCAGGAGGCAATGCTTACCCCCCCCCCCACATTCACCCAGCTGGGATCAGGAGCAGAGCAGGTGGCAATGCCCGCCTTGCACCTTCACCTAGCTGGTATTAGGAGTGGAGCAGGTGGCAATGCTTGCCCCCTTCACCTGGCCAGGATCAGCAACGGAGCAGAAGGAAATGCCCCCCCCCCTTCACACAGCCAGGATCAGAAGTGGAGCAGGTGGCAAAGCCCTCCCTCCATTCACCCAGCCGCAATCAGGTGCAGAGCAGGAGGCAATGCACGGCCCCCTTCACCTGGCTGGGATCAAGCACAGAGCTGGTGGCAATGCCCACCACCCCTTCACTCTGCTGGGATCAAATGCAGAGGAGGTGGCCATGCCCGCCTCCCCCCCCCCCCCGCCTTCATCCGACCAGGATCAGTGACGGAGGAGGAGGGAATGCCTGCCTGCCCACCCTTCCCTTTCTAGAGCTCATTGTATTTTTCCCCACTATGGGCTTTGTTGCTAGTAGGTACAATAAACTGGTAACCAAACCATGTTGTCAATGTCATTTTAAATCCACCTCTTCCTTTTTAGAATTGATTTGTAACATATTACAGTTGGATGGCTAAAATTCTTCCTGTCTACCTAAGAAGCAGACCTGTAAAGCATCAACTAGGAATGTATACTTTTAAAATATCAGGAGTTTTTTTGGAATTAGGTATTGGGAAGGTCATAAACATCAATATTCCCTATATTCACGTCCTCCCATAGTGGCTTGATATTTGGATCCAGAGTATTTTCAGGTTTCCAAAATTCACCTGCTCCATTATTCTTATAGGGAAGTATTTCCGTGGGGCAGGAGTGGCTATTTTTTTTAATGATAATTACATCAAAATTGCAGCAGAGAGGCTGCTGCTGCCTGTTCACTAAAGACCCACCAAGTGTTAAGAAGGTTGGACCAAGGGGTCCAAATTTATGGGCTCTGAAACAAGGTCCCCCCAGCTATTCTCCATCATTCCTATGGGGGAATCCAATGCTTTCTCCAGGGCAAAGAAGACTTAGCCAAGAGCAACCACTGACCCAAAGCCCCCAATGCAAAACGAACCAATAAAGTCCAACTGAACCAATCTCAAGCCAGATAATTCCAGGGGAATCAACCTGGCAGCAGATGTAAGGCACAGGCAGACCAGAGCAGCCAAAAGCAGTATACTCCCAAAAAATCTTGCCCTGAAGCTGCAGCCAGGAGACCAACTTTTTGTGGGCTATGAGAGAATCCGTTTCATTGAGCTCCCCCCTAATATATGATGCCATTCTTCTCTGAGAGATGTTTCCCTCGCCCCTTCCTTTTTTGCCCAAGAAACCTACAAAAGCAAGAAAAGCAAGCTGCTGCAACCTTTAAAATACCAATCCCAGTTATTTCCAATATTCTCAGTAATATTTGCAGTAGTAATTGGGTCAGAATACCAGCGTATCTGAAAATCTCGGCTATCTATCCAGATTTCCAAACATACCCAGGAAATACTGATAAGGGTACATTATTATTATTGTTTCTGTTTCTGTTATTGTTATTATTAACAACCGCCACTACCACTACTCCTCACGACAATAACTGTTTGAGGTGGGTGGGGCTGAGAGAGCTCTGAGAGAGCTGTGACTGACCCAAGGTCACCCAGCCGGCTTCAGGTAGAGGAGTGGGGAACCAAACCCAGTTTTCCAGATTAGAGTCCTGCCACTCTTTACCGCTACACCAAACTGGAAATACCAAAGCACATATCCCTACTGTTGGTGCTGCATAAATATGGAACAATAGTAATAGTAAAAAGAGGTGATGGTGCCTTGCTGTGGTTTCAGAGATCCTTACATACTGCATGTGAGGTTATTTTCTCCCCCCACCTGGCGTTATTTAGTACCCTACTGTGGAACAGAAAGGGGCATTCAAAACCAGTCCCTTTGGTTCAGGTAGCAACTTTAGAGGCTGCTTCTCTCTCTAAGAGCCTCCTCACTGCCTACGTTCTGCCGGTCACGCTCCATTCTGAGTGCCTCTGCTGTGCTGCATGAGAATATTGTGCATTGCCCCAAGGCTCTGGAATGTCTTCTTTGATGAGGCCTTGAGCTGTTCTTCTCTCTTAGCTTATCATAAGCAATGTAAAACCTCTTTAATTCAAAAGTCATTTGGCTGCTATTTGTTTGGTTTTGTATTTTGTGCTGTTGATAATTACCTTATGGATCTGTTGCTTTAATAGTGCTCTTCAAACTGTTTTTATTCCCAGTTTTTGTAAGCTACCTTTGGAAAGGTAAGATGCTAATAGCTTTAAACAGATCCTGTCAAAGCTGACAATGCAGACTACCATTTGATGGTGTTGATGTAGTGCAGGAGAGCTGACTCACATTGCTAGATGCCAGTTGTAGGATTTCTCCCTGCATGCAGGGAAGAATCCATGGAGACATTCTGCATATAGATTTGGTTTCATAAATTGAGGGATCCCTACCTACTTCTACCAAAATAGCTTTCAATCTATGACAAATAATGGTCATTTCTGTATTGCTATTGGGTCATTCGTGTTCAATTTTCATTTTTTTCCAACCTGGAACAAAAGGTGGCAGTGATTCTTCATCTGCATGTCAGTTTAGATCTGGCAAAGGTTTGCTGTGGAACTGTGAAAGAGGAAACACAAACTTTGTGCCAATGTGTTTTTTCTAGACAAAACTTCAGTGGTTATGTGAAGAAGCGAAGGAGAGAGAGGCCAAAGAGAAGAAGCTGCGGCGTCATCTGCTACAGAGTCGAGAACAGCTGAAGCACCTTACCTTGAGTAAAGAGTCGGAACGGCAAGTTCTCATAGGTCAGCTGGAAAAGCAGGAGCAACTCTTGGATGAAGTTCATGAAGCAAAAAGAGGTAAGCCAACCTAGTCCATCTTTGTTAGTATCAAAATTATTTTGATCTCCCAAGTGCGAGTTGCTTTATTGTAAGGCAATAAGAACCTGAGTTCTTATGTGTAGTTCAACTTACTTGATGCCATTATGTTGAGGATTTTTCTCTCTTTCTTCTGGTAGCTGATTACACAGTGTGGATAATGTGAGGATGCAGGGCAAGTTGAAATATGTGTTATGGCGAAGGAGAATGGCATCTGACAAAGGCTGCCAGTTTCAGCATCAGCCTGATGTTTCTTAAGACGTATACTTCAGCCTCTAGTAGAGCCTAAGCTGATGAGGATACAGAGCTGGGTTTGGTGCATGTGGAATGCCCATACAGTTCTGGATACCCTGTTCCAAAAGGGATACCGTAGAGTTGTAAAAAATGCAGAAAGGGTTGGAGCAATGAAAGGGTTGGAGCATCTTGAGGAATAGTTAAAGTTGTGGGGGGGGGAGTAAGATAAAAGGACATGGAAGAGGTTTGTAAATTATGTTGGAGAAGTGGATGAAACTGTTTCTCTTGTAATACTAGAACTTGGTGCCAACATTATGCAATTGATGGTCAGTAGATTTTGGAAAAACAAATGAAAATTTAAATTTAAAATCTCAGCATTAATGTGGAGTTTCTTGCCACTAGATGTAGGCAAGGAGACTACCTTACATATACATGTGCTGTCAAGTCAACTTATGACAACCTCAGCAAGGGGCTTTCAAGGCAAGGGAGAATCAGAGGTAGTTTGCCATTGCCTTTCTCTGCAGAACCTTTCTTGGTGGACCCTCATCCAAGTACCAATCCTGCTTAGTTTCTGAGATGTGAAGATATCAGGCTATACCATGCTGCCTTCATTCCCAGAAATTAGATTAGGTGGCTTTAAAGAGGGTGGGCGTTAGACAGATTAATGCCAGATTGGTCAGTTGTCATTCAGCAACTATTAGCTGTGATGGCTAAATGAAACCTCCATGTTCAAAAGTAGTGTGGTTCTGAGCTTTATGAGGGGGGGGGCAGGGAGTGGAAAGTTGTTGGCTTCATGACCTGTTTCTGTGCTGCCCAGTGGCATCTCATCGGCTACTGTGGAGAACCAGATTCTTGATAGATAAACCTTTTGGCCTGATCCCACTCTTGCGTTTTCTCTTTACCAAATTTGTGCTAGTAGCAAAATTTAATAAACCTTGCTAACAGCTGTGTTTTTGGTAAGAGAGAGAAAGTAACTGGTTTTGCAATATTGGCGAACTGGAATGAGACAGAAACTAGTAAGGGATACAAGATAATATTTTAAGAAGCATGCTCTGATCTACGAGCAGAAGAAAGGACTTGTAATTTCTCTTTATTTTAATAACTACATTTTTCTTATTGAATAACATAAGAGTTGCTTATCTCACTGCTGGTCCAAAAGCCATGCAGATCAATCAATCAATCAATCAATCAATCAATCAATCAATCAATCAATCAATCAATCAATCAATCAATCAATCAATCAATCAATCAATCAATGTCATATGTTGGTGTGAAATCTTTTTATGACATCCAATGATGTCTAATTATGAGATTTTGTCCATAAATGATACCTATTGTCCTAAGTTAAAATTAATAAGGTTTCTAATTAAAATGAGTTGTTGTGAATAGGGTTCTATGCACAGGCTAAAAAAGGAAAAGAGAGAGAACACCCTCAAATTCATTTTAAACTACCGCATTGCGTTTGGAAAAGTAGGCATTTAGCATAGGCGACTTTTAGAACCAGTGATCTCATTATCTAAATGCCTGATTATACAGTACAGCACAGTGTATTATTAACACATTTTTTCTTGAGGTTTTAAAAAATATAGTTATGGCTTTGTGTATTTTCAGCATTGTGCTTTCTGTGTTTTTATACAAATACTACAGAAAGATCCCCATGGGATCAAATTACTGTTCTCATTCCAAACTGTATTTCATTGTTATTTCTGCTTGATTCACCACTTTCCCTTTAGATTTTTCCATAGTCATATGTTTCACTAGCATCCAGTTAAGAGGGTTTTTTTATTGAATGTGTCACCTATTACATGTTTCATGTGGAGGGCAGTGGCTTTGTGCTAGAACATCAGCTTTGCACACAGAAGGTCCCAGGTTCAATACCTGGCATCTCCAGTTTAAAGGATCATGTTGTAGGTGATGTGAAAGACCTCCACCTGAGACCCTGGACAGACCATTGGCTGTCTGAGTAGAAGGGCTGACCTTGATGGGCAAAAGTCTGGCTCTGTATAAGAAGTTTACAACAGAAAAGACAGTCATGTCTTTTTCAAACTCATGCATCAGACAATTATATTTTTAGGGGACACAGATTGGTAGGGGAAGAAAATCGATGTATGACCAAATATTTTCCCATCCTCACATAAGTAAGGAGTAGTCTTTTCTTTTTCTCCTGTTCCATAATGTTTTGCAATGAAGCAGAACGTACTTGGGTTCTTGCAAGCTGCAATTGGTCAGACAGTGTAAATCTTACAGATTTTTTGCGAGAAACAAAAAGAGTTGAACTAATAATCTGTGCTTTTGAAGATTGGGAAGAGGGAAAGGATGTCTAGATGGAAAGGAAAAGCAGTTATTTATGCTAATTTTAGAGTATATAATATGTAACATTGTTATACCTCTTCGAATGGAATGTATTCATTCCATTCATATATTTTTATTTTTTCTTACTTTTTGTTCTTTTCTTCTTTTGCTTTATCTTTTTGAAATATTTTTTTCCCTTTTGTATGTTTTTATAACCAAGGTAAAAAAATTTAATAAAACTTCTTTATAAAAAAGAGAGTGTAAATCTGCCACTGACTAGGGCCACCGAGGATTTTTACCTATTGGAATGGCAAACTTGGGTTTGCCAAGGACTGTACATTCAACAGGGAGTATAGGTGCTCAGTTGATTGCAATAAATGTGCGAATGACACAAAAAAGGTTGTATCATGTATGGCTTCACCCATTTTCTTCTATACTGTCTGGAAGAATGTATCACATGATGTGACTTTACAGTATTCCATGCTTCCCATACCCACCATCAGTCAATGTGAAGAGCAAGTCTTGACTGCAGATTGCTCATGTTGTAAAAACAATTTGCAGCATTGGGAAGTGGCTTTTAATTCTGAAAATTAATGCGATCGTTTACTGAATATTAGATCATTAGGTACAAAATGCCTATTTTCTTTTTAAAAGTATAACTGTTAGAGTTTTGCAGGTATATTTACTCCCATGTAACAGCAGAGAAGTACCAGTACTTATCTTCTCTGGAGAAGGTGCTAGAGAGAAGAATGTTTAATCAGCTAAGTAGAAAAGCAATTAGGAGTGTAATTCCAGAACAAAAGAAATTTTGGAAAACAAATAGACATGCCTGCTGTCAGAGTGAACTTTCTGAACAGTTGTGGTTAATTTTGCAGTTAGTGCATATCAGTGTAATATCAGAAATTACTGGAGAAATAAAATCCTCCAGGGAGATGAGGCCAAGAACAAAGAGGGAATTGTGTGTTAGGATTTTTAGATGTTCTAATTTTACTCCTCTCCCTTCCAATGTATCATTTAACTGCTTCATTTTCACAACGGCATCAAAATGGCTCAGTGGTGGCTTTTCCCCCTTGTTGCTGTTGCTCAAACAGCATTTTGCTGCAAGAAATAAATGGTAATACAATTTCTTTCCAGAAGTCACACATCTTTCTAAATCTTTTTGAGATCCTATTATCATTGCTTTCTTTAAGCTGGGGATATTTTTTAAGAGGGAACTGTTTTGAAAGAGACCTCACTTCTCATTCATTTATTTTTATCCTGCTCTTCCTTTACAACAATCCTTTGAAGGTAGGTTAGACTGAGAGACAATAATTGGCCCATGGGCAATGACAGAGTAGGAATTTGAACCTAGCTCTTCCAGATCCTAGTCTGACACTTTAACCACTACACTGGCCCTCAGTGTACATTCACACATGTGTTACCGGAACTGGTCTTCTTGCAATAAAATGATTTGTGGGGGAATTAGCAAGCAAGGAAGACAGCTATGCAAGAGGCCGGTAACCGCAGGGATCGATCACCAATTTCTACCAGATCCCTTCCTAAAATAGCAGACGAAGTTGGTTCTTAAAGTCAAACAGTAACTTTTATTGAAGAACACATACACACCAAATTACGGGGTCACATGCACGCACGTGCTCACACACACACACACACACACACACACGAGTCCTAGAAAGCTTAGCCAGAAATTTGGAAATACAGAGAGAGGGAGCACAGATATCTACCTATCCTGAAGAGGGATCCAGTCCGCGGGAGAAGAGAGTTGCTTCGGACATCCGGCATCCTTGGCCAAGAGAGCGAGAGGCTTAGGGTAAACCTCAAGGGAACAGCGCTTGTGGATCCAGAAGTGCGTACGAAGAGAGAGAGGTTTAGGGAAGTGACCCTAAGGGAGCAGCCAGGAAACATGCATGATTTGAACGAGGCCAGGGCTCTACCTTTATAGGTAAAATGTGCCCTGAGGTGGAAGAGCCCACCTAGCCATTAGAACAAAGGCTCCAACGTTCAGTTCCTGAGTTTGACAAGAGGTTTGATTACCTTGATTGGTAGCTGCCGGGGTGTGTGAAAGCAAATGCAAAACATATTCTAGCGCTGTACAATGGAGATAGTTTGTAAGTGAATTCCACCAGAGCTAAGTTGATGGATTTAGGTGCGGACTGTACTTTCCCAGGAACAACTGTATATACTTACGAATGTCATTTGATTAGCTCCTCAATCAAGGACGGAAAAGGAATGAGTTAAGTGGGGGTGACTCTGCGAGTCCTTGTTGCACTGGGCTCCTCTCAGGGCAGGAAGGACTGTAAATCCCATCACCTCTTAATCACTCCACATTTCTGTGCGGCATTCCACTCATGCCATGTTCTCCCGAGCGGGATTCAGCAACTGTTGGAGGTCCTTTGGCGGCAATACAGCTTCCATTTTAAATCCAGAGGCCTGGTGATATTTTAATATCACAAGCAGCCATATTAAAATGGCTAATGGCAGAGGCTGGGCCGACCGCTTACACATATATATATTTCATTTCCCTGTCATCTCTGATCAGACAGGCTTTCAAAACAATGCAGGAGTCTGAAAAAACCATTTGCCAGACAGAAGAATAGAATGAGCGTGTACATCACTAGCAGCTAATCCCTCTTTCAATATTCAGCTCCTGTCTGTAGACTTATTTCCTTCCCCAACTTCTGCTTTTTCCATTGTTTCTGGTGATCCTGGGTACCATAACGTAGGTAAATTATTTCTGGAATCTCTGTATATCATTGTGCGTGCTTGCAATTAGGAATGTACACAGCAAAAAAAATCAGCTGATTCGGCTTGGTAAAGCTGAACTAGGAAGAAACCTTGGCATTCCCTGAATGCCAAATGCATTCCCCAGTTTGGCTTGAAAATAGAAAGCAAATTTCGGTAAAATTCAGCCGTTGTTTCCAATGAGAAACGCAATTCAGGGCTTTCTGGGGGCCCAGACAGGTTATTTTAAGGTTGAATTTTACCAAATTTTTAGGGGACCTACTACTGACCATCTTCTAACTACCTCCCAAGTTTCATGAAGATTGGACCCTGCAGGGGCATTTTATGACTCCCCAAAGAATAGTTTCTCTAGCCACCTCCAATCTCCATTATTCCCTATGGGGGAAACTATGGTGGCCATCTAGGGTGCTGGGGGTGGCATTTTGCAAGCAAAACACACCAAATTTGGAGGGGACCTACTCCTAACTGTCCTCTAACAACCCCCAAAGTTTCAGGGAGATTGGACCCCAGGGGCCACTTTATTCCCCCCCCAAAGAAGGTGCCCCCAGCTACTCCATTAGTTTCTACTGTGGGGGAAAAAATCTAAGCTGTCTCCCACTGCAGAAACACATGGACCAAGGCCGACATGGCTAGAGGCACACTCCCAAATACAAGCTTCACACACAGACAGCCCAACAGAACCAAACTGAAGCCTCCCCACCCCTCCGAAAAACCCCAGCAGCCCCTGAGCAGGCTGATCAGCCACTCTCCATTTTTCCCAATAATGAGAACTTTTAAAAGGCAAGGATGCTACAGCTAACACATGCTTCCAAATGCAAGCTCATCCCTGGGGAAGCCCAACAGAACCAAACTGAAGCCCACCAAAAAACTCGGCACCCCCTCAGCAGGCTGCTCAGCTATTTTCCATTGTTCCCTATGAGGACCAAGATCACACCAGAGAATCACCCAAACTAAAATGAAGCATGAGAAGCAGTTTTTAAAATGCAAACAAAAAAAAAACGTTTCCCTTTACTTCTTCCCCCCACCAAGCCAGCCCCCTCCCCACGAGAGAAAAAAAACAGTGAGTCTAACAACTCTCAAACCAGTCCTTCAGGTGCAGCCCTGGTCAGGTGCAGAAGTCCAAGTGCAGGTCTCAGCACAGCAGCAGGAATCAGAAAAATCCATGCAGCAGGAAGAATCCAGGCAACAGTCGCAGAAGTCCAAAAGCAGGCCACTGCCAGCCAGAGTCCGAGCCCAGACCACAGGAGAGAGAGAGTCAAGCCAGCAGAAGCAGCACTCTCTATTGCCAGGCCAGGGCAAAATGGAGGCTGGCTAAGAGGCAAGCCTCCAATTCAACTCTTTGCAACAGTTTTAAAAAGGCACGCTCCTTCTTGAGAATCCCATTGGCCCAGAGAATGAAATCTGCTGCAAGGATTGGCTCACACACGCCCTTCTTTATTCACCCTCCCCTAATTCCACCTTCTGCCTTCGACTCACTCAAACTCCCTTCTCCTCCCTCCCACTGGGTAAAAAAAGACGCGAATAAATCCAGTAATCTTGAGCTCAGTATTGCCAGATTGAATTCAACATTACCAGATTTTACCCAAATGGGTAAAGTCCGATATTTTTGCGGAATTCTAAACCTGAATTGCACATCCCTACTTTCAGTACTACTTGTCGCAACATTACTTCAGTCTGTGGTTGTGATCTTGCCTGAAGCCCTCCCTGCTATTGCTGCAAAGTAAAAGGATAAGGGAGAAGGACACTGAGGCTCATGGGATTGGGTCACGTAGTCCTTTGGGTCCAGCTGGGTTCCTATAGTCATCTTCAGGAGCTTGGCTATTGCTTTCCATGAGCCTCTTTTAAAATAAGATGGGGAAACTTGCACATACAGAGACCAAGACTGCCTGTATTTATCAAAGAAAAACATAAATGTTCAGATACGTATGCAAGAACACTTTTTTGGTTTCTTAATTGTGGCAGTTCCTACAAATATGGCCTATTACAGTGTAATATTATGAATATTTAGGTCTAATTTTATACATGGGAATTGCTGCTGTTTTCCTTCAATTAAAGAAATTATTGCCTCTGTCCAGAATTGTAGTGCTTAGCTTATGTTAATGTATGCAGCTGTCTCATTTAAATTTCATAATTATGGACTAGCCAAAACATTAGATGTACTATGTTTCTTTCTAGCAAAACTGGATGATTATTTTTCTCATGCCTTTTGTTCTCAGCCTTTGTAAACTACATTAAGGAAGGGCAATATGTTGCTAATGTATGGATCTTCTAAGCGTGCTCTTATAATCTTCACATCTTCCCTAGCTGGATTGAACATCCTTGAAGTGGAACTGTCAGTTAGTGTTGTATTAGATTAAAAATGCAAAGGACAAGATTAAAAGGAAGTAAATCTCCCAAATTGAGCAAATTTTAAAAGCAATTCTAAAAAAGGAATATCAATTGACTTAAATGAAAATAGTAAATATTCACTTGATAATAGCAAAGAAAAGTACCCCCTTTCCGGGTACTTTCCAATTAATGAATGTAGTAATTCATTAATTGGATTATTATAGATTCAAAAGGGCTTTTAATATTTTGTAGTATAATTTTGCTCTATCTTTATCTTCATGAATTAAAGAATGGCCTCATTTACTGATGGTTTAAACTTGTACTGTAGATACTTTTGCTTTCCTGTATGTATATGCCTGAGAGATGCCAGTTGAACTTCTGGAATCCAAATCTGGATTCCAAACCAGAATTAAACTATTGTTTGAAAATGAAAAATATGTCATAGTTTGTAGCTTGGACACAAAGCATGGCTTGTCACAGAGGTGGAAACAATTAAATTCTGAGCTGTGAGCTGGAGGAGGAAGCAAACCCATGGGTTCCTAAGGTCTGTCTTCATTACCCAAAACTGGTTTGTTTTGAATTGATCTTCTTGCAAATGTTCAAATTACTCATACCTGTTAGTATCATAGAGTCAGAAGAATAACATATACTGGTTAATATTTCAGTATTGTGACCTACTTCATTTCCCACTTCACCCTTTTCCATCCATGTTAGATACTTCCGTATGACCCAAGACTTTGTATGCTGATAGTTTGTAAATCTTTAAGTAGTTTGGATATTCATAAGCTTCCATAAAACCTCCGTGGATGAGTGAATAGATATGAAACCAAAACCTATGGCAGTGTCAAAAACGATAGCTTACATTTACTTCAGGGTCCCCCCGGCCTTTGGGTAAATTTAGGGTAAAGAAAATTAGAATGCTTCCTCAAATCAGCATGTTCTGTGCTTTAACATGCCTCGTTTCTCTCTATATATCTGCAGTAAGTGTCATATGAGATTATCTAGTATTCTTATTCTGAAATTGGTTCACTCGATTTCAAAAAGTGTATGATAAACAGCAGTCAGACGCCATGAGATCACCATAAAATGTATAACCTCAAGTCTTAATTAGCCTAAAATTATGAGGTGAGAAGTCCACTTTGCCGCCACAAGGAGGCTGAGTTTCACAGGATTCCAACAAGTGACTGCAAATTACATGTATGTGAAAGAAAAAAGCTAGGTGCAGATGCATAAATCCACTCACCTTCCCAATAGGCACATAGCTATTAAAGTTTAATGGATGGCACATGCTTTTGTAGAATTCAACAGTATAATAAATTCTCAGGTGATTTCGCTATTTTTAACATCTTTTGGCATCATATTGTTTCCTGTTTTTATAACATAATTTTGACCTAATTTGGACTTACAGAAGAGGAGAAAGTTACATAGTCAAACAAATAAAATATCAAAAATGATCTAGAATAAAAAGTTTGCTAATGAATAGCCATAGCAGTGGCTTTTCAGGCTTCATAATTTTGATAATTAAAACAAGGAAAGTGCAAATCGCTGTACTGAATGCAGACTTTAAAACATCCTGTTAATTATTCTGTGAGTGGAGGACAGAAGGATAGTGAGAAAGAGAGTTTAAAATTAGAAAACCAGCAGTAAGCAAGGTACTCAAGCCGACTTATTTCACTGAAAAGGCAATAAAAGCAAGGAATAAGATGCTAAGTCAGCTGGACATTTTTATGGAGGCACAGGAACGAAGGGTCCAGTGACGGAGTAAAGATCAATTTAATAAAAGAGACAGGCGTGCTGAGCCAAGCTGTATTTATGTCCAGACTAGCATTAGCCTAAAACAGTTTTCCCAACACTGACCAAAGGAGGAGGGTTCTGATTTATGTCAAAATCCCTAGCAGATATTTTTGAAAGTAAAAAAGAAGAAAGAAATCACACGGTTGAAGAGAAGGAAAGGTCAATTTATAGAAGTTTTGTGTGTAAGCTGTTTCAGACCCAGGATAAAATACAGATTTCTATTTCAGTTTCCATCAGATATCAAAAATAAACATATACATATACGTGCAAAAGTGATGGTAATGAATGCTTTTTTAAGAATTGAAGCACGATTGTTTCTCAGAATATATAACTATTCTGAATGCAAGCAGAAGAAAAAGGCTGTTACTGTTAACATCTCTAAAAGTATGCAAAGATACTTAAATTCAGATCCTGTGGAATCAAAAGATAATCCTATGAGTATGAATTTCTATTAAACAGCTGACAGCTATTTGTTTATTGACTGTAAGTTGGACTTCAGAGTTCTAGGAAAACTTAATTTGGGAGCAGCGATGGAACTAATTGAAGTGATTAGGAAGAAAAGCAGAGTAAGACGATTATATACGGCAAAACAGAAATGAGGGTCATGTAAAAATTTCCAATCTTTATTCGCTGCTATTCCTCTTGACTAAAAAAAAAAAAGATAATGGCAGGGTTTTTTTTTTTAAATAAAAAGGATAATTTTCTTACAGAAAAATACAAGGCAGGATGTTTGAGGTAGCTGAGCAGGAAAGCACAGGGAAAAAAGAAATCTTCACCTTGAAAGTCTGAGAAGGAACACTTGTAAAGTCAACCCAAAACCTCATCCTTGTGCTCTTGTTGAATTAAAGTATGAAGCGGGTGGGGAACATTGAAGCAATGTTGATGCTCAACCCATCTAAGGTTAGAAATTCAAAGAAATCCTTGCTGGCTACAGTCTGGCAAGCAGGAGCTAGTTATGTGAGTCAGTGAGCCCAGCTCAGTCCTCTTGTTACTCAAGCACAGTAGCTCTTCGACTGCTCCCAGAAATGATCCTGAGATCTGCCAGGTATTGGGAACTTGAGTGCATCAAATCTCAATCCTCTTCAATAGGGATGCTTGATCAGTGATCAGTTATCCTCACCTTGTGGTAGCCAGCTATGATCAGGGATCTAATTGTTTGCCAAGCTGTTCCGACATACCTGAATGAATTCAGATGTGTCTGTCTGTGTTGCCCTGCTTTCTCACAGTTGTTGCCCCTTCGTCCTCAACCCATCTGCAGCCGCTGCCTCCATCTGTTAAAAAGGCACATTGTGAAATTCAGGTGAGGTTTTTGATTGGAGGCTTATTGCTTAGACTGTCTGCTTTCAGAGGCAAAAAAGTTACTTTTTATTAAGTATTGGAACATTTTATTTTATTTCCCATGCTTTATTTCATTATTTTGCATTTATCGTGGACATAAAACAGTGGGCTCACAACTGATCCTGACAGTGGTGTGAAATGCTTCAGCACATAGTATACACCTGCAGCTTAGCCTTATCTTGAAAATGTCAGCAGTGTGTGCTGTTAGCTGCAGCACTATATGCAATTAGCAGAAATAAATTAGACTCCTTGCTTAACTGAATATTCATAAGAGCTCAGAATTCTCTTTTCAAATGACTCTGTATTAAGCTCAATGAATGAAACTCTCAATCAAATGAGCTTTAAGTTTAGCATCAAACTGCTTTCAGCTGCTTTAAACAGGCACAAATGGCTGTAAATTGTATTTCCAGAGGGGTAGTCTTGTTAGTCTGTTGTAGCAAAATAAATCAGAAGTCCAGTGGACCCTTAAAAACTGAAAACATTTATTTCAACATGAGCTTTTGTGAGTGAGAACTTTTCCCAGATGTTATGGAGGTGATTTTCTCAGCTTTCTCTTCATCAGCTATAATTTCAGTCTAATCCATTCTAGTTCCTTATGCAGAGATTCATGCTGGAAAGATTTGATGGATCACACCAAGTCTTTCTCTGCTCCCAACTCTTCCCCTTTCTCCCTCCCCTTCTGTAATTTTCTATATAAAACATGGAGACCATGCCGTGGAGTAGCTCCACCTCCATCCTCTCATGCCAGTTCTTTCTCCATTTCAGGACTTGTTTTAGCAATGGTGTAATTTTTTTCTAGACGTTTTTATCAATTCATTTCCATTAGAAGCTTAAAAGATATTTCTCTCCTGCCATTCAGGGTCTGTTTTTCCCACACAACCATTTGGAGAAGTTGGTTTGGTAGAGAAATTGTGCCCTAAACTCACTCTGTGACGCTTCATGGCTGAGGAGGATTTGAATCCAGGTATCCCCAGCTGCAATCTAACAGTAACCAAAGCATTACAGTTGTGTGAACATTTTGCCTTGGCTGACTCCTTTCATTTAAGTTAGGGGTGTTTTGAGATGCACTTGGAAGGGGGAAGGCTTTCACTTACAGCTTTCTACTTAAATATGCTAGATATTTGACTCCATCATATTCTAACAGCATTGTCCCAAACCTTCACCTGAAGCATAAGTAACCAGATAAAGTCATTTAAGAAGGGTTTTTTACCCAGGTAATAAGGCTGTAGTGTAACAAAATGGTTCTGAAAAATGCTTGGGTTAAGAATTAGGGGCCTTGACTTGGATAGCCCAGGTGAGCCTGATGTCATCAGATCTCAGAAGTTAAGCAGGGTTGGCCTTGGTTAGTACTTGGATGGGAGATCTCCAATGAAGACCAAGGTTGCAGAGGCATACAATGGCAAACCACCTCTGTTAGTCTCTTGCCATGAAAACCCCACTTGGAGGGGGGGGGGTCACCATAATTCAACTATGACTTGAGGGCACTCTCTACCATCAAAGAGTTAGGAACTGTGGACAGTGCTACTATGTGCACTGTAAGTCTGTTCTGTAAGTAGGATCTTACTGTGTAATTTTTAACATAATTTAATGTGTCATATTGATACTTACACTTTGCTACTGCATTGTTTATTGGGTGTCCCATCCTGTGGATTTACTGACTTACTTTGTAATATGCCTTAGGCCTCTGCAAGAAAAGTGAACTATAATAACATAAATAAATAACATCTGCATAAGCACTAGGTTTGTAAGTGTTCTTGCAGTGCAGTTCTAAGCAAAGCTACACCCTTTGGAATATGTAGAGTTTAGAAAGATGTACATTAGGATTCCATTGTTAACCTCCTAACTATGGTTAGGAGATTTGGCACATTTCAACTTCATAGGGAAAGACAGAAAGAGGGAAGACTCTCTGTATTTCGGGCAGTGCTTCCATCCTGAATTCTCTGTTCTGAAATACTGAACCACTAAAAAGGCATTCTGCCAACTCAGAAAATGGCCCCCTACCTTGACTCTCATGAACTAACCACGTGGGTCCATGCTGTGGTTACTGATACACTAAGGTGAAGCTGATGATACCTTGGACTTTCATAAAAGTCCAGAACATGTGAATTACACGTGTACATGAGGGAACTTGGGATCCTCTTTAAAAAAATGTCAGAGACAGAAGGGATGGTCAGGGCATAATGGAGTGAAGCGATTGAGAGCAAAAAGTTTTCGTGTTCTTAAGTTTGACTTCCAGAAGACTTGGGGGGCTTGGTTAGCATTAAAGTTGCAAAATGGATGCGACCTACAATATTGTTGACCAACAGTTTGGAGTTGGAGTGGAGAGAGAACCTATAATGCTTTGGGGAACAGTGAAACAGAATTTCAAGAGTGGTTAGTTTTGTATATAAAGAAATAAACGGGAACAGTTCAACAGTGGCTGGTAGGGCGAAGGCTCTTATTTCATTGGCATCTATTACAAATATAATTAGATTGCTTTATACTCGTTAACCTTATAAAATGAACTCAGATAGCAATAAACTCTACACCTCAAGGTGACAAAGTGTGATTTATCTCAGGATTAGGAAATGGGGATGGTGTTTAAATTCCCCATATAATGTCACCTTATTTTTCCTGTATGCAAATGTGAATTCATTATGCTGAATGAACAGTTTTTTTAAAAAAAACTGAGAACATTTAATAGATTCCTATGGGCTTAACTGTAGGGTAAAATGAGCAAAAATGAAAACAATATTTTTACTAATTATGAACAAGATTTTCATGGTTTAAGGTTTTGAGAGTCAAAGCTTCCTTCGTCAGGATCATGTAGGATTGGAGATCTCTGAGCTTTTATATCCGGGTCAGAAGGTGGGAGGGATGTTGCAAAGAAGTCAGAATGCAAAGGTAAACTGCAGCATGATTAGAGCTGAGGAGAAATGCTTAGGGGTAAGAAATAGAGAAAATTTGCATCTGTTGTGAGAGAAGAATCTTGTGTCCCCTCCCTATTCAATCCCTGGTTGTGTGTGTATGTTGGGGGGGGGCTGTTCTATTGTTCTAAAAGCAATGAGCTCAAATTCAGTAATCTCATGCTGTAAACTTCCTTTGGAGCTTCTCTGTTTGAAGACTTCCACTCTTGGGTCAGCAATGGAATATCCTAGAAGTTTAAAATGTTCTCCCATTGGTTTTTGAGTGTTGTGATTTTTAATGCCAGATTTATGTCAATTTATTTATTTTTTTGCATAGGGACTGACCTGTTTGTCCAGTCTAGAGTGGAAGGGCATTGCTGACACTTGATAACATGAGTTATACCATCTCAGGTTAATCCAATTGTTCATCCTCAAAGTGGATGAACAACTGAATTTACCTGAGATGGTATAATTCATGTTTTTAGAGCTCAAATCTACTGGGCTCAAATCTTACAGTTCTACTGCAGACCAACATAGCTACCCACCTGAAACTATTTGTACTAATTACGCTTTAGATTTATAATCCATTCTCTTTCAAAACCTTATCGTAGGTTCAGTCATTTTTAAAACCTTAGAAGTCTCTTTAAAACCTTTAAAGTCTCTTTAAAAACCTTATCGTAGGTTCAGTCATTTAGGTGTGGAAGATGTTGTTCTTGGCCACTAGAGAGTTCACGCTTATTCAAGCACTGAGCAATGAAAGGCATGAGATCCAATGAAAAGTTATAGAAAATTTGGAGAGTCTGAATTCACTGTATAATTCTCTCTGATTCTGTATGTGTGCGCACATACATGTGTGTGCACACATGTGCTTTCTGCAGATTAAATTGTGGAATTAGCTGAGAGAGAGACTGGTGACCGCAGAAGAGGTTTATAAAGTGAGAGAGCCCTCAGTGGCAAGGCAGTGTTTCTTAATGATTTCAAAAACATTTTCTACTTGAAGAAGGCAGTTCTGCCCACTGAAGCGGGGGCGGGGGAGACACCACCCCCTTCACTTCTGCATTGTTCCAGTCCCCGGGAGCAGAACTTTGGGGACCTGGCAGGATGCAGTGGGACAGGAGATGTTGGGAAATTCCTTCCAATGGTCACATTAATTCTGATTGGCCTGTCTGCTCACTCATACCTACGTTACGCCTTTGTACCGCCACCTGAAGCAGAAGAGGAAAAATGTCTTCTGGAAATGAGCTATGTAACTATAGCGCTCATGCTTTGCATGCAGATTTAGACCCTGCCATCTCAAGTAGATTGTATCGGGCAGCAGGTATTGGGAAAGACTTTTCTTGAGTTGGGAGAGCGGCTGCCAGTCAGAGTAGACAGCACTGAGCTAGATGAAGCAGTGCTCTAGCTCAGGTTACAGCACCTTCATATGTTTAATGTTTAAAAGCTTCCTTGGGAACCTGGTAATATGTCGTGTCAGGTGATTAGCGGTTGGCAAGCCTAAGTCAAAGGGTACCCCAACAAAACTGATTATGGGGAGGTGGGTGGATACTTAGAACATAAGGAGAGAAGTTCTTTTCAGGGCTGTTGCCACAAAAGAAGGGGCAGTCCTGTTCGTGATATTTCAGGTCCCCTGAATCTCCTTTTTACCTGTCTCATCTTTGTAGCAAGAAAAGTACAAGTGGTATTCTACTCAGAATACCACCTGAAACCACTTTCCTGTTCTTTGGGCCATGACTACAAGTGTCGGTTCTCTTCCTTAGGTCCCCTTCAGCACAAATTTCTGCCTATGGGCCTAATTCTCTCCCTGGGCCATACGTACAGATCACAACTTCATATTTTCATTGCATAACATTTCCTCTTCTCTTTGTGAAGAGACCTGTTTTGTTTTATTTATATCATGTCTACTCCACTGTGGGGGCCCAAAGCAGCTTACATCATTTCCACTCCTCCATTTTATCTTTCCAATAACCCTGTGAGATAGGTTAGGCTGAAAGTGTAGCCCTGTTTACAAGTTACAGTGAACACACATACCAGCCATGTACAGTGTATACTTGATTGTATGTGGATTGAGTAATTCTCATATTACAGTCAACATATCTTCAGCTGTACATACGATAAAAACACCAAATTTATCCAGGTACTAGTTGCCAATTTCACTAATAAAGCAAGTGCACATTGCCTCTTTCTTATGAACAGATGTACTCATGAACAGGCAAGATGTACATCCATTCACTGTAACATTTGAACAGATCTTGTGTGATCCAATGTCACTCAACTACTTTCCATGGAAGAGTGGGGATTCAAACCTAGGTCTCCCAGATTCTATTCTGTCACTCTGTGTTTTTCTTTGGCAAACTGAGCCATCCTCCCATTTGATAACACAGGGGTTAAATAATTCTGGTGGTATTTTGTCCCAGGCAAACAAAATTGGCATCATAGTGTGCTGCTTCAGATAAACATTTTCTTTATGAGCACTTTGCCAATATTCAAAGGAAATTAAACACTAAAACACAGATGCATGAGAAGCATCTTTGTAATTGGATAGGACTGCACAAGTGCAAAGGAGAGAAAAGAACAAACTGAGAATGTGAAGTGGGAAAAGAGTGGGAAAAGGACAGTAAGTGACAACAATTTCCTATGTATGCATCTTACAAAAGTGGTAGTCTGTTGGGGTGGAAACTTGAGGTAAGGAAGTATCAGGAGATACTGTCATGGAAATAAAAAAGGATTATAAATATTGCTGCAAAGGATGTCAGATTTTTTCATAACAGCACAATTTGCTTACTTGATCATTAATAAAATATCATGTAATCAGCCATTGCAGTGAGTGCCAGCCAACTTCTTCTGCAGCTGAATATGCAAGGTAACGAGAAGTAGAAATGTGTAATAAGAGGTGCCTACATGCTACACAGGGAATTGTGTACCAAAAATGATTGGTTTAATAATCTAATTATGAATCCGTGCTATACCAGCTTCAGTCATTCTGCCTGCCTCTGCCTTTGGCCAGTGAGCCTTTCAGACAATTTACACACAATGTGAAATGGGGCAAAAAAAAATTAATGAAATTTGACAGAGCAAGCCATTCTTTGAAGTGTACATTTATTTATTTTTATTTGATAACAGCCCTTGAAAGAAATCAGTCTTTTAGTTAGGGGATGCATTCTATAGAAGTATCGAAGCACACCACAATTCCAGAGGGTCAGGTGAACTGACCAGACATTACAAAATGGAGGTGCTTTTAAATCTTTGAAAAGCTAATTGTTCTTTTTAGCCTTATCCTGTGAGATGGCATTTTGGAGGAAGGTACTAGGGATGCTAATATCTAGGTATTAGGGATTTTGTTTGAGTGGGGTTCCTTTACTTTGCTCGTAGTTTTTGTCATAAAGCACAGGCAGGCTTAAAAAAAAAAACTCATTGGACCAGTTGAGTCTCATTAAGATTCCAGAAAAAGCTGGTTTAATAATATAAATCGAGGAATGTTATCTCACCAGAGAGAAAGGTTTCGGGATGGTTGTGTACTGTCAGTCATAAACATTTGGCTTCCTGATACTGGGGTGCGAGAAGGTTTCTTTAATACTGAAACACTTTGGCTCTGATACTGAGAAGGGTCTTTCTCAGTGTGGGTGTGTAACTAAGCTCCTGCTATTCTAGCGATGCCAGGAGTCTGAGCTTGCCCTTTAACCACAATCCATGGCTTTCCCTCAAAAGATTTGAGTTGTGGGAAGTGTGTGTTCCCTGAAGTTTTTCTTGATTGGCAGCCAGTTCTGTCTTCCAGAGAAAGTAATGGAACTGATCATTCCAGTGATTTCTATGGCGAAGAAATCTGCAGTTGGGAAAACACTTGCCTGCCCCCATTCCAGTTCTCCAAAGGTCAGGGATGGGTTGGAAAGAATTGTAATC
Source organism: Eublepharis macularius (assembly GCF_028583425.1). NCBI lineage: Eukaryota > Metazoa > Chordata > Lepidosauria > Squamata > Eublepharidae > Eublepharis > Eublepharis macularius. Next base: position 40,694,681 of record NC_072791.1, read on the forward strand.
CCCATTTTGACAATTGGATTTTCCAGTTCAGGCATACAAATGTCTTAAAAGCCTGCCTGGGTCCAGCATTAAATAGATCTGCAAGCACAGACGTTTACCACGAATGCACTGCTTTTGCTTCTTGGGAAAATTTCAGAAAGCATGCTTATTTTAAGAGCCTGTTCAAGTCTTAATCCAATAAATCCTTTCAGATTGTGCCAATTTGTTTGTGAAAAAGTCATATGGAATAACAGCTTTTACTTCTGTTGTTTCAATTAAGGCCAAATTTGTGTTCTACCTTAATTGAAAATCATGTTCTCTCTCTTAGTCATATGGGAACTTGTCACAGTTATATATGCGGGTAAGCATATTCAGGGCCCAAGAATTTGTGTGGGTCTGGAGAATCCGGGGAGCCGAGGCAGAGCTGGCCCAGGCTTCAAGGCTTGTATTATGGTATGGTCTGTTTATGTCATTGCAGGAAAAAAATGACTCATGTGATTGATTGTATGGGATGGGATCTGGAGGTGGTGTAAAGAAGCATGCTATGCATTTCTATCCAATCCAGAAAAATCGTTCTTAGGCCCTGGTGATATGAAGTCCTGGGAAAAAGTGTTTTCCCTGTCTCTCCACTTCCCCCACCCCTTCACATTTCAAGTTCAGATTGCATCCACTGGAATGCTCAAATCACTTGAACAGTTGATCCAATTCCCATTATAATATAAACTGTGGGCCAAACTACACGAGATGACCAACATGTGTAAGGTTCTCGCAAGTTTACCTGGGTAGCGTAGTCGGCAGCAGGATGGATGGGAAAGAGTCAATGAGGGGAGCTCGAAGCTGCTAGGTGGCTAGCAGCAGGAGCTGCTGCTGCTGCCGCCACCATTGCTAGACTCAACTGTCCTTTCTCACAAAGAGGAGAAGGTCTCCTCTCTCTGTGGGAAGGGATGGTTGAGTCTAGAAGTGGCAGCAGCAGCCACTGCCATGAGAGCCTCAACAGCTCCTTCTGCCGCTGCTAGCTGCCTGGCAGCTTCAGGCTCCTCTCGCTGACTCTTTCCCTCCTGTCCTTTCCCTCTTTCCCTCCTGGCTCTGCTGCCTCTGCTGCACTGCAAAAATCCGTTCTGCTTGGGTTTTCCTCCAGGAGCTCGAGGGCAGTGGCATGTCAGAGCAGTAGCAGCAGCAACAGCATGCAAGTCATGTGGTATCAAGTTGTCCAGTGGTTGCTTCTGGGCCTGGCCCCAATGCATTGTCTGTCAAGGGCCATAACAGGCAAGGTCCCTGCCCCCCACCCTTGCCTTTTATTGACAGAAACAAAGGTCTGAACACTGGCAGTGCTGCTGGGTTTGCCTAACAACAGCCACAGAGGGCAGTTGTTTCTTATAACTATAGGTGCTGTTTCCATCGTTTGGGAGGGTTTTAACCCCCAATTTTTAATTTTTATTGCTTTTTTCAGGTTTGTAGAAAGATCTGTCTCGTCTGTTCATGGCTTTAATCTCTGCTATTTTGATTCGTCAGGTGCTATTTTGTTCAAGGCATTCTCTTTAAATTATTTTTCAAGTTCAGGAAGTTTGTAAATCAGCCATTGAAAATTTATTGTTGGGAATATATGCTTTTTTTTAAAAAAAAGCCACAACATTCTTTCCTCTTTAGAGGGATTTTCTTTACAATACAGCTTTTTAAAATTGTATATCTGTGCTCGGAAAGGAATGCTGATACTTGTGTGTTTCTTAAATTTGTCTTGAAATCTATATAACTTTAAACATGATTTGAGAAATTAGGATTACTCTTTGTCAGGATTCGGGGCACCCCCTGGTGGCGTCGGCGGGTCAACCTCCACAAGGGGAGCGTTGGGCGGGTCCATCCTGGGCTCCTGCCGGCGGCTGCCTCCTCTACCGGGCGCTGCCGGGCCATGTTGCCCCTCTCCCTCCTCCTGGGGCTCCCCCGCAAGGCCTCCGAAAGGGCGAGCCTTTGCTTGGGCTGGTTGGGCTGTTTCAGCAAAGCTCTCCTGAGTGGGTTATCCCTTAGCTCCAGGGACAGTCTGCACTCCAACTCTCCTCCTTGGCCTGGGTTTGGAGCCCTCTTTTATAGCCCTCCCCCTTTGGGCCTGCTCCACTTTTCCTCCCCGGGCCTCACCCCCAGAGCCACCCCCACCAGCAATGATAGGTGGGGTCACCCCTGTCCCCAACCCCCGTTTGTGCTGATTGGCTGTCCCCCCTTTCTCCTGTCCCCTTTTCCCCAGCGGGGGCTCCTCCCTCCGGGGGGGGGGTGTCGGGGCCGGCCTATCCTGGTCCTGCTGGGGTGGTGGCTGCCCCTGCCCCCGGGTGGGCTGAGCGCCTTGGCTTCCGCCCGGACAGCTGGGCGTCGGGAAATTGGGGCGTGGTGCGCCTCCCTGCACCGGTGTTGGGGTCGGGCTTCAGCCTGGGAGGCCGTGCTGGGCAGCCCCGGGGCTTCCCCGGCCTCTTTTTCCTTGCCAGCGGTCGGGCAACTGGCATGGCTGGCTTCTTTCTTGGAGCCGTCTCGGCCGTCCCGGCTTCATCACCTCGCCGAGCACGCTGGTCGATGAGGCCCAGCCGGGACTTCTGGTGCCATCGCTCCTGGGCATCTCCTGTGCCGTGTTGCCCTCTGTGGCCTTCCCCGCGACGGGTGCTGCCACGGCCTCCCGCCTCGCTGCTGGGCCACCTGCCAGGTGAGTGCCAGTTGGGCGTGCTGTGGGGCTGGGCCCCGGGGTGTCGACCAAGTCTAAGGGTGCCTGGAGGAGCCGCCTCAGACACTCTTGTCAATATATTTCAAATTGGTTTGTTGTACTGATACCTGAGAGCATCTGTGTATGAGGAATAAAGAAAGCCATGACAAGTATGTTAATGAACTTGTTGATGGGCAACCAAACTATTCTATATTGAAGAATATGTGTTGGATCCAAACCTCCACCAGCACAGTGGACTTGGCTGGTGGAGTATCTTGGCTTTCTTCTATTCCTTCTGCATCGTCTGATGCTCCCCTAAAATGTCTCTGAAGCCATCACCCTGGGCTGCTTCACACGGTGTTCCACCGTGTTCCCCATAATTCCAGGTTAGGTTGAAACTCCTGTAAATAAAGCTTGTGGAAGAGAGTTTACTGGCATCTCTCTCCCCCCACCCCCCATGCCATCCCAACACTCCTGAAGGATTGGAAACCCTTGGGTACAGGTTGGGGATGTAGCTAAGACTAGAGAAGTGAAAGCCTGGGGGGGCAGGAACAAAACAAATGAGGGGGTATTTCCCCCCCCAAGACTTTTTTGTAGTTTCTTCAATGGAAAAAAATGGAAATTTGGGGGAGTACGGAAAAAAATCTCCTGTGAAATATTTTTTTCTTTTAGAGAAATGCTGTCGAGTTGCAACTGACTTGTAGCAACCCTGTCCATAGGACATTCTAGGCATGAGATGAACAGAGGTGGTTTGCCATTACCTTCTTTCACATAGTGACCCCTGTTTTCCTTGGCGCTTTCCCAATCAAGTACTGACAATGGACAACCCTGCTTAGCTGCCAAGTCCTGACGAGCTTGGGGTGCTCAACTTTTACAATTACAAACAGCAACAACAATCAGAAAGAAGCCTCTGTGTGTGTGTGTTTACAGAACCTGTCATGGTGACAAAAACTCATCTGTCCTTTTTTATAATTAAATTTTTATTTCTCAAAAGCATACAACATAAAATACAATAATCACATCGTCCAAACTGTGTACAAAAACCATAATAAGTAAATTATATCATATATGTGTATGGAACTTGCTTTATATGTTCATAGTTTTTTCACTTCTATTCAAATATCTTTCTATCCATTTTCACATCTGATTACAAGTGTTCTTATTTATTCTTAATTTTCAGCTATATAATTAAAAATACTTTCTGTTTTTCTTGAGATTCTGAAATTGGCTTATTATGTATATAAGATGTTAATTTTGCCATCGTCGCATATTTGTATAGTTCTTCCATTCTTCAGATCTGGGCAGCTTTCTGCCTTCCATTTTGTTGCAAATACTACTCTTGCTGCTGTCACCATATATTTAAATAATTCACTGTGCATTTTTGTAATATTAATAAAATATTTAATAACATATTTAATAACATAACGAACTTAAATTTTAATATGTTTTGCATTTCTTCATGTACTTCTATCTAGTATTTTCTTGCCTTCTTACATGTCCATCACATGTAATAAAATGTTGTGTCCGTATTCTGGCATTTCCAACATTTTCCATTATAATCCTTATTAGTTTTTGCAATGTCTTTGGGAGTGATATACCATCTGAAGAACATTGTATACCAATTTCTCCTTAACATTTGATACTCGGTAAATTTAATTTCTGTAGTCCATAAATTTTCCCACTGGCTCATGCATGTATTTTCTCCAAATTTTTGCATCCATTGTATCATACAGTTTTTTACTTACTTTGAATCTGTATCATATTGCAATCATATTTTATTTATTTTTCCTAATCGGTATTTTGAATCTCCAGTGATTAATTGTTCAAAAACCATTTTCTTTCTCAACCTCCTTCTTAAACGATTTGTTCTTTAAATTTAGACAACATTTGGTAATATAACTGCAGAATGTTTTTTCCTTCAGCTTGAATTTTCTTGCCATGTTATTATTTCCCCTTGTTTATCTATCATATAGATAGAATTTTCTTTCTTATATTAATATCACAGTTAGCAACAATTGGAGATATCAGTGGTGAAGCTGGTGGACTTATTCTGTTTCTGCACTGAAACCATATACTTAATAGTCCATCTCTGAAAATATGAGTACCGTTTTGTCTTTGAATAGTTTTTAATTATTTCTTGATCCATAAATAGTTATGGATCCCTTCTTTAGTGTTGGTTGTTTCTGATTTGATATTCCTTCTATTTGGGTTTATAATCCAATCTGATATCAAATCTTTCATCTGTTCTTGATGTCCCCAAAGACTTTCAGACACAAAAGAAATGACATTCCTTCTCTTATATTCACTGGCCCATCTCAAGGTGTAAATGACAAGAATATTGCTTCCATTTAAGTTGTTCCTTTTATTTCACAGTTATCCACCCACACTTTATGCTCAAATTAACTTGAGTATCTAATTATTTGAGTTCCTTTAAATCTTTTTCATCCCAAGTTAAGCAGCTTTATTGCAATCTTAATTTTTTTTCTCCTGTGAGTCAAACAGTTTTACAGCTTGCCTCTTTTCTGCCCCTCCTCAGAATGGCGGGGGTGGGGGTGAACTAGTTATTTTAAGCTTGGAATATAGAATACTGAGTTCTGTTGTTCTGTCTCTGCTGTTCTTAAGCTTTAATAATATTCTGATTGGTTTATTTTTTGTAGACCACCGTTTCGGGCAGTAACAAGTTACTTTATTCTACATGCGTCACATTTAAGCATTTGCATGAGTAGCTAGAAAAGTGACTTTCAAAGCAGCCACTTAGCATTGATGGGGGCATAGTGTAGTAAATAGTATAATCCGGTGATCCCTAACATGGTGCCTGTGGGCCCCATGAACACACATGAAGCTGCCTTATACTGAATCAGACTATTAGTTCATCAAGGTCAGTATTATCTATTCAGACTGGTTTTGGCTCTCCGGGGTCTTTCATATCACCTCCTACCTGATTCTTTTCATTGGAGATGCCTGTGATTGAACCTTCTGCTTACAAAGCAGAGGCTCTTCCCTTACGCCACAGTCCCTCCCTCTTTGTGCCCACCAGTGTATTTCCTGGTGTACCCTTGCTTCTTCCCTAAAGCCACGAGATAATCCTGGCTTCCCTTCACTTCACTGGAATAGGATGTATCTGTGAAGAGCCCAGAAAGCATAATTTTTGTTAGCATTGAGCAGCCATTCAGAAACACAAGCTGCCTCCCTCATAGAAGCCGGCCTCATTTGGAGGGGAAACACGCTGGAATGCTGTTCTGGCAGTTCCCCCAAAAGGTCACTGTCAGGTGGCCCCACCCACCTGACTTTTGGCCATTTTGGGCCCATTTTGGCCTGGATTGGGGCTGAAATGGCCCAGATTGGGGCCAAAATGGCCAGGGTTGCAATCCGGGCCCAAAAGGACCCAAAATGGCCACTTTCGGCCATTTTGGACCCATTTTGGCCAGGATTGGGGCCAAAACAGCCCAGATTGGGTCAGTGCTGGGTGGGGAAACCCTCCTCTCCCTCTGCCCAGCACTGACTGGTCCGGGCTGTTTTGGCCCTTATCAGGGCCCAAACAGGCTCAAAATGGCCATTTTTGGCCATTTGGGGCCCATTTCCGCTGGGATCGGGGTCAGAATGGCTGGGATTGGGTCAGTGCCAGGCAGGGGAACTGTCCCCTGCCTAACACTGACCTGGTCTGGGCTGTTTCGGCCCTGATCCAGGTCCAAACGGGCCCCAAATGACCAGTTTCGGCTGGGATCAGGGCCAAAAACCCCAGGATTGGGTTGATGCCTGGCAGGGACCCCTCCCCTGCCTGGCACCAACGTGATCTGGTCTGTTTTGGGCCCGATCTAAGCCAAAACGTGCACAAAATGGCCTTTTTGAGCCATTTTTGGCCCGTTTTGGCCTGGATTGGGGCCAAAACGGCCCTGATTGGCCCAGTGCCAGGTGGGGGAACACTCCCCCGTCTGGCAGCAGCCGAATCCCGGCCATTTTGGGCCCGATCAAATCAATAATGCTAATGACACACTTTCAGTGATGGCAAGGGGCATGGCATATGCTAATGAGTTATGCTAATGAGTTCCTGCAGCTTTTTTTTCTACGAAATGACCCCTGCATAGAAGGATGCTTGTTTTGGAACTTCCTAATGTTTGTGATTGGACCGAGGCCCCTTGGCAGTCAGTCTGTTATGATGGCCACTGCTCTCAAAATTCCTAAAGCTCCCAACAGTTTAACAAGATTGGGGGGCTTTGCAATCCATTACTTTCGTAATGTGAGATTAATATTGGTGTGTTAAATATGTACTTCATCTCTCCACTTAGATAAGTTTTTAAAACATTAATTTGAACCAATCTACCATGCATCTTTAGATTCCAGCTGTAGTAGAAAAAGCTTCCATATAGATGTATTATTTTAGCAGCTTAAGTTAACAGGATGGGTCGAGCCCAGCACATAAATGAAAACCATGGTATCACAAGATTAATCTTCCTGGGGAGAAAATTCCAGAGCTGGTGTGCCACCATAGAAAAGGCATTATGATAAATTCCCCCCCCCTTCACTATCACTACTCCAATCTGAGGCAGATTTTCCCACCAAAATCCAAGTTTGCCTGCTTTGGCTGAGCAGCTCAAAGCAGAGTGTCTCTATTTGTGATTTTAAAGTTCTTTTGTGTCCGACCCTGATAAGCAGTTATAATTTAGGTTTTTAAGACTAGTTCAGAAATTTGATAGGGGAAAAACAGGAGCCCTCTTCTTGTGTGTGGGAAATGGCACTAGAATCTGAATAAAGTTCAAAATAAACCTCAACTTTATTGAACAGGCAGGGATGTTATAAGACAGGGAATTAAAGAGCTGAGGTGATATTTGTTGGTAGAACAAAATGCTCTTTAAGTCACAAGCAAAATAGGTTTCTTGAAGCTTAGTTTCTTTAATAGTGAGAGGTGTTTTGTTTAATACTTTGATTACAGCAACAATGTTTCTTTACAGAGTTCCCTTTTACAACTCAGGTTTCCTCATGTTAGTTCAAAACTGTTTTCCCTTTACAACAGACGCGGGATCCTGGATTGCAAGGCCAAAAACACTCCCCCCACAGTTCTATTGTGGCTAGGTAAGCAGGTTTCAGCTTGTGCTGGCTTTTATACTTGAAATTCTTAACTAGGATTCTCCCTCAAAACAATGATGTTACAGTTACGGCAAAAGATTCCTTTCCCCTCCCACTTGAGGGGAACCAGTCTGACTTTCTCTGTCAGACCCTCTCAAAATTCTGTCAGCAACTAACTGTCATGCTGAAGGCTGGTTCTGACTGGTCAATTGCATATTCTAGGCAATTGTTAACTTCTTTTCTTCCAGCTCTCCGAGTGCTGCACCCAGGAAATTCTCTCCAAAGTGCATTCCATAACAGCATCTCTCTCCAATTAGCTACCTCTGTCATCTAAAGTGAAGCCACCTAGAAAAAAGCCTTGGAAGAATTCTTGGGCATATTCATTTGGGAGAAAGTTGTTAGAATTCTAAAACTTCTTTAAATCAATCTTCTGATGTTCTGTGCTGATGTTCTTCAGGTTTTTTACTACTTAATGCAACAATTGTATAAAAATGTATTCTTGCCCCAGTCATTTGCCTCTTGAGTTCTATAGTTAGTAGCCTGATATTAAGCTATTTTATTTTTCATCAATGACATTCTGAGAATCTAGTGTAGATTTAAAACCTTAATTTCCATTTATAATAAGGCTTAGTGAAGCTTAGTTATCTTTAGATGATCACTGTAGCTCTAGCAGCCCTGGGAGTTGTAATCAGGCCATATCTCTTGTTTCCTTAACAAATTCTAGTAAGTGTATAAAAACAACTGATTCACTGTGTTCAGGCCATGACCTCATCTGCCTCTCTGTCCTTTCTTGATCCCTTCTTCTCAGTTTGCAGTTCATACAATTTTTACGAGTTGGTCATGTGCTTGTTGTATGCTTCTCTGGGTTCTAATGGCAAACATTATGCTTGAACTTGAGGCAGCTTATTCAGCACACTAAGAAATCCAAGTTGGTGTTGATAGTAGTAAAGGAGAGGAGGGCAGAGATGAAACAACAAGGAAAACCCAGGGGGAGTGGGTGGGTTTCAGCACTTCCAAAACATTTAAATAGTTATTGAATGGCATTCGAAAATAAATGTAGGGTGAGTAATTTTCAGTCAGAATAATTAAAAATTATAATGAATGTTCGACACAAGTTGTTGCACAGTAACTGGTCACAGTAACCTATGACTGAACAACACCTACTTCTTTTTTTGCTTTTGAAAACACTGTCCAAATGTCAGAAATATCAGGTTAAATTAGGCCATATCTTTTTTATGTTACTTAGAGTCACTTTGAATCAGGAAAGTGAACCCTGTTTTGTCGTATTAATTGTTATAATGGCAGAAACCTCATTAACAGTGGAATTCTATGCAGAGTTACTCTAGTCTAAGCCCATTGAAATCAGTGAATCAATGACTGGAGTAACTCTATTTAGGATTGCACTGTAAGTTTTGTGTGGTTTATAGAATAAATAAATGCCTAATTAAAGGTGTTTTTCCGCAGAAGAGGAACCTATTAGGAATCCTTTCTCTGCTTCTCTAGAGGTAACTAGACGTGAAATCTGATGTAGGTGTCCTGTTGACACTTCACAAGCCTTTTTCAAGACTTTCCCCTTAATATAGTACAAGACTGCAGCCAACTCTCTCATTCTAGAAGCAGCCAGTTCACAGCTTTTATTTTTCTATAAATTGTTTTGAAATAAACATTTCAGAGCACTTCTGGAGAGAAAAATATTATATTGGAAGTTGTCATTGTGCTTGAAAAGTGTCTTTAGTGGTTTGTTAAGAGACCCATTTGAAGTTTCTTGAATTAAGGACCCAAAGCATTTTAGCACATCATTAAAAAAAAAAAAAACTTTGATCCTCCCTAGCACTCTTTCTGCCCATGTGTGAATTTTGTTCATGAAGAATAAAAGGTAGTCAAAATAAAGTTTGTAATTTGAATATATACATTCACGTTACAGATTCTGAAATAGCATTAAAAAACCCCTCAAATGTGTAGGTACTTATAATAATAATAACATTCGATTTATATACCGCCCTTCAGGACAACTTAATGCCCACTCAGAGCAGTTTACAAAGTGTTATTGTTACCTCACAACAATCACCCTGTGAGGTGGATGGGGCTGAGAGAGCTCCAGAGAACTGTGACTCGCCCAAGGTCACCCAGCTGGCTTCGTGGAGGAGTGGGGAATCAAACCTGGCTCTCCAGATTAGAGTCCCATGCTCTTAACCACTACACCAGATTAGATTAGAAACGTTTCTGTTGTCTGGTGTTTATGTAATTAGGAATTTGGGTCAGGGGGAGCGCAGACCTGTATCTTCTCCTCCTTTCTCCTGTGCAAACTCCTTTTCCTTTTCAGAGTTCATCACAGTGTAGTGTTAAATCTGCACGGAGATTAATGCAAAATGTGGTGCAGATGTAATACACCATGGTTGATGCTGGAAAATGGAATAAATTGTGTGGGAGAGAGAAAGTGTGTGTGGTTTTAGAGCACTCCTTTCCCAATTTCTTAACCATAGTTAAGAGACAAATGTCACTGTGTCTAATTTAAATGTGCTGGCCTCCATATGTATGACAAAAGCTAGACAAGAAGGGGTTTTCTGTCTCCTTAAAAAGGGCAGCTTCTCAGGGATGTAGACAAATATGACTTTGGAAATTAACCAAAAAAGCCTTTTGCTCGGCAACCTCTATGAGCCCAAAACAACTGTATCAACTAAAGAAAAAGGGGTGGAATGGAAAATTGGCATGCTCCAGCCCCTGCCAGCACACAGAGCCCTAGAGTGGTGGATTGGGATGGGTGGGGTTCATCTCCGTTCTTCTCTGCAGGCACATATTGGGACTGCATACACACAGGCCAGTCAACTGAAGAAATTTCTGTCGCTTCTCTAAAAGCTCTATTAGGGGGCCACTTCTTCCGGTCACATAGCAGCTCATTTTCTTGCCTAAAACAATGGTTACAATAAGTACAGCCCTGTTTTTCCTTACATCCCACCAAATTCCTTTTGTATCCCCAGCTCATTATATCTGCACTAGGCCTGTATTATGTTTAGTACAATAGCTGTGTTAGACTGTGGTGTGCATAAGTATGTGTATTCTTTGCTGTAGAATAGAACTTAGAAGTGATTGTGGGTGCATCAGGTAATCAAATCAATACCTTCACAATATACTGTGAAATACTCATATCAAATGTAAATGCTAAAGCACTATCCCAAAACATTAAAATAACCTACAGCTTCTATTGCAGTTCATATACTTGCTAGTATCCCTTTAATTTTTTTTAAAAAAATTAGTTTTGGCCTTAGATCTTCATCTTCATCTCTGTGTGACCTCTCTATACCTTCTTAATGGCAGTGAAATACTTCTTATGAAACAGAAGGATTTTTAAATGCCCAGTGAAGAAAAGTTCTTTATTTTGTACAAAAATAGGTGTTAGAATATAATTTCTGTCACCAACAATATTTTAATTGAGGTAAATGTAAGTGTATTTTTGGACCTTTTTTGTGTGTGGTTAATATGAGCTTGCTCTTTAAAGGGGCGGATGATTTGTTTGGGCTTTTTTGGCTGCTGTGTATTCTAAACTTGGCCAAATTAAACTTGCGTCCACAAAGTATTAGGGGTGTGGAAATCAACCAAATTATCAGGAAAAAGCCTCCACCTAGTGTTTTGTTGCAGTAGATCAGTAAAGATCTCTATCCTTGCATACTTTTTTCTTAATTTAATATTTCCTGGAGGTTGATTGGCTTTCCACTCTCTTTTGAGGCAAATGTCGGACTGAACGCTCCTTTTGAAAAAAATAAAGGTAAGCTGTGGAATCAGGTAATTAGCTTCTGTCTCTTCTGCCTGTTTTATGTGAAACGCATCATCTGAAAGATAAACTTCAGGAGGAATGGTATGATTTGTTCAAGGTCTAGCTTCTTTTAGCTAAGTGCATGCATATTTTCAGTAACTTTAAAAAATGGTCAAAACAGAGATTTCAATTACAGGAATGTAATTCACAGATTTCCCTCCTCTGATTCATGTTTTATAGAATATTTTTTAGATGGTGGCCATCATACGCTCAAGCTGAAGTGTTGAATTTCAGGATACGTTGCTTCTATGCCCCGCCCTCACCGACCTTTTCCCCTGTAGGAATGCTGCCTGAAATAGCAGGTGTTTCAGATGGGTAGCCATCAAACAGCAAGATTTTAGTCCAGTAGCACCTTAAAGACCAACAAGATTTTTAGGGTATAAGGTTTTGCAGGTCAAAGTTCCCTTCATGAGATACGAAACTTCAATATAAATATTATTCAATATGAATATTATTGGTGACAGAAATTATCTTCTTATAACGACCGTTTTTATACAAAATAAAGAACTTTTCTTCACTAGATATTTACCATTATTTGACAAAGGGAGCTTTGACTCTGGAAAGCTTATACCCTGAAAATCTTGTTGGTATTTAGGATGCAACTGGTCTCAAATCTTAAAATAAAGACTGTACAAATAGACTGTGTTTGCATTTTAAAGAAACAATGAACCAATACTGTCATATTATATTAGATGAGCAATTGCTGGTACACTTTCTGTGGTTCTGTTTTGAACCTCTTTATATACTCAAGCGATGGATAATGCATGTGAGAATTATTGTTGACTAAGCATTGTATGAAGAGAAACATTCTTTGCTACTTTTTGTCGATAAAATGCCTATTTTATGGGAAATTAAGCGTAATTCAAGACTTCATGTGTTTCAAGATTCGCAATTAATAATTCAAGACTTGATAAGTTAGAAAATGTGTCTAAAATGGGGGAAATAAAGATGGGAACAACACCTAATATTAGAGATAAAAGAAAGGCCTGAAGCAAAGGAGACAGACACACAGCTGGAGATCTTTGCATTTTGTTTATATCATACAGACTTTAAAATTTGATAATTCTTCATCTGATTTTTCATACTAGTGCCACATTTGTCAGGTCTGCATTGCAAGATGGATAATTCATCTTGGTCATTTTGTGGTTGTGAACGCATACTTTAATATTTTATCAGTGGGCATATTTATGTACTTACATCCTTGTGTTTTGTAAAGCAAGGACTTGATTAAATATGCAGCAATTTGCATTACAATCTGGGAACTATAAGTTCTAATGCTTTGTCTGGTACCGATTTCCCCCTCTATTGCTGCCAGTATCAATGTTGGCAAACCGCCCTGAGCCCGTCTGATGGGGAGGGCGGTCTAAAAATGTAATTAAATAAATAAATAAATAAAATAAATTCTAAGAAAGCCTACCCTGAATGTTTTAATTATAATTTCGGGAACATATGCTGAATTCTTAGGAAAAAAGGTTAAGAGAGCATTTGTTTTTCTTTATAAAAATTATTTTTAACAGAAGCAGCTTCAATTAATTTAGTGTGTTTTCTTTCCAATACTACAAATGCATTGGTTTAGGTCTGGCAAATTGCACAGAACCTTAATTAACATATTCAAAGTTAAATAAAACTGTATAAATCTCCTGTTCATAATTGGGAAGCTGCTATACTTCAAGGTCAGAATTTTATGTATCTCTCTTTGGATGAAATGCTTGCTGCTTTTAATTTGGTCAAATGGGAATTGAGAAAACTGTTTATAAATCTCAAACACCTGTCAGTTCTGAGTATGTGTGAACAGGGACTAAGGTTTAAACATTTTTGAAAGATCTACTTATGACTTTCTTGGAAAAAGTATGCTGGTTTCTTTCCTAAACCTTTCTCTCTTGTCAGAATTTGTTCCTTATGCTGAAATAACAGAACAGTGATTTTTCAGCTTTCTCCTTTCCTTTCCTTTCCTTTCCTTTCCTTTCCTTTCCTTTCCTTTCCTTTCCTTTCCTTTCCTTTCCTTTCCTTTCCTTTCCTTTCCTTTCCTTTCCTTTCCTTTCCTTTCCTTTCCTTTCCTTTCCTTTCCTTTCCTTATGTCTGCATAGATTAAAGGGCAGCAGTATCCAATAGCATGTGTACTTCCAACTTCAAGGTTTGTGGAATTTTTGAGGGGTTTTGTTGTTGAATCCTTAAAAAAAATGTTAATGGCCATTTCTGCTACCTAAGGTTTTCTTTTGTATTAAAGGATTTTGCCTGAACGAATTGTGGATATTTTTCTATGTAAATAGTAGTTGCATCATTTCTTTTTAGTAGAATATTACCTCTTGCCAGCATCCTCTGCTGTTCCCAGTTTTCTGTCAGATGACTGGGCCTCGCTTTGGTAGTTTCACGGGATACACAAAATACCCACTCTCTTGAAGAATGCTTTCCTTATTGAGTGCGTCTCACTGGTTAACCAGTAATCTCCACCATTCTCTCTTCTCTCACACAGCTGTACCAAGGCCAAGTTACCTCAAGGACCTGTGCAGCTGGTCTGCTCCCCACTCTCTTTCTCTGCATCTCAAATCATTGTAATCCCGGGGTGGGGGGGGTGGAGGGCGGGGAGGAGAGAAGGTCATTTCAATATCTCCCTAGCACAGGACTGAAGCTCCCATTTCGCATTTTCCATTGCTGATCCACAAGGCAGAAACTGGTGGTGCTTGCTGTAAGTTTGTTGTTGCAGCTTTCATCCTTCCCTTTGCATGTGGCCTCTCCCTACCAAAGTACACGTTCCACACACACACAGGCTCCAAAGCATATGTTAGATGAGATTGAGAGCAGTGCCACCCTAAGCAGAGTTGGTTTTGCCACCATGCAATAAGTGGGCTTGAGTTGGTTTTGCCACTGAAACTTTGATTTTGCATTTGGAATCTTCTAACAAGCCCCAACTTGAAAATTCTCTTATGGCACTTGAAACCAGGAAATCGATTTGCATTTAAGATGCATCTGTTTCCCTGGTTTTCTTTAAATTAATTGTTCTTTGTTTTTTAGTTTTAAATCTGTAAACTGTAAACTGCTTCGAACATGGTATTGAAAAGTGGTATATCTTTAAATAAAGAAAATGGGCAGAACGTTCTGAAAACTGTCTGGACAGCACCATAATATCTATAGTGAGACATGACCCATTTATCGGGGAGGGGGGGACTGCTGGACTTACTGCCCTTCCTTTAATATTGGATCTTGACAGTTTGCCTCGCAGTAATTCTCAGGAGTAAACAGGCTAATCCTTCCATGTTCCTGTTATTACACTGCTATTGTCTGCACTGCCAGGGAAGTCAGAGTCATGTCTGAGAAATTACTAAGTTTGTAGCTTTTGCTGTGTGTTAGTGCTCTTATTTCCACTGCACCATGAGACTAGTGCAAGCAGAGCTCTGTGGATGAGCCACGGCTGTCATGTTTTGTGCTGGCTGTGTTTGTGTGTATGAGGTGTACTAGATAGGATAAAATCATGAGGGCATTCTAGCACTGTCATGCTTCGGTGCTCCCTGTGAGCAATGAGGAGGTGCCATGTTTGAACACTATTGTAACTGGTGAGTAGCAGTGAAGCCACCAGGGAAACTAAAAATGGCTAGGGTGGCTGGCAGTCTTTTAGCATTGTGTTGTATTGTTTTCTTTGTATGTTGACATTTTTCCTGGAAGTGGTTTGTAAGAATGAAAACATCACCTAAAAAAATCTTTTGATGGTAACTGGTGTGTTTAGTTGTAATCCTTAACCCCATTGATGGTTGTACTTTCTATCGTTGGTTTAAAAAGCTGGAGGTTCTTAAGGAATTGGGGGGGGGGGGATTTTAAAACCCCACCTTCCAAAATGATCCTTTCTAAGGTTATGTATATTATCAGGGGTGAGCAGGCTAATTTCCCACCTCTCCTTTAACTGACTCTCAGCTACTCAGTTTTCCATGCTCCTGAAGTGTATTTAGTTCCCATTACACTCTTTTTGTCATGGCGTGTGTGTGTGTGTGTTCCCTTTTGGGTCAGTTTTCAAAGTCGTATTTTTCAGTATATCTGAGACTCCCTCCTGATTATGTAGAGACTCTTACCTTTTCTGACCCTTACTTTATTTGTGAGAGGTCTAGTTTTGCTATAGGACAACATTTTGGAGTAAGGAAGTTTGAATGATATGCTTGCTTTAGAGAAGAAGTAAAGATTGCACTTACTAAGTGAAGTCCCCAGATGACATTATCCTTCTTGAGCAACTAGAGTAGTAACCATTATTTGCCAAATGTGTGCAAATAAAAGTGATTTTCCGAGTGCAGTAGAACTTGGCATAAAATCAGTTCTAGTGCTACAGCCACCTGTGGCACATAGCATGCTTTCTTCCCCCCTGCTGGAAACTTATTGCAATACAAAGACACTTAAATACTAAAGAGAACAAAATGTTATTTGTGTGTGTGTGTGCATGTGTTAAATAAATTTACTTTTTCTGGTCTGTTGGTGTTCAGTGAGCTTAATGACTTACAGCCATTTGTTCTAGTTCTAGAATCACTTTGTTCTTTCCTTACAATGTCAATTTCTGTAGTGGACTTCACCCAAGTAGATGAGAAACAAGATTCTTTCATCTCCCTTGTGGCAAGGCAATGTTAAAAACACAGTGCAAAGAACATACTGGTAGAAGTGGCAGAGCTAATAAGTTTCACTTATGCTGTAATCTCACTTTCTTAATGAACTCTGTAGTCTAGCCATTACCAGAGATTATTCTTTAAATGGGCAAGACTGCAATCTTTAAAGCTGGGGTATGTTGTTGAATTCTGAAGTGTCATCTTAGCACATTCACTACAATACTTTGTTGCCTGTATATGTTAGCCATAGAGCTATGTGTGTGTGTCTGATTTAAACTTACTTTACTACTTTAAGAACATAACAGATGTGAACCTTGAACATGTGGCGTTCACAGAAGACCTCTCTCTGTTCCTTCCTTCACCTGCTCTGTGATCCTCTAAAAGCTGCTCCCGAGGGCTGAAGGGTCCTGGGGAATAGAATGGGACTCACACAGGAACTGTAGCAAGGAGAAACTGTCAAAACCTCTCTGCCCCAAAGGAGATTTCTTATGGGCCTCAAGAGTCAAAACACTCATAACTGAAAAGTGAAACTGTACTTCCAGAGTAGCAAAGCCATCACCAGCCTCTGTGGCTTACCCTCAGCCTGAGATCAAGAGGCAAATTTCAAACCCCATCAGATATTAACCAAAAAGAAGTCAGCCCTGTAAGGTAGACCACTTTGCATACAGAATTCCACGAAACAGTTACTTTGGATAGCAGTGGCAAGTATGCCAAGGTGCTGGGTTCAGACTGAAGCACTGAAACCCAAGAATATGATTGATAAAAGTTTATTAAATGAAGTGCAAGAGAATGCAATTATATAAGTGTGCAAACAGGAGAAGAAAATAATAGCAAGCTACATAACTGTCCTAGTGATACTGTACAGCCTTTCAATCCTAAACCAGATGTTATTTAGCTAGAGCACAAAAAAACCGGCAAAACCTCAGAGTCCTAAATCCAGAGAACAAGAATTCCACACTAACACCTGTCCAGACAATCACGTGCAAGGCACAAAGATGTTGTATGGTTACAGGTATTTACCAGCAACCAGCCCAAAAGGCAATGTTGTCAAGAGTGAGGATGTGATCCCTAGTAAGAATGTAACTAGAATGAGGATTCAAGCTTTAAGGCTTCCTGCCCACAGTATGTCCTGACCAGCTGCACTTTAAGTGCAGAATGCTGCACTTTAATGAGATGGAATGAAGGTGTGAAAACTGTCTTCTGTGTTCTGTCCTTGAAGCTCTATGATCTGCACCTATGGCTAGTTCCATTCACCCTTATCTATCTGAGAACTTGCAGTTTCACCCTGACTGCACTTTTGCAGAGGAAAAGGCCTTTTTTGCTTCTATCTAGACCAAGAAGCCTGAACCAATGTTTGAAAAAGACGAAGAAGCAGTTTTAGAGGGGTACTTCTGTTAGTCTGCTGTAGAACAGGAGGATTTGAGTCCAGTAACACCTTAAAGACCAACAACATTTATAGAGTGTAAGCTTTTCAAGAGTCAGAGCTCCCTTCTTCTGAAGAGGGTCTGAAGAATGGAACTCTGACTCTCAAAAGCTTACGCTCTAAGGCTTGTTGGTCTCTAAGGTGCCACTGGACTCAAATCCTGCAGGCCAAAAAACAGTTTCTTGATAGGAATCAGTAGAAGTCACTATACACTTGCTTTTGTTCCAGCCCTTACCCTGTTTATAAAAGAGTTTGGTGCAAAAGAATGATGATTTCTGCTTATTGGGTAGGGGAACTGCAACCCCTTGCCACATTCCACTCTGTTCCTGATCCCCATGAGCAGCTTTTGGTGAGGGGGGGGGGCAAAGGTAGCTATAATGAGAAGAATGAACGGGAAGAAGAACCCATTTTTTCACAGTTCATAGCATCTAACGTAGTAATGTAAACATACAAATATATCCTGTGTGATAGATGGAGGACACCTATGTTGGGAAAACTAGGGTGGGGATATGGAGCGCTGTATGTGCCGGTGGAAGGAAGTCCTTGTGTGCAATTTCACGTCTTTACAACATTTTTAACTTCAAGGGGATAGGTTTGTATAGTTTCCTGATATTGGAAGATTATCGTTTTTAAAATAAGAACAACTGTAAGTTAAGATTTTCTCACCAAGTGGTAGTTGCAATTACAATGTGATAAACACAAACATTGTCAAGTATTCTGAGCCTGTATTTATCAGATCTCAAACTGAGAGTGTCAGCAGAACTACAGAAAAATCTTGGTTAATTATGGGGTTTGAAGCACTTCAATTCTAATCATTATAATGCAGTATTGTATGTAGTAAAAATGTTATGCCAATGCAAATTTAGGAGAGGGTTTTCTGTGCAGCTAATTTGGGAACCTGAAGCCCCAAGAAGTTTAATAGTGGAGGGCAGGAACTGGAGGTTCAGAATGCAGGGTGCCAGCTTTGAACTTTGCAGCATCCAGTCACATCGTTGGGAGACAATGGAAATGTTTCTTTACTCAATGAATAATTAAGCTGTGGAATTCAGCATCCCTGGAGGTAATGATGGCCACAAACATAGGTGACTTTAAAAGGGGGTTAGATAGGTTCATGGGGGAGAAGTCCATCAGTAGCTACTAGCCATAGTCACTAAAGGCAATGCAGAGGCAGCAAAACTCTGATTACCAGTGCTAGGAGGCAGCATTAGGGGAGGGCCTTGGCATCAAAGCCGTATTTGTTGCCTCAAGGGCAATTTGTTAGCCACTGTGTAAAACAGCATTTTAACTGGATGGACTCCTGGACTGATCCAGCAGGTTCTTAACATACAGCCTGAATCATGTAGGGTGTGGTGAGAAGGAGCATTTGCTCCTGCCTCTCTATCACATTAATCCATGCAATAAAAAGTAGTCCACAACTCATGTTGATCTCAGCTTCAAATAGGCATTCCATTGATCAGTCAAATGTTGTCAGTTGGTTGGTCAATTGACCAACATCTCAGCTGTAGTTCTAGAAATAATAGTTTCCACACTTGCACCAGGCCTTCAGAGAAAAAGTGGTCCTGCTAAATTAAATTGATTGCAGGCATTACAGACAGCATTGATCTGCAAGCACATTGCTATATCGGTGGGCCTTCCACACTGAGGAATTGGTGTTGTCATCTTTGAAAGGACTGAAAGTCAAAGACAAGGGCAGATGGTACCAGGTATCAGTTCCCCTGTCATCCCAATAGGTGATCCATATCATCTAAGAAGATAGGGCTGATGGTTGTTGTGGGTTTTCCGGGCTGTATTGCCGTGGTCTTAGCATTGTAGTTCCTGATGTTTCGCCCGCAGCTGTGGCTGGCGTCTTCAGAGGTGTAGCACCAAAAGACAGAGATCTCTCACTGTGACACTGAGAGATCTCTGTCTTTTGGTGCTACACCTCTGAAGATGCCAGCCACAGCTGCTGGCGAAACGTCAGGAACTACAATGCCAAGACCACGGCAATACAGCCCGGAAAACCCACAACAACCATCGTTCTCCGGCTGTGAAAGCCTTCGACAAGATAGGGCTGATTATCTATTTGGCAATGTGTATGGATAATGCTCAAGTAGTAGGCAAAAGTTTTTTTCCTTGCACGTGCATTGCAGCCAGAAGGATGAGTCTTTCACCAAATCCTGTGTTCGCTCCTTTTGTTATACGAAGGCAATGATTTTGTACCATATGAGCACATACATTGGCTTGCAGTGAGATTACTCTGACACAAGTCTAGAGCCAGCAGATTCAGAGCATTGTAATTATGCATCACTAGAACAGAATTCTTGAATTATATTAGTGTTCCTTACAAAATAAAGACTCCTCTTGGATACACACCTTAATGTGTATGTTAAGGAAGAGGCACTAGAGATCACATTGCGAATTTACAATGGCTAATGGAACGTACTAGGGAATTTCAGAAGAAAATCAGCCTGTGTTTTATGGATTATAGCAAAGCTTTTGACTCTGTGGATCATGAAAACCTATGGAGAATGTTAAAACAAAATGGGAGTGCCACATCATCTGATTGTTTTGATGTGCAACCTGTATTCTGGATAAGAGGCTACTGTTAGGACAGAATATGGGGAAACAGAATAGTTTCCAATTGGCAAGGGTGTCCGACAAGGATGCATATTATCTCCTTACCTGTTCAAACTATATGCAGAGTATATCATAAAGACAGCTGGATTAGATCTAGAAGAAGGTGGAGTGAAAATTGGTGGAAGAAACATTAACAATTTGAAATATGCAGATGACACCACTTATTGGTCGAAAATAGTGAAGACTTGAAACGACTACTGATGAAGGTTAAAGGAGAAAGTGCCAAAGAAGGATTACATCTGAACATTAAGAAGACAAAAATAATGATTACTGAGGTATTATGTAATTTTAAAATTGGCAATCAAGAAATTGCAGTTGTTCAAGATTTTCTATTCCTTGGCTTAATTGTCAACCAAAAGGGAGACAGCAACCAAGAAATCATAAGAAAATTGAGACTCAGAAGAATGTCTCTCTGGGGACCAAGATCAAGGTAATCCAAACTATGGTATTTCCTATTACTATGTATGGATGTGAAAGTTGGACAATGAAGAAAGCTGACAGGAAGAAAATTGATACATTTGAAATGTGGTGCTGGAGGAGAGTTTTGCTGATACCATGGACAGCCAAAAAGACAAATAAATGGGTTCTAGATCAAATCAAGCCTGAATTCTCCCTAGAAGCTAAAATGACAAAACTGAAGTTATCATTCTTTGGTCACATCATGAGAAGACAAGTCTCACTGGAAAAGACAGTAATGCTAGGAAAAGTAGAAGGCAGTAAGAAAAGTGGAAGACCTAAAACAAGATGGCTTGACTCAATAAAAGAAGCCACATCCTCCAGTTTGCAGGATCTGAGCAAATCTGTTAATGACAGAATGTTTTGGAGTTCTTTCCTTCATAGAGTCACCATAGGTTGGAGGTGACTTTACTGCACCTAACACACACAAAATAATGCTGACTCTTGGGGAACAGCTGCTCAGCTACTACACAAAGCAAAATCATGAGTTTGTGTCTAGGTTTATTTTTGTACTGAAAGACAGACTGTGTGATGTTAAGACCTCATTTCTCAGGCTGGCTGTTTACCTGTCCTATAAGTTCCCATTACAGGGTTTAAAAGAAAATCCCAATTACAACTTTACAGAAGGGAGGGAAAGTGTTAGACGCAGTTGGCTGATACAGCAGTTCACTGCCCATAACTCTTCTTGTGCCACAATAGAATGTCAGTCCCTTGGCTGTCTTTTGTGCAGTTAGTGCTCTAGGACTGCACTATGTTCAGCACTCATGCTAGTGCTCTTTAAATTTCCATTTTCTGGAGCATTCCATAGACGGAAACAGTTTCTCAACTCTCAATGGTGAGTTAAGTTCAGCTGTGGCCCTGCAACAGTATTCATGCTGTAAGAAACATTTCACTCATTGTTTCAAAAGAGGCAATGTTTTACAAGAGGCTTGCTCAATTTCCACCCCCCCCAAATTTCCAATTTTCCCTACTGGGCCTTCACATCTTGTGGAACACTCTGAGCCTTCTTCAGGAACTCTCCACCAGGCAGTCGTCAGCCTGACATTTGGTTGAAACCTAAAAACGTAAGTGAAGAATCACTCACAGGATGGATTTTTTCCCTCGTCTTCTTTCCTCCTGCAGACCCCTCCTTCATCCCCACAAAAGCCATCTTGAAAATTGAGAGGAACCTTGGAACAGCATGGGTCATGATGCTGGAGGCTGCAGCTACAGTGGAAAATCTGCATCTCTCTCTCTCCCCCTCTTCCCCTCTCCTCCCACATGAGTAGCAGTGCCTTCTATTTGTGCAAGGACTAGTTTGAATCTTACATTGCAGGAGGTATAAACTGAGAAAAGTAGAATGAAACCAACGGATAATAATTCATCTTGCATGCCACAAGGTGATTGCAGGTGTGGAAATATATAATTTGAGCCCCGGCAGCAATCTGCTTTATAATTGAGATAATGCTTGATAATAAGGGTAATCAGCTCAAGCACAGAAACCAAAATATTACAGTGTGAATATTGTACTGTGATGACTAAGTTAATGGTTGCTCCTTGGTGCTGATCTCTTCCATATCCTTGTCTTTGTGTCCCTAGAAGCTATATGACAGAATGTTTCTCTATATGGGCCCCAATCCATATAATCTTTTATCACCATGTTGCTTGCATTAAACCATTACTGCTTGAGAACAGCTCTGTGAGTATATATTTCATTGTATTTTAGTGGGCCGAATGGCCTCTTTTTATAAAAATTATAAACCCGCTGTCTGCAGTGTGCAGTACTTACGAGGCATTACTTTGGGGGGTGACATGGTTGTAGAGTTGCAACATGTCTCCAGTATTGAAATTACTGATTGTTCTGCAGCATATTTTTAGGCAATAGAACTGCTGAACAAATTGTAGCCTGGTTGTCATCTTGTATAGATAGCTGAGCCACAAAACCTTGACTATGTTCGACATGTGAGCAGCAGTGTGCAAAGAGAGTTGATACAATTCTAAGAAACGTTTGTGTGGCCTTAGCTCACACTGAACCCCTTGCCTATTGGAAGATAGCAAATTTGAACAGCGATAAGGCTGCTGCAAAGAAGCAGGCGCAGAGATTTGAGTAATGTTCATTATAGCTCCAGTATCTAGTGGACACTAAGCCCAGCTGTTTGCTAGCATCTGCCACATGATCAAGTCAGTGATCACATATATTTGCTTAGTAAATATAGCCTGTCTTTGGGAACATTATAGTTAAATATAATTCTGTTCCTGGAAAGTTGAGTAGAATGTTTTCAGTAAAACAACTCTGACTCAACCTAGTAGAAAACAGTAGAGCAATCAGAGTATATTGTGATTCACTTGTGGGGGTGGGAGGAGGAGGTGCGTGTTGTAGGCTAGGATGATGACTGTTGCATAATTACACATCAGCTTTGGGAATAGCTATCATCATTATTCAGAATGGCTCCTTAGGATTTACTCCTACAATAAATCAAGTGCAGCTACAAGCCCATCTTGTTGTGGCTCATGATGTGGTTTTACAGCAAAAGAAAGTATTATGTTCTTGCTTGTTGTTCTCAAATTAAAAACATGTTTCTGTTTTTGTGTTCAAAGCTTTTGATGAATTACTAGAATAACTGCAATCAGCAAATATTTAATACCTTATGAATGTCGAGCAATGACTAATGTAAAATTTCATCTTCCCTTTCCTTTTTTTGTTTTGTAAATTGAAAATGGGTGTAATGTTCCACAATACATTAAAACCAGTTGAGTCTAAGTAGCTTCTTCATTCTCCAGAGGATTTATCTGGGGGCCAAACTAGATGAGACCCAGGTAGATCTGTAAGCTTCTTGTCATTGTTAGATTCTGTAGGCTGCATGTCTCAACATTCTCTCCCACATGTGGCTTTTTTAGTCATCTCTAGTAGCCGGTGTGTCTTGATTATGCATGTGCCAAATTCCAGCTGTCTAGGTAGTTTGACATAAATGGGAGACACAGTAGATCTTTGCAGCATGTCATAAGCCATAGGTCAGAAGGAAGAAGGCCAACATCAGCTCCTAGAATCTACACTCTAGGGAAAGATCTGAACAGTTAGAAAAGAGTATCTTTGCAAGCCAATCTACAAGGATATTAGGTTCTTTTCAGAGATCTGGGAGGGAAAAGCCAAGGGGGGTGCACTCATCCTGTCCAGTTCCTAGCAAACATTGTACACTACAGTGACCAAGGCAGCTTCCATCCTAAAACAAGGTTAAAAGTCTGTAAAAGATCTAAATATTACCATCCATTAACCCCTGGAATTGGGTTGCCCCTTTATACTTTAACACCTTGCCAAATGAAGCAGATGTGGATACTAGTCAGGATTCATTGGGGCTGGTTTATCAAGTGAGGTCTTACCAAGGATCACCCCTTCCCTAAAGGGGGCTTTTATTACCTCAGACACTCACTTGCCCAGTCCTTCTCTTTTTAAAAACAAGGAAGGGTGACGGTTGAATGCACAGTCTTTGAGCTTCACCTCCCCAAATATGTTGGCCACATAATTGGGTTGCACAAACTGAAAAGCATCCATCAAAATGGAGTGAGTGGATGGCCTACAGATGATTCAGTACACTTCAGTGTGTCGGTGTCTGTGTGTGTGTAATTGTTAACATTAGGAAGAACTTCCTGACAGTTAGAGCAGTCCCTCAGTGGAACAGGCTTCCTCAGGAGGTGGTGGGCTCTCCTTCTTTGGAGGTTTTTAAGCAGAGGCTAGATGGCCATCTGACAGCAATGTGAACCTAGGCAGATCATGAGTGGGAGGGCAGGAAGGGTTACATCAGTGCTTAGTTCTTGTGGCTCCTTCTTACATGCCCAAGGACCACCACCTTGGGGTCAGGTAGCAATTTTCCCCAGGCCAGTTTGGCTAGGGATCCTGATGGAGTTTTGCTATCTTCTGGGCACAGAGTAAGGGTCACTGTGGGGGGGGGGATTTGGGAATTTCCTGCATTTTTCAGGGGTTGGATTAAATGACCCTAGAGGTCCCTTCCAACCGTGTGATTCTGTGATTCTATATATTTTGTTACACATATATTGTACCCAAAGTATGCACCAAACAGTACAAGGAAGGCAAAGCTCAATGATTATCTCAAAGAGTGACTGGAGAACAGCATGACCCTTGTAAAGAATTACAGGCGATATAAATGTAACTACAAGACTTAATGACTATTGAGTTTAATAGTAATATACCTAAAATGTTATTGAGCTGACCCCCACAGCTTTGTAACTCTTACAGTGTCTTTCACAGTCATTTGTACTCCAGTACAGGGCCAGAACTACTACACTAAATCCAAATCAAGTGCTAAGTTTCCCCCTGAAACATCTTGGTATAGGGATCCTTGGAATAAGGCAATCACTACCTATATATTCTGAACAGGTCCTTCAGAACTGATCACTCTCAAGATAGCTGATTCACCTTTGTCCAGGCATGGTGGGAACAGTGCAATAGTGTCTTTGAGCAAGGCTACACAGGTTTATAAACATAGCCGTGGAAACAGGACAGGAAATACTGCCTCTTGTTTAGGTTTGGCACTTTATAACTTTTCTTTATAGTTCTTTGAAAGTACAAACATGGAATAATATGCACAGATATGATAGGAAGCTATCTGGATGGATTATATACTTCTATAAACATCTGCCCAAGTTTTTTTAAGGACCCCAAACTAAGGCTTACAGTCTTGTATGTTTGCAGTGCATCAAGTTTTCATTCATTAGTTCTGAAGTTAGTGGTGATTGCCTTATCTTGTTTGCATTCACAGAACTAGCCTTCCCAAAGTTATTCTTCACAGGATACCATCACCACACATCTTTCCTCAATCCCTGGAGTTGCTTGTTTTGTAGATAGCAATGTAGACACTGATGTCTGTAACTCCATATATGCCTTGTTTTAAACAATATTTAAATAGAATTCACAAAGTTTGTGTCTGGAGAGGCAAAAGACTAAGATATAGGGGTGTGCACTGACAAAAACCTCGGGTTTCCCGCTTCGGGTAAACCCGAAGGGGGGGGGGGGGAGGAAAAAAAGGGGAGAAATCCAGAATTACCAGGATCCCAAAGTGGCAAGCCTCTTTGGGATTCTGATATTTAGCTTGCTTTGGTATGCTCCGTAAAGATTTGGAGCATGCTGAAGTGAGGGGGAGCAACCCCCCACCCCCCTGGGGCAACCCCACCCCACTTACCTGGCAGGCAGGGAAAGAGGAGGCCAATCAGCTAGGCGGCAGGGAAGCCTCCACCACTACAGCAGCAGAGCCAAGGTAAGGGGGGGCAGAGCTGGGGAGGGTGGAGGGCTGGGGCTGGGGGTTGCAGGGTTTGGGGTGTTTAAAGGGCCCTGCCACTTGCAAGCGGCAGGAAAGGGGCTCTTTAAACTTCAGCTGTCAGGCGGGGGGATTCCCCCCACCTATCCGCTGATAGTTTAAAGGGACCTGCCGCTTGCAAGAGGCAGGGAAAGGGCCCTTTAAACCCGGCCTCAAAGTTTCCCGAAGTAACCTGAATGCTTCGGGGAAGCTGGTCCTAATTTGGGAATCCCGAATCTTTACAAATTGGGTCCAATTCAGGTATTTTATCCGAATTGGAAACCCAAAGCGCACACCCCTACTAATATGCACTTGCCAATCTGATATTAAACTTGCTGATGATAAGTTGTTGCCATCTGTTGGGTAGTCATGTTCATTGGCAGTAAAGACCTTTAGAGGTGGCTGGAAAAAAGTCTCATCCCCACTATTATGCAGCTTTTAAAAAATCCCATTATCATTTGTGAAATATTGTGTGTTCGCACACGAGCAGATGAATTGACAGGAGAAAGTTTGTATGTGTGATTTGCTCAGTTATGGGGAAAAGGAAATGCCCAAAAGTTCTTTTTCCAATGTTCCTTTTGTTCTTTCTGCACCACCGAGCTTCATTCTCCTGTATAGCAGGACAGGTCTTCGTGCAACTGTGGACTGAAGAGCCATGTGGGCAGCATGCCCATGGCCAAAGACTGCATTCAATTTGAATACCCCAAATTGTGTTCAGATGAAGCACCATAACTCAATAAATTGGCAAAGTAGGTCAGTGAGATCACTTTGAAGGAATGCTTTTGAAATTTTGGCCCCAAAGTAGCCTGTATTTTAAGCAGAAAGAAATATTGAATATCACAGTTTCTAGAAACTGTCTATTTTGCAGGTTTTGAAAAGTTCTTTGTCAAGCAGAGTAACATTTCCATTTCAGAAAATGATTTAAATCCTCCAAGAGAAAACTCAGAAAGAAATAAAAAAGTTAATTTGTTTTAATTCACCTAGTACAAGCTTTAAAAGGTAATTTGTCATTTCTGGTTTCAGAAAATGATACTGATACTGCTTACGGGCATGGATGCTATATAAGAGTAATGGTATGGCTTAGACAAAATGACATAACAGGAAATTGAATGCCACATTCTTTAGTCAGTTTTGTGTCTTAACATCCTAGCTTTGTTTTGTCTACATGTTTTATTGCCTATCCATATTTATGCACGTCAGAAAGTTTTCTCTTGGCTACATAAGAACGGCAGTTTATCTTCTCCAAAAAGTGTGCAAGAGTTTTCTCAGGAGCAAAACAGTGTTTTCTGAGAAACTTGCCAGTGGCTATGCAGGTCTGAAGGCCATTGCCAGGTTAGAAAGCAGTGACCAGAGACATTTTAATAACAGTGTATCTTGAGAGGGATGGTTGAGCTGGCAGGCAAGCTGGAAGAAATTGGGATGGAGGAAGGACAGATAAGACACTTCAGGGTTTTTTATTTAGTTTGTTACTGGAATTGATACTTGGGGAAATTTCTGCAACACCACTTTTCAGTTGCAGAGTGCTTCGAATGAGACAGTCTACTGCTTTTCAGGCAAAGAAAAGTGGAAACTCCAGTTTCTACAAAAAGTTTCTTTTAAAATGGATTTAACTTCTCTGAGGTTTCAAACCATGCCCACAGCCGTTCTAGATATTCTAGACACACAAATACTGATTGCTGCCTGTTTTTGTATTTGTGAAGCCTCAGTCCCTAAAGACCTTCCATGTTATGTCTTGTTCTACCTTTTGTATACAGAGACCTGAAATAAATTTCATGGGGAAATCTTAAAAGGCACTGATTCCTCTCCTGCGGTGGAAAAACTAACCCTCCTTCTTTCTGATTTGGATCCGTACATCTCTTACAGAGTAGCACAGTTTGCCATGGCAGCTAAGAAAATCCAGGCTCAAGCTGTGCTTAACAGTTGTGACTCCTTCACCAGTGTATAGCAAAGGTGATAATGTGTTTTAATGTACTTTTATGCATTTTTATCACTATAGTTTTATCGTTTATTGTCCATGTTTTACTTACATGTTTTATTTGCTCAATTGTGATGGGCTTTTGGCTACATGAAACAAACATTATTCTGATTCTGACATAAGAAAAAGAAATCTCTAACTCCCATATGTTAAAACTGGAAAGGGGTCAGACAGCTCGAGGACTGATTAAAGAGTTAGATCTATGTCCTGACACCGGCTGAGGTCAGTATGTTACACATTATCTGTGCTGCTACTCATGTTCTGATCATTCTGTAAGGTTAAAGAGATGGTTTTCAGAGGGTGAACTTGGTGGAACATGTCCCTTTTTGCCTGCACTAAATACCAGTCCAAAAATAAATACTATCTAGTAACTGTTCAGGCTGAAATTGTGCGGTCTGATGCTAGCAAATGGTCTTTCTTCAATCAAACCAGCCCCATGATGCAGTGGCCAGACTGTCAGACTAAGTTCTGGAAGACCAAGGTTGGAATCGATCATCCAGAACCCGAGGCAGACATGTGTAAGTTGTCCGCCAGTGTTTCTCGACATCATTTTAGGCCTTGGGTATGCACTGACTCGCTCTGGCATGCTCCTTCCCCAAATCAGTTGGAAAGAAAGACACCTCTAATAAGCAATAATGTCAATGGATTGAAGAAGAAAAGCAGAGATATCAATTAAATAGTGGTAGTTCATTAATGCGGCAATGGTAATCTCAGACCTAGAGTGATTATTCATCTTTTTATGTACTGTTCCTCCCCTGCAAGACCCAACCAAGGGAGGGAAGTATGTGCTAGGTCCTGGCAGGGACCAAGAAAAGGAAGCTGCCAAGGTACAGGAGAGAGAGAGAGAGAGAGAGAGAGAGATGTAGGCAGCTGCTGTTGATGGGTGTTAGAAAATGCCTGAGATTGAATCTATGGGCCTGATCTTAAGGATGTTGCAGAAGATGGGTTGCTGAAGTATCTGGAGAGGGGGAAAGCTATGGGGCTGTGGTGGTGAAGAAGAGAAAGAGGGAAGCTGGAGCAGGATGATGTGTGGTGGTACTTGTAGAGGGTTGGTAGGAAGCTCTTGGGCTGGATTCTGTGGTGAGGAGTACATAGGGAAAGAGAGGGGGGAGAGATTAATCATACTTTGCCTAGACCTGTTCTTCTGTTCGAGTTATGATGGAGATGAACTTGGACGAGAAACTTAACCTGTTGTATTGCCAGAGGCCCAGCCATTATATACATAAATTCCCTTTGTTGGAGGGGGGGGAGTCCTGTGATAGTTCTTGGAGTCAGATTAAATTAATCTCATCTACTAGTTTCAAGATTCTAATAAAATCATTTCCTTTTCTCGTATTTGTTTGGGGCAAAAAACTGTGACAGGAGATTGTCCTGATACTATGATTAACTTAAACACATTGATCAGATATTTGATTACAGGGCTGATGTACAGGAGATTGCTTTTGCCCTTATGCTTAATTCAGGAAAGATACTAGATTACTCCCTTCAACATGTGATGCATTGTTTTAAAAACTCCCTGGGCAAGAAATCAAATTGATATTTATTTGTTTATTCTACTTCATTAATAGCCCACTTTTTACAGTGGCTTATAACATTTCCCCATACTACATTCTATCCTCTCAACAACTCTTGGGAGGTGGGTTAGGTTGAGTGTCTGTAACTGGCCCAGGATCACCCAGCAAGCTTCCATGGTTGAGCGGGGAATTTGAACCTAGGTATCCCATATTCTAGTCTGTCACAATCTACTCACTTTACCACGCTGGCTCTCTCTTTTACATTGTTTGGACACAGCTGTATTTGGTAGGCTCTCTCAAGGTTAATTACTCTGTTGAAAGAGTTGAAGAAGGTGATGTGGTTGGCAAAAAAGTTGGGAAACTTTCCGGGTAATCAAAATGCCTGTAACATCTTCAAGCAGAGCTTTTGCCCCCTGTCCCAAACCCCGAGGAAGGAGGCCAACAGAAATGGGACACGGTAGTGAATCACAGTAGGAAGCTGCAGATGTTAGAAATTTGAAATGCAGCCTTGTACCGTTCCCACTGAGGATTCTGCTTTTCCACTGCTATGAAGCAACATCGTAGCAACAAAATGTCATCAGTCTTGCTGTAGTAAAGGGAAGATCTCAGTAGATGAAAGCAATATTTTGAAAACTGTGCTTTTAATTAGTGAATTGTTTTCTTGTATTCTGATACATTTGATCAGAAATGGAACATTAATCTCATAGCACACTGGTAAGTAAATGGACTTCTTTTTTTTTCTTGGCTGGCTAAAAAACTCATATGGCACTAGTCTAGTGGCTTGCCCCATAGCGAGACTTCTATAATGCTCAAATAATCAGTGCCTCCAGCATTATACCTAGGCTAAGTGCCAGCCTTTAAAACCTAGGGGTCTTGAAGGAATCCATCTAAGTAGCATGGTTCAGTAATTTCATTCCAGAGACTTTGAGAAACCAATCTTTGTCTACAACTTTAATGAGAATGAAATGATTCAGAAGGCAGGGTTATGGGAAAGATACATTTATATGTATATAACCTACAAGGCCTGAAATAAACACTGGGCCCTTTAGTGTTTGCAGTCTAGAACCTCACTCAGCTCAGCTTTTCCTTCTCATCCCTCTAGAATCAAGAACGATTTGTTCGGAATCAAGAAAGATTCATTTTGTGGAGAGCAGGTCTTTGTACTTTCTAAAAGATACCTGGTTTAATCATTTGTTTCGGTATTTTATTTTGCCACTCCTGTTTGTGAAATGAAATTCTGGTCAGTTCGTTTTTTTCAGTACAGCAAGTCTTCTGACTTTTTTCCCCAAATGGCTTAGTACTGAAATATCTCATATATGTATTGTACTTGTCTTTCTTCTCTGTTAATGCCACTTTTATCCAGTGTGGCATGACGATGAAGGCTAAAATGGAATTATCAGGACTTAGTAAAAGTCTGGGCCCATACTATTGAATCTTTTGGAATTCATATCACCACTGACCTAAACTGCTTAGACAGCAACATTAAGGTAGAAGATGAAATGGCTATTGATAATGTGATATCTAAGGCATAAGACAACACAGTGTCTAAGGACTTGTAAGATATGACTTTCAGGTGAGGAATTTGGGCTAAAAATATTGCCCTAGGATACTTTTTCACTTCTGCATTTATTGTATGTTACCCTTAATCTCTATTGTTCCTTTGTTTGCTGAACCATAACAGTTTGTTTTAACATTTTAATTTACAAATGCACAAAACTGTATACTGTGTGCCAAAGCAGATGTGAATGTTTTAATATTATTAGTAGCTGGGGAGAAGGCAATGAGAATCAAGACCACAGTGCAGAGGGGGAGCATAATGTGTCATTTTCCCGATGTAAATTTTTCCCAGTGGAAAACATAAAGACTTCCCCTGGTGCTTGTACATTTTCCTGTATGAGGCGAATTGAAACTCTGGGAATTTCCATCAGGAAAACAGCATGGGAGGAATAAATTAAACTCCCCTCCCTTGGCACCTTGACTTCAATTTAAATCAGGCTCCCTCTCCAGTTGCTCTTAATATATATTTTTTAAAAATTGGAAATCTCTTCACATATCTCTTGCTGTTATACCAGTTGTGTCTTTCTGGTGAAGAAATGCAGGTCTCGGCAAAGTTGGTAACCTGTTATGTGTACATGGGGACCCAAAATACGAGGTATTTTTATGCCACCCAGAAAGCTGATATTTGGCATACTCTGGTAGACATCTGTACATTTCACCTCAAACAGGAGAATGGATAAGGCACCTCCCAGGCACCAGATGTTGAGCAGATTGATTACTAGAAAAGTCTGAAAGAGAAACTTTTGTAATCACACTCTAGATATGATAGGAAAGATCTATATCCCAAATTGGTAAGATATATAAAATTTGGATTTGATATCAACAGTATGTCTCCTCTCTCACAATATAGAGAGGCTAGGGAAATGTTAAACCAGTGTCTGGAGCTGGTAATAGATCAAATGCAAGCAGATAGGTTGTAGCTTAATCCTGACAACACTGAAATATTGTTTGTTGGGGACATGGCTTATCAAGACTCAGCTTGTCTTGGATAGGGTTGTATTCCCCTACAAATTCAAATTTAGTGACAGTGTGTGCTTCTGGATCCAATGCTACTCTTAGTTTATCAAATATACCCTTCTCTGGAAGAAAAGGATCTGTCAGGTTGTGTGTGCCTTTTGACCTCTAGATTAGACTTCTGTAGCATGCTCTAGGTGGGCCGCCTTTGAAAAGTGCATGGAAACCCCACCTGATCCAGAATGTGGGTGCCAGGTCATTAACAAGGAGGGTTGAATGGAGTGAATGAAATGGCTGCTCTGGCTTCCAGTCAAATTTTTGTCTCAGTTTAGAGTGCTAGTCCCTGCCTTTTAAATCCCTAAACCATTTGGGTGGGAAACCTCAAGGACCTCACCTTCTCATGTGAAACTTCTGAAACACTCATATCATCTTTGATATGACTACTGTCATAGTTCTACAACACATATTGCATCCTGGTTACCCCCTTTTGGCCCCACCAGGAGTGGCTTTCCACCCCTTAGCTACGTCTCATGGTCACTACCTGTTCCTGCTGTCTATGCCAGACTTCTTTCACAGGGGTCGTGTTTTCAGCACAGTGTAGCTACACTCAAACTCACAGCTTGGTTACTGAGCCTCCCCCCGCCCCCTGGATCCTCTTCTTCCAGGATGGTAACACAAATCATCCTTAATGCTTGCAAATCTTTCATGTGAACCTCCTATGGGTGCAGGTGGAACTGATTTGCTTCTTAAGTCAAACAAAGGGAGAATTGGCTTTCTTATGCCCCTTGTTCTTCATTTTCAAATATTTACTATCTAAACAAAAGCAGTGTCTGTCAGTATCCTCAATTAAGGTCTACCTTGCTGCCATATAGGTCTCTCGTGAATTAGTGGATTTGAAAACAGTTTTTCCTCAGCTTGTTTTGAAGCAATTTTTAAAAGGTATTTTCAATACTTTCCCTCCCAGGCCTACTCCAGACCCTCAGTGGAGCTTGTCTCTAGTGCTGGCTCTAGCGTTGGCTTTCCCCCCTCAAATCCACGGCATCCTGTTCCTTAGCACTGTTATTTTGGAAAGG
Organism: Eublepharis macularius; assembly: GCF_028583425.1. Lineage (NCBI taxonomy): Eukaryota > Metazoa > Chordata > Lepidosauria > Squamata > Eublepharidae > Eublepharis > Eublepharis macularius. Next base: position 40,727,651 of record NC_072791.1, read on the forward strand.
TGGCTTTTCTTGTTGCCATCGTGTCAATCCTCAGCCTCATGCAGGAGCTTTGCTACAATGTCTTTTTAGGAGTTTGAGCAACTTTGATACTATTTCTCATTGTGACTGCTTTGAGAAAAGCAATGAAATGGGGAAGAAATGCACCGGATGACCCCGTAGGTGCTAAACATATAACAAACAGCAGCTTTGGATCTGGAATTGAACCTCTGAATAGATTGACAAATAAGGATTTCTAATACTTGTATTCCTCAGCATGCTGTTTTGGACCTTGGGACTGTGACAATATATGGACGAGTGCAATACTCAGCTATTTATGGATGTACTTATGTATTTATGAAATGTATTTATGAATTGTGTATGTGGGATGTTGCAAGCACTAGCACTTTATTGTTACAGAATGATTTGCTAAAGGTGTACTTTCATACTGTTCTGGAGGTTGACTCAGTGTATATTTCTACACGTGTAATTCTTGGTATTTGACAAAAGCATATGATAGTTGTGATTTAAATGCTCTATTAAATGATTGATCACATTTGATTGATTAACTTAGTAAGTTTTCACAATTGTTTTTCTCTGTTGGTAAGCATTCTGATCATGATACTCTCTGTTTGAATAAGATGGATAGTAACAGCAGCCATTAAACCCTATTATGCACAAGCCGGTGTCTCCTGTCTTATCGCAGTCAGGGCTCATTCCACCAGAACTCAAGCTTCATCAGCTGCTATTTTTCTCTATGAGTTTCTCTTCGAGACATCTGCTAAACCGCCACATGGTTGTTGGCCAATACTTTTGTCAGGCACTATTCTGTCAATACAAATTTCAGAAAAGAGTCACCTGTCGAGACAGTAGTACTGCATTTCTTGTTCAACTGACAGACTCACTCCCTCATCTATTGGTGAGCAGCTTGCTATATTCCCAGTGTGAAGCTGATAATGAAAACAAGGTTTCATTTACCTGTAACTCTTGCTCATCCAGTGCCTTTTGTGCAGGCACATATTTCCTCCCTCCTGCCCCACTGTGAGTTCTATTTTCTTTCTATTATGATATTAGTACTGCAGCATCTCCAGAGAACTGAGAGAATGGGGGCGCTCCTCCTCACAATGTGTGGTATTTTGGTGGGGGGGGGATGAACCAAGCGTGCATTATGGGGCAGTTTTGCCCCTCACAGGACTTTAAAGCTTAAAAATTCTTTCCATGGCTGGCCTGTGCAGTCCCAATGTGTGCCTGCACAGAAAATAAACAACAGTTACAGGTAACTGCAACCCAGTTTTATTACATTTTTATCACTATTTTGCTGTTTTTGTATTGATATTAAGCAGCCTTCTAGGATATGTTTGAATATAAATATACGATAGTGTTGGGAGCTGGCCCTGCGGCCTGGCCCAGATGATGCCAACTACGGCCAGCCTCTGCCCTTCTCTTGGTCCCCGAGTAGCACCCACCTGATTACAGAGTGGCCAGGACAGCACCGGGGAACATTTGGCTGACATCAAGGAGCAGCCTGGCAAGGAGCACCCTGGCCCAGGTGTTGGGCCTCACGTTGGGGGCGGGGCCTGGGGAGTGGGGCAGGGCATACATTAGCAGGGAGGATAAAGGAGGGCTCCAAATCCTAGGCTGGGAAGGAGAGTGACCCTGCTTATCTAGGGCAGCCTCTCAAACTGGAAGCTTTTCAGGGGTGATGTAACTCTAGCACCTTGCTTATCATATCTGAGGCCAAGAAAGGGAGCTATGGCAGAGTGAGGCCTTGGGGAGCAACAGCTGGAAGGCAGCTGTAGGAACAGGTCTAGGGACCCAGCACCATGGCGGCTTCACAGCAGAAGAGCAGAAGGCAGCTTCCCACAACCAAGGACCCTCATATATAGAAATTACTTTAAACAAGTAATATAGCTTGTGCTATTACCACATCATCCACTGAAGGTGTACATGTGTGTAAAGTATCATCAAGTCTCAGCCAGATTACGGTGACTTCTGCTGTGATTTTCAGTGCAAGAGGCTTGTTAGAGGCAATTGCCTACCTCTGCATAGCAACCCCAATCTTCCTTGGTCTCCCATCCAAGTACTAACCAGCACTGACCCTATCTAGCTTCTGAGATCTGACAAGATCAGACTAGTCTGGGCTGTCTAGGTCAGGGCATAAACATATCATTACCTAACGAGAAATTAAAGATTGCCCTATCACTTCAAAGCAATTGTCAGTTTATTCAGCAGATCCGTTCTGCTGGCATATTAGAGAAGTCTGTCACTCACAGTACTTTCTTTTCCATTGCCTCTAATGGGTACTAGATGCTTTCAGGTCACTTAGCTTTTATTGGCTTATTGGCTTGAGGCATATGGTTGGCCAGGCAGTCATGATGCCACTCTATCTTTGTACTATACAAACTGGTACCTCATAACCACAAAGCCTGATGGCACAGGAAGCCCCAAGAGGCCACAAACTCATCTGTGATTATCTTGATATGACAGTGGCAGAGTATGCGTGGATACATTTTAATACAACTTATACTTAAAATTGTTCTTTTTAACTGATCTAATATCTAAATAAACTCAACTCTGCTTATACTTGCAGACCATTCTCATTGAGGCTTAGATGTATTTGCATTGAGAGATTTTATGACCTTTAACTGACTTCCAGCATTATAGGACTATGACTCTAAAGTTAAACCGACAGGTTATCATCCTCTCTCAGCCCAGGTTGCCTTAGTTGTAGCTGGCCTCTCCAGTGGGCCCATGGGCTGTTCCTGGTTGGGCAGCACCTGGCCTGGGCCAGAAGCGGTTGTGGCCAGCTCATTGCTGCTGACAACCGGCTCTGCCCCTGAGCAGGTGCCTCCACCTACGGTGCCCTGTGATGATGCCATGAGCAGGCAGCACTGGCCCAATTGTGCCTTGTCCCACTATGGGCCTGTGCTCTGCCATCAGGCCCCACTAGTGGGGGCAGTCTTCTGTGCTGCTGGGCTTCCCAGCGGCATCCTCACTTAGGCCACAGGAGGCTTGCTGGCCCAGGCTGGGCCGGCTGCTGCACTTCCTTGATTGTATGTGCTGCTTCTCCAAGCTAAAGCAAGCAAAGGAACAAATGTATTTGAAAAACTGTGTCCACAGTACCATGACAACTGGAGATAGTGGTAGTATCGAAAGATGCATTGGTATTTCTTGCTTGAGTTTTGAATGTGAACAGTACATATGCAGGGCAGAAATTTAATCCACAGATTGTAATTTTCTTTTAATATTAAATTTTGGGGCTGTTCAGGTAGAGCAGAAGAAGGAACTGTATCTCTGTGGCAATAGGCCCAGCCGTCAGTGAGCATGTTTCGATATTATTTCTCTGCATTTGTGGGAGTGCTACTGGCACAGGAGATAATAAAATGAGCTGTTTCATTCCCCAGCACTGTCAATGCTGGCAGTGATGAGCACTAGGGGGGAAAAGTTAATTAAAATCTATGAAAGAGAGCCAAAGCAACCTTTAAAGATAGTGCAAGGTGGGCAGTGTTAATACAACAATTTGTTAATGGAGTAGGCAGCTGCAATCAGTATTAAAAATTACTTGAGGCTTTTTATGTTTAGCAAAAGCTACTAATTAAAGAGAGCAACGACCTGTGAGATTGGCCATGAAAACCATTAGCCATCTGAATAGAACTCCAAAGAAAGCATTAGCTTTGGAGGTTTCTCCCAACTGTATCTTACAGTCACACACACTGAAAATTGTTTCACTTTATTAGTTATTTCCCCCCATTCAATAATAGTTGCCTAGTTTTAATTCTTAATATTAAAATGAAAAGTGAATTTTTAATTCTCATTAATAACAAAGGGATTAACACCAAAGCAAGAGTAATCCTTGCATTTATTCACAAGTTTTTATAGCATTGTGACAGCTGTTTTAACTCATGTGTCTGGTTCTGAATCTCTGAACTAACCCTACCCAATTGTTCTGTATGAGAGATCCCTGCTACTTGTGTATTGTCACTGAATGGCTTCAGATATTCTACACATTGCTGCAACCGGAAGTGAGAGTACGTCATTCAAAAATGAAAGCTGCTCATTTCTTCCCTCAGAGATGTTTATGCTACTGAATTAGGGCCAGAACACTCTCCACCCCTTTTAGAGCCTTGCAAAAGATACGTGAAAGCAGGAAGTGCAATTCCTATATGCTTCCAGTTTCAGTGTGTGGCAGGCCATTCAATGACATTTGTTATTACTCTCAGATTTGTGAAATGACATTTAATATGGAATATTCATATGGAATATTAATATTCAAGAGAAAACATAATGAGTCGAATCCAAAATTCAGTTTCTATTCACAGAAGGCACTTTAATCAGTGGAATGGAATTTTTTTGCCCTCTGGAATGGATTTTTTTGGCCCTCTTTTTCCTCTCCTTTAGCCCTGAGCTCCCCAGAATGGTTCCATGACCCCCAGCAGAGCAGCTTTTCAGGGAGATCAGCGAGCTGCAGCAGGAGGAGGAATGTAGAAATGTTCTGTTCCATTAAGAGAAATGTATTCCATTAATGGAAAATTTAGTCTGGATCCAAACTAGAGATGGGCATGAACTGAAATACGAACCAAAATTAAGCACGAACCAGGCTGGTTCGTGGTTCATGAACTGCGGTTTGTCAGATCCCATTTCCGATGAACCGCCACGAACTTTATGCTGGTTCGTTTGGTTCTTTTTTTGATTCGTGACTGCAGACAACCTGGTGCCAATCAATCAGTTTCTTAGGCAACAGGGGATGGACTTCCTGTGGACCTTCTGCTGACCTGGAAGTGACCTTCTGCTGGCCTGGAAGTGATGATTTTCTGACCTGGATGTGATGTTTTCACGAACCAAATGAACTGGTTCACGGACCTGGGCAGATTCGTGAAAGTTTGTGGTTCGTGATTCGTGAAATTTGACAAACCATGAATTGCATGGTTTGGTTTTTTTCCGGTTCATGCCCATCTCTAATCCAAAGTAATATTTTTAGCTGAGATAAGATCAGGAATAGGTTGAAAATGTGTTGACTTGGTTCCTTCAAATAGGCCAGTTTGAGTAATTTGTTGTTATTTGTTCTTGTAAATAATATAGAATTTTTATGTTTTTACTGTTGATTTTTTTCCTTGTTAGCTGCCATGAGCAGATCTCTAGAGGAACTACCTGTATGTTTTCTAAATACATTAATATTCTTTAGTCCTCCGGCTAGTTTGGTACCCTGCTTTTTATTTACAGTGGTTTTAGCATCCATTAGCTTTGTGTCAGTCTCCTCTTTCTAAGCAATTTTCACCTTAAGGCTGAACTATTGATCTCTGGACCAATATAATTGTAGTGATTATAAAAACACTCAAATGGCAAGCCTCAGCATATAATGTTGATGCTAGATTTTGTTAGTGTGATTCATGTTGTTCCTTACTGATGTTGACAAGAAACATGCAGTATTGAGGAATGGGCTGTCTCAAAGGGTGGGGATGTGTCAAAGCACATGGATAAATGAAAGGTATTGACTGAGGTTCATAAACCAGTATGGTTAATAATAATAGCAGACTAGTCTAAACCTCCAGATTTTTGAAGGAAAACTCGAGACTGTGGCTCATGTTTATCCCGAAGGTGCAAACGCCAAAAAGCATATAAAATATTCCTGAAATTTGGTTTCAATCTCCAGATTTAAATTCAGTCTCATAATTTTGTGGCCTGGTTTATGACAGGCTGAATCTTTGGATGTTGCAGTTCTGCATACTTCATCTGGAACTCTCACTTCATGTCTTTTGTACATCAGAGAAGCATACAGTTCTAAGAATCATTTGTTCTTCCAAAACACTTGTAAAACTTGTTGACAACACATGCTCCTAATGGTTTAAATGTATGCCAGATACTCTTTCAATTAGATTTGTCTGAAGCAAATTTTGTGTTCCATTGTCATTGTATGTGTCCCGGTACAAATTGTGCAGACCATCCACCTGTTGCTGTTCCTCAGTGAACCACAGTTCTTCAACATTTCCCAGAATTCAGTTGTTCTGACTATACTCATTTTGCAACCATTCTGTAGACAAGCCCTAAACTGTACTAATATAGCACAAATGTAGATATTGTTGACCTGTACACATGTCTTAAAGGTGCTACTGGACTCTTTTTGATTATCCTAACCCTGTTCTTAAATTACAATGAACGCACATACAATACATGAACAGTGGGTTTATATAGGGCTTCCGTACCTGGATAATAACAAGATGTGCTGTCTTTAAAGATATATCTTTTAAGCACCAAAATGTCTAATTTTCCACATTGGTGGGATAAATAGAACTAACTTGTGTAGCATAATGAAAATAATTTCTCATTCAGTACAAAGAAGTGGATTGAAAATGCACGCACAAGATTAGCTACTGCAGGAGTGTAGGAACTTATCTGCAGAATTTGAGAGAGTTTCAAATTCATTCCAGGTCTGTTACCAACTAATGCTTGCTCAGCGTCCCTTCCAAAATGAATAGGTATTTTCCATTCAGGTCCTCATGAGCAGCTGTTCCACATCACAAACTACGCTATCGCAGTTGGCACCCTTTTTAGCAGTCTCAGCAGAGAAGTTTATGGATACCAAATTGAACTGCTTCTTCATCAGTTCAGATCAGAGAAGAAAGCATATTAATGAAAGCACAGGCTGCTCCTATCTATGTCTCTCTTACCCAGCACATAAAGGAGTCCATTCTCATAAGATCTTTAATCTGACTCTGTTCATGAATAGTGAGTTTCATAGAAAACCAGAACTTAAAAGAAAAAAAGAAATAGAGCCACTCTCAGTGATCTATACGGTAGCTTCCCACATAATCAACACAGTGGGCTCTGAAAACCTCATTGATTTGGTATTTGGGAATAATTCTCCCACTATTCCGTTGTTTCAGTGTCTGAGACAAACCTCAAAGGATATCTATTCTCCTGGATTTTTTTTTTATTCTAACCCACAAATTTCCTGCTATGATTTCTGATGCAAAGGAGATTGATGCCAAGGTGGGCTAACATCTGACTTATTCTATTGTGCACCGGTTGGTGGCAGCAGATCAAGACAAGAAGCTGTGAAGTGTCTGTAATTATTCTCTGGAGTTAACAACAGCTGTAACCCAAGGCTGGCTGCTAGACCGTGGCCCATTTTGTGTATACTGTAAGATTATTTAAAATATGATCCTGTATTTTCCACACAGACTTCTGCATTTGCTGCTGATTTTGGGCGAATTTAAAAATAAAAAAGATCAGCTGGAGCACATGTGATTGTTTTGAATAGCTTCAGCTTAAACGGGGTTATTATAATACTGCTTGCTTTTTATTGGGATAATAAAATAGGAGAATGTGCTGACAAATGTTTTTAGTTCCTGTTCAGTGGCTGTCCTTTTCAACCCCTTACCAATTCATTGTGCTTTCTAAATCTGAATCTGGTTTGGGAGATGACCGAATCCATGCTTAAGGTTTCCTCTCTGCAGATGGATAAACAGAAATACTACCTTGTGTATGGTAGCAATAGCTAATTCTTGGATAAGCTGACTCAGATGCAGAAATATCGTTTAAAAGTAAGCTTAATAAAAGCAAGTAGCAGTCTGTTCATCTCCCTCTCAGACCTCAGCCTACAGCAGGGCATTTGGGGGTAGATATATGGATTGCTTCTTCTGTTTGTGGTGCAAAATTTTCCTCTGGAGTAGATGAGGCCATGGGAGAGAGCAGGACTGGAGGGAGGGGGGATCAAATGCCCAATTTCATTCAACCTATGAATAGCATGCCACCTTTCTGCAACTTGATCACATGAACTTGCCTGTGTGAAAGCATATATACCTCTGAGCATATGCATAATGCCTTTTTCTCACTACTGAATAACAACTGTCAAGTTCCTGTTCTTGCCTCCCCCTGGGATTAGTCTAAAAAACCAAAGGGACATAATGCCAGGCATGTTTAATCCCCAGAACTTCTCACAACAGAAAAAGAAGCACTACACTGCAGAAGGCCAAAGAGGTTAGGGTACATAATATCTAACCAGCCTTAAGACCCAATCTCTTTCACTATAGAAAAGTAAGGCCTTGGGAGGATCTAAATAAATCAAAGAATCATAGAATCATAGAGTTGGAAGGTACCTCTAGGGTCATCTAATCCAACCCCCTGCACAATGCAGACAATCCACAGTTACCTCCCCCCACCACACACATGCCTAGTCATCCTTACTGCATGCCTGGAAGATGGCAAAACACCATCAGGATCCCTAGCCAAACTGGCCTGCGGAAAATTTACTCTGGCATGCAAGAAGGGGCAGTGAGAACTAAGCACTGATGTAACCCTTCCTGCCCTCCCTCTCGGAGCCCAGAATAGTCCATTCTGTGCATACTGAAGCTGCTTATACTCTGCATACTTGCATTATGCAGTAACCACACTTATTCACCTTCCTGGTGTTTCTAAATGATATGGAAGCTGGCATAACTCAGGAATCTCCCATTTTTGTAATTAAAGCACTGATTAACTGCCATCCCCCCCACTCTGTTTTCCCAACATAATTTTGAATCTTAGTCCCCTCTCCCCGCCTCATTCTCTACAGCTCTTGAGTGAAGAACATAGGTCTACTAATTAAATCAACAAAGGACTCCCACTACATTTATAAGCAGGTTTTCCATAGATAGCTGATGGTTTGCTATATTGCAGATATATGTCATCTTCTAAGACTTCTGTACAAGCCTGCTTGAGATAACTGGAGATGGGAGGCAATAATCTGGCATTAACTGCTCAACTACATTTTATATTTAGCGCATAGTTAATTTCCATCTTTTTTAGTCTAGTAAATGGCCCATTTCTCCAAAGTCACGTGATTGTGAGTGCATAAACATTGTGGTGCATATCTACATGTGTGTGTGTGTGTGAGTAGTACTATCATTAATATTGCTGTTTACTATATCACCAATCCTACTCCATAGGCATGATTGGACATCATTATGCTCATCTCATGGTGGGGACCTAGCAACCCCACCCACTCATCCTCTTTATGCCACCTCACCATAACATTTCTAGTTATGGGCATTCTCCTGTTCCATAAACTGTAAAACTGCCTACCCTTATGCAGGGTTAAGAAGGAAGCACTTCAAAGAGAATTAAACTACCTTCTTTTACAGAATGCTTCTTGTTCTGGGCAGGCCAATGTGTTGGTCTCTCTTAGGATCATGGATTAGCAATAGGGGAAGCCCAGAATGGCAGTCCAGGACTGCAATCGAAGGTCCTGTAGCACATCTTTTATACAGATGTGGGTTTTTCTGTATTCTTTATCAGTAGTAGCTAATTTCATGTGGATGAGATGCTAAGCTGACTTTTACATAGGTTAAATTAGGATGATTTGTGCATATGAATTGCACTGGAAGCATGGAAAGAAAATTCCCAAATTTGCATGTTGATCTCCCGAGAAGACAAGATCTAGGGTCACTGTTGGTTTACTGACTAGATCACAAAAGTAGATGCCACGTTGTGCTGATATAGAAGCAACCCTGGCACAGTTAAGCATATTTTACAAATTGGAAGCTAATTTAATAACAGAGCTCTGCCTTCCTTGTTAAGCACATTTCTCTCTTCCTCATTAATCAGTTCATCCACATTAAGGTTAATCATAGTTAATGTCTGCCCTGCCAGGTATGATGGGGCCCCCTTTACTCTCCTCACTGTGAGGCAGATTTTGCTGCCAAAATTCAGTTTCCCTGCTTTTGACTGAGCAGCTTCAAGTAGCATGTTAATATTTGTGGTTTTGATAGTCTGTTTTTCCCATCCAGACGCAGATATAATTTTCGCTTTTCAGCCCAGTCCAGGAACTTGATTGGGAAAAACAGGAGCCTTCTTCCTTTTTGCTGGAAATGGCACTGGAGACTATATAACATTCAAAGAGAAAACAATTTTATTTAACAAGCAGGGATTGAGTAAGTGTAGTTAAGGGATGGAAATGCGGAGGTAAATGTTGTTGGGATTACAGAATATGCTTCTTTTAACAGACAAAATAGTATCCTTGAAGCTTATTTTCATATATTCTTGGTTTCTTAACAGTGAGAGGTGTTTTATTTAGTACTTTAGTTACAGCAACAGTGTTTCTTCAGAAAATCTCCTATGACAATTCAGGTTTCCTAGAGTTAGTCACTTCCTTTGTGCACCTAACTTGCTTCTTTCTTGAAACTAGAGGGCATTTCTATCTCCTGAGTAGGCGAAAACCATTTCCCCTTCACAACAGACCCAGGGTCCTCCTCTGAGCCAAACCCCCTATAGCATGCCAGCCCACTCACTCCCCCACTCCAAAACTGATGAGGTTGTTTGCTGGGGCTGGGAAGCCTCTGGTAGCATGTATAACTTAGAATTCCTTTTGTCCCACACTTAAAAATGTATATATACCTGGCATATATCCCAGGCCAAAATTAAGTAGGGGAAAAGCAGAAGCCGACATCTTCTTTAAAATGAAATGGCACTAGAAACTAAGTAAAGTTTATTCAACAGGCAGGGTTGGTATGTAGATAGGCAGGGAAAGGAAACCTAAGGTAAATTTTGTTGAACAGAATACTTCAAAAGCATTAGGCACAATAGTCTTCTAAAAGCTTAGTTTCAGTAGTTACAGATCTCAGAAGTGAAAGGTTGATATTTTCAGACTTGTTACTTAAACAAAGTTCCTTCATAGCGTAGGCATTCTGACTTCAACACAGCACTCTTTTTCTTTTACTCCAGACCCAGGGTACTCTACAGAGCCAAAAAACCCTTTCCAGACACCGGGCAGGAATTATTCTTCTACTAAAGATACTACTCTCCTTACTACCCACTTCCTCTGCCAACCACATGCTCCCATTTTGTATGAATAAAATTAGTGCTGGTTTTTCCACTTTAGTTCATCAACTAAAAGCTTTTCATCAACCTTAAGCTGTCCCGGTTAGGGCAAATTTCTTCCTTCTTTTTCACTCACACAGAGGATTCTCAGTCTGATCTTACCTGGTCAGATTCCAAGCATGGACTCTCTCCTGACAATCCTGTCAACTCAAATTTGTTACTTTCTTACTGTTCAGTCACAAAGAAGCGGAGCAGCATGTCCACCATCCTCCCTTCAGGCAGTTGTTTGAACCCTTTACCTTCCAGATGCAGTATTTGGTAATCCTTACATTTAAAACCATTCTGTCACACACCCTGTTATGACCTGTACTTTCTTTGGGGTAGATTTTTCTTTTAATCTTCCCCTTTCACCCTCTGGGTAGTTTGCTGCCACCAGGAATATATTATTCCAAAATATTTTATTCAAATTTCCCCTTTGGTAACGTGCTTAAGCGTCAGGCTCCTTCGTGGTTCTTTGTGGCCCTGAGGATATGAATGGGATATAACAATGACAGCCACTCTGGGATATAACAAAACAAAATAAATGTTTATTTTTCAAGAAGCGTATTGGTTTCATAAAAGTAGTTCTTGGTTCTTAAAGTTACTTCATTTACTCTCATTCACGCAGCTGGCCTCTCTTTCCCTGACTGAGTGTCCTTTCACAAACATGCTCAGTTCAGGTTCCACACAGGTTATATTTCTCTCATAAACACTTCAACATATTCAGGCAGCACACAGCTAGCCTGCTTTCTTCTGACTGCCACTTTTCTCTCTACTCTCAGAGCCTCGCTACAAGTGACATCTTTCACGCGAAGGGCACTTGATCATTTTCGCAAGTCTTTCTGGGTACTGAAGTCCCTCTCCCACACCCCTTTTCCTTCTGTGCCTTCCCCTCTCTGTTAGCACGGCTGCCTGAAGAGACGGAGAAAGCCTACGACAGCAGCTTTTGCAAATCGTCTTGCTGGGGGGGGGGGGCGGGTGAGGGATGCTCTGGAGAAAACATGTTCTTCACGGGGCTGGGTGTTCTGCATTGGGTTCAAGAGCCATTGGTGCTGTCTGCTCTGATTGGCACAGCTCTCCATGGTCTCATGCAGAGGTCTTTTCCATCACTTACTACTTGATACCATTTGACCAGAGATACTGGGGACTGAACCTGTGACCTGCATGCAAAGCACATGCTCTGCCACTGAACTATGGCCTCACCCTCTCTCGGGCTCAACCCCTCCCTCTTCAGTATAAAAATAATAATGTACTGCCCGCTTTTCAAGGTTTGTTGTAAGATTACAAGAATAATCTATGCAAAGGCCTGAGCATCCAGAAAATCTCTATAAAATGCCAAGTATGATCACAACTATAACAATCTACATGTGGTCTGCACATGCTTTTCTGTGTAGGGATTTTGTAATATTTGAAAGAATTTGTAATATTTGAAAGTTTTAGCTAAGAGCACAAAGTAATGTTGTGGCAGCACATGATGTGCTAAGGAAATGGTTGTTGCATGTGGGGGAAGGAGGATGTGGAAAGGTAAAGTTTTTGCCTTTTTGCTTTATGAATTGTACTTGGCATAACATTAGAATTAGATTCCCTAAGGAGTAGTGAAATAGGAGCTGTAAAATTCACACTGAAAGTACTTGCTTTATTTGTGGTGGCACCATTCATGTTTTAAGAAATCTTTGAGCTGCAAGAAGCCTTGCGTGATCTTCAAAAGTTACCTGATTTTTCTGATTTGTTTATGAAGATCCCTTGGATTCCTTGGATGCTTATCTGTAGTTCCTCAATGAGAAAATCAGTATGCAGTAGACAAGTTTCCTTCAAAGACAGCTTGTCCACCACTATCAGTTAGTATAGGGGAGTATTAGATGAGTCTTGGGTCATACTTTCATGTCACCTGAGTCATCTGGGAAACAAACAAACATGTATGAACTAAATGTGTGTTCTGGGATAAGTCCCATAATCTTTTGCAAGGCTCATGAGGTTATTGACAGAAAGTAATTATGAAAAGATAGAATATTTGGAGATGTAACATTTGGAAAACACTGACCTAGAAGACTCTTATCTTACATTTGGTTTAGAACAGACCATTGTCCCATGCAGTGGTTTATTTTATTTGTTTGTATATTAGATTTTTTTATACCACCTCTCCCTTGAACAAGGCCCAAAGTGATTTACAACTATTAAAAACAATTAAACAATTAAAAACAAAACAACAATGAATATTGTATATTAAATTAAAACTAAGAACATAACATCGCAATTAAGTGGTCCCAGAAATACAACCAGTGGTAAAAAAACCAACCAGGCGGCAAGGATTCCATATTAATCATGGCTTGTTAAAGACCTGTTGAAATAGTTCTCCTTGCAGGTCCTGTGGAACTTAGATAGGTCCCGCAGGGCACGCATATAGTTGGACTGAGCATTCCACCAGGATGAGGCCATGACAGAGAAAGCCCTTGACCTGGTAGAAGAGAGATGAGCCACTCAAGGGCCGGATAGCACCAGTAAGCTGTGAGATGAAGAACACAGACTTCATAGGGAATCATATCGGGAGAGCCAGTCCTTCAGGTATGATGATCCCAGACTTTAGGGCTTTAAAGATTAAAATCAATATCCTGAATTTGATCTGGAAACCAATTGGAAGCTGGTGCAGCTGCTGTAAAATAGCTGCATATGGGCAGACGGCAATGAATCAGTCAAGAGCCTAGCAGCTGCATTCTGGACAACCTGAAGTTTTGAGAGTGTCCTCAAGGGCAGCCCTGCGTAGAGCAATTTATAGTAGCCTAGCCTAGAAGTGACCTTGGCTTATGAAGGAAGATCTTTTCAGTTGATTTTCCTACCATTAGAGAGAATGACAGCAGTGGAGATGGCTGCGATGCCCATAGTTCTAAGAGAAAAGCTTTGAATGGATTGTTCAAAAAGATTGTCAGTGCTGGTTTGTGAGTGACACCAACAAGGTGAAAGCAAAGTGTTTCCAAAAAATGAAATGGAGGTAGGCCATGGCCATGTGAAAACTCCAGGTACATAACCCAGTTATAATTGACTAATCTGGTAGTGGTAGAGAGTGCCGTCAAGTCATAATGGACTTATGGTGACTCCTGTTGGGTTTTCATGGCAGGAGACTCACAGATGTAGTTTGCCATTGCCTGCCTCTGCTATCCTGGTGCTCCTTGGGGGTCTCCCATCCAATTACTAACCAAGGTCAACCCAGCTTAGCTTCTGAGATCCTATGAGATCAGGATCACCCGAGCTATGAAGACTAATCTAGATGCTACATTTTCCTCCCCAAATTAATAGAACTTCAGGGAACAGTTTAGGTCAGGGAGGCAGGAAAGAACAGTTAACCTTCCCTTCCCTAGTTCTACTTTCCCCTCTCAACGAATTGATAGCCCTACATGGCTACTTTTCAGTTAAAAAGGATCCTGGGGGATCCCAGTCATGGAGCTCCCACATCATATCTAGTTAGAGTCCAAGGAACTACTGGCTTTTATTGTATTGCTCCTGCAGTCTAACTTAGTTGTTCTTTTTAGTTCATCTCTTTTCATTTTGTCTTCTCAGTTGGCACCTGGCATAGATTTTAATGTTGAAGTAGCTTTTTGTAATTTAAATGTTAATATTTTTCTGTGATTAAAATGTACACTTGCATGTAGCCTCTGAGATTAGTGGACCGAAGTAATCTAAATACATGACAAGTTATGGTTTCCTCTCTCTTAGTTAGGGGGAGAGTTTCAACAAGCTGTATTTAGTTTTCTACCTTTAATTCTGGCTATTTTAAAGAAAATTATACCTCTTGTGATTTTTTTTTCTTTCCCCAGAATGAGCCGTTTACATCAGCTGCACAAATATTTTTGCAGTGCCTCTTGTTGCCCTCCCGGTTCTATCACTTACCTATTCTTTCTTCCTCTCTTCCCCTACTGCCTAATATCTCTATAGTGGCTGCTCTTGTCACTACTTCCATAACATAAACAGTAGCTAGGATAGCCCTAATCAGACTTTAAAAAAAAATCAGATACAAATTTGGCTTGCTGTGGAAGGCTCCTTGTGCCTTAGTCTTAAGGGGAAATGGGCTGTATCTTTCCAGGTGATTTAAGGATGGGAGAAAGAGTGCAACCAACCAACACAGAAGTGCATTCTTGCTTCCCCAACTGGCTATCACAGCTATTGAGATAATATGGCACCAGTGGAAGAAAGATCTTCCAGTCAAAACACAATACTAGCTTGCCCTGATTTAGAAAATAACAGCTAGCTGGGGTACCATGGTTGTGTGACAGGAATGAGGTAGTTGCAATTTGCTACCAAGCAGCTTTCTTGGAATCCATTGCTACAGTGGTGAATAACTTAATTTAAATGTATGTATATCTGGCCTATATTTAAATGCAGTTATTCACCACTGTAGTAATGAGAAGGGGATGAAGCTTTAGACCGAACTTGGTTTATTGTAGCTCCTTACTGAATTCTAGCCCATTTCTGAGTTTAAACTACCTTTTTGTAGGATCATGAAGCTGATGTTTGGTCTGCCAGTGGGTCACTGACAATGTTTATATTCTTAGGGCATATTTTCACAACCTCTAGTTTAAAACCTCATGCTCTTTCTTTATCAGGAACTAATGTTGAATATATTTTCTTGGTCTTGAAATTTTTGTTTCTTTTTTCTTTCTTTTTAAAAAATATAGATCTACTAGAGAAGACTCTCAGGAAGGAGGAAGAAATAAGTGCCCTGCAGGTATTTTAATTAATTCATCAGATTGCAGTAGCCTGATAATAGGCAAGAGGGTTGTTGTTCAGTGGCAGAACCAGGGAATTGTTGGGAAGTACGCAATAGATGAGCCCTCCTATAATTATTTGTTTTAATTGTATTGTTACCCGGCCTTTCTCCTACAAAGCAGGGCCTGAGGTGGCTTACTTCAAAAAACTTTGCCATACAAAAAAAAGCTTCAAAAATCTCAGGTGAGATGGATCAAGTGAGCCTCAGGCCTTTCCCCCCAGACAACAGGTCTTTCAGGGTGGCAGGCACAGAGGAGGGCAGGGTTGAGCAGCTGGTTTCCCTCAGCCTTGATTGGAGCTCTCTACCCCTTTGTGGCAGCCTCAGGTCCTGGAGGCAAATGCTTTTATAGCACCAGAGGAACAGAGGCTATTGAAGCAAAGCAGGTCTGGGACTATTGATGCCTGAATGGGAGACTGCCTGGCAATGCTGTTGAAGCACCTGGGTTCCATGGTGGAAGAAAAGGGGCATGTAAATTAATAAATTAGATCCTGGATTTGGTTCCTGATAATTCCAGTTAAAAGGGTCTGAGAGAGCAGAGATGAGAAGGCCTTGGGCATGGGACCCTGAAGAGACATTGCCCATCAGGGTAGAAAGCTCTGAGCTAGATAAAACATTTCCTTTTATCCTACCTTTTAACCTCTGCAGATTATATGTATGTTTAACATCATGACCATCCAGAATTGTCTGTGTTTTGTTTCATAAACCAAACTGTGGTTTCACAATGATAGCTCAGCAGTTACATTTGGGTGAGTGATGGTTGCTCTTTGCCAGCCAATAATTAGATAATATAGACCAGCTTAACCAGCTTGCAGCATTTCCCATGTGGTTTTAGCAATTGCTGTCTGTCTGATCGTCACATTCTGTAGCCACAACTGAAACTTGCTCCTTTCTTCCCATGACCCATGGGCAGCAGATCTATCCCATCAGCAAAAAGAGGTCTTCCCCCACACTACCAAGGCTGTATTTAGTGAGGCTATTTTGGAAAGCACTATTTTTATATTGCTTACTTCATGTTGATATATATTCATGTGTGGAAGGTACTCATGACTAAATAGAGAACACTTTTCTGCAGGAAGAAAAGAAATTGCCCTGGGAGAATATAAATAGTAGAGCCTGCCTGCCCATCAGATTTTTCTGAGCTATATATAGGAAGAAAAACCAATAGAGTGGTTCAGAGAGGCTTGTGGCGGTGCAGAAAAAAGGAGAACATTGTATGACGATGAGAGGGAGAGATAGGTATGCTTCAAATCTCAGTTCCATCATGAACACAGCTCAGCTGTACTGAGCAAGTCTTAAACCAGGTACCAGTTCTTAGCATCCATCTGTACTCTAAGTAAGGCTGTCACCTAAACAAAAACATCCTAGGCAAGGAAATAATTACATTTACAGCCCAGTTCTAAACACTGGCAATACCACATCGCTGGTTGGTATTCTATTCTGGCTCAGCAGAGAGGAAATATGCATCAAAAAAGATGAAATCCCAAGGTGCAGTGAGCATAGCAATTGCACTGAAGTCCATAGTAACCTCGCCATAACTTACTCACTCATAGGGTGAGATGTCAATGACAACTCACATTGGGGTGCAAAGCACTTGGAAATAAGGAGCAAACATAGCCCTTGCACTAGATGATAGACCATGGCATGAAAAGTAGGATCTCTGGGACAAACACACATCAGGGAGCTCGGCAGAAACAGGTTCAAGGTTTCCTCCCGCAAGCATGTTTTCTTTTACCAAGAGAACCCTCAAAGAAGGAGCTATGTCACTCCATCCACATGAATAACATGCCACTGTAGCTCAGTTGGATGAGCACCCAAGTAGAACACAAAAGATTTGTTTATTTCAAGAGTTCAGGGGCTTGATTTAAACTTCGCAATCCAATTAATCAACAAATCATTGTGATCCTAATAATAGTACTGGCATGTATGGAAGATAACAGTTTCCCTACATTCCTCTCCATTCCTGCAACTCCTTCCGATCCCTGGTAAGTGCATTCCTAGAGTCACTGGACCTGCATGGAGGAATAGCCACTCAGGTGGGAATGCCCCCACTCAGATGGGGGACAATGGGGTAAAATGGCTCCTCCTCTTTTTCTGCAAGTTCTGCTCTGCTGAGGGGAGGCTGCAGTTTCATCTTCTTGCCCCTCCTGCCTTCAGTCTCTTGGCCCAGATGGCTTTTCTTCCACATTGGTCTAGTGACCCTGGAAATCACCTTTCCAGGGGGCAGAAGGGACTTCAGGAATGGAAAGGAATGATGAAAAACTCACTTTGCCTTTAATACATGGCTGGTGTGATAAAGCCCCCTTTTACCTTACTGGACTGCTGCAAAAATGAGTGAAGCTATGTATATGAAGTCTTTTGAGCACTTAGAATTATAAGAACAGTATGTATTATGATTTTGAAGTACAACTTATCTTTTCTATTCCATTATTTTTGACATCTCTTTAAAAATTGAAATTGGTCAACAGCTTCCTCCTTGATTTGTTTTGGCTTAGGCTAAACAAATCCCACTCTCAAGATTTGTCTCCTAGACTATTTGTCATCCCTACAGTTGTATCATAACTGATACCAGTAATCTCTTAATTTACTCCTTTTCTCTGTGCTGCCCAAAATTGAATGTAGGACAGAGCCAGTACAGTCACTTCCTAAATCTTGGAAGCAATGGCTGAGTACAGATCAGAATGAGCCTCCGAAATTTTTGGGCTGATGCACTTTCCTCCTCCCCTTGCACACAGCTGAGAAACTGAAGACATCCTGGTTCCCAGAAAACCATGGGTTCTTGTGATGTCCAAGTCAGGTTAAATAATAAAATGTGGTGTATTCTCTTGCATGCAAATTAGGATTAAATTGTAGTTTGGAATCTGGTTTGTACACAAGAGAACACTTCTGCACTTTGCTGTTTGCTGCATATCAGGCATCACAATGAATCACAGTATGTCTGGAACCATTTTTCTATTCTCAAGCAAGCCCAAGGGCAGGAATAGGGGAGGGAATGGATCGAGTGGACACATGGATTTCCAAGGTTCATTGTGAACATGTTTGCTTATGACATCTGAATGTAACCAGTAATACAATCTAAGCTTCCCTTTACATTGTTTTTAATGCATTCTAACAGCTAAATCAGAAGTACTGCTCTCTTCAGTTTTCCCTGATTTTGTACTTGAACACAAAATAGTTCTTTCACTCATGTGGCACTCTGTACCTTAATGTGATATTCAGAATATGCATAGGGCCTGCCCCTACCTGATGGTTACACATTTGCACTGCTACCTACACACACAAGCCCATACATGTGATCTGTCCCCCTTGATTTTCTGGTGTATAGTTCATGTGGCTTTGGGCTTGCATGCACTGGGTTCTGTATGTTCTGCCTCCTAACCAAACTGGCATTACAGTGGGCAAATACCTAGTAGGTTTAGGTAGGCCACCATGATCCTGTTCCTGCACCTTGTACAGATGACTGAACTTTTGCATAATAGTTATATTTGTCTTTAATGACTGTTATCTTGTTTCCATTAACCCATCTCTCCAGTTCTTGTATATTCTGAATATTTAGTTGCTCCTCTAAAGTGCTGGCAGTCCCTCAGTTTTGTATCATCCACAGATATAAGTTTACTGCCATTTCTTTTATAAAATCCATTGATGAAGACTTCTTAAGAATGCCACATTGTTGCATAACTACACAACATCACTAATCTGGTCTCTTGGAGGGGCTGTGGCTAAGTGGTAGAGATCTGTTTAGCATCTCTAAGGTCCCAGTTCAGTCACTGGCATCTCCAATTAATGGGATCCTGGAGAGCTGCTGCCAGTCTGAGTAGACATTTCTGACCTTGATAGACCAATGAGGTGACTCTGTTTCAGGTAGTGTCAAGTGGTCATGTCCTTGCTCCATATACATTCGGTGTCATATCCAATAAGTTACCATTTTATGCCATTCGTTACACTTCTCAGCGGTAGTTCATTTTGGGTCATCGCAAATTTTGCTGAAGTCTAGAAGTATATAAATTCCATACTTATCATCTACTAAACTTGTTTTGATCTGGCATGGTTTGTGTTCTTATTTTCATGCTTACTACTAATAATACCTTCACCCTTAAGTCTGTAATTTCTGGGTATGGCTTTTCCTGATTTGAAAGTTCTGTGTTTGTTCTACCCACCTCCTAAAACCACATCAGTTTTAGGAGGTGGGTAGAACACCCCTGTTAGAAGACCTTGGGTTTTTGTGAAATTTGCCAAGGCTTTAGATCTGTGGCTGGAGTCATCAAGACCTCCAGAGTCTCATTCATTTAGGGTGTCGGTGGTGGTGGAGAGTGCCGTTAAGTCATAGCTGACTTATGGCAACCCCTGTCAGAGTTTTCAAGGCAAGAGAATGACAGTGGTGGCTTGCCATTGCCTGCCTCTGCATACCTGCCCTGGTCTTCCTTGGAGGTTTTTCATCCAATCAAGGCTGACCCTGTTTGGCTTCTAAGTTCTGATGAGATTGGGCTTGCTTGGGCTATCTGGGACAGAAATAAGGTGTTTGTATCCTCTGATAAAATTTTCTTGTTCTGTTGATCCTTTTCCCTTCCACATTTTGGTCAGTGGAAACTTCTAGACATTGATTTCTTTTTCCCAAAGACACAATCAAAGTAATGGCCAGGTACTTTATTTTAAGCAAGTATTATGTAGGCTCCTCGGCTCAGCACAGACACAAATAGCGCATTTAGGATTACTGAATTTCTGGAGAGGTTCTGACTTTTAGGACGAATGGATCAAGAAAGCAACCCTTGTATATTTTGAAGTATAATTCATAATAGTAGAAACTGCACTATTGACATATGAAGATGGAGAAGAGTGGTTTTCAGGTTTCTGAAGAGGCAGCAACCTCTTCAGTTTGATGTAGATATTACCTTCACCTCCCCAGCACTGACCTCATATTTACTGATGAGGTGAGAAATTTCTTGGTCTGTCTAGTTCTGTTTTGGCCTTTGAAAACCTAGGGTAGTAGTGAGGTTAGGTTTTCTTCTCTCCCCCTGCTTAAACATTTGCTGCATTTTATCTAAGCTGTAACACCACTTTTGGTGAAATCATTAACATTACATTGTATAAGAAATGCATATGAATCCTTAAGCAGTATATGGCCCTAGATTTGTAGAAGGTGGTCTTAGGTCTGGAGGCAAAGCAACTTTGCAGTTAGTCGGCACTGGAATATTGGTTTTGCGGGCACAGGAGGAGTCAGATGCTGAGTGCTGACCATTTCCTGCCCATCTTCAAGTTCAGGCTGAGAACTAGTTGCTCGTGTATGGCAGAGATTAGGACGATTGCATTCAAATGAGGGAAACGTAGTTTTAGATCATATTCAACTATAAAGTTAACCAGGTGATTTTACTCGTTAAGAAATCACCAAGCTCACATGTTCAACTGCTACACTTTGCATAAGAGCCTCAGTTCAGTTCATCTCATTCTCGCTGCTCATCATCTGGCTTTAACACTGAGCCAGTGGTAGATAAGTTTTTGTTTGTTGCTTTTGGACATACGCAATAGGAAAACTAATCTCTGTCCCAAGGTCATGGTTGAGCCAAGCCATTAGACCACTCTGTTTGCCCTCTCTAAGATGCAGTGCATGCTATTGGCAACTGTGCAGCTGGTGGTAATTATTGATTGAAAGACTCATTTGTTACTTTTTCATAAGGAAAAAAAACCTGAGCAACAAATCAATTTATAATTTTTACAGTGTTAAAAATCCTTGGTCCATTTCTGCCTGTCTTCAGACCAGGACTGACAGAACCACTGTTTTTTGCTGTTGAACTCCAGCTACAATTGGATATGGGCAATCTGTTGCTACTGTTAAACCTATCAGCAGTAGTTAATGTAAGTGACCACAGTATTTTGGCAGATCAACTAGAAGCCATGTTTGGGATAAAAGAAACAGCCCTTGTTTAGATGGTTGTTGGGGGTTTTCCGGGCTGTATTGCCGTGGTCTTGGCATTGTAGTTCCTGACGTTTCGCCAGCAGCTGTGGCTGGCATCTTCAGAGGTGTAGCACCAAAAGACAGAGATCTCTCAGTGTCACAGTGTGGAAAAGATGTAGGTCATTTGTATCTACTCAGGAGGGGTGGGGTTGAGCTGAGTCATTCTGTAAGAGTTTCCCAGGGTGTGGAATGCTAATGGCGGGAGGCTTCACTGTATCCTGAGGAGGTTCTTTTGCATATGGATTGGTGCTTGATGTGCTAATCTTCTCTGCAGGGCTATTGTCGGGTGTGGAGTGTTTTGTTGGCCTGGTGTTTTTCAGAACCGGAAACCATGCTCTGTTCATTCTTAAGGTTTCTTCTTTCCTGTTGAAGTTTTGCTTATGCTTGTGAATTTCAATGGCTTCCCTGTGCAGTCTGACAAAGTAGTTGGAAGTGTTGTCCAGTATTTTGGTGTCCTGGAATAAGATACTGTGCCCTGTTTGAGTTAGGCTATGTTCAGCCACTGCTGATTTTTCAGGCTGTCCAAGTCTGCAGTGTCTTTCATGTTCTTTTATTCTTGTCTGGATGCTACGCTTTGTGGTCCCGATGTAAACTTGTCCACAGCTGCAGGGTATACGGTATACTCCTGCAGAGGTGAGGGGGTCTCTGCTGTCTTTTGCTGATCGTAGCATCTGTTGTATTTTTCGGGTGGGTCTGAATTTTGTCAGGCCACCTGAAAAATCAGCAGTGGCTGAACATAGCCTAACTCAAACAGGGCACAGTATCTTATTCCAGGACACCAAAATACTGGACAACACTTCCAACTACTTTGTCAGACTGCACAGGGAAGCCATTGAAATTCACAAGCATAAGCAAAACTTCAACAGGAAAGAAGAAACCTTAAGAATGAACAGAGCATGGGCTCCAGTTCTGAAAAACACCAGGCCAACAAAACACTCCACACCCGACAATAGCCCTGCAGAGAAGATTAGCACATCAAGCACCAATCCATATGCAAAAGAACCTCCTCAGGATACAGTGAAGCCTCCCGCCATTAGCATTCCACACCCTGGGAAACTCTTACAGGATGACTCAGCTCAACCCCACCCCTCCTGAGGAGATACAAATGACCTACATCTTTTCCACACTGTGACACTGAGAGATCTCTGTCTTTTGGTGCTACACCTCTGAAGATGCCAGCCACAGCTGCTGGCGAAACGTCAGGAACTACAATGCCAAGACCACGGCAATACAGCCCGGAAAACCCCCAACAACCATCGTTCTCCGGCCGTGAAAGCCTTCGACAATACATAGCCCTTGTTTAGTTTTGTTCTTTTCTTGTTGATAGGAAGTAAGAGTTTCCATAGGAGAAGCAGAGTCAGCGAATTGGGAACTGCTATGTGGGGTGCCCCAAAGCTCCATTTTATCCCCAGCGCTCCTTACCCTTTATGTTACTTCTTTGACCAAGATCATGCTGAGATTTGGAGTGAGTTGTCACCAGTATGCTGATAACACTTCAGTCATTGTTGTATCATGGTTAAAATGCTGGACTAGAACCAAGAAGATCCAGGTTAAAATCCCTGCACAACTAGAACTCGAGAACTCGAGCTAGTCATTCTCTCTCAGCCTAAGCTACTCACAGGGTTATTAGCATAAAATGGATGAAGGAAGAGCCACTTACCCTTCCCTGAGTGAGATAAAAAATGTAATAAATTAACGTAACTGGTGACTGTCCAGCATCATTCAGAAGTGGGTGTTGTTTGAAGGCCTTAGTACTCTGCTTAGGGCATTGCTAGCCAGTCAGTAGCTGTATGCCTATATGGTGCAGACCCAGTTGACACTAATGCCATTTTGCAGTGCACTCTCATAAGGGCATGAGGGACAAATAGTATATTCAGCCACCACATTACACATATCTGTTGGATATATGGAGCTAAGATAAAATACATTCCAGCTGTATACCAAAGAGAGGTTTGGAGATTTTTGAGTCCATTACTTATCATTTTAAACCAGATCTGGTCAAAAGCTATGAGAAAAGTGTCCTGCGGAAAGAGAACGATCTTGTGTTATCTCAGAGGTTGACTGAATACCCTAATGGGCCTTCTTAATCTCTCTTTTCACTTACTGTAGACAGAACAAAATTAGTTTTGCGCTGTAATCTTTTAGGGCTTGCCAGGCTGCCAAAGGGTAAGCAGGGTCTTCAGCCAATTAGGCTAGAAGCTCAATTTACTACGCTGTAGGATCTCAGAAGAACAGAGAGCCTAGTAAAACACAGTTTTAACTTAATTTTCAGTGAACATTAAGTTTTATGGCTTTGTTTTACCAGAAAATGTGCAACTTAATTTTCAACTCAAATTTATAGCAAAATAAAAACCTGCAAATGGGATGCTCCGAGAATAATTTATGTGTCTGTGAAAATATGGAAGTTTAGCAATGGACTTGATTGTGTTCACTGCATAAAACTAAAGCAAATGCTTAGAGTTAGTTGAATTCTTCAAGATAATAGGAGCAGAGTGTCTCCGTTAATAAAAGTGGGTTGTTGTTTATATAAAGGTTAAAACTCAGGTTTGTCCTGGTTTGCTGTGCTGATGTTATAAAATGGTTGATTCCATAGTTTAGGATAGCAGACAGACTTGGAACAAAGGGCTGCTTCTGAGAAAGCCTTTCCCAGTCTTTTCTCATCTCCCAGTCATCTTTATCTCAGTAGAAAGAGGCCAACTTTTTCTGAAGCAGGCAACATGTGGAATCTTCTCCAGCAGCTTGCACTTAAATTTTGATTTGGTTTCTGGTCCACTTCCTCTTGGGCAGTATATAGGGTGAGTGGCCATGCCACCCAGCCACCTGGCCTCTCATAGCCTTCTTTGTGGGTAGGAGAGAGCTGGGTGGTTTGTTTCTCAGAGCACATGTCATTTTCATTTGCCTCAAAAAGGGCATGTCACAGCCATGTTTCCCACCATTATACCCCTCACTCTGTTTGGGAGAGATGGGGATCGAAAACACTTCACAATTCCATTTCCATGGCACTTTTTCTCCAGATTTAGTATTCAGGAGGAAATCAGATATATGTCTCTATCCCAAATAACTTCTGCCATGGTGAGCAATGAAAGTTGAAGCAGGGCTAGGAACCTGGCATGTTTCCTGCAATACTGCAGTCTTCTCAGATGGGGTTCTCATTTTCCAGGTGCCCTTGGGTGATGAAAAAAGACAATTCTTCCCATCAGATTTTCCCCAAGGTTCTAAAAAGCTTAAAGGTTCAGCTAAAAGCCCAATCCAATAATTATTCAAATAGATTAAGTATAAATCTTCTCTTACGAGAGAAGTTATCAGGACTAGATCATAAAATAGAGGAGGATTCTGAGATTCACTTCCATCAGCTCTCAGGATAAGGGAGACACAGCACAAGACAGGTATTGCAAGAAGTTTGCCTGGTGGAGCAAGCTAGTGAGTAACATGTATTCCTTTTTAGATCTGTACTCTGGGTGGCCTGACAAAATATATACAATGACTACAGAAATGGAGGAGGTGCAAGCAGCCAGACATCTTGCTGACATTCTGGGTGTCCGGCAGAGGCAGCAGCAAAATAGATGCTGCTGGGAGACATGGGTTCATGAATTAGTTGATTGAGATGCATCTCCAAAAGGGCAAACTCTAGATATTCCATAAGAGAGCGGGGAAAGAGGACCTAGGATGACTCGTCTACAGATCTCTGAGAGGACACAAAAGCTGAATTAGAGTGTATCAGAGGTCAAGGTGAAGTAAGGAGGGGAAAGCAAGAATTTCAGGCAGCAAGATTGGGAACTGAGAACTGGAAGAACAGCAGGGGGAGAAATGAAAGATGCATGGAAAAGTAGATCCTGATGCCATTTGTTCCAAAGATTGAGTCCATCTACAAGCAGCCAGTTATGGAGCACTAACTTTAAAGTTTATATTTAATATTTTTCGTTTATGCTCAAATGAACAGAGTAGAAACCACCTACTTAAGCCCCTTACCTTTCTCAGCCAATGGTTTGGTTGCTGCAATATCACGGAATGTTCAGGACCCTTCCAGCTCACCTCAGCGACAACAGAATTAACAAAAGGGGCAGAGATCAGGAAGGAAACTTCGACTGAGAGAAAAACTTGACACCAAGCAAACAGCTGAGTGCTTGTTAGCCCGTCTGCTGGGTAGTCAGAGAAATTTGGGACTGGAAATGTGAGGGTCTAAAGAGGCAGTTAGAGGTAATGGGGTCACCCAGAGGCAGAGTGGATAAAGGAAGAAGGACCAGTGGGGAGGACAGAGACCTGTGTGTAAAACTGAATGGGGATATGGAGTTGAAGAAGATGGGGCCAATAAGAAATGCAAATTGGGGGCTAAGGGATTTGTATGCTGTCATCAGGAAGTAAATAGACATGTTGGGGAGCTTTAGTCGTTGAGGGGTTTTGTGGCAGCAAACCAGGGTGGTTGCAAACTCAGAAGTATAATGCTGGTGTTGTGTGTTTGTGGCAAGGTGTGTGTATGAATCTGAATTTAAAACCCTATATATTCATGACTCCCAAGTTTCTAGTTCATACTCATTTGAGTAGCAAGGGGTAGACTTTAAGCCTGATATGAACCTTGTAGCATGGTAGCTATGCAACTACCCAGATGGAGGCTGTTCCACATGGCAAGCTGTTTATGTAAGGCAGCTCCCATTATGGGTGCAGGAACTTGAGCCATGCCAGTGTAAGCATTGGCTGTGCAGAGATGTGGCTGAGATCGCTTTATCTTTGCAAGAAGCTGCTTAATGCAAACAGCTGGCCGTGCTGAGCTGCTACTAGTTGTTACGTTCTCAAGAGACTACCATGCTGCTGGTGTACATACAAAACAAGCTTTAGACTGTGGCCTATATCAGACTATCCCTGCAAGGATTTCAGAGTTCCCTCTCTTGGCTCCCCATTCCTTCTGACCCCTGCAGTGGTCATTCCCAGGGTCCCAGGACGCAGGGAGAGGTAAGGAGGCTGGAGAGAGGAGGGCCAAAGGGATGAAATCCTTCCTTCTCCCTGTTCTGCAAGTGCATCTCCACTGAGGCAAGGGCGTGATTTCATGCTCCTGTCCCTCCTCACTCCTGCACAACTGTTCCTCCGTGTGAGAGCTGGAAGGGGCTGCAGGAAAACGGAGGAATGTGTGAAGAAGAGTCCACGTGCCTTCTGTGAACGGGTGATTGGATCTAATCCTGTCTGTCCTGAAAGAACAGCCTTGTGCCATGTTCCGAAATATTATATATCAAATGTTCTAGTCTACAGAGAAAATGGTGGGACATTTGTGCCGATAACATTTGTTCCAGAAAGTTCAGTGTTATGCCAGCTTTGGAGAAGAAAGAATGATTGTGTTATGTCTAGTGGATAATGTTTATATTGACATGCAGCATATGAACATGTTGTATAATGCAGCCCTTGGTGTGTTTTGAAAAGCAAAGCAATCTGGATTTATTCTTTTGTGCTGGACGTTTTAAAATTTTTTTAAAAAGGTTTTGTTTTAAAAAGTGACACTTTTCCCCTCAAATGCTCTCTATTGACGTTTTCTGAACTGGTGGAGAAAGAGACCGCCAGAGGGAGCTGAAGCTCCCTCCTTGATCCCCCACACCTCCCTCTGCTTACATTTTGTGTGGAAAGGATTTGCCCTTTAGTTTTTCTTACTCTGTGATCACAGCCAGGAAGGTCAGGCCAGCTCTGTCTCCCCTAAAGCCCTGCTGTTCAGTACAACACATGGACACTGCCTTCTAGCCACTGCCTCTGGTTTAGAGGCAGAGGAACCTGACAAAGATGTTTGAAGGTTTTTAAACAATGAGCAGCCAGCCAGCCCCCGTTTTCATCAAATGCCAGCTGCCTTGACTCACTTTTCCTCCATGGTCTGTGACTGCAGATGCATTGTGCAAGTGCCCTTGCGATGTCTCCTCTGTTTGCTATAGGGGGCACACAGAAGGAGACTGCTATGGGGGGCACACAGAAGGAAACACTGTAACTAAGGCAGGAATAAATAAATGTCTGTTGTCCGTTAGGTTGGCAGGCTCCCAGTTTGTGTGAATGTAGCATCTGCAGAGGGCCACAGTACTGAGAATCCCCAAGATAACATGTCTCTGCTTTACTTAGTCCAACAGTTATTGAAAGTCTACCAAGTTTGGATAGCCTGAACTTCAGACTCAGGTAGAGTTGAGAGATTCTTTTGTAATTCAGAATCAAGTCCTATTCATAGTATATTTATTTATATATTTGCTTGCTTCATTTATACCCTGTTTTTCTTCCCATCGGGGGACCCAAGCTACTTACACCATTCTCTGTTTTATCCTCACAACAGTCCTTGTGAGGTAGGTTAAGCTGAGAGACTGACTGGCCCAAGGTCACTGGCAAGCTTCCATGGCATAGTGAGGATTTGAACCTGGGTCTCCCAGATCCTAGTATGCCATGAGACACTAAAGGATTGAGATGTCTGCTGTTGTTCTGTCATAGATATATAGATCTTAGACATTTCTTTGTATATACTCTGTATTTTTAAGGCGTTGGGTGGCTTATATTAATATTTACAATTTTAGAGATTTTTTTCAGTGACAGAAAAAAATGAAAAAAATACTAACCCTTTCCTCAAAATAGACTAAAACCCGCCCTAAAATAGCTAGTTTCATTCCTTCCCACAGCAGGTCCGGCAGTTTTTTTGGGAAAGATGGAGTTGCAACTCACAGCAGCTGTTGGTAAGGGGTTTCCTTTACCCCAGCATGACTGCCGTTTTATGAAGCAATGTGATGTAACAGTCCACTTCACATTGCAAATAATAGAAGGACTGTCGCTTTCTTGCCTCCCACACCATTTCATGAAGTGTTCCACTCTTGGGGTGAGAATAGGGAAGGTAATATTGATTTCTCAATTCAAAGTGCGAAAAGATCTAGGAACTGAGCTACATACTCAGATTAATCTTGTGGTTCAGTTCAGAACCCTGCAGTGGGGGCCTGTCCTTGCAAGTAGTTAGACTAGCAGAGAAAAACTGGGGTAAACCTTTTCTAAAATAATGCAAACGGGTTACCATTTGCTACTTGGGTTACCAGTCCCCCAGTGGTAGCAGGGGATCCCCTGCTTTCACCCTCCACTCCCTGCCACTCCAGTCCTTGCCAGTGGGGGGAACAGACCACCTGGAGACGCTCCTGAGGCAGCACAACAACATCACTTTCTGTCAGTGACATCATCACGCCACCCCAAGAGCACTTCCACACTTTGTAGTGGGCTGATTTGGGCCCCAAATGGGCCAAATCAGCCCACTGCAAAGCGCACGTGCACACCTGTGCCTGTGCAATGTCATCTGGGTGATGACATCACCCAGAACTGCTGTCACCGGAAGTGACGTCATCATGCAGCCATGGGAGCACATGTGAGGGACATGGTAAAGGTGAGTGCCTCCCACTGGGAGTATAAGGGGACCTGGTTACCCTGTCTTCTATATATTTAAAAAGCCTCTTCTGCTTTTAAAGAATTAGAATTAGAATTCTAGTGTTGCTCTGTTCCTTACGAGTGTGTGCTAGTTTTCTACATATTGGAGGTTTATTTATTTAGAAGATTTTTATGCTGTCTCGAGAAGGAGTGTGGGAGAGTGGAGACATGTAATCCCTGACCTGAAATCTGAAGATATAGTCCTGTCTCTCAGTGGCATATGCAGTACTTCTAAGGCAGCCTGTTTGTGAAAGTATAGTATTTTAATTGAGACTGCCTGTGATCGACCATACTATTGATGGAAATTAATCCATTTCCTTCCCATCTGCATTTCTTAGATTATGTTGCACGTCAAATTTAAGAAATGGATGTACTACTTTGTTTGATCCAGTACTTAGAAGTCCATTCAAGATTAAACACATTCACAAATAGAGCACAACACTGGTGGCAACTGACATTCTAGCCTTTCTAATCTGCTAATTGGTTCTATTTTTTTTCAGTTGATAAAAAACATCCATTATTATTAGGTTTCATTATGCAGTAATTGGAAATTCTAGAACTGCGCCTTCAATTCACTGGCATTCTTGCATGAAAAGATACCGTATTAAAGAGCAAAGTAGTTTCTTGCTGTCTTCATCTTTCTTCCAGTCCAGGAAATGTGGGCAGCATTTTGCTTCCTTCAGTTATCAGACACTTCCAATGCTTGCCCATAAGTCTTTTCAGTTTGGTTAGGAGAATTTCTGCATGTATATCCTGCAAGTTAAATGCAGTCCATGTCTGGTAGTCCACCAGGTGCTCAATAAGCTTCCTGTATCTAGTGCCTGCTTTGAATGCAGAAGTCATGGACTGGTCACCTACATAGCAGCTGAATTCAGTTTTAATAGGTTACACTTTGTGCTGGCCCACACTATGCAGAAGTATAAGATAAGAAATTTAAGAATTTATAAGAATTTGTGTGGATCCTACATTGAAGTCATCTCCTGTTGCCTTCATGTACAGTCTGGGAAGCCCCAACTGGCTGGACTAATACTTGACATGTGATGCAATAAGCCTCTGTCTTGATCTATTTGTGGTGTTCATTCAAATATCTGTGCAGAAGTCACTCTAATATAAGAATTTTTGACATGTGGGTAGCAGCCCAGTGCCTTATGAATAATGGTATGCCTTTTGTTCCTAAGTGTGAGAATTGAGCTCATATGAGAATGTTATCTAATATTGTCAAAGAAGAGTTGGCCATTCTTTTATTGGCTAGTTGCTTATGTTCAAGTACAACCAGCTGAGCTTTTTCCTGAATGATAGTCTCTAGGGCCCTGATTTAAACATGTGGCTGGTGAGCCCAGCAGCTTCCTTATGTAATCTTGCATGAGTCCAGTGTCTTAGTCAAACCGTACTATATGCATGATTAGTTTGTGTGCCAGGAGCCATAGCTCTAAGGCCACATGGCTACTTTGCCCAGGTTGCTGCACATTTCAAATAAGACCCTGAGCAAAGTCGTACAGGCAAACTTTTTAGCTTGCCAGCCTAATGTTTAAATTGGGTTGAAGAGGGACCTGTCTTCCTCTGAGAAGGTCATGTTCCATTCTGTGGTTGAGCTAGATATTTAGAAAGATCTTCTCACCTCTTGGAGTAGTGAATAGGAGCTTGATTATCTGTCTTACCCTAGATAGCTGCTTTATACAGTCTTTGCTTACATGGACTGGATGTCCAGAGTTTTTCTACAAGTCTTGGTGAGACAAGCTACCCACTGCGAATAAAACACTGAAAAGTACTCTTTCAGCCCACAAAGGAGGAACAAATTTTGACATCCATACCACATCTCTCAAAAAAGAAAACATACTAGGCATGAACTCCTGATTCTTATAAGGTGATACTTTTTTTATCCTAAGATCAGCTTCGGCATGAGAAAATAAAACCCTGGTGTCCTTGTCTTGTATCATCAAATGAAACTACTGCTCTCTCTCTGATAGAGCATGCAGCCGCTCAAGTGGAAGCAGAAAGTATCTCATAGTGTAATTCTGAACTGAGTTAGACCCTTCTAAAGCCATTGAAGTTAATGAACTTAGAAGGGTGTAACTCTGCTTAGATTGGCACTGGCCTATTTTTGAAACCTGTCCAGTCAGCTAACCAGTGCTTCCTGCCCAGTTCAGAGGTCCTGCTATGCTTGTACAAAGAAGCTCTTGCATCTCTGTGTATTGTCAAGTTAAGTTCAAGTTTATTGCTCACCCAATGGGCCCTTACAACGCCCAGTAATTGCATCACAACAATCAGACACGGCCAAACATTCTGAAACCTAATTGGCAGCTCTCAAATATAATGAAAACCATCAAATAAAATTACACTTACAGTTGCTGGCAAAATCAGCAGTCATACCATCTGTCACAACTAAATAACATCACATCTGGATGGAATGATCATGTTTTAATCGATCAATAGCATCATGTATGGTGAAATGGCTATGAATATAGCAGTGCAGATTTTTGCCTCTAACCTTGTTGTGGGGGAACATGTGTCATTTAGTGGGAAGGTACTTGATAGGTGTAATTTATTTGGAGGTACCTGTACCTCAGTAACATAGTATTCAGAAAAAGCCTTCTTGATATGGAGAAAATACATGCCCTCCTTCTGACTTTGCTCTGTCCATACAGCTACTATATTAGACATTTGAAGTAATTAACCTTTACCTTGGAATTTTCTGTGCATTACTTGGATATAGAGAAGGCTCAGTCCTAGTATCCTTTGTTCTTTGATGACCGTATGCACTACTTTATGGACTGGATAAAATTAAGCTAATTACAACTGAATAAATCCCTATAAAATAATTCAGTGTGGTTAATCTTTGAAAGTACTTGTGACCTGATCGTTTAACCTGACCTCAGAGTGCATTCTGAAGAGGCTTTGCCATTTTTCATGGCTTTGACAGAAAACATTTTCAAAGCCCACCTTCGATCATTTTATGGCCCTATCTGGTTCTGTCTGAACTCTGGTTCCAGTCCACTTTTGTCCTTTGGACCGGTTGTTGGTTCACATTTAAACTTTGTGGAATACACTGTATAAACAAATGGGCATTCCTTCCTGGTGCCTGATAATTTTATTTCACAAACCAGACTTTTGGGCTGTCTTCATATTATGTAGTTTCATTACCACAGGGGTGAAATACACACTAATATCATGTAGCACAGTGCTTTCCTGATTGCTCAGACCACAGGTGGAAACTACATGTTTGACTGATCCTCCCTGTCAAGAACCTTCTGCTTTTTGGAAAACAAACATATTAAATAGAAAAGGGTTCTAGCCATATTTTGTTTCTGGCATGTTAATTTTTCACTTGCAAGAGCACTTTATTGAGAGTGAAGAGCATTCATATGTTCTCACCTGTAGTCTGGTTTTCTAGAATAAGCATTAGTTTCAAGTGCAACATACAGTTGTTATTGTTCTGAAATGTTATTGTTGTTATTGTTCTGAAATGCTTTCCTTGCTATGTAGCTTTTGCATTTCCACTTGGAAGATATGTTCCCAGAAGGCTAGCTTGTTTAATCGTCCTTAACAACAAAGAGTCTTGTGGCATCTTGAAAACTAACATTTATTACACCATAAGCTTTTGAGGTCTGCTGCCCATTTTGCCATAAGCATGAAGGTATTGGCTTTTTTGTGGGAGTATGCGCCTGCACACGCAGGTGCAAATGATAATCTGAGTAATTAACTGAAAGACCATGAAATGTAGGAGAAAACAACAAGGCTGCAGTAGATCCTATGTGTACACAAGATGAAAAGAAATCCCCAAAGGGTACCACAAGAACAACAAAGGGTTTAGTGGAACCATAACAACTAACAGATGTCAAACAACCAATGTTTTATTCTTTCGGCTGTCGGGAGACTTCTTGTTGCAGCAGACTGTCAGGGCCTAAACCCTTTGGATTTTGTTCTTGTGTTGTTGTTAGGATCTGTAGGCATCTTTTATATTACACTAGAAACAATGCCTGTTGTGTGAAAAAAATACAGCGGGCTCTAGAAAACTGATTCAGTGGGCCCCCTCGCAGCAGCGAGTGGGCGCTTTGTAGTGGCCTGGAGGCCAGAGTGGGAGGGCACTGAGGGGAGTCGCAGGAAGGAATACTTAGGCTGTCAATTCAGCAGGCTCCTTCCTGGAAGCAAGCAGGTGCTTCATAGCGGCTTCGAGGCCAGAATCGTCGGCAGTGTGCCTGTGCGAGGATAAAAAAGAATCATCGCCAATACGGCTTGCCTTTTATATAGTAGGAAAGCCCTTTGACCCCACTTGTCTGATGTTTTTAAACTGTTTGTATGAGACAGAAAGATATTTTCCAGCTGTAGGTAACAGTCTATCTGTGCATCTGGCAATTCGTAAGCTGCCTTAATCAGAGGAATTGATTCATCTGCTTCAGTATTCACTGCTTTTGCTGGCATTGACTTTCCGAGTACTTAGACTGAAAAAGGTCTTTCCCAGCACCTGCTAGCTGAGCTCGATTTAACTGCAGGTGCTCGAAATTGAACTTGGGACCTTTTTAAATGTCAAGCATATGCTGAGCCACACCTTGAGCTACAAATACTTCCCTTCCATAATTGTACCTCTTGTTGCTCCATATCCTTGCTTCCCAATAGGAGGTTCTTGGTTATAAATGAAGCCTATTTAAAAATATGCATCCATTTATAGTTGGAAAAAGTAAATGTTTCCCCTCTGTCTTGAACTTGAAAACCTAATACCATTCTAAAATAGACATGTGATTCAATGGCTAAATTACTATAGCATATTGAGTGGCATATAAACAAACGCCAACCCACTTGACACATCCCATGGTTACTTGTACAGTAGGAAGGGCATCCATGACCCAAGAGAAGCCTGTAAATTGGCCACCTGTTCACTTAGCAATCTGAAGCGCTGTTAACTCCAACACATCAGGATGATGCATTCGTGGACGGAAAGGGTGAAGGCACAGTAGACTTAGGGCCGCTAATATTAGATGCAGAGATTCTATTTTATCTTTTAAAATCTTTAATGAACAGTTTTGGCTTATCAAGGAACTGTTGAAGTTTATTGTGAAAACTTTCATTCCATTCCCATGTTAAATAATCACACTTGTCAGCTGATAAGAACCAGTTAATTCCTCAGCTTTAACAAGGCAGAAGAGGGTTCTTTTTCTTTTTCCACAGATAACGTTTTCCTTTTGCAAGTCTTTCTCCTTCTGATGAAGGTTATAGTTTGTAAGATATGATGAAAAACTACGCATAAAAAACCAAAATAAACCTTATAAGTTGGAAGCCTGTGAGGAATAATCATTTGGGAAGTCTTCCCCCCACTCCTGTGCCCTAGAGATAAATGAGTAGCTTACTGCTAATTTAGACTCCAACCTTAAGGGTGCTGAGCATGGTTAAAGTTACTTTACCTGTTGAGATTAGAAGTTATGTAATAGAAAGCTGCTCTTCTAGTTCTGAACATGAGCAGTGCAATCCAGTGGGGGACAGGAATGGTGGTGGGAACTTCTCATTCCCTGTATTGTTCATCCCTCACGCCTAAGATTATCCCATCCCTCATTCTGGGGTACTATAATTTTTAGAAGTTCTGCCCCTTTCACAACTTAAAGAATCCGGAAAAGATGCAATTAAGTACACCTGGAAGAAGTGTTTTTTCTTCAATCTTAACTAATCGTCTCTCCCTCTCACCAAACCAGGATATTACTTTCATAGATTAAAACATAATGAATCAGTGGGGGATATTCTGTATGAATCCCCAAACCTCACAATACAGAACCCTCACACTTATTCCTTCTTCAAAATATCAGTTTGGAGATTGATACAGGCATGATGCTTTAAATTAGAGAGTAGAGATGGGCACGAACTGGGAAACCATGCGATTCATGGTTTGTCGTGTTTCATGAACCACAAACTTGCCCTGGTTCACAAACCAGTTCATTCAGTCCGTGAAAATGTTACTTCTGGGTCAGCAGG
Organism: Eublepharis macularius; assembly: GCF_028583425.1. Classification (NCBI taxonomy): domain Eukaryota; kingdom Metazoa; phylum Chordata; class Lepidosauria; order Squamata; family Eublepharidae; genus Eublepharis; species Eublepharis macularius. Next base: position 40,762,537 of record NC_072791.1, read on the forward strand.
AGGTCTGCAGAGAGCCCAACACCCCACCTCCCGTAGCCAGGCTGTCTGCAGTGACAAACCGCTGGTTCATGAACCACAAACCGGCCCGGTTTGTAACGAACTTCAGTTCATATTTCAGTTCATACTCACATCTATTAGAGAGTACTGCTGGAATAGAAGACAGTGTAAAGGTATTAAAAAAGTGAATGCTACATGGTAAATAGACTGGAAATGTTACCTTTCTTCATAGAAGGTAGTGAATTCAACTTAATGGCAGCAAAGCTGAAACGAATGAAGAGTTGTTTTGATTTACACAGTGTGCAAGAACTGCCTATTCTGATATTCTGGAGGGGGTGGAGATTTCAGTGGGTAGCAAATTCATAGCAAGCATCAAATACCTGTTGTTTGATATGTTTGATATTTTCATTGTAAAACAGTCATGTATTTTAGTAATATTTGTTGTGTTTTTAAAAAATAATTATATCAATGTTATTGCATAGCACAAATATGCACCCCTTTTTGAAGTAAAGGCATTGATGCCTTCGGAGTGCATACTTCATAAATCCACCTGTTCAGTCATTTATGATGATAGACGCTCTGTGGGCCTATGCATACTTGCTAGATAATTGTCCATTGTTTTCCCTGCCTAGGTTGCAACAATTATGGTGAAGGATTGGCTCCAAGCTAGGTTGTGAAGCCTTGGTTTGAAGGAAATTTGTGAACCATAGGTTGAATCCCATGTAAACTTTCTGCTGATGGAAGACACTTCCATCAGTGGTCCAGAACTTTCCGTTACTGGGATAGTCAGGATGCAACCCCATAGTTTGTCAGCCACTAAGCAAACCATGCAGTTTCTTCTTTCCCCTAGTCTCACAACTCTCAAAATGATAAACGGGTCTTCAGGAGTAACATAGCTATCCATCTTGATCTGACTCAGCTTGACAATCTAAACCAGGGTCTCCCTAGACATTTGAGATCTAAAACAGGTTTAAGGCAGCAGACTACAGTTAGAACTAACCATAATTGTTAGATAAAAACTGAGTCAGAATGTAAAATTAGTGAACTGTCCACTAGGTGCTACTAGGGCAGAATTACATGTGGTTTAAAACATGTGTATGCATAAGTGTTGCTGAAGACAACCTGGGTAGCTTAAAAGAGGACACAGTATTTGTATTTCAGTTGGAGAAAACATAGCCACATCATCAAGTATAATGTATTAATGGCAATTCTGGCCATCTTTTTGTAGTGATAGTCTATACAAAGTATTACACAAGCTTGTTTTTATGGATATATAAAATGTATTGGACCTACCTCTTCATGCTTTCTCATAATGTCTTCTTTCTTTGCAGGAGCGCATAGCGGCATTAGAAACAGTAAGTTTTTTGTTACTTTATTTCCAAATCAATTGCAGTTCTTACACGCATTTTTTTTTAATAAAGTCTCAAACATAAAAGAAAATAGGCCTGGCATATTTGAAAATAATTTTCCAAATTGTAAACCAAGTTCTAAGAGCTTGTTTGCCAATTGGCTACGATAAACCGAAAAATCATGTAAAAAGCACAGTATATCAACATGAGGTCACTTAATATGGAAATGTGCTGGTAAAGTCAACCATATTTTAAAGGTCAACTGGAAGTATAAATTAGGCAATGCTTTAAATTTGTTTATACTTGAAAACAACAAGTGTGCTTAAGTTTGGATTTTACCAGAAATTAAATAACATTGCCATAGGGAAGCTGAAGTCATTGGGCTAGTTATAAAATGGCAGGGAGGGGCAAGATGAAAAATAAAAAATGAAGCAAATAAACTGAAGGCTTAGCTGCTGATTTTTGGAGTTTTACAGTCCCAGTGTACCTTTTTCTTTCCAGGATGGAGTTCACGCAGATGCAAGTATATCAACAAATGTAATGTAACTCGTTGTGCCTTTCTACTCAGAGAGTAAATTTGAGGGTATTGCTTCAAAATAACAGAATGGATGAATAGGAGCGTGCATATGTGCACAAATATTGGTTGATGATGTTGCACTGCACTTGGATTTTTTAAAAAAATCATGTGAATAGAATTGTCAGCTAGTTCCCTAGCTCCGTGTGCTGTTAGCATAGTGGTTAAGTGGCTGGGTTGCAAGTCAGCACTCTACTGGTTCAAATCCCACTACTGCCATGAACTCAGCAGGTGGCCTTGGATAAGCCACTCCTCTCAGCCCCAGCTCCTCAGCTGTAATGGAGTGATATAACACTGACCTTGTTCACTGTTCTGAGTGGGGCACTAATCTGTCAGCAGGAGCGGCGCCAGGATTTTCAGCCAGGCGCACGCATGCACAGCCTGCGTGATGACGTCACGTGTGATGTCATCACAGCGTGCACACAAGCCGGCCCAATTGCTGTGGCAGGTGGCTGGGACAGCGTGCGGGTGGCCTCACAGCTCTCCCGCTCAGTTGCCCTGCGCTGCCCCAGACACCTGCCTGCGGCTGCTGCGCCTGGCTGGGGTCATGTGTTGGCAGCGGCGGCAGTGTGGGACGGGAGGGCTGGGAGGCTGCAGCTCCATGGCGTGCACTCCCACCCCCAGCGCCCCCTCCAGCGCCCCGCGCCCTGAGGCAACCACCTACCTGGCCTCAATGGGCACACCAGCCCTGTCTGTCTGGAAGAATGGAATATAAGTGCAGTTATTATTATATTTTAGTATTCTTAACTTCTCAAGTATTACTGGGAGCAGGAAAAAACAAATATTCACTATGTATCAGAGTAATATTGGCCCAGGGGTGGGGGGAGGGGGGCATTGTGAGTTTTAATATGGTTCAGATAAATTTTGAGTTGGATACAGCACAAAGTTTCCTCTTGCACTAGAGTTCTTGTGCAAGCAGAAACACAAGTAAAGGACTGTAGTATCTGCTTGCCCTAATCAGAATTACTGTATCTCCACATGCATTTCCGCTTGCCCAAGATCTTGTGCAACCAGTTTCTGGGCATTATAATATACAAGTGGGGAACTCACAAAGACTTGCAGAGGGCATCTTACTTTTCTCTCACTTTGCTTCCCTTTTCCTGCTTCCTTTTCTCCTTTCCCCCCACCAGCCAACCTACATTTATCTCCCTCCCACCCACCCACCCCGCCATCAGCTTTCATTCCTTCCCTCCCTCTTTCTCTGGAAGAAGTTCCACCCAGGTGCATGGTGCCAGCCCGGCCACCCAGGTGGGTCAATATTTATGGGACCGGCCATGCTGGACCCAGTTGCACAGTGGGGACTTGTGGGGATCACCTTACTTCCCACTGTGTCCAAGTCCCACACTGTTTTCTTCTCCTTGCAGCCCCCATATCCTCAACATTTTCCTGTTGTCTTATCTGCTTCTCAACCACCAACCCACATACATTTTATCTGCCCCTCATCTGCAGATATTTTTATTATTTACCTAATTGATAACCCACCTTTCTCCCCAATGGGGACCCAAAGCGGGTTACATCGTTCTTTTCTCTTCCATTTTATCTTCACAACAACAGTCTGAAGTAGGTGTGACTGGCCTAAAGTCACCCATTAAGCTTCCACAGTAGAGTGAGGATTCAAGCCTCCATCTCCTAGATCGTAGTCTGAAACACTAACCATTATACCCCCCTCACACATTATACCACAATGGCTTGCTTCGGGCATCTGTTGTTAAGCCTGGCCTGGGTTAGTCACGCAAGTTTTGCGGTAGCAAGTTTTGACTGATGCCAAGAACTGAAGGCTGTCATTACTATGCATGGTTGCCTAGCAATGATCACTGAGGGCATTTATTTCTTAAAGGTATGGGTGCTACTTCTATTACATTGGGATTTTAACCCCACCCACATGTGTTTTGTTTGTTTTTAAGATTTCAAATTTTCCTGCAAACCAAGGCTTGTAGGAAGTCTGTCTTGCTTGTAGGAAGTCTGGCTTGTAGGAAGCTTCAGGCTTGTAGGAAATCTGTCTCATCAATTCATGGCTTCAGTCTCCAGATTTAAATATCCACAGACTTTGCCACATTAAGAATTAGATTTATTGACGATGACAGGGAGGAAAGTGCTGAGTGTTGCACAATATCTTGCACAGACAGAACTACACGAACTCAATTTATGTTTCCACTTGTGCATTCATTCTTTCTCTTAAACATTCCTTCCTCTTGAGAACTTATATTCTCCATGCAATCAAAATGTGTGATTAGTTTTGTGTCTTACACTGTGCTGTGATTGTGTAAGCATGGCAGGGAAGCAGTGAGGGGCAGTTGTGTTTTTTTTCATCTCCCATTGTGTTCATTGGTATTTTGCTGATGTAACTATATGTTGGCACCTGGGGCAAGGACAAAGACTTGAGAGGCTTAGGAATCTAGAAACATCAAAAAAGAAATGATAAATATTCTCTATTTCCCACCTTAACTAGTTAATGTAAAAACTCCCTCTAACGTCTTAGTGAATTATGAGATTTCATAAACTGAATAAAAACCTTGTTGTTTCATTGCTTTTAAGTATTTGGTTTTCATAATTATGAAAAGCTAGGTGTATTCTACATGATGCATGTAATTTCGATATTCGAGTGTCTACTAAAAGGGGCCAGTTCAGATGGAAAATGCTTTCTCTTTATGTGGGTTGTGAGTGCTTGAGATCATCTTGCCGGAAAAACATGAGGGAAAGGATATAGTTATACAAACACTGGTAGATACAGTGGCAGTGATTTGTATAAACACAGCACTTCACAAGTATTTCTGCAAGGAATGGAGGAAAAGCACTGGCCATTGGTGTGAGCAGTCTGCCTAGCTCTCCACCATTTTAATATCTGCTTATGATTGAAGGAAATCATAAGGCCTTAACTAATCCACAGTAAGCAAACTGCCGAACAGGGCAAAATGTTGCTGTCTCCCGTCTGGGAGACTGCACATGCCATGCGAATGGAATGCCAGGTGATTAGATGCCATTGACTCCGACCCACCCAAGCCTTGGAATGTGTAGCTCTTGAGACAACTCCCCTTGGACATTCCAATCTCTTCCCATTGATCACAACCCCAGCTAAAACCCTATCCCTCAATCTAGAGCCATCAATCAACTCTGATAAGTTTCAGTTCTTCCTGGCAACATTTAATCAAAACACTAAATTCATCAGCCAGATCAGAAGGCACTTAATTAAATTTACAGTTTCTTTGTCAGGCACTGGGAGCAGGCAAGCTAACTCCTTTCTCCCACCCTGGCAGGTCAATCAAGGTTACTCAAGTCTTTTGTCCATCGCAGGAGACAACTACTTAGGTCTGTTTCAAGGGCTGAAGTCACTCTCCAACCTCAGGCCCATTTTGCCCTATAATTACTCTAGCTTTGCTGCAGCCAAAGTGTGCATACTCACTTGGATCCAAGTGCCGTACTCTCAGAATCCCTCTGTCTCCAGCAAGGCATGCTGGTCATCTGAGTCTTTCTTCCTCCGCAGACCTCTCTACTCCTCTGATAGGTAACTATTACCTAAATCCTACAACTATTCCCCGTCTTCTTACTGCCTTTCCTAGGACTCTTGTATGCCTGTGATTTTTATATTTTGCCTCTTGCTGTGTGTTTGAGTTTCCCATTTAAATAAAAAATACTCTTTGTTTTGGAAAACACCCATCTCATCAGTTTTCTCAGGGAGGGGACCTGGTAAAAATTGGTCAAGGATCTCATTTATTACTGCCTCTCACAGCTTTCTCCTTGTTTGCTAATTCCTCAACTCACAAGGAGACCCATTCTGGTAACATTGGCACTTGTCCAAAGATTCACTCCTTTGTGTTTGAGTAAGTCACACTGAATATTTGGATCCTAATTTGTCCCAGAGGGTGACCACTGACCAGTAAAGAATACATACTCATGAATTTCACTGAAATGATTTACTAGGCACAGAATAAATTATAAGCAAAGAAAAGAAACATAAACAAAACACAATGCATGAAGAAAGACAAATTTGACATGTTGACAGTAAAATAAAATCATAAAGAAAATTGCAAATAATTATATACCAATAAGATGTACTCTAGCCTACCCTCCTCCTCATCTTCAACCCTTCTAGTTAAAAAAAAACCAGAGAAGCGAAACCATCTAACAGTGCAATCCAGTACTCCAGTCTTGTCGATACTTTTGAAAACATTTAATTCAACACTTAGAGGTACTGAAAATTAAACAATAGAAACAATAGAATGTACTGAAACAATAGAATGTACTGGAGAATCCTTCAAGTGCACCTCTGCACATGGTTTGTGGCCACATACTTGCTGTCAAAAGGAGTGGCCATGTGCTGTCTTCAAGAGGAGTCTTGTCTCCTGCATAGCTCCCTCTTAGGCCATGTCGTCAGAGATCAGAAGTGTATATATAGAATTCATTCATTCATTCATTCACATCATAGATGTGAATGCAAGATCACAGAAAATCCATTCTGGCTTGATAATTCTGTATCTTGACAGACTAAAATAAGAGATGCTTGAACACTCACCAGCTCCCCTAGTACAGTGCAGCCAGCAGATTCCATGTATGCATATTCCCCCACAGCCTGATGGGAGGTCCCAGTTCTCCTTCACAGACCTATTATCACTGTGTGCCATTCCACAGTCAGCCAAGCATGAGCAAACTAGTCAGTTATTTATATACAGTATGATTTTTAAAGGCTTATTGTTCAGTGCTCATCAAAGCTTCTGCTGTCAATGTTATTTTGCACATACTTTTTTTGCATAGCCTTATGGGGGTCATAGGTTCCTTCTCTGCTGTATCATTTAATAATCTTTCCCAACCTTCCATGGCCCTGGAGAAGAATCTGTTTCATCTTTCACTGCACAAAGCTCAAGATGGATAGCCGTGTTAGTCTGTCTGTAGCAAAGAGCAAGAGTCCAGTAGCACCTATACGACTAACAAAATTTGTGGTAGGGTATGAGCTTTCACGACTCACACAGTTGGTATCTGAAGAAGTGAGCTGTGACTCATGAAAACTCATACCCTACCACAAGTTTTGTTAGTCTTATAGGTGCTACTGGACGCTTGCTCTTTTCAACTGCACAAAGCTGTACCGTGCACTGAGTCTCATGGCTCTCTGAAATCAAGAGACTGAAGGATCAGCTTGTGGGTGATCATGGCTGTTGTAAGTTGTATGTTTGCTGCAAACTTTTCAGCACCCCTAACTTAAATATGAGAATGTGGCACTGCATGTTGGATTCTATTATTCAAAAAGGGCGTATGTTTCCATTTGTTTGCCTGTCTATAAGCTGCTACTACTATTGCCACCAATTTCTCAGTACAGCTTTTGAAAGTTGAAATAGAGTTGATTTGCACCCAAACCCTTCTACATTTCACATCATGAAGATCTGAATAAAATCCTTGCCTCTTTGCAAACCAGCCCAAGGATTTCAGTGTTCTTCATGTCACAAAGAAATTGTTGCTTGTTCATGATTTCTGAAGTCAACCATGGTGTCTTTCTGAATTGGGCTTGACAAAATTCTAGAAGGATATTGTTGAAATTGGAGTGGGAGACCAGTAGAGGATTAGGGTGGTGATTTTTGCCTCCAGAAAGCCCCATTTTCCAATGTTTAGAGGTCAGGAAGTAAGTTTCAAATTAGCCCGCTTGAGTAGTCATCATTCTTGTTGAACTGCCTACCTTTATGATCTTGCTCTGTCTGCTTTCCAAGGTACAAATAAAACACTGCTCTTTGATATTGCAATGATAATGTGAGTATGTTTTACAAATTGCTGAGGACTAAAGCTAGGTGAAAAACTTTAATTACAGAAAAATTGGCTTTTCTCCAAAGAGAGAGAGAAACCTTAGTACAAATCTTCACTGTGAGGAGCTATAATTGTAGCTGCCATTCTTCATTTCTCAGTCTAACAAGAGTTCTAAAATCTACAGACCTGCATACAGTAGCCTCTGGCAGGAAAGGAATTTTTGGGGGTATGGCATGCATATCTTACAGTTTTTTTAAAGGGAGGCTCTGTGTTCAGGCCTTCCAACTTTCTTTAAGAATATTGTGCTCTTTGTATACAGAATGGTTGTTTTTCTTCAGATGTGCATATTCAGGAGTCGGAAGATGCCACTGAGCTATGCAGAAGGCCATTTATATGTTGTGTCTAGTGCAGTATTTTAAGAAACCGTCCTACAATCATGCTTTTAAGCACATTCATTCTAAAATTACCTTTAAAAAGTTTAGATATTTTCCCCTGTGCTATGATATGCATTACATTTGCAGGGTTAAGTACATAGTACTAAAATACAAAGGCATACATTTTATTAGATGCTGACCATATTCGAGGAGTTAGTAAGGACACAGTTTAGGATGGGAATCGGAGCAAGTCCTAATTTAGGTTACTGTTAACTTCTTGATCTGCAGTAACTTGATGTGAGAACTTTCAACAAGTCATGGCACTTCAGTATGTATGCTTGTTTTATCTATACATGGAGACTAATATATCCTTTTACTTTACCTTCTGAATTTAGTCATCTAATCTTTTTTCTTATTCTTTAACATTACCTAATAAAATATTGTTAGGCTACAACAATGGTAAACTGCAAACAAAGTCTTATGATTTTTAGGGAAATTCATGGAGGAAATGCTCATGAAAGGCAAGAAAACGTTTATCATTGCTTGTTTTGCATCTCATCCAAACACAGCCTCTTGTGACTTAAATAATCTTTCCTTCTCTAGGGCCCTGTGATGTAGAAACTTTCCTTAAGCCTTGCCTGAATGAAAAACCTGGGATTCAGATGAGTCATATCTTACGGGGCTACATAGAACTATTCAATCATATAAACACTGACTATAGCAAACACTGGTTTGCGCTAACAGACCCTAGCATGTTTTATGCCTCTTCACTAAACAAAGTTTGAAGCCTTCTTCCAGGCTAAGGAGCCTCCGTGCAACTTAAATGACCCATCTATAGAAGAGCCTTTAAATTGGAAGAAGATTCCCTATCCTTACTTAACTTGGAAGATACAAAGGAAGGATACATGTCAGTGTGATTTCTTAAAACAAACGCTGCAAAGTCCAGACAGAGGTCCGTGAAGTAATAGTCTGTTGAATGCTAGTTGATAATCTATTGAGGACTGACAATAGGTAGTATTACTATTGTTTCCTTCTTTTCTACGGTTGAACTTTTCCCCCTGTTTAAATAAACTACTATATTTACCCCAGGGGAGTTTATATGATCATGAATGTGAAGTGGGGTGAATTGCACTTGAAAAGGGAGGCATACTTTTAATATTGTGAAAATATGTTTTTATCCCATCCAAACACATCTGGAGTCTAGACTGAAAGTTCAGTTATTTTGGCTTTTAATTCTTTTCTTTCTTAGATTCTGATGCCAACAAATGTTTGTTTTAAAATTCCTAGTGGTTTAACCCTCAATAAAAAAGGCTATTTTCTAAGATAGAATTTATTTTTTTTACTCAACGTGCATATGGCTGATGTACACAGCCTCTTTGCAGGACAAAATTAAGGTTGACTTGATCCATGTACCAAATTCTTCTGGCAGGAATTCTTTATATAGCTGCAAGTTCACCAGGCCTTTCAATCACTTATTCCTGCATCTGTTCTTGGGTCCACTTTAAGCTCACTTTACTTTTTTGGTCTTTTATGGATGTACTCCCCCATGCCTTAGATTTCTGAGGAATCTGATTCCTGCCATAGCATACATTTTTCATCCTCCTTTTACTGGTCTCTTCACTCCTCCTCAGTAGAGGCCTCCTCTCAAAATTAGAGTCATCTAGAGGTCTGTTTCTGCCAGACTTCGACCCTAACATCAGTCCCTTTCCAGATCCTGCTAGAATTTCTGTGGCTGATCGCAGGAAACATTCCTAAGTTTTGTCGAAGGCTTTCACGGCCGGAGGATGATGGTTGTTGTGGTTTTTCCAGGCTGTATTGCCGTGGTCTGTGACACTGAGAGATCCCTGTCTTTTGGTGCTACACCTCTGATGCCAGCCACAGCTGCTGGCGAAACGTCAGGAACTACAATGCCAAGACCACGGCTATACAGCCCAGAAAACCCACAAAAACCATCGTTCTCCGGCCCTGAAAGCCTTCGACAATACAGCTCTGAAACCATTTGGCTAGCTATAAGATTTGCTGCATTAACCAAACTTCAGCAGTATGACATTGTTCTAGGTCGTGTCCATTTTAAACTATTCTGGAAGCTGGCCTAAGTACATTCAGTAAGTGCAATCACTTCTTTATATTTTGTTGTAATAATTTTTATTTTCCTGTAAAAGAGGAGAAAAATATAAGCATATATATCATATATGACAGATACTAATTTCTAAAAATGTCTTTTCAGCACCAGTGTTTATAATATATATTCCGATAGTTAACGAGCACACATATAATGGATATTACATCACAAAAATATGTCTGTCTTACAACAGCTGTTTACAGTATGTTTTCCAGTAATTAATAAGCACATTTCATTTCATATGTCTGGTGGTATACAGCCACTAATATATCTTCATATTCTCTCAGTCAGTTGGTACTGTTCTACAGCAACAATAATAATTTTTCACACATGACTGGCGAAAAGTGGTACTGTATCTGATTCCAGAGTATTTTCGCCGCTTCTTACTAATCCCAACTTCTCCAATGTAAAATAATTATCATTTTCAATTCAATAACGTTGTCAGTGTATCAGAGATACTGTGTCACCAAAAGTTAACGGAGTTACTTCCAGAATAGCCTTCCAAGTATTATTGTTCTTTTGACAGTTGCTCCAAATCAGTAACATCCAGATATTTCAATGATCAAGTTACTCAAGGACTGAGAAGTCAGCCTGTTCTGGAGGAGGATATATTCGTCCTGAAGAAGCTTGTTTGTAGCTTGGAGCTGCAGTAGTTGGAAGCTCAGGTCTCCTTGGTGGCACATCGCACCTTTTATCAGCTTCAGGTGATACACTGTTTACGGCAGTTCCTTTAAAAGTATCATCTGGCTACAATGATCCATGCTCTGATCACATTAAGGTTAAATTACAGTGAAATGCATTATGTGGGGCTGCCTTTGAAAACAGCCTGGAAATTTCCATTGGTCCAAAATGCAGGGATCAGGCTATTGTCAGGGGCCGGATACAGGGAAAGATCTGCACAGGCTGCCTCTTCATTTCTGGACAGACCCCTTAAATAGCTTGGGACTAGGATACCTGAAGGATCGCTTCTTCCCATTCTGTCCAGCTCCTCTGTTAAGATTTCTTTGCCCGCTTCCCAACTTGCAGGTGTGAGGTAGGGGTGTTGCCTGCTCTAAGTTCGGAAATCCCTGGAGGTTTGGGGTGGGGGGGTCGAGCCTGAAAGAAGGTTAGGAAGGGAAGGGCTTCAGCGAGATATAATACTATAGAATCCAACCTCCAAAGCAGCCATTTTCTCCAGGGGAACTAATCTCTGTCATCTAGAGATGGTTTGTAATTTCAAGAGATCACTAGCCACCACCTGAAGGCTGGCAACCCTAGGTGAGTGACAACCAGAGTCAGAGCTTTTTCAGTGATGGCACCTCATCTCTAGAATGTCCTCCCTCTTTGAGGCTCATCATGCAACCAGGCCAAAACATTTCTTTTTACCCAGGCTTTTAATTTTAATTGGTGGTGCCTGTTCTGGCCTGCTATTCTCTCCTCCCGGTATCTATGCTGACAGTGCAATAAGCCATTTGGGGATTAACTCATTTAACCCTTCCCTTCTGGGCAATGCAAATGACGTGTGCTTCAGACTGGATCACGGCCTAGATCTTTAGATTCGGCCTTTGAAAAACAAGCCATCACCATTAACTTTTCTTGGGGAGTCAAAGTTTTGATCACATTCACAGACCTTAATTTTACGTAATATATTTCAGCTGGAACTTTTGAAAAAGCCGTGATACCTTTGCTGCAATTTTTTTCTTACAAGACGTACTCATTACCAAATGTTTATATATGAACAACTCATGTTGTTCCCACAAGGAAGAAGCCACTCAGATTAATTTAAAAGACTGAAGGATTTTTACCAGACAGGAGATGCTACAGTTGGACATCTGTTCATATATTTATTCCAGTAAGTACATATCTCCAGAGAAATGTATTTCCCATTCAACAATTTATTTCTGTTGTCTACATATGGGAAAGTTTTTAAGGGTATGAAGATGAGGTCCTGCTCTCGAGAATATCATAAATTCCTTTCTTAACAGAACTGTTGAACTATCCAAAGTATTTGAGCGGCCATGTAATATTATAATGCAATATTTCCTTATCACCTCCAAAGAAAGGACTGTAGTGTACAATATAGAAACAAAGGGAGGAATCTAGGGCAGGAACAGAACAATTTGACAGAATAATTTTGATTTGTTTTGTGTTCTGTTTTGCCCCAGAAAGTTGTTGCTAAGGGTCAGGACATCCTCCCTCCCTTCCTCTTACATGGGCCGATGTCAAGTTTGTGACACTTCTTATATTAGCACCTGAAATCTTGTCCATGAACTCAGTCTGATTCAGAAAGACATTTAACTTAAATGGGACTCACACAAGTATTCATCCCATACTTTTGTCCAAAATTTGATTTCTTATTTTTTATATTTTTGTTAACTCTGTAGCCCACTGAACTCCACAAGATGCTGCTGCTAGGGAATAGGGGACCCCAAGGAACTGTATGAGGGGGGTCTGCAACAGGAAGGAGGAATCAGTAGAAACTGCCAATGTAGTCTATCTCCAACCTACTGTCTGCAATCGTTAAGCCCTCTCACATTGCATTGTATTCTAAATACTGAATAAAAAGGCATTATGTGGCACCTTAAGAATCCACAGATTTATTAAAGCATGGGCTGGAGCCCACTTCATCAGATGCAGGCAATGGATTCTCAGTCAGCAGAGGGAAATAAATCAGTTGTGAAGTGGAGTTAAGATGCCACAAAAGAATTGCCATTTGTGACACTTCTATGCAAAGCTGCAAAGTATACAAAAGCACAGTAACCATGCGCAGCAGCTGTAATTGATGATATGCTACAGAATTATAGTAAACACTTTAACACCTGTAGTGGCCAAGAAGAATGTTGGCTCTGATTAATCCCTGGTTAAGGTAATGAAATTTATTGATGTCTTCTAATTCAGCAGCTTCTCACTGGAATCTCCCCTTGACATTTTGTTTTAAGCATGGTGATGTACAGGTCAGCGAAATGATGTCTTGGTAGATTGAAGTGCTCCTTGAGTTTACAAAATTCTTGCAGATACTTAATATCTGCATTGTATTAAACCTTTTCTGAATTCTTCCTCATTAAATTCATGCCATTGCAGTATACCGGTCAGAATGCCCGACTATGATCTGGGAGACCTGGGTTTGAATCCCCAGTCTGCCATGTAAGCTTGCAGGGCAACCCTTGAACAGTCATACACTATTAGCCTAACCAACCTCACTGGCTTGTCGTAACGGTAAAATGGAGGAGAGGGGAACAATGTAAACCACGTTGGGTCCCTGTTGGGTAGCAAAGCATGAAGTAAATGAATAAACTCTTGTCTCATGAGTAACTCTCATTTCTGAATCGGTTTAATGTTTTGTCACATTGCTGGATTCTGCATTCCAATTTATTATCTCTCTCTGTCTTTTGCTTAATTCATAATATGTATCTTTATGAACATAAAGTAAAATCCCATATAATACATTTACTAGGCATTTACTGAGCATTCAGCAAGTGAGATTACTTTATTTAATAGTTCAATCTACTACTGGTTAATCAAACATGGATGTCTTAAGATTGTTGACAATGCAACACATCATAGGGAAGCCTTGACAGCTTCATTATCGGCTTTAAGTTTCCATCTTAAGTTTTGAACTTAAAGCCCCACTCCAGAGTATATGATTGAACAAATATGGGCTAAATATTCAGGTTAGGCCATAATGAAAAATCCCAATTATTTCTTACTATTTGTTTATGACAATTGTTCCCATCCTAATCCTTTTGTTCCTTTAAGAAAGAAAAATGTAATAATATGGAAATAGTGGGACTGGTCTCCTTCAGTGACTCTGCTAAAAGACTCTTCATTTAGTGTATCCCTTGTGCATGCAATGCTTTTCCCTGTCATGCTGGAAGCTTAAACTTCTGCACTGGAATCATTGGTCTGAGAGGCGTCCCTCCAGCCTTTTCCACAACAAAACTTACCAAAGGTGGGGGCAGACAGCCCTGTTTTCCAGTCCAGTCCATTGCTGAAGCTCGTCAGTCCCAAAGAAGTTGCAGCCTTGATCTAGGTCCACTGATTAGCCTTGCTACTCTGGTAAGATGTTAGGAACACTGGTTCTACCTGACCACTGTTGGAAACAATACTCTGGACATCATGGACCCTTGGTCTGATCTGGCAGTTCTCTTCTTACTATCTTTTGTATTTTGTAAGGATGACCTGGATGGCCCAGGCTAGCCCAGTCTCATCAGATCTTGGAAGCTAAGCAGGGTCGGCCCTGATTAGTATTTGGATGGGAGACTACAGAGGATGACCAGGGTCACTACGTAAAGGCAGGCAATGGCCAATCACTTCTGTTTGTATTTTGTCTTGAAACCCTATGGGGGCGCCATAAGTTGGCTGCAACTTGACAGCACCTTACACACATACATGAGGAAGTGGGGTGGTAGATTGGAAAGTTAAGGAAGATTTTTTGACTTCAAAGTTGATACTTGTCAGTTGCCACCAGACTTCTGTCATTTTGCCATGGTAATCACTTTGTGAAAAGCACCCCAATCTGCTCTTACACTTTGGCACAGGATAGTCAGCAGTTTCTGGAAGGAACCTTTTGAGGATTCAGAGGGGCATGAGCACTGGACACTTTATGCGTCTCACACAGTCTTATTTTTGATGCATAACTTAACAGTCCATTTGAAAAATATCCTTGTTGGGTCACCTTTAACATTACGTCTGTTAGCCTAGTTGTAACTAACTGCCTGCTCAAATGCATTACTGTCACTTTAAATTATGGCTACATTTCATCTCCTTATGGATTATACTCTGGGGATTTCTTAGCTGGTTCCTAAGTCATCTTTAATTTTTAAAAATACTTGCAGCCTACAGGCAGTCACTTGTTGTACCTAGCTTGGGGGAGGGGGGGTGCATGATTTTAGCCCTTGTTCAAGACACTGGAGTTGTTTGTTTCCACTGTGTGTGCATTTCAGATGTATTAAATATAAAACCAAACCATAGGAATAACATAGACAAGCCCAACTTGTTTTATTTTTGTGTTTATCACTGTGGTTTCAGGACTAAAAATAAAACGCAGCGTCTGACTTTGATTTGGACCTGTCCCGCGGGACAGCCCAAAACTGCCTATCACTGCAAATGCATCAATATAAAGGGGATTAACTGTTCGCATGCTCTTTAAACATCAAAGTGTTTATATGAAGTCATGGAAAATGAGTAATTTGTTTTATCATTCTCTCTGAGAACATAGAACACCTCTTAGAAAGTACATAATCTTTTATGTTAAGAAAACACAAAAAGATTAATAGCATTTGGTCCGTGATGGAACAGTAAGCTTTTAAATAAATTACTATCAATGTGGCTTTTACTGGTGCAACTGGAGTCCCCCCTTCACACTTATCAGATTCATCAGAGCAGTGTATCAGTGCCCTTTGTTCCCTGTTAAATAATGAGCAGAAAGACATTGCTGTCTTCAGGATTAGTTGTATGCATTATGGCACATCGTTTGCAGTTTCTGGGAAATAATTAGCAGTACTTAATTGCCCTCTGTGTCAGGTGTTCCCACCATCCTTTTTAGCATTTTGTTCTGCATGGCTAAGCCTCTCCCTTTGAACAGAGAAGAGCGGAGTCATTAATGATACAAATATGGCATTTGATCCATATTAAGGAGGTAGCTGTGCATGTTGCTAAGTTATTGCTGCGCCACTTCCATGGGTCAGCTAATAATGCTACTTTTTCTTTCCTTTCACTGGCTTTTTTTTCTCCCATTCTTTTTCATCTTTATGCAAATAAAATTCTGTCACCTTATACCCCTGATGATACTGTGTTTATATATTGTGATTTACAGATATCACATCAAAAGATGTAGGTGTGCTCATGGATCTTCCCCACAACAGAGAGGCAATACTGGTATGCTACTGAGCAAGCAGCTGGCATAAGAAAAGAGAAGTCTTGTTGCACTTTAGAGATTGTCTCATTTTGATTCTAGCATATGGTTTTGTAGACTAGAGTGCTCTTCCTCAGATGCATGTGGTACATCCTCACTAGGCAGACGTACATATGCAAGGTTATGAAAAGGAAGTTGTACCACTGCAGGGTCAAAGCTCCATGAAATGCAGGAAGTACAAGGTGAGATGTAATTGAGTGAAATTAAATTATAATCCTGAAAAATGCAACGACCATTCATAAAAGTGTTGATAATATATCCTCCCTAGTTTTGCTAAGCTGGCTGTGATGTATGGGTAACCACAGGTCCTTTAAAGTCTGTAAAAGATTGTTTCAAAGTTCTGTGCTTCAGACATAGTTTTGCCAGCTTGCATATAAGATCTCTACTGCGAGTCTTGTATACTAACAGATTTCAATTCTTAATCATGTCTCTAGTACCTTGTTATGCAGCAGAAAGTTCCAAATTATATAACACCTGGAAAGCTTATGAAAGTCATGTAGGCAGGCTGCACACAAGTATCGGACCTGAATTGGTCCATTTGCTTGTAACGCAAAATACTAGCTGCCACCTGTTGTGTTGGAGAAGTGTTAAATGGCTCCAGAAGCCTCTCTACACATTAAAAAAAATTCAGTAGAAACCTGACCTTTTACAGGTCGAACTTAGGTTGGTTTAATTTCAAATATATCTGATGCAGAAAAAATACAATATAGGTTTTTGGTGTGTGGTGGGGCAGGGGGCGCTTATGTTCAAAGCTAATAGAGTTCTTTTCATGTGGCAGACTGTTCCCTGAAACACATTGTCCCTTAGAATGACTGCCAAGCATTTGAATTGGTTATTCTTTTTCACGCAGCTAGCTTTTTCACACAGCTAGCTCACTGAAGGCTGCAGAGAACTGTTCCCTGAGAAACTGGTGTCTCATTCAGTGATCCCTCAACCTTTTGAGCCATGATGAAGACTAGGGCCACAAATTATTCTGTGAAGAAGCAGGAAACCATCTTGCCATAAATTAATGGAGTGGGAAATCCAGGCTTTGAAGAACATAAATGAGTACAGCTTCTTTGTGTGGGAGAGGCACAGCTCATGGGCACCTCTGAGTAATTTGTTATATGTACAAGAAAAGTTATAGAAGGATGTTACAGGGGAACTCTTATTCGACCATTTTACGATGGAAAGCCAGTTGTACATTACTACTTGCAGCGAAGTTTTTTTCCTAGTAAGCGTAGGCAGGAACTTCTAATGTTTTTACTGTTGGAATAAGAATCAAATTATGTATGCTGATTAATTCTAATTACATGCCCTATTTCTGTATTACTACGACTCAAGTGAGAGGCCTGAATTCACACACACAAACACTCGTTTCTTTGCTAAAGATACCTTAGCTTGCATCCTATGACATTTCTCTCCTCATGCTTCTGTCTGGCCGCTGCAGAGGCTGACCTTCATGGGGATGCTTGCCTCCTCTGCCACTAGCACTTCTGTCTGGCCGCTGCAGAGGCTGACCTTCATGGGGATGCTTGCCTCCTCTGCCACTAGCACTTCTGTTTGCATAAGATCAGTGTTTTTCAAGGTGGAAATGCTAGTAGCAAAGGAAGCAACCAACACGGTGGAGGAATGCCTCTACAGCAGCTGGAGAGAAGCTGCAAACAAGACTTCCTGCTTTGTTTAGCCCTCCTCCTGTTGGGGGGGGGAATGTAACCCCCCCCGCTCTGGTTCCCATCAGTTGGTTCATTGGGTCATCTGGTTACCTTCTCCACCCCGTGGGGTGTGTGTGTGTGTTGGGGTTAAGAAAGTATATAGAAAGTATAGCTGCCTTTCAGGGTGGTGTTTTTCTTGAATTGAATTTATGTCTGTATTTATGATTTTATTGTTGGTTTCAACTATCATTGATATCCGCCCTGAGCCCATTCGTGGGGAGGGCAGAACATAAATTGAACCAATCAATCAAGATGGCCCCTTACCTTGATCTGGCCATGTGGATCCCTGCCATGGCTAACATAAGACTGAAACATTGCAATGTGCTTTACATGGGTCTGCTCTAAAAGACAACTCAAAAACTCCATTTGGTATAGAATGCTGCTCCTGGCTACTATTGGGCACTAGATGGAGCATGCAGGTCATATCCATTCTACAGACATACCATTGGTTATCGATGAGTTACCAGGTTGAGTTAAAGTTTAAGTCCTTAATGGCCTTGGACCCACATACCTGCAAGACCACCTCTCCTGCTATGCCCCACCTCAACAGCTTTATTCTTTTCAGATAAACCTTCTGAAGGAGCCAACCTGTAAGTGGGTAGGATCAGCAACTGCCTGTTCACATCAAGCTGCTTTTGTAAGGGAACAGGATTGTAGTTTATTATGATATTTATTGTATGCATCACCTTCCTTTTTATGGGATTGTCTTCTACCTTAGCAACTTGCTTGCTGCATTATGGTTCTGCATGCCTTAGGCAACTTTTTTGGTTTTGTTTTTTGTTGTTGAGTCCTCCTGCATTGTTTATAGAGATCTTTGAGGTCTGATCCAATTTGGGTGGGACGAGAAGTCCCTTGAGTTAAAAGGTGAAATAAATGTTTTCAGTGGCTCTGTTTTTTTTGTTTGTTTGGGGTTTTTTTGTATATTTTGTCTGGTTTTTAGTAATCATGCAAAAACAGTGCGCAGATAATGAGGGAAAATATGAGTATCAAATTTGTCTGGAGGGATGTATCCATTATCTTCACTG
Source organism: Eublepharis macularius (assembly GCF_028583425.1). Lineage (NCBI taxonomy): Eukaryota > Metazoa > Chordata > Lepidosauria > Squamata > Eublepharidae > Eublepharis > Eublepharis macularius. The sequence continues at coordinate 40,781,292 of NC_072791.1, forward strand.
GTTTTATTTGATTGATTAACAGTACAATCCTAAACATTGATTTCAGTGGGCTTAGACTGGAGTAACTCCATTTAGGAATACACTGTAAATGTTGGCAGAGAGTGGGCATTATTTCTCCATAAAAAAAATTTTTTTGCACATATTTCAGCAGTTTGGATATGAATCTTTACGGAAATGCATCCTTGGTTAATTCTGTACGGCTATTTGTCTATATATTGAATATAGAGATTTTGGTGATGTCATCTGCCTTGGAGCAGTGCCATGTCTAGGTCTTTCTCTAGTGTTCCCTCTGTTTCAGCTGAACAGAGATTCATTTTAAAGAACTGATTACACCATTTAGGATCTATGTTCATTCAGTAAGGGGATAGGGGTTGTTGCTTCTGAATTAGCAGAATCCTCCAATTTTTAGTTTGCTGTTGAGTTCTAACCAAAGAAATCACAATGGTTTGTGACAGTTTTGGAAGATAAATGGGAAATAATATCTAAATGGTTCATGTTCTGGGTAGTACAGGTTAAACCCATAGAATGTTTAAAGTTTAAAAAATAGTCATTTCATTTGTATTATTGTAAAATCAAAGTTTCTGATAGGGCCAGACCTTTCATTTATTAAATTTTCTTGCCTCTGAGTCCACTTTAGCTCAACCTCTTTAAAGTTCAGTTGTGCACATGCATGCAGTTAAATGTAGCCCACGCAGACACTGGGAAAAGAAAGCGGAAACATAGAGAGGGGAGAGAAGGTACTGGGTAGTCCCATCTCTCCAGCAAACCATCTTGATGCCTCCTGCTGTTTCTGGGCTGACAGATGGCCCTGACATCTGACATCATCCTTGGGTGCCTCCTCCCCTCACAGCCTGTGTAGAGCTGTAGGAAGCTAGCTGTCTTGGAGGGGTCCCAGGCACCTGGCTAGCTTATCGGCCTGCAATGGGGGATTAGTCCATGGCTCAGGGAGAAGGGTCCTGCCAGGCATGGGAGCTGGCACCGTGGCACTCCCGGTGGGATGGTGTTTGTTTGCTGCAGATTCCTATGGGTGGGATGTGGAGTAGAGTGTTGAGCCTCAATATCTGGCACAATTGGTTAAATGAGAACCACCATTCCCTGTGCTCCCTGTATATGAATGTGCACACTTGCACAAGGATATTGCACATACTTCAAAAATATAAAGAATAAGCGAGACTAAAATGTCAGTTTTAAAAAACCTTTTCTTGTGTTTTGCAGAGTACTCGAGTGGCCTTAGATCACCTAGAGTCTGTTCCTGAGAAACTGAGCCTTTTAGAAGATTTTAGAGATTTTGGAGTGAGAATACTTTGTCCTATCTCTTTCATTAGAAAGTATTTTGCATTCTTCTTCACACTGAGAAATCTGTGTTCTGGGGTCATAAACTCTATCACATTTTAACCATTTTTCATATATTGTTTTCCAATATACATTAAAATTATGTGATGGTGTCGTGAATGGGTTTGCTATATAATCAGTTCCCTTCCTATTTCCAGTTCTATTTCTGTTTCCATCCCTTTATTCTAATCAGAGAGATCTCCCCTTTCCAAACAAAAAGAACCCTCATCCTGGCTTGAATCCCACCTGATAACCATATGGTAATTTTAAGTTTAATAAAATTAAGGTAAATAGCTGAGGATTATATCTTTTCTTTGTGGGAGTTTTTGATCTGTTTGGAATATTTTGATAAGCTGTTTTTCATTAGTGTGGCAGCAGCTCTTAGTTGTGCTAATATTTGAAAAGAAGTAGATTATGTTTGGTTTATATAGACACAATGCACCACTTCTAAAATGAGGATATACTGAATGATCATGGATTTTCGCTGAGGTTATGTATTGATAAACTTGCAAAGACTGCAGAGTCTTTGAATTTCAAGTTTATTCAAACTATGTTAGGGTTCAGAATTAATGCCAGATATTTAGTGAGTAAAATATGTAAGAATGCTCCTATACCATTGCTTTTGTTAATTAGAACCATGTTTCACACGTGACATAAGTTGTAAGGCTTGAAACCATCAAAATAAGCAATTTGAACCCCCCCCAGTGAATTAGTTAAGTTAGACTGATCATTTTTTAAAGTATCAGTCCTCACACAAGTACAAAGTGATCAACCCGCAGAAGTACAAAGTGATTTCTCACACCCCTTTAAAACTGTAGACTGAGTATTCCATGTTTTAATGGCTTGTTTAAATATTGTGAAAGCAAGAAGGGCGTGAAGAGGAATGAAGATTAATATAATGTGTAAGGTCTCACTTTGTCACACCACTGAGTCAAAATGGCTACTACTGTTAACATTTAATTAACACTAATGGTGCTAGGAGCTGTATAGCACATGGCAGTGACAGGTTCAGATGGCCGCTCTCACAATACTGACCAAAGCCACGTCTTCCAGGACTTCCTGGGAACGTGCCCCAGGGAGCAGCAGCCAAGCAGGAAATTCCTATGGCAACTATTCATGTCAAGCTCATGAAAGCCCATCTCTTTCCATACGTCCCATTGCGCCAGTTACAGTTGTCAGGCAGCCATTTGTTGGCTGTCCCATCACATAGGGTGGCCTGTTTGGAAATCAACCAGAACCTGGGCCTTTTCCATCACAACCCCTACTCTGTGGAATGGGCTCTCTGAGGAAGTGAGGGAGCTCCCTCCTTGGAAATACTCTGGAAGAGCTGCAAGCCTTATTTATTTGCTGGGGCTTTGGACAAGGTCTTAAATTACATTCCAAAAATGACTATTCCACTGATGCTGACCATTTACTCTGTGCTTTTAGAATTCTTCTGATCGGGCAGAAATGATTGGAGAGAGATACACTAAATATAAGGAAATCATGGGTTCTTTGCAGCAGCATCTGGAAGATTCAAAGCGCAGACTCAGAGAATTCAGGGTAAGTTCTCTCTCTCTCTCTCTCTCTCTCTCTCTCTCTCTCTCTCTCTCTCTCTCTCTCTCTCTCTCTCAAACCTCCTTTGCATTCAATTAGCTCTGTTTGTTAGGGGATAGTGTATGATCACACACAGCAGATTTCCAGTTCTACTTGCAGAAAACATAAGAATATAAAAATGGCCTTATTGGGTCTCAGACTAAAGGTTAATTTAGTCCAAGTATTTTATCTCCAATCGTGACAAGCCAGATAGTCTTAAAAAGTTCACAAATGGGACAAAATGGAGATTGCTGTCTCCTGTTTGTTTCCAGTATGCAAAGATATCATTTCTAGATACAGTTTCCTTCTTAGTTGTCACAGCTAGTAAGAATTGATAGACCTATCGTGCATGAATTTTCAAGTCATAAAAGGAGGAAATACTTTGTGCATCGCATAAGAAACATGATTCATAAAAGACACCTTTTGTTAGTTTTAAACATACTATGTTCATCGGGGATGCTGAAGACTTTGAATGGTCATCATTTGAACTTACATTATTAACACATTACAAATCACATAGCCATAGGATAAACCTACACATCTGTAGGTAACTGAGAATACACAGTGATCTTGTTTTTACTTTAAGAATGTGACAAACTGCTGGCAGAAATGCAATCGGGCAACATTAGCAGCTGAGAGGGAAGCTTTCAGGAAAGCAGTATGATATTATGCATGCACAAACACGTGAACTAACACAGCTACTCATCGTGAATTATGTGAACACTGGAAAATTGTTGAATATTCAACTGCTGATTGCAAGTACCAAGAGCCACTGTGGTACGGTGCTAGGATTTTGTGACCAGCTAGGATTTTGTAGATCTAGGTTTGAATTCCTGATCTCCCTTGGAAGCTTTTGGTGTGACCTTTGGCCAGTTGGTCTCTTTCAGCGTATGTTAACTCACAGGGTTGTTGTGAAGATGAAAGAGCATGCATATACTAAATGTAATAATTATTTATAGATACCTATTCTTGTAAAAGTTATTTGTATTGTTGGTGATATTGAAAACAATAAACAGAATTTGGGGGAAATGATGAAAGAGCACGGAAATCCATATATATTTAACCTTGGACTTTTTGGAGAAAAGGTGGAATAAAAAAACGATGACATAGATTGGATAAACTAAACTGGCAGTTTCCCCCAATCTCTCCTTCTCACTGCAGATCCCCCTCATTTCATTTCTTATGACCTCGAGGAGCAATTAATAAAGTGGAGCTTCATTCTAGAGATAGAAAATTTGTTCTGGATTCATATGCCTCATGAAGTAGTTGCTGGAAATTGGGAGCATCACACTCAAATAATACAGGGTACATCAGTTTCAGCAGCTCCAGGAGGAGCAACAAATAGCAGCAGCCCCAGTAGTAAGCTATTAGCTGTACTACTGCCCACCTAGATTGGTGCCACTGGAATCCATCCTGTCTTGGCCCTGTTGTAGGGTAGCAGTGCAGCCTGAACCATAGATATGCTCCCGGAATCTAGAAGAGCCTCCATTGCTTTTCCTCATTCCAGTTCTGTCATGATGATGAGGGCAAGCATAGACTCGCCATTTTGAGGTAGCCTCCCTGTCTCACACTCCATGTAGGGGCACTCCCTCTGAAGGATACGCCCACTGCCCATAGGTGGAACAGGCCCTCTTGGCTGGGGCTGGGGTTCTGGGCCCTGGTGCCAGTGCCTTTTTTTTGGACCTTCCTCCTTCAGTCATACAGGTTTTGGCCTTTTCACAGGGGCTTCTTCTATGGTGGTTTGTCAGCAGGGAATACTGGGGGGGCACAGCCCCCGTGAGCAAGGGGGTGGGCTGTCCAGCAGGCCTAACCCAGTTAGAGTCAGGTCTCTTTGAAGACCCATGGCTAAGTTGGCCACAGCACTTCCAGTCCCTAGTGGATGTTTTGGGGGTTCCACAATCATGTAGTCCTCTAGCAGTTGTAGGTCAGCCAGCAAAATGGTGGGCTTTCTGCACAAAGTGGTAGTTCTTACGAGGGCAGAAAGGTGGGATATAAATTTTGTTAAATAATTGTTGTAAAAACCCAGGCTTGAGCTGCAATGGGCAATATTTGCAATAGCTGTTTTGTCACCATTTCTTCTGTCAGTTTTATTTCCTCATCTGTGTTTGACTTCATCCATCTCATAGCCAAGTCTCATAGCTTGACTGGCTACAGCCCTGGAGCAGTCTCCCTTCTGGAAGTTCCGGGGCCAGAATGTTTGCCTCTGAGATTCTTTGGTCACACCATATTGGTTCAGTATGGAGAACTTTTGCGTATTGTGGAAGTTGTGTATGAGTTGGTTATGAATATTATTTATGTGGTTCCTAGAAGAATGTCTTCATTTTGACATTTGCCTATTTCAGACAGTATTTAAACCTCTTACTGTGCAAGGATGGTTTACTCCCATCAGAGTGGAGGCAAAGATCCTAAAATATGTCTGACGTGAATGTGCCTTCATATGTTTTAGTATTTGTATAATTGTTTTAATTTTAACTATTCAATTGTTTTATTGTATTTATATCCATGTGTTGTGAATCCACTCGGAGCCCGCATGTGGGGCAAGCGGCCTACAAATAAAATAAAATAAATAAATAAATGATACCACCCAGGAGTTCATTTCAGCTTGTGCATAAGTGTCAGCACATGCAGCGTGGCCTGTTGTGCATTTCAACAAACTCTCTAGTGTCCTTCCTACAGTGTAAAGGGCCTCAGCTTGGGAAATGAAGAACCAGAAACTACAGAGGGCCTGTAATGCCGCCTGCTTTGCATTGTACCTTTCCTGGTTATTTTATCATCTTTTTTTCAGGGTACCGCATTGGTGGGAGCCTTTATGCCCTGAAATTGGAAGAACAAATTTAATATAATAGGTCTAGAATGGCCAGCTAGACATGAATTTAATTTTTAAATCCCCTTTGGCAGTTTATGTCAATGGTGGGATGTAAATGTCCCGAGTAACAACAAATACACATTGGGGTTCATTTAGTCTAAAATAAATGTGGTGAGCTGTTTTCCTTTGCAGATGCATAGATTTCATGCTGAAACAAACACAATAGACATCAATTGCCAGATGCTGCTTTACCAGTTTGAGCATCTCCTGTTTAATCCACATATTATAACAAGAAGCTGCAGAACTTGCAGCAGCGAGTACAGAAGGTGACTTCTCCCAGAATTCTGACAAGGACATAGAATCTGGGAAGGAAATCAGATTTAATGCTAACTACAAGATTTACATTCTGAACACTGAAACAGATTGTATCAGTTTATAATCATTCTGCCACTTTATATAACCCAGGCTTTAGGCTGTTTTAATCTGAAAGATAAAAGACCATATATCAAAATCTGCTATTTCATAGGATGCATTTTCATTCCCTCTCACAGGATAAGAAAACTGAGGCTGATATTTCTGCCATACACAGTGCTTCTTCCAACTGGCGGACCAGTGCCAACTTTATGTCCAGCTCCTTGCTTTCTACTTCAGGATGTAAGTAGCCTTCTTTAGGAAATCTCCACAAGGCCACCCAAGGGTCCATTTGTGGTAGAGTGACAAAGGAATAACTTTTTGGTTTCCATTGTTAGGACAATTGAAGCATTTGCTGCTCTTTATCTTTATGCATTAAAAGTATTCCCAAAGGATACAAGGAGAGTCCAGGGAATTCAGAGAGAGAACCCCAGACAAAACAGGAAAGACTTCATTTGGTGGCAGAAGACAATAGCAGAAGGGGATAGTCAAATCACTCTGGGAAGGGAATTCCATAATTTTGGTGCTAGGACCAAGAAAGGTCCAGCCAAGTAGCTCCATATGGCGTAGGGAGTCTTTGCTGGTCCCAAGCTGTATAGGAGTTTAAGGGTTAGTAGCAGCACCTTGAATTGGGCCCAGATGCTTATTGGAAACTAGTGTAGGTAGAATAAGACTGCAGTGATATGGTCCCTACCGCCCACTCCAGTCAAAATTTTGGATGCAGCATTCTTTACCAGTTGTAGCCTCTGGACAATCAATAGCTAATTCTTGCAGGAATTTGGCTCATTTCAAATTCTATGGGCAGGAAAGTGGATTGGCTAATTAAAGGGTCTTGCAAAACTATGATTTATTCTGTTTTTTTGATAAATAGCAACCCCAAATACTATAATTTTCCATGGGGTAGGTCGTAATAGAGTCTGTATTGCATAAAATGTAGCTGTATGTTTGGATGGAACCTTGAGCTAATTCTGGTACAAACTATCTCAGCTATCATGTTTGTGCAGTGACAGAATTCTAGAGGGAATTTATTCATAATTTTGTCTGCATCTCTCACTCTGGTTCTCAGGCCATGCAGCAAGCTAAAACCATTTTCTTGTTTTGTAAGGACAAAGTATCTAATTACCATATTGTGTTGATTGTACTACAGTCTAGCTTCAGTTTGGGGATGGCTATTTATAATACATTTCTAATACAAAAAAAATAAACTGTTGCATAAATCAATTACTTAATGGCTGCATTGCCTGATAATAGCCTTTGATATTATAGATCACTTTGTCCTAAGATAATTATCAGCTCTTCAGACCATGATTAATGGCATTGCACAGGAATAATACTTCTTTACCTAAGCCTGGGCTCTCTGCTTAACAAGCATAAATCAAATTAGATTCACAAAATGGTGAAGGGGGTAATTGTTATTTATACCCATGTGCAGGTGACACATGAGTTGACAGAGGTACCTAAAAATATAAATTTGAGTTAATGATTTCCATTTTTTCACTCCAACCAACCATCATTGTTTGTCTGTTCGTATGTCAGAAAGCCGAGTATTTGAAGTATCGTTTTTCAGCTGTGATTTTTTTTGACCTTGCTCTTGATACTAAAAAAGAAAAATGGTCCAACTCTGTCTTCCTCAATGTTGCTAAAAATGCTTAAGCTATACTCATAAGTTTTGGTGTAAGCACAAGTGATTGTTCCTTATGAAAATCCATCTACTTCCATAGGGAGCAGAATTCTCCTCCCACTACAACTTCTGCTTTTCAAAATCCCCGGGGGTATGCTTACGGAAGGTTTGGGAGGCACAACTTAATGGTCTACAGAGGGAAGGGGAATTGTTGGAAATCCCACAATAGACAAAACATCTGAGCAGAATAAATGATCCAACCATAATATAAAACCAGGTGCACCACATACAGCCCATGGGCCACATATGGCCTGATAGATCCATGATGCGTGGCCAAATCAATACCCAGCTGGAAGTCAGTGCCCCCTTCACCAGACTTTTCTTTCCCCATCCAAGCATGGGCACAGCAAACAGCTTCTCCGGGAAAGAGAAATCAGAGAAAGCAGACTCCCAACTGAGAGTCACAATTCGAGCCCATCCTGCCTGGGAATCTTCTCACCGCATTCTAGCTGTAACGGTACTTTGACTCATATTTTGACTCTTACAGGCACTTCAGAATTTCTTCAGAAATAAATTCAGGGATGATAGGTCTGTCAGAGGGTAATAGTCAGCTGACAGCTGCTTAATCAGAGGCAACATACCTTTGAATATGAGATGCAGACGAGAAAAAGCAGGGGATCATTTCTATATGGGCTTCTCTGATGCTTGTGGCTCTCCACGACTGAAAACAGGATGCTGAACTAGATGGCCATTTAACATGATCCATCAAGGCTTTCCTTGATATAAAGTACCAGTAGCGTAAGAGGGTTTTTTTCCTTTGTTTTTCTAAGGCTGGCCAATGACTGGCTTCTGCTCTTGATTATTATGATTCTGTGAACCCATACGTGCCCTTACTACACAGGTTATGCAGGCAACTGCACTAATCTCTGCACAGATAATAAAAAATGAAGTTATTTGTGAGGCTGTTTTTTATTTGGAATAAGTGCATTCAGAGCAGCAGCTGAAGCCAAAATGATGTTATGGACTGTGTCAGTGGAATTGCTGGGAAGGGAGGGAATTCCTCAACCCCCTTCTGAGCTTTCCTTTTCTAACGTCGTCTGCAACTGTTGGATGAGGGTTAGCACAGGCCCTTGGGTATGCTAAACACTTTCCTGCATATGTTTTGTTTCCCCTCACAGGATTACTTGTCTACTTCTGGAGAAGTAATCTCACGAGGAGAAAACTTAAAGAACATCCATGTGTTCTAAGGCAGGGAAGAGAAAACAAAAATCTCTCTTTATACTGGAGACCTCTTCTGTATTTCCAAATCAGTCTAGAATCTTCCGCTTCTCTTTTATATGTTTTAAATCCCGGAGGCTATTAAAATGATAATTATGAAATATATTTCAATAAACAGTGCCTCCATTTGAGACCATTGATGGAGGATGTATGTGGGTGCTATCCTCCCCAATAGACATTTTTTCTTCTGCATGGAGTGTAGTCTGGTTGCTGTTGTGTCTCTGTCATGAGGCTTTTTCCTCTCTCCGCCTGCCTACCCAGACTGTCACTGGACGCAAGCAAAGCCTACCTAGCACATGTGCACCCTGAAAAACAAAACAGGTAAAAAAGAGCTATGGTTATATAAAATCAGAAACCCTCCCCAAGCCAATAAGATCAGCTGAAAGTGAAAAAGCTAAACAAAAATGCCAATCCTGTCCCAACACCCCTGTACCTATTGCTAATATTGAGTCACAACCTAAACTCACTGCATCTTCTGCGGCCCATGAAATCAAAACCAGGCAATAACATGCCTAAATAATATCAGATTGTAACTAATCGGCATTATCAGGTCAGATTTTGATGAATTTCTGACTGCACACCCCTAACCATTACATTTATGCCACCTAGTCATCAGGCTGAGGTAGCCAGTGGCTTAGTTCAGACACGACACAAAATTATGCCTTAGTTAAATATGTAATTGTCTGGACACAGGCCACTTCACTGACTATGGTTAGTCAGGGTCGGTCAAACCAGAATCCAAAGCCAGGATTTGGCTTATTGACCACAGTTTATGGCTCTGCAAACACGGACATATCCTGGCTCACTCCCAGATGACACCCTCCGAGAAGGCAATGAAAACAGCATTTGTTGAGGCAGATCAGGGTATAAGTGATCATCTGTGAGCTGAATCTTAGTTTCACAAACTAAACCATAGTTAAAATAAATCATGGTTTCCATATGGTGTCTGAAATGAGACAATTTTTCTTCAGTTTATCAGAGCCCTAAAATGCCATTTCAAGGGACTAAATCTTTCAACTAGAAGATAATTACAAAGCACAGTGAGGCTATGACATCTGCTGTGTAAGTAAATTAGGTAAATAGTGATATTTTCTGTGTGTATAGTCTAAATTGTAGCAGGTCAGTTACACACAAAAAAGAGGAAATTACCGTTGCCTAAGAATATTACTAGTGACAAGGTGTGATTAAGGACTCATTACATTTGGTATGTGAAACAGTATTTTTAAAATATCATGAAATAACCTTATAGTGAAGCTGCAGAGCATCATTGGCTTTAAGGGGTATCAAACAAATAGTGGTCTTATCAGTTCAGACAGAAGTAAAAGATTCTGCAGTTGCAAGGAGCCAAGTGTCAGTTTTCCTACACAGAAGGATAATTGTTTTCATATCAAGAGGGAAGAAATATTACCTTTGGGGTAATGGGACAAACACAATTGTGTACTCTTATGTTTGCATACTGTTTCAATTCCCTCCTGCCCCATATAAGAAAAAAGGAGTACAGTTGGTTGGTGCAGTCTTCACACATCCTTTGAGCAATTAAAAAAGATGGGATTTTTGGAACCAGAATACACTTTGAAGAATAAGAGGCTTCTAGACTGTCTCTTGATCTCAGACTCAATTCAGATCATGACCTATTGCGTTTGAATACTGAGATGCTCCATTGGTCTGACATGTAAACAAATGTGGTTCTGTAGGGTCTGAGGAAGAGAGGAATCTTTTCAACGCTCAGCTATCTACAGTTCTTTAGCTGGAGACACCAGAGTTCAAACCTCAGGACACTCTACCACTAATCCATTGCTACTTTCCTGAACTGAGTTTGCTCAGTTTTTAGCAACAGAACTGCTTCATGCACAACGATACTCCTTGACCATCACTCAATACTTGGTGGAACAAATCAAAACAGATCTGTCTTATGGCTTGAGTGTTATGGAGTCTGTGATATCACTTGTGAAATAATTCCTCCATACCCACCATTACATGCACAAAAAATAGGCTTGAATCCTAAACCTTTGATGCAATGCTCTTTTCTATGCTGTTGTCCGTCCTTCTCTATGGAGTACGTTCCTCTGTTTCTAAGCTCTTCTGATCATGCAGGGCCATTGCCTCGCAGTGAGCCAACATGAGCTTAGTGGTGGAGGAACATACTCCATAGAGGAGGACTGGTTCTGTAGCAGATGAAGAGCTGTGGAAACAAGCTCTTAGGATCTAATCCTTTTCAGTACAGGTTTGCAAAATTCTCTTTTTAAAAAGTGGAAGGCTATTCTCCCTGTAGCCGTGGCCCCAATTTCTTTCACATACTGGATTACATTGTGCCAGTAATGCTGGATTGGGGCTATGCCGTGAATAGTGTCTGTGTTTGAAATGACCTATTGAGAATTAGACGGTGAATTCAACATGTCACCAATTCAGTAAGCATTACTTCAAGATCATACACAGCTTGAAACAATGTTCAAGGAACATGATAGTCTCAACAAGTCTTTTAAGCAGCTTTTCTTGGCAGTGTGATGTTCTAGAATCTAGTGCATGGTGGACTCATTACCAAATGCATCTTTGTAGAATAAGTGTAATGGGTTGGAACCAGTGACTCCCTTCTACTAAGCCCAATCAAATGACTCTTTTCCTCAACCCTTCCTCTGACATTAGATGCAACTTAGCAGAAGGGAGGTAGTGAATCTGATCGAAAGCTTCCCTTGTTTCAAGGCAAGATAACAATTAACAACTACTAGAACATTTGATGTTGAAATCTGACATCATCTGTTTTTCTTAGTTTATTGCAGCATTCATTTTTGCAGCATGATCTTCTGTTGTGTTCTTTTGGCACTAGGCGCTTCCCACTCACACAATACAGAGCATTTTGCATAAGCAGAAAGTGACTAGCATGCTACTCCATAGGCTGCCTGCTGCTTACTGAGTTCAGTTCGAAGTGCTGGTATAACATACACATCCGCAAAACTACTTCTGTGCTCAGCCACAACAGCTTTGCTCATTTGAGCAATGCCTTCTGCAGGTGCCACCCTGCAAATGAGCAAGGATATTCTTTGTTGTGGCTCCCACCTTGAGGAATGGCCTGCTGGAGGAGATCAGGAAGGCTCCGATGCTTTCATTCTGCAAACTTATGTTAATCACGAACTGTCCAGGAGGGTATTTTTACAAAGCTAACAGGGCTATATTTTAAAGAAATGGTTCAGGAGGGTACTTTAACAAAGGGAACAGGATTGTGGACTATACTACTGCATGTAGTATGCATTATCTTTTTGCTGCATGTATTATCCTGCTCCCCTGCATAGTCTTCTATGTTTGACATTTCATGTCTAATACTTTTTGCTTTGTTTCAAATTTCTGTAATCCTACACTGATTGCAATGCTTATTAGATCCCATTGATAGGATCAATTTATACTGTGTAATCTGCCTTGAGTCTCAGTGTACGGGGCAGTCTATAAATTTTAAAAATTAGCACTGGAGGACTGCACTCTGCAACAGAGGACCACTTTCACAAAGGGAGCCGTGCGTCACATGCAGTAAGAATGTATAGGATACAGCGTAGGATGTCATAGTTGATGGGGTTATTCACATATTGCAAATCCAAAAGAGATCTTTAAAGCTTTCATGGATTATAATTAATTTATAGTCTGCCTTTCTCACAGAGTCTCAAGGCGAATTACACAGTCAATAAGATCAATGGCTGGGACATTCAATAAACAATGCAAGAGAGTATGGATTGTAGAAATTTGAAAACAAGCATATTAGATCCACAATAAATCTCTTGGTTTTTAAGGTGTCACAAAATTTGTATTAGCTTTTGTTACGTTGTATTGCATTGTCTTGGCTTCTGGAATCTGTCAAAAGATAGATAATTATCCATTTGTGGCTCTGCAGAACCTTTAGCCTATTTGCTGCAGCATACCTCTCTGAAGCTTCTTCTGCACTGGGGACATAACTCCTCACTATCCCTGATGTAAAGCCAAAAGGCGTGGAATCAGCTTGTATGTGGCTGTTCACACCCCTCATGTTTGGTCCGCATGGCCCCATTGTTTTGTTTAGTCCCCACTGTGCCAAAATGAGTTGGGATCATGAGTGCTTGCATTGTCGTCACCAACGCATCACGGTGCCAGCCCTTTCTTCCTTTTTTTGCACATGCGCTGAACCAGTGCATCACAGAAGCACTGGATCAACCTATTTCCTAGATTTCAGCCTCACCCCCTCCCTCCAACCCTTCCTTTGTTGATCCTTTGGCTGATTCGCCTGTGGGAGTTTTTTCTTTTAAGGAACTCCACATATGATTGGCTGTGAGAAGGAAATGTTCTTTCTCAGAAAAAATAGAAACAATATTTTTAAATGGTTGTTGTGGGTTTTCCGGGCTGTATTGCCGTGGTCTTGGCATTGTAGTTCCTGACGTTTCGCCAGCAGCTGTGGCTGGCATCTTCAGAGGTGTAGCACCAAAAGACAGAGATCTCTCAGTGTCACAGTGTGGAAAAGATGTAGGTCATTTGTATCTCCTCAGGAGGGGTGGGGTTGAGCTGAGTCATCCTGTAAGAGTTTCCCAGGGTGTGGAATGCTAATGGCGGGAGGCTTCACTGTATCCTGAGGAGGTTCTTTTGCATATGGATTGGTACTTGATGTGCTAATCTTCTCTGCAGGGCTATTGTCGGGGATAGAATGTTTTGTTAGCCTGGTGTTTTTCAGAACTGGAAACCATGCTCTGTTCATTCTTAAGGTTTCTTCTTTCCTGTTGAAGTTTTGCTTATGCTTGTGAATTTCAATGGCTTCCCTGTGCAGTCTGACAAAGTAGTTGGAAGTGTTGTCCAGTATTTTGGTGTCCTGGAATAAGATACTGTGCCCTGTTTGAGTTAGGCTATGTTCAGCCACTGCTGATTTTTCAGGTTGTCCAAGTCTGCAGTGTCTTTCATGTTCTTTTATTCTTGTCTGGATGCTACGCTTTGTGGTCCCGATGTAAACTTGTCCACAGCTGCAGGGTATACGGTATACTCCTGCAGAGGTGAGGGGGTCTCTACTGTCTTTTGCTGATTGTAGCATCTGTTGTATTTTTCGGGTGGGTCTGAATACTGCTTGAAGGTTATGCTTTTTCATAAGCTTTCCCATCTGATCGGTAATTCCTTTGATATATGGCAAAAACACTTTTCCTGTAGGAGCCTGTTTTTCCTTGGTTGTTTGATTCATCCTGGGTTTGATTGCTCTTCGGATTTCATTTCTGGAGTAGCCATTTGCCTGAAGTGCATGGTTTAGATGATTAATTTCCTCATTGAGAAAGTGCGGCTCACATATCCGTCTTGCACGATCCATTAATGTTTTCATTATGCCTCTTTTCTGTCGGGGGTGGTGATTGGAGTTTTTGTGTAAGTACCGATCAGTGTGAGTTGGTTTCCTGTAGACCTTGTGACCTAACTGAAAGTTTGCTTTGCGGATGACCAGGGTATCCAGGAATGGGAGTTTTCCCTCGATTTCTTTCTCCATTGTGAATTGTATGTTCAGGTGGATGTTGTTGAGATGATTCAAAAACCCCATCAATTCTTCCTCCCCATGGCTCCAAATGATAAATGTATCATCCAATATTTTTAAAATTCAGCTGCCTTTCAATGCGTTTAACCTTTTTAAAAAAAGAAGAACCTTTATCAGCCACTGGATGTTATGTAGACATTAATCCCAATAAACTATTTTAATGACTACAGTATTCTCCAGTTTTAGATTACAAAACCATTAGCAACTTCAGGTGCTTTGCATTAGTTTTGTAAATATATTTCTTCCCCACCCCCCACCCAGTACAATTTTTATCCTTTCGGGGTATTGAAAAATCTTTTTCCAAGAAACTGTATTATTTTGAAGGCTTGTTATGCTGCATAGATCTAAAACCTTCAAAATTTGTAGCCTCCTCATAGAAAGGTAATAGGAGCTAATCTTCCTGATGTCATGTTACTGAAGCCATAGTGCAGGCTATAATTATTAACAGGAATGATGATGCTGTTCATCTAGTGCTTTATTTAAAGTGTAATCTTCCCAACAGCCAATGTTACACCCAGATTACGAATGAAGAAACAAAGAAAGGCAGGTAGCTTGTCTAAAGCTATTTAATGAATTCATGGCTAAAGTGAGATTTGAACTGGAGATTTCATGGCTCACCTGCCTAGCCTCTAATTTATATGAACTAATTGTCCCTTTTCATTAGCTAGGACTGATCAGTGCACAAGAGATGTGACAGCAGCATGATGCAGGATAGTGGTTCCCAAAGAAGTTGTGCAGTGTAGTGGTCAGAGTGTAGGAGGATCTGAGTTCAGATTTTTCTTTCTCAGACTATCCTACTTCCTATCCTACTTCTCAGAGTTTGCTGTGAGGAGGAAGATGAGCTCCTGGGCAGAAGGGTGGGGATATACCTTCAAGGAATAAATGAATGAAACTTCCTGCCTTCCGAAAACCCATTCTGTATCAACCTGTCTTGTAAGGGCAATTTTCTGTGTTTTTGTTACATGATCCGGAGCATTGCAGTGGATTCTGAAAGGCATGTAAATATAAGGGGGGCATGGTTCAGGGAGGAAACTGTCTAGGCCTTTGGGGGTCCCACTGCTTCCCTGCACACTCTAGAACATTCCTCATACCTTCTTGTGACTGCGCATTTTCGGAAGGCGGAATCAAGTAATGGTAGGCCAACTGTCTTTCAATGTAGCTTATCCACCATTCCTCATTATCTGATTTAAGAAATCCTTCCCTAATCAAGACAACTTGAAAGCTACTGCTGCCATTCCAGAGCTGCATAAATTCTGATATGTTTCTGAATGCTTTAGCATGAAAGTTGAATAGATCTTCTCAAATTTCTCATTGCAGCTCCAAGCAGCAGATGTAGTTCTTCTCACCCCAATTTATTCCCACCACAAGTGAAGGAGTTTGAGCAAGAGACTAGACTGAGATCACTCAGTGAGCTATAATAATCATAGAATCATAGAGTTGGAAGGGGCCATATAGACCATCTAGTCCAACCCCCTGCCCAGTGCAGGATCAGCCTAAAGCATCTCTGACAAATATTCATCCAGCCTCTTCTTGAAAACTGCCAGTGAGGGGGAGCTCACCACCTCCCTAGGCAGCTGATTCCACTTTTGAACTACTATGACCGTGAAAAAGGTTTTCCGAATATCCAGCCGGTACCTTTGTGCATGTAATTTAACCCCATTGCTTCGGGTCCTACCCTCTCCTGCCAACTGGAACAGCTCCCTGCCCTCCTCCAAATGACAGCCTTTCAAATACTTAAAGAGAGCAATCATGTCCCCCCTCAATCTCCTCCAAACTAAACATTCCCAAGACCCTCAGCCTTTCCTTGTAGGGCTCAGTCTCCAGACCCCTGATCATCCTTGTTGCTCTCCTCTGCACCCTCTCAATTTTGTCCACATCCTTTTTGAAGTGAGGCCTCCAGAACTGCACACAATACTCCAGGTGCGGCCTGACCAAGGCAGTATAGAGAGGGGCTGTGACCTCCTGCGATTTTGATGCTATGGCCCCTTTGATACAACCCAAGATTGAATTAGCCTTTTTTGCCACCGTATCACACTGACTGCTCATATTTAGTTTACAGTCCACTCTTACCCCAAGATCCCTTTCACATATACTACTGCCCAGAAGTGTATCCCCCATCCAGTATTTGTGCTTCCCATTTTTGTGGCCCAGATGTAATACTGTGCACTTGTCTTTGTTGAATTGCAACCTATTCACAGCTGCCCACTTCTCCAGAGTATTCAGGTCTTGTTGAATTTTAATTCTATCTTCTTGGGTGTTTGCTACTCCTCCCAATTTGGTATCATCAGCAAATTTAATGAGCAGCCCTTCCACGCCTTCATCCAGATCATTGATAAAAATATTGAAAAGTACCAGCCCTAAAACCGAGCCCTGCGGCACCCCACTGGACACCTCCCTCCAATCTGATGAAACACTGTTGACCACCACTCTTTTGGTGCGGTCCTCTAACCACTTCCCTATCCACTGAACTGTCCTATAGTCTAGTCCGCAGTCTTCCAGTTTGCCCATCGGAATGTCATGGGGGAACTTATCAAAAGCTTTACTGAAGTCCAGATAAATCACGTCAACAGAGTTCCCCCGATCCAGTAAGCTGGTCACTCGATCAAAGAAGGTCACTCGATTCCTTTAAAATCTGTTCTAATATCTTCCCAGCAACAGACGTCAGACTGACCGGCCTGTAGTTTCCTGGGTCATCCTTCTTCCCTTTCTTAAAGATTGGGATAACAATTAGCTCTTCTCCAATCTTGTGGCACATCCCCAGTCCTCCAGGAGGCCTTGAAGATGATGGACAGGGGTTCTGCAAGTTCTCTAGAAAGTTCTTTCAGCAGTCTTGGGTGCACCCCATCCGGCTCAGGGGATTTGTATTCATCCAGTGCAGCCAGATGCCTCTCCACAACCTCTCTGTCAATGTCAGTTAGCCACTCAGGTGTCCTACCACATTTTCTACTATCTCTAGATGTGCCTGAGTTCTTCAGGGAGAAAACAGAGGCATGATAATAACAACAACATTTGATTTGTTCTGAATGGTGATTTGAACTCAGGTCTCTCTGGGCCAAGCTACAAGTGACGAATGACACTTGAACGGCAAGTGGATCGAGTGGAGCGCAAGTGAACAGGGAGAAATACACTTGCCGTTCAAGTGTCATTCGTCACTTGTAGCTTGGCCCTCTGTTTCTGGTTCATCACTCTTCAATATGTCTCTCATCAGGGTGCCAGCTCTCTAACTGGTCCTCATTTTTATTTTCTGCCTCTCTAGCAGCACTGTATGTTCTGTTTCGGAGGAATAAAAGCTGGCATTAGAGA
The DNA here is from genome assembly GCF_028583425.1 of Eublepharis macularius. NCBI lineage: Eukaryota > Metazoa > Chordata > Lepidosauria > Squamata > Eublepharidae > Eublepharis > Eublepharis macularius. The sequence goes on from NC_072791.1 coordinate 40,799,136, forward strand.
GGTTGTGCTGTAGGACTTGACAAATGTCATATCTGTCAACTGCTCCTTTAAACAGCTGCTGGAATTAGCTGTGGTTTTCTCTCTACCAAGAAAAATGCTTATCCTCTGCCTTTATGGGGTGTGGTATATTTCCTGTGCCATTTACAGAGAGAAAGAGATTCAAGCGGAATTTGTTTAGATTGCTTTTTCAAACCAATTAATGTACTTTATCTCACTATATCAAAACTGCTTGTCTTCCCATTTTGCAGTGTAGAAAGTAGGCCCAGCCTGTGATTGCCTGTGATTGCCTGTGGCAATCACCCCCAGAAGTCCCACCTGCCCTCCTGGGCTCCCAACCAATCCCGATGGTTCTGGCCTCAAGCAAATCCAAGTGTTTTGTCAGCCAATCAGAGCCCATGGAAGTCCATTAGATGGGAGGTGGGCAAGCCAGTCCAGTTTTTAAAACTTCTTTTCTCAGGGACTTTGAGGCTCTGGCTAAAAGGGTCAGATTAGCTGGGATTTTTGTTTCGCTTTTTTAGGTAGAGTAGGTAGGCTTAGGGAAGAAAGCTTATTTCTATGTAATGAGCACCATAGTAAAATCCAGAAGCATCAAATCTACCTTGGTGTTTTTTGAGAAACAGAGATGGTGAGGTGAAAGGGTAAACCTACACCTTTGAGGGAACTTGCATTTTGGTAACCAGGTCCAATAAGCCTCCTAATCTGAGGTAAAGGTTTTGGGGAAAGGAAGCAAAAATCTCACCTCAATATTTATTTATTGTAGAGTATATTCAGTCTCTTGCAGGGAAGGTTGTAACTGCTTGGTTGCAGTTGAGAGTGGTTCAACCATTTAAACTAAAACATTCCACACATGACACTTACTTTGTTGAATACCTGTTAAATAAAATGTGTTGTTTTGCCTTCATCTGTGTCCTGTCTGTCCAGTTGAATATTTAGTAAAGGGGGGGCCAAATTTACCTCATAAATTTATTTAATATTGTCATTAGGTGTCTGAAGATGAGACTTGGGGTACAGTTTACACTCTGCCAACACTTCATCATAAACCTATATCGTCTATTCTGATGAATGTAGGTGGTTGTGATTCAAAGATAGTGTGTGAGAGAGGCCATTTTAGGAAGGTTCCAGGCAACTACAAAGGACCCTGTGGTGTTTCAGTATAACATAATACTAACCATAATAAAACCTTGGCATAAAGTATAGATTCTTCAGAGCTTCATCCTATTCAGCCTCCTTTAACTGCCTCAAGTCTCACAAGAGTTGGTAGGTGTGTGGGATACATGTACACTTGTGACATACATAATTGTTTATTGCACAAACAGTAAAGACATCACCAATCTTTTTAGGAATATGGACCAGGGCACAGAGAAATTCCCCAATTAATATAGTAAACCACTTACGGGTCTTATAGGTATCATCATATAGAAAATCATTCTAAAGATAGTATTTCTGATCCTCAGCTGTTTTATATCTCATTATGTTTTAGCAGAAATGTTTGCCCCTTTAAGACGTTGTGATGATACATTAATTTATTTGAAATGAATTGCTTGAAAGAAATGAACCAGGATGAAAACTTTAACTACCATTATTTTTCATCACTGCGTCAAGTATTGATAGCTTTCAAATGTAACATTTGCTGTTCCAACCTCAAAATACAATTTTTAATCAAAACTACCCAATCCTTTTCTTAATAGTGTGCTATTTACCACATCATCCTATGACTAAAGGCAACAGATTCCAAAGGTTAATATTTCACTGCATTAAAAGGATTTCCTTTAATATGTTTTAAGTTTATTGCTTTTTGATTTTATCATGTACCTTCTGCTTCTTGCATTATTGAAAAGGTAAACAGGATTTGCTATTCCATCTGGCCATTCTCTTTACTATTCATAATTCTAGCTACAGATTCTACTTACGGCTGGTAATGAAAGCAGTTCTTAATGTTGGCAGCTTTTGCACTCAAAATCTTTGAACCACAACTTTCCAGTATGATTAGTTAAATCTCAAATTATTTCCTTTGGGGGAGAGTAGAGAAATGAGAGCAAATGGAGGGCAGAGGACTAATGTGGAGGCTGGGGGTCGGGAATGAGACTCTGAGGAGAACTATCTTCAGATCCTCTAATGATTTATAGTTCATTGTTTTCATGAACATACCCCATCACACACACAAACTGTAAGGCACTTGTCCATGGTTTTGCAGCACTTGGCTCTGGCGCATAGAGGAATCATACATGATAAAGCCAGTTGTATGAATCTTTCCTTCCCATTTCTGGTGAAAGGAAACCATCTTGTGACATTGATAGGCTCCAGTGACACTTTTCACACCCAGGCCTGGCATGGTAGGCTTGTTAACGCTTACAGATAGTCCTCTAAGTCTGTAGTAGTAGTAGTAGTAGTAGTAGTAGTAGTAGTAGTAGTAGTAGTAGTAGTAGTAGTAGTATGTGATTTATATACCTTCCACTCAGAGTGGTTTACAAAGTGTGTTATTATCCTCACAACAATCACCCTGTGAGCTGAGTGGAGCTGAGAGAGCTCCGAGAAGCTGTGACTGACCCAAGGTCACCCAACTGACTTCAAGCAGAGGAGTGGGAAATCCTGCTGTTCTTAATCACTATACCAATCTGGCTATCTGTGTTGGCTACCCGCCAGCAACAATAGACAAACCATGCAAGGACTAGGCTCCGCAACAAACCCAGATTCCAGGTGACTCCAGGTCTACTGTGGCAACACCATTACATGACCTAGAAACATCAGCCACAGGATGCATTCATATGGTAGTCTTCCAATGTGATATGTGCCATCATCACCTGCCAACAGTATCTTTTGATTATCTCCATAGAACAAACAGATCAGAGATTATATAAATCTGTAATCAAAAAGGGTATGATCCAGGAATCAGTGGGAAAACATCTCCTTCATCCAGAATAACCTGCAGGATATCTCAGTCACCAAACCTCAACAAAAATACTTCAAAGGGAACCAATGTGAAATCCATAACGTAGGCTCTGGATCCCTTCTTCCATTCTTAGGCTCAGTGGTCCAAAATCTAAGCAACTCTTCATTTGGTATGAAGGTGACTGCAAAGTTATGTTGGGTTTTATGTTCTCCATTGCTGCTTGGGAAAATTATAGCAATGTATAGCATAAGGATCTCTGTGCATTTTGTCAATTAGTATCACACAGCTCTTATCTTTATAAAAATACAACAAGTTTTTAATGTGCTCTAGGGAAGCATACCTCACCTGGATAGCCCAGGTGAGCCTGATCTTGTCAGATCTCAGAAGCCAAGCAGTGTTGACCTTGGTTAGTAATTGGATGGGAGACCTCCAGTGAAGACCAAGATTGCAGAGGCAGGCAATGGCAAACCACCTCTGTTAGTCTCTTGCCAGGAAAATCCCACCAGGGGTCACCGTAAGTCAACTCCACCACCAGAGAAGCATGTATCTTTAAATACTTGAGAAGTCTATTGCACCAGGATTTAGTGTGCAGCTTTTTGCCAGTCCAACAACCTATGTTTGGAAGGAGCTGTGTTCACTTCTAGCAACTCTGACTTATGTAATCCCATGTGGCCTTTAAGAACTAATTCACACTCATTTCATTCCATGCAGTGTGCTTTGGATCCAACTCATTTTGTGATAGAAGATGCAAGCAGTAAATTCTGCTCTTGGCGGTTCATTTTTCCTACCAATATCAGGCTTCTCTTGCTCAAACAATGCAAGGGCATCGCACTGGGTAAAAAACAGAGAGTGCCAGTGGCTCCCTTTTAAGTGCCTCAGTTTCTATGGGAGACACTTGACTGTGCGCTTAACTCTCTCAGTCTGAAATCACTGGTCATAATTTTCAAAGTATCTTGGCTTGGTAAGGGTTTTTCATCTTGTGGTTAACCACCAGCAAGCTCATGTTTATTTTGTGCTTCAATACATTTTGATAATCTGTTATTTTTAATTGATTTTCCCTAAAGCTTTTCGTCCTCCTTTTGTTTGTTTTTTCTCAGCAAATGGATAAGTGCCTTGGATTCCTTAGCACATTGATATTACCATCTATTATAATCTGTTAATGTGTAAGTTCTTAATTAAAGCTATTGCTCCCATTTTCCAAAAGTATGGGACACACTGACCTGGATGCTCTCCCTTCCTGCCCTTCTTCAACCTTTTTTAACTTAACAGAAAACACAGCAGGGGAGAGGGGGAGATAATAATTCAGTTATGTATGTTTTCACTACTGTCTCACAAAAACATCTGTATGCCCTCAAATTTTCCTCCTCTTGTTTTTTTTCTCAGCAAATGGATGACTTGCCTTGGTTGTTGTGGGTTTTCCGGGCTGTATTGCCCGGAAAACAGCCCGGAAAACCCACAACAACCATCGTTCTCCGGCCGTGAAAGCCTTCGACAATACATCGATGACTTGCCTTCTTCCTAATTTCCTTTGCAGTATTGACCAAAAGTGCTCTTCCTTTGGATTTAAATGCAGCTAAGAAAGATGCCCTCAGTGCAACCGTCAATGGGATGAAGTTCCAAATGGAACAAGAGAAGTACTAAGAACAACTAAGGAATACGCGATTTCACTGCAAGAAATACAGCTGTGCCCACTCTCTGCTTCTGAGGCAGTCGAGTCCAGGTGTATTTACAAAAGCAACGCCGATTCCTTGGTTTTACTGATGCCAAATATTAACTGTGACATCATCATGTTGGTGTACATAAAGACGAGTGATGCGTGAATATTCAACGTACTGAAAAATGCCAAAGTATCTTGTGGTAGGAAGCGCTGTTCCCCTCTGCTTTGTTTCTGTTCAGTTCCAACCAAGCCCTTCAGTTCCTCAGTGCCAAATGTAGACTGCTTTTATTGAGTCTTTTCTTTTAAACCCTGCAATGTATAACTTAAATCTGTTTTAACTTCAAAGATGTGGTGATATTTTGGTTGAACAATGTAATATAAGCACATTTTTGATAATCAGGAAATGGTTAATAGAAATTGCATTGTGTGTAAATAAGTTGTTTTCTAAATTTAGTATGCCAGCCCATGTGCATATAATAGCATTTTCACAACAGAGGTGCCTCAAATGATGCATTATGCAGTGATTACATTATTGTGCTTAATAATAGAAGTGGTTTATATCAGAAACAATGAACTGTATTTCCTTCTCTATGGGGAAAGTTCAGATTCCATTCTGTATCTCACCCTGTTTGGGAATGGTCTGTTTGTTGATCCAAGTTCAGCAAAGAACATATCTTAACCTAAATTTCCCCCAAACTGGAGGAAATGCAGTTAACTGCTTGTTATAAGCCACCTCTGGTACTAAGCATTAAAATAACGCTCCCCAAACATTCTAATAATAATGTAATTCCATGTGTTTAATTCCAATTTGGGAATGTAAATCTGGAGTCACAATATCACATTTTGTCCTACAAACTTACCAGAACCACCTTCTTAAGAACCACTGGTGGGAGAAGTTGGCTTGAATGAGACAAAGCCTTTTAAAAAGCAGTTTCTAATAATCACATCATTTCCACTCCCGCAATCTTAAGTTTATTAAACTGTCACCTTCACTTTAAAGTGTTAATGACAATGTACAGTATTTTAGCCTTATTTTGTGGTCTCCACTGATGCAATCAGATTGTTTCCTTTCTTGTCCTTTCTAATAAACTCCTGAAGCAGCCTCATTTTCACCTGTCTTGATGATGGTTGGTTTATTGTCCTTATCTTGGTTTTGATCTGTGGAGTGTTTTTAATGTCTCTAGCAAAGCCTCATTAAAGTGTCTTGAGAGCCAACACAGTAGTCAGACCAGAGATTGTTCTAGCGATATAAACTGCTTTTCAATGGCTCCCTTATGTCAGCTATTTCTTTAGAAAACCCACTTTTCAAAGACTCTGACTCTGTACACATGACCTCTCTATGCTCTCTCCCTCTTGATCAACAACAAGTGTCCCTGATCATGGGGAGGTAGCATAAGTGCAGACACTTCCTGTGTGTGTTCACTGCATACAGACATCCCAGTGATTGTGTGGGGTCAGTGCACTCATGCCCCCCCCCACTCATCCCTCCCCACACATTCCATCACACAGAGGGGTCATATTCAGTAGGCTTCTGGTTCCTTTCCTGGCAAGCATGTGAAGATCTCACTTTAATTAGTAACAATTTCCAGGTTGTTTTGTGTCTACCAAGGGATCAACATTACTTGGAAATGGGTTTGCTGGCCAGTGCTATTACCTGAACTGTTCTGGGGGAAAGGGTCTCAAATTTGCCTTTGTCTTGTACACAGCATCTAGTTGTGCTCTGCCGATGGAAGCTAGAGAATTTGTACACTGTGTCTCTGAGCATGTAGTATACCTCAGAAGGTATTGTTTCTCCAAATAGTTTGCCTTGTCCATTATTGGATGTGTACACTTTACTAGTGAATGAGCCAGACCAAAGGCTTTTCTCGTCCAATTTAGATATATAGGCAAGACAAATAATGCGTGTATACATGCAGCGGCAGATGCTATCAGCGTTACCAAAACCAGACAATGAAAAGTTGTTTTTGCTGTAGGAGCACCAGGAAATAAAAGTCAAAGTCAATCGAGAGGTTCATTAAACTATTGTATCACCTAATTGTTATCTTTTTAAAAGGTTAGATAAGGTAGCCCTTGAAAATTGGATGTTGACAATACCTATCTGGTGAAACACTGGGGGCTTGGGAAAGAATGGATTTGTTCCTCTATCCTGTGCTATTTTCCACATCAAAAATGCCCTGCCCCAGCTACCCTGGGAGAGGAAAAGAAAGGAAGGCACCTGTACTGACTTCTTTCTTTACTGAAATGTAGTTGGAAGGAATAGCATAGTGGTCAACTTGTTGGGCTGCGACGCAGCACTTCGCTGGTTCAAACCTCACTACTACCATGAACTCACCAGGCAGCCTTGGGTAAGCCACTCCTCTCAGCCTCAGCTCCCCACCTTTTATTGTGTGGATAATGACATTGACTTTGTTCACCGCTCTTAGTGGGCATTAATCTGTCCAGAAGAGCAGTAAGCAAATGAACTGTTGTTGCTATTGATCAGGGACATTTTATGGAAGAAATGTTGACCTCTACACAGACTTCTCTTGTGGGGCCACCATGGCTATTTTCTAGCGCCAAATATCATGCTAGTTTTTGCAATCATGGAACTTGAACATCCTAGGTAGTGTGGTCCTTAACTCATAGGGCTAAAACTTTATCCTGAGCTATACTTTATAACCGAACGTAATAACCAAATCAGTCATACCACTTACATTACCCAAGTGCAATACAACTTGGTTGCTTATTTTCCTCCCAAGTCCAATTGGTGACATTGGTTAAAAATGTCCTGTGGGTTAAAAAAGGGAGATTTTGTTTTCTGTGTTGGCAAAAGATGTTCTAAGGCAGCAAAATAGGTTGTTTATGTGCAGTTTTCACCAGATGCCTTATATTTGTGAACCTTTACTTATCCTAGATCCACTGAACATTAAAAGACCCTAACCTGCTCTCTCTGCACAAAGTGGAGAAAGAGTTTTGAATATTAGGAATGGTTCAAATGAAAAAGCATTTCTCTTTATTGTTTATTGGGTTTATTGTTTGTCTATCAAACCCTGGTTCAAAAACCCTTCTGAAATTGTGTCATCTTTTCAACATTTACGAAGAGGCCATATGGATGGAGTTTCCTGGATGGCAAGTACAGGTAGTTAAGTTTATTTTTGGTCACACCTAAGAAAATGAAGGAAGAACTTATTGTAAAGGGTAGAGCCTTGCTGTGAAAAATGATGTGTGTCGCATATCACATCATTAAAACTAAGGACACAATGAGAGGTGTTCATTAAAACTCTCACAAGGTGTCTTTCAGAAATGTGTTACAAATTACCTCTTTCCTGTATAGCAGAATCCTCCAAGTTTTACAACATGTATATTACGTGTTAAAAACAGAAACCAAATTGAATATTTGTACTAGACTGCAATGTTTCAACAAGTAATTTTGAAACCTCCATTTCTGAATAGAAAAAAAATGAATGGGGAGAGCAAATAGCTCCTTATTAAATGAACATGTTGGGGACACATCAAAAATATCTGGTTAAAAATAAAAAGAGAAGAAGTAGAAGACTCGAGAAATGCTATATGTAAACCAGATAATAACTAAATAGGACCGTTCTAAGTCAGGAGGTGGGTATCAATTCTTCTAATATTTGTAGGTGGGAAATTCTTATCTCTTAAGAAACTCCCACCGTTATTTAGGGAAAGGTAAAGGTAGTCCCTTGTGCAAGCACCGAGTCATTACTGACCCATGGGGGGGACGTCGCATCACAACGTTTTCTTGGAAGACTTTTGTTATGGGGTGGTTTGCCACTGCCTTCCCCAGTCATCTACACTATACCCCCAGGAAACTGGGTACTCATTTTACCAACCTCGGAAGGATGGAAGGCTGAGTCAACCTGAACCCAGTTTCCGCCGGGATCGAACTCAGGTCGTGAGCAGAGCTTGGGCTGCAGTACTGCAGCTTACCACTCTGCGCCACAGGGCTCCTATATTTATAGAGTGAAAAATTGTGTCAAGGGGTTATATTGAAACTTCAGGTACAAGCTTTGACAGCAATGATTGGCTGTCTTTATTGTGAGGTGCAGTCTTTAAAACATTCTAAATAAACCTTTGGCTTCAAGATCCATTTTCAAGGATGGCAGTTTCATCTGGTTCATCAGCGTGGCTTCATACATAGTGTTAGTTCATGAAAACAGAAGGAAAGTCTACTAACAAATTCTCATAGAATATAAAGATCTAAAGAAATCAGAGGTATGTTTTAAGCAAGCAAAACTTCTATACACCATGCAAGCCTGAAAACTGAGATTTTGTACAAAATGGAACCATTTGTGGATTCAGGTATATTTAAAATAGGACTGATCCAAAGGGAAGGGCACATTTTGCGAAAAGTTTGTTTCTATGAAATTAGCCACCCACAATTAGACTGCGAGATGGAGCATGTTCATCCGTGCAGACTGTGCAAGAAGCATGACTTGCTCTGATTTGGCTTTGTAGGATTATCACACAGTCCAATCAGATTTGCTGGCACTATGACAATATCACATGGGCTACATAATCCCTGATTGGCTTGATTATGTAGCCATTTAAAAAAAACTCTTTTTAAAAAATGGCACATGAGAAGCTGGCATGAAGAGCAGGACACAGTGCAAAAATGGCAACGTTCTTTTGCACAACTTTTAGGGCCTCTCAGTTCCCTTATTCACATTGAACATTTCCTCATGAAATTTTGGCTCAGCTTCTTAGACTGTCATGAGTTGGTGCACTTTTAATTCATTTAGCTTATTTATAGCCTGCCTTTCTCACTGAGGCTCAAGATGGATTACAGAGTAAAGAAAGAGAAAACAAAATGTAATCATACATCACTGTTTGAATGGTGAGTGACTGTCTAAACTACTAAATGCTACTTAATACATCCAGTTTTGCCTGATCCATAGAATCTGTAATATACTATGAATTTCCAAGTGGTCTCATGTGTGGATACTTAAACCTGTGGGTCGAGGCCACTCTGGGTGACCTCCAGAGTTGCAGAAAATCTGACCCCCCCAAAAAAATTATTGGGGAGTTTAAATTCCCACAAAACAACACTCCTCCCCCCCCCACACCCCATTGCTACTTTCAGAGAAGCTCCTGGCAGCCTCCACCATCTTTGCCATGGGAGTCAGGGATGGCAGTGCTGTCTGGGGGATAAAGCACCTCCACCCCCATCCTTGCCTTCTCTGATGGGTCCTGTGGGGCCCACAGCATCAACATTGTCAAGCAGCTTGCCATGGCAATAAAAAGCGTGTGGCCGCCTTCTAGCCACAAGCAAAGCCAGGCAGCCCTCTACAACTGTGGTTGCCAGGCTGGTGTCTCCTAGCTTTGCACCACCAGTATGGAAAGTAAGAAGGAAGGAAGTGGGGAGACTTACAGGGGGAATTTGGGTGAGGGAAATGATAACAGAAAAAGATTGTGTGGAGGGCAAAAACAACTGGGAAAAGTTGAATGCACTGGGCAGGGGGTTGGACTAGATGGTCTGTATGGCCCCTTCCAACTCTATGATTCTATGAATGGGGCAAAATGTAACAAGGAAATATTGGGTGGGGGAAGAGTAACAGGGATGGGTGGGTGGGACAGGGAAGCAAAGGCAGGGGGATGGGATTTTCCCTCCCCAGAAATTCCCTGTCCCCCCTCCACCGTCAACCTCCAGGCATCACCAGACCCAGCACATCTTGCTGCCCTCCTCACATTATCACAACAAAATCCACAACTATTTGTTGTGGGCCCCCAGTTTTGTAATCTAAAGTAACTATGTAACTTTTTAGAGAAGGAAGGAAGGAATAATAAGGGAGTTTAATGTTTGCTTCTACAAAAAAAGTCAGCTACTTTGAAGTCCCCTTTACATGGTTTTACTTGAATACAGAATTTGAATTCATGCGTGTTTTTGCTATGATGACCCTGAGAGAGGGTGCCTGCTTCTCTATCTTCCTTGTTTCTTCTTCCCTTTTCTAACCTTATTAACATGGTTTCTCAAGTCCAATATTTAATCCTTAACACGTTTAATGCATTTCCCTTTTCCTTTCCAACTGAAGTTCTGGTTTTAGACTCTTTCTTAGCTGTTGTGCCTGTGAATATCCAAGAGGAGACAGTTTGACCCATTGTCACAGGTTTCAGCCTTGAGATCACTTTCAGCAGCTTATTTATGGTTAACATAAGAAGCAGCTCTTTCTAGTAATTCCTTTACAAGTGGATTTCACTCACATTGCTTGCTGCAATAAAAAGCTACATTGTCAAAAGAAATTAGATCACATGTGGCTTAGTTTTGAAGCCCAACCCACGGGTGGAAGTAAGTAAAGTATGCGGTTTGTTCTGGTCTGCTGAGTGCTACAATTGTTTCTTGGTCATAAGCAGGGTAGAGGGGAGGGCCAAGGAGGCAGCTTTTGGGAAAATGTAAGCTGTACTGAGCAGGGATGCTGAAAGACAGAGGTCTTCCCCATCACCAAAAGCTGTAAAACCAAACACAGCCGGTATATTAAAAATATGAGGCTCAGTTTATTTTGAAGCTTTAAAAAGATCATTGCTTGAGCATCGGGCTGTGGTCTAGCAGATGAAGGGTGAAATTCAAAACACAAATACCTGATTTTACAGTGTGTTACTCTCATGGATTGCATTTTTGCTCCCTTATATTGAGAATTCCTTGCTCATGGAACTCAAGTATGTCAAGGAAAATTATTCCACCCCTGGCCTTGATCTTTGACAGGCTACATTTCTAAATGTAGGGAGTTGTTTACATGGGGAGTGTCCAAACTTGATCTCCATCTGAGACTAAAATGGTATACACTTGGAAGGGCTGTACTACATGATAGATTAGCAGAGGAATACTTCAGTTCTTCATCATCAAAAATGATGGGAGCTACCTTGAGGGAACACTGTAAAAACTATACCACACTTTGGAAATTAAGACTGATATGTAATAGGATTGTTTATGGGTTTGAAAAGTGACAATCTTTATTCCAGCCAGCACTGTTTTCGGAAGAAGTAGTGATTAATGCATCCTACAGTCATACATTATATATCCCCAGGATAAAGCATCAGATCTTTGAATTACTGTATTAAACTCGGCCAATATTTTATTGAAATCTGACCAATTTATTAAAATATTGTCACCTCCTTTTACAAACATTAAAAACTAAATGACATTTAGAACCAACATAGCCTCTTAAGGCTGTGCAGTGAGAATAGAGCTTTGCTGAATATTTCTCAAACACAACTATTATCAGGATGTGAAATCAAAGCAGTTTTGAAGTCTTTGTTTTATTCTTCCTCTCCGGATACATTTTCAGGAACACGGCATGACCTCCTCCCACAAGGAGATCGATCCCTCCCTTAGTCTGGCTGCTCAGATATTGATGATGATTTGAGCTGTGTTAGTTTTGGGCAAAGATCTGTGAAACCATCTAAACATATATTATCTTTTGGTTCCAGATTCCAACGCAACTCTCCAAGGATGACTTTGAGGGACCTATAATGCAATATAGAAGCCTCAGAAAACACAACACTAGTGTATACACTCTCCCAGGGCAGTGTTCCAACAGCATGGGTGAGGCATGAGATCTTTTGCTCTACCTAGGGTTACCAACCTCAGTGTGGGGCCTGGAGTACTCTTGGAATTACACCTGATCTCCAGATAGGGTTGCCAACCCTACGCCTGAAAATCTCAGGAGCATTTGGGCAGTAGACCTTAGAGTGGAGCATCACAGACACTAATCACCCAGAAGTGACACCGTAGACCTCCTCCTCTCCGCAATGCTCTAGGAATTCTCCTAGTCTCTATGGTAAAGTTCATAGAGTTTAGAGGATATTTCAAGAGTATCATGGTCACTGTGACATTGTTCCCTCCCCATTTTTCATCCTGCTGCTCAATTGATCAAGCATAGGCAGCTGAGGACAGATGTGGAAGTTTGCCAGTAAATCTTTCTCCAGACCACAGAGATCAGTTCCCTTGGAGGAAATAGCAACTTTAGAGGGATGATAACCCACTAAACTCCCTCCCATCACCAATTCCACCCTTCTGAGGCACTGCTCCCTGATCTACAGGGATTTCTCAAGCCAGAATTGGCAACCCTAGCTCTACCATGCAGAGAACTATAGTGTGAACCAGAACAAGCATATGATACCTCTCCACTTTTTAAGACTATTGCAAACTGTGCCTCTGTATAATCAACTCTTCATTCACACAGTTCACAGACCAGGCTGTCAGGATGCTGGAGAGGGGCGACTTGAAGTACTCTTGCACCACACAGTTGCAACATCATTGCAGCTAAACATGTAACCCAAAAGTCACTATAATGGGAAGCATATTGAATTGGACTTAACAATGATGCTTGGGGGTCAACATACCTCTCAGGGGCATTGGGAGGATAAAATGGTGAGAAAGCCATGCTAGCTGCCTTGAGGTCCTTGTAGGAAGCCTAGGACACAAATGTAATTGATAGGCACTGTTCTCTTCCTTGTAAATTTTGTACCAATGTGACTTGTAAACAGCTAAGAGCTCCTACCTGAAATCTGCAAGGTACAATCAGCAATTTGTTATTCTTTGTTTTTCTTTATTTTTATGATCTTGTCATATCACAAAGATTCCTTGACATCGAGATTCAGAATCAGGATTTTCACCCCTGGGTTTGGAGGTTTTACCCCATGGGTATAGGGCAGAATATTTTACCTGTTTAATGGCCCCACATTAACACAGAGCTTATTTGTTAGCTTGGTTTAATGTGCTACCTTCCACGATACTTTATGGGAGATTTCATAAAACGTCATATGCTAACAGGTTATGCACTTGTGCTCAGTGAGACAGAGAACCCCTGGAACATGTTTTTTTGTATTGTATTTATTACCATAATATACACCCAGCCCCGGCGCCAGGATTACCAGCACCTGATGCCATCCTTGCGCGCACGCTGTGCGCGCGTGTCCCCAGGCTGCGTGATGATGTCATCACACATTGACGCCGAGACCATTGGCCAGCAGGTGGCTGGGGTGGTGCGAGGAGGCCGCCCGCACTCCACATGTCACCCCGGCCACCTGCCGTCCCTGGCCCACGGCTGCTGTGCCCACCTGGGGGCATGTAGCAGCGGCGGCAGTGGTGGCACGGGGCTGGCTGGCAGTGGCACTATGTGCACCTCCGCCCCCAGAACCCCCTCTGGCACCCCCTCTGGCCCCCACGGCCCCTGCCTCACAGCCTCAACGGTGGCACCGGCCCTGTATACACCCCACACTTATTGATCCGTTGCTGAGAGAGCAAATTGGAAAATCTGATAAATGTAAAATTATCTTCCTATTGGCTACTTGGAACCAAAAGGTGATCGAAACTATAGCTTAATTTTTGTATCTTGCATCTATGAGGCGAGTTGTGTATTTGTAGACTGAGTTTTGATTGCGTGGAGTGTTTTTGTTATTAATGTGGATGGAATGCCAATAAAGGTTGCTGCTGTTGCTGGTCCTTCCTGTCATATCATACATGATTATTTCTTAAATGCCATGTGGTCTACTCAATAGAATGCCAAATTCACACTTGATGGATCTCAGCCATGGAGTACCTATTCCTTGAGCACGGCTTTGATTCTCAGTCTTACTTCCACAAATATAAAATGGGAACGATGGTGGCCTAACACACAGGCTTGTTGTAAGGATGAACTAGGACACTTAAAATCTACTGTTTGTTAAAACTGCTTTAGAAGTCCAACATCCTTTTACAGTGCAATACTATTTGCACATTGTTTTAGGGTACTATAATTCTAAGGAGCTCCAACCTGGAGAGCCCGGGCAAGCCCAATCTCATCAGATCTTGGAAGCTAAGCAAGGCCAGTCTTGGTTAGTAATTTGATGGGAGACCTCCAAGGAGACCAGAATTGCAGAGGCAGTCAATGGCAAACCTTCTCTGTTAGTCTCTTGCCTTGAAACCCCCAGCAACGTCACTGTAAGTCAGCTATGACTTGACAGTTCTTTCCACCACCACCAATACTGAAGAAGTATTGCAACTCTTGCTCATTTGCACATCTGGATTTGTATCCTTTTGTGTGATTTTAAATGACCAGTAATAGATCCATCTGCCCGCTTCTGGCATTTGCAGTCTAGGTTGTGCGCATTATCCCCCCTCCCCCAATCAAGATAGTTGCATTAGTGAGCAAACTGATAGAGTGGCTTGGCAAACAAATCAACAGCTTCTTCAAGTGGAAAAGGCTTCAGGAAAGTTATCAGACTGACACTGGGTTCTGTTTCATAGCAGGACAAATGGACACAGTGCAATGAGACGGCAATTGTGCTTGTCAGTTCTGAGATCCATCTGCCACCTATCATGCCTTTAAGAGGTTTTTAAGCTGGCCTAAAAGCAATTAACTGACTTGCCTTTAGGCAAATTGCCTGGCTGTATAGAAGTTGGCCAAAAACACTTATTTAACTAGTTATCAAATGCCTTTTGTTCAGCGGTATAAATACATTGATGCCATTTATAGCTCTCCATTTGAACAAGGCAGGAAAAGTCCTCCTCTGCTTTTCTCCATTTTTTGAACGCAGCTCCCTTGTAATTCTTGAAGTTTGTATGGCCAGACAAAACAAAAAGAACAACAAAGAAATATCTCGCACAATTTTTTTTGTCTCACTCAAGTGAAGGCAAAAAGGCTCGTCTACAGAGTAGCAGATCCACTACCCCCATCAGATCCCCAGAGAGAGAGATCACGCATGCCACCGGGGAGTTTAGCCAGCTCTCAGCCGAATAACCGGTTCTCTCTCCATCTCGTCCAGAATCTAAATTGCTCTTTGTGTATGCACACATCTGACACATTCCTTCAATTGTATGGGTTCCCTCCTCCCATGAACACATGGATCTACCCTATACTGAATCAGACCATTGGTCTATCAAGGTCATTATTTTTGACTTTGAATGACAACCTCTCTCCATGGTCTCAGGTTGAAGTCTTTCATGTCACCTTTTCTTACCCTTTTAAGCGGACATGCCAGGGATCGAACCTGGGTCCTTTTGCAAGCCAAGCAGATAATCTGCCACTGAGGCATGACCCCTGTCCTAAGCAATCTCCTCATATGCAAACATGTACTCATAACATCCACAATAATTAAGAAATTGTAATATCGTAATTGTAATATTCTTTTATTTTAGAGTCAGGCTCCCTTTCTCATTAGCTGAACCTATAACTCCATTGCACCTGTCATTTTCTACCTGTCCCCCACATCCCTGAGCTAAAAGAAGAGCGTGTTTGAGAATCTTCTACTGAAAAAAATGCTTGGGGAGAATACCAAAACTCTCCCCCAGTGCCGTGGTTCCAGTCTATATGTGATCCCTATGAATGCTTTTTTGGGAAAAAGAACACATTGGGAATACAATAATGGAAGTGCAATATCACCTGTTAGCAATGCTAAGTAAAACACTATTATTTAGACCAGGTGTCCCCAACCCTTTTAAGTTTTGGAATTCTGATACAGTGTGTGGGGGGGGGAGCGGGGCACAATCACAAAATGTCAGGGAATGAGGTCATGCATAACTCCAACAGTAACTCTTCAACAGGCAAAAGCTCTGCTTTACAGGCTGCCTTTTAAAATGAACATATTATTTAAAAATATTTTCTTGCATACACACAATTAACTTTTAGTTGCACAGTACAGATCTTTGTGCTGTAGTGACATTGGTTGCTGAAGCTTTTTTTTTTTTTAATTGCACAGACAGCTAGATCTCCAATGGCTGATTAGAAGTCCCACTGGGCAAAACCCCACCCTGGCCCTGCCCTAAAAACACTTGGCAGGTGCCAGGAAAAGTACCATAGCACCATGTGCACCGCATCAGGGACTGCTGATTTGGATAATGAGCCCTAGTTTGTGTGAACAATCTGGTTTTTACTCATCGCCTTGGTTTTGGGTAACTGCTCTTTTAGCTTCATAAACCCTTCATAAGCCCATAGTAGCATATGCCCTTCTGAGACAACTTTTATATGTACTCCAACTGCATATAATAGGAGCACAAGCTACACACAGCCCACTCACTATATATTGTTGCCTTTTCATTTGATATGGGGCATCACATGTACTTTCTATGTCCATACAGCTTTGGTACCTACATAGGGAACCCAACATGTGTTCACATGTGCTGCAGCTGTATGTATTTGGAAAATGTGTGTATTGTCCACACATAATAGCAACTGCATGCGATGGGAAGACAGCCTGTAGCATGTGCTCCCTCTACATGCAATTGGAGCCATCTTAATCAAACGTATGAAAAGGGGTATAGAGAATCAACATAATTTAGTGGTTAGAGAGTTGGATTTGGACTGGGACAACACACATTCAAATCCCCACTTGCTGTGAAAATTACTGGATGACCGTGGGCCAGTCACGTTTCCACATGTCCTAGCATCGCACCACACTCACAGAATGAGGACATCTTCCTGGTGTGATTTTTGATGTCATCGCACCATGATCCTGTTTTTGTGGCATGATGACATCAGAAATTGCGCCAGGAAGACGCCCTCGTTCCATGAGTGTGGTGCGACATTAGGACATGTGGAAATGATGACACTCTCAGCTGCATTCTACCTCATAGGGCTTCTGAGGATAAAATGGAGGAGGGGAAAATAACACGTTACCTTAAGCTTCTTGGAGGAAGGGTGGGATTTAAAAAGTGTTAAAATGAATTTTTTAAAAATGTAGAAGTTGCCTCTAAAAGTGGGGCGGATAAACGATGAGGCTCTACAAATGGTGCATTGTGCCTGGAGGAATTTGAATTTATGGTTTCTATTTCTCCCAATTCTGGAATGCTTTCCCAAGGGTAGCAGGGGGTTATGATCTGATATATGTCTTCATCTCATTTTGACAAATCTCAGACACTTATCAGCCAAAGGGGAAACATGAAATGCATCCCTGTCTGTTTCTGTGAACTTCATATGAGATGCTAGCCATAGCATACGTCAAATATGTAGCCGCCAGTTAGTGGGATTCCCTTGAAGAAAGGCGAGAGTGAGGAGAGAGTTTGGTCCGTATTATACTAATGCCAGTTTAATCTCTGGCTAGAATAGCTGCCCTTGTAAGTCATCTCTGTGTTTTAGCAACATGAGCTTCCTATGCCACCAAAAGGAAGGTTGCCTTTACAAAGAGGAAACCAAAATACATCTCCATACATCCCCAAGATATATAGGGTATGAAGCCTTAATATGTATTTCTCTTGCGCTTCCCTTCCACTCCCATTACGTTGAGGCCATTCATTCCAAAAAGATGCTGTTGTTCTAGAGCTAGGCCATATCAATTTTGTGTTTCAGAAAGTCTAAATTTTTAAAATAAAATCCTAAAAAACAATTCTAAACCCACCTCCCAACTAAGCCAACTAAGATTTCCATCACTTGAGCAACATAGAAAGCAGTCCTAACGCATCTTGATTCATCTTTAGCAAAGATTGTCTAAGTTTTATTGAGACCTCTGTCTGGTAAATGTGTTTCCTTAACAGATGCTGATGCAGTAACTTTTGGATTCCATTTTCACAAGGCAATAAATATCTGAAAGTTATTAGGCCAACAAAAAAGTGTTCAAAATGCCTCAGTAATGCATTTCCCCCCAACCGTAAAGTCTAAGATCAATACTGTAGGCACCAAGAGTTGCATGTTCCAGGCACAGCAACAACTGCGGCTGGCAAATGCAGTAAATGAGATGGTTAAATGGAAAGAACCACTTTCAGATTCCAGGTGGAAGATACTAGGTGGGATCCACTGAAGTGTTTCCACAGAAGGCTGGAAGAAGGAAGGATTTCTACAGTGAACCATTACTTTCTTGCCTCCCATCGCAATCTAAAATGTCCCAAACCAGAATTTCAGGATGTATGTGGGATGCAGTGGGATGAGACAGTCATGGTCTACAGACAGAAATTCTTCCATCTGCAGAAATGCACTGGCAGATCCAAGCGAGAGCTTCTAAATTCTCTCCATGCAAAAAAACCAAATAAAACTCCTTGCAAATAGAAAACTAACATGTCAGAGAGGTCTGCCCTGTTGTGCTGGCTTTTCCTCCCTTTAATTTGCAATTATTATTTTTTTTTAGTGTAAGGCTGAGTTGGAAAATGTGATCCTGCAGCCTGAATTGATACGCACTCCATTCTACCGACTCTACATTCTACCACCTCATTATGCTGTGTGCGTGTGTTGTGTGTGAATCTGTGTGTAATCTGTTTGTTGCTACAAGGCATCTTGTTCACTCAGCTTTCAAAAAGATTAAAAATAGCTCCAATGAAATGTGCGGTACATTTAAATAGAAAGTAAACAAAAGTTTGGGCACGGCTAGGAAATTCTGCCTTAATTCACGGGGCTATTATGTGTTCCTTAAATAGTCTCTATCTTTGGAGGTGCCCTTAAGGAATTGTGAAGTCGAGGAGAAACCTGGCATTATTTACAATGAATGTCACACTTTCTATTCTGTTGGTTAGCACAGCCTTAACCCCATCCTGTCCTTTGTTCTCTGGCACTGCTCTTGCAAACATTCGCCTGCACGTAGACCCACCAAAGGGAGAGGTTTTTATAAGTTTAGTGCTTTCAGCACTAAGGACCTGTATTTGTGAGCAACCTAAAAAGACAACTCTTTCTGTTGTCTGAGATTCTAATTACACTTCAGATCCCAACCATAACACATTACGAATGGGATTGCTTTTTGAAGACGATATTTGCTAATTAAAACCACTTTGTAATGAGATTCTCTCAAGACTTGTCTTGTTAAATACCTTCTAGCCTCTGAGAGACAAATCTTGTCTTCTTTGTAAATCAATGGGCTCGGGAAGAAGGTAGACTCATCACAGGCTATTTTCTCACTAGATACTGGCTTCAGATAAAATTCTTCTGCACTTGCAAGTCACAGAAGTTGTTACTTAAATTGCTGCTCCAGACATATTAACCTTCCTTTTGCTAATGTTCCTCACAACTGAGAGATGAAAATGTAACAAATTGAATATTGCAAGTCCTTCAAGTATTGGGAAAGCTTCAGCCCAAGTTGAGCATGTTTTGTCCTGCTGATTTTAGTGCAAGAATTATGTATGTTTCCCCCACAAAAAATAATGGAAGATTGTGCAGGATCTCCAGTATGTTTGCTCAGTTTAATGGGAATTAGTACATAAGAAAAGCCCTGCAGGATCAAACCAAGTTCCCTTTCATACAGGTTCTTTGACAGACTGACTTCTGAAGGCAAACAGATTTTTTAAAAGGTTTAACACACCTGAAGAATAAAATACTGTCACCCTGCAGCTAATAAAGCTTTCATTTGTGTTTCCCCTCCTGTGGCAATGGTCCAAGGTCCAGTGGTCCAATGGGTCATCCCACTTTCAGATGCAGAGGGCCTGAACCACATAGGTCTGCATTTCACCATGTTGTAAGATCCCTGCCCCTGACAGCTTGGCTGGTGACCCAGTAGATCAATGGCCATGCAGACTGGCAGAGGTGCTTACGTCCTCCAGGAAGCCAGCCACAGGAAGGTCATAAGCTGCAAAATGGCTAAGATTTAAAATTTGGGCCTCGGCTTAACCCAGAGTCCTGCAGTCTGGCAAGCATCTTTGAACATCTACTACATCTAAAAGATTAAGTTTTATCAGTTACATTAGCTGCCATTTCAGCATACTATGGCAATGTTGGTGACTCTACAGTGTTTTCAGCTCAGGTATCAAAAACATTTTGAAGGGCTTTTTAACTTGTATCTTCCCATTTCCCCACCTGTTCTACAATGGAGCTTAAAGTTGGTGCTATCACTTTGATGTATAAACCTTTTGAACCTTTGGCTATATATGACCTCCCTGTCCTTTCATATAAAACTGCCTGTTTGGTGACAATTACATCAGCAAGATGAATGGGACTGCAGTATGGGACTGCAGAGAGTCACAAAGATGAAAACAGGGTTGTGCTTACTTGTAACTGTTCATTGAGTGGTCTTCTGTGCAGGCATACATGGTTTGGGTGAGAAAATACCAGCTCGCACCTAGGGGAGGAGGAGCAGTCCGGGTGCCTTGAGAATCTTGAGAATCTTTATCTCCATGGCTAGCCTGTGTGTATGTGCCTGCACAAAAGACCTCTTAATGACCAACCATTACAGGTAAGTGCAACCTGTTTTAATATGGCAGTCTGAATGCAGGCCACTCCAGTAACTAAGGTTAGTTAGGGTCTCTTAAGCTAGGGTCTGAAGTTGTTACAAGCACAAAGCCTTAATTACGGTTTTCTGCAATGTTTGAATGCAAATATCCTTGTGTAATCCTGATTTAACCCTGGTTTGTTTTCTGGTGACAGCCTCCGAATCTGATAGAGAAATCAATGAAACCAGTAATTGTCGAGGCAAACCAGGATTTGAATGATTGTCTGTGAACTACGGTTTTGTATTATGTTTGAATCGAACCTAAAAACACATGTAAATAATTATTGTCAGTGGTCAGGTAGGTATCTCTTGTAAGTTCACAAGAAGGGCACCAAGATTATTGCTCTTCATTGTATTTCTAGCATCTGGTTTTCAGAGGTATACATCAGCATGGTGAACATTGGACTAGGATCTGGGAGACCCAAGTTCAAATCCCCATTCTGCCATGGACACATATTGGATGATCTGGGGCCAGACACATCTTTCAGCCTAACTTACCCTTCAAGGTTAGGATAAAATGGGTGAAGAGGAGAATGTTGTATGCCCATTGGGGAGAAAAGTGGGGTAAAACTAAAGTAAAATATGGTTGTTGGGGGTTTTCCAGAAGAAAAGTGTGAACATGCAGTTCCTCTGTCCCTCAATCTGTGCATGCCCTAGCTGCTAAGGCAGGCTCTTTAACTTAAAAAGTACAGTGTTCTAAAAACTGCCTATTATCTTGCTACCTTACAAAACCAAATCCAATAAAATTCAAGCTAATTTTATTTCTGAATATCATCTATAATGCAAATACGTGCTCTCACCTAAAGGTATGGTCCAAGAGATTTTTAAAAATAGCATTAGATGTGTGTTGTGTGTATGTAGCAGCAATCTCTCTTGCATCGGTCTGCAATGTATTTAAATTATTTGTATCCCACCCTTCCTATAGGCTAATGAGAGAAATGCCTTTGCTGTTCCCCAGTCTATTGGACCTAAAGGTGGAAACTCAGTTGTGGGCCCAATGCAGGCTACATGGCATGCTGATGTCCCACCTAGCACCTACCTTTTTAGGTATGGTTTAAATCCTACCACAAAGGGGCTAATTTAGCACAAAGAGGCTAATTTTTGCTGATACTCCCCTTCTGTGGGAGACGTCTGATTCCCCATAAAATAATCCTGAGGGTTCCTCCCTCCTCCAAGAGCAGTTTTTTCAGGGGCATTTGGGGCTGCTGCAGAAGGGGGAATTGACAAAAATCACCCCCCTTCCTTGCACATGGCAAAATCTTGATGCAGCCCTATATTTTTCATGATTCCAATTTGCTGTGCAAATCCCCCTATATTTAATTGTTTAAGATATAATTATACTACGCGCGACTGAAGATAAATCCATATAACTTGACTATAACTGGAGCTTGAACAGCATGCATTAGTGATCCCCTGGTTTCATACTGCTGTTCAAATAAAAAGAGAGAACTTTTCGCACTAAAAAGAAAACATTCTTGAAAATGTTTTCTTATAGTTTTAAGTATTATTTATTATTTTATTTATTTCATTTATGTCATTTATAGTCCTCCTTTCTCACTGAGACTCAAGGTGGATTACATAGTATGAAATTAGTACAATCAGTATCAAGTACATTCAATATAGTATCAAGGACATTTCATAAACAATACCATACGATAAATAGAGATAAGTTTAAAAGACATAGTATTAGAAAGCATCCAATACAGAGTAGAAAAAATACTGAAGCAAAACATAATTCTAGGACTAACATTAGACAACATAGAGCACAGGTGGTACATAGGAGGACATATTTAATGCAGCAAATATATAAGGCAATATAGTGATGAAGTCTGTGGTCCCTAACTCATTAGCAAAGCATCTGAGACCCCATCCCTACAATACAGCCGTCCCATTTGAGTAAAAAGCCTTTTTGAATAGTTCGGTTTTGCATCGTTTATGAAAAGCCAGGAAAGTGGGGGTTCTTCTGACTTCCTCAAGCTGGTCATTCAACAGGATAGGGGCCACACAGAGAGAAACCACGTGTACAGGCTGCTGCTGACTTCACCTGTGTGCCACCTGGCACCTGCAGGAGACCCTGTTCAGATGAGTGAAGGTGCCATGGAGGAACATAGAGAGGGAGGCCGTCCCGTAGGTATGCCGAACCAAAGCCATGAAGAACTTTGTATGTAATAACTAATACCTTGAACTGAGCATGGTAACTGATGGGTAGCCAATGGAGCAATTGTAGGATGCGAGTGATGTTCATGCTCCTGCTCACTCCTGATAACATTTGAGCTGCAGCATTTTGCACTAATTGGAGCCTCCTAGTTAACTTAGATGGGAGACCTATGTATAGAGCATTTCAGTAGTCAAGCTTTGATGTTACCATAGCATGGATCCAAGTGGCCAGGTCAGATGTGTCAAGATAAGAAGCCATCTTCCAGACTAGAGTGAGTTTGTAGTAAGCACTTTTTGCCACTGCCTTGACTTGTTTTTCTAGTAATAATGCTGGGTCCAGTATAATCCCTAGGCTCTTAACTGAGTCTGCAAGGGTCAGACGAACACCATTGAAAGTGGGGAGTACAATGTTCTTCAAGATCTCTGCTTTCCCAACAAGCATCACTTCAGTCTTGTCTGCGTTCAATTTAAATTTGTTGTTTTTCAACCATCTCACCACAGCTGTCAGACAGCAGTCTAAGATTTCCACTGCATCTTGTGGGGACCTGAACAGTGAGATATAGAGTTGGGCATCATCTGCATATTGATGACATCCAACTCCATAGCTATGAATGAGTTCTCCTAAAGGTTTTACGTAGAGGTTGAATAACATGGGAGATAAGCACATTTATAACAAACAATTATTAAAATACTTAGTAAGCTGTGTGGGTTGTTAATGTAATTGTGATCCTTTTGACCAATTTTGTCAAAAACTCTTCATGTTTCTTGACATATTGGGAGAAAAAAAATCTATGCAGTAAAAATGGAGCAGCTATTTAGCTATTAGTGGTTATTATCCATGATAGCTAAATGGAGTTCTAAAATCAAAGGACAGTTTTTGACATTGATAAAAATGTTTGTGAAAATTGCTGCTCCTCCCTTTGGCTCAACCTTACCTCGTCTGAACTGAAAATATGGGTGAGGAAGGCTATTTCATGCATTCATGTAGTTAATACATTCAGAAGAACATTAGTAAAGCTTTTACTGCAGGGCACAACTTCCGACAGTGAGTGAGTTGCATGTTTGAATGTACCCTCAAAAAGAAACCTTGTAAATGGATAAATAGCACGTCATGGAGAAGGCTTAGGTGAATTCTCTCCCCTGAAATACTAGCTTTCTGTGTTATAGATAGGGTTGCCAGGTCACCTCAACCTCCTGACAGGGGATTGGGGCCTGGCACTTACCTGCGGGAGTGGGATCCGCACCACTTCTAGGAAGTGACGTCATCACGTGGCTCCTGGGAGCGCTCCCACGCTCTGCAGGGGCCGGATTGGGGGTGCTGCAGACCGTGGAAATGCTCCTGCCCTCCACAGCGGCCCAAAACACGCCAGTTTCAGCCCAGATCAGGCTAGTTTTGGGCCTGATTTGGTGTGGATCTGGCCCGTTTTGAGCTGCTGTGAAACACTCGGCAGCAGCCCGAAACAGGCCCAATCCAGGCAAAAACAGGCCTATTTTTGGCCGCTGCAGAGCGCAGAAGTGCTCTCGCACTCCACAGCAGCTCAAAACGAGCCCAATCCTTGCAAAAATGGGCCCAAAATGAGCTCAATCTGGGCCGAAATGGGTGCAATTTGAGCCACTGTGGAGGGCAGGAGCGCTCCTGTGCTCTGCAGCAGCCCCAATCCGGGCCTGATCCAGGCCAAAACGGTCCAATCCAGGCAGCTCCAGTGCACGGGAGTGTGCAGTGCTGTAGGGGAGCACGCATGGAAGGTGTGCTCCCCCCTGCTGGCCAGGTAAGCAGGAGCGGGGTGTGGTGGCGGAGGAAGGTGATCCCCCACCCCTGGAGGGGGTCTGGCATCCCTAGTTATGGAATCTTTTTTTTTCTGCATAGAGGTATATTGAAACATGGAACCCCACCAAGCAGAACTGAAGCAGTACCTTCCAGAAAAGACTTTACAGGTTGATTCTTCTGAATGTCTAACCTGGGATCCTCAACAACCTGCAGGCAGCTTTGGAATTTTGAGGAGGGGACCCAAGCCCCCAAATGACTGCTGGTGGAGTCAAATGCAGTACTTCTCTCCTTGATTTGCAAAAGGGAAATAAAAAGAAATGACAGAAAACTCGGGGGAAGAGGGGAAAGGAAAAGGGGAATAAATAATACTAATAATAACATTTGATTTATATACCACCCTTCAGGACAACTTAACACCCATTCAGAGTGGTTTACAAAGGATATTATCCTGTGGGGTGGGTGGGGTTGAGAGAGCTCCGAGAAACTGTGACTGATCCAAGGCCATCCAACTGGCTTCAAGTGGAGGAGTGGGGAGTTCTGCCACTCTTAACCACTACATCACGTAAAAATAAAAGAAGGAAAGCTTGATAAGGAGGAAGTGAGAAAGAGAATGAGAAATAAAAAGAAGGAAAGCCTGAAAAAGGAATGGAACCACACAATAATGACAAAGGAAAGCCTGGGAGCTTACCAGTCCTTCTGATCTGCTAGTGGTTGTACCTGCTGTTTCAGCAGTGAAAACCCCTTTCTTTTGAATGAGTGCAGTGAACAACAAGCCCTACTGTACAATGGCCCCATTATTTTCTGAGAAGCTCAGTGGATGTTGTGGCACCCATAGGCACGACATTGGGGAACCCTAATCTAACCAGTTGCTTACAGTCAGTCAGCAGCATGGCAAATCCATCTGCAGAAGTCCTATAATTGAGGCAACAGGATGGGTGAACAAAATGACTCATTCAGGATTAACCCTTTAATGTCTTGCAAGGTTAACAGCATCATCTTCGTAGACTGCTTGTATAGGAAAATGTCAGAGACTACAGGAGAACTAATGAACAAGCAGCAGCAAGAAGGACAGGGGAGAGATGAGGCTTCATTGTTAATATTTTTTTTACTGTACTTGGTAGGCTACTACATAGAATAGTAATAAAAGAATGATATAATAAATTCTGCTGTAGACAATCATCTGCTTCCAGTAGGATTTTAAAAATGAACGTTTGACCCTGGCCCCAGGCGCTCCTTCCTAATCCCTGCGACAGCTTCCCGGGGATTCCACATTTTACTCATCTTTTTATTGAGTGTTTCAACTGTTTTTCAGACAAGCCATAACAAAGGACCCTGATCCTTTGTGTTCATCAGATCCCCTGGTGCTCTTTTAACAAAGTTTGGGAAATAGCCTGGGGGTCTTGGCCATTATCCCGTTTGCATTATTACATACATCCTGTCTACTTTCAGCAATTCCTGAAGGAGATGGGGTTTTCTCCTCATTTCCTGACTTGTACTCCAACAGGAGTGTCTTCAGACTTTTAGACAGCTTCTGTAAGAGGAGGAAGAAGCAGAACTGTCTGAGGAGAGGATCTGAGGCATAATGAAACGAGAAGACTTCAAGACAGGGTTGCCAGGTCCCCTTACCCCCTACCCTGCAAAGCATGAGTACACTCCCAAGGTGGCACTTCCAGGAAGTGACATCATCATGCAGGGGCCAGGAGCACTCTCATGCTTTGCAGCACCGGCCTGAGAGTGCACCCAGGAGGCCTGTTCCCCTGCCTGCCCCCCCCAGTGGCTAGGTGTGGGGGTGAGGGGCAGAGGGTGGGAGCAGGGGATCCCCTGTCACCACTGGCAGGATTCCTACCTCAAAACATGTGAAACTAATGACTGGACCATTTGTTTATTGCATTTTTTTCCTACCCTTCCTCCAAGGGTGTTCAAGGCAGTGCACATCTTGACCATGTGGTGAGGTCCTCTGTCTGCATCTTTAGGCCTTTCTAGATATTCTCACAGGTTTTATTTTAGTGGGTCACTGAAGAACAAAGTAAAAAGAGTAGAAGGGAAAAGCATATGGCTTATTTCAAGGGAGCAATGCGGTTTATTCTGTATTTTTAGTGCCAGCTGGGGCCAGTTTTGCAATCTGAAGGCAGTAAACTCAATTCAAGAGACATGAGGCAAATTCAGCAGCAAGAAAAAAAAAGGGTAAATCATGTCAGAAAAACAAGTGGCTATGGAAAGAAATGTGGAAAAAAATCTGTTTTAGGGGCTCAGATAACATTTTGGTGGTACATCCACATTAAAAAAAACATTCAAAATCAAAACACACACAGGGAAGGTTACTCTCTTTAAAGCCCTTGACAGTCAAAGCACTTACACTGAAGCACTGGATTACACTGTGAGTGTTTTAATGTTTATTATTTTAATGTTGATTATTTATTTAGTTATTTCCGCTGCTGTATATTCTCGATCAGGTGTGTTGAACCTTTTTGAAAATGGCAATTGCAGGTTGGTTGTGGGAAGTGGGGGTGACCTCTGGGGGAAATTTCCTTGTGCATTCACAGAGCTCTTGTATTCTGGAACACTTCTGCATCTCACTGGGAACGACGTCATTCCCCAGCCCCCAGTGGTGGAATGGAATCCCTGTCTTGTATATAAACAGTTTACCTTCAGTCATGGAGTGAAGAACCTTGTGCGGTAGGGACAGCTGCTGCCATAGCAACTTTTTAAAAATCACAGGGCACCATGTTGGGGACCCCTGTTCTAGACTCATATGCCTCTGTAAGCTCCTTTTGTAGAGGTTCTGTTGTGACCCTGAAGTAATAAAAACATTTTAACAAATAGATGCACAGAGAACAGTATTATGAACGATTTGACAGTGATGGACATCTGGAAGAGTTGCTTGGTAGGGTTCCAAGTCAAGCATTTGAAGAATGAAGTTTCTGGGTAAAATGTAGTTTTTTAAGATTATAATTATATTACTGCAAGTCCACACATTATGCTCTACTTGTGTGATGTGAACAGATAATTAGGCACAATAGTACATGGTGAACTCATTTTTGTGTATGCATGTTGTTTTTAATAAGATAAGAGCCCTTCTATGATCATAGGTTTGATGTAACGATTTTCCCTGAGGTAAATGTTCAGCGAGTTCTGTGTGCGCAAGGACATGTTTTTAAATATTTTTTTGAAGAAGCTGTGGTGGGGGGAGACTGAAAAGAAAAGCAACATTCAAGCAGGCTATCGTTTTCCAAATCTTCCCACTGCCTCTGAAGGTCAGGTTTCAAGTACAAATCCATTTTTGTTGTTTTTTTGTTTTATATAATTTATGTTGGCTGGCATTTTAAAATTGCAGTGGAGCAGTGAAAAGTCTGAGCTCAAAGATATTATCTGCCTTTGCCATATTTTTAAGGAGACAGGGAAGAAAAATGTCAAAGTCTTTTGCAGAGGCATGAGATGTGTACAATGCCGTTAAGAGCTCTATGCATTTGTCAGTGCCGTAATTGC
Source organism: Eublepharis macularius (assembly GCF_028583425.1). Lineage (NCBI taxonomy): Eukaryota > Metazoa > Chordata > Lepidosauria > Squamata > Eublepharidae > Eublepharis > Eublepharis macularius. The sequence goes on from NC_072791.1 coordinate 40,827,195, forward strand.
TCTTTATGTTCAATTTGTTCTTATATTTGTATGTCATCAACTAAAATATTTTCTCACCCCCTTGACAATTTACAATAAACGCTGCAAATGTTTTTTTTCCTCTATAAGGGTGGGGGGTTTGGAACCTTGGTCTATGGCCAACATTCTACTCTAAATTCAGATCCCCTTTAGGAAATCTAATGTCTTTTGTTGATAGATTAACCTAATTTATGAGGCACTAAGAGGAAATAATCAGGAGAATATGTTATACACAGTCCTTGAAAAAGAACTGTCTAAAGATCCATTAGGGACGTACAGTAGAAGCTATTAAAAACATGCCGTTTCAATCATTAGCCCAGGTAACTTGTTTTTCAGTGCTAAATCAATGCTAATTTGAGATGCCAACTTGATCTCATGTGTAATTATGATAATGATTCTAATGACAACCAGCTAGATTGTAAACCTCTGTGCTTTTTTCCTGGAAATTGTAAAATGCTGACTTGTAAACTCTATATAAATAAGAATTAGTAGTAACAGTCATGATAATGATGGTTATTACTTCCATCATTCTTTGCCATCTAAATCTATAATGAAAAACTATCAAAATGAATATGAGACGTCTGGCTCACAGTTGATTGCAGGTTTTAAGGTCTCTGGGCAAAAGGTCTTTCCATATCACCTCATGCAGAAGTCACAAGTCTGTTATCACTGGTTGCAGCATATTAACAGGGCTACCCTCCCCAATGCCTGGAATTATATTCTACATGTCATAATTTTGTGACCCTCCTTGAATACATGGGAACACATGGGAGAGTCTTTTTCCTTCAGACTACTTTCTGCCCTGGAGATCTCTGGTATTGATTGTGTGGGCCTAGTGTGGGGTGCCGAGGAGAGTTTGGCTATCCGTGTTGTGTACCGACTGCCTAGCGCACCAGCAGATACCCTGTCGCGCCTGTTGGAGGCAGTAGCGGGGTAGGCCTTGGAGTATCCAAGACTGATAGTGCTGGGAGACTTCAACGTCCACGCCAATGATGCCGCCTCTACTCGGGCTGCAGACCTGGTATCCTCCATGGCCGCACTGGGACTCTCCCAGATTGTTGTGACCCCCACGCCTCAAGCAGGCCACACATTGGATCTGATCTTCAGGGTGGGGATAAATGTGAATCTGGAAGCAGTTGAACTGGTGCCATGGCCAGACCACTTGGTTCTGAAGGCTCGGCTGGATATGCCGCCCCGACCCTGCAAGGGCGTCAAGCTTATTTATGCTCACCCACGGAGACGTATGGATCCAATTAGTTTTCAGAATCCTCTGCATGATCCTATACTCTCTGGCGGTTCATTGGATGAGCTGGTGGAAGACTGGCAAGTTCGTCTTTCCGAAGCCATTGACAAAATTGCCCCCTGTCACCCTCTTCACCCCTGCACCAGTTTGGCTCCCTGGTATACAAAGGAGCTACGATGGGTGAAGTGGGAGCTGAGACAGCTTGAGTGAGGGTGGCGGCAATCTCGCAATGATCATCTTATAGGACATTTATGAAAGCCTATAACATGGCGGTGAAGGCTGCAAAGAAAGATTTCTATGCAGCTTCCATTGCATCAGCTAGCTCACGCCCAGCAAAATTGTTTAATGTGTTTTGGTCACTGGTCTCCCTATCAGGGGGAGACAGTCAAATTTTGAATTCAGATATTAGCTGTGAGGCTTTTGGGAGCTTTTTTACTGATAAAATCTTGGGAGCTTTTTTGCTGATAAAATCTCAAAGACGGAGGTCCTGCATGTGAGTCTGGGGGTCATGGGCATGGGACTCCAGCTCCCCACTCTTGATGGAGCGCTACTTGCACCAGTTTCGAGAGTTAGGAGGCTGGGGGTGATCCTGGATGCCTCCCTGACTATGGAAGCACAGGTCGCAGTGGTTGTCCGGTCTTCATTTTTCTATCTAAGACAGGCCCGGCAGCTTGTCCCCTACCTATCAACCCATGACTTAACTGCAGTGATCCAAGCAATTGTCACCTCTAGATTAGACTACAGCAACTCGCTCTATGCAGAGGTTCCCCTGGGCCTGATCTAGAGGCTACAGCTGGTCCAAAATGCAGCTGCACGAGTAATTGCAAGGGTTCCAATTAGGGAACATGTAACACTTATACTATACCAGCTGCACTGGTTACCAGTTGAGTACCGGGTCCGGTTCAAGGTTTTGGTGTTGACCTATAAAGCCCTATGTGTACTGGGCCGAGCATATCTGCAGGACCCCATATGTACCCCAGAGGATGCTTCGTTCAACTAATAAACAACTGTTGGTGGTCCCTGGCCCAAGGGAGGCCCGCCTGGCCTCAACCAGAGTCAGGGCCTTTTCGGTCCTGGCATAGACCTGGTGGAACTCTCTGTCTGAGAAACCAGGGCCCAGTGGGATTTGTTATCTTTCCACCAGGCCTGTAAGACAGAGATGTTCTGCCAGGCATATGGTGGAGGTTAGGTTGGGCCCCCACTGACCACGCTAAAGATCTGTCCGCCACCCTACATATGAGCCAGGGCTTGAAAAGCAGTATTTTATCATCACCATCTGAAGAGAAGCTGTATTGTATTTGGTTGTTGTGTGTTTTCCGGGCTGTATTGCCGTGGTCTTGGCATTGTAGTTCCTGACGTTTCGCCAGCAGCTGTGGCTGGCATCTTCAGAGGTGTAGCACCAAAAGACAGAGATCTCTCAGTGTCACAGTGTGGAAAAGATGTAGGTCATTTGTATCTCCTCAGGAGGGATGGGGTTGAGCTGAGTCATCCTGTAAGAGTTTCCCAGGGTGTGGAATGCTAATGGCGGGAGGCTTCACTGTATCCTGAGGAGGTTCTTTTGCATATGGATTGGTACTTGATGTGCTAATCTTCTCTGCAGGGCTATTGTCGGGGATAGAATGTTTTGTTAGCCTGGTGTTTTTCAGAACCGGAAACCATGCTCTGTTCATTCTTAAGGTTTCTTCTTTCCTGTTGAAGTTTTTCTTATGCTTGTGAATTTCAATGGCTTCCCTGTGCAGTCTGACAAAGTAGTTGGAAGTGTTGTCCAGTATTTTGGTGTCCTGGAATAAGATACTATGCCCTGTTTTTGTTAGGCTATGTACAGCCACTGCTGATTTTTCAGGTTGTCCAAGTCTGCAGTGTCTTTCATGTTCTTTTATTCTTGTCTGCAAAGCAAACTTTCAGTTAGGTCACAGGGTCTACAGGAAACCAACTCACACTGATCGGTACTTACACAAAAACTCCAATCACCACCCCCGACAGAAAAGAGGCATAATGAAAACATTAGTGGATCGTGCAAGACGGATATGTGAGCCGCACTTTCTCAATGAGGAAATTAATCATCTAAACCATGCACTTCAGGCAAATGGCTACTCCAGAAATGAAATCCGAAGAGCAATCAAACCCAGGGTGAATCAAACAACCAAGGAAAAACAGTCTCCTACAGGAAAAGTGTTTTTGCCATATATCAAAGGAATTACTGATCAGATGGGAAAGCTTATGAAAAAGCATAACCTTCAAGCAGTATTCAGACCCACCCGAAAAATACAACAGATGCTACGATCAGCAAAAGACAGTAGAGACCCCCTCACCTCTGCAGGAGTATACCGTATACCCTGCAGCTGTGGACAAGTTTACATCGGGACCACAAAGCGTAGCATCCAGACAAGAATAAAAGAACATGAAAGACACTGCAGACTTGGACAACCTGAAAAATCAGCAGTGGCTGAACATAGCCTGATGCAAACAGGGCATAGTATCTTATTCCAGGACACCAAAATACTGGACAACACTTCCAACTACTTTGTCAGACTGCACAGGGAAGCCATTGAAATTCACAAGCATAAGCAAAACTTCAACAGGAAAGAAGAAACCTTAAGAATGAACAGAGCAAGGTTTCCGGTTCTGAAAAACACCAGACTAACAAAACATTCTATCCCCGACAATAGCCCTGCAGAGAAGATTAGCACATCAAGTACCAATCCATATGCAAAAGAACCTCCTCAGGATACAGTGAAGCCTCCCGCCATTAGCATTCCACACCCTGGGAAACTCTTACAGGATGACTCAGCTCAACCCCACCCCTCCTGAGGAGATACAAATAGGGATGTGCGTTTCGGCATTCAGAATGCCGAAAGAATGCCGAAACAAAAGTGTTTCGGCTTCTTTTGGGGAATGCCGAAACGTTTCGGGGAATGCCGAAACGTTTCGGGTAGCCGAAAGAAAAAAGCCGAAACGTTTCGGGATTCTTTCGGCTTTCTTTCGGCTTTTCTATGGGAAAATGCCTCCGTCTTCCAGGACGCCTGGAGGAGGCATTTTCCCACCGAATAAGCCCAAAATTGGTGGGGCTTCCTCTAACCCTTCTCTAACAACCACCCAAGTTTCAGACAGATTGGACTTTGGGGGGCCATGTTATGGCCCCCCAAAGCAGGTCCCCCCATCCTCCCATAAGAAAGCGAAGGAGCAGCATATTGTTAGCATGCTGCTGCTGATCTTTCTTCATTATTTCCTATGGGGAAAAAATGAAGAGGCAGGCTTCCTTTGCCAGGGGTAGCATTTTGCATGCAAAATGCCCCCCAGCCCTCAGGGGCCCTTCTCCCACCCCTCCTCCCACCCCCCACCAAGGCTCAGCCTGCTCCCACTTGGGGGGGCCATTTCATGGCCTCCCCAAGTAGGTGCTCTAATCTCTACCACTGACAGCTGGGGGAGGCTTGTGTTGCCAGGGGTGGCATTTTGCATGCAAAATGCCCCCCAACCCTCTGGGGCCCTTCTCCCACCCCTCCTCCCACCCCCCACCAAGGCTCAGCCTGCTCCCACTTGGGGGGGCATTTCATGGCCTCCCCAAGTAAGTGCTCTGCTCTCATCTCTACCACTGACAGCTGGGGGAGGCTTGTGTTGCCAGGGGTGGCATTTTGCATGCAAAATGCCCCTCAGCCCTCTGGGGCCCTTCTCCCACCCTTCCTCCCACCCCCCACCAAGGCTCAGACTGCTCCCACTTGGGGGGGCATTTCATGGCTTCCCCAAGTAGGTCCTCTCAGCCCCTAAAGTCCACCCCTTACAGCCCCACACAAACCCAATTCCCCCCCAGCTGCCACACACAGACCCAAATCCCCACATTAGCCCCTCACAGACCCAAATCCACCCCCACCTGCCCCACACCCATAACCCCAGGAACAGGCTGGCAAAGGCCAGCCCTCTCCCTTTGTTCCCTATGCTGGGAACTTCTAAACTCTCTTTCCCTAGGCAATTCTGCACAGCCCAGGGGTGCCACAATGGTGGGCACACTTCTGAGTGCCAGCTGGTCCCTGTGAAAGAGCACCTGAACCACAGACACCCTCCCTCAAATTCCCCCATCACCTACAGAGATGGCTGGCCAGCCAGCCCCATTGTTCCCTATGATGGGAACCAACTGCACAACAAAGAATAAAACAAGAACAACACAAAATAAAGTTTTAAATTTTTTTTTCTCCCTTCCAAAGTACAAGTAGGCAAAGCATTATGACACATTACACCAGCAGTCCCCCACACAGAAAAATAACACAACTCACTTAACATCAGAGAATCACAAAGCATGATACCTGTCAAAAACACTTTATTTCTTGAACAGCTTTAGGTTACACAGCAGGGGGGAACACCAAAGGGCATGGCAGCACTATCTTACACAAAAATAACACAACTCACTTAACATCAGAGAATCACAAAGCACGATTCCTGTCAAAAACACTTTATTTCTTGAACAGCTTTAGGTTACACAGCAGGGGGGAACACCAAAGGGCATGGCAGCACTATCTTACACAAAAATAACACAACTCACTTAACATCAGAGAATCACAAAAACACAATTCCTGGCAAAAACACTTTATTTCTTGAACAGCTTTAGGTTACACAGTAGGAGGGCACAACAGGGCATGATAGCAATGTACTACAAAAAATAATACAACCCACTTCACCGTTTTTGACAGCAATTGTGTTTGTGTGATTCTCTGATGTGAAGTGAGTTGTGTTATTTTTGCGTAGTACACTGCTTTCCTGCTCTGCGGTGCCTTCCTACTGTGTAACCTAAAGCAGTTACAGAAATAAAGTGCTTTTGACAGCAATTTTTTGGGGTGATTCTTTAATGTGAAGTGAGTTGTGTTATTTTTGTGTAAGATACTGCTTCCATGCCCTTTGGTGTCCCCCCCCCCTGCTGTGTCCCCCCATGAAATGCCCCCCCAAGTGGGAGCAGGCTGAGCCTTGGTGGGGGGTGGGAGGAGGGGTGGGAGAAGGGCCCCAGAGGGCTGGGGGGCATTTTGCATGCAAAATGCCACCCCTGGCAAAGGAAGCCTGCCTCTTCATTTTTTCCCCATAGGAAATAATGAAGAAAGATCAGCAGCAGCATGCTAACAATATGCTGCTCCTTCGCTTTCTTATGGGAGGATGGGGGGACCTGCTTTGGGGGGCCATAACATGGCCCCCCAAAGTCCAATCTGTCTGAAACTTGGGTGGTTGTTAGAGAAGGGTTAGAGGAAGGTCCCCACCAATTTTGGGCTTATTCGGTGGGAAAATGCCTCCTCCAGGCGTCCTGGAAGACGGAGGCATTTTCCCATAGAAAAAAGCCGAAAGAATGCCGAAATAATGCCGAAAGAATCCCGAAAGTCGAAAGCCGAAAGAGATTCTTGTTTCGGCTTTCGGCTTTAACGATAGAGAATCTTCTTTCGGCTTTCTACTTTCGGCTATAGCCGAAAATTTTTGGCTTGCACACCCCTAGATACAAATGACCTACATCTTTTCCACACTGTGACACTGAGAGATCTCTGTCTTTTGGTGCTACACCTCTGAAGATGCCAGCCACAGCTGCTGGCGAAACGTCAGGAACTACAATGCCAAGACCACGGCAATACAGCCCAGAAAACCCACAACAACCATCGTTCTCCGGCCGTGAAAGCCTTCGACAATACATGTATTGTATTTATTGTATAAAGTTTTGTTATTTGTATAATGTTTTATCTGTTTTTAACTGTTATTTATGTAAATTGAAATGTTGTACTCCGCCCTGAGCCCGCCTGGTGGGGAGGGTGGAGGGAGGCTCCGAGCTAGAAGACTTGTGTCACTGTCTTCTATGCTGTCCACTCTACACATCCCCTAGAAAGAAATTTCTAAGCCCAATCTTAGCCAGGTTGGGACCCAGACATGATAATGAAAACATTGTTGCCGTATTAGCAGATGTGGACCCAGAGACCTCATACAAGGTCCCTCTTTTTGCCCTTGCAGCAGAGAAAATTCGAGAGAAGGTGGTGACAGCTCAGGGCTGTCATTAGGCTGCAAGCGCAATAGTGTAATTCTTATAGTGTTTTATTAAGTGTGTATTGTATATTTTATCTGTATCATAGCTTATATATTTGCTACTGTTTTATTGTTTGCAATGGCCTTTAGTCCAATGCAATAAATCCTGAACTGAACTGAATAAATAAAATAATGTGATTTTTTTTCAATCTTCCATTCACTGGCTGATTCCGCACACGTTGGATAATGCACTTTCAATGCACTTTATCAATCATTTGAGGTGGATTTTTTGTTCCGCACACCAAAAAATCCGTTCCAATTGATCTATAAAGAGGATTGGAAGTGCATTATCCAACGTGTGTGGAATTACTCTATGATTCTGCAACCTTATGCCACCTCAGTTTATTTGCTTTCTGATTATGGCAGACTAATTTAGATTAAATCAGGAAATGTGTTCTGAGAATTTTGTTCATGTATTTAGTACATTTTTATGCCACCTGTCCTCCAAGGAACTCAGGGAGCCATATGGCATTCTCCCCACATCCATTTTATCTTCACAATAACCCTCTCAAGCTGAGAAAGAATGACTGGCCTGAGGTCATTAGCAAGTTTCCATGGCAGAGTGGGGATTTGAACTCAGGTCTCCTAAATCCTAATCCAACTGCTACTCGATACTGGTTCAGAAGGATTCCAGAGCGGTATTGTGGTTAGAGTGTCAAGAGTACAATCTGGGGGACCTAGGTTCAAATCCACACTTTGTATGGAAGCTTGCTTGGTGACTTGGGCCATTCACATGCTCTCAACTTAAACTACCTCACAAGGTCATTGTGAGGATAAAATAGAGTAGAGAAGAATGATACAAGTTGCTTTGGGTCTCCATCTGGGGAGAAAGGCAGAGTATTAAAGAAGTAAATGTATAATTAAAAACTGAAGAGGACTGAAGTTCTTCAGCTCCCTCCCAGTATCCTAAAGCAACTTTCATTGCATGCATTTGTCGTATCCCCATTGGTTAAGCCTGGCCATTAAAAAAAAAACATTAGCATGTATCTAATGATCTCTGAATCTCATAGAGCAGGATTTTCATGCTTCACCCTCTGCCTGCAGCCCGCTGAGCCCCTGGAAATTTTATTGCTGGATGTCAGCAGACCTTCAGGAGCAGTGCAAGGTGCTAAGTGAGTGGCTATAATGGGAGGGGGAAATCAGCAGAGATTATTGCCCCCTTTCCCAAAGACTCAGATAACCTTAAGTCTTCAGAACTGTGTGGTTGAATTAATTTGTCTCAGTAACCTTCTAAAAAAACAGTGGTTTATAGAACTTTTAACAGTGTGGAAGAACTTTCTTTATAACATCATGCTATCCAGTCAGGACTGTCTTGTGCTCTGTATATGAAAATCCTATAAACATGAGTCTTCGCGTAAGAGAGCATACTTCGAGTCTGTTGTATAAACAGGTCTAAGTTTAGCACAGCAAACTCTTGAGAAAAAAAGATGGGAAATAAGCACTTAATCAGCAAGTAATTTTACTACCCTATCCAAGATTAGGAAAAGAGAAGGGTGAAGTCAAGGCCAAGTGTATCAGACAGAGAGCAGTTGAAATAGTACCATGCCAATTTATATATGGAAGTCCCATAACACCATTAAAATGTGCACAATCTTAGTGTGTTGTTGTGTTACCTTTTAGCTATATCCCCGAGAAAAGTTACTGTTACCCAAACTGTGTCCCTCCCACATGGCTTGTTTAAAGCAACCAAAAGGAATGAGACAGGTAAGTTGGGCTGAGTGGACCGAAAGGTACAGTGGGATAAATTCAGAAGGAGATTTGGTTAGGAGGAAATGAGCTCCTGACCACATGGGGAGGCTAGGGGAAGACTACTAGCAGCAGGCAGACCAGTCTGGAGTGGGAGAGTCATGAGATGGGAAATGGGTAGAGAGAGGTGAAGACTTAGATCTGGGGATTAAAGACACTCTGATTGTCAGGACAGGAAACGTGTCTGGTGACTCCATGTTCATGGTTCTGGGGGGGGGGGGGGGAGACCAGCTCTGAAAGATGGGGGCTTGAGATGCCCTACTATTTGTTTAGAGTTGCAAGGATGGGGAAACTCTTCCACTAGTCAAATTCTGTGCGGAGTTAGGCTCTGAGCTGGGATTGGGCCAAGGCTGTGGGGTCTCATTCCTATTGATGGGTTTCAATTTTCACTTCCATGGTGAAGTGGAAATCTAAATATGGCCATGCTAGGTGAGGCAACAGGACAGCAAAGTGATCTAGGTGGGATGAGTTGTGGACCAGCTAGGAACAGTTCAATAGAGGGTGAGCAGTGGCTTGATGGCCTTCCTTGGGCTTGTGACTGAATTGCTGGAAAAGACATATAGTGGGAAGTAGACTGGAACTTTAAGGTATTACCCTGAAAACTTACATCACTGCTTGAACCTCTGGAGGACTAAACAAAAGGGACCCTGATTACTGTTCTCCAGGAACATTCAGGCAGTTAGGCTACTCCATTTTGGAACTGTCTGAGAGGAATTCCTGCCTAGACTGAGAGACCCAGTCTAAATATTATGTTTTATGCCTGCATCTGTAACATCTGTGGCCAGAAGATCTTGGGGTGCAAAGTAACACCAAGTATGTGTATGGAGGGGACAAAGCCTCTCGTCTCCCTGGGCAGCAGTTAGATCACAGACTGCAATGTGGTGCAGGAATAGCAATAGCCAGTAATAGAGCTCTGTGTCATATAGAACATTTGTTTAACATATCTAAGTAGGAGATCATCGCTTTGTTTTTTGTAGGATAGAGGTCGTAATTATGTTGTTTTCAACCCCTTAGATGTTCTGTTCTGAGATTCTGGGTATTTAGGAAAAATTATTGCAAAAGGATGGCTGGTACTCTTCTCTACATATCAGCTGCAGTGTATTGGAAATATGCTTTATAACATTTAATATGTTGTCACAGTTATGCAATGTGCAGGGAGCCAAGCAAAATTCCATTCTTGTATTTTATCTTAAGATGTAGAACATTGGCCCATTATCCATCCACTTGCAGAGGTTAGAAGCAAAATCTGCTGAAACAAAAGTAAATAATTTCCTATGCTGTATTTTTACAATTTTACCATTCCCTTTCTTATATCTTCAGCTTTTTGTGTGTGTGTAACAATTTCTTTCACCCTCCAAATTTATTTTTTTAAGATACTGCTATTGAGTCCTGTTATTCTCTTCTTTCTCTTTTAAAAGAGGGATTTCTCTTCCATTTCTCTTTGAAGAGAAATCAAGGCACCCTTTTGTAACTTCAGCCCTTGCAGTTCTTCGTAACAAATCACAGGGGTGTGCTCCTGCACGAGGATAGGATAGGAGGCTAAGAAGGTTCGGGAAGACATTGTCTGCCTCTGAGCATCCACAGAGTAAAATTCTGAATTTTTGCAGAATCTCTCTTCCTGACCCTCCTTTTTTCAAATTTCCCTTTGATCAAAATAGAATTGGTTTGAAACAGACTCCAGATTTTTAAAAAGAGGAAAAGAAATGGATTGATGGATTTCAGAGAGAAATTAGGTTACAAGGAACTAAAAGAATTTTGCTTAACACTATTTTTGGGTATAGGATGTCTGGGGTTGGAAATGTAAAGTCATGATATGTAATTGATGCCAACCACATGTGCATTGTAATAATTTGGGGGCTAGGAATATATGGCCATATATGTGAAACAATTTTGCACATTGTGTGGGACAAAAGATGAAGTGCCTGTACTTGTTTTCCCACTTCAAGGGGGTGGGATTTATGTGCAGGGTGATTGTATAAACGAGCCTGAAATTTCACATAAACTGCATAATGAACACAATAAGCAGTTTGGTTAATGACTAAAAAGGCAAAATTGCTGTTTCCTGTGCTATGTTGGCAAAGCTCCTCTCAGAAGTTCACTTTGAAGGGAGGTTAAAAAGCTGCAGAAGAACATAACAAAACATTTCATGCCATAGCTCTGAGGGTATAGCTATATAACCTGCCTCCTGCAGTAATCAAGATTATAGGATTCCCAACACTGCCTCTGCAAATGCCAGGAGATTTGGTGACAATGCCTGCAGAAAGCAGAGTTTGGGGAGTATGCAGTGTCACTTCTAGGTGATGCTGTAGGCTGCCCCCTAGTCTCTATGGTCCACTACTTACTAAAGGTGGGCAGGAACCAAAATATGAACTGAAGTTCGTCACGAACCAGACCAGTTTGTGGTTTGCGTACCAGTGGTTTGTGCGAGCTCATTTCTCACGAACCGTGACGAATTTTAGCACAGTTCATTTCGTTCATATTTTGGTACGTCGCTGCAGACAGCCTGGCACTTATCGATCAGTTCCCTAGGCGACTGGGGGGTAGTGGACTCTGCAGATCTTCTGCTAACCCAGAAGTGATGTTTTCATGAACTGAACAAACCTGTTTGCGAATTGAGGCAACTTTGTGAAAGTTCATGGTTTGTGAAAGACACAGTTTTGAATTTTCCCAGTTCGTGTCCATCTCTAGTCTTTACCATAGGAAAATTCCTAGAGTGTCACCTCATGGAGGCCATTTTTCCTCCATTCCTCCATTCATTGGGGCTGGGAAATTGGGGCTGGAGGCTGGTAATTCCCTACCCTGGGAGCTTAAATGAGAGACCTACATGACTGCCATGTTTCCAGATAACAGCCTAACAGATGTCATGATTAGCATGTTGCCATGGGAAGGGCTGGACTCACACCCTGCTGAGACCTGGGGTGATTTTGGGCTATTCATTTTCTATTAGCTTAATGTACCCCACAAAGTGATTGTAAGGACTGAAAAAACCTGGGACCACCCATTCAATGCGCGATCATCTTCTGAGCTCATGCCCATCTCTACTGGCCAGGAGTGGGAGATGGAGAAGCAAAGGAACAGGTAATGGGTAGAAAGACATGAAAGGTTAAATTCTGGATGGAGAGTAAAACTGGGAAAAGAAAAACACTCTTACTTGTTTTGAAGAGGAAAGGCTGAGTGATTTCATACTTGTGGTGCTGGAAGACAGAGGGGAATCAACTACAGTGATGGAGAGCTTGATATGTTCTTCTTATGCACTTGGATTACCTGGGCTCCAAATGGGGGAGCTCTGTCATGGTCCAAATTCAGAGCAGGACTTGTTTCCATGATCATATTGGACCATGATCGTATTGGATCGTATTGGATCTATGATCGTATTGGATCGTATTGGACTTGAATTTTTGGTAAGCAGAGGATGATGTGTAGCCAGAGAAAGTGGTAGTCCACATATGGTCATAAGGGAGAGGAGAATGGTGGGCACTATCTGACAGCCGTATGATCTGAGTGGCAAACCAGGCCTGTCTGACAAAGGCCAGGAGGTGGCTTCATGATCCTTCCTGGGTTTATGATGACTAATCAAGGATGATTGCATTGTAGGGGGAATCCTGAGAGCTTTGGTTATTTGTCCTGGAAAACAGGGTCATTGATTATGGCCATAGGTGTGAGGTGTTTCAGAAAGTCAAACATAGGAGCTTTGATTAACTCCTAGAGTATTCATTTTGAGAGTATGCAGAGGGACTAAAGGGACTTAAGGGACTGCCGTAATCAAGAGACCCAGCCGTTTCCGCATGTCCTTAACATAGCGCAAGACTCTGGAATGCTGGCAGCTTCATCATGCAATTTCTGATGCCACCCCGTCATGATGCCGTTTTTGTGGCGCCCTTGTAACTGCGTGCATTTGGGTGACATCAGAAATTGTGCTACGAAGCCACCAGCATTCAGTGAGTTTTGCACTATGTTAAGGACATGTGGAAACAGCCCAGTTTGTATTTTCCCAAAACTTCAGTCATCTGAAGACCAGCATTTCTTATGGTACCCCTGATGGGAGTCTTCAGTGTGTGTGAGAACTCAAGGGCCCCTGGGGGAACAAGAGGACACTTGCCACCTTTTGCGCATTGTGAGAAGAGGAGCAGATCAAAGCCTTTCCAACTTTGGAAGGAAATGCATGTTGGAGGTGTGTTGTCTGTTGATTTTTAAAAAAAATTAAGGCTCACGTTATGAGCTGTGTTCTTAGCTGGTTTGTTAAAAAAGGCAACTCCCAAGATAGGCTTAACTGCTTGCAGGAGCCAAGGGATGAGGATGAGGGATGAAGCAAGGAGTGTAAGTTGTACTGCGGGGATAGCTCACTATTAATTCAGCTGTGCCTGAGCACAATACCAGAGAAGGCGGCGGAAAAATACTTCAAAAGCCCACTGATTGGTCACAGCTGTCAGGAAATATCAGCCTTACTTGCTCCCAATCTTCTTAGCTATTTCAGGAAAGAAAAAACATCTGAAGAATTTAATGTTAATTATATAAAATAACACACTAGGGAAGCAGAGCCTGCCAGGGCCTACCCCGTATCTCATGTCTCACATAATTTGCTCACTGCCCTGGCAGGCAGGTCCCATGGCATACTCGTCATGTGAGTGGCGGCCCTTCAAGGCTTTGAGCTAATTTGTCTTTAGAGCGATAATTCACTGTTCCTGTGGCTTTAAACCTGATTAATGAATCAGAAGTTGGCATGGTTAGCAGCACTTCACGTATCTGCTGGAAATTAATTAGTAGACTTGCTTTCATGAATCCTTGTGCTGTCCTCTCCGCGCCATGGGTGGTGTGGTGGGATGGTTAAACAAAGAACTCCTGGATAGCATTTTGAGATCTAATGACCTTTCAGAGCCAGGTGCACAGTGTGTGTGTAAAAAAAAAAAGGTTTTTGGAGAGAGGATGGAAGGAAAGAACTGAAGAATTCTCCCACTGACACCTCATGACAGTATCAAGGCATAGTCAATGATAACTCCGGACAGCCAAATTGTCTGTGTGCTTCAATCCAACTATAGGGGTTGTTCTTGCATGAGCCTCCTTTTATTATGATCGCAAGTGGCAGGAATGGAATGACCCTAACTTCTCCATATGACGGCAAACACCTTCTTTGGGCATTTGAGTTTGTTCAGAAAAGTAATGACATTGGGGTAAGGAAAACCAGGGCAGAATGTTGCAGGTACACACTTTTCTGCCTTGTAGGTTCAGCTCCAAGATCTTGAAATGCTGACAGCATCACTGGGACTCAGCTGGCTTCCAGCCATGGTCCAGTATGGAAGAAGGTGACAGTCATTGCTTCTTAGACCTGTACTCTTGGCATAGTCCATACTGGCCAAGCTTGCTCCCAGCTAGTGCAGGGGGAGAGGAGGCAACTGGTGTCATTGGCTAGGCCCAGTCTGATCCGGATCCAAGCCAGGCCCTTGCTCTATTATCTTTAGGCTTGCCCTGAACCACTTGGGAAATCCCTGCAGACTATAGTTTAAGATCTGTTGCCTTAGAGGAAAAAATATTGATGTCATAGAGGATAGTTTGCATGTAAGACCCAGCTGCTTATTCCTCCCCCCACCCAACAATCTCTCCTCTGTAAAACTTCACATGGATAATTCTCAGCATTTACCTGAATCACAGCCCCTGGTGACGCACAGCCATTAGTGTTCCCATAGCAGCTGGAACAAGTGCTACTCCAGTTGTGAGGAATCAGCGGTTGCTGTGGTCATCTTCCTTCTGCAGTTGTCTCTGGATTCATATGGAAGGTTATTTCCAGTTTATACATGGTCTTCTGTGAAAATGTCTCCTTGCTCATTTCTAGAGAAGTATAGTGAACAGCTGCTCAGGTCCCTTAACAGAGCTGTTTGCAGGGCAGGATCAAAACAGACACCACTGTGCAACAAGAGCCACTCCCTTATCTGCCTTATATTATATGTCTTATGCGAAGTCAGACAATTGGTCCAGCTAGATCACCATTGTCTGCTCTTACTGCTACCACTCCCTTATCTGCCTTATATTACATGTTTTATGCGAAGTCAGACAATTGGTCCCGCTAGATCACCATTGTCTGCTCTTACTGTTAAGAGTTCTTCAGAATCTCAGACAGTGGTTTTCTACCTGATACTTGAGGTACCAAGAAAGGAACCTAGGATTTTATGCATGCATAGAGCTGTGGAAACTCCTTGGAAGTATAGTTGTCGGGCTGAGTCTGGAAACTGGCAGGAGGGTTGGGGGCAGGGACATGGAGGGTTTTATCACAGACATGATGATGTCACTTCCAAGGAAAACCCAGAAGTGACAGCTATTCCTAGAGCTAGCTGACATCACATCTGGGTTTTTCTTGGAACTGACATCACCACTACTGTGACACTGATGTTTAAAAAAAAGTTTGTTCCAATGCTATTGCATAGAGCAATCTCCAGCTACAGGAGCTCAGGGATGGCAGACTTCCTTAGAAGTAGATCAAAATGATTAGCCATCTTAGTCTGTCTGTAGTGGTGGAAAAGAGCAAAAGTCCAGTAGCATCTATAAGAGTAACAAAACTTGTGGTAGGGCTTTCATGAATCACCACTCTCAGTATCTGTTATCTGAAGAAGTGAGTGGTAAATCACAAAAGCTCATACCCTACCATGAATTTTGTTAGTCTTACAGGTGCTTCTGGACTCTTGTTCTTTTCCAGCCCTAGTTGGAACTGTAGTTGCCAGAATGGAAGACTTTGATTCAGCCTAGTCTGAAACACAAAACTCATTGGGTGACGTTGTGCTAATCATTATCGTTCAGCCTGACCCACCTTGCACAGCTGTCATGAGGATAAAATGGGACAAAGGCATACATGCCTACCCTGACTTCCTTTTTATGCTCAAAAACCTTGCAAGATGGAACAAGCTGAGATACCATGACTGTGCCAAAATCACCCAGGGAATTTCATGACATTTAAAAACAAGGACTCCCCAGTCCCAGTCTAACTCTCTAAACATAACACTATGTTGTCCTCTTAACTAATTTGCATTGCTTCCACAATTCCTTGGGTCCCCAGTGTTCTGTATTTCTTAGGCAAACTACCCTAAAGCAGTGTTGAGCAACTTGTGAATAATAGTGTTCTTCCAAAGTGCCCTCCAGTGATGCTCTGTGTGTATTTTATGTGCCTCATTTCCCTTCTGCCTGTGTTGGCACCTTCACCATTACCCTACTTGAGTCCTTGCATGCGAATCCTAGTTGAGTCGAATTACACACAGAATAAAGTTTGAGGATATAGACCAGTTTGTTGTGTGGAAGTGAGACAGAGCCTTATACTTGACTGTGTGCCTTCCGCTCAGTTAAGTGGTAGTTAAATAAGAAGCTCTGTAGTTCTGTTCTTTTTAATGACCTAGATGAAGAATTTATACTGTAGGCCAAAGTAACTCAGATTCTGCTCATGCCAGCAAATAGCCACATATTTATTTTGCATACTAATTCCATACCAAAATGTCTGGTTTTCAAATATCTCAGATTTTTGGACAAGTCTGGGATGAGTGGAAGGAGAGATCAAGACTGGGGTTAGGTGATTCAACAAATTTTAGACGTGGGAAAGGATTGTGTTGTCAGACATTCATAGAATCATAGAGTTAAAGGGGCTTTACAGACTATCTAGTCTAACCCAGTGCAGGAACAGCCTAAAGCATCCCTGACAAGTATTTGTCCAGCTCTCCTTGAAGACTGCCAGTGAGGGGGAACCCACCACATCTCTATGTAGCTGATTCCACTGTTGAATTACTATTAATGTGAAGAAGTTCTTCCTAACGTCCAGCCGGTACCTTCCCTCCTGTAGTGCAAACCTATTATTTTGATTCCTATTCTCTGTTGCCACCAGGAACAACTGCCTTCCCTCCTCTAAGTGACAGTCTTTTAAATACTTAAACAGTATGCCTCATGTTTGAAGCCCGCCAGGGACCTGATGCCTGTTAACAGGCTTTCAGAACATTTCTTGTCCAATCATAAGAGACTAGAAAGTTTAGAAATATCAGTGTGGAATTTTAGGATGTCCAGTCCCTCATAATAGAGGGTTGGTTGCTCACTATGGAAGGGGGGGGCATCAATGTTCAAGCTGCTGCTAAGATAGCTATCATGTTTTTTTAAAAAGATAAGAATATGCTATTGTGCAACCAGTGAATTAGGTTTCATCAAAAGGGTTGTTCTTTTTTCACAGGTTGGCAGAACTAATTTACTGATGATAGCAAAAACTACAAATAAATGCAGATGCTGAAAACACAAATAGAAAGACAGCCAGATCTCTGACGTTTGCATACTTTCCCCTTTTCTCTTTATCCCATGCATGCCAAATCAATGGAACAGGAAACCTTTGTGTTATTGAGACACCCCACCCACCATCTTTTTCCTGCAGCTGTTACTCCACAAAAGGTCATGAAGCCCTCTGTTTTGAACATGACATACATCGTTCCACTGACAAATGAAAGAGGAGACAGAGCAGGAGAGATAATGATCAAGAAATAGTTCCTAATGTAGGCAAATATTAGTTTATGGGATACTCAATGCAATAAAAGAACCGGCATTCTTCTAATACTTACCACTCATACTATCCTTGTCTTTGCTCAGAGGCTTGAATGACTTCCTCTTTAACAGGGCATGAAGCTCTTCACAACTAGGTCATTTAGACAAGCCCAGCACACACACAGGACCAGGTCAGGATTTGCTCAGCAAGTCAGTATGAACAAACTGGCAAGCAAGATCTTTTCATGCTACAGGCAAACTCTGCAATGTGGTTGAAGCACACTGAAAAGCAGGATGGAGGAGGGGACTGGACTGAAGCCATTAATTAACAAAATAGATAACAAGGCTACTAGCCTGTCTCCACCAGAAGCTCTGTTTTCAATGTTTAAAAAAAACCCACCAAGCATTGGATCCTCCATTTTGTATGTATGATTTCCTTCCACCTTCCATGATGGAAGGGCAACCTTTGAACTATCTTATTAAAAACTGCTAAGGTTCCTGTCCTGCAGCAGCGAGTCCCACACATCAAATGTGGTTCTCTTTTATTATGTACAATATATTCTTATTTCTGTTTTTATATTAGATATTTATATTGTTGCTTTCTGTTGGTTTAGAAAATCAACAAAACAATGTTAAAACTGTGTGTAACATGACGGAAAAACCCTTTTGCTGGTTTGTTACCTGTTTGCTGTTTAAGAAATGTGGAGGGTTAGTAAATCATAAGAGGGGGAAATGTAGGATGAAATTTCAGTCTTTCATTTCTTAAGATTTGGTGAAATGTAAATTGAGTACGCTATCTGAAGAATACTTTGCTGGAAACAAACCCACCGAAAAGATCTGAGTAGATTTCTGAGTAAGACTTGCTTCCGATTACTCTTACAGCCTATAAATGGTTTCAGGTAGGTAGCCGTGTTGGTCTGCAGTCAAACAGCAGGATTTGACTCCAGTGGCACCTTAGAGACAAACAAGATTTTCAGGGCATAAGCTGTTGAGAGTCAAAGCTTTGAAGAAAGGAGCTGGACTCAAATCCTAATAACTTAGAAATGTTTATAGAACTTTACCTAGACACCTCTTCCTTGGTAATGTCCAATAATAATCTTTTGAATTAGGGCTGGCCCAAGATTTTTTGGGCACCCTAGGTGATCTATATCTTTGGTGCCCCCATTCAATAGAGGCCAGAGCAAGAAATCTAGAATGAGCATGTTACTTACTGGCAGGGCTTTTTTTCTGGGAAAAGAGATGGTGGAACTCAGTGGTGGAACTCAAGACCGCACAATGACGTCACTTTGGGTCAACTGGAACAATAGGGGAGTTTTTTAAAGTTTAAATTGCCCTCGGCAAAAATGGTCACATGGCTGGTGGACCTGTCCCCTGCTCTCCAGACAGAGGGGAGTTTGTCTGGAGATCAGGGGGTAGGGCCACCAGCCATGTGACCATTTTTAAGAGGTGCTGGAACTCCATTCTACCGCGCTCTCACTGAAAAAAAGCCCTGCTTACTGAACATTTAAAATGAACAACATAAAAATAAACATAGATTAGATCTTCTGAAGTCCCATGTTCCACCATGGCAGCTAAAGAAGACCAGAGTCAACAGATATGGAAATTCTAGAAGCCAGTTAATAACATAATAACAATAATAACAATGTGCTTGTATTATTACCACTTTGTGGACCCTGTTTGGGTGGGAAAGTGGCATATAAAGGTTTTAAATAAATAAATATAAATATATTTTAAATCTGTTTTGAAAGTTGCAAAACAAATCAATAAACTTGTGATACAAAAAAGAATGAAGTATGTTTTTTAAAAAGTGACCAAAAGGAGAAAATAACCCTCAAGAATATATTTAGCATTTGTACTAAAGCTACTTCTAATATTCATCTCAGGTTTTGGTCTGTTCCAAAAACAAAATGAAAGATCTCCACTGCTGCAGAACCAATTCTCCAGTGGAAACTCTACATTCCCATCACTTGTTCAAAAAATACCAGTTTGCTCATTAGCATGGCATTCTTTCTTTGGCTGTTCTTCCATTTTAGATAACTGCATCTGTTTGCAGCATTTTGCTAATCACATTCTTGCAACAATTAATACATTTCCTACTAACGTTAGTTCTTCCTTTGCTCAGATCTTCAGACATCCCAACATAGTAACAAGTAATGGAATTGCATATCCCCTCCCCCTTTTTTGCATTTTTACTTTGAGTTGAGCTTAGATCCAGTGGATTCTCTCAGCTATAATGAATCTTCCGTAATAGGAACACTGCCATTGGCGTTCTCTTCCTAACAAAAGGACTCTTCTTCCAAAAAAAGCTTTCCCACATATCTACCACATTTTTATCCCAACCTTCCTCGAGGGAGGCAGTGTATATGATGCTTCTCTCTCTCTTTTATCCTTAGAACATACCTGTGAGATAAATTAGGATGAAAGAAAATAACTGTCCCAAACCCATTAAGCATCATGGTAGACTGGGGATTTGAATCCAAATTTTCCCAGGCCTAGTCTGAAACTCTAATTACTAAATCATACTGGCTATTAGTTGAAAGGCATTTGAAATAGTTACATTCCCTGCACAGGATTTTTAAAAAAGGTCTCTGTGTTTAAAGTGCCATCAAGTCACAGCCAACTTATAGAGACCCTGTAGAATTTTCAAAGCAAGATACCTCAGAAGAGGTGGTTTGCCATTGCCTATCTCTACATGGTGACCCTGGACTTTCTTATTAATCTCCCATCCAAATACTAACCAAGGCCAACCCTGCTTAGCTTCCAAGAACTAAAGAGACTGGGCTAGCCTCCCAAAATTTACCTATATTTGGCCACATATATTTGGATCCTGAGCAGCACAGACCTCCACTAATACGTTGTTTTATAACATCCCTCTTTAAAACTTATGTCAAATGACTCCTCAGGGCATACTTTACAGATGTAGTTTACGTTTACAGTCTGTGAACTCAACACTAGAGATGGGCACGGACTGGAAAAAACCCAAACCATGTGGTTCGTGGTTCATCAAATTTCACGAACCACAAACTTTCATGAACCTGCCCCTGGTTCGCGAACTGGTTTGTTTGGTTCATGAAAACGTCACTTCTGGGTCAGAAAACCATCACTTCCGGTCCAGCAGAAGGTCACTTCCAGGTCAGCAGAAGGTTTGCAGGAAGTCCATCCCCTGTTGCCTAGGAAACTGAATGATTGGCACTAGGCTGTCTGCCATGACGAATGAAAAAACTAAACAAACGAACCAGCCTAAAAGTTCGTGGTGGTTCATCAGAAATGGGATCTGACGAACCATGGTTCGCGAACCACGAACTGGCCTGGTTCATGCTTAAGTTTGGTTCGTATTTCGGTTCATGCCCATCTCTACTCAACACCCATATTTTATTTTTGCATAAGCATTAATTTTTGTGTGTGTCAATGAGAGATTTTTGTGGTATTATCTACACTAAATGCTTGGGATTAGGTGGTTTAGAAATCTAAGGCCTTTTTTTGCACGGGCAATTTTTGCTGCTTTTGGTGCAAAAAAGGCCTAACACATGTAACATTATTTATTTTGAAGATTTTTAACATGCTTTTCTCATAGAGACTCAGAGGCTTGAGAGAAATAAGGCAAATGTCTTATGCCAGTCAATAACTGAGAAACATTTCTCATTCTCATTGTGTACCTGTAGACCATTTTCTTTTTCTATGTCCCGGCTGCCAGAAATGAAGATTCTTGTCTTTTCTGCTGGTCTATGACTGTAAGACCGTAACCTTATTGGTCTGGTCTATGACCGTAAACAGTGGATTGATTGATTCCTGTCTTGTCAATTCTTGTAGAATATTTTGAAGGGGTTTTTGTTTGCGGGGTGGAGTAGGGATGTCACAAAGGCCATCCATGGCAAACTCCATCATTTGTACTAAGGGCTCCAAAACAATTTTAACCAGACAGGTAAGATACATGTGACCACACTCTCCAAATGGCAAGTGCTGGGAGACAGCCGTCTGAAGTGTATGGAATTGTATTGGCTGATTTGGGAGGCTAGGTAGAGTTAGGACATCTGTTAAAACTTCTGACAGTTCATCAGAAGCAGGCTGATTTCCTCCCACCCTCCAGCCACCAGGCCCAAGCAAATACATTTCTCAGGATACATAGCCAAGACTAGGAATATGCTGCCAATATTGTGGTGCACAGTACAAATAGGCCTGCCCACTGAACAACTCAACGAGCGCAAAGTTTTGCCACCCAAGTAGTTGACTTGGGCCAGGGAATCATAGCACAGCTGTACCCCCCTCCTCCATAGTTGCTTGAGAGCCAAGCCTTCTTTTCCCTCATGAAGCAACCACAGGGGGAATTTGGCCTCAGAAATGACATATCCTTTAGTGAGCTGATTGTGAACCCAAACCTTAGCTTCCAACCTCCAACAACTGCCTCTGGGACAAAGGGAGGCCTACTTCTCTTTTCCCTACCAAACTAGTAAGAGGGAAGGAATTTCCTAAGTAAATATCCAGGGTTCTGACCCTGGTCCATTGTATGTAGAAAAGAAAATTCTAAACACTCCATCATACTCCGGAGGAGCCAAGAAACAGCTCAGGCTGTGGCTATACATGTGAACAGGCTGGACAATGTAGAACTCAATATGACCTCCACACCCCCTGTGTATTACATTACAATGGAACAACCTGTTCTTGCCTCTGATAAGTGTGTGTGTTGCAGTGTTGCCAGGCTCCCCGTTTCTGCTGCCACTTGGAGCAGGAGAATATTTTTTAAAGGGCCATCAGTACGACAGTGTGATATCAGTTCCAAGAAAAAACTGGAAGTGACGTAAGTAACTAAGTACTTTTTCTAGGAATTTCTGGAAACACTATGGTTTTACTGTAGCATTTCAAGTGATTAATAGAGGAGTAAGCTGTCATATCCAGGTTTTTCTGGAAGTGATGTCACGCCATCATTGATAGCTGCCCCCCACCACCACATGTCACCAGTTTCATATCATGGGGTGGAGTTCCTGCTTGTTAGTGAGAATGGTAGACTGCATTGGCTTCCTTGTTCTGAAAACAGTTGCTCCCATCCTGAATGAATACTCTGCTCCTGATTTGTAAGCAAAAAAGACACCCTTAGCTCTGGCACAAAACACAACGGCTTTCACTGTCAGAGATCTTATGAGGAGTTCAACGTGTTTATGTTTGCACTGATCATTTGTGTCTGCATTCCACAGATCAAAATGACCGCCATCTTGCTGTCCATACATACTTGCTAAACACAGCTTCCCTAACATTTCACAGAAGAGTTTTAAAAAACACCTTGTAAGTATTGTAGTCCTACTGGGTCAGAAACATCTCTACTAGTACTAGTACTGCTACTACTACATCTGTGGGCCATATGTTGGTGCTCTTATTGTTTGTGGAGGAATGTTGTAGCACCCAGGAGGATTGCGGTTGTTCTCATTTAAGTGTGTAGGCTGTGGAGGCGGGAGGAATCTCAGAGGCTGCCGTTTGGGCTCAGGAAACAGGTTATAGCTGCAAAAGGAGGAAGAGGCTTAACAATATGGTGGTGAGGCCACAGAAAAGGAAAGAGGTAGAAAGCCAAAAAGAGGTGAGAACAGAAAAGGCAACAGAATACTATTAGGGACTGGATCAGCATTGGTCTACTGTCATGTGACAGCTACAAGGGGAGTCCAAAAACAGCTGCAGACCCTCTCCAACCAGCTACACATGTGTTGTTGCCTACATGGGCAGAGAGGAGAACTCTATGAGGGTTTTCCTCAACATCTACAGCATTTGGGGAGCTCAAACATAATCCTATGATAGGGACTGACGAACTGCCTGGGAGTAGCCCTAGCATTTCCAGCACTACATCACCAAATGCTGGGATATTTTGGTAGTGGTGCCTGTGGAGGCCAGAGTTTGGGGAATATGTGATGTCATTTCTGCACGACGCTCTAAGCTGCCTCCTTAGTCTCCTTAGTTTACCATAGAGACACAGGGAAATTCCTAGATTTTCACTATGCGCAGGCAATGTTTCTCCCATCCTTAATTCCTTGGGGTCAAGAAATTGGGGCAGGTGGCTGGTAAGTTCTTACCCTCTATGGGTACTCTCCACTTGCAGTCAGAATGCTATTGGTCACTCTAGTATCTCAGGATTCTAGCAACTCATTCGGCCACCTGTGCAGATGAGGACTAAAGGTCGGTTTCATGTCCTGTTTCTAGGGCTTGTTTGCTGCCAAGCTGTTTCCTCCTTACTTACATAGTTAGCAGAGGGAATGATTTCACCACAGGCCCCAGGCCCAGGCCCAAAAAAGTATGGTGCCAATGACAGATGCTCTGTGGCCTATTATAGCAAACATGTTCAAATAGAGCTAATTCTGAAGAATTTTTCTCATTTTGAGAGCAAACCCCAAATGCAGTCAAGTGAACCATCTCCTCCCTCAGGGCTGGCCTGTCCATTGAGGCCAGTGAGGTGGCCGCCTCAGGCGCTTAGGCGCCGGAAGGGCGCCAACCCGGGGGTGGGGGAGCGTGCCACGGAGCTGCCGCCGCCGGCCAGAAGCGTGTGCTGGCGGTGGCAGCGTGGGGCAGCTGAGCAGGCAGCCTCCCATTCAGTTGGTCTGCAGGCCAGGAGCAGCCGGCGGCCAGGGCAACTGGCTGTGCCTGGCCCACAGAGCAACTGAATGGGAGGGCTGGAAGGCTCCCCATGCACGTGCCAGTCCCTGCATGATGACGTCACATGCAGTGACATCATCACGCAGTCCGGTGTGTGTGTGTGCACATGCACACACACACAGAGGCAGCATTAAGCTGCCTCGGGTGCCGGCAACACTGGAGCTGGCCCTGTCCTCCCATCACAGTATTCTTGGAGCCTTGGAAGGCTCTTTTATTGTAGTAGGCAAGGCATCACCCAGGTCAATTGTGAGTAAATTTCTTCCTTTAGCTAGGGAAGTCTTCTAGAATTTTAAACCAGAGAAGTATCTTGAATAGAATATCCACTTCAGGATGGTGCTAAACGTGCCCATAAGTTATGAAACAGGTTGTGTGACATTTGGATGGTTTCTAGTGGGGAATTTGTTAGTTATGAAAGCCCGTTACTTGCACTATGGCTTCTAGCTCTGGAACACAGCCTGCTTCTTTCTGGCCCTTTTAAGTAGCCAGATTATTTGCCTTTCCAATGCAATTTATCTAATAAGCCAAGATAATCAAATTACATGTGGGTTTTAAAATTTAATTCTTTGACACAGGCTGACGTTCCAATTAGAACTTTAAAAATGTCCTTAGGAAGCAGCCAATTAATAACATCCCCAAAGGCGGTGTGTATATATATATATATATATATATATATATATATATATATATATATATATATATATAGTTGTTTATCAACATTTCCATAGCCATATGTGCTGGCAAAAGCAGAGGTAAGATTTATTTAGTTTAAGAAAATAACACCAAGTGCTTAAAAGTAACTTTTGAAGCAACTTCCAGATGTGGTCTTGATCCAGTGTAAAACCGTGCATTCAATTCCAGCAACCATAAGCTCTCTCTCTTTTTTTCAAAGTAAGCCTTTAATTTGTAATGAATGGCAATCAAGCCACATGAAGTTAGGATTTTGGGAGTCAGTAGGATAGGGTAGGATTCTTGTTTGTAATGAAGTAAACAAGCACCCTTTAAAAGTTAATATAGCAGCCTGAAACCTGAGTAGAAGACTATCAGCAGTGATTATTTGCTGAAGAGCCCTGTTTGGAGGAAAAGGAGTTATTTTTTCTCTCAGCTTTTGTGTGTATGGAACTTAGGCACAAATTCAACAAGGTTTCCCCAGTGGGAGGAAAACAAACTCTGGGGAGTGAAGTGGAGAGCAAGTTGTACATTTGTACTTACTATTCATTCTACACGTGCACTGTGTAAACTGCCTTGGATCTCAGGGCCAAGCTACAAGTGACAAATGACACTTGAACGGCAAGTGGATTGAGTGGTGGGCAAGTGAGTGGGGAGAAATACACTTGCTATTCAAGTGTCATTCGTCACTTGTAGCTTGGCCCTCAGTGAGAAAGGTGGATTGATAATGATAATGATAATGATAATAACTACTTTAACCTTTCTACAATTTATTTTCTGTAAATAAATATATTTCGTTGTTCTGTTCCAACTGTGTGCAATCTGTCCAGTAAAAAAAATACTGCGGGAAAAGGGGTTTCTACTCACCTCACAATCAAGTACCACATTATTAGGGTCACAACTATACGACTTTTATGGAACAAAAGGTACATGTTACAATCTAATCAATAAGAGGGTATCTCCCTCCTTTATCTTGGTATTGTGGCTGCAGTGCTGGAGTTTAACCAGAAAGAGAGGCCAGAGTGTGGGGGTAATAGGACAGCATTCAGTCCAAGGAGCCTTGACCTCAGAGTTTTCTGCCTCAGCTCCCCCTCCTTCTCCTTCCCCTATCACATCAGGGCTACACCCCAAATAAAATCAATGGCACCCCAAGCCGAGCAATCACAAAATACAACAAAAATCGTGACAAGCAAGCACTAACTGTCACATTTCATCTCATTGCCGGAGGGTGGAACCACATGTAACCTTACTGATTTTTAAACACTTGTGCTGCACTTTAAAAGGGAAGACAGCTATTTAACTCTTTCATCTAGTTCTATGTTCCTGCTGAAAATTGCCTTCCCCCGGGAGCTGGTCATTATGATGCTATACATTAAGATGGCTTTACCACCTCCACATACTGCTAGATGGTCCAAATGACCACTGAAATCATAAAGACATGGAACAGGATGCTTAATTTTTAAAGCACAGAGCCGGATATGTTTTAAGCAATCAACTGAAAATTAGGAAAGAGAAACCTAGCAGAAGGCACTGTCACCTTGTCAGGCAGACCTTGTTCCTCTTTGTTTCAGATTCTGCACAAGTTGAACAATTTATTACAAGTGACAAGCTTGATGTTCCCTTTCACTCAGCCATATCTGCAGCCTCAGGCATTGATCAAAACCAAAGCAGCTGTCCTTGGAAAGTAATAACTGTACAATTACAAAGCAGGCATTACAAAAAAAGCAATTAAAAGAATAAAATGGAATCTCATGCTCAACTCTGGGGCATTAAATGACCTTTGGGTATTTTCAAAAAAGATATGGTAAGTGCAGTAAGAATCCACTCATTCGCTTTACAGTGACAGCCAGCTCTTCCCTGTGGCAACCCTCCTCGAGACCACAAAAATCCCCCCTTCATTTGTTTAAGTTCTTTGCCACTTGCAGAAAAATTGGAGACGGGATCCCTCAATAAGCTTGATGTGAAAGACTTGACCCTTGTCTCCTATTATTCCTTTGGAATAGGCATTAATGTGGAGAGCAGTTGGTACCTGACCCTTACCTTGCATTGGGCTCTAAAGAAGTAAAAGCAGGGATTCTCACCTACCCTTCTACAAAAGCTGGCACAAAGGTAGAGAGAATTCTCTTTCCTCCCCCAGGTCTTGTACACATACAGAAGACAAACGACAGAGGAGAGATCTAGAAATACTGTCTGGATAGTGAGTCAAACCAAAATTTGTGGAACTCTCATGAGTAGCACAAGATTTTTTCCTTGCATTGTTGTGAGCAATATCCAGGCAATGGGAGAAGGGACTGGGGCCAGAACTACATCCAGAACTGTGCAATGTCTTGTCTATGACCAATAAGTCATAATATAGCAAGGCACAATCATCCCATACAAGAGGGCTCAGACATTTTGAGAAAAGGGCTATGTTACAACAAAATGTAAATACATTTCATCAGAATCAAATCCTGGCATTCTGTGCCAAGTGAAGTCCAAGCCGGAGTGGCAAGGTGATGTGGCGATAACAAAGTAAATGGGTACGTGGAAGCCCTTTGGATCTGGAATGCAGTCCTTGCCAGGAAATGGCATATCAGACCAAGCCAGGCAATTTGTCACAGAGGAAGCCAGGTCTGTGAGTATCAACAATTAACAACAAACGCTGCTCAGAGGTCAGAACAACATGAGCACATGATCCTCCCATGCAATGTCGTAAGGCTGGTGCCAGGGTTTGAATACCTCCTTTGAATCCCAGGACTTCCAGCCTTATCAGAGTACAAGGAATCCCATATTGGCTACCAGACTCAGAGCTCTTCATCCATGCCATCTGTATCATGATGACTCACCATTAAGCCATGGTTGAGTATGGGCTGTGCCCTCCCCACTGGTGACATCTCCATCTGTTGAATACTTCCTGATGCTCTGGTGCTGCTGACTAAAGGGTTGTGCCCTGTGCCTAGGTATAGTGCATTTTACTGTGCCGCTGTGTATATGTGTAGATATTTATATATATATTTATGTATCTTTTTTGGATGTTTTTAATTTATGGTCTTAAATGGTATGAACTGTCTGATGTGATTTTAACTTTGCGTGTAAATTGTGATCCTCCCTGAGCCTGCTGTCGTGGGGAGGGCAGAATACAAATATAATAAATTAAATTAAGAGTTAAGGTCTGGGTTACGGAGATGGGGCTACTGCAAGTCAGAATGTTAAGGTCTGCTGGGCACAGGAAGCAAGCTGCCCTGTCTATCATATTTGTATCCCACCCTTCCTCCAAGGAGTTCAGAGCAGCATACCTGTTTCTCATACATCCTCAGCAACCCTATAAAGTAGGCTAAGCCGAATGACTGGCTCAAGATTACCCAGGGTGCTTCGTGGCAGAGTGGAGATTTGAATGCAGTCTGACATTGTAACCACTGTTCCATACTGGGATTTGGGGGATGTTGTTCCACTTTATTTAGGCAGCTTATTCATGACTGTTGCTATATAATATTTAGTATTTTATTGTATTCTGCAGCACTGTAGAAAAACACACTTGCTTCTCTGCAGACCTTATGCTTGTACTGATATGGTGGCCTAGATATTGTTCCAGGGAACGGGTGACCTACTTTAGATAACGCTGCTGCTTTGGGGGTTTCTTACAATATTGTGTCACTGACAGAGTTTCAGATTAAGTATTCATGGCTGAGAGTTCTATAAATACAATGAATTCCTTGGGGTTACCATTATTGTCTCTCCTATTGCATTAGGAACTAGAAGTCAGGTGGGGTCAGGCTTGCTAGGAATGTAGCTGAACACTGTAGTAAATGTTAGTTTCTCCCCAGTGAGTTTATCAACTAAAAAGTTGTTTATGCTGAGTTTGACCCTGAATATTAAAGCCCAGATTGACAAGTGTATCCAAAATGTCCCATGATTGGCACACCTGGCACTCTTCCTGTCAAACTAGCCTTAGAGAGGAGCACCAGGCAGAGCTCTTCTTACTTTAGGATCCGGAAGAAAAGAGAGAGAACTGATGTTCAGTTCTTCATTAAGGAGTTAATTAGCACCTGATCAATCAAACACTAGCTAACTGCTCATATATTGTGCTAACTGTAACATGAGAGCCAGTACAGTGTAGCGGTTAGAGTGTCAGAATAGAATCTCGGATGTTCTGGTTCGAATTCCTGCACTGTCATGGAAGCTTGCTGGGTGCCATTGGGCTGCTCAAATACTCTCAGCATAACCCACCTCACAGGGTTGTTGTGAGGATGGAGAAGAGAATAATATAAGGGCCCCCTTGGGGAGAAAGATGGGGTATGAAATAAGTAAATAAAATAAATAGCTTAAATTAAAAAAAAACCCTAACCCTAACCTTGAACTATCTCAAGAGCCATCCTGCAAAGAGGTAAAACTAATTACTCCCCACTCCTGCGCACTCTCTGTTACAGCTCCTACCTGTTCAAATGACCTGCTGCAAAAGGTCAGGAAAGCTCCCACTCATCTATCATTCCACAGAATATATAAAACAGAATAGTTCAGCAGTTCTAATTTTGAAATCCGGTTTATGGGATGTATTGTACCGGTTTTATTTCATTGTTCTTTAATTGTGTGCTCCAGTTCCATTGCAATGTTCATTGTAATATTATACTGGTCTTTATTGCTTTGTTTTTTATAACTGTGCAATGTGCCTTGAGTCTCAATGAGAAAGGCGGATGAGAAATGAAGAAAACAAACAAATAATACACCTGCATAACACCCTTATTCAAGGTTGCTTTATGGTTGCCAGTTATTGATTTTGAAATTATGGGGCTTGGGTGAAACAATGGGGTATGACATTACTGCATGCATATTGATAAAATTCTACTGCCAAGGCTTTGAGTAGGGCTACCAGCTACGGGTTTGGAAATT
Organism: Eublepharis macularius; assembly: GCF_028583425.1. Classification (NCBI taxonomy): domain Eukaryota; kingdom Metazoa; phylum Chordata; class Lepidosauria; order Squamata; family Eublepharidae; genus Eublepharis; species Eublepharis macularius. Next base: position 40,856,899 of record NC_072791.1, read on the forward strand.
CCTGGAGATTTTGGTGGGGGAGCCTGTGGAGGACAGAATTTGGGAGGGGAGGAAACGCAGCTGGGTATAATGCCATAGAGAGCCAGTTTGATGTAGTGGTTAAGAGCGATGGGACTCTAATCTGGGGAACCGGGTGTCAGACTGTGGCTTATTAAAAGTTGCAATCCAGACTATCTCTTGCAATTAGACATGAGTCCATTGGTTTCAAAAGACTTTACTGAATATAAACAACCATTATAGTCCACTGGCCAAGATTCAATATCTTGGCTGGGACACGGATGTTGTTACGAATGAAGGTAAAGGTTAGGATACAGAATAGCATTGCCCAGCAAATCCCATCCTCCCCCCACAGTTCTCAAAACACGCGGCTTGAAGCTGAGAGAGTGAAACTTTCCCAAGGCTGGAAGGGCCGTAGTCAAAACATTCCTCTTCTTTGAGATAAGTGTTGCAGGGCTGCTTGTCACCTGCAAAAGAAGAGCTTAAAACACGGACAGGATTAAAATGGAGTCTCTCTGGTTAGAACACACAAGAAACATATGTCAGACCTGACACCGGGTTTGATTCCCCACTCCTCCACTTGAAGCCCTCTGAGTGACCTTGGGTTAATCTCAGCTTCTTGGGGCTCTCTCCGAGAAGGTTGGTTGTCATGAGGATAATAATAGCACACTTTGTAAAATGCTCTGAGTGGGGGTGAAGTTGTCCTGAAGGGCAGTATAAAAATCAAATGTTGTTGTTGTTGCTATTGCTGTTATTGTTATTATTGAGTCTCTCTTCCAATACAACCATTTTCTCCAGGGAAACTGATCTCTCTTCTCTGGAGATTAGATGTAATTCTAGGATATTTCTAGCCACCTTCTGGAGGTTGGGAACACTAGCTTTGAGTTACATATCATCACCTGGCATAAGTGTTTTACCACAGGGAAGCTGAAACCCTGAAGGCAACCCTGTCTCTTAGTTATATGAGTTTAGGGGAACCCAGTACATGGTGCCACTGCTCCCAAGGGTTCAGTGCAGCCTGGGCTCACCAAGAGATCTGAACCACAGATCGGTGGAGGAATTCAGCACAGCTCCCCCCCCCCATGCACAGAAAAATGCCCAAGATTGAGAACAAATGGATTTTGCTGGCCCCACTTTCTTCCTCTCCCAGCTTCATAGGCATAACAATTACACTTGCTAATTGGTGTAGTTAGTCAAATTACTTTTAAGTCACTTCAGTAGGATGGGCCTCCTATAAGGGTTGCCAGGTCCCCCTGTACTCCTGGCAGGAGGTGGGGTCCCAGCACCTACTTTCCAGTATTTCTCAGTCGCATGTGCGCAAAGTGCGTGCATGCCCCCAGTCCTGTGCAATGACGTCACTTTGGGGAAGCAGTCACCCCCCCCGCCCCATGCTGCAGCAGCCCAATCTGAGCTGATTCAGGCCTGATTCAGGCCATTTTGAGCCCATGGGAGTGCGCCATGCAGCCTGGAGCACGGTGCACTGCCCAGAAGTGTGCCCGTGAGGCCTGTGCCTCCTCCACAAGCTAGGTAAGCAGGGCAAGGGGTGGAGGGTGGGAGCGGGGGAATTATCCTGCCACCAGCAGGGGACTGGCAAGCCTAGTTCTTATGCAAAACCTCAAACAGAACAGTAGACTTTCAAGTCTGAGAAGGATCACAGTTCCCTGAAATTTAGATGTTTTATTGTAATGCTCTGATCTATTTGGTATATCAAATCTACAAAAGGAGTACTTTGTTCCCTTAGAATACTCTCAGAATAGCACACCAAATCTTGTGTTTTAGCAGAATCTTGTCATTAGCAATCAAAGGTTTACATCAAAAAAGTCTGCCTACCCTAACATCCAAGTATCCGGATTCCTGTCTCTGCTCAACTCCCGTACCCAGCTAATCCCTCATCCCTTGTTTTCCTGCTCCACCCCACCAGCACAGTTATGGAAGAGTCATGCACAAACACCTTGCAGTATGCAGCCATGTGTAAAATGATATGCCAGGATTGAACTTAGGAACTTGGTACCTTTATGTACTTGTATATACACTATCAAATATGTCAATTGAGTAAAAACAATGCGGTTGACCTCCGTTCAAAAGTGACCTCAAGTTTTTAAAAAGGCCCAGTTTTTTCCTGATTATTTGGAAATCCAAGATTGTTTACTATTTCCAGCTGTGGCCAACCAGATTTATTTATTGCATATCATTTGTATGTTATCTCTCTCTAAGTGGAGAACACATTTTTTTGCCTGTAATTTTAACCCATCTATCAAATTCCAGCAAAAGGGACAAAAATATGTTTTAGAGATACTTGTCTTATTTGCACCACAGGCAGAGGGAATCTGTAAATTAGTGTGTGTGTGTGTGTGTGTGTTTGTGTGTGAGTAAAGTTTCACTAGGATGCCAGGCTGCTTTGGGGGATTTTGACAGTGATCCGCAGCTCTGACAAAGCCTTGGATGGGGACTGGAATGCTTGGCCCTTCAGGAATAGGCAGTGTTGCTCCCCAACGTCCTCTCCTTCCCTCAAATAGGGAGTCCTTTCTGCAGTTTACTTCCAAGATGAGAGATTTAGAGCATTGTTGAGAGCACCCTATAAAGTCAAGAAGGTGGTAAATGGGGCAAAGAAACATAACTCCTCTGTACCGTTGCACTAGCCAAATTATATTTGACTTGATACTTTGAGGTAACGCAACATCTGATGGCTTATAGATCTGAGTCCCAGAGTGACATAGATTTGGCTATAAGCTGTGATATTTTTTATCTAGGGTTTTTTGCTAATAAAATTGGCCACTAGTCTCTACCTCAACCCCTCCTCCCCCATGCAGACAAATTGCTTCTTGTTAGAAGGGGGCTGTTTTTTGCCTCTGCCTCTGCCCCCCACTTTCTGAAGCTTTGCCTGCCTATCAGTGTGTATAAGAAAAGAATTTGCCTCTGTGTTTAAGGTGGCAGCATCCCAGAAAATAAAACCATACTTATATAGAATGAAGAAAACTGTCCCAAAGACACCAAAGACTGTGTAATGATTGGTGGAAAATGGAAACACTGTGGTGCACAGAAATGTCAATCCTGTTTGGCAGGGATATCTGCTAAACTGTTCTGTTTGGACAATGTCTCTGCCAGTCACTCTCTCCTTGAGCTGCCCAGTGTCAGAAATCAGACTGTGCAGTGTCATAATAATGGCCATATTTGAAGCATCTGATCATTACTATTATCAAATGTCAGAAATTATTTTTTGATTTTTAATTAACTTTTTATTGTATAGAGCTGAATTCATTATTAGCCAGCTGCCCATTGCTAGCAGCTACATGTAGGGAGGCCAGCTGCCCACCCATCATGGGCAGTCTCTTGGCAATCCCGGCCTCTGCTTGCTGATCACCAGCTGAGTGACAGGAGGAGGCAGGTACCAGAAATGGGGGCGTGCTCCACAGCATCCCACAATAATATCACTTCCAGTGTGACTTGGAAGAATAGTGAAAAACCAAAACACTGCAGAAATGCAAAAAGGTAAGTCACTGGCACTCCCATCCTCTCAGCACCTGCCAATTGTTAGTAACCCTATACGTTGTTTAACAGTTTGCTTCCAAAACCAATTCAATGTGCTGTTTTTAACTAAACAACTAAAATGTTCTTTAACCATTAAAAAAAATTTGGTTCATTTTCTTTTAAAAACTTGATCTATATTTGTTAAACTCATTCATAAATGTATTGGTTTCACTTATTCAAATATGTTCTCTGGACCTTCCTGAAGCCATGGGAGGGGATTTGTTGGGGGTCTCTAAATGGAGAGATCACAGAAGTGTTACCATGGCTCATAAATATTTCTCTGTAGCATCTGTGGTCTCTTCACAGACACTGGTGCTTTTCACACTCGTACTTTACAGCGTTTCCACACCTGTTTTGTGTTCCATGTTTACAGAGGTTTCACACTTGCAAGCTAGTCATGGGACGCAGTGCCGCTCTTAGTCCATGGTATCTCTGATTTCCCCCCCTATTGACATATTGCAATATTATTTTGAACCCACTGCCAACTCATGCCTGGCCTGATTAATGCTAGTGTGAACACTTTTGTCCTCTTTTTGCTTCTCTCCCCACCTTCTCCTTTTCCTCGGGAGCTGATTGGTCTGTGTGGATCTGACTACACTCACTCTCCTCAGCTCCCCGAACGCTTTGTCTGCCCCTTTCTTTAATGTTTCATCGTTTGGTGGCAGTCAGGAAAAGTGTCCCCAGCCTGCCCAGCTGGCTGGCTGGCAGCAGGGAGCTGGGTGCCCGCCTGGCCTGGCCCAAGCAGGGAAAGCAGAGAGCAGTGAGAGGGAGGTGGGCAAGGCCGGGGTTGTGGGGTGCAAGTGTGCGTATGCTCGCCTTCTGTGCCCCAGCACTTCTGTCCAAGCAATGCCCCTGAAGAACTTGGGCTTGGCGGGCAGCCTTGGTGGGGGGAGGGCTTCAGCTGTGCAGCACGCAAGGTGCTTGGTGTGCAGTCTGGGGCTGAGCCGACTTTAATCTTTGCTCAGCTGCCTCTTGCCAAGTGCCAGTGAATTTGTGAACGAGGGGTTATCTGCGGCCCAGAGTGAAGGAGGGCGGAAGACTGGGAATGAGCAAGGGGCACAGGAGACTCTCCCTCCGGCAAGGCCTCCGCTCAGCCTCTCCTCTCTTCTGGTTCCCATCCTTGTGCCCCCCTCCACCCCTGCATCCTGCTGCTGTGGCTTCCTCTTACAATAACAATGTCTCCCTATTTTATTTACAGTAATTGCATAATTTAACAGAACTATACCACATGTAACCAGTTCTAGGAAAAATTATTTTGCAGGCGTCATATATGCTCCAAAGTCCATACATAAAGTGTCCAGTGCTTCAAGTGCTCTATTAATATTGCAACAGGTATTAAAGTGCAAATGCTTCCTAGCACCATGTACACATTAATTATTTCATACAAGCTCACCTTATATTCCAACTGGAGTTGGGTATAGTCCAAGATTTGGTTCCAATAAACTGTGTAGTTCACAGATCACAAGTAGACCTTTACGTGTATTCTTTAGGTGTACATTGATAATTCTGTGACATCATTATTCTAACGGAAGGTCCAGATCACCATTGTATCCGTTTCCAAACTCTTTCTCAAAGAACACAGTTGTCAAAGTTTCATGCAGCTACCACTCCATATTAGTCATCAGTTTTCCAATTTTCACCATTTTTTGTATGAAATAATTAATGTGTACATGGTGCTAGGAAGCATTTGCACTTTAATACCTGTTGCAATATTAATAGAGCACTTGAAGCACTGGACACTTTATGTATGGACTTTGGAGCATATATGACGCCTGCAAAATAATTTTTCCTAGAACTGGTTACATGTGGTATAGTTCTGTTAAATTATGCAATTACTGTAAATAAAATAGGGAGACATTGTTATTGCACGGGAAATTGTGTTTTGTTGCTGCCATACTTACCGTGTTGCTCCATATTTTGTGCTAGTGGCTTCCTCTTAAGCTTCCTCATCATATTTGAGCTGTTTGCTTCTCTACACTGCCCTCTCCTTTTCTTTAAGCTGATTAGTCTGTGTGAATCTAATAAAACCCACCCTCCTCAGCACCCCGTCTGCTTTTTCTATATATTCTTTTGGTATTTCTAAAGGATGGTAACATTTCAGCATTGTGCATTTTTTAAAATCAATGGATAGGAAGCAACACTCTTACATTACTGCTGTTTGGGGAAAAGGTGCCACAGGAAATCACCACCAGTAGATACGCTCTCTGGCTCCACAAAGAACCACTTCTGTTCATTTGAACATTTGGACACGTTTCCCTTTTGATTTTTAATGCTCAATATAAATGATAATGATGGCCTTAAAAATGGCATTCGAACAAACATGGGGAGTCTTTCTCTAAAAAGATCACCACACCCCATCCATTCAGGGTTCATTTGATCATGTAAGACCAATGGTGGCCAGAAAATTTGCTGAGGGGGACAATCAGCTCTCAATACCCCTCAGTGCTATTTTCAAACATGAAAAGTTAGGGTGTGAAAATGTCTGCACAGAGATGCAGTATTGATGTGCATAGGGAGAGGTGGGTTTTTAAGTGGTAACATCACAAAGTTACAACGCATCTACAAACTTTTTTTTTAAAGGGTGACATGAATTTCAAAGCCCACAAACAAAATACAGGACACCAATTCGAAACTTCTTGGACCGTGTGAAAGGCATGGGTGCTGAGCCAAATCTGTTGCAATCGTGGCGACTCCTCAAAAATGGCGAGTGAAATGTACCATTGTGAGAAAAGGGGTTTCTGAAAGAAGTGTTGGAAAGGATACCATTCCATCTCCATAGTTCTAATTCTGCTTGGGTTAAATGCCCCAGGAGAGAATTTGAACCCTACATGGGAAGGAAGTATGCATTTACATTCATCTCCTTTGTCCCACCTCCAAGGAACTGCTGGCAACATAATGGCTCCCCTCTATTTTACCTTTACACCAATACAGTGAAGTAGGTTAGGGAGAGAATGACTGACTGACTCAAAGTCATGCAATAAGCACCACAGCTAGGTGGAGATTTGAACTTGGCTCTCCCCATTGCCGGTCTTGTGATTTTGGCTGCTGCAGCACATTGGCTGTCATCAAAGATACAGGCCTGCTTTCTGACTGGGCTGGTCTCCCTGTGCTCAGGTTGAAGCACAAAATGGGAAAATAAAAGCTGAGCCATCCCTTCCCACCTAGTGTGACTCACTTTACTTGCGGATTGAAAGACAGCTAGCTAGCAATAAATAATTGTTTTACAATAATAAAGTTTCACTTTCATATACCTCCATCCTTTCCTGGACTAGCCAACCTTGGAACAGGAAATGCCAAGATTCCAAGAGTGAAGGTTTTCCTGACCTCTCCAGAACTGGGCAGGATGACAAATCTCCTGGCATCCTTGTCAATTTTGCTGGTTTGGAAGAGAATCCAAGCATTGGGATGGAACCGCAGCACACATCCAAATGTCTTAGATTTTGCTGGTTGCTAACTATTGTGAAATCAAATGCACGCTGGGATACATTCTGCTTGAAATGCCTTAGCGTCCAAGTGTTACAGATTATAAATTTGCCTACTGACCCTACAAACACGTAGATTAATCCCTGAAGTCAAATACATCTTTTATATTTTATTCGTGTCTTAATTCTTCATAACTTGCTTCACCAATGCTGAGGCAGCCTGCTCTTTTCAGCAAAAATCCTACTAAAAGCTGGTTTACGCATATAAGCCGTATTTTCTCCATAGGACCATGTGCTAAAACTGGACAATGATGGAAAGACAAGTTGCTGTGAAATAGGCTGTATGCAGAAACAGGCACCAACCATTCATCTTGCCCTTAGTCCAGGGAACTCAGGGCAGCATTTTCTCTTTTATCCTTATAACAACTCTGTGAGACAGGTAAGGTTGAGAGAGAGTAGCTAGACAAAGAGAATTCAGTGGGCTTCATGTGACATGAGAATTTGAACCCAGGTCTTAATACGATGCTCTAGCCACTGTACCAAAGCGGCTCTCATTTGTCAACCACTATGAGATCCAGGAACACTCTCTGTGCACTCCCAGTTTCAATAATAATTCTTCATATTGATATTTGGTCACATCCATGGTGATGTGGAGACAACAAAATGGATTTTTGATTCCCCCCCGCCCCCGCACCTCTGTCTGCAAATTCTGGCAGGGCTGGATCTAGGGTCGCTGGCACCCAGGGCAACCCAAGTCTGGCTCCCAGCACTGCGTGATGACATCATTTCTATGACATCATCATGCAGGGGCGGAGCATGCCACCAGCGCGGCAAGCTGGCTGTCCCGGCACATGGTGCGCTGTGGAGCTGGTGGCGGTAGCACGGGCAGCTGGGAGGCCACCCATGTCATTTGCCTGCCCCGCTGAGGGGGTGGCTGGCTTGCCACGCACACCCTGTCCTGCAGGGCAGGTGAATGGTGTGGGTAGCCTCCCCCCCTCCGCTCACCTGTTTGCGCTGCCACCGGTGTGCTCCCGGCAGCTGGCAGCTGTGCCCGGTGCCCCCTCTTTGGCAGTGCTGGGGGCAGACTACCCCCCCCCCCCCCACACACACACCAATCTGGCCCTGAATTCTGGATATGGATTTGGATATGACTACAACTCCTTTTCAGTAGGAACTGTGTTGCTTGGATTACATCTTTCCCCTTGTATTTGACTATACTCCTTTAATAGTCAATAAAAGTGATCATAACTTTATGATGTCCATCATATGTCTGCTTCAAAGTCCTCATGTTATCCCCCTCCCCGCCCAACTATGGTGCAACTATGTGCAACTATGCCCCCCACCCCTCCAGCAATGGAACATTACAGAAAAGGAGGTATCTAGAGATTAAGATTGGGCCAGAAAAAAAGATATAGACGTTCTAGATAGAAGACAGCTCTGTTGGAGAGACTGTCCTGTTTGGAAGAAAACTGTTACATTATCAACATTTAAGTTTTCTTCTGTGACTAGGTAGTCGATTTTAGATTGATGATGTGATTTACTTTATTAGGTTTCTGACCATGAATGTTGCAGAGGTTACCATAGTTTCATTCCAAAAGTGTGGCAGAACAATAACAAGAAAAATAAGTATACTGTAGAAAAAATGAAGCAAATATTGTGCTTTTAAAATACCCTTAGATTGGCTGGGTTTTGTTTTGACAACAAAAATTTGCATCACGATAAATGTGATATGGCCAGATCCTAAGCACCCTTATTTGGAAACCACTCCCTCTGTGTTCAGTGGAGCTCCCATCATGGTATAAATATGCAGACTTAGATGGGATCCACATGTACCACTTAAGCTGGATCCACATGTGCCTTGTAAAGCTTTTCCCAGCCCTTCTCAAAATGATGATATACATGAAACGGAAAGGCAGTTCTGTATATGCTTGTACTCGGTTTCTGAGTCAATTCATGATCATCCTGAAAAACTGATTTTCAATCAGAGTTCAATCTTCCATAGCTTCACAAGGCACTTGTGATTTTAGGTCTAGCTTTCACAAATCATGGATGAGGTAGTAAACCAGCATTTCTGCCGGACCAGTCCATGTCGTCTTCAGGAGAGAGCTCAGATGATGAGGTGCCCCTGAATATATAAAAAAAGATTCCTAATTTTCTGCATGCAGTGCTTTTCTGTGTATGAAAAAAACATTCAGTCATGTGGGTCTCCACCTCCAGTCTGTAGTGGCACAGCCCAGAACCAACTTCATCACCTCTTCTGCTGTGTGTGAGAATAAGATCTTCAAGGGGCCTCCGAGGCTTGTGCTGCAAATGAATAACTGATGTGGCTTCTTTTTTTTTTTTTGGATTAGTGAATCTTTCTCAGATGCTTTCAATGCTGTTGACCACAAGGTGGCATTGACCTATCTCAGCAGCCCTCTGGAAAGGGAACAGTGCTGCTTCTGAAGCTCACTTTAGTCTCTTCTCCTTGAGCAACATGAGAGATTGAGTGCTGAACTGCCAGTTGTTGCAATGAGGATACATCATAGGAGATTTCCCCTTTAATATCCATGCTAAGTGTATGCCATCACAAGGACTTTGTTTTAGGATGAACTCTCTCCTAGGGATCAGCAGCAGTTCATAATTCTCCCCCTTCTGCCCTCTGCAATACATTTGGTTCCTGTTACTCCATTCATTCTCCAAAATCACGAGATACTGTCATGATGTCTCATTGAAGAGAGGTTTTCATGAATTTTTTTCCAGGAAAAGTGGATGTGCTCTCCCTCATGGCACAGCAATGTAGATGCATAAGAACATAAGAACATAAGCAAAGCCATGTTGGATCAGGCCAGTGGCCCATCCAGTCCAACATTCTGTCACACACAGTGGCTAGAAATCCAGTGCCATCTAAAGGACTGTCAGTGAGGCCAGGACACCAGAAGCCCTCCCACTGCCTTCCTTCCAGCACCAAGACAACAGAGCACCACCTCCCCACAAAGAGAATACCATCTATCTCCTGTGGCTAATAGCCACTGATGGACCTCTGCTCCATACATTCGTCCAGTCCCCTCTTGAAGCTGGCAATGCTTGTAGCTGCCACCACCTCCTGTGGCAACGAATTCCATGTGTTTATCACCCTTTGTGTAAAGTAGTATTTTCTTCTATCTGTTCTAACCCGACTGCTCAATAATTTCATAGAGTGCCCACGAGTTCTTGTATTGTGAGAAAGGGAGAAAAACACATCTTTCTCGACCTTCTCTAACCCGTGCATTATCTTGTAAACCTCTATCATGTCTCCCCTCAGTCGTCTTTTCTCCAGGCTAAAGAGCCCCAAGCGCCTCAATCTTTCCTCATAGGGAAAGTGTTCCAACCCTTTAATCATTTTAGTTGCCCTTCTCTGTACTTTTTCCAGTGCTATGATATCTTTTTTAAGGTGTGGCGACCAGAACTGTACACAGTACTCCAAATGAGGCCTCACCATCGATTTATACAGAGGCATTATGATACCGGCTGATTTGTTTTCAATCCCTTTCCTAATAACCCCTAGCATAGCATTAGCTTTTTTTATGGCAGTCGCACACTGTGCTGACGTTTTTAGTGAGTTATCTATCATGACTCCAAGATCTCTCTCTTGGTCAGTCTCCGCCAGTTCAGACCCCATCAACTTGTATTTATATTTTGGATTTTTGGTTCCAATGTGCATTACTTTGCACTTGGCTACATTGAACCTCATTTGCCACATGGATGCCCACTCTTCTAGCCTCGACAGATCCCTTTGGAGTGCCTCACAATCCTCTCTGGCTTTCACCACCCTGAACAATTTCGTGTCATCTGCAAATTTAGCCACTTCACTGCTTAATCCCAATTCCAAATCATTAATAAACAAGTTAAAAAGCATTGGACCCAATACCGACCCCTGTGGCACCCCACTGCTCACCACCCTCCACTGTGAGAAGTGCCCGTTTATGCTCACTCTCTGTTTCCTATTAATTAGCCAGTTTTCGATCCACAAGAGGACTTGGCCCTTTATCCCATAGCTACTGAGCTTACTTAGGAGCCTTTGATGAGGAACTTTGTCAAAAGCTTTCTGGAAGTCAAGATAAACAATATCTATCGGGTCTCCCTTGTCCACTTGTTTGTTCACTCCCTCAAAGAACTCTAACAGATTGGTGAGACAAGATCTTCCCTTACAGAACCCATGCTGAGTTTTCCTCATCAGCTTTTGGTCATCAATGTGCCCACTAATTTTATTTTTGATAATAGTTTCCACCAACTTACCCGGTATTGACGTCAGGCTGACTGGCCTGTAATTTCCCGGATCTCCCCTGGAACCTTTTTTAAAGATGGGGACAACATTAGCTACCTTCCAGTCCTCAGGAACAGATGCAGAGTTTAATGACAGATTACATATTTTTGTGAGGAGATCTACAAGTTCACACTTGAGTTCTTTCAGAACTCTTGGATGTATGCCATCTGGGCCCGGTGATTTATCAGTTTTTAAATTATCTAGCAGTCGCATAACCTCCTCTCTCGTCACCTCAATGTGACTCAGGTCTTTCAAAACCCCTCCCAAAGTCAGTGCTTCCGGAGTGGGCATGCACTTCTTATCTTCCACAGTGAAGACAGAAGCAAAGAACGCATTCAGCTTCTCGGCCATTTCCCTATCACCCTTTAGTAATCCTTTTACGCCTTGGTCATCCAAGGGCCCCACGGCCTCCCTAGCTGGTTTCCTACTTCTAATATATTTAAAGAATTGTTTATTGTTTTTCTTTATGTTCTTTGCAATATGCTCCTCATATTCCCTTTTTGCCTGTCTGATCACAGACTTGCACTTTTTTTGCCACAGCTTATGCTCCTTTTTATCAACCTCACTCCGACTAGTTTTCCACTGCCTAAAAGAATCCTTTTTACCTTTTACAGCTTCTATTACATTTCTTGTTAACCATGCTGGCCTTTTCCTAAACCTATTTGTGCCTTTCCTAACCAGCGGTATATATTTAATTTGAGCTTCCAGGATTGTAGTTTTAAATAGTCTCCAAGATTCCCCAAGTGTTTTGACCTTTTTTACTTTCCCTTTCAGTTTCTTCTTCACGTACCCCCTCATCTCAGAAAAGTTACCCCTTTTGAAGTTAAACATGGCTGTGTTGGTCTTATTTGGCAATTTCCTATTTATATATATGTTGTACTCAATAACATTATGGTCACTGTTCCCAAGTGGTGCAATCACATTTACATCTCTCACCAGGTCTTCAGCATTACTGAGGACCAAATCCAGGATCACCTCTCCCCTAGTAGGTTCTGTAACCATCTGTTCCATAGCACAGTCATTGAGACAGTCTAGAAACTCACTTTCTCTCCCCCGATTCGAACACCCATTGGCCCAGTCAATGTGTGGGTAGTTAAAATCACCCATTACAACACAGTTTTTTTGTTTAGCAGCCATCTTTAATCCTGTCATCATTTTATAATCCTCCTCTATTTTCTGATCTGGAGGGCGATAACAAACTCCCACAGTTAAGTTTCCATTTGGGCCCGTAATTTCAACCCATAGCATTTCCAGAAGCGAATCTAATTCAGTTACCTTCTCAATCTTACTGGAATGTATACCTTCTCTGACATATAGAGCCACCCCACCACCAACCCTTCCCTCCCTATCCTTCCGATATAATTTATATCCAGGAATCACCGTGTCCCACTGATTTTCCTCATCCCACCAAGTTTCTGATATGCCCACAATGTCTATGGATTCGCCCAACACTAAACATTCCAGCTCCCCAATTTTACCTCGGACACTTCTAGCATTTGTATATAAACACCTGTAACTTCCCCGGCACACTTTGCCTCGAGACGTAGTTAGGTCATCTGCACTGTTTGTCTCCATCTCAGTTGACAACTCTAATCTATCTCCCTGTAGAAGTGTTATACCTAGCCCTTCATCTCTCTGAGATGAACCATCCTGAACCAGAGACACTTTATCTCTTGTCGGCTTTCCCCTAGCATTTAGTTTAAAAACTGCTCTGCCACCTTTTTGATTTTAAGTGCCAGCAGCCGGGTTCCTTCTCGGGACAAGTGGAGACCGTCTCTCTTGTACAGCTCCCGCTTGTCCCAAAAAGAATCCCAGTGCCTAACAAACTTGAACCCTTCCTCCCTACACCATCGTCTCATCCACGCATTGAGACTCCTGATCTGCGTTTGTCTCTCTGGCCCTGCGCGTGGAACAGGTAGCACTTCTGAGAAGGCTACCTTGGAGGTCCTGGCCTTGAGTCTCCTGCCTAACAGCCTAAATTTTTGTTCCAAGACCTCACGACTGCATTTCCCAACATCGTTGGTTCCAACATGGACCACGACCGCTGACTCTTCCCCAGCACTATCTACCAGCCTATCTATAACACGCGTAATGTCCGCTACCTTCGCACCAGGCAGGCAAGTCACCATACGGTCAGAACGCGGTTGTGCCACCCAGCTATCTACTTGTCTAAGGATCGAATCACCAACTACCAAGAGCCTCCCTCCCGCCCCACCCAGGGATGGTTCCTTGATGCGAAAGGAAACCTGCTCACCAACTGAAGAAGAGGTCCCTTCTGAGGGCATGTTCCCCTTATCCTCAATACGGTGCCCTGATTCCACAAGATCCTCATTCTCCTTGACAACAAGAACGCTGCCATTTTTAGAGTGGGACACATCTGTCCTGTCCCTGAGAATCTTGTCCTCGTGCCTATCTAACTGTCTCCGCTTCTCCAGGTCAGCCACCTTGGCCTCAAGGGTACGTACTCGTTCCCTGAGAACCAGGAGCTCCTTGCAGCGAGCACACATCCAGGACTTCTGACCAGAAGGCAGATAGTCATACATGTGACACTCAGTGCAATACACTGGAAAGCCCCCAACCCCCTGCTGGCATTCTGACTTCATTATTCTGTTTTAGGAATAACACACTAAGAGGAAAGAAAACGGCTATGATCCCCCGGCTAAGAGCCACAGGCCAAGAGCCCTTTAGCTCTCGCCCTTCGGCTCGCGCCAAAGGCTCGCGCCCCTGCCCAGCAGTTGCCTTTTCAATGCAAAAGGTCACTTCCTGCTAAGCACAGGAGGTGAGCACAAAGGGGGTGTGTGGCTTGTACTCCAGCAACCCCCAGCAGCCTTACAAACACACTCACCCTCAAACACAATCAAGCCCAATCACACTCAGCCTCAAAACTACACTCAAATCAACACAAAACTGCACACAAAAAGCCCCAAAGCTAGAGAGGACCACCCTTAGCTTCTCAGCTTAACCCACCACAGCCAAGAAAGGCAAAAAGCCCTTACCTCCTCTAGCAGCTGCAGACCATGTGCTCCTGAGCCCAGGTGACTCTGCTCTGCCCTGCCCCTGCCCAGCAGTTGCCTTTTCAATGCAAAAGGTCACTTCCTGCTAAGCACAGGAGGTGAGCACAAAGGGGGGGTGTGGCTTGTACTCCAGCAACCCCCAGCAGCCTTACAAACACACTCACCCTCAAACACAATCAAGCCCAAACACACTCAGCCTCAAAACTACACTCAAATCAACACAAAACTACACACAAAAAGCCCCAAAGCTAGAGAGGACCACCCTTAGCTTCTCAGCTTAACCCACCACAGCCAAGAAAGGCAAAAAGCCCTTACCTCCTCTAGCAGCTGCAGACCATGTGCTCCTGACCATGTGCTCCTGAGCCCAGGTGACTCTGCTCTCAATGCTCTCTGCTCTCAATGCAGTGTTAGGTCTTGCCCAAACCATAGTTTTCCCTGTATCTCATGATTCGAGAGAACAGATGATGTAAGTGAGATGGAGTGAGTGTCTGGGAAAGTTTGGCTTCTTGCTCAGTTGGTTTGATTTCCTTGCTCTGGAGACCAGAACTTGTGTCAAGGGTGATGTCAGCCTGCAAAATCTGAATTGGAAGAAGACAAGGGTTACAATGCTGACAGTCAGATCATCTGGAAAATTTTTTCCAGTTATAGACAGATGCTTAGTCCAGCTAAAGTTATGACTCAAATCTAGTATAAGCAATGGGACTCAGCAATGCCTAACATATTCCACTGGCTTTAACGGGACTTAATCATGACACACCATAACTGGATGCCTGCTAAAGGATAGAGTTGCTAAGAGTTAGCTTTCTTGGCTTTCTTGCTTTCATCTTGCATGAGCAAGATATTATCCTACTCTTACTGCTGTGTTTTTGTACTTATGTAATACTATTTTCTGCATTACCACAGTGATACTCATTTAGTGCTTTTTGCCATGCCACCTCTGATTTTTCTGAGCATCATTCCTCACTGTGGCGCCTGCCATATTTCTGCAAAGTGACAAGGCTATAGTCCAGTGGAGTTTGTAGTAATCAGGTTTGCCTTGCATAGCACAAAGAGAGGTCCTATCTACCTCATTTCTTGCAACACTGTATGGGATGGAAAGGCTACCCCACCTCTGTGGCAGCCAGCAGACACTCAATTGAAGGCAAACCCTCCACCTCAAAGGAGAGACTCCAGTGATTCAGACAGCTACTTTTAACATAGGAAAACATTTATCGTTTAACATCTAGCTTAATAAAGAGTTCTGGAAGACCTGAAACCTTGCACACTGCTTTGTGTTGTAAGTTTGACTTGTAAGCCCTTCCTCTCACCCCAGATATCCAAGGGCTGGCTAAGGTCCTACCGGGGAAGGAAGACAGAAGCTTACAGGCTCAGAGGTACTCCGGTAATTAAAGAGGTTATGCATTTAAAGGTAATTCTTATTGTATGTTTGTTGGTAGAATGGGGCATACAGTAGTCACGTGGCTCTGTTGTTTGATAGTTATTGTGAATGTGGCTCTCCAGGAGTCATAGATTAAGTTCCACAGTTTAACATATCACGTCTAATACTTCATGATTTGTTCAAACTGCTGTTATCATAGTCCTGTTGCACTACTTATTAGATGTCTCGTCCTGTTGATTTTATTGATTCATATTGTGTAATCAGCCTTGTGTATTAGTGAGAAAGGCAGACAGTAAACAAAATAATAATAATAGCAACAACAACAACGATGATGATGTTCAGTATAAATCTGCCAAGGGAGCTGTTCATACATTATCCGTCCTCAGTTTAAAAAGTAATGATTAGTGTTTATAATAACTTCCATGCCCCAACCCTACAAATGGAGTATCATCCAAAGAAGTCCATCCTTTGCCATCCTCTTCCTGTACAGAAATGCAGCCATATCTACTGAAGTGGTATAATGAACTGACAAGAACACTGCTACACTGAGCAGGAAGAAAAAACAGAAAATTGTAAGTTTGTCTGAAAAATGCAGGGAAACAAAATAAAGAGACAGAGAGTGAAGACAGACATAACATTATAAGCAGGCCTGAGCTGGTTTAACAATGTCCTGGAAACACACAGACAGTTTAATGTTTTGGAACAAGATCTAAATTACTTGAGTCCAAAAAAGTATCTTACCCAAAGAAAAGAAGATCACAGGCAAGGAGCCCCTTCTAGGAAGAAGCTCCCTATCAATTTAGCTTGTCATATTTATAAGGTTCAAAAGCTTCTCTTAATAATGTGTCTGTCCCACGTTAAAAGCTCACATTCTTTGATATCTTACTATCTTATAACTTCAAACACCAAACAACGTTATCCATATTTGAAACATATTCTTAAAATATCTAAAAATAATTAGTTCATTCTTGCTACCTCTTATCTTAACAAAGGCTATGTAAAATTAGTGATTACAATTATTCATACATATGAATATCTTTCGGCTCTCAATCAATATATCATCCTTGGATTCTGTTTCTGACTTTTGTGAAGTCAGACATTCCTGCCGTTCTCAGATACCCTCTGCACCTGGGCTTTAGTACATTGTATATATTGATATGTTAGATGGTTTTTCTGATATACAGAAGGCCATACAACTATATTATTCCTTTGCCTCTCCTCAAGGTTATTCTATTCTAGGCCTCTAGAGTCCCGTTGTGGCTTAACTAGCTATGGGGCAGAGGCTAGCCCTGTTTCTGTGTGCAACGTCATCTTGAATGACTTTTTTGGTCATATCCAGCAACTGTTCTATAGATCTATCTGTATCCATTACAAGATGTTAACAATAAAGCAAAAGATAAAAAGGTGCTTTAAAATATAACAACATACAAGAATCAGGAGAGAAGCAAGAGTGAAACATGTGTACATGCAGGGCTTTTTTTCTGAGAAAAGAGGTGGTGGAACTCAGTGGGTTGACCTCGGAGAAAATGGTCACATGGCTGGTGGCCCCGCCCCCTGATCTCCAGACAGAGGGGAGTTTAGATTGCCCTCCGTGCCACTCCGCGGCGCAGAGGGCATTCTAAACTCCCCTCTCTGAAGATCAGGGGGCGGGGCCACCAGCCATGTGACCATTTTCAAGAGGTTCCGGAACTCCGTTCCACCACATTCCAGCTGAAAAAAAGCCCTGTGTATATGTATTTGCAGATGGCAAGCTGCAAAGATCAGCTTATATCTGAATACAAAGTTTGCTGTCCAGGCTATTGAAAGTAGTACATCAATATAAGTGGGGTACTGGAAGACCAAATCTTTACCCAGTAAATGCCATAGTTGACAAAGATGTGGGATATGTTAAAGAATGAAAAAAATTACAGTGTAATCCTAAGCAAAGTTACACCCTTCTAAGTCAATTGAAATGGGTAACTCCGGTTAGGTTTGCACTTATAATTGCTTTATAAGGTAAAAATATAATGGTTGTTGTGGGTTTTCCGGGCTGTATTGCCGTGGTCTTGGCATTGTAGTTCCTGACGTTTCGCCAGCAGCTGTGGCTGGCATCTTCAGAGGTGTAGCACCAAAAGACAGAGATCTCTCAGACACTGAGAGATCTCTGTCTTTTGGTGCTACACCTCTGAAGATGCCAGCCACAGCTGCTGGCGAAACGTCAGGAACTACAATGCCAAGACCACGGCAATACAGCCTGGAAAACCCACAACAACCATCGTTCTCCGGCCGTGAAAGCCTTCGATAAAAATATAATATTTGTAAAAAGTTGAATGCCAATATACTATTATTTAGAGAAGGAACTAAAGACTGGAAGTTTTAAAAGTAATATATGTGAAGTTTAATGTTTGATAAATGTGTGTATAGGTGTGTGTGCATATACACACACATTTTATATTTGTGTTTTTATAAGTATGTGCAGGATGTACATTTTTGATATATTTTATATGTATTATTTATATATAGAATATAGAATTTGAGACATTTGTAAGATCCTTGATAAAAATAATTTAAAAAATGTTCCATTCGTCCTTATGCCGAATGAAATTCATGATTTAAAAAAAACGTGTAACATTTTTGAGAAAAGAAAATCTCTTCAAGCAATCCCCTGAAAAAAGCAACACAGCCCGATTCTTCATTCTCCGAACTAATGATATGTGAAGGCACCTTCTGGCTTTTTGTTATAGTTCAAAGGACATGAAGCCCTGTGACAGGCCTCCCACTTGCTCCTGCCCTTCCTAGTCACGCTGTATGGCAGTGATAGGTGAATGAGGTTTCAGCAGTCCAGCCCTTTCCCCTAGATAAAATGCCAAGCCTTCAGTTCTTTGAATATCTCAGAAGCCAAATCTCAGCTCCCCAGCTTGTCCAGTTAATGTTAAAATACCAAAAATCTATGCTTCCTAGAAACCAGTGCAAAGGTTTGGAAGAACAGCAGAGATAAGATAAATGTTTTCCCCTGCATGAAGTCCTTTTACCTCTGTGGGATTTTGTTTATACAATGAACAGCCCCATGCAAAAAAGTAAGCACAGCCACTATGGTTTGTCAAGTGTGGCTTTTCTCGCTCCATTCACGTGGCAACTTAATGATATCTGCTGTTGGGAATCCCGATTCATTCTGTGAAGAAGAAGCCCTGGGGGGGAAGGAAGTAATCGAAATGTACTTTAATAGGCAGGGGAGAAAGCTGCTGTAGGGTGACTGGATGACATAGACAATAGTGCTCCTGCACCTTTTCTGTCTGAAGAAGAGAGGAAGTTTGGCAGGTAGAGATTTTCTCAGAGCTTATTTTTGCAGAACAAAATGAAACTGCCTTAAATCCCTTCTTTTACCCAGCTGGGAAAGGCACAGTAGCTCTTTCCTGTATGGCCGCTGATTTCCCTTCTTCCCAGTTTACATTGACACCTGGATACTTCCCTTGTGGTACTTACAGGCCCACATACACATTGCACAGGAGGTCCATAAATAGAACTCCAGATATAGTTTTAATATTAGAAAGCAGCCTTGGGGAGGCTCAATTTGGATTGGCCTGTGACACTGTGGGAGGAGGGAATAATACATATATTCCTTGCTGGAGCTAATAGTGCTTTGGTGAGTGCGGTTTCTTTCACAAAAATGATACAGGGGCAATGGTTAACTTCTTTTTCTTGCACTGTTCTCTTGGTTCAAATCCTACAAGTGCTTTCTAATCAAAATAGGCTGAGAGATCTACTCAGTGATCTCCCATACAATGTGTAGTCCACCCTTCTTGTATCTATTGAGATTTGCTTCCGAGAAAAGTAAAACCATGGCATTTCCAGCCATTTCTGGAGAGGACTTACAGCACTTCTGATTTTCCTACTGAGGGACTTGCAAGCTTAGACTGAGACCACATATATGTGGTGGATTCTGCTGCCACAGACTCCCTCCCCCCTCCCTGTTCTTACATGCAATCAGTCAGGGCCAAACTACAAGTGACAAATGACACTTGAACGGCAAGTGTATTCCTCCCTGTTCACTTGCCCTCCACTTGCTCTCCATTCAATCCACTTGCCGTCATTTGTCACTTGTAGCTTGGCCCTCAGTGTACTTTTGAATAAGTGTCAGTGTAGCTGAGAAGCTATAGCTGGTACAGAATGATACAGCCAGAATGCTGATGGTAATATGTTGTGGGGACCACATCACTCCAGTCTTGTTCCACCTATAGTGGCTCCCAATCAGCTTCTGGGCCAAAATTATAGAATTCACTTCTCAGGGAAATCCATCTGTCCCCCATGATCATTGTCTTCTACCAGCTGGTGCTTATCTGTTCCCTCACTGACCCTCCTTCTTGGTTTTTGTTTGTTTGTTTGTTTTGTTTATGTGTTTTAGTTGTTTTAACTGGTTTTATAATATTTTTAAAAGCTGTTTTAATGGTTTTGATTGTTTGCCACCTTGAGGACTCTAAGTTGGGTGGGAAGGTGGCATAAAAATGTGCTAAATAAATAAATAAAACAAATACTCTGAAGGTCGGAAAAGGGCTTCAGTGTAATGGTTATGCGACCTGGTTCATACCTTGCTTCAGCCCAGAGCTAAGCGATGGGGAAGCCATAAATAAGTTCAACTCTGCCCCTTGCAATATAGGTATAATGACGCTAACCTATGTTACGCTGTCACTGTGATGCTTCTCAAGATACTGTACATGAAGTGCTTTGAAAACTTAAAAATGAGTACAAGTGCTAGGTCACCTGAACTGTGAAATTTTCCACAATGCTTTTTAAAAAAAATAATGGTGTGGCTCAGTTTCATCTTGGAGGCCTGCCCCCAATCCTCAAAAGGAGGGGGCAAGTTTGGATGTGGAGCCATGATGACTCAGTGGAAGAATATTGGAAGAAAATTCAATCTGTGGCATCTCCAGTTTAAAAAGGATCCAACAGAAAGTGATATGAAAGTCTTCTGCCTAAGACCTCGGAGAGCTTCTGCCAATCAGAGTAGACATTGGTAGGTTTGACTTAGCACTCGGCAACGTAATGGGTTCATGGGTCCTAGTTAACTAAGAATGAAAGAAAGGAACTACACAAATGACGAGGCCGTGTTCAGAGTATACTATTTTTACTTCACCCCTCGGAAGGCTGAAAATGGGCATTCCAACCAGGTTCCAGGATCGATAATTTCTGTGAACCCTGACTCAGATTAAGCTGGGGATTGGATGTCCCATAAAATGTCAAACACAACCATTGTGAGTCGAACACGAAAGGGGAACTTTTTAGTGTCTTTTTTTTCAGGAGAAAGGAGCTAATATTTAATCAGGACTGTGGATATTTGTCAAGAAAATGAGTTACATCACCTGCCTGCTGATTCCAGATGCTTTAAAAAGCCTTTGCCCTGAGAGCTGACTGCCGTCCAAGAGTTAAAATAAGATTAATGGTGTGATGAGTTCTAGGGGGACATGCCCTGTGGGGCAAGCACTAAATAAGTCTCCCTGTGCCCTATATAGTGACTGTGAGTTGGCTGAGGTCCTGGGCAAAGGTCATGGAGGCTGCATTCCATGGCAGAGCTGACACGATGACACGTGCCTAAGAACAGCCAGGAGTTGGGAGGCTGGAAACTGAGTGGGCTCAAAAAAGCAAACACTACAGAACTTATTCTCACAGTGTTACTCAGTGGATGGCAGTTGCCTCAGCTGATCCCCTTGTGGTTGCAAGTCATAACTGGAGATCTTAACTGGGTAACAAGATGGATTAGAGAGAGGCGGGGGAGGGGCAATGGAGAGAGGCCTTCTTTTCTGACTTTAATCACCTTCTGTGCTGTTGATATTATCAGTTTCATGTAAAAATGAGGCAAAGTACACTTTTTAAAAACAGCAGAATTGATTTGTAGCACCTTTGAAATTTGCCATGCTTTGATAAATATATTATTTACAAGTGCCCCACTTCTCCAAGCAGTGAGGAGGTCTGGGGCTAGCACTTCATCTGTCTTGATTCACTTTGGAGGAGAGTGTACTGGAGCCATTTTTGTAATATATGCATTCTTTAGAGGTGGAGGCAAAAAAGCACTCTTACAGGGCAGCAGATCTGCTACCCACATCATATCCCCAAGGACAGAGTTCTTGCACCCCCCCCCCAATCCTTCAGCATAGGCTCTGTTTCCTTCCGCATCTCTTCCAGAGTCTCAAACTGTGCTTCCTTTACAAACAGACACACACCTGCCCCCTCCTTTCTGTCAAGGCTGGTGTCACTTTCCCCTTCCCCTGATGGGCTGCTTGATCAGAGCCACTGAGGCCCCTTAAATGAGATATCTGCATTCTTCAAGAAACATTACTATGCCTGGAAACAGCAGGATTTGGGTCCTGTAGCAGAGACCAAGAAGATTTTCAAGAGTATTCATCAGATACAAATAGGAGTGGAGATCTTTGAAGGGAGCTTTGACTCTTAAAAGCTTATACACTGAAAATCTTGGTCTCTATGGTGCCACTTGACTCAAAGTTTGTAGTTCTATTGCAGACCAACACAGCTACCTACTTGATTACTATGCTTGTTATCATGGACTTCAATTTTTTCAAGGTATTGATTTTTAAAAAAACAAATCTTACCATTTGGTATTTGTTCATTATTGTTAAGGTTATTTCGTACATGTGTATTTTGGCATAGCCTTAAGGGAGTCATAGTAGCACCTGTCTCCCTACAAAAGCACTTGCATGCAGAAGAAAACAATGAAACTACCACTGTGCAGCTGCAAAGCTGTTTGGTGGCTTTTGTGTCAGATAGTGGCAAAGTGAGAAGCTATTAGCATGGGTCATAGCTGTTCGGCATGGTATGTTCACTTGCCAAAATTTACAGCATCCATAGTAAACAAAGAGCTCCAATGTGCTACTACAGAGAATGTCCTGTATTTGGTTCCCATCTACTTCACCTCAAAAGACAGAGGCCCACACGGTAATACCTCTAAGAAAGATCTCAATTGATGAGCATGATATGAGAGTAAATGATTTGAGCTCCCTCTTCCCCCCAGCTCTGAATCCGGACCCCTGGAGGAAGCTCTGCCGCTGTCTAGTCATGAGCAAAGCAATGGAGGCCTATCTGGGGTGAAGATATGGAGAAAAATGGTTTGAATTAGATGCTTGTTGAGGCTGAGGGGCATAGCTGTGGTATCTGAGGCTGGTTTTGCCCTAGTTTAGACCATTGGTACTTACTTTGCAGCTTGCAGAGAGCCATATTTGCAGTTACATTCAAGCAAAAGAGCCACATTTATTATTTACACCTCAAAGAGGCTTGCAGCTTACCTGTTGCTGCAGCAGCAGATGTTTTAAGGTGGGAACCACTTACCAATCACAAGCCACAATGAGCGAGGGTCTTGCCCGTGTTCCTGGAACATGGAGGAGATGCTGCATTGGGCAGGGTTGCCAACTCTGGGTTGGGAAATTCCTGGAATCTGGGTGTAAAACCCAGCAAAAGTGGGATTTGGGGAGGGGAAGGACCTCAGTGGGGTATAACTCCATAGACTTTCTCTTTAGAGCAACCATTTTCTTCAGTGGAACTGAACTCTATAGTCTGACAATCAGTTGTAATTCAGGGAGAACTCCAGACCCTATCTGGAAGTTGGTAGCCATAATATTGGGGAGCAGTGCTCAGAAAAGCCACAGGTGGGTCCCGAGTCCCAAGCCACTGAGTATCAGTTGTTTATACTGTTAAATTCTGTTTAAGGTTCAACATTTGATATATATGACCATGCATCCTATATTTGGAAGACCCAACCCTTGCTACTATTTTCTGTCACAGAATTGTTTTAATCAACATGATTGTGTTTCCTAAAGACACCTCTTTGCAGCTTCCAATGTCCCTACTATATTTTAAAGCCTGGTATGCAGATAATCTCAGTTTCTGCTTTACAAATGGGAAAAAGAAGATAAAAATTATCAAGGTGGGCAGTTTAATTCATGACTGCGCTGGAATTTGCTCCAGGGCCAAACTACGTGACTGGATCCCCTGCCTTGTAATTTAGCTGCCCAAAACAGCCACATGGAGACGGTGGTATTTAGGAATGAGCTTCCTCTTGGCCTCATGACGCTGTTTCCTCGACTGAAAATGGCCCCTATTGGCTGCTTTAGCTCAAATGGGGGGTATTTTTGACTGGTGAATAATAATAACAAAAATAAGTAATAACATTCGATTTGTATACTGCCCTTCAGGACAAGTTAACACCACTCAGAGCGGTTTATGAAGTGTATTATTATTATCCTCATGACAATTACCCTGTGAGGTGGGTGGGGCTGAGAGAGCTCCAAGAAGCTGTGACTGACCCAAGGTCACCCAACTGGCTTCAAGCAGAGGATGTTCTCCAGATTAGAGTCTTACCGCTCTTAACTACTACACCAGACTGGCCTCAGTTTGGTGTGTGTAAGAATTAAACCTCACTTTCCCTAGCACTACGGCCCCCATCCATATTTGCTTCCTCTGTCTTTTTGTGTGTGTGACTAAAGCATGACAAGAAATCAGACCACAGAGCCTAAAGGCCATGAGTAGTTTGGCCCTGAGAGTTCCAAAGTAATCTAATCAAAATACAACAGTATGAATTAGTAATAAATATCCTAATTGTTAACCACGCCATACAAAGTATCACTGAGATTAAGGCTGTCATCCAAACACGTCGGCCTGGAAATAATACTTGCTAGAATCAGCCTCATTTGCTGGCCTGTTTAGGATCAGGGTGTTAGCTGCAGAACCAGGTTTAGAAGGCAGGATGCTTAGCTGTGGCATCCAGCTTTGTTATGTGAGTGACCTTCAGGGTGCCAGCTCACCTTTGTGTTCCTCTATACAACAGAGCTTTATTACACTTTAGAGCCTCACAACAAGGCTGAGTGTCTGAATTCATTAGTGCTTGACAAATGATTGCAATCCTGGGACCCTGGTTGCTAAGGGAGGAAAATATTATTCTGGTCTCAAGTGGCAATTTATGGGTTCATCAGGCATTCAGATATTTAGTGGAGGGAGGCAAACAAAAGGACTTTGATAGACTGACAGGCAAACATCTCTGGTTCAGAACTGGCTTTAATGACTCCCAGGGCCCTCTCTAGAGAAGCAAAGAGGATAACTTCTCATATCCCCTGGCTAATATTTTTCCTTGTCTCTATAAAACACCTTTCAGTATCAAAGACTGTGTGAATTACTGTTTAGAGGTTGTTGGCCATTACTAATTCATTTTGTAAAGTGTTTTCAGACAGCATGAAAAGCGAGAAGCCCATTTAAAAAAACCCAGCTATATTCTGCATTGTGTGATAAAGCAACAAAATGAGCACCAAGAGCTCTGGAAATTATACCTCCAGCTGTGCTTGCTCTGTTACAATGACATTTGACCATTCAAAATGAAAGAACAGCATTTTTTATAGATATTGTGTGAATGCCTGCTAGGTACTAGGCAAGGAGATGTGGGGGTAATGAAAATGCTGGTTTTTTTTTAAAGTCCCCAAAGAATTTCAAAGCTCTATAACTTGAAAGAAACCACATGAGAGTGTGGGATATAAAACAGAAGGCAAAGAGAAAAGCAGCACCAGTAGCAAGCGCAAGAATGGCACAAAGGCTGCCGTTATATGTTATGTTTTGCCAAAACCAAACCGTTCAAGTGGCAGATGTCTGGACTTTTCCTGGGGCTGTGTGTTTTTTCCCAGAACTGCATGGAAAATTGCATGGACTTCAATCAACTGGCACCAGATTGAGAAATATAGTGAGGCAGATCTGTAAACCAAACCATTCTAGGGATTTCTTTCCGTAGTGATTCTGTCTTACCAGGAGGCAAAGAAACACCTACTAAAAATGGCTGGTTTAAGCCTAGCTGCACAACAAGATGCAGCTCCAGAACACGGAAGAGACATCAAGCAAAACAGCAAACATATACTTACATTAAATCTCACTGCCAGTGGAGGAACTTCTGGAGCTGAACCACTGAACTCCAGTTGATGGCAGAATGTCCAAAACCTGTTGATTCTCAACATTAAAGCATTTTCTTGTTTGAAAACTGGGCTTTCAAACCCAGTTAATAGGCAGGATCCAGCCAACATCCAATCAGTCTTGCCCAGTATTCCTCCTTTCTGCTGCCCCCACCCCACATGGCTTTTGTTAAGGCAAATCCCATGATCTCCAGCTTAGCCTGTTTGGATGGTCTTCTTTCCTTTTCACCACTGTACATAACATAAGGGCCCTGTGGCATCAAACCAGTTCTGAGATCAGACTAGTGGTCCATCTAATACTGTTTCACCCAGTGGTCAATCTAGGGCTGACAGGTCCCCCATGAGAGCAGGGGATCCCCAGCTCCCACCCTCTGCCCCCTGCTGCCACTCACCTGGCCAGCAGGGGTTATGGGTCTAGGATGCAAAAAACCTTGGGCCAGCACTCAGCCAGTACACTCCCCATGGATGTGATGATGTAACTTCCAGGACTGACGTCTTCATGTCCGGCTGTGGGCATACTCCTGCCCTTCATAGGGGAGCATGCCTGTCACCAAGTTCAATGACATCACTCCTGGAAGTGACTCTCACAAGGTGAATGCTGGCTCCCCTTC
The DNA here is from genome assembly GCF_028583425.1 of Eublepharis macularius. Taxonomy (NCBI): domain Eukaryota; kingdom Metazoa; phylum Chordata; class Lepidosauria; order Squamata; family Eublepharidae; genus Eublepharis; species Eublepharis macularius. The sequence goes on from NC_072791.1 coordinate 40,883,066, forward strand.
CCCCACACTGGACCTGACAGCCCTAAGCCAACCAGGTGTTATGCAGGATCAACAATTCAGCATAGAGGCAAAGGCCTTCCCCTGAAGCTGTCTCCCGACACTGGTATTCAGAAGTTCACTGCCTCTGAAAGTGGAGTTTCCCTTTAGTCACTATAGCGAGTATCAGATAGACCTATCCTCCACTGCTGTCCTCCAGGCTGTACGTGCCTATGGCTATCACTACATCCTTTGACAATGAATTCCACATCTTAATCACTCGTTGTGTAAAGAACTATTTTCTTTTGTCTGACCTTAATCTACCACCTATCAGTTTCATCAGATGTCTTTGAGTTCGAGTGTTTTAGGAGAAGGAGAAAAAAATTATCTCTGTCCACTCTCTACCCCATGCATAATTTTATAATGTCCACCCTTAGTCATCTCTTTTCTAAACTGAAAAGTCCCAGAATCTTCAGACTTTCCTCATAGGAAAGGTGTTCCATCCCCCTAATCATCTTGGTTGTCCACTTCTGTACCTTTTCTGGTTCTGCAATGTCCTTTTGGGGATGCAGTGACCAGAACTGCACACCGTATTCCAAATGGAACAGAACCATAGATCTATTATAATATTGGCCATTTTATTTTCAATCCCTTTCCTAACAATGTCCAGCATAGAGTTTGCCCTTTTCACTGCTGTGGCACACTGAGTTGACATTTTCTGCCTTTACAATTAAAACCAGAATTAAAATACATACAAAGACATTAAAACAGGAAGGAGGTATCACTGAGGGAAAAACAAACAAACAAACAAACAAACAAACAAACAAACAAACAAACAAACAAACAAACAAACAAACAAACAAACAAACAAACAAACAAACAAACAAACAAACAAACAAACAAACAAACAAACAAACAAACAAACAAAGTCTTCAACTGCTGATGGAAGATGGCAAAAGAAGGGCACAGATTAATCTCCCTGGGGAGATTTTGGTGCCACAACCAAGAAGGCCCTCTCTTGGGTTGCCATCTGCCTAATCTCAAAGGCACAGCAGCACCTGAAGCAGGCCTCTGAAGATGACCACAGGGATTGGTTTAGTTCATAAAGAAGTAGGCAGTCCTTCAGGAATGTTTGTCCCAAACTATACAAGGCTTTAAATGTGAACACCAACATCTTGAATTGTGGTTGTTGTGGATTTTCCAGGCTGTATAGCCGTGGTCTTGGCATTGTAGTTCCTAACGTTTCTCCAGCAGCTGTGGCTGGCATCTTCAGAGGTGTAGCACCAAAAGACAGAGATCTCTGTCTTTTGGTGACACTGAGAGATCTCTGTCTTTTGGTGCTACACCTCTGAAGATGCCAGCCACAGCTGCTGGTGAAACGTCAGGAACTACAATGCCAAGACCACGGCAATACAGCCCGGAAAACCCACAACAACCATCATCCTGTAAGAGTTTCCCAGGGTGTGGAACGCTAGTGGAGGGAGGCTTCACTGTATCCTGGGGAGGTTCTTTTGCATATGGATTGGTGCTTGATGTGCTAATCTTCTCTGCAGGGCTATTGTCGGGTATAGAGTGTTTTGTTAGCCTGGTGTTTTTCAGGACTGGAAACCATGCTCTATTCATTCTTAAAGTCTCTTCTTTCCTGTTGAAATTGTGCTTATGCTTATGAATTTCAATGGCTTCCCTGTGCAGTCTGACAAAGTAGTTGGAAGTGTTGTCCAGTATTTTAGTGTCCTGGAATAGGATACTGTGTCCTGTTTGAGTTAGGCTATGTTCAGCCACTGCTGATTTTTCAGGATGGCCAAGTTGGCAGTGTCTTTCATGTTATTTTATTCTTGTCTGGATGCTACGCTTTGTGGTCCTGATGTAAACTTGTCCACAGCTGCAGGGTATACTGTATACTCCTGCAGAGGTGAGGGGGTCCCTACTGTCTTTTGCTGAACGTAGCATCTGTTGTATTTTTCGGGTGGGTCTGAATACTGCTTGAAGGTTATGCTTTTTCATAAGCTTTCCCATCTGATCAGTGATTCCTTTGATATATGGCAAAAACACTTTTCCTTTGGGAGACTGTTTTTCCTTAGTTGTTTGATTCATCCATGGTTTACTCGCTCTTCTGATTTCATTTCCGGAGTAGCCATTGGCTTGAAGTGCGTAGTCATAAGCATAAGCACAATTTCAACAGGCATACCAATTTATAAGCCATGTTAATGCAAAGAGGTCATATGGCCAATCCATTCCAAGGCTTTGCAGCAACAATAACTAGGAAGATGTTGCTGACAAATGTCTTGAAATGAGATGGAGTTTCCATTCTTCTTCTTCAAGATCAGAGGTGTGTGGCCCAACTCTCTGCCATACTTTGAACTTAGGCTGCCAAACTAAGTAGATTGTCCAGCGAACAGAAAAGGCCTAAACAGACATAATGACTCCAAGTACATCACCTACTTTGTGCATTATCCTATCTTTGGCATTGGCTTGTAGCAACCTCCATTGGTACAAAGCAAACTATAAATAAATAGACAGTAAGTACAACAACCTGCTTGGTGCATTTTCTTCCAAACTTTTTGTGGTTTAGAGGTGTGCCTGTGCTTTTGATCTTAAAGTTTTATGTTCCTCGTACATTTCTAGTCTCTCTCGCTCTGCTGGCTGTGGAAGTCTTCTTATTTTAAAAATTGTCAAAATGTTCTTTTGAGAGCAGACGTAAGATACATTTTGGCAGGGAAACGTGGAGAAAATGCGCACACCAATTTCCTGAGTGGTACCTGTTCTCAGGATCAAAAAAGGACTCAGATTCCTGAGGCGTGCTCCTGAACTGACAGCTTTCACCAGCAGGAAATTTATTGTGAGCCACTCCCTATCCTGATCACTTCCTATGACACACCTTTTTGGACTGTGCTGGAAGAAATGTTATGAAACAGAACTCGGAAAAAATCCTGCAGGAGTTGGTCTACCCACCCTTGTTACCTCATACTTCCTAGATCATTGAGGGTGTAGCTTTGGAAGAGATAATTGCACCCGACAGGCACTACACTCAAAGTTTGGAAGTCTTTACAACATGGTTTACCTAGTAATAACCTCTCTCCCTGAATTACATAAGCAGTATTTGAATACAACACTGTTGTGGGACAACCTACCCTTTCGCTTTAAAATAATATTGGCAGCGCAAAAAATGAATTATTTGATTGCAACACAGCTCCATAAGCTGAAGTACATGAAAGTACTCAAAGGAACAGTCCTTCCCTTCCCCTGCACGCTGGTCTGGTATTTTTGGAAAAACAGAGCCAACTTAGATAATGATCTCAAAAATGCCGCTGAAGAGATATGAGCCATACCTGTCTTTGCCCTCATCCATTTATATCTGTGGCCTAAGACACAGCAGTATCTTTTAGAGTGATCGCCATGAGGAATTTCAGCTTTTGGCATTTCGCCGGGAACATGTAGTCACTGAGAGGGTGCTCTGCATTTTTGCTTGAGTTTTCCTCAAAAGCCTAACTGTGCTCCAAGGCTTTGGGGGCCAAATTCTACAACCTATGTATAATATCAGTTCTGTGTGCTATACTTGGACCCCCTGGAATGAGGTAATTCAGGGCTGTTTATGCAGTCCCTCTGGGAGCTTAGTTTTGATCTGTGGTGAATGTTGGCCCCCCTCCACTTTTTGGAAAGCCATTTCAGTGGTGTGCTGAGCTGATGGGGTCATCAGGTACTTGTTATTACTCCATTTGGACTCATATCCCCATACCCTGAGAGAAAAATAACACTTCTTAAGGGCTTGTGTGTATCATTCTTAAGTTTGATTCAGTTGCCTTTTTTTTGTAGTAGTAACCTTGTTTGGGTGGGAGATAGAAAAAGAGCTCTGTAAAGCAGTGCAGCTACAGATCAGCTATGACATGATCTTCCTAGTGTGTGTTTCAAAGCATGAAGACCTCAGAAAAGTGGTGGTGCTCCAGGCACATAACCATCTGGATCTATTGCCTTCGAAACATATCCCTTCGGCTGCTCAAGAACAAAATGTGGTAAAAAGTAACTTGGCCCCTGATCCAACTGCAAATCCACATCGTCCTTCCATTTACAGTGATATTGGCAGCAGCTCTCAACTTGTCAAGGAAATCTGCTGCTGGTCTGGCATTCACCCATGCTCTCTAACTACTGCTCCTATCAATGGCTATTTGATCCTAAATTTAAAGCCATTCAGTTTTCAGCGACATTAACACTACCAAAAGACAACTAATTCACCTCTCTGTGGTTACTTGGCCTTTGGTGGTTGAGGCAAACGAGCTCCCTCCCTGGCCTCCTACCGTGAGGGAGTGTTCTCCCCACCAGTCTTAGCTTTGTTGTTTGCCATCGGCAACTATGAGCCCAAATGATTACATGTGGGATTGTGCAATATGTGCTGCTGAGGGTGGGTTGTGAAATTTGCAACTGCTCTTTTTATGCTACCAGTTTTGTTTTAATTGTTTATTTCTGTATTTTTAAACTGATGTGATCTGCCCTGAGCCTGTTTGCAGGGATAGTGGTCTACAAATTTAATAAATAATAAAATAATAATAAATAATATTAAAAAGTGACTGCTTTCTGTATCTTTTCCAGGTATTTGTATTCACATTTGTGGAAAGAGGGACACAGTGGCTTTGTCTCACACAGAGGCCTGTCAACCTGCAGGTGGGGTCTGGAGTTCTCCTAGAACTACAACTGATCTCCAGACTACTGATATCAGATCCCCTGAAAAAAATAACAGTTTCAGAGAACAGACTCTATGGTATACTATAGATTCTAGGTGAAATCCCTGCCCAAATTCCCCACTCCACAGGCACCACCTCCAAATTTCCAGGAATTTCCCAGGCTGGAATTGGCAACTAGAGGTGGGCACGAACTGGGAAAAAATGAATCATGTGGTTCGTGGTTAGTCCCATTTCATGAACCACAAACCACAAACTTTCACGAACTTGCCTCAGTTCGCGAACTGGTTCGTGGTTCATGGGGTTTAAATGCCCCTTTCTGTACTGCTGCAAAGCAGCACAGAAAGGGGCATTTCACCCCGCAGGCTTGGATCAGCTGCTTGTCGGGGAGATCCCTGACAAGCAGCTGATCAGGGATGAAATGCTCCTTTCCCTGCTGCTTCACAGTGGCACAGAAAGAGGCATTTCAACCCAGTGCGCATGGATCAGCTGCTTGTCGGCTGTTCTGCTTCCCATGTTTGCAGGAGTTTGCTTATTCCCTGCTGGTTTTAAAAGCCAGGAAAGAGCTAAATGGCTGGTTTTCCCTTCCTCCTTTGGGGTATGCACACACTCTCTCTCTTTTTTCCAAAGGCAAGAAAGTGTTGCAACATTGTAACATTACTGCACTTTCTTCCTGGCTTTAAAAGCCAGGAGAGGGTTAAATAGCTGCTTTCCCCTCCCTTCCAGGCATGTATCAGGCTTTGCCAAAGGGAATAAAAAACAAGCGTTTTGCACAAACCTTTGGAAATAAAGTGGCAGGGAACTGCTGCTAGCTTCCCTGCCACTTTGTTTCCAAAGATCTTGCCTAGGAAACTGATTTATCAGCGCCAGGCTGTCTGCAGTGATGAACCAAAAATGAACCAAACGAACCATCATAAAGTTCATCCAGGTTCACCAAAAATGGGCTCTGACAAACTGCTGGTTTGGGAACCACAAACCAGCCCAGTTCGTGATGCACTTTGGTTCATATTTCAGTTTGTGCCCATCTCTATTGGTAACCCTACTCACACATCTCCCAGTGCTGTATGCTTGTTCTGTCTTCAGTGTGAGCTGAGCTGAAATGCGGGGCCATTTGCATAAGGCACTTGCATGACCTGAGATTGACAATGCAATCTTAGCCAGTGTTACACTCTTCTAAGTCCCCTGAAGTCAATGGGCTTAACATGTAATGCTGATTAGGAGCATACCTTTAATGGGCTTCTGGATTCTTGTTGAAGCTCCCTTACTACTGATTTTGAACTCTCAGTTATAAATGGGCAACCATACAAAGGGCTTCTGAAGTATATGCTGTGTTTCTACAATGTATCCACAGTCACTTGTATTTTGAATACAAAATGAAACAAATATTCAAAATTAAAATATGCAACCATAGCGAAACCACTGAAAACTTGGTTTCAAATAACCAAAGGTAGTGGTGGCTGTGTTACATGTAAGGAAAAGTGATAGCATTTTAGTTTCCACAAAACAGCAAAAGATGGGGGTCAAGTACAGGTCCTTAAGAGAAGGATTTCATAATGGGTGTTATCACTAAAAGAAAGTCCCCATAGGACGCTTATTGTTTAGTAGAGTGAATTATGGTATGTGTAGATTGTTATACAGTGGTAATAAAACTTATGTTTGCTTAAAATCTTTTTTTAATACACACATTTTAAAGGCACATAGACCATCTCCTCCTTCACATCTGGTCCTTTATACACATGGTGCTTTTCCGGGACATTATCCATAGCCCGCTGAACTGGCTGCCAGTGTGGAAATCCCTCCAAGTCACTGGGCACCCTTTTTTGATTTTCCCCCCCATTTCAAAAACTATGCTATGCTAAATATAAACAGTAATTATTTGTTCCTGTCTTAGTTCATAATTTTGATCATTTTGACATGGGATCAAATTCATTCAAATGGTATAACTTTAAAAAAGTCTGATTTTGTAAATTAAAGAGTGACATGAATATACCATAAATGTTGAAATGGAACTCCGAAAAGCCCAAGAATGCCATGGAGGTAAAACTTTCCACATGACAGCTTTGACTGGGTATGATTAGCAGTTTCTCAAAGTAGACCTTACATCAGATTTCAGTAACTTGCTCCAGGTTGTGATGGAAACCAGAGGACTGACAGTTTAATGTTTGGTGAGATGTAATTTTTAAATGATTTGCATAGACACAATGGCTGTCCATCTAGAGCTGTAAGACATACTGACTGGAGTTTTGTAGTTCTGAGCACAACTTCAAACAGCAGGTGATCTTGCCCAAAGCTCAAAGGTTCAATATGCCTGATGCTCATTTCTTCAAGGTATATTACCCATTGATGAATATTTCAGATATATTGTGAGCAGTAAGGGCTATAAAAAGCTGTGCAGGGGAGAATCCATATTCTCACCTCTTATCAACAACAAACAACAACAACATTTGATTTATATACCATTCATCAGGACAACACATAACGGTTTATAAAGTGTGTTGTTATTATCCTCATGACAATCACTCTGTGAGGTGGGTGGAGCTGAGAGAGCTCCAAGAAGCTGTGACTGACCCAAGGTCACCCAGCTGGCTTGAAGCGGAGGAGTGGGGAATCAAACCTGGTTATTCAGATTAGAGTCCTGCCGCTCTTAACTAGACATGGGCACGAACAGAAAAAAATGAACATGGTGTTCGTTGTTCATTGCCATCCACAAACAATAAACAACGAACATTGACGAACATGACCTGTTCACAAACATGTTTATTGTTTGTTGTTTGTGGGGGCCAGCAGGCTCTCCTCCAGCCATCAAGATCCCTACCACACCACTCCCAGAAACCTTACCTGAGCAGGCAGCAGGAAAGGTACCAGTAATAAATAATAGCTTGGCTTAGAGCCTGGCAGCAGCCCTGGAACTTGAAGAGGTAGAGCCCTATCCCACCACACACAAAGAAAATTCAAGCTCCAATGCACTCTCCCTCTCTCTCTCTTAAAATGCCAACAACAACTGTTTCTCCCTCTCCACTGTCTGCAAAACCAGAGCTGGGAGCCCCCTCCCCCCTGCTCTTTGCTTCCTTGTAACAAATTTGGAGCTCCACACTTGAAAGGAAGATCTGCCTATCAAGCTAAATTGGGCTTAGATTGGGGTTTCCAGGGCAACAGCAGGAGTTCAGACAGAGTTTAGGCAGTCCCTGCCTCTGGTTGCCAAGGGAATTGATTGCAGGTGCCAGATTATCTGGTTTGACGAACAGCAACGAACAGCAATGAACGAGGCTTGCAACAACCACCTGTTCGTTTAGAATGGGGCCTCACGAACAGCTTGTTCATGAACAGCTGATTAGGCAGTTCGTGGCTTTTTTAAGTTCATATTGCTGTTCGTGCCCATCTCTACTCTTAACCACTACACCAAATTGGCTTTTTATTGCTGTAATAACTAGAAGGAAGACCTGTAGTGTAGCAACAATGCTGTTTAACTCATAGGCCAAGTTAACTTTACAGAGTTTTCCAGCCAAAACATAACAACCTGCTCAGCTTTATCTCTCCCATCTCCCCCCTACTCCGCCTCACTGCACACCTCTTATATTTGCTAGCCTCACCCCTAGTCTGAGAGTGCTGTTCTCATGATAACCTAGCCTGACTCTTCCTGTGGGTGGGGCTCCTCTTCCTGCCCTCACAACTGAGGATCCTTACTGGCCTTGCTTTGACTGATTTCTTAGCTCCCATGGGCTCCAGAACATGACTTAACCTTGCTGATACAAGTTCCCTTCCCGCTGATGTGTTTTCATCTAGGGTTGCAGTGCTTTCCCCCCCGGCCCCTTTCTCCCATCCCTTCAGCCCTTCAGGAGTCTTCCTGCCACATCTGTACAGAGTGGAATTTGTCATGGTAGGTGCACATCCAAAGCATGATCCTTCAGAATGACTGCTGAGAGGCTGTTCCCATTAGCTGATTCCCCCTGCCCAGTATTCAACCCAGTATTCAACCTTTATTGATAAACATACATGCTAATCTGGGGCGGGGGGGGGGGGAGTTAGAGGGGACTGTTCAGGATTGGCTGTTTCCCTGGTTTCTGATCCCTTAACCATCTGAATTGACGTAAACACTGAAGTTTATGCAGAGATGGGGTGTCTGATCTCCGGAGACCTCATCATCATGCAGTGCCTGTGCAGACTGGAAAGCTGCAAGGGTAAATTTGGGCTTGCCTCCCCCTTCCTCCCCCTTCTTTCACTCCAGCCCTCTGTTGAATAGCAGAATGAAGATCTACTTCTGAACTGCTCTGAACTGTCTGGCTCAGAATGCAGTCAAAAGAATTCCAAAACCACTATTGTACCTTTGGAAGTAACACAGCATGAATACAATGCGCAAGCTGAATCCACTAACCGGGGTCACACGGATGGAACTGTAGTAACAAAGAAAATGCCTCATAAGGTTAACGTTGCATGCACAGCCCCTGCCCTCTCTCAAAATGTTCTGATGCAAATGCCTTGAAGTGAAGAGTAACAAGATGATCATTTTGTACTGGTGGTGTGGCTTTTTTTAAAACATGGGAACAGATTTTTACAATGGCCTTCCCCTTCTGGCACTAAATTGCTTGACATCTCTAACTACACAGAGAGTCAATTGAAATACCGTTTGGGTTGGAAAGCTGCAGAGCTGACTATGAACTAAGCATGGATCAGCAGCAGGTTTTGAAAGAGAGGCTTCATATGTCATCATCCCATAAGGATATTGCTGGATATTTATCCAGCATGACCTCCCATTTGACAATGTTGCTCTAATGGGTTAAGCACCATGAAATATTTACATGTGCTTCACAGTTTTTTTTAAATGAGTCTATATAAATTGTAGATTTCCTTGAATTATTTAAAAAGCTTCAGTTCCAAGGATGAAGTGGGATTTGAGTTTCCTAAAGTTTTCTCAAGCTTGATAAATCCATGAACCTGACTCATCTATGAAACAGTTGAGGGCTTAGAATAATTTGTTGTTAAAAAAACTCACTGGGAATGATTCTCTAGTTCTTCACACACTGCTGTGTATGTAATAATTTTGTCCTGCATGCAGATCTTTTGTTGTTGTGTTGTTTTAATATTTATCTGTTTTACATAGTTGTATACAAAAACACAGAAGAGTACAAAGGGTTATAGAATGACTGATGACCTGTTTGTATTGGCAGCATATTTTTAGATGGAAGGGACATCAGATGGGCAAAATTAAGCATGTTTGAGTTGCATTGATTTTAGTGGGGAAGATGAGCCAGTATGGCGTAGTGGTTAGAGTGTCAGACTTTGGAGCTAGGAGATCCAGGTTCAAATCCCCACTCTGCCATGAAAGTTGGCTGGATAACCTTGGGATAGTCACACCCTCTCAGCCTAACCTAACTCACAAGATTGTTGTGAGGATAAGATGGAGGAGAGGAAAATTATGTAAGCCACTTTGGGTCCCCATTGGGAAGATAGGTGGGGGGATGAATGAAAAAAATAAAAATAAAAGCATTTGTTTAAGTTTCATTTGCAATTTGTGGAACTTTCAAAAAATGCTCATCCTTTTTAATGCTATGTAGATCGAACCCTCGATAAATATTGTCACAAAACTATGGTTCAGATGCTATACCTATTCCCCACTTGAACTCAATCACTTGGAGGGCTGTCTGCACTGGCAGGGAAGGATAGCCCCCGCCCTCATTTTCTCTACCTAAAATGGTGCTGGGGAATCACTATTTTCTTGAAAATTCAGTTTTAAAAAAAACACTGGGACCTATGGGTATGGAACTCTCCAACCCTTATCTGATAAGGCCCATAAATGAATCATTTTAAATATTTCACTTTGATGTGATCTGGAACAATTTTCATTACGGCAGTATATAAGGAGTGTGTGTCCACTTGTCTGAAAATGCCAGCAGAGAAAAATCTAGAGGAAAACTGTCTATCCTGAGCTTGCTTGTTAGCAGTGAAATACAAAGGTTCATTTGATGGTAGCTGTGATAATTTTGGCACTGCTCAATATTTTTGTTTTGTTTATGTGGTCAACCAGAAGAAGCAACTTTTTACCAAAATTTCTTTTCCTTTCAGAGAATATCGGGAAATTTGAATGAAAAGTTTACCTGCTTCTGTCCCATTCCATCAGGCTTCTAAAGCTTTCTGTAATTTTACTTCCTGGTGAATCCTAATAAATCACAAATTGTATTTTTATAAGAAAAAAAACCCTAGTTTACTTCACCTTCTCCACAAAACAGCACTATTTATTTTCATTTAACCGCATTATTCAAAATTTCTCTAGGACATGCAGTCAAAAAACATATTTAGATATCCTGTAGTGACCCTCTCATACAATAAGTTAAATAATAGTAATTCTTCAATGTGTGAGGAAATTATCAAGGTTATTACTGAAACTTAATATATCATTTTCAGTCGGAAGACAGCACAATTCTTCTTACTATATTCATGAATGCTACAGGTGACCAATTGGACACAGGGTTGCTAATTGCTTGGATTAAAAAAAAGTTCTGTCCCTATAATAGAGGCTTAATGGAATGTTACTTACCAGGTGATATTATTTACCTCCATGCCACAAAGAGCTTCAGCTGCCCATTTCCACACATGAAGCCTCTATTAAATGGACAGAACAATTTTCTCCAACCCCTTGGGCAACTCTAATTTTGTACACGTTAGTTTAGGTGGGTAGCCATGTTGGTCTGCAGTAGAATAGCAAGATTTTAGTCCAGTGGCACCTTGGAGACCAACAAGATTTTCAGAGTGTAAGCTTTTGAGTGTAAGCTTTGTACACATTGTTATTTATGCACAACTATGGAACATTTTGGTCAATGGCCATCTGAATTCACTCAATGTGTGCTTTAATTAAGGTTGCTGTTTTCATTTCTAGTACCTGTGCCTTTAATGGCAGGCTAGTCTACAGATACCAGAAACAGTGCTCAAAGGCACCTTTGAGCTTATCTTGTCCCCTGCAGAAAGCAGACGTATGCAACTACAGCATCTCTTGCAGATGGCCATCCAGCCTCTGCTTAAAGACCTCCATTGAAGGAGAGTTCATCATCACCTGCTGAGGCAATCTATTCCACCACTGAACATGTCTTACTGTTAGGAAGTTTCTTCAAACTTTTAGCCAAAATCCGTACTTCCTTGCAATTCCCATCCATTACTTCTAGTCCTGCCTTCTGGAGCAAGAGAGAACAAATTTGTTCCATTTTCTATCTGGCATGCCTCCAGATATTTGAACCCAGCAATTGTTTCTCCCTTAGTCCTCTCTTCTCCAGGCTAAGCAAGCCCAGTTCTGTCAACTTCCCCAAACCTCTTGTCATCCTGGGCATGCTTTATTTAGTTGATGCTCTTCTTAAAATGCAGTGCACAGAATAAGATCTCATGAGGTCTGACCAGTGTAGAATAGAGCGAAACTAGTACTTCCTGCGTTCTGGACACTGCTTCTGTTAATGCAGCCCAGGACAGATGCATTGCACAGCTAGCTCATGTTCAGCCTAGGCTGGATCCATTCTAAGGTGTATACAGACGCAAGGACTTCTGCTTCCCTCTCCCTGCTGGAGCCAGTGGTGTCTCTGAATCCTGTTCCTGGGAATCTCCTCTTCCCTCAGCATATTTGGGGTCATTTCTGGCTCCTGTAGGAGAGGGAAGGTGAAAAAAATCACAGGCAGAAGTTATTGTGATCCAATCCCTAGTGATCTACCTAGATACCTAGATCGTTTCCCCATGTCCTAGTAGGTGACGCTTTACCTCTCTGTGCTCTAACAAGCTCTATCAGTAGATTTCTACAACCCAATTTAATGTTAAAGACATCAGAGACGTTATAGTCCCCCCTCCCAGTCAATTAACTTATTTTAGGTTAAGTTCAAGCCCTACATTAAATCACGGCTTCTAGAGGTGCATGTAATCAAAACTCTGAGCCACAAAAATAATGAAAAACACTAGTTTTGCACCTTACTTATGACTCTCTAGAATGGAAACACTAGTCCTGGCTGCTTGTAGTCATGGAAACCCTCCCTCACGAAGTCCCTGTTTGTTTCAAAGTTCTGGCATTTACCAGCAAGGCAGCATGAAAGCACATTTAACTTGGATCTGTATAGTGAATTTCTCACTTCCAATCAGATTGTTGCAAGTTAGGAGCAATGAATGCTCCCAGCCAATCCTAAAGAGAGCTGCCATTCTCCTCTCCCCCTCCTTCCCTCTTCACCCTGGAGAGAGACATTTTTCTTATGAAAGCAAGAAGCGTAATGGCAGGGAGGGCAGCTTGCTCAGGAGCCCATAGAATCCATACTTTTTGCCCAATTTACTTACAAGAGCAGGCAGGAAACAATCCACAATCCACTGCAATTTTGGTGATATTTGGTTGAAAAACAACTCCAGTCACCCCCCTCCAGAGTCCCCATAGGAAACAATGAAAGTATGAAGGCTGGGGGAGAGGCTTGGCTTGCTCAGGGACCCATAGAATTAAAACACTTTCATTGAAAAATGATGACTCCAGCCTCCATGGAAGTCCCACATAGAAAATAATGGAAGTAAATGTATGTCTGCAACAGAAGTCTTCCTCACTTTCTGAAAGGAAACAAACAATGAACCACAACAAGGAGGGAAGGCAAATGCAAGTTGTTTGTGGAAGGGATTTTTTTTTTAAATTGTCAGTCACTATAAGAGTAGGGAAAATGAAATGAAAAAGGACAGGACTTTTTTTTTTAAATGTTGGTGGCTAGCTGAAGTTCTCCTGCTGACTGGCTGCTGCTTGATGGCCATTTTAGGAATTAGTATAGCAAATATAGTGCAGCTGTGGAGAGAGAGACCTATTTTGGGGATCTGTAAAATTGCCCCCCCCCTTTTGTTCAATCTGCTTGAAACTTAGGAGTTCTTTAGATTAGAATGAGGACTGTGTTTTGTGTAGTTTTGGTGCCATTAAGTGCTAAAACAACTGCCCCAGAGCTTCCAATTTGCCCCTCTCCTCTTCCCCATTGCAAAGAACAACCACAAAAATAATGAGAATGGGAAAAAACTACTGCATTTCAAGTCCAAGCTGGCAACGTCCGCTGGGAAACTACGCAGTCATGATAAACATTTCACTCAACAACCACAGCTTCGAAAGCATCATGAATATTTTTAAAATGCACACCCCTAATGGTTTCTGCTAACTATAGTATGGCATGATGTCTCAATTCATGACATACTGCTATGGTCATCACTCCACCTCCAGCTGCTGCAGTGCCTTCAAAAAAGGAGAGAATGTAAGAATTTATGAAGCAGAGTGATAAAAGGACAGTAAATGAAAGCAGACATGCAGCTGTAAATTGTTCTCTGATGGTTCTATACTGGAAGCTCAAACTGTGGATTAGGATCTAATCTATAATTAGGACAAACCAAAGTTCAGTATGATGTCTGAGTTGAGCCTTTGTGTGTAGAGAATCCTTTCCAAGGCAGGAACCTTTCAAAATGCTGCAGCTCAACTATTATCAGGAGCGAGCAGGAGCTTTAACATCACTTCCATCCTACAGTCACCCATTTGGCTACCTATCAGTTATTGTGCTCAGTTCAGGGTAATGATTATTACATACAAAGCCATTCACAGCCTTGGTCCAGCATACCTATGGGACCTCCTCTCTCCCTATGTCCCTCCACAGCAGCTTCGCTCATCTGAACAGGGTCTCTTGCAGGTGCCAGCCTGTACATGGGTGAAATCAACAGCAGCCTGTACACAGGCTTTCTCTGTCATGGCCCCTACCCTATGGAACGGATTGCCTGAGGAGGTCAGGAGAGCACCCACCCTCCTGGATTTCCACAAACGATGCATAACTGAATTATTCAAAAAGTCCTTTTTTCTTAGTTAAGAGGGTGGTATTATAGGAAAGGGATCCCAGACGTTTCGGTAATGAGTTAGAAACCATAGATTTCACCATTATTTTGCCTTACATATTATCTGTTGCTTTAAATATGTACTCCTATATCCTACCTGTGCTATATGTTGTTCAATGTAAGTCCTAGAATTGATTATGTTCTGTTTCAGCAATTCCTCAACCCCATACTGGATCCTTGCTAATACTATATCTTTGTAAACTTATATTCTTTTACCCCATGACATTGTTTATGAAAATGTTCTTGACACTGTATGGAAATGCCTGCCCTTGTCCTTGTCACTAATTGTACTAATCTCGCACTATGTAATCCGCCTTGAGTCTCAGTGAGAAAGGCGGAATATGAATAACATAAATAAATAAATAAATAAATATGCACAGGATTCCAACCACCCTTTCTCAAGAGTCAGACTAAAGGGTTTGAGGGAAGCTCATCACCAGAGACAGGCCTCACAAATTTGTTCTCTCCCAGAGGTAGAGTTAAACCATTCTGCCACAATAGCAAGCAGTGCTATACACAAAATTGTCTGCTGTCTTCCTGAGGTAGTCTTGACTGAACTGCCCCTGTGCTTTGCTCCAACATTCCATCCCCCTTCAGAAAGGTGATTGGATGCTGAGACAGCACTCCCATAGGCTCAAGGATGAAACAGCTGAGTATATGCTTTACCTTTCAAGGGCAGGGCAGCCTCTTATCCATCATAGTGTTCATGATGGCTCTTGGCAACCTTGAAGAGGAGCAAATGAACTGTTCATTGTAAGAGATTCCTGTCCATTTCAAGGAACAGCTTAGTAAATATAATAGTAGCACCGAACATAGGGAATTCAAGATTAACTGTAATATAATTACTTTATTCAACAAATCTGCACTTTGCACTCAACATCTGGTTTATTTAGAGGGAAATTCCTGTAGTTAACAGGAATATATCAAGTGGGTAGCTATGTTGTTCTGTAGTAGAGAAGTAAGATTCGAGTCCAGTAGCATCTTAAAAGACCAACTAGATTTCCAAGGTATGAGCTTTCAAAAGTCAGAGCTCCGTCATATGTCTGTCTGTCTGTCTGTCTGTCTGTCAGATTCAGTTTAAGGATTTCAGTTTGTGAATAGCATTTATAATCCCCCAAATTAATGATGTTTATACAGAGTTAATCCTATATTTACTTAGCAGTTTTCACAAAAAAATTCAAGGGAAGAAACCACACACACACACGTGTGTGCGCATGCGCGCATAAACCATTCCACACTGGAGGCAAAGAACCTAATCCATCATTTTGATGGAGCTTGGGAACTTCTCCATGGATTATGCCAATAAATAAATAAGTTTAATGTGTGTATGCGTGGGGGTGGGGTGGGGGGAGAATCCAAGTATATGAATGTATCTTGATTTGTAGCCTGCTACTATTTCCCAGGCACAGATCAGGCAACACTAACATCAAATGTTTCCAGATGGCAGCGTAGATATAAATTTGTGCTAACTTTTACTACCCATCATTTATTTCCCCCTTTCTTCAAGAAGCTCAGGGCAGCATGCATGCTTCTCTGTTTTTTTGTTTTTCCCTCAGTACAGCCCTGTGAGGTCGGTTATGTTGAGTGAGAGAGTGACTGGCTCATGGTGACCCAGTAAGATTTGTAGTTGGGAGGGGGAAGGGTTGAACCTTGGCCTCCCCATTCCTAGGAAGACACCGTAAAGGTTCCCAAGCTTGTGGACACTTTTGGAATTTTGGAAAGGGCTATAGAAGGCAGGACTAATCACAACATGGCTCACATGGGGGGCAATTATAAAAAACCAGGAGACCCCAAGCCATACATCCTTCTATGATGGGGGCAGGGGTTTATGAATGAGTTTTCCCTGCAGACCCTCCTGGGGTCTTCTGAATCACATTCTGCTCCAATGAGTTGGAGGGAAGTCATGCTTATCTCTTTGCTTTGGTGAAAAGGTGTTTTGGAAAGAAGCAGAGATTGCCAGGAAACATACATGGGAGCATCTTGGCACATTGTTGGAGATCTCTTCTCCAGACACTGGCTCTTTCCTAAAAACCATCTGACACATATAAATGAATCTTGGCACCTTACACTCTTACAGCTCAGGTAGGGATCCAACTTGTCTCCATACCTATCTCTCCTGTACCCTTGGACGCTGAAAGGAAAATTGAAAATTGGTTATGCAGCTTTATGCCCACTGGTGGCTCTGTATATTCCATGCACTTTCTTGTGCCACAAGAATCAGGATTTGGGCTATGTAAAAAATGCGCCCAGTCAACCTGGCATTACCTAATGCTACAATAATCTTCAGAAATTTGATACATGCTTTTTGTCCCATCAAGGTTAATGTCACCAACTCCTGCACAAAATAAAGTTTTAAAAACCCCTGCAAAGCCAAGACTTTAAAAAAGATGTTGACTTTTACATTGTGAGGGATATTCTATAACACACCTTACAATATATTTCACAATTAAAAGTAATGTGCAAAGAAATGCTCAGTATATTTGAGCAGCGGTTTATCCCTATTTGAAAAAAATAAGCTGATTTAATTTATTTAAAGTGTGGTTTGGGATTGTGGCTAGTGGATGCTGCAGCTCTACAAATAAATGATCACGCCAGCATCACCTTGGAAAAGGAGAGGAGTGAGTACCCTCCCTTTGCCAGCCTTTTGCCAAGTTCTAGTTAACCTAGTTACAGTAAAGCCATTGTTGTATGTTTAGTGGAGCAAGCTTGCAAATCCACATGGCGTTTGGGTTTGTATCTAGCTATCCTCACCCGCTACAGCAGCAACAGCTCACTGGTTTATATGCTGTCAGAACACTGAAGGCAGAAGGTGCCCAAACCCCAAGTCCACTCTGAAATAAAGGGGATTTATTATCCTTTATGCAGTAATTAAGAATTGTGCAATTTCTAAAAGTAATGTTTGGTTGCAGTTACCAACCTCAAGGCGGGGCTTGGAGTTCTCCCAGAATTACAGCTGATCTTTAGACTACAGAGATCAGTTCCTTTGGAGGAGGATAAGGCTGCTTTGGATGGTGGGCTTGATGGCATTAAACACTGTTGAGGTCCCTTCCCTCCCCAAACTCCACCCCTCAAGGCTCTACCCCCAAATCTCCAGGAATTTCCTAACCCAGAGTTGGCAACTCCAACTTTGGTTCTGATTGATATTAGACCTGCACAAATCTGATGTAATGCATAGTTAAGCCTGTGGGCTTGCTTTGGTGTACTTTAGTCCTTTAAATATATCAACCAATCAGAGGTTAAATTGAATTCAAATAGTTTTTATCCCAGAGTAACAATGCCTTCTAACCTTTCAGAGATTAAAATAGGGATGAGTTAGGGTTGCCAGCCCTAGCTGGCACTCTGGCAGGAGAATTGAGAGGTGGGAACAAGCTATTGAGTGTTGCACCAAAACACGATGTCGCTTCTGGCATGTGATGTCACTTTCAGCACAAAAGTGGAAGTGGTGTCATTGTGTTGGCATGACACTCTAAGATTAATTCAAAACTCTATGGTTAAACAATAGTATTTCAGGTAGATCCTAGAGCATCAAGCCAATGTGATGACATCACTTTCAGTTTTGTGCTGGAGATGATTCTGCGTGTTTGGCAGCAAATCACGCCCCCCCCCACACATCCACACATCCACACACACACTCTACACTGTTGTAGACTTTGTTATGCCTGATGTACATTGTATTCATTTGACTCAGCAATAATCTGTCTTGCACTGGATTCTGAAGCAGGGAGTTTTATTAAAGTAACCACAGTCATTTCCTAGGAACGTTTAATAGTTTAATCTCACAGTGGATCTGGTTGTACTTATTATAGAATAGCTGCAACTCAAATAACTTCAGCAACATTTACTATCTGACTAAGATGTGGGAGGGGAAGGAATGGAAGGGTAGAAGTGAACATTTGGTACCCATGTGTGTGATTTATACTCATCTACACTAGAAGAGACTCTGTTTTCACCTCCTCCCCACAAAATAATTACATTCAAGAAAGCTGGAGGATGTTCAGATCTAAAGAATTCTAATATACAGATGTGCTGTCAGAATATTTTTAAAGACAACTTCAGCACCAGCTGAAGTGAATGCTGCTAATAGGAACAGACCATTTGCTTAGGCCTGATCCATTCATGCAAAGAAAGGGGTGGTAATGAGGTGGTAGAATCCCAAGGTGATAGAATGGGTTGTGTTGCTTCAAACTGCAGTGGGGGTTGGGGGGGATAGTTTTGCATGATCGCCTCTTTTTTCGAAGCGTTCCCTTCAAATAGAAAATGAGCACAGCAGAAAGCAGGTAGCATTAGAACCTCTTTTTCGGTTGTGATACTTTATTTTTTAATCAAAAAGAGTCCAGTAGCACCTTTAAGACTAACCAATTTTATTGTAGCATAAGCTTTCGAGAATCAAGTTCTCTTCGTCAGATGCATGATCCAAACAGTTTGGATCATGCATCTGACGAAGAGAACTTGATTCTCGAAAGCTTATGCAACAATAAAATTGGTTAGTCTTAAAGGTGCTACTGGACTCTTTTTGATTTTGCTACTACAGACTAACACGGCTAACTCCTCTGGATTTATTTTTAAAAGAAACTTTAAGAAAGCCTTTTAAGTGATCATTTGTAGTGGGAATTATTTTTAAAAGGCCTCCTTCCATCTGCACTGGCACAGTCCCATCCAGGGCTTATTTTCTGGGGAAACAGGTGGGGGAACCCTCATCTGGGACAACTCCCGGGAGGAGGTGGTACCCCTGTTACTACATGCACGTGTGTGCAGTATGCACATGCTTCCAGGACTGTACGATGACGTCACTTCCAGGAAGCGCCTCCATGCTCCATGGGGGGACTGATTCCGCCCTGATCAGGCTGAATTCAGCCTGGATTGGGCCTGAATTGGCCCAGACCAGGCCGCTGCAGCATGGGGGAGCACTCCCCCGCCCAGCAGTGGCCCGATCCGGGTTGTTTTGGTCCTAAATTGAGCCGAATCGAGCCCGAAATGGCTTATCTGACCCAAATTAGCATGGAACAGCTGCTGATGTGTGGGAGAGCACTCCCTCACCTGGCAGCGGCCCAATCCTGGCCATTTTGGGCCCAATCCTGGCACTAATTGGGCCGAATTGTTGCCAAGTAGGCCCCCTCTCCTGCTTTAAGGCCTGCCATGGACTGTGTTAGAGTTTCCTGCACTGATGTTTTACTGCTACACGAAGATTGCCTGCACGTGTGTGTTCTGGTACACGTGTCAGTTTCCTGCCTGCGTGTTAATTACCTTGCTGCTGCAATAGACTGTGCAGTTCCCTGACTCCATGTTTGGTTGACTGCACAAAGGACTCTTTTCCTGGGCAGCCCTGCCCAGACCTGTATCTGGACTTCCCAGTGTGTGTTTGGACTCTGTTACAAGTGTGCCCCGTGCCTGCATTGCCATCTGCCACGGACCGTGCCTGTTCCCTGCTTTGGACTGTGTTTTACGTGCTGTTCCCCCTGCCTCCATGAAAGCCTGCCTCATATGGGCCCAAGCCGCTGCTAGCAGCCGGGCGCCTGCTGGGGAAACCTCCAGCGAGCCTGGCTAGGCGCTCCCTGGTCAGTTCCCGCCTGGAGCCTCCCGCGGGTCAGTCCCCAAGCTTGCCCTCGCTACCGGGCAACCTGCAAACCAGCCTCCACCATGCCCTGCCGGCAACCATGTTCTTAGGCAGCCAGAAGACCCAGGGAAGAAGACTGCTTTGAGAAGCCATTTCGGCGAAGCGGGCACACCACATCCGCAGCGAGAGTACCTCGCCCCGCTCTGCATATCTTAGGAGCCGCCCCGGAGAAGGAACTAAGTGCCGACCATCCCAAGCACTTAGAGAATGCATCTCAAAGAAACCTCCGTATTCCAGAGCTGATGACATCAGGGCAAGCCCTGTCCGCTGGAACATCCATTCAGCCCACTCGGATTTACCCCTCCCTCTTTTGTCCCCTCTTCCTGAGGTGTCACTTATCACAATCAGATTACCAAAGTGGCCCATCCAAGCCATTCAGTAACCCATTAGAACCTTTGTCCTAAACTGTGAGAACCACCAAGTACAGCACCAGCCCCAGGGTACGTTTTGGGGTATTTAAACCGGTCTCCCAGACCGCATGGTGCGCGTGCCATCCTATCCAGAACCCCTCGCTGTCCGTCTGTGGTCCCAGTGCTGGCATTGGGCCACCTCGCTGTTGTGTCTCTGCTTCGCTTCAGAATAAGTGAGTATTCCCCACCAATGTTGGGAACCTGCTAATGTGAAAGTCTCTATATTTCTTACTCTGTATTTCCTAGTCCTTGTATGCTTTTTTGTGTGTATGTGCAAGTTCAGGCTTACGCCACACTATTAGTAAATACACGTGTTTGGAACCTATTTGTAGTCTGCCACTTTGTCACTAGAGTGTCTGGAATCGGGACCTCCGTAAACATAGGTTAGATCCACGCTAATTTTAGTTACAGACTGCTAAAGCTAATTTCCCCCATCATAAAAAGCAGTTCTGGTAACAGAAATGAGCACAAAACAGCCAGGGTCGGGCCTGAATCAACCTGGAATGGGCAGCTGCCACACAGCAGAGCACTCCCCTGCCTGGCAGCAGCCCAATCCTGGCTTTTTGGGCCTGATCCTGGCCGTTTAGGGCCCATATTGGGTCCAAATGGGCCCCAAACGGCCAGGATTTGGCCCAAATGGACCTGGAACAGGCTGCTGCCACACAGGAGAGCACTCCCCCACCTGGCAGCAGCCGACTCCTGGCTGTTTTAGCCCCAATACAGCTGTTTAGGGCCCAAATTGGGCAGAAACAGGCCCCAAATGTCCAGGATCTGGCCCGAATAGGCCTGGAATGGGCTGCTGATGCACAGGAAAGCATTCTCCCACCTGGCAGAGGCCCGATCCTGGAAATTTCAGGCCCAAAATGGGACAAAATATGGCCCAAATGGCCAGGATAGGGCCCAATTCAGCCTGGATTGGGCCACTGCCAGGTGGGGGAGTGCTCCCCCACTTGGCAGCACCCTGTTCCAGGCTGTTCCCCCACCCTCCCACTGTGTGCGCTTCCCCCTCCCTCAGGAGCAGGCTTACCTTAAACCATTTGCTCCAGGGAAACTGATCTCTATCTGGAGATCAGAGGGTGGGGCCATCACACACGAGAGGTGCTGGAATGCCATTCCAGAGCAGTCTGGAAGGGGAAAAAAGCCCTGGTCCTGTCTATCACTTGAGGATGTGATCACATTCTGCTGGATAAGCAGATTAGCTTTAATAAGGAATCCTCAATGTAAGCTACCACCAAAGGTGAACCACTTTGCAACCCTAACTCATCTTGCACCAGATTTAGGGTTGCAGACTCCAACTTGAGGAATTTTTGGAGATTTGGGGGTAGTGCCTGGAAAGGGCAGAGATTGGAGGGGAGCACTGTGGAACAGAGGTTGTGGAAAACTGTATAGTATGATGCTGTAGGAATATCCTCAAACTTTAGGTAAAAACTATAGAGATCTGGGAAATTCTTACAGCATCGTACAATGCTATGACATCATTTCTGGACACTCAAACAGAAGTGACATCATGACATTGTGGTAGTGTGAACCTGGAATGTGAGGGCAGGGGGCTGCCTGCACTGTAGGCAACCTGGGAGCTCTACTCAGTGGTTGAGATTCCATAGAGTCCAGGGGAACTGTAGTCTAAAATTCAATTGTAATTGTGTGGGATCTCCAGCCCTAACCTGGATGTTGGCAATCATAACCGCAGTGATCAGGCAAAGGGGCTTCACCCCCCAATGCCATTTTCATGGCCTGAAGCACCCCCAGGGGTAGTATTTGCCAGGGATGTACACCTGAAAAAAACCAGTATTTTTTTCAATTCAGATTTTGGGAAGGGAATACCTATTTATTTATTTAAAACATTTGTATGTCACCTTTCTACCCAAATTGGGTCCCCACAGTGGCGAACATGAAAACAATAAAACATTTGAATACTCAAATTTAAAATAACATATAAAACAATCGATAATATATTATAAAAGCACAAACACACAACACCAAAACCAGGGAGAAGAGTAAGGGAGAAGAGGGGGTATGAGAAATAAAACAAAAAGTCTTCATCCACTGGTGGAAGATGATAGAGGGAGATAAATCCTGGTATTCCATGGTATTTGTTTCCCCTGGTACCATTCCAGGATTCAGGTTTGGGTTTTTCTGGGATTCTAGAATATTGGGTGCTGTTACTCGGTCTTTTTCAGCAGGGAGGGGAAGGGAGTGGTTGTTTCTGACCAGGTTTGCAGGGGAGCTAGTGCTTCCTGTCCACTAAAGACCTCCCATGTTTCAAGCAAATTGGACCAAGGGATCCAGTTCTCTGCCCCCTTGAACAAGGTGCCCCCAGACATGCTTCTTGCAGACCTGCAACTTGGGAGAACAAAAGGCTCTGCCCCCACAAATGAGGGAGGGAAGGAGGAGAAGCTAGCCAGACTTGCAGCTGTGCAGGGTCCTCCTGTGCCTGGCTGGTGCCAGTCGAGAGCTACCCTCCCCAGGCCAGGCGAGAGTCATGCTGGCTGGGAACCATCTTCCCTGGTCTGGATGACACTTGCTGATCCAATCCTGCTGAAAGGGAGAAATGGCGCTGCCTGGAAAATTCCCAGAATCAAAGAAAAACAAGATGCCTGCTGCTGCTGCAGTGGTAAGCAAGCATACAAACATGAAAAACTACACCGATTTTTTGGATGGTGTTTTTGCAATACCTAAGAATCCTGAATTGTGCAAACATTCTGGAAAGTCACAGTAACAATCCAAAGCAGCAATTTTTGTGCATATTTTCAGCTTGGGAGTTCCAGAGTGCACACGGCTAGTATTTGCCCTATTATGGGTTCCTCTTTTATTGATGGGGTACGCTTTGGTTTCCTCAATGGGGCAACCAAAGTGTACCCCATCAAGTCCGTCTCTATGTACAGCATGGCCCTGATCCGAATCAGGACTGTGCATGCCTATGAAATAAGTTCCTAGCCTGGAAATCATAATACACATTTGATCAGGTACACTTAGAGAGAACCTGGGGAATAAGTAACATGCAGTTATGCCTTACAAACCCTGGTAAGCTTAGATGTTCTTGACTCCCTTCTCAGTTGCCTGGCCAAAGTGCTTACTTGTAGAATCACATTGTTGTTAATGTTACGCCTGATGTGTTGTGATCAAAGTTCTGTAGAGAAACACAGTGATCTGTCAATGATACAAGAAATCGGGAGAGGATATGAGGTTAAAAGCATTCTTCATTCTTTAGGTAATGACTTTGAGTTAATAACCAGTGAATCTGCTGCATAAACAAGCCCTAATAAACTGAAAGTGATGCAAGTGATGGGGAAACTTAGGGTCAAAAGAAAAAGGCCAGTGGTCTGTGGGGTCCTTCATATGCACACAGATGGAGTGGCCATAGCCAAGAATGGGCAGTACCACCAGCCAAGCCTGATTCACATGACCCCCACCCCCATTATGAAGTCAGTTCCAGTTAACTTTTGCCTGGGATGTTGAATCAAATGCTTTGAAATATCTTGATCATGATTCATTGTATACATTTTTGGAAGGTTTTCCAGTATAAAGTTAATTAATGATTTGGAAGTGTTTCATAACATTCACAATCCTGGCTTTAACAGGCTTAAATTGCTAAATACTCCAGTTGGGGCAAAAGCACCGCAAAACAAATAAACAAATATGTGTGAGTCACTCTTCAGTCTCCTCTATAGAAATTTTCCATCTGTGGCAACTCTAATCACTGACATGACAGGAATACACATGGTGAATAGATGCAAACAGCCACGGATACAAACAGCTCCCACTGCTTGTCATGTGGCATTGCCGCCCAAGTCAAGTGCTAGTAAGGTCCAGTGGAGAGAGAACTTTGGCCTGGGAGAAGTGGATTCCAGTTCTATGCTACCTGTCCACTTTACCCGTGACTGATTGTACCTTTTTATTTTTGTTTGTTTTAATGTCGTAATGTCTCTTATATTTCGTTACTATTTTTGACTACAAAATACTTGGAGACTGTCCATTATGAGGCAAATGTATCAAATGTATAAATGCAGTAGGGTGGTTCTTTGGAAAGCCATTTGTAAACTTGAACCAAATACAAAACAATGGTTTAGCTCTCAGAAGATCATTAAATCCTAGACTGCCTTAACTTATGGTGGTTTCATCACCTTCACTCTTTTCTCTGCCTTCCCTGCAGAGACCCAACTGGCATTGCAAAGAGGGTAGTGCCAGGGAACAAGTCAGGACACCCGTGTTCATGTTTCATGCAAAACCATAGTTAAGGCTAACTGTGGTTAACAAACCAACTTCAGATCAGGGTTTCAGATCCTGTTTTGACAGATCCTGACTAACCATGGTTAATGGATTGCCCTATGCTCAGATGACCACAATAGCCATAGCTAAATTAAACTACAGCAAGAGTATGTGACCCCCTAGCATGCATGCTGACAGCAGTGTACTAGTCCATTTTGCTTGATCCCAGGGATCAGAACCTTTAGCCAAGTCCTCAAAATGCTGGGTACGCCACTTGTCCAAACATGTCTGCCAAATACAACCCTCATTTCCCTCCTCCTCCATTTTGTTTTCTGGCACACCAACATTTTCACAGGTAGATGCTGCATTGGGGAGGGGGGGATTAGATCAAAAAGTTTGACTAATTTGAACTATGGGTTCATGTGATGTGTGAATTGGGCCTCAGCATCATTCCTTCATTTTGGAAATGTAACTTCTTTCAGATTAATGTTGTGAGGATAAACTCAAAAACGAATACAAAGCAGTCTGTAATGAATACAAAGCAACTCTTTTGAGTTACATACAAGCTGCATATATACACAATCTTTTCAGCTGTTGCCCCTAAACCAAGCAGTGACCTGTACCAGTTGTTTCAGAGCAAGAACATGAAATGAGGCTTTATGAGAGTGATCTTCTTAACCTTATTTATTTTTGCTGCCTTGCAGCTTTTGATACCCTTTACATATGACATGGCTTCCAGACCAAGTTTCTTGTCCTTTTTAAATATCCTGGAGGGCAGGTACCTCCCAAACCGTAATTTTCTCCTTGGAGCTCAGAACTACGGCATTGAAAGAAATTGCAATGAACTTGTTGAGTAAGCCTGTGTGTAAGGGATGTGTTTTGGAGAGGAGACAAAGGTCTTGCTGCCAGTATCTCTGTTTTGAGCTCTTCCACTGACTTGGCAAATTTCTTTGACTGGTCTGTGTCTTTTAGTTTCCCCTTTTGACAAGTAAGCTAACCATAAGGGTATTGTGTGGTCTGATATTTTTTAGAGAATATGAAGTCTCATGAATGAAATGTGCCAGTGAAGAATGAAATCCTTGGGGTGTAGGAGAGAGAAGATGTGTGGAAAAGTTATTTCTGTGAAGAGAAGGTCAGGGCAGGTTGGAGCCATGGACTTCTTCCTGTCCACATGAAGGACGGGTTGATGTCTCTGACTCTGTCCAGCCCAAGGAAGCTGCCAGAGGCTGCAACATTTAATCACTCACTGAATGTTTTCCCAGGATGTCTGAATGCACATCCAGCCATGATAATCTGTGGCTTGACCTTGCTCAGTTTTCCATGGCCCGATGAAGAGAGTGATTGTCCAAAACTTACTCTTTTTCAAATGTGTGGTTAGGCCAGTAAAAAGGATCACACCTTCAGCTCCTTGTTTTAAAATTATTATTTTTGCAGCATGTTTGGGAAATGATGTAATAAGGAAAGCTGAAATAAAAGGAGAGGGGTTTTTTTCCTCTTTGCATTTCTGAAAGAATATTGGATGCCATTAATACAATATGTCAGTCCAAGGTCAGTACAAGAATTTGATTAAGAGGGTTCAGACAGATGATGAATGAAGAGTAGAATACATCTCAAAACAATACATGTACATACTTGATTCAACGTGGGTTGAATATTTTTTATTTCAGTTTTCATGTGCTCCACTAAAATCCTACTTTTAACAGAAACATAAGGGATGATTTAAAAGATGTTGTGCTCTAATTAGGTGTGACTTTCCTACTACTAACATGGTTTAGATTTGAGATCTAGTTTTCTAGAACGGTTTGTCATAACACACATTGCTGCCATTGCTGTGGCCACCAGTGTTACCAACTGGTATGTCTGAAACAGGGTTTCTGAACATGCTTTTTAAACAATTTTGAGACGGCATTAATTCAAAACTAACTCAAGACCTGTCAAGTTGGAGAATGGAGAAAAGGGATAGAAACTTCCAATCCATTCTCCTCACCAGCATTTACCACTTTTGCACCTTCTGGTCTGCTTCCTGCCTCCCCATTGCAACTTATCTGATATTTTATCCATGTGTCCCTGGAGGTGGGTAACCATGTGTGGTAGCTGTTTGATGGTGCAATCTCCTTTAAACATCAGTGTGAAACGTGGAATATAAATGAATTAAGTAAGTAAATCCCCATATTGTCTAAACAGGGACAACATGCATATTTTGTATGGACATAAATCTTCAGCACATGCAAAGTGACCACTGGACTTTCTGTGGTTCTGGTTTAGCCATACTGAAGCTGTACACACAAGCAAAATATATCTGTTGTCCTAGTTCAGACAACATGCTGTCTGTGCATTTTAAGAGGATCACACTACATAGGCAGGCAGGGAAGGCATCGGCACATAATGAGATGGAGCAGCTGCCAGGGCCTGTAGCTTCTGATGGGGCCCACTGCTTCTGATTCCTTACTCCCACTGGTCCTCTGATGCCTGCACTCACACCCTTCCATTGCTTGCTTGGGGCTGCTTTGTCACCTCTGCTTCCAGCTTCATATGCTCCCTGGTGCTGTTAGAGAAGGGAATGCGGGTCGTGCACGAGCATCATAATTCCTGATGGCCATGGCAGTGGTACTCCTAGCTGCACTCACCACCTTGCCCCACTGGGGAAAGGGGATGTAGGCAGTGTGGGCAGCTGTGACTGAAGATGGAGGGAGAGCTTGCAAGTTGGCAAAGAAAAGAAGCAGGCAGGGGCATGTGGGTGAGAGGGGACAAAGGGGAGCCTAGCAGTGGGCATGGGGGGCCCTGAGAGATCTTAGCCCAGGGCCTCCCAACACCTAGAACCAGCCCTGAGCTTGACCTCCTGATACACATGGTTGCTGCCTGCAATCCCACCATACAGTTCTGAAAAGGTCTTTCATTTCTTTCTCATCTCCCCCAACCACACTCCTGGATTTGTTGCTTAGAGGAAAAAGTATTTAAAAAGGAACAACTGCAGATTAATGTGACCTTTTGGGCATGGAGGTTTGGGTGGGGTGGGAGAGGATGAATTATAGCTCCCTTCCAGGGTTGCCAACCTCCCGGTGAGGCATGGTGATCTTCCAGAATTACAACTGATCTCCAGCAGACAGAGATCCATTCCCCTGCAGAAAATGGCTGCTTTGGAAGGTGGACTCTATGGCATTATACCCTGCTGAGATCCCTCTCCTCCCCAAGCCCAAAGCTCCCCAGACATCCCCCCCCCAAATCTCCAGGAATTTCCTAACCCGGAGCTGGCAACCAGACTCATCCCCCTTATTTACTCTCCCTCTCCCTTTGCAGATCTATTCCTCTGCCCACTCTCTCCATCTATGAACAGCCCTTTCTCCTCCCCCTCCACTTTTTAGAAAGGTGTAGAGAAAGGAATCATCTTCTTATTGAAGCGGGGGAGACTTGTGACTAGAGATGGGCACGATCTGGATTACGATAACCCCCCCCCCCCGATAATGGCAATCTCCCAATCGTGACCTGGTGGATCGTTGTCTTCCACAGCAAACTATCCAGCAGTCGGGACTCCGGGGCGATCGTGATAGAACTGGGAAGTTAGACATTCAGGCGCCAACAATCTGTTCCCCTGGCAATGGAGGCAGGGGAATGCCTGAGCTCTGTTTGAAACTTGATAATATCTCCCCTAGCGAGGAAAAGCTCTTCTCAGTGTTAACTCTTTCAAAAACCCCTTGCTTTGAGAGCAGCTATCAAGCTATTTTGCGCTCCTCTCCTGAGTTCGTTCAGTGCTGAAAGAGTTAAATGAAAAGAGATATCTCTCTCCTCCTGGCTTCTCAGCCCAGTGCCTGCTTTTTGCAAGAAGTTGGTATGTGATTTGATGTTTTATTTGTGTTTTTCCTATTTAAAAAACCATAGGATCCGCGAGGATCCGTGTGGATCCTGGTTTTACTTTCTTCCTGTTTAAAATATGCTTTTGGAAGACTGGCTGCTTGCTTTTAAAATTGGGTGGGATGGAGGATTCTATCCCTGCTTTTTTTTAAAAGCTGGCTGAAACTTGTTGACGGGGTGTCTCTCTCTCTCTCTCTCTATTTGGAGGCAGGGATGGGTTAAAAACTCCCCCCCCCCTCTGTTCTAAGTGCATATGTGTGTGTGTGTGAGAAAATGCCGGGTTAAAAACTCCCCCCACTCTGCTCTAAGTGCGTGCGTGTGTGTGTGTGTGAGAGAAAACGTCCCCTTCCTGAGGGGAGGCGGCTCGTCGCAGGGTTAAAAACTCCCCCCCTCTGCTCTAAGTGCGTGCATGTGAAAACGTCCCTTCACTGAGGGGAGGCAGCTCGTCACCAGGTTAAAAACTTCCCCCCCATCTGCTCTAAGTGTGTGTGTGTGGGGGGGCGCCCCTCCGATCCCAGATCCCAGATCGGAAACGGGACTTGATTGGAGTGAATCGGTGATCTGGACTCGTCACCAGCTTGGATCCATGAACAGCTTGATTGGTATTTTTTTTTGGATCATGCCCATGTCTACTTGTGACACCTTAAAGACTAACACGTTTATTATGGCCAGAGCCCACATTGTTAGATGAATGAAATGTGACATTCTGCTGGCAGAGAGATTGGCAAACAGCCAAATAGCAAAGAGGATGAAGTTATTACAAAGTGATCAGAATGAAGGCCAGTTTCCTGGGGCATGATATGTAACATTACATTGCAGAGCATTGATGAAACATGATAAAGTAGAAAAAGTATGCAGTCCAATCAGAGTTGGCGTGGTACACTTCCAGCTGGTGAAGTCGGATGAATCTGAGTCATGTGTATAACCCGTCAGGAGAAACAGTTCTTTTTGTGGTGAGCCAAGTCCAACTCTGAAAGTATCGAATCCGTATTGGAATTCCAATCAAGCCGCTTGTTGCTGGAGTCTCCCTTGGAAACTTTTCTGCTGAAGTACTGAAGCCTTTTAGTCTTTAATTCCAAATAAAAATTATTTTGAGTAACCCAAGGAAAGTCACTACAAAATAAGGTAACATAAAATTATACTACCTTTGGCTTGGAGTAAGAAATGGTGGCTGAATATCCCATTTATTCCAGTTTGCATCATATGATACGGCTTTTCATGGGATTTTAAAGAAAGATACCGGTGGATTATAATTGAATATTTCAGGTGGAGAATCTGATTACAGGTTTTTTTATTATTGTTCACTGCCTTAGCACACTGTACAGTATCGGCCCTCTTATTATCAATAGACAATACCACCCAGGTCTATTTAGAAATACCTTCTTCAGCTCTCCTCTTCCAAATCCCTCATTAATCAAACCATTCTGTGGTTTCCTAGTGGTGAAGAGAATACGCTTGACCCTTATTCTTTGGGAGGGACGTGGCTCAGTGGAAGAGCACCTGCTTTGCATGCAGAAGGCCATTGGTTCAATCCTCAGCATCCAATCAAAAGGATCAGATCTATGCCTGAGATCCTAAAGAACTGCTGCCAAATGCAGACAAAACTGACCTTGAGTTGACACACCCATGGTTTGCCTCAGTAGGAGGCAAGGCAGCTTCAAGTATGCATGCATTTTGTTCATGAGTATTTTTATCTACTAGATTTCTTAGATTTCAAGCATTCAAAGTTGAGCCCTGGTAAATCCCGGCATAAATTATCTACTGGCATACATTATGCCAGTAGATGATTTCTTTGTAGTGTTGCTGCTATTCTGAAAAGAGGAAGTAACAGCCATTGCGAATCCGTCTATGTTCATTCATTTAAACATAAGCAATGCTAACTTTGCCTAGTGTCTATATTTGGATGGGGGCAGGGGAGAGTCAGTTTGGTGTAGTGGTTAATAAGAGTGGCAGGACTCTAATCTGGAGAACCGCATTTGATTCTTCACTCCTTCTCTTGAAGCCATCTGGGTGACCTTGGGAAGTCACAGCTTCTAGGAGCTCTCTCAGCCCCACCCACCTCACAGGGTGATTGTTGTGGGGATAATAATAACATACTTTCACAACGATTATTTATGTTAGCCAGACTGAATGCCATTCCATCAGGAGAGTTGCTGGGACACTTAAATAAGGTTCTCTACTCTAAGCGACTCTGCCAATGCGGCTCTGACCAAATAGACACTCTTCAACATTGTCTATTTGAATGCAATATTCTAAACGTGGCAAGAGACAGCTGGATCAAGCCCTATATCCAGGACCCAGGAAGTATAGAGGATAATTTAAGGATTCTTTTAGCAGGGGTGGATTTTAGTACTACTTTAACAGTAGCCAAGTTTCTCTCCCAATTGGCTAAGGAAAAAACTTATTAAATTTTTAATACTATACAGATTATATATTAAAAACTTTCCCTTTTAATTCTAATTCTAGTGTGGCACTGCTCCGAGCCGAATAGGCTGCATGAGCAGTATCATTAAAGTAAAGTATAACATACTTTGTAAACCGTTCTGAGTGGGTGTTAAGTTGTCCTGAAGGCTGGTATATAAATTGAATGTTGTTTTTGTTTTTGTTGTTGTTATTATTATTTAAGTGGTAAAAAAAGAAGCAAAACCATCAGGCTTCTTTATACCTATTTATAGAATACCCCAGTCTCACATAAATGAGAGCTTTGTCTTCCAGGACCAAAATCAACACAAGTACATAGAACTATGACCCTGTATAATAAGTGCAATTTGTGAAACTTTATTTGTGCATTGAATAAAGTTTCTTTTTAAAATCTTTTGCTCATCTTGGCTTGGACTGCTGGTTCAGTCAGCCTTCTTCAAGTTGCTTTCCATTCTTCTTGCTTGATTCTCTGGGAGAACATAGCTCTTTGTAGTCACATTCTGTTGAACTTCTTCACTCTAGTTGCCAAAATGACACATACAGTCTACCTTAGCTCTGCTTAAATGGTCCATATCCCACAGCAAGGTTGCCTGGCACAAACTCGGCAAAAAACATCCTGCATTCCAAAGGTCCCAAAAGAAAAGTTTAAAAGAAGGATTTACACAAAGAGAGTTGGTTTTAAGTAGACTCCTTTTATAAGTTGTTTGTCTATCTGCTTGTCTGTTGTGCTGTACCTTTGTCGGATGCTACCTGTTGGGGCTGGAGTCTGAGGGAAGTGGACCCTCTAGCATTTACTTTTCTCAGCTGGTCTGGGGGTAACTCCTCAGTAAGAGGAGAGTTTTAGGTGGGTAGTTGTATTGGTCTGCAGCAGAACAGCAGGATTAGAATCTGATGGCACCTTAGAGACCAACAAGATTTTCAGGGTATAAGCTTTCGAGTCAGAAAGTCTTCCCTTCTTCCTTCTTCAGATGTAGTATCTGAAGAAGGGACCTCAGACTCTTGAAAGTCTATGCCCTGAAAATCTTGTTGATCTCTAATGTGCCACTGGATTCAAATCCTCAGGAAGAGGACAAGAGGGATAATCTCGCACCTTGCTCCCTCTCTCCCTGAACTTTGACTGCCCTCAAAGGCAGGGCAGGGTCTCTTTCTCTGCGGTTTTCTCCCACCAGATCAGCCTAATAAAGGGTTGCCTGGGGGCAGGAACTCCCATACTTCTTCCAATGGCCATGAGGCCTGAGCTGGAGCCCACTGCCTGATGGCCCTCCCAGCCAATGTGTTCCTAGTGTGCTCCTCCCTCCTTTCCTGGTTTTTCTCCTTCCATGGAAGTCTCAAAGGACCCCCTATCCAGGGCTTGCTCTGGGCTTGCTGGGCTGCCTGGAAGCTTCTCATTGCTGGTGTGCTCATGCTGGGCCTGCTGGATGCCCTAGGGGCCAGTAAGTGTGGTGGAGGGGCGGCCCTGTCCCTGTCTCTGTCTCCGTTCCTGTCCCTGGACACCTTTGTAAATATGTGTGTTTGCCCATCTTCTGCATTTACTGAGAATCATTGTAGCATATTGCTTCAGGGAAAGTGGCTTGAATCTGAAATCTCTGGTTCCCTGGCAATCTTGCTATCCTACCAAGAACAAATCTGGTAGGTGATGTTAAGTGAGTCATTGTTCTCTGAGCCTCATCCCAGGCATGAGTAGTATCTTGGGAGATAAACTGGACTCACGCTGGGACTTGGGGATTGGGCTGATGCCTTCTGTGTATTGAAGCACTTCTGCTGCAACCTGAGCTATTGCAATGCCTTCCCACACATTAAATGATTCCTTTCCTCATTTATGCCGAAACTTCATCTGTTTTGTTCTCAGAGTTTATGTAACAATTACTAGTTTCCTCTTACTTCGGCTAAACCAACAAACCCTTTTGAAAAATGGAAAGGAAATAGTGGGTTTTGTGTGTGCATTTGTGTGCATGGAAAAATGCAAGAGTTTAACAGAAGCAAACATCTCATTTTCCATTTGGCACTTCCTACCTACTCAATTGACTTCAAATTTCCATTCCATCTCCAGCTTGGTAAAATGTGTAGCACTGTAATTTTACTATTATGATTTGCATTCCATGCATTTTTCTCTACAAGATGACTTTTTCTCATAACAGACAGGCTTTATTGAGGATGGAGTAGTGTATAGAGCATAACACGAGCCAGGTCTAACCTCCAGAACCTGTTCACAATAGCAGGGCTTAAGCCAGAAGAAAATGAACTAGCTTTACAGAAGACAGCGTGGTCCTACACGTCAAGAATGTGGGGAAGTGTTTCCACATAGACTGGAGTCTGGACATTTCTTCTGTTAGAAATCAAATCCTACTCAGTGTGGGGAAGTTGTTAGAGTGGCTGACTAACAATACCACCGTAAGCAGAGTTATACTTTTCTAAGTCCAATGGATTTAGAAGGGTGTAAATCTGCTTAAGATGGCACTGTAAGTCTGGGGAGATTTGGGTTCAAATTTCTTCTCAGCCATGTAGTTCATTGAGAGACCTTCAGTCTCACTCCAAGTTACCTAGTACATGTCAGGGTTGAAGTGTATGTATGTAACCAAAGAGACTCCATATTAATTCTTTCAGTATTCTAAGTGCTTTGTTCCCAGGTGCCAAGATGTTCCCAGCAGCTATCTCACGGAAGAGGATTGTTTTGGCTATCGCTTCTCCAGCCTTGGGAAACTTTCGCTTTCTCAGCTTCAAAGGAATTGTTTTGAGAACTATGGGGGGAGGTTGGGCCTGCTGGGTTCTGATACTTTGTAACTCATGCTTTGCCTGTCATTCGTAACAATACACGTGTACCAGCCTGGATATTGTATCTAGGCCCGTGGACTATAATGAATTCTTTCTTCAGTAAACTTTTGAAAACAACGGGCTTTGTCTGATTGCAGAAGGTAGTCTGGAGTAAGGACATTATCTAGCCACAGTTCTGACAGTACACAGGTCTGTTGGGAGAATCAAATGCTAGATCCAAATTATACTCACAAAGCCTGTTTTCTTCTTTTTAAACTTACAAATTAACTTGGAGAATTTTTAAAATTAAGTCAGTAATTGGAACTTGTATATTTTATCAGCACATTTAGATCCTTCTGTTTTTTGTATCCTCTCCCTCCTCTATGCTGTCAATGTATATTTCTAAAACATTGCGAATGATCAATATTGATGTGACTGTATACATAAACATTGTTTTGGTGATGGTCACATGCTATTGTGCATTGGTAAAATACCACACAAAAAGAATATTGTAAGGCATGGAAGAAATGGTAAGCTACTGTGAACTGGATATGTACAGAGGTGTCCGAAATTTGGAAATAAAAATATGGAAGAATGAACAGTTCTTAATGGATTGATTCCACTAGACCAGCTACATTTTTGAGTCCAAACTTCTGAGAGAAAATCAGATTAGAATTTCAGAAACATCTTTAATGTGCATCCCTTTCAATTCCAGTGCCCTTAGTTTTTCCACTCCATACCCTGACAGCCACATCAGTTTTGACTAAACTTGGCAAACCTTGGCAGCTGCTCACTCTATTTAATTGTATCTTTCAAGATCGTTTTTTACATACCTGTTTGATTATGTTGATAAGCAATAAATAACTGATAATTTTCAACATGAACAGTGGCTTTGGCTGAGGCCGCTTCTACATGTTCCAATTTTTTCGGGTTTTCCCTGTCCCAAAGCCACGTCTTCCTGATCTGCTTTGAGAACTCACCTTTCTCATGCATTGTCCTCATGTGTGTCTTGTGTTTGTCGTGAAAAAAAAAAGGTCCCTAAA
This sequence comes from Eublepharis macularius, assembly GCF_028583425.1. Classification (NCBI taxonomy): domain Eukaryota; kingdom Metazoa; phylum Chordata; class Lepidosauria; order Squamata; family Eublepharidae; genus Eublepharis; species Eublepharis macularius. The sequence goes on from NC_072791.1 coordinate 40,917,867, forward strand.
CAGAAAATGCATTCTTTATATGCGTCTCGTCTCAAATGACATTGGTGCATTCCTGCCCAACTTTCCTTTTTTTATTTTTGAGCACATGCGGGATTGCGCTATACCATTGTCCTGTCTTTCAGCTTCTGTAGCATGCGTAGTACTTTGTTCTCTACCACTGATTTCCCACTCAAAGTTTTAAATGCAAAAATGTTTAATAAATATGTGAACAGTAGATTAGCATGATCGTGTGATTTCATATTTAAAATAAAATGAGAAATGGCATTCCATTCTCAATGTTGTTCCTAGACTGATAGTCCAATTGCTGAAGCACTGCAGTATGATTCCCTTTGTATACGTAAATATCATAATGCAAGGACTGTTTTAAAAAGTTAAAAAAAAGGGGGGGGGAGGAATTATACAATCGCACATGTGAGCCAGATGCATGTGTGATGTTTAAAGGAGGAGTAATGGTGAGAGGAGGGGTTGGAGATTTGTGGGAGGGCTGTTCTGAAGCACAAAAAAGCCTCCACATGCACTGAAATGGTAGGATAATCATGCAGAAAACCTGCATTAAAAATAAACAGATCAGACAGGTCTCACAAAAAATGCTTACCAGGATCATCATGACCAGCTTGCGTATGGGAAACAATGACATGTGCAATGAGTGAGATAACCCACCCAAGGTCCGTTGGCAGGCCATCCCGTTAAGGACATTTGGAAGCAGCCAATAAGTAAAATGAAAGGCAGGACTTAATTCCCTCCCATCTACTACTCCCCCCGGAGTATCTCTTTCAGATTCAAGCCTTTGCATTGCACTCTCTGATCTTCAGGAACTCATTTCAGGAGGCACAGGGGCTGCAGCAAGAAGGGGATAGTGTTAAATCCCATTCTTCAAATGGAACTTTGCTCAAGGGTCTTTGGACTCCACCCTATGCTTTTAACAATTCTAAATGTAATAATGCTTTCCACTGAATTACCTGGGACAAAAATTACTATGAGAAGTTTGTAATTTCCTGAATTCCATCCTTTGGCTACTATTTGAGTTTAATGGTTATTTTCCAGTTCTCTGGAAAGGAGCCTGATGTGGTAAAGAAGCATGCTTAAAACCTTGGCCATTATCCCATTGAAATCCCAGGGGCTAGATTGACTGAAAATAAAACAATTTAGGATCACTTGGTTGAGGCTAATACTGCTGGTCATTTTGGAAATTGCCTTTCAAAGGCCAACCCTAACAAATATTTTACTGTAGGAAACTGTGGTGAAATCAATATACAGACATATCAGTTCACTTTGAATTAGAAAGGAGGAAAATTAATCCTTTGTAACATAGTTAGAGGAGGCCTAATTTTAAAGTGTTTCTGAAACAAAACCAGTGAGGTCTGTATACTTAACCTGGGGTTTGACTACATTATGAATAAGGGAACAAATGCTGCCCCGTAAGGACTTTTTTTTTTTTAAAGTATCCTTCCTTTTGGTGCCTATCGTTTTTCATGGGAAAAATTCAACTAAGGATGTCTCCAGCAATTCTGTAATTGCTTGCAGATTCCTAGTACAATTATTGCTTCAGTCTCACTTTTCCACTAAAGTCATTTAACAAATTACATTCTGTTTCTCAGTGACTGGAAATATCCAAGCACACTGTTTACACCCGATGTACATTTTGTTGACTGATGTACTTAGATAAGCTCTCTTTAATGTGCCGGCAAAATAAACCCTGAATTGCTTTGAGAATACCATGTACTTTTTTTGTTGGAAGGACTGGTTCAAAATAAGGTAAGCGTTGCCTTTCAGAGTCAATGGCTTCATAATATAGGCAGTACTTTCTTTAAATACAAGCTTTACCCAGTGGATGGGAGACCTTCAGCAAAGAGCTAGGCAAGAGCTGTTAGTCTCTTGCCTCGACAACCCCAACAGGAGTCACCACAAGTCACTCTCACTCCCGCTCCTTTGCCTCTTGCCTGAGGAAAGGAGGCTTCCCAGGGAGTGAAGATGAGCCCTCCCACCCTTCACCACCTTTGTGGCTCAGACTTGACAAGGTAATGGCTCCACCTTCTCCGCCACCAACTTGGGCTTCCCTCATGCATACAAAGGAAGCTGTGGATGGGAGCAGCAGCACCGCTTGCTGCGCCTGGCTGCTGAGCTGGGAAACGACTAGTATGTGGTCTTCAGTTAGGGAAATTTTCTTTTGTGTAGGCCTAGAACCGCCCCCCCCCAAGGTAGGGGGTTCTGTCTCACACGTAAAGGCCATTTTTATTTGCATTGTACAAAAGAATCTGTGGCTTTTATTTTACTTTTCTGTGTCAAAAAGTATGAAGTGGGGCAGAGAGTGTGGGAGGAGAGCATGACTGAAGTTACAAATACAATATTTTCTAAGTCCCCCAAAGAAGCCACAATGTAAGCCATGCAAAAAAGATGTGTTTTCAATGAACACAAATAAAGTACTGCTCTTTTTAAAAGGTTTAGATTAGCACCATAAGGGGAAAAAATATTTCCCAGAATATCCAACAAGGGATAGCTCAGGTTGTGTGATTTTGAATTACGAAATTGGACAAAATAAATTTTAAAGGCTGCAATGACTGGTTTTACCTTTTGCATGCTTTAATTTAGGCTTTTGTTGAACTTCAAATCTATGGCTGCTCATGGGAAGCAAAAACACTTTTATGTGTGCTAAGGAGTCTCTCTCTCTCTCTCTCTCTCTCTCTCTCTGTGCATGTGCATAATTAATTTCCCTCAAGCATTAGACCCCCTCAGTACTGCACTGTGTACCTCCACTGAGGGCCAAGCTACAAGTGACAAATGACACTTGAACGGCAAGTGCATTTCTCCCTGTTCACTTGCCCTCCACTCAATCCACTTGCCGTTCAAGTGTCATTTGTCATGTGTAGCTTGGCCCTGAGTCTCTTACCCTCAAGAGTAATTTTTCTGGGCTGCAACAGTGGGGCTGGAAAATCCCCCGTGTGCACTCTGTATGCACAGCCTTTGCACCCAGCTTTATACAGTCATTCATTTTGCATATTATTCAGTATTTCACAAGGATGCATATTTTCAATGACCTTTAGTAAATGAAATTTTGAAAATTTTATCAGAGAGCTACAATGAGCCAAGAAAGAATTAGTAGCCTAGCAATACTGTCAATTGAGAGAGATTTCAATGTAGATGTCAATGTGGCTATTGAAAAATTTGCACAAATTAAAACCAAGCAATTTTAAATAAATTTGAGTATAGTAGCATTAAATTAATTTTACTTTAATTACATCAGTATTTTCTTAAAATACAATACATGTGCTTGGGGGGTAAGGGGTTCAATACTGGACTCGTGGAAGGGACTTAGGGAGCGCTAACAGTCTATGGGTTAGGGGGCGCAATATTTGCCTTGCTCCAAGTGCTGGCAACCCATGCTATGCCACTGCGATCATCAGGCCTTCTCTGTGCCTTAATGGGAAGCTACCTGGAGTGGAAAATCTATGGCTGACTCCTTGAGTTCCAAGATGAAAGGTGGAGTATAAATATTCAGGTCCAGACCAAGAACGTTAGAAGCACATCTATTTAAATGGCTAAGGACAAGATAATGTAATATGTCCACTTCTATAAACTAAAGAGTAAGAGTAGCTTGTAGGTTGTTCATTTGTGCAAACATAGATGGTCCCATGAAGGCACCATCTTTTCAACTGGGCTAGCATGGTGAGTGGAGAATGGAGATACCTCTGTTATCTATAGGCTTCACTGTTGCAGTTGGTTTGCTAATTTCCTCAATATCACAGCTGCCTTCCTGTTCAATACAAAGCAAATGTTTTCACAGGCAGATTCATCCAGAGTGCATCTAAACAGCCCTTCCCTGATGCATTACCATGAAGCACACATTGAAAGCCTTGTTTTCTCCTCAGACCTTCAAACCCATTGACCGTGGCGCCTGCTGGAAATTCTCCTATATTAACAAAGTCAGCACAAGCTGCAAATTTACTCTGTAGAAGTAACCATATTTACAAAAAAAAAATCGAAGGAATTGGAAGATGGATATTTCCTAGTCATCATCACTGGAGAACAAAGAGAGATGTAAAGCAGGATGATATTAGCTATGCAATCTTATGCAGAGTTACATCCTTCTGAATCCATTGGTTCCAATGAGATTAGAAGGGTGTAAGTGCTGATTGCCCTGCAAATCACAGATAACAAAGACGCCATGGAGAAATGGTTGCTACACTTTCAGGAAATGTTTAAAGAAATGAATGGGGAATCAGTGATTTATGTATTGTCGAAGGCTTTCACGGCCGGAGAACGATGGTTGTTGTGGGTTTTCCGGGCTGTATTGCCGTGGTCTTGGCATTGTAGTTCCTGACGTTTCTGCCAGCCTTGTTGAGAGATCTCTGTCTTTTGGTGCTACACCTCTGAAGATGCCAGCCACAGCTGCTGGCGAAATGTCAGGAACTACAATGCCAAGACCACGGCAATACAGCCCGGAAAACCCACAACAACAATCAGTGATTTCCTCATGACTGGCAGTATTTTCTGTAGTCCTATCATTGCCTTTGTGCATTTTTTCTATGAATTGAACGTTTCAGAACTGACCCAGAACTGTTATTTGATACATGCTTGTGCCTACTTGCTTTTATTCACTGGTTTTAAGTCATCATAACTTGAGGATGTGTATTTGTCTTTCTAGGAGTGTTCTCTCATGGATCCTCTTTACAGTGAAAGGATATATTCTAGACTTGACATTGTGTCCTGTCTTTTATTATCTTCTATTAGGTTCCTGTCATCAAGGGCCACTCATGGCACTGGTGTCATGGATTTGTTTGCCCTGGCCCCTGCTTTCAAAAGAGGCATGAGGCAGAATTAATCAGGGCTGAAGAGGCTTCAGCCAATGGAGAGGGGGAGAAGGGCAACTATATGGAAAACTACACTTCCTCCCAAGCAGGATTTTGCTGAATCACCCATAGGATATTGTGGAATTAGCTGCTCGCTTCTGTAGGGCCAAGCAGGAATTTGGGGGATTTCACTAGATTGGCTTCTGGGGGTACCTTTTTTAACCTGCTTCATGATGGTCTGTAAGGAGGAGTGTTTAGTTAAGTAGATCTGGATTTAGACTAGTGGCAGGAATAGGGTTGATTATTCATGATCAGTATGGATCACTGGCAAACCCCCTGAGGCATCTGGCATGATAGAGGGTATGTCCAGAACAGGCTATCACATGCCATTTGCAGAGTGCACTAGGAAGGAGCACCATTGCTGCTGAACAGCATCATTCCAAACCTTACAGCACATCAAGGGAGAGGAATGAGACTTAGCACCACTTGGCACATTTCATGTGCAGGAGAGGATAAACAAGGCTTGCAGAAACACAGGTCAAGTTTGGAGCCAATGGACCTGTCCATAAAGGCAGCTAGCTAGCTGCCTAGCTCAGCCCACCCAATGATGACGATGACGATGACGATGACGATGACGATGACGATGACGATGACGATGACGATGACGATGACGATGACGATGACGATGACGATAATGACGATGTGCCATTCATGGTGACACCAGGACCAGAGGGGATTTGCCATTGTCTTCCTTCACATAGCAATCCTGGTCTTCCTTGGTGGTCCCCAAGTAACCATGGCCACCCTCTTTAGCTTCCAGGCTCTGACATGATTGGGCTAGTCTGGGCTATTTAGCCAGTCCACCCTCAAACAGGTTAGAATATTTCCATAAGATCAGCCATTTAAATAAATAAACTTGTTAAACCCATAAAGTTGCCTTGTGTTCTCATTTGGAGGGTGTTGGGTAATGCATTCCTGATACGATTTCAATGAATCAATTTGGGAAACAAGTTTCGCTGCAATACAGACAAATATGAGGATGGATTTCACACAGCAGGTTATCCTTCCTCCCAGATAAATAGAAAAGAAAAAGAAAAAGAAAAAGAAAAAAAGGGGGGACCTGGCCCATATTTCTAACCACAAGTAAAACTCCTCTATTATTTATTATTATTTATACCCACCTCTACCCACCTAACCCTAAACATCCCTCATATATTTTATTTATTTATTATTTAGATACTTATATCACACTTTTCTCCCCAGTGGGAACTCAAAGCAGCTTATTCCTTTCCACCATTATTTCCACACAATAATCTTGTGCAATAGGTTATGCTAAGAGGGAGTAACTTGCTGAATGTCACCCAGTGAGTTTTCATGGCAGAGTGGGGAATTGATCCCGGGTCTTAGTCCGACATTCCAGTCACTACAGTACACTGGCTACAATATGCTGCAAACAGAGAGAACAGGTCCAAAGAGCACACGTTAATCTGCTTCAGTACTGAATGAGACCATTGGTCCATCATGGTCAGTATTGTCAGACTGGCAGCGGCTCCACAGGGTATTGGGCAGGTCTTTTTAACTGGAGATGCCAGGAATTGAACCTGGGACTAGAGATGGGCACGAACTGGGAAAAAAATGAACCATGTGGTTCATCAAATTTCATGAACCACGAACCACAAACTTTCACAAACTTGTCCCCGGTTCGTGAACCGGTTCATTTGGTTCATGAAAATGTCACATCCAGGTCAGAAAATCGTTATTTCCGGGTCAGCAGAAGGTCTGCAGGAAGTCCATCCCCTGTTGCCTAGGAAACTGATTGATTGGCACCAGGCTGTCTGAAAAAACGAACCAAACGAACCAGCCTAAAGTTCATGGCAGTTTGTCAGAAATGGGATCTGACAAACCGCTGGTTCGCAAACCACGAACCGGCCTGGTTCGTCACAAATTTTGGTTCGTATTTTGGTTCGTGCCCATCTCTACCTGGGACCTTCTGCATGCAAAGCAGAAGCTCTTCCACTGAGCCACAGCCCCTCCTCAATAACTCCAAGTGACTCAGAGAAGTAAGCCATGCTAGGGTGGAAGGCAAAGCCTATCAATCTGTCCATTTGATCTGTGGGAAAATTTGCTACAAAATACTATTTAAGGTTCCTTGGAAAGCTTGGAATTGTGAATGGATTCAATACATACTTATTGGATATGAGCAGCATAAAAACGATCTACACAACAGAAGCAGACCAGTAAAAAGCTGATAAAGAAAAAAAATCCTCATTAACTCCTAATTGGCATTGTCTAATGTTCTGTTATGATATGATGGACAAATATGCTGAAGACATATTTTTATGTTTGATTCAAATTCAAGACTCCTCAGTTCTGAATCATTTCTCTGAGCATCACTTGCACATTTTACTCACACAGTGAGTTGGATCCTACCAGCTTTTCTGCTCAACCCCTACCAGTTCCCCTCCTTGCTGTATCCACTCTCCATGAGACTTTTGTCAACACAGGTCCTATGATCCCTGACAGAGCCTTGCTGATGGTCAAAAGGGATCCTTGCTTTCACTTTTGAAAGTGGAAAAATGGATAGGATACAGATCTCTGTTTCTTTTAGATATGGTCAACTGTTCAAGGGATTGCATGTGAAGGTTCCCAGTTCAATTTTCTGGCATCTCCCATCAGGGCTGGGGAAAGAAAGACCTTGGCCTGAGACCAGTGAAGTTGCTGCCAGTAGATGGATCAATAATTTGACTTAAGGATAAGATATGTTCATTGCCAAGTGAGGGCAAAAAGAAAAAAAGAGTGACAGTTGTAGAAAATGCAGTCCTGCAAATATACCTTTAAAAGCAGCAAGAGAATCAAATAGCAACCAAACAGAGTCAGAGCTTTCTTTCATATTCGTTACATTAGACTAGGCTTTTTTTTGGAAGGTGCGTGTGATTAGCTGTCGCGTAAGCATATGTGGCCAAGAAACTGGAACGAAGGAAGATTGCTAAGTCTCAGTGTGCCCGATACTGCTGGCATTGCAGTTCTGTTCTTTCAAAAAGCCCAGAAATGCCAAGTCTTGCTATTCAAATGATTGCGAAAGGAAAAGTGCTTAATGTAGCAGTGGTGGTCCTGGTAATCTTAGATGTATTTTTTATTAACATCTGTACACCCAACTATTGGCGAGGGCCATATTGTATTTACAAAAACTGCTGGAGGAAGCTTTTCTAAGAATCTGAGTGTGTGCTTTTTTTCTCAAGCAGTGGGAGATTTTAATCATGTTGCAGATTTCACACTTAACAGAAATCACAAAGCATCCAATCCGCAGTCAGCCAAAATGCAGTTTGGCTGAGCTCATCTAGTCCTAACAGATACATAGAGAAATTTCCACACATCACAGAAATTGGAATGCGTCAGGCTGAAAAGCATTAATTCAATTCAATGACATTCTTTGGAATAGAATTCTACCCCCTGCTTCACTATTTTAATAAGTCTGATGGTCCACATCATAATGCAGTTCAGATAATCATTGACTTGAGGGGCTGGGCTTTGGGAATCTACGTGTGCTTTCTGGACCTTTTACTTGGGTCCACTTTTGGAATGGCAGAATTCATATGTAGTAAGACCCAGTTGGTCTGGGTTGCCAGTAGGATGAAACTTGAGGAAATCAAAGATTTCATTTTGTTTAAGGTCAGGAAACCAGGCTACTAGCTAATAGAAACAAGGCTAGTCAGAAAAGGAATTCTGCATTCCAGCCAGATTATAGGGAGCAAACAACTTGTACCAACGAAGTCTCAGACCCACATTTACTCTTCTCTGCCTCAAACTCTGGCCCCATCTTAAGCGACAGATCCCTGACTACAGCCTAGCATTCCAGTGTTGTTCTTTTCGGGTACCATGAGAACAGCTTCTCTCTATAGGCAGCTTGCATTCTCCCCTTTTACTGATCTATTAAATTTCGAGCATAGGAAAGCAGTCATCAAAGCATGTTTGGATATTTTACAACTAGAGATGGGCATGAACCAGAATTTGAATCAAAAAACCCAACGAACTAGTCTGGTTCGTGGATCGCAAACCAGTGGTTCGTGGAAGCTTGTTTCTACGAACTTCCACGGAACTGGTCTACTGGTTCCATTTGGTTCATATTAAAGGGCAATGCCCCTTTCCCTGCTGCTGCAAAGCAGCAGGAAAAGGGCCATTTAAACTTTTCCTGCTGCTTGCAAGCGGCAGGTCCCTTTAAACTATCAGCTGGCAGATGGCAGGGGGGATCCCCCCCCTCGCTGCCTGCAAGCTGGTAGTTTAAAAGGACCTGTTGCTTGCAAGCGTCAGGGCCCTTTAAATGGCCCAAACCCCACAAACCCCACCTCACCCCCACCCCCACCCCCACAGCCCCTACCACAGACCCCAGCCCTAGCCCCCAGCCCCCAACCCCAGTCCCAAACTTGTCTCATGGCTCCAGTGTTCTCCGCAGCCACAGCATCCTTCCCCTCTTTCCATGAGGGATGGGAAGGCCATTTTCAGCCTCATCCACCACTACGTGGGCCTGCCAGTGTCAAAGGAGGCCAAAAACGGCTTTCCTGCTCCTCAAAAGGCTGCCGTGGTGGCCATTTGAGGGGTGGCAAGGCCAGTTTCAGCCTCTTCTGCTGCTTCGCAGGCCCATGCAGTGGCAGAGGAGGCCAAAAACAGCCTTCCTGCCCCCCCACGCAAGGAGGGGGAGGAGGCCGTGGGCCCACAGGGTGGTAGACAATGCCAGAGCCACGAGACAAGGTAAGTGTAGGGCTGGGCTGGGGGGCTGGGCTGGGGGCATGGGCTGGGGTTTGTGGGGTTTGGGCCATTTAAAGGGCCCTGCCACTTGCAAGAGGCAGGAAAGGGCCCTTTAAATGATCAAATACCCTTTTCCCTGCTGCTGCTAAGTGGCCAGAAAGGGACATTTAAACCCTATGAACCACAAACTACGAACTGGTTCATGAACTTGCCCCAGTTCGTGGGATTTCGTGGTTCCTGGTTCGTGGAAAACCCATGAACCATGAACCGCATGGTTTGGGGTTTTTTGTGGTTTGTGCCCGTATCTTTTTACAACTGGCAATGTTAATAGGCTGTTGTAATGGGACCCCATATAACAAACATGTCTGCCCCTGTGACCAGAATTCTATTGAAGACCTAGCCCATGTGGTTTTCCAGTGCCCAATATTTGTAATAGAATGTGAACAATATCTTGGGAATATCTTATTACAATATCCAGGGAGGTTGGACCAGAATAGACATATAATATTACTTGCTGAAAAAAATAAATGGGTAACATTACAAATGGCAAAGTTGGGCACTTGGGTGATAAAGACTCTGTCAGAACCATCTGTTACTAGCATGGTTGATGGATAAACTGTAAGTGCTATGCTGAGTTCGATGTGTTAATATTCATTTATTTACATTATTTATAGTCCTCCTTGCTCACTGATACTCAAGGCAGATTATATAGTGTGAGATTAGTACAATCAATATCAAGGACATTTCAATAAACAATGCCATAGGGTACATAAATGCAAGTTTACAAAGAACAATATAGTCCAATACAGAGGTGAAGAAATGCTGAAACAGAGCATAAGCAATTCTAGGACTGACATTAGGCAACACAGAACTATCCAGTAGGATCATATTTGAAGCACAGATAGCACATAGGATCACATACTTAAACAAGAGATAGTACGTAAGGCAGCATAGTGGAGAAGTCTGTGGTCCCTAACTCGTTAGTGAAGCATCTCTTTGAGACCACCTCTGTATAATACAGCCCTCCTACCTGAGTAAAAAGCCCTTTTGAATAATTCAGTTTTGCATCGTTTGCGGAAAGCCAGAAGAGTGGGCGCTCTCCTGACCTCCTCAGGCAGGCTGTTCCATAAGGCAGGAACAGTAAGTTGCCTCTATGATTTTAATTATTATGTACTTTAATTTTAAATGGACATTTTAAGGGTTTAAATTGGTATTGAGATTGTTTGTATTGCAGTTTTTTCTGGTGTTGTTTGCTAAGGCTATGAGCTAATGCAATAAAGTTTATAATTGTTGCTGCTGTTCTTTCCATATGCTCTTGCCACATGTGGCGTTTCTGTTGGGAGCAAGTACTGGAGACTGGGAGGCCCTGGTTGGTGCAGGAGCTAGTTCATCAGCGAGATCTGGTTCGGGGGGTGCTGTCTCTGGCGGCCTGGACTTTTCTGTGTCTTAATACTAAATCATATTATTGATAGTAAGCAAGGAAGAGTTCCTTGAAATAAGATAAGGGCAGCAGGTCAAGGCAGTGCTATTATGCCCTTGTTTTCTTCATCTGCTTATATTAGAGTTGCTAGCTTCAGGTTGAAAAATTCCTAGAGATTTCAGAGGTGAAGCCTGGGAAGGGACCTCAGTGGGGTATAATACCATAGAATCCACATTCCAAAGTAGCCATTTCTCCAGATCTCTGTTGGCTGCAGAGCAGTGATAATTCTGAAGTATCTCCATGCTTCATGGGGAGTCGGGCAACCCTAATTTATCTTGAGGTGGGGATCATGACCAATGGTACCAGGCAACTTATTCTAGGCTGGAAAAGGTGAGTCCTTTCTCAACCTTTGCTGTGGGCTGATCACTTTCTCCGTGTTTTTATATTTTCATATTATTTATTAGAGGTCAATGGCCTTGGTACTGAGGGCCAAGCTAGACAAGCAGGTTTTTTAAAGACCCAACTCGAGTTCCCAGCAGCTACACAGCAGCTTTGGGGAATAGCTGTTAAAATAAAGGAGACCCTAAATGGCCTCAAATTGCCTCCACAGGGAGAAGAGGGGGGGGTCCTCCCTCCACCCTCAAGCCATTTCCCCCAGTTAAAATAATAAAGGAGGGAGGGTTCCCCCCCGTTTTTTCTGCTCCCCACGGAGTATTCTGTGCTCATGGAGTAGTAAAAACAAGGGGGAGGGATCTCCCCCGGTACTACTGTGACATTGGGAAACAGCTTGAGGGGGAGGAAGGAGCCCCTCCTTCCCCTGTGTAGGCATTCTGAGGATGTTTGGGCTCTCCCTTATTTTTTAATACCCATTTACTTTTTAAGTGCTGTATGGCTGCAGAAACCTGAGTTGGGTGTTTAAAAACCTGCATATCTAGAGATACCCTGACATTCCTCTGCAGGGGCTGCCTTGCCCAAGTTGGCTTGCCAGCCTTCAGGTGGGCCTGGAGATTTCCCAGAATAACATCTCATCTCCAGGCCACAGAGATCAGTTCCCCTAGAGAAAATGACTGCTTTGGAGCATTTTACCCCATGGATATCCCAAACTCTGCCCTCCCCAGGCTCCATAACAAAATCTCCTGGAATTTCCCAACCCAGAGTTGCCAACACAACCCATGTTAGAAAAAATGAGAGTTACCTTGTCTGGGCTAGGCTTGCACAAGATTGGAGATGCCTTGACATGCCAGCACCATGGAAGACAAAAGCCTCCTTGCCCTGTTTGGGCCAGCCCCATACAGGATAAGACTCTTATTACCTCACCCGGGCCAGCCCCATGCAAGACAAGGCTCTCCACACTTTGCCTGGTACTGCTCTGTAGCAGTCTTTAACACAAACCAGCCTTTCGTCCTTTCTGGGTGTGGCCATTGTTATGTGTGGCCATGGAAGGTGTGTGGCCCTTTTCCCAGGCCATTTTTCTTTCCCAATATGCCCCCTCCCAAAAAAACCCACCCAACTTTGTGGCACTTTAAGGAGTGGTACATGTATTGTGGATAAGCTCTTGTGAGCCAAAGACGACTTAATCAGTTCAAAGGCACCTTCATCTGTACATCTTCTGATGTCATATATATTGTCATGTGTCAGCAGTTCTCTTCTACCAGAAGATAAGAAGGGAAAACAAATAAGACATTATTAGGGTCAGTTCTCATGCTACAAAATCCTTGTGGCTGTTTCAAGGACTTCGTATCAGACATGGAACAGGAGTCCTCTGCCTTCCCAGATGCACATGGACCTGCTGAGGGAGCATCCGCTGCTGTTAAAGACCATTTACAGATTCCTCCTCAGCTCCAATTAGGTGCTGCTTAAGGCAATCCCAGAGTGACAGTCTCCATTCAGAGTAATCAGACGGCTGCCACACGTGTTCCCGTCTCAGTTCTTTGGGCAACCAACTGAAACGTCTGCACATGAAGACTGACTCCTCTCCATGCCCCTTTCATTTAAGAACATAAGAACATAAGCAAAGCCATGTTGGATCAGGCCAGTGGCCCATCCAGTCCAACATTCTGTCACACACAGTGGCTAGAAATCCAGTGCCATCTAAAGGACTGTCAGTGAGGCCAGGACACCAGAAGCCCTCCCACTGCCTTCCTTCCAGCACCAAGACAACAGAGCACCACCTCCCCACAAAGAGAATACCATCTATCTCCTGTGGCTAATAGCCACTGATGGACCTCTGCTCCATATATTTGTCCAGTCCCCTCTTGAAGCTGGCAATGCTTGTAGCTGCCACCACCTCCTGTGGCAACGAATTCCATGTGTTTATCACCCTTTGTGTAAAGTAAATTTGATTTTTGCACCAGATAAGACTAACCGCTGTTACCAGTTCTTTAGAGGAAAGCCCTAGAAGAGGACCTTCACGATCTGTTATGTCTTAAGACAAATACATTTAAACCTCAGCCTCACCTCCATTCAACTTGTTTGGTGATTTGAGGCAAAAAAAATGCATTCATGGCCTACAGAGAGGCAGTCCTCTTCAGTGGTAATTGATCTGCTGGCTTTATTAATAGGGAAGGGATACAACAGTATCCATGATTTTAATTTCCAGGAGCACAGACTGGATAATGACTGCTGCATCCTCTTCTCCATTTGCATGATTCATTTATTTGCTTCATTTATAGCAGCCCTTTTGCTGAGACTCGAGGCAAATTACAAAACCACAATTCCATCAGACAGCATAAGAGATCTGATCATTTAGTAGGACTAGGAAGGCAATTTTAGAAAACAATGAGAATTAAAAAAAAACCTGTCTAGGGTATGACATACCACAACTCAGAACATAGATTATAAAGTAGAAGATAACACAGTAAAAGCAAGTTGATACATATGATAAACATTGCAGTAGGCTACAGTCCCATTCCCTGTTTGAGAGCCTACAAAGCAGAATTCTTGATCATATAGAAAGAAGCATGTGTTCATATATTCATCCAGGGCTTTTTTTCAGCAGGAACGCAATGGAGCGGAGTTCCGGCACCTCTTAAAAATGGTCACATGGCTGGTGGCCCCGCCCCCTGATCTCCAGACGGGGGAGTTGAGATTGCCCTCCACGCCGCCAAGCGGCACAGAGGGCAATCTAAACTCCCTTCTGTCTGGAGATCAGGGGGTGGAGCCACCAGCCATGTGACCATTTTTGCCGAGGGCAACTTAAACTTTAAAAAACTCCCCCCTTGTTTCAGCTGACCCAAATGACTTCATTGTGAGGTCTTGAGTTCCACCACTGAGTTCCACCACCTCTTTTCCTGGAAAAAAAGCCCTGTATTCATCCTAGTGCAGATGTACAGGTAGGAAATGGAGTTTGGTGCTTTGATCCTGCTCTCCCCTGGATTCTATCAAACATAGCATGACAATTGTAATATTCTTTGGAAGCAAGACTGAGATCTTGGAACATTGCACTCAACAAGTGATTCCACTCTCTAGAAAGAAAGCTCTTCTTCCTCACTGACTTTGCAAATGAGATGAGTTGCTTCCAGAATATATAATATTCTGGCTGAATGTTCTAATTTTCTGAGCCACAGCTTGCACAAGCGGTATTCCTATCTCCAGCCGCCAATGCTAAACAGAATGCTGAGTTTATAAAAACACACAGCCACTCACAAAAGTCATTTGTGTAGCTGTTGTTGCAGTCTTTCTTTGAGCTCATCTGCTTTTTTTCCTTTTTTTTTTTTGCAAAACAGGATATAATCAGCACTAAAATATTCTTCAGTCTGTGATCATAAGTACATTTATTTGAAAGTAAGCCTTATTAAAATCAATGGGAGTTCCTTCCAGCCAAATGCCTTTTGGATTGGGGTGTTGATCTTGTGGTGCAATTTATTAAAAGCCTGTGTTGATGACTGGCAATAGCTACTATTTGTTACACTGCTGCTTTCTTCAGTGTACTGTTTGTTATTGTAATCTGGTCCAAATCTGATTTCAACAACTCCATCAAATTTGATTAGGCAATATAAAGGGAGCTTCTATGCATTAAAATGCACTGGGGCACATCCTAGGTTCTGCTGAGCACCTGAAAAAGGTTTCTTAAATGTGACTTCATATACCAATATCATCATTGACCTCCTTGCTCCCCTTTTCTCAATATTGCTTTTGAATTTTTCTACCCCATTAGTCTTCCTAGAATAGAATGCACATAATAGAAGTTTTATGTTTGATGGCAGAGAGGGAAGTGGATGGAATTAAAAAGGGTGTTGTGGAAAAGCAAGGGTGATGATTCTTCTTATCCTAACCCATAAGAAGAGCCTTGCTGGATCAGACAAGTGGTCCAGCATTCTGTCTCACACAGTTACACTGGAGGGCCAACCATGAGATATAGCCAAGGCCTTCTCCTGATGTTGCCACCTGGGACGTATTCAGAATTTACTGCATATGAATGTTAGGTTCCCTTTAGTCACCATGTATAGTAGCCACTGATAAGATATATCCTCTGTGACTAATAGCCAAACTACATGAGACACCACACACCAGACACGTATTCTTCATGTGTTGGGTCCTGCAAGGTTCCCTGGGTAATGTAGTCTTATAAATAACAGAGGCTCGATTTTCCACCAGGGGAAGAGTGATGGGAGGGATTCTGTCTCTCTTTCAAAAAGCCTCGGTAAAAGTACTATGATTTATTGCACAGCCTCTTGGAGTGCCAAATACAAACTTAAGATGGCTAGGTGGTCAGGGTCTCTCTCCATATTTTTGAGTTTTGCTGTGCATAGGATGTTTGATAAGAGGCCATAAGGTAGGCTGCCTTTCTTGGGGTTCCAAAGTCACCCTTACACCTGCTCTGCAAGTGAGCATTTTAATTGTCTCTAAAACAGCAATAATTTCCCTTGTCTGAAGACTGCCAAGGAAGATCTCATGGATGAGGGGTACAGTCTTGAAAACTTAATTCCAACTGGATGGGGAAATAAAAAATTAGAACTGGAAACGTGTTTCCAATTAAAACCAAATAGAAACAAATCAAGAATGAATTAAGAAAAGAAAACTCTGAAAAACAAGATGATCTGAAAATGAATGAAAAGAAAACTGGGAGGGGGCTACCTCTTCTCTCATTCAGTTTAGGTGGCAGTCTAAGGCAGTATGGAGAGAGCCAGTTTGGTGTAGTGGTTAAGAGTGGTGGGACTCTAATCTGGAGAACTAGGTTTGATTCCCTACTCCTCCACTTGAAGCCAGCTGGGTGACCTTGGGTAAGCCACAGCTCTTCCAGAGCTCTCTCAGCCCCATCCATCTCACAGGGTGATTGTTGTTCTGGGGATAATAATAACATGCTTTGTAAACTGCTTTGAGTGGGTATGACATTGTCCTGAAGAGCAGTATATAAATCAAATGTTATTTTTATATGTTATTATGGTTTCCGGGGGAGGGGGTCTTTCCCCTGATTTTTAAAGGTATTTAATTATGTTAATGTTTTAATATGTCAGATTTCTGGTCAGCTTGAATTTACTGTGTTCATTGTAAATTGCTTTAAATAATGAGGAAAAGTGGTGTATAACAACAGTATGTAAATGGCACCTCTCATTGACTACTGTGGGACAGGCGAATTCATTCCGTGATGGGTTGTATGCTATAAAATAAGCATTTTACCTACTCTGTATGTTCAGCTCAGAATAAGGCAAATGGTGTAACTTGACAAATGCAGGGGCTAGAGGGGATGCTATCATTTTGGAAATAAAAAAAGACACGGCTCTGTGCCCAAACAACTAAATTTGGATCTATTGCGTTAACATGGTGAAGAAGTGAGCTGTGGCTCATGAAAACTCATACCCTACTACTAATTTTGTTAGTCTTGTAGGTGCTGCTGGACTGTTGCTCTGTTAACCTTATGACCTGCTCTGTTAACCTTATGACCTGTGTAGACTTTTTGGTACTTATGTGATTATGCTTCATATACTTTATTTGCCGAAATAAGAGAAAGAAGTCCTGACCTGGATGGCCCAGGCAAGCCCAGTCTCATCAGATCTTGAGGCTGAGAAAAGTCATCCTTGGTTAGTACTTGGATGGGAGACCACCAAGGAAGTCAAGGGCTGCTATGGAGAGGCAGGCAATAACAAACCACCTCTGTCAATCTCTTGCCTTGAACACCCTATCAGGTTGCCATAAGTCATCTCTGACTTGATGATACTTTCCACCACTACCATGAGAAGGAAACCTAGTATGTATAAGTCATGTTTAATTTTCTAGCTGGCATTATTCTCCTTTTAAAATAATGGAGTTATTATAAAATAATGGCATTGTTACACTCCAGTTTGCAAAGTACACTCCTGAAACCCCTACTCTAAGGAACAGATTGCTTCTTTGATAAACCCCCTTAAAACATTAAGGAGTTTATAAAACTGCTTATAACGACATTGAGCTGAGTCATATAGGCATCTGGAGCTGATCAAATCCTTTTCTAATTAACCATATAATGTTAAATGAAGGGTTGGTTTTAAAAATATACACATATATTTTGGAGAATTTCTTTGATGGGAGGCCAACAGTCTAAGGAGTGGAAAGTGACAAATATGATGTGGATTCCAGCCGTGGTCATAAGATGTTGGTGGGGATTTACTGTCGTCACTGATGGAAGTTCTGTGTTCAGTGATCCTGGTTTTAATGAGGGTTTATGGGTGGCAGGGAGAAGACTTTCTGTAACGCAAGTAATTGGATTAAGGAAGAGAGCTACTTTAATGTATTTTCAACACAGGGGAGGTCTTGGTTAAACGCATGCATTGGAATTCTTTAAAAATCTTTGGCTCCCTTTCTGCTACCAGAGTAAATAAGACTGAACTGAAAAGCCATGGCCGAGCTGACTATTTCCCCTTGTTTCTTATCGAGTCAGGCACAGTTATTAATGTCATTGTAGGGCTGATTGCTGCAACTTTTTCTCACTTTGGTCACTGCAGTTATCTGCTGCATCCATGCATGTGGAAAGGATTTTACTTTCTCACTTTTGGTAGTAAGGTAACATTTTCTGCCACACAGGTGCAGACAACTCATGTTGAAATTAAGTGCATCACAGTAAGTTACTTTGTGGCAATGTCCATCTGCTCATGGCTCACTAAATGACATATGTTCTTCTTGTGTAAACCCCATGAGGTCACCATTTGTGTATATTTGGGTTTGGGCATAAGAGAAAATGAATACACTCTGTGGTAGCTGTGTTCTTTCTCTCCAAAACTTCCACTGTGTCAATTAACTATATTTAATTTAATGAAAAAGTGTTTGCCTTCCAGTTATGTGGTCTTTTTGTTTCTCTAATGGCTCTTCCTTGAGAACGTTACTGCAAACCACACAACTGAAAAAATATTTAAAAATAGCAACAAAGCCCATTGTGGGGAAAAAATACAACGGGCTCTAGAAAGGTGAGGGCAGGCAGGCAGGCATTTGCTCCTCCTCTGTCACTGATTCCAGCTGGTGAAGAAGGGGGGTGGGCATTGTCATCTGCTCTACACCTGATCTGCCTGATCTTGGCCATGTGAAGGGGTGGTGGGTTTTGCTACTTGCTCCATGCCTGATACATGCCAGGTAAAGGGGGGGCATTGCCTCCCATTCTGTGCCTGACTATGGCTGGGTGAAGGGGGCAGGCATTGCCACCTGCTCTGAGCCTGATCCCAGCTGGGTGAAGGGGGGGTAGGCATTGCCACCTTCTCCCTGCTGGGTGAAGGGAGGAACAGGTATTGCCTCCTGCTCCATGCCTGATCCTGACAGGTGAAGGTGAGAGGCAGGCTTTACTACCTGCTGTGCTCCTGATCCCAGCTGGATGAAGGGGGTGTGGGCATTGCCACCTGCTCTGTTCCTGATTCTGGCAGTTTGAAAGGGGGGCAGGCATTGCTGCATGCTTGGATCCTGACTCCAGCAGAGTGAAGACAGGGTGGGCTTAGCCACCTGCTCAGTAGCTTATTCCAGTAGGTTGAAGAGGGCAGGCATTGGCACTTCCCCTGGTCCTTATCCTGGCTGGGTGAAGGGAAGAAAGGCATTACCTCCTGCTCTGCACCTGATCTCAGCCAGGTGAAGGTGTGAGGTGGGCATTGCCACCTGCTTCACTCCTGATCCCAGTTGGGAGAAGGAGGATGGGCATTGCTATTTGATCTGCTCCTGAACCCAGCTGGGTGAAGGTGGGTGGGTATTGTCACCTGCTCTGCTCCTGATCCCAGCTGGGTTAAGGTGGGGGATGGGCATTGCCACCTGCTGTGCTTCTGATCCCAGCTGGGTGAAGGGGGGGCATTGCCAAGTGCTCTGCTCCTAATACCATCTGGGTTAAGGTTGGGAGTGGCATTGCCACCTGCTCTGCTCCTAATAACAGCTGTGTTAAGGTGGGAGGGGAAATTCCACCTGCTCTGCTCCTAATACCCACTAACAAAAGTGGAAACCACAACTAAGGGACAAAAAAAAATTACTTAATTTTAACAAAACATAGAAAACTTTATATTCATACCCTTTAAAGTGACTTAGTGCAAGGTAATATGTAACAATCTAAAGGGATTCTTACACAGTACATTAGAAAATACAAACAGTAACAACCAAAGGTAATGGGCCAAACAAAGTTCAATCCTTCAAAACTGCTTCTGCAGTCATAAAAACTTCCTCTTGAGTAGGTGCGACATAATCCACGAAAAAACAATAGAAAAATAGTAAAGTCCCAGATTTCTTTCCAAAATTCTTTAGCCAAAGAGCTTATAATTCCTTCATAGATATGTGGACACAAAACACAAAAGAAGATGGCAAGCTTTCAAGGCACATCTGGAAAATAGGTCTGTTTTTGATCCTTTGTGCAATCCTTTTTTTGATAAGATGGTGTTATATCAGAGGTACATAGATGACCTTTTCGTGTTATTAGAAGGGCCGGATTTGGCTACTGACTTTGGCAACTGGCTTAACACCATAGATCAAAATATTCAATATTCTTGGGAGTCTAATAGTCATTCAGTCAATTTTTTGAATTTGACAGTGTACCACACTAGTACTGGCCATATGGGGGTTAGACCCTTTAAGAAGGCTACTGATTGTAATACCTATCTTGAGTATGGATCTTTTCATCCAAAAAAATTGCTAGTGTGTCTCATTTCTAAGGGTGCTTTCCTTTTTTGCTTTGCCTGCTCCTAATACCAGCTGGGTTAAGGCAGGGGGTGGGAATTGCCACCTGCTCCACTCCTAATACCAGCTGGGTTAAGGCAGGAGGCGGGCATTGCCAGCTGCTCCCATCCTGCTCCTGGCCTGGGCTTCCCACCATGGCACGTTTTCTGGAGGGACATGGTGCCTTGCCTAGGCTTCCCTCCATGGCAGTACCCTCTGGTGCTGCACCAGGGTATAAAGTGAGTTGTCTGAAATACACTTACTCAATTATATAGTAAGATATTTATGTATTTAAGCTGAAGATAACATAAATTCCCTGTGATTAACGTTGAGCATTCTTTCTCCAGATTATATTTGGTTCATTTCTACCAATATTATTTCTGGAAGTGGGTTCACTTTAAATCAGATATATAGGTGTGTTTTACTATGCTAATTCCCTTTAAGTATAAGCTGGTTTATCACTAGACTTTTTGAGCCTGGAAAACCTGTGAAAACAAGTTATTTGTTGAGGTTTCCAGGACTTCCTGCCACACTACCACAAGCACATAGCTTCTTCTGGTATTTTGTTACTTCTCCTTACAGACTCATCTGGAATCCAGAAGTGGAGAGGCAGCATGGAAATTAAAAATATATATATATTTGGAAAGCTGAAAAGTTCACCAAACATTTTGGAGCCACTGATATGATCTGGTGACAAAATTGGGGGTGGGTGGGTGGATTTAAAGGTTTCAGTAGTTTCTGATTTCTTTTCCAACCATAACCCTTCATTCATGCTTATGATGACCTTGCTTTCTCAATTTAACTTTTCAAAAGAATACTCTTTACCTGCTACCCTGGATTGCATTTATACTGTGCTCTTGCCTGAGCAATAAAATATGCAAAAAGTAAAGAGTATAAAAAGTTTTGGCATTATATTCCCCCTTGGACAGAAAATGTTCTTGGTCCTGAGTTAATATAGAACTGTTAGGCAGCTGCCTTTTATTGCTCTGCTACCTACCAGGTGCTTCTGGAATCATCATGGTATAGTGCTTGGGAGTTCTAGACTGGAATGTGGGAAACCCTGGTTCAAATCCCCACAGTGTTATGAAAGTTGCCTTGGGCCAGTCATACTTGCTCAGCCTAACCTACCTCAGCGAGTTGTGATGAGAATAAAATGGGAAAGAGAGAGCTAAGTAGGGGCCTCCCTTAACTCCATGGAGGAAGACAAATAGACCGTTATCAGACAGAGGTGGCAGGAAAATCTGGAAATGGAGAGAGATACTGAGTGTTCCTTACCTTGTGCTTCCTTTTCTCCTAATGAAGGCAAATTTAAAAAATATGTTAATGATGTTATTGTTATTTGTTAGTTGAAAGCATCTCCAGATACCCTGACTGGTTGATTTGTGAAGGGACTGGAGTGGTGGTGGGGAGCTGCAATGGATCTGGTTCCTAATTATTTTCATCAATTATTTTATTTCACTTATAGGATGATTATCCTGATCTGGATAGCCCAAGAAAGCCTAATCTCATCAAATCTTGGAAGCTAAGCAGGGTCAGTTTTGGTTAGTAATTGGATGGGAGACCTCCAGGTCTCCAGGTCTGATCAGGCATCTGACGAAGAGAACTTGATTCTCGAAAGCTTATGCTACAATAAAATTAGTTAGTCTTAAAGGTGCTACTGGACTCTTTTTGAATTCTCACTGAGGTGTTAAGCTTGTGTCTAGGCTATTTCACTTCAGACTGCAAGTCAAAGTTAGCATGATTTGTTTCTCAATACACACACACACACACGCACAAGCGCATCTGTGTGTGTATCCTTCCACAGAGAATTTTTTTAAAAAAAAACTTTTAAAAAAGGAATCTAGCCTAGCTTTCTCCTTTTCATTGAGTTTTTTTTAAATGGAAGGAATGTTTTTGTATGGTGAGGCATCCTATCATATGTGTATTCACCTGCAGTCTGAAAGTTTGTCATCTCATAGAGAACTGGGCCAGCCCATATTATAAACTTAATCACTTTCTTGAGCTATGTGACAGGAGAAACATAGTGCCTTACATGCAACTCTCTCTCTCTCTCTCTCTCAATTCTTTCTTTCCGGAGAGGAAGGGGCAGCAGGGATGGCAGCAGTTTTGCCTCCCTTCCACTCTGCTTGCAGAGCTGCTGCTGGAGAGGCAGTGATGGTGAGCCTGGAGGTGGCAACAGTTCCCCCTCCTCTGCCCACCCTCAGTGCCACTGCCCAAGGGGCAGTGACGACAGGGCTATTAGTGGTGGTTCCTCCGTCTTCCCCTTCCAGCAGTGCTGCTCCAGTTCTCCTGTGCGCAGCACCTCTGCTGAGGTACCTGGTATCTGAAGCAGGGAACTTTGATTCAATCTTGTTGGTCTCTAAGGTGCCACTTGACTCAAATCCTGCTGCTCTGCTGAGGAGACAGATCAATGGCAGGGCAGGGGTGGCAGTGGCAGTTTGCACAGGTGCAGAGAAGTTCCTTGGAGTGTGTGTGTGTGTGGGGGGGGGGGTTAACCCTCCCTCCATTTTGGGTAAGTTTTTAGATTTTTCTGCAATCCTGGGTGGAGTCCCCCAAGTTTGTGGAAAAAAACTCTTTTCTCTACCTGGCCCCGATCTGTGGATTTAAGAGTCTGCAGATGGGGCCAGGCTGAGAATTAGAGATATTGATACTGAAAGAAAAATCAGTCTCACAGATTAAAGCTTAAACCTCCACCCCGTTTTGAATTGATTGATTTGAATTGTTGGGTTTTTTTTGCCTTTTTAAACCCTTTGGCCTGCTAGAAGTATAAATGAGATAAGTATTGCAAACCATGTTGAACATTAAAAATGCTTTAAAACAGATAATTAACAAACTCAGGTGAGCTTTTCAGACAAGATTAGATCATGCAGATTATCTGACAATTCCAGCTAGACCAACATTAATGAATGCAGGAAAGAAATTGATTGTCACTTCCTAGAATGAAGAAATACATTATTGCTGTGATCCAACATTCCTAGAAGCAGGCTTTTGAACATACATCACCATTTTCGTGCCCTCAAGTCATAGCTGACTTATGGCGACCCCTGGTGGATTTTCCTGGCAAGAGACTAACAGAGGTCACACCCTGGTCTTCATTAAAGGTCTCCGATCCCATTACTAACCAAGGCCAACCCTACTTAGCTTCTGAGATCTGATGAAATCAAGCTCACCTAAGCTATCCAGGTCAGGGCATATCACTATTTAGATGGGGAACAATTAGGGTTGCTAAACTAACTTTTAAACTGGTCCCTCTAGCTGTCCCTTTAATATCAGGTTGACATGCAGCAACTATCAGATGATGTCATTTAACTCCATGCCATGAAAAGCATCAACTGTCTATTTCTGCATAGTAAACTCCTGTTAAAGAGGTAGTACATTTTTTTTCCTGGCCAGTTAGCAATCCAAGGAATAATGTGTGCAAAATGGCCATAGTCAGATCTAGCAGTTTGGGTTGGGTGCATGGAGCCATTCTAAAATGCCAAAAGCACAGTGATGTGGGAGTCCATCTGCTGCAAAATGTAAGGCCTTTTAATCACATGTGTGATGGGAGTTTTGTGTCTCCCAGATGTGCACTGGCTCTTTTCTGTTTGCGACCACAGCGTGCAGGAAGATTTTTGTGTTTTCAAACCTCAGGATGGAGCTGCAGCTGGCTCCATTGTGAAAGTTATGTGTAGACACATAAGTAACATAATTTTACAATACGCAATAGCAGCTCCATGGGGTCGTTTAAGGACATGAAAACAGTGTGTGGGGGTGGATGCTACAGTCACTTTTCCATGTGTACAAACAGAGAAGAACTAGTGTGCATCTGGGGGCACAAGACACCCATTGCAAGTATGATACAAAGTCCTCGTGTTATCCCCCCAAACATGAGAACTGTTCAAAGTGTAGATGATAAGATGTTGAAGAGGGAAAGTGAGGATGGATTCAATTACCCCACTGGTTCTTCCCTTCCATGTAGCTAAGCATGAGTCTAGGTGTTCTACCATTGTGGTTGCTTCAGATGTGTTCCTTTGGACTGAGTAAATCTTGAGTGTGCCTACATTTGTGCAGGCTGATAACATCTTATATACTAATAGTGATGAGGCCTTGATCTGTGGATACTTAAATCTGAAGACTGGAGCCATGAATGGAGAAGACAGATCTTCCTACAACCAGGAAAAACTGAAATCTTAAAAAAAATATATTGAGGGTTAACCCCCCACCCCAATGATTAAAGGAGTTTCCATAGCTTTAACCAGATGCCCTCAGTGGCTATTGCTAGGCAACCAACTATTCCAGGCTTGAGTTATGTCCGGAAAAGATAGGGGGAAGAGGCAGGGCCTTTTCCAGGGCCATTTTGGCCTTTGATGGGGACTTATAGGAGCTTGATCCTTCAGCAACCACTAGGTGGCTTGAGACCACTTAGGGACGCCATTCTCCCACTGAGGGTGGGGGATCTCCCTCTCCCACCTTCCACCTCCACTTCTACTCATCTAGCCAGTAGGGGAGGAAAGGTGGGGGAACGCTGCCTCAGGCACACTCTGGGAGTGATGTCATTGCACGTCCCCTGAGAGTGTTCCTGTGATTCTCAGCAGGCTGATTTTGGCCCCAAACAGGCTGAACTGGGCCCGTTTGGGGTCCAAATTGGCCTGCTGAGAAGCACATACACTCTTTCACACCTGCATGATGACATCATGTCCTGTAAGTGATGTCATCATGCAGGTGCAGGAGTGTGCATGTGCAACATTGGGAATGCCAACAAAGTAAGTGCTGGCCCCCCTTCTGCTGGGAGGGTAGGGGGACCTGGCATCCCTATGCATGACTCACCCAGGTTTGGCAACAGCACCCCCCCATAAAATCCAGTGTGGTATAGTGGTTAGAGTTTCAGAACATGATCTTGGAGACCCAGGTTTGAATCACCACTCCACTGTGGAAGCTTACTGGGTATCTTTGATCTACTCAAACACTCTCAGCCTAGCCTTCTTCTCATGGTTGTTGTGAGGATAATATGGAGAAAGGCAGTATGTAAGGTAGTATATAAACGACACTGCTACTGCTATGCCATCTTTTCCATCTATACTTGACACAGCTCAGTAATGCTATGCATATGTCCTTCCATTGCTGGGACAGAAAGAAGGCACCTCTTCTTCTTAATCCTTGGTTCTGAATTGTAAGAACCTTATCAGTACCTAAAAGGCATGTAAACAATGCAACCAGGTGCAAAACGCAGTGGGAAATTGAGGAATTAAATTGTTTGTCTTTCCAGATATAGGATATTGCAGAAGTCAAGCTACTACTAACTCCTTACTGTTACCAACTTTTTTTTAAAAAAAAATTTAAGTCAAGCAATTTGGATGCTATCAAACTACCAAGGGAATTGTAGCAGGGAACTTGCCATTTACAGGTCAATGATATTTCCCCCCTAACAATAACTGTGCCAAGAGCCCAGTAAAAACAAGCAGCTTCATAGTTGTCAACATTCACTCCTGATGACAAATAGCGCAATGCACTCCAGAATTTATTTTTGCAACATACCTAAAGAACCTGCTGTACAACATTGCAAGTAATACCAATTCCCAACGGTGGGCAAAAGAGACATTCCTTTGCACATAATACACAAATTCTGGGCAATGCAGTAAAATGCAATCCACAACCTTCTCTCAGGATTTAGAAACATAAATTCATTCAATCAGAATTTAACTTAGGGGTATTCTCTTATTGCATTTGTGGCTTTTAAAAGGCACTTTAATTATCCCAGGGACTCATTTACAGAACATTAGTCAGATGAAATCTGGCGCCTTTAATAAAGTTTGACCATCTGGGATCTGTAGTAGCGTGAACTGAATAGATCTTACCAGCTCATCCACTAGCAGATGAATACAGAAGGGCAACAACGGATTGGTCTACACATACAAGAGAATGGGCAAAGAGAGACATAATGCAAAGAAAAAATTCACAGCACTTCCTTCAGCCATGCTGCTGCAAGCATAGTTTCACAAGGGAACTAGCCTTCCACTGCATTAATAGCATTCCATGGTGAAAATGCGTACCAGTGAATTAAATGCTGGTTAAACTGCTCATGCTTGCCCTACTGATGTCTTTCCTTCTGTGCTTTTGAGTTTTCCTCCTCTTCCAGTTAAAGGAAGTTTTAAAATTGTGTTGTGGCTAGGTGCCTGAACTTTGCAAGTCAAGCAAGGTCTTAGGGCCAAAGGAGAAGGAGATAGCAATGGTAAGAGCGGCAGCAAACAATTGGGCAGGGAGGGAGAAAGACTAGGAGTATGCAAACATTTATATTTTCTATGGTTGTTGGGGGTTTTCCGGGCTGTATTGCCGTGGTCTTGGCATTGTAGTTCCTGACGTTTCGCCAGCAGCTGTGGCTGGCATCTTCAGAGGTGTAGCACCAAAAGACAGAGATCTCTCAGTGTCACAGTGTGGACACTGAGAGATCTCTGTCTTTTGGTGCTACACCTCTGAAGATGCCAGCCACAGCTGCTGGCGAAACGTCAGGAACTACAATGCCAAGACCACGGCAATACAGCCCGGAAAACCCCCAACAACCATCGTTCTCCGGCCGTGAAAGCCTTCGACAATACATTTATATTTTCATTTTTCCTTTCCTTTTATTTATCATTACTGCATTTGTTTCTGTAATTTTTGTTACCACTGGCGTTCATTTTCATTTTTTCCCATCCATTTTCTTTCAATTGGTTTCCATTGAAAGGACATTTCTGGCTGTAACTTTTTTGTTTATCATCCAGTTGGGATGAAATTCTCAGGGACTTTCCAATAAGAGTATACTTTCCAAACTGCAAATAGATAGGAGGATGTGTCAACATTTTATAGGCAATTAAAGGCAAAAGTATATTTATTACAATTATTTAAAATGTCAAGATTGCCTTTCTCCACAGCAAGTGCAGAGTATATTTCCAATTTTTGTTTCCCAATTTTTGTTTGGTTGAAATTGTCAGGTAATGTATCCCTCACGAAAGGGCACTTCCTTGCGATGTGTTCCTATGGATTGGTACAATGCTGCAGAAAAATCATGGCTGAATCCACATTACCTCGGCGCGTCCTGGTGTTGCACTAAATGTTCGCTAAACACCCGGAAGACGCTATACTTCCGGGTGTTTAGCGAACATTTAGTGCAACACCGGGACGTGCCGAGGTAATGTGGATTCAGCCAATTTTAACATGGCCATGGCCATTTCCACACATCCTTGTAGGATATCTCACTCACGGAATGCTGGTGGCTTTTCCTCACAAATCCAGATGACTCTGTTTGCGAAATGGTTGCAGGCTGTTTGGTTTCTGGGACCCATGGTCCCAGAAAAGGCACCCAAACCCCTGGAAACCAAACAGCCTGTGACTTTTTTGCAAATTGCGACACCAGCAGCGTTCCATGAGTGAGATGCCCTATAAGGACATGTGGAAATGACACGTGTGCACACATCAAGATTGCTTTTTTGTAGTGTTTTATTGATGCATGTATGCACAATGATTATGCAGGGGGTAAGCAATGATGTAGATGAATGTAAGGAACTGAAAACTGGCAAACTGTACACGTACAATACTCTGTACACAATTCAAATTTTCTTTTTTAAAAAAAGAACAATGGAGGATTCCTAATGTATTGGTTCCTAGGGTCAGCTCAACAAGGGGTCCCAGCGGCAGCAGTCAAAACCAGGGGTGCTACCCCAGCCAGTGTTGCCTCTCCTCATCTCCCACCCAGGAGCCAGGGCTGCTAATGTTCCTTCCCTCCTTAATCTCCAGGAACTCTTGCAAGAGTTTGGGAAGCCCTATTGAGCGCACAAAGCTTACTGCTCTTGGGAGCAAGGAGGGAAGGCACCTTATCTGCTCTAGCTTCTCGTGGGGGAAGAAGAGAGGGTGTCGTGGGGGTGAGAGTGAAGTGAGATGGTAGTAATAGAAACAGAGGAGGAGTCCAAAGCTGTTTCCCATCAAGATCTGCTGCCCAAGACCATAGTTTCTCCTTGCCTTATCCTAGAGCCAGTGCTACAGGCTTGCATGCCGTGTTGCTTGGGCAGAGAGGCAACTCCAATGAGTACAAGGCCAGATAGGACAAAACAATTCTTGAAAAAGTGATGAGATGCTGGAAGATCTGTGGTCAGAGCTTTCCAGGCAGGAGACACATATAGTCATGGTTTGAACTGGAGCCAATCTTGTGGGTGGGTTGCAGGGTAAAAGGAACATATCCTTCTACCCCTGCATGGTTTGCCAGCTGAAATCACCCCACCCTTGCCCTGTCATTAACACTGGCATGTTAGAAGGACAGGCACTCTTTTTTTGCCCATCTCTTTTTCTCCACTCTGAGGCTAACAACAGTGTAGTGATTAGGTTTTTTTTTTAAAAAAATGTTGATTGGCAGAACCATCAGTGAAACTCTTTCAAAGCTGCTCTCTTCTTTGGAAAAAAGATCTAATTTAGTCCTCAATTTTCTGTTTAGTTTTTGCAAGTCTTCTTATCTCATTACTAGAAGTGACTGTAAATAGCTTTTGCCTGTGGTATCTTCAAGCAATTAGTTCCTGAAGTTGTGTCATCATTTCATGGCTAGCAGATCATTTTAATGCTGAGGCTGAGGTTGCAATAAATTATAAACGAAGAATTGTAAAAATTGTAGATTAAAATCAGAACCTTTCTTTGCAGTTCCACATTAGTACTGCCAGCCTTCTGTGTGCTGAAATTGTCACCACATGCACTGTCTCAGCATTTCCACTTCTAGAAGGTGAACAAAATTAGTTACCTCATGAGTGTGGGGCTGAGTGTGTATAAGGATTGCCTAGCATCTTATGAAACTCATTTGGATGGTATAGGAAAGGAGCAAAGAGCAAACATTACAAATTCTACAGCTGCTGTAGTTAGAAACAGCTGTCTAAATCCTCTTTGTCACATTCCTATTGCCAATTTCATGTATTTGAGTAAATTATTGTAAACCAGATTTTTAGTCCTCCTTATTCATTAAATACACATGGACAAAAAGATTCTCAGTTAAATAACTGCAAGCCAAAGTATTAAATATTTAATAATTCTTCTTGTTTAACAAGCTCCACTATTGCCTTCTGCTGGTGCCAGAAACACACACAAAATGGTTGAAATATTTCCTGCTTGACAAGATACTTAAAACAGCATCATCTCTCCCTGCTGAGAAAAAGAGGCAATTTAGGAAAGCCAGTTGTTAAAATACGATATTTCTCTTAACAGGGAAAAAAAAGTAACAAGAATGGTGTGCAAAACAGCAAAAGCAAAAAGAAAATATCTGTCTCTGATGTCTGCAGTTCAGTTCTAAGTATATCAGAACCATGACACATGACAGACAACCCAATTAGCCACTTGTCAAAAGCCAGCTAAATTGTGTCTTCTGTTTCCAGCTGGGTACTTTGAGGGACCCACGTTTAAAAACAAACCTGAGATTAGGCTATTTAGGAATTGTTCTAAATCTGCCAAGTCCTTGACATCGAAAAGGTTTAATTTGTTCACCAAATTTAGCTTTTAATAGCGAGAAAACGAGAAAAAGTGGCAAATTGTTAATGGTGTAATGCATACAGCTCTTTGGAGCATGACATTTGGCCTTGGAGGAAGGGTTTCAGTATGATCTGCCTTAAAAAGAAATCACTAGCAAGAACATACTACCCAGCCGACATAGGTGACAATGGCTGCAATCCTATGCACACTTACTAGGGGGTAAGCCCCATTAAACTCAATGGGATTTACTTCTGAGAAAACATGCTTAGGATTGTCCTGAATGTTTCTCTTTTAGGGTTCCGCAGGCCAAGGATGTAAACTGTGTTAATAGAACCAAAACAAGTTTTATTTTTGTTGTCCTATAAGGCAAACCCATTTCTATTTTGGCCAATATTATAATTTTTTTTAGTCCAAAGTTGGAAAATTCTCAGCTTTCTAGTCCCTGAGTGAGCACCAAGGGGGTCAACGAAGCTGTCCACGCTTGGGAAGAAGGAGCTTTACAGTCCTTGTGCTAGCTGCCAGAAGCCAGTCTTCTAAAAGCTACTCACTTAGCTCCCTCTTTCAAAGACTGCCCAGTTTCTTTGGGAATTTCTAAAGAATTGCAACAGGACTTCTTAGCTCCAAGCCTAGTTCAACGCTTTCTTCAACTACACATTTCTACTTCATGGAATGGAATATGGGGAATACATGGAATATGGGGATAACACATATGAACATATACACATGAAACTGATTTATACTTAGCCAGACAATGGGTCCATCAGGATTGTAGCTGACCACTCTGTCTGACAGTGGCTATCCACGGTCTCAGACAGGGGAGAAGTCAAATCCTTTCACACCCTTTAACTAAAGATATCAGAGACCCATGCTTTAGTAACATCTAGATTGGAATATTGCAATGCGCTTTGCTTGGGGCTTCCCTTGAAGAGTGTTCGGAAGCTGCACCTAGTGCGGAATGCTGTGGCTAGACTGTTGGTTGGGGGCAGCTATTGGGAGCATGTGATCCTGATTCCTGATATGACAGCAATTATACTGTCTACCAAAACACTTGGGAGCACAATTCAGGGTGTTGGTTGTGGCCTTTAAAGTTCTCCATGGTTTGGGACCAGAGTATTCTTGAGTACCTAAGAGAGGACCTTTTCAGTGGCAGTCCCATGAATATGGAACAGCATCCCCAAGGAGGTGCGCTTGGCCCCCCTCACTGCTGACCTTCAGGAGGCAGCTGAAGAGAGCCAGTTAACAGCGGCAGGACTCTAATCTGGAGAGCTGGGTTTGATTCCCCACTCTTCCACTAGAAGCCACCTGGGTGACCTTGAATCAGTCAGCTCTCTCAGAGCTCACTCAGCCCCACCCACCTCACAGGGTGATTGTCGTGAGGATAATAATAACACACTTTGTAAATAGCTCTGAGTGGATGTTAAATTGTCCTGAAGGGTGGTATATAAATTGAATGATATTATTATCAAGACATTTTTATTTCGGACTGCTTTTAATTAACTTGATCTTTGTGTTTATTAGCAGTCCTAAACTGTGTTTTTAAATTTTTATTCTTTTTATGATTATTTTATTTTAGCTATACTGTAAGCTGCCTTGAGTTCCTGCAAGGTGGAAAGGTGGCTAACAAATGTATTAAATAAATAGATGAATAACTGTCAGAAAACTGAAGCTACAACCTTCACTGTGCAACACAAGTGGTCTACTCAGTCCTTGTTCAATAGTGGTGGCCTATACAGCCTCCTATACAAACATAATAGATGCTCATTTAGATGAGCAATTTCTTTTTCAACCCTGCAGGATGGGAAGATGCAAGCATCTTTTAATTACTGGGAAAACCTAGGGCAGAAGAAGAATCAATATGCTTTTCCTTTACTTCCATTTATAGTCCTGTGATTTTGCAAGTTCTCCCAGAGTTCATTCTGCCTTCTGTGGCATCTTTCCATTCTATCTCAAAGCTCTCCTTGGGTCCTTTGTCCTATCCTTTTAAAAAATGCTTTCCCCTACATTCTGAGCCCCTGAAATGATCTGCCTAGCTATCAGCTGAAAACAGTCCTTCTTTACTCTTCCTTCCCCCAAAGTTGTTTGATCTGGGAAGCATTCCATTTATAATGACAATACAGTGTTCTATTATCCCACCCCCACCCCCAAAACTCTTGTTGCTTTTCAGAGTACCTGCTGAAACCCTTGAGCTATGAATTCTTTAGGGCCAGGAATTCCATCCTTTGCCTGGCTCTGGGTTTTGTTTTTTGGCAAGGCACTTTGTACATTCTTCTGGAACTCTACAAATGACAAAAATGCTCATAAGGAACTGAAAAAAGCAAGGTGATCATCCCAGGAAGAAGGTGAGTAAAGTAAGCCCTTTTCTGGGCATCAGTTTGATGCAAACTGAAACGATTAGTTTCTCAGTAAGGGAGTTAATAAATCTGTTGGTGACTGAGTTTGAAGGGTGAGTAAGTACAGGCGCTTGCCGAGACAGGTTGGCTCTGGGATTTCATAGGATTTTTCTAAGAATTGAAGGTTTTCCTGCTGGGCACTAAACGTACTTGCCAGTCAAAAATCAGTATGTCATGAGAGTTTTTAATCTGTCATTCCTTACCTCCTGCTTTCCCTTTCCCCTCCTACTCTCTTACCTCTTCTGGTATTTTTTCCCATTTCTGCTGACCCAGAGTTCATGGAATTAATAGAACAAAGATTAGATTAAACGTCTGAAATTTCAGCTGCCAAAAGTTTTTACCTGAACAAAAAAATCTCAAACCAAATAGATTAATTGGCTACTGTGAATGATAAGTTATTTGGCATGACGCATCTCTCTCAGAGCCATTTCCCAATCCAAGAGCAAGTCAAGCCTTTTCTTGCACCTGGGAGTTCCCTGCTCTTGCCTGTTTGTTGCGTTATACAGTAAGAATGTGGTGGTCAGTGGTGAGTTTTATGGAGCTTGCAAGGGGGCAAGAACGACAGCCAAACCAACACAATGGAGGAAATAAAAAATGTACTTGCAAAGGAAAATTTAGAATGATTGGTTTGAAGGGGGAGGGGGAGCCGACAAAATGTCACCAATATATTTTCTGCTCATTCATAGACAAATAATCAGCATTATTTTTATTTATGCCATTTATAGTCTGTCTTTGGCTGCTTCCACACACGTTGGATAATCCACTTTCAGTAATCTTTAGTGAACATTTGAAACTGATTTTCCATGTGTGGAACAAAAAATCCACTTCAAAAGGATTGCGAAAGTGCATTGAAAGTGCATTATTCAACGTGTGTGGAAATGGCCTTTCTCACTGAGATTCAGGACAGATTACATAGTCAGTATCAAGGACATTTCCATACAGTGTCAAGGACATTTCCATAAACTATGTCATAAGGTAAATAAATACAAGTTTACAAAGACATAGCATTAGCATCTAACACTGTGCTCCAATACAGGTTCTTAGACTAATGAAATAAGCCTCCTCTCACTCTATAATAAGTGGTTTCTTAAAATCCTTATTTTTACCAGAAGAGTTTTGTCAATGGAAAGTCCTCCAAGATTTCACAAATAAAAATAGAGCCACACTATAATTTCCCTGTTCTCAAATCAAGGATTGCTGCTCATGGAATTCATGCATTTCATATACTCACAAAAGCTCATGTGTTAGTCTACACGGTGCCATTGGATTCTTGTATTATTTTGCTGATACAGACTATCAAGGCTACCCATCTGTAATTATGCCATGACCTTGGAATCATTACCACTACCATAAAACACTGCTGTAAACTTTTCTCCACCTACTTTATCATGTATACAACCTCTTTCTATTCTCCGCTGGTTTAAAAGCCAAAGGAGTGTGTTCTTTGAGTTACCAGTAGAGTAAAAATGGTAATGCCCCCTTTTTGTTGTGGGTTCCCTGACTAGAGTATTCACTCAGGCACCCGTTCTCAGGTCCAATCAGCAGACAAGCTGGCTCAAAACATCAGCCATTTATTTGCAAGGAGACAACTCCAGCAACCAATAACTTCAGCTAACATACAAAACTGGAAAACTGAAACTAGAGCTCCACTCAATAGGACCAAATTAATTACACAGATATTAGCGGAGTAGTAGACTGTTCTATAACATACATACATATATACAAAAAATATACCACAGAAACAATATCCTATAACATGATTCAGGTTCAGTAGCACCTTTGTCAGACTATGGAATCCCAGTCATCTAGAGTTCGTCTCCCCCCCTTCTGCAAGAAGCACAAAGTTTCTTGATTCCAAAAGGTTTATTGAAAGACAACGCTCAGGATACAGTTATCCATATTCCAAGGACTACTCTTGGCTGAACAAAGGCTTGAACTTGAATGTGGGTCCCCCTCTTAGGGTTTAATAGCATAACGGGAATGAACAATATGGCCCCTCTTTCTCTCACCTCCTCCGGGGTGGTCTTCCTCTCGATCTGCCGTTGGAGCCTCCTCACAACAGATCCATCTCGTTTCCTGATGGCGGGCTGAGCTCATCGGCCTCTGGGACCTGGGCTTCGAACTCCATGCACACTTCCTCTGCCTCCAAGCCCGTCTCGGTGTGCCCTTTTTTTGCTATACCCAGGCCCCTGCTGGATCGTGAGGCCAGAGTGGGATGTGCCGGGGGCACTGGCGCCTGCATCTGGAGAGGGCATTGGGCTGCAAAATGTCCACTGTTTCTGCATTGAAGGCATAGCCCTTGTCTCCACCGCGTCTCCCAGGCTCCTCTTGCAGCAGGGGCACCCCGTGCTCCCCGCTGGCTTGGCGGGGCTCGTCGGGTCCCTGTGGCTTGTTGTTGCTCAACCATTTGGACAACTTGGATGCAATTTTCCACTTCACAAGCCAGTTGAATCCACCCCCGAAGTGTTGGTGGA
This sequence comes from Eublepharis macularius, assembly GCF_028583425.1. Classification (NCBI taxonomy): domain Eukaryota; kingdom Metazoa; phylum Chordata; class Lepidosauria; order Squamata; family Eublepharidae; genus Eublepharis; species Eublepharis macularius. Next base: position 40,952,230 of record NC_072791.1, read on the forward strand.
TCATCTTGCATTAGTGCTCTGTCCAGTAACTTGGGGTTCATCCCATTCTGAAACAGCACAATCTTGGTTCCTTCCTCTTGCTGTGGGCACTTAGCTGCCAGCTGACGGAACTTAGCTGCATAATCTCTCACTGACTGGGATCCTTGCCGCAAAGTTTGCAGTTCTGTATGAGCCTATTCCCCTTCTAGGGGGTCTTCATATTGGGCTCTGAGTGCAGCAATAAAGGCTTGTAGACTTCCCAATTCTGGGGCTCCCATATAATAGAGGGTTATGTACCACTCAACTGCTATGCCTTCCAGGCGGGCCGCGAGATGCATCACTCGGCTCTCTTCGTTAGGGAACAGGTACCCCCACTGATTGAAGACTTGCAGGGCTTGTACGACAAAGAACCCTAACTTATGGGGGTCACCGTCAAAGGTAGCTTCCAGCTTAATCCATCCCATCGGTAGTTCGCCTTCACCAGCTCCTCCCATGTCCACAGGTTGGACAGGTGGTCGACGCAGTGCAGGAGGTATGCCTTGGGGATGCTGCTGAACCGGCGTGGGCCTCAGCAGCCTAGGTCTCGGTAGCGCTCCTGGGGCACCTGGACACGGTTGAGGTGGCAGTGGAGCTGGGAGTCTCCCTGGTCCCAGTTGCGGCCTCGGCTGCAGCGGTGGCGCTGGCCCTTGAGGCTGCGGCATGGCCGCCGCAGGGGTAGCAGGCCCTGGACCCGCAGGGGCAGTTCCTCTGACGATAGGTGCCAGGGGGCCCCCCGCTGGAGGGACTCCTGGCGCTGGTCCTTGGGGCACTACCCCCCCTTGAGCACCATTCGAGTTCAAGCCTTTGTTCAGCCAAGACTAGTCCTTGGAATATGGATAACTGTATCCTGAGTGTTGTCTTTCAATAAACTTTTTGGAATCAAGAAACTTTGTGCTTCTTGCAGAAGGGGGGGAGATGAACTCTGGATAACTGGGATTCCATAGTCTGACATTTTGTTGAGAATCACACACAAAGTGAAAGTAACAACACTTCAAACACCCATTCCCAGTCTCCCCCCTTAGTCCTGTCTGGAAGGCCTGGGAAGGCGAGGACATCAAGGTCGGCCGGAACGGAGTGATAAGAATTCTTCGCTCCCATGGATATATGTGGCTTGGGCAACACCTGGGCCTAGAGGGAGAGAACTAAACAACTACAGATTATAACATAAGAATATGGCGTAGCTTTGGCTTGAGAACTGACTAGCAAACTGACACTCTGACAACCTTAAAGACCAACTAAATTCCCAGAGTATAGAGTTGCCAGGTCCCCCTAACCCCCAGGCAGGAAATGAGAGGCCAGGCATATACCTTGTCTTCTCTGGCCATGCACATGTGAATCGCATGCGCACACTCTAGTCTGTGAGATGATGTCACTTCTGGGAAGTGATGTCATTGCATGGGCTGCAGGCCACTCTGGGAAGGCTCCTGTGCTCCACAGGGGCCCAATCCAGACCAATTCAGGGGAGGGTGGGAGCGGGGAAATCCCCTGCCCCCAGTCAGGGACTATCACAAAAAGCAGGAAACCAAAAAAAGAGGAAAAAATTCGTGAACCTTACTAACCACAATGACTCACACCAACAGTAAAGCTGTATTAATATCTCTATTTCATTATTATTTCTATAACCACAATTCTAGTTAACATTCACGTAATAACACATACAAAGGCACCACAGCCACTTCCTGAGTATACAATTCATTAATAAGAGGCTACTTTAATTAATTAATTAATTCATTAATAAGAGGCACTTTAAATTGTAGCCTCTTATTAATGAATTGTATACTCAGGAAGTGGCTGTGGTGCCTTTGTGTGTGTTATTACGTGAATGTTAACTAGAACTGTGGTTATAGAAGTAATAATGAAATAGAGATATTAATACAGCTTTACTGTTGGTGTGAGTCATTGTGGTTAGTAAGGTTCATGAATTTTTTCCTCTTTTTCGGGTTCCCAGTCAGGGACTGGCAACCCTACCAGGGTATGAGCTTTCAAAAGTCAAACCCCCTTCTTCAGATACATTTAGAAGTGGACGTATGCAAGGTTTTACCTAGCCAGAACATGGAAGGTGAAGTTAAAGTAAGGGTGTAAGGTATAAGAATACTGTAATTAGCTTCAGAGGAGTTAGCCATGTTAGTCTGTAGTAGCAAAATGGCAAAGTCTGCATCTGACAAAGAGAACTGTGGTTCTCGAAAGCTTATGCTACAGTAAAGTTGGTTAGTCTTAAAGGTGCTACTAGACTCTTTGCCATTTTTTAATTAGCTTGATAGAGTTTGGTTGTGAAAAGCAGAATCTGTAGTGAGAGAAGAATCCAATGTCCCTATTAAAACCTGGAGGGGGGTGGGTGTCCATTGTTCTGAATTTGCAAATAAACTCAGTTTCAGAAATCTTGTGTTGTAATTTTCCTTTGAAGTTTCTCTGCTTGAGGACTATTGTTCTTAGGCCAGCAAAGAAATATCACGGAAGAGTAAAGCGTTCTCCTATTGGTTTTTTGAATGTTGTTAGGTTTTGATATGAGATTAATATTCATTTATTCTTTACAAAAAGTCTGACCTGTTTGCTGAAGGGCATTGCTGTCACTATATGGAATATATAACATTGGAAGATGAACAAGTGTTCATCTTCCAATGATGGTATAGCTGAGATGGTATAGTTGGTGTTAGGTTCAGTTGTTGGAGTGGATATAGGGACAGAGTTAGCATCTTGATTTTTTGCAGGCCCTGGTCTCAGAATTTATGATCATGTTGGGAAGTACATTGTTGTCAGTGAGAAGTTGTTTAAGGTTGGGGGGCTGTCTGTGGGTAAGAAAAGATTTGCCTCCCAATGCCTGTGTTTGTAATTACTGGTGGTGTTCTGTTGTTGTTTTGTTTGGGCTTATCTTGTAGCAGGTCATCCCTTGGTATCATTCTGGTTTTTAAAATCTGTTTTCTTACTACATCTGGTATATATTGTAATTCCAGAAATCTCTGTTGTAGCTGAGAATCTCTGTCAGAGGGGTTGGAGCAGATGGAGCTGTAGCATAGAGGTTAGCTGTACACAATGGATTATTGGGTGTGTTTGAGATGATGACTGGAGGTGTGTAGATATGTTTGGTGATCAGTGGTTTTTATGCTTCCATCATGCATTTGTTTAGTGATCTCTAGAAAATGTACTCGTGTGGATTGATTGACGGTCAGGTTGATAGCGGGGTAGAAGTTGATGGGAAACCTGGTGAAATTTCTCCCGTTCTTTCAAGTATAAGAGGGTTGTTAAGGGTGGGGAGGAAGTGCTGCTCCAAGTCAGCCATGAAAATTTGGCATATTGTGTTGCCATGTGGGTGCCCATGGCTGTGCCATTGACCTGAAGAAATAGATCATTACCAAATCTGAAGCAGTTGTGGGTGAGGATGAACTGGTAGGACTTGGTAGCAAGGTCAGCTGTGGTGTTGTTGGAGATGGTGTTTCGAATGGCTTTGTCTTCCATCTTTGAGGGAGATGTTGGTATACAGTAGAAGTGGGCACGAATCACAATACGAAGCAAAAAAAACCCGCATGAACCATTCGTGGCTCATGAAAATGTGGTTCGTGGGACCACGTTTTCCATGAACTCCATGACTTTTTTTACCCAGTTCGTGTGAGTCATCAGTGGTTTGTAAAGCCAGACAGGCTGGCGCAGCTGATCATGTGTGAAACTGACAGTCCCGTTCTCCTGCTGCACAGGAGTTGTATGTTGATTGAACAGCACAGGAAACAACATGATTGGCTGTATTGGATCTTATCCACCTTCTCCAAGAAAGCCAGGGCAATTTCTATTTCAAACAATCAATCAAATAATGGAGTATTAAAAACTCATTAAACCAGCACACCACACCATTAAAAGCAGCATTAAAATTCACTACAGTGGCACTAAAGCAACAACAGGAACTTCAACTTTTTAAAAAATGAATGAGGTGCCATAAAATGCAGCAATAATCTCATTTATAAGGCAGCAGCGCTTCAGCACAGCATCATCACTACTCAGATAAACCCCAAAGAGAAAGAAAATGCCTGGTAGAATGAAAAAAAGAAGCACTTTGGGGTTAACAGTAGGTTAATGAATAAACAGAAGCCTTTTGGGTTGACAGGAGTTGTTTTAGGATGTATCCATCTGGGTTCTAACATCCCGGTGATCTTTATATAAACGGACACTGACCCTGCTTCCTAAGTAGTGCTCTTATTAGCAAAGCACTGTGAATGCAAAATGCTTCCTTTATTCTCTGCTCAGTAGAGCTTCCTGTACAGCACAATGAGGTAGAGTAGCTGGCAGAAAGAGATTGGGGTTGCATGTCCAGTCCTGTGCCCAATTTCATCGCTGTCACACAACGCACATAACTTGTGCCACATCTTACTGTGTCTCATTAACTAGATTTCCAGAAGTCGAGTTTGCCGTTTTAAACAGTTTAGCCCTCCTTGAGGGTTCAATGATGTAATCTCTTTATTTATAACATCTGTTCCAGAATCCTTTGATAATTCAATAATACGGCAATGATAATTTTCACAGTGTTTTTCCTGCTCACATACAGGTCTTTGAATGACACCATAGAATGCAGTGAATGGACTGTGCAGTTAGGTGCACAGCAAAAAGAATGGAAGTTATCTTCACTTTTATATATTGTTTCCATTTCCCCTCAGAATCCTGCCAATAAGAAGCATCAGACATAGATGCCATTTATATTCATCACAGGATCAAAGGGAAGTAACCAAAATGTATAGAGTTCCAAGCACAAGTACAGTGATGGGAATAGGGCCAAACTGTACAATTTCATGTACCCATCCCCTGAAATTTTCTCTTAAAAAAACCCCCCAAATAAAAGAGCCACTGGAATCAATATAGCTCAATGGTAAACATTTTGCATGCAGGAAGTCCTAAGCTTGGATCCGCTGGTAATTTTGGAAGGGATTTCCATCTTTGGAACATGTCTCCCTTACCTCCCCCCTCCCACTGCATCCTGAAATTCCCCTGAAAATGCTCCTTCTTGGCAGACAAGAGATCCCCAGGAACAGCATGAGGAGGGAATTAGAGATCTGTTGCAGGAGGAGAGAAGTTAATGAAAATCTTTCCCCCTTTTGTCTGCAGAAAGCTTTTCCAAGATCCAACTGACATGTTCAGTTGCTGATATCTGCAGTTAAAATGAATGAATCTTATATAACAGGGGGCTGGGAAAGACCCTCACTTGACACTTTGGAGAACTAGGTATGAACATGTTCAATGGTTGAACCTGCAGAGTTTGAAGGCGGCAATCAGATGTGAGCTGATTGCCTGGTCTGTTCAGTTTGGGCCAAGGAGCCTCACATGCCTGCCTAACCGATTTAATTGTTTTTTCCCAAAACTGTGCATGTGCTAAGATGCTGCTGATTCAAACAGATTAGCAGCCATTAGTGTCACTAAGGACTACTTAGACAAACTCCAAAGGATAGGATTTTATTGAAACACAACACTTATTGATGACTGATTTTTGCCTGCTGAGCACAGCAGTTATACAGCAAGGATGGGAAGGTAGAAGACCTCAACTGAGCTGTGAAAGCGTGTGCATGCATGAAAAGTCAATTGTGCTATATGGTATGGTTAGGAAAGAATACAGCAAAGCAACCTGTTTGAACACCCCAAAATAGATGGTTGAAAAATCAGGTCTCTGTTCTCAACTAGCAAACGTCACAAGCTGAACCTGCAGGTGTTCATGCATCCCTGTGAGGAACTGTCCCTAGGCAGTATTGAGCCAGATGACCAATGATTTGACAGTATAATATATCATCAAATGTCACTGGAAGTGTAGGACTGCTTAGCCTTTTTGCTTCTGGCCATCCTTCTGTTCTAAGTACCTCCACCACCCCACGCTTAATACCCTTGGAGGAGGAGATGCAAGTACTCAAATCTTTCCCCTCTGAAATTAAAAGCATCTTGGCATGCAATTTTGAGCAGAAAAATGTCAAAAGAGGAGTTGAGCATCCTTTTCTCCCCAGCTGTTCTTCCATCAAAACTAATGGCCTCTGGAAGATATTTTCAGTTAAAAAAGCAAAATGTCGCAGAAAAAGTTCATGTGGCTACATGTAATGTGTCACTTGGCCCTGATGTGCAGGTTTCATGTTTTTCATGAGCTGTGCCAATCCCAACAAATAAATATCACATCTGAAAAAACTTTCTTTGGTTACAAAATGGAGACAACTTTTAATTTGTAAAGCATGTGTGTGTGAAATCATTTATAATATTGCTTTATTTGTAAAAAGACTTTTACCCCTCCTGTCTCCTCAAAGGAGACTCAGAAGAGCTTTCAACAGAACTTAAAAACAGGGTCCTTAAACAATGATAAAAAACTAAAAAACAGCCCCAACATATTTCAGATGGAATGTTCCTTGTCTCCAACTGCCCTCAAAAGTTCTTCTTGAGCAGCTCCACCTTAAAGAGTCTCCTGAAAGCCAGAAGGAAAGGAATCTTTCAGACATTTCATATATTTATTCCCATGGGAATGGAAATACCATAAAGGCCCTAAGATTGCAGTAGCAGTTGAATCTAAAATTTAGTTTACTACACAGTCCTAGTTTACTACACCATACTGTGGTGGATCCTACCAAGGATTGCCAACCTCCAGATGGGGCCTGGAGTTCTCTGTGATCTCCAGACTACGTGGAGAAAATGGCAGCTTTGGAGGATAAACTATATGGCATTACATTCCTGCTGAGCTCCCTCCTCTTCCTAAAATCTTCCCTTGCCAGGCTTTCTACAAATTTCTTAGCCTAGAGTTAACAACCCTATTCACTGAGAAAAGCTGAAGCCTTCCTGCAACACAAGGAGCCATATTCCAACTTAAGTAGCTCTTCTGTTTGAGAAAGAGCTGCTTAAGCAAGAAGAAGGCTTCTTAGGTTGGAGTAAAGCTCCTTGTTCTGATCTGAATAGACTAGGTAAGCCTGATCTCGTAAGATCTCAGAAGTAGACATGGGCATGAACCGCATTACAAACAAAAAAACCCCACGAACCGCCTGATCGTCTGTTCGCGAACTGGCGGTTTGTGAGCATCCATGGCCAATGAACCAGCGTTCATTGGAAGCCCAGTTCATTGCATTCGCCTGCGGTTCATGAAGCCAGACAGTCAGCCACCATCAATCAATTCCCTTGGAAATGGAGCTGGGGGAATGCCTGAACTCTGTCTGCACTCCTTCTGTTGCCCTGGAAACCCGAATGGAAGGCCAGCTTACCTTGATCGGCAGGTCTTCCTTCCAACCATGGAGCTGCAAATTGGTTACAATTGGTTACATGGGAGAAGACACTCGGGGGGAGGGAGGGGGAAGGGGGTGTTCTGTAGCCATGGGCACTCCAATCTCATCCCTGCAAACCCTGATAGGCAGTTCTGATGGCCAACCCCTTGTACACTGGGCCAACGTCAACTGGTGGCTCTAATTGTATCGAATGGGAGTTTCCTGGGGGCCTCAGATTGGAGAGGGTATAACTCCAAGACCCCTATTGCAAACTTGACCAAACTTGGGTGCTGGCTGGAGAAGAGCCTGCTAAACACTCCCTGGGAATATGGGCTCTCTAAGTCCAATGGGGGCTGTTCTGATGCCCATGAACCTCGAACCTCAAACCGGTTCATCAGCGGGAAAAGTTCGTTGCAGTTCATTGGTTTGGGTTCGTCATCAGCACCAAACCATGAACTGCTGGTTCGTTAAATTTTTTTGGTTCGTGCCCATGTCTACTCAGAAGTTAAGCGGGGTCAGCTTTGATTAGCAATTGGATTGGAGACCTCCAAAGAAGACCAGGGTTGCAGAGGCAGGCAATCGCAAACCTGTTAGTCTTTTATCTTGAAAACCCCAGCAGTGGTACCCATAAGTCAGCTATGACTTGACAGCACTTTCCACCACCACCAAAGTTACTTGGAGGATGGCTGGATCCATCCCAGTAGCTATTGTCACTATAAAAACCAAGGACTGGCCTCATGTGCAGATATTAAAATCTGTGCAACACAGCCAACCATGGCTACCATTTAGAGCTCTGCAAACACAGAGGAACCACCAGAGTTGCAGAAAAATCTACAATTTTAATCAAAACATCAAATCAAATCAAAAGAGGTTAGATAACTAATATAAAAAACCTTAGTTAAGACACTGAAAAATCGTTGGGTGAATTTCATTTGGCATGGGTTGCCCCTGCAGTCACAAAATGAATACATGAACATAAGAAATTGCCTTCTACCAAATTAGATCATTGGTCCATCAGGATCAGTATTGTCTACTTAGATTGACAAAAACTCTCCAGAGTCTCAGGCTGAGGTCTTTCACATCACCCACTGCCTGATTCTTTGAACTGGAGATGCTGGGGACTAAATTGGAGATGCTGAGGACTTCTGCATGTAAAACAAATGTTCCACCACGGAGCTGTGGCACACGCCTGGAGATCTGATTCATGTTTCCAGGAGCAGAGGTGGTCAGGGCAAGGAGGAGAAAGCACAGTATTGCTCAGTGGAATGACAGAGGTGACAGGACCAGGAGAGGGGGAAGTAATAGAGGAAACTGGATTTCCCCACTCCCATGAGTCCTCACTCTCACAAATAATCCATACTTTGAAAAAAAGTCAAACTTCTTCCATGCTGAGATTGTTCATTGCTCAGATTCCCTGGTCCCTGACTTACTGGAGGCCCCAGTTTACAGGGCTACGAGGTGGAGGGAGGTGAGTTGCATGGTGACCACCATCTTCCCGGTAGCTCAGCCCTGGTGGAACCCTGCCACCAGATTGAGAGAGTGTAAGCTTCTCTCTGGTCCACCAGCTGGGTTTAAATTGGGGAGCTGGCCAGGCTGCTGGCAAACAGTCACTTATACCACACTGAGAGTGGGCAACTTTGAACTAACTCCAAGGTGTGGTACATGCAGAAGAACTATATGAAAACCAGTCCAAATACCATACGTGAGTGATCCCCACACTTTCTGTGTCACTGTATCACTGGTCTTGTCTGAATATATAGGGAAGTCACAGTATCTTCAGACTGCAAAGGGTTGAAATGATTCAACTGGGGTTAGGCTTGACAAGGCAAGCTAATGATCTATGAATCGGATGAGAACTCCTGAGCAAGGGGAAATAAAGCAGGCTGATTTGTTAGATGCTAAGCTATGCTATTGTCCATTTCAATGTCCCAATTGGTAGAAATATCCTCAGACTTCCTCTATGAAATAAGATGCAGCATATATAATGAAAATTAATTCAGAGTCCTGAGTAATAGTAGAGGCTGAATGATATAAGAATATCCTATCCCATCTCATCAGTCTAGCATTTCGAAAGTAAAATGTAATGAGTACTCAATAGATATTGAAAAAATTCTTTCAGAAACTGTGCTGTGTTGAGAAACTTTTTTATTTCGCATAATTGAGGCAGTAAGGAAGCATGGCATGAACAGACTTTCTCACTGATGCCAAAATGTTTGTAGTCTAATTTCCAGCTGTCCTGTCCAGTGTACTCTGCACAAGATGCATGCGTGAGTGTATGCATTAATAATGATGTCTTGATAGAAATCTTTGAACCCAATGAACTTGTTGTGAGGAATATCATATCCAGCAACCAAGAATCAGTGGATGCTTAATAAGGGATACTGCCTGAGACTGCCACCCCTAGCCACCACAGTGTGCTGCTGCCATCACTTGCCAACAACCATTCCTCACTGCTCACCTCTGAACCACCCTCAGCTCTCACTGTCCCCACAAAGGAGCTGGAGGAGCTAATGCTTCGTCTGCTTCCCCAAGCATCTCTAAAGATGGTGTGGGGATCAGGAGGGTAGGAGTGTTAGCTGTTTCAGCTCATGCATATGAGAATGGAGCTTAACAGCAGTAAGATCGGGGTGTAGATGAGGGGAGGCAGGTGAGGGGGAGGCTACCATGCTTCTAAATCCAACAATGGAGGCCACCAAATCATTCACTTACAACATTATAATGCTTTAGCTCAATGGGGATTAAATACATTTCAAAACAGACAAAAACAAAGATTGAGCTATCATGTATGCTTGGGATGTGCGCTTCGGATATCTGATTTGGAAAAAAACCCTGAAAAAATTCCGAAGTAAAGCTTTCCGAAGAGATTCGGATCACTTTGGAAAGCTTCAAGGCAGCCGAGAGCAGTATTTTGCCGTCTGTTTGCATTTGCTGTTTGCATTTGCAAACAGCCGGCAAAGTTCTGAGCCAAAATCAAGCTTCCTGTGCTTTCTTATGTGAGGGAAGGGGTGAGAAGGAGTGAGTGACTCACTACAACCACCTCTTAACCCCTCCCATATTGTAAAAAAAGGCGGGAAGCTTGAATTTGCTTCAGAACTTTGCTGGCTGTTTGCAATGCAATGCAATGCAATGCAATGCAATGCAATGCAATGCAAGCAGCCAGCAAAGTCTGCAGATTCCCACCTAATTTACTGGATGGGAGGGATGAGGTGGGGTGAGTGAGTAAAAAGGGGAGGAGGGAAGGGGATCAGGGAAGGGAGGGGGGAGTTAGGAGTGTCCAATCCCACTGCTGCATCCTCCTTTCAGCCAATGGATTCTCTGGAAGGAGATGCAGCAGGGGATTTAAATGGAAGGCTTGTCTTTTGTCCAGCCCACAATTTTCCTTGGCCTACATAGAGACTTGAGAATACTTCCACCGGTACTCTCTGTCTCCATTGTTGGTTGGCCTGCTGAACTGGGACTTCACTGAGAGGAGGAAAGGACTTTACTAACTTTGCTTTACCTGGAGAATTCCTTGTCTGCCCGTCACTGCTGGACTGCAGGACTGGTGAGAGAGTCAGTCAGTGACTCACAGGGTTTCAACTGGGGTGGGATTTTTTTGCTTGTCTGGGTGGGAGGGGAAGGGGATAATTGCCCTGGGAAAGACAGTTTAAAAGTTCTCATCATAGAGAACAATGGGGAGTGGCTGGACAGCCTGCTCTGGGTGTGGTGGGGAATTTGGGGGTGCATGTCTGTGGGTCTGTTGGGTGGTAGATTGAAAGGGGGATTATGCCTGTAGCCATGAATGCCACATTCCATGTGTTCCTGCTGTGGGATTCTGTATTTTCCTACAACAGGAACCAATGGAGAGTGGCTGGCCAGTTACTGCTGGGGTGGTTAGTTTTTTGGGGTGGGTGGGAGATGTGGTTCTGAGGGGCTGCTTGGGGTGTGTAGTAGCTGGACTGTGGCTGTGGCCATTGGCAGCCACAATCCATGTGTGTCTGCTGTGTGGGAGTCTTCCCCATAGTAGAAATAAAATGGCCCTCCAAAGTGCAATCTCCCTGAAACTTGGGGTGGGTGGGAGGAGAGGTAGGAGCAGGTCCCCTGAAAATTGGGTGCATTTTGCTTCCAAAATGCCACCCCAAGCCACCTAGAATGCCCCCTTGTTTTTCCCCATAGGGAATAATGGACAGTGGAGGAGAATAGGGGCACCTTCTTTGGTGGGGGGATAACATGGCCCCCTGAAGTCCAATTGCTCTGAAACTTGGAAGGTCGTTAAAGGAGAGTTAGGTGAAGGTCCTCACCAAGTTTGGTTTGACTTGTAAAGAAAATGCCCCCCCCCCGGCTCCTGGAAAGCTGGGAGCATGTTCCCCATTGAAAATAACGGCCGAATCTTTACGAAGCAAACCCGAATTTTTCCGAAGCGGGTATTCCGAAGTGGCTTGCCGCTTTGGAATTCCTTTTATTCTGATTTTTTTTTCTAGATTTGAGTAATTCGAATTGGGAAATCTGAATCACCCTGGCCCTGCACACTCCTAATGTATGCATCAGGAGAGTTTTTTTTTTTAAAAAAAACCCTTTAAAACAGGGAAGATAAAACATTTTACAAAGGGACTAGTTCATTCTAACCATTTGGAGAATAAAAACATTTATGTCCATTGCAACAGATTAAGCATCAGATTAGCTTCTGGGGGAAGGGAGTTCCAAAGTCTTGGCACCACCACTGAACCTGCCTCTGGTTCTTACACATTTCATGTTCTGATAAGAATAGCATATAAAGCACAGCTTCAGATGAAGCTTTTAATGGGCAGGCTGGTTGTTATAGGATTCTTCAAGTACCCTGGCTTGAAACAATGTATGGTTTTAAAAGCAACATCTAGTGCTTTGAAGTGCACCTGGAGGAGAATTGGGAGCTAATGTAGATCTTTGCAACTCACAACTTCCAACAACTTAGCAACTGCATTTTGAAGTAGCTGGAGATTCTGAACTGTCTTCAAAGGCAACTCCATATACAGTGCAATGCTGTAGTCCAACTTGAATGTAATCAGAGTATCTTTAAGTATCGCCAAATTGTGCTTCTTGATGAAAGTTCATACTGGTGGCACACAACTGATGGTAATACATACTATGTGCCACACAGTAGATCTGCACCTGTCATCCTGGACTGAGTAGCACTCTGAAACTGTGGAGTGTAATCTATCAAGTACATCTGGACTATGCAAAATCCTCAGCTTTATTGTTAACCAATAGCACCACAGTTTTATCTGAATTAAGTTTCTTGGTAATCCCCATCCAGTCCATTACTGATTTGAATCTATCAGAAGATTTCTTCATGCACAAGTGGAAATATGGGGTGGGGGAAGAGTATGTATGCTAGCCCCTTGTGCTGAGTTAAACATAGCATATCCCAAACTGCTTTTCTGCTTGCAAAAGATATTGTGCAAATCGTCTCTGGTCCCTATAAAATAGAAGAAGGAATGCTCTAGGTATTGGACAGGATCTTGTGCAAGTAGAACTGCACTAAGTCTCTCGGTATCTGAAGAAGGGAGCCCTAATGTTCAAAAGCTCATGGTCTGAAAATCTTGTTGGTTTCTAAGATGCCATTGGATCCAAAACTTGCTCTTCTACTACAGACCAATGCAGCTACCCAACTGAAATTAACACTGCAATCCTAAGAAGAGTTACTCCAGTCTAAGCCCATTGATTTCAATGGGCTTAGACTGGTCTAACTCTTCTTAGGATTGCACTGTAAGTCTCTTTATGTTTCCATGTGTACTTGTTTGCATGTGATTATTCAAACCATGTGAGTGGGATCAATCAAATGTGCGTTTCCTGTCTACTTGGCACCCTGTTGAAATGTAGACTGGGGTGTGGGAAATCCCATATTATAGGATCTGCCCATGTGGTTGCAGTATTCATGCACATTCCCCAGGGCATGGATCTCATCATTGGGAAGCTAGTCCTTGTGTGTGCAGGAGTCCCAAGGCTCTACAATTCAGGGCAGAAAATGACTAAATATTTCCATTGCGGCATTCCTATCTGATTTATGACATTCCTGTCTTTGTTTACTTAGGCATCCTATCTGTGCATAAATAAAGTTCCAATACAGGCTGCCATTTTGGAGCTATTTGATGTACTGAAAAAGCACACCTATCCCTCGAAATAAGAATGGTGCATTTGTGAGCATTAAAAATAGGAAGCCTTACAAAACTGAAGCAAAAATAATAATTTTTGGCTATCATTTTTTCCAGCTGAAAAAACAGGCACATAGAGGTATGCTTGGTGAACTGGTTAGAAACCATGCAGTATAGAGCAAATGATAGATCTTTTGAGATTTTTTAAAACATTCTATTATATAATAATTGTCTGCTGATTTACTGAAAGTTTAAGCTCAGAGAATCACTTAAAGCTTTACATTATTTCTTACATTGCCAAAATACATATGAGACAAAAATAAACAAAGACGCCCTCTCCATCCTTCCCTGCAAACTAGCTCAGCCAGACAAAGATCAAACTGTACATGGTTTCTATGGGCACACCCAGGAGACTCAATATAGTCATTGTGGGTTTGACGCTCCCACTTCCCTGGAATATTTCATATTCCCATCAGGAGCGGATGCTGACACCTCTGGGAAGCTTCATCCACTGGTCCAGAGATGGTCACTGCACATGATGACATGATTCTACTGAGGAAGCAAGCACGCCTAATGCTGCAAGCAGTCTAGATAGGGAATGGGTCCTTGAAAGCACATCTATAAGGTGGTGGATATTTTGAAAAAAATAAAGATCTTTTTCTTTGTACAGGTTATTGCATTCCACATTTCTTGTTATTTGTACGTCATTTCTCCGGGTATTTGTGCAACAAAGAGGGTTTTTTTGCTTGCTTGCTTGTTATAGGTTCGTCAACAGTTGGCACTGAAAGTCACATTCCTTTCAGCATCACATCACACTTGGTTGCTGTGGATACCATTGTGATGCCACAAATAAAGGATTAGAAAATAGCATAATATTCTCTGTCCCATTCCTAAATGTTCTGCTTCTTACTTTTTATCAGCATAAAGGGGGAGCAGCCTGATCCCTAGACAAACAGCCTCTGGAGGCTGACAATTTTGTTTGATTTTGCCTTTTACATGGGCCTAAGAGTTCCCAAACTTGTGTTTTCACAGGGGCATTATGGAACAGAGGTCTCTGGACCTGTACATTCCTTTAGTACCCTGAAATTAAAGGCATTCATTGACCAGTGATGCACTGAATCAAAGGACATTCCTTTAAAATTAAAAACAAAATGTTTCTGGATATAGAAGAGAAGAACTGTGGCAATCACAAACTCACCCCCTTCTAGGCACACATGTAAATCACATTGCTTAACTATACAGATGAACAACACATCTATAGTTGATTTAATTCAAACACCTAGGGGAAAGAACTATCAGTGTTGCATGGTGTCCGATAGCACGGAGGAGAGATACTTCTGGGAGATTGAAAGGAATCTCTGAAATCAAAGTTGGAACAAATTTATAAGACCATAAACAGAACTAATTTTCAGTCTATGTAGCTATGTTTTGTCAGCTCAAGTGGGAATGAGCACATGGGAATGTGCATGACAATTTTTTGCTTGCACAAGAGCGTAGTGTTTCCCATCAAAGAGTGCATGGTCCCCAGTGTCTTTAAGTGCAGAGTCCCCTCTGTGGACTAGTTATTTTATAAGCAGCAAATGTTGTCGGTGGACTAAATGCTGCCAGTAAAATAATACAAGTATGTCAATCAATTTGTATCTCCAAGTTGCAATTCAAAAGTCCATGACAAAAAATAGCATTACCAAATGTAGTAAGATTAGTCTGAAGTTTCTAGTAGATCAGGAATCCACAATCCTCACAGCCCTTGAGCAGTCAGCAGTGTAGTCAATGACTGGCAAGGCCCTCAGAATAGGGCAGAATCAGATCTTCAGGGATCTGCAAGCCTAGGATCAGCCAGCCAGCTGACTTACTTGTAAGATTCCACAGGCTGACAGCGACATCCGAGCAGATCAGCCATTGTGGACTGCATCTGCGACTGGAGATGCCAGGGGTTTGGCACAGGATGTTCTGCATACAAAGCAATGCTTTGTCACCGAGTCCAGCCCCAGCCCTGTTTAATGTATTCTAAAGTGGCCGTTGATGAGCAACTCAGGAGAGACACTGGAGATGCAAGATGGGTTGGAAGGAGGCTCAGCAGCAATCATGGTTTATTATAATGACAAGGCCTAGACAGCTAAGGAAAGGCCTACTGCTGAGGATGCCAGCTGCCTAGTGGGGGTGGGGAATCCCCTGCCCCCAGTTTTTGCTCCCTGGCCCTGCTCACCTGACTGGTGTGTGGGGGGGGGATAGCAGGCCAGCAGCCACCGAAGCACATGATGACATGGCATGCACACATGTTCTGGAGGCCCCAATGATGCACTTCAGGGTCAAAACCAGAAGCTATGGGGTCTTACTGCGGCCAAATCAGCTCCAAACGTAGCAAAAATGCTGGGTTTGGGGCTGATTTTGCCCTAGCTGAGACCCATCGCTTCTGTTGTTCAACTGGAAGTGACATCATTGAGGCCTCTGAAGAGTGCATGTGGACAATGGATCAGGCCCCAATGCCTGCAATTTAATCCCCCATCCTCTACTTTGGAGGTAAGTGAGGGTGGCAACCCTGATTACCACAAAGCATTGTCTCTGACAATCTTCCTGTCAGAATTGAACATTCGCAAAGCATTCCTGAATTCAGGGAAAGAGTCTCAAGGAAATAACATGAATAGAACAGATCAGAGAAACCAGTTTCATAAAAGTCAGATTTCTGTGTCAGGTTCATCATGAGTTTCTTGAAATTATCTGAGCCTTTGGGGTTAAAAAAAGAAATGAAGATTGAGAGAGTAGTGAGGAACAGACTGTTCCTAAGATCAAGACCTCTCACTAGGTCCCAGTCTTTTGATTTTGTCCTGCTGAACAATCTGGAAACAGACTTTTAAATGACATTTATAGTGCCATCCTAAGCAGAATTACACTAGTTTAAATCCAATGAAGTAAATAGGATTTGAAGGGCATAGTTCTATTCAGGACTGCACTATTAGTCATTGTCTTCTGTTCCTTGCAGGAGTGTCACACACAAAAAAAAAATTCTGAAAAGCTTGGAACCCTGAGAAAGGTCAGTGTTCTTTTTCAATCACATGGCAAGATATTGTCAGGGGAGGGGGACAAGAGAGCTTTTTCAAGTTGATTCACCCAGCTGTTGAATGTGGCTGGAAAGACTAATGACTATGTTTTCTTTCAAAGTAAACAACATTATGACGCAAAACTGAGGTGGTTTTAAGTAGGACTGGCACATGATGAAAGAAACTGGTCTACTGATGAAAGTAGACTGGTCATATTGGTTCACTTATCGATTAAATCTGTCTACATTTCACCTGAATAAAAATTGTGTTTAGATTGGTCAGGCAACTGTCACAGCAGGCACCATTTTACATCTTACTCACTTTCTTGTGTGAGAAGAAAGAATGTTGTTTCTAAGATGGCACCTACTACCTATCGGTTTTGCAGATTTTTACATTGTAGTTAATTAAAAAAATAACTTGCTGCCTAATTAATTAGGGGAACTTTTTATACACGTAACGTCTAGGGGGGCATCTCTCAAGAATTTAACATTTGAATTTCATAGCTCTCATGTTTCTTCCATCTGCCAGTAACGTTCATCAAGTGGTCACTGAGCAATCTTGGTATCTCAGTGCCATTTCTAAGCACTGGAGGACATTTTGAAGTAAAAGGATGAAAGCTTCATTTGTCCTGATTGTCATACATAAAACTGCTCTGGGCTTACTTTTTAGCGCAAGTGACTAGTCAAGGCCAACCAGAATTAATTTTATTTCTTCTAAAATTCACATCCTGCTAACCAGCTAAGTATGATTCTTACTCAGCATTGGTTGTCACCACCCCTTATTCTACGAAGGTGGTTGGAAACTCCTGAGATAGAAACTATTTTGTAGAAAAGAATTTACTTCCACAGTGGGTTAAAAGAAGGAGGAGAAGGAAAAACAATAGGTCAGGAGGCTACAAATTTCAATCAAACCTATTTTTTCTTGCAGAGCACTGCATCTACTTGCTTGCCCCATCTCAAAGAAAAGCATAAAAATGGTAATCCTATTCCCTTGCGAATAAATCTAAGAATAAATGGTCAGTAAATGATAGTGGAAAATAGCTTTATTTTTGATAAATAATAATAATAGGAATAATGGAAATCTTTAAAGGGGATTCAGCTATTGGGCTCAAGTAAATCATGGATGCCTTCATTTATATGCTGATGAATTTAATGCCTTTATGCTTCACATTTTGACGGATTATTTGGATGTCAGCAAAGAAAAAAACAACAACAACCTTCTGTAATTCTGTCTTCAGCAGAGTGGTAAAGTGCATATTTCATTATGTTCCTGGGTAGAACAAAAAAAGAACCACACTTAGCTTCAGAAATCTTGCCTTTCATGTCTGAGACACATTTTAATTTGCATGAAAGCTGTAATAAAGCTATCATGGCTAGAGGATGAAAATATGGGGTTGCTATTGTTTTGTGCCAGAAAGAAGTTTTTTTTTTTTTTTTAAAGGGGAGGGGGGACATGAAACTTCCTGGAAATTTG
The DNA here is from genome assembly GCF_028583425.1 of Eublepharis macularius. Taxonomy (NCBI): domain Eukaryota; kingdom Metazoa; phylum Chordata; class Lepidosauria; order Squamata; family Eublepharidae; genus Eublepharis; species Eublepharis macularius. Next base: position 40,970,068 of record NC_072791.1, read on the forward strand.
AATTAGCTTTTTGCATGCAGACATACCAAGGAAAAATTCATGGCTCCACAAAATTAATGTGAAGACATTTTACAGATGAGACACTGAGGCGGGTGGATAATGATTTTCCTGAGGCCACTGAAAGTGAGACTGCATTTTATGGGTAATTCCAAGGTCCTTTCGACAGGATTTTACAGAAAACATCTATGGGAACTTCTGTTTTTTCCCCTCCTCATTTTCTGTCTGAAAATTATCTTTCCCAAGTTGTTTTTATACCAACAATGGAAAACTTTCCCTGATGGGAACAAAAGCAGAAGAATAAAGGGGATTTTCAGCAGCAAAATGGGGTTCAGGGGAAGCATTTAAAAGCCCATCTGTATTATGCTAGGCTCTCTCGTAAAATCACAGCCCTGGAGGCTACATTGTGAAACATTTTTTTTAAAGTCTGTTAAAAGGAGCACAGAACTATAGATACATTTAAAAAATAAATTAATCAACTATACATAACATGGCACGAGAACAAAAGAAGCACCTTACTAGATCAACCAGGGTACATCTAGTCCAGCATTCTGTTTCTCACGTGGCCATCAAGCTACCCTGGAGGACCAACAAAGGCCGAGGCCTTCCCTGATGCCGTCACTGAGGTTCATGTAGTTCTACCTCACACTGAGTTCAGCGCTCAGTATGGATTTTAATTCAGGGGAATGTTGATGTTACCCTGGGCATTGACTGTTTTTTATTTAGATATTTAAAGCTGCTTGGTGGGAGCCTACACCACTTATTTGAAGTTCCTGTCCTGCCTGCGCAGGAAAGGTGTCTCAGGGCCAAGCTACACATGACGAATGACACTTGAACAGCAAGTGGATTGAGTGGAGGGCAAGTGAACAGGGAGAAATACACTTGCTGTTCAAGTGTTATTCGTCATGTGTAGCTTGGCCCTCAGACTGGTGTGGATTGCTCTATCACCAGCTCATGGGGCTGCTGGTCCCTCTTTCAATCTCTCCCTGTCCCTTGCCAACCTCTTCTGTCCTGCCTGTTTCGTGAAGGCAGGAAGGTGTGTGTTGCACTGCTGTCTGCTGCTGCTGGTTTTGGCCATGAGGGGCAGCTAAGAAGCAGTTGCTGTCCCTTTTGAGCAGGGGGGAACAGGTCCCGCATCATGACTCCCAACCTTTCTGCGAAGGCAGGAAGGTGGGACATGTCCGCTGCCATCAACAGCCCGTGACTCAGTGGGTTTCTCGGCTCATGGCTCTCCAACGGATATTCCCACTCCTGCACCATGATGCAGCCAGTGGCAACCCGTTGTCCTCCTCTCCCCGGCAAAGTCCTGGGCGTTCCCTCTTTCGACCTCTCCCTCTCTGGAACTGCTCTGACCCCTCCCAACCTCTCCTCTCCCGCCCACCCCATCCTTTCTGTGAAGGCAGGAAGGTGGGTGATGCCAACTGCTGCCGCTACTCAGCTCTGATGCTGCTGCTGATTGTGGTATGGCAACACAGCGTGGGGGCCCCTATCTATGGGCTCCTGCTGACCCCTCTGGGTGTGGGGGGGGAATGGGTCCCTCCCACCCTTTCTGTGAAGGTGGGAAGGTGGGTGCTGTACTACTGCCGCTGGTTCTTGGCACGAGGGGTGCCAAGCTTTTGCAGATACGGTTTTGCGGAAAGGTAAAGTGTGCCCCCATCCATGGGCACCTGCTGTTGCCCCAGCGCATGGGGGGAATGGGTTCCGCAACTCACTTCCTTTCCGTGAAGGCGGGAGGTGAGTGGTGTTGCCGGCAGCCTCCAGTTAGACACAGGAGGGGTGGACAAGCCTCTCCAGCAGAAGTCTGCGCAATCCTTCAGGGTGGATGTTGGGGTCGTCCATCCTGGTCATGCTGTGCAATGTGGCCAGGAAGCCTTTGTCCTTTTCTCCATGTCAACTCCCATGTTCCATCTTTTGTCCCCCCTCTCTGGAACTGCTCTGACCCCCCCCCCCAACCACCTCTCCTGTCCTGTCCATCCCATCCTTTCCACGTAGGCAGGAAGGTGGGTGATACTGGTGGGAGCCTACGCTACTCATTTGAAGTGCCTGTCCTGCCTGCGCAGGAAAGGTGTCTCTGAGTGGTGTGGACTGCTGTATCACCACTCAGTAATTGGGGCTGCTGGTCCCTATTTAAACTTCTCCCTGTCTGGAACCACTCTGACCCTTCCCAACCTCTCCTGTCCTGTACATCCAGCCCTTTCTGTCAAGGCAGGAAGATGGGTGCTGCCTGGTGCTGCTGGTTTTGGCCATGAGGGGCAGCTCTGAAGCAGTTGCTGTCAGTCTTCTGAGCAGGGGGGAATGGGTCCCGCAACTCCCGTCCTTTTTGCAAAGGCAGGAAGGTAGGTGATGCGGGGGACAGCCTACAGCTGCACACGTGGGCACCTACCTGTCTACCCACAATTCCCTTTCCTAGGGAAATGATGCCTCCCCCACAAGGGGGGGGGAGGGCGTGATCCACTGCCTCGACGGCCAGCACGTCAGCCTCTGCTTGTTCATGTTAGGGGCGGGCCCCACCTCCCACCCTTGGTTCTTTCCTTCCAACTTTCCAATGATGGGATAACGCAGATAGTAATGTGACCCACCTGTGTCCCCAATATCCCTGAACATGGCATCTGTCTCTCCTGTCAATCCAATTCAGGTATTCCATGTATCCATGCATCCCTCTATCCTATACACCTATCCCATACAGCTATGCACCTGTCTGTTGAGAAACCTATCTATCCCATGCACCTAAACATTCAGTGCTCCATGTCCAGCTGGTGCATTTATGTGGTGACAGCCTCTGCACCACACGTGGTGTGGACAAGAGCATTGGCTCCAATGCCATAATGTCCCCATCTGGTGGACGTGTGTTGGTGTCTTGACTCTGACCCACTAGGGTGTGCGTTTGTGTGTTCAAGGCTTCCACATATGCCATCATGTCTTGCTGGAGGGTTTTCTTTGTAGACTGTTGCTGGGTCATTTGGTTATGCGGTGGCTGCAGGCATGACCCACAATACTGTCTTGGTGGAAAGTTGCCTCGGGGAGGCCTGACAGGCAGGCACATGAGGGGTGCCACTGGCCAGCAGCCAGACCCCCCACCCCCTACAGGTGAGGTGGCCCACCTTCAGGTCCATCACATGGGGCCAATGTGAACTGGGGAGGGTGGCTCCATTTGTATTGAGTGTGAGCTTCCTGGGTGCGTTGAATTTGGGAATGTAAAACTCCGAGATCCATACTGCAATCTTGACCAAGCTTGGGTGATGGCTGGAGGAGAGGCTGCTGCACATTTCCTCTGAATATGGGCTCTCTAAGTGCTAAGGGGGCCGCTCTGGTGCCGACGAACACTGAACACCGAACACGTTCGTTAATGGGACATGTTTGGTTCCGGTCGGCTGTTCGTGTTCATCATCAGCAACGAACAACGAACAGCCTGTTCTGTTTTTTCCCCCTGTTTGTGCCTATGTCTAATTATAGATAGTGCTATGTCAAAGAAGTAACTCAGAGTCCTTGGTAGGAACAGGGACAGGGACTAAACTCTACTCTGTTGAGTATTGTTTGCTGAAATAGATACACACCTACTAGGAAGTATCCATGCAGCTAAACATGTCATGGAAATTAGTTATACTTTGTTTCAAAAAGGCTTCATCTCTGTGCTAAGTTTTATGCTCGTTTTAAATGTTTCTGCTACCATACCCTATTGTATCTCTTTCACTGAATATCCTGACTGTTGTTCATTATTGTACTTTCCTCAGTGAATGGCCTAGCTGTTTATTATATTGTATTTCACTTGCACTGTGCAATCCACCTTGGATCTCAACGAGTAAAGGCAGACTAATAATGATAATGATAATGATAATGATAATGATAATGATAATGATAATGATAATGATAATGATAATGATAATGATAATGATAATGATAACAACAAAAATAACAATAACAATAAATGGTGACTGGTTTGTATATTTAAATATTTACCTGCTGAGTGGAGTAGTCATGCAGCAAGGATGGAGGGGGGGAGTTGAACTCCCCTATATTATGTGTGACTGTGCATGTGCAAAAAGCTGATTGTACTGTGCTGCATAATTAGGAAGGAATACAGTGAAGCAACCTGCTGAACAACCACAAATGGGATGAGGAACAGGCAAACTGATCATTGAAAAATTGGCTCCCTGTTCATAAACAGGATGTGAGCCAAACCAGTGGGTGTTCTTAGTAGAGATGAGAAACTTCCCAGTTATTGAGAATTTACTTAACTACATAACTGAGCAGTGAGGTTCTATTTCTCTTTAAATGTCTTGGAAAGTTCACATCTCACATAGTTATCAGCAAGCGTCTCTTATCTTGCTCTTAATTGGTTCTTTTCCTGGAATCCTAAATATGGAAGCCTTGGGACATATGAAACATGATATAAAAATAAGTGCATTTGAGTAAGTGCAGAGTATCACAAAGTAATCACAACCTACTATGTACCTTTGGTAGTGGGGATAACAGCTTCTACAGCAAAGGGTTTCAAGAAGCTTAGCTCTGATGAAATAATCACTGCTCTCCCCTTTGTCCATGTCATCAGACTTCCTAGTGACTGCTGAGGGGGGGTTGCAACTGCCTCACCTTTCCACTATTTTGATGTGGAACCTGTATGCACCATGCTTTGGAAAGTGCTCTCCCATCTAAGTTAACTAGGAGGTTCCAATCAGTGCAAAACGCTGCAGCTTGGCTGTTATCATGGGCGGGCAGGAGCATGAACATCACTCCCATCCTACAGTCGCTCCATTGGCTACCTATTAGCTACCATGATCAGTTGAAGGTATTGGTTATCATATACAAAGTTCTTTATGGATTTGGTCCAGCATACCTACAGGACTGTCTTCCTCCCTATGTTCTTCCATGACAGCTTCACTCATCTGAACAGGGTCCCTTGCAGGTGCCAGGCTGCACACGGGTGAAGTCAACAGCAGCTTGTATATGGGTTTTCTCAGTAGTGGCCCCTATCCTGTGGAATGACCTACACCTGAGGAGGTCAGGAGAGACCCCAATCTCTTGGCTTTCCGTAAATGATGCAAAACCAAACTATTTTAAAAGGCTTTTTACTCAAATGGGAAGACTGTATTGTAGGGATGGGGTCTCAGATGCTTTGCTAATGAGTTAGGGACCATAGACTTCATCACTATATTGCCTTGCATATTAGCTATTGCTTTAAATATGTACTCTTGTGTACCACCTGTGTTCCATGTTATCTAATGTCAATTCCAGAACTGATTATGTTCTTGTTTCAGTATTTTTTCTACTCTGTATCAGATTCTTGCTAATACTATGTCTTTTAAATTTGAATATATGGCATTGTTTGTGGAAATGTCCTTGATACTGTATTGAAATGTACTTGATACTGATTGTACTAATCTCATACTGTGTAATCCGCCTTGAGTCTCAGTGAGAAAGGCAGACTATAAATGACATAAATAAATAAAATAAAAAATAAATATATGAAGTGCTGCACAAATAGACAAAATATATGTGACACTGGGAGCTCTGCAGTCAGAAATCTTTTCAGTTCCCACTGCCACTAATTGGTTGGCTCTCCCTCCATACCATGTCCCTTTGCCCCAAAGGCTCCACTGTATTTTCCTTCTGATGAGCCGCAGATTCAGCTACAAATGGAAATATCAGAGAACAGAATTCTTCTGTGCGAGCCTTTTTGTTCAGCAAACAAAAGAGATGCCAGGGTTTTGTGGGAAGCCACTTCATCAGGAGCACTAAATAAAAGCAACCTGTAATGGGATTATCTGTAGAAAGTGATGAATCATTGCTACCATTTTCCAAAGTCTAAAATACTTATATGATTTTGGAACTGTCGATATGGATTGTTCAATGTCCCCCTAGCTGTATACACAGGCTATAAATTGCCAGCTTGGGGGCTCATAGCACAGTGACAGCTTCTGCTTTACATGCCGAAGGTTCTAGGTTTAGTGCTTGGTATCTCTGGTTAACAAAGGGTTTAGATAGCAGGGCCTCTGGCCAAACTCTTGCAGAGCTGCTGCCATTTGGAATAAACATAGACTAAAGAAGGCAATAGTTTGGCTCAGTAAAAGTCAGCTTCGTATGTTAAGCTACATAACATGTTTGCAACATTAGAGGTCTTCTATGGGCTCAGTTGCTACACTTTTCTAAAGCAAAGAAAGTTGCCAGCTTTGTATAAGCAATCAGACTTTGGGATTACCAAATAAGCACTCTGGATTTGTAGTGCAGGAAAAGATCCTTTTCCATTTAAAATGTGTTTATAAATATCACTGGAAACTGCAAATGCAAGTTCTATGCTTCTGTTAACAGAGAAGAAAGACTGATCTTGTGATCCATCGTTTGTAAGGAATTTCTGAATGGGGCTGCTTATAAGTGGTGCCCTTTTTATTGAAGTGCATGTAGTTTTATTCTGCCATAAATAAAAGAAACATTATGTACCATTTGGGCATGCTTCTTGTATGCTAAGTGAAATATTTGGAGTAAGTGATGCATTTTTTAAATGGATTTTCCATATTCTCCATCATTCACTCCAAAAATGTTCACGATGTACTATCATCCATCAGGCTAACAGAGAAAGTAGAGCATTATTCCATTCCTGAAATGTTTCAGTGCCCACACATCTTTGGTTCTCATGACTTTCTTATTGTTCAGTCATTTATATCAAAGATGTGTTCACCATTCAGGAAGTGTATTATGCCCCACAGCTGAATGTTACATTCTATAGCATCTTTCATTCAATATCCATCTCCAAACAGTTTCTTGAATAAAATAAAAATAAAAAATGATGTTAACCATGAGTGTCATAGAAAAAAGGGTTTTTTAGATGAAGCAAGTACAATAATTTCCAGAGAGGATATTTTCAAAACAATATATGCCACAACTGGCCAGCTTGGGCAATGTGTACAAGTCAAAGTCCATCCGCGCTTGGATTGTTCATTCTCCCACTTCTTTTGCTTCAACTTTCCTACAAAGGGCAAAATTTTGAAGTGCATCAGAATAATGTGGGAATTAAGTGGTATAGTCCTATGATGGTAAAATGAGTTGTAGTACTTCAAAATGCTGGCTGGTGATCACATTTTGGAACGATCTCTTTAAAAAAAATAACTGTAAGTAGATATCATGCTCAGTGGGAACAGCGATGTTCTAGTACATTGCTTCTTGTACTAATGTTGTTCTTGCAAAGAGTTTGTTAAATGACATCCATAAGCATTCACAACTGGCACAGTACAGTTTTTTTCTTTTGCAGGATCTATCCCACTGATATGAATTCCACATTAGGAGAGTATGTGCCATGTGGTGTGACAAGAAATGTAGTCTATCATACTTCCTTGGTTGAGAAGATTCATTTGGTTTCTGCAATTCTTGTTGAACTAGTGTGGTCAGAAAGACCTGGGTTCAAATCCCTACTCTACCATTAAAAAGTTTCTATGTTGATCTTCAACCAATCATACAACCCTCTCTCAGAGCCAAGCTACAAGTGACGCCTTACACAGGTTGGACACTTGTCAGCTTCCCTCAAGTTCTGATGGGAAATGTAGGCGTCCTGGTTTTACAGCTTGGCTCTCCATTACAGCTGCAAGACCAGGATGCCTACATTTCCCATCAAAACTTGAGGGAAGCTGACAAGTGTCCAACCTGTGTCAGGCGTCACTTGTAGCTTGGCTCTCAGTTTACTTACCTAACAGGAGTGTTACAAGGATAAAATGGTGAAACCAACAGAATAATAAGCCACCCTGAACTCCTTGGAGGAAGGCTGGGATTTTAAAAAATGTGATTTTTAATTCTATTCTGTCACCAGCTCTGCTCCTTACCCAATTTGGGCAGGTACAGTTTTCTAGGACAGGCTGGATGGACCTTTAGATTGGTGATTAATGCTTCTTTGAGTGGAAAGGTGAGCTCATGGTCCTTGAAAGCAGCAACTGTGCAATATATTTTGAACTAAAAGCATCCTCACTGGACTTATATAACCTGGAAACGTAGTAAGGCAATATTTCATTTAGGGGAAAGGTGATGGAGCAGGTCTTGGTGAATCCTTTGCAGGTTCTCTTGAAGGAAACCATTTCTGGATCCATCAGGTCTATGATAGAAACTGTGCAGGTCATAATGGTGGATGACCTTCACTGGAAGATGACCTTCACTGGAAGATCATCCAGTGAAGGGAATGTTAATTTTCCTGGATCTCTTGGGATTTTTTGACCATTTTATTTTTTTGGACCATCTGGAAAGTTTGAGCCAAGCATAACTGCTTATAGTGGTTTCACTCCTGTCTGTTAGAGCAGATAGTTATGTGGAAGGGGCTGCTTTCCTATTATTTTAAATGACCATCTTGTTTGCCAAAGCTGTATCTGTATTCGGAGAAGTGTTCCTGTCAGCAAACAAGTGTATTATGAAAAGCAGGTACATGCTCAACATGTGGGTGATATAGAGACCAAATGGCTGTTGGCTGGATCCGTTGAGTAATTTAGGATGCTCTTTCATAGATGGTACAGCTGGGTTGAAGTGACTAACAGCTGAAGTTCTCATAGTCAATGGCAAAACAAACATAAATGCTTATGGAATGAACTGTAGAACCAAAAATACACATTTATAATGAATTTGATTGTTATCAATATCATATGAGAAGACTTTCATTAATGATGATCATGATAGTGATGGGTTAGATCCTATGGGTTGGATCCAGCCTACATTATACAACGGCAGAATAGAAAATTCCTGTCTTCCCTCCCCACTGCAGCCCAATGATTTCCACAAAATATTCCTTAGGGGACCCTGAGGTATAGCTTAAGGAGGGTCTACAGCAGGAAGGGGAAATTGCCAATTTAGTCTGGATCTAACCCAATGAAGCCGTTCTGCTAAAGGCAGAACTTTCCTCTTGCACAAAGACCTATCCTCTAGTGCAAGGAATTTCATCCAGAGCAACATACCTCTTCATCTGGAACAAGGGTCCTTACACCAGAGAACTATCCCACTATTCATAGAGCAGATTTACAAGATCCAACATAACAATAACAACATGATAGTTTTAGATAGGAAGCTGTGTTGGTCTGCAGTAGAACAGCAGGATTTGAGTCCAGCTTCTTGAGATATCTAAGGAAGGGATCTTTGACTCTTGATAGCTCATACTGCAAAAAACCTTGTTGGTCTCTAAGGTGCCACTGGACTCAAAGCCTGCAATAATAATATGAAAACCCCATTATGCAGGATATTTCATTAGTACAAGAAACTACTGAAATCCTCAATGGAAATTACATATGATCAAACTATGGGCCCAAATGATCAATCATAATATTCTCCTCTGTGAATGCCATTGCAATTAACGGGAACTGTTTGAGAACAGCTGTTCTTGTTTAACAGGGACAATGCAAAAGGAAATAATGAAAACATATTCAAATGAACTCCGAGTCATAGTTTAAACTTCATGTGAATATCACTTTTGAAGTTAATCTTAACAAGGACTTCTTCTGGCAAAAACAATGTGCCTTTGTTGCCTTCAATAAGAACATGATGTGACAGGAACAATTTGTATTGTGCTGTGGAGGTGAAGCCATGTTCTAAATGTCACATGTACCACACTAGGCAGAGAAGAGGGGAAAGGAACCATAGGCAGATGGGGGAAAGAAAGAGAGGAGGGGGGCAGTACATGAGAAAGAGAGAGACAGAAAGGCATAGAGAGACAGAGACCAAAGTTGTTCATAAAACTTTATTCAGAGACTTTCAGTGAAATCCTAAGCAGAGTTACTCCAGTCTACGATCACTGATTTCGACAGGCTTAGACTGGAGTAACTCTGCTTAGGATTTCACTATTATCGTGCATGAGGGGGGCAACAGTTTTTTTAGGGCTCCCAATCCCGTCAATTTTACATTCACATGTTGGGGTGGAGCTGGCTCTTGCAAAGCTACTCTTCACAATTTCAGCTTTCACGTAAAATGTGAAAATAATTAAATACACAGTGATACATGCAAGACAGATAGATGGCGTGTCTACATTAAAGACAAATGGGGAAGAATAGGGGTGAGAAAAGCAGACAAGAGACATTGACTGAGACTATGCATTAGAGACCAGAGAAAGAGACAGTAAGAGAAAATAAGTGTTGGTGTGTGAGTTGTGAACATTTACCAGCCAAAATGCTGACTTTTGGTCTACTCTAGTCAGGGGTCATTTTGCAGAAAAAAAGCTACAGGAACTCAATAGCATAAATAATTAGCATATGCCACACCCCTTGATGGGGCTGAAATGGCCAGGATTTGGCTGCTGCCAGATAGGGGAGTGTTCCCCAACCTGGCAGTGGCCCAATCAGGCCAAAATGGGCCCCAAATGGCTCAAAATGGCTATTTTGGACACTTCGACTGGATCAGGCCAAAAACAGCATAGATTGGGTCAGTGCCAGGCAGGGGAGGGGTCCTCTGCCAGACACTGACCCAATCTTGGTGGTTTTCACCCTGACCCCAACCGAAATGGGCCCCCAAAGGCCAAAAATGGCCATTTGGGGGCCATTTGGGCCTGGATCAGGGCTGAAACAGCTCGTACCTGGTCAGTGCCAGTCAGAGGAAGGTTCACCCACCTGGCACCGACCTGATCCAGGCTGTGCTGACCCTGATACCTGCAGAAATGGGCATGGATTGGGGCCAAAATGGTGGGGACAGGATCAGTGCTGAGCAAGGGAGGCTTCCCCCACCCAGCAGCGACCCAATCCTAGCCATTTTTGCCCAGATCCCGGAAAAAAATGGCCCCAAAGCCCAAACGTTGCCATTTTGGTGCCGTTTCGGTCTGCATTGGGGCCAAAATGGCCGGGATCGGGTCGGTGCCAGGTGAGGGAGGCTTCCTTCACCAAGCACCGACCTGATCCAGGCCATTTTTGCCCTGATATGGGCCATTTTGGCCCCAATCCATGCTGTTTCGGCCCAATCTGGGCCAAAATGGGCTGAAAATGGCCAAAAATGGCCAGTACATTCCCCCTCCAAATGATCCCTGATCTAGTATAGACACATATGTGCGGTTTACAGTGCACTCCTAAAGCAGTATAACATCCTTCAAAGACAACTGACTTCAATGGACTTAGGAAGGTGTAACAGTGTTTAAAAGTTTAAAGTTAGGGTGTAAACACATAGTATGTGCATGTATTTTGGTAGCATTTTCTAACTTTGTCTTCATATGAAACACCCAGTATATTTTAAATGCCATACAAACAAACAAACTGATAAACAAATCAAGAAGTTCTAGATTGAAAGCGTAATTACAACATAGGCCCATTCCACATGGTCAGTTTATGCCGATTCTGATTCCATTCTGCTTCTCTTGATCTCCAGATTTCCGCATGAGGAAAGGAGGTGTGAGATGCAGAATTGACCTTCCCCTGGCTTTCTCCCAACTTTTTTCCATGCATACATAAGGCAACCTTTTTTGAAGCTGCTGTTGAGTCGCCCCTAATGCATCCTATGTGTGTGCAGAATTCTTAGTCTCTAACTGCGTCTCTCTCCCCTCCCCCTTTTCCTTTCCCTAGGCACTGATTGACTGGCCATCTGGTGGAAACCAGCTCTCCACACACTCCCTCATTTATTATTATTATTATTTTAAAGTAAGGGAAGGGTGGTAATGCTGTGGTGGCATTTCTCAAATGGCTACGGAAACTGCTCCATCCCTCCCCAGCTCACCAAACACATTTTTATTTTTTAATCCTCTTCGGCATTAGAAGAAGCTTGAAACAAGCACCAAGCAACTGAGCATCCATTCCTCACCTCGTTTTTTAAAAAAAATAAATAGGGGAGACACTCACAAAGCTGTGACATTTGTGCATTCCCTGATGGCAACCCACATCCCCCACCGATCATTTCTTGAGTTTTCTTTTTTATTTACAACCAGGGCTCATGGTCATGGTTATTTGGAAATGGGGGTGGGAGACTCGTCTCAAGAATCTCCCTTCCCCATCCCAGAACATGGTCATGTGATGTGAGGAGGCCAGTGAAAACTCTATTTTTTGGGGTAGCAGCATTTGTACATTTTGCTCTGGCAAAAAGGCACTCTTTTGCACCAAGCAGACATTCAAACCACATCAGAGCAATCTGCTAGAAGCTAGTGGAACAAGCACTAAAAGTACTTTGTAGGTTCCCCCCAGAACTCTGCTACCAATTGATTCTCCAGAATGTTTTTTAAAAAATTGGTGGGCCCGAGATAGCCCAATCAACAAACACAGGGACAGGAAGAAGGGGGGGGGTGGACACACTGGGTTCCAATACTGCAATGTTATGACACACGCACTGAAATTTTTTTTAAAAGGCCGCTTCAAACAGGCACATCTCAACTCCTGTGGAATAAGTAAGCAGGCACCAAATCACCTTGAGGTCATGCAGTGCAGAATGCCAGAAGCCCAAGCTGATTCAGTGCCGATTGGCGTGAATACTCAGAAGTGCCACCTTAAAGTGTGCCCTGCAAAGTGGACCATAGATGAGAGAAGATTTTGAGTTTTTTTTAAAGTATGTTTTTCTCCCATCTTTCTCAGTCAACTATTGAAAATGAAAAACTTCTACTTTGGTATGCTTGACCAGTGGAAATGTGCATGGAATATCTCTGCTCGCTGTTTTTCACCTCTGTATGCTCACATTCATTTGTGACACTTTGGCTCCAGAACTTTAGTGTAAGATTTGCTAGTTGATAAACATGCAAATAGATCTGAGATGGAAGTAGGGTAATACAAATCACAGTCACACAACTACTTCCCCAAAACAAGGCAAAATAGTGATATTCCTATATGCAGTTCCTATAAAATTGGGGAGGGGGGCTGTCTCCCAGATGATAGCCGACAAGTTCCTCCAAACTGAGTGCATTATGTCTCCTTCTCTCACCTTTCTGACAGTACCTCTCCCATACACACCACCAGCAAAGCAGTTCATTACAAAGTGCAGATGCAGACGTAGGACATATGTAAGATTCATCACCATATCAGGTAAAATAAAATGCTCTCAGTCTAGCTCCTGGCTTGGGAAAATGGAAAATATTCTGACTGACTTTAAAAAATAAATTATGTTGGCTACAATCAAACTGGCCAAATTGCTCCAGTGGCTTTTTTACACTGGAGCCTGGCAACAGTGAGGTGATCTTCTTGTTAGAAGACCTGAAATGACTGCAGACATCCTGCCCTGACCAGGGAGATCCGGAACAGGCTGGCAGAGGTCTAGGAAAACACAGCATCCCTTGCCCTTTCCAATCTGGCTCTCAATGGAGTTGCACAGAACAGGTACAATAATAAAGAACAGCTTTCCCGGAGTGGTTGCCTTGCAGAAGCCTCCAGAATTAAGCGAGTCCAGCTAAAAGGGGAAGCAACCCACTTTGTAGCAGTCAGGGATAATGTGGTGTTGATAGCAGAAGCCTCGCTAATATTGAACAACGCTTGACCTGGGCTGGGCCATCCACTGTAAAGTCCAGCCTTCATTCTCAGAGGAAAGGGAGAGAGAATTGGTTGTTTTGAAAAGCCAAAGTCTAGGGCAAGCGATCGCAGCGCCAAATGCACATGCAAAGCATGAGGGGCACATTATACCAGGAAAAGAGGTTTTGTTTGCATTGCTAGCTCAGAATAGCTCTTGTGGGTTTATTTTGCTTTGCCCTTGAATTTTGTCAGTGTTATCTTTTGCCAAGCAAAGGGCGCCGTTTCTGAGCTGCTCTTCCAGATCTCTCACCAGCAAAAAAAATTTAGGGGCTGATGCAATTATATCAACCCATTTCATTCTTCTGTCTTTCCTCTTCCCTTGTCTTGTAATAGTGTTACTCCCTTCTAAGAATGTATTGCAACAGGCTGTGTCCATATAATCAATGAAACAAATTACTTTGTTCAGCAGTGATCATTTTGATGATGGGATGCATAGGAAGGGAAGGCATATGATGATGAACTCAGTAAGCTTTGTTAAAGTCAGTGAATATAGTGCTGCAGATGTAATGATGATAGGGATCCCATTCCTCCGGTGGGGGCAGGGGATTGCCCACTTTCACTGTCTGCCTCCCGCCTCCACTTACCTGGCCAGTGGAGGAGGAAGGCATGGGAATGGGCCTCCCAGGTGTGCTCACTGATGTCATTGCACCACCCTGAAAGGGCTCTCGTGCTTTGCCACGGGCGGATTTGGGCCCCAGATCCCAAATCAGCCTGCTGTGAAGCACGCGCACACATTCCTGCACCTGGGCAGTGATGTCACCAGAAGTGATGTCATCGTACAGCTGCAGAAGCATGCACATAGTGCATGCAAGTAATCAGTGAAGAGGAGGAGAAGGCTGTGAGAGCCAGGTCTTCCCCCCTCCCGCCTGGAGGGAAAGGGGACCTAGCAACCCTAAGTGATGACCAGGAACACAGCTGGTCTTCAAAGGAAGGTTAGACAGATTCACGCAAGATAGGTTCATCGATGGCTAATAGTCATGGTGAGTATACAGAACCTCCATATTCAGAGGCAGCAGAGTCAACTTCTGGAGAGGGCTGTGGCCTTTATGTCCTGTTTATTCACTCTCTATAGCAAATGGTTGGCCACTGTGTGAAGCAGGGTGTTGGACTAGATGAACTCCTGGTCTAATTCAGCAGGGCTCTTCTTATGTTCTTAAAATTATCCTCTATCTTGCCTATTTCAAAAGGAAAGCACTTGAAAAACCTCTGCATTTGAACAACTATTAGTTTTATACAAGAAAAGAGCCAAGATTTCAGAAAACCAATTTGTATCCTTAAAATTCTTACTTCAAAGCCTCAATAGGATGGTTCAGAGCATGTGATAAAAGTATGGAAACTCTGATATTTACAAAATATTGACTAATTTTACCTTCCATATGGGAACTGAAGGCACAACTTTGCAGAGCTTATGCTGTTGGATTCCTGTTTAATTCATTGTCAGTTATGCTGTGGAATCCAAATCTCTGATGCTGCTTAACATCTGTATGTCCCCATCTCTATGAAACTTATAGGATAGTTTTGGGGTGAGGAGTTCTCCAATATGCCAATAGCATTCAGCATTTTTCTCATTATCAGAACCACATGAAGCGGCCAGGATCCAGAACATTGTTATGGACTAAACAAGGGATTGAGACTTGGTCCGAAAAAGGAGGAGTTACTTATATTTACAAGTCAAGATATCAGAAGGAACAATTCTAGAAAATGAAGTTTAAGGAAGCAAAGGGGCTTTAAAGGTGATTTTAAGGTAGAAAGATTTTGCTATGCACATTAAACTCAAACATCATCAAAAATGGAAATAAATGAGGTAAAGGTTTATTCTCAATACATCTGGATGTGCCTGTTGTGGCAACAAGAAAATATTATTCAGTTTACTTTGAATGAAATGGGAGGGGTTTCCCTAATCTCACTAGAAGTTATCTGAGTCATCCCAGTCACACGAGAAACAATAAACTGATACAGTCATAGTCTGTTGATCTGTGCTGGCCTAGCATTATGTGTGAATGGTAATTCTTGGTGGCAGGTGATTCCTAAACACATGAAATAGCTGTATACATGAGAGGAACAGAATGTTTTCCTCTGGACTTCATCCTCAGGCCCTGCCCAGGTACCAGAATGTTTTATTTCAAGTGGTGCCAACCCTAATAGGAAGGAGGTTTGTTTGTTTGAAAAATCTTCTTGGGTGACTGGTGCAAACTGGGTCCACATGTTTCAAGAACTAAGGTGAGGAAAAACTGGTTCAGTCAGTGAAAACCACCATGTAGTCATTTTCAGCTAGCATGACCCGCCCATAGATAACAGGCCTATCATTCTGACCATGATTGTTCTGGTTAGGAGGAGTGATTAAAGGAACCTTACTTGGTATTTTTCTAAATATGGTCCACCCATTCCTTGAGCAAAGCTTTTCACTACTAAAACAAAGTCTCTCTTAACAGGATATTTTACTAACCATACTGGGAAAGTTCGTTGTATTCCTTAATGGGAATGGGAAAGGTATTGGCTTGATGCCCCCAAACAACAGAAGAACAGTGATGAGAAGATGGTTGTTGGGGGTTTTCCGGGCTGTATTGCCGTGGTCTTGGCATTGTAGTTCCTGACGTTTCGCCAGCAGCTGTGGCTGGCATCTTCAGAGGTGTAGCACCAAAAGACAGAGATCTCTCAGTGTCACAGTGTGGAAAAGATGTAGGTCATTTGTATCTACTCAGGAGGGGTGGGGTTGAGCTGAGTCATTCTGTAAGAGTTTCCCAGGGTGTGGAATGCTAATGGCGGGAGGCTTCACTGTATCCTGAGGAGGTTCTTTTGCATATGGATTGGTGCTTGATGTGCTAATCTCTGTCTTTTGGTGCTACACCTCTGAAGATGCCAGCCACAGCTGCTGGCGAAACGTCAGGAACTACAATGCCAAGACCACGGCAATACAGCCCGGAAAACCCCCAACAACCATCGTTCTCCGGCCGTGAAAGCCTTCGACAATACAGTGATGAGAAGACTGCCTATAAACATTTCCCCTCATAGAACATCCCATAAATTGGTACTTTCCAAAATACAGCCCACATAGGTTCCTTGGATGATGTATTCAGTCTCTAAAACATAAGGCTTTTAAAAGAGAAAAAAGATACCGCTTAACTTGAAGGAACAAAATAAGGGGATATTCCAGCGATCACTTCCTCATGCCTAGGTGTGGATGGTATATATTTCACAAAGTTTCATAGAGAGGCCAACATTAAAAGAAAGTAGAGATTAATTCACTTTTAGTGTCCATTAGGATAATAGGGTGTCAATAATTTCAGGAATGGACAATATTACTAACATTAAAAAGTTGCCAGTTGAAAGTTCTTCCTTCTTGTCAATCAATTGCCTGATGTGCGACCCTCTCTTGGTTTTCACTCTCTCTTGCTTTCCCCTCAATTATGCAAGGGGTGAAAGTGAATTTTCTTATCTATACCAACTCTTTCAGGGGCTCAGAGCAGAAGATAGGAAATGCCATTTTTTACCAGTACTCCATAGCAGCCTGCAGTGGCTTATTTTTTTCACAATGGAAGACATTTGCTGTAACTCCAAAGATTTTCCCAGTGTAATCTCTACTCTCTATAGGTTCATGATACAGTTACAAAGGCCCTGTGGAGACAGCATGTAAACAAAAACATGCAGCATCTCAAAATATAATAATAATTGGAAATGAAGGCAATGGTCCACATGTAATTTGACTCAGGTATAGCAGAAGTACTGTAGAACAGCTAAGAAAGAAGGCAAAATGGAATAGTTATATTAGCACAGCTGAGTGTTAATTGGAAAGCTTGCCAGGTACCAAGCAAACGAAAATCAAATTAAATGGCATTACCAAATGGTCAGAGGCTTTGAAGTGTGCTTTCACAACAGAGTCCTGTCCCTCAAACTTCTGCTATGCTTTGATGGTGCTGGTCTCTGCCCAATGAGCACTCGGCTGCAAGGTTTGTTCTGCTTGATTGGTAATAGGGAGGGCACAGGACTCTTCCACTCCTTTCTGGTCCTCAGGAGCCATGGAGACTGGCATAAGTATGTTCCAGTTAAATGAAAGAATAACAAACTGGACGAGGAGTTTCCTGGCAAATGGAGAAGACCTGGACAGCTTTCACCAATTTCCTAGGAATGGGAGTTGCAGACTTCACTAATTGTACAGCTGAAGTTAAAGTCAATCTATAGTATTGAGTCTAACTCACAACAAATCTGTGAGGTACAGAAGTTTATTATCTCTGTTTTACAGATGGAGACACTGAGAGATTATAAAATTATAGTCACAAAGTGCAGTGCCAGGAGTTTAAAACTTAGACTTCCTGAATTTCATTCCAAGTGAGATGCATAATCTTACAGAGCAAGAAAGTCACTTGGTTTGCTAGCTTGTGGTGAGAGGATATTTCTGGAATTCAAGATTCCCCCTCTTTGTGCTTAAAAAGTTTTCTTTTTTGCTGGGAGATTGCACAGTTTGCGTTCTGGCCAGTGCATGAGAGCAAATTTTCTACACAGTATTTGACTGCCAAAACCCAGAATGACAAAACTGTGCATACAAAAACACATATTATGATAACGTGTGTCCATTCTGAATGAGAAAAAAAATCATTTAAGATAATATCACATAAGGCTGTAAGAAGATAAGAAGCACTCTGCAGGATCAGGCCAGTGGTCCATCTAGTCCAGCATCCTGTTTCCCACAGTGCCCAACCGGCAAAGAGGCCAAGACCCTCTCCAGATGCTGCCTCCGTGTACTGGATTGCAGAGGCTTGCTGAGGTCTCCCTTACTCACCATGGCTAGCAGCCACTGATGAATCTCTTTAATCCCCTATTAAACCCTTCTGTTCTCATGGCCATCATTTTATTCACTAGCAAGGAATCCCACAATTTAAATACTTAATGAGTAAAGAAGTATTTCCTTTTGTCTGTCCTGTACCTATTGTCCATCAACTTCATTGAGTGCCCTTGAGTTCTAGAATTATGGAAAAGGAGACTGGCGTAAGTATGTTCCAGTTAAATGAAAGAATAACAAACTGGACGAGGAGTTTCCTGGCAAATGGAGAAGACCTGAAGAAGACACCTCCTCCTGCTGCACAGCTATCTTTTTTCTGAACTAAGAAGCCCCAGACCTTTCAGCATCTCCTTGTAGGAAGGCTGCTCAAAGCTGCTCCACCCCCTTGGTCATCTTGGTTGTCCTCTTCTGTACTTTTTTCTAGCTCTGCAATGTCCTTTTTATGATATGGCAACCAGAACTATGCACAGTATTCCAAAAGCAGGTGTGCTATTGTTCTATATAAAATTATTACAATATTGCCTGTGTTATTTTCAGTTCCTTTTTCTAATAATCTCCAGCATTGAGTTTGCCTGTTTTACTGCCACCACACATTGAGTTGACATTTTCATCAAGCTATCCAATGTAACCCAAAGATCTTTTTAATAACAGCAACAATAACAACAATAACAATTATTTATTTACTTATGTCATTTATAGTCCGCCTTTCTCACTGAGACTCGACACGGATTACACAGTATGAAATTAGTACAATCAGTATCAAGTACATTTCAATACAGTATGAAGGACATTTCCGTAAACAATGCCATAGGGTAAATAGATACAAGTTCAAAAGACAGGGGGATTCTGCATGATAGAGTTTGTTCAGACTTTCTGAGCAGTCATGCTGCAGTGGAGTCTTACGAATCTACCACTCCCTGATTCCACATAAATGCTGTTGCTTCGCTTTGACATTTCATTTCCCCATGCTCCAAGTCCGTTGTGTGGAATTTGCTCACATAAAAATCAATTTCTAACTGGTTTTTGCGGGGGACGTTGACAGACACGTCTTCTGCATATTTTTTAGATTCCCCCCCCCCAAAAGTTGCTACGTATAAACATTGCATCAAAAAAACACATAGGATAGGTCAGAGCATTTCCCGCCACTATCGTGGCTTGAGTATTAGTTATTGACATTTAGAGGGAAAAATGTTACTGATGACCCTGCTTCTATCTTTCCCGCCTTCTTCGTGAGCGGGTGCGGTGGAGTTAATGGTGTGGTGTTGAGGTCCGCGTGGTGGTTAGTATCAGATCTATCCTGTGAAAATGAGGGTTTGAGCAGTTATACTGTCAGCAATATGCATAAGTCCAGGGTCCCTTTCTCCCTCCATGACACTCCTCGACTGCCATTCGAACGCTTAGTCCCCTCTTTCCCTCTGCCTCAGAAGCTTTCAGCGAGCACGAAGCACAAAATTTGGCGCCTTGAAAAAGGGACCCGTTATTGGACAGCTGTCATCACGTGACATGGGATATGTTTCTGAATGGACATGCAGAAACGTTACAACGCTTTTAATTTTTTTTTTTAAGGAGGGAAACAAAAGGGAAAGGGAAAGGTGGGATGTGGCTTAGAAAATGTGATTGACCAATCAAATTAAGTTGATTTGACGGGCGGGAGAGGAGGCAAGGGTGGGGAGAATGTTGGATAAAGAATTTCACATGATTAAAAACTCTAATCTGCAGCGAATTGACACATAAGTTGGGGTAAACCAGGATGGGGAAAAAAAACAGACAAAACCTGCTGCGACTTCGAAGCTGCTGCTTGTATCACCTTCCTGCGTGTGGAAATGCAAATTAAAATTGAGGTCATTTGGATGCTGAACCACAGAAAACAACTAGTGCGGAATCACCTATAGTATCAGCAAGAATCCAATACAGAGTAGAAAAAATACTGAAGCAGAACATAATCAACTCTAGGACTAACATTAGACGACATGGCGTACAGGGGGTACCTAGGAGTACATATTTAAAGCAGCAGACAATATGTAAGGCAATATAGTGATGAAGTCTATGGTCCCTAACTCATTAGTGAAGCATCTAAGACCTCATCCCTACAATACAGCCCTTCCTTTTGAGTAAAAAGCCTTTTTGAATAGTTCGGTTTTGCCTCATTTATGAAAAGCCAGGAGAGTGGGGGCTCTTCTGACTTCCTCAGGCAGGTCATTCCACAGGATAGGGGCCACCACAGAGAAAGCCCATGTACGAGTTGCTGCTGACTTCACCTGTGTGCAGCCTGGCACCTGCAAGAGACCCTGTTCAGATGAGTGAAGCTGCCATGGAGGAACATAGGGAGGGAGGCAATAACAACGACAGCAATTCTAAACAGGTCTACAAAGAAGTAAGTCCCAATTTTACTCAATGGAACTTACTTTATGGAAAGTATTCTTATGAATGCACCCTTCAGTTGCTTTATATGCACACGCACATATGCATGCACACATGCACACGCACAGACATATTGTGGTTTTGTGGCTGGTTCCATTTCCTGCAGCAGTTGTTTTGTAATTATGCCCACTACCCTGTGTCAGAATTCCAAAAGTGCCTATAGGCTGAAAAGGGTTGGGGACCTCTGCTCTAACCACTACACAACACTGAAGCATCAGCACAATAGGTGGTATCATATCAGCATTTCCACTGGAAAAAAGAGGGGGAAAAGAGACATCTCTTTTTGATGAACAAAAAACCCCCTATACTGGTGATTGTGAGACTCATCTGGACAAAAGCCAATGGCATGGTAGCTACCTGCACTGAAAGAAATCCAGTAGAAAATCTGGTAAGCTCAAACTCACTGGGAACTTATAACACACTGAAAAAAGATTCAGAAGTTCACAAGAGAACAATTGAGAATCCATTGGTTCTACCTTGGAATCAAGACCAGGCAACCCAGAACTATAAAACTGAGGTAGGAATTCAAAGGAGGAGAACTTAGAACCATTTATATTCAACAACAGGCTTCTTTTGTAGTATTTTTCTGTGTGTCTGATGACACATCTGCACATAGCCTTGTAACCTTTGTGCCACTGATCATGGCCCATGCAAATGATTTAATTAAAAAGGGGCTTTTATCTATTTTGCCCAAACAAGAAATTAACAGTATCTGTTAAACGATTATTACTCATTCACATCAAATAGATTCGAACATGAGATTTTTAAATATATATATAAAAGCTTGGATGGGAAGTTGTGGAGCCTGCTGAACTCAGAATATAAAACTACTCCCCCCATAGTTAATTGTTTTTAATTTTGTAATGTAATTATTCTGTCAGTCAAACAGTCTCTTAAATGTTCTTTCCATGGGACCTAAAGAAAAAATTCTTTTAAAAACACTGAAGACTCCAGCTGCGGAAGTGATGGCTGTGGTCTCCCATCAAACTTCATTACAGCCTATTTTATTTCTTATTAATTGTTTGGGCTCAACTGGGATTAGGCTGTTATTGAGATATCCTTAGTTTCACAGGAGCACAACCCCCAAAGGAAGGTTTGTGTAGCAGAGGCAGCCTCAGACTGTGAGAAACTGGCCTTCTCAGGCAGCAGATGTTGGGCACATTAAAGGGGGGAGGGAGATTTTTGTCATTTCTCAAAAACCACAATCTTGTGATGCCTTAAAGACTAACAAATTTATTGTGGCATATGCTTTTTGTGTGGAAGAGTCTACTTATTCCTATGGATATTATGACAATAGGCAAATATGCACCCTCACACACAATGTTGATAAAATAAAAGAGCAGGGAGAGGGAATTGTTAGAAAGAGGAGTTGTTAGAAGGTGAAACCAGAAGGCCCCACAGTCCAAGAGAGAGTGGGGTGAACTGGCTAGAGAGTTAAGCTAGGACTGATGACTCTTCTGCTCAAATGCCAGTGTATGAGCGTAAGGAAGGGATGAGAACACCATGTAAGTAGCCTTGAGCTTCTTAGAAAAAGCAATTTTTTAAAAGATAGGTGAATTATATTATTATGCTAAGCACAAATAGAATAGAATCATAGGGTTGGAAGGGACCTCCAGGATCATCTAGTCCAACCTCCTTCACAATGCAGGAAATTCACAACTACCTCCTCCCCCACCCCCAGTGACTCTTACTGCTTGCCCAGAAGATGGTAAAACACCGTCAGGATCCCTAGCCAAACTGGCCTGGAGAAAACTGCTTCCTGACCCAAAAGTGGTGATCGGCATTACCCTGGGCATATAAAAATAATCTGGTCCCTGTTAATCCACTGCATTCTTTCCATCTTTATATATTCTATTTATACCACAACGCCCAAGCCTATAAAAAGCCTACATTTAGGCCAGGCTTTTGTATGTACACTTCTAAACATGTGGGATTGGGTTGTATATACTGGATAATGCTGACCTAAGTGTCACCATGTGCATGCAATTGTAAAAAAGCGAAGACTATGGGTACGTTTTTTCAAGGTGAACGTAAATTGATTTCTATATGAAATGACATGAGTTATTACTATTCTTTTCTTAACTAGGATGCTATATTGGAGACGTGCTGCTCAGTCATGTGACTGGATATGGTACTGGCTGAGTCATCCAGTAAGTCATGTGACTCACCAGATAAGTCATTCTCTCCTAACCCAAATTACATGACATGGTTTTGTTGAGCATAAAACTTTGTAGGTTGTAACAGCCCTCATCAGGTTAAGGATAAGGATCAGCCTGCCCCTGCCGCTCCCCACTGCTCTGGCAGCCCACCTGTCCCTCTTCCCCCTGGCTCAGGCAGAGGGAGTGAAGAGGAGCATCTCCCATTCCCCCTCCCCTGTCTGGCCACTTGCCCACTAGCCATCTGTGGGCCAAACTACAAGTGATGAATGACACTTGAATGGCAAGTGTATTTTTCCCTGTTCACTTGCCCTCCACTTGCTCGCCATTCAATCCACTAGCCGTTCAAGTGTCATTCATCACTTGTAACTTGGCCCTGAGAAGAGGTGTAGGTAGTGGAGCTGGCATCACTGGCAGTAATGTCCAGGTGTGCCACTAACCTGCCTGGTTCCTCCTCCTTACCCGCCGCCGCCCCCTTTCCTCACTGCTTAGTGTGCTGTCTGCACTTGCACAGACAATGTTCCTCTCTTTTGATGGAATTTTCCTGCCCCCCTTCATTTTTGTTAAGTGCTGATATTTTTCTGCAAAGTTTGGGGGTACGTCAGATCTGCAGGAAAATACTTTGTGTGTCTACATGGCCCTGATCTCTGGATTTAAGTATCTACAGTTGGAGCCATATTGATTAGATATATTCAAAAGTTTTAGAACACTTGCTGGTTACGTAGAGGTACATTTGAGGTTTTAAAATTAAATGATACATATAGATCAGGAGCACACAAAGCACATAGATCTGGGGTGGTGGGGTTGCACATTTCCCCCATACAATTCAATATACAGCACAATGATTGTAGGAAATACACCAACATCTCCAAAGCTACCAGCTACTCAGGCCTCAAATAAGTTGGATGCATGAATTAGCATTCCACTTAATTCTGGAAAGGTGCCCTATGAAATTTAGAAATAAACACAGAACAGGAATACCAACTCAATCCCTCCCCTTACCGATGAAATGACTTCCTCACAAAGCTACAATAGTTTATAAAGGATCGCATTAACAGTGGAAAATGAACTCCCATTCAATGCAATCCAATTACAAAATTGCTTCAAGACTAGCAACTATTAGGGTTGCCAACATCCAGATAGGGCCTGGAGATTCCCTGAAATTGCAACTGATTCCCAGATGACAGAGATCAGCTCCCCTGGAGAGAATGGCTGCTTTGGAGGGTGGACTCTATGGTATTAAACCCCACGGAGTTCCTTCTCTTCCCCAAACCCTGCTCTTCACAGGCTCCACCCCCCCCCCAAATCTCCAGGAATTTCCCAACCCAGGGTTGGCAACCCTAGCTACTATACATTTATTCTTATAGGTTTTATTTTTCCTTGCAAGGTCTCACAGATTTCTCTTAGTAAGTAACAGAGCTGACCTAAACAAATCTATGATGGCAAGTGGGAAAAAAGGAGTCTTGCACTCACTATGTGAAGCTGCAGAAAGTCAGTAAGGCCAGGGGCACTGTCAATCTGAACCAAGATGCCATCTTTCACCGTTGTGCTGAACCCGACTGCTAGGCGGTCCGTCCTCATGCTGGGTCTGTCATTTGCTGGCCAGGTGTAGAGGATGAGGCCTCCACTTTTCCCAAAGATATACGTGGCACCAGCGATTGTTGGTGATCTAAACAAAACAGTAAATAATCCAGTCAGAGTGGGAATGAAAACTGGAAACATATGATAAATAGTGTATGCAAACATAAATCATTATAGAATGACTGTTCAAAGCACTACTAGGATGATCTCAGGCTTGCTCACTATGTACATATTTTCTACGTTCCAGCATTGAGCTAGCTGTTCCTGGTATCTTGTCCCGGTCCTTGTCCTTTGCTGGCTACAGCTGATCTACTGACCTACATACAACATTGAGTTAGGAAATGTGATGCAGGGCTGCAAAGAGGTCCCTATTCAACTTCAGCGGGGTGGTGGTGGTGGTGGTGGTGGTGTGTGTGTGTGTGAAAGAGAGAGAAAGAGAATAGTTTTAGCCCTGAACTTGCAATTGTGTAATCTTGGATGTGGGTGTTGATTAGGAAGATTGAAGCTCATTTTGCTGCTCACGTCCTTGGGCCAGTTATTCTCAGTCTGTCCCACCATACAGAAAGATCACAAGATAACATCCCTCTCTTTTATTTCTTTTTATAGTCATCTATGTTTTTGTTTGAGTGGAGCCAGGGCACAGCAGTAGAGCATCTGCTTTGCACATAGAGGGTCCCATTTTTAACCTCTGGCATTTCCAGTGAAAAGGTTCAGATAGGAGGTGATGGGAAAAGACCTTGACCAGAGACCCTGGAGAGCTATTGGCAGTCAGACCAGAGTCCCACTCGGTATACGGCTGCTTGATCTGTTCAGGTCTGTGCTTTCCCCCCGTTCTTCCTGTCTTTAGGTATGAACTTGGGTGTGGCCAGAAGTGTGGGTGTGGCCTGTGAGTAGACATGGGCACGAACAGAAAAAAAACCAAATATGGTGTTCATTGTTCATTGCCATCCATGAGCAATGAACGACAACACCGACGAACATGATCCTGTCATCAACATGTTCGTTGTTTGTTATTCGTGGGGGCCAGAAGGCTCTCCTCCAGCCATCAATATCCCTACTGCACCACTCCCAGAAACCCTACCTGAGCAGGCAGCAGGAAATGTACCAATAATAAATAATAGCTTGACCCCAGAGCCTGGCAGCAGCCCCGGAACCTGAAGGGGTAGATATCTACCCCACCACACACAAAGAAAATTCAAGCTCCAATGCACTCATCCTGTCTCTCTAACAGCAGCTGTCTCTCCCTGAAAGCCAGAGCTGGGAGCCCCCCTCCTCCCTGGTCTTTTCCTCTTGTAACAAATTTGGAGCTCCAGTCCACACTTGGAAGGAAGACCTGCCTATCAAGCTAAATTGGGCTTAGACTGGAGTTTCCAGGGCAACAGCAGGAGTTCAAACAGAGTTCAGACAATCCCTGCCTGAGTTGCCATGGGAATTGATTGCAGGTGCCAGACTGTCTGGCTTGATGAACAGCAATGAACAGCAACAAAGGAGGCTTGCAATGACTACCTGTTCATTTAGAATGGGGCCTCATGGACAGCTTGTTCGTGAACAGCAGATTGGGCTGTTTGTGGGGTTTTTTTAGCTCGTATTGCTGTTCATGCCCATCTACCTGTGAGCAGAGGGGCATCATTACTACCAGTTGCAACACCTAAGAGCTGAACTGCACATTACTTTTTTAATGAGTAAGATCTGGGTTCTCTGGACCCAACTCATTTTCCTTGCAACCGCACAGCAGTTTCAGGGAAATGCTTTTTAAAAAAGGACCACAGGGACCTAATTCAGCTTAGAACTCTGGTGAGGGGGCACCTGTATTCCTCCGGTTGCTTTTTCCTGAGCCAAAACGGCCAGGGGTGGAGTTATTTGCCCCACTTCGGAGCTCTGCATGCAGCATTCCATGTACATGCTGCTCCAAAATGGGCATTACAAATCCTTCCCCAGGGTTTTTCACTTAGAAGAACAAAATGGGGGGAAGGAAGGAAGGACACCCTCCTTCCTCACACACAACAGTTCTGAGCCAAATTGGGTCCTGCAGGCCTTTAAACGGCAGTTCCCCGCAGCTGCTGAGTGGCTACAGCATTTAGTTCAGCCGCACGTTGTGCTCCCACTGCCTGCCATTTCAGGTACAATCTTCAATATGGCCAGAGGTGCAAGCCAAAGGGCAAGAGTCATTTAGTTCTTGGCCCTTATCCTATGTCCTTGAATGAGTTGTACCTTTGGCTTCAAGACTGGCTTGAGTTGTAGTTGGGGTTACCTTCTGTTTTCTTTATTTAAGTTGCATGTTTTTTCCTACAGTATTTTTTTCTGTATTTATTAATATTGTAAGACACTTTGGGTTCTATTGGTGAAAAATCAGCAAATATATAAACCAAGTAATATGTGTTCATTGCACCATAGACACATTTAAGTTGTTTGTACAAATTGTAGGGCTTTTATACTCAATGCATATGCATAGTATATGTTGCTTATGCTTATTTATTGATGCCCAATGAAAAATGTGTACCTTTTGCAGAAAGTAACTGCAAAAATACAGAAAATGGCACAAAAATAAAGAATCATGGTTTGTTCACACAAAAGGGGATTTTTGAAAAGGGGGATTTTGGGCTGCAAACAGTGGAGCTGAGAAATTTGGAATCATCCCTAGAAACTATGCATTTGCAGTAACACCAGCTTATTTTACAATGCAAGACGACAAACATAGCTTGTTGATGGCAATTGCTGCTAACTTCTTTCCAAGCAGAAGTTTGTTGGCGTCAAGTAGTTGTATTGTTTCTACTCCATTCAGTTTACTCTCTTTTGCCAAAATGACTTTTTGACTTTCCTTTTTCTCAATGGGAAGGGAAATGGTGTCGAAAGGCATAGAAGCCAGTTTCAGCGATGGACTTTCTCAAGCTGAGGGCAGAATCATCGTGCTGGCTTGCTTCTCCATCTTGGCCCTGAGTCATATTGATTTTTTAAAAAAAGACCTCACTTGATCCAGGACTTAGCAATTATCTGCACTTGATTTACCAGACAAAGATAAAATCCTTACAAGGCAGACTGGTGCCAAGCTGGCACGTGGTTTCATTATCAATAGAAAACTATGGAGCAGCAAGCATGTTTTGCTTTCTGAACTCCGTTCCTCGCCAATAAAGCATCAAAATGCAAAGCAAAAGGGTAAAATGTTAATGTTGGCCTTTTAAAAAAACCTTCCTTATAACAGTAGTTCCTCAGTCCATCTAGAGGTTTTGTATTGGTTGTGGGCTGTTTCTAAAGGGTAGGAGGAGGAAGAGTATGTAGCCCCACCCCTCTTCGCTCCCTGCTTCTCCAGCTATGTACTCACTGTAACTGCTTGATACATAATAGGGAGAAAAACAGCCCAGAACATGAGGGAGCCTTGAGGCGCAAAGTGAACCCTGGAGTCCTTCATATCATTAAAGAGGACTCAATGTGGCATTCTCACACAAGGCTGCTGAGTCAGAAGCAGCCCATAAGTTTATTTTACACGGTTTGGGCCTGGCTTGGGCTGCTACCCAGTGCAACTGGAAGCTTTCCAGGGGCCTGCTGTACTAAGCTGGATGGATTAGGTCCACTCTCACTGGCTTGGATCCTATGCTGCCTTTCTGCTTGCAAGTAGGCAGTTTTCCTTGCGGAAGAGGGGGAGTGCAATTTTTTGCTGATTCTCCCCTCTCACTGTAGTCTCCTATTTCAACCTCCATTATGTTCTTAAGACTACACTGACCCAAAGAGGAATGATTGGGGAGTGAGGGCCAAGCTACACATGACGAATGACACTTGAATGGCAAGTGTATTTCTCCCTGTTCACTTGCCCTCCGCTCAATCCACTTGCCGTTCAAGTGTCATTCGTCATGTGTAGCTTGGCCCTATGGCTTCTCCCTCGCCAGCACCCCCACCTGATTGTCTGTATGTCATCCTGCCATCTCCTTAGGCAGTTGTCCTCCAGCCTCAGATGGGAAGGGAAGGGGACTGCACCACCATGTTCCTTCTCCTGCCCTGGGAATGGCAGCACAATTCAACTACCTCTCCCTGCAATTCTTCCTCCACCTTCACAGGAACCTGCCTTTAAAGGATTCCCCTCACCCTACCTCCCCGGATTTTCTTCCAATTATCACCCAGCCTCCCTGAGTGGCCCTTCTCCCGGCCTATCTGATGGGAGAGCTGGGGAGACAGCAATCTCCTGGCCCCACCCACTCCATCTCAGCCCAGGGTGGGGCATTTGTTCTGTTCTTTGCCTCACTTGCCCCTGCTGCTTCTGAATCCTCTCCAGTGGCTCCCTTGGTAGCCTGAGGGCTGTGCTTATCCAGCTTTTGCTGCCGACATGCTCCTGTGAGGTTGAGCTGCCTGGGCAACTGCAGAAGGGTGAGTCAGCTGGGCGGCTGGAGGTTGTTGCCCAGGGTTGTACCTGGGCATCAACTGCTGCTGTCCCAATGGTGAAGGTAGCCTGAGGCACCTGCAGCTGAGATATTGACAGAGGTGGCACTGCAGGCCTGAGGAGGGCTTGGGTGATGGACATGAGGCTGGCATCGCTGGACATGGGGGGGGGGCACAGATGACACAGTGGGAGAGGGAGAGGCAGGAAAGTTATCATTTGTGCCACGACACTCTGTTTATGCTGCACAGGATCTGAGCCACTTAATTTGTTTATATCACATATTAACTGTATTATAGCCAATAAAACAAAATGTAAACAGCAAGCAGGCATATTGTCGAAGGCTTTCATGGCCGGAGAACGATGGTTGTTGTGGATTTTCCGGGCTGTATAGCCGTGGTCTTGGCATTGTCGGTCATTTCGCCAGCAGCTGTGGATGGCATCTTCAGAGGTGTAGCACCAAAAGACAGAGATCTCTCAGTGTCACAGCAAGCAGGCAGTTTCCCCATTACAAAACAGATTTTACTAATATCTAGGTAAATTATAATAACTAGTCACCACCATCTTCTGTGGCTGCCATAAGGGAAGGGCTGCATACATTTGCTGTCAGGTTGCAATCGACTTATGGCAACCCCAGCAGGGGTTTTTCAAGGCGAGTGAGAAGCAGAGGTGGTTTGCCATTGTCTTCCTTTCTGGAGTCCTCTTTGGTGGTCCCCCAGCCAAGCACCAACCTGCTTAGCTTCTGTGATCTGATGAGACTGGGCTATACTATGCATTGCTGACTTCCCTCCTAGGATTAGCAGGATAAAAATAAAATTCTGGCATCCTTCATCACCCTAAGGTCCAATGGAGCTGTTGGATCTTGTGCTTGTCTTCCACTAAGTCTATCTTCAACAGAGAAATATTTTTTTCCAAAAGAGAAATTACTTTTTCTGAAAGCAAAAGGCTTCCTTTGGTGAAGCAAAGGTTTCCTTTGCCAAAGGAAGTCTTTCACCATTGGAAGAAACTTGATGAAAGGGACTCATCGGACCCTACTTTTTGTCTAGGGCCTGTAGGGGCTCTTGGAAGTCTTGTCACCTTGGAAACAACTCTTAAGATGCAAAGGACTCTGGGGAAACACCAGTTTCATGCACCCTGCCCTTTTAAGGCCATCTTTTAACTCACTCTTTCTCCTTGCTTCTTGAGGAGGGATAAGTCAGTGGTGACAGGCAGTGAAAAGAGCTGTGGGGATGCAAATGGCACTCCCCAAGGAGCCAGATTTGGCTTCTGGGCTTCCAGTTGCTGAACTAGATTTAGAGGAGTTAGCCGTGTTAGTCTGTAGTAGCAAAATAGTAAAGAGTCCAGTAGCACCTTTAACCATAACCAACTTTATTGTAGCATAAGCTTTGAAAAGCCACAACACTCTTTGTCAGATGCATGCATCTGACAAAGAGCTGTGGCTCTTGAAAACTTATGCTACAATAATTTAATTTAATTTTTTTAATTTATTGGATTTATACTCCACCCTCCCCACATCAGCGGGCTCAGGGCGGATAACAACACAATTTAAAACAGATTTAACTATGATTAAAATGATAAAAATACTACATCTTATCATTAAAATTACATTTATATAAATATTAGAGAGAGAGAGAGAGAGAGAGAGAGAGAGAGAGAGAGAGAGAGAGAGAGCACATAATTTGATTTGGACATTCCATACAGCAGTTCTTCCCAGAACAAAAATATAAAAAGATGGACAATGACATTGCATGGGAGGGCATATGGTTTAACCCCCCCATCTGGGGGGGGGGCACCGCCTAGCATCCACCATATGCCTGGAAGAACAACTCTGTCTTACAGGCCCGGCAAAATGTTAACAAGTCTTGCTGGGCCCTGGTCTCATGAGACAGAGCGTTCCACCCGGCTGGGTCCAGGACTGAGAAGGTCCTGGCCCTGGTCGATGCCATGCATCTGACAAAGAGATGCTGCATCTGACAAAGAGACCTGCGGCTTTTGAAAACTTATGCTACAATAATTTAATTTAATTTTTTTAATTTATTGGATTTATACTCCACCCTCCCCACATCAGCGGGCTCAGGGCGGATAACAACACAATTTAAAACAGATTTAACTATGATTAAAATGATAAAAATACTACATCTTATCATTAAAATTACATTTATATAAATATTAGAGAGAGAGAGAGAGAGAGAGAGAGAGAGAGAGCACATAATTTGATTTGGACATTCCATACAGCAGTTCTTCCCAGAACAAAAATATAAAAAGATGGACAATGACATTGCATGGGAGGGCATATGGTTTAACCCCCCCATCTGGGGGGGGCACCGCCTAGCATCCACCATATGCCTGGAAGAACAACTCTGTCTTACAGGCCCGGCAAAATGTTAACAAGTCTTGCTGGGCCCTGGTCTCATGAGACAGAGCGTTCCACCCGGCTGGGTCCAGGACTGAGAAGGCCCTGGCCCTGGCCAATGCCAGGTGGGCCTCCCTAGGGCCAGGGATCTTTAATAGATGTTTATTACATGAACGAAGGGTCCTCTGGGGCTCATATAGGGAGAGACGGTCCCGCAGATATGTTGGTCCCAGTCCGCATAGGGCTTTATAAGTTAGTACCAAAACCTTGAACCTGATTCAGTACTCCACCAGCAACCAATGAAGGTGGCACAACACCGGTGTAATATGCCCCCATACCGGTGCTCCGACGATGACCCACACTGCTGCATTCTGTACCAGTTGTAACCGCTGGATCAGGTTCATGGGAAGCCCAGTGTAGAGTGTGTTACAGTAGTCCAGCCTAGAGGTGACCATTGCTTGGACCACTGTAGTCAAGTCGCGGGATGATAGATAGGGGGCAAGTTGCCTGGCTTGTTGAAGATAGTAAAAAGAAGACCTGGCAACCGCAGTGATCTGATCCTCCATCTTCAGGGAGGGATCAAAAATCACCCCCAGGCTCCTAACTCTCGGGGCCAGTGTAAGCATTGCCTCATCGAGCGTACGAAGCCGGGGTCCCGAAACCATCCCTCCATGACTCAAGTACATGATCTCCATCTTCGTAGGGTTCAGCTTCAGCTGACTTTGTCTCAACCATCCAGTCACAGCCTCAAAAGCACGCTCCAGGACACCCGGTGTCGATCCAGGCTGGCCGTCCAACAACCGATAAAGCTGGGTGTCATCCGCATATTGGTGACACCCAAGCCCGAAACTCCACACCAGCTGGGCGAGGGGGCACATATAGATATTAAATTATAATGGGGAGAGTATCGCTCCCTGCGGCACACCACATACTAGTGGCCTACGGGACGATAACCTCTCCCCAAGCACCACCCTCTGTCCCCGATCATGGAGAAAGGAGATTAGCCACTGCAATGCTGTCCCCTGTATCCCCACATCAGCGAGGCGGTGGGTCAAAAGATCATAATCGACCATATCAAATGCTGCTGACAGATCCAATAAAATCAGCAGTGCCGATCCGCCCCTATCCAGATGCCTGCGGAGATTGTGAGGGCGACCAGCAGTGTCTTGACCCCATATCCTGGGCGGAAACCAGACTGGAAGGGATCTAGGGCCGAGGTCTCCTTCAGGAAACTCTGCAGTTGCTCCTCCACTGCCCGCTCGCTCACCTTACCCAGAAACGGGAGGTTCAAGACCGGGTGGTAACTGAGCAGATTGGCGGGGTCTAATTATGGTTTCTTCAAAAGAGGCCATACCACAGCCTCCTTTAGTGCCCTAGGAAAATCTCCAGAGCTTAAGGACAAGTTTACAATCACCTCTAAGAAATCCCATAGTCCGTCAACATTGGCTTTTACCAGCCATGACGGACACGGGTCCAGGGGGCATGTGGTAGGCCATACCACCTGCAGGATCCTGTCCACCTCTTCCCCCCAAAGGGGGCCAAAACGATTAAATATACACCCCGAAGACAGCCATGTGGCCTCTAGTTCACGTACCGTATCAACTGTGGCTGGTAAATCACAGCAGAGAGACAAGATCTTATCAGCAGCAAAGCTCGCAAAAGCCTCATAGCTTATCTCCGAATTCGAATTTTGGGTGTCTCCGCCTAATTGGGAGACCAATGAGTGAAGCACATTAAACAGTTTAGCCGGGCATGAGCTAGCTGATGCAATGGAAGCCGCATAGTATTCCTTCTTCACAGCTTTCACCACCATCTCATAGGATCTCATAAACAACCTATAGGATATTCTTGCTTCCTCGTCACGAGATCACCGCCACACGCACTCAAG
The DNA here is from genome assembly GCF_028583425.1 of Eublepharis macularius. NCBI lineage: Eukaryota > Metazoa > Chordata > Lepidosauria > Squamata > Eublepharidae > Eublepharis > Eublepharis macularius. Next base: position 41,003,025 of record NC_072791.1, read on the forward strand.
TCATCTTAGTTCCTGTTTCTGTCGCTGTAGCTCCTCCGTATACCAAGGAGCTTGGCAATTTCGGCAATGAAGAGGACAACAGGGAGGTATTTCATCGATGGCCTCGGAAAGCCAGACTTGCCAGTTCTCCTCTAGCTCATCTAATGAACTGCTGTGGAGCATCAGTTCCCGCAGGGCATTCTAGAAACCAATTGGATCCATAAGTCTCTGCGGGCGAGCACAAATTTGCTCACTGCCCTTGCGGGGGGGGGGGGGGGCTGACACACCCAGCCAAGCCTCCAGGACTGCATGGTCTGACCATGGCACTGGCTCTATTCTATACAGAACCACATCCAATCCCACCCCGAAGATCAAATCTAGCGTGTGGCCCGTTTCATGTGTGGGTGCCGATACAAACTGGGAAAGTCCCAGTGTTGCCATGGCTGACACCAGGTCCGCAGCCTGTACAGAGGCGGCATCATTAGCATGGATGTTGAAATCCCCCAGCACTATCAGCCTGGGGTACTCCAAGGCCCACCCCGCAACCACCTCCAACAGGCGCAGCAGGGCACCTGCTGGTGCGCTAAGCGGTCGGTACACCAGACAGCCAAACTTTCCTTGGCATTCCACACCAGGCCCACACAATCAATGCCAGAGATCTTCGGGATGCGAAGTGGCCTGAGGGAGAATCCCTCCCGGATGAGGATTGCCACCCCACCCCCGGGGGGGGGGGTCAGTTCACCCAGAGTTGCTTAAAGGTGCTACTGGACTCTTTACTATTTTGAGCTAGATTTGAATTTCACAGCCCAAAGAGGGCTTTTGCCCAATAGGGCTTCTGATTGGCCTTTGAAGACTTGATTGTCTATGAAGATTTTTAAAAATGTTGCTGTAACAACAGCTGCCACGACACCACAAGTATCTTCACTGTGCGACTGATGGTAAGCTGTATGTATTAAAGGAAATATTTTAAAACACTATAATTTAAAAGGAATTTTGTTAAAAAACACTTCTACCTGAAATGCTGAAGATTTATTATTTGAGTTATACATGACCTTATTCCCTGACATTTTGTGATTGGCTTCACCTCTTGCAAAAGTAGGGATCCTAGGTCCCACAGTGGGAGCAGTAAATCCCTCGCTCTCACCCTCTGTCCCCCACCATCATTCATCTGGCCAGCTGGGGGGAGAGGTGGGGGAGTAGGCCTCCTGGTCACACTCATGGGGTGGTGCAACATCACTCCTGAGAGTGACATCATCGCACCGCCCCAGGAGTGCTCCCGCACTTCGTAGCAGGCCAATTTGGGCCCCAAATGGGTTGAATTGGGCCCGCTTGGGGCCCAAATCAACCCGCTGCAAAGTGTGGGAGTATTTCTGGCCCCTGTGTGATCCTGGAAGTGACATCATCACGCTGTCCAGGGGACACGCACATGCAAAGATGTTAGAAAAAGTGAGTGCTGGGTCCCTCCCCTCCCACTGGGAAGGTAAGGGGACCTGGCAACCCTATGCAGAAGCCATTTTTATTGTTGACTCTTCCTCCTGAAGCAGTCATTGTGTGGTTAAGCCCCCACCCTGTGTCAGAATTCCAAATGTGTCCACAGGGTCAAAGAGGTTGGGGACCTCTGGTGTAGATAATAACAACAACAACAACAACAACAACAACAACAACAACAACATTCGATTTATATACTGCTCTTCAGGACAACTTAATGCCCACTCAGAGCGGTTTACAAAGTATGTCATTATTATCCCCACAACAAAACACCCTGTGAGGTGGGTGGGGCCGAGAGAGCTCCTAGAAGCTGTGACTGGCCCAAGGTCACCCATCTGGCTTCAAGTGGAGGAGTAGGGAATCAAACTCAGTTCTCCAGATTAGAGTCCCACACTCTTAACCACTACACCAATATGTTCCAACATATTTTTGCTCAAAGTATAGATGAGTCAGACTGATTGGCTCACTTTACTGTACTCTCCCAATGGTTGGTGCTAGCCTGAAAGGAAATGGCCCCGCTGATGGTATGCTTCAAAGGAACATTAGATTGAGTTCCAGGAGTAATATGTTCTATTAAGTAAGCTGAATCTTGCATACCTGTGGTGCTATTGTGAAGATATTCACTAACGAAAAAACTTTGATGTCGAATTTCAATATTATAGTCCTCTTAACACTCATCAACGTTCAAGAAGATTTGAAGTAATAGTCTTACAGAGCTTTATACTAAAATTGCTCCCCAAACAGTCATTTTCAGGATTTTGGTTTATACTTCTTCCTTTATTATTATATCTTATTTACCTATGTGTTGGAAAATTAGCTTTTAAGCATTCTTAACCATGGGTCTTCTAAAAGTCTTCAATAAACCAAAGATGCAAAGTTCCCACTAAATTCAACAAGCCTTTAAAAACATCATTCCTCTTATTGTGGCATGTAATAAATAAGGTTGGTATGTCATATCGGAAAGACATGATACTACATAATTATTGTTCATTAGTCCTTTTAAAATATGTTTATTTATTTTCCTAAAATTTAACATGGTTAAACATTCAGCACTTTAGTGCTTAGACAATGAGAGAAGCTCATTTTTGGTTTTTTATAAAATAAGCCACAGCAAAACATTAATAATGATTTTGCTGATATTTTATTACTTATTGGGTGCCACAAGAGAATTCACTGCTAAACAAACTCTGCTGCTACCATTGAGATGATTCCCAGACTTAAAATTAGGTGTGTGGTTAAGTTGCTTGCTGAATTAGGACTATTGGTGTTGATTTTACTAAACGGATCCAAATTGATGGAAAATTCTGGGTCAATTGTAACTTCTTTTGCCAGGGGGGCGGGTGGAGGTGGGGTGGGGTACGAAAACAGAACCTATTTAGAACTATATAATAAAAAAAATGTAATCTCTGATATTTCATTTGAGGAAAAAAAGATAATTTTGAATCATAACCAGAAAATAAATATTTTGGGTCTCAAGAGGACTGTCAACCTCAAAAATTACTGACATGCTGTGTATTTTGAATATTTTAAAGCAAACTTTAGGAAGAGGAGTTGAGTATAGACAGAGAGAACTCTGTCTGGATAGAAAACATCTGCTTTAACTCACATTATTACCTGTCTTGCTAATTGCAAAAGGAATTTCAGCTGGCCTGGGTTACAGGTCACATAGGAATAGAGTTGCCACTCTAGCATAATACTGTATTGCTTGTGGTCTCCCTTCCCCTAATTAAAGATGCACTCCTTCCAATGGATATAGCCTGTTTTATTGCTTAAAATGAAGGCAGTGTTTATTCTTACGGTGGTGGTAACAAGCGACCTTTCTCTTTTTGCCCATCATGAAACTACACATAGCAGATCTCAGACAACCTTAGTAAGGCTTGTGGTAGTTTGTCTATACAACTCGCAGTAAATAGTCTCATCATTAAACTGCATAACTTGAATGATATTAATTAGTGCAGCCAATATCATAATAAAGTTATTTTACAGTTGTTACCATAACTTTCTGATCCTTGACGCTCTCGGGGCTGCTTCTGATTTTAGTTTTAATGGGGTTGCCATGCCCAATTAAATGGATGCTTTTTGCATCCATCAGCTAATCATATTCTCAAACTTGCTGCCTGTTTAGATCACAATGAATCTATAGTTTCTTCCTGAGAAGTGGATAATCTACCAAGATAGTGGAAACCATGTGTTATTATTTGGCACGCAAGTAAATACTTTTAGAAATGAGGCTATTTCTCAAGATCAGATTCAGCTTCCTTAGGATTTCAGAACCCCATGTTTCTAGCCCATATTAAGTAAACCATCTATGGGTCGCACTACAAGTGACAAATGACACTTGCCTGGCAAGTGAACAGACTCACGTGTATTCCTCCCTGTTCACTTGCCATTCACTTGTGCTCCATTTGATCAAGTGGACAGCAAGTGAATGACAAGTGAACAGGGAGGAATACACGTGAGACTGTTCACTTGCCAGGCAAGTGTCATTTGTCACTTGTAGTGCAACCCTAACTGTTCCATGACCCATTCCTTTATAAATTCCACAGTTGATGGGAACAATACTTGCTTGAGACATTATGATGGTTTGAACTGTTCTCTGAAGCAATGAATGAATTGCTTCAAAGAGGCAGAGATGGCAAAGCATCTTCTGGGCATGGAGCTGGGGGTCACTGGGGCAGTTAGGGGGTAGTTGTGAATTTCCTGCATTGTGCAGGGGGTTGGACTAGATGACCCTAGCAGTCTTCCAACCCTATGATTCTATGATTCTAATCAATTTATTGTTTTTGGCCATAGGCCATCACAAAATTACAGAAATCATGCTAAATAATGTAGCTTTCCGAATAAAACTAATAAAAATGCCCAAGAATCACCTCCAACCTGCATCATGGGGCCCACTTTTAATTTTTTACTCTTAAAATTTATATTCCCCCTCCCCCTTTTCTCTCACTCTCCATTTCTTCTCCTGTTCTCTGTTTTTATTTTAATTCTGTTCCATTTTTCTGTTTCTGGCTTTCCAGCTCTCTCTCTTAAAAAGCGTAAATAGTGGTGCTTTGGTGAGACCCATCAGATGCAGCAACTTCTCACATAGTAAAACTGTTCGTTTCAAGGGGCAGAACAGAGCATGCATGTCTTACTGTTCTCACATGCAGCAGGTTCCTACTCGGAAAAAAACTAGCTGATCAGGAAGAGGGTTTGATCAGAATCTTTCCTCTGTTATCTAGTTTTCTACATTCAGGAAGAGTTACTGTTTTTATGTGGGAGCATTAAGTCATGTGACTCCCTCACCTGTAGACTGAAGAGGTACAGTTCAGGAACAGTTCACAAACACACACACACACACACACACACACAAAGGCAAGTGTCCTGACTGATTCATCAACCCCTAGCCCAAATCCCTGGACCTAGAAACATGAAATTTGGGGAGAACATTCATGATGTAAACACCCACTAAGAAGGAATTTTAAGAAATTCTCCCCCTAAGGGGGGTAAAAAGGGGTAAAAAGTGTTTTCACAAAGGGATACAGCTTCCCTGTGTGGCTGACAGGCTGCTGCCTGCTTGCGCCCCCACCCACTGCCAGCTCTGCCTCTCTTCCCTGATTGGGCCAGCCTTTCAAGGTCATTTGTACTGTATATGCGGGCTGATTGGGCCTCACAACATTTCCCACCTCATCCCCCTCCCCCCAGAGACAGTTGGAACATAGAGTTCATTTGCGTATGTGGCCTGATTGGTCCTCCCCCCCCCCGGCCCCGCATTCTAAACAGTATGCAGTTGCTGTTGGGATTAATTGAATGTGTCCTGAGATAAAATGCACCTCCAGTCCTCCCCTAAACATTCACTAGGGTTGTCAAAGGAAAAAACCCCCCGAAAAATGTTACATACCCATAAGTATTTTAACTGGATTTAAAGTAGTTAAATACTGTAGGAAAGTACGGGTATCAAGCTAGTTAAGACATAAAGCTGAGTTGCTTGTTATGATATTTTCTCCACCCAGAACTCTATAGAAGTTTATGTACTGCTAGCCTTAAGGAGGACTCGGTGTTCTCTGTGTGTGATGGCACAGAGAAGCACTTGAAGAACAATTATGGGTAAATGACCCTATTTTCTGGTGAATTAGCTGCAGCTACATAGAAGTAATTGTAATGGTTACTTTGACTGGTAGCAAGTGAGAGTTAAAATATATCTGCATTAGTAACTCCTAAAGAACAGAGAAGCCTGGAGTTCAAACTCTTGGACTGCTTGGGAACTTTTTTTACCAGAATGAAGTAGTAATTATTCTACTGAAGGGCAAATTAATTTCCTTTGAGGGAATATGTCAACTGAGACAGGCAGTGAGGTTTAAAACATGTTACTAACAGAAAATGAATGTTCCTGCCTCTTTGCTCATTGTGAAAACTGATAGGTCCTATCAAACCAGAGGTGCCTGGGCTTGACCCCCAGGGGACAAGGTGGGTGGGGGCAGTGGGTTATCATGCACTCCTGCTGGGATTGCTGGTGGGAGGGGGGACCCGGTACACACTGGGAGGACAACCTTTGCACATGTGCAAAGCATGCACATGCTCCTGTGTCCAACACGATGATGTCACTTCAAGCGCCAGCAGCGGGCATGCCTCCGTGCTTTACAAGGGGCCAATTCATCCCAGATTAGCCTAACAACAACCCTGAGAGGTAGGTTAAGATGAGAATATGTGATGTGACTGGCCCAAAGTCAATCAGTGATCTTCCTTTGTAGAGGGGAGTTGAACCTGGGTCTCTCAGAGTCTAATCCGAAACTCTAACCACTAACTTGGCTGTTCATGGCTCCAGTCTTCATATTTAAGTCTCCACAAATGGGGCCACATTGAAGATTAGATATTTTGATGATATACATGTAAGATAAGGTAAGTTGCATTTTTTCTATTAAAACGGAAATTATTATTTTAATATGATGATTGCTACCATTATATGTTCATTTTGTTTCCATCTTTCTTTTATTTGCTCATGTTTACAGGCAGATTAGATGTGATGAGAAAGCCATATGAATACATGAAGCTGTCTTATACTGAATCAGACCATTGGTCCATGAAGGTTAGTATTGTCTACTGAGATGCTCCAGCATCTTGGGCAGAGGTATTTCCCATTATTGACTATCTGATACTTTTAACAGGCAATGCCAGGGATTGAACCTGTGACTTTCTGTATATCAAGCAGAGACTATATCACTGAGCTGCAGCTCCTCTCCAAGGCCAGTGTTTTATATGTGAAGGAGTCAGACACTTAATACAAAAATAATCCACAGCTCGATTTTATACATGAATGGAATGAAGACATGAACAACAAACATGGCTGCCACAGCTAATTTGGCTAGAGTTGCCAGGTCCGTACAGATAAGTGGTAAGAGGGTGGGTGGGTGGTGGGCAGTGCATACTCATGGCTGAGGTCTTTTTTTGGCTATGTTTCCAGTCATACTGGAAGTGAAGTCATCAGCACAAGTGTGGGAGCATGCACACAGCAGTTTCCCCATCCTGCTTGTTGATGGTGAGCAATCTCCAGGGACTTACCTCCTCCTGATGATCACTAGCAATTGGTGGGCAGGGGCAGGAATCTCTGGGACTTTGCCCACCACTGATGGGCACCTGGGAACCATACATTTGGTCCTTACTAATAGCCCAAGCTTATTAAATGTCACAGTAAAATCATTTTTGTTTCGGCACATCAAAATCTGTATAAGAGTGAACTAAGAGTGGCTTTTTACTCAAATGGGAGGGCTGTATTGTAGGGATGGGGCCTCAGATGCTTCACTAACAAGTTGGGGATCATAGACTTCATCACTATTTTTGCCTTATCTGCTGCTTTAAATATGTACTCCTATGTACAACCAGCACTCCATGTTGTCTAATGTTAGTCCTAGAATTGATTTTGTTTTGCTCCAGTATTTTTCTACTCTGCCTTGGATCCTTGCTAATGCTATGTCTTTAAACTTGTAACTGTTTACCTTATGGTGTTGTATTGAAATGTACTTGATACTAGAGATGGGCACAAAGAGAAAAAAAACCCACGAACATGATGTTCATTGTTCATTGCCATCCACGAACAGGGACTCATGAACAACCATGAACATGGCCCTGTTCACGAACATGTTCGTGGTTGGCTGTTTGTGGGGGCCAGCAGGCTCTCCTCCAGCCATCATCCAGGTCAAGATCCCTACTGCACCACTCTCAGAAACCTGACCTGAGCAGGCATCAGGAAAGGTACCAACAATAAATAATAGCTTGGCCCCAGGGCCTGGCAGCAGCCCTGGAACTTGAAGAGGTAGATCCCTACCGCACCACTCACAGAAACCTTACCTTACTCTAGGGGTAGATCCCTATCCCACTACACACAAAGAAAAATCAAGCTCCAATGCACTCTATCAAAATGCCAACAGCAACTGTCTCTCCACTGTATGCAAAGTCAGAGCTGGGAGCCCCCTCCCCCCTGCTCTTTGCTCCCTTGTTGTAACAAATTTGGGGCTCCACACTTGGAAGGAAGACCTGCCTATCAAGCTAAATTGGGTTTAGATTGGTGTTTCCAGGGCAACAGCAGGAGTTCAGACTGAGTTCAGACAATCCCTGCTTAAGTTGCCAAGGGAATTGATTGCAGGTGCCAGACTGTCTGGTTTGACGAACAGCAACGAACAGCAACGAATGAGGCTTGCAACGACTACCTGTTCATTTAAAATGGGGCCTCATGAACAGCTTGTTCGCGAACAGCAGATTGGGCTGTTCATGGCTTTTTTTTGTTCGTATTGCTGTTGGTGCCCATCTCTACTTGATACTGATTGTATTAACCTCACTGTGTAATCCGCCTTGAGTCTCAGTGAGAAAGGCGGACTATAAATGATGCAAATAAATAAATAAATAAATAAATGCCTTTCTCCCTATGTAGAAATAAAACTCTACCATCTCGGGAAATGGTTTCTATAAAAAGCATCAGGCTGAGGATTGACAAAGTCTATGTGAACTATTTGGATGTTATATAGTAGACAAGCCTGCTCCTGGATGTGGCCCTCCATTGGGATGGATGCTGTGTCCTTGGCAACTTGGAACCTCAGAACTACCATATTCAGGCACTGTGACAAGAGTTGTCACTAATACCTCAGTACAATACTTTCAGCTCCTAGTCTGATATAAATTTGCTTGTCTCTAAAGAAGTCTGAAAAGGTCCAGTGAGATCTGCGGTCGAGTCATATGTTTGATGGATAAAATATCCAGCTGTCTCCTCCCCCCCCCCACCCTCAGCATTTGAGGGAAGCAGCAATAGAACATCCAAGCACTAGGTGTTGCCTGATGAATTTTTATCCACCTCTTTCAACATAGGCAATAGATTTTTGTTGCATTCCTGATGTTTATCTGAGAAGCTTTTCCTGCTGCCATCAATAATTATAAACAAACCTTCCTGTTTTGCTGTAGAGAGACTGCCTTTCATATCGGGTTGGGCAGGGTGGTTAGTTAGTTTTTGTTCCAAAATCAGGGCTGACTCACCCAGGTGTGTTTTATTGCCAGGTTTGTTCACTCAACAGTATTTACAGGGAAAGATTTGATTCTTTTACACGTACTTCTAGAGATCATCAGTAAGAGATGCAGGAGCTCTTTCTAACCTCTTGTCCACCACTTTCTCACCTGCAGGTTAGTTACCTGGTTTTCTTTTGATACCATGAATGTAGCAGTCATGAAAAGGGTTCTCTAAGGCCCCCTGAACAGGGACAGTGCTAAATACCAGATATGTTCATGTACTGCTTCCTTTTTCACAGATTTATGTATTAAAGTGGCTGGTCCAGCCTTACAGCTAGGATTGTCTAGGAATAAAATGTCAATCTTAATTTTTAATTTTTTTTCTTTTCTCCCACTCCCCGCCCCCCAGTTGTTTAGTTTCTGAGGGTTTTTTCCATCTTCTCTTAGTGTTTGGCTCTTGACACTGATTTTCCACATCATTCAAACAGACCACTTTAGGCTGAGTCCTATAGCTGGAGGCAGCATTTTTTACCTCTTTTCCCAACAGAACTGTTGTGCAGTCTTAAGGGTATGGACCCATGATCCTGGTGACTTGGGCTTGGATCCAGTGGAATGTTTCTGTGGTTGGAAGGCTTTCTGCAACTGGGCTAGAAGCAGCATTTCAGGAGGGCATTGTGGAATGTAGTGGGAGGAGGGAGGCAAGAAAGTTATACTGCACAAGCAGAAATCTTCCCGCCATGGAAACACTACATACACACACACAGCTGGAGTGTCTTTCTCTCTGCAGCACTTGCCAGAGCTGAAAAGGGAGCTGTTGGCCTGTTCTCACATTGCAGTGACACCACTGCTGATGGCCAAGAAATGGTATTGCTGTTATAAGCTTAGCAGAAGGAGCTATAGTAGTAGATAGTGGGTAGGAGCTATGGGTTACCACGTTCCTGCCAGGAGTGAGGGATCCTGCTGCTGCTTCAGCAGCCAGTGGGAGAGAAATATATTGCTGTGGGTAATGGTATGATGAAAGTGACATCAGTTAGCTCTAGGAATAGCCAGAAAATTTGTAGTTTTACCATAGAGTTTCTGGTGGTTCCAAGAGAAGCATGACATCACTTCCAGGTTTTCCTCTGGAAGTGACATTACACTAACAAGTAGCACCCCCTTCTGTTCCTGCCTCCCTGAATTCCCACTGGTTTCCAGCTACTGGCTGGCAACACTAAAATTGTTGTCTGGATCTCACCTGACTTTATTTGGCTGCTAACTCTAAGTCCTCAGTCTGAGTAAAGCTGCTCAGTCACTGAGTTACCCTCAGAAAGCCTGGCCCATCTTGCTTCTCAGCCTGCCTCTTGACTACTATCCCTGTTGTCTATTTGTATTGCCTTAAGATGGACTCCGATTCTTTTTTTAAAACACATGTTCAGGTGACTGATATGATCTTTACTATTTCTCCATCAGAAACACAGTACTTCTGATGCATGTTTACATGGGCTACATTCTGCCTTTATTAAAAACTCCAGTTTAGTAGTGTCTGAGGGACATGGCCAAGGCCAAGGTATTACAAATGCTATAAAGTGAATGCTGAAGGATGTCAATTCAGCCCCATCACATCTGCCCATGGATGGAAGAATAAATCTTATATGCAACTATGGTCTCCAACCCATGTGGTGAGACACCTGGGTGAACCATATAGCCCCATCCACTTGAATGAGAGCCCCTGTAAAACTTCCAGTTTTTGTTGCTTTTAGAAAGGACCTGTTGCTAAAGCACAGCGGAAGACAGCAAGGCTGTCTTTCCCTCTCATCTCTCTTTGCACACACACTGAAAGGCACAGCAGGATGGTGAGGTGACAGGTAACTCAGCATGGGTAGCTCTGGCCCATCCTTTTTGTCATGTAACTCTGATGCCACCTTTGTTGTCACTTGCTTCCACCTCAGGGGGTCCCTGCTGGGATATAAAGGTGGGCACCACCACTGGAAAGGTTGAAGAACACTGTCCTTGGGGCATGAACATTTGTAGTGATAGGGCCTTCTCCAGAGGAATCATAAAGAGATGCTTTGTGGGCTTGGTTATTGGCAGCTGATGAAAGAGAGGCAAGGAAAGTCACTGCAGCAATGGCACCTTAATCAACCTAAGCTATGAAGTAACTGAACTGACCATCACTGTTACCCAGTGCTCCATGCCCACTGTTCACAGTAAAGTATTCCTTGACATGACATGTTAGGTGCTACAGTTGGCATGTGCTCTCCAAATAGGAGATAGAAAAGTAACACTGAAGGATGAGGTGCAACTTGATTCATCATGAAGCTGCAATGATAAGAGGCACCTGCTGGATTTCTCTCAGCCATGGACTTAATAGAGATATAGGGATGGAGCCAGTGCAACCCATGTGAGGTTTGTGTAAGAAGCCCTGATATATTTTTTTTTTTGGCTTTCCTCTTTCCCTGGTAGCCATTTCCAACTCCAAGGACATCTATTCCCTTGGACACAAGACCCATATAGAGCAATATCAGCAAGGGTTTGGAGGCTGCAGGGGGTAAAATCACTCCCTGGCCTCTTTCTTCAGCCTCCTCTTTTTACATAACTGTGTGATCCACCTTGAATCTCAGTGAGAAAGATGGGCTAATAATAATAACAATACTAATAATTCCTGTGGCCCTGATAGTACAGTTGGCCAGGTTCAGAAATGGCTGCTGGGAGAGAAAAGCCAGAAAGATTGCTGATCGGCACGTTGTGCTGACATATTGCAGGATGCAATTCATAGAAAACTGGCTGAGTCACGACGAGTCAGCAAAAATCAGAAGGGAAAGCAAGCTGACAGCCCACCACATCAAGCCTTTTAACACGGGCGTTGAGGAATGTTTGCCTAACTACAGAATAACAATAACAGACTCTGCAGTATGAACTGATACTGAGAGTTTTAGGGTGCATGTATATGAAATGCAACCAAGGGTACCAAAGTTGCCTTAAGGGAAAATTATGCCAAGTGTTTGTGGTGAGTAATTGTCTGGGTCTATCCCAAGAAACATTAACATTATGCTAATGACTGGCATTAGCCAACCTATTTGCAATTCCCTGTTCTTAGCCAAAGGTATCAAAAAAAACAAAGATGAACAAATTCCATTACATGATTTTCTGGCATTATCATAGACATCTCTATATTGGAACTAGCAGTGCCTCTTTCTGAGACTCTTGCATATGTACTTATTTATTTGAAATTTTAACCTATCCCAGCCTAAAGTCTTCAGTCATTTAGAAAGGCTAAAACAACATGATGATAAAACTAGACAATAAAAATCCCATGAAAAAAGACGTAAAAGAATATATTGGTCTAAAATTATCCCACAACTTCATAAACCTGTCTACCAAAAACAATCAAAACAAGAGGGCAAAGCCATGCTTCTTGAAAATGTCTCTGAGGTGATAGGAGTTCTGTAGATGTGGTACAGTCATCTTCTAAGGCTGCCTCTCTACAGTACCTTCAAGACTGGGCAAAAAGACAGTCTTGTCAACGGGGTGCTCTTGAATGAAAGCTTGTTCGACCTCTAAGGTTAGTAGCTCCACGCTGGGAAAACCTACACTGAAGTTTGACCTACCATAGAATGCTAGTGTAGGCACAGAGATGCAGGCATGGAGGAAATGGGGCAACACAAAAACCCAGACCTCTAGGGCTCTGTAAAGGAAAGCCATACCCGTTCATTGTGCTCCAAAATGAAGACAGTGCAGAGGCTGGGGGGATAGTGCTTTTACTAAGCTCATCATTCACATTGTAATTGTCTGAGCAATGAGATGCTTATATTCATCTTGTTCAGTGATTTTTTTTACTAGTCCTGCTCCACTATGTGTATTATCAGCCCACCTCCCAGAACTTCTCTACGTTTCCCCCTCATGCCATGAAAAACACTTCCTGTTGAATTTTTGAGCACAAAGCTGATGGTCGAAGAACAAGAGCAGTGCCCATTTTAAAAAGGCAGCCGTTATATGCCCTGCCCATGTAGCTCCCACGAAGCTGCCATATATTCAATCAGGCCATTCATTGGTCCTTCAAGATCAGTCCTGTCTACTCTGACAGCTCTCAGATGGAAGCTTGTCACATCCCCTACTATCTGATTCTTTTAGCTGGAGATGCCAAGGATTAAACCAGGATCCTTCTGCATGCCCTCTCCTTGAGCCAAAGCCCTTCCCTTAACACGGATATATCTGTACATGGAAAGTGCCTGCAGTTATCCAAACGTCTAAGAATGCATATCTGCTGCGTATGTCTGTTGCTCATATAAATAAAACAGCTGAATCCAAGACTTGGCTTGGTGGTATGGATGTAGGAGGTCCCTGAGGCACTTCAGATAAAGCAGAAGATGTTGAATGTTCTGGTTTTCTCGAAGATCTGGAGGACAGCTGATTGTCATTCAGTCCCACACAGGATTCCAAAGATGGAGGTGATGTAGTAAGGACTCTGATGTTTCTCTCTGCTGATTCCTGCAATCTATGCAAGGCAAGCAAGTCCCCTTCCCAAAGACACATGAATAATCCAGTCTGTAGGCGACTATGCTCGCTCTCTTTTAATGCTCTGTGCGACCTCTAGAGGATGGAGCGTGTCATCATTGGCCTCAGAGCTTTCAGTGTGCTGTTGGTACTTGAGTCCCCCACCCCCTTCGGAGCAAGCTTCCCATGCACTCAGGAGTTGCCGAGGCAGGAAGGGATGAGTACTGCATGGAGAACAGGAGACTAAGGCCTGTCCGAGGTGACCAAGACTGAGATGTGTAGAAATTGATTGGGAAATGTAAGATTGGTTTAAGGACACTCTCTAGTTTCACTTAGGTTCCACCATGTTCCTGAAAGTAAAGAATTCTTCTTTTTGCTTAAATTATTTCTTTCTAAAACTTTGACAGATTACTAGCCCTACAGGCTCTCAAAACAGATTGTAGGGTTTTTTAAAACACTAATGCAAAAAAGTAATAAAATCCCAATACAAAACAAGCAGGAAGAGAATTAAATAGAATTCCCAGCAACTCTGACACCTTCCTGATCATAAAAGTTTTAACCTGCTTTGTAAGAAAGAGAACTGAGCTGGTCAGATAGGCTAAACTAGGAAAGAAGTGCTAAAAAGAGAATCCCACTATGGTTATGATCGCCTGTCTCATCACCCATTGGGAAATCTCTGATGAGAAGGACGTACAACAGGATCTCATTCACTGACTTTCAGTCATGAAAGGGAATAACTGCTAACAGCAGAAAAAAGTGCTTTCCTTCAGCAAGCCCCATCTTTTTGGGGGGTGGGGGGTGGGGGCGCTACACTGGACACAGGAATGCCCATACTTGTCAACTCCTTACAAGAGTTTTGCATTACAGCTCTTCAGAGAATACCACATCCCCATTGAAGGAACAGATTGTACTGTATGTCTCAGTATGCTTGTCACCTTTCCCAGAGGAAGAAGAAAGAGTCATTGTGTTTTATTTTGTGGACATAATATTTGTTGAGTTGAGTTCAGATCTCACCCATGCCATTGGCAAATTGTAGTCATCTTCAGATTTTCTAAAATCTTTGTTATTTGCAATAAATTACAATGACCTTACATGCATATAAATTGCCATATATTTTTCATTTTACATGTGTGCATAGGCAACATGTATTACATAAATAATGCAAATAATGGGCATGTTTACATTGGGAAATTACAGCTGGCCAGGACCTCTCCATACATGCAGTGATGTACTGCCTGGTGTGCTTATCACATATAATCATTTGCTGATGTGTAACATGTGAATTTGTGTGCAGAGGCAGGAATGCAAAGCACCCATTCTTCTATATTTCAGCCTTAGTTCCTTATCATCATAATGAGAATGATAGTGATCCAGGGGATGGAGTGTTGCTAGGAAAGAATTGCTTTCTCAGATACAGATAAATGGCAGTTCCTGGATTCTTGCCTTTTGTCACATTCCAAAAAATAGAAATAAGGGAGGGGCAATGCAAACGAAGGCTAAATTCTCCATTTAATCCTATGGGCCAATGCAAACGGGCTATAATTTGGCCTATCACTGGGAGGTGACCAAACCTGCTCCTCAAATACTTGTGTTAACCGGGACAGGAGGAATGCTTGAAGCCTATCCCAGTTGTTTCTATGATTGCACTCCTTTACGTAGCATAGTGAGCACAGTAGGTGGCCTTGGGCAAGCACTCCTCTTAGCCCCAGCTGTGTTGTGCGAATAATAATAACACTGACTTTGTTCACTGCTCTGAGTGGGGCACTAATCTGTCTAGAAGAGCTATATATAAGTGCAGTTGTTGTTGTTGCTGAGTCCCATATAAGTGAATGACTAACATTCAAGATGGGTAGTCATATTAGCCTGTCTGTAGCAGTAGAAAAAAGCAAGAGTCCAGTAGCACCTGTAAGACTAACAAGATTTGTGGTAGGGTATGAGCTTTTGTGAGTCACAGGTCACTTCTTCTTATCTGAAGAAGCGAGCTGTGACTCATGAAAGCTCACACCATACCACAAATTTTGTAAGTTTTATAGGTGCTTGAGTCTTGCTCTTTTCAATTAAGATTCACTCAGTGTAGGGTCCCTACAATATAAAGTTGAGGGAATGCTGTTATATTGGGGACAAACTCTGTTTCCTTACCGGTCACTAAATAGCCCAGCTTCTTCTGAGATGTATACTGTGCCTTTCTCTCCTGTGTTTCTGTACTGTTTGAACCCTCTTTTGGCCCTATGTTCATGTGTTATTTCATTTAAATATTAAAAAATAAAATGTGCTTCCTAACATGAGGGAAAGGTGAAGTGGGCCAGGTGGAGAAAATCTAAGAAGGTGGGTTAGGTACAAGGAGGGTTAGCAAGAATAATCCTTTTTCACATAAGCCCTGTTTATACGTTACAATGAATTTATGTACAGTCTGCTTGTTAGGAAGAGCCAGTGCACAATCACTTTACAAATGAAACTGGGGACCAATGCCTGGATGAGTGTGGGGTTTAAAACACATATTCAGTTTTACATGTGTTGGGCAATGTGAGAATTACTCAATGCACATAAAAAAACCAAGTGTACACTATACATAGATTGTATGTGCATTCATTGTCACTTGTGAACAGGCCTAGTGTCTTTCAGTTTAAGAATCATGGAGTCAACTTCCTTTGGTGATGGCAGCAAAATTATGGCTGATGGAGCCTAGGGGATAAAGCATTCTTGTGGATTTGAATCTACTTTTAGATTAGTGGGCAAGGTCGAGCCTGAACTGTGCTTGGTTTATAGCGTCCCTAGCCTTCATTAAGAAAATTTCCATCACTGGTCTCTGGAAGCAGCCCATGTGCAGGTCGTGTAGAAAAGAAGGCCCCCTTGGGTGGCGAGCTGATCTCAAAGCAGAGAGACTGACTCTATTCACTTGATGAGTCTATGGCTGAGAAAGGTACTCAGCAGCTCCCAGGACTCTTTGCCTGCTAAGAATAGGATTTGTTCACTTGAGCTGGCAGATTCAGGCATGTTTGTGGCTGCGTGTCCACTGTAAGCCACACAGTCACAATCCTCAGCTGATGACAGTGAAGACAGTTTAAGCTGAAACAGAGTGAGGTCATCCCTTCCCCCCAAAGAATTGTGATTTTACAGATGATTCCAGAGAAAGAAAATAAGCTCAGCTGTAGGAAGCATGAGAAAGCTAAGTGACTAAGAGGTTGAGCTATTGATCAGAAATTCTCTGGTTCAGATCCTGTTTTTCCAAGAACTTGGTAGGTGGCTTTTAGACAAGTCAATTCCCATTTGCAGTATGGGATCCATGGCAGGTATCCTACATTTGGCTTCCTCCATGGGAGGAAGAGCCACTTAAGGGGAAAGAAGGCTGGAGAAAGCTTTAGACTTTGCTTAGTGGAGTACATGCTCAGTATATGCTAATATTTGTGACCTACATTAGAGAACTCTGTTCTGAACTCTGGATATCCCTACACAAATAGTAACCATCATTACTGGATGAATGCAGCATGAGAAGGCATGCAAGGCAAAGCCCCGTTTGTTGTTACAAGGAATAATGCATTCCAGATTTCTTTTTGGTCTTGGGCTGGAATGAAATATTTCCTCAAAGGTGCTCAGAGTGGCTTACATGAGGATTCCTCATAACCATCTTGCTAGATAGGTTAAGTCGGCAAGAAGTCGACAGCCATTGAACATCATGGCCCGAGCAGAGATTTGAACTCAGTCCCCAACACTCAAGCCACTATCCCACTGATTCTGAGGGCCAAGCTACAAGTGACGAATGACACTTGAACAGCAAGTGTATTTCTCCCTGTTCACTTGCCCTCCACTCAATCCACTTGCCAGGCAAGTGTCTTTCGTCATGTGTAGCTTGGCCCTAAGATGGGGCAGGCTAAGGTTGCCAATCTCCAGGTAGCAGCTGGAGATCCCTCAGCACTACATTGGCTATCCAGGGCACAGAGAGCCATTCCCCTGGAGAAAAGGACTGCTTTGGAGAGTGGCATTATATCCCCCAGAGATCCCTCTTCTCCCCAAACCCCAACTTTCCCAGGTTTACCCCCCAAATCTCTAGGAATTTTCCTGCATGCAGCTGGCAACTGTAGGGCAGGCTTAGACATGCTACTGCGATCATATGATCACATCATCTTTCTCTGTTCTATATCTGATTGTTGTTTGATCCTTAATCTTTCGTGTTTGAGTGGGCTGGAGTGTGTAGGCAAATGGGAGTTGTTTTTAAAAGAATCACTCATAGATAAATGATAATACAGCAGCTTCAGTTCAACCTCATTCTGAGTTCTAGGTTCAGATTTTGATTTCACAATGACTATAGTTTCAAGCAGGTAGCCGTGTTGGTCTGTAGTAGAAGAGTAAGATTTGGGTCCAATAGCACCTTGAAATCTAGTTGGTTTTTCAAGTGCTAGTGGATCTAAATCTTACAATAACTATAGGCATCTCACTTCTTCTTGGCCTCAGCCTTAGTTCTGTAATCTGTAAAGTGGGAATAATTGAGTTACTTATCATTGAGGATGCATATGACATATGTCACTATGAGTCTTGGGATATAAAATGGGCAATACAATTAAATTACTATTCCCCCCCCCCCCGTCAACCCCCCCCCCCCCAAAAAAAACAGAGTAGACATTGCAGGACTTTTATTTTATTTTATTTTTTAAAATGAGGCTATAGCATGTGCTCTGGAGCATCTGGCTGTTCCAGTGGAGACATGGCTTCCCTTTGAAGGGAGAAGGTTTGAATGAAGCAATGTATTATTCTTGGGTGGAGGGTCCTTATAAGTAAATGCTGTCCCTTGAAACTGTATAATTGGCATGCAAGAGGATTTACATCATCTCTGAGTTTGGGTCACTCTGACTTCATTGACAAACTTCAATTTTTAAGAAAAACTAAGTTAAGATCTTGCTCCTCTTTTTTTCTTTTCTTTAATTCCCTTCCACATAAGAGGATGAAGTCAGACCTGGGTGTTCCTTGTGTTTCCTTAAATACCGAGAAGATGACAAAAGATATTTAAAACAGCACATGCTTTTGTAGTTGATTGTAGTGGGAGGGAAATGTACCAAAATGTGCCCTTTTCTAGGATGCATCAGCTCACACACCTTCTGGAAAAATAGTACAAGAGAGCAAAATAATAATTTAAAAAACTATGAATCAATAAAAAAACTCCTTCTAAACAATGGAAGACCATGTTTCTGTGGCACTTTCCACGTCATACAAAAATATTTTTCCAAAGTTTGAAAACATTTCTGGAAAAAAAAAACATCAGAGGTGGCTGGAGATTTCCCCCCCTTTCCTTTTTAAACTACAAAGCAAAGTTCTTTCCTCCCCGCTCCCTTCTCTTTCCTTAAAAAAAAAAAAGTTTTGAGAATTTTACTTTTCTATTCACTGCAGTCCTGGCCAAAGTAAAGCCCTCTTTTACATTGACGTCAAGATCTTTACTAAGATTAGGGTTTCATTTCTCTATTGCAGCAATTAGCCAGGGAATGTATAAAAGGCTTCAGGGAAGCTAGCTAAAACTCCAGAGGGAAAGCACTTTGTACCACAGACAGATAGGGAGAGGGAGAGAAAGCAGAGAGTGGCAGGGGAGAGAGACCGAGCCGAAGTGAGTGAAGAGCAGAAAGTTTGTGTACAAAGACTCCCCCCCTCTAATAATGTTTCACCTGATAGCTTTGGTGATAAAGGAATGAGGGAGCTGCTTACTTTTGTACTTAAAGAGCTGAGAGTTAGAGAGGAAAGTTAACAGCGATTCTGCTTCAGTTTTAGAACTGAAAGCAATTGGCAGCCCAGCTGTCTCTCTCTCTCTCTCTTACGGACTGAAAAGGGCTACCAGTTGAGAAAAAACAGTCTGACAGAGTTTCAGAAAAAAATAAATGCAGTTCAGGGTGGAAAGACTTTCATGCTGGCATTTTAAGTTTCTTTTTAAAAACCTGCCTTGTTGAGACATTTTTATAAGAGGAGACTGGGACACAATGAGTTTATAAGAAGCACCTTGTATTTTATTTTATTTTATTTTATTAATGAGGATATAGGGCATGACAAGGGAACTCAGGGGAAGCCTTTGAAGAGCAGCGGCAAGAAAAGATGGGTCTGTTAAGTGTGGACCTGTTGATCACCCTCCAGATTCTGCCGGTTTTTTTCTCCAATTGCCTCTTCCTTGCACTCTACGACTCGGTGGTCCTCCTGAAGCACATGGTGCTTCTTCTGAGTCGCTCCAAATCTGCACGTGGTGAGTGGCGAAGGATGCTGACATCGGAGGGGCTGCGCTGCGTCTGGAACAGCTTCCTCCTAGATGCCTACAAGCAGGTGGGTGGATGGAACTGGACTGTTGGAGACAAAGATTCTGGAATTGATTGCTGATAGACGGGGTGGGGAGGGAAATGCCTATAAAGTTTAACTTCAGACTGCAATCAGGTTAAGTTTCGTGACCTGAACTATTCAACATAGAAGCAGCAGAGACAGGATCTGAATTCTGGCTCCCATTCTAGTTTTAGTTTACTAAAATATATGACCATTATAGGTTCTTTTACGCTCTAATTATGCTGTGTGGGTTTAGTTACTGTATCTGGCCCTGTTTAATAATATGTATTTCTGTGTTGCTCGCCATCTATTCAGTAGCACTGTAGTGCTATTATAGTTTTTTTAGGGCTACAACTGTCAATTGTAACTTATTTACCTTTGAATTTTTCACTATAGAAAAAAGAGAAACTTCTCCATATATATATGGGGAGCACATACAAGCAAGAATGTCTGGATTCCTGCAAGTTTCCCTTTAATTTCATTTATGGGGGCATAAATATGTGCAGGGTTGCAAAATGTATAAGCAACTCTACTGTTAAGATATCCCACTATCGCAAATAACAAAATCACTCATTCTAGCAGTCCTGAAAAAGGAATACCATGTAGATAGTGCTTGGCAGTTCCTGTAGATTTCAGATGTTTAGACTGAACAATCTACAGGATGTCAACACTAAAGAGGCTGCTATTGTCTCCATTTTGCAGATCAGGAGAGTGAGGTGAACCAAGTTAATGTCAAAAAATTGTGTTGAGCTATTGCAGAGGTTAGCAGTAGAGCTGTTATTAGAAGCACGAGGTCCACAAGATTGCATAAGAAGGCTGGGAGTTGCATTGCTTGTTGAAGGAGGGGATATGATTAGGAGGCCTTCACTATCTGTGGTTTGAAATGGATTTGGTGGTCTCCGATGAGTTTCACCAGTAGGCAGGAGCCCCTGTTGTCTTCAGTGATCTTCTTCTAGAGCATATGAGGATTGGACTAATAAATTTAGGAGCAGGACACAGCAGAAACAGAAATTATGCTTCTTTTTAATCTCCCAAGCTATGAGGTGTTTCCTTAGCTAATGTTGATAGGATCACCTACACCCTTTTAAATGAGAAGTTAAGTGGTTTTATTGGTATAAGTAACAAAGCAGAAGCCTTAAGCTAAGCTGTTGGAAAACAGTTATAATTGCCCAGTTTGCATTGTATTTTTTTTAATTGCAAAGTTTCTCATATGGAAAAATGCTAGTGCACAATTTTGGGTGGAAAACTGAAATAGCTGCTATGCTTAATAAAAAAGGTGCTGAAGCTGCTAGCCTCCCTGTAGTTCAGGCCAACTACTTTTTATGACACTGTGCGAAAAACCATGTCTGACTCCCATTCATTTCAAAGGCAATGATAGAGTCTTCCCTATGAAAGTCTTTCACTGTGACAACTGCCACAAATTTTCAAACTGTTCTGAAGTTAGCCTAATTCCTCGATCTTGCCCAGTTAATCCTCAGGACGTATGGATACTTCTTAGGAATTCCTTGCACCATGGAGAGCTCCCACGACTAAATCAGGAGTAAGATGAGGGGTTTGGTACCCAGGGATAATGATATAAAATGTTTCCCACTTGGTATGTAGAGCTGTCTTTGGACAAAAAAAATAGAAGTTCACGAATGCGCTATATCATTCCACGTTTCTTCAGGAAGGAGTCTCACTGGACCCTATAGCATCTGCTTAGTGTTGAGCTCATGCGTTGAAAATGGTCCAGTGCTCAATGATACCCTGAATTCTGCAAACCCTGGACTAAAATCTTGGACCTTATACTATGTATCACAAAACTGTTTTGCGGTCATTTAGATTCTTTCATGTTGCTCTGAGGTATGCACTGTTGCACCTGAACACAGCTTTAAGTGCTAGTTTGCCAGTGATCCCATAAAGGTGAATGTCTATGCAGAATGCAAGTGGATCAAAGCAATAGAGTGGATTTGTAGGATAGCCACTGAAACAGGTCCAGGAATTCTCCATTCCCTGTCCCAATGAGGGGGTATTCTTTTTGTTCCACATTGAAATTGTGAGTAATTTGGAGTTTGTGGAGCATAATAACCATAATAAGAAAAATGCCCTGCTCCTTTAACCAAGATTTAATGTGAAGAAATGGGCACGTGAAGCTTTTCATGGCATGGAGCATCACCTGGTAAATATATCCCATTGTGCCTCTACCAAAGGGGCAGGGCATTTTTAACTCCAGCTTATTGGCAACCATAATAATACTATAATAATAATTGCTGTTGATCATGGTGATGGAAGTGCTAAATATTTTCTGAACATCTTCTTTTAATCCAGAATGTCCAAAAGCAGTTTTAAAAAGCTATCAACATACTTGTTTTCATGTGCATCTAGCATTGACAAAAAAGTTCACAAACTAAAATGTTATTGATGAGGTTTCTTGATAGTTTGCACACTGATAAGCCAATGAAAAGTGGGGACGACATTGTTTCTTTCTTTCTTCTTTTTTTGGGGGTATCATTTCAAAGGGCAAGCAGTTCTAGAGCAGAGATAAATGGCACAAATCTCCAAAGAACTGGAAATACGTGGTGATGAATGTTGCCATGAAAGTTTCTATGGGAGGGTTGCACATAGAAGTCTCTTAACACAGAGAATGAGAGTGTATGTGCAATGTTATAATTTCACAGAAAGGAGGTTTGTACAAATAGCACATTAGACAAAATCTCATCTCTGTAGCCTTGACCAAAAAGGAGATAATTCTATGAATACTGTCTCTGGCTTCTACATACCACATTTCTAATTTGTTTGAGTAATGCCCAACTGCCCTACTCCATGGTGAAATGAAGTCAGTGATAACGACATCTCCTTTTATGATGGTAGTTATGCAAAGCCAGAATGTGGCCATATGAAATAACGTGGCTGAGCAGGCAGAGGGGACTGAGTCAGTGGAAGGCCAGGCAATGCTGTGGATGTGGGGAGAGTCGTTTTCTTTACTAGGCTTGCTTTGAATTAGTGTCACATGACATGCTAGCATCACTTCCAGAAATGAGGTAGAACTTAATTTGTCTTTTTTACTCTCAGTATAAGCTGTCTGCAGACACCTTCAGCCTGCATTGATGGCAGAGGCCATTAGCAACAGTGCTAAATTTGAAGCTGCGGTGGAGAAAAGAGCATTATTTAATGGGCTTATTCAACTCATGACTAATATGTTGCTAATGCTGGCATATGTTGATTCATTAGAGAGGGCTTTTGGTGATTCTCCATTGTGTTTGTTTAATTTTTCTCTCTATGTATATTTTTAACCAGCTTTGGTACATTTCTGCATTCATGCTGAACTTTGCTTTCTGATCTGAACACTTGCCAGATTCTCTGTGTGGATTCTTGCTGTGCTGTTCCCTCCTTATCACAACCCTCCCCTCCCCTGCCCAGGAGGCAAGTACCCTCTGTTACAAAGAGAGGTTCTTTATAAGAAGGCTAATTATCATAATGAGGGTTAATGGTGTTAGCATTTAAGACTAGGCATCTTTATATTGTAGGGGAACAGTTCAAAGAGAGGGCCTGTTTTGAAGGTACGTTGTGCTCTTGCTCCAAAAAAGTTCTGTAGTGTTGCTGGTGCTGTTAGGATGAAAAAGGCCGCTGTATTCCATCACATATTTAGAGAGTGATGTGACTGTTGGAAAAACAGGACTATGAAAACCCCTGATTGTATGTGTGCCGGATGTCTACCATATTTCTAAATTATATAGGTCATCCAGATGAGTGTCAATATAGACTTTGTGGTAGGCCGTCGTCCCAGGTATGATCTATATACAGTGACATGTACACACATTTTTAAACACTTACGGTATTTTCATAGTCAGGCAGACAGTCTCCCGCTGGAAACTACTGGGGCTCTTTGAAAAATCATTTTCCAGTGTTTAGCTTGTGCTTCAGCAGTATGCTGAACCTGATTTTATAAAATACAGAAAGGTAATAACAGACAACAAAATCACTTCCAAGCAGCCAAATGATGCACTCCAATAGAAGTGGAATGTTATAAACATCTTAGGTTTGTGACGCTTCCAAAGCAAGTGCTGCTTGTTTGTTGGAATGCCAGAAACCTGTTCTCCCTGGCCTTTTGGCTATAATTTCCTCATATGCAGATCCTTCAGAAATGGGCGTCTTTAGTATAAGGACCCTAAAGTCTTGTGCAGAGTACAGTACACATCCTTTCTCTCCACCGGGGTATGGTGATCTTCATATCAGTATGGGAGTTGCTTGAAGCCCCAGATATTGGTATCATCACTGTTGCCTGGATTTTCTAGCATAAGGCCAGGATGAGATGAATAAAGCCAAAAAGGCAGGGGTGGGGGGTGGGGGGGGTGGGGGGTGGAGGTCTCTGAATCAATAAGCACCCAACTTGAGGGAAAACTCCTTGGGAGTTGCTCCTTGCTCCTTGGGAGTTTTCCCTTGAGTCAGGATGAGATGAATGTCAGAAGAACTCATGGGACTGAGCCAGGAGAGGACAGATGTGATCTTTTCCATACACATATAAAAGGTTGCAGGGACTTTGGAGGATGCTTTATCTCTGCATTACTGTCTCCGTTCTTAAAGATCTCTCACAGATTTTTTAATTCGCTTTAAACTCAGAA
The DNA here is from genome assembly GCF_028583425.1 of Eublepharis macularius. Lineage (NCBI taxonomy): Eukaryota > Metazoa > Chordata > Lepidosauria > Squamata > Eublepharidae > Eublepharis > Eublepharis macularius. The sequence continues at coordinate 41,027,321 of NC_072791.1, forward strand.
TATTGGGTGAGGGACGAAAACAGTCTCCTCAATTCAGAGCAAGAAATATTACCTCAGATTCTCTGTTGGATGTCATTAATGGAAGTTCAAGTGGATGAATTCCTGATCTTTATAGGTACAGTTCTTAAAATTCCTCTTTTTCCTTAGTCACTCAAAGCTTTTATTTATGATAGTTTGATCTCCTTAGCTTAAAAGGACATAACAGGGCAATCCTAAGCAGAGTTACGCCCATCTATGCCCATTGGCTTCAACAGAAGGGCATAACTCAGTTTAGAATTGCACTGTAAGCCAATGAAAACGTGAGCTTAAGTTCATATGCAGTTTATCCTGAGACAAAAGCTTAATATTTGAAGGTATATTTGGCAGGAGGGGAAACAATTTCCCCATAGAGTTAGGTGCCTGAGAAATAGGGATGCCAGCCTCCAGGTGAGGCCTGGAGATCTCCAGGAATTACAACTGAACTCCAGATGAAAAAGATCAGTTCCCTTCGAGAAAAAGGCTGCTTTGGAGGGTGGACTCATTGGAATTATAGCCTGCTGGACTTCCTCACTTACCTACAACCCACTCTCTCCAAGCTCTACTCCCAAATCTCCAGGAATTTCTCAATCCAGAGTTGACAACCTTACAGAGAAAGCCAGTGGGGGCTGTTTCACTGTACCAGTTTAGGGCATATATTCTCAAGTTAATCTCAGCTCTGGCAGCTTTTCCATGAACCCTAGGAGCCTTTTGGGAGCAAGGACTGATGTACCAGCATTGTGTTAGTGCACTGATGTTATTTCAGTCAAAAACCAGAAGTGACATCATGGGAGCACTCCAAAACCGTAGAGTTTTTGCAAATCCTAGAATGCCACCCCCCCCCCCATGTTCTGATGTCAATTCTGGTTTTTGATGGAAGTGGCCATGCTGCCATCGCACATCCCCATTTTTCTTCAGTTTCCTCCTGCCAGTGCTTCTGTCGCTGGTAGGCAATGAAAGGATTTGCCAGGAGATCTCCTGCTATATTGGGAGATCTGTCATAGTGGGAGACCCTAGATCTGGCAACCCTTCATTTTTAAGTATTCTCTTCCAGTTGAAAACAATAAAGAGACCTGTTATTGAGGCTACAAATAACAGTAATTTAGTGTGAGACTATTGATGGGGACCCATTTTACAAGTCAATTTTTTGCAAGTCTTAAGAGTCTGTTCCAGGGTTGCGAACCTTCAGAGGGTGGACTTTATGGCATCTCATCCCTACTGAGCTTCCTCCCCTCCCCAAGCTCCACCCCCAAATCTCCAAGCATTTCCCTTTCCTGGAGTTACTAACCCTATTCTCAGCTGTCAGAGCTGCCCCTAGCCTTGGATGTACAATTCCTCTTCTCAGTGTCCATATAACCTTGGAGATCAGTGCACTAGGGTACGTGTGTGCAAATAGCACAGAAGACCTTGATTTGTAAGCAGAGCTATCAGTCACACTCAAAGAAGGCATCTTCCCTGTGCCACTTCCCACAGCAATCTTCTGTGCCACCCCAAATTGTGCTTCTGTGGGTCCGTAGACTCCCATCCAGGAAAATGGGAATCTGCAACAGGAGGGGGAACTGGCAAAAACTACCCTCTACTTCACTGCATACAGAGATGCCATTCTGAGTTACATTGACAGAACAACATCTCAGGATCCAAGACAGAACCTGCTGGTGCTTCAGAGGGATATAAATGACTACATAAATTAGTTTGAGTAAGCCTCAAGTGGTTTGGAGGTAGGGGTGCTAGGAAGGTTGTGTCTGTGATCTGTTTTTTAAAAAATCATGTAAGCAGAGCATAAGAACAACACTTAGCTATTTCTCCTAACTACTTAGGTTCTCTTGGTCTTAGAGGGAATTGCTTACGCTAACCGTTTCCCAGAATGACATCCCAATATGACTACTGCTGCTCATATCAGATAGTGTTGCATAGTGTCACTGCAGAGGCAATATTTACAAAGTCAGGCAGAGCAGAGTAGCGAATAATAGATGGGCTTCTTTCTGACTTTTTGTCTGTTTGACACACCAGTGGGAGAGTACGCTATTTTGGCAGGCTTTTAGGGCAGTGGAACAAGCCCTCTTAGCCTGAGCTCTTCTGCTTTCATCATCTTTGTTTGTTTTGGCCTGGAGTTCAAGGAAGTGCCTTTCTTTGTATTTCACAGCAGCGAGTGTATTTTTTGAAAGAAAACTCTCCATTAAAAAACACATTGTCCAATAGTTCTAGATCCAAAATAACCCTTTCTGATTCCTTTATTAAGAAACAGTAAGTAAGTTGTTCCTAGGGTTGCACTTAGGTACAATCTACAGCAAAGAGAATTAATCTCAGTAGAACGTTCAGGCAGAAACATCTACAAGCCATTTTTATAACACATACCACAAATTGTTTCCTATGAAGCTTCTGGAGGCTGGACTTGATAATCTGTGCTGGGAATGTTCTTGTTCCTGTGCTTGAAAGGAAAGGATATCATCCTGGATGTGGTGAAAGGAGATCCCTTTACTGTGGAAAAGGCATGAAAGTAACTCCAGAACTTCCACATTAATCTCCTGCACATCTTTGATGTTGTCTCTGACACAGTCGTTCCTGAATAGATCCTTGCAATGCCCAATCTTATTTTCTTCTGATCTAGGACTAGTCAAAAAGGCCTACTTCTGTTAAGAAGCTGTCATATCTAAGGGCCAAACTACAAGTGACGAATGACACTTGAATGGCAAGTGTATTCCTCCCTGTTCACTTGCCCTCCACTTGCTCTCCACTCAATCCACTTGCCATTCAAGTGTCATTCGTCACTTGTAGCTTGGCCCTTAGTCAATAGTGTTCTGGGATTGGTTGAAATCCATTCCTCTCAAATTTAGTTCTTCCAGCTGAAACTAACAAGATTTAGAAGGCAAACTACATGTGGTTAGTGTATAATGGATGGTCAAATAACAGAGTGGCTGCAAAATCATATCATTATAAGGCCAGTCATAGCTTACAGGAATAGGTCGTACCACCTGGCTAATTTTAAACCTGGCCTTTCTTTCACCCTCAGGAGCAGCCTTCATGCAAGTGTCTCATTTCATCCACCACTGCTAATGTGCATGCAGCTACTTCCTCATCTTCCTCCTTCTGCTCCAAAATCTCCTGATCCCACTCTGTGTTTCCTTTCTGAGATGTTTTCCCACTCCTGATACCTGCAAAATACCAACATTAATCATTTTCTGTCACAGAAGGAGAAACTATAGGCAGTTGGGTGAGGAAGAGGTCATGGCTCAAATTTGCTTTTTGTGTGGAAGGCTCAGTCTTTAGCTAAAGAGCATCAAGTTACAGGTGTTAGGAAAAGGCCTTTCCCTAGCTGAGGCTATGGAGAGTTGCTGCCAGGCAAAGTAAAGCATTAAACTATATGGAATAGTGATTGGAAGAAGCAAGGCAGCTTCATATATTTATAGCCAGAATGCAGTTAAGAGAGAATACAGAAGTTTTGTTGCCTTTATGGGTAGCAAACAGTGTGTCAAATGTATAGGGTGTGGAGAAAAATATTAAATTTTGAGGGGGCAGTTCATAAGGACATAATGACAACCAACATTGTGAGCTAAGAGTGAACTCTTAGATGGTAAGCTTTATCTTTTTTCCTGATTCTCTAAGAAAACTTGAAGATTCTGAGACAATGATGAACTGAGCTGAGGGATTCACTGCACCACACATGTACAGTTTTCCCTCTTCTCTTATCAAAAGCAGATGATTCAAGCCTCTAGGAGGTGGACAGAGGGTGGAGTGCAGCAGCTGAAGAAGAGAAGGGTGAGGAGGAAGGGTGGTGGTTGGCAAGCAAGTAGCACCCCAGTGTGTGGAGGAAGAATGGGAGGTATGACCTGAAGGTCTCCAGACAGTTGCACCTAATGGGTGTGATTTTTCAAGAACTGTATGAAATGTATGCAGCCTCTGAGCAGCTTTACACAATGCTGGATTCCCCAGGAGGGGGCAATAGTAGCGATGAATTATCTTTCTTCCAATGGCTGATGAAAACTGAGAGGAAGCGCTGAGAAAGGCTTCTGAGGGGTTGTATGTCAGTGGCACACAATCAAAGCAAAGGTATTTAAGAGCTCAAGGGGATTCTTTACATAGCTCTAACACAACATGCCTGTGTTTTAAATGACCAGTGCCACAGCCTGCTAATTATCTGGCAACGTCTGTTTTCTGAAGGGAGTTGACACAACCTGCCACAGAGCTCAAAAATCTCTAATGACGGGGCTTAAAAAACATCAGGATCTGAAAAGAGTTATGATTTTATCCCTGAAAATAAGGAAGAAAAAGTGTAGATGCTGTGAGGCTTTGTTCATGGGTGTTTGATGGGCAATGTTAGCACAGTGGTAAGTTCTATTTCTAGTTAGTGGCTTATGAATGGGTCTCTTTTTTCCCTCCTTCAACCACCTCATTTTTCAGTCTGCACGCAAAAACAAAACTAATCGTGTTGTTGTCACTGAATGCAGCTTTAAAGGGACATTTCTTTAAAGGGAGAATTTGGGAAGTTAACTAAATGCAAACACAAAACACAAAAAAGAATGCAAGAATATGAGACTGGAAGGCTGGGTCAGAGCAAATGTCTCTACTGCTCACCTTTTCTCTATCCTCCCTTTCATAGCAGAATGCCTGATGCTCAAAACTTGAGATGCTCACAAGTGGAATAAGGCGTTGAAAGCTATCCAGTATCCCTAGCACCAGAGAATTGTTGATATATTGTCTCTGAACATGGAGGCTTCATTTTAACTTATATGTCCTTATAGGCCTATATCTGTTCTATGCCATCTAAGAATTATCTAATGCAGCAGCAATGAATTCATAAATTAATTATACAGTGCATGAAGGATGCTTCCTTTTGTTTATCTTGAATCTACTGTTAGTCAGTGTCACTGATCAATTCTGATTTCTTGTGTTATTGCAGAGAGAGATTTCAATTTAAATTCAGTAGATTAGATTACTTAAAGATGCTGAGAATGGAGATGCCCTAAGCTTCTCTGTGCAGATCTAGAAGGAATACAAACAAAAAAAGAGGTTTGTGGAACTTTAAAGAACAGGTTTACTGTAGTATAAACTCTGGTGGGCCATAGTCCACTTCATCAGATACATGAAGCGAATGCTCAGTAAGCATATACACATACAAACAGAGGAAACAAGTTTTATTTTATTTTAAAATATTTTTATGCTGCCTTTCCACCCAGGATCCCCAAGGATCTCTAATCCAGAGGCAGCAAACCTCTGAATACCATTGCTGGGAGGAAGCTGCAAAGGAGAACCTCATTCTCCCTCTTTGCCTTCCAGGTCAGCTGATTGGCCACTGATGCTAGACTAGATGGACCACTGGTCTGATCCAGCAGGACTCTTCATACATTCTTATGTTCTTATTCATTCCACAGGGATATTCAACTATCCCCTTCTATCACTGTCTTCTGCCTGTGGGTGAAGACTTCTTTTTTGCTTGGTGTTCCCTCAGTGACTCTTATTGAACTTTCTTCCTCTTTGTGTGTCTTTATGTGTTTCTGTTTTGTTGATTGTTTTTTATTGTTTCACATATAGCATTTTAAAATGTTTAGATGTTTTGCCACCTTGGGGATCTTGGGTGGAAAGGCAGCATAAAAATGTTGCCTAGGAAACTGATTGATCGGCGCCAGGCTGTCTGCAGTGATGAACCAAAAAAAAAAAAAAATGAACCAAATGAACCAGCCTAAAGTTCGTGGCGGTTCATCAGAACTGGGCTCTGACAAAGTGCCAGTTCGCGAACCACAAACCTGTCTGGTCATCACGAACTTTGATTCGTATTTCTGTTCGTGCCCATCTCTACTCTGGATATGGAAGCTCCCTTCCATCACCATGGCTAGTAGCCATTGATGGACCTCTCCTCCATGAATCTAATACCTTTTTAAAGCTATTGGTGCTTGCGGCAATCACTACCTTTCCTGGAGATAGATCAAGATGGATAGCCATGTTTGTCTGTAACAGTAGAAAAGAGCAAGAGTCCAGTAGCACCTATAAGACTAACAAAATTTGTGGTAGGGTATGAGCTTTAGTGAGTCACAACTCACTTCTTCAGATCTGAAGAGCCTCTGTATCTGAAAAAGTGAACTGTGACTCACAAAGACTCATATCCTACCACAAACTTTGTTAGTCTTATAGGTACTACTGGACTCTTGGTCTTTTCTACTACCTTTCCTGTTAGTGTATTCCACAGTTCAATTACTTGTTAAGTAAAGAAGTATTTCTTTTTGTCGGTTCTGAACCTATTTCCCAACAATTTCATTGGGTGCCCTGATTTCTAGTATTATGGGAGAAGGGAAAAAAGTTTCCTCTATCCACTTTTTCCACCCCATGCATAATTTTATAGACTTCAATCGTGTCTTCCCTTAACCATTTTTTAAGACTGAAAAGTCATGGACTTTCCAGCCTTTCTTCATAAGAAATGTACTCCAACTCCCTAATCCCCAATTCTGCAGTTTCAGTGCCATGGCCAAGAAGACCCATTCACTAGTTGCCACCCATCTCTCCTCACATGGTGGAGACAGCTGAAACAGGGCCTCCAAAGATGACCATAGTTGATGGGTAGGTTCATATCGGAGTAACCAGTCCTAAAGTTTTAAAAGAGCCATGTGGTGGAATAACATCTAGGAGACCCGAGTTCAAACCCTGCTTTACCATGGCAGTTGTTGGGTGTCCTTGGGTCAGTCACTCTCCTCTAAGCCAAAACAGAAATTAAAGGATTGCTTTAAGGATAAAACAAGGAAAGGAGAATAATGTAGCCTTCCTGAGCTCCTTAGAAGAAGGACAGAATAAAAAACATACTTGATAGATAAATTGAAAGGCTCTAAAATACAAGATGTCAGTCTGTGTCATTTTAATGCCGAACTCAAGTATACAAGGTAAGGGCAGTGACCATTCACAACCATTAGCAATAATACATTCTTCCCAGTTACTTAAGCTAATGTAACACCTATAGTGGGTGAGACATGAGATGTCTGTGTTTAAATGTCGGGTCATACCATTAAACTTACTGACATGTTTTAATCCGGCAGTTTCACACTGGAGTCTTACAGTGCCACAAGACTCCTGTTTGCTTTTTATGCAACAAACTAACAACCCCCTGACCCCCGCCTCCCAGAATTTGTAGAAGGAATATAAAATCCTGTCCCTGTTTCTGTGTCGCTGCCTGGTTAGCAGCACAGAAGTCCATGATTATGCTGGAGCCAGAGTTATTGCGTGTGAGGGAAATTCTCTGGGTTTGTTTCTCAGAACAGCTCTCTTGCCTGCCTTTGTCTGTAATTTCAAAAGAGGTTTGGCAGAGCAATAATTTTTATTTTTTTGGATGACATTTCATTGTGGTGTGTTGTGGGTATCTTTCCAAGAGCTAATTCCACTCCCCTTTCAATAATTAAGAGTAACAGCAAAGAAACAAAAAAGCCCCACAAAGCGGATGATCAAGTGAGGCTGTCAGGCCTATTCCGGAGCCCGCTGGAATAAAGAGCCTCTTTGGGAATGTTAGAGCTTCATCAAGACCAATTAGCAGGAGATGCTGGTGGTTGTGTCGGAGCATTAACTACTGGGCAGGGTTGGTTTTTTTGGAGTGGCTAATGCTAGCGTTGAACGAAGCACCGACCTAATTACTCCAACTGCAAAAGCAGAGGAGGCCTTGTGAATGTCTGCTTGGCAAGCCTTTCTCATTAAGAACGAAATCTCCTTGTGTTTGTTTGGACTGCTTGTAGCGAAAAATTAACACGATAGGTAACCTGTGGCCATGAGATTTCCTTTGTTGCTGTGGGAAATGCAGTGACGCTAGTCAGACTAGAGGATGGTTTGGTTAATTTCCAGAGGCGAAATGACGTGAAACCAGCTATTATTTTCCCCCCAAAGTCAATTGTCTTCTCCTGGCTGATAAAGATACTGCATTTGGATGGAAGGCACAGAGAACACCCTTCTGTTGTTGGAGCACAATTAAACAAATGCCTTTGGGCTGAAAAGGAGTTTGGTACTTGAAAGGCCAAATGATGACAATGTCCAATAGAACCAGCTTCTCCCCCTGCCCTCTAGATTTTAAGGTTCTATTCAGTTTCGAAATAGTATTATGTAATATGCAGCGGAAGGTTCAAACTGATGGCACTATTACATGGATTCTGCTTTCTTTTTTAATCTGCTGGATAAAGCAAATAATGGTGTTAGCCACATGGCCATTTTGTAGCCTGTAAGAAAGTACATCCTGGATGCGCTGGGGGATAAGCTGTTTAGGTTTTTCAGTCCTCCACAGCTGACTTCAATGGTTGGTTTCATGATAAGGCCCTGAAGAGAGAAAATGGTAAGCATTGACAGGCAAATATCTTCTGGCCAGTTGCAGTCATCTTCTGAACCAATTCATCCCTACACATATCCGTTACACACCAGGAGATGGTGGTATGCATGTATTTTTTCCCGTCTTCAGAAATACTGTTTGGGAATATCTCCATTTCATGTTGTCAGGAATTGTAGATAAATAGCATGACCTTCCTGCACGGGAATTCTGTTGGGTATTTATGCAAGCACACCCTTAGTTATCAACAGCAGTATCTGGGCCAAATGAATAATATCCTCATTTCGATCTGTAATAAGATAGCACTCTTTTTCATTCTTTTCTAAACTTGCCGGTCTCTTCACTTCTAAAACCTGTGTATATTCTCCCGATGTTTTTATTTTTATTTATTTATAGTCTGCCTTTCTCACTGAGATCCAAGGTGAATTACAACAGTGCAAGTGAAAATACAATATAATCAACAGCTAGGACATTCACTGAGCAAAGTATAACAGTGAAGAACAGTTAGGACATTCAGGGGAAAAGATACCTTAGGGAATGGTAGCAGAATTTTTTTTTTAAACAAGCATAAAGCCAATCACAGAGATGAAATCCAAAACAAAGCATAACTAATTCCCATGGCATGTTTAGCAGCATGGAAACTTGCTAGTAGGCACGTACCTACATCAGCAGACAGTACCCAATAACATAGAGTTTAGTCTCCAGGCAGCTCTCTAAGCTATTTCTTATGACATAGTCCTGTAATCTGAGTAGAAAGCCCTCCAGAATAATTCAGTTTTGCATAGTTTGTAGAAAGCCAGGATAGTGGAGGCTTTCCTATCCTGGTTTTCCAAGGTAATTCACCTTGGATTTCAGGCAGGCTATTCCATGCGGTGGGGGCTTCCAGAGAAAGCATATATGTGGACAGCTGTTGATTTTGTCTAAATGTAGAGTGGTATCTTCAGAAGGCCTTGTTTGGATGAGCAAAGCTGAAGTGGCAGAACATAGGGGGAGAGATGGTCACACAGATATGAGGGCTTTGAATGTGTGCCCGGTAACTGATGGGTAGCTAATGGAGTGACTGCACAAAATGGGAGTGATATGCATGCTCTGTCTAGCTTCTGAGAGTAAATGAGCTGCATGAGCTGTGCCATGAATCCATGTGGCCAGATTGGCCATGTCAAGGTAAGGGGCCATCTTCCATGCTAGTCTGAGTTTTGAGAAGGCCTTGTTCGCAGCTGTATTTACTTGCTTCTCTTGCAGTAGTGCTGGGTCTAATATAACCCTTAGGCTCTTAACTGAGTCAGCCAGGGTCAACTGGGCCCCATCAAAGGTCAGAAGCACAATGTCCTTCAAGATTTCTGTTTTTCCAACCAGCATCACCTCTGGGTTCAGTTTCAATTTGTTTGCTTTTCGCCAGTTGACAACAGCTGTTAAGCAGCGACTCAGTACCTCTACTGCATCACCAGGGGATTTGGATAATTGAAATGGTTATCATCTGCATATTGGTAGCATCCAATTCCATAGCTATGAATGAGTTCTCCTAAAGGTTTATTGAAAGTATCCATACCTTTGAGGATCTGGATCTTAGAATTCTTGAAAATATAGAAACCTACGTACATTTGTTAGCAATTTTTTGAGATATGCTAACTACAAAAACGTACATATATTTCAATATTTTCATTATACATTATTCATCACATTTTTATACTCTTCTCAAACATTGGGATCATTTACTCTTTTTACTAGACAGTGTTTTCATATGAGCTCTGCAATATATGATAAAACAGCTATGTGAATTAAGATACTGGATCTTCTCCCCATTCCCCGTCTTCTGCTTGAATCCTTGGGTCTATCTGCATCTGCTTACTGAGTATAATACTTTATGCATCTGCAGATGTGGCTTATGAAAACATACACCACAGTAAATGTATTAGTCTTTTTGGTACTATAAAATTCTTCATTGTTTTGATTGCAATGGACTAACATTGCTCCCCTCCTGATATTGTTTGGAAAAATTGTTTGTGCCTCTCATGCCATGAAATGGTTAAATTATCACCAGAGCTATAAGGTAAATGTTTATATAATGATTCACAATAAGAAAAGAAGGAGAATGAGATGGAAATAAAAACAAGCCAAGTTAATGTTATGAGAAACTACATACTGGTGAATATAACTGGAATAACTGAAAACTAGTTTATGGAATAACTGAAAATTAGAAATTGCATAGCACCATACAGATTAGACTTCAGAAATCAGTTAATCCTCACAATTATAGGTTATCTAAATATTTTCCTTTTATAGTTAGGTAATTTAAGGCAATGATAAATTATACAGCTTAGCCAAGATCACCAAGTGTGTCAAAAGGAGAATTATAAAAAAGGCTGAGAAGCTTGGTTCAATTGTAACAGCAAACCACAGCTTGTGGCTATATAAATGAGCCTGAGGGATCGCCCAGTTTATATGCTCCCTCCTTCCTTTCCTCTTACACAGCAGGAACATATTCTGTGTTCATGGGCATAGTATGGCATTAGTATGACATTATGTTTGAGTTGGCAAACTGTGGTTTCCCATCAAACTGGGGTTCCAAGCTAGCTGTTTTTTTGTCATTTTGGATGCAACAGTAAGCTATGATTTGCTGCAAGCCAAGAATGTCTGAGTATATGGTCACATGCAATTAGAGGAAAAGGCATGTGAACCTGAGACATGCCCCCCCCCCCAGATCATATAATCACAAAGTATAATTTTGCATTACATTTGAACGTAGCCAGATTTTACCATCTTCACACAGAATGAAGAAAGCAAAGAGTTGTTGCTTGAGCAGTTGCTTTGTAAGAGAGTACCTAAAAGAAAAGTGGCAGTGTATCACTGTAACTTATCATGTCTTTGTTCATTTTAAATGTTAGGTTAAACTGGGTGGAGAAGCTCCCAACTCCAATGTGATTCACATCGCTAATGGCACAGAGGACAGCAGCAGCAGATGGAAAAACTCTAGTGGGAAGTATGGAACCGAGTGTCACCTTCTAGATTTTGCCACTTCAGAGCGTCCATTGGTGGTCAACTTTGGCTCAGCCACCTGACCCCCCTTCACAAACCAGCTGTCAGCCTTCGGCAAGCTGGTGGAAGAGTTCTCCAGTGTGGCTGACTTTCTGTTAGTCTACATTGATGAGGCTCACCCGTCAGATGGCTGGGCTGCTCCTGGTATCTCATCCTCCTTCGACGTAAAGAAACACAAGAACCAAGAAGACCGATGTGCAGCTGCTCACCAGCTCCTGAAGCGTTTTTCTTTGCCACCTCAGTGTCAGATTGTGGCAGACTGCATGGATAATAATGCCAATGTGGCCTATGGAGTCTCCTTTGAGCGTGTGTGTATTGTACAAAGACAAAAAATTGCCTACCTGGGGGGCAAGGGCCCCTTTTTCTACAATCTCCAAGAAGTTCGATTTTGGTTGGAGCAGAACTTTAGGAAAAGATGAAATTCAGACTTACCGGAAGAAGATAGGTTGATAATACTACCCCTCTAGAGTAATGCAGAGGGAAAGAATTTGCACCCTGTTTTGAATAGGCTCCTTTCGGCCTACAGCAGAGGAGGTCTAATGACCAGGTCAAATGAACACAACAGACACAAAAAAATATTCCATGTGTACCAGAGAATCAAATTCCCCTTGCCTGCCCAAATGGGAATTGAGAACATTTCTACTATTAAGGCTGCTAGATGGTTGAAATATTTCTGTGCTTTGAGTAGATGACTATTGTGTTTGATGCAGGAAAGTGTTGCTTCCAAAAAACCAGCTCTCCGGTTCATTTTGGAAGTCCAACCATCACTCAAGACCAAGGGGTATCTCTTTATCCACTGGTGTTTATCCTGCTGAATTCCAAAACAGGAAAAAGTAAGGAATTTGAGATATGCAATTGTCATAAAATTGAACTTTGTGTGATAGAAAGGTACGGTATTATAGATTTTTCAAGTTCCAGCATCCTCTACAAACTGGCTAGTCGGTTGTTTGTCCTCTTACTCGTTCCAACTAGAAACTTGCTTTCACAACTGGATTTTTTTTTTGCAGTATAGTCTAGCTATAATCCTGAAACCGTTTAAATCTAGAACAGACTAATTGATGCCAGATAATGAAATAAAGGGTTCTGAGACTTCAGGTTAAATGGTTGTGTTTGAGCCATTTAAGTGTAGTTTCAGGCTCTAAAGATTTTACAGCAGTCCCCAGTGTGGAAATGACAGAAGCTATTTTAGGATCTCAAGTCACACCCTGAAAAATACTTTGATATTGCGGCAGAGGAGTCCATTATGCATTAGACTGATTCAGACAACCCAGTTCCACTGCATTCCCAGCTCTCAAAAGTGCATTTGTCTGAATCAAAATTGAAACTTTTGCTTCATCAAAGTCCATTCATGTAATGATTTTGGGTATGTGTGTGAAAGACCAAGTGATAATCTTACTATGTCTGAGCTTGAGTACATCTGTGACAATTAGGGTTGCCAGGTCCAAGCTGGGAAATTCCTGGAGATTTGGGGGGAGGAGCCTGGAGAGGAGAGGTTTGGGAAAGGGAGGGGTCTCAGTGGGTATAATGCCATAGAGTTCACCCTTCCTATCAGCCATTTTCTACAGGGGAACTCTGTTGCCTGGAGATTAGTTGTAATTTCAGGAGATCTCCCGCTACCACCTGGAAGCTGGCAACCCTAACTGATTTGTGCTATCCATTTCACATAACCAGACTATCACATGGTACTCCTAGTTATGTGAAATTTTAATAATACCTTGCATTTGTCTCAGATCCTTAGCCAAAGACAGAGCTTTTTATCATGGCTGCAGAGATCTTGTACTTGAAAACAAGCTCATAAGGGAGGAATTTATGACTTGATACCCAGTACGATCTAAACGAGGCCTTAAGACACGTTGCATTGCAGCCTCTTTAACACAGTTCAGTAGGAGTCGCTGGGCTCAACAGAGGCTGCAGAATGTTCACAGCTGGCTTTCCACACCCTAGAATCACAACTTCCTGTACTCTCAAGTGCAGCACCCACTTCAGCACTCCCTGGGGCCTTGGATTGCCAGCTCTAGTCTGGGAAATTCCTGGAGTTTCCAGAGGTGGGGCCTGAAGAGGGTTTGGAGAGGGGAGGGATCTCAGAGGTTTTGAGTCCATCCTACAAAGCTTCCATTTTCTCCAGGGGAACTGATCTTTGAGGCCTGGAGATCAGTTGGAATTCCAGGAGCTCTCCAGCCACCACCTGGAGGTTGGCAATCCTAGGCCCTACACTAGCCAAATAGTCATGTGGCTGTTGGCTCAAGAGTGAGAGGCACTAAAATAGTGCTTCTGAACCGATAAATAAGACCTGCATGAACATACCTTTAAAGCCACACAACATTTTTTTCTACATGGAAGATCATTTCACGTATGGAATAACCAGTATAAACTAAATGGGAAGCCACTGCATGTACTGCAAGATTGTCTCCATGGTGTGTGTCACAGTCCTTAGAGGAAGCAATAGGAAGAAAGGTAGAGCAGAATTAAAGGGGGGAGGGGAGCACACAAGAAAGAGTCGGTTGTGGAAGATCCTATTTCAACACTTAAGAGGTTGAACTCGGTTAATGCATGGAACTGAAACAATTTATTTATCAGTGTGCTTGATTCCTTTTCTAAAGAAAACAGCACCAAACCAGTACAGTTAGAATTAGGAGTTACTGTGTGTTTAGTTTTTTTTTTTTAAATAATAATTTATTGCATTTGGAAATGATGCAGAAGTTGTATTTGTGTGTAAGGGGGAAAGAAGGGAGAGGGGTTACACACCACTTTACCTCATTGGTATTGAAACATTGTCCATTAGTTAAATTTGGTTCGCGTTGATGTTTCCCGCCTTTGCTCCAAGAAGCCTGCAATTAGTTTTTAATCGTATTAGTTTATTGAAGTTAGTTCAGCATAAAAAGATTTCAGCCACAGGGCTACTAAGCTGCAGTGCTGTGACAGACCAGTGCCTTTGCCATCTTCCATTGTCTATGAAACATTCCTATTGCTCTCAGAACCACTACCCTTGTTCCCTATTAAGAGGCTGTTGAGGAGAACTAGTTCCATTAATGGGCTGGATTTTTACAAGCGTTGGATGATGTGAAGTTCTTTTAAAATATGATGACATTTGAAGCCCAATCCCACCAGGAAGGTCTCTTGCACAAGCTCCATTAAAATGAGCTCAAGAGACTAAGTAAGAAAACATCCTGATAGATTGTGCCATTGCTATTAGGGTTTTGAAGTATTCTTTCTTTTTCTGTAATGTGAAGATTAGAAAGGAAGGCAGATGGCCTACAAGCCTATTTTCCTTGATTCCCCCCTCCTGCCCCATCCCCAATGCAAAACAGCAAATGACATCATCAGTGCTGAGCATTCAGTGATGCTTAAAGCCCCTCCCCACAAACTGACACTGTTGCTTTACTCATAGTTTCAGCTAAGGCACAAAGGCATGCTTTAGAACGTGCTTCTCTGCACGGCGTGTATGCAAAGTTGACAGAAAGGTATGAATGCTATTTTGCTGATGTTCACCTGCATTCCTTCCCTTCCTTGTATGTACACAGAGCACATGGGTGCACAAATACTGATAAAGGATGCTAGAGAAGCTGGAAGCAAACGAAGTTTAGAAAGCAGGTAGCCAGAGGGTAAAGAGAAGGCATATTTTCTTAAAGCCTAGGCGATTGTACAGATGTAAGGAATGGGTGAAGAGAGGAGAGAGGGACGGTGGCAGGGGACATGAACCGTTTCACGTGGGGTGAGGAAGGTATTGCTACAAGAAATATATGGGCATGCAGGTTTTCTCCCAAAATATCCAGCTGGCATGAGACCTTTTGCTTGACAGATACCTCCAGATGTATTCTTTAAATTTAATCTCCCTATGTGTGGAGTCTGCACAGTTTCTTTTTTCTATATTATCATACATATTTGTTCTTGAATGCTGATTTCATTCTTGTAAGACCCAGAAACAAAGGGATTATTAAAATAACAGCAAGCTCCTAACCATGGCTACTCAGATGCTCCATTGATTTTAGAGGGGCTTACTTCTAGGTGAAGAGTGTTTGGGATAAACCTGTTCTACTGAACCCAGTATCCTATTCCAGATAGCTTTCAGGATTTAGGAAGCTGATTTTGATTTCTTTTAAAGAAAATCCTATGACGGTTAGTTCCAAAACAATTTGTTAGTAATTGAAGGATTTTTAACCCAAACAATCCACAATAGTTCTTAAAAACTAAAGGTATGATGGAATAATACTAAAGTCATAAATCCCATTCATTTCCATGTGTTTTATTCTGGTGCTGAACTTAATAGCACTAATCTTGGTGGGATCATACCCTTATTTTTTTACCTTTTTATCTGAGCAAAAACTCAGAGGTAGAGCATTTGTTTTACATGCAGAACATCCCAGTTAAAGAATCACAGAGCAGGTGAAATGAAAGAAAAGTCCGAGTAGACAATATTGAGCTAGATGGACTAATGTGTAACTCCATATAAGACAGCTTCTTGTGTTTGTCTTGTCTGGGGTAACTAGAGTGCTTTTATACTTTTTAAAAAATCCACACATGATGCTGGATGTGATCAAAAGCAACCACAACTCTTGTATATGAATGAAAAGACTTAACAGAAATGTTGTCTTTATCTGATAGTGGCCATCAGATTTTTGGGCTACAATCCTTTTTGCATTTACCAAGGAATACACCCATTTGAATATAGTAAACACATATAGGATTGCTATGTTGGTTGCTTTTGCTACAACCGATTCCTCTGAATATGATCAGTGATTTATTCACTGGGTTCATTCAAACCGCCAATAATCACTTTAAAATTTGTTGTCATATCAGCTGATTGAATGTTCCCTTTCCTTGCCTTATTAAGAAAAAATGGGTTTAGTGCAATTCTTAGTTTCCTCACTTTATGCAATCACATTTTACTACCCCCCCCGCCCCCCCCCCCCGCAAGCCCCTTCACATTTCTGATCACTTTCATCCCATACCTGCTTCTTTCGTAAATGCTTTCTTTTCATGGTGGGGATGGAAATGTAGAAGACAAAGAGAATGACTATTGTGGATGGAGCCACAAATTGGTTTACATTTTTATGCTGTTCTTTATATTCCTTCTCTGTGTGTTTCTCAGACTGTTCAAAAATAATTTTGTCAAAACTTTCCTTTTCCTTCTCATTTGTATGTCTTGGAAAGAAAACCCACTAAAGCATTTCATATGATTGTTGGAACATACCGTAAACTCACAAGAGGGCTTGTGAGTGACTAAACTCTAATACCAATTTGCATATCTAAAGTCACAGCAATTTTGCATGGCTGTTTTCTTATTTTTGGACTTCTATTATGCTGTCCTTTTTATGTGCAAAATGCTTGTTATTCATAGCTGTGTGCTCCTCACACAGTGGGAGGATTAGAAAACCAGCCTCTGTCAACAGAAAATTCAACGTTTTTTTTTTTCTGTCCCAACAAAACAGATCTCTGACCCTTTCCATCAACTGAATTATGTTCATCAATCTGCAGAATAAACATGACAGGAATACATTTTTTAAAGAAAAATTATAAGAAAGCAGCAGACCAAAAGCCAAAGGAAGTTATATTTTTCCTTTAAAAAAGGATTAGGTAGGAATGATAAATTTTAACTTCTTGTATCTTACTGATGGACTACAATTCCTTCAGGATTGTTTATTGCAAAAGCATGTAATTCTTTGTTTCAAGAAAATACTTTACATTTCTTGGGTTGATGAGAGACATATTGTCAGATCATATCTTGAAAACAGTTAGAGTAGTAGAGCTTAATAATTAGACTGCCAGCTTTAGAGTATAGACTAGAAAACGTTCCTGAGACTAGTACATGCTCCAGTGTTATAATTGCTCAGGTGTATTACGGAACTGGCTTTGGTTGGAAGGATATGGGATAGATCTGCCATATTAGGATCTGGTTGCTATATTTCTTGGTTAAAAAGTACTACCAAAAGGTCTCTATGCCATCTACATTTTTGTTCTACTAACAGGAAGTAATGCCCAAACTACCTTTGAGAAGGACCAGCTGTCTTGACTGTCTTGACTATAATTTGAACTTAAATGTTACAGAAAGGATGAGAAACTGAACTGACACATTATAGGGAAAGGTACGTGTTCAAAATCAGCTGCAAAATTCACTGGGTTATAGCAACTTAATCAAGCCACCATTGTTAGGTATTCTAAAAAGTAAATATTCATTATAGATAACATAGCATCAGAGCTAAGTTAGCTACAGCACAGGAGACTTAACTTTTTTTTTTTTTGCTTTACAGCTTGAATGATTTGTTGACCTGTGCAAAGTAGGTTTCACACACTACTGTGTAATCAAAGTATCTTGTTTCTGTTTTGAACTTGTCTCAGTACAAATTTAAAGCACAAGGCAGTGAATTGGGCTCAGTGCTACTTTTAATATTTTTTTTTTCAAGTATGCTGTAGATGTGTATGAAAGCTTCTGGTGAGATCACTTGTTTGGAGGGGATCCCGTCTGAGTAATCTTTAAAGCTTCTCATAAACTTAACCAGTATTTTGTGCATGGCCTTTTGTGTTGCTGGATATTGGAGTTAGCTATTTAAAACCTGCATTTGATAATGTAACCAAAGCAATAAAAGCAATACCAGGTAGGGAATACTGGCCAGTTTTATTTGACTCCCCACTTTGTGAACTCAGGATTCATATTGACCAAACTTTGGCTGGACCTAAGACTTGGTTTGCAAGGATAAGAGGGCAAAGCAGAGGTGCCGGTGTCTTCATGAAGATCACTAACAAAAGAGTGACTCACTCCGTTGGTGTTCAGATGCTTCTACACTGGCATGTCTCTTTTTTGCTTTTCTATCTCTGCCTTCAGAAATGGGAATGCATTGGAAATCCATTAATATGAGCCCCGAGTAAATATGGTGGGGATTCACTTGTTTGTGTGTATGCATGTATCTTTGTTTAGATGTCACAGAATACACTCTGTAGAACGACCAGCAAAAAAGTTACACTATTGGTGCTGCGTGGACCATGTACTTTTTAGAACTGTTTTTTTTTCTTGTATTTTAATAAAAATGGAAGAAAAATAACTGGCATTCCTTGTGTTTACTTCCATGGGTGAGAGAGGACATTATAGACCTTAAGATCATTGAAATGGTGAAGAGCAGTTCCTTGGAATAGTTTAATCCCCAGTGGTTTGGGAGGATCACTGTACTCATCTGTAAATGAAAGAAAAAACAAAGTCATTGGATTGGTAATAATAATAACAGCAACAATAACATTCGATTTATATACTGCCCTTCAGCACAACTTAATGCCCACTCAGACTGGTTTACAAAGTATTATTATCTCCACAACAAACACCGTGTGAGGTGGGTGGGCCTGAGAGAGCTCCAGAGAGCTGTGACTAGCCCAAGGTCACCCAGCTGGCTTCAAGTGGAGGAGTGGGGAATCAAACCTGGCTCTCCAGGTTAGAGTCCCACGCTCTTAACCACTACACCAAACTGGCTCTCAGTCCTGCCATAGTTAGGCACTTTTAAAGCCTGGGAGATATTCCTCAAGCACAAGCTCAACATTCCTATTAGAATCAGTTCTGAGGTAAAACTGTTTTATCCGGGCTGAATGTACCCAGAGTGTCCGATGGCTATGGTGAATTCATTAAGCTACCTTCTATTGTGTGAGACTATTGGTTTAACAAGCTCATTATTATCTACTCTAACTGGCAGCAGCTCTTCACAATCTTAGGTAGAGATCATCTGTTACCTTGTACATCATCTGCCATCTGATTCTATAGGGATTGAACCTGGCATCTTCTGTACATGTTCTACTGTATCACAGTTTGAACCAATTGCAGAAAGGATAAATGACAAGAGTGAATTGGGCAATTTTTCAAGTGCAACATAACATTCACACAGCATAAGGAAGAAAATCTCACTAAAGGATCATAACATTCTGAAATCGTAGAATTGTAAATGCTTCTCTTTTTTTGCAGCCAAGCAGGTGCACATACAATAAGACTGAATTGCAAAACATTTCCTTAAATCTTAATTAAATCTATTTGTGCTCCTCTAAGCATACTTAAATGTGCTGATGTTAGGCATCAGCATTCATCTGTTCATTTATTCACTGAACAGTGGGAGGTCGAAAAGAAGACATAGAAAAGGACTGACCAGGAATGTGTGGGACCCAAAGTATCCTTTAAAGTCCATATGGGAAGGACAACCCAGGTTGCCTAAGCTCTATAAGACAATAAGAGATTGACCTGGTAATAATTTTTTAATTAAAATATTTGTATTCCACTCTTCCAAATAGTTAACTGACACACCAAAAAAGATAGAAAAAGCTTGCATAGTGAGCTAACAATCTAGCATATAAGCCAGCACTGAATTTGCAAAAATACATCTATCAATTACACTTCAAAAGCCCAAGCCTTCAGTGAAAAGGCTGTCTTGTCATCATGGATTTACCAGTCTTTTGAAAAGCTGGGACAAATGATTCCCAGAAGCCCATTCCAAAACATGGGAGCCACAATGGAGAAAACTTGAGAGCACGAAGTGGAGCATGCCCACTGCAGAAGAGCCACTGGCATGTGGGATTGTACAGGAAAAGGCTGTCCTTCAGATATGTGGGTTGCAGGCAGTGAAGAGCTTTAAAATTATGGACCAGCAGCTTGAATATGAAAGCATGTTGCTACCCAATGCAATTGTTTTATTATTGGTTTCACATTGATACAGCAGCTAGTCCCAGTCAGCAGATGGGCCATTGTATTTTGCATCAACTGAAGTTTCCAAATTGTGTTCTACACAGAGTTACAGCCCCACACAGTGTTACAGTAGTCTGGCACTATCAGTCAATTCAAACAGCTTCTTCAGTTTCATTCATTTAAAGGAGGAAAAGATGGGTGAGCACTGTTACTTCTTTGGCCAACCAAAGTGGATAGAAAGGGCGGAAGGGTAAAGAAGAATCTTGTGGATCTTTCATCTCGCAGTGCTCCTTTCACAATTACAACTTGGAATATTGTAGAAAAGAGCAGCTTGTTGAAACTATCTACTTCAGTACTCTGGTTCTAGCAGTGGCCAGCCAGAAGTGTGACATGAAGGTCTTCTGCACCTGTATCCTATGCACAACATGCATTTCTCTCCCACCTCTCAGTGCAAGCTGCTCCAATCAAGATGTAGTTTCCAGTGACCTACAGGGCAAGGAGTAAAATACAGGCTTTGCATCCAGAACGTCACAGGTTCAAACTCTGACTCCTGCAATTAAAGGATCTCATATAGGAGGTGTTAGGAAAGACCTTTTTCTGCTCCTGGCCCTGGAGAGCCACTGCCAAGCAGAGTATCACAACACTGAGCTAGATGGAAGCTTCCTGTGTTCATATATGACTGGCCTGTGCACGGATCTATCCATATGGTGGTAGGAATCTAGCAATGTGCTTTGTTTCGGGCATGAACAGCTCCCTTCCTCGTTCTAGCAGGGCACTGCATCTCAGGGTATCCTTGCCACTGCTGAAATACCAATTGTTCTTGCTGTGCAGGCAATGGTTAGCAGTTTACCTCTTGCTACTGTCATAATGTTTGCAACATTATTGCTTACAATTGATACCCAGATGAAGACTTTTTAAAAGCACTGCAGTCATTATCATATTAGATAAAAGAAAATAATTCTTTATTCAACAGGTCTTGGTAACATTTACAATGCTCAGTGGAGTGAATATATATGTACAGACTGTCTCTCTTAACAAAGAAGAGAAACATTCTTAAAGCATAATAAAACCTTTCCCAAGTATAAAATTTCAACAAAAAAAGGCCTAATTGCTGGCTAAAGACCTTGATTACAGACAAGTGATCAATTTGTGCTAAAGTCAGTATCTCCTGTATGGTTCACCGCATTAATTGACTCACTACATTTTGTCTGCCTCTAAATTGCCAGTCACATTAATGAACCCACTGGTGTACATACCTTTTAATGATGCAATAGGAGGCATTCTATTTAGTGTTCTTCTAAAATACTTGGTCCTCAGACACCACTGAGGCTGTAATAGATTATTTACTCTGAGTAATGAAATTCCTCACACACACATATAAACACAAAGAGACACTCAATTGCCATCTGTGTAATTAACCATAGGCTGGAACCTGATAAACAACGGCTCCCAGACTTAACTGGAAGCCCGGGTTGCGGGCAATGCGGTAGCATGGCTACTGCCATGATGTGGAGTGATGAGGAATGACCAGGGGACAGGGGAGCACACCCAGGCACATCTGGTGCAGGCCCCTGGTCTGGGAAGCTGGCCCCACCCCTCAGCACTTGGCCCATGGCGGCATCCCGCCCAGCCCTCCCTTTCGTCACAACTTTGGAGTGAGTAGACTGCGGATTGGGCATTGGACACTGATCCATTTTTGGAGGAAACAGGGTCCTCAGGCTCAGTTTCCCTATTATGGGGGTCCCCATAAAGGGTCTGGGGAGTGAGGAATGGCCAGTACATGCCCAGTCAGGGGCTGTCAGTCGGCCTCACTCCCAGGTGGCAGGGGATGATTCACACAGGCGTGTATACCCACGTGGCATCCCACTGACTGTCATCCCATGGTTACCCTCCTCACTAGGGGTCTGAGGGGGCATGTGGGTCATTGGCTTGGCAGGCGGGCCAGCCACTGCTTGTAACAGTGCCCTATGCATGCCTTTGCTCCCTGAGCTGTAATCTCAATAAAGTTGTGGCCTCTTTACCTCCAGCACTGTGTCCATGTGTTTTTGTTGCCATGCCCCTCCCCACTCACCTCCCCCACTTAGCACTCACCTGCAACCGAGTGAATGAGAGTAAAAGACACATTATAATAATTTTCTTACAGTTTTTGTTAGCATCCAAACAGCATCTTGAACCAAGGTTCACTCCCATGATCACTTTCCTGTCTGAATTAGGTTTCAGCACCTTATGCAGGAGCATTTATGAAGCACCAAAACAATACCACAATGTGGTCTTAGCATTACCAAGCTCAATGGACCACTGGTCTGATTCATCAAGCCCTCCTTACAACAAAACATACTTCAACTGGCTCAAAAGCAACAACTCTGATGGATTTTCTGTCAAAGAAGAGCCTTGCTGAATCAGTCCAGTGGTCCATCTAGTCTTGTTTCACACAGTGACCAACCAGTTGCCCTGGAGAACCAACAAACTGGGCAGAGAAGCCAAGTCCTTCCCTTGGTATTGTCCCCAGCATTGGTGTTCAGAAGTTGCTGTCTCTGGATATGGAGGGTCCCTTTGGTCATCATGGACAGCAAAGCACATCCTGAAGGGAAAAAAGCTGATGCTTCTCCTGAAGTGTCAGAGTGGACAGACAAGGTTCATGAATAAGCCTTAATAGCCAAATTAACTACCTACGTACATAATAGACCAATAGTTGAATATGGGGGGAAATTGAGACATTTCTTTGATTATTTAGGCCAGAACTAATATTAATTAAGATAACAGTATAAAGATAAAAGGATGAAAAACAGGGAATGGTTAGTAAAATAGTTGATATTAAATTTTGTATAAGTAACAAGGAAGGAGGGAAGGAGATTTATTATACAACTAAGTTTTTTCAGTTTAACTGAATTTTAAATGTTGTGCTTGTTTAAGTTATAAATTAATTTCAAACGTCTTATTTGTATAAGTTAGTATAAGTCTTAAACTAATTTCAATTACTGCCTGTATAAGCTTTAATATGCAATTTCAATTGTTATTCCTATCTTTTTTTAAAATAAAAATTTCAAAAAAAAAAGAAGAAAAAAAGAACAGAGGTATCAACTCGTCATCCAAGGACCACATGAAGTATGTCTGTATACAGTGAAGACAATGAACCAAGAAGGTACAAAGCTAAGAGCACGTCCTTACAGCCAGGAACAATAGTAACTGCACCCACCAGATTGTCCTAATTGAAAAGTTACTTTCCGCAAGGCCATCACTTGGATTAGAAATAGCTGTTTTCTGGATTGCATGCCTCATTAACTATACACACGTTGAAAAACAAAACCCACATCAGAGGAAAGAGATCGTTTCTTAACATCATTAATAAAAGCCTGAATCTGCTCCTGGTCCTGAACAAAGGCACACTGCAGACTGACTTGTAGGAGTCCTCCCTAGCTGTGTCCAGGCCAGATGTGGTTTGAAATGCTTCTTCAAGAATAGTTCAAATATTTACAGGGAATATAAATGAACCCAAGCCAATTTCAGTTTAGTGGAATATTGTTAATGGTGGTGGATACTTATGCGAGCCACAAGTGTCAACTTGACCCTTTAATTACAATGATCTTAAGACCCATAAAAACAATCTTTTGCATAATCCATCTTTGTGTATCAATGTGTTGCAACATAGGCGCAGATAATGTACAAATCTAAGGATTTTATAATGTTCTGAGTTATTGTTTTTATATACTGGAGGACTTGGAAAAAACGTTTTCATCAAAAGAAGAAAAAGCAATGGATTCAGCAAAATAGAAACACAGAAACATAAAAACATGGAGCTGGAAGGGATCCCAAGGGTCATCTAGTCCAACCTCCTGCACAATGCAGGAAATTCACAGCTACCTTATCCCCCAAAAACTTTTTTGATTTCATTTTAACCCTTTGACTCTGATCAAATCCTCTGGGACAACAGAAAACAACTCTGGTCCCATCCCCTACGTGACAGCCCTTCAAACACTTGAAGAGGGTTATCACATCATCACCTCTTAGTCGCTACATCTCCAAGCTAAACCTACCAAGTTCTTTCAACCTTTCCTCACAGGACTTGGTCTCCAGACCACTCACCAGCTTTGTTGCCATCCTTTAGACATGTTCTTGCTTGTCAACATCCTTCTTAAATTGTGAAGTCCAAAATTGTACACAGTACTCCAAATGAAGTCTAACCAGAACAGAATAAATTGATACCACCACTTCATGAGAACTGGACACTATACTTCTGTTTATACAGGCCATAAGAGCATTTGACTTTTTAGCTACTGCCTCACACTGCTGAATCAGTATATCGTCTACTAAGATTCCTAGATCCTTTTCACATGTACTACTGCCAAGACAAATCTCTGCCTTTCTATAATTATGCCTTTGATTTTTCCTACCTAAAGGCAGAAATTTACATTTATCTCTGTTGAAATTCATTTTATTAGTTTTAGTCCAGTTTTCCAGCCTGTCAAGATCATCCTGAATCTTGATTGTTTTCTATTGCCTATGCTACTCCTCTTAATTTAGTATCATCTGCAAATTTAATGAGCATCCCCTCTATTCCTTTTTCCAAGTCATTTATAAAGATGTGGAACAGCACAGGGCTCAGGACAAATCCCTGAGGCACTCCACTTGTTTCTCCTTTCCAAGAGGATGAGGAAATATTTACAAGCACAATTTGGGTGTGATCTGTCAACCGGTTACAAATCCACCTAACAGTAGTAGGATCCAAACCATATTTTACCTACTTGTCTACAAGAATATTATGTGGAACCTTATCAAAATCTTTACTGAAATCAGGATAAACTATGTCTACAGCATTCCTCTGATCCAAATAAAGGAGATACAATTAGTCTGACATGACTTGTTCTTGAGGAACCCATGCTGATTCTTAATAATCATAGCTGCTTTTTCTAAATACTCAGGGACTGTTTGATGATTTGTTCTAAAACCCTTCCAGGTATGAACATCAAGCGGACAGGTTGGTAGTTACCTGGATCTTCCTTTTTCTCTTTCTTAAAGATGGGGACAACATTGGCCTGCCTCCAGTGTTCTGGCACCTACCTGTTCTCTGAGAGTTCTCAAAGATGATAGACAGAGGCTGTGCAATTATATCAGCAAGTTCCTTTAGTCCCCTAGGATGTAATTCATCCAGTCCCGAGGACTTGATTTCATTTAAAGAAGCTCTTGCTGAGTAGGCTTTAAAGAAATCTGCTTTCTCTCCCCTCCCCTCTTTAATCCTATCGTGTCGTTCCACTGTTTTGGGCTTCCCCCAAAATTAGTCTAGTGGCAGATGTATTTCTAGTCATACATCTGCCTATGGCCATCATATGCATTTATATCAGTGGTTCCCTTCCCAGCCTTGAGCCTGTTAGTGGGCGGAACCTCAAAATGCCTGCCATGGGGCCACAGCCATGGGAGTTGCAACCAATATGAAAACAATGGGAAGTTCCAAGTAGACATGGGCATGAACCAAAAAAAAATAACGATCCAGAGGATTGTGGTTCAGTGCAGACCACGATCCCGAATTCCCGAACAGCAACGAACATCTCCCGTACCTGAACCGAACCATGGATCGTGGATCGTGGATTGTGGATCGTGGAGGCAAAAGCGGAGGGGTTCCCCGCTGTTCCCTTCCCAGCGATACAGGAATGGTGGGTGATGCCGGCGGCTGCCGGGCCTGGTGGGCACAGGGAGGAGGCGGGGGGTCTCACCACTCACTGGCGGCACCCCGCATGTGCCCGCCCGCCAGGCCAAAGTGGAGCATCTTGGTATTCCCACCGAGGGCAGGAACGTGGTTGAGGCTGGCAGCAGCCCAGCCTGGTGGGCTTCCATTGGGGTTTCCAGGGTGACAGAAGGAGGGCAAACAGAGCTCAGGCATTCCCCTGGCTCTGTTGCCAGGGGAATAGATTGCTGGTGCCTGAGTGTCTGGATTCCCGAACCAAGCCCAAACGCCAGGCCTCTCCCGACCACTGGGTCATTGGCCATGGATGATCATGATCCGCCGGGTCACAATCGCGCGATTGCCATTTCCGTGGGTTTTTGACATTCGTAATGCGGTTCGCGCCCATCTCTAGTTCCAAGCCAGTTGTCCTCCTCTAATGAAGGAAGCTATTTCTGAAAGGGTGTTCCCAAAAGACACAAAAGTACCACTTCCTGTGCTCTTATGAACATCCACCCATTCCAATAGGGTGGAGACAAACAAAATTCCTGTTTGTTTGGTAGGTTTACCAGCCTCCAAGTGGTGCCTGGAGTGGGTGGAACCACAAAATGCCTGGAATTACAGCTGATCTCCAGGCCATAGAGATCAGTCCTCCTGGAGAAAATGGCTGCTTTGGAGGGTGGACTCTATGGAATTATACCCTGCTGAAGCCTCTCATTTCTTCAAACCTCACACTCCAGGCTCCAACTCCTAAATCTCCAGGAATATCTCAACTTGGAGTTGGCAATTCTATTGTTTTGGGAAAGAGATGCTTGGGCGAAAATAAAGAAGTTACAGAAAACTCGTAGGCAGACACCATGGCACCCATGGGCACTACACTGGAGACTTAGTCAACAGTTTCAAATCTCTGCTTTTCACTTTTAGTTTTGTAGATTCATTTGTATTATGTACGTATGTTGTAGACTGGTATGTTTCCTTTGATATTACTTGCAGTAATTAGGAAAATTGGGTGTTTTGTAATGATCATAATTAATATGAAAACAAAAATAAATTCCCAATCTAAACAGTTTATAATGAAAAATCCTACATGGTTTCCTTTCATTTTGTTCTAGGGGTTTTTTTTGTTATTGCAGTCTCTCTCTACCTCTATTGGTTTCACTTTTACAAAGCAGTCAGCACTTTCCTAGTAAAGGCATAGAGAGAGCCCAGTGTTCCTTAGGAGACTCTAGGCTTTCATGATTGCCTAATATTAAATACATGTTTGAAGTAACTCAATGTCTTCATCTCTCCTCCCAGTACTTGTCCCGCTGTGCCAAATTTCTCCTTGTAGTTTGCGCTCCTTTTTTCTCTGCTGCTCTTTAAACCTAATCCACCATCTAAGCAAATCTATCTCAAGGTCCTCCTGCCATTGCCTGCCTGCCTAGATGCCTTACACTCCTTGTGCCACCAAATACATTTGCCTTGTAGTTGCCAGGTTTCGCACGGACAGTCTGCTATTTCCTTGGACTATCTACGAAAACATCAAAGAAAATATCAGATATTTAAATGTCTGGGATTTTCACACAGTGGGAGGAGGATTGGCTAAGGCAAGCAAGATGAGCAGTGGCTCCAGCTGCAGCTGTGCCTGGGTGTGCAAGAATTTTGCTGGGCACCCAGCAGGGCCAACAGGTTGCTACAACTGCTGATATGCCACATGTCTGGCTGGTGTCTCAGCATCTGGTAGGAGGAGAGGGCAAGCACAGGGTCTCACCAAAGAGAGTGGGGCTTGGGCTTTGCCTCCCTGCCTCCTTCCTTCTCCCCCTGTGCTTCCACCCAGCAGCCTATCTGCTGCTAGAGGGCACAAAAGTGCAGGCCCTGGCCAAGGAGAGCAGAGCTCAAGCTCCACTTCCCTGCCTCTATCCACCCTCCACTTTCACCCGGCGGCCAGTTGACTGCCCAGTCATCCCAGCTAGAGTCACATTCTCTGTCCCAAAGTGGCAGTGAACTTACTCAAATTTACTCAATCCCCTTCCCTCTTGCCTTCATCCTTCCTTTTCAAGTTAATGGCCAGAGCAAGCAATGGAGCCTGCCTGAGCTGGATAATTGACAGCAGTAGGATGAGGATGCACACTGATATCTTTCAGCTCTCACTTTCTGCCTTATCCCGACATAGGAAGATTCTGCTGGACTGGGGAAAACTCATGCTGCCTGTGAGCCACCATCCCTGGGCTGGGAGAGACTTGCACCATCCGTAAGCCATTGTCCCTGTGCCAGGCAAGACTTGCGCTTGCCAGAAGCCAGATTCTCCAGGCCAGGAAATACTTGCACTGGCTGCAAGCTACTGTCTCTGGGCTGGGCAACACTCATACTGGCCACAAGCTACCTTCTCATTACCTTGGAAACCTGTTAAATGGGAAGAAACCAGGCCTGGGATCCTTAAAATCCTCGCCCACTGTCTGGCAAACCACGGCTTTGCACGACCTAGCCCTTCTCTGCCTGCAGGCCAGCCTCCTCAATATACCCCTATGCAGGGATGGTAGGGGTGGTGGAGCAGTCCCTGCCATTCCAGCAGCATCTGAGTGCTCCCCCAGCCCTGCTGTGTTCTCTTCCAGCTGGGCTGCAAGAGTGTGTCAATGCTGCCTGGGTCACTCCAGCATGCATTCTTTAAGGGCAGCCAGATGTGGTGCCTGTGCCCAGAGTGCACTGCTGTTTGGGTGGTTTTAAGACCCCCCCCCTGCATTTTTTTCACTTTTACCATTTTTCTGCAGCCCTGGGGAGTCTTCCCAAGCTGCAGAAGCCTCTGTTTTGTTCCCTAGTGCCCTCAGTCCTTGGGTATAAGTATCTGCATGGGATAGATGCTGCCACTGATATATGTAAGAAAGTATTTAAGTAATGCTATCAGCAAAGTGAGTGTCTATTCAATGAAGAATTCACTTACCAGCAACAAAACAAAATGAAACAAACCTTTGGCTAGTGGAAGAGGAAGGGTGGCAATTCCTACATGGCAGCCCCCCCCCCAATGCCACTTGGCATTTGGGGAGGGCTGTTGGGGGAAGACAGCAAAGATCCTCTTTGGCAAGTTTCTTGTGCTCGTGGTTGGTATGATCCAACCCAGAGTCCCCAGTGGAAGAAAAGAAAGTTTCAGTCCCTCGTTAGTCTAAAGACTTTTTCGGCTGTTTTAATCCACTTCCTGTTTTCTCCAAAGCAGAAGTGGATGGGGTGCTTCAGTGACTTAAACACTTATATCTCTGGGATAACCTAATCCAAGTGAACTCTTTGAGATTTCCTTTGTTAATGTGCTTTGTTCTGGGCCAGGTAAACAGATAGGACAAGCCATTACCACAATCATTATGGGCTGGATCGTTACCCGGAATACCATCTGCTGGTAGTTTATCAAGCCTCCTTCTATTAAACTGCTGTTAAATGGCTTCTGACTCTCTCACTTATGGGCAGTGGATAAATCAGTCCACTTGATGAATATGTAGGAAGTTGGGTAACTATTTTTTAATTGTTCCTGCTACCATGAGGTGTCAGTCATGATCTATTTAATCAGCGATAGGAATTTAATTAAACAAATTCTAAATCAGATTGTCTTGTCAACAGCCAGAAAGGGAGGAAGCCTTGGTGACAATCAAGGAGTCTAGGTTCTCCTCTGGCTGGTTTCTTTTTTTACTGTCAGACAGTTATGTGTTCATATACACTGTCACAGGAAGGAAACTAGCTTCTTGCAATCACTACCAAGTCAGGGTGGTAAAGTTAAGATTATGACCGACTCAGTCTGAAGACCTGTTTGATGTTGGGCTTCTACTCATGTAATGCTTTGTTCCAATTTACAAAACATTTACTTTCAGGGAAAGATTTCTGCAAGGACGCCTACACCAAAGAGAACAGACATCTGCTGTGAAACTCCAGTGCATAGGAGAGGACGCTGGGGAATTTCCTAGAATGTTCACTCAGTGACTTACATTGTGCCTTGCTATTGCCCCACAGGAACTCATAGGGTCCCTTTGAACGTGCTCCTGGGGCTGCTCATTGCAGTGGAAAATGAGGCAACAGCAAATAATGTTGGACACGCTTTTTCAGTGGCTGTCCCCTCCCTTTACTATTCTTCAGATTGAGGAACCCCTTACTAAACTCCAGGATTCCCTAGAACAGACTAGAATCCACAGCACTGTTTTGGGGGCTGCTCCTGGAACATTGCCAGTTAAGATCCTGTGTGTGCAAACACCAGCCCTCATGTGGACATGCACTAGAATGAATGTCCAATCTTGGAAGTTACTTCTGCCTCTGTCTGCTGATGTCTGGCACCATTCTGCTACAGAAGAGTCATTGCAGTGCATTGCCCCCTGAAATGTCAAGTGCTTTACCCATGCACTTGTGCACTACTCTGAGGGCTTTTTAACACACAAGACCTAAGGAGTTAGCTATAACCAAGCATAAGGGAATGCAAAGGTTTTTCTCCCTCTGCTTCAAGTTACGTTCAGCTCCGATTAAAGGTATCTGCAGGCTTGGAAACTATGTATGAGTTCTGTGCACACATGTTAATCTCTTCCATGGAGCACACTTCCTCCTTCTCTACAGCTTCAGTTTGCAAAAGGGCTATCCTGACAGCATCCCAGGTAGACACACCAGTACCATTATTGATGAATAGGGATGTAATTATTTTAGTGACGTGAAACCGTTACCATTAAAAGTTGTTTAAATTAAACATTTTACCGATTTAAAGGTTTTTTAAAAATCTATTGAGTACCTTCAAGGCATCATTTTTGATTCCTCAAATTATGCAAGATTTCCCTATTCAGTTTATTATTTCCTGTAATCAGAACCAGAGTTGTTCATAAGTCACCTTAGAATGTAGTTATCAATGTCTCCTGTAGGGCATCTTATAAACTTGCAACAAAAAAAAAAGTCTTCTGTGTGATTAATGTTGCAGAAGGATTAGTGGACCATTTTTTAAAATTTATTTACAGGGAACATATTGGGCACAATACTGCCAGACTGTACAACTCTCTTTTTGATTCTATTGTCTTATACATACCCAGCAAGACATACTGTTCAAAAATTACATTTAATAAAAAATTCCATGTTGCCATCTTGGATAGCTCTGCAGACTGGGGGGGGGGGACTTAAGGCACTATTAACATATTTTAACTTTGCCTAGAAAAGAAAGGACCAGGAATGGGTATTAGTTTTAATAGTGAGAAATAAAAAAAAGATTGTTAAAAAAACTGGCAAAACATGTAACATGGTCACATTCCGGAAAATAATGATCTCTTGGATACTTGGGAATTTCAGCAGCAAAGTGGAATCCATTTTCCAAATTAATTTCATCATTTGCTTGCCCAACACAGATGATGAAAACTATCAGAACCTGGATGCTTTGTTGACTGAGCGGTTTAAGCAATGCTTCTCTTAGGCGTGGCAGTTTTTGAAGCAACCTTTAAAAAAATCAAATACTCTCATTGATTCTCCAATCACTGTACCATCCATATCTGAGCTTGTGACTGATACATAGCCTAGGGGGAAAGTTGAGTGCTCTATTGGTTGCTTTGTCCTCTACCATTTTAGCATTTGACCTGAGAAGTTTGCATGTGCTACGTGTTTTGATTCATGATCTCTGCTAGAGAACCTGCAGTACGTCTTGTACCTTATTTGTGACAGAGACTCCTAGTACTACTCTAAAAGCCTTCTGCATATTTGTGTCTCATACCTGAGGATAGCTCCTCATCATCCATGAGATTCTGTTTCTTTTTCTATCCAACATGAAAATGAAATCTGGTAAAGGTAATTTCAAGCCACCATTATTCTGATGAATAACTCCCATTATTCTGATGAATGAGACCCACGCTATTTCTCTATCCCACCTACACTTTGCAATCACAGTACTTGTTCGAGGTCCTGTGTTCAGGAACTACATGCTGGTGAGCTGATGAAGATAGAATCTGTGGAATAATATTGCTTTTTATTTCCCTTTTTTCTTATTCTATTGTTATTTAGCTGTCCAGTAGCACCTTTAAGACTAACCAATTTTATTATAGCATAAGCTTTCGAGAATCAAGTTCTCTTCATCAGATGCCTGATGTTTTGATCAGGCATCTGATGAAGAGAACTTGATTCTCGAAAGCTTATGCTATAATAAAATTGGTTAGTCTTAAAGGTGCTACTGGACTCTTTTTGATTTTGCTACTACAGACTAACACGGCTAACTCCTCTGGATCTTATTTAGCTGTGTATCTCTTTTTTCTTCTATCTGTCTATAGCCTTTTTTTAGTATATCATTTAATAGTAAACATTATTCTTTTTAAAAAAGATAGAATATGGACCCTACCAAAGTCAGGCTTGGATCCCAAAGTGCTATTTCATTGGCGCAGCAGCAGCAGCAGCCTCTCTAACTCCATGGCTTTTCTGCCTGAGGAGGAGGGAAGGGAGAGTTTTGCCATTTCCTTCTCTGGCTGCAGGCTCCCCGTTTGCTCCCCACATTGTTCATTTGGGCCCAGAGGCATGCAGGAGCACAACTGGGGGCAGAGAAGGCTGCAGGCAGAGGAGGGTGTTTAGAGGAGTTGCCAGTGTATCCATAAACTCGATTTACAGAGTCATTTTCAATGGGTTGCTTCTGGAAGTCAAGGATAAGCTCTGAAGGGTTTGGCTCACTTTCTGAATTATACAGGATAATTTTACATGCATTCAAGCTGTTAGAATAAGGCAGAATAGAAATTCATATAAGTTAAAAGACAGTGATTGGTAAACATTCCTGTGCTCAAATTGTGGTTTGAGTGCAAATTGTTAGCAGCTCCTTTCAAACGCCCAGATAAAAATGTCACTTTTCATCAACCACTCAAAAATTGTTCTAAACTATATCACAAAGATATTATACTTTTATCATGTTGGCGCAGGATCAGAATTTACTGGAGACCATAACTCAGGTCCTTGTCAGACCTCCAGTCGGAAAGTGGTGATGTTGTCCTCCCTTTCTTTCAGTGTCTTCAGATCAGGAATTTCTTACAAGCGAAATGCTCTCAGGTGAATAATTTTCGGCTCCTCATTAAATTTGAACATATCCGCGATCAACTAGCCAGTCAACAATTCTGAAAAGTAAAAGCACAATTTACATAGATAAATGGGAGAATTTAGAACTACGATTCTTCTTGAGTGGCAGTGCGAAGTATTTGGGATCCTATTTAGAGCAGTCAACAAACCTGGCTTGAGTAGGATCAAGGATAAAATGCCAGGGAGATAAGCCCTTCTGCTGACTGATGGAAGCCGTTGACTGCACAGGTGCAAAAGCACCATGCACACTTGAAATGGAGTTCATTTATATGTTGCATCTTCTGCCTATGATGATCCTGAACCATAAGGAATCTGTGCAAGCCCGAAAATAGCCAGCATAGTGAGCCATGCTCAATAGCGCTCTCTCTGCAAATGTAATATCTCTCAAAATATGGCTTGCTTTAAATTGCCGGGTCATCTTTGCAATCTCATATCGTACTCAGTTCATGAGAAACCATCACTGCTAGCCAGGTAAGTTTTCAATGCCTTATTTGTGAAAATCAAATAAAGAAAATCCATTAAAACATTGTTCCAATGAGACTTGTGCAGAAGATCTTGCAGATAGGTTGTATCCATTTGTTACCACCTTCTTCTTGTGCCATGGATAGATTACTGATTTATAGACGTTACAGAAACTTATTGATTTAACCAATGAAAATGAGCAAACAGTTTAAGTAGTTAAATTGCTATTGGGCCTCATGCAGGGGTTCTGATGTTGTTTATCCCTCTTTTTCTTTTTATTAGCTTGCTGTCTTCATTCCTTTGTTTTTTCTCTGGTGTGTTTCTTGTACACAATCTGTTTCGGTAATGGAAAAAGGAAATGGAGGATGTGTGCTCATATTTCTGTAAAATGTCTTCAACTGCTGCATCTCTTTTAATTCAAACTCCACTATCCAAACATCTCATAATTTGAATGCAAAAGACAAGTTTCTCCCTACTCAGAGAAGATTAAATTGCAAAGCGTTGTCAGGCAGATTGCATTACAAAAACTGCAGAAAGAAAATGAGAAAACAGCTACTTTTATCTTATATATGTACTATGATAAATAATTAAAAATCAAAGTACTATCTGCAAAGGAGCAGACAAAGGGTGTCTTCTGAAGATGTTCCTTTGCTCTTTTTGTTTTTTACTGGCTTTTTCTTTTTACCAAACCATACATGACAAGTTGATACAAAACCAACGCCACCTTGCTGGGATTTGCAATTTAAACAGGATAATTCCCCGTTACGATAATGTGTAAAAATACTATCAAAAAAGAAAAGCATAAAGCTGCCAAAAAAAGAGAAGACGCCCCATTTGGCCCTGTGACCTGGATTCAAATCAATAACCTCATAAAGTGTCAGAATTAGGTTAGAGCAGTCATGTTTTATTAGAGAACTTCTTCCTGTTTTTAAAGAGCCACTTGCCCTTTCTCCGAGTGTTAAATGCCCACTCCAGAACTGGTTTGCCAACTGATTTAGTCTCACCCATCTCAGTAGTACTAAATCAGCCAAAATCCCAGTAGTTGATTTGGAAAGGTGCTTGTTCTAGTAGTCTGGCTCACAAAAACTTGTTTTACAAGGCAATGTCACAAGGGGAATAATATTGTGATAGATGTTGTGTGTTGAAGGCAAAGTACATGATCCTGAGAACTACTTGATCACATTGTAAATCTTTCTTCTTTCCTGTTTATTACAGCTTGAATTTATTAGCAGTTCTCAAAACAACAAAGGGTGTGGAGGAGGACAGAGAGAATGAGGACTTTTCTCTTAATTCTCAAAATACAAATCTCTTAGAAAACAAAAAACAAAAGAGACAGAAAACTTGGGAGTTGCCAAGGAGCCATAGCACTAACAAGTTATTTGCAGATGTCTGGAAACATACGTCTTCCATTAACTGTGGCAGAAAACAAAAAGCCAATTGCATCCCTGCATCTAAAATGGCAACTTAACCATAGCATTTGGGCAAATCTCATCTGCTAGCAAAGCTGCATGCAGGGCAGTGCCAGAGTCGTGTACTTCATTGACACTGTTGTAAGTTAGCATTCTGCTCTGTTTACCAGTGCTACACCAAAACCTGTGGCAATGAGGCTAGTGATGATAATACAGTAACACAGAAGGAGGAGGAGGAGGAGAATCAAGCTGAACTGGCAGCAGGATGGGGGCCAGCTATCCTACGCTGTTTATGATGCTACACTAAGCAGCCTTGGCTGCTCATTGTCTTGGACAAGTGACAGTGGCAGTCAGCAGTGGCAGACTCCACCATCTGCTTGCCTGAGGGTTCAGGGGGAACCCGTCTCTCGTATAGGGTATATTGCTCAGGCCCCGCCAGAACTAGAAAATCAACCAGGAAGTGTTATTTATTTGCCATCCCACCTTCCTTGTTCAAAAGAATAACCAAAGGTGGATAACAAAAAACTATTAAACCCATCTTAGTGGAAGCAGGCTCATGGAAGGCAGCCCTCTGTATCTTTCTCCCTCTTTTTCTGGGTGGCCAATGGCGGGAATAATAACGCACTTTGGAAACGGCTCTGAGTGGGCGTTAAGGGTAGTATATAAATCAAATGCTGTTATTATTATTATTCTAAAGGCTCAGGTCCAGAGTTCCTCAGTGAAATAAATTTATAGACTTTGCTGTTGCAATTAATTATTACAGGCATGATCTACAGAGAACTTTTCCTGAAGAATCCCGTCAGTAACAATGGGAATTGTAAGCATGCTGTTACAGACTCCCAAAGCAGTCAGCTATTCTGCATCATGAAAGAAAGTGACAAGGGATAAAGGAAGCCCTTTACGTCAGCTGCCTATCACAACTGTCTCTCTTAAGTTATCCTGAAGGGCACTATATAAATTGAATGTTGTTATTATTATTATTATCCTCACAACAATCACCCTGTGAGGTGGGTGGTGCTGAGAGAGCTCTGAGAGAGCTGCAACTGAACCAAGGTTACACAGCAGCTTCAAGCAGAGGAGTGAGGAATCAACCCCAGTTCTCCAGATTAGAGTCCTGCTGCTCTTAACCACTACACCAAACCGGCTCTATGAGAGATTAATCTGTGGCTAGTATATGTAGGATGCAATCATAAGAATACTTCCTTGGGAGTAAGCTCCACTGAAAAAAATGGCACTTCCTTCTGAGTAGAGCTTTTCAGGATTGTTCCCTCTCTTTATTGCACACAGTGGCAAATGAAATACAAATACAAACAGCTAGAGTTTTAAAAAAGAAAAATGAGTTATATATGAAAACAGCTGTGCAACCATCTGAGGAGAGAATCAATCTTTCACATTCATCTCTGAAGTCCATAGCAAGGTCAAAACAGTTATCGTCTTCTTCTTGAATGTTGCTATTTGGAAGAGTTTATGTAAAAAATTCTTTCAGTGATGGAACTGAGCTGGTGAGGTGTTGAGCCACAAAATATGTACCAAAACAGCCCACAAATAATTGGCTGCCCCTTTCCTTTGGCCTTATTTATGGTATGTGATTCCTGCCCTGGATTTTGAGAGAATCTTTGCTTGCTCTCTCTCTGTTCTTTTTCTCCCCATTGCTTTTAATTAACCTCTTGGGCAGCTGCTTGAGGCTGTTCTTAGCCCCCTCTTTTCATGTGAGCAACAACAGCAAGTAGATCAGCCACTGTAACAGTCACAAAGACTAGGCAGCCCTCTTGCTTGCGGCCCATTGTATTGCCCTGATAATTAGAACCAAACATTTGACCTGGCAATTTTTAGGAGTGTTTCAGCTTCCTCTGAAGAAATGGAATGTATCCCAACAGGTAACCGCAGTAATTCGACCATTGGTTATTTCTTGTCTATGGCAAGTCCTTGATTTCAGAGATAACAAAAACAGCGAGGTGTGAGTTGGAAATGCTTTGCTTATTCACCTAATCCATGCCCCTGAAGGCGTGTTCAAGATTGCTCCTTGCAAGGCTGTCTTTGGGAGTTTTTTTACAGTCTACTTTTAAGTGATAGGATTTACACTATTCCTATTGAGATTTGCATTATAATGAAAAGAAATCCTCTAGGTGTGCTGCAGTTTTAAAAAAAGCTCTGAAAAGTTCTCCATCATTTATTAACACTCTTCTTACATTTTTAGCCTTATGATCTGACTTCAGCAACAGTGGTACCCACTGCGCGTGACATGAAATCCAGGATCCTGGAAGCAGAGAAGACATGGAAGTCTACAAAGTGGAAAGGCAGCAAGGTATGAAAGGTGGCTTACACAGGCATACCCAGCCTTTGTTGAAGACCACATCAAGCAGGGAGGGACTGGTGAGAATCACATCTCTCTGGAGACTGGAGAACCTTCTGGCTGAGACCATGGCTGAGACCATGACCATGGCCTATATCTAGATTTAATAAACAACTCGCGTGCCACCATAGTTCAAATAGCACTTTCATATCACTTCATCTCAAATATAATGCTTTTTTACATCAACACATGAAGCTGCTTCTACTAAATTGGACTATTAATCTATCAAAGTCAGCACTAAAGACCATGATGACTGGTAACAGCCTGCAAGGTTCCGATTACCTACTACCTGATCCTTTTAAATGGAGATGCCAGGGACTGAACTGCAGGTGCTTTACCACTGAGCCACCTGTAAACAGGGAGTCAGTCCACAGATTCAGCTGTGAATCAAGCCACACCAAATAATCAAGCACAAGTTTATTGAGAGCTGAGCATGCATCTGCAACCAGATGGGGTACATTTCATCAGTATGAGCTGATACTGGCTAGATAATTTCATAAGCAAAATGACCTGAACTTGTTCACCATGACAGGTTACCAGCAATTTCTGTTTACACTGATATTTGCAGGTGCTGACTTTTTTCCCTCTGAGCTTATTCCTAGAGAAAGGTAGCTTTCACCAGCTGGGATAGCATCAGAATGATTGCTTAGGAGAATATACTAGAAGGATGCTAAACTGTAAACAGTCTCCCTAGTAGCCACTCCTCTTCAAAAGAGTTCTGTTTCTTGAGGTTTCTTGAGGCTGCAAAGTTATATCTAACTTGCATACATATATATATGGTTTGTATATATATATGCCTTCCTATAATTCTAATATTTGTTCTGCTGCAACACTACCTCAGTTGAAGAATGAAAACAGTCATATACCAAAAAAAATGTAATTTTTTTAAAAGTCTTGATTTTGGAGGAGTTTTGAGTCTGTCAGATATACATCAACATTAATTGCTGCCAGTCTGCCTGGATGTGTGGTAGTTTGTGCATGTAGTTTTGTCACACAGCAGAGTTTTTGGCCTTTTGTAGCATCATTTAATTACCTAATCCAGTATGACCCTGAGGTAAAATGGATTTCAGCTAATCGCTAGGTATAAAAGTGGCTTTGAGCCAGAAGGAACTGAAACTCCACCACCACAGCTACTGCACATCCACAAAGCTGCATGACATGGTGTCCAAGTTGGGAAACAACAAACACTGAAGGCAAGATGAACCAATCCGAGGCTTGGCTTATCATTGATGTTAGCTGCCAAAACCTGTATGTTTTCCTGCTTAACAGCATGTTTATTCATCACAAGGATAAAATCTAGCATACTTGCCTCTCAATATCAAATACAATGGACAGCCTTTTCCTTAATGGAAAGGGACCCTTTAGGGATGGAATTTTTCTTTGGCTTCTTGGCCAGTCAGACTGTGGAGTTAGTACCACATAATTTTTGGACTAGTCAACAGAAAAGATACCCGAGCCATCAAAGGAGTGTAATAATAGGTTTGGGGACAGGAAAGGCACCATGGACCAAAACCAGTATTTGTTAACACTAAGGAACAAACTACATGTGACAGGGTTGTTCCAGAGACATTAAAGCATCAAGTTTGGGTTCCATGTGCACAAAGAACAGCCTAAAATGGGAAAATAACTCCACCTACAGCACCATTTCAGGTTGGGAAAAATGGTATGGAGGGGAAGGCAAGAACCCCTCCCCCCCAAGTTGCAGGTTCCAGCTCAAACAGGCTCTCCTTTATTTTTTAAACACAGTCCATGCAGCTGAGGGAAGAGAGAGTTGAGTCCAGGGAACTCGGACCTGACTGTTTAAATAATGAAATGCCTAGTTTGGCCCTGGCAGTGTAGTGCTAAGCAGAAAAGAGTTACACCCTTTTATGGCCATTGAAGTCAATGGATATATAAGGGTGTAACTGTGTTTAGGATTGTATTGTAATGCTCCTTAATCGATATCAGTTGCCAGGACATTTATCACATGGGTGTGCTGTGTTTGAAAAGAGTGTGAGACAGCCTGCTGGGATACATTGACTATTTGCTGAGAGGTGACGCATCAACTTGCTCTCATCCAAATCTCAGTCCATTTTTTAATTTATAGACACCTAGGATATCAAAAACAGGTTTCTTAATGGGAGTACTATATAGATTTGAATCTTGACCTGCAGCATGACTTTCTTTGAGCCTGAGAACACTTGTAATTGGCCGCATTAGATTGGTCAAGAAAGACAAAGAGAGGAGGAAGCATAATTTCCAACAAAACAAAACTGCCTTGGTCCAGACTATATTGCTGAAATACAACCTGAGCCTTGATTTTAGGCAGCCTATTTATTTCCAAGATATGCTTGGATGCTTTGCTTGGGAAATATCTGTTTTTCAAACTCAAATTGTATTTCTGCTCTACTACCTCTAATTCATCACAAATAGACATGGCTAGATAATTTGGCTAGCCATCTTAGACCCATTTACACATAACATATCCATACGATGTCTTAGCCATACAATGGGTAAGAAAAAAGTGTAGCCTAACTGCCCCTAACTGGAAAAAAAACTCATTTAAATTCTTTACAAGTTATGACACATACACACAAGTGTTCTATCAGCAGTGGCATAGTGCCTTACTTCCTATATAAGTAAAGGTAAAGGTAGTCCTCTGTGCAAGCACAGAGTCATTACTGACCCATGGAAGGATGTCACATCATGACGTTTTCTTGGCAGACTTTTTACAGGGTGGTTTGCCATTAGACATGGGCACAAAACAATTTTTTTTAATAAATCCGTGGTTCGTGGTTCGGTGCAGATGACGATCCCGAAGTTGCAAACCACAACAGACATTTCCCATTGCTGAACTGGTTTGCGGTTTGTGGTGCTCAGAACAGCCCCTGTTGCACTTAGAGAGCCCATAGTCACAGGGAGTGTGTAGCAGGCCCTCCTCCAGCCAGCAACCAAGGTTGGTCAAGATTACAATAGGGATCTTGGAGTTATACCCTCTCCAATCCGAGGCCCCAGGAAACTCCCACAAAAATCCAAGCTCAATTATACTCTCTCTGTCTCTCCCCAAAGGCTAGCAAGTAGCAAGCAACAGCTCTCACACTCCACTGCTCACTGAAAGTGAAAGCCAGCCTAGGAGCACAGTGCTTTTTATAAACTGAGGTCCCATAGAGCAATGCAGGAGGTCTGTGTTTGGCCATCAGAGCTGCCTATCAGGGTTTGCAGGGATGAGATTGGAGTGCCCATGCCCCTCCCCCCTCCCTCACCCAGGTGTCTTCTCCCAACTTGTAACCACTTTGCAGCTCCATGGTTGGAAGGAAGACCTGCCGATCAAGGTAAGCTGGGCTTCGATTCAGGTTTCCAGGGCGACAGAAGGAGCACAGACAAAGTTCAGGCATTCCCCCGGCTCCATTTCCAGGGGAATTGATTGATGACGCCTGACAGTCTGGCTTCCTGAACCGTGACAAAACGCACCAAACCAGGCTTCTTCTGAACACTGGTTCATTTGCCGTGGACAATCACGAACTGCTGGATCACGATCGCGCGATCGCCAATTTCGTGGGTTTTTGAAGTTTGTAATGCAGTTCGTGCCCATGTCTATTTGCCATTGCCTTCCCCAGTCGTCTACACTTTATCCTCAGGAACCTGGGTTCTAATTTTATCGACCTTGGAAGGATGGAAGGCTGAGTCAACCTTGAGTTGGCTACCTGAACCCAGCTTCCACCAGGATCGATCTCAGGTCCTGAGCAGAACCTGGGCTGCAGCTTACCATTTGCTTACTTCTCATATACTTTAATAACAAAGTTACATTGCACTGTTTTTTTCATCAGAAACCATACTATTGGTTTGTTCCTTATGATGCAAATTACCATAGTGAAGAAGAAAAAACAAAATTCTGCAGGAAGATTAGCTTTCTAGAAAACTAATAGTGTTTTTATTATAATTGTCTGTAGAAATATTGGGTACTAGTTTTCTTTTCCTCCTCCTTTATACTGTATTGTTTATAGGATATATTAAACTATCTTTATTTCATTGATTTCTAATTTGAGAAGTCCAGTTTACTGGATCATTGTTCTTTAATTGTGAGATCCAAGTATATACTGTTTTATTTAATTGTACTCTAGGGTTGCCAGTTCCAGGTTGGGAAACTCCTGAAGATTTTGGGGGTGGAGCCTGGACAGGGCAAGATTTTGAGAGTGCAGGGACCTCAGCTGTGTACAATGCCATAGAGTCCACCTTCCAAAGCAGTCATTTTTCTCCAGAGGAATTGATCTCTGTAGCCTGGAGATCAATTGTAATTCCAGGAGATCTCCAGGCCCCCACCTGTAAGCTGGCAACCTGACCCAGTTTTATTGCATTGTATCTTCACTGCTTTGTTTTTATAAGTCAGTAGTCAGCCTTAAATCTCAACAAGAAAGGCAGACAACAAATGAAGTAAATAAGCAGTAGATACCCTAGGTACTCTAGATATAGAGCAAAAAGAGTCCACTCTCATAATGTTCACATAAATACCCAATGCACATTTTATGCAATTATAAGTTATGTATGATATTTATATCCTACTTATATCATAGAATTCATCGACCACCTCAGACGTCCTTAGCTTAGACAAGGTAGCTGAATGATACAGCATTCTACCATATTTATTGCCAAAATGGTGTCTGCATTCCTGTTCCAGTCTCGTTTTAATAGCTCTTTCAGAGCAAACATATTTTTATTCTCTATGCACTCACTACCGTCAGGATTGTCACCAGCTTTCCTTGCTAGGTAGGGATGCCAAATCGGGGGTACATGGGGGTGTCATCAGTGAAATTAATGGGAAATGAGTGGTTTTCTTATAAACAGCTATAATCAAATGCT
Organism: Eublepharis macularius; assembly: GCF_028583425.1. Taxonomy (NCBI): domain Eukaryota; kingdom Metazoa; phylum Chordata; class Lepidosauria; order Squamata; family Eublepharidae; genus Eublepharis; species Eublepharis macularius. The sequence continues at coordinate 41,069,048 of NC_072791.1, forward strand.
TAGTTAGTGTCGGAAAGATACAAGGTGAACAAGACCATTGTTTTTAAAATTCAGAAACGTATGTAATAAGCTTATTTGCCCTGTAAGTTACTCTTTGCCCTTTAAGCACCCTTCACAGTCATAGGAGCTTAAGGGAGATTTGTTTTAGAATAAGGTTGATGCCTTATTGAAAAATGCACCCCAAGGCAGCAGAAACTGTAGTTGAACATGTCAGATGGGTAGAGTACATGGATTATGTAAACTTCACAAAAACATGATAATCTTTTGAATTGACCATGGCTGAATCACTTACTTTAAAAAAAAGAATATTTACTTCATTTATATCCTGCCTTTCTTTCCAGTGGGAACCCAAAATTGCTTACATCATTCTCTTCTCATCCAGTTTATCCTCGCGGTAACCCTGTGAGGTAAGTTAGGCTGAGTATGTGTGACTGGGTCAAAGTCACCCAGCAAACTTCCGTGGCAGAGTGGAGATATAAACCTGGGTTTCCCAGATTGTATTTTGACATTCAAACCGCTACACCACACTTACCCATGAGTTGAGCCCCTCACTAGTTTGTTCAATGTCTTGTTCAAAGCAGATATCATATTGAGCTAATTTGCATTTATGTGGTAGCTACTTTTGTGGGCTTTCCTGTATCATTGGCTACATATATTACAAGATCATGGGCTTGAGCTTTATTTGTAATGCATGTATTGCGGCTTGCGGTAGCTTTTTGTTCCTGCATAGGCAGAGGACAGAACGTTTTTGGATCACTGGAGAAGATTATATCCCTCCGGTGCTCCGGATGCATCATTTAAAAGACTTACAATGAGGAGGAGAAGAGAAGAAAAGCAGTAAAAAAACCCAACCCTCTATAATTTCTTTAAGGTGATCAGAGAATATGCATCATCAAATTGTTCCAGATCTGAACATTCTGCTTGCCTGTGCCATTAATTAAGGGCAGAGGAGGCACATCACATATGTAGATCACTAGATGTGAGAAGTAAAATTTGTAGTTACTAAAGACAGTGGCTAATAACAGATAGGGAAGGGATGTGGCAGCAGCAAGTGCGGTGGTGGTGGTGATGGCGGAGAGCTGGAGGAAAGCATTTTGTCAAATGTTTGACTGTTTGAGTGTGACTTGTGGATAGGGGTGTGCATAATGGAAAAAACGAGTCAAAATTACACACAGAACTTTCTGGTTCAGCTCATTAAAGCAGCTTCCAGAATATTGAACCAAAACTTGGAAACTAAATTGAAACAAGTCCCTCCCACTAACCTGCACTGGGCAGCGAGAATGCTCTGTTTTGCAAAGGAACACTGAGCATCAAAAGGAAGGATTTGGATTCGCCTCTCACTATGGGAACAAAGAACAAGGAAACATGAAACCAACAGAATGCAAAGGTAATAAGTTATTGGGACTATAAAAAAGAAAAAAGTGAACATGAAGCAGGATCGTTTTTTGCTCTTTTTGCAGCACTCTCCTACTTGGGAATGGCCCGCTACCGCTGCTCTACCTGCTGACACTCGCTTTCTACTGGTCCGTTGTTGTGAGTGTGTTATTGTTCTTGAGAAAAAACTTAGTGGATCAGTCATTTAGACTAGAAGGGGAACTAATGCTTAATGTTGTTTTTGGTTAAGTGTGAAAACAGCTGCCTTAGAGCTTTGTTTACCCACCCATCCCTGAAAAGAGCAGCTTGGGTTTGTGCATGTGCAACAACAACAACAGATCAGTTCCAAGCCAGGACTGGCCCAGCTGGAAAAAAACTGGAAATGAAACAGGATTGTTCTGGAATCTCTGGAGCCAAAACTGAAATGGAATCTTTCTAGATGCACACCTCTACTTGTGTATAGACCTGACCTGAACCTAGGGGTGATAGACCATCCCCGATGGAGTATGCAAAAGTACCACTTTGGGGGAGGCACTGGTTTATCTAAAACTTGAAAATTTCCCTTTCTAAAAACCAAGACGTTGTTAAATTAATGTCAAAAGCTAGCTGTGGCCCACGAAAGCTACCCTTCCACAAATGTTTAGTCTTATAAGTGGTACTGGACTCTTGCTCTTTTCCACTGCTACAGACAGACTAAGATGGCTACCCATCTTGTTAAATGAAAGCAATCAAGTTATAAATTTAAAAATTTGCTTTTCAAAAAATTTTTCTTAGGTCAAGCATATTAGTGTGCTACAATTGAGACTGTGTACCCTCCACCCTGACTATGTCTTACTTTCTGTGTACAGGAAGCATCAGGCCAGTTAATCAAAGCAGCTGCCTGGATAAAGTGGAATTTGGAAAAAAAGATAAGGTTACTTTGCATATGCAGTATGGTCCTTACTGTGAACCATATGAGCAAGAGTTAAAAAGACTAAAAGGCTTAAAATGAATTTGTTCAACTTCAGTAACCAAGTGTGAATTTGGTCCAGCTTCATGAGTTATATCTTGTGGCATTTTGTCACTTGTCTGTCTGTGATGGGGAATGGGGAGGGTGGAGAGGACACTGCAACCAAATACTTAACATTTACATTGTGGCCAGTGATCTCGATTTAAAAACATCACCACTAAGTCTTGTATTATTTGTGCAGAAAAACAACTGTTTCCGTAGTAATCCATGCCTTTTACCACTTGGGACAATGAGGTCATGTTACATAAGGGGGGGGGGTTCAAAGGTCACAAAAGACATTCAAACTACTTTTTCTTAAAGTCAAAATTTGATAATTCATCAGCGAGCCGTTGTTTTGTTTCCTAAACTCTTTGGGGAAAAGCAAAAACCAGTTCCTGCCGAAAAAAGGATCAGTTCCAGCAGGTCACAGGGCACCTGCTCATCTTGTGGAACCAGTGCAACTTTAACCGCAATGCCTATGTTGCAATTGTTGTCAAGGTGTTGACAGTTATTGTCAAGTCTATTTAGAGGAGATGTCAAAGCAAGTTTTCTGGCAAATCCTGGCCCAAACCTAAGTAAGGAAAATAGATCTATAATTTAGACAGGACTTCAGTTTGATACATATGTTATCTTTCTCACATGTTCAGAAAAGATTAAAATTGTATGCTGACTTTGACTGACTTCATCTCGGTGAATGAGCCTCCTTGAGCAGGTCTCTGGAGAGGCAGCATATATATTCTCTAAATAAATAAAACAATAAATAAGGAGTGCTCATGCAGGGCCATCACAAAATGATGTATATCTTAATGACTGTGGATCAGGCATGCATGACTATGCTCTTTTTAGTTTAGTTTAGTTTAGTTTAGTTTAGTTTAGTTTAGTTTAGTTTAGTTTAGTTTAGCTTAGCTTAGTGTGCATATACTTTCCATATATGCAAAATAAATAAATAAATATTCTTTAGAATTTGTAATTGTATAGGCTGTATATGTGTGATACAGGACACTGCATAAAAATGGCTAATCATATCGAGAGAGATGATGTGTGGACAACTTGTGTGCACATAAGAAGACTCTCTACACAAGATATCTTACACAGGGATGCTCAAGTGAAAGATCTTATACTTGTTCTCACATTGTGGATATACATGCATGGTTAGGGAGACAGAGTACACTTGAGTATATGACCACACAGAAAGTAAGTCTCTTGAGCATTCCTGTGTAAGATGTCTTGTGTGGAGAGTTAAGGTCTGTTCATAGAGGTGGTCAACTCATGGAGGGGACTCCTTCCCTCCACACTATGGCTTGGATCCTTGGAAAATTTCCACTGACAGAAGATATTTCTGTCAACAGAGGGAAACTCCCTTGCCTTCCCCATCACCCTGCAGCTCCAAACATCCATTGAAATGTTGATTCTGTGGGAAGAGGAACCCTCCCTAAAATAGCATGAGGGTGAAGCTGGAGACCTGCAGCAGGAGGGAGAAATTGTAAAATCTGCCTCCCTTCCATTCATAGAAATGATCTGCAGGAGCCAACCCCTTAATTGCACATAGTTAGCAGACTGTGTGAAAAAGCCCCATTAGTGGCAAGAACACTGGAGAATTATAGCAGGAGTTCATTGGAACTGGTTGTCCAGTTTGGGAAATGGGGGCTGTTCCAGTTGCTTACTCAGGATCTGCTGTCTACTGAAGGTGTGTTTACATTCTTCCAATACACTATGCATGTATATTTGCAAATATTGTAACACCAAAGTCTTCAGTGCTCTCTTCTCTAACGGAAGGAAAGAGCAAGAGTCCAGTAGCATACATAAGACTAACAAAAGCTCATACTCTACCACAAATTTTGTTAGTCTTATCTGTGTACTATTCTTTTCTACTGCTATAAACAGACTAACTTGGCTACCATCTTGATTTATCTAAAGGATATTAAACTTAGAACATTGCCCCAGGATCTTCTCGTCACCACTCAAGGAAACAGTGAGTATTAAAATGAAACAATTCTTTGTATGCACCTTTTTTCCCTACATGGGTTGATTCTTCTAATCACTTTGATAACTGTTAGAAATTGGTATATGGGCCAGTTCCCTGATCATTATTGATTTTGTCTTTCCTTGAAGGACCTCAGGGCAATATATATAGGTCTTTCTCTTTATATCCCTGCAACAACCTTATGAGCTAGATTAAATGGAGAGATGAGCCCTTTTCAGTTGTTTATGAACTGCCCCCTCACATACTGGGGTAGCATGCCCTCTCAATATGTGTGGTCACTAGAGATGGTCACGAACCAAATTACAAACCAAAGTTCATCACGAATCAGGCCGGTTTGTGGTTGGCGAACTGGTGGTTCATGGTAGGCGAACCAGTGGTTCGTGGTTTGTGCACCAGCGGTTTGGGGGAGTTCATTTCTCACAAACTGATGAATTTTAACCCGGTTTGTTTGGTTCATATTTTGGTTTGTCATTGAAGACAACCTGGCACTGATCAATCAGTTTCCTAGGCAACAGGGGGGATGGGCTCTCTGCAGACCTTCTGCTGACCCCAAAGTGATGTTTTCATGAACTGAACAAACTGGTTCGTGAGCTGGGGCAAGTTTGTGAAAGTCTGTGGGTCATGAAACATAACGAACTATGAACCGCCACAAACCGTCATTTTCCCGGTTCATGCCCATCTTTAGTGGTCACCATTCTGTGTGTATTTCCAGCTTAAGTACATGCGAGCAGAAACTGTCCAAAAACTCACTTTCTAGTCTAATCATGTGAACCAAAGCTAAAAATTACACACATTGTCTTATTTACAAAAAATAGCAGCAGTGTGCATCAAGGTGATCATGAGTCGTGTGCCCTCCTAGTACATGAGGTGGGAATGCCAACACTAATGAATGAAAAGGGTTAATCTCTCTGCTTAATCTAGTCCATAAGTTTATTGCAGGGATAAAATGGGAGAACCCCATGCATGAGATCCTTGGGAGAAAGGTACAATTAATAATGATATCTCTCTTCCAGACAATACTGTTTTAGTAGAAAAATCCTGGTTTCAGGCACCCTTGGAAGATACTGCAGTGACTGGGGTTTTGAGGGGGGTTGCTAAACATTAGAGATGGGCATGATCTTCATTATGATTGAAAAAACCCATGATAAGGGCGATCGCACAATCGTGACCCGGCGGATCATTATTGGCCACGACCAACGATCCAGCGATCGGGAGGGGCCTGGATCGAGGCGATCAGGCTCGGATCGGGGATCCAGACACTCAGGCACCAGCAATCTATTCCCCTGGCAACGGAGCCAGGGGAATGCCTGAGCTGTGTTTGCCCTCCTTCTGTCGCCCTGGAAACCCGAATGGAAGCCCAGCTTTCCTTGATCAGCAGGGCTTCCTTCCAACCACGGAGCAGCAAAGCAGTCACAAGTTGGGAGAAGACACCCAGGGGAGGGAGGGGGAAGGGGGTGTCCTGTAGCCACGAGCACTCCAATCTCATCCCTGTAAACCCTGATAGGCAGCTCTGATGGCCAAACACAGACCTCCTGTGTTACTGAATGGGACCCATGCCATGGGCTCCCAGGCTGGGTTTCACTTTCTGCGAGCAGTGGAGTGGGACAGAGCTCTTGCTTGCTACTTGCTAGCCTTTGGAGAGAGAGAGAGAGACTGAGAGAGTCGGCTGCCACAACCCACCTTCCCACATAGCTAGGAATACCAGCGTGCGCCGCTTTGGCATCCACGATCCACGATCCACAATCCATGATCTACGGTTCGGGAACAGGAGATGATTGGTGTGGATCGTTAATTTGGGATCGTCGCCGGCGCCGATCCACGATCTGCTGGATCGTTAATTTTTTTGGGATCGTGCCCATCTCTACTAAACATATTAATGAAATTCAATAGAAATATTACTGTCAAAGTTGAACATTAGAGTCAAAATTGCTGCCCACTTTTGCATCAAAAAGGTGTTAAGAAATTGCATGAACTGGGGACATCAAATGAAAAGTTAAATGATGACAAACAAAATGAAAAGGGCATATTTGTAGCACCTTTTGAATGTGCATGCTTGCATGTAGCAGGGAGAAACATACATATGAACTGATAGAACAGAAAGCTACAAGATGCAGACACACAGCACTGTCTTCAGTTTGGGGAAATAAAAAACTAGCACTGGCATATGTACCAATTCCTCTCTGGAAACAAGACCAGGTAGTTCAGAATTCCAGGAACCATGGAGAAATTCAGAAAAGAAGAATTTTGGAAGTGTTTCTTCAGCCAACTGCAACACCTTCCTCAGCATATTTCTCTCTCCTGTGGCTTGCAGGAGGAAGTGGTGAATGGAGCAGCAAAAATGAAGGGCGGGGGGGGGGGGGGAGAGAGAATCTGAATGCCGTTGCTGAGCTGTTATTAGCTGTAGGAAGTGTATGGATTGTTAAAGTGTCTTGTAGAATTGTTCGTGGAGTATTGTGGCATAATTTCTTCTTGGCAAATTTCATCATTTGTCTTTTGAAACTTTTTTTATAAATTGTACTAGAATACTGCTAACTTACTTCTATGGTGTATGCATCTTTTTGAAACATGGACATTTTGAGAAATCCTATAAATAATACTTCATATAAAAACATGAGGGATTTTTTAAAACAAAAAACTTGTAGTAGTATGAGCTGTGTATTTTTGGTATGTACATTGCATTTGATATATGATGATGTATCAGATTTCTTCTAATATTGGGATCAGTTGTGCTTTCTAGTTTGTGATTGTCATCCTGGAAGAGGAAAAATCCTGGAGATTTGCCAGCAGCAAATCGGCAAGATCATGATAATGAACTTCTGAGCTCTTATGTAGCTGTGGCAATTCTAGAAGCAGTTGCTTTCTCCACTGCTGCCCTGATTGCTGTTACTGAGAATTACACCCCAGAACCCTCTAAATTTGCAGGGGTTGCTAAGAGCACACTTTGCACAGCCGGATTGCTGCGTTCTGCTTGCGAGTCATCTGAACCGAGTTGCAATTGACTGCTTGCAAAACTTCTGTATTTTCAGTTTCAACTTCTGGCTTCCTTATGTAGGTAGCTCGGTGAAGGAGAGAAACTCTTTCTAGACGTTTTGATAAAAAAACAAAACTAGTCACAGTGAAAATAAACTATGGGTAGCTCATATGAAAACAGGGTGGCCATTTGGATCAGCCTTCACATCTGTAGCCTAGTGCCAAAAGGCTTTCTGTTGACAGATACAGTCAAGCATTTGTGTGGCAGTCCAAGCCTGCTCCAGGGCTGTCAGAGATCAAACAGTCGCTTGCACTGGAGTTCATTAATGACTGGGTCAGGTGTTTCCCCTCTTTCCCCCCACCCTGATGTAATTATCATCTCCACTTAATTTTTGCATGGGCTGCAATTCATAGCTTTGGAGAGCTCGTAAACATTCCTAATCTGAGTCTTCCCTTGAGGCTTATTATTTAAACTAGTAAAATGCCCATCATTATGATGGGAAGCATGAATATTATGAAATCCCCGGAGACACAGGATGCAGAGACACTAAGTCTTGCTCACAACGGCACTTTGCACTCCCCTCCGGTCTGAATTGGGGGTGGGGGTTGGCATTTTGCATGAGCCTCAAGCTCAAAGGGGGCATCAGATTTATATATTTGTTAATTGGGGGGAATTTTCTAAGTTTTGTAACTACTCTCACGCTTTTTTTTAAATGCATGTTTTGTATCCATGTGTCATCATGGTATGCCCAGAGTCTTCAAAATTGGAAGTGGCCTAGGCTGTTCTGGATCTCTGAGGGGGCCTGTTCCTGTTCTGAGTTAACTTCAGCCAAATTCTGATTTGTGACTGCTGGGCCACCCACCGTCAGGGGTGATGAGAAAGCTCTGGCCTCAATGTAATAGCATTGGGTTGTCAACCTCCAGGTGGGGCCTCTTGGAATTACAATTGATCTCCAAGCTATGGAAATCACTTCCTCATGAGTAAATAGCATTAGAGGATGGACTCTAAGGCTGCTCATCCCTGCTGAGCTCCCACTGCTCCTTAAACTCTACCTTTCCCAGACTCTGGGAAATTATAAAACAAGCAGAAATCTGAAATGGAGCTGAAACAATGTCAAACTAAAATAATCAGTTTGGCATGACATAATAAAGACAGTAACAGACAGTTCCTTTCCCTTTCTTGAAGCACGTCTTTGAGTCATTTCCATATAGCACATCCCTATTACCTAAGTAAGAAAGCCTTCCTGAATAATTTGGTTTTGTACAGTATGGAAAGCCAGGAAAGCAGGAACTTTCCCGACCCCTTCAAACAGGTTGTTCCATAAAGTGGGGGCCCCTATAGAAAATGTATGTGCACAGGCAGCTATTGATTTCACCCATTTGTTGGGTGGAACCCACAGAAGGCCCTGATTGGATGAACGAAGCTGACATGTTGGAACATAAGGAGAGAGGTGCTCCTGTAGATATGAAGAATCAAATTCATATGATAGCCAAAACCTTGAATTGTGACCTGAAACTGATGGGTAACCAACAGTTACCCAACAGTCCAACAACAACCTTCTGAGTTCAGTCCATGACGAACAAGTCGAACCAGTCCAATGCATATCTCCCGATACCCACTCCTGCCTCCAAATGCCTCAACAGGATGGCATGATGTGCTGTGTCAAAGGCTGCAGATTAGAGATGGGCACAAAACGAATCATGGAACAAAATTCCGAACGGAATGGCTGGTTTGTTTTCAAAGAAACACATCCCGTGGCTCCATGTTTTTATGAAACAAATGACTTTTCCTACCATTCCGTTCTATTCTGTTGCTGGTTCAGGAAGCCAGACACTTTGCGCCATTCAATCCATCGCCCAGGCAACGTTGGCAGTCTTCTGGTTGCCCCCAATCTGAGGCCTCCATGCTTGATTGGCAGCTGTCCCTGTGAACCAGAGAGGTCCCACTCTGGCCCATCCAGCCAGGAAAAGGGCCAGCCCCTCAAAGTAGCTGCCAGAAGACACTCCACTTTTTGCCACTGAGAAGAGAAAATGACAGGAAGAGGGGGATCCATGGATCATGCCTTTCCCGGGGTTCAATCTCTCTGAACCTTGGGTGGGGGAGGTCTTTAGAGGACAGTGAGGACTAGGTCACCTGCAAATTTGGTGGGTATTGGACATTGGGAAAGTCTTGTTTAGTTTGGCTGTGAGTGTGAAGGTGTCCATTCTGGGATCTCTCGAACCGGTTCGGAACTAGCTCAAGTTTGGCTAATTCGTGTTTCGTGTTCCATGAAAATGAATGAACCATGAACCACATGGTTCATTTTTCTCCATTCCATTCCCATGTGTACTGCAGATAGATCCAGAAGGAGCAACACAGAAGCATTGCCTATACATTCAGAATGAGGTCATGCACTAAAGCCACTGGAGTCGTCTCTTCCCAAAGCCTAGATTGTCCAGAACACAGGACTTATCCAAGGAGACCTGTAGCTGGTCTGCTACTGCTCTCTTAATCACTTTGCCCAGAAAGGGAAGATTAGGGACTGAGTGATAATTGGCCTCATCATTTTTGTCTCGGGATGGTTTTTTAAGCAGCAGGTGAGTAACTACTTCGAGTGGTAAAGGGCAGGTGCTTTGAGTTAGTAACTGATTTATGGTAGACATCAAAAGTTCATTTATGTGATGTTTACATAAACTTTCTCCCTGGGTGTCTTGCTCGGCTTCACTGACATGTCAACTTTCTCCAGAGCAGCTCCCCGGGAGCAAGACGCCCAGGGAGAAAGTAGCAGCTGCCCACCCCCAAAGATAATTGAGAGCAGGCTGCCGCTGGCTTTCTCTGGCTCTTCAGGCAGCAATTCTAACAGAGAGGGGAAGAACACTGGGACTTCAGTTCCCAGGAAAACTTGCAAAAATGATCAAGTGTTCTTCACATGAAAAAAGTCACTTGTAGCTTGGCTCTCAGTGCGAGTTTTCCACCAGCATCTTTCTAGGCATCTTCCAGCCCTCTTTAGGTCACCAAGCAATGTGGTAAACCATGGGGTTGGCTTCTGCCCCAAGCGCAGGAGAGGTCAACGAGGAGCAATCCTGTCATTGCCTTTGAGGAGCTTTACATTCCAAGCTACTGGTGGCTGGGAGTGTGAGCAGATCCCCTGTAGTGCATCAGGGCCCTTTTTATTCTACTCCAAGCAGATGTTCAGATGACATGGCCAGAGAACTGGCTCTAATCCAATATTCTTCCTGTTTTCTACAGAGCTATGAATCAAAGCAAAAAAAAAATGCTTTGCAAATGGCAGGAAAAAAAGGCACCTGACACAAATCAGCCTACTGGCCAGTATTTCAGTGATCCAAACTGCCCTAAATTTAGGGCTCTTCCACGTGCAGTGCTTAGCATCAGCCATGAGTCAGGAAAGCCATTTTCTCTGGGTGCTGGACGGTCTTCCTCTTCGATACCATCACTCCATGAACCCCAAGCAGGCAGAGAGGAGGCAGAACTTTGCTGGGTGGAGCCAGAAGAGACACTGATGAGTTCAGCTGACCCTAGGGTTGCCATCCTACAGGTGGGACCTGGAATTCTCCTGGAATTACACCTGATCTCCAGATTACAGAGATCAGGTCCCCTAGAAGAAATGGCAGCTTCAGAGGGTAGACTTTATGGAATCGTATAATTGCTAAGCTTCCTCCTCTCACCAAGCTCTACTTTTTGTGGGCTCTGTTTCCAAATCTCCATGAATTTTCCAAGCTGTAGTTCTATTTAACAAAGGGAACTTAACTCTCAAATTCCCAAAGCTTGGAAATCTTGTTGGTCTTTAAGGTGCTTTAAGGAGAGCCAGTTTGGTGTAGTGGTTAAGAATGCAGGACTCTAATCTGGAGAGCTGGGTTTGATTCCCCACTCTTCCACTTGAAGCCAGCTGGGTGACCTTGGGCTAGTCACAGTTCTCTGGAGCTCTCTCAGCCCCACCCATCTCACAAGGTGTTTTGTTGTGGGGATAATAATGACATACTTTGTAAACCGCTCTGAGTGGGCATTAAGTTGGTCCTGAAGGGCAGTATATAAATTGAATGTTGTTGTTGTTGTTGCTACTAAACTAAAATCTTGCCAAGCTGGAGTTGGCAATAGGGCTTCTAGGTCCCTCACCATGGTGGAGGATCCCCTACTCCCAACCTCTGCCCCTACCACTGCTTACCTGGCCAGCCCCTGGCCCCTACCACTGCTTACCTGGCCAACCCCTACCACTGCTTACCTGGCCAGGTGTGGAAGGAGAAGGGATGAGCAGAGGCAGGCCAGAGCACACTGAATATGTGTTCCACAGGACTGATGATGTCACTTCCTGTTGGTATGGCATCTCACTGAGGTTAATTCTTTAAGAACTGGCCCCAAACATAGTGAAAATGCTATAGTCTAGGGTTTCTGAGATGATGCATCTTCTGGTTTAAACCAGAAGTGGTGTTATTAGAGGGCATGCAGAGCATACATCGGGGAGAAGAGGCTTGGCACCCCAGCGCCTCCAGCACTCCATCTCCTGCTTTTCAGGTAGGGGGACCTGGCAACCCTAAATGGCAACCATAATTCTGAAGTGAAGTGTGTCACTGTTCCTGCTAGGTAGGAATGACAATTCTCCGCCTCTCACCTTGCGGCATCTCAGGAGAAGGACTGTCAGTATTTTAAAAACACAGCAGTGGCCAGTAACAACAGCTTGATCTGCAGTCATCAGCGGGTAACTATCCTTGGATTCACTTACAGTGCAATCCTGAATGGAGTTACCTCTATTTATGCTCACTAACTCCCATAGACTTAAAAACGTAAAACTGTTCAGGATTGTACTGCTAGTAACTTTTCCAGGTTATGATGCTATTAAAGGTACAGGAGCTGGCAGGAGCATCTTGGGGAGGGCGGGGGGGGCAGTTGATAAATGTATTTAAGAAGATGCTTTGACATTAACCCTGAATGTTAAAAGTTAACATGTTACCAACTTACCACCCTTCTTGCTTTTTTATCAGCATTTTTTATCCAATTTCTCACCTCCTACTGTTTTAACTTGCATATCCCTGTTTCATTTCTGCTTCTCTCCTGTGCAAACAGAACTCCTGATTCTTTACTTCCACACCATTTTCTGTTCCCTCACACAGAATATTTCCCCTACAAATGTATATAGTTTTTTTCCAATGTTATTTGATCATCAGTAAATCAACATGATACATAATATGCATATTATACATATAAATGAAATCTATCTATCTATCTATCTATCTATCTATCTATCTATCTATCTATCTATCTATCTATCTATCTATCTATCTATCTATCTATCTATCTATCTATCTATCTATCTATCTATACAAATGGTATATAAACAAAGTTCCACATGTGTACACATTACAAACAAATCTACAAACCAGCAATGAAAAGGAGAGAAGTGAAACCCTTGGCTAAATAGGAACAAATATAGTAAGAAAGGGAATAGCATGTTCACTCATTCCTAGTTTTTCATGGGCTGCTCTCTCATGCAATGTTGAAGAAGGATACCTATTTTCATTGGATAAATGCTTTGTGAGTCTTTCACTCAGAGAACTGAATTGTCCTGGCATACAGTATTCATTTTCTGTGCACGTCCCCCCCCCCGCCCCCGCCCCCTTGTTGCATAATGCAGGACCTTGGTGCACCTGGACTCTCCTCTCAACACTGCATATAATTAAAAAAGCAAGATTATAAAACATTTATGCTATGCAAACAAATAAAAGCAGTGAAAAGACGTGCCAGCTTCTTAACTCGCAAGAGCCCACATGCTCTTTCTGATGAATAAGCTATAGCAGGTTCAAACGTGTTTGTGAGCCTCCAGGCTCTTCCCTTTGTGCACTGGTATTAGCACTTTGCATTTAAAGGCATTAAACAATTAATCATCATATCATCATTATTAAACAAGTATTAGAATTTATTGTTCTCATTGTGCGGAGAGAGAGAGAATAAAAGAATTCAGGCCAGGCGCTTCTAAAGTCAGACCCGCTGTTCCGTTTTCAGTCTTAATAAAAACCACTTTATTCACCCTTAGCACCTAGAGTTGTCCTCCTCACCACTAAGAACTAGTTCATCTCTATCAAAGTCCCATACCGTAAATGCTACTGTGTTTCTGCAAAGGAAGATCGGAATGTTCCCAGCATGCTCACTTGCAGAGCGCACCAAATTTGATTGGCGGAGCAATGGTGGGAGATGCTGTTCCTTAATTTCCTTCCCTTATGGGGCTTATTGCAGTGCTAGATGTATGACTTTGATTGGAGAAAAAGCACATGGCAAAGGCTAACCACCTTCCCATGACTGCAATGCCCCAATCAGATTATTTTTGAGCTGCAATGTATTAGAATCTCATCTCACCTGTGGACCAGCTGAAGTTTCCTTAAGTTAATTTCACCTCCAGAAGTTCTTACAGCGACTCTTTTATGTCTGCCTCTCTAATAGATCTAGGTCACTTCTGTGCAATTGGATTTCATCCAAGAGTTCCCTTCTTCGTTCAGTTAAGGCAATAATGTTTCCATTGAGCGTGATAGTCAGAGAAAGGATTTACATACATTTGGAAGGTCCCTGTTCCCAGCTGTGAAAGAATGGGAACCAAGGGGCACATCACCATATCATTCCATGCTGTTCTATGCTTGGCTCATTATTATAAACTTGCAAAGCTTCACATCCCACCCACTGCTCCAGTGTGACCGCTCTGCCAGCTGTCTCCTTTGTAATGACACAGGCTCAGATTTTATGTATTACATCTAATGGGAACAATAGAGTTTTAGAAGGTCTTGGTTAATACCACTGTTGCCTGTGTGTTTTTCCTCCCCCTTCATAACACTGGCTTTAGACTCGGGACAGAAGGTAAATCTGGGTCCTGTCCAGCTACTGAGCGCCAGCAGATTTACTAGACATGTAATCACTTTCCCCCATATAACTAAAACTGGCACCTGGGATGTGGCTATTAGAATTTTATCTATCATCTCAAATCTCTTGCATATTACCATTCAGTAACACCATGTGGCCTGAGTCCTCAGAGGCTGAGTAGCTGGAGGCAGCGGGTTACCATTGACTAGAAAGTCTTAAGATACCTATAAAGAAAAATTAACTTAAGAAGAGGCAAAGAGAAGCTTAGAACTGGTGGGCTGGACCCAAAGAACTACTTGTGGAACAGATCCTTCCTGCTGCTCTGTCTTTTGTGTGCTTCCATCCCACATGAGAAGGTTCTTCAGAAGTTTAAGTGACCCTCAAGAACCGTGCGAGACAAAGAACAGGGGGTTGTAGCTTGAGAAGGAAATCCACAAAAATTGCAGACACAGGTGTGGATGCACTTTCCATTCACATAAAGGCAACTTTGGATCTAACTTAGTGAGGAATCTTCTAAAAATCCAGAAACTAAACCGCATTGTGGCAACTAATCCTCTGGAACCAAGTTTATATATATATTAACCAACAATGTTTTTTGTGTAAGTTATGTTGAGGGTACAATGATCCAAAGGACATTCAATTTATCTGTTTATTTACTTCACTTATAGTCCATCATTCTCACTGAGACTTAAGAGGGTAAGATTAGACAAGAACCAGGAAGATATTCTGGAGTTCCAACAAAATGTTTCTTCCATCTATATTCACCACTGACTTTGAAGTTACAGGCAAAAGTTCCAATAAAAGGCAAAAATGTGTAATCCACTTAGTCATCATCAGTTCCATCATTTAATGTAAGTAGCAATGCATTTGGGTTTCAAAGTAGAGCTGAGAAAAAGCCTGGAAGAAGCCCCCCCCCCCGGGCGATGTGGTTCCCACCGCCTCCACAGTTGCTCCCTCATCACTTCCAGGAACATATAAAAACTTCCGCCCACATCACTGGGCTTCCTTCTGTGTTTATAAAATACTCAAGCAGTGTCTACCCCTGGGAGGATGGTGCTAGCATGTAAACATGCAAAGAAGCCCAGCCACATGGGTGGATGTTTATATGCTGGCCAGGCTCCTGTGCTTTTAAAACTCCATGGCTGACAGAAATTGAACAGCTGCAGCTGTCCCCAGCCTCAAGGCATCTCTGGGCTGAGGGCAAAAATGGCCATTGTTTCACTCTTGCTTATTATCACAGTTGCCATCTGGCATATAACTTAAAGGCCAGGACAGAATTTAAATTAAAGGCTGATGGTCAGAAAGATATTTTAAATTAAGACTGAGAACTAGTATTTGAGCTTCTCAACAGGTCAGGAGGCCATTTTAAAATTGTTGTATGTGTGATTTGACTGGTGCTATTTGCTTATGTGCTCCTGTATAAAAGCATGTGCCATGCCTTGAGGAGACACAGATGGTAGCTCCAAGGGCAGCCTGGCCATTTACAGGGAGATTTTCTGGTGGTCCGTCGCCCTATAGGGATGCTGGTGGCTAAACCCCAGCGACTCTGCCAGTGGCTTAAAGGCCCCTTGGCTCAGACCTTTCATTGGTCACTTTTGTCAGTCACCAGTTGCCCAGTGGTGGCACCCCTGAGTTCAACGCCACTGTGCTTGCTCCAGGGCCATTTTCACTTGCTCCTGGCCCTGGGTAGCTCTGTTGAGGCTAGGGTATGCATAGATGAAGTTATTATTTTGAGTGATTATTCTCAGAGGCCATATATAAACAGTTTAAATAAATAAAATTACCCTTCAAATGGGAGGGGGCGGGATCCGATTAGGGTCAGCCTCTGCTTGCTGCCTATTCAAAGGCAAAACACTCCCTCTTTTGAGTAGTCTTGGTGTAACTGGTCTGAGCTGAACTGAACCTGCCCACGTGCTATTTGAAGGTATTAAAGCTTTTATCCTTTTCAACAGCCAGTGTGCAAGTCAATTTTGGATCAGGCCCACGAGCAGATTACTTAGTGGAACAAAATCCCATTTCCATCTTTTGAGCAGCCTTTGTGTGTGAGCTGATTCTGAATTGGGCCTACATACAGGCTGCTTAGGAGAGGAAAATATGTATCTTATTACATAGTCTGTACACAGATTGATTTGGATCAGGCCCATGCACAGGCTATTTAAGGGAGGAAAAACTGTTATGCCCCTCAGTGGGCTCTACCACCACTACCTGAATTACCTAGAGCTGGCAACCCTATCTGTGATACAGATTTTAGAAGCCTAGTCTTGGATTTTTTATATCTTCTTTCCTCTTGCATTGTTCTTAGGGTTATGAATTCTAACTTAAGAATTTCCTGGAGATTTAGGGCAGTGCCTCAGAAGGGCAGAATTTGAGGATGGGAGCTCAGCTGGGATGTGATGCCATAAAGTCAAAGTGAAGGTGTCTTTTCCTCCAGAGAAACTAATCTCGATAGTTTGGAGATAGTGTCAATTCTGGGAGAACTCCAGGCCCCACCTCAAGATTAGTGTTACCCATTCTCCCTGACAACAAGTGGGAGGGGCCCCCCAGTAATTACTGACTTTCATCCTTCATGTGCGCACAATCCTGGCTGGGGCACAATGATGTCACTTCTGGAATTGATGTGGTTGCACTGGTCACACGAGTAGGGTTGCCGGGGCCCCTCAACCTCCTGGTGGGGGACAAGGGCCTGGCACCTACCTTTGGGGAGAGGGGGGTGCACGGGCGTGGAGCGTGCGTGCGTGCCCACCCCCACAGGATCGGGCCCATTTTTGAGGCACTGCAGAGCACAGGAGTGTTCCTGTGCTCCGCAGCACCTCAAAACAGGTTTGATCCACGGCAGAACGGGCCCATTTTGGGCGCTGCTGAGTGCAGGAGTAGCACCTCAAAACGGGCCCAATCCATGGCAGAACGGGCCTGTTTTGGGGTGCTGTGGAGTGCAGGAGCACTGCTGAAAATGGGTCAATTTTGCCTTAGATCAGGCCCGTTTTGAGTGCTGCAGAGCGCAGGAGCGCTCCCATGCTCCACAGTGGCCCTGATCTGGGCCAAAATGGGCCTGATCCCAGCAGTTGCAGCACACAGGAGCACGCTGCACCACAGGGGAGCACGCAAGGAAGGTGCATGCCCCCCCAGCTATTCAGGTAAGTGGGGGTGGGGCAGGGGGAGCAGGGGTGGGGGATCCCCTGCCCCCACCGGGGGTCTGGGATCCCTACACAGGATTGCTCCTGCAGCTGAAATTGTCTTTATGTGAAGTGTGGGAGCACTCCTGTGACTGGCATGATGACATCACTTCTGGAAGTGATGTCATTGTACCAGCTGGGAGTGCACATGTGCCACCTTGTTTGTCTGGGTTGTCTGCCAGTGATGGGCCTCCTGCTGATCACCAGCAATCAACGGGCAGAGGAGCAAACGGCCGGGAGTTTGCCTGCCACTGCAATGCAAACCTTGTGCTAGCTAGAGGCATAAGAGTTTATCATGGTATAAAGTGGCAACTGGCTTTAGTCTCCCTTAGTCTGGATCTGCAATTCTGCTCGAGGTGGATAACTGTAGCTCTTCTTTGTCCATTGCAGAGTGTGTTCCTCTCATACTAGGCACTTATCAGTTCCTTGAAAGATGATCTTGCATGAGCAGAAGTGCCTAGGGCCAGAGGGACATATGCTCTGTGGTGGAGAACCAACTTCACAATGGATGAAGGGGAGTGCAAGCAGAAAGAAGGTAAAGGATCCAAACCATAGGAACCTGTGAGAATTAACTGTGGCTATCCTATGTAGGCCTTAGATACAGGAAAAGCTCAGAGCTGTGGATATGCCTGCACCATTTTTCTGCCCCTACTCTTGTGCTTTCACAAACAGCCAAAGAGAAAGAAATTAACAAGGTAAAACTATTGTTAGCAGGGAGATAAAACGATGGAACCAGGTTAGAGGCTAGGTATAAACCACATTCCTTTAACAGATCCTCCTGAAAAGGAAAATTCTTTTATGGTCAGCTTCTTTAACTGTAATAACAGTATTAGGAGAAAAAGTAATACTTGCAAGACTCTGAATTTAGGGGTACCAAACCAACTATCTGGAAAAGAAGGTCTTGTCCCTTTAATAGAGGCTTAATGGGAGGTTATTTACTAGGTGATGTTATTTACTTGCATGCCATGAAAAGATTCAGTTGCCTATACCCCTGTATTAAGGCTCTGTTAAAGGGACACAACATTTTTCTTCATGCCTATTGGCAATGCTAGTCACAATAGGTACTTGGAAATGCTTTGAGAGAGCCTCAGAAGCAGTGGATGATGATGAGTTTCTCAGACTGATGGTACTAACTGATGACCAAATCTACTGTGGAAGAAAGCAAGCAACACAAACCCTGTGCCAGCTAGAGGCATAAAAGTTTATCATGGTATAAAGTGGCAACTGGTTTTAGTCTCCCTTAGTCTGGAGCTGCAGTTCTGCTTGTGAGAGCAACAACTATCAACACTGCTGCGGTAGACTGCAAATCAGGTTGCCAGCTCCACTCTAGCAATTGTAGGGGTGTTCGGGGGGGGGGGGTGCTTGGGAAGGGTGGAGTTTGGGGGAAGTGTCATCACTAGGGTAAAAACCATAGAGATTGGGAGACTTCCTAGAGCAGCATGGAGGATGTGACATCACTTTTATGTGACACTCTAGGAATTTCCCCAGTCTTTATGGTCTTTATCATGGAGATTGGGGAACATTTCTAAATCATCACCATCAAACTGTTTCTCCTCCATTTTTTGCCTGCTGCCAAAATAAGTGAGGTTGGAGGACTGAAGAGTGTAGGACCAAGCAAATGGCAACCCTAACTACCAAGCACGAAGGAACTTTGGCCTTGCAGGGCATCACCACACTTCCCTTCCTATTTTGGAGCCACTGTGATGGCCTTAGGCTTCTACAGTAGTTTCTTTACTGTTTAAGGAAAACAAAGGACTTCTCAGCTTTAACTGTAATACACTTCACTGCTTCATGTGGAACATCAGGATTAAAAAAGAAATACATTCATCCAGTGAACAGATAAATGTGAGTTTAAGTAAAGATCTCATAAAAAGAAAAGGCAGGCTGAGGCCATTTCTCTCTGGAATGGAAGGAGGAAATTTAACAAAAACGTTGTTATTCCGTAGGTATCAATCCCCTGCTACTGACCCAGCAAGCATTTATTGGTCAGTTTGAAGTACTGGAATCAGCTCTTAAGGTCTCTGCTTTTCTGCATATAAAAGCATGGAGAGGGGAGAGATCAATCAAGCAGTGAAAGGTACAGAACAGAAAGTTACAAAATGTCAAAAGGAGGAGAATAATACAGTATTTACAGTATTTACCAGCTGCAACTAAATTAAAAATTGGAACTGGAACATTGTATTGGATAACTGTGAGTAGTTACATAATGTTTGAAGTGTTGTAGATATGGCCAAATTAATGTTCATTCTTATTAAAATGGATGCTTTAATATGTATACTTATTTCTTTGAGCTTCAATGAGCATTCCTTGGAAAGGCATGGTACAAATCGCAGTGGGTTGGAACCCAGCAGATTTTCCATTGGAACAATGAGGATGTGGATCTCTTTTTCAACCCCATAAAAGCTATGCCGGAATCTTGGTAAGTCATCTTTCTCATCCTTTTTCTTTCCATACAACATAATAACGCTTTGTGTATGATTTCCAACATTAGTAACAGCTGGACTGATTTCTTTAAACAAACATTTCCCCCTTTTCATAACTTTGTACATGATCATGTAGTGAAAATAATCTGTAAAATGTAAACTTGGATATTGCTGGATTGCCTATGTGGAAGAAAATCTCAATCATAGGTCTAACATGTGCACTGTGTGTGCTGGGGGAAGGACTACCTAGAGTTCTTCAGAAAGTGCAATATACTGTAGAAAAATATCTGATAAAAAGAATATTTTAATATGTCATTGTTGCAGATGAATGTTATGTTTGCCATTCTTATTATTATTCTTACAAGGTTGGATCCTACAATTTTTTTTACTAATGTATAATGGAGGACAGGAAATCTTGCCAACTTCCCCTTCATATTGATGCTGAGTTTTGCATGGGTTCAGGATGGTCAATCTCCAGGAGATCTTCTTGGAGATCTCCCCAAATTACAATTGGTCCCCAGGCTATAGAGATCAGTTCACCTGGAGAAAATGGCTGCTTTGGAGGATGGACTCTATGGCATTATCCCACTGAGGTCCCTCCTCTCCCTAAACCCCTCCCTTTCTAGACTTCACTCGAAATCTTCATGAGTTTCCCAACCTAGAGTCGGTAAACCTAATTCAGTATTTTCAGTTAAGGAACTATCAGTTCAATCTGTTGCCCCAGAAGGTTGGACCAGAGCCAATAGGTTGAAATTAAATCAAGAGTTTTTGGCTAAGCATTAGGAAGAATTTCCTGACAGAGTGATACCTCAGTGGAATAGGCTTCCTTGGGAGGTGGTGTGCTCTCCTTCTTAGGAGGTTTTAAAGCAGAGGCTAGATGGCCATTTGACAGCAATGCTGATTCTGTGAACCATCTGAAAGCAATGCTGATTCTGTGAACCTGGGCAGATCATGAGAAGGAGGGCAGAAAGGGTACATCAGTGCTTAGTTCTAAAGGCCCCTTCTTACATGCCCAGAGTAATGCTGATCTCCACTTTGGGGTCAGGAAACAATATTCCCAGGCCACTTTGGCTAGGGATCCTGTTGGTGTTTTGCCATCTTCTGGGCATGGAGTAGGGGTCACTGGGGCTGTGGGGGTGAAGAGATAATTGTGCAATTCCTGCACTGTGCAGGGGGTTGGACTGGAGGTCCCTTCCAATCCTATGATTCTAGGCTTCTAATCCTAAGCAGACTTACACACTTCAGTCCATTGACTTAGAAAGGCCTAACCCTGGTTAGGGTTGCACTGTATATCTTAGTAACCGGGGAAATAAAAACTGGATCTTTTGATCCAACCCAGTATTCATATTCAATGAGAAGAATTTCTCAGATGCCCTGTTGTTGGCACTTCATATTAACTGGTTAGCCACTGTGTGAAACAGGATGCTGGACAAGATGAGCCACTGGTTTAATTCAGCAGGGCTTTTCTTACGTTTTTATGATATAGTGGGACACCTGGCAGCCGGTTGATTGTACCCACTTACATTATGTAATCTGCTTTGAGTCTCAGTGAGAAAGGCAGACGATAAACACAGTGAAAGAAAAAAATTGGGAAAAGGGGAGGGGCTGGGTTATGGCTCAGTAGTAGAGCATCTCTTTTGCATGCAGAAGGTCCCAGGTTCAATTCTTCAAAACTCCAGTTAAAAGAATCAGGCAGCAGGTGATGTGAAAGGCTTCAGCCTCAGACTCTGAGAGCTGGTGTCAGCAGGCCCCTCGCAGTTCAGAGGACTCTGACCATAACAAGCCGAGAGAGTGTGTGTCACATTTTGGTCTGATGGGAAGGCACTTATTAAACACCAGGACTTATTAAACACCAAAACTTAATATGTGTCTAAATCTGAGGCCCCTTTTCTTCTTGAGGCCCAGACCCAATGCCCTACCCCCCCCCCCAATAAAATAAAATAATGATAAAAAGGAGGAAACCCCTACGGTTCCCTGTTGCTTCTCCATTGTGGTCCTCAACTTTGCTTCACAAATATTACTACTTGATTTATACCGGGCACATGTTTTCTGCTTCCACGGCTACCAGCCTTTTATGCAGGGCTCTAATGTTTGAATCAGACTTGCATGCAAGCAATCTAATTTGTGTATTCTTAGTTGTGCGGTTAATTCCTCAACCCAACCTGGGAATGGTCAATTAGATAGGAGTCTATTTTGTTGGATTTTATACACATAAACCCCATTTGAATGATACAGTCCCATGTGGATGCCTAGTGGTACTGGAGGGAGGGTGTACATATCATGCATATAGGGAGGTAAAGTACTCTCTCCACCCTACCATGAATAGGGAACACATACGCACATACACATGAATACATGAAGCTGCCTTATACCTAATCAGACCATTGGCCTATCAAGATCAGTACTGTCTGCTCAGATGTGCAATGGCTCCCCAGGGTGTCAGGAGAAGGTCTTTCACATCACCTGCTACCTGACACATTTAGCTGGAGATGATAAGGAGTGAACTCGAGACCTTTTGCATGCAAAGCATATGCTCTTCCCTAGAGCCACAGCTTCTTCCTGTATATCTGCTGTCATATCTGCTGATCTTTTGGCCAACTGCCTTCTCTTTAGCACCACCATTTCCTATTCCCATCAGTTTCTTCAAAACTTCTGATTCATCTGAGGGTGGATTCCTTCTTTGCTGCTGGAAAAGAAACCATAATATTTCCATAGTTATCTTGTGCTACCTTTATCCTATCAGTATTTATACTGGATTTGGTTCTAACTAAAGCACTCCCCATTTTTCTCCCCGGGTGATGCTTGAATGCTCCTTTTCAACCTCCAGTTCCCATGTTGCCAATCCAATAACATCTGCTTTTCTTATCTTGGATGTGTCTCTTGTTTTCACACTTAATTTCCTATGAAAGCCTTCCTGTTTACTTTGTTTGTAACAGGCTCTTACTGTGAAGTTAGGGAATTACTTGGTCAGATCCAGAGTACAGTTAGCAATCAACAGAGTGTTGTCACTGATGTGACAGAATCAAGATTTTTTCTATATGAAAGGCAGTTAAGATTCTCTGAAAAAAATTAGTTTAGTCATGGGAAAGGCAAGAAGTTTTATTAGTTGGGAAGATACTGCAAGTTTTTTTTTTTAACCCTAATTTGAAAGGTCACTAACTATTGAAAACGTGGCCTCTGGAATTCAGCTTTTGGCACAAACATACTCACCTCACCTATATTCAATTATTATTCTGGATAAATGTACTTGGAATTCTTTGTAACAGTGCAGGTCAATGGACTTTGGTGTATTTAAACAAAGCAAAGAGTTCCAACCACATGTAAATCTGGCTTGCTGGCCTGCAACTGGAACAGGTGATATATGAGGGCCCTCACTGACCAATTCCTTTTTGTTATCTTAATTATTAGAATTTCAGTGCATCTAGAAACCATTACTAAAATCTTTATGGGGAAGGTGTGAAGTGCATACAAAACGTAGCACCATCTGGATTTGGAATGAGAAAAATGTTTTTAAAGGATAGTCTAATGCTTGTTAAAATACTCCATGTCCATAATGTTAGGGTTTTCCCCTCCAACAAAACGGAAAGAATTTCCACTTTCATATTTGTAGCACTTGGATAATGAAACGACACAGCAGTCATTCACAGTTGGCCAATTCATATGCTATAAAGTCTTCATGGCTGCTTGAGAAGTTTCTATCAGACACGTACAAGGATTTCCCTGAAGGGAACTTCATTCCCAGGAACACATAGACCTGGTTTGGATTGGGACCATGGCATATCGACAGAAGGAGTTAAAACCTCCCCATCTACCATTTTCTCAACCTGAAATGGCCATAGAACTGCTATTTGTCCCATTGGGGAAGCTTATGCATAACCAAAAGTACACATCAGATTTCCACAACAGACCATATAGCAACTTCCTTTGCAGGTTGGAAAAACAGGATATGGGGGGGAATGAGGCTGGAGACCCTTCTCTGTGTGCACCATGGGCCAGATCCACCTGGCCATTAAGTTCCTAGTGGGAAACTCCCAGGTGCATGTCTTGTGGCTGCCACAAAGACTTAATTACGCATAAATCTGCCCTGTCCAGACAGAGTCCCAAGAAATAATGCAGATAGACTGAACCAGGGCATAAAGCAAAGCATAGAATTTTCACCAGCACCGGATTAAATGTGTTGATGCATAAGCAGAAATAATTGGTGGAAAGGTTTCTAGGATATGATTCTCTCTTGATGTTCTTTGCATTACTCTATAGACTGAACTTAGGTTCAGATTTCAGCTGAGGTAACATTCACAATGCTTGCGTCTTTCCAGTGTTTCACTTCTTCTGAATATTGTTTGTGCTGCAGATTGTGGACCTGGACAACCTCTGTTTTCACACTGAATATCCTGATCTGTTGGAACAGTGAAGGACTGTGCAATTTCTCTTTGGGCCAAGCACACCTGTACTCCAGAGGGGGAAATAGAGCGAGTAAGGTGGAAAGGTCAGATTCATCTGTATCCTTCCTCTAGTCTGGCTTGCTGGTGGTACCTTGTTACACAGACTGCTATTCTCAGACCCTCTCTACCTGAGACGCTATGGCGTGTATCCATCAAGTGCCAGGAAATGCAATGTTACCTGGGAAGTGTAGTTTTGAAAGACAAAGTCGGCGGAGATTGCTCTGGAGGGGATGGATTCTCTCACAGCCCTCTGCCACCTCTGGCATGCCAGACTGTCTCCCATTCTGGAACTTTTACCTTGATGCCTTTGCTGCTTAAAACTTTGAATTAACCAAGCCTCGGCAGGGCAAAGGCTTCAGAAGGGAAGACACCAAAGGCAGTGGAGGGCTGTGAGAGAATCTGTCCCCTCCAGAGCAATCTCTGCTGGCTCTGTCATTTAAAACTATACTTTCTGGGCTAACATTGCATCTCTCGACGTGTGAAGAACATGTGTCAAAAGTGTTGGGTAGAAAGACCCCCAGGGAACTTCCTAACTTCCTTCCTGATGCTTCCATCTTTGCTCTCTCTCTCTCTCTCTCTCTCTCTCTCTCTCTCTCTCTCTCTCTCTCTCTCTCTCTCTCTCTCTCTCTCTCTCTCTCTCTCTCTGACTTCCATGAGAGCAATTAAGTGCTCCAAATCTTTCTTCATCCTAGTTTGGTTAGATAGCTAGAATGCCTATCTCTCCTTTCCCAGTATGGATTTCTCTAACAATAAAGAATATCCATTTCTTTTTTCAAAGCAACAAGCCTCAGGTGAACTTTGCTTTAAAAGCAGCCTCCCGATTTCATTAGCATACATTCAGCTCCTGCTAATACAATCCATGTGGCTCTTTCAATGAATAAATGAATGTGGGAAATATAAATGTAGTATTTAGTATCACTTATAAGGAAGCCTTTCATTAGTGTTCTTGCCATGTCAAGCCATTCTGAAAGCTTCTGGGAAAACATCTTTGAAAAAGGAAACAAACAAACAAACAAAACCAGTTAGGATGAGGAAAAGAGAGTGGGGATAAGAAATAGCCTGGGAAGTGGATGATATTTAGTGGGGAACCATGTCTGCCCTTTATGGGTCGTGAGTCTGTAAGGCATGGCCCATGTAATCAAACTGGTATTTTATAATTATGAAAACTAGAAAATAAGTCTTTCACCAAATATTTTAAAAAATCTTTCATAATCCATTGTTTTCTGCAAAAAAAATGCATTGGAAAAAATAGATTGGCAGGAAAAAATGTTTTTTCCTGGAAGTGATGTAAAGCTATTGTACCAATGGCACCCTCCCATTTCCCCACCATACCTTAGATTCCTACCAGTTGCTGGTTACTGGCTGGCCATGCTAGTTGCAACAGACATGATCTTCTTGCAACACAGAGGAAGAAATGTTTCTTTTATGATGGTACTGGCCAGCTTCAGTTTTATCTTTTGTATTAACATTTTAACTGTGATATTGTAAACACTTGGAATTGACTTACAGTACAATCCTAAGAAAGTTAACTCCAGTCTAAACCTATTGAAATCTTAGACTAGAGTAACTCTTTTTAGGATTGCACTGTTAGTCCTGTGTAATGGCCCCCAAACAGCAGAATATACGCTAGGGATAATGATGCCAGTGGATAACCTGCCTAATACAGAACATTGATTTATCCCTCCTGATTTTTTCTGTTTTTTAAAATGTATATAACCATTTCAATGTAAACAATGATATCTTGTTTTTAGAACTGGAACAATTCTGACAAAAAAATTGGAGGCTGATCTCAAGTGATAACTCTACAGCTGCCACCCACTTGACCTGCCCAATTCTGCCCATGCAAGACTGGCACAGGAATGCCTTTTCCAAAACTACTATCCCTCTCAGCTCACATCCTGAGAAAAAAACAACAACCCTCCTTTAGCTACTAAAGCTACTGTAAGTGTAGCAGACTGCTTAAAATGTATTATAATTTATTTAAGGAAGGTGTTCCTTATAAGTTGTCAAAAGCTTCTGAACTTAAAGAAACCCTTTTCGTATTCAGTTTATATATTTATGATGCTCACATTAGATATGCACTAAAATGCACACAGACACTTTGGCGGATTTTTCTTTGAAATCCCGTAGGGATCGACTGATGGTCTTGCATGTGCGGAAGGAAGTATCATGTGCTGAGTCTGGAGTCCACACCACTGATTTGTATGACCCTTGAGAGTCAGTCTTCAAAACTGATGACAGCAAGAGGAAAGGAAATTTAATGGCCTGACTGACCTATAAATTAGGGTTCAAAACGACACAAGGGCTCACATGAAAGCAAAAATACTCAGACAAGCATTTGGGAAAGCTGCAGTGAAGAAGATGATCATGCATCTACTGTAGCGAGTGCTATTGTGGAAGAGACTCAAACCTTGGAAAACACTGGATAATTACACCAATCTCTATCAGAAATTGCTTTTTTAGCTTAGAATGTGTCCAATTTATATTATTTATTTAGATATCTATAATCATTTTTCTGTCAAATGGGGGACCAAAGTGGTTTACAACATGATTCTCCCTTCCATTTTATTTTCACAACTACCACCCTGTGAGGCTGAGAGAACATCACCAGTCAAAGGTTACTCACTGAGCATCCTGGCCAAATGGAGATGGATGCTCAGTATTGCTACAGTGCCATCTTAAGCAAAGTTACAGCATTTGAAGCTCAATGACGTCTGACAGGGCTGCCATCCCTCTGGTGGGGATGAGAGATTCCCCGCTGCCAGTGGGTGCTTCCCGCTGCTGCTCAGCTGGCTGGTGGGGGCAGGAAATGGGGGGAACATTGGCAGCACCCTAAGGCACTGATGCCACTTTGTGTGCATCCAGGAGTGATAGCATTATGTCACTGGTGAGCCCTCCCCAACCTGGGCCGTTTCCAGACGGCTTACCAGCCCCCGGAATGTCGCACCACGTTGTGGGGAAAACGTGAAATATCGTGTTTTCTTGTGCGAGTCTCGCGCAAAACTCGCACGAGAAAACGCGGTATTTCACGTTTTCCCCGCAACGTGGCGCGACGTTCTGGGGGCCGGTAAGCCGTCTGGAAACGGCCCTGGTAAATCCCCCCTACCCCCTGCCAGTTGCTGAGGGGACCTGGTAATCCTAACTTCAATGCATTTAAGAGAGTGTAATTTCACTTACGATGGCTGTTATCATGCCTACGACTTGCATTTTGTCAGAATCCAAATGACTATGTAAGGCTCTGATTTATCTTGGTAAAACTATCTAGCACGGTTTCCCTGCTTTCTGAAATTGAAACACTTTGTGCTGGATTGAAATTCTCCTGGCATTCTGTGAGACAGCCAGCCAGTCAGTCAGTCAGACGGATGGATGGACGGACGGATGGACGGATAGACGGACGGACGGATGGACAGACAGATCAATCAGCTCCCAAAACAACAAGCAGGCTTTACCTTTGCAATTACAGAATGGCCCAAACCCAACCTCTGCCTAGACAAGCCATTGAAGGTTCACGTATGACACCATGTGCTCTCTGGGCAATAAAGATCCTTTTGGAATCCCCCAAAGCTATAGTGCAGGCTGCGTCCTGGAATCCTGATACGCTCTTCCCCCCTCCCTTCTATTGACAGAGCTCTGAGAAGCGTGAAGTAGTGAATACTGAGTGGTTAAAATTGTAAAGGGACACTTCAGTCCCCTCTCCAGTGCATAGTTTAGAGATGACTACTCTAACATCCCTACAAACTGGGACCATGACTAATTGATTCAACTCTTGTGAGCTTTGGCAGGGCAGTCATAGCAGGCAATCATAACTGGAGGAAATGTTAAAGGATTCCCAGCATGGGATGCATGAGACATATGGGAAATTTGATATGGGCTGGAGACAGAGGATCCACAGAGAAGGCAAAACAAGTTTACACATGGCCAAAGAGGTTGAGAGGCAGGTGGGGTTTTGCCACTGAGTTCATAAGAGGAGGATTAAGCCACTTAATTACTCCAGATTTCATTTATATGACTCACTGCAGGAAGTTAGGGGGAAAAAGACTTTGGTGTAATCTCTCCAGGTGGGTTAGCTCACACTCCAGATATGTGATCAGATGCACACATATTAAGCTGATCTGCAGAATAGATTCTTGGATGCTCTCCTGGGATCTTCAGCAGTGGGATGTTGCTGTCCTCGGTTGAAAAGCTGGCACAGCCCGTTCTTTAAACCTCAAGAGTGAAAAGATTAAGTTTGGCTTTGGGCAGCTACAAACAAGAATATATGAATGGACTTGAGTCTGATGTTGCAACCAGTGAGGCTCTCACTATTCTCCTGCCAAATCCTTCCAAGTCTCTTTCACTG
The DNA here is from genome assembly GCF_028583425.1 of Eublepharis macularius. Classification (NCBI taxonomy): domain Eukaryota; kingdom Metazoa; phylum Chordata; class Lepidosauria; order Squamata; family Eublepharidae; genus Eublepharis; species Eublepharis macularius. The sequence continues at coordinate 41,097,582 of NC_072791.1, forward strand.
TTATCAAAACACACTTTAGACCCACTGTCTTGCCTTCCGCATTAAAAAAAAATATTGGTAAGTGGCTTTGCTTTTAAATAGTGGATGTTGTTTCACTGGATTGTAATGAATTGATTTCTCCTGATTTCTGTGGGGCATCCAAGGGGTGAGGAGGAAAAAAGAAACTTCCGAAAGCTTCTGATGGTGGTGGTGAGACTCCAAAGATAAATGAGCAGGAATAACAAACCGTTTTCCAGTGCAATGCTATGCAGAGTTAATCCAGTCAAACACAATGAATTTTGGGTTGAGTAACTGTAGGTTCCGTGGGGATATTGGATTGTAGTATGGATCCACACAGTCAAGGAATTCACCAATAACTACACACAATCTCAAGATATGGGATCATTTTGCCTACCTTTTTATTTACTTCAGTGTATAAAGAAGAAAAGACTAGAGATTTTTGCTGTAGAGATCAAGATCTGGTGCAACAACTGATTGAGCCAGGTGTGAGTACACATACCACTCTCTCTGCATGATCATACTACGACAGGACATCTGTATGCTCTTGGGCTCATTGTATAAAATTATGTAAGTGTACTCTGAGGCCAAATGTGCTGCCATGATTCCAATCCAACATAGGCATCCATTCTACCACCTTCTAACATCTGAAAGTGATTCTGAGTATTCTTCCATAGGAAATAGTAAAAAGGCTTCCTACCTACACTTGCATTTGGAAATTTTCCCCCATGCTGAAGAGCTACTTCTCCAGAAACTAGGGTGGTGTAGTGGTTAGTGTGCTGGACTGAGACAAGAAACAGCCTGATTCAAATCTGCAACCTCCCAGGAAACTTACTAGGTGTGTCCTTAGGCCAGTTTCTCCCTGCCTTACAAGGTTGTTGTAAAGGGTAAAAATGGGGCAGAGAGAGGCCTGTGTGATTCCCTGGGCAGTATCCCAATGGAGGACAAGTGGGATAAGCATGTTATCTCAATAACCATCTCAATAGCTCTTGACCAGTCATAAACGTTCCATTCCTGAGCAAGGTGATAGAATGGGTGGTGGCTACACAACTTCAAGCTTTCCTGAATGAGGTAAATGAGTCAGATCTGTTCCAATCTGGTTTTATGCCTAGTTATGGGACTGAAACAGCTTTGGTCACCCTGGTGGATAAACTGCTCTGGGAGAGGGACAGAGGAAGTGTGACTCTGTTGATTCTTCTGGAGCTCTCAGTGGCTGTTGATAGCATCTTACATGGTATCCTTCTCCACTGCCTTTCTGGGCTGGGATTGGGAGGAACTGTTCTACAGTGGTTTCCGTCCTCCTCGAAGGGTAGGTGCTTGGAGACTCCTGCTCAGCCTGTTGGCCTTTGGCCTGTAGAGTCTCTCAAGGTTCCACTTTATCCCCTGTGCTCTTTAACATCATGAAACTGCTGGGTGGTCATCTGGATATTTGGGCTGAGTTGTTGTCACCAATATGCAGATGACACTCATCTCTTTCTCATGTTTCTGGCTGATCCCAGGGAGGCTGTAGAAACCCTGAATAGGGCCTGGAGGCAGTCATAAAGAGGATGTGAATGAATGAACTGAAGCTTAAAGCTGACAAGATGGAAGTGCTACTGGTGAATGGATGATCTGACTTAGAATTTAAAATGTTATCCATTTTGGATGGGGTTGAACGCCCCTGGAAAGGGACGGGTCCATGGTTTGGGAATACTCTTGAAACCAGGCTTACTGCTGGATAAGCAGGTGGCAGCTGCAGCCAGGAGTGTCTTTTATCACCTTTGACTAGTTAGCCAGTTGCAGCCATTCTTGACGGCACACAAAATCTGGCTACCGTGGTGCATGTTCTGGTTATATCTAGGTTAGATTACTACAATGTCCTGTATGTGGGATTGCCCTAGAGAAGCGTTTAGAAATTTCAGTTGGTACAGAATGCTGCCACCAGGATGCTGACCGGAGTGAGTTGTAGGGACCATATGTCTCCAGTCTTAGCCCATCTACACTGACTCCCAATTTGTTTCCAGTTACAATGTAAGGTGCTGCTGTTGACCTTTCAAGTCCTATATAGTTTGGAACCAACATGCCTCAAGGACCGCCTACTCCCGTATGAACCTACCCAACCACTACGGTCACCTTCAGAGGCCCTGCTTCAGGTACTGCTGCCTTGTGAGATTTAGGTGGGCAGAAACCTGGGAGAGGGCCTCTTCAGTCATGGCACTAAAATTCTGGAACTGTCTCCCTAGATAGATTAATTTGTCCCCTTCTGTGGCCATCTTCTTCCAGCACATGAAGCCTTTTTGGTTTGGCATTTTTTCAATGATCCCTCCTTCACACCCAATTATTTTAATTGTTGTTTTTATGTCTCTGTGTGTATTTAAGTTCTGGTTTTAATTGGTTTAAGGATGCTATTCTTTTTGATTGGTTCTAACGGTTTTAAAATATGATTTTATTACATGTGTTTAAATTTGTTAGCCACCTTAGGGGCCCATATGAGTGCAGAAAGGTAGGATACAAATTCTGTAAATTAAACTAACTCAATAAAAATAATAAATAGGAAGGAATGAGGAAAGTGTGGTAAACAAATACATATTTACAATATTTGTGGGTAATTGTGTGCTTCTTCTTTCCTTAAAACTGCATAGCACCATTGACTCGTAGTTTAATACCAAAACAGCATTAAACTATGAGTCAATGGTGGGAAAAACTTTCACTGCCAACTTCCCATGATGGTCTCAGATGGAGAGGGGTCTTTCTCACTTCCTGCTGACTGGGAACTTTTGAGTGGAAAATCTTTGGGACTGTGCTGGGATCTTCTGCTATTGCATGCTAAGCATGAGCTCTACCACTGAGCTATGCCCCCTTCTGTAAGTAGAAAAAGCTGATTCATTTTGTTTGTTACATAAAGATGAGCCTTGAATTGGCACATTCATTACAGTTATGATTCGGTTACAGAATTTTTGTGCAATAGTGGGTTTATTAAAAGAATCTTTTGCAAAATCTTTTTAAGTAGCTTTGTTTCATAATATCTATTTTTGAGGGCTTTTTGGCTATGCTTTTATAAACATTTTACATGGTCTGATGTGTTGCATAATTGTTAACTTTATAAAAGTTGTTAATTATACTATTTGACTTCCTTTCACTATATCAGTAATCAAAATAAGTCAGATTCAGGGCACACTCAGTTTTTAAATGATTAATTAACAATTTGAGCATCTTTTTAAGTTTGCCTCTTCTATTTTTTTTTGTGCCATCCAAAGACTCCCCATCATGTGTTCCCACATCTTTACACAGGCATTTCTTCACAGAGTCTATCATTGCAAACACTTTATGCACAGAAAACATGCTTGCTGTGTAATGCATAAATCAGTCATAAGTCTGCTTCATAGTTTGTGTTGCTAGTTCTCCCTTGGCAACTGGCAGCAGGAGGTGGAGGTGAGAAGATGGGGAGGTAAGGATATTCAGCAGTGCACATGCATATGAATGTACATGCACATGTCCCCTGCTGATGACGTCACTTCCGGCACGACCCATAAATGATGGTGTCACGCCAAGGCTGATTCTTCAAAAACACCATTTGGGATTTTTTTTAAAGAATTGGCTCTACAGCAATGCCGTCACTTCTGGGTCATGCTGGAAGTGACATCATCAGCAGGGGACACTGGGGGTGTGCTCTCATTTCACTGGCCTGCTTCCTCTGCCAATCAGCTGGCAATTGGCAGGAAGAGAATTGAATCGCCAGATTGCCTACAATCAGCAGGCACCTGCTAGCCCTATTCATTACTCTGATTTCTCATTTAATTGAGGCACATTTTCCAAGTATCCCCCTTACTCATTTTTACAGCAGCTTCAGGATCTTTCAGCTCAGGGAAGTTTCTCAACCACACTAAAATCTATTATGTCATGAAAACAATATAAAATCTAAAATAAATCCTCCAAAAGGTCCAAGAGAACAGATGTGTTTCTTCAGCTCTCCAAAAGAGACCACAGATGATGCAGTCTTCCACTCACTGAGCAGCACATTCTAAAGGAGTGTGGCTGCCACACAAAAAAAGGCCTTAACACAGGTGGTCGCTAATGTAACTTACTTTCCTCAAGCATTAGGAAAAACTAATGGTAAGAGCAGTGTGACAATGGAACCAATTGTCTGGAGGAAAGATCTCTCCCCACCTTGGAGGTCTTCAGACAGAGGTTATACAGCCATGTGTCAGGAACATTCTAGCTTTGGACTTCCTTAACTGGGTAGGGAGTAGGACAAGATGATGTATAAGGCTTGTTCCTGTTCTAGAACTATATTGCAAAAAGAGAGGAAACACAATAGACATTGCTGGGGAGGGCAGAGTTTTCATGCCACCATATACTGAGAGAGGTAGTCCATATAGGAAGGAAAGGGCTCCATGGTGGATGAGAAACTTACATTTAACCAGTTTGGTGCAGTGGTTAAGAGTGGCAGGACTCTAATCTGGAGGACCGAGTTTGATTCCTCACTCTTCCACTTGAAGCCAGCTGGGTGACCTTGGGTCAGTCACAGCTTCTTGGAGCTCTCTCAACCCCCCCCCCCCTCGGGGATTGTTATGAGGATAATAATAACACACTTTGTAAACCACACTGACTGGCTGTTAAGTTGTTCTGAAGGGAAGTATACAAATCAAATGTTGTTGTTATTACAACTAACACTTGGCCATATGGGTGTGTAATCTGAGATCCCGAAATTGCTGGAGAAAAGGGGGAGGAGGTCTTTCGAAAAATGTGATGTCCAAGGGACTAGAAGAAATTCCAGTGCACACCACAAAATCCTTATTTGGTTGATCTTAGGGACCCTTCAAATGTAGAAGAAGATAACAATTGGAAGAACAGGTGGTCCTTAAAGTCTGCTGGTCCCAAACTGTATAGGGCTTTTAAGGGCAGAGCCAGCACCCTGAGTTGGGCCCGGAAACAAACTGAGAACAAGTGTAGATAGAAGACTGAAGCAATATGATCTCTATAACCCACTCCAGTCAATTTGGTACAGCGTTCTGTACCAAACTGAAGTTCTGGAACATTTTTCAAAAGCAGCCCCATCTAGGGTTCTCAGTCTCCAGGTGTGGCCTGGCAACCTCCCAAAATTATAACTTATCTCCAGACTACAGAGATCAGTTACACTGGAGAAAATGGCTACTTTGGAGGATGGACTGTATGGCATTATATGATGCTTAGGTCCATGTTATAGCTGCTGATCAACCAGTGGGGGGCCAGGGAGCAAAGACATAGGAGGCAGCCATCAGCAATGGCATGATATCACTTCTAAGGAAACCCAGAAGTGACATCACACCTCTTTAAGAATTGCCAAAACCTCTACCATATTTTTTTAGTGATTCTTAGAGAGGACTAATGTCACTTCTGTTTCCCCAGATGTGACATCATGCCATCACTAACAGCAATTTTTAATTTTTTTCCTTCTGGACACTGGATTGCCAGTGGTATATGGCAACCCTCTAGAAACCATGCCTTCCCTCAGGCTCTGACCTCAAATCTCCAGGAATGTCCCAACATGGAGTTGGTAACTGTAGCACATTTCTGTAATCTAATCTAGATGTTACCTTGGCATGGACCACAGTGCTTAGAGCTTTTCTGTCCAGCAAAGGCCACAACTGGCTAAGCAGTACAAGCCAGTAAAAGGCACTCCGCATCACAGGTGCCACCTGCTTCTCCAGCAGTAATCCTGGGCCCAGCAGTACCCCCCAATTTCAGAACATGGCACACTTTATATCCCAAGTCTGTCCTTCTGTTCAGCAGTAGGACATTTGTCCTGTTAGAATTAAGCTTCAGTTTATTAGCCCACATCCACCCCAAAATGTTTGAACTTGTGCAAGCAGCAGGGCCCTTTAAACTGTCCAAACCCCAGCCCCAGCCCTCCCAGCCCCAGCCCCACACTTACCTTGCCCTGCGGGCCCATTGCGTCCTCCCCCTCCTCCCGCGAGGGGTGGGAAGGCCATTTTTGGCCTCTTCTGCCACTGTGTGGGCCCACAGGGTGGTGTAAAAAGCCAAAAATGGCCTTCCCGCCCCTCAAATGGCCACTGCAGCCATTTTTGACCTCCGCTGGGGCTGGGGCTGGGGCTTGGACAGTTTAAAGGCTTGGACAGTTTAAAGGCTTGGCCACTTGCAAGCAGCAGGTCCCTTTAAACTATCAGCTGGCAGGCGGCGAGGGGAAGATCCCCCCCTGCCGCCTGCCAGCTGATAGTTTAAAGGGACCTGCCACTTGCAAGCAGCAAGAAAAGTTTATATGGCCATTTCCCTGGGGAAATGGCCATTTAAACTGCCCCTTTAATATGATCCAAATGAACCAGTACACCAGTTCGTGGAAGTTTGTGGAAACGAGCTTCCATGAACCACTGGTTCACGGACCACGAACTGACCTGGTTCATGCTTTTTGGGGGGTCGTAATTCGATTTGTGCCCATCTCTACTCATTAATCTATTTTTAAAGACCCCTTTGCCATATTACCTATGAATAATTTCTTAAAGAGAAACTCAGTAGCAGAGATAATATTTTGGCACTATTGCTTCTTATCAAATGCCCAAAGACCTATTTTTAATCACCTACAGGATCAGGAAGAAAAAAAGCCGACATGTTAGTTTACAATGCATACAGTTCCCTCAGGAAGAATGTCTCTGTGGGGAAGATGCTCCAGGCAGTAATTGCGGCCTTGAGACTTTTAAATGGGTATAGCTGGAAACCAGCCAGTTCTTGCTGTTCTTAGTCCTTTTGAAACTAATTAATGCTTTCCATTAACATGTTGGTGTCTGCCAGTAAATGAGCTGGTTGCTACTTTACTTCAAGCCATGCTGACAAAATCAAAGATGAACTAGTCCTACACCCTGTACAGTAGAAACATGTACTAAACCTGTGGCTGGAACCAACACAAAAGTCTCCACTGACAATGGATTTTGGTCACTGGAATGGGACTTTCTTACCTCTCCCTCTCCAAAATATCTCAAAACTGCTGCTCCTGAGGGACAGGAGACCCTCTAAGTCATAGCATGAGGGACAGTTGGTGATCTGCTATGGGAACAGGGAATTGGTAGAATTTGTCACTGCCCTTCCGTCAGTTGTAGTTTCCATTGGATTCAACCCTTGAAGTAATACATAATAGATACATGCTAGGGCAGACTTGATTGTTCATAGCTCTCTGGTATAAACAGCATGCTGTATCCTGACAAAAAGATCTCCCTGAGCAACAGAGGGGGGGGGGGTTCAATTCCCCCCTCCTGCATCAGCCCTCTAATTCCCCCCTCATTTTGTTCCAGGTGGTCCTTCATCCCCCAGCAGCAGCATTTCAGGGGCAATCTGGGGTGCTTTGGAGGGAAAAGGCAGAATAGTTGTGCTTCCATGTATGGAATTTAGATGGATCTAATGTCAAGAGTTGCTCCTGCCTGGAGTTTGGCATCCTCATCCCCGCCCCCCCCAGTGGATTGTAGAACAGCGGCATGTTTCTTCCTCTCTGACGATGTTTGTGCAGGGAGCTGCTGAGAGTTGACCTTGGAGATTGCAGTTCTTACAGACAGTCCAACCCCCCAAGGGAGGGGGCTAATACTTTATGTATCTACGCCTAGAAATATTATGTCATTCCTAACAAAGTCTTCGTTATACCATGAACTGGAATTTTTACAATAAATCTTCATATAACCAACCAGTGGAGTCTTTTGTGAATTTTCCTGGCAAGGTCCTGACTAGAGATTGGCATGAACAGCAATACGAACTAAAAAAACTCGCAAACAGCCCAATCTGCTGTTCGTGAACAAGCTGTTCATGAGGCCCCATTCTAAATGAACAGATGGTTGTTGCAAGCCTCATTCGTTGCTGTTCGTCAAGCCAGACAGTCTGGAACCTGCAATCAATTCCCATGGCAACTCAGGCAGGGATTGTCTGAACTCCTGCTGTTGCCCTGGAAACCCCAATCTAAGCCCAATTTAGCTGGATAGGAAGGTCTTCCTTTCAAGTGTGGAGCTCCAAATTTGTTACAAGAGGAAAAGACCAGGATGGAGGGGGGGACTCCCAGCTCTGGCTTTCAGGGAGAGACAGCTGCTGTTAGAGAGACAGGGTGAGTGCATTGGGGCTTGACTTTTCTTTGTGTGTGGTGGGATAGGGATCTACCCCTTCAGGTTCCAGGGCTGCTGCCAGGCTCTGGGGCCAAGCTATTATTTATTATTGGTACCTTTCCTGCTGCCTGCTCAGGTAGGGTTTCTGGGAGTGGTGCAGTAGGGATCTACCCCTTCAAGTTCAGGGGCTGCTGCCAGGCTCTGGGGCCAAGCTATTATTTATTATTGGTACACTTCCTGCTGCCTGCTCAGGTAGGGTTTCTGGGAGTGGTGCAATAGGGATCTTGATGGCTGGAGGAGTGCCTGCTGGCCCCCACGAACAACTAACAATGAACATGTTCGAGACAGGATCATGTTCGTTAGTGTTCGTTGTTCGTGGATGGCAATGAAAAACGAACACCATGTTCAGTTTTTTTTGTTCATGCCCATGTGTAGTCCTGACATCTAACCTCTTGGGTTTTCTAGAGACACTTGCAAATACTGGTGTGTTCCTGGCAAACACGCTTACTCTATAAAGTGTAAACTGGACCTTAGAAGCTGGCAAAGTATTGACTTACTGCAAGGATAAATTGGTTTTTGTCACTTTTTTTTCTAATGGGACAATTCAGCAGAAATGGGAGGTTTACAGAAACCTAGTTGGACCTGCAACTGAGAGGCATACCTGCTAAATATTGGAGGCCAAAGATATATTTGAATAGAAAGGTGAATTAAGAGATTTGAATATGGTGATATAGCTTCAGTCCCCAGTCTCAGGTTTTGCTTAACTAGCCCATTCTGCTGGTGAGGAAGGAAGATGGAAGATTTGGGAAGAAGGAGGAAGCAGGCGTAAAAAAACAGGTTTCTATTCAATACCAGAAACTTATCCGGGCAAGGACTTGGCCCAAGCAAGCTTTTTTAAAAATTTAATCAGTCATTTCTGATTCATGCAGCAACATTCCTCACAACAACTATTCTATTTTCTTGTAACAACACTCTTCATGTTAAATACAACAGACAGAAAAGAACCGTGACAGAAAATGATGATATATCAGAGGCACAGCGTACGCATTGAAATCACTTCTCAAGTTTCCAGGAGGCATTACAAGCTCATTAAGAGAAGTTCTTGCTTTCATCTACTCCTTCTTTTCAAAGAAGAACTTTGGTCACACACAAGTCCCCCCCCCCTCCTTTTTTTAAAATTCTAGGTCATATTTCCTAGCAGCCTGGCTAATTCCTCCACACAAAGGGAGCAGTTAACTGCTGCTCCATCATCTTGGTCTCTGCATAGACAACAGTTCCTTCCCACAATTGCTGTGCACCTGATCTTCCACCTGTTGGACACACAGCTGCCACAAATGCTGAGGCAGGCTGATGACATCTCATTTCCTTCACCTTGTTCCTGAGGTGATCCTCTCCAAAGAGTTAAATGCTAGATGTAGGCCTGAGGTTCTGCTCCAAATCCTGGCATGGGGTTTCATTCTCTTGTGGATTTTGGATCAGAGAGTGGTTTGCGTCAGGCCACTTCACTGCATCTGCAACAGATCAGCAGTCAGCTGTGCTGACCAGGTGCCAGTGTGAAATGAATTCAGGCCACTGATACAATGACTACACAGCAGCCTGGTCCAAAAGGCCTTTGAAGTCAATGGAAAGTCTCTTTTTTGCTCCAATATCAACCTTTAAATCAAGCACGCATGAGAAGAAGGGGAGGGTGACTCTGGTTCTCTTCCTTGCCAAACACACAGGCCATTTGACCTCATGAACTAAAGGAGCTCTTCTCTTTCAGCTGCTCATAAAAATCCACACCCCACCCTCTAATAAGACCAGTATTTCTACCCACTTAAGTCACTACCCAGCCAAAGTTCAGCACTTTTTAAGGACCAGAGATTTCTAGAACAGAGTATGAAGGAAGTGCTTAATGGATCCACCCAAACCCATAGTGATCCACATAGAATCATAGAATCGTAAGGTTGGAAGGGACCTCTAAGGTCATCTGGTCCAACACCCTGCACAACGCAGGAAATTTACAACTAACCTCCCTGACTGCCCCAGTGACCCCGCTCCATGCCCAGAAGATGGCAAAACACCTCCAGGATCCCTAGCCAAACTGGCTTGTGGAAAATTGCCACCTGACCCCAAAGTGGCAATCAGCATTACCCTGGGCATGTAAGTAGGCCATGAGAACTAAGCACTCATATCACCTCTCAGTCGTCTCCTCTCCAGGCTATACATTTCAAGCTCCTTCAAACTTTCCTCATAGGACGTGGCCTCCAGATGCCTCACCATCTTCGTTGCCCTTCTCTGGACACATTCCAGCTTGTCTATATCCTTTTTAAATTGTGATACCCAAAACTGAACACAATATTCTAGGTGTGGTCTAACCAGAGCAGAGTAGAGCAATACCATCACTTCTCGTGATCTGGACACTATGCTTCTCTTTATACAGCCCCAAACTGGATTTGCCTTTTTAGTTACCATATCACACTGCTAACTCATGTTCAGTGTATGATCTACTAAGACCCCTAGATCTTTTTCGCACGTACTACTGCCAAAACAAGAACCCTGTGGTCTACTAAGACCCCTAGATCCTTTTTGCACATACTACTGCCAAGACAAGAACCCTGTTTTGTTGTTTTTAGCATCTCTTGCTAGCCTAAGCTCATACTGAGCAATAGCTTTTCTAATGCTCTCCCTACCAACATTGGTTATTTGTTTATATTCATCCTTGTTTATAAGGCCCTCCTTCCATTTCCTAAATGAGTCTTTTTTATCTCAGTTCATTAGAAAGTTGTTTATGAAGCCACTGTGGCTTCTTTAAGCTCCTCCCTTTTTTCCTTATCATAGGAATTGTTTGTGATTGTGCTTTCAATATTTCACTTTTAAGAAACTTCCACCCCTCTTGAACTCCCTTTTTCTTGAGTATTTTTGTCCATGTGATTCTAACCAGCATAGCTTTCAGTTTGTTAAAATTTGCTTTCCTGACGTCCAACCCATATGTCTGACTATGTACAGCTTTTCCCTTACCCAAGACTGTAAATTCCAAAATAACATGGTCACTGCTACCCGTCAACCAGTTCTTCCCTGTTGGTGAGTATTAAGTCCCAGATAGCAGAACCCCTTGTTTCCTTCTCCACTTTCTGGAAAATGAAGTTGTCAGCAAGACGAGTCAGGAATTTATTTAATTATTCATTTTTAGCAGAGTTAGACTTCCAACAGATATCTGAGTAATTGAAATCTCCCATAACCACTGGGCTCCATCTCTTTGTGAACTTTGTAATTTGTTCCTACTTGTGTGGGATTGTGCCCATTTGTTCTTTCTTGTGCGGGATTGTGCCCAATTCTGGGTTGTGAAATTTCTGGAGATTTGGGGGCAGAGCCTGGGGAGGGAAGGACTCGGGGAGGGATGTGGGGTATAATGCCATTGAGTCAACCCTCCAAAGCAGCCATTTTCTCCAGGGAACTAATCTCTGTAGTCTGGAGATTCGTTGAAATTTCAGGAGATCTTCAGGCCCCACCTGGAGGCTCTACCTTTTTACTCATTCTAGTAATGTATTTTTAACATGCACTCATGCAATTGTTGCTTGAGGTTTTTACAGGCCCTGCTCCTGTGCCTTTAACAGCAGTCTGATACAGGAATATAAGAGGAGAAGCTTCTCCTAGAATGAACCAAGATTCACACACCCAACTGCGTGTTAAGCATGGCAAGCAACCCTAATTTGTCTGCAAGGTAAGCTATTCTTTTAGACTGCTTTTAGACTGGCAACCTATGTTAATAGAAAAGTAGGCATGGTTTTACACATACATACCTGGAAGTAGGACCCATTAAATTCTATGGTATTTACTTCTATGTAAACAAGCTTAACCTTAAACTGTGAATCACAGTTAAAAGGTTCATGTAGCAGGTGATGTGAATGACCCCAGCATGAGACCCGAGAGAGCGCTCCCAGTCTTAGTAGACAGTACTGACCTTGATGGACCAATGGGCTAGTTCCAGTATAAGGCAGCTTGGCATGTTGTGATGTCTGATCTAGTTCAGATTAGGCAGGTGCTTAAATTAATTATTAGCTGTTCTTTCTGGTCTCCTTCTTGCAAGCAGATACTATTACCAGGCCAAGGTTGGGCTCTTCCACCGTGCTTTAATATGTGACCTTGGTCGCAATGCAAGGCCATGTGAGTAGCCTTCCATATCAGTGGAAGGGGCACACATTGTGTGTGCATGCTGCATGTATAGGACAACTTGGTTGTCTAAGTCTCGTGTATACTGCATAGACCTATTTCCAAGTGCAGATTGTTAACAGGTTGTTGCACAAATAAACCAATCCATCTCTTCTTACTCCAACCATTTGTGTAGACTCAAGGAGATCTGGAGATTTAAGTAACCCCAACAGGTTATTTTAGCTGAAGCTGAGCACAGCACTTTACCGGTTTTGCAGCAAGAGCCTGGACTGTCAGAAAAACTGGAGATCTCCAGAGCTAAGTCTTCTTTACTTAGCCATTAGCTCTTGAAAATATTGGCTTTGCCTGCCCTCTAGTGGGAAATTGTGCATATTGACTTGATTTTTCCCACCTCTCTAGAAACAATGGCCTGAACAAAATGGACAGTGAATTATTTCCTTCATTATCATCATATATGAAGAAGGTTTTGCTCAGCTGTTTTTGTATTTCCATAGGACAGCAAATATCTAAACGTAAGGTATCTGCACGGCTTAGAGAAAGTGCCCCAGCCCAACGTGTTTGATGTACTTGTCTAGGAAATATTTCTCCACTGGAGCTTCCTGGGAATACAACTTTTTTCCATATTTATTGTAAAGAAGAGAGAGCTCATATTCCTTTCTGCTTTCCATTGTAGAATATAGTATAGCTGAACCATTGAAATCAGTCCAGCACAATTCAGCCATACACTGCCCATGAGGACCTTAATTATCCTCTATTTGTATTAATAGAGGAAAGAAGAGATTAATTTCCTACAATAATGAGTATTAATATAGGAAAGAAGAGATACACATGAAGTGCAAAAAGTAACCTTAATGTACTATATTACAAAGACTGTATTCAAATAAAGTATTTTAATGTTGGTTGTTGTGGGTTTTCCGAGCTGTATTGCCGTGGTCTTGGCATTGTAGTTCCTGACGTTTCGCCAGCAGCTGTGGCTGGCATCTTCAGAGGTGTAGCACCAAAAGACAGAGATCTCTCAGTGTCACAGTGTGGAAAAGATGTTGGCAGGTCATTTATATCTACTCAGGAGGGGTGGGGTTGAGCTGAGTCATCCTGTAAGAGTTTCCCAGGGTGTGGAATGCTAATGGTGGGAGGCTTCACTGTATCCTGAGAAGGTTCTTTTGCATATGGATTGGTGCTTGATGTGCTAATCTTCTCTGCAGGGCTATTGTCGGGGATAGAATGTTTTGTTAGCCTGGTGTTTTTCAGAACTGGAAACCATGCTCTGTTCATTCTTAAGGTTTCTTCTTTCTTGTTGAAGTTTTGCTTATGCTTGTGAATTTCAATGGCTTCCCTGTGCAGTCTGACAAAGTAGTTGGAAGTGTTGTCCAGTATTTTGGTGTCCTGGAATAAGATACTATGCCCTGTTTGAGTTAGGCTATGTTCAGCCACTGCTGATTTTTCAGGTTGTCCAAGTCTGCAGTGTCTTTCATGTTCTTTTATTCTTGTCTGGATGCTACGCTTTGTGGTCCCGATGTAAACTTGTCCACAGCTGCAGGGTATACGGTATACTCCTGCAGAGGTGAGAGGGTCTCTACTGTCTTTTGCTGATCGTAGCATCTGTTGTATTTTTCGGGTGGTTCTGAATACTGCTTGAAGGTTATGCTTTTTCATAAGCTTTTCCATCTGATCAGTAATTCCTTTGATATATGGCAAAAACACTTTTCCTGTTTTTCCTTGGTTGTTTGATTCATCCTGGGTTTGATTGCTCTTCGGATTTCATTTCTGGACTAGCCATTTGCCTGAAGTGCGTGGTTTAGATGATTAATTTCCTCATTGAGAAAGTGCGGCTCACATATCCGTCTTGCACAATCCACTAATGTTTTCATTATGCCTCTTTTCTGTTGGGGGTGGAGATTGGAGTTTTTGTGTAAGTACCGATCAGTGTGAGTTGGTTTCCTGTAGACCTTGTGACCTAACTGAAAGTTTGCTTTGCGGATGACCAAGGTATCCAGAAATGGGAGTTTTCCCTCGATTTCTTTCTCCATTGTGAATTATATGTTCAGGTGGATGTTGTTGAGATGATTCCAAAACCCCATCAATTCTTCCTCCCCATGGCTCCAAATGATAAATGTATCATCCACAAACTGGAACCATACACTAGGTTTCTGGGGTGCTGATTCTAGAGCTGTTTTTTCAAAATGTTCCATGTAGAAGTTTGCTATAACTGGGCTGAGTGGGCTCCCCATAGCCACCCCATCCATCTGTTCATAGAATTCGTTATCCCATTGGAAGTAACTGGTTGTCAGACAATGATGGAATAAGGCTGTTACATCCTCTGGGAAAATCTGATTAATAAGTGCAATAGTGTCTTTTACTGGAACCTTGGTAAACAGGGATACAACATCAAAACTGACAAGTATGTCTTGTGGATTGAGTTTCAGAGAACTGATTTTGTTGATGAAATCTGCTGAATCTTTGATGTAAGATGAGGTTACATCAGGACCACATCGGGACCACATCGGGACCACAAAGCGTAGCATCCAGACAAGAATAAAAGAACATGAAAGACACTGCAGACTTGGACAACCTGAAAAATCAGCAGTGGCTGAACATAGCCTAACTCAAACAGGGCACAGTATCTTATTCCAGGACACCAAAATACTGGACAACACTTCCAACTACTTTGTCAGACTGCACAGGGAAGCCATTGAAATTCACAAGCATAAGCAAAACTTCACCAGGAAAGAAGAAACCTTAAGAATGAACAGAGCATGGTTTCCAGTTCTGAAAAACACCAGGCTAACAAAACATTCTATCCCCGACAATAGCCCTGCAGAGAAGATTAGCACATCAAGCACCAATCCATATGCAAAAGAACCTCCTCAGGATACAGTGAAGCCTCCTTCCATTAGCATTCCACACCCTGGGAAACTCTTACAGGATGACTCAGCTCAACCCCACCCCTCCTGAGTAGATATAAATGACCTGCCAACATCTTTTCCACACTGTGACACTGAGAGATCTCTGTCTTTTGGTGCTACACCTCTGAAGATGCCAGCCACAGCTGCTGGTGAAACGTCAGGAACTACAATGCCAAGACCACGGCAATACAGCCCGGAAAACCCACAACAACCATCGTTCTCCGGCCGTGAAAGCCTTCGACAATACATATTTTAATGTTCTGACACATATAAGATATTGCTTTCTTGCAATAGTGTTCCTTATTTTGAAGCACTCCAGGTAGCAACCCTAGAACTCAATAACCAGCTTAAATAATCAGAGGTGAGGCACCCAGCTTCTGGCCAGTCATATTTGTCTTTGTGCATCACACATTGTGTGGGATTGATCTAAAGGTACTACTAAGCCTACAGACATGTTGGGGATAATGTAAGTTATTCTCCATTTTGGCACAATATTACTGCATGTGCGAGAACTGGGGTTATAGTGGAAACCACTGTGGTGCAGTAGTGTTCAAATGCCCATTCTGCTATGAAACTCATGAATTTACCTTAGGCCAGCCATTCTCTCCTGGTCCTACAGGGTGGCTCTGAGGAGAAAATGGAGACCCATGGACACTACCACCTTGAGCTTTTAAAAATTAATAGCAATTATTGCATGGAGATTTATTCAACTCTTTATAACATTTTGTGGGATTTTTAGAAGAGGAAACCAGGTTTATCATGCTTAGAGTTTTTTCTATCATTTTTAAAACTCCGAATTAATAGTGCAAACTGATAACTTTAAAACAGCTGTGTTTGTCATACCAAATACTACAGCAGGCCTCAACCAAGCTCAGACTGTACCTGAGCAAGTACCATTTGGAATTGTCTGATTTGAGTGTCTTTCACTACAAGTCCTAAAGAGGTGGTCATAAAGCTACCGGGATACCAGAATTTGAATAGGTTGCCAACTGTGGGTTAGGACATTTCTAGAGATTTGGGGGCCAAGCCTAGGGAGGGTGGAATTTAGGAAAAGAGCTCCTCAGGGATGTCACGTCATAGAGTCTATCCTCCAAAGATGTGATTTTCTGCAGAGGAACTAATCTCTCTGGAGATCAGTTGTAATTCTGGAGGAACTCCAGGCCCCACCTGGAGAGCCAACCCTAAATCTGGAGCAGTTCAAGGCCTGGTTTACTTCTGACTTTGGATAGGCAGGATCTAGGTAGGCTGCTATGAAGGAGTCATTTTTTCCTTTCTTTGTTTCCTGCTGTTTGTTCTGAATACAGTGATATTCTGTTTACCAAAGAAGACCCTCAGCATATTCCTGACTGACAGCCTCTTACTGCAATTGACCACGTACAATATTACTGCCAAGCATCATCAGGAGGTGCCCCCAGTTTGCTGGTGCAGGTGTAACCCCCTGGGAGATTCTAGAGGAAGGCGCCTCAAATGGAATAGTCTGATCTGCATTTTCCAGCTCTGGAATTATCTAGTATCATGATCGTCATGTTATAGGTTTTTAAGGCCTTCAATAAAGCCTTGAGAAAGAAGCTAGTGCACCTTCAAAACTTTCCGCTCAATCAACTATAGTGAATACTCGTTTAATGATTGTCTTTTTGTACCAACAAGAAGTAACAACGCTTTGAGCAAAAGGAATGGAATGAGAGAGAAATTGCCTAATCAGCCCCACTCATGCAGTTCTTTGTGAGAGAGATTATTGAATTCTCAGTCTCTGCAGAATTTTAATGAAGCTCTGTCTTGCTAGAAAATCCAGCCCTTTGTCAATAGAGTTCAATAACTCGACCACCCATGTAATAAGATGTACTGGCCTGAAGTCTTTCGCTCGCCCAAAAGCTGGGGCTCTGCCTGAAGTTGTCTTGAAAAATAGAGGCACCTTCTGTTGTGTTGCCTAAACTCTATGTATTGCCTAAAGGGGAACAACAGACCTTTAACACCTTGCTCTGCATTTCAATTCACCCAACATCTAATTCTCAACCCCGTACATAAAAGTTCTGCTAATAGGTGATCTCCTTAACATCCCAGTTTTTCTTCAGTCAGCTTCATCACAAAGAGCCACTTTACTTTCTGTTCTTACTAGAGATAAGCAAAGCTGGCTGCCCTGTCGATATTTCAGCCTTCCTGCACAGTACCACGGGATTTTCTGGATGCCTATTCACAAAAGAGAATATACAGTTTCTGACACACAGATGATTGGTATTCCCCATTCAACAGCACACATATTACTCTAAGCAGAATACTGGGAGCTAGTTTGGTCCTACTGAACTCTTTACTATTTTGCCACTCTGCTATGAATTTTAGGACCAACAAAAGAAAATATTTCTTCACATAATACAAAATTATCTTAGAGAACTCACTACCGAAGGATTTGGTGTTTTCTACTAATTTAGATAGTTTTAAAAGGGGGTTAGACAATTGCATGGAGGAAAACTCCATTAATAACTAATACCCATGACTGCTGAATGGGATCTCCGTGCTCAGAGACCGCATACCACTGAATGTAAGTTGCTGGAAGAGCAGCAGCTGGCAGAGGCCTGGGGCATCTAGCTGGCCACTCAGGGAAACAGGATGCTGGACTTACAGGGGAATCTTAAATGTGCTATACCCTTTCTAAGCTCATTGAGGTATGACCCTGTTTAAGATTGCACTGTAGGGAGATCATTGATCTGACCCAGCAGGGCTCTTGATAAGTTTACTAGATGTGCTTAAGGGTCTGATTACATGAGATACAAACACAAGTTAGGTTGAGGGAAACTTGTGTTTAACATGTGACTGCCCCTCACCTTTAAAATAACGTGAGTGGGGAAATGGGCTCTGGAGCACGTGTGGAGAGGCTTCATGATTCCTTTCCATCTACCCAGCATCTGTTTCATGAGCAGAAATGTGGAACTGGCAGTAAGACAAACAGCCCACCCTCCAAAAGCACGCTTGGTGGAAGGGAGGGAATGACAAAGCCTCTCCTGCCTTTGCTCAGGTGCCTATTCTCTCTCTCTCTCTCTCTCTCTCTCTCTCTCTCTCTCTCACACACACACACACACACACACACACACACACACACACACACACACACACACACACACACACACACTATTTTGAAGGTGAGTGCCAGTCACATGTTAAATGTACATTTCCCCCAGTCTCTTATTTAATGTCTTGTGCAATCAGATCCTAATCCATTTTCCCTGTCACTCTCAGCCTAACCTACCTCATAGGGCAGTTGTAAGAATGAACGGGAGAACCATGTATGCTGCCCTTTGCTCCTTGTAGGAAGAGTGGTATGATAATTGGATAAGTTAATAAATTCTGGAGCAGATCACGGGGCTTATTTTATTATTTGTGGTTGGGGTAATTGTGCATCAGCTTGAGCATGTGGTTTTCCCATTCCCCCTCCCACCCTGAGGATCTGTTATTAATAAAAAAAAATGGTGCCCTTATCCACAACAATAAATAGGCAGGTTTTGCACTGGAAGCAGAAAATGACTGATATTTGTAGCATTCCAAAATGAGGTACATTCCGTTATCTCAACATGGTGTCTAAGGGCCAAGCTACAAGTGACGAATGACACTTGAACTGCAAGTGGATCGAGTGGAGCGCAAGTGGAGGGCAAGTGAACAGGGAGAAATACACTTGCCGTTCAAGTGTCATTCGTCACATGTAGCTTGGCCCTAAGTTTCAACAGCATAATTCTTTCTCTGAGGGCTTCACTCTACACATTCTATTGGTTGTCAACCACAGATGCAAAAATTTTAGCACATTTCAAGAGGCGCCATTCTTATCCCCACCTTTAGACATCCCCCCTCCTGACATAAAATGGCAGAATTAGTATTGCCAAGGAACATCATTCCCAAGGAATGTTTCTAGCCCATTTTAAGTTTTACAATGCATAGTGAGAAAAGGATTGCTAGGAATTGTACTGAAGAAAGAAAAGAAATGGGTATTGATTAGAATGTTGCCCAACAGATATTGTATTACCTCTTTTTCTCCCCACCTGGTCCTTTCTCAAGACCTCTGCCAAGCCGCTTCACGTCAGACAAAACTCTGTGTCAGAGTTTTCCTGTCATGTGACATAAAACTCACTTATTCCAGGCTACTGACAGAAAACATCCTTGTTGATGAAGATGGTAGAAGTGGTTTCAAGCACCAGCCAAGGGCCTGGATTATCCAACGAGTGTTGTGCTCATTTAAGGCAGGTATTTTAGATGTTGACTGTTCTTTCTGTGCTTACAAAAAGAGCTGCAACTACTTCAGAAGATGAAGAATATGACTGATCTCAGTGCCAAGTGGCAGTTTCCCTTCTGCTGGTTTCAATATCTCCGCAATGCACGGGAGTCTCCGTTTCTAAGCCCACACTCTTGATGAGCATTGTGAATGGCAGCTCCTGGGGAGCATGTGCAATGTACACAGGTAGGTGCTAATTGTGGATGTGAAGACAGGTACTAGCAATTAATGGCAACACATCAGCATGTTTTGATGCTCTTTTGCTTTAAAAAATAACACACAATGCTATCAGGCTGATGTATTCCTAGATAGCTTTAGTTACTGCTTTTTGTAAATGAATCTTTATCACGTGCTGCTGCCACCAACAGCCAAACTATTTATTACATGAGAGATGTTCTCCACAGTTTTCCAAGTCTAAAAAGTGGCTGTAGAGGGTGCCGGTGGATTGATCAGGGCCAGGGCACCAAATGAGGCAAAGTTTAACCTTTTTGCCATGCTGTTTCCGGAACAGAACCCCACACGCACACTAGCTGCTATTGGTCACAATAGGGAAAATGTACTGTATTGTATCTGCCTTTTTTCACCATCATGATATGGTGGTGGTTTCTGTCAGGGAAACAGTACAAGGGAAAGAAGTAGTTTCCAGTTGTATAAATGGGACACGCTTGTCTCCCGACATAAGTTTGTCTCTCACCACAGCTGCTTTTTAGTTGGCTTTCTCACCTAATATACCATTTGGCCCTAATTTGATAGTTCCAAATGTTGACAGTGCAATCTTCAAGCAGAGTTACAGCCTTCTAAGCTCATTCACTTTACCTGGTTTAGGAAAATGTAAGTCTGCTTGGGAGCTTTTCTTATGGTTACCGTGCCATTTTCAACCTTGCCTTCTACTAGAAGCAAGGACCTCTTCAGCTCCGCAGCATGGATGAGGTACATTTCCTTAGGCTGGTTTGTACAGTCCCTGGGTTTTGTGAAATCTTCCACATGGTGGGGTGCAAGAGCAAATCTTGGGTTTGTGCATGTCTCCCAAGTGCTACCCCTTCACATTTGAATCACCCCTGTAAGATGTGTCATCATGATACCAACTCATGGGCAGAATGGCCACTTCTCTTACAGGGGAAGTTCCGGGTGATCCTTTGCACTCAGGGGCCACTGGTAGCCTGGAGCAAGTAGAGCCAAGCCTGGGCAAGTTTTCAGTGTACAAAAGTGTACATGATTTTCCTACCCATTCTTTCTCAGGCATCAAATGACATGTTGGGATAATAATCTGATGTAGTGGTTAAGAGTGGCAGAACTCTAATCTAGAGAACTGGGTTTGATTCCTAACTCCTCCGCTTGAAGCCAGCTGGGTCACCTTGGGTCAATCACCGCTTTCTCAGAGCTCTCTCAGCTGCACCCACCTCACAGGGTAATTGTCGTGAGGATAATAATACCACACTTTGTAAACTACTCCAAGTGGGCGTTAAGTTGGCAGTATATAAATTGAATGTTGTTGTTGTTATTATTCAGGTGCCTGTCTAACAGAGCCATCCTAAGAACTCTTTCCTAGAAGTAAGCCCCATTGAGTAGGCTTCAGTAGAATTATTTTTTAAAAAATATTTTTAATATTTATTGTAGAATTCTGAGTGGATCTTCTTAGCATTGTGCTGCAAGTCATTTCCTCAAGAAAGTGCTCAACTCCACAACAAAGGAACTGAAAATCAGATTAACATAACGAAACGACAACATGCCATGTGAACAACCAGTGAGTGAGATTACCATGTACTTAGCTACATTTTTAATATATGAGAGGCCTGTTGTTATTTCCCTTGTAATCCCTCAGATGTGTTTCCTTAGTGTGGAACCTACAAACATTCATCAAGATTTAGGCAAAATTTAGTAGCAATTTTTGCCCCAGAAAAGTACCAGTTTTCCATCAGGTGGAGACATTTTTCACCAGTCTTTGATTCACAATCAGTAGTGCCACAGGAGGTCATGAATCGGACCCAATCCAGAAAGATTATGGATATCCGAATAGGGGCCAGCATGCTGGCCCTGATTTGGAAATCCTGAAACAAAGCTTTCCGAAGCTTTCGGAAAACTTCAGAAAGCTTTGGGGCTGAGTTTAAAGGGCCATGCTGCTGCTTGCAAGCAGCAGTGGGGCCCTTTAAACATCATCCCACCCCCACCCCTAAGCCTGCGGGGCGTTGGGGAATGCCGGAGCTGCCTCCTCCAGCCCTTCCTGCCCCTCAAATGGCCATGGCACGCCGGTGCCGCAGTGGCAATTTGAGGGGCAGGAAGGGCCGGAGGAGGCAGAGAAAGCACCTTCTGCCCCTCAAATGGCTGTGGCGGCACCAGCGTGCCGCAGCACCAGCGGCACGCTGAGGGGCAGGAAGGGCTGGAGGAGGCACCAGCGGCACATTTGATGGGCAGGAAGGGCTGGAGGAGGCAGCTCTGGCCTTCCCCAATGCCCTGGAGGCTCAGGCGGTGATGGCATGAGGCTGCTGCGACGGCCTGGAGCCTCCAGGCCATCGCAGCCTCATGCCGCTGCCGCCTCCATGGCGGCAGCAGCCTGCAGCACAGCTGACCCTCCCACCAGGTAAGGTAAGTGGATGGGGGGTGGAGGGGTTCCCCAGGGGGTGGGACTGTTGTGTGTAGAGGCAATATAGCTCAAAGATCCAGAGGAGTTAGCTGTGCTAGTCTGTAGTAGCAAAATAGTAGAGTCTAGTAGCACCTTTAAGACTAACCAACTTAACTGTAGCATAAGCTTTCGAGAAACACAGTTTTCTTTGTCAGATGCATCTGATGAAGAGAACTGTGGTTCTCAAAAGAGTATGCTATAGCAAAGATGGTTAGTGTTAAAGGTGCTACTGGACTCTTTACAATATAGCCCAACGAATACATTGTTGGGGACAAACAAATAGGGGAGTGCTTTTCTCCTCATGCCTGACTTGTGAGCTCCCCAGATTCAATTAACTGTTGCTACGGTTGAACTGTACTGGCCTGTTGGCCAGCAGAGCTCTTTTTACAGTATTGTGAGAGGCAGGTAACACCCACAGCACAACTTTACTATGAATGTGGAATGCCATTCCCTTGGAGGCTTGTTTGGCACCTACGTGGCTTTCTTTTAAGTGCCAGGCCCAAATGTTTCTGTTCACATAGGCTTTTAATTAAGGGGTTGATTTTTAAGCACTATTCAAGCCTGGAAACGGCTGTTTTATCCTCCCTGTATTCTGTTTTTATGATCTATGTTTTTATGTTGGGCTGGAGCTTTTTAATGCTGGATTTTAATTAATATCTTTTAATGTTTTGTTTTTATTTTTATTTTGCAAGTCACCTTGGTCAGATTCCGAGAGGCACAGCAGAAAAATGTTCTAAATAAATAAATAAATATTTCCAGTGAGTTCCGAGTCTGGCTGTGGAAGATCTCTATGACACCTTCTTATCGAATCACTTATTGCCTCCCCCAAGATGTCTTTCGGATGATTAGAAGCTTCCCAATTTGCACCCAAATTCCTCTTCAGAGAAAATTTTGGTAGCAACTCAATAGCTTCTATTCCTTTTCAGTCTCCTCCGATGTATTCAAAGGCACAGAGATCTTTCTGGAGACTATATTAAATATCCTTACCACATTCTTTAGAATTCTTTAGTGCAGTGCTAATAATAATAATCTACTCCTCTCATATACATGAGGAATAATTTAACACATCATCAGCCCTGTGCCGAGCTATTATCTAAGTGCTATTCATTGCCTTCATTACAGAAGAAGCCTTCCTGCAACAATGAGGCAGCATAACCAAGTGGTAATCAAAATCAGTCACTTACATCTCCATGGATAACAGCTTCGTAAAATAGTAAGGAGGTGAAAGAGGCCATTTTTCAAATGAAATGGACGCATATGTGGAAAGGATGGATTCATTATATATGAAATGGACAGTGAAGGGTTTCATTGAGCTCGCTTTCTCTTGACATGCATAAGAAGGTGAAGCATTTGATCGAGCAAAACAGCAATGCTGAAAATCTCCTGTTTTTGATGCCTTTTCGATGCCACCCCAAACGCATGCAACAGAGGGCATTATATATGTACAAATGTAAGATCTGAGGATCCGGGTTAGATCACATGCTTATATATAGAAGGTCCTATGTCCATTTCTTTGTGTCAGATCCACAGAAACAGAAATATGTCAAGTGAATGAAAGTAATCAAGTGGTTTCTAGTTAACACAAGCTCAAGAATTTTTCAAACAGAAATGAATATACATAGTGCAATCTAAACATAATTAAAATAAATCTTGTAATATATATTTAAAAGTACAACATATTAACAATATGGGATTCTCATTCTGTTAGTAGCTTTGCAGATGGTTGGATGTTTCTGTGTATTTTTTAAATTCTGTATTCATGAGACCTATAACATGTTGAAATATTGTTGATGAAGATTTTGTAGTGTGTTGTAGAAGAGAGCAAGAGTCCAGTAGCACCTATAAGACTAAAAAAAGTCCTGGTAGGGTATGAGCTTTTGTGAGCCCCAACTTACTTCTTCAGATCAGCTGTGGGTCACAGAAGCTCATACCCTGCCACAAATTTTGTCAGTCTTATAGGTGCTACTGGACTCTTGCTCTTTTCTACTGCTCCAGACAGATTAACATGGCTACCCATCTTAAATATATGTTATGAGTTTGTATCAATTATGGTTACAATTCTGTTTACAGAATTCTTGCATTTGTATTCATCTCAAACCAGTTTGTTATTTTTATTCACTTGAGATTATTTTATATCTTTACTCAACTTTGTTTGCTTCATTTTGGGTTGGTTAATGCTTCCCCCCCCCCTTGTTTCTTCTTTTAAGTTGCTCTTTCATTTCCTAACTCCAGTTAAAGAATTTGAGTTTATGTTGTTGGGAAAGACCTTCACCTTTATATGGGATACAGCCGTAGCTCAGTGATAAAGCATGTTTTGCATGCAGAAGATCTCTGGGTCAAATCCTGGCTGGATAGCAGATGCTAGGGTGTGCAAAATAAAACACATAAGCTGGAAATACAAGTAGAAATTGCTGTTTCATTCTGTTAAAGCAGCTTCCAGAATTCAGGAAATTATAAATTCAGGAAATTATAATTGTGTTGACAGGAAGAGGGAATACATGCAATGAGCATGAGTGCATCTTTTTTGCCTGGGAAATGGCACTGTATTCCTATCAATTGGGTCCTTGTAAGGGAAGACTCCTCCTTGCCTATCAATGCTGGAGACGTTTAGAAGGGGGGATGTGTAGACTTCAGTCATAGCCTGCAATTCAAAAGACACGTCACTGGGAGTAAGCACTATTGAATAACACGGGACTTACATCTGAGCAGACCTGTTGGGGCTGCATCTTGGTTTGTTTTGCAGTGCTACCTGGGCACTGGTCTGTCTCCACCACCCCATTAGGGCACTTGGATGGTTGGTCGCTGTGCGGAAAAGTGCTGCAGGGAAGGGGGTGCAATGACTTCAGTCATAGGCTGCAATGCCAAAGACACTTCCCTGGGAGCGACCACTATTGAATAATATGAGACTTACATCTGAATAGACTTGCTTAGGATTGGCCCCCCTGATCCTGCGAGCCATTCATCTTTCCTGCCCTTTCAAAAATAATCCTGCCTGCCCACAGCAAAAGGAAAACATATGGGGAAAACACAGGTCTGTTTAGGCAGAGGTGGGTTTCAGACAACTGCTGCCTGCCTGCCTGCACTTGGGCAATGGAGACTGACAGCAATTAATGCAAGAACATCCCCTTATCATTGGAACAAAACTGCAAAGCACAGGGAAACATGTCAGCAACAGGCAACAGCAGAATGCAAAGGTGATAATTTATTGGCGCTATAGAAAAAGGAAAATGTGAACATAAAGCTGGATTGTTTTTAATGCCCCTTTCTCCCTGATACCCCTTTGCCAGCCCATTTCCTGCCATCGTGTGCACCCACCAACACTCACCTTCTTCAGGGTCCATTGTTGTGTGTGTGTGTGTGTGTGTGTGTGTAGAGTGTAGTGTAGTGTAGTGTAGTGTAACTGAGGAAAAACTCAGCAAATTGATGGTTTAGAGGGACGACTGTGTTCTTTGTGACTTTAGTGCCATTAAGTGCAAAACCAGCTACCCCAAAGAGCCTGGAAGTTCTCATTGCAAAGAATGGGTCTAAAACTCATGATAACAGGAAAAACCAAACAGAGTAGATCCAAGCCAGCAATACCCCATCTGGAAAAAAACAATAGTTCCGTTGGAAACCTCGGATCTGCAACTGAAATGGAAAAAAAAATTCAGTGCATACCTCTAGAAGATGGTGGTAAAACACTTTCTGCCCAAAACTCAAGACAGACACTGCTAGTGAGAATAGAAATCACCAATGATATAACTCACTATACAACAGCACCTTCCTAAGTTCCATCCTTACCACAACATTGTGTCCTCTTTTTTTTTCAGTTTCATCTTCATTGTCCTAGAACTCCAGTAAAAAGTGGTCACAGAAAGGGATTTATTTATATGAAAGCTCCTAGAGAAAGTTGCTTTCTAAAACCAAAAATGGAATGCCTACCCTTCTTTTGCTTTCCTACTTATATACTAGAACTGTGAAAAGGAAAAGTTAACAAACTATTACACTAGGATATCTTAGCAATTAAGGAGTTCTTAAGACATCTTAAGCACTTCTTTGCACAACGCACAATTAATTTCTGGAATTCATTACCATAACATGTACTAATGACCATTACCTCAGATCGTCTTTTAAAAATGATTAGACAAATTGATGGAGGAGAAATCTACCACGGATATTTGCTACAACAAGCCAAATGGAGACTCCATGATCAAAGGGAATTTACCTCCTGGAACCGCTTTCAGTTGGAGATGAATGGCTATGGTGACAGAAGATGGCAGTAAGATTCTTGGTCTAATCCAGCATGGCAATTTTTCACCTTCTTAACTAAAATTTAACAGGCAGAGAAAAGTGAAATGGGACTTGTATGATTACGGCACATTAGTCCCAGGCTTCAAAAAACAATTATTGCCTAATATTAATTTAGTTATTTGTGTTATTTATAGTCAGCCTTTTTCACTGAGGTTCAAGGTGAATTAGAGTTCTCTTCGTCAGATGCACATCTGATGAAGAGAACTGTGATTCTCGAAAGCTTACGCTACAGTAAAGTTGGTTAGTCTTAAAGGTGCTACTGGACTCTTTTCGATTTTGCTACTACAGACTAACACGGCTAACTCCTCTGGATCCAAGGCGAATTAGACAGGTTTAGTACAAAAAGGAAGTTATTATCAGGAAGCATCAGGTTGTGCTGACACAGTCCATTCCATCCAATGACACTGGACTTCCTTCTTTCCTAATGCTATGAAGCCGAATAAAAGAAGGTGGAACAGAGTAAAGCCTTTCTATGAGCCCCTCTACAGGATGAAGAGCCAGGACAGCTGAACTCTATAGACAAGCTACGAAGTATCATCCCCAGTCTTTTTCCTTCACATTCATTCCTCCACTTTCCTTTACTATTCATCTGCCCCCCCCCCGTCCTATACAGCTGCATAGGTAAAATGAGGAAGTTAATGTATTCTATTGCTGTTTAGAGGTGGGCACTGGCCAGAAAATGGACCAAAATTTTGCACGGACTGGGCTGGCGTTTGGCATTCATGAACCAGCGGGTAATGGGACACCCATTTTCCATGGACCCATGGATTTTTTTGCCAATCTGTTGATCCTTGGTCCATTAAAGCCTCCCAGCATCACTGGCAAGAGCTGCCAGGAGCACTTTAACATTTAAATCCCCCCTTGCTCCAGCTGACTGGCAGCCTGCCAGTCAACTGGAGTGGGGGGGGGGTAGAGAGCTCCCAGCACTGCTGGCAAGTGGTGCTGGGAGTGCTTTAACATTTAAATCCCCCCTTGCTCCAGCTGGAGCAAGGAAGTTAGAGCACTCTTGGCAGCCTGGACTGAGGAACTGGTCATTTCGCAAACTGGGGCTGGATTGTGAAAAGCCATGGACCACAGACTCATGGCCTGTGGGTTTTTCCTGGTCCATGCCCAGCTCAACTGCTGATTCCCAGGAATCTTGGGATAACATGTAGCCCAGGTTATATTATGTGGAACACAATACTTAAGTTATTGAATTTTGGCATGAAAATAAATAGTATGCCAGTAAAATCTTGATTGTCGAATGAATGATTGCTAGGCTGCTTGGCATACCAATTTGGGGGTGGAGGGCAGGAACATTTTAATTTGCTCAGGCCAGCAAAAAAGTTGGGGTGGCCCTAATGGAGCCTCTGCTGCAGAATGGAGCATATTAGTAATGGCTATATTTAATTTATAAGCAGCAGAGTGGAGAGCTATTGTAATATTGAAATGAGATAAATCATCTTTAGACTGAAAGGGTTAAAGGTCCCTTGTGTCTTGAAATGCACAGCAGTTCTGGAGTGATTGTCCTTTCCTCTTCATTAATCATACTGGCATCAATATTATGAGACTTAATTATTTGCCAGGATTGGAAGACGCACAAGTTCTTTAGCTCTCATTGTCCTCTGTACAGTCAGCAGGCAGTTTTGTTTTTCATGTAGCTAATATTCAGACGCCAATGTCTGGTTCATACCTGTACTTTGATTTATCTATGACTTGAATCCATTGGAAGATTTCCATAAATGAAGGTGTGTGTTTGATTCTTGTCAATTCCTGTCTTCAACTGCAGACTTCCTGCTCCTCCCTCATACTGTCCTAGGAGGGGGCCCAGGACCACTGTTTCAGTGGAGGACTTTTTGTTCTGTTACAGGAGGTAGTAGGTGAGGAAATTGTGCTTTGCTGACAGAGATCCTTTCCATCAATGGAGATCCTGCAGTAGAACCAAACTGAGCTGTTGTAGCATAGTGGTTAAGTGGCACTCTGCTAGTTTGACTCCCACTACTGCCATGAACTTTGTAAGTGGCCTTGGGTAAGCCACTCCTCTCAGCTCCAGATCCCCAGCTGTATTATGGGGATAATAATAACACTGACTTTGTTCACCCCTCTGTGCATGGCACTTATCTGCTTAGAAGGTGGTATATAAGCACACGTTGTTGTTGTTGTTGTTGCTGCTGCTGCTGTTGTTGCTGTTGATGATGTTACTGATGTCTACTACATATGACCAGTACACTTGAACCCATGAACCTACCTTATATTGAGTCAGGGCACTGACCTATCAAGGCATGTATTGTCTACTCTGATTGGTAGTGGCTCCCCAGGGCCTCTGGTAGAGGCCTTTCACATCACCTACTACATGATCCTTTTAACTGGAGGTGCCAGAGCTTTCCAGTCAGGGGCCCTGACTTTCCGCTGAAAATGTGAACTGATACTGTTGAAAATTAGCAAAATGAGAGTGAGGTATTCCCAGGAGTGTTGAAAATGAAGTAGCAGCTATGTGGGGACTCAATTTGAAATGGGAGTTGATTATGGGAGTTGAAATTTCTTTTCCCCCCTTGGTGTGGGAGAGAGAAATTTCAACTCCCATAATTTTGCTGATAAAAACCTGCTTCCTTTAAGGGTGTTCTTATCCCTGGAAGGGAAAAAGACAGAATCCCTCTTTCATTTATCTCTTCCAGGGTTGATAATAGTGCAGTGAGCCAATGCAGGTCTCCCAGTGTGTGGCCATGAGGATGTCTTGAGGTAAAATGATATTCTGTTTGTGGTGTTAAATCTTTGATAGCTCCTTTGCACTTGCAAGCTTTCTTTGATAACTGCATTGATCAAGTGATGAGCTTGCATGTGTGAACCATCACACAGTGTCTTAGAGTGTTAAGGAGCTTGAATTCTGAATTGTGCCTGGCAGCCACTGGGGGGTGGGGCCCCATTTAGAGACTGAATTGCCTGTTTGTCTATCATACAGGCACACAGAGCTATACAGATACCCTATGGATACATGGGTGGGAGGGAGGATGTGCATGATGCACTGAGTGCATTCCTACACAGAGTCACACCTTTCTAAACTCATTGACTTCAGTGGACTTAAAAAAGTATAACTCTGTTAGAGTTGGTAAGCAGCTCACTTCTGTTCCTGTTGCTGGGTGGGTGACAAGAAGGCAGTTCTGATGTGACTGAATGAATATCAAATCCATTTGTCAACCACTCAATAAACTGAGTACTGGAGATATTTAACAATTTGCCTTGATGGTGGTGTGTATTTTCTAATTTATTGGATGCTTGCTTCTTTCATAGAAGCAAATTATGTATCATTAATCTTCCCCGGGAGGTTGATGTCCTGCAGTTAATTTACTGATTATTTCCTAAGATAATATACCTGCTTGAAATGTACTGCTTAATCAATATAGGGAAGTCGTCTAGGCTATGAATGAACTTAAAACATATGCCACCTGCTTGCTTCACTTCTGCTCTCAAAGGCATTCAATGATATTTGGAAGTAACACTTTTGATTTACTATTTCCCAGTAGTGTATGAGGGAAGAATAAAAAATGATTTGCCGGTTTAGAATGTGGTAACCTGCACAGATTTGCCATTGTTTTCCTCATAGCCAAGGAAAGGTGAACAACTTATCTCAATATTCTGTTAAACAGGACCAAAGGGGGATTGGAAGGAGGGGGTGCATATCCATCTTCTTTCCATATTCTTCAACAAATCAGTGATTCAGAACAAAGCCAACCAAAACACACAAGAAAAGCTACCATATACCAACTCAGACCACCGATCTCCCTAGCGCAGTATTCTTTGCTGTGAGTGGAATTGTCTCTCCAGTGTTTCAGGCAGAGAAAGGTCCTTCCCAATGAGGATCCTTTCACTGGAGATTGAATTAGGGACCTTCTGCATTGCAAATTATGTGTACCATCTCTGACTGAGCCATGCTCCCTTCCCAACATAGGTTCTGTTCCCATTTTGTTTGTTCCAAATATCTGGTATTCAGAGGTGCCAGGAGATGCTCCTCAGCTATCATGAACTAAGGGTTAATATTTTCCTTTGATTTGCCTACCCCCCCTTTTAAAATCCACCTAACTTAGGTAGTTTCAGGTGGGTAGCAATGATGGTCTGCAGTAAAGAGCAAGATTCCTGACCAGTAGCACCTTAAAGACCAACAAGATTTCCCGGGCATGTTTTCAAGTGCTAAAGCTCCCTTCGTCAGATACCAGATAATTGACGAATGGAGTTTTAACTCTCGAAAACTCATACCCTGGAAATCTTGTTGGTCTTAAAATGCAACTGGACTGGAATCTTGCTCTCTAACTTAGGTAACCGCTATCATCACCACAGCTGATGGTAATGAAATGCACAAATGAGTAATATTGCTTCTTTGTATCTGTTCTCAAACTACCACCCATCATTTTTGTTAGGGGATGCCAAATGCTGATATTATGAGAGAGAATGAGGAAGAAAATCTCTAGCCGCATTCTCCAGCTCACGTATTCAAAGCCTTAAACAGCAGCTCTGGTTCTATATTCTTTATTTTCGTTTTGACTTCTGTGACTGGCTGTGATTACCAAGTAATTAGAGCTAGCTTTGGCATGTATCTTACAAGTTGCCAGATTTCTTATCAGATAGCTCCTTTAAATGATTGTTCATGCTGGAGATGTCACAACTTGTTGAATACGATGATGGCCACTTGTCGCTTGCCTGTATCCAAAGAAAAATAATGTATCTTCACCCCAGGAAGTATGCCTTTGACTAGATTTTGATTTGAGCCTTCATGCTGGTCCTGGAATAATTATCAAGGTTTTGTATCCCTTTTTGATTCAAGCAACTCAATTTAGTGTTCATTGCTTTGTGAGGCCAGAGGTCCCCAAAGGAGCAATCAAGAGAGAAAGAAACTCCATGAGTATGATGGACAACCTCAAGGTTCTTAATCAGTATTATCATATGCAGGGAATCAAGTAGAAGTGGATGATCTAAAGGACACCACCATGCATTCACAATAGATAACCTACAAGAATGTACTAAGCTTATTAACATGATTTTTTTTCATGTAATCTGGACAATTTGTGAACTATCAAGACAAATATTAGCCATACCACCCATATACTGGGCTTGACAACCACCCTGTTTTTTGCAGTCCCAGGTAGGCAGCAAAACCGTTCGATGGCTACACTGACAGGGTATGTCACACAAGTTAGACCTAGCTCCTTTTGATTTCTACCGCATGGTGACCTAAAACTTCAGTATGAATTGATTGTCTGAATCGATCCTATTCTTTTCAAGTTCTTTTGTTTGTTTGTTTGTTTGTTTGTTTGTTTGTTTGTTTGTTTGTTTGTTTGTTTGTTTGTTTGTTTGTGTCATTTATAGTCCACCTTTCTCACTGAGACTCAAGGCGGATTACATAGTGTGAGATTAGTACAATCAGTATCAAAGTGTCAAGGACATTTCCATAAACAATGTCATAAGATTTTGCAAAGATAGAGCATTAGCAAGGATCCAATACAGAGTTGAAGAATTGCTGAAACAGAACATAATCAGTTCTAGGGCTGACATTAGACAAGAAGAAGTACAGGTATTATATAGGAGTACAAATTTAAAGCAACAGAGAATATGTGAGGCAACATAGTGCTGGAGTCTATGGTCCCTAACTCATTAGTGAAGCATCTGAGACCTTCTCCCAACAATACCGCCCTCTTATTTATGATAACTATTCTTTAAATGCCCCATCCCTGCTGCAACTGGCTCAGTTTTATAGCATTGTTTGTTTTGGTTTTGCATTTCTTGTTAAACTTTAGCTAATGGCCCCTTGGCAGTTGCTTTGATGCAATAGACAGGGATTGCTTTAAATCTATTTTCCTTGAGTATCAAAGGATACTCTTTTGTTGCCAAGTAGGCCCCCTCTCCTACTTTAAGGCCTGCCATGGACTGTGCCAGTTTCCTGCGTTGCTATTTCACTGCTACACCAAGATTGCTATGCACCTGTGTACTCTGATACACGTGTCAGTTTCCTGCCTGCTTGTTAATTACCTTGCTGCTGCAATAGACTGTGTTAGTTTCCTGACACCATGCCTGGATAACTGCACAAAGGACTTTCTTCCTGGGCAACCCGGCCGAGACCTATATCTGGACCTCCCAGTGTGTGTTTGGACTTTATTGCGAGTGTGCCCCGTGCCTGCACTGCCATCTCCCACGGACCACGCCTGTTCCCTGCTATGGACTGTGTTTTACGTGCTGTTCCCCCTGCCTCCATGGAAGCCTGCCTCACCTGGGCCCAAGCCGCTGCTAGCAGCCGGGCGCCTGCCGGGGAAACCCAGCGAGCCTGGCCAGGTGCTCCCTGGTCAGTTCCCGCCTGGAGCCTCCTGCGGGTTGGTCCCCGAGCTTGCCCTTGCTACCGGGCAACCTGCTAACCAGCCCCTGCCATGCCGAGCCGGCGACCATGTTCTTAGGCAGCCAGAAGACCAAGAGGAAAAGACTGCTTTGGGAAGCCATTTCGGAGAAGCGGACAAACCATGTCCGCAGCGAGAGAACCTCACCCCACTCTGTATATCTCAGGAGCCGCCCCGGAGGAGAAGCTAAGTGCCGACCATCCCAAGCACTTAAAGAATGCATCTCAACGAAACCTCCGCATTCCAGAGCTGATGACATCAGGACAAGCCCTGTCCGCTGGAACATCCATTCAGCCCACTTGGATTTCCCCCTCCCTCTTTTGTCCCCTCTTCCTGAGTTGTCACTTAACACAATCAGATTACCAAAGTGGCCCATCCAAGCCATTCAGTAACCCATTAGAGCCTTTGTTTTAATCTGTGAGAACCACCAAGTACAGCACCAGCCCCAGGGTACGTTTTGGGGTATTTAAGTCGGTCCCTCAGACCGCATGGTGCTCAGGCCATTCCTATCCAGAACCCCTTGCTGTCTGTCCGTGGATCCATTGCTGGCACTGGACCACCTCGCTGTTGTGTCTCTACTCCGCTTCAGGATTGTGAGTATTTCCCTTATTATCGTGGGTACCTGCTCAAGCGACCGTCTCTGTATTTCTTACTCTGCATTTCCTAGTCCTTGTATGCTCTCTTGTGTATATGTGCAAGTTCAGGCTTACGCCACATTATTAGTAAATACACGTGTTTATTGAATCTATTTGTAGTCTGCCTCTTTGTCACTAGAGTGTCTGGAATCGGGACCTCCATAAACGTTGGTTAGATCCACGCTAATTTTAGTTCCAGACTGCTAAAGCTAATTTCCCCATTATAAAAAGCAGTTCTGGTAACACTTTTTTGTGACCAAGTCTTTTAAACCCTTTTATTAATTATTTTATTATTATAACTTCTTGGGTGTGCTGTACATTATGTAATTATTTAATTAAATTATCACCATGTATTAATCAATTAGCTATTTGTAATGTATAGTTGAGGCATTGCTTGTGAGTACTGCAAGAAAGAGATGTGACCTTGTCTCTCAGCTTCATCCCATCTTTCAATAGAGGTTTCTTACCAACTACAGGCCTCTTCACATGCTGTTTTGAAGCATGGCTGCTGTGCAGAAGAATCACTCTTGTGTAATAAGGGTCCAACTCCATATTATTTAACCAAGCAGTAGATTTGTTCCTAAGACAGTACCAGTGCCCTCAAAGAAGATGTGAACAAAACACAATCCTACTGGATCTTCTCAGAATGACTAAGTGGTTGCCTTTGAACAGTGTTTCCCAATCTGTGGGTCAGGACCCAAAAGTGGGTCAAGAAGTAGGTCGCAGGCCAGCCATCCCTAATGGCAGCGCTCCTGTCTCTTTCTCTCCTCTTCTTCCTTTTAAGCTTCTCATTCTATGCAACAGTGATTGGCAGTGGGGAGAGCTGTCTGGCAACTAGTAACTTTACGATAATAGGTGGAAGAAGGGGGAGAAAGGCTGGAGGGTATGTGGGAGATGTTCAGCACATGGAACAGTGAGGAGAGAAAGAGGTCCATGTGAATGTAGGCTCTGTATTGGCACTGCTCTTTCAGCAGCCCAACCTCTTGCCCATCTTCCTGAAGTGTCTTACAGTCCTCTACCTACTGTGGGAGATGTACTGCATCTTGCCACCCTCCTCTTTGTTGACATCTGACATCTTCCTGAATCTCCCAATCCTGCACCCCGCCCCACCCTGAACCTTCTCAACCATCAGCTAACATCTCAGTAACGAAACGTTTCTGCCTTTTGCAAGGATTCCAGGCTGGTTTGCTGTAAGACAGGAGTAGGAGATCAGATTCAAGGCATTAGCCATGCAGTTTTGCTGGTGTGCCTTTCGCTCAATTGACAGTTGTATTGAAAACAGATGCACAGTGTGCTTGAAATTTCACCTCTAGGTCTAACACAGAACGTGTAGGGCTTGATCACAACTTTAACACATTAAGCCAATTTCTGGCATTTAGTAAAGGGCCATTTCCTTCCCTATCAATTAAAGGTGACTGACAGAAAGTACTGCCGTAATAAGTAATACATAATACATGCCATGTAGTTCTTCTTGACTAATAAGCCAGTGTTCCTTCTCTTAATAATGGCCAAATGGTGTGAATTTCCAGAGGTCCTAAGGCACTATTTTGAATAGAAATAGTGTATATTAACATGACATTATTTATTAATAGTACTTTGTCTGTGATTAATAGATTAATTAATGGCACTTTTGCAGACTGATCCTATTCATGCTTATTTGGAACAAAGTACCACTGAGTTCAATTGGGGTTATAGCCAAATCAATGAGCATAGGATTGCATCCCTAATGTGATGATGATCTTTGTTGTTATTAACATTTATGACCTGCCTTGCCATCAAGGAACTCTTGGTAGCATACATAGGAATTATTCAATTCTGTCTGTCTATCTGATGCAGCTCTACAACTCTCTTGCAAACAAGGGGAATTGTTATCCCTTTTTTGCAAGGGGGCACTTGGAGAAATAAGGCTGAAGTAAAAAATTAACTTAAAAGTAAAGAAATGTCATGACAGGTTTTTGAAAATTGAACTATGTGTTTGTGGAACCATCAAAACTAGAAATGTTCAGTTCGACTGAAGCATTCCTACTTATGTGCTCTGCTGTATTCACAGGCTATAATCTTATACACATTTACTTAGGGACTAATAAAATCTGAGTGGCTCACTTCTAATTAAGTATGCTCAGCACTGCGGTTACAATCTTCAAACAAAGGAAGAGTGCCTTGGTCACCTGCCATGGTATTATGTACAGTATCATCACCTGTTTGAAAGCCACATTTTGTTGATCAACATTTACAGCCACTAGTCTGTGCATCAAAAGGAAGTACCAAAAGAAAATGAAGTCCATACTTCCACTAGAAGACATGACTAGACATGGGCATGAATGAAAAAAAACCCCGAACACCCTGTTCGTCGTTCAGTGCCATCCACAAACAATGAAAAACAAACATGGATGAACATGAACTGTTGCTGGACATGTTCATTGTTCATTGTTCATGGGGGCCAGAACCCCACCCAAACCCCCCACTTAACACCCCTCCCCTAAACCCCACTTACCTGGCCCTTTAAAGATCCCTTTAAACTATCAGCTGGCAGGTGGCAGGGGGGGATTCACTCCTGCCACCTGCCAGCTGATAGTTTAAAGGGCCCTTTCCTGCCATGTGCAAGGGGCAGGGCCCTTTAAACACCCCACAAATTGACCTTCCCAATGTCCAATACACACCAAAAGATGGTAGTATGACAGAATGGTCAGCACATGAGGATGGCTGTGAGGTAAAAAAAGATCTTTTTTCTTAAACAAAAGTACAATTAATTTGTAAGTACATAAGCATGATGGTTGCAAAGCTTGATAAGCATATCAGTTTCAGAAGAGTTCTTAAACTTGGGAGTTTCCAATATAATTATATAACAGAAGGTTGTTTGACTTGAAATTTACCAACATTTCTTCAGCTGGAGTTCTGTCTCTCAGAAACTTACATTTTGAAAATCTTGATAGCCTCTAAGGTGGCACTGGACTAAAATCCTGCCATTCTACTTCAAACCAACATGGCTACCCACCTAACTGTGCAAATTTAGTTCCAGTATCCAGAATCTAGCTGCACCAGATCCTTGAATTAGTTCCTCATTGAAAATAATCCACTGAAATTCTAGATCTTGAAAAAAACAACACCACATGGTTTTGAATCCTGAAGGATTAATATCCTATCACAAAATCAGCAATCATGGTAAATGCCATCCTGGGTCCAAATTCATGACAATTCTCACTCATAAAAAGATATGGGCATGAACGGGAAAAAAACCCAAGAACAAGCTGTTCGTTGTTCGTTGCCATCCATGAACAACGAACAGTAACGAACATGACCCTGTTCACAAACATGTTCGTTGTTTGTTGTTCGTGGCCTCTTGAAGATCCCTTTAAACTATCAGCTGGCAGGTGGCAGGGGGAATTCCCCCCTGCCACCCACCAGCTGATAGTTTAAAGGGCCCTTTTCTGCCACGTGCAAGGGGCAGGGCCCTTTAAACACCCCACAAACTGACCTTCCCAATGTCCAATAACCACTTAATTTGCAGGGGACATAGTCCTCACTGTCCTCTGAAGACCCCCCAAGATTCAGAGAGATTGCACCCCGGGAAAGGCATGATCCATGGGTCTCCCTGTTGACTGGCGGCAGCTGGCAGGTGGTGGGGCGGGATTCACCCCTGCCGCCTGCCAGCTGATAGTTTAAAGGGCCCTTTCCTGCCATGTGCAAGGGGCAGGGCCCTTTAAACACCCACAAACTGACCTTCCCAATGTCGAATACCCACCAAATTTTCTCTTCATAGTGGCAAAAACGGGACTGTCTGCTGGAAGTACTTTGAAGGGTTAAAGCCAGAAGGAAAGCCAGAAGGAGTTCAGACAAAGTTCAGTCCCTCCTTGCCTCTGGTTGCAAAGGGGATTGATTGCAGTAGGTGCCAGACTGTCTGGCTTGCCGAAGGCCTGCCGAAGGCAACGAATGAGGCTTTTAACGACTACCTGTTCATTTAGGATGGGGCCTCATGAAGAGCTTGTTTGAGAACAGCAGATTAGGCTGTTCGTTGTTTTTTTCTGTTCCTAATGCTGTTCGTGCCCATGTCTAGACATGACTGAATGTTCACCAGTTTCCCACAGGTAAACACTTGCAAATTGGACTACAGAATACCCTAAGATCAGTGTAGGTAAGAAAGATGTTTGCACTTGTAATTAATAATTATTGTTTGCAGATCTAATAATATTTAAAAACAAGATTTTATAGCACTTTTTGCATGTTCAAACCAAGTATTGGTGCACAAATAACACTGGAAATGAGCCTGTTATTTTATGGGGAAATTTGTGTGATGGAACAGAAAATGGCATCAAGGTAAAGAGATTTGATATTCATAGGTGGAGAAATAACAAGGATTTTCAGGCCAATGACAGCCAAAATCACTCCTTCTTCACCCAAGCAAAGTTAATTGCTGCAAGGAAAGTTCAACAGCCAAACCAAACCATTCCAGGCCCATCTGGTCAATCTGACCTGGGCAGTGTCCCTGCACAGAGCCTCTTTCTCTGTTCTGCTGAATGGACACAGACCAGACTTCACTGCGCAGCGTCTCCATTCCTTTGCCACATTTGAAAGCAAGAGCAAAATCCTGCAGCTCAAGCATTTTGGCCTAAAATTCTTTTTACCTCTTTGCTCTTTTAATCATCCATGGACTTGGCTGTGAACAGAGTCTGCTTATAGCAGGCTACTAAGCTGCAGGGGAAAAAATGTTTTTAAGGCAATTGCTGAGAAAAAGTGTTAAATTTTCTCTTCCAGAGCATGAAGTGAAGCTATATTAATGTCTGCAAGACTGGGTGGTAATTTCCACAAGGCAAAACTGCAGTGAGGAAGCAGCCGCTCAGCCACAGCTAATTTTTTTCTTAATTGTGCAATTACATCTGTCAACTAGACTAGCAATATCAGCATCCTAAATCTGCATTCCCACATTCCCCCCCCCCCCCACTGCACAAATTTCTACTTCATTTCCAGAATTTAGACTCTGTAACTAGTGAAATAAGAGCCCCGTGGTGCAGAGTGGTAAGCTGCAATACTGCAGTCCAAGCTCTGCTCACGACCTGAGTTCAATCCCGGCAGAAGCTGGGTTTAGGTAGCCAGCTCAAGGTTCACTCAGCCTCCATCCTTCTGAGGTTGGTAAAATGAGTACCCAGTTTCCTGAGGGTAAAGTGTAGAGGACTGGGGAAGGCAATGGCAAACCACCCCGTAAAAAGTCTGCCAAGAAAACATCATGATGTGACATCCCCCCATGGGTCAGTAATGACTACCTTTACCTTTACCTCTTAACTAGTGAAATATACATAGAGATTTGGGTTTAGTTAGAAGGTTCTAGTAGTTTCTGTGGGCTGTGAGGAAATCATTGGTTTTTCCTTTAATTTCTTTGAAGTCCCCACTGGAATTAAGACAGCTTCACAAAATTTGGAAGGTCAACTATGTATTTTATACATTTTTATCCAAGGAGCTCAGTACATGGTTCTCCCCTATTCCTTTTATCCTCAGTACAACCCTCAGATAAGTTAGGCCAAGAGATAATTACAGTAAAGAGTTATAAAGGATGATGCAGTTATAGGTTTACTCTTTCCCTGATAGCAGTGGACAAACTCCCACCCCCACTTTCAGACCTTTATAATTTGAGGAGAAGGGGAAAATTTGGGACAATTTATTCTATTTTTTTAATGAAGGCTTTATTATTTTTTAAAAGTAATTGATGTAGAAAAAGTGTTTAAAGACAGATCCCTGGAAGATTTTTGGATTTGGAATAAACACAACAGGTCAAGGCTAATGTCTTTGTTTCATAGATGATGAATTTCAGATCTCTTTTTACAATGCCACAGGCCATGCCATGCTGCAACAGAGCAGTGGTCCCTGAGGCTCGATGATGCGCTTCCTGCAAGGAGCAGCATTTCAGAAGGCGGCCCAAAATATCCATAATGTGCATAATTGTCTGCCATCATATCCTGGAGGGAAACTTCTCAGCTGATAACCAGATTTGGCTCTGAATTGTGAGGACTGACAGCCCTTTAATTTCACCCTAAGAAATGTAGCTGCTGTTGTGTGATCTCTCCTTGATAAGTGGTAAGCTTCTTTCTGAGGTGGATTTCTCAACAGGGCATGCCAGTGATTGAAGAATTGTCATTTCCTGACAGCTCTCTTTCCAAAAACGCATGTCAGCAAAGGTCTTGGACCTTTATTCATTTATAATTTGTATGGTGCCTCTCTACAGGCCTGCCAAAGGTGTCTGGCAATTAAGAAATGCTGCAATTAAAAACAAACAAACAGATCAGCAGTGGCTGTAGACCCTTACGCACCAGGACATTGCAGGCCCAGCAACACACCACACAGGGGTCATTGGGGAAGTGCTGCCAAAGTGTGGGCCTGAAAAGGGGACTGGGACAGATGTGGCTGGGCCGTGAGGACTGAGTGAGGGGTGGATTGCAGGAAGAAGCAGCCCCTAGAGGTTGGGATGTGGAGGAGATGGATGTTCCTACAAGATCCCTCAATGCACCCTGAGATCCCTCCTGCTCCTCCTCAAAAAGTCTTAGCAGCTGCTCTTCCTCGGGCAAAGCTAACAACTCTTCTGCCTCCTCCTCCATCCCCACAAGTGGATCTTGAAAATCTTTGCTGGGCACCAGAGGGCCAGCAGGATGAGCTTGAGTCTTCTTCCTCCCACAACCACCCTTGCCCCTCACTCTAACCCTCATGGAGCTAATAAGAAGAGCCCTTAGCTGAGGAACCCACTAAGCTTGGCCCCAGAGCCAAGCAGTAGTCCTGGGACTGGCCCCTTATCCACCACACAAAACACTTTCCCAGCCAGGAAAGGTGCTCTAAATAAGAAAGAGATAGTCTCTTTTTAAGCAGCAAGCCAATAACTCCACCAAAATGTTCCAAAATCCTCTCCCTCTCTCTCCAACTCCTAACAGCAGTTTTTCCCTGTCTCTCTGCCTGTTGGAAAGTGGAACCACGAGGCTGAGAGCTGGTTATTATACTCATTGCTCTTCATAGAGCAGAATAGGAGCTCTCTGGTTGGCAGGCAGAGCTGCCTATCAAGGTTTTAAGGGCTAAGATTGGTATTCCCAGAGTTGCAGAATGTCCATCCCCCTCCATTGCCTAGGGAATTAATTCTTGCTCTTTGCTCGCATAGAAAAGAATGGGAGTTCTCTGGTCGGCAGGGAGAGCTACCCTATCAAGGTTTTGACGACTAAGATTGGTGTTTCCATGGCTGAGAAGGTCTGCAGACATTCACCCTCTCCATTGCCTAGGAAATTAATGGATCAGCGCTGGGCTGTCTGGCTTCACAAACCAAATGAACCGACTTAAAAAGCTGTGGTGGTTCGTGGAAAAGGGATCCCACAAACAGCAGTTTGCAAATGTCGAATTGGCCCGGTTCGTGCCGAACTTTGGTTCTTAATTCAGTTCGTGCCCACATCTAGTGCCAACGCAAAGAAAGCTCTGTCTCTAGTTTCCACCCACCTCATCTTCATGGGTGGGGGCACTGTGTGCTGGCTGAGAGGCTTAAATGGCAAGCAGGACAGAACAGGGGACTTGGTATTTTCGGTACCCCATCTCCAAGCCAGTTAGGGCTTCATATGTAAGCACTAGCATTTCTTTGAGCTGTATATTAGTATATTGTCTATTCAAATTG
Organism: Eublepharis macularius; assembly: GCF_028583425.1. Classification (NCBI taxonomy): domain Eukaryota; kingdom Metazoa; phylum Chordata; class Lepidosauria; order Squamata; family Eublepharidae; genus Eublepharis; species Eublepharis macularius. The sequence continues at coordinate 41,138,477 of NC_072791.1, forward strand.
TATATTGCAATACTTGGCATTCCACCTAACCTTGACCTCTGGGAGAAGTATTATATTTCACTTGTAATCCTAAAGACAATTTCCTAGGCTGGAATTATTCTTAGTAGATCTGCTTAGGATTGCTCCCTTATTGCCACATTGAAATTTTGAGCACTTTTACAGTGAATAGAAAATGATTCCATTAAAAAAAATCACAACAATCACATCTGTACAATTTCTTCTGGGTAGAGAAATGATATCTTGGATTTCTTGCAAAGCTGAAAACAGTTCATTTTACCACTCATAAAAGAAGAAATCAAATGTTTGACAGTAATGATCCATTCATTTTATTTAACTTTTTTTTTGGTAGGGAAGTCCAATTAGTAATTTTACGGTTGGAAGAGTTCATTTTTAAACCTTGCATGAGAATATTGTTGCAACACTAGACAAGTAGAATTGTTGTTAGAATAATCCAGTTTCAGTTTTGGGGAGGAGCAAATCTAGATCTTTCAATTTCTAACAATTCCTTTGTTGTAATATTGCTGTCCATATGTAGATTCCTTGGAAACTAAAATAAGACAGGGGCTGGCCTTGGAGCATATCTCTGAAAACAAGATTTGAAGCAAAATCTTGGTTTTTGAAAAAAGTACCCTGAATGGTTCACACCACCATGATCGCTCTGCCCAAAACACCCACTGCACAAGTAGGAAATGTTTACAAAAGATAGTAGAACAAGCCCTTATCCAATTGGGACAGAGGCAAGGGGGGACAAGGCGATTGGCCTCAAAAAATGTGCACCCTTCAGAATGTGCAGCATCCATGTCCCCCCATAGAATCATGGAAATATGATAAGGATGATGTGGGAGGAATTGGCTTAAAGGGAACATATCACAGTGGTCATATCTTCTGTGGGAAAGATTTAAAAGGATGTCAGAGCAGTCTGACTCCATTAATTTAAACAAAGCTGGGGGGGAGGGGAATAACAGAGTTGTACTTATAACTGTTGTTCATTGAGTTTCTTCTGTGCAGGCACACATTGGGACTGTGCACACTCTGGTCAGCCATGGAGAAAGGTTTTGTAGCTCTTAAAAATCTGTAAGAGGGCACTCTGCCTCTACTGCACATGTACAGGGGTTTTCCCGCCCAAACCCCAGGTTGTAAGGCAAAGCATCCCTATTTCCCTCATTGCTCCTGAGCTGCCGGGGACATAAACATAAAACCCAAATGCACTTACAGTGGGGCAGGAGGGAAGGAATGTGTGCCTGCACAGGAGACACTCAACAAACAACAGTTACAGGTAAGTGCAACCCTGTTTTCCTTGTCGTTCTTCCGTGCAGTACCACATTGGGAGTATAGTGAGCTACAACGGAAGAGGTGTGAGTGTATTGGTCAAATAGAGAATGTAGCACCTCTCTTCTAGCTGCTGATTCTTTTCTCAAATTCATATCAATAGTATAGTGCTTCACAAAGGTGTCAGCTGAAGACCACGTGGTGGCCTGACAGATGTCCTTCAGAGGTACACTTCAGAGGAATGCAGCTGTTGAAGCCTGCACTCTGGTGGAGTGTGCTTTGATCATCACCTGGCAGAGAGCAGTTGCTGTTTTGTAGCAAAGTCTAATGGCCACTACAATCCATCTGGAAAGTGTTTGAGAAGATAGTGCAAGGCCCTTGCGGGGGCTGAAATATGAGCCTTGGTTTTGCAAAACTCTTTGTTCTGTGTAAATAATACAATAAAGTCCTTTTAACATCCAATTTATGCAGTGTATGTTCTGACTCAGAGACTGGATTAGGAAAAAATATGGGCAATGTAACCCTTTGTGTCAAATGAAATTTAGAAACCACCTTGGGGAGGAATTCTAAGCTCGTGTGTAAAACAACTTTCTCAGGGGAAAATAGGGTGAACAAGGGTTTAACCCGTAGAGCTGTAAGTTCCTCCACATGCTTCGCTGAAGTGACAGCTAACAGCAGGGCCATCTTTCGGATAATAGAGGGCAAGAACGTGGTAACGTGGGAGCAGACACCAGGGGGGGGGAGGGAGGGAGGAGGGAGTGTTCTGTGGCCATGGGAATTCCAATCTCATCCCTGCAAACCCTGTTAGGCAGTTCTGACTAGAGATGGGCACAATCCCCAAAAAATTAATGACCCAGTGGATCGTGGATCAGTGCCGACGACGATCCCGCATTAACGATCTGCAAAGATCATCTCCCGGTCCCAAACCGTGAATCGTGAATTGTGGATCGTGGAGGCCAAAGTGGGGCACGCTGGTATTCCCAGCTATGTGGGAAGGTGAGTGGTGGCGGCGGCCGCCGGGCCTGGTGGGCATAGGGAGGCGGCGATGAGCCGCCTCCCCTCATGTCACATTCAGTAACACAGGAGGTCTGTGTTTGGCCATCAGAGCTGCCTATCAGGGTTTGCAGGGATGAGATTGGAGTGCCCATGGCTACAGAACACCCCCTTCCCCCTCCCTCCCCTGGGTGTCTTCTCCCAACTTGTGATTGCTTTGCTGCTCCATGGTTGGAAGGAAGCCCTGCTGATCAAGGAAAGCTGGGCTTCCATTCGGGTTTCCAGGGTGACAGAAGGAGGGCAACCAGAGCTCAGGCTTTCCCCTGGCTCCGTTGCCAGGGGAATAGATTGCTGGTGCCTGAGTGTCTGGATCCCCGATCTGAGCCCAAACGCAACGATCTAGGCCTCTCCCGATCGCTGGATCGTTGGCCATGATTGCTGGGTCATGATTGCGCGATCACCATTATCGTGGGTTTTTTTCGATCGTAATGCGGATCGTGCCCATCTCTAGCTCTGACTGCCAACCACAGACCTCATTCATTTCTCAATGAGACCTCTGCTTATAAAAGGGCACTGCGCTCCCAGTTCTGGCTTTCAATCTCAGCAAGCAGTGTAGTGGGACAGAGCTGTTGATAGCCTTTTGGGAGAGAGAGGAGGAGAGTGCATTGGAGCTGGGCTTTTTTCTGTGTGTGGTGGGTGGGATATGGAGCTATCCCCTCTGGTTCCAGGGCAGCTGCCAGGCCCTGTGGCCAAGCTCAGTGGGCACCTCGGCTGAGGGCTCACCCTGATTATTACTGCCTGATCTGATCAGGTATCTGGGAGTGCTGGGCTAGGGCTCTAGCTCCAGCCTCTGTTTCCAGGGCTGCTGCCAGGCTCTGGGGCCAAACTCTGTGAGCACCTCGGCTGAGAGTTAACACTGATAATTATTAGTATCAATATCACTGTCTGATCTAGTGGTCAGGCTTCTGGGTTTTCTGGGCTAGCGCTCTAGCCTCAGCCTCCAGTTCCAGGGCTGCTGCCAGGCCCTGGGGCCAAGCTCAGTGGGCACCTCGGCTGAGGGCTCAGATTGACTATTATTATCAGTATCAGTGCCTGATCTGGCCAGGCTTCTGGTTGTGCTGGGCTAGGGCTCTAGCCTCAGCCTCTGGTTCCAGGGCTGCTGCCAGGCCCTGGGGCCAAGCTCAGTGGGCACCTCGGCTGAGGGCTCAGATTGACTATTATTATCAGTATCAGTGCTTTATCTGGTCAGGCTTCTGGGTGTGCTGGGCTAGGGCTCTAGCCCCAGGTGCTGTTTCCAGGGCTGCTGCCAGTGTCTGGGGCCAAGCTTTGTGGGCACCTTGGCTGAGGGCTCACAGTGTTCTCTCCTTTTCTGTCCTCCTTAATTCTAGTTTGGTGGCACAATGAGTCTTCATGTTGTGTTTGCCGCCACGGGTGGTCGTGGGGTGAAGTGCAAAGGCACATGGGGTGTGCCACCGGCAATCGGACAGACCCCCCCTGCCCCTGAGAGGGGAGGCGGCCTGCCATCGTCTCCTTGAGCCCGCTAGGCCCAGCTGCAGTAAGCGTCACCCACCTTGCTGCATGAGCGGATAAGTGTCCACCCATCCAGAGGCCTGGTGGACACATGGGGGTGTCACTAGTGAGTGGCCAGACCCCCCACCTCCAAGAGGGGAGTTGACCTGCCACTGCCTCCCCAAGCCTGCCAGGCTTGGGGGCCGCATGCATCACCCACCTTGCTGCATGAACGTATAAGTGTCTGCCCACCCAAAGGCCTGGTGGGCGGGGACATGGGGGTGCTGTCAGCCAGCAGCCAGACCCCCTGCCCACAAAAGGGGAGGTGGCCTACCTTCTGTTCCACTGCACGGGGCCAAAGTGAACTGAAGAGAGCTTTCTAAGTGCTAAAGGGGCCACTCTGGTGCCGACGAACACCGGACACCGAACAAGTTCGTTAATGGGACATATTCAGGTCCATTCATCTGTTCGTGTTCATCGTCGGGAATGAATAACGAACAGCCTGTTCGGGTTTTTTTCCCGTTCATGCCCATGAATTTCACAACCTGCATTTTTGGCAGGAAAATCCATGCCCATGTGCAGTAGAGGCAGAGCGCTGTCTTACAGATTTAAAGAGCTGAAGAAATGTCTCTGTGGCTGGCCTGCATGAGCACAGTCCCAATGATGATGAACTTTTGCTTTTGTTCAGTGCTATCCTAACCACAGATCAACCCTTCAAAACTTCAGCTTTAAGCTTCACCCTTCACATCTAATTTCCTGCTTATGATGATCCTGTTTGCTTCTTTATTTCAAAAAACAGACAAAAATTATCACAATTAGCAAAACAAGTAGTGTGCCAAATCCCTCTTAATATTATTTTGCTTTTTGTTTGTTTGTTTGTTTAAAGCATTTGGCAGAGACAACCCAGTTAACAGAAGAAGAAGAAGAAGAAGAAGAAGAAGAAGAAGAAGAAGAAGAAGAAGAAGAAGAAGAAGAAGAAGAAGAAGAAGAAGAGAGCGGCAGTGGTGGCAGTAGCAGCCCTCTTCAGATGTTCATGTGAACATTCACTGAATGTGCATACAGCAGTCGGGCCAGACCCATTACCCTTGCCCCTGATCTTCACACATTTAGATGAATGGCTGCAGGGAGCCCCAACAACTGTGCATGTGTAGCCACCTCCCTGTGATCAGGACCCTGTGCCTGGTTGTGTGGAGAAGCATGCATATAGGAGCTTAATCCAGATACTTGGCTTAATTCTCAGTGACTGGGATGGGAGCAGCTGAGTGGTCTTTATGATTCTGGCCCCCTGGGCAAAAATCCAGCATGGAGACGCCAAATCACTGCCACTTCCTACTGTACCCCTGCCAGGGCCAAGTGAGTTAGGCAGGAGCCACCACTGCCAGCAGCCAGCTTTCTGAGCCCCAGATGTGGCAAATGCAAGCAGAAGCAGGGCCAGCTCTTTCCCCTTTCCCCCTTCTTTGGGGGAGCAAAATGTGGGCATTGGGACCCCCTAGAAAAGGGCCTGGGGCAGCTGCTCCTGTTACCTATCATTTAGGACTGCCCCTGGGGCTAGTGGGAGCAATCCATCATCCTATGTGAACATTCCAGTGAATGCTCAAAAACATCTGAAGAAGGTTAATGATGGAAGGTATGCTGGACAATTGTAATGGTCAAAACTGGGGGACAAGTTCAGCAGAGAAGCTTGTAGGGATCTTCCTCTATTCAAAAAAGAAAAAAGCATAATCCCTTTACTCATCTTCCTAAATCATTTCTTCCTCAGAATGATGAGCTGCCTCTCTTCTCCTTGACTGCACTACTTCCTACCCTCAGCCCTTCCGCATGATGTTCTAAAGTAGCTCTTTTTCTTGTTCTTCGGGATGGTTTCCTTCATGGGAAGGAGCTGCCCAGAGCTCAATATGTTCAGCTGCGCATGGAAACAGGAGCTTTCTCGCTGTGGAGTTGCTTTACTTCCTCCCCTGCCTTTGCTTCTCAAATTGACACATGTACTTGGCTCTAACATGGATGCAGACTGTTTCCCTTCTGCCCCATGCTCCAGGCAGGCTGTCTGTTTGAGTTTGTTTAGTTTTTCAAGTGCCTGCAAGATTATCTGATCAAATGTTTGTCCTTTTTCTTTACAGCAGCTTTTCCCCCCACTGTACTAAGAACAGAGGAGGTAGTTTTGTGATTTATATAAGGGCTGGCCTATTGGCACTGGGCAAAATGTGACTTTTGCTGCAAAGCAAGTTTCACTTGCACTCAATCTAGGCAAGCATGTGCATCTTAACGGAGGTCTGGCTGTCCTTCCACAGCAGGCTCACAAGTGTAACTATGTACATCTGCATGCTTCCTTTGATCCCTTGCTTTTCAGATTCCCTGGATTAATAGGCTTGGTACTGAAGAGTCTCTGTGCCAGGGGCCTCACACTGGCTGCACAGGATTTGTGCCACCATCATTTCTGTCAACCAGCCATCCAGTGAGTTTTTGAACCCTGCAGTTTGATCTGTGAAGTCATCCGTGATCACAGCCTTTTCTATTCCCCTTTGCTTGCAATCTGGTCCTTAATCACATCACTGATGGCCAACTTTATTGATATGCCCCCTCCTCCAAGTTTCTACAGACATTTTACTAAGCAAAACCTTCCAAATTTGCCTTGCATTTTACCTTAGGTAAAATAAGACTGCTAAAAATCAATGGGTAAGAAAATGCAAAAATGAAAATTTGTTTCCCAGATATTAATAAAGATAATAATAAATATTATCTTGACATGAACAAAAATCATAATTCAAAAGATATCTTGAAGATTTATTTTCATTCATCCTTTCTATAGACTTATAGTTGGGAGCCCTGGCGATGAAGATAAATAGCAGAGGCAAAGAAGATAAACAGTGCAATCCTAAAAAGTGTTACACGATTTTAATTCTATTGAAGTCAACATCTTTATAATGACTCTATTTAGCATTGCACAGTGGATTACCTACAAAGGGTTTTCGACCACTAATGAGCTACTAACAATATGATAGATTTGATGATGGAATTGCTGGCATTTGATAATGCGTTGTCTGTAGTTCAGTCACAAATTATGGAGCAAATTCTCATAGGTTATCTATCCTGAAGCAACAGTTGCCCCTTGAAAGTGGCTGGGCATTGTAAATGTTCCTCTGCTACTTCCTGACACACTATATATAATTTCTAGCTTGGTCCACTAGTATCTCGACTTTCAGGACCTTCAGAAATATCAGTCAATTTCAACTTCTCAGCTGGGGTGTATTATTACTAGCAGTCTCTTCTAATAAACCTGCAAGATGTATGAAATCAGTTCTGTAGAAACAATGTTGTATGGGCTTCAACTATCTCAGATGCTACAGGACTGATCTGAGATTTTCAAAAAACATTTTAACAGCTCTGGATTACAACTTCAAAAAATTACCATTTTAAAGACAATTGCTGGAAACTTCCAAGGCTTCTATTAAATTCTGATGCAGTAATGCTACATGTTTTCTTTCAAGGAAAACAGCTGCAGATAATCAATCAATAAATGCAGATAAATTATTGCCTTGTTAGCACTCTTTATGCTGGTGTGAAGAACATACAAACTGGACCTTCAATGAACGCATGAAACTGCCTTGTACTGAATCAGACTATTCAGTCTATCCAGGCCAGTATTGTCTACTGAGACTGGGCGTGGCTTTCCAGGGTCTTTCATATCACCTTTTACCTGATCCTTTTAACAGAAGATGGGAGGGATGGAGCTTCGGACCATTTGTATGCAATGCAGATGTTCCATCACTGAGCTGCAGCCCCTCCATTATTTGTAACTGTCCTCCAATTGATTTTAAAATGCTGGCTACAAGTTATTTGGAGACAATGAAATATATGCAGCCATATGTAGTTGAATTAACTCGTAGGTTCACACATGCAGGATCATCACTTGACCTTTCACCACTTTTTTCTTTTTGATCTCTCATTACTTGATTAGTCAACATTTCATGACTCAGTGGAATGTGTGCACTGTCTCTGTACGGGTTTGTTATATTTGTATTTGTTCACTTGAGAGTTATATTGAGTGAAAAAAAATTGAGATTACAAAATATAACGTCAATGTATGATCCAACCACATTATAAAGGATATGATTGATAGAGCTGTGAATAGAGGCATGCATTATGAAATCCCTGAGGTGAAAATATACACAAAAATTGCTGTTTCAGGTCATTATAGTGATTTTCTGGAATAGTAAAACAAATCTGAGATTCTTAGGTATTATGAAACCTCCTCCCTAGACAATCATCTTGGAAACAAGCCAGAGGAAGCTGTAGTTTTCCTTCCCTCTTTCCTTTGTGGTGGCAGAGCCCCTTTTTCTTTGTGAGTATAATGGCTTTGCAAGTTTGATGGCCCAGGATGACTTGTTCAGGGGCCTTAGAATTGAACTTCTTGATCCAATTCACATGAACCTTGTGGATAGGCGGCACTAACTCCCTAGCAATTTTGGTGTCATTTGGTTGAAAAACAGTCACTCTATTCCTCCATAGAAAATGTTTCCCATAGGGAAGAATGGCAGACCTGAGGGATGAGATGGGGTGGGATGGGGGATGTCTGCAAAGGAAGTCTTCCTCACTTTGTGACAGGAAGCAAACAAGAGACCACAACAAGCAAGGATGGCAAACACAGAGTTTTCAGAGGAAACTTTTCTTGTTGTCAGTCAATGTAAGAATAGAAAAATGAAATGAAGGCAGGCAGGGGTTTTTTTTATGCCAGTAGTCATCTAGGGCTGTCCTGCTAGGCAACCACTTGACTGCCATTTTAGGGAAGCACTTGCTTTAGGGGTATAAAATTGTTCTATCTGCTTGAAATTTAAGGGGTCTTCTTTAGATTAGACTGTGTTTTATGCAAATATGATGCCATTATCTTCATAAACAACTTCCAGACCTTTGTATACATCCCCATTGAAAATAATAGTCCCGGTCTCTGGAACCCCAAATCCCAAACCAGTAATGTTCTACCTGGTCACGATAGTCAAGGTAAAAATTCCTCCCACAGTGTCCCAAGTTTGGATTTAAAATTATAATGATTTTTTTCTTGGTGACACCTTAGCTGCAAAGTGGGGCTAGAGACCAATCATGGAGTTTTCTCTAGAAACTTGAAAAAAGCCCTAAGGTTGCAGAAAAATCTGGGGGGTGGGGTTAAAACTCCTCCAAATAACAAACAACACCTGTAGCTTTAAGAAAAGAATGTCCACAGAACTCTTAATGGCTTTTGGAAGTTTATGGGCAACAGAGCAATATCACCAAGCTTTCCAAGCCTTAGGTCTTGTAAAGCAAAGATCATGTTTCAAGTCAAAAATGTATACTGTACGTGTGAACTGATCCACAGATTATTCTCCAAGAGCAGCAGTGACCCACAACCATAAACAGGATACTGATCCTAAGCAGTTAGGGGTACCTGGGCACACTTAACTCGGGTCCTCTTCTGTAGCCCTGCTCTGTGCCCCCACCTTCAGAAGTGAAACCAGCAGTGATCAGAGACAGCGATTTTTCACTGATGGCACCTTCCCTTTGGAATGCCCTCCACTACGAGGCTTTATTTTCCTTTAGGCACTAGGCCAAATCATTCCTTTTTGCCCAGGCTTCTAAGTAAAGGATTTTATCATCTCAGACTTTATGGACTGTTTCTGGTCAATTTATTTACACCTTGTATTGTCGAAGGCTTTCACGGCCGGAGAATGATGGTTGTTGTGGGTTTTCCGGGCTGTATTGCCGTGGTCTTGGCATTGTAGTTTCTGACGTTTCGCCAGCAGCTGTGGCTGGCATCTTCAGAGGTGTAGCACCAAAAGACAGAGATCTCTCACTGAGATCTCTCTCACAGAGATCTCTCACTGAAACTACAATGCCAAGACCATGGCAATACAGCCCAGAAAACCCACAACAACCATTATTTACACCTTCTTTAGGCTGCTTGCAGTGTATTTTATGCTGTAGTTATGCCCTGCCTTGTTTTAATGGCATGTTTTTAATGGATTGTTCAATGGTTTGTTTTTTATTTGTTGTATTTTAATGGTGCTGTTTTATTATTTTAGTTGTAAGATGCAGTTCTCTGGTGAAGAAGCATATACATTTTCTAAATACATAGCAAGTTAGGTAGGGTTGTCAACTCCAACAGGAGAAATTCCTGGAGATTTGGTGGTGGAGCCTGGGGAGGGCAGTTTGGGGAAAGGAAGTTATTAATGGGGATGTAATTCTACAGTGTCTACACTTCAAAGCTTCCATTTCCTCCAGAGAAACTGACCTCTGTCGTACGGAGATCAGTTCTAATTCCAGAACACCAGACTCCACCTGGAGCATGGAAACCCCAAAGACAGGGTTTGCCATTATAAACTTCAAGGTGCCCCGTGAATTCTCTTAAACAGTTGTATTTTATAGCCTCTCTGGAAGGTGTGGGCAGGTGCATTCCTTTCTTCTTCTGGAAGGCTTTTTTCCACTACAGCCACAGAAAAGGTCATGTCCCAGGCTGAAACAGATGGTATTCTTGAGAGTAAGGGGGGACAACTTCTTGACCTGGATAACCCAGGCAAAGCTGATCTTGTCACAACTCAGAAGCTGAGTCCGCCTAGATTAGTAATTGGATGGGAGACCTCCAAAGAAGACCAGGGTTGTTATGCAGAGGCAAGCAATGGCAAACCACCTCTGTTAGTCTCTTGCCTTGAAAACTCCAGCAGGGGCACCATAAGTCAGCTATGACTTGACAGTACTTTCTACCCCACCACCAACACGGCTACTAGGTGACTCTTTAGCGAGGAGCCCAATGGCATAGGCTAAAATGGAAAATACATAACAAGGATTATACACTCCCCTTCCTTTTCCTTTAAACCCCTTATTTCTCACAATTGGTGTAGGGGTTTAACAAAAAAGCAATGATAATTCATTAGCCTACATTTATATCTAGACCTGTTTATCAATGTTCTGTTGACTATCACTGAGACCTTTCTAGAGGTGGGGTGGGGGGAATGACCAGGATATATAAACAAATCAAAGTGGAGAATTTTAAACTGTCAAGATACATGCCTGGTCTTTAGAGGCATGGTGGCTCTTTCGATTCATCCCAAGTGAAACTTCTCTCGATCCTTGCCGGCATTCTTTATTTGCTTGCCAATGTAAACGTGCTGCTAGTGTCATTGCTGAACATTTCAGCAAACTCAGTGCCACACATATGTTTGTGCTTTCCTTGACTATCTGAACACTGCCTGAGACAGCAATGAACTGAAAAGGAAGCACATTTTAAACAACAGCGCCAATTAACCTTTGCAAGCCTTTTCTTCTGGTGTCTCATCCTGGGTAAACAGGTCAATAAGGAGACTGGCAACTTCATTTCTGAGCATTTATATCATAGCAACACCGTTAAGGAGCCAAGCAATTGCAACAGGAATGGAAAAGCACTTTGCTCGCAGGAGTTCACTATCACAACCTCAGTTCAGCAGCTTTTGTTCTGTGACTGCTAAGCTCAAGGTGCCATTTGAAAAGCGAAGCAAGTAGTCTTTCAACTAAGTAACAGTGAGAGGAACCAGCATTGTGAAGGTGTGGTGGGCAGAGGGCCTGATGCCCATATGCTTCAGCTACCTTTATTTTCAGAACAGGCCTTACTTTCTGTTACTTTCTATGTGGTAAGTCACTTACTGTTTTTTGCTGCTGTTTTTCTTGTAGAGAATATGGGTATATCACCTTTCTAAAATGTTGCTGATGTGCATACCCATACAGTGGAGTGCTTCCCAACTAGCCAGGAGGAAAAAAATGTCATGTCCCTTTAATAAAGGCTTAATGTACAGAAATGGGCAGTTGAAGCTTTTCACATCATGTAGGTAAATGACATCATCTGGTATTTACTAAAAATCAGATGGATGTTAAAGGGACAGCTGGAGGAACCAGTTTAAAAGTGGGCAACCCTACTCATAACTAGAGGTGTGCATTCCAAAATCCCTGAGCCAAAAATAAACACAAACATCTATTTTGGGTTATTATCATGAGAGGTGATCACGGACCGGGAAAACCCCATGGATCACTGGGCCGTAGTCTGTCAATTTTCACAGACTATGAACCATGAACTTTTCATGGACCAGCCCAGTTCATTGGTCCATGATCCGTCACTTCTGGCAGCCCTGTCTCTGCCCCCTTCATACCCAGAGAGCCCAAACTCACAGAGACTCTTCAGCAGCCACTCCTCCAGCCACTTTCCAAGTTTGATCAAGACTGCATTTTGGACGTCTGAGTTACAGACTCCCAAACAGGCCACCTCCAGGAAACTTCCAGTAAATACTGGAGTCACAAATGCCAATTGACTTGCATTGGCTAGCAGCACCAAAAAGTTCCAATAAGGCAAAATCAAACAGAAAAGGGTGGGGGAAGAGCCCCCTCTCTCACCACACAGACACCTTCCCAGCCACTGCCTAGGGAATTAATTTTTGCTCCTTGCTCACATAGAGAAGAATGGGAGCTCTCTGCTTGGCAGGCAGAGCTGCCTATCAAGGTTTTGAGGGCTAAGATTGGCACAGAACATCCATCCCTCCTTTGTCTAGGGAATTCATTCTTGCTCCTTGCTCCATAGAGCAGAATGGGAGCTCTCTGCTTGGCAGGTAGAGCTGCCTATTAAGTTTTTAAGGCCTGCAAAACGTCTGCAGATGTTCCCTCCATTGCATAGGGAATTGATAGATTGGCACCAAGATGTCTGGACTCACAGAACACGGATCAACAGACTGGCCTAAACGGACCAAAATTTGTGGAAAAGGTGAGTCCCATGGGCTGTGTGTTTGCAAACCACAAATCAGGCCGGACCATGTCTAATTTAGGTCTGTTTTTTGGACCATGCCTACCTCTAATTATCATGATTACCCAGAATGCTAACAAACAGTTGAGATTCTTAGGCATTATGAAGAACACCCCCTGAAAATTTTGTGTTGTTTGTTCAGGCGCTTACAGAAGGCCAACAACAGCAATGTCTTATTTTACTTCAATTGTCCTGATTTCCCAGGCAATGACATTTCTCCTTACAATCAGATCTTTGCAAGGAATCAGGAGGTGAGTGCTCCCAGACAATCATCATTGGAGACAAGCTCAAGGGAAGGAATTTCCATGGAGAAGTTTGTGTCAAACTACTCCACGTATAGCTCCAAATTTGTATAAATATAAATAACTTCTTACTGTGACTTCATTAGGAGCAGAAAAATGGCTGGGGAGAAGCAAGAACACCCATCAGTGCTACCGTTCTTCAGAAAAATCAACTTCTATGGTTTTTGCAGCTAACATGGATCAAAGCTGTGAACTTGTAAACACATATATCATGTAACTTAGCCCACAGACTCCCATTGGGGTGTGCAAAGTGAAACAAACAAACTAGAAATAGACATGGAAATAACTGTTTCATTTAATTAAATTGGCTTTTAGAATGGTGAACCAAATTCGGGAAGCCAGCTTATAATAACACTTTCCCACTGAAAAGTAGGTGTGTTTCATTTCGGTTCTCATTGTGCAGTGGCAGCAGCACTTTTCCTTAATGTCATTCTACCAATTGGCTCTCAAGGTATTCCCTATATTACATCATACCACCTAATTAACTGCATTGTCAGGAAGGGGGAATATGCATGAGTTCATCTTTTTTTTTAGTGCTATCCAGGCAACGGAACCAACCAATTAACTCATATAACAATTTATTTAATTTTGATAGGACCCTGAAATGGTTGCTTAGTTTTTAAACTTTCAGACCTTTGGACCTTTAGTTCAGCTCCTCTTTTCATTATCTTAAACATATACCTCATGAGGGCCCTGGTCCAATAAATGCATCTTGTATTTCCACTCAAACAGAGCTTAGGTGTTCTCTACTTCACCCAGGGTAATACCTAAAGAACACTTTCCCTTTTTTAAAGAGTATGACCTATATATTGCTCCTCCCTTAAGGTGTCTGCTATCACTAAATGTTTTTGCCTTAGATTTATTGTGCTTAACTGGTACTACAGAAAGGCTTTGTAAAAGATGGTAGTATGACAGAATGGTCAGCACATGAGGATGGCTGTGAGGTAAAAAAAGATCTTTTTTCTTAAACAAAAGTACAATTAATTTGTAAGTACATAAGCATGATGGTTGCAAAGCTTGATAAGCATATCAGTTTCAGAAGAGTTCTTAAACTTGGGAGTTTCCAATATAATTATATAACAGAAGGTTGTTTGACTTGAAATTTACCAACATTTCTTCAGCTGGAGTTCTGTCTCTCAGAAACTTACATTTTGAAAATCTTGATAGCCTCTAAGGTGGCACTGGACTAAAATCCTGCCATTCTACTTCAAACCAACATGGCTACCCACCTAACTGTGCAAATTTAGTTCCAGTATCCAGAATCCAGCTGCACCAGATCCTTGAATTAGTTCCTCATTGAAAATAATCCACTGAAATTCTAGATCTTGAAAAAAACAACACCACATGGTTTTGAATCCTGAAGGATTAATATCCTATCACAAAATCAGCAATCATGGTAAATGCCATCCTGGGTCCAAATTCATGACAATTCTCACTCATAAAAAGATATGGGCATGAACGGGGAAAAAACCCAAGAACAAGCTGTTCGTTGTTCGTTGCCATCCATGAACAACGAACAGTAACGAACATGACCCTGTTCACAAATATGTTCGTTGTTTGTTGTTCGTGGCCTCTTGAAGATCCCTTTAAACTATCAGCTGGCAGGTGGCAGGGGGAATTCCCCCCTGCCACCCACCAGCTGATAGTTTAAAGGGCCCTTTTCTGTCACGTGTAAGGGGCAGGGCCCTTTAAACACCCCACAAACTGACCTTCCCAGTGTCCAATAACCACTTAATTTGCAGGGGACATAGTCCTCACTGTCCTCTGAAGACCCCCCAAGATTCAGAGAGATTGCACCCCGGGAAAGGCATGATCCATGTGTCTCCCCCCCCATTTGCTGTCATTTTCTCTTCACAGTGGCAAAAACGGGACTCTCCGGTGGAAGCTACTTTGAGGGGTTACAAACTGACCTTCCCAATGTCCAATACCCACCAAATTTGCAGGAGACATAGTCCTCACTGTCCTCTGAAGACCCCCCAAGTTTCTAAGAGATTGATCCTGGGAAAGCATGATGCATGGGCCTCTCCCTTTATTGTCATTTTCTCTTCACAGTGGCAAAAACGGGACTCTCTGCTGGAAGTACTTTGAAGGGTTGAAGCCAGAAGGAAAGCCAGAAGGAGTTCAGGCAGAGTTCAGTCCCTGCCGTTGCGAGGGGAATTGATTGAAAGGCCCCCAGACTGTCTGGCTTGATGAACAGCTGACAAAGGCAATGAACGAGGCTTGCAACAACCACTTGTTCATTTAGAATGGAGCCTCATGAACGGCTTGTTCGCGAACAGACGAACGGGCTGTTCATGGGTTTTTTCTGTTCGTAATGCTGTTTGTGCCCATGTCTACTCATAACTGCATAGCTCAATAGGCAGATCCATGTGAGATTAAAACTGGATCCATTGTGAGATTAAGAGTTCTGTTAAATATTAAATTATATAAAAAGGAAAGCATTGTGATCAGTTTACAAACAGTTGTTTTAGAAGCCAGTGCAGAATTGGCCATTATAAAGTTAATTTAGATAATGTATCGCAAGCATTGTGAGTGTATTAACACTTCCCTGCACCAGAAGCTAGGGGAGGACAGATTATTTATTGCAGAATACAGTAATAGCAAGTGAAGCAGCACCTTTAGCAATGTGAGATAGGGAAAAAGTAGATGCTTTGTGTAATTCTACAATTATTTTCTCTGATTTTTTCTTAATAGATGTAGCCTTGAGGGCTGTGATTTAAATGAGGACAGCATGGACATAAGAAGAGTGATTGAACTGAAGAGGGCACAGTCACTCCCCTCTCACTTTATCCTGTCACACAAGGGCAAAATGTGAGGAGGATAGAGAACCAAGTACCCTACTCTAAGCTCCTTGATTTAAGCATGGATAGATCCTGCAAGATAATGATAAAAGCCACTGTAAGCGCATAGAAAGCATCCTTTCTCACAAACCCTAAGAGTGGATTCTGCCCACCAATTTTTGCCTTCAATGTATCTTTTAAAATTCCTCCCTCACACACCAGCCACACCTGAATGCAACCTCACTAGTCACGGAGTGCTTCACATGCAAATGAAAAAGCATAATGTTTGCTGCATGGCCTGGTCTGTGCACATTGGCGCTCTGCTCCTGATGGAACAGCCTGTGTTGTTCTTATTAAATGTATAACAGTGCCAAGAATTGTGACGGGGCTGCGGAGTACAAACTAATTATCTCTAACAATTCTGCCTGCTTATTTCTCGCATGACTGGCCTGTATCTTCAGTAGAGCTGGTTCCATAGACGAGCTCAGCCTTAAGGGTTCTTGATTGGTTCAAAGATATTTTGTTGTTGTTGTTGTTGTTGTTGTTGTTGTCCATAAAGATGAAGAGGAAAAATATGGGCAGTTTTCCATTTTATAACACTGTGTCTGCATTTTCAGATTAATTACCAACTAAATATACTTCTTGAGTATCTTCTAGGTGAAGTGGCTGGAACATAAGACACAAAAGTGGAGGAATTGGACAAAGCAACCTATTAGTTTATAATTTAGGGAACAGGCTATATACCCATAACAATCTTCTTGCAAGGAGTGTAGTCATGATTCTTCTACATAATACAATGACACGAACTCCCGAGTCCCTATACAACTGGTTTACTGTCAATCATATCACCAAATTAATGAAGAGAAGATTCACATGATACATAGCTCAGTTCCTGATATATTAGAAGTCATGCAGTGCTTTGTACTACGTAGACACATCAATAAGCCATTTTGAGGGGATAAGAACCAAATGATTCAAGGATAGGGTTGCCAGCGTCCAGGTGGTAGCTGGAGATCACCCGGAATTACAACTGATCTCCAGGCAACAGAGACCAATTCCCTTGGAGAAAATGGATGCTCTGAAGGGTGAACTCTATGTCATTATACCCCACTGAGGCCCTTCCCCTCCCCAAACCCCGCCCTCTCCAGGCTCCACCAACAAAATCTCCAGGAATTTCCCAATTTGGTCCTAGCAACCCTATTCAAAGACACTCTTTTGAGGGACATTACTAGGAATGTCCAGTGATTCTAGATTAATAACGGGGTTGATTTGGCTTAAACTTTTGCTTCTGTGCTTCTTGTTCCACTTTCATTTAATGTAACAGTGTCACTCTAGACAGTCTGGGCCCGTGGCACCTGCCAGTGTTTCTACTGATGTCAGCTTGTTTCTTCTCCAAAGCAAGCAGCCTATCCTTGATCACCTCTGCTTCATTAGATAATGCTTCTGAAGATGCTAAGAGGCATTTTGGCTCTGTTGGGGAATGCCCTTTTGGAAATAGCTGCCCATTCATAATAGAAGGATGTTTGACTTGAAATTTACCAACATTTTGTCATTTGCACACCCTCCCTCCCTGGCAACCATTTTGTGTTTGGTCCTGCCTCCCATAGCAGCCATTTTGAGGCTGCATCCTCTAACATTTTACAAAGCCCCAGAAGTGCCCACAAGCTTAACAAGGCTGAGGATGAGCAACTATGAAAGCCTCAAAGATAGACTTGTACAAGTTCTGCTCTTTTCTGAATCACAGACTTGAGCTCTTTGTCTTGCTGTTACATTTATATACCTTAATTAGATATGGACAACCATATTTAATAAAATATGATGGGATCTCCATGTCATAAAGACATGACTGCAATCTTATCTGCACACTTATCTGGGAATAGACTTCCCATGTTCTTGCTGGAGACTCTTCCCTCTGCTGCTCAGCTGGACACTGAGAGAGAAAAAAGGAGAAAGTTTTTGAGTGGGCCGGAGGTTGAGGCAGTGACAACGACACTTTTGGTTGCATGAGAAATGACATCACTATGTCCTGGCAACCACATCTGGGAACTGCCTACATCTATTTATTTTATTTCATTTTCATTTTTATTTTATTCGGCTTATATCCTGCCCTTCCCGCAAGTGGGTTCAGGGCAGCTTCCAACAAGATATACAGTTAAAAATACAATAAAAACAGTATAACCACATTGATCCAAATAACATGAAAAAGTCCAGGTGCTTCCAAGCAAATCAGGCTACTGCAAAGTCACCATAAACCACAGGCACCGCCATGATGTAACTCCAGTGTGGCTGCAAAAGGAGGGCATGGTGGTCAGTAGGGGGACAAAATGCTGACCCCCCACTGGTGGAACTTCTCTGTCTTACAGGCCCTGCAGAGCTAAGAAAACGTAGGATTGATTTGCATTAACACTGTGTTTTAGTAATTAATGCAGAAGAGCTAAGAGTTCAGAATAAAGCAGGAGTAAGCAGTGTAGTCAGGATCTTTTAGGAGGCTCGTAGCTCTCCCCATCTTCAGCAAAATATTTATTTGAATCCAAGGAGCCCACGGTAGCTTGGAGTTCCTGATGCTGGGAGATGTTCCTTTGTAAAGCTGATTGGCTTATAAGGAGTCTGAGATGGTTGGTTGAAATTCCATCAGTGAGAGCTAATGAGTTGGAGATTGTTTTCCTGAATGGGTAATCTACCTCTATGCGGGGAGACATGGTGTCTGAAATCAGTGCTCTGTGGAGATGTGTGAGGGTGGGAAGGAATGCTTGCAGTTTGAATTTCAAAGAGAAAAGAGAGCTTGAGTCAGCTGCAGGTGAAACACCCTGATATTCAGGGACACTCTTTTGGAACCCAATGCTGCTTAGTGGTGATCCTCTCTGAATTGACAATCCGTCTGTTTTATGGTTAAGCAGTTGAACTAGGACTCTGGGGACCTGGGTTCAAATCCCCATGGAGCTATGAAGCTCATTGAGTGACTTTGGGCCTGTCTCTATTTCTGAGCTGAACATGCCTCACCATCTGACTTGCCATCCACCACTGACTGGGCTCAGATCTTCAGCAAGGTAGTTGCACTATGTGCCTTCTACTTATAACTTGGGGTACCCAATGAAGTCTTTAGGCTGAGAAGAAAAACATGCCTAAGGCTTCATGAAGAAATGGGGACTGGAATCCAGATCTCATTTAAGACAAATACTTCACTGACTGCTCCAGCATTCTTAAACTCTAATCTGTTGTCTAACACTGAATATAGAACACAGATGGAATCCTAGTAGATGGCACATGAGCAGAGTTTGTGGAAGAGTAAGGTGGTTTTTAGAACATTTTTAGAGGCATATGGTAAAGTTGGATTTTGCTGCTTGTCTTCCGCATACTATTGCTGGCATCTCTCACCATTACCGTCCTGTCAATAAATCATTTCCACATGGTAGCTGGGCTTATTTGTATCCTTTTGTCTTGAACGACTCTTTTGGGAGAATTAAATTAATCCTCTGTAAAACTGTTCATTATGTTATCTATACATCACATAAGGTGGGTTGTAAATGGGAGAAGCTAGTGAAAGGAAAGAAGAAAGGAAGAAATCTAATAGTGCTAGACATAATGAACATTTTTGTGGAGGACTATATCAAATCAAGAAGAAAGTGATCAAGATCTGAGGGAAGAGGCCATACTTAATTGGCGCTCTTGACTGTACTTCATATTGTGCTTCAAATATACAGAAATGGGGAGATGAACCCAAAAGATGCTGATTTGAAAGTATACCATGCACAGAAAAAAGGAAGTCCTAAGTTCTTAACCCTATTCCATACTTTCATATTCCTTTCATATGATTCCTTTCTCTGTCAGTCAGGGTTAAACAGGAAAAAAATCCACTTTTATTTACAAGATGTATAACACAGGAGTGAATCAAAAAGAGTCCAGTAGCACCTTTAAGACTAACCAATTTTATTGTAGCATAAGCTTTCGAGAATCAAGTTCTCTTTGTCAGATGCATGGTACAGAAACTGGTACCATGCATCTGACGAAGAGAACTTGATTCTCGAAAGCTTATGCTACAATAAAATTGGTTAGTCTTAAAGGTGCTACTGGACTCTTTTTGATTTTGCTACCACAGACTAACACGGCTAACTCCTCCTCAGAAGTGAATGATTCAAACATATAGATACATAAGTGGGGGACCCACAAGGATGTGTGTGGGGCATCTCATTTTCCTCTCCCTGACCATGTCCTCTATCCCTTCCCTGCCCCCTCCAGCATTTCCCACTTTTCCTGCTTCCTTCTTTCCTTCCCATCCACATTTGTCTGCCCCGCAGTCTTCAGCTTCCCCTCCTCCCCCTCCAGCAGCATCTAATCTATGGTCCAGTTGTGTGGTGCTAGCTGAACTGGGCCCACTTGCATAGTGGGGGTCCTGCAAGGGTTTGTGGAAGGTACTTTACTTTTCCCTGTATCCCCTTCCCCTCTTTATTTCCCCTTTCCCTCCTCCTGGCAGCCTCCATATGCTCACCTTTCCCTATGTCCTTTTCCGTCAAACCATTTAAGCAACTGATCTTTTAACTGCCTCTCATCTTCACCCAGTGAGCTTCCACAGCAGAGTGGTGATTTCAACCTGTGTCTCCCTGATCCTGCTACGAAAGCTAACCTCTACACTACACTGGCTTTTTCAGTGTGGGGGGCTGCTGTTGAACATAGCAAGCAGCTAGACCTAAGTGAGTCATGCAAGTCATGTGGTATCAAGTTACCCGGTGGATGCTTCTGGCCCTGGTCCCAATGATTCTTTCCTCAAAGGACAAAACAGCCCTGGAAAAGGCCCCGCCCTGTCCCCTGCATTTAATGATGGAAAACATGCCTAGAATACTGGCTGAACTGTTATGGTTGCCCAGAAACAGCAGGTATATGGTTAAAGCTGCAGGGACTCCTTTTATGATTTTAGGTTTTTTAAACCTCTCAGTGTAATTTTTGTAGATTTCAGATTTTTCTGCAAATCCTGGACATTTCCCAGATGTGTAGGAGGATCTATCTTATCTGTCCATGACTCCAATCTCTGTAGTATCTATAGATTAGTGCCACTTGTCCTTTAGTATATAAGATTATTCTTCAGATGTGAACTTCTCATAACTAGTGGATGGTTATAATATAGTAGAGCAGGTGTCAGCTGCCAGCTATTTTTCTGCTGCTTTCCTCAGCAGCCTCCAAATCCTTTTCTCTTCCTCACTAACTGTCCTAAAGGATTTTTAACTATCCCAGACCCCTGTATTCCATTAGCTTTCATTGACTGTTCACTGGGAGATGCAGAGCTGGAACTGTTCACAACTAGACACGGGCATGAATGGGGAAAAAAACCCGAACAGGCTGTTCAGTGTTCATTTCCGACGATGAACACGAACAAACGAACGGAACCGAACATGTCCCGTTAATGAACGTGTTTGGTGTTCGGTGTTCATCGGCGCCAGAGCAGCCCCGTTAGCACTTAAAGAGCCCATATTCACAGGAAATGTGCAGCAGGCTCTTCTCCAGCCATCATCCAAGCTTGATCAAGATTGCAGTATGGATCTTGGAGTCATATATTCCCAAATTCAATGCCCCCAGGAAACTGCCATTCAACACAAGCGGAGACACCCTCTCCAGTTCAGTTCACTTTGGCCCTGTGCAGTGGACCTGAAGGCGGGCCACCTCCTCTCTCGGGGATGTGGGGTCTGGCCGCTGGCCGGCAGCACCCCCCATGTGCCCACCTGCCAGGCCTATGTGCGGGCAGACACTTAACTGCTTACGTAGCAATGTGGTTGATGACTGCGGCCGCCGGGCCTGGTGGGCATGGGGAGGTGGTGGTGGGCCGCCTCCCCTCAGGGGGGTCTGGACGCTAATTGGCGGCACCCCCCATGTGCTTGCCTGCCAGGCCTCTGAGTTGGAGGCGGACAGATTATCCGCTTGTGCAGCAAGGTGGGTGAGGACTGTGGCCACCAGGCCTGGCGGGCGTGGGGAGGCGGTGGCATACCACCTCCCTTCAGGGGGCGGGGGGTCTGGCCACTAACCTGTGGCACCCTCCATGTGCCTGCCCACCAGACCTTAGGGTCGGAGGCCTACAGATTATCCGCTCATGCAGCAAGGTGGGTGAGGTCTGCGGCTGCCAGGCCTGGCAGGCATGGGGCAGTGGTGGTGTGCCGCCTCCCCTCAGGGGGCAGGGGGTCTGGCTGCTCGCCGGTGGCAACCCCCATGTGCCTGCCTGCCAGGACTCTGGGTCAGAGGCAGACAGATTATCTGCTTATGCAGCAAGGTGGTTGATGACTGTGGCCGCTGGGTGGTTAAGCAGAGGGAGACCAAGGGGTTCTGGCTGCGGCGATGAGCTGCACCTGAAAGATTCTGCGAGTAGGCCTGGAAGACCATGATCCATCAGTGGCTGCTGGCATGAACTACGTCCCTGCCATCATGGAAAGGAGAGGACGGGGTGGTCCAAGTGGTGGGGAAGGGACTTGTGACAGTACCCTAGAGGGAGAGGAGGAAAGAGGGACCACAAAGTGGTCCAGGTGGGAGACGGGGACCAAGGGGCTCCGGGCGTGGTGACAAGCCACACCTGGAAGATCCTGCGAGGGGGAAAGGAAGACCCCAAATCAGCAGCTGCAGGCATCACCCAGCTCCCTGCCATCATGGAAAGGAGGGGACAGGCCGGTGCAAGTGGTGAGGAAGGGACTCGTGTCGTGGCAGTACCTGAGAGGGAGAAAGAGGGAGAAAGAGGGAACACGAAGTGGTCAGGGTGGGAGAAGGGGACCAAGGGCTTCCAGCCACGGTGACAAGCTATATCTGGAAGATCCTGTGACAGGGCTTGGAAGTCCCATTCCATCAGTGGCTGCAGGCATCAACCACCTCCCTGCAGTCACGGAAAGGAAGGGACGTGGTGGTGCAATTAGTGGGGAAGGGACTCATGGCAGTACCTGAGAGGGAGTGGTATGGACCGTGAACTGGAAAGCTTCCAAGCGAGAGGTAGTTGGGAGGGGTCAGAGTGGTCCCAGAGAGGGAGTGGAAGAAATAGGGCAGTGGCAGCAGCTGCCATCGCCCACCTTCCTGCCTTTGCAGAAAGGACGGGAGTCGTGGGACACATTCCCACCTGGCTCAAAGGGGTCCAGTCAGTCCCGCTGACAGGGGACCCCCAATGTTGTGCAACCATGCTGTATCCCTATACGATACAATCGGCTGCACAATCACAGCCTAGCTGTCCCTCATGTCAAAGGAGGGAGCAGTAACAGGATAGTCCCTCGTGAAGCAGTGGCTGACATGAACCGCCATCCTGCCTTCACGGAAAGAAGGGGATGAGCAGGACAGGAGAGGTTGTTTGTAAGGGTCAGAGTGGTTCCACAGAGGGAGAGGGAGAAAGAGGGATCAGCAGCCTCAAGAAATGAGGGGGGGCAGAGTGGTTCCACACTGCTCCGAGACACCTCACCTGTGCAGGCAGTACGGGCACTACTCATAACAGTTTGGGCAGCACCGCCAGACACCAACCACCTTCCTGCCTTCGCAGAAAGGAGGGGATAGACGGGACAGGAGACTTTGCTTGGATGAGTCAGAGTGGTTCCAGATAGGGAGAGAAAGAAATGGGGCAGCAGCAGCAGCTGACATCGGCCACCTTCCTGCCTTTGCGGGAAGAACATGAGTCAAGTCCCCCTTGCTCAAAGGGTACAGCGTTTGCAATGGATAGGGCCACCAGTGGCGCAACTACATGTGAAATAGCTCCTGAGCTGTAGCACAAGTGCCCAAAGGAGGCTGCCTCCAGCATCACCCACTTGCCTGGCTTCGCAGAAAGGAGGTGTCATGATGATCTGGCTGTGCCAGGAAGGCCTAGCAAGGCCTTAAAAGGCTGTTAGCAGTGGGAGTGGGCCCAGCTAAACCTGACCCAAACATGACAGCCCTCATTCAAGATACCCACAGGACTCAGGCAAGGGTGTGTGGTGATGGCACAGAGAACCAAGGGGCAAGATGCTTTTAGTAGCCTGCGGAAGCCCACACACTCCACGATGGATATGGACAAGCCATGTAGGGCAATCGTCTCTGCCAAGACGCCAAGGCCCGCCTCCTGAGCACTCAACCTCGCCGTTCTAAGTGGTGCTGTCCCAGCCCCCGAGGGGAAAACATTCGCAAGCACAGCTTGCCTGAGTGCTCTGCTCCCACCAGCGGCACTCTCAGGGCAAGAATTCTTGCTTGGGGTGGATTCCGGTGACCGTCCCACTGATCCCTGCTCAGAAGAGTTGGTCACCCCTTTCTCCCCCCAATGGATGTTTCACTGGACGGAGACCACAGGCTCGGGTGGTACATCTTCAGGTGCAAAATCAGGGCTGTCAATGACAGGTGCTTCAAGTTTTTGCCCCTGCGCACTAGGACATCACAGGCACAGCACTGCACCACATGGGGGTCATTAGGAAGGGCCCAAAAGTGCCTCCATATGGAGGCATTGAAACATGGACCACTAACTGTCCCAGGGGAAGGAAGATGAATGGTTACAGGCTGTACTGCAGAGCTGGCCACGGACGATGGAGTGAGGGGTGGACTGCAGGTGGGGACACCACTGAGAGTTTGTGATGGGGATGGGAGGGACATTTCATAAAACCCAAACCATTCCTCCAGGGATCCGTCACCCACCACCTCATCAAAATGTTGAGAGAGATCCTCTCCCCCCAGCGGAAAAACCTCTTTGGCCTCCTCCAAAGCCCCCACAGGTGAATCTGGGGGAGTGGGAGTACTCTCTGCTGCCCCCGAGCCACACCCAGTTCTGCTTCCCAAAAGTAAACCAGGAGGACTGCCTTTGCACTTCACCCCACGACCACCCATGGTGGCCACCACAACATGAAGACTCATTGTGCCTCCAAACTATAAATGAGGACAGAAAAGGAGAGAACACTGTGAGCCCTCAGCCAAGGTTCCCACAGAGCTTAGTCCCAGGGCCTGGCAGCAGCCCTGGAACCAGAGGCTGGGGCTAGAGCCCTAGCCCAACAGCACTCCCAGCAGCCTGATCAGATCACGCACTGATACTGAGAATAATAATAGTCAAGGTGAGCCCTCAGTGGAGGTGCCCACTGAGCTTGTCTCCAGAGCCTGGCAGCAGCCCTGGAACCAGAGGCTGGGGCTAGAGCCCTAGCCCAGCACACATACAAGCCTGACAAGATGAGGTACTGATACTGATAATAATAATAATAGACAGGGTGAGCCCTCAGCCAAGATGCCCACTGAGCTTGGCCCCAGGGCCTGGCAGCAGCCCTGGAACTGGAGGCTGAGGCTAGAGCCCTAGCCCAGCACACCCACAAGCCTGACCAGATCAGGCACTAATAATAATGTGATCCCTCAGCCAAGGAGCCCACTGAGCTTGGCCCCAGGGCCTGGAAGCAACCCTGGACCCTGAGGCTGAGGCTAGAGCCCTAACCCAGCACACCCACAAGCCTGACCACAAGATCAGGCACTGATACTAATTATAGTAATAGTCATGGTGAGCCCTTAGCTGAGATGCCCACTGAGCTTGGCCCCAGGGCCTGGCAGCAGGCCTGGAACCAGAGGCTGAGGCCAGAGCCCAAGCCCAGCACACCCATAAGCCTGACCACCAGATCAAGCACTAATAATAATAATAATCAATGTGAGCCCTCAGCCGAGGTGCCCACTGAGCTTGGCTCCAGGGTCTGGCAGCAGCCCTGGAACCAGAGGGGACAGCTCCCTATCCCTCCCATCACACACAGAAAAAAGCCCAGCTCTAATGCACTCTCCCTCCCTCCCTCTCTCTCTCTCCCAAAATGCTATCAAAAGCTCTGTCCCACTCCACTGCTTGCTGAAAGTGAAAGCCAGAACTGGGAGCGCAGTGCCCTTATATAAGCAGGGGTCTGATTGAGAAATGCAGGAGGTCTGTGGTTGGCAGTCAGAACTGCCTAACAGGATTTGCAGGGATGAGATTGGAGTTCCCATGGCCACAGAACACCCCTCTCCTCCCTCCCTCCCCCCTGGTGTCTTCTCCCATGTTACCAATTGTATCCAATTTGCAGCTCCTGTTACCAGAACTGCTCTTATTAAAGGGGGAAATTAGCTTTAGCAGTCTGTAACTTAAAATTAGCGCGGATCTTAACCTATGTTTACGGAGGTCCCGATCCCAGACACTCTAGTGAAAAAGAGGCAGACTACAAATAGGTTCAATCATGTGTATTTGCTAACAATGTGGCGTAAGCCTAAACTTGCACAAGCATACAAGAGAACATACAAGATCTAAGAAATACAGAGTAGGAAATACAGAGAATTTCGCATTAGCTGGTTCCCAACGATGGTAGGGGGAATACTCACTTATCCTGAAGCGAAGCAGAGACACAACAGCGAGGTGGCCCAATGCCAGCACTGAGACCACAGACGGACAGCAAGGGATTCTGGATAGGATGGCACGCGCACCATGTGGTCTGAGGGACCGGCTTAAATACCCCAAAACGTACCCTGGGGCTGGTGCTGTACTTGGTGGTTCTCACAGATTAAGACAAAGGTTCTAATGGGTTACTGAATGGCTTGGATGGGCCACTTTGGTAATCTGATTGTGATAAGTGACACCTCAGGAAGAGGGGACAAAAGAGGGAGGGGGAAATCCGAGTGGGCTGAATGGATGTTCCAGCGGACAGGGCTTGTCCTGATGTCATCAGCTCTGGAATGCGGAGGTTTCTTTGAGATGCATTCTCTAAGTGCTTGGGATGGTCGGCACTTGGTTCCTTCTCCGGGGCGGCTCCTAAGATATGCAGAGCGGGGCGAGGTACTCTCGCTGCGGACGTGGTGTGCCCGCTTCGCCGAAATGGCTTCCCAAAGCAGGCTTCTTCCCTGGGTCTTCTGGCTGCCTAAGAACATGGATGCCGGCTGGGCATAGCTGGGGCTGGATAGCAGGCTGCCCGGTAGCGAGGGCAAGCTCGGGGACCGACCCGCAGGAGTCTCCAGGCGGGAACTGACCAGGGAGCGCCTAGCCAGGCTCGCTGGAGGTTTCCCCGGCAGGCGCCCGGCTGCTAGCAGCGGCTTGGGCCCATATGAGGCAGGCTTCCATGGAGGCAGGGGAAACAGCACACAAAACACAGTCCAAAGCAGGGAACAGGCACGGTCCGTGGTAGATGGCAATGCAGGCACGGGGCACACTTGTAATAAAGTCCAAACACACACTGGGAAGTCCAGATACCGGTCAGGGCAGGGCTGCCCAGAAAGAGAGTCCTTTGTGCAGTTATCCAAACATGGAGTCAGGGAACTACACAGTCTATTGCAGCAGCAATGTAATTAACACGCAGGCAGGAAACTGACACGTGTACCCAAATACACACGTGCAGGGCAATCTTTGGTGTAGCAGTAAAGCAGCAACGCAGGAAACTTTAACACAGTTCATGGCAGGCCTTAAAGCAGGAGAGGGGGCCTACTTGGCAACACTCCACACTTGGAAGAAAGACCTGCCCATCAAGCTAAGTTGGGCTTTGATTGGGGTATCCAGGGTGACAGAGGGAGTGCAGACAGAGTTCAGGCACTCCCTCCCTCCATTGCCGAGGCAATTGATTGAAGGCGCCTGAGTGTCTCATTTCCCGAACGGAGGCCGAGTGCAACGAACGAGGCTTGAGACGACCACCTGTTTGGCTGGAGTGGCGCATCACGAACAGCCTGTTTGCGAGCAGCCGAGTGGCTTGTTTGTTGTTTTTTTCCCATTCGTAATCCTTAATGTGCCCATGTCTATTCACAATGCCCACCTCCATATTTTCATGTTTGGGTGCTTACCATTGGCGGCAGCAGCAGGAATCTTGTTTTTCTTTGATTCTCCTGATTTCCTGGGTAATGGCATTTCTCCCTCCCTTGAACTGCAGTTCCCGAGAACATGAATAAATTTGAATGTTTGCTAAATATTGTGGGGAAAATCCTGACACTTAGGAGTTGCTGCCACCTGCTTGTCCCATTTAATAAATGTTTAATGAGATGTTATTTACTTCCATGTTGTAAAAAAAATCCTTCAGCTGCCCATTTCCATATATCGAGCCTCTATTAAAGGATCAGGATATATTTCTCCAGACCTGTTGGCAACTCCATGACATTGTTTTGATGTCCCACAGCCTTTTTTCTGCACTCCACATCCCTTTGCAGACCTCCATGCCTTCAGAATTGTCTCTTCAGATGTTGCTTGAGGAAAAATAACTTGGCTTGTTTTTATTCCTCCTCAAATGACCCTGTTGTTGATTCAGTGAGTGACATTGATAGATGGGGCTTCTTGCCCTTCTAGCTGGAGGAGCTGCTATGATGCAATACCGGGAGGAAAGGGGAATGTTGTCACAGCCAATGCTTTAGAGGTCAGAGAGAAAAATCGAGCGGGGAGAGAAACAGTAGAGACTTTGCCTGACAAACATGTCACTTGCTCAGCACAAACTATGGTTTTTACTGCATCCCATTGTCTGTCAGCCCAGTCTGAGAGCTGCCAATAACTCCCCCAGAATTCAGTTCTTAATAAAAATTACTATCTGCTATCTATAAGGAAACTGGATGGGTATAGCCACAGCTTGGTGAACTCCAAATCTTGAACTGATTCCAGAGCTCTGGTCCCAGTGCTTAGACCTGTGATATTGTCCCTTTCTTATTGTTTAAAAATATGTCCAGGTTTTCCAGGTCATTATTTTTCCAGATCTCAGGCTGTCGGAGACCCGCCCCAGTGGCGCGCTCTGCCCGCAGATGATCCCTCCTTCTCCTCCGAGGGGCTGGAAGAGCAAGCGCGAGACGCACCCGCAGCCCCTGAAGCTCCAGACAGCAATCAGCAACCCGGCCCCTCAGCGCAGGATAGTGGAGGTGAGGAGGCGCGCAGAGAGGAGGTGGAACCAGCGCCTCAGAAGACCAAGCCCGGCGAGCCAGCAGCGAGGTGGAAGGCTCATGCACGCGAGACGTGGGAACGAAGGAGGAGCGCATGGCTGCAGGCACAGCGGCGGGTGGGGTTGACCGCCAAAGACGAGGCAGAGTAATCAGGCGAAGGCGAGACACCTGGCCCTCTTATGCCGCCCTGACCTTATAAGCAGAACACTAGGCAGATCCCAGCATGGGAGCAACTTTGTTCACACTCCTTGCACCCGGTGGCTCACCTCATATCCTGCCTTGCTCGGAAGGATTTCCTGCAACCTGACCTCGGCTCCATCCCCGACCACCCCTTGCCTGTCTCCGTTTGTAACGTACTCTCCGGCTCTCAGACCACGGTACGGCTCCTTGACTCTCCCCTGCTCGTGCCCCTGACGGACAGACTCCCCGGCTCGTGACCTTGGCGTGTTCTGGACTCCCGCTTGCAGCCCGACGCTCAGCTCAGCCCTCGCCTCACTGGGAGTCCTTGCCCTGACCATGACACAGGCAAAGGTCTTTCCCTGCTTTTCTATCAGAAGTCCTTTTTAGCTGGAGATGCTGGGATCAGCTAATATGAGAGCTAAGATCCTTCACACACAGAAAGCACAGTTGCTGAAAGAGAGGTAATCATATGACATGACTAAATGATCTTCTTCTATGATGAGTCCAAATGTATAACCAATTATATTATTTCTAATTTTAGGAGAAGGATGTAAGCAGAAAGTGAGAAAAATAAGAGGTTTTCCTTTTGAAATTTCATAGCACAATGATAGATCATAACAAGCATATGAAGAAAATGGGGGTGGGGGGCAACAGAGACTAGTCTATATAGAACTGCACTGATCTGGAGGGAGAGGGGAGGGCTTCATACCATCCTTACTCGGAAGATAATGCTGATGTAGTTACATAGAAGGTGTAAACATGGCTGTGAACTGCAGAGATTAGCAATAACAGTTAAGCTAAATTTAGGGGGTTTGGAATACTCAAGCAAAGTTGATTATTAATAAAGATCAGTGGTTTAAGCAACAAGGCTTAAGAATACATATCCTGGTGCCTGTAAAAGACAAGCCTAGGGGTGCAGCCCTATTGGGGTTGCTAGGTCTCCTGTGCTCCTGGCAAGTTCCCTGTTGCGGGCCTGGGCCCGCATGATGACATCACTTCCGGGAAGTAATGTCATCGCACAGGGTGTGGATACCCCTGGATTGGGCTGCTGCAGAGCATGGCCGTGCTCCTGTGCACCGCAGCGGGCAGATTTGGGCCCTGTCTGGGCTGATTTGGGCCCGAATTGGCCCAGATTGGGCTGCTGCAGAGCTCAGGAGTAGAGATGGGCACGATCGGAATCATGATGTGAAAAAAAAACCGATAATGGCATTTGGGGACTCAGCTAATCGGTTCCGTCCACGGTGACTGATCCAGCGATCCAAACCGCCCCTTGTCCTGAGGAAAGGCAAAAGGCAGTGTGGGTGGCTGGGAGGCCGCCCGTGCCATTCGTCTTTCCCCAGGACAAGGGGCATGCAGGCAAGCCGGCTGCCCCTTGTCTTGCAGGGCAGGTGAATGGCGCGGGCAGCCTCCGAGCCACTCGTGCTGCCGCCAGCTCCGCAGCGCACCGGGACAGCCAGCTTGCTGCATGGGCGGGGGGGGGGGGGGGTCGGCGGCCCAGGAGTGCGTGCGTGCAAGAGCCTGACTACGGTTTCCCTGGGTGCTTGCAACCCTAGATCTGGCCCTGGTGTGAATGTCCCCTCCCTGAGGGGAGGCGGCTCGTTGCCGGGTTAAAAATCCCCCCCTTCTGCTCTAAGTGTGTGTGTGTGTGTGTGTGAACGTCCCCTCCGTCCCTGAGGGGAGGCGGCTCATCGCTGCCTCCCCGTGCTCACCGGGCCTGGCGGCCGCTGCCACCAACCAGCATTCCGATATCGCTGGAAACAGCGGGGCACCTCCCGCTTTGGCTTCCCCGATTCCCGATCAGAAACGGGACTTGATCGGTTAGAATCGGTGACCTGGGTTTGGCGGCAGCTCGGATCCATGAACAGCTTGATCGGTATTTTTTTTTTATCGTGCCCACCTCTACTCAGGAGTGTGCCCACACTCTGCAGTGGCCCGATTTGGGCCCAATTCGGGCCAATTCTGGACTGGATTGGGCCTGCGGGAGCACACTGGAAGGCCCATGCCTCCTCCACTGTCCAGGTAAGTGGTCGCGGGGGTGGAGGGTGGGAGCAGGGGATCCCCCACCCCCAGCGGGGGACTCGCAACACTAAATCCTGTGCACAATTACCTGGGAATAAGCACCCTAGTAGGGACTCTGAACATAAGAACATAAGAGGAACCTTGCTGGAGCAGATCAAGGGCCCATCTAATGCCGCATCATGTTTCACACTGCAGCCAAACAGTGGTTTTAGAGGGCCAACAAATGGCAGAGAGGCCAAAGCCTTCCCCTTGCATTCAGAGGTTTAGACTTGGGATTCTTTTAGCCATTATGGATAGCAGCCATTGATGGACTTATCCTCTATGCATTTATCTTATCTCACACTCTTTTAACATTGTCCTCAGTAAATGTTGAAACAGCATGACAACCATCTTCACCATTTCATTTTGAATATTCTTTTCATTCTAGAATATGACTGACTGGGCGGGGAGGGGGGGCATGGCTGATATGTTTGAGGACGTGCAGGAAGTGCTGGGCAGAGGCATGCAGAAGAGTACTTCCTAGATCCTTCTCAGAAGTGCTAGACAAAGCTTCCATCAGATCTGACTTATCTTAAGCAGCAGGCAACAGAGATTCATAATAGAAAGCCTTAGGCTGACATACCTACTTGAGAGCCTTTTGAAGGCCTTGCTGAATTAGGAAACAATGGAGAAGTCGGGAGTGATGTTTATCTAACTTTCCCAGAACATAACAAAGAAAGGAAAAGAAGACTGATCAGCAAAGTTAGTGCCTGTGACAGGAAGGGAAAGCACATGGAATGGATTAAACAGTGGGCCTTAGTGACTGATAGGACAGATGGGATATCAGCAGAAAATAACAGAAGAGTGTGCTAAAACTATTGCAGGACTGAGGGCTGCTTTTTATGTTTTTTATGGCTATAAATGAACAAAGGAATAAAATTATTACATTGGGCTGGTGTTTACAGATGGGCGATTCAAGACAATTCAAGCTTTGGATCAGTATGCCCCAGTCTACATCAGTTCAAATGTGTCATGAGGCATTACTGGTGAGCTAAAAGAAGCCAGCCAATCAGGAGAGGGCAGCAGGAGGCTATGCATTTAAGTGTGCACTCTCTTCAGCCAGCATTTTGCTGCTGGAACTGACCCACTCTCCCTCCGAAGGTACAGCATAGGACTAGCTGGTTGCCATTGTGGGACCAGGCAGGAATTTTGGAGGGTTGCTCAGCACTATCTGCGGAACAGAGAGGTCGACTCAATAGCCCTAGTAAACAGAATACTGATCAGTCCACAACTAATTGGCAGGAATAGGGCACGTAGCTCAGGATAGGGAGACATCATGGTGATGGGTGTGTGTGTCTAGAACAGACTATTGCATGTTGTGCAGCTGGGTGGTGCAGTGATGGAGCACCCTGGGTACTGAGCAGCCAGTTTGATGTAGTGGTCAAGAGTGGCGGGACTCTAAGCTGGAGAGTCGGGTTTGATTCCCCACTCCCCCACTTGAAGCCAGCTGGGTGACCATGGCTCAGGCACAGCTTCTCGGAGCTTTCTCAGCTCCACCCACTTCACAGGGTGATTGTTCTGAGGACACACATTGTAAACCACTCTGAGTGTGGCATTAAGTTGTCCTGAAGGGAGGTATATAAATTAAATAACATCATCATCATCATCATCTCTCAAATCTGGAAGGTTCCTTGCAGCCTGTCAGGGGAAGTGGATGAAAATGAGCACGTCTTGGCCAAAGATGGCTGTGCAGGCTGGGATCAACAAGGCTGGTGAAACCACTAGCCACATCCGATGGGTATTCAGAGAGTTTGCCTAGTGCAGCCTGCCCTCAAATGTTTAGCTTATGCAAATAAGCAATGTTGTAGATCACCTATGTAAATAAATTTAAATAAATAAAGAACAGTTGGATCCACATACAGTTTTCTTGTGTCTTATTGTCTCATGTCATATTTCTGGGGTGCCAAATAAGCTTGGAAAAAATGGAAGACGTAGGTCTGCTCTAACAAAGCAACATGGAAAGGGAAAGCCAGAACTGTCAACTAATGGGAAGATGTCATGGTAGAATTTTGTAAGGCTGCTAACACTAATGATCATCCATATTATTATTTTTTTGCCATTAACTCACAGCTGACTTATGGTGACCACTCATGGGGTTTTCAAGGCAAGGTCATTGCCTGCCTCTGTGCAGCAACCTTAGTCTTCCTTGGAAGTCTCTCATCCAAGTACTAACCACTATTGCCTAGCTACTGAAATCTGCTTACACCAATGACCTTATGTTGCCCCCCCCCAAATAAATAAAAGGAAGACACAAGGTTTTGGGTATAAATAAGGGCCATTTTATTAATTAAACATAACACAACCTGTCATTGCGGCAAGGGCTCTAACTGCGGTACAGGTCAAGCCCTGGGGTCCACCTGGACCTCTGCCTTGACCTGCCTGGGTGAGCCCCTGCTGCCCTGGGGGTGTTCCATCCAATGGATGGCTGGGACCTGGCAGCCAGGCAAGTGGTTCCCCCTGTAAAGCTCCAACCTCAAAGCCATGGAGCCTGGGGGTAGCCTTGTCCAGGGTCCCCACCAGGCAGTCTGCCCTCACAGCTGGCAGCCATACAGCCTCACCAACTGCTCCAAGCAGACCCCAATTCCCTCCTAATGTGAATGTGCCAAGGGGGTCACCAGCCTGCACTTTTGATCCTATCCTACCAATGCTAGGGCCAAGCCTCTGCTTAGGCCCCTGCACCCCACAGATGGCTTATAGCCAACCTAAGCCCTTGCCACAAATCACTCAGGAATATGTTATTGCCTGCTACCAATAAATAGACAGGTATAGGTCAGCCCTTTCTGCCCTTATATTAGAATGTGGTAAGTTGGCCCGATGCCTTGCCTTCTCGATCCCTGCAGGGTCCAAGGTTTCCTGCCATTCCCGGCACGGAAGTATCACAAACCAAATGATCAGGGTACCGGGCCATTGCTCCTGAATAAAGCGCAAATGCACCTCATCCTGTAAAGAGAGGGCCTTACCCTTTACCAGACCGAGATCGTTACCACCCAGATGGATCACAAGAATATCCGGCTATGGACCACTCTATCCTTCGAAGAGCAAGCATAACAGACCCGGTCATCTCAATCCCCACTGGCCCTGCCACTCAAGTGTGGCCCACTGACCAAGGCTGAGCTGGGACCCGATCGAAATCTTCTTCACCTGGTGAGCTGCCCAAAAGATCATACTGTGGCCGCAGATGAGGACACTCATCCTCATCCTCCCCTGTCGGACCACAGCCCCTGAAAAGAAATTAAAGTTAATGGGTGCTCTGAAAACTGTCCAAAGGCTGTACATACGACCAGAAGGCCCCAGATCTCCAATGCCCCACCTTCTGAATGACTGGCCTAGGGTATCCCATAGCTGCCATCGTGGAGGCAGCACCAATATGGAAAGAATGCGTGCCAAACCTCACACCAGCCAACCCCAATTCGGCAAGGGCCTTACCTGTAATGGCCCCAAACTGATATTTCAACAGTGGGGTACTGTCCCTGTGTTGGAACAGTGGCCCATTGCCCTCTCCCCATTCAACTACACATTGTCACAGGGCCTTGACTGGGCACAAGCCCAGCTCACCACACAGGTCCAGCCGAATCACAGACCCCTTGCTGAGCTGGTCAGTTTTTGACTGGCGTACAGTGAGGGCCACAGAAACACCTACAAATGAAAAATTTCAGTGGAATCCTAGAACGTCACCATAACATGATGATGCTACTTCTGGGTTTGTGCCAGAAGTGACATTGCACCATTGGGATGGCAGCAATCTCCGCCTCCTGTCTCCTTCATAGCAGCTTGAATATTCCTTTCATTTTGCTTTCAGGATACTCATTCTGAAGTTAATTTAAATGTGTAATTGACAAAGAGTTTTGTTCCTGTTTGCTATGAAAATCTTTGACTATTTGAACCTACTGGATTAATCAAGTTCCAATACAGGTACTGCAAGAAGATATTGCACCAGACTCGCGGACCAAGACAATGGACAGGGCTATTCATTGCCATCTATATTGCTAGGGGGATGGGAGTGTGCATCATCATTGAAACCACATGGGGTAGTGAATTGGGGAACTGGCTGCCTGTCTGGTGAAATCCCTGGAAAGAGGAGAGGGGCCTTATGTGGATCTGGGTTAGGCAGGGCTCTCTGCCTGATAATTAGGGACTAGGCAGGTGGTGAATAGTGACTGCCCTATAGTCCAGAACCTGGAAGAGATGTTTAAAGTGAGTGGTAGTGGAACTGAGGGTCACAAGGTGTTACCCTAGTGTTGTTTTGGAATATTTATAACATGGTACATGAAAATTCCATTATCTGTTGAGAATGATGGTGCAGATTGATTGAAACTGCACCCTAGTTTACCAAAAAGACAGCACTGAAGTGCCATGGAGGAGGAACATTGAAGCTCCTTTCTTCTGCCATGCAAATAACCACTGGTGGACTAGGATCTGGGAAAATGAGGTTAGAATCTCCACTCTGCCATGGAAGTTTCCTGGATGACCTTGGACAAGTCACCCACTCTCAGCCTAACCTACCTCACAAGATTCTTTTGGGGATAAAATGGAAGAGAGGAGAATTATGTAAGACACCTTGGATCCCAACTGGGGAGAAGGGTGGAGTATAAAACAAACAAACAGACCTTGCATTTGAGCTGAGCCTCCACTGAAGTGGCAGACTGAGTGGAAGTCTACTTTATGCAATTTATCCTCCCCTTGGACTTTGAGGGGAATAAATTAAATGGGCAGCATCCCCCACATGACCAGCCTCAACAGAAGCTTTGTCTTCCTCTTCTCCCTTTGAGAATATATGGACTTCACTGTAGGCTACTTTTGGACCTCAAAAAGGAGACTTCAGCACTGGTTAGCATCCCAACGGTAGAGAATGCACATTGGCCTCCGGGTTGTTAACTTGGCAACATTTTTTTAGCAACATTTTTAAAGAGAAGGCTGATGTTTATTTAAAAACTACTTGCCATTATAATGGACAATGAATGTGTGAAGCAGACAGTGAATTTCAGTGCTGAAGAAGCTCTATGCACTGGTCTTTGGTGGATGCAAGCTACCCAGTTTATTGGTGGGCAAGATTTGGCTCAGCTAAAATATTGTTCTAGGAGCCCAGTGGCACAGTGTGGTGAGCTGCAGTATTGCAGCCCAAGCTCTGCTCAGACCTGAGTTCAATCCTGGCAGAAGCCGGGTTCAGGTAGCCATCTCAAGGTTGACTCAGCCTTCCACCCTTCCAAGGTTGGTAAAATGAGTACCCAGTTTCCTGGAGGTAAAGTGTAGATGACTGGAGAAGGCAATGGCAAACCACCCCATAACAAAAAGTCTGCCAAGAAAACGTCGTGATGCGACGTCCCCCCATGGGTCAGTAATGACTCGGTGCTTGCACAGGGGACTACCTTTACCTTACCTTAAAATATTGTTCCAAAAGTAATACTTTTCCTCATGATAGCTATAATGAGGGAGAAAGGTACATCAAGGACTCTTGAGGAAGGGTTAAATCTGTCCTAGTGACACGACTGAGCATCAGGCTAGTGTGGCTTCCCACCTGTACCGCAGTCAGTAGCCATTCATTTTTGTCCCACTGAACTATAGGAAATATAGGAACTATAGCAAATTGAGCCAGCTCACAGCAATTCAGCCATTCGCTACATCTGCATATTCCCATACTGTGTTCCATTGGTATGATACTAAAATGCACCAGAAACCAGGACACTGTCTTTTATCTATGTTATATAATAAATTGAAATGTACAGCCATAAAATGAGCAAAAAATGTCAGCCAAGATATATTAATGGCAACTTGAAAGCATAGTACAGAATCTAGAGTATAACAAAATATGTACTTTTCCGTCAAGTGAAGCATAAATCAAGTCCAAATTATAGGCCAAATTATGTTTTTAAAAGTCCACTTGGGATTTCCACTCTTGTCATAGGTTTATTGCATTCATTTATGAGCATAACATTAAGCACAGGTTTCATCTTTGTTGTTTCAATGTTTCCCTTTAAGACACACACACACAGGCACTAGAAGGCAAAGCAGGGGCTCATTTTCCAAAGCAAAAACATAACATCCATTGGAACAAGCATTTTGGACAGTTGAACAATGAACACCTGCCGTGACCTTTGGCTTTTTGCTTGAGGGCAGATGTGGAGGTGATGGTCTGAAGTGTACTAGTTCTTGTCATGAAAAGAAGCACTAGCTCCAGTAACATAAATAATGCAATTGCATGATTTGCCACCCTCCATTTGGGTGATATCATAGACACTAATCATACCCATGTGCTCTGCAACACATTGGGAAGAATTTATTAGTGGCTTCTTAGCTAATTCATGTCTGAGTCATGTTTCTATTACACCACGATGAAGTCAGTGACATCATTCCCAGCTTGACTATCTATTCCTTAGGGAAAAATTCATTCCTTTGCTCATCTTGGCATTATAGCACCTTTGCTAATGAGTTTATCCAAGTCCTTCTAGTTATAAGCTCATTATGAGAATACCTGATAATAAGTGGATCAAAACAACAGGTCAAAATCCTCTCTGCAGCAGGCTTCAAATTTTGTTTGGGAACCCAGGATTCAGAAGCTTATAACAGGTTCCTCAATGAGAGTATCCTTGAAGGCTTTCCACCACTACTGAGCTTTTGGTCATACTCCTAGAGGAATGTACCCTTTCTCAAGCTGACAAACCTGTCTGTTGATGAGCCCCTAAATGTCGCCCATGAAATGCCTGAGCATTCCAGAGCACATTAGAACCATGGCAGTGAGTGTTCTTTATTTGGTGTAGTGGTTAAGAGTGCGGAACTCTAATCTGAAGAGCCAGGTTTGATTCCCCAGTCTTTCACTTGAAGCCAGCTGGGTGACCTTGGGCACGGCTCTCTGGAGCTCTCTCAGCCCCACCCACCTCACAGGGTGTTTGTTGTGGAGATAATAGTAACATACTTTGTAAACCGCTCTGAGTGGGCATTAAATTGTCCTGAAGGGTAGTATAAACATTGAATGTTGTTGTTATTGTTGTTATTGTTGTTATTGTTATTATTCATATAGAGTAACTCGTTCTTTAAGGTGCTACTGGACCCAAATCTTCCTCTTCTACTTCAGACCAAGATGGCTACCCATTTGAAATTCTTTTATCATGTATGTACCCTAGAAAGTTTCAATGGAAAGTGTATATTTGGGGGCAATATGGAGTGACAGCAGGGCTTTTCCTGGACACAGGAAGTACATACTTATGTACTTGTAACACCCCTATTCTCACAGCCAGGAACACTTCTTGAACCCTAATGCATATTATGTCCTATTAGGCAAGGTTGAAGGTTCTTCCATTTTTCTTTTCCATTTTTCTGTCCCCTCTATCAAATTTATCTTTTTTTTTCCTTTAAGAAAAACCCTTAATATAATCTGCTGCCAATTATGGCAGTTGGTGAGTGGATGGGTGGGTCCGTGTGAACAAGATGGAAAGATAGTCAGCTGCTTTGCAAGGTGGAGTCTATGACATTATACCCCACTGACATCCTTCCCCATTCCCGAGCCCTACTTTCCTCAGGCACCACCCCCAAATCTCCAGGAAATGGCCTTTTTTATTGCCGTTGCACACTGTGTCAACATTTTCAGTGAGTTATCTACCACAGCTCCAAGATCTCTCTCTTGGTCAGTCTCCACTAGTTTGGACCCCATCATTGTGTATTTATTAGGGGTGTGCAAGGAAAAAACTTTCGGCTTTCTTGTTTCGGGATTACCCGAAACAAGATTCTCTACCGTCATTAGCCGAAAGCCGAAACAAGAATCTCTTTCGGGATTCGGGATTCGGCATTATTTCGGCATTCTTTCGGGATTCTTTCGGGTTTTTTTGCTGGGAAAATGCCTCCGTCTTTCAGGACGCCTGGAGGAGGCATTTTCCCACCAAATAAGCCCAAAATTGGTGGGGACCTTCCTCTAACCCTTCTCTAACAACTACCCAAGTTTCAGACAGATTGGACTTTGGGGGGCCATGTTATGGCCCCCCAAAGCAGGTCCCCCCATCCTCCCCATTAGAAAGCAAAGGAGCAGCATATTGTTAGCATGCTGCTGCTAATCTCTCTTCATTATTTCCTATGGGGAAAAAATGAAGAGGCAGGCTTCCTTTGCCAGGGGTGGCATTTTGCATGCAAAATGCCCCCCAGCCCTCAGGGGCCCTTCTACCACCCCTCCTCCCACCCCCCACCAAGGCTCAGCCTGCTCCCACTTGGGGGGGCCATTTCATGGCCTCCCCAAGTAGGTGCTCTAATCTCTACCACTGACAGCTGGGGGAGGCTTGTGTTGCCAGGGGTGGCATTTTGCATGCAAAATGCCCCCCAACCCTCTGGGGCCCTTCTCCCACCCCTCCTCCCACCCCCCACCAAGGCTCAGCCTGCTCCCACTTGGGGGGGCCATTTCATGGCCTCCCCAAGTAGGTGCTCTCAGCCCCTAAAGTCCACCCCTCACAGCCCCACACAAACCCAGTTCCCCCACCCCAGCTGCCACACACAGACCCAAATCCCCCCAGTAGCCCCTCACAGACCCAAATCCACCCCCACCTGCCCCACACCCACCATAACCCCAGGAACAGGCTGGCCTGCCCTCCCCTTTTGGGAACCCCTAAACTCTCTTTCCCAGGGCAGTTCTGCACAGACAAGGGGTGCCACAATGGTGGCAGTGCCAAATCGTCCCTGGGAAAGAGCACCTGCCCTGGCACACAGACAACCACCCCCCTGACCCCCCCACCACCCGCAGAGAAGGCTGGCCAGCCTGCCCCATTGTTCCCTATGCTGGGAACCAACCTCCCATCAAAGAAGGGAACACAGACACACAATCATTAAGTTTAAAAAACCTTTATTTTCTCATTTTCAAATTACAAGTGGTCAACAAATCACAACATATTACACTTATTGTCCCTCATAGCACAACACAACACAATTAACTACACATCAGAGAATCTTAAACACAATTTTTTTTTGAAATGGACAAACAGTAAAGTTTTGAACATTACAACAGGTCACATAGTGAGCGGGCACAACAGGGCATGGAAACAGAAGATGATCATAATAACTACCAGCCTAATACAACTCTCCCTCCATAACATGACTTAATGGGGGGGAACCACAGCAACAAAATCCCCCCCAACCCTCTGGGGCCCTTCTCCCACCCTTCCTCCCATCCCCCCACCAAGGCTCAGCCTGCTCCCACTTGGGGGGGGCCATTTCATGGCCTCCCCAAGTGGGTGCTCTGCTCTCATCTCTACCACTGACAGCTGGGAGAGGCTTGTCTTGCCAGGGGTGGCATTTTGCATGCCAAATGCCACCCTCACCCTCAGGTGCCCTTCTCCCACCCTTCCCCCCACCCCCCACCACATGCATTCCTTGACAATCAAGAAATCTGGAGTTAAATATAATGTGCATGTAAGTCCCTCAAAGACAGAAGCAATATGGAGGTAATGACCCATTTGATTTCCACAACCTCAGACACAATTAGGGATCCGTTTCCCCTTGGTGGGGGATCCCCCACTCTCACCTATCACCCCGAAGGGGGAAAGTCAGTGAATGAGCCTTCAAGGTACGCTCCAGGGGCTGCTGCCGTGATGTCACTGATGTCATCTGGCTGCCCTGAGA
Source organism: Eublepharis macularius (assembly GCF_028583425.1). Classification (NCBI taxonomy): domain Eukaryota; kingdom Metazoa; phylum Chordata; class Lepidosauria; order Squamata; family Eublepharidae; genus Eublepharis; species Eublepharis macularius. The sequence continues at coordinate 41,178,751 of NC_072791.1, forward strand.
GTATGCCTGTGCTTTGCAGTGGGCTGATTTGGGCCCTACAGGCCAAAGCAGGATCCCTTGTGGCCCAAATCTGCCTGCTGTGAATTGTGCGTGCTCCCCAGCCTTGTGTGATGATCACATCACCTCCTAGAACAGACATCATCATGCCAGAGCATTGCCATTAAATGATCATGCGTGTGTGAACAGACCCTAAGTATCCTGTAGGCTTCAGTGATGGTATAGTAATGTTTTCACTCACATTATAGAGAGAGAGAGAGACAGAGAAGGGGGGGAGGCACTGAAACTAGATTATTTCTTCTATTTTACTGTCCCCTTCCAAAGCCAGGGTGGCATTGGCACAATGCCCCCCTCCCCCCGGCCAGAGCCTTAGTACCAGTATGCATTGACAGGCCCATGCATCATAGTCCTTTTTGAGACCCAGCCAAGTTGTGCCTTTTGGAGAAAAATGTTCAAGTTGCTGGTGGGGGTATGAACAATTTTTAGATATCCACTGTAGTGCAATGGCTAGAGAGTTGGTCTAGAATCTGGCAGACTCTGATTCTGTGCCTTGTAGGCTTGATGGATGTTCTTGGCTCAGCCTAAGTAAACAATTGTGTTGTGTTTTCCAGAGGCAGTCTAGGTGATTTTGGGGCCCTGGACAAATGTTCTGGACGGGGCCCCAGAACCAGTGCCGCCCCACCACTGGCTCCTTGCCAAGGCCAAGCAATTTGGTCACCTAGGCCCCAGATAGAGTGGGCAGGAGTGCGTTGTTTCCTTCCTCCCCCCCCCTCCACCCCCTCCAACAACTAAGAAGGCCATCGGTGGATGTAGTCACTCCAATGTGAGGCATGGAGCAGCTGTCTATTGTTAGCCTGGTTGTGATGAGGGTGAAACAAATCAAGGGAGAACAGCAATGTGTAAACCACTCTAGGTTCCCATGGGGGAGAAAACCGGGGCATAAGATAAACCTTTAATTTGGTGGGGAGGGGGTATATACATTTTATGTGTATGTGTCTGTATGTTTTATGCATTCAAATCACTTGTGGTGTACTTTAGAATTATATTGAGCTCCACAGTATCCCAAAAACCTTGTCCATGTATTGCAAACCGAAGTCAATCTACCACATCTAGGGTATTCTTCTTTTCCCTACTGCCTTCAATTTTTCTTAGCATTATTGTGTTTTCTAGTGAACCTTGTCTTCTCATGATGTGACATAAGCACTATCATCAATTGATATCTTCAAGGGAGAAAGCAGGCCTGATTTGGTCTGGATGCCACTTACATGTCTTTTTCGGAGTCCATGGTACATGTAAATTGAAACTTTCTTCCCACTTCACAGTGTGAATGCTTTTTCCTCCTATGAGCTTTGTCTAAATTTTACTGTACTGATACTGCTCATTTGGCCAAAAGGCCTGCCCTTGATCAATGCCACATTAAATACTTCATAATAAAAAAATGTTTTTAGAACCATTTAAAAGTGTCCTTAAGTGCCATACGCTGATTTAAAAAAACATAAGCTAAATGTTTGGGAACACAACCAGATATGTGAATGACTGAAATGCAGCCCAATCCCACTGCTACTTAAAATCCATTTTTGATGGAGGTCTGGATTGTCTTACATTGGTGTCATTGGGCTTGGAATCAGGAACCTGGAAGCGTTCCATGGGGGCTACAACTTTCATGCCAAGGCTAAGAGGGTGGGAACAGGATCTCTCTGGGGTGGCAAACTCTGGCCTTGGAAGTTACTGGCAATTTGGGGGTGGGACTTGTGGAAAGGAAAATCTGAGTAGGGATCTCCCCCAGAATCCATGGTCCGCATTTGCCCTCTAAAGAGATTGCCCTTGGAAGCAGCCAGTTTCTCTGTAGGGAACTACTCTCTCTAACCTGAACTCAAGCCCAACCAGGAGTTTGGCAGCCCTAGGAAAATTTCAGAAAAAGATGGCAAAGGAGGGCCAGCAACTGATAGAGGCATGGAAGCCCACACCAGGACAGTAGCAGGGGCCTACTTGGGCACAAGGGACAACCAGTGCTCTCATCCCCCATAGTCCACTCCTTACAGCCCCACACAAACCCAGTTCCCCCACCCCAGCTGCCACACACAGACCCAAATCCTCCACTCAGCCCCTCTCAGAACCAAAACCACCCTCAGCTGCCCCACACCCAGTACCCCAGGAACAGGCTGGCCAGCCTGCCCCATTGTTCCCTATGCTGGGAACCAACCTCCCATCAAAGAAGGGAACACAGACACACAATCATTAAGTTTAAAAAACCTTTATTTTCTCATTTTCAAATTACAAGTGGTCAACAAATCACAACATATTACACTTATTGTCCCTCATAGCACAACACAACACAATTAACTACACATCAGAGAATCTTAAACACAATTTTTCTTTTGAAATGGACAAACAGTAAAGTTTTGAACATTACAGCAGGTTACATAGTGAGCGGGCACAACAGGGCATGGAAACAGAAGATGATCATAACTACCAGCCTAATACAACTCTCCCTCCATAACATGACTAAATGGGGGGGGGGGAACCACTGCAACAGGGTCCAGCAGAACCTATGTCATTTCCTGTGGCTGTGCTTTCAGTTCAGACACACAAAGCTGAACTGGGCACTTCCAAGGCACTGGACAATGGTATTTCTGGAGCAGTTCTGCAGAGGTCTCCCCCCACCCCCACACCAGCCTCAGAATTTACCTGGGAACATCCGTGAGAGATCATCATTGGCCGGTGCCCATCCACCACTCTACCCGCATCCCCCAACCATGCAAACCCAACATTAACATCAAATTTTTTTTTTTTAAACATGAACATTCAATCAACTTTTAAAAAACATAATCACAACATTTTTTTTTGGTTTTTTTTCCTTTTTTTTACATGAACAGAACATCAACTTTTAAAAAACATAATCACAACATTTTTTTGGGTTTTTTTTCCATGAACATTCAATCAACTTTTAAAAAACATAATCACAACATTTTTTTTTGGTTTTTTTCCCTTTTTTTTACATGAACGGAACATCAACTTTCAAAAAACAGTACAACAATTCTTCTACAATTTTTTTTTACAAGGATTTCATCTGATAAAAACACCTAAGCAATCCCTATCTAACCTGTTTCTCCCTCCAGTAGCAATCCATGTTTCTGGGGCATTATTTCTCATAATAAATTTGGTCCCACAGGGTATGTCTCAGTGATGGGAGATGTTTTGAATACCCTGGGGGGGGGGCTTTCAAATTGCTGGGTGTTTTCCCTTTGCCACTGGTTCCTAACCACCCTCCCTCTACTGGCCGGTTTTAACTGTATATACAGGGTTTTATACAGGGGAGAGCGCGATTCCAAAGGATTGGACTCATAGAGGATGCAGGCCACAAGTTGGGCTCACCTCAGTCACTCTGGAAGTCCAGTCCTGAGAAATCGAAGAGGCGAGAGTTGACCTTCAGGAAGGTCAACTGCTCGACTCTCCATGGGAGAAGGCGAGTGCGATGTGGGCCGACAATGTCGCCCGCATGTGAAAAGACGCGCTCGCTCTCCACGCTCGTCGGAGGGCATGAGAGCAGCCGCTGCGCCTCGAGGGAGAGGTCCGGCCAGACCGACTCCTTCCTGGCCCAGTAGCTGAGCGGATCGGTGGAGAGCGACTCGCAGGGCTCCGCGAGGTAGTCCCTGACCATCGCCTCCGCCGGATCCTCTCTCACGGTCCTCACGACCCCAGAGGGGACGAGGGCCCACCGGAGCATCTCCATCTCCATCGGCACTCCGGTGGTGGCCTCGGGGGGGGCCTGCGCAGAGGGGGCGTCAGAGGGACCCGCACGGCAGGGCCCCTCTTGCGTCCCCCCTGTCGACAGGCGTCCCCTCTTGGCCTGCCTGCGCCTCACCCAAGAGCAGAGCCCGTCTCTGGCTTGGGTGAGGTTCCCGTCCCGCTCGGCGAAAGTGCCCTTTATGCGCGGGTCACACATGGTCGCCAACATGTATGACTCTTCCTTAGTGAGAGGAGTTAGCCTGGCAGCTATGCCCTGCTGCAGCCTTCTCACTAATGCGCGCACCGCTGGAACAAGGTCAGCACGGGGCGCGACCCGGTCTGCAAGGGTGGCCAGATTCCTCTGGAGCGTGTGCACCAGGGGAATGACCAGACCGAGGGTCGCCGTGTCTGACGAGACCGCCACAGTGAAGTCCTTGAAGGGCTTCAGGACCTCCACTGTCTGGGTGATGGTGAGCCAATCCTCCCGGCTGAACTCACCCACCTGACTCGCACCGCGGTTCTCGGAGAGCCACGCGTGGAGTGCGGCCTGCTGCTCCACCAAGCGCTCAAGCATGGCGCAGGTGGAGTTCCAGCGAGTGCTGACGTCAGTGATCAGAGCGTGCTCTGGCACACCTGTCCTGACCTGTGTCTGGCGCAGTTCGTGCGTGGCCTTCACGCTGCGCGAGAAGTGACCCGTGAGCCTCCGACATTTCTGGACAAGTAACTGGAGTTCACGGGTCCGGGTATCCACGGGTTCCTTCGAGGAGCCCAACCCCAGCGCATCTCTCACCACTAGGTGAAGCTTGTGAGCGGCACAGTAGACGCTCTCTCGGCTCACTAGATGCGCCGCTGCCCTCATGTTCTTGCCACCGTCCGTCACCATGCATCCCACGGTGGCGGGTCCCTGGCCTATCCACTCGTCCAACTGTCTCCTTAAGGTGGCAGCGATGTTCTCCGCCGTGTGGGACACGTCGAGCACCTCGGCGTGAAGCAAGGCCTTGCAGTAGCCGGCCTGGCGGTCTCGCATCCTTCCCTGTCTAGCTGTGCTAGGCACCTCCCCCCCGGCCCCCACCCAGAACCGACTCGGGTTCCCACCAGTGAGCAGTAAGCGAGAGGTACGCTTGCTGCACACTTGGGCAGGTCCAGATGTCCGATGTGAAGTGCACAGTTCTCCCGGCAACCCGGGACAGCTGTGCCTTCACATGATCCCTGGCAGCCCTGTAAAACGAGGGCACCACCGATCTGCTCAACGACGTGCGAGCAGGGACGGCGTACCAGGGAAAGCAATCTTGGAGCAGCCCTGAGAAGCCGAAGTCTTCAACTACGGAATACGGTTGCCCATCCACTGCTATCATGTTGACGATGTGGCGCGTGATGCGCCTGCTCGCCCTCCGGATCCCCTCTCTGGGCACACTAGCGCCCTGCATACCAAGCATCTCCGGGAGAGAGGCTTGGCGTCCCTTTCCTGCAGGTACCCTTGGGGGGAGAGCACCAGAGGAGCCTGCCTCCTTCTGGCTAGCTGGCGGCCGTGCGGCGCCACTCGAACCCTCCTCCCGAAGAAGCACCGCCTGGTGGTGCCTCTTCATATGGTACCTCATCCCAGACGTGGAGAGATGCCACACATCTTTGCCACGGCTGACGCGCTGCCTACAATGCAGGCACAGGGCTGCTCGGGGATCCTCCGTTGTCTGGAAGTGCTTCCAGATTTCGGAGGAAAAGGGCATCCCACGCTTCCCAGGAGAAGCGCGTTCGGGACCACCCTGCGGCACCTCCTGTGAGGTGCTCTGGCCGGACACACCGTGTCCCACTCTCGGCCGGGCAGGTGGGGATGGACGAGGCTGAAGGGGCAGAGATGTGGGCTCTTCCACCACAGTCTCTGCCTCTTCCTCCCGCGTCCTCTCCTCCTGCACAGCCGCGAGAGGCCTGCTGCTGGCCTCAGAGGAAACTGGGGTGGACCGCCCCAGGGGGGGTCTCACGGGCAGTTCCTCCAACATCCTCCGGGTTCCTGGGGTGAGCGGGAGCGCAGGGAAAGTCATGTGCTCCGCGCCCATCCCAGGAGACACCACATGCTGCCCCTCCTCCAGCAGCTGGCTCGCAACCACTGGAGGAGGAGGAGCCTCAGCAGCAGGCCCCTGCCCAGTGCCAGCCCCTGCCTCACGCACCCGGGTTGGGGGTGGCCCTCCAGCAGCTGCCTCAGGAAAGAGAGTCTTGCGAACCCTCTTCCTGTCACCAGAAGCCAGGCTGGTGAACGGCAGCAGCGCAGGGGAGGGCCTCCTCCGCTCAGATGGAGGGGCTGCCGCAGCAGTCCCCCTCCCCCTCCCCTCCTCCCCTCTAGATTTCTCCCTAGCCTTTCCCCCGGGGCCCCTCTCTGCTTTCCTCTCCGACATACTTTCCCCTCCCAAATTCAACCCTAACTAATCAGAAAAGATTTAGAAAACAAAGGTCAACTTTGTTTTCAAGACCTAACTAACCTGCTCTAAATCTGTGCTTCTAGTGGCTCTGTGACTTGGAGATGAACAATCAAGTGCCTTTTTAAGCAACCCTATTTATGTCAGGGAACCTGAGCCTGCCAATCAGCTGAATTCCTCTGGAATTGAGCTGGCCCTAAACCCCAATAACAGGTGACAAAGCCTTAAACACTCACACACTAGTATGCCCGGGCCGGCCTGGCACCACCACGGGTGCCAGAGATGGGCAGTGGAACCCTAGTTATGGGGGCACTAATGGGAAGCCTATTGACAGCTATTACAAATTTTTATATATATATATATATATATATATAGAATTCAAACCTAACACTCACTCACTAATGCTTTCCCTGCTGAGTCCCTATTTAGTTTTTTAAAAAAAACTAGGCTCGGTTTCCCTAATAATTATGTTGAGGGCAATTATCCACTGATCACCTACCAACTGGCCTACCTACCTAAGAGACACTATTTAGCGGGACCGATGTATCTGTGGTATGTCGGTGCGGGGTGTGGATGTGGTGTTTTGAAGATGAGCCTCCCCCCTCCCAAGCTAGCAAGAACCCACCCCCAAGGCCACCCAAATGTGAACCCGGACTCGCTCACAGTAACACCAGTCCTGCAGTCCAGCGATGTTCAGGCGGTCTTGCAGCTGGTCCTCCTCTCCTCCACGATGCTGTCAAGAAAATTGGAAATGTTAGCAGAGTCAACACCACACGCCGCACACGCAACCCCAAAATTCAAGGCCCCGTTGCACAAGCCAAGTCAGCCCCCCCCCCTTAAAGGCTAGGGCCAACCAGCAGCAAAACAAAACACATCCACCCAGCAGAGCTTCTGGCCTGTGCAGGCCAGAAGCTGGCACACTCATTTTTTAGTCCTGTGAAACAGCAGTTCATGCCCACCCCACACTCAAACTTGAAAAATGAAACATGAAAGAAAGCAGGCACTGCGATCAATGCTGGCCCCCCTAACCCCCAAACAATATCCTCTTGCCCAACCAGAAAATGCCCCCCCCCCGGCCCAAGCCATAAAGACAGAGCCAAAGCATATGCTCGCAGGTAGGCACAGCAGCAGACATAAGCTCAAAAACCAAATTTAACAACAACCCTACCAGTCCACCAGTGCAGATGTCCAGCAATGTTGATCCTCCACGCAGAGATCTGCAGGCCGATGTCCACCAAGTGCAGTCCAGTCCAGAAGAGGTCCACCAACGATAAACAACCTGAATGTGAAGCAAAACAGTGAGTGCCAGGCCAGCAAACGGGAAGGGTTACCAAAGCCGGAGCAGCAGGCCTGTGTGTGGGCCGAAGGCTGGCACAGTTGATCAGGACGGAGCCTGTTGGGAATCCTTGCAAGCAGGGGACCAGACACAGAAACGCAAGCCACACCATTCCAGATTGTGGAGCACAACTGTGAGTGCCAGGCCAGCAACCAAAAAGGGTTACCTTGGCCAAAGCAGCATACCTGTGTGTGGCCCACAGGCTGGCACAGTTGATCAGGACGGAGCCTGTTGGGAATCCTTGCAAGCAGGGGACCAGACACAGAAAAGCAAGCCACACCATTCCAGATTGTGAAGCACAACTGTGAGAGCCAGCCAGAAGAAAGGCTTCTGGCCTGTGTAGGCCCAAAGCTGGCACACTCTGGTTTTAATCTTAAAACAGTGGATCAAGCTTAAAGAAGGCAAGCACAACAACCAATGCTGAACCCCCCCCCCCCACCATCAAACATTGTCTGCCCAACCTGTCCCCCAGGCCATACCTGTGTGTGGCCCACAGGCTGGCACAGTTGATCAGGACGGAGCCTGTTGGGAATCCTTGCAAGCAGGGGACCAGACACAGAAAAGCAAGCCACACCATTCCAGATGGTGAAGCACAACTGTGAGAGCCAGCCAGAAGAAAGGCTTCTGGCCTGTGTAGGCCCAAAGCTGGCACACTCTTGTTTTAATCTTAAAACAGTAGATCAAGCTTAAAGAAGGCAAGCACAACAACCAATGCTGAACCACCCCCCCCCCCCCATCAAACATTGTCTGCCCAACCTGTCCCCCAGGCCATACCTGTGTGTGGCCCACAGGCTGGCACAGTTGATCAGGACGGAGCCTGTTGGGAATCCTTGCAAGCAGGGGACCAGACACAGAAAAACAAGCCACACCATTCCAGATTGTGGAGCACAACTGTGAGAGCCAGCCAGAAGAAAGGCTTCTGGCCTGTGTAGGCCCAAAGCTGGCACACTCTTGTTTTAATCTTAAAACAGTAGATCAAGCTTAAAGAAGGCAAGCACAACAACCAATGCTGAACCACCCCCCCCCATCAAACATTGTCTGCCCAACCTGTCCCCCAGGCCATACCTGTGTGTGGCCCACAGGCTGGCACAGTTGATCAGGACGGAGCCTGTTGGGAATCCTTGCAAGCAGGGGACCAGACACAGAAAAACAAGCCACACCATTCCAGATGGTGAAGCACAACTGTGAGAGCCAGCCAGAAGAAAGGCTTCTGGCCTGTGTAGGCCCAAAGCTGGCACACTCTTGTTTTAATCTTAAAACAGTAGATCAAGCTTAAAGAAGGCAAGCACAACAACCAATGCTGAACCACCCCCACCCCCACCATCAAACATTGTCTGCCCAACCTGTCCCCCAGGCCATACCTGTGTGTGGCCCACAGGCTGGCACAGTTGATCAGGACGGAGCCTGTTGGGAATCCTTGCAAGCAGGGGACCAGACACAGAAAAACAAGCCACACCATTCCAGATTGTGGAGCACAACTGTGAGAGCCAGCCAGAAGAAAGGCTTCTGGCCTGTGTAGGCCCAAAGCTGGCACACTCTTGTTTTAATCTTAAAACAGTAGATCAAGCTTAAAGAAGGCAAGCACAACAACCAATGCTGAACCACCCCCCCCCCCCACCATCAAACATTGTCTGCCCAACCTGTCCCCCAGGCCATACCTGTGTGTGGCCCACAGGCTGGCACAGTTGATCAGGACGGAGCCTGTTGGGAATCCTTGCAAGCAGGGGACCAGACACAGAAAAACAAGCCACACCATTCCAGATTGTGGAGCACAACTGTGAGAGCCAGCCAGAAGAAAGGCTTCTGGCCTGTGTAGGCCCAAAGCTGGCACACTCTTGTTTTAATCTTAAAACAGTAGATCAAGCTTAAAGAAGGCAAGCACAACAACCAATGCTGAACCACCCCCCCCCCCCACCATCAAACATTGTCTGCCCAACCTGTCCCCCAGGCCATACCTGTGTGTGGCCCACAGGCTGGCACAGTTGATCAGGACGGAGCCTGTTGGGAATCCTTGCAAGCAGGGGACCAGACACAGAAAAGCAAGCCACACCATTCCAGATTGTGGAGCACAACTGTGAGAGCCAGCCAGAAGAAAGGCTTCTGGCCTGTGTAGGCCCAAAGCTGGCACACTCTTGTTTTAATCTTAAAACAATGGATCAAGCTTAAAGAAGGCAAGCACAACAACCAATGCTGAAACCCCCACCCCACCATCAAACATTGTCTGCCCAACCTGTCCCCCAGGCCATGCCAAGAATAAACTGCAACACCTTTTTGCAGAGGCAGGCCACAGCAGCACATTGCCCAGCATCAAAAAAATTTACAAAAATTTTAAAAAGGCCTACCAGGTGTCCTCTCAGGATGTCCAGCACAGTTGATCCTCCAGGCAGATGTCCTCCAGGCTCCAGGTGCAGTCTCTCTTCTTCTCCTCTCTCGGTCACAGCTCAGCAGCAGCAGCAACAGAAGTGTTCCAGACAGTCTTGCTCCAAATTTAAATCCCCTGCTGCAGCCTCAGCCAAAGATTTAAATCTATTGGCTGGCATGAGAATGCAGCAGTGGGATTGGTGACTCCTAAAGTCCCCAGTCCCCTGCCTTTCCCCACCCACACTCCAAGAGCCACCCTCCTCCTGCTCCCCCTCCCCTACCTGTTAGTTTTGGCGGGAATCTCTGCTGCTTTGCAAATGCAAAGTGCAATGCAATGCTTGCACCTTGCATTTGCAAGGCAAAGCAGGATTCCCTATCCTCCTTTGCAAGAGGGGTGGGGGGTGACAGAAGGAGTGAGTGATTCACTCCTTCTCCCCCCCTCCCCTCTTCTAAGAGCCTGCAGGAAGCCTTTGCTTCCAGCAGGATTTTGCTAGCCGCTTGCTAAGGCAAACGGCTAGCAAAATCAAAATGGCGATTCTCGAATGCCGAAAGAATGCCGAAAGAATCCCGAAACGTTTCGGGTTTTTCTTTCGGCAATCCCGAAACGTTTCGGCATTCCCCGAAACGTTTCGGGATTCTTGAAGAATGCCGAAACACTTTTGTTTCGGCATTCTTTCGGCATTCTGAATGCCGAAACGCACATCCCTAGTATTTATATTTGAGATTTTTGGCCCCAATGTGCATTACTTTGCACTTGGCCACGTTGAACCTCATTTGCCACGTTGACGCCCACTCGCCCAGCCTCAACAGATCCCTTTGGAGTGCCTCACAATCCTCCCTGGTTCTCACCACCCTGAACAATTTAGTGTCATCCGCAAACTTAGCCACAGCTTACTCCCAACTCCAAATCATTAACGAACAAGTTAAAAAGCACCAGATTCAATACTGAGCCCTGCGGTACCCCACTACTTACCACTCTTCACTGTGAATATTGCCCATTTATACTCACTCTCTGTTTCCTATTCATTAGCCAGTTTTTGATCCACAAGAGGACTTGTCCTTTTACCCCATTGAGCTTCCTTATCAGCCTTTGATGAGGAACTTTATCAAAAGCTTTCTGGAAGTCCAGGTAGATAACATCTATTTGTTCCCCCTTGTCCACATGTTTGTTCACGACCTCAAAGAACTCTAACAGGTTTGTGAGACAAGATCTTTCCTTACAGAACCCATGCTGAGCTTTTCTCAATAGCTTTTGTTCATCAATGTGCCTACGAATTCTCTCTTTAATAATGGTTTCCACCAACTTACCCGGTATTGACATTAGACTGACTGTCCTGTAATTTCCTGGATCTCCTTTGGAACCCTTTTTAAAGATGGGGGTGACATTAGCTATCTTCCAGTCCTCAGAAATGGAGGCAGATGTTAATGAAAGATTACATATCTTTGTCAGGAGATCCACAAGTTCACATTTGAGTTCTTTCAGAACTCTTGGATGTATACCATCCGGGCCTGGTGATTTGTTAGTTATTAAATTGTCTATCAGTCGTAGGACCTCCTCTCTCGTCACCTCAGTCTCACTCAGGTCTTTCAACACTCCTCCCAAAATCAATGGTTCTGGAATGATCAACACAAGACCATAGACCTTTTGCCTGAAGGGCCTTCCTCAGTGGTCAATAATACACACTTTTACAAAAAACAAGTCCACACATGAAGCAACCAATATGTATCAATTCTGCCTTGGGGATATTACCTCATATATTGTGTGGTGTAATATAAATTATGACAGCAGGCCATGGATCCCTTCACATGATAATTGCACTCACAAAACACTCTTCATTGGTGTTGTTATAATCAGGTATTAAGCTTCTAATATTTCTGGATGTGTGTATCATCAATCTGTAATTGAAATCAAATTCAATTACAGATTGATCATCTAGTCTGGCAACATCTTGTTTGGCTGTAAGGGTGATGCATGATTTGGTGAGGATAGATCATAGATTAAATTTCCAGACAAGTGCACACTGTCAGGGATAGAGGCTCTATATGGGGATGAGTGTTGACTTACTAGCCCACCATATACTTTGTACATAGAAAGTCGTAGGTATATTGCATCTTAAGTTAGTAGGTGCAACGGAAGACCTTTCTCAGCCCAGCATATTGGAGAGCTGCTGCCAGCCATCATAGACAGTAATGAGCAGTATATGCATCTATGACTTTTTTCTTGCACTCTGGTCACAAGCAACCCTATTTTTCAGTTTTGAATCCATATGCCCAAACACATAACCAGTACAACTAGGTGTGTTACTATTATTATACAACTTTCATTAACACATATTTCCCTCCCTTCTGGGCAAATGGTAATTTTTATCTACTCATATTATATGAATACTCATTGACTTCCAGAAAGAGAATTAGAGGGTACTTGCTTCTATGTAGCAATGCCTTGCCATTTCCCTGATGTCGTCAAAGTATGAGTGAGGGATTGGGAGTAGGGATGTGTACATATTCCTTTTTTTCATTTCTTTTGTGTTCGTGTATATTTTTGTGAATGGTTTGAGTTCTCTGCTTTTTGCAGTTGATTTTCTACATTCAGAATGCAGAATGAATGCATTCTGAAAAATGTAGTCTACCACTAGCTAGAGTTCCCAGGTGTCCAGTATTCACCTGGACAGTCTGATACTTTGGGGGATTGTCCAGTAAAAAAGATCCTCCCTGCTTCTCCAGGTACCCAGCCTCCTGCAGCTGCAAGCACTAGCCTGGGTGCTTGGATGGACTCCTACAGCTGTGTATGCCGGCAAAAGCAGCCAACCAGCCTGGGCCCCAGGGTAGTCTCCATGGTGGTCCTGCAGCTATGCAGCCTTGACAGGGACAGCCAAGCACCCCAGGCACTTGGGTGGCCTCCAGCATCTGGGCACCTGCAGGTGTGGCCAGCCAGCAGGGGCAGCATCTATGGTGCTCCTGCTGGCTTCCTGTGACTGTGTAGCCCTGGCAGAAGCAGCCAGCCACCCTAGGCACTTGGGTGGCCTCCAGTGCCTGAAGAAATAGCCAGCCAGCTCAGGTGGCCTCCAGAGTGTTCCCATGGCTGCGTGGCCTTTGCAGAAGTGGCTAGCCACCCCAGGCAGCCTCTTTGATGCTCCAGCTGGCTTCCTATGACTGCATGACCCTGAAAGGAGCAGCCAGCCACCCAGACACCTGAGCACACTCCTGCAGCTGTGTGCCTGCAGGAATGGCCAGCCAGCATGGGCAGTCTCCACAGTGCTCTTGCGACTGCGCAGCCCTGTCAGCAGTGGCCAGCCCACCTAGGCAGCCCCCTTGGCTCCAGGTGGTCTCCGTGTTGTTCTTGTGGCTGTGCAGCCCCAGTAGGAGTGGCCAGGCACCCCAGGCAGCCTCTGTGGTGCTCCTGCAGAAGAGATGTGGATCCATGCAGATTAATGAGTTGTTTTCTGTGAAAAGTCATAACAGTGGAAACCATTTTGTTCAGATCTTATTGCTCACCCTATATACATTAGATATTTTCAGTAGAGAGTAATTGCTGATTTTTTTTATCCTGTAGATGAGGTAGCAGAAAAGGTAGGATGGCCTTTCCTTCTACCTCACCAGTTGAAAAGGGCTAGGCTTCAGCGATACAGTTCTTGGAGAGAAAGTTCTGCACATGTGTTCTCTGAAATAATGCTACAGACGCAATAAACATTATCCCATTCTGCTCAGTGAGAAACTGTTGACTTGGCATGCACAAGCACAAAAATGATAATGAATTCAGGTGAGACAAAATAAGAATTATATTTTATGGATTATGCATAACTGCTGCTCAAAGTAGCAAGCAATCCTGCTTCTCTCTCTCTCCTCTACAATGTTTAATTCAACTAATCATACGATACAAAATAAGGTAACCCTTGCCCCTTGTGTTTCCTTTCCCTTGCTTTTTCATTGATTGCTGCTTGAGGAGGGCAAGGAAATGTGATGTGTGATAACACCATACTCTTTATTTCATTCCCTTACATATCACGGAGAAGCAAAAGGAAACAGGGGGCCACTAATTGTCATGACGGGCACACATTTGTATAGTCTTACTCTTTAATATGAAACTTCAGTCTGAGGTCACGATTGAAGCTGTAATGCATGCCTTACAGCGTCTACATGTGCTGTGAAATCGGGATGAGCATGAACCAAAATACGAACCAAAATTCATGATGAACCAGGCCAGTTTGTAGTTTGCAAAGTTCATCATATCCCATTTCTGATGAACTGCCACAAACTTTAGACTAGTTCGTTTGGTTCATTTTTTGGTTTGTTACTGCAGACAGCCTGGTGCCGATCAATCAGTTTCCTAGGCAACAGGAGATGGACTTCCTGCAGATCTTCTGCTGACCCGGAAGTGACCTTCTGCTGGCCCGGAAGTGACGATTTTCTGACCTGAGTGTGACGTTTTCATGAACCAAATGAACCGGTTCGTGAACCAGGGGGGCAGGTTTGTGAAAGTTCATGGTTCGTGAAATTTGACGAACCACAAACCACACAGTTCACTTTTTTCTGGTTCATGCCCATCTCTACTGTGAATTCTAGAGGCCTTAGAATTTATTGCATCTCTCCTAATGTGCATAAATCCCTTCCCAGTTCCTTATTGGGGTAGTTTCTGATCTGTACCTAGAGAGGCAGGTACCGATCAGAATATGCCTAATGATATAGGATTAGGAGTCTCCAGACTTGTTGTTCTCCATAGCAGGAGTCACTCCTGGGAATCATTGGTATGTGCGTGTATGTGTGTGTGGGAAGGGAGGGATATATGGACCCCTTCTGTGTAGCAGGTATGCTTTAAACTGTGAATGTGTTTGATGGTATCAATGGGAACCCACCAAGGGGTTAGATGTTTTTTCTGGAAAGACATGGCTGTTTTCACACTGTTGTGGACCATTTTATACCTTTGTCCCTTTTTCAGACATATTTCAGACAAGTGCCTTGAATTATCATATTTATATGTATGAAGCATGAGAACATTAACTTCAAATCAACAGGGATACTTTGAATCTTGAAAATCTTGACACCAGCACGGCCACACATGAAGCCACTTTATTCTGTATCACATCATTGGTCTCCCAAACTAAGCATTGTCTGCTCAGACTGGTACAGGCTCTTCAGCATCATCTACTACTTCATTTATTATCTGGTCCTTTTAACTGGAGATCACAAGGATTGAATCTGGGACCTTTTACATGCTTATCAGATGTGTTCTACTACTTAGTAATGCGCTCTTCCCTAAAATGTGATACTTTCCTAAAAAGGTCATGGTGGGGGAACTGGGGTTTAACACTTCTTATTGTACCATTGCACCATTTTCAATCAAGCCCTCCCCATGAAAGCTGCACTTAACCCTGTTGGGGAGATCATACAAGCACTGCACAGGTGCATGTATCTTTTTCTTAGAAGGGCATATAGCACCTCAAAGGAGGTGGTTAAAATTTGCGCAGAGAAAAAGGCATGGTGAGAACCTGTTAAACCACTCCTCCATTGCCACAATTCTAGTCTGAATTCCTCTGCCCAAAGCCACATCGAAGCCTTTAAACGGTAATACCAGTCTTACTTATGGGTCCCTGTAGTCATAGTTTTTCTCCAAAAGATTTCAGCTTCAGTTTTTCTGCAATTCTTGCCACATTTGGGGGCCTATCATAAGTTTTTAATACTCTGAATTTAAACAGCTATTTCAGAAGGCTTTATGCAATTACTATTTTCCCACCTGCGAATCATTCCTCTGACGGAAATTTTGATGACAGAAGGATTTGTTTCTCATGCTTCAGATACAAGCTGAGATGTCCCCCTAGATTACTGAGCCTGGGTCATTCCAAAATGCGTAGATATCACTGCGTTCACTTTACTGCAAAGTGGCCGCTGAGAGAATTTACTTCTCAGATTGTACGTGAGGAGCAGGGCGGGAGAAAGTGTTCTGGAGAAAGGAAAGAGAGAGAATGTGTGTATGTGAGATAGATGGCGCGTATGTGGGAAGAGTGACTGAGTGTAAAGAGAGTGGTATGCACACAGAGAGAAATAAGCCACGTCCCTTATTTTAATGCAAGTGGGTAAACAGCCAGCGCTGTAATAAATCTCTGAGGCATTTGATCCCTATAAACCATCTTAATCCTTAGGGCTACTCTGGCAATGAGAGATAACTGCTCTGAAGCAGAAATGTTCTTAGCATAAAACCTGTGCTATGTTTACTCTCCGTGTCAATTTTCCCCCTCTCTTAAAAAAATTAATAAATAGTTTTAAAACACCCTCTCTTCCCCATCCCAAAGGCCTTTTTCAAGTGTTTCATCTGCTAGGTCTGCCAGCCCGTCACTTCACTAATGAGAAATTCTAAATTTATGGCTTATTATCATCAGTTCAGGCAAAATGGTGATACAGAAGAACACAAAGGGGTTATTAATCCTTTGCAGTGCTCGCTGCAGCTTTCCATCAAGGCGGGGAGACGATCTTGGGTGGCACAAAGAAAATAGCCATGGTGAACTTAGAGCATTGCTTCTAGCGGAAAGTGCCTAGGTGGAGAAGATTTGGTTGGTTCAGAAGGGTCTCATTTCTTGCAGTGCCCTCCTAAGCAGAGGTGCACCCTTCAAGGCCAATGACTTCAACGGGGTTAGAAGGCAGAAACTGATCACTTTTGTTACTCAGCCATTGTTGACTCACGTGTAAACTATTGCCATTGAGAAGCATTGCAGTTCCGGTCAGGGGATATAATGCGAAAGTTTCTGTCTATAGTATCAGTTCCATGAGGACCGGGAAGGCCAGCATATAAACCGCTTAACTCAATATATAATAGATGTGGTTTTCTTTTTTTCCCTCCCAGATCTGTAGTGGCTCTTTCACACTGAGAGCCAAGCTACAAGTGACGCCTGACACAGGTTGGACACTTGTCAGCTTCCCTCAAGTTTTGATGGGAAATGTAGGCATCCTGGTCTTGCAGCTGTAATAGAGAGCCAAGCTGTAAAACCAGGACGCCTACATTTCCCATCAAAACTTGAGGGAAGCTGACAAGTGTCCAACCTGTGTAAGGCGTCGCTTGTAGCTTGGCTCTGAGAAAGTTACACAAATAATGTAGCCAGCATGCATTTGTGAACGGCTATTAAGGGTAGACAGCTGGAAATGTGAACCTTTTTCACTGGATCTGAGACAAGAGAAACATGAAAGCTCTGTTGGCAGATTTGTGATCACTCATTCACATGCAGATGTCATCACATGATGCTGCACTCATCAACATGCATGTGTGAACAAGGCTTAGAGAATCATGTGTGAATTAGCTTTTGATCAGAGACCACTGAGCATGTGCAAATGAATCTGTAGAAAGGCATTGTGTCTGAAAGAGTGCAGTAGCTCATTCAAACATGCAAATAATCAGCCTCCATACGGTGGCCAAAATGCACATGCTCCCCTGAATTAAGCAGGAGACTGTAGGACAGGAATCTTGTGTTAGCCTCCCATATTTCTTCGCCTGCAGGGGAAAGAGAGGGTGGTTTCTCTCCATTGTTACCATCCACCATTGTCAACTGATGTTTGTATGTTTCCATCTGAGACTTGCGGTATATGCAAAGCGATATGAAAATGAGAGGGTGAGAATGAATCTTCTGTTGTTTCAATGTGCTATCACTATGCCCCTGATATAAATAAAAGAATGAACCTGAGTACATGTTATGATATGAAAGGAAGGCTCAGAGAGAGAGAGAGAGAGAGAGAGAGAGAGAGAGAGAGGATATTTTCATGAACAACAGAATACATGTGCGCTGTTCTATCCCACGTCCCTTATACCTTTCCTGTCCACAGCAGGAGAAGCATTGCACAGAGTTGAAGATGCAGGCTAATTTCTAATACATTCTGGGGAAATGCATATTGGCTGGTGGACGCTGGGACCATTGTTGGGAAGATGGAAAGGAGCAAATGGACCTCAGGAAGAAGACCAGGCAGAGTTCATGTCAAGACACTTAGAGTGAGAGTACCAGGAGGAAAGTCACAGATGTTAAGAGAATTAGAGGTAGAGTATGAGCTTTCGTGAGTCACAGCTCACTTCTTCAGATACTACTGGACTCTTGCTCTTTCCACTGCCACAGACAGACTAACATGGATACCCATTTTGATCTAAATGTTAAGAGTTATTGAAATACACCCACCACTTAAATATCTCTTTTATAAGCAGTGCAGCATCCTTATCTTTGGAACATTTCATAACTGCCCAAAACTCAATGGATTGCTTTAGGACTAAGCGGGAAACAGTTAACCTGGATGGAAAACTGATTATGCAGCTCGCAGGAAATCAAAATTAAAACACTGTCTGATTATTCTTCTGTTCATGTTACCTGTGGTGAAGAAACTTGCATCAAAGTGAGTCAAAGGCAACTTCTCTCCCTATTTTATGAACACTTGAAGTTATTCATGGTGGGAATGAGTGTCTCACATGTACACATGTTCCTTACCATCTATACCAGTTATAACCGAACTGAAGTTCTACGTATTCATTTGAAATTGCGAGTCTATCCATTGGAAGTTCCCTGGGTAAGTTCACTGGAAAATCTGGGTAAAATACCTCTTGCCCCTCTGGTCTGCATTTCTACTGTGCTTAAGCCCTTGAAGAGATTATGGCACATGAATGTGATGACTGCTTGTACGGTGAGCCTGGCTTATGTTGCTCCCATTGGTTCTTGCAGGATTGTTCAGGGACCACAAAATTCTGGTTGCTGTCAGGTGTCGATTGAGTACACTGGTGCACAACTGAGTGACTGCAGAGTCCTTCCATTAAAGGGAAGTCTTGTTTGAAAACTTACCTGCATCTTCACTTTCCAGAGTACACTATATATGCATTTTTACCATTATTAGCACAGTTATGGGATGCAACAGTAGTTTCATAAGATTCAGGGTGAGGCAATTCCTGAGCTACAAAATTACAGTTCTTCTTTTGTCACAGGCATCCTAGGCACAAATTCCACCCATACCTTATTAATATAAGGTCCCACAATATACACACATTTAACCTTCACCATACCCACTCTTTTCAGTGTGCTCCATTAGTTACAGCAAAAAGTCTTGTTAACATTTAACGGCTATATGGTGGCAGAAGCTTTCCTGGACCAGAGCCTATGATCCATGAAGCTTATATTCAGATTTTTTACTTTCTCTCCCTCTCCATCTCTCTCCTCCTTACACACAGGCACAGAGAAAACAGCGGGACAACAAGGTCAAAAAGTGCAAGGAGTAACAATAGACCTTTGACATTTCTGTGCACAATACAAGCAAAAGATGTTTAATTTACAAGACCAAACTCTGTGATAATACTACCTTTCCACCAATCATAGGAAAGAAATCCAGATCCCAGGTGGTTTGAATGGGTTAGAATGGAGTTTGCTGATCAATTCTAGTTCAGAAATTCATGCTAGAAGGGCATCCTTTTGAGATTTTGGTGTTGCACTGTGGTGACTTTTTGGACAGCAACAGCATGTTCTCGTAATGCGTTTTTGAATGTTGCCCTGTTAAAATCTGATTTGTGTCTTCTCTTTATCTTCTTGCAAAAACACTGGCCTGTTTAAACTGTATAGATAGCAGGAGGACGTTTTTTTGGGAAACGATGGTATCATGCTGAAGGATGGACAGGTGAATATGAGCCCCTGAATATATGATGTTGTCTGAGTAGATAAGGGACAGGTTTGGAACCTGGGTTTGCTTCAGGAACTAGTCCCTGGACAGATCTCTCTCTTAAATAGTCCATCGTTGTTTATTTTAGTTTAGGGGGTTATCTGCAAGGGACAGCAAGCCTAACATCTGAGAGAGAGATGGTGTGGTTTTATAGCTCACTGCAGGTGGTCTATTATCTTCTATTAGGCCTATTCAGTTACAGGCAATTCTTGGGGGAAAGTATGGCCTTATTGATCTGGCTGGATACTCTACATTTGCCTGATTTAAATCCTGTAGATATGAGTGCTTGTCCAAGGAACTGAATGAATGTCATTTTCTTATAGGGCTTGAATGTAGTGCTCTGGGGTAGGAGTTCAAAATGTGCAGATTTGTATAGTGGTCATGGGTTTTTTAATACAAGGCAGTACCTATGAGAGGGTTGCACCATGGCATCTAGAAAGTGAACCAGCTGGGATGGGCTGGATTGAGGCTCAGGTTGATGGTAGGATATAAGTTGTTGAAATCATAGGGGAACTTCTCAACACCTTCCTTCCTGTGGATCATCTGGAGAAATGGAAGTGTTATGATATAGGAGAGAGGGCTTTGGGACCAGGAGCTTCAGAAGTACTGCTCTGTCAGAGAGCCAGTTTGGTGTAGTGTTTAGGAGTGGTAGGAAGGACTCTCTAATCTGGAGAACTGGGTTTGATTCTCCACTCCTCTGCTGGAAGCCAGCTGGGTGACCTCGGGTCAGTCACAGCTCTTTGGAGCTCTCTCAGCCCCTCCCACCTCACAGGGTGATTGTTGTGAGGATAATAATAACGCTCTGAGTGTGGTATTAAATTCTCCTGAAAGGCAGTATATAAATCAAATGTTGTTATTATTATATCAATATATTGGTATACTGTGAAGCCAGGTGGGTACTCATAGCAAAGTGATTCATTTGTATGTATGCATAGTTCTATAGTATCGTCAGAGATAACCTACCCGATAGATTGTAGTTTATCTTTATGGGTTTAAGTTCATGACAGTTTACCCCACAACAAATTCAGTCACCTTTAAAGTGCCATAGCACTTATCTTTGTTTGTTTTCCTACAACTTACTGAGTTGACTATCACCATGTAGTGTGTCCCTTAAGTTTTTATTAAGTCTTTTATGAAGCATTCATCGCTTTATTATGAAGTGTTCATTGTTTTAAATTATTAAGTATACATCACTTTAAGTGTTCATCGCTTTAAAATGTATTTCTTCAAGGAATTTTTAGATGCAGCGTTTCTGCACCTCCTTCCTTAATCCAGAGCACTGAATGTTGCTTATCATAAAGACCTGTGGCTATAGGAGTACTCTCCAGGTTTTTTCCCTTTCCCCCCACTTCACCAGAAGGTATACAGAAAATATCAGAAAAACTGTTTTCATTGGAACCACTGAGAGAGAAAAAAAATTCAAAAATGAAATCTCAACTTACCTTAGAGGAATTGAAAAGCAGCTCATCCCCCCCCCCATTTGCATAGGTGTATGTATGCATTTCCTAAATCTAGCCACGCAGAAAGGTGGCTCCATACCATGTGCAACCTGACTTCTTAGAGACTGGACTGAAAAATGACCTAAATATTTTTTGTAGGCCTCTAATAAAACTTGACCAAAGAAGTCAGAATAAGTCAGAGCCTTTCAAACCATGTTAGAACAATGTCAAAGCATGAAAAATACCACCCGAACTTCTTGGCACACAACGGAACAGAGCTTCCAGGCAAAGACTGAGGCAACAGAGATGTCACAAAAGTCACAAATTACCACACAGTAGGGTCAGGAGAAATCCAGTGTCTGGGATGAAGAACATTGGGGATGATTGTGTCTCCTAGCCTCTTTCAGAAATCCCACCATAAAATTGGAGAACTCACAAGCACTGGGATGGCAAAGGGAAGAAGAAAGATCATTCCTCCCTTCATACTGCCTACAGTTAAGGCTTGGCATCCAATCATCCAAGATGATGGAAGATCAGTCTCTAGATCAGCTTTAAAAAATAAAAAGCAGCTTTGGCAGCCCCCGGTTCAGATTAGGACTGCAGCATTAGAGCATAAAGTTTACCGTTCCCCCTTTCCCCCCATTTTCCTAGCTTCAAAAAGACACCCTTCCCCCTCCTTGCTAATATTTCCATCTTTGTAGGAAACATACAGGTACCACGCAGGAAGCTTGGGCGGCTTGGAC
The DNA here is from genome assembly GCF_028583425.1 of Eublepharis macularius. Taxonomy (NCBI): domain Eukaryota; kingdom Metazoa; phylum Chordata; class Lepidosauria; order Squamata; family Eublepharidae; genus Eublepharis; species Eublepharis macularius. Next base: position 41,200,430 of record NC_072791.1, read on the forward strand.
CCTTAGCCTTGTTTTTGCTTGCATCTCTCTTGGTCCATTGAGGGAGTGGTTATCTGCAGTGGAGCACGTCCCTCTGGCCCCAGACACTTTTCAGCACACTGAAGGACATTAGAATTGTATATGTGGAAGCACCAAGCATTGGAGGAATGTGTTCTTCAATGGAAAAGAGTGCAGCACAGATGGAAACAAAGGCTAGGATTCAAGGCTATGTTTCCCTCCAACAGGGCAAAGAGCATCTCCATGAGGGCCATTTGAGGACAGGGAAATACTGCAATGAAAAGGGTAAACTATCTCTGTCTCCAGTTCTGTTCTGAATTAGGGTCTCCTGTGACTGCTGTTTCCAAAAAATCTGCTGGTGATGAGCTCACAGATCAAGCAATTCATTCACTTTGGTCCTCACATTCTGATATTGAATGGCCCTTTATCAAGCTACTGTTAGCAGCATGTCGGCCACTGGCTCCTACCCATGGTGCTTGATAACTTAAGAAGTTTGTAGGCATGTGGGAGGGCCCACGTGATAAGTCCTTCCTAGGCAAGCTGCATGACAGCATCCTCCAACAAGTGAACATTAAAAGTAGTGTCCAGTATAAAACGGCTGAATTGGGATCCATGATCCACTGAAGTGTTTCATAGTATCCTTCTCACCTGAGTTAAACATGAGGTTTTAATCTTATCATAGGTGTTAATTACCTTGCAAAATCTGTGACTCCCCCATATTTTAATTAGCTTAGCATAACTAATGGTTGGTCTCTTATTTTTTCTTAATTAGATCTGTATTTTATATGCTTGCATTTCAGCCTGTGCTTCTTTCACATTATAAACCCTTGATCTTGCCGGGTTTTTTCCCCCATACCTCCTACATAAAATATCAACACAGTGAGAATTCATTCACTGCATCTGAACTGGGCTCCAGTTCACGATCTTATGCTTGAATAAAATTTTCTTAGTTTGTACAGTGTCTCAAAACTCCTGTTTATTTTTGCTGCAACAGATTACTCTCCTGAAACTATCAGACCGTTTTCCAAGAAGGCTAGGTTGCCCATGAGGGAAAACCACTGAAGTCTTCAACCATATGAATTGCCAACTTCATTCACTGATTGCCAACTCCAGTTTAGTCAATTCCTAGTAGGGTTGCCAGGTGTCCGGTTTTGACCCAGACAGTCCAGTATTTTGGGAGACTGTCCAGCAAAAATGATCCCCTAAAACTGAACACCTAGCCCCTCCCCTCTCCCCCTCTCCCTTTTGCAGCTTCTATGGCACTGCTGCTGGCCTGGAAAAGTGGCCAGTCAGTCTAGGCACCTGGCCAACCTCCTGCAGGTGTGTGGTGCCATTCAGGAGTGGCCAGCCAGCCCAAGTGCCCAGGCAGCATCCCGCACCTGTACAGACCAGCCAGTCCAGGTGCCTGGCCAGCCTCCTGTGTCTGTGTGTTGTCACCCAGGAATGGTGCTTGGAAGTGGGAGGGCTGCCACGATGATATCACTTCCTGGAGTGGCATCATCATGCTGCCCCAGGAGCGCATGAGCGGTATGAATAAAAAATAAGTTGTCCCACCTCTCCCCAGGATCCAGTATTAGTCTGGATCCCATCAGGCAACCCTAATTCCTGGAGTTGTTTGGAAAGTGCCTGGGTATGGTGGAGTTTGTGGAAGGGTAGGGCCTCAGCAGGAATGTAATTCCATAGAGTCTGCCCTTTGGAGCTGCCATTTCCTCCAGGGGAATTGAAGTTGTGGCCGCAACTGGAGCGTGGCAACCTTAACTACATCCCAATATTATTTAAGCATCTTAGGAAAGGGTCATGATCAAGAACCCTAAAAATGGGTTCTGGCATGTCTTTCAAGTCTGCTCAATAATAATAGTTTCAAAATTCTAGCTGATGTAACAGATGAGAGTGCCAGTTTGCATCTCATCTGTGAATGGTACCTATTTGTTGCATTTAAGATCTATTTCCCCTGTTTCAGTATAGACTCATTTTCTTTCTGATTTTAAATGTTCTCCTGGAAAATAACCTTGTATTCCTGAGTTTATTTGTACAACTTTAAACAGAGGTTTGCTGCTTTAAGCCATAGCATATCAGACAGAAAAATGGTAGAAACAGTATAAGGTACTGGTTAGAGATTTTGTTTCAGATGTAAAGGAACCAGGCATAGCGTACTGGAATAGCACTAAATTGTCGGAACAATAGTGTCTTCCTGGTGCAATTTCTGACATCATTGCGCCACAATTCCGCTCTTGTGGTGTGATGAGGTCAGAAATTGTGCCAGGAAGACGCTATCGTTCCAACAGTTTAGCGCTATGCTGGGATGTGTGGATTCAGCCCAGGTTAAAATCCTTGCTTTGCAAGGAAATTGTCCTTGAACTAGTTTTGGCAGCTCCTTCCTTCTCAGACTAGCCTTCTCTAAAGGGTTGCTGTGAGAACAAAATGGGATAATTCTGTACATGACCTTCTCTGATCCTACTTAAAGGATGATGAGGACTATTTTATTTTATTTATTGATTTGATTTGATTTATACCCCGCCCTCCCCACAGATGGGCTCAGGGCGGCTAACAAAATTCAAAAAATACATTAAAAGTCACAAAAACAAAATCAACTAGGCCTGGACTAGGGCCCGGCAGGACTTGTTATCCTTCCGCCAGGCCTGTAAGACAGAGCTGTTCCGCCACGCGTAGGGTTGATACTGAGCGGAGCCCCCCCTGTTTGGTCGAGTATGGGTTATGCCCTCCCCACTGGTAACATCCTCCATCTGCTGAATATTCCCTAATGTTCTGGTGATGACTAAAGGGTTGTGCCCTGTGCATATGTATAGTGCATGTGTGTGTGTGTATATTATATATATATATAATCATGTATATGTATATGTATATGTATATGTATATGTATATGTATATGTATATGTATATGTATATGTATATGTATATGTGTGTATACACACACACATATATGTTTGTATTTTAATCTTTGGATATCTTAAAATTTATAATTTTAAACTGTATGAATTATTTGATGTAATTTTAAATTTGTGTGCAAATTGTGATCCACCCTGAGCCTGCTGGTGTGGGGAGGGCGGAATATAAATCTAATGAATTAAATTAAATTAAATTATAAATAGACTGGAGTTTTCCTAGAATGAGGTTTCTTATGAAAAACAAGACAACCTTGTTTTCTGTTTAGGAGTTTATTATCCTGTAAGGGGAAGAAACCCAACTCGGTATAGAGCCTGCTTTGCATGTGGAAATCCTCAGATTAACAGTGCAATCCTATGCTTGGTTACTCCATCCAATAGACTTCAGTAAACTTGAGCAACTGCATAGGACTGAACAATCAGCCTTTGAAAGTTCCAACTGGAAAGATCTTAGAGCTGGAAAAGACCTTTCTTTAAGATCCTAGGGTGTTACAGTCAGGGTAGACCGTACTGGCCCTATGTGGGCCAATGGTCTGACTCAGTTGATAAGGCAGCTGTAACTATGAATTCCACCCTTGAAAAGAAAGTAACAGCAACATTCAAGGCTTTGGGAAGAACATTTTATTGCTAAGCATATCCTTGAACGAAAAGGCATTTATGAAAATAAAAGAACAGGAGAGGGAAAAAAAGAAAGGGGCAGAGGGAAGAAAAAAGCAATAACGGCACATTAATGCTAAAGAAAACTCTTCAAGGTTCTGTCCATAAAACAACAGGGATATGGTAGAAGCCCACATACAGAAATGCACATGTTCCCAAAAACTGTCCAATAGAAACAGACACCAACAAACAAACAAATTTTAAAAAAGGAACAGAAAGATGGGTTTTTCTAAATAAAAAAAGATAAAGAAAGAAAGCAGAAAATCATTTCACAAGACTCCAAGAACAGCAGCACTCTTTTACAGACATCAAGATATAATCAACTCTGTATATGTTCAGCCAGTTAGGTTGTCTTAAATCGTGCTTTCATACCTTTTTAAAACCTGTCTTTGTTTTTTTTCCCCATTGTAGTGTAAAAAAAAAATAATTTTTTTTTAAAAAACACAAACCTCACACACACTGAAAAGATTCGTTAGCCAGGAAAGCCTCTTCTCAAACCACTTGAGAAGGCTGCCTTTTTTATTTTGTTCCCATGTGCGTGTGTGCATTGGATAACACTTCTTCAAAGTCAAAGATTCATGCGACTTATAAACACCAGCAAGAGTAGATTTCTAAACCTAAACAGCTGATTAGATTTCATCTGTACACAGAAAATTGTACATTTCTAATACGCCAGAGTCCTCTAAGCAATCTGCATGTTATCTGTCTCTCTGTCTCTCTGTCTCTCTTTTTCTCTTTTGCTTTTTCAATTTTTTGCACATGATATTTGTGGCCAAAGAAACCCCCATTGGTTGTTTTTCCTGTACAATAAGTTGCTCTCCTTCAAATAATAAAAGTTTTTTTTTAAAAAAAATCAATAATCAAGATTAAGTACATTGAATATAATCAACAACCTAATGAAACCTCAGAGCATTATGTACATCTTAGTACCCATCTAGAAATTACACCAGCCAAAAAAAAACTGTAGTAAAATATGTAAACAAAATCTTTTTTCTTAAAATCTTTTTGACACAGATAACTGTGACAAAGTTTAAATGCACACTCTCTTCACATTTTCAAAGTTTAGCTTTTTGTTGTTTTGTAAAAACATTTTTCTTTACAACATTCTCATTTCATATTAAGACTTTAACAGCATTTCTGTTCCAGTCGTCCCATCAAACATACCAAGATAAATATATCTGTATATATATATATTTATTTATATATATTATACTATTAATAAGCTCCGTTAATTTATTTTATTTCTGTATGTCATAGTGACGTTTTAGATTTATCTTCTTTCATATAAAAAGAGAAGGGGAAAGGAGACTAGGGCAAAATGGAAGGACAGCGAATCAGAAATGTCAATCTACAAAATTAAATTGTTACATATGAAACACACTTTCATGATTTAAAACAAACCACACCCCCATTTTGTACTCCTCCATGACATATTTTTGGCTTGTGTGACACTGTGTCACAAATTGAACTCAATATTATCTTTTGAAACGCTTTATTTACTTGATTATTAATAAGTCTTTAGCATTCATGCACCGCAGTCAGCCAAGGAGTCAAAACCCAGAGAGTGGCTCCTTGCTTGGTCTGTTCAATTCAAAATGACTAAATATTTTTGTTTTTCTGTTTTGGTCTAAGTCCACTTCATATAGCTTAGCTGTGCAACTATATACTAAATGGTAGTCAAATACAACCAAGGGGCCCCTTCCCCCTGTCAAAGAACCACCAATATTATCTCTGTATGACTTCAGTGAGAAATACTGGAGCCAGAACCTGGGGAGGGGGTCCAATTATTCTCAGCACCACCACCACTCCATCACATTTTTGTAAAAAATTTTTACGTTAACAACTTACTGCAGACAACAGATTCAAGAGACAACACAACCTGATATGCAGAGCAAACACCATGGGTAGAACTTGAGTTCATATATGGCAATAGTCTCTCTTTTTATTACTCATTTTTCCCCAACATTTCTTCTTGATTTATGTCCTGGCTCATTCTCCCCAAAACCCTCACAGAAAATGAAAAAAAAAACTGAGACAAAAACATAATGAAAACCCCAAACCATTTATTTTGCTTTCCTCCTCACATCTTGAAAAATGATACGAAGGCTGGACATGGCCAGATCAGTTGTTCTGTTTTTGTTTATCACATTGCATTTTTTTCTTTTTCTTTTTTTGTTATTTTTTAAAATAATTAAACTGAAAAAAATTAGCGTACAGTCAAAGATCATGAACATCATTAAAGACTCACTTGGAGATACGAAACAAGTAAGCCATGGAGTCTTCTGCGTTTGCAGAAAAGTTCAGCTGAGGAGGAGGTCTGAAGGCTTTAAAGTCCGCCAACATGGTAATGCTGCATACGCCTTCTTCAGAACGCTAAGTGTGCTTTATAATACAGTAGGGCAGAGTTTGGGGACTCCAAGCGATGACTGAAAGCTTAGCAGTCACAGCTGAAATGTTTATTCTCAATATTTTTTTTAAACCACAAACTGTAGCTCCCAATCTCGTTAGCTGTAACAGTTTGATTCAGTTATATCTCTTTAAGTATTTATATATTTATATATATAAATAAGAATTTTTTACACGTAATATTCTTTGTCCTTGTTTTTCTGTTTCTTGTGGCCGCTCTTTGTGCTCTGCTGTTTCTCCTTCATGAGCGTGCCGTTACTCTGGGCCGAGTTGCTGATGTAGTTCCGCGTCTCATCCACCTGATAGGACCCCTCGTCCCTGTTCCTGTACTTGTACATGGCGTACAGGAGGATCAGGATGCAGAGGGCAGCAGCAGCCACAATGCCGACGACCATCCCCGTTGTGCTGCTCGACTCACGGACCACCTCTGAGGCCCCCGGAACCCGTCTGATTCCTGGCTCCGTGGGGTTTGCTGTGGGCACATTACGGAACATGGGGGAAGTTATTAGCGGGCTCTTCAGTTTTGTGCTGTCTAGCTCATAGGCAGTGGGCAACGGAAGCAAGACTATGTCAGGCTGGGGTTTGAGGTCACGGTTATTCATGTTGCCGGCTGGCAATTTGGGCACCATCCCAGTCGAGGACGAAGCTGTGGAGCGGATCAGCTCAGGGGACAAAGATGTGGTAGTAGTCCTACCAGTTTCGAAGGCTTTGTTAGGTCTAAAGTCCTTGGATTCCCACTTGGGTGCGTGTGCTTTGTAGCCACCTTCGAAGATTGAAGTGGAAAGACTCTTATCTGTTACCAAGGAGAAGGTGGTGTAAAAATCTTCATCATCAGTAGGGGGTAGGTTAGAGTCAAAGGTTTCCCCTGAGCCATACCCAGATATCACCAAGCCATCATCATCACAACCATCGCTGCCTTGGTCCGACAAGCAAGGTAACCCCGCCTCAGAGGTCATGGACAGGGAATCTTTGGTGGTCTCAATAATGGTGAGGAGGGGGCGGAAGGTAGTGGGGAGTGTAATGGAAGGTGCACGAGTAGCAATAGAAGGGATATCTAAAGGGTCTTCTACAAGAAGAGGGATAACTAATTCACCTCCTGGACAGAAAAGAAAAAAAATAATATTAGTATATCTTGAATGTATGTATCTTAAGTTCACCCATCTTAAATGCAAAAGTGTTAAGCTAGCAGATTTTTATTTATTGCAATAGACTCATCTTTCTGTGGCCCTCCCACTCACAGGGGAGGCCAGACCCACCATCTTTTGGCAAATTTGGTCCATATAATTTGGTTTTTGAAGATACTCTCAAAGTGACTTGAAGATCTGTTTTTATTTAATGAAATATTTTAAACTTTCATGAAAATACATGTGTATAATGATAATACTTAGTCAGACTGTGTTTTGTTCTGTGAAGGATAGTCCAAGAGTCTGAAATGGGTGTTTTATTCAGCAATGATTCTCTGCTCCCCTGCCAATATGTGTTTAGTATCCTGAAATAGTGCACAGCTGAAAAGGCTCTGACAATATCTAATTTCATAGTTTGCCATTCCCAAATAAAGTGGGAATCGGCTTCAGTATGAAATGGGAGCTAGTTAGGTTTCAGGTATTCTGTGAAGAGTATGTGAATAGAGAATTCATATGATATTATATACACAACTGCCTTAAGTATTTTGTATGCAAGCCATATTGGAAGAAAGGAGGTGTATGTAGTAGATTGTACTCAAACATTTTCAAAAGGGGAACTGGGTGTTGTATCTGGAAATGGGCCTGTTGTTTGCTTTAATCACCAAACTGAATGAGGAGTAACATTCTGTTATTGCTGAAATGTGTTGCATCCACATATAACTGCATTTCTGTATTTTTTTTTCACACACACACATAATTATGAGCATTTAGAACATGACCAAATTTGTTCAGAGAATAAAAAAGGAAGGACTGGGACTTCTGGCTTCTTGATTCTGAATGGTTTTATTCTCTCCAAGCAGTGAAAGGATACTTGGGAAAAACCCAAGCTTTCCTTCCAACAATTCTCTGAAAAAGTTCAGAAAGAACAAAGCCAATACTAATTGAGAAGGGCAGGATTTTCAAACTAGTTTCCATTATATTGTAATTTATCCCTCTCATCCTCTACAACTAAGGGATCCATAATTCTCTTCTTTTTGGCTTTTACTTCTATCCACACTTTCAGCCTATTGCTAGAATGGAATTGGGACAATTCATATTCATGTACTCTTTGAAAATGGAACTGAGCCAGAGTTTTAGGGAAGGAAATTGTAGAAAAGAGATAGTACAGTGCATAAATGAAAAAATGTTAACATAAAATCACGCTACCTTTTGAATGGGGAATTCACATTCTTGAATGTCATCCTAGCTTTGTCAAGAGTATTGATAGTGTTCCTGTGTTATTAATATTGGTGCAGTCACCATTATATAATAGCATTCATCTGCAAATTTAATGTGCCATCTGTGGCATACAACTGGAGTCATAAGTTTGGCAGTTTTAAATTGCCCGTCTGAAGTACCTTCATTGTCTGTATACAGATTTGATGTGCAGCTGATCAGCCTATCCAATGCTCATAAGAAAGGCAACTTTCCTTCCCCACAAAAATAATTGTAGCAATTTTACCCTCATCTGCTTGGTTATGGCTCTTCCTTCCTGATTACAAGAACAGTCAAAGCTTCTGTTCTAAAAAGTGACGCTTTCATTATAAGAACTGTTGTATTTAAGCATGATTCGATGGTTATTTTTCTTTTACCTTGAAATTAATGTTTGCAGCCAGAGCTTCAGCACAGGAAAATGGAAGGAATGGGAGTCAGAAGGAGGGGCAGGAAGAGAGAGATGGCACTTCCCTTTAGAAATGCCTTTATTACTCCAATCCTAAACAGAGTTAAAGGTAGATCATGCACTGTTGGCAAGAATGGGAGGGGATAGATAACAAAACTTTTCAGAATGGTGGAAATGCTGTGAACGGGGAAGCCAAGAAGTCATTCCTAAAAGATGTTGCCAGGAGAAATTAATTTTCATGTTTGAGGCAAAGATCCAAAGGCAATTTCAACATGTCCACATGGGTAGATTGACCCATTTTCACTTTCAACTATATCTCCTCTTGTTTCATTGGAAGGATAGAAGGATCTGAGAGCTGAAATAGGAAGAGAAAGACTCTGAGTTGCCAACTCCGGATTGGGGAAATTCCTAGAGATTTGGGAGCACAGCATGATGAGGGTGGAGTCTGAAAAGGGGAAGAAGCTCAGCAGGAGTGAAATGCTGTAAAGTCTACCCTCCAAAGCTGCCATTTTCAGTTGTTGCCGCTCTGCTCTTTCAGTCTTCTTAATGCTCATTCATTCTGAGCATGAACAACATCTAAATGGATGCAAGAAAAACTGGTAGAGGGGTCAAGAGAATCAGATACAAAAAAGTCCCATCAGAGCAGAAACTAGGATAGTGTAACTACTACCTGTGAGTTTAGCTTCAGGCCTCTTATAATATTCAGATGTCTTACCTCATATTTTATTGTGGTTCCTAGTTAGCATAATCTGGAACAGCTCCAGGCCAGGTTTTCCTTATTATTACTCTAGATAGGCAGGATCAATACAAGCTGCTATGAAGAGGTGTGGTAGGCCTGTTTTTTCTCAATAAAGTTTACCTAAGAGGACCCTCAGCATATTTGTGAATGACAGCATGTGAGATAAAATAGTTTCCCCCCTGATTTGGCAGTAGTGGAAAGTCAACGAGAATGTCTCTACTCCTTTTACGGATTTTTTCCACAGGAATCATAAAAGTCAAGGCAAAAATACTCTTGCTAGAAATTATGATAACTTGGTATGAGAATGGTTTTGTCAAAGTGTGGTGGCACAAGTGAAGCATCAGGTCATGCACAGGTTCATGCTGTGCCTAACACCATGCATGTTACTGAATGGTGATAGATGCTGCCTCCTGTCCAGCTATTCCAAGATAACTCTGGTAACATGTAAAAATGACCAACCTAAACCACATAGGTGAAAGTTAGCAGAGTAGTATGCGAGCAACCACACCACTTGGTCATGTGTAAAGCAGGTACTAAACATTTCATACAAAATAACACCCCTGCCTGCTCATTCAGTCATTCACAACCCAGAAAAGGCTATAGCCAGAAAAATGGCTTCTTGGGTCTGCTGCATTTCACTTCATAGTAAGATTAACACTGGGATTATGGTTGGACTGCAAAAACTAAGATCTGCATTCAATCCCAGATAGTATTGGATGAAAGCTACTTTCGTGTTTGGATGCATGGAGATAAAAGTGTATCTTTTTGTGTGTGTGTCTCTCTCTGTTATGTGTGTGTCCATGTGTGTGTGTGGAACAAGTTAGCTGAGAATTCAGAATATGTTTTAAAATCCTTCCGATCCAAAGAAAGCAAAAAAGGCCTTCCAAGTTTTGTTCTAACTAAAATCTTAAATCTAACCTATTCCCTTTCCTCCTCTGGTTTGTACTCCCAGCAGAAGGTCACACATTTATTGAAATGATTTGTGCTGACAACAAAGTGCTGCAGGTTGAAATAGAAAGGAACAGTTAAAATGGCTTCTTCTGCTGCATTAGTGATGCCAAATCAGCTTCTATTTGGCCAGATAAAATATGCAACAGATATAATGAGCAATCAGTTCTGAGAGGATTGAGGGCTGTCTGGTGGAAAATGGTAGTCCAGGAAAAGAAAGACACCCAAGGTCTGCTGTGGGATTTCTTTTCCCCACTTTTGTCTTGGTGTAAGCACTCCATATTCTTTACAGTCAGTGTTTTAAAATCTGGGGCATATGCTTGTTTGATAGGGTTCTGCTTTCCTTTAAATTAGTCTGATCGCTGGGGACATAATAGGTCTTCTTTAGCCTTGAATACTGCCCTGCATTTTGCTTTATGAGTGTATTTATAGATATATAATTCATACCTCTTGGGCTGATCTCCAGTAAGGGCCCTCTGGCACTGGAATAGATGGAGTGTTGAAAATTTAATAAGAACTTTCTGAACTGAACTGAGAGGATCTTTGGGGCAAATCATGAGAAGCTACATCCTCTCCAATGCTTATTTTTATGGCCAAGATGGTTTCACTGGTTTAACAGTCATGAAAAAGAGGCAGGACCAGAAGAAAAAAAAAAGACTGTACACAAAAAGAATCCCGAAGAGCCTTCTTTGAAGTCTCAAGATGACTATAAAGAGATGCACAGCATTCTCTCTGCCTTTTCCAGATGTGGCGAAAGACTTTAAATGCCAGGAAAAAACCCAGCACAATACAACCTCATCCTCAGGTGTTTGAATTTCAACATATAGAAGTTCTGGTTTGCATTTTATGTTTATTCCCATCATGCACTCCAACATAGGGGCACTGGGGAGGGATATTCTGCTTTAGAAAGAACTAAAAATACCCCCAACACAAGTAGAAGTCAGTTTTCATATCCTAGCCACTTGAAGAAAAGGAGATTGAATGTTTAAATTCCTCCAGAGGTTTCTTTCCTTGTCACGTTATGGACAAAAAAGAGAAAATCTTCCAGCCACAGATCGGGAGTGGCAAGAAATCAGATGATAAAATGGTGCTGCCTTTGCAGCGCAGTATTAATATTATCTTACCTGTTTCCTAGCACATTTAATTGAAACTGACAGGCAATACCACAAGGAAGGATCTCTCTTCCATTGTGGATAGTCTTCCCTTACTGTCAGATAGATATTGGCTCTCTTGGCTACTTTACAAGAACTGGCTACCACATACACTCCACAAGATCTCATTCACCTCAAACCTATTGAATGTAAGGAGAAGTTCCAAGGACACTTGTAGGAAGTATGGAATCTGAGAGCAAAGGATTCTGGTTGTTCAACCCACTTCAGGCTTCATATTTTCACTCTAAAGAAAAAAGCAAGTTTATATATTGCAGCTTAGGGAGGTTAGTATGTCTGGAGCCATATGAAACTTCTCCTTTGATTTTGGTGACTTTTGCTACTGTTCTGATCTATAGTCTTGGATATTCACAGAAATCCCAGAACATTTTTGAAATCTTTACTGTTAGGAACACAGGATGTAGAACCAAATGTAAATCTAAAGAAAGATGTTCTGACTGCTCAAATTCCCAGACAGTTTGCATAAGAGTTTGTGTATTCATTTTCCAATAACTTTTTTCCTGATGAAAAGCAAATTAGATAGAATGGGTGGGAATAATTGTTCTCACTGGCTCCGATACCCCACATTGAAAATGGAAGCATCTGGATTATGGCAGCATCCCTGCTAGAACTGTGTTTCTTCATGAATTACTGTTCTTCATGAATTACATTAAACAGAAGCAATTTTTCAAGCACGCATGTTTATATAGGATGTATTAGCTAATTAAGCAAACAACTATTCACTTAAGATTATATATTGAGGAGAGAGAGAGAGAAAGAGAGAGAGAGAGCATCAGGGCTTGAAGCACCTCAGATTGCTGAAGATCATGAAATACGGCCACATGTGAATATGATGCTAGCTGGTTTCATATAGATCAAATTAAGCTTCATTAAAATAAATGTTTTAATTTTTAAAAAATAGCCTCATTAAGACTGAGGGGATGGATGAGAAGTCACATTTTGCAAATCATAACTGCATTCTGATTTACTTTACAGATAGATTGAAAGAAGAAGGAGAGAGTTCTGTTTACAGGTATCCACCACCACTCGAAGGTGTGATAGCTCAAGCTGGATTTGTCAGCCTAGTGCAACAGCTACATAACACCAGCCTGAGGTCTATGTGTGAGAGGTCTTTGATATGTTTCTTTTTATCAAATACAATTCTTTTCGTTATATGCTATCTCTACTTTTTTAAAAAAGTATTTATTTACATGAAGTAATTATAGTTTACAACCACGTGAATTATTTTTTCCAGTCAATTAGCATTCATTCTTCCAGCCAGTTTTCCTCTTTGCCTACTGCAGCGTTGACTCTTTAAAATCCCATCTGTTCTGGCAGAAAGAGGTTACCATTTTTACCCACTTTACAAGAATCCATGCTGGAAAGAAAAATCTCCATAGCACTGGCACCTAGACAGGGAGAACTTGAAAAGGCTGTTGGGGGAAAAAAATCCTCAAACTTTTCATGTCACGATGTTGGATTCACTGTCAAAATCATATCCAAGGATGGTGCACTTGAGAGTATCTTCTGGACCAAACTACAAGGGTAATGGTCAATAATGAAATTTAGAAAATTGTGGAAATAATTTTGCAAGACTGAGATACTTGGACCTGGTAACAAAAGATATTCTTTTGCCCAGTATAGATGCAATAGATTGGAATAATTTTCTTCATTCATTCTTAGTCTTCCCACCATATTAGGGGCTGGCTAAAGCTTCAAAAAGGAGGAAACTGCTTGAGAGAGATTAGAGGTAGATGGAAAAACTATGATTGGTTTTGTCGTCCCCTCCTATGAAGAGTACAAAAATTTAATAATGAACAATAAGTACCAAATGCACTGAACATAAAAGCCAATATTAAAACAAACATCTTGCAAAATAAAATAAACCAAGGGGTACCTTCTTAAAAACTAAAAATAGCTATACACTGAAAAAAAATAAATTTCACAGCAAAGGTTAAAGCTTTTAACTAAAAGCAACAACAAGAAGGAGTCATTCGCTTTAAAAAGAAAAAGATCAAACCCAAGATAACTGGAAAAAAATGAACCAGACAAGAAAAGACAAAATCCAAAAGCATAATTTGTTAAAACAGAATATTAGACATACATAGAAAAATAGTCAGAAGAAAGCATACCACATTGATTTTATATCGTCAACTTACATCAACAAATTGCCCGCATGTTTTTTGGCATGAAAGAAAAATTTATAAAAGAAAGTTGTGTAAGAATGTTCTTGGACAAGCAGAATTGCCACATTTGAGAAACTTTTGTTTTTTATTTTGCTGCCGTTTTTTTTTTCATTTTTTTTAAAAAAAACTTTTTTAATCAAAATGTGTATTATTTTCATTGATTTTAAGTAGAATTATTTACGACAAAGGGTGATACAGGGAGGCAACAACACATACATCCACACCACATAACATGAAAAGAAAAAAAAATAATCCTGCACTAGAACAAATTTGATTTTTTTTTCTACTTGTGTTTTTGTTCTTGTAAATTCAGAATTTTGATTTCCTTAACAGTACTTCTTGTATAATGATTTTAAAAAATAACAGTACACTTTATAGAATTTGTGTTCGTTTACATCTCTACAGACCTGTGGTGCAAATCTCCAACCACTGCTCCAATGCAACCTTCACATGAAGGAGTACAGTTTACACACAAGCAGTGCTTGGCAGATCACACTTTTAATGGTGTTTGAGAATCAATGCTTTTAATATTTATTTTAAAAAATCAATTGGATATATTTTTTAAAAAACATTTTCTTTCCCCCCCTGCTAGAATTTGGAGTGTGTGTGTTTTAAGGAATGGATGACTGCACATAAAACTTTAAAAGATGCTAAAGAAAGGGTGGGTGGGTAGAAGAGTGAAGGGAGACTTATGGGAAGAAAAGATGCCTTGGGTGGATGAAGTGGGAGTGTACGGTCTATGAGTGTACTACACAGATGAGGATGATGGGAGTAAATGTGTAAGTCAGTTGCCATGTCCATGTAAGTGCGGAACGGAGTGATCTAGCAGCATTAGAGCTTCTGGCTGTAAGGAAGGGATGGGCAATATACAAAAACAAATGAGCATATTCATGCCCATCAACAAAAAGAAAGAACAAAACTCTAACATTGACAATCTCACAAACCCTAAGCTGCAACTTCTTCAACATGCAAATTACAAAAAGTTATTAAGAAAGGTAATAAGAATAATTACAGTTTCATTAACGTTCTCAAATTATAAGAACAGTTCAAACTTTCCCCCTACTTAAAAAAGCAGTAAAATATACAAACTAATAATAATAATAATAATCAGAGATTAAAAACGGAAAACAAGGAAACTAGATTTTATGCATTGGAATCAGAGCAACTTCAACTGCAGCTCCAGTCATCTTTGTCTCATAACCAAAGTCTCAGCCACCATCTTTGAAATGTTTAATAGCAGGGAGTTTGTCGGCTTTGAGACTCTCCAGTGTATGCAGCCAGGATTGTTAAAGCGTAGGGGGCATTTTGTAGTAGATCCCTCCCCCGGCTCAAATGTAATCTTTTTCTTTTAAATGAATGCCTTTTTTAAAGAGTAAGTTTGTAGGATTCTGCAGTTGAAGTACTCCCTTATTTAAAGAGGGAGATAGAGGGGGGGGGGAATTCAGAAAACAATCCAATAATGTTTATGTTGTTAGATTGGAAGAAACCAAATCTAAAATAGTAATCCAACGACGGAAAAGAAATGACATAAAAATAGGCATACTTAAAAAAATAAAAAAATTAAATTAAAAAAAAAACATACTTTATTCCCAGCAAGAAGGGAGGAGAGAACAACTGTCTGGGTTTTAATATTTATTTTGTCTGATTCTTTGTAAAGAAAAAAAAGGGTATTCCACACACTTTCAAAGATGAACAAACCAGATGCACACACCAAGAAGGAGGAACAGACAAATCAGTCCAGGGACACTTTTATCATTTGGAATTATCTCTCTCTCTCTCTCTCTCTTTTTTTCCTTATGGAATTAAGTCCCATATTTAATCTAAAAGTTTGGCAGGGAAAAGGCCACTAAAAGCCACACCCTCCCTCTTGCACTTGCCTTAAAAAAAATTGAAAAAAGTGAGTTCTCATTACTTTTAAGAAAAAAATAAATATGGGTGGGGGAACGTGCAGTCTGGATGTACGTCATAAATAGACATAGGAAAAGATATAAGAAATCAGCTGAGATTGACAAATGGGTTATAAAATAGCTTTCTTTTACTGTAGGATGTTAATAATAATAATAATAATGCATGCTTAAAGTAAGTTGCATTTAGGGAAAGTAGAAGAAACAGAACAGCAAGCTAGGAGTGGAGGATGGGGAAAGGAGAAGGGTGGTTAGCAGAGGAAGCAATTCAAGGAACTGGGGGGAGGTGGTTGATATATCATTCCATGACTCTCCAGTAGGGGCAAAGCACACTCCTCAGGGCACAATGCAGGCTATAGGGAAGACTGTGAGGGCAAACAGGTAGGATGGAAACTGGGAAAGGCACTGGGAAATCCATTGGCAACTCTTTATAACACTACAGTTGAGAATCAAGTCCGTGAGTCACAAGTTCACAACCCTCAGTTATCCAGTCTTTACTGATAATAACCAATAGTAATGGGATGGCTAGTCACCTGGGAATGGTTTGTGCATTCGTTAATCCTTTTTCAAAGGTCTTTCCCAACTCAGTATATCGCATACAGCCTGATCCTATGGATTTTTTTGGGAAGAAAGTGTTCAATGAGATTACTCCCACATTTGCACTCATAGGGCTCAGCCTTCATAGCATAAGCTCATTTCTCATGTGTGTTCCCAAGCCTTCCTTCTCAGTAAGGAGTAGCCATCCCATAAAATATGGGAGCACTTTGGAATTAACTTGCTAATGGGCAAATGAGAAGTATTGTTTACTGGGACTGCATAAAGTAGCAAATATTTGTCGAGTGCTGGATCAGCAACCAGTAGTAAATGAATGAACAATTTGTCAAGCAATAAAAGTTTAGTGTTATATACAGAATACTACAGAAATATCACAGAATAAACACAAGGGTGAGTCTTCTGCATGTTATAAAGAGGTATTATTAATCAGCAAGATCTTAACAAGCCATTGGGCTTTGCTAACAGTAGGAGCCAATGGATGGCAGTAGCCTTGTGCATAGAGCCATAATAAAGAATTCAGGATGCTTTGGTTACTGGTGATTTTTCAAAGCATGATTAGCTGTACTTTCAGACTCCACTGAGAAAGCAAAGGAAAATGCTGAAAGCATTAATTTAAGATTCACTGAAAGAAAGAAGTACAGAAAGAGACATTAAGCCCTCCCCCAATACATTCTTAGATATCTTATTGAAAAAAGTGTCCCAGGCTGGTTGAGGTTGAATGAGAGTGGATGAGAATTGCTCCACCTCCACGGAAAGGCATCAGGTGTGAGACCACACTGGCCATTTGGAGGCAATATATGGCGAGAATGGCCTCTGCCACTGCTGGAGGTATGCACTGGAACTCAACACTGCTCACTTTTAGTGAATGGATTGGGTATAGGAGAGGGTTAACCAAGGCAAAGATACCTGGCTGGGTTAGCTTCAGGGACAGTATAATCTGAGTATGTTGCTAGGTGAACTGAGCCCCATTGGGATGGCTCTTCAGGCACATTTGTAGAACACATAAACAAGGAAATACTGGTCCTTATGGAGTCTGATGGGGCTATTTCTAATGCAGAGTCCCTGGTTGCTATTCCATGCCAAATGTCTTAGCCTGTGCCCTAACTGGGTCTCATGAAATTTCACAAATGGGCTTTTAATTGTGTCTCAACTCAACTTTCAACTGCAGATCAGCGTTTGGTCTTGTAAAACTCCATAATCTTTGCCACTTAGATGTTCAGACAGTAAAGCTGATTAGAATTCATTTAACTCAGGGCCAAGCTACACATGACGAATGACACTTGAACGGCAAGTGGATTGAGTGGAGGGCAAGTGAACAGGGAGAAATACACTTGCTGTTCAAGTGTCATTCGTCATGTGTAGCTTGGCCCTCAGATTCCACGGTTTTGTCACTCTGTTTTCTTCCAACGCGCCTGATCAATCTCTACAAATTTTCCCTTCTTTTAACTGACCTGACCTTCAGACAATAGACCTTTGTGCTGCCATGGCTGCTGTCCTGCAGTCTTCAGTGGGTGACTTACAAGAGCAATGTCAACAAGAAGTGAAGAACTGGCTTGCACCAGTTAGAAAGAAGGTATAATGAGCCTGCAAGGTCTAACTCTACCAAACAGATATATTATCATAGAATCATAGGGTTGGAAAGGACCTCCTGGGTCATCTAGTCCAACCCCTGCACAGTACAGGAAATTCACAACTCCCCCCCCACACACACACACATCCAGTAATCCCTGCTCCATGTCTAAAAGATGGCAAAACACTACCAAGATCCCTAGCCAAACTGGCCTGGGGAAAATTGCTTCCTGACCCCAAAGTGATGATTGGCATTACCTTAGGCCGGTAAGAAGAGGCCACGAGAAATAAGCACTGACGTAACCCTTCCTGCCCTCCCTCTCATGATCTGCCTAGGTTCACAGAATCTGCATTGCTGTCAGATGGCCATCTAGCCTCTGCTTAAAATCCTCTAAAGGAGAGCCACCACCTCCCGAAGAAGCCTGTTCCACTGAGGGAATATATGTTCTAGATGCTAGAAAACAAACATTTGGATGCTACAACTTTGCACACTGGTTGTTCTGCACTATCTCAGCCATTCCCCAGACATTAGGATAAAACACTCTGGAGACCTCATTCTCACTCTGGTTGTCTTTCCTTACCTAGAAAGTAACAATGTTCACATGGCACAATCTGTTAGACATGAACAATATGTGCACACTTCAAATGGAAAGGTAGAAACTGGCTCAGGCGGGATGTTTTTATTTAGTTTTCTCTCATCTACCATGGAAGGCTCTGTTGCTGTCTGGATTTAGATCTGCTATATTTTTTCCCGCCCATCCTCCAAGGAACTCAGGGTTCTGACTTGCCCTTTTTTCCATTTCTCCCCCATGATAAACGCATGAAGTAAGTTAGCCTAAGAGGAAGGGCCTAGCCCCAGATCACTCAGCGACCTTCATGGCTGAGTGGTCCTAGTCTGACTCTCTAATCACTATACCAAACTGGCTGTCATGTACCATTCAGCAAAGTGATTCCACTGCTAGGGCTGCCAACTCTGGTTTTGATGTTGTATCCCTGTTTACCAAGATTCCAGTAAAAGACACTATTGCACTGATTAATCAGATTTTCCCAGAGGATGTAACAGCCTTATTCCATCATTGTCTGACAACCAGTTACTTCCAATGGGACAACGAATTCTATGAACAGATGGATGGGGTGGCCATGGGGAGCCCACTCAGCCCAGTTATAGCAAACTTCTACATGGAACATTTTGAAAAAACAGCTCTAGAATCAGCACCCCACAAACCCAGTGTATGGTTCCGGTTTGTGGATGATACATTCATCATTTGGAGCCATGGGGAGGAAGAATTGATGGAGTTTTTGAATCATCTCAACAACATCCACCTGAACATACAATTCACAATGGAGAAAGAAAGTGAGGGAAAACTCTCATTCCTGGATACCTTGGTCATCCGCAAAGCAAACTTTCAGTTAGGTCACAAGGTCTACAGGAAACCAACTCACACTGATCGGTACTTACACAAAAACTCCAATCACCACCCCCGACAGAAAAGAGGCATAATGAAAACATTAGTGGATCGTGCAAGACGGATATGTGAGCCGCGCTTTCTCAATGAGGAAATTAATCATCTAAACCACGCACTTCAGGCAAATGGCTACTCCAGAAATGAAATCCGAAGAGCAATCAAACCCAGGATGAATCAAACAACCAAAGAAAAACAGTCTCCCACAGGAAAAGTGTTTTTGCCATATATCAAAGGAATTACTGATCAGATGGGAAAGCTTATGAAAAAGCATAACCTTCAAGCAGTATTCAGACCCACCCGAAAAATACAACAGATGCTACGATCAGCAAAAGACAGCAGAGATCCCCTCACCTCTGCAGGAGTATACCGTATACCCTGCAGCTGTGGACAAGTTTACATCGGGACCACAAAGCGTAGCATCCAGACAAGAATAAAAGAACATGAAAGACACTGCAGACTTGGACAGCCTGAAAAATCAGCAGTGGCTGAACATAGCCTAACTCAAACAGGGCACAGTATCTTATTCCAGGACACCAAAATACTGGACAACACTTCCAACTACTTTGTCAGACTGCACAGGGAAGCCATTGAAATTCACAAGCATAAGCAAAACTTCAACAGGAAAGAAGAAACCTTAAGAATGAACAGAGCATGGGCTCCAGTTCTGAAAAACACCAGGCCAACAAAACACTCCACACCCGACAATAGCCCTGCAGAGAAGATTAGCACATCAAGCACCAATCCATATGCAAAAGAACCGCCTCAGGATACAGTGAAGCCTCCCGCCATTAGCATTCCACACCCTGGGAAACTCTTACAGAATGACTCAGCTCAACCCCACCCCTCCTGAGTAGATACAAATGACCTACATCTTTTCCACACTGTGACACTGAGAGATCTCTGTCTTTTGGTGCTACACCTCTGAAGATGCCAGCCACAGCTGCTGGCGAAACGTCAGGAACTACAATGCCAAGACCACGGCAAGACAGCCCGGAAAACCCCCAACAACCATCGTTCTCCGGCCGTGAAAGCCTTCGACAATACATCTGGTTTGGGAAATTCTTCAAGATTTGGGGGTTGGAGCCAGGGGTTGCTGAGATTTGGGGAGCGGGGGTACCTGAACAGGTCTAATGCCATAGAGTTCACCCTACAAAGCAGCCCTTTTCTCCAGAGGAACTGATCTTTGTTGTCCAGAGATCATTTATAATTCAGGGAGATCTCCAGGCCTCACCTGGAGGTGGTTGGCAACACTACCAGTGCACTTTATAAACTTGACACAGATTTCCTTCAAGTCCTCTTTTTCTGGGTGGAATCCCAGTCATGTGAGGACTGTGCTTTAATTTTTTCCCCTCATTTTGACATCTCTCTGTGCAGGAAATGCTCCCCTTGCTTCTACAATCTAGTTAGGAAAAGTTTTAGAAACATTTTCCTATTGCGCAACTCAGAGATGTTCTACCCTAGTTGCCTTTCTTTACATGATGTACATTGACTTCCTTTTGTTACCAGACAGTTACTTTTAGAATCACTTAGAAGTACATTCCTGCAGAGCTAGGACAGAGAGCCAAATCCAACAACTTCCTCCCCATTGTAAAGATTGCTGAGACACAATTGAGATTTCAAGACACTTAGAAATGTACAATGTCCTTGCAAGTAGGTTAGCTGAGCTACAAAATGTAAGTTTTTTGAAATGCTCTTTTATCTAGCCATTTGTTTTAAGCTTCCTACATAAACTGCTGAAGTCTTTTTTCAGAGAGAGCAGCAATTCATATTAAAGACCATCAGGAACAATACACTAAGGCTAAGAGGCGTGTGTAGATGGAAGAGTTTTAGCAACAAATCCCCCCTACACAGAGGGAAAACATACAGCACAGGTGGACCTCTTGACAGGAGAGAACTACTGTCCAATATTATTAGCACAATCATAACCACATTTAGCTGGAACTTGCTTTAAAGCAAATATATGTAGGATTGCATCCTTTGACTACAGGACAGGAAGACATACAGCTCGGCATCTGGTATTGCTGCTGTTTGAAATAATTAGAGTTTGAAATCTTATCTATTATATGTTTATCCCATCTTTGGAGAAATGCTCTTCACCCTAGAATTCACCCCAATAATTTAACCATTGGACCCCACTCTGTCTATGAGTTGGGAATGGGCTGCAGTGCAAACTCAAAGCTGGATAAAGGAAAGAAGATGAGTCATCAAGCTCCAAGGACAGAGTCCTTCAGTGCTTTCACATGTAAATGGCTCTGGCCAAAGTACAAACAGAAGGTTTACTATCTTACACCTTGCTAGAATTCACACTTAAAGGGACAGAGACTTGGAAAGCCAAAAGGCTAGAGTGTAATTTCTTCTTCTTGAGGCAGGAAGACCAGTACTTAGCCTAGAGGGGTATGGACTCTCAAAGGGGAGATTATCAATTCTCAGGACATGAGGAAAAAGCTGTCTTATGTCTTGGGCCATATGGCTTGATCCCTTTACCTAGAAACTCCATCTTGGTCACACGTCAAGAGAAAGTGGGGAGAACTTCTAATTCTGAGAAGCATGAGGGTGTGAAAGATTGTCCCCGCGGTAGCTAGGCTGAATGAAGCGGGAGACACAGGCTAAGGGCTATTTACAAAAGGTATTTATTTTAAGGTTCCTGGCTTCAAGCTATGTGGTATTTGCTTTATTAAAGGTTTTAGACCTCCTCCTTTCTCCTCCAATATAAACTGTCAAGAAAGAAGACTATGGGTTGGACCTAGATTACACTGGCAATTTCCACTGATTCTCCCTTCTTGATGCAGACCCTGCCCCCAGACTTTCCTCAGGGCCCCCCATCCCCCAGAAGATTCATTTCCTGAAGATGATTGGGCTGCATTGGGAGGGGGAGGCAGGAAAGTTCCTTTCTGCCATTGGAAAATTTAGTCTGGATCATTAAATTTTGTCCATTAAACTTTCAGAAGGTATTTTTTGGGGATACATGAACTGACACTCTACCACACCAACACAGACTATTTGCATTTCAATACTACTGATGAGCTCCTCGGGAGTGTGAAATTTCCATGGGATGGTCCGTATAATGAGGTGGAACTCCATGGAAAGGAATGTTTTCAGCTGATCTCTCCCTTACACACACACACACAAACAGGGTTAACATACCTGTAACTTATGTTCATCGAGTTCTTCTGTGCCGACACACATGGGTACTGCGCACGCGCAGGCCAGCCGCCGGAAGATTTTTTTATCGCTTTCCCAGCTCCGAAGGGGCCGTTTGCCGCGCGCCTCAGCGACCGTTTCCCGCCCAAACGGTCACATGCTCCTCAGCGGCCAACGGCCCCTTCCCTCAGTTCTCCCTTGCCGCCGCTCAACCAACACACAGAGCCATAGCCCCGATAAGACTAGAGCCATAGCCCAGCCATAGTACAGCGATCTGTGTTGGAGTTCACAGCGGGGTAGGAGGGAGGGTTGTGTGTCGGCACAGAAGAACTCGATGAACATAAGTTACAGGTATGTTAACCCTGTTTTCATCTTCGTTCTTCTGTGCCTCCACACATGGGAGAGTACCAAGCTTCACACAATAAGGAAGGTGGGGTGAAATCCAACTCAATTTTATTATACAACAAGAAAGGAACAAAACAACATATATACACATACCCATATGTTACAAAAGAAACATACCAACCCCACAACATCCAGCAAGTATAAATACATATCTATATATATATATATACACCATATACAGCGACTTCACCTCCCCATTGGAGTATATTAACCAGCATACTCCTAGGGAAACAAGGAATGGAGGACAGCCCTTGCAACAGCTACATCCTCATTGGCATTTACATCCACAGCGTAATGCCGTACAAAGGTATCGGCGGACGACCAAGTTGCAGCCCTGCAAATATTAGCTAAAGGTATACCCTTGAGCAGTGCCGAAGACGTCGCCTGGGACCGTGTGGAGTGAGCCCTGACACCCAAAGGACAGTCCACCTTAGCCGTGGCATAGGCCTTCACAATGGCTGTCACAATCCAACGGGACACCGTCTGTGCAGACGCCCTGCGGCCCTTGTCCTTCGCCCCGAAACACACAAAAAGGTAGGGACTGTTCCTGAACACCCTTGTCCTCTCCAAATAGAAAGCCAAAGCCCTCCGCAGATCCAAACTGTGGAGGGCCTTTTCCCCTTTAGTTGAAGCTTCAGGGAAAAATACAGGCAGAGAAATCTCTTGTGAAAGGTGGAAGGTTGACACCACCTTGGGCAGGAACGAAAGACACGGTCGCAAGACCACCTTATTCGCATGAAAGCGAAGGAACGGGGGGTCTGCCCTAAGAGCAGCCAGCTCGCTGACCCGTCTGGCAGAAGTGATCGCCACGAGGAATGCCACCTTGTAGGAGAGCAAGTCCAGAGGGCACGTAGCCAAAGGCTCAAAAGGGGGCAACATCAACCTGGCCAGGACTAGTGAGAGAGACCACTGGGGCACAGGGGGCGACACAGGCGGGTAAAGATTAAGCATCCCCTTCAAAAACTGGCGAGACTTATGGTGAGAGAAAACCGTGCAGCCATCCACCCGATCATGGAATGCAGAGATGGCCGCAAGGTGCACCTTCAGAGATGCTACACTAAGGCCCTGGTCTTTCAGCTCGCAAAGATAGTCTAAGACCATCCCCAAGGGGCTATCCATAGGCGCCACCTTCCTAGAGGCAGCCCAAGCCTCAAACCTACTCCACTTTGCCTTGTAGGCATGCCGTGTGGAGGGCTTCCTAGCGTTCAGTAGGACCTTCCTGACGGGCTCAGAGAAACCTAGGGACGGGGCCGAATCCGCCAAGCGGTCAGGTGTAGTTTCCTGGGCTCGTGGTGAAAGAGCTCCCCGTGTAGGAGGAGATCCCTCCGGGGCGGAAGGGCCACGTAAGTTCGGCCGGACATCTCCAGCAGCTTCGGGAACCAGAGCTGCCGTGGCCAGAACGGAGCCACTAAGATGCAGTCCGTGTTGTCCCTCTCCACCTTGCACAGCACCCTGGGTATGAGAGGGACGGGCGGAAACATGTAATGTAGTCCCCGGGCCCAAGTAAATTGGAAGGCATCCCCAATAGAGAGGGGATCGCTCCCTGCCCGAGAACAAAAGACCTCGACCTTGGTGTTTGACGACGTCGCAAACACGTCTATGCTCGGGCGACCCCACTTCCGAAAGATCGGCCCAGCGTACTTTGCGTTGAGCCCCCATTCGTGATTCAGCATGTGCACCCTGCTGAGAGTGTCCGCCTGCACATTGTCCGACCCAGCTACATGAATGGCGCGAAGCGTCACCCCATTCCTGATTGCCCATTCCCAAATGAGCGTGGCCTCCCTGCAGAGGATCATGGACACCGTGCCGCCCTGTTGGTTCAGGTAATACATAGCGGTAGTGTTGTCCGTCTGCACCAGCACCTGATGGTTCTGCAAGATTGCTGTGAACGACATAAGTGCAAAACGAACAGCCCTCAGTTCAAGCACATTAATATGGAGACCCCTTTCTCTCTCAGACCAAACATCCTGAACACACAGCTCCCCACAGAAAGCCCCCCACCCCTGCAGAGAGGCGTCCGTGGTTACGGAGAACTCGGGATGATGGAAACCAAATGGGGTCCCCTTAAACAAATTAACATCCGACAACCACCAGTTCAGAGAGGATATAACGGCTCTGGGAACAGAGAATTTAGCAGTCGGAGGATGCTGTAAAGCATTGTATCTCCTCACAAACCAATTCTGAAGCGGGCGCATCCGCAGCCTCGCAAAAGGGACCACCGGAGTCGCAGCAGCCATATGCCCTAACAAGCATTGAATCATGCGCACTGGCTGATAGCGATTCCGTCTAAACAGGGTTACCAGTCTCTTCAAAGAACGTGCCCGCTCTGGAGGCAATAAAGCCTTGGCCTCCCCTGAGTCGAACACTGCCCCAATATAAGGCACAACACGGCTAGGTGTCAGCTTAGATTTTTCAAAGTTAACCAGGAGGCCTAAGCGTTCGCAAGTGTCTAGCACCAATGCCACATCTTGCAGAAGCTTAGCCTCCGAGCTCGCCGTTATGAGCCAATCGTCGAGATAGGGATAGATGGTACAGCCCTGCTCTCGAAGAAAGGAAACCACAGGAGCCACGCACTTAGTAAACACACGTGGGGCTGTGGAAAGGCCGAAGGGGAGAACCTTGTAACGGAATACCTGCTGCTTGTAAACGAAGCACAGAAATTTCCTGTGCTCCTCCAAGATCCCCACGTGGAAATACGCGTCCTTTAAATCCAGGACAGCGAACCAATCCCCCTTCCTCAAAAGGGCAATTATAGCAGGCAGTGTGATCATTTTAAACTTGGTGACCCTTAGAAAGGCATTTAGGCCCCTAAGATCCAAAATTGGACGTAGACCCCCATCCTTCTTAGGGACTAGGAAGAACCGGGAAAAGAAACCCCTCACAGATTCCACAAAGGGCACCTCTTCCACAGCACCCTTAGCCAAGAGGGACCGAATTTCATCCTCCAGCTCAACCAAGGTATTATTCACCGCACTCAGCGGTGAAGTACACATCGGCAGTTCAGTGAATTCCAGCCCGTACCCCTTATCAACAATTGTTAAGACCCATGAGTCAGATGTTATTGACTCCCATTCAGACAAAAAAGGACTGAGTCTGTCCGAAAAGTTCAGGGCTGCCGCAGGGCCGGGTCTTCAGAACTGCCTTCCAGCCCCTTGCGGATCTTTCTGCTGGGGTGGAGGTTGAGACGAGCGGGGCTTGAACGGCCTACGCCTCCTGCCTTGGTGTTGAGCTGGGGTATACTGGCGCTGCGAAGTAGGATACTGCGGATAGTACGGACGGGGTTGGTATCTGCTGCGGTACTGGTAGGGATTATACCTCGACGAGTACCGAGACTTGAACGTGGACCTGTCCGCCGGAGTGACCCCCAGGGAGCGAGCTGTTTGCCGGTCCTCCTTCTTCTTCTTAAGCGCCTCGTCGGTGGTGGTAGAGAAGAGGGAGTCACCCTCGAAGGGCAGACGTTCAATCTTGGCCCTCACCTCCTGCGGGAGGGCAGTTGACCGCAACCACGAGTGTCTCCTCAGAAGCACTGCTGATGCCATACCCCGAGCCGCCGTGTCAGCTGCATGACTTCCAGCATTCATCTGTTGTTTTGATAATCGTACTGCCTCCGTCTGCAGCAACGACACCACCGCCTTCTTGTCAGCAGGGAGGTCAGTGACATAGTTGGCTAGCTTCTCCCATAGGTAGAGCTGATAGCCCGCCATAATTGTTTGATAGTTGGCTATCCGGAGGGCTAAAGCAGCGACTGAGTACTGACGCCTACCCAGTGCGTCCATTTTCTTTCCCTCCTTATCCGGTGGTACGGAGGAGGACCCCGACTTCTTGTGCTGAATCTCCTCAGCTATCAAGGATGATGGTGGAGGGTGCTTGATGAGAGACTGCCACGTCCCTTGTTTGATCTTATACATCTGTTCGATGCGTTTGGACGTGGCAGGCAGGTCAGATGGTGACTTCCAGACCTTGTCGATGATCTCCTCCAAGCCCTCCAACATAGGAAAACCTACTGTAGCCGGGTTCTCTCCATAGATCCTGCACAGCAGCTTGTCTTTCGTCTTCGGGACCACGGAAGATACGTCAATCTCCAAGGCCTTGGACATGCGGGCCATTTG
Organism: Eublepharis macularius; assembly: GCF_028583425.1. Lineage (NCBI taxonomy): Eukaryota > Metazoa > Chordata > Lepidosauria > Squamata > Eublepharidae > Eublepharis > Eublepharis macularius. Next base: position 41,227,347 of record NC_072791.1, read on the forward strand.
GTCTGCATAAATCCGCAGGTCCTCGAAGGGAGAGCTGGTGGATGGACCAACATTGTCGTCTGGGGATGGTTCAGAGAACGACTCAGAGCGGTAGCCGGACCCCACATCCTCGTCATCCTCATCAGACGGAAGAGCTGATACTTCGTCTCCTGGGAAGGGTGGGGGCAACCACTCACGACGGCTAGACGACGACGGCCCCGGATCCGACGATCTGAAGCCAGGCGGAGCCCCTTTCCACTGGCACCGAAAGGCCTCAGGTAGATCTGTAGCCTGTCGATGACGCGCAGCCACAGACCGTTCGGATCCGACTCGCTCGGATCCGACACTCCCCTCCGACCAGTACCGCTGACTACGGGCAGACTGTGCAGGCGAAGGATCCCTGGTCGCCTCTCGGATCCGACGACGCGGAGCCGGGCTCGATTCCGGTGTTGGCGAACGCCGCCCACTCGACAGGACCACATAGGCCCCGGGATCCGGCACCTCTTCCTCAAGGAGGGGACGGTCAGGGGAGTCTAGGTGAGGCGACGGCGTAGGTGGAGACACCAGGACCACCTCCTCTGCAGGCCGGCGCCGAGGGGACCGAGAACGATGTTTGGTCTTCTTAGCCTTCTTCTTCGGCACCGAATCGGAGGAAGCTTTCGGAACCGATGTCCTCTTGGTTGACGCCTTTCGCGCAGTCTCCGGTCCCGGGACTGACGCAGGCCTTTCGATCGACGCCGGGGCTGATCGTATCGGTTCCGACTCTCCAGGTTCCGGCCTCGGAGTCGACCTCCCCGGTTCCGACCTCACCGACGCCGACTTGTGCGGGGACTTCGCAGACCTCGCCACCGAGCTTGCCCTCGATGCAGGCTTGTCCGCCAGGCGGGATGTAGCCACCGATTTTGAAGAGGCTACAGAGCCCGCTCGCGACCGGCTCCCGACATGGGTGGAGGTTCGGCCAGCCTTCTCCGCGGCCCCAGGTTTCTCCGCCTCGGAGGGCCCAGGGGCATCCAAGACCCGCTGCCACAGTGAAGCCTTGAGGCGGGCAGACCGCTCCTGCCTGGCTTTATGCGTAAAGCCCTGGCAGATCTTACAAGTGGGGACCACATGTTCCTCCCCCAGACAAAGCAGGCAAAGGCTATGCCCATCCGTTTGGGCCATTTTAGCACGGCACTGGGCACAGTGCTTAAACAGGGCTGTAGAAGCCATTCCGAGGGGCAAGCCAAAACGCGAAGTCAAATACAGTCCGGATCGATACACTACCAAATCAGTCAGTCCAAATCACGAAGCAGAAGAAAGGTCAAGTTCAGAATCCAAGTCAAGCACGAGAAAGCAATCCAAAGGCACAGGAAAAAACACGGAGCTACAAGCGAACGTTCTCCTCAAGCGGCGGCAAGAATAGAACTGAGGGAAGGGGCCGTTGGCCGCTGAGGAGCATGTGACCGTTTGGGCGGGAAACGGTCGCTGAGGCGCGCGGCAAACGGCCCCTTCGGAGCTGGGAAAGCGATAAAAAAATCTTCCGGCGGCTGGCCTGCGCGTGCGCAGTACCCATGTGTGGAGGCACAGAAGAACGAAGATGAACCCAACGTTATGTTAAAGTGGATTTTGGCAGTAAGCACATTATTTTAAATATGTTGAAGCAAGACAAAGGGAGTCATTACATCAAATTACTTTAAAATGCAATAGCACTTCATGTAGTCATTGTATTCCTAATGAATAATACAAATGCAAGCATTTTATTATTTACAGTCTGCTCCCCCATGAGTGTTGGGAATTTTTAAGGAATTTTTCACAAAAAGTAACTAATTAAGAAAGAACAAAATATAACCCATTTTGTTATTTTTATTATTATAATCTTAATTGGAAAAAAATGGTAATATTCAGATTCATTGAAATCTAGCTATCTGATTTGGAGGCCAGGGAGTTCAGAGGTAGTAGGGAAAGTGAAGAGACAGTGACTCAGTAGATAGGTAACTGATAGGGTCATTAGCAGATTCACACACAGATCTCGCCACCAAAGAGAATTTCTGGTGTTGTGTACACCAGTCAGGTTCATTAGCTTGTAGGAAGGCTTTGGTTTGATTCTGTATAAACAGCAATTGTTCCTGTTTACTTAGCGTTGTGCTCTCTTTCAGGTTGTGTCACCTAGGCACAGAGACAACATTTATCTTGAACATGCAGGCATACTGGCTGGCAACAGTGCAGACTGGGAGGGGAGGCAGATAACATCCCCCCCACACACACACACGTGATGGGGAATGCCTACCAGGACGTCTTAATGGCTGTGCCTTGCAGTCTATCATACATTTACATACAGATGCAAACTAGCCTAGGAATGAACCAGACAAGTGAGATCAATGATGAGGTTGGTTCTGGGATCTGTTGATGACTTCAATGTTCCTTTCTGAATTTGACTGGGGAAAAGTAAGGGCTTAGCTCCTCTGGCTTGCATTTCCCATTTATTTTTTATTTAAAATATTAATATATTCAGCTGTTATCCTCAGGACACATTGAAAACCCACTGAAATCAATAGAAATGATTAATGAATAAGCGTATAGAAAACGAGTAACAATAATATATAAATAAAACATTCTTATAATTAAAAGTAGAGATGGGCACAAACCGGAAAAAAGCGAACTGTGTAGTTCGTGGTTCATTGCATTTCATGAACCACGAACCATGAACTTTCACGAACCTGGCGCCCCCTGTGGTTCATGAACCGGTTCATTTGGTTTGTGAAAATGTCACATCCAGGTCAGCAAATCATCACTTCCGGGCCAGCAGAAGGTCTGTAGGAAGTCCATCCCTTGTTGCCAAGGAAACTGATTGATCAGCACCAGGCTGTCTGCAGTGATGAACCAAAAAATGAACCAAACGAACCAGCCTAAAGTTCATGGTGGTTTGTCAGAAATGGGCTCTGACGAACCACCGGTTCATGAACCACGAACTGGCCTGGTTCATCACAAACTTTGGTTCGTGTTTTGGTTTGTGCCCATCTCTAATTAAAACAAATAAAAATGTAGTGGGGAGATACACCTTAGTGCACATCCACAATATATTGGCATGGCATAGTTCTTAATTCAATTCTGTTTCAAGTAGGGATGTCAGATTACAGTAATAAATAACCTAGTAGAATTAGGGTTAGTGATTGTTATACAACGTCATCTTGGAGTATTTAGATCCTCCACTACTTTGATGACTCAGCTTGAATTCTACATAAAAGATCAACTCCTACTTGGGTATTTGCTAGCTGCATGCCACAATTTGCTTAGCTGCAGCAGCCCTTTTCCAAGCAAATTGTAGGAGCAATTTGCCCAAGTGATCCCCTGCAAGTTGCCTTGGGAAACCAGTTGTGTAAAATGAGAAATATCTCTTTGCAGAGGAAGTGCATGAGATGGGTTCATTGGTAAAATTTAAATTGATCCAAGACTTGTGGGAGCTGGTTTTTCCATGCAGCACCCGCAATATCACCATGATGTATGAAGCAAGTCCGATTGCAGCTCAGATCTTAGTGAACGGGGTTGTTTTCCTGATCAATTTATGACCCCAACTGCAGCCTGACACAAGCTTTCATCAAAGAGAGAAAGGAAAGGACTAAAAAAAAAAGTTAATTTAAAAGAGAGAGGTCAACAACATAGAAGCAAAGGAAACCTGTTTCCTTTTAAATGTGGTAAAGGTTGACTTTTAACCCCAGTAGGTCTGGTCTTTGGCATAAGGTCTTATGAGTAGTTTGGCTTCCATCGATCCAAGCCTCTAAGCTGTTCTTTCCGTTTGATTGTACTAATATTTAGATGCACTAGGGCTCTCCTGCGACCATAGACAAAAGTAGCCAGAGACTAAATTGCAGTGGTTATCAATCTGAGCTTTGAACTCAGTTATCTTGGCAGGCAAGTCCTTGTTAACTACAACAAAAACACAGCAGAGCTCCCTGATGTATAAAACAACAGGGTTCTCAGAATTGCTGCAGGGGAGCTCTTCTTTACAGGAACTGAGTTTGCTGCCTGTCATTTACAATAGAGTGGTCTAGAAAGGGTGTTTGCTGCAAGGTGCACTTTTGCAAAGGGAGCTGGAGGATTCAGGGGGCCTTTATGAAGGAGAATATGAAATGTTTTCTGTAGAAAAATTGGCAAGGGCCTGATTGCTGCACGCTTAGTCCGGGGCTGGGGTTTGAGCCGTTTAAAAGGCCCTTTTTCTACCTTGCAAGCTGCAGATCCCTTTAAACTATTAGCTGGCAGGCGGCAAGAGGGGGATCCCCCCCGCGCTGCCTGCCAGCTGATAGTTTAAAGGGACCTGCAGCTTGCAAGGCAGGAAAAGTTCCCTTTAAACTGTTAAATGCCCTTTTCCCTGCTGCTGCTAAGCAGCCGGAAAGGGGAATTTAAACCCCATGAACCACGAACCATGAACTGTGCCAGTTCCGTGCCAGTTCATGGCTTCTGGTTCGTGAAAACCCACGAACCTCACGGTTTGAGTTTTTTTGGGTTTGTGCCCATGTCTACTGCAGACCTGCACAGCTATCCACCTAAAACTACCCTCATGGAAACAAGACATTCTCTGTGGCAGAACTTTGGCTATGGAATTTTCTCCCTACACTCATCATTTATGTTGCTGAGCTTCAGGCTTTTGGAGTGAGCTTGGTATACTTTCAGATTTCATATGGTAGCACTTCTTGCAGGGATTAGTCACAAAAGTATACTCGCTCTGTTCTGAACTTCCACAGGAAATCCCAGAATTAATTTCTAGAAAATCTAAAACAAAATATTAAAAGACGGCAATGACAAGTAAGAATGACAAGTAAGTTATAAGCAGAAAACTGGAGGGGCCTTACATGGAACCTCTTTGTTGGAGAAAATCCACAGCTTAATGGTAGAGCACATGACCCCATCAGGTTTTCTCTGGTGGCACCACACATAAGGAACCAGTTCATAAAATCACTAGATTAAAATTCATTTGACGTCAGATGCAAGGGTGACATCCTGATATATTTAAAATTAAATTGCTGAAGTGGTTTGTACAGATTAATTTTGTTTTCTAATGTATTATGGTTTTCTAATGTATTATGAATTGTTTTATTGGTTCTCAGCCTTATTGCTTTATTCTCAGTTTAGCTGGTTAATTTTAGAATTGGGAAATTGTACACCACCTTCGGTGCTTACGTATAATGCCAATTGATATATTTGATAAACAATAAATAGCACTATGGAGGAGAAGAAAATATTACCAGATGTGTGAACAGATGACTTTTAGGATGATGTCTTTAGGAGAAATGTCTTTTAGGTTTTTTTAAAGAAAGGGTAATTCTAGTACCAGTACTTAACACTTAGAAGTTGGCACTTCAGTATATGGAGATGAGCCTGTTAAATGTGCGCGAATTTGGCTATGTGGTTTTAAGTTTGGTAGTTATGTGAACGCTTAAACTTGTCTTTCTCCATTTCAACATTGTTGGCAATCTTGACATTTATTATTTAGAAAGTAGCTGTAGGATGGCTTCTGGGCTGCTAATACCCATTACATTTAGAGCTTCCTGTGTGATTATTAATACACAGTAGCATAATAATCACCAACAAAATGAAACTTAACAGTGAAGCAAATCTAATGGGATAGAATGTTAATTAAAAGGAGCAGAGAACTCATCACTTTAGTTTAGTCCTTCTACTGCAGAATAAGATGTTATATGGTGGAATTTTAATAGGAAAGGCTATTAGTTTCTCATAGATACTAATTTTCTTTATTGCTATTGCTTCACAATTGCAACTTTCTTTCATACTGACGTGTTCATTATTCCTATTCATGGTCTTTTGCTCATGAACCTGAAGGTGAAATTGGAAATTGGAAATTTTCTTTAAAAGAATAAACACTGAGTGCACATAATCTTAGCGCTGGCACAACCTGCATCTCTATGCTATGCAGGTGTCCATATTCAAATCAAAATGGCCAGAGGCTTTGTACACATTATAACAAGGGGCAAGTCTTGTTACTGGATAAGAACTGCACTTTACTGCACTTCAAATATTCATTAAAAGCACACAATGTAGTCTTCCTAGGATTCTACTGTTCTATTTCAGAGGAGAATTGTCACATCTGAATGATATTCCATAACAAAAAGTCCCTGCAGGTGGGAAACTATCATGTTGGACAGAAAGCAGACTAGAACATTTCTCCCTGATGTGTTAGATTTCCGTATGCAAGAAGTTTTTATTTGAGATGCAGCAAACATACAAGTGTGGAGATGTCTGAAAATTGCAATCTTGGGTAGGGATCCCAGTGCTGCTGGTGGGGGCGGGGGATCCCCTGCTCCTACTCTCCACCCCTGCCTCTACTCACCTGGCCAGTGAGAGGGGAGCATGGGAACAGGCCTCCCAGGTGCAACCCCAGGGTGGCATGATAATATTCTCAGGAGTGATGTAATTGCGCTGCACCAAGATCATTCCTGTGCTTTGCAGCAAGCCGATTTGGGCCCCCAAACAGGCTGAATCAGGAGGGGAGTCAGAAATCCAGATGATTTCACTTCTCTTATTCCCATCCCAAATTATCAGCCTGAGCTGCAGCCGAAGCTGCAGGATTTGGGTGGGAAGAAAAGACAGGCAATATGGATGCAGACAATAAGAACCATCTGCTCCCAAAGTGAAAACCAGATGCAGAGAGAATGGGAGTAAATCATTCTTATTTTCTCTAGCCAATTTGTCAGTTTCAAGTGGAGAGAAACAAATACTTCTTTAATCTCAACTCCATGTATGGGCTGCAGAGGATAGGAGTGATCTGCTCCTATTTTTTGCAGCAGAAGATAATTCCTTGGTGTGCAGGGGCATTCTGCTTCTTCACCACTACCTGAAACTGCTTGGGCCACAGAGAAGAGCAATCTGCTCCTGTTCTCCGCAACCTCAGCTGACTCTTTGGAGCAAAAGGGAAAAGAATCTGATCAACCCTGTTCTCCCTACGTTCGATCCTTGCTGGAATAGAGTAGCTTTGTGACAGGATACAGAGCAGACAAAAAACTTCAGCTGATATCAGCTGAGCTGGCTTTCAACTCAACTTTTTTACTCCAATTTTTTCACAAGGTTCCTGCTTGGGGAGCAGTTTCTATTCTGCCGCTATTTGAATTGAACAAATTGGGTGATCAGCTCACCTGTGTTCAGGACAGCCAAGCACAGTGAATACAGGATATTTGGCTGTTGAACATGGTCACCATGAAATACGTAGAACTCCTGGATGACAGCGTCTTCCTGGCACGATTTCATGCGAGAAGACGCTGTATTCCAGGTGTTTTGTTTTCCGGCAGCAGGTAAGATGTGTGAAAACGGCCTAGGAGTGTGAAGATACAAGTGTTAATCCTCACTGGGTGATCTAGGGCCCAATCAGGTTCAGCCTCATAGGACTGTTGTGAAAATGAAATGGAGGAGGGAACAACCACAAGCTTGATCCTACCAATTTAGCCCCCTGGTGACAGTGTGTTCTTCTGGCTCAAAGAGGCCCTGGAGTGGAGCAAACGTATAGGATCCAACCACATACCACTCGGTCTATTGCTACAGCCAAGCCTTACGTTACAACCGTATCTGCTCCAATGCTCTCGACCGAGACTCACACTTAAGAGATTTACAACAAGCATTTTTGGGACTACAGTACCCACCAAATGAAGTGAAGAAACAAATCAATAGGGCCAGACTAGTACCCAGAAACAGCCTGCTCCAGGACAAACCTAAAGGAACTAACAACAGAACACCACTGGTTGTCACCTATAGCTCCCAGCTTAAACCCATCCAACGTATCATCAGTGAGCTACAACCCATCCTGGAAAATGATACCTCTCTCTCAGAGGCCCTGGGTGGAAGACCTTTCCTTGTTTACAGACAGCCCCCCAACCTTAAACGACTTCTCACTCACAATCATGAATTGGCCAGCAGAGTCACCAGCACAGGTACCAGGCCCTGCAACAGACCCAGATGCCAGCTCTGCCCCTATATCTACCCAGGGAATACAATTACAGGACCCAATGGCATCAACTACACTGTCTCTGGCTCTTACAGCTGCTCATCCTCCAATCTGATATATGCCCTCATGTGCCAACAATGTCCTTCTGCTCTGTACATTGGACAAACCAGCCAACCTCTATGCAAAAGAATAAATGGACACAAATCTGACATTAGAAATGGAAACGTCCAGAAACCAGTGGGAGAACACTTCAATCTACCAGGACATTCCATCAAAGACTTAAAGGTCGCTGTAGTTCAACAGAAACCTTTCAAAAACAATATCCAACGGGAAGCTGCTGAATTGGAATTCATATGCAAATTTGACTCTGTCAAGCTGGGACTGAATAGGGACTATGAATGGTTATCACATTATCACAGGTAACAGATTTCCTTTACAGAGGCTGGGTCTGGGGGAGCCCAGTGTCACCTGGCGTGGGCTTTCGGGGACCACAGTTCTCTTTGTCAGATGCATCTGGCGGGGAGAGCTGTGGTTATCGAAGGCTTATACTGCATTGGAATTGGTTTTGCTGCTACAAACTAACACGGCAAACTCCAACTGACCCCAACACCAAAAGGAGATGTTTACATTTACTAGCAAAGGAATGTTTTGGTTGCACCCTCCCTCTCACGCCCTAATTGCCTCTTCTCTCCCCTCCCCTCCTCCTCCCTCCTCTTCTATATTTGACCAGTTTCTGTACCATGCATCTGATGAAGAGAACTTGATCCTCGAAAGCTTATGCTACAATAAAATTGGTTAGTCTTAAAGGTGCTACTGGACTCCTTTTGATTTTGTAACCTCATGTACCTTGCTGTGATTTCCTTGGAGGAAGATAGGGATAAAAATATGATAGAAAATAAAATGATACAAAATTGGCAGAGAAAGGTTCTAGAGAACTGAAATGTATGGTAACTCAAAGGGAGTAATCCTGCTAGCACTGTCCTGCTGCAGAAAGACCAGTAAACCTGATATGCAACAAATATTAGTAAGCTCCAGCTTTAAAAAAAAATTCCTGTTAAATGAATGTGTAGGCAAGGAACACAACGACTGTGCTTGAAGAAGTCCTGGAGGGAAAGAAACAGCCTGAATTTGGAAAACCCTCAAGCGTGTCTTATCCATTCAGAGCATGTGGACTGGAGCAGAACATTGTAATGAAATACAGGGAGTAATGGGTACGATATACACCTTAATCAAAACAAGCGGGAGGATTCACTTGCAGAGGAAAGCAGAACACTGGGGTGCTCTTGCTGCAGCCTGCCAGCTCAACAAATAGAAATCCACCAGCTTGTCTGTTTCAATAGAAAGTGTTAGATACAGCTAATTTCCAATGTGATTTTCTTCCTCCTCGGGTTGTAATAAAGCAATGAGCAAAGCGTCCTCTGCCTTCACTGGTTTTGACAAGAAGGAACAACATTTGACAGTGTGGGGATGAAGCTATAAGCTATTAAAACTCTTCCTTCTCCTCCCCCAAGCCTTTAAAAATGCATGTGGTTAAGGATAATTTGTTTATCATTTACTTTAATTTCTAATTCCCCCCCCCCCCGGCCATGTTGGTTCTTAGAATGGTGAGACACTGGTCACAATGCTACTTTATACCTACCTACCTACCTACATACATACAAGCATACCAGTGAATTGTTAGTGCATCCCTTGTAAGTACTAACTGATTTTATGAACTCATCATTGGAGCCCGACCTTCTAGCTAACTGTTGTCTCCGGAGACTGGCAGCTATGCTCTGAGGTGTCAAACAAAGAAAGGTCTTTCTCTGTACCTCATCACATGAGATCTCTAAACTAGAAGTTCTTGGGACTGAACCTAGAATCTTCTGCATACAAAGGATATGTCTTGCCACCTATGGTCACTATGGATGGGCTTCAGTTCATCTTTATAAGCCCTGCTTTGTAAGCATTTGCAGTACTTTATTTTTATTTAGGGGGAGGAAAGGTGGCATGTGCCAAAATGCTTCTGATCCCATCAGAAGCTAAGCAGGGTTGGTACTTGGATGGGCAACCACCAAGGAAGACGCTACAGAAGAAGGCCCTGGCAAACCACCTTTGCTTCTTTCTTGCCTTGAAAGCCCCTTGCTGGGGTTGCCATAAGTTGATTCCTCTTCTCTAGGCATGGCACAGCATGCTGCAGTTAAGAAACTCCAAAAGAAACAAATGCTTCTTATATGCATGTGTTTTAATAAGATATAGAGCTGCTCAGTATATATAAAAAAATGGAGAATGGAGGAAGGAAGAGTGCATTTATTTCAAAACTCCCCCCCCCCCACTCCTGCTCGCTTCAGACTTTTGGTTATGTGTGAGATTACATTCTTCATTGGATTCCAACTTCTCCCTTCCATACCACAATCTAATCTTTACACATTTCCCAAAGGCAGGCTGCATCTCACTGGTCTAATTGTTTGGGTTGGATTTACAGCAGAGATGTGGCAGATTTCATCCCAAACATGTTTGACTGTCGAATTGACCAAGTTTGACTAGTGATCAGATGTGATCTGATCCAACAATCTGTTTGGTTCATGCTAAGCAGCATTGAAAGCCTAAGAAACTGATTTGCGTTGGGTTTCCCCAAAACTGCACATGTGCCAAAATGCTGCCAATTCAAACTAATTGGCAGCCATTAGCATAAGTAAGGACTACTCAGATGAGTGCTGAAGGATTTTATTGAAGCACAGCATTTACGAAGACTGATTTATATGATTTGCGAGTGGTCTAATTGTCTATTTAAACGATTGCCTGCTGAGAGGACCAGTCACGCTGCAAGGACAGGGGAGGAAGCAGAACTCAATCGAGCTTTGTGAGAACATGCATGCATGAAAAAGCAATTGTGCAGTACTGAATGTTTCGTAAGGAATACAGGGGAACCACCTTCTGAAACACATCGGTGAACTATCAAACCAATCATCAAAAACAACAACAACCCAGGTCTCTGCAGGCAATGAACACTGAACAGGACATAATCTGCACCAGTGGGAGTTTGAGCATCCCTGATTTGGAGAACACAACCACACTGGTATCTGTTGAATCATTACTGATTTGGGCTGAAGAGATGTTTATTTGAGTTCAAAATTCCTGGAACTTCATCTGTTTAAAAAATTTATGATTGTGCAAACGTTTTTTTTCCTTCTCTACTCAGCAATGTAAAGCTCAAGGCAGCATTCAATATAGTGATTGGTCCTTCAGTCACTGATTCTGAGCTGGGCCCATTCGTTTTGGATAGTTAGAAATAAGCCCTGTATAAAACACATAGAACTGAAGCGGCATTGATAGCTTTAGGAGTGATATGTTTCGGCAACTGCCAGAGCTTTTGACTGTTGGGGGATCTGCCATTTATCTTTGCTAGTGAACATACATGTTACAAGATTTCTTACCCACACTATCAGGTATCACTCGTAGATGTAGGTGTAGATTACATAACTATACGAAATAGCTGGTGCAACTTGGAAGCAACAGTTTTTCCTCCTTCCCTACTCTTGGAAGTTTTGACATGGACCGTATCATTCCTACCTGTGCAGTAGTGACGAAAAGCACACTGCACATTTTCTAAGGCACTGACATCTTTTGGCTAAGGGCAAAATAGAACCAGGAGAGCCCACTGATTCTCTTACCCATGGGTCTACAAAAACCCAAAGCTAACCATGATTGGGCAATGCAGAAAAATATTGTAGGCCCAACTATTCAAACTCCTGGAGACTTGTTCAGAAGTATCTTCCAGTAGTCCATTTTCATTACATATTTGCTGTTAACAATAATACAGAGTCTCCATTTGTATTACCTTTCCTATGGTTCTAGTCATTGCTACAGAGCTGTAATTTGCAAGATTTTATGAAAAGGAACTACATGTTTTACCATTTAATCCCTTGATATGGCAAACTATTTCCGCCTCCCGAGCTTGTTCCATCTCCCGAATAAGCTTTCCTCCCCGCTGCTGCTTTCAAATTTTAGGCTGCATATTCACGGGGGCTGTATCAAGAAGAGACCAGTCCCACTCTCTATTGTGTGATCATGGTGTTTCTGAAATGATGAGCTTGAATTCCAAGTGCATCTTTCCCAGAAGGATAATAGACAACTGGATCTAGTTCAAGGGAAAGGCAGGAATCCATATTATCAGTCATAAGCAGAATTATTTCCTTGCAGAGGCATTGCTGCCTGGGATTTTACAAAAATATACCTTTCCAAAAGTACCTGGAGTGGGAGTGGGGGGGCAGTGAACATGTTGTGGCAGGTTGTGCTAGCAGTTGTAGTGTTAATGTGTGTGTGAATAACCCTAAAGGCAATGAGATGACATGTTCGCAGACTCAATGCCTGTACAACAAAGCTGTTTTCGAAGACACAGAAGACTACAGAGATGAAAGAAAGAGAATGTGATCCAGGGGCACAAAGGGCTAAACTAGGTGATAAGGTGTACCTTGGGATTTCAGTAGAAAAGAGCAAGAGTCCAGTTGCACCTATAAGACTAACAAAATTTATGGTAGGATATGAGCTTTCATGAGCCACAGCTTACTTCTTCTTCATGGCTCATGAAAGCTCATACCCTGCCACAAATTTTGTTAGTCTTATAGGTGCAACTGGACTCTTGCTCTTTTCTACTGCTACAGTCAGACTAACATGGCTACCCATCTTGATCTATCTCTTGGGATTTCAGGTATATTTCCTGTACGCTCCATTCGCCCAGCTCCATTTTGGGATAGAAAAGTCGCATGTGGTAAGGACAGGAGCCCCTCCTCCCTGTGTGCCATGCTGGCCCCAGACAGAATTGGGGCCCCACAGTGCAGCTTAAAGGAGTTTCTGACTGCTTCAAAATGGTGAGCATCCCTGTGATACCTATATCATCTAGTTTGGCCTAAAGAGAACAAACAAATGCGTGTATTCTATTCCTTCCTTGGGGTATTTAATTAGGCCTGTACCAGTGAATAAGGAAGGCGCACACATCTAATTTACAATTTTGAAGAGCCAGAAGCAAGTGCCTTAGGAATAGATGAAACAGCAAGGCCAGCCAGTTTTATGGTATGTTAACATACTCTAAATATATATTTTTTAACATATTTCTGGGAGATCCACAGGCAGAGGTACCAATTCCCTCCTGCAAACACTTCTGACAAGTGATGCATACACAGAGGAAATATGCATGGGAACTCCAACAATCTCATCCAGATACCTCCACAGCTCACTTGGAAAAGGAAACTTTCCAAAGAAAGCCTATGGTCACCCTCAGGCCAGGGTTCAGGTCCCAGCAGGGAAGAATTCCCCGAGGAGCAGCTTTGGCAAGGAAATGTCACATAGTAGCAATATTCACAGGGCAGCCATTTTTTCTAGGGATGTGCATTCATTTCCAAACAAAGAAAGCAATGTTCATTTCATTAGTTTAGATAATGAAAACAAAGGAGGAAAGCAAGAAGATGGTAGGGTGGCTCCCAGTCATGCCAGCCAGCAGCTGATGGGCATGTCGGGAGAGGGGAGGGGTGTATGTCCTCCCTTCTCATTTGGGTCTTGACCACTTTCCCAGTCACAAGTTAGAATGAATGCACCTACACATATACACTTGATTTTTCTTTATCCAGGATTGAATAACTCTCTCGTTACATTCAGCACGTGTGATTTAAAACCCACATTTATTCATGTACTGGTCCCCAGTTTGTAAACAGAAAGCGTATTAGCTCTCTTACAAACAGCTGTATGCACATAAATGCAAGTTATATGTGTGTTCAGGTCAAAATGGGAGGGGGGATTGTCTCCTCTGGCATCCTTTTCCTGTTGCCAATCCCCGCCCTGCACTGCCAGGAACAGGACAGGTAGAAGGTTCTGTATCAGCCAATGTTCTGCAACCTGTGCATGCTCTCTCAGAGCCTGCAGGTTCTCCCAAGAACTCCTACTCCCATGAGGCCAAACAGTCCCTCTGCTACTGCCTTGGTACTTCTTAGCTTTCCTCCTCAGTTGCCGCTCAACTGATGAGGCCCCAGTACCTCAAAAGACTCCTCTGTTACCACTGACAGAGGAGACAGTGACGGGCGCTTCATCCTCTTCCCATGGCAGCTTCCTGACCACATGCAGCCCCTGTGGCTATGAGAATCATTTTAATAAGGGTTGATAAAGACTGCTGGTGGGGAGGGGAGGCATAGAAGAATCCACATCTGTCAGTGCCTTCCACTGATGGATCATGGAATTCATCCCTACACTTCCCTGGGAGCCAGGAATGGAATTGGCAGGGGCAGGAAGTGATTATCTTTCCAGCCATAATCAGATATACATTTTTTTTTATTTTGAAATAGGTCACATGTGTTTCTTAATTTGCCTTTCTGTTCATTTTATCACATCTGTTTTCCTGTTCATTTGTGTATCATATGGCAAAGTGCACCTAATAAACAGCTATTGGGAAGCTGCACGAGTTTTATACGTAGATGGAGGGAGATGAGTGTCTTATCTTGGCTGTGTATCAAATCTTTGTGTAGGCAAACTCTAAAACAATAAGAGAGTCAGCATTAATGCTCTAAGAAGGAAATAAACTATTTTGGAAGACTGCAGAAGAAAAGCTGAACTAGAGGGAAAGGTTACATTGATTGTTGTGTTTGAAAGACAATGAAACATGCGGCACAGAGAACCACTTTTATAAAATATACACAGAGGAGGTTTCAAAGGTGTATTTGTCAGAGATTGAAGGAACTGCTTTGCTTCCCACCTCTGAGACAGCTGATGCCATATGCCAGCTCATTTTTTTCTTTGTATTAAACTACCGTAATTTGTTTTTATTGCTGATCCAAAGTTGTTAAAAACTCATTTTCAAAGAAAAAATGTTTTAAATTTTTCTGGTTGTTTGAAACACAGCCTTTTTGAAGTTGGTCTAGTGGATAAGCTAGGTTGCTGGGATGAATAGTAGCAGGCAGCAGTAAGAGACCTTATGAATACATGGGGAGACCCTGAGCAAAATAACTGAAATCTGGGCCAGTCAATCAGCATGAGTGGCTTGTCTGAAGTGATTGGATCTGGTTTTTTGTAGGGCTGTTTGTTAGTTAGCTCCACCCTCATAGATCACTCCTGGGTTGCCGGATAGGCTCCCGGGAAAATACTGGACCGTGGAGAGCTTGATGGAAGTGATATCATCACGGCAGGCCACACAGGCCCACAGGCTGAGTTTCTCAGTGGCAGGACCACATAGCTGGGGGCACGCAGTGGGGAGTCGGCTTGGTCAACTCAGCCCTCCTAGGGGAGCCTCTCAATGGGAAGTGGAGAGGTGGGGCACTGTGGTGAGTGAGTCAGCTCCCTGTGCCATGCCACTCTCTCCCCTTCTTCACCTTTCCTTTCTCTTCCCTTCCCTCCCCTCCAGCCAGACAGCTGGTATTTTCAGGAAATTTCCCCCAGACAGTCCAAGGAAATACTAGACTGTCTGGGTAAAAACTAGACACCTGGCAACCGTGGTGGGGCTTAAAGGAGGGACCTCATACAAGCTAAGTTTGCACTTTTCTATTAGAGTTGCCAGGCCCCCTCAACCTCTTGGCGGGGGATAGGGGCCTGGCACTTACCTTGGGGGAGAGGGGGGTGCATGTGTGTGAAGCACATGCACGCCCCCACAAGCACGAGGATGTCACTTCAGGAGTGACGTCATCGCATGGCCCCTGGGAGCACGCCCAGGTTCCACAGGGGCTCAAAACAGGCCCGATCTGCACCGAAACGGGATCGTTTTGAGGCGTTGCAGAGCGCAGGAGCACTCCTGTGCTCCGCAGCACCAGAAAATGGGCCTGTTTTGCCACAGATCAGGCCTGTATTAAGGTGCTCCTGCACTCTGCAGCACCTCAAAATGGGCCCGATCCATGGCAAAACAGGCCCCAAACGAACCCGATTTCAGCCAAAATGGGTCTGTTTTGAGGCGCTGCGGAGCACAGGAGCACTCCTGCGCTCCACAATGGCCCTGATCCAGGCCAAAATGAGCCCGATCCCCGTGGCTGCTGCGCCCCCACCAGGGGTCTGGCATCCCTGTTTTCCATAGTACTAAAATTTTCTCTGTGGTCATCCTGTTCTGATTCATTTGTATGGTTTCAGCACCAGGGCCATTAAAGAATTCCAAATGCTCCTTGATTTCCACCACCCTCTTTTTATCCAATTGGGCATGTGGTTAGAGAACTGACTTCCAGTGAATGAAGTGTGGCTTCTACTAGTCCTGCTTCTTTCTCCTCCTAACTTTTTTGTTGGCCAGAAGATAATCTGTGCATTATTCTCAGATTCCCTCTTGGTGGCATTTGGGTCCCGTCATTCCTGTTTTCAGAGTAATGCTTCCTCCTGCCTGTGAGCTACTGGGAAGGGGCAATAAGCATGCCATCTATGAATGTTCTGTTGTGTGCTCTATTTTTGCTGACCTAGCATCTGTGCCCCTTCTTTGCCAAAAGCTGCTCTTTAGGGAATTCTTCTCTGCTGGGACATGAACCCTTGCCTGGAGGTGGCCTTAGACTTTCTATGGAAGGTTAGCCCTTTGCCAAGTGAGCTGTGGAGGTATCTGGATGAGATCGTTGGAGTGCCCATGCATATTTCCTATGTGTATATATCACTTGTCAAAAGTGTTTGCAGGAGGCGATTGATACCTCCACCTGTGAATCTCCCAGGAATATATTAACACATCCTAAAACTCTTGTTTGTCTCTAAGGTGCTACTGGACTCAGATCTAGAAATATATTATTTACTTGACTTCTGCTTGGCATACCATCGTCCTCTTTACCATGCTGAAAGCTGTATTTCCTTTGTTCCATCTCATATTGTGTTCTCTGTGGGTAAATACAGAGTAAGTCTGGGAGGCATGCTGGCATTGGCATGCATTTGGCTGGCTGCTTCCATATATGGCTGACTTGGGGGAGTCTTCAGCATACCACTCTGGGTCTGGGGGTCTTTAGTAGTTTCAATGAGTTGTCCACTGCAGCTGCTTGGAACTGAGTCTTTCCCCCATAGGAACAAGATTCAAGACCGGTATCATCTTAAAGACCAACTAGATTTCTAGGGTATGTGCTTTCGAGAGTCAAAGCTCCTTTTGTCAGATACGAGGAGTGGAAAGAGCCCTTATAATCCAGGCAGAGGGTGGAAGGGGTATTACAATAATTTGTAATACCCTTTCTAGTTATAATACATGTTGTAATTGCCTTGATAGAGCAGGGATGTGAAATGCAGAAAATTTGCATCTGTAATGCAAGAAAAATCCTATGTCCTGGTACAACCCTAGAGGATTCATTGTTCCAGGGCTGAACTGGGAGGTTGGATTTTTCTCCCATTACAGATGTTAATCTTTTGCACTTCCACACTCGTGCTCTATCAAGCTAACAACAACAACATTCAATTTATATATCACATTCAATTTATATATCACCCTTCAGGATGACTTAACACTCACTCAGAGCGGTTTACAAAGTATTATTAACCCCACAACAAACCCTGTGAGGTGTGTGGGGCTGAGAGATCTAGAAGCTGTGACTGATCCAAGGCCATCCAGCCGGTTTTAAGTGGAGGAGTGGGGAATCAAACCTGGTTCTCCAGATTAGAGTCCCAGGCCCTTTTCACACTACATACCTGCTTCCAGATCATCGTGAAATGCAGCACAAAACCCATGGAAGATCGCGTCTTCTCATGAGAGTTTTGCATGATGTCACGCAAAACTTGCACAACATTGCACAAAACTTTTGCAAGAAGACGCGATCTTCCGCGTTTTTTGCGTTGCGTTTTGCGATGTTCTGGAAGCAGGTATGTAGTGTGAAAAGGGCCCCATGCTCTTAACCACTACACCAAACTGGCTCTCAATTACAAGATAGTTAGCTTCCTGGCATTCTAATTTACAATCTCCCTCCCTCTGCCTGAATTATAAAGACTCCTTCCTTTTTCTACTCCTTGTATCTGATGAAGGAAGCTCTGACTCTCGAAAGCTCATACACTGGAAATCTTTAAAATGTTACTGGATCTGAATCTTGCTTTTCCACAACAGACCAACATGGCTACCCATCTGAAACTATCTTCTAGACAGAACATAGGATCTCAACTAGCTTTTGGTGATGTGTTGTTATCTGTGGCTTAGGACTGAGATGCTTGTGGCTCTTTGGTTCCCACTATCTTACTTCACACATATTATTTTTATGAATTATCAATAAAATGGAAAACATGTAAACCCATTTGCATAACATGTCCACTTCATGCTGTTGGTTTAACTATACCATATCCCAAAGATGATGTTTGTCAAAATCATGCAAAACTACACGAGTGCTACTTTGTACAAAATTATCTTTTAGGTAGCAAACCATAAGAAAGAGACCACAGTTAATACATTTGTGATATCGAGTAAATATTTGTTTTAAATCCATTCTTTTATTTGGAGGATGGATCAAATAGTAAATAAACAAAGTTAACTGGGCACTGAAAGTTCTCACCAGGACTCTGTAGTCTTCCTTTGTGATAGACTATCTACAAACATTGCAAAGTAGAAGCACCAGTGGGTGCTTTCATCTTTAAACAAGCCTGTTACAATAGATGTGCTCCAAGCGTTACATTTACAGGAGTTTGTTTTACCAGCTGGTTCTAAAAATACCTCTACATTTCTACCTTCTTCATTTTGGATTGCTTTACTTTTAGGGGTGTTTTATGCCAGGAAATGGAAAAAAAGTCCACGATAGATATGGAAAATAGCATCTGTTAGGGAGATCACACAGCTTCAGAGATGGACTTTTAGTCTCACTTTTACTGTTCAAAAATAGTAATGAAAGCTATGAATGAAACAACTGAAAATGCTACTACATCCTTGTCTCCCTGCCCACTTTTTACAAAGCTAATCAAAGGGTTTATTCTGCTAACACAATTATTGTGCATTTTTGTGACAGATGTTCCTGTGAGGTAGAAAAAGTTCTGCTAATCTGCAGATGGGTTTAATTTTCTGTCATGTCAAGGGAAAAAAGAAAGCAAGAAAGCCAAAAAAGGTGGGGGAAGGGATGATAATTAAAATAAATTAATGGCTGATGGCAATTGTGACTCATATATGCACTAGCAAAGCATGATGCACACGGATTATACATTTTCCTTTTATGAGAAAGAGAAAGGGAGAGAAGCAGGCTAGGAGGAATAGTTTTTTGTAGCCTTTTGCTAACACTTTGAAATTAAAATAAAATAAAGCTAGTAGATGATTTGCTAATGTTCATGGATAATGCAATAATAATATATTTACCATATGTAAGTGATTCTAATAATTCCTACAGTAATTATACTGACAGAGCCAATGTGGTGGTTAAAGTGCTGGACTAGGATCTGGAAGACTCAAGTTCACATCCCTACGCTGCCGTGAAAGCTTGGGCCAGTCACACATCTTCAACACAGCCTACCTCACAGAGTAGTTGAAGGTAAAATGGAGATGAGAACAACATAAGCTACTCTGAGTGTCCGCTGGGGGAAATGGTGGAGTATAAATGAGGTATATCAATAAACACTGTTGCTTTCTCTAGCTGAGAGCCAGTTTGGTGTAGTGGTTAAGAGCCCAGGACTCTATTCTGGAGAGCTGGGTTTGATTCCCCACTCCTCCACTTGAAGCCAACTGAGTGACCTTGGGCTAGTTACACTCACGGCTCTCTGGAGCTCTCTCAGTCCCACCCACCTCACAGGGTGTTTGTTGTTGTGGGGATAATAACAACATACTTTGTAAACTGCTCTGAGTGGGCATTAAGTTGTCCTGGAGGGCAGTATATAAATCGAATGTTGTTGTTGTTATTATTATAGAAAAAAAGAAAAACAAAAAACTGCCCTCACAGGCGATGATGCATAGAACTGAATTGTATGTAATTTAGCTCTTGGAGACTCTAACATTGCAATCCTAAATTACTTCAATGGGCTTAGACTGGAGTAACTCTTCTTAGAATTGTACATTGGGAGGAAAGGTGGCATATAAATGTTTTAAATAAATACATAAAATAAACTGTAATCTATTGTGTGTCAACATAGGGCTTTTCTAATGGCTTTCTCACAATATGAACAGGTATATTTGTAGCTTCTTTATTTATATACTCCATATTGCTCCTATCAATCCATTTTCAAAACTATTTGAAAATGGATAGACAGTATTTTGTGTTAATTATCTAACAGTGCAATCCTATGGAGAGTTACACCAGTCTAAGCCCATTGAAATCAATGGGCTTTGACTGGAGTAACTGTCCTTAGGATTGCACTGTTTATCTTCTAAATTTAAAGATGAAAAAACAATATTTTTTTTCAAAATAAAATGGGTGAGTACTGGGAATAGGGTCACTGATAGACTATGGCCACCAAAAATAGGCTAATAGTCTACCAATGGACCATACTTCATCTTTCCTATTTTATAGTACCACTAGCTTTATAGCAATGGCAGGTAGTGGTATATAAGAATTGTTTGCGTTCCAACTTTTATGCTGCCTGCACACCTGGTAGGTGAAAGATGAATTGGTGAGACCCTGTGCATATGCAAGCAGGAATCTCTTACTGACAACTATGTGTGGAAGAGCAAAATACCCATGTGATCATCCTTCTGAGTCTGCAGTGGCATTCTTTGCATGTTTATGGATTTGAACTACAGATATACTGAGGGCTCATTTCGAGGGGGAACACACAGGAACGCAGTTCCGGCTGTTCCCCAAAGAGGTCACATGTCAGGTGGCCCCGCCCACCTGACTCTCGGCCATCTGGGCCCGTTTGAGCCTGGATTGGGGCCGAAACAGCCCAGATCAGGCCTCTGACAGGTGGTGGATCACTCTCCCACACAGCAGCAGCCCGATCATGACCATTTGGGGCCCCTTTATAGCCATCTTCAGCCCCTTTTTGCCATTTTGGGCCCAATTTCAGCCCTGAAGGGCAGGATTGGGTCCAAAACAGCCAGGATAGGTGATGTCAGGTGGTGTGGCATATGCAAATCAGTCATGCTAATGACACACTTCTGGTGATGTCAAAGGGCATGGCATATGCTAATGAGTTATGCTAATGAGTTATGCTAATGAGTTCCTCCCGTTCTTTTTCTACGAAATGACCCCTGGATATACTATTTAATGCATTCATTATATTTTGTCCTCCTTTTGTACCATACGATTGGGTGACTTTGGGATGGTCCACCTGTAGTCTCTCTGGTTAAGTTCTCTAAATTATGTTGTTCTCATGATAATTTTTCAGTTATTCATTTGGTAACTTGATAATGTGATGTTGCTAGAAACAGTTATCCTATGTTTACATATCACTTTATCACACTAGACAGTTATCCAGAATGCATGCCTAGCTGTGAAGAAATAATCCTATCAAGGATTGGCTATCTCTTAAACTGTACAGAGCAATTCCCCCTTGGAGTATTGCTGATAAAGCAAATCCAAAGACCTCATTCAGAATCTCAACAAGCATAACCTATTCTGTTTCTCTACACCGAGAATTTTCCAGTACTCCCAAAGGACTATTTTTGATATAGCAACTTTCATATCTGCCCATCTCCTTATACTTCTTTGTTCATGTTTTCCATTTCTGGCAATGTCACCAATAAATATGAAACAAACATTATAACTACAAATACTGGATTTTCACATTTCTCTTCCAGAATTCACTGTCCACATATAGTAGACTCCATTTTTTGTTAATAACACACTCTATGATTTAGGGCATTGGACAGGTGCAACAGTATCATTTTTTCTGCTGGAAACCAGCATTCTCCTTTCTTGTCTCTTAGCCTATTGCTCTGTGTATTTAATCTTTTACCCTGTATGCTTAAAGATATATCAAAAATTCCTTTGCTTCCAACGCAAAAAGTTGTTTTGGAAAAAAAAATGTTCCTGACTCTTCCTCACCAACACGATTTACTTGGTATTTCCCCCTATTTCCCCACTACCCCATTTCCTTTGCACAGCTCAGAATCAAAGCTAACAGGAATAAGAACTTGCTTGGAGCAAGTTTAAAATATATTGTGCAATACTGAGACTTTGGTCATTCAGTAACATATAACCATGGAGTCTGCACCCATTGAAAAAAAAAGTGAGAACACTCAGAGACTGTACAATCAGGAAAATTTCACCATGAGTGCAATTACATAATTAGGAGTTTCAATTCATGTGCTTTTTTGGGATGAATGCTTGGCTCTGTCTGGATAACTGTGTAAGAAATTATTTTAAAATCTTGTACAGTAAAAGGCAATGCATATATAATCAGTTATGAAGTATTTGCCCACTTTGTATAAGGAAGATAGGGATTATCATTATTATTTACTTTTCAGCATCTCAAAGGTCTGCTTCTTCTGTACTTTTTGCTAAAACCCTTATTATTGCTTATCAAGATTCTAGCAGGGCCGGATCTAGGGTTGCCGGCGCCTGGGGCAACCCTAATCTGACCTTGCGAGCTCCCGGTGTGGCATGCAGCTCCCGGTGTGGCATGATGACGTTATTTTGGTGATGTCGTCACGCAGGGCGGCGGAAGCAGCGTGTGGGGCTGGGAAGCCGCCCATGCCATTTGCCTCCCCGCAGGCAAATGGCGCGGGCGGCCTCGCAGCCCCTGCACTGCTTTTCACTTGCCCTGCAGGACAGGGGGCGGCCAGCTTGCCGCGCACCCTGTGTCCTGCAGGGCAGGCAAAAGGCAGCGCGGGGGGCTGCGAGGCCACCTGCACCATGCGCCTGCCCTGCAGCCAGCCGCCCCCTGTCCTGCGGGGCAGGCAAAAGGCAGCGCGGGTGGCCTCGCAGCCCCCCATGCTGCCTTTGCCTGCCCTGCAGCGCGGGGGGCTGCAAGGCCGCCCATGCCATGCACCTGCCCTGCAGGACAGGGGGCAGCCGGCTGCCCTCTCTCCTGTGTGGCAGGTGAATGGCGTGGGCGGCCACGCTGCCCTTTGCCTGTCCTGCAGGACAGGGGGTGCGCGGCAAGCCGGCCACCCCCTGTCCCACAGGGCAAGTGAAAGGCAGCGCGGGGGGCTGTGAGGCTGCCCGCGCTGCTGCCCGTGTGCTCCGGCAGTTGGCAGCTGCTCCTGGCGCCCCCCTCCCTGGCGGCACCAGGGGCAGACTACCCCCCCTGCCCCCCCTTGATCCAGCCCTGGATTCTAGACAACTTCATGGTAAGCCTTCTGTCCCCTGCATGCATTCCTTATGCAATCAGCTCAGAATGCCTTGTATAAATTCATGCCCATAGACTTCTTCACTGACTTTTTCATATCATCTTCAAGGTTCTAGATTCATTTCCATGAGAACAGTGGGCCTGTATTGCATCCAATTCAGGTAATGTTTATTCAAAAGTAAATCTCATGGAGTTTAATGGGGCTTAGGGGCCAACTAGACAGTATGTGGCACGACAAATGCAGATTGTTCAGATTTTCTATAAAGAATAGTGTATGTAAGTAACTTACTGTGCCATTCTAAGCAGAGTTACATTCTTCTAAGTCAGTTGAGGTCAATGGACTTAGAAAGTTGAACTCTTTTTTAGGCTGCAGTGTTAAAAGCATGGGGGTGGGAGGCCAGACCCTTCCACACGCAGTCTTCAGCCCCAAAACTGAAAGGGGCGAGCACAGATAGCATTCAGTGCACCAAACCTGTTATACTGTAAATCCTACACCCACTTTATCGGAAAGTGGTCGTGACTTGGTTCTGTTAGATGGTCTGCTGTTATCATGTCAATTTTGGTCATTTTATCCATCAAATGTACACAAAATTGCGGCAGTAGTAAATTACAAGCCCAACATATGTGGCTCTCTCTAAGTCACATTTTTTTCCTGCATACCCGAGGAGTCCCCTGAACATGTTGAAACATTTACCTTGTCTCGGAGGGCCTCTGTTGTCCTATTTCTGTAATTATTCACAATGGAATAAAGTCACTTTAGTGTTGGATGAGATCATCATCTCTTTTTAATAAATGATTTGGAACTGGGGATGGACAGCAAGGCTTGAGGACAACATCCAGTTGTTCAGGATGATGAAAACAAAAATAAGAAAGTCCAAAAGGAACTCTCCAGTCTGGATGAGTAGCCAACAGTGTGGCAGCTGAAATACAATGTAATTAAGTGCAAAGAGATTCACATCAGGACAAACAAAAATCTTGTTTGCATGTGTATGCTGATAGGGACACCCCCCCCCCCCAATACCTGTGGTGAATGACTTGCTGAAAATATTGACCCAGTCAGTGTGCTTCATTGATAAAAAAGGCAAATGCCTTGCTAGGGATCATCAGGAAAGCGATTGAGAACAAAACTGCTGGTCTGGCGATGCCTTTACCTCATGTGGAATACTGAGTACTGTTTTTGTTGCTCAAGGTTGCCAAGTCTCCTCAGCAACCAGTAGGGGGATGGGAGTGGTTACTCACGGGTCTTATTGGTGCACGCTCATGTCTCTAGCCAAGGATATAACTTCCAGAGTGACCCAAGAGCAATGGTGCCAGGCCAGGACTGATTATTTAACATGCACACCAAATCCCAGCAAAAACACTATGTTTTGGGCCGACTGTTAAAGAATTGGGCCTGGCACAAGGTCATTGCCTCCAGGTTGCACAGGAAGTGATATCATCAGCCGGGGCATGAAAGCATGCACACCCATTTCCCTGGTCTGCTTCTTCTTGCATGGACCCGCTTCCCCAGCCTGCTCCCACCAATCCACTGGCAATCCACGGGGAGTGTCATAAATTGCCAGGAGTTTACCCTCCATAAGCACACATCTGGTAAGGCTATTGTTGCCACATCTCCAAAAGAATATTAAAGAGCCAGAAAAAATACAGAGTGGGGCAACCAATATGATCCTGGGAGCCTGGGTTGCCTGCCCTAGGAGACAAGGCTAAAGCATGTTTTTTAAAAAAGAAAAAGGCACTTGAGGAGTGATATGCTATAGGTCTACTAAGGACAGTGAAGAGAAAGTGGTATGGTGAAGAGAAACCCCCCCCCCAAAAAAATAATATATGACATTGGGATCATCTTATAGATCTGAGTGGCAGTAGATATAAGATACAAGAAAGACAAAAGGAAGTACTTCCTCATACAGAGGAACACACTGCCATGAGATGTGGTGGTAGCTGCTAGAGGAGGGGTAGATAGATTTATGGAGGATAGGTTGGCTATTAGTCAAGAAAGCTAAATGATGCTTCTGGTGCCTCTGCTCATCAGGGGCTGGGTAGCAGTCTGCAGGACAAGACTGTTGTCTGTAGGCCCTACTTTTGGGCTTCCCAGTAGCATCTCACTAGCCGCTCTTGGAGACAGGGTGCTAAACTGGATTGCTCACTGGTCTGATCCTCCCACAAGGCTATAAATGATGGATGTTTGTAAATAACAGTTCAGCTCAAACATTTACTCCTATTTTAATGCCCTCATTCTTCTTGGAAGAATTTGGTACTAACGAAATGGTGTTCAAACCTCCCAAGGGAAAGCTTCTTGAGTTCAAACAAATCCTGGAACCTAGTTAGCTGTACAACCTGTTATGCTTCTACGATTCCCTCTTGATGAAATTACATCCCTTTAAAAGAACAGCAAGGAAGCCATTTGGATGGTCTTTAAAAAGGTAACTCTTTTTTTTCTATCTTCCTCCTTCTGTGACCTTTCTGAAGGCAGGTTATGTCATGTTCTTGGAGGAAATATATAAAATCTCAGCAGGGAAGGCCTTCAGTCTGTGTAAGTGGAAAGTCTTTGAAGCATTCCAGTGACTTTGAGCTTGTGTGTTCTTTTCTGTTAAGAAGAACTGAAAGGCCTCTTAGTAAAGGCAGCCCTATTCCAGATATGTTTTTTTTATTAGAGATGCCACAGATTTTGCAACAATCCTTTTCAGCAGTCAAATATATTATGTTTGACAATGATGATCAGACTGTGAGCTGATCAAGGATGTGTTCAGCTTGTGTTGAACAACTCAAACAGCTGCTGAACTAGTATGCGGCTGCTTGATGCTCAAAAGCTGACTCCCAGCTGATCAGATGATCAGCTGGGAATCAGATTCTGACCTTCCAGCACTTCCCAGTATCTTAGCCTTGTTGTGCTAGGACACAGGAAAGTTTTTGGGATAATTAGAATCCAGATCATAACTCATGGGGGATCAGCTGGGAACAAGCTTCTAGTTAGGACTGCCATCCTCCAGATGGGGTCTGGACTCTGAGATCTCCCAGAATTACAACTGATCTGCAGGCTACAAAGATTAGTTTCCCTGGAGAACATGGGGAGTGGACTGAATGGAATTATAGCCTACGAAGGTTCCTCCCTTCCCCAAACCCCACCACCCAAACTCCACCCCCAAATTCTCCAGCAATTTCCCAACCTGGAGTTGGCAATCCTACTCCTGATCCACATGCCTGAAAAATCAAAAATTCCAGTAGCACCTGGACTCTTTTGGATTTTGCTACTACAGACTAACACGGCCAACTCCACTGCACACATGCCTGAAAAACAGCTACACAGTGAGGTTGGAGATCAGAAATGACTGATGTCTGGTCTTCCCCTGCAAAAGGGGGAGGACAAAGTTCATTTCTCTTTTCCCCTCCAAGTCTGTGGGGGGTGGTCAACAGAGACAAAATGGCTACACAGTGAAGTTGGAGATCAGCGAGAAGGAAAATAAATTGTTTCTCTTTCCTCTCTTTTTTTTGCAGCTCAAGCTGACAGCTTGGGGTTAGGAGAAGGGGAATCAGCTGTGCTTCTGATCCCCCCTCATTTGCTGCATTTCACAAGTTTGGGACGCAGCAAAAATTTCCAGGGTGATAGCACAGAAGAACCTGACTTCCAGTTGATCTCCACAATCAGCTGGAATTTGGCTGATTGCCACCCTCCCCCCAGCAACACTTCCAGGGCAGGCAATCAGAAGATGTCTCCCATCTGTAGCACAGTGGTTAAGTGGTTTGGCTGCACATCAGCACTCTACTGGTTTAAATCTCACTGCTGCCATGAGCTCAGTAGGTGGCCTTGGCTAAGCCATTCCTCACAGTCACAGCTCCCCAGCTGTATTGTGAGGATAATAATAACACTAACTTGTTCACCACTCTGGGTGCGGCACTAATCTGTCTAGAAGAGCAGTATATAAGCACAGCTGTTGCTGTTGTTGTTATTCTAATTTCACACAACACAATCAATAAATAAAGATCATATACTATCATTGATTGGCCTTGGTGAGCTGATACAAGTTTCCACTAGAGATCTAAGTATCAACCAGTTTATTACTATTACAATTACAATTACAATTACAATTACAATTACAATTACAATTACTATTACTATTACTATTACTATTACTATTACTATTCCTCCAGCTGGGAGTTGGCTTCTGATGTCTGCAAGTAGCCTGTTCCTGCGAATAGACAGGAACTGATTGTAAACAGCCTGTGGATTAATTGGTTGACTGATTGTCACTGGTAAACAGGGAGTTGAAGTAGCAAGTATTTGAACATCCCTAGTTTTGATTTTCATTGTTTATTTTTCATGGAGTTAGTCTATAAGAATATAAGAAGTGCCCTAAAGGATTGGACAAATGGTCCATCTAGTCCAATTTCACATAATAGCCAATCAGTTGCCCTGGAGCACCAACAAATGGTATAGGAGCCAAAGCCTTCCTCTCACGCTTCTTTCTAGCACTGATAGTCATAGGCATTCATTCATCATGGTCAGTAGCCACTGATGGATCTATCCTTCATGGATCTGCCTGATCCCCTTTTAAAGCCATCTATGCTCTGGCTATTACACTGTCCACTGGCAGTGAATATCACAAATTAATTCCTCATAGAGTAAAGAAAGTGTAGAGAGGGAAGGTGGCATGATATAGCCCAATCTCGTTAGATCTTGGAAGATAAGCAGGGTCAGTCCTTGGATGGGGGACCACCAAGGAAGACTCTGCAGAGGAAGGCAAAGGCAAACCATCTCTGCTTCTCACTTGCCTTGAAAGCTGCTTGCTGGGGTTGCCATAAGTTGGTTGTTATTTGGTGGCAGATATGAATGTACGTAAAGAAAGTTCTAGTATTATGGAGAGGGAGACAAATCCCTCTCTATCCACTTCCTCCACCCCATGCATATTTTTATAACCCTCTAGCATGTCCCTGTTCAGCCATTATTTTTTCTAAACTGAAAAAAAGCAGATTCTTCGGCCTTCCTTCATAGGAAAGGTGCTTCAACCTTTTAATCATCTCGGTTGCCCTCTTCTGTACTTTTTTGAGATATGGTGATGACAAGCACTGCACACAATATTCCAAATGAAGCCACACAATGACATTACAATATTGGTCATTTTATTTTCTATCTGTTTCCAGCATAGAATTTGCCCTTTTTTTTACTGCTAACACTCACTGAGTCAACATTTTCTTCAAGCAATTCACAGCATGCCAACATCTGTTTTAATCACAGTTTCAGCCAGTTCAGACCCCATTAGCTTAGATTTAAAGTTAAGTGTATTACTTTACACTCACCAATTTTGAACTTCATGTGCCACATGGTTGCCATGCCTACTCACCCAGTTTAGAGAGATCTTCCCGTAGCTCTTTACAGATAGCCTTGATTTTTACCATCCTCCTGAATCATTTTATGTCACCTGCATATTTGGCCTCAACACTGCAGTGCTCCCTCCCAGTTCCAGATCATTTATGAACAAATTAAGTGGGACTGGTCCCAACACTGACCCTTGTGGGGCCCCACTGCTTATTTCCCTCTATTATGAAAACTGTGCATTTATTCCTACTTTCTGCTTCCTGCAGTTTAACCAATTTTAAATCCAAGATTCTTAGCTTACTCAGGAGTCTTTGGTGACATACCATGTCAAAAGCCTTTTGGAAGTGCAAATATATAATGACCATCAGCTCACCCTTATACATGCTTGCTAGCTAGGGTTGCCCGGTCCCCAGGGCCCAAACTAGGGACCAGGGGTCATGGGGGGGCACATGCAGGGGGAACTTACCTTGTGTGTGTGCTCCAAAGGTCTTCCTTGTCGGGCCGGGAATAACATTTCCGGTACGAGAAGTAGATTCTCCAGAGTGCACAGGAGCATGTTCCTCACACCACCACCTCTCCCCCACTGGCCAGTCAAGTGGTGGGGGGGAGCAGAGACTGGAATGAGGGATCCCCTGGCTCCACCAGGGAATGGATCCTTATTGCTAATCTGCTCAAACAACTCCAAAAGGCTTATAAGGCAGGACTTCCATGTGCAGAAGTCAAGCTGATTTCCCCTCAGTAGACCTTTTTCCTGGGTGTGCTTAATAAATCTCTCTTTAATAACAGTTTCTATTAATTTACTCAGAACAGATGTTATGCTAACTGGTCTGTAATCCTATGGATTTCTTCTGGACTCCTTTTCAAAACATTGTGTAACATTTGCCATTTTCCAGTTGTCCAGCAAGGAGTTTGATTTTAGTGACAGGTTGCATAGTTAGTGGATTTCATATTTGTGTTCCTTAAAATCAAACAAGTTCCCAGAGTTTTTGCCATCTGTTCTTAGAGATGTATTACTTTTCAATTTACCTAGCAGTTTTAGAATTTCGTTTCTTGTCACCTCAGTCTTACTCAGTTTCCTTATATAACGCTTTCATTCCTCCAAAGATCTGTCTCCCCAGCTGATTTCTTTCAGTTGATGTATATACATTTTAAATGTTTGGGGTTTGTTTGTTTTTTTGAAAAAAAATCACTCCTTAAATTCTCATTTGTAAAAAAAATTATAATTGTAATTCTGCCTTACTGTCAACTTACATTTGCTTTGCCAGAACCTATGCTCCCTTCTGTTTGCCTCACTTAGAAAAATCTCACATTTTAAAAGAAGCTTTTTGCCTTTTATGGTTTCCTGGACTTAAGTATTAACCACACAGGGATGCTTTTAGACTTGATGGTACCTTTTTTGACCTGAGATACACATTCTATCTGGGCCCCAATTAGTTCATTTTATCAAAGCCAAAGACTCTAAATAAAATAACACACCTTACCTGCTTTTCCCAACACAAATAAGAGATATTAGATCTGCAGTACCAATTCTAGAAATTCTGGATTAGAGCCTTCAATTTAAAAATCACAACTATTATTCTGAATGTATGCAGCCAAACATCACAACCTTCATCTACTGTATCTTTGCAATGACACTGCTACTCATGTTTTCCAACAATTGTGATTCCCTGAAGGGCAAAGAACCTAACTTTTCCAAAGTGTTAAGTTTCTTTTATCTGGAGAACACCAACCCTCAATGGCTTGATATTAGTATATTCACAGGAGAAATCTCTAAAATAATCTTACTTATTTTTATTAGTTTCATTCCGAACTCTTACATCATGATGTAAAACCTTTAAAATGTTTAGAACTCATTTGTACATTGCATTAAGTACTTTAGGAAAACTAGAAAAAGCAACTCACTATTTGTATAAATACCTCCATGAAATTTTGAACAAAAATGCACCTGTTAATAGCTACAACATCCTATGTTACAGCATCCCCCCCTCCCCGCCACCCCAGCAGAAGAAAGATTATAGAACTAGAATGGTTTGATAATAACAACATTGGGACCCTTGTGGTCCCAAATATTTGTATTAACATTTTTTGATTCACTTGCCCTACAGATAAAATAAATATAACAGTACCTGCATTATTTTAACATCAATTGCCTAAATTTCCAGATTATATATGTAAACTTCTGATTATTGGAATAAACTGAATGCCTCCAATCTCACTGGAATAAATGCATTTATTCCATAATCCACTCAGTTGCCCTGATTATGCAAGTTTACTGCATACAGCATTTCCATATAGCATTTTTTTAGACATCCCATTCTGGGCAGGGGGTGCTTTTACTATAAGGTGCCAGAACTGGATAAAGCCATTTAACTGGGGGAGGTTTTTTGTACAAAGAAGGGATTTGTTGTTAGGTGTCTACAAAGTTATTGGGGGAGGGAGTATTTGGAAGTACTTGCAACACACAAAACTTGTCTTTCTCTACAGTTATTAGGTCCCAATATAAAATCCAGTCGTCAGAGTTAAGAGATATCATTATCTGCTTTGCCCTTTTGTGGAATTTCCTCTAGGGAAGGTTGAAAGGGAAGGAGGAGGCAGGAAAGGAGAGGAAGTGAGAGAACTGCGAGGAATTAGAACATCTTACGAACAGAGAACAGAATCACACAACTGCACTAGAATAATGGATCTCAAGACACAGTAACATGACAGATGGACACAGACAAGACATAAGATTGCTACTCAGAGAGGTTGGGAGAGGGAAGGAAGCAAACAAAAAAATCAACACAAAATCGAAATAAAAAGTAACGTAGGGGCTGCTGAAGTAGCCAATGGTAATTGCAAAATTATCCAGAAAGAAAGTAAATTGTAATAAACAATTTTTTAAAAAAATCCTCCCCCTCCACTATGTTGAAAAGTATGCTACAGAGTTGCTGGGTTAGCCTGAATGCGTTGTTTTGATGAAATACAGAATGGAGCCATCACAACTCATGCATTTGTTAATGGAGATCATAAATGGTTAGTTGTAAGTCAGCTGATATTGATTGCATGCCACAAAAATGAGCCTGCATGGACCCCAAAATAAAGAAAAATCATCAGAACAGATATTCTGCACTTGCAATAAAATTCTTTTTATGCCATCAGTGGTTTGTATGTGAGAGTGGGATGGGGTCTGGAGGAGGGTTATTAGAGGGACTTCCCCCAGTTTCATTTCTTATTTTTTTAAATAAACTGCAGTATGTCTACAAAGAAGTAAGGCACTCCACAGAAGCAAAAAAGGGAGGAGGAAGGTAGGGAATAAGGCAGAATAAAAGAAAGGGGAGGTAAGACTTTTCATTCTTTTGCACACAACTTTCTTGGGCGAATTTATTTGAATATGGAAAATTTGAAATCTTTAGGATGGCAAGAAAAGATTTTGTTGCCTTTGGTTGATTGCAGATCTACATCTTTCTTGAGTAGGTGGGATTATTATTTCATTGGAATTACTCCAGAAATAAATTTCTTTAAAAGTACAGCAATGGTTTTCAAATTATAAAAATGGCAATATGGTACCATCATGATCCAAAAGATAAACAAATAATAAAATCAAAAAGAACCATCAATCACCAAAAATTCATGCGGCACAAGATGAGGTGAAACGACAGAAAATGTTCTTCAAATATATACAATGCATATATCTATCTATATGGACCCAGGGCAAAGCATGGAAATATTGATAGATATATCTGTATAATTTTTTAAAATCTCCTTGCCCCAGCCCTCCCCAAGGATAACTGGTGGATGAAATTGTCATTAAAAAAATAAATAAAGAAGAAAACCTAAAGAAAACTTAACATGCTTTGCACAGAAGTAAATAACAGTATCATGCAGTTGTTCCCATTAGTGGATAGTAGGACTAGATGAGGGCATGAATTTCTGTGTAAACATGTGACTGAATGATGAGGGCTATTACTAAGATTGCTTTTTGCATTATTCTAGACTATATATATATATATATGTATGTATGTATACATGTACATATATATATATATATATATACTGTACACTGTGTACATAGTTATCAAATCCTTGAGATGGATTTTGGGGGCATAGACAGGAGAACAGTACATTAAAACCAAACCATTTAAAAATATAAATTAAATTAAAAGGAACTCTGTAAAGCATCTGCATGACCAATCAGTAAAACTTGCTCCTTTGCTTCCCTTGTGGCCAAAATACGAAGCACATGTAACTGAGAAGTTCTATCAGACAGTCGTTTGCACCATGTCTCCTGCTTTGTACTCCTGCTTTGTAAGCCTTCAGTTCTGACTTATGTACACCTTTGGCATTTGCATTCTGGATTTTCCCAGAAGGAACTAGAGAGAACTAGGGCTAGATGTGAGTAGAGATGGGCACGATCCACATTACGATTGAAAAAAACCCACAATAATGGCGATTGCGACACGGCGGATCATTATCGTCCACAGCCAACAATTCAGCGATCGGGAGGGGCCTGGATCGGGGCGATCGGGCTCGGATCGGGGATCTAGACACTCAGGCGCCAGCAATCTATTCCCCTGGCAACAGAGCCAGGGGAATGCCTGAGCTGTGTTTGCCCTCCTTCTGTCACACTGGAAACCCCAATGGAAGCCCAGCTTTCCTTGATCAGCAGGGCTTCCTTCCAACCACGGAGCAGCAAAGCAGTCACCAGTTGGGAGAAGACACCCAGGGGAGGGAGGGGGAAGGGGGTGTTCTGTAGCCATGGGCACTCCAATCTCATCCCTGCAAACCCTGATAGGCAGCTCTGACGACCAAACACAGACGGCCAAACACAAACACAGATGCCGCCGGCATCACCCACCATTCCTGTATCGCTGGGAACAGCGGGACACCCCTCCGCTTTTGCCTCCATGATCCACGGATTGGGAACGGGAGATGCTCGGTGCGGGTCATTAAATCGGGATTGTCGCCGGCGCCGATCCACGATCAGCTTGATCGTTAATTTTTTTTGGGATCGTACCCATCTCTACTTCTAAGGTATTTGCCATAGCTGCAAAGTTTTGGTTCTTTCTAAAAGGTTCATTCAGACAACTCATGAATAACCAATCTTGTCACATGGTGATAGACTCTTCATTGATTATCTTAAATTACAAAAGGTACCGCTTGGCAGGATCCATTCTTCGTAAATGGCCGATCGTCCATTTTATGGCTGTTACAGATGGTACAGTCCTTTTGGCTGTCATTGGCCTTAGCTGCTTTGACTTTACATTCAAGTAGTTCAGCCTTGTGCTAAATAGCTGAGGGAGTGGGGATGCAGAGGTGAGCAGCCTTTTTTTAAAAAAGGTATCTCATAAATATCACCTACATTCTATGGGCTTTTAAATGATATTTTGTGAGTGCTGATTTATTGGTTATGGAGGCTGGATAGGCCCAAGTAGGATTTTTTCCTAGAATCTACTTTTGGAAGTTCCTTGAGATTCAAAAGGGATTTGATTTGTGGCATGGTGGGCTGCAGTTTTAGAAAGGCCAGTTCCCAATCCCTCTTGGGCATGCAGAACTATTTGTGAAGTTTCTTTTTTATGGCGCAATCTTAAGCAGAGTTGTGTGCTGCTGTTGAAGTCAGTGTGTTTACAAGAGTTTAACTCTGTTTAGGATTGCACTAAGTCCAACCAGAGTGTTTCAGTAGAAAGCAGCTCACCTTAAACTGAAGATGGTTGCTGTGTACCGAGTGGATGTGGCCAGTAGATCTAGGAGAGGGGATGTGTCTGTGCACTTCAGTTTACCCACAATCATTCATCTAACCTTTTTAGCTTCAGACATGCAAATGCACAAACTATGCTGAAATGTTTTAATTCAATCCTCTGGAATTTTTCATATCTGAGGAGCATTGATCACAGACCCTTTAGGGAAAGCCTGCTTTCTTTATTATGCTGTCAGCTTCATGTTATCAAGCTTTTGAGAACCATAAAGTACAGTGACAACAAGAACAAAAGGTCTAAGCAGGAATTCTCTAATAAAGTTGGTGTTTAGGCCCGGTAGAAAACTGTATGTACCCACCGGACAAGAAGGCTTAAAAATGGAGAGCTAAAGAATAATGCTAAGTTAGAAAATTTCTCTTCTGTTTCACTGTTTTGCTGCATTCCATAAGCACAGCCATAGGTCATGGACCTAACTAGTTATCCATGTTTAAGCTCATAATATCCCAAAGAGGGTAACAAAATCAGTGGTTGGATCCAACCAACTTTCTAAATGATGAAACAGGAAACATGATTCCCCAGTGACCACCACCTGGGGATCATGGTAGGATTGTCAGGTCCCTTACCTGCCTGGTGGGAGGTGGGGGGTCCTGGCACACGCCTTCCTTGTTGTCTATGTATGCGCTCCTGGCAATGCAATGATGTCCCTTCTGGGAAATCATGTCCTTGTGCAAGGCCCAGGAGCGCTCCTGTGCTTCGCAGCATGGTGATTTTGGCCCCAAATGGGCCCAATTTGGTCCATTTAGGGCCAAAATTAGCCTGCTGGGAAGCATGGGAGTGCTCCTGGAGCAGTGCAATGACCCCCCCAGAAGTGACATTGTTGCACAACTCCGGGACTGTGCCTAGGAGGCCAGTTCCTCTCTGCCAGCCTGGTGAGTGGTGGCAGGGGGCAAGGGGTGGGAGCAGGGAATCCCCTGCCCACACTGGGGGACTTGAGATCACTAGATCATGGGGCCTACATATACAAAAGCCACATAGATTGGGGGTTGTAGAAGGAGGGGAGATTGAAAGAACAATCTGGCTGGGTCCAATCCAGTGTGCATATGAAGCTTTCTTTAACTCCATTCACTCCCCCAAGCACCAAGTTAATGGAAGCGGCAGTTCTGAACTGCTCCATGTACTGAAGTGAAGGAGTGAACAGGAGAGCTTACATGTAAGTGTAACTACCATGCTTCATATTTTGAGCCAGGGCAGGATTTGATCTGTCTTCTGCACAGATACAGTTAAAAGGGCTGAAATATGTGTGATTAACAAGTAACTCTTGTGTGTCTCTATATACACAAATGGAAAGAAACGGTAAGGAAAAACCCTCTCCGTTGGCTAATAGTCTCCTCAGCACAAAAGGCCTTCTCGTTTTCATATGAGAAAGGAAATACAAAGCACAGCTGGGATACCCCCAGAAGCAACAAGTCCATCTGGCCTGTGCATTGTTGCCAGCCAGCAGCAACCCACGATCAAGCACACAGCTAGCAAAGTTGGGATGAAGGCAAACAGCCAGCTAGAGCAATTTTTCATTTTCACATTAAAAGAGACAGAATAATAGTATTTGGATCCAGATAAAATACATTCTGAAGCTCAGATCTGATAGTGCCAAAGTCTCATGAGCCAAAAGCTCTCCCAAGGATTTCTTTTTGCTCATACAGTGAACTCACACAATTGAAGTTATTCTTTTTCAAATGCAGGAAAGAAAAATGGGAATGCAGGGATTTTGAACATTTTAACCTCTTGGATTCCCCCCAAGAAGTAACTTCTGTGTTAACTCCAAAGAGCTGCAAGGCAGCCCCATTTCTAAGCAGGGGCCAGAAGCTATTTGATGAAAGAAAGAGAATCTGTGGCAGGGGGCATGCAGGTGTATGTAAAGTGGTAATAGATCCCTATTGCTTTTTGCTGACCTATAAGAAACTGCTAGGGCTTACGTCTTTGGCATATAAATGCTAGTAATTAGAAGAGTTCTCAGTCAGCAATGAATTTTTCCCTGCCCTTCTTTGGTACTGATTTGAATTATGTACCATAGCATCCTGAATCATACTACATTAGAAATCTGAGAAACACAATTTCATAACAAATATAGCCCAAAGTGTTCTGAACATATTTTAGGCATTAAAGGCTAACATTCTAACAAGGCTGATTTTGGACTGAATTTGTCATTTAAATTCCCATGCATGGATTTAAAAAAAATGAAGCCAGCCACTTTGTAGCCTGTAGTAAATCACTGTCAGCTACAGAAGATGCGGCAACTTAAAAATGAGCTCAGTTTTTTAAAAGCACCACATATACATTCATGCGCGCTTCTCCCTGACCCATATAGCCTGAAGATACAGGATTAGTTACAGATCAAATCCTGCCCTGGCTCAGAATCTGAAGCATGGTAGTTACACTTACATATACCTTGACCTTACATCTACCTTGAGCGTGGCTTAAGGGATATATCATGACATCCAGATGTTAGAAATCCATGAGATAATGGTTCTTGAATGAAGCCAGCTGGAATTTTAACAGTAAGGAGCAGGGATGTGAACTCTTCCCACGTGAACTCAGAAACTCCCTACGGTGTTGAGCCATGCAGGCAGGAGTTGTGTTGCCACACGTTTAAAAGACTGTCACGCTACCTCTTTTGATGCTTCTAGGATAACATGTTAGAGAAACAAGCTCATCTCCCCATGTTTGGTGTAGTGGTTAAGAGCACGGGACTCTAATCTGGAGAGCCGGGTTTGATTCCCCACTCCTCCGCTTGAAGCCAGCTGGGTGACCTTGGGCGAGTCACAGTTCTCTTGAGCTCTCTTAGCCCCACCCACCTCACAGGTGGGGCTAATAACACTTTGTAAACCGCTCTGAGTGGGCATTAAGTTGTCCTGAAGGGCGGTATATAAATCGAATGTTATTATTATTGTTATTATGTACTAAAAGACTATGCCAGGAGCAGATGCACGGACAATATGCATTCTGTCTCTGAGCGATGAAAGTGAAGAAGGTGGCTTGAATGAACAAAATACATTTGTCCAAAAAGGTTAAAAAAACAGACCAATAAACGGCTAATAATTGTAAAGGGCTTAAGAGACTGCTCCACAAAAATCAGAGGCTTACAGTGTAATCCTAAACAGAGTTACACCCAGAGTTTTGCTCTTCAACCTCATTAGAGTCTCTCTACATCTGACATGTGAAGAACACATTGGGAGATGCAATGGTAACTGGGAAGGGTAGTTTAAAAAGACAGAGCCGGCAGCAGGACAAAGGTTTTGCTATACACTGGAGCTGTATGAAGGGGCTATGATGCCAGAAGGCCATTATAACCTCTCCATGTCTAAGCCTGGCTCTGAAAGGCAGTTCCAGCCCATATCCATTCCTCGCTGCCCTGTGGTTGCAATCCCACACATCTTTAGACTGGAGAGGTGAAATTGACAAAGCCTTTGGGGAGGGGAAGATGAAATTTACAAACCCTCTGAAGAGCCATAGCTGCTGGCTCTGCCTTTTAAAGCTATGCTTCCTGGCTAACATTGCATCTCCCTACACTTGATGAACACGTGCTGAGGGGTCTTGTGCAGAGAGACTCTTAATGTAAATTTGTTTAGGATTGCATTGTATTTTAAGTAGTGAGGAGTTTAGGATATTATGCCTGGATGTTAGATTACATTTCACTTGCATTTCCTTTCAGTTGAGTGTTTCTATGGCATGACTTCTCTAAGTTTCCAAACTAAATCTTTATGTATGTACAGGCACCTCTCTCTGTTTCTCAGAAGCTTGATTCATTCACTGATGCCAAACCTCAAGGTTCTGTACCATTGCAATTAATCACCAGGGAAGTTGCTGTGATATTGCCTTCAGAACATCTCTGCAGGCAATGGATAAGAGAAACAGATTGATAAATAAGGAGAAAGGCCTCTATTTTAAATGCAAATTTCTTGGCAATCAGAGAAAGGGGGGAGTTTAATGAGGTCATAAAAGATTAGCAGTGGAATTTAAATCAATGCTTCTTAGCTGCTGTTTAGAATGCCTGGTGCTTTGGCCTTTTATAAATGAATTTTGCTACTTAGTGGTAATTTTCTTGGTACCTCTGAAATGAGCACCAACCAAGCTTTGGATCTGGGGGTAGCATCAGCTTCTGAGTGGCCAACCTTGTCCTTTTCCTTCTTATTGAAACTCCATCCTATGGGTTGGATCCAGTGAACTATGACTGGAAGGCACCAAAGTTGCAGATTTTCCCCAATTCCCCCTTTCCTCTGCAATCCCTTCTGATTCTAGTAAAAGTGATTCTTGGGTCACAGGGCCCATGAAAGTTGAGTAGTGAGGAAGGGGAAGGGAGCAAAATCATTCCCTTCTGCTTTTTCAATAAGCAGAGCTCTGCTGATAGAAGAAACCAGGAGGGAGCAATTTCAACCTCTTCCCCTTCCTAATCATGTCCCATCATGACATGATGCAGCTATTATTTTGCTCAAGTCCTGGACCAAAGGAGGGGGGGAGGAGCAGGGAAGTTCTGCAATTTGTTTTAGTGTATCACCAGATCTACCTTATCTTGTGTAAATATGCTGCATGTGGGTATAATAAGAGTGTCTGAAACAAGCTGATAATAAACTTACACAAGTCACTCTGTCTAGTTTTTATAAAATCAGAAAACTACAAAGGCCACAACCTATAGAGGAACATTCTCTGCACATGCCTCATTGACATGAATGACAGCTGTGCAAGAGCTAAGTTCACAGATCTCAGACGTCCCAACATTTGTGGTCTCTACTTAAACCTGAGAATAGAAATTTTCAGAGAAAAAAGGGATGTTATGAAAGGAACATTTAAACTGCCTGACTATACAAGCAGTAATGTATCCAGTACAATGGATGTGCCACTGATGCCTAAATATCTTTCTCAAAAAGCCTCCCAAGACTCATATCAGAGAAGAACACCTTTGCCATTTCCTTGCATTGCAGCACACATCAACAAATTCTCCAGTTCATTCATAACACTAGATTGTTCTAGCTTTGTGGCACTTCAGTGGAACTTCTCAGCCACATTGCAAAGCCACTGCATTTTTAGATACTGCCAGAGCAAGTTCTACACCCAAACTGCAAGCAGAATATGAGGGGTGGAATAGAAATGTGAAAGCGCTAGCCCTAGGTGACTTATTATTACTGTATTAATCTGAAATGCTCCAGGAAATTACAAACATAATAATCTGATGCTTGGTTTTTAGCAAAAATAAAAAGAATGTCTTCAAATTAATAAAATTACCCCCTTTTCTTAAAAGAAAAAAAATGGACTCAAACCAAATATAAAGCAAAAAAAAAGTTGTTTATGTATTTCATAGTTACGGACAGATTCTCATAAAACTCCATTTTTACAATGTACACAGAAATTCAATGAAATTCTGTTCTCTATTATATAAATGCTTAACTCATGGCAAGCCTCAAAATTAAAATAAATAAATAATAAAAATAAAAACTTGGAAAAAATTGGTTAAAGTAAAGCAGACTATAGTTGCCTGTTGAATATTAAACCATCATATCTATTGCACCAGAAGAAAAGCCATCAAATCAGCAAAATGCATCTAGGCTTGAAGGGAGAAACTGAGTCCTTTTTCAATTGCCACAATCCATTTTGACTCTTCAGTGGATACATTTTGAAGCATCATTGCTGCAGGTAACATGGCTCAGCTTAGTAGTTTTAGATTTTTTTATGCTTAATTCTTCCCCAAAATTTTGGGTTATGTAGAAAACAATATTGTGGTACATACACTGCCATGTTAATCGCATTCAGAATCCCATGAACTTCTGTGGCACATTCTTACCTCCATCAAGGAGGATAAAATAACAGATGTGGTACATTGTTTTAACTAGTAGCCCAAATTTTATGAATACCTTTTCTTTCTCCCCACTAGAGCCAGCTTAAAAATCACTACAAATATGTAGTATGATGGTTGGCAATAGACTGAAGAGGCACTGGTTCAAAAATGTTTGATTTCCTTCAAAGATGGCTTTCCCAAAACAATAGCATCTCTGTGTTTTGCTCTTGCCAACTCCACGGGATTGGATGCTTGGCTTTATGCATTGATATCAGATATACATTTCTATACATATATACATATATCACATATACGTATATAAGCAAACCTATATACGTATACAGTCACATACGTATATATGTAGGGATTGTTTTATTGCAAATAAAATAAGAAAGCAAGCAAAATACAAGACTGACCTGGCTTACCTACACTCTGCTCACATTCAATGAGGTCTTCATCATCATTGGAACATTCCGCTGATGAAACGAGGTCATCTGTTGTCTAATGAGAGAGAGAGAGAGAGAGAAGAAAGTAAGAAGGCAGGGAAAATGTCAATAAAAATAAAGGGAAATGCATTACTGAGAGGTGCTTCGTCAAATATAACCACTGTAATTGAGAAGACAGTAGAACCAGCAATGTTACCACTGCACCTGAGCAGAATTACACCCCTTCTAAGTCCATCCAAGTCAATAGACACAGAATTGTGTAACTCTGCTTAGGATGGCACTGCAAGACTTGAAAATCTCCCATGTAATATTGTCACACAATGAATGCCTCGCTAAGGCATCTTTCTGGTGTGCTATGCTGTCTCGCTACTGACATTTCTTTTTTTTTTTTTTATAAATTTTTTTATTTTTCATAACTACAAAACACTACACCAGACTATCACAAGGAAAGGGGAGAGGGAAAGGACAAAGGGGGGTGGAAAAAGAAAAAGGGGGGGGAATGAACTACAAACACTAAACACTACACTTCAATGTTTCCCTTCATACTGTCATAATACAAAAATAGCTCCATAGAATAATGATGGAGTGGTTAATCATACAGAAAATAAACATTTCAAATTCTGATTAAACTTTCCTCCCCCTTCTAGGTCCCGGACGCAATTCTCTCTGTGCAACTGCTGTTGCGATGCTCTCCTCCTCCCCCCCCCCTCCGGCTCCTCCTTTTCTTCGTTCTTGGTGCAGCAGAGTTCTGGGTTTTTATTCTCAAAATCCTTTAGTTGATCTTCTGATAATATCTTATAGGCCTGATCTTTATATCTGAACCATATTCCTTCCGGGAATAACCATTTGTACTTTATTCCATGGTCCCTCAGAAGAGCTGCAAACTTTTTATATTTAAAACGCCGTTTCCGGACTAGAAATGGAACGTCCTTCAAAATCTTGACTTTCAAACCCATAAAGTCCAAATCCGCATTGTATGAGTTATATAGGATGGTGTCCCGAATCTTTTTAGTTGAAAAGTCAATAATGATCTCACGAGGCAACTGTCGCTTTGTTGCATATTTTGAAGAAGCCCGACGGACCTCCAAAATGGCGCTTTTAACCTCTTCTTTAGTCGTCCTCGCGGGTGTCGCCAGTAGTTCCGAGACCAAATCCCACAGATCCTCATTTTCCTCCTCTTTCACGTTTTGGAGACGCAAAATTGTCTGCGTTCGTTCCACCTGTAGCCCGATCAGTTGGTTCTCCACCAACTTCAGCTCCTTTTTTGTAGCCTTCACAAGTGACGCACTTTCCAGAGCAGACTTTTCTGCCCCCCCCCGCTGCTGCCTTAATGGTTTTCACCTCGCTTTCAATTAAGCCCACCCTTTGATCGGTTTCGTTCAGCTTATCAACAAAGGGTTTTATGGCTTCCACCACCACCCTGCGCACCAACTCTTCGAGCGACTCCCCTTTCTGCAAGGTGGCCGAGATTGA
Source organism: Eublepharis macularius (assembly GCF_028583425.1). NCBI lineage: Eukaryota > Metazoa > Chordata > Lepidosauria > Squamata > Eublepharidae > Eublepharis > Eublepharis macularius. Next base: position 41,269,072 of record NC_072791.1, read on the forward strand.
CTTACCGAGAGTGGGACTTTGCTTCTTTGCTGCCATTTTGGGGGGGGGGGGGGCGCCAACAAAATTCTGGAACTCCACGAAGGGGAAGAGCGAGTCTTCTTCAGATCAACCTCTCCTTCACAAACGCTTGTAGAACAGAAGGGATTCGCTTGTTTACAGGCTTCCGCCTGTTTCTTTTACTTGCCGTTTCTCGTTGCCCGGCGGCACTCGAGGCGCCGCGCACATCTGCCGGCCTCCATAGGGACAAACGGGCAATTCCCCCCCCCCGCATTGATTTCGGGGAGTTCTTCCCGCCGCGTCCCGGACCCTGGCTCCCTCCCTGGGAGTCCTGGGGGCTAATCCTTACGGATCAGCCGCCCGGTCAGGGTGCCCGGTCGTTTCCTCCCGGACCAGCCGAGAGGAGCGTCCGGCATGGCTGAGAAAACGAAACCGAATCTCGCTACTGACATTTCTTATTTTATACATATTCCATGAAATTACTAGAGTCCAACCCAAATTTTCCAGTTCTCTCAATAATACTTCGTATTTCCAAAGCACCTGTTGGATGTTTACATAACATTATCCCAGTTATCCCTGTTACAAGCTAGGTAGGTTGCATGATCCCCATCCTGCAACATTTCAGTAAAGTCAGCAAAACTTCCTTGGAAATGGTCTGCAAGGTTGCACATTTCTTCAAAGAAATAAAAGCACTGGAATCCTCCTCACCCCGAACATAATATTAAGAAATGTACCCCTTTTATTAGGTACCTGCAGGTTAAATTTGTATCCTGTGGAAAGTGCAGCAAATACGGATATGATTTACATTCTAGTAGAGTGCTGCAGAGGATATTATTCCCACTCAGGTAGAATACATCTTTTGCACAGACTGCCCTCCTTGTTTTCTATAAATGTGGTCCATAAGCTTGGAAGCATACTCTGAATGTGTGTGTATGGTGCCCTCAAGTCATAACTGACTTATGGTGACCCCTGGCGGCGGTGGGAGGGGGTGAGTTCATGGCAAGAGGCTATCAGAGGTGGTTTGCCATTGCCTGCCTCTGCAGCCGTTGTCTTTGTTGGAGGTCTCCCATCTAATTACTAACCAAGGCCGACCTGGCTTAGCTTCTGAGATATGACGAGATCAGGCTCACCTGGGCTATCCAGGTCAGGTATACTCTGAATACAACAGGTATATCACACTGTTAAAAGAACTGAACAGCACATTTTCTTCTCAGTACAGCAACATAACACAAAGCCTATGGCCCAACTAAATATATAGTCACAGCCCTCTAAATGCACAGAAATTGAACCTAGTGAGGTGTTAATGGAATAGCTGGAGCACAGCAGGTGGGGTGGACGGTCTGCCAGTGTAAAGACAAAGGCATCCTCTGTGGCCCGAGTGAATTGCTGCACACATGTTTCTTCCACTTTCCAGCTGCTGATTCTTTTTTCTGGTTTTTATTTTTGGCCACAGTTCTAATTAACAAGCAGCAAGCACTGCAATGTGTTAAGAAGGAGTGTAATGGCATCTCTCCTCAACAGCAACTCCTTCATGTAATTGCTGCAATTAGCTGAATTACTAATGGAGACACCATTAGGGAGAGTCTGTGGAAGCCTCTGGACATGGGTTGTAGTGCTTTTGCACAGAGTACAAAATTATCCTGCTGCTTTCAACAGAAGTCTGATACCAAATTGTTTTCTGTTCCCTGCGCCTCTCTTGCCTAGTACAGGTGTAGGAAAGAGCCTGGGTTACACAAGGATCTGGGTCTGTATACGGATATCTGTATGGCATTATACCAGAGGACAAATCTCATTGTGGCTGACATGGCCAATGATTATCAGAAGCTGATTATGACTTATCCTCAGACTTTGAATTCAGTACTCAAATACTCGTTTGTCTTCCTATCTTGAACACTGTAAGAAGGAAAATTAAGAACCAGGAACAAATAGCACCAGTTCTCTTCTTCCACACTTTAAATTGCTGCCCCTAGCAAGCCTGAATTCTTGAGCAACAGGGCTTGTCCTGCGTATGGTTGCCCTCGATACTCGCGTGTATGTGAATGCTCATAATATGGCAATACAGCACAATTGTATCCTGCAGCATCAGGAGACTGAACAAGGTAAGAAGAGTGTCTGGGGCAAGAGGTGGCCATTTTATCCACTGGACAAATGAAGGCATCTGCCCTGCCCCTGTATTTACATCCCCTCCTACCTTGATTTATGCCACCTCCCAGAACAGCATCTACCCTCAGGTTAGTACTGAATGGTACGACTACCAACCCACAGCACAGAGTTCTCTACTGGACCACACTGAACCTGTGAATGGAGACAGAGGCAGCAGTATGGGAATATGACAGCTCAATATTTTCTCTAAAGGGTTCAGGATCAGGACAAACCCAGCCTTTGGTTCTGCATACTCTTCAGAGAGTTTTATTTAAAAAAGAAGAAATAGTCAATCCAGCTGGTTAATCAGAATTAAGTAATACGGGGAAATATAGCACAGGAACGAGAAAGGCACCATACTGATGGTAACAAAAGTATTGGAGTGATGGGCTAGTATCTAGGTTCAGATTTGTACTCAGTCATTAAGCTGAGCGGGTAACCTTGGGCCTGTCACACCTTTTTCAGCCTACACACCGCATGTAGTTGTTGAAGACAAAATGGGAGAAGAGAACCCTGTATATTTTGGAAGAACGGGGAAATAAAAACGGGATAGATTAAATGACCAATTTCTATACCCATACATAGCCAGAATCTGAATGAGAAAATAATTCAATCTATATACTGCAGCAGTTCCATAAATATGTGAAGCTTTGGTAAAGAAGCTCTTCAACAGATGAAATCTCATTACTACCAGTGTCCCCAAGAGTGGACTTCAGTATTTTGATCCCAAACCCCATATTTTTAGGCTCACTTGCTACAGAAATCGGTATGTGTTGCTTGTTCAAAAATAAAACACTCCTGCCCTGGGGGAGGCCTGCACATTTTGACGAAAACATCTTATTCATGATGAGCTTCACCATATAAAGTGTGAAATAGCAGCAGTTAAATACCTCATGGTTTACTGACTTGTTTCACAAGGGCTGAGAACAGTCCGTTCAACTTTAATCCACCCAGTAAAACTGCTTTCTCCTAATACCCTCCTGTGTCTCACCAGTAAGGATCCTGTGACTCACTGTAGGCTCTCTACTCACCACATAAGAATGAGACAGCAACCAAACTCTGCAAGGAAGAGACAATGAGCAGCTACTGTGAAATCAACAACATGGGCAGGATGTGTCTGATCTTATTATTTTTTTAAAAAAAATGTATATTAAAAAAATTAATCTGGAGGTGTTAACATAATTGTTTGCTTGGAATAAATAACAACAACAACAACATTCGATTTATATACCACCCTTCAGGACAACTTAATGCCCACTCAGAGCGGTTTACAAAGTATGTCATTATTATCCCCACAACAAAACACCCTGTGAGGTGGGCGGGACTGAGAGAGCTCCAGAGAGCCGTGACTAGCTCAAGGTCACCCAGCTGGCTTCAAGTGGAGGAGTGGGGAATCAAACCTGACTCTCCAGATTAGAGTCCCGCACTCTTAACCACTACACCAAACTAGCTCTCAGAATGCAAGGGACCAGCCAATTCCTTTTTTTAAAAAAATAGATTTTATTGGATGAGGTGATATAAAGTAGTTGGTTAATACATACAACTTATCCAAATTAAACCTTTCTAAATATATAACCCCACCCCCTCCCCACCCCCTTTTCTCTATTGACTTCCAACAACACTCGAACCCCCCATTTATTCATAGAGATTATTATTTCACTATAATACAATTATATTATGTTACCCATGGTAGAGATCTTATATATATTCCCTTCGTTAAAATCTTACTTAATAAAATTTAAAATCCCTCCAAAGGCCACAATTGTCCTCTAACATCGCATTTCTTTTCCAAATATTTCTTAAACTTCTTCCAGTCTTCCAGAAAAATTCCTGGATCTTGCTCTTTCAGATTTCTAGTTAATTTGTCCATTTCGGCCATGTACAACAGCTTCCTTGTCCATTCTTCAATATTCGGTACTTCTTTTTTCCAATATTGAGCATATAAAATTCTTGCCGCTACTATCATATAATACAACAATATCTTATCATTTCTATTAAAATCTTCTAAATGTAAAGATAGTAATAACATTTCTGGATTTTTAGGGACATTGTATTGTAATATCAAAGACATTTCAGCACATATTGTAGACCAGAATTCTCTAGCCTTTTGGCAAGTCCACCACATATGAAATAGAGAACCTTCATGCTCCTTACATTTCCAACATTTATTCAATAACTGTTTGTTAGCTATGGCTAATTTTTTCGGTGTTAAGTACCATCTATACAACATTTTATAACCGTTCTCTTTAATACTGGTACAAGTTGATATTTTAAGGTATTTTTCCATAGTTGTTCCCATGCTTCCATCGCTATTTCCTTATTACAATTTATGGCCCACTTTACCATTTGCACCTTGACTGTTTCATCTTCCGTAAACCACTTCAATAACAACTTATACATTTTAGATATTGCTTTACTATTATCCCCCAATAATAGTTCCTCTAGTTCTGAATTTTTAATTCTAAAACCATTCTTTCTATGTCCTGAATCAAATAAATCTTTAATTTGTCTGTATTGTAACCAACCATATTTAAATGGCAACTCCTCATTTCTCTTAAGTTTCAACCCATCATTTTCTAATACTGTTAATTCTTTGAGGGTAAGCCATTCCTTTCCCTGATATTCCATATTTGGGTTGATTACTTCAGCTGGAACAATCCAAAGTGGTTTCTTTAGCTCTATAAATTTCTTATACTTGAGCCAGGTTGACAGTAGATTTCTTCTCAGGTAGTGGTGCTGAAACATTGCATCCATATTATGCTTCCCATACCACATATATGCGTGCCATCCAAATAGTTTATTGTGTCCTTCCAATGTTAATAACTTATGATTGGTCAACGACACCCATTCTTTTAGCCACACCAAACATATCGCTTCATGGTAAAGTCTTAGATCAGGTAACTGCATTCCTCCTCTTTCCTTAGCGTCACAAAGAACTTTCATCTTGACTCTTGGTTTCTTTCCTGCCCAGACAAATTCTGATATCTTCCTCTGCCATTTTTCAAATTGTTTCTTATCTTTCACAATTGGAATTGTTTGCATTAAAAACATCACTCTGGGCAGTACATTCATTTTAATTGTGGCAATTCGACCTAACCATGACAAATTTAATTTATTCCATTTTATCATGTCTCTTTCAATTTGAGTCCAGAGCTCAGCCAATTCCAATTGTAAAAGCAACCCACTTGGAAATCTGCTGTTGGTCTCTTTTGCTTTCAGTGGCCTAATCTATATATGTAGCAGAATGAGGTGGTGGAGTTATGTTTAGAGATGGACATGAACCGGGAAAATGGTGGTTCGTGGTAGTTTGTGGTTCATCACATTGTACAAACCACGAACTTGCCCCATTTCATGAACCGGTTCATTCAGTTCATGGTTTGTCAATTCTGGAGGCCATAGAATGGCCCCCCTTGGCAGTCATAGATGCTAAACTCATGGGGAATCTTCACCAGGCTCTCCTCCAGCCACCCTCCAAGTTTAGCAAAGATTGGATTTCGGATGTCCAAGTTATAGATCCCCAAAGTGGGTGCCCCCAGGAAAGTTCCATTAGATATAATGGGAGCCATGAATGCAAATTGACTTGCATTGGCTCCATTGAAAAACATTGCAGCACAAAAATGTTGCAATGAAAACATGGGATGGAGTTAGAGAATCTTCCTCCAAGAATGGAATGACGGCCTCCCAGAGTGGAATGATGGTCTCTGGAACCAGCTAAACTGCTTTGAGCCTGGAATGGGACAAAAGCACTTTTTGAGGGAACAGTCAAGGAGATGTTCTTGAGGAGACATGAATATTCTTTTAAAGGACAGGAGGACAGAGATAATCTATGAGAGGAGATTAATCTTGGAGGGAAGGAGTAGACGTTCTTTGTGGAGGCAAGAATATTCTTGGACAAGAAAGGACAGAGGCAATCCATGAGGGGAGAGTGATCCTGAGGGGAAGGAGACCTTGGGGAAACCAAAATCTCCCCAATGGGGTGGGTGATGGGAGGCTGGAAGCACCGATTCTTGGTGGGAGAAAAATCATTAAAAGGCAGATGTGGGCATGGGGAGACTAAAAGACAGGATTCTTAGTGGGGCAGACATCTTGAGGAGATAGATGTGGAAAGTTGGCTGAAAGTGAGGATTTTGTAGGGGACAAAAATTTGGAGGAGGCAGATGTGGACAGCCAGGCATCAGTAGGTCTCCATTGCACATCAGCATTGCATTCCATAATGAGGAGCTCCACCAATGGATGCAGGACCTCTGCAAAGAGGTTCACAGGCTGCAGGCGGAGCGCAGTGGACGGAGGGAACAGGGGGTAGAAAAGGAGGAGAGGATTGGGAGCAGCAGCTCCCAGCACCTCATTCCCCAAGAGCCCAACCCTTCAGGACACCTACTGCTCCTCGGTCATGACCTGGGAGGTTTACTGTGTGGGGGAGACAGGCTCCTGGGATGGGAGGTGGCCTGCAACCCGCCCCCCCCCGGGTGCCTGAGAGGCAGCCAACCGGATGAGATGGATTATGACAGTAGCTGTTCCCTCCTTGTGAGCCCAGGAGGCAGTCAACTGTCTGCCTCCTTTCCTTCCCCTGGGGCAACAGGCTCCTGGGGTGGGAGGGTCTGAAACACACACACACACACCCGATGCCTTGGAGGTGGCCACCTGGATGAGGTGGGTTACAATGGTGGCCATCCCCTCCTTGCAGGTTCAGGAGGCTGTCAACTGCCCGCCTCCCTCCCTTCCCGCAGAGGCCAGGGGCTCCTGGGGCCTGCAACACCCGTGGTGCCAAAATCCCACTACCCCTGGGGAAGAGTGGATTTCCAGCTGTCAGTGCCCAGCACTCATCTCACCAACAGGGTGGCTGTGAGGGAAGCCTTCCATCAGCAGACTCCTGGGGAAGGAGATTATACTTCCCCTTGCTGGGGGAGGGGGAGAGTTTGTTTGCATCTAAGTGCTCTGTGAGTCCTCAGGAACCCATAGGGTTGGATCTTGAGGCTGGCAGTGGAGGTTAAAATTCCCATTGCGCGTGCACGTATGCACACGCGCATTCGCACCTAAGTGTTCTGAGACTTCTCTTGAACCCGCTAGGGTTGGCCCTGGAGGCTGGCAGTGGAAGTTAAAATGCCAGAACCCACCTCACCAATAGGGTGGCCACGAGGGTAGCCTTCTGTAGCCATGGGGAAGGTGGTTAAAATTCCTCTTGTGGATGGGGTGTGTTCACACCCAGCGTGGATAGGAGGGGGGGCACAGCCCTGACCCACCAAGACACTTGTCTCCTGAGTCTGGCAGTGGCACAGAGATTGGGGAGTGGGTGGAGCCCTGCTCCCGACAAGTGAGTCGCTCTGCTAGGATGCTGCTGGGGGTGTCAGGGGATGGGAGGACCCTTGGGGAAGGAGGTTTAAATTCCCCTTTCGGGGGGGGTACATTTCTCCAATGGAAAGGAATGGGGACAAAAGGACAGACCAGTGGCCCACCACAAGGGGATGATATACTGGGGGGCACAATGACGCAGCACCTGGTGAAAGCCCACACCCTCCACAATGGACAAAGTTGGTCTGTCAAAGGCAATCATCTCAGAAACTACACAAGTGCCCTCTTCCTGAGCCCTCACCCTGTTCCTTTTGTTTGGCAGTGTGAGTCTTGCCCCCCACTTTAACCTTCATGGTGCTAATGGGCGTTGTGGTTGGTAAGGCAGCACTGTGTTGGCCCTTAGCCAAGGAACCTAGTAGGCTTGGCCCCTGAGGCTGGCGTTGCCACAGAGACCGGGGTGGAGTCACAGCCCTGACCCACTACCCTGGCACCTTCCCAGCTGGGACAGGTGCTCTAAACAAGAATGATACTGTTAATAAATCACAGTATTCTGTGAGCCCTTAGCCATGGAACCCACTAGGTTTGGCCCCAGAGCCTGGCAGTGGCCTAGAAACTAGGGTGGGGTCAGATCCCTAACCTACCATCCAGGCACCTTCCCAGCCAGGACAGGTGCTCTAAATAAGAATGAGACTGTTATATAATAGAATCTCCAGCACAAGCTCCAAATACCTCCCTCTCTGACTGAAAAATCCAGCAGCAGTTCCTCCCTTTCTAACTGCCTGCTGGAAAGTGAAACCACTCGCCTGAGAGCTAGGTGTTATATACTTCTTGCTCCCATAGAGCAGAATGAGAGCTCTCTGGTTGGCAGCCAGAGCTGCCTATCAAGCTTTGGAGGGCTAACATTGGTATTCCCAGGGCTGGAAGGTATGCAGATGTGTCCCCCCCGCCCCCGTTGCCTAGGGAATAGATTGATTGGTGCCAAACTACCACTGGTTTGCGAACCATGAACTGGCCCAGTTCATGATGAACTTTGGTTTGTATTTTGGTTTGTGCCCATCTCTAGTTATAATTAAATGATGTCTGATTACAGGGAGGAAGGTGCACTGCTAAGAAACCAAGAACATAGACATGAGCCCCTTTCAGGCATTCAGAATTGCTGTTATGTCTGTAGATGGGGGGAAGATCGCTCTCCATTATGTGCAACAGCCTGTGTGAGAGACACAACTGCATTTAAATCTCTCAAATACACACATGTAGAGGCTTGTTGTGGATGTCCCAATGGTGGGGCTAGCAAGCATGATCCTGGGTTCCTTTATATGCATATAGAACACGCCATTTCACGAAAAAGACTTAAAAGTATATCTAATCTAGCATCCTCATATGCCTCTGAGAAGTCCACAAACAGCATGAAGACTTCGATGGCCCTCAGCAACTGGTGTTCAGAGATCTTTTGCCTCTGAAAACGGAGGTTCCAGTTATCCATCATGGCTAACAGCCTTTGAGAGACCCATCTTCCATGAATCTGCGTAGACACTTCTAAAGCCACCTAAGCTAGTGGTCATCAATACAACTTGTGGCAGTGAATTCCATAAGACAACCTGCATGTTAACTCGCATACAGAGATGTGGTTCAGACAATTTCCTTTTCCCTGATAATCTGTTATTCTACTTTAGGGGAAACCAAGGTTTGATTTTAAGCATTCTGATACTTAGGCAGACCAAAGAGCAGAACAAGAAACATGTTAAGAAGGGAACTATGCCTGGGACTTCAGGGAGAAAAGAATTAATAGCAAAACCTTTGGTTTTATTTGCATGTTAGGTGCTAGAAGAAATTGGACATTCAGCATATGAAGAGGTACTCCAGATCTCATGCATAGGCTCTTCCCAGTTCTACCAGTTGTATAAATAGATTGAACCTAAGGCCTTCAGCACACGATTATTCAGGCCAACCTGTTCGCAGACCATTCCTAATTAGAATGGACATAGAATGATATTTTCTCAGGTCTACACTAAGCAACCATTGCAAAACTTCATACTGCCCCTTCCTACAGTTGGCTTGGGATCCACAGTTTGGTATAGTGATTGACAGTGCAATCCTAAGCAAAGTTACTCCAGTCTAAGCTCATTGATTTCAATAGGCTTAGACTGGAGTCACACTGCTTAGGATTGCTCTGTAAGAGTAGAAGGACTCTGATCTGGAAAGCTGGGTTTGATTCCCCACTCCTCCACTTGAAGTCAGCTGGGTGACCTTGGGTCAGTCACAGCTCTTCCAGAGCTCTCTCAGCCCCACCCACCTCATGGTGTGATTGTCGTAGGGATAATGATAACATACTTTTTAAACTGCTCTGAGTAGCATTAAGTTGTCCTGAAGGGCGGTATATAAATTGAATGTTATTATTTATGTTATTATTATTTATTGATGCCAGTAGGAGCCTGCCTTTACTCTGAGTATAAAATGATGGGCAGAGAGAGTCTGTTTTAAAGGCAATATGTTAGTTTTTTGATAATAACATAGGGGAAATGCATGGCTAATGCTTCCATTTGAAAGGGGGAAAGGAGGAAACAGAGTATTTACCAAGCCTGCATATTAACTACATAAAATATAAAATCTTAACAAAATATTTCACATTATCCTACTTTAAAATATGTATTTAATCTTTTGTAGAAAAAAAGTCTTGGCACTGAAATTACTCAGCCCAATATTAATGTCTATAAAACTAAAGGCAGGTAATATAATAACTTTCAATAAAATATCTCTCTGGACTGAAGACTTTTTATTGTTCTCTGAAAGAACTTTCATTGCATTTATTGCATTATTATTATTATTCTCCCTCAGTTTTCCTGTTTATTGAAATTGCCTGGATATCAAACAGGGGCAGTTAAAGGCTCAGAAGTCTGCATCTAACCTTGAGGATTTATGGACATATTTACCTTCAAATTCCCTCAGTTTCACAGAACTGCCTCTAATGAATTATTGTTTCTGTAATCACCACCTTCTAATTATTCACTTCAAGGGTTCCATCAATCTTGCTTTGGATCCAATCCTGAGTCTGTGCTCATTACTATACATCATGACCACTGAGGGAAATTTCTGAATAGCATGGCAGGATGTGGTCAGGACAATTACATACCTTCTTCCCCTTACTGACAGCCCAAAGATGGAATTTATGCTCCAAATCTACAACCTCTGACCTGCTGTTCCACAGAAAATGGCTGTCTCTGCAATCTTCCTCAAAGAACAGTCCTTTCCAGACCACCTTTATTCACTTGGTGTGCGGTTATTTGATGGGCATTAAGCACCAGATAAAATAAACCCTGCCACAGAACAGTTTTATGAAATTATAAATAACACACCCAGTGAATGATGGAGTTCTCAATTTTAGTGTGAATGAAAAAAGAAAGGCCTATAAATATTTTCCCCAAGTCCAGCAGACAAACTGTGCCACAGTATGTTTTCGATGGCTGCCTCCCGATTTAAAAAATAGATTATATTCTTTCATCTGTTTGGAGGTTTGTTTTTCTGCCAACTACAGCAGACCCTTTACTCCTGCTCCATCACACCATCTAAATTGGATCTTTAAAGGCCTTTGGGATAAAAGGAGAACATTCTAGTTCTCATCTAGTAAGGTTCTACATTCTGCATTCTACACTCCATTTAAAACTTGGTCCAAATATTTCCTCAGAGAGAAGAGATTTACATTGTGTTACCTGACTCTGAGTTTCCAGATGCCCAAACATCCCTCCTATGGAAAATGTAAAACTTTTTAATTTAAATATTCTGCACATTCAGATATGGATCTGGTTCATTCTTCTTACTGCAAGTTAGATAGCTGAGGCAACACACTTCAGATTTTGCCTCAATTTAGTCTGGATATAGAAAGCTAAGCTACAGGAACAGGTGGTTATTGCTTCTGTTTGGTTGCTTGCCGTGGTTCCCTGGTAACAGTTCAAGCTTAAGAGATCATGTAGAATATAATGACTGTTTTTTTTTCATTTGCCAATATTACCATTGCTGGTGTGGAAAGTAACCATGAAGAAGGCATAACCAGACTACCCTTTAATCAATGATGGCCCAAGGCGTCTTCCCACTTTTACCACTGCCCCTACCCATGAGAGAGGAGATAACCCTATTCCCTGCTCCGGAAGTCTTTAAGAATAGCACAGCAAGCCACACATGCCACATAGAGCTTCTTGAATTCTCACAAGATTTCTTCCCCTCTCTGGAGTTCAACCACCGTTTTGGTTGCCCTGGCAACAGCTGACCAAGGTGAACTCTCACAAGAAAATTGAAAAAAATGTCTTCAAAACTTTAAACACACACACTCAATGTATGGTCTCCCCTTCTTGAGCCTTCACCTCTCAAAGAATACTAGGGATTCCCATAGGGATGATCTTAAGGATTGATGTTGAAGATGCCTGTCAAAATGCTTGAGCATGGAACAGAACACCGAGTAGAAAAGAAAGGGGAGGTACTCTCTCCCCTCCTCTTCTTTTGCTCTGCATATTCAGGAATATTTTCTGTTTTGTGTTCCTCCCCCCAGATAAGTTTCGTCTGAGATTTCCAATTAATGTTTCTAGTCTAGGAGGGGTGCCCCCGCAAAAACTAACACAATGAATACTACACCAGATTCTTGAAAATAATATCTGCTAAGGTCATAGATCCAGAGGAGTTAGCCATGTTAGTCTGCAGTAGCAAAATAGCAAAGAGTCAAGTAGCACCTTTAACACACTAACCAACTTTATTGTAGCATAAGCTTTCGAGAGCCATAGCTCTCTTTGTCAGAAAGCTTATGCTACAATAAAGTTGGTTAGTCTTAAAGGTGCTACTGGACTCTTTGCTAATATCTGCCAAGACATCCACGTTTCAGTATACTGGAAATCACTCGGTGTATTCATTTTGAAAAAAATATATATTATGTCACATTCACTGAATGCTAATTGAAAATCCCATGGAATGGTGATCTAATGAACAGTCCCAATGGGGTAATACCCAGTTCAGTGACAAGATAAACAGTTACATCAAATTTTGAGATCATCCCTAATTTTCAGAATCTATGTCTGACTAGACATTAATAACTGCTGAAATATAATCAGGGAATCTGGATCGTATTTACCAAAATGATAGAGGAAAAACAATGTGGAGATAATGCATGAGGAGACATGGCTTTTGTTCTTGCAGGTCCCATGATTGGCTGTCTTTGTGGCAGCCAACCCTCTTTGTCTCTTTTTCAACAGAAGAAACTGAATGAATCCAGCCCAAAGAACGTATTTTGTTACATGATGCTTAATTATGGTATTCAGTCCCTACATGCCTTTGTAAAAAATCATGGATGATAGCTCTACCAATGGCTACTGGCTATGAGAGGTGAAGAGGAAGTTAATCACGGAGGAAGTTAATTCGGAGGAAGTTAATTCAGAGGAAGTTAATTGCGGAGTTAGTGTTGCATGAATGTTTCCTATTTAATTTTGTTTAAGTTTTTATTTTTATTTTGGTCAGCCATATCACTTCTCCAGTCTTTCCGTACATTTCATGGATAGTTTTGCATTGTGTATATATGTCATACAGTTTTAATTTATATGTAAAAATAATCATTCCTACCATATGCATATTAATGAATATATCCAAGTTTCAATGTGGCCAAATCTGTGGATACTTAAATCCAGAGACTGGAGCCATGAACACACAAGTCAGTATATCTCTGCAAACCCAGTAAAGTGCCTGGTTTGTAGAATAATCTGAAATTTAAAACAAAATTGTGAGGTTAACCCCTCCCCCTGCACACACAAATAATAGAAGCAGTGCCTACAGTTTTAACAAATGCCTTCTTAGCGACTGTTGCTAGCCAACAGCATTGCCAGCTTTTAAGCCTTGGTGTCTGTCAGTAAAAGGCTGAGGGAGAGGCTGTTAGCTAGCAGACCCCTTCTCCACACTGCAAGGGTAGTTTATGAATATGGAATATCAGAAACCACCTTTCCTCATGTACCTTAAGCACAAAACACTACCTGGCATGGCAGAAGACATGCCAACCCCTGCTGTGGTTGGAAAATTACACAACAACAACAACAACAACAACAACAACAACAACAACAACATTTGATTTATAAACTGCCCTTCAGGACAACTTAATGCTGACTCGGATCGGTTTACAAAGTGTGTTACTATTATCCTCACAACAATCCACTGTGAGATGAGTGGAGCTGAGAGAACTCTGATATGTTGGAATATATGTTGCAAGGTCTGACATTCAGTTATTATGGGGTTAAATGTATTTACTCATTGTGCTATTGTCTGTATTGACCTGGAAGAAAACCTGGCACAGAGCCAATAGCCTAGAAGCCTGGGAAACTGAGATGTGTTTGTAAACTGTTATTGGTCAATAGGTCAGGTGATTTTTCTCTCAGGTTCAAGGAGACAAAGGAAGAATCCTCATAGTCACTTCTTCTCCTTGTTCTTGTGGTCTAAGTATGTAGCATGCAGCAAGATGTAGCTCATAGAGTTCCTTATTTTGTAGCAATCCTGTGTACCTTTTCCTTTAGAAGTAAATATTTTTTAAAAGCAAACAGACATTTGACTGTCTATTGTTTCAAGATCCATTGCACATCTGATTTTAAACTATTTTAACCCATTTTCCCCAACATGATACAGGTGTGACTGACCCAGGGCCATCCAGCTGGCTTCAAGTGGAGGAGTGGGGAATCAAACCCAGTTCTCCAGATTAGAGTCCTGCTTAACCACTACACCAAACCGGTGTCTCAGATTGACTAGCTGCCTCTCCACACTCCAGATAAGCACTTAAGTGAAACAAAGAGGTCTTCCAGGAGTTCCTGAGTAGAGGTGGGCATGGACTTCAAAATGAACCTCAATTTGGCATGGTCCAGCCCAGTTCATGGTTTGTGGGACTCACGTTTTTCATGAATGTTGGTCCGTTTGAGCCAGTCCATGAATCCAGACATCCATGAGTCCATACTTCCTGGTGCCGATCTATCAATTCACTAGGCAATGGACTTCCTGTTTGGGATCCATGGAGGTCTAACGCAGCTCCACTTGCGGAGCTGACCGGACTGCCGTTTTAACCGGCCGGCGGGGTGAAAATAGCCCGCGGCCGACTGCTCTCAGGCGGGGAGCAGGCAAAGAACGCTCAAGACCCTAGGGTGAGCTAGATCTCGGACGAGGGGGGGCTCTACACAGCGAGTCTCCCCCCGATCCTTGAGGTCCCACCTTGCGACGGGTCGGCTATAATCTCTGCGGCAGTTTTGGGGCCAATTCGGCTGGCATAAGACCTACATACCCAAGCATCGATTGGGGGAAGAAGCTGAGAGGAGAACTTAAAATCGAAACAGCGATTACAACCCGAGAAAAGTGAAGAGAAGGTAAAGATCATTATCTTCTGAGACGGGACAGATTGATAAAAACAGAGAGGAAAAAAAAGTAGATTTTTAAACTGCAACAGACTAGTGAAAAGGAGGGGAAGACTCGGCAGGAATCGAATTTAAAAAGAGACTAAGTTTAAAGAAGTTATTAAAGAAATGGGACTATTGTTTTGAATACCTGTGGCTTTGGAGCTGTGAGAAAAAGACACCATCGCGAGATCTGCTGTGGGAAGACGGGAGACAGGAAGTGCGTAATAACAATAGAGTGGCTGGAGAGAAGCGGCCCTTGCTGGAGGGCAGGAAGTAGGGAATCGCCATTTTTGAAAGGGGAAGGGTCGCGGCTTCAGCGGAAGAGGAAGTAGGCCATCTTGGATTACAAAATCATAGAGAAACCATAGAGAAAAGACGCCCGACATTTTGGACTCTTTAAAACTTAATTTCTATAAGAAGACCGGGACATTTAAAATAGAAAAACGTTAAATTTTACGCCACGGAGTTAAGGAAGAGAGCGGATTCATGGGAGCGAGCTAAAGCAAGCCCCACGATGTCAAAAAAAGAGTGGCAATCGGCAATAGAAAACCTGGATAAAAACCTGGACAAAAAACTTTTAGATATGATTAAAGAACTTAAGGACACGAAATTGGAGCTGATAAAAGAGGTTAAAGAGGTTACACAGACAGTAAAATCGGAGCTGTCAGAAGTGAAAAAAGGTATGGAAACAATACGAAGTGAATTACAAGGAACGCAGCAGAGAGTTAAAACAGTAGAAGACGCGATGGAGAATTTAGCAGACACGCAACAAACAGAGATGAGACTGGTGAAGGGGAGAATGTCAGTTGCAGAAACTAAACATATGGAGAAGCAGCTACGTTTTCGTGGCTTGCCAGAAGTGGAAGGAAAGTCAGCGCAAGAACAGATGACTGAGGTGTTGGCTGAGTACCTGGGGAAGGAGGAGGAGGAAGTTGTGGCTATCCTAGATGTGGCATACCGTGTGAATTCGAGAATAGCAACCCAGAGGAAACTACCAAGAGATGTGATTGTGCAGTTTACAACACGAAATATGAAAGAGAGGATTGTGACAAAACAGTTTCAAGATCCATTGGAGATTGATGGCAAGACGATTATTATAATGAAGGAACTGCCCAGATCAGTGTTACTGGACCGGAAAAAATATAAAGTGCTAATTCAGATTTTGAAGGACATGAAAATCAGGTACAGATGGGAGTTACCGGAAGGAGTGTCCTTTGAGTTTGGAGGGGCCAAAAAACGCATCAGATCTGAGCGAGAGATGGAGCGATTTATTAAGGACAATGAAAAAGACTTACCAACAAGATCATGAGTATGGAGTGTAAAGTATTATCTTGGAATGTAAATGGACTAAACTCACCGAATAAGAGGAAAAATACTTTTCACTGGCTACTAAAACAAAAATGTGACATTGTTTGTTTGCAAGAGACCCATATCAGAAAGCAGGATGTAAAATATTTAAAATCTGGAAAATTGGGCAAAGAATATGTAGCGGCCTCCAACAAGAAAAAAAGAGGAGTGGTGTTGTACATAAAAGAGGAGCTACAGCCAAAATTTGTTATGAGAGATGTGGAAGCTAGATTTGTAGCAGTGGAATGTATTTGGAATTTAAAGAGAGTGTTGGTAGTCGGACTTTATGCACCTAACGGTGCAAAAGAAAGCTTCTTTGAGGATTTAAGGAAGCATTTAGACGATCTTGCATACGACCAGATAATTCTTGCTGGAGACTTCAATGGAGTGACAGACTTGGAACTAGACAAAAAGACTACAACGGCACAAAAGAAAAGAGGACTATTACCAAAGCTTTTTTTTGAGTTGATTCAACAAGAGACTCTTGAAGATGTATGGAGGAGAGAATATCCTAAAAGCAGACAGTTTACTTTTTATTCTGCAAGGCATTCTACATTATCAAGAATTGATATGATCTGGGCCTCAAAAGACTTAGCATTATGGACTAAGGAGGTAGAAATAATGCCTATGGTAGGCTCAGATCACAACCCAATTATGTGGAAATTTGGAAAAAAGAGAAAAAGGAAAGCATGGAGAATAAATGAGGACTTGTTACAGGAAAGAGAGAATATGGAAATACTGAGAAGAGAGACAAAGTTTTTTATACAATACAACGTGAATAAAGAAGTACCAACCAATAAAGTTTGGGATGCTTACAAGGCGGTTGTAAGGGGCATACTAATGGACTTAAATGGTAGAGCAAGAAAGAAGAAAGAGGAGAAAAGACAAGAGATTGAGGAGAAAATAAAAGCCAAAGAAACACAGCTAAAAAAGAGACCAGGGAAAAAGAAGGTATACCAGGAAATTAAAATACTTCAAGAACAGCTAACAGCAATGAGCAATAAAGAATTGGAGTGGAATCTCAAAAGACTGAATCAAAAAGCGTTTGAGGGTGCTAATAAACCTGGGAAGTACCTGGCATGGCAATTGAAGAAGAAAAGGGAAAAGAAGATAATAAATAAAATTTGCGAAGATAACAAAACGTATTTGGAGCAGGCTACCATTAGTAGAGCCTTTTATAAATTTTACGCTAAGCTGTATAATAAAAAAGAAGTAAACAAAGAATCAATAGCGTCATATTTGGAGAAAACCAAACTTCCAGAAATCTCAGAAGCTTGGAGAAATAAGTTGAATAGTGAAGTAACTGACGAGGAAATAAGTAAGGCAATACAATCTGCAAATCTAGGAAAGGCGCCAGGGCCAGATGGACTTACGGCTAAATTCTATAAGACAATGGCTAATGAACTGGCACCATTCCTAAAAGAGGTGATGAATGGGGTTTTAAGGGATCAAAGGATTCCAGAAACTTGGAGTGAAGCGAATATATCATTGATCCCAAAAGAGGGCCAAGACCTGACTAATGTGAAAAATTATAGACCTATATCGCTACTCAACAATGACTACAAAATTTTTGCGAAGATATTGGCGGAGAGATTGAAGGGGTGGCTCTCGGAAGTCATAGAGGAGGAACAAGCAGGCTTTTTGCCAGACAGACAAATAAGAGACAACTTAAGGACAGTGATCAATGCTATTGAATATTATGACAAGCGTTGTGACAAAGAGGTTGGTTTCTTCTTTGTTGACGCTGAAAAAGCGTTTGACAATTTAAACTGGGACTTTATGTTTGCCACTATGGAAAAGCTACAATTGGGAGAAAGATTCATCAGAGCAATTAAGGAAATTTATAGAGACCAGACTGCAGCAATTGTGGTGAATGATGAATTGACCAAGAAATTGACGATAAGTAAAGGAACAAGACAAGGTTGCCCGTTATCTCCATTGTTGTTCATTTTAGTATTGGAGATTCTGATGATACAAATACGTCAAGATGATGAAATTCGTGGAATAAAAATAAAGGACTATTCATACAAGGTCAGAGCATTTGCGGATGACATAATGTTAATTGTAGAGGACCCATTGGAGAACATGCCAAGAGTGATAGATAAGATCAAGGAGTTTGGAGACTTGGCAGGTTTCTTCATTAACAAAAAGAAGTCAAAGATATGCAAAAATATGACTAAGCAGAAACAACAATTGTTAATGGAAACAACGGATTGTGAAGTAACAAGTAAAGTGAAATATTTGGGAGTCGAATTAACTGCAAAGAACATAGATCTATTCAAAAACAATTATGAAAAACTATGGACTCAGATAGAGAGAGACTTGATTAAATGGAATAGATTGAATTTGTCATGGTTGGGTAGGATTGCAGCAGTTAAGATGAATGTGTTACCAAGAGTAATGTTTTTGCTACAGACAATACCAATCATCAGAGACTCCAAACAATTTGAAAAATGGCAGAGGAAAATATCAGATTTTGTTTGGGCAGGCAAGAAGCCTCGAGTGAAAGTGAAAGTTTTACAAGATGCAAAGGAAAGAGGCGGAATGCAACTGCCCAATCTGAGACTTTATCATGATGCAATCTGCCTAGTTTGGTTGAAAGAATGGATGACATTAAAGAACAAGAAACTATTAGCCCTAGAGGGATATAAAAAAATATTTGGATGGCACGCATATTTATGGCATGACAAAGTAAAGGTCAACTCGATGTTCCTGCATCACTTTGTTCGGAGAAGTCTATACATAATCTGGAAGAAGTACAGAATTTATCTACAAGAAGGAACCCCTTTGTGGGTGGTTCCATATGAGGTGATAGACCCGAGAGCTGTTGATAATGAACAACAATGTTTAACGTATAAAGAAATAACTAAAACTGAAGCATCCAAACTTAGAATAAAGACACAAGAGGAACTATCACCTAACTACGATTGGTTCCAGTATAGACAGATCAGAGACTTATATAATTCGGACTCTGTAAAGGGAGGTATACGAATAGAGAATTCGGAACTAGAGCAGACCCTTCTTAAAGAAGATAAGAAAAGAATATCCAAGGTATACCAAGTACTGTTGAAGTGGTATACCGAGGATGAGATAGTTAAAACACAAATGGTGAAATGGGCTATAAACTTTAATAAAGAAATAACAATGGAGGCATGGGAATACTTGTGGAAAACTACAATGAAGACAACGACATGTATTAATATCAAAGAGAACATTCATAAAATGATCTATCGTTGGTACATGACACCAAAGAAGATTGCGCTAGGGAATTTGAATACTTCTAATAAATGCTGGAAATGTAAGAAGCATGAGGGCTCCCTCTATCATATGTGGTGGTCGTGTGAGGTAGCCAGGCAGTACTGGGGGGAAATAATAAGAGAAATGAGTGAAATTTTACAATTTCAAATTAATAAGAACCCAGAACTCCTGCTACTGAACTTGGGAATGGAGGGAATTCCAGCCCAACACAGGACGTTGATATTTTATATGACAGCAGCAGCAAAATGCGCAAAAATGGAAAGTACAAGAAGTGCCAACTATTGAAGATTGGACTTACAAATTGCTGTATATGGCTGAAATGGACAAGATGACAAGAAAATTGAGAGATCTGGACTCAGGGCAGTTCAACACAGACTGGGAGAAGCTGAAACAATACCTGGAGAAGAAATGGGAGGTGGGAGGAAAACTGTGGCAGTTTGAGAACTACTGAAGTATTGAAGTAGAGGGGGGAGACTTTACCGGGGGGAGAAGAGATAAATGTGAATTAATAAGCAGTCAGATTAATAGATTGACATATATATAGATATATATAGGTTAACAAACAGAACATAGAGAAAATAATTAATTATAAGGACTAAATATAAGGAGCGATTAACTAACAATATTTTCTTTTTTTTCTGACAAGTTTTGTACCAAACTGAATGTCTGAAGATATAGATGGGTCAAATTGATTGACTACGTGAGGAGAGATATATAGAACTATTATAAAAAGATAGAATGAGTAATATATATAGAGAATAAGTCAAATTGTTTGATATAAACGAATGTATGATCTATATGGTTTATGATATATAGAAATACCTGAAATTGAAAAATTGGGATAAATTGTTTATCTAAGATAGAAACAAAGGCTTACAGTTTGGGCATATAATGTTAAAAATAGTTAAGGATGTACTGCTTAGAATAATGGAGAATATATATTTGTTTTAGATAGAGGAAGCTAATAAAAGTAAGGGAAAGGGGACAAAGGGTTGGAAAGCTGTTGGAAGTCAACAAAAAGGGGGGGGGGAAAGGGAGGGGGTTAGAGATGAAAAAATTGGGGAAAATTGAATGTAAATGTGGAAATAATGGATTCTAACCCAATAAAAATTTTTCAAAAAAAAAAAAATTCACTAGGCAATGGAAAAGGAC
This sequence comes from Eublepharis macularius, assembly GCF_028583425.1. Classification (NCBI taxonomy): domain Eukaryota; kingdom Metazoa; phylum Chordata; class Lepidosauria; order Squamata; family Eublepharidae; genus Eublepharis; species Eublepharis macularius. The sequence continues at coordinate 41,289,657 of NC_072791.1, forward strand.
ATTCACAGACCTTCTGCAGCCCTTGGAACATACCAATCCTAGCCCTCAAAACCATGATAGGCAGCTCTGGCTGCCAACGAGAGAGCTCCCATTCTTCTCTATGCAAGCAAGGAGCAAGAATTCATTCCCTAGGCAATGGAGGGGAGGGACGTTATGTAGCCCTGGTAACACACCAATCTTAGCCCTTAAAACTTGATAGGCAGCTCCGGCTGCCAACCAGAGAGCTCTCATTCTTCTCTATGCAAACAAGGAGCAAGAATTAATTCCCTAGGCAATGACTGGGAAAGTGTCTGTGTGGTGATTCAGGGGCCCTTCTCTCACCCTTTTCTGTTTGATTTTGCTTCATTGCAACTTTTTGTTTCTGCAAGTCAATGCAAGTCAATTGGCATTTGTGACTCCTAGTATCTACTGAAAGTTTCCTGGGGGTGGCCGCTTTGGGGGTCTGCAACTCGGACCACCGAAATGCAATCTTGGCCAAACTTGGAGGGTGCCTAGAGGAGAGCCTGCTGAAGCCTTGATGCGAGTTTGGCATCTGTGAGTGTGAAGGGGCAGTCCTAGGGCCCCCAGAATTGATGGACCACGGACCGATGAACTGGTCCATGAACGGGGCGGGTCCAAGAAAAGTTCATGGTCCGTGGTCTGTGAAACACGATGAACCACGGGCAGATGGGGTTTTTCTGGTCCGTGCCCAGCTCTATTCCTGAGTTTTTCTCATCCACACCCTTCTGTCCTTACCTCACCCACCTTCCTTATCAGGGCTGTTCAAGGATCTGATAGCTCTTCCCATCTGGTAACTGCAGGACATCAAACACCCTTCTCCCCTGTAGTTTCTCCCAGATATGCACAATCAAACCTTTCCTAAACCATTGTTTCACCTCCAGACAAACTATTGTTTCAGGGGCAGAAGATGCCCCAGAGTACATTTTGCACTATAAATGGACTGCCTAGCCAGTGCTCAGCATGTGTGTTCTGCGACCCAACCACATACCTTCAGATTATGTCTGAGCCCTGACTTCTCTTCTGTGAAGTGCTGGTCATTTTGCTGCTGTTCCCATAGATCTTCCCCCTCTCCATGACTGTTAAATATCACCCTGCCCTGAATTGCTCTCCCCTTTTCCTCACTGTTTTCTTAGTTAGCTCTGTGTGTATGTTGTGTGTGGTTCTCTGTATGTTTCCCTTTTACTTCTCTGTTAATAAAAGAAACCTTTCCTATAGAACATTTCCCTGTTTATTTGAGAGTTCTCTAAGGGAACAATCTTGGTATACATTGGTGGAGATCTCAGTTACCCTTCTTGCTGCATCTCCTTATATGTTAATTCCTCCAACCCATTAGGGAAACAGGGCAAGGTTCTTTCTAGGGCTGTTTTGGCCTTTGAGGGAAGATCCATTGGTGCCAGGCCTGGCAACAACCAATACCAACTTGAAATTTACCAGCATGTGAATGTAGTACATATAGACAGCAATTGCATATGGACTTATTTTTAGATATTTGGAGACCTTTCTTAAGAAGCCTATGCCTGGATTTGCCAGCATTGTTTCATTTGTTGCTGTTGTTTGTTTCTTCTTTCTTTCTTTTTTTGCTTTAAACATTTAAAATTAAAAAAAGATTTATAAACGCACAAATACCTTTGAGCAATGATATTTATCGGGGAAAGTTGGAATAAGGATACAGAGTGGAATGAAATTTAAGAATCATAGTTTTAATTTGCACAAGAGAGCAGCAAAATCCAAAGGGAGATTTTGGATGGGACCTTTGAATCCATCCCTACTCTGGTGCATGCATACAAGTGCATGTGCGCGTGCACACGCGCATGCACACACACACACACTAAAGGATTGGTCTGCAGCCTTGTTTATTATAAATTTTCAGATATCACCGTACTAAGCTGCATTTCAAAATATTTATATTATCTCAACATTTAATTATATATACAATTATGTTTGCATTTACACTAGTACTTTTAGTATTATTTGGCTGAGAAATTGTGTACTAATGTAAATGCAAACATAACTGTATACATAAATATATGTTGAGATAATATATTTTGAAATTCAGCTTAGCACTGTGATATTTGGGTATTATACTAGCTTTAAAAACCATGGTCCTTTTGTCGATTTATAAATTTTAAATTTGATTTATAAATTATAAATTTTCAGAGGCATCTGGCTGTCCACTGTTGGAATCGGAACACTGGATTAGACAGAATTTGGCCTGATTCAGCAGGGCTGTTCTTACAGGAAAAACTTTTTCCTTGCTTCTCTAGTCCCTCACAAAGCAGCCAAATAAAAATATGAAGGATAGACTTCTAGTAATTCACATTTCCGTTTAAATAAGGAATTGACACTGCAAGTGGTCTCATCATAGGAACAAATTCTTTCTTATAAGCCCTGGATCCTGATTAACTGGGAGCTGGTCATTAACCAGCATGCCATTTATTCTCCGCATCAAACTGAGTTAACAACAACAAAGAAGCCCAAACTCCCACCTCTGAAAAACGCCTACCCCTTATATTTCCAACCTAGGCAATCCCTGTGGGGCATCAAAATGGAAACCATACTTTCTGCCAAATTATATCATTAAGTAGGGCTCACAATGGGGCTACCCACTGTAACAAAATCAACCACTCAACCATTACCACAGCAGACAAGAGATTAAATAACTAGCCATGCATGTTAAAAACAATGCAGAAAAACGGCCTTCATTTCTATGCTCCATATGTGTATCATGTCTAGCACCGTTGTTTTAAAATGAAAGAGAGTGTGCTTTTCAAGCTGAAATTAGACTTTGGGAAGTACAACTGTTGCTCCAGCAGAATTGATAGTTCATTATTGCCATAAATGTCAGCCTGTTTGGAATCATATTCTATTGCCAAGTATGGGAGAATTTTCATCTGATCCCTAAGCACTGGTAAAACAATGGAACTGGAGAGAACTTGGCCTTTCTGCTGTTGCGAAGATTTTTCTTTTTTATTCTCAGCTGTTAGCAGGAAGGCCAAGGGAATCTAAATAAGTAAGGGGCTGCAGAAAAGGAAGAAAAAAAGGGGGGAGGATTAATCTCTCTCTTGTTCAAGGCACCCTGACAGAGGAAAGAGGAGTATTGAACCACAGCAGCTTAAACCAAACTTCAATGTACCTTCCCAAAAGCAGGAGGAATGTAATGCTACGTGGTGTTCCGCTGATAAGCAAATCCCTCTAAATCCTTTCAATTTATTTCTTGGCCTGGAGAAATTACATATTATTTAGTGACTAAATAAATAAATAAAGCATACATCTCTAGGAATCTAGATTGCTTCTTTATTGATTACAGACATCTCTGGTTTTAGCATGTACAAAATACGCACCCACATATATCCTTCCTTCCTTCCTTTCATTCTTTCTTTCCTTTCTTCTGAAGTCAAAGCATTCCAGTCTCCCAATGTGCTTTACAGCATAATCATGCATTGCCAAGAAGCTAGGGAACAAGCTATACCAGATTTTGGGGGCAAAATTGGCTTGCTGAGAAGCACAGGAGCACTCCCAGGGTGGCACAACAACATTACTCCTGGGATTGAAGTCATCACACCATCCCAAGAGTGTGCCTGGGTGGCCTGTTCCTCCGACTTCCTCCCCGCTGTCCAGGTGAGTGGTCATGGGGGGGTGGGGGATCCAGGCACTGCCAGCATTTCTGTTGATGCAGAGCCGGCCCCTGCCTCGGGCGCTGAACTCTGAAGGAGGCACCATGCTGGCCCCCCAATGATCGATCAGCGTTCCCTGCAGTGTGCACGCTCCTGTGCGCTCACACAGGAATTCTCCTCTCTTGGTGCAAGGCATTTCTTCTGGAGTGCAGAAGAGCAGCCCTGTCTTCCTGCTCATCCAGCGCCCCAGGAGCTTTGAGTTCAGCCCCATCAGTGGGGACATTGCTCTCTCTGCTTTTTCCTCTCCTCCTTTCTCTCCCTCTCAGTTTAAGCCTTGGGCAAAGCTTCCGCAAGCAAGAGAGGTCCCCCTTGTTCCCTCCTTTCTTTCTTGTCCCCCCCCCCCACCATGTACTAAAAGGAATGACAGGAGGATCGCCCATTGGAAATAATAGGAGAGGCTTGAAGGCCCATTGGAGATAATGGGAGCCAGGGATGCCAATTTACTTACCTGGGCTCCATTGAAATGCATCACAACACAAAAAAAGTTGCAAAGAAAATGTGGAATGGATGTTCCATAAAGGTCTCTGGGACCAGATGGAATACTCTGGGAGTGGAATGACAGCACCTAGAGTGCAATGATGCACCCTAGGAATAACACCTGTGCTCAGAGACTGGAATGACAGGTCAAAGAGTGGAACGACTGCTCCTGGGAATAGGGTCAGTCAGTCAGATTTATTTACAGTTAAAAACCAGTACAGACTTGTAAATAGGGTCAGGGCTAGACATGGGCACGATCTGAATTACGATTTCAAAAAGTCCCCAATTTTGGCGTTTGCTCCATCGTGACTCAGCTAATCGGTTCTGTCCACGGCAACCGATCCAGCAGTCGGGAGTTTGCTTGTTCAGGACTTGATTGGATATATTGGTTTCTGTTCGGAATTGCAGACACTCTGGCACCAGTAATTAATTCCCGGGGCAACGGAGTCAGGGCGGGAATGAGCTGTCTTTGTCCTCCTTCTGTCGCCCTCGAAACACGAATGGAAGCCCAGCTTTCTTTGATTAGCAGGCTTCCTTCCAACCATGGAGCAGCAACCCAGGGGAGGGAGGGGGAAGGGGGTGGGCACAAAGGAAAGGCAAAAGGCAGCGCAGGAGGCTGGGAGGCCGCCTGCACCGTTCGTCTTTCCCCAGGACAAGGGGTGTGTGGGCAAGCCAGCCACCCCTTGTCCGGGGGAAAGGCAAAAGGCAGCGTGGGAAGCCACCCGCGCCGTTTGTCTTTCCCCAGGACAAGGGGGGTGTGTGTACTAAAATGAATGACAGGATTGCCCATTGAAAATAATGGGAGAGGCTTGAATGCCCATTGGAAATAATGGGAACCCTGTCATTCCACACCCACTGCCATTCCTGTCCCAGACCACTAATTCTTCTCCCAGGGACAGTCATTCCACTCTGGGACCTGTGTTGATAGATCAAGATGGGTAGCTGTGTTTGTCTGTAGCAGGAGAAAAAAGCAAGAGTCCAGTAGCACCTATAAGACTAACAAAATTAGTAGTAGGGTATGAGCTTTCATGAGCCACAGCTCACTTCTTCACTACTAGACTCTTGCTCTTTTTTTGTGTTGTAACTGTAATGCATTTCAATGGAGCCCATGCAAGTAAATTGGCATTCCTGGCTCGCATTTTCTCCAATGAGCCTTCAAGCCTCTCCCCTTATTTCCAGTGGGCAATCCTGTCATTCCTTTTAGTACATCCCTTTCCCCCTCCCCAGCTGGCATCAATTCTACTTCTCACCTTTCCTCAGGCTTTTGAGTGGGGGGGGGGCTGCTCTTGGTAGAAAGAGTGGCTGGTTGTGTGTGCACCACCACAGAGGAAGGAGAAAGTGAGGTGACACACACACAATTCCCTTTCAGTTCCTGTGCAACAGGTAGGAGCAAATCACTGTTGTTGGGTTTAAAGTTGTTGCTTTAAATTCTATTACTTTCCTCCCCCCTTCTCCCTTTCATTCTCCCTCTCCCTTCCTATTCTACGATCTCAATGCTGCTCCCCCTTCACTCCAGCAGAGTAGCGCCCTGCACTGCACCCCCTCTTTATCACTTTCCTTCTCTCATTCCCTAGTTTACATATATCACCCCACCTTCCCCCTCTCCCCAATAGTTTACTTAAATATTTATACATCACATGGTTAGCTGTCAGCTGCCGTTCACTTCAAACCCAAGAGGGGGAGGAGAAGGATGAGCATGGAGGGTAGTTCCTGAAAGGGATCTCTGACAAAGGTGATCAATATTTTAAGGCTTGGTGAGGGTCGGAGAGAAAGAGAAGGCTTCAGCTGAGAGCCTCGCTACAAGTGACATCTTTCACGCCAAGGGCACTTGATCATTTTCGCAAGTCTTTCTGGGTACTGAAGTCCCTCTCCCACACCCCTTTTCCTTCTGTTCCTTCCCCTCTCCGTTAGCACGGCTGCCTGAAGAGACGGAGAAAGCCTACGACAGCAGCTTTTGCAAATCGTCTTGCTGGGGGGTGGAGAATGCTCTAGAGAAAGCTGACATGTCGGTGAAGTCCTCCCCTCTCTGTTAGAACTGTTAGGATCGCTGCCTTAAAAGTCAGAGAAAGCCTGCGTTTGCAAATCGTTTCTCCAGTCGCAAGCCTGCTCTCAATGATCTTTGGGGGCGGGCAGCTGCAACTTTCTTAGCTTTCTCTAGAGTATTCCCCCCCTCCCCAAGCAAGACGATTAGCAAAGTTGCAGCTGCCCACCCCCAAAGATCATTGAGAGCAGGCTTGTGACTGGAGAAACGATTTGCAAATGCAGGCTTTCTCTGACTTTTAAGGCAGCGATCCTAACAGTTCTAACAGAGAGGGGAGGAGTTCACCGACATGTCAGCTTTCTCTAGCGCATTCCCCACCCCCCAGCAAGACGATTTGCAAAAGCTGCTGTCGTAGGCTTTCTCCGTCTCTTCAGGCAGCCGTGCTAACAGAGAGGGGAAGGAACAGAAGGAAAAGGGGTGTGGGAGAGGGACTTCAGTACCCAGAAAGACTTGCGAAAATGATCAAGTGCCCTTCGCGTGAAAGATGTCACTTGTAGCGAGGCTCTCAGTCTCCCCCTTCCAAACATCTCTCTCCTCCAAACAGGCCCTGTAAGAGAAGCCCTCCTTCTAGTGCCAAGAGTCTCTGGGTTCAGAGAGAGGTGGTAAGAGAGAGAGGGAAACTTTTTTACACATACACACAAAAGGAGGTGTTCTCAAAACTTCAATGCAAGTCACTGTTTCTGCTCACAAAATAGATTTTTGGCTCACAATAAGAAAAACAAAGACTTTTGTTATTCTCACAGTTATTTTAAAAAATTAAATTTAAAATTTAAATTAAGAAATAAAAATTAAATTAAAAATGTAAAAAGTTTCAAGTATTGTGCTTTTCATTTTTCCTACATTTCTTCTGTTTTTAAAAATTGGTTAGTGGGGGGGCGGGGGTCCAAGTAGGTATCTCGCCTCAGGCACCAGAAACCCTGGCACCGGCCCTGGATCCAGGCAGCCGTAATGCCACCACTCTGCAGCAATATTTGTGTGTGCATGCTTTGGATCTACCATCCACTCTCGAACCTCCGTTCGAGCCCTTCTGTCTTGAAGCACCAGCCGCTCAACATTCCTCCTCTCTCCCGGATGTATGGATGGTAAATATCCAACCTTTACTCTCTTTTGTAGTTAGCCCTGAATGCATGTTGTGTGTGTGTGTGTGTATCTTGTGTGCTGTTGATCCTTGTTACTCTTGATAAAAATTCCCTTTTGGTTGAAATATCTGTCTGGTTATTGAAAGGAGTTCTCTAACTGGGACAATCCTCATATACATTGGTGGAGATCCCTCAGTTACCCCCCCCCCCACCTTCTCCTTGCTGATAATTCCCCCCAACTCACAAGGAGACCTTCCCTTTGGGTAACACTTCAGGTTTGAGGAAGCTTGGAGGGAGCTAGATAAGATCCTTAAAGATAAAGATGTCTCTCTGGGAACCAAGATCAAAATAATACAAACTATGGTATTCCCCATTGCCATGTATGGATGTGAAAGTTGGACGGTAAGGAAAGGTGACAGGAAGAAAATTGATTCATTTGAAACGTGGTGCAGGAGGAGAGTTTTGCAGATACTATGGACAGCCAAAAAGACAAATAAGTGGGTACTAGATCAGATCAAGCCGGAATTCTCCTTAGAAGATAAAATGACAAGACTAAAGCTATCGTACTTTGGTCACATCATGAGAAGACAAGATTTTCTGGAAAAATCAATAATGCTAAGAAAAGTGGAAGGCAGCAGGAAAAGAGGAAGACCCAAAATGAGGTGGCTTGACTCAATAAAAGAAGCCACATCCTCCAGTTTGCAGGATCTGAGTAGGTCTGTTAGAGAGAGAACATTTTGGAGGTCATTAATTCATAGGGTTGCCATAGGTCGGAAATGACTTGATGGCACATAACACACACACACAACACTTCAGGGCTCCTATAGCAAACTAGTGGCCGCTGAGGCTTGACTGAGTGGCTGACTACAAATGCAAGCTGAACCTGAGTGACAGCTGAATAAAATCCTGTTATTTGTATATAAAACAGGCATTTCATGGTGTTCAAGATACAACATATGGCGATGAGGATAAACTGAAGCCACATCTTGGCAAACAAGCAGCCTCAAAAGGGAGTGTTTCTTTATTTTTGGTTGATGTGTAAGTAATTCCTCAGGATAGGATAACATGGCTGCCACTGTGGGGACTGTGTCACAATTTGATCCACAGCAACAAACTTGGGAGGAATACTGTGAAATTATCACACATCTTTTCACTGCAAATGTTGTAACAAATGAGGATAAAAAGAAAGTGATTCTGCTCAGCAGTGTGGGACCTTCCACTTACTGTTTAATGAAAATCTGTCACCACCTGAAAGACCCGATGGTAAAACTTTTGGAGACTTTTAGTAAATTTGTTGAAGAACCACTTTAATCCTGCTATGGAATCTGTTATTAAAAATGTACAGGACTTGCAGGCATCACCTCTATACCAGGAGGAGAAAGATCCCATACCAGGGATGTCTGGATGTGTTTTGATAGTTGTCAAAGAACCAGAAAAGAGAAAGAAATGTCAGGAGTACAGCTGTTATCACATTCCTCCACAGCCTGTAGATTTGAAAATGCAAAATGTTACGATTGTAGTCTCATTAGCCACTTAAGAAGAGTCTGCAGATCTATGACACAAAGTAATGTGAAACATCAATCCTAAACTCATAGAAGATGAAAGTCCTGAAAGTGTGGCTGAGGATGTAGCCTATACCATTTACAATCTGACTGGAACAAAAATTCCTAAGGAGGACCCTATTTGCATTACATTCGATGTAAAGAACAAGGAGGTATTGTAAGGAGCAGGCCCTATTTCACCATGCTTAGAGTGAAACTTTGGTTCAGGCTCCATGCCTGCAAGAGATCTTTCTAGGCTTGTTTGCTGAGAGGCACAGCCGGTGATAATTAATTGCACCTGCATCCCTATCTTTCCTGAGAAAGTGGCATTGAGAAGCTTAGAGCCTAGCGTTGCTCTCAGCTCTAGCCATATTCCCTAAACTTTCACACTTACGTAATGGCTAATTAAGTAAGGAGCTCTGATTTGTTTTTAGAGTGGATTGATGGCCCCCATCACTGTGAAGAAGCCTCTCTGTTACTAAGCAGTTTATCATTCCACCATTTCTACCACTCCTATGGGACCAGCTATGCTACCTTGTACCAGCTATGGAAGATGAGAGCTTCTAGCTTCATGCCAACTCCAGGATGCCTTGAGTGAGCTGGCATGGACGGACTTTGGTAAGAACAATCTGCCTAGGAACCAACTCAAAGAATGTCTAGATAGTCAGCAAGTAGTATTTTAGCTAGTTAAAGCATAGATAGAATCAGTAAGCTGTTCGTTGTTTTTGCCTTGCCTAAATTTCTTTATGAGTGGTTTCTGCCTAGCATATGCTCCTGTGTTCTTTCTGTAATAAATCTCTTTATATTTTACCAGCCTGTGTCCAGTGTTGCTTGCTAAGGAGGTACACACACTCAAAAAAGAACCCAGAAGCAAGGGTGCTTCAAAACGAATGACCAGAACTCTTAGAGGCTCCTACAGGTCCTGTTGCATTCGGTGAACTGGCAGGAATGGGGGATGAGAGTAGAGATGGGCACGATCTGCATTACGATCGAAAAAACCCCACGATAATGGTGATCACGTGATTGGGACCTGGCGGATCGTGCTCTGGCATGGCCAATGATCCAGCGGTCGGGAGGGGGGGCTGGATCAGGGCTTGATCGGGGTGATCGTGCTCGGATCGGGAAGCCAGACACTCAGGTGCCAGCAATTTATTCCCCTGGCAACGGAGCCAGGGGAATGCCTAAGCTGTGTTTGCCCTCCTTCTGTTGCCCTGGAAACCCGAATGGAAGCCCAGCTTGCCTTGATCAGCAGGGCTTCCTTCCAACCATGGAGCAGCAAAGCAGTCACCAGCTGGGAGAAGACACCCAAGGGAGGGAGGGGGAAGGGGGTATTCTGTAGCCATGGGCACTCCAATCTCATCCCTGCAAACCCTGATAGGCAGCTTTGACGGCCAAACACAGACAGCCAAACACAAACACAGATGCCGCCGGCATCAGCCACCGTTCCTGTATCGCTGGGAACAGCAGGGTGCCCCTCTGCTTTTGCCTCCACGATCCACGATCCACGATCCATGGATTGGAAATGGGAGATGACCGGTATGGATCATTAATTCAGGATCGTCACTGGCGCTGATCCACGATCAGCTTGATTGGTATTTTTTTTTTGGATCGTGTCCACCTCTAGATGAGAGGCTCTGGGTCTTTTGAACTGGACACAGGTTGCAGTGTGACTCTTATGACTCATTTGAGGCGTTATGGCAGGGGTGGAAGGCATCCTTATTGCAGCCTAGTACAATTAAATTGAGAACATTTCTTCTTGGAAGAAGATTCTTCTTGGAAGATGTTTTATCTATGCACTAAGGGGTTTTCCAGGAAGAATTAGGTGCTATGAAATTATAATGGCAAGAATAAAATAAAACCAAACAGTACGCCTTGTTATTTTAAACCTAGATTGGCTCCTTTTGCAATGAGACAAAAAGTAGAAATGGAATTTGGGAAGATGATTAAAAGCAAGTATTATAGAGTCTGTAAAATTTTCAGAATAGGCAGATGCAATTGTACCCATGTTAAAACCAGATGGCTCAGTTCATACATGTGGAGATTACAAACTGACTGTTAACAGGGTAGCATAGCTGGAACAATACCCTATTCCCAAAATAGAAAATCTTTTTACACCCTTAACAAGAAGTTGGTTGTTTACAAAATTAGATATGAGTCACGCCTATCAACAGCTTGTTCTAGATGAAGACTCAAAGGAATATGTTACTATCAAAATGCACAAAGGTCTCTTCAGATATCATCACAACTTCCGCCCCAGAAATCTTTCAAAGGATCATGGATGGATTACTTCCAGGGATTCCTCATGTAGTTGTTTACGTGGATGACATATTAATTATGGGGACCACAACACGTGATCATTTTAAAAATTGGGTGGAAGTTTTAAACAAACTGCAGGGGCAGGATTTCACCTTAAAAGAAGCAAGTGTTCCTTTTTGAAGCCGGAAGTGATCTATTTAGGATATAAAGTGGATGCTCAAGGGCTACATCCTGTGATGGACAAATTCCAAGTAATTTGGAATGCTCCCAGTTCAAAGAATGTTTCTGAGCTAAAAGCTTACTTAGTATTGCTTAATTATTTTAGTGAGTTTTTACCTAACTTGTCAATACTTATCTGGCCTCTTTACACATTGCTTAAGAAAAGGTTCACATGGCACAGGGGAGCATCTAAAGAACAGGCATCTAAGAAATCAAAAGACTCCTACAAAGTTCAGATGTACTGGTCCATTATCAACCAGATAAAGACTTTGTTTTAACATTTGATGCTTCACCTTACAGAATTGGGTCAGTTCTAGCTCATCAGATGAAGGATGGGTCTGAGAAACTCATAGGATTTCTGTCACAATCTTGGTCCCCTGCTGAGCAAAATTATTCACAGCTGGATTGGAGTGCAAATATTCCACAAATATATTTATGGGTGAAATTTTACAATTTGCACACACCACAAATTTCTGATTTCCTTATTTGATGAGATGAAAGCTGTACCACTGATGGCTTTGCTAAGGATCCAGAGATGGGCTGTTACTTTAGAAGCCTATGAGTATAATATTGTGTATAGACCTGGAAAAAAACTGGGCCATGCAGATGCTTTGAGCCGCCTACCATTACCTGAAGTGCCTAAACAATGATGATTGTGTCTTACTTATAGATTGTCTTGTCTCTCCGCCAATGACAGCTAGAAAGATAAAAGCATAGACTGATACAGATCCCTGGAATCACAAAGATGAAACATTTAGCTAGAAGTTACCTGTGGTGGCTGGGAATGGATCAAGAAATTGAGCATATGGTACAGGTGTGTGAATAGTGCCAAGAAAGCCATAAAATGCCTACTGTGGTTCCCCTCTATCCTTGGGAGTGGCTGCAGCCAAATAAAATTTGATCAAGAAGCCCATATCTCAAGCTTGGAAGGCCATTCCAAAATTTCTAGTCCCATTGTTCTGAGGTTGCTACTTATCCTAGATTCCCTTAAATCTTCCAGTAAAAAAAAAAATCCAACAACAGCGAAACATCCCTGTTCTTGAGTTTTATTTGTTTAGCTTAGGGCAGCAGTGATTTCCAACAGCCAGAGTCTCATCTGGCCTCAAAAGTATCAGCTGCCCTTTCAGAATTCAGCTTCCAGTCAGAGAAAACAGCCTCTCTGCTTGTTGTGTCAGACCCACACTTAATAACTGTGTCAGAAGAATATTTTTCATTTACAATCTGCTTCGTTGCTGGAAATCAATATGTCGTTTTGCTGGCATGTTTCGCCCCAGCCTCTTGGACATCTTTATTTAGCTGGTCTTTTCTCTCTTCAAGAGGAGGGAGCCGTGTTTGATTTTGTTCTCTTATTGATTAGATTGTTGGGAGCGAGAAATAAATAACTAAGTACAGTGTGGTGGCTTTAATGACAATCTTTTAAGGCTTGGGAGCTCAGTGACGCACTGCCTCTTCTTCTAATGACTGAATTAAAGGGAAACAAAATCTATAAATTTAGATTGCGATGCATTAAAAAGACGCAGGTAGTCACATACACAAGCCAAGCTGCAGGATCTTTCCCCCCTTATCATCACTCAATAGCTCTTGGTTCTCTATTTTTAAATAAATGAAGGTTTTATCTTCCCACCACATCTGTAGAGCTGTGATTATAGGTTAACATAATATGCTCCCTGTTAGCAAGGGGGTTTGAAAGGTCTCCAGGGATGACAGACAGTAAGTGCACTCCCCCAAACTGCAAATGTGGCTCACCTGTTTTTTGTTAGAAGGAGGGAACCCAAAGCTCATACAGGGTGTTGGACTACTCTACAGGTTTACTCAGAGGTAAACCACACTGATTAAATACGTAGAGGTTTAGGCAAATCCTACTGAGTCCAATGGGCCAATTCCAGCTGTGCTCTGTAAATTACCAGTCTTTGTTTTTGTTGGTACCTGAGCTTGATTTTAAGTACCCAAAGTGAGAGGAATTTAAAACAAGCCCATTCAGTAGTCCTGATCCAGAGGAAAATTAGTTGGATATGTTTAAATCCCATTAGTCATTGGGGAAGGTCCACAGCCTCAGTTGCTAGCCAGTGGCTCACACACAGCTGATGATTAGGGAGGCAGGAATGTGGGGTGACACCAATGAAGTAATGGCATGATTTCACTTCTGCAGCAAGCCCCAGATTGACATCATTGTGTCAGCATGATTTTGCAGGATACACTGGAAACCCTAGGGTTTGGTGTAGTGGTTCAAAGCGACGTGACTCTAATCAGGAGAACCGGGTTTGGTTCCCCACTCCTCTGCTTGAAGCCAGCTGGGTGATCTTGGGCTAGTCACAGCTTTCTGGAGCTCTCTCAGCCCAACCCACCTCACAGGGTGATTGTTGTGGGGATAATAATGGCATACTTTGTAAACCACTCTGAGTGGGTGTTAATTTGTCCTGAAGGTATATAAATCAAATGTTGTTGTTGTTATTTGTTATCTGACAGCAATTTTCAGCACATCCCCATCCTCCACTGCCATACCAAGAAGTGGTGGGAGTCAGGGGCTTCTACCAGGAGGTCTGCAGTAGACCTGGAAGCCCTATCTATGGCTCAGTGGCAGAGCACGTGTTATACATGAAGAAGGTCCAAAATGTAATTCCTGGCATCTCCAGTTAAAGGGCAACAGGCACTGGGAAATACTGTGTTCTGCCTGAGGCCCCGGAGAGCTTTTGCCGGTCAAGATAGTGCTGAACTAGATAGATCATGTGGGCTGATGTGGTAGAAGGCAGCTAGCTAGCTATTAATATAGGTATATCCCACTTTTCCTTATGCCTCAAGGTGTCTGACAATTATAAATTTAAAAACATATAATCTACAATCAACCTCCTCCTCTCCAAGAAAATGCCTGCAGTTGAACTGTGCCCCAGTTCAAACACAGCCAACTTCCCTTGCATTGGATCCAACTTCTCAGAGAAAAGTCCCTTTACTACATTTATTAATTTCGTATATACGCTCTGATCTATTCCATGGGCTCAGGAATACAGCCATTTTACCAGTTAGATCAATCACTGTCCTCTGAAGGACTCGTAGTTCAGAAGTCTTCAAGACAAACCAATTTAAAATATCATCAAACTGTAATCAGAGGGGAAAAAAATAAAACTCAGTGAAATGCAGCAGAAACAGCAGCTGAAAACTCACCGCTTCTTAGCCAGCCCTATCAGAAGCCCTGTGGAATTTTATCTAAAGTATCTCAACCAATCTCAAAAAGATCAAGAGAGAATCTTCTTGATGGCATTTTTTGGAGTGGGAGCTCTGCAAAAGCAGTGCCTCCATGGAACCGGCTCTGTTCCTTAGAACCATCAGCCTAGGATTGGAATGCAACGTTAGAGCAATTATGGAGGAGTCAGCCTTTCTCCAGGTAACGCAAATGACAGTAGTAGAGAAACCTATTATGTGCACGTCAATGTGCATAGAAAAGGAGAGCCAAACCACATGAGATGCCAGACATGTGTTCTTCATGTGTCGGGTTCCGCAAGGTTCCCTGAGTAGTATAGTCTTACAAAGAACAGCTGCTCGATGTGATTCTTCAGGGGAAGAACGATGGGAGGGATTCTCTTTCTCTCTCTTGCAAACTGGCTCTTATAGTGAGAGAGAGAGAGAGAGAGAGAGAGAGAGAGAGAGAGAGAGAGAGAGAGAGAGAGAGAATCTCCCTCACCACTCTTCTCCCCAGCGAAGAATCACATTGTGGACTCTCTGTCTCTTGCAAAAAAGTCACCCTGGATTTCCTGGCTCCTGTTACATCCTGCTTTCAGGTCTTGCCGGGTATTCCCCCAAACACTTTACTGCATCAATGAGGTGTATGTGTTAAAGTTGTTTTTATTAAAGAAAAATACCAGTATCAAGATGCTAGAACAGGAGTAGTAGCTGGAATGGCCCAAGGTAGCAAAGCAAGGTTAATTATAGGTGAAAGTCCCCCCCCCAGTGGGAAAGAAAGTCCATTAGGATTTTGGTGCACAGAGCCTGGGAAGAGGGGCGGAGGGAAGGGATGAGCTCTACTCAGTCTCTTAGGAGTTTGGTGCAGTCTCTGCTGTAACTTCAAGGCCAAGTTCCCAGGCCTGCCAGGAAGTCATAACCAAAACACCTTAAAGATAAGCAGCTAGCAACTATTCAGTAAAATAGGTTTTATTCTGCATGTTCTCAGAGGCATATTAATTACTCTAGCAAGAAACTCATAACACGTGACAGATATGCTGGAACACTGAACCCATGGCAGATATGCTGGAGGCTTATCTGACACCCTCCCCCCTGCCCCCGCCAAGCTCCCAGAGGAAAACCTGAGTCAAGGCTTTTTGCAAGTGAGAGATTACCCGGCAGAGAACCACATCGAGCAGCTGTTCTTTGTAAGACTATACTATACAGGGAACCTTGCAGAATCTGACATGTGCCCAGACGTCTAATAGAATCACAGAATCATAGAAGCATAGAGTTGGAAGGGGCCATACAGACCATCTAGTCCAACCCCCTGCCCAGTGCAGGATCAGCCTAAAGCATCTCTGACAAGTATTCATCCAGCCTCTTCTTGAAAACTGCCAGTGAAGGGGAGCTCACCACCTCCCTAGGCAGCTGATTCCACTTTTGAACTACTCTGACCGTGTTGTTTCCCTCTGAGCATGATGTCTTTGTCCTTGATGGGGAACTCAGTCTCACATACAGTAACCACAATGTGGAACAGAGCCTATTTGTGTACAAAAGGCATGCATGCAGCTGTTACACTTACAGTTAGGAACATGGCATACATGTGCCCACATGGTGACAAATGTGCATAGGCCAGCTCACTAGATACCATTCTCCCTCTATGCACGTTGCTATGTGCATATCACATGTACAGGGCTAGAATGTCTGCTCTATAGCATACAAAATAGAGTTGTTAATCCTTCACACTATGCCTGAACAATCTGGCAGTCATGTGTGATGGTCCAATAGAAGCCTGATAAACTACTTTTCTTGGGAGTGTTACAATGGGAACATAAGAAGATTCCTCCAGGCTCCCACTCACTTGTTAAGGAATTCAATGGGTTTAATTTACATATATTCAACTTGGGTCTAGAGGACCATAATTACAACTACTCCGGCAGCCATGTTAACAACCTCAAACACAGCTTCTTATTCCCAGGCACCACCAGGAGGCAGATGGCCTCTCCTTCAAATATTAACTCTTTCTTAACTGTATCTTTTTTTGTAACACTGTACCACAGGGACTATAGTAGTGTGTGTAAAAGGGGGGATATCAAGCCCCTGGTGAATTGTCTTAGGCTTGGTGAGTCACAAGTTATTTAGGTTTGTCTTAGGGCTCCCTGAGTATGTCATACATACTAATGAATATTGTACCTTGTGTTTTCAAAAGCACTCAATGCCGTACATAGTGAAAACTGTTAGCAGAGAGAATTCTATACTCCACATAACAAGCAATCAGATGACATTGCTGTGCATTGCTGCTGCCAATGAGCCACCATAATCTCGTTCATCAGCAGCAACATTTCACTTTCTGCAAAGTGAGACTTCCAATGTCTACAATAGTTTTGCTTCCGTCTAGCAGGAAAGGTGCCAAAATTTTAATGCCTATTTATTAGGGTTGCCAGGTATAGATGCCAGGTATGGCAGTATAGCCTGGCAACCTGCAGGAGACTGGAGGGAGGGACATGGGGTGCTGTTGTCAATGGTATGATGTCACTTCTGGGGAAAAAAACAAAAGTATTTTCACACTTCTCTAAGAATCAATGGAAACACTATGGTAAAATCATAGAGTTTCTAGTGATTCCTAGAGAGGAAGTGCCATCATGCTGTTGCTCTGACAACCATCCCCCCTTATTTGTCCTGTCATTGGTTTGAGTGGCAGCCAGGGGGCTGGCAACCTTAACTTTGGGTAGAGAAATTCCTGGAGATTTGGAGGTGGAACCTGGGGAGGGCAGAATTGGAGAGAGGAAGGAGATCAGCAGAGAAGTGATGCCATACAGTCCACCCTCTGAGGCTGCCATTTGCTCCAGGGAAATTGATCTCTGTGATCTGGATATGTCAAAATTCCAGGGGAACTCTAGGGTCCACCTGGAGGTCAACAATCTATCTAGTTTTGTATCTATCACTGAAAACATTAATGGCTATGATTAAATATGGACGTCTAAGTATTTGCTGGTATTGCTATGTGAAACTTTCATCCATACAAGATGGAGAGGAATTTCCAACAGAGCAGGGGGGGGAAAGCATTCTCTAGTACCAAGAATGTTTGATTTACCGCATATGATGCAAGGTAAAGTAGTATAGCAGATTTTAATAAATATGCTTTAAACATGTCTTCTTTAATTACAATATTTAGAAGTACCTCAGAGTCCAATAAGATAAACATCTAGTTTTAAGTATTCACAATAATGCGTTAAGCTGATTCTTTCCTAGACTTAAATCTTCAGCAGAGGAATGTGCTGTTAACTGAGTTTATCATTCCTTGTACTTCATTCGCTTGCTTAGCACACATCCATGCACTCATGGGAAATGATGTTTAAATACCTTTACTCAGAGGGCAGAAGCATTAGCATACAGGGTGGGTCTCTAAACACCTTTAAATGCAGAATAAATCCTTCTTAACAATCTTTGAGCAGGGGAGCCACATTAACATGTGGAACCAGTCCCTAAATAACTTTACAGATCATGCCCTCATCAATATAACACACACACACATTTTGGAAAAAAAGTCTCCAGAGCTAGTCTTAGAAGTAATATACAAACCATATGTCCTTTCAGGAAACTGCATCACAACATGTCACTTTATCATCAAGATGATACCACTTATGGATTCTACACCAAACTACTTAGAATACTTGAGAGCCAAGATGGCAGACCTGGAGTGCTTGGTGGTTAGAGACGCCACTGAAATTCATACTCCCTATGCATAGTGCACAGACTTCAGCAGGTAGCAATGCTTCATTCTCTGGATGAAGAAGCACTTAATTGGGAGGAAGGCTCTAGGCTGGTGGAGTTGCTAAGCAGAGTTTGAAGATACAAGCCAGTTGGCAGTAGCTGGACAGCAAACCAGCTGACAAGTAAGAAGGTTTCTCTATCACTTTCCCTTCCCAGCCTCCCTGTTACCGAGAAGCTATTTTGGCAGCATCCAATGGCTAAGCTTACCTGTGTGAACTGGTGTTGAGTAACCAGGGTGGGATATGATCGTTTGCTGAATAAAAATGTCAACTCAATGGGTGGCGGCAGCATTAAAAAATGCAAATTTCACGGTAGGAATTATTAGGAAAGGGATTAACAAGAAAACAACCTGCACAGTGACACATTTATATAAATATATCATAGCAAGGCTTGGAATCCTGTGTACGTTTCTTGTCTCCTCATTTCAGAAAGGATACAATATAACTGGAACAGGTGCACAAAAGAGCATCGAAAATGATCAAGCAGAGGAAGCACTTTTTTGGCAAAGAAAAAACTGAAGCATTTGAGACTTACGGGAGTAGAAATATAACAACTAAGTAAGGACATGATAAAAGTGTTATAAAACTGTGCATAGCATGGAAACAATAAATTGAAAGAAAGCACTACATTTTAGAATGAAATTTATGGACAGTATATGCCTTCCTGAGAATAAAAAGTACTTTATATACAATGCAAAATG
The DNA here is from genome assembly GCF_028583425.1 of Eublepharis macularius. Classification (NCBI taxonomy): domain Eukaryota; kingdom Metazoa; phylum Chordata; class Lepidosauria; order Squamata; family Eublepharidae; genus Eublepharis; species Eublepharis macularius. The sequence goes on from NC_072791.1 coordinate 41,308,574, forward strand.
TAGAGATGGCCACTAATTTATATGGCTTTCAAAGAGGAGTAGAAAACTTCACAGAAGTCCACTAATAGCTTTGATAGCTAAACGGAACCTGTAAGTTTAGAGACAGTATGCCACTGAAGATCAGTTGTGGGAAGAGCAAGAGGGTGGGAAAGTTGATGGCTTCAGGCTCAGCTTGCAGGCTTTCTGGGGACACCTGGATGGCTACTGTGGGGAATAGGATGCTAGACCAGATGGACCTCAGATCTGATCCAGAATAGGAGCTCAAGCAATGACTAGTAGTTTAGTGTCAAAGAGTCTCAAGGTATCTCCAAAGCAATGGATTATTTATTTTGTGCAGCTATGTGTACTTAGTCAACACCACAATGTTGGCTTCACCTTTCACATTTAGCAACAGATTACTGGGAGGTATCATTTGCCAGACTCCAGTATCTTTCTTCGTGTACCATTATTACTATTTTAGAACGAGCTCCAGCCTAAATCAGAGGGGAATTATTTTTACTTTTGGCTTCAGGTATGAAAATGTCTAAGGTTGGCACTGCCACACCATCATAGGAAACTTGACCATCTGCTCTGAGATTTGATCGTGTGCTATTCCTATGTTATTATATATTTCCTTAACTGATGTGCAAAAGTATTCATACAAGCAACATAAATAAATTTGGAGAAACTGACACACACATATATTGACAAATACATAAACAGGGATGTCAGGGAAAGAAGAAGGGTGGAGGAAGTGAAAACCAAAATAAAGTGTAATTTTATTACATACCTCTCTTTTTTGTTCTAATGGGATTTGTGTAACCACATCTGGAGATGGAATTGTGATTCTTAACTAGTGATTTTGCAAGACCTTTCAGTATGTCTTGCGTTTTGTTGAATCTATATTTTTTCGAATGCAATCAATGGATGAAATAAAATTAAATGTATTAAATATACAAACTTTTCCTTTCAACAGATTAATCAATGAGATTGAGATACTTTTGCATAGTAGCCAAACCACAGGATAGGTGATCTTGGAGATACTGAATGAAATGTGACTTCATTGAATAAAGAAAAAGTTACTACTCATTGTTAGAAAGAAAAGCCATCTAATATTTTCCTTCTCATTTCTTATTATTCTAGTATGTCAGAACCTAAACTGGCAGAAGATTAAATATTCCAGTCTAAATCCATGGGTCTCAATGGATTTAGACTTGGGTAACTGCATAGGTTTACACTGTAAATCAACTAAAGTTTACAGCCCCAAAATGATGTCAGTATTTTACACTTTCAATGCATTTAAACAATGGTTTGATTTGTTGCCTCATCATTTCATTGCATTCAATGTTTATTTTCTAAAAGACAGTAAGAGAAATTCGCTGCCACAATGGGACATCCAAATCAAAGCATTCTCTAAGGTACATTGGCAAAGTAAATGTCCCCTTTGTGCATTGCAGAATAATGAGAATAAAACAATATGCCACCTCCCCAACTCCTGTATATGTGAAAGATTTCAGATATGCCATTAATTAATATATATATTTGGACAGCTGCCCATCATAAACATTTATCCCACCAGGCGCTTCCATGCCCCCTGCTTGATCTGAACATGTGCTCCCTGTGATGGTTAACAAGGCTATTTTCCTTGCTTATTTATTTAGTTTCCCATTGGATTTTATTAGGTGTTTTAAGACAAATCAGTCTGTGTGTGCGTGTGTGTGCGTGTGTGTATGCATGTTAGAAGAAGGGAAGAGGGGGAACCATAAAAGAAATGAAATTGATTTTAACGGCCCAATAGACACTCAGCTGGAATGTACTTTTTGAAAAGGGAGTTAGACAAAAAAATAATTTGGGCGGCCTTAACTACCATCTGGAACATGCTGAGCTCATCTGAGGGCTTTTTTTTTAAAAAAAAAATAACTGTTTAAGAGGCAGACATTCAAAATGCACCGAAGTGAAAAAAACGTGTGTGTGTGTTTTAGAGCCTGCTTTATTGTCCCATCAGATCCATGTTTTGTGTCATCAAAGCAGACTTGCAAATGTGTTACCTTGCAATTTGTTTGGAGGCAATGTGCTGATCAGGTGACTGAATGCAGTGGTAGATAAAATGATGAGAGGACAAGAAACTTTCTGCCATATGGAGATAATTTATTCTGCTTCAGTAACATTCTTTCAATTCTTTCTATGACAAAAAAATTGGGTTGTCATTAGCAGTACTAAATTAGATCTGCACAGAGTTATTTAAAATGTTGTGGCACAATTTAGGGATCGCAGTGATGGGAGGGTAAGCCCCCCCCCCCGCCACTATGTTTCAGAACCATGTGCAATCCCTGATTATTGATCATGCATCCTTATACTTCTACTAGCTCACTTATTCTGCACATTGAATAACTACCATCATTAACTACAAAATGGGATTATGTTGATGAATTCAACTAATTCATTTAATAAAAAGCTGTAATTCCCAAACAGTGTGCTAAGTTAAGCCCTCAGAGAACTGCTAGTGGGCTGAAAAATACATTAATTAAACCATTAAAGACTGTCGGGACCCCCAAAACTTCTAGCCAGAGAAGTTACTGTCCAAATGAATCTGCGTAATAATTCACTCTTCTGATCTTGCCTCCAATTAGCCTCCAATAGAGAAGGCTCTGCATGCAGTGCAATTGACTCGTTCTATGATACCCACTGAAGAGATTCATCAGAACGACCCACTGTCTGTTGTGTCCTGCATGTGTTACTGCTCTGTCTTTGCATGAGTTACTTGCTTTCAATCAGAATTTACAATGAGAATACAGGTTACTCAGGTTGCAGTTACACTGAGAATACAGGTTACAGACTCCTCTGACGGTAGACATTTTGTGCTCCAAAAGAAGCATATTGCTCAGGGAAACACTGGATTAAAGCTTGGTGCTTTAATGAAAATGAGTCAGTTCACTGGTTTTGGACAATAATGGGCTGGAAAAAGAAGAGTCTGTCAGCCACCTCCATCACCAGTAGCAGGTCTTGTTTCCATGATGGAGGCTGAGATCGAAACCTTAGACAATTTACCCTTCTGCTACTTCTTCTCATAACAATGGTCAATTACTGCAATTATCCCTATTTTACCATTGGAAAATGAAGACATCAAAAAGCTAGATGCCTTGTCAGCTTGTAGAAGATCTTGCACTCTTGCAAACAAAGCTAACCATGTCACTGGAATTTGTAGTTACCAGGCTTGGTTATTCCTCTTAATTCAGCAGTTCATAATGAATTGAGCATCACATCATGTGAGATGGGAAAGAGCCCCTCTCAGCCTGATGCTGAAGGCCAGAGGCCATAGGACATGTCGTTTTCCTAGGGCAGCTAACCCCTAATTATGGATATCCAACTTCCTACATGTCCCAGGGTATAGTTTCCTGTGACATCAGAGTTTGACAATATTCAGATGCTGGAACTGGGGTCAGAATAAACCTATTTTTTAGTTCTTTATTTTTTAAAAATAATGCCTCAATTTCATGAACCCAATCCCAATGGAGTCATGAGTTTCTGAGTCACTGATGCACCAAGCCAGTTCTTGCAACCTAGCACTATCCATTTTTTCATTATAATTACAGATGAAATAATGTGGGATCTCAGCTATCCAGGCCTCCACTCTTCTGCACTGGTTTAAGCAAAAATCCAGCCAGTGATGAATTGATCCCGTTGCATGAGTATGCATTACCTATCTGTAAGGGGTAGTGATAGTATACATAGGTATTTCCTTTCCCATTGTGCCATATCCCTCCCGGGGCAAACGTCTACAAAGGTTGACATGGCATAAGAGAAAGCAAAAAGCTTCATAAATGCAAAGGATTATTAAGAATAAACACAGGATTTACAGCAAGTTAATTTTATAATGTGAGCAGCAAGATTATCACAGCCATACCATTGCCTTGCAAAGCTAAATTGGAAAACAGAACGTAAGGAACAAATGTGTCATGTCCAGGTGTGAAGGATTTGCCAATCTCTGACAGTGCTTTTCTTCTGAGAACTGAATAGAACTGTGTACATTTCCTGGCTGAGGCACGTGCATAAACCCATAAGCAATTCTTACGGCTATTTGTCATTCACAGAACCTGAAGCCTGCACCTTCTGCCCACTACAAGAAAACAATATCCACCGTGACAACAAAAACCACACCACTGAATGCCAAGGGTGAATGGTGTTTAAAACAATTGAGGAATCATGGAGGGTTGCTGGCTTTTGTCCTTTTGTGGGAACCCATTAGGTTGGATCATACACTTCTACATATTTGATGAGAAAACTGAATTCTTAATATACCAAGAAGTGTCAAATGGACACAGAGGCTACTGAACAAATTGGATAGCAGGCCTAGCCTTTCTCATTCACCTAAGTTTTCTACTTACCTACATTATGCAAATGAGTGAAACAAATGCAACAATCCGATGCGGCAGAGATGTCGACAGATGTCTCCTCATTAAGTCCCACTTGCTGGCTCCCCGCCATCTTACCAACATATTATATAAACTGCTTTTTATCTGGCATTTCCCCCCCCCCCCCCGTGCCTCAAAGCAGTTTGGGTAGGGTACTTTTTACAAATTCTGTCCCTTGGTAATTTGCCTTGTTCTGCCAAGTGCCAGTAGTTTCAATTGGCTTATTTATTTGTTTGTTTATTTGTTTAACTTTATTTTCCGCCCTCCCTACACTGGCAGGCTCAGGGCGGATCACATTAATATACATTAAAATTACAATCCACAGTTGAAAACACAATAAATACAGTATGAACATTTAAAAACAAATACAAGTAGCACAAAACAGTTCATTTGATCCATTTCCAACCGTCACTGAAAAACAGTTAAAAAAGGAAGAAAAAAACTTCTTTTGGGAGGTGGATGTTCTGATATGGAGGGCCCCGTTCTACCCTATTCGGCTGGCAGGGGCCCTACCCAGCATCAACCAAATGCCTGGCAGAACAGCTCTGTCTTGCAGGCCCGGCAGAATGATAATAAATCCTGCCTGGCCCTGGTCTTCTTAGACAGAGCTTTCCACCAGGTTGGAGCCAGGACCAGAAAGGCCTGGCTCTGGTTGACACTAGGCGAGCTTCCCTGGGGCCAGGGTCTATTAATAGCTGTTTATCACTAAATCGAAGCATCCTCTGGGGCACATATGGGGAGAGGCGGTCCCAAAGATACACAGGTCCCAGTCCGCATAGGGCTTTATAGGTTAGTACCAGAACCTTGAATCTGATTTGGTACTCTACTGGTAACCAATAAGCTGGCACAATACTGTAGTAATGTGTGCACTTCTCAACACTCTGGTGATGACACGCGCTACTGCATTTTGGATCAGCTGCAATCACCAGATCAGATTCAAGGGAAGCCCTGTGTACAGCACATTATAGTAGCTTAACCTAGAGGTGACCATTGCCTGAATCACTGAAGTTAAGTTGCGGGTCGAGAGATAAGGGGCAAGCTGCCTGGTTTGCTGAAGATAGAAAAAAGACCGGGAAACCATAGTGATCTGAGCCTCCATATTCAAGGAGGCATCCAGGCTCACTCCCAGCCTCCTAACTCTCAGGGCTGGTACAAGTACTGCCCCATCGAGAGCAGGAAGCCGGGATCCCAAATCCACATGCCCACAACTCATGTACAGGATCTCCGTCTTCATGGGATTTAATTTTAGCCAACTCTTTCTCAACCATCCAGCCATGGCTTCAAAAGCATGCTCCAGGATATCCAGGGCCGTGCCAAGCCAGCCGCCCATCAACAGATATAACTGGGTGTCACCGGCATACTGGTGAAACCCAAGAGCAAAGCTTTGCACCAGCTGGGCAAGGGGGCACATATAAATGTTAAACAACAATGGGGAGAGTATTGACCCCTGTGGCACACCGCATACCAGCAGGTGGTGAGAGGACAATTTCTCCCCCAGCGCCACCCTCTGTCCCCGACCGTGGAGAAAAGAGACAAGCCACTGTAGTGCCATCCCCTGTATCCCCAGATCAGTAAGGCAGTGGGTCAAAAGCTCGTAGTTGACCATATCAAATGCTGCTAAAAGATCTAATAGTATCAGCAGTGCCGATCCACCTCTATCCAGGTGCCTGAGAAGAACGTCCGTGAGGGCGACCAGCAGTGACTCCGTCCTGTGTGCTGGGCAATACTCCGACTGGAAGAGATCCAGGGCCGAGGTATCCTTCAGGAAACTCTGCAGCTGTCTCTCCACTGCCTGCTCAATCACCTTCCCAGAAACAGGATTCAAAACCGGGTGGTAACTAACCTGGTCGGCGGGACCCAATGATGGTTTCTTTAGGAGAGTCCTCACCACTGACTCCTTTAATGCCCCATGAAAAAACCCAGAGCCCAAGGACAAGTTGATAATAACCTCCAAGGAATTCCATAGTCCATCGCTACTGGCTTTCACCAGCCACGACGGAAACGGGTCTAGGAGGCATGTGGTGGGCCTATCTGCAGAATCCTGTCCACCTCCTCCCCCAAGAGTGGGCTGAAATGAACGAATATCAGCCTGGAAGATGGTCAAGGAGGCCAGTGGTTTCAAACATTCTCTGACACTGAATGTTTGAAACCACTGGGCGTCTGGCAGAGAAGACCCAGGGTGGAGGACGTGAAAATAATTATGGAAATGCAGTCAGAGTTCAAAAGCACTAAAAACCCAGGTGTCGAATAGTGAAAAAATGAAAGTTGTTTAGGCTTGTGTGGGTCTTTCTAAATGTTCTGGCTTTCCGTCAAGGCAATTGACAAAGAACTAAAACTAATCTCTGTTGGTGGATACAAACCATTTTATCTCACATTAGATAGGACCCTCCAGATTAGGGAGGCCAGGTACACAACGTGGAACTTTCTGCATGCAAAGGTAGTAATGCTAGATGGATTCACAGCTGAGCTCTGAGGAGAACTGAGCTCAAACAGTCATTGTCGATGCCACTTCATCATGATAGAGGGAAGTCTTAATATGTTATGCATTGGGCATATCAGTACTGGAACAAAGCTGTGGTGGTCTGCTACCATCACCACTGAACAGCTGGTACACTGGGAAGGAGAGGCTCTGCCCTAATCATGATACATGAGGAAGGGGAATGGGGATTCTCTTCTGGATTGGATGTACAGTCCAAGCTGGAGAAGAATCATGTGTGCTGTAACATTCTTGTAAAAATATTAGCCCTGTGCAGATGACTCATATGTGCACTGATCCACTGTGCAGGGAGGGAAATGGGAATGAGCCCAATAGTTCCTCCTCTGCCTTTGCACTATTGCCGAGCATTGTAGGCCTCCCCCCTGCCCCACCTCCAAACAAAGCTGAGACATCTGCATGGTGCGAACATGCAGACGAAGTGCTTGTGTACATGCTAGACCAGTTTGGCTAGGGATCCTGACAATGTTTTGCCATCTTCAGGGCATGGAGCAGGGGTCACTAGGGGTGTGAGAGGAGGCAGCTGTGAATTTCCTGCATTGTGCAGGAGGTTGGACTAGATGACTCTGGAGGTGTCTTCCAGCCCTATGATTCTATGCCCCTCCACATGATCTACAACATTTGGAAAGCAGCATTGCTTATTAGGGGAGGGGGGTGGGCACTTCCTTCATGCATTTGCACCATGCAAACAACTCAGTGATGGTGTGGAGGAGGGGGACAGGGCTAATGCACTCATGCCCATTCTCCATCCTCATATAATTAGTCAATGCACAATGTTTCTATGAGCAATATATCTATTTTACCTCACACTGTTTTCCTACACAAAAACCATCAAGCTGCTTTTACCCCCACTGGGGAAAAATAATTGCACCTGTGTGTTTTCCCCAGCAAGTGTAAAAGCAATCTGGGGAGTGGCAATTTTTATTTAGGAAATTGTGTCGGGTCTGCATTCTATTTTAGATGTGTTGGGGGTGGGAACTATGGAACAATATGAAATATGGGCTTCTGCCCTAATATTGACACGAGTGCACTAAACTGCTTTCTACAGAATCAGACCAGTGGTCTGTAAATATTGTCTACTTTGATTGGAAGTGGCTCTCCAAAATCTCAAGCAGAGATCCTTTTAATTTCAGATGCTGGGGTTTGAACCTGAGATCTTCTACATGCAAAGCAGCCATGGTTCTCCATTAGATTGTAAATTGAAGCTTTCATATATTTTGCTATTTAATTATAACATAATAACATCTGATTATAAACTGCCCCTCAGGACAACTTAACGCCCACTCAGAGCTGTTTAAAACTATGTTATTATTATCCCCGCAACAAAACACCCTGTGAGGTGGGTGGGGCTGAGAGAGCTCCAGAGAACTGTGACTAGCCCAAGGTCACCCAGCTGGCTTCAAGCGGAGGAGTGGGGAATCAAACCCGGTTCTCCAGATTAGAGTCCCGCACTCTTAACCACTACTCCAAATTAGCACTCCTTTAACATAGATAGGAGTGTAAAGAAAATTTTATTTACACGTGAGCACCTGTGTGCTTCCTTCTATGCAAATCTAGAACCCCAGCATTCTAATGTGCAGAATGCAAAAATGTTTGGTCTGAATTGCCCTAAAAATTAGGTTTGAGATGTTAGAAATGAACCTGGGAGTTTTTGTTTTCATACCAGATTCTCTTTTGTCATGCTGGATTTTTCTTAGTAAAATCAATGATTTCCCCCTATTATTTCCACATTGATAGCATAAACATGGCATATGTATGGTGTTTATATGCCATATAAGTGGCATAAAAGAAACAACAACAACAAAAAAACACCATCTATGGCAGCAAGGAAAATGAGCTGGACTGGAACCAACAAAGGTGTAAAAAATATAAAAAATCAATAAAAAATGGCCATATCAGTTCAGACCTAGTAACAGTATGTATAAAGTCAATATAATAAAGTTTGAAAGCAACATCATGTAACCTCAAATGCTGTACATGGACCTTCCAGGCATCCTTTAACCTGAAAGGGCACCGATGTTTCTCTAGACAGAAATAAACATCTGAATTAAGGAACTTGTTTAGTGGAGCTCCCATCTAACTTGCCAAAAATGCAACTTAATAATCTGTACAACAGTGGTGCCTAAGAATGAAAAATCACATTCTCTGATGCTTGCCGAAGCTTCCAACAAGAACCACCTCAGGATTTAAAAGAGAGAAAGAGAATAAGGAGAGAGAGAACAAAAAATGTAATTGCTTGCCTATCAGCTCCACTATCATAATTACTTTCAAACTCTGACACGGGTTGAATCAGATGAACAACCAAATCAATTTCTGTAGTTGGCAATCAGTGCATTCTTAGCTCATAAATTAAAATGTCACTGCTAGAGTGAGTACAAAGTGATGCCTGCTTGGTGGTTTTCAAATACAGAGCAAACAACTCCTGTTTGCTTCTTTCCTCGGCTCTCACATGGCTCTTGCGGGAACAGGCCCTTGCACATTGTGTAGCACAAAAGGAGATGAGTGTGGAACGACAAGAGGGCAGTTCAGTGACTGTCACTGAGTGGCTGCCTCTACGTGGTATCTTTGTACCAGAGCAACCATTTTCAAAAGGACACATAGAGAGGGGGTGCAATCAGATGTCTCATAGGATCCTCTCTCCTGTGATGGCAGTATCCAAGGTGCTGAAAAAGAGGGCAGTCTTGTCCAGAGAGAAAATAAAGGCAAAGGGAGGCTATGGCGTTTTTAGTTTGGTTTGGTACTGCTGGCATACACTCTGTAATTGAAAAGGGGTAGCCAGGTTAGTCTGCTGCAGCAAAAAAGAAAGAAAAGTTCTCTATCACTTTAAAGACTATCAACATTCATTTCAAGATGAACTTCCCTGAGTCATATATGCGGGAAAGACATCATTTTGGGAAACTATACATTTCCCTCAAATTATTTCCTTTCCTCTTATCTAAAGAAATGTGCACTGAAGTTCATCTTGAAATAAATCTTATTTTTAAAGATGCCACTGGACTTTTGTTTTGATATACTCTTTAAGGTTCTAAGCTGAATTAAACTTTTTTACCCTTATATTCTACTGGCATAATGCCTGGCAAAACTGCCACCTTCCCTAGAGTTGCTCTAGCAAATCTCTGCCACTCTATTAGGCATTTTCCCCATTAGCTCTGAGCCATCTAAGACATAGAATTAAGGAATATGAACAACAGGACCATTGTCTATGAATTACGAGATACTTAGTTCTCCACTGTCCTGCTCCCTAGGCAACAGGCATGCAGATATTTCTGACTACGTGAGGAGAGATATATAGAACTATTATAAAAAGATAGAATGAGTAATATATATAGAGAATAAGTCAAATTGTTTGATATAAACGAATGTATGATCTATATGGTTTATGATATATAGAAATACCTGAAATTGAAAAATTGGGATAAATTGTTTATCTAAGATGGAAACAAAGGCTTACAGTTTGGGCATATAATGTTAAAAATAGTTAAGGATGTACTGCTTAGAATAATGGAGAATATATATTTGTTTTAGATAGAGGAAGCTAATAAAAGTAAGGGAAAGGGGACAAAGGGTTGGAAAGCTGTTGGAAGTCAACAAAAAGGGGGGGGGGAAGGGAGGGGGTTAGAGATGAAAAAATTGGGGAAAATTGAATGTAAATGTGGAAATAATGGATTCTAACCCAATAAAAATTTTTTCAAAAAAAAAAAAAACAGATATTTCTGCACCATTAACTCAAGATGGTGAGCCAGGACTTTGTGTATGCCTAGAGCTGTGGAATATGATATCATTTCTAAACCCAAAGCAAACCAAGTCCTCTGGGAGATTGCAGAGGACTTGAGTGTTGATGGCATCAGAGCAACAAGTGGATATCATATCATCACTGACTACAACTTCAGAAACAAGGCTTTCAGGTAGATAATAGTGTTGGTCTGCAATAGAGCAACAGGATTTGAGCGCAGTGGCTTCATAATCTTTCTTTCAAAGGATAAAGATCTACTTATACTGGTGTGGATCTGCCACAGAACATGCTTCCTCTTCCACTAAAACTTCAACTTACGCAAGATCAATGGTTTTCAATGGGATCACAGGATCCAAGCCTAAATCTCTACATCTAACTAGGTGGAATTAGTGGTTCAAACACTTTATCATCCCTGGCCAATCTGCCTGAATACTTACTCAAGCAGTTTTCAGCTGATCACAGAGCTGTGGACTGTGCCTCGAGAAGCATATTTACAAAGCACTGGATTTTTCTATTACCCTTTCCATAGTCAAAAGGCTCTGCTGTAAACTTACAGAAATCCCAGGGGCAAAAAGCTAGCTATATGTATTCACAGAGACAAAACACATGCATTATCACACAAACACACAGAAGTATGTACATGATTCACTTCAATCCAACTGGCAGCTGGTTAATATGATTTACAGCAAATCGTATTCAATACAGGTCTTTTCTATCCCTGGCAGCTGATTACTCTGTTCTGGAAAGTGAAATTTCACTCTGAGTGGAGTGACTGTCTCTTTATCTAATAAATGAGGGTAATTTGACCTGATATGATGGGGCTAACCAAGTGAACAAAAGGTCTTATGTATAATGTGTATTAATGAATTGTCTACACTCTGCATCACCAGAAGCTCTGGGAGTGGATTCTATTTAGGTGAACTCTCACAGGAAATGAGATGAGCCAATGCTAACTTCAGTGTGGACTTTGGAGAAAGATGTGGAAAGGACCTAAAGTTGAGGAGAACAAGCATGCTGGGATGAGGGAAGGGGCCACTGCTAAGGGCCAAACTAGTCAGCTTATTTTTAAAGAGTTGGATCCAAGTTCCCCAGACCCATGTCTCATGGAACCAACTTGAGTTCCCATAGCCACATAGCAATAGTGGGGAATGGCTGTTTAAAAAGATAAAGGAAAGCCCATTTGGGCTTGGAACCCCACCATGGGGGGAGGAAGAACTCCTGCCTTCCCTCTTGAACTGTTTTCCTGTGCAAAAGCAGCACAGAGGGAGTTACTTCCCCTTTTCTGCTGCTCCACATTGAGTGTTTACTTCACATGGAACAGCAAAGATGGTGAAATAACTGTGTTATTTTTATGTGTTTATGTTTAAGCATAAGCATAAGCATTGGCCCTAAGGCTGAAGTTGTCCCATGGGACATGGTAGATCCTAACTTCCTAACAAAGAGAACATCTCACTCTCATCCGACTGAGGGCCAAGCTACACACGACGAATGACACTTGAACGGCAAGTGTATTTCTCCCTGTTCACTTGCCCTCCACTCAATCCACTTGCCGTTCAAGTGTCATTCGTCATGTGTAGCTTGGCCCTGAGAAGCAGCTCTTCAAGCTAAGAGGTAGATTCTCTCCTGCACTACACTGGTCACTAGACACTAGATTCTCAAGGGATTAGTAGGGTCCAGTTGAACAAGGCCAATCCAAAATCTTGCAAATGATATATTGCTGAGAAAAGATAGCTAAAACTCCCTGATTGGAGCAGTGGTTTAAACACATGGAAAATCTGACTGACATTAGAGGAGTCTTTCTACCTATTCTCTCCTGCCTCTAGAAAAATCTCCAACCCTGGTGCATTCTTTTCTTCCAGGGCTCTGCTGTGATCTAGATTGTGGCAGCCAAGGGCTCACACAATTACAATTAAGTCTATGATGGAAGGGAAGCAGCATGGAATCCTAAAATTCATCAAAAATGGATGAAAAATGGGAAGAATCTGATCTTTTACCAAGTGGGCAAGAAAAACAAGCAAGGCTCAAACTAGATTTGACTTTGGCTGGGGTCCACCCAAACTAACTTGCTTTACCACAGCCACGCAGCTGCTGTGGGGAGCTTACTTCTCCAAGCAATGAAAAGCCTGATTTGAAACATGCCTGGTAAGTGATACTTTTTCTCATTGTAGGGCTGTACATGCAGCAATCACTGTACAATACAATCCCACACTGAAGCAAATAACCCCCCTCCCAGGCTGGTTCACTCAGGAAAAGAGCACAAGTCACTAAGAACCACAACCCCATTCAGTAAAAAGATGAGATGTCATTTGAGCTACCCAGACGGGATAAAATAATGCATTTTTTTTAAAAATCATGCTGCCATCTTAGATTTCTGAGGAAACATAAGAATCTCAGCTGAGGGCTGCCTGGGTGACACAAAATGTCCAACATCACTATTTAAACCCAGTGAAAAAATGGGACAATTCCTGCCTGCAGTTTCAATTTCCCTCTCCTTATTATTCATGATAATATTTAAAAAGTAATTATTGCTCTTGATGATTAATTTTTTTCTCCCTTTCACAAAGTGACTGGTTTTCCTTTTGAAGTCCGCTTCACCCTCAAGGGAAAATCCACTTCTCAGCAGTTTCCAACCCCCGCCCCCATCTGCCTCACTAGTAAAACAAAACAGGATGGAACAGCAGTAAGATGGAAGATTGCAAAACAGTGCAGGAGAAAGGGAGACAGAGAAAGAAAAGGTACAATTTCAGTAAGGCTTTTGATAAGGTTCCACATATTATCCTTGTTGACAAGTTGGTAAAATGTGGTTTGGATCCTATTAGGTGGATCTGTAATTGGTTGACAGATTGCACCCAAAGAGTACTTGTTAATGGTTTCTTGTTCTCTTGGAGAAGAGTGACAATTGGAGTGCCTCAGGGATCGGTCCTGGGACTTGTTCTGTTCAATATTTTTATAAAAGATTTGGATGAAGGAATAGAAGGAATGCTTATTAAATTTGCAGGTGATACTAAATTGGGAGGGGTAGCAAATATGGTAGAAGACAGAGTCAGGATATAGGATGATCGTGGCAGGCTGGACAACTGGGGTAAAACAAAATGAATTTCGACAGGGATAAATGTAAAATTCTGCATTCAGGTAGGAAAAATTAAATACATAATTATAGGATGGGGGAGACTTATTTTGGCAGTAGTATGGATCTAGGGGTCTTAGTAGACCATACACTGAGTCAGCAGTGTGAGGTGATAGCTAAAAAGGCAAATGCAATTTTAGGCTGTATCAACAGAAGAATAGTATCCAGATCATGCAAAGTGATGGTATCTCTCTACTCTGCTCTAGTTAGACATCACCTAGAGTATTGTGTTCAGTTTTGGGCACCACAACTAAAGAAGGATATAAGCTGCAGCAAGTCCAGAGGAGGGCAACAAAGATGGTGAGAGGTCTGGAGACCAAGTCCTATGATGAAAGGTTGAAGGAGCTCGGTATGTTTAGGAGAGGAGAGGAGACGACTGAGAGGTGATATGATAACCATCTTCAAATGCTTGAAGGGCTGTCATATAGAGGATGGTGCAGACTGCAGAGTTGTTTCCATTGCCCCAGAAGGTCGGACCAGAACCAATGGGTTGAAATTAAATCAAAGAGTTTTCAGCTAAACATTAGGAAGAACCTCCTGTCAGTTAGAACGGTTCCTCAGTGGAACAGGCTTCCTTGGGAGAAGGTGGGATCTCCTGCTTTGGAGGTTTTTAAGCAGTGGCTAGATGGCCATTTGACAGCAATGCTGATTCTGTGAACCTAGGAAGATCATGAGAGAGACGGCAAGAAGGTTACATCAGTGCTTAGTTCTTGTGGCCCCTTCTTATATGCTCAGGGTAATGCCAATTGCCACTGTGGAGTCAGGTAGCAATTTTCTCCAGGCCAGTTGGCTAGGGATCCTGACAGTGTTTTGCCATCTTTTGAGCATGGAGCAAGGGTCACTGGGTGTGTGGGGGGAAGGGGAGGTAGTTGTGAATTTCCTGCTGGGGTTGGACTAGAAGACTCTGGTGGTCTCTTCCAGTTGTATGATTCTAGGATTCCATGATAGTATTCAAAAAAAGTCTTTTGGAAATTAATAAAAAGAAAGCAGGGGAAATTTCTTTTTCTCATCTCTCTCCCCCTCTATCTTTTTACTATACTGAACTCATACTCATACTTATTAGTATGACAGGGCGGATTAAACCAGGGATGTCCTTGTTCAGATGTGTTTAGGAGCCAAAGACTCTCTTTCTATGTTGAAGCTGTGGGTGGGCACACCCCCTTCTGACATGCATCTTATTTAGCATGGAAGGCCGTACCCACATAGAGCCCCTTTCATGAAGGTTTTGGAGGGGATTGCTTGACTCAAACTTCTGTTGATACCAGTAGTTCAGTGGAACCTCTTCATTGTGTGTTACAACTGTGGAGGAGGGGGCATTGTCCTCTTATTCCTCCACCACTGAAACAGTGTTTTTGGCCCAGGATTGGTTGTCAATCTCCAGGTGGTGCCTGGAGATCTTCTGGAATTACAATAGCTCTACTGATGACAGAAATCAGTTCCCCTGGAGAAAATGCCTGCTTTGGAGAGTGGAGTCCATGGCATTATGCCCTGCTGAGGTCCTCTCCAGGCTCCAACCCGCAATCTCCAAGAATTTTTCAACCTAGACTTGACAACCCTATGTAAGTGTCTGGTAGTGGAATCTTTTGCAGAGTTATTCCTGTCTTACCTCACTGATTTAGATTGGACAGATGTGTGCCCTTGCATATGCATTCTCTGTGGTGGCCCCCATCTTATGGGATGGTCTGCCTGAAGAGGTCAGGAAAGGTATGTCTCCTGGCTTTCCACAAACTATGCAAAACTGAAGACCTTTTTAAAGCAGATCATACGACTGTGCTGTAAGGAAATGGTTTGGAGAGATACATTTGTAAAGGGATAGGGACTGTTGACTATGCTACTGTGTACTTAGGGTTGCCAGGTTCCCATAGGCTCCCAGCAGGAGGGGGCGGCCCCAATACTCATCTGTTGTATGGTCTTCTGGAAGTGATGTCATTGTGCTAGCTGTAGGAGCACTTCCACATTTTGCGCAGGGCTAATTCTTTTAGAAGTGGCCTGTTTGGGGCCAAAACTGGCCCCTTCCAAAGTGCTGGAGTGCTCCAAGAGCCAGCACAATGATGTCACTTCAGGAAGTGACATTGTCGCAGCATGCTGGGAGCTCGCCCACCACGCGCTTGCCCAGGCTGCCTGCTAGTTGGGAAGCTTGCAACTAACTGGGTACTGGGACAAATCGCCAGGAGTTTGCTCACCACTGGTGGGCATCTGGGAACCCTATGTGTACTATCTGTTGTAAGTATGCTCCTACTGGATAGTTTCTCCACATCATTGACTATGTCGTGTCAATTTGTTTGTTTTGTTTTAGTATCGTTTCATCTCTGTATAGGATTTCTTCTTGTTCTCAAATTTCTGCAATCCTTACCATATTGTGTTATTTATTGGATGTCCCATCTGTTGATCATATTATATAAACTGTGAAAGTTGCCTTGAGTCTTAGTGAGAAAGATGGACTATAATTAAATAATAATATGTATTACACATGCATCATGTTAGTATTACATTAGTAAATCTGAAACTTAATTCTGGATTCGCATTATGACATTTCTAAGAAGAGATCAATTGTCAAAAGCCCAGAGCAAAGAGGGAGGGCCAATTTCTATATTCTCAGGAGCCACTCATTTGTCTACAGAGAGTGGTGATGGTGGGGTAGGGCATATATTTGCTGGATGAGCCAATAGGTGATTCAGTTCTGTAACAAAGTCAACACCTTCCTCTTCACAGTTATGGATTTCATAGAATACCTATGAAATCCCAATGAAGATGTGTCATCAAAGTGTGACCTGTTGCTGCCTCTTTGGAAAACAAATTTCTTTTCTTTATTAGTAAAATACAGTACCAATTTCTTTAACCATACATTGATGAACATGTGATAATATGTAGCTCTTTTATACCCAGTCAGACCTCTAGTTCAGTACTGTCTACTCAGATTGGGAGTGGCTCACCGGGTGTAGCAGAGCAAGGTCTTTCTTAACATTCCTTACAGATGATCCTTTAAGTAGGGATTTTGGAGACTGAATCTTCTGCACATTAAGCCACTAAGACCCATCCTTTTGTTTGAGATGCCAGATAAAATGCTTCAAGGGCTAAATCTGGGCTGCAGCTGGCAATTCTTGATGCATTTTCTAATGGTGCAGAATCACGTAATGTTGTGCCAGAAGGCACGGCTGCTTCTCTGAATGTGTTCCCTCAAACAAAAAAACTTCGCAATATGAGTTCCTAAGGGACTTACAATGAAACAAATACAATTCTCACCCTGGCTGTTATGGAACATAATTATTCTGTCCATAGGACCCCTCAAATGCGAGCATGACAAATAGGAAGAAAAAAATCAGTTGACTTTCACTGTAACCTGAAGATCTATTTTTACAGCAAGCCAATCTAGGATGGAAAAGGTAGTGGAGAATTCACCTCCATCCTCGGAGCAGGCAGGGAGGGGGGTGCTACAGGGAGGGACAAACTCTTGACACCTGTTTTTGCTTTCCCCCCAAGCAGATTTTCAAGTAAAATAAAACTCTCTTAGCCACAGTGTTCTCGGATCTTTTTTGTTCTGCGGATCATTGGCAGGTTTCTTCACCTGTTGCTGTTTGAAACACACACACTGCTTTTGAAGTGAATAAAATGAATTTTTTCCCCTCCCTGGTGCTAGACCATTTGCATAATTATAAAGAGGGTTCATGGAAGAGAGTCAATCAGATAATTCCCCCATGCAAATTAATGATCTTTCAATTAACATGGCAGCTTGTGTGTGAAAACCATGCTAATGCGGCAGCGGATATTCCCAGTGGCTCTTCGGCAAGACAGCATGGAGGCTAACTCATGACTTCCTCACTCTTCAGTGCGGTACTGTGGGTTTTGATATTTGGGAAAGGGAAATTAATGAAGTAGAGGGGAAGGAAAGGCTTGCTGCCCCATCCTGTTACTAAAGCTGACGCTGCACTTGCCCTCCTGCACTGCTCCGTTGTTCTTTTTCGGCATTCATGCATTCACATTTATTTATTTATATTCTACTTTTTGTCTCAACGGGAACCCAAAGCAGCTTACAATATCGTTCTCTCCTCCTCCATTTTATCCTCATAAATAACTGTGAGATAGGTTGGACTGAGGGTCACCAAGCGAGTTTCCGTGATAGCATGGAGATTTGTACTCTATCCACTACGTCACACTGACTCCCATTCAACTGCATGCAGAAATGAACATATGGACACCGGTACTTTATACTGAGTCTGACCTTTTGTCTATCAAGGTCTGTATTGTTTACTCTGACTGGCACCTGATTCTTCGAGCTGCAGATGCTGGGGATTGAACCTGGAACCTTCTGCATGCAAAGCATATGCTTCGCTATTGGATGGCAACAGAGGATCGGCACACAAGTAGACATTGCATCATTGAAACCATTCTTTTTCTGGATTTTCCTGTCCACACAAGAGGTGGTTCTGTTGTCACTGTGAGGCTGCACCCCCCCCCAGCAACAGTAATCCTCCATGAGTTAAAAAAAAAAAAAGCCAATTGCACTATTACTTCATCATGACTCCCTCACCTCCACGCTGCTATTAAGCAGCAAATCTACAAATACACTAATTCCCAAAACACAATCCTCTCTCATCTGGCACCCAAGTTTCACTTAATTAGAGACTCTAGCTCATTGTCTGAAATTCAAAAATTCTTCTCAGGAACCAATTACCAAGAAATTGTGCTGATTTTAAATGTCATTATTAAGCCAATGGATTTTTCTTTAGAAGGTATCTGCAGTAGTTGTTTTCACACTGTTCAAAGCTAACAAGCAGCAAGCCATGAAGTTACAACAAACCGGAAGGGTACAAAGCGGTACAAAGAATATCTAAACCACATACTTTGTGCTCTTATTCCACAACAGGAGGGTTGAAATGCAACAATGGGACTGCAGCAGGGAAAGAAAGAGAACGGTGGGTTGTTATTGATGTTGTCGGACCCACTGATATTACTGGGTGGATGAATGATAGCAGTTGTGCCACAACTGACTGATATGAACATTAAGAAATTCCTGAGCCAAAAATACATATGAAAATTGTAGTTAACATGATGTTCTAGAAGGGTAACACAAATCTGAGATTCCTGAGAATTGTGAACCTCTCCCACCCCACTGCCTGAAAAATCCCTTTTTTTCATGTCTGGATGCTTACTCCCATCCCACACAAGCCAGGTGCAGGGCCTGACAAAGTGGCAAGTGTCTTTGCAAGTGTAATGGCAGGCATACTCCTTGATCAGGGGCCCACAGGACTGGATTCCTGGTCTTCTTCTTCTTGCTCTTCTTCCTCTTCACATTTTAAATTCTGCTCTTGACAAAGAGATGCCATGCCCGCAAGCCACCAACACGGCATAAGTAGTCAGTGTTTCATTTTAGCAGCTATCATGGCACTGACTTTTTTGCTTCTTCAGTGGAGATGAGAAACGACTAACAGAGCAAACTAAATATTCCTCTATATGCTTATCTGGAAATAAGTCCCATTGAACCCACTGGAACTTAATTCTCATTTAACAGATACAGAAAGAGGCTGCATGGGAATTTTAAAAATGCACCCCAGTCCTCTTGTTCCATTAGGGGAGACCTTTACAGACAGCATTTGAATATTATCCTTCAGTGGTGCCATGCATTTATAACTGGTGAGACTCCTGTCCTGAGCCGAATCCTGACCTAAATCACATGGTTGTTGGATGAGGGGAGAATGATGGGTTGGATCCACCAGGGCATTTCCCTAGTTGGAAGGATTTCTGCCCATGAAGCTTGATTTCTTCACCTCTTCCCGCCTGCTTGTGCAACTCAAAATGTCTCCTGAAATGCTGATCCTGGGTTTCACTTGGGTACTTGGGGCTGCAGTAGGAGGAAGAAGGTAAGAACGTCATGCTTCAAAGGCAGAAATCCTTTCATCCACAGAAGTGCTCCTGTAAATCCAAGCCTTGAGCAACTTGGAGAAAATGCAACATAAAATAGGGGATTGACAGCTATTCTGTCTCCAGCATAGTTTGAGACTCCACATTCAGTTCAGAGTCTGGGAAAGATCAGCTTGTGAATTTGGGGGTGGGCACAAACAGTTATTCTTGTCATTCACCTGAATGGAGATAGTTTCCACAAGCATTTCAAAGCACCCCTTTGGCTTGGGGTGAGATTGTGCAATTCGTTTATCACAAAATAAATATTCCATGCTCGTATTAAACATCTTACAAGAGATCTGGGACTGACCCAATGCGTGCTAAATTATTCCTACAAATGGAGAAATTTTGTGAGCGCCTTGTGTGGGATTGTTTTTAATAATCTCTATAGATGTAGCTGGGCATTCACAATGTACTGTTGCTTTTGTAATTACTATTAATTCTATACAGAGGCGTTATTATAAAGCATTAAAGCAAAGCAAATTTTCCTTCAGACTTCCTCAGCACATTTTAGTTTTAACCAAGTAATTACTTGAATCAAAACCATTTATCAATTTAAGCAACTCATTGCATGAAATATATCTGAAACTTCATATTCTTTCTCTCTTTTTAAATAGAAGCACATAATAAACTCATTGTTTAATTAGCAATCAGTGTGTCATTCAGAAAGTAATTATTTTATCTGAAACAAGTTCCAAGACTAACAGTGAAATCCTAAACAGAGTTACTCCAATCTAAGCCCACTGAGATCAACGGGCTTAGACTAGAGTAACTCTGCTTAGGATTTCACTGGAAGGCTAACATAATCATGTTTATTATATGCTGGTTCTTTGTACTTTTCATAGAATAATAGCCAAAGCTAAATCCTGGGAAATCATTAGGTATTCTACATCTTGGGTTTTGCTAATGGATATCATAAGAAAAGGACTTGATAAGAAGTCACAGTAGAGGGGACTTCTGGATTTATTTAAGCAGCATCAGATGTTGGTTGAAGGTGGTACATTTGTGCTCCTGAGTGCATATTTGCTTGCATTTGAATAATATTTTAAACATATTATTATTTATTTTGTTTGTTTACAGGTTAGTAATAAGAAATAAAGCAAATGCCACCCAGATTCAGGTTGGTCTAAGTTCAACTAAGCTAGGTCTGGCTGGCTTTAATCATAATCATTTGTGGTAGGAGTGCCACCACTGATCAGTTCTTTAAGACTCAGGTGTTTCTTCCAGACTGGCCCTGACTGGGAAAGAAATACTGGGTGAACTAGGTGCATCAGGGAGTAAAGTTTAGTTCTACTTGTTAACACTCTCCACCATTTAATAACAGTTTCTTCCTTACCATCCCTTCTTTATTTGCATATGAAAGGAAGGGCTGTCCAGAGGGCTGCTTTTGTAACAGACATTCAAGACATGTCAGATCTACTCCACCCAACCATTAGTTTCTTGCATCTCTTCTGGCTTGGCCCTTGTCTGTCTGTCTCTGCATTAGTGATTGCCATGCACACACATTCAGGCAACATGGCTGATTCTACCTGTTGCTGGGTAGAGGGCAGTTAGTTTGGCATTGACTTCCATCCCTTAAATTTGTGTCATTATTTGCCTGTCTGTTAGTATGTGCAAGCAAAACATTTCCCTCTGCCTGGTTATGGACTTATCATGCTTATTGCTGGGTGTGGGAGGGCAACATCTGTCCATCCGTTTGTCCATCCTAGTTGAGGTATCTTACTAGTAAAATGATGTCATCAAATCTCAAAAATGTCATAAATTAACAATATAAAAACAAAACAAACCATTAGAATCAAGCCATAAAACTACTACCAAGCATGCTAAAAATATCCTCCCTGGACTGCCTGACTATATGTCTGTGTATGTCATCAGCTGCCATCCATGCCAATTCCTAATGTCACTCTGAATGTGCTTTGCAGACTGTTAGGGGATCAGAGCAGGCAGCACAGAGGTTACTGTTTGGCCATCCGATATCAGGTATAAGAGATGAGGCACGCCAAGCAAGGAATCCTGAAGTGTTTGCTTAAATTCTACAGAGTCACAGTAGTTGAGCAGTAGAGTGATTCCTAAAACAGCAGTGAAGACTAGGGTTGCCAGCCTCCAGGTGGTGGCTGGAGATCTCCCGGAATTACAACTGACCTCCAGGTGACAGAGATCAGTTCACCTGGAGAAAATGGCTGCTTTGGAGGGTGAACTCTATGGCATTATACCCCACTGAGGACCCTCCCCTCCCCAAAACCCTGCCCTCTCCAGGCTCCCCCCCCCCATCTCCAGGAATTTCCCAGCCTGGACCTGGCAACCCTAGTGTAGACTCAATTCCATTCTAACTGGGAAATCATTGGGTTGTGAACCTCCTCTATCATGTAAGGAGCCCGGGTAGTAACAATACAGACAACTGCTGATCTACAGTCTGGGATTACTGGGACAGGAATTGCAAACCATAAGTATAGGAGGACACCCAAACTAATCTGGGTGTTTGTTTATGTGTTTGCCATTGTTTGTTTCCAGCTTTAATGCAGATGCAGTTAATTTGAAGTCAATAAATAGCTCTTGGAAGAAAACTAATTTGTGCGCAGCTGCAGTCAATCAGTGTGCTGAGGAACGCGCACCAGACCTGAACACCCGGCTTGAACAGATGGCTTTACCGTAGCTGCTGGAGCTCAGGCCAGCCTTCCTATGAAGGTTAAGTTGGAGCACTGAACCAGGGGGATTTCACCTCACACATGGTCTGTGACTCAGATCCAGAAAGTGAGAATGCTGCAGGGTTTTTTTTTTCACCTGCTAGCTTCCTGAGGCTTATGGCAGCTATTCAAGAAATGCCTTAATAGGCATCAGAGGGAGGGGTACCAAATGAGCAAGTGAGGAGTAGTTGTTTAAAACGTCTAACAATAAACTCAGTTCATAATTTGCCACTGTCAGGAAATCATCTTTTTGTTTGGGACGATGTTTCAAATATTATCTGGCCCACATGTGAACTTGAGAGCTTGCACACAATTTTGTGCCACTATAACTGGTCCCAATAAAAGGTATTATGTTAATTTGCGGGGGGCGGTTGGATTTTGATCTTTGGACCAGTACAGCTGTAAATAACCTTTGGCAAATATAAGGGAATGTGTTTATTTACTGAGATATTTATACCCCATTTTTTTCTCTCCGTAGGGAACCAAAACAGCTTCCAACACCATTTCCCCCTTATCTATTTTATCTATTTTATCTCTAAAAACAACAACCTTCTGAAGTTAGACTGAGAAAGAGTGATTTTGTTCTTGTCACATAAAGTTGAGTAGTAATATCAATATTTCATATGACATCACAAATTAAATTTGCTCTGTGGCCACTATGCTCAATCACTCCTCCTTTTTGACTGCAATTTATTTGCCATTTGTGATCAGGACTCTTGAGCATTGAAAACAAAATGCTTTTCAGATGTTTAAAATTGGATTGAAAATACAAAGTTGGAATATTTAAAGGGAATTGATTGTAATGGATAATAATTTGATTTCTAATCCAATAATTTTTTTTAAAGAAAATACAAAGTTCATTCATGTTTCCACATTGCCTGCCCCAGCCCCAGCCCCCATCCATCAAATTTGTTACATGTTTTTTAAAAATCAGGGAATTTCAAAATCCTGCTTCATACTCTAATCAGGGATGCTTGATCATCCACTAGTCTGGCTTGTGCCCTGCTTGCTGGTCATAACCAGGGAGCTGATCATTTGCCAAGCTTTTCAGATGTGTCTGAACAAATTCACACATGTCCTTTCTGTGATTAGATTTGCTTTCTCACATGATTAGATTGCATTCTTGCAACTTCCTCCCTCCCCCATCTGTTGATATCACTAGTTCCAATTTTTATATGGCACAGAATTAAAGGGGGAGGATCTGAACATTTTTTAGTTGAGTCTTACTATTACAAGGTTTTTCTCTTTACTACATGTCAAAAATATGAGATTTTATGTTTTGATAGTGCTGGGATTGGGTGGGGGAAATCTAGATGGCTTGTCTTTCTCATCTAGCCCTGCCAAATTTTGCTTTTCTGAATTGGATCTACCATAGGAGTTCTGTGCATAGTGGGGGAAATTTTGCCAATCTCCCCCTCCTGCTGCAGAATTCTGACTCCACCTTATGTTGTTCCTGGGGGTACCCTGTACCCTAGGAGCAGTATTTCGGGGGGGGGTGTATTTGGGGCTGCAGCAGGAGTGGGGACGGAGGTAAGGAAATCATGCTGTTCTGACACAAATTCCCTCTATCTGTAGAAATCTCCTGATCATTCATGGGGGGGGGCATTCTTTGAGCAAACTACACCAAAATTACAGTGAAGAGAGGGCTGGCTTTTTTCTCAAGACTCCTTAATTTTAAGGAAAACTGAGTCAAGGAGTCTGATTCTACAGCCCCCTGAACAAGGTTGCCCTAAGCCACTCTCGTTGTTTCCTATACAGGGAAAATCCAGTGCTTTCTCCAGGGCAGAGAAACCAACCCAAACACACAAAGTGCAACCAGTATCCCAAGAGGAAGCAACCAAACCCAACAGAACCAGGGAATCTAAGCACCTGGCAACAGAAGGAAGGCAAGGAAGTCCTGTACTTGCTGGCAGCTGAAAATCTATGAGAGAATCATCATGATCAGACAGACAGAGCTCTCTCTCTCTCTAACCTGCTACCTGTGAGTCGCCTCCTTTCCCTCACCCTCTTGCCTGTTCCCCAAACCTCCAAAAAGCTGGGATAAAGGTTGCTGCAAGAGGCTGCCAGCATGGCTTATCACGGATTGCCCCTCATCCTTGTAACTTAATTAACCTCCCACCCAACTCACTTTTTTCCTTATAAAACATATTATAAACATACACAAGCTTACGGTTCAGACAGTGCCTTATGATGTGTCTGAAGCTACAAATGGTGAACAAAATTCTTTGTTCTGATCTTCTAGAAGCCCATACTGATTTTTTAAACTGGGTGTCAGCTTCAGTAGTCTTACTAGGGTTGGGTTGGGAAATTCCTGAAGATTTTGGAAGTGGAGCCTGGGGAGGGTGAGGTTTGGGAACGGTGGGGGGGGGGGGTGGACCTCAGTGGTATATAATGCCATAGAGTCTACCTTCCAAACCAGCCATTTTTATCCAGGGGAACTGATCTCCATGGCCTGGAGATGAGTTGTAATTCTGGGAGATCTTCAGCCACCACCTGGAGGCTGGTGAACCTAAGTCTTACAGTGCAATCCTAAGAAAATTTCCTTGGGAATAAATCTCATTGAACAGGCTTCCATTGAATAGGATTTCAAGCTGACCTGCTTAGTATTGCAGTGTTATGCAGTTTAATAGAATGGGAGGTGTTAGAATCTGAGTAAGAGACAGTTCATTTGATTTTTAAAAACATGGCTAATACTAGGTAGAACTTTTCATGAGTCATGCAACTGGCCTCAGATAGGGTGGCTTTCTCCACTGTTAGCATGGACTGTGGCTATGCCCCAGACACCTTCCTTTTCTCTTTTTTTTTCTTTTTACAGAATAAATGATGTGCTGACTGACTGGGTTTAGCAACATGTCCAAGTTCTAAACAAACACTACAGTGAGCTACTAGGAAGGAACTGTCATATTGGCTGGTTGATTCAAATTGTGTTTCTGCTTCACTGGTTATAGCTTACCTTAATAGCTGACCATAGGGCTATTCCAGGAGATGAGTTTTAGTACATTCTTTTTGTGGCACCCTATAGTTATAATGATCAGAGGGTGCAACTCTATTTTATTAATTAATGTATGAAAGCTTTATTATGAGGCAGATTCTGCTTCAATGTAGAGGGCTGGACAGATGACTTTTAATCAATTAAAATATTTAATCAAAAGTAGTGGGGGGGACAGCCCACATTTATTCTGCAATAAACATTATACCCTTTAAAAAGATGAGCAACAGCTGGAGAGTGTAGGAGTGGGGAATACATAAAATTGGAAAGGTTCTTTCAGACATGCATTTTTATTAATCCCACCTGCCCCTTTCTTTAGTTTTTATTAGATGACTAATGTCTTGTGGGTGTCATTGCTGGAGTGAATCTTGAATGAAACAGGGCAGGGACTATACAAATGACACAGTCATTATCGTCTGATTAGTTGAACTGTAGAAATAAGGGTCTGTTCTTGCAAGTGCCATTTTGGTAAGGCTGATAGCTCCTAGTAAATGCTTGGGAGAGCATTTACACTAAAGATCCCAGCAGTAACACTAGTCTCTGATGTAACTTCATGGATATGAATGGTTGAGTGCAATGCGGATCCCTTTCCCTATCCCAGATTAGCGCTTGACTATATCTGCCCTACCCCGCCCCCTGATGGAGGGAGGATGGAGGGAGTGCTCTTCGAGGATACCTGGATACTGTGGTTGGGGCCAGCTGGTGCCTCTCTAAACCTCTGACAACCTATGAGAATGCTTAGAAGATGGTTGTTTACTGGGTGAGCTACTTTTGGAAATAGTGCTGAGGAGGAATGAAACTTTCCCTTCCCCAGCATCATGGCCCTGTTCCAAACATGGACTGGGACCTGCATACCTACAGGACAGCCTCTTCCATTATGCCCCCGTAAGGCCTTGTGCTCAGTGGATAAGCAGGTCTTAGTGGTCCCCAGCCAGAGGGACATTCGGCTGGCCTTTACTAGGGCCAGGGCCTTTTCTGTCCTGGCCCCGGCCTGGGGGAATGCACTCCCAATGGAGATCTGGGCCCTGTGGGACCTTCTGCCGGGCCTGCAAGATGGAGATATTCCGCCAGGCCTTATGTTGAGAGTCAGCAAGTTGTCCCCTTCCCTGACCACCATGCCCCATCTGCAACTGCCCGGGGCCTATATCATGGCTGCGCCCGTGATTTTATAGCAATTTTACAGTAGCCTGGTACTGTTTAGAGCTGCCTGGATTTTAGCTGTCATATCAGTTTTATATTTCTTATGATGTTTTAATTGTATATACTCTGTTGTAAGCTGCCCTGAGCCTGCTTATGGGAAGAGCAGGGTATAAGCCGAATAAAACAAACAAACAAACAAACAAATAAGAGTCAGCAGTGTGATGTGGTAGCTAAAAAGACAAATGTGATTTTAGGCTGTATCAACAGAAGTATAGTGTCCAGATCACGTGAAGTGATGGTATCACTCTACTCTGCTCTGGTTAGACCTCACCTAGAGTATTGTGTTCAGTTTTGGGCACCACAACTAAATAAGGATACAGACAAGCTGGAGCAAGTCCAGAGGAGGGCAACAAAGATGGTGAGAGGTCTGGAGACCAAGTCCTATGAGGAAAGATTGAAGGAGCTCGGTATGTTTAGCCTGGAGAGGAGACAACTGAGAGGTGATATGATAACCATCTCCAAGTACTTTAAGGGCTGTCATAAAGAGGACGGTGCAAAGTCGTTTTCCGTTGCCCCAAAAGGTCGGATCAGAACCAATGGGTTAAATCAAAAGGAGTTTTTGTCTAAACATTAAGAAGAACTTCCTGACAGGTAGAGCGATCCCTCAGTGGAACAGGCCTCCTTGGGAGGTGGTGGGCTCTCCTTCTTTGGAGGTTTTTAAGCAGAGACTTTAACCTAGGCAGATCAGGAGAGGGAGGACTGGAAGGATTATATCAGTGCTTAGTTCTTGTGGCCCCTTCTTACATGCCCAGGAGAAGGCCAATCACCACCTTGGGGTCAGGTAGCAATTTTCACCAGGCCAGTTTGGCTAGGGATCCTGATGGTGTTTTGCCATCTTCTGGGCATGGAGTAAGGGTCACTGGGCGAGTGTGGAGGGGGGATGTATTTGTGAATTTCCTGCATTGTGCAGGGGGTTGGACTAGATGACCTCATAGTCCCTTCCAATCCTATGATTCTACGAAACAAACAAACTAGGCTGTTCTCTAGTTTCCTTCTGGAGCTCAGTTACGCTTGTGGGCGTCCAAATGTAGATCTCCAGCATCACATATGGCTTGGCCAGTAGAGTCTACCAAGTACACAAATGCAACTCAGAGTGTCCTGTAGAGGGCTGTATGCAAGCCTAATTGAGCCAAATAAGAATTTTGCATGAAATGTTTTCCTAATGGCTGCAGTTTTTAAAAGGAAATGTGAATGAAAAGAGTCCTGCACATGACAATACAGTGACTTAATGGTTCTTTCACACATTTCATGATAACAAACCCAAACTTGCCATCAAGTGGACATTCAACAGGGAGTGACCAGTCTAGGCTGCCTGAAAAATACACATATTTTAGATCCAGAGGAGTTAGCCGTGTTAGTCTGTAGTAGCAAAATCAAAAAGAGTCCAGTAACACCTTTAAGACTAACCAATTTTATTGTAGCATAAGCTTTCGAGAATCAAGTTCTCTTCGTCAGATGCCTGATCAAAACTGGGCAGATATAGAAGAGGAGGGGAGAAGAGAGAGAGAGAGGAAAGAAGGGGACATATATCAAGGGGACAGAATGTAATTAGCGTGGAGGCAATCAAAACATTCCTTTGCTTGGAAATGTAAACATCTCCTTTTGGTGTGCAGTCAGTTTGCCATATTAGTTTGTAGCAGTGAAAGTATCCAATTCCTATGTAGTATAAGCCTTCGATAACCACAGCTCTCCCTGCCAGCTGCATCTGACAAAGAGAACTGTGGTCCCCGAAAGCCCACACCAGGCGTCACTGGGCTCTATGCAAAAGCCTCTATGCAAAAGAATAAATGGACACAAATCTGACATTAGAAATGGAAACGTCCAAAAACCAGTGGGAGAACACTTCAATCTACCAGGACGTTCCACCAAAGACTTAAAGGTCGCTGTGGTTCAATAGAAACCTTTCAAAAACAAAATCCAACGGGAGGCTGCTGAATTGGAATTCATATGCAAATTTGACTCTGTCAAGCTGGGACTGAATAGAGACTATGAATGGTTATCACATTATCACAGGTAACAGATTCTCTTTACAGAGGCGTGATCTGGGGGAGCCCAGTGACGCCTGGTGTGGGCTTTCGGGGACCACAGTTCTCTTTGTCAGATGCAGCTGGCAGGGAGAGCTGTGGTTATCGAAGGCTTATACTACATAGGAATTGGATACTTTCACTGCTACAAACTAATACGGCAAACTGACTGCACACCAAAAGGAGATGTTTACTTTTCCAAGCAAAGGAATGTTTTGATTGCCTCCACGCTAATTACATTCTGTCCCCTTGATATATGTCCCCTTCTTTCCCCTCTCTCTCTCTTCTCCCCTCCTCTTCTGTATCTGCCCAGTTTTGATCAGGCATCTGACGAAGAGAACTTGATTCTCGAAAGCTTATGCTACAATAAAATTGGTTAGTCTTAAAGGTGCTACTGGACACATATTTTAAACGCCTTTGTACCAGATCCACATTTTTCACTTTTAAACTGATTTTTTAAAAAAGCCATCTTAGGCTTACGCCCATAAGATATACTGTCTAGCCCTAGACAGCAGACTATTAGGCCAGGGCTGCTTTATATCCAACAAAACGCTTATGGTGATGGCTTTAACAATCTGTTCTGTTCCTTTTCCTTGTTTTTTTACAATTAAAACACAAGCAGAGCCATCCCTTGAAACAAACCTATCATATCCATCAATCATTCATTAGCTATTTCATGAGCTCTTCATAAACAGGACCTTAATGTGACCAGGAGAGCTTGCAAAAACTAAAAGTGCTTAAGGATGGAATGTAGCGTTAACTGCAAAGTACATCAAAGAATTCCAAGGAGAAGAGCACATGGTACCAAAGCAACACTTAAAAGCCTTGATGTCATGGGCTGAGAGACGACAGAGTAAATCAATAATGCTTGGCAGAGTGGGGAGAAACTTGTCTTCTGTTATTAGACTTGCTGGAGCACAAGGCTCCAGGTCAAATGTTATCTGGCAGTTATAGTCAGAGTATGAAAAGTCAGGACTCTGGGGTTCTATTTCTGGCCCTGTCATTGATTTGTTTGGAAAGGTACAACCTCGCTTTTGCTGGCTTTCCACTGAAAATCACAGGTGGCCAGTGAAATCTTATCTGTAAAATCCTCTAAGTTGAAAGATGCTATGAAAGGGAAGCATGCATCTATTTTCTTCCAACCATTGGAACCCTTCTAACTCAGGGATGAACTGTAATGTAGTATTGCTACAACATCACAACTTTCAAGACACTTCCTTCTCTGCATTTGGTGATGCATAAAATCTTTCTGTTTATTTTTTGTGGATATTTTCACCTTTGGGATACCAGCACAGAAGGTTTGAGATACTTTTCGACAAGAATGAATAAGCGATATTTGCAAAGATGTGGGTTTTTTTCAGTTTCGGATTCATTGTTACATAAAATGTGTGGCTGATTGTAGTGTACAGCCTGCACCCCATTCAAAAGAACAGACATTCTAAGTAGTAGAGCCAAATTATGCCAAATTATGAGGAACTGACTTAGTGGAACAGATTCCAATGGCCATTTATTTAGAATTTTATCTATTTCTATAACATAATATCCCATCAATGGGTTCTTGCAGTGCTTTTCCTAAAAAGCAGTTTTAAAAAAAACAAATCACAAAATCAATAAATAGTTAAAACATTTAATATATAAACTGTAATCCATGCACTCATCAAAGCAGCAGATTTGTATCTCATGCACAATTGGCTCCATTGTATAACAGCTTGCATAATTAAGCCTCTGCTTTTTGTCTCATATCCAGTAAAATTGTACAACCTTGTACACTCTTCAAGGAGACTCATGCACAACAGCAAAAAACAGTTTTTACTATGGAGGTAAGAAAATCATAGATATTTGTGAGTAGGGATGAGAGGTTTTCTCTTATTCCATAGTACATATCCCACTATGCAGTTTTTCCAGAACAACATTTCCATATGTAGATGTGTGTGTGTGGGTGTGTGTGGGTGGCTGGGTGGGTTATTTCACTTGAGTACTTCTCCCACTGCAAAACTCCACTTTCCTCCCTATGGTGCTCTTGAGGGTTAACTGACCATAAGGAACAACTGGGGGATGCAGGGGGCCTGAACTAGAAGGTGGAAGTGAAAAAAAATTCATTCTGTGAAGTCTGTGTATGGTATCTGAAGAAGTGAGCTGTGACTCATGAAAGCTCACATCTACCACAATTTTTGTTAGACTTATAGGTGCTACTGGACTCTTGCTCTGTGTATAGTTTGTTACATACCCATGACCATATCATTCTGATGGATTCGTTCTGCCCTCCATTTCACTTATCCTGAATTAGAGATTGTAAAATTAATTCCTGAATTGGAGCATGTATATAATTCCACAATAAATGTTCACCACCACCTCTCTCCCCCAGCCTCCCTCTCACACACACATGTACACTTGGCATCATTGATCTAGTAGGAGAAACTGCACAAATGAATCGAATGAAAGCTTTATGGGCTGTACAGTGTGGTGAGCAAAGGAACAGCATGGAGATAAGAATCCCCAAAACCAGTGGGGGAAAGAAGTTTCTTCTCAAACCAGCTGTGGAATTTCTTTAAAAGGTGCTTTAGGCCAGTCAGGACTAGACATGGGCACAAACAGAAAAAAACCAAACATGGTGTTCGTTGCCATCCATGAACAACGAACAATGAACACTGACGGACATGATCCTGTCACGAATGTGTTCGTTGTTTGTGGGGGCCAGCAGGCTCTCCTCCAGTCATCAAGATCCCTATTGCACCACTCCCAGAAACCCTACCTGACCAGGCATCAGGAAGTGTACCAATAATAAATAATAGCTTGACCCCAGAGCCTGGCAGCAGCCCTGGAACTTGAAGGGGTAGATCCCTACTGCACAACTCCCAGAAACCCTACCTGAGCAGGCAGCAGGAAAGGTACCAATAATAAATAGCTTGGCCCCAGAGCCTGGCAGCAGCCCTGGAACCTGAAGAGATAGATCCCTATCCCACCACACAACTTCTATGGTAAATGTACTGGCTAAGTGCTGTAATAAAGTAATCTGAATCTGAATCCCACCACACAAAGAAAATTCAAGCTCCAATGTACTCATCCTGTCTCTCTAACAGCAGCTATCTCTCCTTGAAAGCCAGAGCTGGGAGCCCCCCTCCCTCCTGGTCTTTTCCTCTTGTAACAAATTTGGAGCTCCAGTCCACACTTGGAAGGAAGACCAGCCCATCAAGCTAAATTGGGCTTAGATTGGCGTTTCCAGGGCAACAGCAGGAGTTCGGACAGAGTTCAGACAATCCCTGCCTGAGTTGCCATGGGAATTGATTGCAGGTGCCAGACTGTCTGGCTTGACGAACAGCAATGAACGAGGCTTGCAATGACTACCTGTTCATTTAGAATGCGGCCTCACAAACAGCTTGTTCGCGAACAGCTGGTTGGGCTGTTCGTGGTTTTTTTTAGTTCGTATTGCTGTTCATGCCCATCTCTAGTCAGGACCCTGACAGCAGCAATTGGTTACCACAAGTTATGAAACACAGGATGGAAAGTTAAACCTTTCTATACCACTTCTCTAGACAGATTAGTACCCCACTCAAAGCAATGAACAAAGTCAGTGAATTATTATCCCCACAATTCAGCTGGGGAGCTGGGGCTGAGAGGAATGAGTTACCCAAGGTCACCTGCTGAGCCCATAGCAGTAGCGGGATTTGATCCAGCAGAGTGCTGGTTCACAGCATAACCACTTAACCACTATGCTACAGTAGCTCCTACTGTACTTCCCTGAAGGAGCAGAGCCAAGGGGTCTGTGGGGCATGTACAATCTCAACTTAGTCCAAGGAAATGTATCAACAAATTATTCCAAATAAAAATGAAGAAGCTTAGATGGATACAAAAAGCAGAAATGATGGGGCTTGGAATAAGTACATATCTAATCAGTTAGTCAGAAAGGAACATCGAGAAAATCCACAAAAGAGAAATAAAAGCAAAAACACAGTAGCTAACCTCATAGCTCGGAGTCTTGTTTGATGGAGTGAAAACTGGGCTTGGTCACCCCATTACCATAACGTCATTCAGAAACTGAAGTGGATTCTTCCCCTCACCTGGTCAAATGGGGGTTCAGAACTTAACCTAAATGTGCTGTGGTCACAGGGTTGCCAACCTTCAGGTGGTGAATGGAGATCTCTCAGAACTTCAACTAATCTCCAGGTGACAAAGATCAGTTCCCCTGGAGGCAATGGCTATCTTGGAAGGCGGACTCTATGGCATTATACTCCATAGAGGCTCCTTCCCTCCCCAAACCCCACTCTCTCTAGGCTTTACCTCCAAATTCTCCAAGAATTCCCTACCCAGAGTTGGCAACCCTACTTGTGGAAACCATTCACAGGTCATTTTGTTAACTGACCTGGCTGTCTGAACTGTCAGATTTTGGGGAGTTTTTGTCCCTCTTTCCTTGATTTAATTTAATTTAATTTAATTTATTATATTTATATTCCGCCCTCCCCGCTTTCGCAGGCTCAGGGCAGATAACAAATACAAACATGTTTAAAAACATTTAAAAACATTAAATAATACATTTAAAAACATTTAAAATTAAATATAACAATTCATGCTGCATAGTGGTTCATACATGCCTCTGTGTTTGCATAGGAGTGATGGTTTAACCCCCCCTTCACGGGGGGGGGGGGCGGGCACTGCCCGGCGTTAGCCATATGCCTGGCGGAATAGCTCTGTCTTACAGGCTCGGCGAAATGCAAGCAAATCTTGCCAGGCCCTTGTCTCGCAAGACAGAGCATTCCACCAGGTCGGGGCCAGGACTGAAAAGGCCCTGGCCCTGGTCGACGCCAGGCAGGCCTCCCTAGGGCCAGGGACACTTAAAAGATGTTTTCTGCCAGAGCAGAGAGTCCTCCGGGGCTCATATGGTGAGAGACGGTCCCTCAGATACGTCGGTCCCAGTCCGCGTAGGGCTTTGTAGGTTAACACCAAAACCTTGAACCTGATTCGGTACTCCACTGGCAGCCAATGCAGCTGGCGTAGCACCGGTGTAATATGCTCCCACACCGGTGCTCCAGCAATGACCTGTGCTGCTGCATTCTGTACCAGCTGTAACCGCCGGATCAGGCCCATGGGAAGCCCAGCGTAGAGCGCGTTACAGTAATCCAACCTAGAGGTGACCATTGCTTGGACCACTGTAGTCATGTCACGGGGAGACAAATAAGGGGCAAGCTGCCTGGCCTGCCGAAGATAATAAAAGGAAGACCTGGCAACTGCAGTGATCTGGTCCTCCATCTTCAAGGAGGAATCCAGAATCACCCCCAGGCTCCTAACCCTCGGGGCCAGTGTAAGTGCTGCCCCATCAAGTGTAGGAAGCCGAGGTCCCAAAGCCATCTCCCCACGACCCACATACAGGACCTCCGTCTTCGTGGGATTCAATTTCAGCCGACTTTGTCTCAACCAACCAGCCACAGCCTCAAAAGCACGCTCCAGGGCATCAGGGGCCGATCCAGGCTGCCCGTCCATGTGATACCTGCCACCTCTTAAGCCTTTCTTCTAGCTGAGATGTTTTTGACACAACCAAACCATTTCATCTTAGATACAAAGGGGACTTTCAGGCCGAGCTGGCTGGCCTGTCACTACACACACATGTAGCATTCAGTTCTCAGTCACAACCCAAAGCAGGTAATTCAGAATTCCAATTCAGAGAGAAATCCAAAAAAGGAGAGTTTTGGAAGCTTCTGTATTCATGACATCTTTATCTAGCTACTAACCTCTAATCCATTTGCATGCCTAGCTGAGCATAGTGTTAAGTCTGCTATTATTTCTTAAAATCCAGGCTATGATGACTCTGAACTTTCAGTGACTTCTTAGAATGATGGCTGAGGGAATACCTAGCCAGGCTTGGCAAATCCTGGTCATAAAACTCACCTTTAAATTTCATTTTATCACCATCTTTCTTTGCTCCCATGAAAGTAAGCTTCTTTCATTAGATTAAGTGGAAATTATGGTCGGTTGTGGCTGATAACCAATGGCGAGGGTATCACAAAGGGGACACAGGTGTTCTAGCAAGTTCAAGCAAATGATGAGAAACGTTCATGTTCTCCTATCACACAGGAGAAACTAACCTGTTAACAGCGGCAGCCACTTTGATTGCTACACTTATGATTAACGTCTATGCCCAAAACTTTCTTCAGCCTCACATGTAGTTCTCTACTCTTCTTTTTTTCCTCCTGCCTCACAACATTATCCACTCACTTGAGACAATCTTACATCTGAGAAAATATCACATCTGAAAGTCAGAAACTCCTGATGCTTTTCTTTTGCAGAGAATGCAAAAAGATAGGGCTAGACCCTTCCATGGAGAGAGAAATGGAAGTTATGTTTCCACTAAATAAACTTAGAGTGACCCAGGTCCTTCCTAGTAGTCATGGTGGTGTAGGGAAGAGTTCTCTACATAGTGTTACTGTACCTTTAAGACAAAATTTATGTTTTTAAGCTCTGGCCTCACAGTTCTAGTCTGGTAGCTGCAATTACCAGTGTGCTGTATGCCTGGTTGTCTACAGGTAGCTGTTGATCTCTAGTTATACCTGTAACCTCTTTTGGTCTCCAATAAGGTTAGCTGAGAACAAAGCTACAAGTGATGCATTAGACACAGCAGGTCCATGCAAGTTTACCTGGGAAGTGTAGTCAGAGACTCCTTGCCCTCTCTGTGAGAACGGATAGTGGAGTGGCAGCTGTGGCGGTGGCAGCAGGCTCAGTAGCTCCTTCTGCCCCTGCACTCTGCCTGCCAGCTTCAGACTCCCCTCACTGACTGAAGAGCCAGAGGAAGCCGGCAGCAGCAGCAGCCATTGCAAATCATTCTTCCAGCCACAAGCCCACCAGATGTGAGGGCCCTCAAAGATCGTTCAGGGGCAGGCAGCTGCTGCTCTCTCCCAGGTGCCCTGTGTCTGGTGGGCTGCCTGCCCCTGGGGAGCTGCTTTGGAGAAAGCCACCATGTTGGTGAAGCTCCAGTTGCAGTGACAGCAGAGGGATCTGCTGCTGCTACTGCTGCTCTAACATGCTCCCGCTCCGGTTTTCTTCTGGGAGCTCTGGCCTGGGGAAGGGCATGTTAGAGCAGCAGCAGCAGCAGCAGCAGCAGCAGCAGCAGCAGATCCCTCTGCTGTCACTGTGGCTGGAGCTTCAGTGATGCAGCAGCTTTCTCCAGAGCAGCTCCCCAGGGGCAGGCAGCCCACCAGATGCAGGGCACCCTGGGAGAGAGCAGCAGCTGCCTGCCCCCAAATGGTCTTTGGGGGCTCTCGCATCCAGCAGGCCTGTGCCTGGAAGAATGATTTGCAAGGGCTGCTGCTGGCTTCCTCCGGCTCTTCAGCCAGCAAGGGGAGCCTCAAGCTGGCAGGTAAACAGCGGCAGAAGGAATTGCTGAGGCTGCCTCAGCTGCTACTCCACCATCTGTTCTCACAGAGAGGGGAAGGAGTCTCCAACTATGCTTCCCAGGTAAACTTGTGGGAGTCTCCACGTGTAATTCATCACTTGCAGCTTGGGTCTGAGACTGTGTGAAGCCAATACTCCATTCCCTTTCCAAAACCAGTAGTATCATATGGTAGAAAATAGAGCCAGTATAAGCCACAGGATATTATTTACCAATTTTATTTACCTATGAGACATATACGATATCTTATATATGTGCATTAACGTGGCGTAGTGATTTGTGTCAGACTATGATCTGGGAGACTCAGGTCTGAATCCCCACTTAGCCAGGGGAGATTCTTTGGTGACATTGGGACAGTCACTCTCTGTCAGCTTAACTTACATCATCTTGTTATTGTGAAGATAAAATGGAGGAGGGCAGAATGATGTAGTAAACTGCTTTGTATCCTCTGGGGGGAAAATGAAAAGTATAAATATCTAAATAAAGAAACTGAGACAAAACATTGACAACCAAGACAATGGATGAAATCCAACATGTACAGTTAGGATTGCCAGCAATCAGCTAGCAAACAGTGATAGTGTGGACAGCAGGCAGTGAATGAGAGGTCTCCTGCCATTGCTGGAGACATGGTGAGCCAATTCACAATCTAACTCTGCAAGTTTCGAATGAATGAATGCAGTTGGCATAGAGGGTGCCTATCCATATAAATGAGAAACAATGGCTAGAAAACCTCAAAAGCAACCATCTCTTGAAATCATTCTCTTGGCCTTTCACCTTTTGTCATTTGCATCATTCAAAGACTGTTACTCTGCTTTTAGTATACACCTGTTCCCCCATCCTCCCAGGTGGGCAACAAGGAAAACCCCCTCCAGCAGAACTGGCAGGAGATTTGCTCTGCTTGCTTGCTTGCCTGCCCTGGAAAGCTGTAAAGCACTTCAGCAGTAATAAGAGTGGACTGCTGTTACCAGACTTTTCAACAGTTCTGGTGAACTAGCACATGGCACCTCATCCCAGTAGAATGAACTAGCTCGTTAAGAGCTTTTTCCATTAAAGCAATCATCACCTTCTGACTGCAATTTAAATGAGTGCTTCCCATCTATATCAGAGCTGAAAAGAAAATACTGTAAGGGGGGGAACTGCCCTGAAATGAGAT
This sequence comes from Eublepharis macularius, assembly GCF_028583425.1. Taxonomy (NCBI): domain Eukaryota; kingdom Metazoa; phylum Chordata; class Lepidosauria; order Squamata; family Eublepharidae; genus Eublepharis; species Eublepharis macularius. Next base: position 41,345,645 of record NC_072791.1, read on the forward strand.
AGTATCTACGCATAAAATCCTATACGGTATTCAAGAGGCTGCTACTACATCACAATTCATGAGCTCCCATTGTCTCTCTGTCTCAGAGCCCACTTGTTAGACAGTAATAAGCCTTCTGCATTCCTCTGTAAGAGGCAGTGTGAGGATGAGCATAGGTGATATCTCTCTATTCATTCGTAAATGGGAAAGAGAGGAGGAGGCAGGCATAGAAGATGTGCTGCATTCTGCATTTGCAGTGGAGTATGAATGTGTATGTTAGCATGCACAAAAGTGTCTATTTTACAATGATGCACATTTTAGTGTGTACACAGCAGGGAGAACAGGTCAATGCATGTTAACATTACACATCTACAGAGTAATTTTACACATCCGGTAGAAGGGTTACGGGCGGCCCATGCGGACATGTGGAAATGTAAGGATGGACTCATGTTATCTTCTCCTAGGAGAGTTCACATTAAAAAATGACTTGTTTGGATATGTGGACTCAGTTTTTAAAGGTTACAGGAAATTGGATAGCTCACATTCTGAAAACATTTTGGTGTATTCATAAAAATGTAATTTTTGCAGTACAAATAAATATTCTTGGAGTGTGCATTATGTGAATTCAGCTTGTATTTGAAGGTTAGAGTCAAACAATGTTTTTATTTATATTTATACATGGCTCACAGTGTTCCAGATGTGATTGGAGCAGCTGTACACAGGGAAAGTTTTGGAGAACCATCCCCCTTATGCCATTTCTTGAATCTAAACCCTCTACCTGAAGTTGTGTTAGAAAGAAAGAAATTTCCCCCTCTACAAACTGCAACTTGGGGCAGTGGGGGGGGGATGAGGAGGACAAATAGATCAAAAGAACAGTTCAGGGGAAAGGATTAAACACAACCCTACCATGTAACATGTAGTTCTGCTCATATCTGAATATGCAGGCTGTATGGTAGTACAATAATAATGCCACAGAATAATGTTAAAAGTGCTTAATCCCACTGATTTCCATTGGAGAAAGCCAAAAAAACCTCTTAACTCTCCCCAATGAAATCAATAGGACTTAAACACTTGACTTCATCAGGACTGCACACATAATTAACTTCTTGCAGGGAGGAGATGATAAAATGCAAACTTGGACAGGAGAGAGCTGTTTGATTCAGCTGGCTAAATGAGAAGGAAGGAGAGGGTCAACATTTCATTACTAACTTGCATTTGTATTGATTCCATTTGTTACTTTGACCTGACCTGAATGGTCCAGGCTTTCCCAATCTTGTCAGATCTTGGAAACTAGGCAGTGTTGGCCCTGGTTAGTACTTGGATAGGAGACTACCAAGGAAGTCCAGTGTTGCTGTGCAGAGGCAGGAAATGGTAAACCACCTGTGTTCCTCTCTTGCCTTGGAAACCCTATGGGGTTACCATTGGTTGGCTGCAACTTGCTTACACCATACACACAGAGAAACATTACTTTTATCTGACTTTTAATATTACAGTCCACCTCCTGCCACTTTTGTTCACTTCCCTGCCAAAGTTGGAAGAGATGTATTACAATACAACTCTTTACAGAAAACAAGGTTGCACTTACCTGTAACTGTTGTTCATTGAGCATTCTTCTGCGCAGGCACACATGGGAACTGCGCATGTGCAGGCCAGCCATGAACGTTCTAAAGCTCCTAAAGGTACAAGAAACTCACCTAGCATTTTTGTGTGTGTTTCCCTTAGGTACAGTTATCAAAGGTGGGGTGGGTGAGCAGTTCTCTAAGCTGCCAATGTAGAAGGAAATTAACAATAATAAAGAGCACATGGTGGAGAAGGGGAGAGGGATGTGTGCCTACACAGAAGAACACTCGATGAATAACAGTTACAATAAGTGCAACCTTGTTTTTATTGTTGTGTTTTCTGTGCAGTCCTACATGGGAGATTAGCAAGCTAAAGTTAGACACCCAGGAGGTGAGTGTCTAATTCTTCAGTAGGAAAGATTCTTCAGGACTGCCTTGCTGACAGCTGCATCCCTCCTGGAGTCTACGTCAATGGCATAATGCTTGATGAATGTGGATGGCATAAACCAGGTGGCCGCCATACACAGTTCCACTATAGGGATGCCAGAATTAAAAGCTGACAACATGGACTGCACCCTTGTAAAGTATGCTGTAACTTGGAATGTACATAGTTGTTTAGATTGATGATAGCAATCCTTAATAAGCCAAACTATCCAATTTAAAATGATCTGTGAGGTGACCTTCAGACCTTTTGGGGGCCCTTTAAATGAGATAAATAGATTTGCGTCCTTTCAGAAAGGAGCTGTCCTGTCTAAGTAGAAGCACAAAGCCTGTTTAACATCAAGTGTGTGCAAAAGTCTGTATTATTTGAAGGGAAATAAACAGGTAAGACAATGTCCTGAAAAGCAGAGCCAACCTTCAGCAGAAAAGGGAGGCTTGGATGGAGGACAACCTTATCTGAGAACATCTTAATGAAAGGAGGGTCATGTATCAGGGTTTGCAATTCATTCACCCTCCTAGCTGAGGTCATAGCCACCATAAAGGCTATTTTGGCTGTTAGAATCTTCAAGGAGCAAGTAACTACAGGCTTGAAAGGTTTATATGTGAGTGTAGCGAGAACCAAGAAAAGACTCCACAGGGGAATCCGCCTGGATGCTGGAGGATATAGATTCACTAAACCTCTTAGGAAGGACTTGCATTGTGGTTAGGCAAAGAGAGATTTCCTATCTATATTATCATGGTAGGTGGAAATGGTTAATGGTTAATGGCACCTTAATAGGAGAAATAGCCAAAACCTGGTCCTTTAGCTGGACCAAATAGTGCAAAACAGACGGCAATGGACTGAGACCGGGTTTAAGTTGTTGTATGTGCCCCCAAAATAAATCTATTCCATTTCGCTAGGTATGATTTTCCGGTAGAAGGTTTCCTAGCTTCCAATAGGATCTTCTGGAATGGGGACTAGAACCACAGTCCAGGGGGGACATGAATCAGGCTGTTAGCTTCAGAGTGACTAGGTCGTGATGGAGAACCACATCATCTTGTAGCAGATGTGGTATCTGGGGAAAATGGTGGATTTTGCCCTGTGCTGTTGGAATAGAGTGGCAAACCAGGCTTGCCTCGGTCAGTAAGGGGCTATTACAATTGCTGAGTAACCTTCCCTCATCTTGCTGAGTGTTAATGTCATAAGAGGAAGAGAGAGAAATGCTTATAGGAGGGTGTTCGACCCTGAGATCTGAAAGGCGTCCCTGAGAGAGGCCTTCCACTTTCTGGCCCATGAGCAATACCGAACACATCTCTTGTTCAGTTCTGTGGCAAACAGATTTTTAGTGGGATATCCACACATTGTAAACACAGGGCAAAGGAAGTCTATGCAGATGAACCATTTGTAGTTCTGGGATTTTGAATGACTTAGTGCATCTTCCAGAACATTTTCTTTTCCTGCTATATGTGTGGCAGAGAGCGAGAGACTCAATGCTGGATAGCCCATTCCCACATCAGTGAGGATTCCTGAGAGAGAGCCAGGGAAGCTGTGTTCCCCCATCTGTTCAATTAATGCATGGCAATTGTATTGTCTGTGCATATCTGAACATTCTTGTCCTCCACTAGGTAAAACAGAGCCTTCGGAGCATACTTTATTGCCCTTTGAGGGGTCAGACCTATTTTTGTCCACCACGGATGAAGAACTCAAAAAGATCAAAGGTGATAAAGAGACAGTTCAGTCTCTGGGTATTACCTCCCTCTATCCAAACCCCTTTAGACAAAGATTTCCTCCATGACCATATCCATCTTATAATACTAAATACTAGAGATGGACACAAACAGAAATACAAACCAAACTTCATGACGAAGCAGGCCGGTTCATCGTTTGTGAATCAGTGGTTTGTCAGATCCCATTTCTGACGAACCACCATGAACTTTAGGTTGGTTCATTTGGTTCATTTTTCAGTTCATCATTGCAGACAACCTGGCACCAATCAATCAGTTTCGTAGGCAGCATTGCAGACAACCTGGCACCGATCAATCAGTTTCGTAGGCAGCACTGGTCCCTGTCAGTGGCTATGCATTTCCTGCAGACCTTCTGCTGACCCACAAGTGACCTTCTGCTGAGTGGTGATTTGCTGGCCTGGAAGTGACATTTTCACAAACCAAAATGAACTGATTCGTGAACTGGAGCAGGTTCGTGAAAGTTCATGGTTCGTGAATCGTGATGAATCACAAACTGCATGGTTCATTTTTTTTCTGGTTCATGCCCATCTCTACTAAATACAGTTAGTTCCATCCCCATCTGATGCATACATTGCCCAGAGGATCTCAACAGCCTTCTGCTGATATTGGGCCATAATGGTCTCATAATTGCCAATTCTAAAGCTTAAGGCTGCAGAAACAAAAACGTTTCTGCCCAGTATGTCTAGCTTCCTACCCTCTTTGTCTATCTGAGCTGAATGGCCCATATTTTTTTGGAAGTCCTTGCCTTGCAGGGTCTCAGTGACAATAGGATTGGCAGAAAGTCAATAATTTTTCAGCATGCTTTGCTTTTAGCTTAGCCTTTTTCAAAGGCAGTTCTGATTGGCACCAAGATGGAACTGTCGAGTGAGCAACTGGAACCCACTGGTCCCTGTCAGTGGCAAAAGGTGCCAAGCATGCTGGAGAAACCAAGACGGCCCGTTCTGGGCACTGCTGTCCTTTATCTACAGCATTAGTATTCTTGGAGTCAGTAGTGCCCTTCAGGGCAGACTCCCAGAGCTGCTTTCAATCGCAATGCCCTTTCATGGCACACCTTGTGTGTAAACTGCTTACAGACTGCACACTGCAAGGTGTCATGGTCCTTGCCCAGACATAGCAGGCATTTGTCGAGCCCATCCAATTGGGCCATCTTGGTTCTACAACGTGAACACTTCTTGAAAGGAGCCTTCGAAGCCATGGAGTCAAAGGCCTGAACTCATATCTATCACTGGAATCAAGGTGAGAACTAAGAACACATCCTTCTTCAGTGGCAGCCAAAGAAGAACTGAGGGTGGGAACCGCTCATCCTGCCTTTTATAGCTATGCCTAGGAGGAAAGCGCACAAAAAGGCTAGGCGAGCATCTCGCATTTTTAGGAGCTATAGACCCTCTGTGGCTGGTGTGAGTATGCACAGTTCCCATGTGAGACCGAACAGAAGACACGACGATGAATTACTCCACTTTAAATCCATTGATCTCAATGTGTTTAGATTGGAGTAAATCTGCATAGGATTGCACTGTTAATCTCTGAAAATGAAAGCTTTTATACACGTAACTTTCCCCTGTCATTCTACTCCACTCGGATCCTGGGATAAAGAAGATGTGGGACACCCTTGAATCCGCCATGCCACCAGAATTTATTAGACATTTACAAATCAGACAAGGCAAAAAGAGACTAAAGTGGAAAGAAGTCATTTTCAGAAGGGAGTCGAGCACAACAAGGAAATAAAAAGATGAATAAACCTGTCACTGGCCTTTTCTTTATGGAGCTCAGGCATAGTTATTAGGTGCCCGGGAAGAAGGCACAGTAGATATATGGCTCCTAATACATCGTCCATAATACCACACTGTGCAGAAGGCATACAACTTTTCAAACAGTTGTCAGGACTGGAAATAAATACAGTGTTTTATTGAGAAAAAAATGACCAGAAGGTTATCGAATGAGCATTTTGGGTGGCATGGGTAAAGAGCTTGCAAGTGCCTTTTTCTCCCCCTACTCTCTACTTGTGAAAAATGGGGAAATTATTACGTGTTTATTATTTCCCTCCTAATAAGTTGGGGGAAATTTTTTACTGCTCATAAAAAGTGATTGAGTGTGCTGGCTGGAATGAATAGTGCACATTTTGCCAAGCTCATTTGCTTCCAGCTGTGCTTCTTCCCATACCCCATCTCTGACCTTACACAGCAGACAGACTTCTTCCCCAGCTGCCCATTCCCCGCTGTCTTCTTGATGGCTTTGTCTGCAGGTTTGGGTCCTGGAATGCTTACACAGTTTTTCCTGGTGCATCTCAGCTGTTGACCCCATGCTTTCCCCGTTTTATTTCTATACAGGTAACACAAAAAGCTTTACTCAGGCTCCTCTTGGAATTATTATGACTAAATATTTAGTATTCTAGGCATGGTTCAGATTTAATAGAGCCACTGTCCTGTATCCTACCACTACACTCATCAAAGTTTGACACCTTTTTCTAGCCTATGCAGATTAATAGAGGATAGGTCCATCAATGGCCATTGGGACGAAAAAGATCCTTCACATACAGAGGAAGTAAACTTTTGAATATTAGTGCTAGGAGGCAACTTTGGGGGAAGGCCTTGACCTCTAGACTTCTGTTAGTTGGCCCTCTGGGACAACTACCTGGCTGCTGTGTGAAACAGGATGCTGCACTAGATGGACCATTAGTCTGATTCAGGAGACTTTCCTTATGTTCTTCCTTCAACTTACAGGATCTCTCCTTTGGCAGAAAAGCCACCTACATTAGAGGAAGTCTTCCTAGTTTGGAGGATGGCTTCAAAGTTTTGAGCCCACAGTGAGAACAGAAGAGAGTGTATATGCATACAAACTGCACATACATCGGCTTGTCCACATAAGCAGGAATTCTGTTTGGGTAGATTTCTTATCTTAAATACAGGGTCTACTCATGTAAGATTTTTTCTCATGGTAGGACGGGAGTAAGGTATGTCCCCCAGGATCATGCTCCTGTGCTAACCAAGCCAGATAGAATATTCCAGAAAGAGAAGAGGATGCCTGTCACAGCATGCTGGAGCCAGGAGGACGCAGCATGCTTGGAAATGGCTATGGCACAACCGACACCCCACCCTTGGACCTTATGAAATCCATGGACTTTATGTCTCATGCAGTCTGCACTCTGCCTATGTCCTCCTAGATTCCCCCCACTACAATCCCTTGGATCCTATGGAAAAAATGGACAGAAGCTACTCTTTGAAGGTGGAATGCTTACTGGCAGCATGGAAATTCTTGAGTTCTGCTCTTGAAGAAGACATTTGACTTAACAACTTCCAAGATCAGAGCCTTCACTGATATACTAGGAAGGACAGGCTGGCAAGGCCTGCTATACTCTCAGTTAGCTCTTAGTGTACCATCTATGCTGTCTTGCACCTTGTTTCCTGTTTGTGGCCAGTTGTTTCAGCATCTGAGTCCTAGAATGTAGCCCCAGCCTCACTACCTTTACCTGGAGGGCAGCTCTCCAGTTCTTTCTTGCTAGACCATTGGCACCCATGTTGGCAGGAATGGGGCATGTCCTGTATGCATGTTCACTATCCCCAGATGCGCTATTCTGAACAGGAACAGGATTGATATATAGACTGGCAGAGTAGTGGAGTTAAAAACTAGGAAAGTGGCAAAGTGTAATAATGATATAGAGCAAGACAAGCTTAAATGGAGGCATTTAAGAGGAGAAATTATGAGTCACACTTTTCCTCTGGTTTGTCAATAGCTGTTCACTTAGTTGTCTGTGGTAGATACAAATGAAGTCTCTTTTCCATGGCCACTGGCTTGGTACACATGACTCACAAAAGTAAGCTTGGGCAGATGAGGTAGTAATTTTTGTGCAAGCTAATTGCTTTTGTATATTTATTGACTAGGCTGACTTGATGCCTTTTATTAATTTCTATGAGACAGCTGCAACATTTAAGCAAAAAGAGTTATCTCATACCACTGCATCTTGTGTTAATGTTAATTGATATACAAGGTAGGGATTGAATTCCTCCTCTAACATCCTTCCTGATCAATTTAGCCATTCATAGTCTATGCAGTATGCTGTTTGGGAATCCTCCTCTACCTTCATTGATGTAAATACTACATCAGGCCTTGCTGTCTCCCTTTACTTTAGGCTCATGTGTCTCACCTTTATGGAGGAATAATTTGACTCCTATAACACTTAAAAATCACTGTTTACATAATTGGTGTAAGGCACATTTTGGCACCCATAGGTCTACCATTTGGGAAATGTTAGAATCATAGAATCATAGAACCATAGAGTTGGGAGGGGCCATACAGACCATCTAGTCCAACCCCCTGCCCAGTGCAGGGTCAGCCTAAAGCATCTCTGACAAGTATTCATCCAGCCTCTTCTTGAAAACTGCCAGTAAGGGGTAGTTCACCACCTCCCTAGGCAGCTGATTCCACTTTTGAACTACTCTGACTGTGAAAAAGTTTTTCCTAATATCCAGCCAGTACCTTTGTGCATGTAATTTAAGCCCGTTGCTTCGGGTCCTACCCTCTACTGCCAACTGGAACAGCTCTTTGCCCTCCTCCAAATGACAGCCTTTCAAATATTTAAAGAGAGCAATCATGTCCCCCCTCAACTTCCTCTTCTCCAAACTAAACATTCCCAAGGCCCTCAGCCTTACCTCATAGGGCCCAGTCTCCAGACCCCTGATCATCCTCATCACTCTCCTCTGCACCCTCTCGATTTTGGTCACATCCTTTTTGAAGTGAGGCCTCCAGAACTGCATACAATTCTCCAGGTGTGGCCTGACCAAGGCAGTATAGAGAGGGGCTATGACCTCCTGCGATTTCGACGCTATGGCCCCTTTCATACAACCCAAGATTGAATTAGCCTTTTTTGCCACCGCATCACACTGGCACAGCTCCACAATTTAGATTGTTTAAGCTTCAATCTTTTCAAACAAAGAACTCAACATAAATCCACTGTTGGGTGGGTGGGGCCTACTGAGCTGCAAGCACATGACAGGAAGTTCCACAGTCGCACAACTGGAAGTCTCATAACATTACACTGAGGAAGCTGACATGTAATAATTAACATTTCTGTGGGTTTTTTTAAACCCCTCAAAGTATCTTATGCTTGTACTCTTGACTTCCTGAATTCTCCTCCTCTCTTTCTTGACCTCTTTTCAACCTTCCTTTGCTCACCTTCTCAGTCTTTCACTATCTCTTCCATCACCTGCTGCTATTTCCTTTGCTTCCCTGCTGTCTTTCCACCTTCTTTTACTGCATTTCATACTCCGCATGTTTATCACCCTTTATCTCTGTCTCCTTTGCCTTCTTACTCAATCACAATCATCCCAGTCTTCTCCAGCTTGGTAACCAATACATATACAACTTACTGTGGACTCTGCTCCAGAACCAATATTAGTGATAACCAGTATTTCCTTAATCATTTATTCATATATGTATGTATCATCTCTGAAAGCAGAGTAACATAAGCCAAGAAGACACATGTCACCTCCCCCCAAAGCTTACAATTTAAAATTGGCATGATGAAGAAAAGGCATGATGAAGAAGGGAAGTAAAAAGTAAGGATAAGGAAGAAACATAAGCAAATGCAACTGTGCATAACATGAAGCTTAATTTCAAGCATTAACAACAACAACAACAACTGTGCTTATATTCTACTTTTTTAGACAGATAAGTGACCCACTCAGAGTGGTGAACAAATCAATATTACTATTTTCTCCACAATACAGTTGGAGAGCTGGGGCTGAGAGGAGTGGCTTACCCGAGGCCACATACTGAGCTCATTGCAGTAGTGGGATTTGAACCAGCAGAGTGCTCATCTGCAACCCAAGAAAGTCCCAAGAAGTTTCCTTAGTAAATGTGCATTGGACTAAGTTTCCTTAGTAAATGTACATTGGCGATCAGGATATAGTAGGCTGTCTGAAGGAATGACATGGAGACCCATCTCCCTGCAAAAATACTCTTGCCATCTCTCCTGTTGCCTGGCCCAGTCATTTCCCAGTCATTAGCCAGCCATGCTCACCACCATACCCTTCTATCCATGAAACATTAACATTTCCATGGGGGAAGGGTACCTGTTCTACCAGCACAGGTATGGGATTGATGAATCATTGGATGCTTGACTGGGGGGGGGGGGCTGGCAATGACTGGGTTGTGCCATGCTAGGTAGGGAGTGAGAGAGAAGGCTAATGTCAAGGTGGGACATGGAATTACAACTGATCTCCAGACTATGGAGGAACTGACAGCTTTGGAGGGCAGACTTCATGGCATCACATGCCCTCTGAGCTCCCTTCCCTCCCCAGACTCTACCCTCCCCAGTCTCCTTATGAATTTCACAAGCTGGAGGTAGTAATCCTAGATAAGGTGGAGGAGAATTTTTACCAAAAAAGAAGCTTCTGGCTGTGCTGAAAAGGAATCCTCTCCACTCTTTAGTGACCTTGCCTCAATATCCAGCAACAACACTCAGTGTTCATGCAAAGACAAACTAGAAGTCTTGGCTCTCTTTACAGATATATTAGTAGCAAATCCATCCAACAAGAAGCAAATGAATTATGGCACTCTGTAGGAGGCTGCAACTTGGTAGGTAGGACTCCATGTCCCTCCTGAGAGTTGTGACCCATGGACTGGAGATGAATGTTTTAATCAAATAGGCTCCCCAGCAAACTATCTTTCCTATCTTGACTTTACAGGAAATGTTTTGAGAATGTGCAAATTACTCTGTTGGATCAGACCAATGGAAAAACTATTTCTGTATTCTGAGTTGGATCACACAGTGGAAGGTTTTTATGGTTTTTATGGAGTTTGCTCATGTTCTCCTTCCCCAGCAGTTGTTTCTGACCCCAAGAACATTTTTTCTTGGTGTTGTGAGACCTATGTGGCACTTTTAATTAGACATGGGCACGAACAGCATTATGAACAGAAAAAAACCATGAACAGCCTAATCTGCTGTTCTCGAACAAGCTGGTCATGAGGCCCCATCCTAAACGAACAGGTGGTCGTTGCAAGCCTTGTTCATTACCTTCAGCAGCTGTTCGTCAAGCCAGACAATCTGGCACTTGCAATCAATCCCCTTGGCAACCGGAGGCCAGGAGGGACTGACCTCTGTCTGAACTCCTTCTGGCTTTCTTTCTGGCTTTAACCCTTCAAAGTACTTCCAGCAGAGAGTCCTGTTTTTGCCACTGTGAAGAGAAAATGACAGCCAACGGGGAGGCCATGGATCATGCCTTTCCTGGAGTGCAATCTCTCTGAAACTTGGGGGGTCTTCAGAGGACAGTGAGGACTATGTCCCCTGCAAATTTGGTGGGTATTGGACATTGGGAAGGTCAGTTTGTGGGGTGTTTAAAGGGCCCTGCCCCTTGCATGTGGCAGGAAAGGGCCCTTTAAACTATCAGCAGGCAGGCGGCAGGGCTAATCCCCCCAGCGGATAGTTTAAAGGGATCTTTAAAGGGCCAGGTAAATGGGTTTGAGGGGAGGGGGGCTAAGTGGGGGATTTGGGGGTGGTTCTGGCCCCCATGAACAACGAACAATGAACATGTCTGGGAACAGTTCATGTTCGTCCATGTTCGTTGTTCGTTGTTTGTGGATGGCAACGAACGACGAACAGGGCGTTCAGGGTTTTTTTCCCATTCATGTCCATGTCTACTTTTAATCCAGGAACTTGAAAACAGAGATCTGTGAAAAAGACCCTTTTTATTTCAGAACAGGAGCAAGCTCAGAATAAGCAAAAGTTGCATTGCCAAAGAAACAAAGATACACATAGACAAGATTTCACAGCTGTGGATCCACATCTCTGTCAAGTAAGCTGATGAGATGTAAGGTGCCATATACACTTTCAGCACACATTAAATACCTTTGCAGATAAAAGAATTGATGCAAGGGCAGTGATAAATCACATGGTTTTCTTTATCTCTTTTATTCAGATCAGAATTGTGAGTTCACTGTTCCTGGTTTTATCTAACCATGCTGTTTGCTTAGAACTCTGCCTCTTTTTCAGGACATGCCATGAAATTTGCAATCTCTGGTGTTATATGTGACAAGCATTTTACAGGGCAAAGAACTTGATATGATATAGAACACAGCATGATACAGAACAAAGAACATGATGCAGAAATTAAAAACTGGCCACACTGTGGTCCAATAGCCATACATATTGGGAGGCTGCAGTAGGGAAGAGGAAGGGGATAATATCCCTTTCTGCCTCTTTGATCAGTGTGGCTCTGCTGATGTAAGAGAGGAGAGACACCTCCATCCTGACCCACTTGGCTATCAGATTACATGGGTCCCACAACTCCGGGAATAAACTTTAAGAGGGTTGGAAAGGATTGCTGCGGGGAGGGGAACATGAGAAAGATCCAGTCCTCAGCTCCAAGGATTGCAGGGTCCAGCTCTCTGTCTCCAACAGCAGTTAACTAGATGCCCTTGACTTGGTCTGAAACAGGTTGCGATGAAGAAAGGTAATCATTTACCTGGCAAGGCATTTAGTGAGAATTGATTAGATTTATATCCCACCCTTCCTCCAAGGGACTCAGGGTAGCGTACACTCCCTCCAATCCTTTATCCTCACAACAAACCTGTGAGAAAGATAGGACTAACAGAGTGACCAGACCAAAAAAAATCACCCAGTGATCTTTATGGCAGCATGGGGAAAAGAAACCCAAAACTCCCCGGCTATAGTCTGACACTGTAACCATTATACCCTACTGGTTCTTATAGCTGTATTAAAACTGAATAAAGGTAAAGGCAAAGGTAGTCCCTTGTGCAAGCACCAAGTCATTACTGACCCATGGAGGGGACGGGACATCGCGTGACGTTTTCTTGGCAGACTTGTTTTGTTATGGGGTGGTTTGTCATTGCCTTCCCCAGACACCTACACTTTACCCCCAGGAAACTGAGTACTCATTTTACCAACCTCGGAAGGATGGAAGGCTGAGTCAACCTTGAGCTGGCTACCTGAACCCGGCTTCCGCTGGGATCGAAATCAGGTCGTGAGCAGAGCTTGGGCTGCAGTATTGCAACTTACCACTCTGCACCACGGGGCTCTATTAAAACTGAATATATGGCTAATGACCATTAATAAATCTACCCTGAGCTAATGGCCATAATCACATCATGTGGCAATAAGTTTCTTAATTTTGCACTGTATGAAGGACAACCCTTTCATTTGTCCTGGGACTACTACCATTGAAAATCCATGAATTATAGTATTTGAGAGAAATTCATTCCTGACTCTATTTCAAATAAGGCACGAGGTGCTATTAACAGAGCTAGGCCCATCCAGTAAGCAAGCATATGGAATTTTCAAATGAAAATCTTTGTATGAAAGCACAGGCAGTGAGGATTCTGCTTCATACTGCAGACCCTCACTTTGCCCACTGTGCTGTTGAGGGTCTGTTGACCCTCAGGAACAATATGGGAGGAGGCGGGCTTAGTGGTCTGCAGTAGCAGGAGGATGCAGCAAAGTCTTGCTCTACAAAGTCTGTGGATAGTTGGATACATGCTACTGTCTCCAGTTCCATCCTCTTTGCCAGGGTGATGTAGCATCAGGATGGAACTGAGAAAAGCTGATTCCTACAGAGCTGGAGAATAAGTGGCCTCTGTCCTGACACTTCTATCAAACAATCCCAATGTGCTCTAAAGAGGGAGAGCTGACAGTAACACAGGAGTGATCATGCATTATAGAATATTTGAGAATATGTAGCACTGTTGAAAGAATAGATATTCAACTGGGTCAATCCTAAAAATAATGGAAACTGACAAAATGTTCTGTGCCTTTTCTTCAATATCAGCTTGATATACTGCAATCCTTATAACTGTTACTTCAATGCTTTTCTAACGCTAATGCTTCTGCCACCCAAATAAATCAAAGCGATGTCATGCCTGGCCAGAAGAAAGGCCTCACATTTGCCCAGAAGAAGCAGCCATAGTCCCAGAACATTCCCACTGACGACAACGCTCTGTTCCTATCACCTTGAAGCTATCATTCTCAGTCTCTGAAATAAGGCCGGTTGTCCTTTCTTTGCTTCAGTGGCCTACCTGGATGACTTCACTGTTGTACTGGGAGACAAATAAATCGGCAATTCAGGCAGGCGGAAAAGGCCAGGGCATCATGGAAGTGATTTGTCCTTTCAATAAGGTGAGTTACATCCTCATTTAATTAAGCCTTCCATTCACTCCACTGTTAAGCTTGGATCGCTTCATTTTTTTTCACGCTACATAAACAAGTTTTATGGATCATTACATGGAAAGGTGTGCAGAATCATATACACTGAGCTAAATAATAAAAAAAGCCTTCCACAATAAAAGAAGACTCAAATGGCAAACACATTTGGTTCAGATATTTGGAGAACACCAGCAAATTACACACTATATTTCTTTAAAAAAAAAAATTACTGATATAGATCTCTACCTGTCCAGACTCCTTCAGCATGTAAGAGGAACAAACGCTCAGGAAAAAAGCCCCAGTTCTGTATCACACTAGAAGTCGGGGTAGCAAAAACGCATATAAAATGCACTCCATGTGATAAGCTCTTTGCATGTATTAGATCAGCCTCTATCATTTGCACCTAATGCAAATTATTCCTTTGTTTGGCAGAATGCTAGATAATAAACCATCAGTTCAAGTTTCCTAGTGGTTACCAATGGTTAGGTGATCTACCATATGTTTATTCCATCTTTTCTCCAAGGGGTCATAAGAGCATACAAATTCTTCCCTTCCCTACTATATCCTCACAACTACCTTATGAGATATGTTAGACTGAAAGACTGGTCTAAAGTCACCCCGTGAACTGAATGGGGATTCAAATCAAGACCTCTCCAGTCTTTCTAACAACTATACAATGCAGCTTTCTCTGAATACCACTGCAGCATCTGTAGCACACATTGGATGGAGGATCCTCCTGGGTGGGCAGCACAGAGAAGGTATATATAATACATCCTCTCCTGTTGTCTGGGATCAATCCAAGGCAGGGTGCAGAAGAAGCCCCAATGTACAACTTCTTCTCCACAGCCCACTGGCAATGGGACAACAAGATTATGGAAGATCTGAGAACATGTTCTTCCTCCCACATACTGCTGGGAGGAGTGCATGGGAGGAGGTTTTCCCACACTCATGCCACTGCCACCCAGCTTCAAGAAGAACATTCTTGATGTTGAACAGCAGTGTTGTGCTCGACTGCTTGAGACAGCAAAATGCGTAGAGTTGGCCCGGTTCTTGCTTTGATCTCCATGACACTTTTTTAAAAAAATGCTGTAGAATGGTTAAAATAGAATCAGAGTATTCTGGTTCTTCTTCTGCAGAAGAAGAAATGGGCTATGAGGATGTAGCTCATCTGGAAGACCTCCAATTTGTTTGACTGTTTCTGAACTTGAACAATAAGCAATGCAGCCCACACTACAGTGAAAGACATCTGTGCAACTTCATACCTTTTGTCTGACTCACTGTACATCTATGTGGCTACTATCGAAAAAATAAGATCTACATTTACACATCTTCTCTTATAAGAGACACCAAGGTAAGCAATTATAGTACCTTTCACCAAGCATGAATAGAGGTAATCACAGAGCAATCATACTTTCGCCCCATTAGCAACAGAGATATGAATTCTTGCAGAAGTCTGCAGTAGCCTTTGCATCTGAAAAGAATTTTACCTTCCTATTAACATTACCTAATAGTAGGAATGTTTAAGAAAATTATGCTTTAAGGAGCTATTGTTTATCTTTCAAAGAGTTGTTTTAATAGTGACATGATATAGTAATTATACGCTTTGGGTTTTAAAATGTTTTAACATCCGAGTCTTCATAACAGGATAATATAATTTTTAAAAATATACAGGTGTATGAGTATACATGTCTGTCAGTCAGTCCAAATGGGAAACAAAAAGTAGGATTGAAATGGGTACAATGTTAAAATTAACACACACTGGCACTGACCGTCAGGAAACTTCTCCCTGTTTTCTTCAGATCTGGGAGTTCTAATGTGCACATGGAGCTCTTCTGCCCTAAACGCCTTCCACATTTGTTTCAACTACACTTAACAAATGAGCTTTTATCCAACAGGGCTTATCATATACTAGAGCTACGTATCACTTCCAGGGTTTTCCCAAAAGTGACAGCGTGGCACAGACACTGTTTATGTCTTTAAAAAAATTATCCCGCTGCCGCTTGCAGCTTGGAGCAGGCGAGGGCAATGAGGGTTGCCAGTGGGAACAATTTTAGATATGATGGGAGAACTAGTCTATATAGAATCATTTTCATATCTTATTGTTTAGAATGAATTGTTAATCCATACTAAAGGCTTTCAAAGAATTCAGCAATGTATATATTTTTCTAGGGTTACAATCCTCCAGATCTGCCCGATCTCCTGGAATTACAACTGATCCCAGATTATAGAGATCACCTAGAGAAAATGGCTGCTTTGGAGGGTGTACTCTATGGCGTACTGAAGTCTCTCCCTTCCTCAAATACTGCCCTTCCCAAGCTCCAACCAAATTTCCATGAATTTCCCAACGCATCGTTGCCAACCCTTGGGTTTTTTTCCCCCATTACCAAAGCTAATATATCACTTGACACAAAGGTCATGTGTAGTGCCAGATATATAAAACAGCAACAAATGTATAAATGTATAAAGCAGCAGCAGAGGCAAGGCATGTGGGGAGGATTTGATGGTTGTTGCTGCACCTCAGACAGCAAAACACCTTCCACCATCACTAAATAATTTTTAAAGCACTTCTAGGAAGCACAATAATATTCAACAAGACAATTAGAATAGGGATTCCAACAACCTTTTCCACAAATTTTGCTGTTATGAACACATTAAAGTCCACTACATTTCCGATTTTATTGGCAAAGACAGTTCAGCCAGCTATTTATGAAGCTGTCGCCCTTGAATGGGTTTTTAGTAGGTAGTATATGGTAAAGAAAAGCAGTAGCATTTTTAGTGAAAGAAATTATAATACAGATAAGTTTTGCAGTTATAGAAAGACACAGTTTCTCACTGTTATCCATGACAATGGTATATCCAACACTTCTACAATTGTAGCACGATACTCAACATCTTTAAGTACACCCTTCCATAACATATGCAGTCAAGGTAAATGTGATAGGCTCTGTCGGACCAGATAATCATACTGATTAAGTTGAGCTCAAATGTTATTTTATGGTCGAGTTCATGCAATCCTGTTTTATCATATGAAACTGCTAGCAAGACTAGGGCATACTGGCTGTGTGAGATGCTTTTCACTGATTGGATACCACAATCAGAACTTTCTGAAATGAAAGTAGTACTGGCAATTAGGAATGAACGCAGAGAAAAAAAATTATATATAATTTCTGGTCCAGACTTTGGGGGAAAGGGATTTTTACTGCTTATTTCTGGACAGGATATTACAGGTTCTGGAGTCAACACATGCAGTTCTTCTTTGAGACCATTATTTTCAATGGGGAAACACAGTCCTTCCTCTAATCTAACAACTCCCTAAATTTCAAGCAGATAGAAAAAAAGGGTTGACTTTACAGACCTCAAAGGAGGTTCTCCTCTGTGCAGTTGCTCTTCTCTGATTCCTAAAATTGTGGCAGCCTAGCAGGAGAGGTTCAGATGGGCATTGGCATAAAAAACCCAGTCTGCATTCATTTCATTTTCCTACTCTTACAGTGACCGACTGACAATATTTTTTTTTACCTTTCCACTGAAAACTCTGTTTGCTATGCTTCCTTGTTAGAGTCTGTTTGTTAATAAGTCAGCAGAGGAGATCAGCAACTTTTTCATTATTCCCTGTGGGGGACTTCAGGGTGGCGAGGGAGCTGCTTTTCAACTAAATGAAACCAAAATCGTAGGGGAATTACTACAGCTTCTCTACAAACGACTACCCACGTTTCAAGCGAGTTGGACCAAACATTCCAATTTTACATTCCTCCAAACGTTCTACTTTCAAAGGGGAAAAAGCCTCCATCCTCACACGGGGGTGGGAAATGAGCAAGCTGAAGTCCTGTTGTTATTCCCTATAGGGGACGGGGTGGGGTGGGGGCTGAAGAGGCTCTTTTTCAACCAAATGAAACCAAAGTTGCAGGGGACTACTGCATGTCCTCTACCCAAGTTTCAACAAATTGGACCAAGTATTTCAGTTCTATGGCCACTGGTTTCTCCAGGCTTTCTACTTTCAGAGGGAAATCCCCACAAAGGAGGGGTGAAGGAAAAGGAAGCTCTTTGCAACTTGGGATTGGCTGGGATTGCTCTGTGTCCCTCCCTTGCAAGAATCTGATTGGAAGGAAGAAATGTCACTTTCTGGGAAATCAGCAGAATCAGCGAAAAATGTGCTCATGCTGCTTGGCTGGTAAGCACAAGAACTTGGGAAGAAAACCACAGATTTCTTCGGAGAGGGGTTTTATAATTCCCAAGCATCTTCGATTTGTGTTATCATTCCAGAAAATCAAGCTAATGATTGAAAACAGTGGTTTCTATGTATATCTTCATCTCAGGAATTACATTCTGTACACCCCTACTGGCAAGTCAGTGGATGCAAACTTATTGAAGAAGCATTGGGAAACCATGTCAACAATTGCTCCAGTTTCTAGAGGCAGCACATTGTTTCATCCCCTCATCTGGCCATGGTCTTCTAATGATATTGGAGCAGTATGGTGAGGACAGGTCATGTTTCCACATGACATTATCCTCTGTTTGTGCACAGACCATTAGCAGCCTTTTTTAAAATATATATATATCTGCTTCATTCTAAAACTGTAAGAAAACAGTATTTCCTGGGCAGGACACTAGAAGAAGCAGTTTCTTGTGTCTGAAGGGGAAACAGTGCAATTGCAGGACTTCAGCAAAGTGCTGCTAGTCAATTACTCTTCATTTGTTGATGACAGTAAGGGGCTAGTCCCTGGTACCAATTAGCATAACAGAAGAGGATGGCCTGCCTGTTTGACAGAGAGGAGGGGGTCGTCAGAGGCTCTGCATATATGAGAAGTTGTTTTAAAAGGTTCTTCCGGGTATTGCAATATTTCTATCTAACATTATCCATGCTCCACAAACACACACACAAGGTGGGCAGAGAATCCTGATGATCACATGAAAACACAGCAGGAGGGGATTCAATGCACATCAGGCATGAAAGGGAAACTGCTGCTAAAAATGGGGAGAAAACAGTTCACTTTGGCTGTCTGGAATCTCCATTGCAAGGGTAGTTTCAAACAGAATCGCATCAACAACCATACCACTGTGGAAAATCACACTGTTGGATCATACCAGCGGTCCATTCAGTTCAACCTCCTGTCTCACACAGTGAGATATCCTACATAGCTTCTTTTGCATTCTGAACACTGCATGTTCAAATAGCAGAAAACATTAAATCAGTCACCTAACTGAATGCTCTTTAAGGGAGTGTATTTATTTAAATTTATATCACACCTTTATTTCATCATGAAGCTCAGCAGTACACACAGGGCTCCAAGGAGGTTTACCACCAGGAACTGAATATAGGAGATCTTAATGCCCTATTTTCAAAGTCCTGATTTAGGCTTTGAAAAATTATCAGAAATTATCCATATAAAATCAAAACATGCCACTAAAAACAAGCCATTGGGGTGAAAATGCATATATCCTCTTTTAAATGCAAATGAGTGGCATGGAGGTTTTTTTTTTTAATGCAACTGTGATTAGGAAATGTTGACAGAAAAGAAAAAAAAGAGTCCTTCTTCCCTTCTGGTCATGTAATCTTGACAAAAATAGAAACAGCTGCTGCAGTTGGTTTGCTAGGGTTTAGGACATCTCATGCCACTGGCATTGGGAATTGACTGGCTGCTGCTGAAATTGCCTTGGCTGGAAGAAAGCCCCCTTCTCTCCCCTTAGTACTACTCTAAACAACTACAGATGGGAATTTCTAAACAACTACAGATAGGAATTTCTTCTACAAAATGATGCTCTGGTTAAGAGGGGTCCACTAAATCTGTCTGACCATCTAACCAGAGAAACAAATGTTGGACTTGTTGGAAAAAGTCTATCCAAGACTTTTGTTTTCCTTTCTAATAGGACAGGGGTGGGCAATTGTTTTGGCTCGGGGGCCACTTTGTGGGAGCAGAGGATAGCGGAGGGCTGCACCTTTTAAAATGATTGCATTCATTAGGTAACTTTGCATTTCAGAAAAGATACAAATTGTATAATAAAAATCAATAAATATAAATTAAATTAAATAGTGGTAGTTTTATTCAATTTATTTGTGCTAATTTCATATCATCTATAGCTGCAAGCACATTTAATTTTAGAATCAGTTTAATGAGACAAAAGGAAATCTCGGTTCAAGGTGGATTTTTCTGACTGTCTTGGAGGGCCACAAAAAACTCTGTAGCGGGCGGCATGTGGCCCGCAGGCCGCAATTTGCCCACCCCTGTAATAGGATATTCTCCTCTGGCCCACATGCCTTGGCAGGATTGTTTGCCAGCATACCATACATCCTATCTTTAAATGAGCGACACCTTTCCACCCAATTTATTGGTTTACTCAACTGTGTTTTTCTAACTTTATTTATGTCAACCCGTTTATATCTTGCTGCCTTTCCATTAAGCTCAAGGCAGCTTAGAGTGCCAATGAGCTGTAATAATAGTAAACAACAACTCTGAAATGGTGCCATGTCTCTGTGATGGATTTGGGGACACGGTATCATCTAGCTTGGCCCCCAGACATGCTCAGACAAATAACCAGTCAGAGAAATCCCCTCCCCCCCAATGTTTTTTATTTCTATCTTATTGGCAGCAGCATCTGGCCACAGGACCGAAGGTTAATTTGGTTCAATGAGGCTAATGAAGTTTCTAAGGCAGACATGTTCAAACTGTTTGAGCGTGGCCTGAACACCCCACTGAACATTCAGCTCTAGTGATTGTGAACTGGGGGCTACTCAAACAACGGATACATTATACCTGTGTGGGGCTTAGCTGCCCTCCCAACCAGTTTTCAAACTGGCTCTAGGACTGCACTATTAAGCTTCTGTGATTACATTTTTCGTAGATTTCTTAAAATTAATCATATTGGTGATTACATGCTGATAAACATATATAGGAAATGTTCTGTAAAGTGATAGTGATCTGTAGATGCAGCAGCTTTGCTGGAGTAGACAAATGGATTTTAGTTCCATACCTCTTTTGGAGAGATAAAGGATTACTACGGTTTGGGGTGAAATGGACTTACTTCATTATCATCAAGAATAAAGGGTTCAGATTCACACTTTCCTAGCTTTGCTTGAAGGTGCGCGCACACACACACAATACCCCCACTAACCAAAAGACTTTATTAAAGCCACTTTCTAAAGAGTTTAATGATAATGGAATCATTTCTCCTTAACAATAGCAAGTTGTAGGGCCTACAGTATTAAATACAGCCTACTTGATGGCGTAAATCCTTAAATTACTGGTTATTAAAAAGAACATTGTTGTTTTTTTTTAGTGCAGCAATATATTGGATTAGTTCCTCAATGGATTTACCTGGA
The DNA here is from genome assembly GCF_028583425.1 of Eublepharis macularius. NCBI lineage: Eukaryota > Metazoa > Chordata > Lepidosauria > Squamata > Eublepharidae > Eublepharis > Eublepharis macularius. Next base: position 41,366,817 of record NC_072791.1, read on the forward strand.
ACAATTCTGGAAGTTAAAAATTAAGCTTGCCTACTTTGGGGGGTTTCCTGTCAAAAGTTTGTAGGACTTTACAACTTGCTCTCTCATTATTGTGGAAAGACATCTGGATTTAATTATTCATCTGCTGTATATTTCACAGTTTGATCACATTAGTGATTTCATGACAGGCAGAAGCTTAATTGCACCATGGACAGCAGCTCCTTATCTTTGGCATTCCGCTTTTTTCCAGCAAACCTGCTGCTATGAATATTATTAACTTTGCACCTCATTTCTTTAACCTGTGAGAATTTGTTAACTTCATAAGATTAAAATAGTTCCTTAAAATGTGGGAGAGTGGGAAAAATAGAAGGGTGAGAAATCACTACCAGGAGGTGGGATTATTATGAATAGTTTATTGTTCTTAGACTGCCTTCATACAACAACAACAACAACAACAACAACAACAACAACAACTCAAGATTCCTTAGAAGTGCAAAATGCCTTCGCTTTGGCCAAAGTTAGAATCTCTGAGCCTCTCATCCACTCAAGCAATTCAAGTCCCCAACATAGAGAATTACGTCAGTTTCATGATCCCAGGCATCTCTTAGCTCAGTTCCTCCCTCTTTTCCCTTCCCTTATGTAATTTTCTGTATAACAATGAGGAAAATGATTTTATTTCTTTTATCATATATGAGGAAGTGAATTCTGACTCACAAAATCTCATATTAGCATAAACGTTGTTAGTCTTTAAGGTTGCACTGGATTTCTGTTTTGTGTTCTCAAGACTAAGAGATATCTGGAACAGCTGGTAGGGTGGCTTGCACCCTCACATTTTGTTTGCAAATCTCACCTCTCCTATTGCAGGCTTTAATGTCTGAACCTGGTTTCAAATCCTGAAATTAACTTCCTCCTGGCCCATCTTGGAATTAGGCTGAGCAAATTGAATCTGAAAACTGAAATAGCTTGGTTTATTTTGAGCTCAGTTCTGGAATTCAGACCCTATCATGATCCAAATGATATCAGTGGAAGGCAATGGGGTCCAAACGGCACTACCTCCCTCCCTTGCAGCTGCCAAAGACGCAGCTCAGCTGTGTTTAAGACTTGAACTAAGGGAGATGTGATGCCTGATATGCATATAAAAGATTCAATTGTACATCTCCAAGGACCCCTCATTGCCATTGCATGTGTATGTGTACACGCGCGTGTGTATTGCCATGGTAGTACCTTTGTTTAGATTTGACTATAATGTTTCATGACAACATTAGTTAGAAGAGAATAATTGACTAATCGTAGTTGAAACTGTAGCCCTGTTTACATGTTACAGTGAACGTGCATACATTTGGAAGAAAAACCCGGTGCAATTATACACTGTACATGAATTCAACACAAGTTCAGTGTAACCTGAACAGGGCTTATAAGGAAGATGGGGGAAAGAAGTTCCTCTCTCACATGCAAGGATGAAGTGAGGGGATATGTGATCCCTTAACCACAGTCCATGTCTGTTCAGGAGATGGGCTGGCATGCATCTTGAGCTTTTGGGAAGGACAGCAGGAATTAAATACAACAAACAAAAGTGGAAATTACTGCTCAAACTGACTGTTGGAGAAATTTCAAAGGAAGCAAACTCACAGTTTTAATCAGATCACAGGTGGTTGTAGAAGAACCACACATCCCCAAGTCCAACTGTTCACACAACCCAGCCAAAGATCTCTGAGATTTTTTCCAAATGGCTTTTGTCCTTGGCTTACTCCCACCAACAACTATGATTAATGGAGAGACTTGTGATCTGTTTTGTTCTCTTAAAAGGGCATTTTTTTTTTAAAAGTAAGGGAATGACATTAAGTTACCTCATGGGTAATATGTTTCATTAAAATTTCAACCCCATGCTTTATATAGGTTAGCATTTTGTTTTCACTATTGGATTGGCTCAATGCACTAAGCAGATGTTTCAACTGAGTTATTTGTAACAGGCCCTTGAGGTCTATTCTCTAAATAATCCCCACAGAAATGTGTATGCAAAAATTCAAATTCTTACAAAATTCATGCACACGTTTATTGATATTAGATTTTGCTCACTTATATTCAGAGAGTGATTCCTAGAATTCAGGATATACAAGTGCTGCCCATTTCACCATATAATAAAAGAAGAGTTATAATTTCTTTTGTTAAAAAATCAGATCTTCTCCAATCATCTCAGTACAACCAGCCTCCAGTCATATGATATGACTGCTCCTTATGGCCATGCTTGAAGTCATATTTCCCCTTGTACTTCATAAGAAGGAGACAATAGATTGGATCCAGACTACTTCCCCTTTTACCCCTTTGTGGCAGCCCAAAAGGCCTTCCAAATCCTGTTGGGGACTCTCTATCCCATGGTCTGTCATGGGAAGGGGGGGGGGGACAATAAAATGACACTTGTGAGTGGAAATTCTTGTGGCCCATGAAAATATTTGTTTGGATCAAGCAAATTGCTAGATACTGGACTATTGTATCATTCACCTCCTGAATTTTCTTTTCCAGAAAGGAAAATCCTGGAAGAAAATGATGACACATGAACAAAAGAAGCTGTCTTATGCTGAATCAAACCATTGGTCTATCAAGGTCAGTATTGTCTACTCAGGCAGTGGCTCTCCAGGGTCTTAGGCAGAGGTCTTTCACATCACTTACTACTTGATCTTTTTAACTGGGAGATGCCAGAGATTGAACCTGGGACCTTCTGTATGCAAAGCAGCTGATCTATCACTGAATTGTGGCCCCTCCATGGTCTGTAGTTGTTATGCAGTACAATCCTAAGCATGTATATTCTGAATTAAATCCCACTGAGTACAATGAGACTTATTCCCTAGTATGTCTACGTAGAAGTCCTGCCGTCTAGTTTCCTGCCTTCTACTCTTCCTTCCCTTTCTGCCTTCCTTGGGTTTTCTAAGATCATAGCAGCTCAACCAATAGTGACAAGAGATACCTTCTCTTTGCTCTGTGACATCATTACAGCTCAGCCAGTCACAGTCAGAGGCATCAGTTCTGCGGCTGTCACCACCTATAATATAGCATTACTGTAGTGGTGTTGTGCTATGCTGTGGTGGTGAATAATGATAACTTAGTTAAAACGAAAAAAGCTCTTACATACAAACCTTGCCAATTTTACTTACAGGAGAAGAAAAGGGTACAAAAATGGGGGATGGGAGAGCAGGTAATGTAGTAAGGTATGAAGTCGGCAGTCATGTCACAGCCCACTCTTCCATGCCAATGTCATAAATGCACTTATCACATGAACACACATGAAGCTGCCTTATACTGAACCAGACCATTGGTCCATCAAGGTCAGTATTGTCTACTCGGGCTGGCAGTGGCTCTCCAGGGTCTCAGGCTGAAGTTTTTCACATCATGTACATTCTGATACCTTTAACTTGAGATGCTGGGTACAGAACCCAAGACCTTCAGCATGCCAAGCAGATGCTCTGTTACTGAGCCACAGTGCCTCCCCAATAGCACAACGATGCATGGATCCTGTCAATATGTGCCCAATTAACTACTAAATACATGCCCTTGAAGAAGATCTGTGAAAGGTTTGGGGAATTTTCAATTTAAATGACTATTGCACCTTATTCACTTTGCTCTCCATATTTTTCTCCTGGTTTCGACTGCAGTCATTTCCTTTCCCTTTGGATGTTCTTTATGAGAACCAAAAATATGATTTTTTCCTCAACATCTTTTGATGTTTTGAAAATACCATAAATAGAAGACATGCAAAAACCTTGTTTGCTGACAAAACTTGAAAACGTTTCTGATGTCAGAGTAGAAATAAGATGTTGGAAGAGGTGAGACAATATTCTATTTCACATGTCTGCTACAGAGTGATGTAATGCAGATCATTAGGAACAAAGTAAAATCGTGATTTTGTTAGGCTAACCAATGACTATTTAGGATACCTTTTAAATATATTAATGATATATTATCAATTATGTATCTAATGATTTGGGTTGTATCCTACTACCATTCTACTGCAAGAAACCCCTAAGGGTTTCTTGGGAAGAAACTACATGGCAGGGTATGTGGAAAATTTTGTCTTTTTATTGAGAATACCACACAAAGGTATGTTCCCAAGTCAGTTATCTAAACATTCTGTTTACTTTTTACTGAGGACCTCATTTTGGTTACATCTTAAGAGACTGGAAACTTCTGATACTTATCATGTTAGCCATGGCTTCAGCCATACTTCCCTGAGGCATTTATTCTGGCCTACTTCCAAGCCAGACTTTAATACTCACTGGCAACAAGGGACGTGCACACACAGAGAACTGGTCCTCTCCTTGCTCTTCCCTTTATTTAAGAGAAAAGGGCAGGATGACAGTTATGAAAAATGGGAACTGCGACAACAGCCTCTGCAGAAGAGAAACACAAATTGTTCTGCCATATCTGACTGAACCCAATCTAATTTATGTAGCCTACCATTTTGGTTGCCTCTATTTCTCTCCCCACTTGAGTTAAGTAGCTTGTAACATCTTCAGGAAATATAAGATTTCCCATAGTGCATCCAGGGCCAGATCACCCATCGATCATATCTGGGCAACTCCTTGCTGTACAGTCCCTTGGCTCCATTTGCCTTCTATTTTAGCAGCATTCAGAGAGGATGTTCCTTTTCATTGGAGTACTCCTTACTGCAGAGTTAAGTAAAGCAACAGGGTCATGTTTTGAACTGAAGAAATCATTGCAAGGTGGATTTAGGGGTATGTTAATGATGTTCAGTAAAGTCTAAATTTCTGTGAGTAATACTGAAAGGCTATCATGTGATGCATCAGTGTTCTATTTATGGCACTTGAGAAGGCTGGGGGGGGGGGCTGCAGCACTGATAGTGTACAGCAAAGGGCAAGCATGCCAAGGCAAAATATAGCCCCTCTAACTGAATGGGATGTTTTAGTACACATTTCTTTCCACTTCCTTGACAAGTGATCAGGCTTTCCCATTTTTCACCTCAGCCTATAGTTGAATCAATGCATTTAAACTACTGCAACCACTTAGGTCAGAAGGCTGCCCAAACCTGCATTTATGGAGCCTTTCTTTTCTCCCCCAAGAATGGTTTTGTCACGGGCTGGGCCAGCCCAAGCAGGGTGGTTCAAGTCCAAGCACCAACACAAAGCCCAAGGGGAGCTCAAGGGTCAAAAGCCAAGTCCAAACTGTGGTCAGAGCACAAACTAAACACTAGGAATGAGTCCAGACTCCAAGAGCCAGGTCAGGTACAGTCCAAGGTCAGTTGCCAATAGTGTCAGATCCAAAGGCAGGCACAAGCAAGGTACACAGAGCAGTTGCAGGTAGTTTGACACTTAGCTTCCATGCCTATCAGTTTCCTCAGCTCAGCTTTTATAGCCAGGCATGGGTTACAGCCAGCTGCTGGGGCTCCATCCTACTGCTACTCATCATCACTCTCCAGCAGCTGGCGTCGGTTCAGGAGACAAGCACTGTGCCATCTCTCCTGCAGCTCCAGCCTCAGCCTTTGTCTGCGACATTCTTTAGGCGTAGGCAAACCTGGGGGGGGTGGAAGCCTCTGGCTGAGCTTCCCCTGTGGTGTTGGCAGTCCCTGGCTGAGCTTCTCCTGTGGAAGTCCCTGGCTGAGTTTCCCCTGTGGTGCTGGGGCTGGAGAGTACTGGTGGCTCTGCCTCAGCTGCTGGCTGTAAGCTCTGATTAGCCAGCAGCTGCGGCTCCTGATTACCAGCCTCTGCTGAGTCAGGGCCGGCTACATGGAGCTCCTCTTCTTCTGAGGAGTCCTGGCTGGCTACATGAAGCCCCTCTCCTCCTGAGGAGTCCTTGCTCTCACTGAGCCCAGACTGGGCCATGACAGGTTTAATCCTTTAGAAGAGCTGTGAATATAACCCTCCCTGTTCCATCAATGAAGTATTGATCATTCCTCCAAACAGCAATCCAAGCACAACCCAGTTTGGACAAGGGCCGAGGGCACATTTGGTTGCCTGTTTCTCACTACAACCTGTCAATCTCTGAAGAACTTAGTGAGACTAGCCCAAGCAACTGCAATTAGTGGATGCTGAAAACAGTTTTGTCATTGCTGCATTTAAATCAGAATAGGCTCTTCAGACCAACTGGTTGTGTTTCCGCCCTCTTTTCCACCAAAATATACACTTCCAAAGTAAATCACCACATTTTAAAGCCCATATAATTAAAAAGGTGCCCAGGGAGGGGGTCCTCATGAGTATGGGGCCATGCGTGACACTGGGGGGGGGGCTTTATCTGAATTCTCCCTCTGGCCTTGGCAATCATGAAGTAGAAGGCCAGGGCTCTCAGCTGGACCAGGCATGGTGAGGACAATCACTCATTTATTATTACTTATTATGAGACCCTAAGAAGGGACTTGCAACAGTTGGCATTAAGGCTGCAGAAACTTAATGGATCATGTCAATTATTTATTTTTAACATTCAATTTATATACCGCCCTTCAGAACAACTTAATGCCACACTCAGAATGGTTTACAAAGTATGTTATTATTATCTCAATGACAATCATGCTGTGAGGCGGGTGCAGCTGAGAGAGCTCCTAGAAGCTGTGACCCACCCAAGGTCACCTAGCTGGCTTCAAGCAGAGGAGTGGGGAATCAAACCCAGTTCTCCAGATTAGAGTCCTACTGCTCTTAACCGTTATACCAAACTGGCTCTCACTAATGTCGTATATTGAGCTTGCATATACCAGCTCTTGATTTCTCTCTTGCTCTGAGTCTTGATGGACTTTGGCTTTTCAATTATAAAAGGTTCTGCTCTGCATCTGGGCGAGAGGGATCACAGGCAAGTGAGCCAATACAACCGTCTATGTTTAGTTACTATTAAAATAAGTTATGGCAAAGCAATCAGTACTCTGTGGAATAGTACAAAGATAGCTTTAGGATTTTACCATTGGTTCATTTTGAAAGGTACAAACTGCTTTCTCAAAACTGCTTAGCACTATTTCAGCAGCCTCACATCAGCTTAGAATTAAAGCTTTTAAAACTGTCTGTTTTAACAAGGAAGAAGTTCATCAGTACATAAATGTTTCCCTTTGTGGTGGCTGTTCCAAATAAATACACTTTAAAGAACTATTGAAGTGAATAAATAAGAGCAATTGGGAGAGACTGCAGCACAATTTGTTAGCTTCAAAGGTCAAGCCAGCCAATGTTTTTATTGGATCTGATTACCTGAGGGCGTTTAACAGTGCCTCAACCTAAATACAAGTCCTTCTGGCAGCATTTCCATATATTTATGTCATTTCAGGACTAATATGATCAGCTCTGCTGCTCTACTGGTGTGCAGCTAAAGCTCAGCAGTTATTATCCATTGGCCCTTGCTGGAATCCTGGGGAACCAAGAGTGGCAGAATACTAACCATGATGGCTTTCTAGGCTACACACTCACTGTTGTCTTTGACAATCTGTGCAAGATAGCCTGCTAGATACCAGCAAGATGTAGGGTTGCTAGCCAATGGTTGGCACCCAGCAGGAGTCAGAGAAGCGGGAACAAAGAGTAGGGTGCTATTGGCACCACTATAGGAATTATCATATAATCTTTGGTAAAATCATAGAGTTCCCCATGATTCCTAGATGTGACATCAATTTTGGGTTTTCCCCAGAAGTTCTGTCACATCATCAGTGGGAAACCTGGCAATCCTAGCAAGAAGTGATCATGCTATAGGTATGGTAGCTTTAAAGACATCAAACTAGGGATTTAGCAAAGTTAAAATCCAGGTACAGATCCACTGGAGTGTTTCTGTGGGCTGAAGGGATTTCTGTCAACAGAGCAGTGATACTCACTCAGTGGCTTTGGAGGCACATGTGGCTCTTTGGCATGCTACCTGTGGCTGTTCTGAGCACTGTTTCACAATGTGGCACAAGCCCTTTCCTTGTTGGGCTTGAAAACAGCTACTGCTGAAAGCATGGGTAAGCTGAGGGCCAAGCTACAAGTGACAAATGACACTTGAACGGCAAGTGGATTGAGTGGAGCGCAAGTGGAGGGCAAGTGAACAGGGAGAAATACACTTGCTGTTCAAGTGTCATTTGTCACTTGTAGCTTGGCTCTGAGAGCTTCCCTCAGGCCTCCTGTCAGAGATGGAAGTATTTTTTTTAAAAAAATCATTTATACTCTGCTTTTCTCTCCAAATGGGGACCCACAACAGCTTACATATTTCTCTTCCATGTTATCCTCACAACAACCCTGTGACGTAGGTTAGGCTGAGAGTGTGTGACTGACTCAAAGTTATCCAGCAAGCTATCATAGCAGCATGGGGATTCAAACCTTGGTCTCCCAGATTCTAGTCCAACACTCTAGTCACTATGACTATTGAAAATTAATACATTGGGATATTACTATTTGTAGGCACGGTAAGATGCTCAAAACAAGTGTAGTGTTTGAATTTATTTTGAAAAACGAGGCTAATGACATTGGGTGATTATTATGTTTATTACTGATTGATTAGGTTCCTACCACCTGAAATCATCACCTTTCTGTGAAGAACACTCCATATCTAACCTGTAAATATAACTTGAACAAAATGCTTTCCAGAAACAGGACAAGAAATCGGGAGCCCGTAGTTAGATATTCTTGTTAGATTTCATAGAGTTGCCAGATACTTTCGTTAGACTCTTTGGTGCTTGTTCTATGTATACGAGTGTCTTTTGCCTGTGGATTACTCATTGTTATATTTATTGTACATAATAGAGTGTATTTGAATGCTAAATGGTGGTTGCTTTGTTTTGTTTTGCAGAAACACTCTAGCAGATCTAAACCTGTGATTCCCAGAAATATACTGGGCCTGCTTGTCATTCATCCGAGATGCATGGTCTATAGCAATCATGAGAGAAAGAGAGAGTGAAAGGAAATTGATAGAGCTTTCTGAACAAGTCATTATAGATTGAAGGAGGAAGTTAGGGTGGAGACATGGCTCCCATAATGGGAGAAGGGAAGATGGGATTGTACAGATTTTGGAAGAGACCATTGAAAATGCTCAAATTAATCAAAATAAAATAAAACTCGGGTCCTCAGCATTACAACATGTGTATGCTTGCTACTATTCAGCAAAAATTAAAAGGGTACAAAATACAATTGCATTAAGAGCAGAACTGTCATGTGGCTGACAGCTGCAGTGTTTGCCCAGTACACTGCACACAGACATCCATTCAGTGGAGCAATGTTGTACAGTGGATGTTTGTTTGTTTGTTTCTGATTCTATTCCTTGACTTGTAGTGGGGACCTAAGCTCAGCAATGAAATACGAACTCCCTCCTCCAACAGAAACTCTCAAGGTAAATTCCTAGATCCCTTGTTCAAAGACTTTGGGTTGGAGCCTGACAAGGGAGGGGTGAGGTTAAAGCAGGAAAAGGGAATCAATGGAAATTGCCTGTTTAGTCTGGATTAGACGTGGGCATGGACCGTGCAAAACCAACAGACCATCGGGCCATGGTCTATCACATTTCACGGACCACGTGAAATGAACCCACGTGAAATGGTCACGTCATGGACCCAGCTCATTTCGTGGACCGGTTCATCGGTCTATGATCCATCACTTCCAGGTGCCCTGGGACCACGCCGTCATACTCACAGATGCCAAACTCAAAGCGACTGTTCAGCAGGCTCTGTTCCAGCTACCCTCCAAGTTTAGCCAAGATTGCATTTCATAGGTCCAAGTTACAGCCCCCCAAAGAGGGCGGCTGCAGGAAACTTCCAGTAGATAGAATAGGAGCTGCAAATGCCAATTGACTTGCATTGGCTTGCAGCACCCAAAAGTTGCAATGAAAATGTGGGATGGAGTTGGAAAATTTTCCTCTGAGAATGGAATGATGGCCCCTAGAGTGGAATGATGCTCTGGGGCTGTAATGGGGAGGGAGAGAAGTACTCTTTGAGGGGACAATCAAGGAGATGTTTTTGGAGAGACAGTAGACAGCATTGGGATACATGGATCTTTGATTTGGGACAGGGCCCTGGCTCAGCAATACAACACAAGCTTAGCATGCAGAAGCATGTTTGATTCCTAGCATGTCCAGATAAAGGATATCTGTGAAAACATGTTTGTAGAGACTTTTCTATGCCCAAGACCCTTGGCGAGCTGCTGCAGGTCAGAGCAGACAATACTAAGAAGGCAGACTAATGATTTGACTTGCTAAAATGTAATTTTTAAAGGTCTGATTAAATCTTTTGTACCTTTATACAAAAAGTATCATCTATGCAGAAAAGATGTGAAAAATAATCTTAGAGTTGAACAAGAGAAAGATTACTATGCAGTAAAAGGCAATGAAAGCACTCCAAGTGATCCCCTCCATTTTTTTTTGCAAGCATCTCAGCACAATGGTGACAAAAGATGGAAATGAATTACAATACTTTGACAAATGAATCGATGCAAAATTCACACAATGAAAGAGATGGCTAAGTAGCTGCTTTACCTTCTCAATTGTTCCTGGAAAATTATTCCAGATATTTGGTTAAAAACTCATTTCCCTCTTCCTAATTTTCTCTATATAAATTTCCAGTCAGTTTATACTCACTCATGAAGACACATGAAGCTGCCTTCTACTGAATCAGACCATCAGTCCATTAGGGTCAGGCTGGCAGTGGCTCTCCAGGGTCTCAGGCAGAAGTCATTCACTTACTGTTCGGTCCTTTTTAACTCGACTGGCTGGGGATTGAATCTGGGACCTACAACATGCAAAGCATGGAACTTTTCCACTGAGTCACAGCCCCTCCCAACTGCTTTTGTACTGAGTATTTGCCTCTAACACATCACATAGGTCTTCTCCAACCCTCATGTATATTTGCACATCATCAGGATGCATCTTCACAGGCTTCCTTTCAGTAGACCTGAATTTTTGGACCAGTTAACACTGCATCTTCTCAAGGCACAGCAAGTGTCGTCCAAATTTCCCCAAGGATAGCTAAAAGTATGTCTGCATAGTAGCTGGTCCTGCTTCCAGTTTGACGTTTTAGCATCAAACCAAAGAGTAATGAAAGGAGTACTATTTCAGCATTTCTTCAACTCTGTAATAGATTTATGCTGGTTTTAAATCTTGGCAAACTTTCTTGTATATAACCTATTATATGTTTATTAAAATGTCTTTGAAATTGACTGTTCTCACTTGTGTAATCCACCTTGAGTCTTAGTGAGAAAGGCAGACCATAAATATTGTAAATAAATATGAATAAGATTGTTTTTTTTAAAAAATAAATTATTTATAGTCCACTTTTCTTGCTGAGGCTCAAGGTGGATTATACAATGTAAGTCAATATGTTCAATGGCTGGGACAATACAATATGGAAAGGACTGTAGACATTTGAAAACAAGCATAAATCTGACACAGAACTGAAAAGACAAAACATAAGCAAATTGACATGACATTAAGTTATGTGGAATTATATAATAGAAACATACAGCAATAAACAGTACTCTGTAATACAATCTACAGTTCCTATCCCTTTACTAGTGCATCTCTCTGAGCCATTTCCTTACAGCACAGTCCTAAGACCTGTGTAAAAAAGCCCTTCTAAATAATTCAGTTTTGCATAGTTTACAGAAAGCTAGGAGAGTGGATGTTTTCCTGACCTCTTCAGGCAGGCCATTCCATAGGGTGGAGGCCATCACTGAGAATGCACATGTACGGCAGCTGTTGATGTTGCCCATTTGCAGAGTGGCACCTGCAGAAGACCCTGTTCAGATGAGCGAAGCTGCTATGGTAGAGCATAGGGAGAGAGGAAGTCCCGTAGATACGAGCGACCAAGGCCATGGAGCTTTATATGCGATAGTCAAAAACTTGAATTAAGCCCAGTAACCGATGGGAAGCCCAAATGGAGTGATTGCAGAATGAGAGTACTATGTATGCTTCAGCTAGCTCCTGATAATAATCAAACTGCAACATTCTGCTCCAACTGGAGTCTCTGAGTTGACTTCAAGGGAAAACCTATGTAGAGTGCATTACAATACTATAGTCTTGATGTTACCATGGCATAGATCCACTTGACTGGATCAGCCATGTCAAGGTAGGAGGCCATCTTCCAAGCTAAACTTGAGTTTGGAGAAAGCATTTTTTGCAGCAGAATTACCTTGCTTCTCTAGCAGCAATGCTGGATCATTTATAACTCCTAGGCTCCTAACTGGGGCCGTTTCCACACATCCCGGCATAGCGCGGAACTCACACAATGAAGGCATCTTCCAGGTGTGATTTCTGACATCATCACATCACAATCCCATTTTTGTGGTGCGATGACATCAGAAATCATGCCAGGAAGATGCCTTCGTTGAGTGAGTTTAGCGCTATGCCAGGACGTGTGGAAATGGCCTGGGTCTACAAGGGCAAACTGAACCCCATCAAAAGTGGAGAGCTCTATGTCCTTTAATATCTCCACCATTCCAACCAGCATTTTAACTCAAGAAAGTGGTGTTTTATTTGTTTGTTTTGTTCAGCTTATACCTCGTCCTTCCCACAAGTGGGCTCAGGGCAACTTCCAACAAGATATACAGTTAAAAATACAATAAAAACATCATAACCACATTAGTTCACATAATATGAAAAAGTCCGGGCACCACAGAGGGGGATAATCCCACACTGAAATTACATGGTGGGAAGTGCACACAGCTCATCTTGACCCTATTGTTTTTTTTTTTTTTATCTTTATGGAAACAGGCAATGGAGCAGAGTTCATGAACTTGTGCCACTATGGGGACAAACATGAACAAATTCCCTTTACTAAGGAAAGGCCCACAGAGGTACACCCATCAAGATGGCAAGGATTGCTATTTGGCATGGCAGCACTTACTCATACTAGTACCAAATCAAAGAAAGAAGCAAGAAAAAAAGACTGCATGGATCTTCTTTAAAGGTATACAGATCCCGAGGAAGCAACAATATCAGGGTATTCTGTTTGCACATACAGTACTGACAAATCCAAGAGGAACACACAACCTGTTATGTTCCAGTGGCTGCATTTTACATACATAAAGAAAGGGAAGGGGGCTTGACCACCTGCCCATTGCAACTCGGGGCAGGGGGGAGGTGGCTGTGGCTGTGATACTTGGCTAAAGAATCCAAATTCTTTCTCCTTCTGTTAACAAGACAATTTAAACCAATGGCAGAAGTGCACAGAAACTCCAAAATGAAACAAGTTCCATTACTTTCAACAGAGCTTTTTTTTTTTTTTGCACTGTGCTTAGCGTGGGGCACAGGGTACATAAGAAACAGACCAGCGGCCCACCTAGCCCAGCATCCTATTTTACACCGTGACCAACCAGTTGCCCAGCAGGGCCAAGAAACAGGGCACAGAGCCAAGATCTTCCTCTGATCCTTGCTGGCTCCTAGCACTGGTATTCAGAATATGAATATGGAGGGTCCCTTTCGTCATCATGGCTAGTAGACATTAATGGGTATCTGGAAACTTAGGTACATCTTATTGTACCCAGTTTATAGTTTATCACACTGTGGAACAGAGAGATAACTTGAAATTGCTCAGTATTACAAAATCCGAAGTCCTATTACAAATATATTTGTTTTGCCACTTGACCTCTATTGCCTTCCTTCCCCCTTTCCTTTTCTCTTTGACAATGCAGAAAGGAACAACACCAATGCCCTGCAGTAACTTTGCATCAAATGCTCACAAACCATTTCTTTCCGTAAAGTGCAAGTGCTGGAATTGGCCATTGTAGAAACTGTGTAACAGCTGCTCTGCTCTTTTTTGTGCCTGTAGCTGTGGGGAAGAATGATCTGAGCTTTCTGCAACAGAATTGTTCTCCTCTGAGCAAAACCCCCTGGATAGGAGCAGCACCCAGCTGTTCCCCCCAACAACTGTGGCACTGCTTGCTCCTTCTCTACTCACACACCAGATGTCCATCAGAGAGAACCTGAGCCAGGTTTGTGTTAGGCTGACGTGGAGGAACATATTGCAAAAATAAGTTGATACAGTCTCCATACAGAGGGAGCTATTTTTATATAGCACAGCATAGGATACAGCCATCTGTGACAACTTTAACTTCCCAATCTTCAGCATTGACTGATTTTGATAATGCTTTTGCTTAGTATGGTCTAGTGGCTAGAGTCTTGCATTTGGATCTGGGAGGCATAGGAGCCAGTCTATGGTGCAGCCTCACATCTCAAGTAAAATATAGTAGTGCTGGAAAAAGTACAGAAGAGGGCAACTAAGATGATTTATTTATTTACACATTTATGTAATTTATACCCCACCTTTCTCCTCAATGGAGACCCAAAGTAGCTTCCATCATTTTCCTGTCCTCTCTCCTCACAACAAATCTGTGAAGTAGGTTAGGTCGAGAGTGTGTGATTGGCCCAAGGTCATTTTGCTCTTTTCCTATGAGGGAAGGTTAAAGAGTCTGGGACTCCCATTTTACCAACACGTGGAGGCAGTTATTGAAGTTGATGGAAATGGATTATGGATGGACAAAAACAAGAAATTAAATTGTTGAATTCATGGCCAGTGGATGTAGTGATAGTCACAAACTTATATAGTTTTAAGAGTGGGTTAGACAGATTCATGGAGGATAGGTCTATCAACGGCTACTGGCAATGGGGACTAAAGGGAACCTCCCATGTTTCAGTCAGGCTATGAGGCAATGTCGGGGAAAGACCTTGGCCTGTGAGCTCTGTTAGCTGTTCCTCTAGGGCAACTGGTTGGCCATTATGTGAAATATAATGCCAGACCGGATAGATCAACGGTCAAATCCAGCAGAGCGCCTCTAACGTTCTTAAATCCTATGTCTAACAGAAGATCAGAGACGGGTGATCTCAGGCCTGTCATTCTCTCTCAGCTTTACCTACATCACAGGGTTGCCTTGAGGATAAAATGGGGAATAAATATTTATACCTCCCATAGCTTCTTGGAGGAAGATAAGGAACAAAATTAACAGAAAGAGAGAGAGAGAGAGAGAGAGAGGTTTGCAGAACAAAAGCACAACGTGTCCTAGGAAAATTGAGTGCATCACATCTTCCTGTGTGGAGTCCTTAGGTATTGTTCTGTTTGAAGGGGTGTGGAGTTACCAGGTACTGCTATGCTTGAAGTGGATCATTGCCAGAAAATGTAAACAGAAAAATCATTTCCACAAAATACTAGAACAAACATTTCTGCTGTTGAAAAGCGTTCCATCTTAGAAGCCTTACTGATGAGCAGACCTGTGGCTGGGGAAGGGTCCAACTAAACACCTGAAAGGAAACCCTTCCTAACCAGCTCTTCTAATGCCTCACCTTCTTGAATACAAATTGGCTCGTGGGGAAGGGCTCCATTCAAGTGAGGTTTACAGTCCTTTCTGGCAAACTGTTTTTCCCTCTACATAGGAAATCTAGTAACTGGCTACAGCTTTTCATTGGTGTAGACCAGCTGGCTTGGAAAGGCTCGTGCAGAGGAGCTTTCCCATAACTAATTTTCCTGATGCTCTTTTGCATGTATGAACAGTCCCCCTGCAAAGAAGAGCAGTGGATTTTTAGACCGAAGAGGGATAGCCTGTCTCTTCTCCTCCGAGAAATGAACTGGTGGAAACAACAGGTAAAAAGGTGTTCCCATTCACTTATGGAAAGTGTCATAGTTATCACTTCATATACCTGGAAATAATTGTATGGTGAGTTGGTCACAGAAAAATTATCCTTAGCCATTTCAAAGCTCCTCCCTTTTTGTATAACAAAACACAGGCCCGAGAACCTCAGTCCTCGAATTGTCTTGCTGCCTGTTTTCAGAAATGCTATTCCCATCTGCCCCCTTTTTGTTTGCAGCTAGATGTGTTGATTTGAGCCACAACAAGACATAGCTTACGATCCTCAAAAGCAAGAGACAAAAATCAGCAAATATTTTTGGCTGATTGATCCTAAAAGAAAAAACTTATTACCTGCTTAGAAAATGCATTTAAACTTATTGATCTACTCTAGCAATAACCATTTTTAATCCCTACAGTAAATATACTTCCTGGTTTTCACATACAACAAGCCTCCACAGAATCCTTTCTGCTAATCACCAGCCAGAACTCCTCCGCCCACAGAAACCCAAATAAGGGGTAATGCACAAGGTCAGCTTTAGAGGCCACCAGGTAGCCTTTGCTACGGAGCATCTGAAACTTTTCCATTAGCGAATGAATCACTCCACTGTGCAGGTTCATTATCTTTCCTACAAAATCAGTAACCAATTCCATTTCAATATTTGGTACATCAGATGCAAGTAGAGCTGACATACACTAACAGCAGAGGGACTTAGAGCCAAGCTACAAGAGACGAATAACACAAGGAGGAGCACGTGAAGGGAGTCACAATGTTCACCGGGAAGCTGAGTTTTAAAAGAGATTGGAAGGCTTTCCGCTCCACCTCTTAGAAGGGGAGGTGAAACTGAAAGAGCCTTCTGGAGGCAAAAGAGGAAATTAACAAACCCTCTGGGCAATGATCTCCCTGGCTCTGTAGAGAGGGGAAATTGACAAAGCTTTCTGATCTCTTTTAAAACTCAGCTGCCCGGCGAACATTGCGACTCCCTTCACGTGCTCCTCCTCGTGTAATTCGTCTCTTGTAGCTTAGCTGTAAGTGCCAGCTGGCAAGTGTTACAGGATGAAGGAAACAGTTTGCTGATGGAGGTGGGGAGACAGGGAGGCTACAATATCTGAGACAATATTTTGTACCAGGCACAACAGTCAGAGCAGGAAGGCATGGATGGCAGAGGAAAGGAGGCCTAAGGAAACAAGGAAGCCTAATTACACTTTCCATTCTACACCATAGGGACCTTTAGTTAAATGTCATCTGTGAGTTCTCTGCTGGTAAATCAATTCTAAGTGTGTGTGTGTGGGGGGGGGGCTTAGTTCAGATCATGACTGTGGTGTGAGGGAAGATGGGCTTCCTGTCTTCTCCCCTATGGTGCTCCCCTAGTGGACTATATATGCAGCTGCCAATGGGGCAAAGAGCACCTTTGGCTTATTTGGGGTCAGGAAAACAGTGCAGGAGGAAAGGAAGAAGCCCCTTCTCTCCATGTGCCGTGCTCTTGACATGAATCAAGGCCCTGTACATTTGAAAACTGAGATCCCAATGGGGAATCTGCAGCTGAGGTCTGACTAGAAGTCTCTACTCTACGGCAGACACATGTAAAATATAATATATTAAGTTAGGCCAATTGACAGCAAAGTATGGGAAGGACTATAGGGACAGGAACAAGAGAAGGACAATAGGGATAACAGCTGCAGAGAGAAAAATTGTGAAAGCTGAGATAGAAAGTGGCAAAATTGCAGGCCTAATAACACGACTCTGAATTACTTAGGGAAAACAATTTCCACTGACAGCACGGCATTAAGATTCACTACTAGAGAACTTTCTGAAAGCACGCAAGAGATCATTCAGAAGTACAGTGTATTCAAGGGAACTCTGTTCAATTAAAAAAAAAATCCAAAGGTTGCCATGCGCACTTTCTGCAAACCCCTGTTTCCTCTGAGTTTTGTAGATAAAAGCAACTCATGCTAAAAACAGAAATCGTCTGAGGTCATTGCTTTACAAGGATCATCATGGTTCCTTTGGTATCATTTCAAGGGATGTGAAAGAGCTGGACGCAAAGTGCATTTTAACCATGAGCCTGGCCAGGAAGCTCACTTGGAAAATATGTGTGCTATTCAGCACCATTCATGGTCTTTTACAATGCAAAAGTACAGAGGTGTCAGACTTCACCACAGAGTTCACAGCTCTGGATTCATTGCTCAGGTATAAATCTGAGGGAGTTTTGACCAACAGAGCTCAGTGGCAAAGAGGTATTCTCAGCCTAGCCCAAGAGGCCTTCAAAGAAATGGAGCTGTCAATGAGGGAACAGAAGCAGAAACAAAAATAGCAGGAACTGTGCCAAAGGTTTTACACAGAACACAGCATTGTGGCTACTAGTCAAAGTAGGTGGCCCTCTAGGGTACAAACCACAATGCCGTTTGGACAGCATGCCTTCTGAATAATGTCTCTACATGAATTGGAAAAGCAAATCCTTCACCTTGCCCACTCAGAATGAACATTGTCGGGCCATATGCTGCCAAGGTAAGTCAATCACATTATAATTGGCATTAATTGATACACCCACATGCTGTAATGTTCCCAACCAGCATATTAATACCTTTCAAATAAGGCTTTTGAAGAAAGAATAAGAATTGTCTTTCACTGTACTTCCACAGTAAGCTACCTAGAAAAGTGTATAGTTTCTGGAAAACTACCTAGAAAAGTGTATAGTTTCTGGAAGAAAGGTTTCATCTTAGATGACTGACACCCTAGCACATTAATTACTCCAGAACAATCACCTTCCAAAATATATGACTGCAAAAGCCAAGTTATATTTACATGCAATATTTACACATACCTCTGCTATACATCAAAAATCATCTTTGTTCTGTCGTACTAAGAAGGTTGTACTAGACGGCCTATAAGGCCCCACTGATGATTCCAAAGAGTCTTTGCAAAGCAGTTCTGTCGCCTTCCATTGCCATTTTCCATCAGCAGCTGAAGACTTTTTTTTATTTTATTTGGTATTACCCCAGTAATTGATCCTTCTTTCCTTCCTTCCCAATGTTAATTGTTTTAAATATTTTAATTGTTGTTTGCATGTCTTTGTATACTGTTAGCTTTTAGCTTTAGTGATATGTTGTTGTTGCTGTTGTTTGGGTTGGTTTTAATTGTTTTAAAATGTGATTTCATTATGTATATTTAACTTACTGGTCGTTATGAAGGCAGAAAGGCAGGGTTTACATTTTATTCAATAAATAAATGTGACAGATAAATGGCCTTCCCTTGGACAGGAGTTGATGAAGCAGCATGGAAGTGGCCACTTCATGCAGTCACATCAGGGCTTCCTGTGGTGCTCAGCTCCTATGCAGGATTTTCAAATTGTTCTGACATTATTTATCTGTCTATTTTTATCCTGCTGGTTTAGTTTAACCATTCTATTGTTGTTTAATTGGATTCTACAGCCAGTTTGGGAGTATGGTTAGAGTGCTGAGCTAGTTCTAGGGAGCCCTGGGTTCAAATCCCTGCTTGGCTCAGTCATTCTCTCTCAGCCTAGCCTACCTAACAGGTTAGGAATAAAACAGAGCAGGGTCTGTCACAATGAGTTCCCTGGAAGAAGAGTGGGATAAGAATGCATTAAATGAATAAATCAGTCATACTAGCTCTCTATACACAATCTGTTTGCCCATTTAATCTATGTGCACATGCAGAGAGCAAGCAGACATAAGTATGCTGAACCTACCCCCAGCCTCTGCAGAATTTCCCTTGCCTATGTGCACGGGAAGTGTAACGTGTATCCCCCTCCCTGTGTTCAGGGATGCTGAATTTTCCTTAACCCGGAGAGGGAGTACATGCACATACATTTCCTCTGCATATAGTCACGAGCTGGCAATTGCATGGACATGGGGACAGTATGCTCTTGCCCACTCCCATTATATACACATTGATTTAATGTGTGAATGGGTCATGTATAGAGGGGCTAGTGATGGCAAGCTTTGATATGTTAGCATGGACAAGTGCGAATGCAATGTTAGAGAAGCCTTTTGGGTAGATACATCTGATCACTGGCACAAATAATTTTGCCTCCTTCCCAAATATCTGTTATTATTCACCATATCTGATGTTTTTAGTCCAAACATCAGTCCAACAGAATCACAGTGAAAATACCACTTCATGTATTCTCCCACATCTATAACAGAGGCAATGAGAAATGGCAGTGCCTAATCAGAGCCACCTTTCACTGCCATCACGGATGAGGTGTCTTTCAAATTTTCAAAGGTGGAGGGAGAATGGCATTCAACTGATGGAGGAGGAAACCTTGGTTTTCAGGGGAAATGACCTTGAGCTACTGCAGTCATTAAATAGGTTTGAATAGCAGAAAAGTGCTCGGTAAATTCAAAATGACCAAGCTTGACAGAAGCGGAGAAATGGTCAGGCCGGGCCATTACCTTCCTTCTGCCTTTAAAACCATCCTGGTGGTATAAACTGTAATTTACATCCCTGAGGCTATTGGTGACTTGATTACCAAGGGGACAATATTGTCCTGCTTTCATTTCCTGCTCTCTAAAACCAGAAAAAGATACTAATGATATTGTGGGGCCCAGCAATTAGTCAAGGAGGAGTGGATGCTGTACCATGCTTGAAGCTATATGCATGTGGATCTGATCAGTGTCTTGTTGGCAGACCACTAGAAGACCACATAAGCCACTACATGTTTTCTAGAAGAACAGGGTACAAATAAAATAAATAAAACTACATTAATATCTTTCTAATGCTTCAGCTGCCCTTGATGTTATATAGGGGGAAAAACTCTGGGAAATTACCATTGCTTTCTGAACAGAAAGTCCAGCCTAGTCGCCCACTGCTGTACTCCCAGGACTGAGTTCATGATCCATAAGCTCAGATGAAGCAAAAATTACCCAAGGGATGACAGGAAGGCTACAAGCTTTTCACATTGTGTACCAGGTGACTTCACAACATCTACAACATTTTGCTTGACTTCCTTTGTAATTTTAAAATTCATAACAAGCTAAGAGGGGGGAAATGCCGTTGTGGCTAGATAGGGACACAACAGAAACTTAGATCAAGGAGACTGGTAGCTTAAACCATTGTTCACTAAACTGATACTGCTAGCCAGCTACACAGTAACAGAAATGATTTCAGTCTACTCTACTCATCCACTATGGCATTCTTCAGTCTCTCATTTGCATTGGGGAGAGAGCTAGAATGTCACTAACAGTTTTCGTCCCTGGCCTCCACGCTTTCAAGGATCATGTTTGAAGGCAACCTATTTGTCCACACCTGAATATGCAGAGATTCTTGTGTGTGCAATCTGTGTGGAATCTAGGACACTTTGTTGTTCAAGGTTGTGTGTGGGTGTGTATGCAAACAAGCTCAATCAACCACAGGATTCTTGAATGCAGGATTCCTGAGAGTGAGGCTCAGCAGCCATGACCCTGAGAACACCCCCAAGTACACTTCATTCAATGCTTGAAATAGGCGTATGGTTACTTCTTTTGAAAGACAGGAGGATGGCTCAGACATAACCAAGGAAATTGTCCTTTGAAACAAAGTAAAAGTGACTCAGGCAAGGATCTATCAACCCTAAGGGCAGAAAATCAGCAGCAAATCCACAGGATTCTCAGTGGATGGAAATGTTATGGTGCAATATACGAGCCATGTGATGCCTATGGCTGGATGGCATACCAGTCTGGTAATGGATGAGAAAGTGATTCATGTGGAATGGGCAGATACCAATGGAAGTTCCTAAATCAAGACCATTGCCCCCAGTAATGCATGAATCGGGCTTTGTAAATCCTCTGTGAAATTTCCTCCAGAAGACCTTGCTTCCCACTTGCAATGGCCCTGCTTCCTATCTTTGTCCTTGCCTTTGCCCATCCATCCACCTGCCATCAACTCTCCTCTCACCTGTCATGCCCCCTGCTCCTCTAGTAAATTAAGCTCTTCCAACAGCAGGAAAAACTATTAGAAAGGAATAATGGTAATGATAAACAGCACCTGAAACACATCTCGCTTCTCCCACCCTCCCTGCCTCCTCTCATTTTCCAGTCGCCCAGAAAGAGCAGCATTAATCACTGGGGCAGCAGCCAAGAGATAAAGCACAATTGGAATTTAGCTGTGCATTATGGTGTGTGTATGGGGATGTCTGGGCAAGAGGGGGGAAGGAAGCAGCAGCATAATCTGTCATTTTATATATTTATATTGTTGGAGATGGTCAGGACCGGTTCTCCATTGTTACGGCAGATTAAAATCATTTATGTCCTTCATTTCTCATCAGAGGTCACCTTTCAGAAAAGGGGATAAATATTGTGACTACTAGTTAAATTTTTACGATCAGTCTGCCTTGGGGTTATGATAGTTTCAGGCAGGTAGTCATGTTGGGCTGCAGTAGAACACCAGGATTTGAGTCCAGTGGCACCTTAGAGATCAACAAAGACTTTCAGAGCATAAGCTTCAGAGTGTTAAAGCTCCCTTCTTCATATCTAAAGAATGGAGCTTTGACTCTCAGAAGTTCATAACCTGAAAATCCTGTCGGTCTCTCAGGTGCCACTGAACTCAAATCCATGGAGTTATGAGGCATTCGGGGGGGGGGGGGCAGGGCAGGAGCTAGCTTTACAATTTCTGCAAAAGAAACACATTGCCTATTTACAACAACTCATTGCAATGGCTTTTCTTCTTAAGGACAGATGGTCTTTTCTAGGGAAAGCATTCAACAATTCCAAAGAAATGGTATAATGGGTCAGAGACGATCCCAGAACATTTATTGCTGAAGGGGAAAAAAATCCAACTGGTTTCCCTCCTATGGTGACCATAGTAATATTATCACCAGTAGTGCAGTGGTTACAATTCAGACTATGACCTGGAAGACCCAGCTTCAAATCCCCACACATCTATGAAGTTCAGTGGGCAGCATTACAAACTTTACAGGTCTGTTGCAAGGATAAAAAGAGGAGATGAGTATCATGTAAACTACCTTGAGGTCTGTAAGGATGACCGAGATAGTAACCTCAACAACAACAATTGAACAATTATTAATTTTTGATGTTTAATGGCATCCCCCAGATACTCTAAGGCAAATTGTCTCACCCTGCGTATGGTAGGGACAGATATGTCCAAGATTAATTCAGTCTGGATCACCCAAAGTCCACAATGTGGTCTCCTTATTCCAAATCTACCATATTCTCCTGTGCCTCAAGCTCAGTTTGCTATTTGGATGCCCCAAGCTGTCGATTGGGACTTATCAAGCAGCTAGTACCAAATCCCAGAGCTTGCATTCACAGGTGCCAGCTCACCCCATAGTGCCAGCTCACCCCATAGACAAAGAAGGATGTTGTGGGAACCATCTTTTTTTTCTGCATTAGCTACACAGCAATGTTTCTTGCTAGAGAAAACCCAAGGCGTTAATTAGATGGTTTCAAGAAATGGGTCTGTCATAACAGCCAGGACGCATTTCTAATTTCTACACTGTCATCCAAATGTGAGCCAAGAAAGGTAAGACATACCGCCCGCCCCCGCCCCCACATACATACACCTCTCAATGAGCCTTGTCAAAAACAAAATGAAAATATCAGCCTCAGAAGTCTGTTGGCAGTGCCTGCAGTTCCAAATCATTTCCCTGTTGGGTATAAATAGCAAGCAAAGCAGACACGGTTTAAGAAGAAAGCAAACCAGATCTCAGTTTCCAAGCTAGAAAGCCATTGATTCTTCTCTGTTTGTTCCTAAGCAGCCGCTTGCTCTTTCCTGTGTCACATTGAATCCTATCATACCAAGAACTGAGACTTCCTGGAAATACAAACTTTATTTCTGTTCAGCTAGCAGTCCCATCTCTTACTGTTTGTTATATTACTTATGTTACTTGAATTGCATTTAATTGATGCTATCCAAGGTCTTTTCTGATAACCATAACTCACTTCCACCAACTAATTCCCCCCTCCCCTTTCTACTGGTAGAAAGCAACTTTTTATTCAACCAAATATTTCTATATGCTATCTCAGTCATTTTTTCAAGAAAGTTCCTTCAAAATGATATTGATAGATTTGTGTTAGCAGTATGCTTGGGACTAGGGACGTGCGCTTCGTGTTCGTGTTCCAGGTTTGTTTCTGGGTTTTTAACCTGAATTGGGCCCAATTCAGGACGTTTTGGTATTCCCAAATCAGGCTCAGCATTGCTAAAGCTATTCAGGAATGCCATAGCAAAGATTACTGAAGTGCCTTGGAATGCTTTGGTAAGCTTCAGGTAGCGTGGAAGCAGTTTTCCCCTTGCTGTTCCTAAAGAACGGTGGCTAGTGGGGATTTGTAGGTGGCTTTGGGTGGCATTTTGCAAGCAAAATGCACCAGATTTGCAGGGGACCCCCCTCTGAACCCTCCTCTCATGGCCACGCAAGATTCATGGATATTGAATTTCAGGGGGCCATGTTATGCCCCCCCAAAGAACGTACCCATCCACCTCCGATCTCCATTATTCCCTATGGGGAAATGGAGGGAGGGGTTCCTAGATCGCTAGAGGTGGCATTTTGCAAGCAAACCTGCAGGGCACATACACCTATCTGTCCCCTCACAACAACCCAAGTTTAAGGGAGAATGGACTTCGGGAGGCCATGTTATGGTCCCCCCAAAAAGGTGTCCCATCCACCACCGACCTCCATTATTCCCTACAGTCGATGGGAAAGGGAGGAGGGGGTTAGAGTAAAGAAGAGGGAGGAGGGAGGGGGATCTAGGAAGGGAGGAGTGAATCTGAGAGTGGCCAATCCCGCCGCAGCTCTCCTTCCAGCCAATGGAGATTCGCTGGAAGGAGAGTGCCTTTTTTAAAATGCTGCAAATGGTACCTTCTTCTGGTAAACCTGAAGCAGGAAATCTGAATCTTTGGGGGTGCACACCCCTACCTGGGACCTCTATGATAAATGGTTTTCTTCGGTGGGCACAATTTCAGGTAGGGATGTGCCAAACCTCTGCCCTTAAGACATTCTGCTAGTCTTTTCAAAACACATAGCTGAAGACAGGAGGCAGGTAAAAGAATGGTTGGTTGGTAAATGGGAAGGAAAGAAGGAAGCAGGGGAAGGAAAGAGGAAAGAGGATGGGAAGGGGGATACATGGAAAAGTGAGGTTCCCCCCTTCAAGTCCTTGTGTTTTCCCCAGTGCACAACTGGGCCTGGCCCAGCAGCCAATGCTGCACAACACAGCCATAGTTTTCCTTGGCAGAGACTGCCATGGGGAGGAAGATGGGAAAGCTGAAGATTGGAGGGCACGTAAAGATAAATTAAGAGCATATGAGAAGGAGAGAAGGAACTAGGAAAAGAGGAGAGGCTATTGGAGCTTTCAGGGAAGCAACAGAGGAAGTAGGGGAGGAGAAAATGAGATGCTCACTGCAAGTCCTTGCAGGTCCCGCTATTATATATGCATATTTATATACAGGTGTCAGTGTCACTATGGGTTTGATAAGGTGGAGTAGTTAAATGCCTTTATATTCAGAAAAAAAGATACCAAGATTGTCTGCTGAAAATATTACATTCTGATATGGAAATTATGACATTCCCTCATCCTTAACCAACAGAAATAGCACTAGAGGTGTTTTTAAAATTCCAAAAATAACTAACTAGTTTATTTATTTTAGAGGGGAAAGGTCAGGTGAAATCAGGAGTTGAAAAATTCTGAGTTAATTTAACATACGTATATATCTCTGAGGTAAAATTAGAACATGCACAGACTTCAGCTTTTATTCTCTTCACAGATACTTAAAGGCTTCTGTTTTGAGGCTTTGGTGCCCTTGCAGTTCCCCAAGCACTCTTGTATACTTCCTTTTAGTAGCAAAATCAAAAAGAGTCCAGTAGCACCCTTAAGACTAACCAACTTTATTGTAGCATAAGCTTTCGAGAATCACAGTTCTCTTCATCAGATGCATGGAGGGCAAGAAGAAACTGGTCAGATATATAGGTGGAGAGGGGAGGGAGGAGCAGCTGCAAACAGTAGCTTCTGATATGGAGATCAGTTTGCTTCTGTTAAGGAAGTCAGTTACTTCTGATAATGAGATAACCATTCATAGTCTCTATTCAATCCCAGCCTGACTGAGTCAAATTTACATATGAATTCCAATTCAGCAGCTTTCTTTTAGTATCCTCTTTCTGGAGTTAGGAACACTGGTACCCACTTTCTAATACTCCAATTCCCTTCTCTTCACACACCAATGCTTTCCTTCAATTGTTAACGGAATCTGAAGATCTCCTTAGGCATTTGACTGCATACGGAAAATCTCCTCTCTTTAGAAGATCCATCCCCTTTCTTTGGCCCTTTTGGGAGTCTGCACCTACTTCCCAAACCTCCTTGCCAACTTTCCCCAATTCTTCTGCTGATGTTAAAATTGCTCTCCCTTAAGAGTCCATCTCCCAACTCTTCACACTCCACCTCTCTCAGCTAGGACTGAAAAACAGACCCTTCTCTTTCCAGCTCATGCTACCCAATCAGATCCCTTGGATTAGCCTGCCACTCAAAGCTCTCTGATTCTGTGAGGGATTAACCCTTAACAGTCCTGCTGCTGTGTATGTACAGCCCTTTCAAGCTTTTTATAATGTGTAATTCATCACAGAAGTCCTTCCCTTCTCTAATCCTGGACGTGTGGGATCTTTCTAGCCCTGTGCACATTACCCTGAATACTTGGGGAGAAGTGGAATCACTCATGTTTTCCCTACTTCCAGTCTCCATACATTCAACTGAATGCCTGCATGAAATCTCTGCACATATGCATAGGCTGTTACATGAACATATGGAGTTGCTTTATACTTAATCAAGCCATTGGTCCATCAAAGTCAATAATGTCAACTTTGACTGGCATTAGTCTCAATTTGAGATCTTTCACTTCACTTACTACCTGATCCTTTTAACTGGAGATGCCATGGATTGAACCTGGGACCTTCCATGTGCCCAGCAGAAGTTCTACAATTAAACCACAACCACAGATAGCCTTACACACACAACTGTTTAGATGGCCCTAAACAGTTGCATGCCCATATGCTCTATACAGACATTCAACTGAATACTTGGAGGTCAAGAATGGGGACAATG
Organism: Eublepharis macularius; assembly: GCF_028583425.1. NCBI lineage: Eukaryota > Metazoa > Chordata > Lepidosauria > Squamata > Eublepharidae > Eublepharis > Eublepharis macularius. Next base: position 41,393,324 of record NC_072791.1, read on the forward strand.
AACTCTGTCCTGTCAGGACCACATCTGCAGTTATTTATTGTGGACAAAAGTGCACATTACACTAGCATATGCACATTTTCTTCTATTCTAATTATCCCTGAATTTAAAAAAAAATGGGACCAAAATCAAGTTTGTCCAGGCACAAATGAAATACTACAGTGTTTAGAATCACACAACTGAAAAATAAAGGCGGCTGATATTTTCCCCTTGTGGTGGTGGAAAGTGTCCTCAAGTCAAGGTTGATTTAAGGCGACCCCTGGCGGGGTTTTCATGGCAAGAGACTAATAGGGGTGGTTTGCTATTGCCTGCCTGGGCAAACTAGGGGCCAAGCTACAAGTGATGGGAAAGGAGAAATACAAGTGTATTTCTCCCTGTTCACTTGCCCTCCACTTGCGCTCCACTCGATCCACTTGCCGTTCAAGTGTCATTCGTCACTTGTAGCTTGGCTCTAGGTCTCCATTGGAGGTCTCCCATCTGATTACTAACCAAGACTGTGTAAAATTCTGCCAAGTAACTCTCAATGACTTCACTGCATCCAGGATGAGTATTGAGAGAGATCTTTTTTCATAGCTGACCACCAAAATTGCCTCTGAGGGCCAAGCTACACATGACGAATGACACTTGAACAGCAAGTGGATTGAGTGGAGGGCAAGCGAACAGGGAGAAATACACTTGCTGTTCAAGTGTCATTCGTCATGTGTAGCTTGGCCCTGAGCTAAATGCAAACCCGAAATGCCTGGTCAATTTGTTGTTGTGATAATTCTTTAGCAACTCCCCCCAAAGGTCTCCTGGCACATATAGTTTGCCATTTCTATTACCAGCATCCATCCTCTCCCTTCACCAGAAGATCTTGCAGATCCTTCTCTCCTCCTTTTCCAGTTCCACCTTGATTTTCTCTATCCAGGGGCGGGGCGGGGGGTGTCTGAAGTTCCCGCGCTTACTGCCATGTCATCACTGCCCCTCCCAACTGGGTCAGTGTGAACATAATATCAATAATCTCCTCTCTCTGGCTTTCTTGTTGTGGGAGGCGGGACAAGGCGTCCGCTAAGAAGTTTGAGGACCCAGGGAGGTGCTTGAGGGTGAACTGAAACTTTGAAAAGCACTTCAACCCCGGGAGCTGTTTCGCACCCAATCTGTGGGGTGAACGGAGGGCCTCTAGGTTTTTGTGGTCCATCCACACTTCAAAAGGTACCTTTGCTCCCTCTAGCCAGGTTGACAGGGCTAGATTAATAAGTATGTGCTTGTAATGCTTGTAGTGTTATGTGCTTGTAGTGAAACACCATTCCTGGCAATCTGTAAGGTTTTGCCAAATAACTCTCAATGACTTCGCTGCGTGAATCCAGGAACTGCATGAGTTAAAGCAATTGTATTGATAAGCTATTAGTAGCATTCCCTGTTACGTTCTTTGCCAGGACACAGAGATAACAGCAGGCTTTTACATTCCAGGCAGAGAACAGTTTCAACTTCTAACATCAGAGCCAAACAGAACTGAACAGTACACAGGCCTTGCAGAGTACAAGCAATACACAGGACTTTGCAGAGTATGACAGGAGACATCCTGACAGGCTGACCCTGCTTTGCTTCTGAGATCTGACAAGATCAGGACCTCCTGGGCCATCTAGGTCCAGGTTAATACTGAAATTACTTCAGCTCAATTCAGGCAGATGATGCACTGAAGACTCAACATCCTGATGCACTCTGAACAAGACACAGAAAGGATCATGGTTCCCATTACCACTTAAAGGGCTGGAAAGAACTTTCCCGTCCTCTTTTTAGTTGAAGAAACTGGTGTTTGACGCAGCAATTTTTTCCTGGGGGTTGGGGGGGGGGCGGTCAGAAGCCATTCCTCACAGTTCAGCTTGGATTCAGTTTCTGACTCCTACCCAGACATCCACCCCCTCCCCAAATCTTTGCCATGTCCCAGCAAGCCTGATAAGTTTAGGCATCAAAATTGCCAGATCTAGGAGATCAGAAACTGACTCTGAGAGCCAAACTACAAGTGATGAATGACACAGGTTGAACACTTGTCAGCTTTCCTCAAGTTTTGATGGGAAATGTAGGCAGCTTGGCGGAATGTTGGACAAGTGACAATGGAAAAGTCCATTGGACAGCAGTCAGAGAGCCAAGCTGCAAGAACAGGGTGCCTACATTTCCCATCAAAACTTGAGGTAAGCTGAATAAACAAATAAAATAAATATGAAGGAGTAGAGGGAAAGTGGATAGGGGGTTGGAAAACTGTTGGAAGTCAATAAAAAGGGGGGGAAAGGGAGGGGGTTAGAATTAGAAAAAATTAAAGAATGTGATTATAATTGTTATTATATGTTTCTAATCCAATAAAAATTCTTTAAAAAAAAAACTTGAGGTAAGCTGACAAGTGTCTAACCTGTGTCAGGCGTCACTTGTAGCTTGGCTCTCAGCAAATCCTTGTGATCAGCTTCTGATTCCCTTGTCCCAAACATTACTACATGCTAGCAAGGCTGGGACATGGCAGAATTTCTCAAGAGGGAGGTAAAAATCTTGACTTGCAGCAGATCCTCTGATCAACTGTAAGTCAGATGCTGAACAAACCTGTTTGGCAGCTATTCACACTATTTGATGCTAACTGAACATATTTATGTTCTCATCATGGACTGATTGTGACTATAAAACATGGAATGTTCGGTTGCTGAACAGTTTTGTTGCAAAATTTGTGACATCCATAGTTAAAATAACAAAGCAAACAGCTGCAGAAAGCAAGAACACAGTGGAAAAATAGCAAAGAATGACAAGCAACAGCAGGAATCAACTAATAGTATATCCTGTGCACAATTGTTAGGAGCAAGCATCACTGGAAAAAAATGGAACTTTAGTTTAAGGGCCAATCTTGATGATACTGAGTCCTTGAGTCCATAACGGGGATGCTATTTTAGAAGGTTTTTTTTGAACTTTTCAAAATGCTGCAGGGTCTGATTCTACTGATCCTCTTGTTTCCCTCACACTCCTTTTTCAAAAGCTAAACAAGGGCATGGCCATTTTGGCTCTTAAAAATGTTGAGGGGTGGATGAGTACAGGACCCTGTTCATCCCCATGCACCACAGTCCTCAGCAAGATTGGGCCCTGCATAATATGGAAAGTAAAAAACAAAAACAGTGATGAGAGAAATATTTAAGAATGAAATTCTAGATTACATGTAGCTTCAGTATAGACTTTGGTCATTTCCACCTGCCCTTATAGGGATGGCCCACTCACGGAATGCTGTTGGCTTTTCCCGAGGAATCCAGACATCTCCATTTGCAAAACAGTTGTGGCATGTTTGGCTTCCATTTTTTCGGTGCCTTTTCTGGGCACACACTTCCCATGGTCCCAGAAAAGGCACCGAAAAAACAAACAACCCACAACTGTTTTGCAAATGGAGATGTCTCCAGCGTTTCATGAGTGGGCTGTCCCTATAAGGGTGTGTGGAAATGGCCTTTGTCTTCTTCTATATACATATTTCTTATTGTGTATTTCTCACTGTATCATTCAGATTTGCCTCTTGAATCTTGTTTGCAATTTCCAGACTCTATCAGCACTATCCTATGTACAGTTACTTCTAACTAACCTTTCATAATTTCTGTTGGTATGTATACCCTTGCAGGCTCTAATATTTTAATCAATTAGTGGCTAGAGCCTCCACCAACGGTGACACCATAAGGCTATTAACTACAGAATTACCTATTGGCACCAGTTGCACGGGTGCACTATAATTCTAAGCATGTTTACTCAAAAGTAAATCCTAGTTATCTCAATGGCACTTACTCCCTAAAATTAAAGGTGTGCAAACCAGGTCTGGGAACCAGTAAAAAGCCAAAGTTAGTTTTTCTTCAATCAGACTAAATTCAACTTTCTCGATCAAATTAGAGAATCCCAGATCCAATCTGAACCCCAGCTCAAGACTCCCAAATAAAATCGCAGTTAAGCTGGGTAAATCTGGGAGATGCATCTTCAGCCTCTTGGCTGGCAGTTTTCCTGGAATCTCCCACATTTTTTCCAAGACAGGCTAGGAAGGAGGGAGGGAGGAGAAAAGGCAAGGAAGGGGGAGGGAGTGGGCAGGAGCTCTCCTTGTCTGCCTGGCTTCTGTGAATGACGCTGGTGCAACTGGGCTAAGTTGCAACAGTGTTGTATTGTCGAAGGCTTTCACGGCCGGAGAACGATGGTTGTTGTGGGTTTTCCGGGCTGTATTGCCATGGTCTTGGCATTGTAGTTCCTGACATTTCACCAGCAGCTGTGGCTGGCATCTTCAGAGGTGTAGCACCAAAAGACAGAGATCTCTCAGTGTCACGGACAGTGCAACAGTGTTCTTTACTTCAGTTTTGTTTGGGTGGAATAATCTATTTTGACATTATTTTCTAGTGTGATGTTGGCACTAGGGGTGTGCACCAGGGGAAAATTCAGGTTTCCCGCTTTGGGTTTACTCGAAGTGAGAAACTGTTCTGGAATAACCCAAACCCTGAAGCAGCAAGCTGCTTTGGGATTCAGATCTTTAAATCGCCTCAGTATGCTCCATAAAGATTCGGAGCATATCAAAGTGAGGGGGAAGATTTGTCCCAGCCCCCCCCCACTCCACTTACCTCGGGAGTGAAGCCCAGCTGAGTGGCTGGAAGATGTTCTGCTGCTGCCGCCACCACACCACCCACCTGGGCGGCAGGAAGACATGGAGCCATTCCTCCATCATCTGCACTGCCACCGAAGCTTCCGCAGTGGCCAGCTGGGCAGCAGGAAGGCATGGACCCGGCTCCTGCATTGTCCGCACCACTGCCACCACCGGCGGCGGCCCAGGAAGGCTCAAGTAAGTGGGGTGGTGGTTGGAAGGAGCCCCTTTAAAAGGCCCTGAAGCTTCCCGAAGTGATCTGAATTGCTTCAGGAAGCTTTGATTCGGGGTTTCTGAATTGGGGCCAGCATGCTGGCCCCAATTCGGGACCCTGAATCTTTACAGATTGGGTCCAATTTAGGAATTTTTCCTGAATCAGAAACCCGAAGCACACACCCCTAGTTGGTACCCTTGCTTCTCTTTTGTTTGGAGGAGGATTCCATTCCTTTGCTTCTGTTGAGCTTCCTCTTGCATTTGAGAGTGTGCCTCTGGCTAGTGGTTGCCTTGCTCCTGTGTGTTTCTGCCTGAAAGCCTGCTTGGAAATGTTTCCCCTGGGTCCAATCTTCCTAAAACTTGAGAGGTCTTTAGCAGACAGTCAGGAATATGCAAATATGATGGAGTTTGCTTGAAAAATGCTCCCCAGCCTACCCAGATAATTTTCCCCACAGGGAATAATGGCCACATAAATCCAGGATTCTCTAATCTTGACAAACAGAATCAGATAATCTTTCCCAGATTCCAAGGATCCTGGATTTGGGGGGGGGGGGATTCCTGAAGTCCGGAACTGGATTTCCTAGATTTTTTGAGGGTAGAGGGTACACACCCCTACTAGAAAGTGTGCTTCGGATTGTAACCTGAGTTACTTTACATATTCAATATAGGCTTACCTTTCTCTAGCTGAAATCAGTGGCTTTTCAATGTGATTAACTTTTTCAGTTACACATCAAATTACATACTACATTGTTTGTGTGTGACTGGATCTCTCAATGTGTACTTAAAGCTTCAAAACGATTTGGACAGGAGCTGTGACATTAGGCAGTGCTATGGCACCAATCTCCTGCACAGGACTCTTTCTCCATCTACTCTGTTCCTGAAATAGCCCCCAACTGCTTTTTATCCCACCGGAGAGAAAAAGACAGGCACCTGTTTTGTATCTTTTCCTACTGGGTCAAATAGCACCTCAGTGACCTCAAAATCAGATGCATTAGAACATGGCTGAACTTCCAGATCCCTCTCAGAAGAGAAATATGGTAACATATAGAATTATAATTTATAAAAAAATAAAATAGCACCATCTACCGGTTGGAGGCGGTACATGTGTAATCATTATGCTAAAACTTTGAATCCACTGCTACCTGCCAAGGACGCTACTTTATCACCCCCCTCCAAGCCACAAGTAAAAATGTTGGACATTAAATCAGCACTACAAAAAAGACAAATTTATTTATACAGACATTCAATGAGACTATGATAGCCATCAGCCAACTCTTCGATATTAGATGTGATTTCTGTTTGCTCTGTCTTTTAAAGACCTGGGGTAGAAACATAGGCCCTGGGATTTTATTGTCAAGGCAAGGTGAGCTTGCTGTCAGAAGCCATTGTAAATGGGGAGAAGGTCTGCCTAAAATCCTGAATGCCATCTGCCTCAAGATGTTCCAAATGCCCCTCAAGATTTATAGAACATAACCTGCATGGCCTCTGTTAAGCACTGTGATACAACCTCAGCCACAATGAGAAAGTTTTTCTGCATTTATCAAACTACTATAACTCTTTATGCATCTCACCCTGTGCTTACCATAGTGGGTAGAGGCCTTAGGCTCTACTCATCATGCAGTGGTGCTGGGAAGAGAGAAAGTCTCTGCTATTACAAAAGGATGCCAGCTGGCAATAGCAGAGACAGGGGGCACAGAAGATCAGGGCCAAACAGTGCATTCAGCACCTCTGTTCAGCCTATTCCCATTAGCTCACCCCCTCCCAGAAGACATTTAATCATTTTTATTGTTGCCCCAACCAAGTAAGTCCCAGGCTGTGATACATACTAGAGTCCTTCCTGGACTCTTATTTTTTTTAACGAGATGACCCTTCATTGTTCGCAGCTTCTTCCCAGAATGCAAAAGCTGTAATCTTACAACTCCAGACTTACAGTGCAATCCTAAACTGAGTTACTCCAGTCTAAGTCTATTGATTTCAGCAGGCTTGGACTAGAGAGACTTCATTTAGGATTGCACTGTTTTACTATGAGCCTGTGAGCATCTAACACCAATGGCTGACAAGACAGAGTCTCAAAATCTTGACCTGAAAAAACTGCTTTTTTCCTCCCTCTGTGATTTTTTTTGGAACATCTAGCGTGATGAAGAAATCTGATGTACCCAAAGGCTTTCACGGTGTTTTGCATCATTGTGGTTGGCCCTAATAAAAGTTACTACATAGATTTTATTTCTTGTTCTGAATATAATGCAACTGCCTTATTGACACTAAGCAGGTCTAGATCTGGCCAACGCTTAGTCCTCCTATGTAAGCTACTCTGAGTACTAAAATGGAAGAAAGATAGGATATAAATGAAACCAATCAATAATTAGAGAGAACAATGCAACTGAGCTAATAAAACATCATAAACCATGATGTTACATTCATGCAGTCTATGATTGGAGTGCCAGTATTTTTAAAGTGCACATAAAAGTTGAAAGGAAATTCTTTTAAAAAGATGGGAGGGGAAGAGATTATTTTCTGGGGGAAGAATGGTGCTGTGAAGACTTTAAAGCTGGGCCTATCAACTTCTTTAATTTTTCATTAGTGCTGTGCAGTCAATGGATGAAAATGTCACTGGAGACTCATAACAAACAATGAGCAAATTAGAGGCCAATTGCCTTCCCCCAAACTTATTTTCTAAGAGAGGAAGAGAAAGTACCTCTGCAAGTGTAAGAGGAAAGAAGAGTATTTCTCTCTGGATGACAGTTAGAAGCTAATTAGTCTGACAAATCTTCTTTGCCTTGTTCCATCACGTGTCTGGAAAGGAAGCATTCCCAGGGCAGTACCTTCTGCGAAAGTGTTAATCACGAGTCTATGACCCTTAGGCTAAGCAAGGGCAACTTTGTGGTGTTGTGGTAAAAGGCAAGAGGCCCTTTTAACTTGGTCAATAAGGAGAGCTGATTGACTTTCATGAAGAGAGCGTATCACCTTTTTCCAGCCCTTTTTATTCATTTGTTATATTTTTATCAAGGAACTTGAGGAAATCCCAGTCCTTTAAGTCTCCCAATTAGGTAGCTGAGGCCAAGAGTGTCTGGATGAAGGTCAGCCAGTAAACATGGTTAAGCTGGAACCTGAACCCAAGTCATTCCATCTATTCCAATACACAGTGTTTTCTGTAATCACGTTACAGGACAATTTATTAACCATCTGCTTATTGTATCATTCACAGCTGAATATTCCATTTTAAAAATGAATCTGTTTAATTTTCAGATTCTTACTGAAGAGATGTTACGTTACTTCTGCAAAGAAGTAACTCAAGATATAGCATCACTTACTATAGATGCATCCACCAAAGACTGTTTTATTCTGGGATAATTGTTGGGAAAATACTCCCACTTTGTTACAGGTGTTGACAATCATCAAATATGTATGTATGTGCTGTCAAGTTGCAACCAACATTTGATTCTTTGTTTTATCCATTCACTGCATTTTATTATTCCACCACTTTGTTGAATATTGCTCAGGAATGTTCTAAATCAGAATGGATTTTGCATTTGGACTTGGATCTTTTGACCAAACAAAACTTGCCAAGCATACTTTCCTGAATAGTATGTAGTTCGCCTCTACTAGAATAAATTTACTAGTTGATAAATATCAACTGAACTTTCCCCCTTCCCTCAAACCTGAGAAATTCACCCCCATATTCCTCTTCAAAGTATGTTTTGACATCTTAAGGGGAGGATTTTTAACTGAAAATAATAAAGTCCAGTCTGTTAAAGTAAAAAGAGACCATTTAGAAGGCGAGTTTGGAAAGGTTCCTGACCTTGACTACAGTAGCTGCTCTTCAATAAAGAACATGCCAGATAGACATACCTCTGTATTGGATATGAGAGAGTCCCCATCTAGCAGCTGGCATGCCAGGACATTCTGCAGCTAAAAGCAGAAGCATTTAAGTACCTGATAGCCATATGTCTCTGTGTTTTATCCACAGCAGTGAGGCAAAGTGGAATTCCCAAAGAGGATATTGTTAATACAAGAGAATCTGGTGTGCCAGGGCCTGAGGTCTCTGAGAGTAATTTAATACAACACATGTCCTTTCCAAACAGGGCAGAGCTTGAATACAAAAGCACACGCATGTGTGAGGAGGTCAAAGCAGCACTTTTGCTCAGGGATAGCAAGCTGCTAGGTTTGTCGGTCAGATATAGAAGTGCTTCATTAAATGATGTGTCACAAATGAGAAATCCCAAGTAGGCAAAGGAGATATTTTTAACTATCCCAATTTCTATCAGCATAAGTGTCTACAGGATTTCCAGTTACCCAGAACTCTGCAGAGTTCAGAATAGGGCAGTTAGCTAAACTGCAGCTGAAGTTCCTTGGGGCAAAGGATGCTAGAAGTGGTTTTATCCATTTAACCTAAACTGTGTCCTAATCACAAACCTGTTAGCATTTCAAACACCTGCTCAGCAACGCAGTCACCAGCAGGCTTACAGACTGTTACAACTGTTATAATGTAATTATATTACATCAACAGTCTTTACAACTGATCCGTGCCTTATACAATGTAGATTTTACAAGGTAAAGGCTTGGGTAGTACTAGTAATCCATATATAAGCAGTCTTACAGCTAATACAACGTGCCATGTTACCTAGCCTCTACCCTCCAAGAACAACGTAGCTATGACTGCCTATGCCACCTAGAACAAATAAACATTTCCCTGAACTATCAGTTGTCATTAGGGTATGGCTAGCATGATTTTCATTAAGCATTTAAAAATATTAACAAAGTATTATTCTATTACATTAATAGACATCACATTTTCTGCAACTGTAAGTGGTGCCTCCACCTTCTTTCAAAGCATATAGCAGAAAGCACCTTTTCTAATCATTTCCTGTAATACAATGAGCTATTTTTCATCTCAATAATATGACATCTCTATGCATGTCTACCACCATTGGAACAAGCACTGAAATGTGCAAAATGGGTTGAGTTTTCTTTTCACATAGGAAAGCAAGCGCGGCATCTGCAATTATTGTAAATGGACAGCTTAATCCATCCTTAACGCTATCCACCCACTGCTCCATGTAATACAACTTAAGCAGATGGAGGGGACCAAACAAAACCATCAAGTGACTGAGAGGAAGAGGAATCATCTTCCATTGTGACAGCAATAAACTGACCTGCTCTTGAGAAACAGTGAGTTGTAACGGAGGTGCATATTGACTTTTATCTTCCTTTCAGTGGGAAGAGTGAAGTGTCAAGAGTTATTGCTTTAATATCAGCCAAGATGAAGCCATTTGTTGTTGTGTGGGTGAATCCAGAAAATCATTGCTTTAACCATGTTTTTAGAGGCCACTCTACACTTTATTAAATCATCTGAATGCTGTTTCAAGAATACAATGGCTCCAGTAGGCTTTGCAAGCTGCAACGTATATTAGGTAGGAAACATTCTGAGAAATATCTAGATGGGCAAAGTGAATCTTCGAATGACCAGTAATACAAGTCTGTACACCATAATCCAAAGTTAAAATTTTAATAATTCTAACTGATTCATGGCCACTTGATATTTCAGAATACAAAAGAGCTAAAGCTATGGCAGGTGAAAAGGCTGATACTGCTGGTGGTAAACATTTTTGACAGCTTGAGGGACATGTTTTCAAAGAGTAGCTAATTTTCAAAAAAGAGCTAATTATGGCTTGGAACCCAAGGGTCATTTCCTCTGCAAGGGAATTCCATCAATATAATGGATTTTCCTCACCTTCTCCCTCTCGTGGCAGTAAAAGGGATTCCCAGAAAACTGGTAATAATAACCCTTCCTCCCATCCACAGAAAGTCTTCATGGGATTCAAGCCAATGCCTTGACACATACCTATATTGTTGAGGTGTCAGACATTATTTTGCAACCAACATGACTCTCTAGTAGAGATGGGCATGAACCAAAATACGAACCAAAGTTCGTTATGAACCAGGCTAGTTCATAGTTTGTGAACCAGCAGATAATCAGAGCCCATTTCTGACGAACCAACATGAACTTTAGGGCAGTTCGTTCAGTTTATTTTTCAGTTCGTCACTGCAGCCAGCTTGGCGCCAATCAATCAGTTTCCTAGGCAATGAGGGATGGGCTTTCTGCAGACCTTCTGCTGACCCAGAAGTGGTGATTTGCTGGCCCAGAAGTGACATTTTCATGAACCAAATTAACTGTTTCGCGAACCGGGGCAGGTTCGTGAAAGTTCGTGGTTCGTGAAACATGACGAACCACAAACCATATGGTTCATTTTTTTCCTAGTTTGTGCCCATCTCTACTCTCTAGGCTCATTGTTCTGGGGCACTATGGAAAGCCATGCTTAGAGGGGGGGGGATAAATGGGAAAACTACCCGTGGTTTAGCTTGGAAATGCACAGTTGTAGTAAGGCAGCCTAATTAAAAACAATAAACCACATTGCCAACAACAAGACCACAAGAATCTGTGCTTTTTTACACAAACCCAAATAAGAAGCCATCAAGCTTTACAAGACCTAGATTTGAAGCCGGCTGAACAATACCTATTGGCCTGTCTTTTTCTGCTCAGTGCAGAGCAGACCATGAAAACAGATCAGGCAATCTGTAATTACTTTACAAAAGAACCATTTGTACCAAGACAAGAACAAAGCAATTACATGTGATCCATAGATTTGTTTCCATCTGTAAGCATTGAAAAGACATAGTGAGAGATTCTGCAGACCTTAAAAGGCTTTATGAAGATGTCATCAAATAAAAACGTGTCAATAAGCTTCCAAATGCCTCTGATGGAATGACCCTTGGATTTTGGATGCCACACACTGTTAATTTCCTCTCCTAATGTTTAATCAAAAGCTGGGATGGATAACTCACATTGAATTATACATTCAAGAGTTCAGCAATCAATAAATTTGACAACATAGAGATACCCAAAATAGTAAATAATCTGCATTATTTATTTTGGAGCCTTTTTTGGACAGGCAATTTTTGTCACGTTTGGCCCCATACCACTCCAGGTTTTCTTCTGAATTCTGGACTATTTACTCCCCTTTCAGATTTCATTGTGCCGTTTCAAGGGTTCTCTTTCGAATTTTCTGCCTGCTCAGTGTTCATATTCTGTTCTTCATATGTCTACAAACATTTACTAACTTAAAGTAAGGTTTCAGCAATATGACAAAAGAACTTGACCTCAGTGCAGACACAGTAACAATTCAAATGCTACCAAATCTGAGGGGACAAACTCTGTGCTCTTGTTTATGAATTAGGAAAGAACTAGGCCTGAAAAACATATTCAAGAAAACAAACCAAAAAAGCAGTTGTGTACAAACCAAATGACTCACCTGAATGGTGGGAGTGGAACGATTTTTTCGAGTCGTGGTGGTGGCCATAGTAGTAGTCGTTTCCATTACTGTTGTTGACATCTCTGGGGGCATGGAAGTTGTGGGTGCCGTTCCCACGATGGATGGTACTTCTCCAACAAGCCGTACACTTCCGTTGATCTTGATGTTGGGGTTGTTCTCTGCTGCCATGTTCAACACTTTCAAGCCATTGTAATAGAGACCGGAGAGCTGGCCTTGGAAGAGACGCCCTCTGTCTTTTCCTCCAATGGCTATTTTCGCCTGGGTGTTGAAGATCGTTAACTGTCGTCCTAAGTGAAGGGGGGGGGGTGAACATTATTATTGCCTGGAATATTTTTTCCTTTAAAAAAAACCCAAAACCTTCTTTGCTGATCCTGGCTGAAATGGACTGAAGAGTGGAACAAGTTCTTGAAGATGATGGCAATGGCAATTGTGGTGGTTGAATGGTAGAAATGCAGTGCAATAAAGGGTTGTATTGATGTGTTACAAATAATGATAAGCCTGAACAATAAAATAATGGATCTGGATCTCCACTCCTTTTTCCATAAGCATAAGTGCATCCAGGAGCTCTTTTATTCCAAGCCTTGGCTTCACCACAATCTTAAGAGCCAAATCTTTACACCTCATTTTTTGAAACCGGGGAGTGTTTACTCTAAGACAGATCATCAAAACCTCCCCGGGTTTAAGCCATGTTTGGCCCCATACCACTTCACACCAGAATGTAGAAAACCTGGATCCTTAAATGAACAGAACTGAGAACCAGTCCTGTCCTATGAATCAGCAACAGATGAAGAGAGGCATATAGGAGCTAAGAGATGAATATGTATATGGTTCCTTGAAACTTGTAACAGCTGCAGCAGCTAATGATGGGGAGGACAAAATATAGTTTGGAAAAAAATTGTATTCTTATTTTTTAAATGTACAATATTTGGATTATACTTACTGTAGAAGATTTTTTTTTCAATATTACATACATGCTTACAAATAACCTTATGATGGGATGACAAACCTGGACCCAAGATTAATTACTTCAGATTGCAGGTGGGGACTTACACATCTACACAATCCTCTATATACCCAGAAAACTTGGTATCAGGGAGAAGGGGTTCCCTGACAGTCTAAGTAAAGGTTTTTTTGTACAGTGGAGGATTTAATCATGTGAATGCCACCTGCAATCTAAAGCAGTAAAGCTCAGACACAGGTTTACTAGTTCAGTGAGATCCCTATGAGACCTACCTCAACGAAGCCACGGTCAGCTCCTTGTTTTTACTTGAGGCCTGCTTGGAGGACGGAGAGCCAGAACCACAGCAACTCCCAAAGCAGATTGCCAGGAAGCCCCATGGTCCATAGCCACCACTTCCCTCCACACACATTTCCACCCACATGAGAAGGCAGATGGTGTACCCCGGAAGCCAAATTTGATCTAGGATCACTATTTGCTGACCCCTGCCTCTGATGCACAGGAAGTAAAGAGTGACACAGGTAATTTGAGTTCCTTGAGAGCTCAGAAGTCTGCTTCCTCCAAATCCGTTTTTCTGCCAAATGAAAGCAGGGAGATTGCATCTGTAGTCAGAATGGACCCCCCAAAATAATTGCCAATTCTTTTTCTTTTCCTCCCACATAAAATCAAGGGTGAGTTCACACAATTAGTTTAAGGGACAATGCAGACCCATAACAGACACTTGCTCTTCCTTCTTGTTCCATTCCAATAACTCAAAGGCAACTGCAGAGGTGACGAGGAAATATGATCCATAATAGCATTTTCACACATTTAGGTAGTTAAAATGACAGCTGCAATTTACACATGAAAAACCTTGGATGTGAGCTCACCCTAGGCAGGTTTCATACACTTGACAGAAGGAGGTCTTAGGAATTTATCAAATGCTGCTAAGCAAAGGAGCACCCTAACCACATTTCAGAACATGAACTAGAACAGTGGTTCAATCCATCCAATTCCCCCCACATTTGCGCAGCTATGGCCCTCCCTCCCCACCCTTATCCACTGCACACTCACCACTTCCTTTCTAAAGTCCACTGTGACATAAAACAAATGCCATCATGTGCAGGGCAGAGCCTAAAGCCCACTGTCCATTCCCAACATAGTCAGTGGTTAAAGTAGATCAGAATAGGAGGGGGAGCTCACCAATTTTTGTCGTCGTGGCGGGTCTCGAAGTCAAGTGGTGATGCGGTGTTGCATCATCTAATGGTGACAGGATGGATCATGGGGAAGAGAATGGGGACAAGAGAAGAAATGTATCTGAAAGGAGTTCCTATTCCTCAAGGAGGACCCTAGCTAGCCAAGCAAAGTAGATGTGTATGTCAAATGCCTACAGTTGAGAGGGTGGGGTATACAACCCCCTCATTCTCCCGACTACCACCATTTCATTAAACGTGTCTGGAATTGACTGAGATGGATAAGTGCACAGATGTCAAAATAGCAAATAAAAAAAATGAAAGGATCATAATATTCTTCCCTATCTGCCTTTTAATATCTCCTCTGCTTTCCCCCTCATTCCTCTCACACTGCCCTTTTCCTTCCTCACAGAGTAGATCAGAGTATGGAATTTTACTGATGATAACACGGCAGTTATCTATACGATAATACCACTTTTTGCAGGATTAATTTTTTTAAAGAATAACTGCTCTGATGGTAATCTTAATGTCTTTTATGAGTCGTTTTTAGATCACAGCTATGATTATATTAGCATGGATCTGTCTTAGCAATTTCTTTCATGTAATGAAGGTTTGGTGTAGTGGTTAAGAGCGTGGGACTCTAATCTGGAGAACCGGGATTGATTCCTCACTCCTCTACTTGAAGCCAGCTGGGTGACCTTGGGTCAGTCACAGCTTCCAGCTTTTCAGCCCCACCCACCTTACAGGGTGTTTTGTTGTGGGGATAATAATAACAACATACTTTGCAAACCACTATGAGTGGGTGTTAACTCATCCTGAAGGGTGGTATATAAATCGAATGTTATTATGATGATGATGATGATAGTGGTAGTTATCACATGGAAAGCTATTACGGGTTTTCATTACACCTCACCAGATAATTCTATTCACAAACTTCCTGAGCAGGATATCTTCTTATTCCATTTACTCCTTCAAAAGGGAGGCTCTGTATTCCTTCCCAAATTATTGTCAGGGAGTGATATCAGCTGAGGGAAAGGACATCAGGGATAGTTATTGAATTATCAAGGACTGCTTAAACTAGAGGTGAAATGTCTTCTTCCCATAAAGAAAAAGAAAAAACTCCTTGAGCTTTTCCTAGAGTTGCCACAGAATCCATATAAAGAAGACTGCTGCTTAATAGTTGAATCAGAGAAGCTCTAACCACCCTATCTAAGGGTGTGCACTTCAGGTATCCAATTCAGGAAAAATGCCTGAATCGGACCCAATTTATAAAGATTTGGGAATTCCAAATTGGGGCTAGCATTCTGGCCCCAATTCAAAAACCCCAAACCAAAGGTTCCTGAGGCGATTCAGGTCACTTCGGGAAGCTTTGGGGCCTTTCCCAGGCTTCAACTGGTCCGTAGAGGAATGCCCCCTCGTGGTCTAGTTGAAGTTTAAAGAACTCCCTCTCACCACCCCACTTCACTATGCCTTCCCAGTGGTGATGGAGGAGGTAGTGTGGGCAGTGGAGGCGCTAGCTCCAGCCTTCCCCGCCACCCAGCTGGCCACTGCGGCAGTAGAGGAGGCAGTGTGGGCCATGGAGGTGCCTGCTCCAGCCTTCCCCGCTGCCCAGCTGTCTGTGGAGGTGGAGGAGGAGGCAGCGCAGGCCGCAGAGGCGCCTGCTCTGGACTTCCCCACCACCCAACTGGTCTTCTTCCTTGCTCTGAATCTTTACGGAGCATACCGAAGCAATTTAAATACCCGAAGCTGAAGCAGCTTGCTGCTTCGGCTTTAGGGTATTACAAATCATTTTTCCCCGTGCACACCCCTAACCCTATCTGCAAATTTCTGATAAAATTAAGCCAAATCCCATAAGCTCAAGGACAGTCGGTCACCTCATTTCAGTTCATCCCCCATCTCCAATGACTGTGAGTGCAGATACTGACCAAACTGAACAGAAGGTTGGCCTCACAAATGGCAGGATCCATAAATTTTCTTACACTATGTCCCAAAGCTCTTTGCCTTCTATTCTTCTGGTTTTCAAACTAAAACCAGCATGTAGCCAAAAAACAGTTGAAGGAAACAAGCCAGTTTTACTACTGTCCCACTCATAATGTCATTACTGGATACTTGGGAACTAGCCTATATAATTTTCTTAGACCTTTCCAAACTTTCTCCTTCTTCAGTATACTATGTGATGATTTGAGCCCATGCTGGATATACCAAGGGCATCCTTCATGCACACTGGAAGCAACAGCAGAGTTGATAAGTTCCATGTAGTATTATAGGCTTCTGTCTTCCTTGGAGCTATTTATAGAACAGAATGAAGGCAAGACACTATCCTGTGATGCTTATAGGATGGACAGGATCCATACGTTGTCAGGAAACCTTTAGGACAGTGCACAAATTACAGCATGAGGAATGTGAAGTTATACAGGCAATAAAGAGATTATACCCTTCAGCTCTGCAAGCCACTTCTACTTGTGTGCTATATAACTTCTGAAGAAGAGCCTACACATCTGTGAAGTCCTTTGTTTTCAAGACTGGGAACCTTTGGGAAACGCAGCGTCTCAGGGTCAAACTTGACATGCAGTTTTCAAAGAGTTCGGTCAGGGTTCCCCAGACCTAACTTGGGCTCCTCCCAGCTACACAGCAGCTGTGGGGAATGACTGCTAAAAAAACCCAGCCAAATGGCCTCAGAAAGGCACTGTGGTGGAAAGAAGGGCTCCTGGCTCTCTCCTTAAGCTGCTTTCCAAAATAGTGAGCTGAGGGTGGGGGGGGGGAGAGTCTCTGTCCCACGTGGAACATTCTGTGCATGTGGAGCAGTAAAAACAGGGAAATACCCTTCCCCCCCCCCATGATATTTTGACAGAGAGAAACAGCTGGGAGTGGGTGGGAGGCAGGAGCTCTTCTTTCCTCAGTAGTGACATTCTGAAGCCATTTGGGCTCTTCTCTGTCTTTCAACAGCCATTCCTCACTGCTGTTGTGTGGCTGTGGGAAACCCAAGTTGGGTCTGAGGAACCCAGACCCAGCTCCTTAAAAAACCACACATCTATTTTGACCCTCAATCACACGTACAAGATCTGCATACATTTCCCACCCCCCTCCCCACTGAATGCATGTAAGGACAAGGAAGAGGACTACAGGCACAATTCTACTCACCAATTCATGTGTTTGCCCTTCTGTGACTTGTAACTTTTGAGGAGTCTATTACATTGAAACCCTAATCAAAGTTACACCCTTTTAAATCTATCAAAGTCAGTGGGCATAGGAAGGTGTAGTAACTCTTTTTGAGATTACACTGTTAGGGTACCAGTCTGTGAGGAATGAGAGGATTGTTTAAAAACAATATGCTCTTTTTCTTTCCTTAGAAGGGTAAAGATGCATTGTTTCAATAGACTGGATCCACCTAACCCAAAACGTTGACCCAGTTCCAGAAAATGTGTGAAGTACACTGTGTTTTCATCTTGAGGAATGTGTTCTTCTAGTTCAGGAGTGGAAGACAAGGCATGCAACACACACTGCACAGCTATACTTGGTAACAGCATTGACACTAAAAGTGTGTATTTGCTAAAAGGACAATTGCTTGTCTCTGGGGAGCACTCCTGAGAAATTACAACTCTTGCAAGAGGCATCTCTCTAGTTGAATGATGAAGTGGAAAACAATGGGCAAAAAGAAAGGACAATGCAAAGAGGAAACATGCATAGCTGAAGAGTCACGTCAGACCTCTATCACTTCTCTTGTCTCCTGTTTGCAAATTTTATTCTCCCAAAGTAAACCTCATCTCTGCAGAGTTACCCTCTCTTTCAAAGACCCCATTAAGGTGATTAAGCACTAATCATAATGATTACATAAATTCAAACTGTGTGGCTTACACCTCCCTCCTTAATGGAGTTGTGGGGTGTTGACATGGCTCAGAAAAGAAGCAAATTTCATATGCTCATGCTTAGGTTTTGCTTCTAAGTTTATTTTTTTCTTTTTTTTTTCTTTTTCTTAGAAGTTTTAATTTGGCTACATGTATACCTTGGCTTTTCCTATTGAAAAGATGTCGGGGGGAGATCTGAAATAACTGCACATCTAAACATACAAGACCACACTACTGAATGCACTAATCTGGTTCATAATGCTTAACTGGATTTTGGACTTAAGCCTACCAGCTTTTATTCAGCAGATAAGCAGCTTTCTTTTGAAAACTGCCAAATGAGGAATACTAGCAGTAGTGGCTGACAGACTGCAATAGTGGATGGTTTGATGTCTCCTAGAAAGGGCAGTCCTAGTGACTGATGTAAGGTCCACCTTGTTCTCTTGTCAACCTTTCCACACCTGCCTACACAATCAGCATTATTTTACCATCTGTCCAGTTCTTTTAGAATGAGGAAGAAACACAATGGAGCAATAGTAAGAACATGCTATCAATAGTGCCAAAATAGGGCACTTGCATGATGAGTTAAGCTCATCAAGCAAGTGCTTGATGGTGCCATGAGGGATGCTGAGGAACCCCTGGCTGGAAACCCACTACCTGTCAGGTAACCTCACAGCTACTTGAGCTCTCACATGACAGGAGACATTGGCAGCACAGGCAGAGCTTCTATCCCGATCTGGGGTACCTTCACACTTTACAGAGAAAGAGAAAGCTGGAGAGCTGTGTTGTTAGGGAAAGGGGAATTCCTTTTTCCAAAATTCACTTTTTTATATCTAGCCAATGATTCTTCTTATACACTTTTTTCTCTTCTAAAAGGGGTGTTTCTCTTTCATGTCTCTTGGATTTCTCTTTTTAAGAGAAATCAATGCACCTTTTTAAATTTCAGCCCCTCCAGTTGTTTTATGTTTTATGCTACAGGATGATGCTGTAGCAGGAAGATAGGAAGATTTGGGAAGACACTGCTTGCCCCTGAATATCTGCAGAGTGAAATTCTGAAATTTTGCACAACCTCCCTTCTTTTCCTTCCTCTCTTCAAATTTCTCTTTGATCTAAACAGAATTTATTAGAAACAGATTTCAAATTCCTAAAATGAGGAGGAAGGGAAACAGGTTGTTGGATTTCAGAGAGAAACTGGGTAAAGAGGATTTAAGAGAATTTTTCTTAACAATATTATGGGATGGCATGCCTGTGCATGTCTGCTTTGGACAGAAATGTAAAGGCACAGAGGTGAGCCAACCTGTAGCCTAGCAGTCCTAAGCAGAGTTATCCCTTTATCAGTTAATTGGACTTCAAAGGGGGGAACTCTACTTAGGAGTGCACCTGTAGACATTGCTTTGCATATTCTGGCACAGCTAGTGACTTCCGTCTCCTAGTTTCCTGTATGCTTTTCATTACAACGGAGGCATATGTTGACCCATATAAACACACTGAATAGCAGAGAGAATGGTAGTGGGCTGCATGTGTATAAACATCCACATTTACACACACAAACACATGCATACCACATATATCGTGTTGTTCCTAAATACTCATACCTCCAAGCATATTTTCATTTCACTTCTGTTTTCTAGCTATGATGCAGTTGCAAGCAACATGGGAGGATTAGGCTTAGTCCCTTGTGTTATATTCATATAAATGAACCTTTAAAAAAAAGTTCACACAATGCAGTCGTGTTTACTTAGAAATAAAAGATGCTGTGTTTAATGGGACATACATCCTGGTGAGCATGCACAGGATTGCAGCATTCATGGGCTAATTGGGTTTGCTATGGGCTTTGTAATCTCATTCCAGTTGTAAATTAATTTGATACATATTGCTATTATCTCTGCGTGTCTCTGTGACATCCTTTGCAAAAGTACTTTTAATTCCCCTCCCCACACACTTATGTCCCTTTGAAATCAAAGGCACTTAAGCACTTAATTATGCACTTAAGTGCCACTGATTGCACTGGGATTGAAGGACACATAACTTCCTTTGGATTGCACCCGTTGTGTTAATTGTAAATGATTCCATTGTACCGCCATTATATCTGGCTGACAGCTACTCTCTGTGCTGCTGCCTATTTGATGGATCCATCCATCTAGACATCCATCAATTTATCATGTTCCATTTTGATAGCTATCTACCCGTTCCTCATCATCTTTACAAGGTCTTCTGACATAAGACTTTCTCAATGCATTAGGAAATGAATGAATGGCTGGATGGACAAGCAAGTGTAGATGAGTGAATAAATGATGTGCTGGTACGTAAGTGGGCATTTCCACACACACACACACACGCCCCGCTGTTTCGCATATTAACCATGTAATCAAAAATACAATTTTAATAACAATAATCTTATGATCATAGAAGACTCTAGAGTCTATCTCATTGCATGATATGGCTAAACAGTACAGCATGCTTACATTAGTTTGCCTTTTAAGCTAACAAGGTATATCGGTATCCCCCAGTTCATCCCTTGCCTCTGAGAAATGTTTGAGATCTCAGAAATTGTTGATTTCTCTAGACCCCATTGCTTTTCTGCAATTGTCTCTTAACAAAGCATCATCTCAATGTTATCGTAGTCATCATCCACACAACGGCAAAAAAAACATTTCAGAATTCCAAAGTGGTAAACATATTTTTGAAAATTCTTTGGCATGCTCATTTCAGGATTGGAGGAAGCAATGGAATAACAGACCAAACTCAAAGTGAAAAATAAAATTGTACACAACAAAGATGGGTTTCTCAGGCACGTGAGAGGCATCACAGCACTGGTCAGACATGCATCAGTTTGAACAAAAGCAAGGCTGTCATTGTCTTTAGTGTTAAAGGGACTTTATCAATTGACATTAGCAAAACAAAGTTATCTAGTTTTTAGTCTTTAAAAGGTTTAATGTTTAATATTTACAAACTCTGTCCAGATTCCTAAGACTCAGCCAGCTTTAGCTGATTGTTGTTTAAAAAAATCAGGATGTACAGCAGGGTCTGTAGAGAAATGCTTTTTATTTATAGGTATCAAAATTTTTACACCCCTAGTTTAAGAAGTGTTTCCTAGCTGAGAATATATAGGAGGGGGAGGGGAAGCCAAATGCTTTCTAAGCTGCACCCAGCCTGGGACTTTAGTCATGCAGGTTCCCTACCAGGCAGAAGACAAAAGGGGTGGCCATTCTCTTTTAAAAATAGAGAGGGGACAGAGATTTGGAGGACTAAAATGCCAGAGAGGAGTCTTAAGGAGAGGAGCCTCTCTGATCTGCCCTTTGGTCTGCCCAGTGGGTAGGAAAAGGAAGATAAAATCTCCTGGAGCTGAAAGGAGGGTCTCTTTGGCTGAAGGAGCTCATACACCTGGCACTTTGCAGATGGCAGCCATTGGCCATGTGGAGGTTGGAGGCTTAAAACAGGGCTGCAAAGATATGTGAATTTCCCAATAAGGTGGAACTTCTAAGTTATAAATCCTGCCTTAGGAGAAGATCTAACTAAGGCATGTACAAAGCGAGAGACAGGAATTGTGTTTTTACACATTTCTTGTGAGAGTCTTTGCTCAGATCTGTTGCTGTGCTTAAAACTATGAATGTGAACTTTTCACTTTTATACATAAATGCCTTTTAAAATTCTTCTAGCTGTTTTCTTTACCACATAGACTTCCACTGTTCAACCACAGTATTTAAAATGGGCACCATAGGAAGGTTGTGGTCTGTTAGCAGTTGGCTAACAGACAAGTGCCACATGCAGTCCCTGTGGTAACTAGGTTCTGGGTAGTAGAAGACTGGGAACTAGAAAAGGCCTCAGAGTAGCAAGCCTGCACAGGGGAGTGGGGCGGCTTGGCTCTTCCCCAGGGCAATGCCTGCAGAGTCCAAGTGGTGGCAGTGGATAGAAGAGAAAAGAAGTGAAAGCCCCTTTTAGGAAAGGCCGGAACTGGGTCGGTGGCACTGGAACATGCTAGGCATAGCAAAGTGAAATATGTAGTCTATTGGCATGAACTGAACAGGGTTTGCTCACAAAAAGAATAAGCCCAGGGCCATTCTCAGGGTCATATGCTCCCCTATTTATCCTCTCCTGAGTAACCCCAGTCTGCTACGTTATCATAATTTGGATGCTATGACAAGCAGGTGCTTGTTTCTTGAGCACAGACTAAGGCTCTAAGTTAGAATTAAACTGAGACTTGGAACCTTGATTTGTTCCAAACCTCAATCTTTTTCCAGATCCAAATTCAGATGCAATAACAAACTATTATATCAAGGCCTTCCTAAACTAGGAAGTCTTCCATTTGGCTCTATATCTGACAGGAGGAGGTCAGGTTCATTCTCATCGTGAACAAACTCCATTTTTGTCCATTACATCTGAATTCAATAAGACCACATTCCCCTCAAATTTCTTCTTGATTTGTTTATGTACATTTCTTCACATGCCTCAAACTCCCACACACAGATGAGACCACCTCATCTATACCTCTGAAAATTGTCTCATGAATATTACTATCCTAACAGAATCTATTGCCTCTTATCTCTCACAAAAACCAATTAGAGAGTTAACAACAAATAGTGCATTTTAGCATATTTGTCTTGCAATTATCCAAGTCCTTCTAGACCCTTGCAGTTTTTAGTCTGGCTGCAACTATAAATAGGTTCAGATCAGCAATGGAGAAGTAAACAAGATGGTTTATACTTGCTACATTTTCCCCGTTTGAAAGCATTTATGAAAACTGCTAATTGAGAAACAACTCTGATAATACGAGACTGGCCTTTCAGACAGAATGGATTTTTAAAGTTTTATTCATATTTTCTAAGTTTCACAATTTGAACTGTTATACTTCCTTTTTCTTTTAAATTACACTTACAATATCCAGGTGAGGATTTTTAAAGAGAGTCAAGTTGGGTGGCGTGGTAGCCATCGCAATACACAATATTTGAAAGGAAATCTTTAAATGCAGTGGTTGCACTCCAGAAAAGATATTAAGCAAGTCAAAATCCAGTTGGCCATGATCCATGGGGCCCTGTATGTTCTGTGGTGTTTCTGTAAATTATTTTGCTGTTCCTGAACAGTTCTCAAGTCAGGGAACTCAGAAAAAATCTTCAGTGCAGGTTGATGAGGTAGAAAAAACTGGTGTGTGTAGAGAAGCACCCACCCACATCAACAGAGCTCTTTGTATCCTCCTGACCGCTGAAATCAATAGGAGTCAAGGGCCAGTTGTTTTCAGTGGAAAATAGAGACACCTGATTTCTTTTAGAATATAGCCAAGTATAAGTTGTCTTACTTGAGACATGCTGCTAAAGTAAGATAAAGAAACCCTAACTTCCCATTAAGGACATGCTGAAGTCTTATTTAAACCAGTGGAACTTACCCACATACTTATTTGCACTGCTTGCTGAGGGCTATGTATAACTCCTGAAAATCAGTGGGGTTTCTTCTAGTGTAACTGTAAAGTCTTTTTGCCTAATGGGTTCAGTCAAGATATACCCATATAAAAAGGTCGGTGCATAAAAATGCACAAATTGTTCTTTGATGTGGAATAAGCACATGAAAAGAGCCCTGCTGACCAACCTGTTACTGTGGAGGGCAACAACGGGTCATGGAGGCTGAAGCCTTCCTCTGATGTCGCCTCCTGACACTGGTATTCAGAGGTTTATTGCCTCTGGATGTGGAGGTTCCCTTCATGTTCACATTTGCATTTTAAAGAGCATATGCAAAAATGTGGCTAGCCAGTCCAGAAAGACAGACTGGCCAGGCAAACCACATCATTACTCTACATTTTCTTCATGCACAGGCTTTGTTGCAGAAATGTATCTGCAGGTCCGCTCTGATAATATGAATGGGGATGCCTTCATTAACACATGCAGTAAGATTCCACAGGGAACTGCATGCAGGATGAGGTTTTCCAAATGGAACAGGATTCCTGGAATAGGGTGACTGAGAAGCTTGGAAAAGAGCCACATTTAACCCATCACTTTCTCCTTCTTGCATTGCCATTTATATACAAATAGCAACAGAGCCTATTTTTTAAAAAAACAGGCCCAGGAAACAGTGCGCAGGAATGCTGGCCTTCTCACCACAGCGGCATCCTCCAGAGGGATGAGCCGGCTTGCCTAGGCTCCCCACAGTGGCACCCTCCGGATGCACGGGCTGGCTCGCCTGGTCTTCCTGTGCTGGCGGTGCCTTCCAGAGGGACGGGCCAGCTCGCCTGGTGCTCCTGTGCAGGAGCACCAGGATAAAAACTGAGTCATTGACAATATGGCTTGCCTTTTATAATGAAAGATAGTTAAAAATTATATTTCCCCTGTTTTATGGGTGTGAGAAGAGATTTGCTACACTAAAATGGTTAGGGTGCCAAAGCAGTAATATTTTTAAAAGAAAAATATCTGAATAGAATCATCATATGAATTTTAAGACCACTTTAACTCTATAGCCACAGATGTTTATTTTTTTAAAGCTCATATGGTGGTTAAATTGCTATAATACATATTTTTGGTGTTTTGTTTAAAGTGGCATCTTAATTTTTGCAACTTTTGATACTTTTGGATAACAAGCCTAAAAATTGTCCCTTTAACGTCATTTTAATAGCAATGTATTATAGCATGATTTATTAACATACGGCAGGTGGAAGTTGACACAAATTATAATGAAATTAAAAGAGCATTTATGCAGCAGGCGATTAGAATTTAAGAAACATTTATTTGCAGGCTTTAAAAATGAGGATTTAGAATCAAATGGATTTAAAATGAAAGTTTTAACAACTGTTACCTTTTTCCTGCAGCCATTCCTCTACGGGCCGGTTATATTTGAAGGGGATTTTCGGTTTTACCAATTGGAACGCAGTATCAGTGTTGCCTTTAAAGTTTAAAAAACAGCTTAAAAACAATCTGAAAAGTCAATGAAATAGTTAAAAAAAAACATCCTAGATGTGCTTCTTGTGTTTGTTTATGAAGGTATTTAAATACATATAACCATGAAGATATTTAGTCTTCTTTTAATGTGGTGGAGAATAGTTAGTTATTCATTGCCTGGAATTCTGGAAAAACAGAGGATTAGAATCTTGAGACTAAATTTTCACACAGCCTATGTAGACTGTTGATTGCTTATAGGTTCCCCACCCCCACTCCCAACTTTTGAGACAAAGCAGCTTGTGTCCTATTTGCAATGCTGGGTTGAGCCCTTTTCTTCCATTTTCAAGTGTTCTGTGTACTGCTGATTCACTAGAGTGCATGGTTCAAAATGTCCATGGCGCTTTTACCAGTGTTGCCTTTTTATTTTCAATGCACTATAGCAGAGGTGGCCAAACTGCAGCTTGGGAGCCACGTGTGGCTCTTCTAGACATATTGTGTGGCTCCCCGAAGTCTCTGAGTATTGCTGTGGTGATACATTTTAGGTTAGTTTATTTCCCTTCCCTTCCCTTCCCTTCCCTTCCCTTCTTTCTTTCTTTCTTTCTTTCTTTTTCCATGTCTTTCCCTCCCTTTTCCTTTCCCCCTTCTTTCCTTCCTTCCTTCTTTCTTTCCATCTTTTTCATATTTTCAATAAAAATATTGAGGTTGCCAGGTCTAACTCAGAAAATACCTGGGGACTTTCGGGGTGAAGCCTAGCAAGGATGTGACACCACTTTTGTGATGTCACTTCCAAGTCAAAGGTCAGGTGATGTCTCTTCCCAAGCTCCACCCCTTCCAATGATGTCACTTACAGCATACTGACCAAACTCCGCCTCTTCCTGTGATGTCACTTTCAGGACATTCCCCAAAACCACCTCTTCATCTGAAGTCAGTTCAAAGCATCATGTCTTGCCGCTCTCAAACATCTGACTTTTATTCTATGTAGCTCTTAGATTAAGCAAGTTTGGCCACCCCTGCACTATAGTGTTATAGCGTTGTATTGATAAATGAAGCAGGTTTTCTGAATTCCCAGCTTTCATTTAAAAAAATCTCTCACTCCCCTTGTGGAGATATGCTTTTTTCCTTATATCTCCACTTTTTTAAAAAAATGAAAGCTGGAAATTGAAAGCCTGCTACACCTACCATTATAATGCTATAGTAACATAGTGATATTTTTGTGCCAATTTTTTTTTAAAAAACTTGCAAAAGTCCTGGTGGCCCAGGGGAGGGGGCAGTGCCAGAAAAAGCACTGTTTGAACATACAATTCATAAACGGATATAAATTCTGTTTGAAATTGCAACCTCCACATTGCTTTCCATGAAGTCAGGGCAGCAGCAGATAAAAACCAGGTTAAAATCGAAATATGAAAGGGGCCTATCCCTTCCATATCCCTTGTGCATTTCACCTTGATGGGAAAATGCAACAAATGATTAATCCACTGTCCAATATCTATCACCAGCTCCCCAAGATTCCAGTATACACTTATATAACCAAGAATCACAACTGATGCAAATGAATGGTTGGGGCTATACAGAGAGGAATGTGCTTAATTCACAGCAATGTTATATTGCTGGGTCAAGAAGCAAATTCGGGCCCCAAATTCAGGCAACCTCTACCATATAAATGAACGAGTGACATTCGTCATTCATAAGCACAACGTATTTCTGTATGCAGAGCACATTGCATCCCTCGTCCTCTGCAGAATTCTTAGTTAGGATCAGGCCAGCCAGTGGAAAAGAGATATGGAGTTTACCAACCAAGACAGCATGGTGACAGAGGATAAAGATAACCTGGTCTTCAGTAGAATGTCCTCATGATCTCCTGTCAGCTCATGAAGAGTGTATCCTGTATCTTTAGATAGTATACACTTCAGACATGAGCTACAGTAGAATTAAAGTGAAATTGTGAGCCCTGGTGTAAAGAAGGAGGAACCTGAATGCTGTGAATTATCCAATTTGTGCTGAGGATGCCCAAACAGAAATGAAAGCAGTTCAATGGAAAACCATCTCTAAAATGACTGGCAGACATTCACTCCATCTGCTTTGCAAACAGAAGGTCAAACCCTAACATCTCCAGCTAAAAGGACCAAGTAGTCGAAGAAGTGGGAGATCTCTACCTGAGACTCTGCAGAACCACTGCTAGTCAGAGCAGACAGTACTAACACTGACAGAATAAAGGTCTGACTCAGTATGAGGCAGATTCATGTGTTTAAATTGTATAGTTTACAACAACCTATCCTTATCAGCTACATTAAAAAACTAGAAGAGACCTCCTATCTTGAGTTCAAAAGTGGACTATATTTACTATCTCATCTGCCAGATTCAGCTCAGATTTTATGCTTGGCTTTAAAGCTCATTGCTGCCTCTCTATACATTTTTTTTTAATCCTGCATAGCTATTCTGACAGACTGACATTTGTCTGGCAGTAGTTCATATTTGATTTTGAGCTTAAGCAACATTAGCAGTCAGTTTACATTTGGATGTCAGGTCTGTTTCTTTCAAGTCAGACACAAAGCAGGCTGCTGTCTGGCTTGGGGTTAAAACCTCCTGCTGGGGCATTTAAGAAGGGGAAAGCTCTATGGCTAGGCAGGAGCAAATGCCGGGGTCACAGTCAGTGAGCTGTGAAAAGATCTTCCACAGGGAGAGGACTGAGCAGATTTGGTCTTCGTTTGCTGTCGTAGCAGACAGAACAAAGCCCTGTGCCATTTAGGCACGACTGCTGCAAATATCAGTTCCCTTTGAGGAAACAGTTAATTAAGCGCCATGGACACAGTGTAGTCTCTGCTGAACTTGTGCCTCAGGCTTCGTGTCAGTTATCAGGCACTGCCCGTAGCTTCTCCTATTAAGCCTAGAAAGGCAATGTAAAACTGTGGGAAAATGCTCTGTCAATCATGCTTCCAATTGCATTAGTGACATTGTATGTTGCCTATGGCATACAATTATCTGAAAGAATGTACTCAGCAATTGAGAATCACTTAAACTATAATAGAGAGATCAAGAACGCAATTCTCAAAACCACATTACTCTAGAATACTTCCACTGACCATTTAGCAGGTCTGTCCTGGAATAAGTAGTGTGAGGACAGAGACCCAGATGTTAATCTCTCTCTCTTACTCTAATGGGTCCATAACAGACAAGTTTGGACTGAAAAGATGACATGATGAAGAATGAACTGCTGAGTTGGAATTTAGGTAGATACATGTAGCATATTAAAAATATGGATGCAGAGAGGCCTACACAGATATTGTGGAAATGAGAGTGCCAAATCTGTGCTCAGTTGTTTATAGGGCTATACCAGAAGTCATATGATAACCTGAACAGATAAAAATAGTGAACCAGGTCTTCTGATAGAGTGCCCATCTCCCTATCTATACCAAAAAAATTTCTTGTTTATTTTTTATTTGATTAAAAAAAAAGTTGCCACATTGTACAGTAGAAGCTTGCCCACAGAATAAAAAAGTAAGTCCAGCAGAATAACAGTCTCAGCCTGGGTTCCTCCAAGTGCTCATTCTGCCTTTGGTCCTCTTCCTTAGTTTCCTAACTAGGGGAATACTTTCAGGTAGCTAAACCATGTTGGTCTGCAGTAGATGAGCAAGGTACGAGTCCGGTGGCAATTTTTCTCCTTAGGTAAGTCCTCTATATATGCTGCCATCTTTTGCCATCTTTTTCTTCTATCCTTCCTGTTTCTCTTCTATCTTTCCTGTCAAAAGAAGAGGAATGCAAAGGGAGCAGACTGTACTCAAGGTGAATCATTGGCTGAGGTGGTGGTGCTGGCAGGAGCACTTTGGGTTCTGGGGCCTTGGGATAAGTTTTCTTAGAGAAGACTTTCTAGCACATGATGGGCTTCACTTCTCAAGGTTGGGAAGAAAATGTTTGGAAAGAACCTGGAAAGCTTCATCAGGAGAGCTTTAAACTGATGCCGCAAGGGGAAGGGGACAATCAACATGGGGATTTCAATGAAGAAGTGACAACAGCGGGGGCCCACCTGGGTAGGACAGATCAAACAATGGTAGAAGGCTACAAGTGCCTATATACCAATGCCCAAAGATTGAGTAATAAGAAGGAAGAGCTTGAGCTTCTCTTGCCTGAATAGACCTTTCTCCCCACCGCGTCTAGCTTCCTTCCCTCTTTGTCTGCTGGTGTGGAGGAGGTGCCCTGCCTCTGTCATGCTTGCAGCTCTTCCGCTATCATTGATGAAGCTGGTGGATGAGCAAAGAGGTAGGCCACTGGTCTTTCTTAACTTTATAGAGGGCTTCAACTTTCTTCTTCATTGTAGCTGTAATTGAAGCAGGCTTCTGGCGCAGATCATCCATTATCTTTACAAAGCCTTCTATCATTGGAAAGGCTACTACGTCCGGTGTATCAGTGTAGATGTGTTTCAAGATGCTGTCTCTTGCCTTAGGCTAAGGAGCTTTAATGTGAAAATCAAATCAAAATAGCCAAGGTCCTTATTGCTGGAATAACTCATCAGAAGCTGGATATGAACAACAGCAAATGAAGTAGTCCAGGATTGTCTAGAATTGTGGACATTTCCCCTAGTTCATCTATGGTCTTCAGTGCAGTCCCACATAGGGGACTGCACTTGTGCAGGCCAGCCATGCAGAACAGGATTCTTCAAGCTTTTAGGCTATTCAGGGGGACAACCTCCCCCTCGGGCCACTCCAAGCTGGTTCTTCCTGCCGAAAAGGTCACGTGGTGGGACCCCCCTCCCCCGCTTTTCCCTCAGTTTTTTTTTTTGCCGCTGCAGAGAACAGACGCTCATCAGGCTTGTACCTCACTGAGGATTGTCACATTAAAGACATCCACTCTGGTTTAAGTGTTGTATATGGCAAACTAACATAAAAATGTATTGTCGAAGGCTTTCACGGCCGGAGAACAATGGTTGTTGTGGGTTTTCCGGGCTGTATTGCCGTGGTCTTGGCATTGTAGTTCCTGACGTTTCGCAAGCAGCTGTGGCTGGCATCTTCAGAGGTGTAGCACCAAAAGACAGTGGTGACACTGAGAGATCTCTGTCTTTTGGTGCTACACCTCTGAAGATGCCAGCCACAGCTGCTGGCGAAACGTCAGGAACTACAATGCCAAGACCACGGCAATACAGCCCGGAAAACCCACAACAACTAACATAAAAATGCTAAGGGACATTGTTGCTAACAGCTTTTAATTAGATTTCATGAGCAAGGGCCAGGGCAGTGAGGGTGAGGCTGACCAGATCAGAATGGCCAGGCATCTAGCAGACTGTCCCTGAATATTTTTTCTTGGAAATCCCATTAGTAAAGCCTGGGCTACCCATACAGTGAATGAGGTGGAATTCTGAGGTGGTCAAATGAGCAGTACCTCTTCAGATAGTAGGGGAGAACCATATTTCTATTCAAAACATTAGAGTTTGAGTGATTCCTAGATCATCACTCCAATGTAAAGATGCTGCTTCCAGTTTTGTACTGGACGTGACATCATGCATTGGCACGATGGCAGCAAGTCTGTCCCTGCCCACAGTTTCTCCCAGTGAGCTATCATTGCACCGCATGTTTAGACCAGCTCTTAATTCCAGTGTGTGCCAGCCAGCATTTCTGAAGGCAGCTTAAAATACCTGCTCCAATCAAACCCTAGATCTTCCTTTAAAAAACCAGGACAAATATTACTAATCTCCACCACATCTGTACAGATTTTGATTTTATAGTTAAGTTTAAGTTTATTTTATGATTATGATTATTTTTGTTTTTGCATAAAACATCTTTCAGCATTAAAATATAAATGTCAAAATAGCATACCTTTAAAAACTAAGAAAAAACCAAAGGACATTTGAGAATTCAAATCAGTTTAAATTGCAACATTAACATCTTTTCATGTTCCTTTTTTAATGTTAATTTCTTTTTTTTTCATTTATCTCAACCATTATTCAGAATGTTTTAAGAACATGTGCATGAAAATGTGTTGATCACAATACTCCATGGACAAGACTTGAGTTAAAGGGCAAGCTGTACATACATGTGATATATTTAATAAAATCCCCCCTCTCATTCATTAAAATAAAGCTTTGTGGACCATATTATTATTATTATGTGACAACTCAGATGAAAACAACACAGTCATCATTAGAAGGCAGTAACATTTTAACAACAAAAATCATAGTAGGCATCAATTCATATAACCATTGAATATTTGTATCAGTCTACTTAAAGGCAACTTACAGCAGAGGCCTACTGGATTCTTTCAGCAGATTCATATATTTCACAATCCCTTAAACTCACTTTGAAGAACAACCACCTCTTTAACCAGCATGCAGTCCTTCTGAGTTAAAATCTGATTCTTGGCAGAGAGAAGAAAGAGAAGTGGAGATTGCCATACAATAGAATTAAGTGGAGATGTAGAATTTTCACTCGCAAATGGAAAGAATACAACAGTCATAATCGCGGAGCATTTGTGTATATGTGTTAAGTAGAACTGCAACTCACAATCGCCCATTGATTTGGTTTTTCTACTTGTGGCCAACAGAATATTAATCCTTTTCATTCTTTGATCTATACACACGCTGGAACCTTATACACAAACAAACTATGCAAAATATCTCATAAAAGATACTATGAATTTAAAAAGGCCTGCTGATTTCCAATGGCTATACTTCCTGCAATCTGATTTGGATTTAGGTGTATGACCTTGGCTGTTTCCTCACGTCTTAAAAATAATGCCCCACTCACAGAATGCTTTTGTGCAATTTCTGACATCACCATTTCCAAAACGGAGGCAGGCAGTTATTATTCCATTTTCATGGCATCACGTAAACGGAATCCTACCTGCCTGCCTCTGTTTTCAGAACGGTGATGTCAGAAATTGTGCAAAAGAGCCACCAGTGTTCCTTGAGTAGGGCACTATTTTTAAGACATAGAGAAACTGTCCTTCTAGCATGTCTTACACTCAGCTCTGGAAGGATGAACCCAATCACTACACATTTTTGTTTTACCATCAAGTTACATTCTTGAAGGGAATCAAAGGAATCACATATGAGGACTGACATTTTAAACTATGTGCAGATTTCACAAAAGTAGGAGGTTGACAATGTTGCAGGTAGAGGTACAGAAGTAAGAATGACTTCTGTTCTGAAGAAGCTGCAAGAACATATGTGAAAGTGATTCATCTATCAACTTTTCAAGCTTCTGGAGTGACAAGTAAAGATGGAAATTATGTATCGCCAGATGTGAATACACCTTGAGTATATCATGAGGGAGATACAGCATTTCCTCACCAATTGTTTCCTCAGAAGACCAAATTATTGTATTGCAACTCATCGACTATTTCCCCCTAATGTCTAAATGCATGCTAATTTAGATAGACATAATAAAGTTGCTACTTGCACATAAATACAATGACTCTGGCCTGCTTTACATAAATAAAAATACAACTGCTTACATGAGCCATCCATTCAAAGGAAGGAACCTGTGAGACATTATCACTCCTTGCCTGTGAACCAGAAAACTAATTAATGTAATGATTAATATTATAACATGGTTAACAGCCGAATAACAATCACTTCTACTGTTCATGGAAGAGTATTCATGTACTCACACTAATTCCTCCTTCTACACTGCTCTGCTTACATAAATAAACCTTGGGCACAAGTAACCATATGCACACATCTGAACTGGCCTTTTGATGTTGATTCCTAGACCAAATATTAAAGACTTAAGATTTTCCCTTTGAAACAACATAAAACAAATATGTTATGACCTAGCTAGAAAATACACTCACCAAGGTATACAGTGTAATCCTAAACAGAGTTACTTCAGTCTAAGCTCATTGATTTCAATTGATTGCATTGATTTCAATTGATTTCATTTCATTGATTTCATTGATAGTTCATCTTTGATTCCGCTGGGAATGAATATAAGCAATGAGGAAGTGTGGGACAGCAAAAGGGGTACAAGACAGACTGATTAATTTCATGTGGGTTTGCGGTGGTCCAGACTTGTGGACGACCCAAGGTTATGGTCACTGATGTTCTTGTGCTGTTGTAAGATGCAGGGAATCATGGATGGCAGAACAGCTATTATGAGATGCATC
This sequence comes from Eublepharis macularius, assembly GCF_028583425.1. Lineage (NCBI taxonomy): Eukaryota > Metazoa > Chordata > Lepidosauria > Squamata > Eublepharidae > Eublepharis > Eublepharis macularius. The sequence continues at coordinate 41,426,400 of NC_072791.1, forward strand.
CCAGATAACTGTTGTTTCTTTTTTTACAGTCGGAAGGAGATTCCACATTCTAGTCAGCCTGATTCACACGCTGCTCTGAGAAGTAGGAGGTGTGCCAAGAAAAAATTCATTATACATTCACATCTGGGCTTCAGGAGGGGAAGGGTTACCATAGTTGCTCAAATGGGACCTGGAACTGAACTTGGAATAAACTAAGCTATTTTGGATTATTTTTTTTTTTAGAAAGAACTTTGTTTGACAAGACCTATTCCAAACCAGGGAAGTATGATACGTTTCACCTAACGGGTTGGATGCTACAGTTGTGTGAGTGAAAGGAGCTTGCACAACAGGATCTTTCTTTCCTCTCCCTTCCTTTAATATCCCCTCAAACACTATGGAAAACTGCCAGTTGAGACTTGAGTCCTATAATGTGGAAGAATGAGATTAAATCACCCTCCCTCACTTTTCCATTGGCACAAGTACTGAGCTGAGTTTTCTGTCCTGAAGCAAGATATAAGAAGCACCATTTTGTTTCATTTTCCCCCTCCTTATTGCAGGCTCAAAGCTCTGTCCATGAGTGTCTCCTTCAACTAAGGGTTTTTGAGGGGGGCACATGGAGCAATGCTATGGGAGTGGGCAGACAGGGAGGATACCGTAATGTGAGCTCCTTCAATCCACGCCTCTGTAGGACTCAAGCCTTTGTGGGGGCATTTTTTTAAAAAAATCTCTGCATCACTTTTACAATCCCAACAGATTACATCACTAGTATGGTAAAACTAACAACTAGGGGGTTCTGACTTAGAGATGTTCTGTCTTATTTTTGCAGTTCTTACTTAATAGATCATTTTTTATTAAATCATAAGCAGAGCAGAATATGCCTCCTATATACAACAGTTCACTTACTTGAAAAAAACCTTCCAAAAAACCCCCTTTATTCCATTAGACTAGTTTCCAAACCAAAATGAGCTCTCAAGCCATGAAAATAAAAGAGCAATTCGGACACTGACAAATGCCACATCTTGGTCCAGACACCAGTAATGAAGATGCACTGCTGTTAAAAGCAAAGCAGAGCAGCTCAAAGGTTCCAGTAAATTGCAATGGGCAGAAAGAAAGCATTTGCTTCCAGGTGGAATATTAATATAACCTGATATGTTGTCAGGTACTTGAAGATGCTAATCTGAATGCTGCAAGAAAAGAAAAATAATTCATTGGTCCTAAATTAACAGGGAAGGTAGTGCAAGCTGGCATCCAAATGGGGGAGAAGGAAAATAATGATTCACAGTGACTGTTTTTAAAAGGAGAGCAAATAACTAATAAGTATAACCATGTTGTATACAAGATCATGTATATGTCCCCATGGATGTGACAGTGGAGAAGGACCACAAACCCTACCTGTTTTGTTTTTTTTAATTGGTGTGGAAAGATTGTCCTCACCTTGAAAGGGAGGTAGGTTGAGGGGAGATAATGATATTAGAAAATTCACCATGTAGAGTTTTGGATGGGTTGTGCTAGGGTGGTATTTGGAGCTCTACTCTTTTGGAAGTTGAAAAATACTTCTTGGGTGCACAAAAACTTCTTAGATGGGTCAAATTAATAACACAAGGAGTGCACTACTGGCTCCCCCATGTTATGCCTCTTCTTCTGGATGGAAAGCATCCACTATCACAGAGCCATGGGTTTAGAACCAAACACTCTCAAAACCCTCTTGGGCAGCTGTCATCATTATCTCCTTCCACCATGATGCTCTTCAAGTCAAACAAGAAGGGATCTAGACAGCACTGTTGGCTACATGAGTAGCCATACCTGGAAGTTGGGGAAGTTTGGAAGCTAGAAAGTGTAGGGATGCCACAAATTTCTCAGTGAACATGTTCAGCAATCAAACATTCCTTGTTCAATACTCATGATCAGACTGTGAGCCAATCAGGGATTTGTTCAGATTGCATTGAGTAACTTTTTTTATAGTTAAAATTTTTATTTTATTGTGAAAAAGTTAAAAAAGATAGTATTGCATTGAGTAACTTAAACAGCAGCTGAGTAAGTTGGCAGCTGCCCATGGGTCAGAAACCCACTCACAGCTGATCAGGGAATCAGCTGAGAGGCAGGTTCTGACCCCTTGGACTCAGCAAAATAGCTCCACAGTAAAGTTGGAATAGGGAGAGGAGAAAAATCCTTGCCATCTCTCCCCTCAAAAACTGCGCAGGGACAGAAGCAATGCTTTTGTTCTCCACATTGCAAAAAAGGAGGGGGGGGAAGCTTGTTTGTCTTCCCATCTGTCCAAGCTGGGCAGATCAAAAGCAATGCTTCTGAATTCCCCATTGCAAAAAGGAGAGGTGAAAAAGCTGGTTTATCTCTTTTTCTTTGTGGCCTAAACCAACACCATTGAATGGGTAGAAGAGAAGGGAAACCAGATGAACTTTTGATCCCTCCCCTCAGTTTCCTCTATCTCAGCAAGTATGGAAGGCAGAAAAATTTCCAGAATGGGATCTCAGAAGAATTTGACTTCCAGTTGATCAGCTGGGAATTTGCTCCTGATTCCTCTCTCCAAAAAAACATTGGTAGATTCAGCATAAAATGTTCCCTGCAGGAGATCAAATGTTGACTCCCAGCTGATCTTTCATTTGCTGGGAGTTGGCTTTTGATGAGTGCAAGTAGCCTGTTACTACAAAAACACACAAATAGGTTAATAGTAAAGAGTCCAGTAGCACCTTTAAGACTAACCAACTTTATTGTTGCATAAGCTTTCAAGAGTCACAGCTCTCTTCATCAGATGCATGGATGGTGTGAAGAAACTGGCCAGAGATGTATAGGTGGTGAGGGGAGGGGGGAGAGGGTGCAGGGAGTGAGGGTCATGTAAATGTAATAGGTTCACAAATAGATTGAGAACAACCAAACAGCACTAGTTAATTGGCTCCCAATCACCACTGGTGAAGAGGAAGTGAGCTGAACTGGCAGGTGTTCAAGCATCCCTAGGAATGGGATAGCTGAAGGGCTATGATTAGAGATGGGCACGATCCGAATTATGATCCAAAAAAACCCACAATAATGGCGATCACGCGATTGTGACTCAGCGGATCATGATCAGCCACGGCCAATGATCCAGCGATCGGGAGGGGGGGCTGGATCGGGGCTGGATCGTGCTCGGATCGGGAAGCCAGACACTCAGGCGCGAGTAATCTATTCCCGGGGCAATGGAGCCAGGGGAATGCCTGAGCTGTGTTTCCCCTCCTTCTGTCGCCCTGGGAACCCGAAAGGAAGCCCAGCTTTCCTTGATCAGCAGGGCTTCCTTCCAACCACGGAGCAGCAAAGCAGTCACCAGTTGGGAGAAGACACCCAGGGGAGGGAGGGGGAAGGGGGTGTTCTGTAGCCATGGGCACTCAAATCTCATCCCTGCAAACTCTGATAGGCAGCTCTGACGGCCAAACACAGAAGGCCAAACACAAACACAGATGCCGCTGGCATCACCCACCGTTCTTTTCTCACCAGCGTGCTCCCTTTTGGCCTGGCGGGCGGGCACATGGGGGGTGCCACCGGCGAGCGGCCAGACCCCCTGCCCCCTGAGGGGAGGCAGCTCGTCGCCATCTCCCCGTGCCCGGTGGCCGCCGCCAACACTCACCTTCCCACATAGCTGGGAATAGCAGCACGCCCCGCTTTGGCCTCCACGATCCACGATCCACGGATCGGGAACAGGAGATGTTCAGTGTGGATCGTTTAGTCAGGATCGTCACTGGCACCGATCCACAATCAGCTGGATCGGCAATTTTTTTTTTATTGTGCCCATCTCTAGCTATGATACAGCAGATCAGGAAACTCTTCTATTGTCCAGGCAATGTCAAGCTGTCTTGTCTGCCAAGCCTGTCCATTATTGATCACAATTCCTGATCACTTGCTGTTTTCTTATGAACACTGTCTTGAAGGGGCTTCTGGATGCTGCTTCTTCCTGTTCTCATGTGTTGAATCTGGAGAAATATCTGATACTTCACAATATTTTTCATTGTATTAAGTAAAACTACGATTTTAACTCTGTCCTTCAATTTTCAATGCACCCTAGAAAGATGTACTCTGTATTCAGATCTGGCCTGATAATGCAGTTTACTTTGTTATTCCCTGTGAGGAATAATTTATGTTAAAACTGTTTTGTTGTTCTTCAGATTAGTGCTTTAGAAAGAGAAATCCTAAATATACTATGGAGCATCAAACATGTACAAGATGCATTGCAAGAGGTTGCTAGACAGTCTTTTCATTCTTTTTCGTTTCCAACTTTTCCATAGACTTATCAGGATAACCTACTTGTGTTTCAGTGTCCTCCCTTCAAGAAGCATAATTAAAGGACTTGACCAGAAGAACAAACTATTTCCATTATTCAAGTTTGCTTCAGTTCCCAAGTATCTTGTCCTTTTTCTTACTGTATTTGAAAAAGTTACAGCACTTGCTATTCTGGTTCTGCTTTTCTTTTCTGTCCTCTCATTTCCTCTAGTCCAGATTGACCTTGACCTCCTCTTTTCTTTTGATCTTACAATTTCCTTTAAGTCTTGCCTTCTACTTTTGTTCCTCTCATAGTGGTGCTTTTATTGCCAAGACTTGAACTTCACACCAAGGCTACCTCAACCTACAGGCTTTGGAACAAAAAGATAAAATGGGCACTAAAAACACCAGGAATAGAAGACAGAATTAGCAGGCAAGTGGAGTGAGAAAAAAACATCAACTAAAGTTAGTCTTATGGTCACCCAACTGAACTTGTCCTTAAGTTTCTTCTGGCTTGAAGAAATCTGACCGTAAAAAGTACCTAACTGTTAGCTTCCATTCTTTTGCAAAGTCTTTCCTTTCCAGCTCCTTGGCTCAAAACATATGCCAGTCCAGGTTCTATAGGCCAGAGACAATTTTGTGGGGAAGTTGAAAGACTGCCTGTGGCTTTAAATCAAGACCATTCTTTACTTGATGTTGTAGAACCTTTGAAACGTGCCCCACCCCCACAACCCTTCACATTCCTAAGAGACTGGGAAATCACAGGATGCACCCAATGGCTACATCTCATCTAAAATTAGTCCCATGATTGGTTTGAGAGAAAGAGACATGAAGAATGGGAATTGTGGAGACGGTGAGGAAGAGGAAAATAGGCCACAGTAAACAAAGAAGAAACAGAATACTGGCCTGAGAGGCAGTTGGTTTTTGGATGACCAAGAAATAAAAAGATTGTTAAGGAAATGGGGAGGTGGCAGAGAACCTAAATAAATAGTTTTGCATCTGTGTTCACTATGGAATATGTGGGGCATGTACCCACACCATAGCCATGATCTTCAGAAAGGGAAGAACTGTGTCTAATTGAGATGATGAGAAATGAAATTCTATACCTATGGGGGAAATTAAAAACCAATGTCTCCAGGGCCTGATGGATTCTAAGAGAACTCAAATATTAATTTGTTGATCTAGTAACCAGTATATGTAACTTGTTACTAAAATCAGCCATTGTACCAGAAGACTGGAGTGTAGCAAATGTTACACTGATTTTTTGAAAAGGGGAGCAAAGGAGAACTAGGAAATTACAGGCCAGTTATCTTAATGTCAGTCTCATGGAAATTAGTAGAAATGTAATCAAAGATAGAATTAGTAGATATGTCACAGAACAAAGCCCGCTGAGGAAAAGTGCTTGAAAAAGCCAAGAATTTCAGCTGCTAAAAGTTCATGAAGCCTATCAAATGAATAGATGCCCAAGAATAAGAACATTCCCTATGAAGTTGGAGAGTGTCCTAAAGCAGCTGTGAGCTATAGCAATGAATGATTAGTAGCAATGTGTGCTGAGAAAAAAATGTATTATAGTTTTGGATTTGGGCTTGGGGAGGATTTTTGCTGTAATTGCTTATTTTCAGATAGGATGTTACTGCTTCAGAATTCAAATCCGTGTGGTTTTTGAGGTTCCAGAGTTTAGGAATATTATTTTCAATGGGGAATGTATATGAGGGTCTGGGAAAGCTGTTTATAAAGGGCAGAATAGAAATCTGAAATAAAAATAAATAATAAAGACAATGGCACCAAATTTGCACAGAACACAGCTCTCCCTCTGATCTAAAGACCACCCTAAATTTCAAGTAGATTGAACAACGGGGTCAGTTTTACAGACCCCTGAAGTAGGTGCCTTTCTGTGCCACTGCACTTCTCTCCACCTATTCCTAAAATGGCAGACAAGCAGCAACCTTGCAGGAGAGTTCTAGCTGGCCACCAGTGCATGTCAGTCTGGTGCCAGGCATGTCAGCCTGGCACCAATCAATCAGTTTCCTAGGCAACAGGGGATGGACTTCCTGCAGACCTTCTGCTGACCCAGAAGTGGCCTTCTGCTGACCCAGAAGAGGTGATTTTCTGGTTCGAAGTCACATTTTCACACCCAAATGAACCGATTTGTGAACTGGGGCAGGTTCGTGAATGTTCGTGGTTCATGAAATGTGGTGAACCATGAACCACATGGTTCGTTTTTTCCCCAGTTCGTGTCCATCTCTAATAACCACACAGCACGTCTGCATTCATTTCATTTTCCTACTCTTACAGTGATTATCAACTTTTTTTAACCTTTCCACTGAGAACTCTGCATTTGCCATCCTTCTTTGTTGCAGTCTGTTCATTTCCTTTTGCAAAGTGTCATTTTCCAAACCCCATCAGTCTACCATTTTTCTCTATGGGGAACTTTTTTGAGGGTGGGGTAGAGTGGTGGTTTTTCAATCAAATGATAACAAAATTGCAGCAGAGCTACAGCTACCATCAAGTTTCAAGTGAATTGGATTAACTGTTCCAATTTTGTAGGCCCCTGAACTAGGGGCCTCGGGGGAGCCCTGGAGCAGCTATTTTTCAACTAATTCACACCAAAATTGCAGGACAGCTACAACTACCCATCCACTGAAGAAACACCAAGTTTCAAACAACAAGGATTCCAGTTCTATAGGCCACTGAACAAGGTACCCCCAGCAGCTACTTGAAGAGAGAAAAGTTCTCCACCTCCACCAAAGAGGGAGTGAAGGAGAATGGCAGGTCTCTGAGGCATGTATCCAAAGGCAATTGGCCAGAGAGCTCTGTGATCCTCTCTTGCAAGGATCTGATTGGAAGGGAGATATGGTATTGTCCAGGAAATCAGTAGAACCAAAGAAAAACATGACCTCATGCTTCATGGCTGGTAAACTAACTAAACTAAATTAAAACTAAAAAAATATATACCTACAATGATTATTTGGGAAAGGGAGTTTCATAATTCCTAAGCACCCAGGATTTGTGTTACTGTTCTGGAAAATATTAGCAACTAACCAAAACAGCGATTTCTGTGTTTATCTTCAGCTAAGGAATATCATATTGCACAACCCTAATGATTAGTGCTCATTTAGTGTTTATTAGTATTTGCAATAAATGGAGCCTTTTGACTATGACTTTCTTTTGAAGAAGTAAAATTGAACCAAATCAAAACATCCCAAATTCAACTTGCTGGATCCCTATGTTGATGCTGCTGAGAGAGTTAAAAAAAATCAATTGATGCAATGTTTGCAGAGATGAGCATCTCAAAAGAGGCTTGTGGGATTCCTAAATTATCACAGGCATTATGTTGTCTTGTCTACTTGTCAGCATGCTTGCTGATTAAATGAGGGGTAAACGGCTGAACCACTAAAGTCATACCCTGGTTTTTTGCCCCCTCCCACAACTATCTACAGTTACGTAAAAACATGTATGAGGAAATTAGTGGTTTTGTTCTGTCCTTAAATTGGGGATAAGCTCAAAATGGTAGAAAATAGCAAGAGTCCAGTAGCACCTATAAGACTAACAAAATTGGTGGTAGGTTATGAGCTTTCGTGAGTCACAGCTCACTTCTTCAGATACAGCTAGAATGTGAATCCATCTGTCCTTATATCTTGGAGATCGGAGTGATTACAGAAGCTGAATGATAATAGCCGGTGAATGACAATGGTAGGCATGATTGAATAGGATAAGGTATGCAGAGGGGTAATGGGTGTGGAGAAGCCAGCATTGATAATAAGACAGGAAGCCTATGTATCAAAATGGGGTTTTCCCCCATTAAAATAAGTCGTATTTTGGAAATCACTTTTTAACGCTTATACTGGGCTCCCCTGCCTGCCAATAATGGATTTAAGGTACCACTATGATAACTGTGAGAAGAGTGAACCTAATACATGATATAATACAAAAGAGGTCAAGGGAATGTGTGGAAGAGTATGCACAGTTTTCAGGCTCTAATGTAGCAATAAAGGAGCCAAGCAGGACTGGACTTTGTTCATTTTAACCTGCTGCATCTGCCCACATAGCTTGAACTATGGATCAGTTTGGCCACAACCAGGGCTTTTTTTCAGCAGGAACGCGGTGGAACGGAATTCTGGAACCTCTTGAAAATGGTCACATGGCTGGTGGCCACACCCCCTGATCTCCAGACAGAGGGGAGTTTAGCAGAGAGCAATCTAAACTCCCCTGTGTCTGGAGATCAGGGGGCAGGGCCACCAGCCATGTGACCATTTTCTCTGAGGGCAACCCACTGAGTTCCACCACCTCTTTTCCCAGAAAAAAAGCCCTGGCCACAACAAAGACTGCCATTACCTCTGCATGGTAGCTGCTCTTTGTGGCCGTCAAATATTTGTGTCAGCAGTTTGTGCCGTACTGTGGGGGCATGAGTGTGTGGCAAGTAAATAAATCCAAGCAGTTTGCCCCATGGAACACCTCTACTACAGAGGTGATTTTCATTCATTATCATGAAAAGCATTTTGATAACCATCTTCAAACGAGACTTGGAAGACTAAAAAAAATAAGCAGCTTGATCAAGGTCATACAAGATACCTTTGTAAAAAGATTAAAACAGAAACCAGTTTTCTTACGTTGCTCTTTGGGAAAACCTCAGAAATGGGGATGAAAGAGGTTTTCACATGAATTTATTTGCTTTTCTGTGATTTTTGTTTCAGTGATCAGGCACTGTTTTATGTGCCCCGCAAGGTTCCAAAGAAGAATACAATTCATACATCACAAGACCAGAGTGTGTGGGGTGGAGGGTGGGGGGAATAACAATTTTTAGAATATTAGAAATTGAGACCACATCAATTTTCTGTGCAAATGATCAGATAATGTTTTGTTGTACAGTTGATCTGCAGTAAAAATAAGTGTTGTTTTATTAAGATTCATTTAATGCTGTTTCATTGCTTATTAAAAGTAATTTAGTTTATTGTAAGGTTCAGGTGAAGTCCAAGGGAGGAACATGAAGCTACCTTAGACTAAGTCAAACCAATCATTGATCCATCAAGGTTAGTATGAGGAGGAGCTCAACAGGGTTTCAGATAAATGCCTTTCACATCATTTACAACTTAATCACTTCAGCTGAAGAGGCCAGGGATTGAATGGGATCTTCTGCAAGGAAATCAGATGCTTTGCCATATAGCCGTGGCCCTTCCCCTTAAGTAATTTTTAATCAATTGCCCTTTTGCAAATTGAGATTTTTTTATTTATGGAAAACCACTAAAAATCAGCAGTGGAGGCTCATCAAGGGATGCCGCTTGAGGTTACTGCTCCCAGCTGCTACCGCTTGCCACAACCTCTCCCTTTCAACCAAAATCTTATTGTTGAATCTGAGTGACTTTGTGTTTCCTGCTGCTTTTCTTCTGAGCAAAGGAAATGCCGGCACGTGTGTTGAAGCTCCTTCTGTCGCTTCATGTCATCTGGCTTGGCCGGGGATCACAGCTGACACTGTTCTTTCTAGAGGCAATGGGGTCTGGAAAGGCACAAATTTTTCAAGCTGCCAACCCTTCTGGCCAGCTGTTTGCTGTGTGTGTTTCAGGATGAATGTGTGGGAGAGGATGTTCAGACTGTTTGTTATTATTATTGTTCCTTTAGACCAGAAAACTGAAACAGAAGTAACCTGACAGAGAAATGTAACAATATTAGTACCCGGAGGTGCTCTGAGCTAAACTGCCATACACAATTTTTCCGTCTCACTGTGATTTACATAGACTGTTTCTCCGTCTCTGCCGGAAGACCCCTCATCACATTAGGTTCACAAGTGGCAGACTAAAAACAGTGTAAGGTGATCTGCAGGTGAACCAATAATAATTCAGTTCACATGGCCATAGTAGGAAGGTGTGTACCTATTAATACATAATGAATGACATCACCAGTTTCCACCATGCCCATAGCATATGTCATATGACAATGTGCACAGAACATTTATGTGAACATTTCATCTCAGAAGGGAGTAAGATCACCCAAGTTGACCATGCATACAGCAAGTATAACAAATTATGTTGTAGATGGGAAGAGGAGCTCATTAGCATTCATACTCCCCCAAACATAACTATGGAGGATTTAATCAAAACACCCTGGCCTAGTAATTTAAAAAGAACCCCTTCCTTTGGGGAGTGCAGTGGTGTGGCTCAGTGGTGGAATACCTGCTTTGTGTCCAGTTTGGTGTAGTGGTTAAGAGTGCAGGACTCTAATCTGGAAAGCCGGGTTTGATTCCCCACTCCTCCACTTGAAGCCAGCTGGGTGACCTTGGGCTAGTCACAGTTCTCTGGAGCTCTCTCAGCTTCACCCACCTCACAGGGTGTTTTGTTGTGGAGATAATAATAGCATACTTTGTAAACTGCTCTGAGTGGGCATTAAGTTGTCCTGAAGGGTGGTATATAAATCAAATGTTATTATTGTTATATTATCAAAACCTGGCTTTGTGTTCAATCCCAGTATCTCCAGTTAAAAGCATAAGATAGTAGGTGACACGAAAGACTTCTATGCAAGAGCCTGGATAGTTGCTGCCAGTCTGAGTAGACAATACTGACCCTGATAGACCAATGGTCTGATTCAGTATAAGGCAGCTTCATGTGTTCACAAGAGTGTTAACACTGCATATGTTGCTTGATGATGATGCTTCTCTGCAATGAGGAATATTCATCTCACTATTATTCTTCTGACTCCAGATTAGACATGGGCACGAACCACAAAAAAACCGAAACATGCGGTTCGTGGTGTTTCCAGGAACCACGAACTCCCACGAACTGGGGCAAGATTGCAAACTAGTTCATGGTTGGTGGTTCATGGGGTTTAAATGCCCCTTTCCTGCTGCTTAGCAGCAGCAGGGGGGAAAGCATTTGATCATTTAAAGGGCCCTTTCCTGCTGCTTGCAAGCGGCAGGGCCCTTTAAACTATCAGCTGGAAGGCGGGGAGAATCCCGCCACCGTCTGCCAGCTGATAGTTTAAAGGGCCCTGCTGCTTGCAAGCAGCAGGGCCCTTTAAATGGCCTAAAGCTCAGAAACCCCAGCCCCCCCTCTCCCCAGCCCCACACTTACCTTGTATCACAGCTCCAGTGTTCTCTGCCCGTGGCCTCCTCCCCCTTCTCCTGTGAGGGGCAGGAAGGCCGTTTTTGGCCTCCTCTGCTGCCCTGAGAGCTCTGGGGTGCTGGGGTTTGTGGAGTTTGGGCCGTTTAAAGGGCCCTGCCACTTGTAAGTGGCAGGAAAAGTTTAAATGGACATTTCCCCAGGGAGATGACCATTTAAACTGTCCCTTTCTCTGCCACTTTGCAGCATCACGGAAAGGGGCATCGCCTTTTAATACAAACCAAATGAACCAGTAGACCAGTTCGTAGAAGTTCATGGAAACGAGCTTCCACAAACCACTGGTTCGTGAACCACGATCCAGGCTAGTTTGTCAGTTTCTTTGGTTTGTATTCAGGTTCGTGCCCATCTCTACTTCTGATTAGAGTCTAGAAATGGGGCAATGAGAACGGTCAGGAAGGCTTTTATAAACAAATCTCATTTTTTCTCTCTCTATGCTACAGCTGGATAGTCTCAGTAGCCCAGTCTTGTCAGATCTCAAAAGCTAAGATGGGTTGGACCTGGTCAGAATTTAGATGGGTGACCACCGATTCCAGGGTTGCTAGGCAGAGGCAGAAAATGGCAAACCACCTCTGAACGTCTCTTGCCTTGAAAATCTAAGAAGGGGTCAGCAGCAACTTGATGGCATACACACACACATGCTACACCTAGCCTATGGCAAACAAAACAAATGAGACCACTGAACTCTCTGCAACCCTTTGACAGCCAGGAGCAAGACAGAGCACAATGACAAGTTCTTCATATTACATTTGGTAAAAGTAGGGCAAACACATAAATAAGAATGCTTAAAGTGGAACTGCAAGGTGGAATTGCCATATCTTTTTTATGCATGGCATAAGATACTAACAGAATATTTCAGTGGATTCTGGAAAGAAGGGATTGTATGTTCACGCACTACCTAATCATGTTTGTGTTTTGATTTAGCTTTCATAAATATGATACATACATTCTAACCCCACAGTGACAATCAGCTCTTCATTTCATCAACTTGTCATTGTTTAATCATTCCTTTTGGCAGATCTTTCAACATATGCTACAGTGCCATCTTCTAAACTGGGCATCCCCACTGCTGTTTTATTAACACTGCCTTTTAATTTATTCCGGGCTCCTTATGAGATACAGTCAGAAGTGCTGCTGTCAGCCTCTAATTCAGGCTGTTAGGAAACATTTACGGGTTCAATTTAAGTCCCAGAAATGAGTAGGAGATGAAAAATTAAACAGTACAAACACCAAGTATGAAAAGCAGCATTAGGGATCTTAAGCAATCCATAATCAAATTTCAAGTTAGGGTCACCTCATAGTCCCTAATGCCACTGCCATGAAAAGGGGAGTTTACTGAGATCTAGACAATTCTCTGAGGAGCACTGTATTCACACCATCAGTTCCTCTAGCTCAGAGTTATATACTGTGACTGGGGATGGGCTATGGCTGAGTGACGGTGCATCTGCCACACATGCAGAAGATCCCAGGTTCAGTCCCCGGCATCTTCAATGAAAAGGATCAGGCAGTCGATGATACAAAAGATCTCCTCCTGAGAGCTTGGAGAGGTGCTGCTATTAAGAGTAGACAATGCTGACCTGGATGGATCAATGGTCTACTAAGCAAAAGAAGAAGATGGACAGAGGCCACTGAGACAATGTAGGCAAGTGTCCTTTGGCCAGAAGCTCCCCTGGCAGAGAGGAGAATTTTGAGAACCTCTCTGCCAGCAACATAACACTCCAGCTGGGCTGGTTTCCCTCTCATGTTACAAGTATTATTAAAACCTGGGGATGGCCAGAAGTCTTCTGGGATGCACTAAAGAGCAAGGGCCAAGGGGCCCTTGGCTGTTATCCTGTGTCTTGTTGCCTGAGTCCCTGGATGAACCGACCCAGGGGATCCAGAAACAGGCCAGGATGCAGTTAATTGTACTCACTGTGCTTTGGTTTGTTTAAATTGTATTTTTGTAAGCTATTTTGGATTCCTATTGGGGAGAAAAATTAAGAAAAAACAAAACTATTTTAAGTTTTGTCTGTGTGTGTGAGTGTGAGTGTGAGAGGAAGAGAGAGAAGAGAGGGGGGAACAGAAATCTGAAGGCATCTTGATATATATCAGGGCAAAATGGTTACAAAATTGCTATGCTGGATTAGACCAAAAGGTCCTTCAGTCAAGTATTTTCTCTCTTTCAGTGGCAAGTCAAATGCCCTTTGGGAACTCACAAGCAGGATAAAATGATATGTGGAGAAGGTATAAGCAGAGGTGACTAATAGCTGGCTTCCTGTCACACCTATGGGAATCTTTTAGTATTTTGCCAATGGCATCCAGAGAACAAAAGACAGAGAAGTCTCAAAGGTGCAGACTTTCAGCCCAGAGGTATAAAGTTCCCTCTGGCTTGTTTTATAAGTTATTTCAGTCAATAGAGCATATGACTGTCTCATGCAGGTCTTTCAAGGAAATAATTTCAGGTAGTTCTGTGAGGAACGTTCATGATGTTTGATTTTTGATGTGAAAATTGCCAATTTGGAAGGGTCCATGACAGACCCTTCCCCTTTTCTGCAAGTTTCTTTGCACCTATTGGCAGCAATTGTTTCGTTTACCTCCTGCTACTTTGGTGCATACCGTAACAGTTCTTTATTCAGTCTTGTTGCTATAAGCCCAACATATACACTAACGCACAGACTCTTTTAAAAAAAAACCTTGATGTGTACTGTTATGAATAAATGTCTGGCTTCAAAACCATGAAAAATGCAAACTAAGTCTCTTTTTAAATCCATTTAGTTTAAACTCATTCATACTAAACACTATTTTACAGACTTTGACTTTTTAATCTGAATTGTTGTGTGCTGATGTTAAAAATGCCTGGATTTTTTTTTTCAAAATTCTCAAAGTCCCCTATGAATGTTTTTCATACCTTTCGTATATCTGCCCCCCCCCCCCCAGTAACAGAATATGGGAGCACTTCTTAAGCAGTACAAAACTGATTTTAAAAACCCTAGTCTCAATGTCAGTTCAACACGAGCAAGAAAGTTCCATAAAAATAGGTTGGAACTTAATAAATTATTCTTTTTTGTGTACTATTGAGGGTCTTCCTTCCTTTGGGCCTCTGAACTGGAGCCATCTGACTTTTGTCGTAGAAAATTGTAGTGTGTGCGGTATAGGGGCCCCAGGGGCCAAAGCGGGGGTACTGAGGGTGGAGAGCATTGGGGTATTTACTTCCTCCAGCCCCAGTGTGCCCAGCATTTCTAAAGGGATGGTTTTTGGCTTCATTTTCCAGCACAAGAGAGGAAATGTTGGGTGCACTGAAGCTAGTTCAGTGGGACAGTGGAACATAAGGTTGCCAGTCCCCCACCAAAGGAAAGGGATTCCCCCCCCTCTCCCTCCACCCCTGTTTACCTGGCTAGCGGGGGGAAAGGTGGGGGGGAACTGTACCTCCAGGGGTGTGCTCCTGCGTGGCGCAGCATGCACCCTTGCTCCACAGTGGGCTGATTTGGGCCCCAAATGGGGCAAATCAGGCCAGTTGGGAGCCTAAATTGGCCTGTTGTGAAGCACAGGAGCTCTCCAGATCCCTCAAGGCAGCACTCCTGCACTCTGCAGTGGACTGAATAGGGCCCGCTCGTGGCCAAAATCAGCCTGCCCATCACGCTAATCTGGCAGCATTCCCATGCTCCCGATTGGGCCTAAATTGTCCTGCTGCAATGCCATCATGTAGCCCAAGAGACATCTAGAAGGGGTGAGTGCCAGTCCTCTTGGAGGATGAGGGGACCTGACTGCCCTAGCAAAGCATGCACACCACATGCACTTGTGCCCACATGCCTCCCCCCACCGGTGAGTAGGGCCAGGGGGTAGCAGGTGGGATGAAGGATGTGACACGTGTTTTGAGAAGCAACCTAGCGGAAGAGTTAGGTTTCTCAATAGGCTTTCCATGAAGCAAGAGAAAGATTCTGAAGTGAAAGGAACTGTTTGTGTGATATTACTCCTGGCACAAGGTCTGTGGCAATAGTTACAGAAGTACAACCCCATGTACAGAAGTACATCCCATCCTCCCACAGTTTTTCAGGTAAAGCTTCCTCTATTGCCCACAAACGAGACCACTGTCATTATTTCTGAAGAAGTAATCTGTCTTGCTGAGCCGCTGGAGTAGGCCGCAAGACTGTGCAAAAAAATGCAACTCCACTTCTGTCTGTTTGGTGGATTAAATTCCCCAACAAGTAGCCAAAAGCCACTTCACACACCTCCTCCCCACTGCCCTCATATGGTCCCAAAGGTCTCCCTGCTAAATCACATCTTTAGTATCTACAACAGCCTGAACACTATCTGACGGCAAACGTCATCATAATCGCAAGCTCTTATGCGTTTACTCTAATTCCTTTACAAATAACCTTGAGTCTTGTGCATGTCCTCTCTTCATATCTTAGGAGAGAATCTCACTTTTTCTTCCTCTCCTTTCAATCCCTTCCCCCCAAAATATTATCTTTTGCTGTCTTCTGGGTGGTTATATTTAATCTCAGGATTAAGCAGAAGCCTGTGGTTTGCCTTGAACGGCTTATCAGCTTCCAAGAGACATTTACAAGGAGAGAAAGGCTCTGGTTTTGATAGCAGTAATTGTATTTAGCTTGTAAGATACAAGGCTATTTATCTCGTGTCTCCGAAATCATGGGGGGGGGGCGGGTATGGAGAATGCTGACTGATAAAAAGCTAAATAAAGCCAAAATGGAAGTCAAGAAGAAAAGAAACAAATGATCTGTGCACTATACCCAAGGCCTACCTCAAGTGGGAAGCTGATACAAGAAATGGATGTTCCTTTGTTTAAAATTCAGGTCGTTTGTGGAAGGAGATAAAAGAGTAAGGTCTGAGGTTTATCCTGAACTCATGAAATCTCATGCCTCACCACAAATTGTGTTATTCTTATAGGTGCTACTGGACTTTTGCTCTTTTCTACTGCGACTAACATGGCTACCCATCTTGATCTTTGAGCCTCAGTTTACTTCTATGATTGCTCCCAAAGTATTTGCTCTGTAGCACCTTGTGGTATAGATTGGGTCTTTTTCAAACAGTAATCTGAAATGACACAGCCAAATTTTACTATAATCTGTAATAAAATTGCAGGCTAAACTGCAATTTCCACCTGCCCCCTTTTCCCTCTGTAGACCCCCTCATGTTTTTAGGGTCCCCTCTTCACCAGGAGTAGCATTTTGTGGAGATCAGTGGGCTGCAGTGGGAGGGGAAGTTCCATTCTGTTGGTAGAAACCTTATTCTCGATCCAATACATTATTATTCTTATCCCTAAGTGTTAGCAATGACCTAATCTGGATGGTCCTGGCTAGCCCAACCTCATCAGATCTTGGAAGTTAAGTAGGGTCAGCACAGATAGGTACTTGAATAGGAGACCAGCAATGAAGACCAGGATTGCTATGCAGAAGCAAGCAATAGTAAACCACCTCTGTTAGTCTCTTGCCTTAAAAACTGCAACAGGGGGTCATTGTAAATTGGCTATGACTTGACAGCACTTTACATGCATAAGTGTTAGTAATAATTGTGTTTCCATTGTTCTCATAATTGTCTTCATGACAACATAAGCACCTTCCTTCCAATAGAAGGTTGTCTTTTTAGCCAAGGTGAAGTATGTGTCTATATGACACAACCAAGTAGCGCAGTTCTATCCCTATTAAGCAAGCTATTTTCTTTAAATGCAAACATCTCTCCTTAATGCCTCCTGATCTGAAAGGCAACTCTAATGATTATATCTAACTTTGGCATCACTGCAATTTATTTTTCTTTCTACCCCTTCTCTCCCAGAGTACCATTCTATCATTGTATCGATGGATAAAAACTGTATTTGAAGCTTATTTTAACGGACAGTCCATCCCTTGCAAAGCCCCAAATCTCCCCCCACCCCTGAGCAAAGATAGAGACAGAGAAAGAAAGAAAAAAGGTCTAGTCTCAAAACGCACAAAAGCCCAGGGCCCCAGGTAACTTCCTTCTGTGTCAAGACAAGAGATTTGTTTTTAACCCTTCTGAGCCATGCAGGATTCTTCCTTTACTTGAGGATTCAGTTTTTAGTCATTTTGGATCCTAGGGTGAAACATCCAGAATATGATGGGTTTTACTATAATCTGTAACAAAAGCATGCCGGAGGCTTCCAACACTTATATTAGCTCTATTAAAAGCTCAGTGGGAGCATCAGTCTTCGACTAGACGACATTCTCCAATCAAATAATAAAGCAAGCTGAGATTCATTCTGAAGACAACTCCCAGTTGCAGGAGGCTTACAGGTCATTCACTTTAATCTCACACCAAGAAGGAATTCTCACCCAAGAAAACGTACAGAAGGACAACAGGAGAGAGAAACAGGAGAGAGAAGGGCATAGATTTGGTTGCCTCATATAACTCACATATACACTCATTATTTTAACCATGGTGGCACCTCGTTGTTGTGATTATTTCTGTTGGGGGTTCATGTGCAAACAAGCACTACTGCAAAGCATGATAATGTATGGGTATTGCTGAAAACCATACCATATATACACTGTTGACATCTAAACACACCAAGCTCCTTTTTTACTGAATCAAGCCATTGGTCTGTCCAGGACAGCATTGTGTACTCTGATTGAAGGCAACTCTCCCTAGTCTCAGATTAAGGTCTTGCACATCACCTACCACCTGATTCCCTCTTAATTGGAAATGTTAGGGATTTAACCTGGGGGACTTCC
The DNA here is from genome assembly GCF_028583425.1 of Eublepharis macularius. Lineage (NCBI taxonomy): Eukaryota > Metazoa > Chordata > Lepidosauria > Squamata > Eublepharidae > Eublepharis > Eublepharis macularius. The sequence goes on from NC_072791.1 coordinate 41,444,413, forward strand.
ACAGGCACAGATGGTCTGCTACTAAGCCACAGCCCCAATACTGCTGGACTTATACCATCTCAAGTATTTAACTCCCATCATGGTGACATGGGATGATAATTTCCCTGATTTATTACTTTCTAACTGCATATGGAAGCATAAAATACAAGTGTCATGTCTTATCACCAGAGTTGTCAAAGTCCAGGTGTGGACTGGAGATCTCTCAGAATTAAAATTGATCTCCAGACTGTGGATATCATTTCCTCTGAAGAAAATGGCTGCTTTGGAGGTGGACTCTATGGTGGAATACTCTGCTGAGGTCCCTCCTCAAACCCTGCCCTTCCCAGCGCTCTCCCCCAAATTTCCATGAATTTCCCAACCCAGAATCAGTAACCCTACTTATCACCAATCTCGTTTGGTCATGTATTTAAAGTCGGAGCAAGGAGATGGCAAGAGATGCAAAACTCCTGATAACCTAAGAAGTATACAGAGAAGAGAGGCAGCAGGAAGGAAGTAACAGCCTTCTACACATTATAGTTACAATGTGGAGACAGCCTAAAACTGCACACTTATCAACTCCGTTCAGATATTCACAATCATGTACACTGTATGTGTGTAAACAAGAGTGGGATCATGCCCACTAGCCCTGGTCCCAGTGTAATATGCACAGCTGAACGTCTACATGCGTATCAACTGTACTCATGGAAGCTCCACTCCATTTTTGTGCAGGAACTCATGCATATACAGCTGTATGCACACAGGGTCTTGCTGACTCCCTCTCTGCATGTATAGACATGATCCTGCTCACCTCTTTGCACCTACGCCACAGATAATTTCAGATGCCTCAAAAGGTGTTTCTCAGATATCAGTTGGAATACATGGGGTGGGCGTATGGAATGAATGGGATTGTACATTGCCAGTACTTCAGATTTAGACACATTCAACTTGCTGTCTGAATAGGGCTTTCTCTGCATGATGGAAAATCATAGAATCTTGGGATGACACTTTCTCTTTTGCTGCACAGAGCTGATGGTCTCACTACTTGCCAGTGGAATATGACAAGACAGGGAATATCATCCCAGTTTCTTCACATACAGGCTGCTCTGTTTCCTTTCCCCCCTCATAAACACTTTCATAGCTCCTTGACATTCCATACTAAGCCCAGGGTCAGGGTGAAAAAAAGAGATGGGCCCAAATGAGGAGTAGTAGACCTACTGGAGAGATAGGGATCAGAATCAGCCTACACATCAAGTCTCAAAAGAACCGGATATTAAAATCATTAACCTGCTCATTAAAAGACAATATTTTATTAGTAAGGCAACAGAAATGGGAAATGGACATTACTGTGAAATAGTTAAAGAGTCAGTTGAAGGAAGACCATGTGGAAAAGATCAGAGGGAGGTGGGAGACCTGGTACTCACCATCCTGTGTCCCCTCGTGCAAAGCACACTCTCTCCCCCTGTGATGATGTCACATCCAGGAAGTGACATCATCATGCAGGGCAGGAGCTGCCCCTGACTCCAAAGGGGGCTGAATCAGCCCAATCTTGACCAATTTGGGCTGAATCCAGCCCAATTCAGCCCAAATCAGGGCAAATCCAGCCAGAATCAGGCCGCTGGGGCACAGGAGTGCATCACACTGCCTGGGAGGCATATTCGGGAGGTGTGTCCCCCTCCCGCCAGCCAAGTAAGCAGGGGCAGGAGGTGGAGGGTGAGAGTGGGGAATCCCCTGCCCCCAGTGGGGGACTGGAAACCATAGAAAAAGATGAGGGAAGGGCCAGATCTCAGGCCTTTGCAGGAGGCCTGAGAGGAGGACAGTGACCAAGGTCTGCAAAACCAAGGCAGCTAAGCCAGTCCAGGGGCAAGAACAAATGTACCCCCAGGAGACAAGCACAGGGTTCACCTCTGGGTACAGAGCAGGAAGAGATCCCTTGGGTCCTTAATTAAGAACATAAGACCGTTACAACAGCCCTGCCAGATCAGGCCAGTGGTCCATCTAGTCCAGCATCCTGTTTTACACGATGGCTAATCAGTTGCCCCGGAGAGCCAAGAAATAGGGCATAGAGGTCAAGGCCTTCAGAGAATCACAGAGTTGGAAGGGGCCATACAGACCTTCTAGACCAACCCCCTGCCCAATGCAGGATGAGCCTAAAGCATCCATGACAAATATTCATACAGCCTCTTCTTGAAAACTGCCAGTGAAGGGGAATCCACCACTTCCCTAGGCAGCTGACACCACCTTTGAACTACTCTGACCACGAAAAAGTTTTTCCTAATATCCAGCCAGTACCTTCTGCATGTAATTTAAGCCCGTTGCTTCGAGTCCTATCCTCTGCTGCTAACTGGAACAGCTCCTTGCCCTCCTCCAAATGACAGCCTTTCAAATATTTAAAGAGAGCAATCATGTCCCCCCTCAATCTCCTCTTCTCCAAACTAAACATTCCCAGGACCCTCAACCTTTCCTCGTAGGGCTCAGTCTCCAGACCCCTGATCATCCTCGTCGCTCTCTTCTGCACCCTCTCAATTTTGTCCACATCCTTTTTGAAGTGAGGCCTCCACAACTACACACAGTAGTCCAGGTGCAGCCTGACCAAGGCAGTATAGAGAGGGATTATGACCTCCTGCGATTTCGATGCAATGGCCTTTTTGATACAACCCAAGATTGAGTTTGCCTTTTTTGCCACCACATGACACTGACTGCTCATATTTAGTTTACAGTCCACTCTTACTTCAAGATCTCCTTCGCATACATTACTACCCAGAAGTGTATCCCCTTATCCTGTATTTGTGCTTCACATTTTTGTGGCCCAGATATAATACTGTGCACTTATCTATGTTGAATTGCATCTTGTTCACAACCGCCCACTTCTCCAGAGTATTCAGGTCTTGTTGAATTTTAACTCTATCTTCTTGGATGTTTGCCACTCCTCCCAATTTGGTATCATCAGCAAATTTAATAAGTAGCCCGTTTACCCCTTCATCCAGATCATTGATAAAAATATTTAAAAGTACTGGACCCAAAACTGAGCCCTGTGGCACTCCATGGCACACCTCCCTCCAATCTGATGAAATGTCATTGACCACCACTCCTTGGGTGCGGTCCTCTAACCAGTTCCCTATCCACTGAACTGTCCTATAGTCCAGTCCTCAGTCTTCCAGTTTACCCATTAGAATGTTATCGGGGACCTTATTTACTGAAATCCAGGTAAATCACATCGACATCACATGATCCAGTAAGCTCGTCACTCGATCAAAGAAGGAAACCAGGTTGGTCTGACAAGATCTGTTGGGGACAAAACCATGTTGACTTCCCCGAATCACTAAGCAGTCCTTCAGATGCTTACAGATCGATCCCTTTAAAATCTGCTCTAACATCTTCCCAGCAACAGAAGTCAGATTAACCAGCTTGTAGTTTCCCGGGTCATCCTTCTTCCTTTTCTTAAAGATTGGGTTAACATTCACTCTTCTCCAATCTTGTGGCACATCCCCAGTCCTGCAAGAGGCCTTGAAAATGATGGAGAGAGGCTCTGCAAGTTCTCTAGAAAGTTCTTTGAGCACTCTTGGGTGCACGCCATCTGGCCCAGGGGAGTTGTATTCATCCAGTGCAGCCAGGTGCCTCTCCACAACCTCTCTGCCAATGTCAACTAGCCATCCAGGTGTCCTGTCATGTCTACTACCATCTATAGATGGGCTCAAGTTCTTCAGGGAGAAAACAGAGGCAAAAAAGTCATGAAGCCTGTCTGCTTTTTCTCTGTCCTCCATCAGAGTTTCTCCTTCCACTCCCAGCAGTGGCCCAATTGCCTCTTTTACCTTGCATTTGCTTCTCACATATCTGTAGAAGTTTTTCTTATTGTAGCGAGCCCTCCTGGCCAGACCCAGCTCATACTGGCTTCTCTGATGGCTGATCTGCAGTACCTAGTAACCCTCATATACTCCTCTTTAGAGGTCTGTCCTTCTCTCCATTTCCTGAACATTTCCTTTTTCTCCCTTAGCTTATTCTGGAGCTCTCTGTTCATCCACATTGGTTTCTTGGAGCCCTTACAATGTTTCTGTCTTGTTGGAATAGTGAGGGTTTGAGGTCTTCGCATGATGCTGTCTCCTACTGAGAGGTATTGAGGTTTACTGCCTCTGAATGTGGAGGTTCCCTTTAGTCACCATGGCCACCTATCCTCTGTGGATCTGTCAAATCCTCCTTTAAAGCTGTCTATGCCTGCAACCATCACATCATCCCGTTAGCCACTTCCACGTTTTAATCACTCCTTGCGTAAAGCAGTCTTTCCTTTTGTTCATCCTGAATCCATTGCCCATCAGCTTCACTGGATGCCCCTGAGTTCTAACACTTTGGAAGAGGGAGAAAAAGTTCTCTTTATCCACTCTCTCTACCCTATGAATAATTTTATAAATCTTTATCACGTCTCTTTTTTAAACTGGAAAGTCCCAGCCTCTTCAGCCTTTCCTCATAGGAAAGATGGTCCAGTCTCCTAATCATCTTGGTTGCCCTCTTCTGTACTTTTTCCAACTGTGCAATGTCCTATTTCAGATACAGCAAGCAGACCTGCACAGAGTATTTCAAACGAGGTCACACCATAGACTTACACAGGGGCATTATACGATTGGCGCTTTTATTTTTAATCTCTTTCCTAATAATTCCCAAAATAGAGTTTGCCTTTTTCACTGATGCAGCACACAGGGTTGACACTTTCATTGAGCTATCCACTATGATCCCAAGGTCTCTTTTCCTCTCAGTCTCATCAAGTTCAGCCCCCATTAGCTTATACTTGAAGTTGGGACTTTTTGTTTCTGTGTGCTTCACCTTTCAGCTACCTACACCAAACTTCATTTACTGTATAGTTGCACATTCACCCAATCTCTTGAAGTTCTTTACAGTTTTCACCATCCTAAACAATTTTGTGTCATCTTCGAACTTGGCCAATGCTCCTCATTACACTACATTTCACCCCCAATTCCAGATCATTCATGAACAAATTAAGGTAAGGAAGGAATTTTCCTCCAGGTCAGATTGGTCAGGGATCTTGGAGTTTTTTTGCCTTCCTCTGGGCATAGAGCAGGGGTCATTGGGGGAGGTGACCCGGGGGGGCACCTTCCACCTTCCAGCATCCGGCGTCCTTGCGCGATTTTTGACACCATCCATTAAAAAATCCCACAAATCATGTTTGTGACATTTTGTAAACAGATGGCATCAAAAATCGCTAGAGGAAGCCGACAGCCTTCTTTGAGTAGCACGCTATTTTTAGACCGTGGGGAAACAGCCCATGCTTCTAAACGGCACTGGCCCCAATACCAATCCTTGTAGGACCCCTACAGTTAACTTCCATCCAATGCAAAAACTGTCAATTTATCCCTACTCTTTACTTCCTCTTGTTTAACCAATTTTTAATCCATATTGGGATCTGTGCCGTTATCCCAAAACTGCTAAACTTACTCAGAAGTCTTTGGTGAAGTACACAGATGGATGTTACATGGACGTAAAGGTGCTAAAAATACTTTGGGTAACAAAAACAGGAGATAACTGCTCAGGAACAGAACAAGAAACTGGGTCTGGAAGTAACAATAGCAAGAGATGTTTTCTTTATTGAGGGCAAATATTGTTAAAGGTGAGCTATTTTATTAAATGAGAGATTACTGCAAATATATCTAACTACGGTTTATGTGGCGGGGGGATCAAGTGGACTCTGACACAGTGGCTGATAAAACATTGCAGAAAAAGGGAGCATTTGTGGTTGAGGGGAGTGTTCATGAAAGCTAGCTCCCTGTTTGGCATCAGCTCTTGCTTAGAAACACTGTTCTAGGTCTTCCTCATCAGTAACAAAACACTAAGGAAGGAACATCATAGACAGCTACAAAATGCAAGGACATCATCTTTAACAATAAGGATTATCATTTAGGCTTTTTAAAGCTTAACCAACCTTAAACTCAGAATTAATGTTGTTCTTTAAATTTTACCTCTAGTCTTCCTTCTTTCCTGCCCCCACAAATGAACATTACTGATGTACAAGTGTTTGAGATGTAATTGGATACTTTGTAAAAGTACTTGTTCAGTGCCCAATTGCTTTCCCCATTTTCTTGTCTTTGTTCTCTGAGCTATGGAGTTCAGTCCTCAGAGCTTTAGAGTCCTTTCCATCGCATTGGACTGATTTCATCTTAATTCTATTTTGACTGACAGTTCTCAGAAAAGCACTGCTGGTGTATCTTCGCACATTTAATTAATAACCACTGATCTCCACACTTGCAAATTTTACAGTTTGAATAAGTGCAGATTTTTACATATAAACCACAGGGTTAGAGTTAGGGTTAGGGTTAGGGCATGGTGATAAGAAGGGCAGACTACGGATACCTGGGTTAAAATTCCCACTCAGCAAGGATGTTCTCTGGATTTCCTTCAGCCAGTTTGCTCTCTCAACCTAACCAAACTCACTGCTGGATTGTTGTGAGGGCAAAATGATAGAGGAGAGAATCTTGTATGTTGTCCTGAACCCCACTGACGAAGCAGTAGGATAAACATTTTAGATATATGAACAGAATCCTCTATCTCTGTCCCAGTACATTTTCAATAAATCTTCCCTCCCTGGATATGTTTCCATGTCCTTCCAATGATTTCACTGGAACTAAGGGCAGAACCAAGAGAGCAAAGAGGGAACACCTCTTGTTGTTGTCCCAAAGAGACTAGGGGGAAGGCAATAAAATCCATTCAAAAAGAGCCTTTGGTTTACATATACAGGGCTAGTTTTGAAGGCACTTCTATTTTTTTCTTCTGGTGTAGAGGAGCACAGTTGAGGAACTCCTTCGCAGCTAGCCTTTTGCATGTTGAAAAACATTTGTTATATAAATTCTAAGCTTTTTGACATAGAGGGCTATTTTGGGAAGAGTTCCTTTCCTTTCTGTTGCCAGAAGAGTGCCCCTGCACTCCTTTATAATGCAGAAACAAAAACAGATAAAAGGAACGTCTTCCAAACAAGCCTTCAGTGTGCAGAAAAAAGAAGCAAATAGCTAATTTTGAAGCGGTAACTATCTATTGTTTTTTTTAAAAAATCTATTTCTGTGCTGTGGAGATGCACAGCTGCACCTTCCTGTCTCATAGACACAAAAAAGTGGAACTTCTTCAAAGCTAGCCTTCTGGTGTACCAAAACCTCCCCACCGCAAACATTTTTTTAAAAAATGTTTTCAGCACACAAACAGCTAGTACTGAAGGAATTATTATTATATGTTTGTTTAACGACATGTGAAAGTGATCCTTTCTGGGGGCCAAGCTACAAGTGACGAATGACACTTGAACGGCAAGTGTATTTCTCCCTGTTCACTTGCCCTCCACTCAATCCACTTGCCGTTCAAGTGTCATTCATCACTTGTAGCTTGGCTCTCAGATCCTTGAATCTTGAGGCTGATGCACATCTGTCGGACTTTCAAAAAATGCCAGTGTTTAGTATCTCCATAGACATGGCAGAAGGAAAAAAATGCCCCCCCCCCAAGTGGGAACCTGTGTTGGAATGCTCATATTTCCCATATATCAGGTTTCAATCCAAGATTCACTTGGAAATTCCATCCAAATTCCATCCAAATTCCATAAACTCATAATATGCAGAGAATCCGAAAATTGTGTTATTGGTGGTAACTAGGGATGTGCGTTTCGGCATTCAGAATGCCGAAAGAATGCCGAAACAAAAGTGTTTCGGCTTCTTTCAGGGAATGCCGAAACGTTTCGGGGAATCCCGAAACGTTTCGGGTAGCCGAAAGAAAAAAGCCGAAACGTTTCGGGATTCTTTCGTCTTTCATTCGGCTTTTCAATGGGAAAATGCCTCCGTCTTCCCGGACGTCTGGGGGAGGCATCTTCCCACCGAATAAGCCCAAAATTGGTGGGGACCTTCCTCTAACCCTTCTCTAACAACCACCCAAGTTTCAGACAGATTGGACTTTGGGGGGCCATGTTATGGCCCCCCAAAGCAGGTCCCCCCATCCTCCCATAAAGGAGCATCTTCTTCATTATTTCCTATGGGGAAAAAATGAAGAAGCAGGCTTCCTTTGCCAGGGGTGGCATTTTGCATGCAAAATGCCCCCTTACCCTCAGGGGCCCTTCTCCCACCCCTCCTCCCACCCCCCACCAAGGCTCAGCCTGCTCCCACTTGGGGGGGCCATTTCATGGCCTCCCCAAGTAGGTGCTCTAATCTCTACCACTGACAGCTGGGGGAGGCTTGTGTTGCCAGGGGTGGCATTTTGCATGCAAAATGCCCCCCAACCCTCTGGGGCCCTTCTCCCACCCCTCCTCCCACCCCCCACCAAGGCTCAGCCTGCTCCCACTTGGGGGGGCCATTTCATGGCCTCCCCAAGTAGGTCCTCTCAGCCCCTAAATTCCACCCCTTACAGCTCCACACAAACCCAATTCCCCCCAGCTGCCACACACAGACCCAAATCCCCACATTAGCCCCTCACAGACCCAAATCCACCCCCACCTGCCCCACACCCATAACCCCAGGAACAGGCTGGCAAAGGCCAGCCCTCTCCCTTTGTTCCCTATGCTGGGAACTTCTAAACTCTCTTTCCCTGGGCAATTCTGCACAGCCCAGGGGTGCCACAATGGTGGGCACACTTCTGAGTGCCAGCTGGTCCCTGTGAAAGAGCACCTGAACCACAGACACCCTCCCTCAAATTCCCCCACCACCTACAGAGATGGCTGGCCAGCCAGCCCCATTGTTCCCTATGATGGGAACCAACTGCACAACAAAGAATAAAACAAGAACAACACAAAATAAAGTTTTTTAAAAATTATTTTCTCCCTTCCAAAGTACAAGTAGGCAAAGCATTATGACACATAACACCAGCAGTCCCCCACACAGAAAAATAACACAACTCACTTAACATCAGAGAATCACAAAGCACGATTCCTGTCAAAAACACTTTATTTCTTGAACAGCTTTAGGCTACACAGCAGGGGGGGAACACCAAAGGGCATGGAAGCAGTATCTTACACAAAAATAACACAACTCACTTAACATCAGAGAATCACAAAAGCACAATTCCTGTCAAAAACACTTTATTTCTTGAACAGCTTTAGGCTACACAGCAGGGGGGGGACACCAAAGGGCATGGAAGCAGTATCTTACACAAAAATAACACAACTCACTTAACATCAGAGAATCACAAAAGCACAATTCCTGTCAAAAACACTTTATTTCTTGAACAGCTTTAGGCTACACAGCAGGGGGGGAACACCAAAGGGCATGGAAGCAGTATCTTACACAAAAATAACACAACTCACTTAACATCAGAGAATCACAAAAACACAATTCCTGGCAAAAACACTTTATTTCTTGAACAGCTTTAGGTTACACAGTAGGAGGGCACAAAAGGGCATGATAGCAATGTACTACAAAAAATAATACAACCCACTTCACCGTTTTTGACAGCAATTGTGTTTGTGTGATTCTCTGATGTGAAGTGAGTTGTGTTATTTTTGTGTAGTACACTGCTTTCCTGCTCTGTGGTGCCTTCCTACTGTGTAACCTAAAGCAGTTACAGAAATAAAGTGCTTTTGACAGCAATTTTTTGGGGTGATTCTTTAATGTGAAGTGAGTTGTGTTATTTTTGTGTAAGATACTGCTTCCATGCCCTTTGGTGTCCCCCCCCTGCTGTGTAGCCTAAAGCTGTTCAAGAAATAAAGTGTTTTTGACAGGAATTGTGCTTTTGTGATTCTCTGATGTTAAGTGAGTTGTGTTATTTTTGTGTAAGATACTGCTGCCAAGCCCTTTGGTGTTCCCCCCTGCTGTGTAACCTAAAGCTGTTCAAGAAATAAAGTGTTTTTGACAGGAATCGTGCTTTGTGATTCTCTGATGTTAAGTGAGTTGTGTTATTTTTCTGTGTGGGGGACTGCTGGTGTAATGTGTCATAATGCTTTGCCTACTTGTACTTTGGAAGGGAGAAAATAATTTTTTAAAAACTTTATTTTGTGTTGTTCTTGTTTTATTCTTTGTTGTGCAGTTGGTTCCCATCATAGGGAACAATGGGGCTGGCTGGCCAGCTATCTCTGTAGGTGGTGGGGGAATTTGAGGGAGGGTGTCTGTGGTTCAGGTGTTCTTTCACAGGGACCAGCTGGCACTCAGAAGTGTGCCCACCATTGTGGCACCCCTGGGCTGTGCAGAATTGCCCAGGGAAAGAGAGTTTAGAAGTTCCCAGCATAGGGAACAAAGGGAGAGGGCTGGCCTTTGCCAGCCTGTTCCTGGGGTTATGGGTGTGGGGCAGGTGGGGGTGGATTTGGGTCTGTGAGGGGCTAATGTGGGGATTTGGGTCTGTGTGCGGCAGCTGGGGGGGAATTGGGTTTGTGTGGGGCTGTAAGGGGTGGACTTTAGGGGCTGAGAGGACCTACTTGGGGAGGCCATGAAATGGCCCCCCCAAGTGGGAGCAGTCTGAGCCTTGGTGTGGGGTGGGAGGAAGGGTGGGAGAAGGGCCCCAGAGGGCTGGGGGGCATTTTGCATGCAAAATGCCACCCCTGGCAACACAAGCCTCCCCCAGCTGTCAGTGGTAGAGATTAGAGCACCTACTTGGGGAGGCCATGAAATGGCCCCCCCAAGTGGGAGCAGGCTGAGCCTTGGTGGGGGGTGGGAGGAGGGGTGGGAGAAGGGCCCCAGAGGGTTGGGGGGCATTTTGCATGCAAAATGCCACCCCTGGCAACACAAGCCTCCCCCAGCTGTCAGTGGTAGAGATTAGAGCACCTACTTGGGGAGGCCATGAAATGCCCCCCCCAAGTGGGAGCAGGCTGAGCCTTGGTGGGGGGTGGGAGGAGGGGTGGGAGAAGGGCCCCTGAGGGTAAGGGGGCATTTTGCATGCAAAATGCCACCCCTGGCAAAGGAAGCCTGCTTCTTCATTTTTTCCCCATAGGAAATAATGAAGAAGATGCTCCTTTATGGGAGGATGGGGGGACCTGCTTTGGGGGGCCATAACATGGCCCCCCAAAGTCCAATCTGTCTGAAACTTGGGTGGTTGTTAGAGAAGGGTTAGAGGAAGGTCCCCACCAATTTTGGGCTTATTCGGTGGGAAAATGCCTCCTCCAGGCGTCCTGGAAGACGGAGGCATTTTCCCATAGAAAAAAGCCGAAAGAATGCCGAAATAATGCCGAAAGAATCCCGAATCCCGAATCCCGAAAGAGATTCTTGTTTCGGCTTTCAGCTTTAACGATAGAGAATTTTCTTTCGGCTTTCTACTTTCGGCTATAGCCGAAAATTTTTGGCTTGCACACCCCTAGTGGTAACTCAAGATTTCAACATGTATGGTAATTCACAACCAATCCCTTGGGAAGGCTACAATGTAAGTAAATGCTCTGTTCATGGAAGGATGAAACCTTCTATAAATTATAATGCTTCTTAGGAGTACTGAGTACTGTGCATATATTGGAAAGTGTTAGCTGTTCAGGAATATTAATACATGGTCCTGTAAAAGGGAAGTTAGCTACAGGTTGTTATTAATGGTTCATAAATATTTAATTTCCAGAAGCTTTTAGTGTTGTACTTGGGAAGGTACTTAGATTTTTTAGTGTTAATATGTTTGGAGTTCTAAGTATGTGCTTTAGGCGGGTATCTGTGCTGGCCTGTAGTAGAAAATCTGGGTCCAATAGCACCTTAAAGACCAGCTAGATGTGCTGAAAGTGTTGTTTCTGGAATAGATCAATTAGTTTGATCATCAATGCATTCAATGAATACGCTCCACATTCATCCAGAAAGAATCCTATACATTACCTTACAACATAAGTGTAGTTGATTCCCTTTGACTAATTTATAAAGATTCACAGGTTGATCATTTCTGTTTCTCTCCAGCCTTCCCATGCACCCACCCACCCCTATTCCTTATTCCAGTATTCAATAAGAGACTTTTTAGCCTTGAAAGTAACTCAGGATCAAACAGGAGAGATGGAAACTGTTTGTTCAGAGTATTAGATGAGGTTCAGAGCTACAGATTTCTATCCTACCCCATCCTAAGGGCTTGAGGTGGATAGCAGCATATTAAAATAAGAACTCTCACTGTGTACTTCATTGAATTACATTTCCACAAGTCTGTCAAATTCCAGCCACTGAAACTAGCCCCAAAAGATGCTTTTGCATTGCATCTGGAAATTGTTTGGGCTTGGTATGATGGGACTTGATCATCAAGGCTACTGCCATTTTAAAAGTCCAGTTTGGGAAGCTAGCAAAACTTGCAAAACAGCCAATCCTAAGTAATGTGTTCTTGTTACTAAAACAGGACATGGTAGATGTTTAAAGAATCAACACAGAGATGTTCTTTGTCTTCAACTTCTCTCTCTGTGCTGAAAGCTTCATGATTAATGAATAGGACAGACAGGAAACTCTAAGCCCTCTGAAAGTCCCTGAACTGGAAAATTCCGGAAGATTTGGATACAGAGCCCAGGGAGGGAGGAATTTGGGGGAAGGTGGCAGCTTTACAGGGATGTGATACCACAGAGTCCAAAGTTGCCACTTTCTCCAAAGGAAATTATCTCTGTAGTTCGGAGAGCAGTAATCCTGGGATAACTTCAGGCCCAACCTGGTGGTGGGCAACTGTATTATGATGGCTATTCATTCTGGTTTATTCAAGATAGTCCTATTTTGAGTTGATCTGTCCTTTATGCAGTACTAATATGGTACCAGGTGCCATAAATCTAATTTCTGGCCAATTATGGAGACTCAGCCCTTCAGCTTCCACATCCATGCAGGAGACAGAGCAGCTAAACCACCTTGCTCTCTTCCCCAGCCTTCTGCCAATTGCCACAGATGATTAGGCTTTTCCTGCTGGCCCCTTCCTCCCCCCTCCCCTTCCCTAACTGTTCTGGCTCTGAAGCATTTGCCTTTTCCTGTTTTTTTTAAGCATCTAGCCTGAAGAAGAGTTTTGGAGAACTGGAAACCTTGCACACTCTTATGTGTCATTTGATTGGTCCTGGTAAACAGTATTATGTGTGAGTTGTGCTCTAGGGTTTCTGATTTTTTCTTTTGGACCAGCATGGCTGGAACAAGTTTTTTTTAAAGCTTTAGCCCCCTCACATATCTGTTCTCCCTCTCAGACAGAGAGACAGACAGCCAACCAACTTTCCCCTGCCATCTAACCATCCACCCACACAATCTGGGTGTTAAAGCTGTTGAGAAATAGTCCTTGCTTACAAATGACATTGTTAAATTGCAGTTCAGTTCAAACAGGCTTGTATTAGGAGGCTTTTCTTCTATACACCTGAGTGCTTAAAGGGAATTTAAACAGTAAGTTAAAAAAATACTGAAGGACACATCTTCAGAGGAAATGCCAGAGTTCTGTGGGCAAAGCTTCTTAATTCAAAGAGGTACTTCCTTGGCGATAATCAGGGTTATGGTGGGATAGAATGGAGGTGACTAGACACTGTTTTGAGCAATGAAAAGTCCAAGCAATTTGAAACCAGAGTTTATATATCTTTACTACATAATTGAGAAAGCACGTTTCTGATGACTCGCCTCGATTCCACTGTGCAGGGGTGCCCTCTAGTGCTCCTAGTGGGTATAAGAGGCGAGTCATGGAAGAGGTTGGTGCAGCAGTGCGGTCCACTGCCTGCTCTCCTCCAGCCCACCTGGTGCAGCCCCAAATGCAGCCGCAGTGGGCTGGCAGGCTGGCAGGCGCAGCAGTGTCCGGCTGCTGGTTCCCCCTGCTGCACAACCCATGCCTCCAGCCTGCCCAGGGTGGCCCCAAATGGGACTGTGCCAGGCAGGCTGGCAGGCACAGCAGCACCTGGCTGCCTCTTCCCCTCCCCTTGCCACACAATCCGCACCTCCAGCTTGTCTGGTGTGGCCCCAAACAGGGCTGTACTGGGCAGGCTGGCAGGTGCAGTAGTGCCCAGGTGCCTGCTCCCCTCCCCCACCTCAGCAAATGGAGGCCAGGTCTCCAGTCCCATCCCTTTGCCACTTAGTAGACCTGGCCTCCGATCCCTTGGTGACCAGGTCTACCTCCTTTCCTTGGCTGGTTCAGTAGACCTGGCCTCTGGACCTGTGGAAACCAGGTCTACCTGCTATGGCTTTGCTGGCAGGGTAGACCTGGCTTTCATACTCCTGAAGGCCTAGTCTACTGCCCATAGCTTTGCTAGAGGCTTGGACTCTGGACCCATGGAGGCCAGGTCTACCTCCTATTCCTTTGCTGGGCTGGTACACCTGGCCTCTGTACTCCCAGAGGCCAGATCTACTTCCCAGTTGTTTGCTGGCCAGGTAGACCAGGTAGATATACTAATAAGGAGCACAACAGCTACAATGTCCATCGTGCTCCTTATGAGTACATCTGAAACCCAGATGGGATATTAAAACTCAATACGGCCCCTGAGAAAGCTTAAGTCTGCGAAACAAAATCTACTCGTGTTTTGTCGGGCTGACTGGAGAAACCAGAAGAAGTAACATCTGTGTAACACCTGTATATATTGTGGAGGAGAATTCTACACACCAGCCATTGCACTAGCCCCGCACCTGGGACAGTACTCCTCTGGGGACCTACCAGGGAAAGGGACTTCCTGCTTTTGTGGGGGAGGGACTTACACAGTCGATCTCGGGCATTACCCTACACCAAGGGAATTTACTTTTCAGGATATACAAATAGGAACTTGTAAGACTCAGTTCATTTTGGACTTTTGACATCTGATGGACAGTACTGTAAAAGGATGTGGATGTAATGTAATAACACATTGATGTTTGCATTTTTGACAATACTTGGAGTATGTGCATAATGTCTATTTCTGTAATTTTTGTATGAGAGTTGACTTTGTAATAAGAGGAATACTAACTGTTAGATATTGTTGCACATTGCATTTTGTATTGAATGAAATTAGTAGTAATTATATGAATTGCGTTCATTGTTTATTGCATTGATTATTGTGTAAGAAGGACCTTTTCTGTAACTAGTTATAAATATACCTGCAACTGGGGGAAAGCTTCACATGGAAATAATTCTTCCTTCCCACTAGCTCTTTTTACTGAAACAAACAGCAATGATGTCTGGAGGGAAAATCCTATGCAAAAGAACCTACCTCTTTGAAATTCTAGAAATGTCTGATGGAACTTTAAAAGGTATATTTCTCCTATGTTTCTTCACGAAGTTATTCTCTGTGCCATTTATCTCCTTCCAGACTTTATATTACTTTAGAATGAGGTTGTGGGGGAAGGATTGTGGGGAGAAAATGAGCCAAAAAATGTATTTCAAATATAAGCTACACAAGGACAGGACAAGCAGACCATTTATAGTAAGAAATGGTCTCCAAACTGCCAGCACTATAAATTAGAGACATGTAGTTTTAAATTCTCATATAATTTTAAAGGTGATTTATCTTGAACAGCCCCTCTGATGTTCTAATTATCCAGAAAAATCCCTGTGGAGAATGTTTGGGCCTTGAGAAAAGTGAAACTGCTATTTTCCTTCCCATGTACACTCATATGCACTAACATTCCTGTATTTCTTCTCTATTCTTTCACAGTCACCCTCCCCCATGGTCTGAAGGAGGAGAGAGCTGGGAAATCCAATCTAGATTACCATCTATGAGGGGCATCTCATGATTTTCTCTTCCACACTCAACAAATTTGGCAACCAAACATTTGCAGGGAGACAGAGAGGTCATTGGCTGACACGGGAATAAATGACAGGCTGAAATCTTAAGTGGTGCAGCATTTAAAAGAGAGATGCTAGATTTGGACATCACAAACGAGTGTGTTGCTTTCCTAGTAACCAGGCAAACCATAGTTTATCCTGGTTTGTATCCCACTGTCACAAGAAACCAAGGGGGTATTTTTAAAACTAAGAAGTCTTCAAATATACTATGAGGGTGGGGGGGAGGGTATGTGTGTGGGGGTGTTTCATGCTGTTCATGTGCACTCTCTGGTTTGCATGTGATGTCTGAATGCAACCCCTAGGCTGTATATTATACACTCTTAAATCTTTGTCACGAACCCTCAAATTGCATGGGTGGTTTTCCTGTTTAGTGTCATAGTCACATGGGCAAGCCAGTAAAGCACACGGGAACATTTCAGGAGGACAATGTCAATCCAAACAATTTAAACTCAGGATTCCTCTAAGACTCGTTTTGAACATTTAAAGAGTTTGATAAGAAATCTCTTACAGAGATTGCGTAACACAGTAAATTTTAATTCTAGTTTGGACTGTGTCTAAAGTATTGCTTAACTGAGCACTTTAAATTCCTTGAAAATAACAATATTCTGCATCTTTGCAGAATATCAACTGGTCGATATCTAATGCAAAAAATGCTTTGAGGCTGTTCCCAAACAGCTCCTGAAAGACATATGGGCTCTTTAATTGCCCGCTCTTATTCACAATATTCAGAAACGGATATAAGCAGACTGCAGTGTTCCAATTTAAATGATCCAAATTGCTTGACTATGTGCATTCCCTGTACGCTCACTATTTAGCCACAGTTTGATATAGCTTGATGGAAACAGTAGTCCTGTTTATTTGAACCTTTAATTATCCAGGCATTTTGGATGTCCACCTGCAAGCCATTCAGATAAATGAGGCTGTGTTGTGTATGCATTGTGTGTAAAGAAGTGGAATACAAAAACTGTCCTCTAGGGCATGGCATCAAATATCAGCACAGAAAACTAGCCGCAACATGGAGGCGCTCTGGATGCTTTGTTGGCTTCTTAATTGAATAGATGAGATGCATTAGTGAAGAGGTTTTTTAAAAAAAATATTCCCAGGAATGTTACAGATAGATTGGCAGGCCATGGGTCCCAGAAAAGGCAGGGAGCAAGCATCACATATTTATGGCTTATTTAATAAGGCAATTTTCTGCACTGCATGCTGAGAACTTCGTTGAATTATATCCTTTGTAGTGGCCCAGTGTGAGATGGGCTTCATAGCTGCCAACTCTTTGCAAATTATAAAAATTCAAGTTGTCAAAAAGTTGGTGGTCAGAAGGGCTCTTTTAGGGGATTGCATTCCACACTCATTCCATATGCATTGTGGTTGCACTATATCTTGGAACAAACCAAGTAATCTAGGCTGACTGATCATGCAGTCCTCAACAGAGTTATACCCTTTGAAGACTATAGACTTCAATGGACTCACTGCAATTTGGGAGGGTCAACCAAGAACAGAAGTTTGTAGCAATCCCTGCCTTCCCTCTACCAAATTTCTCTATTAGTATTCCAGAGGAAATAATATGGCACAGAAACTTTGATATACTTCTTCCAAGTGCCGTAACTTGATATTTAGTGGGCCATTCATGAATCCTACAGTGCAACAATAAACAAAGCTATACCCTTCATTGAAGGCAATGGGCTTAGACTCTGCTTAGGAATGCACTGCTACACTGCAAGAAACTGTATGGCTACACTGCACTTTTACAGCACCATCCTAAGCAGAGTTACACCTTTCTAAAACCACTTACTTCAATGTACTCTTTCCGCATTGTACCGCCTGCTACTTTGGTTAGTAAACAAATTATGGAAGCAGACAGAAAGATATAGTTATTACTAAAAACAGAAGTTCTATTTATTGTTCCTGAACCAAATACTCAAATTCTTCCTTTAGAAGTATTTTTTTAATCAGTGGGTTTTTTAAAAAAATCAATTAACTGGGCTATTTCAATCAGTTAATGAACCAGTTGATGGGAGAAGAAAATTAATAATAGAGTATCTCAATGCATAGGCAGAAAATGTCCAGAGACTGCAGAAAGAAGGGGGGAAGGGCATCCTGGTCTTTCCCTCAAGCCACAGATCCAAGGGCGACTAGGAGGTTGCCCATCATTCCCCAGCAGAACACAAGCAGCATGGCTGCTACAGGATAGAAAGACATTTCCAGACACAGTACTCACCTATCTTTTTCCTCTATTCGCCTTCCCTTGTATGCCTTTTTCTTTCTTAGTTTGTAATCTCTGAGTCCTTATTATTGTGTGCTGCTCAGGGGCACATTCTTTTGTAAAGCAGGATATATATATATATGTTTGTGTGTTTGTGTGTGTGTGTCCTGCTTTAAAAATAATGTATAATCTGTGCATGTAATATTTTTGTATGTATTTTAGCTCTGGTTTTGTTTTAATGAGGTGTTGGTTTGTGGGGGGAGTTGGTTGGTTTGAGTAATTTTAAAAATATGATTATATTATGTATAATTTAATTTGTTAGCTGCCTTAATGGCCATTGTGTGGACAGACAGGTGCAATGGAAATTCTGTAAAATAAATAAGGAAAGGTAAAGTGAAATAGTCACCTGTGCAAGCACTGAGTCATTACTGACCCATGGGGGGTGGATGTCGCATCATGTTTTCTTGGCAGACTTTTGTTACAGGGTGGTTTGCCATTGCCTTCCCCAGTCATCTACACTTTATCCCCAGGAAACTGGGTACTCATTTTACCGACCTCAGAAGGATGGAAGGCTGAGTCAACCTTGAGCCGGCTACCTGAACCCAGCTTCCGCCAGGATCGAACTCAGGTCGTGAGCAGAGCTTGGGCTGCAGTACTGCAGCTTACCACTCTGCACCATGGGGCTCCTGAAAATAAATAAATAAATATTTAAAAAATACTTCCTGCCTCTTCTTCCTCAGTCTTCCTTCCTTCTCTCCTTGCCCCACTTGCTGAGTGTCCTATTTACAATACTGCGCCAGCTTAGTGTGGAAGTGCATTTACTCTGCAGCATATTTCTTGGTTTACAGGAAGAAGGAAAAGACAAAAGAGCAATGCAAGACTTGGGAAATCAACAGGGTTGGAAGGAATCCATAGAATAGGACAGATAATTTGGCTCTATTAAATTAAAATGGATAGCTTTCATCTGAATTTGGGGATATTCAAATTCCAAACAAAGAGCACAGAAAGGAGGGACAATTGGAAGGAACATTGCTGCAATCTGTAACATCGGAGCTGTGCTTTCCTTTGTTTGTATGTCCAGGAAGGGAGCTTGGGTGTGGCCAGAGGTATCAACCTTTGGATGTGGCCAAAGGGCAAGAGCTAGAGACTCCTTGGTTTTTAGCCTCTAGCACATGTCCTGTCGCTTTGAACAAGCTGGCCCATTGGATCCAGAACTGGTCCCAGGTACAGTTAGTTATCTTTTGTTTGTTTAATTTAAATTGTGTTTTTTGATCACATTTCTTGTACTGCTGTAAACTGCTCTGGGTTCCTTTGGGGAGGAAAGTAGGGACTAAATAATCTAAGTAAGTAAGTGGTTGTGTGATTCCTAACAGATAAACTTCCCTAAGAGGAAAAAAGAAGAACAAGCAGCACAAATATATATAATCCCAAATACCCATAATCGTGTGAATTGTATTCCATGTGGATTGCAGATGCACCTTCCCTCCCTTCCTATGTTTCAATCCATTTTCAATTCTGAAAGCCACATGTAGCAGAATGATTCAGTTTGCTGAATCAATCTGGCTGTACTCCACAACAGCTTTGGAAGATTCACCTTCACCTCTCATGAAAAATGACAGAAGTACTCTGAAGTATGCAGATTGTGGGTTGCAGTCGTTCACTCTCTGCAGAACCAGATTATGCCCAGAGGCCTGCAAACATTATTGGTGTGGTTGCTTACAGATTTATGCACATCGCTTTTGCACACCTTGCTTCTTCCTGAGCAAGTGAGACTGAGCACTGTATCTTGTTTTTCAATACAGTAAACACAAATTCATCTTCCTTACACTAAACCAGATTCAGTTCTCCTTTTCATTCCTGCAGATGGAACTGTAAATGTTTGTCTATTGCTTACCAATTCACTAAGTAGTTCCTGTTTTGAAAGGGAAAGATTAGTGGATGGTTTAAGAGAAAAAGATATCTCCAATCAGACATTTACCTGAAGGATAGTGCTCGTTCACTGGCCAGCCATCCACCTGAAGAGTTGCATTGCCACCGTTTCGTGTAAAGCGCACAACATGGTATTTACCATCATTCACAGGGGTGCTCTCTTCTTTGATGGAGATATCTACAGTGCCAATGTTGAAGACTACACCGATCTTGCCTTGTTCCTGCATGGAAATGAGCAAAACAAAAGTCCTGAAATCAGCATAGCCAAGGAAACCTGTAAAAAACCCTATAGATTACTCAAACACATGTACGTTTGTATATAGGGAACAGTATATAGGGGGCATCACTGAAAGGAGGACGGGGTCAGAAATTATGACTTCCCCAGAGCCATCAACTGAGATTCACAGCTGAGTGTTGGATTATATTTAACTTGACTCTAGGCCCACCTGTCCAAACCCACTGCCACGGCCCATTCCCTGTTAACTTTGGCAGACGATCGAGCAACTGTAAATAAAAGAGGGGGAATGACAGAATTATACGAACTGTAATACAAAAATTGTAGGATGGGAATATTTCTCTTATATTTTTAAACGTAAAAATACAGCTGATTTTTTAAAAGTTTAACTGAAGGACTAGGGGTCATTTCGTAGAAAAAGAGCTGCAGGAACTCATTAGCATATGCCACACCCCTTACCATCACCGGAAGTGTGTCATTGCCATAACTGATTTGTATATGCCACACCCCCTGACCTCACCTATCCTGGCTGCTTTGAACCCAATCCTGGCCATTCAGGGCTGAAATTGGGCCCAAAATGGCAAAAAGGGGCTGAAAATGGCTGAAAAGTGGCCCAAAATGGTCAGAATCGGGCTGCTGTTGAGCAGGAGAGTGATCCACCACCTGTAAGAGGCCTGATCCTGGCCGTTTTGGGACCAATCCTGGCTGTTTTAGGCCCGATCCAGGCCAAAATGGGCCCAAAATGGCCCAAAACCAGGTGGGCGGGACCATCTGACATGTGACCTCTTTGGAGAACTACTGGAACTGTGTTCCTGCATGTTCCCCCTCAAAATGAGCCCTGTGTAGGACATTCAAGACGGCAATTTCCAGTATTGCATTTAGTATCACTGCAAGAAGTGCTTTTTTGGTAAAGAAATGAAGGTGCCAATACTCATACTTAAGGGTGTGCTAATCTCCACAAGTCCTGCCCTCCCTGCAGATTCCCTCTAGGCTGTTCCTGTGAGTTCACTCTCTGCCTGCCTGAGTGGGGAGGACCGGCACACGAGGATCAGGACTTGGAAGAACTCTGAAAAAGACATGCTGGTACTCAGTATCTTTGAAAAAAAGATACTGAGTACAAAAAAAGCCTATGTAGAAGGGGGAAGTCATAACAATCTTTCATCACAATAATATTGTGATGAATCTATCACTTTATTCTTTCCAGTGCCAGAGGTGAGGTTGTAGCTCTGTGCTAGAGTATCTGTTTTGCATACTGAAGGTTCCAGTTCCTATCCCTGGTATCTCCCACTACAAGAATAAGGTAGTAAAAAAAAAAGAATAAGGTAGTAGGCAATGTGAAAGATCTCTGCCTGAAATCCTGGAGAGCTGCTGCCAGTCAGAGTAGACAATTATCTGACCTTGATAGAACAACAGTCAGACATAGTATAAGGCAGCATCATGTGCTTGTAGCAAGTGGGCAGTGAATGGAAGGCAGTATCCCTCATTCAGTAACAATGTGATCCCATGCAGAGTTTTTGCAGTTTAAGCCCAATTGAATTCAAAATCAATGAGTTTAATCTAGAGTAACAGTGCATAGGATTGCACTGTAAGAAACAGAAGAACATAGTGGCTGAAGATCTCATTGAATTACAACATCTCCAGGCCACAGAGATCAGCTCCCCTGGAGAAAATGGCTGCTTTCAATGGTGGTTTCTATGGCATTATATCCCACTGAGGTTGCTCCCCTTCCCAAAACCCAACCTTTCCAGACTCCACCCTCAAAATCTCCAGGAATTTACGATCCTAGAGCTGGCAACCCTAGTTTTGAGTTGTCCTTTCCTGTTGTAGCACCTGCTGCTTCTTTGTAATAAAATTGGGGGGGGGGAGGGAGAATCACAGGAGAAAATCAGCTGGCCCATCTGGTGATTCACCAAGCCATGCCATATCTAATAGAACAGCGTAAGATTAGGAATAAACTAAATAAAGTATATTTAGGTTCTCACAGTGTGGGGGCCTCAAAAGAAGAAAATTAATTAATTCACCCCGGCCAAAACCTGCCAGAAACCACCAATTCATATTTTCAGCGTCGATTTCATGAGAATGAAAGTATTATTTTCATTATATCAGGGTCTCTTAAACAGATAAAATGTAGGGCCTTATGTCATAGGATCAGATCCAGACTAAACTGGCAGTTTCCACCAATGCTCCTTTCTCACAGCGGACAACCCCCTCACGTGTCATTCCTCAGGGTTCCCTATCTCATAGGAGCAGCATTTCGTGGAGATCCATGGGCTGAAGTGGGAGGGGTAAGGCAGGAAAGTTTGATTCTGCAACCAGAAGTGTCAATCAGGACACAACTGTTAACAGAATTTC
Organism: Eublepharis macularius; assembly: GCF_028583425.1. Classification (NCBI taxonomy): domain Eukaryota; kingdom Metazoa; phylum Chordata; class Lepidosauria; order Squamata; family Eublepharidae; genus Eublepharis; species Eublepharis macularius. Next base: position 41,466,714 of record NC_072791.1, read on the forward strand.
TCTTAATTCCTCTTTGCCCAGTTTCTTCCTGAAATCCAAAAATTTATTTCTTTCCCTCTTTTTGGGAAACTGGAAGTCTATTTTTAATCAATTTCATTTTGATCAAAGAGGAACTTGAAGAGAGGAGGGGCAGGAAGGGAGGTTCTGTAGGTGATATCTTCCCAAGCCTTCCAGTCCTCCTGCTAGAGCACCACTCTGTGCTGCGTAACATATAAAAGGCTGAAGATACAAAAGGGTGCATTGATTTCTCTACACAGAGAAATAAAAGAGAAACCCCTCTTTTAACACAGAAAAAAGAGAATCAGTAAAAGAAGAAACTTGCATAATCTTTTAAAGATATTAGTTTGAGCATAGAAATCACTGGAGATAAGATTGAGCATGGAAGTGAGCATCTGCTTCCTGATCTCAAACAAACTGCCCTCACCCCCCATTCAAAAGCCTCCGAGCATCAAATAAAACAATATGAAATTGAACAGCAATGTTGTGACAGCCAGCTTTGACAGCCAGAACAACTTACTTGAGTGCCAACAGAAAACTAAACACACAAGGGAATGTGCACAGAAAAGACAGTGCTCTCAGGCCCCCATGAGAGAATCCAGCAGCCCCTAGGCATGCCGAGTCAACAGTTTGATGGTGGAGAGATATATGCTTATAAGGCAGTGACTGGCCCAAGGTTACCCAGTGAGCTTCTGGGCAGAATGAGATTTGAACCCAGGTCTTCCCAGTCCAACACTCTAACCAACACACCACACTATACACCACTGAAACATATGTAGTGTCTTAAAGACACATCTCCCCACGTTTAAGACCACAGTTCACTCAATTTTGTATGAACATTCTAATATATTTATATTTATCATAATCTTAAGATCAGAATAGTCTTTTTTGCTTTCTCCACCCTATTTTTTCCTTAAAATATGTGCTGTTGTTCCCACAGACATGGTTCTTCTCAAACCAAAAGTATGATCAGAAAGAAACTATAAAGTTTTTAAACTTTCCATATTGGTGAAAATGTGTAGCCATCTATCAGCGATGCATGTCCTCTCTTTGTGAAGTTTAGGGCCACAATGCTCAGCATTGCAGTGTACATTACAGATGTTCTTCAGCAGAAGACTCTAATCAACGCTATGTAGAACATGTGAACTTTTGAATAGTAGGGTTGCTAATGTCCAGGTGGGGCCTGGAGTCTCCTGGAATTACAACTGATCTCCAGAATACAGAGATCAGTTCCCCTGGAGAAAACGGCTGCCTTGGAGAGTGGACCCTATGACCTTACACCCCACAGAGATCCCTTCCTTCTCCGAACCCTGCAGTCTCCATGTCCCATCCTCCAAATCTCCAGGAATTCCCCAGCCCAGAGTTGGCAACCTTACTGAAATCAGCTTTACCGGTGGCAACATTACAGCAATGATTCCTGCCATTAGCTCCCAGCAATTCCATTATTTATACATTAGAGTTTTAAAAATGTAGCCTCATCTTCCTGCTTTTGTTTGGATTCTACAACAGCTGTGAAACCCTCTACTTCCAGTCCCTAAACTCATTTCCAAGAGCAGAAGCTGAGTGAACAGCTTGATCGTCTTAGTCCCAGACATGAAGACAATCTTGGCTGCCGTTCCTCAGCCAATCCCCTTCTCCGAAGTAAATCCCTTCACGCCATATTCATCCTTCATCAGCACATTCATATTACAAGTTGATAAACTTTGACAGAAAACGGATGCCCAAATGCACTGAAGGTCAGGTGATACTAAGATTTTTTAAAAAGAGTTTTCAAATAGCTGACAAAAGCTTCACAGGTAAGCAAAATCTCACTTCTACTTACCAATCACAAGTTTTTGTTTTTGTTTAAAAAAACAATAATTTTCAGCAGCCAAAATCAAATACACATACTAGATGAAAACCTTCCATTGTGACACAGTGCATGACATCTTTAAGCTTATTGGATTGGTGTAATTTTGCCTTAATGAACGGTAACATTCAGATAGACTGATAGCATGTTAATCACAGACATGTATTATCTGGAAAGTTAGTTGGTGTTGTACGAATTAATTCACAAAAATCTCACTGTCTGGGCTTTCCTCAAAAATCCTCAAATTTTTACCTGAAGAGAAACCTCCAAAGTCACTTTAAATTTCTCTTCAGGTAAAATTTGTTGACAGTCTCAGAATAATTTCCACCCCTCCCCCACCCATCTGTGTTTCACTGGTTTTGCTAAAATTCATTTCTCCTTCTTTTGACAACCCTCAATTATTTAATGTGCAAAGGAACCTCAGATTTGTTGGCAAAGCACCTGTGCAGCTGTTAGTATCCAGATCTGACTAACAAATTGGATAGGAAAGATAATAAAATTTGCTGCCTTGATAGTTGAGAGAGTTCTCTACAGTGTTCTAGAAGAACAGCCCAAGAATAGCAGTCTGTAGACAGACAAGGAAAAGCCCCTTCTGCAAGAAAGTACTCTCCCTACAATCCTCTCTAGCTGGAGCTTGTTGCCCCCTGCAGGATCATCTTCTTCCTTGTACACAAGATATCGCTAATATTCCAACATAGAATCATAGGGTTGGATTTCTCTTTGAAATTCCACTAAGGTATTCTGAGTTAACAGACAACTCTGAAATTAGTTGTCTGTTAACTCAGAATTTGTTACAGGTCAGGTTTTGCTAAACTGAACCGTTTCTGTACAGCAATAGATAATTTATAGCACAATCCTATGCAGAGTTATTCCAGTCTAAAACCTGACTTCTGTTTAAGCCTATTGGAATCAAAGGGCTTAAACTGAAGTAACTGAATAGGGATGAGACATTTTCTGCTCTTGGTGTTACAAAAATAACATCGTTTTTCATGAACTGAGACTTACTCCTCCCACTCCAATCACTGGACAGAATGAAATAGTTTGCTGTAAACATCTAGAGCCAAAAGCTGTCTTTTGCATTTCTATCAGTATAAGTAAGTCTTTGACTTCAAACCACAATCTTTACTACAGTCAAATTCCATTGCAGTCACACACTCTGAGAATAAAACATCTCCGGACTTCCTAGCAACTTGACTTCATGTCATATGGCAGGTAATCAGAGGCTGTGTAGGCATTCTGTAGTAACTTCTTCCAAGGCTGAGAGCTATAATTCCTGGCTATTTGGTTTCCAATCCTCCTAGCTCAGTCATGTATTCACTGAGCAAATATTTTAGCTTTAAGTTCCCCATTTATATTATAAATGAGCTAAGTCCCAGGGCTATCATTCCAATGCTTGAATAAGGACAGTATGGTACTTTGTAAACCAGGAGATGAGCCACATGGTCGGTCCAATTATGTGCAGCAGCTCTTGTTAGATAGCATTGCTTCAGAATGCAAATAGGGGGAAGGAGTCACACATGTAATGTGCTGCCTTGGGCCCAAGGGCATAAGGTGAGATAAAAATATTTTAAATAAATGTAAATGAATGTGAGGGTTTTCCAATATACGAGAACATGCATGGGGGAAAAAACCTAACTGTGGCCCTCTCTGAGATGGTAGTTTTCTGATCCACTGTTTTAAGTGCAACAGTACACTGTGAGTTGTCCTAAATTGTGTTCATCATGTAGGGTAACTCTTAGAGATTGCTCGCTCTTTCACCCAATAGGAGATCCTGGAAGCAGCAACAGTCACACTAGTACCAGCACAATGTGCCGCATTGGGCACAGAAATGGAAGTGATGTCATCTTATTGCACCAACGCTGTTCCCCTCAGTAACTGCCTTCCAACACCAACTGTCACTGGCCAAACATTCTGCCAGGTCTCATTGGCAGATTTTGTGACACAAGTGAACTGGCATGTTTTGCCAATGCTACTGAGCCCCCTGATCCTATTTCTCATGTTGACTTCAGAAGTGGTGGTGGGGAACAGCAGCCAATTCCAGGAAGTCTCACACTATAGAGGGAGACATGTTCTCCCCCGCCCCATATACACTATCCAACAATTGCCTTTTCATTATGAAAAATGTGATATGTGGACACTGCAGAAATTATCTAATAACATTATGAGTTGTTTGTTATGACATAGTACGCACAATAGCAAGATATTTACCTGATTTTTCAATTACTGAAAGAATTAAATTAACCTTATTTCCCTCTTATGCCTATTGCTTTGTGAGCCTTCTCTGGCATATATGTTGTACAAGAGACTTAGCATTCTGACAAGACAAATGCTTCAGGTCTGCAGCCTCCCCTCACAATTTCTTTAGGCCAGTCATCCTCAAAGTTGTTCTGTGGGCACCATAGTGCCTGCTGAAGAGTGTCCCCAAAAGCAAATGGCCTGTCCTTGCTTTCTTCCTCTTCACTGGAGTAAGAGGTGGTTCAGGGGGAAGGTATAAAAAGCTATCCAACCTTTTCACCTGCAAGGAGCACCCACTTGGAAACCGCAGGTTCTTTCATAGAAGGACGTTTGATTTGCAACTTCTTAACATTTTGGGGACCTTTCAACATATTGTGATTGAACCCAGAACCCGTTTTGTGGTTGGCTCCGACTCCATGCCAGCCATTTAGTTGTGATCCTCACAAAACATTGTCAAAATTTCAAAAATGCCCAAAGGTTCAACAAAGTTCAAAACCCTGGTTTAGGGGAAACTACTTATTAGGTGCCCTAGTTTGAATTCTAGTAGGCCAGCTTCCTGCCTAGAAGGGACAAGTCACTTAGACAGATGGTGCAACAGGAAGGCAAACAAAGTAGGCAGACCAAGAGCCTGAAGATGCTGAAAAATAGCTGTGTGGCCTATTGAAATAAAGATGTTGACTAGGCTGAGGGAGTGCAGCAAATCAGGGAAGTTCATAACAGGGAGTGCCACAAGGTTGCTTCCTGGGGCAACAGAGCTTTCAGAACAAGGATTCTATCTGTGACCCTAGTTGAAGCTGCAGTTCCTCCTACTGACCACTGGTTCTGGTACCACAGGAAGTAAAGAATCACTACAGTTGGGTTGGACAACACCAGATGCAACAGTACAATTGGGAAACCTGCTTAGCTGGAGAAAATATCACTCATGTCAGAATGCCTTTGGGAGGGCGTAAAGTACCATCAGCTATTCCTGGCAATTGAAGCTGACAGTCGCTGAACTAGCAGTTGCCTAAAACAGAACCAAGCTTATATTTAGAGGTGGCGTGGAGTGCATCACATAATGCTTTAACTGTTAGGCATCTCGATCAAGACAGCACAATTGCAGGATGTCTCTGCAATGCCAGCAGATCTGTGAGGCATCCTAACAGCTGATCAGAGCTGCCAGTCTCAGCTGCTAGCTTGGAGTGGGGGACAAAATTAAGCACATGCCTGGAGAAATCCTATAAGGCTAGACAAGACAATCTAGTGCCACAAAGGATGAGTAAACATGCATATCATTTTGTCACAGGCCAATTAGCTGCAGTATTACAGGATAAAGAGGGTCAAGGGGCAAGTGTCTTTTGACAACATTAATCAATTGGAATTTGCTTTTGCAAACTGTGCAACCGGGATGTAAACTATTTCTAGCCCTTCTTCCTAAAGCAATTTATTGAGCTATGGAACTGTCGGTATAATTATATAATGCATACTCCAAAGTATTCTACAGCAAGGCAAAGATGTAATAGGCTTTCCGGCTGGTTCAGCAATACCACAGCTGGGAGATTGCATTCGCTGCCGGACATTTTATTATCAGACAGATATTGACAAGAGAGTGGGGTTTTGATGGGGGGAAAAATCAACTGAAATGGTCAGGTGATTGAAGGGAACAATTTATGGAGAAAAAAATATAGCTACATGAACCTATCACAGCATATAATCAACCCATTTCAGCACACCAAACAGGTCAATCATTGCTATTTGCCAAAAAAGAAAAAAGATTTCTCAGCTCTACTTGGACAACTGATATAGAAGTTTGATTGAACAGTATATGCAGGGACTCTTGCCAGGCTGGACAGTTCCATTCATACACGATTAAACAATACACGGAATCAGCAGTATGCCGGACAGCATCCAACATAAAATGGAGGAGAAGAGAACGACGTAAGCTGCTCTGGTCCCCATATAAATGAAGTCATTAAATAAATGTTGCACAGGATATCTGTGTATCACGGTGGGGGGAATAATTAAGTATTAAAATTTAAGCACAGGCAAGCGAGAGAACAACTTTCCTTAGTATTTGGTTTCTTTCTTCACTATTGGCTACAAGATGGCTAAAATGGCTTTTGAGGTCAAGCTACTAAGTATAACATGCACAAACCTCAACTACTTGGGTGGGGGATGGATAAAAATAGTTCAAAACTGGAACTGTCCGTTTCACTATCAGTATACTGAGTGACCACTTTTGAGGTACAATCCCCTGCAAAGATACTTCAGTGTAAGTCAATGGGCTTGGACTGCAGTAACTCTGTACAGGATTGCAGTTACAGAGTTACTTGGGAGGAGTGCAGCTCCTAGCCTAAGAACCTGAAATGAAATTTATCAAGTGTTTCTTAGCCTTGGAGGTATGCACCTTGGGATATATAAAATAGTTAAAAAGAGAGAGAGAGAGAGACTGTCTTCTGGCTGTGGTGAGCAGGCAAAGAGGATGAGAGGGAGCAACGCTGCTTACTGTGTAAATATAAAAGTGGCACATACAAACAAATATAAATGCTTTTAAAAGATGCAACCCATCATGACCCGAGGGGCAGCATGCCAGTGTGCTTGCTCAGTGTGTGTGATCAGCAGTTACCCACTTGCCATGCCAAATGCTGCCACTGGACTGAGGCAAAATAGTTCATGATATTGCTTGCAAATCCTGGAAGCAATCAAAAGAGGAGCTCAACACAACAAATGAAAAAGAAAGTACCTTTGAATGTCATTCTTGAGTTCTGTAAAGTTCTCAGCATCCTTGTGCACAGGACAACTTTGAGGTGTGCTCACAAGCAGTGCTAACAGCTTATGCTGCACCAGTCTCAGTCTTGAGATCAAGTCTCTGTGATGGTGCCTGGGGATGAGCTGTAACATGGTGCAGATGCTGGTAAGGACCCAAACTTCCTCCAGTCTAAGGAGCCTTCCTTCAACTTCCTCTTTGGAGGAAGCAGCCTGATTAGCTCAAGCTTGTCAGAGCTTTGAACCTAGGCAGGGTTGGTCATAGTTAGTATTTGGATGGGAGACCACCAAGGAAGACTGCAGTTGCAATGGAAAACCATCTCTGTTTGTCTTAGGGTTGCCAAGTCCCCATCCTCTCTCAGCAGCAGCGGGAACCCTGCGCTTACCTTCCTGGTGTTCCTGGGACCATCTTTGCATGTGTTCCTCTCTGGTGCAATGACATCACTTCTGGGAAGTGACATCATCATACAAGGCTGAGGAGCGTGCACACAGTTTGCAGCAGGCTGATTTGTGTAGGCAAAAGGTGGGAGCGGGGGATCCCGCCAGGGGCATGGGATCCCTAGTTTGTCTCTTGCCTGGAATGCCTCAAGGATGGGGTTGCCGAGAGTCAGTGGCGATTCTTCTTCTTCTTGAGGAAGATTCCTTAGGCTGGAAGAAAAGCTTCAAACATATCTCAGTGGGGTGACAGGATATGGGCAGGATCCATCCCACCATATACTATACACCAGCTGCTCAGCACAGCAACAAAAGATCCAGCAGTCATGGGGTGATTTTTGCCATTATAATTTTCATTCAGGCAAATCTTAATTGTTTTGATATGTTTGCATTTTTCAGCAAATTAATAAATGTTCTGTGGGTCATTTACTCATTGATTTCCTGACAGTGCTGCAAGCGTCTTGGGGCCTATTCTCATAATCAGATGAGAGGAAAAGCCAATCTATGCATCTCAACCCTGTGCAGAAATTTCAAGTGAAATATGATGGCACGAGCAGTGAATGTTTTTTTGCATGAGTTTTTGTGAACGGATGATGTTGCTTTGATAATTATTCGATCTCTAATTTCAAGATTATTGTATTTTTAACTGGTTGGGAACCACCTCAAAAATATGGAGATTTTTTTAAGAGAAGAAAGAAAGAATGATGAATGGTTCGAAATAGCTTTCTGTCCCATGCCATGCAAATGAAGGACAGAAGTGGCAACATATTCTGGGAAGAGAACAGAGCTAGGAAGAGAAGGAATGAGCAAAGTTGGTTGCAAAGTGAAACACAAAGCAGGTTAGTAATATTGGCGACGTGTTTGTCTAACAGATTGGCTACTTCATCTCTATGCCTTATCCCCTTGTTTATGAGACCCTAGCACAATTCCTAATTATTCAGTATTGACGTCTGTAACAGGGGAAAGGCTACTGTGTACAGCTTCCATTTCTGCACAGAAATCTGGAGCAGTTTGTTGGCTGAATGCATGACATCTGGTGAGGCTGGGCTGGCTAGGGTCAAGCACTTTCTGAATGCCACACATGAATGCCATGCCAGTTTTTTGAATCCCTAATCCCAGCTGCTATGCTAACTGTCTGAATGCCAAAAAAGAGAGACAAAGAGAACAAAATGCAGAGGTCAAATGGTGCCTACCCTTGGATTTAGATTTGCCATGACACTCCAAGGGTCAAAAAGAGATTATTTGCATGTGTTTAATCTTGTACATAATGTAACAGTACTTGGTGAAAATCTCTCTGTTACACCACCATCCCATGCTACCATTGACCTTTGAAATGGGTACATGGAACATGAAAACAATGATAATGACTCACATTTAAGTAGCGCCTGGGTGGAAATGGGGATGCTTACACATGACAAGCTTATCCAGAAATAAACAGTGAAGATCTTAGATACAACAGGGGCTATAAACAACAGATCTTGCTGGGAGATCTAGTATGGTAGGACAGGAAACAGGAAGTTGAAAGCAGGAGATTTGGCCTAGGCAGGTCTGGCTTATTGAATGATGCAGCTGTTGCCATGCCTGTTGAAATTCCAGGATAAATCTTGTTTTGAACTTAAATCGTGCACGATACAACAGAAACCCATGTGGATAATTCCTTCCTACCAGGATTGCAAGCACAACCAGTGGGACCACACCAGTAAAGGGCGTGTGAAGCTGCCTTCTGTTGAGTCTATCAAGGTCAGTATTGCCCATTCTAATTGGTGGCAGCAGGATCTGAGGCTAATGTCTTTCATATCACCTGGTACCTGATCATTGCAACTGGATATCCTGGGGATTGAATCTGGAACCTTCCGTATGCAAAGCAGATACTCTGCCACTGAGCCACGGTCCAATCTCTACTGCCAGGTTAACAACGTCAGGAGTTAGCAGTTCACTAAAGGGTTATTTCCAAATGCACTGAAAATGCCATTCCATTCAATTCAAAGCTTGCAACTGTAGCTCAAGAATAGCATGTGGAGGATACTGAAGATCTCATGGCAAATAATTTGCATCTTCGGAATTAAAATAAAATCCAAAAATTATTAAATCAATTTTCATGCTCCCTTAGCCATGCATTTCTCTTGTGGAAATATGAGGTAGACAGGCAATAGTAAACCCCCTCTGTTAGTCTCTTGCCTTGAAAACCCCATCAGGGGTCACCAAAAGTCATCAATGACTTGATGATACTTTCCACCACCACCAATAATAATGTACCTTCAGTAGTGTTGTAAGCAGCCGGCCCAGCCTTTGCCATTTTAATAAGGAGTTCTGGATATGGCTGCTTGTGATATTAAAGATTTTCAGGCCTCTGGAGTTAAAATGGCTGCAGTATTGCCACTAGAGAGCCTCTGACAGTTGCTGAGTCCCGCACGGGAGAACCTGTCATGCATGGAATGCTGTACAGGAATGCAGAGTGATTAAGAGGCAATTGGATTTACTATCCTTCCAGCCCCAAAGGTGCCCAGTGTAACAAAGGTCTCACAGAGTCATCCCCACTGAACACATTCCTTTCCCTTCTTCCGTGATGAGATCTCCTATCCATTACTGAGGAGCTAATCAAATGACATTCATAAGTATGTACAGTTGTTCCTGGGAAAGTACAGTCCCCACCTAAAATCCATCAACTCAGCTCCAGTGGAATTCACTAACAAACTATCCCTTTTGTACAGCGCTAGAATATGTTTTGCATTTGCTTTCACACACACCAGCAGCTACTAATCAAGGTATTCAAACCTTTTGTCAAACCCAGGAACTGACCATTGGAGTCTTTGTTCTAACGGCTAGGTGGGCTCTTTCACCTCAGGGCACATTTTACCTATAAAGGTAGAGCCCTGGCCTCATTCAAATTGTGCACGCTTCCTGAGGCCAAGCGCTGCTCCCTTAGGGTTTCTTCCCTAAGTCTCTCCCTCTCTCCTGGCCGAGAACGCTAGCATTGGAAGCTCCATGGACTACGCAGCTCCTCTGATTGGTAAATATACTTCCCCCCCCCCCTCTATTCCAACTTCTGGCTAACCACCTAGGACTCTCTCTCTCTCTCTGTGTAATTATTTGACCCCTGTAACTCTGAGTGTATGTGCATGCAGTTTTGTTCTTTAATAAAAGTTGTTGTTTGATGTTAAGCACCAGCCTCATCTGCTACCTTGGGGAGGGGACCTGGTAGAAATTGGTGGAGATTTCTCGCTTGTTACCCTTCTCGCATAGCCATTCTCCTTGCTTGCTAATTCCCCCACAAATCATTTTATTGCAGGGGGAGACCAGTTCTGGTAACAGTGTATCTCCCGTAAAGAGAAGAACACAAAGCACTCAGCCCCAAGCTGCAGAGAGCTGCTGTTCTTCTTGCCCTCTTCCCCCTCCTTCCCCTTTGACTCCTCGTTGGGGGCTGGGAAGAGACTTTCTTGTGAAAGTAGAAAAGCTTTGGCTTATTCAGGAGCCTGCAGAATTGAAATGCCATGCCCAAGTTTGCTTGAAACTTGGGGTTCTTTGATGGACAAGCAGAAGAAGCTCTGCTGATTTGGGTGACATTTGGTTAAAAAATCCAGCTCCAGCTCCCCCCCCCCCAGTCCACCATAGCAAATAAAGGAAGTTCAACAATGGCTGGGGAGGGGGTCTGCAACAGAAGCCTTCCTCTCTGGAAGGTAGCAAACAACAAACCACTATAAGGAAGGAAGAAAAATGCAGTTTTCAGTAGAAAGGTAATTTTTAAAAAATTGATAGTCACTGTAAGAGCAGGGAAATTAAATTAATTGCAGACAGGGCTTTGTTTTTTTAAATGCTGGTGGCTGGCTGGAGCCTCTGGCTGGCTGCTGCTTGATGGCCATTTGAGTTCATAGAGATAATTTAGTGCAGCTGCACACAGAGAGATCTACTTTGGGGGAGGGGTCTGTAAAACTCACACACACCCCTTGAGAGAAGATTGTGTTCTGTGCAATTTTGGCACCATTAACTGAAAAAACAACTGCCCCAGAGCTTTCACTTGGTACCCCTCCCCTTACCCACTGAAAAGAACAGCCACGGAAATCATGAGAACACTTAAAAGATTTTGACCCCCAAACTGGCAACCGAATCACTTTAAACATTTCATTCAACGTCACCTGATCTGAAACCCCAAAGAAAATTTTCTAGAGGTATACGGCTAGTTGTGATCCTTTGCATAGGGTCTCTTATTTGGAAGTGAAGGGAACCTCTAAGTCCTATGTGGCTCTTACACAGGTTGCAGAGAGGGGACCCTGGACCCAACATGTATGCTCCATAATGCATTAAGAGACCCTGAGTCCTTCCCAAACTCCCACAGATTGGACAGTAGCCTTTGTTAACCAATGGCAATGGTACTTTGGAATAGGGAAGCTTACATATCCATATCCCTTAGCATCGGGGAAGCCAGGTTCATAGGTGCAATTTCAACTTGTTGATCCTAAGGAATATTTCTAATTATCACATGGTAATGGTAATAATGACACCACGCAAGCTAATGAAAGTGAAGTGTGCATGTCATTTTCTAGGAAATGTGGCTTTCAGTCAACACCGCCTGTCTGTTCCCCTTGCCCACCCTGTAGTCTGCAATTTCGTTAACAAAAGGAACAATTTCAAAGAGCTGTCATCTCACACCTGTCATATATACAAGAAGTCAGGGATGTGAAAGAGATGCCTCTTAAGGTTGGAGAAACCAGCCAGGCAACAAGATTATTTGCCTCTATGTATTACCTTATTTCTTAGTATTGCCACAGACTCCCTTCCCACCCTCCTCTAAATAAAAGAGAAGCCTACTTGTTGGGCAATCCTGCCTTAAGGTGTCAAATTAAAGCTGGGAGCCCTCTGCTCTAAGATATTGTGTCTTTGCCTCACTGAGCCCATTACTTTTCTTTCCAACACCTCTACGGGGCAAAGGGTGTGAGCTGTCAGAAACACACTGACGGAGAGCAATATTGGAATCCCTGTTGCCATGGAGTCAGTGACAGCAGCCATGGTTTTTGTCAGCTAGTTGGTGATTTACATCTGTGGGCAAAAGAGGAAACTCAGGGCCTCTTCCCTAGAGTCATGTTTACATAACTACTGACTACAGTGTACATTTCTACAAAAAGGAAAGATCAGTGTCAGGATCGTTGCTGGCATCTCTCATGGGATATGAAGTACCAGTCAAGGACTTTTTTTGTATATCATTCTTCTCTTTTCTTTAAGGTGAGGTGGAGTATCACAAACAGTGGGTCCTCTGTTGCCATTGCACCCCAACTGTGGAAGGCCCTCCCTTTAATCATTTGCCTCATGTTGACCCATCTGAATTCAGAGTACCAGGTGAAAACTTATTTGTCTGCCTGGGTACTGGAGCTTTCCCCCTTCTCTTCTTTGCTTCGACCTTGTGATCCCTGCCCAGATGGGTTTTTTTTTATCATGACATTCTCAACCATTTTTCTTAAACTGTTGCTGTTGGTTTTTAAAAAAATCTTTTAAAAATAGATTAATTATCGGTGCTATATGTTTGGATGCAGTGAATTCAATATATATTATTTATATTCTACTGTTTTATGTTGATTGTGACATATTAAGAACTTGTTTTGGTTGACAAGTGGGATAGAAATGTTTTAAATAGATACCTGATGTCCCACCATGGCAATTCCCCCGCTTCCAAGTAGCAAACTCCATCCATTTCTAGGGTTGGCAACAAGTCTGGAGAAAAATGTCCTGTTACTTCAACAGAGGTTTAATGTGTGGAAATGGATGAAGAACATCACCAGGTAAATAACATAGGATTAAGCCTCCATTAAAGGGACAGGACACTATTCTCCAGGCAGATGTCAACCCTACTCTTCTTCACCCACTTAGCAAAAGGACTCTAAAAGGCTACAAAGATAAAAATTGAAGCTTTTTCTTTCCCTAGACTATACAGTCCAGGGTTTTAAAATTACTGCTCACAGCCTGATGCATATCCATAGCATTGGTTCTAACTACTTCTGAAGTGCAACAGACAATGCATGACAGTAAAAAAACTCCTCACTTTTGAACAATGAATGTGATAATACTATGAATCTGCGTAACTGGAACGCATCTGAAAAACAAATTGATACCCACATCAATTCACACTGAACCTCTCTTACTATCCCTTTCTACAATCCAGCCATTTTATTTTTTGTACTTTTGCTCCTTGAGGCTGCTGCACAGTGGTTAAGTGGTTCGACTGTGAATCAACACTCTACTGGTTTGCATCCCACTACTGCCATGAGCTCACTACTGCCACTCCTCTCAGCTCCAGCTCCTCAGCTGTATTATGAGGATAATAATAACACTAACTTGTTCACCGCTCTGGATGAAACTCTAATCTGTCTAGAAGAGCAGTATATAAGCGCAGTTATGATGATGATGATGATGATGATGATGATGATGATGATGACGACGACGACGACGACAAGGGGTACAGATGTCAGCTGACCACCCCTTGCCACCACTCCCCTCCCCATCCAGGAACCAGAACAGATTTTGCTTCCATTCTCATTCTCCATCTTTAAATACAGCACAGCAAGCACAGCATGCCCAGTACGGCTTGCCAAACTCTAGTGTCTTCTGAGAATTTAAGAAGCCCTGCTGGGAACATGTGCTTGTTCTACTGTTTTTAAAAATACCTGAGGATTGGTAGAGGGTGGCAAGGGGGGGGGAGGTAGTAAGGGAGGGGAGACTGCTGAACCTCAAAATCCATTATCCAAAACCTCTGGGTCGGGTTCAGTGCAAGTAGAAACACAAGAAAATGACTGTGGTAGCTGACTGCACTAAACTAAGCTTATTGTATCCCCGACTTGTGCTTCTACTTGTGCAAGATCTTGTACAACCAAGTTCTGTGCACAATAATATGCAGGGAAGAAAGCACTAGGTGCTGCACAATGCACAAGATCCTGTGCAAGCAGAACTACGCAAAGAATATCTCTGTTTAGTGTTTGAGCATTGCTAGATTCAAGCCAGTGCCTCACCTTGCTTCACTGCCAAGCTGAGCTTGCTCGCTCCAGCTCTGGAGTGCACACAAGAAGCATCTGGCGCTGTTTGTGTGCAGCTCTAACTTCAAAGAACCAGCGTGCTTAGAGGGCTGAATTAGGGTCTGGGAGACCCAGGTTTGAATCTTCACTCTGCCACTGAAACTTGCAGGGTGACCTTAGGCCAGTTGCTTTCTCATCATAACCTGCCTCACAGGGTTGTTGTTGTTGTGAAGATAAAATGGAGTATATGAGAATGATATTGTAATCTGCTTTGAGTTCCGATTGTGGAAGGAAAGAAGTTAAAATGGCACTGACCAGTTTTTTTTTCTGGGAAAGAGATGTAAGCCTGTACTGGAAAAAGGGTTTGGGGCCTAGGACCTAGGCCTGAGTAATAGACTGCAGATACATAGACCAGACTAACAGATAACTGAGCTGTATCTATAGTTGTTTAATTTGCATGTTTAGCAAAGGCCCATGGGGCATGTATATAAAAAAAGAGGTCACCATGAGTAAGAGGAGTGGTGTTATACAGGACTAGGCTAGCTGGAAATACTAAAAGGGAGAAAAACTGCTGTTGCTGCTGTTGCTTGGAAGGCAAAGCTTGTTTCCAAGATTTGGAGCTAAGATCATCACAGAGCCGAAACTACTGGCTGGAAGAGCTGAACTCTTCTTCCTGGAAGAACTGCAGTAGCTGGGAAGAGCTGAAGAAGCAAGAGCAGGAATTGCTGGCAGCTGAACTCATTGACTGCTTGAGACCAGCACCCTAGCACAGAGCTGCACCACTTCATCATGCTAGGAAAAAAAGGGGAACTGCTCCTAGGGCAACACGCAAGCTCCAGGATTCAGACAGCATCTTCACAAGAAGAGTACTGCTGTAGCAAGGCCTGCTAGATATTTGGGACGCTGTTCCAGGCAAAGCCTCTGGCCAAATCTACAGAACTGTCTGCACACTTTACCAGGGGATTGTGAGGTGGACTGTACTCTGGGGTCACTGGTTACTGATCCAGTATTAATAACTTTGGGAATGTTTTAATAGTTGTGTTTAAATAAATTGCATTTATATTTGAATTGGTAAACATATTGAACCTGGTCCTTGGGACTCTGGGGGTTACAGAGAGATGAGGGGACTGGACACTGTTTCCTTCCTCTTTATCATAGCCAACTGACAGGGGTTCAGCTTCTTTCAGAGGTGTATATATGCACAGCTTTAGCTGTTGGACCAGGGAGGGGAGATAAGAGAAAACAGCACTGTTTAGTTCACATGCAGAAGTTTGATTCTGTAAGCATGGTGGCCCAAGCAGCTTGTGTGGCAGTTCATTATGGTTACTTATGGCAGGATGAAATGCAACAACTTCCAATTATCTATTGACCCATGAACAACTCCATAATCTGTTACTTAGAAAATGCATACATCTAAGACAAGTGTCCTGACTGACTCATCAGTGCCCAGACCAAACCCCTGGGCCGAGAAACATGAAATTTGGGGAGAACGTTCCTTTCATGATGAAAACACCCACTAAGAAGGGATTTTAAGAAATTCACCGCCTAAGGGGGTAAAATGTATTTTCCCAAAAGGATACAGCTGCCTTGTGTGGCTGGCAGGCTGCTGCCTGCTTGCGCCCCCACCCGCTGCCAGCTCAGCCACTCTTCCCTTACTGGGCCAATCTTTCAAGATCTGTGGGCTGATTGGGGCTTAAAACATTCCACACCACATTCCCTGTCCCCCAGAGACAGCTGGAACACAGAGGTCACTTGCATATGTGGCCTGATTGGTCCTCACTCTCCACATTCTAAACATTATGCAGTTGCTATTGGGAGTCATTGAATGTGTCCTGAGGTCAAATGAACCTCCCAGTCTTCCCCTAAAAGTTCACTAAGGTTGCCTATCTCCCTGTGGGGCCTGGCTTTCCTGTTTGGCTGACACTCATGTAGATTGTTTCAATGCACCAGCAGTACATGAGGTGGCTCTGGTGACTGTTGATCAGCAATTTGAGCAGTGGGACATCACGCTGCACGCTGCACAGCCACAGCAACACACTGCGGCACATCAGTGAGATCCACCAGTCATATGATGCCTTGCAGTACCCATTCCTGTTCTGCCATGGCAAGGATGGGTACTCCACTGCCCTTCCTCAGCACAACCCCAACACTATGTTGCCCCTCAAGAAGACAGTCTCCACAGTGGAATTCTACTCCTACCACATCATGGTCAGGCAAAGCAAGATCAACCACATGGTGTACTTCCACTCCTTCAGTAAAATTTTGGTTGACATGTATGCCAAAATAAAGACTGAGAGGTTGAACTACATTAGGAACAACCAGGCACAGCTGAAAGCAGACAGCTACATTCATCTGAGACAGCTACATTCACCTGTGGGGAGGCAGGATGCTCACACTGCTCAACTGGGTCAAATGGTGGTGCTCCCATCATCCTTCATTGGGCGACCTCGCTACATGCATGAGTGCTCAAGAAGCCATGACATACATTCACCACCACCATCCAGACCTATTCATCACTTTCACCTGTAACCCCAGGTGGAAGAATATCACAGATGGACTGCTGCTTGGCCCCACGATTGTCAAGACACCAGAGCCAGGGTATTCCATCTCAAAGTGAAGAAGATGATGGCTTTCTTGAACAAGGGCCATCTGTTTGGGGAACCATGGTGCTTCATGTACTCTGTGGAGAGGCAAATGCAAGGTCGTCCTCACAACCACATCTTGCTGTGGCTAGAGCAGCACAGCTTCCCTGACATGAACGACAACGTCATATATCCCATTCCTATCCTCAGGGTCACATAGTCCCATGAAGGAGCCTGACACTTGGGCATGTTATTAAAAGAGAAATTTAAATTAACTATTTTGGTATACATTTCCTGGTGGCAGCAATCTACCCAGAGGATGTAAGAAGAGGGTTAAAGGAAAAATCTAACTGAAAAAGAAAGGGGCTCATTGTAACACCCTCTCCTGCACAACATCATCAAAGCCAATATGATCCATGGGCCCTGCGGCAGCTTGAACCACAATTCACCCTCCATGAAATGAGGCAGCTGCAGCAAAAGGTACCCCCAGCCACTTCTCAAGGACACTCAAACAGGAGATGAAAGATACCCACAGTATCGGAGGAGGTCTCCAGCTGTGGGTAGCTTCACTATAGAAATCACAGGGATAGAGCTGGACACTGCTAAGCGGTGTCCTACAGCCCCGTCCAGTCATGTATTTTCAAAGCTCACATCAATGTGGAAATATGCAATTCGATCAAGTCCATCAAGTACATTTGTAAGTACATAAACAAGGGCAGTGACCAGGTGGTATTTGCCCTGGAGAATGATAGGGATGAGGGGAGAGTGGCTGCTACATCAGCAGCTCGGAGGCAGTTTGGAGGATCCTGGCATTCCCCATACCTCAGAGGTGCCCCACTGTCTTCCATCTCACTGTTCACCTTGAAAATGGTCAGCATGTGTACTTCACCTCCAACAACTTGGCCAAGAAGCTCAGCAACCCTCCTCACACAATACTCTTGGCTTTCTTCAAACTATGCAAAACTGACTATTTTGCAAAAACCCTCCTGTACACTGAGGTCCCTTCTTACTTTGCGTGGAAGAATAACAAGTTCACGAGAAGGAAGCAGAGGAAGGTTGCTAATGGCTGACCAGGAGTGAAGAAGGATCACGCGCTTGGAAGGGTGTACACCATCCACCCAAAAAATGACAAGTGTTATCACCTCTGCATGCTCTTACATGAGGTTTGAGGCCCAACATTCTTTTCAGTTCTGAAGACTGTGAATGATGTCCTCCATCCCACATTCCAGTCTACATGCAAAGCATTAGGTTTGCTGGAGAATGACAACCACTGGGACACTACCGTGGAGGAAACTGGAATCCAATGATGCTCTTGTAAGATTGGTGTAATGCGATTCCTGCGAGTGGTGCTAGACAAAGATCTACAACATTCTGGACCAGCTTAAGTATCTAAGTCATCTTCAAGAATAACTCCATTATGACAGTCAAATTGAGAAGTCAACAGGGTTCACGCTACAACATTTGTAATCCAAAAAAGGACTGTTGCTGGAGCACAATCCAAGCTGGTAGATAGCACTCTTGGCTACCATTACTATCTGATCATCAAAACAGGAGACAAATGAATTCCCAAGATGCAAACTTGTATTTCATGGAGAATGTGATAACATCCTTAACAAGTAGAACCACTACTTTCTGGGTTCCTCAGGCCACAATTATAAGAAACTAGGGATAAGCAAATTCCCCTGTATTCATTCTGTTATTCCTTTCTCTTATTCATTTAGTTACAAAATTCATATCACTTCCCTTTCTGACCAATCAGGGCCACCGACTAAACAACTAAAAGAGCATTATTAAATACAGATAATAACACCAATTATCTGCCTATAGGCATGCCATTCCTGGGGTCTTCCACTTATCTCTTTAGAATTTCTTAGTGCAGGTGTTTGCTTAAAAATGCATATTTGAATATGTACTTTACTTTGCTATTCAATATAAAATTTCATATTTGTCGGACTGAATGGATGCTAGTCATACACCATTCCAGAAAATAAGTACTTGAATTTGCATTTGCATCATTTCATAGGCTGCAAAATGAGAGGGGGAGAAGCATAGTTGAGTACATTTTGATGTGCCACACTGGGTGGACAAATCAGATTAAGTGAAAAAAATCAGCACTAAATAATTTTTGTGAATGGAATATCCTATAAGTAACCCCACCTTTCCTGGATCCTGTTACGGCTTACTCTCATCTAGTCCACTCTTGACTTTAGACACCTTTCTAACCTTTCCTATTGAAGAGTTACAATCTTTACCTACAAAACAATGAAAAGTAGGGGTGAAGAATGGGGTCTAAAACTAATATTAGTTTAGACATTTCCCCTGCTTTTCTCCCCAATGGTAACCCTAAGCAGTTTACAACATTCTCCCCTCCTCAGTTTTATCCACACAATTAACTTGTGAGGTAGGCTGGGCTGAAAGACAGACACTAGCCTAAGTCCTATATCTAGGGGGTAGTGACAGTGCAGGGTGGAAGACAGGACTCACATGCTGCCACAGGCCCTTGAAAGGAATGTTGTCTTGTTGCTGGCTATATAATAACATCACTTCCAGAAGTGACACCATCACGTTGTTGGCACACTGGAATTTTTGTGAATGGCTCCTTCTTCCTAGGCAGTGCTTCAGGATGAAGGTGAGCCTGCAGTAGCATCTCCAGCCATTAATTAGGGCTCGTATACCAGCACACACACACACCCAAACCATGGCTTCACCACCGATGTGATGACATCACTTATGAGTGCAAACAAAATGACATCATTCATTACATTGCTGACAATGACAACAGCCATGGTAGCAGGTAAGTTGCCTCCATTTCCCTCAGTATTTCCCCCTTTGCCCCTCTGTTATCCAACCACCAGCCAGGTGAGTGGTGTGGGGGGGTGGAAGCTGGGGGGCAGGTGATCCCCCATTCCCAGAAGAGGCCTGGCAGTCCTAGCCTAAGGGCATCAAGGGTACAACTAGACATTAAAGCATCCCTGGGGAAAACCCTGGGATGCCGCAGCCATTTTACAACAGGTATTCTCTTGCTTTAAAAATGTCAGCCTCCCCCCCTCCGCACACACACACTCACTGTGGGGTCCCAAGCAAGATCGTACCCCTATGGTATTTTTAAAGAAAATATGGCATACCCAGGTTTTCCCCAGGGGCTCCATATCACATAGCTGTGCCTCAAGTGAGCTGCCATGGCAGAGTAGGGAGTAGAACCTGGGTCTCTCAAGGTCCTAGTCCAACATTCTAGTCACTACACTCTGCTGTCTGTCCATGGAATGGTTATGTTCCCTCATAGCTACAGCTCTTATGTCTATTATTGTAGTTCCTGGGATTGCTCGCTATAAAGAAGGCAGGCCTCCTGTAATATTAACAGTTGTGCAAGAATATCAAAAGGTACTAGGGTTGCATAATAATAATATAATAATAACATGCAATTTATATACCACCCTTCAGAATGACTTAACACCCCCTCAGAGCGGTTTACAAAGTATGTTTTCATTATCCCCACAACAACAATCACCTTGTGAGGTGGGTGGGGATGAGGGAGCTCCTAAAAGCTGTGACTGATGCAAGGTCACCCAGCTGGCTACAAGCGGAGGAGCGGGGAATCAAACCAGGCTCTCCATATTAGAGTCCCATACTCTTAACCACTACACCAAACTGGCTGTCCTGTTTTGGGTTGGGAAAATCCTGGAAATTGGGGGGGGGGGGAGGGGATGGAGTCTGGGGAGGGCTGAGTTTGGGGAGGTGAGGGACCTCAGTGGAATATAATACCATAGAGTCCACCTTCCAGAACATCCATTTTCTCCAGGGGAACTGATCTTTGTTCCCTGGAGGTCAGTTGCAATTCTAGGTCTCCAGCCCCCACCTGGAGGTTGAAGGTACAACTTACTGCAGTAAAAAAAATATCACTGGATGACATTCCTTCAGTTATACCATACTAGAAGGTGCAGAGACTCCATCCTCCTTTGTAGTTATGGACATCTAAGCAGCCACAGAACTATGGTTTTGAACGTATATCAGCACAAGCTGCAAGCTAAACTAAAATTCCTGAAGTCTTGATACATCGTTCCCTTGTGCAAGTAAAAAACCTACCAGGCCGACAATATACAGCCCACGCTGTATTACTGGCTGTCTCTGTGTCAGATAAACTTTTATCTTTCTGACAGCTTTGGGAAGATGGCTGTCATAATGAGGAAGTGGGAGGGAGGTCCTGGTTTGGCCTTGAGGGCTTTCTGAGTGCTGGTATAAGAGCCCTAATTAACAGCTGGAGATGCTACTGCAGGCTCACCCTCATCCTGAAGCACTGCCTAGGAAGAAGAAGCCAGCTTGTTGGCTCGAACATGCAGCCGGCTGAGATTCAAAGCCCTCTTCAGCTGATTTTTAAAGTGTCTGGAGCCGTGACCTAATCAAATGGAATGCCTATTAGCTTTTCTCTTTAGCAAATGTTAACCTGGAGTGCAAGGAAAATGCAGCAGTCTTTGATATAAACTGAGAAGTGAACAAGAAAACACATCAGAATACATGGTCTGTTTCTCTTTTTCTTTTAAATACAATAACAATGGTGAAGAAATCCTTAGGGGAGATGCAAAGGTTATTTCACAAAGTAATATGAGGTAGTGCAAGGGAGCTGTTTCTTCTACTCAGGCTGTCAAAATGGTAGCACAAACAGGGCTGTAATCTCACCCACAAAATCACATCACTATCTGCCTTCCAATGACCCCCTGAACAATTAGGGTTTGTTGATCTTCCTAGGAGTAGCAGGCATATTCCTAACAGTCTCAGCAAGGCTGTTCCAGAAAACTTCAGTCCAAGAAGGTTTGGCAATAGAGATGGGCACAAACAGCAATACGAACAAAAAAAAGCCTCAAACAGCCCAATCTCCTGTTAGTGAACAAGGTGTTCATGAGACCCCATTCTAAACGAACAGGTGGTCGTTGCAAGCTTCATTCGTTGTGGTTTGTCAAGCCAGACAGTCTGGCACCTGCAATCAATTCCCTTGGCAACTTAGGAAGGGATTGTCT
This sequence comes from Eublepharis macularius, assembly GCF_028583425.1. Classification (NCBI taxonomy): domain Eukaryota; kingdom Metazoa; phylum Chordata; class Lepidosauria; order Squamata; family Eublepharidae; genus Eublepharis; species Eublepharis macularius. The sequence goes on from NC_072791.1 coordinate 41,488,567, forward strand.
GAACTCCTGCTGTTGCCCTGGAAACCCCAATCTAAGCCCAATTTAGCTTGATAGACAGGTCTTCCTTTCAAATGTGGAGCTCCAAATTTGTTACAAGGGAGCAAAGACCAGGGGGGAGGGGGCTTCCAGCTCCGGCTTAGTTTGCAGACAGTGGAGAGGGAGAGACAGTTGCTGTTGGCATTTTGATAGAGAGAGTGCATTGGAGCTTGAATTTTCTTTGTGTGTGGTGGGATAGCGATCTACCCCCTCAAGTTCCAGGGGTACTGCCAGGCTCTGAGCCAAACTATTATTTATTATTGGTACCTTTCCTGGTGCCTGCTCAGGTCAGGTTTCTGGGAGTGGTGCAGTAGGGATCTTGACCAAACTTGGATGATGGCTGGAGGAGAGCCTGCTGGCCCCCACAAACAGCCAACCATGAACATGTTCATGAACAGGTCATGCTCGTAAGTGTTCGTGAGTCCCATTTTGTCTTGATTCAGTTTTAACCTTCTACCTTTAACCACTTGGCCAAAGCAACCAAACAACTGCCTAGGTCAGAGACGGCATCTTCTGGAGGCTATTTTCAAGAGATGTATAGCTGGGTCTTACAAGCATAGCCATTGTAACAAAATAGCATTATCTGATGCGTTCAGGCAGATTTCAGAAATGCACATCAGGTCACTAATATCTTCTAGCAAGACATCATAAAGTTAGAGGATCTTATTCCCCCCAAATGTGGTGCTGTCGTATAAGAATCACAGAGAGCCTTTTCAGCCTCACCCCAGAGGACAGGAGAGAGATTAGAAAGCATTGAAACCTAAACAGGTCACAAGGACTACCTCTCTCAACCGCACTCCATGACTCTCTAATCCATGCAGCATCTGGGCATCACTCACAACCATACTAGGTATCCATCTATACAAATGCCAATTCACATGCATGATGCACAATACACAAACAAAACAACACAAAATTTCAAGAGTCCTGTCACTCCCCATTCCACCCGACATAAACAGCCCACACAGGATAAACATAAGGAATGCATAATATCCTGCCAAACTTCCATGCCAGAGAGATGAAGCCCTCTGACATCAATCTCCAATTGTTACAGTATTCTGAATGGACTGATGATAGGAGTATAAAAATGCCATTATATGATCTCCAAGGAATTGCAGCAATAGGAATGAGGCTAACAGTTCCCTACCCACTGCTTCTCCCATGAATCCCACCCTCCGCCTGCCAAGTTTACAAGATGCACATTTGTTGGGAAAACCAATGTGTGAATAGGGAAATGGGGAAATAATCAATAGGGGAAAATCCATTCCTGTCTGCTGCTTCTCTTACATTACACACACCTTATAGCAGTGGTGGCATATAATGTGCCCCCCTCTGAATTTGTGCTTCCAACTTAAGAAGAGCCAGGGCTTTTTTTCAGCCGGAACGCAGTGGAACGGAGTTCCGGAACCTCTTGAAAATGGTCACATGGTTGGTGGCCCTGCCCCCTGATCTCCAGACAGAGGGGAGTTTAGATTGCCCTCTGTGCCACCGAGCAGCGCAGAGGGCAATCTAAACTCCCCTCTGTCTGGAAATCAGAGGGCGGGGCTACCTGCCATGTGACCATTTTTTTCTAGGGCAACCCACTGAGTTCCACCACCTCTTTTCCCAGAAAAAAAACCCTGAGAAGAGCACCATAAGCCAAACAATCCAAACTCATTAAAACCTAACCTCTTTTGAGAGCATAAAAAGGGACAAACTCTCCCATGCAGGTAAATGTGAGACAGAACGATTGTAGATAAATAATCCTGCTCCAAAATCATATGGTGGCCATCTCAACAGCAGAGCTTCTACAACTGACCTTTGCAAGAGATGGCATTTTAAACGGGACAGGTTGGATGCTACAGAAGGACAATTCAGTTTTGGAATAGTAGCCAGATCATAGCCTTTGCCATTGTCACAGATGGCATCTAATGACCAGTTCTTGTCTCAAAGAACTTGAGGCTTGGATGTGAGTATCATCTATGTCTGGCACACTATGCTGCAATAAAGCCCATTGTTATTCAGAGCAGATTTTCCTGGAGATGTGCAGTTTTTGACTTTCATGTAAGCTTTTTTTTTTAAAAAAAACAATCATTTTCAAAACTGCAAAGGGTACTGCTTAAAGCTCACCTTACTCTTCTCTAGAGTAATCATACCCATAGCAACCAGTCTTTGAAGTGAACCACATCTAGCAAATCACAGTCATGCGGGAGAGTTTCAAGAGAGTCCTGAATGGGTTGCCTGACACACCAAGTCAAATGTGTACCGATTTCCATGGTGCCCAACTCCAGGGAATATAAAACAAGAAAATTTTGCAAACTGAAAAGGATGGAAGACGACTTTTTTTTTTTTTTTTGCATTCCATTCAACTCTCTATGTTATAGAGGAAGGAAGCATGAACATAGGAAGGAACAGAGCAGATTATCAGGTGTTTATGCGAAAGTAGACTATAGATTTCAATACAGATATGTCAACAATAGCCCGGTCATTCCTTCTAAGATGACACATTATTTTAAGGTTCCAGAATATGTGTCAATCTTTTCAAAGAGGTGCCCCTATGGTATGTTTGGGAAAGCTGTATTATTGTGGGTAGAAGCTTCCCAAAATATTGCGTTTTGTACTATAGAAAATATAGCACAAAAAGGAAATACAAATTTCTTCCGTTGGTATCGCATAAAGCCTACTCCCTCCGATGCCTCAGCCCCAAGGCTCCGAAGTGAACATGTCCCACCAACAGATTGATAGATGAGGGTGTTATATGGAGTGACAGGTGTCATCTTTCTGAGGGATGCAAAGATTAGGGATAACTCATGGATTTGATCCATCTCTGCTTCTGAGAGTTTGCTTTGAAGCTCTTCCTTGTTCTTGGAACAGAATTTCAGGGGGCATTTCAGTCTGCCCTAAGAGAAGGAGGCAGGAGAATTATGCTCTTCAGGCAGGAATCCTCACCCCCACAAAAATGCTGCTTGGGGTCCATGCTCTGTGCAATTGTGCTACACATATTAGATACATGTTGCAATCCATACTTTGGTAATTCCATCTATAAGTCTTGTGGAACTGACACTGTGCCACTGACGGGGAGAGAGAATGACGCAGCACTGCACCTACTGGAGAAATGAGTGTTTCTACATTATATGGAAACGGCATGCAAAGCTTGATTCAAGCCCAGACTCAGCCCCAGAACCTCTTTTCAAGGGAAGGACTCAGTAACAAAACTGGCGCACTAGCAACATCGGAGCAGCACTGCATGAGGCTTTAATTAAAACTTGTGATTTATTGTAATGGTGAACTGATTTGAGAAACAAAACAATTTTTTTCTGACAAGCAGGAAACAAATCCATTAAATAACAACAACAAATCAAGCCTGGACCCAGTGAAGAGTCTCGCTCTTGCAAACCAAGACAGATCAATAAAAATGTGTCTACAATGTGTCTACATCTTTGCTTTGCAACATGGGTAATTTGAATCAGAACAGCATATTCCTGGGAGAGGCCCTAATGGGGAGAGATTCAGAAGCATTCCTATTTCTGTATTGTGCATTCCTATTTCTATATTGTGCACTGAGTTTTTAAGTAAAACACAAGGACGACGTATGGACATGCGGATTCTTAGAAATGTTGCTAGGCTTCAAGCTGAGCAAGATCTTTCAAATTTTGCCAAACATTCTGCTTAAGGCAGTTTGCTATTAACTCTGCAAGAGAACTATGAAATAAGTGTGGCACCTAAGCAGATGAAGCCATCATGTTTCCTTGGCATGCTGAAGAAGAATGTTATGTTCTGTGTTATGTTCTGTGGTTCTTGTGGTTTGCATAGCTTGGAGCTTTTCTTGACTTATTCTATTTTTCTGATAGTTAATAAATAGTCACCGTGCTGCACAACAAAGACAGCTGCATTTGAGGGCCATTCCTGGGAGAAGGGAGGCAGTTTCCTCTTAGCATTTGATGGAATTACTAGAGAAGGGTATGTGTGTGCCTGTGAGCGTCCATGTACGTACACACCATGCAAAGTCTTACATTTATTTAACTGGGCAAAGTAAGGCATTTAGTTTAACTCTCTCACTCAGCATTCAATTTGCATGTAAGCTTGTTTGTTTATAATGCACTCATTCCATTGAACTAGTTGAGGGGGTAGAAATCCCCCTGTGGACCCATTTATTATAGGCTCAAGTAAAATAATTTTCATTTTATTAATTTTCATTTTTTTCCAATTGTGCTTAACTGGCTCCTGCTAATGTCACTGGGACCATGATGAAGCCAACGGCCCTTCCTACCATCTTTCCCTTTCCTTTCCCAAACGTACTCAACAATAAAGAAAGGTTATTGCTGGAGTCTCCATTAGGATCTGAGCAAAGCTGAGGTTCCACCAGGAGCCCAAAGAAAAGGTAGAAGGCAGACTGTGAATATAGTAAGTAAAAAAATAAAATAAAAATAGTCTGAAGATCGGTTGTAATTCTGGGAGATCTTCAGGCCCCACCTGCTGGTTAGTAACCCCGCCCTTGTGCCAAGCATGACTATAGCGAAACACAGTTACTACCAGACAAGATAGCAATCTCTACCTATTATGCAGAAAAGTAAGCAGAAAAACATTACTTTGCAAAGTAACCATTAAAAAGCCCGCCCCCAAATCCTCTGACCATATGCTCCATAAGCAAGTAAGAGCTAGGAGAGTCAGTTAAAGAAATAGGGTTTGGATTTAGTTTGCTCAAGTGCCTGAAAACTTAAATGCATCTGATGAAGAGAGCTGTGTGTCTCGAAAGCTTATGCTATAATAAAGTTGGTTAGATGTATTGTCGAAGGCTTTCACGGCCGGAGAACGATGGTTGTTGGGGGTTTTCCGGGCTGTATTGCCGTGGTCTTGGCATTGTAGTTCCTGACGTTTCGCCAGCAGCTGTGGCTGGCATCTTCAGAGGTGTAGCACCAAAAGACAGAGATCTCTCAGTGTCACAGTGTGGAAAAGATGTAGGTCATTTGTATCTACTCAGGAGGGGTGGGGTTGAGCTGAGTCATTCTGTAAGAGTTTCCCAGGGTGTGGAATGCTGCTGGCGAAACGTCAGGAACTACAATGCCAAGACCACGGCAATACAGCCCGGAAAACCCCCAACAACCAAAGTTGGTTAGTCTTAAAAGTGCTACTGAACTCTTTACTATTTTGCAACTAAAGACTAGCATGGTTAACTCCTCTGGATCTGAGAATTTAGAGGATCATAAAGGAGAATACCTGTGAGGTGTATAGTCCAAACTGTTCCTTCCTCCCGGAACTGCTTTTGGGACACCCCCCCCCCCCCCACCGCCCCAACACAACTTCTTTCTAATTCATTCTAAAATATACACAGATCTGAAAAGTTAAAATACACATGCCTAAACTCATTGGGAAGAGATTCAGAAGATTCAGAGATTCAGCATCTCATACTTTTGCCTACATTGTCATATGCAACTCTCTTCTTTCATCTATATTAACCGAAGTGAGAAACTCGAAAACTTTTACAGTGGCACAGGGAAGTTCATTAGACTCAAGTTTGGGAGGTTCTGATAAGCTTGCTTTACTTGTTCTACATTCATAATGCATGGGGAAGAAAAAAGAATCAAACAACAGTAGACAAGAAATTCAGAAACGTGTGAAATTAAGGCGCATTCAAAACTAAGGGATGAATACATTAAAAGAGGGAAATAGCAACAAAACAAATCCTAACGCCTAAGCAATGATCTTATACCTGCAGATGCAATTCTTCAGCCTTGCCTTGTGATTGCACTATACAGTAGCATCCATTTTGTGCTGGAATCTGGTTTTAAACAGTGCTTGGAGGATCATTGGTGCAGGATGCTCTGCAGAAGGGAGCGGGGTACAATTGTGATAACAACAACAACAACTGCGCTTATATACTGCTCTTCTAGACAGATTAGTGCCTCATCCAGAGTGGTGAACAAGTTAGTGTTATTATTATTCCCACAATACAGCTGGGGAACTGGGGCTGAGAGGAGTGGCTTTGTGAGCAGTCAGCTCGGCCTTCACCATTTTAATAGCTGTTTATGATATAAAAATCATAAGCCCTTAAACCTTACACACTTTAATTCACATTAGCAAACCAGCCAGCTGAGCAAAGCATTCTCCCAGTGGATCCCACCCAGGAGAATGAGTCATGAATGGAATGTGAGTAAAAGCCGAGCGACTGGGCATGATTGGCTCCTGCCTCTCCATGCTACAGAATGTGCTATCTTTGACAATAGAGGTGCTCTTGACTTGAGTCACCACCCTGAACATCCCAAACTCCCCTCATCCCATTGATTAAATCCTGTCCTGCAATTGAAGGCCATTATAAGTTTAAAAACTCTTCCTTAGAACATTTAATCAAAATTCTAAATTCATCAGCCAGCTCCAGGAACATTTAATTGCCGTTTCTTTGTAAGACACCAAGAGTAACGTATCTGCTCTCTTTGTCACACCCCGGCAGCGCCAATCAAAGTACTCAAACCTTTGTCATTCCCAGGAGGTGGTCTTTGTCCTAACAGCTGGTTACTCTCCAGACTCAGGCCACATTCAGCCTTATAAGAACGCTAGCTCTGCCCCAATCAAATCGAGCAGTGTGGTGGGCATCCACTTTGAATCTTAGCACTGCTCCCTCAGAGTCTCTCTCTCTCTGAGCCTTACTCTCTGGCCAAAGACACAGGACATTCAAAGCCCTCTTCCTCCATGGTCTACACTACTCTTCTGACGGCAACTATATCCTCAATCTCTCACTCTATTCCAACCTCTGTCTAATTTCCTAGGACTCTGCTGTGCTTGTGTGAACCATGTATTTGTCTCTGGTGTGTGAGAGTTTTCCCCTTTAAATAAAAACTACTCTCTATTTCAAAGAACACCTGTCTCATCAGTTTCCTTGGGGAGGGGACCCCATTAAAATTGGTGGAGTATCCCACTCCGTTACCCCCTCGCATAGCCTTCTCCTTGCCACTAATTCTCCCTCTACTCATAAGAAGACCCATTCCAGTAACAGCTTGCCCAAGGCTGAGCTCATGGCAGTAGTGGGATCTGACCAATGGAGTGCTGATTCGCAGCCGAACCACTTAACCACTATGCTACAGCAGCTCTCTGATGCCCACCCCCAACAAAAACCAAAGCATAATGACAGGTTTGATGCTCCTGGACTTTCCTCCCCTGAGCTCTAATCTCCATCTAAATAACTCTGGATTAAGATTCCATTTCATGCTTACTCCTTACATTTATCCTGACAGCCAACCAGCTGCTTGTAAGCTATTTCTTTGCCATGATGGCATGAGCAATGCAAAGTCCATCCCCGCTCATTTTGCCAGTAAGGCTGTTCCGCCTGTTTGCCTCTCTGGCAGCCTGGCACTTACCTTTGGCAGTCATACACTTCCAACGCCTTTATCACAGCACTTCAGCCAAGCTGCAGCAGCCAAATCGCTCTATCCTCTTTGCTTGGCGCAGCAAGGCCAGACAAGAACGTTGATCATACACTAGAGATGTACTGTTATGTTCTTCCCAGTGCTGGCTCAAGGCACATTGTTGCCTACAGCCATTCTCACCACCTAGGAGCAAGGGCAGCTAATCTTCTTTGCCCTCTGCCCCACAGCTGCCTTTAAAACACTGCAGCCAGCTATGTAGGTCTTAAATCGCTTCCCAAACTTTCACCAGATTTCTCTGTCTTGTGAGAGTTCAGATATCATTTGGGTTGCCAAAGCTGGCAAGTTTGTGCAGTGTTGAGCATCTGGGAGAGCCAGGTTCAAATCCCCACTCTGCCACAAAAGTTTACTGAGTGATGTTGGGCCAGTTACTTATTCTCAGCCTAACCTATCTTGCAGGGAGAGGATAAAATGGAGGCAGGGAAAATGATATTGTAAGCACTTTGAGTCCCTATTGAGGAGAAAAGTGGGGTATGTCTTTCTGTCCATATGCAATCCTACAGAAATAAAGATATATGCACCAGGATGTGGAGTAGATTTAATGAAGAAGAATATTTCATGTACCTTTGTGTGCCTTTATTACTGCCAAAATGATGGCCTAATATTCGCAAGAAGCAGGAATCTTGTGAGAGTTTGGGAAGTCCTGTAAAGTTTTGAAAAGAAGACTTGTGGGGAAGAGACAAAAAGAAGGCTTAGCTGCTCCATCCTTTGGGTGAGGACTGCAGAAATGAAGGGTGGGCAAGATGGGAGGTTGCTGCTCCACAAATATGCCGCCTGGGGAGTTGGCCTTTTGCCACCCCAGGCCCCTTTCTTCTATCCTTCTGGCAAGCCAAAGAATTCAACCACACTGAACATAAATAAGACAAAGCCAAATCTTCTTTAGCACTACATCTAGGGTTGCCATTCCTCCAGTGGGGGTAAAAGATGACTCACTCTCACCCTCTGCCCACCACCACCACTAACTTGGCTGGCAGGGATGGAAGGTGGGGGAACAGGCCTCCCAGGGGCCACCCCAGGAGCATTCCCACTCTTCACACCAGGCTGATTTGGGCCCCAAACCACTTGTTTGCGGCCCAGATTGGCCTGGCAAGAAGAGTGTGCATGCTCCCGGGCCTGCACAATGACATCATATCCCAGAAGTGACATCATCACCCAGACCTAGGAGGTGCGCACAAACCTGGCAACCCTAAATATGTCTAATCAAAACTGAGGTGTGAATCCTATAGTCAATATCTTCTGGCAGACGGACTTCTGTCAATGGAATGGGATTTCCTCATGACTACCCCCTGCTGCAGCCCAACATGATTCCTGAAATGTTGCTTCTGTGTGGCAGGGACCCCCCCCCCCACAAGAAAAGCATGGGGGGCAGTGCTGGAGGCCTACAATAGAACAGGAAAATCGGTGACCCCCTCCTCCCTTTCCACGGGATTTTCCACAGGATGAATCCTAAGTCTGAGGCTCCCCATTCCAATGTCTTAAAGGGGAACAAATTGGTCAGATATGATTTAGGGGAGTATTCTTTATGTGTGTGTGTGTGTGTGTGTGTGTGTGTTCCTTGGTAGTTACTCAGTTAATTCTGCAAAAGTTACATCGTCTGGCCTCAACCAGAAGGTTGTGGAACTGACAGGGGCAAAAAAGCCCCATGGGGCAGTGGGCTGTAATTAGAAGGTGAGATCAGGATGTCACACCTCCTGTGCCAACAGCACTCCTGGCATCAGAGGATGCACCACTGAAAGAAAAGCAGGGTGATTTTGCATAAATGCAACTATTTTTCTATTTAACTAGGAGAATGCACAGAGGTCAAATCTAGTGCATGTGGCGTATTCATAACTGATTTGTTTAGTATTGATTGCAGAGGCACTGATTAATGTATTTAGCAAGTATACACCCTTTAAGTGTTATTATTTGAATAATAATTTAATGTCTAATTGTTGTTTACTTTTGAAAAGGATGTAATAAAAGACTGAGAGCAATTCCATCTGGTTAATTTAGTGAGATGACTCATGCTAACAAGTAAATCCATTCATGAGACTTTGGTAGGTATGAATAAATACATTTAGTCAAAGGCCAACTCCGGAGGAAAAAAGAACAATTTTGGCCTTTCCCTTATGCAGTTGAAGTGGAGGGGGGTGGGAATTATCAATTGGATGTGTAGAAAATAATTTCCTGACTAAGAACATTTTTACACAAATGAATAAATTCATGGACATAATTCGCTACCATGAGAACTAGTGATGATAGCTACAAGTTTAGAAGGCAATTCATGGAGGCATGTCTACTGATGGCTGTCATCTAGGATACTTAAATGTAAACATCTAAATATTAAATACTGGGGATTAGCAGCCAAGGTTGGTCATCTTCATGCTGTGCTTGTGACCTTCTGGGGCCATCTGTCCAGCTATTGTTAGCAGCAGAAGGCTGGACTAGGTAGACCTTCAGCCTGGCCCAGCTGGACAATTCTGGTGAATTCCATAACAAATACGATCATCTGTGTATCTAGTCCCAGCTATCCCTCGAGGCATGAGCAAGGAGGAAACATGAGCGTCCAAACAAGAGCACCAGCAGCATCTTCTGTTTCCATATCAGAGGCATAATGAGAAAAATACTGAATTGTTCAAGGAGGCTTCTGAAACTTTAATGCAATGGACTACTGTCATTTGGGGGGACATAAACAAATCTTGCTTCAGGCTAGACATGGATACCCACTTTGATTTTGATGCAATGTATTGTGTCAGCATCGGCTCCGCGCTTACATAAAAACAATGCAGAAAATCAGCCAAAGAGATGAAAAGAAATGTTATCCCCTTTCGCTCTTTACCATTGGGAATATGCCACATCTCCGCCTGCTTAGACATCCCATTTGATGAATACATAAGATGTCTCTCCTGTACGATCCCCAAGGCACACTTAAGACCTGAGAGGAGGTATATCCTAAATATATTCTTTTAAGGGCTATAATCAAAATCCTCCAACCCTTTCATAACCATGATGAAAAGGAATTGAGAAAGATTGCTACCTGGGACCAATCTACTCCTTGTCAGCATTGATTATCCACACCAGATCATACCATCAGATCCCAGTTGAGGGGGAAGGCTTAAATTGACTACCTGAATCAATAGCCAGAGGAAGGGCACTTGAAAAACAGAATGACACATCCCTTCCTCTCCCCAATTCTCCAGTGTGTCTTGTGGGTATAACAACTGCCATGTCCTATTACATCATCCTGACATGAGTTAGGATAACAGGAATCTGGCCAGCTTTTTTCTTCTCTTGCAGAGGATTTTGTGACGGTACTTTTTTTTAATGTTACCATCGCCATTCAGTAGTGTCCAGGTAATTGCGAATGTGCTGGTACAAGGCCATTGGGACTCTCTTGACCTTCTGGCAAAGCATGTAGGTATGTCTGCAAGCAAGAAGCCCAGGATGCCAGGGTGTATTTGCCAATGTCAAACAGCTGGCCTTTCTGAAATGCTATGAAAGGGGGGAGGGATTGGCAGCCTTGGCCAAATGGCATCGCTAGTCACAAGTGTGACACAGGCTGGTTTGGATCATTGTTCAAGCTGCAGGAGCCAAGTGATATTAGCAAGGGGACAGAAGTTGACAGCCGCTCACTCCACCCACCCAGATGGAGGAAAAATAGAGCGGAACTGCTTGCAGAAGGGAATGGATACAAGATACAGAGCTGCAAATGATGGCAAAAGGAAGAGCATAGTTTTTTTAAAGATTTATTTCTCCTATTGTTTAATCCATACAAAATATTTATTCTTGTAAATACTTTAGGGAAGGCAGTGTGGCTTCAGAAACATGGCAAGCATTATGCATCACAATCCCTCCGCCCAGCTGCTTTAGCTACAGAACATCATGTTACCAGTAGGTGGCAATGAATGGCAAAGAGTGAAAAGCATTCCAGGTTCAAAACCTACACCTTGCCGAACCCCCAGCTTGAGAGTCATTCCTGAAATCTCTCCTGAAGCACAATTCAGGTCGAATTTGAGAATTGCAAGATATTTGTGGATTTATAAATTGCTATACATGGCAGAAATGGACAAAATGACAAGGAAACTCAAAGATCTTGACCTAGGGCAATATATTACTGATTGGGGGAAATTGAAACAATTTTTGGAAAAAAAGTGGGATGTAAAAGGAGAACTGTGGCAGTTTGAGAATTTTTAAAGAGAATTTTTAAAGAAAAATAAGGATAAGAGAGAGAGAGGGGATCTTACCATATAGGGGAATGTAACTATAATCTAAGCTAGTATAAGGGTTAAGGGAATTTTTTTTCAGAGTATATGAATAAAGGTATAGTTAAACAAATATACTAATGGGGTATATATGTATATATCATATATAATATATTATGTTAGTGGATCAGATTGTATATTATATAATGACTGTGTAATATGGTTGTGTGCTGTGCCACATTGGTGGCAGGGAACATAGCAGGGGTTTTAATACATATTATATTGACAGTAGTATATTTGACAGAACATATGTTTAGAAGGAATAGAATATGTTTAAATTAAGATTTTTGTTATATATTATATTATACTGGTCTGCTATATTGAGGGGTACAGGATGTATACTATATTGATAGTATAACTGAAAGATGTATATTATATTGATAGAATATTTGATAGTACAATTGATAGAAGTATACTATATTGATAGGATATTCGATATATATGATAGAATATCTGAAAAAAAATTTAGAATGTGCTTAGAGTAAGGGACTTTATTAAGTAATAAGAGGGGTTGTGGGTTGGAAAGCTGTTGGAAGTCGATAGGGAGGGGGGAGGAAAAGGGTGGGGGATAGGGTTAATTAGATACTGAGGGAATGTATGTATTAAATTTGACAAGTATACTCACCAATATATATTTTTTTTAAAAAAAAAAAGAGAATTGCAAGATATTTTAAGGGAGGCTAAATGAGTTTCAGTAAAACAGCAACATTCCTTGTATGGTTTGTTCACATTCAGAGCAGAGCCCTTGGTGGGTGGGTGGGAGTCTGGGAAAAGAGCATTTCTGGAGCCCGGGATAGGCGAGGCTGGGCTATGGAGTTGGAGTGCTGTTGGTTTCTCAGCACCCACCACTCTCCAAAGCTGCCTCCTCTCCCCTGCAAGACTTGTGTTTCAAACCCCTAGCGGGAAGGAGAACTGGCCTTCAGGGGCAAAACCCCAGCCCTCTCCAAAAGCAGCACCAACAGCAAAGCGCAGCGAGATCATACCTGGGGTCTTTGTCCAGAGAGACCATTGTGCTTCACAGCAGCCCAAATCTAAATCAGAGGGGTTTGCCCAAAGAGAAACTGGAAGCCGATGCAGAGGCTCCTCCTCAGGCAAAACGCTGAAGAAAAGCCAGAAACCTTTCTCCGGGTGGTTTCACGCAGCATGATCTGAGAAGATGTTGCTTCAGGCACTTAGTTATTGTACAGAAACTAGCCATGTTTTCCTTTCCCCCCCTCTTTTGCAGACTCAAAATGCAACTCTCAGCCCTTGTATTATGTCTAGTTTAGATGAACACTAAGATAAGATCAGCGCTACATAACTTCACTAAGATGTGCTGCAGGACTATGCCGGTTTATTAGTAAGGTTTTTTTTAAAATGAGGGATTTGAAAATAAGGCCAGGGAGATGCTAATTTTCAGCCACTCTGGTCAGAGCTCTGCTAAGAATGCACCGCCCCTCCCCATTTCCCTACTGTTGTGGCATAACTCTGAGAACCAGCGATGCTGCTACCTAGCAGTACATACACTGGTTAGTAGCTCTCAGGCACTGGTCCTCACACCTCTCCTCCGCTAACTGAACAGCCATCTTCCAGCGCAAAAAAACCTTCCTCCAGAGGAAGAGCCACTTCCACTGGAGAAAGGTGTGATGCTTAACTGCTTGGAGTGGTAGGATCCAGCCCATTACATTACATAGCTACAAGGAACAGGGCAGAAGGATGGCTGTATGTGTGTGTTGGTAACAGAACATGAGACATTGGTGTTTTCTGCATACACACTTACACACTAGCAGGTTTTCTGAGTATTCAGTCCACAAGGAATGAATCCACTTTGGGCATCTGTAATTCAGGGAGTTGAACTGAAGTGGTGTCTGTTTATTTTTTCTGCTCTAGAAAAATGTCCCATTTCTGCTGCAGATTTTCTGTTCCACCAGTTAATTGGCTGAGGTCAGGTCAGTTTCCTCAGGGCCAAGCTACAAGTGATGAATGACACTTGAACAGCAAGTGGATTGAGTGGAGAGCAAGTGGAGGGCAAGTGAACAGGGAGGAATACACTTGCTGTTCAAGTGTCATTCATCACTTGTAGTTTGGCCCTCAGTTGATTGGCTGAGGAAACTTGCAATGTTTGGGTTCCCCCCCCCCCCGTTAATGCACTGACATTGCAATGTTGCAACATAGTTGTTTAACAATAATAAAAAGGGAGGTTACTTTTTACTGCCAAGGTTACCATGCACACACAATACACTTTTTAGTTCATTCTTATGCAGTATGGGACCAGAACTGATGAAAAAGCCCAGTGTGGAAAAGACTGGCATTATGGTGGCATAAAGGACTGTGGTATGGATAGATACAACCACCACTCTGTGCTATGATAATTTCTGTTGCAAACCCTTTTTATGTTGTCACAATGCTTTTGAGAGGGCAACCGATCTGGTGCCTTTCCCTCTCAAGCATTACTACTGAAGGCAAAATCAAAGAGTCCAGTAGCACCTTTAAGACTAACCAACTTTATTGTAGCATAAGCTTTTGAGAATCACAGTTCTCTTCATCAGATGCATGGAGGGCAAGAAGAAACTGGTCAGATATAAAAGCCACTGAAGGCAGTGGCTTTTAGCTGGATTTGACTGACAAGGAACATTTCCAGCCCCCAGCTCAATATTACAGATGTTCAAGCAGCCAACCCAAAACACTCAGTGCGTAATTCCCAAAACAGGGTGCACAGAGCAGTTCTAGGCTCAATTAATATATGGAGATAGTTGCTACGGAATGAAGTGTGGTGTAGAAAGTTATCTGACGACTCTGGGAAATTCCAGGTAGCCTACAGCACAAAGTAAGTAGTGGCACATAATGGCCCTTTTCACCCTGCTTACCTTCACTTGCAACGATGCGGAACATCACACTAAAAACACAGAAGATCGCGATGTCTTGCAAATCTCGCGCAAGAAAACACGATGTTCCGCATTTTTAGCACGATGTTCTACACCATTGCGAGTGAAGGTAAGCAGTGTAAAAAGGGCCCAGGTTGGGACTTGCAACAGCTGAATATTTTGCAGTGCTATGAAGCTTTGAAAGACATCGTCATGATTGCTATATTTTCACTACAAAAATATTCTGATACTTGGCCAGAGACAGTGGCAGAATTCAGCAGAGAATCAGGGATAGCTTAGACGATTTTTTGGGATTGTGGCAGAGGGCAGAGCTAATGTCAAAATTCCCCCTCACCATGAGGCTGTTTGTGGCTAGCAATTGCATTTTACCATTGATTATATAGGTACCACACACATCCATATGTCACAGTCTCACATCCAGTAGTGTGTGAAATAAAGTTCTATGGCTGAGTTGAGTGAGATGCACTGAGTAGGCTTGCCAGCTCGAGGTTGAGAAATTCCTGGAGATTTGAGGAGTTGAGCCTACCAAGGTTGGGGTTTGGGGAGGAGAGGGACCTCAGCAGGGTATAATAGCATAGAGACCATCCTCCACAGCAGCCACTTTCTCCAGGAGAACTGATCTCTGTCACCTGGCAATCAATTGTAATTTCGGGAGATCTCCAGCCACCACCTGGAGGCTGGGAACCCTAGCCCTGAGCAGATTACAAAAATAGACACTCAATAGGAATGCTATGGCAGACTTTCTTTTTAAAAAGCTTTACCACAACTAACTTGTGGTCGCTTACAAAAATAATTCAAGCAACTGGCCCAAAGATAAACAAACAATAACAAACAATGAGCAGACCTAACAGGCAACTCTCTACCAGATTTCTGCTTTGAATTTTCTGCAAATTTCCATTTGCGTATCATATTGCATTGTTTAATGGATGTCCCAGCTGTTGATTATATTGACTTACAATGTCCAACCACCTTGAGTCTCAATGAGAAAGGTGGACTAGAAATAAATAAATAAATAATAATATATACAACACTTTGCAATCCAACTAAACTGGGCAGTTGAGACTTCAAGGCTCCCTCCTCCCCAGTAAATTACGCCAAACACAGTAACTCTGCACAACCTGTAGAGGTCTCACAACGTCACTAAGCCTTTAAAAATCACTCTGCTGGCTGGTGCTTCTAATTAAAATCTCAGTCCCCAGCCCACAGCCACTGGAAGTTCTATATCCCCTGCAAGGTTCACTGTTAATTAAGCAGGGCCCTCTCAAAGTCTCTGAGTTGTACAAGTGGGAGGGTTGTGTGAGCAGAGGTAAGGTATTAGGTTTTCTCAGGGTTACTTGTCAAGAATTAAAACTACTTCTCTGGGGGGAAGTTCTGTTAAGTAGGAAACAAATGAAAGGTAAGTGTGAAGCAGGCTACAATGCCATACACTCCACCCTCCAAAGAAGCCATTTTCACCAGAGGAACTGATCTCTGTAGTCTGGAGATCAGTTGTAACTCTGGGACATTGCCAGGCCCCACTTGGAGGTTGGCACTCGCAGCCCTATCCGGCAGCCCTGGCCTTTATTTTCCCTGCCATGCCACAAGAAGGCTTTTGGAGATGGCTTTTTTAAAAAGTGGTAAAAATCATTGTGCTGTTGTGATCTAATGGTGTAGGCTCACCTCGCAGGGCAGAAGCTTGTTTTCCTGAACAGCATCACCAAATCAGATCCCAAGGGAAGAGAGACCTTATGGTATTAATTGACTCTGTTGGGGGGAAGGGAGAATGAGACCAATGTGTGTGAGTGCATCTCCCCCCCTCCCCCACACATTACTACCTGGAAAATGGCATTCTCTCCCTCCCAGCCAATCAGGTCCTTGCAAGGGGAGACCCCCCCCCCTCCCCTCCTTACCTATCAGCTTTGAAAACTTTTGGAAGGGAGACTTCAATTACAGGCTGCAATTCAAAAGACACTTCCTTGGCAGTAAGCAGTACTGAATAACATGGGACTTACATCTGAGTAGACCTTCTGGGGGTGCATCTTGGTTTGTTCTGCAGTGCTATGTTCTGCAGTCTGCCCCCTCCCCCCAAAAAATCAGGGCACTTGGAATTGCTGTGAGGAAAAGTGCCTGGAATGGGGGTGAGGTCTATTCAATCTAGCAAACTTGATAAAAGCCCTGGAAAAATTCGATCATATTTTGCAATTCTGAAGACACTTCCTTGGGAGTAAGCACTATTTAATAACATTGGACTTACATCTGAATAGACCTGTTTAGGATTGCTTCCACAGTCTTTTAGGATTCTCTATTTTTATGTGTCAAATGGCAAACATATACCTACTCCATCCTTTCAAAAACCATACTGCCTGCCCTGACAGCAAAAGGAAAACTTATGGAGAAAACACAGGTCTTTTGGGGCAGTGGTGGAGGGGGGAGGAATTCTGTCTGCCTGCACTTGAGAAGATTGGCAGAGAGAATGCCTCTTTTTGCAGAGGAACACTGAGAATCAAAAGGAAGGATTTAGATTCGCCCCTCATTGTGGGATCAAAACTACAAAGAAGAGGGAAATGTAGCAGCAACAGGCAACAGCAGAATGCGAAGATAGTAAGTTATAGGCAATATAGAAGAAGAAAAAAGTGACCATGAGGCAGGATTGTTTTTAATGTCACTGCACTATACTACTTAGAGCACTCTCCTGTTTGGGAGTGCCTTGCTGCTGCTTCCCTGCCTGCCAATACTTGCCTTCTACAGGTCTGTTGGTTTATGTGTGTATTACTGTGCTTGAGAAAAAACTCAGTGGATCAATGATTTAGATTAGTAGGGCGGCTAATGGTTGATGTGGTTTTTGGTTAAGTGTGAAAACAGCTATCCCAGAGCCTCATTTCCCCACTCCCCTGAAAAGAACAGTACGTGCCTGTGCATGGCAGGCAACATCTGCCTTGTGTGCGCACAGTGGGCCAAAACTCATGGAGAAAAAAAAAAAGATCAGATCTGACCTGGCGCTGGCTGACCTGAAACAAACTAGTAATAGAATAGAATAGAATTATTCTGGCACTTACTTTTTTGCTGGGCCATGATACTCCCAGGGCAGCACAATGACATCACTTCCTGGAAGTACCATCATTGTGTGTGGACGCACATGTGCCCATGCTTTTCAACCGACTGACTTGGGCCTCAAAGGGGTCAAAATCAGCCTACGGCAAAGCGCAGGAGCGCTCTCGGATCAGCGCAATGATATCACTCCTGGGTGTCATGGTGCCATCCCAGGAGCACTCTTTGCAGGCCTGTTCCCATGCCTTCCTCCCCGCCTGCCAGGTAAGTGGAGGTGGGGAGCACAGGTCAAAAGTGGGGAATCCCCTTCCCTCACCAGGGGATGGGATCCCTACCACACCATCCCCCATTGGGGGATTGCTAAAAGTCTACTCATTAAAATGGTAAATTGTTAAACCTTCAAATTATCCAAAATTGTTAAATTAGGAAAGGTAAACAACAAGTTAATTGGAAAGCCTTTCTTGAATTCTGAAAGAAAGTGGGGGTGCATATAAATAACTATAATTGCCTTGCAATAGTTAGAAATCAGGTTAAAAATAAGAGATTAAACAAATTATCTTCTGATTGTGTTTTGTGTAGTAGACATGGTGGGGTCCTCCTGGACAAAATGACAATTATTGATAATTTGTTTTACATTTATACTTAACTTGTTTTATCTGTTCAAATTGTGGCTCTATTCATCTTTTGTTGTTATCAAAAACAACAAATAAACAAGATAAATACATTTTGCCTTGCTATCCGATAATGATGAAATCAAAATTATGTTATTTGGGTTGGAGAATAGTAGGGAGATTGCATGTTTTGTACTATTGTTTCCCTCCCAGGGAAAGAATGCACAAAAAAAGCTTCAGCAAAATGATTGTCTTCATCTTTGCTTCCTTTCTGATGTCTTGTGGAATACTTCATCTCTTCTGGTGTTGACACCACTCGGGAGATTGCTTGTGTTCTGACAGAATGAAGCTGTCTAAGTGACAGACCAAGGGAAAAAGCCCCAAGGCAAGTGGTCTATTATCCCTCAAGACAAAAGTGACATAAAGGGCTGACAAGTCTGGTATAATGAAATTATTTCCACCTTTAGTGCCTTGTTTAAGGCGTATTGTTTTATATAGGCAGAAAACTTGCAGGATCAGTGATCATTCAGTATTCTTTTTCAAGGGGGGCATAAGTAAGGCCATTTGGGGAGGGAGAGCTATAAGGCCCATGTTGCCAAGCCTCATGCTTAAAAGAAGCCTCAAATTTAGTTAAACATATTAAAATTATGTCTCACTCTTTTGAGGTACCTTATTTTGTTTTCATGTGTTGTCATTTTTTTATTTTAATTACAGCTAGTAGCTTCAAAAGCTGAAATTTGCCTAGGCCTCTTTCGTGGTCCTGTGTATGAGTTCATGAATCCATGTGTCTGTGATACTAATGTGCATGTGAAAAAAAAACTGGTATTTTTTGGATTCAGGTTTCAGGAAGGGCATAAATACTGGTATTCAGTGGTATATGGGAATTTTCCAGGATTCCAGAATCATGTGGGTTCCATTATTCCCTATGGGGGAACTTTTTTCAGGGGAGCTAGAGTGGCTGTTATTCAACCAAATGACTACAAACTATGCCTGTCAGCATCAGTGGTACCCAATCTGCAGCTTGTGGAAAGCCAAATTCACAATACCATCAGTCAAAAGAATCACATATTCATCCATCCAAGGCCTGAGGATAGGGTTGCTAACTTCAGGTGAGGCCTCGAGATCTCCTAAAATTACAACCAACCTCAGTGCTACAGAAATCAATTCCCCTGGAGAAAATGGCAGCTTTAAAGGGTGGACTTTATGGCATCACATCCTGGCTGATGTCACTTCACTCCCCAAACCCTGCTTTTCCCAACTGTACCACCTAAACTCCAGGAATTTCCCAAACCAGAGTTGTTAACCCTAGTGTCAAAATAACCATCTCCTTTACCTTAAACTCAAATTCCCAGGGTCAGCAATCCAACATTACCTGATCCTTGTAAGGTGCATCTCCAAGTGCACCCCTTCATAGTCTCAGTTCTATGGACCCCCTGACCCCCAAAACAGAATTTAGGCTAATATCCGTCATCCCATGTCAACAAAGCACTTTGTCCATTCCTTTAGAAGAGAAGACAACTAATTGGGAGGACAATGAAGCATGGCAAATTAGAGCGGCATGGCAAATTTAACCAGCTGGGCCAACAGGATGTGATAATGATGTTGTTGCATAGTAGGGTTGCCAGGTCTAGGTTGGGAAATTCCTGGAGATTTGGGCGGTGGAGTCTGGAGAGGGCAGGACTTGGTGAGAGGAGGGGCCTCAGTGGGATATAATGCAATAGAGTTCATTATTTATAGCAATCATTTTCTCCAGGGGAACGGATCTCTGTTGCCTGGAGATCAGTTGTAATTCTGGGAGATCTCCAGCTACCACCTGGAGGCTGGCAACCCTATTGCATAGTCAAATCTGATTGGCTATGTAGAGCTATAAGATCATCATATTTACCAAAGGTGGCTAGAAATGCACAGTGAAGGTGCCCTTTTAGGTCAAATTGAAGGGGAGATGATAGCTGTGAACAAGTGTGAAAATGTGCAGAATAATAACAAGGTAGGATTTTTTTCATGAACTTATCTGTGCCACCCAACAGACACCTTTGCATGAAACTTGAAATGAGTGAGATATTTTAATAGACTAATCAAAACTCTTTTGTCTTCCTTTGAAATTCCATAATTTTTTGCCTAAGGAAGAACCCCCACATTTATCTTGAATTTCACTTCAGATGAAATATCTGCAGCAGCTCCAGTTTAAAATGGTAGTCCCATATCTATCAATTTCTGCTTAGGATAAACAGGAATTTTTTAAAGTTTCTATTTCTCCCTTGCTATTTTCATGTGTTGTTACATTTTTGTTTGTTTATTTGAAAAAAAATTATATGCAGCATTCTCCAGAGACCTATTATTCCTAATATGCACTAGAAATTGAGTGATTCACACACACACACACCCCAAATGTCATTGATGGGGACCAGTGTAGTAAAGCAGTGTTTGTAGTGGTTAGTGCTGTTCTAAAATCTGGGAGGTCCAGATTCAACCCCCCATTCAGCCATGGAGCGTCTCTGGGTGACTTTTAGCCTCTCTCAGTTTAAACCCACCTCAGAGGGTTGTTGTTTTGAAGTTAAAAATGGAAGAGGGGAAAACAAAGGTGTAAGCAAATTTGGGTGCCCACTGGGGAGAAAAGCATGCTATAAATAGCTAAACTAATAAATTGTCTTCCACTTTCCTTTATACTAATAGCTATTCACCTCCTTCTCATTTTTACAGTGACAGGCAATGCCATATTTACATATGCTCTTCTCCTAGGGCTGATCAAATTACTTCTGCCACACCCAGTGTGTGTCTCTGTATGCTTTAGATGCTAGAAACAGTCATCACACCACCATGCTCAAAAAGGAACAGGAAGAGACCTCAAGGGTAGGGAATAACCAGAGAGGCATACTTAACAGTGCCATATGCAGAGGAGACTTGGTTGAGAGTATCAGAGCTACATGCATGGAAATGTGGGAAAGGGTGAAGGATGGGAAATCAGAGCAAAAGGCAGGGGAAAGGACAGTTCCCTGGTAGACAAGCAAAGGAGCAGGGGAGTGAGAGGCAGCCAGAACTGGCAGAACAGAGGGCACAGCCTGTGGCATGTACTTTTTGAAACAGACAGTTGTATGCTGCAGCTAACGCTGAGCTGCTTCTGATGAGATGCCAGCTGAATTGCATTTCCAAGAACATCTTTGGCTTGTGTAACGAGATGGGTTTTATCTGTGTATAAACATTGCAGCAGCTGATAGGAGGTAGGAGGGAGAAGTAAGGGAAGAAAAGGAGCTGTGCCTCTCTGCAGAGCTGGAATTGTATTTTTAAGTGCACCGATTGCTTCTTAGGTGAGTCTTTGTAAGAATGCTGGGGGATGATCACTGAGCTCAAAAATACTTGCTTGTAAACTGCAGAGTCCCATCATGAAATCTATCAATCAAAGCACCATTCACTCCAATCCCACGCTTACAGTAATAGCATCACAGAAAGGAAACTGCTGCGATCACAAGTAGTTCATCCCCGGTCACAAAAACTGAAGGCGCTATCTGCCTAAGATTGACACAAGAGATGGTTCCATCATGCAAAACCATACCTGTGCCTTGACTCACCTTGGTCTGGGTGGATCGTTCTTCCCTGAATATTCAGAGGGAAAAATTAAAATGAGCTTAGCAAAAGTCATCACTGAACGGAAGATGACTGGGAATGTTTCACTAATGGATCCACATTGGCCCTGCTACACAAGCCCATAGGACCGAGCAACAGGATCCCAGTTCTGACATAATTGTTTTCCTTGCATAGGAATATGATAATCACTCCATTGGATTAGGTAGAGGAGTTCATCTAACTGACAGTACAATCCAGAGCTACCCCTTCCAAGTCCATTGAAGCAGAGTTACCCCTTCTTAAGTCCATGAGTTCAGAACAGCATGTGTTTAGAATGGCAGGGGCCATGTAGATGTTTCCATGAAGCTCACAGGAAGGACATGGACACAACTCTCACAGGCTCTTCCCCAGTAACTAGTATTTGAACAATACAGCCTCTGAAGAGGGAGGTTTCATTTAGATATATGGATAATAGCTCTGTTCTCCATGATTTTTTTCAAATCTACATTTAAGACAATTTAAACCAGAAACCATCGCCAGAAAAGTGGTGTAGCATAGCAGAATGTTCAACTAGGATCTGAAAGGTGCATGCTCAAATTCCTGCTCTCCCCTCAAGTTCCCTGAGTGACCTTGGGCTAGTCACTCTTAGCCTAACCTATCTCACAGGGTTGTTGTGAGGACTAATTGGGGAAGGGAGAACCATCTACACCCTGAGACTCTGGTAGAAGGATGGGATAGAAGACAGTAGACAGATAACTTGCGGCAGGAAACTGTACATCCTACTTCATAATTACTTCATAATTTCAGAGCCCTGGAAGCTTGCTGAGTGACTCTGGGCCAGTCACAACTACACATGGGCACGAACGGAACCCCCCCCCCCAAACACCCTGTTCGTCATTCGTTGCCATCCATGAACAACGAACATGGACGAACATGAACTGTTCCCGAACATATTCATTGTTTGTTGTTCATGGGGGCCAGAACCCCCCCATCCCCACCCCCCCACTTAGCCCCCCTCCCCTCAAACCCACTTACCTGGCCTTTTAAAGATCCCTTTAAACTATCAGCTGGCAGGTGGCAGGGGGGATTCCCCCATGCTGCCTGCCAGCTGATAGTTTAAAGGGCTCTGTCCTCGCAAAAACAGCAGTGTCTGCTGGCAGCTAGTTTGAGGGTTTACAAACTGACCTTCCCAGTGTCCAATACCTACCAAATTTGCAGGGGACATAGTCCTCACTGTCCTCTAAAGATCCCCCAAATTTCAGAGAGATTGCACCCCGGGAATGGCATGATCCACAGGTCTCCCCCTTGGCTGTCATTTTCTCTTCACAGTGGCAAAAATGGGACTCTCTGCTGGAAGAACTTTGAAAGGTTAAAGCCAGAAGGAAAGCCAGGAGGAGTTCAGACAGAGTTCAGTCCCTGCCTCCAGTTGCCAAGGGGATTGATTGCAGGTGCCAGACAGTGAACAAGGCTTGCAATGACCACCTGTTCATTTAGGATGGGCCCTCACAAACAGCTTGTTCACGAACAGCAGATTGGGCTGATTTTTTTTTTCTGTTTGTAATGCTGTTTGTGCCCATGTCTAGTCACAACCCTTCAGCCTAACCTGCCTCACAGGGCTATTATGAAGATAAAATGGAGAAGAGGAAAAAATGTAAGCCACTTTGGGTTCCCTCTTGTAGAGAAAGGTGGGGTACAAATGAAGTAAATACAAATAAAATAAAATTTCATTGGTCTAGAGTTTATCGCCAAACAATTCCATGAGGAGACTGTCAACTGTAGTGTTAGGAAGAAGGGAGAAAGATTTCTCTTGATCAACTTTCTCAAGAGCATACATTATTTTATAAAGCCCTACTATGTCTCCCCATTTCCATGATCAATCTGTCTCATAAATTAAAAATTAAAATCTTTTAGACTTTTCTCTCAGGGAAGAGTTTCTACTCCTGTGAACCTTTTCGGTTGGCCTTTTCTGTTCCTTTTTGCAAGTTTAGACATTGCACTCCTAAACAGAGTTCCATGTTTCTTAGCCCATTGGCCTCACTGGACGTAGGAGGTGTAACTCTGCTTAGGATGGCACTGTAAATATCCTTTTTGAGAAAGAATGATCAGAATCTGGCCGCAGCATTATGTAGATGTATACACAGGCAGCATGATCCATTTTTAAAATGTTTTGTCAACATCCTTAACATGAAATTTATGGTTTTTACTGTGGCTGCAGACTGCATTTTCATTGCAGAACATCTAGGGCCTACAAAATGAACAGACAACAGAAAAGGAGTGTAATGGCAAAAGCAGCAGAGCTCTATAAATATTTGTTAAACACATTACCACTTTAATGCAAATACCATGAACTAGTTCTACTAGTTTTGCTGCTGCAACCGGTGTGGTCCTTTAGGACTGAACCGTCTGTGTAGACATATTCTCAAATAGAAATCTTGAATTAATTTTCCTGCTGTTGTTCTCCTGTTCAGACTAGACTTCCAGGAAAGCAAAACTATGCCCCACACTGACCTTATTCACAAGAGATGTCATCATTACCTGATTTCAAATGAGAGACTTCACCTCCCTACTCAGGGTGGTGGAAGGGTAGCGAACTTAGTGCCATGCTGACAACACATCATTTTAGCAAGACTATTCAAAAGGTGTCGGAGGCAAAAAGCTAAATGAATCAGAACAAGCATATCAAGTAATGGGAAAAAAAACATCCAAGTCTCAACAGGCTGTATTAGTGACTAGTGCCAAGAAGAATGGTCTCCCGGTTTAATTTTTGCCTCACAAGGATAAGTGGTATGGGCAACATTTAGAATGCCCTAATCCTTACTCTTCTGTGGACGGTTGCAACCACAGTTCCCCTCCCCCTTAATTGCTTTGGCAGTCACTGACTCGGTTTCATTCCTCTACAAAGGATCCCAGCTGATCAAGGAACACACAACAGATCTATTGACATCACAGCTCTAGGTAAGTAGTTAGCTTAATCAAGAGATAGCAAATAAAGTGCATTAGAGTAAAGGCAGTTTCAGGTGGATAGCCAGGTTGGTCTGTAGTAGAACAGCAAGATTCAGATGCATTCATCAAACAATGGAGGAGCCAACCAGAGATCACTCTAAGAACAGAACAGAAGCCCATGCTTATTTTATCAATTTATTCATTCCCCCACCCATAACGATGTTATAAGCCTCTGAATTTTTGGCCTTTACAGTTTTTATAAATATTTTAGAGAGTCTTTAGATGCTACATACACCTGTTTTGGTAATGAAACAAAGAGAACTCAAGCAGCCCTTGAAAACAAACAAAAACTATTTAGTACATTTTTTTACCCTGAACTTCCTTTAAGGAGCTCTGGATGGTCTATATGGTTTTCCCTTCCCTGTTTGATCTTCACAATAACTCTGTCAGTTAGGCTGGGCTGGAAGTGTGTGAAGAGCCCAAAGTCATCCAGCAAATTTCATGACAATGTGGTGGATTTGAACCCTGATCCTGGCCCCATACTCGAAACATACGCACTGGCTTTTTTGTAGTAATGAGCACCTGCAATGCCCCCATCCCAACTATCTCTCTCCAAGTACATCTTCTACTTGTTCAAAAACTGGGTCAAACAAAACACTGTCAGCCGTTTTTCATTCTGCTACATTCCCAGAAATGAGGTTACCCCTCCTGTACATGTTGATGGGATATAAAGCCGATGGTTCTGTATCAGAATTTCCATGAGAACATTTTCTTTCTGGGGAAAAGAGAGTGTCGGAAAGGCTTTAGCTGCATGGGTACAGGAGATGCTGAAGCAATGCTTTGATACTGCTTCACAAAACAAACGGTTATGGGCATTATCATTAAAGGAGAAATAAAGTGAAAGACGTTATTTTAATGCTAATGGAAACAAATTTTAAATATTGTAATTAACTACAGGCCTGAAAGAGCTGTAATGAGGTGAGTGGAGCACTCTCTTCTTTTTCCTCTGTTTCCTTACCTGCTTTCAGAAACACCTAGAGAGGAGAAGAGCAAGCTCTGGGTCCAACAGCACTTCACAGACCAACTAGATTTCCAAGGTATGAGTTTTCCGAATCAAAGTTCCCTTCGTCAGGGAGGGGAAGAGTCAAGGAGGAGACAGGAATGCATCATTCTGTTCGTGAGCGACAGAGCTCCCACTTGGTTGCTTGTCAGGGAGAGTTTATATGGTCAGCAGAATAGAATTGCAATAGTTGTTCTAGACTGAAACTCTTTCACTTGTGAGTGGTAATTACAGATTTTCTATGCTACTCCATAAGAGGGGAAGGGCTACATGTAGAAAAATAATATGTCAGTGCAAAGGCTTTTCTGTGCACCAAAGTTCTCTTTAGTGAGTGGAATATACCTGCAAGCTCCACCTGAAACCTGAAGTCTGTCTAAGAAATGATGCTTCTGTGGGCTGTATAAAATTGGCCCTCATATAAGCATATCAGCATACATACCCCAAGGAGGGGCAGCCGTTGGAGCATTTGACAGGGCCCACTGCTAGGGTTGCCAACCTCAAGGTGGGGTCTGGCGATCTCCTGGAATTACAACTGATCTTCCTACAGAGATCGATTCCCATGGAGAAAATGGCTGCTTTGGAGGGTGGGTTGTATGGCATTATACCCCGCTTGGGTCCTTCCCCTCCCTCACCCCCACCCCACCCCCAAACATCTAGGAATTTCTCTGCCCTATCCACTGCTAAGAATTCTCTGCCCATGTGCCTCCCCTGCCACCTGCTTGTGCGCCATGCTGCCTGCTTGTGAGTGCTCCAACACCCACACTTCCAGCCACATGCACCACCCAGCATCATCAAGAAAGGATGTGCAGGCAGTGAATGCAGGCAGCTGTGAGCTGGAAGGTCTGGCAAGCAGGCAAAGGAAGGGAGGTGTGGTTGAGGGTCTGGTGATGAGCAGAGGAGGACTTGGTGCTCCCAACCCCGCCAGAAGCTGGAACCAGCCCCTTTGTGCAGCACTCTGAACCTTTCCAAGCCTTACCGGAACCCAAAATTCTAAGACATCCAGGTGTGTGTTTTTGATCCAAGGATACATAAGTGGAGTAGATAATGCATTTGCACTTGCACAAGCAGTAGTGCAACAGCTGCCGCAACACATGGTGTTTTAATATAAGTTGCAATGATCTTTATGCAGCTTTGGTAGTGACTGTGACTATCCAAGCCCTGTGCTTTCTGCCCATTTTTGGATTTCAGGATGGCCACAGACCAAAAACACCAGTCTTTCCTTGCTCGGAAATGGCAGGCACCTCCCCATTTTGTTCTAAAGGAAATATCCATTAGCAACAAAATGAAACGCAATTGTGAGCAGTTCTGACTTTATGCAGCAGTAATGATAGCACGATGCATGCAACACGGTGACATACATAACAGCTGTGCCATTATACTATTATTTTAAAAGATAATAAGATGATTTCAGCTGAAGCCTTGTCAGCTTCAAAAAAGGCTCTGTGTTTTTGATTCAAAACAGAGCCCAGAGATGGAAAAAGAGACCCTGGCAGATCAGAGGCATCTTGCTCGACCGGTCACTCAAAATACTGAAAAAATGAACTTCTCAGGTTTATTTGTGGGGTTACAACTAGAGATGGGCACAAACTGGAAAAAAAACGAACCATGTGGTTCATGGTTCATCAAATTTCACGAACCACAAACCACGAACTTTCACAAACCTGCCCCTGGTTCATGAACCGGTTCGTTTGGTTCATGAAAACATCACATCCAGGTCAGAAAATCCTCACTTCCGGGTCAGCAGAAGGTCTGCAGGAAGTCCATCTCCTGTTGCCTAGGAAATTGATTGATTGGCACCAGGCTGTTTGCAGTGATGAACCAAAAAATGAACCAAACGAACCAGCCTAAAAGTTTGCGGCAGTTCATCAGAAAGAATCTGATGAACCGTGGTTCGCGAACCACGAACCGGCCTGGTTCGTGCTTAATTTTGGTTCGTATTTCAGTTCGTGCCCATCTCTAGTTACAACTGCTCTGTAATTGCCTGAGGATTAAAGCATTCTATCGGCATGAACCCCAGTACAGAAAACAGGACATGCAGTGACATCCTAAGCACTGTTACGCCCTTCTAAATCCACTGATGTCAGTGGATTTAGAAGGGTGTAATTCTACTAAGGATGGCACTGATGGTTAAGCTGAGACTGTTAGGGTGACCTAGAAGGTTGGATCGGATTGAGGGGACCTACACTGAAAATTCACTTCATCCATGAATTCAAGACTTAGATAATTTTGGCTCTCTGCATCTATTCCCTTTCATCATTAAAATGACAACTAGGCTTATCAATCCTCTCAATATGGCAGGAGGTCTCCCACTGATTGTCACTGTTTCCCACTGCTGCTCCAAGCAGCAGCAGGAGAAAAATAAAAATAACATGCTTTAGGCCTCTGTGCCAATACATCATTTCTGGGTACAACCTGGAAGTAACAACGGGTAGCTCTGTGAATCACCAGAAACTCTATGATAAAACTAGGGTTGCCAGGTCCCTTTATCCTCTCAGCGGGAGGATAGGGGCCTGGGACTTACCCTCATGTGTGCACATCCGTGCGTGCACACTCTGGCAGCAGCATGATGACATCACTTCCGGAAGTGACGTCACCATGCCAAGTGCGTGGCGACATCACTTCTGTAAGTGACATCATTGCGCCGGCTGCAGGAGTGCTCCCGCACTCCGATTTGGCTGCTTTGGGAACAAATCGGAATGCAGGGATGCTCCCGCAGCCAGAGTGAGGGGTGGGAGCATGTGCACGGTGTGCGCTCCTGAGGTGCGTGCCAGTGGTGGGCATGCTCTGGGAGTTTGCCCCTCCAACCAATCACTCAGTGATTGGCAGATAAGGGGACAAATCCCCAGGAGTTGGTAACTCTAGATAAAACCCAGAAGTGACACATTGATGTTAGTGACATTGCTGATATCACTTATGCCCCCCCATCTCCATGTCCCCTCCTCCCAATCCTCCTGATAGTTGCCAGGATGGACTTCTCAACCCTAATGATAACAGAAGTGACTTACTTTGCAGAGTCCTTTACATGTTAAAACAAGTGTAACCATGATTATGATAAAGAATGCTTGAGGTTACTCAAAATTACAACCTGTGCAAGCAAGGGTCTCAGGGCTACAAGAGAGACCTGTGCAGAAGAGTTGGAATACTATGGGCACCTGAGCAAGTCAAGGTTTTTCTACTTTACAAGGGGAAAAAATCTCCAGCCCATAAGGAGGTGGGAAGGAGGGAGGGAGGAGAATAGGAACTCTCTGCAGTTTGGATTGGCTAGGGGTGCTCTTTGCTCTTTCCTTGCAAGGATTTGATTGGAAGGGAGAGATGATTGGAAGGGAGAGAAGGGGGTTGGACTAGATGGTCTGTATGGCCCCTTCCAACTCTATGATTCTATGTCATTTCCAGGAAATTAATACAGAGAAAAAATGTGCTCATGTTGCATAGCTAGTAAGTGTCAGAATTTGAAGGAAAAAAACACAGATTTTTTTTCAAGGAGGGGGTTTTCTTATTGCAAGCAACTTGGATTTGTGTTACTGTTCCAGATAATCAAGGCAATGATTCAAAACAGCCATTTCTATGTATATTTTCAGCTTGGGTGTTTTGTTTTGCATACCCCTACTCAGGGGTCATTTTGTAGAAAAAGAGCTGGAGGAACTCATTAGCATCACTCATTAGCATATGCCACACCTCTTACCATCACTGGAAGTGTGTCATTAGCATAACCGATTCACATATGCCACACCCCCAGACATCACCTATCCTGGCTGTTTTGGACCCAATCCTGGCCATCCAGGGCCGAAATTGGGCCCAAAATGGCAAAAGGGAGCTGAAAATGGCTGAAAGGGGGCCCAAAATAGTCAGGGTCAGGCCGCTGATGAGCGGGAGAGTGATCCACCACCCGTCAGAGGCCCTATCCAGGCCGAAATGGGCCCAAAATGGCCGAGAGTCAGGTGGGCGGGGCTACCTGACATGTGACCTCTTTGGGGAACTGCCGGAACTGCGTTCCTGTGCATTCCCCCTCGAAATGAGCCCTGCCCCTACTACAGAGTAGCTAGGGCCAGGTGGTTGCAGCTTAGGTTCTTAAAGTTCTGGTTGTCATCCTCTGAAAATTTTGCTGTGGTTGCTTTTAAAAAAAGGAACTACTGATATTATGCTATTACACTTTTTTAAAAATTATATTCCTGGTGGTCATGTTATAATAGTGCTGATTGGCTCAAAGTGAAGAAAAATACGGAGGTATATTTCTGCCAATATCAGCACACAAAGGACAAAGTAGTTTCATGATAATAATTAGATACCAAAGACACACAGAGATACTTAAATAGTAAGTCTCAGTTCAAATGTGTGTGCGTGTTTTTTTTTTAAACTATTTTCATTTAAAATTGGAAGTGATGGTAGATAAGGGGTGGTGAGGGGACTGCTGAAAAAAAAACCACTGTAATTGTGCAAGAAAGCAGCAGTATTGAGCAAAACAGACATATCCAGATACTTTCTGACACATCTGTTTGCTGAACAATTACTGCCTGGCTGCCCATGAGTAGCAAGCAGGATGTGTACCAAAGCAACAGGTGCTTGAGTGTGCCTAGCCTCAATCAGAGTGATGTATTCATTTTAGAAAATCTCAGTTTTTATGCTGCCAACCAAACTTTCATTGTGATATTATCGAAATTATGCTTTCTTCTTATTGGCCTCCCCGTTTTATTTTCCTTTTCCCAGGTTACAGTAAACATGCTTTAGAAATCACAACACCTATGAAAATAAAGGTACATAACCTGTTCAATGAGAAAACAAACCCATTTTTAAGTAGTAGTTGATCGCAAATATTTGGATTTTGCTTTTGGATTTGAAAACCTCTCATAATCCTAAATTAACACTTGGCCAGCACTAGAATCTCCATTTAAAAGAACGTGAGTAGGTAGAATTGTAGAAGACTGTTCCATGCCTGAGACCTTGGCGAGCCATAGGCAATAGACAAGACTGTACTAGATTGACCAATGGTATAAGGCAGCTTCATATGCTCATATGGAAGAATATTGAATGAACTGGAATTTAGCTGAAATGCACAATCAAGCATTCTGATAGCATTTGCAATTTTCCCTGGGATAAACAGCAAGTATCACATCATTTCTTGTATATGCTTTCAAATCATGTCCCAGCCTCCCTTCCCTTGTTAGGTAAGAAAAAAGTGCAACTTGCAACAGCCAATTTGTGGTAATAGCTTCATACAAACAAGCATTTTTTTTTTAGTGATAGCTACAGTTTATCACTCAGAAAACGGTAAGTCTGTTCACACTGTGAATCATTCTCTGGCTAATTGAGATTGGGAGAGCAGCAGGTTTAATGTAGTGTTTTTCAAACTGTGTTCCAGGTAACCTTGTGATTCCTTGGAAGTTTATCAGGATTTCTTTATTGAGAAGATAGTAATGGTTAGAGATGGGCACGAACAGCAATAAAAAACCCCACAAACAACCCAATACCAACTAAAAAACCCCACGAACAGCCCAATCTGCTGTTCGCAAACAAGCTGTTCATGAGGCCCCATTCTAAATGAACAGGGGGTCGTTGCAAGCCTCGTTCATTGCTGTTCATTGCTGTTCATCAAGCCAGACAGTCTGGCACCTGCAATCAATTCCCTTGGCAACTCAGGCAGGGATTGTCTGAACTCTGTCTGGACTCCTGCTGTGGCCCTGGTAACCCCAATCTAAGCCCAATTTAGCTAGATAGGCAGGTCTTCCTTCCAAGTGTGGACTGGGGGCCAAGCTACACATGACGAATGACACTTGAATGGCAAGTGGATTGAGTGGAGGGCAAGTGAACAGGGAGAAATACACTTGCTGTTCAAGTGTCATTCGTCATGTGTAGCTTGGCCCTGGACCTCCAAATTTGTTACAAGAGGAAAAGACCAGGGGGGAGGGGGACTCCCAGCTCTGCCTGTCAGGGACAGAAAGCTGCTGTAAGAGAAACAGGGTGAGTGCATTGGAGCTTGAATTTTCTTTATGTGGTGGGATAGGGATCTACCCCTTCAGGTTCCAGTGCTGCTGCTGGGCTCTGGGGCCAAGCTATTATTTACTATTGGTACCTTTCCTGCTGCCTGCTCAGGTAGGGTTTCTGGGAGTGGTGTGGCAGGGATCTACCCCTTCAAGTTCCAGGGCAGCTGCCAGGCTCTGAGGCCAAGCTATTATTTATTATTGGTACACTTCCTGCTGCCTGCTCAGGTAGGGTTTCTGGGAGTGGTGCAGTAGGGATCTTGATGGCTGGAGGAGAGCTTGCTGGCCCCCACAAACAACAAACAACAAACATGTTTGTGACAGGGTCATGTTAGTCAGTATTCGTTGTTCGTGGATGGCTAGTAATGGTACCTCTTCCAGGGTGGCCTTTACTAAAGATTTTCCCAAGTACTGTGCAACCATAGGGGAACATTGGATATGTATCTGTACTGCAGTCTTGGGTTTTAGTAAGGCCAAACCAGCTTGGCCAGTGCATCTTAGTGAGAGTTCACCCTACAATACTCAGAATTCACACAGGGCAAAGTTTCTGTGGCAGATGCTTAATTGTTCCTTGGTAAACAATTCAATGGGAAAAGTGTTCCCTGAAGGTGGGAAGTTTTCATCCACTTCTCTTTAACAATATTCAAACCCCAGCTGGGCTGGATTGAGTCTGGATTGCCAGCCACAATCAGGCAGCTAGTTTTTCAGTGATCAGTTTGAGTGCTCATGACCCATTCATGGTTGATCAAAGGGTTACTGTCCTCCCTTCTACACAAGCATGGTTGACTTTTGCACATATGTGTTGTCCCAAAGCTTCATGGGGCTCTCTCCCCATTTAGTGCTGTACACTACTTAATTTTGCAGCCAAAACACAGCATTAAATCAATCACTGAGCATATAAATTTCTGGCAAATAAGTGTTGTGGCTTGGATCCTATGGCACTGTTCCCCTCAAGCTTCTCTCCAGCAGCTGCAGAGACTTTCCCCCGATGTGGCAATCGCTTCTCCTGTCACTAGCACTGTGTACTTAAGGGCTCACTGAAGAGCATCAATCTTGTGCATGAGGGGGTGCTAGCAGCACAGGAAGTCGGCACTGCAGCAAAGGAAAGCTTCTACAGCAGTCAGAGAGAAGCATGAAGGGAATGTCATTGGATTCAAGCCTTTTTTTAAAAAAAAATACATCTCATGGTTCCCTTCTGTATTCCATGGCAGTTGTAGTTTTCTCTTCACATCTGTTTTTCCATATCTTAAAAAATAAAGTAAAAATTAAAAAAAAATTATGCAGCACAGAGAGAAACACCAAAAATAGAAAAAGAAATTTTTGAAAGTATGTGCACCCTGATTGTGCTAGTTGAAAAATCTACTGCATGATTATGGTTGCCAGGATGAGCCTGGCAACCAGTGGGATAGCTGGGGGCTGTGGAAAGGGGGCATGCTTGTAATGCTGCCAATGTCACCAATGTCACTATGTCACTTTTGGGTATAACCAGAAGTGACAAAGGTTACCTCTAGGAATTGCTGGAAACTCAATGGTAACCATAGAGTTTCTGGTAATGTATAGAATCATAGATTCATAGAGCTACCCTTTGTCACTTCTGGTTTCTACCACAGCAGGAGGCCTATGCACGATCGCTGTAATGGAAGGCAGCCTGTTTCAACCTTTCTGTGAGCTTTCTAGATCCTACTAGTGAATCAACTGTGTCAAGAGCAAGGACCACTCTGGCTGCTTTCATGCGCTGTAGCAACTAAATGTTAGCAAGCACAGTTAATACACAGTCACAAACCACTTTGCAAATCGTTCAAGCCATTTGCTGCCAAAACAACTATATGTGGGGATCACAGCCATCAAATCGAGTAAATGAATTCACAGTGAAATTCAAAGCATCCCTTCTTCTCTCTCCTTCCTCTCTCCCCCTCCCTCTCTCTTTCTCAGAAAAAAGAATCTTTAACCCTATTATTTTCAGTTACTGTAACTAAATACTCTGAGACTAGGATACTTAAAATGATGCCTGTTCCCATGTATGCCTGCCCTTCTATTAAGATTTTCTTCAGAGGTCCTTCTCAATGTGCCTCCATTTCAGAAGGAACCAGAAACAAGGCCTTTTTAGGGATGGCATCTCACCTCTTGAACTCTCTGCCCTCAATCTGGAACTTAGCCTATTTAAATTCTAGGCATCAGGTGGAAACATTTCCTTTCCCTTGCTCAATGTGTGCAGTACCCCCATCCCCATCTCTTGGGTTTGGCTCATTTCCTATTATCATTACTGAGCTAGTTTCATTATCTTCTATTGCAGTTTTAAGCAGGGTTTTTAAAATTAACAGTTGGTTCCATGGCTTCTCTATTATTCTGTCCCCCCTTCCCTGAGTGAGAAACTACTGATGGTAAGCTTAACGATCTTCTCCTAACTTCTCCCTTCCCACATCAGCCACTTATGGCATGCAGAAAAACTTGCAGGGGGCTCAAGGATTACTGTTGCCAACTCTGAGCTGAGAAACTCCTGGAGATTTTTGTGGTGGAGCTTGAGGAGGGCAGGGGAAGGACAAAGCAGGCATTTCTACAGGGGAATTGATCTCTGTTGCTTTGTGATCAGTTGTAATTCTGGGAGATTTCCAGGTCTCTCCTGGAGTTGGCAATGGCAACCCTTCTGAGGATCCTTGGGCAAAAAACCCATGTGGCACAAACAGCTACAGTGAGGACGGAGAAGTTGGTGAAATTCCTCCTCTTCCCTTTCCTCCCAGGGGAGCTTCCAGTGGGACAAGAAGCTGCATGAGGTCCCCTCGCCACAGCTTCTGCAACTGCATCTTAAACACTCTCTTTTTGTATATAGGAAGCCATGTTTGCTTCCAAATCTGGTGTTTTGTTTTGGTCTGAATCAGAATGTAATTTTTGTATTGCATCTATTTTTTTTGTATTGCATCTTGTATTGCATTTTGTATTGCGTCTTAGTGCTTCCTCAAATAATATGCTGTTAATAATTCAGCCTGTAATCATTGCATTTATTCTGGCCCACTGAGTCAGTCCTCCACCTCTGTCTAGATGCTTCTAACAAAAACAGAAAATTTCTTAACAAGATTGTATAGCAAATGTTGCAAAATACTTGTTATGGAATGACAACATAAAGTTCTTGGAAATGTTATTAAAATCCCCCCTCCTCTTCTTGTTTCTCTGCCAAGGCACCTTTCCAAGGCACTGTAGAAAGCTACCAGTAGAATTATGTAAATCATTTTCCCCTTCTAAATGCCTAATAGCTATTTGATGTGATTCTAATAGTTACGTTCCCCCTGTTCAGACATTCAGTACATTAAAATTTCTATTTTATGATTTCTTCATTAATGGCATTATAATAACTCAAACACCTCAGCGGCTGCTCTAAACAAGGATGAGGGATTTTTTTTTGGTTTTTTTTAACAAAGCTGAAGACTAAATAATTCATAAATATTTATAATTAATAAATTAGAAACTAGAAAGATCAATTATTGTGTACACCATACAAAAAGGACATCCCATTAAGCCATCACAAGCACCATGCTGGAATATTAAACAGGAGGCGAAAGAAAGGTAGACGGAGGAAATGGAACTCAAGATGTAGAGAGCAGATCCTGTGTGGCTTGGAAACTATTTAGACAGTGTCCATTGTGGTCTTCTCCTGTAAACTTCCCAGGAGGGTGCCAAATCTGTGCAATTCTCACCCCCCCACACACACACACCTATTTTTTGCTGCAGCATCTAGTTAATCATTTCTCTTTGAATTAGCACTGAGCCAAAAGTTCACACCTGACTTTTTTCTGTCTTAGAGCAGGAACAAGTTAAGGGGGTGGGAATGTTTCATAGAAACCCCTCCCAATCACTCCAATATTTATTTTGCCCTTTCCATTGCCCTTTTGGTCCTAGTGGTAGAAATTGGGCTCTCTGCTGCTGCTGGATTCTCACCTTTTCCCTGCGTTGTTTAACCAATATAAACCAGAGTGGATGGCCTCACATTGCATGTGTACTATTCTTAGGGTTACCAATCAGGTGGGGCCTGGAGATCTCTTGAAAGTAACAACTGATGTCCAGACTATGAGGATCAGTTCCTATGTAGAAAATATAGAAAATGGCAGTTTTCAAGGATGGACTCTATCGTATCACATCCCTGCTGAGCTTCCTCTGTTCCTTAAACCCCAGCCTCCCCAGCCTCCACCCCCAAATCTCGAGGAATTTCCCAACCTTGACTAGTCACCCAAAATATTCACTTTCAGCCCTCACAATTGTTGAGAGCTTCTTGCCTAGTCCTTATTATTATTGTCAGAATTTATACTGTAAATAAAACATGAAAACCAGAAAACAATATCAAAACCTTAATGATAAAAGTAATGAAAAATACCCTCCCCCCAAAAAATAATCCACAGAACACTAGAAATGCAGAAGAAATCAGCCTGAGGGTCCTCCCAAAATCCATGATGTTCTGGATAGGAAGGAGCAAGAGTCCAGCAGTACCTATAAGACTAACAAAATTTGTGGTAGGGTATGAGCATTCTGGAGTCATAGCTATAGACAGACTAACACGGCTACCCATCTTGATCTATTTGGGTAGAATGTTAGAAAGGAGTATACCAAATGGGTTTCCCTATGTAGAGATTGTATCCACTGGAGCATGTGTATGGATGAAAGGATTTCCCCTTGTGTGAAACATGACTTTCTTACCTCCCCACCTCTCCTGCTGCAGCCAAAAATTCTCTCCATAGCAGAGCAAACAAAAAAAAGTTGCACTTCATAGGTAGAAATTCTTCCATTCACAGGA
Source organism: Eublepharis macularius (assembly GCF_028583425.1). Classification (NCBI taxonomy): domain Eukaryota; kingdom Metazoa; phylum Chordata; class Lepidosauria; order Squamata; family Eublepharidae; genus Eublepharis; species Eublepharis macularius. The sequence continues at coordinate 41,525,062 of NC_072791.1, forward strand.
ACACTCCAATAGATCCAAAGGCCTCCACAATAGCAGAGGTCCAAGACCTGGCAGCAAAATGAGCTCTTGCCCCCAGATAATTTGGTGTCTTCCAAAAGATAAAAAGACAAAACCTTAGAATTTAAAACACTCATTACAGAGAGGCCCAATGTTCACAAACAATATGATCAGAATACAATAGGGATGTCATTCTCCCAGTGGGGGCGAGGGATCCCCCGCTACCACCCTTGGCCCCCCTTCCACTCACTTGGCCGGCAGGGGCAGGGGAAGGTGGGAGAACAAGCCTCCCAGGCAAGCTCCAGGGGCAGCACTACAACATTACCTCCGGGAGTGACATCATTGAGAGTGGGGGCCCAAATCAGCTCACTGAGAAGTGCGATAGTGCTCCTGGAAGTGACATCATCATGCAGGCACAGGTGCACAGGCACGAGGAGCACCCAGGGAACAATGAAAGGTAAATGCCAGGTCCCCCGTCTCCCGAGATTAAGGGGACATGGCATCCCTGGAATACAATTGTCTGAAAAATAGGATTGTATACCATCTCTCCACTCTAGTAAGAGCAAAGCCTCCTTTTAACCCAAGGTGCAAAGGAAGAGGTAATTCTGTTACTACAGCAGAATAGTACATGCAGTCCACTATGAGGAGGACTCAAAGATTTTTTTATTTAAATCACCATCTTAAAATGTTACCTTTCTCAGTCTTTTTTTTCTTTTTTGCACATATGCAGTATGTAGCATTCCTCAGACACTTGCTGTGTTCTTCTGGCTGAATCTGTCATTCACATCTCCTTGCATTCATTTGTGATTTACAGAATGATCCACTGGTTGTTGTGGGTTTTCCGGGCTGTATTGCCGTGGTCTTGGCATTGTAGTTCCTGACGTTTCGCCAGCAGCTGTGGCTGGCATCTTCAGAGGTGTAGCACCAAAAGACAGAGATCTCTCAGGCGAAACGTCAGGAACTACAATGCCAAGACCACGGCAATACAGCCCGGAAAACCCACAACAACCATCGTTCTCCGGCCGTGAAAGCCTTCGACAATAGAATGATCCACTGTTCGACCTTATGCAGACTGTGAGCAAGCTTGTCTCTTCCAAAACAGCCTGACCATATGAGACATGATGAACCCATTGCTTTTGATGTCCAGGCAGGAAAAAGAGCATCAATGCCACTGCCTGAGGCAAGAAAACTGACAGTACAATCCTAAACAGAGTTACTCCAGTTTACTCCCATTGATTTCAGTGGGCTTAGATTGGAGTAACTCTGTGTAGGATTGTACTGTTAAGAGTTGTTATATGGAATGTTGGCAAAGAAGGTAGGAATATCGTACATTTTCATATGCAACTTCCTACCCCCACCCCCACTGTCAATTGGCAAGGGAAAGAACTATAGATGTTCAAGAAACTAAATGAACAATGGTGAGTACACAGGCAGAAGCCATTCTTTATATCTACTAAAATACTTATTTATTAATTTATTTAAATCCTACTTTTTAGCATGAAGAGCTCAAAAAGCAGATTGCTGTAGCGTCAAATATAGAATTACATAATTCAAAGTTTAAAAATTTAAATAAAATAAAAGTCAATAACTGAAAACCCAGAAACCAGAAGAATAAAACAAAGTTCCACATAGATAAAACCCAGCCATATTCTCCAAAAACCAGCATCCATCCTCCTCATAAATCCACACACAAGCAAAATCCCAAATCAGCAAAGTAATCTAACATCCAATATGTCACCCCCAATTGATTTAAACAGAAGCGGAATTTAAAAAGAATAGTTTTTACTATATTCCTAAAAGGAAGGAGGCGTAATGACTGTGACACATTCCAGTGGAGGAGAGAGTTCCAGAGCCCCGTGATGAACCAAAGCAATATCAACCTCACCTGGGGCCAGATCAATGGAATTCATTTTAGAACCTGGCCAGAAACTGTACGTCAAGATTTTATTTGCAGAGAACTTGCTCTACAGATGACTCCTGCCTCTGCCCGAACACAAGCGATGTCCAGATAATCTGATTTCTCATTTATACTCTGCAGATCAAAGCTTGTCTGAAGACTATTAATTGTGGCTGTTTATCTCCTATAATCTTTTATGTTCAGAATTTTATTCAGTGCCTCTTTTAAAAGTGGTTTCCTGGGGGGTTTGCATTTCAGCGTTTGCATCCAGTGCTTTCAAACAGGGCTTCTAACAAAGGAGGCTGAGAGGGAGCAGACGAGAACCCCTGTCGTTTGAATTTCCTGAAAAAGGATATACAAGCTCCATATCAGCAAGGAGGGTAATGTGCCACAGTATAGTTCTGCTATGGAAATCCACAGGTAAGCATCCCATTTCAACCCTAAAACACTGAATGACCGAATCAAACCAGTTATGAAGGTAGAAAGCCAGCAGGGAAGTAGGGGCTATCCAGTGTTCTCCAGGGAGTGTCACATATATGATGATCTGTCCACTAAGCAGATGCTCAATGCACAGGGCTCCCAGATGTTAGGAAACAGATTTGTTCCTTTGAGGCTAGGTTTGCTGACCTGGAGAAGCTGAGGGAGAGAGATGTCTGTAGATGAGACCTTTGAGGACCTACTAGAAAACTCCTGCTCCCGTGCAGACAGCTCTCTTGCTCTTGTGGAGATGGAGAACCTTGAGGTTGGATGGTGTCAGGTGGAGGAGGAGGGACATGATCCTTTAGGAGGGACCTCTTCCTCAGATGATGGACCAATATCCCCTTGTACTGATAATACTCGCTGGGGTTGTGGGGAGGTAGGCTTTGGAGGGATTGGGTTCTTAGGAATATAGAAAGCAGGGTCTATGGCACATATTTTGACAGCATGGTGACTTGCCTGCCTGGTGTGAAGACTGTGGACATTGCACACTATCTGAATAGGTTGAAAAAGGGAGCTGAGGAAGAGTCAGTGGTCATGATCTGACAGCTACTGGGAAGATGCTAACATTGGAACATCCATAGGGGCTGCACAATTATTTGTGGATTTCAGAGGAGTTAGCCATGTTAGTCTGTAGTTGCAAAATAGTAAAAAGTCCCGTAGCACCTTTAAGACTAGAGATGGGCATGAACCACAAAAAAAATGAACCATGAGGTTCGTGGTTCGAGGGTTTTCACGAACCAGGAACCACAAACTGGCACGAACTGGGGAAAGTTTACAAACCAGTTTGTGGTTCATGGGGTTTAAATGCCCCTTTCCGGCCACTTAGAAGCAGCAGGGAAAGGGGCATTTCACAATTTAAAGGGCCCTTTCCTGCCTTGCAAGGAGCAGGTCCCTTTAAACTATCAGCTGGCAGGCAGCAGGAGGGATCCCCCCTCGCTGCCTGCCAGCTGATAGTTTAAAGGGACCTGCCGCTTGCAAGTGGCCCTTTAAACTGCCCAAACCCCAGCCCCACCCCACCCAGCCCCAGCTACACACTTACCTTTCCTAGCTGCCCTGCGGGCCCATGGCGTCCTCCCCCTCCTCCTGCGAGGGGCAGGAAGGCGATTTTTGGCCTCTTTCGCTACCGCGTGGGTCCGCATGATGGTGGAGGATGCCAAAAACAGCCTTCCCGCCCCTCAAATGGCCACCACCATGGCAATTTAAGGGGTGGGAAGGCCATTTTCAGCCTCCTCTGTTGCCCTGTGGGCCCTTGCGGGAGGAGGGGGAGGATGCCGCGGGCCTGCAGAGCAGCTGGGCAAGGTAAGTGTGGGGCTGGGAGTTGGGGTTTGGGCAGTTTAAAGGGCCCTGCCACTTGCAAGCAGCATTGCTAGCAACATCATTACATCACTGGCAAACATGCCCATCAGCCAGTAAGCCCCCCGCCATTTCCCCCTTCTCCCACTGGAAAGGTGAGTGATGATGGAAAGTGGCAGCTGGGGGCAGAGATTTCCCACCCCCACTGGGGAAACTGCAGTCCTAGTATAATACCACAGAGCACGCCTTCCAAAGCAGCCATTTTATCCTGGGGAACTGATTTCTGTAATTGTCCTCCAGCTTCAAATTTGTCCTTCCTTTCCCCAGATGTGATTTCACTCATTAAAAAAGTGAAAATCTAAAGCATCTTAAATATTGCACAAACTGAGGGGATTATATCTAGCGTACTAAAAATACACATTGTTTCCAATTGGATCAAAATTTGGATTTTCAGTTCAATTTTGTTCAAGTTCACAGAATGACAAAGTTTGATAAGAAAGAGGACTGAGACTAAATTTTGAAAGTTGTCTAGTTCCCTTAGAATATCCTCATTTCAATTTCATATCTCTTTTATGAGAGTGGAAGCCAAGAGTCTTTGTTTCTGAACCTGTCTCTTTTGGCAGACTGAATTTTTCACATTACAATTTCTTCCTGCTATATTTGCTGTCAGTTGTGTGCCAGTGACATACATCATTGAAACAGTACGAAGTAGCAAAGCAAAGAAGAGGACCTTCAGTGCAACATGGAAGATGAGGCTGATGGAGACCAATGGTGATGACAACATAGAAAAAAAGAGAAAAAAAGACAAAAGAAATGAAAATGGCCATCAAGGAAGTTCAGCCCTGATCAGGAAACAGGTTTTGCTGGCTATCTGTTTCTCAAGAACACAGAATTGATTTCTGAGATAAGTGCCAACAGCGAAATAAGAGGCAAACTGCATGTTATATAGAAGATCTGTGACAGGTTCTCCCAGCATTTTAAATTGTAACTGAAAAACAGCTGGAGGGAGGGCTACTAATTTAATCATGTAAGTTGGACTGTCAGAGAAAGTAAACATTTTCTTTCTACCATTTTCCCAACGTAAGTCACATTCCCCACCTCAGAAGCTATTTAACTTTATATGTTCCCTATGGGGAGAGAAATAGAAGCAAAGAGGGATTTAGTCCGGGCAAAGCGTTCCCCTATTCTAGTATCAAATGAGCAGCTTCCTCCTATGGCTGCATTCAAATGTAAAGTAAAATGCTGGGAGATCCTAGCTTGGATTTTGTAGCTCAGCACAGGTAAAGAGACAATATAAGGCAGGACACTGTCCCTTTTACGGCCCCTGTTCTCCTTTGCCCGCCATCTTTCTTGTTTTCTTCTGATTCCCTTGCGGCATCCAACAGCATAATCTACCAAAGAACAGAAATATGGTCTCCCTAATGAGACACATTTCGAAACATCAACAATGAAATAACTTGCAAAACAGCTATTAAAACACAACAAAGGTTTTAAACAAAATGTATTGTTTTGTTCTAAATAATTTTGCTTTTCAGAATTCAACTACCTTTACAAAAATAACATTCTTATTTTAATTACTGTTAAATAATAATAATAATATTCTTATTTTAAGTCCTGGAGTTGAGCTGTATTTGGTCTTCATTGTCCTTCCCCGGGGATTTTTGCCCCCAAGTCTTTTGATCTGTTCTGTTTAATACCAATAAACAGCCTAAATCAGAATTAATAGGAAGACTGAGACCAAGGAAGGAATAAGACAACTCTGATGAGTTCAGTTGCTCTGGCAGAGGGCAAACCTATTTGCTACTGATGCTTGTAACAAACTTGCTAAGTGTGGGTGATTATTATTGGCAAAAGCCCTGCAGGTAGAAGCAGGGCATTAGCTCATTAGTGACCTGTTTAACCTTCAGAAATCTCCCATCCACAACAACAGAAAATCTATATGAACTGCTGAGTGTACAGAACACAACGTAAAATGTAGGCTCTGACACAAACACCAAGGCCGTGGCTCTCCCTCCCTGCAGCCGCAACCTACTCCAAAAAATAAACCTCTAAAAGTGTTGTAAGACATTCATAATACAACTTTAAATGTACAGCACAGAGAAGTTTGCAGTTTTAGAGATCCCAAGGCAGTCTGTACTTGCTGTACATAGGAATTTACTATCTCTATACAATCGATAGGAACACACATTCAAACATTAATCAAATCTAAAACAAATTCATCATTCTTTAATATTTTTGTGAGATAAGTAATCTGATCACTGAAAATAATGACAGTAATCTTACTGTCTGCCTTTCAGACTTGCATGAGGTAAGGGAAATAGGGGGGGGCGATGAGGGGAGAGGGTGATTCAGCAGATAATCCAACCAAGAGGGGTGTCTTCCATCCAGAACACTTAAGAAATGCACCCCAAAAAGAGGACTATCCTTCCTATACATATTTCCACTCCACTCTGGGGGCTTTTTTGATTCTATACTATATAAGCAGAGTGGGTCCTTTTTGCTCATTATTGTTTTCTGCTCTGATTCTGCATCTACTTGCCTATCTGCCAGGGCAAATGGGTAGCGTTCCTGTAGAGAAGAAAGGCAAATGATCTCTTCAGGGCAGAGCTGGGAGCACGCGGAGCATGCAGGTGCAGTTCTGATTTCTGCACTACCACCTCCCACATCTGGCACAAGTGCTTAAAGTACCCCACCCCCACCCCACAACATATCTTGAATATGAGAAGAGATGGGCACGAACAGCAATACGAACTAAAAAAACCCACAAACAGTCCAATCAGCTGTTCACGAACAAGCTGTTCGTGAGGCCCCATTCTAAACGAACAGATGGTCGTTGCAAGCCTCATTCATTGCAGTTCATCAAGCCAGACAATCTGGCACCTACAATCAATTCCCTTGGCAACCAGAGGCAGGGATTGTCTGAACTCTGTCTGGACTCCTGCTGTTGCCCTGGAAACCCCAATCTAAGCCCAATTTAGCTTGATAGGCAGGTCTTCCTTTCAAGTGTGGAGCTCCACATTTGTTACAAGGAAGCAAAAAGCAGGGGGGGGAGGGCTCCCAGCTCTGGTTTTGCAGACACTGGAGAGGGAGAGACAGTTGCTGTTGGCATTTTGAGAGAGAGACAGGGAGAGTGCATTGGAGCTTGAATTAGTTCCAGGGCTGCTGCCAGGCTCTGGGCCAAGCTATTATTTATTACTGGTACCTTTCCTGCTGCCTACTCAGGTAAGGTTTCTGGGAGTGGTGTGGTAGGGATCTACCCTTTCAGGTTCCAGGGCTGCTGCCAGGCTCTGGGGCCAAGCTATTATTTATTATTGGTACCTTTCCTGGTGCCTACTCAGGTCAGGTTTCTGGGAGTGGTGTGGTAGGGACCTTGATGGCTGGAGGAGAGCCCGCTGGCCCCCATGAACAACGAACATGTTCGTGAACAGGTCATGTTCGCCAATGTTCGTTGTTCGTGGATGGCAACAAACAACGAACACCATGTTTGGGGGGTTTTCTGTTCATGCCCATGTCTAAACCTGACCGGGACAGAAATGTTTCAAAGACCAGAATAAATTTTGGGAAGTAGTAGGATTTAGTTCTACTTGCCTAGGCAACCCGATTTTATTTTACAGTAGAGACTCCTGCCTTTTTTCTACTGAGGCAGCTGGTCAGGGATTTGAATTAGGGAAACAAGTATGACTTCTTTGATATGAAGTCAGTCATTCCACTTCCCAATATTTTAAAGAAACATGTAAAATTTCTGTATGGTAATCTTTATGCCTGATGAGAGGTGCATGTATTTTGAACTCAGATATCCCCTGGTGAGTGATGCTAACACACAGTGAGGATCACCCTGATCTTTATGTGCATTCCAAAGCAGTGGTGCAAGGCAGAGGAAAGCAGAGCCCAGTTCCAATTCTACCCCTTACTGAAGACAACCAGAACTGCAGCCCAGGCATACCAACAGCGGCCATCAAAGATAAGCTGAACTCATTTTGGCTACAGATCCAAACTCTGGATTTTTTTTAAAAAAATCAATTTCAATGTGATTTAAAACACAAGTTATAAAAAGAGATGTGCAATTCTGGGGCAGAAACCAGGAATAATAGCCAGAGATATAGTGAAGCCCTCTGAGCAGGAACCACTCCTCCACCCAAATTTGAATGGAGCCAAAGGATATATCTAAATGTGCTACTCAAACATGAAATCAGTGACTATTATCTTCTCCTGAGTCATACTAATGTCTTTTCATCTATGTCACTGATCTCAAAAGATTCTCCCCTAGTGCTTCCTTAGTAGTCATTGGTCCGTCCATGATCTCTCTACTCTGTTGTGTCCACCTAATGTGGCTGCCAAGTCTTCAAGGAATCCTTTCACATTATGACTGTTTCCCTTAAATGGATGTCTCCATTCAAAACTTTCCATATAAGAGAAGAAAGTTAGAGGACTATTCCAGTCAGTTGGATCTGGGGATGCAACAGCATTCAAAAGTTCCAGTCGGTCCCAGCAACCACAACAATGCACAGAGTCCAACATATCTTCAAAGCCTTTGAATGAAAGTCCCACAATTCCACAGCTGGTTGTTTCCTCTTAAGTAAAGCAATATGTAAGCCAAGCCTTTAAACCCTAGCATGGCTGGGTTTATATTTATATATAATATAAAATATATGTATAATTTAACCAAAGAAAATTTGCAGAAGCACCAAAATCAGAATGAGCCACTGATGTGCATTTACCAGCCATCAATCAGTGCCACAGGCTCCCTTCTAGACCTGTTCCTCCTCACTGATTGCATTAGATTGGTCCTATTAAATCTTTATTCCTGGTTTTCAAGAGGTCATGTAGAACTCCATAACTCACACAGATGCTTCCAGATTTATACCATGATATGAATGAGGTTCCAAAGTCTGCCCCCTTCTCCCGCTCCCTATTTCAATCTAGAATGGTGTATTTGGAGAAAGAAGTAATAGTGAGGGGAGTCTTGAAGAGATTTCCATCCTCCTGTTTGTGTCCTCACCTTGCTTGGAAGGAAAAAAAATGATCAAGAGGTAATTCCACCATCGTGTTCAGGCACGAGATGCAGAGAGGAAAACACAGTGTACCTGGGCTAATGGAAAAAGAAAATGAATGTGAAAATAAAACACAATGCTGCTTTTGTCTCTTAGCCTCTCCCTCCAAACGATCTAAAATGAAAAGAAGCAGGAAAAAGTATACACATACGCACATGCGCGCACACAGTGTGTGCATGTGCATCTGAGTGTAGTGATATATAAGATATTCTTAAGTTCATCAGTTTGATTCAGACACACAAGCTGCTTTGAATGTGTTCTTTTAAGGCACAGAATGAATTGTTTATTTTATTATCTCTCCTCTCCCCAGAAATATTCCTTCACTATCTTTGTTTCCTTTGTGACCTGGATTGATTTTTTCTTAACAAAAGCACATGGCGTAGAAACATCAGTTTGAGGTAGGGAGGGGAGACTCAGTTTGCATAAAAGAATGGGATAATTTGTGCTGAACAGAGGAGGATTCTTGTTGCCTTTCTTACTGAAACTCAAGACAGATCACACAGTTCAGGTCAATATGATTAATAGTCAGGGCATTCATCAACAATACAATAGGGTAAGGATTGCAGAGATTTGAAAACAAGCACAATTCTACACAGAGCTGAACACAATCCTGAAATGAAACAAGCAAATTGACTTGACATATTACATGATACGGAACTATCTAGTAGGAGCATGCTCACAGCAATAGACAGTACACAGCGGTATCATCTACAATCTCAGCAAGGAGGGTATATGCAAATAACATAAATAAAATAACAACAATTTATGTCTGACAGGGTGTTGAGATGTCATTGGCAAGGTCATGTGTGTTTTTACAATCTATAGGATGACATGGCAACATGAGCAAATAAGCCTGAGGACACTGAGGGCAAAAGAGAGAGAGAGAGAGAGAGAGAGAGAGAGAGAGAGATGGAAAACAACACTGAGAAATTTGAAAGGACATCAGTGTGTCCACAACCATTAAAAACTAGCAATGCTTTTTAATGTTCACAAACATGAAATGGAGGTTAATAGATTTGGCTCATCTTGTAATTGGCAGAATTTATGAAATGCTTATGTGTGTATAATGACCACAATTAGATGCAGATTGCACCCAATTCCTGGCCAACCATGAAACAGTCTGGGAAAGCCTGGATTCATCAGCCTCAGCCTAGCCTCCACCTGGGTTGCTTTGAGGATAAAATGCAGGGGGAACCCCATAAATGCTACTTGGAGGAAGGGCAGGATAAAAATGTGAATCCTCCCAATCACCGTCACAACACTTTCCTGGGTCATCAGCAGCTCCTCACCATCTTCCTCCTCCCATCTTATCTGAGAAAGGGGTTTCCCCAGTCAGGAAGGGAGCGGAATTTCCAGGCCTTCTTGGAACAAACCATTTGCACAGCATGAGCCAGACAAAAAACAGTGAGATGGGAAAGCAGCACGCGGGTCAGATGCTGGAGACATCGCTAATGAAATCCCAGCAGTTTGTTATGAAAATCGAATACAATCTGGTCACCATGGATATTTAATGTAACATTTCACTGGTTGCGGGAAAGGCAATTAGGCTGCTGAAAATTGTCCTCGCATCCCCCATAATTCATTACTTGACCACTGCCAGAAATGCAGTATGTGACAGGACTGATAATTAATCCTGTATGCAATCAGTGTAATAGGAATAGCAATGAAGAAAGGGAAGGAGAGGAGAGGGGCAGTAAGTTAAAACCAGGGGGCTGCTGTTGCCTTGTCGCCAGTGATGTCTTTGTGACTCCAAAGCCATTTGACACATGTCAGAAATCAGTTTTTGGATTTCTCTCTTTTGAAAACACAGAATTGCTATTGACACATTTGCATACCCCTTCCAAATTTGGCATGAGCTGATGCTTTTTTGGATAGATCCCAGGACTGATTTGCATGGAGTTGCCTGGGTGCAATGATCCTGAAATCACAGAGACTGGCAGAAATGAAAAAGTCCTCCCATGGGAACTTCATTTGGAGGAAAGCTCAATTGTTGATTTAAACTGGCAATATACACTGTCAGAAAGAAACAATATGGGCTTCTGAATGGATGAGAGATTTCTGACAAGGGAGTCTCTCTGTTTGCATCTATATCCCAGTAGGCCCTGGCATAATCTAAGATCGTTGCATGAAGCACATTTTTAATCCAATTAATCTGCAAAGATTTTCCCTATGGTTATTTTAAAAGCTAACAGTGCAATCCTTAACAGTCTATACCTTTCTAAGCCCATTGTCTTCAGTGAAATCAGAAGGGTGTAACTCCATGTAGGAATGCACTATAATCATGCTTTCTGATAGAATCATCTCCCCCCTCCCAACATTTGTCTTCATTTTAATGTACAGCTTGAGTTTCTGCATTATTTGACAGTGCTTGATACTTTATGAATAGCAGTTGTCCTAAATAATAATATAATAATAATAACTAGGGATGCCAGACCCCAGACCCCACACCCTGCCCCTGCTTACCTGGCCAGCGAGGGGGAGCGCACTTTCCGTGTGCACTCCCCTGTGGCGCTGCGTGCTCCTGTGTGCTGCAGCCACCTGGATTGGGCCCGTTTTGGCTCAGATCAGGCCCAGATTGGGGACGCTGTGGAGCACAGCACTCCTGCCCTCCACAGCGGCCCAAAATGCACCCATTTCGGCCCAGATCAGGCTCGTTTCAGGCCTGTTTGGGCATGGATCGGGCCCCTTTTGGGCCACTGCAGAGCACAGGAGCGCCACAGCAGCTCAAAATGGGCCCAATCCATGCCAAAATGGGCCCAAAATGAGCCCGATCTGGGCCAAAAAGGGCACATTTTGGGCTGCTGTGGAGGGCAGGAGCACTTCCATGCTCCTCAGTGTCCCTAATCTGGGCCCCTGCAGAGCATGGGCGCACTACCAGGGGCCGCATGATGACATCACTTCCTGGAAGCTTTGTGCACATGCACCCCTCCACCCCTGCAGGTAAGTGCCAGGCCCCAATCCCCCACCAGGAGGTTGAGGGGGCCTGGCAACCTTAATAATAACGTTCGATTTATATACCACTCTTCAGGATGACTTAACATCCACTCAGAGCAGTTTACAAAGTATGTTATTATTTTCCCCACAACAAAACACCCTGTGAGGTGGGTGGGGCTGAGAGAGCTCCTAGAAGCTGTGACTGACTCAAGGTCACCCAGCTGGCTTCAAGTGGAGGAGTGGGGAATCAAACCCAGTTCTCCAGATTAGAGTCCTGTGCTCTTAACCACTACACCAAACTGGCTGTCCAACAAAGAGAAAGTTTCACTGCCCCTTAAATTCTATTCTAACAGAATGATATGAATATTTCCTTTTGATCCCATATGGTAAAATATTTTCCTAGGAAAAAAAACCCTAAATAATCTAAGCATGCATACAGGCAAGGATTCATTTGGGCCAGCATTCATTAGGGCTCAATTGTAGTAAACTTTGAGGATATAATCTAGCCAAAGAAATACTTTTAGCCTTGACCTGGATATCTCACCTCTGTTAGTCTCTTGCCTTGAAATCCCCTGCAGGGGTCACAATAACTCAGCTATGACATGACAGCATTTTCCATCATCACCAAATACTTCTAAGACCCACCAATTTTGAAATTTAAGCATGGTGCTATTGAGAGTCATGGGACTTAAAAAGTGTTTTTAATGTTGGCGGGATTTTCTTTTTCCTGGTATCAGGGGTCATGTGAACCACTGAACATGATAAGCAACAAAGTGGGTTCAGCTATGCACAGAGCATCTTTTCTCAAGCACTGAGCAACCACAGCCCATTGCCCATGCATCTGGTGTTAAGAGAAAGTCTACTTATTTGTTTATCTATTTATCCTTTGTTTGAAATATTTATACCCTGCCTCTCAGCTGAGTTAGCTACTAAGGCAGATTCCAATTCCCATTATTAAAACAATAAAACATGTATGAAATAGTAATTGTTAAAAGGTTAGCTTTACAACAATAAGAAATAGGATAAAAACACTTAAAGGGCTAATAACTGAAAAAGACAATGGTATGGATCCTGCCATGTACAAGCAGAAATATAAACAGACTTAGTGCAGTTACACTTACACAGGATCTTGTGCAACACCTAGTGCTTTCCTCTCTGTACATTCAGAGAACCCAGAAATTGGTTGTACAACATCTTTAGCAAGGGAAAACGCAAGTGGGGATACAATAAGTTTGACTTGGTACAAGCAGCTACCATGGTCTTTTCCTAGCATTGCCATTAGCACAAGAGCTCTAGTATAAGGGGGGGGAAATGTACTGGATACAACAAAACGTTAAAAATAAATACAGAAGGCAGAATTGACTGAAGGAGAATGTTTTTTCAACAAACTGTCGGGGGGGGAGGAGGAGTCAGTGTTTACCTGGTAATTAAAGTTTAGCAAGCTTGATGCTTGACAGGTGGCTCTGTTGAGGGGGTGCACACAACAGAGAAGGTGCTGGACAACAGTCCTTGCACTACTTTTCACTGTCTCCTCGTGTTAAGAAAAAGTGATTGTTTCTCTTTTATCTTTTCTATATGTACATGATGCAAGACACATTTTTTTGTTCTGACACAACCTTAAAAATAAATCAATGAAATCATGTAAACCATATGTTGTACATTCTATTGCTCCATATGCATAATGCTATTTTGTTTACGTACATTCCTTATAATTTGCACCCATTGACAATCTCACTGCTGTTGTATTGTACGAGGATCCAAACGCAACCATGAATAGAGTACATGCCAGAAGTGTAACCTGGATGTGATCAGGCCATGGATTATGGTGGCCAGAACTCACCTTGCAAATATGGACCATAAGTGATGCACCAACTCAAGCTGGTTAAACATGCTACATTATAAGCATAAGAAGAGCCGTGTTGCATCAGACCAGTGGTCTAGCTAGTCTAACATTCTTTCCAGGGTTGACATGTCCTCTGGAGCCCAACCCAGGGATGGGGGTGGGCAGTCGTGGGGAGAGGATGTGTAGAGGGGAACTTCATTCCCAGCATGACAAGGAAGAGCTCCGGAGCTCCTGGGCCCATTCCCCATGCTCCCCCCCCAGGCCAAGTGAGTGGTGGTGGGTGGCAGAGGCTGGGAGCAGGAGATTCCCCCACTCCCACTGGGAGACTAGTAACTCTACTAATAATGAGTGACTCTGGAGGGCCCACAACATTGCCATTGTAGAGACCTGAGCCCCCACCTGAAGATGCAGATTTAAAAGCACTCCCAAGCTGCAATACTGCTCTTTTAGGGGAACAACTCCCCTACCCAAAACAGGCCCTTATCATTTTGTGTATCAAGCACTCCCCCATGACATTTCTACATATCAATCAGTGACATCATTATGCAAGCCTTTGCTAAGAAAAAACATGAGGGCCATGTTGCCCTTATGCCTTTAAAAAGATCTGCCCTGGTCTACAGTAAGATTTTTTTTTCGAGGCTGCTATAGTAATTGGTCTGTCTCTGCTTTGTACATAAATAAGTGAACAGAAGTCCTTTCACAGCTGGACTTTGTGTACACACTTTCTGTGCATGCTTATTTTGGTGTGAAATATTTATTTCAAACAGCTTCAGTGCATTTCTTCTGTGTGAAAAAAATATGAGCAGCTCTGAAAATCAAGACTGGAAACTTCTCTCTAACTCTTCTTCTAACAAGCAGGGGCCCACAAAAATTGCAGGGGAAGGGATTCCAAGGAGTTGTACTAAGCTTCTGCCTCCCCTGTACTGAACAGAGCATTTCCCTTTTGAACTTCCCTTGCAAACACCCTTCCCCTTTGCACTTCCCTCCAAAGGGGAAGGGTCTGGGAAGAGGGAAAGGGGGGTGGGGAGGAAGTTGGCCAAAGGAGAAGTGTATTTGCTGAAGGAAAACTTGGATGGGTGAGATGGCAAAGGGAAAAGCTGTTTGGAAGCTCCTCCTCAAACTCCCAAAGACCCTCCCCATTCCTCTCATCAACCCCAACAAGGAACACATGGCCTTGGCATGGCTAGCTGCTGATGCATCCTGGCTCTCCCAGTCCCGGAGCAGCCTGGACTGGGGAAAGGTGAGGGCCAGTGGCCAGGAAACCCTGAAATAAGTTTTATGGCAGCCTGTCCTCCCCCTGTGCCCACCAAGCTCAGTTCACTGTGCTTGCACAGTGAATTTTTCTAGGTTTGTTTTTTTTTTAAAAAAAAGCCAGCCCCTTATTTCCACTTATATTTTTTTCCACATGCCTGGGGGGGGGGTCCTTCAAGTTTGAAGAAAAATATCCCTCGTGTCAAGGCAGCCCCACTCCTCAACTTTAAATATCTGCACTTGGCTGTTAGTACATACGAAATTAGTGAAGGTTTTTTGCTCCAGGTTCTTATGAATTAGTCTGGCCACTAAAATTCTTTTTAAAAGACAGGAGAATTTGGGTTAAATATTCATCTACAGATGAATGCTGCCCCAATTATGAAACAATATATGTGTTAATCTTTATCATTTAGTCAGGGGTGATCTTAGCCCATGGGCAACAGGAGCAGTTCCCTGACTCTCACAGGTTTTTTTGGGGGGGGGCAATTGCCCATTGCCCTTCCTCCTGAAGGAGGGGGGAGAATAAGAGCAGGTGCCTGCTGTCACTTGCACCTTGTCCTGTCTGAAGTGCAGGCAGCTGATTTCCAGTGGTAGCAATGGCTCCTGCCCACCTTGAAGCGAGTAAGAGCCACTTCTTCTTGGTCTTGGGGTGACAGAGTTTCTGGGGCCCCATTTTAGACTCTTGCCCACGTCCTCAGACTCACTAAGACCACTGCTGCATTTTGGAATAGTATAATCTGAAACACAATCAGGCAGCCATTACTATGACACTAGTTAGATGCTTGCCCATCCTCAGGCTCAGTGCACTCCCTGCCTACTGGTCAAAAGTAGGGAACCAGCAACTCAATGGACTATTCTGGCTGCTGAGGTTGCCAGCACAAGGCTGGTAACTGGTGGGATACTTACCAGAAGTTTGGGCCTCACTGGCAATGTAATGATGTCACCAGCAATGCACTAATGTTACTCTCCCTGCGCCCAGAAGTGACATCAGTGCTTTATCAGGAATGCTTTAGCATTTAGGCAAAACTCATAGAGTGTACGGGTGTATGGGGAGTGGTGCAAGCATGGTGAGACCCTTCCCATTGCCCCCTCCCCATTTACCACTTATTTTTCTCCTGCCACACAGCTGAGTGATGGCAGGAAGTACCTGCTGGTAGTGGGGAATCCCCTGCCACCAGGAAGAGCCTAGCAAGCCTGCTAGCTAGCCACAAGGGGCCCAGTCCTGCACTGTGCAGTACCACAAAAAGACTGGCCTGAAAAACAGGGTTGGGCCCTTTGGGAGGCACTATGCTTCTCCCTCCTCTGCAGACTCGCCGCCACATAGCACCCCATGATTACTTCCTCCCCATGTTTAGCACAGTAGCTAAGAATGCAAGATGAACGTTCACAATTTGCATCTTACCTCTTACCTCAACCATGAACTCACAAGGAGGTTGAATGAACAGACCTGCTGGATCAGACTAGCAGTTCATTTAGGCCAATATTCTGCTTAGCACAGTGGCCAACCAGTTCTCTTGAAGGGCCAACAAACAGCATAGAAGCCAAGGCCCTCCTTTGATGTGAATATAGATATAAATATAGACACTTCCATTATTAGGAGGAGGAGTATTGCAAACACTAGCAAAAATAGTGCCAAATTCTTGATGGCCTTTTCCCATATTCCCGGCTTGCTGTTTTGCTATTCTTTTGTCTCAAAATATTTATTAAAAGCATTCAATGTGGTTGGTATAAGTAGCAATGAAGCCCCATGTTGGTTGGGGGTTTCTTTTATCCTGACATAAATGATGAAGCCACCTAGCTCAGACTTT
Organism: Eublepharis macularius; assembly: GCF_028583425.1. Lineage (NCBI taxonomy): Eukaryota > Metazoa > Chordata > Lepidosauria > Squamata > Eublepharidae > Eublepharis > Eublepharis macularius. The sequence goes on from NC_072791.1 coordinate 41,541,616, forward strand.
AACAGCCCTGGTTTTGAAGAAGCAAAGTGTCCCAAAGACAAATATACAGACCTATTTTATGTTAACAGATTAGATATAATATAGTTGACATAAAATCCATAGTTAATAACAACAAATCAGAGCTCCCCAGTAACATCTCATCTTTCATTAGAATACTTCAAGACTGTTTGCAAACATGCATGAAATAGTCTATACCTGTCCTTTTTGCATAAGGATATGCACAGAAATTTTATATGGGCTATTCTATTCTTTATCATAATATAAATAATAATATTGTACCCTACTTCCTTTACACATAAAGAGAAGATTGCTTTTTTCTGAATGGCCCAGGGAAGGTGGCACCCAGCACAAAGCTGGCTAGGCAGGCAACCTGTTTTTCTCTTCCTCTAACATTTGGGGAAGGACTGGGGCATGAAAGCAGAGAATGGGGGTCATGGGGGCACAACAAGAAGACTTATCCTGCGCATATGTGCAGCGTGCAACCTGGAGCTCTTGCACGTTGAGCCGGGAATGACATCATTCCTGGTGTGATATGGAAGCAATGGATCACATGCAGGGCTGATTTGGTAAAAATCAGCCTCAAACACTAGATTGGGGACCAATTCCTACCAAATCAGCCCCCAAAGGGACTCATCACTTCCACATTGCACTGGGAATGACATCATTCCTGGTGTGATGTAGAAGTGCTCTGGAGCATGCAGGAGATCACTGCAGAGTTCTTAGGCCATTTCTATGCCTCCTCCCCTGCCAGCCAGGTGAAAGGTGGCGGAGGTGGAGGCTGGAAGCAGGAGATTTCCCACCCCCACCAAGGGAGGCTGGCTAGCACCAAATATACCTACTGCCAACAGTGAGAAAAAATGGCAGCCTGCAAGCCAAAGTGGCAGCAGTATCTCCCTTTTCATTCCCAGGTAGAAGGTCTTCATACCTCCCCCCTTCACCTTTTCTTGTTTGCTTTATGTCAAATGGACTTGCCACATCTTTGTACAAAGTGCAGATGCCTGGTGGATGCCAATGTGGAAGCAAGGCTGGGTAGTCTGGAACCAAGTATTTCTCCAAATCCCTCACACAGCTCTGCCTCTTGCAACTCCTTATGACAGGAACTGCCACCCACAACACTTACATGATGGCACCTCTTTCACTGTCTTCAGATGCCTCCTTACAAACCATCTTTTCCATGAAGACTTTAGGTACCACAAACATCCTCCCTTATTGAAACTAAGCCTCAGCACATATAATGTGAATTAAGACATATTCTTTCCATTTATCCCCACCTTCTCCTCCCTCTTCTCCCTTCCTTGTCTTCTTTATGTTAAATTTTACACTGTAAGCCAGTCAGGTCAAGGCCTGGTCTTCTCATATTCAGTGAAATGTTACAGAGCTATATACGTGAATGAATGAATGATTCTTAAATTTTGAATCATACCTATTCCATATCTAAGATTAGAACATCTGAATGTTAGAATGCCAAAGGACACCTTGTAATTATCTCTGAGAAAAATGATTCCATCAAAATAAGCTCCCTGTACACATTGGGAAATAGGCCTCATGGAGGGTTTTTTTATTATTTGTAAAAAGCACCTAAGATTTTCTTGTCTTCTTCTAACCTGTTTTGCAATACCTATAACATCATATACATCTTTACTATTTGTATGAAGAACAACTTTAAAAGGAAGTTTGGCCTAATGTAGTTGATACTCACAACACAAAGTGCTCAACACATGTGTGAGTAATTTGCTAACTTTTTTCTTTTTTCAAAAAGAAAAAAATTGTCTTGATTTACTTTCCTTTTTTCCTCCTTCACTCCCAATTTCCAGCTGAGCCCACCCGAGAGCTGATTAGAGAAAAGGATGATGACGGGGGTCTAGCTCTGTATTTTCATCAAGATGATTTCTCAACAGGTAACCTAAAGACATTTGTTAATTTCTCTCCTGAGTGGGTTTTGGAGGCTTTCCAAGGCTCAAACAAAGAAAAGCTCATTAACTAATTCCACAGCATGTGACTGTTCTGGAGCTACAAACTAGAGAGGAAGGCTCTGCTATTATTCAAATCATAGAGTCCTTCCATCAACCTAGCACTATAAGCACCCACTCACCCCCTAAAAAAAATCCACTCCTTGTATCAAGTCTCTTTTTCAAAGACTGACATAACAAAATTCTATTTCCTTTAGAACTCACTAGAGAAAGTTACTGTAACAATACAAATCTGCCAGATGACTGGTCCTTTGTCCTCTCCCACCTGCCACAGAACAAACATGGAAGGCCTTAAATGAATACCAAATGTTTTCCTTGATTTCCCCATCCATTCCTGACCCGCTTCCCATTGAAGTAGCACCTTTTCTTTTAGGATGATCGTCCTATGGCTTGAAGGCAATCTCCTACAGGCCCCACCAGCCTTATGGATGCTCCTTAACCCCTTCCCACCACTAACTGAGATACACGTCAATACCTTGAAAGAAATGGCACTGATAACAATAATTTGCTACTGAGCCACACTCTATGTCCCCTTACTTCTGGGAAGAAATATTTTGTCCCAATATAGAATGCACTATGTAATTTTACATGTGTATATTTCACAATAAGGGAACTGTAAAGCAGTCTGGAAAATAGTTAACACCCTTTGCCCAGCCAAAATTGTCAAGGATGTTAAAACTCTTTCTACAAATATAAGGGTATATTTGGCCCACGCTTAATATTTGGCCCACCCTTAACAAACAGTTCTCGGCATATCATACTAAGTTACCACTTAAAAAATGGTCCTCTGTATTCACCCTTTGGAGGACATAAAGACAGAAAAAGCAGAGCAAACGCATTTTAGTTGCCAGATCAACATTTGCTTCCAGGCTATCTTATATGGGTTAGGGAGAAAAATAGCAAATAAGATTCTCTCTGTCTTGATATGAAGGAACAGAAAGATAGCTCTATCATGTGCATCTCTGACTGAACCTTCTACCAGCAGCTTAACATTCTTCCCCATAGTACCTAAACAATGATAACCTTTAAAGAAAATACTTCAGGAGGGAAATATATTTCATGCAATAACTATAAAAGTGCCGGCAAAGCTTTAAACACAATCAAACAAACTGACCCTTCTTCAATCACTTTGTTTATACAAGAGGGAACAAAACAGAGTTCCTCTCCCTGAGGAATAAGCTATTTTATGCATAAGCTAATATAAATCAGTCATGGCTCTTTTGAAGGCCTTTCTCAATGAGTTGATTCTAGGTGCTATAAGAAAGGAGCAGGTTAACACATGTTACATTATCTCCATCAAAGGATCCTGTAAGCCTTTGGAAAAAAAATCTTCCAAGTAAGATACATTAAAATCTGCATCCCATTGTTCATTGCAGAATTCTGAGTAGCTGTACTTTCTCAGTAAGCATCTGTGAATGCTGAAGACAATAAATTGTTATGATCAGGGCTGAGGTCAGATTGGAACCACGGTCTTCCTGATCTACAGCTTTCACCTAGTCTGCTACATGAGCTTCTGCCAGCTCACTAGCCCTATGACAGAAAGGAGAGAAGTCTGGTGACTAGCTTTCATTAGGAATTTGGGTATAATAATTTATAAGGAACAAAGGAGAAACTTGCTTATATTCTCATTCTGCTGGCATCACAGTGACAGCTGCAAAATGGTATTAAGGAGAAATAGTCAAAGTAATTAATTTTATCTTGTACTTGAGCCTTGATATTAGCCATTTATTCAGCTACTTCTGAAGAGTAACATTTAGGTTTGGGCAGGTAGCTAATTTGACTCACCACTCAAACGGACTGGTATTACATGGGCCATATGGCATGGTATATTTTGTATGAGCTGGCGTGTGTTACTAGCAGAACACCAGCCCAAACCTTGGTCTTCGACCCCTCACCTACAGAAGCTAAGCAAGTGGTGACCAGGGTCATGGTTTTCTCAGTGGTGGCACTCCAGCTGTGAAACACTTTCTCCCTTGAAGCTTACCTAGCATCTAATTTACTAGATTCCAAGCACTATTTTGACCCTTTTTTAAAATAAGTATGTTTTCCAACCTTCAGCATTTTAACTATCCTATGCCTTCCCATGATGGTTTATAGCCTCACTTGGATGAATTAATTTATGCTATTGATTTTGCTGATGTTGTTTTTATTATTGAATGTTATTGTTAAACTTACATTCAATATTTTAAATGCTAGTTTGCTACTTGCCTCTGAGCAAGATTTTGGAGAGGCAGAATTTTATAAAATATTCTGAATAAATAAATAAATTGCAGCAGTTTTCATAGGTTGATTCAGTGCCAGCAATATAGTTCTCCAAGCAGCAGTGAGTGAAATACTTAAAACATGAATTAGCGTTTCAATTGACAGCCTCATTAAATACTCTTTATCACTGTATCAATTCATATGCACTCTTTCATATTATTTGTTAATTTAGGCTTTTATATTTTGTATTTGTATTTGTTGAACACAAGCCAGTTTACAAATACTAAAACATTGTGTAATAATGAAATCTTGCCATTAAGTACTTTGGCATTTCTAAAGGTAATGATTTCTATCATTTTACCAAGAGAATGTTGCAATTATTGGGGCCAAATGCTTCTGATAAAAAACACACTCATGCCTGAACCAAGGTTCAGCAAGGATAAATTCTGCTGTAATATTCTTTTCTTCCTTTTAATATAGTGACTGATGGAGCTGTCCACCAATTCAGTGGTGCTGAAATGGCAATAGAGTAAGAGAGAGACTTGATTTGTTAGCAGATTCTGAAAAACCCACAATTCCATCTCATTGAATAATGATCCATGCAATTGTAAATGATTAGCTTAAGGATTGTATTTCTTAGGCTGTTAGCACTGGGGGGAGGGAGTTGATGGCTAAGTAACCTTCGTTTACAATATTTTCATGTTCTTTGGTTTTATGTACATTATCTTTAACATGGATGATTTCTTTTAAATGGCACAATACAGGTTATAGCAACACTGACATTTTCCTGTTGAGGTAGTAATGCTGCAAACCATTCAACATTCAATATTCAAGAACATGGCTACAAAAAAGCAGGCCAAAATCCCGCCTCCCTCTTTCTCCTGTAAATGTAATGGTTTCCTTTCTGATGGCATGGCTGGGAATCCATTTTACATTGGACTGTGTATTCTTCCTGTAGAAAGGAAAAGCAACATCTGATCTTGTGTAAGTCGCAAAAGCCTTAGTGAGCAGTAAATAGAAACATGGATAATTTCACGTAAACCATATATAGAAAGGTACTGAGTGCTCCAGCTAGGCAATTAGATCTCCAGCAAATGTCTACTTCATGCAGGATTGTCTCCCCACCTTCCATCAGAACCACAGCTGGAAACCTGTATGAAGTTTCTAGGGGAGAAAAACCATCTGCTTATCATCTGAAAACTTCCCTCCTTTCACCAAACTTCAATTTTTCCCATGCAGGGAATAAGACTTTCTCTTTTGTTTCCAAGATAGGATGTTTCCAAGAATTCTTAGCTTTGAACTCTGTATTTAGCAACAGAATATATGGGACCACATCTACCTTCCCAGGAATGAAAGCACAATGTGGTTATTTTTCATTTGATAGTTGTAGAAGGAAAGGAAATATTTAAAGAGGCCTGTGTACATTTTCTACCTTTATTTGTATATATATTTATAAATTTGTACACACACACTTTGGCCACTGTCCCAAAATCAGGGCAGCCTGCAATGATAAACAGTACAACGGACCAAATAAAAATAAAATTTGCACATCAAGCTAACCACAATTATTGTGGGTGGGCGAGTGGATCCATCTTGACCACAGCGCCAAGCTGAACAGGGTGTAATTGCAGCTTCTGGCTACTTTTTCTCAGTCCAAAAAAATCATTTCCTATAGTTGAACAATATTCCTTGAGTCATGATTGTTTGGGACATTAAATTGACTGACTTGCACTGCACTTGAAATTGCATGCAATTCCTTCCTATTTGCACCTGTCTATTCAGATACAAAATGATCAAACTTGGGCAGACTACATTGCCTGCATTTTGTACTTACACCATCAACAACATGTACTCAAGAAGTAAGAACCAATCACAAGAGTAGCAGGGTTCATGAGCAGCCACTAAAGATACAGAGAAAATCTACGTTGGTAAGTCTCAATTTAAAAATTTCAAATTTCATTTCCTCCACTTTTACTGCATGCCTTTTAGAATTATTTATTTAGGGAATTTATATGTTGCCTCTCCAGAATCCTACTCAAGGCAGCTTATGAGTTTTCAAAAGCCATAAAAACATAAAATTAATAAATTATCAAAATAAAATGAAACTACTAAATGGCAAGTAATTACAAACAGCATAAAACAGCCATTGAGCCACTTTAAAATATCCATAAAACAGACCACAGAGCAGAAACAGCCCACATCACAGAAAAAAGATAAAATCCCTTAGTTAAAAACCTGGGTCCAAGAAACGTGGTGAGTCTCAAGCAGGATGGCATTCCAAAGGCAAGGCGCCACCACTGAAAATGCCCTGTCATCTCTGAAGGCAAGGACACAGACTGGGCTCAGGAGGCAGATCTTGGCCAGCTGGAAAATATAGGAGACTGAAGGGGTTGGTGACAGAAGAGTCACAGAGAGGGGTGCACTGAGAAAACTATCTAACTGGGCAAAGTTAACAGTGTAATCTTGTGAACAAGATGTATCTGCATTTTGCTCAGATGCATCCTAACAGCTCACTGAAAGATTAGTTCCCTGCATGCAACCAGCAAACAGAAGCTGAACCAGCCAGCTAGCCTTCATCTTATTGATGCTTGCAGTGATCTTCCTGAGTCTAGTAGTTAAAAAGAATGGTTTTGGGGAGCTTGAGGCCAAATTCTACCTAACTACAAAACTATCATATATTTCCATTTATAAGCATAAATTCACCCCGGAGAGTTTGCCAGAAAGTGATAATGCTTTTTTATGCTAGTACATGCAAGGTCAATTTTCAACAAGGATATTACAATGAGTGATAATGATTAACCAGTGCAGGTGATAATACAAACATCTTAGTGGGCAACATGTGGTCCTTGAGTCTCTCTGGTTGGGAGAAAGCCCAAAGAACTGAAAGGTGGTTGTAGTGGTGGGTCCCATAACTGGATAACAATTTAGCTATGCAGCTTTGAGCCCCCAGGGGACATGATGGTGATGTTATTTGAGGCCCACTGCAATCTGGTGGTCAAGCACAAAAGAGGCTTCCTTCCCACCCCCTTTAACTCATGTATATCAATGTAGACTGGTAATCTAAATGGTTATATACAATACTATGCCCCTCTTCTCCCTTACATGTTATTTGAACTACTCGTAGGGTTGCCGTTCCAGTTGTAAAATCCTGGATATTTGAGGGGTGGACTGAAGAGAGCAGTATTTGGGGTGGGGTGGGGGAAAACCTCTGCAGGGTATAATGCCATAGAGTTCACCATCCAAGGCAGCCATTATCGGCAGGGGAACTGAACTCTATGGTCTGGAGATCCATTGTAATTCCAGGAGATCTCAAGCCACCACCTGGAGGCTGGCAACTCTGGTCCTGCCCTGATCATGTCTTACTCTGTGTTACTTATCCTGCAAAAAAATTAGACACAGTCTCAACAGGGCCTCAATGAAAATAACATGAACGATAGAAATGATTTTTATTGAGAGTGATGTGTAAGCTCTTTTTTTCCCGTTCCCCAATATCACATTAATGTCCCACCTGCACAGGACACCAAGGATTTATACAAAGACAGGAATTTCTGGGAACATGGCCCCTTGTCATTCACTTTGCAGTTGCTGAGATTCAATTATAAACAGGCAAGCAATCTCAGCGAACATACACATTCAACACTTGTCTACTTCTCTGTCATGGAGCGAAAACCATGTTGCTTTGTCTTTCCCTCAGAGCAAAGCAGCGCTGTATTTAATACATACAGCTGTAGCCCTCTAGCAACAGTGCCTCACATCTCTGACATTGTCCTTTGCTTTCATTCTCCAAGCATTCAATACCATTCACTTAATTTTTATCGCTGCCTTCTGCCACGGGATTGTTGTTATTTTACAGTACAGTTCTAGGCAGCTCATTTCTTCCATTGGGGACTCATTAAGAGTGAGCAATTTGGTGCTCAATGAGTTGTTAACCCCTAGTAAATATATTAAAATAATCGTGTGATAAATTCAAATTCAATTGTGCTGGGCTTGTTCTTTGTTCAATAATGTCCTCTGTAGCAAGACAAAAATGCTACTTAAAAAGCAGTTTTTGATCAACTGCATTCCAGATTACACACACTTAACTTTGAATGTCCTATTCATTGTCTCCTATTTGATCTTTACTATTTGGGTTTGCTTTTCTTCTCATCCTTTCAACGAACAAGAGATTTAAGAGAGAAAAGTCTCAGGATTAGATGATGGTATGTCGCTCTGAACCTGAGCTTTATCCTACTGAGATGTTAGGAAGGACAATATGACAGATAAGCTTCCTAGTAAGAGTGGGAAGGTAAAGGCAATTGTGATGTAAGGGTCAGCATTTCAGACAAACATTGATGAGCCCCAGGTATAAATCCACACATATTAATTTATGTGTGAATATGAATATTTATACTTATACCCTGCTTTTCTCCGCAGTGGGAAGCCAAAGTGACTGACAATGTTTTTGTCCCTCATCACAACCTCAACCCCAAAAGATAGGTTAAGCTGAAAGACAGTGACCAGCCCAAGATCACCCAGCAAGCTAACATGGCAAGTAGCGGGTGGAGAAGTATACTATTCCGAACTCCTTGGAGGATGGGTGGAATAAAATTCAAATCACTATATAGTCTTCAGAGAGTGTGAAGTGGTTAGATGAATAGCTGCTGCCCAGAGGGAGAGAAGTGAAAGTTGACCACAAACTCCAGAGGGAGCAACACATGATTGTGATATTTTGGGAATTTAGTGGCAAAGAATAATTTGTCAGAACAACAGACAATTGACAGGACTAAAACAACAGGGGAGGCAATCAAAATAATGCAAACCAGTGTCTATTGGGGGAGGGGGAGAATCACATGCCTTTAAAACAACATTAATTTATTTAAATCATTTAATCTCCTAGGCACCTGGGACTCCAAAGTGCTTCTTCAGGAGAATGACTTGGATCATTGGCAGTCGCTAAGCTCAAGGATGGCTGAGGAACAGCCATCAAGCTTCCTACCTAAGATACAGATTGGAGCTGGGCATGATGAGAAAATTTCATTTACATATTTGGCTCAAAAAGTCAAATGTCTAAGATCCTCTCTACTTCCAGCTTTCACATCTTTCTGGTTTCATTCTTATCTTCCTTGAAAAGACATGGGATTATTTCACAAATCCTTCTGAATCTGTAGTGAAAAAAGACCATCCTATCCATAATTACTCATGCTAGTTATGGGACTCAACTACTCTATTGTTCATTGGCATGCTCTAAGCATTGTTTCTCCGGACTGGGTGCAAATTTGTAATCTAGATCCTTTCTATGCACATCCCATATTATTACTCATGAATCATGAAAGAAAGTTTCCTGATTTGTAGACTTTAACCTAAATAATGAGAGTGGATTAGAAATAGAAGATCCTCAGATGATTACAGTGGAATAAGACTGTGATGTAGTTTGAGTCTCTAGCAATGAGGTGGGCGGATTGTAGTTATCTGGCCTCACTCTTAAGGTTAATGACTCATTTTGCTGAACCTTCATCTCCTACAAAAATTACCTGCCCTTAACACTTCTTTGTCTGTTGAATCTTCTAGTGCAGAAGTCTAGACACTGTAAAAAAAAGCTTCTGAATAACTATGAAAGGAGGAAATAACCAAAACCATATTACCTTCTAAAGAAGCATTACCCCAGTCCCCAAAAACTTATTTCTAGCCCCCAGTTGACAATGTATTTAATGAAGGGATGCTGTTTGCTGATTTCCACGGTTAATCAGGTCTTCCTGAAAATGTACTTGTGAGTTGTGACCAAAACTGCATCTTTAAAACAGTATCAGAATTATATCAATACTCACTAATTCACTATCAGAAAATCAGAGAAAGTACCTGTTCACATTATAGTAATCCTCAGGATCCTGGGAACACCTTGCCTTTTCCTCACCTCCAAATGTGTTCTTTAGATCCCAAAGAATGCTGAAATTCACCAAGATGGACTGGATCATCAATTGGACAGCATGGAGAGACATGGAGGGAGGTGGAATGTGCTGTAATAAGAAGCAGGGCCTTCTTGGACACGACACCTCCACTATGGAGGCTCTCACCACAGCTGTTTGGTTAGTACTGGACCTTCTAAATTTTCAGCACCTATTCTTCCTAGGTTATTAATTGGACTTATTTTCAGGTTGGTGATTTCTCTTCTCCCTTCCCTTTTGGAATTCTACTGGATTACTTTACACTTGACTGTTTATGAGATGTGAATTTTTGATTTATATTATTCCATTTCTGCTGTCCCTTTATATTGCTGTTTTAAATAGCTGCTTTAAAATTAATTTTTCATTTTCTCGTCATTTTAATATTTTGAGCGATTTTTACTGTGATTCATTGTGGATTTCAGCTCACCTTTTTAAAAACTAAGTATTCACACTCCACCATGAGAGCTTGCTCATTAAGCTTGGGCCAGTCATACATTCTCAGCCTAACCTACCTCACAGGGTTGTTGTGAGAGTAAGGAGGAGAGAGGAACAACGTAAGCCACTGAGATCAATGTCCCCACTAAGAAGAAAGACAGAGGATAAATGAAGTAAATAAAAGAGCCTGAATATTGATTGACAATAGAGACATTGTTGTTGGGCCTAACTGGCGCACTCCAGATTGTATAGTAGAGCAATATTCCAGTTAAAGGTGTGGCAGCCAACTGTCTCTCTCCCTAAAAAAGCAGCACACCAGCCACACCTTCCTTTGGAGAAAGCTGTGCTCCACAAGTAACCTGACCTTGTCAGTTGATCTCCTGGCACACTGGAGAGGAAGCAGATAAATATATGGTTGCCAATCTCCAGGTAAGACCTGGCGATCTCCCAGAATTACAACTGGTCTTCAGACTATAGAGATCAGAGAAAATGGCAGCTTTGGAGGATGGATTGTATGACATTATACCCCACTGAGGTCCCTCCCATCCCTAAACCCCATGAGCCCCAGGCTCTACCCCTAAATTGCCAGGAATTTCCAAACCTGGAATTGGCAACCCTACTTAAAGATACTGCACTCTCTTCAGATGGAAACTGAGCGATCCACTTCAGAGCACGTTCTTTCCCTTGAAGGAGAGTACAATAGAATCGCCATTGACTGTCAACGAGAATGCTAGTGTGGCCTAGTGATTACAGCGCTGGTCTATGAATAGGGAAACCCGGGTTCAAATACCCAACAAACCACAGTGCTCTCAATGACACTAAACCAGTCACCCCCTCAGCCTAAGTCACCCACACAGGGTTGTTGTGATAATAAAATGAAGGAGGAAAGAACCATGTACACCACCCTGAGCATCTCTGGGAAAAGGGGAGGGGATAAAAATGTGACACGTAAAACAAACTCGGGTCCTTGATGGGTTGGTAGACTTGTGAGTGATATCTTCCCTCTTGCAAGCAATCAAGCATCTGATATTGGATGATTCATGAGCAAACTCTCGCTATTAGTAATTTCTAAAATTACATTTTTAGTGCAATTTAAAATACTTGTGGTGGGGCTTCTACAGTTTATTACGTTTTGCTTTGCAAGATTCTGAAAACTCTTTGGGTACGTTTTATGTGTTGTATTTTATGTTCCTTCATTGACAGCTTGTTTTGCAATCTTCCTTTCAAGCTGGTGCATTTATGATAGTGAAAGCTGGGTGCTAAAGACTGAGTGGAATCTGCTGCAGGAGAAGATACTCTTTGACCAGCATGGGAAAGCGGAAACAACCATGGAAGAGGAGCCATCTCAAATGGCGTTCAAACCACTGAAGTACTCACAATGCAGTCCTAAGCAGAGTCACGCCCTTGTGAGGCCACTGAAATCAATGGGCTTAGAAGGATGCAACTCTGCTTAGGTTTGCAGGGCTAGAGCCAGTTCTGAAAGAAGTGTAGGGTGAACGAGGACAGCAGGGCTCTTGTTAGGGTCCCAGGAACGATCAGTATGCTGCTAAGGCTCCTATACTTTTCAAAGTTACATTCTTTTTTCACCAGGAGTAGCTTCTCACCACTAAGCTGAGCCACCGTTTCCTTTCTGTGCCCTCAAAGTCTGGGGACTTGGCAATCCATAACTTTCTTAGACATTCTGTTTTGTAACCGTTCTTAAAATGGCAGTAGAGAGCATATGATACATATGATTATGGTAGGCAATAACTTATGCAGCAGAAACTAGCAATCTTTTGCCATAAAAGACAACCCATAATGTGTTATCTTCTCAATTGATGAAGCCTATCCCTGTTATCGGGTTCTCAGTAAGAAAAGCTTAATGAGAGCTGTTTCATACAATCAGACAAGCGGAAAGCATAATACTGCTGAGCGGGGACAGAGGGAGATGAGCCCAAGTTCTGCTAATGGATTTTGCTTGGCTGAAGAGAGGGCAAGGTACTCCTGAACTCAGAAAGCTGCCTTCCACTGACTGACCATTGCTGACTGACCATTGCTGACTGCCTTCCACTGACTGACTTCCCATCTAGCTCAATAATGTCTGTTCTGCCTGGCAGTGATTCTCTAGGATCTCAAGTAGACCAATATTCTTGCTGTTACCCTCAATGTTGTAAATGTAGATGGCAGGGACATTCTGCAAGCAAAGCATATAGTCTTACACTGAGTCACAAGCGCGCCCTAATCCCCTGCCCAATTTATGACCATTGTCCATGCAAGCAATACTCTCTGATCATACCAAGGTTCCCCCTCTACTCACCACTCTCCGAACACTTAGAAGGGTTTTCAGCCATCTTTGCATACAATATCATTGAATCGAGCTATTATGGCATAAATAAAGCTACTTTGTAACAACAAACCTGGTTGTACAACACTGCTCATTGCTTTTACCAGGAAAAAGTAGCTTGTATCAGCATCCCTGGTGATAAGAACAGAAACTTAAGTTGCATCCACACGTCTGGATATTTTGTTGCACTATCACAATCATGCATATTAGGAGCAACCAGGTGTGAGCAAAACGATACAGTGACACATTATTATATAGGGTAACAAATGAGCAATGTCATGTCCAATGATGTGTGAATGCAGTCTTACTTGCGTAGTAACATACACCAGTTTGTTGCTGTTATACCCTGCCCTAGACAATCTCTTACAGCCATTAGTGAGCACCGATCTGTCTGTGTCAGGAGTTTGGAATCTTTGCCACTGAAGTTGGCCTCACCTCCCTGTGTGTGAGCAATGCATTACATAAAAAGTTAAGCACTTTAGGATTTACTTGTTTTGAAACTGGATTGCCAAAGATAAGTGGAGGAGCAACTACATTTCAGCTGCTCTGCTTCCTAGATGTATTTCCGTGTCATGCTTTGAAATTTACACAGCTCTTTGGCAGTGAGTTTTGGCATTTTGGGAAGTTTAATTTATGTATTTCTTTATTGAAAAGCCCTGGCATGCCCATTTATCAGGTTTATGTATCCTAATCTTTAAGGAGTGAAAGAAGCAGAAGCTGCACAGATGCTGGCAGCCCAGCATGGCCGTCTTTGGTGAAGATTTGCAATGGCTTTTGTCCAAGTTTACTTGACAGATGCTGGATGTGAGGAAGACAAAGATCTGTGCTGAGCTGGGATGCTGAATGAGAAAAAGACTTTCTGAAATCTGGGAGAAGCAGATTGGTGTCAAGGTACCATGCTAGCTTGTATTCGTGCAGGGCATCCTGGTATTTGTACAGGGCTACAGTTGAAACAAAGGGCTACAAGCAACCCAGTTTTTAACCTCCTCTTCCTGGGATTCCATGACTAGTTTAAGTGTAAAGCCTTCCTGGAGACACCGAGACCTCTAATCTAAATTCAGATCATTTGCTCTCTGGCTGCTGACTTATTCTTTGAGGTCAGGACCTCACAGAGGCAGTTCAATTAATTTCTGTCACAGTGTGACATACACGGGAAGGGGAAAAAAAGGTGAACTTTGCAGTCCAAACCTGTAAGTCCTTGTATCAGCAATTTGCTGGTTATGTGATACAGGGCAGGTTCATACATGGGAGTGTACCATTGGATTATTTGCCATCAGAATAGAAGAAATGGATCTGATGAAAAATGGGGCATTTGACGTAATGAGGAAGCACTACCAGTAGTGCTGTATCTGAATCAGACCATGCACACATAAGACATCGCTTGATATTTGCCACTAAGTGAAGAATGAGACAACACCCATCTCATTTCAGTGAAGGGAGGGTTGCTCACACAGAAGAATTTAGTCTTCAGATTCCCTGTAGGATTAGGAACTATGTGAGCAAATGCATGCTCCATGTGGTCCACAAGACTGTGTCCCTACATGCAACCCATAATGCTAGGTGTGTGTGTGGGGGGGTCCAGTTTATGGGCTGGAACCACAGGTAAAATGCCAAAATGTCTGAGACAGCCATCCAATTAGAAGGTGGAGAGAATGTAGGACTCCCCTAGCCTCCTTGAGCAATAATTGCCACTGTCTGGTGGGCAGATTGAATAGTCTATGACTTCGGGAGCCATGTGCCAGGCTGTGCAGTCAGGCAGGCACCACAAAGATGATATTTCTTACAGAGCAGGGGAAGCTAATATGTTGCCTGGTGAGTAGAATCATCCAAGAATGCAAAGACATCGCAAAGACATCACGGCTCAGGGCACACACCAACTTGCAGCTCACCACATGACATGGCAGTGCAAGGACCCAAGGGCTCCCAGTACTGCTCCCAGCATCTCTTGCCAACTGTGCCTGTACACAAGCTCAGTAGCACATGTGTCACCCATGATCAGGATTAATGGTCTTTGGTCAGTTTCCGTTACCCTTGTCATGACTTGGAATGATACATCAGTGATACAAGCCAACTCAGGATTTCATGCTGCTGCAACAGGAAACAGTCAGCACAGGTGCATCTGGAAGCCACCCTTGTCAAACTCAGCACAGTGGTGTCTGAGGATATGGAGATCCACTGCAGTGCAGCGGTTAGAGGATCAGACTGGGATCTGGGAGATTTGGGTTCAGATCTCTACTGTGACTTGAAGCTTGCAGGCCAAGCACTTTCTCTCAGTCTAACAGGATTGTTGTGAAGATAATATAGGAAACCAAGTATGCCTCCCTGGACTCCTTGTAAGAAAGGTAGAATTTAAAATGCAATAGACAGACAAAGGCAATGACTCAGATATAGACAGTCCTAAACGGATGCATATTGGACATATATTAAGCCAAAGTAATAAAGACTTACAATACTTTTGAAGCAGAGCATGCAAAGCAAGCCATGGTAGTTAAGCAACCCAACAGGATGCAAAACAATTTTGCCTGCTTTAACTAGTTCTCTTTTAAAATAAACAAACAAAAAAGGTAATGTCAGCAGCCTATTTATTATTAACAGCATTCACTTATGACATTTTGAAGATACTACTTTCATGTCTCAATGAAAAAAAAATCAAAACTGAGAACAGCTGAGTTTCACAAAGGCCTGTATTTCAAGATCAGAGGCACAATTAACTGGAAACATCTCCTATGCGTGCCTCCAGTGAAATGAAGGGGAGAACACCAAGAGTACGAGAACTTCCACTATTCCTATTTGTTTGAATGGGGATTATATAGAAGATACTCCAAGACAATTGTACACCAAAATGAAGAAGAGGCAGAGGCACCTGAGATATACCAATACAGGTATGTAGGGGGAAGCTGGACAAAGGTGAGGGTTAAGCAGTTATAAAATCTGCATCATTAAAGCTGAGGCTCTAAAATCCTTACATAGCTCTGAGGCTAATCCATTGCAGTAATGGATTGAGCTGGAAAAACTGCCTGACCATGTACAATTTATTGTGATACATTACTGTAGTGTCTAATGTAATTCTACCCCGCCTCTTCCCCCCATAGAGCTGGATTTTCCAATTTCAACCAATTCAAATTTAACTACTGTGAAGGGGCTATTTCAACTTGGTGTGTGTGTGTTAAACTACAACAAATGGTTCTCAGTAGTTAAGGGCATGATCCTTAAGCACACTAAAAATCAGCTGGTAGCTTTCATTAGGTGAGCTACGCATGCATGGAAATCTCTCCTAGACCTAGACTGGGTCTGCACAATGACATTACTTCCTGGAAGAGCAAAGAAAAGGTGAGTGCCAGGCCCCCCTTCCCACCAGGGTGTGTGTGTGTGTGTAAGGGGACCTGGCAACCCCAGGCGAAGGGTAGGAGTGGGGGATCCCCTGCCCCCACCGGGGGACCTGGGACCCCTACTCCTAGTGAAGATACAGGGAACTAAAAGTGCATAACTTTAGGAAGCTTGTATCCTAAGCATGGTTGGCATCTAATGGAAACTGGGGAAAAGATAATGCAATGACCTCAAGGCTAGAAAGACTAAGACATTTATATTTGCAAGTCTAGGGATACATAGAAGTAGGCAAGGTGATGGCTGGAATTCAAGACTAGACATGGGCACAAACGGAAAAAAAACCCAAACACCCTGTTCGTCATTCGGTGCCATCCACGAATAACGAACAATGAACATGGACAAACATGAACTGTTCACTGACATGTTCATTGTTCATTGTTTGTGGGGGCCAGAACCCCCCCAACTCCCCCCCACTTAGCCCCCCTCCCCTCAAACCCACTTACGTGGCCCTTTAAAGATTCCTTTATCAGCTGGCAGGCGGCGGCGGGGATTCCCCCCTGCCGCCTGCCAGCTGATAGTTTAAAGGGCCCCTTCCGGCCATGTGCAAGGGGCAGGGCCCTTTAAACACCCCACAAACTGACCTTCTCACTGTCCAATACCCACCAAATTTGCAGGGGACATAGTCCTCACTGTTCTCTGAAGACCCCCCAAGTTTCAGAGAGATTGCACTCCAGGAAAGGCATGATCCACAGGTCTCCCCATTGGCTGTCATTTTCTCTTCACAGTGGCAAAAACGGGACTCTCTACTGGAAGTACTTTGAAGGGTTAAAGCCAGAAGGAAAGCTAGACGTTCAGACAGAGTTCAGTCCCTCTTTGCTTCCTGTTGCCAAGGGGATTGATTGCAGCAGGTGCCAGACTGTCTGGTTTGCCGAAAGGCTGCCGAAGGCAATGAACGAGGATTTTAACGACCACCTGTTCGTTTAGGATGGGGCCTCACTAACAGCTTGTTCGAGAACAGTAGATTAGGCTGTTCGTGGGTTTTTCTGTTTGTAATGCTGTTCGTGCCCATGTCTATTCAAGACTCAGAAAGCAAAATGCTAGGGCCATGTTCAGAATTAGATATATGGAGATATTTCGTTCATTTATTAAGATACTTATGCCCCAATTTTCTCCCCAAAGGAGACCCAAAACACCTCCCCTCCTTCACTTTATCCTCACAACAACCCTGTGAGGTGGGTGAGGCTGAGAAAGGGTGACTTGCACATCTAGTGAGCTTCTATGGCAGAGTAGGGATTCAAACATGGATCTCTTAAGTCCGATCTTCTAAGAACTACACCACATTGGCTTTCTTTTTGTCCCTCTGTGTCAGATATGTATTATCTGTGACACCTTTATATCCTTACTTGCTCCACTGCCCTAATGATTTTTAATTAGCTCACTTGAGACATCTAGATTGTTATACTTAACTTTTTTTTCCTTCAAGGCACAGTTCCTTCACCTTTGACAGCTGCATAGGAGAAGAACTGAAACAGGCAAAACTTTCCATCCCTGTATCTCTATCCTTGGGAAGGCTTCTCCTGTTGCATTTTTGCTATGCACTAAAGGTAAACTTTCCCGCCTGTACAAAACTACTCCTTCAAGACAGATTGAGACACTTTCTAAATCGACAGAGTGGATGGGTTCTCATTATTGTTCAGAAAATGACGTGCATTTTAGCAACACCTACAGATAACTAAATTGAAAAGAAATAGAATTTTTCATTTGAATGTTAATTAACACTTAAATCCTAAATACACTTACATCGATGTAAATCTTGCGGAAATCTTTTGAGTAAATAGAGTAGGAACATTCATGTGACATACAGAGATGTTTCTTTGGGGGAAGGTTTAATAGAACTTTCCCATTCTCACACACACACACCGCATTTTTTCCTGGTTGTTGCTCCTATAATTCTCCACTTTTCACCCATGATGATACAAGTAGAAGAAAGCAGCTGAATACTGTCTCCAGCTGAGGGATACTAATAGTATCTTAAGGGGAGGCAGGGGGGTTATATATTACCTAGATGGCAGAGAACCTGAACCTAAATTTCATACACACATGCACACATATACCTTTATAAAATGTTCTGTGCATACAACAGTTTTGAAAACATGGGGCAGGGCTTCACAGACTGACAAAAAGCCCAGGGATACATTGCAGCATTTTTGATCAAGGCTATGATTTCCCTTTCTTTCCAGTTCCCTTTCTTGTGTGTGCCTCTATGTGTGTGTGTGCCCTGTTGTGATTGCATGTCAGTAACACAATATGTAAGGCTGCGGCAAACTGACAGATTGCAGTCTGATGGCTGCCTTTTACTCCAGAGTAAATAATGAATCTCTTTGTGCGGATTCCTTTGAAAGGCGTGTCATCTGCAGCAGCTAATGCGCCTTGTAAATCACATTCCAAGTGGTAGGGAGGGAAGGATCCACAACAGAGCACATATCTGAGAGGATTTACAAAAGCCCCTGAAAACTCAGACTAAAGTAGCAAGATGCATTCCCCTGCTTTTGATGATCACAGTACGATGCTAAACTTATTTGGATTTGGTGTGTGGCTTCCCTTACTGCACTAATAGTTTTGTTTAAAATCTAATACTTCTCCTGGCACCATCATGCCCTCTACCTGTTATTAGCCTTCTTTTCTGCACTAATACTAAGAAGAGCCTTCATTCCATGCCTGATATACAGAATTATTAATATTGGGATAGATCCAACCAGCTTTTCCAACTGGTGGAAAAGGCAACATCCAAAAAGCTGTGCTGGGGAACACGGGACCTGCTTCAACAAAAGACGTGGGATAGGGGAGCTGAAGTAAAATGGAGAGCTTAAGGGAAAAATGAGATCCTAACCATTGATGGCAAGGGTGCAAATCCTCAAGTGACTGGTTGATTAGCAGTGCAAAGGAATGTTGTTGGCCAGGAATGAGCCAAAATGTTCTCCAGTTGTATGACACTACAAAGTGGAGTCAGCTTAACTGGATGGGACTGCCCAAATCACTTATGTCTAAAATAGGCAGAACTATGCAGTTATGTGGCATGTTGATCCATAAGCCTACTGTCAGCAATGCCACTGAATATGACATCAGTATGTGCTATGTTGTATGAAATAAAATAGTTAATAACAAAATTAGGAATAGTGACTTGCCTAATATAAGTGTAGCAAATGTGAACAGCTTAAGGCTACAAGAGCATATATGCAGGCACATATATGCAGTAAAGATATCAAATGTCTCAGCAAACCATAGTTAAGACTATCCAAGAGAAAACTGGATATCAAATCCAAATTGCTTTACCAATAGTTTTGTTGGGTTATCTGACAGAAAGCATTAATGATAAATGCAGGGAACTAATACATTTTTTTTCTAATTGCTGTTAGAAGTAAATTAGTGGGGGGAAAGAACAAGTAATAGCATAGGAAAGTTTGGCACATTATGAGATTTAAGAAACTTACATATACATTTCATTCAATGAGGTATTTTACAGAGAGAGTTGAGTGTATTATACCTGTATTGTATTTTGGAGCAGAGTGAAATACCTCAGTTAACTGGGTTAATTCTGAATTGAGTTCAACAGAGTTCATCCATCACTAAAGATTAGATTACAGAGATAGATGTCTCCAGCAAAAAATCTGGTGGGTCATTGTAAATGATGTACGAATTTCCACCTACCCTACCTCAGCAGCTGATGACCAAGTACGCCTCTTCACTCTGCCCATTCTCTCTCCTTGTTCCTTTTTCCCGCTCCATCTTTCCCTCAGCCATTGAGATACTCTCAACCCTCTCAATTATTTAGGCTTGTTGCTTTTCCTGCTTCCTCATTCCCTTGGCTCCTGCTTCTTCAACCCCTCCTTGTTCAACTTTCAATAACAAGAACAACAACAGTGCTCTTATATACAGATTAGTGCCCCACTCAGAGTGATGAACAAAGTCAGTGTATTATCATTCCCACACAGCCGGGGAGCTGGGGCTGACAGGAGTGGCTTCGCCAAAGCCACCTGCCAAACTCAAGGCAGGAGTGGGATTTGAACCAGCAGAGTGCTGACTTGCAGCCCAACTACTTAACCACTATGCTACAGCAGCATTACAATGAACACATTATCAATGTTATTTTTGCATATGGATAGTGTATAACAGAGGATGTAAAAATAGCACATAAATGACATATGGTATGTATCCTCATTCTATATGGCCCTGTGCATCACCTGCTATCCTCAGGCAGCCATCTGTTGGGGATCCCATCTCTCAGGGTGGCCTGTCTGTCAACAACCAGACCTTGGGCCTTTACTATCGTGGCTCCTGCTCTGTGAAATGATCTTCCTGAAGAGGAGAGGGGAGCCCCACCTTGGAGATCTTCGGAAGGCACTGTAAGGACTGTCTGTTTGCCAGGGCTTTTGAGGGGGTTGAAAGGCAGTCATCTTTTAAGGGGTGGGGGAGAAGTTTGGGGGTTGTTATTTTTTGTTTTGGTTTTAACCGCATATATTTTTAATCTAATATTGTAAGTTGCCTTGAACAAAAAGGAAAGATGGGGTAAAAATGTTTAGATAGCTAGATGATGATGGAGCATGCCATCAAGTCACAGCTGACTTATGGCAACCCCTGGCAGGGTTTACATGGCAAGAGACTAAGAGCCAAGCTACAAGTGACACCTTACACAGGTTGGACACTTGTCAGCTTCTCTCAAGTTTTGATGGGGAATGTAGGCGTCCTGGTTTTACAGCTTGGCTCTCCATTACAGCTGCAAGACCAAGATGCCTATGTTTCCCATCAAAACTTGAGGGAAGCTGACAAGTGTCCAACCTGTATCAGGCGTCACTTGTAGCTTGGCTCTAACAGAGGTGGTTTGCTATTGCCTGCCTCTGCAACCCTGGTCTTCCTTGGAGGTCTCCCATCCAATTACTAACCAAGGCTGACCCTGCTTAACTTCTGAGATCTGATGAGATCAGGCTCACCTGGGCTATCCAGATAGATTAGACAGACAGACAGACAGACAGACAGACAGTTTCTGTTCAATCCCTATGCGTCATTCCAGCAGCTCATGCAATTACTATCAAAGACCTTCACTATGACCCTCCATCAGAAAAATCACTCCTCTCTTTTTCTCCCTCTCAATATTGCCACATGCTGCATTGTATATCAAATTAAAGATGTTTTGTTGCCTATTGTATTTATTTGCATGTCATTCTTCTTTGCACCATCCCTATCACCTTGTTGTTATGGTACATATGAAATTTCATCAGGCACATGGCTTGATTAGGAAAAGAAACCAGCCAGATGTTATAGGCACAATATGCCATTCCCTGAGGATGCATCACTCACGTTTCCCGATAAAGTGATATTTATCCAGGGTAAAAGATGCAACAAACTCAAATCACAAATTTGGGAAACTCTGCTGGAGCGAACAGATCTAACATTTTCCAAAGTCATGATCATCCCAGACTGCGAATGTATAAGCACCGTAAATGTTCAACAGCTCCTACTAGCCACTCATGCCTAGCCACTAGCCACCTGCCTCTAGCACAGTGTCCATGTGGAGATTCCTTTTCCCAGATCCTGCCTTACCTCAAGGAACGTGTCTTGCCATGCCCACACAAGCTCTACCACTACCACGTCCGTACTTCATACAAGGCCTCTGCTTCCCAAAGACCCCTTCCCTGCTGCTAGCCTTGGAACACTCAGCATACACTGTCAGCCAGACCGGGACACCATGTGCATGTGCATACAATCAACACATATATTAAGGGGCAAAATTTGGCATGAGGGAACCAGAAATAAGGCAAGAATGTTCACAGTTTCAATTTGCCCAAGGGAAAAGTGAAGTGGGGATTTTTGTGCTGAAAATTCAGCAGCAACCCTCCTTTTGCACAAGGCCTAAGAGATCAGCAAAGTATCTCTGGCCACAATCCTATAAACACTTTCCTGGGAGTAAGCTCCACTGAGTAAAACTTGACATCCTTCCAAGTAGACCTGGTTAGGATTGCTCGCTTGTTAAGCTTGTCTCCTCTTCCCATAGTCTCCTGGTTCATCTCCTTGGTTGATTGAAGTTTCTGTTCTGATATAGATGCTGACGCAGCAACCAGAAATGTAAATACTTGGCATATTGCACAGGGGTACTGAAAAGTACCAAATGACTGTTTTAACAGTCCACTGATTGCTTCTGTCTGATGTCTTCAATGTCTTCACATCCTTGAGACTGATACTCTTGCTCCCAGATGGAAGATGCTCTACCCTTTTCATCTAGCAATCAGCATCACAGAAAACTGCAGCTGTCTGTGTCTCTCTTTCTCTCCCTCCAAACACAAATGGCCAGTAATGATTGCTGGAGAGCAAAGGGGAATCATGGACAACCACTGCTGGCACAGTTTTCAGTGTTACGTCAAGTTCAAGGCAAGGAAAATCACTGAGGGAGCGGTGCTTCAGGGCTCACTTAGAGACAAGTCCTGCCTCAGCTTCTGTTTCTTCATAAGATTTTTGTTTTGCTGCGCTCCTAACAAAAATATCCTCCCTCGGACTTTCAGTCTTTCTATTTATTGTGGATGAACAAGTTGTCACACAGAAGTGACAAACAGTAAGACAATGGCAGTGTGGGCAGAAGCTATGAACATTTACTTCATGTCATCATTTTCCCAACAGCTCTTGGGTTCCATTTCCATGTTCCTTTCTAAAAAGCATGGACGGACTCTCATGTCATATTCATATCTGAAGACTACAGAGCTATTATTTCTGAGAGTTTATAAAAAAAAATTATCATTGCCATTTTCTACAGAATAAACACCACAGGAGGACCTCTTGCTGGCTTAGGAGGGATGAAGGTGATCAGGTTGGTTTTGAACTCATTGCAGAGCTCAAGTGAACTGGACAAATCCCCAAAGGGTCCAAAATAGGGTTCCAAACACCTGAGGGCATCATTACATGCTTGAAAGAGCTTGGAGACTCCCAGTCTGGAATCGGGATAGGGCCTGCAGATAGGGCCTCAGCAAAGAAAGATGCAATATGTTGGCAGAACTAAGACACTTCTATATTTTGCTGGTATGTCCAGGGGGCTGTGCATCATGGGAACTGTAGTTCCTATATCTTCTGTTAATTGACGTGGCCTATCAAATACTTCATATATTATATCTGTACTTGTGAGAACTAAATGTATGTTCAGAGAGAGTATATCTTAGAGCCTCAGGTTCTGAGGCCAACCATAGGGGAAATTTACTAACTACAAGTCCTGCTTGTGAAGGTAAAGTTCCAGTGTGGTTTAGTGGTTAGAAGTTTGAATTAGCATCTGAGAGAGCCAGGTTCCAACACCTGTTCTGCTTTGAAGCTCATGGTGAACATAGACCATTCATTTTCTCCCAGCCTCACTTACTTCACAGAGTTGTTGTGAGGGCACAAAATATGGGGGGGGGGGGCATGTCCGCTGCCCTGAGCTGGTAGAAGGAAGGGTGGGATAAAAATGCACAAGACAGCTATCCATCTGGCCAGCTGCTGATGCAAACAGCTGTGTGAGATTATTCTCTGCTCTGAGCCAACCCGGCATGTTCTTAGGCAACTAGCAAAAATCCCAGCATTGTCCCTTCCGTTCATGCACCACCTGCCCATTCAGACAGTGTGAGTATGCACAGTTTCCCTCTTTCGTTGGCTGCTTCACTTAGGGGCAAGGTGGGGAAAGTCTGTTGCATCAAGAGTGCCCCCCCCCCGTAACTCTCCTTTTCAATCAAGCCCTGAATAAAATAGGTCATGTTAGGAAAGCAGAAAAGGAGGTCTTTCACACTCCCCTGATCCTTTCACTCCCCCCAAACCACACAGCCCCGGGGCATCTCACTCCCCCACAGGTCATGCTGATGCAGCTGTTGTGTGTCACTGGGGATTCATGGATGTGTCTGTTTTTCATAGACCTCTACACACCATTTATAAGAGATGGAGGAAAGCTGTCAAGGAGAATTAGACAAAATGCAGCTTCCCTCCCTCCTTGTCTCTGCCGACACTCAGCAACCACCTCTAATAACAAAGAACATCCTCTTTTTTTAAAGCTGAAATGAAAGAAGAAACAAAACAAAGAGCCAGATTCCAAAAGTAAGCTATCTTCTAAATAAATTCCTACATAAGAAATAACCTCAGAGATGATCCTGTCCAATAAATCAGCAGACAAAGGAGAAGCATATTTACATAATTCCTTTCCATTCTTCATGCCTCTTTTCCCAAATAAGGCTAGAGAAATGGTAAAGTAATTAAGGATTATCTACAACTCAGCAGCTGCAACATACCCTACTGCCTATAAAGAGGCATTGAAGAATCCTTGTGTCAGGGCCTGAGGGACTACTGGGCTCAAGCCCAACTCTTTTGGAAAGATGCTAAGGGTACTTATCATTTTCCTGTACGAAAACCACCAATTGAAAGAGGAACAAGCTGGTGAGCTAGCCGTAGAGTTTCACCGGATTTCACCTAAAGCAAAATTTCAAGGCTCATTTGGAGGTTCTTGCTCAGGCAGCACTTTTCAGGAATTTTGGAGATATCCCAAAAAAATCTTTTAAACAACAACATAAATTGCTCAGAATAAGGACACTAATATATAAATATTCTTAAATTTCTGGAGTGATCCAGTCATCCATTAAATAGGGAAGGGCTAATATCTCACTCACCATAATGACATATAGAGGCCTCTGAACACCACTACCAAGAAGCAATACTGGGAGGATGGCTTGGCCTCTATGTCCTCTTTCGGGCCATCCAGGACAGCTGGTTGGCCACTATGTGAAGCAGGATGCTGAACTAGATGTGCTACTGGTCTAATCCAAAAGGGTTCCTCTTATGCTATTACATATAAAATACAAGTTTTGCATGCACAAGACCCCAGAAACAATCTCCAACTAAATAGTCTTGGGCAACAGGCCTAGGAATGACCTCTGCTGCTTGGAGAGTTATTGCCATTCAGAGTATTGGGGCTAGAAGGATCAATGGTGTGGCTCAGATTAGGCAGATTCATATGTTCATAAACTGGCATCAAATTTTGCTGAAGGTAAATGTAGAGCTTCTTGCTTGAGAGAAACAAATGAAAGAAGCAAGTTTTCAGAAGGAACAGAATTCTGCCTACCCCTATAATGAAAAACAAGGCAAGACCAAGCAGGTAAGGAATAAGGGAGGTCAGTCAATATACTAGTATTGAGACAAAGTGATGTACATAGGGACAAAAAATAACAAAAGCTGTCCTATCCTATTTGAATATTCCTATTCTGATTCCATTTTCCCTCATGAGAAGGAAACCTCTTGTCAGGATCCAGTGGTTTGTCAGCAAAAGGTGCTGATGGTCACAGATCTTCTCTGCTGCCCCCTTTCTTACAGCAGCCATTTATGACCCCAGGAAGGTTGATGGACAGGATCACAGAACCTGCACAGAGCAACAGGCAATGGCAATGAATTGCAGTGAGAGAGAGGGGATGAAATCCAGCAGAGGTCCATTGGTGCTCTGAGGTTTGTGTTCCATACCAGATCCTGCAACCCCAGTAATCAATCTTCTTTGACTTAGAAATGGCTGCTCAGAAGAGGGGGAAGTAGGTACGGTAGTTCTCTGTGTTTTGTATTCGTATCTCTGCCAATTTCCTCATTATTTTGGGAAGACCTGATGGAGCACAGATGCAGAACTGAGCTAAGAACAGAGCTTCTCCAGTTCAGGCCTCACCTATGCCACAAACATATTAAGGAGTTTAAGCATAATCTTAAACAGAATTATAACCTTCTAAATCCACTGAAATCAATGAGCTTAGAAGGATGTGATTCTGGTTAGGACTGCATTGTTAGGCAAGCCACAGCTTCATCACCCCACCTACAATGCTGGCCTGCCCTTACAGGGTGTGAGCAGGGGTACCTTAAGATGAATGAAATTTTGTTCCTGGCAGGTCAGCAGAAACCACGCAGAGAGCAATGTGAGGGTCTGTTGTGAGAACTGACAGAAGTTACTGCTCATTCTATCAAAAACTTTTAAAGTGCCATTAATTCTTTGAAACTTCATGGTTGGATACATGCCTCTGTATTTGAAATGCTTTGTACACAACAATGTTCTATTCAATAGCTAAGCCTCATTTTCATCATTGTCATCATCATGAAGAGCTCCGTGGCACAGAGTGGTAAGCTGCAGTACTGCAGCCCAAGCTCTGCTCATGATCTGAGTTTGATTCTGGTAAAAGCCAGGTTCAGATAGCCGGCTTAAGGTTGACTCAGCCTTCCATCCTTCCGAGGTCGGTAAAATGAGTAGCCAGTTTCCTGGGGATAAAGTGTAGATGACTGGGGAAGGCAATGGCAAACCACCCCGTAAAAAGTCTGCCAAGAAAACATTGTGATGTGACGTCCCCCCATGGGTCAGTAATGACTCTGTGCTTGCACAGGGGACTACCTTTACCTTTTACCATCATCATCATCATGATCCTGGATCCATTAACCTGGATTCAAAGAACCACATAGACAACTCTTCTCCCCCAAGGAACTTTTGGCATTACATTTTTCACAGATCCCACATGACCATTCAAGAACACAGAGCAGAACCACAAGTGACAAAAGGCACAGATTGGACACTTGTCAGCTTCCCTCAAGTTTTGATGGCAAATGTAGGCAGCTTGGCGGAATGTTGGACAAGTGACAGTTGAAAAGTCCATTGGACAGCAGTCAGAGAGCCAAGTTGCAAGACCAGGATGCCTACATTTCCCATCAAAACTTGAGGGAAGCTGACAAGTGTCCAACCTGTGCCTTTTGTCACTTGTGGTTCTGCTCACAGACAGGGGAGGTCTGCCATTTAAGGAGGGTCAGAAATCAAACACTCACATAGGCATGCCTGAGCTCTTAGGTATATCTGATGGAGTTCTTTGGATCCTGGCCCTCATGGTAGAGCAGGGGGTAGATATTTTGGATGTTTCTTCCCGTTACTGCTTCTGCGCTGTTAGCTTTCCCCCCTCCTCCCTCCTTCTTTCTGTCAACTGATAAAATAAAACACATACAGGCCCAGCGCTTGTATACTTGCTTGTTTGAACCACTTTATGAGAACCTTCAGGAAATTAAAATTTTAATTAATTTTCTCCCACTCAGATCAAATTTGTGGATAATGCTGGAGTAAGAAAAATTCTTTCCCAGCAGCTTTGAAGAGAAACAATTATACAACGTTTTGGCTCTTTCTTCCCTTGAAATCAGCTCAGATGAGCAGAGTAATATTTTGGCAAGGCCAGTGCTTGCTGCTTCGGTTGCCTGCCCCCCCCCCTTCCTGTTTTCTCTGTTTTTCTTTCTGGGAAGAAAGGCTATCTGTGACTCAAAAACAAAATCAGGATGCTCTGCTCAGCTGGCGGATCAATTTTGGAGCAGACAGGCGGCAGCGTCTGAACTGCAACTCCTCACTCCGATTGCAAATGCACAATTGAGTGGAAAAAGCCTGGGTTGGATCCAATTAAGTTCTCTGGCGGTAAACATGGAAGGAGGGGTTCCCTATTGACCATCAAAAGGCTGTGTTGGGGATCATGAGACCTGGATATACAAAATCCATATGGGACAGGGACTGAAATAAGGAGGGGGACTGAGCAAGACTGATGTTTTTAAAGTTGGCCATTTTCCTTTCTGACTAGCAAACAAATAAGGCATGCTGTTTGTTTGGGGGAGTTTGGCATCTTCTGCAAACTTACTGGTTCCCCCTTTGCCTGCAGAGACTGCTCCAGCTAAAAGCCCATGTTTTGTCCCTATAGCAAATCTGCAAATTCCATTAGAACTGGTAGCTGCCTAGAAAAAGATGGCCAGACTTGCTGTTAATCTGGGCCATTCCCCCACGTCTTAAAAATAGCGCCCCACTCACAGAACGCTGGTGGCTTCTTTGCACAATTTCTGACGTCACCCAGATACAGGCAGTGATGATTCCATTTCCATGGCACCATAAAACCAGAATCATCACTGCCTGCATCCGGGTGACATCAGAAATTGCGCAAAGAAGCCTCCAGCATTCTGTGAGGGGGCGCTATTTTTAAGACGTGAGGAAACAGCCCTGGCCTACCAGAGAAGTTTTTCACTTCATGGACGATAAGCATCGCCTCCCCATTAATGTCTGCCAGTCAAGCTGAAATTGAAGGCAAAAATTGGTTTCAAAAAATTGCTAACCCTTCTTCTCCCTTTTGGGAAGTTTTGCTGCTTGAGTAATTTCAGTAATTTTAGGAGTTTTTAAAATGAGATTTTCCTGGACCCATGCAATTCCACAGTACAACAATATGAAGGTGTAATAATGTCTGTCTGCCAAGGGCAACATTCAGGGGTGGTGAGGCCCTCTAGGCACTTAGAGTGAGATATGCAGACTATTTTATGTATCTCTTTGGCGGTATACATATCAACTGTCAAAGCTGAGGATTTCACAAAATGAGCGGTGTTGTGAACCATTTGGATGGGGAACTGAAGGACTCGTCCTCCGTGCTCCTGTTCTCTAGAGGTCCTGCTTCATAGACTACAAAGCCCACTGTGCAAAGGGTCAGGAATGTCTGATTTCCATGGCTTCTGTTAGCACTGACGTAGTGCACGACAGGCATAGCAAAGCTCACGACTTGGCCTTTGTGCTCCCCCCTGCCCCCGGTACCACCTAGATTCCTTCAAATCAATGGCTGCCTTGCTAGTTTCAAATGAAGAACTGTTTGGAAACTTGAGTTCAAGCTCTCTCTGTGCTACTAGTAGACTACCCTTGGCTCCACATCCTTCTCTTGCAAGAGAGAGAGTAATCCATTCAGTATTCCCTTGAGGCCTTATTCTGTAATCCATGATACAGCACCAATGTAGCAAAGGTTTACAAGACAAAATGTGGTTACATCATATGTGTGGCACACTTCCAAGCCAATCTGATTAGTCTGGCAGCAGCCCATGGACACAGCTTGATGGCCACAGTGGCAGACGAGGACAATGAGAAGCTTTCTTGTTTAAAAAAATATCCATTTCTAAAAGTCATTAGCAGGATATAATGCAGAACATAATACTGGAGGTAGCACTTTTGAGGGCTCATCCTGGCACAGCTCATTCCTATTCTCATTTCACAGACCAGAAGATGCAAAATACAAGCAAGGAGAGAACAGACAATTCACATACAGAGGACAAATCCAAGCGCACCAACCACACCTTCTAGCGCTAGGGTGGAGACATACCATAATTTGACAAGAAATTTTACTCTAAATGCATGCATGGCTTGTATTCAATAATAAAGGACATAGCAATTAATTTTAAACTATTGCACTTAGGGCAGGGGGGCTCAGATAGATCACATGATAGGACATCCATAGAGATATTTTGGGTTTGGGTGGGTGAGATCTATTCAGAGGTCACTGGGCTGCTTTTCTTCTTCCTTCACCAACATTTCTTTCACCTTCTTTCCACATTGTTCTGGATTCTATTAGCCTTACCTCAGAGTAAACATACTCTGGATCACAGGTTGCAAGGGCTGAGTTTTAATCTTCAGTAATTAAGTGGGAGTCATATCCTCCTCGCATTCTCCCTTTCTATTTATTTATTAGACTTTTATACCACTTCTCCTTTGAACGAGGCTTGAAGTGGTTTGTGGCATTAATACAACAATAAATACTATATATTAAATCTAAAAAGAAATGTATCACTACAATTGAGAGGTCCCACAAAAATACATACAATCGCAAAAACAAAAACCACCCACCATAATCAGGTGGCAAAGATTCCATGATAGTAAAGAGTCCAGTAGCACCTTTAAGACTAACCACCTTTATTGTAGCATAAGCTTTCAGAGCCACAGCTTCTTCATCAGATGCAGAGTGCTGTGGCTTTCGAAAGCTTATGTACAATCAAGTTGGTTAGTCTTAAAGGTGCTACTGGACTCTTTACTATTTTGCAACTACAGACTAACACAGTTAACTCCTCTGGACCAAAGATTCCATGATACATCATGGTTGGTTAAAGGCCTGCTCAAACAGTTCCATCTTGCATGCCCTGCGAAACCTAGATAGGTCCTGCAGGGCACACCTATTGTTGGACAGAGCATTCCATCAGGATTGGGCCACCAAAGAGAAAGCCCTCAACCTGGTAGAAGAGAGATAAGCCAATCAGGGGCCGGGCACTACCAGTAAACCACAAGATGAAGAATGTAGACTTCATAGGGGGATCATATCAGGAAAGCCAGTGCTTCAGGTATGATGATCTCAGATCATGTAGAGCTTTAAAGGTTAAAACCAGCACCTTGAATTTGATCCAGAAACCAATTGGAAGCCAGTGAAGCTACTGTAAATTGGCTGCATATGGGTAGGCCATGATGAATCATTCAGGAGCCTAGCAGCTGCATTCTAGATGACCTGCAGTTTCTGGAGAATCTTCAAGGGCAGCCCTGCAAAGAATGCATTATAATAGTCTAACCTGGAGATGACTGCTGCATGAATCACTGTAGCCAGCTCCAATCAAGACAGGTAGGGGGCCAGCTGATGAGGTCAGTGAAGATGGTAGAATGTTGACCTTGCCACTGGGGACACCTGCTTATCCAAGGATAGTAAGATATCCAACCAAACCGCCAGGCTCTTTATGGAATCCACCAAAGATAACTGGATCCTATCAACAGCCAGCAGCTGCACACCATCCAGATGCCTGGTCCGCCTCAACCACCTAACTTCTATCAATGGCCCTTTTCACACTTATGGTTTAAACTGCCATTTATGAGCATTTGCCCCGATCACAGTGGCTTCTGCATTGCACCTGTTCATTGCACACTGTCCACTGCAGTTTCGATTTGGCGTCTGTGCTTCATTTCAAACACACTTGGAAGCCTCGGTGCAGTTTTGGGCTTTCGGGGCTTTGCAATTCACGTCACACATGCGTAGTAACATTGCAGTGTTGGAACCCATCCCCTCCTTTTGCTGATTGGTCTGTCCCCTGACCTCTGGAGAGGCAATTGGTGGCAGAGTTCTGGGGGAAAACATGTACCACTCTCATTTTTTTAATAAATTAAGACAGGAAAGGGTTAAAATGCTGCCGATTCATCCCCTCCCGGCAAGCTGAGGCTTTGTTTCCAAAGGGCTGTGCAAAATGCTTGGGTTTTTTTTTTCTCTTTGACAAAGCCTGAAACATGCCTGGGAGGGAGCCATTTAATCCTTTCCTGGCTTTTAAAGCCAGGAAGAAAGTGCAGTAACATTACAATGATACAACCTATTCTTGTCTTTAAAAAAAACAGAGCGTGTGCATACCCTAAGGGAGGAAGGAGAAAGTAGCTGTTTAACCCTTTCCTTGCTTTTAAAGCCAGCAGGAAATTAGCAGCAAGCTTAGGAATTGTTCCTAGCTTTGGGAAAAAAAATAAAAGTGTGTGTGCACACCTGGGAGGAAGGAAACCAGTGGAGAAGCAGCCTTATGTCCTTTACCTCGCTTTACTAAAAAAATGGTGGACAAGGAGTTCAAAGAGCTGAAGAGGGTGGGAGTGGTTCATTCAGGGCCGGTGCCAGAGGTTTTGGCGCTTGTGGCGGCACGGACTGCGTGATGATGTCATCGCAGATGTCATCACGTGCCGCAGGGGGGCTGGGCAGCGTGCGGAGGACTGCCGAGCGCAGAAGCTGCGAGCTGCCCCAGGAGCAGCTCACGGCTTCTACGCCTGGCTGGGGCGGAGGAGTGTGCAGCGGAGCTGGGGTGGCTGGCTGCAGCAGTAGCTGCAGCCAGTCAGGCAGCCCCGTGCTGCCGCCGCCACATGCCCCAGCCAAGTGCAGAAGCTGCGAGCCGGGGCTGGGGCGGTGCGCGGAGTCTGCTCCGTGCGCCACCCCAGCAGCAGCTCACGGTTTCTGCACTCAGCTGGGGTGGAGGAGCGCGCAGCAGAGCTGGCGTGGCTGGCTGCAGCTGCTGCTGCAGCCAGCCAGCCAGCCATCCCTGTGCTTCCACCGCCGCTGCTTCCACCGCCGCTTCCACCGCCGCTGCCACCGCCACGTGCCCCAGCCGGGAGCAGAAGCTGCGAGCCACTGCTGGGGCAGTGCGCAGAGGCTGCACCCGGCTGGGGCATGTGGCGGCGGCAGCGGGGCTCGAGCAGCGCCCAGAGGCTGCGCCCAGCTGGGGTGTGTGGCGGCGGCGGCAACAAGGGGCTGGCTGGCTGGCTGCAGCAGTAGCTGCAGCCCCGTCATGCCAGCTTCGCTGCGTGCGCCTCCACCCTCAACAGCGCCCCTCCAGTGCCCACGCGCCCGAGGCCACCACCTACCTGGCCTCCATGGGCGTGCCGGCCCTGGGTTCATTCTGCACAAACCAATCAGCTCCTAGGGAAAAGGAGAGGGGGGGAGAGAAGCAAAAAGGGGGCAAAAGTGTTCACATTAGCATAATGCGGGCCATATGTCCACAGGGGGGGAAATCGGGGATACAGCAGACAAAAAGTGGGACTGCATCCCATGACTGCTTTGAAAGTATGAAAACCTTGCAAACATGGGATGCGGAACAGGTCCAAACACACTCTAAAAACCAAGTGCGAAAAGTACCTTAGATGGATTCAATTTCAGCCAGTTTTGTCTTAACCATCCAACCGTGGCATCCAACCACTGAGCCAGGACTGCTCTTTCAGCATATTGTGGCCCCCAACGTCATACCTCCCAATGAGACATGCTAGAAGGTGCATATAAATATTAACATCATTGGGTTCAAGATCTCTCCTCCACTGCTGCTGCCGCCACCCGATTTTGGCTGGGCACTTCATAGTACATAGTAGAGCGAGTGCAGCACTCTAGTTTTCTAGGGATATCTTGGAAAACTTGCACAAGCTTCATCCACAGAACAGAGCATGCAATATAGATCTAAGTGACCTGCCAGCCAATAAACTCTCCTTCAAAACTGGGGCTCTGGTGATTGAAGTCTGTTATTCTCTCACTAGGAGCAATCTGCTATCTCAAAAGATGACCACTTACTGATGAGTCAGAAGTGTGTGTAAGAAACAATCACACAAACAAACAAAACCCCTTGCAAATTTAGGATTGGGGACGATTGCCATCTCCCCCCCCCCCAAGGTAACATAGTATAGCAGATGAAAATCAATTTACGTGCATGCAACCTACCAATCAATACCTGTCAAACTTCAACCCAGAAAAGAAACCATGAATTAGCTGCGGTGTAGACAAATTGTCAAGGAAAAGTTTGGTAAGTATGGAGAATCCGTGGTTGGGATGCACCAAACCATTTTTGCAAGTGCTAGGGACCCACATAAGCAGAACGATGAAAAAACCAACAAACATGCTGGCCCCGTGCACTAAGAGCTAAACCACACAATGTAAAAATGTGGGCTTGCAGCTTTAAAAAAAGCGAGAGAGTTCCTTGTACAGGTATTAGTTCTGGAATCTGAGCAGCTGCAAGGCTGCCATGACCACAGCAGAGCTGCCTTGGGAGTGAGGCTTGATGAAAGCAAAAATTAAATCAAAGATAATTGATTGAAACTATAATTGATGAGGAGTTAAGAGCACTAGAGAATAAAGCCCATTCGCTTCAAACATTGCTTGGATATTGTATGCCTGGCCAGAATCACCATGCCCCAGGGTAATATCCAGAACTCAGCTTCCCTTTTTGCATCTGTGTGCTGTAGGTCCCTCCCCCCCCGCCCCCCACCCCTAACTTACCTTTTGCAGGCTTTCACATTTCACTTTACAAAAATAAATGTTGAATAAGCACTGCTGAGTTCTGCCAGGCCTTTAGCATCTCTGTGGAGTACCTAGTTCTCTGGTACAGCCCTGCATTCTGGTGTTGGACTTTGGCTGAGTAATATCTTAGCTTTCATCCTTTATTGAAAGGGAACAGGTTGGCAGTTTTTAAAGAAGAGCTGGAAAGGTCTTTCAGGGTCAAAAGATGAAACAGAAATGCCCGGCTCAGTTCTCTGTCCTTCTCCTATTCCTTGTCCCCCTAATCTTCCTTGTCATCTAATGCTATCAAACTTGGAAGCCTGCTGGTTCAACTTGACTATCTTCATTTTGATTTTATTTCTCCCTTGTGTAAACTGAACCTGTGAGTCTTTATTTTGGCATCATTTTCTGTTTCCTTGCCCTGAACTGTTCCCATAAAAGGTATGCATTTTTCAATGTTTTTGTGTCAAGCATTATATGTATAAATTATGTATATTATATATATAATAAATACCAAACAAATTATGTGCACATTGCATACCAGGAAAAAATCAATACCAGCAATGAAATGGGTGGACAGAAACTATTCTCAGTGACAAGATACGTAAGCAAAAACAAATCAAAAACAGAAAGGCACATTTGCATTCCTTAAGACGTAATTTCCGTCTCGACCCTATTCCCTATTCTCTCTTTCTTTGGCCTCCACAACCATGTTCTAGACCACTGTGTTGCTTTTGTCCAATATACTGGGCACAAAAAAAAAGTATAGAAGTGATTTAAACACCTTTGAGCATAATTTAAATGTTTATCATTGTTATTCTATTGAGCATAACCCAATAAGAACCTCTTTTGCTCAAGATCCATGAAAATATTGGAGCGTTGTGGTACCAGAGCACAGTTCTTCCTTACATCTTAATGCAGCCCCTAAAAGGATGTTGGAAATCCCTCTGAGGTACATTGTCTTCTTCCCAAATTTCTGAGACGTTTCTCAAGCGCAGGTAGTTCTAGATTTGTTTTATGAGAAATGCTGTTGCTAATTCTGAGGTAGGCCATGAACACTTTGTTAAAAATGCCAAGTCTGCTTTCTGTTCTAAACTCAAGGATTATAATAGTAAGTGATCTCAACAGCTCCTCCACATTTATAAACTTGGCGAAAGGGCCATGGTTCAGATGTTTCACATGCAGAAGCTTCCGGGTTCAATCTCTGGCATCTCCAGTTAAAAGAACCTGGTATCAGTGATCCTTTTGACTCTACGGCCATTTCCACATGCTGTTGAAGAGACAGTCTACTTACTGAA
Source organism: Eublepharis macularius (assembly GCF_028583425.1). NCBI lineage: Eukaryota > Metazoa > Chordata > Lepidosauria > Squamata > Eublepharidae > Eublepharis > Eublepharis macularius. The sequence continues at coordinate 41,576,701 of NC_072791.1, forward strand.
GGCTGGCGGTTTTTTTCACAGATTCCAGATCAGAAGCAGGCAGTTTGTCTTGCAGCGCCCTTGACCTGGCACAGGAAAGAGCGGGAAATCCCGGTCTCAGAAAAGACGCTGATTAGACGCAAGACAAACTGCCTGCTTCCGCTTTGAAATCGGAGGCATCTGGAATCTGTCAAAAAAAAAAAAACGCCAGCCTTCAGTAAGTAGACAGTCTCTTTAACAGCATGTGGAAACGGCCTCCCTAAAACCTTGGAAAGCCACTGCCGACTTCCGGTTTGGGATTCATGGAGGTCTAACGCAGCTCCATTCGCGGAGCTGACCGGACTGCCGTTTTAACCGGCCGGAGGGGTGAAAATAACCCGCGGCCGACTGCTCTCAGGCGGGGAGCAGGCAAAGAACGCTCAAGACCCTAGGGTGAGCTAGATCTCGGACGAGGGGGGGCTCTACTCAAGGAGTCTCCCCCCCGATCCTTGAGGTCCCACCTTGCGACGGGTCGGCTATAATCTCTGCGGCAGTTTTGGGGCCAATTCGGCTGGCATAAGACCTACATACCCAAGCTTCGATCGGGGAGGGAAGTCGAGAGGAGAATTTAAGATCGAAACAGCGATTACAACCCGAGAAAGTTGAAGAGAAGGTAAAGATCGCTATCTCTTGAAACGGGACAGATTGATAAAAACAGAGAGGAAAGAAAGCAGATTTTTAAACTGCAACAGACTAGTGAAAAGGAGGTGAAGACTCGGCAGGAGTTGTATTTTAAAAGAGACTAAATTTAAAGGAAACTATTAGCCCTAGAGGGATATAAAAAATTTTTTGGATGGCACGCATACCTATGGCATGACAAAGTAAAGGTCAACTCGATGTTCCTGCATCATTTTGTAAGGAGAAGTTTATATACAATCTGGAAGAAGTACAGAATTTACCTACAAGAAGGAACCCCCTTGTGGGTGGTTCCATACGAGGTGATAGATCCGAGAGCTGTTGATAACGAACAACAATGCTTAACGTATAAAGAAATAACTAAAACTGAAGTATCTAAACTTAGAATAAAGACGCAAGAGGAACTATTACCTAACTATGATTGGTTCCAGTACAGACAGATTAGAGACTTATACAATTCGGACTCTGCAAAAGGGGGCATACGAACAGAGAACTCGGAACTAGAGCAGACCCTTCTTAAAGAAGACAAGAAAAGAATATCCAAGGTATACCAAGTATTGTTGAAATGGTATACCGAGGATGAGATAGTTAAAACACAAATGGTGAAATGGGCTATAAACTTTAATAAAGAAATAACAATGGAGGCATGGGAATACCTGTGGAAAACTACAATGAAGACAACGACATGTATTAATATCAAAGAGAACATTTTCAAAATGATTTATCGTTGGTACATGACACCAAAGAAGATTGCGCTAGGGAACTTGAACACTTCTAATAAATGCTGGAAATGTAGGAAGCATGAGGGCTCCCTCTATCATATGTGGTGGTCGTGTGAGGTAGCTAGGCAGTTCTGGGGGGAAATAATAAGAGAAATGAGTGAAATTTTACAGTTTCAAATAAATAAGAACCCAGAACTCCTGCTGCTAAACTTGGGAATGGAGGGAATTCCAGCCCATCATAGGACGTTGATATTTTATATGACTGCAGCAGCTAGACTTTTGTATGCGCAGAAATGGAAAGTACAAGAAGTGCCAACTATTGAAGATTGGATCTACAAATTGCTGTATATGGCTGAAATGGATAAGATGACAAGAAAACTGAGAAATCTGGACTCAGGGCAGTTTAACACAGACTGGGAGAAGCTGAAACAATATCTGGAGAAGAAGTGGGAGGTGGGAGGAAAACTGTGGTAGTTTGAGAACTACTGAAGTATAATAAAAGTATAAAAGAGAGGGGTGACTTTACCGGGGGAGGAAGAGAAATGTGAATTTATAAGCAGTTAGATTAATTAATTGATTGAGATATATATAGATATGTAAAGGTTAATTGATAGAATATTGATAGAGAATAATTAACGGCTTAAACATGAGCAATTAACAATATTTTTTTTTTTTTACTTGATAAGACTTATATGCACCAAACTGAAGGTATAGAAGAGTTAAAACGACTGATTATGTGATGAGTTATATAGAAATACTATAAAAAGAAGAAATGATTAATATATAGAGAACAAATCAAATTGTTTGATTTAAATGTGGGAAATTTTTATGGTTTATGATATATAGAAATATTCAAAACTGGAAAATGGGACAAATTGTTTATCTAAAGAAGTATAGTTTGGATGTATAATAAGTAAAAGAGTTAAAGATGTACTGCTTAATATAATGGAGAATATATATTTGTTTTAGACAGAGGAAGTTAATAGAAGTAAGGGAAAAGGGACAGAGGGTGGGAAAGCTGTTGGAAGTCAACAAAAGGGGGGAAAGGGAGGGGGTTAGAAACGAAAAATTAGGGGAAAATTGAATGTAATGTAATGTAAAATATTAATGTTCTAACCCAATAAAAAAATTTTTTTTAAAAAAAAAGGAAAGCCACTGCCAGTCAGGGTAGGCAAGACTGACTTTGACAGACCAATGGTCTGATGCAGTATAAGACAGCTTCATGTGTTCAATTCTGTTCCCTCAGGGGCTCACCATAGCCATAACTGGAACCAGTCTGGAACCAGTACAAGTTTTCTGTCTGTGCAAGTATTATGGCTTGAATCCTACAAGCAAGTCCCATGTGCACAAGAGAGTCTCTGCTGTGGAGCTCTCTTCTGCTAAAACTTCTGACTGTGCAAGATTAACAGGTTTCAAAGGGCCCATTCCACAGTGCACTCCACTCTCTAGCGCACACAGGATACATTCATAAGATCTAAGCCTTGATTGTCAGCGTTAACTGCACTTGTTACTCAATGCCCTTCTCCCCCGTATTTTAATTTATATGATGTGATATTTCACTCTGCTCCTGCTCTCCTGGCTTTCCACAAAGTATGCATGACTAAATTATTCAGGAGGGCCTCCTACTCAGATTATAGGGTGGTGTTATAAGAAATAGCTCAGAGATAACTTGGTAAGGGACAGGGACTATAGACCAGACTACTAGGTACTGTCTGCTGATGTATATTCACCCCTACTGAGTAATTCAAGATTGCTAAAGATGTCATGTTAATTACTTGGGGGCTTTAATTTAGAAAAGTTTCATCTTTGTGTTCAGCTTTATGCCAATTTTCAAATTTGTAGCTACCATGCCCTATTGTATCTGTTTTATTGAATGTTCTATTGATCTTTTTTTTTTTTGCTCTGTGAATTTGTATTTTTGCTCTGCAAATGTTCTAGCTATTGATTATATTGTATTCAGTAGCACTGTGTAATCTGCCTTGGATCTCAGTGAGAAAGGCAGACTATAAATAAATGATAATAAAATAATAGTTTGGGACATAAAACCCAAAGAAAACAGAAAGGCATCAAAGAGATATGGAACATGAAGGCCTTTCCATAGTTAAGAACACACACTTGTGAGTATTTAAGGTGATTCTACTGCTATTGAAAATCATTTTTCATCCCTCTGCTAAGGTTTTATCACAGATTAATGCAACCCTGGTGAGTCTGTGATATCACAGCAGGCATTCCCTCCCTTTATCCTGACAACAGTCAGTAGATACAGTAGCTGCTACTGCTGGAACAATTTGCATGAAGGAATTTGTAAGTGTCTCATTAAAACCCAGGCAGCAAAACCTCCCCAGAAGAACACCAAGCGCTTCACGGCCAAGACAGAAAGGGCCATTGACATGAAAAATATCAGGGGCTACAGAGTTGGAAGGACTCAAGAACACCTTTTCCTGCATTCTTAATTTTACTATACATCTTCACATCTTTTCCTTTTACAGAGGGAAATCAAACTAAGTTTGGTGATACCATTCTGATAATTTAACAATTTTGGGTTTGTTTGTTTTTGCTGAATTGAAATCATGCTGTTACTGCAGTGGTTTTCTATTAGAGTTCTAAGAGATTTTTGGAATTTTAGGGCTTCCTCTGCAACACTAACACTAACAACAACAACAACGCCAATAACTACGCTTACATACCACTCTTCTAGACAGTTTGGTGCCTCACCCAGAGTGGTGAACAAGTTAGTGTTATTATTATCCCCACAAAACATCTGGGGAGTGTAAGCAGTTGCCATCTTTAATAGCCATTTTAACATGGCTACTTGTGATATTAAATGGCACCAGGTCTCTGGGTTTAAAATGGCAGCTTGTATTGCAGCCAGAGGACCTCCAGCTAATAGTTGCTGAGTCCCGCCCAGGAGATTCAGGCATGAATGGAATGCAACATGTAAATGCAGACAGATTCACAGCAATTAGTTTTACAGTCTCCCAGCCCCTAAAGGAATCCAGAGCAACCAAGATCTCATCGTGTCTTCCCACTTAACACATTCCTTTCCCTCCTCCCATGATGAGATCTCCTGTCCTTGATTGAGGAGCTGATTAAATTACATTCATAAGTATTTATAATTCATTCCTGGGTAGGTACATTCCCCAACTAAATTCATCAACTCAGCTCCGGTGGACTTCATTAACAAACTACCCTTTTGTGCAGAGCCCGGGCAAGATTTGCATTCTCTTTCACACACCCCAGCAGCTCCCAGTCATGGTAATCAAACCTTTTGTTACTCCCAGGAACTGACCATTGGAGTCTTTATTCTAACAGCTAGGTGGGCCATCCCACCTCAAGTCACATTTTAATCTATAAGAGTAGTGCCTTGGCCCATTCATATCGTGCACGCTTCCTGGCTGCTCCCTTAGGATTGCTTCCCTAATCCTCTTTCTCTCTTTACATGCTTACCAGATCCAAAGTGCTGTTCCCTTAAGGTTTGCTCTAAGCCTCTTTCTCTCCTGGCTGAGGACACTAGCATTTGAAGCTACTCTCTTCTTCTGTGGACTGGACTACTCGTCAGGATAAGTAGATATACTTATTCCCCTCTCTCTATCCCAACTTCTGGCTCGCTTCCTAGGAATCTGTGTGTGTGTGACCATTTCCCCCTCAATTTCTGTGTGTATGTGCATGCATTTTAACTTCTAATAAAATATTGTTATTTGAACTTAAGCATCAGCCTCGTTTGCTATTGTGGACAGGAACCCATAAACATTGGTGAACAAGATCCCATAGTTACCGGCCTTTCGCATAGCTATCTTCCTTGCTTGCTAATTCTCCCACAAATTCTCTTACTCACAAGGAGACCAATTCTGGTAACAGGAGCTGGGGCTGAGAGGAGTGGCTTACCCAAGGACACCTACTGAGCTCATAGCAGTTGTGGGATTCTAACCAGTAGAGTGCTAATTTGCAGCCAAGCCACTTAACCACTGTGCTACAGTAGATATGATTGCCAGCTGCTGGGAGGAAAAGATATGCCCTGTTCCTTGAACAGAGGCTTAATAGGATGTTATTTACCTCCATGTCATGAAAAGCTTCAGTAGCTATTCCAACACATTAAACCTCTATTACAGAACAGGACATTTTTCTCCAGCCTGTTGGCAACCCCAATAATGGACACCTTGCATGAAAGAGAGTTTGCCCATCATATCTGATGAACATAGGAAGCCACCTTACACAGAGACAGCCAGTTTGGTGTGGTGGTTAAAAGCAGCAGAACTCTAATCTGGAGAGCCAGGTTTGATTCCCCACTCCTCCGCTTGAAGCCAATTATTTTATTATTAGAGTCAGACCATTGGGCTGCTTAGCCAGGTTCTACCTATGCCAGTGATTCTCACTGAGTGGCTCAGGAACCACATGTGACTCTCAGACATGCCACCAGTGGCTCTTCTGAGCACTGTTCTCCAAAGCAGCACATGCCCCAAGTTTCAGAAATGAGGGCAAGGACTTTGCCTGGTGGTGCTTGTGGCTGCAGGCAGTTTGTACCTTGAAACAATTGCTGGCAAAAGAAGAACGGGTAAGCCGTGAGCCTCCCTGGGGTGCAGGTGTCATATTGGGTTGCCAGCTCTGGGCTGGGAAATTCCTGAAGATTTGTGGCTGGAACCTGGGGAAGGCAGAGTTTGGGGAGGGGAGGGAGCTCAGCCAGGATGGGATGCCATAGAATCCACCCTCTGAAGCTGCTATTTTCTCCATTGATCTTGGTAGTCTGGCAATCAGCTGTAATTTCAGGAGAACTCCAGGCCCTATCTGGAGATTGGCAACCCTAACCTCATGTCAGGGATGGAAGTAAATGCAGTTTTTTTGGTTGGTGGGTAGTTGTGAACATCACTCTCTACAAGCTGTGGAATGAATACCCCTGACCTACTTTGGCAGACCAAAGAAATGAACATCTTGGAAGCTGCCCTTATACCATTAGTCCATCTTGCTCAGTATTGTCTGCTCTGACTAGTAGCATCTCTCTGTGGTCCCTTTAAGAAGAGACGGCAAAGATTCAGCCCATAAAACCTGGCAAGGAATGACAGAGCTCTGCCATTGAGCTAAGGATCCCAGGTCCCCCAGTGGCAATGGGGGATCCCCCGCTCACACCCTCTACCCCCTACCACCACTCACCTAGCCGGTAAGAGTTAAAGGCATGGCACACTCCTGGGGCAGCCAGATGACGTTACTTCCTGGGAGTGACATCATCGTGCTGCTGCAAAGCACGCGCACACTCCTACACCTGACATCATCATGGAGGCGCAAGAGCACATGTGTACGTGAGGAGTGAAGATGAGGTGAGTGCTGGGCCTCCCTCCTGGCAGGAGGGTAAGGGTACCTGGCAACTCTACACTGAGCCATGTTCCCTTAATTGACTTCCTCTGCAGAGGAGAAGACATATGAAGGAGCTGGGCATGTTTCAGGCTACACTTAGTTGCATGGGACAACAACAGTGAGCTTCAACAGACTTCTGCATCTCACTGGGATTCCTTGGCAAAACTTGGAGCACCTTGGAGCACCTTGAAGGAAGAAAAACACTCCTTTTCTACTTTGGATTTTGGTATGCAGTCCCTCTGCATTCCATTCATCTCAGTGATGGATTGTTTGAAGATTAGCCAGTAAGGCAGGTGACTTTTCTGCCTACAAAAGAATGAGGCAATTAAATACAAAACTAACACCAATGCAACACCGGTGTTGAAAAGACAGCATGTTAAGTGTGTAGGAAAGAAAGAAGGCATTTAGCAGCTTATATTCCTCCATTCTATTTAAAAGTACACACGGTGCCTTGAAATAATAAAAATGAATATACCCATACCCATACAACCTAATAACCCAAATCGTGAACCACCAATGTCCGAATGGAAGGGGTTGTGGCTCAGAGGTAAAGCATTTGCTTTGCCTGCTGAATGTCCCAGGTCCAGTTCCCGACACGTCCAGTTAAAAAGATGAAGTAGCAACTGTTGTGAAAGAACTCTGCCTGAGACCTTGGAGAGGCACTGCCAGGCTAAGTAGTAGATAATACTGACCTCACTAGACCAATGGTCTAACTCAGTTTGAGGAAGCTTCATGTGTTCAGTTAAGACCAACTAAAACAAAACTACAGTCCTATAAGATATTAACAAGATGGTATCTTACACCCAAAAAATTAGCAGCTATTTACTCTCACAGTTCATCTTTATGTTGGAAAGGATGTGGGGATACAGGATCATATATACATTGCTGGTGGAAATGTCATTACATAGAAGAATTCTGGAATACAATCTTGCACCAAATCTTTTTGTTAACTGGCTACAAAATACCAAAGAAACCTGAGCTGATATTTCTGAATCAATGGGATGATATAGAGATCCCACCAATTCGACGAGACCTCATCAATGTCTTCTTAATGGCAGCAAAAAATTTAATTGCTTTAAAATGGAAATCACATACTGTACCAAAAATTACCAGTTGGTATTCTAAAATATGGGACCATTTTTTATTTGAAAAAATCAATGATGGAATCTATCAAGCTGAAAATTTCCCCCAAACAACAAATTTTATGGGAAAATGGTTCCCTTTTTTTGAATACATTTCTAAAGAAAATCTATATCCTCCCAATAAAATATACCAAACAATCCTGAATCTATAATCCAAAATATATCAGATCATTCAACTTGAATTTGTCTTTCCATGTTTTACCCTTCTCTGTTATGTAGTTTTTAACAATTTACCCATGTTGTATTTCATATTGTAAACAGTTTTGTTAATAATTGAAATAAAAATATATATATTAAAAAAAAGACCAACTAAAACAAAAAGAGGACACTGAAGATAGTCATGGAATCCTTGTGAGACACAGAGGATGCCAGAACATATCCCATTAGGCTCTCTAGTAATGCTCTTTCTTAGAACAGTTGGCTCTCCCAGTATTACCACCTGGCACATTTGGTTAGCCAAAATTTCCTTGTTTTTCTACTAGCCATTGAAAAATGGCCCTGTGGTGCATATAAGGCCTCACAGACAACAATTATAATGATTATGGTGGTTTCAGCATTTCTTCAACTCTGTATTGGATTCTTGCTAATGTTATGTCTTTGTAAACTTCCATTTATTTACCCCACGGCATTGTTTATGAAATTGTCTTTGATACTGGCTGTACTACTCTCACACTGTGTGTGTCACCTTGAGTCTCAGTTAGAAAGGCGGACTATAAATGACATAAATAAAATAAATAAATAAATTAAAGTAATATGGAATAATACTGAACCCAGAGCTGAATGTTCGGAGATCTTCCAAAGCCAGAATAACATGTTAAACAGCAACTACATGGTTAATGCCTGGTTAATAACTTATTGTTGTCATAGAATGGGCATTAATATTTCCCCACACACTCCACCAATGGCATTTGATAAGAAACAGCAAAATGCATAACCCCACGCATTCTTGGAATAAGAGGCAAATTATACGAGACGCCGTGTTGGATCTTGCAAGGTTCCCTGGGTCATGTAGTCTTACAAAGAATATCTGCTCCATGTGATTCTCCGCTGGAGGAAGAGCAGTGGAGGGAGAGTCTCTGTCTCTTGCAAAAAGCCTCTGTTTGGGTTTTCCTCCGGGAGCTTGGGGGTGGGGTGGTGGTGGACGCAACAGGAGGCAAGAAATCCAAGGAGGCTTTTTGCAAGAGAGAGGGAGAGAGAAAATCCCCGCACCACTCTTCTCCTCAGTGGAGAATTGCATGTAGCAGCTGTTCTCTGTAAGACTACATTACCCAGGGAACCTTGCAGGACCCAACATATGCCTGGGCATCTCATGCCATTTCCCTCTAAGTCATTTATGTAGATGTTATGGAGGTGAACGAGGAGAACTAAACACATGCTTTTTGTTTTACGTGGCAGTAGCACATTGAATCAACATGTAAGCAATATACCACTGCTTTGGATCACACTTCCTCTCTTGGCACATACATCTTTCTTCCATGTGGATATGATTTTTCTCCCTTCCCACTCCCTTACAGTCCACAAAAACTTCCAAACATTGGAAGTGAAAATGGCACAATTCATGTGAACCCCAAAGCCATGTGTTCTGGGTGGTTACAGTAAGCTAGGGAAGCCAGGTTGGCATTGCTCCTGCTCCCATGGAGTTCCTTGCCTAAGCAGAAGTACCACCGAGAGATGAGGAAGGAGTAAGTGAATTTGCCCTGGTTCTCTTATTTCAGCTCCTGGGCCACATGGGGGTCCTAGAAGCTTTAGCACCTGCATTTTGGATGTCCTGGGGATCTGCTGGAAGAAAGGGGAGGGAAGGAAAGACCCGCATTATCAGAATCCTGATGTACATGCTTTATAAAAAACAAACTAAAGTAGCTTGAATGCAAGCATACAAATAACAAGACACCTCCACTTGACAATGGAGTTCTGTACACTGGTATTCAGGTAGTATGAAAACCCCTCAACTCTCATGACACCTTATAATCTCCGTCGTCAACTCAGTGTTCATGTGCTCTGAAAATACAGGCCTCCTATTATAAAAGTTACCACTGCACCTTTATAGAAGAGACACTGAGAATGTGGCAGGCTTCGTGTCTGCAGCAGCTCATGTTCAGCAGGAAAACCATTATCTCACATAGGCAAATAGTCATGCTAGTCACAATTAGAAGCCAGTGTTCTCTTGTTAACATCACTTCACTTGTACAATCCAAATGGCGCTCGTGTTTAAATAACACCTTGGGATACAATGGGAGCAATTTTGAGTTTTCTGATGAGATTGAAATACGAAAAGCAGCTGTAAGAGACTGTGCATCTTCCCTACAATGATTTATTTCACCCTGCTTCTTTTCCTGAACTCGTTGGGAATGAGTGATGGATTTCAAGGGGAGCAGATAAGTGTTGACATTCAGATATTTATTTGCATGTTATCACTTCCTGAATTTTAACATCCTACATGCCTAGCATAAAACTACCTGCCCTCTGGGATGAACACTACTGATCCCCCTTAGGCATTGAGTATTTTGTAAGAAAGCCTGAAAGACAAAGGCGGATAAAATGCACATCATCTCCAACTATATAGTTTTCATTAAATGTAAGGGATCTAGGATTGACATCAAATGTCACGGGGGGAATCAGCTTTTGAATGAACTGCATTTCTTGTGTACGGTTGGCCTCAAAACACAGCCTATATACACTTGGCTTAGTAGACTAGAGTTCCTGATATCCAGTTGTCTGACCCATAGCACAAGAAATAAATACTTTAAGGCCTGGGTTAGCAACTAGCTTTATCAGTAGCCTTGCCAGGTGCCTGCCAACAGGGGTGGGAAGGCAATCTCCCAGAAATTCATGTCTCTGCCTGCAGGTTTGGGAAATGAGCACATGTGCGCATGCCTGTGTCCCCGCAGATGCAAACGTTAAAGAATTGACCTTCATATGACACCATTGCTTCCACAACACTCCAGAAGTGACATCATTGGCCAGAGACATGTGAGCATTCACTAGAAAGCCTGGTAATAGAGAACACTCACTAGAAAGCTCCTCTGCTCGAAGTGTGCATGTCAGCATTGTAGTAGCTTTGTGATCAGGCTGCAGAGAACTGCTACCTGATGGGACTTATCTTTTTATATACCTCTACAAATGCTCCAAGAAGGCTATGGTTAGCTACTCTATTGAAAATATATTTTGAGTTATCTCAAATGAACCAGACGGGTGGGAAAGGAAGTAAAGCACATAGCATAAGACATGCAATGACCAATTCGTACATAAATGGCACAGTTCTGCTCTAAAATGTGAAAGCTCTGTCTTCTAAGACATCAACAACTTAAAGCCGGGATTTTATAAGCATCAGCTGTTTACTTAGCTCTTCACTGTCTGTCATCTTTAGAACAAATCGGCATATATCTCTGATCTTATATAGCCTCTCTCTCTTTCTAGTGCTGCACAGGCCACCAGCTTGGATTCTATTTACCTCTGAATTTTATCAGTATAGATTTAAAAATATAAGGAGAGCCCTGCTGGATCAGACTGGTGGTCCATCTAGTCCAGCATCCTGCCTCACACACATTTTGGACTTCTCTTAACTCCAGATTAGAGTGAAGAATCTCAGTGAGGGGTTGTGGCTCAATGGCAGAGCATCGGGGTCCCAAACTCAGTCCTTGGCATCTCCAGCTAAAAGGAACAGGTTGTGTGCAGGACCTTGTCCTGAGACTTTGGGAAGCTGCTGTCAATCATAGAAGACAATATTGACTGTGCTGGACCATGGTCTAAGCCAGTATAAAGCAGCTCCATGAGTTCAGATTTAACTTTTCTTTGAGCAGATCCCTAAAGCCTCTGTTTGCAAATGTTCACTTCTGTTGTAAGAGATAAATGACTAAGAAGACAAACATCAAAGAAACTCTCCAAGATTTTTAAAAAGTGGGTTGGATCCAGAGTACATTTTCAAATGGCAAAATGCAACACTTCTGACTCCTTGTTACCACTGCAGCCCAGTAATCTCCACAAAATGCTGTTCCTGGAAGCCAGGGGACCTAATGAATGACATTAGGGGCAGGAAGGGGGAATCAGAATTGCCAACGTAGTCTCTGGATCCAATACTGTACTAGACCCTGACTCTCTGAATCCAATCCAGAGAGACTTTTTAGACACTATGACATCTTGTAAAGGTTGATGACTGGGGTTGCCAACCTCCAGGTGGCAGCTGGAGATCTCCCAGAATTACAACTGATCTCCAGGCAACAGAGATCAGTTCCCCTGGAGAAAATGTAGATTCTATGGCATCATGTCCTACTGAAGTCCCTCCCTCCCCATGCTCTACCCCCCAAATCTCCAGGAATGGCAAAGCCATTCTTATTGTCAAATCAACACCATGCTCAGCTAATGAGCTCTGCCTCAGGAAGGACCTCTGAGGCCAAGGCCTGGGTGCTGTAGTAGCAGCTGTAACTTATACTATTACTGCATGTTTTTAATACTGGCATTGTAAGCCACCCTGAGCCACAAGAGAAAGGCAGGGTATAAGTATTTTAAATAAATAAATACTTTGGAAGCCTGAGCAAACTAGAGCAAACCAACAGACATGTGAAGCTGCACTATACTGAATTAAACTTTCAAGGGCAGTATTGTCTGCTCCGATTGGCAGCAGCCCTCTGGAATCTTGGGCAGTGTCAAATGTCAAAAGAGTTTATTGTCTATAGCCATAGGCCATCACAGTTCACCAAATATTGACTAATAAACAATTAAGTCCCTTATCACAGTTTATATAGGTTACTCAAATTAAATAAATCCCTCCATGATCCTTTTAACTGAAGATTCTGCAGATTGATCCTGGGATCTTCTGCAAGTTAAGCAGATCCTCTACCGGTGAACCACAGCCTCAGACTATGCGGTCCCTGGCTCAAGCCTCTGGATCCCTGACACCAAATTCTATTCCAATTAAATTGTTTCATATGCACAATAGGCTTCACCTCCCCACACAGCATAACCAGAATGTTTATATCTCCCATACATGATTTGTAATGAGAAATTTGGCTTCTGGATTTCTTCCTTGAGAAGTTCTACTGCATTTGTCAAAAGAGAACTTGAACTTAAACCAAACAAACAAATCACTAATTCCCACCCACCCGCATCCAGCACAAACATCTAATCAAACCATGTCCCATGGAATACACTGGACATTGTTCTAAAAAACAGCGTTAATTGCGTAACTTCAGCCAACAGAATTAAAGGATTTCACAGGCAAACTAATCTCTGTTTTAAACAATCCTGGCACGTTTCCTACATCCCCCCCTGTATTTTCTGGCCATCCTGATGTTTGCTGATGCCCCTTCCCCAGCAGCGCAAGCCAAGTAGAAAAAGACTCAGTGCTTTAGCAGCAGGTCTGTGGCTGCTCGCTACATCAAGCCATTTGAGCTGCAATTTTCTCTCCTCAAGCTGAGAAGTCAATATGGCAGAGAGAGCTATTTGCAGGAGGGTTCCCGCATCCCAGTGACAATCATTTGCGACCATTTCCTTCCACTGAAGAAACCTGCTTGCAGGAGGAACACCGGTAGGCTGGCAGAATGGAATTCAATTACCTAATCCTGTGACTGACCGCAGTTTGCCCTCTGGTCAGAAAACACGAGAGAGAGAGAGAGAGAGAGAGAGAGAGAGAGAGAGAGAGAGAGAGAGAGAGAGAGAGAGAGAGAGAGAGAGAGAGAGAGAGAGATGATACTTACACACACATCTCTTCCCCCCCCCCCCCTCCAAATATATCATTAAATTAGCTTGTTAGCGTTTACATGACCGGTAGGGGAAAGTTTTCTGCTTGATTGGGTGGGACATTCTCTAATAAAGCCAATTCCTGACAAAGCTCTTCCTCTGAAAGGAAAGAAAGTTTCGAAGTGAGAGAACGTTGATGCTAATGGTCTCCTTGTTCCCATATAGGACAGGCAGATCAGCGGGTCATAACACAGTGAGAGAGCCATTGCTTGCAGATGTTGTAGCACCACAACCATCACCACGAGGAAGCCAATACATGCTCCTCCATCCCATAAAAAAATCCTCTGTTACACATTACACAGGAAATAATATACAGGATACTCTAGACATGATGCAACATATGCTGTAAAGGAATGGGACATAGGAGTGGTCATGAGTGACTCGCCCTTCCTCACGTCTATGCAAAATCTCTGGCTCATGAGCAAAGATTGTATGCATATTGGGTCCTTCCCTGTGATCAGGAATGCCTTTCCAAATTCCTAACTTTATTTGCAGACCCAAAGTGTTTCAATAAATAACATACTGACTTTCAGACCCTTCCTTGCTTCCTGAGACAGTGGGAACCTGGGTTACAGCCTGCTGGAACAAGCAAGGCTGTTGATGGCTGATCAACATAACAAGTCACCATATTATGACTAACAAGTAGAAATCAACAGGGTTTTTGATTTTCTAGCTTCATACAGTACCTACATCTACAACCTGTGCTGCCTCCGACTGCACTAGTAATGGGTAAGATCAATTGCATAAGTATCACTTTTTAGTAATAAAGCAGTAGGAAGAATTATTGGAAATGCATTAAGAATCTGGGGGAGAGACCAGAAGACTGAGAAAACATAGCACGCGTGGGCATCCAAGACAGTGAGGAACAGCATGAGAAGAGACATCTTACTGGTTTGCCAAAATACAGCTTTGGATACTAATCACAAATTAAAACCCTAGAGACCACATGCAGAGCTGGTCCCTGAGCTACCCGCCCAGCTGATTTTGCACACTTATGCTCTCTCTTCCTGCACACAAAAAATATTTGCAGCTGCTCAAAGGAAAAATAAAGTTTTCTGCAAACGGATCATGGTTGTCTGGGTGGATGGGCAAAGTTCTATTACAACTCCAAAGACATGCTCAGATACCCAGCAGCAGTCTATCCAGGACAGCACGTTCTTCCAGCACTTGCAGTCTGCAGAAGGATTCAACATCCTGCAAGGAAGGCTCCATCATTCACCCATTTTTTCATTAACCATAAGATTTTCTGCCCCCGCTTGCCATCCAAATCCTTTGCCTCTGTTGCTCCATTTTTTCTAATTTCCCATGTTCCAGACAAAGAAGGTTGATCGAGAGAAAATTCATTCTGTTGATGATGCAACTAATACAGTTCATTCCTAGAGGCCAGTGAACACAATTTTCTGGATAAACGAGCAGTCGCAACAATTCCGTCTGGCCATGCAAAATGTAACACATGAACAAGGCAACAGTAGCTGGGAAAATCTTCACTGTGATTATAGTAATAGTTGAAATTCATGAATGCTGGCTTTCACACCTTACGTTTACCTATATGAATGCACGTTTGTTTGGGGATGACACAAAAACCCATGGTAGAATCAGGTTAGAAGATGGTATCTCTAAAATCAGAAGTTAGGCAGGTGGCTACAAAACCTTCCTTGTCATGGCACCTGGAAACTGAAAGTGCCTGACAAGTGGTGGGAGGGCTGTGGGCAGGGATATGGAGGGGAGCTGCAATGCCAGCTGCAATGTCATATCACTTTCAGTTTAAAAAAACCACTGGAAGCTCTAGAAATTGTTGGAAACTCTGATTACCACAAAGTTTCTGATGATTTCTAGAGCTACCCCATGTCACTTCTGCTTTTAACTAGAAGTGATGTGATGCCACATGGGATGCTGCAGGATTTTCAAAAGTTTTCTTCTACTGCTGTTCTGAGCAATGGGAGCAGGGGAGGGGTGGATCCCCCACCAGAGAAATGGGACCCCAACAAATCTCCATTAACTCCTGAGCTGGAGCAGATACTGGGATGAACCATTCAAGATGAGGGAGTTGTTAACTTGGAAAAGCCCCATGTACCCTTCCCCCACCCTTTGATTTTACTAGCAACGCCACATTTAGCACAAGGAGGGTGCTGCCCAATAAGAGAGTCCAAGATGTGAAAAAACTTTTGTTAAAAGATTTTATTCAGAAAAGCGAAGTGCAAGTGTGGCTGGTCTCTTGAGCAGCAGGGAACTGTGCAAAAGTGAATGGAAACTTGGCACAGCAGCAAAAGTGCAGAGTGGCCGGTTGGATTGCCAAGATACGGCAGAGGCACGGCTGCCACTGCAGTGGAACTTAAACTGCGCACACATGTGGCCAAAGTTGGGTTTTTTTAAGAAAAAGGGTGTGGTTTCGGCCAGGCCAGTCAAAACAAAACAGCATCCCATTAAGCAGACAAGCTAAACTATTTCCCTAGCATAACCTTGCATGATCCCTGGTCTTCCTCTTGGATTCAGCCAGTATGGCTTGTGCAATTCCCTGCATGAGGGCACATTCCCTTGACATCAGGCCACATGGGGTTACCAACCTCCAGGTGATGCCTGGCAATCTCCGGGAATGACAACTGCTCTCCACATGACAGAGATCAGTATCCCTGAAAATGGTTGCTTTGGAGGGTGGACTGCTTGGCATGATACCTCAGTTACGTCCCTTTCCCCAACTCCCACTCTTCCCAGGCTCCACCCCCCCTCCAGGAATTTCCTAACATGGAGTTGGCATCCCTACTAAGGTTGCCAACCTCAAAGTGGCAGCTGGAGGTCTCCTGGAATTACAACTGATCTCCAGGTGACAGAACTCAGTTCCCTTGCAGAATGAATGCTTTGGAAGGTGGACTGTATGGCATTACAGCCAGCTGAGGTCCCTCACTCCCCAAATCCCACCTTCCCCAGGCTTCACCCCACAAAATCTCCCAGGATTTTCTTACCTGGAGCTGGCAACCCTATTACACTCACTGTGACTGCTGGTATTATAAACGAAAAGATACGATGCCTGTTTGTGAAAATAAATAAAACGTCACTAAGGAATAAATGTCACTTAGGAGTACATTGATTTGGTCCCAGGCCTGGCTGGCTGGGAGTCCAGCTCTTACCCTTCCTTCAGTTTTATCCCCCCAACCTGCCATCATCGTCTCCCATGTCTTTTCCTTGTTTTGTTTAAGAGATGTGTTGGTTTTATTCAGCAGCCAGAAGAAAAGTGAATTGATGAGGCTCCTCTGTTGCTGGGGCCATGCTGACCTGCCTCTCTCCCTCTGTCTCTACCCAGCCAGCAGCAGTAATAAGAGCTCAATGGTTCTAAAAGCAATCGATTCCACGATGGTGTGGGGCAATTACCAGTCTGGATGGCTCAGAGAACTTCCAGTAAAAAAGAAAAGACCAATAAGGGTTCTGCAGCCAGACGTCCCCTCTTCTAAACAGAGGGTTTTTTGGTTGGGAAGGAGAGCAAGATTTCCAGCCTCAATTCAGGAAGGAGGCAGCCAGACCCAAAGGAGGAAGAATAGTGGTTCAGTTTGGATATCATACAAGACAATGGCTTATTTTAACTACAGCTAATTCATCTCATTGATGAGGACTCAAATCCTGGTTTATCTGCCCTCTCTCTGCAATGTTAGGTAGGTAGCCATGCTGGTCTGCTATAGGACAGCAGGAGGTGAATCCAGTGGCACCTTAGAGACCAGCAAGATTTTCAGAGGGTAAGCTTCTGAGAGTCTGGAGAAGGGAACTCTGACTCTCAGAAAGCTTACACTCTGTGAATCTTGTTGGTCTCTAAGGTGCCACTGGACTAAAATCCTGCTGTTCTCTGCAATGTGTGTCAGGGGGCAGGAATATCAGAGAACAAGCCAGGATTAAATCAGGATGTTTGTGTATATACATCTCACAAAATCATAGTTAAGACTGATTAATAAACCAACTAAGTAGCCATAGTTAATGGAGTGGTCAGCATTCAGACAATCAGCTAACGTCCACGGTTTTGCATTATTGTCAATCCAATTTCAAGCCACTGAACATGTTTGTGGTTGCAAACATATTGTGATCCAAACAGAAGGGTGACTGAGCATTGCTGATGCAGCACTAAAAACTAGGGTATTGCATATTCCCAATTACAGTCAAGCATTGTTTGACTTACCTGTCACATTGCCCCCCCCTTTTCTGTTCAGGGAAATGTTCAGTATTAAATGAAGCAGTACCAACAACTCAAAAGGAGCCATTCTCCCCCCCCCCCTCCACATTTAAGTACAACAACTTTGGGTTTGCAACACAGCCTGAGAAGCAGGGCTGGAACATTGCTTCCAATTCCTGGATTACAGAATCTTATTTTGAAGCAGTAAGGCACCAGATCCATTCAAGGAGGAGGGGGATGGAGGTGTTCAAAGTCTGCTATCAAATGTTTAAGCAACCAGCAAAACTGATAGCCCAGAATTTTGCTGCTTTAGCTTTATTGGGAATGAGATTTAATTCAACCTTGGTAAAAGATGGATGAGCTAAACATCTTTCCTAGTTCTCCTCCTACCCCTCCCTTGATCTCATTGTTGGTTGAAACACTCTTTGTCCATGGAATACATGTAATGAGTGATTGTTTTAAAAAGAGAGAGAAAATTATGGGTTCTGTCTCCCAGAATTACCTGGAAGTAATATAACCTGATTGACAAATATTTTCTTTAAACTAGAACATGTCGGGCAGAGGCATATAGCATTACTCGCTGATGAAAGAGACTTTGGAGATGCTCAGTAGGTGCTTATCACATATGCCAGAATTAGTCCTAGTGCTAAAACACAGTTATAGGTTCATCCCTGCTGTTTCTCTCTATGTGCTGACAAGTCACAGCTGACTGATGGTGACTCCATCCGGTTTTCAAGGCAAGAGATATTCAGAGGTGGTTTTAGCCATTGCCTGCCTCTGGATAGCCACCCTGGATGTCCTTGGTGGTCTCCCATCCAAGTACTATTCAGGGCTGACCTTGATTAATTTCTGAGCTCTGATGAGATTGGAGTAGTTTTGGCCATCCAGATCAGGGCCGAGCAGCGCTACAGGTGGGAGTGGGGGGAGGCAGGTGGGAGGGGAGAGCAGCCCAGATGGGGCAGGAGAGCTGCCGCGGCCCCCAACCACTTCTGGAAGGTGGGGGAGGGTGAGCTGCCAAATCAAGCAAGCAGAGCAGTATTACAGCCAGGTGAGCTGCCTGGCTGGCGAGTGGCTGGCCCCCCGCTGATGGAGGAGGGCAGTATGGGATGAGAGGGGGTGAGCGGCAGCAGCACTGCCAATGATGACGTCTATTAGTGATGTACAGCGTATGTATAAATTGTACATAAAGAGCATACAATACAATCAAATGTATACAGAGCATGCAATACAATCAAATGTACAAATCCAATAGTGGAGGCAACAAAATAAATAGGTAAGTTTCCCTCTTCCCTCAGACTCTCACTTTAGCACAGGGTCACCAAATGGAAGTTGGGCCTCAAGCAGAAGGAGAAGAAGTGAATGCGTAGAGAGATCTGTTCTTGTTTTCTCACTCCAAGATGCACCAACATGCCTGGTGTACTGTGGCCTCAGGTGAGCTCTCCAGTCAAGCACAGCTAGGGTTGCCAAACTCCAGGTAGGGCCTGGATCTCTCCCTGAATTACAAGTTGTTTTCCAGACTATAGGGATTTTATATTATTTATTTCATTACTTTTCTATTCCGCCCTCCTCATGAACGGGCTCAGAGTAGATTACATCAGTTAAAACATAATCACAATATAACAAAGATTCACAAATCATAAAAGCACATTAAAACCACAATTTACGTATTAATAATTAAAAGATATCAAGAGGGTGGCAACCACAGTACAACTTATCTTCGCTCACTAAAACAGAAATCTAAAACAGAATGGTGGTGGTAACACATGTTGGGGGGATTTAAGCATTCATCGACTCCCTCCCCCCCACATGGCAAGCAGAGGCCAGGCCCGGCCTCAACCATATGCCTGGCAGAACAGTTCCCCTGTCTTACAGTTCCCCTGGAGAAAATGACTGCTGTGGAAGGTGAACTCTATGGCATTATACCCACTGAGGTCCCTCACTTCTCCAAATGCCACAAAGATCCAACCCCTAATCTCCAGGAATTTCCCAACCTAGAGTTGGCAACCCTAGCCTGGAAACGGCAAACACCTCCCTTTCACAGGCTTGGTTATTGCAAGGCCCCGCCAGTTGTCTCTCCTCCTCCCCTGCTGCTGTTGGAATCAAATGCCATCAGTGCCCTGGTGCATTTTTTATGAGCGATGCACTCAGTCGTATCAAGAAACACTGGAAGCTTCCCGAGGGATGTATTAGCATAGCAGCTTCACACACACACACACACCTCTCCCAAAGCCTTCAGCTTCACAGTGAGCAACTCATGCTCCAAACTTTCCTGCTTCAGGGCTTGGACTAAATGCTTCCATTTATTCAAGTCAAAGCTGAGAGAGGGAGGGCACAGCAGCTGAGGCAGCGAGCGGCAGCACCCTGGGATTTCCTATCACTCTTCCGAGATGGTAATAAGATCCTGGAGTGCTGTGATATAAAAATACTGATACAAAAATAAAAGGGAGACAGAGCTGGGAGAGATTGGTCCATAAAGCCATCATCGCCTGTCTCACTTATGTTGTGTTTCCACTCGTCCCATTAACCTAAAATATTGCTCATTGGAAGTGATTTTTAATGGCCTTCTGCTTATGCTTTGGTAGGAAGGGAAAAAATATAAACATTCCTGCAGATAAAAGAGCTTGGATTATTTACTTTGCCTTTATATCCTCCCCTCTATCTTTCTTTCCTTCGGCACCTTCTATCATCCCTCTCGCTTTCACGGCCATTCCCTAGATTCTCATAACACAGCACTCAGGGAGCCAAAAATCATTCCTGGTTCCTATCAAAGCTGGCCCGGTGGCAACAAACAAGATGTTCCGAGATTGCAGTGCTGCTCGGCAGAGCCATCTCTCAAATGCATAAAGCTGCTTGCATCAAACATCTTTTTTATGTGTCCCCCTCCACTGCCCTCAGAACTTCTCGGCCAAGGTCTAACTGAAAAGCAAAAATCTCTCAGCACATCAGGACAAACACTGCCTGGTATCAAGGCAAATGCTAAGAAGAAAAGGTACATTTAATTGGGGTTATCCTGCATTGAACTGTATGCTAGCCAGGGCTTTTTTTCTGGGAAAAGTGGTGGTGGAACTCAGGGGGTTGCCCTCAGAGAAAATGGTCACATGGCTGGTGGCCCCACCCCCTGATCTCCAGACAGAGGGGAGTTTAGATTGCCCTCCCTGCTGCTCTGCGGCGCAGAGGGCAATCTAAACTCCCCTCTGTCTGGAGATCAGGGGGCGGGGCCACCAGCCATGTGACCATTTTCAAGAGGTGCCGGAACTCCGTTCCCCCGTGTTGCCCCTGAAAAAAAGCCCTGATGCTAACGTTTTTTAGCTCCCCAACTCCTGCTTGTCACTGGATGATTCCAGAGGGCCTCGGAAGCAGAGATGTCACACATGGGTATCATGGAAAATTGGTGCTGACCCACAAGCAACTCCTGCACTGGTTTACAAAGCGATCCTAAGCACAGTTACGTTCATATAATTAGATCTGTAGCTTAGGAGGATGTGGGGCTGCCAGATCAGCCCTGGCAACTGATGGCAGATTTAGAAGGGAGGGACAAGAAAACAAGTACTGTGTTGGCACCATGACGTTACATCCCATGCCAATCCAAAGTGGCATCATTGTTTCAGCGTGGGTCCCAAAACAGAGATCAGTTCCTCTGTAGAAAATGGCTACTTTGGAAGATGGACTCTGTGTAGGGTTGCCAGCTCCAAGTTGGGAAATTCCTGGAGATCTGGGGGTTAAACCTGGAGAAAGTGGGGTTTGGGGAGGGAAAACACCTTGGCATGGCACAATTCCATAGAATCCACACCACAAAGTAGCCATTTTCTCCAGGTGAACTGATCTCTGTGGCCTGGAGACCAGTTGTAATTCCGGAAGATCTCCAGCCACTGCCTGGAGCCTGGCAACCCTAACTCTATGGCATTACACCCCATTGAGGTCCCTCTTCTCCCCAAACTGTGTTCTCCCCAGGTTCTACCCCCAAATCTCCAGGAATTTCCCAACCCAGAGTTGGCAAAGCTACTTGGGGGCCTGTAATTACTTACTGTTAACTATAATACTACCAAGATTATGAAGAGCCAACTTTCACCTTGGGAAAAACTATTCGCCATCACACCACCATCAATTTGCTTGTGTTTGCTTGCTTTAACAGATTGCTTTAACAGATTGGGGGGTCCACCACAAACTGAGCCCACTGTCCCTGTCTGGAACTGGCCAGGGGTACAATGTCTTCTTCTTCCACAATATCTTCATTAGCCATGTGAGCAGGAAATACTTTCTTTTAACAATAACTTAACATAAAATTGAGCCTTGGAGAAGTTACATCAGTGTGTGTGGGGCGGGGGGGGGGGGGAGGATGAGTATTCTCAGCTTCAGTGATAAACTCCAGTATCAGAAAGTAAATCTAACAGAACAGAAAATCTACCTATCATTCACACTTACAGCTACAGATGCCATATTGGCAGCTGGGATTTATTTTCTTAATTTGGAGCATTTACAACTCCCTGGGCCTCTCTGTCACCTACATGCCTACCTATTTATATAAAAAGATTACTCCTATCCTTCAACTCACACACACACACACACACACACACACACACACAAAGAAAGCTAAGAAGGAAAGTATTATCCTGTGGTCTTGCCTTGTCACCTATGTCAGTGCTTACACAATTTCTCTGAGGGCCAAGCTACAAGTGACGAATGACACTTGAACAGCAAGTGGATTGAGTGGAGGGCAAGTGAACAGGGAGAAACACACTTGCCGTTCAAGTGTCATTTGTCACTTGTAGCTTGGCCCTCAGTCTGATGTGAGCTTGCAACCATAACAACTGCCCCCCATACCCCCCCCCTCTCTCTCACACACATACACGCCATAGGAAAACATTGGCTGTATTTAAATAGACCAAATCATAGTTACAGCCTTACAGTCCAAATGGCCCCCACTAAACCTCTTCATTGTGTATCTATGTGTACACTGTGCAAAAACAGTGCATGATGGGAGAGTTTCCCCCTTTCCACTGCCACATGTGCACACAATACTTCCATGTGGAGCAGCAGAAATGGGGAAATGTCTCCCCTCCACATTGTTTTGGCACGAGGAAGAACGCTTGGGAGAAAGGCAGGAATTCTCCTCTTGGTGGCAGCTTTTCAAGCACATTTGCACTCTCCTTTTTATATAGAAACCAATCCCCAGAGCTGACATGTGTCTGTGTGGCGCATGGGTTGGCTCTGTGGAAAACTCATAACAGAAGTAACATGTAGAGTGACCAACACTGGAAGATGAACAAGTGAATGAACCTGAGATGGTATAACTGGTGTTGTCAGGTCCAGCGGTTGTGCTGTCAGAGGGCGAAGCTACAAGTGACGAATGACACTTGAATGGCAAGTGTATTTCTCCCTGTTCACTTGCCCTCCACTTGCGCTCCACGCAATCCACTTGCCGTTTAAGTGTCATTCGTCACTTGTAGCTTGGCCCTCAGTGAATATGAGGACAGAGTTGGCAGCTTGGTTTGTAGCAGGCCCTGGTCCCCGTGTCGGGAAGTACATTATTATGGGTGAGAAATTGTTTAAGGTGAGGGGGTTGTCTCTGGGCAAGAAAGAGTCGGCCTCCCAATGCTTGTGACAGAAGTAATGGCCCAGCATAGGCTGCAAATCACCAATGATGTGTTATGATTTTTTAATGCTAGTAGCTGTTCTCTGGACCACCCAGACCTCCATTGTTCAAACGTGCTATTTAAAACAGGCACCAGGAGAAGGCGGTGGTATATTGGAAAATTGTGAATACCTTGGTGATGTGCAAGTGCAAGGAGCTGTCCCCGTGGTAACCAGACACTGGGTAGCAGGAGGCTTAGGCACAAGGTGGGGCCTTAGAACAGCCACACAAGGAAGGGCAATTGGGAGTCCTAGAGCCAAGCTACAAGTGACGCCTGACAGAGGTTGGACATTTGTCAGCTTCCCTCAAGTTTTGATGGGAAATGTAGGCATCCTGGTCTTGCAGCTTACAGAAGTTTACAGAGCGGCAGTCTATGGGAGGGAGAACATGCAGTTGGGAGGGGAGTGCAGGCGTTGGGCTCTTGCCGGGCACCCCCTTCCCCTCTGCTGTGTGTGTGTGTGGGGGGGGGTGTTCTGTAAACTTTAATTAAATGGAGAGCCAAGCTGTAAGACCAGGACGCCTACATTTCCCATCAAAACTTGAGGTAAGCTGACAAGTGTCCAACCTGTGTCAGGCGTCACTTGTAGCTTGGCTCCTAGTCTTCTCAGTGGGTAATTCCTACAAAGAACAGGTGGTGGCAGGAGTGAGAAATCTTTCCAAGTGTCAGGGAGCTGCAAGTTGCAAGATGGAGACTTGGACAGCTGCTAGTGCCCAGATGCCTAGGAGGGTAAGACAGAGCGGTGACCGTGGGACAGTGGGGCTGTTCTGCCTAGGGTTGCCAGATCCTTTTACCCTCCTGGTGGGAGGGGGGACCTGACACTTACCTTACTTTTCCTCTTTGTGCATGCATGCTCCTATGCCTGTGCGATGATGTCACTTCTGGGAAGTGACGTCATTGTGCCGGCCCAGGAGCCCATTTCAAAGTGCAGGAGTGCTCTTGGGGCAGCATGAGAATGTCACTCCTGGGAGTGATGTTGACGTGCCAACCTGGGAGCGTGCCAAGGAGGACGTTCCTCCCTCCTCTGCCAGCCAACTGAGTGGTGGCGGGGAGCAAAGGGTGGGAGCAAGGGATTCCCCACTCCCACTGGGGTGGACAGCAACCCTAATTTTGCCCCAGGCTCCTCAACAGTCTAAAATGTGGGGATTATTTCCAAGGGTAACTTCACTTATAAATCATATGGTAACTTATTAACCCAAAAATGTCAGGACAAGAACTGTTTGGGTCACCAGTGTAACCAAAGACATAACATTCCATTTCAGGTGAAGTACTGAGTCAAATGCAGGGGTAGTTTCAGGTAGGTAGCTGCGCTGGCATTCATTGGAACAGTAGGATTTGAATCTTGAAGCACTTTAGAGATTAACAAGATTTTCAGGGTAGAAATTTTTGAGAGTCAGAAAAAAGGAGCTTTGACTCTCGAAAGATTATGTCCGGAAAAGCTTGTTGGTCTCGAAGGTGCCACTGGACTCAAAACTGACTGCAGGGCTTGGCCACTTTGGTCCTTGTTACAGACTGCCGGGTCCAAGACAAAAGCCTATCCTGTTTGACAATGGTCCCTGAAAGCATTCCTCCTCCTTTTCAGAATTTCTCATACAGCCATCATCAGAAAGGGCTCTGAAAATCTTTCTTTCTTAGCAGAGCTCAGTCAAAAACACAGTAACGGCTATTAGTGCATGTGGCAGCACTCAGAATGAGGCCTATTTGAATACTGAATTGAAATGGAGTTGAAGGGTTGATGATGAACTCAGGAAGAGTTCACATTTCTGATTTTAAAAATACTGAGCTTGGCAGTAGGATACCTTCTTGGTGATACTTGCGAAGCTGCTTTATACTGATTTGATTTATCAAGGTCAGGGTCACCTACTCCGAGCAGAAGCAGCTCAAGCAAAGGCCACCCACGTCACCCACTGCATGATCCTTTTAACTTACATTTTGTTGTCCCAGTTCATTGTCTGTGTCTCAGGAGCCAGTCCCTGCCCTCTAAGTATCCCTGGGGGTGGCGGCTGCAGCCCAGCAATTTTATTTTCAATGCAGGTGCTAGGGACTGAACTTGGAACTTTCTGCATACAACGCAAGAGGCTACCCCAAATCCAATTGTTCCATTCGAATGGCTTTATTATCACCCTTCCCTTCACCTATTACAAAAGGAGTGAAATCACATGGCAATTTCTCATGTAATGGTTCCTTAAAACTAATTGAATGGCAACTCCAAGTGCAGAGGGAGCTGATTTCCTGAAAGCCTTTAGCTATGCTGTTAACCGAGCATTCCCTTGAACCCCACTGTCGCAAACATCTGGGCCACTGCAGGAGCATCTGCAGCCTTTAACTTGCCATGTGGCTGGAGGCTACAGATGACTGGCTCTCATGTGGTTAGAGTTGCCACAACTGAATTTTCTAAGCAGACTCCACACATTAAATGATTGTGTGATTCCACCCTAAGGCCACAATCCTCAAAGTGTGACTCAGGATCCCCCACAGAGGTATAGGCAATTTGCTTGAAGGCATGAGCGGGGGGTGGGGGGGAGGAGAATAACAGAAAACACAAAGCTTAAAAATGCAACAAGGGGTGGGGGGGGAACCCTTTCTGAAAAGTAGAGATATAGTTTAGGATGGTTAACAGTGGGCTGTTTAAAGAATCAAGAGTTTCTCAATTTCCATTCAAGGAGGTGAGAAGACTTTGGGAGTTTCACTCTGGCAAGAACTGAATAATGGATGCAGGATCAAACCTGGAGCTCTCCCCAATCTGGCATCAGTATGCCAAACACAACTTATACATCCTTGATATATGGCTATCTGCAGTAGGTACTGAATGACTTATCTATAGACAGCAGAATCTAGCAGTGCTGGACACCGTCCACAGGCTGCAATACCAATATATTCATTTAGACAGTAGCTTCTCAGCACTTTCCTATATACCACAACACAAATACTTCACTCAATTGCCAGACATTTGCACAGTGGAAGGTATCGTTGCAATGTGAATTCTGTCCTTAGTGTTCAGATGAGTAAAACAACATTGTGAATTTGCAGTTTACAAGTTATTTCTCAAGTTTGTACTAGGTAACAACTTTCAACCCCTTTTGGCTAGGATGAGCATATTTGGTGTGGGATAGGAACAAACCAGGGTTGCAAGGTCCTCTTACCCTCCTGGTGGGAGGAGGGACCCAGCACTCATCTGTGTGCCTTTCTGGATGTCCTCGTTGCATGTACACAGTGCACATGCACCCCCATGTCTGCACAGTGTCATCACTTCTGGGAAGTGACATCATCATGCAGGCATAGGGCACATGCATGCTTTTCAGCAGGCAGATTTGGGCCCTAAAAGGGCCCAATTCAGCCTGTTTGGGGCCCAAAGCAACCCACTGCGAAGCAAGGGAGCACTCTCAGGGCAGTGTGATGACTTCACTCCCAGGAAGAGACATTGTTGTGCCGCCCCAGGAGCATGCCCGGGAGGCCCATTGCCAGCCAAGCATGTGGTGGTGGGGAGGGGGGGGTGTCCCACTGGGGGACATGGGATTCCTTGAGCTTACACCAAAGCTAAGGAAGCTCCTTACCAGATTCACTTTGGGATAACTGTCTCCACGGTGGATCAGTGTTGGGAGGTATGTTAGCCACTCAGATAGAAGGTGGTACCTCTGGAGAATCTTCAACCCATAAAGTAGCGGACCATCAAGATGGTGGGGGAAACCTGGCTGCGGTGCATTGCACCCTGATGGTCCTGGATGGTCTACTACTAAATGGACTCCTGGACTACTCCCTGTCTCCCTCTCCGTATGGGCCTTTCCACTGGCACAGCTGCCAAAACAGTGAACCCCAAATAATGGCCAAGTTTCAGTTGTTCACCTGTTATGATCATATGATTCTATGTAACAAAACATCCCTGGAAAACCTCATCTGTTCACAAGCAGAGACATGTGAATTGGAAAGGTGCCAAATAATCATTTCTTGCCTGGGTGAAAATCCTTCAAATTTAGGAATCATTCCCAACTGGAATGAGCTACCTTCTGCTTGTATTAACTACCAAAAATGCAATTTCATATAAATTTCAAATTAATAAATGAAACTTGGCTACTTTCACAGAAATGTAACCAATTATGTCCACTCTCTTCAGCCTGAAAGTCACTGACATAAAATGCAATTATACAGAATGCAATTATACAGGTACACTTGATTTCTTTCTATTTATTTTTGGTGTGGAGATAGAACAAGGTTTATAACAAATTACTGTAGCATTACAATGAAATCTCCAAAAGTTCCTAGAGGGCAAAAAAGTCCTAGCTCACTTACTTACATGTATCTATATTAATAGGTTTGATCCCAAATGGGGAACTGATTTTCACAAACACCCCCATCAGCATGGCAAAGACTTCAGCAAACATTCAGTGATAGGCTTACACAGGGGACAAAAAGTTCCTCCTATT
Organism: Eublepharis macularius; assembly: GCF_028583425.1. Taxonomy (NCBI): domain Eukaryota; kingdom Metazoa; phylum Chordata; class Lepidosauria; order Squamata; family Eublepharidae; genus Eublepharis; species Eublepharis macularius. The sequence continues at coordinate 41,604,505 of NC_072791.1, forward strand.
TCGGAAACGCAGCTCCCTGAAGGACAGAGGAAAGGAGAAAGAGCCAGCTGGCCAACCTGCCTACTCAGCCATCCCCCACCTCTTGCAACTCAGGCCACATCTTCCCTGTTCTGCATGCAGATCAAGTAGGCTGGGTGCCACCCCTCTCACCACTGGGCTGATCCAGCCCAGGTAAGCAGGAGGAAGGCCGCTGGCCCACCAGGAAAAGTCCAGGAGGCCATAATGGCCAATCAACCCTGGGGTTCAATCTAGGAATGAGAAAGAAGCCTTGAACAGGAAAAAAATGGGACTGACAGAGCAAGAGAGAAGACAGGGAAGAACTCAGGGGAAAGTAAAGGTTTGAAAGAGGTTTTATAGGGAAGAAATATTTCTGCCATCCCAAAATAAATTCTTTTACTAGCAGATTGGTAAACGTGCCACTTGTAGCACTCTAAGAACCTGGAGAAAGAAGGATTAACAATCATTCAGTTTATAATAACATTCTTTCCTGATCACCTAAAGATTAACCTTACATCCAACAGGCAAACAGGTGAATAGGTATTTAATACCTAAACTACTGATCCCAGCATTTATAGACAAAACAAGTTGCCAGTTTCTTGTGCTGAGTTATTCATCTCAGCTAGAAAAGAGGGCGCTTTACTATTTAAGTTTCCTTACTGTGGTTATTGTGGGTTTTCCGGGATGTATTGCCGTGGTCTTGGCATTGTAGTTCCTGACATTTCGCCAGCAGCTGTGGCTGGCATCTTCAGAGGTGTAGCACCAAAAGACAGAGATCTCTCAGTGTCACAGTGTGGAAAAGGTGTTGGCAGGTCATTTATATCTACTCAGGAGGAGTGGGGTTGAGCTGAGTCATCCTGTAAGAGTTTCCCAGGGTGTGGAATGCTAATGGCGGGAGGCTTCACTGTATCCTGAGGAGGTTCTTTTGCATATGGATTGGTGCTTGATGTGCTAATCTTCTCTGCAGGGCTATTGTTGGGTATAGAGTGTTTTGTTAGGCTGGTGTTTTTCAGAACTGGAAACCATGCTCTGTTTATTCTTCTGAAAAACACCAGGCTAACAAAACACTCTATACCCGACAATAGCCCTGCAGAGAAGATTAGCACATCAAGCACCAATCCATATGCAAAAGAACCTCCTCAGGATACAGTGAAGCCTCCCACCATTAGCATTCCACACCCTGGGAAACTCTTACAGGATGACTCAGCTCAACCCCACCCCTCCTGAGTAGATATAAATGACCTGCCAACACCTTTTCCACACTGTGACACTGAGAGATCTCTGTCTTTTGGTGCTACACCTCTGAAGATGCCAGCCACAGCTGCTGGCGAAATGTCAGGAACTACAATGCCAAGACCATGGCAATACATCCTGGAAAACCCACAACAACCATCATTCTCCGGCCGTGAAAGCCTTCGACAATATTTCCTTACTGTACTCCTCAGCCCATTACTGATAGATTGATATTATCACTCTCTCCTGCTGCAGTTAGTCCTACCACCTAAATAGTTACTGTTTGTATTCACTTCCACAGGCGTTCCCTATGCTTTGAAGTTCCTCTGTGATAAAAAACAGAATCCTTGTACAAAACCTTGTTTTATTTAAAGTGATTTCTTTTGGCCACATAATGTCTTGAAGAACTGCAGCGCAAGTTGACAAGGCAACATGCAATTGCACATAGAGGTGACTTCCTTTACCAACTCAAAGAGATAATAGAACTAATAGAACAGAAATTCACTGGGAGATCATGGGTGCCTAATTGTCTAAAAGAACTTCAGTGGCTCATGGAAACACTGACAAGACATATCATGTCACAAATAATACTGAGCAATGCTAGTACTAAAGAGCCAACCAGTTTAGCTAAAAACTCACTGATATTTTATTACAAGCTAAAAACAAAAATGCTTGACTCTAAATGCCAGAGAACGATTAGGCAAAGAGCTGGTAATGTATTGTTTGGAACTGACATTTATGGGATTTGATGGCTTTGGAGCTTCAGTGCAGTAACGCTGTTTATTCATGTACTCTGTGAGCAGGAGCAGGATCAGTTCTTCAAGACATCATTAAACACTATTAGTGCCACTTCACATATTACTGTTTTGAGACACAAATATTAATATGCTTTTTGGAAGGGGCAGTGTTTGTAAGACACTATTTAATAACATTCTGCTTAGTTCAGAAGAAAGGGGCAAAAGGAACTTTTGTTTCACCCTATCCCATAACATTAAGAATGTAGGATTGTCCCATGCAATTGACTGGAAGCAGATGCAAGAAAAAGGAAATACTTCTTCACACACTGACCCATGCCCCCTGGCAGCGACATGATTGCATGTACAAACTCATGCACAGGTCCAACCCTTACCATCTCTAGATAAAAGGATTGAATGTTGCATATATTGGGGGAAATACCTTTTCTCTGCCTGAGACCATGGAGAGCTGCTGCTCATGAGAGTAGACAACCCTCAGCAAAATGGACCAATGGACTGACTCAGCTTCGTCATAAGTTCTTAATTCATCGGTGCCATGCAATCTAATGATGATTGCTAGTTCACATGGCTTTAAAAGGGGATTGGCTAAATTCACAAAAGCTAGATTTATCAATAGTTACTAGCTATGATTACTGGATGGGAGCCTCCATGTCCAGAGGCAACGCACCTTTATCTAGCTATACATTTCTATCCAAGGAGTTTGGACCCAGGGTGCTTATAACAATAACTCTTGAAGGCAAGTTATGTATGTATGTGCTGCCAAGTCACAACCAACTTTTGCCAACCCCAGCAAGAGGCTTTCAAGGCAAGTGAGGAACAGACGTGGTTTGCCATTGCCATCCTCTGCAGTCTTCCCTGGTGGTCCCCCATCCAAGTACTGAACCTACTCAGCTCCCAAGATCTGGCAAGACTGGGCTATATCATACCATTCCACATCCCCAAAGACAGGGTAGGCTGACAAAGTTTGACTGGCCTAAGAGACATCCACCAAGTTTAATGGCTGAGTGAGAATTTAACCCCAGATTTCCCAGGTCCTAATCTGATATTCTACTTGTTCGAAACTCCATTTGCTAGAAGCAGAAGCTCTTTGTATGGGCCATCCAAAGATGTCTGTGAGAAACAGGATGTTGGAATTGATAGAACTTTGGCCTGGTCTTGTTTTACTTGTGATCTTGTTTTGCTCCTGGAATAGTGTACAGTTGATGGCCCAGGGAGAACTACTCATCGCCAGTGACGCTCCATACGTTTCGCATTAGGCACATACAGAGCATACAGAAAATCTCTCCCTTTCTGGAAATTACTGAGTCACAAAACACAGATCTTACAGAACAGATACACTAACTCCTATAGTCTCCCAGAAATCCCCAAACCTTCTCTCCAGTACCAAGACACACCACGCTCCATAAAGCAGTGCTTCGTTTCATTGTTTAGTTCATCACCATGTCCCACATTTCATGTCTGCAGCTAACTCTTTTATATTTGAGGCATTTTCGGGTGAGCAATTTATGGCACAATAAATGCACAGCTGTTATTCATTTGAAGAGCAGGGTCCAAACATCTTTCCTCAATGTAGCCATTTTGTTGCAGGGAAATCGCCCCCACTCCCGCTTCAAACAGCAATATTTTATCATTCATTTCCCAGCCAATGTTTTCATTGTTCTTGCCAGCACTGTATGGAATGAGACACAGGTATTTGTTGCCTACCAGTTGTGACATTATAACCTGACACCCCTGCCTCTCAATGCCAGTGCAATTTGATGACATTTTCACTTTTTTAAATAACTAAAATCCTACATACATTTACCAGACAGTATACCCCACTGAACTCAGTGGTACTTACCTCCAAACTGATGCGCACTGGTGCACATTGCTAGTAGCTGAAGATTCTCCTGGCAATGCTACCACACTGCTGGAGTACTTATCAGGACTCTTTTCTTTTCTTTTGAAAATGTGAAAGGCTATCCATGAACACACATTGCAATTTCAGGACCATTAACTGAATTTCTTTGCTGACTGAAAATGTATCCCTTTTAAAGTATTTTTTGAAAAAAAATTAAGAATAGCAGCACAGCTGTATCTCCACAGAAAACCTATTCTCCCCTACCTCCAATCCATTACATGAATCAGAATGTCCTGTTACTGACGCTTGATCTGGACAGGATTGGCAGATATCTGTAGCATCTGATGCTGAGGCTTAGAGAGAGGTCCTTGGAAAGTAAGGGATGTGGACCAAGCCAGATAGGAAGGACATGGTAGGGTAGAGGCAGAGCCTATTGTTACCTGTGGGAGGCAACGGACTCCAACGACCAACTGTTAGTGACTTGGGAGTGCAGCATGATGGATGTGTCAATAGATCTAATAGCATGTCATGAAACAAAGCAGAAAACAGCCCAGATCTGGGTGCTAGTTTTCCATCCTGAGATGTTATGCCATTTTGCCTTACAAGGAAGCTGCAACTCTAGCATTTCTGATACATTGTTGAGACCTTGCAGCCACAAAAATGAGTACAAAGAGTGAAATCTAGAGGTTGCTTTTTTAATAATTGGGAGAGATCATCTGTCATTCAGTCCCAGGTACACTATTCTCAAGCTATGTTGGAGCATCATTCAGAGCCCAGCTGGAGAAAGAATCTCTTATGTTCCCTTGTTTAGACAACTGAAGTTCAGTGTATGCTTGTGTTAAAGCCTTTAGAATTACCAAGTAGACATCTTCAAACAGAACGTTGTCTACCACTGTTCTGAAGATGAAGTGTTCATTTTTAGGTCATCCCTTAAAGCAAAGTGAACGAGACTCTCTTTAGCTCTTTTTGTCATTTCATTCATTCATTGCTAAACCTTACTGTTCACGCTCCTCATCAACAATAGCTTTTGGAGCAGCATACAAGTATTGTGCAGCACATTCACCGCACAGTTTTAGGGCTCTCATCTCATCTGTTTTCACAACGTAACTTGTGAGAAGAGACACTGATGTCCCTAGATTGCAGGTGGAAAACAGATTATGAGGCAGTGTCTAATTTGAACTCCAGCCCTTACACAACCCTCTGATTACTGGAACAACCTTCCTGGGTTCTAATACATCTTGGAGATTTGTGCGGGCACTGATAAACAAATGCACGTAGGCAGATAACTGTAACTCCCTAGTCTGCTGCGCATTGGTGTCTGAATGGGGAAAGTTATCCCCTTTTCAGGAAAGACACTTCAGACATAGGGCCATGCTACAAGTGACGAATGCCACTTGAACGGCAAGTGGATCGAGTGGAGGGCAAGTGAACAGGGAGGAATACACTTGCCGTTCAAGTGTCATTCGTCACTTGTAGTTTGGCCCATAGTTTCAGAGCTGTAGCCCCTGCTGAAAAGTCTGCATAACCACCAGAAATCCTGGGGAGGCAACATCTTTCCTTTTGTAAATTCTCGACTGAGCTCTTCATGCTTGGCTGTACTCTGTCTGGTTCCCCAAAGGCTAAGTGTGCAAGGAAGCTGAGAGTTATGGGTGTTTAATGGAGGGGGATCTACTGCTTGCTTTCTACATAGGAGTAGAGCAGGGAAGAAGCAAGCTGTGGTTTGGGACTTGGAAGGTTGGCACAGACAGTTTCCAAGCACTGGCAGGGCTGGCCAGGTAGAACCAGGTGGACACTCCAGCTATCACAAATGATAGCAAATCCTATTAAACAATAATGAACGTAATCTGCATTTTAATTTTTGCTGCATTTTATGCCTCCTCAGGGTGCCACATCCCCTATTGCTTCTGGAAACTAATGATTAGCATTGGATAACAATTAGCAGGTCTTCAAAAGCCAACAGATGCCACTTCTAACAACTGTTTTCCTGGGTTACTGCTTTTGTTGCTTCTCTATCTGAAGATTAGGGAGAATCTCTACTGATATGTGGTTATATCTATGAACAGCCAGCAAAGTCTTTGCACAGCACCCTTACTGTGCTTTGGTTGCAGCCAGCCAAGCACCTTGCTGCTTCAAGAATGCAGGGGGAGACAATGCTTTGCGTTCATGGGACATCCTCTCAACCCTGTCCTGTGAGCATGACCCAGAAGTGACTGAAGGAACCCTGGACAGCCTTGCCAACAGTTTCCTTCAAAGGATTCAAAGAGAAGCAGGGGTTGCTCATTAGTTCAGTCCCAGTGTTTGGTGGAGGCATGGATTCTTGAGCAACCATGCCAGCTGTCCAAGAGATGCAGTGTTTTGGGGAACACAATTCGCCCTTTAAAGCCATCACTTTCTCTTCTGAGAAAAGTCCACTTACAGGAAGACCTGAACTCTCACTGACATGTCAAAAAGACAACGTGAATCAGCCTTGACTTGACAATTCTTGCTGCCTCTCTAACTAGTTTTAATCAGATACCCTTCAACAGCCTCCTGTCATTGATATGTACTTCCAAACAACAGAAACTGACAGACTGTTTCCTTTCTCCTTCCACATCCCTCTTTCCTGCAAAGTCAGCCCTTCTCACATCAGTCTTTTTTATTATTCACTAAGCACCTTAATTGCTATGGCACTTTATAGAGTTACTTAACAACACAAAATAATACTGCTTCCTGCCTTGAGGAGTACGCAATCTAAATGTCAGTATGGGTGCGGGGAGCACTAAAACAAAGAAGGAAAAGGGGGAAATCAAGAGGCAAGGGGCGGGAGATCATGAGAAAAATCTTACCAAGGAATATTCAATCACCCACTCACAGTCCACTCAATCATCACTACTGAATCTTTGGCATACTCTTCCTTCGTGTCCAAACAATTTGAACACGTTCAGGATTTTTAAAATGACTGTACATGGGCCGTCACATATTGCTTGGCTGCCCCTGCCTCCCTCACTCTCATCTTCCAGTCTGCTGTTCAGGCTGGTGGGAGGAAAATTGGTGCTCTGCATTTTGCAGCTGCCTAGATAATAAGTCTTTCTGTCCGTGAAATCCTAAACACAGTTACTCCAGTAACTACGAAATCAATGGGCTTAGACTGGGGTAACTCTACTTAGGATTTCAGTGGTTGTTTTTTAAAGCAACTTCACTTCATGTTCATTAATGGCTCACAAACAGTCCTGATCCGGATCCATCCACAAATGTGTGTTCTTGCACTGTCTTTCCGGATAACACCTGCCATTCCTAAGACAGCCATCTGATTCCTGTCCTGTGTGATGAAGAAGAGCTGTTGTGACTGGCTGCCTTTACATGGTCACAACAAGTAGGTCAGCTTAATGATTCGATCATGGCCCTGAGGTATATGTACCTTCTTCTTCAATGGTTGAGAAGATCTTAACTCTCTGTCTGACATTGCCCATGTTGCAAAATAGTAAGACTAATCAACTTAATTGTAGCATAAGCTTTCAAGAACCTGCACATAAGCCAAACCAACAGCAGCCCATACATGGGCTTTCTCTGTGGTGGCCCCTACCCTGTGGAACGGCCTGCCTGAGGAGGTTAGGAGAGCCCCCACTCTCCTAGCTTTCCGCAAACGATGCAAAACTGAATTATTCAAAAAGGCTTTTGTATTGTAGGGAGGGGTTCTCAGATGATTTGCTAATGAGTTAAGGATAGGGTCACCACTCGCCAGGTCTCTTCACTGAGACTCTGGCTCTTACCTCCCCTTGTTCTTGTGTGCATCTTCCAGCTGGCATGATGACATCACTTCCAGGAAGTGACATCATCATGTGGGTCAAAGGGCAGCCCAATTCAGCCTAAAACAGGCCCGCTGCGAGGCATGGAAGCACACTGCGCCACCCAGGAGTGAGCTGTGCCGCCGGTGGGGACGTGCTGGGGTGACGCACCCCCCCCTCGCTGTCCCAGTAAGTGGGGGGTGGGGGGTGGGGTGGGAGGTGGGAGAATGGCAAGCCTAGTTAAGAACTATAGACTTCAACACTACATTGCCTTGCACACTACCTGTTGTCTTAAATATGTGCTCCTATGAGTGTACTTCATGTGGTCAGCCCTAGAATTGCTTATATTCTGTTTCTATGTCTTCGTAAAATTGTGTTTATTTACCCTATGACATTGTTTATGGAAATGTCCTTGAAATTGACTGTACTAATCTCACATTGTGTAATCTGCCTTGAGTCTCAGTGAGAAAGGCAGACTATAAATGAATGAATGATTGAATGAATGAATGCATGCATGCATGCATGCATGCATGCCATGGCTAACTCCTCTGGATCTACTGCATATGTTGAAATAAATGCAGGCAGAGGGGGGATGGGCATGAATATCCCAGTGCCCCTCCCACCTATATGCTGTTGCAGGCTTGTAAGCATGGAGTACGCATGCAGAGGAAGTGTGCATATGTGAATGTTCCCCATACTTGGCAACACTGGAAAAAGCACAAGCCAGCAACGGCATATTAATGGGGGACAGGGTCAGGCTGCTCCTCTGTGCATTTCAGTGCACACAATAACAGATGCAGAGGGTTGTAATCTGCTGACTACACAGGTTCCAAGGCAACCTCAGCTGCAGCACATAAATTACAAAGGTAGCTTATTTAGCAAAGCACAACCTACCCATGATGGTGGCTACCATGCAGTAGGGCTATATGCAGGCCAAAGCTGCTCAGCGTGGTTTTTGGAGTCAAACTTCAAGCTAACACATCAAGGGGATCCACTTCTAAACAAGGAATGTGGTCAACATGTTTGAATGGCAATTGTGTTTGCAGCAAAGCTTTCTGCATCCTCCTCCTCGTAGCATAATGTGCTGTGTGTTTAGTTTAGTTTACTACATTTTTATTTTGCCCTCCCTGCACGCAGGCTCAGGGCGGATCACAACACATTTAAATACAAAAATTTAAATACAAAGAAATCACAATCAAACACATAAAACCAATCAGAAGATACTGTAAAGTGTCATCAAGCTGCAGCCACCCTATGGCTACCCTTTCTGCATTTTTCAAGGCAAAAGACATTCAGAGATGGTTGGCCATTGCCTGCCTCTGCGTAGTGACCCGGGACTTCCTTGGTGGTCTTTCTTGGTGGCCTCCCATCCAATCACTAACCAGGGCCAACCCTGTTTTACTAGTGAGATCTGATGAGATCCAGCTGGGCCATCCAGGTCAGCAGCACGGTAACATTCCTAAAATGAGCCTTCCTGCACCCAGGAGTTCATCAGGGATGAAATGAATAGGCTTGCTTTGAAACAAGAACTAATGAGAAATATGGTGATTCAAGACGGGGGAGAGAGTAAGCAGTGTCATAAACTAATGGCAGGAAACTGCCCCACTTTATAACACTTGTTGAAACAAATCCTTAGACATGCCTTAGCAGCCTTTGAAAGAGCCCTGTTGATTCACCAAGCTATTTTTAATGGCACGATAAATATTAACCAGATTTAGGTAAAGTGGGCCTCTCTCATTCTTTCCCCCAATGTCCAATTCTACGTAGGATAAATAAATATTTCGGGTATTAAGAGTACAGGTGTAGTCCTAAAAATGTGGGGCTTAGCTGCTTTGGGTGGTGGGGGGGGGTGTACCCCGTTTATCAGCACAAAAAGAAACTCAACATTTACCACTCTCAAAACACAGCAGAAAGGGAGAAGCAAGAGGACATAACACAGACTTTCTCCCACACTGAACAGCCAAGTAAGAATTTTCTCTCCAGAGGATTCAAGTAATGAATTCCTGTTTTAATTGAAGCAGCCGCCGATGTGTGTGCTCCAAATGGGCCTGCTTCCCTCCCTCCCGCTCTAGGTAAAGCTGTGGAGGAAAGCTTTTAAATCAGTCAGTGAGCATAATGAACTTCAATTTCCCTTCAACAAGGGCAAAATTACAAACGTGCACTTCACTTCCAGGCAATTAATTAATTTGTTTACACGACTTCTTTGCTTTGTTTTACTTTCACTGGAGTTTCCCCCCATCTCTGCTCCTTCAGACTGCCTAAATCTCCAAGGAGTAAGATCAACTTTCACAGTTTCCTTTCTCTTGGAGGCACCTGACACTTGTTTTAAAGAAGTGGAATTAACCTAAGGCCCACCTAAATTCTGCAGGATTAATTCAAGCATCTAGAAACAATGGATACTTGTATATTATCCAGAATCTGGTGATGGATGCCTGTAGCAAGTATATCAGATTTTCTAAGTGCAATCATCCACACCTGTCAACAATATCATTCTGACACTTGAGAGCAGTGTAGTATAGTGGTTAGAGTGATGGGAGATCTGGGTTGAAATCTCTACTCAGCCACGAAACTCATTTGGTGACTGAAAGCCAGTCTTTCTCTCTCAGCCTCACTTGCCTCAAAATGTAGAGATAAAATTGAAAGGTGGGGTATTTATACTGAACTGAGCTCCTGGGGAGGGATGGGGGAATGTAGTAGTTAAAATATCCTCTATCAATTATTATCCAGCACAATCAAGACCTACTACTGTTTTAAGTAAAATAAATGCAACACAATTCAAGGTGGTTTACACTGATATGATTCAAAACAGGATTTCAAATGAGCCTATAAATCTGAAAAATCAGCTAAGCAGTACGTTAAAGCAATGGTCTGTCCCCAGTTATTAATTACAGGAACCTTTCGGTTTCAGTATCAAGTTCTTTTCTTGTCTTATTAATTTTCAAGCTCATTGAAACAAGTATGTAATGCACATGCTATAGATACAGGAGGATGAACTTGGAGGTATCTAAGACAGCAGCTACATAACTGCATGAGGATTAACTAACAAAATTTGTGGTAAGGTATAAGCTTCCATGAGCCACAGCTCACTTCTTTAGAAAGCTCGTACCCTACCACAAATTTTGTTAAGTCTTATAGGTGCTACTGGACTCTTGCTCTTTTCTACTGCTACAGACAAACACAGCTACCCATCTTGATCTATTTCCTCTAAAGGAACTGATCTCTATAGTGTGGAGATAGGGTTTCCAAATGCCCAAGGAGGGATGGGAGATCTCCCACATCAACAGCCATTGCCTGCCACCATACCAGTGGCTGGAAAGAGAAGAAAAAATGAATCACCAATGACTGCATGAAGTCACTTCCAGGAAAACCCAGAAGTGCTGTTTGTCTTCTCTAAGAATTACCAAAACCCATGGTTTTCTGATAGTTTCCAGCAACTCCTAGAAACGACTGACGTCACTTCTGCATTTTCCCCCAAAGTGGCATCACACATCACTGATGCCATACCCCCCGTTCCCACCCCCACACTCCCATTGGTTGTAGGGGATGGCATGGCAACCCTATGTGAAGATCAGCTGTACTTCAAGGAGAACTCAAGGCCCACCTGGAGGTTGGCAAATCTTACAAACAGTGGGCACTTTTAGAATGCCATAGTTCGTTTTGGTTTTGTTCAAACATTTCTGATAAGGGAGGTATATTCTGTGTTCAAGTGTTATAAAGGAAGGAACTAGAGTCTACAAAGGCAAGAAGGACAGGGAGTCTAAACACCCACATTTTTTTTAAAAAAAGAAATACCAATACTTCAGCTAGAAATTTCTAAATAGTGTAAATGATAAAGATTTGCATAATACTCTGGTTTCATCAAGAATCTCAGCTCCTGTTGCCTAGGAAACTCCAATAAACAAATACCAAGTTGTGCTTAAAATAAAGCTCACAGAAAAAAAAGTAATGGTGACATATTTAAACTTGGGGACATACCTTTGGCCTTGCTGCCAATATATTATAGGTGCTGTCAGATCTAATTTATCACATCAAATTAACATAATCTCTATATAGTTTCCTTGTCAAGAGGTTTGCAGCAGATTATTGCATTGCTACCTTGAAACCTTCTGGTCTATTAAAAAAAAACCCTCCTCTATTCTAAGATAAACAGAACTACTTGCAAGAAAGTATTTTTGGGATCGCTATTCACTAAAACCCTGGTTCCTTTAATACCTCAAATCTCAGCAAATCCCCCACTCCACTAGAAAATGAAACATAAACAGAGGATTAATTACTTTGCTCAGCAACTTGAAAAATGCTGACTTTGTATAACAGGGAAAACTACCTACCCTTCTTCCTGTTTCACAAGCAGTTTCATTTCTCTTCTCCATTCTCTTGCTAAAAATTTCACCCCAGCAGAATGGAGAAATGAAGTTCCCTCACTTGTTTTCCATGGCATCAGACTGAAAGAACTGCAGGAATCAGAACCAGGAAGATGAGGAAGGAGTTCCCTTCCAATTACAACATAAAGCAAGGCATATACTTGTTAAGCTAAGCAAATTGCGTGACTTATTAGGAACAGCCATGGGACTTGGCAGAACAATGTTAAAAGCTACCTAACGTGCTCCATTTAATTTAATATCATATTAAATTACAAGTTATTTTTGGAAACAGATCTATTATGTTTTACTGGCAACAACACCCGTGTGTGAAAAAACAACAACAGGCTCTAGAAAACTGATTCAGCAGGCCCCCCTCCAGGTGGCCTGGAGGCCAGAGTGGGAGGGTGCTGAGGGGAGGCGCAGGAAGGAGTGCTTAGGTCATTTGGCAGGGCCCCTCCCAGTGGCAAGCAGGTGCTTTGCAGCGGTATCAAGGCCAGAGTCATCTGCAATGCGCCTCCGCAAGGATAAAAAGTGGGTCGTCACCAATACAGCTTGCCTTTTATATAGTAGGATATCTCAGACCAGAAAATAATTGGTCAATTCTCACAGATGAAACAAACTACATACATGAGTAAATGTCAGAAACCAAAGCGGCAACCCTTTTTATAGTGCTTCAGTGAATATCTCCAGTGGAAGGAGTGTTATCATTTACTGGTGAATGTTGACAAACTCCCATTTCTGGCATTCACAATAATATGTACTGTGTCAGACATCAAACTGCCTCATATTTCTATTTTTTTTTTAATATTCTTGTTTGGGAAAGGGAGCACACTCATCAGGAAGTAATTCCATAGAGTTCGCCCTTTGAAGCTGCCATTTTCTTGAGGGGAATTGATCTCTGCAGCCTGGAGATCAGTTGTCATTCCAGATCCCCAGACCTCACCTGGAGGTTGGCAACCCTAATCTGAAATCTACCAGGGAAGTGAAGATCAGAGACTCTATTTGGCAATCTGAATTCACCTGGAAGAGTATCCTCAAATGTTCCTTATCCACAAGAAATTGTACTAGGTCCTAAATTAGGGAAAGTGGTGTCTTTATGACCTCAGCAACAGTCACTTCACTACTCCAATCCCTACTGTCACCTATTATATTTCTAAGATTTGTTATATATCTCACCGCACACACAACTTTATCCTTGGACCTGAAGTCAGGAACTTTTGCCATTCCAGTCATGCCCTTCTGCTATCATAACATTTTAGAGAGTTCATATAATTTGCCTTTCTCCCCATATGATCACAATGCAAGGCAAGTGACCACAATATAATACAAAAATGATAATATATTAAATTAATTTAAAAAATATAATTAGAAACAGGTTGGATAGCACATTCATGTTGCAGAGGGTACTTTAAGTATTTCTGTCTTACAGACTGAGTGGAAGGCCACAAGTGTTGGTACTTCACCCCTTCCAGGAACCTGTTGTTAACATCAACATTTGATTTATATATCGCCCTTCAGGACAACTTAATGCCACACACAGAGCAGTTTACAAAGTGTTATCATTATCCTCATGACAATCACCTTCTGAGGTGGGTGGGGCTGAGAGAGCTCCAAGAAGCTGTGACTGACCCAAGGTCACCCAGCTGGCTTCAAGCAGAGGAGCGGGGAATCAAACCTGGTTCTCCAGATTAGAGTCCTGACTCTCTTAACCACTACACCAAACTGGCTGTTAGGAGACTCTGTTGTGAACAGCACACACAACATACAAACCGCAGTAGTTTATATCAGGTCAAATGGTCCTTCAACAGTTATTTCAGCAGTTATATTATGACTTCCCACAGTTTCAGGCAGATTACAATAACCAGCATTTACAACAACCATTCAAATATTGATACGATATATAAAAATACAAAACATTAAAACAATAGCCCTACTTAGGGCTGACGAGCCTCCTACTATGGTGGGAGTTCTCCCACTGTCAGCCTAGTCTGCAGCAGTAGTAGTAGAATATTTTTTTTTATTAATAAAGCAATGTCAGCTAAGTGGGAAGTGACGTAGGGAAACGCTAAGAACCACCAGAAATTCTATGGTTTTACCCTAAAGGTTTTACTCAGGAGTGATGTCATGGCATAGTCAATGTCACTTGCTCCCCTCACCTCATCTACAAATCGGCAAAAAAGCTCCCATTTTTAAGCTCAAAATACTACACATGAACGGAACAACAATAACAAAACCCTACAGAGCTAAAAACAGGCTTTTAATTTCTGCCAAATTCATCTTTCTACTGGAGTGCAAAAGAGTATAGGTATTCAAATCATCAACAGGGACTGTTGATTATCAAGACTACATTGGGGGAGAATCCTGCTCCTCAGCCAGAACACAAACTGTTCCAAATAGTAACCCAGAAATGTGATAATTAAACTGAACCAGAGTTTTTCCACCTTCTCAGAGTGTCCACACAGAAAGCCTGATCCAAATTCTATGTTGTGTATGTAAAAGTGGCTTCAATGTGCATAAAACATTGTATTGTATAAAGTTGCATTGTATAAAGTTGTTTTTTTTATTTTATGTTATGTGTATACTGTTTTAATGTTTTTTGTATACTGTTTTATCTGTTTTGAACTGTATTTATGTAAACTGAAATGTTGTGCTCTGCCCTGAGCCCGCCTGGTGGGGAGGGCAGACTAAAAATCTAATATAATAAATAATAACAACAAACAAATAAAATAACCAAGCCAGAAAGAAAGATAACTTTTAGAAGGAAGCAAAAGGACAATTATGAGCCAAGACAGTAAACATGTTTTTTTTAATGTCAATCACATAACAGTCTTAAATAGTCATAGGACCAAAAAAAGGGGGGGGCTCTGTAAAGGTATTTGCCCTCCCCTGGAATACTCTGATCGATTGATTTTCTTTTGCTTTAGATCAAGTGGCATCACCTCTCAGGCTTGTGTAAAGTTTGAACGAACTAAATCCAGCAGGGCTACCACCACCAGAAGCCAACAGCACTCATCAAGTGCTCATTTAATGGTGCAGGGAGTGATTTATAACGGTGCAAATATGAGTTAGCATCCCTGGCAGGAATGGAAATATTCCCAGTACACACCTGGAACTGTTCTTTGAAAGTCTGTGTCTGACAAGGCAGACAGGCACTTCTGCCGACTTCTAAAAGGAGCTCCTGGTTTAATGTAAGTGAACCAGAGCAGGACTTTTACAGCATTCTGCCAAAGGCAGCATTGTAAGAGAGCTTCCTTTGAAAAAGCCTCAGAAATCTCTGTACCTTCAGGGTAAAGGACTAAGGGGAAAGTGACTCCCACCGATTCTGAGGAAAGCAACTCATCAGGTTTGTTCTTGCTGCTATAAGAACGAGGGGGGAAATGGGCAGTAAAGAGTGGGATCTGGAACTCTTTTACACTGATACATTTTCTTCTGGTTAAATAAATAAGAATAGCTGTATCTCAGCTTTTGATGAAGGGGTGCCTGGCCTACCGTGAGGCAGGTGTACATACTCACTACCTCAGAGAAGCAACTGGATGGGACTAGTTTGCTGCAACATTGGAAGCACAGGGTTGAACAGAGTGATGCACAAACAGAAACACAAGCCCACTTGAGGCAGTTCCACCGGCACAATGCTAAATGTATCTTTGGAGATACCCCCCGGGTGAACTTGCTTCCCCATTTTTTTTGCAGAATGCATAAGAAAATATCTATACAACTTTGTCCTCAACTTTGTCCTTACCCCCACCCAACGAGTTGCTCGTCCTCTGCAGCCTGAGCCACTCAACACCACAGCATAACACTTTCCAGAACAAGCATGCTCCCCCACCCCAGTCACTATCCACTGGTGGTAGCTGTATGCTACCTACCACTCCACCTTTACGGGGGCTGGCTGCTACTATCTGCAATGAATCCCATTCTTGGCAGTAGTCCTCCGGCTTGCTCACCATGAGTACATGCTAAGAAACCCCCAAACAGCCTATGGTCCATTCTATGATGATGCAAAGCCTCCAGCATTTCAGTTTGCTGCTTGGTTTTGACACGAAACATACCAAAAAAATATGCCAAGCTGACAGAGCTGCTTCCCAGTGCTTCACTTTCCAAGTTATCCATGGTACAAGCTCTCCTACAATGTAAAAAAACCTCAGGGCCAGATTTACAATGGAGCAATGGGATAATTTGTTTCAAGTGCCGTTTCCTGCCTCCAATCATGGCTGTATATGCAATCATCTCTGGACTTAATTGAGGGGCTTTCCCATGTCATAAGAACATAAGAGAAGCCATGTTGTATCAGGCCAATGGCCCATCCAGCCCAATACTCTGTGTCACACAGTGGCCAAAAACCAAGTGTCCTCAGGAGGTCTGCCAGTGGGGAAGGGACACTAGAAGCCCTCCCACTGACTGCCCCCCCAAACACCAAGAATACAAAAATACATGTCCCTCTTACTGCAGCCCACTGAGCCCCCCAAATTTTGTTCCTGGGGGAGTCACCAGACCATCACAAACAACACTGGCGCAAAGTAGGACTGTACAGTAGGAAGGGCAAAGTGGGGGTCTACACTGATAAGGTGGTGTAAATCACTTTCCTCTGCTCCCCCCCCCCCAATAGAAGTGCCATTGAAGCCAGTCAGTTAAACTTCCTGAAGCCACATTTGCAGTTTAAAACTGAATCCACAACCATAAAACTGAATATATTCATAAAACTGAATATATTCAGTTTTATCTGGTACGAATTTAATCGGTATCCCAATTTTATTCAGGATTCTCTCATCATATGTGGTGTACCCATATAATACCGATTTATCCATTATCTGGGAATATATTTGGAATATGCGTACTGAATCTCACACCCCTAGACTCGTGGTTCGATACATGCCTCCACCTCCGTTTATCCTTTCTAGCAGGCTTTGTATGTTCATCTAGCTTTTAACGTCAAGTGCGAAACATTTCTAATGATGGCCCTGAACGGATCTCGCTTTCCTTCCATTTATCTGCTAGATGCAATGGCGCTCCATCGTCACCCAGGAACCTTTCCTCGCCATCCCTCGCTGCCAGGTCCGAGCTGTCTATCCAGGCAGGGGGCTGCCTTTCAAAAGGGAACGCCGGCCACCAAGCTCTGGAACCCGTCCCTGAAACTTTCCCTCTTTACGCGTAAATGGTTGGCGCGCCTCTTTCGCTGGCTGGGATGGAGAGGAGGCATCCGCCTCCCTTTCGGAGCGGCTCTTAATGACTTAATTGCTCTGCAGAAGGCCGAGCTTCGCACAAAAGAACCGGCTGCCAAGAAACGCGGGGGGGGGGGGGGTGCCGACTTTAGGCATCAATGTTATCAGAGTGGCCATTCCGCTACAGAAACATCTCGGCTGAAAGGCTACGAGCAAATCTGCCTCCCCTCCCTGGAATATTTATCTGCATCCAGCACCCCTTCGAAATTACTCTTTTCCTATTTAAAGGGGAGGAAAAAACTCGCTCTAACTTTAATCAATGCTGCGCAGCACACACACGGCGTGCACCTCCCTGCGAAGCGAGCGCTTCCCGCCTGCAGTCCGTTTTGCAGAACCGGCCACGCGGCTTCGGAACGCACCCCCCCCCCCCTTTACGCTCCGTCAACTCGCGCTGCGCAGGAGGCGGCGGCAGGTTCGGCCTCAGTATTGTTGGTCTCATCCTCCAGGGAGCTGCAAGGGATTGAGCGGCGCAGTTCGTTAGGGGTTGGCGGGGGGGTGGGCCTTGGGAACAGCTCGACCCCCTGCTAGACAGCAAAGAAGCTGGTTTTTCTCGCGCGCTTTCAAGAAGACATGGCTCAGAATCTGGAGGGGTTCAGGCCTCCTTCGCGGGGCTGTTGTAGGGACGGGTGCTCGCCAAGGTCCGCGCAGGCAAAGACGCTTTGCTTTGGGGAGCCCGTGGCCTCTCCTTCATAGCCGCCGCCCTATAGAGCAAGGCTCCCTAGGGGACGCCATCTTTGGAAGTATTTCGGAAGCGGTGCTAGGTTTGCTGAGGCTTTTAATTGGGTCTATGCTGCAGACGGTTTTTAGAGGGGAGGGGATTATATGGGGTTTTGTGATTTTGTTTTAAAAATAGATCAAGATGGGTAGCCGTGTTTGTGTGTGGCGGTAGAAAAGAGCAAGAGTCCAGTAGTTCCTATAAGCCTAACAAAATTTGTGGTAGGGGATGAGCTGAAGAAGTGAGCTGTGGCTCACGAAAGCTCATACTCTTCCACAAATTTTGTTAGTCTTATAGGCGCTACTGGACTCTTGCTCTTTTCTACTGTTTTAAAAATGAATTTGTAAGCTGCCTTGGGCTATGGTTAGGAAAAGGAAGGCTGTAACTATTTGAATACAATAAAATAAAATGGTCTGCCAGCCCTATCCTAGGTCTTCCTTGGTACCTCGCCGTTTTCTTCAACTCTAGGCTCTCTGTTTGCTCCTGAGCATGTCTCTGTTCAGTTTTGGGGTTTTTTTTCAGTATTATTTTGCTTCTGAAATCAGTTGACCTACAAAAGGCAAGAGAGGCTGCCCTATCACCTTTGTGCTGGGGAGTGTTTTTTCTTGCAGCTGTTAGCATAATGTCTCTCCTGGGGAAGCAGTGAAGCGCTAACACTTCACTATAACTTCTGCACCAACTGTCTTCTCCCATTCACTCTCTCTGATGCTTTTTAAGCTGAAAGGCAGAAAGGAGAAATGCAGGAGATGTTTTCTTTATGCTCTGGTCCCAAGTCCCCTTAGTAAATACGCCCTTCCTCCTTTTGTGTGTGCATGTGTGCGCGTATGCTTTTTCAGGGATGCAGTGCACTGACTATGCATACAAAGAAGCAAAGAGTCCATTTAAATGGATTGCTCTCTCATTCCAGGGCTTGGAGCAGGTAACAACATAACAAGAATAAGGCCTTCTTTGCACAGGCAATTTTTGCTGCATTTGGCAACCTCTTTGTTTTTTTTTTCCGAATTCCAGACTACTAATTTCCACGTTTTTTCTGTGTAGGGAGAAAACTTGGAAGAGAACCCTTAAAATGTCACATTGAATCTGAAGGGGGAGTTAATCGTTCAGAATTTAGAAGAAAACCCGAAGAGGTATGAGGCCAAATGTGGCAAAAATTGCCTGTGTAAAAAAGGTCTAAAACACAGGAGTTCAAACCCTGATTTAAAAAGGAGAACCAGAGCAATGTGAAGCCATGAGTGCAATCTCTTCCCAGCAAGCCTATGAGATCTCTGAAAAGCTGATGCTCGGGGGCATTGGGATTCATGTGGACAAGATATGAAGGGGCATGGAGGGCTGCTGTGAAGAGTGGCAATCGAAAGACATTTCCTATCCTTTCTTCCACTGGTGAAGTTCCTGCTGATGCAAGAGGCTGTTGTGGCATAGGAAAGAAGTAGAAATAATGGGTCCTGATGCACCCTTTTTCATCAATCTCCCATGCCCTGTGGCATGTTGTCTTTGGTGCTTCTAAAAATCAGAGCATCCACTTTTGGGAGATGGATGCAGAGGAGTTAGCCGTGTTAGTCTGTAGTAGCAAAATCAAAAAGAGTCCAGTAGCACCTTTAAGACTAGCCAACTTTATTGTAGCATAAGCTTTCGAGAATCACAGTTCTCTTCATCAGATGCATGGAGGGCAAGAAGAAACTGGTCAGATATATAGGTGGAGAGGGGAGGGCGGAGTAGATGCAAACAGTAGCTTCTGATATTGAGATCAGTTTGTTTCTGTTAAGGAAGTCAGTTACTTCTGATAATGAGATAACCAGAAGTATCAGAAGTAACTGACTTCCAAAAGACAGAGATCTCTCAGTGTCATGGTGTGGAGAAGATGTTGGCAGGTAATTTATATCTACTCAGGAGGGGTGGGGTTGAGCTGAGTCATCCTGTAAGAGTTTCCCAGGGTGTGGAATGCTAATGGCGGGAGGCTTCACTGAATCCTGAGGAGGTTCTTTTGCATATGGATTGGTGCTTGATGTGCTAATCTTCTCTGCAGGGCTATTGTCGGGTGTGGAGTGTTTTGTTGGCCTGGTGTTTTTCAGAACTGGAGCCCATGCTCTGTTCATTCTTAAGGTTTCTTCTTTCCTGTTGAAGTTTTGCTTATGCTTGTGAATTTCAATGGCTTCCCTGTGCAGTCTGACAAAGTAGTTGGAAGTGTTGTCCAGTACTGGCTCTGAAAAACACCAGGCCAACAAAACACTCCACACCCGACAATAGCCCTGCAGAGAAGATTAGCACATCAAGCACCAATCCATATGCAAAAGAACCTCCTCAGGATTCAGTGAAGCCTCCCGCCATTAGCATTCCACACCCTGGGAAACTCTTACAGAATGACTCAGCTCAACCCCACCCCTCCTGAGTAGATACAAATGACCTACATCTTTTTCACACTGTGACACTGAGAGATCTCTATCTTTTGGTGCTACACCTCTGAAGATGCCAGCCACAGCTGCTGGCGAAACGTCAGGAACTACAATGCCAAGACCACGGCAATACAGCCCGGAAAACCCCCAACAACCATCCCCATAGTGGTTTAAAGAGTCCAGCCAATCGAAGTATGCTGATTTCTGTCACACAATGAGCCCCTGCCCAGGAGCCTCCAGCCAACAAAAGGGCCATGTGATCATTTCTGAAAGAAACGAGAGAGGTGGCTCCAGCTCTAGATTCCAGTGTCACCTTCTAATAAACAGCAGATTGCAGCCAGTCTCTATGTACATGTGAAAGGCAGGTAGGCTCCTTATTAAGTAAAAGCATCATTCCCTACAGCAATAACATAGAACAGGAAATCCATCACCCAGCTAGGAGAGAGAAATGTCTTTTTTTAAAAAAAAAAAAAGCTACCCCAGGCAGTTAGAAATGGGACTAGGAAAAAAATCAAGGGGGAAGGGCAGCAGTTGTTGGATGAAAATGAACTCGCAAGAGACAAAGACCTTATCTCCAAGCCCTCATAGGGAGAGCAATTGGGATATAGTTTATCCTGCCACCCAGGTAAGGTCAGCCAAGATAATTGAAAGGTGACAGCCAATATGTAGTTACGGGCTGTGTGATGGAAATGGTGCTTGTGGATTTCTAGTGCTGCTTTCTTTTCGCCTTTTGCGAGTATGCTGTCAAAACAGCATTCCGTAGCAGCAGCCTGTTGTAACTAACAAAAGACAGGAAAAAAGATCATTAATGGGGCAGCAGGTACAGAATACAGGAGTTGCTCCTGGAAGGCCTGAACTCAAATCCTGTTGCAGGCATAAGCATTCTTGGAGTGCAATCCAGCACCCAATTAGGCCTCTTTAAGACCAATGAACGCAGTGGGCTGTAAGCAACCTACTTGAATAGAGGATTGCAACCTCTGTACAATCCTAAGTAGAGTTATACTCTTTTACTTGAATGGACTTTGAAGAGTGTGATTTCACTTAGGATTGCCCTGTAAGTCACTGAAGGCCACTTTATGTGGGCTATAATCACTTGCCTTAGGAAATGCAGTCAGGATGCGGACTGGTATCCCTCCTGGTGAGCCAATGAGGTTGCCATGGGGAACAAGAAACAATCTTACCCTCCCGTCTTCTAGCGTGCCTCCAGTTCTTCCGTAACTGACTTGACTCTAAATGCATCCAAGTAAGGCCTGTCCTGAACTACAATCTAAACGATGCAAAAAATTAAAACTTGCAGTTCTTAATGGCAACAGGGATTTTTAATATTAAATGCTGGGGCTGCATATTTTGATAACTTTACTAGCCCTAGATAATGCTCTGTCAGTGATGGACTCCATATAAACAGATTCATGAGTTATGATTCTTGGGGAAAGGCTAGGAAGCAGAGAGACACCCTTCTAAGCAGAAAGACACCCTAAGCAGAGAGACACCCTTCTAAGTCCATTGCAGTCAATGGGGTTAGAAGGGTATAATTCTGTTTAGGATTGCACTGCAAGTTTATTTGCCCAGCTGTAGTCGCATCCCCCAATAAATGACAGCAAGACTCAGTTCCTTCTTTTTCTCTGCCATCATCCAAGGATTCAATCTGTGCATCACATTCTCTCCCCCCACCCCCACCCCTTTTTTTTATGATCATCACAATGGCTGGAAGCTGTTTACAACAGAACTGCTGACTCGGGAAATGGAGGTGGCAGGAATTGTTAGCAGCATTAAGGAGATAAATCTTCCATCATTTAAAAGCTCTCTCTACTGATATTCTGCTTGTGTCCCTCTTTCAGCAGTAATTTTCAACACATTTAGTACTGGGGAGTGTAGGTTGGGAGTTAGACTAATTATTGAACCTTTCTTCTTTTCAACTCTGCGCAGAGCTGGATAATTATATGATGGATCATATTCTTTTCTGCAGTTTTTTGGAGAACATATGCCAATATGCCCAACTTCATATCTGTTTTTGCAACTTTGCTTTGATGGGAAAGTGCAGCTGCCATCTTCGCTCCTACCTGTTCTATGATGTCTGAAGTCCTATATCACAGGCGCTTCCTCAAAGCATTCGGCAGCAGAAAAACAAAGGTTGGATTTCAAAGCCACCAACTACAATTAGGAAAGGTAAATGTAGCTGCTGGCATGCTAAATAGCTGCTCCTGTTGAAAGCATCCCTTCCATTCAGTACTACTGGATCAAACTGTATTCAGTCTGTACTCTGTTTCCTTTAGCACTGTTACTTCCATTCAGCAGGAACAGGAAAGAGGCTTATAAAATTAGGTGCCATGTGGAGAAAGTGGACAGAAAGAACTTTTTTCTCCCTGTCCTGTAATACTAGAACTCAGAGTGACCCAATGATAACAATGGGTGATACATTCCAGATAGACAAAAGAAAGTACTTCTCTACACAAGGTATAATGAACTTGTGCAGCTTACTGCCATACGAGTTAGGAATGGCTTGAAAGGGGGAGGAAGGGACCATCCAGAGCTATTAATCATTATGTCTAAATAGAACGTCTATGTTCAGAGGTCTGATCTCGCTCTGGACTCCTTGGCCAAGGGTTTTGAGGCTCTGACGGGATGGTTACATCAGAGTCGCCTGAAATTGAATCCCCTGAAGATGGAGGTTCTGTGTCTGGGTCGTGGGGCGATCTAGCTGGGGACCCAGCACCCAATCCTCGATGGAGTACAATTGAAACCTTCGCCGACAGTGAGGAGCCTGGGTGTGACCTTGGATGCCACACTTTCAATGGAGGCCCAGGTCACGACCGTTGCCAGGTCTGCCTTTTTTCATCTTCGACAGGCCAGGCAACTGGCGCCCTTTCTTTCACCCCGGGACCTGGCCACAGTAATCCATGCAATGATTACCTCCAGGCTAGACTACTGCAACTCGCTCTATGCTGGGCTGCCCTTGGGCCTGACCCAGAAGTTACAGCTGGTCCAGAACGCAGCGGCACGCATCCATACCAGAACGTCAATCCGAGCGCACATTCATCCTGTGCTGTGCCAGCTGCACTGGCTCCCAGTGGAGTTCCGGATCCAGTTCAAGGTGTTAACCTTGGTGTTTAAAGCCCTTCACGGACTGGGACCTGCATACCTGCAGGACCGCCTCTTCCATTACATCACCTGCAGGGTGTTGCGCTCTGCAGACAAGCAACTCCTTGTGGTCCCCGGCCCGAAGGACATCCGTCTGGCCTCAACCAGGGCCAGGGCTTTTTCTGCCCTGGCCCTGGCCTGGTGGAACGCTCTTCTGCTGGAGATCTGGGCCCTGCGGGACCTGTTACACTTCCGCAGGGCCTTTGGCTGAGTGCCAGCAGGTGTCCTTCTGCCATCTAAGACCACCACTTCTTCTGGGGCTGCCCTTGGCCATCTGCTATGCCCGTATACGGACTCCCAATATTTGTTTTAATAGCCTGCTCCTGGACTATTTTAATGACTTTAAAAAATATTATTATTGATTTTATGGTTTTGTAACTTTTAATATATTTTTAAATGTTGTTAGCCATCCTGAGCCCATCTGTGGGGAGGGCGGGGTATAAATCAAATAAACAAATAAATAAAATATACCTTTGGTTACCAGGTGCACTACCTCAAGATTCAGGGGGAAAGGTCCAGTCACTCTTCAGCTTCTCACTTGTTCTCTGGGTCTGCTGCATTGCCACCACTCCAAAGAAAACACCATGACATGTCAGGAACCTTTCAGCTGCAACCCACTTTATAGCTCACACAGCCCTAACAGCCTGTTAAAATAATCACTTCTTCTCAGTGCTAATATAGGAATGTTGCTTTCACTGAACTCTCCAGTGCTTTGGGTTGCTCATTTTTAGAAAATAATATTTTGGGTCTTCGTAACCCTTCTGTCAGCTTGTTTCTATTGTGTATGTCAACCAAGGCTGAAGTAAAATCTAAAATTGCTTCAGCGTATCCCTGTGAGACCAGACATAGGGGATGCATTGTGGCTTTTTTATTTTCATTTTTGGTACAAGTGGTGTAGGTTGCGTGTCTAGCCTTTTAAGGATAAGCTCCTTTTCTTCTACCAGAGAGGCATTCCTGGTCCTACAGGTAATTGATACAAAGAAGTTACCCAAAATAGTACAGTTGGATGGTCATAATTAAATTGCTGCATACCACTCTTAAGTTGAAGGAATGCGGCAGGGTATAAAATAAACACACCACGATTCAATGTACCACTGCTCTGTGACTTACTAAATTGTTCTTTGTTATTCTAGCAGAACACTCATATGACTCCTTTAACATAGTCTCACTGGTTTGATTTGTGGCTGTCGGCAAAGAAAGACACACACACACCCTTTCGATGTTATCTTTGTGTTTCTTGGGAGGAGTAACATTGACATTGAAAGGAATTGATTATGGACTCTTCCCAGGCATCCAGAACTTCTGGCGTTACTGCAACAGAGGGGAGGAGGTATATGCTGCTGTGGCTCTTGTCCTAATCTCGGAAGGTGTCTTGGTGATACAATCTACAACTTGAGAAGAAAAAGTAACATTTGTGTGCCTGACCTAATAGGGATACCTGGTACTTACCAGCTTTATTTCCATTTTACTGTCAAAAGTAGGGGGGGGGGACCCAGATTGTATTCACACCCAAGAACTGTGTTAATTAACTGACCGATAGTCATTAGCACATATAGCAAGTTGTTACTTATATCTGTGTGGTATAATGG
Source organism: Eublepharis macularius (assembly GCF_028583425.1). Classification (NCBI taxonomy): domain Eukaryota; kingdom Metazoa; phylum Chordata; class Lepidosauria; order Squamata; family Eublepharidae; genus Eublepharis; species Eublepharis macularius. The sequence continues at coordinate 41,629,506 of NC_072791.1, forward strand.
GGGGAGAGCTGACACCCCCACCCCCATGAAAGATCACTCCTTGCTTGCAGAAAAGAATAGTAATCAACTGATGCAACAATTTGGGAACAATGACTCACTCTGCAAATACTTTTAACAATTCTGCTAACCAACGTGGTGTCATGCAGAAGTCTTCAGCCTTTGCAAATCTGGGGCCAATGTTTAATCCAAACATGTAATATACAACTCACTTCTTAATGAGGTCGGGCTGTGACCCAGTTGTGAGTCCCATACCATAGCTGAAGATCAGGGATGCAGTTAATACCAGAGCCTTTCTCAGATGGCCAATGTGCAGTGAATGGATGGGATGGGACAAGATTGGGACAACAGGCTATGCTCCCTGTCCCTGAGCAGTGTGAAAAGGTTTGAAGTTCATGTCAGATGTATAGGCTTATACATGTAGTTGGAAAGCTTGCAAAAAGAAGCCTGTACTCATGCCTGGAGAGCTGATTTTTTTACCTCCCCCTGCATTGCAAAGTGCATTCTGTGTTGCAGCGGAAAGAGGCAGGGGAACAAGCCGTGCTCTGCGGGCAGAAATCTGTCTGTGTCAGCACAAGGTGAGGTGGGACAGCTGCCAGGGTCTGTGGCTTCTGGTGGGGTCCACTGCTGCTGACTCCCCATTCACACATCTCTGCTGATGCCTGCCCTTAGCATCCTTACACTGCCTGCTTGTGAGTTCTTTGCCACCTCTGCTCCCAGCTGCATATACTGCCTAGTGCTGCTGGAGAAGCGCATGTGGGTGGTGCACAAAGCATCAGCATTCCTGGTGGCCATGGCACTCGCAATCCTAGCTGCACCCACCACCCAGCACCACCAGGGAAAGGGTGTGCAGGCAGTGTGGGCAGCTGTGACTGCAGGTGGTGGAGGCCCGTGTGAGTAGGTGAAGGATGTAGAAGCATGTGGGGCATGAGGGTGGAAGGGCACAAAGGACCTCCTGAAACCTGAGACCAGCCCTGATCTGTGGAAACACTGTGATGGATGTAAGCCTTTTAACTTCCAGACTCATGGGGGTGGCCCTGGGCAAGTTGCTATTCATGTACTTTACTTCACAGGGATGTTGGAAAGAAGAAAAACTAAGTATGCACTTATTTATATATGTCTTGAGCCTTTGAGATAAGATCCGGGGGCAGGGGGGGGGAATCTAATTAACCCCTTTAAGTAAGTGGCCATATAGCTGTGCCTTGCAGAATTAGGCATATACAGTAATCTTTTAGGGTTTCTCTTTTCCATTGTGTTTAGAACACGAGGGGATGTCTTCCTTCAAAAAAATCCATTGGGCAATGGTACCCTGGGAATAATAAAGATACAGCAACACCAACCAAGCATCCTAAATCAGTCACTGACCACTGGCTGAGGGACATGCCTGGAGCTAGAAAAATAGACGCACTCTATAGCCTCTCTTCTAATCCGATTTGTGCATCGCAAGTAGGGATTTCAGATTTGTTTCCAAACAATATTATTCATTTATTGAACAAACTGAAATGGATATATAACATCCTATGAGACTAACATCTCCCCCCCCTCCCCTGGGGAGGGAGAAGTCAGAGAGTTCAATAAAATAAAAACCAGTGGGATTTCTTATAGTTAGAAACAAACTAACAAACAAAAGAAATTAAATACATAACAAAAAAAACAACTGGGCAGTTTATTACTGAATAGTATATTTTCTTAACCCTGCAACTTTAAATATTAGTATGTTCCTTGCAAGCCATATTCAGTTACATTGTACTTTTTTCTGTTTTTTAAACCTTTGCTGATTAACAATGTAAACAGCCTTTCCCCTCTCTGATTTATATTGTAATCTGTTTCAGACATTATGTCTGGGCATATCCAATTGCATATACCGGGAGCGTGCACTGCCTCCCAATCCTCCCAATATATGCAACTGGCATTTTGTCTGAATAGGGCACCATGTGTATTTGCTAGCTTCCATATGTGCAAATGTAAACCCTCAAATTTCAGGGTTTTGTTTATTGCAGAGGTCCCCAATCTTTTTCATATCTGTGGGCATATTTGGAAACCTGACACAGTGGTGGTTGCAAGCACAAAATGGCTGCCAAAGGAGGTGGAGACAACCACTTAATGAGTGCTAACTCAGATAGAGCCAGTCACAAAATGTCAGGGAGTGAGATTATTCATAACTCTAATAGTAACCTTTCAGCATTTCAGGCAGAAGTGCTGCTTAATAGGATGCTATGATGGAATGGACTTTAAAGAAGGTTTCCTAAGTGCAGCACTCAGAGAGCTTGAAGGGAAAGAGTTAACAATTGCCTGGAAAGAGAGCTTGATTGACAGGGATGCTCCCTGCTCTCTCATTGGCCAGTCAGAATCAGCCTTTAGGCTGAGAGTTGGTTGCTGACAGGATTTTGAGGAGAGTGTGTGTAAGAGTCTGACAGGGAAGGTCAAGTTCCCCTCTGGCATGAGGGAAAAATCTTTTGCCCTAACTGTAACATTGTCGTCTTGAGGAGAAATTCTAGTTAGGAATTCCAAGTATAAAAGTCAGCACAGGCTGAAACTTGTTTTCACATCCACAATAGAACTAAAGGTATATTTTTGGCAAAGAGTGATGGGGTAGTAAGTGGAGATGCCCATTCAAGCCAAGTGAAGAACGGTTCATTCTTGTTAGGAGAAGAAGATTAATTCATGCCCAGTGTCTAAAGGGGATTTGGCTCTGAGGAGGATCCTGGGTCTGTTGGGAAGAGGACCCAGTTTATAACATCAGGAAACCTGAGTTATAAAAGGGAACTCTGTGAAGAAATGTTGCTGTAACCAAAGAATTAATCAAAATATCTCTCATAAGGATTAAGACTATAGAAACTAAGTTTCAAAAAAACTATTTTGCCTGTGACTTAAAGAGTATTCTGTTCTGCCAAAAAATTTTACCTCAGCCCTTTCATTTCCTGACTGCCTTTATTCTATCCCTGCCTGTGCAATACAATTGTTGTTTCTTTTGAGTGTTATACAGTCTCCAGTGCCATTTCAGACATGGAGGAAGAGGGCACCTGCTTTCCCCACCATTAAGTTTCTGGACTGGGCTAAAAAGCCAAAATTATAACTGCTTCTCAGGGTGGGACACTAAAGAACTTTAAAACCACAAATAGAGACATGCTACTTGGGACTGCTCAGCAAAAGCAGGCAAACATGGATTTTGGCAGGAAAATCTGCCTCAGAGTGGAGGAGTAAGGGGGGGTCCATCATAGATGCCTTTTAAAATGAGCATATTTAAAAATATTTCCTGGTATACAGTGAAGATCCATGTGCTTTGGTGGCAGCTGCTGGCAAAGTGATTTTAAAAAAATTTTTGCAGAGCCAATCAGATCTCCAATGGGATGCAAAAAGAGAGACCCCTCCAAATGAAACTAGAACAAAAAGTGGGAACCCACAATTGGGATTAACTTATTTAACTTTCATTAAATTCTTAAAAAAAAATCTATTGGGTTACTTATATTTTCCCTCCAATTGAGGGTTCCCAGTTTTTGTTCTAATCAGATCTCCAATGACTAATCTGAAACTCTGCTGAGCAAAAGTCTTACCTGGACCCACCCAATTTCTAAAAACACTTGGTGAGCTCCAGGAAAGGTATCAGTGGGCACAATGTTGTCCATGGGTGCCATGTTGGGGAATTCTAGTGTAAGGTGTTTTGGAGCTGGAAAATGCAAGAAGTGAAGGATTTATATGCTGTCCCTTGTTCCTGTTCTCAGGTTACAGAGGAGGGTTAGTATAGAAACAGAGGAAGACACTCTACTCTTATCTGATACTATCCCTTTGATGCTACTCTCAGGGAACTTCCTCCCTCCTCCTCCTTCATCTCCCTCACACACACACATTTTCTCTCCATCTTGCCACCCTGGAGGACACAGGGCTTGCTCCCTATGTCCACCAGCATCCTAGGCTGTTTCCACACACTCTTAAAAGGATGGCCCAGGAATCCAGATGTCTCCATTTGCAAAACAGTTGCAGGCCATTTGTCATTCATTTTTTCAGCGCCTTTTCTGAGAACGCACTTTCCGAAGTCACAGAAAGGCACCGAAAAACAAAAGCCAAACAGCCTGCAAACATTTTGCAAATGGAGACATCTCCAACCTTCCATGAGTGGGCTGTCCTTCTAAGGGCATGTGGAAATAGCTCTAGTTTAGTTAGATTAGCTTCTATCTCTCTTCTTTCCTATCCTGAGTGGAATTCCTAAATAAAAGAACTCTTTACTGAAGTAGACTCTGTGTGAGTTTATTGCCTCAACTCAGCATGCACGCACAAATGCTTAGTTATGCTCTCTGAATTGCTCTGCTTTATTTATTTATTTATTAATCCTACATTGCCAACAGAAAATGCACGTGATGCCTCCTATTGAGCCAAAACAGGAATCACACATATTGAGAGAGTCACAGCTAGTGCTCACTCCTGATGAAGCCTTGACAGCGTTTGGCAAATCCAAGGTGCCAGGTTGCCGTGGTGCATAGAAATTTCATTGTGGCACCTAGTATTTTTTGTGGTAGCAATAGTTAGAAAATATGGACATACATAACTGTGAATAAATAAAATAATGTCTGAAAAGAATACCCATTGTATTAGTTTAATCCAACACATGGAACAAGACATGTGTGTCTTCCACAATGTAATTGTGTGGTAACAACAACATTTCAAATACTCCATGAATTAAGAGTATATTAATCTGGCTCAAATGTGGTATTTCACTAGGATTACCAGGTCCCCCTACCCTCTTGGTGGGTGGGGGGACCTGGCCCTTACCTTTTTGCCACTCCCATCATGCTGCTTGCACATGTACTTTGCAGCGGGCCAATTTGGGCCCTAAATGGACCCGCTGCAAAGCACAGGAGTGGTCTCAGGACAGCATGATGACGTTCCTCCCAGGAAGTGACGTCGTTGCCCACCCAGGAGCATGCCCAGGAAGCCCATTCCTGCACCTTCCCCCCAATCAGTGGGGGTGGAGGGTGAAAGCAGGGGATCCCTCACCCCTACTGGGGGAATGAGATCCCTATATTTCACTTACATATTGTCTCAGTAAGGAAAGGACTTATTAGTACACTTTAACAATAGAGCTAGCTTTCTCTTATTTTTAAATATATCTAGTCCTTACAGTTGAAAGGATAAACCTCAAAAACTGACAGTGCTATGTCTTTCTTTCTCAGACTCTTTCTGTTCCCTGTTCATGTAATTCAGCAATTTGTATATTGGAAGGACATACCCAAGAGCTACCAGACAAACATTGTTCTTTTTAAACGGTTGCAGGGTAAGGATAATTTTTGGCAGATGAAACTGCTTGGATCAAAGTAGCACTATAGTTCTTGCTCACCTCCCATTCAACTCAGTGGAACCTGTACAAGATGGTTTCTCTATCGGATCACTCACTTCCTTTCATGCTTGCTTGCTTGTTGTTTGTTTCTACAGCACTAGCAATTGGCATCCTAGTGGAAAGTTCTCGAGGGTCCCCTCCCTTGCTGATATGCCCCCATCCAAGTCATTCTCTTGTATATACTGTGTCATACTAAAAGAAAGTGCAGCAAAAGAACATCCCGTAATGGATCCTTGCAATGTAAGAAGGGTAGAACACACTGATATCAAGAGGCAAATGAAACAAAATGTAAAGAACTACAACCCAAGGGGTACCTGAGGCAGAAGTACCCTTGCTGGAACAACATATCAATCAGCAACAGCCATGCTGTGTTTCACATCCAGCACAGAAGAAATAATGGACCATAAGGCTACTCAGTGGGCCTCTATGCAGGACATACCCAAGCAAGTGCCAGTAGCTTAACCCATGTTGACCAAAGGCTGTTAACTATGCAAGATGCACTTCTGAGAGCTTCACCCCAAACCACCCTGCCATTATTTCCCCTCCTGAGCCCAATCTGCATCAGCATCAGGTGCGTAGCTCTAGCACACTCTTTGTTTGATCTGCTCAGCCATTTGACTGCATATGATTGAACTCACCGCAACCCACAGAGAGTAATGAGATTCAGAAGCAAAGCAGTGTGACAGGGAAATGGCCCAATTATGCTGAGCCTTGCTTTTCTCCCAGCAAAACAGATCCAATGCAACCCTTCGGCACACAAAAGGCAGGCAGGCACCCTGAGAGGGCTGCCGAAGGAGGAGGCTGGAAATGATGAGAATTATTTTAATCGCCTTCCAAGGGGTGGCAAATGGCAATAATGTTTGCCATAATTGTAGAGCAATGCAGAAGAGTCAATAATTTCATCTGGCCTTTCTTTCCTGAATGGAACTCAAATTAGCTTTTCATCCTCTGTGTTAGTGAAGCATTGATTATTCCCCATTAAACAATATTTGGGTCAGTGTGTTCTCATTCCATTCAAACCCAGATGGAGGGCCAACACTGCTAATTGCGTAGAGGGTCATGTCACTCTGATGGAGTGATTTCTCTCACATCTGGTAAAATTGTTTACTGGTGCCTTTTGGGTATGATCCTGCACCCAATTACAGTTCTTTAAGTCCCACTGCAGCCAATGAGACATAAAGAGGTGCAATTGTGTGCAGGACGGTCAAGCATTCTCATTCACAACCCTCGGCTATTTTTACATCCTGCGGGGGTTTAATCATAATTAAAAAGTATAGATTACCACTGCAAGGTGGATGGAAAGGAAGAATTTTTCCATTTGGGTAGAGATTAAAAGATCATCCACAAAACTGAAAGATATTGTAAAGCTGGAAAAAGTACAGAAGAGAGTGATCAAGATGATTAAGGGGCTGGAGCAACGTTCCCGGTTATTCATTTACAGTCCACCTTTCTCACTGGGACTCAAGGTGCACAACACTGCATAAGGCAATTAAAACAACAGGAATGGGAAATGGACAAGGCAATAGTGTTTGGACTGCAGAAATCTAAATTTGTCTGAAAACAGAGCTGAAACCAAACTGTAACAAAGCATAAGCAAGATTTGGGTCCAGTAGCAGCTTAAAGACCTACTGACCAAAGTGCTGCTGGACCCAATCTTGCTCTTCTTCAGCAGACCAACATGGCTACCCATCTGAAACTATCTTTATAGAAAGCATAAGCATTAACACAGTAAATGGTGCAAAAAATACATAGTAGGATCATAGGTAAAGGTAATGGTAGTCCCCTGTGCAAGCACAGAGTCATTACTGACCCATGGGGGGATGTCACATCACGATGTTTTCTTGGCAGACTTTTTACGGGGTGGTTTGCCATTGCCTTCCCCAGTCATCTACACTTTACCCCCAGGAAACTGGGTACTCATTTTACCAACCTCGGATGGGTGAAAGACTAAGTCAACCTTGAGCCGGCTACCTCAACCCGGCTTCTGCCAAGATCGAACTCAGGTCATGAGCAGAGCTTGGGCTGCAGTACTGCTGCTTACCACTCTGTGCCACGGCAGGCCATTTTATAAAGTGGGGGCCACAACAGAGAATGCACATGTACAGGCAGCTACTGATTTTGCCCATTTGCTGGTTGGCACCTGCAGAAGCCCCTGCTCAGATGAGTGAAACTGTCATCATGGAGCATAAGGGGAGAGGTGGACCTGCAGATAGGAGGGGCTAAGTTCATGACGGTTTTGAATGTGATAGCTGCTACCTTGAATTAAACCTGGTAACCGATGGGTACCCATTGGAGTGACTGCAAAATGGGAGTGATATGCATGCTTCACCTTGCTCCTGATAATAATTAAGGAAAGGCTGAGGAATATGGTACTGCTCAGTTCAGAAAAAAAAGATGCCCTAGGTGGACACAGAGTTGCCAACCTCCAGGTAAGGCCTGGAGTTCTCCCAGAATTACAGCTGATCTCCAGACCACAGAAGTGTTTTGCCCAGGAAGAAATGGCAGCCTTGGAGAGCAGCCTCTATGGCATCCCATCCCCACTGAGCTCCCTGCTTTCTCTAAACTCCATGTTCCCCAGGCACAGCCTCCAAATCTTCAGGATTTGACCAAGCCGAAGCTGGCATCCCTATAGGGACATGATAGAGGTTTATAACATAATTCATCAGGTGGAAAAGTGGATAGGGAGAGCTTTTTCTCCTTTTCTCATTATACTAGAAGTCACCCAATGAATGTGATGGGAAATAGATTCATAACAGACAAATGGAAGTACTTATTTACTCAATGATTGATTAAAATGTGGGCTTCATTGCCGGAGGATGTAGTGATGGCCACGAGCATAGATGGCTTTAAAAGGAAATCAGATACCTTCTCTGATGGCTACTAGCCGTAGTGAGTAAAGGGAACTTCCATATTCATAGGCAGCAAACCTCTGAATACCAGTGCTGGAAGGTGGCCTCGGGGGAAGCCCTTGTCCTTTCTGCCCTGTTGGTTGGACCCCCAGAGCAACAGGCTGACTAGATGAACCACTAGTCTGCTCCAGCAAGGCTGTTTTATGTTGCATGCTATAGAAACAACTGGAATGGTATCACGAGAGTTTAATAAAACTTCTGGTGTGAAATAAATGTTAACTACTGGTAGGAACACTAACCATGCAATCCTAAACAGAGTTACACTCGTCTAAGTCCATTGATTTCAATGGTCTTAGACTAGAGTAACTCTACTTAGGATTTCACTGTTAGAGCTACCTAGATAATTGCCACCATTCGTGTCACCACTTCTTCAGGAATATGCTAGTCTACTTTGTCAAATATTTAAAATCAAATAGAAGAAGCCCTGTCCACTATGACAGTTTGCTTGTTAAATCTCAACTTTCTCCTCAAAACTCTCTCTTCCCACTCAAATCATGACAGACAATGTGAGTAACACCCATGAAACAAGGAACTAAGCTAAACGAACCTTATACTGCCTGAGGCTTGACAAGTGAACTTCATTAAAAGGTTTAAGTGTAATAAAAGTTTCCATCTTTCCTGTGCTGCACATTATTCTTTTTCATAAAAATCTTATTAGCCTGTCCTCATTCGTTTCTCCTCCACCCCTCTCCCTTAAATTTCACACATGCATTAAGTTCTGAGAGGCAGGCTGATCCAGACAGCCAACACATATAATGAAACTGGCATGCAAGGGCAAATTCTAAAATAGGACCTCTCTCATTCCTCACAAATGATGTACATTTTAGCTGGTTCAGGAAATGCAAGCACATCATTTCCTGTTTCCACAGCACTGCAAATCCTACCCAGAGTAACTCACTGAGAAGCGTACCTTTCTCAGGCAAGACAGATGAGAATGGCCTCATTGGAGGGTGGACACTATGTTATTATGCCACGCTGAGGTCCCTCCCCACCCCAAAGCCCACCATCCCCAGGCTCTGCCCTCAAAATCTCTAGGCATTTCCCAAGCCAAAGTTGGCAACCCTACTGCGTTGTAGTGCTTACAGTGTCAGATTAGGAGTTAGAAAATCCAGGTTCAAATCCCCACTGCTAAGGAGGCTTGCTGGCAATGTTGGTCCAGTCACACACTCTTGCTTTATCCTACCTCACAGGGTTGTTGTGAGGATAAATGCAGGATACAAGAACAATATAAGCCATTTGGGTCCCCATCGAGGAGAAAGGTGGGATGTAAATGAAGTAAATAAATAAATAAGCCAATTAGAGTTACCATTGGCCCAACCACAGTGGACAAATTCACACCCCCACCTCAAATCACCTGCACTCAATCAACTGAGCAGCAGGAGAAAAAATGAGGGGGCACAATGTTGCAAATGATGTGACGACACTTCCAGGTGATGCCAGAAGCAATGTCAGAGTGTTCCCGACATTATAAGAATTTCCCTAATCTCTATGGGTTTCACCATAAGGAGCAGGGAAATTCCTAGAGCACTGTGAGGGCTGTGACCTCACTTCTGGGCTAGAGCCACCTAGTGAGTTTATGGCAGATTGGATCCACAGGTCATTCCCAGAGGCACAGCACTTGTCTCTTTTACATAAGCACGTTCCATTAGTATTCTAAATGTGGCCACATCAATGATTTATAAGTAGCATTATGATACTTGCCATTTTATTTTTAATCCCTTTGCTAATAATTCCCTCCCCTGCTTGTAACATTCCAAGTTTAGGTTTTTTCAGGGTAATCTTCCTTGCAATTTCTATTCTTCTGCCTTAATTCATTTGTCCTGCACATTAATTACTGTTTCTACGAAATAAGCCATTTTTATCTCTCTGAAGTCCCAGTCCTTTAGTTAATTACTTCTATTTCCTTGGTTAATCTTTTTGTAAGTATAGACCTGGGTAGACATTGCCTCCCAGTGGATCAGATTATTCTCCCCCATCTTTAGCAGTCTGACAGTGCAATCCTAACCAGAGCTACTCAAGTTTAAGACTATTGAAGTCATTGCATAGGACTGCATGGTGAATATTTTTAGTCTATACACTGGTGTTAAAGATCTGAATTAATATAGAATCCATGTGCTGTTCCAGCCATAGAAACAAGCTTTTCCAACGTTGAAAAAGGAAGGAGAGAGTTCCTTCCTCCAGTTATGCTGGAGATGCAAGCACAAAAGCCATGTGGAGCGGGTAGGATTGACATCCTCCTGGTGGAGCTTGGCGATCTGCCAAAATTAATCTGATCTCCAGCTGCAGTTCCCCTGGAGAAAGTGGCTGCGTTAGAGTGTAGACTCTATGGCATTATACCCTGCTTAGGACACTCCCCATCAGCAAAGCGCTCTCTCCCTGGGCTAACCTCCAAATTCTCCAGGAATTTCCTATCCCAAAGTTTGTAATTCTAGATGGTGTTTCTAAAAGGAGATGGATTGGGAGAGATAGAATAAAAACGCTGTCAGAATCTCACCCATAGCATAGCACGTACTGAGCTAATTTCTGTCATTTTCTCATGATCGAGGGTGTTTCCAAATATAAAGGTACAAAGGTATTTTGAATTCTGCAGAATTTTGCTGTATGTGGTTAGCTAATACACAACATATGACTATTTGGGGAAGAAACTGAAGAGGCAAACATGCTCTTTGCGAACTTGTTGCTTTGGCTCTTATTTGCACTAGCAAATATATGAATTTCAGCAGCAAAAAACTTCAGGTGCAGCAAGTATATTTTTAAAGCAAAATGTAAGCCTGATGAAATTTCTCTGCAACCCTTTCCCATGGCTATTCTGATAAACACAGTACCATTGCTAAAGTGCCTGGACAAGAGGGGATGTCTGATCTCACAAGGTGTCATGGAACTTTAACAGTTCATTACTACAATTATGAAGCACTGTGCGAAATTTTAATCTAACAGGAAACACACACACACACACACACACTGAAAATGAATGGCTTGCTAAAAAGCACTGAATGACAGCAAAAGAAACAATGGTTGTATTGACTTATTCAAAAGCTTTCCTCTGACCTAGAGTAGCAGGGGGTACACAAATGACCTCAGAACCTGCCAGCCTCTTTTGTTGACATACCCGTGAAAGAGTATGTCAAAACCCTGTATTTACTCAGGGAGCTCAGTCATTTCAGCACACACAAAAAGTTCAAAGCTCCTCTCAAAAGACATTAATGCACTTTTACATGTAAAGTTTTCCAGCTAGTAAGTGAGAAAAGAGAGTGCTTCACACACAGTACATTTTTGTAGGTGTTGACACAGTTGCTTCACCAACTGTGTACTCTTCCAACAAGGAGCAAAAGGGGAAAAAATTGTTACAGTGAAAGCTGAACTCCGTCACATCTGCCTGCAACTATCGCTGAAACAAAATCTCACCCAAAAGGTTAACTATTCAAAAATCCAGTGGGGGGGGGCAGGAATCAGACATCTCCCAAAGTTAATATAAATTCGGATTCCAAGGTACTTAAAAAAAAGTTATGCACTCTTAAGCCCCACCAATTCCAATGAGAAAATTAAACATGTGGCTAAATCTCTCCAATTTAAATCAATGGGATTTCAGGTGATTACGGAGCAATCTGAAAAAAAGGTACACCTAAACCCATTTTCTTCAATGGATTTAGAACTGTGTATCACTGCTTAGGATTGCGCTGACACCTTCAGCTGGATCATGTTCCTGAAAGCTCAAGTCTCATAGATAAATATAAGCCACTGTGTGTGCAAATACCTTTGCGCTATTATAGATTTGGCAGTTAATAAATTTCATCTATGGGATTTTAAAGTTGGCCCCTCAACTGTCAGGGCAGGTAAATACAAAGCACAACAATAAAATAATAATACAGGCCAGGCAATTGAAAACAAAGCAACTGATAAACACAGCAGCAACTTAACTTTTAAAAAACCATATTCACACAGTTGAGGGAATAAACAAGCAACACAAAAATCAATCAAATCACTCAAATGCCTGGCACTTGAAACTAGGAACCTGGCAAATATCAAAAAGGAAGCATTACATAGATGAAGAGTCACCACAGAAAAGGCCCCCTCTCTGATGCTATGACTTCACTTCACCTCAGAAAGTGGGAGCAGGATTATCTAGAATGGAAAAATCAATACCTTGCAAAGAAAGTGGGGCAAAGGGAAGAAGAGGAGCTAAGCTAGTAGGGTTACCAACCTCAAGATGGTGCCTGGAGTTCTTCCAGAATTATAACTTATCTATACACAATATAGAACAGTTACTCTGGTGGAAATGGCAGCTTCATAGGACAGGGCAGACTCTGTTGCCTGACAGCTTGCTGAGCTCCCTCCCCAACCTTGGTCTTCCCCTGCCACTGCCCCCAAATCTCCAGGAATTTCTCACAGCGGAATGAGCAACCCTATTAATGAGTAGAAATCTTTATCCCACATAGGAAAGGAGGGATATAACTACAGGTTCACTTTCCCTTTTCCCTCAGGCAGTAATACTTAGCCTCTCTACTTCCTCACAGAGGCTTTACATTACCCCAGAAATAATTACACTTCACAGCTATCTTTTGATTCTTTTACAGAGCTGCCACTCTTTTATAAATTTTTCTGAAAATGAAAGACTATTAAGCAAAGTCTGAGTACAACATATTTGATGAAAAGGCACAGAGGGGTGGGGAATAAGGGAGCTGGCTATCAGATGAAGGCAGTCTGGACAGCGATGCAAACGGAGCCATTTCAAGAATGACAGGGGGAAACCACTGTTTAACCACTGTGCCCCAACAAAGAGGATATTACTAATAATGGGAAGAGGGCTTGGTATGAAATACTGTCATGGGAAGGTACTAATCTTCAGTTCTCTCTCAGCCCAGCCCAGACAGGACAGCCTGACATCCCTGAAAGTAAGTGTGTGTGTGCATGTGTGTGTGTGCATGTATGTGAGGGTGAAGAAAGAGGTCATTCCTTACCAGCCTACAGAATGCTGTGACATCCCCAGATAGAATCCTAACATATAATTCCCTGTCAAATACCAAGTTTCTGTAAAGGGAGCCAGCCTACCAATCTAGCATGTCAAAACACTGATTGTTTCCAGGCTCGTGATAATGCTGAACCCACAAAGCAGCCTCCTTCCTACCCAGCCTTATCATTTAATAACACTCACGGAAAGCTGAAGAAATAGGAGCCCACAATGAGCAGAAATGGTTTTTAAAACAACATGGTTTTCACTAACAGCAGCAGACAGGATGGAAAGTGACACAGTACAACTGAGAAGTGTATACTTTAACATACTCTGCGATGAAACTATAAAACAGTATAGATTTTTAAATGGTCCTTGAGACTTAATGGAATCCATTGGCCTATACCTTTCAAATGCTAATCTTGTCAAGCCATTTTACACATTCTCCCTGGCCTGTGAGTCTGCTCATTTGCAGGTGTGTATTCAGGCTTTCTCATACATTTTTTTTAAAAAAAACCATGTGGATGAACTATCTATAGATCTTTGCATTCCCCTCAGGATATGCTCAAAGGTGTGGGAAAGATTAGAGCCCCTTCTGCACTGGGGACGCAACTCCTCACTATCCGTGAAGTCAAGTTGAAAGGCAAGGAATCAGCTTTAATGTGGCCATTCACACCTCTCATGTTTGGTTTGCATGGCCCTTTGGGGGGGGGGCGGGCAGCGCCATTCTGTCTGGTTCTCTGGTTGAGAAGGAGAGGGGCACAGACAATGACAATCTGCCCACCCTCAACAAGAAGGCAGCTTTTTAAAAACTTTCTATTTGTAAAAGGTGTAAATGGAAATGGAGTGAAATTGACTGGCCTCCTCTACTTAGCTAGGAGGTGAAATTGATGAAGGTGAGTCAATTTCAGTTGTACCCTCTCTCTGCAAAAAGAGTGAAAAGAGATCTTCCCTCTCCTTGCTTTCAAACCAGCAATATATCGATCCTGCGCTGGACATAACATAAAAAAAGAGGCGAGAGAATGGGAAGGGAGATGGAAAAGAGGAGAGAGGGAGTGGCTGGATAGATGAAAATAGCCAATCAGAATGAAATGGGCTGGCAGGGGGGCCGGAGAGGGGGAAAGAAAGTGGAACACCCAAAAATGGAGTAAAGAGTGTATATGAGGAAACAGCAGACTGCAAAGCAGGTTTTTTTTTAAAAAAGTTGTGGTATAAGTGCCTCCACGAAAGCCACAGAAAAGCCACATAGTAGCTGGAGTAACTACTAACGGCAGCAAATCTGGTGTAGACGGTCAGGAAAAAAATGTTACAGTATAAGAACTGATCCGGCAAAATTGCCCAGTGCAGAAGGGGTTTAGGTCCACATGGGTTCCTCTTATGTATTCTTTACTTAGTGGAATTTCTGTTCAGCCATGAGAATATTGATTCTCTCCGCTTTTTAATGATATACACAGTCCTCCTCAAATCAGAAAGGTGGAGGAGAACAGGCAGAGGAGGGAATAGTTAAAACTTGAGAACATCCCTGAAAGAGGAAGTGGAAATGGACCCTGATGAAACAGGATAAGGAAAGGTACATACAACTCATGAAAAAGGGGGGGGGGGTATATAAAGAAATGGAAGAAATTCATGGGAATAATACAGGGGATACTAACCATAGTGTGTAAGAATATGCATGAGCTCCACTCCAGAAATTTCTCTAGCCCTCCTGAAATAGTTTGAACTTCCCTTGAAATTCATTAGATGATCTGCCTGAGGAGGAATCACCACATTATTGTCTCATTTCTCTTTAGTCAAATCTGATGACAGTATAAACAAGAGTAAAATTGCCCTTCAGGAACTATCACTGTTGTTAGTAAACTCTCAGCTTTTTTCAAAATTGCCCCAAGGTTTCATCTAAGAAGCCACACCCAATTTTGTTTCACATTTGCCTCTTCTTTAAAAATTATTTCCCTCACTTTTCTGAATATTCGAAACAGGTTGAAACATATTGAAAATAACTGTCACCATACAACAAGAACAAAAACATTAGCACACTGGATAATTGACCATTTATATACATTAAATTAAAACCAGGCAGTTAAAATCCGTGAGTGTATACCAGCAAATTAAATATTTTTCCATACACAGCAGCTATTTCCGTCTTTTAAAAAAAACATATAAAGAAAGCATCCATTCTAGAAAGCAATACAAGGGCCATTTTCACACTGCTTAACCAATTGTGCAAAACTCCTGGAATGGCGTGCCTTCCTGGTGCGATTTCCTGCGATAACCAGAGTTATGACGGGATATTGCGCAATGAAGGTGTGTTGTTCCAGGAGTTTTGCGTGATCGGTAAGCAGCGTGAAAATGGCCAAGGTCTCAATCCTTGTTTGAGAAAAACTCAAACAAAAACAAAATAAAATTTTAAAAAATCTTCAGTTGGCAATGAACACATACTGAGAAGATACTGGCAAACTTCAAGGTAGGAAATCCATAACCACCACGCCACCAGCCTTGCCTTGTTCAGTGCCCCCACACCTCAGAAGGCAGGGGCACTTAGAGAAGGTGGGCTCATGAAGGACCAATCCACCAATAATTGTTAGCCATGATAGCTAGATAGGATTCCATGTTCAGGGACAGTATATCTTTGAATGTCAATTGCTGAAGGCAGCAGCAAGGGGAGGCTGTGGACATTCCATGGTACCTGGCAAGCCATAGCACAAAACAGAATGCTAGTTTATGTCGAGCCAATGAATTAACCCAGTAGGACTCTTCTTAAATTCTTATGTTCTCAAGCAGGTTGATATGGGAGGACATGACTTTTCAGATTCTTTGGGCCCAGATCAAACACACCTTTAGAACGGCTCCCAAAGAGGTGTTTTTGCAGGAGTAATGCTGGATCCTGAACTTGCAAAATCCTAGGGAGGAGAATGGCAGCTGCAGCACATGGTGAATTGCAAACACTGGCCATGATCCTGGCACAACAAATGCAGCTGCAGCTATGGAACAGCTTGCATTTGTGAGTCCTCCCTGCATTTTGTAGCTGACATGTGGTTCTCTAGATCAGGTTTGCCATGCTTAATTCAAATCCCCATTCAGTGAAAAGAGATATAGGGGTCAGGGAGAAAGAAAAAGCAGCTAAAAACTGAGTAGAGTAGCTACAGAATAAAAGTGAGAAAACAAGACCAAAGGAACTAAATTTATACAGTGCAGAAAAGAGAAGAATACTCAGAGGTGATATAATCACACACTAAAAATACCTTCAAGGAAATAATATAAATGCAGGAGGAGAATTATTGAGTGGCTGAGAAGATGGTAGGATGGATCAGAAAAAAAAAAACATGTATCCAAAAATGGTAAAAATTAGTCTAGGGAAGCCAGGGCAAAACAGTGGAAGCAAGCTGAAGTAGCAGAGTAGTAAAATAAAGTGGAGGCTTGAGTTAAAGCAGCAAACAAAAGTAGTAAACGAAAACTGCTTTTGCAAAAGACATTTAAATCATATTTTTAAAATCTTCCTGTGTCTATTCAGCAGCATCATGCTGCTTCATATTCTGCATGTTGAAATGTCAACATTTTAACACTCTTTAAAAGTACTCTGCCAACCATATAGTAGTCTAGGAGAGATCATGCCCCAGAGGACTAGCATGACAAAAAATGGAAACTGGCAGCCATAATGTGCATCTTTAAGACTGCATCTGTTCTCAAGAAGAAGAAATGTACCAGCTGGTTTTGAATTAAATAACCACATTTCCAAAGATGATCATTTGAATTAAAAAACAGATGTTAATTGCATTACATACCAGGCAAACCATATTCAAAACAAAAGAGAAAGGGTGGGGGGTATTTGTAATGTTACTTGCAAAATCCCCCAATGTTAAATTTGTGCAAATTCAGTAACTTTTGACTCAGAGAAAGATTCAGGAGAAAAAAGGAATATATTGTATGATGCCATGCACCAAATCAAACCACTGGCCCACTTTGGCTGGTGTGGTGCTCATTAATCAGAACTCACTCCCACTTTCCCAACTCTGTTCTAGGAGATCCTGGTGGGGTCTGGGGATCTTTTGGAATTCCAACTGATCTCTAGACTAGAGAGATCAGTTCCCCTGGAGAAAATGATTGCTTTAGAGGGTGGAATCTAAGGCGTTATAGCCTGCGGAGGTCCCTTCTCTCCCCAAACTCTGTCCTCCCCAGGCTCCAACCTCAAATCTCCAGGAATATCCTAACCTGTAATTGGCATCCAGGTGTTGCACCTGGGCACGCCAGTGTGCAAAGCATGTGCTCTGCCACTGAGCTACAGCCCCTCAAAGCCACAGGAAAGCCTGGGAAAGTTCAGTTCTGTGGCAGATGCAACCTTTTCCCAAGCAAAATGCAAAAAAGTCTTAGGGCCAAGCTACACATGACGAATGACACTTGAACGGCAAGTGGATTGAGTGGAGGGCAAGTGAACAGGGAGAAATACACTTGCTGTTCAAGTGTCATTCGTCATGTGTAGCATGGCCCTCAGAAGCAGTTTGGAGACTGAATTGGGTTATTTTGACCATATGTACAGAACTCTGGAGAAAAACTGATGCCGTATGGGACCAGAACTGATGAAAAAGCCCCATGTGGAAAAGACCTTATCCTAACCTACCTCACAGAGTTCTTGTGATGATAAAATTGAGGAGAGCAGAAAGATGCAATCTGCTTTGGGTCCCTATTGAGGACAAATTTGAGGTATCAATTACCTAATAAAGTTTTCTGAAATGCAACATTTCTGCACACTCTAGAACAACAACAACAACAACAACAACAACAACAACATTCATTTATATACCGCCCTTCAGGACAACTTAATGCCCACTCAGAATGGTTTACAAAGTATGTCATTATTATCCCCACAACAAAACAACCTGTGAGGTGGGTGGGGCTGAGAGAGCTCCAGAGAGCTGTGACTAGCCCAAGGTCACCCAGCGGGCTTCAAGTGGAGGAGTGGGGAATCAAACCCGGCTCTCCAGATTAGAGTCCCGCGTTCTTAACCACTACACCAAACTAGCTCCTAGAAAATGCATCATCATGGGATCAAAGAAAGAGGGACACCCCTATGACATTGTTTTTAACTAGGCTGAACATCATCTCTATACTGGTTTGTGTTTGAGCGTCTATTTTCCTGGATTTGGTAACTTACAATATAAAAAAGTACGCTATTATCCTGTTTTTGAGCAGCAGAGGTAAAGTTGGGCTTAAAGTGAATGGCATACCTTGTCATCGTGTTCAGATGAGAAATATCCTCAAATGCTGTTGTATCCCACATTAGATTATGCTCATTATACTATCAGCTACCTGTTGGGAGGTTACGAATCAGCTTAGAATACAAAATCAGAAAAAAAGCAACAGGAAACATTGCCAGTTTCTCACGAGAATTTGCCACTGCCAGTGCTGCACATATGATTAGGAAATACTTGGATACTGGGGGGTGGAGCCTGGAGAGGGTGGATTTGGGGGAAGGTAGGAATCTCAGTGGGGTATGCTGCTATAGAGCCCATCAGTTGTGATTCTGAGAGATCTCCAGCCTTCACCTGTAGGCTGGTAACCCTAGCTGCACAGCAACTGAATTTTAGACACTACACATTGGTAGAGGGCTTGTTTGGGTGCTGTTTTGGTGTCTTACCCTGTTGAACAGAGGGGTGATAGAGAAATAGCCTGTTTAACAGAAACCTTTCAAGTTAGCAGGAAATTTTTCAGTTCAATTATGCTTTATGTACTATGAGGTTGGAGGCTTATTAGCACACATCATACCACCCCAGGCTGTGATCCTAACAGATCTCTTGTGCTAAGCAAATTCTGTTTCTGCCCTTCTACATTTAAAAGATCTCCAAGGACATCATGGCACCTAGAAGGAGGTGGTTTAAAGTCAAGCAACATTGTGGCTAGGATATTCTTGTTTCTCTCCCTGTTTTTGTCTACACACAGAGAGAAAGAGTTGCATCAATTTTGTTCAACTAGCCTCTGCAGAGCAACCTCCTCTTGGATTAAGAAAGGATTATTTCCCTTTACCTTGTGTCAATTAAGAAATGATTTCTGCTACACAATAAATGTCAAGCTTCAACTAAAGGCTTTCATTTTTATATAAGTAGGTTTAATTAAGCCATCAGTCATGTGTGTAGGCCAGTGTGGTGCAGTGTGTAGCGTGTTGAACTTGAGATAACTAGGTTAGAATCCCTACTATGCCATGCAATCTTGCTGGGTGATCTTGGCCCAATCACTCTCTCTCAGTCATACGTTTTCTCACAGGGGTTATGTGAGGATAATATAGAAGAGGAGAAACCCATGCATGGAACCTTCTCTGTTGGAAAAATGGGATAAATAAATAGTATGCATGCTGACTTGTATTGCATTCAACACTTGCTCTTCCAATTCCCTCTTTGTATTTTGAAAGTATGGGCCTTGTTAAGATTAATTGCACAAGATGGATGTGCCTCAGTGCATTTAGCATGACAAAGGTTGGGTTATGGGGACTTGCTGGGGTGTGTGTGTGTTGTAAATATGATGATATCACTTCTGGAGAAAACCCAGAAGCAATGACAGTAGCTTTAGGAATCACTTGAAACTCTCCGGTTTTGGAAACTATGGTAAAATCATAGAGTTTCCGACAATTCTTAGGTTTTTGGCAATTCCAGGGTTTTTTTTAATTCCAGGTGTTCTCTCGAAGTGATGTCATTGTGTGTTGATTGCCAGTGAAGTTTTTTGGGAGGAAAAAATCTAAGCAGCGTCAG
Organism: Eublepharis macularius; assembly: GCF_028583425.1. Lineage (NCBI taxonomy): Eukaryota > Metazoa > Chordata > Lepidosauria > Squamata > Eublepharidae > Eublepharis > Eublepharis macularius. The sequence goes on from NC_072791.1 coordinate 41,649,426, forward strand.
GCAATGGGAGATCAGGGCAGGAAATCTCCTGCCTTGATCAGGGCCTTCATGGTCACAGCAGTGACCCCAGATCAAACCAATACAACTACATTCAAGATCAGCTCTATGAGCAAACTGAAACTATTATACCTACCTAAGTATGAGCACAACTAACCACCCACCTGCTGAAATCATATCACCCACCTGCTGAAATCTTATCACATTTTCCCATGTTGGATTGGCTCCAGGCAATTTAATGTTATGGGTGAACAACTTTGGTGCCTCAAGACTTCCTAGCTTCCACCCATTGTTGGTCCTATTTTGTCTGACTAATTTTAAGGATAGAGTGTTAAAGCAGGATTGTTAAAACAGGATGGGCCTCCTGTACCTGACGGGATTGTGTAGAAGAAGGAATTTCAATCAGTAATGCTTTTTCTCATCCTTACATAAGGATAGGATGGTTAACTCATCCTATCTGACTCAAGTGACATAAAAAAGATTAGTTAATAATACTGAATATTTCCATAATGTAAGGTAAACATTAAAGAGCTTCAGATATAGTATCTCAGTGATCCCTTCAACAACCCCGCAAAATAGGACACGATCATTAGCCCTGTATTTTAGGTGGGAGTTTGAAGCCAAGAAAAAAGTGGCTTGCCATAAGACAACTCAGTGAATTCAGGGCTGAGGGAGGTTTGAATGGGAAACTTCCCAAGCCACCATTCAATCTTCACTCCTGCGTTCCACCCATTTTAACGGGGCTTCTTAGCCATTCTATTGTACTAGAAGAAAGCCTAGTTAAAAGTGGTAGCTAGAAGTTTTCCAGATGAATTAATTAATTAAGATGTTGAGGGAATGGGGTTAGGGTACAAAATTCTGAAATCCTGGTTGCTCTGGGGAACCCATCAAACAGTTGCTGGGGGACTGCAGTATCAGCATACTGTTCTAATCAAGTATCTCCTGTATATTTGTAAACCTAAGAATGTGAGAGGGCCCCTGAGGGAATCTTCATCTGCAGACCTGTCATAGTTGGAAGAAACATGTGTGATCTATTCAGGCTGAGTGGTTTTAGAAGAACTGTAAACAGATTGTGTGTTACCATAACAGTAAACTGTATATACCATGTAATGGTTTAATCACATCCATGTAATCACATATTGTATTTACCCAGAAGTTTCCTCTCCAGGTATACCATCAAGGGAAATGGAAGATCATCTTGGATTTACATACAAGGAAAAAGTCTGATTTTGTCACATCTCAGAAGTTAAGCAGGGGCAGCTTTGGTTAATAATTGGATGGGAGACCTTCAAGAAAGACCAGGGTTGCTATGTAGAGGCAGCAATAGCAAACCACCTCTGTTGGTCTCTTGCCTTGAAAACCCCATGAAGTGTTGCCATAAGTCAGCTATGACTTGACAGTGCTGTCCACCACCACCACCACCACCACCACCACCACCACTACCAGTTATGTCCAGTAATAAAAAAAAATCTTGTGTATAATAACATTTACATTCAGCGTCATCTTCCTTTCAGGTAAACCTCAGGTATACATCACAGAACCACACCAGCAAAAATCCACTAAGAGGTGCACTTTTGATTAATATAATACATTTCCAAATACATAAACAACACCCCTTTCTCTTTCTTTTTCTGTCTCTGGTAAAGGTGTTTTGAAGATTAATTAGACAATGTTTTTAAATGTCATTCTTTGCGAGTTTTTCAGGAGTTGCAGCATTTGTCAGCATTTTAGTAAAGAGTGGGCCTACCTGTTCGTTATTTGCAAAGCACTTCCAGATATTATGGAATGAAAGGTATTGTGTAAATGTATTATGATCTCTAATATGAGGGATCAGAGTTTATTTTTCCTGTTAGTCATTAATGTTATGTTTCTGCTTTATTTTTTTTTAAAAAATTACAAGCTGGATAGGAACGATTCCAGTGTGGTTCAACATCACATCAAACAGCAGTTAACCTTTCATGTAACAGGCTCATCAGACATCAAGCCAGGGGTAAATTAAACTATTAATTGCCCTGCTTTAATTTCCTCCAAGAGGCAGCCTCTGTGTTTAAGTGGTCACTGAATTATCGCTGCACCCTGCTGCCATCCATTATCAACATGACTGGAAATTTGATTTTTTTGGACGCTGCAATGCAAGCAGTGGTAAAACTAGAAATCAAGAAGTGCTGCTGATTATGAGCAAATTTAATTTTGTTTCTTTTTGCATTCAAGCCTTTTCCCAGTGTGCATAAGAGAGAGAGAAGGACAGAGGGATGTGTATGTAAACTTTCCTGATTCTAGAAATGCCTTTTTGTCAATTTACTTTCAAGAAACCCTTCTAAAATCAAGGAGATTGCTCAACAAGGCTTTCAGAGCTAAATTTTAACACACGGTTGATACAATTAGTTTATAGAAAGCATCTATGTTTAATTCTTCCACAGTGTATCTTCTGTTAGATAATTGGCAGATGTGATAAACAAATTTAACACAATAGCTTATCCATAATAGCAGTTTCACGTATTTAAGCTAGGGTTGCCATCCCCCCCAAGGCAAGGGAGTCCCCGCCCCCACCTGCCACCTCTTGGCCCCACCTGGCCAGTGGATGGGAGGGAGGTACAGAGAAGGGGCAGAAATGAGTGCACATGGCTCCCATGCTCCCCCATCATGCCATAAAATGATGCCATTTTTCAGCACAATGGGGGAGTGCAGAAGGTGAGTACCCTGCTGCCCTCCCAGCTTCCCCCCACGTGGGCCCCTGGCAACCCTAATTTAAGCGATAGCTGCAGTTATCACTTGGGCTGTGTAATATGTGACCTGGTCTTTTCCCCATTCATCTTTAGAAAGGGGAAACCTATTCCCTGCCTCCTTCATTATCTTAGAAGGTCTTAATTGTGAGAATCTATTCCCCTCCTGGGGAAAAAAAATTACTTCCACTACCATGGAATTTTTTTAGGATGTAAACATTTTGGCACATTTCAAAAGGGAGGTTGGCAAGGAAGGCGCTGTTCTTTGAACAACAGCCTGAAATCAGCAAGGCTGGCTTTTTCTGATCAAGGAGATGCAGTGAATGTAGAAGGACCACCTGTCATTCAAGAGTGCAGGTAAAAATGTCCTGATTGTGGGTCTTCTGGAGATCTGTCTCATTATAGCAAATCTTGTTTCCTACTGTACATTTAAAATTAATCCATGGTGGCTGTGCTCCCCCCACCCCCAACCAAAGAAAATATTTCTGACTGGTAGAGCTGCAAAAAAAAAAATCCTTCCATAATTGACTGGGCCATTAAAGCTCATTTGACATAAATATGTAAGGTCATCTGACACCACTTCCTTTTCCTCTCCATCGTTTCTGTTTCTCTAATTCCAAGTGATCGAATTTGCCCAAGGGAGGAGAAGTTCTAGCATCACTTCCAGACCTATGCCTTCTGTCTGGTAAGTGACTGGTCCAACTAGCTCTGCCCTTGATAATAATTCAGTCCTACAGTTTCTTTTGCTGTATATCCATCAAGACAACATTAAGTAGTTTTCAGCATTCAGCAGTTGGAAGCACCAAGGATTTAAGCATATGATGTCTGTTGAGTGGGTGGTTAATGAATCCCCATATCAGTGCACTGAGCCTCCATGCTGGTTGAATGCAGCTGGGGATCAGAAATCCATCATCTTTAGCTACGGGGCGTCACAGAGTTATTTCTTGCACTGCTGCACTGAGCTATACACCTGGTGTAGCGGCAGCAACAAAAATGGGATTGAGGATTCTTTGGAGGTCCAGTGAGACAATTTGATGTGGCATAATGGCAAACGATCTCAGCTATAAAGAAAGATGCCAGAGCTTGGAGCACCATTGCTCAGCCTTCTCTCCAAGCAAGCCAAAGATTCACATGCTTTTAGGTCTGTGTGTTTTGTGATCTTAAGGGGACAAGAGTAAGGCCAGATGAGATAGATGCCTGGCCTAGGCTAGGGATGGCCTGAGTAGGCTAGATGGTGAGGTGACTTTCTACAATGCAGCTTGCCAAGTGACCTTGGGCCAGTCATGGTCTTTTGGTGTAACCTGCCTCACAGGATTGTTGTGAGGGTAAATGGAGGGGGGCATAATGTACCCTGAGCTCCTTGGAGGAACTATGGGATACAAATGGGATAAATATATAGACTCTTATTCCATAGACTCTTTTCACACAACTAACCAATGAAATGTAAAGTTTCTAAACAAAAATATGTTACTTATGAAGACCACGATTTTCCTGAAAACAAGATTATTGAGATAAATAGGTTTTGGAGGCACCTCTGAAATGCTCTTGTTCTTGTAGTCGCGTTGCCTGTTAACAAGCTGTTTCCTATGTTGGTTACTTTAGAAGTCACTAGGAATGCACCAGAAATCCGAGGTATTTTTTCCCCCTCTCCTCGCTTCAACTACCTTCCCAAGTCATCTGTGAAACTGGAGCCAATCGACTCCCTTCATAACTCTATTGAGGATAAACCATGGGTGCACTGATAGTTTGCAATAAATACCCAAATGAAAGACAGCAAAATAAAGTTTCAGTACACAGGCGAGTGATTTATCTCTCCCTGTAGACATCAGCAGTACAATATCCATCATAAGCCACAGCTGTCCCGCTCACTCCCTGTTTACTCTCCAGGAGTATTTTTTCATGCTGTAAATCACAAGTCAGCAGCTGCAGCCAAGGAAAGGTGACTACATGTGCAAGAGTAGTGGCCCTCAGGCCCCGGTTCACATCCAGCAGATCACTTGCCCTTCTTCCTCCTAAACCCAAGGCGGAGACCATCCCTATACACCACAAAGCTTGCTCACTGGCAGGAAGCCTTCTTATGCACACACACCAAGACCCAACCCTGTGCAATATAAATGCCTAGAAATTCATGAGCCGAGGCATTCTGGAGGGTGCATCATCCATTTTCCCCGGGCTGCCAGCTCGTTCACATCTGCACGGTAAATCAGGAGGGAAAAGGTTTCAAAGGTTATAGATTCTTGTCATACAAAACAGATGCCTGTGCACATAAATCTCCAGAGTGTCTAAAGGGCTCATAATTAAAAAATGAATCCAAATGGATTTTCCATAAATTATATCCACAAAAGAAATTAATAAGATACCTTTTTGTATTCCCTTCACCCGGTATGCAAACAGAAAAAATTATGCGGTAATAAATGTCCCATGATCCCCCAAGCAGTATACAGATGTCAAGACAAAGGTTTCCTCAGAAATGTTCTACATGGTTTGGAAGCAGCCATGATGACACTAAGTAGATATGGGTGGATCTCAGCTTTCTCTGCATGCTAACCACCCCCATCACCCACAGAATCCTCTTTTTACTCACACTTCATTTCTTATCTCTAGATCACAAAAAAAACAATGTTTTTAGGGCAAACCAATGAAGCAGAGTAAAATAACATCAAATTAAGGACCACCCACAACTACAAAAGGGTAATGCCACTGTCATAAAATGGAGGCAGAAAATCGACTACAGCTCAGTTATAAAAGTAATGCCTACAAGGAGTCAAGATAATAGCATCAAAATGGGAAAGATGTTTACAGGAAATTGTATGCACTGGCAGGAAACATATGGAACTCTTCATGCTATATGGTTTTGCAATAGCATTATTAGTTACCACAAACAATACGCTAAATTCACACACTGCTCTAGTATCGTGGAACTTCTGTACAATGCAAGGACAGGAAATGGCAACAAAGCTGTTAGTGGTTACTAAAGTAATGAAGCCAAACACATCGAGAATGATTTTGATGGAACCCAATAGTAATGGAAAATTATGACCATGGCCACACTGAAACTGCTGAAAATTCATGTAGATGCTCTGCAAGACAGGTGTCACTTTTAAATGGTTATTTTGGCATATGCATTGGCACATATGCATATACTGTTTGTATGTCAGGATAGCTTCTGTCTGGTTCAGAAAACGCAGGTTGCCAGATAGGCAATAAGTATGGATTCCTGTATGAACAAAGAACCTTTGAAATTTGATGCCCCTCTTCAGACACTGCCAACACAGGTTAATTCAGTGGTGCAACCACCATGTTCAAGTCAGCAAATATCTCTAGTTTGGATGTACCAAAGGCAAGTGTTTAAAAATTACATCCAAAATTCAAAGTGTTTCGAGCCCCTCAAAATCATTTTTCCTTCCAAATGGGGAATAATTTCACAGCAGACAGTAAATACTTGTAAAGTTATCACTACAACATGAAATAACATGGCACATCACATCAGGGGTGGGGGTTTTTGGGGTGATATTTACAATATATGGGCAATCGTAAATAAAAATCAAGCAATCTGCACCATTTGTGATTAAAGAGACAGCATTCCATGAGAAGGGGGCAAGATTCTTAGCAAGAATTAAAGGCCTGATCTTGCACGTTTTCAAGATCCATTTAACAACACTTTAGGCTGTAGATGAACTAAAACAAGATAATCAACACAGATGCTCTTTTTTTGTAAGCTAGAGAGGTCATGCTTTGGACCTGGGTAGCTAGTACTGAAGCATGTTTAATTGCTTGCAAATATGGACACTCAATGTGAAGGACCAATGAGCTGTCCAGAGAGATCAGTGTTTCCTGAGGACAGAAAGATGGGAAGAGGACATTGGGCGATTTTAAACACTTCCTAGGTGGCCTTTCTAGGTCAACCTCAATCCATTTTTCACATTGATTGTTTTGAAAGCAAAAAGCCTTAATCCCATAGTTAGTAATCTGTCACTATTGTACTAGAGACTAATATTAATGCATCATTTTTTTTAAAGACTTCCATGCTGAACTCTTAAACCATGAATAGAATCATAGAATCATAGGGTTGGAAGGGACCTCCAGGATCATCTAGTCCAACCTCCTGCACAATGCAGGAAATTCACAACTACCTCCTCCCCCACCCCCAGTGACTCTTACTGCTTGCCCAGAAGATGGTAAAACACCGTCAGGATCCCTAGCCAAACTGGCCTGGAGAAAACTGCTTCCTGACCAAAAGTGGTGATCGGCATTACCCTGGGCATATAAGAATAATCTGGTCCCTGTTAATCCACTGCATTCTTTCCATCTTTATATATTCTATTTATACCACAACGCCCAAGCCTATAAAAAGCCTACATTTAGGCCAGGCTTTTGTATGTACACTTCTAAACATGTGCGATTGGGTTGTATATACTGGATAATGCTGACCTAAGTGTCACCATGTGCATGCAATTGTAAAAAAGTGAAGACTATGGGTACATTTTTTCAAGGTGAACGTAAATTGATTTCTATATGAAATGACATGAGTTATTACTATTCTTTCTTAACTAGGATGCTATATTGGAGACGTGCTGCTCAGTCATGTGACTGGATATGGTACTGGCTGAGTCATCCAGTAAGTCATGTGACTCACCAGATAAGTCATTCTCTCTTAACCCAAATTACATGACATGGTTTAGTTGAGCATAAAACTTTGTAGGTTGTAACAGCCCTCATCAGGTTAAGGATAAGGATCAGCCTGCCCCTGCCCCTCCCCACTGCTCTGGCAGCCCACCTGTCCCTCTTCCCCCTGGCTCAGGCAGAGGGAGTGAAGAGGAGCATCTCCCAGTCCCCCTCCCCTGTCTGGCCACTTGCCCACTAGCCATCTGTGGGCCAAACTACAAGTGATGAATGACACTTGAATGGCAAGTGTATTTCTCCCTGTTCACTTGCCCTCCACTTGCTCGCCATTCGATCCACTAGCCGTTCAAGTGTCATTCATCACTTGTAACTTGGCCCTGAGAAGAGGTGTAGGTAGTGGAGCTGGCATCACTGGCAGTAATGTCCAGGTGTGCCACTAACCTGCCTGGTTCCTCCTCCTTACCCGCCACCGCCCCCTTTCCTCACTGCTTAGTGTGCTGTCTGCACTTGCACAGACAATGTTCCTCTCTTTTGATGGGGTTTTCCTGCCCCCCTTCATTTTTGTTAAGTGCTGATATTTTTCTGCAAAGTTTGGGGGTACGTCAGATCTGCAGGAAAATACTTTGTGTGTCTACATGGCCCTGATCTCTGGATTTAAGTATCTACAGTTGGAGCCATATTGATTAGATATATTCAAAAGTTTTAGAACACTTGCTGTTTACGTAGAGGTACATTTGAGGTTTTAAAATTAAATGATACATATAGATCTGGAGCACACAAAGCACATAGATCTGGGGTGGTGGGGTTGCACATTTCCCCCATACAACTCAATATACAGCACAATGATTGTAGGAAATACACCAACATCTCCAAAGCTACCAGCTACTCAGGCCTCAAATAAGTTGGATGCATGAATTAGCATTCCACTTAATTCCGGAAAGGTGCCCTATGAAATTTAGAAATAAACACAGAACAGGAATACCAACTCAATCCCTCCCCTTATCGATGAAATGACTTCCTCACAAAGCTACAATAGTTTATAAAGAATCGCATTAACAGTGGAAAATGAACTCCCATTCAATGCAATCCAATTACAAAATTGCTTCAAGACTAGCAACTATTAGGGTTGCCAACATCCAGATAGGGCCTGGAGATTCCCTGAAATTGCAACTGATCCCCAGATGACAGAGATCAGCTCCCCTGGAGAGAATGGCTGCTTTGGAGGGTGAACTCTATGGTATTAAACCCCACGGAGTTCCTTCTCTTCCCCAAACCCTGCTCTTCACAGGCTCCACCCCCCCCAAATCTCCAGGAATTTCCCAACCCAGGGTTGGCAACCCTAGCTACTATACATTTATTCTTATAGGTTTTATTTTTCCTTGCAAGGTCTCACAGTTTTCTCTTAGTAAGTAACAGAGCTGACCTAAACAAATCTATGATGGCAAGTGGGAAAAAGGAGTCTTGTACTCACTATGTGAAGCTGCAGAAAGTCAGTAAGGCCAGGGGCACTGTCAATCCGAACCAAGATGCCATCTTTCACCGTTGTGCTGAACCCGACTGCTAGGCGGTCCGTCCTCGTGCTGGGTCTGTCATTTGCTGGCCAGGTGTAGAGGATGAGGCCTCCACTTTTCCCAAAGATATACGTGGCACCAGCTGTAAAAGAGTGCCAAAGAGAAAGCCAGGAGTCAGTTTATCCAGCTGCATCTGGATAGCAAAGGTAGATAGCAATTCATTTAAGTACAAGATCCCATTAATGAAAGTGATGCTATCCGAGGCCTAGGAGGCATAGTGTAACTCGGAATTAAAGATATGAACAAAATGAATTAATAACCAAGGAGACACTAAAGAGATGTGTGTGAACATTTCCAGTCTCTGCTGCGTAAGAACACAGGGCAGATCACACATTTTCTCCAAAAATCTTTATATATTATGATGAACAACCCAGTTTATCTTCTTCTGTGCTGAAATTTATTTCACATCTCTCACACATATATGAAAATACATCTGCTCTCTCTCATCATCATGTACCAGATTTTGTAGCACTTGACTGCCTAGTCTGCGATATGTCTTTCCTTAACTGGAAGAAGGGACCTCAGAATGCCATTCACCTGCCAAACCCAACCAACCTCAAGAATTTAAAAAGATTCTCTGGCCTTAAGTGACCTTTGTCACTTGGATTATAACAATGGTAATTTAGAAATGAACTAACTCTTCTTCAACATGGTAGGATTGAATATTCATGCTCTTTCTGGTGTGCTTGTAAATATACATGAGATCGATGGTTGTTGTGGGTTTTCCGGGCTGTATTGCCGTAGTCTTGGCATTGTAGTTCCTGACGTTTCACCAGCAGCTGTGGCTGGCATCTTCAGAGGTGTAGCACCAAAAGACAGAGATCTCTCAGTGTCACAGTGCCAAGACAGTGCCAGTGCTACAATGCCAAGACCACGGCAATACAGCCAGGAAAACCCACAACAACCATCGTTCTCCAGCCGTGAAAGCCTTCGACGATACATACATGAGATCAACAAGGAAACCACAAGATGACAAACAGCACTTCCTTTGAGGAATTTCCAGTGATGGGCATAGAAAGGGGGTGCTGACTCTCGGGAATTTGCAATAGGCCAGAAAATCTCTCCCGTTAAATAGTTTATATCAGATTTCATAATGTCGATCTTAGTTTGTTACAGTAGCTTTGATATTAAAAAAAAAATCTTTCCCTTCAGGGAATTATTTCTTTTTCCCCCCTATAAACAATACATAAAAACTATAGACCACAAGTATAGAAGATAAAAGACTAAAAAGAAGACCCATTAGCAATACATAAACAAGTGAAGGAAAGAAAAAAAAACCCTAAAACTAAACTACAGACTGAGTTCTGATTTTCTCCGCCACAAATATAAATCATTTTCAGAGTCTCACTTGTTCTAAGTTAAACATAAAGGCCCTCTTTTTTCTATTGCGTGATTCTTAAATCCATAAATCCAGATGTCAACAAGTCCTTATTATCCATTTCATGTAAAAAGTCTATAAACGGTTTCCATTCAGTCAGAACCTTCAGGGAATTATTTCTGTGGAGGCAGACACTTGGTGCCCAAAGAACATCAGGCCAAGTCCATTGCTTCATCTAGAATCCATATGAATTGTGAGCACTCCCAACAAACACACATTCCATTGCACATGGCAGGCAACCTGTTTTTAGGGAACCTTTCCCACCATTGGTGATCTGGAGCACAGTATGAAAACCACTGCTTTACAGGAAAAGAGAAACACATATATCCTGCCTTCCACTCTTTCATGAGCCCTGGTGATACTGAATTCAGTAGGGGGCCAAAGAAGGCAGGCAACCAAATCCTCACATGTATAAAGCCACAATGTGTGATGTTTTTAAGCAATGGCAACACAACGGCATCATTTGTTTCCACCTAAACACTTTGGAAAACTAGCAGCCGCCACTTCAATTGCGTCTGCAACTTTATCTGCCACACAACATTTCCCCACTCTAATCCAAACATACTTAATTTCTTGTACTTTTTTTATAGGCCTTGTACTGCAAATATAGTCATGTAAATAGGATGAATACTTCTTTACAGACTTTCTAGGAATCTACATTATCTCAATATCATCAGATTGTATCGAATAGAGAGCCAGTGTATCTAATTCTGTCTAGTTCCTAGATTCTCTGTGGACTCTGTTGTCGTGGGTGTAAGACTTTTTGCAGTATTTACAACCTGTCTGCCAACCATATGAACACTTGCCATCTCTTTGTATTAATTAGAGCAGTCTGTAATAACAAATTACCATGGCTTCTCTCTCTGTGCAGGTAATTCAAACAGGCCACTTGGAATGGAAAAGCTCTCGGTGATTGTCCCCTCTTCAATTATGAGCTAGTTATTATGTTTCACATTACACTAGCTCACAACATGACGCAACACAAATTGGTGCATGACACAAATTGCTAAAAAGGTAGATATTTTGTGGCTCCCAGTTATACAATGGAAGATGCAAAGGGGACATGATAAGCCTTCTTCTTACACTTTTTTTAAAAAGCAAAACTATTTTGTGTGACAAGTGATTATTATGATCATATTGGTTTTTGTGGTTGAATAAATTGTAAAGCTTTGTTTAAGATTTTGTAATGATCACACAGATGGTATTGATATGAATTTCTAATAAAAAAGGAACGGGTTGCCTATGGTTGCCCCTGTAGCTTTCGTTAGGAATGTGCCTTAGACTTACAAAATCTGTTTCCTTGCACAATATCTTCCATGCTTTAACATATGTCACCCGGTCTTGTAGCATTTAGGCAGACTTATCCATGTCCTGACCATGTGCATTTCCCTATGTATGATCCACATTATTGGTAGGAGCAGAGAAGTATGGGGAAATAACAACATTCAGTATGCCTAAACATTAAGAAGAACGTGACCCAAGGCTGCTGCTTTGAACAGCAATCCCGTCTCAAGCATCATCTCTCCTTCTACTCTAAAAACAATTGTTAGGCAAGAATAGCATTGCCAACCTTTTGGTGGGCCTGGAGTTCTGCCAGTGTGACAGCTAATCTCCAGAGTACAGAGATCAATTCCCCTAGAGAAAGACTCGTGGTATTTTTTGTGGCATGACATCCCAGCCATGCTCCCTCTGCACACTCAACCCTCCCTAAGGACCACCCACAAATCTCCAGGAATTTCCCAAAGTGGTAGGGTTGCCAGCCCACTGCTGGGAGTGGTGGATCCCCCACTCCCAGCTACTGCCCCCTGCTACCACTCATCTGCCTGGTGGGGGAGGGAGAAATGTACCAGGAAATGGGGGGGCAGGCCACCCACAACACTGGCATGATGCAGAAACAAGGGGTTACACTGGGGCTAAAAATGGGCCCCAAACATAGCATTTTTAGAGAAACGGCTCCTGGCATGACCCATCATTTCTGTATAGCACCAGAAATGATGTCACTGGCTAATGTCATGGGCATGCACGATTTGTGCATGCACCGGTAATTGCCTGCCACCACCTGCGCGCCCCTGGTTTGCTCTTGGGGGGAACCTTGCAACCCTGCACGGTGGAGTTGACAACCTGAACCAGGAATGAGTTGCTGTGTATGTTAACATTGTACAAAAAGTGGAAGACTTTTCACTCAATTTCATATTGCAAACACAGGAATTTAAGCTTTGCTTGTGAAAATGGCCTCCTCCTGATCACTGTCAATTTTGAAAGTAAGGAGCTTCTGAAAATACACACGACACGAACATACACACACATCTACTTAAGAGCCACATAGTTGCCCACAGTGCTTGTCACAGTCCCCATGGTTGCCAATTTTATCCAATTATAGCAGTTGGCCTGTCACAGCACTTAAGTGCCTCGAAAGATGGCACTTGACATGAAAATGCACATTTTTTTTGGCATCTGGAAAAGAAAACATTGAAAGGAAACTTTCGTAATACAACAGGAATCTAACAGATCTTTGTTACAGAGATTGCTGACTGGTGACCATCATTTCATACATCAGAATTCTGGCACAGCACACTAGATGGTTGCTGCATTGTAAGATACCTTTTCTATACATCAAAATCTACATCCGGCCTTCCAGTTACCGCAGGCTCTCTTTTCCAAAAGGCAGAACCAGGCCTGGAATCAGTGACTGCATCAGCTACGCTCTTAAATTATATCATTAATATGAAAGCCTCCTCATTCACCACAGTGCAAGCTGGTGCCAGGGCCATGTGTTCAGGATCCATATTGCAGAGACACTCTACATAAGTAGAGCCAGCATGGTGTAGTGGTTAAAGTAGTGGACAAAGATCTGTAAGACTCAAGTTTGAATTGCCACTCTGCCACGGAAGCTCACTGAGTGACTTTGAACCAGTGACTGTCTCTTAGCCTAGCCTGCCACATAGGGCTGTTGTAATGAGGATGAGGAGGAAGCTTTGTTGTACATTGCTTTGGATCCCTGCTGGAGAAGAAACAGACTCTAAATAGGTAAATAAACATTATACAGAGTCAGATCAGTAGCTTCCAGAGTCCCGATTAGGGAAAACTGTTTTTTAACTTCTGTTACCTGAGACACCTCATCCAGACATGCCAAAGGTAGAATCTGGGGCCTTTTGCTTCCAACAGGGTACGTCTGGGCCCCCTTCCCTTCCAACAGGGTACATCTATAAGAGCATCCAAAACATGTAGATAAAAGGTTGGGGAGCAAATTCATTTCACTGTGATTCTGATTTTTTTCCTACTCTAAAGAATCATCAGAATATTAGTTAAGCCAAACTAGGTACCAGCAAGACCCATCAAAAGCCAGAAATCATTTGCTCAGAGATGTGCTTGGGGCTTTCCTTAAGTCCTATGAGGAAATGCTGATGGATTTGGGTATGTTTGGCACGGAGAGGAGACAACTGAGAGGCGATATGATAGCTATCTTCAAATATCTGAAGGACCGTCACATAGAGGATGGAGTGGAATGGTTTTCTGTTGCCCCAGAGGGTGGGACCAGAAGCAATGTGCTAAAATTAAACCAAAGGAGTTTTTGGCTAAACAATAAGAACTTCCTGATGGTTAGAGCGATTCCTCAGTACAAGAAGCTTCCCCAGGATGTGGGGGGGGGGGGGCTGGCTCTCCTTCTTTGGAGGTTTTTAAGTGTAGACTAGATAGTCACCTGGCAGCAGTGCTGATTCTATGACTCAATATGAACGTAGGGAGATTATGAGAGGGAGGGCAGAAAAAGATAAGCCAGTGCTTGGGTCTCGGGGCCCTCTGTTATGTGCTCAGGGTAATGCCAATCCCCACTTTTGGTTCAGGAAGGAATCTTCCTTCAGGCCAGACTGGCAAGGGAGCCTGGGGGTTGTCTTCCTCTAGGTATTGAACAAGGCTCACTGGGGGAATTGGGGAGGGGAGGTAGCTGTGAACTTCCTGCATTGCGTAGGACCGTGTTTCCCAACTTTTTTCATATGGTGTCCCACAAATCCAAATTTACTTCATATCCAGGGATGGCTCAAGAGATTAAACAGGTGCAAAGAGGGGAAGGGCAGGTTTGAGGAGATGCAGGAAGATGGCAGATGTTGGCAAAGAGGTGGGTGGCAAGTAGCTCAGAGCATTACAACCCCCACAGCAGACAGAGGGCAGTGAGACGAGACACTTTAGGGGGCTGGGCAAGAGGTTGGGCTGTTGAAGGAGCAGAGCTAAGACAGAACCCATGCTCAAAAACACCTTTTTCTCTCCTCCTCTCACTTTTCCACTGAACAGCTTCCACTCACTTTCTAGCCTTTCTCCCCCTTCTTCCACCTACTATCATAAAGTTACTGGTTGCCAGACAACTTCCCCCATCCTCATTATTGTTGCAAAGGGGGAGGGGCAAGGCAAGAATGTGAGAAGCTGGAAAAGAAGAAAAGGAGAGAAAGAGAAGGGTGCAGAAGGCAGGAGCTGCCATTAGGGATGGCTGTCCATCAAACAACTGTCAGAGACTTTGTGATCCACTTTTGGGTTCCATCTTAACCCACAGGTTGGGAACCACTGGTGTAGGGGGTTGGACTGGATGACCTTTGAGGTGTCTTTCAGCTCTATGTTTCTATGGTTTTATGAGTCATTCATGTGTCTTTGAGGATGAAAGTTAGTTTGCACTTACATTCTGGTAAAAGAGGAACAGACTGGTATTGGCAGAAGTATGCACCAAACCTTGTCTTTCAACAGAATCTAGCTGTACGTAATTTAACACAAAATATACACTGGATCTGGTACATAACCCTCAGCAATAACATCAGCTAATACCTGCATAATTCAAATTAATACAGAGGAATCTCTCACTGCAGTCATGAACCTCATTGTGACAAGTAAAGCTCCTGTTCATTCCACTAATCCAATGCTGTCTAAGAATATAAATGAAATGATAATACAACCTCTACCTGAAATAACACATGAGACACCTCACGGGCTTGCCACTTGCCTCCTGTTCATTACCATGCCTTTGTTCCTGTGCATGTAATCTCTCACAAATATAGATGGTAGCCGATCATTTCCATTCCCATTCTCAACAAGGATTGGGTGCTTATTGGAGAATTGCTTAATAAAGAGAGAAATTGACCTCCACAAAGGCCAGAACTCATTTGGAAAGTAAAGGGACCAAGAAATGTCCAAGCAGCAGAACTAGTATTCACGCATTCTTTCCCATCATTTTAATTTCATGGATACATGCCATTCCATTACAGACCTCATGTTGAGTACAATAGTTGCAAGAAGGGTCTTCTCAGGATGCTATGAATGCTTGCGCTCAGATCCGATTAAGTTTATTAATCATAGTAACCATGTAATTTTTTCCCTTCCATGTTAGCAAAGAAGCTATCAGTTGAACTAAATGCAAATTTCCTAGCAAGGCATTTTTGGGCTTCTTAGTCTGCACTATTTGCAAGCTACCAAGCCACTGAAATTCTCATCTTAGTAACCAGAATGCCATAAGGACAGAATCAGTACTACATCACAAACAATTAAAGAGCAGTTAACAGCTACGGCAGGACCCAGTTCAACTTGAAAAGGAGACCTTGGCAAGAAGGACTGCATTGAAGCACTCAGTAAAGTAGCAATTAAACACAAGAGGCCTAAATGCTTACCTGGGTGTTTAATGCTTTTGCAAAATTGTATTAGAATAAGATGAAAGGTCTGACAGACTCACAAAGGCAAGGGAAAACAAGCTAAAAGGCAGACACTTATCTCACAGTACCAAAGCTCTCTGGTTCAAGCAACTTTCTATTGGTAGGATGGTATTAACAAGGGAATGAGGAGAGAAATGCAAAACTGTGGCATGAATATGGGGGGGGGGGTAGTACTGGCGGTGCAGCTGTATCTAAAAAACTGTGAATAGATTCTGACACTCCTTTGAACTGCATACAGTGAATTACTGGAAATAAATCAGAAATGTGTAGTGCATAATAATGCTGTATCATCTCATCTGGTTGAAAAGGGCAAGGGTCGAGAAGTCTGTATTGGACTAAAAGGGCTTGGCATAGCAGTTGTAGCAATGTCAGACTACCTGGGTATATTTGCACCCATCTGTTATGACTCCATCAGTGATTGTGAGGCCCACTTCTTCTTTCTGTAACCTGTCCACTGCTACCCATGCATTTATGTGGGGTAGGGATACTAGTCTGGTGGAAAGGAGAGTGCCCGAACTCTGCATGTAGGCAGAAACACTGCTTATGTTATTACCTGATAAATTCCTGGTATTTGAAACAGATTCTGGGGCAGAGGTCCAACTCAGATAAAGTCTTTGTTCCCACAATGGTTGGATAACTCTGCAAGCATTCCAGGAGGTCATTTGGGACATTTGTTAGTGAAGCCATATGCACCAGGATTCATTGCAATGGGGTGTTGGCTCAGATCCTATGAATGAGTTCCATGCACGCCAGATAGTTTCTGCTATGGAGCACGTTTCCTCTGCTGATAAAACTTCCATTTGCACAAGGGCCCACTGAAAGCCATTAATCCTGCAGAAACAGAAGTTTTTAGTAAAAGAGGAAGCATCCATCACAGCAGAGAGTACCTAGGGCACAAGGAACAATTTCATAGGATTCAAGCCTGTGCTTTTGGATGTGTGTCCCAGCATTCTTAGTAACATTACCAAGGATTTTGGATGTTGCTGCTACTGCTGCTTGGAAGGCAAATGTGTCAAATCTGGAATAAATCTGGGTGGGAGAAATCTTCCTATGAGCACAATTCTCATACCAGTGTAGACCCCAAACTATGCTGACTTTTCAACACATCATATTTAATGCAAGTTGCTAGGTAAACAGTAGCTTTGGCCCATTTCCATTGGCACAAGGGTTTCCACCCATGGAACATGATTCTCTTGCTTCCTCCCCCCGCCCCAGCAGCTCAAAATGCCCCACAAATCCTGTTCCTGGGAGACAGGGAATCCACCTCCCCCCAAATAGGATTCCAGGGACCATGTTGGGCTGCTATAGAGGGGGAGGGTGAATGCTTGTTTCCTACAGGCAGAAATCCTTGCACCTGCAGAAACGCTACTCTGGATCCAAGCCGGTGAATATTAGGTTCTTAGATATGATACCTTTCGAATACTCTAAACAAGAACAGTAATGGCAACCTGTAAGACACTCACAGCAAACCAGGCATTGATTTTACCATACCAGCTCCTGGTTGCAAAAGAATAACAAGCTATTGAATGAAGCAGGATATTTCTTCAGGGGGAAAAAGAGCTCTCTGTCATTCAAATGCTTGCATATGCCTTTAGCCACCAAATCAACATATGAGCACATGAGACTTATACCTCTTTCAAGGTCAGTATTGTCTACTCAGATTGTCAGCAACTCACCAGGTCTCAGACAGCAGCCTTTCACATCACCTGCTACTTGGTCCTTTTAACTGGAGATGCTAGGGATTGAACCCGAGACCTTCTGCATGCCGAGCAGATGCCCTACCACTGAGCCATCTAGAGTTGCCAGCTCCTGGTAAGGAAATTCCTGGAAATTTGAGGGGTGGATCCTGGAGAAAATGGGAATTGAGGAGGGGAGTGACTTCAGCTGGGTATAATACCATAGAGTCCACCCTCAAAAGCAGATTTTCTCCAGGGGAACTGATAGCTGTGTCCTGGAGATCAGTCATAATTCTGGGAGATCTCCAGCCACCACCTGGGGGTTGGCAACCCTAGCCATACCCCCTCACACACTCCCACCCCCGTATGAAAGATAATGTTATGCTGATTTTTCACTCACTAGCATTTACAAGGACTTTTAGACCTGTCCTCGGGATTGCCAACTCCAGGTTGGGAAATTCCTGGATATTTTGAGGGTGAAGTCTTGAGAGGGGATTGAAGAGGGGGAGACCTTAGCAGGGCACCTTCAAAAACAGCTATTTTCTCCAGTGAAATGGATCTTTGCCACGTGGAGCTCAGTTGTAATTCCAGGGGATCTCCAGGCCCTACCTGGAAATTGGCAATCTCATCTGTAGCTCAGTGGTACTATATGCTTTGTATGAAGAAAGTCCCTGATAATGTCCCCGGCATCTATAGCTAGCTGGATCGCCAGCATGGGGAAAGATCCTTCAGAACTCCTGGAGTGCTGCTGCCAGCCAGGATAGATAACACGGAACCATTGTGACATGAGAGAAAGCAACCACTTCTAGATGGGGATCTGCAGCCAATAAAACATGACAACTTTGGTTAGGTCCTCCAGCAACGCACCCCTTAATCACAGCTGGCCTTTTTGCTTCCTTCTCCTTCACTCTGCCACTGAGTACGTAAAACTGGTTTGCTGAAAGGTCCGCCTCTCACTGAGCTAGGAAAATGGCTTCAAAGGTCTTGTAAGAGTCTGTGGTTACCATCAAATGTGTCAGTTTATTTGATCTATATCCTAACGGAAGATCCTTTCAAGGAGGGAAGAGGGAGCTGCCTCACTCAATCCATCACAAAGAAGGGGTCTCTTTATTATTATTATTTTTTCCTTAAGAGCTTTGCCTTGCCTTTCAAAGCATAAACCCAGAAAAAGAAGAGTCATGTGAAAATGCAAAGCTTCCAGGGCAAAAGTCTAATCCTTGGAAAATAATGCTTCCCCACTTAAAAGAGTTCTCACGAAGCATCTGCTTTCCCTTCAAGATGCCGGCTTTTGGCCAGACAAACCCCCAGAGACCCAATATGAGCTCAGCAATCTCATCCTCTCTCCCTTGAAAAAGAACCGGGCATTGTTTAACGTTAATTAGAGAGAAATTCGCACTGTCCTTTTTACATTCACAAGAGATGGGGCTTCACCTACAGGGAAAAGACTGAGGCTGCCCCCCCCCCCTCAACAAAATCCCAATGTAAGTCTCATGCAAAATGGAAGCAGCGACTCGGGTTATGTCTGCTTTCTTTGGTTGCCTTTCTTTTTTTTAAAATGACAGCAAATTAATACAAGTCACTTCCTTCCCAGGATGTACAGCATCAGCCGGCAATCAGATCAGACAATATGTTGCTTCATATTAGTTATAGGGAATTAATGGGACTAGATGGGGTAGGGAAGAGAGGAAAAGGAATGCTTCTGGAATGGCAACATATAATACAATGCAAATTAATTTGCATACAAACTAAAATGTCCTTCATCCTTGGCACTTGAAAAAAATATTCCCCCCCCCCAATAGAAGCATGCTGTCTCAGCCTGCCTGGCCTCCCAGCAACTCAACAGAACATAAAAGGTACCCCAATCCTCAATGCCCCAAGGATGACCTTGAATTTTACGTAGATCAACATCCTAGCAGCCACATTGATTCCACAGTACAAGAAAACTGAGATGGTGAGCCAGTGGAAATTACGTTTAAAATGCAATGTGCTTGTTATTCAAGTACACAACTCCTTCTGATGTACAAGAGTATTTGTTCCTATGAATATTTAGTCTAAAGGAAAGTCCTGTTTAATTTGAAAGCTTACACTGTACAGTTTGAACAGCACCAAATAAAAGGCATTAGCTTATTTGCCTGAGTTTCATTAATTCGCTTAAACCAGAACAATACTTTTCGACACTTCTCTTTTTCATTGGCTGCCTCTACTTCAAAGGGGAGAAAAGGGTTCCAGTTCTACTCTACAACTTGTCTAGAAAGGTGCCTCTGTCTTGTGGTCAGAAGAGGTGACCTTCAGATCATTTTCTGCCTCTTCCAATGCATGGGTTAGATCTAGTCAGCTTTTTTATTCAAGTTCACTCAATTCCCCTCCATACTTCAGCTGCCATCCCACATGGCTTTTGTATATAAAGGCTCCATGATCCCTAGCATAGCCATTTCTGGTAATTAATGGAATCCCCAGCTTCCCTTTTCATCAGCAAAAAATCTGATTGCATCCAACCCTACGAGTTTCTCCAAAAAGTGCAAGTGAAGGAGCTTCAGATGGTTAACTGTTCCTAACTTGGTATCCTACCAAACTATTAATGGACCTGAATAAAGTGCTGAAACTTCTATTCATTGTGCATCCTATCAAAGAGATAAAAGATGACTGTAATAAATTAGCTTGATGCTTCACTCAGGTCAGGCAATTTGAGGAAAAATGTCATTCATGTTCAATAAATTATGGGTTTTATTCAGATCTGAAATTTTAAAAATGCACTGGGCTTCACATTCAAACCTGCAATGTATAAGAAAAGTCATTAAAATGACCCTAAAAGAGCATATGCTTATTCCCTAGAGATCACCACTGCATACTAAAAAAGGGTGAATGCAACCCAGAGCATCTATTTTACATCAATCAGATTCATGTGCATGTGTTCTATCCCTTGGACGAAGTTAACATTGAAAGCCCTTGTTATAATCAATATGGGCAAGTACTGCAGGAGACACACCAGCTGAATTCCCAAAGGACGATCCAGATGGATGAAAATTATCTGCTCAAATCTGATCTTTATCGGATGTAAGTGAAAACATTGCTAAAAATGCCTCCTGCTGCCAATTGTAAATATGATTTCATTTTTCTTGGCAATGGCTTGCTAAAGAGCCCATAGAGAGGATGTCCTTGGAGAAGTCTAGGTGGCAGAATGCCAAAGCAGCAGAACTGGCATTACCCATCAATAGCAAAACTGGATTGCCAGCTCCCTTGAAAAAAATAAATGGAGGTATTGACTTAGATAACCACACTGGAAATAGTGAAGAAGAGGCCAACCAAGATGATTGAGTTGGAGTACCTTTCCCATGATGAAAGAAGCCTAGTCACATTTTAAAGGGAATGCATGTCTTTCCTACATGCGCATGCCTATATCTGTTTGTAAGAAAGAACTAACATGCATTCACTTTACACATGAAACCAGGGACCAGTACATGGGCAAATGTGGGGTTTTTAAATCACACGTTCAGCCATAAAGGTAAAGTAAAGGTCTGTGCAAGCACCGAGTCATTAATGACCCATTGGGGGACGTCTCATCAAGACATTTTCTTGGCAGACTTTTTATGGGGTGGTTTGCCATTGCCTTCCCCAGTAATCTACACTTTACCCCCAGGAACCTGGGTACTCATTTTACTAGCCTCGGAAGGATGGAAGGCTGAGTTAACCTTGAACCGGCTACCTGAACCATACATGTGTGGAATTTAACATGAGAATTACTCAATACATATATGTACAATCAAGTGTACACTGTAGATTGAATGTATGTAGCCCTGTTCACAAGTTACAATGAACAGACATACAATCCATGTACAGTGTATGGTCAGTTTTTCTTTATACATGCATCAAGTAATTCTCATGTTACATTCAATACATGTACAGCTGAATGTGTGATTGAAACCTTACGTTTATCCAGGTCCTTGTCCTGGTTTCACTTGTAAAGTGAATACATGTTATCTCTTTTTTATAAACATACACACATTCACTGTAACATGAGAACAGTGCTTATGTGTTTACTGTAACTTGTGAATGAGTGGTTGGCCACTGTGTGAAACAGATGTTAAAGTTGGTTGTTGGTCGCTGTGACACTGAGAGATCTCTGTCTTTTGGTGCTACACCTCTGAAGATGCCAGCCACAGCTGCTGGCGAAACATCAGGAACTACAATGCCAAGACCACGGCAATGCAGCCCGGAAAATCCACAACAACCATCGTTCTCTGGCCGTGAAAGCCTTTGACAGATGTTAAAGTTCTTCATTTTGTTTCCAACAAGATAACTTTGTGCATCTTGGGAGATAATTGCAAAAATGCCCACTACCTGATCTGATCTCTTGTTTCGGCCTTGACCGTTCTGCTTTCGTCTTGAATCACTGGTTGACACCCACCATTTTCTTCTAAAATCTGTACCCTTGGCCTTTGGTTTTCCCTCTCCTGGTAAACTCAGACAGCCGCTTGTTGAATTAGTCTTGTCCCTTGAATCGCTTCTGAATGCACTCAAACACTGGAACAGACTCCACGAGACACAGACAATGGCATTGTTTCCTGGTTGTTTAATGATGTGATGCTTGTCAATCTGCTAAGAACAGGAGCCAGAATGTCCTTCGCTCAGCCGTTGGGCCCATCTTGCCTTATCTCTGCACCTCAGCTTTTTACTCATATTGTGTCACGTCGGTAGCAGCCTATCTTGGCAGCTGTGAGACTCTCAGCAGGGCTGACCTGCTATTTGATGTCCCAGCAGGAGTATTTGTAGCGATAACGGTGGGGTTAGAGGCACATAATTTGCTAGGATTCTCCCTCCCCCTCCCCCGATTCTGTTGTTCCAGGCTCCTGTGACTTTGTCTGGCATTGTAGAGATCAAGAAAACTTAGTGCAGAGCTTTCTTCATTTTCTCTCTCCCTCTCAACCCTTCTGATGCTTTGCAGCAGCAAGCAGAATTACAACTCGCAGCCAAACTAAGGAGTCACGGCAAACATTTCAATCTGATGTCCACAGGCTGAAGCCTCGTAATCAAAACTGGAAGCAGTAGCTCAACAAGGGGGGCTGTTTCAGTTCAATGCCTGGCTACCACCCCCTGCCACTGGCCCCACCCCATGTAGCCACCACTAGCCTTGGAGCCAAAGAACCAAGCGCTCCTTCCTCAGGTATTTTTCAACTCTGCATGCCTGCTAGGGATTCGGGAAGCCCTTCTGGACCTATGCAGCTTTGTGGGCTGTGTTGGAGAATGACTGTTGAGTGCAGAGTGAAGGAATTTTAAGTGTTTCAGTTCCCGGGCAGGAGGATGGGAGGGTAGGCAGATAGGGTTGCTCACTGCAAGTTGGGAAATTCCTGGACATTTGAGGGATGGATTCTGGAGAGGGTGGAGTTTGGGGAGGGGAGGGGCCTCAGCAGGTTATAATTCCATAGAGTCCACCCTTCAAAGAAGCTGTTTTCTCTGGGTGAATGGCTCTCTATGGCCTGGAGATCAGCTGTAATTCCAGGAGATCTCCAGGTACTACCTAGTTTAAAGACACCTGGAGAATGAGGAGAGAAGGAAGGTTGAGTGTTTCAGTTCCCTGGCAGGAAGGCAGGAACAGGAGCAAGTGACAACAATGACTGTGATGATAGAGAAACAGGAGGGAGCGACAACAATGACCATGACAATAGAGGAATTGTTAAAGAACGGAAGGCAAGGTGGTGTCTGCCACCTCCCCCCAATCTACTACCCAAGGTCAGCAACTCACTCTGCCTCATTATAGAGCCAGCCATGCAAATTGTCCCTGGAAGTCACAAACGGAATGGAAGTGAGAGCCAAGAGAAAAGTGCACATGAAATCAGTTCCAATATGACCTCATCTGCGAGGTAATGCTTTCAGAGAATATTTCTCTTTTATTAATCTCAGAAGATCCTGCTTTTGTAAGCTCACCAATTTGGGAAGGGTTCTGGGAATGACATGGAAGATAAAGATGGAGGAAGGAGGCAAAGCAAACATCTAAGCTGAAAAATTGCTGAATAAAAAAGCCAGCAGCACCTAAACTTGAAGTCCAAGAACCAAAAATAGAAAGGTAAAGGAAATCAAACAGATTGTGACAGTAATGAATGACCTGCCCATTAGGATACTATGAAGCTGCTGGGCAGTTAATGTAAACTAA